>NC_090941.1:944947644-949947644 GCF_040938575.1 Ambystoma mexicanum | reverse complement strand
CATAATCTTGCACCGACCACCTCTACATTCCACATGCAATAGCATTTTAGCAAAGACAACCTGCACTATTTTTCGGTCAAGTGACGACGCCTGTACTAGAACCTAGGACTGCAGGCTCCAAAGTCTGCAATTTAGCCCCAAGAAAACATCTCCATTCATTAGGGTCCCCCTCCCCCCCCCCGGTCAAACTGTCTGCCAATTCTGCACGCCATTGCTTGTTTTTTTCTGTTCGATTTAACACCACTTTACGTGCATAAAAAGCAAAACACCATCAATATCTTCCCAAAGGCCAAAATTAGGAAACGCAATACTCGTACACATGATACCAGCAGTCGCCCCAAATATCAAGCCGCCACATAATTACGTTCTTTAGAACCATCTCAGAAAACAACCCAACAGGACCATACAATGGTCCAAGAGTTAATTTCGAGAGGAAAGGGTCCGGGGAGGCAGCCAATAAATGTAAACTATTAATTAACCCTCTTGCCCTCTAAAATCCACCTTCCAAAAGCCTGTCACGGAATAGCAAATAGATGGCGGCTCCCCATCCAATCCTCCTTGCCCATCACGCAACTATGCTGCACGCAGCAGTACCACAAGTACCGTTCTGCCCCATAACACACCTCGAGTTTCACCTCAATGAAGTCCCCAAGAGCGGAAGGTCTGCTTCTCATATTACCACTCGGGTCAACTCGACCCTCTCCCACTTCAGTCAACAAAGCAAGGAGCACCCACAACTGCGCACTTAACCTCCCATCACCCATTTTGAAGGTCAAATCTTGATTCTGCGGACAGAGTAGAGCGCCGCACCACCTCCTTGCAAATCGCCGTTTTAGTTCTGGCCACCTTTGCTCATTACTTTTCCATTTTGATTCCACCGTTTCCATTTACCCCACTTTTAAGGTTCATGGAAATGTACAGTGGAAGGTCTACTTTCCACTGGCTAACACATACATCTAGCAAATACTCTCCTGTTGCCCCCTTCAGCCCTTTCCCTCCGGAACGCAGCCTCCGGTTGAAGAACCAACGTCTGGTTTCTCACCTCGGTTAATGCGCCATAATCCCAGAGTCTACACTCACTTAAGATGGCGGCTAGAAATGTTGGTAGATAGTAAAATACTGCTGCAAAAAGGCATGGGCTGTTCTGGGCGTTAGAGAAATCAGTTCACTGGGTACTGCCTTAAGGGACCAGGGAACAGGACTTCATTCAGCTGCAAAGCACGAGGCCCCACCATGCTGGCCAGGGGAGGCTGTGAGCACCACCACATTACTGGAGGGTTAGGCATGCTCCAGCAGCCAAAGAAGCACCACAAAGATCCTGCCCAATTGTCGGGTTCCCCTAAAAACACAGCTCTTTCCCATTCCCTACCTTGCCAGCACTGCGTTCTATAGTGCAGCAATTGCCACACAGAGCAGCTTTGGCATGATGCCCAACCTCAGCCGTTGGCATGGGCCCGGAGGGGGGCGTAGTGGCTCAGTCACTTCATGATTGGCACCATAGCCATTCTCTGGTTGGAAAAGGTCTCGCGCAAGGTCAATCTCTGACAGTGCAGGTCAGTATGGAAATGTGACACATTCTTTTTTAGGTAGTGAACTGAAACTCATCACCCCCAAATGTCTAGAAAAACCACAATTTTACTACCCCGATTCCTTACAAAATGTGAGAACGTGAAAAAGATGCCCACAATAAAACCGTCCAAATGAAAGAGGAAGTGTCCCTTTAAGTAGGGTTTGCTTAAGGTGAGGAGCCACAGAAAGCCATAGCAACCGTAACAGACCAATCAAGAAGCATACACGTGGTCAGGCAGGGATTTAACAAGTACTTCCTCATGCACAACTACTTTGGCCGTCATTGAAGAGCCGTAAACTGCTTGGCAACAGGCTTCATAAACAAGGTCGAAGGCTAGCATCTCACTAAAGAAAGTTAGAGGTTGGAACGTGGAACACGCAAGAATTGAACTTCAGTTTCCAGCACACTTTTGTGTTTCGTTTCCTACAAAGAAACGGAACGGAGATTCACATTTCAGAAGCACCATTTTCAGTTCCATAACAGTTTTTTTTTTTTTTTTTTACAAATGCTCACTTTGATCTCACATATTAAAGACTACAGTGCCAAGCCAACATTTTTCACCATTGTCTCAATCATTGGAGAAACGTTTAAAAGGTTGTAAAAAAATAAATAAATAGGAAGAAAACTAAAAAAAGTCTTGCCTTTAACGATTCCTTGTCATACACCCATTTACCAAATCTAAAAATTCCTAAACACCATTTAGTTCATCTTGCCTTTGTGCCACCCGACAGTACATTCCAACTACTAGTCCCCCTATTGTTCAGAGCAGCTTAAGAAATCTGTTGTCATGCACACACTCTCCAACGACTTAACTACTGGCAGCGAGTAACAGAAGAGACGTTTCAAAACTCAGATGATCATCAAGAGAACAGTCACTGCTTAGGCAACAAAAGATGGAGAAAGAAAATAGAACAGACAAAAAGCAGTAACCAAATCGAACATGGAAAACATGCTCAGCCAGAGATAAAGCAGTAGAGAGAACATGAATATTCTCTTCACCTGATCCTTTAAAAAGGGATATCACTTACCCAATGAAGCATAAAAACAAAAAAGACAACGCTCTATTAATGCTGCCTTCATAAGGCGCCTCAAAACCATGAGAACTTACACAACAGAAATCACAAGAAAGAAATGCCCAAAAGACACAGGTATTCAAGAAGGACCTGCTGTGATGGGAAGAGGTTGTAGGAATGGTGGCCTGGGATCGATGATGTCCATCAGTATAATTTGGCATCGCACATTTCTTGGGTCTTGATTTGGTGGAGTAGCGATGTCTCCGATTTCCCCTACCGCAGATTCCCTTCTCAAGTTCACACAGGGACAACATTTATTATGGAAACAGAGCCACTCGCAGATGGAGGGGGTACGGGGAGAGAGAGTCACCGGTGGGGCCGCTGACATCCATCTGGGATAATCCAGAATTCCACCCGGGCAGGGCTAAAGAAAAGTTTAGAGACTGGATCAATGGAGACTTAGAAACTTTGAGGCAATTATATAAGGAGAGTAGACCATTGACTTTCACCGATTGTAAAACGTAGTTCCAGTTGGGTGAGGGTGAACGCTTCCGCTATGCATAGGTAACACATTAGGCCTGACAGCCAAATACTAAAGTAAGAGGTACAAGGCCATTGAATGCTGTGGAACCCGTATATCGGGCTGGGTTAGCAGAATCTAGATCTTGACACTTTTTTAATTGCTTGATAGAACGTTTACCTTACATGATAAAATAGGAGCAATACTTGGGAATCGATGTAGATGCCTGGAATCGCAGAAGACCCTCACGATGTGCGACTGATCAAGAACGTGTGTTCAAAACGTGTTATAGGTGGTACTTCTCCCCACAGAGGTTGCATAAGATGAACACGGTTTACTCACCTAAGTGTCAGAGGGGCTTGATGAGGAGGGCTCCTTGTTGCATCTGCTATGGAAATGCAGCAAGGTGAAACTTTTGGAAAGAGGTACTGGCCCAGATTAAAGGGATCACTGAGCTGCAGTTACCAGTGATCTTTCGGATTGTTTTTCTGGGGGACTCCTGTGAGGGTGTACTTCCTCTGTCGGGTCCTCGAGCTACACGTATTGGTCATTTACTGGCTGCGGCCAATATTGGCCGTAATTGGAAAAATCCAGAGGGCCCGGTGGTCCAAATATGGTGGGTGAAAAAAAACAAGACTAATTTGTGATGGGCGAATACGAAAAGTATAGGTCAATATGGATGCCAATTATAGAATACTCCGAGAGGGTTCCTGCGATTGCTCCAAAACCACCTATGTTTACACAAAGGTCACACCATTTCTCACTCGCCAAGAGTCACATTTTACTTGCCAATGGATAGTGGCAAGTACACATTTTGTACCCTATCTGAATACACACCGAGAGCAATGGTCTAGTGATGGAAATCGTCCAATCTCAATGAAGGCAGCTGGCAAATAAATGTCATACTTTCGCTTTGAGCATAATCGAGGGGCGTGCTAGCACAAGTCATAGCTGGTCTTCAATCCATGTGACCATGTTAAGTCTAAGCAATTTATGTCAGCACTCATCAGCAAAGCAGTGGTAGCCTACCTAACCTTGGGGGGGGAACAATGTATATCATCAATCTGGGGGGCCTTCTTGACCCATCTGCTTAAGTCCCCCTGCCATGGGATATTTCAGTGAATACTCGGATAGCCTAGGAGGATGGCACATTTTATCTAATTGGATTAAATATTCACAAGGCTGGGTACATGAGGGCAATCCTGTTTCAGCAATAGGAACTGTGCGTCACAGGAGAAATAGGATTGCAGCCCCTTGTGAACCATGATTAAGACATATTCCAGCAGCGATCTTCCCATCACTAACTTTCCCTGAAAGTGTGCCAATCATCTGCTGACATTGGGCACGGCACAAAGATCCACGCTGCTCTTCTAGGACTCCACCCATTTCTCCTCAACTATCCAGATTTTAGCATTACATTCACAACAAAAAAGGTAGAGTCAAAACAATGTGACTACATTCAATGCTGAGCACAAACTAAGCTGTCAAAGAAGAGCAGAGGTGTTTTTTAATGAAGCAGGCAAAAATGCCTCAATTTACAGAGGAACAAAGCCTTTAATATTCAGCTTAATTATCATCCATACAGATCCTGTGGGCTAAATTCACCAAAAACCTTTCATACACATTAAGCGACTGAGTCTGTACCGCAACTACTTTGAAAAAAATATTAGATGGTGATGGAGGATTATAACAGGCTACAAGGAATGCAGTGGTGGACAAGAATATAGGTCACCACCTCTATGCACCTTAACCGAACTGCTTTCGCACTGAAACTATGAATGGTTCTAGAGTTGCGAGTTTACTGAGAAGTAACTTCAATGCATTTAAATGCAAATGTTTGGAATTAAAGTGTAATGTCTGGAAATGTACATCGGTAGCTGCCTTATGGACTCGTAGTGGTTACAGACAAAGAAAACTGGAAGGGCATTTCAGGGTGAAAGGAAGCTAAAATACAACAAGGTTGCTAACAGTCAAACAGGGCAAGCCCAGTGGCCACTTCCTGTGGCTTGGCGGGGTGAAGAGCAAAGTGGCCACCGGCTCATGGACCTGCAATTGAGGCCAAGTGGTCAATACCGGGTGGCAGGCCAGATCTAGTTTAGCAGGGCCTGGGGAAGGGGCATTGCCAGGGGTCATGCTCCAGGCAAAGTCGCCACTGGATAATGTGGGTGCCTTGGAGATCGGGGCAATGCCTTCAGCTACTTCAGGTGGTTGGGGCAAACCAAAGGCCCAGGGCAAGAGTCTTGGACACATCCACATGCCATGTCCAATGGGCCCATTGGGTACCTCTGGGAGAAAGGCCATTCGGGTCATGAGCAAACACCATGCCTCTGCCAAAGTACCCACTGGACATGGCTGCAGGCGATGCAGCCCCCAGGGCATGGCCAAAGGCCCTGCCCTAAGAAATGTGGCCACCGAGCATGGCCGTATGCCGGGCCAAGTGGACCCATTGGGTGGCTTAGGGGGGGCCATGGCGGGGCCATACGCTGTGTCACAGGAAAAGTGCCCAATGGACCTGGCCTATGGTCTGTCCATGTGCAGCCCCAATCCTTTCCCACATTACCACTCTGCTGCCCAAGGAACCACCAGCCAAGTTTTCAGGCCTTAAACAAGGCCTGAGACACAGCTTAAGCCTAAAAACCTGGCTGGAGGCCCACCCACACACCGTTTGTGGCCCAGAATTGTCACCGATTTCCTTTGGGGACACAATTCCCCAATATTGATGGCATATCTTAACCCAATTGGAATGTCCAAATGTATATAATACGATGACTTGTATTTAGTGACACTGGGGAATATCTCCTAACGCCCCAAACAAACTAGAGGGTCATTTAGAATAGTGAGAATCGTTAGATTTGAATAGCTTTTCCTAATGTGATGTATTAAATTATCATACAAACTTGAATATTGTAGAAATAAAGTTTAAAAAAAAGAAAAGGTTGTGTTCCAATGGGAAGTTAAACTGAAAGATAACCACAGGGTAGCTTTTGCTGACCCTTTAAGATTAAACCCTACATGAAAGTGGTGTCCAGTCCTCTGCGTTTTGGAATAAAAGGATGTTAAAAATCTAAGCTGGTTTCTGGATATTGTTCTATGGTCCCAGGTGCAGAATTTTGAATGTTACACATGTAATAACAAAAACACAAAGTAATATATTGTAGAGCTGCTTGTGATCTGATGAGAGGCAGGAGGGTAGCCTGAAGGGAATGAACCAGGTGATCAAGCGATGAAGATGGGTGTTGAGAGGGGTACCATGGGGGAACCCACCTAAAGATCTAAATGACTGTAGCATCAGCCCTTTATCACAACTCTTAATCCAAATATAAACAATGGATGCATGCATCAAAATTATTATCTGCTGTATATTTGCAAAGGCGTCATAGTCCATTAGAAGAAGAAAACATTTTATTTTACAAACGGACGATTGCATGATTTTTCTCCAAGTTATCAGCAGGACTGAAAAAAAATGAACACATTCTAAAAAGACACTCAAGTGAACAAACATTGGTGGGTATCTGCTATGTAACTAAATTCAAATGCATCAGCGGTGTGCTGATTCGCATTGCCACTTCTCGCCAGGGGCAGTCCTATCACATAAGGGGAAAGCCGGGCAGGTGCAGCTATTACCCAATAGTCCCCGTAGGGGTTGCTTAATGTGGGAGGACCTCTTGGGGAGGGACTGACCTTCTGAGGGCAAGGACGATCACCTCCCTCTCCATTCCAAGCCAATACATTGAGTGTAAACCAATGTATTACTGTAATGCTTGGGATACAAGAAGTAATAGAACGAAGAAGAGCACAGAAAGCATTAACATTACCGACTGTGCAAGTACTGGTATGAGGTGGCTCAGAGGAGGCCTAAAGATCAGAAGTGTAAAAAGAAATAAAGCACTTTGACAATCCACCACGGCTGGACTGGCAACAAAGTACAATAAGAGATAATGGACTAGCCCAGCCGGGAGAGACAACGTGTGGAAACCATACAGATCGGGAGTTTAAAATCCTCACGGCAGACCAAAGACACAGGAAGGACGCCGGCGAGCCACTGAGGGAGTTCCTTGTTGGATCTGGCAAGAGTTGTCCCAACACCCAGACCAGCTGAGCGAGGTGGTTGAAAGACCTCATGGAGGTGGGCCGTCTGGCTCGACACCAGAGACTGTAAGAAGCTGGGAGCCGTGGAGTTGCTGCGGAACGTCCAGGGAACCGCAAAGTCGTGTGAAGCAGACGAGATGCTGAACCCCATCTCCAGGAAGAATCGTAGAAGTGCCAAGAGCACAGAGAAGGTAATGAGAGGCACAGGCGGACCGGTAGAGACACAGGGGTAGTAAGAGGGTCTCTGCCTAGCCTCTGATAAACTCGTGATAAGATGGAACATTGTCAATATGGTTGTTGACCCCCATAGTGAAGATTTGAGGAAAGTATCCTGGTAACAGTGGCAGCGATAAATCCACTGCCAACCAGAGAAGGGTCTGGGACCCCCAACACAAGTGAAGCAGACATCCAAGAACATCTTCCTCATCACAGTGGAAGAGACAGGTCGACTGAAACCCAGAGAAGGATTTGGATTTTGCGAATACCATAAGAAAATTGGAAAACAAACATCAAATTGAAAAATATGGAAAATAACTATACCGGAAAAAGAAACTGAAGCCTTTGAAAGAAACACCAGGGCAAGGTAGTCATTCTCCCTGGTTTTGTTGTGAACTATGGGGTCGATTCATGTAAATAATGTGCGCCGAAAATTCCCGCGCAGAGGTGCCAAAATGTGCGAATTGCAGTCAAGTGCGAAAATCGCAGTCAAGTGCGAAAATCGCAGGGAAACCAGCGCACAGCGATTCATGGAAGTCCGTGCGTGAGAAAAACATTGGATGTGCGCTAAAAATGTGCACCGCGCACGCCGGCGCACAGGTCATCCAACAGCGTGCGCCACGGCCACTGCGAAATCGCACATAGCGCGGCGCACATCACAAAAGTAGGCGGAACACGGGGCGTAACACTCGGAATGGGGAACAAAGCGTGAAAATATGGGTGTCACGGGGGAAGTACAGGAGGCAAGTGCGCGGAACGCTCGCTTACAACCCGTATTCATGGAATCGAATAGGGCAAACCAGCACACGGTCAAAGACGCGCACAGGGCCAAACAAGTACGCCACAAGAAAGCAGGCGGTAGCGCCCCTGCGACTTAAAAAAATGTGTGCCAAAATGTGCGCTAACAAAAAGCACCCATATACAGCCATGATGAATGGGCCATACAGTGGCCCTCTAGGACAAATGAGGTGCAAAGGGGCACCGACAAACACGGACACCCGCTGTGTGAAAAATAGCGTGTGCGTGTGTTCCTGGGTGCGCGGGAAGTTCCACACGCGATTGGCCTGGGTACGTGTACTTCGGGGTGCGCGGGAAGTTCCACACGCCATTGGCCTGGGTACGGGTACTTCGGGGTGCGCGGGAAGTTCCACACGCGATTGGCCTGGGTACGTGTACTTCGGGGTGCGCGGGAAGTTCCACACGCGATTGGCCTGGGTACGTGTACTTCGGGGTGCGCGGGAAGTTCCACACGCGATTGGTCTGGGTACGTGTACTTCGGGGTGCGCGGGAAGTTCCACACGCGATTGGCCTGGGTACGTGTACTTCGGGGTGCGCGGGAAGTTCCACACGCGATTGGCCTGGGTACGTGTACTTCGGGGTGCGCGGGAAGTCCCACACGCGATTGGCCTGGGTATGTGTACTACGGGGTGCGCGTGAACTTCCACACGCGACTGGGCCTGTGAGAGGGGGGTACATGTATTCCAGGGGTGGGTGGGAATATTTACCCGCGACTGGGCCTGGGAGAGCGTGCTACGTGTATTCCTGGGGTGGGCGGGAAGATTCACACGTTCGCCTACGACGTACCGAAAAATAAATGGTCCAATCCTGAGACACGTACGCCAGCCTGAAGCAGGCATACGTCGACCCGCGCAGCATAAAAGTGCACGCAAACAACAAACAAGCTCATACGCCAGGATGAATATACCATTCCTAGCAGCAGTGGCCGTGGGTTACCAAAGGAGGAGGAGGAGGATAGTGAGGGCCCGAATTTTCACTCCCAGAACCAGCCTTTTTGGGGATGCCCGATGACCAGGTGTATGGGAGGTACAGGTTTCCCCCACACACAATACTGGACCTGGTCAGTGAGTGGGAGGATGACCTCACATCACCCACCCCTGTGCTCCCAAGCACTCAGCCCCCTGGAGAAGGTCCTCCATGTACTGCACTTCTTGGCCACAGGATCATTTCAGCGGACAAGTGCCATAGTGGGTGGGGTGTCACAGGCCACGCAGTCACGCTGCCTACACCAGGTCTTGAACATCATCACTGCACGCCCATCAGTCCGTAGGCACATATACCTGCCCAGGATACCTGCAGAAAGGCAGGCTGCCACCCTCAATTTCTACGGTGTGGCACAATTCCCAAAAGTACTAGGTGCCATTGACTGCACCCATGTGGCACTACGTCCCCCCAGGGCATCTGAGCACATCTATAGGAACCGCAAGCACTGGCATTCCATCAACGTGCAGGTAGTATGTAATGCTAAGGGAATCATCACCTCAGTATATGCCAACTATCCAGGGTCCACCCACGAAACATCATTTACCGAATGTCTACCCTAAGCCGGGACCTAGAAGCTGGGCGGCATGGCGATACATGGCCGCTTGGTGAGTATGAATGCCACTGCACATGCATGCATGTCAGATGCAGAGTTATGTCACTACCCCACTAATGATACCCATCACCTCCTCACCAGGGGACAGTGCCTACCCTCTGAGCACCCACATGATGACGCCAATTCGGAACCCCATCACGCCTCCAGAGGTAAGATACAACACAGCCCATATTGCAACCCGGGGCATAGTGGAGTGCACATTCGGAGTGCTCAAGTCACGCTTTCGCTCCCTTGACCGTTCTGGCGGGCAGCTGTTATATGCGCCCCCAGTAGTGTGCAGGATCATAGTGGCAGCATGTGTCCTGCGCAATGTTGTAACACGCCGTGGCCTAGCTGTGGACATGGTGGTGCCCCCACATCCCCAACCACATGCACGGCCGCTGCGCATGGGAGGGGAGAGGGCACGGGGTGAGGCAGCCCGTACGCAGCTGGTGGCTAATTACTTCACATAGAAATCACACCCCAGTGGAGTGCACACAGGCCTGGCACATACCATCTGATAAGCAATGATGACTCGACCTGACAATTAAGACGAACAAAGGGACTGCCAACTGTCAGAACCATAGCAGCCTGAGATTGTTCATGTGAAAGTGTCACAATGTGTGCATCCCTACCTACACAAACACCACCAATGCAGTGTCATGAAAAGACACTTCCATGCTGCAGAAATGAATACCCACTCGCAAAATACTATATGAAAACAGTGCCATGTCACCCACCCCCTCCCCGGCACGGCCACACAACACACCATGGCATGTCATGCAATGTGAGAGGAAAGAAATTAATCCCCACAACATGCCCCAAGTGTCACCAGCTACAGTGTCCCTAATGGAAACATGTCCATACATGAAATGCTCACAGTAATGCAGGACCTACAACCCACATTACCAAATACTTACCAAGAATACCAATCACCTACACAACCTCCAACCTACCTTAAACATGACATTACAGACTTAAAAATTAGCTAGCCTCACCACCTGATGATGACAGCCCTCCGAACACTTCCAAGTATACAGTGTTAGCGCCACGCAAGAGTGTAGGTGCACGGCTTACAACATGGACTCCAGTTCCAAGGTGGACCGCATTGTGAAGACATGAGGAATGGACCTGCAAATATGGAGGATGAGATGGATGCAGAGGCACATATCAATACACCATGCAGTGTACAATACAACAACAATATGCACTATGAATGTATACACAGTGTTGACTACAGACTGCCCACACAGCTCATGGGAGTGCAATGTCACCATGTACGTCAATGTCACTTGGGCACACCCTTTGCAAGCCCATGGAAACCGGATGCAGAAGGGGTGTGTGTGACAAAAACCCAAGCATCTGAAACAAATCCATGACAAGCCTGCATCTGCCCAGCCACAATGCAGTGTATGCCCACGGGAGCCACACAAGGCAACACACGGTCCCAAAAAATAAATAAATAAAAATCAAAAATGGCCATTAATGGGCCGGGGGGAGGGGGGTGGGGGAGGCCACCCAGGAGGTCCGAGGACACGGTGCACACCAAAACCCACCTGTGTGGATCTTGCGGAAAAAAAACACCTCCATGGGCTCATGGCCTAACCTATTGTGGGAGTATCACTGCTGTCGCTATCCTCACCCTCTGCAGCTGCATCAGGAGGTGGTGGCACTATGGGAGGCAGCCCATGCAAAGCCCTAGTCTGTTCCTCCATGGCTGCAAGCATGCAGGTGTGGTAGGTCTCGTTCTGGAGGATAAGTGTGCGGAGGTCCCCATGCAACAACTCACGGGATGCCTGGACCTCCGCCCTAGTTGCCTGCATCTCAGCTGAGAGCGTACGGGTGAGACGCTCCAGCTGCTGTTCTGTCCTTCGGTTCGTTGAAGCCTCAAGCTCAACAAGAGTCGTCCTGAGGTGAAGGAGTTCCAGCCTCAGGGCTTTCCTGTGGCCCTGGGACTCTATGGAGATGGCTTCCTGCAGAGTCACCAGTGCCGCCCGCCTGTCCCTGTCGGACGCCAACATGTCCTCCCTGTGTGACTGGCAGATGGAGTCGGTTGCCTGCTGTAGTCGCTCCATCAGCCTTTTGGGGGGGACAATGGAAGTGGCCACCCCATCCATGGCCTGAGCCATCATCTCTGATGATGCTGCCTGTTGGGTTGCCATACCGTAAATGGATTGCTCCCATGCGGTATTGCCAGGTGGCGTACGGCCACCACGTCGGCGGGCACCACACCTGTCTGGGGCAAGGCGAACTGCGCCTTGCTGTGCCGGCACTGCCTGAGGCTGCAGGACTGCATTCCCCCTCTGATCTGCTGGCCCATGAACAGGATCAGATGTCGCGGAGTGTGACCCTGCATCCGTAACCACCAAAGGCGTACCTGCCAACACTGACATCCCCATTGAGGGTTCTAACCCTGGTGCAGGTGGGTCGGACAGAACAGAATCCCTCCCAGGAATACTCACCTGCGACGGCACGTAGGTCTCATCATCCGAATCGACACCTGAATACAGCTCGGGGGAGGTGCAGCCAGAGACACCCCTTGAGAGCACGACCTGCAGCAGTTGTGGGTTCTCACCCACCACCACACCACGTCCGTCACTGGTGGTCGGTCGGCCCTCAGACCCCTCCTGGGTCTGCACCATCTCCACAACCCCAGCAGTATCAAGTGCATCTTCCCCTGCAAAGACATAAAAGAAAACAAATGGAAACAGGCATTAGCACTATGGCACACAATTAGGGCTGAGCGGCTACAGAAACAGTACTTGATTGACACATGTCCCACATGACCAAAACACTCCCATGCATGCACCGTCACTGCGTGTGATGGGGAGGCAGATGACACCAAGATGGAAGAAGAACACATTTGCTGCATGCTGCCTAGCAGTGGCATCACACATTGGCCAGTGATTGGCAGGTCAAATACACATGCCATCACACAGATGGCATGTACCCTAGCCATGAAGTGAAGAGGGAGAGGAGGTCACCAATTGTTCATTCAGTCCAGTTTGCTCATATAATTGATTATTTTCATTGTAATGGTTCAAATGTTTAACCTGCAGCTGCCAGTCAAAAATGGTCCTATAGCACAGGGACATGTCTAAACTAATCATGTCCAGGAAACTGACCCAGTCCACTGTACCATAGCCATGTCAGACATGTGACAATAGGGCTGAGAAATCCTGAGTAAAAGTGGTGGTATGCAAACAATCTGACTGAATAAACAGAGGTAAATAAGCAACAGTGTTGTGGCAAGATGACACTCCAAGGGCAACTGGCGTGGTGTTGGGCTGGATGTCTAATGTTGGCCGAAGGGATGCTGCTATACCCAAATGCTGGTGCCAAGAATTTATAGGAAGAGGCTCATGGGTGAGCCGGACCACTCAGGCACACACACCCTACCCTGGCACCCAAACAGAAGCCCTCCCACACACACCATGCACATGGATGACACACACATGCATGTGCACTCACCGGACAATGCCTCGTAATCTGCCAGTTCTCCCACGCCTTGGATCTGTTCCTCTGTGACGTAGGTCCCAGCAACCTGCTCATGTGGAGTGAGCTCTATGTCGTCTGCTGGAGACCCACTTCCAGTCACTAGAGTTGCGGCATGACTTGAGGCCAGCTTATTCTTTGCCCTGCGCTTCAGGTCATTCCATCGCTTGTAGCATTCATTAGCTGTGCGCCTCACGATTCCAAGGGCACTTCTGATGTCCGCAATGGTCTGCCAGTGTGCCTGACGTTGTGCAGGTGTGGTCTTGGATCCTGCAACAATCACCATTTCGCGGTCATGTGCGGACACATACTCTACAAGTGCATTCAGTTCGGCCTCATTGAAGCTGGGCTTCGACGGGCCGGACTGTGTAGCCGTGTCTGGGGCATCAGCCTCTACTGGACGAGCACTCTTCCTCTTCCGCTTGGAAGGTGGTGGGGATCCTGAGTGTCCTACGCCACTCTGGACACTAGGGGCAGGAGCGTGGGATTGCACACTCAGCATGGGAGATGGTGCAGGCATTAGCTCAAGTGTGATGGTGTCAGGGGGAATGTCAGCATGATGGACTTGGACCGACACTGTCCTGGATGGGTGTGTGAGAGGTGGGGTGGATGGAGCTGCCCAGCCTGCCCAGCCTGCCCAGCCTGCCCAGCCTGCCCAGCCTGCCCAGCCTGCCCAGCCTGCCTACGCGCGGCAGCAGATGACCTAGCTGCCCCTGATCCACGTGGCCTGATGACACCAACGTTCACCGGCGCACGTGGCCTAGACCTGCTGACCTGGAAGTCAGCCATGGAGTCACCCTGTGCCAGGTCTGGTTCCACACTGGGCTGGTCCAACAAGGGCTGAGCATGGATGGTGTCAGCCACGGTAACCTCAACCCGGGGGAGGGGGGGCACGGGTGTCCCTGACTGCTCCTCCACACATGGGGGGCTAGGGGCACCCTGCAAGTCATGGCCACGTCCTCTACTGGATCCACCACGGCCACCACTTGGGGCTCGGCCACCTTTGCCACCATTACGGCTTGGTCACCTCCCAGCCATGTTAGTGTGCGTATGGGAGTCGATGTGAACTATTGTCCTGGGCAATTGGGGGTCAAAGGGGTTGGGTACCAGATGATAATCGTACCCTAGTGCTCTAGCAAGGCTGTATGTCACCCCTGGGGAAAGATGACGGGTCACGCAACGCACAGACACCCCAAAAAAGCGAAGTAAGGTGCACGCAACCCCTCCTAGACCACGTGCGGGGAAAAATAAACCTGCACTACACTGTGGCACCCAGAAACACAAGAATGAACGTATGCGTGTCACACGCAGCCTAGAATGACCTCTGAAGGGGTACGCGACACACGGGGCAAGCACAGATGTTAAATACGTGCGCGACTCACCCGTCTGCCAGGAACAAAAGCGTGAAAAATATGCGCGTGTGCACGTTGGCAACAGCCCCGCCAAAAGAAGAATTGTACGCTGTCTGAGGAGACAGGACAACAGTAGAAGGGAACGCTGTTTTAGGAAACAGGCCCAGGAAAAAGAGGAAAAGAGAAAAAGCTGTCAGAGGTAACAGGGAGTACGAACTGGAAACGCCATGAAGTAAATCACGTGTGAACCGACAAGAAGTACAGAATTCACCCACTCGCTCTCCACGAAAAGCACGTACAAGGAAATGGCGTTCTACACGTACCTTTAATACACACGTCACAGACACGCATACGCGATGGACATTTCCATCAATTACGGGCTTTGACACTGGGACGTGTATCTCTTCATTTTTACACGGGCCATTCTCTACGGCCATGCACGTGACGTCACAGCTGCGCATGGTGGCCTTTGGGCCAATGAAATCGCATATGCGAGCACACGTGGTAAAACTGCACGTCCGAGTGTCATCGCGTGTAATCGGAGGGAAGTGAGCGTACACGCGATTGGCCTGGGTACGTGTATTTCTGGGGTGCGCAGGAAGTTCCACACGCGATTGGTGGAAATCCACGTGTGCTCTGTCATCACGTGTAATGAGGGGAAACACCCGCGCGCGTCACGTCACAGACGCGCTTATGCGCTAAGGGCCTTTTGTCCAATGAAATCGCATATGCGTGCTGACGTGCATACGCGCTAAGGGCCTTTCCTCGATTCACACGCAGACGTGCAGGATTTTCACGTGCCAAATCACTCCGTATCAAGCTGGCCACGCGTAAGCACACGGAAGACCGCGCTGCTGCCCAGAAGGCCGAATTACTGCCCCCCAGATCCCCGAGCATGCTCCCACCTGCCATCTGCTGCTGCCTGCCTGCTGCCCACGTGCCCTGCCATTTGCTGCCTGCACATCAGCCAGGGGTGCTGTTGCTGTGACCACCCCTGCTGGAACCGAAGACTCCCGACTGGGATTCCATCGCTCCACAGGCCAGCCCCAGTTGCTCACCCACTCCTGCCTCTGGGGTTGTCATGTCGGGCACTGCACCTCTGGCACCACTGACAACGCCCAGCCAGAGAGGCAGAGGGGCACTGCTTCAGTGCCAGGGAAGTTGGTGTCCTGGTGGAGCAAGTCCTGGGGCAGTATGATGCCCTCTACGGAAGTGTGCGCGCCGACAAGGAAGGACGGACTCTGATCTGGACGGACATCGCGACTGCCATCAACGCGGAGGGGGTGGCAGTCCGCGACTTCCAACAGGTCAAGAAGCGCTGGGAGGACTTCAGGTCCAGGAACCTGAACAAGGCCCGGCGCCTCTTGAAGGCAGCGGATGCTAAGGGGCGCCGGGGCCACTTGTCAGAAGATTAGATGAGGGTCCTGGAACGCATATCCCCAGCGCTCCACGTCCAGGTCCTTGAGAGGCAGACCCGTCTGGAGTCGAGCGGTAAGTGTACATGCATCATGATTGTAAGCTGTGCGTGTGGTGATGTGCCAGTAGTGTGCCAGTTGCACATCTGTTTGTATGGGGCCGAGTATGGGTGGGGGTGTACAGGGCTGTGAGGCTAACACATGCGAGGGCTGTCATGTGTGAGACATGGATGGTGCTTGTGTGTGTAGGCTTGCATGCCAAATGCAGTTGTGTGGGCACACATGTTTGGATGAATGTGTATGTAAGTGGGCATGTTCGTGATGTCACGCATGTAAGTTGTTTTCAGCTGCATGTATCAGCACTGTGTACATGTGCATGTGTGTGTATTTGACAAGGGTGCAACAGTGATGCAACATGGATGCAGGTGACAGCGGGATGTGGAAGCCTGATTGGCAGATGTGACATGGATGCCCATCGGAACACTGCGACAGTTGGCTGAGGTGTACACATGCATGCAAGTGTGGTGGTGTGCGTACATGTGTAGTGCACTCCGTGTTGCATGTGATGTCTGGCTCACCTTTGCCTGCTCATGCTATTGTATGTGTATGGATGGTGCTGGCAGTTGGGATGTGGCTGTGGTATGGCTCATGTGTGCAAGTTGAAATGACATGTGCGTTGCCGATTGTGATGCCATGTCTGAGGTTTGCCAATGCCACTCATGTGCAACTGTCATGTGTGTATGTGTCCATTGTACAATGCCCTGATGCCTGTGTTTAATTTCTCCCTGTCTGCAGCGTCAACTGATGAAGAGGGCGGAGAAGGTGCTGTGGAGCACAGCGGCGGGGATCGCATCGCCAGCCGGAGACGCAAGGCTCGGCTCCCCTCCCAGGTTGTGATCTCGTCGGGGGAGTGAGGAGTCCGGTGCCGCGTCCCAGGCCGCAGCTGCCGGGGGGAAGTTCAAGAGGCGGAGGTCAGAGTTGGACTCCTAGGCAGCAGAAGGGGCAGCTGGGACCCCACAGGGCCCAACGGGGGAAGATGGCACGGAGTCATCCAGGTTGGTGGGGGGTTTGGTGGAGGAGGCCGTGCAAGCAACAGAGACGGGGTCTGGAGGTGGGGATTCCACTGGTGCTAGTGGTGCAGTGCAGGACCAGGGACAGGAGGCAGCACAGGTCGCGCCGGAGGTGCCTGTGTGCAATCCTGTCCCTGATCCTGTCACTGCATCATCTTGCACCAGCAAGGATACCTACGTCCAGACCAGTTTTCAGGCAGGGGATGAGCTCACGACAACTGGCCTTCCTCTGCCTGCGGACGTGGCTATCCGTGTCCGGGTTGAGCCTGTCCTGACTGGTGTGGCGTTGCGTCAACGGGCCATGCGAGGTGACCTGCAGTCTTTTCATGAGGAGACTGCATGTCATCTCGAATGGCTCGTTGACCACGTCGGCCTACTGGGACAGGTCAACCAGGCCGGATTCCTCCGTTTGATGGGGCTTGCTCAGACCCCCTCCTCAACTGAACCCCCTATGCACCAGTCGTCCTCCGTGCCATCTTCCCACCCATCAGTCACCTGGGTGCCCTGTGGAGCTGCCTCTGACGGTGCGGCCAGGCTGGTGGAGGAGGCATCCCTGCCACAGTCGGGAGTCAGACGTCCAGCAGGGGTGGCCACATCAACGACTGCACCCCAGCCAGCGGAGGATGTGCAGGCAGCAGGAGGCAGTGCACGGGCAGAGGCGCAGCAGCAACGTGATGGGAGCCATGATGGCTCGGGGCCTTCCACATCGGAGGGGCAGGCATCGGCCGGAGGGCAGGAGGACCCAGGACGGGAAGTGTCTTCCGTGTGGCAGCGGTTGGGCCACGCCATAGATGCGGAGCGGCAGCGGGCGGAAGGGGCACGGCTCACGATGGTCAGGGCGGAGAACTCCATGCAGAGGGCCCTGAGGCGTGCCGAGTGCCTCGAGGCAATCCGCAGGGAGTTTGGGGGGGGGGGGAACATGTGGACGGCCCTGCGGACCCTCGGGGCCATGGAGGAGCGCCTCCGGGACATTGAGCAGGAGTTCGATGATGCCCTGGCCCGGAACATCCGGAAGTGAGCCGTCGGACTAGCCCGCTGCCCTTGTAAATAGTTATGTAGTTAGTGTTAGGTTTGGCTTTATTTTTGGACCTTTTGGACGATGGGCCACATTTTTGTATATAGTTATTTTTTTTTTAGGTAGTGTTATTAGATAGGTTTCATTTCTTCGGTTGGGATCATGGACCCTGGATAGTTATCTGTACATAGTTGACTTTTGGATTTTCAATTTTTATTATGATTTCGCCATGGAGCAATGGTTTTCAATTTTAATTTGTGACTTTGGACACGTTTCCTTTGCATTATGATTTGTGGTTTAGCATTTTTTCACGGGCCTGCTGTTTTTTTTTTGGTTAAATTTCTATTATTGTTTGTTTATTTTTGATTCAATTTATGTTGCTTTTAATACATTTTTTTTCTTCAAAGTTCAATGTTTAGTATCATCTCATTGGTTTCATGCATATCATGATATGGGTTTTGACATTCACTGACACCCATTGGGTGTATGTGAGGAACATGTGTTCATTTCAAAACTTGCAATTGGGCTTCTGTCATGTTTTTGCAATTTCTAAGTGGGTGGATGCAATACTCGGATGGGTGTTTGCCATTTGGAGGCTGACCAAAAGGGCCAGGGATCTACATTGTGGTGACATGTTGGCTGGGAGACGTGAGTGGGGGCCTGGTGGAGGCTGCCCCTGCACTGCTGGGGGGTGGCGGTGGTGGTAGACATGAGTGGGGGCCTGGTGGAGGCTGCCCCTGGTGGCTGGGGGGTGGGGGTGGTGGTAGACATGAGTGGGGGCCTGGTGGAGGCTGCCCCTGGTGGCTGGGGGGTGGGGGTGCAGGGAGACATGGGTGGGTGTCCTGGTGGAGGCTGCCCCTGCACTGCTGGGGGGTGGTGGTAGACATGGGTGGGGGCCTGGTGGAGGCTGCCCCTGGTGGCGGTGGTAGACATGGGCGGGGGCCTGGTGGAGGCTGCCCCTGGTGGCTGGGGGGTGGAGGTGATAGGGGACATGAGTGGGGGACTGGTGGAGGCTGCCCCTGGTGGCTAGGGGGTGGGGGTGATGGGAGACATGAGTGGGGGACTGGTGGAGGCTGCCCCTGGTGGCTAGGGGGTGGGGGTGATGGGAGACATGAGTGGGGGCCTGGTGGAGGCTGCCCCTGCACAGCTGGGGGGTGGGGGTAATGTTGGACATGAGTGGGGGCCTGGTGGAGGCTGCCCCTGCACTGCTGGGGGGGTGGCGGTGGTGGTAGACATGGGTGGGGGCCTGGTGGAGGCTGCCCCTGGTGGCTGGGGGGGTGGGGGTGATGGGAGGCATGAGTGGGGGCCTGGTGGAGGCTGCCCCTGGTGGCTGGAGGGTGGGGGTGATGGGAGACATGAGTGGGGGCCTGGTGGAGGCTGCCCCTGCACTGCTGGGGGTGGCGGTGGTAGTAGACATGGGTGGGGGCCTGCTGGAGGCTGCCCCGGGTGGCTGGGGGGTGGGGGTGATGGGAGACATGAGTGGGGGCCTGGTGGAGGCTGCCCCTGGTGGCTGGGGGGTGGAGGTGCAGGGAGACATGAGTTGGACATGAGTGGGAGCCTGGTGGAGGCTGCCCCTGGTGGCTGGGGGGTGGGGGTGATGGTAGACATGGGTGGGGGCCTGGTGGAGGCTGCCCCTGCACTGCTGGGGGGTGGGGGTGATGGGAGACATGGGTGGGGGCCTGGTGGAGGCTGCCCCTGGTGGCTGGGGGTGATAGGGGACATGAGTGGGGGCCTGGTGGAGGCTGCCCCTGCACTGCTGGGGGGTGGGGGTGATAGGGCACATGAGTGGGGGCCTGGTGGAGGCTGCCGCTGGTGGCTGGGGGGTGGGGGTGATGGGAGACATGAGTGGGGGCCTGGTGGAGGCTGCCCCTGCACTGCTGGGGGGTGGGGGTGATGGGAGACATGGGTGGGGGCCTGGTGGAGGCTGCCCCTGGTGGCTGGGGGGTGGAGGTGCAGGGGGACATGAGTGGGGGCCTGGTGGAGGCTGCCCCTGCACTGCTGGGGGGTGGCGGTGGTGGTAGACATGGGTGGGGGCCTGGTGGAGGCTGCCCCTGCACTGCTGGGGGGTGGGGGTGATCGGAGACCTGAGTGGGGGCCTGGTGGAGGCTGCCCCTGCACTGCTGGGGGGTCACGGTGGTGGTAGACATGGGTGGGGGCCTGGTGGAGGCTGCCCCTGCACTGCTGGGGAGTGGGGGTGATGGGAGACATGAGTGGGGGCCTAGTGGAGGCTGCCCCTGCACTGCTGGGGGGTGGGGGTGATGGGAGACATGAGTGGGGGCCTGGTGGAGGCTGCCCCTGCACTGCTGGGGGGTCACGGTGGTGGTAGACATGGGTGGGGGCCTGGTGGAGGGTGCCCCTGGATGCTGGGGGGTGGAGGTGCAGGGAGACATGAGTTGGACATGAGTGGGGGCCTAGTGGAGGCTGCCCCTGCACTGCTGGGGGGTGGGGGTGATGGGAGACATGGGTGGGGGCCTGGTGGAGGCTGCCCCTGGTGGCTGGGGGTGCAGGGGGACATGCGTTGGTGGGCAGTAGTGCAAGGTGACATGTGGGTGTGCTGGGGGCATGGCCATGGTGGATGGGGTGCCTGCAGGACATGTGCAGGGTAGGCCCCTGAGGTGTGGGCCACCTGCAGGGGCCGTGGAGGGTGTAGAGGGAACACCTGGGAGGACCCACACGTGCAATTCACGTGTGGTGCTCCCCGCGCACCCCTGTAATACACGTACCCTGATGGAATCATGTGCAATACTTCCCGTGCACCCCTGGAATACACGTACCCTGCTGTTTTTGCATGTGATACTTCCCGTGCACCCCTGGAATACACGTACCCTGCTGTTTTTGCATGTGATACTTCCCGCGCACCCCTGAAATACACGTACCCTGCTGTTTTTGCGTGTGATGCTTCCCGCGCACCCCTGGAATACACGTACCCTGATGGAATCGCGTGTGATACTTCCCACGCACCCCTGAGATACACGTACCCTGCTGCTTTTGCGTGTGATACTTCCCTTGCACCCCTGGAATACACGTACCCTGCTGTTTTTGCGTGTGAGACTTCCCGCGCACCCCTGGAATACACGTACCGTGATGGAATCGTGTGTGATACTTCCTGCACACCCCTGAGATACACGTACCCTGCTGCTTTTGCGTGTGATACTTCCTGCACACCCCTGAGATACACGTACCCTGCTGCTTTTGCGTGTTTTACTTCCCACGCACCCCTGATGCACACGTACACAGGACAATCGCGTGTGGAACTTCCCGCAAACCACTGAAATACATGTTCCCCAATTGGCGTTTGCTGCTTGCCAGCCCTGTGAACTGGTCCAGGGTTGGCGCAGCCCTTTGCGATTATTTGGGGATTTTGAAGGCTTTTCCTTGCGCGAGGGCGTTCTTGGGGGCGTAACTGGCGCTGCTGCAGTGTCGCTGCGCCACGGCTGGTTTTGGATGCGAAAATTCATTAATACGCTGTGCGCGGAAATCGATTTTTGCGCACGCAGCTGGTGCAAACATTCGCACGGGCACGCTGGGCGCCAGCCGCGTGCGCCACTTTTGTGCGAATTTCTATGAATTACCCTGTATATTGGAGCGGGAAGACTAATACCAGGAAAAGGGAGTCATTCTCCTGGTCCCCAGAGTGGAGCTATACAAAGGTTTTATTGGAACCGAAAGCCAGGGGAAGGGAGTCATTCCCGCCGGAATCCTTATGCAAAATAACCTTTTGGGGACATCACCCGAATACCAGGAGAAAGGATTCAGTCTTTTGGAGAAGGAATTTTCTGTTGGGTTATTCTTTAATTGTAGTGTGAGGGATAGACAGAGGTTATGACAGGACAGTGGAGCATAATTTTGACTGACATTCGGACAGATCCTTTAGTATTAGATTGAGGCAGGGAAACCCATCTTGGAAGATGGGGGTAGTGAGGGTTTCTTTTTACCAAAAATGTTTATAGCAACCATCATGACACCCTTGTGACAGCTTCCTTCTTCCACGCCCTCACAGGTGCCATGTTCAATTAAAATATTATGGCATAACACACAGAAAACACAGCTTAGCAAGTGCCTAAACCCCCCATCTCTGTGAGAAGGGAATAGTGAGAGCCAACACAACCACAAAGCTTGCAAATCGCCAATCACATCCTGGCCTGCTTCGGTGGCACCCTGGTTATTGAGAATCGCTTCCTCCTCTTGACACTGCATTTCCCCTTCACATCTGAGAAAAGGTCAACCTATGTGCATTCAGAGTTACTCCTCTCCGGAATTGTAAAGGAGGCATGGTATCAAAGTAAGACGGACAAGTGACCACAGCTTCAAGGGTGTTTATTTAACTTTATCTAAACCTAAATCTAAGATGGGTGCAAGCTACGACCATCAAATAAAAATAATGCAGTTCTAGTGGAGTCTCATCAAATAAAAAGGGCCTATACTAAAAAACCTATTGCCAATCCTTACCGCTAAATTACAAATAGTGTGAGGTAATCTTCATGAAAAAGAAAGTGTTCACAAAATGAGAAGTCTGGATGTTCAGGCCGTTGGCCTCCCTTCCACACGTTTTTACCACGGGACACGGCGGTTCACTCAAGCATAGCACACTTTTGGGCTTCTTCGGCACAAGGACAGTTCCTTTTACCAACATCAGGGCCTTCTGTGCCCAAGTCTCTAACATTCAAAGTCTCTTGATTCAGAGGGTCTAACGCAAAAGTTCCTTTCCAAATATTCAAGTCGGTGTCATGGCCACTGGCCCAGAAACACAGACCCTGCACCATCAGGGGACAAGGGCAAGGGGCAACATAACTTTAGATTGTCCCTTTGGGACAATACAGCATAAAGGACCCAGCTGGACTCAGTCCTGGCGCCAGGAATATATAACAAATATATATTCTGACAAACTTGGTTTGGTGCAAAGTGCTTTATTTTACATGCAGCAATCTCCACGTGCATTTGTTCGGGTGTGGCTGCTGGGGAAAGGCTGGATCGCACGTGTAGCATCCTTAGGAGTGGCAGGATGGGGCCGTGAGCCAAGGCTAATGGGCGTGGCCAGAGCTAAACTATATAAGCCTGCGCATTCTTCTTGCAAGCACTTTGCGTTATTCTGCACTGATGGGAGCATAATGCACACCACCGCCTGAGCGCATCTTACCTTTGTGTTCCACCTACCAGCATCAGTATCTTATCTTTGTTTCCAGCATCAGCATTTTACCTTCGTTTCCAGCCTCAACACTTACCTTGGAACCTGCTTTCATCAGGGACTCTGGCATTCATCAGTCATCTCCAGACCTGCGGAAGGCAGCAATCAAACTCAGACATCGCAGCACGGCGAGCAATCCTGGGAGAGAAAAGATAAAGACAAGGTTAGAACTCTCAAAGACATTGCGTTTAAGGTTGTGCTTTTGACAAGTCTTCGCGTTTAACCTTAAACCAACACTCACGTGCTGTCGGAGCATCGTGGGCACCATTCTCTTCCATTTTGGCCTTGCTGCATGCACTGCAACTACCACAGGGCCACAACTTCGTTTGTGGGGAGAAAGCAGAAGAAAGACAACATTAAAAGACACTGACAATCAGGAATCAACATCACAATATTTTAAAGTCTTAAGACACTTACCATCAGGAGTGGCGTAGCCACAGCTGGACTGGGCTACCACCTACAATGGGCCAGTGAAGGAACTCAGTGCCTCAAGAGCCCCCCTGCATTGAGAAGCAGGACGGAGAGCTCATCATCACTAATCAACAGGTGAGGTTATATAGGTCGGCGCATGCTCACCAAATTTTGGGAAGATGGGTTTGAGAGGGAGAACAGTCGCATAGCAGCATTCTCACGATCTCTCATCTCCACGCAGGAGCAGTGTCACCAATCGGTCCCCTTTTACACAATTAATCCCCCTCAGCTTGGCTCAGAACAAATTCACTACATTGGCGTCGAATGTGCATATGATTTGGCTTGACCCATTGCAGGACCACTTAGATTTCCCAGTTCAATAATTCTCACATGCTCAGTTGGATACCAAACACAGACCTTCGAGTGAGCACCCACATGGTGCCAGACCACTCTATCTGGTACCTACTTCGGTTTCATAAAGTTGATTCACATAGGAGTCATCTTTCCTCATACAATGTTGCTGCTTGCAACCTTGATCGCCACACAGTCCGGTCTTCTATCAGTCTCTCCAACTCATAGGCTATGCTGAATTCACTGCTGTTTTGTTGTCGGAGCCAAGGACAGTACCATGGCAGTAATCGCTTCTCCCTGCCTTGGTTATCAATGCGGGAGGGCCCGGTCTACCTTCGACACACACTGCACTGTTCTTCAGCTGCAATTCCTGGTCTTCCGTTTCTCTTCCTTGAGGCTTGTTGAAAGTCGCGGCTCTTCTCCAAAAAAGCCATGGGTAGTTCCCTCCTTGCAGCCCTCTCTGGTCTTGCCGCCTTTCTCCTCGGTTTAAATTGCCTTCTTCGAATTGCTACTTACTCCTGCGTTTTGCCTTACTCAGAGTGTGCTTTCGTGCTCTGCCTTTTATCTGTGTGGGGAAGTGTGATGGAAGTCAGAAGTGTGTAATTATCAGTAATGCTGACTCTGCCCGACCCATGTGATGGGACATGTCAGGTATACAGCTCTGGTGTTAGTCCGTTGTAGCTCACAATGAACTGTCCGTGAGAAAGCGTTTGTGTGGGGGCGAAATTGAACTTCTAGGCATCCCACCTGGTAGGATGGGAAAAAGGTATTACATGGAAGATGCTACCGCATCTCATACGTCTACTCCCCAAAGAACCCCCCCCCCCCACCATCCAGGCGATCCTCCCGCACTGGCCACCACCAGGAACTGGATCCAATAGCGATGGCCGTGTCCTGGCCACCTGCATGACAGATCCTCGGGTCTAGCGGTTGAGACAGCTTCAGGTTTTTCACAGAATCCACACAAAAAACAAAGCATTCAACAACCATTCGGAAGCTGATCCTTCTGCAACTGACCATGCTAACCTGGAGTACCATCAATCTCCCAACAACTGCCCTTGTGGTACCTACGAGCACCATCACCAGTGCTTAATTTGTGGGGCCGTTTGCCAGGAGTCGGAACTTATTTCTGAGAACCAGCACTAATCGTCTCAAACTCAATTTGATTTTATGGCGTTTTGGCAACTTTGTTATTTTAACAGTTAGCCAGTCATAATCCTACAACAAGCAACAATGTGCACAGGCAATAGGTCTCTGCTCACTGGGCTGGCTCATTCTCATTCCCAACATCGCACATGAACTGATGTAACTCCAAACTTCATTCAAATTCAATGTCGTTAGGGGACTAAACATATCACAAAACTAAAATCCTCGATCTTGTTTTTCCTAAACCTAAACTACATCTTTGTAATCATATTCTTTAGTGTAAGAAACACAATTTCAAGTAATAGCAGTTGAAGTGTTTTTTAACTTTTAAATATATATTTAAGTGTACATGATCATGCTTTCAAATGGTACAAACCACACAACTTTCACCTTTACAGTAAGTGAATATATATATATCTCCAATGACGTATAACAGGACAAGCAAATAATCAGTGGGTCAAGAAACCGAGTTAGAGAAATGTTTTAAGGCCTATCACGGAAACAACAGCAGGACATGTGAAAGAAGATATGGGTAACATTTCCCTACACAAGCCAGTCATCAATGGATGAGTGAGAGAATAATCATGTTCAGGACCAGGCAAACAGACAATAGGCCTTCTTTAGGCTTAGAGCAACCGAGTGTCCGACATCCACCGCAACAATGGAATCAATCGAATGAGGGAGCGCAGGACACGTTCAGTAACCGGCGGAGAAACTACCCATGCAAGAAATGCCAATTTTTGAGCTGCCTACTTTCACCCTTACTAAACCCAAATATGTGTACTATGGGCCTTAATTTTGTTCAAATGCTGAATCCAAGTCTGATAGCAAGTGAAGTGGAACGCAGGAGATTTTTTTTTTGTTTGTTTTTTTAAGAAGCATCAGGTTCAAAAGTGTTCTTCAGCAGGAAGGATTATGAAGAGGAGCATGTACACATCTTTTAAACCAGTCTCATTTTACGCCTTGCGATAGTGACATGCCCCCAGAGAGTCTCTTGTTTTTAAAAATGTTTCTCAGAGAACTACCATTCATTTTCAATGAAACCGCCTCCCCTCCAATTAGTCACAACTGAAGAGGTAAAAAATAATTTGCTATTGCGATTATTAACACTACCAATTATGTAGAGATGGTTAACACACTATTGGATAATACCAGTCAATATTCTAAAATAACAGATCCTTCAGAGCACTGTATGAAACAGCTGGCAGACGTATGTACTAAGGGTGTGAATTTAGGTTTTCTAAAACAAAAGGAGGCAAGGTTTCCCACGCCAAGAGACATATGGAACACTAACTTCTGCCCTTCCGAAAATCCATAAAACCAGTATGAATCCTCACGGTAGACTAATTGTTTCTTTGTGTGGCTCATTAGTTGAACCCAGTGGCCAATATATCGATCCATCCCTTCAACCAGTGGTGGCACACAATAGAGCCTTTTTGAAGGACACACTGTCAGCAATCAATTTACTGGAAGGACTGGAATATGGTCCAGAGGAAGAGATTCTAGTGGCTTGCAACCTTGCTGCTCTCTATACCAACATTCCCCAATTGGAGGCCTTGGAAATAAATTGCTAAGAAACTAGATGATCATCCAAGCCCACACATGATTCCCACTGAATTTATAACAGATGTTAGACATTTAATAACCATTTTGTTTTAGGGCAAGAGATATACTTGCAGAAGAAAGGAATGACCATGGGTGTGGCCTTTACACCAGGTTTGGCCAATATTTACATGCCAGACTTTGAGGATAAGTATATATTCTCAAACAATGCTTACTCTGAGCATATCCGATGCTGGAAACATTAGATACATGATGTCTTATCTGGAAGGGTAATGTCTAACAGTTAGACATATTTATGCATTGGCGTATTCAGCGCAATCTAAATTTACATGTCAATTAAATACTGATAGTTTAACTATCTTGCATCTGCTGATATGCCAGACGAATGGATGCTCATTCACGTCTCTTTATCGCTAAGAGACAGAATGCAACTCGGTGTTGCAATATTCCGGCCAACACCCCAATGAGTTGAGGGAAATTTACCCTACAGTTAATTCTTCCAGATAAGACGCAACTGTACATTCCAAGAAGACTATGAGACTGAAGCCAATGCATTGATCGAGACTCTCCAATAGGGAATATCCTCTGGAATTGTTGAATAGGTCAGCCAAAAGGGCCCAGTTCTCAAACAGGGACGCTCTGTTGCAAGCGAGACAAAGAAGCACTTCCCTCAATAAGATAGTATACGGGACCACTTTCTCAAAACCCTAAACAAATCAAAAAACAAAAAATACTGGTATCTGGTTATAGGCATTATTAAATATCCTCCATTTGCCCTTAAACGTGGCAAAAACCATCAGAGACATGCTAGTCCTCTACAGATTCTGAGTAAACGCCACAGTCACAACATCCTTGAGGACTAATGGCACACAGATAACTCCTCTAGTGTGGCACTTTCCATGTGGTAATTGAAGCATCTGAATTCACAATAAAAATCATGTTTTGTATTAATTAATCCTTTATAATGCGCTTAATACCGGACACTAGTTTCTGGATTCGAACCTTTGTTGCTCAGCATTGTCTTGCTTGCAAGACAAGCGCATTTCCCCTGAGCTCTCCTCCCGAACCTCCCGGTTTATGTAGAATTACTTCATAAACATTGACAAATTTGGCCAGCTGTAATTCCAAGAATGTCATATACATGATTACTTGTTTCTGCTCTAAAATATATATTGGGATGAGGGCCTCAATACCTTCAACTATCTCTTTTCCGCAATACCTTCCTTCTCGAGCTCTTCGCTCATTTGCCTCCAATTCCCTCAGGGTCAGTCGCTTCTCCAAGCAACGAGCTGGTGGTAGATCTCTCTCTTCGGCTGGGGCCTCCCTCTGGAACAGCTCCCTGCGTCCCTGAAACTTGAGGAGAATCATCTTTGGTTCCGCAAGCACCTCAAAACGTTTCTCTTCTCGTCTGCTTTTTCTCCTCTTCTCCCCTGCTGATTCCCTGGCCATCACGAGAACTGCACTGGTTACCTGGCCACCTCCGATTCTCGGGCCTGATCCCTCCTCCGCTAGTCGGTTCCTAACCATCCCTGCACTTGGTGACTGTTTTCTGTATCCCTACGGTCCCACTACCTGCACTTGACACTGACGTCTGCACTTACCTCTTTCACTTGCCACCTGCTGACAGCACTTCATTATTGTTTACTTATTTTTATTTGTTTTTTTTGTTCTCTATCCCATGTACTGCACTTTCCTCTTCCATTTCTCCCCCCGCACTTCTCCTTCCCCTCCCTTGCACTTGCACGATCTGAATGACACCTGGCCTAGCAAAATCGTTTGTCTTCCCCTGTTTCCCCTCCCTTGCCTCGTCGCGCCTTGAAACACTTGTGTATAGTAGGCGCGTTATAAATGCCATATCATATCATAACACGTAAAGTCACCATCAGGATATGCAAACAGATCAGAAATATGTAACAAAACAACCTGAGCCCCTTTGGTCCAACATTTTCTGTACTATAACCACAATGATCAATGGATGGTTATAGACATGTTAACACCAGGACAGACACAACTTTATCATTTCCAACAGATTGTATGAACTAGAACAAATATGGATACCCTGTTGAAGGATGCAATGGGCTTAAATGAGGGTTTACCGTGTTCAGTAATACTAGGTTAATGGTCACCTTTGCCTTATAATATTTTGGAACAGAGACCTGGTTGGCACCATGAATATTCATCATAGGTAGTGAATTGCGGGTTTAATTGGACGTATCGGTTCTATAGCTCACAAGTAAATGGGGTCCGCTTTCACCCAACATGGCTGCTAAGAGTGGATACTTTGACTATGAGCATTCTAACTCACCAGGTATCAGCCGCACGCACAAAGGATTAGGAGATTGTATAATCAGGCATCGTACGACGCAGCACGGTGTGATCCTGTAGCATAGACGCGCTGAGAGTACACTTCAGATAAGCTTTTTACCACGCGTAATAGGCCTTAATGTGCATTCGAGAAGTGTTAGTTCCGAGTGATGTTTTCAATATATATACTTCATTACATGCCAGTTTGTAAGGGCTTGTGTTGGTTTTCAGGTGGGAGTCGTCCACAAGGAATTTGCCATGGACTAAAATAAGTTAGGATTTTTCTTTAAGAGCACGTGTACATTCACGTAGTCTTTACATAAGTAATATTGACTCATGGTAGTGAAGATGTTCTCAGATAATTTCTGTCTTCAGCATATTGTGGCTCAGAGGATGCACCACACAGTCTAACACGCCAACCTCGTTGCCACAAGTCTTTAAAGCAAATGATGATTAATTGAAGTACCTTGCGGCAGATTAGGTGCGTGGTTACACCACTTTAACTCTTTCATGAACCACTGATCGTTTGAGTTAATGTGGCTGTGCCAGCCACCTCTTATAATTCATTTTTAATTCAGGTTTCAGATAGAACATACATTTCTCCTTTGACCAAACATTAACGCCCTGAAACAGGCTGGGCCAAAAAGAAATATGGGGTCCTTAGAGCTGAAACCTAAGTTGGCGGGCAACAAAGAAGAGATTACTGTTGTTTCTTTATGTCTTCACTAATGAGGGGAATTTGCACCAAACCCTGGTGTTTTGTATTCGCAGTGACGCACGTCTAACTGATAGGATATGATATGGCATTTATAACGCGCCTATTCACAAGCGTTTCAAGGCGTGACGAGGTAAGGGAGGGGGAACAGAGACAATGATCTTAATAGGCCAAGTGACACTGAGATTGCGATAAGTGTCTGGTTTGAATTAATTAACCATGCAGCATTCTTGCACATGTTCTGTTGGTAGTTTGTATTTTGTAGATCTAATGTTGGACAATGATCGTGTCCAGTCATATCAATTGAGAAATATATTTGTTTAATGGAACACAAGATGAAGACCCACTCCAGTTCGCAGTATGCCTGGCAAATCAGGTGGTGTGTTCTCCTTCAAGCTCTTTCAAGCCTCATGCTCTCTTCATTAAGGCAGTCCCGTGTGTTGATTAGGTCCTCGCCCATCAGTGATGGGCAATGCTGCATGGGCATCCCACAAGCGAGGCAGGGTAACTGCTGTTACCATCGGCAGCTGGGAGAGGGGCAGCCCCAACCCCCCGCGCCTGCTCCTCTCCTTCCGCCCCAGCTACGGGGACACACAGTCTTGGCGGCACAAAAGCCACGGAAGGGTAAGGTGCGAGCAGTCATCGCACCCTTCCTCCAAACAGCAAGGCGCTAAGCGCCATAAGGAAACCACCTTCAGGCAGGGCCCAGGTTCAAAGATCTGCCCCCACCGGGGGGTCAGGCAGTCGGCTATCCGGCCGGGGGCTGCGACAACAGCGGCCCCCACCACATACACAACAAAGACCCAGGGCCTCCCTGGGTCCTATAAATGAGAGCAGCATGCTCAGAATAAACACAATCGGTTTGTGGACCCTGAACTGGGACCCAAGTAAACAGGAGGTTCACCGTTTACTCAGTGTCTTCCAAATCTTTTTGCTTCTTTAGCAATTCTTGAAGTTCGCTGTACATCGCAGTGTCTTTTTCTTCCTGAACATTGTACTGTTCAAACAATTGCAATGCAGTTTTAACTAAGGAAGAAACGGCAACCGAACGGCCAGCGCGGACGCTGTCAGCTTCAAGAACACATTGCCAAGCTAGGCGGGCCCAAAGACTGCAGATTTAAAATAATTTCTCTAATATTGCAGGGCGATTCAACAGCAAAACAAGTTATTTAAATCCAGTAAATCAAGCCTGGGGGCTGCCCAATTTTCGGAAACCCGGGCAAGAAGGCACAGTCAACAGTTACCCAGCACGGGCAACAAATAGAACAAGCGCAAAGAACTTGCCAATAACAACGGTTTTAACTCTGTGATAAAACCGAAAAACATGGCCCCCAAACGGAAAACACAGGGACCCCCAACACCGGGGCAGAAGCCCAAATCACCGCAATTGCTAGCAGCCATTGAAGCGGCAGAGCACTACGGATGGGCATGGGTTAGAGAAAACAAGTACGGCCTACCCAGGGAAGGAATTACCAGCCCACCCAGCCAGGAGGAGTTTCCTGCACCATTGAAAAAGAGAAAAATATCCAAAGACGCCAGAAAAGGTACCAAATTACCAAAAAATTATCAAAATTATGCGAGAATATGGCAGAATTGCAGCAACTAATGGTAGAAATAAGGGGGAAACAGACGCCGCCCGCAAGGGAGCCTGGGGCCTCAAACCCCCCCCACCCCCCCATCACAATAGAACCTACTATAACGGTTGTCAATCCACCCGTAACACCACCTATAGCAACTCCACCACAACAAGTACAGCAGTTGCCAATAGCGGCCACAGCTATAAATGCAACAGCCTCCACAACGCCAGCAACTGATACAACAGGTGCCCTAAAATCCTAGACAACGGCAGGCGCAGACAGCCCAGGCGCGACAGGGACACCCGGCAGCAATACAACTGACATTTTATCAATCTGTAATGCGCAAGTAGAACAAAAAATGAAATCTTTCCAAACAGAGATATTAAATAGATACAAAAGATGCCTGGCATGGAACATTGATACCACAATCAAAGAAGCCATATGGGCCAAAGAGTTTATAGAAATATTTTCCCTAATAGAAGCACAGCACAAAGGGAAAGACGCTTTTAGAGATCCCAAAAAAATAGAAGAGAAAGCCATTGCCAGGAACGCCCAGGTCGAGCAAAACTGGGACAACTGGTTACAGGCCTTTGCCATACTAGCAACAATATATGAAGAAACATTTCCCATGGATGGTAGGAAGATCTGGGCATATGTTGATAAAATAAGGGAAGTAAAAGTAACACAGAAGGGGAAGACATGGCTTGCATATGACATCAGATTTAGGAGGAGCATGTCAGAAAGACCGGCCATTGAGTGGGATGAAGTCCAGAACGATTTATACACCCTCAACGCCGAACCTCCCCAGGAAGAAGATACCAGGCATTCTTCTTCCAAAAATAGCAAAAATTTGCAAGTAAGCAAATCCCATGACAATGATAAATCCAAAAAAGGGGAGCAGCCCTTTCGGAGGAACCAGCCTTGGGCGGCGAAAAATAATGCCCACAGACAGAACAAACAGCAGGCTGGCAAATCCAACATCCCATGCATAAATTTTGGGAAAAACCAGTGTACAATGGGGCAAAGAATGCTGGTACAAACACGCCTGCACCAACTGCAACGGCGACCATGCAACAAGCAACTGCACCAGACTCCCAGCCAAGAAAGAATGATAGCCCAATTTTAGAACCAGGACGAACGCCCATCAACCCGGGCAATTTTAGGGACGCCCTAAACAGCTACCCAGACACTGAAACCAGCAAGATAATTTCGCAGGGTTTCACCAAGGCTTTTTTTTATCCCATTTAAGGGCTCTGGGTCACAATACATCCCGATGAATCTAAAGTCAGCCAGGGACAACCCCCAGTTAGTAGAAACCAAAATCAAGAAAGAACTGCAACTGGGCAGGGAAGCAGGTCCTTGGGATGCCATGCCTCTAAAGGACTATTTAATATCTCCACTAGGCCTGGTTCCCAAAAAAGAACCCGGAAAAATGAGACTAATCCATCACCTATCCTACCCCAAAGGCCAGTCTTTAAATGAGGGCATCCCACACACAGAATCTGCTGTAACTTACACGCATTTCCAAGAAGCGTTAAGGATCATACAAGAGTGCGGCAGAAACGCCTTGATGGCGAAGCTGGACATCAAATCTGCTTTCAGACTTTTGCCAGTCCACCCAGGGTCACAGCAGTGGCTAGGTTTCACTTTTAACAACAAATTCTACGTAGATAGATGCCTTCCCATTGGGTGCGCAGTATCCTGTGCACTATTTGAGCAATTCAGTTCCTTCTTTCAATGGGCTTTCCTAAAGCAGAGACCAGGGACAAAAATAGTACATTGCCTAGACGATTTCATGGTCATGGCTGTCACTAGGGCATACTCTTGGGGGAACACAGCCAGCCGGGAACCTGCCCGTATGTGGCGGCACGGGTGCGAGGGGGTAACCCCAGGACCCTGTGCCCAAAAGTATGATACCATCGTGATATGTGATATTGTTATTGTCATAACCCATATCTGTACAATAAAATCCTACGGCCTTTTATTGCCAACACTTATAACAAGTTGTGAGCCTATCATTACGGGTTCGGGTTTCGGCCATTACTAATGCATGCATATGGGTTCAGCAGTTAAGGGAATTCTCTATTCCTGAGGAGAGTATGCGCCAACACGGAGAGCAGCAGTCCCCGTCCTCCGCGTACAGCACTAATGAAGGGAAAGCCACCCAGCGGTAGCTTTTGTTTACTACAGCTGGCTGGCTTTTCCTTCATTAGTGCCGCAAAAGCCAGCACAGGAGGGCATCCATTTCACAAAATGGATGCGCCCATGTGCTTGCTTTTGCGAATTTTGAGCTTGAATAGCTCAAAATTTTACATAGGAAGTTTTAAAAAAGAGAATGCTAGTATGTTTTTTATGTTGCCTATCTATTTTTTAAATAAATTTTTTTACTAGACCATGCCTTTAACCATCGTTGCAGCTCATACAGAATATAAAATGGTTTTCTCCTCTCATGCACGGAACAGGTTGAAGGGACATGTGATGAAAGTGTACTCATCTCCCTACTATATTTAAAGAGGGGAGACCCCCATGCACCAACCTTGGGCGGGGACTCTCTGAGGGAGGCCCATATGGTTGAAGCAGGGGTAATGACACATAGGACTTTGACATGCGACTATATCTGCCCAAAATCTCCAAATATCAATCCACGAGCACTTACCTCCACCTCCTTCACACCACACAAGAGGATGCAATGCTGCATGAATTTTTCCAGGTCTCTCGCTCTTCAGCCCCCACCGCACAAGAGCAGTAGATACAGTGCTCTCCGAGTACACACAGAAAGGTTTCCTCACCTTTACACCATTCCTGGTTTGACAGACTGGCCAAGAGATTTCCCAAAAAGTAATTTCCCCAAGATCTCGCATTCGGTTGGGAAATGTTTGTCTTATCTTGCCAGAAATGTAACTGACTTGCCCCCCAGCCCTATTGACCAAGAAGAGCCCGTCCAGCAGTTGGGAAGTGTTCTGCTTGCCAATCATCCTCACCAATGTTTACCAACACAGCACACCACTCTATGTCCCCTACGCAGTTCCCACACCTAGATCTCTGTACTCCCCCTGGTCAACTGGCACGCAGAGGATCTGGTGGGATTTCCCAGCATGACGTTCCCCAGAAGCATCTTAGGCCGGGACAAATAACAGACTCCCTTAGCTATACTGGTCTCCACTACCTTTTATGAATTCAAGTTGCTTTAAGGTCCTTTCTCATAGGAAAAAAAGAATGCTCACCTCGAACTGTACACAAACATATGTACCTTAGTCTTATTTAATCAGGACTGCTTTCAATAATGTTTAATTCCATTCCCATTTGCAATAGGCACTATATCCTGGTCTCTCTGAATTGTTACATTGTATTAAAATGAGAAACAGTATTCAGCTGTAGCCAAATAGCAAGACGTTTTTCAGCTGGAATTCGGCCGAATACTTACTTAAAGCTGAAGTTCAGTACACACCACTAGGGATGTCCGAATGGGGGTGCACCCCTAGGGATGTCCAAATGGTGGAGGGGGGGTTGGGGGGGGGAGGAGAACCTTACAAAGTGGACAGAGGACCAGGCAGGGAACAGAGTAAGCCGGGACGTGTGAATGGTGGCTAGAGGCGGCACAGGCAGAACCCCAGGACACAGCAGCGATGGGGCAGATGTCAGACAGGAGCAGAGAAGGAGGCAGAAGAGGTGGAAGCCCGATTGTGGGGTTGAAAGAAAGATGATCAAGGTGCGTATCATGATGGGTGTGTGGAATGCTGGCTGTGAGGCGGCAGGAGTGGGCCTTTTATCGGCAGTAAAGGCCCGCTCCTGACCCAGCCTCTGAATGAAATAGCCAACGCTCCAATGTAATAAATAATGTTGGTCTGCAACTGGTCACTGTGCACACTATGTGCTGAACAAATCAAGCACGTTGTAAACCATCATGGTCACAAGCCGCATTTTAGAAAAAACCTCCAGCCTTTGCAGATATATTTCGTGGACAGATTCTGTAGACTAGAAAAATCCTGGGAAACCGGCGGTTAGTCCCTAAAGCATAATATTGTGTATCTGAGCAGGGCATAAATAAATGTGCAAAATGTCACCTGGCGTATTTCATTGAAAGACAAAAAAAATCAGGCCTTATGGTCCACGATTACCGTAACATTTCCTAAGAAAAAAGATTTTCATTTCAGTTTTGACATCTTGGTAGTGCTGAAGCTGGAATGAAATTTGCAAAAGCAGACTTCTGGCATTGCAAGAAATAAACTATCGCACAAAAGGCTGCATTTGCATTTTTTGGGAGGGGCTGGATGGTCGTAGAAAGCCGTTTACTGCAACTTCCTGATGGATTTGGTGAAGGAATAGAGGTTCTTGCAGAGAAACCTCTTTTTACTATGGAGGAGATTTTGGGAATGGCCTTAATCCTACCAAATTTTCTGCGATATTAACATTTTCCACATTTAAAAGGTCTTTCCATGAGCGAAACGTATCAGCATCTTTTCCTCGGATGGAGAAAGTATCCGTGGTGTCCTGGCCAAACGTGAAGGATAATGGCGGCTGGTACAAGGAGCGAAGCAAACATTTCCCTGTAATGACGGAGTCCAACTGAGCATAGCAAGGGAACCTTAACAAACCAACTGAGTTTCAGGTGGGGAGGGGGCGGAGTGGCGAGCCAGAAGTGGAAGGTTCTACCCAACCGAGAATACTTTTAAAATAATGAGTTTAAAATGAAGACTTTTAACACATACTTTCTATTTTAGAAGCAAATCTGTAGAGTAACACATTAAAAAAATTCCAATAGATGCCAGGACTCACAAAGTACAAAAGAGATTTGTTGAGTGCACTTTTCCAATTCTTATGCCCACATTGTCACTGTAAAACACTTCATGAGGGCTGTGCATACAACAGCACAGTGATACTGTAAGAAGCCATGTAAATGCTGACTGCGCTGGCACATGCTCATGTGGACTGTGCCCAGACTGCCACTGTAAAACAGACTTCCATGATGCCTATGCCCACAATATGCCAGTACTGTGCCACTGTAAGTAGAACTTTTCAAGCTGGCTGTGCCAACATATCATGCCAGCATTGTCAATGTCAGATAACACCCTTGTTGGTGGTGGCTATTCCAAAATTGTAACTGTAAAAAGATATGTTCATTCTGGCCAATATATGCCAGCTTTTAACAGTTTTTCTAGCAGCCACTGACCGTTTTGGCAGTATTACTCTCCAAAGCATGATTTCTAGCAAGCACATGACACACCAGACCCCCTTCTGCACCAGACCAGCTCTTCCTTCCACCACAGACACTCCAGTCACATACAAAACACACACAAGGTTATTGTTCGTTCACTTATTCGCTCTACCAGCACCCAGAAAGCCTGGCAGAAGGAGGTCTTCAGGCAAGAGGCAGAGAGAGATGCAAGTGAACACCTCACCCGAGTCCTGCTTTCTGCATATGTGTCTGCACCTGCGGCAAGCCTAACCTACAGGGATGCACAGGAGCAGCCCCTTTCAAGATCCTGCATGCAGTTCCCCTGCCATTATACTCACGTGGGCCATGAAAGTCTGGCAAGCACAGCACCCCAGCCTTGCATGGTCCATTGGACAAGCGGCAGGCGGGGTACTGAATAATAGGGACAGTTATTACTGACCCAGGAGCACTCTCTCAGTTGCCCACTGCACTGGAGGGAGCGCCGCCTCAGTCATTTGTAATGGCTTGCAGGGTACCGCCCTGTTGCTCATTAGGTATGAACCGCACCTGGCGAGTATTGGCTTGCCCCTGAGCAAATGAGGGTCTTGGAGTTAGGGACCAGAGTCGCCCAATCTGGGAATCAGAGCAGTGCACTGGGGTGGCGTGTGAACAGAGGTGTAGGCAGGGTAGGGCTCGAGCAGGCAAGGCACAGCCAAAATATGTAAATGCCCACTTAGAAGCACTGTGTGGGCATTTACAGATGTTAATGTCACTGCGGTGAGCCCAACTACATTAGCTTCAGGCCCCACTTGTTAGACAATGCTGGCTACGCCTCTGCGTGTGAATAAGGTTTACCAATGTACAGACACTGAATGGAACTGCACACAGAAGGAGAGGTATGGCAACGCGTCGCAGCAGGAAGGGCAAATTGACAAAAGAGATGGGGTAAGGAGAAGCGTGTATTGGCAGCAGGAGATAGAGGCCGACATGTTCCCCATCCCCCCAAAAAGAAGAAACAGTGAATACGAGGAGGGTAAAACTGAAAGGCTGACTCAATATTAGAAGGAGTAAATGTCAAGGTATGTGCATAGATACACTTACAACAATACAAACATGACTTAATGTTTGGACATGGAACCCTGTGCAATACACACAATGGGATCCCCAAAGAGCCGACGGTCATCCCCCACATCAACTGGGGGGCTCCGACAACTTCAATAGCAGAATCAAAATAAAGCGAGACTGATGTACAAGTAACAAACACAATTACACAATTACCGAAGAGTCTGGCATCAAATGTAAGATTTAAGTATAATGCAAACCATGCACGCTATTAATATAGATAGAAATCAGGGCATCTTATCTTACTGATAATTGCGTAGCGTACGCCCGAAGGCATCACGGCGCTGAAGCTACCAAGGTGAAGTCATCCAGGAACACGGACTAAAAGAGAAAAGTTTTCAGTGCCCGACGGAAGCAGAGATGGTCCTCGATTCCTTGATACGAAGAGGAAGAGCATTCCAGGCTTTAGCGGCTGCCACCGAAAAGGCACGACCGCCCGACCCTGCCAGTCTAGCCCGAGGGAGCTGAATAGTCTTCAAAGATTGTGAACGCGAGGTCTGGCAGGTATACAGAGACAGAACTTGGCCTGGAGAAACTCAGCTCCAATTTTATGCGAGCCTTGTGAACCAAACAGAGTGATTTGAATTTAATACGCTGCTCAACAGGGAGCCAGTGCAGCTGGCGCAAGAACGGAGTCATGAGAGCACGGAAAGGAGGGTGGAGAACTGCTCTTGCTGCCTTATTCTGCAGCCGCTGAAGACGCTGGAGCAGATACCGCAGGATAGCAAGATATAGAGTTGCAATAATCAATATTGCTGATGACCAGAGAAGAAACGGAGTGTGCAATTTCGCAGGGATGCACAGAAGTACTTTCTGGAGAGTCCAAAGCTTAAAGTGTGCCTTCTGGCAGACACGAAGAGACCTGCTCAGCCATAGAGAGAGGCCGATATTTTAACCCCAAGGTCCTTCACTGAGGGAACTGGGAGGGGAAAGGGGTAAAGACTCTCAGGCCAGAACTCGGGGGTCCAAAATAACTATGGTGATGTAGTGCCCACCATCAGCACCTCTGTTTTCTCCCCATTCAGTTTAAGCCAGTTTAAAGCCATGCAGTCACCAACCGCTTTCAGACAGTTCATCAACTGACCCGCAGTCTCAGGTTGAGTAAGGTCCAACCGTACAATAATTTGCGTATCGTCAGCATAGGAATAACAGCCAATGTCTTAAAATTGTGGGTTTCCCTGCCAGACAGGTGTCTTAGTCATCAGTGCATGTAGTTGATGCAGGCGGTTTTCAAAGTGACATGGATTCAGAGCAGTACCCCGTGAAGATTTTAGTGTATGAGTCAGGGGTCTAAACTGGTTCTCAAGACGTTTTGGACTAGGAGTCCCATGATCCTTCATGGGCCAGGCAGGCCAAGGCTGAGGTGAGTTGTAGTATAACATCTGGAGATACAAGGTTTCGGGAACCCTAGAGTGGGTGGTCCGGTCAATATGCAAATTTCAGTTCTGGGATTACGTGGGCTGCAGCATCTTGGACAGTTCTTGCCAGGCCAGTGTTGCTGCTGGGACACCTGCAAGGAGAGGTCCATTATCCTTGTGCGGGGAAAGCACCATGGCTTGGACAAGGGTTATTACGTTCGAGGTAGCTTTACAATTTGCATAGGTGTGAGCAGATATTGGGCTTTCTGGGTTGTCTAATAAGCAGGGTGTTTTTGCAGGAAAAGTCAGTCATGCTTTTTACTGCTGGGGAGGAGCGGTCTGTGCATTTCATCCGTCCTCCAGTTGTGAACTTGGGTGTATTTAGTGCAGCTCCAAGGAGAAGAAACAACACTACAAAATAAACTAGTCTCTGCACAAAATAAGCAATAAAATTAAAACATACAACCCATGCTCTTAGTCAGCCTGCATTTATAAATCATACACGAGCCAACTCCTCTGGAAATCCAACAGTGCAGCTCTTCTTACAAATTTTGCCTTCATATTAACAAATCCAAACTGCCACACAAAGCCAAGTCATTGTAGCCTTTACAACTCATCATACACACAGAAAATCCATATGCATGCAGCATATAGCTCCCCGCTATTGACTGAAACCTTTTTTCCCCCCTCAAAGTAAATGTCAAGCTTCCATCCCAGTCCGCAGCATGCAGCCGCGGGATGGTGTGCACCCACTATTCAGATTCGCCTTGTGTGTCCACTCCATTCACCATGCACACAATCCACTCTGGGCTTTGACACTTCTGACTTGCTGGACAATCCCAAAGTTTTCCACCTGGAGTTTGAAAGGTTACGGTAACAACTAGTGGCCAAGCAACCCTCCATAATTCAAGGGTAGGCGGGAGCACACCTCAGGCCCTTCATGCTGCCACCAATGCGAATGTCCGCATTCATTTAAAGCACTACAAACTGCCCTCACAAAGCATACGCCCATTCTTAGAAGCATTATGCTTCGTCCCGGTTTCGCCCCCCCCCCCCCCGACTAGAGGTATGCTTCGATTGCTCTAAAAGCCTTCAAGCCATCAGAATCTCCATCACACCCTTTCTAGCTCTTCACTTACCTACACTAATCTCATGTTTTTTCACGCTGCTCCCTCTTCATCCTTCCCCTTCCCCGATGACCTTTTGGTAGACTAAGGTCTTAACGCCCCTGGCTGGAGCACTGTATACCACCTTCCCGACATTTGGCACAGCATGAAAAAACTATTAATATGACAAAATAATTTGGCTTACGGGCTTGACTGAGGGAGACGTAATGTTTCAGCTGATAAAGCTCATCAACAAAGTGGGCGCAGTTGGTAGAACCATGTGTCATCAGCAAACTGGTGGATTTTTACAATAGTATCAAAAACTGCCACCAGTGGCCCCATGTAGAGGAAGGAAGTTGACAGGGGAATGATGGAGCTCTGTGGCACTCAATAGGCCATCGGGCCTCATTGGGATCTGCAGAAGGCCATGTGGCAGAGCAGTGTTTATTGGTAAGGTAGGTGTCAAATCGGGTAAGGGTCAATTGCCACGCAGGTGGAAGTGGTGGTGGGTAGCATTTTATTTGTTACAAACTCTGGTGAACTCCAATGAATGTGCCATCAGAAGAGTATTTAGTATTTTATTGGAATTTATATAGCGCTTTCACAAAAGCACTGAACACTTTACAAGAACATAGAAAATGAGAGAGATGAGAAAACAAAAAAAGCAAACCAGTCGTTTTTAGGAAAGAGACAACGGAAGAAAGAAGCTGGGATTTTAAAAGAGAGCGAAAGAGATTAAGGAATAGGTGGGAGTAAATGTCAAGAGGAAGGGACATCCAAAGTTTAGGAGCAGGAAGGGAAAAGGAGGGGAAACAGGAAGAAGCAGAGGGGGAGAATACATGATGTTAAGAGCCGGGGATGGGAAGGGGAGTATGGTGAAAACAGAGCAGCAAGATAGGGAGGAGAGGAACCACAATATTACTTTAAGATGATACAAAGAAAATGGAAGAAGAGACAGGAATCACAGGGGAGGAGCAAGATGGACAAACGAAAGGGGAAATGGAAGACCGAGGAGGAAGTGACAAAAGAAGGTGAATAAAAGAATTGAAGACTGAGCGAAGGAGGGTAAGGTTGGAGGGCATGGCGACGAGAAGAACAGAATAGCCAAGGAAGGAGAAGATGAAAGTGGTAATGAGTTTATAGTTATTAAAAGACAGAAGGACAGTGAATATCGAGGATGTGAAGGTGAAAATGGCAGACACAAGCAGTTGAAGAAATATGAGACGAGAAGGAAAAAGATGGCTCAAAGATGAGACAGATTACAAGCAGAGGAGGAAAAAGATAAGAGGACGGGGATAAATAGCCCACAAGGAGATTGGAGAGGGAAGGGAGAGCATGATGGGAAGAAGAGGATTTCTGTTTTAGAGGGATTGAGATCTTGGAAGTGAGGCAATCAGAGTGAAGAGAGTCAGAAAGGAAGTGAAAGAATACTATCTTGGAGTCATCAGCGTAGAAATTGCATTAGAGCTTGTAGGATAAGAGGAACCATGTAGATGGAGAATAGCAAAGGGCAGAGGATAGGGCCTTGTGGGAAACAGTTGATAAGAGAGCAGGGAGCGGAAGTGTGACCAGCCCAAGAAACCGAGTAAGCATACCCTCCCTAGAGACAGAGGCAAGCGGGACCTCACCGAGAAAGACTCCCCCCACTGTGGACAAGGACTCTGGTTCCTGCGAGGAACTACATCACCACAGTAACAATACTCTCTTTAATAACATCTTATGAAAGAAGACAGGAAGAACAAGTCAAGATTTATTATTGTTAACCAAATACCTCCATAATGTCTATAACATGAAACGTAAGGAAAACTGGGACGAAGAAGATTAGAAACAGTATCAATCTGAAAGGAAAGAAGGACTTTGACACGAAATCAGGACCCCCCCCCTGAGAACATCATAAAAGTAGGAGGTGGGGCCCTGCAACGAGAGGCCCGATGTAGGAACTCTGGGTGCACAGCGTCGGACACGAAAGAGAGAAGCAGGCAAAACCACTGACTCAAAGATTAAGAAAAGGAAAAAGAGCACAACACTGAATTCGAGAGAGGACCTGCTGAACAGCATCCCGAGTCAGAGAGGAGGAAAAGTAGTGGCGTGACCACTAATAAGACGCGGGGGACCTGTAGGTCCATGAATGCCACTGGTACCGCACTTGCAGAATGGTCGCAGACTAGAGTGGATGTTGGAGGAGCAGAGATGCAGTGTCATGATCTCTGCTTCCAAAAGATCAGGACTTGCCCGACTCCCTTGGAAGCAGACCCATAACCCCGGTTCCGAGTGCCAGCCAGTCTCAATTGGGACCTTTTGGACCCTGTCCTGGCGCCAGTGGCACCAGGCTCATAAAGATGCCCAGTCCCAGCGCTGGAAGTGCCGGGCTCATAATGCTTGGGTGGACTTACCTGCAGCAGGCCATGCTGCTTACTTACCTGCCAGTTGAACCCCTGATCCTCTTCTGTTTGGGACTACTTTTCCTGTTGGGTGGGGCAGGAGCCACTCCCTAGGTTCAGAACACTGGAACTCTTCTGGAAAGCAGGAACTCTTTTCTTACCTAGGAGTGGCTGTGGAAGGAGACACCTAAGCACTACAGGAGGCTATTTAAACCACACCCGATGGATAAATCTTGCTTTGCGTTATTCTGCATTCTCTGCAGCAGAACGCTCATCGTGTCTTCTGCTTCTGATCCTGGGCCTAAGGGAACAAAGGCTTACCATCCTGGAATCCAGTCTTCAGCAGCACCTGTAAAGACAAAGAAAGAACAGGTTAGCACTACGGTCTTCAGTGGCAGCGCATCTCTTACCTGGTCCATCGGCTGTCACCAACGCCTCGCGCTGCATTCCGGCATCTGAAAGACAAAAGCTTACCAGCTCTTCGCACGCTCCGGAGGCCTTCGGCGCTGCATCCCGCATCTGAAAGACAAAAGAAGGTGCGTTTAAAGACATTGGGCAACTTTATTACTCACGTGCCATTACTCCTTCCCACGCCGAATCCAGTGGGTATTCCAGCACCCTTCAGCTCCTCTAAAGCTCCGAACTTGTACCTGCAAGATAAAAGGGACAGTTAGTGTGCATCGTGAAGCAGGCTACAAGCGCTTACTTACGTGCTTCCAGGCGCTTCTATTCCTCACGCGGGTTCGATCCTCAACTCTCATCAGCCCGCCATCCGCCATCGCCGGAACCCTGCAAAACAAGAGATATCATTACAAAAGACTTTTAAGACATTTGAAGTGCCCAGAACTTACCGTTCGTGCAGTTAACGACGGACAGCAGTCCTCTGAGGTCAAGAGGCCTGCACCCTTATCCAGTGAAGAAACTGGTTACGGCAATCTGCCCCGAGGCAGATGGAGAGCTCGGCGTTCACTTACCTAAGGTGAGGGCGTTAACCTTTGGGGTTCTAGAGGAGAAGAGAAAGGGAAGAGGAGAGAGGCACCCAATAACCCCAGTTCATTAATCCCATATTTTCTATCTGCAGACATCTTACTCTTCGAGTCAGACATACAGTGCACAGAGGTCCAGCCCAAAGAGCCAACCGTGTTACACATCACCTTTGAAGATACGGCATTCACCCAGTCAAGACCGGCGCCTCTGCGGGAATCAGGTGAGCGTTACAGAACGCAAAGCCTACCGCAAAACTCCCACCCAGGCGCTATGGAAACCTCGGATACCGACCAGCTAGCCCAGTTACTTGGGGAACTAAGAGCAGAAGTGCATGCAGCCCGTCAGGAAACAAATGCTCTAAGAAGGGAACTGATTATTTCCAAGGAGCGAACAGACGATCTCGCTAGACAATTGCTACAGTCACAAGCCGGACAAACTCCGTTACCCGCATCAGGGGCAAATCTTCCTTCAACATCCTCTACGAACCCAGTGCAGATCAACCTACCTGGGAATGTACCTCTGGCTCCGCCCGAACGATTTTCTGGTGACCCAAAGAGGTTTGCAGTATTTATTAATCAGTGCCGGTTGCACTTCTTATGCCGGCCAGCAGCCTTTCCAACTGATCAAGCTAAGGTAGCTTTCGTGCTTTCATACCTTAGTGGCAATGCGGCAGACTGGTCTATCCCTCTAGTTAATCAAGATGATCCGGTTCTCCATGATTTTCAAGCTTTTCAGCTCAGTATGGAAAAACTGTTTGCAAGACATTCACAGGGGCGGGCCTTGGACAATGAGCTCCTTTCATTGCGACAGGGTAATCAAGACCTTTTGGCTTATATTGCGTCTTTCAACAGACTGATAGTGGAAACTCGATGGCCTGAGGATAAAAGGATTACGCTGTTTTATAGAGGTCTACGTGGAGAGCTCAAAGATGTGTTAGCCCAAGTAGTGAATCCCCCGCAAGACTGTTCGGACTATATTGACTTAGTCGTTCAAATTGACCACAGACTGCAGAACAGGAAGGCCGATCGTTCCAAGTTTGATGCTCGAGTATTTTCCAAACCACCAACTCCTACCAAAGGAGTAGACTCCGGGGAACCCATGCAAATAGGGGGCCTGAAAGGACCACTAACACAAAAGGAGCGGAAAAGGAGAAAACAGCTGCAATTATGCCTCTATTGCGGAAACTCGGGGCACTTTCTTCGAGACTGTCCGGTGAAACCAGCCAAGAAGGCAGTAGGAGCTGCAGTTACCAGGGTCACAAACTCTGAGCAGGGAAACGACCTCGCCCGACAAGAATAGAGGTCCTCTTGCCGAGCGTTAAAACCAGTTCCGTGACCTCGCATTTCGTGATACCTACGGTCCTCATTAGCCCTGAACATCCGGATCGATTACATGCGATTGAAGCTTACGTCGACAGCGGTGCCATCGGCAATTATGTGGATCATGAAATGGTTTTGAGGATGAATCTGACTCTTTGTCCAAAGGCTGTAAAGGACGTCATTACTATGGTGGATGGTACGGAGATAGCCTCCGGACCAGTAACGCATACCACCCAAGAAGTGACGCTAGTAAGTCAAGATGGACACCATGAGAAGATAGTGTTCGATGTGATCAAGGCCCCTCAGTTCCAGATTATTCTAGGAATTCCTTGGTTAGAGAAGCACAATCCTCAGATCGATTGGCGAGCAAGAACGGTTCAGTTTCCAGAATGTGTCTCTACTTGTCACCCTCGTCCTGGTGTTGCACTGGCAGCAATTTCCTCGGAGGCTCCCCAGTTACCTCCTGAATACCTAGAATTCCAAGATGTTTTCCGGAAGGATCAGGCTAACTCTCTACCTCCTCATAGGTCTTATGACTGCCAGATAGACCTGATACCTGGATCTACTCCTCCTTGTAGTAGAATTTATGCCCTCACCGAGCCCGAGAATCTTCACCTCCGACAATACCTGGATCAATACCTAGCGAATGGGTTTATTCGTCCTTCCAAGTCCCCTGCTTCCTCAGCTTTGTTCTTCGTTCCAAAAAAAGAAGGGGACCTTAGAACTTGTATAGATTATCGCGCCCTGAACCAGATCACCGTTAAGAATAGATATCCGTTACCTTTGATCCCTGAACTCCTGGACCAAGTCAGAAAAGCATGCATATATACAAAGCTGGATCTTAGAGGAGCCTACCACTTGGTACGAGTAAAAGAGGGCGATGAATGGAAGACGGCCTTCCGCACCAAGTATGGGCTATTTGAATATCAGGTCATGCCCTTCGGACTTTGCAATGCCCCGGCCGTCTTTCAATATTTTATGAACGATGTCCTCAGAGAGCTCATAGATGTGTGTGTTGTTGTTTACATTGACAACATCCTCGTTTATTCTTCATCGGAAACTGAACATCGGAAACACGTGAAAATGGTCCTCGAGAGATTGCGTCAACACAAACTTTTCGCTAAATTGGAAAAATGTGTTTTCAACGTGACTGAAGTTGAATTCTTGGGATTCATATTATCACCTAGCGGAGTGCGTATGGATTCAAAGAAGGTCGATGCAATTCTCAAATGGCCATCGCCATCCTCCGTAAAAGGTGTTCAAAGCATGTTAGGCTTCGCTAACTTTTACCGCAGGTTTATCCCCGAATTCTCTCGAATAGTCCAGCCCATCACCGCCTTGTTAAAGAAAAACAAACGTTTTGAATGGTCTACCGAGGCAGAACAAGCTTTCCAGAATTTGAAGACTAGATTTATCTCTGCACCGATCTTAAAACATCCTCGCCCAGAACTCCCCTACATCGTTGAAACTGATGCTTCGAGCCTTGCCATGGGGGCAGTTCTATCACAAAAGGACCCAGTAACCAATCAGTTGCATCCCGTGGCATTTTGGTCCCGCAAATTCTCGCCTCCTGAAATCAATTACACTATTACTGATAAGGAACTTCTAGCTATCAAGTCCGCCTTTAAGGCTTGGCGGCATTATCTTCTGGGGGCCCGACACACCGTTACTGTGATTACAGATCACCGAAACCTGCAATATTTGAAAACCGCAAAAGCTCAATCCTCTAGGCAACTCCGTTGGGCACTATTCTTTGCCGAGTTTGACTTCATAATTACCTATCGACCTGGTACAAAAAACGGTAAAGCTGATGCCCTTTCTCGGATGGGAGTGCAAGAACATTTGATCAATCCTAAACCTGTACCTATCATTCCCGAACAAAGAATTCTAGGTGTAATCGCCACACAATCCATAGAGGAAGTTAAGGCTAAAGCCAGGCTACTGGTAACTCCAGCAGACATACAGAAATGGCATCTGCAGGGAAAGGACTTTACGGTGAAGGACAACCTATTATATTTCCAAGAACGGTTATACCTGCCCAGCACAGATTTACAGAAAAAGGTAATCTCTTGTTATCACGATTCTTTAATGGAAGGACATCCCGGTATGACCAAGACCTCGGAAAAGACCAAGCGCTACTTCTGGTGGCCGTCTTGGAAAAATGATATCAGAGACTTTATAATTTCCTGTGGAGTATGCGCCCAAAACAAGAGTCAAAAGGAAAAACCAGCCGGCCTCTTACGCCCTATTGACATCCCGCCTCGCCCCTGGCATACGCTTTCTATGGACTTCATCACCGATCTACCTCCATGCTCCGGATACAATACGATCCTAGTAATCGTGGACCTATTCTCCAAGATGGCGCATTTCATTCCACTCAAAGGCTTACCAACAGCAGCAACTCTGGCCCGAGAATTTCTCGAAAACATCGTCCGACTGCACGGTTTTCCTTCAGTTCTAATTTCGGATCGAGGTAGTCAATTTATTTCTCATTTTTGGCGAAGTTGCTGTCGGTCGGCTCAAATTGATGTGAGACTATCGACCAGCCACCACCCTCAAACCGACGGACAAACCGAGAGGACCAATCAAACTCTGGAACAGTATTTGCGCTGCATGCTACAACAAACTGAAAAAACTTGGAAAGATATCCTTTGGATAGCCGAATATGCCTACAATAACTCTGTCCACTCGGGAACTGGGAAGACCCCGTTTTTTCTTTTATACGGTAGTCACCCTCGAACCTCGGAGTTGGATCCAATCCAAGATCTTGGAACACCAGCAGTAGACCACCTGCATTCTACAATCACCCAAGCCTTTAAGGAAGCCGTTTCTCACCTTCAAAGGGCTAAAGAACAATACAAGAAAGGAGCAGACCAACATCGGAAGGAAGCCCCCCAATATCAAGTAGGAGATCAAGTCTGGTTATCCACCAAATATCTACCTCTAAAAGGACCACGCACATTCAACCCAAGATACCTTGGTCCCTATTCCATCACTACCATAGTAAATCCAGTAGCGGCCAAGTTGGACTTGCCCCCTCACATGAAGATACATCCGGTCTTCCACGTCTCTCAATTAAAACCCGTGCAACCTCAAACCCGACTAACTACATCTCCAAAACCTATTCTAGTTGATGGAGAACTCGAGTTTGAAGTCAAAAGCATCCTGGATTCCAAGATCTCCAAATCTAAACTATTTTACCTGATTGACTGGAAAGGCTACGGTCCCCAAGAAAGATCCTGGGAACCTGCAGAATATGTCCACGCGCCTCGTCTAATCAAAAGATTTCATCGAACATTTCCTAACAAGCCCAAACCCCCGGAGAAGCCCGGTTTGGGAGGGGCCTTGAGGGGGGGTGCTGTCATGATCTCTGCTTCCAAAAGATCAGGACTTGCCCGACTCCCTTGGAAGCAGACCCATAACCCCGGTTCCGAGTGCCAGCCAGTCCCAATTGGGACCTTTTGGACCCTGTCCTGGCGCCGGTGGCACCAGGCTCATAAAGATGCCCAGTCCCAGCACTGGAAGCGCCGGGCTCATAATGCTTGGGTGGACTTACCTGCAGCAGACCATGCTGCTTACTTACCTGCCAGTTGAACCCCTGATCCTCTTCTGTTTGGGACTACTTTTCCTGTTGGGTGGGGCAGGAGCCACTCCCTAGGTTCAGAACACTGGAACTCTTCTGCAAAGCAGGAACTCTTTTCTTACCTAGGCGTGGCTGTGGAAGGAGACACCTAAGCACTACAGGAGGCTATTTAAACCACACCCGATGGATGAATCTTGCTTTGCGTTATTCTGCATTCTCTGCAGCAGAACGCTCATCGTGTCTTCTGCTTCTGATCCTGGGCCTAAGGGAACAAAGGCTTACCCATCCTGGAATCCAGTCTTCAGCAGCACCTGTAAAGACAAAGAAAGACCAGGTTAGCACTACGGTCTTCAGTGGCAGCGCATCTCTTACCTGGTCCATCGGCTGTCACCAACGCCTCGCGCTGCATTCCGGCATCTGAAAGACAAAAGCTTACCAGCTCTTCGCACGCTCCGGAGGCCTTCGGCGCTGCATCCCACATCTGAAAGACAAAAGAAGGTGCGTTTAAAGACATTGGGCAACTTTATTACTCACGTGCCATTACTCCTTCCCACGCCGAATCCAGTGGGTATTCCAGCACCCTTCAGCTCCTCTAAAGCTCCGAACTTGTACCTGCAAGATAAAAGGGACAGTTAGTGCGCATCGTGAAGCAGGCTACAAGCGCTTACTTACGTGCTTCCAGGCGCTTCTATTCCTCACGCGGGTTCGATCCTCAACTCTCATCAGCCCGCCATCGCCGGAACCCTGCAAAACAAGAGATATCATTACAAAAGACTTTAAAGACATTTGAAGTGCCCAGAACTTACCGTTCGTGCAGTTAACGATGGACAGCAGTCCTCTGAGGTCAAGAGGCCTGCACCCTTATCCAGTGAAGAAACTGGTTACGGCACCCTGCTCCGAGGCAGATGGAGAGCTCGGCGTTCACTTACCTAAGGTGAGGGCGTTAACCTTTGGGGTTCTACAGGAGAAGAGAAAGGGAAGAGGAGAGAGGCACCCAATAACCCCAGTTCATTAATCCCATATTTTCTATCTACAGACATCTTACTCTTCGAGTCAGACATACAGTGCACAGAGGTCCAGCCCAAAGAGCCAACCGTGTGTTACACATCACCTTTGAAGATACGGCATTCACCCAGTCAAGACCGGCGCCTCTGCGTGAATCAGGTGAGCGTTACATGCAGCCTGTGGCCCTCCGGGAAAGGCTAGAAGTCATTCTGACACAAGAAGAAGAAGAAAGCCTCAGTCCATTGAGGAACCTGGTGACGTTATCCCCAAGAGAATACAGCTAACGGGGGGAAAAGGGGGACCCGGGAGGAGGACTAAAAAAGGCAAGAATAATTACTTGAACGCTTCTCCTTATGCACCTTGAAACACCTTTTTGCTGTATAGGCGCATTATAAATAGCCAATAAATGAACAAATAACTAAAATACTATTTCCAGCCAAGAAAGCATTGAGAATATTTAAAGAGCAAGAATAATTACTGGAGCACTCATACATGACAGTCAAGATAAAAAGTGGACAATAAGTGCCCGGAGGAACGGAAGGGGAAACAAATACAGATAAAAGTGCCGATGCATCCTGTGAAAGTAAACTAACAAATAGCAGAATCAGAGCCGAAGATAGTAACAAGAGAAAGAAGAGAAAGCAACCTGGGGAAAGCAACAAAATGTCAAAGAATCCAGTATCTGAACTGAGTGATTTGATGAGTGGTGACCAAAAGTTACCTACGAATCCTATATTGACTTGAATTGGGGATAACACAGTTTACAGAAGGAGTCATTCCCTGGTACTTTAGTCGTTTTACTAGTGGTAGTGTCAAGACACATTCCTTTTGGACAGTGGACTAAATCTGAATTTGGACTTTCACTGATGCAACTTAGTTATTTTGTTAATTAAGGAACACCTGTAGTTTAGGGAAAGTTAGGAGTGATTACCCTTTCTTTAATAAACAATTACAGTAAAATGGAGAACCACTGTTCTTCATCTGTCATGGTTGGAGAGACGAGTGGAACCAGTGTGTTATAGAGCCAGCGGGCATCCCAGAGCAGTAAGGGCAGAGAGCAAAGTGGGACGGAGAAATCTAGGAGAATAAGGATATAATATGTTAATTTTAATGTTAAAGGATATTTGTACCACGCACTATCACCACAGGAGTGGTCCCCTGGCGGCTCTGAAAAAGAGGAGGGGGGTGGGTTAGTGGGAATAAGCTGGAAAAGTGCAAGAGAGCAGTGATGTGCTTTTGGCAGCCTCAGCCCGGTGGGTCTGTTGGCTGGGCTTGAGGTGTTATACGGTCGGTAGTCGTGTGTTGTTGTGCAAGTCTATGTGTGGTTTGTTTTGTTGTTGCAGTGTGGTGAAGTTTGTGCGTATTGCTGTGTTTTAGGCTTGTGGTTGTGTTTGGTTAGAGTTTGAGAGGTGTATGCAGAGGGATGAAATTGTTAGTAGATTGGTTCGTTGGCATTGCTGTCCTTGCAATTATGTCTCGGTGTGATGTTTGCCATCATTCACTATTCCATCTGAGCGTGGCACTTGCTAATTTGCAACATTCTGTCTAGATGTGGGGCAGGCCAGTGATCACGATTCCATCCAAAAGCGGCACTTGTCATCATTCCCAGTTTCATTTAAGTGTGGGGCATGCCAACACACTCACTTCTATCTGGATGCGACGCAGGCCAAAGCCAAGAATTCCATCCAAGTGTGGCACGTGAAAACACTCACATTTCTATCTAGATGCGACGGAGGCCAGGTTAAGGATTCCATCTAGGTGTGGCACATGCCAACATTCACATCGCTAGCTAGATGCTACACAAGCGAAAGTTCAGAATCCTGAGTGTGGTGCATGCTAACAATCACAAGGATAGAGGAACACTTGTGTCTACTGAGAGGAGTGAGTTAGAGACATGAAGAGCAATTCCCCAGTGAGATGGGTAGAATCCTGATTGAGTAGGAGGACAAAAGTAGTGGAGATTCAGATAAGAGATTTGAGAATTGTTTGAAGGGTGAGGGAAAAGAAGAAAGGGAAAGATTACATTTAGAAGGCAGGTAGGGGATTAAGGTGGGGCAGATCAATTGGATAATTGGGAAGGGGATAGGTTCAAGGGGGGAAGCAGTGGAATGGGCACAAGAAGGAATAGAGGCAGGATCGGAATCTATGAGAACAGCTAAAAAGGTACGAAGTAGGAAGTGGAGGAGAAGAAGCAGTCGAAGGAGGGGGGTGGTATAGGGCAAGGATGCACATAAGGAAGAAGCCTTGAAATTAAAACTGTCAGTAGATGAAAGCTTCGAGAAGATGGAAGGATCATGAAAGGCGGAGAGAGCATTTTATTAACCAGTGGGAAAAGACGACGAGGGTGTTAGGAGAGAGAAGCGAGATGACAAAGTATGCTTTTTATTTTAGCTATAAGAAGGAAGGAATCGTAAGAAGAACTGATCGAGAGCGATGGAGAAGATCAGTATGGTCCTGAGTAGGGCTCTTAACCTTCAGACCGGGATTAATTTGTGCAGGTGTTTGCCAGGGCTCAGCTCTGGCACGTATTGTCTCAGACTTGCGTTAATTATGAAGTGGTGATAGTCAGTGCATCCTTCAACCACAATGAGCAGGTGCCAGCTGCAGTGCGACTCCAAATATGTCGACACTGTGGGGAGCACCTATGGGTGGTGGCAGCAGTGGTGGGGAACTGCCCACCCGCAGTGTCACAGCAGTGCTAGAAAATATTTGAGCCCTGGCACTTAAATAAGCAGTGGCTACAGATATTACTTTGTGGTGACAGCAGAAGTACAGCACTGCACCTTAACATTGGGAAACTTTCAGATGATTTCATCAAGGCCTGTGACAGCTGGTGTTTTCCCTTTTGTTGCCAATACGGATTGTAGCTATGCTTTTTGAAGGCAAAAAAGCACCAAGACTTGCTCCAGGCTAAAGTCGCCTTAAAGTAGATCAGATTTAATTAAAAAAACAGTACAACATTTCAGAGACTCGAGTGTTAGTCTTAAACCAGATATCCATGTTCTCCACTAAACATAAGAGTCAATAAAACAATCAGCTATTTCGTGTTCCCCTATTGGTCAGCGAGATAACAGGATCAACTCGGAGCTTGACGTGTGGATTTATAAATCCACTGTGCATACAGATTACAACAGCATGATCTCTGCATTAGAAATGTAAACGGTTATATCCTGCTTGCAAATGCTAAACTGGTAGAATGTAGAACTGTATGTGGAATCTGAGGCAACCTCAGATTCTGAGAAGTGATGGATGGGACTTTCAGGATACGAGCTGAACTGGAAGGATGCACATTGCCTGCTCTTCTGACGTACCTTCTAATCGTTTACCTGTAACTGAATAAAGTACATCTCCCAGGGCTTTAAGTGGGGTAAGAAATCGAGGGGGGGCCCTCGTTTGGGGGCGTGGCTTGTGGGAGGGGCGTGGCCTAAAAAATACGCAAATCGTAGGGTATACACACAAATATATATAAATGTTATATATTTGTGTGCATACCTTACTATGGTTTGTGTACTATGCAAGCCATCTTTTCTAAACATAGAGATATGTAACATATTGCTGATTAATTGGGTTATTTGGCAATTACACTCCGTTTTCAGTGTTTTTGAAGTTGTATTTTAACATTAAAATGGCGCCTGTTATGTGCTGCAGTTAAACGTTTTTTCTTTCGTGGAATCTTGGCTCGGCAGTGCTGGAGAAAGCTTGTTTACTTGAGGAGAGAACCTTCATTCATTCATCTGATCAGCTGATCAGTCACGTGCCCGGAGGATTGTATCAGGATACATCTGCTCGCCGGAACATGGGATCGTTTATTTGCGGAGCTGCTGGGGAGTGTTGGCGTCGCTGAAATGGCAGAGCATGAAATGGACACGGTGAGGTGTATGGAGGATAGTCGTTTCCCCTCCCTTCTCCCTTCTTACGTGGCCTGCTTCCTGACTGAAACTGTGTGAATCGAAGTGAATCGACTGCTTAGGAGGAGAGGGGCCGTTCAAGAGAGCACGATGGCTGTCTGCTCCAGTGTGCAGGGACTGTGGGGGCGGGAGAGCTACGTTCGGCACTCTCCAGCTGACTGACCTTTCTCAGGAATGTGCGAGAGCCCTCTCAGGGGAACGTACATGCTTTTACGGTTCCCCCCCCCCTTTTTCCTCCAGTGAAATCATTTTGTGCTGGGGTCTGGTGCCACGCTATGCTCAACTCCCAAGGCGTGTTGCAGGGCATTGTTATCTTAGCAAATGCCATTCCAGACGCAGGGCTTACATTTATGCGCTATCGCCGATTTTAGCTTGGCATGGCTCAGACACGTGCACTAACCGCTCCATGGTGACTAATTTTAGCTTGTGGTTGCCTGTCTTTAAGCGAGTGTTTTATGGGCTCCACGAGTCTCACTCTGTCTGCACCTTTCATCAAGCCCTTCACTGGTGGGGTTTTTTCAGGGGGTCCGGTTTAAAATCCTCGGCTTAGTTTTCGAGTTTATATGCATATTAGCCCCTCTGTATTTGGTTTGTTAACATCTGCCCTTATGAGCCAGTACAGTTACTATGGTCACGGAATAACAGGCTACTAACCATTCCCAAAACCTGGCGGCACTGGAGATTTGCTGGAGCTGGGCCATGGCTTTGGAATACCTTGCCTGCTGTTGTTCGTAGCCTTACCTCCCTTGTAGCGTTCTGAAAACTTTCTTCATTTGCTGATTTTGTTTTTTTGTGGCTATCTTTAGCTGATGCGCTGAGACCTTAAGTACTCCTTATTCGTAAGATCTTCAACTAAATGCAGTTCATTCTTCTTGGTTCGCACTGTATAAATTAAAACAAACGTATTCCCTTTTAAACAAATGTTTACTTTTCTATCATCACAAAATAATGTGCACAGCTGTAAATATCGTTTAATTATCTTCTTGTGTGCAGGATGGGTATTTTTGCTCTTTTAATGCTCTTATTTAGTATGCTACATGGACCTTCCTTCCTTTCTTGCGTGTGGTGCATGTAGCCAGACCTTACTTCCAATCTTCCAATCTGCCCCCTACCCCGAGAGTAAAGCTGGGACTGCTTTGCCAGCAACCACAGGGAAAGTCCTGCTCCCCCCTAAGCCTTTGCAAGAGGGTTTGTGGAAGAGACGGTGATACACAATTAACTAAATATGGCAATACTTTGGTACTATAAAGCTTGCCATACTTTGATAGAATTATGACGAGTTGGAGATGTTATTGAAAGTTAGTATTCTATAGTAGTAGAAGACGCAATGGGTAATTTAGAAATAAGAAGCAAGGTGGAGTTCTAGATAACCACGATAACTTTCAAAATGATCAGGTGCAACACCTTTGAGATTGTATAAGTGGTTTTAACTGGGCAGTGGGGTAATGTAATCAAATAGGAGGTTTATGCAACCGTGTAGACTAAACTTGTTACTTACTGTAGTTGCTTAGACTTCTGGTGATGTTTGACACATGGCTTCCACTATTTTGTAGAACTAAACAAGATGGGTAAATGTACTTGTTCCTGAGTTAAATGTTTTCATGGAATGTGGTGTGGTGCGTGTTATGTTGGCTGTTGGTTTATATTAAGATAGGGGGAAACTACAACTCTTCATTGTGTCATACTGCACACTTTGTGTTGATTGCTTGCGGATGTGCACTATCTGCTATGTCTGGGGAGAATTTATCGGCACTATCGGGGTACGGTGACTTTACTGCAGTAATCTGGTTGGGCCTTTTGTTGTGAGATACATGTATCGGCTTGTTTTGACTGATGGGCTGAGGGGATATGTATTGATTATTTGCAAATGGTTTGGCTAATTGCTTGTGGTTGTTTTTTTCTTGTTGAGGTATGTATATGGGTATAGGGATTGCAATTTGGTTCTTGGTTTTCAGCAGTGATGCTTGTGTTCGTGTATGGGCATTTGTAATTTTATTCGGGAGGGTGCCAGGGGTATTGGGTTTTTTTTTTTCTTTTCTGAGCGCTTGTAACGTTGGCGTCATATTTCTGTTTTAGGGGGTTAGGTTTTTCTTGGGTTATTTTGTTTTTTGAACTAGTGCTTGCTTTTGGGTTTCATTTTGGTCCCTTCACTATGTCTGCTAGCAGGGATTCGAGTCTTTCGATCACCTCATGGAATATTAATGGTATGAATAATCCGGTGAAACGGCAGAAGATTCTTAATTGTATTGAGGATATGAAATGTGATGTTTGTTTTTTGCAGGAAACTCACCTATTGAAAGAGGATGTAAGTGTCTTACAGAAGAGGTGGGTTGGGAGTGCCTTCACCTCATGTTATTCCAGTAGAAGCAGGGGAGTTGCAATTCTTGTCCGAAAAGGTTCGCCGATTAAGATTTTGAAAACTTGCAGTGATAAAGCAGGCAGGATGATTGCTCTTTTGATGGATATTCAGGGAACTAAGAATGTGTTTTGCAGTATTTATGCTCCATCCATGGATGATGGCTCCTTCTATAGGGATTTGTCGCAGTTATTGCTTGGTCTGGATTGTTCCAATATTTTGATTGGAGGTGATTTTAATTTGGTTTATGATCCTTCTATTGATCGTTCAACTCAGAGGATGATTCAGAGGAATGACTTTCATTATCGTTCATTTAGGAATCTTATTGAGGATTTTGATTTGAAAGATTGCTGGAGGCTGCAACACCCTAATGTAAGGGAATTTACCTTTTATTCTAGCTCACATTCGAGTTATTCTAGAATTGATATGCTACTCACGGCAGGTGGAGTGACTGCGAATTTATTAGACAGCAGCATTGGCTCTATTGCTGTTACTGATCATGCTCCTGTCTTTATGAGGGTGGCTCTGCACTTTGAGTGCTGTAGATCGTTTCAATGGAAAATGAATACATCAATTTTATATGATGATGTCCTTTTGGAGAAGCTTCGGACTGAAGCTGAATTTTTTGTGTTGGAAAATACTTCGGAAGAACTCAGTAAAAGAACTATATGGGAGGCCTTTAAATGTACAATGCGAGGTCTTGCGCTAAGTTTGTCTAGTAGCAAAAGGAAGAAAATGGATAGGTTGACTTCGGATATTGATGCTCGTATTATTGGGGTGACGAGGGAATTGGTGTGTGCTCCGAATGATGATGGTAAGAGGATTGAGTTGAGGAAGCTGAAGAGGGAACTGGATGACATTTTGAGTATGAAAGCTAATAACGATTTGTATAGGATCAAGTGTACTTATTTCGAACGAGGCGAAAAATGTGATAAGTGGCTAGCTTACAGATTGAGACAACAACACTCTGAGGGTGCCATTACTTCAGTTCAGGATGAAAATGGTGTGACCACTTTTAATCCGCGTGAGATTAATGCAGTCTTTAAGACCTTTTATGCTGATTTATATAGAGATGAATCTGATGTTACTGGTCAAGGTGAACATTTTATACACAGATTGGATGTTCCAAAGGTTAATTGTGATGAGGAGGAAGAGTTGAACAGACAGGTCACAATTGATGAAATCAGGTTTGCCATTGGTAAATTGAATTCTGGGAAGACTCCGGGACCTGATGGTTTACCGGTTGAGTTCTATAAAATTCTGCCAGAGAGGGTGATGGGTCTTTTGAAGGATATGTATACTGAATCCAAGGAAGCTGGACTTCTCCCGTCGTCTACAAACCATGCTACTATTTCAGTCTTTTTAAAGAAGGGCAGGGATGGTAATTTGCCGTCAAACTATCGACCAATCAGTTTGATAAACACTGACAATAAGATTTTGGCTAAATTACTTGCTTTACGGATTGAACAACTCATGCCGAAGCTAATTCACACTGACCAATCTGGGTTTGTTAAAGGCCGTAGGACTTCCAGTAATATCAGGAATTTGTTATTGACCATGTCACATGCACAGGATTTAGATGAAGACGTGGCGATTTTCTCCCTAGATGCTGAGAAAGCATTTGATCGAATTAACTGGCAATATTTGTTTATGGTTTTACGAAATATGAACATGGGAGAGGAATACATTGCGTGGGTGGCCCTTTTATATGCTCGCCCCACAGCCAATGTTAAAACTAATGGCTTATTGTCGGAATCTTTTGATTTACATAGGGGCACTAGGCAAGGTTGTCCATTGTCCCCTTTGCTGTTTGTCCTAGCCATTGAACCGCTGGCTATTGCATTGAGAGGTGATTTGAATTTGCAAGGTGTTTCCTTTCACGGTGTTGAACAGAAAATTTGGTTCTACGCAGATGATCTTTTATTAGTTTTGAGGAACTTGGATTTGTCTTTGCATTCGTTGATGAACACACTTAATTGGTTTCATGAAGTGGCTGGATATAAGATTAACTGGTCTAAATCGGAGATAATGCCGGTGACTGCACTTTGTGATAAGTCTTTGGTGGTGGGGTTTGGATTTCAATGGTGTGAGAAAAAGCTGAAATACTTGGGGGTTTGGTTGACTCCGGATGTTAGTGATATGGTTGAAGAGAACATGGGTATGGTTTGTAAGGAACTGAAATTGAACGTCCAAAGGTGGTCGGTACTGCACCTATCTCTGTGGGGTAAAGTAAATGCGCTAAAGATGAATTCTGCACCAAAAATTAATTATATTCTGAGTATGCTTCCCCTGAAAATTGGTCAATCCTTTTGGAAGTTGATCGATACCACTCTCCAGTCCTTTCTTTGGGATGAGAAACCGCCTAGACTGAAGCTTTGGAAACTCCAGCTACCGGTCGAGAAGGGGGGACTAGGTGTCCCAAATTTTAAGGCATATCATATGGCCTTCTCGTGCCAATTTTTTCTTCCTTTTTTGAAGGATTCTCCTAGTGAATGGGCGATGGCGGAGGCAAGTGTGAGGGGCCCACTCGCCCCAAGAGCGATATTCACGACTGTTAGCAAACGTGGTAATAGATGCCCCTTGACGGAGTTTCTAAGAGACGTTTGGAAGAATATCTATGATATGTGTGGCTCGGTTGCTCTGAAATCGCCTGATGCATCTCTGTGGCTGAATAAAGCTATAACGGACAATGGCAAATTGTTGTTTTGGCCGGAGTGTTTTCTTGGCGGAATTCAATGGATTAGTGATGTTTTTAAAGATGGAAAATGGATTGACTTTGCTGAGTTAAGTGATACTTTCACTGTTGAAAATTTTTCTATCTCGGACTTCAGGAAATTGAAGAGATGTATTGGTGAAGTGCATTGTGACGGGGATGTGAATGTTGAACTTTTCACTTCTGGCGTTCAGTCGCTTGCGAGTAGGGTGTATCATCGAATTGTATCGAACTATAAGGAGAATACTGAATTACTAGATGAATGGAGCAGAAGACTGGGTTGTGAAATCAATCCTGACCTGTGGCTTGTGATGTGTGCGAATGTGAAGCTTTGTTCGATAAGTTTGACTGAACGGTCGAGACAAATCAAAATTCTCAATAGAGTTTTTTGGAGCCCGGAAAGGCTTAAAAATAGAGGTTTGTCTGATTCTGATGTTTGTTGGTGTTGTTGGAGTGAGAAAGGCAGTATGGAACATTTGCTGTGGGACTGTGTGAGGGTTCGTGGCTTTTGGCATGAGGTTTGTATTATTTGTCTCGGGGTTCTGAACCAAAATGTTGACTTGGATTTTAAGACTATGGTGCTGGGCTGTGATGATTTACTGGATGACCTTTCACTGTCGGAAAAGAAATTTTTGTTCAGAGGTGCTTCTATTTGCAAAAAAATGATTTTGAGGAGTTGGAAATCATGTGTCTCACCAGTATTGGAGGATTGGATTACAGAAATGAACTGCTTAGCGAATATTGAGAAATTTATATACAGAAAAATGGGGAAAATGAGTTTACATACAAAGGTCTGGGGAGCTTTTTTGAGTAGGTACTAGTTCATCGCTTAATTCTTTCTTTTTCTATTCCTACATGTATATATGCTTTATACTGTGTTATGATTTATTGAGATTTATTGTTCAGTTCTGCTCTATGTACTAAAATTAAAATAAAGAAATAAAAAAAAAAAAAGCAAAAAAAAAAAATAGATTTCGGTTTTATAAAAGGTGGCTTTGAAAGTACACAATTCAAGCCATCTTTTATAAAGCTTTGACTACGGACAAAATTGTCCGTCGACAAAGCTTTATAAAAGATGGCTTGAAATGTGTACTTTCAAAGCCATCTTTTATAAACGTCGAGGGATCCCCAGGTTCGCCGAGGGTTAAAGACGCCTCGGCGACCTGGGGGAAACAAAGGGACAGCAACTGCCTCTGGTGACCTCTCGCGCGAGGGGTCACCAAAGGCAGTTACTATGACTGACAGAAGTGGCAGCCAGTCACAGCGTCGCTGTGGCTGGCTGCCACTTCTGTCGGCTCGCCTGACTTCATGGCAGGCGCATCTCCCGTCGCGGCTGCGGCCGCGACGGGATAATGCATTCCGCCAATGTTGCGTTTGGACAGGGCCCCGGCAGGGCCCTGGCTCAGTCCCACTTTTTGGAGACTGCCGGTGCCCGGCCCCGGCAGGCCCCGGCCCACTTTAAGCACTGACATCTCCTTTTGTACTCACCGGCTCCAGTGTGTTCATTGTGTCCTTCCTACTCCATCTGATGACTTTGTTATAATACTGGACAATGATTTTATGGAATGAAATGGTACTGCAGAATGTCATCAATTCTTAACATTGAAAGCACCACACAAGATTAATATGGATTTAGTAGATGTCTCAATTCAGATTGTTGTTCTATTATCATGACAAGCATTGGTGCAACTATGTGGCATAAACACCCCGTTCCAAGGGCTTGAACAGGGGGCAATGGCCCGGCAGCGCAAGTTAACAGCCCGAGCGAAGCCAACCGATTATAGGTTTCAGCCCACGATCCGCGGAACCAGATTGGCTGCGCCCTGCCCCGGGTGTTAATACTCATTAGTGAATCTGCCCTCAATGGTAGGGCATGAAGGAATGGTCCTTCAAGGGTTGGGCTCACCCCGCTTGCACCACCACCAACTAAGGGCCGCACATAACGGGCAAGACCACCCCTGTCTGGGCCCTTTTCCAGCTCTGCCTAGATGTGAGACTCATCCTTCCTGTCTGCAGCCCAAGGGCCTCATGGAGATGGTCCCAGGCCCGGCAAGGCCGTATCCAAAATGCCCGCCTTTGGCGGACCCAGTCTTCATGCATCGTGCCTGGAGGCTGATTCAATTGGTTTGCTGCCCTGTAAAACCCTGCAGCCAATGGAGCCAGGCGGCAAACCCAGGCCTCCACCTAAGGGCCACACATAAGGGGCAAGAAGACCCCTGTCTGGGCCTGTCCAGGACTTTGAGGGCCCCGATGGTCCCATCTCACCACCTACATCACTGCAAACCCTTGACACCAGATCATTCCTTGATCCTCACCATATGCGGGTAAGACTTCCACCATCCGTCATTGGCAATTCCCATGCAGTAGAATGCTCTTTTGAACACTGTCCTCTATTCCCTATACCCTTGGGACCACATCCTTTTCCATCCATCACGCTGCAAGACCATACGGCCAGTGCTCCATTAAGGATCCTCCCGCCCGACCCCTACTGCTACTGAAGGTCGTAACTGCCACTGGGCACTTCAACATCCTCTACCACCACCCTCCCACCCCCATCAAGCATGGCGACACTGAAAATCTGACCACATCATACCACGTAACAGCAAAGACCGCTGTAAACGACCCACTTGTTAAGGAGTATCCTGACTTTTACAGAAAGTCAACTAACTCAATACTTCGTACTTGCATATGGACCAACAAACTCAACCATTCTGATACCTTGTATTAACCTATACCATGTCCCATGTATGCAACCCGCAATGAGGAGTAGCTTTGCAAGACTGTATTTATGTACCTTACTAGGACCGCCATATGCAAACTGATGCAGCTCCCCGCACCATGGAGTAAGTTTGCCAGACTACATGTATGTACCTTACTATGACCCCCATATGCAACCTGATACAGCTCCCTGCAACATGAGGAGTAAGTTTGCCAGACTGCATGTATGTACCTTACCATGACCCCCATATGCAACCTGATGTAGCTCCCCGCTACATGAGGAGTAGCTTTACCAGACTATGTATCTATCATATTCTATGTATGCACTTTATGTAAGTAGCGCCTAGATACCTCAGGGTTTTGTGCGCTGTAGTAAATGCCAAAATAAAAAATAAAAACACTGTACCCACAGAGTATTTTCTCCAACCTTGAACAGAGAAAACAATGAGCGGTCCAGCGCATTTTACCCTATGGACAAGCCTCAATTGCCAGTTATGAAAGTGTTTTGCAAGTACTTCAAAGGCTACGGAATTCCTTAAAGCCAAGGAAATATCAGTTTTGGAGTGCGACAATCCTTTGCGATGGATGGAGTGCACTGACAAACTTTGGAAACAATGCTTTTCCTAGAAAACATTGAAAAAACCATTGGGAAACACAGATTGTGACTTGTATTGCTTAAAAAAACAACAAACAAGCATTACCAAAGAGACTGGTTTTGGATTAAGTATAGCCAATTCACTTAGCCACACAGTTCACCTCTAAGGTCCCTTGAAGCAGAACCATGGTAGTGGACAACAATCTGAGGACTGCTACTCTGCCAAAAGAACTTTGGTGGGAGCGTTTAATAGGAGGCTTGAGACCATCTTGGACTATAGCAGCCACTAAAATTTTGGACCAGATCTTTGCACACGCACCTCTGTGCTAGAGTGAGCCGATACAAACAGATGGTGGGGAGTGTTCTCACCTTGTGCTTTTGCCTCCTCTTTCACCCTCACTATTCTCGTCTTCACCTTTACCCTCCATCTTCATTTTACTTTTGAAACCTTATAATTTCTTCACGCCTTTTCGTTTCATCTTTTTGATTGGACAAATATGCTGTGAAATTTCTGTTCATCTTCTTGTAAAAATCACTACGGTGATTATATACTTGTATAATAAAAGAAAAAAAATAGGTTACTACCAAATGCCCCGAAACCTTCCCTATTGTCAAGTATTACCATCTACTCTCCAGGTACTTGCCCCCCTGCCAAGGACTGCTATCAAATTCCAAGGCATTTGTCCAATTGTAAGGTTTGCCATTAAATACATAGAAATGTTCCAAATTGCAAACATTGGCCCAGGATGTTGTCCCACTGTTACCATCAGCTGCCCCAGGTACTTATGCCACTGCCAAATATTACCAAGAAAAAAAGCTTCTGGGCATTTCATCGCAAATAACCAGATGCTTGAACCATTGCTGATCACTCCACAGCTATCCATCTAGAACGGCACCCTCTCTTACTCCCGATATCCATCCCTCTGCAACCACTACACTCTTACTTTGTAGATTGTTTTGTTGCTTCCCAGCTAGGTTCGTTCTTTATAAATCCCATACACACATGTATTCCTAAGGAATGTCAAGGTACTTGCATCATTGCCAAGTATGGCCATCAAATGTCTAGTTGCTTGCCAAATTACTCAGCATTGCCACACATACCCCAACACTTGCCCCATCACTAACGATTGCTACCATCTGCCCAAATGCTTTTACCATTGCGAAGGATGTCATTCACTGCCCAGGCACTGTTGAATTGACTTGACAGTCTCCTCCTCCAGTTCCCACCTGCCTCGGCCCGGGTCCTCACCTTAAGAGCCAGAGAAGAGGAGAAGGCAAAGTGACAATGACCTTTTCTATTACTGCATGCTCCCCTTCAACGACAATCACAGGGGAAGAGTGCACAGACAATGCGCTCACATCTCACCCAATGGTATTGTAGAGAAGTGTTGGGCCGAATTCTCAGAAATATGCCAATTCCCTCTACCTTAGAGACCCCCAGCAACTTTGCTGGATTTTTGGGACTTTTTTTTAACCTGGAGACAGTGAAACACTTTTTCCCACTCTCTCATGTATTTTAATGTAATTTCTTTTGGTTGTGGAGTCTGACAAACTCCATAGGCATCATCTTTTACATTGTGGCACACAGCACCTTTAGTGCAGTGACACAGGGAAGTCTTAAATTTCCCCAAGGTTTAAATACCTTCTCTGGGATAAACTGTATCCCAGAGCAGTAAAGTGAAATTGACTTTACTTACATTTGTAACTGTCTAGACCCAGCAAACACCATCTTACAATAGGGTGCTAGAGGGATCTAGTATCCCTTTTTGTCCAACTTCGCATGTACATTTTTATGTTACCCTTTCCTCACTGAATGGCTGGTGGCAGTGGTTTTGTTTTTACTACAATGGTGTGCGTTCACTGCGGGCTGCGTTAGCAGCTGTAGTAAAGCACCCAATGGTGTCTTTTTTTATCAAAATGGCCCCAGTCTTGTTTTTTCACGTTTCTTTGTGGAAAGGTCCTTCAGATTTACTCTGCGCGCCAAACCAGGTTTGGTCCCATTGTTCGTTTTGTCTTTGGCAGGATTCACGAGTGAAGCCCGCCTCTGGCTCCAAGATGTCTGGGGTAGGCAGGAAGTGAGGGAGGTGCCTGAAACTCCCTGTGCTTAGTCTCCCACGAGACCCAAATGCATTCTGTGATGATTAGCTGGCCGACTGTCCGGAAAGGACAGCCACCCTGCTGGGTGACTGACAGCTAGGCTGGAATGAAAGGGAGAGAACTGTATAAAGACTAGTCTTTTGGCTTGGAAGGCAGAGTTGACCACTGGACAAAGGAATCGAAGAAGAACTTGAAGAGGACACCTGCTGCAACTCCTGGACCACTAGTTTGCCCAGTGAAGCCCTGCTGCAGTGCCGAAATGCCAAGTTTGCATCGACAGAGAAGCCCCTGCAAGGACGAATGCTCCCCTTGAGTTGGTGGGACCAATAAACTCCAAGGTAAGCCACCTGGACATCCATCTCGGAGCTGGTTGAATTTCCACAGAGTTGCTGCTAGAAACCGTAGAGCCAGGCAGAGGAACACCAGTTTGTATGTGTTGCTTTTAAGTTGGCCCGGAGCTCCAAGAAGATCCTCCGGACTCCCAGGAAGCAGGACCGACCAAGCCCGAGCCCCCTCAACAGAGTGCGGGACCCCAGAAGCAAGGAAAGTCCATCTTGACAGCCAGGAACCGCAGTATTGCTATTTGCACAAAGAGCCGAAACACTGAACAGCCACTGAAAGTGAAGTTTGCCGGTTGCACGTTTTGACCGTCCCTGTGCAGTGCAGGAGTCCCCGGACGTCCTCCCACTTGTTTCCACGATTGAGGTCCAAGAACAGTGAGCTCTGCAGAGCTGCACAGGAACAGGAGTCATCTGCTGCATCTTTTCTTCATTTTAAAAAGGTACTGTACAAAGTCTAAGAGAACTTACTTCTTGCTGTAGAGTTGCTTGCATCTTCTACTACTCACAAGTCTATTCACCTTTTTCTTCAAAGACTTCTGAAACATTGTATAAAGACTTTACTACTTAGCTTCAAAGAAGTGTTTCAGCCCATATGCCTATTGACTTTGGCTTAGCCTGTTTTAATAAATGACTCTTAGTGGGGGATCTGAAAGTATTTGCCTGCTTAAGAAATATTTGTGGTATCTTGTTTGCTCTAGTAACATTTTCCTTTTTTGCTTTCTCTTAACTAATTCTGAATGCCAACAGTAATACATTAATGTCAACAGCACCCTAGCAATTGAGGCCACCTGTGGGTGTAGGTCTTTGCTGTATGCCATCCCAAATGGGTATTTACCGATTCTAAACTAAGAGAGTGTATAATTTTTAAATATATTTGTGTGGTGTTTTATAGTGCTCCCTTCTGAAGAAGGCTTACATTAACTGACTTGGAAATAAATAAATTAATTGTTTTATCAAGAAACCCTGTGTGTAAGTGTCTGCTTGAATACTTGTCACTGTGAACCTCTGTGTAACGCGCCTGCAGCTCACATTGACCCCTCTTGAGATAAGCCTGGCTACTCGTCCACACCGCCAACCTGTGCAGTACAGACTTATACCGAACGTTGGGTTAGTACTGCCAAGAGGTCAGGGTTGTTGTAGTGCACCCTAAGGGTACTGCATACAATCTTGCCTAACAAGAAGCCTGTCACGTGGGACACATCCCTGGCCATTTCCCATGGACAGCACGAGCGGTTAGCTGGGGTGGGTTGAAGGAGCACAGAGATGGTGCAGGTCGCCTTTCTCGGGATTCCCTTGCTGCGCCCGATTAACTGCGGCGCATGGTATGCCAAAAGTCCCAGCAAGAACACAGAAAGAGACCGCACTATTGCCGAAGGTATCCGAACAGTCCATAAGCTCACAAAACGGATTCGCAAACCAAAATATTGTAGAGCACTGCCTCTAGCAGGAGAATGGGAGCAAAAAGGCAGGCAATGTAGGGGCACTCTGCTGACTCCACTGCATGCCAAAGTCGTTTTTTAAGAAGACTTTTATTGTTTTAAAAAACAAACCTATAACAAGACAGTTCAAACTTACCCCATTCCCATATGCCCCTCCAAAAAAGAAAAAGAAAACATGACAGCACCGCTACACGCAAGTCAAGTAGTACACCCAAATGAAAGATGACAATTAACAATCCATCTAACTCCCACTCTCCCCCGCCCGAGACCATCAACTAACATTCCATACCATGAGAAGACAACTCCACCCCATATCCACCTCACTGCCCACGATCCCGCCCCAGCGAACATCACACGGGTACCTCGGTTAGTCCAGCCGCTCATGGTCGTATCGGTATTAGGCTGGGGCGTCTTCAACCAGGACCTCCGCGTCTCTGGCCACAAAAGACCTTACAGGGCCCCAGTACTCCAATGGTCAGCTCCAAGTCGACACATAATGCATCTCACGCTTCCCACACGTGTTCATACTGTTAAAACATTCTTGAAAACAAGGTACTCTGCCCCTCCCCCAAGCTCCTCTGCCCCTCCCCCAAGCTCTAGCAATTAATGTCCGTGTCATGATAGATATCATGCCCAGTAGTCTTTTCTCAGCTCGAGGCCATTTTCGACCAATGACAATAGCCAAAGCAAATGCAACATCTGGGCCATGGCCACTCCAATCATGTCCCCCAATGGGCGTATTTGTGGACAATCCCACACCACATGAATAAAATCAGCTGGATCGTAAGAACACCTAGGACATTGGGCGGGCCTGTTGGTGTAATACCTATGCAGTCGTGCAGGGAACTCAAAATCCAGGTGTAAAAAAGTTAAGAAGAAGCGAGTATTCAAGGATAGCCTACGTGTCTGCATACATATTAATTTCCATTGACTCCAATAGACTCCTCCTAGCGAGGGCTCCCACACCTACCCGTAAATGTGATCTGCTTATCGGCTTTCTGTTGCTTAGGGATCCTATACAATGAGGACAAGTTTCGAGAAATCCAAGCGGCCTGCACAGAGGGAGAAGCATTCATGCCTCCACCTTATGTTCCAGCTGCTCAAGTGGCAGTATGTAGTTCTTGGCATAAAGATCGGACAGTGACGTCGTGACCAATACTCCCAGATATAGAATACCGTGAGGGCACCACCTAACATGGCAAAGTGATCTTGAAGATCTGGGATTCTGCAGACTACAGAAAAAGAGAACAGGTTGACCTCCAGTTCCACATGATGAAACTGCTATGTTAATAGCTGGGTCTGGAAGGCAACAAGAACATTATGAATTCACTCTGGGATGAGAACAAGTGGGTTTCAAAATAGTAGAAAATTTACCAAGATTTGGATGAAAGTAATGGACTGCTGGACTCTTGTGGGGAGAAAGGTTAATCGCTCTGAGGAATACAATTTAAGAGACCACCCAAAGATGACAGTCCAACCGAAGTCTATCATTGCCAATCTTCTGCAACAACTTTTCTTTGCCAAACAAAAGGTCAAATACGTTTGAGAAGCAGAAACTAAATCCTGGCCTGCGTTTTAGTACTCCGAAGGTCTAAATGGCATTCCTGCAAGAAATTAACCAGAAGCACAAATATCTTTTATTTAAAGGAGCTGGAAATCACAGCATAGCTGATTGGTACATACAACCATAGAGAATGTGCTTTGTGAATATTGACCCTTTGCTCACCAGGTTCTGTTTCTTCCAGACACCATTATTTGAACTTCCCACTTTCACCAACTTCGGTGGTCAAACCCAAGTTTAGAGAATCAGGCTTCCAGTTGCTTCTGTGTAAGCCGTCACACCTTGGCAATGAAAAGCACCTGCCTCTTCGGTGCAGAGCTAATATTTTCCTGAAGTGCCCCAAGGCAATCACTGTTGCAGAATGATCAACCTTCCCCAAGAAGCAGTGGCTGTGAGGATGAAGATATCAATGTTGAAACCATGAAGTTCTTGCCACCACAAAAGAGGCATCAGAGCTGCACAACATATGACGAACCACATAGGAAAAGGGCTGGAGTATCTGGGCACAGCCACCACCAAAATCAAAAAAAAAAAAAACAACAAGAATCCCATCCAAGACCAACTCCCTGAACTGATCACATTAACTTTCCAGAAAGAAGGTGGGTTGTAGATCTCCTGCCTGGCATCTGCTGTTATGCCCTGCATTAACATCCCAGCCGGGATCCCAGACCTTTCCCTTCCACTGTAGATAAAGGCTAGGCAAGGAAGCATGACCGTTCGTATTTGCATGCAAAAGAAGGTTGAGAAGTCTGCTGGCTCTCCAAAGAGTAGGCAGGGCCGGCATGGCAAAATTCCTTAACATATTTCCAGATGGCACAACTCAAGGTGAGCAGCAAGCCGGCCTTCAGAAGAGTCTAACAAACAAAAATACATGCGACTTGGCAATAGTGGGAAGGCCCGTATGGTATATTTTATGGCCGGAGAAACAATCTAGGCCATCCTAATTATAGAGATGCCCTGTCAGGAGGAGCAGGATGTAGTCCTAGAATTAAACCAGAAGTCCTAAGACGCTGTCCCCTGCTGCCTGCACCATTCACCCAGACTTAGCATCAGCCCTGAATGGTGTGAAGTTTCATAATTGCAAAGAAAGGGGATGCACTCCTATTTATGACATGCTTGACTTGGCCAGCTTTAGACAATCGGTAAGAAGAGGTGGAAATCTTGTCCGCTTGGGCATTGGTTGACTAGCCTTCTCATCTTCAAGGGGCACCAAAAAGCAATCAAAGAAACCTGGGGAAGCTGCCCTCAATTACACTGGTACTGGAGCCACTGCTAAGGGATGCCATCACGTGCCCAGAACCCAGTCCATTGCCACAGTGTCCAAACATCTGTTTGGGTACGTGCCGCCTTGCCAAGGCTTACCATTACAGATGTCCTTGGTTCCAATGCCAAGGGTTGCCATCATGAGCCCAGGTGCTTGCACGGGTTTCAAGGACTGCCATCTGCAGGCAATCTGCACTCTAGTGAAAATAAGTCTAATGGAAAGCAAGTCTAGCATTAAAAGGCAGAGGGGGCAAAGCAGAGGCCTAAGAATATTAGAAGAAGGGAGTGATAACAATGAAAGTAGTCAATGGTATGGGCAATGCGCAGGAACCCATTTATCCAACAATGGCAACGCAATCGAGATTAAATAGCCAATTGACCAAATCAGCATTGAGTAAGAGATCGTATATAACAAAAAGCATCATAAAGTAGTGATATACAGAGCAGGGCATACAATAACCAGCATCGCAATACCATAGGGTTGGCAACCAGGTCCCCAGTGTAGCGATTTGGCCTCCCTTCTTTGAAGAGAAGGCACGGTGCTGGAGCACCGGGTTCTTATTTGCGCCATTCTTCCCGCCAGCATCCTGCTCCCGGCTGTCCCAGCAGGTTCAGGGTAAACTGCAACAGAAGCTGCAGTTACCCACCCACTCACTGGCTCCTTTATAATCACTTTCTAACTTCACCATTTCCAAAAGCAGTGATAGATTTCAATAACTGCGAATACGCAAGTCTCACTATTTTTGGAAGTCAAAATACTACGTTCATCTTTTTCAGGATAAATTACTTTGAGAGGGTAGGGGGAGCAGATACTTAAGTGAGGTGGTGCTGGGGTCTCGCTATTTTACACACATTACTGCATTTGCCAATCATGATTCGACTTCCCAAATCAAAGACTGCAAGCTGGACACATTTCACGATTACGTTTGTTAGGTTTTCCTGGTTCATGACAACATGGACTATTCCAACTGTGCTGGGAAAAGAAATGCATATGCATCAAGCAGGAGGGAACCATTTTGAGAATTCCCCGGCTATTCCAGAGCCAACCACCAATGACTGATCTGATCTCAAAGACATTGCACACTACACACCATTTTTAAGAAAACCATGCAACCAATGCATTACACTTCCAACTCAACAGCACTCATTCCATTGGCCTTCAATAAATGATGGACTTCGACTTTTCACAGATTTTAAACGGATATGCAGGTTTACAAGGATGCTTGCAGTGGGTGCTCAACCCACTCAACTACCTTTGTATCCTTTGTATCAGTAACCAGTATGCTACACTAATCTCTGCAACAGTTCCTTAACCAACCGAGATGTCCCATTGAGGGTCGAAATTGCAGCCTACTTGTTACATACATAGTTTTCCGTTGCAGGACTTGCCCCCAGTATCCCAGCTATCCTATTAAGACGGAGAAGAGCCCCGTACTGTACAGTTATTATACAGGGGTGGAAATTTAGCTCCTGACTGTAGCATAGAAGAGCCTGGTTAGATTGACACCAACAGTGACCTGGAGCTACTTTTGGCTCCCCAAGCAAACTGATGCCAAACAAAACACAGCTACGTCAATTTAACTCTTACTCGGAACACAGCTATACAACATCTAAAGCATAGGAAATCATAAATAATGGGCAAAACAATGAGTTTGCATCTTATGTGAAAGTTAGATTTGCTGAACGCTACGTACTAGCTCCGCCTTACCGGGTGGTAGTTCCTGGGCACTCACTGGTTAATATTTGATATATTTGATACCCAGGAGGTGCTGTTAGGTCCGGTTTATCCAACCTTAATTTTTATCCGGTTATGTAAGACTCCCTATACTTTGCAGCTGCAGGAACAAATAAACACATTTAACACCCCTCACACCCATTGGTAAACCCTGTACACCTCAAAGCATTATATAAACACAAACTGCTACAATTTCCAAGCAGGTCTTCCTAGATCCTTGCTTTCGGGATCGGACTCTACTATATAATCATTGTTCAATGAAAATGAGCACTTACAAATAGCTGCCGACCAGCTCTCCACCAATCAGAATGTTCAGGCAGGGTGCCATCAATAACTACTGACATTGACCGAATTCCTACCTCAAAAGCAGACCGGGTGAGCAATAATGCAATTTCCAGGCAAGATAGCTTTCAATAAGACACTACCTCTCTATGAGAACTTTTTTTCAATGCAACCTCCCATTTAGCACAGAAACGAGAAAGCTGAAACACAGGAACATTCCTTCACCTGCTCATACAGAAACAGTTTACTTTTAGACGACTTCTAAAGCCTGCCCATGTTAAACGTCTCCCGGTTAACCATGTTTGCCATGGAAATGCTTAACATATGCAGACACATTTTTTTTAAAATACAATATGAAACCACATTTAATTTACTAACTCAGTTTGTCAATAAACGTTCTAATTATTAAACTAAGGTTTCTTTCGCACCAAAGCTTCAAAACATGTATTGCTACGACCACTATGTGCTAATAGCCTAATTGACCTACGAGGGGTCGCATAGCTTGGGATAATGACCGTTGCCCTCTCCCTCGGTCTGCAAGGCTATATTAACGCATCACGTCAATAGCCACACTGCTTGGGCGCCATCTCTGCGTTTGGCGTAACAAACTTTAGAGATTTGCTCAATTCGAAAATGTTTCAAAAGAGCAGAGAAGTGGGGGAGCCTTGAAGCATGCAAAGATGGACACAGACCTGGAGATCACACATGAAGGGCACGGTAATGAAGCGCCCCGAGATGATTCACTAAAACTGACAATTTCCAACTCGGCCTTTAATGCAGTTGTTGGTGGTTGTTTGTAAAGCACAAAAATGCCATAAAATAATTTTAAAAGGTGCTGATGTCATAAAAACAGAACACATATTTATCATGAATACTACATTTAAAAAAAAAAAAGACCTAAAAAAAATATCCGTTGCCTGCGTTCGAGTTGCTCAAGACACTCTGCGACAAAACGACGAGCAGGTATCCGGATGGCTCAAAATGCTGCATGTTGTTCTAATCGTCGTTTAGTGCCAAAGGTTCCATTGGGTTCTATCATGTCACAAAGTGCCTCGAGTGCGGTGGAGCCCTCTCAAAGTGGACTCCATGCAGTAGAACAGGATTTAAGCGGCTTCTGGGTTGCTGAGAGCACCCATATACTTCTGTTCTTCCCTCCCAGTTCAGGAAGCTGGCTAGCACCTACAGGGGGCCCTTCTCCTCCACTAAACAGGTTCCTTGTACCAGTGCAGCCAGCAAGGAGGCTCGGGTCCTACAGCAGTCGCCTCCCACTTTTCCCTGGCGATGGGTAGGAGACATCTCTCCTCTGCCTTGGACGCCTTCATTCTTCACCTCTGTAGCAATTCCAAAAGAGGCCCAGTTGATTCTCCTGGTCCTTGTGAGAGCCCAAAGATGAATCAAAGAATGAGGCGTTACCCTATCCTTTTAAAGGCAAAATGCCTCATTGTACTGGTCCACAGAAAGCCTGTTGTAAGGGGTCCAATCCCTGTTGTTGTAACAAGTGCCCTTTGCCTTTTGACATAGCACCCAGAGTACTTTGCCTGCATGAAATGGAGGGGACACACGAAACCAAGATGATGGAACCTTTCTTTCTGCCCACCTATCCCTTGTGGTCAGCCCCCTTGTGTGAAAGAGGCTTTGCGATGCTGGTGCTGGCTTTGAGTCACCAGTTCCCAGGAGGAATCCTTGGGAGTGTCAGTGTGTCCCGAGAGTGGGGATTATGGATGGCACCATGGGGGGGGCTAGGTGGCAGAGACTGTAGTGGAGACGGTCATAGCAGACATTTATCCACATCAGTCCCGTCATAATGGGGTCCTTCTCACAGAGCCAACACTAGTGCGATACCAAATTGCTGTGACTTTATAATTATGTTATTCCAGCAGCCACCATGCTAACTCAGGTATGGCTTATTTTTACAGATGTGTGACACCAGACTGTTTAGATTACACTATTCCAATTTAGATAAGAAGTTCTGACAATTAAAAAGCTACCTCTGCCTACTGTAATTTTGCCTCCCAGAAGCAGTCAGGAATACACAGGTGACCTTTGAGCCTGCTATGTGCCACTGCAGAGCTGGTTCTGTAGATGGCAGGAGCCTGGGGTTGCAGCAGAGTCACATGAGTGCACTATAATTTTGGCATGATGCATTCATGAAAGCGGGCTACAATTTTAGAATAAAACATAAAAAGGGGCGCTGGGGTGGCCGCTTATTAAAGGAGCTCTGTGCAGTCTTAATGAATCAGGAGATAACATGCCCTTTGGAGACAACGAGGAGTACAAAATAATGCCTTTTCCTTCTCCCAACAGAGGGGGGGGGAAGCATCTTGAGGTTGACGCCCTGGTGCTAAAGCAGCTAGCCGCCCGCTGGCAAAGAGAACACTGCAGAGGTGCAGTACAAGGAACCTAGAGTTCCCTCCATCACCTGATAAGTGGCGACCCGTACCAGAACTGCAGCAGTGTGTCAGGGCCCCGGGAGCAGCGGCCGGCAAAACATGGCACGGAGATCAGAGATCGCACCTACATGAAAAAAGCAAATATTACTGTGGGAAAGCACCTTATGGTTCCACAATAGGAGGGAAAGAGGAGCAGGCCACCAAATATAAATAAGGTTTTGGTCCAGCGACTACATTGAAACGTCAAAGTTATAATGATATGCTATTTTATTTATATCGTGCCCATACACAAGTGTTTCAGAGCGCGACAAGGGAGGGGAACAAAAACGATCTTACTAGGCCCAGTGACATTGAGAACGCACAAATGAATGGGAGAGGGAAGGGGGAAAGTGCAAGTGGCAGGTGTTGTGTCCCTGGGCCCGGCCGAGGCGTCGGCAGGAATCAGGGAGAGGTAGGCCCGCGTGGGTGGGCCTCGCTGCGCAGCTCCGGCTGGAGCATGAAAGACACGGACACCTTTGTGTTGCTGCCTTGCCCCGGAACTGCCTCCGCGGCGAGGGCGTGGGGCCTTTGAGCACCTTGCTTCACCACGTAGCGGGACGCAAAGTGGATATAAAACATTCCTCCTTTATTATAACTGAACAACAAACAAATATGCATTTCACAGCCAACGGGCTAACCTCCTTCTTCTCAAGTCTCTCATGGGGATTCTCTACCACTCAGTCTCCGAGTCTGGTTGGAGGCCGGGTGCTGGTTCTTAACCCATATCTTCCACCCCTGGGTATGGCCCCCTGTGTCACCTCAGGTTGCTCACCTTCATTGTCCTGCTCACCCGGTTCTGGTTCACTCCATGGTTCCTTCGTCCATGCTTTCTCCGTCGTGTGGGCTTTCCTGTCCCTCGACGGATCCTCTCTCGACGGATTTTCTTCTTCTGGGGGGCATTCGCCGTCTATCCACAAGCTCCTTGACACTGACTTGAACCATGACGCAATTCTCGTCACTTGTCTTTGCCCCCTTTTTGCAGTTATCATGGTGCCCTGCCGTCTACTGATTGTCCACGGGGCTGCGTCATAGCAGGTGTCTCGTTTGGATTTGGAAGGGTTCCTCACCATGACCACTTCATCACCAACTCGGTGATCGGACTGCTTGGCACGCCTTTTGTTGCTCATGTGGGTGTTGGCTCCTGTCCTCCTTGATTCGGTGCGCTCGTGGTTGAACGTGTCTGGGCTCCTACTCGGGTGATGTGGTATGGAGGAGTTGATGAGTGTGCCGTACATCAGGTCTGCCGGCGGTATCCCTGTCGTGCTGTGGGGTGTGACCCTGTAGTTCCGTAGGAATCAGTATAAGTCCACCTGCCATGGGCTGGCATTGACGCGCGACTGGCGCAGTACCTTGTTAATTGTCCGCATGAAGCGTTCCACATCACCATTTGCCTGCGGCCATCTCGGCATGATGTGGTGATATCGGATTATTTTCGGAACTCTTCCCCTGTGAAGGGTGGATCATTGTCGCTCCTGATTCTTCTCGGTAGTCCATGCGTCGCGAACATTTTCTCGATCGTGGGTCCGACGATGTCCACTGCAGTGGAGTTGACGATCTCAACATCCGGGTACCTGGAGTGGTCGTCAATTGCCACCAGTAGGTGTGTGCCTTCCTTTATTTTGAAAAAGTCTATGCTTATGGCGTCCCATCTGGTGGATCCTCACACAGCCGCCTGGATGGGCTCCAGATTGGGCGGAGGCCCTGTTATTTGGCATGGGAGGCATATGCTGACCAGCCTTTCGACAAAGGTCGGTAGAAAAGTTGTTACAAACTGAACCAATAAGAGCGAACAAAGAATTCCTAATGTTGTTGGATTTCATTTCCACACATTCATATTTTGAATACAATGGAGTACATTACAATCAGTTCTCAGGCACGGCCATGGGAGCGTAAATGGCACCGGTATATGCTAATAGCTTCATAGCTAATAGCTTCATGTTTGACTTCGAAACCACTCATATCATTAATAATCCACAATGGAGTAAACAACTTAAGAAGTGGGTCCGATACATAGACGACGTCTTTGGAATCTGGACAGGGAGCAGAGATGAGTTAGATAACTTTCTAATCTTCGTAAACAGCATTGACAGTCGTTTGCAGTTTACAATGGAAATAGGCAATCCTAACGTCCATTATCTGGATGTACAGATCATTGTCACGGATTTGAAGATCTCTACAACGGTATACACCAAGCCTACAGACAGAAATAAATTGCTTCACAGAATGAGTTTTCACCCGCCAAGCATTCTGCTAAACTTACCGTTAGGGCAAATGCTGCGCAATAAGAGAATTGTAAGTGACCCAGGGGAGTGTGATATGGAACTTAATAAGTTACATGAAAAACTTAAGGAAAGAGGGTATCCAGACGAAGATCTTCAAAAAGCAAGAGAAAAAACAGACACACGAGATTGTGCACAATTGTTAATTACCAAACGTAAGAAAGAGAGTCCAGACTTGGTATTTGTCACTAAGTACTCGATACAGAGCCGACAAATCAAGGACAGCATCCTGAAAAGATGGTGTGTTGCAGAATGACAACAGAACCAAAGAGTTGTTTGAGAACCCACCTGTTTTTGCCTACCAAAAGAGTAACAATCTAAGAAATTTACTAGTTGATACGCATGGGAAGCAAAAAGACAAACAGAGAATGCAGGATAAGCATTCAGGTACATACCCGTGTATGAGCTGTGGAAACTGCAATAACATAATGAAAGGACCACTCATATCCCACCCTCGAACAGGAGAGCAGATTAAGTTGAAATATCATGCAACATGCCTGTCAGAGAACGTTATATATGCCATCAAGTGCCCTTGTGCCCAGTATTACGTAGGAGAAACCGCACGCAAAGTACGGGTTCGCATTAATGAACATAAATCATGTATCAGACTTAACAGAGCATCATCAGTATCAAGACATTTTCATGACAGTGGACACACTGTCGCTCAACTCAAGTTTGCAGTTCTGGAAGTTATACCAACCAAAGGCCAAAACAGAAACATGAAGAAATTGAGAGCCCAGAAAGAGGTGCAATGGATAGAAAGGATGGGGTCGATCGCTCCAGATGGAATGAACGAGGAGCTAGATCTGAGCTGTTTTTTATGAACAATTCTATTGTATTTTATGGTTGAGTAACACTGAAATGTGAATATTTGGGCACATTAGTATGAATACAGGAAGGGAAATGCTTTTTGCATTTTGATGAATCTGAGCTTTATTTTCGTTTATTCTGTTTGGTTTTGATATTTATGTTCATTATTCATTTTTCTTATTTATTTTTTATTATTATTATTATTATTGTGGTTTTATTTTTATAAATTGTAAATTTTTGACCATTTTTATTTTACCACAATTTGTAGCAAGTGGCAAATTTTGTCCAAAAGCATTATGTTAAGTCTTTTAAATGAATTGGAATTAATTCCGTTTTATTACAACATTAGGTTTCATCTATTACCACATCGATCCAATATGGTTGCCTAACAAGCGTGAGGAAAGCTAGTCATTTGTTTGATTCTAAAATGGCCGCTCTATACAAAGCAATGCTTGCCTTAGCAACAGGTTGCTGCCACAACACTTTTCTACAGACATTGCCGAGGAAGCGTGTCAACGCGCTCAGCTCCGGCAGATTGCTGCTATTCTAGTTACAGGTAAGTGAAATGGAATAGGAACACGAATAGGATAGCATGCAGAATACCTTAAGTGTACTTATACGCGCTCTATCTCATTACAGAGACCGAGTTGCATGCGTTAGTCTCCTGCGGACATGACCGCATGGGAAAGTGGCAGGCATACAGTCGGACCAACCAGGTCCTGAAGAATATAGTTGGTTAACGAAAATGTAAGTAACTGGTGCACTTGAAGACATTGTATTGTTTTGAATTTGTAGCCGGAATGTATTAACTAACACGCAGCCGTTCTTGTTACAGAGACGACTGCTGATCAGATATTCTTTCCGCACGGGTGGACGTGCTGGGTTTTCTTTGAGCTCTGACGTTTTGAATGTTAGTGATACTGTTTTGGCAGACGTATTGAGAGTTAAATATTGCTATGGATACATTGAGGTATATTGTGGACACCGCACTGATGATTACTTTCTTTTTTCTTTATTATGATTTTACATTATTTTCGTTTTCTGTTATTTTTTTATTTTTTATTTTCAACATTTTCCGACCTTGACATGGTTCATGGGATTTGCATCATCCGAATGGAAATGGGGTGATGTACTATTGCTACTGTGTTTTTTCTTCTTTGACATATGCACCTGATATGTTGATATGCAAATGTTTTTTTGATGTTAGTGAATTATGATATCTGTGTTTGATTGTTTAATGCAATGTTGATTTGTTCGCAATATGGAATTATGTGAAGACAGTTGAGACCGAGTATTATAAGAAAAGGTGTAATCACAGGCCCTGAAGAAGGGTTTTTCGACCCGAAATGCATAGGCCGCAGATGTGATGAATTCTGCCATTATAATTTATCTTTGATTTAAAGCAAGCGAATGAAGTTTGATTTATTAAAATTTTCTCTTTGAAAAAAAGGAATCAATTCAAGATTTTTTTCTACGATTATTATTTTTGAACTATGCCACTGAGTAGTGGAATAAGGGTGTGCAGCCCGCACCGCTGGCCACACGGCCAAGGTCTTTTTTCTTTCTAGCCTTTCGACCTTTCCCTCAATCTGGGGGAACCACACCCGGTTCCTTATACAGGCTTTGGTCCGTACCACTCCCTGGTGGCCCTCGTGTGCCAAGGCCAGGATCTTGTCTTGGAGGCTCAGGGAGGATTATGATGCGGGTTCCTCGTAGGATTAGTCCTTCTTCCGTGATGGATACGTCCTGCCGGACCGCGAAAATCCCAGTGAGGAATTCTTTGGCTTCTGCTGTTTTGTTGTTGATGTTACGCAGGACCGACCTCCATTTCCCTGAAATGATCATGTCCTTTATCCGATCACAGCATGGGTCTTTGCATGGTGTCTCTTATGTCCTCTAAGCTGATCGCTCAAGGCATCATAGCGTGTACAACCTGGCAGATATGCTCTTCCATCTCTTCTGCTACGTGGATCTCCTTTGGTGTTGCTGCTCTCGAGTGTCTTGAGAGGAAGTCTGCCGGGTTGCCGCTGTCTGGCTGGTACGCCAGCTCGAAGTCATATTGCTGGAGGTGCAATAACCACTTGGCAATCCGGGCAGGGGGGGGGGGGGTGAGAAGATGTGCCCGTGAAGATGGGGGGGATCATCGGTTTGTGATCCGTGTACGTTTTAAATTTCCGACTGTACAGATATAGGTGGAAGTGGCGGCAACCCCATAGTACGGCTATCGCCTCTTTTTCGGTATGGGAATATCGCTGCTCCGTCGGTGTTAATGCCCTGGAGGCATAGGCAATCGGCATTTGCTCTCCCGTGTTTGTCACCTGTATAAGAATGGCCCCTAGGCCCACGGGGCTGGCGTCCATGTACAGTTCAGTGGGAAGTGCTGGGTCGTAATAGGCCATTGTGGTATCAGCTGACAGTGACGTTTTGATGTGTTCAAACGCCTCTTGGCAGGCGGGTCCCCACTCCTACTTCGTGTTGGTCTTTGTGAGTTCTTGCAGAGGTTCCGAGAGCGTGGCCAGATTCGGGATAAACCTCCCACAGTAGCTGGCCATGCCTAAGAAACTGTGCACCTCTGTTGGTGTGGTGGGGGTGTGGCAGCTTGGATGCCCGCCACTTTTTGGGGGTCCACTGAGATGCCTGTGACATTGAACGGGTACCCAAAAAATGAGATTTCATCCTTCAGGAATTCACATTTTTCTTTGTGTATCGTCAGGCCTGCGCTTTCCAACCTGTTGAGTAGCATGTGCAGCCTTCTCATGTGTTACTCTTTGTTGCTGGCATGGATCAGAATGTCGTCACTGACATTTAAGACTCCCGGTATGTCTTGAATCACCGCCTGTATTGTTTGCTGGAAGACCTCGGCGGCTGAGGAGATTCCAAAGCTCAGGCACTTGTACCTGCGTAGGCCAATGTGAGTTGAAAATGTTGTTGTGTACCGGGAGTCCCGGTGCAGCTTCAGCTGGTGATAACCGGCGTTCAGGTCGACCTTAGAGAATATATTGGACCCGGTGAGGTCTGCCACCATCTCATCCAGGGTCGGGTGATATGGCGCTCCCGCTTGATTGCTTCGTTGGGTAGCCGCATGTCTATGCATATTCTGACTTTCCCAGGTTGTTTTGGCTTTTTTGTGACGACCATGGGAGAGACCCACGGCGCGGGCCCCGTCACTTCCTCGATGATGCCCGCTTTCTCCTGTGCCCTTTGTTCCTTTTCCACTTGGTTGTGGATGTGGAACAGTGTCCTTCTGTGTCGCGCAGCTCTTGGTTGGACTGACTCATTGATGTGTAATTTGATCGATTTTTCCATTCAGGCATCCTATGCCCTTGAGTAGGTTCGGGTATTTTTCCAACACGTTCTCAACTTCTTGCGAGTCGTTCACTTCACAGATTAAGTTTACCAGCTCCAAGTCCTCTGCTGAATCTCCACTTAGGAGGCATTCAATGCCCGCATTTACCACGTAGATTTTTGATTGCAGTGACTTTTCACCGTGGCCGATGATGGTACGGAACCTGCCTACTATGGGCAGTGGGGTCTTGCATCCGTATGCAAATAGTAGCGTGTGTTGCTTTCATGTCCGGTGGGGGCACTAGTGTTTTGAACGTGGTCAGTGGCATCACGTTTACAGAGTCCCCGTTGTCTATGGTCATCAATATGTTTTGGCCCTGGATCGCTACCTGGCATTTTCGTCTTCTAAGTTTCCTCTTTGGCGTGGTGTTTCCGTGGTTGAGGGCAGACACCAGGTACACTTTCCTTCCTTTCTTCCACTGCTCATTCACGGAGTCCTGTTGGAGCTGTGCTGCGTCATCTCTTTCCGCCTCTGTGGAAGAGTTTGTGGTTTCGATCCGCCGGGCGTCGGCCTATTTTTTCTTCTTTCCCCCACTCCTTTCCTGGGATGCTTGTGGCGTCTGTTGCACGCCTGACGACCTGCATACGTTGGCATAATGGTCTTTCCTGCCACATGCACCACATGTTGTTCCCTGAGCCGGGCAGTTGCGTCTTCTGTGGCGAGGCCCTGCGCACCACCCACATTCCGTGGGTCCCAGGGTTCGGGGCTGCCATCTGGGGTGTGTGTAGTTTCCACTGGTTTCATCACTCGTAGGTTGGCGATTCATGATCTGGGCCACGGTGGCCAATGTGAGGGCTGGCTGTAGTTTCTGAAGGGTCGTGCCCATATGTGCTGCCCTGGCATGTGCTAGTTCCCTCTGGCGGCCCAGTTCAAGGATTCGGGTCAGGGAAATGTCCTTCTCACTCAGTACCATCCTTCTCAGTTTTTCTGACTGGATTCAGTTTATGAGTTGTCGTCGGATTTCCTTCACAATGTCTGTGAGTTCACACGATATTGCCAGCTTCCGGAGTCTGGTGTGGTAGGATCTAGCGTCTCCTCTTCCAGCTGGATTGTTGTGCACAATATGAATGTCTCGTAATCTGGGTTGAGGTGGGGGGAGAAAATGGGCCGTTGGGGCGTCCTTCGTCTGCTGGTAGACATCAAGGCTTTCATTGATGGTCAGTGAATTGAAAAATCGTAATACTTCATCCCCCACATATAACAATAGGTGCGACTTCATCTTCCTTGCAGTGGTAATGTCTTTACACTCCATTGCCATCTCAAACTTTTGTAGCCACAATTGCCATCTTGGGCCAACTGATGATGGGTCAGCGTATGGGTCAAAAGGATAGTGTGTCATTGATGAGCCACCTTGTGGGTGGGCTTGTGGCGTGGACACTGACAGGTTTGCGGCCAGTCGGGATGGCGTGCTGGGCCTGGGGGGGGGGGGATGTGCCTGTCGCCATGTTTGAGAGTCCCTTGGTCACGTGTGGGGGTCGATGCCTCACCTGGCGTGCCCCAGTGGGAGCCCTCGACCTTCTTTGCGTGTTTCCATGTGCTGGGCGTGATGGAGTGCTTTCTCCTCTTCCAGGTTCCTACTGCACGGTGTAGATGACCTGCGGCTCCGTATGGCTGTGTGGCGTGGCCAATCCGACGTTGTGAGCGGATTAGGAGAGATGTAGGAGGAATGATGTAGAAAAAGAAAATGTAAAAAATAAAAACGTTTTTTTTGGGTGGGTGTGGGTTTGTGTGCCCCCCCCCCCCCATCGTGTTTCCAAAAATGTTGTTTATCGAGGTTTCAACAGCTGTTTGGCGGCGGCAGTGTTGTGTCCCTGGTCATGGCCGAGGCGTCGGCGGGAATCAGGGAAAGGTAGGCCCGCGTGTGTGGGCCTCGCTGCGCAGCTCTGGCTGGAGCATGAAAGACACGGACACCTTCGTGTTGCTGCCTTGCCCCGGAACTGCCTCTGTGGCGCGGGGCGGGGCTTTTATTGAGCGCCTTGCGTCACCGCGTAGCAGGTCGCAAGGCGGATATAACAGCAGGGTGGAGTGGAAAGTGCTGAACACGTGATCAAAACAAGTGCAAGAATGAGGTGCAGACAACGGGTGTCTAATAAGTGCAGGAAAGGGTCTGTGTGGTTGCAGATACAGACCCACGTGCAAGGGTTGCCAGGAGGCAAGTGCAGGTATGCGGCAGGGAGGGCAGGGATCTGGGCCAGATGCACGTTTAAAAACAGCATCTATGGATGCCACACTCTATGGCTCAAATTTGAGAGGAATTATACTTCATAGCAGTATTCGCTTTCCTGGTTGCTGTCAGCACTCTGTAATGACCAAAGGAAGTGGCAACAATATAATCTGGACCCATTTATCAAGCCGCCCTCAAAATATAGTCAGGGAAAAGGCAGCGCAGAGAGCGGGCATAACCAACATCTTGAGGAAATCTCATATGCAGCAACTGCTCATCGGCATGCAGGAGGGCTTTTCGTCAGTACATTTAAAACTTAATCAAATCCATGCGAGCATAACTTCACTGAAAGCCAAACTAGAAAAGAAAAGCAAAGCACACGCACCACGGTAGGGAGCAGAGTGAGCACGCAGAAGACGGGATTACCTGCCTTATGTCTGAAATCACAAAACCTTCAAGGAGCTGAAGGAAAGCATGCACAAGTGTGATGACCTGGAAGGTTCCATGTCCCTTCATCGACGCTCATTTTTTCAAAGTGATTTTTGCCGAAAAAAACAACTTCGAAAAAAAGAATGATTTTATTTTATTGTGCTGGCACCTCCGCAGCCCCCCTTTTTCCTATACTCTTACCCCAAAACCCTCTCCACCCATTTTAATCTTTTACCGCCTCCCGCCTCGATATTTCGATGAGTTTTTCCAAGTACATTTTTGGGTAAAAATTACTTCCCCGAAAAAAAATTAAAAATTAAAAAATCAACGTAGGTAAAACAGGAGACCAACCTAGAGTTCTGCTCTTGTCTGCAACAAAGTATGCATAATCGGCGTGCCAGAAATTACCATCAATGGTTCCATGGAAGAATTCTTGGATCAGCTGTTCCTGAAAATTGTGCATCTCGCCATTGTCAACATTTCATGGTGGAGCGAGAACACCACGCCACGATGCCTAAAACCTATGTTGGCAGCTACTCAGAGGACCATAATAGCCCGGATATTTAACTAGAGAGGAAATCGACCACTACGGATGACCAGAGAAAAGGAAGAATTATACTTCGGTGTCAATAAAATGTATTTGTTTCCAGATTTTTCCGCATTGGTTCAAGCGGGGTGCAAAACATTCATATGTATTTAAAAACTCCTACTTCACAGACCCAAAATGTATGCCATAAAATGGTAAAAAGTCAAATGAAGTTTCCAGTTTAACGACAAAGTATATTTCTTTCCAATACCGGTGGAGCCAATAAACTTTCTCCAAACGGATATCCAGATACGAAAGACATAGCCACCAACCATGGAAGCATTGAAATGACAAATAGACCAGCAAAAAGGTACTGCAAACTATATTTTTGTATATGAAGAAGATTTGTCAACTTTAACTCTAATTTTATGCATTCAAATGTCCTATAGGGAACGGTAACACGAGCCAATCCAAATGATCAAAGCCAGAGGACGCAGAGACGAAGCAGCGCATGCAGCCTTCCCATGCAAGGTTGCAGCCAAGGTTCGGGTATTTTGTTCTGCAAGTTTATTGGGGCGAACACCGCCTTGATTGGAAAGACAGAGGCGCTGAGGTGGGAGGTAGTTGTTGAAGTGGAACAGACAGCGATTGCTCTTAAAATATTTTATGTTAACAAATGTAGATCAGGCGAGGGAAAACTACTTAGCAGAGGGTTTGATTGGTTAATCAGAGCTGAAAATGGCGATACGTGTATCCCACCGTTATATAAACAAGCGGGTGAAGCGATACATAGTGGACCAAAATTAAATATTCTGCCACTACTATGTACATTTGCATAGTCAACAGGATATTAAAACATCCAATATATATGTTCTCTCAAGTCTTGAGACTCCATTTTCCAAAGACGAAAATGAGCATGCAATAGCTCATTCATTCACCTACTGCTCGCCAACATATTGCTACTATTAATGCAGCATATTATATACATCCTGATCAAGCTGGATCTATACCAAGTCGCTCGACAACGTAAGACCACACCATGTGCCTGCCAAATTGAAGCTACTCAAGTAGGTCAACAGTGGGAAATTCCTTAGATGTAGAACAGATCATGCCGATTAATGATATGGAGCTGTGCCCCCAGCTGCAAACTCCTAGCTTGAAATATCAGAGAATTTTTCAGAGATCAGCAAGTTATCGATATCATCCGATCCAAAAATATGCCTTTTCAGCCTAACCTGAACACTAACATTAGTCAAGTAGCCAAGAGTACGATTCATCAACATATGTTGTTTGCTTGCCAAGCGATGTATACTGAGAAGCTGGTCTTGCAGCCCCCCCCCCCTACTATGGAACAATGATTAAAAGACGAAACATGGGCCAACAATAAGGAGGAATTGTATATCAGCATGCTGCCATCAACCCCCGGGCCCAAAATATTTCAGAAACTATCTCCTATCCAAATCTTAAACTAAACTAGTGACAGATGCACATATGGTATAACAGTGACACGTATGTTGTATGGAGTGCATGTGTAATTGATACTAGAACATATTTATGTATGCAAACCTGTGTATCCACAATTATTATCTTCCGAATCAACGGTTCATTCTTTCCCTGGTACTGATCTCAAAATTAATGTACATGTTCTGTTCCGATTACACCATGAAATATTGCAATGAGCGACCAAGTAAATAAAAAAATAAATACAAAAAAAATTAATAAAAAGATGGGCTATTCTGCTCTCCCCCAATTCACTCCATCACAAACACATTATAGCCTAGTCTAATTCCTTGTGACTGGTTTAGTAAATCTCTGGTGGCTTGTGGGGCATTTTAGAACAAGGGAGGTATAACTGTACGTCTGAATAGTTGCCCACAAAATTGACACTGCAGTATCTGTTGGTCGAGGCAGTCTGAACTAGAATGTCAGCGTGAAAATGCCTTAAGGGTAGAGACAGTTGAAAGATCAAGCTTCCTTTTGGTATCTTCCCTGTGTTGCTACAGTTCGAAGCTAGGAGATGGAGGTATGAAATTGCCGTAACTGCTCGTCAGGGAACTTGCTAATTTAATTCAGACCGCACAAATGTCACTTCTCAGCGACATTCTGCTTTATATGAGATTAATGTCACTCAGCAATACAACTCCAGTCTAGGGAGGCAGCGGTACACAGATAACTAACCCGACGATTCCTCCTCGCCCTGGATAATTGATGGCGAGTGCAATCTTCACATGCAAGTGATTATTCCTGGCTAAAGGCATCTTGAGATAATCAGATCCCAAGGGTACATATTTTTCAATTGATCATCCAATCTTTAAGACTTGGGTCACCACTCCATACATTCAACGTTGCCAATATCTTTAAGGTATTTTGAAAACCAAAACTACAGACCGCATTAGCAGTGCCATTTCGAAAATCAAGCCTTACAGGCACAATTGCAGTCTCCGCAGTTTCAGTGCGATATGGTCACCCTTTCAGGTTGAAAATTCATCTCGAGCCAGTTTTCAGTGCCTGGGGACTCAATGCTTCTTGCTTTTAGTGGCCAGTAAATGGTATGGTTGACATCAATTGTAGCACTACTCTTCAAAAGATGTCAGATGATGTGTGGCTAAGATTGGTTTGAGGTTTTTATTGTCCAATTGCAGTTGAAAATTTGACGTTTTATCCACACAGTCCATTGGTGGTGTAAATGGAATATTGTAGAAAGCACGCTGTCCTTTCTTTGTGAAAAAGCATGTGTTTTTGTTTCAAGGGTGGATGCTTTCATCACGCTAGGTCCTTAGATCACAAAATCAATTTCCTGACCAATGCAGTCTGTGCTGGACTTGCTTCATTTTTTACTTCACCTCCTGTTGGGGATTTTTCCACTACCATTTGATGTTGATGTCACATAAAAAGGCACATCTGATCTATTACAATTGTGAACTGCATTGTAACATTCCTGGTTCCTCACCAATCGCGTGCCGATTACCTACAAATTCAACGAAATGTAGATGGATAACCGGTCACTCCAAGCCCTTTTCACCAATCACCTGATCAGTTGCTCAGATAGATTACAAGTATTGTAAAGCAACAGGAAACATACAGTTCATCTGATTTCACTTCATAATCAGCCCCGAAAAAGCATGCAAAGCAACTTGGCGTGCATTATAAAAGATAAGACAATCAAGCAGGAGCTTTCATTGGCTTAAACCAAGGAATGTGTCCTCCAATAAATTAATTGCAAGCTCTGGGAGGAGTAACAGCGAAGTATTAAACATGTGCCCATCATCAGTCAGGCGTGCGTGTTCAGGCGAAATGTATAGAGTGTGACTCCATTAATTAGTGCTGAAGACTTGCCAAGGAATGGGGAAACTGAAAATAAACCCTCCAGATTGCAAGTGTTTACATTGTTGGACACAGAAGGCTGGATCTACAGCACATAGTACCACAGACACGTAGACGTAGCAAGAACTACATTTCGTAAAAGCCACTCCCAAAGTGTCGATTTATCTAAAGGAACAGAATCAAATGCGATCTATGCAAGAACACCCCTGCAGTTAATGTAGATTAAACGCAATCCGTGTACTAATAACAAATTAATTAGTCTTTTTTTTATTTTTTCATAAATGGCAGTTGCACTTGTCAAGTGTTTCCATTTGCAGAAACACGGCAGAATTCAGGATGCACTTTTTGCAGCTTTCCTCCCCACCGCCCACGTTGATGGAAACCTTTCAGCAAATGATTAAAAGGATTGCCCCATTAGAAGCAGATCACTCACTGCATCAGACAGGGCACTGCTCCAAGGGGATTTGGAAGCAATCTTTGCAGCATGCGAGTCCCTACACATGGAGGCCATACACCACTTGAGAAGCGCATTCTCAAGCACGCGGAGAGCGAGTGCCTACACATGGAGGCCATACACCACTTGAGAAGCGCATTCTCAAGCACGCGGAGAGCGAGTGCCTACACATGGAGGCCATACACCACTTGAGAAGCGCATTCGCAAGCACGAGGAGAGCGAGTGCCTACACATGGAGGCCATACACCACTTGAGAAGCGCATTCTCAAGCACGCGGAGAGCGAGTGCCTACACATGGAGGCCATACACCACTTGAGAAGCGCATTCGCAAGCACGCGCAGAGCGTGGAGAGCGGGCCCCGGCGAGGGGGAAATGCCATGAAGCATATTATTTCTACCAACTCTGGTTGTATCAGCTGTGTCGCTAACACCCCTGGGGTAAATTCCTGTTCAACATAATGGGTCCTACTGAATCCCGTTGGTTGCGCATTGGATTTTGGAAATCTACTGAGTAGCTCAGATTTCACCTTGAAGCTTGTAATAGTCAATTACCAGCTTACTTTAAATCGCTGAACATACACAGTCCCCTGACCCCAAATCCCATCGCCTGCCTCCAGCAGAAACCACTTGCAACAGGTCAACAGGTCAACTGATCTCTCTGGCCATGCACCGGCAGGATTTGGCTTGTCCTTCCGGGTAATTCTGCGTGGACAATTAATCCTATTTAAGCAAAGTAACATGTGGCCTTCATACCATGTTAATGTAACCAACAAATATGGGCAGATTAGAGATCTGATTAGGCACATAGTTATTTGAGTTTCTACAACCACTAATGATAATGAAACTGTTCAACTGATTGCATATACACTACCGATAGCAAGCCTGTACATAACACCACATCTCCACATGCACACTAGATGTACAAGGGACTGAATATGCGTGGCACTTAAGGCCAAAACATGTCTGGGCAGGGTGGTGTACACGTGCAGAGGGGGACATGGCCCAACAGTCAGGAGGTCAAGACTGATTCCATAAAGTTCATCAACACCTGTAATGGCCACAGTTTAGTACCAGTAATGGTGATAGACCTGCAAAAAAGAAAGGTTTGAATGGTATGTGGCGCGCCTTCACCTCCCCACAGCGCTGAGGCCCTCCTCCCCACCAAAAGGAATTCCGTGGCTGGGAAACACTGGCTCAAGCATTGGTAGCCAGCATTTCCTGATGCGCTCGTTTACATTAAGGGCACCACATACAAATGAAGGAATAAGGACCCTGTGGACTGCTGTTGCCACTAGGCTTAATGCTAGCCCAATGAAGATCATTTTCACTTTGGTATCTGTACATTAGTGGTTCAGATCGGTCACTACAGGATTCGAAATTGTGGGGCGCTGGTAGCTATTTAGCTCCTGCTTGTAGCCTAGAAGAGCCTGGTTAGTTTGGCATCAACAGCCACTTTTGGCTCCCCAGGCCAACGGATGCCAAACAAACAACTATGGGAATATAACTCTGTGCATTTGGGACAATCTATAAATAATCATTAGGACACGCCTATGCGACATGTAAAGCATAAACGCTCCTAAATAATTATCAAAATGGTAAGTTTGCATGTTATGTTGAAGTTTGATTTGTGCAATGCTATATACTCGCTCCTGGTTCCCCAGTGGGAGTTCCTGCTCGTTGGTTAATGCTGGAACCCAAGAGCTGCTTTTAGCTGCTGTTTACCTAATCTTAATTTCGATCCCTGCATTTACATTAATAAAAGACAGTGCAACTGCTGCATAATGCCCAAACTCGTTATACCCCATACCAAAGGAATGCATAGGGAGGCAACGACCTAGCTGCCAGGTCGAAAACACAAACAGCCAAGGTCGGTGCAATGTGGGCTCTGTTTCTAGATTTCCAGAAGACAGATTGTTCCGAGCTTTGCTCAGAAGAATGCCCATCGCAGCCAGGATTGGCATTCTACGCAGCAGGCACAAGCTTCCGCCATGCCAATGGAGCGGCATCCTTTTCAAGATGTGCATAATCAAGGGAAGCTGAAGACTTCTTCCCAGGAGAGCGTGACAGGTAACAACTGCATGCTAAGAAGCTGCTAGAAATACTCACACTTTGCAGAACGTGCAGAATATGAAAGAGCTTTTTTTAAAATGGCTGATAAGCAATGGACAGGCATTGCTCAGTGAGAACATTTCGGCAGAGCTAGTGCAGTGCTGCCTCCTGGTTCCATGCAAGTCACCTTTATGCAGTTCCGCCTTACAGATACGGGGTGTACCGGCCACTTTGAGTCTTAAATAGGCAAAACTCCCTAAAATAGGCAGTAAAAATACTCCATATAAAATCAGAAACGGACAGATAGGAGCCAGCTCCATGCTTTCATCCACACAACTCCATGGGCGTTTGGATCTGTACCATACGTAGTTACAGGAAGTAACTCTACCTTTAATACTGCCTGATCCGAGTGAGAAAAACTGGACCTTTTTAATGTATCGGAATAACTTTTTGAAAATAAAATAAAGTTATTACAAAGCATTCGTATTGTACAGTGAAAACATTTTTACTCGCTTGTAAAATACTCTTTTGGGATTAACTTTTATACTCCCTGCAAATCATTTTACTTCCAACTTTATAAAAAAATGCTCATTTCAAAATCCTATCTTGCACACTGGGCCCTAGACTTTTGCCTTTTCCATTAAAGGGGCTAGCAAGTAAAACCATGACAGTATATATGTTTTTGGCATGCATTTCCGGAGTGGTCCCCTGCCGTACATATATATAAGCATCGTTTTGTTATATAAGTTAACTTGGCACCTCTTACCTATAAAGATTGACTTATGCAAATCAATGAATTCATAAATTGGGTTTAAATAAGTGTAAACCCATGTATTGTTGCAGTTTTTAAATCACACCTTTATTGTATGTTGTGGGTTTATAGGCACTCCCCCCCCCCCCCTCCTGTTTTTTTTTTAGATTTCACCATGTCGGTGTAGTTTTATTTATTGATTTTTGAATTTTTAAATAAACATAGCCATAGACTATTGATAGTGATGAGTACACGATAGTTGCAACTTAGTTCAAAAAATTGAAATAGATCTTCACACTAAACATCAGTTCTAGCACTAAGCACTTTATGAAAATCAAAGGTTGAAAAACACCAAAGCACTAAGCACTTAATTGAGCTGCTAGCACTAGTCACTTTATTATGCATTACGCACTTTATGTGTGAATAAAAGGCACACTCTCATTTCAAAGAACAATAAAGGGTTGTCGTTAGATTTATGGTAACTCTGTTAAACATAGGAATTTCAATGCGGGACCTTTGTTATAATTAATGCAAGGCAATGCGTAAATTATGAGGACAATTGACTTTGAGGTTAGTATTTATGTCGACATGATTATTTGTTCATTAATTAGGCAACCCAAAAGCATAGGGACTTAAAACCCCTTAAAGATGTCCGACAGCATTGTCAACAACATTAAGTCACATCTTCGATGTTTACTGAAGTAGAACTCCCTTGTCCCATTTTCATGTCTATAGGCACATGTTTGTATTTAAACAATTTGGTGGTGGTAAAATGGTGTTGTGAACAAGCGGCTAGTAATGCTGCGAAACGCGTCGATTTTCTTGGGAAGCATGGAAAATGCATTTTAAGCTAATAAAGAAGCCATAAATGATACGCTTATAAAACTGCGCATTTTTTTGAAGCCTGGTATGAAGGAGATAAGGTATGCTCCTTATATGACTGACGATAAGCCCGTTTTTTTGAATATATATATATATATATATATATATATATATATATATATATATATATATATATATATATATATATATATATATATATATATTTGAAAAAGAAGAAAATTTTTCAATTTCTCAAAAGAGGGATAGCACTCAAAGCGGTGTGGAGAACGCCGGTTACAAACACTTCCCTTCGATAAAAAACCCAAGATTAGTGCAGCCGATGCCATATTATTTCCAGTTTTATTAGGCATCAGCCAACAATTAAAAAAGCACGGTACAACGCATTTCACTGCTAACTCACAGCTTGTTCACGTACAAACAAATGCTTAAAGATTTGTGTATCTTTACACAAACATTCGACCAGTCTCTATGACTCGTGATACAGATTGTCCTTTTTCACTTTCTCGTATTCCTATATAAAATACATTGGCGAGTATAAGGTACAACACGGCGGCCATTTTGGAGATGTTCTTGGTTCCATTATTTCAATGTTGGTATTAGCCTTTAACACTGTCGAATACATGCCGCTTACAGCGATTGGCAGGTAATTGTGATTCTTAGTATACTACTAGTCCCCAATTATATAATGATTAATTATCAATTGTAAAATACAATGACTTATAGAGAACGAGGATTGCACAATAGCATCTGGATTAATCGATGCTTAAATGCAAATTGCAAAGGCATTGCTGTGAATTACCAATGTGAACACTAAATCAGACTGGGTAACAATGCTGTATTCTATTAGGTAAAAAGCGGACCTCAATGACATACGGCTCTTTCCTAGAAAGTTCACAATTCAGCCATATTCTAGAATGCATATTTATAGCTTATGCCATATAGGCAGAATGGTTAAAGTGCATAGTGCTCTAAAATGCTTGGTGCTTAAAGTGCAGCTTTAGCTATGTAAAGCAAAATGATTAAAGTGCATAGTGCTATAAAGTGCATTGTTATTTTAAAATGCATTTTACATTGTCAAATCTAAATACGCATAATTCTAGAATCTTACTTCTTGTTATAAAATACAACATTGTATTTGCACATCCTCCTTATAAAGTGGGACTTAAAATCTTTCACATGTATTGACTACCAATATCACTCTACGCTAAAAGAAAGGAAGAAAAGGAAAGGAACCAACTATAACATAAAAGCAACTCCACAGCCATGCATTTGTTACGGACAACCATGAATCTGAGACTGGCCAGTAGATCATCACCCAAGTGAATTAAAATATAACAATTATGCAAGCACAAATAAATTCCAATATTAAAAGAAGAGACTTCATGAGATAACATTGCATGTCCTCGTACAGAAAGTATATGACTGTTCAGCTAGCTATGCAGAACCTTGTCTGTATAAACATCTAAATAATGGGATTTCTACCAATTGGTAAAAAATATATATAAAGAACGATGTTCAAAAATAGCAGCTGACCAGAGACCAGAGGAGAACAATAGATAATCATTAATCCCATTGCTTAAGTTCCTAGATACCTGTACATCTCCTCATCAAGGTTGTGTCCTTTATGTTTTTTAGATTCAAAATCCAAAATGTATTTTGTCTCTTTTTGGCGCAGATCTAATACTCTGTTGCCCCCCCCCGTGGGTTAGCTGTGATATGGTGTAAGCCTAGAAATCTCAAACAGTCCAATTTGCCCTGATGTATGTCCTTGAAGTGAACTGCCATTGGATAGGACGGATGAGAGTTTTTTTAATGGCTCACATGTGTTGTAAAATTCTCAGTTTTAATTTCCCAATGGTACTTCCGATGTACCAAAGGTTGCAGGGACATAAAAGTCCATAGACCACAAACTCTGTGTTGCACGTAATGTGACTCTGCAGTTCAACCAATTTCCTGTGACACGATGTGTGTAATTAGTTCTATTAAGGGCATGCTTGCATGTTTGCATTTAGTACATTTGAAACCGCTACTGTTGGTATTAAGCCAGGAACTGTTTGAGATTTTATTAAGGGGGGGCAGAAAGCTGCTAACCAATGAGTCTTTAATAGAAAGACTTCCTAAAGGTGATGTTAATGCGTTCTTTAAGAACAGTTGATGACACTTCATCGGATTGCAGAATATGCCAATGTCGATGCAGTATTTTTCGAATGACATCGGCATGGGTTCCATACGTAAGGATAAGCCTTATTTTGTCATCTTGTTTTTCTTCCTCCGGTGTTCTATTTGTTGAAAGCAGAGTAATTCGATTTCAGCTTCGAGCTTTCAAGTAGGCTCTCTCCAGGATAGCTTTGGGTATCTTTGTTTGGCAAAATTAGCAGCAGTGAATTTGCATTCTTGGTCAAAATGTTCAATTGTGCTGCAATTTTGTCGCATTCAGACGAATTCGCCATAAGGAATACTCCATTTAATTGATGTGGGGTGATTACTAGTGGCGAAAAGTGGCATATTTGAACTAGTAGGTTTACGATGCAATTCAGTGATGATCTCACTCCGATTTGTCTTAACCACTACATCCAGAAAAACAAGCTGTTTAGGGCTATGGGTCTCTGTGAATTTTAGATTGAGATTGTTCACATTTTAGTTAATTTAACTAGCTTGGTGTCTGCCTCCGTGTGGCCGGAACCTGAGCACTTGGGATTGGAAGCACCGGCAGGTAAGCCGGTGCTGAGAGATTCCCAATGAGTATACCGATGCCCTATTAGCATGGACATCCGCACCTCTACCCCACTTACCTGATATCGCTATATTCTCTACAGGGTCCCTGTCCCCCCCATAGGAGCCCTGATGAAGGCGGACCTATTTCAATAGACTACCGCTGAAACGTGAAGAAGACAGGGAACCCAACTGAACATCCCTGCACCTTGGAACTCTGTTTTGTTCCAACACTCAATCTTCACGTTGGCAAGAATAAAAGATATCTTATATCCAAAGACCCTGCAGCATTAACTGCTCTGCATTGAAACAATTACAGAAGGGACCACATAGAAAAAGTCCCCACCTTTTGGGAGCCATGTTGCGAAATAGCTATTGAACCATTATCAGGCATCTGTTTCTTTTTCTCTTCTTTTGCATCCCATTATTTGTTAAATATGTTTTCTTAAGTGAATCAACTAGATGACATTGTCCTTTTATTTTACTATTTCTGCTTTGCTCATATGTGTCTCACAATAACTTTGAACTTCTTACTGTATGTACCATGTGGATATATGTATTTTCTTCTTGTGCCCTTGATTGAGACTTTAACAATATTGATTAATTGATTGTTTGTTATACTGTCTTGTTAAAAATATGATTCATACCTTTATAAATTTAGAGTTGATTGTTTTTTCTTTTTATTCATAGTGTTCATTTACTTGTTAAGATTTGTCATTCCTATTTATATGCTTGCCGTTGAAATATATAAAAAGCACATTTCATGAGTGGAAAGTCTAGAATTGCGGCCGATTTAGTCCTAAGATCTCCGCATTAAGGAAACTTCATTTAAAATGAATTCACAGATTTATGGAATTAGTTATCCGTCTACCCTATACGTGTGTATTTACTCTCCTAGAAGAAGAATTATTAGTAAGGGTACATTCCTATGTTCAGATGTTCCACATTTAATGTTTTGACAAAATCGAGCCAGTCATTTTGTTCACCATTCCATAGAATAAAGAGATCATCAATAAACCTAAGCCATAGGATTACTTGATTGGTGTATTGGGTATTGAGTTCTGTCCATACTATGAATTTCTCCCACCACCCCATGGTCAAATTGGCGTAGGAAGGGGCAAAACTCGTGCCCATGGCAGTTCCTCTCAATTGGTTTTAGAATTAATTATCTAACAAGAAGACGTTGTTGCTAAGGCAGATCTCTATCATTTCAATTATCATTTACCCCCATGTAAAAGATAATGAAGTGATCTAATATTGAGGATATATTTGAAGGCTTTCTTGCCATCTTCATGCTGTATGGAACTATAGAGTGAAACAACGTCTAGCGTGGCAAACACATAGTTTTCTTCCCATGCTATTCCTTCGATTTTGTTGAGGAAATCTTTAGTATCTCGCAGATACAATGGTAAGGTAAATACGAGCGGTAAAAAAGAGTTTGGTCCACCTATTTCGAAATGTTTTCTAGAGAGGCTCCATTCAAAGTTACAATTGGGCGACCAGGGGGATGGGTGGAGTGTTTATGGATCTTAGGGAGAAAATAGATAGTAGGTATATTGGGAAATTTGTTGAAAACAAATCTGCAGTCACCCTTGTCCAAAAGGCCTAAATCGGACCATTTCTTTAGGAGGCACTCCACCTTCTGTTTTATTCTCTCTTTTGGATTTTCCTCAAGTTTTTCATAGCAGCTGGTGTCCAGTAGCTGTCTTTGTGCTTCCTTGACATAATCTATTCGATTTTGGATGACAATGTTGGTACCCTTGTCTGATGCTTTGATTATGATGTTACCGACTCCTTGTAGATCTTTCAAAGTTTGTCTTTCTTTGGAGGAAAAATTAGGTTTCATTGATAGATTTTAATCTTGCCTTTTCGAGGTGATTCATGACCTTTTGGAGGTCATGAATCACCAGGTCTTGGAAAGCTTCTATTTTCCCACCGGGTTGAAACAACGGATTAAACCGCGATTTGGCTTTCAGTTTGCTTTTCATGGGCCAGTCCGTCTCAATATTTAGTGTTTCTAAGGAGATATCCGGAGTCTCTTCCTCGGACGTTCCCATGGATTCTAATTCAGCCAAGTCTAATAAAGCGTCAAGGTCTTCAATGATAACCGCTGTTTTGCCTTGATGACTTTCTTTGGGTTAACCCACACTGTAAAACTTTAATTTGGTCCGCATTGAGGGTATAGACCGACAGATTAATAATGCTGTCGTCAAGATTAGTGATGTTCTTCATTTCGGTGTTTTCTTACCAGAGCGCGTTCTTGGATTCCCATCGGACTCGGCACTGCTTACTCCTTTGTCCCCTCGTTTTCCTTTTCCTCCTCGTCCTTGTGATTTGCCACATCCTTTGCCTGTGAATTTTTTTGTATTGCTGCGACCGTCTTGCCCCAGCATCCTCATTGCTTCTAAAAAATTGGGTTTTTTTGGAACATTTTAATTTTCGTTTTTGCTGGTGGATATTTCTGATTCTGAGGCTATCTCGCTGGATATTGGGGCTATGCTCTCATTGCTTTGGTTAGTTTTGCTGGATAGGTTTTTTCTCAAGTGGTCGAATCGACGAGCAAAAGTATATACTCTCCCCTTCTCATAATCTTCTCTGTCGCGAAGGAATTTTCTTTGTTTGCGTTGTTTGATTTCTTGCTCGTAGGTCTTGAGACCAACTTCAATGTTTCTCCAGTGTTTTTAGCAGACCAATTTCATTTTTATCCACAGTACTGGTCTCTGCTATGTTAGATATGGGTGTACTGGCGTGCAATGTTTCACAAAATAAAGTCTGTGCTTGTTCACGTCGTGCCTTTTCTCTGTCAGACTGTGATGCCATTTTTAGAAGAATATATATGTACTGGAATGGACTGCCTGAGTAAATAGAAGTCCAGTCAATATTGGCCAGACCAACTTGAAGGGAGAACAACTAAGTTCAGGCGTTCATTTTCCACTGCTAAATACACATTGAGATAATGTGTAATTGTCCACAGAAGCGCATACGGACGTGATGCAGAGATGCGCAGGGAGCAAGAGAGAAAGTCTTACCGTAGCCAAGAAAATCCGCGTCTATCCTCCGATATGCGCGGATGCCTCTGCTGCTGCAGACGACCTCAAATGTTACACCCACGTAATCCACCTTCAACTGTAGATGTCCGGATCTGGAGCGTTGTAAAGGCAGTCCGTTGATTGACTCGGCACTCCTTTCGCATCACAGTTAGGAATGGTGCACATCCAGCGCCTGACACGAGGCGCGACGTGTATTTGAAAAAGGAGAAAATGGTTCAATTTCTCCCAAGAGGGATAGCACTCAAAGCGGTGTGGAGAACGCTGGTTACAAACACTTCCCTTCGATAAAAAACCCAAGATTAGTGCAGCATCGAGTCCATATTATTTCCAGATTTATTAGGCATCAGCCGACAATTAAAAAGGCACAGTACAACGTGTTTCACTACTAACTCGCAGCTTGTTCATGTACAAACGAATGCTTAAAGATTTGTGTCCATATACAAACATTCGACCACTCTCTATGGTTCGTGATACAGATTGTCCCTTTTCACTTTCTCATATATATATGTATTTTTTTTTTATTTGATTTTACACACATATACATAAATATTTGCATCATTCAATCACAAGCATTGCCCACTCTCTAGGTCATAGTAGCTCATTATGTTGCCCTCCAGATGTTTTGGAGTACAGCCTCCATGATTTTCCGCACTGTGGTACTCCCATCATCCCTAGCCAGCATACAGTCCAAAACCTCTGGACCACCACATAAGCCATATCCGTGCTCTAGGGATAACTCTACATCCAACACTGCCGAAACAGCAAGACACTCATTCATGCATCACACGCATAAAATCCCGCCTCTCCATTCCAGGTGATACCTACCACAATTTACATGTAAATACATTTTATTTTATAGTCCACGCTTCAGCAAAGACACTCCGTACAATGGAAAAAAAGGCTTTCATCCTCCGTACGGTATAAATCAACATAACATTCGGCCATGGCACCACACCAATCTACCTACAAAAATAACAACGTTGTACACACCAACAGGGTTCGAAATTGAGGGGAGCTTGGAGCCATTTAGCTCCTGCTTGCAGTCTAGAGGAGCCTTGTTAGCTTGACATCAACAGCTTACAGGAGCTACTTTTGGCTCCCTAGGCCAACTGATGCCCAACAAGCACACCTACGTGAATGTAAATCTATGCATTTGGGGCAATCTATAGGACACAACTACAAAATATTTAAAGCAAAAGGGGGGTCTGAAATGATACGTTAGCATCTTATGGGGAAGTTAAAATTGTGCAGTGCTACGTACTAGCTCCTCATTCTTCATTGGCAGCTCCTGGTCACTGGTTAATGCTGGATACTGGGGAGCTGTTTTTAGCTCCAGCTTATCCAATCTCAATTTAAAAATTTCAATACCTGGACGAACACGCAACGCACAGCATTCAGAAATATGCTGCAGGCAGTATGTGTTTGAGGTAAAGGTTTCAGGGAACTTGCTCCATAGTCATTTCCAGATAATAGCACCGAATTGTTCATGATGTATGGGCCAAATGAAGCCTGCTTCACCAATCTTAGGAAAATCTGTATACAGGTACGCTTCACAAAGCAACCCCCCAAACAAGTCAAAAGAACACGTGGGCCCGTCAGCTACGTGGCAGCTCCCCCATCATGAGTAGCAATAAACCGCAGGAAAATGTATGCCACCATAGTTTGCAGGGACACCTCCTACTCCAGATCTCTCGTAACAAGATTCACCAGTGTATGCCTCATTCCTAGATCTCTGGTAAGCAATTTGCAGTGTCTTCTTCTTGACGAAACACCTTTCGGCAACATCAAAGCTTAGCCTCTTTTCCTTTGTAGCTGGGGAGCAGGTGTAAGTGGATCTAGGTCACCTGTCCCAAGCACCACCCACCTTCTTAGCCCTGCCTCTTCCTTCCTGCTCTTAACTCTTAGATCAAGGGGGTCTCTCGCCCAGGCGTCCAAAGTGAAGAGCAGTCGAAGAAAAGGCCAATTCCTGTTTGAAGCTCTTCGGATCAGGAGGATCTAGGGCCAGACCCCGTGCTCAGACAGCAGGTAAGCATGCACCAACATGTGTTTACACCCTCTGTCTCCACAGGCCATCCCCACCCTCTCTGGTCCCCCTGTGTTGTTACCTTGTGCCCCCCCTTCCCGCACACAGGAGTCTGTCCTGATACATTCTGGTTTCACCATCACCGTCTTGTGGCCAATGCTGGATTTTACTTTTATGGACTTCATGGATTCACGGTGCGTCAACCTTTCTCAACTCTCATGCTGGACTTCCTTTGCATCGTGTACTCATGGTGGCCCTGAATCATGGTGTTCCCATTTTCATCTATTATCCTGGCTTGCAACATTGTATTTCTACTGACTTCTGCAATTGTATTCGCTCTCCCCTCTTGCTTCTCCACTCTTTGACTGCTTACTCTGTTCTCTCATCCCCTCCCTCGCCTTTTTCCTATCTCCTCCCCTTACTTTCTTCTATGCACTTACTTTATCAGAATTGTCCCTGGATCTAGTATGACAGCAACCTCGTCTGTCGCTCCTCCACCCCCTTACTGCCCCCCCCCCTTCCCTCCAGCACTAGCTGAAATGTCCTCAGGCCTAGTACAATAGTCGCTTGTTTTGTTCCTCCCCTCCTGCACCCCTCTCTCTCACTTTGTTTTTCTCCACTTTACCAGAAATGTTGTCAGCCCTAGTATGGTAGTTACCTGTCTGTTTCCATTTCCTTCCCACTCTTCCCCTCCTTTCCTTATCTATGTCTTAGCTCTTGCACTATCTGAAATGTCGTCAGGCCGAGTACGATAGTTAATTTCACATCCTTAGTGTTCATGGCCTGTACGAATGTCGTATTTTCCCTTGTTCACTCCCTTGCCTTGAAGCGCTTTGAAACACATTGTGTATAGGTGCTATATAAATAAACTATATCAGGGAGTTAAGCGCTCAGTGCAGAGTTGCAGGCCACTGGTTGAAAACCATCAGGGTCGACTTAGCCTTCTAAAGCCAATGGAATGAGTTCCAATGCTCCTGGATGAGTCGGGTGCCAAGGGGGCATGAGCATGTTCCCGTTTCACGTGCAAAGTGTTTATAAGGAGTTCTCGTAAACATATTGCAAGAGTACTGTAAAAACCAGGTTTCGATAACAAATGCCACTCGCCCGCCCTACAGGGTTCTATATATTTCAAATAAATTGCTTTTTAAAGTCTGTAGTTTAGCCCTGCACTTTTAGTAGACTTCACTTCGACCATTGTTTTTTGTTATGGGATGGTCACGCCTTCACCCCACCAACCCACCCCTTCCTACTGCCACATACACATATATGTAATTGGTCAATTCGATCAAAAAGTGCACGGCCAAACTGTGGATTTTCTTTTGAAAGGCTTTTCAAAACACAGGATACAGTCCAGCAGGACGGTTCAACCGTTTATTGGTTTTATTTTCTATGACACTCCTAACTGCAGTCTCCATCAGAGTGATCAACCTGGTTCCAAGTCTTGCTGCAGCTCTTGGAGCTCAAGATACCCAGCACCCACCTTGAGGCTCATGTCCCCAACCTATACACAGCCTTCAATAAAATACTTCAAGAACTGACCTACTACATAGTATCAGCAGGGTGCAAACATTCAAGCTGCAAGCTATTGCCAGTCATAAGGTCACTCACCGCCTCAGCTCTATGCTCCCGCAACACACCATTTGTCACTGGCCAAGGGTCAAACATCACCAGCCAATGGCTAGTGGCGAGTGCACATTCTGCACCCTGGTAACGGAGGGCCTGATATAACAAAAGAGCGAAGTTTAATTCTGGGCTTCCTGTTCATGAACAAGCGTGCCTTCAATCAAAAAACATCTGGTGAAACATCTGTTGACCTTGCAGCCAAAGAAACACTGAAAACTAGCCACCAGGCTAGCCACCAGGGGGCGCAGAAGCTCGGCAGCCTGCACCGGCGTCTCCTTCACCCAGGCTGAATCATTCATAAATAAAGCAGTTTTAATTGCAATTCTGCTTCTCTTCTTACCCCGTTCCTGTTGCTCATCTGCTGGAGATCCTTTGGCAGCGTTTTCGGCCGGAGTCGGATCCGCCTTGTATTGTTTTTCGGTTCGTGCATTGGGGCGGCCTCCTCCTGCTCTGCCATCGAGCCGGCCCCGGTGGTGTCCTTCCTGCCCAGCGGACAGCTGGAGCCCTTCTTCTGCTGCTGATCCTGGGACCTCCCTTCGGTCCTCACCCATCCTGCGTCCCGACGGAGGACGAGACAGCTCTGCTTGTCTCCACTCTGCCTCCAGGGCGCTCCGCCTCCTCAAACGCTCCTGTGTCCTGGCGGATTCGTGGCGGTCTGGGGAACTGACGTCTTGACTCGCCAGCTGCAGTGCCTCGAGTCTCCCCTTGGCCCTCGTCCATCCTGTGTCCCAGCGGGGACATGAGGCTTCCGCGTGCCTAGACGCCGACTCAGGTGCACTCCGCCTTCACATCGGCTCTTGGTGCCCTGGCGGGACTGCGGCGGTCCTGGAAGCAGCAATCTTGTCTTTGGACTGCCTCCTGCGGTCCTCGTTGCTCAGTGGTGGGTCCAGCCTCACACGCCCACCGGCTCCGGTCCTACTCCTGAGTTGCTCCTACGATTTGGGACCAGCTTGATACTGCTCTTCCTGTCCCCGTGGATCGCTCAGCACTGGGTGCTGGTCCTAATGCTCCGACCCGCTCTTCGTCCTCTTGGCCTCAGACGTGACTGTGCCCTCTCGCTGCGTTCTCCTGGGGTCGGACGTGGCTGGTCATGGTCCCGCTGGTCTGTTGCTGCGGGGCACCTTTGCGTGGTCTCCGGGCTGCCTGGTCCCCTCGCTGCACTTAGAGTCCTACCCGCCTGCTAACAAGAACTGACAGGAACGCCTTCTCCAGCCTGTCTCCTCCTGCATCCCTTCTACCTTTCTTCCTGGCACACTCCTTGTAACACTCTTTGACAGCCGGCGAGGCAGCAGTGTATTCTTCTTGCCTACCTTCTTGGCGCACTCCTTGCAACACTCCTTGCCTTTGCCTTGTGTAGCTGCTTGTGAACCTCACCACCACCTAACTGTTCGTGCTGCCAGGTGTCCTGCCTGAAGTCCATATTGGCCGTGAGACACGTTTTGTCCCCTCTAACCACCTGGCGCATTGCTCGCGGCCTCCCTGCCCTTGACCAACGTGGCAGGCCAGGTTCCCCACTGCAGCCTTCTGCCTCTGCTGCTTTGTCTCCTGCTGGTACCTCCACACCACCTTCTACGGCTGCCAGCTATCCTCCCCACCCAGGAGTGAGCGAAGTCACAGAACTTCACCGCATCGGCCCTCCAACTTGACTATCTTATTTTTCCTGGCACCACTACTCTTCCAGTAACCATTTTCTGCCCCCTTGTTCAAACATGACTGCAGCTTTCTAGGATCCCTCTACTCTTCCTCATATCCTGGCTGTGCGTTTCCTCCCCTGGCTCCTCCACATTGTGCCTTGTGCCACTGCCCCCACTTTCAATTGTGGTTGCTGCTGCCTTTGTTCCCCACTTTTCACCATTCACCTGCCTGCTTGATCCAATCCGCTAACACCGCCATAATGCACCTATTGCTGCTGCCTACGCCCTCACTTCTTCCTGGTGCCTCCAGTCCATCCTGAAACCACCGCCCGTGACCCTTCCCTCCCAGGATTTGTTATAACAGCTACTGCTCGCTATTTCTCCCCTCACTCCTTAAGTACCCGGTTCTCTTGAACCTCCTTATTGTTATTGTAATAATCCCACCCACCCCAACCCTCTCCCTCTGTTATGTGATCTTCCAAAACTCCTTTCCAGCACCCCCTCTCCACCCTTCCACCTTCTGCTTTCCCTCCTACCCTTTTTCCTACTAATGCCCACTCCTCTCCACTATCCTCGTCCCCACTCCTCCAGTCACTCTCCTACCTGCTCTCACCGCCCTAATCTTCTGTACCCCCCCTTCTGCAAGTCACTCCGCCCTCATGAACATGGCTCTCTGGAACGCCAGATCATCTGTAATAAAACCACAGCTGTTCTTGACTTATTCCTTCGCCTTAACCTTCACTTCCTCTGCCTAACTGAAACATGGATTCCCCCTCATAACACCTCTGTCCCCGCTTCCGTAACGACCTCCTCTTCCTCCTTCTTTCACATCCCCCCCGCCCCTCTGGCCGCGGTGGAGGCGTTGGACTCCTCTACCATCCCAAATACATCTCCTCCTCCTCTCCAACTCTCCCTTCTTTCCCTTCCTTTGAATTCCTTTACAAGTCTTTCTCCTCTCCCCACCCTATTTCTTTCCTGATCATCTATCGTCCCCCTGGCCCTCTTTCTTCCTTCTATGAAGACCTTGATCACCTCCTCTCACTCATCTCTCCCTCCCCCTCTCCCCTATCTGTACTAGGTGACTAACATTCATCTTCCCTCTCCTCCTCAATCTTCTCCATCCTCGACTCCTACCTCCTCTCCCCCCTTCCTTCCTCCCCCACTCACTCCTCTGGCTCCACCCTTGACCTCATCTTTAATTCTTCCTATCCCTCTTCCCCCGTCTCCTCTCTCCCAGTTTATCTCTCTGATCATGCCTTACTCTCATTCTCCCTTTCCCCTCTCTCCCACTCCTCTACTGCTAATCTCTCCCCTCCAATCTACTCTCGACGAGACTTTCGTAACTTCGACACTACCCTCTTTTTTGCTGCTTGCTCTTCTTCTCTTCCATCTCGCCAAGACTTCGCCTTACTCTCTGCGAATGATGCTCTATCCTCCCTTTCCTCCTCTGCCCTTGATCAACTTTACCCCACCCTCTCTTTTCCGTCCAACCCGTAAGCCCTCTCAACCATGGCTTACTCCTCATCTCCGCTCTATGCGGCGCATTCTCCGACGCCTAGAAAGACTCTGGCTCAAAAATACCTCACTTTCTAATCAAACCTCCTACTTCTCTTACCACGCACTATACAACTCCTTCCTTACTTCCGCTAAATCTTCCTACTACTCTAATCTTCTCCACTCTCAAGCCTCCCACCCTCGTCGTATCTTCCAAACTCTCTCTCGACTTCTCTCTCCTCCCACTCCTGATCCCTCATCCAATTCCACACTTTCTCCTTCTGACTTTGCTAACTTCTCCTCCAAAATCCTCACCCTTAGGCAAAAAATCAACTCCCTCTCTGATTCCCCTTGTCCTCCTCCCCCCTCTCCTTCCTCTTCCTTCATGTCCATCTTCTCACCCATTTCCCCTTCCAAAGTTTCCTCCTTTCTATTCAAAGCTCACCCCACTTCTGCCCCATCTGACCCGCTCCCTTCCCATCCCTAAGATCTACACTCTTCTTATCCCCTACCTTACCTCTTTCTTCAACATCTGCCTCTCCTCATCAACATTTCCCTCTGCGTTCAAGCATGCTACGATTATTCCTATTCTGAAGAAACCCTCGGCTGATCCACTTCTCACTGCTAACTATCGACCTATCTCTCTTCTACCATTCCTCTCCAAGCTTCTTGAGCGCCTTGCCTATACTCTGCTTTCATCCTTTGTCAATACTTCCTCTCTCCTTCCTCCCTTCCAATTTGGCTTCTGTCCCAGACATTCCACAGAAACAGCTCTCACTTCTATCCTTAATTCCCTCCTATCTGCTCGCCATGCCAAGCAATCCTCTATTCTTATTCTCCTTGATCTCTCGGCAGCCTTTGACACTCTTGATCATCCTCTCCTTCTCCACACTCTTTCCTCCTTTGTGTTTCAAGGCCCTGTTCTCAAATGGCTATCCTCTTATCTCTCTTCCCGTTCCTTTGCTGTATCATGGGGTGGCTGGACCTCTCCTTCCTTTCCTCTGGAATACGGTGTTCCCCAAGGTTCCGTATTTGGTCCTTTCCTATTCTCTCTTTACACCTCCCTCATTGCCCCCGTTATCTCCTCGTTTGGCATCTCCCACCATTTCTATGCTGACGACACCCAACTCTTTCTCTCTTTCTCCTCCTCCTCAACTGACCTTCACCTAAAACTCTTCCTGCCTGACGGCCATTAAGAACTGGATGTCCTCCCGCTTTCTCTCTTAACACTGATAAAACTGAAGTCCTTTTATTCGCCTCCAACTCTCTTCCCCCTTCCTCTCCTCCCCCTTTCATTCATTTTCCTCCCTCCAATCTCTTCCCAAGCTCGTAACTTAGGCGTTGTCTTTGACTCCTCTCTTTCCTTCTCCCAGCACATTTCACTCACCTCTCACACTTGTCGATACCACCTCTACAATATTCACAAAATCCGTCCCTCTCTCACTTTCCACGCTACCCAACTCCTAATCTCCTCTCTCATCTTTTCTCGCCTCTTCTATTGCTCCTCTCTTCTCTTTGGACTACCAGCATCTCATCTTGCCCCCCTTCAATCCATCTACTACTCTGCTGTTCGCACCCTTTGTCTCCTCACCTCCCGTGACTCCATCTCTACTTCGCTCTCTTACCTTGGCTGGCTACCATTTCACTCACAGCTAAAATTTTACTTTCTCTGGCTGGTCTTTAAATCCCTCCATGGTCTTGCTCCTCCTTATCTCTCCTCCATTCTGTCCTTCTACTCCCCGTCCCGTTCCCTTCGCTCTGCTGACCACTTCCTTCTCACCGTACCTCCATCCCCCTGTGCTTCCTCCCGTTTCCGCTCCTTCCAACTCCTTGCACCCCTACACTGAACTCACTCACTCTCACTATCCGCTCCTCTACGTCCTTCCCCTCTTTCCGCTCTTCCCTTAAATCCCTCCTTCTCCATTCTCCTCCTTGAAACCTCCCCCTCTACCCTCTCTGCTTCCCCCTCTTACTTCCCCTTGATTTTCCTCTCCCCTCTCCTACCCTCCTCCCTCTCTTCAATTTCCCTCTTCTAACTCTCCACCACGCCCTCCCCCACCCACCTAATCCCACTCCCTATTCCCCCTCCCCTTCAGTCAATTGCTCTTGTCACTGTTTTATCGAATGATTCATGATATAATTTTGCTTCATCTGTTACATTGTTGATGTTATGTATAATGTTGTTCCACTGTACAGCGCCTTGGTGTAAAGCGCTCTATAAATCAATCAAAAACAGCCTTTATCTCAAAGCTATATTCAAGGTAAAATTATTACTTTGTACTACTAAAATACATTGAATCGTTCTAACGCTGTAAGGAACTTTTCAAGTTAATGTAGCATTCCAGATCACTACCTGTAAAGCGTTAAATCTGATTAGCACTCGGGGCAGTGGCACCAGCCAATCAGGAAGCTAGGAATGTCAGCCTGAACTGCCGATATAAGCCCACATTCCATTTCTGCCTTCAAGGCGCCTAGGCCTGCGCTTCCACCTCACCCTACAGCCTTCCAGCCCCGAAAAAGTCTCTACCCTCCCACCCATACTACTCTCCTAGCCAGCTGAACAACAGGGACCGAAATTGAAACTCGATCAGCAGGAGCTAAAACAAGCAACTGGGTATCCAACATGAACAGGCGACCAGGATCTACCACTGGAGAAGCAGGAGCTAGTGCACAGCGTTCCGCAAATCTAGCTTCCCCATGATAAACAGATCATTTTGCTCCTTATTTATGGCCCATCATGCTTTAAAGGTTCTACAAATTAACATTAGGACACATTTATACTTTGTTCCTAATGAACAGTTACATTCACACAGATTTGGCCTGGGGGAGCCAAAAGGCTCTTCTATGCTACAAGCAGGAGCTAAATAGCTCCCAGCTCCCCTCAATTTCAAACCCTGCAACACTAACCCCATTCCCCACTTATTCTTTTCATGATCACCCTGAATTCTCGTCTCACCTCACATTAGGAAATAAGGACATAGCAAACGGACAATTTTCACATCGGACACATTGGTTTGTAGGTTTTCTTTCTAATTTTTTTTTAATGAGAACTGGTATGTTTGAAGCCAATCCAACGTAGCACCCCGGTCAAAGGCTGGGTATTAGAATCCCCAGTCTTGGCGAGTATCGGCCATCACTTTACTCTAGCCCAAGTTGAGGCTACCATGCCGTTACCGGCCAAGCTCACCCACGGATAGAGACATTAACACTACATTCAAAGCTTGTAAAACAGTCTGTACAAAGTAAAGTAGAAGGCGTTTGACAATGCATTACCATGATTCCTTGCATTGTACTCCCTGTTTTAACAGAGGACCAAGCAGAGAGCTGCCAACTCTTACTACCTGCCCAGGTTTTCTTTTTAGCCCATGTGGAGACCATAGATCTTTAAGAGTTTGGAGGCAGCCATGGTGCTAATGACCCCCATTGTGTTTCTGCTACCATAGAAGCTAAATGTCCTCATTTTGTTCAGACAGTTTTTTTCCACTCATTATTAACCTTCCATTAAGTCAGGGTGGGGTTTAGTCACTTGTTACCCTATTGCCCCCCCCACTAGCCATTGGCGAGCGAGTAAGAAATGCTGTGCTCTGTGTATGTGGAGAACAGAGGGGCAAGTGACTTATGCCCAACTGGCAGCTTGCATTTTCAAATGTATTGCAATCTCTTGATACAACTTTGGCAAAACATCCTTTAGAGTTTAGGAATGTGAATCCTATTGTTGCATTTGATGTGTGTTTAAAACCTTTGCTGTCTGTAGGCCAGGGAGACAGAAGCTCGACGTATAAAAGGATGCATACAAAAGCGAGACGTGCCGTGCGTCGGGCATCCGTCTCCACAGTGTCGAGGAAGGCAAGGGGCAAGGTAGGAGGAGATAGTCTAGGTCATTACGAGTTGGGTGCTGAAGGTTAAATGCAGCGGTATTAACATATGCTATGAGCTGAAGGCTAAACCGCCGGCTTTCGCCTTATTTTGGCGAAATTACAGCTGAAAAAGCCCCATAGAGTCCATCGGACTCTGAAAAAGTGGGGATATAAAGTGCCACCGCCACTTGTAATCCAGCGGTAATTCCACCCAACTCGTAATGACCACCAGCGTGCTTACAAGGGCCTACAATAATACTCAGCCCTCCATAAAAGAGCCAAGGTTTCTAGCTCGAAGCTCCAATAAGAATGTCTGTAAAGCTAAACGTTACCGCTATTTAGCTGGTTGTGGGCAGTACCATCTGTGGTAGCAATTGGGGTGGTTGCGGGTACGTACAGGAACCCTAATGGCTCTACACAAAATGAGTTCCTGGATTGTTCTCATGCAGAAGTTCATACAGTCGAAAAGAAAACCTGCAGCAAATTGATTGTGACCGGTCGCGCCGCATCCACCCGCTTTCAGGCTGTGCATACCATAGCTCAGGGAGTTCAAGCACGCACCAGACATCTATCTACAACCTGCAGGTAGAGGTTTGAATTCCGTCACGGTCAACTCGCTGGTCATTCTTCCAAGGTCCATAAACCGAGTGCCATTAAATTGGCAAATTACACCTATTGCAGCCTGGAAACAGGTAGATTCGACGCGAAGCATTATATAAAAACAATGTTCTATTTCACTCCTCTGCAGTTACAAGTTCATTTACACAAAGGTTAGTTGAATAAAACATGCTCGTGAAGGGCCGAGTACAGAAACTTCGATGTAGCGAGTTATAGAATCCCATTAACTGAAATTAACAACTTATTGGGCACTTTATTAAATGCACTTACTGGGGACTTTATAAAATCATAGGATAGCATAGGGGATAGACATGAACTAGGACATTTCGCCCAAAAGCCAAAGCTCAGCCACGCAGCGCAAGGGACCTACACGGATAAACTGGCCACGAAACAGACATCCATATCCCAAAGCAAGCAACTGACACCCCATCAATTGAAAATGGTTGCCTTTTCCAGACATCAAAGTAAAGCTAGGCGTGCGAATGCCTCCCAAGATTGCCTTCTGTGTGGGGGGTTCCCAGAAACTGCTACTGAATGCTCACTATTCAAGCCAGTCTTCAGGCATCACTGCCCATGGACAAAGGGTGGCATTCCCAGGCCTAGCTGCAACCTTGCCATGGAGCTGCCAAGCCAGGGCGCACAGCCTGCTGCACGCGTTGCTGAACTGCTGGGTAGCAGCCAAAGCTCAGAAACCACACTCTGCCAAACGGAACACAGCAGCACGGATCACAGCGCTCTCGGGGGCTGAGTCACAAACCTCAAGCACTGATCGCTTGGCGCGTCTCATTCCCACAACAGTGGGTGGGGGGAGGCGGGCGGGGGCGTGAAGAAAATCAAAACGGAATATGAATGTATCCAAGTCGTTTCAGAAACTGGGATGGTTTAAAAGCACTACTTGTGAAGGGTTCTCGCGAGGAAAAGATTCCACAGATCACCCAAAGTGCAATACGAAAGGAGAGGTGCATTGTGTCATTTAAACTCCCCCTCTCCGCCTCGCCCCCACCCCAGCACCCCCCCCCCCTTCAGCAGGAACTGGAGCCTTTACCATGAAATCGCTCTAGGGGGCTAATCCGAGTTGCTCGGTAAGTGCGTGGGCAAGCTTCAAACTTCACCACAAACGCGCCTGTCCGTCATTCCCGAAGGTTCTAGAGTATTTGGGTGCCAGGTCTCCAGACGTCATTGAGCCGCTGCATTGCCGGCACAACAAGATCGCCGACCCGCCAGAGTCAATAAAATAAATAAAAAATGCTGATGAGAGGCATGACAAATAACTAAAGGAGAGACGAGGTTTCAACTCAAAAATGTACCCCACTCATCAGCCAGATCTAGAAGGTGGTCGGTATCCAGCTCCCCATAGACTACTTGGCGATCCTATTGAGTGATGAGGGCGACCAGGAAATATTTACCCTAGGGAAAGCATTCTAAGGTGGCCAGACACATGCTAACGGCTGCAAAACTTACCATTGCCCAGAATTAGAAGAAAGCAGAAGCCACCCACCCCCTAATGCACATGTGGTGGGCAAACATTTGGTATGAATGCGCAATGCAGAAAAGTACTGCTACTCTCTTTGATACTCTAAACAAATACAGACTGATTTGGGACCCATTCATAGCATATAGCAACTCTGAAAATGATTGGCCCATGATCCCTTAACAGTGGAAGTCCTTTTCATTATTTTGGGGTGGACATGGGATTATCAGCAATATTGCCGATTCCGAAATGTGACTTTGCCCCGTTTACACTTTATTCCAGATGTCTTCGACTAACCCATATCAGATTGATGTGCTCCTGCTGATCTGTTAGCCCATGTGTCTCTCCAGTTGTCCCGTTGGTATAGGTTATGATGAAATTTGATTTTTCTTCTTTTCACGGCTATACAATTTTTAAAAATAAATAAAAACGGACCCATTATCTTATCATCCCAGTGTCCAAAGCCCTGGGGTTCAGCATTTCTCTTTTTACCAGCAGTCCTTTCCCCTTGATGGAATTAGGTAACACTTGTCTTATGAAGTGGACTGCGCATGCCCACCATTTCCACTGAGGATGAGCTTCAAGTCCTGCAAATGGCAGTGGGGCAAGGCCAATGGATCCTGCCAGAACCATCCATCTGAGACAATGGGACAGGAAACTCACCACGGTAGAGACCACACACCCCTCTCGGCATGGACACGGATGACAGATTATGTTTTGGGCCAACGGGTTGTATTTTAGGTGGGGGGTGGGAATAGTCTGCTAGCAGGCTTGGTAGGTGCTTGTAGAAACTTCAAGGGTCGTGTGCCCCGAATAATACACAAGTGACGGATCTAGTGGAGAGGGCAGGTTAGTTGGTTGGGAATGGGTTCATTGCTAGGATGCTTCTTGTTTTTCTTGCAAACAAACTAGTAAGAGACTGCCATTTGCCCCACTCTTTGCACTATTCAGAGTCTGTACCTCCCGTCCCCCCTCCCAGTGCACTTCCCCCCTCAGTCATGTTCTTGCCCCACTACAAGTCTCTGCAACCCTCTGCGCTCTAATAACCAGTCTGTGCCACACGTCCCTGCCGCTCGTCTCCACCCGTTCCTGCTTCCTTGTATGCTCCTTGCATCTATGCCGCCCTCTGCCTCATGGCCGGTGCTACAAAGGAGACAATTCTAAGAGGCTTCAATCAACTTTAATACCAGAGGAGGTACCATTTTCATCCTAAAACAAGATATGGCCCTAATGTAAAGGAGGAGGGCGTCACAAATGGTACTTTGCTTGGGGCAATATACATTATATGGCGACTATATCCTATAAAACCAAGCAAAGGTTATGTTGTTTTAGATTTTCTAAATTGCCCGGTTTCTTTGCGTCTTCCAGATTGGAGGGTTCCCAGGGTCCTTATCACCCTTCAGGATCAAGGGCTCTCTGCACCGACGAGGTACACAGGATCTCAGGGGTTTCACTCGGTGTAGGTTGCCACTTCACCTCCTGCAACACTTTTCTCAATAGCGATGACCCCCATTCAAGGTTACCCCTGTTCTATCCCTCCCTTTGGAATGGGTTTGCCCCTTTACCTTTTGATTTTAGCCCATCCACTCTACATCCAGGCTAGCGCTTTGCTAGAAGTGGGGAACTAAACATGCCACCATCTTGGTTTTCTTCTCGTGGCTTCTAGCTGGGTTGCCTGCTGTTCAAAAGTTCTAACTGACAGCTCCAAGCTAGTCAGGAAACATCAGCAGCTAGGGACCTCGAAACACCTTCTCTCTAGCTCTGCGTCCACTCACAATCGGACAACCTGGCCGTCCTGCTCGTATGCAAGCCAGCACGCTGCTGCGGGTCCATACACCTCAGATACCTTATGGCAAGCCTTAAGCGGCCATCTCACTGTCAGGCAGCCCTAAAAGTTCCCTTTGTCCTGCTTCTCAGCACTAATCCGATTGTCCCACACCAGTTTACCTTCCTTTACAGTCTTCTGTTTCCACTGGGTCTTAAAGGGTGCCCTTACTCATCATCCAGATTCCATTCCTTCTTGTTCTCAGAAGGTTGGACTGGCAGCATTTGCTTCAGCTAATCTGTTGGCTCAAGCCACCTACTTCAAGACCCACCCCTTTTTTCGTGTAAAGAAAAGTCGAGTTGGCATATTGTCCAATAGTCGGTTGAAAAAATAATGTTTTCCCCATCATTTATAAAATAAAACAGGCGGGATTCAAATAATATCAAGGATATTCTGATGTTTTTTCGATTAATACTTTGTGTTTACTTACAATGCACAAAGTGTATGCATAAAGTAATTTGTGAGCCACCTGCTGTTGTAAAATATACCAAAATTCGCCAGGAATGAGCACAACATACACACACCACCCTCGTTTTTGTATTCGGCTGGATTACCCAAATGTGTGGGCCGTAATAACCGAGCTGCCCTGGTAGGACGCCTACTCATCTGCGCTCCGATCTATGGAGGACTACATTTAAAACATGGGCCAGCGCAGTACCAGCTCCCTCTTGGTGCAGTGCACACTTCAAATCTGCAAAAGCACGCTGGATTCAAAGCAAGAGAAATGGATTCACCGCACTTCACAGCGGCTTAGCAGCGAATTTGTGTCCAAATATTTGTACATTTCACTTTTATTTTCTTCACATGGTTTTTTTATTTTGGAAGAGAAGTGTGACACAAAGATGCAGTGCCTACACAAATTGTAGCTCAGTGCACTTCTAGATTAACTCTGGTGCACTCAATACTTGCAACACAAAACGCTGAATCTGTAAAAGCACTTGGAGGAGAAAGCATCGGGCAAATTGGACACATTACAGGCGACAGTAGATTAGGTTTATTCATATTATTTGTGTTTTATGTTCTTTGCATGGTGGTTTTAGCCTGTGCATGAAAGGCAAGGCAATGCAAATGCTTTGTATTGTGCACTTGACTGTCATTTTAGCAGCCTCTGGCCGCAAGCTTCTGGAAGAGTGGAAGCTGGGATGAGGAGGCGAGACCTGTGAGAAAGCGGAGGGGTTGATGGAGTGCAGCCCGTAGACTGGAATTACCAGAGTCGTGCGTGCTGGTAGATTTCGAAGTGCTTTGCTGTAGTGACAAGTGGGTGCCGGTTTATCCAGAGGGGAGAAAGCAATGTCTGAAGCATCCATGTCAATTTCACGTAAACTCTGGTCGGACCGGTTTGCTCATGAGGTATGCTCAGCACTTAGGCAAACGAACAAGATCAATAAGGATACATCTACCAAATAAAGCACCGCCCAATTCCCACATCCGTCATTTCTGGCCCACAGTGCATTGTGGAGGGCGTCAATCTCACTTCGCAACATAGTGTCAGGAACGCAGATGCGCGACGACTTCCAGAGAGACAGCCACACACCGTTGACGTCAAACTTAACCAGTACAATACGCATGATCAGATCTGGCAAAAACATACCCAACTCAGAGATAGTAAAGTTGTATTGACTCATGTACTCTGCGTTACAGCGACGTGCGAGCTTGTAACCATTCAAGGCTCCCGAGGTTCAACAGCCACCTTCATGCACTAAAATCAGTGCTCTCAGAATGGGCCGTTCCATTTCACAAAGATATTTCCCATGAAAACCTCTTGAAGCACCAAAGTCTTCAAAACGTTACCTTTAACGCAGCAAACGGAGATCATAAGTCCATACAACAATATAAAGAAGCAATATGATTATTTTACATAATCATGTATATTCCCTTGACACTCTTAGATCCTTCTCTTAACCAAAGAATTGCAAGCCAATTTCTTCCCTTCAAGCATGGAACCCGCAGTCAGGTTCTGGCCCTACCGCATCAATTACATATTGAATTTTTGTTTGGCAAAAAGTCCAGGCATGCAAAGGAGTATACCGAACACTAAACATACTTTCTCTGGCAGAGCGTGTTGTGCTTCTTGGTACATTTGAGTTGGAGAAATCCATAACCAAGATTTCAACTTCTGGTGCTTGGTTCATTGTGACAGCAAACTTAAAGTCTCTGGGCTCCATACATCTACATTTAACAATGTCAGTGCCTAAAGCCAGACTCCAATATCTGTGCCCCAGTTTCAAGGGGCGGGAGGAAGACAAGTTAGCGGTCATCACAACCAGTGTGGTAACAGACTATGGGCAATTGTGTATCCATCTTCCATGATTCAGCGTACTCCCATCCTTTTATCCCTTGTACTTAACAGTCTCTGGAACCGCCCCGTACTATGCATGGGACAAGTTCTTTGGGAATTAGCATGGCGGCACAGGGATCGATGTCAGAACATAACAAGCAAAAGGTGCTTAACGCTTACCTTGTGTGCCCATCTTAACTGAGATTTTCCGTCAATCGCTGCTCGCCAACAAGATTATTCCCTGGAGAGTTTCTGCAATCATGTGATTGTGTCCCCTCGACCCCTGCCTGTTATGTGTTGTTGTCTTCTTCCTTTTGCTGACCTGGACTGTTAGACCATCCTTAGAATGTCTCTTTGGCGACACATACCCAAAGACTGTCTTCCTGTTGCTAGACCTTTGCATTCTACCTTTGGCTCAACACAGAGTATGGCCTACCCATCGCTGACCAAGGCCATTGCACTAGCAACAGTAGACCCTCCAGCTGCTCACATAGTGTGATGCTCCTTCTGAGCCCATTCATTGCTTGGCTCCCCATGGGAGGTACTCCATAGTAATACATTGTCTCCTCCCTCACTCACTCACTCTCGGGCACTTGTACTTGCCTGGGTCTACCACAGTCCCAATCCTGTACTCACCCAGCTCCTAGCTAGACAGTTCCTCTCTTCCACTTCCCCATTTACCTTGAGAGCCCCCACTAACCCCCCAGATTCTCTTCCTCTACGTGCCCTGGGTTTTCAGCTGCATTTTGGAACCCAATTTTCCATCCATCCATCCTTGTGCCATCGGGTCTTCATCCTTGGGGTTTTTGGACCAGAATGTATTCACCTGACATTCAGCAGCGTTTCTTCGGTCTGTGTTCCGTCAGAGCATATCTCCCGTGTTTCAAACTGTGGGGTGTATTCAAAGTCCCCAAACCAATGGAACTGAAGGGCCCAATGGAAAAAATGAACTGCCAGCCTTCATAAAAAGGAACCTTTATGCTGAAAACAGGCATATTTAGGCAAACTATGTGGGTGTCTTTCTGCAGTTGAAATCCAGAGAAAGCTAAAACAAAAATTTAATCCAAGCGCAGACTGGAAAAGCACATCACATTCCTGGCTGAGACATAAATGCAGCATTGTTCACTGAAACTGCCAACCATCAAAAGGTGGTGAACTATGACAATTCAGATCCACTTTTCAGCAGAAAAAGGAACAGCAGATAATTAAAAGTGTATTTTATTAATGACAAAGAAACAGCCCTGCACTTTGTACTTTCAGCGCAAAAGCAACGTGAAGCCTGATCAGTAAAACACACTGTATGTCAAAGAATAAAGGCCGATATTAGAAAATGCAATATGTGAGTTTCTTTCAGCCAACGACAATCGGTGGGTCTCTGGGCAGAATTCGCAAATGGCTTCACCCATGGAAAGCCGGGCTTGCATCCCAGTTGTTTACAACTGCCATAAAGTGTGGCCTGCTAAGAGGTGTTAAAAACAAACTTTCCCTAGACTTGGTGTCTCTGAAAGCTCATTTCTGTGTGGGGCAAATGGCATGGCCAGTGCATGACTGGAAAATGGGGAGGAGTTGTGAAAAGCGGGGTTGCAATCAAGGCTGAACTCTGGAGAAAAATACAGATAATTCAGATAAGAGGACAGGATGGCAGATGTCTGCAGTGAGGATCTCTGTGTTGGCTGGTACATACAAAGTTTTTATGATCTGCAGCTTACACTTCAAACAAAGCCTCTGGTCACAGGCTGGTCCAGAGTGGCAAATGGCCTGGAGACCAGAGAGCTACAATTTTCATAAGATGAAGACTTCCTACTGATGTAGCTGTGCAGGGGCGTCTGGGGCTAGGAGGATTCTAGGAGAAGGTAGTTGCCAACATAAAGCAGAACTCGGGCGCATCCTCAGAGAAATCTGCGTCAAATGTAAACAGCAGTATCCTACAAGGTCAAGACCTAGAGCCAGGTTCATGGCATTGGCCGTAAAATGGTATGGATATTTGAGATGCAACTGGGGAGGAAGGCTGCAGGAGAGCTGCAAATCCAAAATAGACATTTGGGCATGACCCAAGGCTGTCATAGGAACTCAAGGAGGTTGAAACGGACTGCAAGGAGGCAGGGGCTGGGCAGGAATAGGACGACAAACCGAATGGGCAGATTGGAAATATGGAGCAAGAACCATAAAGTACGACACATGAATATAGAACAACATGGCCCTCTGTTGATGAATTGCATAACAGTAAAAACTGACTGAGAAAATAAAATAAAAAACACACAACACATTCTTGAATGTGAAATTAACATGAATACTCAAATCATCTGCCAAACCCATAGTCATCTCATTCATTCAGGCAATTATCTGTTATGAACATATTTTTTTTAAATCTCAACAACAAAAAAAGTTCCAAACTCTTAGGTCCCTATTCCCAACAGGATACCAAGAGCTGTTCCACAATTAACTTTTTTGTACCCATTTCACACCAATACCGTTTTGAAATGACTCCAGGTAGCTGGGGGCTTCAATTTCTCCAACTGCACTATGGGAGTTGGAGTCCTAGGCCACTCAAAAAGAATACAGCGGAATAAAGTAAAGTGTAACTAAAAAGCAAGCAAAGGCCAGGGTTGGAAGAGGGGGTCATGCTGAACATGGATTCATAGGGTAATTTTAACCTAGGGGTCTGCAACCTTTGTCTCTCCCACTGTTTTGGACTACAACTCCCATCGTCCCTAACCTTCATGATCAATAGCCAGATATCATGGGAATTGTCCAAAATATCTGGTGAGCCAAAGGTTGCAGACGCCTGCATTAGTTGACGAGTTTCATGAAGTTTTATGCTCAATGCAGCCTACAATGATTCTCTACCTCTTTTATACTCGAGTAAAACGTTGATGCCATCTTGCTTTACTGTAGTCCTATCCCCATCACAAAACCTCCTTCTATGCTACATGAAAATGTGCCAGTTCAGCCACACCTCGAGCAGCTCAGACGCTGTAGGTTTTCATCTATTACAGCCCTTCTGATCCTGGGCAAATCCGCTTTCCTCCCAATGTCAGCGCAACTTCCTTAGGCCACAACGGATCAGGTTTCAGTCCCTCCTACAGTACCCTTCATGATCACGGGCACGATCAAGAACTTTCTGCAGGATAATGGGGTGCTCCTTCATCTCTCAGACTTTCCACATGGCAAGTTACCTCTTATCACAGGCAGGGAATAGTGGGGGGTCCGTGGGGCAACAGATAGATTTTCTTAGGAATCCTTACACTGAATGTTCACACGGGCCTACCCTGGACAGAGCTCCCACCCTACGTCATGAGCTGTTCTGCAGAGAACAATCTTGACCCCATGCACTGAAGTCCTAGACCTGGTCCCTGGGACGCGTCTCCCTGAGTACCAGTGTGAGGACACCCATTGTCATCGGTTTGGTTTGAGAGAATGTTTTGATACAACTGTATATTGGGAGCACCATCACACCTTCCCCACCTAAGAGTTTGATCGGTCTTCCAAACGCTACTCAAGACTCGCTGCCTTCTCCATCAACACTTGCTATGGCCCCTACACGTACCACAGGCCCTTTGTGGCCTCCAAATATCTTGGATCGTAAACAGTTTTTCAGTTGCACTTCGCAAAATGAAACCTTTTTATACCCGTCAGACTTCAGCATACAATCACTGGTTGCAGGAATCCTAGGTAGATGACTCTCCATCCCGAGCAGGATTCCTGCCTCCTCTTAAGCCCCTTCCCAATCTACTTACTATCTGCCTAATTGATCCTTGGGGTCCGAAGATTTCACAATCGCTTCATGCCGAATTCCTCCTGCTTCAAAGCACTTTTAAAAACGGATGTCATTACCCAACTTAATGCTATTCAAATGTATCGACCTTGGAGGGTTGAATCAGCCCTGCTGTTTGATTCGCATTGGCGAAGGGCAGGTTGTCACCATCCCTGCGGGAAGCATTCACTCAACTAGTGAGGTAGCCAACCAGACATCACTTCAATATTTCTCTTTGCTGGCTCCACGTGTACTTCCGTATAGCATTCAGGGCTGGAGCATCACCTTCAATGTGCTTTCTATGGCCATTGCAAAACACCCGGCTACAAACTTCACCTGCCTAGGTGTGAAACAGCCTTTTCTCTCTGCAGATCCTCGTTCCTAGAACTCCCTTGCTGTACACCTTACCCAACCTTCTCATTCTTTAAAAGCACTAAAAAACACATCTCTCACTGGTTTATCCTTCAAATGTCCGTTTGTTTTCCAACGGCTCTGTTGCACGACTAGTTATTTTTTTGGACTCTGATTTTCATATCTGGTCTGGTTGATTGTGGAATTGTGGATTTTACATTTACTCCAATGTGCGTTTTTTGTGTTCCACTTTAATGGCGACCGGTGCGCATATGGAAATATTTAGATTAATTTAGATGATCAAATATCACAGCAGTGTTATCAGATTTACCATCATCTTAACAAGCCACACTTCAGAAGGTACTGGTCTATGGGAGGAGCAGCAGTTCTGTTTCCAACCAGAAGGAGGCGCAGCAGCCGGGGATAGTCCGCTTCTCATGTCCACTTGAGTTAGATGCGTATCGCCCAACGAACGTGGGGATGATTATTCTTAAGTGCTGCAGGCGTTAGGGGACCGAAAAGGTCAGCCCATTGGAATACAGATCGCATTATTATGTCATCAAATAGCCTCCCGATAACCCTTTCAAATGACACTTAGACCAGTTGTAGTACAAGAAGTGACCGCCTGGGCAGAGTAATGCCTACACAGGATAATATTTCATCCTCCGCCTACTTCCCAGATCTTAACTGTTAGAAGTCACATTTTTTACTTTTTGCAAAAAAGTTCTCTCCTTTAGACAAAATGCCTGCACCAGTGGCCCGAGGTGAACACAACCCACTACCCACTAGGCAACAACCACACCGAAACACAAAGGAGTGATATATTAAGGGGAGCAATGTAAAGAAAGGTACTAAACAGAAGAGCAAAAGAGAGTGCTACTCAGGATGAAGCTGTGTATAACAACTTCCATGAAGAATCTGGAGAACAAAGCAACCACATAACACACACAAGGTGATTGTCAATGTTCTTAAATTGGAACATGGTTAATTAAGCAATTAATGCAGTCCCCGGGCCATTAACGGAAGCGGTAATGGCCCCCCAGCGAGGGGCTTATTGCTATTAGTACTCCGGCCTCTTAGACCTGGGTAGCAATAGCTCATTTTTTCCAAATGCTCCGGCGTTGAGCAATTTAAAAAAGGCAAGAAAGAAAAAAAAAATGGCTGCCATCCATGGAACAGGATATGTAGACCATTCTCCCTTTCCATGTCGGCCATTTAAAAGAGTTAAAAAAACTAAAATTTAAACAAAAGGAGATATAGGCCATGAAACAGGATAAGGGTCTACACGTAGTCGCTTCTCCCTTTACATGGTGGCCATTAGAACATTGAAAGCGCTGTGGAGAAGGCCTTTGTCAGGCTGGTAACAACTTGGAGGGCCAATGAGCTTGCTTGTTACTGTAGTGTAGTGCTTACCCGGCACTACCGCGCTGGCACCCTGTGCGGGCATCCCTCATCTGATGGCAGAGGATTCCAGTAGAGAACAGAGGGGGCCAGCAGAGACAGTTGGAGACGACAGGGCGAAGGAGAAGGGCTGGCGGGGCTCTATTCCCTCATTAAATATAATATATGTATCTCCGTAATTAAGGACTCTGTGTCCACCTTTATTACAAATATGCGACGAGCATACCCAGAACGCACTGAGCCCCGCAGCTGCCTTACTGCACGAGATGCTGAGAAGGTACTGCATCAAACGGGGAGCCCAAACGGTAAGCCGCATTGCTCCTTTTGATCTCCCAAAATCTGTTTTGTGACCGTGCGGTGTCCACTCGGAGATCATGTCCCCTTGTGCAGCGTCTGCCTGAAGACACACAACATTACAATGTTCAACGGATAATAAAAGTATTAGCCTTATTACACGGACAGTGACTTTATTCCAATCCCTGAACAGCACCTAGCGGTGCGTGCACAGCATTGCAAGTAGAACTTTACCACATTAACCTTAAAAGGGCAAAACAAAATATCCACTACACCACTATTACGGCCTCAGATGCCAGCCAGCATTTCCGTACTGTACAGTGCAACAAAATTAAATGCTGACAGCAACACATATCACTGCATGCTAGAACAATTATACTGCCAGCCCAACAAGCAATCCTCAACCACCCAGTACAGATAACCCACCATCACCACTTTATCAATCTGACCACTACAATGGCATTTGGTGGTGCCCCCCCCCCCCAACGACCTTCTTTCTACCAGAAATAGGGGAACCCACAATCCCCTGGTAGAAATGGATAAAATCATTTCAACACTAGGCCAGTGTAATATGTGGAACTAATTACAGCATTGAAAGCAGGAAGTCTCTGCTACATTGTCTGGGTGCCACAGGGCAAGAAATATTTGACTATTTACCAGATAATTGGGGTGAAATTCTCAATTAATATGAAAAAGCAGTCAAAAAGATGAGTGAACATTACGAAAACGAAATTAAGCACAATAATACAACACTGCAAATTTGGAAAAAGAATACAAGAAGACAGTGAAAGTGTGGAGCAATACATTACAAGCCTAAGGAAGTTGGCCAGCACATGCAATTTCAATAATCAGCTGGATGAACATCTCAGAGACCAATTCATGCTAGAGTTTAGCAGTGCAAAGGCCAGAGAGAAACTATGGTCAGAAGATGACTCCCCGTAAAACACAGCCCTGAGTGTCACCAAAGAAGTGGAACACACCGAAAAGTGGGTCAATGTCCTGGAGAACAGAATAAAGAACACTAACTTAAAGGCAGAAGTTGTACTACAGACTGCAACCGCACCCAAAATAGATGATGCCATATCGACCAATAATAAAAGTATATACACAAGGAAAAAACAGGGGAAAGAATGCAGAAACCTGCAAGGAGCGAAGACAGGAGAGGGAGCGTACCCTTTCGCGCAAGGGGAAGTAACAGTCCAAGGCAGAGCAGCCCAAGGAGATGTTTCAGGTGTGATGGTGCGGATCATTGGGCAGATAACCCAGAATGTCCTGATTTGAAGACCATATGCCGGATATGTAAAGGCAAAGCTCACTTTGCAAGGTGTTGCAGGGACAAGAAATATTCCACCAATTGGATTGGTAGTGATCACAGTGAAGAAGGTGGTGATGAGTGCATATCAATGATGGTAGATGACGAAGAAGAATTAGACAACCCTAAAGCCACTCTACATATTGATGGAGTTTCAACATCCATGATTCAGGTGCTAAATATACACTCTTGCCACAGAATGAGTGGGAGAGAATGGGTTTGCGACTATCTTAATGAAGTAGAAATCAATTCCATAGTGTACGGAGGAGCCAAAATTGAGTTAATTGGGTGATTCTGGGCCACTTTAAAATTCAAAAATAGAGAAGCCAAAGGAAAAGTTTATGTAACAAGAAAGGGAAATCCGCCTTATTGAGTTGGACACACCAAAGAAAGCTTAAAGTGAAATTAGACACCCAATGCAGAAGAGACAGTACTTGCCATTGAAAATGCGGAGAAGATAGATGAAGCATTCAAAGATAAAATAGGCTGCTTCTGTGGTGTTGTGCATAAGATAAAGATGAAAGACTATACCAGTTGCACAGAAGCTACGCAATTTTCCTTTATTTATGAGAGAAGAAGTCAAACGTAAGCTAAAGAAATTAGAAGACCAAAACATCATAGAGAGTATAGATGCAGCAGAATGGATATCGCCTTTAGTTGTCTTACGGAAAAGCTCAGGAAAACTCAGGATTTGTATGGACATGAGAACTCAATAAATGCATAGTCCCAGAAAGACACCCATTAACCAACAGTAGATTCTATCGACTATAGGCCCTGCAAAACATTTGTCAACCTTAGATCTCATCTCAGCCCATCATCAAGTAAGATCACATGAAGAATCCAAGTGTCTGACAGTTTTTATCACTCCTGAGGGGCAATGCCAATACAAAGGAATGCCGTTCGGCCTGGTGTAGGCGGGCTCGGTCTTCCAGAAAGTTTATGCACAGACAGTTCAGTGAGGACGAAGGGATTGTGTGTTTTCAGGATGACATCTTAATTTATGCAGACAATCTCAAACTTCACGACAAAAGATTGAATAGGGTATTCAAGAAGCTACATGCTGCAGGAATGGCATTAAGTTGTGAGAAATGCAAGATTAATAGACAGGATATCGAATATCTAGGAAATGTTATTACTGCTGAAGGGATACGTCCCAAGAGACAGTTAGCAGCAGAAGCCATTGAAAATATGCCAAGACCCACATGTCGTGAAGAAATACAAACTTTTCTAGGCTTACTCCAAATTCATTTGCGATTTTGCAAAACACACCGTGTCCATGCATCATTAAGTCAAAATAAAGAGTGAATTTGTGTTGAGTAGAGAATGTTATGGGAATTTAAATTCACTAAGGAAGCCTTGACGAGAGCTCCTGTACTGCAAAGCTTTAGAAGTAGCAGGAAGACCATCATAATCACGGACGCCAGCAATGTTGGCCTAGGCTCCGTAGTGACAAAAGAGGAAGGTGGGAAAGAGTTCCTCATAGCCTTTGCATTAGGATTACTGAAGTGAGTTGAGGAAGCGCTCGCTATCAAGTGGGCTGCAGGGAAATTTAAGAACTTAAATTTGGGGCACACCTTTTTAGTTTTGCACAGATCACAAACCTCCAATAGAAATAATTATGTCGAAAGGTTTAGACAAGGTCTCTGCTCGCATCAGGAGATGCACGTCTCAATTACAAGAATATAATTGTGTGGTCAAATATTTACCTGAAGTAAGAACTTTGCAGCTGGTGGCTTGTCAAGGTTGACAGCCACAGTAGAAGCGAGTGATGAAGAAACAGACCAAGAGGAAGTTTTGGAGCTAGCTTCCGTACCTGTACCGCGAGAAGAGTGGGAAGAGTCAATGAAAAGACACAAGTTTAAGTATTTTCAAGCTAGAATTGGAAGACGACAATCCTCACCAGAAAAAAAATTGAGCGGTTGGGGCTGTCGGACTTCTGGAATGCGATAGATGATGTGTATATCCAAGAAGGGATGGTGATTCTTGGTGACAAAATCATTCCACCTGAGAAGGTCCGGGAGCGACTTATAAGACTAGCTCAAGAAGGTCACCAGGGAATCGTTAAAACTAAGCAGAGAATGCAGATCGAGAGGATGGTCAAGGATTGCATCCTTTGTAATAGGAGTGACAAAGTGTGTGTGTGTGTGTGTGAATTCTAAACCATAATATGGTTGTTACTGATATTCCTGAAAGACTGTGGGAAAAGTTGGGAATAGATAGTTCAGGTCCTTTGTGGAGTAATGGTATACAATCCTTCTGCCTGGTTATCAGTGACCTGCTCACAAGGTGGGTGGCAGTCATGATCAAACCAAATGCGACAGCGAAGACTGTTATTGAATTCCTGGAGGACATCTTTGACCGTGAGGGTTAGCCTAAGAGTATAGTTACTAACAATGGATCCCAATTTAGGTCCAAAGAGGTGGAAGAGTACCGTCGTAAGAACGTTATTGAACACAGAAAGAGCGCTATGTATCATCTCCAAAACAACCAGGTGGTAGAGCGCTTTAATAAAGTTCAAAGAAGCCATCAGATGGGCTTGGGCCAATGGCAAGGATTGGAAGGAGGCAGTGAGAGATGTAAATGTTGCTCACCGATTCACACTGCATTGTACAACAGGTGTTCCTCCTTTTGAACTTGGAGGGAGGAAGGGCAACACAAAATTAGTGGCAGCTTGGATGGGCAAGGCCAGTGATTTAGTTAACAAATTGGAGGCTGTGGTTACAAACATCAGACTCTGCCAAATGAGAAAGAGTACTGTTCTGCCTGGAGACATGGCGAGAATCAAATTACCACCCGCTCTCAGAGATGGGTGTTGCAGGGGGTCCAAGCGTTTTCCGTGAGAGAAGTTTTTAACATGCGGACAGATTGGATGATGGGAGAGCATGGAACATGAAGAGAGTGTCTCTTGTGAAGAGAATAGGAAGGAGATAGAGACGGGGGGGCGGGGAGGGAACGTCACTAGCAAAAATGATATACAAGTTGATGAGAATGCGAAGATGAGAATGATAGTATCCTGAGACAGCAAATTTTCCTTGCCTAGCCATACAGATGTGGGCTGCTTCCGTTTTAGGTCCGGGAGATACTGCCAGGGCTCAAGCATCAGCAGGGGTATATGTATAGAAGGAAGACCCCCGAAGGACTCCGCTGTGTTCCAGTTACTATTTGGACTGAGAAACTTTGAGAAGAAATGGGCATGTGTAGTGTAGTGCTTCACCAGCAGTTCCGCACGTGCACCCTATATGGGCATCCCTTAGCTGGCAGCAGATGATTCCAGGAGAGAACCGAGGGAGCGAGCGGAGACGTTGGAGACAACGGGGAGAAGCTGGCGGGGCTCTGTACCTTATTCACTCATTAAAATATATATATATATATATCCATAATTAAGACCTCTGTGTCCCGCCCCCTTCTTTAAAGTTATAAGCTCATTGTCCCTCGCCGGATACTAACTGAACATAATGAATAGAGTAATGAATACGAAAATAATGCATCTTCACTCAGGACTAGTTCTCCAGCTAGCCATGATTTAGTAGAGCCCGCCAACAGCCACACCACAGAGTCCTGCGATACAGGGGTGGAGGGTGGCACTAAATAGGAATTTCAGAAACGCAGGCAACTAGAGAGAACCGAGTTACCTCATCCCAAAGCCGCTTCGCCATCAAGGCTCGTCTCCTACATTTACATGCTTCTTCTGCCATAGGTTATCCCACAACATCCGCTCCAGTTTGCAACATAATGTGGTCTTAGAAAGCACCCTTCTGTCATTTTGGTGGCCTTGCTGTGCATGGCATGGTGTAAAAAAAGGAAACAAAAACTGGAAGACTGTTGTAAGAGGTAGAGGTAGATGGTAAAACTAATGTTGAAGGATGGGGGCAGGCTGGAAAGGACCCGAATCCTGAACGCCACTTTTGTTCTATGGGTTTGGAGGTGTACTGGGTGTTTGAGAGCTAAAGATCTGAAATTACAGTATTCCGGGTCGGGATTAGCCACTGATGTGGGCAGCGTGATAGAGCTAAATTGAGTTTTGCCAAAGCTTCGTTAAAGCGGATGTCATAACAGATAGGGATGACCTGAGGTCACAACGTGCACAGGGGAGGACGCTTGTTTGTGCAAGTAGGTTTTAGAGACGAGTCAGATTAGAGACTTGGGCACAATCTTCTGTGCAAAGGTGTTGATATTTGGTTGAGAGAAAGACGACCCCCCACAGAATTTCCAGTTGAAATTCACTTGGGCATCTTTGCTGGATCAAACCACTCAATGGTTAATAGTGCATAAATGTCCTTGCAATGGATTCTGGACCCCTGGTGTGGTAGGATCCCGAGTGATGCAGAGCTTGAGTGGATCATCCATTTCATCGGGATCCAGTTGTGTGTTCGAAGGGCTGGGTGGTGCATTTGTATCTTAAGTCTCAGGAGCAGTGTACATGCCAAATTTCAGACTTTTAGTAGCCCGTTAGGCGAGTATTCCTGGAGCCCAAGGTAAAGGCTGTCCACATAGTCTAGTTTGAGAGCAATAACTGCCATGGTCCTGTGTGAAGTTCAGTTAAGGCATGATGCACTGGGTCATTCAGAATGGGAAGAAGCAACTCCTTACGATGGCTTAAATATGTGTTCCAGTCCATGGTCATTGTCCATTATAAATCTGAAGTTCGACAGTTTCCATGGACTAGGTTAGGGGATTTTTGATGCAATAAGAGTTGTAGATTTCTTGAGATGGCGGTGGTGCTGTTTTGAGGGCAGTACGTTTTTTTGATGCATTAACTATTTTGACACCATCTCTGACTGAAGGATGCATCTGAAAATGTGAGTAACCACCAAATGCCGAAGGTACATCTTCTGGATGGAGAACTTCTTGTGGTGCCAATCGTGGTCCTTCAGATTGGGGTTTATTGAGAAGGACACTATCTTTTGGTGGGACACAATTCCGGAAGGAAGTCCTTGTACCTGCAACAGAAATTTAGAATCTCCATCTGGTTTGCTTAGTAAATTCTCATTCAGCTCGCAGATGAATGTCAAAGGAGCACAAGTCCAGCTAATGACAGGCAGAAAGGTCATCCTACTTTCAGTCACACAATTGTGGTAAATCACTGTTAGCATCCCGGCAAGATTAGTGCAATACCAACGATGCACTGGGCCATAGTTAAGGGACCTGCCAAGTGCATTTGCATTAAAGAAGTCTCTAAAAACAACCTTTTTGCAGACAACTCCTCCCCATGCTGCAAACGTCTGCAACCATGCTCTACTCTCGAAGGGAATCTGGCACCACCAAACAATGTCCTCTTCTGCCAAGGGAAACATTTGAGTCGCCATCTGGTTGAACATACGTTACTACCGCTTCGAAATTGCATTTAGATAGCTCAATGGATTAACAACTGCTGCAAAAATCAGTGTGAATATGAATCCAAGCTCACTGAAGCCTTCATCCTCCTCACATGTAAGGTCACTAAGCCAAGGTACACAGACCGTGGTTACTTCATCATTTTAAGCTTAGGCACCAAGCCCTGTACACATCCGAGTTACTGGACTCTAAAATACACTGCTGACTGTGACTATCATCCAGATGGCATCAATTCTCCCAAGAGGGGAGAACCTTTCCACTAGGCAGGTGAGGCTGCTAACCAATATTCCCCCTAGGGGTGGTGACCTGCAGAGGACCCTCCTGGGAATAAGCACGCAAGTCTGGGACAGAGCACCTTTAATTCCCAACCCCACAGGGTAGTAACATTGCCCAAATCTGCTCTACCTAGGCTACAGATTGAAACCATGTGTTATTGTAAACTATCAGACAAACAATACTAAATGGCAGTGAAAGTCAAGGGAATCCACAGCGCTTGTACAGACACTTATGATTAGCAAAGAGGCAGCGGGTGTCAAGGAGGTGTGGGTGTACTGCCAGTACACTACCACGTTAATTGGGAACAGACAAGGGAGTTCCGAGACACACTGCGCCAAAGAATGCAAAACTTTAAATACAAAACGTATTTATTTATATTGATTGGTCAGCCTGACACGTGTTTCAAGTCAAACCCGGCTCTTCATCTGAGGCTTGTTGTAAAAGGAGAGGATTGCAAACCGTAGGGGCATGAATAGCCTGGACACTCTTATGCTTTGCAATTGCGGCAGAGGCTGGACGCTAGAAGGAATGCAAGTAGAATGGGCTCAAAGAATGACTTTGTTCTGTTCTGAATCAGGAAGGAGAACCCGGTGAGTAAGGATGCCGCCGAGAAGCCTGCAGGGTTGAAACTGGGCTTCGGGAGACTGCAGCGAGGCAGCTCTCAGGTGTAGCAGAGACGAGCAGTGGGCGCCCGGACTGCATCTTGCCAGTCAGCTGGGAGCCGGCACACCTAAAGTAGAGACACTGAAAGGTGGTGACGTGGCCTGTTGTGGGTGAGCAGTACAGTCCGAGAACTGAGCCAAGACCACCTACTCTGGCCTACCGCAGAGCTGCATAAGCGAATGTATGAGGAGCACGAGAAACTGCGATGGTGCCATGACCTGTAATGGGTGGACTGCCTAGTCCGGAACTTGTGCTGAGACCGCTAGCAGTACCTGGCCGCGAAGACAAGCAGGCCTACGAAGAGAAGGGGAAGTAGAAAGCGGAAGAGCCAACCCACATCTGGCAAAAGCGGTGACGCATTCCCCGAGCGAAGGTAACAGGAATAAGAATAAGTCTGGGAGGGGGTTGGGAAAGTTTGACACCAAGTTGAGAAGCAGAAGAGAAAGTAGTAAGGCATGCTGTATGGCAATTCCCGTTCAGTTCCACAAAAGTGTGCTACTGGAGAATCGGAGGATTCTTGGAACCTCTTCATCGTCCCAGTGTGGGCAACGTAGCCAAGGAAGTAGAGCACAGAAGAAACCCTTGGCGGGAGCTGCAAGAATTAAGAAAGTTAAAGACCAAATAGCTGGTAACAGGCTTACCAAGAACTGGGGAGCATGCTAAGAGAAGGGAGTCATTCTCCTGGCCCCTCCTGGAAATCATGGAACTTTGTTTCTTTTGCACTTGGGGAAATATTTCTTTGTTTGTAAACCTTGGAACATTTCCTGAGCTTGAGAAGGCTGCACCGTGAGAGACTAGCACCCAGGAGAAGGATGTTATTCACCTGGGTTTTAAAAATAACTCTTTCTTAGATTAGGATTTGTGTTCAAGTGGTAGGGATAGAACAGGAGTTTGGACTAGGCCGGTGAACTTTTGATTGGACTACAAAGACTGCCGGAGTTTTTAGTTTGTTTGAGGTAGGGAAAGCACCCCTAGTTAGGGATAGATAGGCTTAATCACCATAAAATAAAAGGTCTTTGCCAACCACTATGCCTCAGTTTGGCCAGACCTCTCATTCCATGCTTCTACATGACCAAAAAGCATTCAAGACTGCAATCCGAAATGTAGCTAAGGACACGTGCTTCACATTGCCCTTGCACCCAGCACGGTTTCTCCAGTCTCTCTTGAGATTGTTAGTGTTTCTTCAAGGCTTGGATTGTTCACTTGCTTTATTGCAGTGAACAAAGAACATGCCTCCGATCAAAAGTACACTTTTAAAATTGAAGGGAAACGCCATAAAACGAGGACATTGGTGCACAATGCTCAAGATCAAAGTGGTAGTCCTAGTTTGGAAATATATATGTGCCAACTAATTATTTAAATAAACATGGTTAGTTCAACCTAGTTTATCATCAATTAGAAAAAAGCACATCGAAATTAATTGGGTTTAAAACGCCATTTGATTGATTGATTATTTTTATAGAGCCTATACACAGTTTGTTTCAAAGCGCTTCAAGGCAGGGAGGGAACAAGGGCGAATACAGCAACATTCTTACAAGCCCTTCATACATTAAGAATGAGAACATTAACTATCATACTTGGCCTAGCAACATTTCTGAAAGTGCAAGGCATTTGACAATAAGGAGGGGAGGAGATGGGAAGTAAAATGAGAGACAAGCAGCTACCTTACTAGGCCTGAGGACAATTGAGGTAGTGCTGGAATTTAACAAGGGGTGGGGGAGGAGCAGGGAGAAAAAGAACAAAACAAGCAGCTATCGTACTTGGCCTGGTGACATTTCAGATAGTGCTGGAGGGGTGGGGGTGAAATGAATATCCGTTTACAACAGACTTTGGTCTCCGGAGAGCAACCAACATGTGTTTTACTGAAATCTGTTCCATCGTGAGGGAGGGTATCAGCTTAATCAGGATACTTCAAATGACCAGCATTTGCACACATTTCTACAAAAATATACACAAGTGAAAGTAAGTAATATTAGATGTCGTTGGTATTTTCATAGGTTTCAAATAATATGCAGACTAAACATCAGCCTAAAGGGTGATGGACTATCACACAGAGCTATACATATAATCTAGCAAAATTAAAGAAATTAACTAAGAGATTAGGATCTGAGAAAAGACCACGTATCAGTGTTAATTCAAGTTATTATTTTGACAAAGGACTAAAACAGTTACACCTGACCAGTTTCCAAGATCCAAACAAGCATCACTCAAAGCAAATGTGTTACAAGGGCGGCTCTGCTAGTTCAAAGAGCCTAAATAAACATTGAAGAAACAAAAATGAAAAAAAAAAAGCAGAGTTCGTTCCAGTCCTAACCATCTTAGTCTGGATGGAAACCTCAATGAGAATGAATATACCAATCCTTATTGGCTGCACATCAGGCAGTCGTTCTCTTTATTAACACCATTCATCACCTTTGTATGAGGCCTAAGGGGCAATCATGTTGAAAGGTCCCTAACGAGGGACAAAACGATTGTCTCCAATTTTATTAAAGAAAACGTTTTTTATTCAGGATGGATAATTCACAACAAAATGTGCGATGATACCCAACTATTTGTGCGCAATGTACAGTATCTCACCGGATTCGACAAATTAGAACCCATGTTCCAGCACTGCCGCCACTAGCGTTGCTCACTTTTGGGTGCTGGCTGGACAAAGCTATAACAAACACATTTTTAACCTCAACATGTCAATGCATAATTGGTGGCTCGTGCCGTCACGCGGTGTGACATTTGTATGTATTTGCAGAATGGAGTACTACTTTCATAATATCTAGTTGCGTTGTGCTGTAAATCAAGATAATAGCATTTCTTTGGAAAGTAAATCTATATGAATAGTTTCTACTTTCGTGATGTTCAGCAGGATAGTGTTAGCAAAGCAAATTTCAAAATATGACATCATAATGTCAGCACATTTTCTTTAGGAGACAAACCGAAACTACATGCAAAACTACAATAATAGGGAAATGATGCATCACCTTATATCGCCTTAAGATTCCATATCTAATATGCGTGTGATGTTATTAAGACAATATAAGAGAATGTAGGAACTATATCTTTAGAGCTTGCAGGGATTCAACTTCTAATCATGTTACGAAATATTAATCAATTTGCTACGATTGGTATCTTACCGTTAAGACCTTCTTTTATACCGTTTAACATGTACATCCAATTTATTTCTCCATTTTGCAACACTCGTCATAAACCCTTGGGTGCCCGCACTCCTCTTAGCCTCGCGTAGCAAGGTTCTTTCCATACACATAAGTTTCCTCCCACATGGGGGGCGCGGGTTGGAAAACTAGACTTTGTAAATTTCAAATGCTCAGTAAAATATTCATATGAGATACAGTGCATTAACATTTCGGTGACCTTGAAGGAAGCAGAGCCTCTTTCTATCAGAACATCCCTTTACAGGTCCCTCTGGGGGCAGTGCACTTGTGTTCTCGTCTTTAACAGAAATAAAAAGAGGCCGTGCCACAAAACCTCTGCAGTAAGAAACAGAAAGGATGCACCAAAATAAACATTCACGTCACACTGCAAGAGCTTTTCCATCTCAATCAGCAAACGTATCTCCACAACATTGAGGCCAAGCGGATCACAACATTGCAGTGCTTTCCATTCACCCCATGGGGGCTGTACATGGGCACTGGGAGCCAAGGATCAGCCGTGAGCCCCTGAACATCCGGTTCTCCAAGCAGGACGGATGGCAGGCCCAAAGACGCACTCAAGTGAAGGTGGGTTTCAATGTATAAGCACCCAACGGAGAGAGCACCGCCCCTGTGCCCAAGCTATCCGCAGCCCTCCTAACCCAGTTTGTTTCCTTCTAGGCTCCCTCTAGTGTTGTGAACATTGCAAGGCTCTTCTTGGAATTGTCTGCATGCACCTCAGACTACCTCCCTGTGCTGCAATTACCTCCTTGTGCTCCTGCACCCGGAGCCTGGAGGAGCAGGAGGTCCTTCCATCCACTGCAGGAGCAGTGGGCAGCCCATCGATGCCCATGAGCCCTGCTTGTTGTAAGGTAGGCCATATGCCTCCCCCAGCTGTATTTCCAAATTCAGTAGCGCGAATGCGCTTTTTTCATCATTCCGCGGTGAAATAAATTATATCGCGCCGCACCTGGCACTGCCCAGCTACCCCATTTTCACCAGGATCTGCCCTCTTGCTGCACTGGGAGTGCATCTATCCACCTGAAGACACAAGGTTTTCCACCTTCCAAGATGGCCGACCGCCATCTCCACAACCACCTATCCGACCCCACAGCACTGCGTGCAATGTAATTGTCTCCTCTCACACATTTGTAGCCAACCACAAGCCGGCAGGCTTGGAGTCGGCCCACGAACTAAGGCACAGTACCTGTCTCGAGCCTGTCTATGCCGTCGAGCCTAGGGCCACGACCCCTGCCTCTCCCTCGTGTTCTTCCATCTAACAGGGTAAGCGTGCTGCTCTCTTCCATAATACTGCCCATCTCCTGCAGCCGCAGACTTGAACTATCCCCCGACCACTTTTCAACTTGTATCCCTGCCTGACCTAACTTTGACACCTCCGGGCTCACCCTCCAGCCAGGGCACAAACTCTTTTCTTCATTCGCCCCAGACTCCGATGCTTCCAAACTATAGGTTGCTTAATTGACTAGAAGCAAACAACTTAGCGTACCACACCCTACTGCATCAAGTCAATCACTAAACCTGCTGATCTAAGTTTAACAGCTCTATGCAATTCCAATACCCCAGTATCTTGTACTGCTGTCTTCCTGCTCCCGTTGCTCTTCGCATTGTGCCTACAAACGTTCTTATAATGTCAATGCATAATTTGTATCTTGTAATTCTGCTAGATATTTCTTCCGCTTGATTCCCATCTATACTCAGTGGTTCTTGCACCGCATACCATCAGCAAACTCAAATCAGCCCATTTTTGCATTGTATTACCAACATTGAATCTGCCCATTTCTGCATACTATCAGCAAATTCGAATTAGCCTATTCCTGCTCGTTACTTGTACTACTGAATAATCCCACCTCTCAGACCACTAGCATTTCGAATCTAACTACTCTGTTAACTACAGTGAAGCCAAACCTGCTTACACCCACATACCTTTAAGTGCCTACTGTACTTACCTGCTTACACCCAGCCCACAGTACCTCTTATCTTCCACAGTTTAACAGCCCTGCCTACTTTGTATTCACAATTATGCTCTCTTGGCTCATTCTCATCATGTTCCCTTTTTGTGCCATGAACAATACACCATGCAGCGGAAACAGTTACATATCATTCAGTAATGGACTAGCCAAACTCGGCTGCCCAAGACACCACCCCATCCCCTGTCCCACACCTTGCCTGCCTACCTTGCCACCCTTCCCCCACAGTGTCTACCGACACCACACTGCAAAGGTCTGCGCCACCGCAGACAGAACCCTACCCCACACTCACAACCCTACTAAAGATGACCACACTGACACTAACCCTAACCCTCCCAAGCCAACAAGATACCAGCCCTCAGCCAACACTAACCTCCTTACCAGTAATAACAGACTAGGCTCTAGACTCCACACTACACCTAGCAAGTCACATGCAACATCTATGACTAAGGCTAACAATAAGAACACCGCCAACACCGCCTCTCTAAAAGGGGCTCTACTTAATGTCAGATCCCTTGTTGCTCATCCCACCAAAATCGCTGACATTATCCTCTCTGCAGACCTCGACTTCCTTGCAACCACAGAAACTTGGTTACATGAGGCAGCAGGACCCTATCTAACCCTTGCTGTTCCCGACAATTACTCTATCCTCAGAGCCAATAGACCTAATGCTCGCAGAGGAGGTGTAGCTTTCATATTTATATCCTCACTAGACCTTAGATCTGTTACCGCCCTTCCACTAAAATCATGCGAGCATCTCACTATCAAAATACAAACTACCCCCAAGAGTACAATTACCCTGCAACTAATATACAGACCCCCAGGTCCCACAGGTACCTTCGAGGAAGACATTACCTCCCTAATAGCCGAGAACTCCAAACCTCTCTCACAAAATATCATTCTAGGAGACTTTAATCTAGGGTACAACGACCCTAACAACACCCCTGCTTCCTCCCTTGCTAACGCCCTATCTAAGCACGACTAGACTCAAGTCAACACTCAACCCACCCATCACAAAGGCCGAACCATTGACTGGGTCGCAGCCCATAATTGCAACATCACCTGCAAAGCCCCCCAACCTCTTGCATGGACTGGCCACTTCCTCATACCATTCGGCATCAGCATTAATAACCCTAACCCCAAACAGTGCCCCCACGCACCAGTTTGTCTGACCAGAAATAAGCGCAACATTACTGCGGATACCCTTACACCTCCGGTTCTCCCCCTTCTAAACACGCTCCCCGCCACTGCTGACCTCAACCTACTAGTCAGTACCTACAATGACGCCATGATTAACGCCATTGATGCCGTTGCCCCACTTAAGTTACGCAAAGGTACACCCAGAGCTCATCTGAACACCTGTTATACTCCTGAACTCAACAAGAGAAGAAAAGTGTCCACGGGCTGTGGAACACTCGCGTCCCCTACACACTCGGGTTATTGCCAATGGCAAACAGTAATTTACAAAGAGTAGATCAAGTTTTTAAGAATAGATTTCAATGTAACCATTTGAAAATAAATTGTTTATAATACAATAAACCAGAGTAGATGTAAAAAAAGTGTTTTGAAAAGTTTTTGAAAAAATAGCTTACTGGTTCATCACCAATTGTGTTATACTTATAAAGTCATAGTCACTCAAGTATTCACTGAGTGCTTATTTTCAATAGTAATAAACAACTTACTAATGGATTTCAAGAAACATAAGATTTATTAATGCATGCCAGTCTATATTCAGCAATAATATCAATTGTTGATCGTCATATAGTGCCATGTCCTTAAACAAGAAGAGTATACATTTTGAAATATAGTAGAGTCCTAACTACCATCTGTTTGGCTCAACGCGTTTCGGGATGTAATATCCCTTCTTCAGGAGCTGAATGTTCTGTGTTTTCACAATTCAGTTTTTCATATTTTCATAGGTGAAGTACTTCAAGACAAACTGTTCCCCTTAAAGCATAAAATATAAGGATGTTTTTAGTACAATGTCACTACATTCTCATAAACATGATAATATATTTAGAACCAAAGCAAAAAAGGGCTTCTCTACCTCTCATCGGTGCCCCTTAGGTGTCTATCTGGAGGGGGTAGTCAATGTTGAAAAAATGGGGAGATCCCCTAAACTGCAATTAATCCGTATTCAACGTGTTCTTGTACTTTAGAAAAGTTAAAAAGGATGGAATATATGTCTTTTAGAATGGTACAGTGCTGTTAACAATACTCTAAATTTAAACTCTTAAGTGCTAGAGAGTGATGTTTAGAAACAGTACATAGAAAACTGTTCTTAATTGGTCCAAATATTACCCCAACTCAGGGGTTGTGAGAGATAACGTACACTTATGCACTCACCACATAGTAGATGAGATGGACAATGTGTCCAATGAATGAGTCAGTAACTCCCGTGTTGGGAGAAAATTCGTACTTCACAAAAAGAAAGCGGGATAGTGGCGGCTTACATCATCCCCTGTAAAAGACAGAGGGTGGTAATGTCATACCTCTATCTATAGGGAGAAATTGAGCAGAGTAAAAAAAGCCTTGCAGGGCTAGAGGATTGCCATCTGATACGGCATGCTAGCAGAGCTTCTTACCTCTCCTGAGACTCTTGATTCGAGTGGCCGGCATCCGCGAATGGCGCCGAACGCGGGAGGCCAGATTAAGTATTGTGTTGACGTCTTGCGTCGGTGTAATGACGTCAGATGTGAACATCTGACATCATTGCGCAGATCGTCACCCGCATCGCGTCACTGATCGTGCTAAAGGTAGGTAAGCATTGTAACGGACATCTTAAGTAACGTGCAAAGGCCGGTTTGTGGGGGCCTATGGTAGAGGAATGGTATCTAGGTGCTGCAAGTTGACCAATGTGCAGAGGCCGGTAAAAAATGGAGCTCTGCTCCATGATGGGAGGCAAGCCCTTAAAGGGAACGGGAAGGACAACGGTCTGAACTACATGGGAGCTGTATAATGTGAGTATCCCAAAGGGGCACCTTTGCTCACAGTCTTAGGAATGATGCTTATTAAATGTATTTTTACACATGACTGCAGATGCACTTGTTGATGGTCCTTTAGTACATGTAATAAAGTTATTTAACAATGTACGCACAGTGGTAGATATCTGCCATGTATTCATAATGGGGCAATCTCATATATTCGACTCATTCAGTAGAGTGTGTATGTCCTCTCTAATTAAATTAAATACAAGTAGAGCAGTTTGGACACAGTGTGTCTCATTGAGAGAAGTGCTAACAGTATTGGTAAAGATCGCTGATCAGTTTTAAGATCACAATACCATGTGCAGACATATAATATATAAATGCAAGTTTACCGATGTTACATCTTCAGAATGTTCAAAAAAAAGGAAGAGTGAATACAATCAGACTATAATGCATCCATATGAGGTTGCCCAGTCACAGGGAATCTAAGACAGCGGGTGTGTCTACAATGAGAGAAGACATTAAAGATTTTTATAGATTATGTGACTCAATTCATTAGTAATCTGTACATCATGGATGCTTTTACTGCTCATAAAAATACTCCTAGGTCAAAATCTGCATTCATTCCATATGGGCACATACTGTCTAGTTTGTCAATCCAGAATAGCTCAAGTTGGTCCATCGTGGTCCATACTCCTGAACTCAAAACACTCAGAAAAAAGAAAGCCAAGTTGGAAACCTTATGGAAAACTACTCCATCAGCTGAAAATAAAACCAATCTCACGACTATCTCATCCCTTTACAATAAAGAGATAATCCGTACTAAGAAGGAAGCTTACAATGTCAGAATAAACAATGCAGGATCCTGTGCCAAGGAACTCTTCACCATTCTGAAGGAATTAGAAAATCCTAACCCACCGACGGACACTTGTGTGAAAGACAAACTTTGGTGCACTAGCATCCAAAATGCCCTTGCCAACAAAATCACTGGCCCCCAAACTAAAATCGAGGCCAAACAACTACAACTTTCCAACAGTAATTCCTCCACCCCTATCATATCCACCCCTACCAATACCACCACTGGCTTCACGTTCAAAAAGGTCACTATACCAGAAGTCCAAAAAATTATAACATCCCTCAAACCCTCAAGTTGCAAAGGGGACAGCTGCCCCGCCAGATCATCAAAGATGCCGCGAGAGACCTTTCCCCCTTCATCTCCAAGCTAATAAACCTATCCTTCTCCACCAACTCTGCACCTAACAACCTGAAACACTCATGGGTTTTCCTTCTCCTAAAAAAACAATCCCTAAACCCTGCAATTCCCACTAATTACAGGCCCATCACTACGGTACCCTTCCTGCTAAAAATCCTTGATAGAGTTGCCTACCTGCAAATTCAGGAGTACCTAGAGACCAATCAATTGCTAGGATTGCGTCCATCTGGCTTTCGGCCTCAACATGGAACGGAAACTGCCCTTGTTGACCTCAAGAGTCCGATTGATGACATCAAAGACAAGGGTAAAGCCACTATCCTACTCCTTCTAGACCTCTCAGCAGCTTTCGACTTGGTCGACCATAAAATACTCTGCAACCACCTCTCATCTGCTGCCCACTTCGCCTCTTCTGCCGTCATGTAGATACAATCATTCCTAGCCAACAGAACCATGAGGGTTTTCTCCATCTGCGGCAGCAGCAGACCCTATCCCCATTACCTGTGGTGTCCCACAAGGATCTTGTGTTTCCCCCCATCATATATAACTTCTTTACAAAGCCGCTCTTTGACAAACTGGACCACCTGGGTGTCACCTACACCAACTACGCGGATGACACCCAGATACTCCTCACCATCTCTGGTAACTACAGTGTCGACGTCACCAGGATTAACTAAATTTCTCCATCATTCAGGCATGGATGGCCCCACATGGTCTCTGCTTGAATGATGGGAAGACTGAGCTCCTCCTTGTCGGATCACCCCACAACTTACAGAAGCTCAGCCCTGACTACACCAACATCATCATCAATGGTAACACCATCTCCGTTGTTAAAAATGTGAAAACCCTAGGTTTTTATCTCGACGCCAATACCAACCTCGCTAAACAAGTCAACATGACTGCTTCAACCACCGCCTACACCAGGAAACTAATTAGGGCCTGCAGAACTTTCTTATCCACCAACAGTTGCCTCATGCTGGCCGGGGCTCTCATACAATTGAAGCTAGACTATTGCAATAGCCTTTACTTAGGCGCCAACCAATCTATAATCAGTAAACTACAGGTTCTCCAAAACAATGCGCTGCGAGCAGCACTAAACATTCCCAGGCGAGAGCACATTTCTGCCATCAGAATATCCTGCAAATGGCTATCCGTACAACAACAAAACAAAAAAAACACCTAGCCCCTCCATACCTCACTAACAAATTCACTTTGAAGCCGAACACCAGAATCACCAGATCCTCTAATACTCTATGCCTCACAGTGCCCAGATTCACCACTAAAAGAGACGGTGGCTCGAGCTTCACAGACCTCGCCTCTCAACTCTGGAATACCGTGCCTCAGAACATCAAATCGATAAAATCCTTCCAATTAATCAGGAAATTGGACAAAACCAATCCCAAGTTAGACTAAGCCCATCACAAACTGTATATACTGTACATGCCACATAAATGTTTAACTGCTAGTTCTAACTACCTTTGACTGTATATATTGTATATTTTTCTCTTTGTTAAATGTATAACTGCAAATTCTATGTATATTGTTCTTTTGTAACCTGTCCTTAAGCGCCCTTTTACTCCTGGGTCTGGAGCGCTATATAAATAAAATAAATAAACAAACAAACACACACAAAATGAGAGCAAAGTGAATCCGGAGTTCCTGGAGTATGGTTCTTTAAATAAAAACCTAAATGGCTGAAGCAGTCCCAGATCTTCTGGGTGGGGAACAGGAGGAGGGGTTGCACGATGGACACATGGAAGTAGGATAGTACTTGCCAGAGTCTAGAAACAGGAAATGTGTGAGCGCCAAATGTGTGCAATTGCTCAGTTTGCTGTATCCTGAGCAAAACTGAGGAGCTGAGGAGAAAGATGTCCAATTTAGGACCACTTATTTATAAACCTCTCTGAACTGTCTGATCAGCCAATGGCCTAATTAGTTATGAGTAAAAGGAAAGCGACCAGAAATGCATTTCCCGATTGGTAGGGCTAATGCGAGGTCCATCTGGCCTGCTCTGGGGTGAAGGCCATGCTTTGGTACTCCTCTGGCAAATTCTAGTAGTGCTTAACCCTAACAGGACATCACACCCATGCACAAGGAGCTGCGGCAGATGCTACAACAGACCCACATGGTCTTTAGGATGGTCTGCATCACATGCAGTGACGAGCAAGGCTCCATCCGACCAGTTGATAACCGCATCATCACAAGAAGCAAGTGAAACAATAAGGCTTAAGATCGCTATGCTAGTGAACAAGCAACATCAGAACGAAAACAAGAAAAACAAGCCTTCTCCCTCTATGCACCCAGAGTCTGAACAGTAGCCAGAAACGCAAGAATAGTTCCTTCCTTTAGACTTCCGGAAGGAAGGAATATCCTTTGGCAGCCGCTCATCTGGGACCCCAGTTAGCCCGACCCTTCCCTGCCAACTCCCCATTATGCGAGTGAACATCTTTTCTACAACACTTGCTTCTCAGCTAAAGCAGTGCTATTAATATATACACAGCATTGCAAAATATCCCAACACAATAGTAGAACGAAACACATCGAACAAAAACATAGTACGCCATACCAGATGTAGCATAAAAAACGAATAACAAAATACAGCATGATGGACAACAGCATACAATCGACTAGTTGTGTAATAAGACAAAGCAGGACAACAGTGCATATCCTAATCTCGCAGTGTAGCCATATGCACAAGATATTAGAGTAGCTGCAATCAAGGGACGATAAGGGCCAGGGGGGCTGCACACCACTTCTTGGGGTATACTAGATAATAGAAGCACCCAGAAACCAGATGATTTCATGGCAAACAACCTTTCACACGTCCATGCCTCATTCTACCCACAACAAGCTAAGCACACATCGTCTGAAAAGCACAGGAAAACATTTTCAAACCCATTTCTACTTTAGACAGGAGAGCATCTACCTATTATTGCATGCCTGCGCCTTTAAAAAGTCGCAGTAGGTAGAATATGGATTTTGTTGTTGTGTTTCGCAGAATTCTCAGACGTTGCCTTTTGGCTGCTTTCCCAGGCTTTGAGAACCTGCAACTTGCTGCAATTGCACACCAAGGCACGGTTCAGACAGTTGTCATACTTAATCTACCTCACGCCAGTCATTACGTTCACGGGGTTTGAGCCCACTCAGAGGTGCCTCACTGTCAGAGCTTAATTTCTAAGAAAATAAGCGCCAGGTCCCAAATATTTTCTAGCACCCTGTGACACGCCGGGATGGTCACCACCCATATCTATGCTCCATACTGTGTCAGCATATTTAGGATTAAAGCTGCAACTCCCACCGGTTCATTGAAGGTGATGAATGATCCAACTCTCACAGGGTCGACGGAACAATTTAGTTGTGGCTCAAAATAACTTAAATATTTATTTAAAATACATCATCATTAAGGTTTTGTTCTAATTCCATCAGTGACAATTGAACATATTCACTACCTTATCACAAAAAAAAGAGCAAACATGCTTTCCTCCTACAGGGAATTGATGGAGAAATACAGACAAAATCAATACTGAACTCATGAAATTTCCAGTCAAACACTGGAGTAAGGTCTTCTTGTAAAGGTGGTCATTCGTGACAAGCACCCCTCTTCGACATTGGCCTTTTCACTGACCCTGTGTTGGGGCTACTCACTGGTGACTGTCCTCTTGTTGTCAACCCACCCTGTTCTGGCAATGCTGCTGGTTATTAAGGTGGAGAATTTGCACCAATGTCACGCGGGGCGAGTGGAGCAGTGTGAAGGCACGGCTAGCATGAGTGACAAGCATTGTCACCGTCCAACTCACTGTTATTCATGAAAATTGATAATTAGCCATGACCTGCAAACCTAGGCCACACTGTTGTTGCTTGTTGTGTTACTACGAATGACTGAGAAAATAATAAAAGTTGCTAAAATACTAACTTAATCAAACTCGGCTCAGAAATAAGTGCCAGGGCTCAGAAATAAGTGCCAGGGCTGAACCCTGGCAAACACTGTCACAAATTAAGCACTGCCCTGTGCATTAATAAATGTCAAAGATTCACTCCCTACTCTTTAACGAGAGGGTACCCAAAACACCACCTCCCACGGTTCTAAATTGAGATTCGATGAGCAGGTGCTAAAACCAGCTTCTTGGTGTCGGGTATCACCCAGTAGGCAGGAGCAACCAGCGATGCTCATTTTACTTTTTGAACATTTTGTACGTACCATTTGGTTTAAATGTGCACTACGTGTGTTCTAATTCTTCTTTATTAACATTCTAAAATTCAAAGTTATTATCCGATTTACATGTTTGGAGGGCACCAGTTGGCTCTAGGAGCCAAAAGTAGATCCTGGCAGCTGTTGGTTTCAAGCTAACCAGGCTCTACTATGCTAGAAGCAGGATCTAAAGAGCTCCCAGTTCCCCTCAATTTTGAGCCCCAACTCCTGTTTTCATCCAAGGAAACACTTAGGTGGTGCAGGGTCGCCGTATAACTATTTTCTTGTGAAATGATCCTGCTGGTCGGCTGTTTCTACATAGGTTTGTGGCCCAAACTTACTTTTTCTGACTGGGAGAGGAGGCCATGCGCAAGAACCTAGATGGAGCTGGGTTTTAGGATGAGCAGAGAGGAGCCAAGAACAGACTGGAAGTCCGTGAAAAAAGAACTTTGCACTGCACTGCAAAGAGCTTCACTGCACAGCGATTCCTAGACTCTTGGACTGCAGCTCCTGCTACCTTCTTCCTCACACCGACACCCTGTCTATTGCAGCAGGATCACTGGAGGTGGGAGCCGTTTCTCCTCTTATCCCTCACACCATCCCACATCCAGGGTGCCGACAAATCATGGGTGCACCTGTTGAAAGAAGGATTGCCGCCCCCCCTCCCCTCATTTTCTGTTCTTACCCCCCCCTACATCAGGAGATTGTGCAGGTTCGCAAGAGAGATGGCCAGGCAGAAGGGTGCCGCCACCGTCTGCCCTAGAACACTGGAGGGTTTGATTTCTGGCTGATGTCATTTCCTCTTCTCTATTGGAGTAGGAAAGCTGCTTTGTGTTAAGGGAAGATCTGTGGCCTCTCCGTTCTTGTGCCATGTTCATTTCTTTATAGCATCCTATTCTGGCTTCAGGGAAATGTTCAGGTAGGCCTGCGACCAGCCCTACTGATCATTAATGCAAATAGTTGGCAGAATGTGCCTGTTTCTAAGCATTGTACCAACAAATAGGGAGAAATATTGCCGCCAAAAAACAACTGACAGATGGGAGCCTTCCAATAGATGTGTGGGCCAGTGGTACCAGTAGTGCAGTGCAGCAGTGCAGTGCCGCAGTGCTATACAATAATCCCCGTCTGATCTGAAGGGGAACTTTAAAGTAAAAATGCACCTTTATGTATGCATAAGCTACTAGATTATAAAAGTATTGAGTACAAGATCGTATCGATTTTAGAGTTTAACTCTATTTTTACTAGTCTAAAAACTACATTTTGAAATGGAAATTATTTTTTATGCATCCTAAAAAATTACTCGACTCCCAGCTTTAAAAAAGTAGGGAGCAACTACTCCCTCTTTGAACCCGTATCCCGAGCCCTGCCTGCAACAAGTCATTGATTTTAGGATTCCAACTGTTCCATTCAGGTGCATGGTGGTCCTCTGTCCATGAAGGCTTGAAGGGCCCCACTTGACTTCCATCCGGTCCTGGAGCCATGAAGGCAGGATTTGCCCCGAGGTAGAGTTACAAATCAAGTCTTTATCTCTATTGGTGAACGAGGGGGTTCTGTGGAGGCTTCCCTTCTCACAGCTAGGCAGTGGTTTCTTTCGGTGTACCTTGCCATCCAGGGTGTTTTATAGGGTAGGAGCACCCCAGCCTTACGTTAAAGGGAACGTGGGTTGTATGGCCATTATGGAATGGGAGGGAGGTACCCAACCTCCAGGGAATTATTTCTACTTTGTCAGTATGTGTTTTTCCTTTCCCAGGCCCACAGAACTTCCAGTCCTAGGGAGGTGTGGCTTGGTGCTGTACACGAGAGAAGCATGGTAGGGGATAGTGGAGGGTCATCCACTTGATGGATTATGCTGGTGCAACTTCATGCCTGCCCTGGTTTGTTCAGTCAAAATGACCTGTCAAAATTGCTTCTATCCCCAGGATGGATTCTTGGTCGCATGCCAGGAGGGCTACCCAGAGTGAGCTATGCACTACTGCTGCCTATTCGCCTCTGCCCCCTTAGCTCCCTCCTCTTCCTTTATTTAGGCAGAGGAGCTGGATTTGGAGACCCAGTCTTGTGCAGGAGAGACTGGTCTTCAGTATTGTAGAAGAACAGGCACCTGGTTTATTTGGCTAATTTTAAGATCTCTACGGAAGCTGAGAGCTGATGCGTTGGTTTCGGTTTGGTCAGAGCAAAGGCATACTGCATGGGTGTGCATCGTTAATGAAAGTAAGGAAGAGCAGGAGGTCACGGAAGCATTACTCAACAGGAGAGCTGCTTATTGGGCTGGATGTTCCCTGTTCCGGGACCCAGCAGCATACGTTTCCTCAGCTCTCAAATCCGGGAAAACCATTTACAACCTTGAAGGGTTCTACTGTTTTTGACAACGATATTGAGACTTATCCCCTAGACCACTTGAACGGTTGGTCAGGATGCCTGTGAATATGCATGCTAGGATTGTAGCAAGCAGAAAATATGTAAGCAAGCTATGTAGGTTTAGAAGCGGTTCACCTTTTATACTTTCACGATAGGACACGCTTTGGGTTATTTTCCAGGCGTTGTTCATCTCCTAAAATGGAACTGTTCATTTAAGGGGGGAGGGAGGTTATAAACTCACCCCACCCCCTTGTCACTAATTATTTCCAGTTCGAGCATTGCTTACCAGTAATATTCACAACTACAGTGCTATCTTTACAGGGCCAGTACTTACAAGCCACCCTCCCGCCTGACTAGTTGGTCCAGACTCCTGGGTACACGGTCAAGTGAGGATGGGCTGAATTTGGGAACTCCCAAACGAGCCCACCGCCCTCCACCCAGCTCTTTATGTCAGCGTCACCATCACTGCCAAGAACTATCGCATCAACGCTGCCTAAAGCTTGACCTCTTATCAGCTATGTATGCATCTATACATCCCAGCCAGGGGCGTTGCTGGGGGGGGAGGGGGCTAAAGGGGCTATAGCCCCTGATCTTTTGGTTGTAGCCCCGGATAGAATCTCAGGAGCTACAGCCAAAAGACTAGCTAGCCCCAAGTCCCAACAGTTCCGACATCAGCGTACCCCCGGATCTTTTCCAGACCTAGCAACTCCCCTGATCCCAGCTGAGATCCCTCCCGTGTATCTAAATCCTTCTCTGCCTCTATAAAGGAGAGAACGTCGTTCCTCGCATTTTGCAAGCGTTTGACGCTTTTGCTGAATAAAGGGTGAATCGTTCGTCCCTGTCGCTTACTGGCCCGCCCATTAGAAGGCATTCGGAAGGAACGCTGCTAAAACCTCATTGATTAATTTTTCAGAGGGCAGCGTTAAGAGCACGGCACAGACGCACACCAGCATGGCTGGGTGGCTGAAAACAGGCCCTACTGTTACGGCATCTCGCCGAGAGTGCACATGGCAGGGCGCATCTCCGCGTGCATGCTTGGAGAAAATATGGACACTCCGGGGCCTCGTAAAGGTCAACAACAGAAACAAGAAACACAGAGCAGGTGCACTTCCGGGGCCGAGCTCGCGCTCTGCGTCTGAGCCGGGGAAAGGGCTCCAGAGTGCATGTGCACGATGACACACCATGGTTAGCTGCATCTGTGGTTTCTGAGACAGCGTGTGTCAGAGATGGGAGTCCGCCATCTCCAGCCTCTGGTCAGCCACGATGCTGACTCACTCACTTCCCGCCCATTGACTCATACAGTAAGAGTGACGAGCAGTGCACATCATACCTAGCCCTAAAGCAGACTGACCTCACTAGGCCAGGGCCTAAGATACGTGATCACACAGATGCAGGGGTTGTGTGGGTGCACCCAGGCACAGCCGAGGGGCCTGTGGGCACACGGGCCAGCAACACAACATACATCAACTAAGGAGCCGGACACCAGAGTTGCCACGCAGGGAGTCAGCCACCGTACTGCCCTCACATGCCGACTCGAGCTACTTTTTTTGAGAGTGTGTCATGACAACATCTTAAAGGAGACAACACCCCAAGCATTGGAGCAGGGGTGTCTCGGTCCACACAAAGCCCTTTGGAGGGTGGGTGCCCGCTTGGAACTCTGGAACCGCATGTCAAAATAAGGCGGAATGGGAAGGGGTTGGCTGTAAAAGGGGAAATCAGGAATGATGAGGTGTGCAAAGCATCCAGATGGGAAGGGGCACATAGGTTTGGGGCGGGATAAAAGGGCAATTAAGAAGGGAAGCAAGAGGAGGACCCTCCAGTTCCTTACACATGACAAGGTTTCATGTATTCACCCACTCTAGAAACGATATGTTTGATGTGTCTTCTTAATACAAGGCTGGCTTTCTAACTTACAGGATGGTCACAACAGAGTATCTAATGTATCAAAGGAGAAGTAGTGCAGTCAATGGCCGGGGCAGGCTTAAGCATTCAACACCCTTGGAACAAGACCTTGCAAAAGTATGGGCCTTAGAGGCCAAGCAAACGGGACCAGAAATGGGAAAGGCTTGCCCTTGCAATTTTCCCCAACCAATAACTTGCCATCGCAGGAAAATCGATGAGGAAAACTGGTCATTACAAGAACAGTTGGGGAAACAGATGATACAAGCCAACTGGCCATTGCAAGAAAATAAAAGCTGAATGAAGAGAAACCATGAAATTCGTGTGCTGCTCTTACAGAATCTGGATTCCTTTTGAGGGGCGCAGTCAGACAGCAGCTAAGTGCAGCTCCTGCAGCTGGGGGCAGTCAACTACAAATCACCTGTTAGCGAATACTCGCCAATAAAGAAAGCTGTGGCACTCCTGTGCCCACTGAGCTGGCTCCATTGTCAATTTCTAGAGTTGCAGTGAGGGGAGGAAATGGGAAAATATGTTTGTGGCTGAGGGGCGGGCAGCGACTGGTTACAAAAGGTTTGAGAGTAGTGGAGTGTGGGATGTTACCGCAAGGCAGTTGTGAGCCTGTACAGGTGGACATTAGCGTCTGCAGCTCCACATGGCAGCAGACGCTCCTTTGACCGAGTGCCTGCTCGCCATAAACGCTAATGCAACATATTAATTCATGGTCCTCTTGGTGCCAACTCAATATAATTAAAAGGTTAGATTTCAAGGTCACAATTTAGAACAGACTTGCACACAACAGAGGCACCCGCTCCTTCATCGAATTATTTACTTTTGTTTAGTAGCATGCCACCAAGTTGTCACGAGCAACTTTATGGAAACAAGATGGCCGTTGTCCTCATGGTTCAGCTAGCGGCAAAGGCCTCCATAAACTGGTTGATCTACAGTAGTCTTTTCAAGCCAGATAGGATGGGCAAGGCCACGATGCTTGGGTCAGGATATTCCAAAAAGGAAAGATTCCCAGTACCCGAATCATTTATCCTTCATGCATCTCGCAGATAAAGCTCTGATAAGAAAGCCAGGCTGGCGTTGCTTGATCAGTGGCTCTGGGTGGGGAAGTCTGATGGGAAGGATCCGGCAGCACTTCACTGTTATGTTCACCTGGCCTATGGTGCTTCAGGATTGCCGACGTCGAGGTTCCAGCATTTACTTGAAGCAAAGCGAGGACCCTCTTCAGCAGGGATGTCAATTCACCAAAATGCCAGGGGTAGCAGAAGTGACATTGCACACCCGATGACACCAGAGGAACTAATGTCATATGTTACGAGCTTATATTTTATAAAATATCAAACAGTTATCAAAGCAGACTAGACTTTTTAGATACTAACCAAATTTGAACTATGCTGCTGCCTTGATATGCAATGAAGGGTGTCATGTTATGACAGGGGAGACTCAGTAGAACCATCATAGGCCAGGGAAATAGCCATGCATAAGCCACTAGACTCATATGGCCATGTACTGCCATTTTATACCAATTATAGCTGCACATGTCAGGGCCAGTAACCATGCCCCAAGTAAATGCTCACATTCCCAGGTGCTTCTATGATACAGTCTGTTAAATGTATGGCTTTACTGCCTATGTATAGTCAAAATAGGTTAGTTAAAGCTTTATATATATATCCAGTTGCTATAATCAAACTAAGTGCATCCTTAAGTGTCCAGTAACGCCACCCAGTGTCAGCTATTGCCTCATAGATCTGGCATGGTCACATGTCCGATTGCTGCCATCATTTGTGAAGTGCAGCGTCAAATGCCCAAGTAATGCCATTCAATGCCTTTTATGCACTGTATGCGGTACCATATGTGCAGCCTCACATGCAATTGATTCCATCATGTGCCAAGCAAAGCCTCAAATGATCCAAAAACACCACATACTTCCTTGGATGCATGGTATCTTTGTATGGGTGATGTGTAGCCTAAAGTCCCCCAGGAAATGACAGCAACCCAGTTTCTTTCAGCTTCAGACATGCCAGTATAAAATAAGATTTACACATTTCTCAAGGAAGCAAGAAACACTTTGTAATCATCACTAATTTCAGTCTGGCATTATTCTGACCCTATGCTTGTATGTATTGATGCGAACACTTAGGAATTTACAATAATCCACTGCTTATATAGTGCTTTCGCCAACAAAATGTACTTAACACCAATATAAAATTATTTGTCGCCAACCAAAATGAATACACATTTGCTGTCCTCAGAATGAGGAAAGACTGAGTAGACCAGACCTTCCAAGGGTTCAAACCTGTGACCTGGGGCAATCTCATAGATCCCAACCGCAACACTTAACCCCTTTAGCCATTTTACCAGATATTTCTCTTCCAATAAGCATAACACAGCATTTGGTAATGCAACGGCTCTGGTCTGCTGGTTCTGAGGAACCCACTTAGACATCAGCCTTCATCTCCCATGCTGGAGTACACTTGACCTCTGCCCAACGACTGGCAAAACATTTGTGTTTACAAATGAAATTAAAAATGCGTTTGCAACTGGTTTCCAAGCGTTTCTGCTCCCCAAATCACCATTTCTCTCCGTTTTGCCAAAGAGATCTGGGTTCCCCATGATGCCACCTGCTGATCAATCTAAGAAACTGCATCCAAAGTATACTAGTAACCCGCTTATCAGAACACGCGGTGACACAGATGTAACACACAGTACCTGTACAGGAACACAGACCTGTGTACTAGACACTAGTGCCGTAATTTCATACCAATGGCAGCTGTGCACTATAGAAAACAACGGACACATTGTTCTGTTCTGCTATTCCCACTCCCCTCTACGTCAGTGATTTGAGATAGCCTAACACCGCCCATGAAGGCGTTAGGCAAGTAATTAATTGTATTGTAGTCATTTATATTGCGCCTTTTGCCATTACTACGTCTTCAACGCACTTGTGGTGGGAATGCCTTCAGGGACCGCAGTCCAGAGTGTGGGAAATTCTCATAAAGGCTTAGAATGCGTGTTTACATTTTGGCCAAGATAAGGAATTAGTTGGGCTGGCTGGGCTCCAGTAAGCAACCCAAGATATCAAGAGTGTGAGCTGTAGCAAATTGTCGTAGGTCGTCGCTGTACTCTGATGGCAGAGGTGTTGAGGCTTGATCTGGTTTAAGGAGATGAACAACATTATGTGCCCAGCTAGACCGAATTCGTCATAGGTCATCGCTGCATTCTGGTGCGCGAGTGTGGGTAACGAGGCCTGCAGCAGCTGTCCATCTAAGTGTTGTGTTTATACATACCTTAAGGCTTGGATGGAGCTTTGTTATTGTCGCCACTGTTTGATCAGTGTGAGAGCCCTCTACGCCCACTAGCCAGGTCGCGAAAAAAAGGTTTAAGCGTCATGAACAAGCTGTCCTAATGCATTTCGAAGCGAGAGACCGGTTGTCTTACAGTCTTCTCTGTGCGATATCGAGGCTACCTGCTTATATTTAATTGTAATTCGCTGACAATACTTATGCATATAAGCGCAGTAGAATGGCTAAAATCAAGGGTCTTCTAGGTGTAATGAAAGAGTCAAGTGCAGGGGACAAGGTATCCCAATGCCGGGTTCAAGGTAAGGGAGGAATGTTTTATGGGTTAGAATCCGAGTGAGCTTAGGCTGAGATAGAGAGGTAGACGGGCTTGCTGTGCTACAATAAGCCTCCTAAGAGGTTGGGCATGTGGAAGGGGCTGAGGTCAGGAGTGTGTGGAATGGCAGTAGGTTCATTTATGTATATAATTTGCTTGTGGACTCATTGGTAGTTTGTAGACTGTAAATGGGTGGTGTGCACTGTGTATTTAGAGGGAAGTCAGTGTCCCTAGGTATGGCTGCTGCGATTACAGCTGGCTTCCGCCTACTGGAGCAGGACCATGTTTCCGATTGGTGCATTGCATTAGGTCTTACCAGGTCCAATGGCTCATAAACATGTCTGTACGCGGAGGATGACTGATGTGAGTTGTGTGAATAGAGGTCTACGGTTGCCAGTTTGCGAGGGCGTGTCACTGCGATTAGGCAAAGGACCGCCTGGAGGTGTCAGATCTCGTATCTGGGTGGAGTTCAGCAAAGGTGTGGTTAGGGGTTTGGAGATGACCAGGCTGACCTGTGTTATGCGATGCCTCGCAGTGCGACAGTTTTGAATAGGAGCGCGGCAGTGGCTGGATGACTGGTGCTGTTGTGATGGAGAAGGAAAAAAAATAAAATACAAAAAAAAGGAGGGACTCCCTTCCATTACACGTTTCAGAATGCCTCGGGAAATAGCCACGTTTTTAGGGCCTTTCAAGGAGAGGTCTTAATATGCGAGCATGTTCATCCATTGTACTCCGCATTACCGTTGATTCTCTTCCTCCTCAGCAGTGCTGACTTCCAGGCAAATCCATTGGTAAACGACCTACCTTGAGAAGTGCAAACTGACATACCATTTTTCTCATAAAGAAACATGCTACATGTCTCTATTCACCCCAGGATGACCGGGACAGGAATTAACTCCCATACATTCACTGAAGGACGGTAAAAATAAACAATCAACCTGCTTAACTATCCAAAAGAAAACCAGAGCCTGCACGCCGCTGATACGAACCCAATAAGCCAGCAACAGCAGAAGGCTACGTATCTCACTCCATACTTATGGAAGTTAGCCAAAGGCAAAGCTACTCACCCATACACATCTGCAACCAGACGCCTCTCCCAACAACATATTGCACAACACCTCTGCCATTAGAATATAGCTATCCCCCACAACAAAATTATGTCTAGCTGGACACATAACGTACTTCCTAATACTTTTGCACAATCATTTTCAAAAGCACCCATCCATGTGCCTTCCCGACATGGGTAACTAGTAGGGACCTGGCCGCCTCAACCCAACTTTCGCTTTGGCTAAAATGCACACACGCATTCTAAACACATCAGACAAATGTCCCCATAACCTGGATGGCGGTGCCCGAGGGCATGAAAACGAAAGCGCTCTATACAAAGAAGGATGCTAAAGACAGTACTTAACTCTTAAAATTAAAAGGATGCTAGCTGCACTCGTTGATTGGTGGCAAATTTTCCATTTGGGATGTGGTTTTTTGGGGGGGGCAGAATTTCGCATGCCATTTAAACCAGTTTGCTTTCCCCATACCCCAAATACACAGAGGTGTCCATGGTCCCAATGATGTAGCAGCAATCCCTAAAAGGAGGGGGGGGGGCGACGGTATTTGGAAATCTTTTCAATTAACATTTTTAAGTACATGTAGAAAATTGGTTGAATGGGTCTTGCTTATTCAAGGTTCTTCATTCATCCAAACAACATAACCTGAACATATTCAATGCATAGCACATCTAAAGCAGCACATAATAAATCATGTTCAAGGCACTCACTGACTAGCTGTGTACACGTGCCATTAAATGGAAATAGAAAAAAAATGGAAAAAAAAGTGTGTCGAAATAACTGCACCTCATGACTGCAATCTGAATATATTAGCGCTTGCAACTGAACTCACATTTTGACTGGATGTAAACAGGCCTATTTATAATCCCACCTTCTGTTCATCATTCGCTTCTACCGTTTGAAATTACAAATGTCAATTATGTGGCAAGTAGTGTATATATATATATTCTCAGTAAAAAAAAAAAAAAAAACTTTGTTAAAGGGACGTTACGGTTCCAAGTAAAGCCAAAAAAACCCTGAAATTCGCCAGTTATCGTAAGCTAAGCAACCATAACTCACGCCACCATCGTGCACTGCTAAGCCTAATACCCAGGACATCAAAGATGACATCACTGATGGCATCATATGTGCATTTATTTTTCATGCACAGCTTCTACAAGGAATTGTCATTATACTCTTGTCAGAAAAGTATCAGATATCATTGAACAACTATCATATGCCAAATTGTTCATTAAGCAATGCATTGCAGTAAATACCATTGTATTACTGACTTCTTTCAGTACATGAACGAACTCATATAGAAACGTAGGCATTGTCATGTGCCATAGAGGTGCAATAATTAAAATCTTCCCATGTTGGATAGTAAAATGAGGAATGCTTTATTTCAAAATTTTGTATACTGTGAAACAAATACCTACCAATGCTTCACTTACTGCATAATTGTACTACTACACACAAAACATAAAGAGACCACAATACATAGCAATCGAAGCATATACTACGGAAAGTAAAGTAAACAAAGAAACTGCAGTATTAACAGAAAGTGTTCATAACCTAACTAATTAACTTCATGCACAGAGAAGACTCTTGCATTTCAGGACTCCTCCTCCTATGTATATGTAACATATGATGTGACTCTACCCTAAGGAAAGTAGTGTAACAACATATGAGAAGGGTAAGGTCTTCAAATATAGTACTTTTTAATTTTTTAATTCCTGACTGACAATGAAGAAAGCCGCCTGGCTTAGATATGTCAGTGGATCACAGAAAAGACATCCAAAGGAAGCAATTTTCAAATAGGTATCAAGGGAATGTATTAAACCTGATACAATTTAAATAAATGACTCAAATCATGATTTTAATCTGCACTTAATGGCAACAATTCACATAGCAGGAAAAAACTTAAAGAACACATCTATACAATAATAAAATTCATCCTATTCAATCATACGCTCATTCATCCACATGCAAATGTCAACCATCCAATTTTATACAAAACTACAGGGGATGCACTCTAAAATCTATAAAAACCATGACATGTGATTCATCAATACAATTAGTTATAGAAAGAATGTTTGGCCACAATAGATGATAAAAGGTGGTCAGCTGATTGAGATGGGTCACCAGAATCTTCAACCACGACCTCATCTCAGGTTTCTCTACCGGTTTCAACGTGATACTCTATTTTAGTGACCTCTTCATTAGGAGATACACAAATTTACATTCTAAAAGGAAAACAGGAGACATAAACTCATAAATCTCCTATATTATGACAACATGGTACGATAGTTTTAAAAACCAAATATACAGCCAATATGTGTACACATGAACAGCAACCTGCTGTTGCTGCTACTTCTACTTAAAGAGAATATCTCTAAAGTATAACGTGTGGGTCACCCAGATAGAGGGCAACCATCATAGAATGGTGTCCAAAAATTTCATAGAGTCGGGTCAACGGCAGAGTGCACACCAAAACCTGTCCAGAGAGCAACTATAGAGAACTATGTTCGCTCCTTAATCACATGGGTTAATCACCAAATTATTAGATTATGCCAAAAGGGAGCCCATACAAACAAAGCACCACCATATGGATGCTCAAACTTCAAAAGGTGGTAGACTAAATATTATCCATCCCTATATATTGAGGTAATGAAGCTGTTATAACCGGGAGTGCACAACTAACTTTAGTTGAGCAAAAGGAAAAATTACTTTATGATGTTGCTGGGTCGGCTACCAATTCCGTTTAGCAGCTTTCAGCAGTTAGTTCCCACAATAGGAAGTGTTGATTTCCCAATAAGACTGCACCCTATGGGTTCAAGACATAACTTGGTAAAAATGCAGAAAACAATGCATCCTGCCACCATCACCACTGAGGCACAAGTGTAGGCTCCGGACTTACCCAATGTGTCGGATGTGACACATCGAAAAGGAAAAGAGATGTGGGTATTTATACTTCCATCCCGCAGTGGCTCGCAAGAATGTGGTCCATCCCTAAGATCAACAGAGTTGAAAGTTGAGGTTTTATGACTAAAACAAGTCAAGTATTTTAAATCATTTACCAAGCTCAAAAAAGAGACAGGAGTAAGCTACAGCCCCAGCGGATAATACAAAGCCTTAATATATCTTTAGCTATGAAAGGGATGCCCAAGCCCAAAAATGAAGAATACCATTTTTCAAACTCAGCAGCCAATACAAGGAATAATCCACCCGTCCAGCTAGCCATTTTTTTAGCTCCTGCTTCTAGCCTAGGAGAGCCCGATTGGCTTGAAATCAACACCTACCACGAGCTACTTTTGGCTCCCCAGGCTAACTGGTGCCTTACAAACATACATAAACTGAGTATTTGAGAATTTTGATAGTGAAGAATTAGGACATATCTAGTGCACATTTAAACATAATGGATCATGCATAAAATGGGAAAAAAGTTAAGTGTGCCTCTCATGTGCAAGTTAGACCCGCAGTGCGCTGGGTACTCGCTCCTAGTTAGTCAGTGGTAGCTCCTACCTAATGGGCGATGACCGACACCCAGGAGCTAGTTTTAGCACCTGCTCTTCCATCTTAATGTTGAACCCGGAGTCCTCATGGAGAATACAGCCAGAGCACTAGCGCTGGCTAGTAAACACAGGCTTCAGATCCCTGGAGGATATGAATAAGTCATGACCATGCTTTAGACAATTTCCTGAGTCAAATTCATCTGGGTTTTAGTAGAAGCAGTGAACGGTCTAGTCAGTAAATAGGATCCCGACAAGATCACTGTGCCAAATACATGCCAAGTTAAATTCATTAATGGGATTTGAAAGGCCTGTGCCAGGTTTGGGTCAAATGAATTCCCTCATTTACAGTTTGGCAGGGTGGGCATGCTTGCCAGCGGGTGACTGAACAAAAAAAAGTGTAGAATTGCAAATAAGGATGGCCTTTGAGCCATCCTTATTTGTTTATATTTTCTGGGCAGCAATTCAATATGCCAACTATTCAGCAACATCCATGCTTATTCTTCCATGCTACGTGTAAAGCAATTCAATCAACATCACTGTTCCTCTCCCACTGGTTTGTTGGGACAAGCAGAATTCCCGTCGGAAGTGGTTTTAAAGGAAAGTTAGAGCTGTGGCCTTGGCTTAAGGAACATCCATTAGAGGAAGGAGTCAGCCATTTAAAAACATTGAAAGATGGATGTGTTAAAAAAAAAAAAAAAGACAAAAATAGTAATTCTACCCTTGAAATTCTATTAAGAGGGCCAAAGACGTTTGGGGACCAGTTTGGAAACATGATCCACAAGGGGGTTAACGAATACAAGCATGCGGGCGTGCTAAGGATGCACAAGTCCTGGCCAGTTATGTAGAAAGCTTCTTCTTTGCATCGGAAAACAAGGAAGCATTGTTCTCCCAGAAATCGACGAGAGAATTTGAAGTATAGACCATGATCATCACAAACTATACAAAAGGGTTGTAACCTGCTGCCTCAAATGAATCAGTGTGCCAGACTATGACAGTGGCTCATATTCGCTGGTGGAAGGCCCCGTTAAGTTTTTCGAGGATGTCTGTTCAAGATGATACTATTTATTGAGGTCTTTATATAGTGTGTCACGTCATATTGCTCCCCCTAAAAACAAGTAATATCCATTAAAATTACTCAATTTAATGGTGCTCACTGGTAAGATCTACTGGAGATGGCTGGGTGTTAGAAGTGGTGCACCAAGGATGTCTAATAGAAACGTTACGGCTTGGAGGCCAAATAAGTAACCTCCAGGAAGGAATAAAGTTGCCTAAGATCAAGGAAGCCACAATTCTGCTTCGAACGGAGGAGTCGGTTGGAAGCAACAGTGTGTGAGGGGGCAGGGCATATTCGATCATCACATAGAGCTGAAGCTAGTAGGTAGTTACTGACCAGTGTTGGACGTGTAGCCGTTCAACCAATATGCTTAGAGTATCCATTTCAAAATGTAACTGCTGCAGAAAATCATCCCAATGTTGTATATAGGGTAATTTTTCGGCTATACTGGAATAGGGCAGACCACCATTTTGCTATCTACCAGGCAACATAGAACTCACAAAGGGGTCTTCTGTTAGTGCAGGGATTTGCAGCAAATATGGAGGATGTGAATCCTGGATGTTGAAGAAAGTGGCTCTTTTCTGCACCACCTGTGTAGAATTCAAAGCCCTGGTCTAAAGCTAGGCAATGGTTTGAGAGCTTTTTAGCAAAGCACCCACTAGATGTGAAGCTTCAGATTTAAACAACAGATATTAGGAGGTTCAAGTCAAACTACATGGAGAAAGGACCTAAAACACTCTACTTAAGCAGAGCATATTTGAAAGTGTCAATAGAGTGGAAAGCAAGAGCACCTTCCACTAACCCAGTTGTGACGCAATGAGCGTTAGAATACCCTTCATTTTGTAGCATTAAATCTACCAATCACCCAGGAAGAAAACCAATTACTTCAGTTCATCGGTTTAGAATGTTGGTTTTTATTTCTCACAAATGTATAAAATGTATGTCCAACTAAAATCTTCGAATTGGGGGTAAAAATGAATAACTAACAATAACCAATCCCGCCAGAAGCTGTAAGCAACAAGAATAAATCAGCGTAACAGTCATTTCAAGACCCAGAATCCCATTGATGCCCATTTGCCACAGGTAATGTGTTCTCCTAGCCCCACTCCCCACAGGACACCGGAGACAGTGCACAAGAATTGCGACATTGTGCCGTGAAATCCTGCGACCTTACGATGACTAAGCAGAAAATGCAATCCTGCACGAGTCAGGAGGAACAACAAAACAAAAACAAAAAGGTAATGTGGGGAAAGCGAGCAAGCAGCAAGACATGCATGCCGAGCAGTGAGGCAAGGGCGGCATAACGACGCTGCTGGCATGGAGGGAAACTAGGAAGAAAGATGGCTGTCCATGTGAAGCAGCTGGGGGCTTAAGAGGGTGAAATGGGCATGAAGGCGAGTGTCCCGAGATCCGTGCGATGAGACAACATGCTGGCTGCCGACACACAGGCGAGGCCCACAGCATGCATGAGCAGCACGTGATGAGAGGAGACCAATAGAAGCATGCTAATACCACCACACTTGGGGCAATCTAATTCTCGGAAGATGGGGGTTTCTCAAGATGCGAAGCATGAAAGGAGCACGCCGGTGTTAGGGTAGTCCCCAATGTGTTCTCAGTTAGGTTTTGAAAGTGTCCTCTTAAGTTTCTGCAGCCAAAAACGCACAGTACCTTCATGTCAGATTTCGCCATCAAAGATCAATGGAAGTGGATGTTGTACAGATACTGGATAGCGGAGGGGCTGGTGCTGAATGAAAGGCATTATTGCTGGGAGCTATTTAGCTCCTGCTTCTAGCCTAAAGGAAACTGGTTACCATGACACCAACAGCTACCAGACAAACTGGGATCATACAAACATAGCTACGTGACATTAACTGAGTATTTGGGAACGTTCTAGGACACATCTAGAACACATTTAAAGCACAATAGAGAATACAGAAACGACACAATGTTTTCATTTGCAGCACACCATGTACTCGCTACTGGTACCTGTGGTGAACCAGAAGGACAAGACAATTGACAGTCAAGTTTCAACAGTTTATTTATAGAGGGCGCTAGAGGGCCACCCAAAATGGCCGCCAAAGCTTGAGCTCCCGCATTGCCCCGGATTAATCGGAACGAATCCTGCTGTTCCAGGGTTGGTTATACCCAACCAAGTAGTGTCCCCGGCTCTCAAATTCCTCGTCTCCCCTCCCTCCAAATCCAGAGGAAAATCGGCTCTGCTGCACGCCAATACGACCCATCAGACGCTGGGGCCCGGGGAGCCGCGTGGGCCTGGCGGGCTGCCCTGGTGTGCGAGCGGCTCCTGCGGTGCGGGCGTTCCTGGTGCCCCGGACCCCGGGGCGGCTGCGCTGTCCGGAGCGCGGACGGAGGTGAACCATCGGTGCGAGCCGCCAACGAAATCCCGGCGGCCCACCTCCCCGTCGCCCGCTTCGGCTGGCATCAGCCGGAGGTTCGTCGCTGGGAGTGACACGGGCTGGTAGCCCGCAGCGGTGGACCGGCGGGCCCCGGGGCAGCGCCGGGCCTCCTACCGAGGCACGGTAGGCAGAGGCGGCGAGCCGTGCTCTGGAAGGAGGGCGCGCTTCGGTGCTCTGATGCGACGAGAGGCCGAGGTGGCTTATAACGTGGGAACCTGACAAGAGAAGTGACGGTGGAGCGAAGCCCTGACCGGAGCCAAGACTGAGGTACGGGCGGCTGGAGGCGGGGGCGGGGAGAGGCGGCTATTCACTCTCCAGCTTCATTAGGCCCTCTCCGTCCCGGAGACGAACTCCGGCGGCCCCCGTCCGCTTCCGGCAGCCCTGCTCTCCGGCACCACAACGGAGGAAGCCCCACGTCCCTAGGGACCCAAGACTAACACAATCCACCCGCTGCCCCCTGTGAGATCACTCTGCCTGGGCGGAGCACCCATACGGATGGAAGTGCGGCGGGGGAGATAACACTGTCGGGGAGGCTCCGCCAGCCGAGGCTCCCGCAGCCTCGGCGAACACTCAGTACCATCAACAGCCTGCTCGCTCTGGTTGCGGATGTTCCACGGCGAACAGCTTTTAGACTGAAAGAGAGCTGGCCCCACTCCTGTTCCTCTCCTTACCGACAGAACGGGCTTGGCACAACCGCATACTCGCTGCAGAACCCTCTCAACTGCACCAGACAGCGCCATATCAGAGGGCATCCACATCTGCCACCGCCCGTGGCTTCAATACCTTCTATTGTAGCCGTTGCCCCTCCTAAAGGCTCCACGAGGAACCCACTTTACAGCAGACCTCCAGTCAAGGCCTAGGAACTACATCCATCTAGCAAATTACGATGGGGAAAACGGATAAAATGCAAAGGAAACTGACCTTTGAAAATAGCACAGCTTCAAAAACACCCCGACTACAGGACGAAGGTGAATCCACACCGAGAGGCTCGCAGCAAACGGAACCGGGGAGCAATTTGTTGGAAATAAAATAACTCCTCTCCTTGAGCTGAAGGTGGACATCGGCAGCCTGAACAGTAAAATGGACGGCCTATCCTCTAAAGTGGATCAATTACAACACCGCATTGACACCCACACAGAGCGCCTAAATGAAGTCGAACAACGGGTCTCTGGCTTGGACGATGGCGCGGCATCCCTGCCGAGCAAGGTATCCAGGCTTGAGAGCCAAATGACCGCAACTCTGGCCAAGTGTGAAGACTTGGAGGGCCGATCTAGACGGAATAATATCCGCACCATCGGAGTAAGGGAACAAGAACCCCAGACGAGGATGGAAGAATGGGTTGAGTCACTCTGTGTATCTCTCTTTGGTCGAGAAGCCCTTTCCCATCTGTTCATAGTGGAGACAGCGCACAGAATCCCATCCGCTAGACCAGCCCCTGGAGCTCCTCCCAGACCAATTATTGCGAAACTACTTAATTACAGAGACCGGGACACCATCCTCTGGCTGGCTAGAGAAAAGGGAGAGCTGCTACACGATGGGGACAAAATCCACCTCTAACCCGACTTCTCTCCGGCGGTCCAAACACAGAGAAGAGCATTCACCAACGTCAGACAAAGGCTCAGGGATAATCAGATGGCCTATTCAATACTGTTCCCAGCACGGCTCAGAGTGCAGCACAACGGAAGAGTCCACTTCTTCCAATCTCCTGAAGAGGCCCACACATTCCTCGAGCAGAATGGATGCCCCGACCAACACCCTCGACAACCCCGTCCCCAAAGAGAAAGGAATCCTAGGAACCCCCCTTAAAGAACCGGCGAACAATACACCCTAATGAACCACAACAAACCCACTGAAACAAGATCAAGATGGAAAGAAAGCGGGGCTGGGACAATTGGGAGCGCCCCTTGCACAGTATTTTTTACTGGGGGGGGGGGGTAGTCCCGACGGACAAGTTAGGGGTTGTCCACGTAATGGGAAATGTTCTAAGGTTATATGGGGGGGGGAGATCGCTACAGACAGCCTGGAGACCCCAGGGAAAGTCTCCGGCGACAGTTCGTTTACGGGCCAGTTGGGGGTTGCTCATGGAGAAAGTTCACCAAAGGCAGAGGGGGGGAAGCTGCGCCGCCCACCCGCTGCCTCTCGCCACCCCACCATCTCTCATCTCATCGCTGGTAATACTGCACCATCCAACAAGAACTTCACAAACAGCAATCATGGCGATGAATCAAGGTTAGCTTCGACGATCCTGATAGACATAGGCCAATCAAAAGCCAAGATATACCTTAACTCGCTCCGTTCAAAGTTGCAACTTGGAACATAAGGGGGGGTAACATCCCGTCCAAAACACAGAAAATCCTACAGTACCTGAGAAGACACGAGGTCGACGTGGCTATGGTCCAAGAAACACATCCAATCCCTGGGAAAGACCACACATGGGCCAAATCCTGGGGTTGCCACAGGTACTTCTCATCATACTCGTCCTACTCCAGGGGAGTCGCCATCTTAATCCACAAGAGGACTAACTTTCGCCCAATCAACACAACAAAAGACTCCGAAGGTAGAGCCATCTTGGTGAGTGGCATTATAGCAGGCAAGAGGATAACCTTCGTTAACTCCTACGCACCTAATGTGGACGGCCCGAATAATTTTGGCTGGGTACTATCACACCTCTCCTCACAAGAACCGACTACAATAATCTGGGGAGGAGACATGAATACGGTTCTCGATCCAATTAAAGACAGATCAAGAACCGTACCTCAACCTAAATCTAAAGCCAGCCTGCAAATAGCTGAGATCTGCAGAGCACTCGATTTAAAAGACGCATGGAGAGCAGCCAACGGAGAAATGCGAGACTACACATTCCACTCGGCGGTACACAGCTCGAGCTCGAGAATCGATTATCTGTTCGTCTCAGCAAATGGTCCTCTAAAGAATGGCCCTTGCCACATACTTCCAAGAACCCTCTCCGACCACTCCGCGATAATCCTAAACCTCAACTCCTACCGTCCTAAATCCACGCTGCAACGCTGGCGCTTCAAAACCATCTCCATGCAAGACGAGGTGTTCGCTACCGAATTGAGAGAAGAGATTGACACATTCCTAGAAGCCAACATTGGCTCAGTCCCCTCTGCCAGCACGATCTGGGAATCTCTAAAGTGCTTCTTAAGGGGAGTTTGTCAAGCCAAAGAAAACAGCATTCTCAAAAACCTCGAACGCCAGAATACGAGCTCAGATGACCCGAGAGTAAAAGCTGCTCTGAGAGAGGAACTACAGAAATTCAACGCCACGGCAGAGCGAGAAATAAAATTGCTAAACCGCGGCTGCCAAATCAGTACGGCGAGGGTCAAAAACCCGGTGCCCTTCTAGCAAAATTAATAAAGGCCGACCGCAAGCTGACTCCAATCGAAGGCATCCGCAACACGCAGGGAGTGCTATTACACACAGACGAGGAAATGGAAGAATTTAGACTCTACTACCAAGACCTCTAAGACCAAGCATAATAGAAACTCAAATCTACCACTCGAATATTTGGAAGACACAGAGTTGTTTTGGGTCGAAAGTCTGCTTCGGGAGCCTCTCAACGAACTGGTCACGCAAGAAGAGATCATTGAAGCTATCAAGTCTCTTCCAAACTCCAAAGCCCCTGGCCCGGACGGCCTCACCAGAGAATTCTATAAAGCCTTTGCGAATACTCTGGCCCCTCTCCTAGCAGCTGTACACGAGGAAGCCCTAGAAAAAGGCACTCTCCCCCACTCTACCTGCGAAGCCAACGTTGTCCTCTTGCATAAACAAGACAAGCCTCCAGAGCAATGCACATCCTACCGTCCCAATTCCTTACCGTACCTTGACAATAAAATACTAGCAAAAGTATTCACAAGCAGGTTAATGCCACTGATGCCCGCCCTGGTACTTGCAGACCAGGCAGGGTTCATACCAGGCCGCAACACGACCTTTGGAATCAGAAGGCTATTCGGCGTCATGGAGGCATTAGATCCATCCCAGCAAGCAATGGCAGTCCTACTCAATGCCGAGAAAGCGTTTGATTCAGTAGAGTGGCCATCCTGTTCGCAGTGCTCACCAGCATGGGACTTGGTGCACGCTTCATTAAACTGGTATCCCTCTTATATACCAATCCACAAGCCAACATCATACTGGGGTCAGCAAAGTCAGCTACCATCAATCTGCAGCGCGGTACCAGGCAGGGCTGCCCGTTATCAGCCCTTTTTTTTGCCTTGGTAATGGAACCACTTGCCTCTAACCTTCGGGAACTGCGACAACATAGGGGACTCACCATCGGCCCACATAAACTCATCATTTCCCTGTACGCGGACGATGTCTTGCTATTCGTATGAGACCCCGTGGATAATCTGAACCTGGTCATGAGAGAGGTGATCAAATTTGGTGCAGCCTCCGGGCTGAAAATCAGTCAAAATCCATAGTGTTCCCACTGACCTCGGCGACCAAACCATTTGCAGACGACTTCCAGCTTACGTGGAAAACATCCAAAGTCCGGTACCTAGGAATACAACTGTCACTAAATCACCAAGAAGTGTTCCAACAACAATCGCCAAATCACTGCAGGAGAAGGTGGCTCGTTGGAAAACCTTACCGCTAACCCTCTGGGGAAGAGCCTCCCTAGTTAAGATGGTGATCTTACCTAAGCTGTTATACTTATTCACATACATTCCCTTATTACTGCCGCAACCCTTCCTGAAAAAATTGAAAAGCATGGTCCTCGTTTACTATGGGCAGGCAAACCGGCCAGAGTGGCGCACTCAATATTGACTCTTCCAGTGACGAACGGAGGCCTGGCCCTTCCGGACCTGGAGAAATACTTCTGGGCGACGCAGGCGCAATTTCTCGGCCACTGGTACTCGACACAGACAGTCAGACCCCACATGCAGGTGGAGCGAGCCCTAGTGACGCCCAACTTACTGAGGGCAGTCATCTTCAGCCAGATCCCTGTCTCCAACAATACCATGAATGTAGTACTTCGACGTATAAAATCTGGAAGCAACTCGCTCAAAAATGTGAGGTACGAACGAGATACTCGCCCCTCCTCCCCGTCAAATTCATACCGGGGATCCCACTGACGTCTGAAAGGGTTTTCCATCAATGGTTGGAAAAGCTTCATATAAATACCCTAGGAGACCTGTTCACCGAAGATAACTTCCTGACTCCAGAGCAGGCGAAAATGAGAGGCGGGACCACAGCGCTCGATACCTTTATCTATTTCAGAACTCGCTACACATTTCAAGCACTCGACTTCCCACGCCAACCTCCAACCTGGCAACTTCTACACAACGTAATACAATCACAAGGAGAAGGAAGGCTGGTCTCACAATTATACAGGGCCATCATCGCCAACACATCCTCCGACAACTCCCGTGCAAAAACCAGATGGGAGAAGTCCCTCAGTACAACCATCTCAGAAAAGGACTGGTCGTTCATCCTGAAGCAAACACAAAAAGAATTGCACTCAACACACGCCTCAAATTAGTCCACTTCAACTTCCTTCATCAAACCTATCACGCACCAGCAAAGACCAATAAACACCACCCTGAATCTCCCTCAAGATGCGAGCGATGTGGAACATCACCAGCCGACTTTGTCCATCTCGCTTGGGACTGCCCCAAACTGACCACGTTCTGGAACCAGGTTCTAGAAACTACTGGAGCAATCATCGGAGAAGCTATTCAACCTGCCCACAAGGCAGCCCTACTGGGAATGACAAAAATGCTATCAGCACCATCAAGAATACTGGCAGGTCTACTGTTAACACTCGCCCGCAGGAGGGTCACCATGGCCTGGGGCCGAGGCCCGCCCCCCATAATCTCCTTCTGGCGTAAAGACATCCTTTATTGCCAAGATGTTGAAACTGACTTTGTCAAACTGCTGCCTCTCCACGCCCGTCCTCCAGACATATGGGGCCCACTGACACTGTTCCTGATGAAGGAAGCTGAGGATGCCCCAGCCTCCCCTACCAGCACTCATTAGACATTGACCGTGATGCACTTGATTGAGCACAGCACTCCACATCACCCTATAACGAGGAACTGGCTTGGTGCGGAGTGTGCCGACATTGATACCGAACACCATGATGGGGGTGGAGTGGGAGGGGAGTGGGGAATGGGAATGGCGCAAGTTAATTCCACCCTAATGCGGGTGAGAAGTTGTATTGCGTTACAGAAAAAAACAAAAATAAAGGTTTTTAAAAAAAAAAGTTTCAACAGTTTATTTAAAGGAAAGGAATCAAACGCCTAACTTGCCCCATTTCTATAAGGGAAGTTCCCTACCTAACGAAACAGAAATTCTATCCAACTGGCCCCATCACTACAGAAAACACCCAACTAAAAGAAGTAAAAGGGAAGGCTGTGTACGCTGGCCTCAGCAAGGCTTCTGCCTGGCCCAGTAAATACTTGACTTGTATTCAGTTTTTCAAAGTTCCTTTTCCCTAGCAGGATATTCTTTCCAGCCTTAATGTCAAATTAAGTTTTGCAGTCTCTTGAAAAATGTTTCTTGATGCAAACATTCCATTCCTCCAGGATTGCTTGAGAAAACAAAAGAACATTTCTGTCCTTTCCTCCTTTGGGGTGCTTGGGACTCCCCAAAGTCCTGTAGCCCTCAGCCAGCTTATTTTCTTTGACACACATAGGGTGGTAGTCCACCTTAGTTGTTCAAAGTTTTACAATCTTTCTGGCTTTCAGCCTTAATTGAGTTATTCAGGTCGCCTTCTTTCCCCCCCCCACTCCTTTCATGTGTTGGTTGCTTGCTCAGGTTTTTCAAGCTTCCGTAACCTCAATAGCTTTCTCCAGTTGTTAAACACAGCGTTTTTCTCAGTTCCCTGTTCGTGGCTTTTTTTTTTTTTTAAAACACTCGCTTTTCTCAGGCTTCTGTAACCTGAATAGCTTTCACAATGATTTTTCACAAGATTCATATTACTCTCACTCCCCCTTTTATAGGGTATTTGGACACTTGGCTTTCTCAGGCTCCCATAAACATGATGTGTTCCAAGCGTCTATTGCCACAGGTTCTGCCTGGTTGTGCCACCAGACGAGACTGTCCACCTCTGCTCTCATTCTAACCTGGGCTTCTAGGTTGGATAGAACACCAACCCCGTGGCGTTCAGTTAGCATTTTTTGCTCATCCACCTTGTTTCTGCTGGCTCTGCAGTCCAGCGTGGCTACGCCCATCCAAAACATCAATACTGCAGAGGCTCACCTCTGCGCAGCAGTCCCACTGCCTCTGTAGGAGTTTTTGTTTTAAAGTCGGTCCTCATCTCATGCAAGTCACAGAAATAATTTGAATGGTGTCCTTCTTTGTTGAGCATGGCATTCAGGTTGTGTTCAGCATTGCCCGCAGCGAAGAGAGGTAAAGAAGGATCTTTGTAAAATACTGTGGTTGCAGGAGATATACAAGTCTCTTCCATATTCATATATGCAGACTGTGATTGGTATGGGAAGTTCCATTCTGGAATGGGGCTCTTGTCCCAAAGAGAGGAGTCACCCCCAGACAGGTCCCACTTTCCTCAACCCCTAGGCAGGGTCTTGCATAGCCCTCAATGGGGTTGGTGCCACACTCGGGACAAGGGACAAATTGTACGGATCCGTCACATACCCCAGCTGCAGCTCCATCCAACCGGGCGATGCCAGATACCCAGGAGTCCGTTCTTGCTCCTGCTCATCAAATCTCAATTTTGAACCTTGTTGCACGGATTGCGTACTGGTAAGAGTCAAGGTCCCCTTGTCTTTTCAGATGTCATGTATTCCATACCTCCAGTAGATGTTTCTCATGTAACTAAACTATCCTCTGTGAAAGTGTAACACAAAGGGCTGAGTAGGTGGACAGTGGTGCGAGTAAACATGGTCACTCCAACTGATCATTTTCAGAAATGGCGCCACACACACACACCACTTTGGAACAGCCTGTAATGTAAAATAACACCACAAACTGGTTTAACAAAAGCAACATGCCAGAACAAATAGCTTTGCAAAACAACTTGAAAACCATTACACTATTTTACAAACCCAAAAACGTGCAAGTGAAAATTCACCAAAATGTACAATTACATGCTGAAGCACAAAGGTGTCGCACTCAAGGAAAACGCGCGCTTAATAGGAACATCTGGAGCTGAAACACACAAGTACTGGTTAGGATGCACCTATCTTCACCATCATCTGAGAGGAAGCCTCAACATTATGTAGCGCACAAGTGGGAGAAAAAACATAGCATGGTAAAAAAGCTTTTCAAAGCAAGACTTGTGAACCCTCTCCCCGGTTTAAATAGTTATAATGATTCCTACAAAATACCATACAGCATATCAGCTTGCGCCATGAAGCACCCTTTCTTTATCACTGCGCAGCTGCAAGAGCTGCTCAGTCGGAGTGCTAAAGGTCCTACTACCACCTCTTACTGCCCAGTTCCAAAGCATTACATTGAGCAGCCCACAACTCATTTGAAAAGGTGGGTAAGGTTGCTAACTAGTGTGGGTTTGTAGAAGGCCAAAGGACCTGCAACACATCTGGTTTGGCGGTTTTCGGCCAAAGAATCCCATTCACTAATCATTTTTCGGTTCGTGAACAGCATGTAGTTTTAAGGCAAAAAGAACTACACCAATTCATGAACCCTAAGCCTTGTTTCAGTGGGTGCAAACTAGAGGAATTATACATTGAGGGAAAGAAACAAATAAGACTGTTTCTGTTGCCCACTGAACTAAAACAACGAAAATATCCATGGTTCAATGCAAGCAGTCAGGTGGTAGAATAGAGGCAGGCTCACAGTTTGTAGAGTATGCCTTAGCTCCGTCTCCCTTGTATCTCCGCTTCCCGCACTGTGTACTTCTTCCCCCTAGGATTTGTAAAGCACTCGGATGCTTCCTGAAGCTAGGTCCCCACTTAATACCAGAATAATGATAATAAAAACCTTCTCTTGACGCTGCCCATTTAGTGCTAGCATTAGCTTGTAGAAAGGATGTGAGAAACACAGTTTTATCATATGGTCCGAGAGGCGTCTTCCTGTGTTATATTTCAGGCTGCATTTCGTAAAAGCTTTAACTGGTACATACACGTATCTGGATGCTAACAAGTAACTTTATATTTTCCAACTGAAATTTTCACCAGAGACATCTAAATGCAAATGGTTTCTAGTGGAACTGGTAGCAGAATATGGCTATTTGGATTATATCCTGGTAGGAAACGATAACTATTTGGTTGTACACCCAGTGCTGTATTGATGACTCTTCTTTGAATTTAGTTGCATTCTATGTATCCTATCCAAACCCAATTGCCTTGCATTAGCCCGAGCAACCAGAGGCGCCAAACTCGACTATTGCAATGCTCTCCTGGCTGGCACCTCCTCCAAAAACCTACACAGACTACAAACCACACAAAACAATCCTCTACGAGCTGCTATGAGCATCCCCAGAAGAGACCATACATCTCAAGCCAGACAATCAGCGCAGTGGCAACAGGTCAAAGACTGCATTCTTTACACTAAAAATCCTCACGATCACGCATAGATGCATCAACCGGACAGCTCCCACATACCCATCAGAAGCTATATCAAGAACCGTATCTGCACGCCCAACCAGAACTCCCAACCAGAACTCAGTATACCAACCAACTGCACATCCCCCGCATCAGGAGAGCCAAAGCCGGAGGGTTAAGCTCCTCATACATTGCACTTAAACTAGGGAACTCTCACTCTGCCCTCAGAGCTGAATCATCCATCTATGCTTTCCGTAAAAATCTCAAAACCACTCTTCTTAACTAACTCAGTTAGCACCCTACTACCACTCTTCCTTAAAATTGTACATTGTAATATAAATGTAATGTAATCTATGTACATATATCTTATTTCTCAACATTTCATATGACAACTGTATTATTATGCTATACAAATATGATCACTCTATGTAACAAGTGTCACGTGATAATTCTGTAACTAAGTATGTTCTTTCTCTGTAACAAGGGCCACGATGCCTCTGGGCTGTTGCGCGCTACACAAATCTGAATAATAAATATGTAGAACCTCAGTGTTATAACTAAGCAACAACTCAGGAATAGCCAATGTATTGAATCTATGTGCTGGGATGAATCCAATGGAGTCCTTACGGATTCCACGGCGGCGACCTCCTCCCACTTGGCCAGTGGACGGCATCTCCTACCTCATATGATATGAAGGAGGATCATATGGGGGGGAAGACAACTACCGGGGAGATGTCATGACTTCATTGGATGAGACGCAGTATCCCCCCCCAATTTCCAATGAGGAAGACACTCTAATGCCCAAGACCTTAATGGCCTATTGTCAGCTGTCTGTTCCCCCTTGTAGAGGAAGTAAAGAAACTTCTTCCTAATATTCTTTAGGTCAAACCCTCATATATGACCTAGACACACAAAGCTCCAACAAAACCCGATATACCTTTATGTGAAAATGTTGTCATGTAAAACCACAAGAAAAACTAAACGCTATACGTCCGATGACACCCATGGACTCCAGCTCCCATAATCACTGAAGAACTGAGACGAGGAGAATGAAAGAGCTGGTGCAAGGTACCAGGAACCTGAAGCTCAATGTGCAGACTAGTTTTTCTGCAGAATCACCAGTGCGCAGGACATTTAAAGATGGCAACCGCACTACTGAGTGTGGCAGTGCAGGAGAAGACGTTGGTCCCTATGCAGATGCTTTCGAGCGTGGGAGACCCGTACCGGCATGGGGAGAAGAGGAGTATGTCGAGAGAGAAGGGGAAACGCATTGCATGAGCAGGACGTGCCATGGAAATATCGGGAGCCGCAAGCGAGTTCCTGTGTGCTCGGCAGCTCGAAGCAGCAGCGTTCTCCATACTGGGACCTGAAGGGAGGCAGGTGTGTGGCTGTGGAGCCACAAAGGACGTCTGTACAATCCCGAGTGGGAAACAAGCGACAGCGCCACGCTGCAGAAGCACGAACAGGACCAGACACACTGGAGAGAACTGGTGAGTCAACCCAAAGCAAGTGAGGCCCCTGGGGCGTTCCGACGACCATGCCAAAAATAATTTGAATGTTATGAGATTACCAACACAGAAACTAGAAGTTTGTTTGAATGCTGAAAAGCAAAGTACAGCTTGTGGCAAAGTTTGAATGAACATTACCGCAGACATATATACAGAGTCAAGAATGGTATATTCAGTTTTGGTGATACAGAGGAACTGTGAAACACATAAGGAGTCCTGGCAAAGGAAGGATACAAGGCCATTCAAACACATGAGAAGTCCTGGCAGGAAAGTACACCAGGCAGTTGGTATTGCATAGACAGTCTTGGCAGGGGAGTATACCAGACAGCTTGCAAACCTACGAGAAATACTGAAGGACAGTGTTTGCTAGACAAAGGGGAAACTTGTGTTAAAGAAAGGCAACAGCCTAACAGGAATATTGTAAATCAAGAAGAGACATAACGGAATTGTTAGTAAAAGAAACATTGCCATTCCATTTCAGAATCCAGGGAAAGGGAACCATCCTCTGGGTCCAAGGTCTTTCACCTTGGAGAACATTTTCATTAAAGCCACTCTACTTTTCAGTTGCAAACACTTTTTTGCCAATATCAGGTTGAAGACATTTGCTTTCACACTTTATTGTTCTGTTTGTAGTGCGAACAACAGGATAGTAAGTGTTTAACACAAGTACAGCTTTTTCAGTTATTGACATCCTGACAGACAGATCCTTCGTTTTTTTTAGGTAGGGAAACTGCTCTTTAGAAGAGGGTCAGAGAGGTATTTTCCCCAACCCATTTTCATTTAAATAAAGGTGTTTAACCAACAACATGACAACTTTGTGTCCAGTTTTCCTTTCTGACCCCTCACAGTTCATTATTGAGTGCAGTCAATGTATAGAGCATGGCCAATGTTTTGAATCTAGGTACATTATTGAGCACAGCCAATATATTTGATATAGGGGCACTTCCAGCATAGCCACGAAGCTAAATATGGTAAGGCTGCCCTTCGAATCTTACCACTGTGCTGAAAGCTCGCTGCATTCTGAGTTTTACCACTGTACTAACCACCCCTGCTCCTTATTCCTCTCCCATTTACCTGCCAAGTACCACACATGTCGAAGGGAGAGCCACAAAAACACACAAACCGCACACCCGCCACAACAACCGCAAAAACAAACCAGACACCGGGCCTTACCCCTCCAGACACAATAGACCAGTGCACACATTCAAAGCACACTCAGAAAAGCCGACACACACGCACCTATTTCTGCGAGTTCTGCAAATATCAGGAGGATAGGAGCACAACCTCTATCCCATCCCTCGTCCCACACTGACCTACCCACCCTCTTTCTTACAGAGCCACGCAAGCGGTAGCAATATGCAGTATAAGTCAACATAACATATGCGCCAAGCGAGAAAACCAGAGGCATTCGATTGGTCAACTTTAATACCATTTAAAGCCAAACAACACCAATAAGCAGACATTTCTCCCGAGCATTATGCTGGCAAGGTAGCTCTGCAAAGACTCCGATAGACCTTTGAGTAATAACACCTATAATTACAGCACTAAAAGTGGAAAGAAAGCACTAGATAAAAAAGTAATTTCATACTTCAGATGCACAGAAATCAATCTGACAGCAAAGACATCCAGGGGAAGCCATTTGTCGCTAGTGATCTGGAAGTTATAGCAGGACAGATTAGGGAAGCATTGATTTATTTCATCCATGAAGGATTTAGCACACGCTCCCAATCTAATCGTCCCGGCTGCAAATCACCTGTTCTCAGTGGAACAGGAACAAAAACACAACTGCTCTTCAAAACAGAGGACTTTGAACTGCTCCTCGTCACTGGAGGGAGATACCAGGCAAAGACACCTCCGTCGGGAAAACACAAAAAAGAAATCGTGTCGTGAAAACTGAGGGTACAGAAGTGAAATATCAAAGCCCCCCTTAATAAGCCCACTCTCGGTGCTAGGAACCGATCGGGCCTCATAGGAAAGGCGCAAAAGAGTCGTCATCTGGTCAAAGATTCGGTTTCTGAAACCATCAGCTAAGTTAGCACATTGCGAATTAGCCATGGTCCCCATTGCTGTGCTCAGCCCTACAGATAAGAGGGGTATCAGCCACCTTTACTGCCTACAAATAGGGAAATCTCAGAAAAATACAAATAGGGAGTAAAAATGTGGAAATCTTATCTGGATCACTGGCTGTACTGTCCTACTCAGGGAAGGGGTCAACAAGTTGCAACTCGGTAATCATTCTGTTCCTTCAGAGGGCTATCTCAACAAGGCCATTTCATTCTATCCCTACCTTCCATTACCAGCAGTAAAGATTCATTAAGACCCTTTGTTTGCGGAGGTTTGCTTGGGTACTGTGGCATCAAACACTGGATCGCTCCTCTAAAGAAGCTACACTACACAATGAAATGCTCAGGGCCGGTACTAAGGTTTGAGAGGTCATGTACAGCAAGAGATGAGCGTGGCCCCCTAATTTGAATATATTTTCTCATCACTGTAAGTGACATAACAGAAAATTACACCAGTCTTTGAAACTCGAGGGCATCATGGGCAATTACATTATATAGCATTGCCATGAGTAAGTCAAATATATTTTGTGTTGTGCAACATACAGTTGGCCACTACTATTATTACATAGGAAGAAATCAGAGTAAGGTTTTTCTTTTTTTAAATGGGTAGAGTGTGAACTTTACTTTTAAAGACTTCTTATTTTGGCATTAAGATCATATGATATGCCCAAGATCAGAGGCTTTAATTAAGTTGCGAAGCTGGGTTTTAAGACTAGTCTGCAACGTAAGCAGTTCAACACATCTTCTTAGGTCTTTAGTTTATGGAACTCGTAGATTTCAACAATACTCTGATTTGGCATGGAGTCTCGAAAGCAGTCCAATCTATGAAGGTCTCGTCAAAGCAGGTTTATCCACGTTCCTCCAAAACCACCAAGGACCACATTGACTCTCTGGCTCGTGCCCTGGCCGACTTCTGCAACCACTCCTTCACCACTGGAGTCTTCCCTTCCCCCCTGAAGCACACTCTTGTCCACCCTCTTCTTACGAAACCCTCTGCTGACCCGTCCTGCCCGGCTAACTATCGCCCAATCTCCATCACCCCTTTTCTGGGAAAATTCTTGGAAAAGTTGTCCATCTCCCAGCTTAATCTCCACACTGAATCTGTTGGTTGTCTCCATGGTCAAGCACGGAAACTGCTCTCCTGAACATCCGTGAAGACCTGCTCTCCAACCTTGATTCCAACACCCCCTGTGTCCTCATCTTACTTGATCTCTCTTCTGCCTTTGATACGGTTAACCATACCATCCTGCTCAATCGTCTCTGCGATAACCTGGGGATTACCGGTCAGGCCCTGGCGTGTCTGACTTCTTTCCTCTCTGATCGACCCCCCCCCCGCATCCCCCCCTCCCCCCCCCCCCCCCCCCCCCCCCCCGAGTTTCAACTTGGATCCTTCCTCTCCTCCATCTCCATCTCTACCTGTGGTGTTCCACAGGGTTCTAACCTCTCTCCCTGGCTGTTCAAGCTATACCTGGCCTTCTTGCCCACCACATTGCAGCGCTCTGCCCCAACTTCCAGCGCTAGGCGGATGGCAGTCAGCCCTCAGTCACCTCTCCTCCCTCCCTCATCTCGGACTGTCTGTCCGCCATCCAGGAGTGGTGTGCCGCCAATGATCTCTGCCTTGATGCCAGTAAGACTGAGATTCTCCTCATCGCCACACCTGCGCCCTACTTTCCTGTCACTCTCTGGCCGGCCTCTCTTGGCCCTCCTCCTGCTCTCACCTGTAAGGCAAAAAACCTTGGTGTCATATTCGACTCCTCACATCTCTGACGTCTCTAAGAAGTCACAGTACCAGCTGCACCTTCTCAAAAGGTATTCTTCCTTTTCTCTCCTTTCCCCAGAGCACTGGTCCTCTCTAGGCTGGACTATTGCAACAGCCTCCTGAAAAATCTGCCTGCTTCTACCCTCCGCCCTCCAACTCATCCAGAACAGGACTGCGAGACTTGTCCTTGGCCTCAAGCCCAAGGATAGTATCACTCCAGGACTGAAATCTCTGCACTGGCTCCCAGTGGCTGTGAGGATTAAGTTCAAAACCCTCTGCATTGTCCGTAAGGCCTTCTGGGGCCTGGGGCCTCTATACCTTCTTCCTTCTCCAACTCCCTCACGGACAGTCACTTCTCCAAGCAACAAGTTGGTAGTAGATCTTTCTTCGGGTGGGGCCTCCCTCTGGAACAGCCTCCCTGCCTCCCTGCAACTTAAGGAGAATCATCTCTGGTTCCGAAAGCACTTCAAAACTCTTTGCTTCTGCTTTCTCTCCTCTCCCATGCCGACTTCCTGGATGATACCAAAACTGCTCGGGTTACCTGGCCACCCTCTGATCTCAGGCCCAGGTCCCCTCCCCGCCAGTTGCTTTCCTGCACTGCCCTCCTGGCAACCCTCGCACTTGGGGACTGTTTCTGTACCCCTAGAGTCCCCCCTACCAGCATTTGACACCCAATGTCTGCACTTACACTGCCACCTGTTGGCCATACTTTACCTACTGTTATTTATTCTATTTTCACATGTACTGCACTGTACCCCCCACCACACTTTCCTCCCTCCCCCTTCCCATGCACGATGTGAATGACACCTGGCCTAGTAGGATCGTTGTCTGTTTTCCCTCTGTTCCCCCGCCCCTTGCCTCGTCGCGCCTTGAAACACTTGTGTATAGGCCCGTTACAAATGCCATATCATATCGTAAAGCAACACAGGGTGACGATAGCATTATTTTCCTTATCTGGAACGAAAACTGACATGGAGAAGATTGAAAAGTACAGTGTTGGGCACTTTAAAAAAAGGTGCTTTCAAGGCACACAACAAAAGATACTATGTGATACGGTCATCTTTTTGTGGTCACTAACACTGATGTGCAGTTTAATACCACATACAAAAGTGAAGTGCCACAAATGAAAGCAAGCCATTTTTTGGTATGTGAAATAAGCACAGATGAAATAAGAGTAAAACGTTTTACGTTCACTTTAATGGTCTTGAAAGAAGGCACTGGTTTTGGTCCCTAACTGGGGCTCATTTGTTGGATTTCAGCAGCAAATTCCCCATCACAGTTCTTATCATACAAACAATAATACTTAAAGAACTTCAGTCCCGTGTAAATGCTCGGACCATAACGAAGGCACAAAAGTATTTGAGAGGACCCAAGTTCGAGGTCCTGCTGACTTTCCTGGAAGAGCAGTGTCCTGTAACTGGTCTAACGCAGACATCCTCTCATCACAACTGTGGAAGCCAGCAAGGATACCATTGTAACCATATTGCACAAAACCAGACCAGACATCAAACAGAGTCTGGAATCCTCATATCTGGAGATTATGGGTGATGCGCGTCTGGTGTAAGAGAATGTGAATTGTTCCTTTTTTAGATAGACAGGCCTGTGAAAGAATGCCATCTGCGAGGGGGTGCAACGAGATGTTTTACTTTTGCTGTGCAAGAAGATGCTGGTTCGCTCTCTTACAAAATGAGCTCAGCTAATCAAGCCTCACTTTCCAATGCTCCTAGCTAAAAGAGTATAGTGCACACGTGTGTACTTTGCTGGACCCAGTCTACTAACACAGCAGAAGCTGCAGTGTGATTAGGCAACATGGCAGCTACAGAGTATCACGTGCAATCCTAAAACAGCAAGCTGGAATCAAATGAATTCCAACAGCCATGGGCTGCCTTGAACTGTGCACACCCTGGGCTCAAAATAAGTTTAACTACATATCCACATGGCCTGGTGGCGGGGTTTTAGTTAAAAATAAATATAAACCCATATCTAGTTTGGCATAGTGGCCTATAGGGGCAACTGCAGCTTTAAGGGGGTGAAGTCATACCAGGGAGATGATTACTAAAATCCTTTTGATCTGAGTCAGACAGGGGAAAGTGGGGTGAGGGAAAGCGTAGATACAAGAGGACCTGAACACGGGGGAGGGTTCCAGCAATCGTTTATATGTCCAGATCCCACTTCTTTCCCGAGACACCCCTCCAGTCCAACTTCTTGCAGACAAAGCACCCAGAGACCTGACATCAGTTAGCATATCCCCTTGTTACAGCGGGCAGGATTGGCCCCATACAGAATGCTTGTAATGGAGCAGTCAAATATGGCAAAGAGACTACATAGAATGGACTGTCAAGGGACACTCTGCAGTCCTGGGTGTTGGTTTTTCATGATAAGTACATGTGAGCCATCAAAGGCATCGGAGATTTGCAGGATCAGGGGCCACTCTCTGCAGTCCTGTGTGTTGGTTTTCCATGATGAGTACATGTGAGCCATCAAAGGCATCAGGGATTTGCAGGATCAGGGGCCACTCTCTGCAGTCCTGGGTGTTGGTTTTCCATGATGAGTACATGTGAGCCATCAAAGGCATCAGGGATTTGCAGGATCAGGGGCCACTCTCTGCAGTCCTGGGTGTTGGTTTTCCATGATGAGTACATGTGAGCCATCAAAGGCATCAGGGATTTGCAGGATCAGGGGCCACTCTCTGCAGTCCTGGGTGTTGGTTTTCCATGATGAGTACATCTGAGCCATCAAAGGCATCAGGGATTGGCAGGATCAGGGGCCACTCTCTGCAGTCCTGGGTGTTGGTTTTCCATGATGAGTACATGTGAGCCATCAAAGGCATCAGGGATTTGCAGGATCAGGGGCCACTCTCTGCAGTCCTGGGTGTTGGTTTTCCATGATGAGTACATGTGAGCCATCAAAGGCATCAGGGATTTGCAGGATCAGGGGCCACTCTCTGCAGTCCTGTGTGTTGGTTTTCCATGATGAGTACATGTGAGCCATCAAAGGCATCAGGGATTTGCAGGATCAGGGGCCACTCTCTGCAGTCCTGGGTGTTGGTTTTCCATGATGAGTACATGTGAGCCATCAAAGGCATCAGGGATTACAGGATCAGGGGCCGCTCTCTGCAGTCCTGGGTGTTGGTTTTCCATGATGAGTACATGTGAGCCATCAAAGGCATCAGGGATTTGCAGGATCAGGGGCCACTCTCTGCAGTCCTGGGTGTTGGTTTTCCATGATGAGTACATGTGAGCCATCAAAGGCATCAGGGATTTGCAGGATCAGGGGCCACTCTCTGCAGTCCTGGGTATTGGTATTCCATGATGAAGTATATGTGGTTCATCTAAGGCATCCAAGATGTGCAGGATATGGGGCACTATCCTGGACAGTGCAGCCACATATGCATATGGTAGATTCCTCAGAAGGTGTGAGGTTCGCCATTTATTTATTTATTGGACATTTGTATGGCGCCTATACACAAGTGTTTCTAGGCACCAGGCTCACCATGTCCTGGGTGCTTCCCTAAACACCAACGCTACACATTCTCAAGCACGATTCCAGAGGTTTGGACCTCTCGTCCCTGTGCTATAAAATGCACATTTTATACGGTCCCTTTTCCAGGAGCACTGCAAGACCCAATTCCTCTATCTATCCCCTGTTTCCTTGCAATGTCGCTCGTCCTGCAGATTATCACCGATTTGCTCTAACTTTTTAATGGACTGTTTTCTAGTTTCATTGGGAAGGTTTTTTTTGTTTAAAAAAAAAAAAGTTGGTACTTCAACAGAACACGTGAATGTTGACGTAGCACACCAATGCCCGTGTGAGCACTCAGACCACGATCTGCCCCAATACACGTGCACAGCCGACTAACTTCCCCAATAGTGCGAGGATAGCAGTACACCAACCCCAAAAATGTGACTGAGCTCACAACCTGGTCCCTGCCCCAGGGGAAGTCACACCTGGGCCACCTACCTCAAAACAGGGCAGCCTGCAGGTCTACCCCTGCATCAAACAACATGTGAACTCGGAACGTGCCACCTGCCCCAAAATCAGGGAACTCACATCTCTTAGCCAGCACCAGACTTCTTAGCGGCGTCAGGCCCCATTAGCCCCTTCCTCCCCTTTTTCCTGGGGGAGAAACAAAGGTCACATTGTATTGGAGCATAACAATAAAGGGGGCAGTCACAGCCCTAAACACATCATGATTCACGACCATACACTCCTAAAAGGTGGCCCAAAAGCAGGAAAATGTTATAGTTCTGAGCTCCAGTCCCTCTGCCTTATATGTCATCCCCAGGGCACGCCGGATATTGCAGCCCTGGGGAAGCCCCTTCCTCCAGGAGGAAAGGCTGGGAAATGCCTGCAGAGGGGAGGGGGTGGCCAGAGGGGTGTCCCGCTATGCGGGCTGTCCCTCTAGCCCCCCCTTCGGGGAGCTTGGACATCCCCTGAGCATGTATTTGACACATGCCCTAAAATATTTGTAAACTCAGCAAGCCTTCGCCTACCCCAAAATATAGATGGGTTTCCTGCATGTTCCAAAAACAGAAGACAACAGCTCGCCACTGCCATCAAAACAATCGATCACAGCTCTTTCGTTACCTTCTCCAAACGAGCACTGCCTGCCTCAAAAGTAAACAGCACCCCACCTTTCCCAAAAATGCGAGCATGTTAACCTGCAAAAAACCATAACACACACACCTTACTACCTGGTGTGCAAAACCACCAACGTCCACCTCGATGCAAAGATCACTCAAAGAGACATAGCTAATCAGAAGTCCTATAGCGCGCAATACTGACCAGTGGCCCAGCCTTCCGTTTGCCTAAATCTTATTCTACAGCATATTTCTGACCGGCCCATTAGAACAGACCCAGCCTTCCAAAACATACACCACACCTGGCAGGACTCGAAATTGAAGGGGATAATTAGTTCCTGCTTGTAGCCTTGTAGAATAGGACACATTTTGACGACATGGGGTCATAAATAACTGACAAAATGCTATAGTTCCATCTTAGGTTGACGCAGGGGCGTTGCTAGGGGTGGGGGCTAAGGGGGCTATAGCCCCTGATCTTTTGGTTGTAGCCCCGGATAGAATTTTAGGAGCAACAGCCAAAAGACTAGCTAGCCCCCAGTCCCATCAGTTCCGACATCAGCTTAGCCCCGGGTCTTTTCCAGACCTAGCAACTCCCCTGCGTTAGATTTGCAGAACGCTATGTATTGGCTCCTCGTTCCACTGTGGTAACTTCTAGTCACTAGTGAACGCTGGATAGGCACCAGCTGTTTTTAGCTCCTGCTTAACCACTTTTAATTTCGACCCCTGCCTGCACTAAGTGCTGCAGACACGTATCCACCCGCCCATGATAAATAAGCACACACAAAAAAAAAAGTCCCCATACACAAAAATGCATCTCTAACACGTACACTACACGCCCCACGTCTGGAGAACTGGGCCGTCACTGTGAATCTTAATTTCCTAATGTCATATTTTTACGGATAGACGAGTATTTATTTTTCCATTCATATTAAAAACCTGTTCCACTTTGCACGACCTTAAGCGAGCAGAATGAACACAACCCAAATAACATGCCATGGGCGCTTTCCAGCGTTATTCAAAACACATGCTTAGAATATATAATATAAAAAAATAGTTTAATGTTCCATACCAATTCCAGCACACTTTAATGTACAGTACTGACCAAGCATATAACCTTTTAAACTTGAAATGGTGGTTATTGGTAGAAGGTGAAAGATCTTAACATTAACATTATCCAGAGTCCCCTACACTATCTCGCAACAAAACACAATATGGTCAAGTGTCAACAGCATCTCCGTACAACAAGGAAAAGTTGCGCTTCCAAGCACCTGCTCCTACCTGCGCTTAGGGTGAAGGATCCTTTAATATCATCAACTGTCATTGGGCTGTTCGGCGTATCTCACATTAAAGCAATATTATCGCTGCTCTCATAAGGCAAGCACGGAACGGTCTGCGCAGGCGGATTATGCGGTTAAAAACATGAGCGCTATTATGACCACGTTCGCTTCTACCCTAGTGAAGTTTGACTACTGTCGCCATGGGAGGTGCCCTGATGCAGAGCAGCAGAGAAGTTACTTCGGTGCTGCACCAAGTCACACATGGGGTATGTGTGTGGGAGGGCCACACATGAAATGGGAGGCAGCGCAGGGGAGGGGGCTTGGGGGTATAGCTACGGCGAGGCCGGCTACAATGAATGGGTATGAAGGCTGGGGTGCCTTGAAGGGGCTAAACTAAAGTCAACCTCTGGCGCTAGCACGGTGGGCTCAGACCAGATGCCCAGTGAGAAGAGTGGGACCAGCGAAGGCGTTGTGAGCGCAGAGGGGGTATCAGCTGGGGGGCATTGATTGGGTCTGGGCACTTGTTTAGGCATGGGGGGCCACAAACCTGCGCAGAGTGCGATCATCTTTTCCAGAAGCGGTGCAGGGGGGATGAGGGCTGCCTGCAGAGTGGGGTGGGCGAGAGAGCAGACATGTGGGGTTGGGGGGGGCGTTCCTCCGTGCTGGAGGGGTGACTGGCGGGAGCGTGCACTCACCTCCTCCGTGCTCCGGCGAGAGACGCCGCGCTGCCTGATCCCCTACCCCGGCGCCGCGCTCACTGCACGCCCGGTGTCTTCCTGGCCTGCTCTCCCCGCCCCCAGCGCCAGGTCCCCGCCCCGGCTGCCTGCCGCCCCCGCCCCTTACAGCGAACCCGCCTCTTCTGGGGAGCGGGGTGTTCGTGTCTGCCTCAGCCTCCGCCTGCGCTGCTCTCCTTTCAGACGGGCGCACGGGGGCCCCTGTGCCAGGTTAGGCTCCCTCGCGTGGCTGAACGCCCCCCCCCTCTCGCCACCATCACAGCCGGCCCCACCCGCCTAACTGTCACCTGATCCCCAAACACATTCACCTCGCAACTCCGGTGAATTGGATGCAGTGCCCGCGGTGACTCAGCTTCAGGTGCAGTGCAGAAGGGTAATCCTCAGTGCAAACATAGCTCCCACTGCAATAGCCAGGTGCAGCCAACGAACGCACAGGGGGTGCCACACGCACATGCAGTGCCGAATAACTAGTGATTCTGCTGCCAGCAATTCTTAACATGGCAGGCCTGCAGAGTATCCCTGCAACTATTTATTTATTATTTAATTATTTATTTTGTTGCATTTGTATAGCGCACTTACAGCCCAGGGGCATCGAGGCGCTTTTACATGAATTTTGTAGGACATTTTGATTAAGTGGACACAGGTGACCGAGAAGGTCTCTTAGGTACAGGCGCAATAAAGGTAGGTGACTTCATAGAAGACACGTAGGTAATTTCATACATAAAAAGTGAGCCAGCGATGAATATTACAGCAGAGATAACAGATTACACAGGCAGTTAGACAAAAAGCTTGGTTTTGATGGCTTTGCGGAATGCATGGTGGGAACTAAAGGAGATCATATTTTCTTTTCGGGGGTATTTTCTTTTCGCTGCTTGGAAGAACCAGGCCAAAGTTCTAACTACAATAGGCTATTATATAATTCTACCTAACTTGTTAAAATACACATTTTAACCCAAAGCATTTCTGTTGTACCAGACGGCAAAATGATGTGATGTGACGAATGATTTGACGTGCTACAAAAAAAGTAAACACTATTTGCATATCTAAGATGCAGAAAATAAAAGGGAGGGTTACTTTGTGTTTCCATTCATTATCTTGGAACATTAGATTGCTAAGTGGGGTATGTGAGTACAGGTACACCAATATCAGCCCAAGTCACTCAAATATTCACACTTATTAGGAACATTTCTCAAATGTGCAGAAGTCCTTAACCAATCAAATGCTACTTATTTAATCACCTGTCCAATGATGACAGTCGTTGCCACAATTCACACATATGCATGTTTTCAATCAATCAATTTTAAGCTTTATTCGCAATAGTCCTTTTGCACAGAACAATACAATATCAATTAATAGGATAAAACATTTGCATAAAAAGTATAACAATCTAGTGAAATAGGATTTCCTTTTTAAAACATTAAATAAATACAATGTAAACCACGACACGTCCATACAAGAAAAGGTAAAAAAAAACACATAGGATTAAAAACCTTACAAAATGGAAGTGCAACTTTGGAGTACATTTTTAACTTTCAGAGGAGAGCAAGCGCGCAGCCTCAGAACTAATCTACAGTTTTAAAACTGCATTGCCCATCAGCTTACTTCTTAAAAGCCAGGCACGGTAAACATACCTGGCAGATGCAAAGATGACTTTCCAATCCAGCGTGCTGGTAAGGAGCTGCATTGCTTCCCTTAGGCTTCTTATCCCCAGATCAACTAAAAGAGGCCGGCCGTAGGTACCTTTGCCTAAGCGCTAGTAAACTTTGGCAGACCAGCGTAAAATGAATTGGAGTTTCGTCAACTTGTTTGCAGAGTGGGCATACCCCAGAATTATGCGGTGACCATTCACGAGTGTACCAAGCAGTGTGCAAAAATCCCACTCTAAAGCAAAGGTATACAGAGCGCTCATAGGGTGGATGAATTCCATCCAGAAAAGGCTTTCAATTGCCCAACGAATTAGATAAAAGGAATTCAGGGCCGTTCTTCAAAGAATGCCTTTGGGCCTCCATATTCTGGAACGCGTTGTATGGTATGATATGGCATTTATAGCTCGCCTATACACAAGTGTTTCAAGGCGCGACGTGGCAAGGGAGGGGGAATAAAGGGAGGACAGACAGCGATCCTACTAGGCCAGGTGTCCTTCAGATCGCGCAAGTGCATACCTGGCAATTGTCTTGAGGTCAAACTTGAGCGAAGGGCAGCACTCACTAGGATTATCCCAAAAATATCTAGCGCCCAGCCCACATAACTTTGTTTTTACATGGAGTGGCCAGCCCTAATATTTTGGGCCTTCCAATTGCAGGAAATCCTTCAGGGCATCTTTGTATGGTTCCAGACTTGGCGAAGACCACAGTCTTACCCAATACAAGACTGGCTTTAGGGCAATCTGATTGGCTAAAGGCCAGACTTGGAGATCCAATTGGATCAGCAAGGTCGGGGCATTCTTGGGCAAGAGCAATAACTTCTTAAGGAAGTTATTCTCAACGGCAGGTAATGATTTTTTATTCGCATAACCCCGATCTCGGCACCATAGATTGATGCTGGCAATGCTTTCTTGTCAGATAGTGCTACAGCCGGTGAGATTACCCCCCTGCCGTGGCTTGCAAAGAAGTAACGAATGCCCCAGCTATATTTGTTAAAGTTTCTCTTGGTCTTAACAAGTTGGTCGGCCCACCCCCCCTCAACTCGTTGAACCTGATCCCTAAATAATCAAAGTGCCTAACCTGATCCAATACAATCCCATCAACCTTGATCTCCAGATGGCAAGGCTTGTAAGATGGGGGTTTAAAAACCATAAAGTTAGTTTTCGTGCCATTAAGCACAAGGTTAAGCTCCTTGCATTTTGCCAAGAAGATGTTAAGGTGCAAACTCAACCCAAAAGGAGTAGTGTCGAGGATCGCCGCCTCATCAGCGAAAAATAGAGTTGTCAATTTTTTCAACCCGATTTTTGGGTCGTCTAAGGCACCTGCCTCCAGCACATCCACTATTTCCTGAATGTATAACAGAAAGAGGAGCGGGGACAAGACGCATCCCTGGTGAACCCCCTTCATCACATCAAATGGGTCGGTCTGGTTCCCTCCAAGGCCATAACGCACTGTAGGTTGGGTGTGCACATGAAGTAATTTGATTGCATCAATCAACTCTTTTGGGACTTCCCGCTTCTTCAAGATCTGCCACAACGATGCTCTTGGGAAAGAATCAAAAACAGTTTTGAGATCCAGAAATATAACTTACAATTTCATTTTCAGTAGTTTTGTATATTTCTGGATTAATAAAGACAACAGAAAAAATGATCCACAGTACCCCGTCCAACACGAAACCCTGCCTGGGCATTACTCATGATCCCTGTGTCATCCACCCATTTTTGCAATTTTGACAGCAAGCAGCAAGACTTTACCAAAGGTCTTCCCGGCACAGTCCAGTAAGGATATTTGGCAGTAGTTTTCGGGCTGATCCGTGGCCCCTTTTTTATGTATGGGTACAATAATGTCCTCCCTCCAAGTTCAAGGGACTTCCTTGGCACAGATGGCAGCATTGAATACTCTGCACAGGGTCGGGATCCAAATAGACAGTTCATCCCGAAAGAGGTTTACTGGTATAAAATCGGGCCCAGCGGAGTTACCTGTTTTTTGTGAACCCAGGTCTTCTTCCACCTCTTTGTGTGATATGCTTGTTTTCTTTCCTGGTGCACATCAGTGAAACACATGCAAAGAAAGTTCTGAATGTGAAAATTCTGAAGCATGATAATGTACATTTATTTTACTACGATTGATTTATTTTATTTATGCATTTATTGATATTTGTAAGCCGCCTATACAACAAATGGTGTTTCAAGGTGCCACAACACAAAAAAGGGAGGGGTACCAAGGGAGAAAGATACAATAACGGTCCTACTAGGCCTTGGGACATTCGGATCGTGCAACTGCAGAACAAGAAGTGCGAGGGAAAGGGGGTCTGCCGGACTGCGCAAAAAAGCAAAGTGCTAGTGTGAGAAGGGAAAAACATGGTAAAAAGGAGAGCAGGTGTAAGTGCTAGGGAAGGACAGGAAGGCAAGTGCCTGGGAATGTGGTGGTGCGGATCCACCTGCTAAGTGCGAGGAACTGGGTGGACTGTGCGGGGAGGCTGGAGCCCTGTAGAACTCATTGGTAACAAGGCAGCCAATCACTGAGGCAGAGGGAGAAGTTAACAGGGGAGAGAGAAGGAAGAGGCAAAGAGGAAGGTCTTGAGGAGCTTCCCGAACTTATGGAGATTCGGCTCATGCCTGAGAGGGCCAGGGAGACCATTCCAGAGGGAGGCTCCTGCGGAGGAGAGAGATCTACCCCCCACTCTCTGCTTAGAGAAGCATCTCATCTGCAGAGAGTTGGATCTAGCAGATTGAAGGGTTCTAGCAGGGAGGTATTTAGGGAGAGAGAATTGGATGTAGCGGGGTCCCAGGCCCCAGACAACCTTGTGGATGATGCAGAGGGTCTTGCATTTGATCCTAGTAGCAACCGGGAGCCAGTGGAGAGACATGTTGGCTGGAGAGATGTGGTCCCTGGGTTAGAGGCCAAGCATAAATCTTGCCGTCCTGTTCTGAATTAGGTGAAGGGGCGACGGAAGGTTAAAGAAAGACTGAGGAAGAGACTGTTGCAGTAGTCAATCCTAGAGGGGAGCAGAGCTGTGGAGACATTACGTTCCTGGGGGAAGGTGAGGATAGCAAAAATGTCTCTGAGGAGGTGCAGTTGATAGTTGCCCTTATTTTGCGAGAATATGAGGAGAGAAGGAGAGAGAGGAATCAAAGACGTCACAGGTTTTTATCCTCAAAAGAGGGTGAGGTGAGAGGACCCATAAAGGATGGCCAGATGGCGGGAGGGAAGGTGAGAGCTGGGGCCCCGATGAGAAGGCTCCCAGTCTTACTGGCATGAAGACAGAGATCATTGGTATCACACCATGACTGAATAGCAATCAGACAGTCAGGGGTGTGAGAGGAGGAAGAGGAGGAGGAGGCAGTAGAGGGAAGCTTGAAGGAGAGCTGCGTGTTATCTGCTTAACACTGTGAGGAGACAAGGAGGCAATCACGTGGACCAGAGGGGCAAAGTAGATGTTGAAAAGCTAAGGTGAGAGGATAGAGCCTTGAGGGACACAGCAGGAAAATAGGGAGATATGAGGGAGAAAAGGGCCCAATTGAACCTGCGAGGGACAGTCACAGAGGAAGGAGGTCAACCAATCCAGTGCTAGGCCTGTGATGGCATGGGTGGCACAGAGCCAATTTGCAAGGGTGGCATGATTGACAGTGTCAACGGCAGAGGAAAAATCCAGAAGGAAAAGAACGTAAGGGGAGTTGTAATCAAGATTTGAGAGCAGGTCTTCACAGGAGATCAGTATAGCAGTTTCTGTGCCTCTAGCAGCTCTAAAGTCAGACTGGTAGTTGTGTAGACAGCTGATAGATTCAGTGTGTTGGATCAGTTGGGTGACAGCCAGCTTCTCCAGGAGTTTGCCCGGGAAGGGTGTAAAGGAGATATGGCAGTAGTTGGCCAGTCAAGAGGGGTCAACATAAGGCTTTGTGAGGAGAGGATGCACAAGGGAGTGCTTGAGGGGTAGAGGGAAGAAGCCGGTACTGAAGGAGTGATTGTAGAAATTGGACAGCGATGGCGCAAGGGAGGCAATGTTATCCTTGATAGTTCTGGTGGAGCAGGGAAGCACCCATTTGGAGGAGACTTTCATAGAGAGGACTTGTCTAGAGACCTCATCCGGTGCTGTAGGCAAGAAAGAGGACAGTAGAAGGGAGGGGGAGAGGGGCACCAAGGGAGGCCTGAGAGCTGGGGAGGGAGTAGGGGGAGCAAAGGAGAGTGAGGACAGAATGTCCTGTGTTTTGGTTAAAATGTGTGAGGCCAGAGAAGTACAGAGGGACAGGGGAGACGTGGCGACTGCAGTAGGATTGGCGAGTTCCTTGTAGATTTTAAACAGCTCGCCAGTGTTAGTGGCCCCAGAGATATGGCCTTGGATATGGACCTTCTTCTTCGAGTGGATGGAGAGTCTGTATTGCCTTTGGAGCAGGCGGCCGGCCAGTCTGTCAGAGGATTTGCTTGATGCCCACCACTTTCGTTCAGCCACTCTGCTCTTGCGTTTCAGTATGACTAGTTCGGAGTCATACCAGGTGTTGCAATTGGAGGCAGGCTTCATTCGAATCCTCATGACAGGGGCCAGGATGGCCAGGGTGCTGGTGATAGAGAGGTGAAGATTAGAAAGGGCAGAGTCAGTGTGTGGGTCAGTGGAAGCAGTTGGCGGCAAAGGCAGCAACTGACACTCGCTTCATTGGTCGAATGACGGAGAAGGAGACAGGCAGTGCAGGCAGAGGCTTAGCCGGGGGACCAGAGAGATCCAGATGAGAAGACAGCAGAGCATGGTCAGACTAGGAGAGAGGTGTAGTGAGAGGGTTGTTGGACATGGGGATGTCTGAAGAAATTAGAGCATCCAAGGTATGACCATCAGAGTGCGTCGGACTGGAAGGGTGAATGGTGAGGGAAATAACATCACAGAGGCTTCGGAAGAGTCCAGTGGCTGACTCGGGTGAGTCAAGGTGGATATTGAAGTCACCAAGGAGAAGCTTAGAGGTGGAGGCAAGAAGGGAAGAGGTGAGGTCAGACCACTTTGAGAGGAAGAAGGGGTGTGGACCAGGGGTCCTGTAGATGGTGGTAAGAGTCAACCAGAGGGTTGGAGAGACACCAAGCCTGCAGACGAGGCATTGAAATGAAGAGTAGGTCTGAGTGGAATGATAGTAGCAGGGATACAATCAGGGAAGATCAAGGCAACTCTGCCTCCTGACCAGTTAGGCCTGGGTTTAGAGAGGATCTTGTAGCCATCAGGGAGGAGAGTGTCATAAGCAGTGAGAGAGCTGGCAGTGAACCACGTCTCAGTGAGAGTGAGAATGTCAAAGTCTTCAAGAAGAAGACAGATATAAGAGGACTGTTTAACAGCATAACAAGAGTTAAGGATAGCTAGGTGAAGCTGGTTGCCACCTTTCAAGGTCTTCCGAGGAGGGGTACAGGGATGAGGTATGCCCGTCGCTGGTGGAGAAGGGGCAAGTGGTGAGGCAGAAGGAGGGAGGAAGTTGATGAGAGATGGAAGATACCTATGAAGAAGGAGGAGGTTGGGCCGAGAGCCCTGTGCCATGACAGGGCCATTATTTTGGATATGAATGATGCACCTAGATGATGAGAAGGCTGCCAAGAGTAATTCCCATCTGGTGCCTCCATTAATGGGCGACAAAGAGACAGGGGAGAGGACACAGACCATATGGGGAGTCCATAGGTCAGGGGAGGGAGCTACAAAGGAAATCAGCCACAGTCTGCTGGAAGAAGCATTGACATATGTATTGGCAATGGGCAGGCCTGGATTGGAGACCAGGAGATATCTTTTGAACTTTTTCCTTCCCGGCTTTGAGAGAGAGGTAGGATAGGTGATAGGGTTGGAGTGGAGGGGGGAGAGCAGAAAGAAGAGAGAAACAAATTGGGAGGGGGAGAGTTGGAGAACTGCACAAGCACAACAAACTCACCAAGCGGGCCGTAGGCCTTAGGTTAGAAGTCTATGCTGAAAACGACACTCTTCAATTAACTGCTAGCACACTGTGGGCACTTCTCACAGCTCGCCCACCGCACCTATTGCTCTAGCTCCTTAATGCCACTGCATGTTGTATACATTTACACGACTATTGTAACTAAGTTATGAATCTCTGCTGTAACCAGCGCCATAATGCCCACGGGCTCCTGTGCGCTACATGTTTGTATGTTTTCACTTGACCAATGTAACTAAGACATTTATATCTACTGTAACCAGCGCCACAATGCCCACGGGCTGCTGTGCGCTTAACAAATGTGAATAAATAAATAAAATAATAAATAAATGGTGCTTTATTCGTAGTGCCTGGTGAATGTCTGAGGCCAGCTCTCCTTTCCACCAGTGTGGTCATAAATACTGTCATGAGAAGTGAGCTTGGGTGACTGCCTTGGATCAGTACAACAAGGCACACTGGGCCTATTATTCTACATAATCTCTGATGTCCTCCAGGTTAAACAGTGCAGAGGGGTCTGCTGGGCTCCCACTGAGCAGCCCCATGGTGCAAGAGAAGGTATCCCAGCTCATTATCTAACCACTGGGCTCAGCAGCCTTAAGGCACAATATGTTTGAAAATATCCATGGCACCAGCGGGCTCCACAATGCACCTCCCGCTTCACCAGCTTCACCAGCTCATGTGCAAGCGTTACTAATCAGTATCAGGAGTCGTAGGGGAGTGAAGCGTGCCTCAGCAGTGCGCCATCCCCAAACCTCAACTGTAAGTCCACCCTTCCTTGCCAAGCTCCATACAGGTTCAGTGCTCACAATCGCCTCTTCCCGCTCAGCGGCTTGGCAGAGCACATGTTGGCCAGGGAGAGCCTAATCCCACGGCATCTCTCGTCTTGCAGGACGCCAAATCACTGCATGTCGGGTGTCGCTGCTCCCCCGGGCTGCCAGAGTAGGAGCTCTTTCCTACAGTTCGGGCAGTGAGAATCAGCAGAGGGTACCACTCCTCTTCAGGCAAAGGGCGCCTACAGTTTGCATGCGCCCGCCATTATGTGCATGAGCAGGGGATTCCCCTGCGTCCTCCAGTGAACCGGCGTGGTTCTTTGTTTGTCACGGTATCTTGCTCCAGAGTACATTTCCTTCAAAAAATGTTTGTCTGTTCACGTGCACACAGTGATGGGAGCCAACATTCTGCAGGGGATTGTCAGGGACTTAAGGGCTGCGGAAGGCAGCATGGATTCTAGCCTTATCCAGGTGTTAGGGACAAAATCACTGTTCCTCACACAACACGGTAGACATAGATGGAGCAGGGGAGATCTTGCGCACAGGGCCAACCCAAGGCCTGCAACATGATCCGTTATAGTCAGTGGCCTCACCACAGTCCCACAACATGATCTCGAGTAGGCACTGATGGCCCCGGCTATTCACCAGAGATCGGAGGCAGCTCACGGGTCCCCATCATGGTGCGCGATACTGCTCTTCCACATACCGCCTCCGCCCCTGGCTCACTGTCATTGTGCGCCATCTTAGGTGGCTTCACGTCGGCTGCTGGACACTTTATCCCCGATTCGGCTCCACCTCAATCCTGCAATGTTTTCCAGTCACCATACCATTTGGAGAAAAGATAACCAATGTGGGGATATTACTATTGGGTCTGCTGTGCTTTGATCCTCAGAGCCCCCAAGCATGTGCCTGCTTCCTTCAGAGCACAGATGTAACATGCACAAAACGCTGTCCACATTTCTCAGCACTTTAATATGATGAACCAGAGCTCTGAAATAAAATCATGCTCTTTAAATCTTGGCATTTGCATCGCATGATATGTTTCAACCTTGTACATATTGTAAAAGCAGGCCTACATGAATCATTTATGTTAGCCTAATAGCCAGTATTGGTTTATTACCTCACCTTAGACATGGCACAACATGGATGTGTGGGGTTTAATCACAGTCCCAACAGATATAAATGAAAGGCCAGGTTAGGCCTTACTGCGAAATACATTGTTATGCAAATATAAATACAGGTATTTCTGCAGTTGACGCAAGGAACATTGTAACATGGAAAAGGCACATCACTATGTTGGCTGAGAGACAAACAGCAGAATTTTTCATTGAAACGGCCACACATCAAAATGCTGTGTACCCTGGCAATTAAGGTAGACTGGGCATTGCATGTGAAAGTTAAAGCCAAGTAATATCTTTCATTTAAAGTGACTATGGCTTACCATCCAACACAGAAGCTGACATTGTGTTAATTGGAAATGCACATTGTGAGTGATCAAAATGAACTATAGCAGCCCTTCACTTTCAAAATGTCCCATTGAAAAACAAATACTGTGCGCAAAGAAAAAGAAATCCACATATTCAAAAGCACATTAAACCATGATAGTAAAATGCATAGTTATTTCAAGTAATAAAGGCTGCATAAGAAAATTGAATGTGACCATGGAGGAGGCTTTTTTCTTTGAGGTCCCACATGTAAATTTCTCCTGAGTTCAGGAAAATGCAACAATATAAGTTTCGATTCTGGATGTGAGCCAGTTGATGGGAAGAATGCTGAGACCATGATTAAAGGACATTAGTCATGGACAGAGGAGAGCTAATGGATTAATTGCGGATTATGTCAACATTGCAGCCCGCAGACTCGGAACTACATGGTTTCAAGGAAATGAAACCAACAAATGGGAACTGTGATGTGAAACTAAATATTATGTATAATGGCCATAGACTTGTATTGGAAATGTTATATTAAACAGTGATTGGTGAATGGTTATACTTACAGACTTGGGACAGATGTCATTATTAAGCTGATTTCAAGGCAGTGGTATTGATATAATTGTCATTCATGTACCACTTAAAATGTGTTTCTAGCTTCCCCAAATATGTCCTGAATCTAATAAGCTGATGGCTTGTTAAATTAGATATCTGTATATGAAAGTTCATATGAATAACTATTATACTTCTTGTGTAAAGGGGCAAAAGAACATAGTGCGCCTGTGCAATAGTATGCCGAAATTAAAGTAAGCTTCAGCGATTCGCCATGAGGAGGAAGATATTAATATCTGTATATCATGGCATTTATTGGTAAATTACAAAATGTTGCTATGTAGGGACTTTTTGGGTAAAAGCTGACAGTTAAAACAAAATGGTATTGATAGAAAGTGTGTATCTCTTCACTTCACTTCAATCACAGGACTCCCCTAGCCTACCAGCAGGGAGGCGTTGGCTCTTAGGAGGTTGAAGAGAGAATGATCCCCAATGGGAAAGTTAGCACCAATAAACAGGCACCTCCTAATTGTAGTAGGCGGAGGTGTGGCTTATACATTAAAAGGTATTTGCTCTATCCAGACAGGGATCAGACAAGGAGAAAAAGCTGCCTAACAAAACCATCCTTAAGGGGGAGCTGCAAACATCTTCCAGGACTTGCCCTTAATCCACCTGGGGGTATCCTAAAATAGCTGCCTGACATCTGAGTTGGAGAAGCCTTCACATTGAGAGGCCTTAAACCTTGCTTGGAAGAGAGAAACTGGCAGAAGCCAACAGCTGACTAGGCCCTGAACCTTAAGGAGAAGCCTGTTGAGAGTTGAAAGCTGGCGATGATCTCTGACTGAAGTGGCCAGACCCTGAGCTGTCCAAAGAGGAGCCTGGTTGTCTACCCTGAGCGCCCCAAAACAGATGTGCCATGTAAGTAGAACTGAGCCATTTGAAACCAAGTTTGTGGGGAATCTGCCTGTCTTAATATCGTCCCTTCATAGTGGTTGGGGAGAGGGGGCAAATTGTTTAGACCTGTAGCATATTTTACTGTATATTAATTGTATTAACTCCCAAATATATTGACGCAGGGGGGGGCATGGAAGAGTTTGGAACTTCCACCCTCTCTCCTAGCAGGAATGATGTTATAGTCACATAAAGTAATTGGGGTGTCCTGTCCACAAAACAAAATTTTGAATTGTTCCATTCCCAAACTTGCATTTAAAGCAAAAAGGTCATTGCCATTAAAACAGAACTCCCAATTGATACCCCTTCCCAAACCTTGCTTTTAAATAAAAGGTCTACTTATTCTAAAACGAAAATCCCAATTTTCACCACCCGTTAAGCATTGTATTTAAACAAAAGGGGTGCTTTGGGCCCCAAAGACATTCCTAAACTGCCCCCACTCCCTAGACCTGACCTTTAAACAGAGGGGTGCTGCATATGACTTATGCCTGGGTGTTTGGTGCTGGGGGGGGTGCTTTGCAAAGTGACGCTAGTGTAATTTCCATTGAACAACATACACTCTCTGTTGAACGTGCGTAAGTGACCCTGCTAACAGAACGATTTTAGATTGTTTTGGGGTGAAAAGGAAACTGGGTGCTAGTTGCCACATGTATTTGTCCAAATTAGTGTTTCCAAAACTGCAGGCATTTTTCCAGCGGGCATGGAAATTAACCTAACAAATGCTGCTGTAAGATTGCTTTAAAAAAAGTTGAAATGTGTATATTAAAAGTAAACCCTTCTCAAGAAGTGCTGATGTTTATGCTCTAGTCATGTTAAATGTTAAAGGTATTTGTACCGCGCACCGTCACCAACGGAGTTGGTCCCCAGGCGCTCTGGCGGATCCGTAAACGAGAAGGTGGGGTGGGTTAGTAAGGTGAAGAGGGAGTAGGATAGTGAGAGGGATAGTGTTGTGTTGGCAGCTTCAACTCTGTATACACCGGGTGCTGAGCTTTGGTGCGAATATCGGATTGATGTCAGTCCTCATGTGCTGTTGGTACGGCTTATGTGTTTTTGCAGTGTTGTGAAGTGTGTGCAGGTTGTTGTGCGAGAGATGGTTGTCTGAGTTTTTTGAATGTGATAAGTATGCAGAGATGTTGAGTTTTTTCTTTTTTTGTATAGGTATTTGAACATGCTAACACTCACAATTCCACCCAAGTGCAGCACCCGCCAACCCCCATACTTCCTCCAGGAGGCGTCCCAGGTCAACGCCCAGAACTCCATCCAGGTGTGGGACACGCCAACATCCCCCACTCCAACCACGTGCTTCACCTAGTAATCTTCACAAATCTTCACAATTCCATATAAGCGTGGCATCATGTTAACATTCTCAATTACATGTTAAATGCTAAAGGCTCCCATATCGCGCACCCCAACCAACGGAGCTGGTCCGAGGCGCTCCGGCGGAGCCACAAGCTAGGAAGGGGGGGGGGGTTTGGCCAGTTGGGGGAGGAGGGAGCGTGAGGGAGAGTGAGGTGGTACACACCATATTATTTAATTAGACAAAAGGGTTTCGTGGAACAAGAGGGTTGAACTGGTTATTTAGCCTGTGTTCTATGTGTTGTAATGTAGTGGCCTTTTAAGAGGGGCGTGGCGAGTAGACACGGATCATCACCGCGTCACCAGGTTAATAAAAGGGGCCACTGCAGGCACGTGTGGCACTGCAGTGGAGACCCAGTTAGTGGCAACTCCTGGCTCCTGTGGTCCTTGTGTCTTGTTTTATTGTGGCTGCCTGCAGGGGAGCCGACTTATGAATTTCCCAGGGGGGGTGAGGGGGGCCCAAATACAGGAAGTGACATCACTGGCAGTTATAGTACCACAAATTTGCATGTAGTCACCAACTTGGTGCAACGGCGTGCGCGCGGGGGGGGTGGATGCGTGCACAGCGCAGAACAGTGGAAACATTGGGTAGCATGTACTGCATACACTAAAGTCAAGTAAGAAGGAGATTTAAACCTTCGAGTTGCATTCCAGTAGGCCATCACTGCCCCAACTCCACCCCTATATAATCATCCAGGTTGTAGTAGCCCCCAAAAGGCAGAGAAACACAACTAGGATGGGAGAACGAAATGCTGTCCCATCCTGTGAGTGTGTCAAATGTCAGAACAAAGACTGTGCGGGTGCCTCCTACCTTGGAGCACAATCTCACTAATTTGGTGCAAATCTCGCAAGTGGGAGCATGGGAATCCCCTGTGTGTGTGTGGGCTGCAGACCCTGGATCACATGCTCACTTCTTCAGTGTGAAAGTCTGGCCAAGGCTCTTTGGGCAAGCATTCAGGATGGCTCTCACACCTATAAACATTGTGATATATTGAGTGGGCACCTCCCTCCTTGGAGCATAGTATCAACCGTTGCTGGTAATCTCGCAACTGAATATACAGTTTCTCTCTTGGTCATCTCAGTGACCCCATGTATATTATTGGAGTCAGTCTCCCATCTGGGAAGACAATTATATTTCTGCTAAAACACTCTGAATTGTCACTCCAGTTTTCTCGATCTATAGATCCATACCATATTCATTCAATGTGTGTGCAGGGGTGATAACCTGTGTCTGAGAGAGCTCATTCTTTCACTCAGGAGAGATAAAGGGGTAACAACCCCCTGTATGTGGGATCAGGCTCATTTTGCCCATGGCCCCTCCAGAAGGAGTGAGCATGTTTTAAGACCCTGCTGATTCTGCTACCCGACAGGCTCGAGCCTTCTATCCCTTGCCCCATCACGGCTCCCAACATCCTGAGCGGCAGTTTATGGACAGCAGGCAGCTCCGGATATGCCTGTTGCCAATTGAATGTACACAGATCTACTATTTAGACACTGAGAGAGAGCCATGAATCCACATTGGTGGTGAAGAAGCACTCAACATACAGAACACAATGGTATAGTGTTGCAGTCCTGCTGAGAAATGACAATTCTGAGCATGTGAGCAGTAGGCTGGATCAGTGCTGCCCCATAAAAGATGTAGAAGCCTATGTGAGAAGTGGCAGTACTGTCCCAACGGTGAGAAGTGTAGTATTTTTACATTAACTATGCTTAAGAACTTTGGGTTATTGAATAGTGCTGCTACATTCTGAGTAATTCCATCCCTTTAAATATGTGAGCTCTTGTATAACCACAACAGTGTTGAGTTATTCTGCTGATGACAGACCTGCTCAATAGTTCTGGTTCTGTATCATTAAATGTACTTCAGATCTTTAGAGTATTGGAAGGATAGCTCAGGGGCAACATGCTCGCCTTGGAAGCAAGATGACAGAGCAACACAGGTTCGATCCCTCAGTCCTCGCAACACAGATTCACTACTTCAGTCCGCACAACACAGGTTCGCTCCCTCGGTCCGCGCAACACAGGTTTGCTCCCTCAGTCCGTGCTTAGAAACCTCTGGGTAGTACACGCATCATAAATAACCAATTAAAATAAAAAGAAATACATCTGTTGAGAAGTGCTGGGGCCTTGTCAATAAGAGTGTAGCAGCTCAACTGAGACGTGCTGATGTTGTCCCATCAAAAGTATAGCAGCCCCACTAAGATGAACTAGCATTGCCTCAACAAAAGCATAGTATTATCGCTGAGAAGATTTAACAATTATAGAAGCCCTGTTACAGCAATACTATCCCATCAAGAGTATAGCCAGCTAACTGAGGAGTACCAGCAATGCCCTATTTCAAATATGGCAGCTCTACTAGAAAGTGCTGGCTCATACGCCTCCGCTCCCCGCCCATAGCATTCACCCTCACCACGTGCCCACTCAGAGACATGCAAACAGTCTCATTTGCCCTCTCCCTGCCCCTGCTCCCTGCCCCCTCCCTCGCTTTGCATCTGTACCTCCATTTCTACAAATCCTTCTGGGTTTGGTCTACCTCTACATCTGTGCACCCCTCGTAACAAGAGGGGTGCACAAATGCACAAATACACCCAACCCAAAACGATTTTTAGAAATTGAGGGACATACTTGTTTTGCATCTGTGCCTCCATTTCTAAAAATCCTTATGGTTTGGGTGTACCTCTACATCTGTTCACCCCTCTTGCGAAGAGGGGTGCACAGATGTAGAAGTATACCCAACCCCACACGATTGTTAGAAATTGAGGGACAGATGCAAAGCAAGAGCCTCTTGCATTGCATCTGTCCCACAATTTCTAAACATTGTTTTCCCCCGGCTTTTACCCGGGCCACCAAAGAGAGACACAGTATGGATGGAACAAAGGGCCATCCATACTGCGTCTCTTCTCTCCGGCCGGGGGGGGGCTCAGCCCCGACTTCATTCTGCCGGGGGGGCCCGGGCCCCGCAGCCCACTCGTACTCGGCGCCCCTGGCTGCCTGGGCCTGTGTGACCACAGTGCCCAGTTATTATATGCTGGGTGCCCGCAGTGACACAGTAGCAGCGGGTGATCCTGCGACCTGAGGGTGATCCCTCGTGCGTCCTAAGTAGCGTGCCCGCTACATCCCCAGGTGATCCTGGGTCCTGTGGTCTGCTCTGGTGCCCCGGACCATGCCATAACACTGGCGACGAGGAGCGACGGCACCTGCCGCAGAAGAACCTGAGAGGCGGCATCGGCCGCATATTGTGAGGAGGAACGAAGGACAGTCGGGAGCCTGCTTCGAGGCTGCAGTGCGGCCCCCCCTCTTGCGGAGCTGTGCAGGGCGTGAGGACAGCGAGTGTCGTTCGGCCGCGCAACAAGGAGGCCGTGGGCCGAGTGAGCGGCGTCCACCACAAGTAAGAGGGGGCGTGACTGCAGTGCGGGGGAGCCGACAGCGATACGGCCAAGCCTGTGGCCTGCCTCGTGGCTGCTGCAGGTGCCCGTCTGGAGGGGCTATGCTGCATCAGACAAGGAAACGGACAAAGTGAGGAGCGGTGTCGGCCGCGTAACACAAGGGGGTGTGTCTGGGAGTATAGCCGGGCCCGCAGTGGTGAAGCTATAGGCTGAGTAGTGTGGGTTCACTTTGCTTCTCTTACCAGATCCCTACCTAAGTAATAAATTACAGACAACCTATGTGTATGGAAAAGTTGTAGGCCGTAGGCATTTTATTTTCTCACAGAAAATACAACACAACAAAATATTTACACTGCCATATGCTTATGGGCACATTGTGTCCAGTTCCGAAGTTGCCCAAGGCTCCGCCTGAGTCCTTGTTATCCCTGAGCCTTCGTTCCTGGGCACATGCTGCCACACCCGAGTGGGGGTTCCTTACGCCCGCTCAGGTCCCCCCTCAAAAGCACCTTACATACATCCCCGTTCCTGGAGTGCCCTAAAAATGTTGTTGGAAAAAAACCCCATTCCTTCCTTTGATAGGTGCACCCCATCCTGGTGAAACATGTCCGGATTGTTCCGGAGTAATGCCTTATGAAATGCAGCCCTGTGCTCTTGCAGTACTTTTCTACTGATTTATTTAGTTTCTTTCAGGCTATTTCAATTGCGTGCCTCTTCTGTGCCCCATACCAGACCCTTCTTGGTATTATCTCTGACATAAAAATCTCGGTTTTCCACCAGCTGCAGGCTATGCTATGCAGTGACTCGCAGATGTTCCTTTGTAATTTACCCCTGCTTGTGCTCACCAGGTCGTTCCCCCCCGAGATGTATAACCAGGTACTCGGGGGGTGGGGGGAGTCCCTGAAACCTATTAGGTCTGACAGCCTGTCGTGAATGTCCTCCCAGTGCATCCCTGGGAGGCCCCACCATGACGTGATTGTGTTCCTGAAATGTAGTGCTTGCTTCACTTCTTCCAGCCACCTGCCCGCCCGGGTCATGAAAGAGTGCCACACTATCCATGCTGATTTGTATGGTCCGGCCTCTGTGGAAACGGGGGGGATAAGTGTCATATCAGTTCCTCCCTTATGTATTTTTTAAAACATTGCGACTTCCATCCCCTAATTCGTCTCACCCCCTTTGTTCGCATGCCCCCCGCCCACACAGAGGTTGCTGCCCCTATCCTGAAAGAGTGCGTCCCAAATTCGGCTGGATCCCATCCTGCTTTTGCCGCCACCTGTTTTAATACTGCCTGAAACTGGTACCTGCTGAGTGCGCTGCCGTCCCTATGAATCAATAACTGTCCGTCGACCTCTGGTCGAAGATCTAGAAATTCTTGGGTGATGCATCTGGGACATTGGTCCTTTTCTCTGATGCAATTGAGATCTATTGCTCTCCCCTTCCCCATTTGGTCTGTTTTAGATTTCCTTAGCATTATAGACATCCCCTTGATACCCATACTAACGTCTTTCCTTGCCAGGCCGTCTCCTGCTCCCGTATTCCTGGCCACCAGTTCCCCTATTCTGAAAGCTCCATAGTATCCTAGCGCAAATGCTGCCCTGAACAGCGCGGTTTCGTACATGCTGCTGCATGTGTCTTGCAGCACTTTTAGCAGAATTATCAATTTCCCAAAATTTAGCAGCCTTCTGCTAACTGGTTTCTTCCCCTCTAACTTCGCCCATCCCCTCATAGTGTATTTTATCTTAGCGCTGTCAGTCGGGTCCGGTATACCCTCCACTTTTGTGGTATATGCCACCGCCGCCAGGTGTGCTGCTGCCCAGCTTTTCTTTTTCCCTCTGGCAAATGCCCCTTCGAGAAATTCACAAATTTTTTCGTAGAAATTTTTTCCACCTTTTTTACACCTGTTTCCACCAACACATCTTTTACATGCTTTTCGTACTGCTTACCCGTTTTGTACGTCGGGGCATTTCTGGTCAGCTTGTCGATGACCCTTTCTTTTCTCTGTTCTTCTCCCACTTCTTTTGAGTCGACCTTGTGGCCAACCGTGCTTTCCTTTCTAGTGCCTCTAACGGGACCCATGCCTTCCGCGGCGTGGGTGTTTTTTCCTTGTCGGCGTCCGGTCTCAGCTCCCTGAATTTCTCCCACTGAAAGCGAGAGATTGCATCAGCCACCACATTTTCTTCCCCAGCGATATGCCTCGCCTTTATGCATGTATTCATCTTTAGGCTTTCCAGTGTGATTGACCTCATTAACTCTAATACTATCATGCATGACGCACTTCCTTTGTTTAACATGTGCAGCACTGCCATGTTATCTGACCATACTGCCAACTCCTTGTTCCCTAGCTCTTCCCCCCATGCGCATAACGCGACCCATATCGGGAAGAGCTCCAGCAGCGTTATGTTCTTTGTCCATTCCGCCACTTGCCACGATTTTGGCCACTTGCCTGCACACCATTTTTTTCCCAGTATTGCGCCAAAACCAAAGCCACCTGCTGCATCAGTGAACAACACCCTTTTACCTTCCTCGTTCACCGGTAAGCGCCATATTACTGCCCCCTTGAAGTTTTTCAGAAATTCTGCCCACACTTCCAGATCTCTCTTGATTCCTCCCCCTAGCCTGACTCTGTGGTGCCCTTTGGTAGCACCTCTCGTTTTCAGCTCTATACGTCTCCGGAATACCTTCCCCTGCGGTATGACTCTTTCTGCGAAGTTCAGTTCTCCTGCCAGCGCCTGCAATTCTCTCACTGTTGCTTTGTTTCTTCCTTGCAGTTCCTTTATTGTCTTCAGCAGCTCTGACACCTTGTCCTCCGGGATCCGACACCTCCCCTTGTTTGAGTCAATTTCTATGCCTAGAAATTGGATAACTTGCGTTGGCCCCATCGTTTTCTCCTCCGCCAGAGGAAAACCCCACTCGCTTGTTATTTCCACAAATTTGTCCAGGGTTGCCCTGCATAGTTCCGCACCTTTGGGGCCGACGAATAAAAAATCGTCCAGGTAATGTACCATCATGGACTCCCTCATCTCCTGTGTTACTGCCCATTGTAAGAATTAATTTACCCTCTCGAAATATGCGCATGAGATGGCGCACCCCATCGGGAGGCATTTGTCGATGAAGTATTCCCCCTCCCAATGCATGCATAACCATCTTTGTGATCCGCTGCTGACTGGCAACAGGTGAAATGCCGATTTAATGTCTGCGTTTGCCATCCATGCCCCTTCCCCCGCTTTTCTGACCAATTCCACTGCCTCCTCGAAGTCTGAATATGATACCGTCGCCTCGCTCTGAGCGATGCCGTCGTTCACCGAGGCACCCGGGGCGGTAGGATAGATGATGTATCAGCCTGTATTCCCCTTTGTCTTTTTTTCGGCACCCTAGCGGTGAACATATAAATTATTTGAATGCCGTGAACGGGCCCTCTACCCTTCCCAGTTCTACTTCTTTCCTGTTTTCGATTGCCGATTTTAGATTCCTAGGAATGTCTTGCGCTCCCTGCCCGGTAAGCGGGATGTTAAAACCTTCTCTAAAGCCTTGCCTGATTTGTTCTGCCGCTTCTTGGTTGGGGTATTTCTGGAGCCACCTTTCCATCCTCTCGATTTTTACCGGCGTGGCCCCTTTCCTGCCCCAGTTCTTATATCCGCGTCTCATCTCTTCTGCCGCTTGGAGCTGCGGCCCTTGTGCACTTGGAGCTGCTGTGGTCACCGTTGCATCTCTCGCACTTGTGGCTGAACTTGCACTTCCATCCCCAGCCACAGGGTACCCCCTTTTAAAAGCTCCTGAATTGACCTGGTTCCGCTCGTGCTGTCGCCGTGCTCCCACTGCCCCCCTCGTGTTGTCGGGGGCAGGCTGCTCTGCCACCCTCTCTGTGACCCGTAATTTCTGCTCCGAAAACTTTGGTCTCTATTTCTGTCATAGCTGGATTCGTACTTCCTGCTACTGGATCTATAATCCACTTTGTAATCATTCGCCAATACTGCCTTCTCTGCTGTCCCCCTGTGCTCCGCTCCTTGGAATCCCATTTCTCCTTTAGCACGTTAAAAATGTAGAGGTTAAAGTTTTCTTCATCCCAGCCCATATCCGGAAAGCAGTCCATCTCCTTTCTGAACTCGTGGTCATACTCCAGCCATGCATCCCCTCCAAACGCTGCGTGGACCTTCAGCACCCTCTGTTGATACGCAACTAATGCTACCCCGTTTTCTGGGAATTTTTGTAATATAATTGTAGACATTATGGTGAAGGCCGCCATCCAATTGTCAAAGCTTCTCACTACTGGCCCCTTTCTTAGTAAGCTTTTCTCGTCCTCCTTCATGTCCTCTAGGGCCACATTCATCCCCCTCTTTTGACAATCTAACAATGTAAAGATATCGATCAATTCCTTCCTCCAGATTTTTTCCTTTATTTTGTCATTTATGTACCAAGCCATTGCATTCATCGACCTGCCCTGTGCGTCTTTACCCATGGTTGGCCTGCCATATTTCGTCATGAGTGGCCCCTCATTTTCTGCCGTTACCACCGTCAGTGCTGCTCCCGGTGGTGTGGCCCCTGCTCCTATGTTTGGCCCTGCCGGTACACCTTGTGGTGTCGGGATCATTGGTGCTTCTTGCGGCACCTGGACTTCTGGTGCCCCTTGTGGTGCCGGGACCGGGGTTTCCCTGGGCTCTGCTGGTGCCCCCTGTGGTGCCGGGACCGGGGCTTCTCTGGGTTCTGCCCCTGCCCCTCTCTGTCTTTCCTTGCTCACCACTCCTCTCCATTTAACCCAAGCCCTTAGATGATCCCTTTCTTCGTCATCACTGCTTGATTCATCTGATGAACTCCCCCGCTGCTCCTCCCTGGATTTCTTCCCCCCTCTGCTCTTCTTGTCATTGGTTCCGGGCGACTTACCCGAAACCGTGACGCAATTTTTTAACATTTTTACTATTTTATTCCCCACATTATTATTCACAATACCTTTCTTTTTTCTTTCTCTTGGTCGGTGCCTCCGTCTGTACCTCTGATCTCTTCAACTCCGCTCTTCCCCTTTTCTGTCCTTGCGGTACCTCGTCTTCTCCTTCGCTGCTGCTGGGCTCTATGAACAGCAGAGGTGACGTTGCCTTTGCTCTTTCCTCTTTTTGCATTATTTCCAGCACCCATTGTGCCCCATACTCCTTCTCCGCCTTTCTTGCCCATTCTGAGAACTCTTGGGCCCTTTTCGCTCTTCCTTCCGGCATTCTTCTCGTCTGAATTCTGACGGTCATGCTTCTGTTTGACCATGGCGAAAGTCCTTCGTTTGTTCGCAGATGGTACTTCTGGGTTGCTCCTGCTCCGGCACCGTTGTAGCCACTGTGATCAGTATGAACTCTAGAGAAGTAGCAAAAATGCGTGAGCCCGCAAGAGAAAATGTTTTTCCTTCACCTTCTCCAGGTACTAAGAGCCTACCCGAGAGAGGTGAGCTCTTACCTGGTTCGTGCCGCCTCTCCTTTTCCAGGCTTACTTATACCCCCCCGGCCTTTTGTTCCTTCCTGGGGGCGGCCGGGTTACCCCCCTGACCCTTTGCTGTTACATTTTGCACCTTCCCAGGTGCTGTTTCCTGCCCTTCCTGGGCTTTTGTTTCTTGTGGTGCCATTCGGACACCCCTCCCTACGCTTTTGCGCCGTTTTCCCCCACCCCGCGCCTAAACTCCCAGACCCTCTATCGTCCTGCATTTCATGCGGCCCGGGGCCTGGGTCATTCAGTATGCAGCTGTGTGAAGCTGCAAACACCAGGTAGTTCCCTGAAAGGCAGAATCAAGACAGGGTCCAGTCACTACCAGCGTCACTGCCAGCGCCCACGCATTCCCCAGCTGGCATATCAAAAGAAAAAAAAAACACTCTCCAGCCCACAAAAGAGGGGCAACACCATTCCAGCCCACCAGAGAGGGGTATCACCATTCCTCCCCACCTGGAACATTGTCCAGCCCACAAGAGTGGGGCAACACCATCCCAAGGCCACCAATCTTTTGCCCCAACAAGTACTGCAAAGAGGGGTGATTAAGGCGTGCCCCTCCTGCAATCGGGCACCAGAAGAGCAAAGAGAGGAACACACGGGCGGTTCCACAAGAACACCACGCGTGACAAACCCCAAACACACCATAAGGGTAGCGGCTCCACCCAGGAGTGCTCATGCGCCGTAGCGTCAGTGGGGGACCCACATCAGGGTCCATCATGAGTACGGAAGACGACAACGCCCAAGGGCCTTTTCGACAAAATGGACAACTCGCCCCATTACGGATCTTTGATGCAGTGGGAGCACCCGCCAGCCTGGACCCTCGTTGGGAAGCGTGGGTCGAGAATCTAGAACTAATCTTTGAAGCCGTAAAGGTCAAGGACAAAGCAAAAAGACCAACCCTCCTATGTTCAGCCGGCCCCGCAGTCCAGAGACTGTTTAAAACGTTGCGGCCCAGGGATCAAACGTACAAGGCAGCAATACAAGCCCCGAATGCGTACTTCATGCCCATGGTAAACAGGGACTACGAGAGATTCAGAATGCGCAGCACAAGACAAGACGAAGGGGAGAGCCTGGATGCCTTCCACGGGAGACTGCAGGGAATTGCACTGTTGTGTGCCCTGGGAAACCTCAAGGAGTATGAAGTGAGAGCACAAATAATATACGGGTGCAGCTCCACCAAGCTACGCAGGCAAGTTCTCAGGGAACCTGGGCTGAGTCTGGACAGAATTTTGGAGCTGGGCCAGATCCAAGAGCTGGCAGAGGTGCGCGCCTCCTTCATGGACAACTCGAGGCAGTTCATCAAGCTTGAAGAGCCCTTCCAGTGAGTGAAGCTGGAGGAGGCATGTGCAGTAGGCCGATGGCAAGGCGGCAGAACCGCCAGAAGAGGGGAATGGCCGTGGAAGGAGGCAGGCAACATGTGCCCCCCCATGCGGATGGGACCTGCCGCACGCCAATGAGTGTCCCGCAAAAGGGCACACATGCGGGAGGTGCGGGAAAGACGGACACTTTGCAAGGGTGTGCCTCACTGACACCCGCCAGCGCAGTGAAACCAACACCCAAGGAGGAAGAAAGGCAACGACAAAAGTCGGGAAGGAAGTCGCAGAAAAAGTGTGTTTAAAAGTATGATCCTAAAAAAATATGTTGTGTAATTGAAGCTTTGTTTTCTGCCACATAGAAGGTGGCTTGTCTACTCAATTAAAGTCATTATTCACTGAGCTTACAGTTTAAATAAGCATATATTCTTTCTATACCCGGCAAGTGCATTGGCAGGATATCCATTTTGGTATAACCCTGTCGAGTTAGATAGAAGGTTGCTGTGCCTTGTTAAAGGACCACTCTAACATGTCCCCTCAGAGGCAGGGAGGTTTATAAAGAGACACAGGGTGTCATTCCGAGGTTGGTGCTAAGGGAAAAACGATGACGGTAAAGGATTACCAGCATTGCTTATCGCTACAGGCTATTCTGACCAACCAGACCGCTATTAACGGCATCGTAAAGTACAATGCCGTTAATAGCGGTCTGGGCGTGCGCACGTGACCCACCATGCCGGCATTAGCGGCATGCCGTAAACCGGAGTAGATCACAAGTGAGGCGGACATGCAAATAACGGCCTCATGAAGGCGGAAAAAGTGCTTACCAGCACGCCGTAAATACCGGCATTGCTGACATGCCTTAAAAAGCCCTGAGCAGTGTTCACAACTGCAACAGGTGCACACAATCAGCACAGGTGGAGGCAATGGAGTCAGGCCCAGTACAAAAGGAGAACACCCACACACCACACCCCCTCCTACTCCAAGATGATTCCAATAGTAGTAGCATTACTGGAGCTGGAGGACTTGCTTGCATTGCCACAACATCAACAACAATAACAGCCGCCACCACAGAGGAGACACAGGATGAGAAGGAGGGTGAGACGGGCCCAGCATGTCCCACCAGTGCAGCCACCGTTACCATGCCGGCAGCCCCCAATCCCTCGCATCAGAGCCAGTCCTTTCAACCTAACCCCTGAGCAGATCCTCACCCTGTACCGTCTGGACCGGGACACCATCACCACCATAGTGGACCTGATACACGACGACATAGTGAGCCTCATTGAAATACGCACGGCCACCCCCCCTCTACTGAAGGTAGTGTCTGTGCTCCACTTCCTTGCCAGTGGCACCTACCAGCACACAGTGGGGCACATGCATGGCATATCACAACCCTTATGTTCCCGGATTCTGACCCAAGTGCTGGATGCCCTCCTCAAGCACACAAGGGACTACATATCCCTCCCACGGACTCCCCAGGAGATATTTGATACAAAGGTTGCCCTCCATCCACTGGCAGGCATGCCAAATTGCGTAGGTGCCCTCGGCTGCACCCACGTGGAGTTGATGGTCCTGCATGCCATGGAGGAGGTGTACCAGTTTGTCTCTGATGCTGTTTAATATATACATGCGCACCCTGTGCAGCTTATTGGTGGAAGCAGGTGTGTCGTTTACAAATTACAGACGACACCCAACTCATATTGGAATTGCCACGCCACGGATAGCAAAGTGATTGCAAGGGTTTACAAGACTATAGACGACTGGATGCAGGCAAACTGGATGTGCCTGAATGACTCAAAAACAGAACTGATGCTGTTTGGTTCCAGTCGTCAGTTGGCCAATCTGGGGGTAAAATACAATTCTTTCCGACTCAAGAATGCCACTATTTTGGTGGCCCCTAAAGTGAAAACCCTGGGTATGATGGTCAATTCTGCGGTCGATTCTCATGCCCAGACGAGCTACCTTAAAAAAAACACGGCGTATTATCTCAGGCTAATGAAAGCAATTAAGCGGTTCCTTACTGAAGGCAATATGGCCACGATAGCCAGAGCCATTATTCTATCACAGCTTGACTATGGTAATGCTCTGTTGTTAGGGGCCTCTTCCAAGGACCTATAAAGCTGTCAGGTGATCCAGAACAATGCGGTCAGGTTAGTTAAGAATTTGAAGAAGAAAGACCATGCTACTGCAGATAGATTATCTCTGCACTGGCTTAGAGTAGAGGAACGCATAAAGTTCAAGGCTCTCTGTTTGGTACACAAGTGCCTCTATGGCACAGCGCCGGACTACTTGAAAAAGAGCTTAGTGCTCTACACACCCAGGAGAAATCTACGCTCGGAGGGTAAGTGCCTACTGACTGTACCTGAGTTCAGGTTGAAGCCCGGGTTGGGTAGATCCTTCCTGGTGCTGGCTCCTAAATTGTGGAACAGCGTCCCTGAAACTCTAAGGTCAGAAGTAAATCACCTGGCTTTCAGGAAGCAGTATTCAGGGTAATTTTTCAGGCCGCAGTATTCGTTATTTAATGTCTGTCGTGTAGCTGCTGTGTGTAAGTTTAAGCGCCCTGATGCCCTCGGGCTACCGGCGCTATATAAAAATAAAATACATACATATGTACATACATACATACCACAAGCAATACCACTCCATCAATGTGCAGATGGTATGAGACGCCAGCAAGATCATCACACATTGTTGTGCCCGATATCCTGGATCAACTAATGACTCTTTGGTCCTGCGGAACTCCACGCTACCACGCTTCATGGAGCGACATGCTGGACAACATGCCTGGCTGCTTGGTAAGTAGTAGGACTGGCACATGCCATTGAAATAGGGGGAGAGATGTACATACCACCATGCTGCCAATGTTGTTGTGACTGCACGATGTGCACATCACCGAACCCTGTGCCCCAAACCATCCCAAACCGTACATGAGACCCAAATGCCATATGAATGAAGTAAAGTCAACACCTATCACTACATGACTAACAGGAAACCACCCCACATCCCAGAACAAGTGCACCACTTATCAGCAACCCTCAAACTCCGTAACGCCATTCTGCACCATGCAGTGTATATGCACCATGTTGCTATCTCCAGCATATCACCACACAAGGCAAGCATCCCTGGGAGTGCATCAAACTGAACCTACTAGGGAATCCACTGTCTGGCACAGGGCCGGGTCCCTCACAGGAGTGCTGCATGTCAACATGGGAATGATTGATGCTGATTGCCCAATATTGCACAGACTACTGGCAACGCTCCCTCTAAGTAAATCTCACAGGACACAACACCTCACTAATTTCACTCCAACACTGCTGTATGCATACATGATGCATGTGCAACAAGATGTCAGTGCACACCATGTATCATCTTGAAGATGCAACCCACACCATTAGTCCATGGGACAGGACACATTGAGGGACTTAAAATGGCGTCAATGCATCCAGGGACATGTGCATGTGGGCACCGATAACCTGCAGGCATGTGTGACTAGTACAGCTGTTCTTCATGATTTGCCTAACATTTACCTTCATTTCCCTCTCATGCAGAGATAGTGGCTATCCCTTGAAGCCGTGGCTCCTCACCCATACCCGTGTGGTCATCGAGCAGACCTTTGGCCTGTTGAAGGCACGATTTCACTGCCTCAGCCGTTCGGGTGGGGCACTCCTCTACAGGCATGAGAAGATGGCCAAGATCATCATGGCATGTGTAATGCTGCACAATATGTGCATCCGCCGGAACGTGCCCTGCCCCCTGACATGGAACTGCTACCACCTGATGATGATGAAGGGAAGGAGGAAGATGTGGCAGGACATCATCACGGTGCCGATGCACAGGAGGAATGTGCTGTGCGCCAGTCAGTGATCGCACAATATTTCTGACACACATGTCAGCAGAGGGTGACATAATGGTTGGGCATAGGGCACTGGGTGTGGGGGTACATGTACACTATGCACTGTAAATGAATAAATCACACATGCGCAATGATGAATGTCCACTCAGGTCTTCTTTTTCACACAACCGGTGTATTGAATGTAAGAATATTGACGTAAGTGACAAAACCCTCCACCACCCTTACTCCCCTCCACCTCCCCCCACAACTCCCCCACACACCCTCAACCCCCTCCCCCCACAACTCCCCCACACAACCTCCCCCCCTCCCCATCCCCCCACAACTCCCCAACACACCCTCACCTCCCTCCCCCTCCTCCCACAACTCCCCCAAACACCCTTTCCCCCTCCCCCCTCCCCCCTCCCCCCACAACTCGCCCACACACCCTCACCCCCCCACAACTCCCCCACACACCCTCACCCCCCTCCCGCTGCCCCCACAAATCCCTCACACAAGTCCCATTGAGTCCCTGTAGCCTACATGAGGCTGCCAAAACTGTCACTCAGCACTCCCTGACCCAGGGGGCAGCATATCTTGTTGGCGCTGTGCACGGGCCGACCTGCGGAGTGGGCTCATTTGTGTGGAGCTGCAGGACGATGGTGTGGCCGCCTGCTGAGGTTGTGTGGCGAGATGTCCTGCCTCCATGGCATCCGCGATGCGCCCTAGCACCTGCCGGAGGTCCGAGACCTCCTCGCAGAGGCGGCTGGTGTTGTCTGAGAAGGAACTCACCATGGAGGCAGTGCTGTCTCTAATGGACCGGCCTAGTGCAGCTAACTCTGTATGCCACTTCTCTCTGGCCTGACGGTTGTCCTGTACAAACTCACGAACGAGTGCAGTGAGCAGGTCAGTCCGCTGCAGTCCTGCGGGTGCACCTGTGGATGTGCTGGGAATCTGGCCCAGCCAGATCATCCTCCCCAACACTGAAAACTGGACTGAGATGTCCCTGGGTGTGGTCATGGCCGAACTGCTCTGGGGTGTTGGCGTTCCCGGTATCGATCAATTATACTTGGGGGGATGCAATTTGGGTTGGGGTATGGACCACATCCATTGTATCGTCCTCCACGGTGCCCCAGATGTCCTCCTGGCTGTCATCCACTGTCAGGGGTGCCGTGACTGCCACCTCTCCAGCCAGACTAGACTCCTCCGAATGGGGTGTCTCATAGGCGTCTCCAGGCAGACCAGTGGGTGGTGGTGGTGCTGTGCCCTCTACGGGCCTTGGTGGCACAGCTGCAATGTGTACCTGCGGTGGCTTTGATGCTGGGACACGGCGGAGGCTGACGGCTGGTTGCTGTCCTCCTGGGACCTCTTCCGGGGTGTGGCCTGTGCAGGGGTAGCGTCCTGCCCATCGCTGTCATGGTCACTGCCTGTGGGGGTGGAGGAGAGGGACAGGATGAGTGATGTTTTAATAGGCATCATAGATACATTGGGACAATTGCTCATCCACACAATTGGGGGTAATAGGCATTTGTGTTTGGAAGGGCACGTCATTTGATTCATGGGTGGTAAATGCAGGCATATGTCACCTTCACTCATGTTGGCCAGGAACATTGCTGTCTGACATGCATACTATTTTGGTCATGTACGCTGTGTGCCTCGTGGAATTTCCTACTTTGTGTGCTATGTGTCATGTACGATATTGCCTTGCACCAGGAATCAGCATGTGTCTGTGATGCTTCGGCCTACTTTCCGGGGAGTGTGTGTGTGTGGGCGACCATGGCGTGACTCTTCGGACTTACATTGGGGTTGACATTCATCAGATTTGGCAAAGCAGTGTTTGCTATGGACACTCACCTCCATCACACAATGTTGTTGCGCCACACTCCATCTCGCCTATACCTTCGATGGATTCCGTCCCAATCATGCCTTTGCATATGTCCTCAAACGGGGTGAGTTTTATGGGGGAACTAGGACCTCCTCCGGTTCCCATGGCCTGGCTGCGATTGACGGATGGTATGTTGCGCACCCTTAGGCGCAGGTCGTCCCATCGCTTACGGCAGTCTTTCACTGTGAGTGGTGTGTTGCCCACAGCACTAACCTTCTGGGAAACAAGTGCCCAGATCTCTCTTTTGCGTAGCACTGCCTCTCTCATCATGTTGCTGGAGAAGACTGTGCCTGCATGCCCATGCAATGTGTCCACGAGCATCTGGAGCTCGCCCTCATTAAAACGTTCCTTTCTCAAGCGGGCAGCTCCCTTCTTCAGGGCCTTAGGAATTCTGGTCTTGCAGGAATCCGTATTCTGACGATCAGCAGTGTCCCAGGGGTCCTGTGTGCTGAGGATGGCAATGGATTGTGCTTTTAAAGATGCCGCCGTGCTCCTTCCCGTTCCTGTGCGATGATGCTATTTCCGGTTCCGATTTTTAGCGGTGACTGTAAATAGCGGTGACCACTAATTATAGTCACCGCTATTTACGGTCACCGCTAATGCCGCTTTGGACTATATCGGTAGTGTTATCTGCGCTACGCATGATGCCGGTAAGGGCTTTTTGGGAGCCTTTTGCGGCATGGCGCTAGTTAACTTTCCGGCATGGCGTAAAGTTTGTGCCCGCAAAGTCGTAATAGTCCTCTATTAGCGGACTGGTGCCAGCACGAACACGCTATTTGCGCCATGCCCGTAAGGGACGTTACTTACCTCCAAACTCGGAATGACCCCCACAGTGTGCAAAGTAAATTGATTAGAATTGATTTTTGATTTGGCGTTGTGTGTGGAAAACAAGCAAGAGCGGGGTGATTTTGCCCACGCTAAAAGAAGGTGTTACCAAGTTGCAAAAAGCCACATTCAAGATGACTACTGTGGAAGTGGGTGATGCAAGGAAACATCTCCTGGCTAAGCTGTTCATTCAAGGAGAATGGAGTGAGGGCGAAGCTGGCAAACCAGAATGGTCCAGGAGGTTACATCAGTGAGCACTGACATTTGGCTGGAGGGTGAAATATTACACAAAGCATTAGAGGCATTTTACATGCCTAAAATGCGCATGAGCACTGAGTCAAATGGCTCAGCTTGCAGCTTATTGATAGTTCCAGTTGCGGTTAGTGGAAGAGTGAGTGCAAAATAGTTAGGCCTGTGTGCTGAGTCAGACTGAGAAACATAGGGAGTCATTCCGAGCTTGGTGCTAAGGGAACAACGATGCCGTTAAAGGAATACCAGCATCGATTACCGCTACGGGCTATTCTGAACAGTCCGACCGATATTAGCGGCACCGTAAAGTACAATGCCGTAAATAGCGGTCTGGCCGCGGGCACGCGACCCGCCGTGCCGGCAATAGCGGGATGCCAGAAACTGGAGTAGATCACAAGTGAAGCGGACATGCAAATAACGGCTTAATGAAGGCGGAAAAAGTGGTTACCGGCATGACGTAAATACCGGCATCGCCAACATGCCGTAAAATGCCCTGGGCAGTGTACACAACTGCCACAGGTGCACACAATCAGCACAGGTGGAGCCAATGGAGTCTGGCCCAGTAAAAAAGGAGCACACCCACACACCACACCCCCTCCCACACCAAGATGATTCCAATAGTAGTAGCATTACTGGAGCTGGAGGACATGCTTGCATTGCCACAACATCAACAACAACAGCCGCCACCACAGAGGAGAAGGACAGTGAGACAGGGCCAGCATGCACAACCAGTGCAGCCACCGTTACCACGCCGGCAGCCCCCAATACCTCGCATCAGAGCCAGTCCTTCCAACCTAACCCCTGAGCAGATCCACACCCTGTACCGTCTGGACCGGGACACCATCATCACCATAGTGGACCTGATGCACAACGACATAGTGAGCCTCTTTGAAATACAAACCACCATCCCCCCTCTACTGAAGGTGGTGTCTGCTCCACTTCCTTGCCACAGGCACCTACCAGCACACAGTGGGGCACATGCATGGCATATCACAACCCTTATTTTCCCGGATACTGAACCAAGTTCTGGATGCCCCCCTCAAGCACACAAGGGACTACATATCCCTACCACGGACTCCCCAGGAGATATTTGATACAAAAATTGGCTTCTCTGCTCTAGCAGGCATGGCAAATTGTGTAGGTGCCCTCGACTGCACCCACGTGGAGTTGCTGGTTCCGCATGCCATGGAGGCGGTGCACCGCAACAGTAAGCAATACCACTCCATTAATGTGCAGATGGTATGCAACGCCAGCAAGATCATCACACATTGTTGTGCCCGATATCCCGGATCAACTCATGACTCTATGGTCTTGCGGAACTCCACGCTACCATGCATCATGGAGCAACATGCTTGATGACGTGCCTGGCTGCTTGGTAAATTGCATGACTGGCACATGGCATTGAAATGGGGGGGAGATGCACACATCACCCTGGTGTCATTGGTGTGTTGACTGCACGGTGTGCACATCACCGAACACTGTGCCCCAAAGCATCACAAATGGTACATGACACCCAAATCCCATTTGAAGGAAGTGAGGTTGACACCTATCAATACATGACCAACAGGAAACCACCTAACATCCCACCACATGTGCACCATTCATCAGCGGACCTCACCCTCCGTAACGCCATCCTGCACCATGCAGTGCATATGCACTATGTTGCTGTCTCCAGCATATAACCACACAGGACAAGCATCCCTGGGGGCGCATCAAACTGTACCTACTAGGGAATACACTGTCTGGCACAGGGCCGGCACACTCACAGGAGTGCTGCATGTCACAATGAGAATGATCAGCGCTAATTGCCCAATATTGCACATACTACTGCCAACGCTCCCTCTAAGTAAATCTCACAGAACACAACACCTCACTAATTTGACACTAACACAGCTGCATGCGTACACGATGCATGTGCAACAAGACGTCAGTGCACACCATGTATCATCTTGAAGATGCAACCCACACCATCAGTCCATGGCACTGTACAAACCGAGGGACTGAAAAAGGCATCAATACATCCAAGGACATGTGCATGTGGCCAACGTAAACCTGCAGGCATGTGTGACTAGTAGTATGGCTGTCCATCATGATCGCTCTGACATTTACCTTCAATTGCCTCTCATGCAGGTGATATATGCTACCCCTTGATGCCGTGGCTCCTCACCCCTGCCCAAAACCCACAGAACAGACACGAGGAGGACTACAATTGTTCACATACCCGTACCCGCATGGTCATCGAGCAGACCTTTGGCCTGTTGAAGGCACAATTACACTGCCTCAACCGGTCGTTGGGGCACTCCTCTACAGGCATGAGAAGGTGGCCAAGATCATCATGGCATGTGTCATGCTGCACAATATGTGCATCCGCCGGAACGTGCCCCTGCCCCCTGACATTGAACTGCTACCACCTGGTGATGATGAAGGGTAAGAAGAAGATGTGGCTGGACATCATCGCGGTGCCGATGCACAGGAGAGACGTGCTGTGCGCCAGTCAGTGATTGCACAATATTACTGACACACATGGCAGCAGAGGGTGACATGATGGTTGACAGAGGGCACTGGGTGTGGGGTGTGGGGGTACATTTACACTATGCACTGTAAATGAATAAATGACACATGCGCAATGATGAATGTCCACTCAGGTCTTGTTTTTCACACAACCGGTGTATTAAATGTAACAATGTAAACGTAAGTGCAAAATCCCTCCACCACCCTCACCAAACTCCCCAACACACACTCACCCCTGAACTTCCGAAATATCGTCATCCATGGGCACCCAGATGTCCTGTGTGTCCTCCACACGAAGGGGTGCCGTGGTTGCCACCTCCCCAGCCAAATTCGACTCCTCGGATGGTGGTGCCTCGCATGAGTCATCAGAATGGGCAATGGGTGGAGGTGGTGGTGGTGCTTCGCACTCTACGGGCCTTGGTGGCACTGGTGCAATGGGTCCCTGGGGTGGCTTGCATGTTGGTACACAGTGTTGCCTGGGTTGTCCCCTCGAGGTTGAAGGCCGGTTGCTGTCATCCCGGGACCTCATCCGGGGTGTGATCTGTGCAGGGGTTGTATCCTGCCCATCGCTGTCATGGTCAGTGTCTGTGGGGGTCGAAGAGAGGGACAGCATGAGTGATGTTTTGATAGGCATCATGCATACATTAGGACAATTGCTCATCCACAAAATTGAGGGTAATAGGCATTTGTGTTTGGATGAGCACGTTCTTTGATAAATGGGTGGTTTATGCAGGCATACGTCGGCGTCACTCATGTAGCCCAGGAGCAGTGCTATCTGACATGCATAGTATTTTGGCCATGCACGCTGTGTGACTCGTGGCATTTTCATCTTTGTGTGATATGCGTCATGTACGATACTGCCTTGCACCGGGCATATGCATGTGTCTGTAATGCATCAGCCTACTTTGCTGGGAGTGTGTGTGTGTTTGGGACCATGGATTGATTCTTTTAACTGACATATTGGTTGACTTTCATCAGATTTGGCATTGCAATGTTTACTTTGAACACTCACCTCCATTGCCCGATGTTGTGGCGCCACACTCCATCTCGCCAACTCCTTAGATGCCTTCCATCCCTATCATGCTGGCGCAAATGTCCTCCCGTGGGGTGAGCTTGATCGGGGAACTGGGACCTCCTCCTGTTCCCATGGCCTAGCTGCGGTTCACAGAGAGGATGGTTGGTACCCTTAGTCGCAGGTCATCCCAGCGCTTGCGACAGTCCTTAATCATGCGTGGGGTGTTCCCCACAGCACTGACCTTCTGGGCAACAAGTACCCAGATCTCTTTATTCTTAAGCACTGCCTCTCTCTTCATGCTGTTGAAGAAAAACTATGGCAGCATGCGCCTGCATTGTGTCTACCAGCCTCTGCAGCTCATCTTCATTGAACCTTTCTTTTCGCATGCGGGCAGCTCCCTTCTTCAGGGCCTTAGGCATAGTGATGTTGGAGGTGGATCTTTTGCAAAATTCAGTAGAGTCCCAGAGGTCCTGTGTGGTGAGGATGGAAATGGATTGTGTTTTTAAAGATGGCCGCCGTACTCCTTCCCGTTCCTGTGCGATGATGCTACTTCCGGTTCTGCTTATTAGCGGTGACCGTAAATAGCGGTGACCGCTAATAAAGGTCACCGCTAATTACGGTCACTGCTAATGCCGCTTTGGACAATGTCGGTAGTGTTATCTGCGCAATGCTTGATGCCGCTAAGGGCATTTTGGGTGCCTTTAACGGCATGGAGCAAAAGACCTTATCGGCTTGTGCTTGCGAAGTCGTAATAGTCCTCTATTAACGGACTGGTGACAGCATGGACACGCTATTTACGCCATGCCAGTAAGGAACGTTACTTACCTCCAAACTCGGAATGAGGGCCATAAACAGGCCCAGAAAGAAATCAGTCATTTAGAAAACAAAGCACAACAGAGTCAGATCTTTGACGTAAAAAGACAAAACCTCATTGAGCAATTACAAAAGAGCAAGAAATAAAGTTGGCTATGCTGAAAGACACATGCAAAAAGAGTGCAGAAACTGTGAGGCATCTCCAATGGCAATTGAGGGTCCAAACCGGTCACAATAGAGGGCTGTTAGATGACATTATGCCTCTCAAACAACAAAATAGGGAATTAGAAAGGGAAAACAGTTAATCATCAAAGAGATGAACTCACAACAGGAGTTTGACGAAATAGTTCAGGATTATTCTAAAACAACAGAATTTGCAACTAAGTAAAGACCAAGATGCATCAAAATTGGAAAGGGATGCAGAGAAGGGTCAGTCAGATTCTCAGGAAATTACCAGAATGATGCAAGAGAATATGGAACTTGTGGAGCTTGTGAAAAAGAGATTTGTTTCTTGACGGATAAGTGACAAGGACATGCACGCATAATGCAGGACTCCCAGAAAGAAAATGAAGCATTTCAGGGGGAATTACAGCAAATGAAGGGTCGATTAGTGGTTCAGTGCAGGGTGCTCAAGACTAGTGAGGCCTTGATGTCAGAATTAAAAAGCCAGCTCTCTGAATACGAACAGGAAATAGGGACAGAGAGTAGTAGGTGTGAGAGTTTTATAATAAGAATAAGAAAATATACAACTGTTTATTTTTGCTTATACATTTTCTTCTGTAGTGCACCATACTTATGTGAGTTAACCCAAACACAAACATACAAAACAGGGTCCATCTAACATACACTGAAAACAAAAATGAAACAAATGAGAGTACCCTGAGAGTGACAAGACAATATGCCCAACACAACCTAAAATCATATTAAAAATTTAACAGAACGCAAGATAGTACAATATATGTCGTTCCGTATCTGTACTTAACTAAATATTTAAATGTTTGGATAATTAGCTCTATCCAATTATTAGTGAGGAAATCCTTATTACACACTGCCCCAATCCAATATGGACGAATAGTGGTCACGTGAAACTATTGTCCGACGAGTACGTGATCCTGTAGCAAAGCGGTCACGTGACAGTAATTTTCGCACGTGACCGCGATCCCATAGCAACAGTAATACGGAAGTTTCCGCTCCATTTGCAGGTTATCATGCCGCTAGAATCCACTTCACTGAGAAGTACTCAGGAAATTGAACTAAGGTAAGGCAACCTCCAACTTTTCTATAGCTCATAAAGCGCTAACGCCACAATTGTAACCTATACTGTGGCGCTATGCAAAATGTAGATGTCCAAAACAATACTGTTTATTCCCCGTTAGAAAACCACTTAACTGGCTTTCATCCCATGTAGACCGTGCTTTGAAAAATCCCACTTTGAGAAGCGAGAGTGTCTCCATTACATCTATCACAGCACGCAACTACTGTCTTCAGAAGTAAGCAAAAAAACCGAAATCTGCAAATTGCCAAACAGTGAGTGCCTTTTCAAATTACATTACTATGATGTCTTATTTAGTGCATAAAGTCTCTCAATTAACGAAACATACAAACCTTGAGTACCTTTGTTAACGTTTGGGTTTAAAACACAAAACGTATTGGTTTCACATACAACTAACTTCATTATTTCGTATTATTCATGTTTGACAAATGAAATGCAAATTTATTTTGATGATTAAGAACCAATATCATTAAGAAATATTGTTGGTGAAAAAGTTGAAATACAAAAACAAAATATTTTTCTTTTTTTCTTGTTTTGCTAACTTTAGACATATGTCGTTGCTCTAAGCAAACTCCCTCCTGAAGAACTGTCTGACATGTTTAAAAGACAGTGAAACACGTGTCGAGGGTCCCAAACAATTTGTCAACAAACCTAACAAAAATTGACTTTGAAAAAACATCAGCAATACATAATACTGTCCAAAACAGCAAACCAGAGTTCCTCTCTTCATTATTGAAACATAACAAAGAAAAATAGCTAAGGGCGCAAATACAGGTTTCCAAATTTTCTTTCGATCAAAGAAAAACTATTAAGTGAGAGTTTTATAAACAAAATGAAAAAATATAAACAGGCCTTGAGGCACCCTGACCAATCAGGATATGGCGTAGGGCCTTGTGATGAAGGAGAGATGTGCCTCCCAGTAGGGACATCAGGCCAGATATCCACCACCTCCCATGTAACAATGGGAACTGACCTCATGCAGACCTCCTATAGAGAACATGGTGACATTAGGCAGTTGGACTTACCCAGGCTTAGCCAAACTCATCCAAAGGGCCGGTCCTTGTCTGATATTGATGAGTATTCATCCTTACCACACAGAAGGGAAGGGGGCTGGACCAGCATGTCCCGGGAGACTCAAAGGAATAGTGTGAGTGCTTCAGACCATGAACACTCCTATGATGAGAAAATCAGGGAGTTAGATTGGTTAAAGATGAGACTACAAAGAGACCACCTTGGCTGCTTTGCTGGGGGGAAAATCAGAAAATCAGAGCTCCAGCCTAGGAAGGGCATACTAAAACCCTCCATACATTCAGGGGAGGGGGAATTTCCCCAGATTCCCTGGAAGGAGGGATCAAGAAACTTTGTTTTATCCTGGTCCTAATGGTGACCACATGGAAAGTGACCCTGAGAGTTCACTGCGGTCCAGGTGATAGGAGTCCAGGTCCTATGAGTCTGGGAGATATTCACAATCTTATGGAGATAGGGCGCGTATAGAGGACAGGGAATGGAGTCCAAATAGCAGCTCTAAGTCAGAAAATGAATGGACTCGGGTGCAGAGGAAGAAAAAGACGTAAAATAGAGAAATTGCTTTTTTAAGGACCCAATCAAACAGATTAAGGCCATAAAGAGCTTCCTGGCCCCATACCATACGAATGGCAAGTATTCGGTGTGGAAGCACCTTTATGAGCAAATAATGGCATCATACCAGATCAGAAATTATGTGAATTGCTTTGATTTGCGAAATGGACATTCTCACCCGAGTACTCCAGTTTCTTTGCTGGACCGGAGGACCAGGATCATTATACATGGTCCACCTATAAGGCGCCAATTCTAAAACATTTCTATCTGCATAGAAACCCACACGAGACCCGTAAGGCTGCATATATTTTGCAATGTGGGGAGGATCAGGCACCTAGGGAGTTTGTGCAGGAGTTAAAGCGTGCATTTCTGCAGACTTCCCGGGTGAACACATATTGTAGAGAGTTTGTGAGCACCTATTTCCATGCATCTATTATGACTCCGTTGGTGCGGGAGTTTCAGGAGCACAGGGCCCTGTATTGGGTAACTGAACAGGCCACCAGCATCTATGAGGTCCAGAAGCCAACTGAAAGTAAAAACACCCCCAAAGCCTCCAAACCCTCTAACACACCTGCTGCTGCGAAGGTGGCAGAGGTGAGGGCTACCCCTCCTTTGGACCTGGAGACAGGGGGTCCTAAAAATAACCCTCCTGGCAAAAAACAAAATGTAAGGCAGAAGAGACCCCCCGCGCTGACCCAATCAAATCGTACTCAGGCAGGGATTCAGAACAATGATCCCTCTAACCCAACCACCTATGTAAGCCCTAGGTATAACTGTACCAAACCAATCCTGGGGTGTGTATACACTTCACCCAGCTCGAAGGGGCCCAAACACGTAAGTACTGCCCGAGAAACTTCCCTCCAAGCTTCCCTCTGGAGAGAAGTATCACTCCACCTCCCAGCCTGAACTTTTTCCCCAGATACCCTCGAACCAGAACTTCCAACATAATACTCCTCTCTCTCACCGCTTCCAGTACAGTAGATCCCTGAACCCAGCAGAAGGGAGCTTTTGGATGGAAAATTATGGTTGAAATTCTCAGTACCCAAGCTACTCCGGGAGAAAGGACAGTTACCCTTTTTGGGAGCATCAGAGGTAGGACTCGAGACCTCCCTATAACCTAGAAAAAGTCTTGCAGCTGGAGCGACAGGTCCAGAAACTGACCAATGACCTGGGGCACCTGCTGAGGGCTCAGTCCAACCCTCAACCTAACCCTGCTTCCCAGAATTTCCCAACCCCCAGGTCTGATGCCCAGAGGAGCAGGGGGGAAATAACAGGAAGAAACATCTGACAAGCCACAGGTTCCTGAGGAGGGGGCCTGGTGGAGGGAGATGCCAAGCCCCAGAGGAAGCTTCCATTCTCACCCAGATAGAATCCTAGAAACCTCGTAGCCTGAAAGTGACGCTTCTGCCCCCGGGAAATTAGAACCCAAGAAGCAAAGGGTAAGTAGGAGATGCCAAAGAAGAACCCGCTTTGTGGAGGAACTTGGGGTCATCCCCTTTGAAAGAATATAGTGCCTGGAGCATTCAGGTATGCACACCTTCTCTTTCAGGAACAGGGAGATGCCTCTCAAAGGAAAATTGGTCCCAAAAGACCCTGAGTTATACAGGGTAAGTATGGAGACCAGCTCAGAACAAGAAACTATTCAAACCCAAAAATGCGAGCCAGACAAGGTAGACACAGAGATGTCCTTCACCCAAACAGGTTCTGAGAACTGCCTCCAAGTAAAGGGGGACAGCAAAGAATCAGGGGAAGAGGATTCCCCAAATCCACCCATTGTTAGTTGTAAAACATTCCTTACAGATTGCCGATCTCCGACACAGAAAATTGCTCAAAGTCACACAGTGTCAGAGTTCAATATCAAGAAAATGACCGCTGGGCTTGTGAGTAACTCACACTTCTTTGCACCCTGTAGGAGAAGGAAGGTAGATTTTATGTGCCGGTTAAGGTGCAGGGTCAGAGTGAATTATAAGCTCTGGTGTTACTGGATCCCAAACCACCTTCCTGTCCAAAAAGGCCTTTGACCAACTAAACTCAGGACTGGGGAAGGTCACTAAATTCCCCTCACACCGCTTCCCAGACTACTCCAAAATGTCTACGGGAATCACATTTCCATCGAAGGGACTGCAGATCTGAAAATAAAAATTGGGCAACATTTATTAAAACTTCCGGTTAAAGTCGTGACTCCAGAGGGCACAACTTGTTTACTGGGGAACAATCTCCCGAGGAGGTTATCACCTCTGATCGACTATGTAAACAAGGTCCTCTGGACACAGATTAACCAGTCGATAAAATTAGAAATGAGTACCAGTTATGTCAGCATGAATGTACCAGCCATTGTATTGGCCAATGCTCTAAAAAAGATGAATTCCATTTCAAGAATAACCAGATCCCAGACATCCCCGTCATCTCTCTAGGAGAACAAACTGGTGAAGGGAACCCTTCTCCTTTCTTGAGAATCAACCTTTAACCCAATTTTAAGTGGCATTCCACACTGGAAGGGAACACTCTGAAATTTTACACCAGCCCAAAGTCAGAAGAAAAATTGGGCCTCATTACGAGAATGGCAGTAGCCGTGCCTGTATGGCAGGCACGGCTACCGCCATTCTCGCTACCAGCCACGCCACCCACGATTAGGCAATAGCCGGCCCATTACGAGTTGAATGGGCCGGTAATTGCCCATTCGCGGGTGGCGGTATTGCCGGGCTCCCGATCCCCGTTCTGTCCCATAGGGCAGAATGGGGGTGGGGAGCACAGTTGCACCGGCACCGTTGATAATGGTGTCAGTGCAATCATGAGTTCTGCTCGAGGGTGCCGCACAGCCCGCCAGGTAAAACCTGGCGGGCTGTCAGGAACCCGCGAGCAGAACTCGTAATGCGGAGGGACGGTATGAACGGTGCCGGTGCCTTACCGGTACCGTTCATACCGTCACAGCCAGGGTCCTAATGAGGCTCATTGAGTCCTGTGAAAAAAGACGATGCAGGACTGTCTTGAAGTCTGACAGACATTCAGAAAAAGGGCAAACAGTTGTTTTTCCCCATTCAGATGAATGAAGAGGAGGAGCCTGTGCTCGCCAGAATATGCTTAAATAATGGAAGAAGCTTCATCAGCAAAGGATTATTCAGGAAACTCCGAAAAGATCCCACCATTCCCACATTTAAATTGATAAATGAAAAGTAGGTCTGGAAACCCCAAATTCCAAACATCCCCTGCCTAGCAGGTGTATGGTAAAAATGTCCATTAACAACAAAAGCATAGAACATCATTTTTGGGTCATGAGAGATGTCCCTTCCTCCTTTTATTTAGGCAGTGACATTCTCAACGGACTCGCAATTAATTTGGATTTAATTAATGATAAAGCCTGGTCACGCCTGGGAGGGGGTAATCCCATGTGCTTTAATGACACTGAAAAAGCATTCCGGTTAGCTCAGTTGCTGCCTTATCCGGTTGAAGTTCAAGTGCGAGAAGAGGTTACCATCCGAGGACAGGTGCAACAACTCACTAGTCCCATCAAAATTAAGCAAGGACAGAACCTCAAACATCAGGACCCCTATATAAATTTGAATTCCCATCTCCAACATCAAGGTTTGTCTTTAAATCCGACACCTCTAGTGGACCTAGAATTCGACACCAATCGAATATTGGTGGATAATAGCGACCCTCAAAGTATCACTTTGGGCGCAGACACCTTTATTGGAATGGCGGTTCAGGCAACATTATTCTATTGATTTAAGTAATTAAATCATTGCACCAATTCCAAACGACTGTTTCGACACCAGCAACAGTATTTCTCCAGAATTCTTTTTTTTACCAGGCATGGGGGGAATTTCTTGGTGTATTGTTCCAGCTATTATGGGGTGGAAGAGGTGACCTATGACATCAGGAGGGATGAGGTAGTATTCAGAGTCAAGGACCACTACCTCAAATCCCTGGAGCCTCATTTCTGGGATAACACCATAAAATGAGATCTCTCCATCCATCTGCATGATACCGCTGAAATTGCTAAGTCCAAAGTCTTGGTCGAAGAATCTATCAATCTTGCTGATGCCTGTGAGACCAGGGAGCAAAGACAAAGGATGAAACAGGTCTTCCTGGAATTTCAGGACATCTTTTCAGTGGATTCATTGATTGTGGATGCACATCTATTCATTCAACCACTGTACCCACGAATGCTGAGATGGCTCCAGTATTTGTTCAATAATACCGGTTACCTCTCGCATCCATGGAGTCATTCGCAGAGATAATTAAAAACGTAAAATCCCGTGGGATAATTCACCCCATCCACAGTACCTTCAACAACCCTGTACTGGGATACTAAAACCAAAGGACCAATGGAGACTATGCGCAGACCTGAGGGAGTTGAACAAACAAGTCCACATGTCAAGATGGCGGAAGGATCACCAGGGCGGAGAAAAGGCTCATGGTGGTGAGGAGATTATGTGGGATGAGACACAGTATTTGTCCCAAATAGGAAAGAACACTTCACAAGTACCAAAGTGCCTGATGGCTTATTGTCGCTGTAATGGGTCGGTTCCAGCAAATGAACATCTTAATGTGGATACACCCCATTTAAAATCCTCAAACATTGTCTGAAATGAAACCTCTTCTGAGATTTACAGTGAAAGGAAATCCGTGAATAATGATTTAAATGAACTGTCTTCCCCCTTTCATGTAAATTCTTGTGATGTTCTTTTAATTACGCCTAGAAAGAATTACCTTGAGTTTAAAATTAGAAATCAAAGTTAAAAACATAACTTTGCTGTTGGGGACTTCAAGTCCCATAATTCCTTAGGTTCTGGGATGAAGAAGGGGGCTCAAGAACAAGGTTGCAGGAGTGGTCAGCTTATTAAGGCAAATGATCCACACCTGAGGGAAGCAGAGGGGCTTAAAAGGCCCCCTCAGCTGCAGCTCATAGGAAGGAGAAGGGGAAAGCAGTAGCAGGAGAAGCAGTTGTGGCTGAAGCAGGCACTGTGATAAACCTGAGGGTATTGCCACTCCTACTCCCCCGGGATCCTCTTCTCAGGTGGACAGGGAAAGGCCATCACTTTTGGATCCTGACCCTGGGGGTGGAGAAGCTAGGGAGGATCACCTGGGTAGAGGCTCCTTGAGGATTGGGAGTGGGGTACCTACAGGCGAGACATGGTATCCCCCTTTCCCTATGGAAGACCAACCTAACCCTCCCCCAGCCTTTATGGACTATTGTGGAATCTCTCCCCTCATTTCCCCACATTTAACTTTGGACAGTACTGGGACGAGGAAGAGGCGACTAAGAGTAATGAACACTAAACATTCCTTTTACCACTCTAGTACTGGGGCGAAGAAGATGCTTGCAAGGTTAGACATGTCCCTTTAATCACAGTCAGGCAGATCCAATTAGGAATCCACACCTGCAACCTGACCAGTGCAACAAGCAAAGAGAGCAACAGTGAGACCAGCAGGGGACCCATGTTGTGAGGAGGCAGCTGTGGTGGGACATGTGAAGGAACCAGGACCCGGCCGATATCCCAGGGAGCTTGTGGAGCTCAAGACAGATGGGCCATGCAGTTGCCACACATGTGGGAGCCTCCGGATTGGAAAACGAGCAGCCGGAGCTGCGAGCGAGTAAGTAGAGAGAGGACATTGTCCGCGTCCATACAGAAGCATTGGAATTGCCGGCGTGCAGGAGACGTCACACAGCATGCGAGTGGGACTCGCGGAGGAGCAGAAAGCAGTGGGAGCCACCAGAAAGGAACGCAGAGGACCGGCAGATGTCAGTGGAAGACACTCACAAGCCAGAGCGCTCCTAGTGGAACGCACATAGGTAAAATTATACTGAACCAAATACAAACTTGAAATTAACCTGAACTATGCATATTAAATACCGAACCAAATACAAACTTGAATTTAAGCTGAACTATGCATATTGAATACCGACCCGAACACAAGCTTGAAACTAAGTTGAATTACACATATTGTATACCTGAACTGAATGAAAATGAGCAACTAAGTGGGATTACGAATATTAAATATCCAACTGAACGAAACCTTGAAATTAAGCATTCTGAACACTAAATGGAAATACAACTTTATGGGCAAAGCAAATAACTGATGAAAGCTAAAACATGAAAGTGCCCAAGTGAAAGTAGCCTATGAAAAAGATTGCCAGTGTGAAAGAGTGTGACAGAAAGGTGGGGCATGATTCAGCCCACCATGAAGTGAACATTTGTGAATGGATAAAGTGCGGAAAGGCCAAGAGGCAAACCAGGAGAAACCAAGAAAGTGTGAAACTGCCAATAAAACCAAGAGGCAGAGAACAAGAAACTAAGTGAATGTAAAACTTTGCACAGGACAGATACAGAAGAACCTGTGCGAGCTAATGACCCTACGAGTCCTGGTTACGTGACCTGTGATGGATGGACCATGTGGTCTGACAACTGCACCTAGACCAGTGAGGCCTACATTGTGAAAGCCAAAAACATTGTGAAATACAACCGAGAGGAAGCACTGTAAGTGAACTGGTAATGGAAGGTTGACAAAGAGTTGTGTTGAACATTGATAAGCAAATGCTAGTTGTTGCACAAAAGTCTTGGGGAAGGGTACCCTGAAGCTTGAGGAGCTGCAAGTGCTGTCTTGAGGATGAAGCCTCAAGACCTGATTCTTTTGAACTGTGTTGCTTGGAATTTGTGGAAGGGAACACAGAGGATTGCATGGAACTGTATTGTCTTGAACTGGAGAAAGGTAATCTTGAGACTTTTGTGGAACTGTTTCGAACTTGGGGAAGTTGAGCTGAAGAAGAAGCTAGAACTGGAAGAAGCCCAGAACGTTGTATTGATCACTACTTCTTTGGTTATTGACATCCCTACACATTATTTAGCTTTAGTTGTGAGGGCAAGGATAGGTTTTGGACACAGACAGACTTTTAAGTTGATCTCTTTGAATCAGACTGTCCTTAGTTTTGTTCTGGTAGGGAAATCCCACCTTAGCATAGGCCATGTTATTTTACATTTACTTTCATAAATCAGATTGTTTTGAACTTTGAATCCATTGTCTGTGTTTTGCTTCATGATGCCTTCACACACCTTGTGTCAGTGGGCAGCCCAGGCAGAAGTTGGAGGAAAGAGAGGGTGCCGGGACCACTGCAGGGCAGATCCCAGCTGCCGGTCCTGAGAGAGTCCTTTTCCACAAAAACCTCTGGTGCACAAGTTGAGCAGTGGGAAGTGTGAAGAAGAAAGGCTTTTTCCACTGTGAACCAATCTGCAGAGGCTGCATAGCAGGAAGCATGCAGGAGGCTGGGTCAGCTGGCTGGTGTGCACCTGTGTGCCTCAAGACCGTTGATGGTGGCTGGCGTGCACCAGAAGCGCTCCGGAGTGAGGGACGCGCCATGTTGAAGTGGCGTGAACAAGGACAAACTCATAAAGGAGGTTTGCCTGCTTGTGAAGAGCTAGAACCACTGAAGTCCTGCAGAGCGTGAAGGGATCAAAGGCAGAGCTTAAAGCTGGTGAGTGATCCGGAGTGCTCTAACCCTGTTCGCAAACAGAAGGAAGGCATCATTAGCGAGAACGAATCACTTGCGTAAAAGGGATCACTCGCATATGAGTGAAATCGCGCTACAATCTACTTTTGCATGCAGAACTAATGATACCAGTAACAGTAACATTTGTGTATGAATGAAAATGGTTAAAAGGGAAATTTAAAAGCCGAACCATTTATAAAGCAGCAGAAAATGTTTTATAAGCAAAGCAATAGACTGTAATTGTATGAGTTCAAAGAATACACAGCTAACTGAAGTGGCAACTTTGTTGCAAAGTAAGATATGCAAGCATTGGCCAAAGCCAAGAGATATACAAACATTGCCTAAGCCATTTTCTAAGCCATAAGAGTCTAACATCAAGGTCCATACAATTCAATAAACATTGCCACCAGAAATAAAAGGGCTAATGAAAAGTTCCCAAGGCCAAAGCTTGTAAATTCACGATAGTTCTATAAAATGAAAGCTGATAAAATCTCACATTGCTAATGTCAAGAAAGGAAACTTGATATTCTATTCTAATCTATATTTTGTTGTTGGTGCCGCAGAGAGACAAGAATGGCAGAGGCTGCCCTTCTGGAGGGGAATGTTCAGAAGGAGATGAGCATTGCTTGTATGAAAGTGTTAAAGAACGTAAATGTGAATCTTGTCATTTATGAAAAACTGTTGAAAGTTATAAAATTGCAAACTGCTGAAACTGTTTGAAATTGGTTTCCAGTCGATCAGAACTTCAGAAACACTATTAATTTTAGAAAGGTTTTTGGGTGGGCGAGAAAACTTGTATGGTGAATCTTTGTGGAATTAGACCTGGAATGAGAACAAACCATGTGGAAGTTGAAGTGCTGTGAAGTTATCCTGACAAATATACATGTGCTGTTTATTATGTTGAAAGAAGAGCCAAGACAAGTTGATATTCAGAAGCTGTATTTCTTTGAACTTTAAAAGTTGTGGCAAATCATCCTCACTAAAAACACCATTGATGCTATTGAAGAACTGAGAATATCAGTTCAAGGAATAAGAAGACTCTTTTCTGTATTGAACATTGGAGTATTGTAACTTTCTGTTGACAAGTTGCAGTTGCAAACAACTGTATTGAAACATTGTTATAAACCAGGATTTCCTTGTTATTTTTTTTTTTAACATTGAAACGGAAGTCCGCTTAAAAGCCTGGGCAAGGAGAATTGACTCAGGTTATAAGAAGAGACTGTGCTTACAATACAATCATGATCAATGTTGTTGGGAATTGCCATATATTTTCTTATGTAATCTATGTATAAGTGTGAGGGTCAGACATCCTTTGTTAGAGTGTTTGTATTAGTTTATTTTAGGCAGGGAAATCCTCGTCATGGTATGGATAGTGAGGTGGTTATTGAAACTCAGAATTTAATCAAATGGCATCTGTTGAAAAATCATCCAAAAGTTGTCTGCCTCACATTTCTGACCCCTCACATGTTGAAACACGCCCATGACGCAGGCACCGCCAGTCCTAGGGGGATTCATACGACATCTTGGAAATCTTGCGCAAGTTTGCTTACTTTCCAAACACGGGCTGGCACCTCAACATTTACCTATAGGGGTGTCTTGTGTGTGCCCAATTCCAACCCAGCTCACTCACACACAGAGCTTCCCTGTGAAAAAGTGGAATGACAATGCCCTGGTCAGATTTGCAAGATGATTTCATTGGGCCAGTGATTTGCTCCAGTAGAGGAAACAAGTATATGTTGACTGTAACATGCTTGTTCACAAAGTGGGTAGAATGTCTACCAGCCATGAACTGTAAGGCAGAGACATCTTCTGCAATAATGATCAATCACATCTTCTCTCGTTTTGGCCTCCCGCAAAGGACTGAGTCGGATCGCGAAAGTCATTTTCCCAGTGAGGTGATAGTGAAGATGCCAGAGATCCTAGGGGTAAAAATAAAACGTCACACCTACTACGCAATCTCCAGCCAGGGGTAGAGAGATACAACAAGACAATTGTGAACATCTTAAAGAAGTTTGTAGCAGACTCTGGACCCAGTTCGGACATTCAGTCACTGCTTGTCCTGGTGGCCATTAGGTCTACACCATCTTCTACACTGGAGCACCCACTCGCTAAGGAAGGAAAATGAGCCGGACGGGCTGCAACAAACAACACAAAGACTTCGGAGGAAAACCTCACCCTCCCTGCTCTATCCCATGAAAGAATAATGAAAGGGCCCGGGGTGGGGGAGGGTACTTGTGGGGTTTAATCACAGTCTCAACATATATAACTGAACGGCCAGGTTATAGTTAGGCGAATGAAAAGTACTGATGTGTATGCTCTACTCATGTTACAAAGTATTATTTAATTTGACAAAAGGGGTTTGTGGGACAAGAAGGTTGAACCGGTTATTTAGCCTGTGTTCCATGTTTGTGTGACAAAAGTAAAATGCCGAAAAGTGTGTTTAAAAGTAACATCCTAAAAAGTGTGTTGTGTAATTGAAGCTTTGTTTTCTGCCACAGAGAAGGTTGATTGATTGATTTATTTGTTATTTATTATGCACCTATACACACGTTTTTCAAGGCGCAACAAGGCAAGGGGGAGTACAAAGGGAGGACAAGACAGCGATCTTACTAGGCCTCATGTCAATGAGATTGTGCAAGTGCGCAACAAGAAGTGCAGGAGGGGAGGGCACAGGTAAAAGTGTACCCAGAGCAGTAGGGCCCTGAGTTAAGTGCAAGGAAGGCTGGGACTACAAGGGGCAATCCCAGCCCGGAAGTGAAAGGTTAGCCAGGCAGCAGTGCAAGTGGACCAGGCGGCAAGTGCAGGGGTGCAAGTGCAGGGGGACTAGTCATGGAGTCCTGCTGTCCTGTAAGACTGAGAGGACACCGAGCAGCCAGTCAGCAAATGGAGCAGGAGCAAGGGAAGGTTAGCAAGGGAGAGGGAGCGAGAAGGAAGAGGAGAAAAGGGAGGTCTTGAGGAGTTTCTGGACATTAAGGAGATCCGGCTCAAGACGGAGAGAGGCAGGTAGGCCATTCCAAAGGTAGGCACCTGCAGAGGAGAGAGATCTACCCCCCATTATCTGCTTGGAGAAGTGTCTCACCGGCAGAGAGTTGGAAGCAGACGAGCCAAGGGCTTTAGAAGCTGGGTCGTGCACAGCACACGGCGAAGGTTGCGCAATTGCTTAGCAGTCTGAAGTAATGAAATAAACCTTTATTAAATACTGTACTTGAAGTTGAAGATACTGTATCAGTGGAGTGATCCTGTGAGGTGTGCTCGCATTGTGAAAGACTCTGTGCTGTGAACGAAAGGCAACGTGAAAAGGGAAACATGAACGAAGTAGCAAATTGTGAATAACTGTGAGAAGCCCAAGGTTTGATGATATCTTTGAACTCTGAAACAAGTACTGTGCTCGAAACTACATTTACCAAGAGGCCTTGGTGTAGGAGAGAAAAAGTGACATTTGAGGAAAGAAGGTCCAAGTGGCCATGCTGAGGTAAGACCAAAGGTCTTGCAGTTTTGAAAGTCTTCAACAGCGGAAGGAAATTGAAAGGAGGCTTGAGCCCATTCGAGGTAAGCCTATGAAGGTGTGATTGAAGTTTAGGGAAGGGAACCCCATATATTGTGATTGAAAGGTTTCAGCCCGGCGGAGGGAAACCTGTACTGAATTGTGGTAACCAGAAGGAAACATATTTTTGTTAACATGTATTGCAAGCTAAAATATTACCTGGGCGGGAGTGAGAGAAAGCAGAGAAGCCCAGCAGATAAACTAGTGACTTTTTGTGGAAGGCCAAGTGGGCCCTGAACCACGAAATGAACTGCATCCTTGTGTCCGAAGCCAGAGTGTGTCGCAAGGTCCAAGTGTGCCACCTTACCCCGTACTATAAAACGTGGAGAAGGGAGTTTACTCAGCCATGCTGACATGTCTTTTGAACACTGATTTTCCTTTTTGTATTACACATTCCCTTTACAGAAATCGGCCAATGCTGGTGCAAGAGAACCAATGTTGCCCTTAATGGTTCAGGAGGAGCAGGGGGTCGCCTGTTTGGATGAGACTTTCATAGACCGGATTTGTCTGGAAACATCTTAAGGTGTTAAAGGAGGGATGGAGGAGAGAAGGAGAGGAGGGGGATGTGCAAGGAAGGCCTGCAAGAGGTGGAGGGAGAGAGAAGAGAAGAGGAGGTGTGGACAGGATGTCCTGGGTTTTAATGGTAAAATGAGAAGCCGGAACCTTGCAGAGGGCCTGGGTAGGTGTAGAAGATGTAGATACTGCAGTAGGATTGGCCAGCTCCTTGCACATTTTGAAAAGTTTGGCTGTGTTTTTAGAAGCTAGCGATGTGGGCTTGAATATGGACCCTTTTCTTGGAGAAGATGGAGAATATGTATTGCCTTTGGAGTAGGCGGCAGGCCAGTTTTTTGGAGGGTGCACCTGAAGCTCCCCACTTCCATTCAGCTACTCTGCATTTGCGTTTCAGAGCGGTTAGATCAGAGTCATACCAAGAATTGCACTTAGTGGCAGGCTTCAGGTGGATCCTCATAACACGAGCAAGGATATGCAGAGTGCTAGATATCGAAAGGTGAAGGTTGGAAAGGGCCGTGTCAGAATGGGAGTCAGCCTCAGGAGTAGGAGTTTGGGAGAAGGTGGAGGCAAAGGCTGCCGCTGACACTCGCTTCATAGGTCGAATGACCGTAAAGGAAGGTGGCAGTGCTGGGTGAGCCTTTGTCAAGGGACCAGGAAGCTTCAAGTGAGAAGAAAGGAGAAAGTGGTCAGTCCAGGAGCGAAGAGTAGTGAGTGGATTAGAGAGGGGGATATCTTAAGAGATGAGAACATCCAAGGTGTGGCCGGCATAGTGAGTCTGACCAGAGGGTAGAATGGAAAGGGAAAGAGAGTTGCTTAGGTTGTGAAAAAGCCCAGAGGAGTCTGGGGAGTCTAGGTGGATGTTGAGATCCCCAAGGAGGAGAAACTGGGAGGTAGAGGAAAGGCGAGATGAAGTGAAGTCAGCCCATTCAGAGAGGAAGAGGGTGACCTGGCCAGGGGGTCTGTAGAAGGTGCCCAAGGTCCAAGAGAGTCCGGGAGAGATAGAGAGCCTGCAGACCAGGCATTCAAAGGAGGAATAGGTCTGAGTGGGGATGATGGAAGCAGGGGTCCACTCAGGAATGATAAGTGCCACTTTGCCTCCAGGCCTATTGGGCCTGGGCTCAGAGAGGATCCTGTAGCCCTCAGAGAGGAGTGTGTCAAAACTCATGATGGAGCGGGTCTTGAACCATGTCTCGGTGTCATGATGCCTACCCCTGAAGCACCAGGCCAGGCCCAGCACCCCCGGGAGCAGGCATCACGCCCCCGGGTAAAAGCCCAGTGGCCCTTTATATCGGCTCTTTGGACTCTGTCCTGGCGCCGTTGGCGCCAGGCTCATGTTGGACATCAGTCCTGGCGCCATAGGCGCCAGGCTCATAAGGGGAAGTGTTTGGTGCACTTACCTGAAGCAGACCATGCTGCATACTCACCTGATGCAGACCATGCAGCATGAAGAACCAAGCCAAATGAGGCTTAGGAGGGACTATTTTTCTGAAGGAACTATTTTGTTTCTTGGGTGGGGCTGTGGAAGAATACTCACCTGGAACTTTTTCCAAGGCTATTTAAGCCACGCCCGGACAGCCACACGTGCTTCGCGTTGTTCTGCATCCCAGCAGCTGAACGCTCACCGTGTCAGCTCCTGCACCTGGACTCCAGCCACGCCCGCCTTGAACCTGGAACACCTTTAAGGAAAGAAGAGAAGAGAAAGGTGAAAACCAAGAACTTATTCAACCTTCTTACCTGCATCCGGAATCTTCACGCCAGCATTCCTGAAGGAAGACTTCCATTTAGAAGCACCGCGTTGCTCGCTGCAGCGCCGCGCTTCACTCACCTGTTCCCGAGACACCGCCCGGCTCCATCGCGGCTCTCAGCACCGGTCGCCACATCCCTGCACCTAGGGGAGAGAAGAAGAGACAAAAGGTGAGCAAGGGAACACAAGAGGAAAGCCGAATTTTCAGCCATATTACTTACCGGCTTTTCTTGGTGAACCATTCCACATCTCGGGTCGGCGCCGCATCTTTGGCAGGTACCGCACCCCGGCCCCTATGGGGAAAGGACAAAAGACATTACTGGGGAATTATAAAGACATTTAGAGGGGTCGCCCTCAGCACTAACTCACCTGATTTTACCACCGGCAATTTAACCCCTCAACGCATCGCCTTCGTTCTGCACCTGAAATAAAGGACAGATCACAGGTTAGGAAAAACAACATAAAAGGAGGCTCACACTTGAACTTTTGCATCTTCATACTTACGGCGTATCGCTCAGAAAAGTCAAGTGGATTTGCCAGCGCCATTCTGAAAACCAGTGAAGTAACTGGACGAACGCGCGCCCCTGCATCAGAAGCAGGATGGAGTGTTCATCCTTCCAAAACTTAAGGTGAGCTTAAACCGGGGGTTTTGGAGGAAGTCAGAGAAGAACGAAGAACGAAGGGGGAAGGGGGGAGCAAGCACACTATTCAGCAGACAGTTAATCCCCTTTCTCATCTGCAGAAGGATATTCCTACGGGCCAGACAAGCAAGATTTGGGGGTCCTGTTCAATCGGTGGTCCGAATTATGCGCATCACGCTTGAAGAGGCCACAGCAACCCAGACCAGACCAGCGCCTCCGTGGGAGCCAGGTGAGCATTAAAGAACGCAAAGCCTTCCTACAAATTCCCACCCAGGCGCTATGGAAACTTCTGAGACTGACCAGTTGGCCCAACTACTGGGGGAATTACGGGCCGAAGTACATGCCGCTCGTCAAGAGACTAATGCTCTCAGGAGGGAAGTGATTGTAACAAAGGAAAGAGCTGATGACCTGGCTAGACAGCTTTTGCAAGGTCAAGCTGGACAAACTCCTTTACCCAGTTCCGGAGGGAACCCCGCTCCTGTGCTTTCCAGTAACCCGGTGCAGATTAATCTACCTGGAAACATGCCGCTGGCCCCACCCGAACGCTTTGCTGGGGACCCCAAACGATTCGCCGTATTCATGAATCAGTGTCGTTTGCATTTCCTGTGCAGACCTGGGGCCTTCCCTAATGACCAGACCAAGGTAGCCTTTAAATTGTCATATCTCAGCGGCAGTGCTGTCGATTGGTCAGTTCCACTGGTAACTCAAGATGATCTGATTCTTCGTGATTTTCAAGGATTTCAAGCAAGCATGGAAAGGTTATTTGCTTGTCACTACCAGGGGCAGGCTCTAGATAACGAACTTCTATCCCTGCGACAGGGCAATCAAGACCTCCTTTCCTACATTGCAACCTTTAATAGACTAATTGTGGAAACTGGGTGGCCAGAGGATAAAAGAATCACGTTATTTTATCGAGGTCTATGCGGAGAACTTAAAGATGTCCTGGCCCAAGTTGTAAATCCGCCCCAAGAATGCTCAGAATATATAGACTTAGTGGTCCAATTGGATCACAGACTGCAAAACAGAAAAGCAGATCGGTCCGAGTTTGAGACCCGGGTGTTAGTCAAGACCCACGCTAACCTCAAGGGGGCTGAAGCCTCTGAGCCAATGCAAATCGGAGGAGTTAAAGGACCTTTAACTCAAAAGGAACGTGAAAGAAGACGGCAGATGCACTTATGTCTTTATTGTGGTTCCTCTGGACACTTTCTACGAGATTGCCCGGCAAGGCCGCCCAGGAAGGTGGTAGGAGCCGCTGATAAAATCCATGAAACCTCTGTATCGGGGAACGACCCCGCCCGACAAGCGTAGAGGTCCGCTTGCCGAGCTTGAAAACAAACTCTCAGACCTCGCATTTCATTGTGCCAATGGTCCTCGTAGATCCGGAACAGCCTAAGCGGTTGCATGCAATAAAGGCATACATCGATAGTGGGGCTATAGGAAACTACGTGGATCGTGAATTGGTCTCCAGGATTAACCTCCCTCTGCATCCTAAAACCAGCAAAGATGTCATCACCACAGTTGATGGTACCGAAATTGCCTCGGGACCGGTAACACATTCCACAGCTGAGGTGACACTTGTAGGTCCGGACGGCCATCGGGAGGCAGTTGTGTTTGATGTAATCAAGGCTCCACAGTTTCATGTTATTCTCGGAATCCCTTGGTTAGAGACACATAATCCTCGCATTGATTGGCAAGCAAAGAGAATAACCTTTCCGGAGTGTGCACGAACCTGCTACCCAGAAAATCTGAAGATCAGTCTAGCATCAGTAACCTCTGTCTCCATGCAACTACCTCCGGAATACCAAGACTTTCAGGACGTCTTCCAAAAGGAACAGGCCAACACGTTACCTCCTCACAGATCGTACGATTGCCAAATCGATCTGGTGCCCGGTGCACAACCCCCTTGTAGCAGGATTTATGCCCTTACTGAGCCGGAGAATCTGCATTTGAGACAATATTTAGATCAATACCTAGCCAATGGTTTCATTCGCCCGTCAAAGTCTCCGGCATCCTCGGCTTTGTTCTTCGTGCCAAAAAAAGAAGGCGACCTTAGAACTTGTATCGATTACCGCGCATTGAACCAAATAACTGTTAAAAATCGTTACCCTCTGCCTTTGATCCCTGAACTCCTTGACCAGGTGAAGGACGCTTGCATATACACCAAGTTAGATCTTCGGGGGGCTTATCATCTGGTACGAGTAAAAGAAGGCGACGAATGCAAAACGGCCTTCCGTACAAAATATGGACTATTCGAATACCAGGTGATGCCTTTCGGGTTGTGCAACGCGCCTGCTGCCTTCCAATTCTTCATGAACGATGTCCTTGGGGAACTCATCGATGTCTGCGTTGTCGTGTATATCGATGACATTCTGGTGTACTCCTCTTCGGAATCAGATCACAGAAAACATGTCAGGGCCGTCCTTGAGAAATTGCGCCAGCACAAACTGTTTGCAAAACTGGAAAAATGCGTTTTCCATACCACCGAGGTTGAGTTTCTTGGATTCATCCTGACACCTAAAGGGGTCCGAATGGACTCACGAAAAGTGGATGACATCCTCAAATGGCCATCACCTAGTTTGGTGAAAGGTGTCCAAAGCATGCTTGGTTTGCCAATTTTTATCGCAGATTTATCCTGGAATTTTCACGGGTGGTGCAACCCATCACTGCACTCTTGCGGAAGAATAAACGTTTTGAATGGACCGAGGAAGCTGAACAGGCCTTTCAGGAATTAAAAGCTAAATTTACGTCCGCACCTATTTTGAAACACCCGTGTCCTGATCTCCCATATACAGTCGAAACCGACGCATCCAGTTTAGCCATGGGAGCTGTCCTGTCTCAGAGAGACCCCGAAACCAACCAACTGCACCCCGTAGCATTTTGGTCCAGAAGGTTCTCGCCGCCGGAGTTAAATTATGCAATCACCGATAAGGAATTATTAGCCATTAAGTCCGCCTTTAAGGCTTGGCGGCATTATCTTCTTGGCGCCAGGCATACCATCACCGTGATCACTGATCACCGAAATTTACAATATTTAAAAACTGCCAAGGCTCAGTCTTCACGACAGCTCCGATGGGCTTTATTCTTTGCCGAGTTCGATTTTGTAATCACTTACCGTCCCGGCTGTAAGAATGGCAAAGCGGACGCGCTATCTCGAATTGTAATGGGAGAAATGGACACAAACTCAGAACCTGTGCCGATAATTCCCGAACAAAGAATCTTGGGGATAACCACCTTACAAACCCTTGAAGACATTCAAGCACGGGTAAAACTATTCCTGGACTCTTCAGCCTTGCAGGATTGGATCAAGAGGGGGTCTGACTTTTCAATCAACGATGGCTTACCTTACTTACAAGGACGTTTATTTTTGCCAGAAAAGGAATTGCAAGAACTGGTTATTTCCCGTCATCACGATACTCTGATGGAAGGACATCCTGTCATTGCCAAAACAGAGGAAAAAATTAAGCGACAATTCTGGTGGCCGTCCTGGTGAAAGGATATTAAATCTTTCGTGATGTCCTGTGGAGTTTGCGCCCAAAACAAAAGTCAAAAAACAAAACTCGCCGGTCTTCTTCAACCCTTAGACATTCCACCAGCACCTTGGCACACCTTGTCACTAGATTTTATCACGGACCTCCCCTCTTGTAATGGATACAATACTATGCTGGTTGTGGTGGATTTATTTTCCAAGATGGCCCATTTTATTCCGTTGAAAGGATTACCTTCAGCTTTTGTTCTTGCCAAGGAATTCCTCGAAAATATCATCCGTCTGCATGGATTCCCGTCCATACTAATCTCTGATCGGGGAAGCCAGTTTATTTCTCATTTTTGGAAAAAGTGTTGTCAACTGGCACAAATCCACGTAAGACTCTCAACCAGCCACCACCCACAGACCGATGGTCAGACGGAGAGAACGAACCAGACCCTTGAACAATATCTACGATGTATCTTGCACCAATCGGAGGGTAATTGGAAGGATATTTGATGGGTGGCTGAATATGCATACGATAACTCGATACACTCTGGAACTGGTCAGAGCCCCTTTTATACCCTATATGGACATCACCCTCTTACTTCAGTCTTGGACTCACCTTTGAGCCTCGAAATGCCCGCAGTGGACCATTTGCATTCTACGATTACTCAAGCCTTCAAGGATGCTACTGCACACTTACAACATGCGAAAGGGAAATACAAAAAGAATGCGGATCTGCATCGAAAGGAAGCACCTCCATACCAAATAGGGGATCAAGTATGGTTGGCTACCAAACACTTATCGCTCAAGGGACCTCGGACTTTTAATCCAAGGTATTTAGGCCCTTACTCGATCAAAGCTATAATTAACCCAGTGGCAGTCAAGCTAGATCTACCAGCTAACATGCGGATTCACCCCGTTTTTCATGTGTCGCTTTTGAAACCAGTGCAACCAGGAACCAGATTAATAAAGCCACCAGAACCAATCCAGATAGATGGGGAGCCTGAATTCGAGGTGAAGAACATTTTGGACTCTAAGATCTCGAAATCAAAACTTTTCTATCTAATTGATTGGAAGGGGTACGGGCCTCAGGAAAGATCTTGGGAACCCAGCGACCACGTACATGCACCTCGGCTAGTAAAAAGGTTCCATCGGAATTCCCCGAACAAACCGAAACCTCCTCAGGGAACGACCTTGGGAGGGGCCTTGGGGGGGAGTGCTGTCATGATGCCTACCCCCGGAGCACGAGGCCAGGCCCAGCACCCCCGGGAGCAGGCATCACACCCCGGGTAAAAGCCCAGCGGCCCTTTATAGGGGCTCTTTGGACTCTGTCCTGGCGCCGTTGGCGCCAGGCTCATGTTGGACATCAATCCTGGCTCCATAGGCGCCAGGCTCATAAGGGGAAGTGTTTGGGGCACTTACCTGAAGCAGACCATGCTGCATACTCACCTGATGCAGACCATGCTGCATGAAGAAGCAAGCCAAATGAGGCTTAGGGGGGACTATTTTTCTGAAGGAACTATTTTGTTACTTGGGTGGGGTTGTGGAAGAATACTCACCTAGAACTTTTTCCAAGGCTATTTAAGCCACGCCCGGACAGCCACAAGTGCTTCGCGTTGTTCTGCATTCCAGCAGCTGAACGCTCACTGTGTCAGCTCCTGCACCTGGACTCCAGCCACGCCCGCCTTGAACATGGAACACCTGTAAGGAAAGAAGAGAAGAGAAAGGTGAAAACCAAGAACTTATTCAACCTTCTTACCTGCATCCGGAATCTTCACGCCAGCATTCCTGAAGGAAGACTTCCATTTAAAAGCACCGCGTTGCTCGCTGCAGCGCTGCGCTTCACTCACCTGTTCCCGAGACACCGCCCGGCTCCATCGCGGCTCTCAGCACTGGTCGCCACATCCCTGCACCTAGGGGAGAGAAGAAGAGACAAAAGGTGAGCAAGGGAACACAAGAGGAAAGCCGAATTTTCAGCCATATTACTTACCGGCTTTTCTTGGTGAACCATTCCACATCTCGGGTCGGCGCTGCATCTTTGGCAGGTACCGCACCCCGGCCCCTATGGGGAAAGGACAAAAGACATTACTGGGGAATTATAAAGACATTTAGAGGGGTCGCCCTCAGCACTAACTCACCTGATTTTACCACCGGCAATTTAACCCCTCAACGCATCGCCTTCGTTCTGCACCTGAAATAAAGGACAGATCACAGGTTAGGAAAAACAACATAAAAGGAGGCTCACACTTGAACTTTTGCATCTTCATACTTACGGCGTATCGCTCAGAAAAGTCAAGTGGATTTGCCAGCACCATTCTGAAAACCAGTGAAGTAACTGGACGAACGCGCGCCCCTGCATCAGAAGCAGGATGGAGAGTTCATCCTTTCAAAACATAAGGTGAGCTTAAACCGGGGGTTTTGGAGGAAGTCAGAGAAGAACGAAGGGGGAAAAGTGGGAGCAAGCACACTATTCAGCAGACAGTTAATCCCCTTTCTCATCTGCAGAAGGCTATTCCTACGGGCCAGACAAGCAAGATTTGGGGGTCCTGTTCAATCGGTGGTCCGAATTCTGCTCATCACGCTTGAAGAGGGCACAGCAACCCAGACCAGACCAGCGCCTCCGTGGGAGCCAGGTGAGCGTTACACTCGGTAAGAACGAGAACATCCAGGTCCAGGAGTGCAAGGAGGTGGCAGATGTCAGAGGAGTGTTATACAGCAGAGTGAGAGTTGAGAGTAGCCACATGGAAGAGGTTGCCACTTTTGAAAGACTTCCGGTGGTCGGGGGACAGGGGAGAGGAGTGCCCATCGGAAGTGGCAGAGGAGCCAGCGAGGTGGAAGGAGGAGGCGGCATAGGAGACAGAGAGGGAGTGAATGGCAAGGTAGCCAGAAAGGTGGAGAACGGAGGTGGCCAAGGAGCCAGAGCAGTGGTAGATGGCATAGAAGCCAGATCAGTAGAAGAAGGAGGTGACAGAGGAGCCAGAGAGGTGAATGAAGGAATAGAAGAGAAGGAAGGAAGTTGATGAGGCAAGGGAGGCGCTTATCAAATAGTAGGAGATTGGGCTGAGGGCCAAGTACCATGACGGTGCCATTTAGATAGATATTAATGATGACTCTGGAGGACTGGAAGGGGGCCAAGAGGACCTCCCACTGGGTTCCACCATTAATAGGAGAAGAGGGGGAATCAGAGAGAAGTGTGACCATATGAAGGGTCTATAGGTCGGCCAAAGGAACGATAAAGAGGATGTCAGTGAGAGTCTGTCTGGAGGAAGCACTGACATAGGTCTCAGTGATGGGAAGGCCTGGATTGGAGACCAAGGTGTCCTTCTTGAGCTTCTTCCTTCCAGTCTTAGTAAGAAGAGTAGGATAGGTGATAGAAAAGCAGTTAGAGAAGATGACAGAAATAGAGAACACCATAGTGGGTGTCATAGAGAGAAGAGAAAGGACAGGTGAGAGGAGGAACAGAGGTGTAGACACTGCACAGAGCTACGCCCTGCAGGGTGCGCAAGGAGGGGATCTGTGAAACAAGGGGGAGAAGAGGAGAAAGGCCTAGTGGATGCAGCAAAACGTGTGCAAGCACACCCAGGAACATTCACCTAGAGGGGAGATGCAGAGAATGCAGGGGAAATGCAGGGATAGAGGACAATACATTTACCTAGATGGGAAAAAAAAAATGCAGAACAAGCAGGGGAATGCAGAGTAACAGTGATGGAAGCCCAAACAATCACCTCGATGTGAAAAATGCGGAAGATACAAAAGGAGTGCAGAGAAACAGTTGCAAGACACCAAAAACAAAGCATGGCTACCCAGGAGAGGGACAGCCCAAAGGATGCATAGAGACAGTGCAGGGTGTGATTCTCATTGACCTGGAAGTAAGCGCGAGGTAGGACAGTTTAGTAGGACACAGTAATGGCTGCGTCCCACACCTGCACCTGTCTTACCTTGTGGTCGATGCTGGTCGATGGCTGCGCTGCATGCTCGCACTCGGCGTTCCGACCCCTTCATTGCCAAATACCTGCCTCGCACAACACCGCAGCCTTGTCCTGCAAGGCTTTGCCGCAAAGGGTCTGATCCTCTGTTCTTAAAGGTTTGGATGCGTGGAGGTAGCCCAAGGTGCTACGTATCGACTGGAAGCGTCTCCTGTGGCATGTGTACTCAATTAAAGTCATTATTCTTTGAGCTTAGAATTTAAAAAATATATATCTTTTCTATACCCCGGCCTTGTTATTGGCTCACTGTTGACACAGGGGTGGGTGAGATTTACATGGCTCTATATGAGTCGTCAATAGGGGTAGCACTTAAAACTTAAACTGATTATTGTGGGGCATCTTGATTGGGGGGGAATCCCGAGGTTAAGGGTGGTCTCTCGATATATCGTTACAGATGTCTGAAAAGTACCTTGCAGGTGTCCTACCATACGACTTAAACACAACCCAGAATAGCCTGTATGATTGCCACCTGCTTGTTGCCATTGCTTGACAAGTGCATGCATCTTGGTACTTTGCTATGCTGGAAATTGACATCTTTTACTGTGGCCTTCTGCCACATGCAACGGGAGGGTTTGATTGGAAGGTGAGGTGGGGGGATTGTACTCATCCCTTGCCCCACATAAACATTTCATCTCGGAAGATTAATCATGAACACCTGGAAAATAACCCATGGGCGGAGCGTTTTCTATAATGTTGCAAGCAAAGTGTAAAAGGTGCCCACATTTTAAAGATAAAAAGCTGTACTTAAATATTCCTGATTTCCTGCAGGGTACAATCTTAACAAGCAAATTCACAGTGTTGTTGAGCTGACGCTGAGGTGGTCTTTTGGGTAAATGTCTCACCCTCAGTTCGAATCTCGGCTGCATCCAGCTCAGTATCGTTTAAAGCAGTCCGAACGCACTAAAATGAATAAATAAAGGATAATAATGGATTTCCTGGTTCTGAGATCCGGGGAGACATTTTTTGAGGAATCTGGGAAAATCCGTCCTACTGCCAGCACTGGTACTACGCATAATGTGCAAAACATTTGTAAATCCTCAAATAAAGGTTTTTAATTCTCTTCCATCCGGATCAACAGATGCCCAGGGCTGGGGTCTAAACTGGTAATATTCTCTGATGAATCCAATGGAGTCATCATGGATTCCCCAGAGGGAACCTCCTCCTGTGTGGCCAGGGGATGACAGCCACTACCTGATCCAGCCTTGGGTTGGTTATAGGAGGGAGGATCACATGGGAGGAGACAACTACCGGGGAGATGTTATGACTTCATTGGAGGAGTCATAGTGTTACACCCTTTCCCATGAGAAAATATCCTTGACCCCCGTGACCTCAATGGCCTATTGTCAGATAACTATACCCCCTGTTGAGGAAGTCAAGAAAACCTTTCTCTACATCATTCTACTCAGGCCCATACTTTCCACCCATAACTTACATATAACACCTTTTGTTGTTTATGTGCCTTTATATAAAGCCCAGGAGAAAAACCATGTAAGAGTCCAAAGGTTACCATGATTTCTAATCTTGATGTGCCTTTTTGTTAAATCTGTGAGAAAAACCATCCAGGAGTTAAAAGGCCAAAGAAAGTTATGGACTTCAACTCCCATAACCACTCAGGTGCTGAGACAAGGAAGTTTGTGCAAAGTGACAGGAGCTCGAAGTACAACATGCAGCCTATTTTACAAACCTGAAATGAGTGGGACATTTAAAAATGGCAGCCACTTTATGGAGGAGAGAGGTGCAGCAAGTAGTGCAGATGGAGACGTTGCCATCCATGCTAACACGAGAGAGCTGGTGAAGCAGACAAGGCGGCCGGGACAGGGAGAGAGATGCCACATGCGAGTGAAGAAGGCAGTGGAGACGCCGGCAGCAGTGCAGTGAAACCAGTAAAGACACAAAGGAACAGTTAGCTAAAGAGACACTTTTTGCCAACCTGTTTAAGAATGCTGGGGAAGGGAACAACCAATTGGATCCAAGGGTTTTTACCTTGGACAACATTTTGACTGGAATCATTTTTATACTTTTGATTTTGAACACTTTTCCAAACATCAAGTTAAAGACATTTTCCTTGCACCTTTTTTTGTTTGTTTATAGAGTGAGGGTCAGGATAGGTTGTTTTGGACACAAGGACAGCTTTTCAGTTACTGTCATCCTGACACAGGAAGATCCTTAGTTTCAGTTTCTAGGTAGGGAAGTTGCTATTTAGAATAGGGCTAGAAAGGCGTTTTTCCAACCCATTTTTATTGAATAAAAATGTCTTTAATGAAGAATACAGCAACCTTGTGTCTGTCTCTCATTTCTAACCCCTCACAATTCTAAGTGATCATTGAGATTCATTTGTTTTTAATTTATTTCAGAAGCAGGGCCTGTCTGGGAGGCTCACGGTGCTTTTTAAAAATATAATTGAGTGTCAAGAGCTCTTGATATAATATGATATGCCATTTATAACGTGCCTGTACACAAGTGTTTCTAGGCGAGACAAGACAAGGGAGGGAAGACAGAGGGAGGACAAGACAAACAATTTTACTAGGCCTTGTGTCATTCAGATCGCGCAATTGTGACAACGCCAAGTGCAGGGTGAAGGGTGTAGGGGTTGTATCAGGTAGAGGGAAGGAGGAAGTGCAATTAGGGCAGCATTGCTCTGAGTAAGTGCAGCCAGGACAACAAGGCTCTGGGTAACTGCAAGGAGGCAAGGGACTGAAGAGGTTAAGTGCACAGTAAGCCAAGAGGAAGTGCAGGGGAGACTGATCATGGAGCAGCCTGGTACCCAGTGCGACTCTGAGGGTAACCAAGCAAGCAGGCAGCACTGCAGACAGGAGGTCAGCAGGGGAGAGAGAGAGAGAAAGCAGAGGAGAAACGGAAGGTCTTGAGCTGCTTCCAAAACATCAGTTGGTCCAGATCAGGTTTGAGAAGGGCAGGGAAGCCATTACAGAGGAAGGCACCTGCAGAGGAGAGAGATCTACCCCCACTCTCAGCCTAAAGAACCATATGACCTTCAGAGAGTTGGAGGTAGCTCAATGAAGGGTTCGAGAAGGAAGGTATTTTGAAAGAGAGAGTTGGATGTAGTCTGGGCCCCAGCCCCAGATAGCCTAGTGGACGATGCAGAGGGTCTTGAACTTGATCCTTGCAGCCACTGTGAGCCAGTGGAGAGATTTCAGGGCTGGAGAGATACAGTCTCTGGGCTTGAGGCCAAGGATAAGTCTTGCAGTCCTGTCTTGGATTAGTTGCAGACGGTGGAGAGTAGAGGAAGAAGGTTGAGAAAGAGGCTGTTGCAGTAGTACATTCTAGAGAGAACCAGGGCTCTAGAGATAGTGAGCCTCTGGAGGAACGTGAGGAAAGGAAGAATACCTCTGAGGAGGTGCAGCTGGTAGTGGGCCTTCTTGGCAAGGTCCATGATGTGGGGAGAGAAGGAAATGGTGGAGTCAAAGATGACACCAAGGTTTGTTGCCTCACAGGAAGGCGAAGGAAGAGGGCCCAAGGAGGGCGGCCAGAGTGAAAGAGGGAAAGCCGGAGCAGAGGTCCAAATGAGAAGGAACTCCGTCTTATTGGCATTAAGGCAGAGGTCATTGGAGGTGCACCAATCCTGATCTGCAGATAGACAGTCAGGAATGAGCGAGAGAGGAGAGGAGGCTGAGGGGAGCCAGAAGGAGAGCTGAGTGTCATCTGCATAACACTGAAAACTAGAGGAGAAGGTAGAGATAAGGTGGGCCAAGGGGGCTAGATAGAGATTCAGAGGCTTGAGCCTTGGTGAACACCACATATTGAGAGAGAAGTGGTGCAGAGAAAGGACCCAAGTTGGACCTGGGAGGGTTGGTCCCGGAGGAAGGAGGACAGGCACTCCAGAGCCTGATCCGTGATGCCCAGGTTCTCATGGAGTCACTTGATCAGGACAGAGTGGTTGACCATGTCAAAAGCAGAGGAAAGCTCAAGGAGGATGAGGACAGAAGGAAGGCTGGAGTACAGATCTGATCTTCACAGGTGTTCAGGAGAGCAGTTTCTGTGCCTCTGGCTGCTCTGAAGCCAGACTGATGGTCATGGAGACAACCAACAGATGCAGCGTGGAGAGTAAGCTAGAAGATGGCCAGCTTTTCCAGGAGTTTGCCCAGGAAAGGAGTGATAGATATCAGGCGGTAGTTTGCCAGACAGGTAGGACGACAGAAGGTTTTTTGAGGAGGGAGTGCACAAGGGCATGCTTGAGGAGATAGGGGAAGATCCAGTGGTGAAAGAGTGATTGCAGAAATCGGCTAACGCTGGAGGGAGGGTGTCAATGTGGTCCTTGATGGTTCTGGAGAAGCAGGTAGAGCACCTGTTTGGGTGAGACTTTCATAGATCGGACTTGTCTAAAAACCTTGTCAGGTATTGTCACAGAGGAAGACGATGTGTAAACATATGGTCAGGGTGACCCCGGTTATACCGAACCCACTGACAATGTGATGGTATTTCAAGCAATAACTGCCATTTTGTGTATTAATATAGACAATTTGATGAACATAACATACCATAAAGCATTGTGAACCTAACACATTCGTAACGAAAATAAACAGAGCAATGTGCTAAACAGATTGGTACACTTTTCAACAATCTGGTGATTTACAACGTACATACCCTTGTATTCCCGAGGGGGTATAGTAGAACAATACGGAATTCAACATAAAACATTTTGTGCCTAGTTGGCACACTTAGACATAGAGAGTCAACACAATATTGTTCCTGCCTATTGCATCTGGGTAGCTCCAGCCTTTGGGCCTCATTACGACCCTGGCGGAAATCGAAAAACGATGGCGGAAATGCAATACCGCCATCGAATAGCGCTCGGTGCGATCATGACCCGTCACCGCAAAGTACGATGCCATTAGCGACACCGTAGTGAACGCCAACGCTAACTGCACCAAGTACGCGCGCGCGCGCCATGCCAAACCGTAATTACCACCATGGCGCAACGGTACGCAAATTCCGACCCTAGCGGACATGCACCTAACGCCATCAAGCACGGCGGAAAGTACCATTCCGCCATGGTGAGAAGTACGGCATCGCGAACCAACCGTAAACGGCCCTACTGAGTGCTTGTACACCGCTCCCTGGCCACATTGTACAACCCCCCGTAGGTGCAATGAAGTCACACAATGCAACCAGTGAAATGTACTAGTCATCCATGCCTGCCAACGAACAAATGAATCTCAAGAGGGCCCAATGGGAGCTGCAGGGCACAGATGGCACGAATACAGAAGCCATACAAATGGACATGACCTCAGTCTCCCACCAAGAAACGCACGCAAACACAGGCACCTGTGACCAGCAATATTCTGATAATCACATCATTCCACCTATCCAACTGGCTGACCGGCATCTGTTACACAAAAGCTAATCCCCCGCCCCTGAGCATGACATCATCAAAACAGTCATAATGGCAGCCCTCATCCCTGACCTCACTGGGCTTCGTAGGCAAACGCGCCCAGCACAGTACCACGCAACTATACCCCGAAGCTGGAACCCAATGCAGATCTCCTCACAATACATCGCTCCCCAAATAGTAATATGCCACATCACTTGCAAAGAAGAACGCTACACGGTTCATATCAGAATAGAAATTTAATGCACAACAAATTCTCCAAGCCCATACAGCCATTAGGCCATGAACTCCAAAATATATTTCATTATTGTGGGCTGCATCCGCAATAAATGACCAGCTACTTCTTGTGTGACGCCCTGTTCCTTCATGGTACACAGGGGCTACATTCCCGTACGAAAAGGCAACATGGAAGCGCCTAGAACCGCAGGGCCGTCCCAATAGGGAGGCACTAGTCCAGCTGAAAGGCCGAAATGTTGCTCCTAGCCACTAGTACTGCGTAAGGGCATGTGGCCCATTGGCGATCGTCCCATAAGATCGTAATGCTGCTCCACTGATTAACACGAAGCAGCAGGTGTCGGGAGTAAAATCCATCTGCAGGAGTGGCATACAGATGGCAGTGGCAAAAGGGGAGGAGATACCTGTCAACCAAATGAAATGAAAAAGAATAGTATGGCCATCAGAACTACATTTGAATTACTCACTTCAATGATCACACCAAATCCACAGCCATATGCATGCTAGCCCACTCCAAAGGATCATCACCACCCAAAAACCACTTGCGAATCATAACCATCTATATCGAGGTGAAAACACTATCACAAACGAGTGTACCTGTGCATGCGTCTGTTAAAACAGAATCCATCTGATGGGATTGGTAACGTGCATAGACACAAGTGTCTGAAGGCGCGTCGAGACAGGGAGGGCTCAACAAGGCCAGATAGACGATGGTCCCACTATGGCAGCCCTGCATCACATAGCGCAGGGGAGGCGGATAGATTCCAAGAAGCCCTGTACATGGCAAACTCTGTATCAAATCATCTGTCCATGCATCCATACATCATTCCCTCATCCCGTAATGAAAACGCCTGTCTCCATACTCACATAACATGTGAAATTTCCATTGAGTCTGTGCGTTATGCAGCCTGCAAAATCCACTGTGCCCCAGCCCGTAATTCCAGTGTTGTGAAGTAACATGTATTTGGGAACGTCCGGCCTCATCGCCCACGTCGCTATTGCGCATCCCAAACTATTCATATCAATCATTGCATCCTCGCCATGGCCCCTGTCCCAAGGACATTGAACAATAGAACGTTATATTTGCAGTCAGACCTGTGGGCATCTCCTCGCCGCTAGCTGAAAACCGAAAGCGCCGCCCTTCGAATTCCTCATTTGCAACATCACGTCGAAAAGGCAACTGTGGCCGCTTGAAATCACAAATTAATCCATCTAGTGCGGCTGTGTGTGAAAATGGCAACTGCCTTCACTCACAAATGGGACGCCCCGCCCGTCGGTGAAGCTCGGTACAGTGTTGCATGAGGGTCCACCGTTACTCGAGTACTACGTTCCACTGACCCTTCACAAGTCTGTTCGCGACTGCAAAGATAGTATGTGAAACAATGGGACCATAGCCGAATGAACATATCAACCAATGTTACACTGCCATCGGGTACAAATACATGATTGCAATAGCAAGATGCCATTCGTCGAATTGCAGCGTTGTGTGCGGGACGTGCTCGCCCAAAGGGGAGTGCAGCTTGCACAGGTGGAATGAATCACCACAGGTGGAGGCCATACAGCCTGAAAACACATAAATTGCACACCCAGCCTCCTCCCACAACCACACCCACTCCGAAATGCTACCGGCAGGACTAGCTATGTTGGCCCTGGGGGACCTGATAGCACTGCAAGTACTCCAACTTCAAGAAGAAGACGAACACCAACTACAACCGGCCGCACGGCGGAGACGCAGGAGGAGGAGGAGGGCAAGGCAGGGCCAGCAAGGGCCGCCAGCACAGCCACTACCACCACGCAGGCAGCCCGCAATCCCACGCCTCCGAGCACATCCGTTCAACCTCACTGATGAGCAGATCCACACCCTCTACCGTTTGGACCGGGACACCATAACCGCCATTGTGGACATGACACAGGCTGACCTTGTCAGCATGATAGATAGCCCAACCGCCATCCCACCCCTACTGAAGGTGGTGTCTGTACTCCACTTCCTGGCCACAGGCACCTACCAGCACACAGTCGGACAGTTGCATGGCATATCACAGCCACTGTTCTCACGGACACTATTGCAAGTGCTCGATGCCCTCCTGAAGCACGCAGACGACTACATCTCTCTACCACGCTCGGAGCAGGAAATTACCAACACAAAAGTGGGATTCCATGCACTTGCCGGCATACCAGGTTGCATTGGTGCCATCGACTGCACCCATGTGGAATTGGTCGTCCCACATGCCATGGAGGCTCAGTACCGCAACCGAAAACAATTTCATTCTCTGAATGTACAAATGGTGTGTGACTCCAACAGGATCATTACACATTGTTGTGCCCGATTTCCTGGATCAACCCATGATTCTATGGTCTTGAGGAACTCTACTATACCACGCTACATGGAGCGACACGCAGGGAACAGATCCTGGCTACTCGGTGAGTCTCATTTCATGCATGATGATGTGGGGTATGTGATGCGGCAATGACCTGGCAGGAAGGGGGGGGGGTGCGTACGTAGCAATGGCATTCCTCAAAATTCCTTACTTGTCCACATACAGGTGATGCCGGGTATCCACTGAAGAGATGGCTCCTCACACCAGTCCGGAACCCACGGGACCAGCATGAGGAGGACTACAACCATGCCCACTCACGTACCCGTGTAGTCATAGAACAGGCATTCGGCCTACTGAAGACTCGTTTCCGCTGCCTCAGCAGGTCTGGCGGGGCACTCCTGTACCGCCATGTGAAGGTTGCAAAGATGGTCATGGCATGTGTCATGCTCCACAACATGTGCGTACGTAGAAATGTGCCCATGCCCCCTGACGCAGAACTGCAAGCACCTGATGATGGTCATGATGAGGGTGGGGATGTGGCAGCACCTCAAGGAGTCTGCGAGGCACAGGAGGGCCGTGACATTCGTCAGCATCTCATAGATGCATGCTTCTAGCACTCACGCCTGGTGGCTGATACATGGACACGGGACTCGTGGCACTGTGTGTGTCTGGAACATGCACAATATGGACTGTACGCCTATAATGGCCTCGTACACAAAGATCAATGTCCACACATCTCATTGCATGATCGTGCATTGTTTATGGCATATGTGATATCATGTTAAACACCCTATCGACCCGCCACCCAAGTGAGCCCAACACACCCCCTCCACCCTCCTACCTTCCCCCCGAACACCAGTGTCCAAAGATGCTCATTGTCAGTGGGCAGTCGCTATTGCAAGCCCCCTCTGCGGGTATCAGGGGCACCCCTGCCTGTGGAGCGCAGGTTCCTCCCAGATCTACGTTGGGGGCTGCCCTGGACGGAACTTGCAACGGATGATGTCTCTGCCTGCTCACGTCCATGCATGTCCCTAAGGGTTTGTGAGAGCTCAGTGAGCACACGGCGCACTGCGGCAAGTTCGGCACATACGTCTTTGGACGTCGCATGCAGTTCCCCCCTCAGGCTCTCGGTGCTTCTCTCCATTTGTACTCTCAGGCTCTCGGTGCTTCTCTCCATTTGTACTCTCAGGCTCTCGGTGCTACTCTCCATTTGTGCCCTTAGTGTCTCTGTACTTCTCTCCATTTCTGCCCTAAGTGTCTCAGTTGATGTTTCTATGTCTGCCTTAGTGCCCCCACATTCATCGGCATGGTCCTTGAGGAGCGTGGCCAGTTGCTGCTGTTGCACGATTACCTGGTCGAGGGACTGTTGCCTCTGCTGGGCCATGGCCATTTGCGGTGGTGTCACAGAGGGGCTGATCACCTCATGTTGCCTTGCCACAGGGCTTGTGGGGGATGGCCAGTCGTCGTCTTGTGGGTGCCCCTGCGTGGTATCCTCATGGTGTACGGGATGGAACAGACAGGGGGATTGAGACAGGTCATGGATGGATCTAACTTCGACATCCCCGTTTTCTGTGTCGGAGCATGCTGCCATTAATGCAGTATCACCTATGGTGCTGCTGCCACCAGAAGCAGTGCCTACTGTGGCATCCATTGGGGGGACCTGTGGTGGTGGTGTTGTGGGCATGCTGGCTGCTGGGGTGCCTGTTGGAGTTCCCTCCTGTGTGCTGTCACTTGATTTGTGCTGCTGCCATGTCTTGATGCGTGCAGCTGAGGTGGAGGGTCTTTGGCCGTTGGTCTTGGCCCTCTTTTGCACCACAAGTGCCTGCTTTATATGAGACTCACAGGACGCAACCTCACATCTGGGACTCGATGAGAATCCACACGGACATCTGAGCTAGGCGGCTATGACCAAGGCAGCCTGCCCAGGCCCACGGCCATACACCAACTCGAACCACCCAGCAACTGGCAGCAGTGTGATACACGGCGGGCGACTGCTCCTGCCTTAGCTTAACACCGCCCCTCAGCGCCGGCCACTGCAGTACTCATTAGGGCGGAAAACACCACTTGCCAGATAAGATCACCAGAAGTGAGTACTAGCTGGGGCGCACTGGATATGTATGACTAGAGCTAGAACCTCTGCCCCGCCTGCCTGAATCAGATTGTGGCACATAGGAACATTACGCCCGAGAGCCGGAGACCACAGAGACCACAGACAGATTGTAAAATTTGGAGGGAGACAACCTGGTTGGGAGCTGACTGCTGGTTCCGGCCATGTAACACCTGCTTAAGGGCCTTCCACAGAGGATCTTTGAACTAGGCTATTAGCCCGTTCCATTATTCTGGAACTCCGCGACTAGGTCATGTCGCCCCCAAGGAACAGGTCAAAAACTGCTACAATGGACGATTTCACGACAGCTATCCCGAGGCAGCAACCGCCGCAAGAAGCCACCTCAGCGGCTGATCCACCAACCCCAGCGATGGACCCCCGAGACACTCAGATTTTGCAAGCTATTGAAGCCTTACGTACGTCTATGGAAGACAAGATAGGAGAAATCAGGTCAGATATTCAGCTAATGAGACAGGATGCACGCAACCTGACTGAAAGGGTGACCAGAACTGAAAGATCCCTACGCGAAACAGATGAAGACACGTGGGAGCTAAAGGCAAAAGTCCAAGAACTGGAATTGACAGTGGCGAGGCTGGAATCCCACTCTGAGGACGCAGAGGGACGTGCCCGCCGCAATAATGTTTGTATCCTTGGAGTTCCAGAGGATATGGAGGGACTGAACCCCACCGAGTTTATTGAAACGCTGCTGCTCCAAGAAATTGGAGCAGGTAAACTTACCCAGGGGTTTTCTGTGGAACGGGCCCACAGATCCCTCCAGAAAAGACCGCCGCCGGGCTCGTAACCACGCCCGATAATAGCAAAAATTCTAAACTTCCGTGACAGAGAGGTGATACTGCGGTTCTCAAGAGAGGGTGGAGTGATCATGAAGAACGATTCCACAATAGTCATATACGCAAATTACACCCCCACGGTGCAACATGCGCGGAACTCCTTCATACCTATAAAGGCCAGACTACGAAAACTCAACCTGAAATACATGCTGTTGTATCCAGCGAGACTTAAGATACTACACAAGGGGAAGGCAATCTTCCTTGAAACTCCGGCCGCTGCAAATATGTGGCTTGAACATAATAACCTTGCTGATGGCACCGAAGAACCAGAGGAAGTGAACAGGCGATTAAGGAACGACTGAAACTACACATGGAAGAAGCTGCAGTACTATGCAATTGAGAAGAGGCTCACGAAGCCCTACTTAACGCCGCAATAAGTATATGTCTTGATTGGGCAGGAGCACGAAGGCCCAAGTGCGAGACCGTCAACGACCCACCTCACCTGAAACAATGCAGGCCAAATGCCTACACACCACCCGTACCGAAAGGCCTGGAGAGGCCCCAGAGGCTCGGGAGCCCCTGAGCGTTGTGAGTTTGAAACAACTGCTGGGGGCAGTTACTAGTTGTTTTCTTTGGTTCACCCATCCTTCGAGTTGAAAGTTAAGAATGTTGGTAAGTCTCCGAATGTTAAATTTAAGGCAAGGGATGGGCCGGCAGTAACACAGAACTTATTGGGCTTAAACCTACGATTAAAGGGACGTTGTGGGGATTTGGCCCCATTAACAAATGGCCCATGCAGAAGGCAAATCGAACTTGACACCCTGAGAAACCACCATGGCTATGCAAATTAAGATAATGACATGGAATGTGCGGGGCCTAGGCACCTATCTCCGCAGGAACAGAATTAAGTCCTATCTGCAGAGGAAAAAAGTGGACATAGCTCTGTTACAGGAGACACACTGTACTGCAGAGTTAGAGGCGAAACTTAGCGAACACTGGGTGGGACAGGGCTTTGGGGCCCCTTATTCCAGATACGCAAGAGGGGTCTAAACCTGGATCAACCCCCATGTACCATTCCAACTCACTAAAATTGTCAAGGACCCATTTGAACAAAGGGAAATGTGCATTGTGAACTCGTACTTCCCCAATAATAATATCCCGGCACACTTGAAAGAGCTGAGTTCCAAAATGCTACAGTACAGAAATGGCTTCTTTATATGGGGAGGAGACTTCAACTGTGTCCACAACCAGATGCTAGATAGGTCCTGTCCCTCAACGAAAGGCCCCTCAACGGCCCCCATGTCCCTGAAAGCTATGACCAATGGTCTGGACCTGGTGGATGTCTGGCGAGAACTGCACCCAGCGGAAAGAGGTTATTCGTATTTCTCGTCTCCACATGCCCTTCACACTCGGCTAGACTATTTCTTTGTAAGTAGGGAGCACTTACCTCAGATAGGGAATGCGCAATACCTGGGTAGAACTATTTCGGACCATTCTCCACTCTTAATGACATGGAATCAAATTGGCCCAAGACCCCCCATCCCCATGTGGAGGATGCCTGTCGAGGCCCTGAAAGACCTGGCATTTAAAGAAGAGCTGCATGAGTGCATAGACAACTAAATAACTGAAAACACGGGGAGTGTAGAACACGCAAGCACACTATGGGACTCCCTGAAGGTAGTGGTGCGGGGAGACATCATTGCTAAGGCAGGTGGCATTAAGAAACTCCTGTGCAGCGAATTAGACAAAGAAGAACAGGAAAGCACGAGACTGGAGGCAGCCCCTATAGATACCCTAAAGAGAAAAGAAGATCTTAAAACTCTTAGAGAGAAGTACACTGCAGCATGGAACAGACTATCTAAATTTGACTATATCACCAGAATTAACAGGGCACACGCAGAGGCAGACAAACCTGGTTGATTATTAGCTTGGCTCTGCAAAAAAGAACACCCTAGACATATAACCACTGTATTGAGGTATGAGCTTGATGAAACTCATAACACCCAACAGGGCGTCAATGACACTTTTAAGAGCTTTTACGCGCGATTATATTCCCATACAGGCCAAGTCCCCCAGGACCAAATACTGGACACTCTTGACGAGATACGCCTACCTAAATTAACTTCGGCACAATCCGAGGCCTTAGACATGGACATCACACCCGATGACATTACGGAAGCAATTAGATCACTGGCGACATGTAAGACCCCGGGCAGCGATGGACTGCCTCCGGAGTTCTACAAGGAATATGAATCCTCCCTTACACCACTATTACTTGAGGTCTTCTTGGAATCCTATGAATGTGGAGCCCTGCCTGACAGCATGAGGGAAACTTTGGTGGTACCAATACTCAAACCTAACAAACCCGAAGATAGGTGCGATCCCTACCGTCCGCTTGCCATTCTTAACTATGACGTTAAAATACTCACGACAATCTTAGCCAAGAGGCTATCTGGGGTAATTGGCGACATAGTACATGAGGACCAAAACAGCTTCATACCCGGTCGTAACATGACCATGGATCTGCGTAGGCTCCAGCACATAATAGCCCAAACCGACACAAGTAAAGAATGGTATGCACTATTGTCCTTGGATGCCATTAAGGCATTTGATTCTATATATTGGGAGTGGTTGGTGGCGGTTTTGGAGGGATTTGGTTTTGGCCAGGGGTACATTAGGTGGATTAAAATCCTCTACAACAGGCCGAGCGCATGGATAAAATCTGGGAAATATGTGTCAGAATCGTGGGACATATGCAGGGGTACCAGGCAAGGTTGCCCGCTCTCACCCATGCTTTACATATTGGGTCTAGAGCCCATTGCGATTTACTTTAGGCAGCAATTCTTTGACGCAGGCATTCGGATTGGTGGAGTGGACCACATCATTTCATTATATGCAGACGACGTGCTAATATATGTCAATAATCCCCTCCTTAATGTTCCGACAATGCTGGAAGTCCTAGATAATTATGCTAAGGTCTCGGGCATACAATTCAGCAAAGCTAAGTCCTGCTTGTTCCCATTAGCGGGTTTAAAAGGTAGGACTGCCACGGAGCTTCCTCTGGTGGGCATAAACTGGCAAACCACTTCATTCCGATACCTTGGGATTCATATAATGCACACCCCAGAACTAATGCATGAACATAACACAAGAGCGGCGATACCAGCATTGCGCAAGTCCATGGGATTCTGGTCTAAGCTACCTTTATCTATGATGGGCAGGGCCTCCATAGTTAAAATGATTGTCCTCCATAGGTTTCTATATGGGTTGCAAAACGTATACTTTTATATCACTAAACCTTTCTTCCGGTTGCTCGATACAATAATCCGGGATTTCCTTTGGGGCGGGAGCAGACACCGAGTGGCTCTGTCCACATTGGTCTTACCATATAAACTGGGTGGAATCCAACTGCCAAACTTAGAGAAATATTACCTTGCAGCCCAGATGGGCTCTGTAACCAAAGATTAGCGGACGAGGCCACTTCAGAAACCCCTCTGTTACAGTCCATGGTCTCTCCGATACGATTGAAGGAACTGATCTGGGCCCCCCCGACCCTATTATGCAATGCACCCTTTCTGGTGTCCCTAGGTAGAAGAATATGGCACAGGATCAACGGGGTTAAACAACTGAAGCAAGCATATTCCCCGGACATGCCATTGCTCTCGGGGCTGGATAGGGCTGACACTGATCTGGATAACATTAGGCTCTGGGAGAGAAAAGGGATATATACCTGGGGAGACTTGTATGCTGGGGGGACCTTTCAGGAATTCTCTGAGTTAGAGACGGGGTATGACATTTCCTCCAGCCAATACCTGTGGTATCGGAAGATTAGACAAATAGCCCGAACGAAATGGGCAAACTGGCCAGAGGAACCAGACACAAACTCCTTTATAACACTGCTATATAACCTAGGAGAAGGTGGAAGAGCGGTTTCCCAAATATACAGCTATCTAAGTGACATTCCTAACCACCGAAGCGCGGAACTAAGGGCCAAATGGGAAACAGACACGGGACGGGAGTTGTCAGATAGTGAATGGGACAGGGCACTGTCTTTTCCCAGAGAGGTCTCTAGAAACCATAGATTTCGACTGATCCAGATAAATGTGTTATACCGCACTTACCTAACCCCGAACAAATTGGCTAAATTCAATAGCTGCATACAGCCAAACTGCACCTGGTGCGGTACTGATAATGCAGACTTGATTCACATGCTGTGGAACTGTACCAAGACCCAGACCCTCTGGTCCAAAATAAAGCAAACGTGCGAGGGGGTGGGCCACACCAGGTACGAATGGTCCCCGCATGAATGCCTTTTGGGGACCTACCCTAGACTAGCTAAATTCAAGCATTCAGTCAGGCTGATGGACTTAGTGTGCATAGTGGCTAAAAGGACAATGGCAATGTCATGGAAAAAACCCACAGGTCCGATCTTCACAGTGTGGCATAAAGAACTAGAGAAATGGGCAAATGCTGACATGAAAGCCTGGGAAGAGAGTGTAGCCAGATCTACCGAAGACTCGAGCATGGCACTAGCCGCATGGAAAGACACCATGGCAAAACTGCTTCACTCCTCAGATGATAAACCTCCCTGAATGATTCACCGAGACGATTCTATGACCAAGCAACAAATAGTGCCATTTCGCACGGGATCATCGTAGGCTGCAAGGACCCTTGAACTAGTTCTTGCCCCCACCTCCCCACAACTCAAACATCCACCTTGTTGGTGACTAGTGGAACAATGTACAGACAATTTCGGAGACAGTTAATGTTATCTTGTTAACAGCAGTTACTGTTTAATATGTTGCAGTATAAACATCAGAATCTGTTTATTGATACTAATGCTAGCACCCAAGAGAGGTGTTGTTTTTGTAACCATAATTAAATGCCAATAAACAAATTTGAAAATAAATAAATGTGTAAACGTACCACTTCGGTGCATATCTGCCACAAGCACGGCTATCCATCCACACACTTTAGAATGCAGCTACGAGTACCAAATATTCAGTATAGCTGAACACATAATGGCTGCGCCTCTTAGACCAGACTTGCCTCAACAGCTCTGCCGTTGGTATAAAGTGACAATCTATGACAATGTCTGGTCTAGCTGGTCACATATCGAGTCTCTTGCACTAGCGCACTGTTGTGACCTTCTCAGCATCCATCCACATGCCTGACCTCTTGGGTTGCTTACCAGAGCCTAGCCAGCCCAATTAATTCCACATCTTGGTCAAATGCACACACGCACTCTAAGCCTTTTCTGAGAATGTTCCCATACATGGACTTCGGTCCCTGAGGGCATTCCTACCACAAATCGCTTTAAGGCCACACAAATGGGAAAATGCGCTATATAAATGATGAAGAAGAGGAAATCAGTGCACTACTGATCAGAAACTGTTTCTCCATTCGCATATGCTGCCAAATACTGCGAGAACCACTGAAATCATTTATGAACTAGGGAGATTGCAAAAGCTGGCTGAGCTTGCAAAAGCACCCTAAAATCTTTCTGAGTGGAAGGTGTCAAAACCATAAAAGACTGACTTATTGCACAAGGGGTGATCGAGAGAGAGAGAGAGAGAAGTAGTCAGCGATCTATGTCTCAGCAACAACAAAGTGGGCAACGGGAGATATGTGAATGCTATGGTGGCCTTCTCCATTTACCTAGGTAACCAAATGCGGCACAGATACTTGGCTGGTGCCAACATTGTCACTTTCCAAAAGTATGATGGCCCACATTCCCAGCCAGCAAGCAGTCAAGATCAGTCTGAGAGCACCCATGCCCAGAGAAAGTGTGGGTGGTAATCTCTACGGATGCTGCACAAACCCCTCCACTCAATGAACAAACAGGGTGGAGAATTCTTCAACAATCTGTGCACAGTCAGAAGAAGATAGCTATGGTCCCGTTTCGGCCAGCGTGCCAGTGCTGATGGAATCAGGGGCGTCCATCAAAGTCATCATGGAGACTCAATTTCCTGCCCTCGATCCATGGTCAAAACAAATGCTCGGAAGGTCAAAATATACACGTTTGGAGCAGGAATACCTCTACCGCTCAAATGCAATGAGGAGTCGGTTAAAGCAAGTTTCTACTTAATGGCTGATATAAGAGACACTCATCCGGAGTGAAACGACAGAGGCGCTAGGCCTGGTCCAATTTGCATACAGTCTATATCAAGAGGATATTGAAAACATATTGGAGGAGTTTCATGATCTTTTTAAAGTGGTACGTTGCCTAAAATGGTGTCAAGTGAGACTTTTATTTATTTCTTTGTTTATTCACCAGCCATATATAGCGTTGTGGACCCGGAGGCATCAGGGCACAGAACTACATGAAAGGACATACATAAAGGTGACAGGAAATGAGAAGTCAGGATGAAATACTCAGGACCGAGTAGACGGAACCGCTTAATGAAAGAGGAGTGTTTTCAGCGAAGAACGGAAGGAGTTTATGTTCTTATTCGTATAAAGGGACTCAATGTCCATCGTCACCAGCCAATGCGTGTTGGCATTAAATTACAGAGTGTCCACTAAGGTGAGCATGGCTGTTGAATCCTTCACAAAGGATCACATTTTTGGTATGTCGTCACGTAGGAATTTGTCTGCATGTTGCGAAAGCAGTTCCAGAATGGAAAGAATCCCTGAGACTATAGGTCTGCCTGGTATTGGGGACACACCTTTATGCACTTTTGGTAGTGCATAAAAGGCTGGTATCCTGGGATGGGGAGGTGCTTGAAAGGCTGCTTCTTGATCGTTGATCATATCTTCCATCAAGGCTTCCTCAACCAATGGTGCGATAAGCCCACGTATAATAGGTGTAGGGTCAGCAGGTAGTTTCTGTAACTCCTTTCATCCAATAGGAGAGTGGTTACCATTTGGTCATAGTTGTCTCGGTCCATAATTACGGTGGCTCTCCCTTTATTGGCAGGTTTGATCATTATTTCTTCATTGCCAGATAGATTGTTCAATGCCTGCAGTTCTTCTTTAATACATTTGTTGCTGATGAATGGTAGATTATTCTCCAATTCTTTCAATTTTTTTTAGGAGTGCTTGTTCAAAAGTTGCTGATTCTGTCGTTTTACTCAGTGGAGGTGGTATAAAATTCAAGGGCGGGCGTCGACCAGTGTCATTGGGGTTTGGTTCTTTATTTTTGCCCGCAAAGAATTGTTTTAATCTGATCTTTCGCATTATCTGCGTGATTTCAATCCTCGTTTGGAAGGGGTCGTAACGTGCCGTTGGTACGAATGACAGACCCTTTTGTAAAATGTGTTCTTCTGATGTTGTTAAACAGTGTTTAGAAAAGTTAATTATCCGGGAATGGTTGGCTGCGGGAATGCTTGGCCCCTGCTGCGTGTTACCCTTGGCGAGAATGTTTGCCATCTCGGCCTGCCCCGATTGTTGCCCCGTTGTCCTAAAAAAAGGGGTTGTGGTTGTTGCTGGTATTAATTACCTGCCCCTCAAAAGTTACCTGGCTGGCTCTGTGTATTGAAATGTACTTGCTGTCTAGGTCGCAACAGTGGCCCACCACCCATTCCCTGGCCACTATTGTTGGAATTGTTACTCGAGTTATTGGAAGAGAAGGAGCTATTTCTTTAGGTCCGGTTTCCACCTTCTGTGGTCGCTAGAAGGGCAGCATCCCGTCTTGCCTGCTGCGCTTCTGGTGTGTAGTATTCCTCTGTTGTGTAAGGATAAAGTTTTGCATGTTCAAACACTGCAAGGTCCTTTTTTAGTTTTTGGATCTTCCTTGAAGTATTCAATTCTTTGAATTCTTTGAGCGTCACATCTAATGCGGGCTATTTAGTTTTATATAGTTCTAAATCAATTTGTTCCTTGATAATTGTCAATTTTTGTTATAACTCGCGGACTAAGTTCTCTGAAATGGATTTGGCAGTGTTGATGATCAGCACTAGCCAATCGCGAGTACATTTGTTAGCGATATAGGACCAATCTTTCTGGAACTGTAGGTGTTCAAGAAAGATTTGTGGCTCGATACGGATGATAAGTCTGTTTGGGGCCGCGTGGGGCCGAAGATATTCCGTCATCAGGGCGCTGTGTAGTTCGGCTCTTATAAGTTTCTTCCAGATTACTTCTACCTCATTCCATTCATCCAGGCTAATGACATTTTGCCCTGGTATATTGAGACCTAGGAGGGAAGGATTAGAAAGAATCCCCTCTACCAGGTCTTCTGCATATGCCAAGTAGTTATTTTCTGCCATAGTTAATAGGGAGGTGGGAAATCCCTATGGGATGTGTACAGCTCCTAGTCCAGGGGGTTAAGAGGGTGGGGAGAAAGGGAAAAGGGGGGAGGTAGAAGGAACTACCCACTCAGGAGCCTGGGATTAATGTATATTCTACAGCAGGAGAACATCTCCTGTTGTATTATAATAGTTTCAATCAATCTCAGCAGTGAAGAGTCACTGCACAAAGATTTCAAACCAAACAGGGATAGTGACTATTCTTTAGAATTCACCTCAGAAAACTGGGGTGGTGTCCGCTTTGTTAGCTTATAGTAACAGTATCACACAAAACAATGGACATGTGGAGCTATCATTCTGCCGTAATCTGTTGCACTACTAATGTGTACCCTAGCACTTGCCCTAAAGCCCAAAAGATACAATCTATTTTTCCTGTGTCTCCCACAGCGCAAAAAGAATATATTGACCGTGCTCATGCCAGATCAAAGATTTAGAATCACACAACAGAGGCAGCCTGACCAGCTGCTGTTTCAACATCTCCTTTAAGTGTGAATATCAGGTAAACCGAATTGTTGATCTACAATTTTCTCTTTTTTTAAAAAACAGTTACGAATTCTGTAAAAATCAATGTCAATGGGAATTGTACATGTCCTCGGTACATCTGGCCCCCATATGCCCCCCCACGGTGGGAGGAGGCTACCCATTCATATGCCCACTGGGCACCCTTTAGTTAATTGCATATGTTGCAAATAAATTACTTATGCCCTACTCCACTTACCCCAGAGAAGTCACCCTGGATTTTTGATCTTCCCTTACAGAAGTTGCTGTGTCATTTCTGATGGGTTAACAGATTTGTGTTCTCTGATGGAAGAAATTGGTCCTGATGAAGATGACGAACAAAGATAAATGTCATTGAAACCGGTCGACCATTACCTCGGAAGTCTCACAACCAAGGTAGACCCGTAGTGAAATCACTATATGCATAGACCAATCTAGAGCACTAAAAACCTCTTGGAGTGCAGTCTCTTCTTTTTTTACCCTCGATATTACCTCCTACAAAACCAATAGGGAGATTGTTAACATATGAGATAGTATATCCCGTTTCCAAATTAGATGCTAACTGAGGACCTCGAAATAGCAAGAGCCAACTACCTCTCCTGCATTAGACGAATTACCGTATTGGAACTCTGTGTTAATCCTTATATACATATAATTCTTTTATACTTTTTTATACACTCATTGTCTTTCATTACACCCCCGAGTGGTACAGGTACACCTCACGGAGGGCAAATAAATTGTCTTTTTGACTAACAGTCCCACGTGAACTGCTTGACCAACCGAGACAGGCAGTATATGAATTAATACTGCTTCTTAACGGTTAATATTTTAATTGCATATAAGAATGTATTACCTTGCCTAGAGCGGCATCCATTGTAGCCATAGGGTAAGTTTCCCTCTCACCTATCCCTTTTAGATAGGCGATGCCACAGCGCTTCCTAGGGTCTGTCTACACCACCCAGGGAGAGGGTGTTCTTCTGTGCAGGGCAAGTGCTAGTGTACACATTAGTAGTGCAACAGATTACGGCAGAATGATAGCCTCACATGTCCATTGTTTTGTGTGATACTGTTACTATAAGCTAACAAAGCGGACACCACCCCAGTTTTCTGAGGTGAATTCTAAAGAATAGTCACTATCCTTGTTTGGTTTGAAACCTGATAAGGAAAAGACAGCTTTCTCAACACCCCTAGGACTATTTCAATTCAAAGTCCTGCCTTTTGGGTAACACAGCTCTCCAGCCACTTTCCAATGCCTCATGCACAAAATATTGCCGCCCTACTCTGATTTCTGTGGAGCTTATATTGACGATATTGCCATTTATAGTAAAACCTGGGAGGACCACCTTTTCAGCCTTTTTACTATTATCAGAGTCCTTAGAGAGGCCGGTCTAACTGCTAATCCATTATAATGCCGACGGGCCCTGTCAGCCGTGAAATAACTCGGCTTCTTTGTAGGGAATGGTAATGTACAACCTCAAAATGAGCAAGTGAAATCCGTCTTAGATACCCTTACACCTAAAACTAAAAGAGATCTCAGAGCCTTTCTAGGGTTAATAGGGTATAAGCGTAGGTTTATCTCAAACTTTTTGGACAAAACAGCTAGGCTGACAGATAAACGTAAGAACGTTGAACCCCAGAAATGTCATTGGACTGACGAGGATGATATATGTTACAACACCTTAAAACAAACCCTGTGCCAGAACCCAATCCTAAAGGTAGTAGATTTCTTAAAGGAATTTGTATTGCAAACGGACACCTTCTTTACAGGGTTAGGAGCAGTCATATTACAAGTCAGCGATGGATTAGAACATCCCATCTTCTCTGCCTATCCCCTGTCTCCGCAGACAAGGTTTCTAGACAAGTCCGATCTATGAAAGTCTCATCCAAACAGGTTCTCCCCTGTTCCTCCAAAACCATCAAGGACCACATCGACTCCCTGGTTCCTGCCCTAGCCGACTTCTGCAACCACTCCTTCGCCACTGGAGTCTTCCCATCCCCTCTGAAGCACTCCTTTGTGCACCCTCTTCTTAAGAAACCCTCTGCTGACCCCTCCTGCCCGGCTAACTATCACCCAATCTCCTTCACTCCCTTCCTGGGAAACTTGCCATCTCCCAGCTTAATCTCCACACTGAATCTGTTGTTTGTCTTCATGACCATCAGTCGGGCTTCAGAGCTGCCAGAAGCACGGAAACTGCTCTCCTGAACATCCGTGAAGACCTGCTCTCCAACATTGATTCTAACACCCTGTGTGTCCTCATCTTGCTTGATCTCTCTTCCACCTTTGACACGGTCAACCATGCCATCCTGCTCAAATGTCTCCGTGATAACCTGGGTATCACCGGTCAGGCCCTGGCGTGGCTGGCGTGGCTGACTTCTTTCCTCTCTGATCGATCCTCCCAGGTCCAACTTGGTTCCTACCTCTCCACTATCTTTTTCACTACCTGTGGTGTCCCCCAGGGGTCTAGCTGTTCAACCAATACCTGGCACTTCTTTCCACTAGTTTGGATTAGCCAACGAAAAGATTCCAACCCTTGTGTCATGCGATGGGTCTTAGACCTGCAACCCTACTGTTTCACTGTGGAACTGTCGCGCTTCGTATATTCCACGATCAGTCTGAGAGATCACTTGGGCTAGATGCCGCTAATGCCGCTAAAGTAATTCAGACTTCCTTCCTGAGAGCACAGCTTGCAGGGAAAAGAACACCTGTCAGGCCAAGGGCTCAGGCAAAAAGGCGGAACGCACAGCGGAGCTAGAGGGAAGAAAACAAACAAAGCAAAGATTACATACCGTTTGTTGACAATTCCAGTCCCTCTACCCCCTCCGAGCCCCACAAGCTTACCTGTGTATTCCTTTTTTCCAGCGGAATACCTACTTGTGACAAGACACAAGACTGGGAGTGAGTGAAGGTCAGGGGAAGTGTTCTTGCTTGAAAGAAAGGGGGACCAAAGACTTCCCCCAATAATGGATCAGTGATGTCAACAGCAAAGCGTCCCCCAATCCAATGAGTGAAAGCAGAATCCAATGTTCCGAAAGCAAATAAGCGGGAAAAAACAGCAGAGCGTCCCACAATCCAAGGAGTGAAGCCAGGAGCCAAGTGTCTCAAGATCCAAGGGGGCGGAGCAACACAGCAAAGCGTCCCACAAATAAAGAACCAACAAGTGTGTAGTTAAACAGCGCCGTACTTGCTAGCGCGGAAAACGACACTCAGGGAGAGATTAGAAGTGGTGTTTCTTTCTTCGCTCGGGGAGCGGATGGCAAGGAGCGATTGGAAAATACGGGATTGAAGGGAGCCGGGAGCCAGACATGAGGAGCAGAACCCAAAGCAAGTCCGATGTGTATTCCGTGGTCGGGCAGGGGAGTTGATCAAAAACGGAAGTCTAAGACAGGAAAACGGATAACAAGGATAACAAGGTCCAAGGCAAAGGTGGAATTCAGCAACCAGGTAAGCAAGGAAAGAATAACTTATCCCAGGAGCGTAGCTCGCGTAACGCAATGGTTTAGGAGCACCGGCTTACTGGGGGCGTGGCCAAATATAGGAAGTGAATACAAAGGAGGTGTGAAACGCACGCAAAAGAAAGTGAAAACATTCCAAAGGTTCCTTACAGGCACGGTCCTCTTGGGAGATGTAGTTAATTACCAGCGGTGGCGTCGGCGTTGCTGTAAACACCAGGGCAAACGCCATGGGCTTCTCCTCTGAGCATAAGAATGTCCTAGGAAACCGGAGGGCGTGACAGGAACACCGAAAAGGTAAAGACCAGGGGAATGTAGATTTCCTTTACCAGTTCCCCTGTGAAGCAGATGTGGCTACATTGCATGGAGGAAGGGTATGTGAGAAACCTGAAGGTGTCTCACCCGCTAGTCCCCGGGATCTATCATCCAGGTGGCTAGGACACAGCCATCGCTATTGGACTGAGTTCCTGGGGGTGGACCAGTGAGGGAGGATCACCTGGATGGGGGGTCTTCGCGGATTGGAAGTGGGACACTTAAGAGTGAGACGCAGTATCCCCTTCCTTATGACACCTTTTCCCCATCCTTCCAGGTAGGATATCTAGAAACTCAACCCCCGCCCCCCTTTTCTGACATGTAGGGCCTTATCACGTGCTGGGCGGTAGCCCTTAAATGCAGCGGTAATGCTGTTACTGCCGGATTTAAGGGTCCGCCTAAACATGAGTATGCAGCATTTACCCCCAGCTCCAAGCTTCGTTTGCCTGAGAACTGAAATTGGTCTTAGCCCGGCTGAGGGGGACCAATTGTCTAAAAGGGGATCTGAGCCCAGAAGAGGGGGATCCAGGGTGAACAGGAAAAACTCCCCCGCAAAGATATTGTTGTGGCAAATGTGAACCCGACTGAGGGATGCCTGCGAATTAAAGTTGGTCTGAACCCGACTGAGGGAGGCTAATTATGAAAGAAGGATCTGAGCCAGGCTGAGGGGATACCAGGGTGAAGAGTAAATCACCCGACTTGAATATTTGGAAAGGAACTTTTCTTTGTTGTTTGTGTACATCAGGCCCTCTGAAGCAAGAGATTTTTAACAAAAGAGACTTAGGCGTGGGGAAGGGAGGCCAACGGCCTAAACATCCTGACTTATCATTTTGTGAACACTTCTTTCTTTTTATGAACATTATCCCACACTATTTTGTAACATAGTGGTAAGGATTGGCAATAACTTTTTTAGTATATGCCCTTTTATTTTGACAAGACGCCACTAGGACTGCTTTATTATTATTTGATGGTCGTAGCTTGCTCCCATCTTTGATTTAGGTTTAGCTAAGGCGTTTTTCTCACCGATTTATACAGTTTAATGAACACCCTTGAACTGTGATCACTTGTGTCTGTCTTTCCTGTTACCACCACAAGTTCCTTGAAAGGGATGCATCGCAATGCAGAGCTTGTTACCTGCGATACACCATTGTTCCCCCGAATGCACATGTACAATGCAGTACTCAAACACCATTGCTGGTGTTCCCCCCAGAGGATACTGATATGCGGGGACTGGGGCTCTGGCCTGGAAGCGGCGCCCCTCTGCACCCTTAAATGGGCCCTGGTTATTGTCAGAGGTTGTATTGGAGTCATAGTTTCAAGCTCCAATGTCATGTTTATTTTATTGTGGTTGGGAATGCTCAGTAAAATAAATAAATAAAACAAAAGTCCTGTTCTTGGAGTACCTCTCCCTCCAATATCTTCATCACTTTCTCTATTTCCCTGGTTTAATTCTTCTTTGCTGGAACTTTGACCACTTTTCTGAACCAACTGCATTTCTCATGATTCCTGTCACTCGAGTCTTACATCCACCACTATCCACTGATGCCTTTTTGGAATGGTAGGCTTGGCCTATGACTTCAGTGTTGCTTCTGTATCAGGATATTGTTGCCCACTGCCTTTGGGTGGGCTGCTATCTGTCTCTGACAAACTGCACCATCATCAGGTACTGGTAAGGGTTGTGAACCATGTGCTGGTATCAGTTACTTTATTTTCCCTCCAAAGAAAGCCTCTGCCGGAGGGACTTCAGTTGCGGAACCTGTGGGGCCATGCTGTAGACCATGAGGAAGTTGCGCAATCAATTGTTGCCCTTGTTCACATGCAATTCGGAATGTCTTGTTGATAGACCTCACAAAGCGTTGTTTAGCTGTTGGCTCTGGGCCTGCAGGGAGTGATGCATTTGTGGTGATGACCGTGTCCTCAATGAAAAGTTGAAGTTCTGAGGCATGGAACGGTAGACCATCATCTGACTAAAGAGAATGACGGGCCATGGGTGGAAATATCCTGATACAGAAACAACACCGAAGTCATAAGCTAAATCTACCATGGCTGCAGTTGACTGAATAAACCTCACCTCTGCGTACATTGACTATTCTTCCAATGCCACCATAAGGTGCTGATTATTGAGAAAAGTGTCAAAGTCTATACTCACTGCTTGACAAGGTTTGGCACTCTTTCTTGGTGATTGCATTGGCAGTAGTTTGGGTTTGTTGGCATTCGCCTGGCACCATAAGCAATTGTCTAGCATATCATCCAGTGCTTGCTCCAATCCTGGAAATCATACTTTTTCTCGCAGTCTTGTTGTTACCTTGACTGCACCCTCTATTGTGTGACAGCGCTGTTATTTTATTGTAGCACAAGGCCCTCTTTAGATGCCAACAATTCAAAATGTATTTGAAATAGTCCTTCCAGGGTTTCTTGTACCTCCACCGTGAATTGTTAATTGTTTGTCAGCAAGTCCTTCCATCTACCTGATGGGTCATGTGACAGAACAAGTTGCATACATGTATCCTCTTTGGTGGCTGTCATCAGCGCTTCGAGAGAGATGGCATGTGAGCCTATGAGTAAGCACACATGTTTCCCTGTGCAGGCTTTCCCTCCCACAGATGTCATTGGATTTGGCTGGATGGCGAGATTGGACATCACCTAGACTCTCAGCCCCTGTTCTGGATGTTAAAGAGACACCATACTCTTGTAACCACAGGATCACCACTCTATTTTGGCTGGTGTATTCGGGGCAGTGCTATTCAGAATGGGGAGTAACTGTTTGGGGCCCATCACAACTCTTACGGGCTGGCTATATAAGTGCAGATGAAATTGACTGCACCCCCACAGAACCACCAATGCCTCTTGTTCAATCTGTGAATACTGTTGCTCATTAGTCGTTAGGGCCCTGCTGTTACAGGCAATGGGGAGAGGAGTGTCCTGGCTAACAACTCGCATGAAAAAAGCTCCTGCCTGGTGTGGCTGTCATTTACTGGCACCCTGTTAGAGCATGTTTAATTTGCTGAAATGCTATTTGCTGTGGCTAATTTATTTATTTATTTATTGCATTTGTTACACGCCCAAACCCAAGGGTATCACAGCGTTGATACCATTCCTATGCACAGCTTGTTCCATTCCTATGCTCAGTCTTGTAAGGAGTTTGAGAGGCTTCATGAACGTGGCTAGATCAGGGTTGACATTTCTGTAGAATGTTACCATTAAGAGGACCCGTCTTACTTCTTGTTGTGTCCCACGTGGACCTCCTCACACTCAAAAAGTCTCTCTCTCTTCATTCACTCAAGGAAGAGCGGACCACAGGAGCTGGGGTGCAACACGTCTTTATTCACCATAACAAGTGCCGAGAGTGGGCTTCCCCGTTCCCTTGGACTCCTCCCCTTCCCGCCTCCCAGTGGTCCCTGCCACGTGACATGAGAGTGTGTGAAGACACAACACTTCTGATGATGATGTGGGAACAGTCCTCCAGATCCGGGGACAATCCTGTCTTATGAAAAGCGATAACAGAAGAATTAGATTTTCTTCTGCAGACATTTCCATTTGTTCTGTATAAGAGCCAGCCCACTGTCCTTACGCTGGTGTAAAACCACTCTAAGGAGTGTCAAATGTTCTTGGATGGAGGATGGGTAGATGAGGATGTAATCACTCACTTACGCTGCCAGGCTTAGTTGGCCAGCCAATATGCCCTTAATGGTATGCTGAATACCTCGGATGCCATGGAAAGCATGCACCTCCACCTCTTATACTGAAAGAAGATGACATGAGAGGAGAAGACGGCAATGTATCTTCACTCGGCCTGTAGGGGGACTTCATGAAAACCAGGGTTTAAATCAACTTTGGAGAAGATGATACCTGCTTGAATATCATCAGTAGTCAGCGTAGGGTGATATATACCATCACGCTTGACAGGCACATATCTTCACATATGTGCACTGCTTCAGGTTGCTTCCGAATGACTGGTGATACACATGGCATGCGGATGGGGACTCTTTCAATGATTCCTTCATGTTCAATTTCTGCATCTCATCCTCCCCCTGTCTTTGTAAATAAAGGGGGAATGTGTCCGTGTCGCAGTGCATTCGACTAAATTGTTGGATTCATGTGAAGTCTTAGGTAATAAACACAGGGTTAGAAGGGCCAACGGACTTGGAAGGGGCTTTCCCACCTTAGCGGTCCAGTTGTGGGATTCCTTGCCTCTCACTGTACATCCAGATGGAAACTGTGGAAATGGTAAGACGACATTTGGCACTTAACCCGAACATCACGACTGGCCATGGAAATTTCATCACGGCACTCACTGACCTTGCCTTACCAAAAAACTTCTTTCTGGTTAACAACCAATTTTATCAGCAGATCTCAGGCACAGCCATGGGTGCTACCTTTGCGCCGAGCCTCGCAAACCTATATGTCGACCATTTTGAAAAGGAAAACATCTACTGTGCCACTAACCCACAACTCAAGGAGATCATAGTGTGGCGACGATGCATTAACAACATTTTTATGATCTTCGAAGGCAACAAGGATGATCTATTGACATTCCATCGGTGGCTTAATGAATGTAGTCCTTTCCGGAAATTCACAATTGACTATGGCAAAATTGAAACTCATTTCCTAGACATTCATATATTTCCACACAAAGGCGGACTCATTTCTAAAATCTACTGGAAATCGACTGACCAAAACGCACTATTGAAGTATACGAGTTATCACCCACTCGCACTGCGTGACATTTTGCCCTTTTGGCAGTTCCTCCGGTACAGACGCACTTGCACCAAAATTGTAGATTTCAACCAACAATCAGAGAAACTACAAAACCAACTCATTCAGAGAGGGTACCCTAAGAAAATAATTAGGGATACACGGAAGAGAGCTAGGAATATCCTGTGTGATATCACACTGCAACAGCATGTGAAAACTCCAGCAGAGAACACCATTACAGCTGTCCTTAGCTACTCACCGATCTTCAATAATCTAAAATGGGAAATTAAAAAACTGTGGCCTATTCTAAATACAGGTAGTTGTGGACTGGCTGAGCCCATTTTTGCTATTAATTGCAGGAGGAACATCAGGGACATACTGGTACTCATCTTCGAGGAGCCCTAAGAGAATCCGGAACAAAATACCATCTGGGACACTACAGCACCGAGTGGCCATTCCCACTGTGGTTCATGCACTATATGCAGACAGACTGGTAGAAGTAAAACAGTAGACATAGGGTGGAAAACACCATGGGAACAGAGACGATTTACCAACTGCAATAGTATGGGGTCATTTATTTGATCACATGCCCCTGTAATCTAAGATACATCGGGTCGACCACACGCAGCGTGAAAACCCGATTTACAGAACATAAGTCGTGTATTAGGACCAACAAACTAAATGCACCATTGGTCTCCCACTTCACAGCACTGAAACACTCAGGGGATGACTTTAGGTGGACTATCTTGGAAAAAGTCATCCCCCCGCGATGAGGGGGTAACTTCCACGACATATTATTGAAAAAAGAGCATCACTGGATCTTCTGTCTTGACACTGTAAATGGCGGTCTGAAGGAGATCCAGTGGAACAGTCTTGCACTAATCAAACAAGGAACGAATCTGTCCCTGCAGCAGCCGATATCTGATGGAAGTCAAGCACTGACATTAGGCTCGAGTACAAGCACCCAGGTATATGTAAGAGTATATATAGGGTCTACAGACATCCTTGGTCCAATAGCCTAACCAATCCTGGCTACTAAAATACTATTTTTTCATTTTTAACCCATGTGCAACCTTCGGTGAATTTAGGAATGTACAAATCATAAACACCAACACCGACTCTTATACTCTGTAGGAGTATATGTATAAAACATGTGTATAAAATATACACTGCTCATCATCATGGCACCCAGTAGGGCCAGAGACTTAGACTTTGAACATATACCAATAGCCAGTGCCAACATGACGCAAAATAGACCGCTAGGATACATCAAAATGCCAACCCCAAGATGGCAGAGCGACCACGTGACGTGATTCCGATCGCACAATCCCGAGGTAAAATACCCTACAGGGAACACGTGGAAGAACCCTGTATGTAGCACCTGAAGCAGAACAATACGGCCACAGACAGGGCCAGCCATCGGGAAGTGGAGCTGATTCTGAATACACACTGTAAACCCGCTCCAAGATGGCGGCCACAATATGAGCACGTGATCTTGACGAACAATGATATTTTTATTTATTTATTTCCATTTTTCCGCAGGCATCGAGGCACTATTACAGGAATTGTTTGTTCTTTAGTTGCGGAATTGTTTTGTTTTAGTTGCGTATTTATAACACGCTTAAACACCCACAGTTTTGTAAGCGCGCACCCGGGATCGAACCTGTGTTGCTTTGTGTCGTTTTGCTTCCAAGGCATGCACGTTGCCGCTGAGCTATCCTCCCGGGACATATGATATCACACGGCCCACCAGGGGGGTCCCGTTTACATCGCTACGAGCAGCGCAAGATTCCACGGTGGAAGCCTCTCTGCCTCCTCACTAAGAAACACGGAGGTGAAACAAGTAAGATCACCTCCCCATACTTGAACCATGAGCACTTTTGTGCTGTCGCTATGGCCTGAAGGACCAATAGTTGCAGGATACCACTTGTTAGTAGTTATTGTAAAAAGCACCAATCTTGTGGCTGCACCGGGCCATCTATGAATACTATACCAGCAGAGACTGTCTATCCAACTATGTATTATATTTTATATACATAGCCGGACACAGCTTCTGTTCTTGAAGAGACCACATGCACCCCGGGAACACGGGCATAACAGACAAACCATCCTTGGACACACTCACACCGTGGACTGGAATGAGGATGCATGCACCCACCGAACACGGGTGAATATGTTCCCTGACGCGATTGCCCATGATGTAACTTACACTGCAGAGACATTATCCTTTTATTATCGCACTATTATTTTATAGTATCACCCTGTGCGAAGTCCCCGCGCACATCTGAAGCGGATGATAGAAAAGGGCTGCAAACTAATTGTGAGAGTCCACACTGAGAGCAACTACTGAATTACCATTAGAAGCCTGCATCCACATGTAAACAGGGCGAGAGTGGATGATAATATGCTTGAGACTGGGATTCCAAACCCCAAAAGATACGATCTATTTTTCCTGTGTCTCCCACAGCGCAAAAAGAATATATTGACCGTGCTCATGCCCGATCAAAGATTTAGAATCACACAACAGAGGCAGCCTGACCAGCCGCTGTTTCAATATCTCCTTTAAGTGTGAATATCAGGTAAACCGAATTGTTGATCTACAATTTTCTCTTTTTTTAAAAAACAGTTACGGATTCTGTAAAAATCAATGTCAATGGGAATAGTACATGTCCTCGGTACATCTGGTCCCCATGTGCCCCTTCCCCCAGGTTGGGAGGAGGCTACTCGTTCAAATGCTCACTGGGCACCGTTTGGTTAATTGCATATGTTGCAAATAAATTACTTATGCCCTACTCCACCTACCTCCCTTACAGAAGTTGCTGTGCCATTTCTGATGGGTTAACAGATTTGTGTTCTCTGATGGAAGAAATCTGTCCTGATGAAGATGACGAACGCAGATAAATGTCATTGAAACCGGTTGACTATTACCTCGGATGTCTCACAACCAAGGGAGACCCTTAGTGAAATCACTATATGCATAGACCAATCTAGAGCACTAAAAACCTCTTGGAGTGCAGTCTCTTCTTTTTTTTACCCTCGATACTACCTCCAACAAAACCAATAGGGGGATTGTTAACATACGAGAAAGTATATCCTGTTTCCAAATTAGATGCTAACTGAGGACATCTAAATAGCGAGAGCCAACACCTCTCCCGCACTAGACAGATTACCGTATTGGAACTCTGTGTTAATCCTTATATACATATAATTCTTTTATACTTTTCTATACACTCATTGTCTTTCATTACACTCTCGAGTGGTACAGGCACACCTCACGCAGGGCAAATAAATTGTCTTTTTGACTAACAGTCCCGCGTGAACTGCTTGACCAACGAGACATGCAGTATATGAATTAATACTGCTTCTTAACGGTTAATATTTTAATTGCATATAAGAATGTATTACCTTGCCTAGAGCGGCATCCATTGTAGCAATAGGGTAAGTTTCCCTCTCACCTATCCCTTTTAGATAGGCGATGCCACCGTGCTTCCTAGGGTCTGTGTACACCACCCAGGGAGAGGGTGTTCTTCTGTGCAGGGCAAGTGCTAGGGTACACATTAGTATTGCAACAAATGACGGCAGAATGATAGCCCCACATGTCCATTGTTTTGTGTGATACTTTTCCTTATCAGGCCCATATACTGGGACCTGCCAGTACCCTTTTGTTAAGTCTAGGGTGGATAGAAAAGTGGCGGTTCCGAGTTTATCAATTAGGTCATCGATACGTGGCATGGGATAGGCAACGAAATCGGAAATGGGCTTGAAGAAGGCTCGATAATATTTGCTCTTAACATCCTATTCACTTCCTCAACCACTATCTGTTTACAGGCTTCCGGGAATCTATACATTTTAGATTAATCACTTTTCCCTAAGGTGTTCTAATATAGTGATAGGTGCTTTTTATTCTTCCTGGTGTTTCTGAGAATACATAGGGAAAGAAAGTGACTACATCTTTTAAATCTTCTTGTTGTTCAATAGATAGCTGTGGAGGAATTCATTGAAAGATGTCTATTTCTTCTCGCACCAAACAGTATAGTACTGTGGCATGGGTGGATGACAGGTTCTCCTTCCACCCTTTTAAGAGATTTGCATTATATAGATGGACCTTCTGTTTCCTGTCCAGTTGGACTACCTTACAAGTACAGGTTCCTGTTCATTCCATTATTTCATTTGGCCCGTGACACTTAGAGACAAGCTTGTTTTCCAAGGTGGGCAAGAGGATAGTACTTTTTGTTCTATGGAGAACGATCTTAAGCTCACCTTCTTATTGTAAGTGGATTTTTGTTGGATCTGGGCGTTTTTCCATATGGGTGCAGACTAGATCTCGAACACGTCTCATATGCTCCCACAATCTGGTAGCAGTTTGCGAGAGGCGAATGGGAATGGGTGCCTCTTTTCATTCTTACCAGGTTTCTCAGAGCATGTCCAGGACATCTCTAGGTTCCCGGCCATAAAGTAGTTCAAAGGGAGAGAATCCAGTAGAGGCCTGAGGGGTTTTCCGTACTGCAAATAGTGCCCTGGGGATCATTTGGTTCCAGTCCTCCCCGTCCTTATCTACCAACTTTCTTAGGATCAATTTAAGTGTTTTATTGAATCTTTCTACCAAACCATCTGTTTGTGGATTGTACACAGAACTTCGTAAGGTGGTAATAGGGAGTAGCTCTTTCACTTCCGCCATGAGCTTGCTCATAAAATATGAACCTTGATCTGTCAGTATTTCCTTAGAAAAGCCAACCCTGGGGGGCGTGGCCTGGAGTGCCATCGATGCGGCTGCTCCACTGATGGCCTCTGTGCGAAGGCCATTAACATGAAGACTATACTACTGTTCCTGCCAGCAGAATCACCCGAATGCTGAGCTGCTGAGTCCCGGAATGCCTGCAGCACGGATCACAACAGTTTGAGCGACTATGGTGCCTCTAGCTACTCGATTGCTGCTGATTAATAACACGTCTGATCTCGGCTGCTACCAAGATGGCAGATGCAGATCGAGAAAGGAGAGGGGGAAGAGACCTCCCCCCGAACCCAAATACAGCAGACTAGCAGAGCCCCGGGGGACCCCTGCCTTCCTTCGCCGTGCAGCCTGTCATTGCGGCCAGCCCAGACTATTCCTCTGTTGCCTCTGGTCCCTGCATTAAGGCACCAGCATGTTTCGAGCCTGCAGGCGGTGGCACCAGCAGTGGAGGAGACTGCTGGCTCACGCCGGGCCATTGACTGACCCACGCGTCTTGGACCAACCTGGTAATGCCTGAAACCCCAGCGAGCTACCACCTGCGACCCATACGCTGTCTTCCCAGTCTCCCGCGCAGCAAGCAAAGTATGTGGGATTAGACCCCACACTCACTGTGTATCCGGACTGAGTGCTCTGCTCCCTACATGGACCAGGCCTCTTCCAGCACTCAAACATCGCAGCGGCCCTCTCTCTGCTACAGCGGCCCTGTCCCTGCACCAGTTAAAGGAAAGATACTACCCATCAGCGATTGTGGACTGAACCCGAAACACCAGCACCCATACCAACCGAACTGTGATCCAACCACCCTCACAAAGACTACCACATCTTCGCTGAGTGCCACACTGCAAGAAGTGCATAACAAAACAGCCCGATCCCCAACAGTAATGCGCAAACACCTCAAGGCTGCGAAAAATGTGAACATCTCCACCATGTTGCTCCGTCTGGATAAAGGGAAAAAGTCAGAAATGCCGAAATCTCTGCCACACTCCCCCCCCTGAAGGGGCAAACTTGCTGGCCACAAAGGGCGACATACAAGCCTTTATGCTGGAAATTAAATCAGAATTTTGGTCGTGCATGACGGAGCTCAGCACCAAACTTGAACAGACGGAGCAAAGACTCGTGGAGGTGGAACAGAGGGTGGGGGAAGTGGAGGACTTAACCCAGGAACACTCAGCGACTCTGCTGGAGGTACAACATGCGGTCCAGACCCTACTCAACAAAAATGAGATCCTGGAACATAAGCAAGAGGATCTTGAAAATAGAGCCCGAGGGAACAACCTACGGATCCGGGGGGTCCCCTCCTCAGTCCCGGATCGGTACCTAGCAGAATTTGTGGGTGACCTTTTCCAATACCTCTTGTTGCAACTAGACGAATACCAACTCATTCTGAACCGCACCCACAGACTCCGACCCCGGTGAGGGGTGCATTCCGACTCTGCCCCCGATGTCATCACACAGGTCCAATTTTTCACGACCAAAGAGGCTATTATGGCAATAAGTCATTCCCAAGATGACCTAACATTTCAAGGGGGCCCCCCTTCAGATCTTCCAAGATCTAGCAATGGCAACAATTCAGAAACGAGAAGCCTTACGGCCCTTGACCCTATTCCTTTGAGACCAGCATGTCAGATACTGATGGCTGTTACCTACGGCTCTACAATTTTTCTACAATGGGGGCCCCAGAACGATCGCTCATCTGGAAGTGTCATGATCTCTGCTTCCATAAGGTCAGGGTTTTCCCAACTCCCTTGGAAGCAGATCCATAACCCAGGTTCCGAGTGCCAACCAGTCCCAATTGGGACCTTTTGGACCCAGTCCTGGCGCCAGTGGCACCAGGCTCATAAATATGCCCAGTCCCAGCGCTGGAAGAGCCGGGCTCATAATGCTTGGGTGGACTTGCCTGCAGCAGACCATGCTGCTTACTTGCCTGCCAGTTGAGCCTCTGATCCTCTTCTGTTTGGAACTACTTTTTCCTGTTGGGTGGGGCAGGAGCCACTCCCTAGGTTCAGAACACTGGAACTCTTCTGGAAAGCAGGAACTCTTTTCTTACCTAGGCGTGGCTGTGGAAGGAGACACCTAAGCACTACAGGAGGCTATTTAAACCACACCCGATGGATGAATCTTGCTTTGCGTTATTCTGCATCCTCTGCAGCAGAACGCTCATCGTGTCTTCTGCATCTGATCCTGGGCCTAAGGAAAAAGGCTTACCATCCTGAATCCAGTCTTCAGCAACACCTATAAAGACAAGAAAGAACAGGTTAGCATTACGGTCTTCAGTGACAGCTCTTCACTTACCTGGTCCATCGGCTGTCACCAACGCCTCGCGCTGCATTCCGACATCTGAAAGACAAAGGCTTACCTACTCTTCGTGCGCTCCGGAGGTCTTCACACTGCATTCCGGCATCTGAAAGACAAAAGCTTACCAACTCTTCGCACACTCCGGAGGCCTTCGGCGCTGCATCCCGCATCTGAAAGACAAAACAAGGTGCGTTTAAAGACATTGGGGAACTTTAATACTCACGTGCCATTACTCCTTTCCACATCTAACCCAGTGGGTATTCCGGCACCCTGCAGCCGCTCCGAACTTGTACCTGCAAAATAAAAAGACAGTTAGAGCGCATCGTGAAGCAGGCAACTAGCGCTTACTTACGTGCTTCCAGGCGCTTCTATTCATCACACGGGCTCCATCTTCAACTCACTTCAGCCCGTCATCCACCATCGCCGGAACCCTGCAAAACAAGAGACATCATTACTAAAGACTTTAAAGACATTAGAATTACTCGAAACTTACAGTTCGTGCAGTAAACGTCGGACAGCAGTCCTCTGAAGTCAAGAGGCCAGCTCCCCTTATCCAGTGAAGAAACTGGTTACAGCACCCTGCCCCGAGGCAGATGGAGAGCACGGCGTTCACTTACCTAAGGTGAGAGCGTTAACCTTCGGGGTTCTACAGGAGAAGAGAAAGGGAAGAAGAGAGAGACATTCAATAACCCAGTTCATTAATCCCATATTTTCTATCTGCAGACATCTTACCCTTCGAGTTAGACATACAGTGCCCAGAGGTCCAGCCCAAAGAGCCAGCCGTGTGTTACACATCACCTTTGAAGATACGGTATACGCCCAGTCAAGACCGGCGCCTCTACGGGAATCAGGTGAGCGTTACAGAACGCAAAGCCTACCACAAAACTCCCGTCCAGGCGCTATGGAAACCTCGGATACCGACCAACTAGCCCAGTTACTTGGGGAACTAAGGGCAGAAGTGCATGCAGCCCGTCAGGAAACGAACGCTCTAAGAAGGGAACTGATTATTTCCAAGGAGCGAACAGATGATCTCGCTAGACAATTGCTACAGTCACAAGCCGGACAGACCCCGTTACCCGCATCTGGGGGAAATCTTCCTTCTACATCCTCTATGAATCCAGTGCAGATCAACCTACCTGGGAATGTACCTCTGGCTCCGCCCGAACGATTTTCTGGTGACCCAAAGAGGTTTGCAGTATTTATCAATCAGTGCCGGTTGCATTTCTTATGCCGGCCAGCAGCCTTTCCAACTGATCAAGCTAAAGTAGCTTTCGTGCTTTCGTACCTTAGAGGCAATGCGGCAGACTGGTCGATCCCTCTAGTAAATCAAGATGATCCGGTCCTCCATGATTTTCAAGCTTTTCAGCTCAGTATGGAAAAACTGTTCGCAAGACATTCACAGGGGCAGGCCTTGGACAATGAGCTTCTTTCGTTGCGACAAGGTAATCAAGACCTTTTGGCTTATATTGCGTCTTTCAACAGACTGATAGTGGAAACTCAATGGCCTGAGGACAAAAGGATTACGCTGTTTTATAGAGGTCTACGTGGAGAGCTCAAAGATGTGTTAGCCCAAGTTGTGAATCCCCCACAAGATTGTTCGGACTATATAGACTTAGTCGTTCAAATAGATCACAGACTGCAGAACAGGAAGGCCGATCGTTCCAAGTTTGATGCTCGAGTATTTTCCAAACCGCCAACTCCTTCCAAAGGAGTAGACTCCGGGGAACCCATGCAAATAGGGGGTCTGAAAGGTCCTCTAACATAAAAGGAGCGGGAAAGGAGAAAACAGTTGCAATTATGCCTCTATTGCGGAAACTCACTGCACTTTCTTCGAGACTGTCCGGTGAAACCTGCCAAGAAGGCAGTAGGAGCTGCAGTTACCAAAGTTACAAACTCTGAGCAGGGAAACAACCTCGCCCGACAAGAATAGAGGTCCTCTTGCCAAGCGTGAAAACCAGTTCCGTGACCTCGCATTTTGTGAGACCTATGGTCCTCATTAGCCCTGATAATCCGGATCGATTACATGCAATTGAAGCTTACGTCGACAGCGGTGCCATCGGCAATTTTGTGGATCATGAAATGGTTTTGAGGATGAATCTAACTCTTTGTCCCAAGGCTGTAAAGGACGTCATTATTACGGTGGATGGTACGGAGATAGCCTCCGGGCCAGTAACGCATACCACTCAAGAAGTGACGCTAGTAAGTCAAGATGGACACCATGAGAAGATCGTGTTCGATGTGATCAAGGCCCCTCAGTTTCAGATTATTCTAGGAATACCTTCGTTAGAGAAACACAATCCTCTGATCGATTGGCGAGCAAGAACGGTCCAGTTTCCAGAATGTGTCTCTACTTGTCACCCTCCACCTGGTGTTGCACTGGCAGCAATTTCTTCAGAGACTCCCCAGTTACCTCCCGAATACCTAGAATACCAAGATGTTTTCCGGAAGGATCAGGCTAACTCTCTACCTCCTCATAGGTCTTATGACTGCCAGATAGACCTGATACCTGGATCTACTCCTCCTTGTAGTAGAATTTATGCACTCACCGAGTCTGAGAACCTTCACCTTCGACAATACCTGGATCAATACCTGGCAAATGGGTTTATTCGTCCTTCCAAGTCCCCTGCTTCTTCAGCTTTGTTCTTCGTTCCAAAAAAGGAAGGAGACCTTAGAACTTGTATAGATTATCACTCCCTGAACCAGATCACCTTTAAGAATAGATATCCGTTACCTTTGATCCCTGAACTCCTGGACCAAGTCAGAAAAGCATGCATATATACAAAGCTGGATCTTAGAGGAGCTTACCACTTGGTACGAGTAAAAGAGGGCGATGAATGGAAGACGGCCTTCCGCACCAAGTATGGGCTATTTGAATATCAGGTCATGCCCTTCGGACTTTGCAATGCCCCGGCCGCCTTTCAATATTTTATGAACGATGTCCTCAGAGAGCTCATAGATGTGTGTGTTGTTGTTTACATTGACGACATCCTCGTTTATTCTTCATCGGAATCTGAACATCGGAAACACGTGAAAATGGTCCTCGAAAGATTGCGTCAACACAAACTTTTCGCTAAGTTGGAAAAATGTGTTTTCAACGTGACTGAAGTTGAATTCTTGGGATTCATATTATCACCTGGCGGAGTGCGTATGGATTCAAAGAAGGTCGATGCAGTTCTCAAATGGCCATCACCATCCTCCGTAAAAGGTGTGCAAAGCATGTTAGGCTTCGCTAACTTTTACCGCAGGTTTATCCCCGAATTCTCTCGAATAGTCCAGCCCATCACTGCCTTGTTAAAGAAAAACAAACGTTTTGAATGGTCTACCGAGGCGGAACAAGCTTTCCAGGATTTGAAGACTAAATTTATCTCTGCACCAATCTTAAAACACCCTCGCCCCGAACTCCCCTACATCGTGGAAACTGATGCTTCAAGCCTTGCCATGGGGGCAGTTCTATCACAAAAGGACCCGGTAACCAATCAGTTGCATCCCGTGGCATTTTGATCCCGCAAATTCTCACCTCCTGAAATCAATTACACGATTACTGACAAGGAACTTCTGGCTATCAAGTCTTCCTTTAAGGCTTGGCGGCATTATCTGCTGGGGGCCCGACACACCGTTACTGTGATTACGGATCACCGAAACCTGCAATATTTGAAAACCGCAAAAGCCCAATCCTCTAGACAACTCCGTTGGGCATTATTCTTTGCCGAGTTTGACTTCATAATTACCTATCGACCTGGTACAAAAAACGGTAAAGCTGATGCCCTTTCTCGGATGGGAGTGGAAGAACACTTGATCAACCCTAAACCTGTACCAATCATTCCCGAACAAAGAATTCTGGGTGTAATCGCCACACAATCCATAGAGGAAGTTAAGGATAAAGCCAGGCAACTTGTAACTCCAGCAGACATACAGAATTGGCATCTACAGGGAAAGGACTTTGCAGTAAAGGACAACTTATTGTATTTCCAAGAACGATTATACCTACCCAGCACAGATTTACAGAAAAAAGTAATCTCTTGTTATCACGATTCTTTAATGGAAGGACATCCCGGTATAGCCAAGACCTCAGAAAAGATCAAGCGCTACTTCTGGTGGCCGTCTTGGAAAAAAGATATCAGAGACTTTATAATGTCCTGTGGAGTATGCGCCCAAAACAAGAGTCAAAAGGAAAGACCAGCAGGCCTCTTACGCCCTATTGACATCCCACCTCGCCCTTGGCATACGCTTTCTATGGACTTCATCACCGATCTACCTCCATGCTCCGGATACAATACGATTCTAGTAATCGTGGACTTATTCTCCAAGATGGCGCATTTCATTCCGCTCAAAGGCTTGCCAACAGCAGCAACTCTGGCCCGAGAATTTCTCGAAAACATCGTCCGACTGCACGGTTTTCCTTCGGTTCTAATTTCGGATAGAGGTAGTCAATTTATTTCTCATTTTTGGCAAAGTTGCTGTCGGTCGGCTCAAATTGATGTGAGACTATCGACCAGTCACCACCCTCAGACCGACGGACAAACCGAGAGGACCAATCAAACTCTGGAACAGTATTTACGCTGCATGCTGCAACAAACTGAAAAAACTTGGAAAGACATCCTTTGGATAGCCGAATATGCCTACAATAACTCTGTCCATTCGGGAACTGGGAAAACCCTGTTTTTTCTTTTGTACGGCAGTCACCCTCGAACCTCGGAGTTGGATCCCCTCCAAGATCTTGAAACACCAGCAGTATACTACCTGCATTCTACAATCACCCAAGCCTTTAAGGAAGCTGTTTCTCACCTTCAAAGGGCTAAAGAACAATACAAGAAAGGAGCAGATCAACATCGGAAGGAAGCCCCTCAATATCAAGTAGGGGATCAAGTCTGGTTATCCACCAAATATCTACCTCTAAAAGGACCACGCACATTCAACCCAAGATACCTTGGTCCCTATTCCATCACTACCATAGTAAACCCAGTAGCGGTCAAGTTGGACTTGCCCCCGCACATGAAGATACATCCGGTCTTCCACGTCTCTCTATTAAAACCCGTGCAACCTCAAACCCGACTAACTAAATCTCCAAAACCTATCCTAGTTGATGGAGAACTCGAGTTTGAAGTCAAAAGCATTCTGGACTCCAAGATCTCCAAATCTAAACTATTTTACCTAATTGACTGGAAAGGCTACGGCCCCCAAGAGAGATCCTGGGAACCTGCTGAATATGTCCACGCTCCTCGCCTAATCAAAAGATTTCACCGAACATTTCCTGACAAGCCAAAACCCCCGGAGAAGCCCGGTTTGGGAGGGGCCTTGAGGGGGGGTACTGTCATGATCTCTGCTTCCAAAAGGTCAGGGTTTTCCCAACTCCCTTGGAAGCAGATCCATAACCCAGGTTCTGAGTGCCAACCAGTCCCAATTGGGACCTTTTGGACCCAGTCCTGGCGCCAGTGGCACCAGGCTCATAAATATGCCCAGTCCCAGCGCTGGAAGCGCCGGGCTCATAATGCTTGGGTGGACTTGCCTGCAGCAGACCATGCTGCTTACTTGCCTGCCAGTTGAGCCTCTGATCCTCTTCTGTTTGGAACTACTTTTTCCTGTTGGGTGGGGCAGGAGCCACTCCCTAGGTTCAGAACACTGGAACTCTTCTGGAAAGCAGGAACTCTTTTCTTACCTAGGCGTGGCTGTGGAAGGAGACACCTAAGCACTACAGGAGGCTATTTAAACCACACCCGATGGATAAATCTTGCTTTGCGTTATTCTGCATCCTCTGCAGCAGAACGCTCATCATGTCTTCTGCATCTGATCCTGGGCCTAAGGAAAAAGGCTTACCATCCTGAATCCAGTCTTCAGCAACACCTATAAAGACAAGAAAGAACAGGTTAGCATTACGGTCTTCAGTGACAGCTCTTCACTTACCTGGTCCATCGGCTGTCACCAACGCCTCGCGCTGCATTCCGACATCTGAAAGACAAAGGCTTACCTACTCTTCGTGCGCTCCGGAGGTCTTCACACTGCATTCCGGCATCTGAAAGACAAAAGCTTACCAACTCTTCGCACGCTCCGGAGGCCTTCGGCGCTGCATCCCGCATCTGAAAGACAAAACAAGGTGCGTTTAAAGACATTGGGGAACTTTAATACTCACGTGCCATTACTCCTTTCCACATCTAACCCAGTGGGTATTCCGGCACCCTGCAGCCGCTCCGAACTTGTACCGGCAAAATAAAAAGACAGAGCGCATCGTGAAGCAGGCAACTAGCGCTTACTTACGTGCTTCCAGGCGCTTCTATTCATCACACGGGGTCCATCTTCAACTCACTTCAGCCCGTCATCCACCATCGCCGGAACCCTGCAAAACAAGAGACATCATTACTAAAGACTTTAAAGGCATTAGAATTACTCAAAACTTACAGTTCGTGCAGTAAACGTCGGACAGCAGTCCTCTGAAGTCAAGAGGCCTGCTCCCCTTATCCAGTGAAGAAATTGGTTACAGCACCCTGCCCCGAGGCAGATGGAGAGCACGGCGTTCACTTACCTAAGGTGAGAGCGTTCACCTTCGGGGTTCTACAGGAGAAGAGAAAGGGAAGAAGAGAGAGACATTCAATAACCCAGTTCATTAATCCCATATTTTCTATCTGCAGACATCTTACCCTTCGAGTTAGACATACAGTGCCCAGAGGTCCAGCCCAAAGAGCCAGCCGTGTGTTACACATCACCTTTGAAGATACGGTATACGCCCAGTCAAGACCGGCGCCTCTACGGGAATCAGGTGAGCGTTACAGGAAGATGGAGACTCGATCCTACACACAAGCATTCCCGAAAAGCGGGAAGGAGACCCGCCTGACCCATCAACTGAGGGCCCAATGGAACCCCCTACCAAAACCAAAACTCATGGCCTGGAGCAAGGTTCAAAAAGGGCAAAATGCGAGATGAGCCACCGCTATCGACTAACGAACTGAGAGAGGTCAAGCAGGTACTTCCCGGGCCTCTGAATTTCTAGGACTGGGACCCACCCTAAGATCGAACTGGTAACTGCCTACATGCGTGGGGACACATGAGAGCTATCTTCATGTTACAGGCTTTGCACGGCCCAAGCCTGACTCTAAAGAGGATGTCACCTAAAATCCTTTGGAGTGAATTATGGACAATATTAGCCCAGTTGGCTAAGGGACATGCCGACAGAGAAAAATCGGCATCCCACAAAGTTGCTGTTAACGGTTCACGTTGGAAGCTTATTTTAGAACCCCGATTGCACCACGATGGCAGGACAACAAAACCCCCGAATGGCAGCTGAAACGCACCCGGTTCAGGCCCCGCACTCAGAAGCCACCCATTCCCGAGAAAAACACCCCTGCTGCATCAGATACTGAAGTTTATCTCGTTAAACTCCAAAGGCCTGAACTCACACTCAAAGCGGAAATCATTGCTAAAAGGGCTCCAGGACATGGAGAGCTCAGTCGCTTTTTTTACAGGAAACGCACTTAATGCATTCAGATTTCACGCGCCTTCACAATAGAGATTTCCTGCTTCAATACTTAGCCTCTAATGGCACCAAGAAAGGAGGAACAGCAATCCTTTTCACCAGAAATGTGCGGCCGCAAGTAGTTGAGACATTAAAATGCCCAGAGGGTCGGTACACAGCAGTCAAGGGCTTTATATTTGGACAGCTTTATTCCCTGGTCTCGGTTTATGCCCCCAATGAAGGTCAAGAGGCATTCTATGAAACTCTGGGAGATACCCTCTTGTCTTTTGTCGAAGGCCAAATTGTCATAGGGGGAGACTTTAATGGAGTCCCTGACCCCATACGAGACAGTTCACACCCCCCGTACCTAGAGACTTTAAACTAGCGGTAAGCCTCTGCGGGCTCTTTCGAACACTAGGTGTGGTGGATGCATGGAGAGTGCTCCACCTCAATGAAAAAGACATTTGCTTCTTCTCCCGGATTGATCTGTTACTGGCTTCCCTGCAGATTCTCACCTTTGTAGCTGACGCAACAATAGAGGCAAAAGTGCTCTCCGATCATGCTCCAGTCTCACTGACCCTGTATGCCTGGGACCCGGACCCTCCTCCTCGACGCGGATGGAATTTATATGACCCCATATTGAACGATATGTCATTGAGGAACTCTATAGCTATAGCAATTAAGAATTTATTCCGGGAAAATCCGACTGAAGACACTTCCCCGGCCAACACATGGGATGCTATGAAAGCAGTACTAAGGGGGAGCTAATTGCACATGGGGCGGCATTCCACAAACGCAAACGATAACTCTGCATGAATCTTGAGGAGGAGGTTTGGCAAGCTGAGGCCAAACATAAAAGTCAAGGCTGGTCCCCAAAGACCCAACGCACCTTACAAATGGCCCGGAAGAAGCCCGAGGCTCACTACGCGGAGGAAACAGCGCACCTATTGGCCAAAACAAAGCAAAGCTATTATGCCAGGAACAACAAAGCAAATAAACTGCTAGTGGGAAAATTGGCCAAGGCAAAGAAAAAGAACACTATAGTGGGCCTGCGCAACTCGCAAGGCAAGACCCAGTATGCGGAGCAGGACAAACTTCGACTGGCGATGGCCCACCTCTCCGAAACAATGTCAGCGGCACCTCGAACCCAAATAGAGCAACAAGGATACCTGCAAGATGCTGCCCTTCCCCACCTTAAAGAGCCCGATATAGTGGCCTTGGACGCCCGATCACAGGTGAGGAGGTTGAAATTGCCAGCAAGTCCATTAAACGGAGAGCCCTGGGCCCAGATGGGTTTACATCTAGATTTTATAAAGTGTTCAGTCCCCAGCTAGTAGCCCCACTAACAGCCCTTTTCAATTCCTTTGGGGCTTTGGGATCCATCACCCCATCTATGCAAGAATCCATAACCATCCTCCCACTTATACCCGGCAAAGACCCAAAAGAAAATAGCTCTTACCAGCCCATCACTTTACTGAACATCAGCAACAACATATACTTGAAAATCTTAGCAAACCGCTTGGCGAAGGTCCTGCCCGACATAATAGACCCAGACCAAATGGGCTTCATACTGCATAGGTCGGCTGGGGACAATATCTGTACAGCTCTGAACTTGGAGGATATTGCAACCCAGGACTCACATAAGCTGGCGCTGTTGGCCTTAGGTGCTTCCAAGGCCTTTGACAAGGTTGACTGGGCCTTCCTACGGCTCACTCTAGAAGCATTTCAGTTTGGCCCACACTTTCAAAAGCTTATCTTGGCAAACTACCAATCCCCTAAGACACTTCTCAGGGTCAACAGCTTGCTCTCCGATCCGATCCCCCTATCCTGCGGAACCAGGCAAGGTTGTCCCTTATCCCCTCTTTTGTTTGCTTTAGTGATTTGGCTGGATCCGGACGTCAAAGGCCTGCCCATCGGCATTACTCAACATAAGATCTCGCTCTACGCTGATGACATACTGTAATCCATAACCAACATTCACCACTCACTATCCTCAGCCCTTAAAGAGCTCCCTAGATTTAGGAGGGTTGCGGGCTTTAGCATTAACTTTGAGAAATCGGCTGCCCTGGGGATTGGCCTAGACCATGGAGAACAGGAGGTCCTGGAATCCTTATGTCCGATTCAATGGAGCGGAAAATCCATTCCTTACCTGGGGGTCCAGATCCCCACTCAACCAAGAGACGTATACAGGACAAACTTTCCCCCGCTCTTTGCAGAGCTGGAAAGAGACCTTGAGCACTGGACCTCACAAGAGATCTCGCTCATCGGGAGAATCGCTGCCTGTAAAATGAACCTCCTTCCACGATTTTTATATGCCTGCTCCTCCCTTCCCTCACGATCCCACTGCCTCCGCTCCTTCACATGCAGAGGAAAATGGTCTGCTTCATCTGGAAAGGTGGGAAGGCAAGGATCCCCCTGAAAGCTATGATGGGTAGTTCCAAACTGGGAGGCCTGGGAGTCCCTAACCTACGAAAAATACCAGGTGGCAAGTGCGGGCCTGGGTCATAACCTCTGGGCTTCCAAAGTGGGTAGAACTAGAACAATGCTGCCTCACCCTTCCCCTTCGCTTTCTCCCACATATCCCGGTCTCATTACGCCGATCTTGGACTAGGATCCTGACCTCCACGAAGCACACCCTTAAAACATGGAACTGGGAATTAAAACATAGGGGCATCCCATGCGGGCTAGGTCCCTACTCCCCTGTCGTTAACAACCCGGCTTTCTCTCCTGGATCCCAACGACTGCACTTTAAAAACGGGATCGCGGGGGACTAGAATCCCTGGGACAACTATTTGAGAATGACCAACCCTGCTCCTTTGAACAATGCAAAACAGCCTTCTACCTCACGGAAAGGGACAGATTCTCGTACGCACAACTGCACCATTGGTGCTCTCACCCCCAAACCCGTCCAGCGGCAACCCAAACCCTGAACCCTCTGGAACTTACCTTGAAGGAACTGCCGCTTCGGGGCAAGATTTCTGCTCTCTATAAACTGCTGCACGAGGATATGCTCATCACAAGAGCCCCATATATGAGGTAGTGGGAGGCAGACTTGGGGCACCCCTAGGATGACCAAAGATGGGTGGACATATGGGCCAGAACCCACACCTCCTCCTTCTCCGTCACTAACCGGGAATGTGCCCCCAAGCTGCTCCTGCGATGGTACTATTCCCCCCTATGCCTACACCACTTGAACAACTCTCTCAACCCTCTATGCTGGCACCGGTGTGGGCAACCAGGGTCGTACTTTCATATGTGGTGGTCCTGCCCAACTGTACAATCCTTCTGGTCCCAATGCATCTCTGCTATAGAAGTCATAACCCAGGTGGTGATCCCCAAGGAACCAGAGGTCATATTGCTGGGTGCCCCAGCTCCTGGGGCCTACCCGAGATCGGGGAGGACTGCCAAATTACTCACTCAACTTCTCTTGGCCGGGAAAATTACGATAGCCCGCTCCTGGTAGTCTGCCGAAGGCCCGTCCATGACATGGTGGTGGATTAAACTCTGGGACATCTTAATCGCAGAGAAAGTGATGGCAGCCAGGGCGGGCCACCTAGGCCGGTTCACAGATATTTGGTCCCCGCTCGTAGACTACGACCGGAAGTTTCCGGCAATGACCCACAAGCCCCTATCAGCCAGGTGGGCCCTACCCGAGGGCAATGAACCACTGACGGATGTGCCGGCTCCGCTGAGCCAGGAGGGAGAGTAATTTGAGGGGGGGTGTGGATTTGGGGGCTCCAGGCTATGTTACATAGATGTGGGGTTATCAAGTATTGTATATACATCTGTATTGTCTTTTTGGTGCAATTGGTTTAAAATAAACATGTTTAAAAAGAGAAAAGCCAACCCTAGAGAAATACGGTAGGAGGTCTTTGAGAATTTGCTGGGTGGTATTATTCCACATAGGAAATGCCCCGGGGTACCTGGTTGCCTAGTCAGTGAGTCTATGGTGATGGATGCTCGTGTGAATGATAGAGTATATGGCGTATGAATGTGTGTGTGTGTGTTAGTTTGTTTTGGTGGATAGAGGGGCGGAGGAGGGTTATACAACAAAGGCATTTTAAAAATGCCTAAATGCCTTTGTTGCACAATCCCCCTACCCACCTGCCAAAATTAGCTCTCCTTCTGAGGCGCTGTGGAGCCCATGGGATTGGGATGGTGTTTTTTTACTGGATTTCTATCATATATGTCCAGTGAAAAATACCATGCTTTCCCCCTTGGCACCCCAGCGCCTTGCACATAATCATGTTCATTGTGTTAGGCCCAGTGGGACCCAGGGGACAGGGGTGGTGTCTTTTTACTGGAAATCTATCATAGATGTCTACTACAAAATGTCATGCCAATTGAAAACGGTTTGACTATTTACCCATTTTTTTGTAAAGTATTCTCTACAGTGCAACATTTTGACCCATTATTAAAAAAAAAGTCACAGGGGGAAAACTTCTCGAATCGCCCTAGATAGTTTTGACTAGTGACAAAATCTCATGCAGGCGTACAATGAAGCACACTGACAAGATGGCGGCGGACTGTTGGGAAAGATCTTAGGTCTGCTCTGTGCCCCTCCACCGACTTGTCACAGTTGTAAAATGGATCAGAGCAGGAAATGGAGGTGTAAAAGCATTGCGCCTTTTGAGCTTCTATTTCCTGCGGCACCTCATTTAAAATGAGGCTGATAAAGGGATTGTGCTAGACCTTCTCAGAAGATCTGGCATGTCACACGGCCTCACTCTTTTTTAAATGATTTGTTTAGGATTTCAATGCATCATAACTTTAATTAAAAAGCCCGGGAAACTTAAAAAGAAAACCACAGACATCATAGATACAACAACGTTGTATTTATAAATGGTAGCTTTTCTTTATTACAAGCAGCTTTTGCTTCATTATTGCTGCCAGGGCAGAGCTTAACGCAAGCGCAGGAGGCTCATCCATTTCACAAAATGGATGCCCCCTAGTGCTTAAAATTTTTGAGTTTGACCCTCATTTGCTCAAAATTTTACATAGGAACTATGTTTAAATATATTTTTGATTATGGCCCATCTTTTGAGCCAATCCAATTTTAGAGTGAACTTCCCCTTTTATCATATATATTCAATATCAAGTTCACAATAATTACTTATATAGAGACTCAAATACTGCTACTATGTTGCAAGGAGAAAATCAATAAGCTTTCGGGCTTGGAGCGCTATATAAATTGCCAAATAAATAAATAAATGAACAAGAGACACCTCAAGCCTATGCCATGATGCAGGCCAGGCAGGGATAGTCAACACGAAACATTACGGATGCAATCACAGTTTGGGGGGATGGGGGGGTTAGTATGTTGGGGGTTAAAAAGTTGAAAGCTAATAGAAGGAAAACATTTCTCTACGGGAGGCAAGGTAAACAGGGCTAGAGATGGCAGGAGACTGTACTCCAGCACTCAGAAATTACCCTGCTTATAAGACCTCACAAATCCTACCGCAGGGCAGCGCATGAAACATCAAGCTGCAGTGAAGCCCACAACCCCAAAAGCTCTATTAGTGCTATGTTTTGTTTATTTTGCTATACGACACTATATTTATCTTCATGCATCGCTCTACTGCTTGCTGCATGCTGCCTACTGTTACAAGTACAATGAAATGCCAATAAATTGTGTTTAAAAAAAATAAAAATTAAATAAATGAACAACTAACGAACGAACCCTCTTTTTAAGGATCACACCAGAAAACATATAGAAAAGTTACGTAACAGCACACAACGAGACTTTACGCGACCAGATAGATCAATGCACGCCAATGTCAAGTACCATAAATGTATACAGAAATGGTCCTGGAACTTTTCATATTTTCTCTCATATTTGAAGACGAACTCCTTCTAAACACAGTTTATAAAGCAGTTCGGATCGTCACCAGTAGATGGCCCCATTCTCACACGCTGAAAATAAGAGCATGAAGAGTATTGTAAAGAAAACCGATTCAGTTCCGTTTCTAAAGTGCATATTCTTTCTCACAAGGTGGCAGTGGAGGCTCATTTGTTTACTTCAAAATTCCTCAAATTCAGTTTTCATGAAAAACACGGAGTAGTAAAATCTCTTTGATAGGTGTATTACTATTTCCGTCTAGAGAATGCACAAATGCAATGCGTTTTTGTTGTGCACCGTTTTATCGTTTCCCAAACGATGTGTAGAGCCTTACAAAAGACCCATAAATAATTGGATGAATAGAATATACATGCCTCTCTCATGCTGCTGCCGTTTTTAGGTCACATTGAAGCCTGCTCCGCTCACCATTTGAGCCGATGAAGACACACGCAGGATAGGGGCGCTGGTGTATTTGTATTTATTTGTAGAGCATGAATGTTTCAATTGCATACTTACAGATGACTCCCCTCATGCCCCGGATTGCATTGGATAAAAAGTCGACACTTTCTCGTTTGGTTCCAGCCCTATGCTCATGTCTAAATGATTAGGATTGTAGGGCCAAGAACCATCTCAGTATGCGATTGTTTGTGTCTTTATTCCTTACCATCCATACTAGCGCAACAGGATCAGTGACACGCGTGAACTGCCTCCTTGTTGGGTACAATCTCAAACTAAACATGGGCAACTTCATAGCTACCCAACGAACAATGGGAGATGCCAGGGAAGCCAGGCAAGGTTTGCCCCTAGAACAATACACAACAACCACATCCTAAACCTTGCCTCTTATTTTGAAGTGGTAGGAAGCAAAAACATGACCTGTACATAAACATATACTTTATTCACGTAATTATTATAACATCATTAAAACAACACACTTCAAAAAGTGACAATCGCTTAAGAAATACCATCCCCACATAAAAAACGAATTATTATCTCCACATCAAAATCAGACGTACAACAGACTAACAGCCTTATCACAAGTTGGGCGGTATCCCTTATGGGATACCGCCCAACTGTATTTGCGTTACCGTCAAACCCTCCGGCGGTATTACCGCTGGGTCACGGATTGGGTGGTAACTGTAATTCCCCATTCCCCATTGGGTCCATTGGATTTTCGGTGCAATTACCGCTGGTGCTATTAATCAGCATTTTTTGCGGCACCTTTACCCCCAGTTTAGAGCTGGAAGTAAATTTTGCCAGCCCAAGATTGGGCAGACCATTATATTCGGCAGAAATATCATAACCGATGCATTTAAGGGCTACCGCCCAACTCGTGATGAGGCCCATCTTTTATCCAAACGCCACTTAATGTAGCATCAAGACACCCAACATGTTTCGTTCCTTAACATGTAATCAACATAATAAAGGAACTTCTTTAGGGGAAATGTGGATAATGATCAGTGGCGTCATCATAATAGAATACAAACAAATGCTTTTGATCGTGTTCAAGTCGACCGGCCACTTATTTATTCCAAGCCTATCCCATGTACAGTTGTGTCAAAAATGGTATCCCAGCACAATGGGTATAACATTGTCAGTTGCCCTCAGCGACAGCTTGCAAGTTTTAAACAAACTTCTCCCATGGCATCAGTGTGGGTAGTGAACCATGTCGATTCTTTATAGCTAGACACTGCAACTCATCCACAGCATCGTTTTTTCACTGCGAAAAACGTTTCCTGCAAATAAACATTGTGGGTTTTTATTCTCTCTCCTGTATCTGCGACAATACAGTCCCAAGAGCAATCGATGAAGCATCTGTCGGCAAGATCAATTCTTTTCTGAAGTCAGGCATGAGCCGGATAGGGCTTTCACATAGAGCGTTCTGTAAATTCTCAAAAGCTTCTTGGGCCTGTGACTCCCAACGGACGATGTTAAGCAGACTCTTGACCAGTTTGTCCCTTAAGGGTCCGGCTTTCTGTGAACAATTCGGAATGAATCTTCTGCTGTAGCCTACTAGGCCGAGGAAGACACTGACATCCTTTTTAGTGACTGCTCTGTGTGATTTTTCGACTGACTCCACCTCGATGTGTTGGGGTAAAACTTGACAAAGTCATGAGGGTATGCTCTGGCAAAGTTTCGACATGGGGCGTGGACTAAATCCATTAGTCAGTAGAAAATAGCAGGAGGCCACTGTAGGCCATATAGTACTACTTTAACCTGAAAGAAGCTTTTGGAAGTCGAGAAGGTGTTTTTTGGCTGGCTTCTTCACCTAAGGGTACCTGCCAGTAGCCCTAAATCAGGTCTAGGGCCGGGATGAATTTTGTCTTCACTCATTTTGCCACTCGTTCATCTATCATGGGGATTGGATAGGCATCGAATTTAGATATTTCATTCAGAAGTCTGAAGTCAATACAGAATCTGCATGGTTTATGTCTAGTTTAGGGACAAGTATTATGGGTGATGACCACTTGCTGCAAAATCTATCGATTACCCCAAGTTCCAACATCTTTTCTGCTTCTTCTTTAATATTTAGCTTATTTCACCCCAGGTAGCTGGTAGGGTTTGAGATGTATAACCATCCCTGGTGTTGCCTGGATTTTGTGGACGACTCCCTTCACTCATCCAGGTTTCGTACAAAACGCATCTGGCCACATGTCTACCAATTGGCTGAGTTAATAGCTTGTTGCAGGTAGACCAATGGGTAAAATGACCCCATGAACCTCTCTTGGTATAGGGGTTTCTCAGGTGTTGTTTTGTGCTTCCTCTCTGCCTTGCAGCCCTGTCCTTTCTGCCCACTGCCCTGCACTCTCTACCTGCAGCTCTCTCTGCTCCTCTGCCTACAAACCTTTGCTCTCTGTCTCTTGTCTCGGGAGGATAGCTCAGGGGAAACACACTCGCCTTGGAAGCAAGATGACGTGGAGCAACAACACAGGTTCGATCCCCGGGTCCATGCTTAGAAACCGCTGGGCATTAAGTGCGTTATAAATAACCAATTATAATTAGCCCCTTACTCGCTTCCTACATTTCTCTTGTTCCATGCCTGCTATCCTTTGTTCTCTGTCTACAGTTTCCTTGCTACCAGTCTGTAGCTTGGTTCTTGTTATTCCAGTCCAAAGTTTAAGCACTTAACTCCTAGTTGCCAGTTTGCAGTCCAGCCCTTGTTATTGTTGTCTGGAATTTCTGCCCGGAGTTGCATTGCTGCAAGTCTGCAATTCTTTCTGCTGTTCCTTGATCCCAGTCCATGGTTTCCTGTCCACAGTACCCTTGTGAACCGTCCTCTTAGTTATGCTTTTACTGCTTGTCCTGGTTAGGGTGCTGCTGGAAGGTAGAAGGGCATAGTCTGTCGTTCTTTTTTCCTATTGCGTGCCATGCAAAAAACGGTCTCTATCTTTGCTACTCTCCAAGATATATTGTGGGAACTTGGATTCACTGAAAGTATGTTCAGGTGCTGGGTTGGAGGCCTCAATTCCTGGCACTGGATTTTTATGGGCACTTCTTCGTGTCTGAGCTCTGGTAGTGTCGCTGGCTCTAAAGGCCTGGAAGCATTTTATTCAGTCCAATTAAAAAAAGCAAAATTCTTCTCGGGTCTCCATACTCTCTTCTTTCTCGGACTCTGGAGAGGGTCCTAGTGGAGTATAGCTGTATGAGCTACAGAAGACCACTTTTTTGTTAGGGGCTTGTGGGATGTGGTCAGTACCGTATATACTAGAGAAGAGTTCCCAAAACAAGCTACCTAATGGCGTCACACTTCTAGGCTGGTTATTTAGGCTGGAATGAAGCAGTCATAAATCATAAATCGCAATCTTGTGTCAAAGCAAATATCACAAGATGTACATACAAGCTAGTGTTCCAAAAGGAAAGTATTCAATTTTATTTTTCTAATACATGTTAAAAAATGGACAGTGGTGAGTCCGATTCTTAAAAGCACAAGACAAACACAGAAACATCACAGTCCTGTTAGAGACAAAACTATTATGGAATAGTCAAGTATGTCTATTTCCTTTGATCAAATTTTACATCAGACCCATTGTACTTTTGAGGTGATGCTAGTAAGGACAAAGTGACTTAATACCATAGACATTATTTTGTGATACTTTTTCAAAAACCCCAGTTGGAAATATGTGCTAGCATAAGCCCATATGGGGGACGTGTCGACAGGAGTAGCTCTGTTTCCAGCCTTAAGGGGGTACAATCTCCAAGTGTTCAAAGATGACTGTAGTCCACTGGAGTGAGATAAAGTTGAAGATAGTGTGGTCCCCGGGCTCAGACAGCCTTATGGATGATGAAGAGGGATGTGAATTTAATCCGTGCAGCAACCAGGAGCCTGTGAAGACTTTTTAGTGCAGGAGAGATGGAGCCCCTGGGCTTAAGGCCAAGGATAAGACTTGCTGCCCTATTCTGGATAAGCTGGAGGGGACGCATTGTGGAAGAAGGAAGATTCAGGAGGAGGCTGTTACAGTAGTGAAGTCTAGAGAGAACCAGGGCTTGCCTCTGAGGGAAAGTGAGAAAAGGTAAAATTCCTTTGAGAAGGAGAGCTGATAGTTGGACTTCTTGGAAATGTCCTGAGTGTGAGGGAGGAAGGAAAGAGAGGAGTCAAAGATGACTGTAAGGTGTCTGGCTTCAGTTGAAGGTGCAGGGGGAGAGCCCAAGGAGGAAGGCCATAGTGAGGGGAAGAAGGGGGGAGCAGGGGTCCCAATGGGAAGGATATCAGTTTTACAGGCTTTGAGGCAGAGATCATTGGAGGGGCACCAGGACTGGATGGCAGATAGGCAGTCAGGGATGATGGAGGGTGCAAGAGGGTCAGCAGAGGGTCTGAAGAAGAGCTGTGTGTCATCTGTGTAACACTGGAAGTTGGAGGAGAAAGAGGAGATGAGGCGTGCAAGGAGAGCAAGGTAGATGTTAAAGAGCCAGGGGCAGAGTATAGAGCCCTGGGGGACATCACAGGTGGAGATGGAAGTAGGAGAGGAGAAATGGCCCAGGATTACTTGGGAAGAGTGTTAGTAAGGTATTAAGTGAGCGGTTAGTGAGGTTGAGAAAACAGTTCCCAAGTGGGCGGGGTAAAGTATATCTAATTGAGCGCCTAATGGAATGCCGTCATGTGTGCTTTTCGAGGCAATGGCTTACAATGTATCTGTGCAGTAATTGCATGTACTACAGAGCCTGTAGCAGGACCGATTGTTCTAGCATTTTAAAGTAGAATACATTTTGAATAAAAATACATGTTTTACATTTTAATAAAAATCTGTTGTTTATAAAACCTGGTTGCAGCTTTATGTTGAACAGTCTGGCCTGATGATGTTGAAAATATATTATGATGAAGGAGGTGTTGGTAGTTATGGAGGGCCTGTGCCGTTAACTGCGAACTGATGGTGAGAAGGTGTCACAGGAAGCAGTCAAGACGTGACTTTCAGGGGAGGAAGCCTACACGCTACACAAGCCGGCCCAAACGCATTTTAAACGGCAAATGACTGTGGTATTTTACATTGATCAACGATGGCAGGTAGATATCATGGATTTGATCCAGTTCCACGAAGGCAACAATGGTTTCCGCTACATTCTAGCCGGCATTGACTTTCTATCAAAATACGCCTATGATGAGGCTTTAAAGAACAAGACGAGTCACAGCTTGGTGACGGCTTTTAAACACATCTTTAACAAAGGCTGATTCCCCGCTAAACTAGATGGATGCCGGTAAGGAGTTGTTGAATAAGCCCCTACAGAGTCTTCTAAAGCAACACGGGGTGCATCACTTCGTAGCACACTCGGAAGTTAAAGCCTCTATTGTAGAACGTTTTTTACAAACTTTTAAAACACAGCTCTGGGGATTTTTCAGAGCTAAAAACACTTGTAGATATGTGGATGTGTTACCTGCATTTATAAATGTATATAACAACACGCATCATAGACCTATTAAAACCACCCCTGCTGGTGTAACACCACAGAAATCCCTGGAGGTCTGGAAAAAACTGCACGGCGAAAGACTTTTTATAAAGACAACACTTTTTAGAAAGCCTTAAAAAGGGGACACATGTGCGGATCGCAAAATACAAGGCTGTCTTTACAAAAGGGATATGAGCAGAACTACAGCGATGAGACCTTTATCATAGATGGAGTGATTCAAAGGGAGGGCCTCTATATACACACACTAATTGATTATTCAGGCGAGGGTGTTCAAGGTGTTTTTTACATGCAGGAGATCCAGAAAGTCAGTAAAGACCAACAGCTAGTTTATAGAGTTCGAAAGGGTAAAGGTTGTGGAGCCAGGAAATAATATCTAGTCAAGTTGCTGGGGTGTCCTGACAAATTCAACCGTTGGGTCCCCGCTGGATCCCTAGACGTCACAGGTGTGTAACAGGCCGGTTTGGAGTCTGCACCTTTTTATATTATGCTCCTCAGCAATGCTTCAGCCGAGACATTCCTAGGGAACAAAATATCCAAGTTCCCCATGAAGCTAGGCAAACCCATACATCTGCAGGAGCAATGAACGGTGGGGCTCACTGAAGTTCAGTACGTCCGATCGTGGGACACTTTAGCCCCAGGGGAAGCCACGTTTATCATAAAACGAACAAACCCTCCAAGACTCTGGCTGGATGGGTTCCCCGAGGGGCATTATCCAAATATACAGGAACTTGTCAGAGTAATCAACAAACCCGTATCAATCATACCCAAGTATAGCAATATGACGCATCTGTGAGGTTTTCAACAACGGGAAGACTGTGTAACATATTGGAAAGTAAAGAACTGAATGTGTGCAACACATTGGAAGTAAAGAACCTTGGGACAATACCTGCGCCGACATTAACAGGGGGTTTTATAGCTTACTGCTTTACAGCGATATCGTGCAATATCAAAGGGTGGGGGATAGCTAAGCCCCGCTGCTTAGAACCGTGGAGATTAAAGGTAACAACAGCGATATTGTTACCATTCAATACAACAAGCCCAATTACATCCCTGTGTTTAAAAACCATTTCGACACCTTCAACATACAATTAAGAGATGACCATGGGCAGTTTGTATCATTTGAATATGAAAAATCTGGCTGCGGTTGCACTTCAGACCACTCTGGCTGAAAGACTAATAAAACAACATTATAATGGCTGTGGAGAACTATGGAGACCCCTGGGCCTGTATGGAATATGACATGAACCAGGCTGGTTATGGCGATCAGCCATATTTTGGCGGAACCCCCGTAATGCATGCGCAATGCCCTTCCTACATCGTGGCTTTGAATTGGCTAAACCGCACCTGAAAACGGCAGCCACCAATATTGCAAAAGACGTCATGGGGAGCGTGACAACGGCGTTGCTGAGCGTCTCACCGAACAGAATAAAGAAGGGCCAGGATGGATCAGGACTCATTTATGAACCACGCAAAAGCGTTAAGAGGAAGAGGTCAACCCACCAAGAAAAGCAGATCAAAAGCCCAACGCGGACAGCCGAGTAAGAAGAAGAAGCATGTTATCCCTAGAAGACAGAAGGGTGGTGATATCTTTTGAAGAACAATGGCCTTCTTACACAGAGCCTCTGGGGAATGTGTGAAATCGGAGCTCGATCTCTTCACCGTTCCCCCAACGCAGACCAGCATCGATAACAGTTTCTACATCGAAGACTCACCCCTGGCGGCTCTATCGCCGCTAGCCCCCAATAGAATTCTTTGTATCGGGGTCGACCGAGATGTATCTGGATTTCAGCGACACGCTGCTGCATCTAACCTGTAAAATAACAAAGGAGGATGGGACCGACATTGCGGCTAAAGCACCAGTAGCCACAATCACCACTTGATACCCACCATGTTCAACCAGGTGACACGTGATGTTGGGTGATTGAATAACAACTCAGAGTGATAATATGTACGCCTACAGGGCCTATATAGAGAGCCTACTAAATTATGGCCATGATGCCCTGGATAAGCAGCTCTTGGCAGGCCTCCTATCGCGACAATGCAGTAAATTTCGACAACACCGCTCTTGACAGTGATACCAAGGGGTTCGCGAAGAGAGCCCTTCACACCAGAACCACTAGAGTATTCATTTCACTAAGCCATCCTCACGCTGACCTTTTCTTCCAGGATGAACTATTGATCAACTGTGTTGACCTTAAATTGAAACTATCCAGAAATACAGACACTTTTTATCTTATGAGCGGAGACACTGAACAATACAAACTAGTCATCAGATCGGCTAGTTTATTCATAAAACGTGTAAGTGTCTCTCCGACCATTAGACTGCTACATGCAGAGGCACTGCAGATATCTAACGTGAAGTATCCTCTGTGGAGAGTCACTCTTAAAGTCTTCAGCATTCCTACCGGTAGCCGGGGTACCAGTCAAGACAACCTGTTCCTGGGACAGCTTCCAAAATAATCATCATGGGTATTGTTGAAACAGTATCGATGACCAGCACATACGATCAAAATCACTTTAACTTCAAACACTGTAACATGAACTATGCAGCGCCCTATAAGGACGGTGTCCTGATCGCTGCCAAAGCAAATGCTCCTAACTTTGGAGTTCTGAACATAATCAGGGAATACATGGGCATGGTGGCTGTCACGGGGAAGCACATGCACTATACACTGGTCGCAATCACACGCAATGAGTATGCTCTCAGCTATACCCTACTGGCCTTCCATCTAAGACCCGACAGTGCATCAGCGGGTCATTTCAACCTCCTGAGGAACGGAAACCTACACGCTGAAATAAAGTTTGAAAGAAACCTAACCACCACACACTTGCGGTAGTGTGGAGCCTTTTCGTTAGCGTTCTCGAGATCAACTCACAAAGAAACATACTTTTGATATTTAATGGATATTCTACAGATAAAAGGATGTTTGTGTAAGCATAGACACGCTCGGAAAACATTTCACAGTGTGTGGACCAGCGATACATGTCCCAAGCCCCTACCCAGGAATCGTCCGGTTAGCCTAGTGGTGAACACCAATCCGCAGGTCCGTGGTGGAGCACATTGAATAGCTTTGTGGTTGGAGGGAGATGTGCTAACAGTGTTTGATAGTTTGGCGCACTTCCCGCAACACCCCATAAACACTGGAGTTTTAACGGACTATGTGAAAGCCTTGCAAATTATTTACGTCATACCCCTGTGCCGGTTCAAGACTCTAAAGCCGTGACCCGTGCTCAGCACTGTATATTCTTTATCAGTCAAATGTCTGAATGGAGATCGCTGTCGGCTGTTTTGAAAATGTATTCAAACAATTACAATCAAAACGAACAAATGGTGGACTGATTCATAAAGAAGAGGTTACCTAATGTGTATAGATCTCGCAAAAAGTTCACAGTGTGTCAAAAATGTAAATGCAGATCATCTATCTAGTGATACATGTATCAAGAAAATAACTTTTTTTAAATTCACCAATCGACATGTGTCAATATACATAATAAATAATATAAGAACCAGTTGGTTTTTTGAAAACAAACAGTTTATATTTGCACAAATAAAAGAGACATACTTAATAAAGAGAGAATGAAAGTTATACCACAAACATCCCAATACAGAAAATAGAAACGTATACATTCAGACAACGATGGGGAGCGCATTAATCGGATAACCATATGAGGAGGTTGCCTCTCCGGCAATGCCTAGTTGCCTCAACTGTATGGTTTATACGGGCATCGTAGATTTGTGAGGGGTTGGGTAAAGATTCCTTATACCAGCTGCTATTCCATGACTATATGAGACTGGGAGAACAGGGGCTGTTCATAGGGGTATCTTGAGGGTTATGTTATTGACGAGGAGTAAGGGGGTACCTGTTTTTAGCCGCTCCAGAAGGCGTTGTTGGACGATGTTACCCACACGGCTGTCTGGATATTTTAATCAGTGACCGCTTGCATAAACTCATTCCTGCCAATGTGCCAATGGGGGCATTTATTATAGACCTGGGGTGTCGATTTGTAACACTCCATACTAAATTGTGCAGGTTCTAACCCCTTACAACCCTGCCTCTGTAAATAAATGCGCCCCTACCGGTCCAGCCAGCCACATCCTTTGCAAGTTTCATCTTATGTAGCAATAGTTCCACATTAGGTTTATAGCGTTGGTTAAGAGCATTCACCACGTCCGCCACTACCGGATCTGGCCCTGGTGGAGCCTTTACACTCCTAGATTCCTCGGCCGGCATGCATAAAATTAGTTTGTTTTTCTCTGCATCGCCGCGCCTGGTGAGGTTTAAATATTCATGCAAGTGCGAAACCCAGAGGTATTCTCCCATGTAGCCCCAGAGAATCCTCTTTTCATGTGGCCAGGGGAGGGCTGTCGTTTTCGGATCCCAACACTGGGGGTGGACGAGCGAGGGAGGATCATCTGAGTAGGGGAGGCCTGGGTTGCCCTCAGGAGAATACCCTAAGAGAGACGCAGTATTCAAACCGGACAGTGGTGGAAGAGGAAGTCCCAGATGGCTTTCTGGGATATCTTGATTCCCATAACCCAAATCTAGGTAGCAAGATCCTTAGATCTCACACTATCCATCATGGCCCCAGAGTGAGAAGAGAAGGAGCTGATAATCCAAGAGGGTGAGGTGAGGAAGGCGCAAGTAACACAGGATTAGAGCACTGAGAGCAAGAGTTCTTCATCCTCTCCAAAACATAGGGAAAACCACCTAAAACCTATACACATAGGTCATCAACAGACATAGGACAATTTCCTCCTGTGGGGAAGAACAAATCCGGAGAGTTTCTTATACCCCCTGTCAATACCCTGATAAGATGATCAGAACTCAACCTAAATCCTGTTGTCCCTTTAAACACTCTCCCTTAACCTCAAGGCGATATTTACAATCTCACCTCATCTCCCCTTCCCCATTTCCAACAAATACTGAGATGAGGAGGAGGCCACTAATATCAGTAAAGATTACCCATAGGAATGTCACAGGGAAAGTAAGGGAAACCTACTTTAGAGAAAACCACTGTCCCACTAATAGAGTCAGGCAGAGTCAGGCATTTGTAAGTAACCATTCACAGCTGACTCCATTTTACTGTGTTTTCAGCTGTAAAAGGTGTGGTCATTCACAGAGAAATGAGCAAGCTGGGGATGCAGTCCGGACCGGTGGGGCCCAGGAGCAGAGAGAAGCAGGAGCTGCAGGCAGGAGGAAGATGGCGTCCAGAGACACTGGCCCAGTGAGGAATAGGGGCTACAGCATGGCGTGGGAGACGTGCCTCCAGGGAGCCGGAAAAGCACAGCCTGCATTCTGCAGGTCAGGTCCGGGAGTGCTTGTTCCTTTGGGCCCAGTGCCGACCCCAGGGGTGCCTGAGGGATAGGTGGTGAGACCCTGGCCCCAACCTCTGATCTGGCTGCCCTTAAATGCAAGTGCAGAGCAGCGGAACAGAAATGGGGCTCTTCAGTTGCACCCGCTGACAAACTGGCCTGCCCCTTCTTCAAAGGCAATATAGACTCTGCATCCGCTCCAAGTAAAGAGTCTACATTCAAGCCTGCATCTCTGCGGCGTCTAACAACACGGCCGACTCTTCAAAGACTGCAAGGAACAGGCCAACCCTACCACAGCCGCATCCTCGACTACACCTACCCAGGCCCTTTGCTCGGCCCTGGCCGCACACTTCATCACCAAAACACAGGACATCCTGTCCTCTCTCGCTCCTACTCCCCCCTGCACCAACATCTCTTGAGCCCCCATCAGCCGCCCCCACCACTACCTCTCTACTCTCCTCCCTCTCCCCTTTCATACGTGATGAGGTCTCTAGACAAGCCCGGTCTATGAAAGCCTCCTCCAAAGAGGTGGACCACTGCCCCTCCAAAACCATCAAGGACAATATTGACACTCTCACTCCAGCCTTGGCCGATCTTTGCAACCTCTCTTTCGGCACTGGCATTTTGCCCTCTCCTCTCAAGCACTCTCTTGTGCACCCTCTGCTCAAAACACCCTCCGCTGACCCGTCCATTCCGGGAAAACTATCGCCCGATCTCCATCACCCCTTTCCGGGAAAACTCCAGGAGAAGCTGGCTATCACTCAATTTACCCTCCATACTGAATCTGTTGGTTGTCTCCATAACCATCAGCCTGGCTTTAGAGCATCCAGAGGCACATCAACTGCTCTTCTGAACACCTGTGAAGACCTTCTCTCAAAATTTGACTCCAACCCTCCCTCTGTCCTCATTCTTCTCAACCTCTAAGGTAAACCACAACATCCTGATCACCCGTCTATGTGATACCCTGGGCATCACAGATCAAGCCCTGGCGTGGCTTGCTTCCTTTCTCGATGACCAGCCCTCCCAGGTGGAACTCGAGCCCTTTCTCTCCTCTACCACTCTCTCTACTTGTGGTGTCCCCCAGGGATCTAACCTTTCCCCCTGGTTCTTCAACATGTCCCCTTTGGCCCACTTGATCTATATCTTTACCTCTAACTTTCAGTGTTATGTGGATGACATGCAGCTCTCTTTCAGGCTACCCTCTGCCTCCTCTCCCTCCTCCTTGCTCATCCCTGACTGTCTATCCGCAATTCAGGTTTGGTATGCTGCTAACGATCTCTGCCTGAATGCCAGTAAGACAGAGATCATCCTCATTGGGACCCCTGCTCCCGCTTTCCCACTGGCCTGCCTCCCTTGGCCCTGCACCCTCACCTACTAATGAGGCAAAAAATATTGGGGTCATCTTTGACTCCACTCTTTCCTTCTCTTCTCACATCTCAGACATCACCAAAAAGTCCAACTACCAACTGCACCTCGTCAGAGGTATTATACCTTTTCTCACTTTCCCCCATAGGCTCATCATCTCGTGAGTCCTGGTTCTCTCTAGGCTGGACTATTGCAACAGCCTCTTTCTCAATCTTCCTACTTCTACTCTCCGACCTCCACAACTCATCCAGAACAGAAGTGCAAGACTTATCCTTGGCCTCAAGCCCTGGGATTGCATCTCTCCAGTGCTGAAATCCCTCCGCTGGCTCTCCTAGGCTGCAAGGATCAAGTTCAAGACCCTCTGCATAATCCACAAGGCTTTCTGGGGCTGGGGCCCGCACTATCTACAACGCTCTCTACCTAAATACTCTCCCTCTAGAGTCCTTGGGGGTAGATCTTCATCCGCTGCAGGTGCTTCCCTCTGGAACATCCTCCCTGCCTCTCTCCGTCTTGAGCCGGAGCACCTTAAGTTCTGGAAACTCCTCAAGACCTTCCTTTTCTCTTCCTCCTTCTCTCGCCCTCTGCACCACTAACATCCTTTCTTGTCTCTCCACCCTCCTTCTCCTTCCTAACTCTGTTCAGTTTTTGCTGACTGGTTGCCTGGTTCACCTCCAGAGCCAACAGGTCCTAGGCTCCCGTGCCAGTCTTTTGCAGTTGCCTTGTGGTCGCTGCACTTTGCTCAACATCACTGCACTTTCAGCTTACGCTCCTTGATCAGGGAAACCTCTCTGCACGTAATCCAGGGCCCTGCTTGACCAGACTCGTTCTGTTCCCCCCTTTCTGCACCCCTGTGTCTGTACGTATTCATGACCTAAATGTATTAGGACCTTTAGCTGTCTGTCCTGTCCCTTCCCCCACCGTTTTCCATCCCCCCATCCGAGCTTGGTCTCAACTGTACCACTTAATGCACTTGCACTAGGAGAAATGTCGTCAGGCCTAGTATGCTAGTTTTTCTGTTTAGATCATTCAGACTCTTCAAGGTCTAACAATGAATACTGTATTCCCTTGTTCCCTTCCAGCCTTGAAGTGCTTTGAAGCACGTCACCTATGTATAAGCGCTGTATAAATAAACAATAAATAAAAGTAAATTGCATGGAAGAACCGCATCTCAACGCAACGCTGCCCGGTGAATTTCGCAGAGAATGTGAGAAAAACTTTGGAGCGTGCTTTTGGATAAGAGGGTTGCAGGAGAAAGGCATGGACAGGAAAAGCAGCACAGAATTGGAAAGAAAGCGGAAAGGCTGAAAGTGCAGCGGAGAGCCAGAGCAAACCAGAAAGGCTGAAAGCATGGCTAAAAAGCACGAATGAAGCAGAAAGTGGAAAAGGCTAAGAGCATTGCTAAAAGCAGAAGTAAAGCACAAAGTAAGAAAAGCAGATCGGAGCGGAAAGCGAGTAAAAGACTGATTGTAGCGGAAAGAGAGAGAAAGTGGAAAGAAGCAGCGAATGGCCCGTAACGAGAAAAGGGCACGAGAAAAGGCAAAGAAAGGTGCCAGGGGCACGCCAAAGAGGAAAGCAGAAATGAGGGTGCAAGTGTGAATGGAAAAGAAAGCAAATAGTACAAGTGTGTCCGAAAAGGAATGCAGCAGAAAAGGGGTGCAGCAATCATCTGAAGGAAACCAAAAAGGTATCAGGAAAAGTGAGAGCAAGAAAACAAAAAGAGGGGCAAAAGGTCAGAGTGGTCGCGCCTAGGAACAGCAAAGAGCCTGGCATTTTTAAAGCCTTGATTCTACACCATAAAAGTATGGTATGTGAAAAAAGATTGTTAATCTGAAAAGGTACATCCTAACCAACAGACTCTGGGTTGTGAACTGAAGGGGCCTAAACCTGGGCAAGGACACCCTGTGAACTCAAGAAAGAACTGTGCTCAATTATGTTGTGTGTTTGAAATCTGGAAAAGGTCTATAGCTTGGGGGAAAGGAACACAGAGAGGCCTATCAAAGAATTCCTCCTGATAAAAGTGACTTTGTGTTTAAAGGCTGGAAGGGGCCTGAGCTTGGGGAAGGGAACCCTAAGAGGCCCATAGCCAAGTTAGGGACTTTTTAGTTCTTGGTGTATTGTTGAAAGGATTGAAGTGTGGGGAAGGGCACCCCAAGAAGCTTACAAAAGGAACTGTGTTACAATTTCCCATGGTATATTGAAACGTGATTAAGCTGAATCTTGGGGAAGGGAACCCCAAGGAACTTAAAGACAATGGGCCTCATTACACGGTAGGCGGTAGGGACATACCGTTACCGGTAAGGGATTACCGGTATCGGTAAATCCCCTCCCCAATCACGAACCGGACATACAGCTATTAGCGGCACCGCAAAGTACGGTGGCACTATTAGCGGCAAGTCCGTGAGCGCGCGGCCCCTCAGACCGGAAATAGCGGCATAGCGCTAATATCACGGCATCACGAGCCATGCGTACATGGCAATACCGGCATGTAGTAGACCCAAAGAACCCTTACCGGCAAGGCGTTAATACCGGCATCGCGAACCACACGTTAAAAGAGCACAGCAGAGTTCCCACCTGCCACAGGTGGACAAAATCAGCACAGGTGGAGGCAATGGAGACTGGCAGCACAAAAGAGCACACCACACCCCTCCCCACACCCATTCCCACACCAAGATGGATGCAATACTAGCAGCATTACATGGGCTAGAGGACATGATTGCAGTGCAGCAGCTACAACAACAGGCAGCACAGAGGAGACGCAGGAGGAGGAGGAGGAGGGCAAGACAGGCGCAGCAAGCACCACCAGTGCACCTAGTGATACCACAGAGGCAGCCACCAATTCCCAGGATCAGAGCCAGTCCAGTCAACCTAACCCCTGAGCAGATACACACCCTGTACCGTCTGGACTGGGATACCATCACCACCATAGTAGACATGATATACAACGACATTGTGAGTCTCATTGACATCCGTACTGCCATCCCCCCTCTACTGAAGGTAGTAACAGTGCTCCACTTCTTGGCCACAGGCACCTACCAGCATACGGTAGGTCAGATGCATGGCATATCACAACCAGTATTCTCACGCACAGGTGCTCGATGCCCTCCTGCAGCACACAAGTCAACACATATACATGCCACGGACTGCCCAGGAGATCTCCAACACCAAAGTTGGCTTCCATTCACTGGCAGGCATCCCAAGTTGCATCGGGGCCATCGACTGTACCCATGTAGAACTGGTGGTCCCACATGCCAATGAGGTAGTGTACCGTAACAGAAAGCAATACCACTCCATCAACGTCCAAATGGTATGTGACTCCAATAAGATCATCACACATTGCTGTGCCCGATATCCCGGTTCAACCCATGATGCAATGGTCCTGCGGAACTCGACAATACCACGATACATGGAGCGACATGCTGGACAACGTTCGTGGCTACTTGGTGAGTAGCAGGCCGACCACATGTCAGTGTGATGTGGATTGTGAGTGGGGGGGGAGATGCATACTCCAACTGGGCGTGAATGGGGGGGGGAGATGCATACTCCAACTGGGCGTGAATGGGGGGGGGAGATGCATACTCCAACTGGCCGTGAATGGGGGGGGGGGATGCATACTCCAACTGGGCGTGAACTGGTGTCATGAGAAGAATGGACATACATATTTGCATCACTGTACAGTGAGGCAGCCCACAATGGACCAGAGACAAAACCACATGCTGGAAGTGAGTGCCACGGCAAACATATCAATCCATTACGCCAAACAGGCCATTCCAAACAACATGCACACCGCACAACACACCATTCCCCCCATTACACAAATCAGCAACATGCATATCAAAATCACAACTGAAATGTACGCTGAACAACATCAGAAATGGTCCGCGCACATGAGTGCATACAAATGGATCCCCTGTACCCATTGTGGTGAGGCACACCCGTACCCCACCACAGAATTGCCATCAAACAGCATGGGGACATCAACTAAGGAATGGCAGTGTACTAGCAGTGTGGCACTAACGTTGCCAGGGCCAGGAAACACAAATCACTTAAACTCTGGCGGGACATGGCAATCCCTGCTGTATGCATGCATGGTGCATGTCCACTTGCAAGGACCACCTCACCTTCCCACATTGCAGTTACCCTGATTGCCATGCGTGCTTGGATCAGTGGATGTTGTTGAATATGCAATGTTTGTTTGTGTGATATGTGCACGCTCCACATTATGTACACACTTACACATACCCATTGTTGCACCCATGCAGGTGATGCAGGTTATCCCCTGAAGAGGTGGCTCCTTACCCCTGTGCGGAACCCACAGAACAGGCACGAAGAGGACTACAATCATGCACACACCCGTACCCGCGTGGTGATCGAGCAGACATTCGGCCTATTGAAGGAACGCTTCCGGTGCCTCAGCAGGTCGGGCGGGGCACTCCTGTACGGGCATGAGAAGGTGGCCAAGATCACCATGGCATGTGTCATGCTTCACAATATGTGTATCAGACGGAATGTGCCAATGCCCCCTGACATAGAACTGCGACCACCGTCTGAGGATGATGACGGGGATGAGGATGGAGGAGAGGGGGCTGCAGGTCATGCAGGTGGCGATGCCCATGAGGGACGTGCTGTGCGGCAGCACCTGATAGACCATTGTTTCTGATGCACATGGATTAGGAGGGTGCAATTGGTGTTCAGCTCAGGGCACGGGGTGTATGGAGGACATAAACACAGTGCACCCTTCAACAATAAAGCACACATACACAATGATCAATGTCCAGTCATGTGATTATCCATGCCATTACGTGTGTATTGAGCATTATGACATTCAAACGTGCATGTACCCTCCACCCCAACAACCCTCACCCCCCTCCCCCACAACTCCCCCAAACACCCTCACCCCCCTCCCCCCACAACTCCCCCAAACACCCTCACCCCCCTCCCTCCACAACTCCCCCAAACACCCTCACCCCCCTCCCCCCACAACTCCACCGAACACCCTCACCCCCCTCCCCCCACAACTCCACCGAACACCCTCACCCCCCCCACAACTCCACCGAACATGGTGTGCACATCAGTGCTGCATTAGTTCCCAAGTGTCAACAGGGACAGGCTGGCCCTACTTCCCCCCTCCACTACCACCATTGGGGGGTTGTGAGTCTGACCGCCGCAAGGACCGGCTGGACCTGCGCAGGATGGTTGTCTGGTCGGAGCTAGTAGACGAGGGGGTGGCTGGTTGATCTGCTCCCTGTGAGTGACGCATGCTCTCCATCGCCTCAGCAATGCACGTTAGGACCTGCCTCACAGCGGCCATCTCGTCACATAGGCGCGTCGTGTTGCTGTCCATGGCAGCTTTCATGTCCCTTGACAACACCCGGATCTCCTCCCTGGTCGAGGCAGCCTCGCTCACTTGCCGGGCAACCAGGGCATTGAGCTCCTCCTGGCGCTGGCGTATCAGGCTCATGGTGTCGTCTGCGGCCCTGCCCCTGTTACTCCTCGGCGCAGCTTGCTGCATGTGGCCGACATCAGGTGAGCTCGCCACGGGACTGAATGACCCATCCATTGCATCTCCGGCATGCACCTCATGGATGCTGCCATTGGATGTGTTGCATGGGCTGTGGAGTGGGGACAGCTGGGTGCTGGGTGCACGCTGCCCTTCCGGTGTCGGACATGGGTCGTCCACATCACTCATAGGTGCCGTGGCTGCTGCTTCCCCGACGGAGCTATTGGCTGCGGACGGCGTGCCTTCTGGCACTGGCTCCTGAGTGGTAGGGGTGGGTGGTGGGGGTGCTGCCACAGTGTCGGATGGCATTTCGACCCTTGGTGTGGTCGTTGCGTGGGTGGCTTTTGAACGCTGGGCCACTCCAGATATCCCAGTGCCCCTCGATGTACTGGGCCTGGTGCCTGCATCCTTTCCCTTGGCCTGCTTTTTGGGTGGTGGGGCCTGCGTTGCAGAGTCCAGCTCCTCACTGTCAGATTGTGACCCTGTGGGGGAGCAAGACAGGGATAACATCAGTGATGGGTCAACGTGCATCATGCATATGTTGTTGTTGCTGCAGTTCTTTGGATTTGGACATCTAGTTTGGGCCTGCAGGTTGTTGGCCAGATGGGTGGGTCATCCGGACATGTGTCAGGGTGACACGTGTGTGAGGTGCTGCATACATGTGGTTGTGTGGGGATGTGCAGGGCATATATGCAGGGTTGTGTACATGTGTGTGTGATGACCCCATCCATTAGCTGATTCCCAATTCACATTTGGGGGAGGGACTCATGCTTGGCATTGCTGTGTTTTGCGTGGTCACTCACCTCCGTCTGACGTTGTTGCCACACCACACTCCATTCGGCCCACTCCCTCGATGGATTCTATGCCAATGGTGCTGGCACATGTCTCCTCCCACTCCTGCATCTTCATCGGGGATCCACCTCCGCCTCCTGTGCCCATGGCCAGATTCCTGTTGGCCGATAAAATGCTGCGTACACGGAGGCGCAGATCATCCCACCGCTTGCGCACGTCCTTTACGGTGCGGGGGGTGGAGCCCACCGCACTGACTTTCTGCGCCACCTCAGCCCAGATTTCCTTTTTTCTCAGGAGTGCCGGGCGCCGCATGTCGCTAGCGAACACTACGTCTGCATTTGCAGCCAGGGTGTCTGCCAGCATTTTCAATTCCTCGTTTGAGAAGCGTTCTTTGCGCTGGCGCGCATCAGCTTTCTTTAGGGCCTTGGGCATTGTTTGTTCTTGTGGGATGTGGTTTTGCCAGTCGTGGTGTTGCTGCAGGTCCTGAGTGCAGGGGATGGCAATGGATTGTGTTTTTAAAGATGGCCGCCGGGCTCTTTCCCGTTCCGGTGCGATGACGCTATTTCCGGTTCCGGTGTTTTACGGTGACCGCTAATAGCAGTGACCGCTAACAGCGGTGACCGCTAATAGCGTGCAGCATGAGGGCGGAGGTGCTATCAGCACTTTGGTCGGAGCCGGTAAGGTGCTTTTGCGCCATGGCGGTAGGGTCATTTACCGGCATGGCCCTATGCGCGTGTCTGCTAACTCGTAATGGAACGCTATTAGCGGTCTCCTACGATGGCGGACACGCTAATAGGGCCATGACGGTAAATCACATTTTTTAGCGCCTACCGTGTAATGAGGCCCAATGAAGGTAGTTAGAATAGCCCTCTGGATTGAACTCATTTGTATAACATTGACCAAGCAGCACCTGGTAAGAAGACCATCTGAAACCAACTCTGGTTTCCGTTTTTTGTTTAACCACTATTTTTCTAATTTTGAAAAGACTTCCTATCACAATTTGTTTTACAGAGTGAGGGCAAGCATAGGTTTAGACACAGAATTATATTTTGGACTCCTAGACAACGACGGCCATCAGAAACATAAGTTAAGTGAATTACCCCTTTAGTGTTAGGGCCAGTTAGGCATTACACCAACACAGGAACCTTAGTAAATAAAGTTTTTCAAGCAAACCTTTTTGAGGCTGTGTCTCTCTTGATACCATGCCTGTCTCACACCATATATAAGGCTGTTTTATCATGCGCCGGTAAATCAGGTCTGTTTAAAACATCCTTCATTTCCAAGTAGAGATGCAAAGTGACAACCTTCCGTATATACCAATCCGGCAGAGGTGTGGGGGTCGTCAGACTTTCTAACTGCCGCTTGTCCACCAAATACATTTTATCGGTGTACTCCATCACTGCCCCCCAAGGAAGCTGGCGATTAGCTGTAGGGCTATGTCTATCAAAGATCCTATGAATCTGCCAGCCTGCGAGACCGCTTTTCTTTTAGCCCTTAGTGATATTTTTTATTTACTAGCTTCTTCATTACCTTCTTTTTCTTTTTCACCACACTTATATGACGGTGTGTTAGGGGTACGTGTCCCTTTAAAGTGTTCTGAGCAATCTCTGAAATAGCGGCCACCAGATCGTCAGAGGCCGCAGATAAAATGGCCATGCGTTGTTGAGGGGTGGCATATACAAGCATTCTGAGCAGCTGGATGTTTCTCCATATGTGTGTCGACATGGTGAAGGTTACAACCAGCTACTGACACTGTAATGCAATTAATGTTGTTTCCTAGATGTTTTTTTAGGAATATACACAGTGGGTAACCCCAGCGGGAATATATCGGTGCGCAATCTATAATCCTCTAGAGTGGTTGTTTTTAAATCAACCAGGAGATATCCTTAGGGTTTACTGATCGTGTCTTCAAAAGCCTCCATAAAGAAACGCGTTTTGGACGGATACATCTGGCGGGCTATCACGTCCAGTTGCTGTTTACCCCGAGTTGTTATACATTTGTACAATAGATCACCATATTTATCATTAATATCAGCACTTATAGGCCAATATTACCAAATTACTGTAAATGCAAGCAGGCGTCCAAGGCCAAACGATAATGATGTGTTACTATGTAGCACATATGCTTAAGCGCTTCATATAGAACAAATATACGTACAATATCACCCAACCTAAGTTGGTACTCATTTATCAACCTCAGCACGATGAAAGGCTGAGTTAACCTTGCCGGTAGTCCAACCAGCAACCTGCAGATCACACACAAATATTAGCAGCGAGCGCTCAACCCACTGAGCTATTTTACCAGTAATAGCTATCAGAAAAGCAGCCACTCCAAAAACAAAGAGCCACATGCTGCTGGCCACAGCCCAGGAGCCTCTGTTTAATAAAAATTTAAAAAAATAAAAAGGTACTTTTTAGGGTTAGCAAGGAAGACCACAGGGGTAGCAAGGGAGACATTAGGGGTTGCAATTGTGACCCCTACCGACCCTTAAAGACCGTCTCTGGGCAGAGCACAAGGGGACACGAGAGATAAATTAAGCAGGAAGGCTGCTGAAAATTGAAGCAGAGCACCTATGGCACCTCACTCACCTGCACCAAGGACCCAAATGGTGCAGTGGGTGTTGGGATATCGGCCAAGACCCTCTGTGTTACTAAACACGGAGCTAGGCAATCAGGGTAGGGACGGGAGGCAGGAGGAAGAAACACACAGGAAGCAACACGGAGGAAGGGCTGAGCACGAGGGGACACGCAAGATAAATTAAGCAGGAAGGCTGCTCAAAATGGAAGTAGAGCGACTATGGCACCTCACTCACCTGCAACAGGGACCTAAATGGTTTGGTGGTGGTGGGTGAGGCATACTGGGGATGTGCTGTGATTTGTGACATGGGAGTGATGCATTCTTGTACCTGTGGTGCATTACATGTGCCTGTCCATCCGTGGCCACATTGTGCTGGTGTGTCCTTCCGTGTACTCATGTGGTACATGCCAGTCGTGTGCACCAACTCTAGCATGCAGGCCTGTGGGCCATGCCCTGGTTACAGTGAGCCTCCCCTCCTGCCCCAGTATCCATGCAATGTGGTGTGTGTATTGATCCTTTGACTCACCCAATAGCCAGGTCCGCTGTCCACCATAACCCGCCATGTACCCAGGCAGCATGCTATTGCGCAGGACCATGGAGTCAATTGTTGATCACAGGAAGCATGCCCAGAAGTGTGTGATCGTCAGGTCTGCATCACAGATGACCTGCACATTCATGGAATGGTACAGCTTTCGGTTCCGATACAGCTCCTCTGTGACGTGGCCAGCCACTAACTCTATGTGTGTACAGTCCAGTGCTCCCAAAACATTAGGTATGCCCGCAAGGGCATGGAATCGGACCTTGGTGACGTTCACCTGTGCTTGTGTTGTTGGTAGGGCAATGTGCTGGGACACATGATGTAGGAGGGCATTCAGGACCTGCACAAGCACTATTCAAATTGCTGGCTGAGAGATGCCATGCAGCTCCCCGACTGTGTGTTGAAATGTGCTTCTGGCAACTAAATGCAGCCACCTTCAACAGAGGGCGTATGGCAGTACGGATGCCAATGACTCTCTGGATGTCATCCTGGATGAGGACCACTATTGCAGGGATGGTCTCCCTGTTCAGGCAGTAGAGTGTGTGGATCTGCCTGTCAGTCAGGGAGCATGGTGTGGCCTTTGTGCAGGGTATGGGTGCACGCCTCCGGGACACAACTTGCTGCCCATTGTTCCTCAGCATCCTCCTCCTCCACTGCCTGTCGGCCTGTTGCCACTATTGCACCTCCTGCTCATACTGCTGCACTCCTGCATACAGCATCTCCATGTCAATGACTACTGCTACGAGTGGCAGCATGGTTGTGTTGGAGGCTGTGTGTGGTGTGGGTGTGGTCCTTTTCTGCAGTCCCTGTGATAATTGTGTGCAGCTGGGTCAATTGGGTGCACCTGTGGCGTGTTCCTGCACACCTGAGCCTGGTTACCACCTGCTCCGCCGTGCCAGTGTTTCCCGCAGGGTTTGCCCAGTGGCACTGGCATTTTTGTGCCAGTGTTTCTGGGAAATCCAGGGTTGTAATGCTGCCTTGTTTCTGTGGTGCCAGTGTTTCTGGCACTGCTTCACGTGGGTCCTGCAGTTTCCGTTACCTGTGCTACCCTCTCGTAAGGCAGCGGTTCGGAATGTGTGCCGATAATCGGAATTACCGGCACATTGTTTCCATACCGCTACACTTGTAATGAGGGCCCATGTGTGGTTTATTTTGTTGTTGTGAAGCGTGTGCAGTTTGTGCTGCTGTAGAGGTATAGTTGTGTTTAGTTCAGAGTTTGAGAGGTGTATGCAGAAGGGTGAATTTTTAGTACGGTTATGTTAGTGGCAGTACATTACCTACTCCCGCTGTTCTGACTAAGTGCAATTCCTATCCCTCTTCCCTGTCGATCAGCAATTACCACCTCCATGATTTCCTCCAGAGGAAGTGTGTTTCTTTTGTCTCGTGGTCAGCCTGTGGGCTGCCTGGATTCTGCGTCTAACCCTATTCCTTTATGTGTGGTGTGTTTCACACCCTTTGTGATATAGTTAAGTGGGGCAGTTTTCCCTCCACTGTTTCCACCTTATGCCCTCTATAAGTAGTCGGATTAAGTCAGACACCTCTCCCTCCCCTGTTTCCACCTTTTCCCCTCTATAGGGATGGGTACATTTCAGGTCCCAAAACCACCCTTCCCATTCAGACGCCTCTCCTCTCCCCCACCCTCCACTCAGGTCTGGCCTACTCCCCACTCCTTTTCAGTTATGTGCTAATTTTATGTTTCGTGGATGTTGTTCAGTTGTTTGCATCCCGTTCAGAGCTGAAAAGCCAGGTTTTTATAAGTGTTCTGAATTGTTGATGGTCCTTCATAGTTTCTCTGGGGAGAGAGTTCCAAAGTTTTACGGCTAAGCAAGAGAATGCTGATCCGCCAAGTATTTTCCTTGTATATGGTTTAGGTTCTAAGCGGATGTTGTCGCTGGATCTAAGTGTACTAGTTGGCTGATAGATGGTGATTTTCTTTTGTATGAATTCCGCTCCTTGGCCGTGAATTGCTCTGTGTGTTATGCACAATGTTTTCAATTGTTTTCAAGGTGATTCGTTTTTTGACTGGAAGCCAATGTAGCATCCTTAGCGCTGGTGTGATTGTAAAGACTGGAGGGGGCTATCTGTACTCCTGCCCTCTATATGGCAGAGTAGAAACACAGAGCACCCCTGCCAAGGTTCTCTATTTGGTAGCTTGGATGAGCAACCAAGGCTTAAGCTCTCAGGAGGTGATGCGGGCTGGTTCTTAAGTACAGTGGGTCCCCAAGCCCCCACAAAGGAATGTCCAGACACTATGTTATGTGCTAACACAGTTCTTTATATAAAAATAAGGTTCAAGATATATTCACAATTAATAATACACTTTGCACTCTGGCAATTCTAATGTGGAAAATATATACAATGTCTATGTGGTACCACACTTAGCTTTTAGATTCCTTTAAAATGCATGAACTGCTGACAGTTATAAGGGCATACAAATCAAGCAGCAAGGTGTAACTGCATAGTTCATAGGAAGGAAGGTAAATTAGGTTAAACAATGGCAGAATGCTTCTCTTGCTACTAAGACACCTGGGCAACCTGTAATGAAGTATTAACAAGCCCAGTCCAATAATGTTTAAATAGTCTTGTTTCCTGGTCAAAAAGTTCAACCACCCCAATGTACCTGAGCCAGAAGAATTTCTTCGACGGTTCGTCGACGATGTCCTCGAGAGTGAACTCCCTTCAAAGCAGGAGCCACAGGGTGTTGAGATCCTTGACGAAAAAGGGGAACACTTGTGGTGATACTGCAGCTTCAACCATCGCGGTGCTCTTCGGCGATCGATCGTGAAAGTCCTGTGAAGATGAGGCGTGCGGTGCACCTCGAGGCAAAGTGTTCAGTGCCGCAAAGAAGACTGAGTGATAGATGAAGGCCCAGCAGCAGGTGTCGGGTATCAGGAATCGCTTCAGCAGTCCTCTGGCCTGTCGGTGCTGCAGCCGCAGCACGTACCTCGGGATGGCGTCGGCGATCAGGACTTGAACACGGGCTGGTCCTCAGATCTTCACTCCGCCAGTGTCCTCGGGACATCTTTGTCGGCTTCTGGTGGCGGGAAACCAACCGGTGGACTTTCCTCGGTAGCCGACGACCTCAACTCTCTTCGACACAACAAAGTGGTCGACGGTGATGGCAAGGGAACCCTCTGTTTAAATGTTCTTAGGCAAAGGTGGAGCTTTGGTGGCTCCGGTCATCGAGCAGCACGGCATGAAGTTGGCCCCGCTTCTGGGCGACACGACTCGACTGGCTTCCAGCGGTTACGGAAACCCTCCGATGAGCTTCAAATTTCAACTTCAGATTCTGAACAAATTGGTAAGTGAGAGATCCCCAGATATACACATCTGTCCCTCATTCACTCCGGCTGAGCTAGGCCCAGTCAGCCAATCACACAGAATGGCATTAATGCAGGCAGACAGCCAATCAGGCTCACATACATTCAGGCTATTCACTTCCACCCAGAAACCCATAACAAGGAATGCGGATTGGGGCAAGCACCCAGCCTTTCAGCACACCACACCGCATTCATGTCAGTTTCAGGCAGGGCTGTCTCATTCATTAGGCCACAGACACAGAAACCAGAGAACCATAACATAGAATGCATATTGGTCACACACTCTATTCACACAGGTGCCACCCCAAGGGTTTACCCACAATATACAGTCACTGGGAAGGCTCCAGCCAGTCTGGCCTGAACTTCCCCACAATACCATATATGGTTCTTCTACCCAACAGCCAGTCAGGGGAAGGAACAGAGTCAGGGCCTCCCAGGACTATGGGAAAACAAGGTAACAGGCAATAGAAACCAAGAGGCCACACAGGCCATCTTGCCTTCTATCAGGAATCCACTGATTCCTATGGCAGAGCCTGGGTCTCCCAAAATGGAGGATACTCAGAGCCCCTGTCACTTCAGCATAGAGCTGCCACCAGCCATACACTAGGGGTACAGGGTTGCACCTCCACCCAAGGGTGCCATAAGGGTATCCCAAAGGTCTCTGTTCTCCATGACCAAACAGAGGAAGAACCACACTGCAAGGGACCCACTGAACTCCTGTGCAGAAGATAACACAGAACACACATCATAAGTGAGTACAGGACAAGGACATGAAGGCCCTGTCCCTCCAATGCATTTCCAGCATCACAGTGATGTGGTTTCTTCATGAGAGTTTGATGAGAAGTCTGGCCGCTGCATTCTGTATTTGTTGAAGTTTCCTCAGTAAGTATTCCGGCATTCCAAGGTATAGGCTGTTAGCGTAATCTATCCTGGACATGATGATGGAAATGATGGCCAGTGTTTTGTGCGTGAAGGAGAGGAATGGTTGAATCTTTTTCATTGTGTGTAGATTGAAGAAGCATGTCTAAATTATCTTGTTTGCTTGTGGTTCTAGAGTTAACTCGTTATCCATTAGGATTCCAATATTTCTTTGAGACAGTCTATTAGCGTTGTGTTCGCCTCTTGTTTATCATCGATTTTATAGATGATTTAGGTATCATCTGCGTAGTTGTAGCAAGTGAAGCCGTGTTTTTTGATGAGTTTGATTGGTGGTGTCACATAGATGTTGAAGAGTAGCAAGGATAACGAGGAGCCTTGTGAATGGCTTTATTCAAACTGTTTCTGTTCTTTCAGACAAGAAAGATTGAATCCAGAGCAGCACTGTGTCTGCGATTCCTATTTCTTCCAGCCTCTTGATGAGAATATTATGGGTCACTGTATCAAATTGGGCAGAGAGGTTGAGTATTTAGTATCAGTGCTGAGTTTGTGTTGAAGTCTGCGTTGGTCTTTAGGTTGTCCCATATAGAGAGTAGTGTTGTCTCCATCCCTCTCATAGGTCTGAAGCCTACTTGTGCCTGGTCCAATAGTTGGTTATTTTCCACATGTTCCAGCATTTTTCGTAGACATAGATCTCAAATAGCTTTTCTTGGTAAGGAATATTTGAGATCGGTCTGTAGTTTGAGAGCTATTCCACATCGCCCGTTGTATCCTTGAGGAGTGGTTTGATGTAGGAAAATGTGAACGCTCACGGTACTCTCCCTGTTGAGAGTGACAGATTGAAGAGGTTTAGGTAGCATTCCGATGGTGTACTCTGAGTAAGGATTGCTTTGTATATGTTTGGTGGACAGGGGTCCATTGGGGAGCCTGCCTTGTTGCTGTTTTTCACCAAGCTGAGGAGTATGTCTCTTGACATTTGGGAGAAGTTGTTCAGTCTGTGCTGTGGTCCCGGGGTTGGTAGATGATACACTGTCTGGTTGATTGGTCTTTGGTCTGTCTGTATGATCGGTGTATGTCAGTTAATTTATTCTTGGAATGGTCTGCAAGATCATCGTATCATTTTTTAAAAAGGCCCACGTGTGTAATTGCATCCAGTGGGGTTTTTCATCTCATTTATGATGTTGAATAGTTCTTACTGAGAGTTGGTGGTTTTTGTGATCCGGTCATCGTAGTATTTCTTTTTTGCTTGAAGAATGTCCTTTTTGTATGCCCGGATTAGTTTTTGTTAAGTTATTCTTTCGGCTTGGTTGTAGTTTTTTCTCCATTCTTGTTCTAGTTTCCTGTTAGTGCTTTTCATTGTATTGAGGTGGGGCATGAACTACCTTACCACTGCTTTCTTTCGTGATGGGATGAGGGTTTTTTTCCTGGGAGAGGCTATCAATCCATTACTGGATTAGATCAGCTTTTTCGTTTAAGTCAGTTGCTTTCAAGGTTGTGATCGATGGCTTCGAGGATTCTAGTTGTTCTTCTAAGTGTGAGAAACCTGAGGGTATTCTCACTCCTACTTCCCTTGAATCCTCTGTGCAGGTGGCCAGGAAAAGGCCATCACCCTTGTATCCTAACTCTTGGAGTGGAAAAGCGAGGGGGATCAAATGGGTGGAAAGTCCTTGAGGATTGGGAGTGGAGAACCCTTGGACGAGACATGGTAACCCCCCTTTTCTATTGATGACAAACCTAACTCTCCACCAACCTTTATGGGCTATTATAAGCCAGCTCGCCTCATTTCTCCACATTTGACATTTGACAGTACTGAGACAAAGAAGAGGTGACTAGCAGTTATGCACACCAACATGCAACTACACCATTTTGGTACTGAGACAAGGAAGAGAGATTCAGAGGAGTACCGTTGCCAAGACCAGCCGAAGAAGCACACTGAGGACTGAAGCATCTGAGGGTCCCGACGAGTGTGAAGTGGGAGCAAAAGCTCTGTGGGTGTAACGCTCACCTGGTATCCACGGGGACGTCACTCAGCCTGTTCTGACCTCTTATGACCTCGAACCCTTCCCTGGAGGCTATTCGACTGGAGACTGGGCCGGAATCACAGGATTGGTAGAGTTTAACTCCCTATTGTCTCTGGGTGCTTGAACCTCTTCTTCCCCGGGGTCCAACCCTTCCCTTTGATCCAAAGGTCGCCTTGTTTTCTTGGATAGTGTGCTCTCCATCCTGCTTTCAGCACAGGGGCGTGTTGATTGATGCAGGCTCGTTGCTGCCTAGTTACTTCACTGGCAAGAGTCCGACAGGTAAGTATAATGATTCTTTTGAACAGTTCTCTAACTTCGTTCCTTTCCTTCCTTAGATGATGGCCGGCGTCTTTGGATGGCGGCGTGCTGCTGAAATGAGTAGGGCTGAAGGTGAGTGAGAGCGTGATGCGTGATGCACCCCTTTCGTATTTGTATTAAACTGAGTTATTTTTCTGTGTCTTTTAGGTGCTGCAACGTTTGCAGCGTGGATGCCGGTTATGAAGAGCGGTGAGTAAGCGCAGTATGCGGTGCCTCTAGATGTTTCCACGCTAACCTGGAGTGTCTTTTCGCTCTTGCAGATGGATGAGAAGTTCCGGAGACAGAGTTCCCCCAGAGCGGCTGGGATTCAGGTAAGCGTTTGAAGCTTGTACAGTATTTAAAAATAAGCGAAGATTTGCAGAATGCTTACTAATGCCTTTTTTCTGTTCTTTTCCCTTTTCCTTAGGAAGCGGCGTGCCGGGATGGGAATGACACCGCCGAAGATGCCCGCAGAAGAGAAGGAGCGATGAATGATGGGCAGAAGCGCCGCAAGTTAAGGCTGTTCCTAACGGTGTTCTTTTTCTTGCAGGAGCTGAGCGCAGAAGAAAGATGCAGGCCTACTGGAGACCGATCCGAACACGGTGAGTGTCACGCTGCAGGTGCAGAAAACACAAAGCATGTTTCTCAGCCTGGGCGTGGCTTAAATAGTCTCTGGGTATCCCTGGTGTTTCTGGGCTGAACCACACCCAAAAGACTAGACTGCACATGCAGTTCTGGGAACCGAAATATGTGGGGGCATCCATCTTGTCCCCATCAATACACTACAAGTCCAATCCCCAATGCTATCCTATGGGAGTGAGTGAGTCTGGTGCCACAAGCGCCAAGTCTGACTCCAAGTGGGTCTTTGAAGGGATGGAGAGGCCCTTGAATGCCATGTAGGTGATCGTGGCCTGGCTCCAGCCTGACATCTTGGAGGGCTGGGGACATGAGGGGCAGGAATCATGACAGCACTCCCCCCCAAAGCCCCTCTCAAGGTGGCTCTTTTGTCTGGTCCTGGTTTGGTTGGATGGTTTTGATGAAATCGTCTAAGCAAGCGAGGTGCATGGATGTACTCACAAGGCTCCCATCTCCTGTCTTGTGGACCATACCCCTTCCAGTCTATTAAGTAGCATAATTTGGATCTGACGCACTTTGAATCTAGGATGTCCTTGACTTCGAATTCTGGCTCCCCAGCGGCTACTACTGGCTGCGGTGGCGTTGCTACCCGGGTCCCAGGTTGAATAGGTTTATGGAGAGACACGTGGAACACAGGATGAATCTGCATGTTTGACGGCAAAGCTAGTCTGACCGCCACAGGATTTATTACGGAGGTGACGGTGAATGGACCCAGGTATCTTGGACAGAAAGTTCAGGTTCCTTTAATGGACACGTGTTTAGATGCAGGCCAGACTTTGGGCCTCATTACACGTTAGGCGGTAAAAAATGCGATTTACCGGCATGGCGCTATTAGCGTGTCCGCCCTCGCAGAAGACCGCTAATAGCGTTCCATTACGAGTAAGCGGACACGCGCATAGAGCCATGCCGGTAAATGACCCTACCGCCATGGCGCAAAAGCACCTTTCCGGCTCCGACCAAAGTGCTGATAGCACCTCCGCCCTCATGCTGCATGCTATTAGCGGTCACCGCTATTAACGGTCACTGCTATTAGCGGTCACCGTAAAACACCGGAACCGGAAATAGCGTCATCGCACAGGAACGGGAAAGAGCCCGGCGGCCATCTTTAAAAACACAATCCATTGCCATCCCCTGCACTCAGGACCTGCAGCAACACCACAACTGGCAAAACCACTTCCCACAATAACAAACAATGCCCAAGGCCCTAAAGAAAGCCGATGTGCGCCAGCGCAAAGAACGCTTATCAAACGAGGAATTGAAAATGCTGGCAGACACCCTGGCTGCAAATGCAGACTTAGTGTTTGCTAGCGACATGCGGCGCCCTGTATTCCTGAGAAAAAAGGAGATCTGGGCTGAGGTGGCGCAGAAAGTCAGTGCGGTGGGCTCCACCCCCTGCACCATAAAGGACGTGCGCAAGCGGTGGGATGATCTGCGCCTCCATGTACGCAGCATATTATCGGCTAACAGGAATCTGGCCATGGGCACAGGAGGTGGAGGAGGATCCCCAATGAAGATGCAGGAGTGGGAGGAGACATGTGCCAGCACCATTGGCATTGAAACCATTGAGGGAGTGGGCCAAATGGAGTGCGGTGTGGCAACAACGTCAGACGGAGGTGAGTGTCCACGCAAAACACTGCAATGCAAAGCATGCGTTCCTCCCCCAAATGTGAAATGGGAATTAGCTAATGGATGGGGTCATCACACACACATGTACACAAGCCTGCATATATGCCGTGCACATCCCCACACAACCACATGCATGCAGCACCTCACACACGTGTCAACCTGACTCATGTCCGGATGACCCACCCATCTGGCCAACAACCTGCATGTCCAAACTAGATGTCCAAATCCAAAGAACTGCAGCAACAAAAACATATGCATGATGCACGTTGACCCATCACTGATGCTATCCCTGTCTTGCTCCCCCACAGGGTCACATTCTAACAGTGATGAGCTGGACTCTGCAACGCAGGCCCCACCACCCAAAAAGAAGGCCGAGGGAAAGGATGCAGGCACCAGGCCCAGTACATCGAGGGGCACTGGGAAATCTGGAGTGGCCCAGCGTTCACAAGCCAAACACGCACCGACCACACCAAGGGTCGAAATGCCATCCGACACTGTGGTAGCACCCACACCACCCACCCCCACCACTCAGGAGCCAGTGCCAGAAGGCACGCCGTCCGCAGCCAATAGCTCCGTCGGGGAAGCAGCAGCCACGGCACCCATGAGTGATGTGGACGACCCATGTCCGACACCGGAAGGGCAGCGTACACCCAGCACCCAGCTGTCCCCACACCACAGCCCATGCAACACATCCAATGGCAGCATCCATGAGGTGCATGCCGGAGATTCAATGGATGGGTCATTCAGTCCCGTGGCGAGCTCACCTGATGTCGGCCACATGCAGCAAGCTGCGCCGAGGAGTAACAGGGGCAGGGCCGCAGACGAGAGCATGAGCCTGATACGACAGCACCAGGAGGAGCTCAATGCCCTGGTTGCCCGGCAAGTGAGCGAGGCTGCCTTGACCAGGGAGGAGATCCGGGGGTTATCAAGGGACATGAAAGCTGCCTTGGACAGCAATACGACGCGCCTATGTGACGAGATGGCCGCTGTGAGGCAGGTCCTAACGCGCATTGCTGAGGCGATGGAGAGCATGCGTCACACACAGGGAGCAGATCAACCAGCCACCCCCTCGTCTACTAGCTCCGACCAAACAACCATCCTGCGCAGGTCCAGCCGGTCCTTGCGGCGGTCAGACTCACAACCCCCCAATGGTGGTAGTGGAGGAGGGAAGTAGGGCCAGCCTGTCACTGTTGACACTTGGAGACTAATGCAGCACTGATGTGCACACCATGTTTGGTGGAGTTGTGGGGGGAGGGGGGTGAGGGTGTTTGATGGAGTTGTGGGGGGGAGGGTGTTTGGGGTGGAGGGTACATGCATGTTTGAATGACATAATGCTCAATACACACGTAATGGCATGGATAATCACATGACTGGACATTGATTATTGTGTATGTGTGCTTTATTGTTGAAAGGTGCACTGTGTTAATGTCCTCCATACACCCCGTGCCCTGAGCTCCACATCAATTGCACCCTCCTAATCCATGTGCATCAGAAACAATGGTCTATCAGGCGCTGCCGCACAGCACGTCCCTCATGGGCATCGCCACCTGCATGACCTGCAGCCCCCTCTCCTCCATCCTCATCCCCGTCATCATCCTCAGACGGTGGTTGCAGTTCAATGTCAGGGGGCATTGGCACATTCCGTCTGATACACATATTGTGCAGCATTACACATGCCATGGTGATCTTGGCCACCTTCTCATGCCCGTACAGGAGTGCCCCGCCCGACCTGCTGAGGCACCGGAAGCGTTCCTTCAATAGGCCGAATGACTGCTCGATCACCACGCGGGTACGGGTGTGTGCATGATTGTAGTCCTCTTCGTGCCTGTTCTGTGGGTTCCGCACAGGGGTAAGGAGCCACCTCTTCAGGGGATAACCTGCATCACCTGCATGGGTGCAACAATGGGTATGTGTAAGTGTCTACATAAAGTGGAGCCTGCACATATCACACAAACAAACATAGCATGTTCACGACATCCACTGATCCAAGCACGCATGGCAATCAGGGTAACTGCAATGTGGGAAGGTGAGGTGGTCCTTACAAGTGGACATGCACCATGCATGCATACAGCAGGGATTGCCATGTCCCGCCTGAGTTTAAGTAATTTGTGTTTCCTGGCCCTGGCAACGTTAGTGCCACACTGCTAGTACACTGCTATTCCTTAGTTGATGTCCCCATGCTGTTCAATGGCAATTCAGTGGTGGTGTATGGGTGTGGCTCACTACAATGGCTACAGAAGATCCATTTGTATGCACTCATGTGCGCGGATCATTTCTGATGTTGTTCAGCGTACATTTCAGATGTGATTTTTACATGCATGTTGCTGATTTGTGTAATGGGGGGAATGGTGTGTTGTGCGGTGTGCATGTTGTTTGGAATGGCCTGTTTGCCGTAATGGATTGATATGTTTGTCGTGGCACTTACTTCTAGCATGTGGTTTTGTGTCTGGTCCATTGTGGGCTGCCTCACTGTACAGTGATGCAAATATGTATGCCCATTCTTCTCCTGACACCAGTTCACGCCCAGTTGGAGTATGCATCTCCCCCCCCAATCACGCCCAGTTGGAGTATGCATCTCCCCCCCCAATCACGCCCAGTTGGAGTATGCATCTCCCCCCCCCAATCACGCCCATTTGGAGTATGCATCTACCCCCCCCAATCACAGCCAGTTGGAGTATGCATCTCCCCCCCCAATTACGCCCAGTTGGAGTGTGCATCTACCCCCCCACTCACAATCCACATCACACTGCCATGTGGTTGGCCTGCTACTCACCAAGTAGCCACGAACGTTGTCCAGCATGTCGCTCCATGTATCGTGGTATTGTCGAGTTCCGCAGGACCATTGCATCATGGGTTGAACCGGGATATCGGGCACAGCAATGTGTGATGATCTTGTTGGAGTCACATACCATTTGGACGTTGATGGCGTGGTATTGCTTTCTGTTACGGTACACTACCTCATTGGCATGTGGGACCACCAGTTCAACATGGGTACAGTCGATGGCCCCGATGCAACTTGGGATGCCTGCCAGTGAATGGAAGCCAACTTTGGTGTTGGAGATCTCCTGGGCAGTCCGTGGCATGTAAATGTGTTGACTTGTGTGCTTCAGGAGGGCATCGAGCACCTGGTTCAGTGTGCGTGAGAATACTGGTTGTGATATGCCATGCATCTGACCTACCGTATGCTGGTAGGTGCCTGTGGGCAAGAAGTGGAGCACAGTTACCACCTTCAGTAGAGGGGGGATGGCAGTACGGATGTCAATGAGACTCACAATGTCGTTGTATATCATGTCTACAATGGTGGTGATGATATCCCGGTCCAGACGGTACAGGGTGTGTATCTGCTCAGGGGTTAGGCTGAATGGACTGGCTCTGATCCTGGGAATTGGTGGCTGCCTCTGTGGTATCACTAGGTGCACTGGTGGTGCTTGCTGCGCCTGTCTTGCCCTCCTCCTCCTCCTCCTCCTGCGTCTCCTCTGTGCTGCCTGTTGTTGTAGCTGCTGCACTGCAATCATGTCCTCCAGCCCATGTAATGCTGCTAGTATTGCATCCATCTTGGTGTGGGAATGGGTGTGGGAAGGGGTGTGTTGTGCTCTTTTGTGCTGCCAGTCTCCATTGCCTCCACATGTGCTGATTTTGTCAGCCTGTGGCAGGTAGGAACACTGCTGTGCTCTTTTAACGTGTGGTTCGCGATGCCGGTATTAGCGCCTTGCCGGTAAGGGGTTTTTGGGTCTACTACATGCCGGTATTGCCATGTCCGCATGGCTCGTGATGGCGTGCTATTAGCGCTATGCCGCTATTTCCGGACTGAGGGGGCGCGCGCTCACGGACTTGCCGCTAATAGTGCCACCGTACTTAGCGGTGCCGCTAATAGCGGTATGTCCGGGTCGTAATTGGGGAGGGGATTTACCGATACCGGTAATCCCTTACCGGTAATGGTAAATCCCTACCGCCTAACGTGTAATGAGGCCCTTTGTCTCCCACTTGGTAGTTGGGGGCCTTTGCTCGCTGTTGATCAGCAAACTTCTTTTGGCGATTCTTAGCTTGAAGTAGGTGTTCAGCTGCCCTTTTAAAGGTTTGAGAAATGGTTGTCTGCAAGGTTTTGACTGCTGGCATTTCCAGGGTTGTAAGAACATCCAACTCAGAAGTACGTGGGTGCCTGCCATACATGGTATAAAAGGGTGTCTGCCCAGTGCTGGTGTGTAGGGCATTATTATAAGAATATTCAGCTATCCATAATAAGTCGAACCAGCTTCCTTCAGCTTGGTGTAACATGCAACGCAGATACTGCTCGAGTGTCTGATTTGTCCTCTCAGTTTGACCATCCGTTTGGGGATGGTGACTGGTGGATAGCCGGATGTCGATCTGGGCCATAGAGCAGTATTTTCTCCAGAGGTTAGATATGAATTGAGTACCTCGGTCTGAGACCAAAACTGCAGGAAACCCATGGAGCCGTATGATTCCTTCAAGAAATACCTTTGCCAGGGTGGAAGCATTTGGGAGCCCCTTAAGAGGAATGAAATGTGCCATTTTTGAAAATAGGTCCACGACCACAAGAATAGTGTTAAACCCTTGACTGGGTGGTAAATCAGTAATAAAATAGAGGGACAACGTGTGCCAGGGTGCTAGTGGGATTTTCAATGGTTGTAATAGCCCAGTCTGTTATTGCTTGGATGACATGTTTTGAGCACACACTCCACAAGGTAGGATGAATTGGATAATGTCTTTACGCCACGTGAGCCACCAATAATTTCTTTTTACCTTGGCTAGAGTTTTAGCGATTCCGGGGTGGCCCTCGATCAAGAAATCATGATAACCGGACATGACTTGTTCTTGTAGTTCTTGGTTTGGTAAGAATAAACGATTCCTGAAGTAGGGCAACTGATCTTTTATCATGTAATGTTCTCCTTGTGCACTCCATGCTTGTAATTGCTCCGGACACATCAGGTTTTGGATTTCTTCATGTAATTCTTTCTGAGTTATGGTTGCTGTGATTCCTAGGAGCTTGTCACTCGGGATGATTGCTATTGGGTCAGGGGTCTGATACCCTTGCTCTTCCACCCCCATACGGGAAAGGGCATCGGCCTTCCCGTTTTTCACCCCTGGTCGAAATGGAATCACGTAGTCATATTCAGCAAAAAAAAGAGCCCAACGTAGTTGTCGTGAGGATTGGGCCTTTGCCGTTTTTAGGTACTGGAGGTTCCGGTGGTCAGTTATTACAGTGATTGTGTATCTGGCGCCCAAGAGGTAGTTTCGCCATGCCTTAAAGGCTGAGTTAATGGCCAGGAGTTCTTTGTCTGTGATAGCGTAATTGAGTTCAGAGGGTGTGAATTTACGCGACCAGAAGGCAACAGGGTGTAACTGGCCCATTTCGGGGTCCTTTTGTGAGAGGACGGCTCACATAGCCATACTTGAGGCATCCGTTTCCACCAGGTATGGGAGATCAGGGCGAGGGTGGCGTAAGATTGGGGCAGATGTGAATCTTGCTTTGAGTTCCTGGAAAGCCTCCTCAGCTTCTGTTGTCCACTGGAACTTGTTGTTGCTTTTCCTTGGTAATGACGTGATGGGATGCACGTTTTGCGAAAATCCTGGGATGATCCGGCGGTAGAAGTTTGCAAAACCCAGCATACTTTGAACCCCCTTGAATGAATTTGGGGATGGCCAGTTCAGGATAGCATCTACCTTGTGTACATCCATTCGGATTCCATTCGGGCTGAGAACAAAGCCCAGGAATTCCACCTCGGAGATGTGTAATGAGCACTTTTCGAGCTTGGCGTACAGCTGGTGTTGACAGAGTTTCTCCAGTACAGATCGGACGTGTTTAACGTGGTCCTGCTTTGATGCGGAATATACTAGGATATTGTCGATGTGCACTAGAGCACAGACATCAATCAATTCCCGTAGGACATAGTTCATGAAGTATTGAAATGCAGCAGGCGCATTGCAAAGTCCAAAGGGCATTACTTGATATTCGTACAAGCCATATTTGGTGCGAAAAGAGGTTTTCCATTCGTCCCCCTGTTTTACGCGAAAAAGGTGATATGCCCCCCCTCAGGTCTAGTTTTGTGTAGATTTGGGCATCATTGACTTGATCAAGCAATTCAGGGATCAGTGGCAGGGGGTAGCGATTTTTTTACAGTAATCTGGTTCAGTGCGCGATAGTCGATGCATGTTTTCAAGTCCCCCTCCTTTTTCGGTACGAAGAATAGAGGACTGGCTGCAGGAGACTTCGAGGGACGGATGAACCCGTTGGCCAGGTATTGGTCAAGATAGGCCTTCAGGTGCTGGTTTTCTGGTTCCGTGAGTGCGTACATTCGCCCAAAAGGGATTTGTGCGCCGGGTATCAGGACGATTTGGCAATCGTATGATCTATGCGGTGGCAGGGTATTAGCCTGTTCTTTCTGAAAGACATCTTGAAAGTCCTGGTATTGACTTGGTAGGGTGCCGATTGCCACAGTCGCAAGCGTGGAGGCTCTGGTGTCTATTGGTTGTTTCTCTTGGCGATAACATGTGTGGGCGCAAGTCTCGGGAAAGGCCAATTCTTTTGCTCGCCAGTCGATTCAAGGATTGTGAGCTACCAACCATGGCATTCCCAAAATCAACCGGAACTGTGGTGCCTTAATGAGGTCGAAAATGTTAGATTCTTGGTGTCCATCCTGGCACAGAATGGTTAAAGCTGCGGTGCATTGGGATACTAGACCAGAAGCTATTTCCGTGCCATTGACAGTGGTAACAGTGTCGGTGGTTGATTTAGGGCGTAACGGAAGCCCCATCTTTGCCGCAAGATCCTGGTCGATGTAATTCCCAACGGCTCCTATGTCTATGTATGCTCTTACTGCGTGCATCCGAGATGGTTGTTGGTGATTGATCAAGACCACAGATAGTGCAAAATGGGAGGTCTGTAGTTCACTTTCTTCGCTCGACAAGTGGACCCCTACACTTGCCGTGCTGGGGAGTTTTCCGATTCTTTGATGGTATCTTCCTTGTCAGTGGCCCTTACCGTACTCCTTGGTGGCTTCACAGGGCACTCTTTAAGGAAATTACCTGACCTTCCACAGTACAGACATAACTGCTGCTGTCTCCTTTTATACCTTTCCGCTTTAGTCAAGGGGGACCTGACCCCCCGATTTGCATTGGTTCTCCTGAACCTTCCGTTGTTCGAGCAGTATTATCCTTTGAATGCACATACATAGGGCGAGGGTCTGGTGTTGTTCAATCTGCTCTTCGGTCCTGCAACCTATGATCCAGTTGAACAACAAGGTCAATGAATCCTGATCAGTCTTTTGGGGGGTTCACTACTTGTGCGAGAACATCCTTGAGCTCCCCCCGCAACCCTCGATGAAATAATGTGGTTTTCTTCTCCACTGGCCGTTCTGCTTCAACTACGAGGCTATTGAACGTGGCTATGTATGTTAATAGGTCTTGATTCCCTTGGCGTAGGGAGAGAAGTTTGTTGTCTAATGCCTGCCCATGAGTACCACGGGAGAGCAGCATTTCCATCTCCTGCTGAAAGCCAGTGAAGTCATGCAGCAAAGGATTGTCTTGGGCCACAAAGGGTACAGACCAGTCCGCGGCGCTACCACTCAGGTAGGACAGCACAAAAGCGACCGTGATTGGTCATTCGGAAAGGCACCTGGCCTACAAAGGAAGTGCAGGCGGCACTGGTTCATGAACGTTGCAAACCTCTTGGGATCCCCTGTAAATCGGTCAGGCGGGGCCAAGGGAACTGTCCCAGGAAGGGTTATCTGAACGGGATTGGCTGATGGCGCTGGTATCGAGGGCACGCTTCCCGGCAATGGTGCATGCCCTGCTTGTGACTGGAGAAGTTGCCGGCTTAAATCATCAGTGCGTTCTTTGGCTACTATCAGCTCTCTCTTCAGGGTGTTGGTCTCCTGGCTGGCTGCATGTACTTCGGAACGTAGCTGCCCCAACATGTGGGCTAACTGGTCGGTTTCTGACGTTTCCATGATGCCCAGGTGGATTTTGATGTGAGGCTTTGTGTTCTGTAACGCTCACCTAGTATCCACGGGGACGTCACTCAGCCTCTTCTGACCTCTTACGACCTCGAACCCTTCCCTGGAGGCTATTCGACTGGAGACTGGGCCTGAAACACCAGATTGGTAGAGTTTAACTCCCTATTGTCTCTGTGTGCTTGAACCCCTTCTTCCCCGGGGTCCAACCCTTCCCTTTGATCCAAAGCTCACCTTGTTTTCTTGGATAGTGTGCTCTCCATCCTGCTTTCAGCATAGGGATGCATTGATTGATGCGGGCTCGTTGCTGCCTAGTTACTTCACTGGCAAGAGTCTGACAGGTAAGTATAATGAGTCTTTTGAACAGTTCTCTAACTTCGTTCCTTTCCTTCCTTAGATGATGGCCGGCGTCCGGGGATCGTGGCGTGCTGCTGAAATGAGTAGCGCTGAAGGTGAGTGAGAGGGCGTTGCGCGATGCACCCCTTTCGTATTTGTATTGAACTGAGTTATTTTTCTGTGTCTTTTAGGTGCCGCAACGTTTTCAGCGTGGATGCCGGTTATGAAGAACAAATGTGGTGAGTAAGCGCGGTATGTGGCGCCTCAAGATGTTTCCACTCTAACCTGGAATGTCTTTTCCCTCTTGCAGATGGATGAGAAGTTCCGGAGACAGAGTTCCCCCAGAGCGGCTGGGATTCAGGTAAGCGTTTGAAGCTCGTAAAGTATTTAAAAATAAGCGAAGATTTGCAGAATGCTTACTAATGCTTTTTTTCTGTTCTTTTGTCTGGTTCTGGTTTGGTTGGATGGTTTTGATGAAATCGTCTAAGCAAGCCAGGTGCATGGATGTACTTCCAAGGCTCCCATGTCCTGTCTTGTGGACCATACCCCTTCCAGTCTACTAAGTGGTATAATTTGGATCTGACACACTTTGAATCTAGGATGTCCTTGACTTCGAATTCTGGCTCCCCAGCGACTACTATTGGCTGCGGTGGCGTTGCTACCCGGGTCCCAGGTTGAACAGGTTTAAGGAGAGACACATGGAACACAGGATGAATCTGCATGTTTGACGGCAAAGCTAGTCTGACCGCCACAGGATTTATCACGGAGGTGACGGTGAATGGACCCAGGTATCTTGGACAGAAAGTTTGGGTTCCTTTAATGGACACGTGTTTAGACGCCAGCCAGACTTTGTCTCCCACTTGGTAGTTGGGAGCCTTTGCTCGGTGTTGATCAGCAAACTTCTTTTGGCGATTCTTAGCTTGAAGTAGGTGTTCAGCTGCCCTTTTAAAGGTTTGAGAAATGGTTGTGTGCAAGGTTTTGACTGCTGGCATTTCCAGGGTTGTAGGAACGTCCAACTCAGAAGTACGTGGGTGCCTGCCATACATGGTATAAAAGGGTGTCTGTCCAGTGCTGGTGTGTGGGGAATTATTATAAGAATATTCAGCTATCCATAATAGGTCGAACCAGCTTCCTTCAGCTTGGTATTACATGCAGCGCAGATACTGCGCTAGTGTCTGATTTGTCCTCTCAGCTTGATCATCTGTTTGGGGATGGTGACTGGTGGATAGCCGGATGTCGATCTGGGCCATAGAGCAGCATTTTCTCCAGAAGTTAGATACGAATTGAGTACCTCGGTCTGAGACCAAAACTGCAGGAAACCCAGGGAGCCGTACGATTCCTTCAAGAAATACCTTTGCCAGAGTGGAAGCATTTGGGAGCCCCTTAAGTGGAATGAAATGTGCCATTTTTGAAAATTGATCCACGACCACAAGAATAGTGTTAAACCCTTGACTGGGTGGTAAATCAGTAATAAAATCGAGGGACACGTGTGCCAGGGTGCTAGTGGGATTTCCAATGGTTGTAATAGCCCAGCCTGTTTTTGCTCGGATGACATGTTTGAGCACACACTCCACAAGATAGGATAAATTGGATAATGTCTTTACGCCACGTGGGCCACCAATAATTTTGTTTTACCTTGGCTAGGGTTTTAGTGATTCCGGGGTGGCCCTCGATCAAGGAATCATGATAACCGGACATGACTTGATCTTGTAGTTCGTGGTTTGGTAAGAATAAACGATTCCTGAAGTAGGGTAACTGATCTTTTATCATGTAATGTTCTCCTTGTGCACTCCACGCTTGTAATTGCTCCGGACTCATCAGGTTTTGGATTTCTTCATGTAATTCTTTCTGAGTTATGGTTGCTGTGATTCCTAGGAGCTTGTCACTCGGGATGATTGCTATTGGGTCAGGGGTCTGATACCCTTGCTCTTCCACCCCCATACGGGAAAGGGCATCGGCCTTCCCGTTTTTCACCTCTGGTCAAAATGGAATCATGTAGTCATATTCAGCAAAAAAAAGAGCCCAATGTATTTGTCGTGAGGATTGGGGCTTTGCCGTTTTTAGGTACTGGAGGTTCCGGTGGTCAGTTATTACGGTGATTGTGTGTCTGGCGCCCAAGAGGTAGTTCCGCCATGCCTTAAAGGCTGACTTAATGGCCAAGAGTTCTTTGTCTGTGATAGCGTAATTGAGTTCAGGGGGTGTGAATTTACGCGACCAGAAGGCAACAGGGTGTAACTGGCCCGTTTCGGGGTCCTTTTGTGAGAGGACGGCTCCCATAGCCATGCTTGAGGCATCCGTTTCCACCAGGAATGGGAGATCAGGGCGAGGGTGGCGTAAGATTGGGGCAGATGTGAATCTTGCTTTGAGTTCCTGGAAAGCCTCTTCGGCTTCTGTTGTCCACTGGAACCTTTTGTTGCTTTTCCTTAGTAATGACGTGATGGGATACACGATATGCGAAAATCCTGGGATGATCCGGCGGTAGAAGTTTGCAAAACCCAGAATACCTTGAACCCCCTTGAATGAATTTGGGGATGGTCAGTTCAGGATAGCATCTACCTTGTGTACATCCATTCGGATTCCATTCGGGCTGAGAATAAAGCCCAGGAATTCCACCTCGGAGACGTGGAAAGAGCACTTTCCGAGCTTGGCGTACAGCTGGTGTTGACAGAGTTTCTCCAGTACGGATCGGACGTGTTTAACATGGTCCTGCTTTGATGCGGAATATACTAGGATATCGTCGATGTACACTAGAGCACAGACATCAATCAATTCCCGTAGGACATAGTTCACGAAGTATTGAAATGCAGCAGGCGCGTTGCAAAGGCCAAAGGGCATTACTTGATATTCGTACAAGCCGTATTTGGTGCGAAAAGTGTTTTTGCATTTGTCCCCCTGTTTTACGCGAACAAGGTGATATGCCCCCCTCAGGTCTAGTTTTGTGTAGATTTGGGCATCTTTGACTTGATCAAGCAATTCAGGGATCAGTGGCAGGGGGTAGCGATTTTTTACGGTAATCTGGTTCAGTGCACGATAGTCAATGCACATTCTCAAGTCCCCCTCCTTTTTCGGTACGAAGAATAGAGGACTGGCTACTGGAGACTTCGAGGGACGGATGAACCCGTTGACCTTCAGGTGCTGGTTTTCTGGTTCCATGAGTGCGTAAATTCGCCCACAAGGGATTTGTGCACCGGGTATGATGTCGATTTGGCTATCGTATGGTCTATGCGGTGGCAGGGTATTAGCCTGTTCTTTCTGAAAGACATTTTGAAAGTCCTGGTATTCACTTGGTAGGGTGCCGATTGCCACAGTCGCAAGCGTGGAGGTTCTGGTGTCTATTGGTTGTTTCTATTGACGATAACATGTGTGGGCGCAAGTCTCGGGAAAGGCCAATTCTTTTGCTCGCCAATCGATTCAAGGATTGTGAGCTACCAACCATGGCATTCCCAAAATTAACTGGACCTGTGGTGCCTTAATGAGGTCGAAAACGTTACATTCTTGGTCTCCATCCTGGCACAGAATGGTTAAAGCTGCAGTGCATTGGGATACTGGACCAGAAGCTATTTCCCTGCCGTCGACAGTGGTAACAGTGTCGGTTGTTGATTTAGGGCGTAACGGAAGCCCCATCTTTGCCGCAAGATCCTGGTCGATGTAATTCCCAACAGCTTCAATGTCTATGTACGCTCTTACTGCGTGCATCCAAGATGGTTGTTGGTGATTACTCAAGACCACAGATAGTGCAAAATGGGAGGTCTGTAGTTCACTTTCTTCGCTCGACAAGTGGACCCCTACACTTGCCGGGCTGGAGAGTTTTCTGATTCTTTGATGGTATCGTCCTTGTCTGTGGCCCCTACCGTCCTCCTTGGTGGCTTCACAGGGCACTCTTTAAGGAAATTACCTGACCTTCCACAGTACAGACATAACTGCTGCTGTCTCCTTTTATCCCTTTCCGCTTTAGTCAAGGGGGATCCGACCCCCCCGATTTGCATTGGTTCTCCTGAACCTTCCATTGTTCGGGGAGTATTGTCCTTTGAACGCACATACATAGGGCGAGGGTCCGGTGTTGTCCGATCTGCTCTTCGGTCCTGCAACCTATGATCCAGTTGAACAACAAGGTCAATGAATTCTGAGCAGTCTTTCGGGGGTTCACTACTTGTGCGAGAACATCCTTGAGCTCCCTCCGCAACCCCGATGAAATAACGTGGTTCTCTTCTCCACTGGCCATTCTGCTTCAACTACGAGTCTATTGAACGTGGCTATGTTTGTTAATAGGTCTTGATTCCCTTGGCGTAGGGACAGAAGTTCGTTGTCTAATGCCTGCCCATGAGTACGACGAGCGAGCAGCTTTTCCATCTCCTGCTGAAAGCCCCTGAAGTCATGCAGCAAAGGATTGTCTTGGGCCACAAAGGGTACAGACCAGTCCGCGGCGCTACCATTCAGGTAGGATAGCACAAAAGCGACCCGTGATTGGTCATTCGGAAAGGCTCCTGGCCTACAAAGGAAGTGCAGGCGGCACTGGTTCATGAACGTTGCAAACCTCTTGGGATCCCCCGTAAATCGGTCAGGCGGGGCCAAGGGAACTGCCCCAGGAAGGGTTATCTGAACGGGATTGGCTGATGGCAGTGTCATCGAGGGCACGCTTCCCGGCAATGATGCATGCCCTGCTTGTGACTGGAGAGGTTGCTGGCTTAAATCATCAGTGCGTTCTTTGGCTACTATCAGCTCTCTCCTCAGGGTGTTGGTCTCCTGCCTGGCTGCATGTACTTCGGAACATAGCTGCCCCAAAATGTGGGCTAACTGGTCGGTTTCTGACGTTTCCATGATGCCCAGGTGGATTTTGATGTGAGGCTTTGTGTTCTGTAACACTCACCTGGTATCCACGGGGACGTCACTCAGCCTGTTCTGACCTCTTACGACCTCAAACCCTTCCCTGGAGTCTATTCGACTGGAGACTGGGCCTGAAACACAGGATTGGTAGAGTTTAACTCCCTATTGTCTCTGTGTGCTGGAACCCCTTCTTCCCCGGGGTCCAACCCTTCCCTCTGATCCAAAGCTCACCTTGTTTTCTTGGATAGTGTGCTCTCCATCCTGCTTTCAGTGCAGGGGCGCGTTGATTGATGCAGGCTCATTGCTGCCTAGTTACTTCACTGGCAAGAGTCTGACAGGTAAGTATAATGAGTCTTTTGAACAGTTCTCTAACTTCGTTCCTTTCCTTCCTTAGATGATGGCCGGCGTCCGGAGATGGCGGCGTGCTTCTGAAATGGGTAGCGCTGAAGGTGAGTGAGAGCGCGATGCGTGATGCACCCCTTTCGTATTTGTATTGAACGGAGTTCTTTTTCTGTGTCTTTTAGGTGCCGCGATGTTTTCAGCGTGGATGCCGGTTATGAAGAACAAATGCGGTGAGTAAGCGCGGTATGTGGCGCCTCTAGATGTTTCCACGCTAACCTGGAGTGTCTTTTCCCTCTTGCAGATGGATGAGAAGTTCCGGAGACAGAGTTCCCCCAGAGCGGCTGGGATTCAGGTAAGCGTTTGAAGCTCGTACAGTATTTAAAATTAAGCGAAGATTTGCAGAATGCTTATTAATGCCTTTTTTCTGTTCTTTTCCCTTTTCCTTAGGAAGCGGCGTGCCGGAATGGGAATGACACCTCCGAAGATGCCCGCAGAACAGAAGGAGCGATGAATGATTGGCAGAAGCGCCGCAAGGTAAGGCTGTTCCTAACAGTGTTCTTGTTCTTGCAGGAGCTGAGCACAGAAGAAAGATGCAGGCCTACTGGAGACCGATCCAAAAACAGTGAGGGTCACGCTGCAGGTGCAGAAAACACAAAGCATGTTTCTCAACCTGGGCGTGGCTTAAATAGTCTCTGGGTATCCCAGGTGTCTCTGGGCTGAACCACACCCAAAAGACTAGACTGCACATGCAGTTCTGGGAACCGAAATATGTAGGGACATCCATCTTGTCCCCATCAATGCACTACAAGTCCAATCCCCAATGTTATCCTCTGGGAGTGAGTGAGTCTGGTGCCACAAGCGCCAAGTCTGACTCCAAGTGGGTCTTTGGAGGGCCATGTAGGTGATCACGGCCTGGCTCCAGCCCGACATCTTGGAGGGCTGGGGACATGAGGGGCAGGAATCATGACAGTGGGGCAGGGGTAAGGCGAAGGAAGGAGACCATACGATGGGTCATCCTTCATTCCATCAAAGGGATTGCTTGCTCTCCCGTGGTGCTGCAAGAGTGCGAGATTGTATGAGGGATAGAGAAAGACCCCCTGGAAGGAAGCCGCCAAGTTTATGGCCAGTACGATATGGGAGAGGACTTCAAGGTGAGCCGGTGAGTTTACTAGAAAGAGAAACCCGTTATTACTGTAACCGCAGGGCTCATAAAGTGAACGGCTATTGTTAAATAAGAGTAGAGACGGGTACAATGTAGTGCAGCGGTCACATGCCTTGTTAAAGGAACAAACACGTTTTAGAAAGTCTCAGAATGTTACGAATCCTTCCCTTTAAATCAATTAAGGTGTTGTTGAAGTGTTGGCCTTAGAAGGAATGTTATTCAACCAAGGAATGAAAGTAAAACACACAAAGCGTATGAACTGTGAATTGAAAGGAAGCCACTGCATATTGAATACCAAACTTAAGAGAAATGTAACATTGAACCAAACCAGTAAACTTTGAATACTGAATGCATGAGGCACAACAAATGAATTTAAATCTTGAATCTGAATATACTTAAACAACATATAACTGCATTAAACTTTGAACTGCAATTGAATAATACTGAATGATTGTTGCACCACGAATGAACCCAAACCTTAAGGCTGAATTACATGTAAGTCTAAAGGAAACCCAAACAGCGAACCTTAATAAGTGAATACAGTGTAACAAGGCTACTGTTTAAAAAGGGTTTTGTGACACATGGTGGCAGAGCCACGAGACGGATAAAGAGAACTCAGAGGAGCCCAAGAGCACACCCTAAACCCAGAAACCAATAAAGGAAACCAAGTAAAGTTGACCTGGTTCCAAGTAACAAGTACCAAGGAACCTGTGTGAGACATTGAAGTCTTGGAGAAGGGGAAATATGAGGCTTGGCAGGTATATATGTGTTGTCTTGGTATTGGAGTCTCAAGACCCCTTTTTTGTTTTGATTGTGTAATTTGTAACTTGGGGAAGGAAACCCCAGAATTGGTTCTGAACTATATTACCTTGAACTGGAGAAAGGTAAACTTCAATACTCTGTTTTTCAATGGAACTTTCTTGTGCTTGGGGAAGGGGTGCTTAGAGAAAGCTATGAACTAGAAGTAGCTCAGAACTTTGAGTTAAACACTGTTTATTCTGACTTTGATATCCCTACACTTTTGTTTGTCCTAGTTGTGAAGGCAAGAATAGGTTCTGGTCACAGACAAACTATTAATTTCAACTTCTTGACTCAGACTTTCCTTTGTTTCGTTTTAGTAGGGAAATCCCACTTTAGCCAAGGGCAAGTTAGGCCTTCAACCATCCTGACCTTTAATTTAATATATATCCTTTTTTTGAACTTTAAGTCTGTTGTCTGTGTCTTGCTTCATGGTGCCTACACATAAATTACTGCTTTTGACGGTTTTCCAGTTTCTTTTCCCAATTGGGGGCTTCTTTTGGGGCTTTTTGGATGCATTTGATGGTATTTGGATCACGAACGGTATAATAAGGTGGTCGCTCAATAGTATTTGTGTTGGTGACACAGTTAAGATCCGTTTTTTATTGGTGAAGACTGCATCCACAGTGTGTCCTGCCTTGTTTGTCACTTCTTTTACCATCTGTCGTAGTCTCATTGTCTCAAGCTGCTTAGTTAGTGATTTCGGCTGGTTTATGTTCTCTTCTTCAAACCATATGATGAAGTCCCCAAGGATGATCAAGTGATCATGTTTAAGGGCCAGGATCGTGACAGCTTCTACGAAGGTGCCTATGAAGGTTGCGTTGTAGGTCGGTGGTCTATCAGTGAGGCAAGACATGATGGATGACTAACTGGGGATGAATCGCCTATAATACCCCACTAAACCCAAAAAGGCTCTTAGGTCTTTCTTGGTTTTGGGCACTGGAGTTCCTTTGGCTGCTTTTACTTTCTCATTCTGCGGTTGAACTAGCCCATTGCAAACAGAAAATCCAAGATACGTGACTGCCTACTGTTCCAAGTGACATTTTCCTTAGATTTGCTTTGAGCCCGGCTTTCCTCAATGCTCTGGTAACTAAGTATAGGTGGTGTAAATGTTCTTCCCACGTCCTGCTGTGAATGATTATATCATCGATATACACCCCACAGAAAGATGCGCAAGGTCGGAGTACTTGGTCCATTAACATTTGAAAGGTGGCCGGAGTCCCGTGTAGCCCAAAAGGTAATACCTTCTGTACCAAGACTTTTATGTTGGTCCTATAATCAGGGTCTATGATGCCTACTAAGACGTCAAGGCCATATGGCCAAGCCAGGCCCGACTTAGAGGCAAGTCTAATGTAAGTTCCTGGTGGGGGTATGAGGACCAGATTGGTTGGTATCAAAACTCGTTCTCCAGGTTGTATCAACTCTGCCCTGCTACTACATAAATCAAACCTGCTGGAATGTTCTGTAGCTACTGCTAAGTTTTTCAAACTTGAGGGTCCCCGAGTTTGAGTCAACTGAGCCCGATCCCACTTCAACCACCATATGTCGGGAGTCAGGAATGAAACTCTGACACATGTGTGCCATGGATTTGGTTAAAGACTTTTATTGAAAATAAAAGGGGTTGGGAAAATGCCTCTCTGACCCTTCTCTAAGAAGAATTTCCCGACCTAAACCAAAAACTAAGGATCTGTCTGTGTCAGAATGTCCAAAACAAAACTGTCCCGTGCCCTAAGTTCTATTCTGACCCTCACACTATAAACTAAATTCTAAGGTGAAGATGGAAATGTCTTTAGCCTTGGCTGGTTTAGAAAAGTGTTCAAAAAGAAGAATAAATAGGTCCAACACAAAAGTTCTTTAAGGATAAAGATCCTTGCTCCAGAGGGTGGCTCCCTTCCCTGGATTCTTTCTTACTTTCTGATACTTTTGCAAGTAACATTTCCTTGTTTCTTTCTTGACCAGCAACAACACTGACACACACAGCTGGTGTTGTACTATTGTCTTTTCAGGATACCTCGTAGATTCTCCTGCCAGGGTTTTGCACCTTGTCTCCTGTTAACACAATCATTTTTCATTCATTTTTCTAGTCCTGATAGTCATTCTCAGGACCCTTTAACATTTGTACATTTCTTGTAACTGCCTGGTGTACGTTCCTGCCAGGGCTTCTTGTGATCACACACTTGTAATTTTCTGGTATAGTCTCCTGCCAGGGCTTCCGTTCATACAGGCTCTCTGCCCTCTCCGAGACTTACACATTTACTTTGTTTGTTAATATATCTTTTTGCTATATTATCCTGCCTGGGTTTCCCATAAACATACACGGAATACATTCACATACTTGTAGGGTTTTCACGTACATTTAATTTCCTCTTTTAACAAACCTTTGCGCTCTTTCGATCTTCGTTTCTTTATTTAGTATTATGTGTATTTAGCGTGGCCGTTGATAAGCCCGGGTGTCTACGCTGTCTCTCTGTGGACTTACCGGTTCTTGTTGGCGTTCCTGGTTTCTTCCGCGGTCAGCCAGTGACTGTCTTTTGGTTGCTTCCTTGTCGTGACTGCTTCCCTTTCCCATCTCTCGTGGCTTACATTGAACTCGTCTGCTTAGTTCCAGGCTGCAGTGAGTTCGATACTGCTCTCTGACACTTGCAAATGCCCCCGAGTTTATCATCGGCTCCTGGCGTTACCGCAGCTTGTCCTGTGGACGTGGCAGCTTCGTCCTTGTTGGCTCTCGATTCGCCTGGCTCCACCACACAAGTCTCAGCCTTTCTGTGTGTCGATCCACACGTAGCTCTCTCCCACCAGCAGTAGACTTTGATTCTCTGCCTCTGCTCTTTACATTGCCCGTTCACAGGTGTGCATGGGTAACAACTAGAGCTCTGCTTGAGCGTGTGGCCTCCTGCGCTCTGCATTGCTCGGTTCCTCTTCCTCATCCCAGTATTTTGATCATTCTGGGAAAGAAAGCCTATTCTTGACAATGCACATGGTGAACTGGGATAAACATTCTTAATGGTTTTCAAGGGCAAGTAATTCCTGGATGATTGGTAGGTGGAACTGGAGAAGGCATTTTCATAAGTTGTAAGGTTGGCCTATGGGTTTTGGGAAAAGGTTTTTACTGCCCTTCATAGGAGCATGAGGAGATATATGACAATAAGCTACAAGGGTGTATGGTATGGGAAGGTTATCCTCAAGGGAAAATAGGGGATACCATGTCTCATTCAATGAAGCCATGACATCTACCCAAAGGTTGTCTCCCCCCATGTGATTCTCCCTTATATAGCCGCCCCCAAGGTCAGAATCAGATAGTGGTTGCCATCCCCTGGCCACATGGGAGGAGGTCACAGCTGGGGAAACAGTGATGACTCCATCGGATACATCACAGATGTCATAACTGTTATTTTTCATCTCAATACTATTCAGGGGAGGGTCACATTCTACTTTGCTCACATACATAGAAGTATGAGAGATTCCAGGATTCTGGAGAGGGTAAGAGGTCCAGGGATCTGGGACATGAGTAGAAATATATTGTGTCTCTCCTAGGGTGTCATTCCTCATCCCATGAGGGTTTTCCCTCCTCGTGTGATCCTCCCATGCTGCACCATCCCCAGGGGATTATTGGACTGTGGCCACACAGCCCTGGCCAGAGGAGAAGGGTCCACCCCCATGGGAGAAGGGACAATATCCAAGGATTCGTCACAGGACCCACTAGCATTTGTGATTGTCTACCCGGTCACAAGATCAAGGGTAGTGGGGTGAGTGTGGCTATGTGTGCAAGATGCGGCCAACCAGATTGTGTAGATGCTGAAGACCATCTATGAATGTGAGCTACTTGACAAGATATCTCAAGACCATTCATAGCCTCAGAACGATAAAGGACTTTGCGTGAGATTCAGGGGGATTTGTCCCTCTCCCCAATGTATTGAAAAATGTTATTTTTTACGTTTATTGTACAGAATATTTAGGAATCTTGATTGGCCGGAAACTAAATGGGTAGATGAGCCTTGAAATGATATTCATCTTAATAGTGTGGATCCTGCCACCTACAGAGCTAAGTATCTACTCAGATCAAGGAAGAGTTTCTTCAAGAGTGGATTTATGTTGAGTTTCAGTAGGTCCTTGAGGCAGGGGGCCAGGGTGACATCTATCCAATCAAGAGAAGAACTTGACCATTTTAAGGGGTATTTCTTTTCTAAGGAGCATATCATCTCCCTCGGTTCTGAGATATGTAGACCATGATATTTAGAGTAATTTATTATGTAGCCAGCTATCCTACCAAGCTCAGTAAGTTCCGCTAAGGCAGGGGGGATGGATTTCTCCATATGCTTAAGGAATAAAAGAACGCCATCAGCGTAAAGGGCTATTTTATATGAATGTGACCCTTGTGTGATTATCTGGATGTCTGCATTTGATCTGATGTTCCTGGCATGGCCACTTATCCTAATTCTCGTGAATGGTACCAAAATTGTTGCTGGTACTCAGGCTCTAAGGTTGGGGCCCAATCTGCAAGGAGTGTTTCTTTGACAAAGCCCCAACTAAGTCCGTCAAATGCTTTGTAGGCATCTAATGCTAGCAAGGAAATGTTCCCTCTATTATGGGAACCTATGTCTATTAAATGCATTGCCCTTCAGAGATTATCTTGGGTTGATCTATGTATTATAAAACCAGACTGATCTAGATCTATGATTGGTGGGGTGGAATGCAGCTAATACTTTCTCTTGGATTTTTGAATCCATGTTTAGAAGCGAATAGTGCGATAGGAGTCATACTCCACACTTGGATTCCCAGATTTGAGGAGCAAAACTGTAGATGACTCAGCCATTTTCTGAGTCACTGAGTTGGAGGCTAAGAAGGAATTGAATAAATGTGTCAATGGGGTAATCACCAGGTTCTTGAATAATTTGTGAAAACGGTCTTCTCCAAACTAGATTTGCATGGAGCGTATCATTTGGTGCAGGTGCAAGAGGGGGACGAGTGGAAAACGGCTTTTTGTGGAAGCATATGCTTCAAATCTGGCTACGGGGGCAGTGCTTTCACAATGGCATGAGGCCTCGGGTCAGCTACATCCTGTAGCTTTCTTTTCAAAAAGGTTTTCTTCAGCTGAAGAAAATTATACGATTTCTGATTGCAAACTTCTGGCAATCAAGTCGGCATTTGAAGAATGGTAGCACGTCCTCAAAAGGGCAAGACATACTGTGACTGTGCTGACTGATCATCAAAATGTTTAAGACCAGGTTTGGATTATATGAATATCAAGTGATACCGTTTGGTCTCTGTAATGCTCCAGCCGCTTTTGAATTTACTATTGACAAATTTTTTCGCAAATTTTTGGACGTGTTTGTCGTCGTGTATATCGATGATATTTACATTTTTTCATCGGAATTGGTGCAACATCAAGTGCATGTTCGCAAGGTGTTACAGAAACTTTGTGAGAATCATCTGTTTGCTAAATTAGAAAAGAGTCAATTCCATACCGACTCAGTGGAGTTTTTGGGATTCATTGTCTCGCCTAAGAGGTTGGAAATGAATCCAAGGAAGGTGCAAGCAGTTCGTGACTGGCCAACGCCTACGAAGGTAAAGGAGATAAAGGGTTTTCTTGGATTTGCTAATTTTTATAGGAGGTTTATAGAAGGTTTTTCCTTTTGAAAAAAGGTGTACATTTTGTATGGAGTTCAGAAGCTAAGGAGGCTTTTCAGGCGTTAAAGGAGAGATTTATTTCCAGACCAATTTCGATCCATCCAGATCTTTCCAATGAAGTGAAGGCTGCACGCGTGTGGATGAGACGCAAAGAAAGGCAGGCCCGTGAATGAACTTTGAAGTAAGGACAGCAGTGAAATCAGCGATACTGAGTAATGGATTGGTCCGGTGAAAGGAAGTAACCCATTTGAAAGTCTCAGTGAAAGGTACATTGTTTGTAATGATAAAGCGAATGAACTGCAAAAGCGAAGTAAGCAAAATTAACTCCTAGAGAAGGGTAGAGTGAAAGCTGAACCTTGTTCTTTTAGTCGAAGTGGTCCTGCGGAGGTCTGTAAAGAAAGCCATGCACATTTGAAAGTCTTTGACATCTGAAAGCAGTCTGAGCCCGACTGAGGGAGACCCAAAGTGTAATAAGCTTGGGGAAGGGAGCCCCCTTGCAAGTTTTGCTGAACTGTGTTTAGGGCCGTGAGGATAGCTCAGTGGTAACACGCTTGCCTTGGAAGCAAGATGACTTGGAGCAACACAGGTTCGATCCCCGAGTCCGCGCTTAGAAACCTCTGGGTATTAGGTGCTTTACAAATTACAAAGAGGTCTGAGCCCAACAGAGGTGGACCCACATGAACTGTGTTTTGAAGAAGTCTGAGCCCAACACAGGGGGACCCACATGAACTGTGTTTTGCAGTAGTCTGAGCCAGACAGGGTGGGATCTACGTGAACTTTAGTTGAAACATTAATTGAAAGTGGAAAGAGAGAGACATTTTATCGTGGAAGGCCAGGTGGGCCACGATCCACGTTTTGGAACTGTTTGTTGTTTTGGAACTGTTTGTTTTGTTGAAAACTGGGGCCAGAGTGTGTCGTCCTGCCTACAGGGACCGCCTTACTCTTTGTGGTCTAACATGGGGATGAGAGCTGATTCAGCCACATTTATTAGTTTGAACACTGATTATTCCTTTGCATACACTTCTCCTTTATACACTTTCTTGTACAAGAGATAGGGCAGGCATTAGGTTTTGCTAGCATAGGCCATTTGAATTTGACGGACTCCACTAGGACTGCTCTGTTTACCGTTTTATTGGTCGAGACTACTCCCATCTTGGTTATAGGGCAAAGTAGGAGTTTTTCTAACCGCAGAATCTTCAATAAAGGTTTTACAAATTGTACCTATTGTGTTAGTGTCATACTTGTGATACCATGCCTCCCCTACAGTGGACACTTGGAAACCAGGTGTCTTGGTACTACTAGATTTGTCCAGGGCCTTTGATACCGCTGACCACAAAATCTTGTTGGACATTCTGTATAAGACAGGGAGCAGACGTAGTGGCTGGAGATGGTTAGAATCATTTCCCACAAATTCAGCACAACTGGTGCCTTATCACAGACCTATCACCTGTGGGGTTCCCCCAGGGCTCTTCACTCAGCCCATTGTTATGCAATTTATACATTGTAATTCGGTTTACTTGGCTTTGCCCAAAAGATCTCTAATAAAACTTCAAAATACCAAAATGCAGATGCCACAATCATCTTTCGTTTGAATCAACACAACCATACTCAGGGGTTGCGTGATCTACACTGGCTTCCAGTGGCAAAATGCATTGTAGTTAAAGCCCTCTGTTTGATCCACAATGCCTTCTGTTTCTATTGAGGTGCCTGAACCACTACGTGCCTAATCATCAGCTTAGCTTAGCCTCTGCCGACCACTCATGATTCCTGAATTTAGACTTCAAAAGTGTGATGGACGCTCTTTTTCTGTGCAGGCAGCAAAGTTATGGAATACCTGGCCCCCTCCTGTCCATTTGCTGCAAGATGAGATGGAAATTGTAAAACCCTTTTTTTGTCCTGGGTAAACGCTTGGGCTGGTCAGCTTCTAAATTGCAATGGTATGTCCTATAATACTCTGAATCCTGATGCCCCTGCGGAGGCGAAATGATGTGTGTCACAAAATCAGTACATACATAAATACCCTTTCCCCCATACTACCCCTACACGCACACACACACACACACACACACACATATGTATATAAAGTAAATGTATTTGTTGGAATCACTGAATACCGAAAGATGGAAAAGCAAGCAGATAGCAGAGTTACATGTGCACTGTAAGGGTCAGAGAGCATAAACTGAGAAGCAGAATAAGAAGGAGGAGCAGTAGTCAAAGTAGAAGAATATTAAGATAACAAATAAGTCTTAGGGCCTCATCATGAGATGGGCAGAGTAGTAAAATGCAGAGGTAACACTACGCATTTACCACTCCGCCCAATCTCGAGTTGGCCGAAAAGTGGGAGTTTTACCTCTAGCTTTTTGCTGGAGGTAAACATTTCCCATTTACATCCATTTCTCTGCGCTATTGGGAATGGGAATTTACCTCCCCACCGAAACTCGGATGGTGCAAATTGTGCCTGGCTGAGTTGCGGATACCACCCAACCTCTGATGAGGCCCTTAGTCGGGCATTTTGGTTCTCCCTCACCATAGGATCTATGCGTACATTTATCTTCTCTCTGTATACATTGTGTCAAGGCCAGTAGCCTCCCGGCCTTGTCAAGAGGGTACTGGAACCACTCTCAGCCGAGGGTAGGAGGTCCTATCCCTGAGGTGGATGGTGGCAGTAAAGAGAGCCAGCCCAAACAGCTGCCCCACTTTGTGCCAGTATGTTCATGAGCAAACCACTAATATCTCCAGCCTTGCCTCAAAGAAAAGAAACTTTCAAGTCTTTTTTCTATTTGCAGCCCCCCAGAAGAAGAAAGAGAGCCACGTCAACATATTGCTGCGTGAAACCAAAAATGGCAGTGCCAGAACACTACAGGGAAGGAAGGAATCCCAAAAGCATCAGAAAGAGAGAGTTGCACCACCAGAATACTGCGAGGAACCACTACATTCTGAAACCCAGAGAGAGAGCGCCACACACACAAGCTGCCAGCAGAAGCAGAGATACATGCGACCCGCACTGAGAACTGTGAAGGCATCATGAAGCAATACACAGACAACAGATTCAAAGTTCAAACAGAAATGATTAATGAACTCAAATGTCTGGATGGTAGAAGGCCTAGCATGCCCTATGGTAAGGTGGGATTTCTCTACCTGAACGAAACTAAGAAAAGTCTGAGTCAGAGAATTCAACTTAAAAGTCTGTCTGTGTCCAAAACCTATCCTTGCCCTCACACCTAGAGCTAAACAATGTGTATGGATGTCAATAATAAGTCCGGCGAAGAGTCCTGTCTTTCCCCAGTCTTCATTGTTTTTTGCTCGTGAGAGGAGCTGCACTACGTGGGTCCCAGTCCCATTTTTATTCCCATCAACTGGTGCTTCAAAAACCCTCCGGCGCGCGGAGCGCGGCGAAGAGTCCAGTCTTCCCCCAGTCTTCATTGTTTTTTGCTCGTGAGAGGAGCTGCACTACGTGGATCCCAGTCTCATTTTTATTTCCATCAACTGGTGCTTCAAAAACAATCTGGCGTGCGGAGCGCGGCACGGAGTCCGGCGAAGAGTCCAGTCTTCCCCCAGTCTTCATTGTTTTTTTCTCGTGAGAGGAGCTGCACTACGTGGGTCCCAGACCCATTTTTATTTCCATCAACTGGTGCTTCAAAAACGCTCCACGCGGAGCGTGGCTCGGAGTCCGGCGAAGAGTCTAGTCTTCCCCCAGTCTTCATTGTTTTTTGCTCGTAAGAGGAGCTGCACTACGTGGGTCCCAGTCCCATTTTTATTTCAATCAACTGGTGCTTCTAAAACCCTCCGGCGCGCGGAGCGCGGCGCGGAGTCCAGCGAAGAGTCCAGTCTTCCCCCAGTCTTCCCCCACCCACAGAAGGGAAAGACTAAAAAGGTAAGCTTTTGGCGTTTGGCGTCTCTCCTCTCGTCAACCGTGTCTAAATTCACGGTATCAAAACGCCTACAAACTTCTTCTTCTTTTTATTGAGCTGGCTTTAAACACGATGAATAACACAATCGTTCTAACAACTCAGACCATCGATGAAGGAGAAAAAAGATGCTTACGTAGCTCTAAGCTACAACGGGACATGAAAGAAGAGGGGGTCGATCAGCAACCTGTCAGAGATAGACTCCAGTCTACTCCCCCTAAATTATGCCCAAATCAGACGGTGCAAAAGGGAGATTCTGTGCCCCAAACTAAACCGCACATAAAACTGCAAGTTTCGGCACAGATAAACACTGTCTCATTTGATCTTACTGAGAGTCAGCCGAGCCCGATGCACCCCGCGGAGGAGGGGGTCGAAGTAAATACATCCTTGCTATCGGAGGAGGGCGGGCGGAGTCCAGCGGGAGGTGAGCTCTCTCCGTCGGCAGCCGGAGGGCTGACACCGGTGTGGGATCCCCCGTTTGACACGCTCAAGCCCCCCATCGTGGGCTACTCCCCCCAGGAACCAAGCAGGGAGTTTGTTGAGAACAGACAAACACCTCCGATGAACGAAGACGAAGAGATGGAAAGATCTGCTGGGATAAGGGAAACGGCGGGAGTCGCTTTACGGACCGGTGAGCTCCTACAGGGCCCACAGGATCTAGTCCAGCAGACCTTGGTCCGGCAGGCCGCACAGGCTTCTCCCTCGGCTACGAGCCCGCAAGCTGGGCTGGATTCGAGCCCACAGGGAGGAGCAAGTACTCATGGTGAAGCATTGAGTGGGAGCGGAAATGGCTGTGTGGCAACTTTTGATCCTACGATAGCACAGGCGACTGAGGTAGAGAAAAGAGATAAGGAAAGGGCGGAACACAAAAATCGCAATCTCAAGATATAGGGGGGAATAGTGCAAAATACCCCCAAATGAAACTGAGCCTAGCAAGTGGAAAAAAAGCTCAACGAAAGAATGATAATAAAGATAGCCCATCGCCTGATACAACGGCCTTAGCACTAGGGCTCTGGGCAGATTCAATTCTGCCCACCGGCGCTTGACTAAGCACAAAAAACTTCAAATGTCATCAATAAGAAATTTTTTCCAAAAAGCGACCGGCCGCACGGCAACCATCCCTGCATTCAAAGGTCAAGGCAAAAGAAGTTATGAGCACCTTGATGAGCTTTCTGACGCTGAGATTTTGGAGGCTATAAAGGAACCATCTCCGGCACCCAAAATTAGGAAAACATGTTCTCTCTCAGCTTCCCATGCGTCGGCGGTGAAGCAGAGCACGTCGTGCTCGCGCCCGGCGGGAGCTACCGGCCCTTTAAAAACAGGGTCAAACCTTCCTGAATTGCTGTTAGAAGAGGGATCAAACAGTAAAAAGATGAATTTCCAAGACAGCGGCTCTTCTGATGTGTTCATAGAGGAGATGCTCGACAACGAAAGTACAAACAATAAAAACACATTTCAAATAGAGACAGATTTGGAAGACAGGCAAAAGAAATTGCCAACCCTCCAAGATAAACCATTGAGAGATGGTCAATCAGCTTCATTCAGCTCCCATGAAAATCAGGAGGCAACGACTTTTCCGTTAGGAATACCCTCAAATAGAAATAAACATTTACCACTTGTGGGGATCCCTCCGAAGGACAATGAAGCCGCATTCTCTCAGATTCCAAGAAGGGAAACAATGTCAGAGGACATCGGGTGTGGGCCACAAAAAAATTGTCTAAATCAGTCAAAGAAATATTCGCCAACGAGTTTAAATCCTCAAGATCTCTCGTCAATTCCATCTTTAAGGCATCAGAGTTATGGAGATCAATGGCCACAGTTGGCAAAGGAAACCCTGAAAAAAAAATCGGACTTAACTACAGTAATGTCTGCACTTACCTTTGCATTAAATCCCTTCTGCAAACTTTATGAGAACATCAATGACAGCTTGAAAGACCAAGTGACAGTGATTACTATGATGCACACGAAGCTCATATATCTCGAAGGGTATATAACAGCTGTGGACCAGAAAACCACAGCGGGGGAAAGCATCACGAAAAATCAGGTACAATCCCTGAATTATGGAAGTGCACTGCCAATCAAAACAGTTGCACCAAACGAAAAAAAGGACTCACCAAGAAAAATGACTCAGAACTCTCAATTTACTCAAACAGAGCAACTCCAAATTAAACCAGTTTTGCAGAAGGACCCGAATGGAAGCAACAACAGTATATTTAACCAGCCACAAAATCATGAGGGTACCAAGCTAAACCTCCCGTAGGTTTTCTTCTTCCAGGCAAGTTCACCGAAGAAACATACCACCGAGGGAAAGCGTTTAACCGAAGGAACCAGCTCTAGGAAAAGTGCCATAAAAGAAAAAGTTGAAAGATCCTTGAAAACGAGCAACAAAGAACCTAGCAAATTAAACAGGCCTAATAAGGAAGTCCTACTGAAATTGGCTACAAAACCGGAATGGTGCATGGGATCAACCCAAGCTAGTAATGCAAATTCAGTAAGAGAGAAAGAAATAGAAAAAAAAAGTAAAGCTGTCGACAGTAAGAATTGAGACTGAAGAAACTACCAAGAACAAGGTGCAAGGTAACTTGGGTAAAATCTCGCCAAGAACAGCAAGTGACTTCCTAGAGGACCATTCTGCCATGAATTATTCCCAGTATTCATACAGGAGGGGGAAGAAGACCCTGAGGTTTTTGAAATGGAAAAGGTGATCAACAAAAGAAAGCTACTAGATGAATAAGTCCGACAGTCTCTGCGTAGCAAGTTGGATGAAGAGCTAGAATATTTATATGGAAAAAAAGAAAAAACACACCACAGAAAGCTGACAGACCATTGGAGCAGGCAGCCAGAAAGAAGAATGCACCCAAATCAGGCAAACCCTGCAAAAACATAAAAGAACAGTGAAATTAAGATCCTAAAGGACCAAAAAAACGTTCATGGTGAGAGGAAAAATAAAATGCCAGATACACCAGCCTATCACGGACAGACACAAATGAAACACCAAAGAGAGAAACATCGGACCGAGAATGAACACAGAAAGGAAAGATCCTCACTAAAGGATACGGATTCCCGATACAACTGGGCAAAGCAAGAGCGTGTTCAGGAAACCTTTACGCTGAAACTTGAACAATCAAAGAAAAATCATTATAAAATGGTGCTTAATAGGAGGACTATAAGAAATATTTTCAGTAATATTACAACACTGAAACGTTTGAGAGCGGAAGATTATGTTAGGGTGGAACCGTACCATAGAGGAACAGTGGCTAAGGCTTACATCCACTTAAAGGTGGGGGTAAGGTCTTATTCAATCAAGAAGCCACTGGAAGAGCTTCGACAGCAAGGTTTCTACCTATCGGTTGTACAGGCCTCAAATTCCAAGATAAATAAAGGAAATGAGGGTTCAGATAAGATCTTCTATAAAAAATCAACGTATCCCACGTCTAAAAATAGAGATCAATTCAGCTCCAAAGGATTGTATTCCTATGAGATAAAATCAGAGGACAATATAGTACAGGAAAGTTGTTTTACACCAAACTCGGGGGAGCAACTGAACAAAGAGAAAAGAGAAAGATTTGATCGGCTAAAGGGACATCCGATCATGCTGAAGACCACGGAAAAGACACCAAAAAACAGGGAAGACAGGGGCACATCAGTGTCTACACTCTCTTCGCCACACCCAAGCTCGTCACCATCAGCCAGAAATTCACATAGATTGGCAAAAAAAGAGACAGCCTTCTCTCCAATGAAGCAGCTATGGGCTTGGCTGCCTAAAACATTATCGGCCTATGCTAAGAAGTAGCAACCCGTAACCCTCGGCACGGAGGATCAAGAAAACGGGAGTTTGAATGTACATACTCAGCCCCTTACCTCCCTGCTATTGGGTTCTTGGAATACGAGGGGCCACCAGCATCTGCTGAAAAAGGGCGATGTAAATTTGGGAAAGTTTGATATTTTGTCACTGCAGGAAACATGGTTAGTGGAGAAACCGCACCTCAACGGTTTTGCCATTGAATTTTCCTTGGCTTTAAAGGGAGTCCTGGGTCGTCCATCGGCAGGGATCCTGCTAGCGGTTCGATCAGGATGCGGGGTTTGCATCCAGAAGACGGTGTCGATATCTACAAGCCATCTGGCAGTATTAACAAACTGGAAAATCTGGGGCCAACACACCAAAACTGCCAAACTGTTACCCATGGCCATAATCTCTGTATATTGGAACCCGCACAACATACAAGACAGTGATTTTGTGAAGAAAATTGAAAAGGTATTGGATCACTTTCTTGTGGTCCTAAAAGTGGACCACTTGATAGTGTGTGGAGATTTAAATGCCAGATGCCCCTCTCCGGGGAAGTTCGATTACCATCCAGGGACACCTGCAGAAAAAAGAGGGGCTTTATGGCTGGAGCTGATGGCCTCGCGTGGCTATCACAACTTGGACAGCGCCTTTTCGGATGCAAATCGATTACCTACTTGGGAAAGAGAAAATTGGGGTGCTACAATAGATTACATCTTTGCTTCTGAGCACCTGGTAAAATTGGCAAAGTCTTTTGACATTGTCAAGACAAACGCAAGTGATCACAATCTGCTGAAAGCCACATGGGAAACTCACAATATGACATCAAAACAGAGCCCAACGCTCAAGGAAACCGTCTGAGACTATCAGCAGAAAGAATAAGATCCTTAAACATAAAATACCAGAAAAAAGGTTTCAACATGATTCAAATACTGGATTACCAGCCTTTGTTGAGCCCGTACAAAATCAAGAGCCGGAATAAAGTAAATAAAAAGGAATCCAACGTCCATCAGTATGATAAGATCTTAACTGCAAAAAGAGCCTTGGTGAGACGCCTAAAAAAAAGAGCAAAACGAACAAATAATCCATTGGCCAAAAGGGAAGCGATCATGGAGGCTAAACTATACAAAGAGTAGCTGAGAAATCACTGGCTGTCTATGTACCAAACAGACTCAGAAGACATGTTGCGTAAGTCGGGGAGCAAAAATACAGGAGAATTTTGGGCCTTGATTAAAAACTCTGGGGCCCATTCAATGCCGTCACAGGCAAACTGTGTACATGAAGAAGTTTGCAAAGTGCACTTTTCAGAACTTTTCTATGGTCAAGAGGAACTAACTCAAAAAGTCAATACAGAACCGAAGACAGCATGGTGCAATCTTGGGGATAAAGAGGATATAAAGGCAACTATTCGGAAATTAAAACCATCACGCGCGCCCGGTCCCGATGGAGTGACAAACGCGCACCTTAAATTATTTCCGAATGAATGGGCACCTTTCATCAGTAACGTCTTTGTAAACTGCTCTAACACAAAATCAGTACCACGCTCCTGGAAAACATCTGTAGTGGTGCCCATATTTAAAAAGGGCGATAGAACAGACCCAACCAACTATAGACCAATTGCGCTTTTAGACTGCATAGGAAAAGTCTATGGCATGTTATTGCTCCACGAATTCCAAAAATGGGCAAGATCAGCGTCTCTGCACGGCCCCTTTCAAGTTGGTTTTCAGAAAAACGCCGGGACCTCGATAAACATCTTGATTCTCAGTGTTATGAAGAGCAAGTGTTTTGAAGGATCTTTAAACATCTATCTAGCCTTCATAGACCTGACTCAGGCTTTCGATAAAGTCGAAAGAGAATTGCTCTGGAAAAAGCTTTGAGAGGCAAATTGCCCAATGAGTATTATGGGTCCAATAAAGGCTTTATACTCCGGAACATCTATGCGAGTAAAGCCAAACAGAAAAGGCACTCTATCTGAAAGTATCGCAATAAAAAGGGGGGTAAAGCAAGGATGCCCTTTGGCTCCAGCTCTATTTATTGCCTTTGTTGGTGATTACAAGAAATCATCGGAAACTGTGAAGGCTTTTCCACCAAAGGTGGGCGGAATCCAAGTGCCCAGAATTCTTTACGCGGACGATATCACCGTGATGGACCAAACTCCGATCAGCCTTACACGCCAACTAACCAACTTAGCGGATTATATTAATAATAACAAGCTCCAGATCAAACAAACAAAACCAAGATAATGATCATGGGGAATAAAACCAAAGCAATCAAGAACAAGAGATGGTACTTGGAAAATACGCTGATTGAATCAGTCCAAGAGTTTAAGTACTTGGGGGTTATGCTTGATAACACCAGGCAAGAATCTAGTATGCAAAATTTCATCTGGTCAAAAGCATGTTCCATGAGTATGCAAGCCAGAATACTAGATAACAAATTTGGTCGCTTTTCGTTATTACCAGCCTTAATTTTCTACAAAAGCAAAGTTATACCTTGCTTGACATACGGTGTGGAAGCAATGCCCACATTTCCAGACAACATCTGGCCAAAGATTGAAGGCTTCTTCTGGCGATCAGTGCTATCGATCCCCAAATCAACATCAGTAGCAGCGATCAGAAAAGAACTGGGACTGATTTCACTAAAAACAGTGGTAGACAATAACAGTTTGTCTTTGTACAGGAAAATCCTCTTGAAAGAATCTCCAACATTATAAAACCTGATGGCCAAGGAAATAAAATCAGGCAGCTCAAAAATGTTAACATCGTGGGCAACTGAAAACAGGGAGAAACTAAAATCTATTGCTTGTTCCGAATAAGATTTGTTGTTGAACCCGCTCAAAGTAAAGAAAAGAAAAAACTGAAAGAATTAGACTGGATCATCACTCAGGATCAAGTAGCAAAAAATAAACTTTTGCTTCATCTTCCACCCATACAAAATAAATATAATGATCCAGGAGAAATTTACAAAAAATTCCCAAGCAAGCCGTTGAGACATCTTTTCATAAAAGCGAGGTTAAACCTCCTATTAACAAATGAAATCCTATACATCAGAGGTTTAAGTCCAACAAACATATGCAGATTATGTAAAGGCGAAGGGGCTGTGGAATCAGTCCGGCATCTACTCACTTCTTGCCCAACATTACAATGCATCAGACAATCCTATCTGGCAACTGTCCTGGAACACTCGTTACTGCATAAGGAAGACCAGTGGTGGCCTCGCCTGATAAGCGGAGAAAAAGTGGCATGGTCAATTGCAACAGTAGAAATCTTGCAACACGCCTTCACGTTGATCGAGGACAATGAAAAAGGAAAAATCAGATGAAGATCAACGGAGGGTTGGGGAAACTCTTGGTCTATGCCTTTGTTTACGTTTATGAAATAAGTGAAAGCTAGCTATGTTTCATTTTGTTAAAATCAAATATTTTTGATAAATACAATAAATAAAAAATAAATAAATAATAAAAGAAATGGTGATTAACATAAAGTTCTGAGCTTCTTCCAGATCTTCAATTCCTTTTCAGCCCCTCTTTCCCAAGTTCAAGAATGTTCCACAAAAGTCTCAAGACTACCTTTCTCAAGTTCAAAGCAATTCAGTTCCACACAATCAAGGCAACAGAGTTCAAAAGAAGTGGGCCGTGAGGCTCTGCCCTCAAGACAGCATCTGCAATTCCTCAAGTCTCAGGGTTCCCTTCCCCAAGACTTCAATGTAGCAACTTGTACTTGTCTCTGGTTTTCAAAGTTCAAGACAACTCCAGGTCAACTTGGCCTTCCTTCTGGATTGCGTGAACAGATCTCTTACAGTGCTCCTTCTCAGTGGCGTAACACAACATTTGGGGGACCCCCTGCGAGCCATGCTGAGGGCCCCACCGCCCCCCTTTCGGCAACTAATCATGGGTTGCGCCACACTCTGGCCCGGCCTAGATTACAATGCTTGCGCAATACGCATGAGCGTGCTGCTTTAAGGGTATATATATATGTCCGTGTTTTAATGCATTATACTGCACTCTTTCTGTTGAAAATTGGCTAAAAAGCCAGAGCGTTTGCAATTGTTTTGTAGGGTAACAACAGTCCAAAAATCCAATCCATACAAGTCACCAACAGTGCACAGGAACATTAAAGCTTTCATTAATTGAATGCTTTGCTTTTAAAAATGCCATGCTACAATGAAAACATGTCCAACTGGCTGTACAAGGTACACCAGTCTAGACACTCAATAACATATTACATTAAAGCATGCCAGGCCACATTTAGACATACCTAGACTGGTTGCACCAATATGGCAGTCGAAGGAATATCACTTATCATTGTGGTTTTATCACAGATGCCCAGAAAAATATACAATGCCACAGTAAGGAACGGCAAGACGGGCAGAAACCAAATGCCAGTCTAGCCAGGTAATTACAGTTAGCAGAACTGCTTTATCAGAGATGCCCAGTTAAAGAAAGTCAAGCCAAACTAAGAAATTATTAGACTGGCTGCACCAAAATGCCTCTAGCCACTAATATCACATTACATATCATGCCTGCTTAGCCCACAGATGGATTGCAATTGCAATATATCCCTCAATACCTGCCCCCACACATCCCCTCTGCCTCCAACCCCCTGCTGCAAGCCTCAAAATCAGCAAATCGGCCCATTATTACCTTCACGTCCCTCTTCCTTGTCCCAGTGCTGACGTATGAGGCACCTTCCCTCATAGGTAAGTACAAGGATGAGAAAGAGTGGGTGAGAAGTAATGAAGATTACAAGTAACTAAGCCAGGAATTACCTTCATGTCCCCCTACCTCATCCCAGTACTTGTGTATGAGGCAAAGTGCTTCATACACAAGTACTGGGATGAGGAAGAATGGGTATACGAGTAATGAAGATTACAAATAAGTAATCAAGGCATTAAACACAAGCAGTGGCACAACACTATTGATCGGACTGAGATTCATTCCTCTCCCCCACACCCTGAAATTTTGGGCTATGTTGACTCAACCTGGCTGACCTACAAAGCGATTGCCCGACAGAACAGGACACAGATGTTAAACGGCACCTATGTTTCCCGGCCCAGCAAATACTAATGTAATACTAATGTAAAGCATTTCACTGTTCGTTTTCAGGCAGTTGAAATCGTGATGTGGGTTTAGTACTTGCATGCCAGGGGAGTGATTGGAAGGGTACAGAGGGGCCAGGAGACTGGGTGATTTCAGACTTAAAGGTGAGAGTTAACTGCTTGTAACATTGAAGCGGCACTAGAATAGTCTCATTAGAATGCGTAAGAAGTTAGATGCCCCCACACAAATTCGTTTGCCCCTCCCCCACCGCTCGTGAAGTTAGCGCCTCTCCCAACATTTGAAGGGTTAGCGGTCTCCCGAAATTTAAATTGTGTTGAGCCTCTGAACACAAGCACACACTCCATTCACCATACACGTACACATACATGCACAACCAGCCACCCATACATTTAAGTGTGTACCCTTTCACCATACAGGCACACCCAGGCACCCATACCTTTGAGTGTGCACACTTTCACCATAGACGCACACAGGCATACCCATGCCGCATCATGCACTCACTCATTAATGCAGATTACATTATATACATACATATACACACACTTACATGCACGCAGACACATTTAAAGAAAATACATTTTCTTACCTTTAATCCGTTGGTCCAGGGAACAAGACCTTCAGCTCCTTGTAATAGGCAGGAATGCTTCTTCCCGTAATCAGCAGAGGACCGGTAGGCCGCCGTGTCATGGACTGGAGGGGAGTCCCATTACTTAAAAAATAAATGGTTTCTTTTTGAAGTCACTCTGTTAAAGGACCAAAGCAGAACATAAATATTTTTTTTATAAAGGCAGAGTGACTTCAGACAGAAACTATGGGCTTCCTTATGAGTGTGGCGGTCTGCAAACAAGGCTGCCGGTAGGCTTACCAGCTGCCTTGTTTCCAGACCGCCACACTCAGAGTCTGCCTGCTGGGGCCACTGCCCCCGACAGGTCTGACTCTGGCAGGTGTAGCAGCCCCAGAAGGCAGACTCATCACGGAAGCACCAGTACTGTTAGTGACGGTCCCGGTGCTTCCGTGAACCCATGGAGACTAACATTTTCCAGCACCTAGATTCCTGGTCTGCCGGGACTTGTAATGTTCCAGTAGCACCGGGAAGCTAGGTGTCGGAAATGGTGTTACGAGGTCGGCGGCAACGCGCTGGTCGCACCGGTGGGTTACCGTCGACCTCATAATGAGCCCCTATTTTTTTTTTAAGTCATAGGGCTTCCCGCCCCATGCCTTGGAGGCCACTAGAGTTTAGGCTTCCACGTCATGAGGTGGGGGAGCCCTCGGACTTCATAAAGAAATATAATATTTTTTTTGTCACTCTGCCTTCATACAGAATTTATTTCAGTAAAAACTATCTTTATGAAGGAAGAGCAACTTAAAAAAGAAACTTTATTTTTTTCTGTTTTCGAAATGTTTTGGGGTAAAAAAAAAGATTTGTCTCCCAGTTAAAGAAAGTCAAGCCATGGACGGGGCCCCTGCACCACAGGGGGAGAAGGGGCCTCAGTTACGCCAGTGCTCCTTCTTAGTGTGTTTCACAATGTCTTTGGTTTTCACAATTTAGGCCTCCCGAGTCAAGGTTGCGCAACCAGGAACCCTAGGCTCTTCAGCCCACACAGGTTCTTCTGCATTTGCCCTGTGTCCTAATTCATATTCACTTAGCTTCTATTTGTCGGCCTCTTGGCTTTATGTGCAGCTACACACTCTCTTGGCTTTTCCGCAATGTGTTGCACGTCTTATGCAATCTTTGGCCTTGCTACACTGTCTCCATTCATATAGTTTACTTTGTGGTGGTCTTATTAAATTCCCACCTTTCTGTTACACTCTTTCATACTTGCGCTCTTTTTCGTAGGTTGTTTTCAAATGGGCACTTTCCCTTTTGACTTTCATTAGCTAACAGCTTTGCCCAAAAAGTTTCACTCAACTCGGTATTCAATTTGCGTGATTTAGCCTTGCTACAGATTTTCATTCAGTTCGGTATTCAATATGCTTAATTTAACTTTGCTTCAATTTTCATTCAGTTCGGTATGCAATGTTGCTTCATACAGCACTTTGTTACTCACTCGTAACCCCTAGGAGCGCCACGGCTTCGCGTGCCTTTTCCCTGCACTCACTGGTCCTCAGAGTTCCTCTCCGGTGGCTCTTCTGTTTCTTCTCTGCTTCACAGGCTGGTCTCTGTGAACCCTGCTCGCACTACTGGTGCTGGCCAATACACGGCGGCAGCTCTGCTCCTCTTCCCCGGATGGCTTCCTTTCCTCTTTCTTCCTTTTCTCACGGCTACGGCTGATTTCTCCCGATCAGGAGGCTCTAAGGCCCACCTCACTCTGGGCTTCAAAGGTATTCTGGGACTTCGGCCGGCATCCTGGCTTCCTCTCAGATCCCACCACAGCTGTCTCCTCACCGAAAGGGTCTCCTGCTGGTCGCTACAACACAGGCCTCGCTGTTGCTCTCTTTACTGCTCCTTTGGTCCACTTTTATTTGTATTTGTATTTATTTGTTTATATAAATATTATATTTTATACACCTGCAACCACTTGACAGGTTGTAGGTGTAAGCTCCCAATTGGACTTGCCTGACCATAGTTAAAGGGACATGTCTGACCGTCACAGTACTTTGCAGGCATCTTCCTCATCCCAGTACTAGAGTGGTAAAAGGAGTTACTAGTGTTCATTAATCCTAGTCGCCTCTTCCTTGTCTCAGTACTGTCATAGGTAAAGTGTGGGAAAGTGAGGTTGAGATGTTGTACAATAGCCTATAAAGGCTGAGGAAGGGTTAGGTTGGTCTTCAATAGGGAAAGGGGGATACCGTGTCATGCCTGTGGGTACCCCACTCCCAATCCCCAAGAACCCTCCACCCATGTGATCCTCCCTTGCTTCTCCACTCCCAGGGTCAGGATCCAAAAGCGATGGCCTTACTATGGCCACCTGAGAAGAGGATCCAGGGAGAGTAGGAGTAAGGATACCCTCAGGTTTCTCACAGAATACTGTACACACGTGGCAACATCAAAGAATTCACTGGGTAGCTGAACCGTCATGGCAAGCCCGGGCAAAATCCCAGAGGCCCCCTAACCACTGGAGACTAAAACAGGGAGCCACCATCTATGCTACTTGGCAAGCCCGCTGTGACGAATCTGTGGATGTCATCCCTTCTCCACTAGGGGGAGACCGTTCTCATGGGGACGGGGCGGTGCATCCAAAGTACAATAGTCCCCCTGGGGTGGTGCACCGGGGGAGGATCACATGGGAGTGGAAGCTCCTTATGGGATTAGGGACGACCATTCCCAGAGAAAACTGTATTCCTCCGCATTAGTAGACCTTCCCTCCTTCCCCAAGCCCATCTCTCCTTCCCTGTTTCCAGTCAGTGCCAATGTCTTCTATTGTGAGGCCGACCAATCTGGTATGTTAAAACTTACTTTCGGCCCTGAAAATACCAACTGTTTCTCATATAACTCCACTACAAGTACTGTGAAGAAGATGACCAGTATGAAGATCACTCCAGAGAACCGGATTGAACGGTCTAGCTTCTCACCGCATTTGATTGGTCAAGGGAAATACAAAACAGCAGAGGGAAACCAACATGGAGAGAGCCATTCTCCGACAAGGAAGCCCAGGAGACGCCGACCCGGCTAACAGGGGACCGCAACAGGAGATACTCCAGTACACGGAGGTGTACTGGAGTGAGAAGGTAGTCAAAAGAGAAGGAGCTCCTTTGCATGCTGGCCAGTCAAACCTCTGAGCATCCCCAGCCCTGGCAAGCCACCAGAAAGCAAAGCCCCATCCCGAGAAGGTAGAAGGGAATGGTGGAGCGACTGCCAATGAGAAGAGAAACCCGAACGCAAATTGAACTGCGGGGACAAGCCTGAATCCTCAGAGGAAAGCAGCGCTGCTCGGAAGACGCAAACCACAGAAACAGGTACACGGGCAGAAAGAGAGGTACTTAAGGTCCGGGATGAATCAGGGAGCAACTGCAGACCAAGGATAAGAGGGTCTGGAACCCTGAAGGAAATATAGACAGTACAGAAGGGAGCATAAACCAAGCTGGTATGATACAGAACTGCAAGTCCGCGACTTGCATCCATATGGAAATATAAAAGTACAGTGAAGTTCATCCAAGAAGAAACGAGGTCTGGGACCCAAGGAGATAGAAAAAGGGAAAATAGAACCAAAAGGAATCCAAGGGAAGGGAGCTAAACCCTAATCTTTGGATTTATACATTGTGGAAGATTTATGTTCTCGTTTTGATCACCCGAGACATTGGGAACGTTTCTGTTGGCAAGAACAGTCATTACCACTTTAACTTGGAGGAGATCACCCTTGCACACTTGATTTAAGTTATTAGTGTTGGGGCCAGAAGTAGGTTTTTGAGACACAACAGTAACAGACTCTTTATTTGACATCATTACGTTTTCACTAGTTTTCTTTGAGGCAGGGAATACCCTCTTAGCTTTAGGGACAGAGAGACCATTTTACCAACCCTTTTACTGGTTAATAAAGGTTTATAACCAAAACTATGCCACATATCTGTCCAAGCCTTACTTCTGCAGCCTTAATCAGCGAGGAGAATGTGGGCAGGGTTTAGCCCCTATTTAAAGCTTCTATACCTCATGCATGCCCCCATGAAAGGAAAAGCCAGGCCATATTGGTTATGGACAAGGACCCAATATTCCACAGAGGATGAGTATAAAAACTGAAAAAGGAAGCAGGAAGTGTGGTTTATTCAGGTGAGGTCAGCGGTGGAGGTTGAGGATAACCCAGAGATCTGACAGAGCAGCACATTGTGGAGCAGGTGTTGTATTGGCTAGGCAGTGAAAGTGGTACTGCTGGTTGAATGTATGTCTTTGTGTCTCGAGTCTTTCGAGGAACTAGTGTAAGGAGTGAGTGTAATGCAAAAGTTAGAGTGAAAGAAGGGTGTTAGTGTAGTGGGAGGGGGCATAGGGACATCAAAGGATGGAGGCAGAGATATGAGGAGTGTAACGTTGAAAGGACAGAGTGAAGGACGGAGAAGCACTGAGGAGGGTTGAGGTAGGTAGTGCATGAGGGACAGAGGGCGAGCGTGGGCATGGCTAAACCTGGTCGAATCTAACAGAGTAATGCAAAGGCACTATCCCAAAACCACTTTAGAACAGTAACACTAGGATAATGTAGGGAGAGTTAGGAAATCTCTGAGGGAATTGACAGCCTTCATATAGGGAACAATTAGTAGAAGAAGGCAGATTTTTACGCAGTAGGGGTGAAGAATCGGTTGCACTAACTAGGGGTTAGGGAGAAGGGTCAAGGGCAGATGCGAAAGAGAGGGGCGTCCTAGTCCTCAAAGAAAATAAAAACTCTTGAACCGTCTCAAAGATGCACACTAACCGCACAGAAAATACATGTGCAAACACTATTTGTGCAAGGCAATTAAGCTGCATTTATTAAACGTGCAATTTCACAGGCTTGTCGCACACAGATTTTCCAGACTCAAGCACTGGCAGTGGTGGGCTGGCCTACATGGAACTCTGAAGATTTCCTATTGGACTTTTGCAGCAGGGGCCTCTCTTCTGTGGGTACTGTGGTGAGCCAGAAAAAGGACTCATACAATTTGAGGTCATTCACAAGATGTTTTATTAAAATAAAAGAATCAAAATGCCTAATTAGCCCTATCACTATGATGGAAGTCCCCTACCTAACAAAACAAAAGCTCAGGGTGTGCTTTGAAGTCCAAAATAAAGTCCGGAACCTATCCCACTAACATACTGGTCCTATCACTTTAACTAAACATCTAACTAAAAGGGAAATTGAAGGCTTTGTACAATAGCCTCCACAGGGTGTTGTGAAGAATCCTGCAGATCCCTCACTAAAACCCTGCCTAACGTCTCCTCCCAGTGGCCAACGGAGGGCAGACGCTTCCTGCTCTTCCCTGGTGTTGGTGTTCTGCGGGAGGATCACCTGGGTGGAGACAGGCCCCAGGGTAGTGAGGAGATTCCTTGGGACGAGGCTCTGTAGTTTGCCTCCAAGTGAAATAGTCTTAGTGCCAGAGGAGGTGAGGGCCAATTGTTTTAAAATATCCCATCCTCCTGTTAAATCTAAGGTTATGGAGGCTTATTAGAACAATGCCGTGAAATACTGCATTTAAGTACATTGAGTGTGCATTATTGTTTTGGAAACATTGCTCGTTGCCACAACAGTGTCCTGTTTCAGATTTCTGCTCTGATTTAAGAGCCAACCACTAACGCCGGCAGGCGGAAGCCAGCCTGACCTCTAATGCCCATATCTTAAGGCCCTGTCTGTGCCTCTACACATTCACCAGCTGTACCGGAGCACAGGCCCCACCTACAGAGCAGGAGCTCTCTTCAGCCAATGCCATCCCTCGCTGCAGGAGCCACAATCCCAAAGCCTGAAAAAGGTAAGCCTGCGAGGTTTATTGGAACGAAGTCGCAAAATAATGCATTTAAGTATATTGAGTGTGCTTTATTGTTTTGGAAACCTCCCTCATTGCTGCAATACTGCCCTGCTGTTTCATGTGCCCACGAGAAGCCTCACACCCAGAGCAACCCCATGCTTAATGTACTAGATGTCTATTAGAAAATGGCGCTCAGGGTGTCATGGCCATAGCCCCTGGCCCTGGTACTCGGGGTCTCTGGGCCTCATCACAGTGTTCCTGCAGGGCCCCAAGGGCCCAATCATGCCCCTCAAGACTCTCCTGGAGTCAGTCCTGGTGCCTTTGGCGCCAGGCTCATATGGCAGATGGAGCTTCCAATGGGAATGGAACAACATGGCGTTGCTCTGCACTCGCAGCGTGACGTTCACCGTGATCTGTCCTCAGCATTCCAGGCCTGCACCTGCAAAGGAGTAGAGAATAAGAACACCATTAACCATCCTTACCTGCTTAGCAATCCAGCTCCTCGATCGCTCCAGTGTCACCTCAGAAGCTCATCCTCACTTGAAAGCAGCATCCTGGAGGAGGAGAGAAAAAAACAACATTAGTAAGCGTTCGTCTTCCTCATTCAAGCATCATTCAAAGCGCGCTTACCTAGCGAAACTCTCTGTTGGTACTCGACGGCGGTCCGGACATCTTCCACTCAACGTTCCGCACCCCTCCCGGCCGTTCTTCATCCAGGAACATCACGGCGGCCTGCAAGAGAAGAATAATACATGTTAGCCAAACAGCAAAAGCGCACATAGCGCCGCGCTCCACGCATTCACTTACCATCTTGAGCACAGCCCTCTCCACCAGCTCGACGTCTTCATCATCCCTTCTGACCCAAAGAGAGAAGGAAGACATTAACCAGGGCAATTACAATTACGGACACCTTATTTAAGAACAATAGACTTACCTCAAGAGCAGAGTCGCAGCAGGTCTGGAGTCTCGGGCCCACGCCAGTGAAGTAACTTGGCAGCAAGGCGCCCATTCACGACGCACCCCTGCACAGAACTGCAGGACGGAGAGCGCATCTTATCGAAACACAAGGTGAGGAAAACTCTAATGGCGTCGTTGGGGTTCACACGGGAGGTGGGCTCCGAGATAAAGAGATTGTGGGCTAAACCCGAACTCCTGTCTTTCAGACTAGATCCTCGGCAGAACGAGAATCTGGGGGAGGCAAATCCAGGTCGGAAGCAGTCCAACAAAGTTGGGTGGCAACCCTGTGGATACCAGGTGAGCATTACACAGGGACGGCAAGGCTAACATCCCTGTTACTTTCTCATGCATTTCGTATTGAGCACTGTTTGAGTGCCCTGATTGGCTTTCTGCTCTGATTTAAGCCAATCACTAACGTCGGCAGGCAGAAGCCTGCCCGACCCCTAAGGCTCGTATCTTAAGGCCCTGTCTGTGCCTCTACACATTCATCAGCTGTACCTGGCCTCCAGCCCCACCTAGAGAGCAGGAGCTCTCTTCAGCCAACGCCATCCCTCGCTGCAGGAGCCACGATCCCGAATCCAGGAAAAGGTAAGCCTGCAAGGCTTATTGGAACAACGCAGCGAAATACTGCATTTAAGTACACTGAGTGTGCTTTATTGTTTTGGAAACATCGTTCGTTGCCGCAACACTGCCCTGCTGTTTCATGTGCCCATGAGAAGCCTCACCCCCAGATCAACCCCATGCTTGATGCACTACATCCATTAGAAAATGGCGCTCAGGGCCGGCAAGGCTAACATCCCTAATACTTCCTTGTGCATTTCATCTTGAGCACTGTTTGAGTGCCCTGATTGGCTTTCTGCTCTGATTTAAGAGCCAATCACTAACGCCGACAGGCAGTAGCCGATCTGACCCCTAAGGTCTGTATCTTAAGGCCCTGTCTGGGCCTTCCGGAACCCCGACGCTCTGCACCTCTAAGCCCTCCTCGCCTACTATTGTGTCATAGGTACTGTACTTCTGTTGCCATGTACCACACGTGTGCCCTACAACACTTTGCAGTACCACCTTCACTTCTAAACGCCGCTGCGGCTCACCGGCGTCACACACTGGGATCCCTTCAGCTGTCTTGGTAAGATCGCAGACATTCAAATAAGTCCGAACTACCTTGTCAACTAATCCCACTTGACCTAAACGTCAGCGCAGCGTCCTACAAAAAGGAAAGACTAGCCTTATTGACCCTCCGGTCTCTAGCACTATAAAGCTGCTTAGCTGACATATATGCATAGACTATGAGTTGTTGACTATAATTACTTTGCCCATGTTACACCATGGTCCTGCCTCAAATCTCGTTGACACCATTTGCAGCATCTGTAATCACGACTCATGCCAGGGTGAGTGCCGTGCCTAGTGACGTGTGATTACCAACGCGTTACCTTACCATGTGCAGCACCTTTGCCATGCCTAGCCTGCGATATGTTTCACATACACAAGCATAGCCTTTTGCATGAATCATAGTGTTCAGCTGGTGATCTGCTATCTGCCGATGCTCCTGCTACCCGCTCCGTAATGGCTAACGTGCCTAACATTAATGTTTAGCCTGTGATTTGTTATCCATTGGTGCACCGTGTATACAATGTCTAAATTGCTAATGTGGTTCAATTTTTATATTTAGCCTGTGACTTGCTATCTGCTGGTGCTCCAGGCACCCACTGCTGATGTTCCCAACTTGCCTAACATCCATGTTTAGCCTGTGATTTGTTATCTATTGGTGCACCCTGTATGCGATGCCTAAATTGCTAACTGGCCACAATCTTAATGTTTAGCCTGTGAATTGCTATCTATCGGTGCTGCTGGTACCTGCTTCCGAATTTGCTAACCTCCCTCACATTAATACTTAGCCCGGGAGATTTGTTATCTATCGGTGCACCCTGTGCTTAGCGCGTTGCACTTAGTACATTAGCTATTTTCTGCAACAGGGGGCTACTGGTACCTACCTACCTTGGTACATTTGTCCATGAGGTGAATTGTCACGTGCGCCTGGCAGTACATATCCTTGCAAGTTAATCTTGCCCAGTACGCTGCCTCAAACCTTTTGTCTTCAAGCACAAAATTGATCCATTCCATGTCTAGTCGCCACACCTAATCACCCGTTCGCCCCATACCCATAGTGTGCCAATACACTGTTAATATTGCTTGCAACTCCAAACAGGCCAATCATTAATGCTAGCCTGGGTCTTGCAGAAATACAATTAGGACCGGTGAAGACTACCCACTGAGTAGTCCAGACTCTGTGCCATCCAGGGTCGCAAAGAATCGTCTACCCCCAAGGGAGATTCTTTCACAGCCCCATCATGACCGCCACCTTGCCAAATGCAAGGGACATCACCCACACCACATTTCTTCCCACTGTTCGTAACACTCATTACATGTTTCTCCACCCTATCACCTCAGACCAGTCCACACCCTCATCCAAAATCCCATGCTCACTTAGACACAGGAACAAGCATCTAGCAACCCGCACTCTCTTCCACCTCCTGAAAGCATGGCATCAGCACTCTCAGCAGCAAATGACACGACAACTGCTACACCCAAGAAAACCCTGCTCAGCTGGAAAAAGAAACACACGCCTAGCCTCCCACCTCACACTCACCCTACACCACACTCTGACATCCACCCCTCTCGAGAAAGAATCAATGCATCAACCTAAAAACCGCTACCCCTACAATACCCCCAGAGTTTTCCTCTTGGTACAAAACCCCATCGCCTCCTGCTGGACTCAACCCCCCTAACACCCCAGCTATTTGTAACATTAACACCACCAATCCCAAAAACTTGATAGGCAACAAGCCTGCCAACTATCCTGCTCCTAGCACTTCAACACCTCCTAGGATTAAAACCTGCAAGCTCAATTCCCCAGTCCTCTCGACACCCTCAACTACCCAGCTGAAAGGTGCCCTCATTAACGCTAGATCACTCACAGCCCATGCTCTTGACATTGCGGACACCATCTCCACCAACAATCTTGACTTCCTAGCAATACGGAAACATGGTTGCACCCCGCAGCTGGCCCAACCCTCTCCCTGGCTCTCCCAGAAGGATATACCATTCTTAGGAAAGACAGGGACACATCTAAAGGAGGTGGGATAGCCTTAATTATCAAAAACAACTTCCCCAGTAGGACCATATCTAACATTGAAATTCACTCTAGCGAACTTCTTTCACTCATATCACCCAATGCCACCCACAACTTGCACATCATCTATCACCCACCAGGACCATAGCGCTTGTTCAAGGAGGACATCTCACAACTCCTCTCCACCAACACCAAACCCTCGTCCAAAATCATCATTTATTTGTATTTGTATTTTGTTTATTTGTAACGCGCACCATCAGGCCCAAGGGCATCCGGGCACATTTCATGGGAGATTTCATTCTCAGCCACAACCACCCCGCAGATGCACAGACACTTGCAATCACAAGCACGCTAGGGACACAAGGCTTCCGCCAACGAATAATCAACCCTACTCATATCAAAGGCTGCACTCTAGATTGGCTGACAGACTGTAACTGCACCACAACCATCACAGCCAAAACACCTTGCCCGTGGTCAGGCCACAATCGCATACTTTTCACCATCAACAACATCTCACAAGAGACAAGTCCCCCCCAACTCGTCCAGTCCTCTCTCTAGGAATCCTCACAACCTTACCCCAACAACTTACTCCCACTTATCTCCCCTCTTACCATAGACCCCCCCACCCAACTCAACCCCAAGGACATTGTCACAATGTACAACAAAACCATCCTTAACACCATCAACAAAATTGCCCCATTGGGCACACGCAACTCATGATACACCCCCCACCTCAAAGCCCTACACCTTGAAAAGAGAACAGACGAAAACACCTGGAAAAGAACCCCCTTGCATGCCAAAAAGCAACAATTTGACACCTCGCCCATAGTTTATAAAACAGCCATCCTCTAAGCTAGAGGAAATTCCTACAACCATCGAATTCTGAAAGCTAAATCTGAGACCAGAGAACTCTTTTTGATATTACGGGAGCTAGAATCCCTGGCAACCCCTCCTGACCACTGCACCAAAGACTCACAATGGTGCAACAATATTCAAAAAGCTCTCCTTGGCAAAGTAGCTACACTCCAAGACAAAATGAACACCAGGAAATCCATGCTAGCGCCTCCTCCTAGCTATAACTATGATGCTCAACCCACCCCACTTATAGCTCACGCCCGTAACCATAATTGAATTCATCAAAACCAGGCGACATCTGCCGCCCAGCATCTCTCTTAAAAGATTCAGCAGAAGAACTGGTTCTGTTTATCTCGACTCTACTCAATAATTAATTTGCCTCAAGCGATGTACCTGGAAACCTCGAAGAGGCCTGGGTACTCCCTCTCCTCAAAAAATCCAGCTTAGACCCTAACATCCCTACGAACTGCCATCCAATCACCACCGTACCCTTCCTCCATAACATTCTGGACAGAATAGCTTCCATGCAAATACATACATTCCTGGAAACATGCAGTCTCCTAGGCCTCAGACAATCCGGCTTCCGCCCAGGCCTTGGCACGGAAAACGCCCTCCTGGACCTAAAAATCCAAATGGATATGACAAAAGACAAAGGCAGTATGGCCGCCCTTCTACTACTAGATCTGTCAGCAGCCTTTGACCTGGTCAACCATAAAATACTGTGCAGACACCTAGCCTCAGATGCCCACTTCTTAGACCAAGCCATAAAATGGGTTGAATCCTTCTTATCTCACTGCACTATGAGGGTATTCTCTACCACGGCGGCTGCACCCCCTGTCCCAGTCACCTGCGGAGTCCCGCAAGGGTCCTGCGTCCCCCCAACCTTTACAATGTATTTACCAAGCCATTGTTTGACCTATTAGATAAATTAGGAATCATCTACACCAATTATGCAGATGATACTCAAATAGTCCTGCCTATCATGGACAATCACATCCATGACTCTAACATCCTAAACAAAATCTACCTAACCATACAGGCCTGGATGGCTCAGAATGAGCTCTGCCTGAATGACGATAAAAATGAGATACTCCTCATTGGTAACCACTCTCAGATTAACTACCTATCTAACGACTACAAAGCCTTCATCATTGACGGCAACACCATTTACACCTCCAAAGAGATTAAAACACTAGGAGTGTACCTAGACTCCTCACTCATCATGACTAGGCAGGTCAATGCTATCGCATCGGCGGCAGCCTACACCGCCTAATTGATCAATGTCAGCAGACCATTCTTGACTACTGATAACTGCGCTACACTCGCCAGAGCATTAATACTATCCTGGATTGACTACTGCAACTCTCTATTTGCAGGCTCTAATACCAAAAATATTAAAAAACTCAAAACAATTCAAAACAATACAATAAGAGCAGGGCTCAACATTCTAAGAAGGGATCATATCCCTGCAGCTAGACGCAAAATCCACTGGCTCCCAATATGGGAGCGCATGTCATTTAAAATCTTATCCCTCACACACAAATGCCTAGCGAAGAGCACCCCCAGCTATCTGCAAAGCCAAGTCACCAAGACTCAGTCCACCAGGCCCACCAGAGCTGCTTATTCCTGCATGGACATCCTGCGCTTCAAGCGACAAAAAGCAGGAGGCAGCGGTTTCCCAGTGGAATGCCATGCCTCTAGCATTGCCATCAGACCCTTCCTCTGGTCATTCCGGAAAGAACTCAAAATTTGGCTTTTCAATCAAGGGAACTAGATGCCGTCGAATAACTCTAGAACTTGTTGACGAGGAGAGGAAATTACTGACGCGCCCATTGGTCAGTACTCACCCTCAAAAACCAGTAATACAAGATAGCTGCACCATGCGAGGACAGAGTGCAGGATTCACATACTCCAGCAAGGTTCAATAATCAGGAATCAATAAATTGGCAAAGGGAAGTCTGTTTAATGATACATACATCAGTTTATGGAAATCAGCAGCATCACGAACACCTGCCTCACCCCGACTTCCCCGAACATTAGTCAAGCAGCCTCTTTTATGGGCAAAATCTGTCATCATTGACGTCTAATTCTACAAAAAATCATCATGCAATACAATTGGTTGGGAAAGGTAACTTAAGTATAGGTGCTATATCTGTATATGGAAATAATGCAAGTGGATTGGATAACTCTTCTCGGGTGGGCGTCTATGCCCTTCCCTCTATACCACACGTGATTGACATCACTACAAGTACGACGTCTCATTGGTTACAGTGTCTATAGGACCCTAGATTACATGGTCCCTTGTGATTGGGCAAGTTACACCCCTAAACATAAATCTCCATTTTAATTAGCAGCTTTAGAGTAGACACCCAGGTGCCTAGTGTCCCAGGATTCACCCTTCCTCCCTTCCATCAATCAGTGTTTTAGGGATGTGTGTCAATTAGTTGGCTGGGTATGGCCTCGGATCTGTAGTCTCTTATCAGGAAAAGTTATGGCACCCCCTGGTTCTGGATGACATCAGGCGGTGGTACATCTTCGTGCCTGTCTGGTCATGTGTTGGTTCACCGTGAATCTGCTTCAGTTTCCAACCTTTTGTGCATTTAATTCGGTGTGCGCTTGGCCACCTGCATGGGTCTCTCTTATCTTGACCTTCATGGGCGGGCTGGTATTCTCTGTAGTTGGAGTCTCGTGAGCTCATGCTCACCTCCCCTTCTCTGGTTGACCTCGATCTCACTGGCATAAGCCTCTCTTTGTTGGGTTTCGATTCCGCTCCTTCTCTGGTCTATGCTGGGTTTCTAACCTCGGCCTGTCAGGCCTTTGGCCGCCTGGGTACATTTCTGCTTTCACAAAATGGAGTTGCACGTGTACATTGTGCAGTATTGAGGTAGATATATGGTTGGTGCTTGCCGCTCTACTCTTCTACTAGGCATTGCAAGCAGTATCAATTTCTTAGCCTCTTGCATTTCAAGCTTATTTACACACATTCAGCAGGGCGGTTGCTTCCATCTTGTCTTATGGCACCATTCTCTTACGTTTTAACAGTGTCTCTCCCTTGCATCCATTATCATTATCCTTGCAGTTACTAGTACTGGCATTCGTGCTTTCAGTAGCCAAGTCTTGGTTGTTCTCGAGGCTGCTCGGGCCCTTGGTTTATTTTCATTGGCCTTCCATTAAGGCTTTAGGGGTCTCCTCATGGACCGTGTGCAGGTATTCCTCATTTCGTATCAGTGGCTGGTATGTCTGTCTGATAGGGTATCGTGCTGCCCAGGGTTGTCGCTTTAGGGCTGCTTCAACCGGTATTGATCTCCTTACGTACAAGGGGCAGAGTCCCAGTGCAGCTCTCTGTTGGTTCACTTGCTCCTCATACGTCACGTACCACGGCGAGTACCTTACTGACAACACCAATGGGGGGCATGGGTGCATGTCATATCTGGGACCTCCTCTACACTCCCCCCTCTGGTCGGTTCATCGACCACTCCAGCTTCCTCCTTTATATTCCGTTTCTTTGATTCCTCAGCTTCTTGCTCATCGTCTCCTGGGTTTACACAAGAAGGCGTGAAAGTATGCAATTTTGGTGTCCATGTCTTTATCACCCCTTTCAAGCTTCCTGGTGTTCTCACATGTTCATCTTTGTTCCAGGTCATCAACTGGCATTGTCCATTTGGACTGCAGTAAATCAATTTACCTTCGTACCTTCTTCGTTTCTTGGGATAAGTGAATTTCGTTTCTTCTGGTGCAAATTCACTGGCCTTCACAAAGTCCTTTATTTCCTCATCTGTCAGGTCTCTGGACTTCCAGCATGGCTCAACATCAACCATAATTTCCATCCCAATGGCCTTCTTTGCTGTTTTCTGGCACTGTGTGATGATTATCTTGATAACACAGACTCCTAGCAGCACCATTGCTACCAAAGCTCCCAGGAACTTCAATATATCTACCATCCATTGCGGGACCCATGAGAATAGGTTCCCAAACCAGCTGTCGTCATCCACTTCATCTGTCTCATCGGTCATCTGGTTTTTCAGGGTTGTTAACATGTATATGGCCTCTGTGAGGGTTTCATTTTCTTCGTCGTATGATGGTATAAATGAGCAACATGATTCTCCAATTTTTGCGTAAACACCTCCATCCATTGCGGTGATCATGTCAAGCACACATCTGTTCTGGAGGGTCATCAGTCTGACTGCTCTCAGCTCTTCTTTGATCGCATTGAATCCTTTTATTGTGGTGTTGATGGTCTGCAGTAACTCCCATCTCGTTATCTGCAACCACTTGGTGTTTGCACCAACTTGGATATGCGGCAAGAGTATTGTTGTAAATACTGATGAAGTTAGGCTGAAAAGCCTGTGTTCATAGGGAATGGCGTAAAATGTGTCTTCTGATTTGGCAGAGAAGTAATTCTCTCTCTTAATCCTTGACATTATTCCCACAGACCTCCTTTTCCTCAGGTGAGCATCCGCTTTCGGGAAACCGTCCAAATTCAGTTCATTTTATGGAATCACTAGTGCTGGAACGTGACCGTTCACCAATGTGCATATGCCTCCCCAGTTCCTCGGTAGCATTCGGTATGCCTTGGATCCACATGCCCAGTAATGGTCCATTAAGACTGCGGTTCCTTGCATCATCCCTGGGGCTTCATATATTCGTTCACAGTTCTGATTCTCCCCCATTTTCCTTGTGCCATTGCTTCTAAAGCATAGTTTCGGGTTTTCAGGTGGTACTATCTGCAAGGGTCCTCCTCTGTCTTCGACCCATGTCAACAGCTTTACCAATTTTGGCCACGATGGTCTGCATAGTCTCTGTGAGTTCTCTATTGCTTCTTTGCAGGCTCCAAGGACCATCCAAGCTCGGCAGATTACTACTCCTTCTTCCCATCCATCTGGGGAGACTACTGATCCCCAGATCTGCATTTGTCCTCGGTTCTTCCATATTTGAGCATCTTCTGCCATTTTCCCTTGGACATTCAGTCTTGAGTTTATTTCCTACCTTATTCCTGATCCCTTGACGTCAGGGTTTTCATATCTAATCACATGATTCTTGGTGTGCGCCCTGTTTCTTGTTTTGATGTCCTGGACATATCCGTCTTCATCAATGTAGTCCTTTTCGTTGGCCCATATCAACGAGGTGTCTCTCCCCATGAATTGTCCTCTGGTGTTACACATTGCCACATGTGACATGTAGTGTGCTATGGGGACATCTATTTCTACAGCCACAGAAATTTTGGACTTGCCCATGCTGTATGACAGGAGTGCACAGACGAAACATTCTCCTTCCGATTGTTCGTCCAACTTCCTTCATGTGCTGGTACCATATGTTGTTTCCAAGATGGGCCGTGTTGTCTAAGTAATCGTTTAACTCGTTATTGGTTTCATATGGACTTCTCTTGATCCTTAGCATTTTTCTGTGGTTGGGTATCACTATGTCTCTGAATGCGTCTGTACTGCTCTTTCGTTCAGGCAGACTCTCGGGCGTTATCTTTGGAGGGGCAGGTTTCATTTCCTGCCCTGCAGTAATAGGGGGAGGTTTTGCGCTTCTTTTCCTTCCGTCTTGCATTCTTTTGTAGACCTCCACCCACCGCATGTTATTTATCATCCTTCCAACACGTGGCTGTGTCATAGGCTTGGAAGTTACTTCTGGGGTTGGAGCTGGCGTGTTCGCTATCACAGTTGTGGTGGTTGTCTTCCTCAGCACCTCCTGTAGCTTCTTTGCTCTAAGTATGAGTGGAAACACATACTCAACTACCGCATGTGTTTTCTCAGTGAGTTCTTTCATTGCTTCCTCTGTTCTATTGAGTGATTTTGCTATTTCACTTCGATTCGGTTTCTCATGTTGCTCTCTGCTTTCTGGAGCTGCTTGTTCCACAGGTGATTTCTCTCTTTCAGTTAGTTTGGCCTGCGGTATTCGTAGCCATTGACACTTGCCCTTGTTCGTGTGCACTCAGTGTATGGGTGCGTGCCGTGGACAGTGCTATGCTATCATTCATTCCGTGCTGACCCTGTCTCCAGCCTTTCTCACCATTCATTACTTCAAGTGTATGCGTGTTACTGCTAATTACATTCAACTGTAAATCGTTTGATTTATCATCAGTTTTTCTTGGAACAGGGATGACAATATAAGGTCTAGGTGCTTTTGGGGGCCCAGATGTTCATTACCTGGTGGATGCACAGACATTGGGACGCTTCGTGCACCAATAAAAAATGCAGTTCTAATAGTTAACGATAAAAATACTACAATAGTCATTATGCATATACATATAATGGCCGTGAAGGACAGTTTACAGCATCTCCTTCCGGGAAAACGGGGGCGCCCTTCCGCTGGTGGCACAAATAGGTTACTGTTTTGGGCCCCCATTTCAATCAAGTCCATAGTCCACTATTTATTTATTTCTTCGTTCTGATCTCGTTGTTCAAAGTTCAGCAAATACTAAAGTGACATGTGCTGTTCAATGTCCCCCCTCTTGCGAGTGATGATGATAGTCTCTGAGTATGGAGTACAGTTCCTTTGCTAGACTATGGGAAAAGGTTAGACTACCATTTTCAGCACATCACATTCATCCTGCATTTGTTGTGGGAACCGCATTCCCAGGCCACTCTTTCAACTCGTCATGGCCCTGAGGATATGCAGGACAATGTTTGCAGTGACACCATGAAAAGATGGATTCGCTACAAATCATGCAAAAATAAAATATTGAAAAAATAAAAATAAAAATAAAAGTGAACATATGAAAAGGTAGGAAAAAATAAGAAAAAGGTTAAAAAAGGTAAACACGGCAGTGAAGTTCGTGTCTCTGTTCCTTTCACTTGGTCGTTCGAGGTCGAGTTGATGAACAGTCTCTCTATCACCCATTTATTCTCCTGCGCGATAATGATGAACAAATAGAAAACACAAAACAAGAAAAATAAGAACGGATGTAGTTATCCTTGTCTCTGCTCTTTTCGATCTGTCCTATGTTGGAAGCATGAAGAACTGTGTCTTTTGTTTTCTTGCCTTGTCCCCGGCTGGGGATGATGAAAAGGTTTATTTTGGAACACCCCCTTCTAAGGCTCTTCTTAGATGAGGATGTCCATAGTTGCTTCTGAGTTGTGATGCAATAGCTCTTACGAGCCTGTTCAATTGGGCATTCTTTGATGGATCATTAAAAAAGGCAGGCGCATCAATGTTGCGGGGTCTGCTCACTATTTCTGGAAAGTTTTCAATGAGGTGAAAGAAAACACGAAAAGCATAACGACTGTCTTCAGGTGTTAATGACATTTGTTCTGGTTCTTTGGCTCTAAAGTCACAGGCCTTTCTTGCAGCGTGATCAGTTTTTTTTTTCCAATCTGTCCCTCGTCGGCTAGTCTCACTGAAATCTCCTCAGGAATTCTCGCTGGAAATTGGACAGCTCCACCAGTAGCATGATGCCTTGGAGGAGTGCGCCCATGTGTGGGGTGTTGGCCGGATTCCTAAGAAAGGTGATGACGTCAACATCTGCCGGTCTCCCCACCATTTCCGGATAGTCTGTGACTAATCGAAATAAAATGTTATGTGCCAGCCGTGTATCCTCAGGTGATAGGGACATTTGCCTCGTTTGCTGGGGCCTAATCACAGTCCCTTCTTTTGATGCGAACAGGTTTTGCACTTTCCTGCTGCGTGAGTTGCAACCACGTGGTTCAGCTTGTACCACACTTCGTTGAGAAAGTAATTGTTTTTTAGATCTCTAATGAAAGTCAATGTATCTCTAGTTCTCCCGATAAGTCCTGGACATTCTTCGATGATGCGGAAGAACAAAGTATATGTGATCTCGTCAATGATTACTTGTGGTGGAAGCATCTGTGTCTTTTCCGCTGTGTTCGGGTAGTGTAATGAAAGTTTTTGTTATGACAGTCAGTAGTTGTCGGATTAGTTTTTTGTTTGCAGGGTCTTGAATGAATTCAGTAACGCTGGCTTCTCTGCCTTTAAGTGAAGGATAGGACAATACTCCCAGCTGAAAATATGTGAGCACATCCCACTTGAGAATTCTGCTGGGATGAACCATATGTCCATGAACAAAGTCTTGATCTTACTTTTACTTCTTATCAGAGTCTTAGGTTTCCAATACTTTGTGTGGCTTTCAATGTTCATGAGATTAGCGCTTCTGTTGATAGGAGTACGCAATTTTCTTCTTTTACCCTGCACCTTTGGCTGCACAGGGTGTTTGCGTGCTTCTTATTGTCTTTTTTATGCCTAAAGGAAAGGTTCAGCGAGGACAAGATTTTCACAAAAGTTCTTTTGTTGGCTACATTGAATGTTCATTTAATTGTCCTTTTGTCACCTTTCACTTGGTTTCAAGAACTGTCTTGTTTTGAAAGTCTCACTTTTATATATTTTTTTCCTCGTTCTTGTAACTTGTCTGCTCATGCGTCCTTCTTCCTTGCCATAGATCTTGTCTGCACGTGCTGCGGTCCTTCCCCGTTGTCTGTGGATTCCTCGACAGTAGATGTAGTAGGAGTGCTCTCTCCTATAAATAATTTTATATCATTCAGGAAGATCCAGGCTCTTCTGCCTTTGAGCTTGACAGCTGATGGGGTGCAGTCCTCTACGATGAACGGGCCATTAAACCTCAGCTCGTCCCATCTTTTTCTTGTGAAATTCTTCAGGAGGACGCGATCTCCAGGGAAGACAAGAGGCGTGCATAGGCTATGAGCTGTGCTGGCATCAGCACTGTCTGTTGTGGTTTGTGCTGTGTCATCTCTTTTCTGCCATCGCTGCAGCTGGCCTGAAATGACAGTGGAACTGGATGTGAGACAATCCAGATAGGCCTTCATCTCCTCTCCCAGAATCTCCCTAGTTGACTGGGCATCACATCTAGCTCTGTCTCGGGGGGTGAGAGGGGTCCTCATCCTTCTCCCAGTGACTATTCTGTGCGGCGTTAAATGATGGTCGGAGCCTGGCTGGTTCCGAAGAACATACAATGCCAGTGGTAGGCAGTGCATCCATCCCTTTCTTAATGTGAGCTTCAACTTGGCTATCCTTTCCTTAAGCAAGCCGTTGATCCTTTCACATATCCCGTTTCCCTCTGGGTGATGCGCCAATGAGAATTTGTGCTTTATACCAAGCAATAAGCTAATCTGCTTAAATACTGCATTTACAAAATGTGCCCCATTATCAGATCTCATTACCTCGCACACCCCCCATCTAGGGAAAACCTCCCTCACCAGGAATTTAGCGGCACAGGCAGCGTCAGGGTGTGTACAGGGGCCTGCTTCTACCCATCTAGAGAAGGGACACACCACCACAAGTAGATACATGTACCCATTACACACCTGAATCATATCGACATAATCAATATGTAGGTGCTGGAAAGGTCCATTTGGTCTGGGGATGACTTCTCTCACTACTTTTAATGTGTGCCCAGAATTGAATTGCTGGCAGACAATGCAGTTTACCATAAAGAATGCAACATGCTCGGCTAAATTCGGTATAAACCAGTCTTCCGCGAGCGTTGCAGCAAGATTTTCTTTTGACATATGAATGGGGTAGTGAAGCTGTTCTAGCGCTACTTTTAGAAGGGCGACAGGCATTACTGGTTTACCAGTGCTGTCTTGCCTCCACAATCCGTCAGAGGGGTTTAAAGAACACCCTCGACGCTTCAATAAATGTTCTCCTCCTGGGGTGCCTCCCCCGGAGCTCCATCAATTGAGATGGCCCCATATTGCTATAGGCTTCTGGAGTGGCTCGTACTACCATCATTCGTTCATGGGTACGTGCCACCTCCACGTCCATGATTGTTTCAGTTTTGGATGCCATACGTTTGGCTTCCGTGTCCGCTTCATGATTTCCACGTGACCCAAAATCTGTCCCTTTGGTATGAGCGGCGCATTATACGACTGCCATGCCCACTGGGAGCTGTAGTGCTTTTATCAGCCTGTCCAACAAGGCTGCGTGTTGCACTGGCGTGCCGTCTGCTCGGAGGTAGCCCCTCCTCTTCCAGCGCACTAATCCTGCATGCACTGTTGACGTAACATAGGCAGAGTTGCTGTACACGGTTACTTCCTGGTCTGCATGTTTCTCTATGGCGAGTATCAGTGCCACTAGTTCTGCAGCCTGTGCCGAATAGTGAGATGGTATTTGCGCACTAACAAGTACTCGGAACTCTCCATTCGCCATGTGTTTGATCACGCCCACATACCTTTGCCCGTCTTCTTGGTCGATTCTCGAACACCTACCAGGGCATTTTCCTTTACCCAGGGGATCTCGTCATAGAATTCCTCATAATTTGCACAGTCATGCATAGGTTCTCCCTCTGTGACCGGCTCGGCTATAAACATAGCAGGGTTCACAGTTTTGCATTGCACTATTTTGATCGATGGATTAGAGATGATCACCTCGTAGGCTGATGCTCTTTGCAAAGTCAGCGTGCCCTTTGGCTTTTCTATTATGGTGAATAGCGAGTGCTCAACATATAATGTCATGGAGCATCCCATCACAAGGGATGACGCCTTCTCAATGGCAAGCGCAGCAGCAGCTAGGTTTTGTTCGCATGGGAAGTGGCCCTTCATGACCGGGTCCAGACTCCCGCTGTAATATGCTAGGGGCTTATATACCGATGAGGTTCGCTGCGCGAGAACAGCTGTCATACAACTGCCATCGGTATGAGAGAACAGATAGAATTCCTCCACATAATTAGGAATCCCGTGAACTGGGGTCTTACAAATTGCCCCCTTTAGTTCTGTAAACCCCTTCTCCATTTTTTCATTCCATTCAATTTCTTCTCTTGTTGCCTGGGCCTTTTTGAAGGCCTGTAACAAGGGCTTGGTATATGAGCTGTAGTCAAAGACCCATGCTCTGACATAATTGCACAAGCCTAAAAAGCTTTGCATTTGCTTTATTGTGCGCGGCTTGGCCATGTGCATGATAGCCTTGGCCCTTTCTGGGGTTACCTTTTTCCCCTCATGTGAGATTAGTTGCCCTATGTACAGCACCTCCTGTTGGCAGTACTGCAGCTTGTCCTTGTCTACTTTGTATCTTTTCTCAGCCAATATAGTCAATAGCTGGACAGAGTCCTGTCGGCATTGCTCTTCATTGATGCTGCAGATTAGAATGTCATCTACATACTGCAAAACAACACTGTCCACCACAATATTGCTTAGGTCCATTTGCAGGACTCTGTTGAAAATGGATGGAGACTCGCAATACCCCTGTGGCAGCCTCGTACTTTTCAGGCGCATTTGTCTGAAAGTAAATGACGTCAGGTCTTGAGAGTCACGGTGCAATGGAATCGAGAAAAATGCATTTTTCAAATCGATCACTGTGAAGTATTTTGACCCAGTGGGTATTTTGCACAATATTGTGGATGGATTAGGGACTAGAGGGAATTCGGCTTCGACTATGTCGTTCAATGCTCGTAAATCCTGGATTAAATGCCAAGACCCTCCCTTTGATTTCTTGACAGGATAAATCACTGTGTTGCACGGCGATTCTGACGTCACAAGGATACCCTGCTCCATCATGGCAGAGATTGTCTTTGCGATCCCTTCATCCGCTTCTCTGGACATGGGATACTTTCGTGCCCGTGGCAGAATTGCTCCTGGTTTCAATTTAATTTTTACTTCACCGGCCCCCTTCAGGAGACCTACATCATAGGGCCCTGTAGTCCATACTTTGGCCGGCACCAGGGCCATGTCGTTATCAAAGTATTCTGGACGTACTAAAGCTAACATCATCCTCTGCGGTACCTCCCGCCTGATCATTTTGACCCAAAATATTAGACTCACTTCCACCCGCGTCTCTTCTTGGTCGGGGTGTTCTTCGAACAGATCTTCATCGGTGACGTCAGTCACTCGATACCCTTCTTCGATGGCGACAATCGCACACCATGGTCTGCCCTCATCGTCACATCCCTCAACCAATACCACTTTTCCTCGCACTGCGGCAGAGTGTATCATTAAAGGAAATACTATGTCCCTCCTCTTCGTGCATGGGTTTTCTTGGTCTGAATAGAAACTCATCCGGAGTTCTCATAGTTTTGTCTGCGAGGCCTGGCAACCCCGCCATAAGCACTCGTACACCATGTGAGATTACTTCTGGTTCCAGTGGTATGGCTCTCATGGCTGCACGTCCAGAGTATGCTCTAATCATTTTGCACACATTTGAATAATGCATTTCTGGGCTGGAGCACACTATGCCATCCTCAGTGAATGAGATGGTCATATTCAACTTTGTCATCAAGTCCCGACCCATGATATTTACTGGGGACTGACGCGAATACAATAAAGGTACATTCATGTTGCACTCTCCCACAGAGACTGGGAGTGCATCAGTAAAGGGAACTCTGCTTTGAGCTCCAGGAAAACTCTGGGTATCTATTGCCTTGCCGGACAAGGAGAGCTTGCCTTCTCGTATGCACGAGCGCGTTGCACCCGTGTCAACTAAGAAGGAATATTATTTCCCCCCTATGGTGACATTTACCCTAGGTTCCCTGTTAGGGTCTGGTGTCACTGATAGGATAGAACACATCAGAGTTCCCTGTGAGCCGTCCTATTTCATATAGAGGTTCGGTCCATTGTATACCTGTGGGTTTCCCCCACCTGAATTAGTGCCCTGGGACACTTGCGGCGGGGTCTGCTGGGGGTGCCCGTGTGGTACATTCCCCATGTTCAGTGGTTGGACCACTTGCTGTGCACCTTGCTGCAAGCCAGCTGCCTGCTGCTGCACGGTATAGTTTTGTGCATTGCCCTGTTGTGGGGTAGCAGGTTGATTCACCATGCCTGTCCCCATCTCTTGGTTGTTCTGCCACATGCCTTGGCTTCTGCACATGCGCGCCCCATGTCCTGCCACTCTACATAGCCAGCACACTGGCGGTGGTCGGGCCATCTGTCCATCGGACATAGTTGGACTGCCCATTGGTGCGCTCTGGATACCACCTTGAACATTTTGAAAACCTCCTTGGTTACCTCTAAAGCCTCCCTGATTGCTCTGCCATCCTCTTCCTCCAAATCCCCTTCCTCTTGGGTAATATCCCGCGTTACCCTGATTGGTCTGCGGCGGGTTAGTTGCACGTTGTGCATTTGATTTTGCTGGGCTTGTTAGCATGGCTCCCTCGAGAGCATACTTTGAGAGCTTCCTTTGCACTAGCTTCGCCTCCTCTCCCTTACGTGTTGCCTCTTTCTTCCAATTTCTTTCTTGCAACAATCTACAATAATGGGCAATCGTCAACTGGATTTCGGCCCATGGTTTAGCTTCTACTCCTACCAATTTTTGAGCTGTTTCTGCACTGGTTCAGGCAACCCTTGGCACAATATATGGTAGAATACAGGGATAGATTTTGTCCAAGACTCATGCGTTTCGAGCACCCACGCGTCTTGAAAATTCTGGATATAAAGCAGAGTATCCTCTGACTCCTTCATTTTTCGAGTCATTATAGCTCCCATATCAGATGTGTCTAGATATAGCGTACGCAGCGCTTTCCAAACTGCTGCTCTACAGTTGTTAAATGGCGCTCCGTCATGGGAGGTGTTAGTTATGGTTACCCTGGGGTATCCTGCCCTTTTCCACACGTCGTCTGCTCTTTCACCAAGTATAGCAATTAGAAGATCCTTAATGTCCCCTATGGCTAGAGTGACGCCCCCCGTCATTTTCTCTAGCTCATGTATCCACTTTCCGGCTCCCGAGGTCAGCATTGGAAGCTTATTTTTAAGATTCTCTCGGTCCATGTGTGGCCATGGAATATACTGCGATCTTGCTCCCCCCTTTTCTAACAGTGGGAATTGGAATGCACAATCCTCCTTTTCCTTCTCTATCCCTCCTCAGTTTCTTGCCTGGGCAGCATTCCCGCCTTGCCTTCTTCCTGGCAATGCCCTTAGCCTCTCTGTATAGCCAGGTACCGACGCCCCCCTCCGACCATGGGGTGTCTCTTCATGTCGGCTGGACTGTCCAGCGGACTTCGGTGCCCTATCTATGGACCCGCTTGCATCTGACCATCGTATCTCTCGGTTCCCTGGGTGCTGCTTTTCGCACCGCCTCCCTTCATCATATGCCACTTCCTCCGATTTTCCATCGGAGTCTGACTCTGAATACTCCTAGTTTACACAGCTTCTTGCATCAACTTCATTCTGCCCAACTTCTAGTCTATCTGGGGAACGTCCCCTACTCCCACTACTTTGGGTGACATCCTCAGTGTCATATAGCTGAGTGCTCTCTAAGCGCTCATCCTCCCTTCCCTCTTGGGAGATTCGTTCTAGTCCCATCTCATCATATATTTTATCAATCGCTTCCCCGATGCTTCTGGTGTCGAAGTCATCATCAATAATTGTCCCGCTTGTGCCTGGTACTGCATCGCTTGCAGGGAAGAACTCTTCTATGTCTTCCCAGTCTACAACAGGATTGGGTTTTTTCACTTCCCGTTGCAAATATTCTAAATCTCGTGCCCTTTGCCTGCGTTTACGTTCTGCTTCCTCATCCATTTCACTTCTTTGCTTCCTTTCTAGCCTTATCAACTTCCCTCATCCGTTCATCTCTACGTTCCTTTGTCCTTCTATTTTCCTCGTCTTCTCACTTTTTTACCTTTCTTTCGTGCACTCTCTTCTCTTCCTCTAACCTAAGCATGTTCTGCCTGTACTTTTCATAGGCTGCATATTGCAGGCGACTGAGCGGTATACCTTGCTCTTCGCGATATAGTTGTTCTTGCCACAACCTATCCTTCTTTCTTGCCCTTTCGTTTCTTATGTCCACTTCTTTTTCCCTTTCCTTTCTTTGCGCCTCATCAGACCGTTCACTCGGCCTTGCACCATCACTTCCTTTTCCATCTAACTTCAACAGTATCTGCCCTCCCATCCATTCGTCCTTTGTACATGTTAACTCATTGGTTCCTTTCCGCTTCTTTCCCTCTCTCTCCCTATCTAGAGGTGTACTCGTTTGTGTCTGGTCCTTCCTTTCCTCACCTCGCCTCTCTTTTCCCCATGGGACTGTGGAGTCTGAGTCAATTTCATGTTCCTTCTCTTTCGTCTCGTCACTGCTACACGCAGGTGACTCATATGCAGGGTTGCTATAACCTGTGGCTGCCTTAAGCTCTCTTAGTGGGTAAAGACCCCCTGACTTACTTCCCTCAACAACTGGTTCCGGCGGGGCAGGTGGCGCGATAGGCGTCTCACCCCCCTCCGTACATACATTTAATATCCAGTCTGCGGAGGGTTCTTCTTCTTTTGCTTGTTCAAACATTTTCCAAAGCTGGAGAACAGCAAGGCGTTTTTTGAGCTTCTTCCTGCTATATGTGGCATGTAGGAAGGTGGTCATGTGCTGTAAAACAGCCTTTGACAATTACCCATTTTGGGGCCACGGCATAAACATTTTATTTGCGGTGCCCTTAACCCACTCCTGGCTATATTTCTTCAATTTTGTGGCGTGCTTTGGCAACTGCTTGCATAAGTGTGCAAGCGGGGTAACTTCCTCCATTCTTAGTTTTGTCATCAACAATGTTCATACAGTTTTTCAACTTTACGCTATTATGAGCAAGCACCACATACGCGAGCTCCAATCCAATTTTCCGTAAAATTTTATATCAACAGTTTTACTCAAAACACATCAATTCAGTGGCGATTCCCTCTCATTTACAGAATCGCGTAAAGCAAAAATACATTGCCATCAATTAATAACACAATAATTCCACATTCAGCATACACAGGACATATAGGACAGATGCTTGACAGACTAGACAGACACCAGCTGGTCATACATATACCTGCCTTCTAATTGTTACCCCGTCATGGGATTTGAACTAACCCCTTTATGACGTCTTTAAACGTCATCGTAGCCAAAAGTCCCCCCTCTGTGGGGTCTGGGTTCAAGTTCCTTCTGACCACTCTTTAAAGCGCAGGAACAAGTTTTCTCTCAGGTGCCCCCCCGGTATTCCTTACAGTTTTAATCTCAGGTGCCCCCCTGATTTACAGTTTTTCTCTCGGGTGCCCCCCGGGTATTCCTTACAGTTTTAATCTCAGGTGCCCCCCTGATTTACAGTTTTTCTCTCGGGTGCCCCCCGGTATTCCTTAGAGTTCTAATCTCAGGTGCCCCCCTGATTTAGTTTTTCTCTTGGGTGCCCCCCCGGTATTCCTTACAGTTTTAATCTCAGGTGCCCCCCTGATTTACAGTTTTTCTCTTGGGTGCCCCCCCGTTATCCTTTACGTTTTACTTTCAGGTGCCCCCCTGGTTTACAGTTTTTCTCTGCTTTTAGCTACTTTATTTTTCTCTGCTACCCTTCGTTACCTTTCCTCTTCTTACTCTAAGGCCTAGTATAACGAGTTTTCGTTGTTTCACTCACCAATTGCCTCTTTTCCTCTCTGGAGCTTCAGGATCACCGCCCCTTTCTCTTCCTGCTTTTAGGGTTTTCGTCCGATCCGCTGACGGTGGGAATGAGAAGGGTTGTGCTTGGAAAGGCGGGTTCCTTCAGACCCACTGCAGATTTTTTGGAGTTTTACACTATCATTGTCCACGGGGAGCTTCTCAGCTTACTCAGCCGGAATAGCGAAAGGACTCATGATGTAACCGAAGGCCCAGAGTTACTTCGTGCTGTCGGTGTAACAGTGTCTTATAACTATATTAATCGATTATCACTAATCGATGGCCGTAACCATCCTCACGCTACCAAGTGTTGACGAGGAGACGAAATTACTGACGGGCCCATTGGTCAGTACTCACCCTCAAAAACTAGTAATACAAGATAGCTGCACCATGCGAGGACAGAGTGCAGGATTCACATACTCCAGCAAGGTTCAATAATCAGGACTCAATAAATTGGCAAAGGGAAGTCCGTTTAATGATACATACATTAGCTTATGGAAAGCAGCAGCATCACGAACACCTGCCTCACCCCGACTTCCTCGAACATTAGTGAAACAGCCTCTTTTATGGGCAAAATCCGTCATCATTGACGTCTAATTCTACAAAAAATCATCATGCAATACAATTGGTTGGGAAAGGTAACTTAAGTACAGGTGCTATATCTGTGTATGGAAATAATGCAAGTGGATTGGATTACTCTTCTCGGGTGGGCGTCTACGTCCTTCCCTCTACACCACACGTGATTGACGTCACTACAAGTACGAAGTCTCATTGGTTACAGTGTCTATAGGACCCTAGATTACATGGTCCCTTGTGATTGGGCAAGTTACACCCCTAAACATAAATCTCCATTTTAATTAGCAGCTTTAGAGTAGACACCCAGATGCCTAGTGTCCCAAGATTCACCATTCCTCCCTTCCATCAATCAGTGTTTTAGGGCTATGTGTCAATTAGTTGGCTGGGTATGGCCTCGGATCTGTAGCCTCTTATCAGGAAAAGTTATGGCACCCCCTGGTTCTGGATGACATCAGGCAGTGGTACATCTTCGCGCCTGTCTGGTCACGTGTTGGTTCACCGTGAATCTGCTTCAGTTTCCAACCTTTTGTGCATTTAATTCGGTGTGCACTTGGCCACCTGCATGGGCCTCTCTTATCTTGACCTTCACGGGCGGGCTGGTATTCTCTGTAGTTGTAGTCTCGTGAGCTCAGGCTCACCTCCCCTTCTCTGGTTGACCTCGATCTCCCTGGCATAAGCCTCTCTTTGTTGAGTTTCAATTCCGCTCCTTCTCTGGTCTATGCTGGGTTTCTAAACTCGGCCTGTCAGGTCTTTGGCCACCTGGGTACATTTCTGCTTTCACAAGATGGAGTTGCACGTGTACATTTTGCAGTATTGAGGTAGATATATGGTTGGCGCTTGCCACTCTACTCTTCTACTAGGCATTGCTAGCAGTATCGATTTCTTAGCCTCTTGCATTTCAAGCTTATTTACACACATTCAGCAGGACGGTTGCTTCCATCTTGTCACCATTCTCTTACGTTTTAACAGTGTCTCTCCCCTGCATCCATTATCATTATCCTTGCAGTTACTAGTACTGGCATTCGTGCTTTCAGTAGCCAAGTCTGTTTGTTCTCGGGGCTGCTCGGGCCCTTGGTTTATTTTCATTGGCCTTCCATTTAGGCTTTAGGGGTCTCCTCGTGGACCGTGTACTGGTATTCCTCATTTCGTATCAGTGGCTGGTATGGCTGTCTGATAGGGTTGTCGCTTTATGGCTGCTTCAACCGGTATTGATCTCCTTACGTACAAGGGGCAGAGTCCCAGTGCAGCTCTCTGTTGGTTCATTTGCTCCTCATACGTCACATACCACGGCGAGTACCTTACTGGCAACTCGCAATGGGGGGCAGGGGTGCACGTTTTATCTGGGACCTCCTCTACAAACTTTACCTTGAATCTGCACCCATTGCGTTCTCATGTATCCCTTGACCCTCCTTACGACTGATGTAACAATGTACACTAAGATTTCCACTGTAAATCATTGTATGACTGCAACTATAAGCAACATAAGTAACCTTCTGTACCACCGATGTAACAATGTACGCTAAGATATCCACTATAAATCCTGTAGCACTGTTACCATAAGCAACATAAGAAATTATCTGTAACCACCATGCTTCTGTAACCAGCGCCTAGATGCCCCCGGGCAAAGTGCGCTCATCAAATTCAAAATAAATAAAGGTGATAAAACCCAAGAAGGAATCCTTTTAGCCCCTAGCTTCACATTTCCTCCTCAATATCAAAGGTACACTGTAAGGAATAGCATAAATTATGCTCCCTAAACCAGCTACCTCTAATAGAGTTAAAACCTATGGCCCCTCTATTACAAATACAAAGGGAATTAAATCGGCCCTTAAAAAGTTACAAGAAGTGAGAAATCATAATGTTGGGAAAATCAACATGTCCCAGAATCCCATAGGCACTGAGTCAAAGAAGAGAGCTGAAGAGGCATGTAGAAGTAGAGGACAGGTAATAAGGCTTGACAGCCTTTGCCAAGGTCAGGCAATTAGCTAGTAGCGCCATGGTTGCCGCCGGAGTCCGGCATAGTGAATGGCGGAATTACCGTCCCATTCCAAGGTTGGCGGGGGCGGTAATTCCCCATTCACCATGGCCCTTCCCCATTCCCATTGAGCCCCCATAGGGCTCAGTGGGAATGGGGAAGGAGCAAATAACGGTACCGCAATTAGCGGTACCTTTATTTGCTCTGAAGTCCCTCAGCGGGTCCCGTCCTTAACGTGTGGTCTGACCACACGTTAAGGATGGGACCCGCTGAGGGACCTCGTAGTAGGGCGGTAAGGGATTACAGACACCTGTGCCCTTACCGGTGCTGGTAATCCCTTACCGCCATCCGTGTAATGAGGCCCATTTTCTTTTACCCAAGTGGTTTCAGATAGGCCGCCGGTCCACCATGTTTTATCAGAGTTCTGTACTTTGTCTTGCTTGCTCAGTCTTAATTCAAAGTGTTCATATCTCTTTCTCAGTCCCCCTTTCATAGGATAGTTCCCCATCGTGATAGCTTTCCCAGTTGTTATTCAAGATATTTGTGCTTGGATCAATCCTCCTTTATCGGATATTTGCACACTAGGGTTTCTCAGGCTCCCATAACCGTGATAGCTTTCCCAGCTATTGTTCAAATTCTTTTTTTTTATCGATCTCCCTTTCTTTCGATAATTGCAGTCGGGTTTCGCAGGCTCCTGCAACCTTGATAGCTTTCATAGCTGTTAATCGCAATGTTCGTACCTTGTAATGGTAGGCTCTTCGTCGGGTTTCTCAAACTCCCGTAACCTCGTCGGCTTTCCCTGTGGCTACTTGTCTTGTAGCTACGGTCTGACTTATGTGGAGCTCGGTGACTCAGGCTACCTTATTCGTTCTGGTCCCAGCATCCATTAATGGCCTACCGGCCCATTACAACTTGTTTGTGATTGCGCCACCAGATGAGACGCATGTCTTCCCATCTCTACTCTCTCTCCGACCTCGGGTTCCTTGGTCAGGTTGAATGCCAACCGTCAGGGGTTCGGGATGCTGCTTGCTCGCACTCCTCACTACCACTGGCTCCATGGCCCTGTGTTGCTCCGCCCCACCAGGACGTCAACAATGCAGAGGCTTGCTTCTGCATAGCGATACCCTTTCCTCTGTAGGAGTTCCCTCTCTTATACACGTCAGAGGAACAAACAGAACTGTGTCCTTCTTCACTGACCATGGAGTTCAGGCTGTGTTCAGCATTGCCTGTAGCCGTTACATGTAAAGAAGAATCCTTGTGGAATATAGTCGTTACAGAAGATATTAAAGTATTTTCCTCATCCATATATGCAGACAAAGTGGTTCCCCTCTGGAATGGGAGTCCTTGTCCCCAAGAGGGGAGTCACTGCCAGTGAGGTTCCACTTGCCAGACCCCTAGGGAGGGTCTTGCGCAGCAGGCTTGCCTCCTGAGCCTCAAAGGGGGTGGCTCCTCTCTGGGGAGAAGGGACGGATTGTCCAGATTCATCAGAGTGCTCTGGTTTTCTCTCCCCTTATTCTGTCTGCCATGCACCCCACCCCTTTCCGGCCATCTCTCCACATTACCCACATCACCTATGAAGTGAAGAATTTGTTTTAAAGCTTCCATGCTGTTCTTCACTCTTATATACGTTACATGTCCGTTTTTGTAATGTGTTTTAACTACTTTTCAATGCCTATGTAGGGATAAATGTGCTTTAAAATGTTCTATTTTGACCAATGTTTCCAAATGTTCTTATGGGAGACCGGTGTGTTCTCTTTGGGACTGCTTTGAAAAACATTTACAGAGCCTCTTTTGGTTCCTAGTCCACCCCGAGCCTTGACCTATAGCCATCGAAATGGAGCCAAGATTGGTTCATATCACTAATAACTAACTTGCCTCAATTGCTCCCGCAAGGCGAACTTTGCCCTCTAAACCATTTCTAATCTGAACTCATGGGGTTTAAGCTTAGGGCACAGTCCATGTAGATACAGGGAACCTAGGAAATAAATAATGTATTTTGCCTTCAATACAACTAGCGCTTTTTCATAGAAATTGTCTTCTAGTAGTACTCCCCAAAGAGATATTGAAATGGCAAATGTCTTCTCTTTTTCATAGGTTTGCCCAATTATAATGGTTTTCAAGTTTGTTTTCCTTTCCGAATCTATACATTTTGCTGGAATACACACACGTGATGCTTCACCATGGGCGTAATTATAGGGGGGACGAGGGGTTTTGTCCCCCCCAACTTCTGTGTCATGCCTTTTTGTCTCCATCTTTTGGCAGGAGGGCGGGGGGTGGGGGGGTGGTCAATTACATTGTGACTGCAGGGTGAGGCGATCTGAATTCAATTTTATTTTCTGCTTCTGCATGTCCTGAGAGGCACGTGCGCTGCAGACAGTTTTCGGTTTCCCCACTGTGACTACTGTTGGTGTGTGCCTTCTTCTGCCTAAAAGCCTTGCCTTGTGGGCACCCAAAGAAACGAACGAAGGCACAGCAGGTAAGATGCATGTCACCCCCTCTGACCGATTGAGGGGGACCCCTATGGTTTGTATCCCCTCCTCTACCCCTTTCCACTAGTTCTATATGTGCCCTCTAGTTGGCCCCCAGACCCCATTATTGATCTGGTGCTCTGTTCCAGTGGAGGCAGCAGTACCCTCTAGGTTGCACGCTGTCACCAGGAACGTGGCAAAAACCTGCCTATAAAATTCAAAGCGAATGGCTGGCTGGTGTACAGGCTATGGTTTAATAAATGAATAGAAGCGCAGGGTGAATGTAGCAAAGTTCTGCCCTGTTGGAGGCCTCTTGGTTCATGGTTCTCAAATAAAAAGGTGGATTAAAGCTTAGAGGGGCAGAGGGAGAGAAACAGGTTGAAACCTGTTTAGTGTTGATGGGTGCAGGCCGAGTCTTATGTGCCTGCACGTAGTTTGTGGGGGTGACATATTGGTACATTTTTTATCTGGAGAGGAGAATGAGGGCTGCCATGGTCCTTCTGGTCTTGATCTGGGTTTCATATATGTGGGGTGTCATGTGTCCTATGAGTCGGGGAGACACACCCGGCTGAGTCTGGTGTATGCACTGCACCAGTGCCTGTGCACACGGATCAGAGCACTTACCTTATAAAATGCACATCCTGACCAGCTGAAAGGGAGAGCACATATCTTGTTGGGAGTCAGGGGTAGAGCACTTCTCCTAGCCTCCTGCATTTTATCTTCCATTATGCCTCCATTTTGGTAGGGTGTTAGAGCAGGCCTGAGGTTGTAAAAGATTCTACCTACTCGCAGCTAGTTTCCTGCTTGTCTTTCCCCCTTGGCTGTTGTCGGAGACTGGTATTATCGTAGGGCCTGCGGAGAACATGGGCCTTGGCCCTTGTTTCTTAGAGCAACTCAATTACATAGTGTTGAACGCGATTTGTGAAACCATGCTCTATTTCGTCTTAGAAAAGTGGCTGGCTAGTGCTCAGTGAAAATGTGCCTGGCCACAGCTGTGCGTTGAAATGCCTGACGCCCGAGGTGCAGTGAGTGTTAATTCGCATAGAACTTGGCAGGAATACATAGCACCATGTGTATCGTTCCGGTGTGTAAGTACATAGTCTATTGTGGTGTGTTACATTTCAAAGGTACATAGTCCTCACTGACTTTCAGTACCTTCCTTTGGTGTCGCTTCAGAGGCACGAGGAACACACTGTAACATGCGCTTGCCATTGTGCGCCTGTTATAGCAGGTTGAAGCTGAATGTTTCAGTTGAGACACTTTCCATTTTCCTCGTTGCAGCAATGTAGAGGAAATGGCCTGAATTGGATGCTGGTGGTAAAAAACACTGTGTACTACTGCCTTGGCGGAGAGGTAATGAACTCCCGGTTGAAGTGGGCAATGTTGCCACCTTGGTGCTGGTATTAACGATGGGACTGGGCCGGGTAAAGCAGAGCTGAACTGTCGGAACATAAGTTGAAGAGAAGCTGCACGTTATGCACTCCCCAGCCCTTCCTGCCTCTCTGTGCCAGTGCGTGCCCCCCCCCCGTCCCCATGTTTAGGCCTGGAGGATGGAGTGCACTCTTTAAAAAAAGTAGGTTGATGGATCCGACTCAACTCACATGTACAGTCCATTTGTATCCTGCGTGAGGGGGCAAACACATTCATACATGTGATTATAAATTTTTGAAGCGTCGGCAACGACGACGTGGAGCAACATAGGTTTGATCTCTGGATCCGCGCTTAGAAACATCTGAATATTAACGTGTTATAAATTATCAATTATAATAAGTCGGACTGTAAAGAAAGTTCATAACACACTTTCCACCTAAACTATGTATGTGTGTCCTTGCACCTGTTCTTTGCACTTGCGCCCTGTGACCAGCAAGCACTAGCAATGGCATTTGTGTTGGTGCATTTAGGTATTAGAAAGACATTAGCCAGTCAATGACATCGTATGATCAGGTCATCATCCTACCATTTACCAGCTGTGGCCAGGTTGTACCACTATAGCAGTGCCTGGAAAAGGCCTGCACCATGCCTTCACAAAAGCAAAAACTGTTGGCGTTGCCGTTGCTTGTTTTGGTTACTGTCACCTCTGAAAAGATGTAGCAAATTAAACAAAACGAGATGGTGACATCTGCTTCCTTAAAGAGGAAAGTAGCACTTTAAACGTGATTATTAATTTTAAAAAAGGCATGCACCTTTTATTATAGTAATACATTTCTATTTTGTGTTTAAATAGCTTTCTAAATTATAAATGCACAACCATTTATTTCACAACAGGATAGCAGCAACGTGTTTAATTAGGACACATCCAGCCATTAGTGGGGCAACACGCTACCTGCCGACCTTTGCATGGGAGATTTCCAAAACATAAACCATTGCCCGGATTAGTAATATTCATTACTTATAGTCCTACTCTTCCTCGTCCCAGTACTTACCTTTGAGTATGTTCCTACTCCCAGGAACTCGTTTTTCAGGCTGGACTCCAGCAGCGTAGTTAGAAGCGGACAAGGGATGTGAGGTGCCACGTGGGAGGGGATACCAGGGGTAGGTGAGGTGATTGGAGACAGGCAGCAGCACAATGAGAAGGCGACAAGTGTGGGCAGGAGAGGTGCCATGTGGAAGGGGTGAACAGGTGAATATGAGGTGAGGGGAGACTTGTCCAGGGGGATGTGAGGGGCGCCACATGGGAGGGGAGACCGGGGGTAGATAGGTAGGTGAGGTGATGGAAGAGGGGCTTCGGGGGGGAGGAAGCGAGTCATGGCTAGGGAAGGTGTGTGTGGTACTGTGAGATCGAGATGCTGGGTGAAGTGTAAGTTCAAATTTGGAATGAAGGGGGGTCGAGCTGCCATGGGGAGTTGGCACATACATTGGAGAATCTGAGATGGGACAGATAGGTACTTGAAGATTAGGGACATTCTAAGGGGCCTGTAAGGGGATAAGAGAAGGGCAGTGATAAGCAGAACAGGAAAGCCCAGAGGAAACTAGTGGGCGACGGTCTAGCAACGCCTCAGGGGTCATTCTGAAGGGGTGGGGGATGATAAGGCGGGTCTAGAGTTAGCAGAGGAGGCCTGTCCATGGTCTAGTGAGGTAGTGTGGCAGGGGTTAGGTGAGCAGGGAAATTGCACAGCACAGGAAATGTGAGGTGGTACAGAAGAGTGAGCTGGTGGTGAGTCACGTGCCGGGCAAGGCAAGGTGTTCCGTGATAGACAGGGCGAGGAGGAACATGCCAGTGCATGGTAGGGGGGTGATAAGGTCAGACATAGCAAATTAAGTGATGTAAGAGGGTGCGGGCTGACCAGAAAGGGCATGCAGGCTGATGTCAGAGGGTCTGGGTGAAAAAGCAGAGAGACTGTAAATTCATAAGTGTGTGCATTTAATTACCCCGCCCCGAGACTGAGGGAGCTGTAATACTTGTTGTGTGTTCCTGTTTAAGTTGTTGGAGTTTCCATAAGTATATTACGCCTGTTGCTGCACTCTCCCCCCACACACCCACCCCCCTCCAAAATACCCCTCCCGCCAGCCCGGCCAATGTCCCAAACTGGAGTGTTCTCATTTGGCAGCCATGGGATGCATGTTTGTGTGTGGGGGCTGAAGGGGCAGAGGGCGTGTGTAGGGGAATCATGGGATTTGTGTGTGGGGAGGGTATGCATGTACGTATTCGTTTTAATATAGCATGAATACAGATCATATACATGTTATGGATAATAACTATAAAATGGGAGGGAGGAAGGGTGGGTGGGTGGGGGTCTGCGTGTGGGAGTGCAGGTAGGGCCAGCCCATTTACAGCACTGCACTGGGAGAATGATATAATGCGCTGTTTTAAAATCTTACAGGCATCCATTTTATATTATGTCTATATGTCTATATGCTTGTTTGAGTCAGTGCCCTGGTGGCAATAATCAAACACCAGCTCCCTTCAGCCTGCTTGCAGGCCCTCTTTAGGTAGAGGCGGAGCAGGCTTTTTTACTGTTGTCAATGCAGTGAATTCTAAAGACCAACTGTGATCTCATAAGTTTCAGAAGACTGGCGTGTCTTTAGAATTGAATTTTAAAGATACCCATCATGTCGAAAATTGACTCTTGTGTAGTAGTTTAGTATTATGCCTCTGTCAACATCCGCCCACTCCACCCCTTTCTTTCAGTTTTCATGCTGTCCCCCCAACATTTTCAGCAAAGTTACTCCTCTGTGCTTCACCCACCATAGATTGTGTGAAGCAGGGAGCACACTAGCAGACTTAAGACAAAGGACCCACAGGCGTAAATGACAAAAAGGCCCTGGGTGGGTGGAGTGTCGTGGTGGGGCTTTGGATATCTAGTGTTTGGGGGAAGTCTCGCGAGCAACAATGTTGCCTTGTAAGCATACATGTTTCTTTCGTTTCAGTGCCTGACCTTTTGCCTTTTATTAAACCACTCTTTGGCAGAACTGCAATGTCGTTTTTCAGACCCAAGATCGTCATGTTTCCATTTTGGAATAAGGAGAACAGAATTCGCACAGGAACTCGAGGTGCATTTTGCAACGGTGGCTTACTCTGTAACCAGCAATATGGGATTTTGCAGTTTAAAATGAAACAAAAATGTAGGGCTACATGTAAAAAGAGCTGTCAGGGAAGTTGCAGACAAAAGCATGGGAAAAGAAACGCAATCCTGGGGTGGCCTATAATCTGACGTGTCTCTGGCAATCACCATTGGGGTGCACAAATAAACCTAAGGGGTACCAATAACAAAGATCCCTTCCTGAGTTGCTGAACTCTACAAAATGTATGTGTTAACGTCAAGCTATCCATGAATTGTTGCACCATTTAATTGCTATTACTTTTCCCACTTCTTTATTTCCCTCCTCTTTCCCTTCTCTTCTTGTAAATGATAGAAGAGAACGTTTAGGTGCTGTTTTGCCATTGTATAATATAGCTTTCGCATTATGATTGCTATTGTTTGTACTGCGACTATGGTCAGGGTATGCTATAGAAATGTTAAAAATAAAAATAAATTCATATTTAAAAAAATACATGCATTCATTATTATTTTTCTTAATTATTAATGAACGCTTTACAGTTTAATATAAACTTTTGAAACAATACAAACAATATAAACCTGATATCTATGCCTCCTTCACATCGCTTAAAGATGTCTCCTACAACCTCAAAAATAGAGAGATTCAATATAAAATGGTGCTTCGTGTCTACTTTACCCCAACAAGCTTGCATGCTATGAAACTCGCGGGGTCACCGACATGCTGGAGAAAATGTGGGCAATTAGGTACGATGGGACACATCCTATGGACCGGCCCAAGATAAAGCCCTACTGGTTATTGATCCTATTTGATATATCTAGCATCCAGTGGATCAATATCTCCAGTTCATCTACACAGACCCTGTTTGGCTGACAAATAGAAGAGTGTAATGAAGATGCTATGACGAGCAAACTTCTCCACTCTATGCTGTTTGTGGCCCACAAGGCCTTAATAATTTACTGGAAAAGAGAAACCCCTCCGAATCGCACTACATGGCTAGCCCTACTCTCAAAGACCTTGTACATTGGAGAGAAGTGGATTTAGAAAGAGGTTGAGACCTCCACGATCTGACAATCTCTGGGATCTCTTTGATCAGTATATATAACGCGGCTAGAACAAATTAGCACAAACATAACTCTCCGTCGTAGGCCTGTATGGATGGAGGCAGCAAACGATAAAAATCATTCTATATTCAATACCCCCAGGGATGGAAGGGTCTACAGATCCTGGTGATGAAGATACCATCCACCGCATAGAACAGAGGGTCATCGCAAACAAATGTGGAGTGTAAATAGTGGACACCCCAATGGCCAAATACCTAGTGAATATTACATGTGATGCTGATAAGGTAGTGAATCATGAAGATATTTTTGTCCATGTATGATTTTGCCCTTTCCAGCTGAAAATGTATTACGCACCATTTGCTATATTGCTATATTTGTTTTTTCTCTTGGGTTTCATGGGGGGAGTGAGACTGTTGGGGAGAAGGAGTAAGGTGGGAAAGAATACATCCAAAGCTTGCTCAATATATGCAATCATGTCTCACAGTTTCCCTATTCGTTGTAACTGTTTGAAAATGAATTAAAAAATTAAATCAGCAAAAAAAAAGGACATACACCTAATATCAAAAAATAAAACACAGCTTATTTCACGTCAACATTGATCCATTACCAAATTCCCCATGCCTCCCCAATCTACATTTAATGATCTGCCAATAGCTAGTAATTGCTAGGATCAAGGATAGCTGTAGTCCCACAAGGGCACGTATCCAATCTCTTTAAAATAAAGAAATCTCTCTAACTATATTTCACGCAAATCCATTAAAGTATTATAGTCTGTTAAAAGGTGGCTAGTGGTTTCTTTAACTGATTTAATTTACACAATCTGTAAAATCTTCCAGGTCAAATCTGGTGCCCAAGATCTCCAGAATAGGTACTAAATGTAAGTGTGGCAGACAAAGGGCATCTTCTCGATTTCCTGATGGAATCAGTTTCAAATATTGTGGTACTTTAATAAATTCAAATGGCACACAGGAATATGTCTCTAAAGATTTCCACTTTGCAACATGATTAGAATTCTGACACCAGCCTCATTGTTTGGCTTTCCGTCGCAGCTCTTCTTTTAAGACACATGTCCCTGTTCTAGTCTATTGAGCATCCAATAAAAAACAAAACATTTCCCTTGATTACCTGTTTTAAGTACCTTGCCCAGGATTGCTAAGAGGGCAGTCCTGTACCTTATTCATCGTAATGTATAACATATCCTTCCTAAATCACCAACAATGTAGTCAGAGAAGTTAAGCCCAATTCTAATCTTACTGCTTGGATAGGAGTACATTGAGGCTTGGATAGGAGTACATTGAGGTAGGCCCTCCAAGCGCCTCCATAATTTGCCTTCTAGTCTAACTAGCCACCTATCATACTCCGTGAAGGTAACTTCAAGCCCATGAAGTATGGTTGTGTTCACAGTTTCTTATAAGCCAGGATAACCCCTAGAAGGCTATATCCTGCTGATTTAGTGGCAAATTGTTTAATTGCTGTCAGTTTAGTCATTGCACTTAGCTTTCTGCTATCTTGTAATGCAATTTATTATTCCAAATACACATACACAACTTCAATTTTAGACACTGTTTGCCCATCCAATTGATTTTTGCTTATTACCAAACATCATAATCTTAGTCTTTTTCAGATTCATTTGGAGCTTCATTATCCCTTATAACTATGCATAGCCTAAATACATCTATTAAGTCCCACCACAGTATGATGCAAGATTATGACATCATTGGCGAATTCCAACCATGGCATGTGAGTTTCACCAACCTTGGGTGGGAAATTATTGATTGTATCAAATATTTCTGGCAAATCAGAAATATAAATATTGAATAGCATGAGGACCAGAAAACACATCCTTGCTTTAAACCATGCACTGTGTACATTTTTTGGTGAGATTGTGCCCATGCTTCTCAATCTGATTTGCACCAAAATATCACTATAAAGTAGTGTTAATGCCTTTAATAGCCCCGCTGGGATCTTTCACCAGACTAGTTTTCCCCACAATCGCCGCAATCAACCATATCAAGCGGTGCTGCAAAATCAATAAACAGGGCATACAATGGTGTACTTCCTTTTTCCAAAGCTCCAACTTTCAAGATGTTCAACATTAAGATGTAATGTGTGGTACTAGAGCCTTCCTAAATCCTGTTTGACACATACAAAGAATCTTGGTTTCACCAGCCCAACCCTGGAGGTCCAAAGTGGTAAATATTTTCCTCAGCATATCTCATAATGCAAGCAATCTGTAGCTCACTGGATCGAGCCTGGCCCCTTTCTTGAAGAATGTAATTAAAATGAATTCCTTCCATGACCTAGGAACTGCTCCCAAAATAATGATCTTATCTATCTGTAGTTTTAACTTTTCTGAGGCTCACAAAGGTAAGTATCCATGTGCTAATCTACCATCCCTTTTACATCTACTTTTGTGAATTTAGACCAGGCCTGTTCACGTATGGTGTTAGTAAGTTCTATGGTCTTATTTCCCAAGGTTTTATCTAACAGTTTCCAGATTTTTTTGAATCTCCTGCGATTAAGATTCCGATGATTTCTTGTCACTGTACAATGAGTACTGAGTATCTCTTCACCCAATTCTTATAATACATTTTTCCCTTTTTGATCTGTACCTTTTCAACTTTCCCACTGGAATTAGCATCTTTATTAACAATTTGTATTTGTTGCCTCAAAGCCCTATTAGCGTCTTCTATCATTTTGTCATTACATTTGATGTACCTAGTATAATTGTCATCCATGGCGCTCCTTAAAGAAAAGCTTATCGCAAAAGATTTCGTAAGATCTTTTATCCAGTTTTCTATGTCATAAAGAGTAGTTTTCTTATCCGCTAAAATGTAATCTGCCTATCTTGCTCTAAATAGCGTCTCACAGCTTTCAAATTGTGATCCGTCCACTGAATACGGTTTGCACCGTTATTGATTCTTACCTCTCCAATTTTAACTTTTTGCTCACACTTATGTCTGGCTTCTAGAAGTATTGATATACTGGCATGATCGCTATACATATAAAAGCTAAATTTGATAGATTTGACTAGCCTGAAGTGTTCAGATATTATGAAAAAGTAATCTATAGTAGACTCTTTATTACCCACTTCCCAGATAAACTCCACTGGTATATCACCTTCTGTTTTCCCCATTAATCACAGTGAAATCCCAGTCACTCAATTTATATTATATCAACATATATATCATATTTTATTGTCATTGGTGAGAAGAGAACCATGGTCTATAAGTGGCATTGCATACGTGAGCTCAAAGACAATTTGTATTTGTGACATTTGGCTGCATGGGACGTTTTGTTGCATTTTACTGTGGCACTTTGTTATGAGGGGACAGCTCCAATACCCCTGATTGTCTCCCCTTTTCCTCCTCCCTCCACTGTTGCCCACTCCCCAACCCCTATTTTACTTCCCCTCCACCTGCCCTAAACCTACTGCAATTAAATGAGGTAAAACGTCCAAAGCAAAATGCGCCTGTTCGCTGCAGCCAGATGGGGGGATACCGACAATTATGCTTGCAGTGTGTACTTTATATAAATGGTCAAAAGTATTCTTATGGTCGGTATGACTAATTTATAAAGTGCAAAAAATGGCACAAGTGGCTTCTTGACAGGGGTGTAGGAACCAGCATGGTCAAGGAGACACATCCATATTGCATTGCTGTTGTTGGCAACTATTGACAATCTGTTGAATTACCTCTGTAATGCGTTCTGTGTTCACTATTTTGCATACTGTTTATGCATTCCCTGTAGCACAACTCCTGTAGAATACACTGGTAACCCATAATGACTGAAGCAGATGTGCCTTTTGATACGTGCTATGATCTTTAAGAAGATTACTTACTGTGTTAAGCACTTGTTGCAAAGATATATGTTCACATACAAGATCACAATACAAAACCCCAGTGAGGCCCAATTGGAAACAGTGGAACCAACATATCAAGGATCTTACACCAACTTTGCCGCTACAAGAACCTGGGCATATCTTATTTTACTGTATACCATTGTACAGTCTTTGGTGAAAAGCGTTGTCCCTTCACAGTTAGTGGCTTTTTTCTTACCATTTTGCTGGCACTCTATTTTTATGGAATCCACTTAAGTTGAAGGGGTATGTGACAAAGGCCACTGCCTGTTTCTGTAAAACACTAGGGAACTGACTCAGGTGGCCGGGGGACACTTTAAGTCAGTAGATGTTGGGCCCAGTGATGGTATGGGGTGGATACCCTGGTCACCTTATCTGGATTCCCGACACACGGCAGGCCATGGTGAAATTACCTCTTGACATGCCAGTTCTAGACGTCCTAGAGGTCCAGTCCATTCCCACCCCATTGGCCAATCAGAAAAGGCCTAGAGGCTTAATCCCTTATCTGAACTATCGACAAGAACCTAAACCACAGTGAAGGCATGCCCCTAAACGCTCACACCAGAGAGAATACAACCTGCTAGGGAAGAAAGGCCCAAGTCGATCTTTTAAAGGTACACAGCGTCATAATGATGCAACAACATACAGTAAAAACCTGTGCTGTGAATTGGATGGACCTTATATATGATCCACCTTTACCCATAAGGGATACCGGTCTATTGGTCCCAGCCCAGTCCGTCCGTCTTCCATCACGTGGATGCTGCAGGGCTCATCTTCTTCTCATTTCAAAGGTCAGAAAACAAATTCATTTTACTCCTACCAAACAACTATTTTATCACTCATACTGTGCACTTGGCAGGCCTTATGATGACACAAAGGAGGTTCCGGGGCACTCTAACCTTCACACACACATTTCACTCACTCCCCTCTGTGCCATCCACCCTCGTTTTGAACTATAATTTATCCCTCCCATCACCTCGCAATACAAATCACACAATTGTTGCTTCAACGATAAGCCCTGTCCGTCCTCTTTGGACATCTCAGGACTTGTTACTTTGGGGTTGGTGGTCAAAGGGCACCTGGTGCCATGGAATTCAGAGGTCTTAAGTTTTAATCAGTTATATGGGCTATAACTCGTTGTCGGCTAGGGATGGGCCGGGTCTTGCTTTGGCCAGTGAGAGATAACATGCACACCAGGCGCCAGTCTGTGTTCGCGGCCTTGTAGGGCACATTCCTCTTGAACATCTTTGCAAGACTGTTAAGACAATGAATAGGCTTTGTGGCGGTTAGGGGTGTGGGCTTTCCTCATGGGAGCTTGGTCATGGATGGGGATTTCTCTTTTCTAGCAAATGTGGGCCTAGTGCATGCAATTCCGCATTTACCATGCAGGCCTTCCATCCTACCTATGGTTACTAACATCTATGCAAAATAGCAATGCGGCTTGCGCCTTAAGATGTACTGTGTGGACAGACTACACTTGGTTATTTTGGAGTATGGTCCCGGTAAATTGGGAGGTGTCCCTCTCACCGTCCCTGCTCCCCTCTGGCCCATCATAGTGCTTCAAATGCATCTCACCTCACTCTAAAGTGCCTAGGAGGTGGGAAGGGGCTGCCCCCTTCCCAATATTCCCCTCTTTCGTTAGTTCTACAGTAACAAACTCTAGGATACCTCTGTGCTCCCACACCTCTGTCGCTGCTTCCACATATGGCTGAGTTCCCTTTATTGGGACCCAGGCCTTACAAAATAACCGCAACCTCTCCCCCATATACGCACACTCTTCAGGTGAGCAAGGCATAAAGATGCAACTCCTCAGCCCTGCCAGGAACACCCAAACCTCTGTTTAATTCACTGGGTCAGGGGGCAGAGAAATGATAGTGTGGTACAGAGGATAAACTTCATCTCCATATGGGATGGGAAGCATTTCACACTTCAGGCCACCCTGTGGGACATCAGTCTGTACTTCAATATTTTTTCTTTTGCGAAGTGCTTTTGGAACCCCAATTGATACCATCATTCTTGTGCTATTAGCGGCCACATTGGCACAACTTCGAAGGGTCAGCTTACAGGTGCAGAAAATAACAAGGATGAACACAATGATGGGCATTAACATATTCTTGATCGCTCCAAGCCATGACGAATTGTCATGATGCCTACCCCCAGGCATCCGGACCAAGCCCATCAGCCCCAGGAGCAGGCATCTAGACATTTAGTAAAACCTCAGCAGCCCCGGCTAGGGGCTATCTGGGTTCAGTCCTGGCGCCTTAGGCGCCAGGCTCATAGTAGGAATCAGTCCTGGCGCCTAAGGCGCCAGGCTCAAAGTCATTACTTACCTCAGGCAGACCATGCTGCAAATGACTCCAATCCAACATGAAGCCTGAAAGGGACTATTTTTCTACAGGGACTATTTTTTACTCGGGTGTGGTTCTAGGGACTTCTTACCTGGGACTACTTTTGAGGCTATTTAAACCACGCCCGACCAGCAACACATGCTTCGCGTTATTCTGCATCCAGCAGCATAACACTCACCGTGCCTGCAGCCTGCATCCAGTCTTCTGCCACGCCCACCTCGAATCCGGAGCTCCTAAAACAAAGAGGAAAGAAAGGGACAAGGTTAGAAAACAAACTTATTTTTATTCCACACCTGATTCTGGATCCATCTTGTCTCCGGACCTGTAAAGACAATCATTTCTGCACGCGCCGCACCTCCAGCTGCAGCGCCGCGCCATACTCACCAGTCTTCACAGCATCCTTCGGGTCGGCGCTGCCTCCATCATTTCTTCGCCGAACTTCGGCACCTAGGAGACAAAAGAAAACCACAAGGTGAGCCGAGGGAACCAACAAATATAATTCTTACCACCATAGACTTACCTGATTTACCACCAGAGGCATCCTTTTGTGACTCTCCATATTTTCACCTGCCGCATCTGTAAAGAGAGACAAAACAACACGTTTTCCTCGTGCAACATTTACCGGACAGCGCCGGGTAATACAGACTCTTACCTGAGCGCCACCAGCTGCCACAAGAGCATCTTTTCACGAGCCAGCTGCAAGACAAGAAAGGAAGGGGGGAACAAGAGTGACATCGGACATATTGAACTCTATGCACTTAATACTTACTGGTCCTCACCAGGAACCTCAGAGTCAATACTCTCCGGAACTCTCCCGAGCCTTCAAACCAGTGAAGTAACTGGAATCGACGCGCCCCTGCAAATCCACACAGGATGGAGAGCTCATCTTTCAAGAATATAAGGTGAGATTGCTGTGAGGACATTTCGGAGGTGATTAGTTGGGGAGGACTGTGGGGGTGCCATCACCTGAATCCACAAGTGGCTAAATCCATCTCTCCACTTGCAGGAGAATATTTCTACGGGTTAAGCAGACAAGATTAGGAGGGCAGATCCAGTCAGGCATCGCTGCACTGCGCATCACGTGGGTGGAGACCGCAGCTGTCTGGGTCCGACCGACGCCCCTGTGGGAGCCAGGTGAGCGTAACACGAATGCCATAGTAAGCCAATCATTGTCCTGTATTCTTCCCTCCTTCTTCATGCGAACACCCAGGCCATGGACAGCTGCAATGATATGAGACAATGATGCATTCTCCGCATCCTCTGGAGGCACAAATGTGCAGCAAGAATCACCAAACCTTTTGCAAACCTATTCCATTGCTGTTAACATGTCTAACACACAACGATTTTGCATCGTCATAAGTCCCAATGCACACAACTCAACCTTGATCACGTTGAACCCATTCTCTGTGTCATTTGTGAGCTGGGCCAGTTCCCATCTTACGATCTGCAACCATTTGGCATTTGCTGCGACCTGCACTCCCGGAAAAGTAAAGATGCAAAAAAGGATTCGGCTGAGTTGAAGAGCCTGTATTCTTCTGGTATTTCAGCAATGTGGAAGAGTGTTTGGGTATATAATTCAACCTTTTCATCCTCTGGGGTTGTTGGAACTGTCTTTTTCCTGGCAGGATATGGGGTTATTGTGTGGGCACCAGGCCCTTATCTTCATTCTTGATTGTGGGGGGGCTAGTTGGTTCCTCTGAGGGCAGTGCTCTTCTCGAATTACTAATAGCACTGAGTGCAATGTGGCCAGTGAACAACAGCCCCTCCATGATGGTGGAAGGTGCACGTCAGCTTGTCGGCCACAGACCAGTAGTCATCCATCAGCGCTGCTCTCCTTTCTTCATGTCTGCGATCAAGAGAGTCTTATCGCAATGTTCGTTTGAGCCGAAAAATACTGTACCACTGCTAAGGAAACAGATTCTACTTTGAACTTCTGCATTTCTTTAACTGAGGTTGGTCTGGGGGTGGGGTGTAATGACGTTGCCCGGTCTGGTAGTATTCTTTTACTATTCGCTGAAATGAACTGCCCCAAATAGATCACTTCCTGTTGGCAATATTGCAATTTGGCATTGCCGACCATGTGCCCCTTACAGGCCAGCAATTGTAGGAGTGCAATGGAGTGCCTTTGGTAGTGCTGTTCACTGTCACTACACACAGATTGTCCGCATACTGGATAATCGTACTAGGCAGCTGAATATTCCCTATATCGGCATGCAGTATTCTGTTAAATATGTTCAGGCTCTCGCAGTAACCCTGAGGCAACCTAGAATGTGCAAACCGCACCTGGCCCTGTGTAAATGCCTTGAGGTATCTCGACTCCGATCGAGTGGAATCGAGAAGAATACATTTTTAAAGTCCACTACAGTAAAATATGGCTTCTTTGAGAATGCTACATAAAATTGTTGCAGTATTCAGAAAAACTGGAAATTCTTTCTGTAGCAAATCATTTAGGGGGTGCAGGTCCTGAATCATTCTCCAATTGGCCCCTGTTGATTCTTTGACAGAATATATTGTCGTGTTACACAGGGACGTAGATGGCACGATAATCCTCTGGTCCTGCATGGCCTGTACTGTCTTTCTAATACCTTCTTCCGCCTACCTCGATAACGGATATTGTCTGCCTGGGCAGCACCACACCTGGATTCAGTGTTATGCGCACAGGGGTCACGTCTTTCAGTAACCCTATATCATGTGGATTTGTAGTCCACAACTGCGAAGGTACGGGTTGTAAGTCCTCGCCCAAAAATAGAGATGGAGTTAATACTGCCATCAAGGGACACTGCACTCTTCAGTACTGTATCATTATCTCACAGGGAACACAGATCTCTAGGATTATTTCCCCATCTTTGTTGTTATTTTCAAATAATTCATCTTCCGTCATTTCCTTTAGCTGTACCATTGGATCTACACAGAGCACTGCGCCACTCATACCCATCCCTGTCCATTCCCAACAGGACAACCCTCTTGTCTGACACCAACAAGCCCTGCAGATCCAGCGACAATATCATTCCTGCCACCACCTCAGGTGACACTGCTGGACAGAAGATAAAATCAGTGGGCACTCACCAACACTGTTTGGCAATCTGGTACACCGCCTCCACAAGCACTGTAATACCATAAATAAACATGTCCGGGGTCTACCGGAATCCGCGCGGCCCACCACCTCCCTTGTCATCATATATATTATCAACATTGCCCTTCACAGCGCACTTCCCAGGCATGGAACAGACTATACCATGATCTGTAAAGGATATAGGGGGTCATTACGAGGTTGGAAGTAAGTAACAGTCCTTACCGGCATGGAGCAAATACCGTGTCCATGTAGTAAAGAGCCCGCTAATAGAGGGCTATTACGAGTTCGCATGCACAAGCTTTGCGCCATGCCGGTAACAACATTACCGTCATGCCGTTAAAGTCCAAAAAATGGCCCCTAGCGGCATCATGGAAAGCGCAGACAGCACTACCGGCATCAATGGAAATGGCAATAGCAGTGACTGCTATTAGCGGTGACCGTAAATAAGCGGAACCGGAAGGAGCGTCATCGCACAGGAATGGGAAAGAGCACAGCGGCCATCTTTAAAAACACAATCCATTGCCATCCTCAGCCCTCAGGACCTGGAGCACATTGCTGACTACAGACATCAACCTCCCACAAGAAAATCATGCCCAAGGCAGTAAAAAAAGGCGCCTCCCGCCAGCGCAAAGAGCGCTTTAATGAAGACGAACTAATAATGCTGGCTGAGACCCTGGCTGGCAATGCCGAGGTTGTTTTTGCAACCAGCCTCAACAGAGAGGCAGTGTTAAAGAAAAAAGAAATCTGGGAACTTGTTGCCCAAAGAGTCAGCGCGGTAGGCAACAACCCGCACAATAAAGCATGTCCGGAAGAGATGGGATGACCTGCGCCTGCGAGTCAGGAACATCCTGTCTGCAAACAGGAGCCACGCCGTGGCTACTGATGGAGGACCAAGCTCACCAATAAAGCTAAGCCGGTGGGAGGAAATCTGCACCAGCACGATTGGCATAGAGGCCATCGAAGGTGTTGGCGAGATGGAGCGTGGCTCCACCTTATTGGCGGAAGGAGGTGAGTGTCCTAAGAAAACACTGTAATACAAAGTATGATGATAGTCCACCATTTTGTCTGTCTAAAGAGGCAATGCATGGCCCAATACATACACATTCCTTGTCTAGATGTCGTCCGCAGCACAGACACATGCATGCAGCATGACAATGCCATACCTGACACACACCACACATATATGAAAATGGTATAAGTCACACTGCACACAGGCAACAACAGAAATGCATGTCACATAGCATACGCCCGCCCCAACATGAGTGACCCTGATGGATGCCTGCATGCTCCATCCATATAGCAAGCAATGTGATCATCAAAACTCCACTGCCTAATTCCCTCTAATGTGTAGAAGAGCAATGATCCCCCACAGGCTCAGATCATGACAGTGAGGCTCAGCACTCACCCCCAAAGGCGACTACACCCTGGAAGAGGGCCAGGGATGAAGGCAACAGGCCTTCCACTTCCAAAGGCCCAGACAAGCCACGACAGGCAATGAAGAGCAATATAGCCCAGGATGCCATGGCACTGGTGCCAGTGAGGCCCATCACCACAGTTCCCACAACACCTGTGACACCTGCTCAGGAGACAGTCGATGGGGCACAATCTGCAGAAAACAGATCTGTTGGGGAGGCGGCAGCTACGGCACCCCTGGCAGATGATGACGTGCAGGGCCAGGTGTGTGTGCCTGTCGAGGACGACTCCTCGGACCTACCTGCAACACCAAGTCCCGCCCCATCCCCCCAGTTCACACCTGTCGACTCAACCACGACACCACCCCGGAGCAGTCTGGGTGGGAGTCCGTACAAGGGAGCATGAGTCCCACGGAGGACCCAAATGGATTTGCCCAAGTCACACGTGCACCCTCCACCTCCACTGGTGCACAGGCAGGGGTGCAGCAGGCAGAACACGCAGCACAGCGCCAGGAGGAGCTCACTGCTCTAGTGAGGCAGTTTGTGGCAGACAGTGCCCAAGAAAGGCAGGAGGGCCGCAACAACACTGCATCCCTGAGGCAGGTCATTGTGGAAAGCACTAATAGATTATGCGAGGAGGTGTCTGCCCTGAGGCAGGTGCCCACCCGCATTGCAGATTCCATGGAGGCTGATCGTCCAGCCCCCAGAATGGAGCAAGCGGCCACCCCTTCCTCGTCAAGCTCCACTCAAACCAGCCCCCTACGCAGGTCAGCGCGCACCCTGCGCCGCTCGGACATGCCACCACAAAGTGGAAGGATGTAGACAGGGCAGCCTGATGAAGGCAACTGATACATGAAGCATTTGCTTGCACCCTGTGTGGGGGAGTTGTGGAGGGAGGGGGGTGAGGGTGTGTGGGGGAGTTGTGGGAGAGGGGGGTGAGGGTGTGTGGGGGACTTATGGGGGCAGGGGGTGAGGGGGTGTGAGGTGGAGGGTTTGAGCACTTTAATCTTTTTTGACAGTTAAATACACCCGCTGTGTGAAAAAAAAAATCTTGAGTGGACATTACTTATTGCATATGTGTCATTTATTGATGTACAGTGCATAGTGTACATGTACTCCCACACCCAGTGACCTCTGTCCAACTTTCATGTCAGCCTCTGCAGCCATGTGTGTTAGAAATATTGTGCAATCACTGACTGATGCACAGCACGTCCCTCCTGTGCATCGGCACCGCGATTATGTGCTCTCACATCTTCTTCATCCCCTTCATCATCACCAGGTGGTTGCAGTTCAATGTCAGGGGCAGGGGCACGTTCCGCCAGATACACATGTTGTGCAGCATGACACATGCCATGATGATCTTGGCCACCTTCTCATGCCTATAGAGGAGTGCCCCACCCGACTGGCTAAGGCAGCTAAACTGTGCCTTCAACAGGCCAAAGGTCTGCTCGATGACCACACGGATACGGGTATGGGAATGATTGTAGTCCTCCTCTGTGGGTTTCGGACAGGGGTGAGAAGCCACGGCTTCAAGGGGTAGCCACTATCACCTGCATGAGAGGCAATAAAAGGTATATGTTAGTCGATTCATGATGGACAGCTGTACTAGTCACACATGCCTGCAGATTATCGTTGGTCACATACACGTCACTGGTTGTATGCACACAATTTTAATGCCCTCGATGTGTTCTGTGCGATGGACTTATGGTGTGGGTTGCATCTCCAAGATGATACACGGTGTACACTGCCTTGATGTTGCTCATGCATTGTGGACGCATACCGCTGTGTTTGTGTCGAATTTGTGATGTGTTGTGTTCTGTATGATTTTCTAACTGCCAGCGTTGGCAGGAGGCTCTGCAATATTAGGCATTCAGCGCTGATTATTACAATGGTGACATGATGCACTTCTGTGGTGGTGGCGACCCTGTGACAAGCAGTGGATTCCCTTGGTGATTTTGTTCAGTGCACTCCCATGGATGCTTGTCCTGTGTTGTGATTTGCTGCAGACATTTACATAGTGAATATTCACAGCATGTTGCTGGATTGTGTTATGGAGGGTGAGGTACGATGATGGGTGGTGGACGTGTTGTGGGATGTGGGGTGGTTTTAAGTTTGGCATGTTGTGATAGGTGTCCAGCTTACTTCATTGCTATGGGATTTGGTTTTCATGTTCATTTTGGGATGCTTTTGAGCGCAGTGTTTTGTGATGTGCACACCGTGCTGTCACATCAACAATGACACCATGGTGGTGTGTGCATCTATCCCCCCATTTCACTGCCATGTGCCTGTCATGCAACTTACCAAGCAGCCAGGCACGTCGTCCTGCATGTCGCTCCATCTAGCGTGGTAGCGTGGAGTTCCGCAGGACCATTAAGTCATGTGTTGATCCAGGATATTGGGCACAACAATGTGTGATGATCTTGCTGGTGTCACATACCATCTGCACATTGATGGAGTGGTATTGCTTGCAGTTGCGGTACCCCACCTCCATGGCATGCGGGACCACCAACTCCACGTGGGCGCAGTCCAGGGCACCTATACAATTTGGCATGCCTGCCAGTGCATGGAAGACAACTTTTGTATCAGAAATCTCCTGGGGAGTCCGTGGTAGAGATATGTAGTCCCTTGTGTGCTTCAGGAGGGCATCCAGCACTTGGTTCAGTATGCGAGAAAGTAAGGGTTGTGATATGCCATGCATGTGCCCCACTGTGTGCTGGTAGGTTCCTGTGGCAAGGAAGTGGAGCACCGACACTACCTTCAGTAGAGGCAGGATGGCGGTGCGTATTTCAATGAGGATGGCAATGTCGCTGTGTATCATGTCCACAATGGTGGTGATGGTGTCCCGGTCCAGACGGTACAGGGTGTGGATCTGCTCAGGGGTTAGGTTGAATGGACTGGCTCTGATGCAAGGGATTGGGGGCTGCCTGCGTGGTACCACTGGAGGCACTGGTGGGGCATGCTGGGCCTTTCTCACCCTCCTTCTCCTCCTGCGTCTCCTCTGTGGTGCCTGCTGTTGTTGTTGTTGTTGCTGGTGTAGCAATGCAACCATGTCCTCCATCCCCAGTATTGCTACTACTAGTGGAATAATTTTGGTGTGGGAAGGGGTATGGTGTGTGGGTGTGCTCCTTTTGTGCTGGCCCAGACTCCATTGCCTCCACCTGTGCTGATTGTGTGCACCTGTGGCAGTTGGGAACACTGCACATAGCAGTTTACGGGTGCTTCGCGATGTCGGTATTGCAAGCATGCCGGTATCCCCTATTAGCGCCTTCATGATGCCGGTATTTGCATGTCCGCCTGACTTGTGATGTCCTCCTGCTAGCGGCATTCCCGGTATTGCTGGCCTGAAGGCCCGCGTACCCGCACCCTTGCCGCTATTAGAGGCACAGTTATTAGCGGTGCCTTTAATACCGGGTTCTTAGGTCGGAATAGCCTGGAGCGGTATGCAATGCTGGTAATCCTTTACTGGCATCGTTTTTCCATTACCTCCAACCTCGTAATGACCCCCATAGTCATGTTTAACTTGCTAAGCAGGTCCCTGCCCAGAAATTAACAGGGGAACTTTAGGGATATAGTAAGGGTGCCTGTACTACCTTCCCTCCCACCGTTACATCCAACTCCTTAGTGTATGGAACCTTAGAAATAGCCCCAGAGAATCCCTGCGCATCAAGATATTTTTCTGATAGTGGAAAGTTTCCTTCCATGATACAAGATTTAGTTGCACCAGAATCCATCATGAATATGAACTGCTTGTTTCCTGTCTACACCCCCACCAAAGGTTCCTCTTCAGAGTGGATGGTTGTTGACAAGACCGGACACGCGAGTACTCTCTGTGGGTTGTCCTAATCAGGGTATGTGTTTGTTCTAGGAAACTAGAAGGGGCCAACTCCTACCACTGCTGATCCTCCAAAGGGACCAGCAGCCCATTTGGTACCCTGTTTACTGAGGCCGCACTGCCCTATTGCTGCTGTGGCGGATGCCGCACTTGCACGTCCGATGCTTGAGGCTGTTGATTATATGTTTGGTGTTGCCCCTAGCAATACCCTTGGTTCTGATATCCTTGACCCTGTTGCGGATATCCTAGTCTTTGGGGCCCTTGGCCCTGTTGTTGCAGCCCATAATAATAACTCACTGCAGACCTGCATTCCCTTGGGAAATTCCCCCACCTTAAATAATTCCCCATTGAGATGGTCCGAACCCACGTCCCCTGGGTCCAAACGCTTGTCCTCTTGCTCCTCGAAATCCCCCTCTTCCTCGTTGCGGCCCTCCTTCTTGCCACTGTGTGCCAAGATACTGTTGCCCCCAACCCCACTGTCCTTGTCCTCCTTCAGCCCAGAGCACCGGAATAGTGACACTCACGACTTGTTGGGTACTCTCTGTTCCTCCCACCTGTACTGGCTTCGATACAGGCACCTGGACTGCAACCTTTGCCAATGCCGTCTCCACCAATATCGCTTCTTCCCCCTGATGCCTTTGGACTGTTTCCCTTTCCCGCTCCTTAATCCTTTTACAATGATGCACTATCATATTCTGTATTTCCGGCCACACCTTTGCCTCGATAACCACGATCTTATCCAACGGCTTCTCCACTTCCTTCGGCAAGCCCCTCTTTACAATAAAATAGAAAAATGGAATTGACTGATCCCATGGCCCTCCCGTTTCAGCTCTCCACATCTCTTGCATTTTGAGAATAAATCTAGCTGGGTCCTCATCATCACCCATAGTATACTACATGAAGGATTGTAATTTAGGGGTATCTGGGAAGGCCCTCTGCAGTGCATCCCACACCAATGCTCTAACTCCATTAAATGGTGCTCCATCATGTGCATCGTCTCCCAGAGTTACTCTTGGGTACTCGGCCTTAACCCACGTGTCCCCAGGCTGGTCCCCAATTACAGCTATTTGAGAAGCCCAATGAACTGTGGCTCTTCTGGGATTCTCTGTTGTAACTTCCAATTTTAAAGCGTCCAACCTCCAATTGGCTATTAATTGATTCCATTCTCTTCCTCTGTTCCTCCCAGAATCTCCCTCGACATTCTCCATTGGTAGGTAAGGAACAGTCAGTTGTACAATCATATAATTAAAAAACCCCTGGAGTTCCATGAGAAAAATTGAATTGGAGGGTTGTCATCAAGTGAATTACCTTTAGCCCTAAACCAATAGAAATTTTAAATCTACAGATTTCCAGTCTGACGACGTGGAATATTCAAACATGTGAATCTATGAACGATACCAGTGCTGGAGAAATACAGTTACGGGTAAGTAACAAAGACTTCTCCAGCATTGAATCCTTTATGTTATGTTATGTAATGAGCATTTATAGAGTGCACAAATACCATAAGGCTACTTGTCACTTGAGTACAAGGGCAGCAGAAAAAGGAAACTAGAACAAGTGGGTCTTGAGTGCATGTCTGAACTGAAGAAAGCTAGCCATAGTACTGAGGGTCAGAGGGAGAGAGTTCCAGAGTTGGGTCGCCACCACTGAAAAGGAGCGCCTGACTCTAAGCATATATCTGAAGCATGGGACTAACGCAAGCCTGGCATCAGCTGAGCGGAGGGGACGAGAAGGAATATACCAGAAAAATTGAGTTTGGAGATATTCGGTGCCTAAAAAATGTACAGCACGATACCCAAGGCATAGCACTTTAAAATGAACCCATTTAGCAACAGGGAGCCAGTCCAAATGTCAGAGAACTGGAGAGATATGCGCTGTCCTGGGGGACGCAGATGCAAGTCTATCTGCTGAGTTCTGAAGAGCCTAAAGACGGTTCATTAGATACAAAGGTTGACCCAGGAACAGAGAATTACAATAATTAAGAGAAGAGAGTGCAAGAGAAGCAACCACAGGGGTGTGAAACTGGGGAGGCAAAAAAGGAAGAACTTTACGAAGAATTTTCAGCTGGAGATGGCACTTCCGACACACAGGTTTGATGTGTGATTACATGGAGAGGGAGAAAGAGATCTTAACTCCCAGATCCCTAACCACTGGAAGCGCAGTGGCGAAGGGGCCAGGTGACGAGTGCCAGAACAGGGGGTCCAGATGGAGGTCTCCATAGAGGAGCCTGCCACGGGAACCTCTGTTTTGCCACTGTTGAGTTTTAACCATGTAAGGCTCATCCATTCTCCCACAGATTGAAGGCAGGATCTAAGCCTGGAAGAAGTTTCAGAAGAATAAAGTTCAATACAGAAGACAATTTGAGTATCGTCGGCATAAGAATAGCAAACAAACCCAAAGGAAGAAATTAGCTTAGTGAGAAGTTGGATATACACATTAAACAACACCAGGGAAAAAGCAGAGCCCTGAGGGACACCACAAGAAAGAGTGACAGGAGGGGACTGGAAAGGGGGAAGAGAAAGAGATTGTGAACAGTCTTAAAGAAATGACTGAAACCAGGTAAAAACAATACTAGATATGCTGGCCCCGGCGAGGTGGTCAAGAAGGACAGTGTCGTCAACCCTGTCAAAGGTAGCAGAGAGATCCAGAACAATAAGAACTCCCACACCACCCTGATCGTTTGTAGACATGAGAGCATCTAACATAGAGAACAACAAGCTCTCAGTCCCTCATCCCGAATGGGAGCTGGATTGGGAGGAATCAAAGAAACAGGATTGTTCAAGAAATGAACTACGAAGAGGCCATACCAGGGATTCCAGGAGTTTCATTAAGAAGGAGAAAATAGAAATAGGCCAGAAATTTGCTGGAACAGACTTCTTCAGGATAGAGACCACGAGTGCATGGTTAAGGGAAGAATGAATGGAACCTGTAGTGAAGGAAACATTAACCGCATGATTTTTTCATAGATTCACATGCTTGAATAGAATAGAATACCAGGTAGTGGTTGCATGCCACCACTAACTAAAGCACACATAGGTATAAAGGTACCCAGACAGTACCCTCGGCCCAGTATGCATGCTCAAAACAAAGAAGTACTGCTTGTCCGACAGCTGACTCCCTTCTGGCATCCTCTTCCAGAGACTAGTGCTTGGCGAACATGTGGTGCGTGCCCCTTGTAGCCATCATGCAAATGTCCTTCATGGCCACTCCCACTTGGAACGCTGTGGTAGCTGCCCTCCCCCTGGTGGAATGGGCAGTAGCCGGATGAGGTAGAGGGTTGCCCTTGATTTTGTGGCAGTGGCTGATGCAATTTACCGCCCAATGTGCAAGGCCTTGCTTGGAAATGCTCTGTTGTCCCTTGTAACGGCCTGTGAAGGCGACAAATAATTTAGAAGATGTATGAAAATCGCTGGTATGTTGAAGATAGAACTTAAGGACTTGCGATAGGTCCAGCCAATGGAGGCCGCATTCAGAGCTTGAGGTGTGATTGCTAAAGAAGTTTGGGAGGACTATGTGCTCTTACAGAGTCATATCTGAAAAAACCTTAGGAAGACATTTGGGGTGCGTAAAGGATCTCTCCCACCCATGTTAGGGAGAAAGCACACCCTCATCCTGACAGGGACGCATGCAACTGTGCTGAGAAGCAGCATGGAGGTCGGGGCTTGGAAGTGCACGCCCTGAGAGAGGTTGCATCCCATGTGCCACCAGCATAGTGCTTTGTGAAAGGTGGGTGACTGAAGTGCAATATCCTCCCATGAACCTGATGCGTGCGCCCAGTGTAGGTCCAGAGCCTGTTGGATTGGCCTCATTTGCAACCTGCAGTTTGAGACTAGCTATATACATGAAGGCAGCATGCCCAGCAGGGATTTGAAACAACATATCATGGTGGAATGTGCCCTGAGGAACCAATTCACTAGCTGTGACATTGATGCTATCCTTTTGGTGGATGGTCTTACACGCAGGATTCGGGTATCTAGTTCTGCTCCTAGGAACAGAGCGGTTTGCGTTGGTGTGGACACTGTTGTTGATGGAGAATCCAAACCCTTTTAAGGTTTCCATTGTTTGCTTGATGACCAAGGGTGTTTAGGCCTTTATCAGCCAATCATTGAGGTATGGGAAGACTTCCACTCTGGCCTGTCTGAGATGAACCGACACCAGGGCTAAACATATGGCGAAGACCTTTGAGGCCTAACTCAGACTGAATGGGAGCAAGCAGAACTGGAAGTGACTGACTCCCGCTGTGAACCAGTAATTCCTGTGGGCTGAATGTATGGTTACATGAATGCACACATCCTCTAGGTTGAGTGTGGCTACAAAATCACCTTGGTGGGGCCATGGCAGGACCTGTTGTAGGGAGGTCATCTTGAACTTTATGCGCTTTACGTACTTGCTTAAGGCACGCAGGTCTAGGATTAGGTGCCACTGTCTGCTCTTTTTCTTGACTATGAAGAACCGCAAGTAAAATCCCTTTCCCCTTTGTTTGATAGGGACTGTCTCTGTGGCGGCCTTCTGCAGTAGTTTGTCTACCTCCAGTTTGAGCTGGGTTATGTGGTGGACGTTGCGCCGGCGTGGTGGTAAGGCTGGCAGGCGCTGTATGAAACTGTCGCTTGCACACTATTTGAAGCACCCATTTGTCCAATGTGATCTTCTGCCGTTGATGTAGATGTTGGCTGATCCTCCCTCCTACAGGGGTGCAGTGTGGAAGGGAGTGCCAATGTCTGCCCGTTCTGTTTAAATGTTTGGGTTCTTGTTTGGCCTGAACTGTGTCTGCTTTTCTGCATGCTGAACCTCGTGGATGGTTGTTGGTATCTGCTGGTGGACTGAAAAGCAGTGGAGGACCTCTGTGAAGTGTATGGTCTGCCTTACAATCGAAATTTCCCTGATGCCCCATGAAAAGTGCAAAAGTAGCACTTGTCCTTGTCCTTGAGCAAGCTGATGGCTCTAGCAGTGTCCGTGTCCGTCTTAACTTTTCTCCGATGATCGTCGACTTTCTTGACAAATAACTTCTGCCCGTTGAACGGCATGTCAAGTATCTGTGCCTGGATTTCCGACTTGAAGTTCGTAGCTTTCATCCACGCTTGGCACCTGAGAACAGTGCCATGTGCCATTTGCCTTAACCCTGACTGAGCTGCGCCCAGAGCGGAATCTATCATGTGGTTAGATATTGCTTCGCCATCCCTGACGATCGTCTTAGCCTCCTCCTGGAATTCTGAAGGTAGATGGTTCATAAACTTGGACATGCTATGCCATAACGCTCTGTCATTGATTGATGTCATAGCGAGACCATTAACTGCTCTAATGGATAAGGAGCCAGACGCTCACACCTTCCTACTCACTAGGGGTTATTAGCAGAGAAGCAGGGTTGGTGAGCTTTTTTCTAGCCGCTACCGTGATGACCGAGTCAAGCTTTGCGTGCCCGCATAAGCATAAAGGAGCATTCTCTGGGACCTTGGACTTTTTCTCTGGCCTAACCACTGTTGTGGTGGTGGAAAACGGGTTCGCTAGGATCTTCTCTCCTGTCTCTCATATGTTGTCAAGAATGGGAATAGCAGTAACCGTTCTCCTCCTCTTGTTCCTGTGCTCGTATAGCACAGACTTTTTCTCCTCACATGAAACTTGAAGATTGAACATTTCCGCTGTCTTGGCTTTGATGGAGTGAAATTAAGCAATATCCTCTGGTGGCGAAGGGCTTTCCTGGGCGACTCCCACCTCTTTTCTCTCTCGATTATGTAGTCATCCCATTCGTCAGCCCCTTTTTGGGGTGAATCTCTCCTTCTTCAGGTTCATTGTCCTGAGTGTTGGGGTCCGAGAAGTCCCTGTAAGGGTCATCTTTTTTTTATTTTTTTTATTTATAGTTGTTTTGGTCGTGAAAAAAATTCACAACCTTTCAACTTATACAAAATTACAGAAATTCACATGTACAAATCAATTGAAAATAAGTAAAACATTGTATACAATAGTAATACTAAAAAAGAAAATAAATATCTCTCATTTTAAAAGAAAGTTCAGTAGTGATTTGCAACACAAATTATAACGCATGTGAAATGATCATCATTTTCTTGGCACTGCATACATTGGTATTTTCAACTGATGCAAATAATTGACAACTGGATATCTTACAGCCTTTCTATTAGTATGGAAGATTAAGAACCATAGCTCTTTTGGAGTCAAAATCTGTTGGTCCCTAAATAAAGGCTTGAAATGAACACCCCGTACTGAGGCCAGTTTATCACATTCTGCACACAGGTGCATAAGGGTTTCTGCTTGTTGTTTACAAAACCGGCAAAGCAGAGGGATAGCAGCATTATCCCTTATATTGATCACATCATTAGTCAGCCACAGATTTAGTCTAAATCTCATAAAGCCATTTCTGTGGTTGGAACTAGGGGACCTCACCATATATTCAGCCACTGTGTTACAACGCTTTAATTCAAATGGAAAAGTCTCGAAATGTTTATAGTTGGTACATGCAAGACGTTTATAAATCCAGTCACCTTCCCAGATCTTTGTTCTTGCTTTGTTTGGATTTTCGATTAGCAAGATTGGATCAATCTGGGCTTTTGCTAGAATTGAGTGGATTTTTTGGCGCCATGTTTTTGGAAAGACGTCCATAGAGCTCAATAGATATATGGAAATGATGTTAATTATCCCTGTTGTGGCTTTGTTCATAAGACACTTGCGGTAAGGGTCATCTACTGGATCCCTCCAGTCGGGTAAAGACAACGGGGACGGTGCCCTCTGGGGTAGGGTTCGTGTTGGAGAGATGCTTGCCTGTCTCGGCAGAGGAGAAGTGCTTCCTGGTCTCCTGGGTGCAACACTTCGCCATTGCACCCGGGGGAGGCTTCTTTGGGTACTGACTGAGGTTCTTGTGGTGCATCCTTCAAGTCTGAAAACTCCTGTAGGATTATATCAGGTAATTCGACCATTTCCCTGATAGGGGACAGGTTAATGTTGGAACCTGATGTCTGAGGAATGGACAGAGTATGTATTTCACTCTCCGTCGTGGACAGCAGAGGTAGCAGTGTGTTTAACCTGGTATCTGTGAACGGCACAGTAAACATGGACGAGAGGTCATTGGGTGGGGTTTTCCCCATGGACAAGTGGGATTTTGAAATAACCGTGGATGAGAAGTCATTTCCAGCATTCATGGAGGAGCGATGCTTTGAACTAGTCGTGGACAGGTGATCTTTTGAGGTAGCCCTGGATGGGGAATCTCTTATGGAAATCATGGACGAGTCCTTTCCGGTAGTAATGGATGAGGATTCTCTCGTCGACGGAGACAGGGACTTTTTAGTGGACAATGGATCTACCGTGGATGAGGGCTTTCCCATCGACGATAATGCTTTTGTGGACGATGTGAGCATTGATGGTGACTTAGCCGTAGATAAATGAGACTTAATTGTAGACTCTGTTGTAAATTATTTCCCTGTGGACGACCCCTTGGTGATAGTCATGGACCTGTCCATTTAGACGTTTTCTCTTCAGAAAAAAGAGTCCTGATGGCCCTTAGATTCTCTAGAGATGACGTGTGACTCTCTGTCACCCTTCTTCCTTGCCTTTGCAGGAGGGGGGACCCTCTCTCCACTGAATAAGCTCTTCTCTTGGTATCATGCTTCTCAGGAGGCCTGTATGAGGTGACAGCGGCTGTTTTGACCGATTGCTCATCAGAAGAATGGCACTTAGTTCCTAGATGGAGAAGAAGTCTTCTGTGCCTGTCCTGAAGAATTTTCTGAGTGAATGTTTGACTAATATGACACCCCTGGATATCATGTGGATAAAAGCAGTATTTGCATTCCTTGAGAGGGTCTCAGATGAAGACAATCTTCTTGGAGCACCTGAGACATTCCTTGAAGAGAGAAGTTTGCCCCTTAGAGGGGTCTTCAGTGGCTGGGTCTGCCATGGCCATGAGGCACCTTGTGTAGGACTTTCCTTTGATGATTTTGTAGTGAAACCTGGAGTTTCTTGTCTGAAAAAACTCAGGCTGCGTAGAGCAGAGGAAAATGTCCCAAAACATTATCTAAAGGTGGAAAAAAACTTTGGAGATGACTGGGTTACAATGAAAAAAGCTCAGAGAGCTGAAGATGATTCCCTGGTCCCTAGACTGCAGTGACAAATTTGAAGATGACTGCCTGGGGTGGGGCTTAAGCCCTTCCAGCTCATTGGTTAGGATCTAAAGGGACCAAAGTGAGGTGGAGGGGCTACATAAATTAATGCCTTTCAGACGTCTTGCAATGTACATTGCTTTTCCTATGGAAACATTTTAAAATTTCTCAGTCTGAGGACGGGGAATATTTATGCATGCAAATTTATGAACGATCCAATGCTGGAGAATTACCTATTAGGGTTTTGTTTGACATATTTACAGATTAATAGTAGTTGGAATTATTCCTGGTGGGAACACCTTCTTGGTTTTGTTAAACAATAATGGCTATATTAGGTGAACCCCTGAGATACTACACATGGGACTGGCGATTCTGTTACATTGGCAGAAATTCTGGTGAAATGATTGGATCCCACTGATGGCAGATCCTAGTGTGCCCAACCACTTTCTAAACAGGTTATTAGCATCCATGGGCGAGGAACCAGCCCCTCAGTTGGCCAGGAAAACAAGCATAATCCACGAGTCACAGCTTGCGTTCTCCCTCCCGGCCACCGTACCTCCCAATGGCCATGAGCGTGCTAGCTTTCCTTACTTACAGTAACCTGGGCCATGTTACCCCTCTCTACACACACCCCTGGCATCTAGCTGCCTCGTCCGACCGCCACTTATGTCAGCACCTCTTGCTTTGATGCTTGCCTGTTTCTCCCAGACAATCACTTCCCGCGAATGGAAATAGTAAAGGGACAGCATCTCTTTGCTATTTCATTAAGTGGACACCTTGGTTGATCGTTTCTTCTTATGGGAAATAAGCATGCATGAGTAGCAGAAAATAGGTTTCCCATTACACAAATTACTAAAACTATTAGCACATGGACACCGAGGCCCAGTCACAACATTACTCTCCAAGCCTGTCCCAGACCAAGTAATTTAACATTATAAACAGAATTCCCTGCTCAACAGTGACAGTCCTTGAAGAGGGGGTAAGGAGTATTAATCATGCAGGATGTATTTAATCTAAAGTGATAAGAAGACCAGTGGCACAAATATGGAGTGGCATTAGGGGCAAGGCCCACCCACATTGGCTTAGGGCACACACTGCAGTTACAGCTACAGCTCTGCTAAGCGTAGACCATGTCCTGACAGCATATGACGATGCACATGTGCTTGGTTGCGGGTCAGGCAACGTGTTAACTTTTGCGAAGCTGCAAATGTATTGCTTGTTAGCCACAAAAGCAAGCTGTGTGCCTGTGTCAAACAAATAACTACAAGCATGTGACTTCCTCACACAGGCTCTGCAGTGTGTCTTAGTCTTGCAAGTTGCCCCATCACAGATGTGAAATAATCAACCATTCTCACAGTATTGTTCATTCGAGTAACTGTACTCCTACGTTTATAAACTAATAGGGATGCAAAGCGGTATGTGCCAACTATGCCATGACTTGCACAATGTGATTACCGCGCTCTATGTCTGCGTAGTGTTCTGAAACAATAGTGTGATTGCACCACTTGAGTGAGAAAATGGGGCATTTCTAGCTTCTGAATGTTGATGCCCACCAGTTATTTTGCATGCATGTGTGGCAGAGGGGAAACCATTTACTATGTGCGCATGTATGTGTGGGGCATGCAGTGTACACCTAGAACCCACGCAATGGGGCTATCTTCAAAACAGGCGGGGGGCATTCAGATTGCGACCAAAGGGAAGACGAGGAGGGGAGGGTGGCGGTGGTGGCAGGTCAATTAAAGGGCTTGCAAGGGGTTCAGGTACACCCCTAGCTACACGTAGATCTCCATATATCTTTGTGGAACTTGCATGCATGTCCGGGATGCATCTGCTTGAATCGCTTACTGTGTTTGCACTGCGGCTGTTTTAAAAGTCACAGTGAACGCGTGAAACTATATGAATTGAATTGCATTTCTTCCATACACAATCGCTAACATGAGTACCGTTTCCAGCAGTTGGGTAATACCTGTGTTGGCAATGTAGGTAGCCTATAAAAGCTCACACTTGGACCTGCTCTCGGAGGCGTGAACATAACACACTCCAAAGAAATACATATGTTCCCCTTATGTCTGGGGGCCAACCATGGGCCCAGGTGTATGAGGTGCAGCCCCACCCTGGAATTTATTCTGGTTAAACGATCAATACCGGTTCTTTGACAAAGTGTGCCTGTCCTTAATTTGCTGAGCAGATTTTTTGCATTTTTAAGGCGCTCACACAGCCCACGGGCATCTGTCGTTTTTATAACGCACTTAAATACCCAGAGGTTTTTAAGCGGACCCGGGGATCGAACCTGTGTTGCTTCGTGTTGCTTTGCTTCTAAGGGGAGCACGTTGCCGTTGAGCTATCCTCCCGGGAGATTACAGCCCTTCATCCATTCTTGAAGTTGTCCGTGCACTCTCCTTTCTGTCGTTTCTGGGATACGTGGAGCTTGAGAATAGTAGATAACTACCATGACATTTTTGAAAAAACAACAATGCAAAACACCATACGCTTGCAAAGCAGTACGGATAGGGTTAACAGTCCAGTATCACGAGTGATGCGCATGTCATTAAGGGCATAACTGCTGTTAGCACAATGATAGCCTTCGGCATTCGAATATTTGCCCAACAAATTAGAATCCAGCCAAAACAATTATAACTCCGACAATGTGCTTAACAAGCCCCACCCTCGATCTGCAAGCAAACCAACAGAAGAACAAAATGGGTACGTTAGTAGTGAATTGCACAATTTTATTAAAAGCAATGTGCAAACTTCAAAGAAAGAATTTGTTTTATTTTTTGTATTAGAGTGATCATTCAGTTACAGTAAGCCTTATGCAGTAAGGTACAAAAATACAAAATATGACAATTTAGAATGAATGTTAAAAAAGTAACATTCATCACCTTAGATAACCCATATCTACCCACATACTTAATGCAGGAGTTATACATTCATCAAAACGGGATGGATTTCCATCACTACCTTCATTGATGGTCCAGTTCTACCAACATTTTTGCCCAGAAAAAGCAAGAAATACTGGAAAGCCGGCTAGAGCTTCTGGACCTTCTAAAAGGGTGGATGGATGCTATCGGGGAGGGCATACTTTATTTCTGGGCAGTCCTTTTACAAACCAGAGGAATGCATGAGGTACTTGAGTTCCATTGGTTCAAGGGAAGTGAACTGTGACCAGGGTCGGACTGGCCAGTAGGGCAATAGGCCCATGGGCGAACCAAAAACACAAAATGCCGGAGTGGGCCTGTTTTTTAAATCAAAGTGGGACTCTTTTTTGGTTAATGTGGGCCAATGTGATGAGTTACTTCACTATGCAGCTAATAGTTTTGACCAGTGCTGCTGACTAAATATTCTTTAAAATGCACAATTTGCATCACATTCTATCCACAAAAAAAACCTTGAGTACTGTTCAAACAGCGTCACAAAAGGAATCAACAGCCCTTTGCAACTGTGGGCCACTTTTTCAATGGTGCCCGAGACTGTTTCATGGCCCAGTCCGACCCTGACCGTGACTATAATTCCCCTCATCTGGTGGTCTCAGTTGTTTGCAAATCTTTCTGATCCAGGGGTCATGCCCCTTCGTGCTCGGTTGGAGGGTTTCTATAGGTGGCAGGCCTGAAGATCTTAGGTGTGGGCTGGGCTGGAATGTGAGAAAAGCCCAGCCTTGAATTATTGTCTGAAGTTTGGCAAACCTTTGCATGCTCTGAGATTTAGTGGAGGAGGGTTCCATGTGTTTACTTCTTACAAACCGGGGCCCAAGCCAACCCTTGATCCCAGGGGTTGCAGACCTACCACGATGGGTGTTTCCAGAGGGTAACACCACTACTGTAGACAATTTGGGGTCACCCACCTTAGCACACCGGAACCTCAGACCAGGGTGGTTCAGACACAAGTCAGAGACAGGGAAAATAAGGAAACAGGAAAGACCCCTAAAGACCCTACCCTTCGTATCAACAAATGGAGGAATGGCATCTCTGATGTAATGGCTCAGAAAGCCAAATACAGGGCAGGACCCTGGTGGGTTCTCACTCTCAGGTTATGGACGGTTGAACCTGTATTCAAGACTCATGGACACAGAGTATGTTTATAATGAAAGCCTGACTGTCAATCATATTCATTTGTGCCTCGCATGACAAATGTTGAAGAACAAGACCAAAGGGGGTATGGGGGGTTTAGTGCCCAACAAGAGTGTAGCAGCCAGGTCAGCCGAGCAAAGAGGAGCAGAGCAGAGAAGGAAATGTGCAGAGGGAGCACCAATGACATCAGCGGGGGAGACCGTGTATGCCGGAAGCAGTCGCCATGACCGGTCTGTGGCAGAGACTCGCAGGTAAGTGTTATATTTGTAAAGGTCCCCTAAGCGAAGAGCAGTGTGAAGAGCTGCCAGAAGGTAAGTTGGCCAGAGAGCAGTGTAGAGCGGTGCCAAGAGGAAAGTTGGATGAAGACGGACCGTGGCGTGGCAACTGCTGCTTGGTAGGTATCTGAGCTGTTCCTTTGTGTGGTGAAGGTCTCTGGGTATAGGAATGATCGTGACACAAGCACTCCCCTCCTAAGCCCTATATGCTTTCCCAATGGATGTCGATCAGGGGCACTCCGGTTGTAGAGCCACTCGGTTGCCTACAGCTCAGAGTTTAACCATGACAGTGAATAACACAGGTAAGAGACCCAGAAAGATTTGACAGACATTTTACTTTCACCCTGACACTCATTGGAGCCACTGGAGAGATTGCCATTCTGACCAACTGTTTGGGTTACAAGTTAGGCCATCTTTTTTTATAAAGTAACCCTAATAAATACCCGTTTTAACTTTCTGATTTATATCCCTTGCGGGACCACTCAACTGTGTGGCAGGGGACAAATGTGTTGAAGTGGGAGAATGGAACAAAAGACTCCCACCAATCCCCTCACGCCCCTGGCCTAGAGGATCGCGGCCCAGACACCCGCCACGAGAGGAGTTTGCCTATCTACCAGACGACCAAATACCCTGGTACAGGAACATACGGATGTGCCCACCAGCCTGCCCACCAGCCTGCCCTGCCCAAGCCGACACCTGTGGCATGGATGAACTCGACTGAACCATTCAACAGTAAATAAACACATCGTTAGAGATGCCATGACGACCTAGCCAACGGTCAGAACACCCATGCAAACAGGCACACTGGACACTCCCACACCAATCCACACGAAGAACATATTCAGTGCTATGACGTAGGTGACGGACACACCCACTGACGCGCATTTTTATTATTTTTCATATAGGTTTTTCAAAATGCAGAAACGCAAGACGCACAACGAACTCATCTAAAATGCTTGCTGACGCTTCCTCTAACCCATGCATTGCGATGAGAAATATAACGAAGACATGATACTGGGGATAAAGCAATATTATACTGTAACTTAAAGTGCCGTGCATCAAACATCCCCACCTATGCACCAGGCCCAAGTAGGCCGCAAGCAAGAGCCTCCACGAACATTGAACGAGCAAGAGTACAATTGCTGACCCTGCAAAATGAGCCCGGCGAGAACAGACAGCCAAGGGAGCAATGTTGCAAACTCACATACCACAAGCCGAAGCCAAGGTCACACCTGCAAACTAAGCCAGACACACAGTGGAAAATGCAACATTAAATGTGCAGAATTCTGCCTCAACCACGGTCTCTCCTCACGTGACCAAGCCGAACCTGACAGGGTGCCAGACCCAGGAGGGAGGAGGCGCCTGGGTCCCACGTTTTGAGACACAGGCAGCAACAATGAAGCGACTCAATGGACACCTGCGGCGGTGGGAGTAGTCTGCTCTCAAGCATATGAACAAATCCACGCATTGTCTGCACAAACACATAGTTACACATTGTTGCAAATGACAGGTGCACCGCGAGCTGGGAACAACGATGGTCCCAGGCTGGGGGGCTTGCGAGTGGACCACTCAGAACATGGGGCACTCATCACTGACGCCATTAACATTAGCCAATCATCAGGGGTCTTCGTGTAACAATTTTCATGTATCTAATAGAAGGGACAACCCAAGTATACCACCTGACTGACCCTTAACCACTAACAGCGTTCTCTATACGTATGCTATACTAACCCTACCACTCGAGGAACCAATCCAGAGTGACAATAGGTTTTTTGCTAACTTTCCCAGGTGACGCGCGTAGCGCGTCATACTGAGGCAAAAAGGGCCTGCGAGCCCCACGAGTTTCGAGAGTCAGGACGGACGCGTACGATCCTTGACCCATCCCTGCCGTTGTTTAATAAACAGCAGAACCACCTTGCTTCTTGCGTGTGCCTCATACTCATTTTTGGGATACGCGGGAGGAGTTGGGGCCTCCCTGCCCGGGGGTCTGCGGACGGCCCAGCAGACCCCGGGAGAATTTCCCCCCGACAAGTTGGAGGCACTGCTGAGATCTGTTTAAGATCTGCTTTTTATTTTATTTTTCCGAGTGCTCTCGTTGCGAGGAGGCCCGGCGGCGCGGCCCCCTCTGCCGCTGCCCCCTTTCTGAGGACTACAGGACCATCGCGGAACTGCGAGAAGACCGGACAGCGCAATCCGGATATTGGCCTTCGGGAGCCGGTTGAGAAGTATCCCGCCCGCGGTTGGCAAGTGTCCAGACGTGGTCCAGGCGAGGGGAGGTGGCGAGCCGCTTGGAGGGGTGCACGCAGTCGAGCGGCCCCGCATCAAGAGAACTTGGTGAGTATGCCACGCCCAACAAGCAATGTGAAATTGTAAGGAAGGGGGAGGGAATAGAATACGGGAGGTGGGAGGTGTTACACAGGTGCGCGGCGAAGGTTTGATCAATTAGTGTTGAGGGTGAAGTGAATGGTAGCTGGACAAGTGCGAGAGCAGTCTGCTACGTTACGGAAGAGGAGGGGGCGGAGCACGAAAACATCACGTGCGGCCGCTCGTAGACACTGATTGGCCTAGGTCGCGACCACCTGTAAGGGTGTGTGTGTGTGCGGTTTCCTACGATTTGGTGATTATTGATCAATGAGTAGATGAGGATCCCTATTGATCGAGCAGAAAACTCGATAGATAGATGACGTTTCCCTGTAGGCGGTAGCTAGCTGGTTGCCTAATACGGAAGATAATTGGCTGGTTAAGCCCTCCTGTCGAGGGGCGTATCACACGCGAGGCGACGCAGTGTGCGCAGTCTGATTATATTGTTGATTACCTTGTTCCAGGCGTGACAAGAGGACAGCTGTGGGGTTAACGGGGGTAGATTGCAAGCGTATTTTGAACTTTTAAAAAACATGTAAAGAACTTACCAGTAGTTTTGGAAGAGATCGGTGACGTCACCAGTAGGGCTTTCATAGGATATCTCGAACACAAGGCATTTTTCGGAGAGTGGTGGGGAAGAGAATAATGGTAAGGGAGTGGAGACGGAGATAAACGGTAACGAGTAGATCGGGGCAAGGTGAAAAGGGGGACGTGGCCGCGCACGGAGAACGCCAGCCACGACAAGTGAAGAAAGAGGAGGAGGGGTAAAACAAAAGTGTGACGGCTGTATAAGAACGTCGCACAGGGCACGCAGCCGCAGGGGGCTACGTGCGCCTCGGCGGTAGGGGGCCGTAAAGGTGTTCGGTAAAGGAAGAAAAGAAAGAAAAGAATATACAAATGCAAATGCTTATTTTACTATTTTTCCTTAGCGGACAATCGCAAGTCCCCAAAATTACGGGGCCAGGTAAAGATCTAAGATTATGTAGCATACACTGTTAGCAAGATAACCGCTACCAAATAGGGGTAGGATAACAAGTGAAGTGCTTCTATGTCATACGGGACAGGATCGGGAGGGTGGGGGAACACCCTCACTACCCCGCTACAACATATATGTAAAACACTGTCACCCCATCGGGAGAAACTGGTCAAATACAGCATAGAATGGACAGAGGGGACGGACAACAAAATGACGACACCATGGCCGCCTAATGACAGTTTCGATCCATATACCCAACATTCACTACTAACCCATCTGCATAACACATACAAGGGGAAGAAGTTGACACACCACGTGGAGGTTTTTAATTTATGGAGGATGTTCCAAGGGTCCCGATCAGGACCAAACGGAATGTTCACTATGGGGGAAACAACGGAAGAAAAGAAGATTAAGAAGGAAGGAGAGAATGGGGGAAAAGAGAGTAAAGGCACACAGAACACGGGGAACGGACAAGAGGGAGGAGAAAAGAGTAACAACCTAAACGAAAAGGAAATAAAAAAGGAACAGAGTGACGATATGCCCCTAGTGAAGGTAGTGAAAACGGAGGAAGGGGGGTTATATCCTTTAACAGAACTACGAGAAATAGTAAGAGAACAATTAAGGGCGGCTGAGGGGTACTCGAACCCGGCATACAGCCCGCCACCATATACAGCTACAGGTGGCCACACGGGAGGGGAGCAGACTAGTATGACGGGATCAGCTCATACGAAGATGCCCGCAGGGGAGGGGAGGACTGGCGAAGAACAGATCGCGGCAATAGGACATGATGAGTGGGTAGCTGCACAGGTATTATTAAAATTACGAGGTTCATTAACAGGAGAAGAGAAGGAGGTAGTAAGGAAAATGGACGAGGATAATACCAGAAGAAGTGAAATGAAAGGGGAAGAGGGAAAAAGAAAGGAGGAAGAGCTGTTACGACAAAAGGAAGAGATTTTGGAGGAACGATTAGCAGAATTAAGGGATGAGCAGAATGCACTGATCAAGCAGCTTGAGAGAGAGGAAAGAGAGAGAGCACGGGAAAGGAAAGAAAGTAAGAATGAGTTGGAAAAAATGAGGGAACGAACTGAGGAGCAAAAGAGAGAAGCCGAAAGGGTAAAGGCAGTAGCAGAAAGGGTATCCAGAGCAGCACTGCGTGACAAGAAAAGAGAGGAAGAAGAGAAAGAAAAAGAAATGGAAATATGGAAGAGGAGATTACTATCAGAAACGACAAAGAAATACGAAGAAGGGAGGATGATAGAGAGTATATTAGAGCGGGAAAGAGCGAGATGGGAAAGGAAGCGAGAAGAAGAAAGGATATTGGAAAAGATGAGTAGTGAAGTAATGGAGGAATTAATAAAGAAAAGAGAGGAAATTGGTAGAGAAATAGCGGAGAAAAAAGAAGGGGAAAGAGAAGATAGGAGAGGGGAGAGTGAAGTAAGGAGGTATGTACGCAGGAACACAGAAGTTGCCACAACATCAGCACAAAGGGGAGCAATTGGTAAAGAAGAAATGGGAGGAACGGATCTAATAGACTTAAAAACAGTAACGATTAGGGGGAAAAAGACAGATTGGGGGTTGTCACTCCTGGATGACTTTTGTAGTGAGGAAGAAGAAGGAATGGAGAAGGAAGGAAGAAATAGTGAAAGGGAAAGCCTAGATAAATTATACATCACCCGGACAAATAGAGAATCACCATGGGCCTGCAGGAGAAAGGAAGAACTGGAGGGAAGTGAGGGGGAAGTGAAGAGATGGAGGAGAAACAGTTACGAGCAGGGGAAATATGGACACAATTGACGATGTAGACTACACAGAAGAAGAGGAGGGGTACACGGACTGGACTTTGGGGAACCCAGGGGGTCAAACAGGACACAACTTAATGCCACTTCTGGAGAGGGGAGGGGTTAGGCCACAATACGTCCCTTGGAAGCATGCAGACAAGGAAAATATAAAGTGCAGGCTCCCATCATTAAATGGAGGTGCGGGAAAATGGATATATGAAATGGAAAAACACACTGCAGGACAGAAACTGGCAGTGGGGGATGTAAAGGGCCTTCTAATATCAATATTGGGGGATGCAGCAGATGACATCTGGAAGAGAGCAGGCTTCCCCGGGGTCACAATAACAAACACATCACAACCAATATGTGTCTTCTTTGATTACTAGTGTAGTGTTTGTGTTCCAACAGCTCGAGCACACGCGGGGCAGGTCTAAGAGTTATCAACAAGAAGACGAGGACCAAGGATCGGAAAAGGAAAAAGTGTGCAAAATTGCAAAAGGTGACCACGTGCTACTCCGTAATTTCAATAGAAAGTGGAACAGCCCACCCTTCACTGGTCCCCACCTTGTAGAGGAGGTATCTACGAGAGCAGTAAAGTTGCAGGATAAGCGTGCTTGGAATCACCTACACGACGTAAAGATCTGCAAACTCCAGACCCGCCCTAGCGTCACCGACAGGGCCATTGGAAGAACAGCGACAGCGTCACCCACGGAGGAAGAGACTTCTACCACAGCTGACGACCTAAGTGTCTCCATACCCTGCCACCCCCCAGATTCCCCAGAGACAACTACTGAAATAGAAACTGGTAATTCCCATACCGCCCACCCCATGGTCACACGATCAAAGAGTAAAGAGACTTCCGCCAGTTGAACACCAAACCCTCTGCCCATCGACCTCCTACCCACTACAGTAACCACCCAATTGAAGGACATTGTCTTGCACATATACACATGTAAACACTTGAATGTTCTCTTTTTTCTTTCTCGCACATGCAGGTACCGTGTATTATTGTATTGCTAAGAAAACAGATAACTAATAAAGTCCATTGCCCAGGAGTAGATGCTACCCTCAGACGATAACTACCCTGAAGCCCTATCACACCAATTTGTCTATCACATAAAAAGGCCAAAGTACCTAAAAAGAAGGAGGGTATGTGTCTACTACACAGCATTTATCTTGGCCATAGAACAATCAATGCCCCATCTTCACCAACACTTGCCTGCCCTAAGAGACAGATCGCTTAGATTGGCGTGGGAACAGCTCTTCGCCTGGGCACTGAACGACTACTTGATAGGGAGAGCTTGAAAACAACAACTTACACTAATAACAAGCATATTGAGAATTTTCAGGCGGGCAACTTTAACGTCGCAAGAATAAGCTGCCGGACTGCAGCAAGGTAAGAGCAAAATGCCGGTGAGACTAGCTTCTGTAATAAAGATGATAGGGATTTTGATGATCACTGGGTTTTTGGCTGCCTCTGTATGGCAGAAAAGTTATGCTATCAATATTTTGGCTGAACCCAAACCTAATGTACCCCCACCCATGGCTGCAACAGGTGTTACGTTAGGTGGTACTAGCAAGCCTCCACATAAGGGAAATAGAGTTAAACGTAGCACATACTCAGATAATAAAGGTATTGATAATTACATAACAGATTCAGCACACGTCTCGAACAACATGTGGTACCAACACATGACCCAAATAGGTAAGCAGACAACAGAAGACAGCTGCTACGTCTGCTCATTGATCCCATACGCCATGAGCGCTTCTCGAACATTCGTTGCCACGTATCCATACGAAAACAACTTCCTCAAGACTTATTTGAGTTACCACAAAAGCAGTTTGCATGCTGAAGCATTCAGATACATGACAAGTGGTCCTGAAAAGGGAGAAACAAAGAAAGTAACCTACCATGTGACTGGTACGCCACTGAAGTTCCTGGTACACAAGGATGTTGGGAAAGACCACTGGTAACAATAACAGGGAAGGTGTACATGGACAACAAATGGGACATAGGAGTGATTGGCAGCAACATGGTAACAAGAGAAAATATTACAACTATTGATGAACACAATAACAGATGTTGGACGATTTGGGGCAAGTACGTACCCATGATGACGTGGATGGAGAAGGATGAAGACCCAATGAGCATACTGCCGCTGTCTGCACCTAAGATATGCTACCAACATAGAGGAGAAGTGGACGTGGGATACAACACCAACTGTGCAAGCGTGATAGAGGTACCTGAGGGGGGAGCAGGAACAGCAGTTTTAATGGACCATTACTGGGCCTGCGGAAACAAGGCATACCACACACTACCCCCTCTGTGGAATGGTATATGCACAATGGTACACATTAATGTACCATCACTAGTGGTGCCCCAGAAACATGTGAACATGGCAAACTTCCCTAAAATGGATGAAGGAAACAAGAGGAAGAAGAGATCTGTAAAACCTCAGAAGGGGTCAGAGAACGAAAACAACAACAACAATGTCCTGAATAGAAAGAAGAGACAAGGAGAACCTCTGACAGGAAATTACCTTTGGGGAAGGTCGGAAACAGCACTCACTTCAATCCCACCAGAACACAGACTATTCAGCAGAGCAGCAATGTTCTTCTCGTCAATAATACATCCGGGACTACAAGCTTACGCAAACGCAAAATGGCTCCAGATAACTCGATGGGAGCTAATGATGACAATTAATTCTACAGTAAATGGATTCAACGCAATAAAAGAGGAACTGCGAGCAGTGAGGATGGTAGCACTACAGAACAGATATGTATTAGATCTCCTTACAGCAATGGAAGGAGGAGTTTGCGCAAAGATAGGACAATCATGCTGCACATTTATTCCTGCTAACGATGCTGACAATGGTACACTGACAGAAGCAGTATCACAACTGGCCCAGATGCACTCCAAAATGATGGAAGAAAGTAAAGGAGTGAAGAAGGATGACAGCTGGTTTACAATGTTATGGTCCTGGATGCCATCTTGGCTGTCGGACGGACTGAAGATTATAGTTGGATGCATAATACTGGCTGGAGCTGCACTGATCATAATAAGATTTTGGAAGGCCCGGAAGGCACGCACTACAGACGAAATGATCGAAATGGTTGGTATGCACCCCTTGATGCCGACAGATGATGGCCAGCACACAGGCACAATAATAAAAGAAAGAGAAAAACTGCGCAAACAGATCATCACCAACCACCTGGACCCACCATCTGTGAAGCTCGAAAACCCAAGAAACCCAAGGAGCTACATAGGGAAATGGGTATACTGCACACCTGGAGGAACCTGTGTATATATGTATTGGTCATTTGAAGACCATGTCAACCACTATGGACACTTGGGAGGAGTAATGTCAGGAATAAGGGCTGGTGCCGCCGGGGAGTAACTAAGTTTGCTTATTAAAGCATTGGTAAAGAGAACTACATTTCCCAGCATTCCGGGGAGGACCTGTAGTTCAGTGCAAGTTGCCGCGCGTTGCCAGCTGCAAGTAATGAAGGGCAGCCTAAAGCCAACACGCTCGCAACCGCAGGTGTGGCTTATTTTGTGTTCCTGGATGGGTGCGGTCGGAGCGAGACGTGAGCAAAGCGTCCCTTACAGCCCGTAAGACTTTGGAGCAAGACGAAGCTGGCGGACTGGCTGGCAGTTGTTACAGCTTTTTCTTCAGACTCCGAGTGGTCCCGTGGGGCCACTCGGAGCTCAGATAAGTAATGGGTACATTACGCTGGTAACTACTGGGAGCAGGAGGAATGCGGGCGGGCTGGCTGACATTGGTTACAGCATTTTCTTCAGACTCCGAGTGGTCCCGTGGGGCTGCTCGGAGCTCAGATAAGTACTGGGCACATTACGAGTTTACAGCAGTGTGTGTTTTCAGTAAATCCTTGTTAAGGACTTCGATGCTTAATACTTGTGTGTTTAATGGCACACGGCAGAGTGCGGACAATGTTTAGGGTTGCTAAATCAGCAACATACAGTACAGGACATTCAGGGTTAGGGGCTGTTTAGGCACAACAGTGATCTGTGTCCCTGTCTGGGCATGTACATTTATGGCTATAGGTGTTCAGTGTTGCTTCAGCTTGCCCAACGGGCCATGTGTCATGTATTTCATGTATGGAATCTAATTCCATTGTTGGTGTTCATCTATGCTTGCTATATGTTTATCTTGTTACATGTTCACACGTATTAAGGTGTGTTTATACGATTTAGAGGTAGGCTGGAGACAAGATTAATAGCGCATACCCTATGTGTTTGGTTAGTAACAGAACTAGATAAGGAGTTTTTTTCCCTGTGCTTCCCCTTTCCTATCCACCTTAGGAGTTCCCTAACCCTCTATCCGGTGTTCCTACATCCCTACCCTATCCACAACCTCTTCCTAACTCCTCTTCCCCCCATTGGCTGCCACGTGGTGTCCTGTGTCTATAATCAGGCGCCTGTGCCAACCACGGGTGGAGGGTCGAATTCATTCGGCTTCTGTGGTTCGGGGGAGAGTGTCGATTCCTCTCCTCCATTATTGTGTGCCTACTGACAAGTAACTAAAATATGGAGAGTAAGAGGAGATAAGGAAAAATATATGTTTGTGGTCGACAAGTCGACCAGAGGGGGGACTGAAGTGGGAGAATGGAACAAAAGACTCCCACCAATCCCCTCACGCCCGCGGCCCAGACACCCGCCACGAGAGGAGTTTGCCTATCTACCAGACGACCAAATACCCTGGTACAGGAACATACGGATGTGCCCACCAGCCTGCCCACCAGCCTGCCCTGCCCAAGCCGACACCTGCGGCATGGATGAACTCGACTGAACCATTCAACAGTAAATAAACACATCGTTAGAGATGCCATGACGACCTAGCCAACGGTCAGAACACCCGTGCAAACAGGCACACTGGACACTCCCACACCAATCCACACGAAGAACATATTCAGTGCTATGACGTAGGTGACGGACACACCCACTGACACGCATCTTTATTATTTTTCACATAGGTTTTTCAAAATGCAGAAACGCAAGACGCACAACGAACTCATCTAAAATGCTTGCTGACGCTTCCCCTAACCCATGCATTGCGATGAGAAATATAACGAAGACATGATACTGGGGATAAAGCAATATGATACTGTAACTTAAAGTGCCGTGCATCAAACATCCCCACCTATGCACCAGGCCCAAGTAGGCCGCAAGCAAGAGCCTCCACGAACATTGAACGAGCAAGAGTACAATTGCTGACCCTGCAGAATGAGCCCGGCGAGAACAGACAGCCAAGGGAGCAATGTTGCAAACTCGCATACCACAAGCCGAAGTCAAGGTCACACCTGCAAACTAAGCCAGACACACAGTGGAAAATGCAACATTAAATGTGCAGAATTCTGCCTCAACCACGGTCTCTCCTCACGTGACCAAGCCGAACCTGACAGGGTGCCAGACCCAGGAGGGAGGAGGCGCCTGGGTCCCACGTTTTGAGACACAGGCAGCAACAATGAAGCGACTCAATGGACACCTGCGGCGGTGGGAGTAGTCTGCTCTCAAGCATATGAACAAATCCACGCATTGTCTGCACAAACACATAGTTACACATTGTTGCAAATGACAGGTGCACCGCGAGCTGGGAACAATGATGGTCCCAGGCTGGTGGGCTCGCGAGTGGACCAATCAGAACATGGGGCACTCATCACTGACGCCATTAACATTAGCCAATCATCAGGGGTCTTCATGTAACAATTTTCATGTATCTAATAGAAGGGACAACCCAAGTATACCACCTGACTGACCCTTAACCACTAACAGCGTTCTCTATACGTATGCTATACTAACCCTACCACTCAAGGAACCAATCCAGAGTGACGATAGGTTTTTTGCTAACTTTCCCAGGTGACGCGAGTAGCGCGTCATACTGAGGCAAAAAGGGCCTGCGAGCCCCACGAATTTCGAGAGTCAGGACGGACGCGTACGATCCTTGACCCATCCCTGCCGTTGTTTAGGAACCACCTTGCTTCTTGCGTGTGCCTCATACTCATTTTTGGGATACGCGGGAGGAGTTGGGGCCTCCCTGCCCGGGGGTCCGCGGATGGCCCAGCAGACCCCGGGAGAATTTCCCCCCGACAGTGTCTGTGCTGTGGGCCCCAAAATCCCTTAAGATTGTCCGGCCAGAGAATACGTTCAGGAAGCGAACCATGCACTATACCCTGGAAGTGAAACTGTTAGGATATTTAGTTTGCAAACCCTTAGGAAGACCATTAGTCCCCTGTTTAGGAGCCTTGGACACTCTGAGTTGAGCCAACCCCACACTTGAATGAGAAAGTTCAAAATAGTGATGAGGTCCTCTGCTGTGATTCTGAGGTGCTTAGTGGGGTGACCACAAAACCCAAGAGAGCACCTCCACATCACCCATTCCTCATAGCAGGTTGACAGTCATATTTCTCACCTAATAGCAAATGATTCACCCTCCAGAAGCCAGACCATTAGGGGGAAGATTAGCAAAGAAGACTACCATTCACAGAATTCCGCACTAGGTCAAAATGAAAACCTTGACTGTTTCAACGTAGGGCAACAAGGGATACCATTGAGAGGCCACCATGGCTAATGCCATGTAAAGCCGCATGAAGCAAACAGAACTTCAGGGAATATTTTTCTAACCACTGCCACCCAGGGTTTTTCCATTAAGTTGAAATGGGGAACTAGATCTCCAATAATCCCCCTGATTTGCAAAAGGATAACCTGAACAGGAAACCAAACCCACAGTTACAGGGATAGAAGAACTGTGGGAAGAGTGGACTGAGCCACACAGGTGTTTGTCAAACCCCATGGAAGATAGCACAGGGGAACCCAAAATAGTGCCCCCAAGAGGGGTGCAAGCACATCTTCTCTCCTTTTTTTAAAGCAACACAGGCGTACCAATATTGCAGTCTGCCCCTCTCTCCAAAGGAGCATCTATTATTCAGACTACTGACCCGCTGAAGACAGGAAAAGACTAAAAGCAACCTCTGGGGTAGAATACCCTCCAGCAACAAATGGAGTGAGAGCGGTATTACCCAAACTGACTTTTTACAATTGACCTTTTGCACAATTGACCTAATTATAGTGGTCCTAATTGACCCTCTGCACAATTGACCTTTATATTATTTTGCTTATTTTATATATGTATTGGGTTGGTTTTGGATTATAAATAATATAAGGGGATTGGGTGGGGAGTTGCAGGGGTTTCCCCCGCATATATGTCCTAATTGACCTTCTAAATTAGGTCAATTCTCCCGAGGTCAATTCTCCCGAGGTCAATTATTAAAAGGACAATTAGTATACAACCGTGAGAGCAGCAGGCGGCAGACAGCCAGAAAGAGGCAGGAGAGACTTGTGAAAACCACAATGGCATACAACTCTTATAGCCTCTATCTTACTAAGTCTAACCCCCATAGTGTCACTAGAAGACGAAGGTAGCCACATCCAATCACAACAGAATCTCCCTGTACAGCCACAGCTGTGGCCCCTTGCTTTGGAGACCAGTGCAGGGCACTATAAATGCAACTCCAAGCACAATCAGTTTGTGGGCTGTATGTGAGAAGGACCGGTGGCACACGAGAGAGTGAGCTGATGAACAGGAGGAAAGAGCAGTTTGGAGCAGAGAAGAAGCGTGCTGGGTAACTGGTAACATGGAAGAGGGGGATACGGGAGTGGATAAAGGACTGTTGGTAGTGGAGAGGAAAGGACTGGAGGAGGGATCACCATTTGGTTAAAAGGAGAATTGTTGGAGGAGGGTGGGAGAGTTTAGGAGGAGGTTGTAGTATTTAACGCTGTAGCGAGAGAGCTTAAGTAAGAGGTTGGAGAATTTGAGGTGGAGGGGTAGTATTGTTGGAGAGGTTTGGCAGAGTCAAGGAGAAGGTCTGAAGGTTTCTGAAAGAGGTTGAAGGGGGAGGAAGGAGAATTAAAAAAGGTATGTGGCAGAGTTGACTGAAGAGGTTGAAGAACAACAGAAAGGAGGGGGGGTGAAGATAAAGAAGGAGACGTAACATCTGGCGGTGGAAGAGGTAACAGAGAAGGAGAAGGGTGGTGATGACATTAGGGAGATGGAAGGCATTGAAGGGAAGGAGATTTTATGGAGGAGGTGAGAAATCTAGTGAGCGCACAGCGGGGGCGATGAAGTACTTTAGGAGGAGGTGGAAAATATTAGCGGGGCAAACACAGAAGGAGAGTGACCGGGTCGGGGCGGGGGGGCCTAGATCTTAAGGGGAGAGGCCCATGGTGGAAGGAGATAAGAGTACTGGGTGTGGAGGTGAGTAGGGCAGGACCAGTTGAGGTGTAAGGGAGACATGTGAGGGAGAGAAGGGACACTAGTGTAGGCTTGACAGCCAGGCACATTCTCTGCTGACCCAGAGACCCAGCTACTCTAAGGGGAGACAATGATTTTTGATTGATCTCGGCCACGACCAACCAATGATTTGAATTGAAAATACTGAGGTCCTACCGAGGATCCAATGTATAGACCTTGTGTAGACCATAGGGAAGGACTGAGCGGGGTGATAAGGGACCTTGTGGAAAAATACTGTTGATATCACACCCTTGTCCCTTCAACCCAAACCCCACAGTTACGCTTTACATTATCTCATACAGTATACAGGAGATGTGATTTATCCTTTTCCATGAAAGTCAAAGGCATTCATTTCTGTTATTGAGATAATAAAATCCCCCTTTAACTATTTCTGAGTCAGTCTTGTTTGTTGACCCTGGTGGCAGTTCTGCCTAGGTGTTGAACCTGGGTACTGCCTCATGTGTTCTGTTCATCCTTTGTTACAGGACACAGACAACCCAACATAGAGTCAGAAAAAGCGTATGTTTAGATAGCAATGTACACAGTAAGTAAACATAGGCTACGTGAGTGCTTCTTTCACTGAATGTAGGAAGAGGCGAATGGGTGAAACTGAAAGCTAGACCCAGGTGTGTGGGACAGATTATTCACCTGATGGCATTATGGGGAGAGGTAAGGTACAGTTTTTAACCTTTCAAAAGTTTAAGGATGTTGTCTTGACACTGGAATACTGGTCTAATGGGTGCCTTGCAAATGAGAGACATTGAGAGCGTAGATTATTTTGGAGCATCACATCAGGAAAATGTCTTTATTAAGGTTGCATTCACTTGTTATAGGTGAGAGAGAGAGAGAGAGAGAGAGAGAGAGAGAGAGAGAGAGAGTGCGTGCGTGCGTGCGTGCGTGCGTGTGTGTGTGTGTTTTTCTATACCTTCGTAATGCATCCACTACTATGATCTGTATGTGAATTGCATAGCAAATGTGCCAACCCCAGTAACACAGCTCGGTTTGATAGTACGCCTACAGGTATGCATCTTTAAGCAATGTCACAGACCATTGCTGGAATGCACAAAGAAGTGGACGCAGGAAATTGATTATTAACAGTATTTTATTTTCCAAGGCCCAAAACGTTTAATCCAAAATCAACACAAAAAGCAAAATGGCCTTAAAAATCATTGAAGAAGTGTCGCACCCTGTATTTGCAAGCATCTACAACACGGGTATCCAACTCATGCAGGGTAGCTAAATGCAGACTTTCCAAGGTCCGCAACCACGGCTGACTAGACGAGCGCAAAGTCTCTCCACAGGGTCCAGGTCCATTTCAGGGTTTCTTTCGACACCTCTTTGATCTGCTGGTGTACCGCCTCCAGTAGCATTACTTCAGCTGAAGTTGGATCCAGGAGTTCCCACTATTAACTTCTAAACCCAAGGGTCTCTCTCTACCTGTGGGGTAGCACTTCACGATCTACTTTCCAGGCACCTCTTTAAACTGATGGTAACCTTCCTGCATTAGTAGTGTTCCTCCTCCCACTGACTGGTCCTGATAAGAACCAACCTGGCCTACCAGAACGTGTTCTGTCTTCCTCCTTCTGTTTTACCACCTCCTGACATTACCCTCTTACAGTCCATGAACAGATGCAGCTAATGTTGGTTCTTACTCCACTCTCTGCCCCCCACCCCCTCCTGAGGATATAACATCTTTCTCCATCCTCCTCCAAGCTCTCACACGCTCATCCAGGCACCTTCTCCTATCACAACCACCTCCTCTTCCTGATGTTTCTTTTCCCAACATTCTCCCTGATATTCCTGGATCCTTCTTCCCCTCTCACCTCCAACAGCATCCACTCGCCTTCAGTCCTTGTAACTTTCTACAAACTCTACAAACGGCCAGCAACCGAATACTCAGAAACCCCACCCTGCTAGACTGCCCTGCCTGACCTTTATACTTTCCTCCCTCTGGGTGGATCTTCCATTGAGGTTATGCACCTGTGATCCTTAACTGGGCATTGGCTGGGATTGGTTCGTTTTTGAGGAAGCACTTCACGTTGAAATGGAATCAGGCGGCGGGGCTAACGCTATATCTAATGTACCTGCCTTCTTGCCCTTTAGTCATGGGAGGGCTGCTCGTTAGCCTTAGCTTGCAACCTTGTTAAGCCAATGCGTTGGGGAGGGTCCAGACGCCCTGGAGGGGCCTGTGTCTGGTGTCGAGGACCCAGGGAGGGTGACTCTGGGTTCTTCCTAACACCTCCAGACCCAATATACAGTAGCTTGGGGGTGGCACCTAGTCCCCTGAGTCACCTCTTCTGCAACCCCTACATTATGCAGGATACCTCACCACCGGTTTACACTCATGTAGGGGAAGCTCAGAAGTTCACCTTTCTAATGTTGACAAAATGAGTACCTTTGAAAGGAGTAATAGTAACTGCCACCCTCCACAGAACCACAGGTAGACAGCACTACTTTAGCATCACAAAGGTGTGTACGCAGCATCCCTTGAGCAGTCAGTAGGGGAAGCTCAGAAGTTCACCTTTCTAATGTTGACAAAATGAGTACCTTTGAAAGGAGTAATAGTAACTGCCACCCTCCACAGAACCACAGGTAGACAGCACTACTTTAGCATCACAAAGGTGTGTACGCAGCATCCCTTGAGCAGTCAGTAGTCGCCGCCGCGTTCGCCCGTCATCGGGCAACGCCACAAGTAGGGTGCTATTTAAATTAAACACTACCATTGTGATTTAGTGTCCCGCTGGAGGCAGAAGTCAAAAGAAATAATTAAAAGCTTAAGAGGACACTTCCCACGCATCTGAGCCCTGGCTCCTCCCAGTGGTTGAATGCGTGCTTTCTCTGTGTTCACTCGTTCAGTTACCTTGGCTCAGCCAAATCCTTTGCCCCATAGTAGCTATAATCACAGATGGAACAAAAACGGCAATGCAGTAGAACCGTTTGTTTTCTGATAATGTATTCTTTCCTTGTTTTTCATGCTTTAATCATATAAATACACAGGTGGCAATAAGGAAAAACAAAGAGAACACATATTTTAAAGAGTGTTTTTATTTAGGTGTTCATCACGTTTGCAAATGTATTTAAAACATTCAATTTGACACACTAAAATTCGGTGGTGAGTAAAAGTGGTGGTATTCTGGTTACTGTCACTTTTTTTGCTGCATTGCCAAACTTCAAATGAGGCACTAAGAAGGTAATTTGGGAATGGCACTTCCTATAGTCTGTGACTGTCAAGAACAGCACTTTAATTGAGGAATATCATGAAACTACATTTTGCTCTGGAAGTACTCTGCCCTCTTAACAGGTTTACGGGCTGACTATCCTGCCTTGCCACTGGATGGAGACTCTCTTCCACTTGAAAGCATGGCTAGGATGGCCAGCCAGACAGGAGGTAGGTTGAGGTGCCATAGAGTTGTTGGCAGAGACTTAAGATTTTGCCTCCTCTTAGAAAGGTGTGGACTGCACGGCAGCCTCCTGTGTGGAGGCACCAATCGGTGAAGGCAGTTCTGGTACCAAAACTTCTGTGGTCAAACTATGCAATCAGCACTATTTTGGCGCTGGATTCATTCATTCAGTTTCAGATTTGGTCAAGGGATAAGAGGATTCAGAGCAACGACATACAGGGGCGTTCAACAACGGTGTTCCCTCGGGAGGTGGGCTTTGGGAAGCTTGATGAAATCTGGTGTTCTGACACAGAGGTCTAGCTCAGGCCTTCCACATCTTAGAAAATGCTGTGAAAGACATTGACTTCCCATTCTGGCTCTTCTGAGAGTGTGTCGTTAAAGGTGACTGCTCTTCCGTTTTCTGCACAAAGGACATCTACAGCTGTCAAGTGAAGGTCCCTGCTAACAATTACTCACACATCATTTGCGCCTCTCATGAAAGGATCCTCAATATGGCATTTCATTTCTTGTTCAGCTAATATCACAGTCTTATATAGCTTGATATGCTGGATCCCTCCCGCTTCTAAGCACTGTACTATCAGGAGTTACCATCCATTTTAATGGTATTTAAGTTATCTACCTTGGTCCGAGTTGGTCTCTACGGATTTCAAAACTTTCACCTGCAGGCTGAGAACAGATGTCCCCTGGGGTGGACTGCCCTGTCGGACACTCTGGAGATTTCCCAGTTGGCCTCTGCACCCTGGGCCTCTTTTGTGTGGTAACCCATGTTATTTCCAAATGTTCTCATAGGAAAAGGGTTGGGATTGGTGAAAATGTGTAATATGGGGCCACTTTGAAAATTATTTCCAGGGCCTCTTTTGGTTCCCAGTCCACCCCTGGATGTCCGTTCACAGCATTTAACTCGATGAGCTCTCTTGTCGACATGTTAAACCGGGTGATTTGCCTATCAAAGCTAGACAAATCTCCTTGTCCTGAATGGACACTTGGAGGGCCAGATGATCCACACTCAGTTCAGCATGTTGATATAGTAGGATGGGTCCTTGAAAGACCATAGAGCTTGTGCTGTTGTCCGGAACATGCGCTTTCTGCATCCATCCAAGGACCGATCTGCCACAGTTATTCTTGTTGGAAGTGGTCAGTGAATGAGACTCCTCCGCCTTAACAGGGAAAGGACTGGATATCTACTTAAGAGCATTTTAGCTAATATCACAGATGACACAAGAATCTCTCCCAGTCTCAGAGGTGGATCAAGGGTTTTTATTAAAGGTTTTGTGGGCCCTAAGTCCATCCTTCTCTCTCTCGTTTTGATTTTCACCTCCTCCCTACCCCAGGCATCCCTGACCGCAGGTTAGTAGATTAAGAAGGTTGCCCCTACTGTCTAATTCCGCCTTCGTCTAGATGTGAGGACCTAGAGGCAGAAAACAAAACTTATTCAGGGACTTCCTAACTTTCCCTACTCTAATCAGTTGTAGTTTTTCTATTGGGATTTGGGAATTGTGCCTTGCAGACACCCTGTTGGATTTAGCTCTTCTTCTATCATGCTCACTCTCACCTCTCCCTCTCCTACTCTTCTTCTACTCCTTGTCCTCTCTCTACCAACTTCTCATCCCTCCTCCCTCCAATCTTCTGTCCCTCCAATGTCTTTCACTCCATCTGGCCTTACTTCCACCATCCGATGTTACTCCTCCCTCCACTACACTACAATAGTACTCCCTCCTCCACACTACTAGCCACTCCTCTGCACTACTGCTACTTCCACCACACTATTTCTCCCTCCTCCCAATACTACTCCCTTCTCCACACTACAACTCCCACCACCACACTACTATGCCCTCCCCCAAAACTACTACTTCTTCCTCCGAATCCTACTCAGACACCCTCCTTTTGCCCATTATCACACACTTCACAAACACTCTTTACTCGTACTGAAGCACCACTTTCACTCACTAGCCAATTCCTCGCCTTTTCTAAAAATAGCCTCCACTCTCCATTGCTACTTCCTCCCTTCTGCTGGTCTCTTGTTAATCCGCCTCCTCCTTTTCTGATCTCACCCAAATAACTCACAGTTCCTGCTTCACATGATCTCATTTTATCCCCCTCCCTCTCTGTGGATTGGCGCTCTGTCTCTAGCCAATCTAGCCTTAAATTCCCCACCCGGGATGGTGCGATTTCAGGCAAAGTTATAAATAGCGTTCTAACCTCGATCACTTCCGTTGTGTGGGACCGCCACAGAACAGCAGAACGCTGCTTGCCAGGTGTGCTTTCATCTTCCTGCCCAAAGTCCCTGCCCAGGGCTAAACAGGCCGGCCGGAACCTTCCAATGTTGGCTACCTAACAGAGTTTATTGCTGCCACGCTTCCCAATTTCCTGTGGCCACCTTCCCCTTCAGCACCACCCAATTCCCTATGTCCTCTTCTTTAGCTCTCCGACCACCTCAGCCTCCCACTCTTGTTTCCAACATCCTTCCCTGGGCCTCCTCACCAGCATTTGCATAGTTTTCTAGCCCCACCACATTGTTCTCACTAATCTCCTCTTGAGGGCCCTTCACTTCTTTCTGATCTTTTCCACCCGTCTCAAGGCTTTCCCACACATCTTTTTGTTCTCTGGCAACCTCCTGTTCTCCCTTACCAACCTCCTCTTGATATTTTCTCTAGCTTACTACCTTCTGTGGATGCAGTTTGCCTACATCCTCCTGATGTTTCCTCTCCTTTACTACCTCCTCCTTATTTGCGCCAGCCACCTGGTTGACTACATCAATCTCTTGATCTTTTCTTCCAAACTTCCTGATCTTCTTAACCAACCTCCTGATCTATTCGACTAACCTCCTGGTCTTGCTCCCTAACCACCTGTTTCCCATCAATATGTACTCCCAATTCTCTCCACCAAGATCATTCTCATGTGTCCAACCTCCTCCTGACTTTCCCTAATCACATCCTTCTCCCGCTCTGGTCTCCCGCCTCTCATCCAGCCTTTACATGCTCACAGCCTTGCTCCTAACTCTTCTCTCCCGCTCCCTCTTTGCAAACTCTTTCCTTCAAACACACACTTGAGCTGGTGGGCTTTTAAAGTCCTGTGGTCATTACTCCTGAGCTGGGCTCTGTGTGAACGTATATACCTGTACCCTAGAACTGATGAGGGGTGGATTTGGCGGCCCCTCACAGGTTAATCTGAGTTTACTCTGGGTCTCAGGGACTGCACATCCTTTATCCATCCTTTGTGTTATCTTGAAATCCATTTTACCTTTCTTGTTACTGCAGAGCATTGTTTAGTAAGAATACATTTCCCCTCACTATGTGAACCTGGTTCTAGAAAATACTCTGTCAGTCTTTTATAATCCCCCTGAATGTAAAAGGATTATTTGCCCTGAGTAAATATGCAACTTTGTATTATCCCCGAAAGAAAACTCCACTGCTGGATGATGGGTTGGTTAGCGTGTATCATTTTTGTATAGAAATGATGCTGGAAAACCCTGATCTGGCAACATTGGCAACATTGTACCACAGGTGGAGGCTTGGAGAGAATCTCGGGGCCTTTGAAGCAGGTTATTCTCTACTGCAGGATCTTTATCAATAGCAACAATGTGAGGTTTCAAAGCAACTTGGGTATAAAACTGACTGTAGATGAATCCGTGTGTTTGTTTTCCTTCTCTGGACATTGGGTCTAGCTAGTGAGATCTTCAGACTCTGTCACCTGGGGGAGTCGGGAACACCTGTATAGATTTATGCTGTGACTGTCCATTGCCATACAATGTGGAACAAGAGAGGGTGGCCAGGGGATTCACCCCAAACTCCTGCCGGGCCCATTATCCAGTACCGTGGAGACTTACCGAACCACACCATTTTAGGACATCTGAAACTGTTGAAAGAGACCATCTTCCTCTCATTCTAACAGGCTCACTTCGGCTGGTTCAGCTCTAGGTTCTTGTCTTGCTCTTTCTTCTGTGATGACATTACTACAATTGTGCCGGAGCGCGGTACAAAAATTCCAACCCCCCATTGCTGCTCCCAAGCAGAAAGGGCTCTCCTTGGTCTCAGTAACGGGGATCAGGGGTTGTGGGGATAAGAATTTCTTTTTAAAAGGACCCTGCGGCGTCAGCACCGCCCCACTTTAGTGGGATGAGCTGACGCCACAGGGGGACAAGGATGCAAGCTGTGCACACAGGAGTGTGCCGCAGTAAAGGTAAGTGGTGGGGGCAGGGGCCTGTGGTTTTAGAGATTGCAGGCCGGGCAAGGCGGGCAGAAGTGATCAATCTGATCACTGCGCTGCGCCGTAATTGCAGTCTACATTTTTGCCGGCAGAATTACAGGCGGCGCAGTGATCACATAGATCCAAAAAAGCAGGGCCAAGGGAGGCAGGGCGAACTGTTTCCCTGTACCTGGCTGGCTACTCTTCTCCAGAAATGGTGAATTTTAGACTAAGTCGCCCATGGTTCTGTGCCAGGACTGTCTAGAAGATGTGTCCCCATAGCAGAAAACCCAGGGTGAGCCACCAGCCTTTCCAAGATTTGGAGAGCGTCGGTAAACAGCCAGACTGTGCATCCTTGCCTCGGTACTGAAGAGCTATCTATCTCCTGAACAGGCGCTGACGAGTGTCCTGTCTAAGAATGGAGACCTCCTGCTCTCCTAAGCAGGTGAGGCTTAGAACAATGGGGTAGGGCAAGAGCTGATCTCACCGGAAATGGCCGGCTTCGTGTCATACATTTACCATCCAGATTGCCTGGGCCATGGCTGCCTCCCTCTTTATGTATATACATAATCCAAAAAATCTATAAAGGTCAGTAGACAAAATACATTTTTCCAACAGTTAAATGAAGTGGGCGGGAATATCCCCCCGCCAGACCTTCCTAGCAAGAAAGGCAACAAAAGAAAATGGAAAGATTGAGCTTCTTAATGAGAAGGTTATGAGTAAGGGTAGAGATGTCTTAGAGGGGGAATGAAAGTCTGGTTGCTGGAGTATGGCTCCACATCAAACTCGAATTGGGAGGACGGTGAAAAGGCATGCGGGTTATACCAGTAAACCTACTTCCGCTGGCTTCTACCACATGATTTTTAATTAGGTTTTGAAATCTGCTAAAATGAATAGCAACCAAAACTACAAGTACTGCAGTATGTAACTGTTTGGGCGCCAAAGTATCAATCAAAATGGACATAGAAATTGTTGTGATTTGTTAAGATGACATACATTTCAAATTACAGTAAAATATTGCAATAAAATTAAGGGTTGTCAGGAACTCTGAAATGTGTCCTTGCATGCAATCTTTCTTTTAAAGATCTGTTTCTTTATTATTTCAAACTTGAAGTCCAAGCATGCACACCTTTCAGATTATCCGGTTTTTTTAATGTCCCTGGGGACTTTGACTTCAACTCCCAGCATGCAACACTTCTCGTCATGATCAGGACCTTCATGTCTTTGCAAACTTGTGCTTCCACTGGGCACTTCCAGCATGGACTTTGCCTCTTTTTATTTAGTGATTTGGGGACAATGGGCCCGATTCATGGAATATTTCCCCAGTGAAAAGTGACTTTGCACTGCCAACACAAACCCTGATTCATGGAACCGTGCAAAGTGTATTTTTGCAGTGCAAAGTCCGAGCAATGTCATTTTGAAATGCAAAAATGACTATGCGCTGACTTTTCCCGGACTTTGCACTGCAAAAATACACTTTGCATGGTTCCATGAATCAGGGTTTGTGTTGGCAGTGCAAAGTCACTTTTCAGCAGTGCAAATTCACTTTGAACAGGGCAAAAATTCCATGAATCGAGCCCTAAATGTATTGCGCTCACAGTTGCCAAAGCCATCCTGGTGCTAAGTGTAGGAATGCATGAAGGAAGGGTTTCAGGCGAGTGAGGAAAAAGGAAGGAAGTTCCGGCGCAACAGGAGGACAGTACCAAGACTTCATAGGAAGCGGCTGTTTATTCCAGAGAGAGAATGTGTGTCAGTATCCAGTAGGATCTGCCACCTTTACAGGATAAGTGAGGGAGGGGTGATGACAAGATGGACATTGCAGGACCCCGCGAACCCGGGGTAAGATTTTAGAACTCGGGGAAGGTCTAGCTCCACGAAGGGAGTGATGTACCAGAGAAAGGGCTTTACACTGAAATCCCTGGGGAATCAGTAGATAGTGAAGTTAAGTAACATGGAGCTTAGTCCAGAAAGATGCTTGTAATGAGAGGCAAGCACCAGCATTTGGAATGAGCTGAGGCCAGGAGAGTAAGAACTCAGGGAGGCCCACAATAGAGAGCATTGCACTCATCTCACTGCAATGACACCACAGCAGAGATGGCCATGACTCGCAGATGAGAGGGGGGGAAAAGGGAGGAACCTTTTGGAGCACTTTGGAAGCAATTGAAAACAAAACAAGCATTGGCAATGCCAATAATTTGATGGTAGCAGCTGCAAAATGATACACGTACCACTTGGGCTTATAATAGCTGCGCCTGGCACATGCCTAATACTTATACACAAGCCAACACTGTTGACTTTGCCAATGCCTGTTTTTAACAGAACTTCAGTGTATGACACACTGAGTGCTTATAAATCGAGTGGCTGAAGGCAGACTTGGTTGACATTTTTATTACACCATTAGCATGTCTACAGCTCCAATTAAGTCATTAACTCTCAGAAGACTGCTTTGATAAAACACTGGCAGGCACTGCAAGCACATCATTTTGGTCCTTAGTCAGATCTATTGTAACTCCTTGCATCTGGCACAACCCCTGTTTCTGCTTGAAAGCATGCAGAACGCTGGGCACGCTTGGCCACTAAAACTTTAGGGATCATATTTCTCTGGTTCTCCGTGCTCTTAGTTCACCATGCTTTGCATGCTGTAGGGCCTGAATATCTGCAGCACAAGTTCCGTTCTGAAGATAGATTTCTTATTTCAGGGCCCAGATTTGGATACATTAGAATTGGTGGGCGCTCCTTTTCGGTGACAGCAGCCAAACTGTGGAACTCTCTGCCTATTGCACTGCGGTCCACTGAGGCGCATTTGCAGTTACATTGTCTAGTAAAAACCTTGCTTTTCTGAGAGCTGTTGTGAAGCTAATGTAGTTGCGCTTATGTCTTGTAGCACCAAGTTGCCTTTTGGCGTTAGTTGCCCTGTACCTATGGGGGTATGAAACGGATAACATAACATAACATCATTTGACGGAAAGGTGTGATAAAGCTAGCTCAAAGAGATCATCGGATAGTGTCTTTTGAGCGAAGAGGGGAATGATCTGTGTGCAAATGGCCATAGCGAGTGGCATGGCCGGGAAGTCAATAGGTGGGTACATTTTCAAATAACATCTACAAGCTTTGTGTCCCTCCCTATATGCCATTGTTCCCTAGCTGTACCCTAATGCAAATGTTTCAGCGTAGAGGTGGTGCTTTGGGGACATCTAATACCCAACACTAAAAAGCAGCTGCTTGTGACTGCATTTGTTTGAGTAATTTCACAAAGGGGTCCTCGTCACATAAGCCTGAGAATGGCATTTTCAGGTCCTCCAAGGCAGGAGGGGCCTTTACAAATATGTGCCAAAGAAAGGTTTCCCAGCCCACTGGACTATGCAGGGCTGCAGGAGGTGGGAAGAGATAGACACAGTTGGAAGAAGATAGTGTAACAGGGTCCAGGACTGGACCATGTCAGGGGGGAACAGGACCCCTCAGAACCTGGGGCAGTGGGCCTACCAGAGCCAAAGCTAGAGCCGGCCTTGTCCATGATGCAGATAGTGGGAGTTGGAGGGACCCCAAACTCCAAACCTGTCCCCCACGCACCTTGAATTTTAATGTAGCTACCACCCTCTGTCACATGATGCCTCCGAGTACTGTTTCTCTTTTGTGTTTCAGGACCACAAGGGCCAGAACCCCTTGAGGCGGCGAACGAGAAAAAGGAGCAGGAAAAAAGAGAAACGTTGTACATGACCGGCACAATCATGCCAAGAATCAACTCCCAAGATGACCGCAAAGCAAACCACGCAGCATGATGAAACAAAAACGAAAATGTCAGACCCACAACATGCCAGATTAACAGCAGAGACAGACTGCAGCCAGACCTGTGCAGTGGAAGACACCGGGACTAAAAGGGGTTTTAAAAACTTTGCTCCTGTGTAACCCAGCCCCTGGGGAAAGAATAGCCACAGAATCGCCCAGAGAGTCAAGTGGGCGCTGGAACCAATGGACTGGGGTACAGAACCAGGACAAGAACAGCATAAAAGGATAGTGAATGCGAGACAGAGTGTGGGTTGTATGGGTGAGACCAGAAGCTACGGAGATGGACCGAAAGACCAAGCGGAAGACGGACAGTGGAGCACAGTGTTGAAGAGTTGGTGGCAGAGTTGGTGTAGAATGCAGGCGAGCTATTGGTTATGAGAGAGAGTGGTACCAGTTGAGTGTAGTGCATTGGGGATGTAAAAGCTAAGTGAGGAGGAGAGAAAGCTAGAAAGAGAGGAGAACATTGTTGGGGAATTAGAGCGATAAACAGAGAGTATGGTAGAGGGGTGTGGAAAGAGTGCAAGGTGGTAGGGAAAGTTAGTAGAAGAGATATGTGGAGAGAGTGTGGTAAGATTTGGGCACAGGTGCAAATAGGAGACTGAGTGTGTAGCTGAGGTGAGTGGAGAGAGAGGTGGAGTTGAGAGGAGAGCTTTGAGGAGAGTGGTGAGGGCTATGTAGAAAGGTGAAGAGAGGGGTGAGGAGAGGGAAGATGAGAGAGTGCAGACATCAGAGGGACAGAGGTGGAGAGCAGGAGAGGCGCGGAAGACTACTGGAGGGTGTGGAAGAAGGTAAAGGATGGAAAGGGTCAAGTTAGAGTACAGTGGAGGGTGAGGCAGAAGAAGCAGTGAGGTAAGAGTAAGGACAGAGAGAGGAAGCATGGGAGAGAATGGACCAGGTGTCTGTTACCTGCACAAGAAAATCATCATTCCCATTGAGCATTCTTGGGGACACCTTAGGGGGAGCCAGATATATAAGGCTTTGGCTTTAAGGCCGTTAACTGTAGCTTGTTTTTAGATAGTAAAGGCCCCTGATTACTAGTTGTCAAACCTGTGGTTAGGGAAGCCTGGCTTAGGGAGGCAGGAGCCCACAGGAGGTTGAGGTAGGGAAGCCCATATAACCAGTCTTTCTCTCTTCGAGAAAAAAAAAACATTAACCATCTTTCGGAGTGTGAACCATGCTAATAGCAGGAGCATGACCAGTGGGAGGACCAACAGGGTCAAATTCAGAATAATAGTGTGTTTTATGTACCAATAGGAGCCCAGATAGAAGGGACTTGCACTGGAGGGAAGTTGTCCACTGGAAGTTGGAAAGTACTGCCACTGTGAAAGGAGTTGTTAGGCCCAGTACAAGGAATACCGGGACCATAAGCTGGCAACAAGGCCTGAAGGCCTGAAGCCGAGCAGAAAGAAGCAGAGTGAGCAGACAAGACATGGGTGGACAAGGGGGCTGGGCATGGACCCGCGGCAAGAAGAGGGAAAGACTTGGGAAATGGGAGGAAAGTGTTGAGAAGGATGCAAGGAAGGAACAGGTACCAACATGAAGAAGTGCGGGGTATGAGAAGGAGTGCCGAGCGAGTGAGTGACCCCCGATGGAGGAGTGAAACCAGTAAATAAGCAGGTGCACGGGCAGGCTGCCAGAGATACTAGAGGGGAGTGGAACTCGCCAGCAGGAAGAAGGACGAACAGAAAAGAGTAAATGTGAAGTAGAGAAAAAGAAGAGAGGACAGGGCAAAGTATGACAAAGCAGGCAAGTTGAAGAGGATAACCTACAGGATAGCAGGAGGGGAGTCAAAGGTGTGGTAGTTAGTACACAAGATTGCAGGGTTCACAAGAGGATGGAGAGAGAATAAGGCAAGAGCAACCAGACAGGAGGAGAGAGTAGATCTTTACAGAGAAAGGAGGAATGTAGAGAAGTACATCACATAGGAATGAAGATCACTGCAAGATAGTGACAAGTAAACACGTGAACCGATAACAAGGGATGTGAAGCAAGAACATGAAGAAGCCATGTTGCAGGATGAGATCGACCCCAGAATAGGAGAGAATTCTGGAGAGGGGGGAAGAAAGCATAGTCTGGAGAAGGGAGAAGAGGATACAAATCACAGAGAGGGAAGGACAGAAGAAACCCTGCAAAAGGGAAGAACTGGAGGGAGCCAGAGAGGGGAGAACAAGAGAGAACTGAGTGGAAGAAAGAAGAGGAAAAAACAGATGTGGTGAGGGGACAAAAAAGAACTCAGATAAGTAGAGAACAGGAAAACCCCTTCAAAAATAGAAGATGCAGCCCCAGAGAAGGGGGTACATGAGAAAGCCGCTGAATGGAGAAGCAGAAGAATACCTCATTTGTGAAAGAACAGCCCTAAGAAATAAAGAGGAAACCTAAAAGCTGGGTGGAAGTGAAACACAGAGGAAGGAGAACCAGGGAGAGATTCCAGGAGAGAAAAAGAGAGGAATTATCAGAACCAGAGAGAAAGCAGAACCTGCGTAAAGAGGGGGCAGATGAAGAACACAGCCAAACATGAAGGCCGGGGAATTTCCAACAAGAAGACCTTTGATAAAGTGACTTCTGATGCAAGGGCCACCTGGAGGAAAGGTGGTAAAGGACACAGAAGCCAAGTCCTCCAGTAAGCATTTACCGCCAGGAAACAAAGGGGCCAATACGCTCCTGAAATTGCTCCTGAAATTATTAAGATCAATGCTACCCATGAGATGGTTAAGTTCAATACCATACATTAGGGAGGGAATAACTTTCCCCTTATAGTTATCAATGAAGGGAGAAACGGATAATCTTCCATAGCAATAATAATGTTTTATTTGTGAACTGAAACTACTTTCCTTTAGTATAAGCACTGTGAGTAGCGATTCTATTTTACAGCTAGCCCTAAAAATGAAAACTTAAGTATAACTTGTTAGTCCTTTTTATTGGGGTATTTTCTATTGTCCACAAAAAGTATATTTTTTAAAATGTTTCTTGTGAACCTAATGACTTCTGTTTTTATAGGATTCATCTTTAATTCATTATCATTGGTGAATCCGAGAAAGGAATTAATCAGGCATTGAAGTCCCATCTGGGTGTGATCTAGAAGGATCACATTATACATGTGGGTCAACCAACAGATTGTAAGAGGACCTAGGCAGGATGAAATGAATGCTGATTTGATCAATGGGTCACCCATGTCAGAGATATATAGGTTGAATAAGCAAGGAGCCAATACAAAGGTTTCTAAGCATAGCGATTTAATTCAAGATGGCTCTGTGCTGATCCAACCTTACTCTTATTTTGGTGTCTGAGTGAATATGTATCAATATGTCCAATCGGCCTTCTGGAATTTTCCAGCTCCTAAGCTTACTCCATAATCTCTCACGGTTCACTTTGTCGAAGGTCAGGTCGAAGCACGCCGGAAAAAATCAGAGGCGCATCTCTTGGTAGTGTTGTCTGTGTTAGGGTACCAATTATAAATGCATTCATTGTAGTGCTCACTCCTTTCCTGCAGCCACTCTAATTTTTCGAAAGCCGTCCTGTTGCGGTTGCTTAGTCTTCCAAATCTCAGAGAAGCAATGATGCTAATAGTTTGCTATCCGCATCTAATAGGACTATGTGCCCATAATTTGAAGGGCTCTCTCTGTTTCCCTTCTTATAGATGGGAATGGTGTTCCATAGTTTTCAGCTTTCTGGAATCCGCTTTTTTGTGAGATTATCACTAAAATTGTTTGTTAGGAACAACATTGGGGCCCATATATCTGGCGCACTCTTAAAAACGTAATTACTCAATCTGTTCAGGCCTGGGGCTTTTGAGGTAACTATTAGTAATCTAATGTCTTCAATATCAACGTTTAAAAACCAGTTAATTCCATGGTATTTGTTTGAGTTTGATTGGGGGCTACGGAGGGCTTAGATAAATCTGTATAATATTCTTCCCAGATAAGTTCTACTATAGGATTTGTCTGTATTGTTTCATGGGTTCATCCAGGTTTCTAATGAGTGACCAACAATTACATGTTTGCTTCTTAAGAATTGATCTAAGAATGGATTCGCTGTCATTTTGAAATAAGATGTATTGAAGGCCTTTCAGGCAGTTATTATAACCTTGTCATAGTGGTCGCAGACAAGTTTGACTTAGTTATAATTTTTATATTTTTTATTTCCTTTTTTCTATTGTATACTATCTCCTCCAATCTATGTGTTCTCTTTTTGTCTTTAGTTTGTATAAGCTGTAATTCCTTAATTTGGTTCTTAATAAAAACTGGAAAATGTTCCAATTCAAATAGATGAGGTTTTTTTTCCCACCAAAGTAGCAGTATTAAACATGTTGGAGACATGTTTATTCATTTTTTTTTGTTATGGTAGGTTGCCAAGTGATTGTATTTCTTTTGTAGTGAAAACATAGATTTATTAATTCTGGTAGTTTCATTTGCTTCCCAGCGATATCAAACTTTGCTGTCAACATGTGATCACTAAGAGATGGCTCATGTATTTCAAAGTCATTACATTCATCAAATAAAGCTTTTGAAAGAAAAATCTAATCAATACACGAGGACACAACTCCATTATGCCATGTACTATTTGTTTGTGTGTTTCTCTGAAAGTTCCCATTTAACATTTGTAAGTCCCAGGTCTGCATGAAAGAGCTCAATTTCTCACCATTCGAATTTCTTTTATTCGTTGTTGATCTATTACACTTATTGCCAGCCCATTCCTCTTCCTTGTTAGGCCTACAGATAGAGTTAAGGTCACCAGCAATAATTATGTCACTGGGGCTTTTTCCCAACTAATGCTTCCAAAATGTCATTTATCTGATCACAACTCCCAATGATATGCTATGATATGATAGTTTATTTATATAGCGCTTATAAACAATGTGTTTCAAAGCGCTTCAAGGCAAGGGAGGGAACAACGGAAAATACAATGACAGTCTTACAGGCCATGAACAGTAAGGATGTGAAATTAACTATTGTAATCGCCCTGACGACATGTCAGATAGTGCAAGAGCTAAGACATAGATAAGGAAGGGAGACGGAGAGTGGGAAGGAAATGGAAACAGACAGGCAACTACCGTACTAGGCCTGACAACATTTCTGGTGGAGCCGGAGAAAGGGATTCAGAAAGGGAGGGGAGGAGCAAAACAAGCGACTATTTTACTAGGCCTGATGACATTTCAGATAGTGCTGGAGGAGGAGAGGAAAAACAAGTATGAGGAGGGGGAGGAGACAGACAAGGTTGCTATCATACTAGGTCCAGGGACAATTCTGATAGAGTAAATGCATAGACGAAAGTAAGGGGAGGAGATGGGGAAAGGGAGAAAGGGAGAGGAGGAGAGAACAGAGAGTAAGCTGTCAAAACATGCAGAGAAGCAAGAGAGGAGAGCAAATACAATTGCAGAAGTCAGTAGTAACACATAATGTTGCAAGCCAGGATACAAGATGAAGATGGGAACAGCATGATTCAAGGCCACCATGAGTACAAGATGCAAAGGAAGTCTGGCATGAGAGTTGAGAAAGGGTGACACGCCGTGAATCAATGAAGTCCATAAAAGTCAAATCCAGCATTGACCACAAGACTGTGATGGTGAAACCAGAATGTATCAGGACAGAGGCTGGAAGAGGGCGGAGGGAGCACGGTAGAAGAATCAAGCAAACAGGCAACACCTGTGTGCGAGAAGGGTGGGGGGCATAAGGGAACATCATAGGGAGACCAGAGAGGGTGGGGATGGCCTGTGGGGACAGAGGGAGTAAACAAATATTGGGGCATGCTTACCTGCTGTCTGAGCAGGGGGGTCGGGCCCTGGTCCCCCTGGTCCTCCAGGTCCAAACAGGAATTGCCCTTTTTTTCGTCTCCCTTTCGCTTCGGGCGCCAGGCCAAGAGACGCCCTTGATCTGAGAGTTAAGAGGAGGAAGGAAGAGGCAGGGCTAAGAAGGTGGGTGGTGCTTAGGCCAGGTGACCAAGATCCACTTGCACCTGCTCCCCATCTGCAAAGGAAAAGAGGCTGGAGGGCTCCTTAAGTAGGGAAAAGAGCAGCAACCAGGAAGGCACCAGTTGGGCAGGGCTTGCTAAATGGAGAAAAGAGCAGCAAACTGGAAGGCGCCAGGTGGGCGGGGCTTATTCCAGGTTATGTTATGTTATTAGACTTGTAACGCGCCAAAGCCTGTGGGCATCTAGGTGCCGAGACAGGAAAAGTGGCATGTAGTGAGCACAGTCAATTCTAGTTAAACAGCATTGTCTTCAGCTGTTTACGAAAGACAAGATGGTCCTCAGTCTTTCGTAGCTGTAGAGGAAGGGCGTTCCATGCACTGGCACCCTGGATATGAAAGGCTCTACCTAAACCACAAGATCGTTTTACCCGAGGTAATTCCAACAAGTGACTGAGATCCACTTGCACCTGCTCCCCATCTGCAAAGGAAAAGAGGCTGGAGGGCTACTTAAGTAGGGAAAAGAGCAGCAACCAAGAAGGCACCAGGTGGGCGGGGCTTGCTAAGTAGGGAAAAGAGTGGCAACCTGGAAGGCACCAGGTGGGCGGGGCTTAGGCCAGGTGACATAGATCCACTTGCACCTGTTTATTTTATCAAAAGGATTTCAGCATTTCTTGCTGTGATTTTAAAGTTGATTTTGTAAAAAGTACAACACGTGAATGAAGCACCTGCTCCCCATCTGCAAAGGAAAAGAGGCTGGAGGGCTCCTTAAGTAGGGAAAAGAGCGGCAAGCAGGAAGGCACCAGGTGGCCGGGGCTTGCTACGTAGGGAAAAGAGCGGCAATCAGGAAGGCACTGGGTGGGTAGGGCTTGCTAAGTGGGGAAAAGAGAGGCAACCTGTAAGGCACCAGGTGGGTGGGGCTTAAACCAGGTGACCTAGATCCACTTGCACCTGTTTATTTTATCAAAAGGGTTTCAGCATTTCTTGCTGTGATTTTAAAGTTGATTTTGTAAAATGTACAACACGTGAATGAAGCAAAGCGTTATTCTGGTGCCTATTTGCTTTAGATTCAGTCTTAATGTCCCCTTTTATTCTCCCCAACACTGCCACAGCCAGGTGGGCACTTTAAGATCACTTACAGAAAATGCTAAAAGAAGGATTGATTGATTGAGTCGGCTGAGTGGCTCAGTCCGGCGATACTAATAAAAAATCAGCCAAATGACTTCAGACTCTGCATCGACTTGCAGCCTGAAGGTGATGGTTGGCAGGCAAGGGATATGAGTGGAAGGGGTGAATTCATACTGAAGAGGTACCATAGGAGTCCCCCAGAGTTAACTGTAAACCTCCACCGAACAAGGAAGAGGACACAACACAGTCAGATACCTGACCAAAAGTGTGAGAACGGGGTCAGTGGAACACAACCGAGCCGAACACTCCTTAGAAAAACTCAGTCAAGAAGAAGCCCTCTCGCTCTTATGACTTTACTTGTCATGGACTGAAGTGGTCCTGTCCTTCAAAGTGAAGGAGGCATGTGGAGAGCGGTTCCCACAAGCGCCTCAGACGATGCACGGGCCCTCGCGCGGCCTAGGCATGTGAGGGAGCCGACATGTGAGAGCACAAGGAAACACGACAATATTAGCGTGCGGGAGCTTCCCACGGCGCTCTGAGAAGCAGTGTGATGGGACTGATGTGTGCAGTTGCGATAAATATCTTTCAGGTGACTGACGTCATCTTGTGTTCCATTTGCTGCGTGGAGCAATTACTTCCCGCACCCCTACACCAAACCTCTTGGCTTTGTCACAACGTGTAAATAAGAATGCCAAACTTGAGCAACAGATGTGATACATATGCCGACTCTCTTAATTCCAGCCAAACAATTCCATGACTATGAAGTGCTGCCACCATCTAGTGGTACTATAGTGCAAAGCAAGTGAGCACATGTGGACCTTGTGTAAAGTCGGCTCTGGTGCTGTTTGGAGAGTTTTGGGGACTACTTCCGGCTTCGCTGACAGAGCAGAATATTTGAGAGGAGCCCATCATTCTTGCTGGCCTGGCTTTTCCGAGTGCCTTATTGAACACCATCTTTCTTCCCCGGGGACGGCGTTTCCGGGAAGCCCGCGAAAGTTTCTTGGCACACCTCCATGCAGAGCCCTGGGGCTCTCTGGGGGGAGGGGTGGGGAGGATGGCTAAGTGTTCAGACACACAGAGCGCGAGCAGCAGTCGGCGCCTTGCATTGGGGCAATGGAGGGAGCGCTGCCCTCGCTGCTGCTGCTGTGTGGCACAGTGCTCGCGTGTGTGGTGGCAAGGCGCGGGTTGAGGGCGGGCAGCCCGGCCCTGGAGTTAGTGTGCGCCTTCCAGCTCTGCGCTTGCACGCACGAACTCTGGCTGCTGGGGGTCGTGGGACGGGTGCCCCCCGCGCTAAGCCTGAGCCTCACGTACACGCTGACCGTGGTGTACGGCTGGACTTGCACCGGCGCCCTGCTCAACCCCACCGGGGCGCTGCAGCAACTGCTGTCCGGCGTGGCCTCGGGGAAGGACACCGTGTGGACCCTGGGCGCCCAGCTGCTGGCTGGTACTGCCGCCCGCCTTTGGGCTCTGGTGCTGCGGGCGCTACCTATATCGGCGCTACATGGAAGGGCTGGGGCTGGTTGCAGCAGTAGCCTCCGCACTGGACTCTGGCACGGCGCTGGAGTGGAGCTGGCCTGCGCCTTCAGCGTGCACTGCGCTGTGCGCCTGTTGCCCACCGCCCGGGCACCACTGCGCCCGCATCTGCTGGCCCTTGTCATCACCGTGCTGGTGTATACAGGTGGGTGCAAGTCGAGTCTGCAGGGGGTGGCGCTGTGACCTCTGGACGGGCTGAGGTCTCTTTGGGTGCAAGTCTCAGCTGCAGTGCTGTCTCACTTTTGGATGCAAGTTTAACAGCTTGGATGTTGAATCACATTTTTGGAGTTCTCTCACTCTGGGTATTTGTCTCACCTTGGAGCCTTGCATCACTCATTGGGAGCGTGTGGGTCTCACAATGAGTGTGGGGCTCACACGTGCCTTTAGACAGTTGTAGTTGGGTGTGAGTCGCTATGCTCTACCGTGAATGACCCCTGGGAGAGTAGTGAATGCCGCCTGGGAGAGCAGTCTTGTAAGTTAAAATGTCCTTTATTTTTTTGTTTGCTTTGGCTATAAGGGGATGCTTTAGCGCCAACTACAAGACAAAACGTATGGATTGGAGTACAGCTAGGGAGAGATGGTATATGAGGGACACAGGGCATGTAGGTATTTGGTTACAGGATCATCTTTAAAGCTCTCGCCCTCACTCACAAGTGTCTCCATGACTTGCCCCCCCCTTATCTGGCACAAAGGATCACCAAACCCACCACTTATAGACCCTCCAGATCGCCCTATTCCAACCTGTTATCCTTTCCCAGAACACGTAAAGCCCGTGCAGGCGGCTCCAGTTTCCCAACGGTAGCCCCCACACTCTGGAACTCCTTACCTCCTCACATCAGGCTTATTGAATCCCACTCCGCCTTCCGCAAGGCCATCAAAACAAACCTCTTTGTCTGATTCTATAACTTGTATTCTGTAATACTATGCAACCATTGACTCTGCACTGTAAACAAGTCTTTCATTGAGCGGCTTCTTTGTAACCCTTAATCAAGCCTGCTTAAACTCTGATATAGCGCCTCGATGCCTGCGGAATGTATTGCACTCTACAAATCCAAAATAAAAAATTAAAATGTTTTTTACAGTGCTGGAAATTGACGGAATTTACTGGGGGAACTACCTCCCCTCCCTTCCCGCAAAGGGGGGAAAGATCAGGAAGTAAGGGTTGGGGGGATTGTCAGTGGTGTGGGCAGGACTGGGGTGGAGCTAAGTGTTGAATGATGCGTGTGCCCTGAATATAGGATGCTGGCTGCTTTGCATAAAAACCAAGTGCATTTTGTGAACATAAGAATGACCACCAATTTATCAAACATGTCTGTGCTAGTAATTCAAACGGAGGAGGGGGGTTTGGGGCTCGTGTCTACATGGACCAGTGTGTTTTGTCAGTTTTTTTTCAGCACAGCGCTGTCTTGTTCTGACCCAATTCGTCCCCTTGTTCCGGTCCAATTTCACCCCTGGTTATTAACTGACACATTTACTACCCATTTACTACCCATACCCATGCTAATCTCTATGCTCATTCCCACCCGCTTCCTGCCCCTCCCCGCCCAAACGGGCCCTCTTGGGATCTCTTTGAGCCCCGTTTATCAAACCTTAAAAACAAACTTTGCACTGAAAGTGTCTTCCAGGGTGTTTTCAAAGCAGTCTTCGAAGAGCTCATGGTTTATTGGTGCTGTAAATGCACTACTGGTGCAATAAAAATGTCTTACACAGGTGTCCCTTTAGCCATTTGATTTATAAGCAGCATGTGTGTCCTTCAATGAAGTCCTGTTAAAAACAAACATTAGTAAAGCCATGGCTTTGGTATAGGTATTAGATAGGCATATGCCAGGTAGGTACACCAAAGCCAACACTGCTGGCATTGCCAATGTTTGTTGAACTCAGTCACAGTGACTGGATGTGAGAGTCTCACACACCGGATGCAGTCTCTGGCATGCGGTTTGAGTTTCACAGGCACAAACACTTAAAATCTCTAACCTTGACGCACAGTCATACCTGCGAGCGCAATCCCACTTGTCGAGTTTGAGTGTGGCCACATCTCGCCCCTGGCTCTAGACAGTGTTCTCAATTGACTGAAAGCTGTGCTTTCCAAACGCGCGCCCTTTGCCCCACACAGCTCAAACAGACCTTTGACCTCCAGTGGCTGCTCCAAACCGCGGTAAATGTTTGAATACATCAGATAAACAATAATCGCCAACATTAAAGTGGTGTCCGCCTGTCTTCCTCTTGCAGAGTCTACCGGAGCTGTTCAATAAAAGTGCATGTTTAAGATGTGCTGTCATAAAACCCTGATGAACGCATGCTGTAATTCGTGCATGCCTGGAAGTGGCGCATCGCTGGGGAAAGCCCTTTAACACAGTGACCCGTTCTTATGAACTCTGTATATCTGCGCACGGGTGCAGATCGTGAGTCAGCAGAAGGGCCGCGTGCACGCGTGTTTTTGCTAAGTTCTCCCTGGCCTGAGCTTGCCACGTTTCTCGTGGAAGTGGAAGTCTCCTAAAACCTACCAGCAGCAATAGAACGTTGACTTGGTGTGAAATATGAATCTGCTGTACAGGCGCAGCTTAATGTGCTGCATATGACGTTTCCATAGATTGTTACATTGTACACATTCATAAATCGTGAACAGTGAATGCCTGGCAAACGCGTGCTGTATTGCTGGGTGTGTTACACTGTGAACATCCAGAAATCGTCAACAGGTACGTGCTGTGTTACTGGGCGTGTTACACTGTAAACATCCAGAAATCGTCAACAGGTAATGCCTGTCAAACGCGTGCTGTATTGCTGCGTGTGTTACACTGTAAACATCCAGAAATCGTCAACAGGTAATGCCTGTCAAACTGCTGTATTGCTGCGCGTGTTACACTGTAAACATCCAGAAATCGTCAACAGGTAATGCCTGCCAAACGCGTGCTGTATTGCTGCGCGTGTTACACTGTAAACATCCAGAAATCGTCAACAGGTAATGCCTGCCAAACGCGTGCTGTATTGCTGCGCGTGTTACATTGTAAACATCCAGAAATCGTGAACAGTAAACAGTGAAGCTGCGGGGCACGGAGCACTTTTGTGATATTGGATTATGCCGCTTTGCTGTTGGCAGAGACACGAATGACGATGGCGGCATTGTGTGCTTTTATATTAACCTGTTACTTTGAATTGTGACTTTCTCATTTGTTTCAACATTGACTGGGTCCTTCGTTGTCTAGTTGTAATTCCTTCACCCATACCAAGGACACCGGCAGTGTGGGTCCGGGCACACACGCGGTGCTACTAGCCTGGTTCCCCATCCGTATCCTTTCCCATCATGCTCTGCCTATTCACTGCCACGCTCCTCTTTCATGTTTTCCAGACTATATTTGGTTTCACTTTCAAGTACATCTTTTCCGATGACACATTTCGTGCTCTGCCTGAAACTTCCTTTGAAGTGTACGTTCGGCCCTGCAGGGCTGTCGCAGGTTAACAGATTTCGTGAAGTCCTGAACTCTGTGCGTTCATGAACGCATGAACTCTACCTTTCAGTTTGTATGGAGGAGACACAATGAGGTTAATTATGACTGCAAATATAGCCATTTTTCTCCATGGGAAGAACGGTTATTCCTGGTTTTTTATTATGTGCCGAGATATATTTACAAACATTTTACTTTTAAAAAGGACATTTCGAAATAACTTCATGATAAAACCCCCTGTATATGGCCAATCCGCGAAGGATTAGATCAAAAGGTGTGCATCTAGGCAGGGGTGTGCCTCCAGAGCTGTCCCTTGTCCTAGTCTGGAGCTTTCAGACTCTACCCAGACCAGGGAGGAGGAGGGCAGTGTCCACGTCAGCCCGGCCCATCTGGTGGACTATGCACCACATAACAGAATCCACTGTGACAAGAAGGGGGTGGAGCAGCAGTAGCAGAGGTAGCTTTTGGTGCCAGGCAGGGCGGGTAATAGGGCGCCAGCGGGAGGCTGAGGGGCGCACTGGGCACCAGGGTGGAGCCAGGTGATGTACCCCCCCCCCTTCATGGCTAACCCCCTCCTCCGGCCGTGTCACTGAGGGGCAGTGACCACTGCAGCCCAACCCATCCGGTGGATATGCACCAAACGACTCCTACCTGCAAAATAAATAACTTAGTGACACGAACTACCCGATACAGAGACAAAGAGAAGCGCACAACTCTGTTTGCCCAAGGCCATCTGAAAAGGTTTTGGGGTCCAGGAACATTCGGCCCCATGCAACCCTAAAAAAAAAAATACCCGCCATCCAAGAATCTCCATACACTCTGCCATCCCGGTTACAATGCATAGCTCTATACTCCCTCGCACCCCCCTCCAGAGATACAAATAATCATGGGATATCCCTTAAACTGCTCTAACTCCCTTCATCTGTGATTTCAAGGGCAACATTGTTGCCTCTTACAGGCCGCGGAAAAGGAGGACGCGCACACAGAGATGTCGGATGACTTCTTTATTCCTTGCCTACACATAGATTACTGGCGCCCCTGGCACCTTCCCCAGAAACCCCTTTTTCTCCCTTGGCGCCGTAACATGGCTCCGCCTCCACAACGGTGGGGGCAGCACTCCTTAACCCCTGAGTGCTTGGTAACATCACCCCCGAACAATATATTCAAACATCGAAATCAACATTCTTCAACAAGTCTCATAGGTTTCCTTACGACTCTCCGTGGCCTCTCCTCTTGGTCACCTGCCTCTTGCAGTTCCGTGGTTCTCACTTCCCCGCTTGTCCCTCCTGGGTCTCCTCCCGGAGGGATCCACAGGTCGTCCCGCGACTCTCGCGGTTCTGGGGAGGTCGATCGCTGGAGCGGCTCTGTTCCCTCTCGTCTGGTATAGTGTCTAAATTGTTGACAGTTCCTGGTGACAGCTCTGCTTTGATCCTCGGCTGTCACCATCGTGCCTTTCACTGCGGTTACCCTCATGGGGCTTGGAGCAAACCGCGGATCTGTCTTCCTGGGCGTTGGTTGCTGGACGAGTACTTCGTCCCCTATGTGGAAATCTTGTATCACCGCATGGCGCCGAGCATCTGTCTCTCGTCTTGCTCTCTCCTTGGCTTCCGCGTCCCTTCGGAGTACGTCCATGTCAGGCAGCTCCTCATCAGATGGATTGTGCGGTATGCGGGTTCGCACTTTGTAGCGAAACATTAGCTCGGCCGGTGTATTGTTGGTGGCTTCATGAGGAGTGTTTCTGTAGTCCCATAGGAGTCGGCACAGTGCCTTGTGCGGATCGACTCCCTCTACTCTGGCTCTTTGTCTTGTTTTCTTGATCGACGCCATGAAGCGTTCAGCCATCCCATTCGCTTGTGGGTGGCGAGGAGTTATCTTCATATGTTCAAACCCTAGGTGTTCCGCTAGTGTACCAAATTCGTGTCCACTGAACGGGGGCCCGTTGTCAGATTTGACTATTTTGGGGATCCCCCACTCGCTGAATACCTCCTCTATTGCCGCTGCTACTTGAGGAAATGCGGTGGTGGTGACTGTTTTGACGATCGGGAAACGTGAGTGTTCGTCTATTAGGAGCAGGAGGTAGTCACCCTCTTCCGTGGGCCCGTAGAAATCCATGGCTACACGCTCCCACGGCCGATCGGGTATCTGTGTGTGTTGGAGCGGGGGTGGATATTCCGCAGGAGCCGTGCACTGGCAGGCATGGCAGTTCTTCACCCATTCTTCTACTGCCGCGTCTAGAAACGGGAACCAGACATGGCACCTCAGCTGTCTTTTGGTGTTCTCCGCTCCTCTGTGTCCCTCGTGGGCTGTACTGACTACTTCATTCCTGAGCGTGGCGGGGATGACAATTCTGCACCCTCTGAGGAGGATGTCGTTGTCCTTGACGGCCAGTTCGCTATGTACCCTGGCCAGCCTTTCAATTTCTTGTCTGCACACCCCTGGGTGTGCCAGCATTGCTCTGTGGTGATCCCTCCATTTGTTGGTCAATGTGAGGCTGATGGCGAGTGCCATGGTGGGGTCAGCCGCTGATGCAGCGGCAACTCTCTCCAAGGACAGCGCCGGTGGTAGTGAGTTGGACGCTATGTATTGCACATAGGCGATGCCTCCCTCGCGGGTCAGTGGGGCCCCAACTGGGTGTCGTGACAGATAGTCAGCGGGGTTAACGGGTCGATGCACGATGTCATAGTCATATTCTTGTAAGCGGATTCCCCACCGCTCGATTCTAGGGGGCATTTTGGTGTGCGGGTTGCCGAAAAGTGATAACAAGGCCTGGTGGTCCGTAATTAGAGTGAACTTTTTCCCAATGATGAAGTCATGGAAATGTTCGCACGCCCAGACGGCAGCTAAACTCTCCTTCTCCGCCTGGGAGTAAGCCAGTTCCGGGGTGGACAGGCCCCTGCTCGCACAGGCGACCACATGTCTCGGGTGGACATCCGCCCCGCTGGTTTGGGCTAAGATGGCACCAAGGCCCACCGGGCTTGCGTCCACCACGATTTCAGTGTGCCATGAAGGATTGAAATATGCCAGGCGGTGTGCTTCCGTCAGGGCACGCTTGATGTTAGAGAATGCCTGGTGGCAACCAGGGGTCCACTCAAACACAGTTTCTTTTTGGAGAAGCTTCCGTAGTGGGTCGGTAAGGGACGCATAGTGTGGTATGTACCTCGCACAGTAGCCAGCCATGCCGAGGAATGAGCGAACGTCCGCAACCTGTTGCGGTTCACCCAAGTTGGTGATGGTGTCAACCTTGTCAGGATCCGGCATCATCCCTTCGCTGGAGAAGATGTGTCCAAAAAATTTCAGCTTTGTCTTGCTGAAACGGCACTTGGCAATATTGAGAGTGAGGCCCGCTTCCTGGAGTGCGGCACACGCGGCGAGTAGGGCTTTGTCATGAGACTCTTTAAATGATCCAAAGACGAGGATGTCGTCACTGTAGTTCAGTGTGCCCTTGATGGGTCTGATCACCTGCCGGATGGCCTCCTGAAAGATTTCCGCGGCTGATGAGATCCCGAAGTTCAAACGCCAATACCTGTAGAGGCCATCGTGAGTCGCGAACGTCGTGATGGGTCTGGATTCCGGATGTAGCTCCAGCTGATGGTATCCTTGGTTGAGGTCGAGTTTGGAGAACATCCGAGCATTGTTCAGTTGTACGATCATGTCCGCAATGCACAGTCCCGGATGCCTCTCGCGCTGAATGGCGGTGTTTGACACCCTCATGTCGACGCACAAACGGATCTTTCCTCCCTCTTTGGGTACAACCACGAGTGGGGAAACCCATGGTGTCGGACCTGTGGCTGGTTCAATGATGCCATCAGACAGCAGTTGTTGGAGTGCGTCTGATACCGCCGCTTGCAGGTGAAAACCTACTCTCCGGGGATGTTGCGGTACTGGCCTCACCAATGAGTCGATGTGGAGCCGGATGGGAGGGGCCTTGAGTTTGCCCAGCCCCATGCAGAGGTTGGGGAACTCCCTTGTGACGTCAAGCTGTGTGACCGGGTTCTGCGGCTGGTAGCACGCAATGGTGCCAACTGTGTCTCGCGTGTTTGTGCGCTCAGAGGTCGCTGTGATGGAGTCTCCCGGCCTCACGTGTATTTCAATCAATCCCAGGCGGGAAGCCGTGTGGTAGCTGAGTAGGCATCGGCTTCTGGCAAGTGACCGGATAATGTGTATTGTTGTGTCAACTTTCCGGCCATTTAGGAGGAGGCGTTGTGTGAAACATCCTACCGTCGGTAGGGGGGTGGTAGCTCCCCACTGAAATATCCTTGAACGAGATTGTTCAAGCACCGGTGGGTTCGGTAGTACGGCATAGTCTTGCTCGCCCATTATGTTGACAGTAGCGCCTGAGTCAATCATGAATTGAAATTGCCTGTTTCCCATTTTGATGGGGATTTTTGGGGCTTCTCTGGCCTCTTCAGTGTCAAGTATGAGATTGACAAACTCGTCTTGGTCATATGGGTCATATGGCATGTCATATGCAACTCCCTGCTCGTCCTGGTAGAGGGTCTCAGGCCTGTATTCCTCTGGTGGATGATCATATTCGTCCATGAAATATTTGGTCTGATCAGCCTGCTCTGGCTGTATTGGGTACCCCGGCGTTTGGTATTCGTCGATGGCCCTGACATACCGCCTCTGTCCCTGGCCTTGTTGGTAGTATCTGGGTTGGATGTATCGTGGAGGTGGCGGACGAAAGAATGGCCTGACAGGCGTTTGGGGCCTTGCGGGGAGAAAGGGTATGCCTTCCCGGCACACCGAGTGAAAATGCCCTTCTCTTCCGCAGTTCGTGCACCGTTGTGATAGGGCTGGGCATGAGCCTGCATGTGGAAAAGACATCCCACAACGATAGCACTGTCTTTGTTGGCGAGGAGTTTGGATGGTTTGAGTTCTGTATGACTGTGGCCCTCTGTCACCTGGACGAGATGGTTGTATGGTTGCGACCAGTTCCGCTGTGTCTTGTTTGGGGTTGCTCGGGTTGCCCATGGATGTGGCTTGGGCATCAACCCTCTCATGTATGCGAGCAAGCTCGCTCACCTCCTGGATGGTGAGGGGTTTCTTCAGGAGCTGTTTTTTGAGAGCAGGGGACAGGTAGCCTTCAATGACCCTCAATCTTATAGCTTCATCCAACGAGAATGCGTCAAATTGGCCATTTGCTCCTTTTAGTCTTAGGCGGGTTATGAATTCGTCGACTGTCTCCTGTGGCATTTGGGTGCACTTGTTGAATAGGTAGCGTTCATAGTCACGATTAACTTCTTTGATGAGGAGTCTATCTAGAGCCTTGATCAAGTCCTTGAAAGTGTTCTGTTCAGCTGCAGGGATGGTCTTGACCACAGTCTTTATCTCACCCCTACCAGATTGAGGAAGATGTCCCGAATATTGTGGGAATTACCATCACCAGACCCCCTGACGTAATGCTGAAAATCTTCCATCCAGTCAGTCCATCTGGGCCCCGTCGTGGCTTGTGGAGTCATGGTGAAAGGCGGGGGTAGTCGCAGCTGAATCGGCTGTACAATATGGGCAGGTGTAGGTGCCCCAGGGTTGGACCCTGCGGTGGAGGCCGGTGTGCTCATGATGCCAAAAAGTGGGTGTGTGTTCGGCCCTTGTGGATGCTTTGGTTAAGCTGTCGGAGCGTCACCCACCTGGGAGGTCGGGTGCCACAGATGGGCATGCAGCTGCACAGGCGTCGTGAGATGGGATGGCACTCAGCACTGCTGGGGCTTCGCTGCGAGCGCTGGCAGTATGAGGACACTGCTAAACGTCCTTGTTGGTCTTCTGGAGGGCGTGGGCAGGCTTGCCGGCATGCGACGTAGGGGGGGCCGCAGCAGATGGCTAGGGCCCGGCTGCACACTCCCCAGAGTGTCCGTAGTAGCGTGGGGACCAGGCGGACTGCCAGGGTCCATCGTCGTGCTTCTAGATGTAGTGCGGGAGAGAAAACCGCAGCGTTTTCGGGTGCGGCCAGCAGCTGCCGCCCGTGTAGGAGGTGGAGGGGCGGGAGGAGGCCCAGTCGCAGCCGGAACGAAGAACTGGCGGATTGCCAGCAGGGACGGCTTCGAACGCGCATGCAGCGCGGAAGTGGCGGAAAGCCACGGAGGAACGGCGGACTGCCGAAAGGAGGACTCTGTGGGTGCACGGAATTGACCTCGTCGCCAGTGTTGCCTCTTACAGGCCGCGGAAAAGGAGGACGCGCACACAGAGATGTCGGATGACTTCTTTATTCCTTGTGTACACATAGATTACTGGCGCCCCTGGCGCCTTCCCCAGAAACCCCTTTTTCTCCCTTGACGCCGTAACATGGCTCCGCCTCCACAACGGTGGGGGCAGCACTCCTTAACCCCTGAGTGCTTGGTAACAAACATTAGTAGTCCACGGAGCGGGTAGTTGTGTTCTAGCACAGGTACAGGACTCAGTTCAACAATAACAGCCGCAAGGAAGGTATACCACCTGCTGTATACATGCAGGACAGAACACAATAGCCATGTGAAATAGGTACACGTGCCCCAGAATAGATACAGAGCTTGGATGAACAGCCTCACAGAATGTGCAAGTGCTTAAACACAGACACAGGAGGCATATGGGAATTAACGAGCAAGGTACACCTACCATACCATGGGCAGTGAATATAGATGGAAAGTTACCAGGAAGATGCACATATCCGAAAGCCCAGAGATTAGAAGATGGCTAGGGTTTTCAAGCGCTGTTGCCATGAATGACCCAAAAAACAAATGACTGTGGTTTGGAATCGATGAATTGTCAATACAATAAAATGTCAAGAAACACTATAGCAAGTTAAGACATGAGCGTGGCTTGATAAATCGCTTTTAGTGACTGAATTGTTAAATATTTTGGGAATGGAACTTTTGTCTGGTTGGACACTGCGATTAAATGTGTTGCCCTGGGTCACACCATTTGGTTAAGGGATGAAGCTGGGATTTTAGCCCAGCATACAATTTTGGCAGCTGACTACACTGTTTCTAAGTTTCTGTCATACAGCAAGGTGCAATTGTCTGTTTTGATGGTTTAAACACATTGAGCAAAAGAACATGTGTTATAAATTCACCTGCTTATAATCCTTGTTTGGCACAAACCTGCTGATAAGAACATTTGAAATTCTAGGAAAAAAGAGTTTGGGTCTAATACGTTCAAGACAGGACTGACATTTGGTCAGCTCTCTTCTGTCCAAGACCTCTTCTATTCAAATGGCCGAGATAAAAGGAAAGATCAGACACTGGGCCAAGGAATGTCAGCACAATGTAAGAAAGCAAACCTTTTCACCAAAGACATAGTACTGTGCAACCAATTAAGATGATCTGTCCAGGATCACATTATCAACCAATTGCAACGCTGACATATGAACCTCAGCAAGTTTCGTTCACAGTCCTAATTTGACTACCTAACCACCTCCCCAGACTAACTCATGCCCTTTGATGGAGATGGTAAATAGACCTGTACCATAATGATGTTATGCTAGTTTTATAAATGGCACATTTTCTTAAAGGTAGGCATTCTAATGCACAGGAATTGTAACAATCAATAGTGATTATATACACAAATATCAACCTCATAGAGAGGAATGGCCGAGTTGGCATTGATAGGATTGTGTACAGTGATATAGCATAGTAACACACACCTCTGCAACAAGTACTAAACCCACTGAGCTATCTTCTTACCCAGGGTGGCATTCAAACTTATCAATATGCATTTCAACTTCAATTGTCGCACCTAAAAGTTGAGTTAAATGCATACAGGTGATGGAAATCAAGCCACAAGTGGACCCCATCCACTCAGGAAAGGGTACATAAGGCCCACACTTTCTCCAAACACACTTTCCAGTACCATGCTACCATTAGCTGTTGCTAAGTGGGACATGCAGCTGCTCCTCCTACACATTGTGCTGCAGGAACAGCGGCACAGGGCACAGGGAGGAGGAGCAGATGCCATGCAAGGTGAGCGCCCATTCCCTGGGCCAGGCCCTCACCCTGGACATTAACTGATAGCCAGCTGATCACCCTGTGCCGTCTGAACAGGGAGACCATTGTTAAGCTACTTGCCCTAATCCATGACATACAGAGCAGGATAAACATTCAAACTGCCTTACCCCCTCTGCTGAAGCTTGTGTCGGTCCTTCATGTCTTTCCAACTGGCAACTACCAGCACACTGGGAATGCTGCATGTCATGTCCCAGCCCACATTTTCATATGTGCTTGTGCAGGTGCTGGAAGCACTCCTGCGCCATGTCTCCTCCCGGCACATCCCCTTGCCCAGCACCCCGGCACAGATAAATGCCACAAAGGCACGTTTTTACGCAGCAGCCCGCCCGCCTAACGTAATTGCGGCTCTGGACTGCATCCAATTTGTGTTGGTCGCACTCCAGGCATCCATAGAGGTATACTGCAACAGGAAGCAGTATCACTCCATGAATATCCAGGTCACCTACAATGCTGACTTCGTGATCACACACCGCTGTGCCACTTCCCTGGTTCCACACACAATGCCATGGTCCTCTGGAACAGTACACTGTCTGCATACACAGAGAGCCACAGAGGCCAACGGACATGGACACTGGGTGAGTACAAGTGCCATAACACAAAATGATCTCGCAGCACCCGTGAAATGCTATGTGAAGATGGGGGTTGAAGGGGCATTACCACAACTGAGCAATGCATGCCCTATCAAGACTCTGTAAAGGCAGCTAGGACATGCAGGACAATGCAGTAGTATGTCGTAAATGCATATTGCACCAACAAGGAAGCAATGCATACACAGACGACTCCAGGAACCACAATGCAAGGGGACACATACCTGCACATCAAATTTCACAGTTCAACACTGCACAAAGACAATGCAATACTGGTAGAAAGCAATGCCACGTACCCTGGTAGCCATGTATCTGACGCCATAATGGAATGTATGCAGACACCACAAATCTGCACAAGTACGACTAATCACCCATCAGATCACATGCATGATAGCAAAGCAAAAGCCAAACACAGAAAACATGCATTCTACCATGCCAATCAAAGACCCTGAAAGCGACAAGTGCTGGCAATGAGCTGTGTGCATGGTGTAACACGACAATGCATATGTTCCCCCCATAGTAAATGACTCTTCCTTCAAGTACTGTGATGGTAAATCATGTTGTACGACAATTCTGGAAAAATGCATGCACAGTGTCCCATCAACATGCCTTTAGAGCAGGCAACACATCCACAATGCACTTTGACTGACACCTGTGATCCTTGCCCTTGCAGGTGACTCTGGATACCCCCAGCTGCCATGGCTAATGACACCTTGCACAATCCATGTACGCCACAGGAGGTGGCTTACAATGAGGCACACATCAGGACCAGGCTGTGCACAGAGCAGACCTTTGGCAAGCTGATGGGTCATGTTTGGGGGCTACACCATATCAGAAGGGCCTTGATGTACAGGCCAGGCAAATATTTCTTACCTGCGCCATGCTGCACAACATCTGCCTCAGGCGAAATGACCCCCTGAAAAGGACATGCCACCCCCAGAAGATGACTCACTACCTGTAGGTGCAGTGCTGCTACACAATGAGTGGGAGGAGGGAAGGTATGGTCATCTGGTTCGGCAAGAACTAATAGACAATTATTTCTTAACACTGATAATCACATGCTCCGCACCTTTGTATATAGCCACGTAATGAATAAATCACATTCACACAATAAGGAATGTCCTAGCATTGCTTCAAGTGCAGTAGAATTGAATGCGTATGTGACAAATATGACATCCCCAGCACACCACCCCACTCCCCAACACACCCTTCACACCCACCTCCCCCGTGAAAAAAAGTGCAATGGAGTGTGTCAATCATTTTCTGGGCCTTTTGCTGTGGACAGTTCTGGCTGTGGGCGGGCCACATTCCTCATGGAGCGGCGCCAAAGGGTGCTATCTGCAGATTCCTCCGTAGGGGTTACTGAGGTGGACTGGTCAGACTCTGGCCCCCGGATGTGCCCCGGTGAATGGGTTATGCCCTCAATGAGCTCTCTGACCCTCCACAGTCAAGGTGGTAGTTGCCACTGACGATTGACGTCGCTCATGGTCTTCACATTCCTCCGCGAGACACCCAGAACAGTCACAGATCGCTTGCAGGTGCTGGACTTTGGTGTCTGCAAGTTTCTCAATGTTCACCTGTCGCTGCTCCATTGTGTCCAGCCCAGTGGTCGCAGTGTAAGAAAAGAAGTAGTGCAACTATGTTCCCTGCTGGTCTGCCACGCTGCCCACACACCCCATCGCCACCGTCCCTCCCACGAGGAATACAAACTCCAAAAAACATGTGCCTGCTGTTTAAAGAAATGTCCAGTGCACTGAAAGTGCAAGTTTCAACTTCTTCCTATACTTTTATTTTAAAATGAAACCATTCCGGAACGGTTTCTTTTTAAAATAAAAGTATAGGAACGGTAAGACTTAATTAAAAGAAGTAGAGGAGCACCGCTCCCGACTGCTCCCGCCCACTTCGACCACTGGTCCAGCCTCCTCCATATTGCATAATGTGAATCCTCTGCAATTGGTGGTGGGCTATGGGGAGGGCTAGGGCTGAAGCAGGGGCACCAGAAACCCATGTTACCTCCAATTATCTTTGTGTCACCCTCTGATACCAGGTCACGCTGGATTTGTGCCTGGTTGTCTGACTCTGCTGCTGAGGGCGTATCATGGGCCAGATAAGTGGGTGTGGGTGCAGCTCGAAGTGCGCCCCGGTGGCACGTCTGGCTCCCCTGACTCATCTACAGGGGACGGCTGTGAAGGGGAGGTTGAAGCTGGTGGGATGCAGCACCTGCAGCTGTGTGGGTAGTGCTGCCATCCGTTGCTGCTCCGGCAATGGCATGTGCTATGCTGCTGGGTGGGCCACTTGCCGAACTGGTGTCGACTGTGGCGGTGTTTCCACTCCTAGCAGCTGGCATGGCGCTGCTGGGCCCTGGTGTCTCACTCATGCCCATCCTCCTGCTCTTCCCATTGCTGGGCGGCGCAGGGTTGGTGGTTGTTGTCGTCCCACTGGTGGCCATACTAAGAAAGGTGTATGGGCCTGCTTCCTCCTCTTGAGTCGTCTGTGAACCAGTTGGGTGGACAATGACATGCTGTAAGTCATCATGCATAGTTGTATGTGGGCTTGCAAGTCACTCATGCTACATGGTGGAATGTCACCATACACACATGTGGTCTGATAGGCAGTGTCGATTGCTGGCCAATGCATATGTCTAATGCAAGGTTTGGAAAGTGTCTTCTGGCGATGTGGCCTGTATATGTGGTTGTGCTTGGAGATCACTTTGCCACTTGGCCTTTCCCAGCACACACAAGTGCTGCTCATAGTTGCATGGCCTCAAAAGCTAATTCATACCACAGTGCCTGGGTATGTACACAGTTGCCCACCTTCTCTTGCATGCACGTTTGGTGGCATTGCCTTTGGGTGCATTGGCATCTGGTTGTACATTCCACTGTCCGTTGGGCCCATCTATGCTGAGCGACACATGCATGGGGTTGCGAATTGGCCAGTGCATTGCCATGGGATGGCGGGGGGAGGGGGCATTCATCCAACTGCAGCACTCCCAACAGCCTCGATCCGATCCATGTGGAGGATGCTGCTGTAGGTTTCTCCCACAAATCTTAATTACACTTCATTGTCACAAAATAAGCATTAATGGCTAATCAATAGCATTTACTATCATTTACATTCACATTTACCAAAAAACTCCTTCTAAAAATCTTATTAAGTATTGTATTGTATTTGGTTATTTTTTCTTTTTTTAAAATTTATATATGGTTTACATAAGAAACTTTTACAATTACATTTAATAGAGGATAAAAAAAAGAAAAAGAAAAGAAAAATATATATATATACACATAGATCAATTAATTGTAAATACAGCATAGCCCTAGACTCCTTCGAAAATGTAGACAGAGCATATAAAATCAGTGCAGAGTTAAGATCAATATAAATTCCAATTTCATATGTCACACGGCATAGCAGACAATCATAAAATACAGTGCAATCATAGAGCAGACAACAAAAAAGTTTAAACAAGAATACATCAAAATAGGGAGCTCAACACAAGGGAGCATACAGGTTTAAAGATTTGATGAATCCTGCAACCGAAAGGCCCTATGTAGTATTACAAATTGAGAGACAGCTCGACCAAATAAACATTTCTGCCCACAGAAGTCCCAAAGTATTAAATGTGCCCAGATATAGTGCCCTTAATCCCTTCAATGCTGCACAGTCTAGAAAGAAGTGATGGGCAGTTTCAATAACCCCTGGGATATGACAAAAGCGACAGAGAAGATCCGACTCATTAATCACATTCCTTCTGTATAGAACCTCCTTAGTGGGCAGAATGTTCCATCTAAGTTTCAGGAGGAGGGTGTGATAATAGCAGTTGGGAAATTGCGTCAGAATGAAAGACAGGAAACCTCTCTTCTTATGATCAAATTTTAGGTCACTGAGAGAGGGGTAAGAATTAAGTTTTTCCAAGGTGTTATTCCAGTCAGAACAGTAAAGGAGTTTTTTCACTTTATTCGGATTGGTCAACAGAGTATCCCTGTCAGGAGACAGGTCTAATAGAGTGTTATCACAGAGATCTCTGAATTTTAGAAGATATGAATTTCGATTCAGGGATCCCTGTGAGAGGAGAATTTTACCCAAATCTTCATAAAGAGTACCCTCTTTAGGGCAAAGCAGAGAGGAAAAAAATGGCAGAACCCGCCAGAGGATTTTGGCTCGCAGAGACTCCAGATCCAGTTCAAATCTTATAGCCACTGTAGGGATTCTCCAAAAAATACCCTCAAGGGAGTCCCAAAAAGTCAGGATATCTAAGTAATGGAGTTCCATGCCATATATTAATTTCGGAACAACCTTTCCTTCGAAAAAGTCTACCGCTGGCTTAAAGGAGAACCTACCATACTTATTATCCAGCTTAATAGTCTGTGAAATAAGGGGGAGAACTTTATATCTAAGCGATCGTCTGAGTTCAGCAGTCGAAGGTTGGGACTGAATTTGAAATCCCAGGTAACTAATTTTATGGGCTCTTATGATCAGTTGACCCCCAATTTTCCGCACTTGTTTATTCCCTTTTTTCCCTTTAGACAAGACCATTGTGCGTGTTTTACTCTGGTTAATTTTTAACCCATTTATTGCAGCATATTCTGCAAACTTAATCTTTGCAAGCCCACTTTGGTCTGATCAAAGAGAAGGAAATCGTCAGCGTATGGCAACCACGAGAACCTGAGATCACCTAGTTTTGCATTCCCCAAACCTGCATCCCTAAGGAACTCCCCTACATCTGCCAAATAAAGGATAAAAAGACATGGGGCCAAAGAACAACCCTGTCTCACCCCTATACATGTCCTTATTCTTCTGGAGAGAGACCCCTGTAGGTCAATCCTTATATGGACCCCTGAGTTCTGATACATGGCCATAATTAGATTGAGTAGACCTACCGGAAACCCCCACTTAGACAATTTAGCCCAGAGACGTGACCTAATAACCAAATCGAAAGCATTTGACAAATCGATTGCAGCGATCATAAAGTTGGTTATTTATATAGCGCTCTTTCCCCATTTGTATGGTCGCAATGTGCTTTGTGGCTGGAACGCCCTCGGTGACCGAAGTCAATGTGCTGGATGCTCTAAGAGTTTTAAATTAGGAGATGCGTGTGTGCATTTTCACCGGTCTGGGACTTAAGTGGCTGGCTAGGCTCGACTAAAGCAGCCCAAAAAGATCAGGCAAGTGGGTGGGTGTTGTTGGTGGTTGGCGATAAAGGGCTATTGTTGAAAAAGAGTCGATGTGTGGCCAGCTATACCAAATTTCTTTTTGTTGGTAGCCGCTGTATGCTAGTGGTAGAGGTGATGAGGTATGTCAGGTGTTTCAGTGTGGGCTGCTATATGCGCTGCTAGACCGGATGAGCATAGCCATAGCTGCATTCTACAGTGCATGGATGCTTGGCCTTGCCTACAGCCTGTGTCCACAGACGTGGTGTAAGGTATACGTACCGTGGGCTTCGATGTTGTTCAGCTGCAGCAATCTTTGTCCAGTGTGGATAGCATAGTCTCATTATTCGTGGTCTCTCTGGTGCGAAAGTCTGAGCGGTGAGGGCGTGTGAATATATAGCGGTGTCGGTGTGCCACAGTGCAACTGGCAGATACGAACAGACCTTACCCCCTCTGCTGAAGCTTGTGTCGGTCCTTCATGTCTTTCCAACTGGCAACTACCAGCACACTGGGAATGCTGCATGTCATGTCCCAGCCCACATTTTCATATGTGCTTGTGCAGGTGCTGGAAGCACTCCTGCGCCATGTCTCCTCCCGGCACATCCCCTTGCCCAGCACCCCGGCACAGATAAATGCCACAAAGGCACGTTTTTACGCAGCAGCCCGCCCGCCTAACGTAATTGCGGCTCTGGACTGCACCCAATTTGTGTTGGTCGCACTCCAGGCATCCATAGAGGTATACTGCAACAGGAAGCAGTATCACTCCATGAATATCCAGGTCACCTACAATGCTGACTTCGTGATCACACACCGCTGTGCCACTTCCCTGGTTCCACACACAATGCCATGGTCCTCTGGAACAGTACACTGTCTGCATACACAGAGAGCCACAGAGGCCAACGGACATGGACACTGGGTGAGTACAAGTGCCATAACACAAAATGATCTCGCAGCACCCGTGAAATGCTATGTGAAGATGGGGGTTGAAGGGGCATTACCACAACTGAGCAATGCATGCCCTATCAAGACTCTGTAAAGGCAGCTAGGACATGCAGGACAATGCAGTAGTATGTCGTCAATGCATATTGCACCAACAAGGAAGCAATGCATACACAGACGACTCCAGGAACCACAATGCAAGGGGACACATACCTGCACATCAAATTTCACAGTTCAACACTGCACAAAGACAATGCAATACTGGTAGAAAGCAATGCCACGTACCCTGGTAGCCATGTATCTGACGCCATAATGGAATGTATGCAGACACCACAAATCTGCACAAGTACGACTAATCACCCATCAGATCACATGCATGATAGCAAAGCAAAAGCCAAACACAGAAAACATGCATTCTACCATGCCAATCAAAGACCCTGAAAGCGACAAGTGCTGGCAATGAGCTGTGTGCATGGTGTAACACGACAATGCATATGTTCCCCCCATAGTAAATGACTCTTCCTTCAAGTACTGTGATGGTAAATCATGTTGTACGACAATTCTGGAAAAATGCATGCACAGAGTGTCCCATCAACATGCCTTTAGAGCAGGCAACACATCCACAATGCACTTTGAATGACACCTGTGATCCTTGCCCTTGCAGGTGACTCTGGATACCCCCAGCTGCCATGGCTAATGACACCTTGCACAATCCATGTACGCCACAGGAGGTGGCTTACAATGAGGCACACATCAGGACCAGGCTGTGCACAGAGCAGACCTTTGGCAAGCTGATGGGTCATTTTTGGGGGCTACACCATATCAGAAGGGCCTTGATGTACAGGCCAGGCAAATATTTCTTACCTGCGCCATGCTGCACAACATCTGCCTCAGGCGAAATGACCCCCTGAAAAGGACATGCCACCCCCAGAAGATGACTCACTACCTGTAGGTGCAGTGCTGCTACACAATGAGTGGGAGGAGGGAAGGTATGGTCATCTGGTTCGGCAAGAACTAATAGACAATTATTTCTTAACACTGATAATCATATGCTCCGCACCTTTGTATATAGCCACGTAATGAATAAATCACATTCACACAATAAGGAATGTCCTAGCATTGCTTCAAGTGCAGTAGAATTGAATGCGTATGTGACAAATATGACATCCCCAGCACACCACCCCACTCCCCAACACACCCTTCACACCCACCTCCCCCGTGAAAAAAAGTGCAATGGAGTGTGTCAATCATTTTCTGGGCCTTTTGCTGTGGACAGTTCTGGCTGTGGGCGGGCCACATTCCTCATGGAGCGGCGCCAAAGGGTGCTATCTGCAGATTCCTCCGTAGGGGTTACTGAGGTGGACTGGTCAGACTCTGGCCCCCGGATGTGCCCCGGTGAATGGGTTATGCCCTCAATGAGCTCTCTGACCCTCCACAGTCAAGGCGGTAGTTGCCACTGACGATTGACGTCGCTCATGGTCTTCACATTCCTCCGCGAGACACCCAGAACAGTCACAGATCGCTTGCAGGTGCTGGACTTTGGTGTCTGCAAGTTTCTCAATGTTCACCTGTCGCTGCTCCATTGTGTCCAGCCCAGTGGTCGCAGTGTAAGAAAAGAAGTAGTGCAACTATGTTCCCTGCTGGTCTGCCACGCTGCCCACACACCCCATCGCCACCGTCCCTCCCACGAGGAATACAAACTCCAAAAAACATGTGCCTGCTGTTTAAAGAAATGTCCAGTGCACTGAAAGTGCAAGTTTCAACTTCTTCCTATACTTTTATTTTAAAATGAAACCATTCCGGAACGGTTTCTTTTTAAAATAAAAGTATAGGAACGGTAAGACTTAATTAAAAGAAGTAGAGGAGCACCGCTCCCGACTGCTCCCGCCCACTTCGACCACTGGTCCAGCCTCCTCCATATTGCATAATGTGAATCCTCTGCAATTGGTGGTGGGCTATGGGGAGGGCTAGGGCTGAAGCAGGGGCACCAGAAACCCATGTTACCTCCAATTATCTTTGTGTCACCCTCTGATACCAGGTCACGCTGGATTTGTGCCTGGTTGTCTGACTCTGCTGCTGAGGGCGTATCATGGGCCAGATAAGTGGGTGTGGGTGCAGCTCGAAGTGCGCCCCGGTGGCACGTCTGGCTCCCCTGACTCATCTACAGGGGACGGCTGTGAAGGGGAGGTTGAAGCTGGTGGGATGCAGCACCTGCAGCTGTGTGGGTAGTGCTGCCATCCGTTGCTGCTCCGGCAATGGCATGTGCTATGCTGCTGGGTGGGCCACTTGCCGAACTGGTGTCGACTGTGGCGGTGTTTCCACTCCTAGCAGCTGGCATGGCGCTGCTGGGCCCTGGTGTCTCACTCATGCCCATCCTCCTGCTCTTCCCATTGCTGGGCGGCGCAGGGTTGGTGGTTGTTGTCGTCCCACTGGTGGCCCTACTAAGAAAGGTGTATGGGCCTGCTTCCTCCTCTTGAGTCGTCTGTGAACCAGTTGGGTGGACAATGACATGCTGTAAGTCATCATGCATAGTTGTATGTGGGCTTGCAAGTCACTCATGCTACATGGTGGAATGTCACCATACACACATGTGGTCTGATGGGCAGTGTCGATTGCTGGCCAATGCATATGTCTAATGCAAGGTTTGGAAAGTGTCTTCTGGCGATGTGGCCTGTATATGTGGTTGTGCTTGGAGATCACTTTGCCACTTGGCCTTTCCCAGCACACACAAGTGCTGCTCATAGTTGCATGGCCTCAAAAGCTAATTCATACCACAGTGCCTGGGTATGTACACAGTTGCCCACCTTCTCTTGCATGCACGTTTGGTGGCATTGCCTTTGGGTGCATTGGCATCTGGTTGTACATTCCACTGTCCGTTGGGCCCATCTATGCTGAGCGACACATGCATGGGGTTGCGAATTGGCCAGTGCATTGCCATGGGATGGCGGGGGGAGGGGGCATTCATCCAACTGCAGCACTCCCAACAGCCTCGATCCGATCCATGTGGAGGATGCTGCTGTAGGTTTCTCCCACAAATCTTAATTACACTTCATTGTCACAAAATAAGCATTAATGGCTAATCAATAGCATTTACTATCATTTACATTCACATTTACCAAAAAACTCCTTCTAAAAATCTTATTAAGTATTGTATTGTATTTGGTTATTTTTTCTTTTTTTAAAATCTATATATGGTTTACATAAGAAACTTTTACAATTACATTTAATAGAGGATAAAAAAAAGAAAAAGAAAAGAAAAAAATATATATATACACATAGATCAATTAATTGTAAATACAGCATAGCCCTAGACTCCTTCGAAAATGTAGACAGAGCATATAAAATCAGTGCAGAGTTAAGATCAATATAAATTCCAATTTCATACGTCACACGGCATAGCAGACAATCATAAAATACAGTGCAATCATAGAGCAGACAACAAAAAAGTTTAAACAAGAATACATCAAAATAGGGAGCTCAACACAAGGGAGCATACAGGTTTAAAGATTTGATGAATCCTGCAACCGAAAGGCCCTATGTAGTATTACAAATTGAGAGACAGCTCGACCAAATAAACATTTCTGCCCACAGAAGTCCCAAAGTATTAAATGTGCCCAGATATAGTGCCCTTAATCCCTTCAATGCTACACAGTCTAGAAAGAAGTGACGGGCAGTTTCAATAACCCCTGGGATATGACAAAAGCGACAGAGAAGATCCGACTCATTAATCACATTCCTTCTGTATAGAACCTCCTTAGTGGGCAGAATGTTCCATCTAAGTTTCAGGAGGAGGGTGTGATAATAGCAGTTGGGAAATTGCGTCAGAATGAAAGACAGGAAACCTCTCTTCTTATGATCAAATTTTAGGTCACTGAGAGAGGGGTAAGAATTAAGATTTTCCAAGGTGTTATTCCAGTCAGAACAGTAAAGGAGTTTTTTCACTTTATTCGGATTGGTCAACAGAGTATCCCTGTCAGGAGACAGGTCTAATAGAGTGTTATCACAGAGATCTCTGAATTTTAGAAGATATGAATTTCGATTCAGGGATCCCTGTGAGAGGAGAATTTTACCCAAATCTTCATAAAGAGTACCCTCTTTAGGGCAAAGCAGAGAGGAAAAAAATGGCAGAACCCGCCAGAGGACTTTGGCTCGCAGAGACTCCAGATCCAGTTCAAATCTTATAGCCACTGTAGGGATTCTCCAAAAAATACCCTCAAGGGAGTTCCAAAAAGTCAGGATATCTAAGTAATGGAGTTCCATGCCATATATTAATTTCGGAACAACCTTTCCTTCTAAAAAATCTACCACTGGCTTAAAGGAGAACCTACCATACTTATTATCCAGCTTAATAGTCTGTGAAATAAGGGGGAGAACTTTATATCTAAGCGATCGTCTGAGTTCAGCAATCGAAGGTTGGGACTGAATTTGAAATCCCAGGTAACTAATTTTATGGGCTCTTATGATCAGTTGACCCCCAATTTTCCGCACTTGTTTATTCCCTTTTTTCCCTTTAGACAAGACCATTGTGCGAGTTTTACTCTGGTTAATTTTTAACCCATTTATTGCAGCATATTCTGCAAACTTAATCTTTGCAAGCCCACTTTGGTCTGATCAAAGAGAAGGAAATCGTCAGCGTATGGCAACCACGAGAACCTGAGATCACCTAGTTTTGCATTCCCCAAACCTGCATCCCTAAGGAACTCCCCTACATCTGCCAAATAAAGGATAAAAAGACATGGGGCCAAAGAACAACCCTGTCTCACCCCTATACATGTCCTTATTCTTCTGGAGAGAGACCCCTGTAGGTCAATCCTTATATGGACCCCTGAGTTCTGATACATGGCCATAATTAGATTGAGTAGACCTACCGGAAACCCCCACTTAGACAATTTAGCCCAGAGACGTGACCTAATAACCAAATCGAAAGCATTTGACAAATCGATTGCAGCGATCATAAAGTTGGTTATTTATATAGCGCTCTTTCCCCATTTGTATGGTCGCAATGTGCTTTGTGGCTGGAACGCCCTCGGTGACCGAAGTCAATGTGCTGGATGCTCTAAGAGTTTTAGATTAGGAGATGCGTGTGTGCATTTTCACCGGTCTGGGACTTAAGTGGCTGGCTAGGCTCGACTAAAGCAGCCCAAAAAGATCAGGCAAGTGGGTGGGTGTTGTTGGTGGTTGGCGATAAAGGGCTATTGTTGAAAAAGAGTCGATGTGTGGCCAGCTATACCAAATTTCTTTTTGTTGGTAGCCGCTGTATGCTAGTGGTAGAGGTGATGAGGTATGTCAGGTGTTTCAGTGTGGGCTGCTATATGCGCTGCTAGACCGGATGAGCATAGCCATAGCTGCATTCTACAGTGCATGGATGCTTGGCCTTGCCTACAGCCTGTGTCCACAGACGTGGTGTAAGGTATACGTACCGTGGGCTTCGATGTTGTTCAGCTGCAGCAATCTTTGTCCAGTGTGGATAGCATAGTCTCATTATTCGTGGTCTCTCTGGTGCGAAAGTCTGAGCGGTGAGGGCGTGTGAATATATAGCGGTGTCGGTGTGCCACAGTGCAACTGGCAGATACGAACAGACCTTACCCCCTCTGCTGAAGCTTGTGTCGGTCCTTCATGTCTTTCCAACTGGCAACTACCAGCACACTGGGAATGCTGCATGTCATGTCCCAGCCCACATTTTCATATGTGCTTGTGCAGGTGCTGGAAGCACTCCTGCGCCATGTCTCCTCCCGGCACATCCCCTTGCCCAGCACCCCGGCACAGATAAATGCCACAAAGGCACGTTTTTACGCAGCAGCCCGCCCGCCTAACGTAATTGCGGCTCTGGACTGCACCCAATTTGTGTTGGTCGCACTCCAGGCATCCATAGAGGTATACTGCAACAGGAAGCAGTATCACTCCATGAATATCCAGGTCACCTACAATGCTGACTTCGTGATCACACACCGCTGTGCCACTTCCCTGGTTCCACACACAATGCCATGGTCCTCTGGAACAGTACACTGTCTGCATACACAGAGAGCCACAGAGGCCAACGGACATGGACACTGGGTGAGTACAAGTGCCATAACACAAAATGATCTCGCAGCACCCGTGAAATGCTATGTGAAGATGGGGGTTGAAGGGGCATTACCACAACTGAGCAATGCATGCCCTATCAAGACTCTGTAAAGGCAGCTAGGACATGCAGGACAATGCAGTAGTATGTCGTCAATGCATATTGCACCAACAAGGAAGCAATGCATACACAGACGACTCCAGGAACCACAATGCAAGGGGACACATACCTGCACATCAAATTTCACAGTTCAACACTGCACAAAGACAATGCAATACTGGTAGAAAGCAATGCCACGTACCCTGGTAGCCATGTATCTGACGCCATAATGGAATGTATGCAGACACCACAAATCTGCACAAGTACGACTAATCACCCATCAGATCACATGCATGATAGCAAAGCAAAAGCCAAACACAGAAAACATGCATTCTACCATGCCAATCAAAGACCCTGAAAGCGACAAGTGCTGGCAATGAGCTGTGTGCATGGTGTAACACGACAATGCATATGTTCCCCCCATAGTAAATGACTCTTCCTTCAAGTACTGTGATGGTAAATCATGTTGTACGACAATTCTGGAAAAATGCATGCACAGAGTGTCCCATCAACATGCCTTTAGAGCAGGCAACACATCCACAATGCACTTTGACTGACACCTGTGATCCTTGCCCTTGCAGGTGACTCTGGATACCCCCAGCTGCCATGGCTAATGACACCTTGCACAATCCATGTACGCCACAGGAGGTGGCTTACAATGAGGCACACATCAGGACCAGGCTGTGCACAGAGCAGACCTTTGGCAAGCTGATGGGTCATTTCTGGGGGCTACACCATATCAGAAGGGCCTTGATGTACAGGCCAGGCAAATATTTCTTACCTGCGCCATGCTGCACAACATCTGCCTCAGGCGAAATGACCCCCTGAAAAGGACATGCCACCCCCAGAAGATGACTCACTACCTGTAGGTGCAGTGCTGCTACACAATGAGTGGGAGGAGGGAAGGTATGGTCATCTGGTTCGGCAAGAACTAATAGACAATTATTTCTTAACACTGATAATCACATGCTCCGCACCTTTGTATATAGCCACGTAATGAATAAATCACATTCACACAATAAGGAATGTCCTAGCATTGCTTCAAGTGCAGTAGAATTGAATGCGTATGTGACAAATATGACATCCCCAGCACACCACCCCACTCCCCAACACACCCTTCACACCCACCTCCCCCGTGAAAAAAAGTGCAATGGAGTGTGTCAATCATTTTCTGGGCCTTTTGCTGTGGACAGTTCTGGCTGTGGGCGGGCCACATTCCTCATGGAGCGGCGCCAAAGGGTGCTATCTGCAGATTCCTCCGTAGGGGTTACTGAGGTGGACTGGTCAGACTCTGGCCCCCGGATGTGCCCCGGTGAATGGGTTATGCCCTCAATGAGCTCTCTGACCCTCCACAGTCAAGGCGGTAGTTGCCACTGACGATTGACGTCGCTCATGGTCTTCACATTCCTCCGCGAGACACCCAGAACAGTCACAGATCGCTTGCAGGTGCTGGACTTTGGTGTCTGCAAGTTTCTCAATGTTCACCTGTCGCTGCTCCATTGTGTCCAGCCCAGTGGTCGCAGTGTAAGAAAAGAAGTAGTGCAACTATGTTCCCTGCTGGTCTGCCACGCTGCCCACACACCCCATCGCCACCGTCCCTCCCACGAGGAATACAAACTCCAAAAAACATGTGCCTGCTGTTTAAAGAAATGTCCAGTGCACTGAAAGTGCAAGTTTCAACTTCTTCCTATACTTTTATTTTAAAATGAAACCATTCCGGAACGGTTTCTTTTTAAAATAAAAGTATAGGAACGGTAAGACTTAATTAAAAGAAGTAGAGGAGCACCGCTCCCGACTGCTCCCGCCCACTTCGACCACTGGTCCAGCCTCCTCCATATTGCATAATGTGAATCCTCTGCAATTGGTGGTGGGCTATGGGGAGGGCTAGGGCTGAAGCATGGGCACCAGAAACCCATGTTACCTCCAATTATCTTTGTGTCACCCTCTGATACCAGGTCACGCTGGATTTGTGCCTGGTTGTCTGACTCTGCTGCTGAGGGCGTATCATGGGCCAGATAAGTGGGTGTGGGTGCAGCTCGAAGTGCGCCCCGGTGGCACGTCTGGCTCCCCTGACTCATCTACAGGGGACGGCTGTGAAGGGGAGGTTGAAGCTGGTGGGATGCAGCACCTGCAGCTGTGTGGGTAGTGCTGCCATCCGTTGCTGCTCCGGCAATGGCATGTGCTATGCTGCTGGGTGGGCCACTTGCCGAACTGGTGTCGACTGTGGCGGTGTTTCCACTCCTAGCAGCTGGCATGGCGCTGCTGGGCCCTGGTGTCTCACTCATGCCCATCCTCCTGCTCTTCCCATTGCTGGGCGGCGCAGGGTTGGTGGTTGTTGTCGTCCCACTGGTGGCCCTACTAAGAAAGGTGTATGGGCCTGCTTCCTCCTCTTGAGTCGTCTGTGAACCAGTTGGGTGGACAATGACATGCTGTAAGTCATCATGCATAGTTGTATGTGGGCTTGCAAGTCACTCATGCTACATGGTGGAATGTCACCATACACACATGTGGTCTGATGGGCAGTGTCGATTGCTGGCCAATGCATATGTCTAATGCAAGGTTTGGAAAGTGTCTTCTGGCGATGTGGCCTGTATATGTGGTTGTGCTTGGAGATCACTTTGCCACTTGGCCTTTCCCAGCACACACAAGTGCTGCTCATAGTTGCATGGCCTCAAAAGCTAATTCATACCATAGTGCCTGGGTATGTACACAGTTGCCCACCTTCTCTTGCATGCACGTTTGGTGGCATTGCCTTTGGGTGCATTGGCATCTGGTTGTACATTCCACTGTCCGTTGGGCCCATCTATGCTGAGCGACACATGCATGGGGTTGCGAATTGGCCAGTGCATTGCCATGGGATGGCGGGGGGAGGGGGCATTCATCCAACTGCAGCACTCCCAACAGCCTCGATCCGATCCATGTGGAGGATGCTGCTGTAGGTTTCTCCCACAAATCTTAATTACACTTCATTGTCACAAAATAAGCATTAATGGCTAATCAATAGCATTTACTATCATTTACATTCACATTTACCAAAAAACTCCTTCTAAAAATCTTATTAAGTATTGTATTGTATTTGGTTATTTTTTCTTTTTTTTAAATTTATATATGGTTTACATAAGAAACTTTTACAATTACATTTAATAGAGGATAAAAAAAAGAAAAAGAAAAGAAAAAAATATATATATACACATAGATCAATTAATTGTAAATACAGCATAGCCCTAGACTCCTTCGAAAATGTAGACAGAGCATATAAAATCAGTGCAGAGTTAAGATCAATATAAATTCCAATTTCATACGTCACACGGCATAGCAGACAATCATAAAATACAGTGCAATCATAGAGCAGACAACAAAAAAGTTTAAACAAGAATACATCAAAATAGGGAGCTCAACACAAGGGAGCATACAGGTTTAAAGATTTGATGAATCCTGCAACCGAAAGGCCCTATGTAGTATTACAAATTGAGAGACAGCTCGACCAAATAAACATTTCTGCCCACAGAAGTCCCAAAGTATTAAATGTGCCCAGATATAGTGCCCTTAATCCCTTCAATGCTACACAGTCTAGAAAGAAGTGACGGGCAGTTTCAATAACCCCTGGGATATGACAAAAGCGACAGAGAAGATCCGACTCATTAATCACATTCCTTCTGTATAGAACCTCCTTAGTGGGCAGAATGTTCCATCTAAGTTTCAGGAGGAGGGCGTGATAATAGCAGTTGGGAAATTGCGTCAGAATGAAAGACAGGAAACCTCTCTTCTTATGATCAAATTTTAGGTCACTGAGAGAGGGGTAAGAATTAAGATTTTCCAAGGTGTTATTCCAGTCAGAACAGTAAAGGAGTTTTTTCACTTTATTCGGATTGGTCAACAGAGTATCCCTGTCAGGAGACAGGTCTAATAGAGTGTTATCACAGAGATCTCTGAATTTTAGAAGATATGAATTTCGATTCAGGGATCCCTGTGAGAGGAGAATTTTACCCAAATCTTCATAAAGAGTACCCTCTTTAGGGCAAAGCAGAGAGGAAAAAAATGGCAGAACCCGCCAGAGGATTTTGGCTCGCAGAGACTCCAGATCCAGTTCAAATCTTATAGCCACTGTAGGGATTCTCCAAAAAATACCCTCAAGGGAGTCCCAAAAAGTCAGGATATCTAAGTAATGGAGTTCCATGCCATATATTAATTTCGGAACAACCTTTCCTTCGAAAAAGTCTACCGCTGGCTTAAAGGAGAACCTACCATACTTATTATCCAGCTTAATAGTCTGTGAAATAAGGGGGAGAACTTTATATCTAAGCGATCGTCTGAGTTCAGCAATCGAAGGTTGGGACTGAATTTGAAATCCCAGGTAACTAATTTTATGGGCTCTTATGATCAGTTGACCCCCAATTTTCCGCACTTGTTTATTCCCTTTTTTCCCTTTAGACAAGACCATTGTGCGAGTTTTACTCTGGTTAATTTTTAACCCATTTATTGCAGCATATTCTGCAAACTTAATCTTTGCAAGCCCACTTTGGTCTGATCAAAGAGAAGGAAATCGTCAGCGTATGGCAACCACGAGAACCTGAGATCACCTAGTTTTGCATTCCCCAAACCTGCATCCCTAAGGAACTCCCCTACATCTGCCAAATAAAGGATAAAAAGACATGGGGCCAAAGAACAACCCTGTCTCACCCCTATACATGTCCTTATTCTTCTGGAGAGAGACCCCTGTAGGTCAATCCTTATATGGACCCCTGAGTTCTGATACATGGCCATAATTAGATTGAGTAGACCTACCGGAAACCCCCACTTAGACAATTTAGCCCAGAGACGTGACCTAATAACCAAATCGAAAGCATTTGACAAATCGATTGCAGCGATCATAAAGTTGGTTATTTATATAGCGCTCTTTCCCCATTTGTATGGTCGCAATGTGCTTTGTGGCTGGAACGCCCTCGGTGACCGAAGTCAATGTGCTGGATGCTCTAAGAGTTTTAGATTAGGAGATGCGTGTGTGCATTTTCACCGGTCTGGGACTTAAGTGGCTGGCTAGGCTCGACTAAAGCAGCCCAAAAAGATCAGGCAAGTGGGTGGGTGTTGTTGGTGGTTGGCGATAAAGGGCTATTGTTGAAAAAGAGTCGATGTGTGGCCAGCTATACCAAATTTCTTTTTGTTGGTAGCCGCTGTATGCTAGTGGTAGAGGTGATGAGGTATGTCAGGTGTTTCAGTGTGGGCTGCTATATGCGCTGCTAGACCGGATGAGCATAGCCATAGCTGCATTCTACAGTGCATGGATGCTTGGCCTTGCCTACAGCCTGTGTCCACAGACGTGGTGTAAGGTATACGTACCGTGGGCTTCGATGTTGTTCAGCTGCAGCAATCTTTGTCCAGTGTGGATAGCATAGTCTCATTATTCGTGGTCTCTCTGGTGCGAAAGTCTGAGCGGTGAGGGCGTGTGAATATATATGAATATATAGCGGTGTCGGTGTGCCACAGTGCAACTGGCAGATACGAACAGACCAGCACCTGAGACGCGGGAGAGAGGCCTATGTTTAACAAAGTGGCAGGTCTATTAGGCAGTTATGTGGGGGATACACCTAGATTTGAGAACCCCGTATAGTAGGAGAGATGCCTAGGGTTCACAGTACAATTTGGGTATGGGAAACACACCTAGATTATGAGAGTCCTGTATAGTGAGAGAGAGGCCTAGGATTCACAATACAATAGGTTTCACAATATAATATATGGTTGGTACACCTAGATATGAGAACCCTGCATAGTAGGAGAGAGGCCTAGGTTTCACAATACAATTTGGGTATGGGAGACACCCAGATCTGAGAGTACTGTATAGTAGGGGGGAGGCCTGGGTTTCACAATACTACTTTATCCGTTGTTGCTGGTTGACGGCAGTCTGTTCCTCATTGGCGCATCTGGTCACTGCAGCCGGCTGCTACTGCTGGTTTGCGGGTGGGATTATGCCTTTGCAACCACCTCGTTATGGGCTGTTGTTGGGGGGGGTGGTCGGAGTATGACACCGTGCCCGGGGACTCAGGTGAGGGGCACTGCTGGTCCTTTCTCTCAGGCTCAGTGCATTTGAGCAAAGCTAAGGTGAGGAGCCACAGAGCTCCTGTTTGGTTGTATGTGTCACTGATGGATTGAAGGTTAGTTGGTAGGTTAGGCTTGGTTTATGTTAGTGGGTGGCCGCTTCCCCTGCTGACACCTGCAGACACTGTCTGGAGCCGCTGCTGTACGAGCCACCCTTTGCCTTGGGGCTCTTAGCCATTGGAGCTGCACGGGCAGTGGGGCTGCCCTGCCCTGATTTCATCGATAGGTGTATTTTTATTGGACATTTATATGGCGCCTATACACAAGTGTTTCCAGGCGCCACAAGACAAGATGGAGGGTGTAGGGGGAGCATAGGACGAAAGTGGAACAAATGTAGAACAAAAACAGTTATATTGGCCTTGTGACAAGCCTACTGTGCAAGTGCATGAGGAGGTGGTAAGTGCAGAGGGTGTGGGGGTAGAGGGATAAGTGCAGGAGTGGGATACCCAAAGGGAGGGGGAGGGCGAGTACTGGGGGGGCAAGGCTGCAAGTGCCAGGGAAAAGAGGGGGAAAGGGAGGAGGAGCGCAGGGACAGAAGGACCAGGTATGGCTAGTCTGGGAAAGGGAGCCCAAGGGCAAGTGCTGGCAGGGGGTTGTCTGGCCCCTGTATGACCCTGTATGATCCGGCTCAAGTCTGAGGGGGGCAGGGAGGCCGTTCCAGAGGGAGGGACCAGCAGAGGAGAGGGATCTACCTCACACACTCTGCTTGAAGAAACGTTTCCCCTGCAGAGAGTTGGAGCCAGAGGACCAAATGTCTCTGGCTGGGAGGTATCTAGAGAGGGAAAGCTGGATGTAGAGAGGTCCCAGGCACCAGACAGCCTTCTGCATGATGCAAAGAGTCTTGAAAGGGTGGAAATATGCGGCCTCTGAGCTGCAGGTCAAGGATAAGTCTTGCAGTCCTATTCTGGATTAGTTGAAGGGGGCAGAGGGAGGAGAGGCAGATTGAGGAAGAGTCTGTTGCAGAGAAGGTAGAATGCCCATGAGGAGGTGAAGCTGAAAGTTGGACTTCTTGGCAAGGTCTGATATGTGTGGGGAGAAGGAGAGAAGAGTCAGATGACCCTAAGGTTTTGGCCTCACAGGTGAGGGAAGGAGACCCAAGGAGGCTGGCCAGGGAGTGGGGGGAATCAAGTAGCAGGCGTCCCAATGAGAAGGATCTCCATATGGCATTAAGGCAGAGATCGTTGGAAGAGCACCATGCCTGAATAGTAGTCAGGCAGTCAAATATAAGGGACGAGTGGGAGGATGTCAGCTTGGAGTAGAGCTTTGTGTCTGCATAACACCGGAAGTGAGGGGAGCAGGAGATCAAGTGGGCCAGAGGGGCCAGGTAGATGTTGAAAAGCCATGGCAATAGGTTAGAGCCCCAAGGGACGTCACAGGTAGAGCGTGAGGTTGAGGAGAGAAAAGGACCCATTTGCACTTGGATCGGTTTGAAAGGAAGGAGGTCATCCACACCAGTTCCCTGTCCGTGACGCCAAGGGTGTCATGGAGACTGTTTATGAGGATAGAGTGGTTGACTGTGTCAAAGGCAGAAGAAAGATAGATGAGGGTCAGAACAGAGGGAGTGTTAAGAGAGTAGGTCTTCCTGGGTGTTAAGGGGAGCAGTTTCCGTGACTTTGGAAGCTCTGCAACCGGATTGGTGGTCATGGAGGTAGCTAGCCATGTCAGTGGGGAGGGTCAGTTGAGGGCGGGATGACCAGCGGGCTGACCAGCTTCTCCATGAGTTTGCCCACACAAAAAAGGGTGATAGAGATAGAATGATAAGTGCAGTGGGTGTGCAGAGCCAGGCAAAAAGGATCAACAGGTGGCTTTTTTAGGTGAGGGTGCACAATAGAGTGCTTAAGGAGTTGTGGGAAAGAGCTAGTGGCAAATGAGCGGTTGCAGAGATCTGCCAAGGCTGGAGCGAGAGAGGCAATGTTGTCCTTGATGGTACTGGAGGAGCAGGGGAGCACCTGTTTAAGGAGACTTTTATAGAGCGGACAACTCCTAGAGATCTTTTCTGGTGCAATGGGAGAGAAGGAGGAGAGTTCAGCAAAATAAAACAACACTAGCATAATGTCAGCATTAAAGTGACAAACTGTGCCTTGCTCTTCGCTCTGTGTACTGACAGTGTGCAGGCAGCAGGCAGAAGCTCTCCAGCTGGGCTGAATACATTGTATCAATGTATGAGCCCAGCATGGGTGCAGCGACATGAAGTCAAGTGGAGAAGAGACTACAGAAGGAGCACCCCAGCTCCACTCACAGACTCAGCTGCAATCCAAGGTAAGGAGTCATGCTGGGGTGCTTAGGAGAGGGTGGGGTGGGGCAGGCATTCTGCAAGCCCCTTGTCTGAGGGGCTGGGTGTTAGCAAGTGGCCGCTGCTAGAAAGAAATATTTCTCCTGCCCGTTCGGGTGCGAGAAATATTAATTCCAGCCACCTGCCAGTACCCAGACCCACAGTAACATGGGATGCTGGCAGCTAGCCCCTCAAATAATCCTTCCTTCTCGTGATTTGTGAGAAGGAAAGTATACTTAAAACGCCCTCTGCAAACAGACCACATTACTACTGCAGGACTGTGTACTTAGAAAGTGGGTGGAAATAATTGCCACTTTCTAAGCTCCCAGGTCCCACATCAACAACATCATGGTGCTGCAGAAGGCCTTTAAATATTCCTTCAGTCTCGTGATTAATGTGCCACCAGCGCTTTAATCACGAGACTGAAAGCCAGGGTTCCAGTGCACCCTGATCCATTTTGGAACCTCTTTGTTGGCAGATGACTGCAGTTTTAAAGCACACTGCTATCCATCTAGATAATCTGATATAAGACTGACATGCCAACATTCTGGCACCAGTTTCAAAAATAGCAAGTAGCATATGATGACATCACAGCAAATGTCACATCAGTTTTACCCAATGAAATGACAAAGAACTAATCTGGGGGTTAACAGCCACTGATTATCACTAAATGGCCAGGCAGAAGGAAGCTGAAACAATACCCATTGAAAAGCTATAAATCCTATGTCAGCAAAAGCCTGCTGTGGAGGAATCTGTGTGAAAAGGCAACGAGGTGATAACACTACTGTATACCCAAAGGGAAGTGACGGCCAGAAGGGCTCCCGCAAATGCAACTTGTAAGGAATTAAGTCCTAGAACAAAAGTATATACAGATGCATATATTGCCGTGTTATATAACACTGCTAATTGGCAACATGGGGCAGTTGCTGGGAACATCCTGAGGCTCATTGCCCTTATCAACTGAAAAAGTTGAAGGGCCCGACACTGTCCCTGATTGCAAGTCTCAGTGTTAGCAAGTGGCTGGCAGTAATATTTCCCCTACCCGTTCAGGTGGGAGAAACATTATTTCCGGCCACTTAGTAAGCACATTGCTGTGGGTATTCAGTTGCTCTTTGTCTGTAGAGGAAGATAACAAGCAAGAGTGGACCTTCACACTGACTGATAAAGGAAGAGTTACCCGAGAGGTAAGCAAAGTATAGGCCATCTTTTTATACTCAAAAAAAGCCATGGGCAATGCTTTATGAAAATGGAACAATATTTAAAAGGCCTTCTGCAAGCAGGTTGTGGTGTTGGTGGGGGGCTGTCACTTGTAGTCATATTCAGGGTGGTGCAAATACTCCCCCAAAGGTGGTTGCTTAGAGTGATATGTGTTCTTTGCATATAAACAACCATATTGTGGTTCTTGAAACACAAAACAAATGTGTACTAATTAGAGCTTGTGGTATGTGGTAAGTAGCTGGCAAATTCTTGCTTCACTGATTAACCAAACTGATCTAGCCAAATCATTAGCCCCAACCCAGCCACACCAGTGTGCTGGCAAGAACAGAAATGTGCATTATTTATCCTTCTGCAGTGTTGGTGGCCTGATGGGTATTACGGTTCCTAGTGACTTTTTCGAATGCAATATTTTCAAATGCCATTTTGTCAGCACAAAATTGGCAGGAAAAAAAATTGCAAATGGTGTTTTTTTTAAATGGGGGGGTTCCCCTTAACCCCAATTTTTTATATGAAGACTTTTTTTTACTCGCGAAACAAAACAAAAAACATAAAATAAAATAAAAACATTCGGAATTTTTTTTTTAGCAATTTGTTTTCGACAAAAAGGCATGTCGAAAATATTTTTTTGATAATTTAACTGGATATTGGCCATTACATTGCACAATTTTCTGCTAACTTGCCACTCAGTACTTCCCATAATGCTGTGAAGTCACAAAATGCAGTGCCTGTCTGCCATAGGTTTAGAGAAGAGATTTCCCACCTCTTGGGCACCCTGATGATTTTTCTGTTGGCTTTTAGGTGTCTGGGATGGCACGGCATCTTTAGATCATTTATTTTGATCTTTTAAATCATCTCAGTTTTTGCTGACTTGCAATAAGCCAGACCACAAATGGATGATTACAGGTTAACTTGCTGGACCCATATGAGACATTACGGCACTAGTAACTGATAGGTGCTGCATCAGGGCCTCACTGACCTGGGCAGACCAAGAGACGGGCATCTGGGCATTTGGTTCTGCAGATTGAGATAACTAATATCCCCAATTTGTTGCCATCAGTTTGTCACCAACTCCGTGTATCTGTTGTCTTCATCTTGAGCAGTTGCTTGTGACTGTTTTATGCTAAACACTAGCTAAATGAAACTTAATAAAATAAAATGTTTTCAGAGCTTTTTTTTTATCAGATCCATTGTTTTGGTCCATTTATGCAGCTAACCTTTAATTTTACGGGCACTCATTGCATTCATGTATTACTTCAGAGGTACATACAAATGCTGTATTCTTGCTTATTTTAATGTCTTGGGGTTCAGCTAACTTCTGGTGACATTTAAAATAGGAGTACAAAAATACTACCATGGCTTGGAGCTGAAACCTATTGGATCTATGTCTCAAGCGACCAATATTTATGGTACATATGGGAAATGTTCCCTCCTTTCTATCCTGACCTTTTTTTTTACAGAAGACGACCCCCATCATTTTATATGGAGCGGAAACAAAAAACCTAGTCACTGAAACAAAATGGAATAGATTGGAATTCCGGTTTTGTAAACGAGTTCTCAAACTTCCGAGATGTGTTCCAGGTGTTTTAATTAGGCATGAATTGGGCATTATTTCACTGTATGCGTGTTACATTTGATAAGTAATTTCTCTTTTTAGGAAGTGCCTGCTGGCAATTCATTCACATTTGCTGATAGGCATTTTATCTAGACATATGTTTAGATCTAATGATTTATTTGCAAGGAGATGCCGTTTGATAGCCACGCGAGCATTAACTGATGCTAACATATCTCTAGATAACTTGCTAAGCAATCCAACTAAGGCAAAAACCTTACTGTTTCAATTAGACTGGATTCTAGCTAGGGATAAATGTATGAAATATCAAGATTTTTACAATCATCCATTTACGCTGAAGAAATGCAGTCAACCGGAAAAATATCTCAAATGCTTCCCGTCAGTCCAACATAGAGCAGATTGTATGCATTTGCGTTTTAATCTATGGCCAACCAAACAGATTTTGCATAGACGCAAACTTATGGCACACTCTACGCCATTTTGTCAATTTTGTAATCTTACAGGTGAAATGGAGACTTTAAAACATTTAATAACAGCATGTAAAAAATTAAGTAACCAATGTAAAAAGTTTCTTGAAAAACCGTTAATGTTGTACAGAGAGTTGTCACCTGATCACACATGGGAGCTCATTTTCTCAGGTAATTTGGTATCCTTGAGAATTGCTGCAATTAATTTCCTTCGAGCTTTAAAAGTTGATTAAGCAAATATGAATGAAATAAGTGACATTTTTTACATTGTTGAATTTAGTATTGTTGCAAATTAACCGATATGGTTGTCGACAAATGTTATTAAGAATTAGGGTATTTTTATTGTTTTGATCTACTCTTTGTGTCGATCAATTTTAGTTATGATGTATTGTGTAAAAAAATGTTGAAATGTATTGGGCATTAGTGTGTGTCTTGCTAAATTTTACATTTCTTGTATTCTGCTGTTTGGTCTTCAGTTGATTTTCATTTCGACTAATCTGTACCAAAATGTACAATATTGTAAATTTTGATATGTATTTGTTTTGTAATTCAGTTATGAAATTGTAAAAGTTGATTAATTCAGCTAAATACAATACAATAAAAAGTATATTTGCTAATCAAAAAAATGTAATGAGCACATTTTGGTAATCAATATATGAAAACTAATTTAGGCCTTGTATCGTTTAAATAGTAGAATGCTGCATAGCTCATTTGGTGCGAGGCGACTTAGAAATAAGCTGCAAAGTCTGCAATGGCAACTGCTAAATACTGACATTTATCATCTGCATTTCATGTAAACCTCTGACACCAAATGAGAGCTCACTGTTCCACTACTGGCCACCCAAAAAGAGGCTCTACGGTCACACTGATGCACCAAAACAGCTTGCAGAACAACAGGGTTCTGGCAGTGCGTCTCAATGTAGTGGTGAATTAGCCCAGTTACATGGTTTCAGGATGAACAATGGCAATCCAACCATCTTGTTCCCAGGTACGGAACAAGTTACTTACCTGTAACTGTTGTTCTCCAGGACAGGTCTGGCACGGATTCACATGCTCAAGAACACTCCCCATCATCAGGCCGGGAACCCCCTGGCAAAAGAAAAAAAAGTCTCACCCTCCCCCACAAACCGCCCACTGAGCTCCGGGCCACAACACAACACCGGCCCCAGCCAACGACCAGTGACACCCTCCCACCCAAGACCCTCACCTGGCAGCCATCCCCAGACTTGGTAGCACGTAAGGTGGCAGTATGACCAAGAAAAGGCACAGAGGGGCAGGAGGGAGGGTTCACATGTGAATCCATGCCTGACCCATGCTGTAGAATAACAGTTACATGTAAGTAACTTGCACCTTCTCCAGCATGGGGTCTGGCATGGATTCACATGCTCATGAATAAGGAATCAATAGCAGTACATACATACACAACCACGGGAGGTGGCAAGTCTCAACAGTCGCAAGTACTCTTACCTCCGGAACAGGCTCACCTTCAAGCGAACAGGTTGCGTAGCACTGCTTGGCCGACCCCGGACTCCTCCCTGGAATCCCTGTCGATGCAGTAGAATCTTGTGAAGGTGTACGTAGACCTCCATGTAGCAGCTCTGCAGATGTCCAGCAGGGGCACACCAGACAGGAACGCCGTTGTTGCAGCGATAGCTCTGGTGGAGTGGGCTCGCGGACGTCCGAGCAGCGGTTGGTTTGCCAACCTGTGACAGTGCGTGATACAGCCGGAGAGCCACCTGGAAATGGAAGCCTTGAATAAAGCTTTCCCATAGTTCACAGGACCAAAGTTCACGAAAAGTTGAGACATCTTCCGGAAACTCTTTGTGCATGCCACATAGAATTTAAGAGCACGCGCCACATTCAGCGAGTGCAAAGTCCTTTCAGCTGGCGACGAAAGTGTTGGAAAAAACACAGGCGACACCAAAGATTTGTTGGGGTGGAATTCCGACGGAACCTTTTGCATGAAGAAGGGGTGCGTCCGCAGCACCACCCTTGTCTCGTGGAAAGTCAGATAAGACTGCTTGCAGGACAGGGCATGGATGTCACCTACCCTTCTGGCAAAGGTGATGCCACGAGAAAAGCCATTTTCCAAGAAAGGAAATTGAGAGGGGCTTGATGCATAGACTCGAAGGGAGCCCCCACTTGTCAGTACCACGTTGAGTTCCCACAATGGGGCGGGCGCTTTCACCGGAGGGAACGATCTGAACAGTCCTTTGAGGAACTCCTTGACTAGGCAGTGGGACCAAAGAGATGTCCGTCCTGGAGACCTGGTTTAGCTGGAGATAGCCTATAGATTCATCTTGATGGAGGTGTGCGCTGGTCCCGCCTTGGCCAAAGACAACAAGTATGGAAGAATCTGAGGGGCCGTGGCCCTCCGGGGGTTGATCTTCTGCGTTCGGCACCACATCGCAAAACGCTTCCACTTGTGCCCATAGCACTTCACAGTTGATGACGCTCTGGGCCTGGCAAGGACATCCCTGCAGTCCGCCGGCAGCTCGTACCCTCCGGACTCTAAGGCTGCAGGAGCCAAGCCTTCAGGTTCAGCGATCCTGGGTCGTGGTGCAGGTTTGTACCTCCCTCCCTGGTGAGCAGATCTGCGACCACTGGTAGCTTGACTGGAGGTGATGTCGACAGGCTGATAAGGTCTGGGTACCAAATCTGCCTCGGCCACGCCGGGGCGATGAGGATCATCCTGCATCGGCACCATTTGAGTTGATTGATGACTTGCAGCAGGAGCGGCAACGGAGGGAATGCATACAGGAACAGGCCTTCCCACGGGAAGGAGAACACAACCCCCATGCTCCTCAGCTGGTGGTACCTGTTGACTAATCTCTGGCATTTTGAGTTTGTCACTGTCGCAAACAGGTCGATCTGGGACCTGCCCCATTTGAGGAAGAGGCTGTCCACTTGATCCTGTCGCAGCTCCCACTCGTGGCAAGAGCGTAGTTCCCTGCTGAGGGAGTCGGCGATGGTGTTCTTTACTCCGGCCAGGTTAAAAAGGAATGAGGAACAACCCCTGGGCGACGGCCCAGTGCCACAATTCCTGCGCTTCTCTGGATAGCACTGGGGATCTGGTGCCCCCCTGCTTCCTGATGTAGAAGATCGTGGTGGTATTGTCCGTGAAGACCCTCACCACCTTACCCTTGAGTGACGGAAGGAACGACTTGAGGGCCCATAACACTGCTCACAGTTCCAGGACATTGATGTGGAGACCCCTCTCTTAAGGCTAAAACAAAGAGGTCTTTCCACCACCTAAAAAGATATCTCACCACTCTTCAGGGGTTAGACTGTTCGCCTCGGCAATAAACCTCCCCAAATAGAACGTTCTGAACACAATCATCCCTGTACAAAATAGCAGACGGTGCTGTAGTGTCTCATTTGCCGCCTTCTCTGTACAGAACCTGCAGGCCAAATCATTTTCTCCACCCAAAATACATGAGGCCAAAATGTCCTTTTTTGGAAACAAATACATACGAAAACGCAAAAATGTATTTATTTGTATTTATTGTGCATTTGTAAGGCGCTTAGACATCAAGTAAGTTGTGTTTCAAAGCGCCCACAGGGCAGCGGCAAGGGAACATTGGAGAGAAATGCAGTTTTAATAACAATAAAGAAAGAGGCGGTCCTACTAGGTCTTGTGAGCATTCAGAACGTGCCAGTGCAGAGAAAGAGACGGGATGGAGGGGAGTGCTAAGGAGTGCCACAAAATGAAGTGCTTGGCAATAAGTTGCAAGCAACTGTTAAGTGCCAGGCAGAGAACACTTGGTAAGCGTGGCCAACTGACAAAAACAATAAGGGCAGGCCTGTGAGATAACACAGGCCAGTGGGAGCCAACTGGCAAGTACTGGGAATGGGTGTAAACTGAAGGCTATTGGGGGCGGAGTCCAGGAAGAATGCAGTGAAAAGGGAAGTCTTGAGGAGCTTCCGAAATTTGAGGGGATCCGGCTCAAGATGGAAAGGAAGGGGGAGGCTGTCCAGAGGAGGGAGCCAGCTGAGGAAAGAGATTGGACACCAGCTCGCTGTTTAAAGAAGCGCTTGACATGCAGAGAGTTGGTGCCGGAGGAGCGTAAAGATATGGAGGAAGAGTATTTAGTGAGAGCCAGTTGTAGATAATGTGGTCCCTGGCCTCAGACAGCCTCATGGATGATGCAGAGGTATTTTCATTTGATCCTTACAGCAACTGGGAACCACTGGAGAAATTTTAGGTCTGGAGAGATGTGGTCCCTGGGCTTAAGGCCAAGGATAAATCTTGCAGCTGTATTCTGGATAAACTGGAGGGGTCGTAGAGATGAAGAGGGTAGATTGAGGAAGAGGCTGTTTCAGTAGTCCAGCCTAGAGAGTACCAGAGCTGGAGACATTGAGCTTCTGGGGGAAAGTGAGGAAAGGAAGAATTCCTTTGAGGAGGTGGAGTTGAAAGTGATCATAACTGCTAGGAAATGTAATCAGGTACTTGAGCAACACTTAATAGGTTTTAAAATCATAGCTGAACTACAATTTATATTGTATTCTCTCATCCTGAGTTTGAATCCAATCCCTCCTCCATAATCTAGTTTTTACAACCACCGGATTAGCAACTAATACCTCATCCATTGTGTATAATTTCTGCAGAGGTGTGCAGTCCCTGCTTGTGAGAGTCTGTCCTTGCTCTCTATTCTGGAGGTGTGTCAGTCTTTAAAAACACCTGTACAGCGTGTAGCGCGCACAGTGTCATGCACTGGTGTGCAGTCCCTGCAGGCTGGGAAGCAGGTACAAGAAGAAGACCATTGGCCGCTGATCAACAAGGGATCAACAAGGGATAGCCCTCAATTTGCCGCCTCAAACAGGAAATCTGCGTTCCAGAGGAGGATTCTGGTCTCCCCGCGTAAAGGTAGGACCTGCTCCCTCGAGCTTAAAGGGGCGAAAAGGGGGTATCAGCCCCCTGATCATAATAAGACTAAAGGGTGGGCCTTTTTCAACTGTTGACTCTATTGATTCTTTGACCCTGGTTCAGTTTCTGATTTGCTTACTTGTGCCTTGTGCAGCAGTATGGCTCCTCCAGCCCCCTTACTAGGCTTCAGGTAAAGCACAGGGAGGAGCTGGCCTCCCTCGGACCCAGTCAATGCCTTCTGTCATCCACCATGCCCCCGAAGGCGCCGACGTCATCCGCATCAGGGAGAACAGAAGAGCTTGTCCTTCGAGGCAAAAGAGCTGAGGAGATTTCCCAGTATGGGATAGTTCTGTGGAACGGAGAAACTGAACCGTATGGGGTTCTACCGCCTGCGATGCTCCACATGTTGGCACCTTTATCAGTGGGAGAATGTACACTGGAGGTTTCTCCACAGCACTATTGTTCTAGCCCAACTGATGAGATGGAGGAAAGGGCTGTGACAATGTCTAGGGATAAGGTCTTTGCTAAATGCACTCCAGTGAAGGAAACACAATCTGTCCCTCCACGTTTTATGGAAACTGGACAATCCACATTGAACGGATTCAGTATGAGGTCCAAGGGGAACAATAGACTGACTTTGATGGAGGATTCAGCTTGTGAGGAAAACTATTAGTATCTTGAGGCTGTCTTCAACAGGCCGGACTCCACGGAATAAGCCATCTTGCCGATTTTGGAAGACACACAAACACCTGTGTCTACCTTGTCTCCTGGCTCGATGTTAGAGCGGCAACATACTGCTCTTATGATGCGACTGGCTCATGATATAGCAGCCATAAATTCGACGCATACCCATCAGAGAAGGCTCGGTGAGTTTGCTGGTGTGAATACCTCTACCTGCCTCATTTGGGAAAGAACAGATCAGTCCCCTAGGGCTGGTAGCTCCTCGGGCCTTAGTGGGGGCTCCCAATTTCCATATCATCTAACAATTGAAAAACTGAAGTTCTGCTGCGCTTCACTGATATTCCTGAAGCCGAAGAGAAGACTGAGGGAAGTGCCTTAATATGAACAACATAGGTCTGTTCTGGACACACCACAGGACTCCATGTCTGAATCCTCAGTCTCTGCAGATTCCCATCAAACTAATCAATCTCTTCTGTGAAGTGGTCCGACCCGTATTTACCAAACTCAAACAGCTGAAGGGGTTGACCAGGTTCAACTTCAGAATTTGGTTATGGCTGCACTGTCGGTGGCTGTTAACCCCTTTTTGAAGCTGTACGAGAACCTACATGATATTGTAAAAGATCAGGCCACCATATTGGTCCCACACGAAACTAATATTCTTGGAATCGCTTGTCGGATCAGTTCAATCTAGACTTGACAAAGAGTCTGAGATGACAGCGCAGTGGCAAGCAATGCGGTTTGATCTAGTGATCTAGCGAGGGGAGAGCTGGCAGAGAAAACTACGCTGATGACATCTATTCTGGAGCAAATAAAATGACTGAGGCACCAGTAGATCACGGGATCCATCCATAAAGGACTATGATGAACTGGTGGAGCAAAATCACATATGAAGAAAGTGGTTCAGGGAGGAGCTCAAACCCCAATATGAGGGCATCAAGCAGTGGCACAACTAGAAGATCATTATCCAAAACCAAAAAGAATATGATCACGTCGGTACAACAAGAGATGACCAAGGTCCCACAATTAGGCTGCGTTCAGGGCACTGGTACAGATACTGTGGATGGAATCCCGGCCTTGGGTATGCTGGAAGACTCAGTGTTGGGAAACCATATTGCTGCTAAGAGTAACGTGAAGAAAAGAAACTTTTTGCAGTCTTTGGAAAATCTACTCAGGGCGAAAAAGGGGGTAAAAAAACGATGCAGTCTCAACAAAAAAAGTCCAAAAACCACCATCCAAGTGGCTCAAGAGCTTTTTTGAGGATTATCACACTCCTGAGTTTCCATATGTCCACAAAAGGCCATGTAGGGCCACAGCATGTGCAAATTAACCTAAGGGGCATGGGTAGGGAAATCAAGGCACGTCAAGAAGTACCGGATGAAGATATACTTCTGTTGATGAATCTCTGAACATATTCTGATGATATTGCTGTGGTGGTGGAAGATAAGACTAATAAAATGTCTGATCTGGGAGAGAATGAAATGATCTGGGTGTCTCCAGAACACAGAAAAGGGGATAAGGAAGATCAGATGAATCCCCAAGTGAGTGTAAAAGTGGGGATGCCTGATTCGTCACCCTTATTCCGTACCTGGGAGCAAAAAAGACTTTCACTTCAAAGAGGGAAGAAAATCCTTACCTGTAAGTCTCCTCCAATGGACTGGATCTATAAAGATCCGGATAACAACAGAGGAAAGAATATCTCAAATAGACCTTGGGAAGCCACGATTCTGCAAGTCTCAATCGAACGCTTGATTTCAAAAAGAGATGATCTGATTTTGAACAGGAAAAATGTCCTGAAACTCCTTCACTGTTCGCCTAAGCTCAGATTCATTGCCCCGGAAGACATCAAAATAGTGGAGTTTGTGGAAGAAGCCTGTCTTGATTGGGTGATTCTTCACCTGAACCTAATAGAAGCTTGGCCTGATTTTCTCACCCCTGGGATTTGAGCTCCTAGATAGAGGAAGTAACAGTCCACAGGAAAGACATGGACATACTGCTCCCCAGGATCCCAATACTCAAGACCTAAATTGTGGCTGGACTAAATCACTGAAGAAAAAGGGGAGTTTGATTCATGGGTTGATGCCGAAATGGGGAAGGGCTGAGTCTCTGATGAAAGTCACTTTGGAGGTGCGATGGGTGAGGAGAGGAAAGTGAACGTTTGCCATAAGAACATGAACCTTCTAGAATCCAGGGCTGATTGGGGATGGTTGGCCACCTCATTGGCACAACTTTCGGACCTATAATATCCTGCCATTAAGGGAACTCCGATATGCATGGCTTCATGGAATACCAAAGGTTTCATGTATTTGTTTAAGCAAGAGGGACTGGCCTTAGCCCGTTTTTTATATATTTTGTATGCAGGAAGCGTAGCTCGTCTCTAAACCGATCTGTGAGGGATTTGATGTATGCTTCAATTCGGCAACAGCGAGAAAGGTGGGAAGACCCTCAGCCGGCCTCCTGACAATCGTGAAACGGGGAGGCCCATGTAAGATCATAGATTGTAAGAACTTAAACCCTTTCACCGAAATAGTGACGTTGTGTTGGGAGCGAGAAGAGGGTCATGCTCCATTGACATTGTCTATATTTATGTATTTGAATCCGGCGGGGATGGGGATGAAGTGTTTGTGGAGACTATCATTAAAGCGATAGATGACTTAAGACTCGAAATGAATGACTCCCATATAGTGTTGTGTGGAGACCTCAACATCAAATGCCTGGATAAAAAGAGGATACAAATATTTAAACCCTTGCTTGGCAAGAAAGCAGCCTTATGGCTATCAGAGCTGAAAGAGAGCGATATCAGTAAGCTGAATGGCCAGATAAGAGGGGATATGCCTGGAAAGGCGACATGGTGGAGAGGCACGCAAACGGCCCACCTGGACTACTTCTTTGTTTCAAGAGATCTGTTTGAATGGCTATGTACATTAGAAGTTACCCCGATGGCAAAAAGCGACCATCATCTCCTGAGCCTGACCCTTTTGGGACAGGCGAAGCATGATGTAGACATAATGAAGGAAGTAGTGCATATCATGGGGGTAACCAATTAAGAATACTTCCGAAGGATATTAAAGCACTGACATCCAAATTTAAAAGGAGCCTAGAGTCTAATACCACGGGGATAGATTATCCTAGTGCGCTAATGGATTTCCAACTGAAGTCAACTGTGGGACAGAACACAAGAGTTCAAGAGCCTACACTATCCAAACCACAAAAGGAGATAGATAAAAATAATTCTTAGATCAGATCTACGATGCATAGGCCGCCAGCAATTTGGGGACAAATTGGCATTAAGAAAAAAAAAGGAAGCAAAAATATAGTAATTGGCTATTAGCAACCAGAGCTAAGCGCTTCCAAGCTGATGCAGAAGTGATAATGAAGGCACTCTCGAATAAGACCACTCGAGATCTCAGCAAGCTGCTCAATAACAGTGCCATATTTCAATTGGCAACGATGTCCCCTGCAGTTCCTGAAAAGGTTTGGATCAAGTATTTCACCGCTGGCTCGGATAAGGTAGTCTCGATGAACTTGGGACCACACAGCACCCCCTGGTCTATTGAATTTGATAGGGAGAACATAGTTAAATTGATAAAGAAATTTAACCTCTCAAGATTTTCAGGCCCTGATGGCCTAAGTAACAACGTCCTCAAAGAAAATCCAGAGGACTGGGCAGGTTTTGTATGATTCTATTTAAGCAGGTGCTAGCAGCTAGACCGATTCCCCCCTCTGATTGTACAGATATACAAGAAGGGTGAGAGGGACAACCCTAAAAACCCATTGCCCTGCTGGATACGTTGGGGAAACTCTTTGCCTCAATTCTGTTAAGGCATCTAAATAAATGGGTGCGGTACTCAGGCCACAGTGACAAATGAAAAGCAGGATGAGTTCAAATCTATTCCTACTAAATGTACTCAAAATAAAGGCACTTAAGACTAAGCAGAAGGTATACGTAGTTTCATAGATCTGGAGAAAGCCTTCGATAGTATGAACAGAGAGATACTATGGGAGAAACTCTCTGCCTGGGCTTATCCACCAGACCTTCTGTAAGCAATTAGGGCTCTCTACTCGGCAACTTTCAATTCAAGTAATAATGAATGCCAAGGGGGTCCTTTCGAGCCTGATCAATACTTTTAGGGGACTAAAGCAGGGATGCCTGCTGGCACCAACAATCTTTAATCTGTTCCTTTCGGATATGGCCTTGAGCCAAGAAGGGGTTGTAGCACTTCGCTCTAATTTATATAGGCAAAATATTCCATGAGTCATGTACGCAGATGATTTGGTCGTTATTGACCAAACGCTGATAGGTTTACAAAGTAGGGTCTCCCAGTTGGACCTCTACTTTCAATCTAATGAGCTGAAAATAAAGGTACCCACAACCAAAATGACGCTGCTCTCAAATGAACGTGGGAAAAGGAAACCTAAATTCACTTGGGTTGTTGACCCAGAAACTAGAATGCCAAAAGCCGATAACCTATTTGGGAGTTCAAATTAACAGCAATGCAAATGAGAAGCTCTGAACAGAGGAACTCAGACAGAAGTTCATAAGACTGGCAACCGAGACAAAAATGTTACAGAAAATGTTTGGAAAATTCATGCCGGTTCCAATAATAACCTTTTACAAACAGAAGGTAACTCTGATTCTACTGTAACGAGCTGAAACAGCTCTAAATATTCCGGTAGGCTTTTGGGACGTGCCTTTTTTGGAGACAGGGTTTGGATCTTCCCAAATCCTTACCCATCTCCTTTATTAGGTACACATTGGGCTTACAATCCCTCCATTCTATGGTTAGGTGGAGGTCCATATAGGAAATGTATTGAGGTGAATAATTCCCCTCCTCTGGATATACTAAAAAATGACAAGAATGGCGAAGAAATAACACATGATGAGACCGTAGATCCCTGGAAAACCTGCTCTATGGAGGGGCTAGAAGCTCTGGACCTAAAATGAGGAGGCTCTGGTAAATAACCCAGATAAGGTTAAGATCCAGATAAGGTGTGTAGACCGGATCAATACTATTGAGAAAAGAACTATGTAAAGGCTACCTCTCACCTTGAGTTTTGGGCAAAGGCCGATTCATCAACTACCCAAATATCTCGTGAACTTCCCGAGTTATAGACACAGAAATGTATTCATGAGGCTAAGACTAAATATTCTCCCACCGAGAGAGGTCCTCTGAATGAGGAAACACTTGATGAGCCTACCCCGTTTTGTGGATTTTGTAAACTACGAGATATGGTGGAGACAACAAAGGAAGAAGGAAGGTATTAATCACCTTTTCTACGCCCCGTTTATTGATAACACGGTGGTAGTAATGATCAATCTTGTAAATTAAGCATTTGGCCTGATTGATGTTGTGTTCTTATACAGGTGAGCTCCGCTGGTGTATTCTACATGTCTCTCATTTTTTTCCATCTACTTTCTACCCTACTTCGCTGGACCACAGTGCCCCTGAAGAATTTCTGTTTACTGAATATTATACAGAAAGAAACATGTCGGGTTGGGGAGTGTACTGTTATTTGTGAATAGTTCAAAGCCATATTAGCCTGAGCCAGAAGAGATTACATTAATGAGGAATAGGCTCTGTGGTGCTAAACTTTATGGTTCATATTAATAATGGATCAAAAAATTGTATAATAGGTGTTTTTGAATGTTTGATTTTTATTGATGATATGTTTTTCATTACTGAATGAATTTTTGAATGGATGTGTATGAAAGCGGTGTGGTTGTAGTTTGGTTGGTTGTGGTTTTTAGATGGGAATGATGTATCAGGTCAGCCCAATGATGAATTGACAGGGTTGATCCACATGAACATAACTTTTGATACTAATATTGCTGTATGTTTTTATTGTTGAAAAATCAGTTTTTTTAATGATTTGTTTAATAATGTCAATAAAAATATTTAATTATATTTGAGCGTCCACTGGGTTGAATTCAATTGTTTCATCTCAGGTTTTTGTTCATTGGTGGACGTTGGTGCTTGACAGTAGGTTTGTGCACCAATAAATCAGCTCGACCTTGTAGACATGGACAGTACACTAGCACCTGTCATCTGAACACAACAGTACTCTTACCTTCGATGTTATTTTCTATATGTTCATTCCAGGCCAGGTCACAGTACATAGATATCCCTGGTATCCTCTGTTACTCTTGTGTTGTGGAGACAACAAAACACCTTCTAATAGAATGTGGTGGGCTGATTGAGGCTAGAAAGAAATATGAGTGAGACGGCGTCCTGATGTAGGACGCTAACTCTGGAGGAGTGGTGGGAAATGCTCTTACTGGGGTAAAACAATGCAATGATTCTAGCGGCAACAAAACCTTTGGAGGAAGTCTTGGAACTGTAATTGGTACTCTGGCTTCCTGTGGAGATGATTTTGATGTTTTTAATTACTTGTTTTATTCTTCTTAAGAGAAGGTTGAAATATGATATCTTAAAAGTATGGAAAGTATGAATTGACATGGGACGTTGATGTTGTGATGTTTTTATTGGGGGAGGGAGATTTTGGGAATGGAAATGAAATCATGAAAGGTTTGTAATAAACCCAAACATGTAAATTAAAAGAAAATCAATAAAATATTTCGGCAAGCAGATTTCCATTTGTTAAGGGTCCATTCATTACAATTTACCAAGGAGCCATTCAATATCTGGAATGCAGGTGGTACATCCTCCACTATACATTTACAATATAAGGATAGGGTTTTCCAGACGACCATAGCATACGAGTGCAGCCCCAGTTCATGTCGGATAACCTGAATCGGGGCTCCGAGAGGTAGCGAGAGCACTTTTTTTTTTTTACAGAATATGCCTTCTAAAACCAGCCACATACTAACTGAAAGAGAAAATGAAGCTTTGCTCGATATGTTAATAGTGAGACAACTTTCATCTTATAAAAATTCAAAACAGGAAGTAAAGAGTAACGCCAATACCGCTGCAACAAAGTAGAACCTTGGGCAACCATCATTTTCACATTGGCCCACAAAACCCTCTATCTCGGAGCATAAATCAAACTAGAGTTTATGCACATGCTCAGATAAGTTAAGGGCTCCGCCTTCTCTAAAATCGCATGATTGAAACACCATCTAAAAGCTATCTTTCATTTACTTCGTGGTGGCTGAAAGATCAGGACTCTCGACGATTCGTATACTCGCAAGCTATTTTGATTGACATATATTTGAAGCAAGTCGAGTTGGTGCTGTAAGCCAATAGGGGTCTGGTCCAAGAGGACCAGTTCGTCCACATACAGCATCCACCCCAACAAGCATCCGTTAATTCTTGGCAGAAAAGATTGTGCCCTTCCCAAAGTGTCCCCCAAATCTGAAATAAACAGATTAAAAAGGGCTGGCACCAAGGGACATCCCTGCTTCAAGCCCTTAAAAGTTTTTATCGATCTAGATAGATGTCCCGATAGTGCAAATCTTACTCTCAACGAGGTTGAAGAATATAAAGCTTTAATGGCTTGCAGTAAATCGATTGGGCATTCCCAAATCAACATTTGAGACCATAAGAAGTCGCTTTCCATACTATCAAATGCTTGGGCTAAGTCAATAAACTATATATATATAACCTTGAGCTATCATTAAGCGTTTGACTTTTTATAATTTTTAACCAAAATACATTCAAGCTCGTGCCCACTATTTTAACACATCCAGACTGGTAGATATCGTAGAGATTGAAAGAATCCACCCACTTCGAGAGAACATCCATGATGAAAGTGGCAAATATCGTACCTGCCACGTCCAAAAGGGCAATAATTTTTTGGATCAGCCCTATTGCCTTTTTTTTTTTAATTGGGAGAATAATAACAGACTTCCAGATTGTGGAACCTCCCTTATCTCCATCACTTGCCCAAATAGTAAAACTAAGAAATCTGCCCACAGCCATGGCTCTTCCTTGAGCATGGTGTTCGTCAGCCCGTCCGGCCAGGTGCTCTTGAGTTACTTCCTTTCTTTATAAGAGCCACAATATTTTCCTTTAAAATTGGGATTAGCCACTCATTATCTGCAGGTTCTCCTTTTATTTTGGTGACTTTGCTACCATATCTGAAAAATCTTTCAAAGTGGTCTACCCAAACCTCTTCCGGTACAGCGTTTACCTGTAGAGCAGATTGAAGGGTATTAACTCTATTTACAAGCTGCCAAATATCCCCAGTGTGTTTCTTACAGATCAGTTTTAGCATATTTTCAGCATCTCCATGAAGCATAAGGGCTTTATGTGACCTCAGCTAGTCCTTATATTGTTGTTTTCTTTTTTTCAGACGGTCAAACATCTGGCAGAGCTTTGATTCATCTATTGTCTCCTTTAAGCTTTTTTCTTTTCTCAACTAGCTCTCGGTCAAACACATGTTGGTAGGAAGGTCTGTTTCCCCCCCTTTGGACAAAGCTCTACTAAGTCCAGTAAAATAGGGGAATAATTAAATCCTTGAAATTTGCATTCATACATTTACTTATACAATCATCACAGCTATCTGTAAATAATCTTATTTCCTTGGATTCCATCCTCAATTGATTTCTTTCTTCAGGGATTTCAAGCTGCCCCACATATTATTCATCATCAGTACACTTCAAAATTCCCCACTTAATTTTTAAAATATCGTTATCAGTATTAGAAGAGGGGATTATCTGGAAATTCCAGACAAAAAGAAGTATATTACTTGAAACAAACATGTAATCCAAAATCTCAAACTGATTCCCCCTAGACCAGGTTGGACGCCCTGGGAGCTCACCCCGCACCTGAACATTCAAAAAGTGAAGATCCCTCAAGTTAGTTTCTCTAAGCCTTGGTAACCTTCTTTTCTTGGAGGGTTGGGAGAAGTAGCTCTTCATTCAACACATTCCACTTTTATCCATACAGGTAATATTTAAATCCCCACAAATCAGAATTACAGGGTCACTCATATTTGCATAACACTCGGCGATCAAATTCATGACACAGTCTACAAATTCCTCATTACCTATGGCAGCCGGGCTCCAATACAAGTTAAGGACTACACACAAGTTCCAACCCAGAAATCTCATTGAGTCCCAAAGTACTATGGCCATCTGGATATAAGGGTTGAGATTTTGAACCTCAAGAAATGTCAATCCTATTCCACTTGTAAAGGCTAACAAGAGACCTGACGGGGGTCTTCCTCTAGGGCCTTCAATACCCGGATTTAGGTGGGTTGAATACCCATCCAAAGTCGGGATGGTACACAGTCATGTTTTGTGTAGAGTAGAGGATATCAAAATCCTCAAACTTAAAATCTTCCTTTCTAAACAGGTGTGAGAAGCCCAGCATATTGCAGGATTCTATTCTTATACCTTTAATCGTTGTCGCATCCTTAAATTAATCTCCTTTATTTAACACCAAAACCTCCACCAACCAAGCCCATTACCCTTCATGTGTAGCATGACCCCCAACTTCACGATGCATTACAATTCTCCATTCTGTTACACCCTTTCCTCCAAATTTAACACTAAAGTGGGTTCTCGTGTATGCGAGAGATCTTGTCTTCCCGCTGCCTTTTGCCATATCCACCTCTAGCCCGTCTCAATTTTCGCTCCCTCTATTTTCTGGGTATGGGATTTTTTTATTGTGCCCTTTCAATTCCCTTGTCTGTTTCACAAATGCAAAAATGTCATAAGTAACTCAGTTAAGTCAAAAACCTAAGGGCACCGAGCACATAGTGGCCCCCGAATAATACATAATAAGCATTACCCAGTCAAGCTGGGAATTGTGAAAATTCCACAAGTTTTATATCGCTCATGCCAATTGCTCTCAACTCGGGTATGTGTAGGAATAACTTTAGAGTGTTGCTACGCTTCATAATCATAAGCCATCTTCCACATATAACAATCTTTCTAACCGAATACATTTATCAAACCCATCTTTAATCGCCTAGCTTTTGGGTATCCATCTAACGTCCGAGCCAATCAGGGAAGACCTCCTGCAATTTTCTTCACTCTCCAACTTATATTTTGCATCTGCCACTGTTTTGTATTTTGTTCCAAGGTTAGGAAACCCAGAGAGGGTATTCTAAAGGTATTCTAACGGGGCCCTGTAAACACAAAACCTTTGCGGACCTTCCAATCATTGAAGGACTTCACTTTACAAGCTTTATTTTTCTCGGAACATTTTTGATACGTTGTCTCAGGGTTATCTTCAAAGGTATAGACTGATAAGTCCATAAGCTCATCTTGAGAATTCCTTAGTTCCTCTTAGAAGTACAAGACCTCAGTCTCACCCAGATCGTGCGTTACAGGCGCCATCTAGGATTTAGCCTGCTTGCTTTTATCAGCTTTCGTGCTTATTTTAGATGGCCCTTGTGAGTTGTGAGGAATATCCAGACTACACAGACATTTTATTGAATCATTCGATTTAGGCTTTTTACCTTGTCCAAAGTTCCTTTTTCTTTTTCTGTACCTTAGCTCCTTGTTTCTTTTTCCTTTTCTGGGTAAATATACAATAATCCTGCAGGGGCATCGCAGAATCTCCATTGGCTTGAGCTGTCAGATTTTCCTGTTCTTCCACAGGCACTAAAGCATTGGTAGATCTTTCCTCAAATTCTGCATCTACCTCTACCTGGATTGTTGGCATTCACCTGATTGCTGTCAGCAGGGACCTCTGTTACAACTGTATCAGGAACAAAATCGCCTCTTTCTCCCTGTTCTTTCTCTACATCATTTGTTTCTTTAATCACTATGTTAATTGGCAAGTTCGCTACATTAGGGTCTCTAGTTGTGCCCTTCCCCCTGTTTTTCGTTGTCGATGATGGTAATTCCAAACATACCCTTTGATCACTCCTTTCACTTACTATAGGAACTATAGGGTTAGCACCCACTAGAAAAAGCTGTGTACCTGTTCAGAGTCTTTATCAAACCTCCCTGGCATAGCCATGATAAACCCCCTGCAATGTAGCATGATCTTTAAGATTGTCATTTATAGCCTCTTATAGCTTAGAAAAGGGGCCAACCTGATAGTCAGTGCTGACATTATATTCAAGTTGTCTCTACTAAATGGGTTATGACTCTCACCACTTTTTCTATTTGATGCTCTACGTGAGACCTACAAGCTCGAACACTCATTTGATGGTGAACTGAGTGAACTTTCAAAACCTGGACACTTATATGCTGGGTCCGCAAACCCACTCAATGGCGATTCTCGAGAAACTATTTGCACCACTGACTGAAAAGATATAGGGCTATCCGTCATGATCTGCATGTCATGGGAGACGTTCAAATCTCTTGCATTCATTGGCTCCACCTTCTTTCTTTCATTCTCTATCCTGCTCTATCATACTAGCGATACGGTTAGCAAATCCACCAAGTTAGACTCAGGCGTAGGGATTTGGGTTACTGGTCCAAGACTTAAGCTAATGGCTGGATTTGAGCTCACAAGGCTCGAGCTAGGAGGTGATGGCAACAGCTGGACAGATTGAGAATCCATTATCACTGCACTTACCAACAATTCCGCATCCGTTATTTCTGTTGCTTCCCTCTCCTCCCTAATTCGTCCGTCAGTAGTCAAGGGAGTTAATCGAGGGAAGTATTCCGTAATCTTAGTGGTCCCTGGTTTTGGTAATTGACTGTTATAATTCTCTGTGACAAGTCAGACAATGAAGTAACAGTAGCGCTACTTGTGGGGGTTAGCAGAAGCTTCAGAAGGGAGCACTGCAGCAGACGGTAATACGGGAACCCTCTCACGCCATCTAATTGTATTTCAGTTTGCAGTGATGATAAATGCTCACCATTAATGGTAGAAGGTATCCTTAATCCATGTCTTGTGTCACCGCTAATCCACCTCTTCCTGCAGCCTGTCTGCTGCTCGACTGCTCTATGGCCCACCCTCCGCGATTAAAGGGGCAACGGTTTCAGAAGGTAGGAAAGTGAAATACGGCACCCGGCCTCTACGTCCTCTGCTGCTCGACTGCAGTCTGTCCGCACTTGTATATAAATGTTAAATTTTCTTTTTTTAAAGATATCTTTATTGGCATTTTCAAGGAAAAACATTGTCAACAATATCAACGTCTTCCCTCCCTCCCCCCCAAACCCGCTTTCCAGAGGAGTGCAGAGATAGCAGTAATAGATAAGAGTTTGTCAGTGTCGCTGCCGCAATGGGTAGGTCTGGGCTTCTTAGCCCTGTCACTGTATGTCCAAAACCTTTATGATCTGTGGGCACCACTGTTGCACGTAATCACTTTTCAGAAAGGAGAGCACGTCTCCCCAATCTGCAGAAAATGTTGCAGAGTCCCTTGGATCCTATATGTGATCCACTCTAAAGCCAGAATGTCCCAAACTTTCAGGAGCCAGCTGATTTGTGATGGTGGGTCCTTTTGCTTCCAGTGCTTTGCAATGACCTGCCAGGCCACAATCAGCAGTGTCACCAGGGCTCTCATCTGCGGTTTTGTTGCTCCAGCCCCATAAGGCCACATAGGTTCTCCCCTAACGTCTCCTGCAGGGACCCAGTAACTTCTTTCCAGAATTCCTTAATCTTGCGGCATCCCCACCAAATATGTTCCCATTCCCCAGCACCGCCGCAACCTCTCCAACATTCCCCTGAGGTGGTTTTGAACATTTTTTGAAGTTTGCTGGGGGTATAATGCCATTGAAGCATCATTTTGTACCATGCCTCCCGGGTCCGTAGGGACCCAGTCATCTTTGGGATGTTCCTCCAAAGCCTCTCCCAGGGCTCCTCTGAAATCTCTCCCCCCAACATGCTCTACCAAGCTATCTGATAGGACCATTTCATTTTATCTGCACACTCTAGGATTATAGCGTATAGATCCGCAATCAGGTGTTTTTCCCCCGTTTGAGTTATGATGAAGGACTCAAATTTAGTTAGAGGCCTGGTCACTGCCTGCCTTATCTCCTTTTGACACAGCTAGTGCCTCAGCTGAATATATTCAAATCTGTCTTTCTCCAAGAGCCCGACCTGCGTTTTGCAATCTTCAAAGGTTGTGATTTCCTCCTCCCATACCATGTCCCGGATCTTCCTGCACCCACTCTCCTTCCACCGCCTAAACGATCTTCTTTCCATACCTACGGAGAAGGCAGGGTTTTTAAACATGGGGGTAAATGGGGAGGTGACAGTGGACAGTTGTCCTCTTCTAATCCAACTGTCGCCGACATCGTACGTAGCCCGGAGTACCCTGCTCTGCCTTGGACTGGGTGGCCTGTCAGTCCCCTGCAGCCACAGTAATCCCTCCAGAGGGCATCCAGCTACCGCTCTGTCCATCCGGGCTAAAATTTTATCTGTGCTCCCCGAGAAACATTCCCGTATTACTCTAGGAAGCCTCGTAGTACCTAACTAGGTTTGGCAGCCCCAAGCCCCCCCTCTGTCTTGAAGAAATCAGGAGTTCCAGTGCCACCCTCAGGCGTTTACCCTGCCATATGAATCTAAAGATTATTGTATTCATCGTCCTAAAAAAATCCCATTGGGATCGCAATAGGGAGGGATTGGAACTTAAATAGCAGCCTAGGTAAGGTCACCATCTTTATCGTGTTTATGCGTCCCAACCACGATATTCACAGCTGAGACCACTTGGCCAGGTCTGCTTTCGTCTTTAGAATTAGTTCCGAGAAATTTGCCTTGTACAGCTCTGTATATCTCATAGTTAGTGTGATCCCTAGGTAAGTTATACTACCTCCTGCAGGGCGAAAGGGTGAGCACTTATGAAGGGCAGAGGCCATCTCCTTAGGGAGGCTTATCTGTAGTTGTTCAGATTTGCCCATGTTTATTTTCAACCCAGATATTCCTTCTTACTCCCTCAACAACTCGACTAGGATCAGAATGGAGGAGATTGGCTCCATCAGTGTTATGAGCATGTCATCCGCAAAGGCGGCCGTTTTGTGCATCCCCCCTTCAAATGTGACCCCTTTAACGTCTTGGATTTGTCTGATTGCGGCCAGTAGGGGTTCAAGGTAGATAGCGTATAAATAGGGGGAAAGCGGGCATCCCTGTCTAGTTCCTCGCTCTACACTTATGGTATTGGACATCTGTGCGTTTACTGCTAGCCTGATCGAGGGGGTCCTATAATTTGACTCTACCATTCGCATGTCTTCCAGGCCGAATCCCATGCACTCCATCACTTGGAAAAGATAGGGCCACTCCACCTTATCAAACGCTTTTTCGGCGTCAAGAGAGATCACTGTGGCTGGGCGTAGGTTCTTTTCTAGCTTCTCTAAGAGGTGGCTCACCCTTCTTGTATTGTCCCATGTTTGTCTCCCAAGGATAAAGCCTGATTGATCTAGCCCCATGACTCCAGGCAGTACTGCTTTGATGCTTTCTGCTAGAATTCCTGTGTAGATTTTCACATCAATGTTTAGTAACACAGTTAGTGGGATCCTTGTTGGGCTTTTCGAACAGCACTACCTTTGCTTCGGTCATCGAACGGGTCACCCCCTCTCCCTTCCCAAATGAGTTGTAGAGCCTGGTGAGGAAGTTTTTTAACTCCTTGCAGTATGTTGTATGAAAATTCCCTGCATAGCCGTCAGGGCCCGGTGCCTTGTTGAGTGAGAGGTTCTTTATCATCCTTTCCACCTCCTCCTCTGTGATTTCCCTGTCCAGATGCCCCCTGCTCTCCTCTGTTATCTTGGTGAGCTTCACCCTGTCTATGAAGGCTTTTATATAGGCTCATTCGGGCGTACCGAGGAGTAGAGTTGTTTGTAATATGAGGCGAAAGCTTGCACTATCTTGCCTGATACAGTGGGTATGGACCTGTCTGGCTGCTTAATACCCCCTATGTGCCACTGCCCCCTTTGTTGCTTTAACAGCCTTGCCAGCATCCTATATGCTTTATTGGCCCCAATATAGTAGTGCTGCCTAAGGCTTAGCAGGGCTCTCTCCACCCTGACGGATCTGAAAGAGTTAAGCTGTCTCTGAGCTTCTTTCACCCTGCTGCCCTTCTCCATATCCCTACCCCCGGCTAAATCTTTCTGAGCCTCCCCCAATTCTGCCTCCAGGTCTTTTTCCAATCTGTCCTTCTCTTTCCGTCTAGCTGCTCCCAGGGAGATCAGCTCCCCCTCAATACTGCCTTAAAGGCATCCCACACTGTGTCCCAGGGGACCCCCTGCCCGTCGTTTAGCTTAAAGTAGTCTGTAATGTTGTGCCTCACCGTTTCCTGTATGACCCTATCTCTGTGCATTTCGCTTGGATTTCTCCAGTACCATAGTGGGCTATTCGGTTTGAGTCCCCTAAGATAGATCCACATGGGTGCATGATCGGGTAGGGCAATCGGGTCAACCCTGATGCCTACCAAAGCTCCAAGGATTCCAGGGGAGCCCCATGCATAGTCGATTCTGGAGAATGATTGGTGTACATGGGAGTAGCACGTGTACCCCGATTCCCATCCCCTTTTTCTCTCGCCAAAGGTCTTTCATTGCCATACCTGCCAAACGGTCTCTTACAGCTTTAGATGGGTGTTGCACTTTATTTATGGCCAGCCTGCTTCTATCCCCTTCCGGCTCCCAAGCTATGTTGAAGTACCCTGTAAGTATAACCTCTCCTTCCGCAAATCTTTCTAGTTTCCCTAGGGCATAGAGTAAGAACCTGTCTTGCCCAGAGTTAGGGTGTACATGGTGCGTATCGTAAGGACCTTCCTCAATATCAGGACGTGTAAGAATATATACCTGCCATTCAGGTCAGCAACTGTTTTCAGCACTATTGCCCCCAGGGAGTCCTTCAATCCCACTAGCACCTCCGCCATCCTATTCTGTGCGTTTGCCTGGTAAAGCTGGGAGAATTGGTGTATATGCAGCTGATGGCCATCCCCTTTCTTAATGTGCGTGTCCTGTATCGCTATTATGTCCGTTCCACCCCTCCTTATTTGTTGTATCACCTTTCTCCTCTTTACTGGGATGTTCAGTCCCCTAACGTTATGCGATAATATTAGCAGTGGTTACCTTGGTGTGGTTTCTTCTCCTGCTCCTTAAGCCCTTTATCCGGTCCACCCTGCTTAGGTGAACTGAACTCTGCTTTTGCTGCCCCCCTGCTCCCTTTCACCCCCCCTATCCGGTTTGGGCTCTGTACCCGAGATCGCCACCGTGATAGGTGGACCCCGGCCCACATTTCCACCCGGACTTTACTAATTAGGTCAACCATTAGGGTAATTCAAACAGTGCCTCCCTCCTTCCCAGACCAGGCCCGCGTAAGATTATGTGATGTCTTCTTTACGCCCTCTCTTCTCAGCCCAGCGCCTCCATTAAGTTGTCTCTGCTTTTCGTGACTTGCCTGGCATGTTGAGGTGTTTGCTCATTCTCATTTGCCTTCCCCTCTTCTTCCTCCCTGGGAAGCTTTCAGTTTAGACCACCTCCTTCCCTGCGCGGTGGTCCACTCCCATGGTCTGTTTCTTTGTTGTTGCTGCGTCCTGCTTCTTTGGTCCCTGGGTGCTTCCTCTCCTTCCTCCACTCCCAGTATAATCAGGCCTTTGCGCATGTAGTGGCTCTCTGTTGCTTCCCTTGCCAAGCAAATGTTAGGCCGAAGGGGATGGTCCATTTGTACGGGATTTTTCTCCCCATTAAGATGCTTGTTAACGGGCCCGCCCATTGCCCTTCTTTTCTGAAGCGTGGAGGCGGCTAGGTCCTGAAACAGGCTCACCTGCAAGCCATTGATCATTATCTTGGACTGGCTCCTGGCTGCCCTGAGTATCTTCTCTTTAACTTCGTATGAGGCTAGAGCAGCTAACACGTTCCTGGTTCCCTCGCCGCTCCTCTTAGGGCCCACTCTGTGGATTCTATCGATTCGGACCTCCTCCGTGGCCGAATCTGCCATGAGTTCTGCAAAGCATTGCTGACCCATTGTTTTAAGGTCTGTGTCGAAGGTTGGCTCTGCCAGGCCTTTTATTCTGATGTTAGAGCACCTGGAGGGATTCTCCAGGTCTTCAGCCTGGATTTCTAGGTTATGCGTGGCCGTCGCAATCTGCTCCAGGAGTTCTGAGTTCTGCTGTACCTCCTTATCTACCTCTGACAGCCTTACTCCGTCACATCCACCCTGTTTCCCAGAGAGTTCATTTCTTCCATGACCTCCCTCAATGAGCTCTTTATATCTTCTTTCAGGTTGGCCATTTGTTCCTGGTAGGATGATGTGAGCCTCTGGTCCATCCACTTCAGGCAGTTTAGGAGATCGTCCTTGCTAAGGGCCATGAACTCCCACGTGGCGCAAGGAGGCTCCCCTCCTTCTTGCTGTCTGTTCTGGGGGCGCCAAGTACCTAATCCTCCAACAGTTTTTGCCAGCACTTTTCCAGCTGGCCCCTTCTCGTATTCTTCTTCCCTTCTTGTGCTGCTGGAGTGTGCCTTTCCTTACTCCCGGGCATCTGCTTGCCCTCCACGCTATATAATTCCATCTAGCCTTAGCTTTCTCTGCCCTGCTCGAGGGCTGGGAGCTGCGCTCTTCCTGGGCCAGTGGTTGATGCTTTGTGGGCTGGCAGTTATGCTCTGCCTGTGTCAGTGTATGGTGGTAACTCATTGGAGACCTGCATAGCCCCCAATCCTGCTCCTTTTCTCTGGGGGCAGTGCTTGGCCCCTAGCTCCTCTCTGCGGCTATGGATACCGCTGGGAATGTCCCCAGGAGGAGGAGCCGTTGTCAGGCGCTGAAGGTCTGTGCATTCTCCGTCCCTCTCCGGGCTGTTTGCTTCCTCCTGTCCTGACCTGCGGGGTCCCCGCAGCGCTTCCTTGTGCCAGTGTTACTTTGTGGGGTTGTGAAATTTCTGGGGGGCAGGGAGTCCATCCGGCATGAGGCAACACGTATGATGAAGGAGGTGACCAGACCCCCCTCGCTGCTTTCCTCCTGGGCTGCGCGGCCACCAGTTCTCTGCTCCAAGGATCATGTTCCCAGCTGACTGCCCCCACCAGCGCGCGGGCCTCGCCTCTCTTTCTCTGCTTGCAGAGCCGCGCACCAGGGAGTCCGCTCCCGAGCTCTCCCTCGGTTCCGACACCGCGTGGTGTTCCCCGCCGGCTGCAGCTCCTCCCGGCCGGCCGGTGCTCCTCGGGTGCTTCAGATCAGATGGGTTGGCACTGCTTACTTTGCGGCAGCAACGGCGTTCCCACCATCTTGGATCCATAAATGTTACATTTGAATCACCCTGAAATGATGGGTAATGTAGGGTTTGTCGGTAAATGGGGGTCAGGGGATATGAAAGGGGATTACATGAAACCCCAGAAGACTTTTACGAAGGGCACCGGAGGAGGGGCAGGGAAGTCTCTTTGACCATGAACTAGAGAGGAGTGTGTCCTAGAAAGGCCTGAACTCCCGGGGAAACCTGCATGAACAATGCAGAGCTATGAGTTGGTGAAAGCAACCTCTTAATAAGAGTGAAGTGTCAAAGATGAGAGTGGAAAAAAGATAGGGGCACAGCTAAGAGGCAAGCAAATTAAACTGTCCCCAAATGGAAAAGCGGTGGGATTGTTAGTGAGGTGTGGAATTGGCAGATTAACAGGTGCGGATCCATAAAGATGTTTCATGGACGACTAGAAGCAGTTGGGAAAAAAGAGCCCCCAGGTCGCACTAACTGCTGGGGTATTGGGGTGGTAGAGATAGAACAAACCATTATCTAGCAATCGGGGGAAGAGGAATTAAGACTGTACTCTACTGGGAGAAAAGGGATGCGCCAGGCATGCTAAATGCCATAGGGTGAACATCTTGCAGCAAATGGTCTGGGTATATGTGCAAATGCGCAAGTGAACCTGTGATGGTGACAAAACTGGTCTGGAGAGAGGGAAGACAGAAGGCCCTTCCAGTAATGGACCTCAATAACACCTCACCATACTGAAAACATGCACAGTACTGCACGACTTCACACATGATTTGTAGCAGCACATTGCATCACATTCCAAACACAGGTATGCAATACTGCTCCGGCCATGTTGCACTGCATTGCATATGTTTGCAAAAGTGCTTGAGTTCACCTCTATCCCACTGCACTCAAACACTTGACTCGCACAGAATTACTCTGCAAGGCTGTTCAATGGCACTTCTGCATTGCAGTGCAGAGAAGCGCAACACTGTTTCGGTTGCAGTACATCATATTGCAGAGCTATGAAGCGTTTATTGACACTGCATCACATTGCTCTCACATTTGACATAATATTGCATCAGCATTACAAATCGAGGCTCTGCTGCCTACTGCTCTGCTTCAAGTACATTGCCCACATATGTAACCAACTGTTTTAAAATCTTGTCATAGTGCAGAGATCACAAGGCTATTAGTTACACCACATAATCTGACATCAATGTCCAAAAATGCATTACACCAGCCCGGTAGTCGGCATGGTTTCAGTACACATACTTTGAGGGGGGGGCGGGGTTCTCACTCTACACATACATGGGTGAAATGTTCAGGACCCCTGGGATAGCGCTACACGTGTGCAACTGCCTGCTAGTAAACTGGATCCTTAGGCAGGCAGCACTCAGCAGGTTAAGTGGGATATCCAGATCGTTTTGCAGGCTGTTCCCACATCCTGCATTCCAGGGCCAAAAAAGATTCTAAACACAGCATGTTATTTGACCGTGTCTGTGTGGAAAGTGCATGCATAATCCTCAACAACGCCACTGCACGTGTGAGTGAGTTTTGTAAAAACAAGGGTCAGCCTTTAAAAACCTATACGTTTGTTCGTTTGTTTGTTTATTTGTATAGCGCGCAACACCCTGATGTATCTAGGCACTTGATTGGTTTCAGTGCTTCGGGTTACAGACAATGAAGCCTAAGAGGTGAATTACAACAACATAGAACGTGAAAAGGTAAATACATCATACACAAAGTTCAAAAGAGAAGTACATGGTGAACACATCCATTGAGCCTAACAGGGGAGTTGCTAGGTCTGGAAAATACCCGGGGCTAAGCTGATGTGGAACTGTTGGGACTGGGGGCTAGCTAGTCTTTTGACAGTAGCTCTTGAGATTCTATCCGGGGATTGTTAGGGAGAATTCTCTGTTTAGGCTGAATTTCCTAACCTAGTGAGTCCCCCAGCAGCGTTGCTGGATTTCTGGAGTTTGTTTTTTTCCATCCTGCCAAGAGTGAGACTCTTTTTCTCCCACTCTTGGACATGAATGTGTGTAATTCCTTTGAATGTCAATGTGTTCTATGGGCTATGGGGTCTTTTACTCCATAGGATCTCATATGTTTTGCTATGTGTGTTACACCGCACCCTACGTGCCGTAACACTGGGGCGTCCTAGCGGACCTCCATCATAGACTCCATACCCGGGGACTGACTACTGTCTCCCCGGGCATGTAAAGTCACCATTGGCTTTACTAGACCTAAATCTACTAAAAGAACTAGTACAAACCATCCTATTGTGGACGTACTAGTAGGGGTAATTCGATTACTCCTAGGTCTGTTATTCGAGGGGGCACTGTCCCGTCCCCCCTCGTCGAGTTTTGGCTGGTGGCAGTGGAAAGTACTTGTTATGCTCGACCCCGAACATAACCCTATGGGATTCATCCCATTGTTGGAGATTGATACTTCTTCTCGTTAATCTCTAACGTACCACCGGCCTACTTATCTTAACTAAGTTTATCGGATGGTATTTTCTGCCAGAACTCGGTTTATAAAATGGCGTCTGTGTTCATCTCTGTGACTCCTAAACCAAAGGTTGAGCCCTTTGTTCCACTTTTGGCGGGCCTCTGTACAGAGACCCTCCAAAGTGGTGCCATTCTGTCTGGGTTACCACAGGGGTGTGGGAGGGGGTTTAGGCACCCTGGACCGAGTTGCCTTGCCAACTCCGGTCGCACTCTGGTGTGATTGGCCCAAGTGGTGAGCCTCCCCGCTCACCACTTAGCATGTGTTGATTGACATCTAGGCTGAATGAATGGGGGTTTTCTGCATAAAAGCAGGGCTTTTGGGACTGGATATTCAGAAGTCGCCACAGGACCTAAGAATCCGACGAGGGTAAAGCTGAGCCGACCTGCAACGATGACACCTCTGGTGGAGCCCTGCTGAACCGACTCACCACTTCCCGAGGACAGAGGAGATCTCCCTGCCGGAGAGTCTCTTCCCCTGACTGGTGGGAACAACCAGTCCCTTTTTGCTTTTTCTTCGCCTCAGGACGCAGTGGTCGAATTGCCCGTGCAGAGCACCTCGGCAACCTGATAGCCACTACCCCTGTACCGCGACCAAAAGGTGGTGCCTTGTGATGGAGCACTCCGCGGCTGGTCTCTTCCCTGGTGGTGCACCGGACTTCACTTTTCTTCGACGACGAGATCATCTCTACTCTTGGCAAAGACCCGACGTGCATCCACCACCAGGAACAACTGCCCCGCCGGAGCTGCCCTCCACAACAAGGTACTGTGTCCGCTTGGCTTCCCTTTCGATCGGACCGAGCGAGGTGTCTTAATCCTCTCCTTTCCGTTGGGTCGCCTCCAAGCTTTTTCACGTATTATTCTGAACTGGTTCAATCTTCCAATAACAATTTGCTACAAAGACTCGAACGCATTTCCACTAGAGACTTTTGGGACATATCGCCTTGCCTCTCTCCGAGTGGGCCTGGCCTCTGAACTTTATGATCTATTGTGATTCTTGCCTTCTTGCCTTGCATTTTTCCCGTGAAGTATTGAACTGTGTTGATTTCGTAACCTGCTTATTTTTCTCTCCCGTCCTAACTAATATTAGAGTGTCATCTAGGTTGAGGCATACACCTCTGTCTGCAAATAAGTGGCGCCGGTAGAACCTAGACTTGTCGAAATATTGTTAGGGGGATTGATCGTTTCTTCTTCGTAGAGTAATTGAATTTGACTTGTTTGCCGTGATAGTGCCATAGTGTTTTTGATAGATGTTTCGTTATAAATAAATACCTTAATATCTTTACACTGAAGCCTCGTTGCGTGTTTACTTGTCTTACTGTGAAGAATTGCCCTATATTGTATACTCTACGTACTGCTTAACTCTTCTTGAGGGAGGTCTGACTGCTCAGCCACAGCTACCAAGTGAATCTGTGTGGTACAGACTGCTACCAAGTGGGTTTACTGCCAAATACCTGTAGTCCTAAATCTTTTGCAGTGGGCCCAGAGGGAACTGCACAGGTTTCCGCCTAACACTGGTGGCAGCGGTGGGATTTGTATCGAGTATACAGTTTAGAGTGCTTTTCGACACTATAGGATAACTAACCACAAAGCTTAGCCCTAAAAAAAGCAACTTTCAAAAACATGTCTGCGATGGAAACTTACAGTCAAGAGTCCTTGTCAGGTGAAAATACTGAGAGTTTGCGAGCTCTCTGTATGCAAGAGAATCTTCCTGTAAAAGGCAAGAAGTTAGAACTAATAGAGAGATTGCTGGCAAACCAAAGTCTGGGTACTGGTTCAGAGGAACCAATTTCTCCAGCAAATGTAGATAACAGTGATGGTGTTGATCTAAATCGTAATTCTGATGATAGCGATGAAGAGGCTGAAGAGGAAGGAGAGGCTAACGAAACTGTCTCCCCTGCTCCTCTACCTGCCTTACCAGCTGTGCCTACGGGGCACATACCAGGCCCCACAAGTAACCCTGCTTATTTTGAACTCGAAAAAATGAAGCTCGAATTAGAATACAAACGGTTCTTGGCTCAATCCGAACGAAACCAAGAGCTCGAGTTCAGACGGATGAATGCCCAGGCTGAGCAGAAGCAAGCTGAATTAAGACTCAGGCAAATAGAACTTAATCACGAGTTAGAGATGAAAAAGTTGTCTATGGAAAATGCTTCTCTCTCCTCTGGTTCCTCTAGGAGCTCCAGTCCCAAAAGACCCCGGATGCCGAAGGAATTAGTGGGTATGTATGAACCGAGATTGGATGTGTTGGATTGGTTAAAACTGTTTGAGTACAATCATGGGCTCCAGGACATCACCGGGAATGATTTACTTCCCTGGTTGTTCTCTAGGCTCCCTCCTGTTGCGACTGATGTGGTAATGGAATTGGGGGAGGCGGTAAGACGGATTACGAAAGTGTGAAACTAGCTTTCATTGCTAGATTCGGGAAGACCCCTTCCCAGTATCTTAAGAGGTTTAGAACCCTCAAAAAGCATGATGGTACCCCTTGGGCTACCTGGGTGAGTGAAGGGTTGAAAAACTTAGAGGGATGGATTAAGCGTTACAAAGTGAACACCTATGAGGGTATGAGGAATCTTTTTATGTTGGAGTCTATTTATGATGCCTGTTCTCCTGAGCTCAGACAGCACTTGGCTGATTCGAAGGAATTGGATTCCCGGAAGCTAGCTAAGGCTGCTGACTTATGGGTTGCCAACAGGGCTACTCATAAGGATTCTGGGGCAACTCAGAAAAAGGATGAGGGAAAACAGCCTAAAAAAGACTGAAAGGAGAATTCTAATAACTCACATTCCAATGAGGGCCCCAAACAAAACCAGAAGGGTAAGCCACAAGGAAAACCACAGCAGAATAGTGTGTCTTCTGGTGCCAAACCGGAAGGAGGTCAGAACAAGCCACCATTCCAGAAAGCATTCGGTAAATGCTTTGTTTGTGGCTCGACTGACCACATGAAAGGAGATCCCAGATGTAAGGGTAAACCTTCAGGGTTCCAGCTTGTCTCCTTAGCCTTCGCTCCAGAGGAGGAAGTCCAAATGGCAAGTGGAAACTTTCTACTGCTAGCTGACGAACCCATTGGAGTCTCAGCCAGCGTTTCTTTAGTATCTCTGGGGTTGTGGGAACAACAGAATTTAGATGTCTATAATTCTATCCCCGATAATACTAAAGAGTATTATAAGGACAGTGTCCAGGTGAATGGTCAGGAGACTCCTGCCATTAGGGACACTGGGGCCAGCATAACTGTGGTGGATAAATCATTTTTTCAGGCTGAGGATGTTGCTAAGGCACCCAAACGCCTCACCAAGTTAGCTGGAGGGCCTGTGCAGATGCTTCCCCAATTACCAGTTCTCATCCAGTGTAACGGCATGACTGTGAAGTTACCTGTCAGCATACAGAGTGAGGTACCAGGACGCGTACTGTTGGGTAACGATTTGAAAACTCTCGGAGTTGTATCGCATACTCCCAAACCTCCTAGTAAACGGTTACAGGAGCTAACCAGACCCGCAAGAGAGAGGACCATGCGCGGTACTCTCCAGGAGATTATGAAGAAAGAAATCACTCCTGCTCCACTGGAATTGTCGGCATCTGTCTCCAAGAAATCAGAAGCGAAAGGGAAACCTAAGACTTCTATCCCGAAACCAGCAGCCAGCATTATAATGCAGCCAACACGGACTTCCCCGCGGTTGTCCAAAGTTACACCCGTAACTCCACCTCCAGCCGGGGCTGAGGGGGGGTACGACCCTGTGTGGTAGAATTAGACTCTGAGGAAGAGCTAATGGAAGGCCAGGAACTCATTGGAGATCTGGATCCTGTTGACCATCCTGAGCTGCAGTCTTTACTGGCAGAAGGTGGACCCAGCAGGGCAGACTTCAGTAAGGGACAGAGGGAATGTCCAACTCTGGAAGGTCTTCGCCAGAAGGCAGAAGCTCAGGCTGAAGGGCAAGAGCCTGGGAAATGCAGGTTGCACTGGGAAGATGGCCTCTTCTACAGTGAACCGACCGAGTCTGCACCTGGAGACTACAAACGACTTGTAGTACCCCAAGAGAACAGACCACAGTTCTTGCAGTTAGCCCACGAGATTCCTTTGGCTGGTCACTTGAGTTTCAAGAAGACTAAGGAAAGGCTCTCTCTCTACTTCTATTGGCCGAAGATGGGGGCCCAAGTGGAAAAACACTGCAGGAGCTGCCACACCTGCCAGACCTCTGGTAAGGTTGGCTCCAAGAATGTGGCACCATTAGTGCCTCTGGGTCCCATTTGAGAGAGTAGGGATTGACATTGTTGATCCCCTTGATCCTCCAACCTCCTCAGGCAACAGGTTTATACTTGTTGTAGTAGACCATGCTACTAGGTATCCTGAGGCAATTCCTATGAGTACTGTTACAGCTCCGGCTGTGGCTAAGGCCCTCCTTGGTATTTTTACTAGGGTCGGGTTTCCTAAGGAAGTAATCTCTGACAGGGGGTCAAACTTTATGTCCCACTACATGAAAGCCATGTGGAAAACCTGTGGAGTTACTTACAAGTTCTCAACAGCTTACCACCCACAAACCAATGGGTTGGTAGAACGGTTCAACCGAACCATGAAGAGCATGATAGGTGCTTTAGAAGAACCCCTTAAGCGTAAGTGGGACCTTCTACTGCCATGCCTTCTCTTTGCTTATAGAGAAGTCCCTCAGGAGGGAGTAGGTTACTCTCCCTTCGAGCTTCTCTATGGTCATCCCGTCAGAGGTCCATTGGCCCTGATTAAGGAGGGGTTGGAGAGTGCTCCTTCCCCCAAGCCAGTCAGAGTGACTGACTACGTGATAGGTCTCCGGAGGAGAATGTCGCACATGATGACGGAAGCAAGCGATAACTTGAAAGCTGGACAAGCATTGGTCAAGCACTGGCAAGATCAGAAGGCTAACATGGTTGAGTTTGCTCAAGACCAGCTCGTTCTCGTTATGATCCCAACAAGGCAGAGGGCCTTGCAAGATAAATGGATGGGACCCTTCAGAGTTGTGGGTAAACTCGGAGAGGTCAACTATCTGGTGGACTTGGGCAATCCCAAGGAGCCTCCGACAGTCTTTCACACCAACCGACTCAAAGCGTATGTCTCAAGACCCGATGTAGGAGCGTTGCTTCTAGCATCATCCGAGGAAGAAGAAGAGAGTGAAGCTCTTCCGGATCTCCTCAGAGGCTTACCTTTAGATGAAAAAATTGAAGGAGTAAATCTCTCCTCCAATCTGACACCCGAGCAACAAGAAGAGTGCAAATCTATGTTGAATCAGTTTGCCTCTCTGTTCTCGCTTTCACCAGGCTTGACCCCTTGGGGCCAGCATGACATACTCACTGGTGACTGTCTGCCGGTCAAAAGCAGAGGATACGGAATGACAGAGAACGTACGAACCCACATCAAAGGTGAGGTCAGCAAGATGCTCGATCTCGGGGTAATAGAGCCCTCTACTAGTCCATGGTCTAGCCCAGTTGTGTTAGTACCAAAGGCCGGATCTAAAGATCTTAGATTCTGCGTGGATTATAGAGCTCTTAATGCAGTCACCAAGACTGATGCCCACCCTTTGCCAAGAACAGATGAGTTGGTGGATAAACCTGGCGCCGCCAAGTTCCTCAGCACATTTGACTTGACGTCAGGCTATTGGCAAATAGCCCTGACAGACCATGCCAAGGAGAAAACTGCATTTTCTACCCCCGTTGGCTTATACCAGTTTAAGGTAATGCCTTTCGGATTGAAGAATGCACCTGCTACGTTTCAACGGATGGTAAACCAGGTTCTGAATGGGATGGAGGACTTCTGCATGGCATACTTGGATGACATCGCAGTGTTCAGCAATTCCTGGGAAGAACATGTAACCCACCTGAGAGATGTTTTGCAGGCTCTTGGACGAGCCAATCTGACCATAAAGGCGAGTAAATGCCAAATTGGACAGAGTAAGGTAGTCTATCTTGGACATGAGGTAGGAGGTGGAGAAATAAGGCCTTTGCTCAGTAAGATTGAAGCTGTGCAAAATTGGACAACACCTACTACTCAAACCCAAGTGAGAGCCTTCCTAGGCCTCACTGGGTATTACAGGAATTTCATAGAGAACTATGGGACCATAGCTTCTCCACTGAATGTCATCTCATCGCCCAAATTTCCTAAAAAGGTTAGATGGAACGAGGAGTGCAATCAGGCTTTTGAAAACCTGAAAAAGGCTCTTTGCCAAGCCCCAGTACTCAGAGCTCCTGATTACCGCCAACACTTCATTGTGCAGACAGATGCTTCAAATGTAGGAATAGGTGCCGTACTCAGTCAACTGGATGGGAAAGGTAGGAAGCACCCCGTTTGCTTCATCAGCCGCAAGCTGAAGGATCCTGAAACAAGGTGGGCAACAATCGAAAGAGAGTGCTTTGCTATCGTGTGGGCTCTGAAGAAGTTTAGGCCGTACTTGTATGGTTCTACTTTTGTCATTCAGACTGACCACCAACCCTTGAGATGGTTAATGCAAATGAAAGGGGAATACCCAAAACTATTGAGATGGTCGATCTGCCTGCAAGGGTTTGATTTCACCATTGAGCACAGGTCAGGGTGTCACCACCAAAATGCTGATGGTCTCTCTAGGATGTATGTCATCGACTAGAGGTATGAGATTCATCCAGGAGTGGATTAAATCCTCCTGTCCCTTAGTCTGGGGGGGGCGAGTGTTAGGGAGAATTCTCTGTTTAGGCTGAATTTCCTAACCTAGTGAGTCCCCCAGCAGCTTTGCTGGATTTCTGGAGTTTGTTTTTTTCCATCCTGCCAAGAGTGAGACTCTTTTTCTCCAACTCTTGGACATGAATGTGTGTAATTCCTTTGAATGTCAATGTGTTCTATGGGCTATGGGGTCTTTTACTCCATAGGGTCTCATATGTTTTGCTATGTGTGTTACACCGCACCCTACGTGCCGTAACACTGGGGCATCCTAGCGGACCTCCATCATAGACTCCATACCCGGGGACTGACTACTGTCTCCCCGGGCATGTAAAGTCACCATTGGCTTTACTAGACCTGAATTTACTAACAGAACTAGTACAAACCATCCTATTGTGGACGTACTAGTAGGGGTAATTCGATTACTCCTAGGTCTGTTATTCGAGGGGGCACTGTCCCGTCCCCCCTCGTCGAGTTTTGGCTGGTGGCAGTGGAAACTACTTGTTATGCTCGACCCCGAACATAACCCTATGGGATTCGTCCCATTGTTGGAGATTGATACTTCTTCTCGTTAATCTCTAACGTACCACCGGTCTACTTATCTTAAATAAGTTTATCAGATGGTATTTTCTGCCAGAACTCGGTTTGTAAAATGGCGTCTGTGTTCATCTCTGTGACTCCTAAACCAAAGGTTGAGCCCTTTGTTCCACTTTTGGCGGGCCTCTGTACAGAGACCCTCCAACGTGGTGCCATTCTGTCTGGGTTACCACAGGGGTGTGGGAGGGGGTTTAGGCACCCTGGACCGAGTTGCCTTGCCAACTCCGGTCGCACTCTGGTGTGATTGGCCCAAGTGGTGAGCCTCCCCGCTCACCACTTAGCATGTTTTGATTGACAGCTAGGCTGAATGAATGGGGGTTTTCTGCATAAAAGCAGGGCTTTTGGGACTGGATATTCAGAAGTCGCCACAGGACCTAAGAATCTGACGAGGGTAAAGCTGAGCCGACCTGCAACGATGACACCTCCGGTGGAGCCCTGCTGAACCGACTCACCACTTCCCGAAGGCAGAGGAGATCTCCCTGCCGGAGAGTCTCTTCCCCTGACTGGTGGGAACAACCAGTCCCTTTTTGCTTTTTCTTCGCCTCAGGACGCAGTAGTCGAATTGCCCGTGCAGAGCACCTCGGCAACCGGATAGCCACTACCCCTGTACCGCGACCAAAAGGTGGTGCCTTGTGACGGAGCACTCCGCGGCTGGTCTCTTCCCTGGTGGTGCACCGGACTTCACTTTTCTTCGACGACGAGATCATCTCTACTCTTGGCAAAGACCCAACGTGCATCCACCACCAGGAACAACTGCCCCCGCCGGAGCTGCCCTCCACAACAAGGTACTGTGTCCGCCTGGCTTCCCTTTCGATCGGACCGAGCGAGGTGTCTTAATCCTCTCCTTTCCGTTGGGTCGCCTCCAAGCTTTTTCACGTATTATTCTGAACTGGTTCGATCTTCCAATAACAATTTGCTACAAAGACTCGAACGCATTTCCACTAGAGACTTTTGGGACATATCGCCTTGCCTCTCTCCGAGTGGGCCTGGCCTCTGAACTTTATGATCTATTGTGATTCTTGCCTTCATGCCTTGCATTTTTCCTGTGAAGTATTGAACTGTGTTGATTTCGTAACCTGCTTATTTTTCTCTCCCGTCCTAACTAATAATAGAGTGTCATCTAGGTTGAGGCATACACCTCTGTCTGCAAATAAGTGGTGCCGGTAGAACCTAGACTTGTCGAAATATTGTTAGGGGGATTGATCGTTTCTTCTTCGTAGAGTAATTGAATTTGACTTGTTTGCCGTGATAGTGCCATAGTGTTTTTGATAGATGTTTCGTTATAAATAAATACCTTAATATCTTTACACTGAAGCCTCGTTGCGTGTTTACTTGTTTTACTGTGAAGAATTGCCCTATATTGTATACTCCACATACTGCTTAACTCTTCTTGAGGGAGGTCTGACTGCTCAGCCACAGCTACCAAGTGAATCTGTGTGGTACAGACTGCTACCAAGTGGGTTTACTGCCAAACAACTGTAGTCCTAAATCTTTTGCAGTGGTCCCAGAGGGAACTGCACAGGTTTCCGCCTAACAGGGCTACAACCAAAAGATCAGGGGCTATAGCCTCCTTAGCCCCCCCCCTAGCAACGCCCCTGGAGCCTAACCCATGTCACATGGCGGCGGCAACACACAGATGCAAAAGTCGGAGGGCAAATACATAGTGCCTTCTCCATGTTGCAAGGCGGCAGCGGCACACAGATGCGAGAGTGAAATCAGTGGGCAAATATATGGTGTCTACCCCATGTTGCAGGGCGGCAGCAGCACGCCAATGCGAGAAAGTCAAACAGTGGGCAAATACATGGTGCCTACCTCATGGTGCAGGGCGGGAGCAGCACGCAAATGCAAAAGTCAATCAGTGGGCAAACATACGGTGCAAATCTTGTCAATCTGTACACTCGTAGAATGGAACATTGCTAGGTGCAGGTACTGAATTCTAGGGATTGTGTGCCTATAATCGTAATACTGCACCACTGTTAGCTTCTGTGCCCCCCAACATCACTCCTCCAAACTCTACCAGCCTGATTCATAAAGATCTACACTGGTGCAAATAAGGTGATGCCAGTGAGCATCACTGATCTGGACATACTATCTTGCACTGATTCACAAAATCTAAAACTGTAGCAAATTTGGAGATGCATGGAGCATCTGAGGTTACCTCAGTGCAAATGCGATTTACAACGAGTTACTCAAAGGCCTCTCTGTAAAGGCAAAACTGCAACACCATGCCAGAAGATTTCGAGCCCTCCCACCCAATTATAATAGTATAAGGGCTCCTGGTTACGACCCTACTCTACCCAGGAGGGTCAACAGTCAATCAAAACAAGTGAAAAGGGTCAAGGAAACCTAGACACCCAACTCATATGGTTACTGAACGCTTTTGAGCATGGTAAAGACTTATTTAAAAGTTTTAATATAAGCAGCAATATGACAAGTATCTACAGCAGATTTAATACAGGAAACACAATAATTACAAAAAGAAGATCAACAAATAAAGACAGTAATTTCCTTAAACATTCATTTTTGTTTTAGGACGAGCAACACATTGTAAGTCTTGAATGAGCATGGTGTTTGCATAGCGAGAAATCGACAAATAATAACCACTAATGTAAACTAAAAGGACAAACAGAATAGAAATAGTAAAGTAGATCAAAGCAGTGAAGTGGATAAAAAGAATAAATCGTACGAAAACAGTAATGCGGGCTAAATTAATGAAATGGATGTAATGATTGCAATGGACAAAATCAACAAAATGGACGAAATGAATAAAGAGAAGAGGATGGAAAGATGAACACAGGAGACTGATGAGTACACAGACAGATGGCATGGAATGAATGAGTGCATGCATAAATGGAAAGTACAGAATAGGCGATTCAAGTGCATGAGACGGATGTAGTGCATGAAACAGATAGAGAGCACGGAACGGATCCTGTACGTATGACAAGTGACATGGCCTGAACCGATAATGCATGATGGATGAACGAAGTGAGTGGAGCGGATGAAATCGGTAGAATGGATGAAGCGCGTGGAACGGATGAGTGCGCTCAGCGGATGAATGCGTTGAGCAGATGAGTGTGTAGATTGGATGAGCTCTTTGTCATCGTGGAGAGATTGATAGCATTTCCCGGGAAGATAGCTCAGCAGCAACGTGCTCGCCTTGGAAGCAAGACAGGTTCGATCCCCGGGTCCGCACGTAGAAACCTCTGGGTATTTAAGCACGTTATAAATATGCAACTAAAACAAAACAATTACGCAACTAAAATACAAACAATTCCTGTAACAGTGCCTCGATGCCTGCGTGGGCTGTGTGAGCGCTTTAAAAAAATTAAAAAATTAAAATAAAAATATGCTCGTGGATAGTGGCCACCAGGGGTGCACGGATGTGGCTTGACTCCGTGTGAGCTCTGTGACTCTCGGTCCCTAAAATGGATTGAGCTCCCATCTTCACACACCCCCCCCCCCGAGATCCAAAGTCAACGTGCTGCTGGCTGAAGATCCCCCCCTCAAGCTGACAGAAAACCCGAATCAAAACGGTCCCTGCAAACCCGAGAAACTTGTCTTTGAAGACTCCATGTGCATCAGCTCCGCGGCCTTTTGCTAGAGACCTGCGCAGCAGTTAAAGGCAGACCCTGGGCCTGCGGAGCAAGAGAAGCCCGGATACACTCTGCTTCCCGTCCGGACGTCTTTGTTCCCCCCGACATTCTCCTCCACAAGGAGAATACAACGACCTGCGTTGTGACGGCTGCGCCCGGAGAGCAGCGCGTAGTGCGTGATCTCACCGCGCAACTACTGAGCCTCCAGTGCTCTATTCCGCGGAAGACGCAGCAACAGTACAAAGCTTCCTCCCTCCTCCCTCTCCGGGGACAGAGGTGCGGGCGCCGTTGCTGGCGCAGGGCCCAGTGCAGCGAGTACTCACCCTGCATTCCCCGTCTGATCCCCGGCTTTCTGTCCCGCAGACCACGCGGCCGCGAGTCGGGTTTTCCCTCTAACCCCTCCCCCACTGGGGCCCGTGTGTGCTGAGGGTCATTCTGTCTACGTGGATCCCTGCAAGTTCGCAGCCTGTGACCCCGGTCCAGAGGGAGGCACACGCCCTGGAGGCATGGAGGATCCCCTGAACGGCCAAGATACGCTTCAGTATCTCCAGCCACAGCCGAACACTCCTCAAACCCCAGAAGCCCCGTGTGCCCACGCCAGAGCGATGGCCATCCTACATAAAACGCCCAAGCCATCCACAAGGGAAATATTAGCTGCTCCCAGAAATGTTCACAGCAGCACCTCTCCACAACTCACGCAGCTGGACAGAGGAACAAGTTAAGGATATGTAACATTGTGGAGGAGAGTGATTAGCCTCACTACCGCAATTTCCAATAGTCAAGGGACACGGCCTACTCACAAGGGTCTATCCAGTAAGGAACAAGTGGTCACTGACTGTGAACTCCGACTCCTGAATCCCTCAAAACAGACAAACACCCTTAGGGCGCCTGTAGGCCTGAAACCCAACTAAAGGAACTCTGGGTGATCCACCTACACCTGCATACCACCCATACCCTGCGTACGCCACCAACCGCACCAGGAACACCTCTCTAACGTGCAATAAAAGAGCCACGACTACTGATATCGTAGGGAAGAGGGTTGGCCCCCGAATCAGGGGCGTGTGCCTCCTCTGCCCTTGTTGGACGCCACCAGTGATACCACCGAAACTTCGGGGAGCCCATGGACATAAGAGAGAAACTAGCCTCATTCTCTTATGCCTCGACGCCTGCTGAGAATCAGGAGCCCAAAATGGCGAACAAAGACACTCTGGTGAGTGAATCAGCAGCTACCAAAGGGGACATTGCCGCCTTACTAGGCGAAATAAAAAATATGGGCGCCAACATTGGCTCTAAAATAGACAAGATCACGCAACGCTTAGACACCATGGAGGAAAGGCTGGAAGGGGTCGAAAACAACCAAGCCTCCATAGACACCCCAGAAGTATAGCTTGATCAATGGATGACGGAATTGGAACAACGTGAAGAGAGCTTTAAACTCAAACTTGATGACTTGGAAAATCGGGAAAGACGGAACAACCTGAGAATTTTCAGCATCCCAGAACGAGAAGGGGAGACGGAGATCGATTTGAGGAATACTCTACACGAAATCATTAAACTCCTAGTCGCTGATGACGCGATTGACGAACCCGAGCCGGAGGCCCCCCAGGCGGACCAAGATCTGTTCTCGCCTGATTCCATCGCTTCCAGGACAAAACTAGGATCCTTGAAAAGGCAAAGGCAAAGGCCAGCGATTCAATCACTCTAGGAGGAGCCCAGATCTTGATATACCAAGATCTATCAGACATGAAGTGGCCAAAAGTTGTAGCAACATTGGTGACATATCAGAACATTCAAGACAAAGTGGGTTTTCATGTACATTCTAATAGCTTGACACGGGTCACTAACGTGCAACTAACAAGCCCTAGCAATGGCACCTATTGAAGAGCAGAAGGGCAAGGAGTCCCTTAGGATAGGAACACTTAATGTGAAAGGACTAAACTCACCGACCAAGAGATCACTGGTGGCTAGGGAACTTCGTAGATACCAAGTTGACATTCTTCTTCTACAAGAGACAAAGTTTGCCAAGGGGGAAGAACGATGTATAATTGGGAAATGAGGAGGAATAGAATTTTGGGGCTCCTGACCACTCAGGAAACGAGGGGTTGGAATTCTGATCAAGAAGGGGATCAATTTAGAGGTAGACAAGATTTGGTCCGATGTCAGTGGGCGTGCCCTCTTGATAACTGGGAACATCGCAAAGGTAAAAGTAACGATTGCAGTGATATATTCCCCCAACATAGGACAGGTCAAGTTCTTAGAGAAGACGATACCCAAAATAATGATCGAAGCCTCCGGCCACATTGTCCTTGGGGGGGACTTTAACCAATGGGCAGACCCGACCAAAGACTGGGAACCTGGCAACCCCGAAACGACAAACTAAACAAGGGGAGACCGCACTGAGCTATTCAACATAATGGAGATGTATGACATGAAAGATGTGTGGAGAATCAAACATCCTAATGAAAGGGGCTACACATTCTATTCCAACCCACACAAAACATTTACCCGAATCGATTACTTGTACCTCACCAAGGACCTCCTCGACACCACAACACAATCGGAAATAATCCCGATAACATGGTCAGACCACGATATGGTCCTGGTAGATATAGATGGGTACATTTTCCAGTCCCGGGAGGGAAGTGGCGATCCAACGAGACCCTATGTAAAGATGTAGTCTTTAAAACTGTAATGGAAACTAAAATTAACAAATACTTCAAATTGAATAATAGAGGTGAGGTCTCGAAGCAAACAATATGAGAAGCGGGTAAGGCTACCTGGAGAGGCATCCTAATACGTGAGGGAGCTACCAAGAAGAGAGAGCGAAAGATTATAGAACACAGACTTAGATCTGAAATACGTCAATTGGAAAGCGATACCAGGGAAAACCCAGATGTGGCCCAAGATAACGTGAATACAGCACAGTACAAAAGGGAGGAACTAAGACTATTGGACCATGAACAAATTGTGCGTAAACTCCCATTCCTCAAACAGAAACTTTACAAAAAGGGGGACAAAGCTGATGCACTATTAGCAGCCAGACTCAGAGAGCAAAGAGCTGAGCGGAAAGTAAAAGAGATTATTGAAGAAAACCCCTCACCAGCACACACCCCCCACACCATCCCAGAGAGTTTTGCTAACTTCTTCGAAACATTATACACCTCCGCAGTGAGTCCTGGGCAATCAAATACAGACCACTATCTATCCTCAATAGATATTCCCAAAATATTGTATACAGAATCCGAAGCTTCTAGAATCCCCAATATCCGAATCTGAGGTCCAAAATGCAATTAAAAGATTAACTATGGGTAAATCTCCCGGGGAAGATGGCTATACTGCTGGGTTTTACAAAACCTTCAGCACACAGCTAACACCATTCTTGGCGGAACTATTTAATGAAATACTAGAAACAGGAGAATCCCCCGAATCCTTTACGATGGCGCTAATAAGAGTAATTCCAAAGGAAGGGAGTAACCCTAAATATTGTGGATCATACCGCTCCATCTCCCTACTCAACCTCAATGCCAAAATCTATACCCGGGTACTAGCCGCCCGACTGGAAGTACTGATGCCTCACCTCATACACAATGATCAAGTCGGATTTATATTGGGCAGGCAAGGGGCTGATACTATGCGCAAAACACTCCACCTTGTCCACTCATCAAAAGCATTACTTGGTGATCCCGCCCTTTTGTCGATAGACGCAGAAAAGGCTTTCAACAGAGTAGAGTGGGAATTCCTGAGGGCTGGCTTGCGCAAGGTAGGAATAGGGCCGAGATTCAGGAAGGGAATACAGGCAGTGTACACATCACCGAAAGCATCAGTATTCGTCAATGGAGAATACTCCAGATGGTTTGAAATGGGACGTGGGACTAGACAGGGATGTCCCCTCTCCGCAATTCTCTTTGCACTCTCCCTAGAACCCTTAGCCCAAAACATGCGAACTGACTCCAGAATAGAAGGTATACGATTGGGAACGATAGAATACAAGATAGTGCTCTACGCAGATGTTATACTCTTACACATAACCAACCCCTCTGTATCTGTCCCCCATGCTCTCCGCTTATTAGAAGAATATGGTCGACTCTCTGGGTTCAAAGTGAACAAGACCAAATCGATACTGTTCCCTCTACAAGGAACGAAAGAGGAAAACAAAACTAAATTCCTACCCCTAACTCTTAAACTTGAGCATTCCGCACTGAAATACCTGGGCATACAGATCACCAAAACCCTGACAGATCTATATGAAGCTAACCCCCCCTCTCCTCCAGAGTTTCGCAGCGGACCTGAAAAGGTGGAACAAGCTTACGATCTTGTGGTTGGGACGGGTTAATGCCATTAAAATGGTATTCCATCCCCGATTCCTGTACCCCTTCCAGATGTTACCCGTTGAGATACCAAATGGGTTCTTTCAGGATGCTAAAAAACGTATGGTCAGGTTTCTCTGGCAAGGGAAGAAGGCGAGGATTGCGTATAAAACTCTTAACACTCCCCAAAGATAAAGGAGGAGTGGGTCTCCCCGACCTACGAGCATATTATAAAGCCTCCCAATTACGTATCCTCATCTCACACTTGCGCGACCACAAACACCTCCAATGGATTCACATGGATAACCACTATTTCTCACCAGCCACTATATCGGAATGGCTATGGACCCCTCATAAAAGAGTTCAACGTAAAATCAGAGGCCACCCGATATTGAGCACCATCTGGAATATATGGCGACCAGGCAAAGAGATACGCAAGATCACCACCTGGCCATCTCCACATAGCCATCTATGGTCCCCTGACATAAATGATCACATACCCAACGTAGGAAGATTCCAATCCTGATATGAGGCAGGCCTTGAAAGGGTGGGGCAGTTGCAGAAAAAAGACACTTTCATCCCGCTACCGGAACTAACTGAAGCTCTAGGGATAGGCCCATTATCCACCTTCCAATAAATTCAGATAAAAGGTGTCCTAACAAAATCCGAATGGACGGCCAAGTTGAAAAGAGACCTCACCCCATTCGAAAAACTCCTAGACTCTAAAAATGAAATGAAAGGTTTGATATCTGTAATGTATAAAGAACTCATTGAGGCGGGGGACTGGTCCACGGAACAAATCAGAAACAGATGGAAAAGAGATATAGGAGAAGAGATAAGCCCCGATCAGTGGGAGAAGAGATAAGCCCAGATCAGTGGAAAACAATGTGCAAAGCTGCATCTAAAACATCCATATCCAGTCAATACAAATGACACGCCATCAAACTCCTACACAGGTCGCAATACGACCCACTCAAGGTGTCCAGAATGTTCCAAACAACGAGCCTAAGATGCTGGAGGGATTGTGGTGAGATAGCGGACTATTGGCATATGTGGGGGAGCTGCCCATACATAAAGATATTCTAGGAGGAGGTCCTGGGGTGGATTAAGGAAATTGATGGCATACAAAGAGACACCAATCCGTTTCTGACTCTGTTTGGCCTGGAAAAAGATGAAGATGACTGGACTAGAGTGAAAGGACTGGCCCCGCAGCTACTACTAGCGGCCTGTGCGCTGCTAGTAACGAAATGGAAATCTAAGATAGTCCCAAGCAAAAAGGAATGGGTCAACCAACATCTTCACAATGGAAATGTTCACAGCCTCCCTACACAATAAGGCATCGCAATGCGAGATCCTATGGTCAGATTTCCGAAACAAACACCTCTTAGTGACCACGGACTCCCAGCCCGAATAAACGTCAGGGTCCTAATGCAAGCCAACTCACAAACTGACATTAAGGGACAATTCTGACCCAGTAAGGAAGAAAATCCCACAGTAGTAGAACAGTAGTAGACGTACAACTACTCATCTCACACACACCAAACGGAAAAGATGACTTAACAATGTCTGCCCAACCAACAGGCGGGAGGAGGGTGGGTATGGGGTGTGTTTTTGTTGACTGTTACAGCCAAAGAACAGAAACGAATATAACGATGACCTGATGTATCAAAAGAAACCAAAACCTTGTTCTTCTTTGTTTAAAATCAATAAAACCAAATTTAAAAAAAAATATATATATGCTCGTGTAATCCTGCACCTTGGGTGGGGGTGAAGAGTGGTTTATGCAATGAAGGAGCTGTGTGCGGAGGTTGAATGCTCACTGTGGCGAGGCTGTCGTGCGTTGTATCTTCATCGGGGGTCCCGCACACCGTGTCCGGAATGAGTTCGTAGGGGTGGCTCAGCTCTATCCCAGCCACCACACAGCATCGCAGAGCAGCAAGCTCTGTGTCGTCAGGGCAAAAATCTTAACTCGGGGGCAGGATCTTGTGTTTATTTCGAAGGTAACTTCGTCAGGCCTACTTCAGCAAATTCGACGACTGGCCAGAACAACTACGGCCCAGTTCCGCATCCGGGTGGCGGCATGTGTACGATCTGTGTTTTAGCACGTAATATTTCAATGTAAAGTTCCCAGCAGAGTGGGGAGTTGCTATCTGGCCGCCAATGATTCCTCCGTCAAGGATAGCAAGTGATGCAGTCGCTGCGTAGGCCGATTAGCCGCCCAAGGATTCAGCTGTTCTGTTTATGGGATGTGGGCCTGTTAGTATATAGGGCTGCCTAGGCCAGGTACCCCGTTGCCCCACAACTTGCTTTCTCCGCTGCATGCTGCGTATGTGGACAGGTTGTGCCCTTCCATGCCCGGTGGTGTTGACTTTGTCGCATGGACTGGCCTCACCCAGTTTACCGCTCACCACAATAGTATCCCAGCACCAGGTTCAGAGTCTGCTATGTAACCACTGAGTGACAGTCTAGTAGTTAATGATGCGTCCAAGGGAGGTCTTGATTGGGTGAATTACAATATTGCTTTTCCAACTGCACAGAGTTTCTAGTGCCATATATATGAAGAGCAAGGTTATGCTAGATATGGTAGTTACCGTCAGGCACTGCACTGCTGCTCACGATGTCTCATCTGTCACTCTTCGTATATAAGGAAAAATTATACACTTCTTTGTCTAGGGATATTGTCTATATCTCCAAATCCGGCACCAGTTTATTAGCAGCACTGTCCATTTATATTGTTCTGTTATCAGGCTTTGAGCGTGTTATGCACCACCCCTTTGCATTGTACAATCTAAATTCAGGGCCAAGCAGAGTTCATAGTAAACGTATGGCTGGGCACTTACTTGGGAGCAGGCAATTAGTACCCATGTCCAGGGTCCGCATGACCGGTAACTCTGGGCCTGTGTTACAACTTGGAGCTTCAGGCATGATTACTTTCTGTTCCTGCTGTGCTAGTGGAGTCTGAGAGCAATATAGCACCAGGGCTTCGCGGGCAGCCCGAGTTTGTGGTTCAGCGCTCTTGGGACAAGTGTTCAGTATTAAACATAGACGTGATGTCATTTAATGGCTATTGGTTCCAGGTGGGTCGGCAACATCCAAAGCACCCGCACCAACAGTAGACCCGGAGTGGCCTCGAGCAGGGATATGCAGATGGACTGTATCCCCCCACGTATCTGTAAACTCAGCCGAACCAGGACTATCTCCTGAAAGGCTACAGTCTGCGTATGGGCCGGTACAGCAGTCTCTTTAGTCCCGTTGAGTGTGCAGACTGGGAGAGGCCCTCGGTTCAATGGAGATGGCTTGCCAGGTGTTATCTTCTCCTTGTCGGAAGGACCCTTCGTCAAGGATGCCTGCCACGTGTGCGGTTCAGGGTGTAATCAAGTCCACCGACCCTGCACACTGTGTGACACAAGCACCGCAGTCGGTAAATTCGCATGGAGGGTCGGATGGCTTCCGTCACCCCTGGGCGATTTTGGATCACGACTGGGTGTTCTTTCAGAACGTTGCCGTTCCAGCTCCCAAATCCATGGATCGTTTACACGGGAGGCGATGGTGCTGTTCTGAGCGGCTTGCGTGGGCAGTCTTGGCCGTCCTGCGGGGGGCTGCTGGTCGCAGACCCTCCGGCCGGTGTTTATGCGTTCCCACAGCACCTTGGGATATATTGCTGCAGCTAGTGCGGCCTCATTTGTCTGATTAGCCCGAAAGTCGTTGGTGTGCCCCTGTATGAGGGGGGAGGGCAACCCATGCTCAACTGCAAGCTGGCACATCTATTGGGCTCCTCCCCCTGCGTGGCCCAGTGGCGCGGCTCCCCTGCGGGCTAGAATGGTTTCCGTGTGGAACGCGAGGCCGACTGCCGCACCTCGTACCTTCCATTCATACCTTACAGGTCGAATATCTTGGTCAGTCGTAGTCAGACTAGCCTGGCTCTTCCACCAGGTAGTCTTCTGCACTTAAGAAGTGGGTATCAAACTGATTTGCTTCTTTGGGAGGCCTCGAAGTAGGATTAATTGTGAATCAGGATTACGATCGGAGCAGAGCTCTACGGCTAGGCTTCCATCTCGTGCGTGCACAACAGCACCCCCCACATTACAACATCAGACCACCATGGGAGGTGGCAAGGCTCAACAGAAGCATCACACTTACCTCCGGAACAGGCTCACCTTCAAGCGAACAGGTTGCGTAGCACTGCTTGGCTGACCCTGGACTCCTCTCTGGAATCCATGTCGACACAGTAGAATCTCGTGAAGGTGTGCATGGACCTCACAGGAGCAGCCCTGCAGATGTCCAGCAGGGGCACACCAGACAGGAACGCCGTTGTCGCAGCAATCGCTCTAGTGGAATGGACTCTCGTGCGGCCGGGCAGTGGTCGGTTCGCGAACCGATGACAGTGCGTGATGCAGCCGGAGATCCCCCTTTAGATGGAAGCCTTGGAAAAGGCCTTCCCATGGTTCATAGGACCAAAGTTCACAAACAGTTGAGGCGCCTTCCAAAAACTCTTTGTGCGTGCCACGTAGAACTTCAGAGCACGAGCAACGTCCAGCGAGTGCAATGTCCTTTCAGTCAGCGACAAAGGTTTCAGAAAGAACACAGGCAACACCAAAGGCTCGTTGAGGTGGAATTCCAATGGAACCTTTGGCATGAAGGAGGGGTGCGACCAAAGCACCACCCTCAATTTGTGAAAAGTCAGATATGGCCGCTTGCAGGATAGGGCCTGGGTCTCCCCCACCCTCCTGGCAGAGGTGATGGCCATGAGGAAAGATGTTTTCCATGAGAGGAACTTGAGAGGGGCCTGATGCAAAGGCTCAAAGGGGGCCCCCATGAGCCTTGTCAGCACCGCGTTGAGGTCCCACGCCGGAGCAGGAGCCTTCACAGGCGGGAAAGATGGAAACAGTCCTTTGAGGAATTCCTTGACGAGACGGTGGGACCACGGAGAAGATCTTCCGGGAGACCTGGTGTAGCGGGAGTTAGCCGCCAGATGCACCTTGATAGAGGCATGCACCAGCCCCGCCTTGGCCAAGGACAACAAGTATGGAAGAATCTGCGGGCCATGACACTCAGAGGGTTGATCTTCTGTGACCGGCACCATATAGCATAACGCTTCCACTTGTGCCCGTAGCACTTAGTCGATGATGCTCTTGCTTTGGCAAGGACCTCCCTGCAGTCTGCCGGCAACTGGTATCCTCCAAACTCTAGTGCTGCAGGAGCCAAACCCTCAGGTTCAGCGATCCTGGGTCATGATGCAGGGTTGCGTCTCCTTCCCTGGTGAGCAGTTTCGCGACCACCAGCAGCTTCACCGGAGGCAACGCTGACAGGCTGAGAAGGTCTGGGTACCAAATTTACCTTGGCCACGCCGGGGCGACGAGTATCATACTGCGTCTGCACAGTTTGAGTTGATTGATGACACGCAGCAGTAGAAGCAATGGCGGGAACGCGTACAGGAACAGGCCTTCCTACAGGAAGGAGAACGCGTCCCCCTTGCTCCTCTGCTGGGGGAACTGCTGGCAAATAACTGGCATTTGGAGTTCACCGCTGTCGCAAACAGATCGATCTCTGGCTTGCCCCACTTGAGGAAGATGTGGTCCACCTGATCCTGCCGAAGTTCCCACTCGTGACAGGAGCGCAACTTCCTGCTGAGGGAGTCAGCGATAGTGTTCTTGACTCATGCCAGGTGAAAGGGGATGAGGAACATCTCCTTGTCGATGGCCCAGTGCCACAAGTACTGCTCCTCTCCGGAGGGTGCTGGAGACCGGGTGCCCCCCTGCTTCCTGATGTAGAACATCGTGGTGGTGTTGTCCGTGAAGATCCTCACCACCTTGCCCTTCAGGGATGGAAGGAACGGCTTGAGGGCCCAGAACACTGCCCGCAACTCCAGGATATTTATGTGCGGTGTGTGCTCCCCAGCCCTCCAGGGAGGTGTCCGTGGTGACCATCTCCTGTTATGGGGGGCTCTGAAATCATGTGCCCTCGGCGATGTTGGAGTGCACGCCCCACCACCTTATCGACCGACGGAACTCCTCATTCAGGGGGATCTTATCCGTGAAGCTTCTGGACACTTGTACCCAGCGAGTGTCCAGGAACTCTTGAAGTGGTCGCATCCACAGCCTGCAGAGCCAGATAAGGTAGATGCACGACGACATTGTACCAAGCAGTGACTTGATGGTCCGTACCGTGGCAGTCTTCAGTGACAACAGCCGTTGCACCTTCGCCAGCACGGCCGCTACCCTCTCGTCCGAGGGGACGCCAGGCAGGAGACCATGTTGAGCCTGGCTCCCAGGAATAGAGCGTTCTGCAATGGTGTCAAGCAGGACTTTGGATAATTGACGGAGAACCCCAGATCCATTAGCAGCTGGACGGTCCTCTCCGTGTGTTTGACAGCTACCTCTCTTGACTTGGCCCAGATGAGCCAGTCGTCGAGGTATGGCACGTCTTGATGGCCTGCAAGGACTCGTCAATGGCCTTCCTGAAGAGGTTATCCCCATCAAAGGGCATGTCCAGCACCCTCGTTTGGACCTCCTGGCGAAAATTAGTGGTCTTCAGCCAGCCTTGATGACGGAGGCAGACACTGTTCCCCATCTGTCGGAAACCAGTGTCAGCAATTTCCAGGGCCACCATGATGGCAGGGTCCGAACCCACCTCCCCCTCCTGGAGGAGTGTGATCACATCCACCCGCTTCTCATCGGCAGGAACTCCAGAATCGGGGCCAGTTTGTACCACAGCTCCTTGTCGTACATGGCCAGGATCTCCAACGCGTTGGCCGCCTTGACGGTCAAAGCCGCGGAGTAAATCACCTTTCTCCCCATGGCATCCAGTTTCTTCCCCTCGCTGTCTGACGACGAAGAGGGGTTAGGCGATCTCTTCCTCGCAGCCGCCGACACCACCGAGTCTGGCTACAGTTGCGATCGCAGTCACCTGGGTGTGGACTCCGGCACCTGGTACTTTTTTTCCAGCCTATCCTGCTTGGCCGGGGCTGTGGCGGGATTCTTCAGCAGGGGCAGGCTGTCCTCCCCCACGTCATCCAGGAGGGGCACCGCTATGAGGGTCTTCCTCTTGGCCTCGTGCCTCTAATAGAGGAAGCCTTCCTTCTTGGTCTCCTTGGGTGTTTGCTGGAAAAGCTTGGACGCTCTGACGACCATGGCATGAAACTATCCTACTTCATCCGGTGGGGATGCCCTTGGCTATGGCGACCCGCCTGCCGTGACGATGTCGTCGCCATGGCCGTCCCCGTGTCTGGGTCCCTCGGGGGGAGGGCACATGGCACGGGTGTGGAGGCTGATGTGGAGGCTTTGGATGGCGTTCCTCCTTTTCGCCAGAGGTTGATTTGTTGCCACCGGGCTACCGGGGCCAGAGCCACCAAGGTTTGCGGCATCCTTTTCTGGATTTCCAACACCAACGTGTGTAGAGGCAAAAGGATGTCTAGCGATACATCTCTTGAAGGAGATGGAGTGGTAGGCCTACTAGGCCCCGCTCGGTTGTCGCTGTCAGCGTTCCCACCGTCGTCCTCAGCGTTTCGCCGTCGTCGGCCTCCACGTCCTGCTGGATTGTGCACATGGACTCCAGGTCCTCCTTGTCTGAGGAAGAACTATCCATGTCCTGGGGTTCAGCGTGAGGCTGTTCTGGCACCTCCTTGCACCCCCCCCTTTTTTTGGATCCAGAGGGGTTGGAGCTGGGCTCAACGATGGCATCCTCTTCTCCGGTTGTGCTGCCGAAGCCTCCTGCCTCGGCGGAGGGACACCCTGGCCACAGTCAGGTCTCCCTCCACAGGGCCAGCCCCCTTGTCCTCCGCGAGAGGGAGCGCCACCAATTTAGTTGCCAACGACGATTTCTCCTTGCGCCGCCTGGGCCTTCTTGGGCAGGTTGGTTGTCTTTCCTTCCACCCTCGGCTTCTTGTGCCTCTCCCGCAACTTAGCCGGGTTGGGCGATTTCCTTTTGGAGGAGGAACTGGACCGATGGCTGGAGATGGAGGCAGATAGTGAGGTTGATCGCGCCCTACCCCTCGCGGGACCCGTTTGCGCAGCGACCCCGATGGAAATGGACCCGCAGTGCTTGGCTCTGTGTTGGACCCCCACGGATGGAGCGCCCTCAAAGGACTTATGAGCCCGCTCTTCGGACTGGCCGGTCCGAGGGGAGGCATGACACTGCTTCGGGCACGGGACAGAGGGCTTGGCGCTTAGTCACGCCGCCAGTCTACAATGACGATCCTTCATGGTTCTCTTGGAGAATCTCAGGCAGATCTTGCATCCCTCTTCTTTGTGGTCCGGGTGGAGACAGTAGAGGCACTGTCAGTGTTTGTCCTCCACAAACACATTCCACAGTCCGCACTTGTAACAGAGCTTGAAAAGGGAACTTCCCTTCTTCTTCTCTTCCGACATGGTCAGCGGTGTGGAGTCGGCCCAATGGCCTTCTGGAAATCTCGATGAAACTTGAGGATCCTTGCCCTTGAGGGTCTAGAAAATCACTGAAAAACGGATCCCTGCTTGTCGGTCGATGAGAAAAGAGTGCACGGGCTCTGTATAGACAAAAATAGAACTTTTTACCAAAAAAGCGCAAAAAATGTAGAATAGCTCATGGAGCAAAACACAAAGACTCCCAACACTTGAACGTGTGGTAAAAATCTGAAGATGGCTGCCAGAGGAGGGGCTTAGGGAGAGGGCAGTTTTTGGCTGAGGGAAGTATGACCCAGAGTGCAGTGATTGGCTTAGAGGAGAAATACAGTTTCTAAGTGAAAGTGAAACTGTTTTTTCTTTTACTGAGGATTCCCGGCCTGACGACGGGGAATATTCAGGAGCATGTGAATCCATGCCAGACCCCATGCTGAAAGAAGGCGCGGTTACAGCCACGTGCGGTGGCCCCGCGCAAAATTAAAAGAAGGGCAAAAAGTAGTTTTTGATGCTTCAAATTGCTCAGGTCCCGTCAGAATGGACGGAATGTCCCAAAAGTATGGAGGAAAGGGGAAGGGATGTAGGAGTATAATATAACATTAAGTAGCGGTAGGGAGGAGCAAAGCCAGGTAGATAGTTGGGGCGAGAGATAGGTTAATTGATCTTTTATAATGCGCTTAATACCAGAGACCAGTCTCTGACCGGGATTCAAACCTGTTTTGCTCTGCATTGTCTTGCTACCAAGAAAAACACGTTGCCCCTGCACTATCCTTACAGCCCTAAGATAAGGTGCTCAGGAAGGCATGACAAGGAAAAGGTGGAAGAGCTATGTGTACAATTGGACCAAATTTATCGTGGGACTCAACTGTATTTTATGGGGTGTAGTGCTAAAAGGAGAGCTAGCTGGACAAGAGGTGTTCACTGCACCAGGGGCTATGCCAGGAATGTACTCACTGCATGGTGAGCTGGGGAATGTTGAAGCCATGCCCAAGATAACACAGGCAGAAAAGTTCTTCTACTTACCTCCACAGGGGCCCTAACAACAAAATCCAGATGTGTCAATTTTAAAACCGCGAGCAAAAATCCCTCACATTTTTGGGCTTCTCATTTATTCAGTGCTTAATTTGTGAGGGTGTTTTTACCAGGGCTCGGCCATGGGAGTAATTTCTGAGCCCTGGCACTTATTTTCTCAGACTCAGGCTGATTATGATGTATTTTTGCAACTTTATTATTACATCTCATTCAGCATTTGTCACTTAACGAGCTACAACAGTATGCACTGGCCACATTCTCTTCACCCTGTGACAGCGCATCGTTATTCATGAACTTGATGACCCATGTAGACAGCAGAGTGGTAGTTATTCATTTTCATTGATAGCAATGAGTGGGAAGGTGACATTGCTGAGTGCTTGTGCTGGCCATGTCTACACACTTCTCTAGTCCTCCTGCAAAACATTTGAGCTCCTCCACTACTGCAATATGCAGTAACAATACAACATTACTGTGGGTGGGCAACAAGAGGACAGTCACCAGCCAGCAGCACCAACACAGGGGAAAGGCCAGGGAAAAGACACTGCTTAAGAGGATTGCCTTTCATGAATGTCAACCTATACACAACGGTTTTACTGCACCTAGCAGCCTAAAAACTCAATTGGCAGATGCTACATCGATAACATTTCACAGACTGTGCTTTCCACACCCACCACGAACCGGGTGTGTTTCCATGACCCCATGCGCTGGTCTTGCTGTCCACGCCTGATGTAGCCCCATGACTACTGGTGTGGCTGTGTCCATGTCCTTATTTGCCATCTGAAATTCGTCAGCCTTGTGGTGCACATGCAATCTGTTATCTACCTAGTCATGACATTTAGGGGGTCTTGCACTTTGCAGACTATGCAATTGCACTTAATGTAATTAGCGCCTAGATACCAGAGGGCTTTGTGCACTGCTATAAATGTAAAATATATACTGGGTTGACCTCTCAGACAAAGAAGATATAAGAAAAAAGTCATCTCTAAACTGAAATTGTCAGGAGCACCTGGTCCTGACGGTCTAGCAAATTCTGACCTAAAGCAACATCATGACGCCTGGTCAACCGTCCTGAGCATGATATTCAAAGACTGCAAAGAACGCAAGATAATCCCCACCTCTTGGTCTCAAGCAGTCATTGTCCCAATCTTCAAAAAATGCATCAGAGAAGATCCCTCCAGCTATCGACCCATAGCATTGCTGGACGTCATCAGCAAAGTTTTCGGAACAATCCTTTTGACCCACTTCCAGAACTGGGCACGATCTTCGCCGGCCATAGACCCACTTCAAACGAGATTCCAGAAGAACACAAGCACTGGTGCCAACATAAACATTCTTAAAGAAAAAGTTTTGCTAGGCGCTCCATGAATCTTCCTTGCCTTTGTGGATCTATCCCAGGCCTTCGACAGAGTTGATAGGCAAAAACTGTGGAACAAACTGAAGAAGTGGAACTGCCCCAATGAAATTCTGGATCCGATTAGTGCCCTTCACTCCAACACCAGTGTGTCAGTTCGATTGAACCACCAAGGGTTACTCTCTAACCACATACCATCTCATAGCGGAGTTAAACAAGGGTGTCCATTGGCTCCAGCACTCTTCATCTCTTTCCTTGGTGATTTCAAAGACTCGCAAGAGTCGATCAGATCATTTCCACCGAAAATCGGAAATACAAGAGTCATCAGACTTTTATACGTCGACGACCTAATCATCTTGGATCACACACGGGTGGGCCTTCAACGCCAACTCGACAACCTAGCCCACTACACTAAGGAGAATAAACTTGAGATTAATAAATCGAAAACAAAAATACTGATTCTCCAGAAGCAGGGGAACAAAAAGAAAGAGACCCTAAAATGGTACCTTGACCAGTCCAAAATTGAAATCGTGTCAACATTCAAATACTTGGGAGTTGAAATTGACAGCTCGAAGAGAGGTGTGAGCATGCAGGAAACCCTGTGGACATAGACCAAAAACCTAACTGCTCAACTGCATGCAGTCGACAGAAAGTACGGCAAATATAGCCTACTGCCGGCCATTCAGTTCTACAATTCAAAAGTAATTCCATCACTAACGTATGGCATGGACGCAACCCCTGCAATCCCTTCCACTTTATGGACTAAATTGGAAGGCTTCATTTGGAGAGCAGTTTTAGGCCTACCTAAATCCACAGCCGTTGCAGCAATAAGACGTGAACTAGGTCTACTCTCCCTAGAGGCAGTGGTGGCCTAGAGTACCATCCAACTCTTCAGAAAAATCCAGAATCCAGAGAGCCCAGAAATATACCACATGATTGCTGTGGAAATCGCTAAAGGGACCAACAAATTTCTAAATGACTGGGCCAATATTCAAAAGCTCACACTGCAAGAGATATCGTGTTCTAAAGAAGAACTAATCCAAAATCCATTAAGAATAAAAGCAAAAATGGAATGGCTCGACTAGATAAAAACAACGAGAAAGCAGTCTCGAATAAACTTCTAGCCCACCTACCACCAGTCTTCAACAAACCTAAAGAGCCAATGGGATACTGCACAAAATACCCCTGTAAACGGCTAATGAAAATCCTACTGAAAGCCCGCTTAAACCTCCTACCGACCCAAGAAATCTTAGCAATTCTTACAGCGTCCGAAGAAAAATCATGTAGACTTTGTAAAGATCCACAATCTACAGAATCAATCAGGCACCTCTTGATGGTTTGCCCGACAATAGACCAAGAAAGAAAAGCTTTCCTCGGCCCCCTGTTTATAACCTCTTACGTCGTCGACGAAAACATTTGGTGGAATCGTCTTATTACAGGAGCCCAAACTAGATGGCTAATAGCAGCGACCAAACTTCTAATCATCGCCTTGGAGAAGGCCTCCCAAATGCAACAGGAGTAGCATACAGAAATACCCATTTCAGCCAAAAGACGAGGATGATACCAGGACTATTCCTCTGCCTGAAGCCTTTTCTTTTGCAAAATCCTGTCTTTCTTGGTCTACGTCGAGAACGTTGAGAACGCATAGTAAAAACACTAAACACTCCTCTTCAAGACCAAAACGTCTTTGTAAAAATCTAAACAGATTAAATGCAAATAATAATAATAAAAATATATATTATATATATATATATATATATATATATATATATATAAATATAATGTTTGACAGACAAGTTTAACAGTTCAGTAATCATTTTTCCTGCATTTGACAATCAATTAAACTTAGAAGGAAAGCAGGTTTGCATGGTCAACATGTTCCAATTGCCACCTATACAATCTGAGCAAAATGTTAACAATGTCTTTAAAGAAGCACTTAAACATTTGTATTAAACTAGTATTTTATGTTATTTTATGTTGTTTGGGAATTTGTAAATTGCACAACTGCCATGGCTAGGGCATATATCACCCAAAATAGCCAGTGGGAGTTTCAGCGTTAACCCTTAATATGCAGGCACTGTGGGGGAACAATCATGGTTTTTGGCAGCAGTGGGACGGGAGTTGCCCACCTGTCTTCTAGGTGCGCTAGAACATATTTGGGCCCTGGCACCTATTTGTTTTACAAATTAAGTACTGCATTTATTTATGTCATGTATACCAATACAGACTTGTGTGTAAAGTACTTCAGAACAGCAGGAGTACATTTGCCTTAGCCATGCTCAAACTTCTGAGCCTTCCATAATGTTGTGGTGAGGTTAGGCATGTAGAAACCATGCCCATTAAACACAGCATGCAAAGCCCCTCTATTCACTCCCCATAGCCACGAATGGCCAGGTTCTATAGATGGAAAAGCTGGATGGAATTATGGGCTCATTAAACTGGAGGTGAGATTTAACACAAGACTTCCTTTGGGGCAGAAGCTCCAGTCTGGCATTCCTGGAGGTTGCCGAGTCCTGCTAGGGCCTTTACGGTAATGGTTATACTGGTGTGTGAGGCATGAATCCTCTTAGGCTGGGCGCTTAGGGGAGTTAGTTTACATAATCCCGCCATTGACTAGCCTTCTCATCCTGGGCTAGAGTCCCGTTAATAGAGGGCATCATGCGAAAGTTAGGTCAAAACAGGGGTGTATGGTCTAGTTAACAGATTAGATTTCCGGGCCCACCTGTTTTTCTTTTTGTTTTGCTTTTTTAGGGGGTTGATATGTGCTGTCCTATGGTCACTTCAAAGGCGCTTACAAATTTGACATTTAAAGCAAAATATTATAATGAAACCTCAACATAAAATAACACTTTTCACTTCAAGAGAAGAAGGGGGAAGAAGCTGATCGATCATTCCCTTCCCCAGCCCCTACTGCTTCAGTGTTTTTAACAGTGTTCTTTGCGTGTAAGCCATATTTGGGCGTTAAATTCGGCGGGTACTTGCACTTTTGCCATAATCAAAACTAAAAAGAAATAACATCCGCCGCGTGCGCGAAAAGCACCTTTTATTGCACTTTTTGTTTGATAATTCATGTGCAACAAATCGGTAACTTTCGTGCTGCATGCATTTATTCAACATGCTCTAATTGAGCAACATCGACACCTTGGACACTTTCTAAGATGGCTGCCCCTGTTTTGGGCATTGGAGCAATCCTTTGTCCATAACCTGCTTACCCCTAATAGACTGCCTGCAGCCTATTTCAGCCAACCACGATCACCGGGAGGCGGGAGCTGGCCACTACACCGAAGGTCCTCATCTGAGGTCCTGTCTGTGCATGTCCGGGCATGACAGGGCCCTGGAGGGTCCCTGCCCCTCACCCAGTCATAATGATGGCCACCACAAACAGGTTCTACTACACATATCTCTCTGTTTACACCTTATGTGAGTAATGGCTGGACTTTCACTGTCTACTACTCCCCTTAACCTTGTCTAACTGTTGCATTCTCTTGCCTTTCTCCACTGACCATTCTACTTACTCATTTTATGCTTGTGGGCCTCATTCTAATAATCTGTTAGCTGTGGTCTCTTCTTTCATAACACCGCTTCCTGCATTTCACTGTGCTGTGACTCAATTTTTGAAAATCAGATTTAGGTGTGTTTTAGTCCAACTGTGAACCTTCTGCATTTCACTGTGCTGTGCCTCCTATTTTGAAAATTGTTATTTAGGTGTGTGCTCATCCTGCATTTTCCAGGTACTGCGCAGACCGGTTACTCCCTTTGTCCATTGTTCTGGTTTGTTTTTTGTTCTCCCACCTTTGTCCACTGTTCTGGTTAGTTTTCTGTTTCCCCATCCTTTTCACTTCTCACTGTTTCTTCCTAGTCCTGTTGTGTCTCCTTGTGCGCCTGCCCCGTCCTTGCTTACTTACTCCCACGCACTTCAGCTGCTCTGCCCGGTTTTAGTATACCACATTCTGTGCCCCTCTCTATGGTGCTTTCTATCCCTTCTCTAACTGCTTCTCTGTTTCCTGTCCTTCTCCTCGCACTATGTCGGGCAGGAAGAACCTCAAAAAGGACACACTGGGCTCCAACCCAGGCCTGCCCATCGCTGACACCTACGTTAGTGCTTCCGCCAGAGAGACTCTCACTGACATCCTCTTTGTCGTTACTTCTCCCGACCTGTGGACTATTCATATGGTCGCACTGATCTCTCCTTACTCTTCCTCACCCATTAATGGTGGCACCCGCTGGGAGGTCCTTCTTGCCTTATTCTCCACCACCAGGGTCATCATAAATGTCTATTGAAATGGTACCATCCTGGTACAAGGGCTTCAACCCAACCTCTTACTTTTTGATAGGCTTCTTCCTCGTCTTATCAACTTTCCACATTCTTCCTCACAAGCTTCCTTGCCACCTGTTTATATGGATGCCTGGGCTCCCTTGTCAACTATGCCCACCTTGGCTACCTTGTCTCCTACTAACCTCACTGCCTCTCGCACAACTGCTCCTTTGTCGCTTGCAACTGTACAGGCTTTCTTGCCTACGCGCATTGCTCTGACAACCTAGTCAGCCTCCACCCCCCTGGTGCCCTTGCCACCCACTGCCGCTGCATTTGGGCTCCCTTGCCCCTCGTGGCCCCTCGTCCACTGGCTCCCTTGCCATTTACTACTGTCCTGGCTACCTCGCCTACACTCTCCTCACTGACATCCTTATCAGCCTCGGCTCCTCTGCCCCTTCCTAACTCTAATTCTCAGGCACTCTCCCCGCTCACTAGGGGGACCACTATCCCATGTACCCCCCCGTAAGTCTTTCAAAAACATCAATCTGCTCCATGTTGCCATACTTAACTCTCACGCTTCTTTCAATTACTCCTCTATTATCTGCCACCTCCTTGAATTCTTGGATCTCGATGTCCTAGCCCTTCCTGAGGCATGGTTCAAGGACAGCTCTGTCACGAGTTTTGAAACACTTCTCCCTGAAGGCTACAAGATCCTCTCTGTGCCCTGATCTTTCCTGAGCGGATCCCTGTTTCCATCATTACCACTCAGGTCTACTATTCTTTTGAATGTCTGGTCTGCAGGCTCTCTCTCTCCCCTGTCTCCTCTCTTACTCTGGCCACCTTCTATCAGCCGCTGGGCCAGCCCACCCTCTTCCTCTCCGAAGGGGTTGACCTGGCCTCTCCTCCTCTTTCCTCCTCCTCCCAACTCCTCCTTCTGGGGGATCTTAACATCCATCTTGACTCTCCTGACTCCTCTGGTCCTTTTGCAACCTATGCAATTCTCTTTCTCTCTCCATTCTCCCTTCTGGCCCGACGAACACTGCTGGTCACACCCTAGATGTTGTTATCTCCACAGACATCTCTCTCTACCCCTCTCACTACCTCACCCTCCTGGACTGATCATTCTCTTCCCTCTTCTCAAATGAAACTCTCTTAGGATCCCTGATACACGAGGATCAGAACGGCTTTGTCCCAGGACGCAACACCACGCCCAATATAAGAAGGCTCCAACACATAATGGCACAGACAGCTGAGCACGATGAAGACCTGGCAGTACTCTTGCTGGATGCCATAAAGGCTTTCGATTCGATCTTTTGGGAATGGCTGATCATGACCCTGAGGGAGTTCGGACTCGGTGAGCACTTTGTCCGGTGGGTCAAGGTGCTCTACAATGACTCAGTGGCGAGAGTGAAGACAGGAGGCATGGTATCAGGATCTTGGCCTATTCAAAGGGGAACCAGACAGGGGTGCCCGTTGTCGCCGATGCTGTACATCCTTGGTCTGCAACCGGTGGCAATCTACTTCAGGAAGCAGCTCTTTGACGCCGGTATTAACATTGGTGGGAAAGACAACATCATCTCCCTGTATGCGGACGATGTCCTCTTGTATCTGCGAGACCCCCAGAAGAACGCACCAACAGCACTAGACATCCTTGACAATTTTGCAGAATACTCAGGGATAAAATTCAGCAGACAGAAATCATGCTCCTTCCCTCTGGCCGGTCTTAGGGGGAAGGGTACAGAGGAACTACCCGAGATCGGGATTCAGTGGCAGGTGGAAGCCTTTTGTTATCTTGGTCTTACCATCATGCACACGCCAGTCTCCACCCATGAGTGCAACACGGAAACAGCAATGAGCGGGGTGCGCAGATCTATCAAATTTTGGTCGAAGCTTCCGCTCTCTGTGATGGGCAGGGCGGCGATATCCAAAATGATAATATTGCCAAGATTCCTCTATTACTTCATCAACATAACATATTACATTCCCCCATCCTTCTTCAGAAAATTGGAATCCTTGATCAGAGACTTCCTTTGGGGCCGGGCCAGACACAAACTCACACTAAACATCCTCACGCTTCCCTATGCGCAAGGTGGCATCCAGCTGCCTGACTTCCAGAGATATTATCTAGCAGCACAATTGTCACATGTCGCAAAGTGGCTATCTGATGAACCCATGGCTGAGACAGACCTCCTCCGTCAGATAACTTCACCTATACACCCCAAAGAGGCAATATGGAGCACACGAGTGGGATCCCCTAACCCGCCCATGATAGTAAAGCTGGGGAGACAAGTCTGGAACAAGGTCAGATCTCTGCTTGCACTGCAACACTCATATGTACCTGAAATTCCCATGCTAGCAGATGTGTGCAAAACCCCGCCGAATTACCAACAATGAGGAGCTTTGAGAACTATGGCCTCTACACATGGGGAGACATGTTTGACGAGGGGCTGTTCAGGGACTTTGACTCACTACAAGTGAAGGATGGGCTTGCCCCAGGCCAATTCCTTTGGTACCAAAAGGTGAAGCACGTAGCCAAAGAAAAATGGACCATGTGGTCCTAGAAGCCGTAATCGCACTCCCTTGTGCAGGAAATGTACAGCCTTAGCGACGGCTGGAAACCGACATTGAGGCTATATACCCAGATAAATTTCAGACCCAACCCAAGAGGTGCACGCCTGAAAGAGAAGTGGGAGACCGACCTGGGGACTGAAATCACGGAGAGTGAATGGACAAGAGCCCTGCTATATCCGAAGGTGTCACGGAACGCCAGGTTCAGACTGATTCAGCTTAATGTCCTTTATAGTTCCTACATGACCCCGCACAGGATAGCCACATTCAACGAAAATGTCCCCCCGACATGTCCGTGGTGCCCCTCCGATCATGCCGACATGTTCCACATGTTTTGGGCCTGTCCCAAATCACAGAAACTCTGGCACGCTGCTGAGCAGACCTGCAGGAGGGCTGGACTGGAGATGTACGAATGGACACCCAAGGAGTGCCTGTTGGGCACTCACCCGAGGCTGAGCAAAGTCAGGCATTTGGTGAAGCTCATGGACAATAGCGCGTGTATTAACGAAGAGAACGATCGCCATGGCCTGGAAATCGCCAACAGGCCCCAGGTATGAACACTGGATTAAGGCGATGGAGAGATGGACAGCCGCTGAAACTAGAGCCTGGGAAGAAGGGAACAACCGGGGTGGAGAAGTAGGGAGCACCACATTGAAGTCCTGGAAGGCCCTCCTGAGAGACATGATCTTTTCGACAAGCTACAAACCACCCTGAGTTAACTCCTCTGACACTAACTGTAAGCGTGAGACACAGAATCGAACGTCAACCCACGTACACCTCTACGTCACATCCCACGGAGAGCCAATGAAGAGCGACGATGTCGGCCCTGGGGTCCGAATAAGCGGGGAGGAGTTCGGCAGGTCAGAAAAAAAAAGAACAGTCAGAGTTGTTATTACTGTTTGTTTATTGTTATCTGTAGCTCATATGGCACATAAGAAACGCAATAGATGATGTGATGCACACCATGTGTGCAAAGGTTTTTTGTATATTCATAAATGCCAATAAAAACATTCAAACATTAAATCAAATGAAACTCTCTTCTCCTCTTGCACCGGCACGCCCTTCGCTACCTCCTGCCTTCAAGGTCATCCGACCCATGAAAAGAGTGCCAGTGGCTGCCTTTGTCTCCACCTATTCTCCTCCTTCTACTCATGCGGCGGACTCCCACCCTGACACAGCCCTCTCAAACATTCACCTCTCCATCTCCAACACTCTTGACATTCTTGCCCCTGTCATGAGGGTCCGTCTGAAGACTTCCAAAAAGTGCAACTCTTGGTATGACTCTGACCTGACTGCCCTTAAACGAAGTACAGAGCAGCAGAACGGAAATGGAGATCTTCAGTTGCACCATCTGACAAAATGGCCTGCCACCTTCTTCAAAGGCAATATAGACCTTGCATCCAATCCAAGAAAAAAATCTTTATTGAAGTCTGCATCTCAGTGGCATATAACAACACACCTGAACTCTTCAAAGTCTGCAAGGAACTGGCCAATCCTACTGCAGCCTCATCCTCTACTGCACCAACCCAGGCCCTTTGCTCGGCCCTGGCTGCCCATTTCACTGCCAAAACACAGGACATCCTGTCCTCTCCCTCCCCGGCCCTTCGCCTGCATCTGTTGGGCCTCCCTCAGCCCCCCACTCTTCTCCCCTATGTCTCCCCTGTTACACCTGAGGAGGTCTATAGACAAGTCCGGTCCATGAAAGGCTCCTCCAAACAGGTTGACCCTTGCCCTCCTAAAACCATCAAAGACAACATTGGTTCTCTTGCTCCAGCCTTGCCCGACCTCTGCAACCACACTTTCACCACTGGAGTTTTCCCCACATCTCTCAAGCACCCTCTTGTGCACCCTCTGTTCAAAATACCCTCCATTGACCCCTCAATCCTGGCAAATTATCTCCCATTCTCTATCACTCCTTTCCTGTGCAAACTCCTGGAGAAATTAGCTATCTCTCAGTTTACCCTCCACACTGAATGTGTTGGTTGTCTCCATGACCATCCGTCTGGCTTTAGAGCATCCGGAGGCACGGAAACTGCTCTTCTGAACACCTGTGAAAACCTGCTGTCAAATTTTGATTCTAACTCTCCTTCTGTCCTCATTCTTCTCGATCTACCTACTGCCTTCGACACGGTTAACCACATCACCCTGATCTCCAATCTCCATGATACCCTGGGCATAACAGATCTGGCCTTGGCGTGGCTTGCCTCCTTTCTCGCTGACCGTCCTTCCCAGGTCCTCTATCGCTCTCTCTACTTGTGGAGTCCCCCAGGGATCTAACCTATCCCTGTGGTTCTTCAATGTCTACATGGCCCTCTGGCCCATATGATTTCTACCTTCACCTCTTTTCTACCTTCACCTCTAACTTTCAGTGTTATGCGGATGACACGGAGCTCTCCTTCAGGCTACCCTTGGCCTCTTCCCCCTCCTCGATCATTCCTGACAGTCTGTCGGTAATTCATTCTTGGTGTGCTGCCAACGATCTCTACCTCAATGCCAGTAAGACAGAGATTGTCCTCATTGGGGGTTGTATACTAATTGAACTTTTCACAATTGACCTCGGGAGAATTGACCTCGGGAGAATTGACCTAATTTAGAAGGTCAATTATGACACAAATGCGGGGGGAAACCCCCGCCCACCCCTCACCCAATCCAAAAAAACTTGCAACCCCCCACCCAATCGCCTTATATTATTTATAATCCAAAACGAACCCAATACATAGAAAAAAATAAATAAAATAATATAAAGGTCAATTGTGCAGAAGGTCAATTAGGACCACTTTAATTAGTTCAATTGTGCAAAAGGTCAATTGTAAAAGGTCAATTTGGGTAATACCTCATTGGGACCCCTGCCCCCGCTTTCCCAATTTCCCACTGGCCGGCCTCCCTTGGCCCTGTGTAGTGAGGCAAAAAATCTGGGGGTCATCTACAACTCCAATCTTCTCACATCTCAGTCATCTCTAAAAAATCTCACTACCACCTGCACCTCCTCTGAGGTATTCTACCTTTTCTCACCTTCCCGCAAAGGTTCACCATCTCCAGAGCCCTGGTTCTCTCTAGGCTAGACTACTGCAACAGCCTCTTTCTCAATCTTCCTACTTCTACTCTCTGTCCGCTACAACTCATCCAGAACAGAACTGCAAGACTTATCCTTGGTCTCAAGCCCAGGGCCCGCATCTCTCTGGCGCTGAAATCCCTCAATTGGCTCCCTGTGGCTGCTAGGATCAAGTTCAAGATCCTCTGCATAGTCCACAAGGCTTTCTGGGGCCAGGGCCTGAACTATCTACAAGGCTCTCTTCCTAAATACTCTCCTTCTAGAGCCCTCCACTCGGCCTCCTCCAACTCTTTGCGTGTGAGCCATTGTCCAAGCAGAGATTTGGGGGTAGATCTCTATCCTCTGCAGGTGCCTCTCTCTGGAACAGCCTCCCTGCCGCTCTCTGCCTTGCGCCAGAGCTCTTTAAGTTTCGGAAACTCCTCAAGACCTTCCTCTTCTCTTCCTCCTTATCTCTCCCTCTCCCTTGGTAGCCTCCTCTCTCTTTCTCTCCAGCTTCACTCCTCCATCTCTCCCCTAACTCTTTCAGCATTACTAACTGGTTGCCTGACTCACGTCCAGAGCCTCACAGGTCCCAGGCTCCCCCGCCAATCTTTGCACTTGCCTCCGGGCCTCTGCACTATGCTCAGCACTACTGCACTTTCAGCCTTCGTTCCATGAGAGGGGTAACCGCTACTGCACTTTCAGCATACGTTCCATTTGCGAGGGAACTGCGCTGCACTTAACCCGGGGCCCTGCTGGACTGGGTGCACTTGTTCCCACTACCCCCTTCCCATGCACTTCCATCTGTACAATTGCATGCCCTGAATTTACTAGGCCTAGTAAGTCTGTATTATCCCCCCTTTGTCTCTGCACCCTAATCTGGTTACACCTGTTACACTTCATGCACTTGTACTAGGAGAAATGCTGTCAGGCCTAGTACGCTAGATACTTTTTTGTTAGATCATCGGAAACTTCAAGGCCTAAGAATGACTACTGTATTCCCTTGTTCCCTTCCTGCCTTGAAGCACTTTGAAGCACTTCACTTGTGTATAAGCGCCGTACAAATAAACAATTACAACATGACCTATCCAACTAGTATAAAGGAAACCAACACCATATTCTCTCTGCCTCTCTCAAAGGAGTGAAAGAGTACATACAGAAGCAAGGTACATTCTAGTTGCAATGAATTTAGCTTTGGGAAAAGAACACATTGATCCCAGCAGAACAAGACATTTCACAACCTGTTTCTACAGCTTAAAGCATGACAAAGCATAGCATAAAACACAGTGTAGCATACCAAATCTGAGTGTAGCACTTGAAAACCAGGCATGGCATAGATAATGTAGCTCAGTGTAAACATATAGCAAAACATGCCATTGCTAGGAATCCCAAACAAATTATGGTGCAACCCAGCAGAACATCACTGCAAAGGTAACATGCGCACACACACGCACACAGAAACACACACACACACAATCTGCTCCAGACGCACCGTTTCTGGTCATGTTTCCAGTTGCTTCCTGAACGGCCAGTGGGAAGTTTCAACAGGCAGGTGAAGTGGCAGAGCGTTCCAGAGATGGGTGGCGGTAGAAGGGGAGCTGGAGTCCCTGGCTCTTGAGCGCATGAAACGTGGTGTGGTCAGTCGGTAACTGTGGATGGATCTTTTAGGTCTTGTCGAGGTACTTTTGGTCATTCTTTGTGACATGTTTGCCTGTTAGGACCTACGTGCTTTATTCTCTAATTCAAGTGCATGTATACTTGATCTTATACTTTTTATGGATGCTTTCCTTTTGATGCTAGGTAGGTGCCTCTCACCCCTCCCTCACCCCCCTGTTTGAAGTACCCCTTCACGAAGTTGCTTCAGTAAGTTTGCTGTTACGCTGCAAGAACGCTGTCAAGAACGTTGCTCCTTGGACTTTGGAGTCCTAACAGGGATAACTCCACTCACTTTAACCAGCATTCTCTACAACTATGTGAACGCTGCGCTTCTTGAGCGTGCGCTTCATGACGTTGCTTCAGTAAGTCTGCTGTTACGTTGCCAGAACGCTGTCAAGAACGTTGCTCCTTGGACTTTGGTACAGAAAAGCCTCTAACAGCTGCATATGGCAAATGGACTCTGAAATCAGCTGTGGCTAACTAGCTGTTTTGTGCTTTTGTGTTTTGTGTTTCTCGCTCTATCAGGAGTCCTAACAGGAATAACTCCACCCATTTTACCCAGCATTCTCTACACCTACGTGAACGCTGCGCTTCTCGAGCGCGCACTTCACAAAGTCACTTCAGTAAGTCTGCTGTTATGCTGCCAGAACGCTGTCAAGAACGTTGCTCCTTGGACTTTGGTACGGAAAAGCCTCTAACAGCTGCCATATGGCAAATGGACTCTGAAATCAGCTGTGGCTAACTAGCTGTTTTGTGCTTTTGTGTTTCTTGCTCTATCAGGAGTCCTAACAGGGATAACTCCACCCATTTTACCCAGCATTGTCTACAACTACGTGAACGCTGCGCTTCTCGAGCGCACGCTTCACGAAGTCGCTTCAGTGAGTCTGCTGTTACGCTGTTAAGCGTGTCAGCGTGCGGCTGTGGCGCTCTACCTTATTTTATATTTATCATTTATCTTTGTTATACTCAAACTGACAAACTTGAATGTATACACTTAAAACAGGGATGCCGGCCCATATGGCAGTATCAAGTGCCTCCCTCCAACTGAAGCCCTCTACGCCCAAACCTTTGCCCACGATTGCTCTCAAACGCAAATTAAGTGGTAATTCCATGCTTGTTCCTGGGAAGAAAATGGCTTCCGCTGACATCTTCGATTTCTACGCCATATGCCAGGACTGCGTGTGTGGTACCGAAGGTGAGCATTATGTAACCAATGCCCCTGACACCACGGCGGTACCATGTGTCGATTTAACTTGTTTTCCTGCAAATGTTTTGAATAATTCAATAACTGATTCTCAAATTGTAAATAACTCTGACCTTCCAGTTCTTGATCCATCTATGCCCACTGAACCCTCTGTATCCCCAGAGACAAACAACACTGATCACGGAACACCACCAATCATGATCTCTGAAGAGGACACTAATGTTCTACCTCCTCAATCTTTGGATAATACATCTGGTCCCATAAAGAATTTGCATGGAAATGATACTATTGCCCCAATTGTTGTGTCTCCCCCTTATTTTTCATTAAACAAATTGCATCACGTGGATTCAGTGTGCACGTCCCTTGTAAATTTTGAAACTTCTAAAATTCACAATGACAGTCTCTATCACTCACCTAGTTTATTTGATCCAGAACATGACAACTCCATTGTTTTGTCAGCTTCATTCTTACATCCCACTCCCCGGAGACCATCAAACATTCCTGCCTTGCTCTCACTTGCTATGGCTGTTCCGACTTCCTCAAACACGTTAACAGAAGTTGCTCTTGCGGCAATTAACTCCTCAGTTAATTTCATGCTTAAACTATTTGAAATTCTGGACATTAGAACTCAACAGCAATCGACACAGTTGCATTCACTTGTGTCCTCTCTTAACAAAAGGACAACATCACAAGGTACTCAAACAGACTATTGTCTTCTTTCTCCATTTGAAGTAAATTCTTGTTGCTTTCTTGTAAATCCAGACAAAACGCCTCTGGATTCTCGACGGTCGACGTCTAACATCTTGTCCTTACCGTCATTTCCAGAAGTGATTCGACCTGTCGAAGCAGTAGACGTTCCCTCACTAGAGGTACCCCCCTCGGGAACTGATAATAACTCTTACGCTTCTGTGGTTGAACCCACAATTGCTGAAGTTACACCTGCAATGTTTAACATATTTAATGCTCACTCACATGTTGACTCTTCAATTCTCCCTTCTACTACAAAAAATCAAACCATCTTAAGTATGAATATTAGACAATGCGCCAAACGAACACAACGCATCCAAATGTCCAATTGCAACATGAACAAAATGAGCAAAACAAAACGGAAAAAGCACATGAAGCCAAAAAGATGTCATTCCACATAATTTGGCCCCCGTACTGAAGACCATGAACCCCTAAATGACTTACTTCAAGCAATTTCAGCCCAAGCAGAAGAATCACCAGATTCAGATTCTTCCCCAGCCCAAATTGCTTTAACTACTGACTCGACACCTGACATTTCACCCATTTTGAATATTCTACCTTCCTCTAAGCCTGCTTTGCAAGAAAAATCTGCGGCCGTGATCTCTAAAGCAAGGTCTGGAGTTAATCTGTCGCAAACCGGAGCTGTATTAGCTGACGTGCGGGCAGAGATTAAGAAATCAATGGATGAATATCTAAAACTTAAATCACTAACAAATCAGCTGACTTTCTCACCTGCTGTAATGCCATCAGTTGTTTGTTCCAATCCCTCTGTTTTGCAACCATTGGAACTTTCTAACGAAACTCCTGTAGTCATATTGTCGCAAACTGAGGACATACTAGCGGATGTGCGAGCATAGATTAGACATTCAATTAAATTCAAAATCATCAGCGAATCAGCCTAGCGTACCACCTGCTATAAGGTCATCACTCCCTTGCCCAAAATCCTGACTTCCAATCAGTGGTCCCACATAGAGACATTAGCAATTTCAATCCAACACATAACTCTGAAAAGAATCACAAGATTGAACGTTAATTTGGTGCATGCGCTCCATCTAAATCTAGACATGCCCTTTCTATTAATAAACACCATCGCTTCATCCTTAAATGTCGAGCTGCGCCGTTTCCATCTTATGACTTATCAAGATCGAGTGTATTAGCGATATTGAATGATGTTGATTCATTATGTGGCATTTCCACATTGGTCTGTGGTTCGGATTTGGGTAGCTTCTGCATTGATTCGTAACACCTTATGGCAAGCTAAAATGAAGCTCTTTTCGATGGGTTTCCTTTTGGCTCTTGATCCAATTGATTTAGAAGAACCTTCTGACATGGCCTCAGCCTTTACTACTCCGATGACAAAGAAGTTGAGGTTGTATTCTTCCTCTAAACCTTTCTTGCATTCACAAGCTCATTCTAATCGTACTCAAAATCATGAAACCAATCCGCAAGCTTGGAATCGCCAGAAATAACCACCATTGCAATCATACCCCACTGAACATCGAATTGGTAGTTGGAACACATGTGGGCATTCCCATTTGATGACTCCAATGGATGCTATTCTATTGAGTTACACTATAATGGCTTTTCAAGAAACATGGTTGTTACAGAGGCCCATATTGAGTGGGTATGATGTTGTTTTGAATCCAGCTAAATCTGGAGTGATGGGTCACCCCTCGTCAGGCTTAATGATTGCTGTGAAATGTGGAATGGGCTTTCAAATCAGTCCCTGGCTTGCACCAAATCATTATCTACAACTGGTCAGAATTACGTTCTTAGGGGGAGTCATTGCTCTTATAAATCTCTATCGGAACCCTGCTGCTATAACAGATTCAATTTCTTTCTCTGAACTAGAAAACCCTCTAGATATCATCATGCAGGATGCACAAATCACCAACTTATTTGTAGTTGGTGACTTTAATATAGATTGCCTGTCTAGTTCTAAAAACAAATCCTCATTAGCTTATTCCAAGTGGGATATGTTAATGAAGTACTGTAACCTTATTATGTTGAATGGTGCTTGTGATGGTGACATTCCCCCTCACTACACCTGGCATAGAGGCTCCACAACCTCGACTATAGACTTTGTACTGGTCAATGTATGCACCTTTTCAGAAATTTCCAACTCTGAAGTAATCAAACGTGATTCTAGTGATCACGAACATTTGTCTGTCCTATGGACGCCCTCTTCTACTACCCCGTCCTGCAGGAAAACTACTTATAATACTCCCGTTGTGGCTAATAATGCACAAACAAGATTGCGTTGGATGCACAAATCATTGAACCAATTTAGGCAGCTCTTTATTGATAACGAGACTTTGAACTCGCCCCACGAATCTTACACATCACATTTGTCTTTATTCCGCACTAAAGACAGGGTTAATCTACACTTGCATAACTTTCACAAACACACTTTTGATCGAGAGATAGAAAATCAAAAGAAGTGGCTAAACTGGCAAAAACGTTGTGCTGCCCATTTACCATCTGCCATTAGAGTTGCCACTCTGAAAACATTAAAATGCAGATACAAGAACTGGTTGAAATGTTACAGAATTACTCAATTACAGCATGATGGTGAATCAATGCTGCCCGCCATCACGTCTAAAAACCTATCTGCCATATGGTCTTTGTTAAATCATGCCAACCATGACTCACAGGCCCCAGTACAAATAAACGGTGTGTTGGAGAGTGTATGGATTTAACATTACAAGCCTTTGTATGCCCTCCTGAATGTGCCTCCACAACCTCTCAGTTTACCATCAACATGTTTTGGTCAAATGGAAATACTGGAGGAGGACATACTGTTCTACATACAGAAATCCAGCTCTTCAAGAGCACATGGCCCTGACGGCCTCTCAAATTACATCTTTAAGCAGCATCCTCTTGAATAGGCTATGATATTACATCGTATTTTTGCACAAATACTTAAAACAAATACCATCCCTGAGTCTTGGTGTCAATCGATCATTTTACCAATCTTCAAGAAGGGTGATCAGTCTGATCCCTCGAACTACAGACCGATTGCCCTTCTTGACGCTCCTGGTAAATTGTTTGCCCGTTTTGTTCTGCGAGACTTTAACTCATGGACGTTGAAACATCTTAAACACGACCCTTGCCAGACAGGGTTTATACAGGGCCTAGGAACTTCATCAACCTTTTTTCCTTGACACCTATACTCAATGTTCACTCCATCAATAAACAACCACTTTATCTGGCTTTTATTGATTTAATAGCCGCTTTTGACTCGGTTTCGCGTGAAATCCTATTGCAAAAATTGAAGCTGGCAGGTTGTCCTCCACATCTGATTTCATGAATTCATGCTTTACACACTCAGACAACCGTCCAGATCAGATTGACTCGTGAAGGTGCCCTAACTACCCCGATTAAAACTTAGAGGCCTGAAACAGGGATGTGTGCTAGCCTCCTCAATATTCAACTTGTTTTTAGCCGATATTGGCGCTACCTTTATACAAACAATGGGAGATCCTCCAAAACCTGCCTTTAAACCGACTGCAGCCCTGCTTTATGCGGATGACCTTGTTTTGCTTTCAAAAACCCCTTCTGGTCTCCACAATTTACTTGACGGCGTGGCATTGTACACCCAGAAAAACCTGCTGTCCATCAATTTATCAAAAACTAAAATCATTACTTTTGGACTTAAACAGAAGAATTTGACAAAGCTCTTTCATTGTCATATTAACAAGTTTGAAATTGAAACGCTCAATCAATACACTTACTTGGGTGTGACTATTTCTAATGTCAGATCCCAATCTCATTGGCTTACCATTAATGGAAAACTGAGCCAGATATTTTCTCAAATCAAGATCATCCAAGCGAGGCTGGGGAAGTTCTCAATTACACCAGCTGTAATTTACTATTTTCAAAAGGTCATCCCGATTCTCCTTTATGGTTCTGAGACGCAGGGACTAATGCCAGAACCTTGGTGGAGTAGACTGGAGAGCCTTTATTGGAGGCGTTGTTTAGGATTACCACACTGTGTACCAATTTCTTGAATTAGACATGAGCTGGGCCTGATTTCCTTATATACTCGACATCTGTGGCTCATTGTTAGCTTATTCCGAAAATGCATAATGACTATGGATAAATTGATGCTAATAGGTACTCTGTCCACCCATGTATTCACGAGCAAGGAACCACACATATTTAAATGGCGTCAAATTGCCATTAATGCGTTAGCAGAGGCTGACGTTTCCTTGCAGACCTTAATCGAAAATCCTATGAAAGCGGAAAGTAAGATATTAAATGCCGACTGGATCAGAACTTGAGAACAGTTTACAGGATTATGTGATTTTAAAAATTATTTTCAGTTACACAAAAAACAGGGTACAACGGAACCCTATTTAAATAGATCGCCATCAGTATCACATAGAATGGAATTCTCTAGATTACGGTTTAATCTTTGCCCAACAAGTGAAATATTGCTTAGACGTAAACTGTTGATATCGGTTGATAGTGACTATAGGCATTGCCAAGAGACAAATCAAAAAGAAACACTCAAACATTTGCTTACTGAATGTAAATCTCTTTTCATGAAGCGAATACAGTTTCTTAAACCAACCCTTAAGGAATATGTTGAATTGTCTCCAAATGTATTGTGGCAAATGATACTTGAAGGTAGAAATACCTCTCTTAGAATTAATGTCATTCGCTTTCTTCATGACATGAACTTACTAGAAAATCATACTGCTGGGGGTGTTGAGTAATTCAAACCTCATTTTCCAAACTCTAACAAATGATTGAGTTTGGGTTGAGAACAAAACTCATTGTTCATTCTATGATGAGAATAGATCAACAAATTAAATTGTAATTTTAATTATCTATCTTGTGTTATGTCATGTGTTCTCTTTTTCATTATTCTGTTTTTATTATCATATTTTATTGTTAATTACTTAGAAGTGTGTTTTATATTGTGTGTGTTTTACATTTTCTCTTGCTTTAATTTTAAATTGTCTAAAAGAAACAAAAGATTGTTCTATCGCATCACTCTGTACTATTGACAGACTTTCCTTTTTCTTCCTTGTTTGAACTTTGTATGTAATACTTTGTTTTTAAAAGTTGATTAAATTCAGCTAAATAAAAAATAAAATAAAAAAGTACCCCTTACTTTCTCGCTGCATCTAAACCTAACCCTGCTCCACCTTTGCCTTTATCCCCTTTTTTTAATTCCCACTTCGGGGTTGGGTGACTATGTTTAGAACTGATTGTGGTTTTCATAATATAAAGCAAGAGGTTATTTGTCAAGGCACACTTGCTGTGGAATTTGTTTGAAAAGTTGGTGGTAAAAAGGTTTAACTTTGTATTAATCAATATTTAGTGGCATAATGATATTTGCCCTGTAGAGGTAATTATGGCCACCATGACCAATGTATGTATAAAGTGGATGTGTCAGAACGCTGATGGTCCTGTGTTAGTTCTGGGGGGTTTCAACTGTGCCTGCTTAAGATCTGCGGTTGGGGAGCGGAACCTCTTCTGTACAGCTGGAGCTAGTCCTTCTTTGATCAAATCTAGTAATGGTGGCCAATGGAATAATGGGCTCAGTAATGTAGGACAGGTCATGTTAAATGGAGCTACAGATGGTGATCATAAGTCACCCTACCTGGAACAGAGGCCAGGATTGGTCTATGCTAGATTATATATTTACAGATGTAATTTTCTTTTTTTAGAAGTGTAGAAAATGAACTTGTAAAAAGTTCCTGGAGCGATCACTGCATGCTACAATGCTCCTTTGAGCTCAACTTTCGAGCTCGTTTAGAGGTTTATGGTCAGGATATAATTCCAAATGCAACACTAAATAGTTTCATGGAATGTGTCGAATGTTGCGAAAGTAAATGGTGCACTGGCAAAAGCGGTGGACTTTTCTAGTTACGGATGGAAGCTTCTGATTCTAACAGTAGAGGTTTTCGTGGATTCCTAACAGATCTTAACGTCTGTTTTGGGAAAAGATATAAGTGGGAAGAGAAATAGGAGAACCATTACTAAGAAGACCCATTAGTATAATCCGAGTTTCACTGCCAGGAGAAGGGAATTGAGATCTGAAATTAGGAGTACTAATGGTTTCAATCTAAAAAAACATTTAGAGAGCTTGGCAAAAAAAGGTTAAGCAAAGTTTTAGAAACTGGGAGAGAAGGCACAAGGCTAGTCTACTGCAGACCTAAGCTGAAGCAGTGCTGTTCTGCTTAAAAACAAATGACACTGCTAGCATCTGGCTAACAATTAATAACCTGAAAGCAGGACATGTAGAATCTGTCACCAATGTAGTATTAGAAATAGACTGGATTACTGTAAAAACATTAGCCACAAACCACCCCTATCACCGCACTCATCCCAGTGCAACTGCAAAGTCTAACTCTCAATACTGTCTGCCATTTCCAACCAAGAACGCGCCATCTTGGTACATGAATCCATTCATAACTTTAATCCTGTGATGAGCGATTAGCAGAGATTTTAGCTCGGCCACAGTTCGTTCTAAGATTGTATGATCTCACAAAGGTACCTAAAAGTACAGTAAACCTGTAACGTATAGGAATGTTGGTGTTAGATGCACGCAAACTTTATTTGCAAGATTTTCAGAGGGAAACTGGGAGGAGCGAAAGTTGCCTCTGACTTGTATCGGGATGATCGACATTAGGAGTGAGAAAGAAGGGTGAAAGCACCAATCTGGAGTCTGCCCTCCTAAAAAGGGATGGTTGTCATGTACAGTATGGGCACCCACTTCTTCTAAAGTACACAGTACTGTAGAACACTGGCTTGTCCTCATGCATTAGTCTCCTTGTCTGTGGGTGCGCTTTCTCACTTGTCTGGTAGCAGATTGCAGACCACCTGAGGTTCGTCCCACAAGTGTGAGCCATTGCTGGATTTCAGGGGCTCTCAGTTTAGTTCTAGGTCTGGCTCGTCAATTTACGTACTTGCACATACCGCACGTGTAGTGACTGATGTTGTAAAGCACAATACATAATTATAAAGTTATCTGTCTAATGGGTGCTTTAAACGGGGTCGTATGGGAAGAGGTAGAGTACATAAGAGTGTACAATTCAGTAGTGTAGTCGTTTCATAGAGTACCGTCTTAAGTACAGCCATCAACATTTGACGCCTTAATCAGGAGGTTATATCAGGAGGTTATACGTCTTTCCTATGCTCCTGTAACATTGATCACATCACACAGCGAGTGGGTTTTATACTCTTACCCTTGGATACGAATTACATTGGTGCCTGCAACACCTTTCATCTGCGAACTTTTAATCTAACTGATTCTTTTGGCTAAGCAGCAAACTTGCTTGACTGCTCTGCAGCGCCCCCTAACTGCCTTATTTAGGTGGTGCTAAACATTGTGGATTTATTTTTATAATGTATTCAACTACCTCCTAATCAAGTGGTACTTGCCACATGCAGTAATACTGCATGCAGTAAGTATCTCCACCCCCATAATCTCGCGGGCATTAAGAAAGGCAGTATTTGAAGTGGCACCTGTTTCTACAGTTACAGACCAGTTACACTCATGAGGGCCAGTGTCTGGGACGAGTGCTTAACTCGCTTTGCTATCTCTCAGGCTAAAAGTAATCACACTGGATGATGATAAATGCGTTCTAAAAATGCTGTGGTAAATAAATAAAAGGATACGATGGTTAGGCAGCGCCTAACTGCGCGATGGAGTCTCAGAGTTACTGAAGCACATAGCCCTGCCTCAGGTTCATGTCTGCACTTTATGTTTTCACGCACATCTTGATAGACTTTTTTGTACTTAATAATTTAGCAATGCCACAATTCCTTCGTACGCTTGTGTGTAACTATTGAGTAATTTATGGAAATTGCACGGACGGCCTGGACATGTGTTGAATTGTGTTCTTTTCTCATTGAAATTGTGGAATTTTCGACACACACAAAATGGGGCCTGCATACGGGGTAGGCTTCTTGTTTTAGTGAAAGAAAGGGAATCAAGGGGCTTTAAAAGGGTGAGTGTGCGCTTCAACGACCCTTTTGTGTTGTTCTGAGCAAACTGCCAGTGCCCCCGATTGATCGAAGAGCGAGAAGCACGTAAAGATTATGAATTACGCCAACAATTGGGCCTTTCTTAGACTCTCATTGTCATGGCAGGGCTCCCGATTATAGTTCTATCTAGGACCATTTTAAGCAAGGGGTGAAATTCGTTTTTTAGTCAAATCTTTTAAAACTGTGTTCTCTAGTAACTTGCACCAAATCTATTCATGTAAAGTAAAAAAGACGATACGCCCATCTGTGGTGATTGATCTGTGATGCACCACAAGTGTAACCAGCACCTAGGTGTTTAGCGAGTGTCTTGGTGCCAGGAGCCTAGTGTTGGCTCCGAAGCGGAGAGTGCCCATTTTTACAGAAACCCTCGGTATTCGAAGAACAGATTTCTGGCAATTACAAGACTGCAAGTTTACTTATATAATTAACTCCTGCTAGAGGTAAGACTTCGAGGTGGATATATTTTGATACTTTTGATTATTTAGGGAGTAGAAAACTAAAGCGCATTCCCGGAGGATGGGAAGTAGATTTCTGAAATGTTCACCTGCCTATTGTTTTTGCTTGCTCCAAGTTAATTTCTTTCTCTCTGCTACTCTTTCAGCATTGATCGGTCTCTTTTTGTATGTATTTTCAGCCTCAATACTTTCGCATCAATCACTTTTTCGTTTCCAATGTTTGTCATATGGTGGAAAGACCTTTGCATACAAAAAGACAATCCATTAAAGAACTGTAAATACGAGTACTATTTCGTATGCAGGTCAGGCGCAAAAATACAGCCTATAGTATCCGGTACTGGCATTGCACAGTGCGCTGCTGAAAGGATTTTCATTGTGGTCTTTCCCTTCAGGGATTAGCTTCTTTGTTCACAAAGCCTGGACATTTGTGTCCCTTCCTCATCTTGTTTATTTTGGGATAACCCATTTTCTCCAATCTACTCTTAGGGGGGGATTCTGTTTGGGATTTGACATCTACTTTTCAGTCAATCATAGTGCTGTCTACAGTGGCAAGACAAAACAACAAAGCTCGGGCTTCAGATGGAATGGTTTATCTGGCTGCATGCGTTTTTCCCCATTTGCTTGCACAGAAAAAGAGCCATTCTGAGTGGCCTCAGGAAATTGATCATTCTGGAGGAAGTTTTCTTAGGGCAGCCCTACTAACCTCCCCAACATCCGCTGACCAGTAACTCAAGAGTTCCACATATAAACACAAGGCCTTAACCAAGAATACAACATATCCTCTCACCCACCCCACCTTTCATACAAAAGAATGTGGAACAACATGACAACCCTGAGAATAGACTGACATGCCCATTCTCTGTTGGGCGTAGTGATAGGTATTTTGTAAAAACATGTGTAGTGCGGTGTCCATGTGTTGTGAGGGTCATTCTTGACTAATTGTTTTTCTGTGGAATTGGTGTTTTACTCCTGTTTAGGTGATGCATAATTTGGCTGTTTTAGCTCAGGATTTTCCAATTACCTTAGAAACCCTTGTGCAGTTCTCATGTTATTTTAAAAGTACGTTTAGCACCAAATTCTACGTAAGTAGATAGAAGTACAAAACGTGAGAAAACAAATGTGCATATTAAGGGAAGCTTTGGACATCGCGCAGAAGCTACTTTTTTGTGTTTCTACCATCACTCCCTCTCCTTTGCAGATTCTGATCCTGTAGACAGAACACTATTGCATTTGATTGTTTTATATTGTTGTACTAAATGTCTGGCTACAAAGAAGTTTGTTTTATATTTCTGTCATAAATCTCTTTTGATAATTAAAGGCTGTCAGGACAAGGGTTTTATGTTGGCTCTCCTCCTCCTTCTTGACCTCTCAGCCGCCTTCAATTTGGTGGATCACCAACTTCTCTTCCAACACTTTGCCTCAGGAGCTCACTTCTCTATTGAAGCAACAACCTGGATTACCTAATTTCTTTCTAACAGAACTATGAGAGTGTTCTCCTCATCTGCCTTGGCCCCACCAGCCCCTGTTGCATGTGCCTTTCCTCAGAGCTCATGTGTTTCACCTACCCTGTACAATATTTTCACTAAACCCCTCTTCGACCTCCTCAACACCCAGGGTATCTTCTACACCAACTATGCGAGTGATGCCCAGATCCTACTACCTATTACAGGCAACTACACCACCAACTCTAATACACTAGGTGCAGTCTACCAAACCATCCAGACTTGGATGGCACTTCATTCGTTATGCCTTAATGACGACAAGACCAAGCTGCTCTGGATCGGATCGCAACCCCTACTAAATAAACTCAGCGCTGCCTACAAATATTTCATTATCGAGGGTATCATCATCCCAGTATCAAATTAAATCAAAACCCTTGGGGTCTACCTGGACTCCAACTTGTCATTAACCAGGCGAGTAAATGCGATTGCATTGTCTGCAGTCTAAACCACCAAGCTAATTAATTTTTAAGAAAATAACAAACAAGCCATCCAAGCCTTGAAATGCTGCACCCTGCCTTGACATGTGTTATTGGTCTCAAAAGTTTTAAGATCCGCATTCAAGAAGAGAATGCTGGGATCTATTATGAGCGCAAAAATGGGAAAGCAGTAGCCCGGGTGGGATGCGTGCACGCTGTGGTTTTTTTGTGGTCATTGGTTTATTACTGCATGTTTATTTTAAACAAAATGTTCTTACTTAATGAGATTAATGCAGATATGCATCCAATATGGTGTTTTTATGTTTTGTATTGTAAACTGTACTTTGATGGAGTCATGTCTTCCGAATAAAGTTAAACCACATCGAACAAACAAGTGTTGAAAACTCGCCTCTGAACCTGGAGTCAGCTTAGTAGGCAGATACTGTGGCCAATGAGCAAGAGAAGATAAACTGAGCCAACACCAGAGGGGCGAAGAGAGAGAGGGAGAGAGAGACTGCACACAGAATAGCGGAGAAAGAGGAAATACACAGAAAGGGGATAACAAGGTAGAAAAAAGGAGACAGATTAAGGGAGTGAAAAACAGAGTGAGGGAAAGCGAGAGAGATACAGCCAAGACTCAGAATGGGAGCGCATCAGACTATATTGAATGAGACAGCAGAAGGAACACAAAGGATAGAGGGGTTGGAGAAGAGATGAAGAGAATGGGAAGAAGAAGAGGGAAAGAAACCATGAACGGAAGTGACGAGGAAGGAGAGAGAAGAAACAGCATAGTAACGAGAGAGAAGTAAGAACGATTGCATGAGAGAGCATATGAACATAGGAGAGGAGGATTAAGAGGAGAGGCAGGACAGGAGAGTAAAGGTATTTGGAGACAAAAAGGCAGTGACAACAATACATCCAAATCTAAAGACTGGTCTGTGTGAAGGAGCATGTGGCTGTGCCACTCTGTGTAAAGTCAATGCTTAGCTTCCAGCCTTTGTGGATGTCAGGTTGGGGCCTATGCTGCCTCTTACCTTCCCTCAGTGAAGCGGTTTTTGACAGGAGGATGGACAAGCAGGCTCCTGTCCACAACCATCCCACCACATGAGCACATTCCTCAACACTTCCTCATTTTGGTGGTTTCTTTAAGACTTATGTTCACCTTCACGACAAACCAATTTACAGCTATTGCCTTTAATGGGATCACCCTCCAAAACATCCAAGTTGACCCACTTGGAGACTCAAGACAGTTTGAGATATGATTAAGAGTGGAAGCAGTTGGCCTCTTCACTTGATGCCTTCCACAGCCACCTAGGTCAGCGTGTCTCTGGGCACACTGTGGACCCGATTCATGGAATATTTTTTTTTTATTGTAATCTTTAGTTTGTACAAACTTTTATCACAATGTTACATACAAACAACAACTTAAAGTTTCCAAAATCACATATATCTGTACATTGGCTCATGCTGTTCACTATTAGAAAGGAAAAGATAAAAAAGAAAAAAGGGGAGTTTTTGTTGTCCCTTCTATATTTGCATTCCGATGTCTTTATGTCTCTTTCAGAATTGCGTCTATAAAGTCAACAGTTGCACAAGTTATTTTCATGTTATGACCTGAGATCATGCGAGACCACCACTCATCTATATTTCCGTTAAGTGGGAATGAGAATCCCAGATGACAAGTCCTTTGATTTGAAACTACCCGACATTTAGTAATCAGCTGTTGCAACAATTCTATTTCTTTTTTGCAGTGTCTACAAAGATTGTCTTTTATTTCATTCTCTTTTCTTTGCCACTGCATCTCTTTTCTTTTGATTGCATTTAGCGGCAGCCGCAAGAATTGGTCGTGATGTTAGCGAGGTGGGTATTTCAGTAAATATTTTTGTTGTACATCTAATTCATTTAATGCGCTCCCCAGCGGAATTGCACTACGTAGTGTTGCTCTTTTCTCCAAATTTGCGATCCAACTCCAGAGTCAAAGTCGTTTCTTTACCAGTTATGGATGTACTTGGAGCGACGCTTTCTCTATATCTAGTTACCAAGAATGTATCTACTTTGTTAGCCCAATCAATTAGCATGTTTGACTTGACATCCAGAGTGCGTTCTTTGAAGATTTGGTATGCAGGTTTTCTAGGATTATCCCAAATTTTTTGTAAGATTGCGCATGATTTCCAGACTATTATACTGAATAGAGAGTTTATTGCCAATTTGTGGCACAGGTTCATCATTGAGACATAACGTGGCAGTCTGAGAACTTTTTGCAAAAATAGGCCTTCAAGTATCTCCCAAAATTTGGAATCAAGGTTCCATGCTGATTCTGTGCAAATGTTATTGCTGGTACTACTTTGTTCAGATAAAACGATAGTATGAGACGAAATGAGAATTTTCCGTAATCATTATGCAGTCTGGATCCTTGTAAGGCATACATTGCCATTCTGCTTCTCAGATCCTGATACCAAGGCCATTCTCGAATCGATGTATTAAAAGATGATCCCAAGATATCGTATTGAAGCTGTTCTCTCAATTGTTTCACTTGCGACATACCATCTGAATTTTGTGTTTTTTGACCCTTTTAGATGGCCCATCTGTATTATTTTAGTTTTTGTGGTAAACATTTCAAGGTTGTTCTTTGTCAAATAGTTGTTTAGTGTCGACAGCAAATGTTGTAAACCTATTTGTGTCGGGTCTACCAATACCAGATCGTCGGCGTATATAATGCAATTTATTGCTTGATCGTTTACTTTTGGCGGAAAGCACTTTACCTCTTCTTAGTCAGCCGGTAGGTCGGAGATGAACAGTTTGAACAGCAGGGCTGCCAAAGGGCATCCCTGCTTTACACCTTTTGTTGTAGATATAATGTTTGTTAAGTCTCCGGCATGGTTCATCAGGATTTGAATGGTAGTTCCTTCATGCAAAGATCTTACAGGATTGAGTATATCTGGTGAGCATTGCCACTTTGTTAGTTTTTGGCACAGCAGCTTCCTATTTATTCGGTCCAAGGCTTGCTGCATGTCCACAAAGGCAAGGAATATATTTTTTCCTCCTTTTAAGGTCTCTAATTTCAGTATGTTTAGTAACATTAAGTTTACTTCCGTCCCTACTCCCTTTGTGAACCCTGTTTGTTGACAGTCTCATATACCAGTATTTGAAGCCCAGCTGGATCACTTTTTTTGTAAAAATGAGGCACAGATTTTTCCAATCGTATCTAACAGGGCAATTGGGCGACAGTTTGCTGGATCAGCCCGGGATCCCTTTTTGTGAATAGGAACTACAACTGCTGTTAGCCATGACGGTGGCAGCTTCTTCATGACTGATATTTTTTTAAATAGGAGTTCAATGAACCATGCCCACCTTTCTTTCTCTTTTTTAAGCATCACATTGGTGATGCCGTCTGGACCGGCTGCTCTCGAGTTTTTTAGCTTATTAATTGCATTCTCGATGTCAGATCGGGATTCAGCGATGTTCCATGTTTTGACATTATGCTTGTGGATTACTGAGAGTTCGGGTTCAGAGTCGTTGAATAATGTGAAGAAGTACCTTTCCCAAGTGTTGGTATCTACTTCATTTATGAATACTTGATTGCATTTCGTCCTGCCAGTGTTTAAGATCACCCATATTTCTCGTGGTTTATGTTTTTGGAATAATTCGAGCATTAGTTCTGCACGTTCTTGATCTCGTAAAGCGGCGAAAGGTTTAACCCAGTTTCGATAACGTTGACGTCGAGGTTGGATTTCTTATTTGACCTTGATGTTATTCAATTTTCCAAGCAATCTTATGTCATACAGTAGGGATTTTTTTCTGAGGCCAGTGCCTTGCTGTATTTGTGTTGATGCAAATGGCCACTTATTCCTTTCGCATCAGTTTTTACAGCAAATTGGTTTATTAGGGGAACGTAATTGACATCTTGTTGTGTCGTGGTGCCTCCAAATATGTCAGTCATGTTTTTTATCTGATTCCTGCTTAAGCGAAGTCAATTTCCGCTGGCATTTACACTTAAGGCGGGAGAATATTTTAAGGGCGTCTGAAGGCAATTCGCTCTCTAGGTTGGTTTTAGCGGATAGTGGTCACTAATGTTTGATGGTATTACATTTAGGTTTTCTACCATGTCAAGTAGGTTGTGTGACATCCAGATGTAATCAAGCATTATATGATTTTGTTTATGGTGCCACGTTGGTTTCGATGGCATATCCCCTCGGATATTGCCATTCAGCATTACACAGTTCGGACTGTGCATTGCAGAGTGCCATAATTTGGCTTTGTGAATCAGATCTTCAAATGCAATGGACCTTTGATTTTGAGTTGTATTGTTCGTGTCGAACAATGTATTGTTAAGATCACCACATATTCATATTTGCAAATTTTTGTAAGAAGTCAGATGGACATCTATCATTGAAGTCACTGAATCAATGTATTTGGAGGCACTGATCATGGCAGGGTTCCAATAGGTGTTTATCAAAAATAACCAGGGTTTTTCCATGGTTTTTCCGTTTAGGTATTCAATTAAAATTCCTTGGACAAATCGGTTTGGATTTGGTAATTCCTTCACTGACAAATTAAGTGAGTTTTTTACCATCATTAGCAGGCCAGAGAAGGGGCGTCCTTTAAGGTTTTTCCCCGCGGGGCTTAACATGATCGTGTAGCCGTCTCTTGTGGGGATATCTCGAAGCCATGTTTCTTGCAAGCATAGCACAAAATTACCTTTTTAATTCACCGGAAACTCGTTGAACAAATGTTCAAAACCCCTCGTATTACATGAAATTAGGTTCTGGTGCGAGATTCGTGAATCTTGTCGTGGTTAATGGTCGTTATTTTGTGTCTTACTAGAAAGTCTACATTTGTCAGCTTGTTGTAGAGATGTTACAGTGATTTCATCAGATCTTTTCCATGTCAGCTGTTTCCTCAATACCTCTCTTCTTTGTTCATTATTTGTCTGTATCGCAAGATTATCATTTGACATGCCATCACCTTCCCTCTCACTATCTGGTTCAATTGAGAGGTCGAATCTATAGAATAACAGATCGTCTTTGGCATATAGTAATGTTCTCCTGACTGCATGTGAGGTAATGTGAAGCCACACTTGATCGGAAGTTCTTTCCATCGCGTACTCTACAATGTTTATGTCGTCAGAGATGACTGTACATAGAGCTGGAATGCATTTGAATAATTTCATTATATTACCATGATTTAAGTTGACATCATTATCATCTGAATGGATGTTTTGAAGTCTTAGTTTTATTTTTGTGCTTTCCTGTCCGTTATGTCGTCTCGGCAGAAGTTTTAAACTTACGTTGGTTTGTTTTTGCATCTGGTGTGAGGTAAGTTTCGGATTTAGCTTACATAAGTTTGTGCCTTTCATTTCTTTTTGTGGTGATTTCTTTACGCTTTTCTTTTTGCTGATGGACTCAATTTTGGACTTGTGACCTTTGCTTTATGTTTTCCTGCTTGATTACCAATTGTTCCTACCTCTTTTTGAGGAGTTGAGGCACTTGATTCGTTTGTTTGATCTACTCAGTGTGTTGATAAATCACTTAGGTCAGATAGCGTGGCGGAGGGATGTGACTCTTGGTCTTCGAATTCCACTCTTCGACGTTTATTTGAATTTACTAAGGGCATTGTAGGTGAGCCAAGGGACTGTTTCTCATCTTTCGTTGCCACCGCCCGTCTTCCAGGCGATCTTTTAATTGTCTTTCCACGTTTGAACAATGCAGACCTTTTTGGTGTTGTCAGATTTCGAATAAAAGTCTTGGAATTCTGTCGAAGAAGCTTCTTTGACTCTTTTTTCGGGTCTAAAGACTGCGGCTCACTTTTTCGTTTAGTTTGTTTTATTGTTTTTTCTTTTGTGTTGAGGCTTCCCATTTTTGCTAAGCCTGTAAAAATTCCAAATGAGGAGAATGGATTAATTTTTTTCACGTTGCTTTCCCCGGATGTGTCATGGGTTTTATTCCGCAGATGGTTCTGTGATCTGTCATCAATATAACCTTTGTTTACTTCCTCTAACTGGGTAAGTGGCGTTTCATGTCCATCATTACCCAGAATTGTCTGAATTGTTTTCCCTTTGCCTGTTGCCGCAATTTCTTTTTTGTCAATGATTGTATTTGTCGTAGGCTCAATGATCACACCGAGTTCTGCAGAGTTTGTTGTTGTCATCGCAATGGCAACTACAGGATATAAGCATGCCGTCGACCTGACTTCAGTGTTGGCTGTGGCTGTCATACGTAGTTCATTCTGTGGCGGAGATAAAGCATCCTTTTTGGCTGCCATCATGCAAGGACATTGATGTTTTGCAGATTCACTGCATTCATTATGTAGCATCCATTTTACAGATTCAATTAATGCTGCCATAAGATCATCTTTTGATACTTGGTCTTTCGCCATTAGCTCTTTCTGTAAAGATTGCCATTGCATGCATTTCTCTGTTTAATTGAAGGGGCCCAATAAAATGTTCAATGGTTGCTAATTGTTGCTGGATTAGTTAAGGTGTCTTGCAGAGACTGATAGAGTTTGATGAAAGGGGTTAGGGCCGTGGTTGAAGTGGCCAAAACGTTGTTATGAATTTGTATGGAAGCTGCAATTGAAAGATTTGTTTTGGCTCCAGTTTCACGATTCTTGTCTCCTTCGTGATCAGTTGTTTGACAAACTTTTTCTAGACCTTTTTCCACCTCTTCGCTTTTGTTTTGTTGAATAGGCTGGGCCTTTAAAGACAGATTTGAGGCACGTTCTAGTTGGTCAAAAGGTTTTATTTCCCAATTTTATTTTTGCCATGTACTTTGTGATCGGGGTGCTGGTGTTTATTTGTAGTCCAGCCCCAGACCCGTGCCTGCTTTCAGCCTTTGGCAGCTGTTTCATCGCCTCTCCTTTTTTTTTTGATCAGTTTGAAAGTTTGCGCTTAATTTTGCTTCTACGGAAAGATAGTCCGCTTTCAATCGTTCGGTCAGCTGGGATTCGCGAGCCGCTCAATCTGGTTGCGAGTTTCCCCACAAACTTGCCGATGAAGTCACGTTGCTCCTTTTTAGAGTCTATATGGGAAGCGTCGGTGTGTCGCTTGTCAGAAGCGAAAGTTTAGCATCTGACTCCGATTTGCTTGAGTTTACGGTTGAGAGCATCATTGATTTTATAACATTGGGTGCTACACCCTTACAGATGTTCATATGGTTGTCTGAGTGTATTTCTACATTTGTATTAGTTCTGCTGAGCGCATCATCAGTTTGGGTACGGTCTGTAACTTGTTTATCAACCTTTTCTGAAAGCACTTTGATAGAACCAACTTCGATTAGGTGATCCTTTAAGGGCAAAATCATACTTTCATTAGTGAAGGTGTTATCTTTTGTTTCACTTGTATGTTTCGTGGCATTCAAGAGTTCAATGTATGTCACCTCAAACGAGGACAAGAACAATGCAGTGTTTATTTCTACCGCGTTGACTTCCAGAGGCGAGTTTACTATATGGCCCAAGTCTAATTTCGCCTGGATTTCAGTGTGATTAGGTATGGCAAGTTGCTTGAACAGCCGCTTTTCCCCATCTAGGGCAGTGTAATTCACCATTTCTTTTAGTAGTCCTGCTGCCTTAGCTGATAAGGTGTATAAGGAAGGAATATGTGCACATTGTTCTAGTTTATGAGCATCAGCAATAGGTCTCCCTTCAACAGTGGGAGTTTCCACTACATCATTACTCAATTTAATGTTTTTGTCACATTTGTTTTGTTGCCCTACCTTGATTTTGGTTGCTGCTGAGTTCACTAAGATCCATGGATTCAGTAGCCGGCGTTGTTGCAAAGTTTTCCCCCTTGTTTGTGGCCCGGCATCAGGCATCCTGTATCAATGGTGACTTAAATTCGCCTTTGCGGGGAACGATAATAAATTGCCATCCCCGTACAGTGCGCAGCAAATGGTCAACAGTCGAGTATCCTCGCCCTTTACTATCGCGGGCTTCACGCCGCAAGGGTGACTGTAACTGGTTTAAGTAGCCCCTCCTTCCTGGTTGGGTGGGGCTACAGACGCTGAGGATATTTCCTTAAGATTGCAGTGCCTTCAGTCCCTTTGATGATGTTACAATGTTAATAGACACAAAAGTGTCTGCAATCCGTGCTGAACGGACTCACTCAGCTCCTGCTCGTGTGTCTCTTGTGTCTATTTTCACAAAAAGGCAATGCAAAATGCGATGAGACAGCAGTGGCAGTGGGTGTCCAAGTGTAGCGCAGCGCAGTCAACAGTCGAGTATCCGCGCCCTTTACTATCGCGGGCTTCACGCCACAAGGATGACTGTAACTGGCTTAAGTAGCCCCTCCTTCCTGGTTGGGGGGGGCTAAAGACGCCGAGGATATTTCCTTAAAACTGCAGCGCCTTCAGTCCCTTTGATAATGTTACGATGTTAATAGATACAAAAATGCCCGCAATCCGTGCTGAACGGACTCACTCAGCTCCTGCTCGTGTGTCTCGTGTGTTTATTTTCACAAAAAGGCAATGCAAAAAGCGATGAGACAGCAGTGGCAGCGGGTTTCCAAGTGTAGCGCAGCCCAGTTAACAGTCGAGAATCCGCACCCTTTGCTATCGCAGGCTTCATGGAATATTTGCCTGGCTCAAAGTGAATTTGCACTGATGAAAAATGACTTTGCACTGCTGACACAAACCCTGATACATGGAACCGTGCAAAGTGTATTTTTGCAGTGCAAAGTCAGCGCATAATCACTTTTGCAGTACAAAATGACTTTGCCAGGACTTTGCACTGCAAAAATACACTTTGGACAGTTTCATGAATCAGAGTTTGTGTCGGCAGAGCAAAGTCACTTTTCAGCAGTGGAAATTCACTTTGAACCGGGCAAATATTCCATGAATCGAGTTCAATGTGTCTCCCTCTCCACGGGGGGCCCACCCACAGGATCTGGGATGTTGGACAATTGAAACATAAATGTGCTCAATCGAGCACAGCATAAAATAGTTTAATGAAGACTACTCTATACAGACTTAAACATGGTGGAGGTTAGAGGGAGTCTGTTGTGCTCTTTGGTTCTAAGGAAGGGTTTATGCAACAGGTTGTTAGACTGATCTGATCACACCATGCCCTATATGACATGCAATATATGGATTCGCGAGGCGTTAGGCACATTAGAGTAGTGTGCACATTTGTGCTTTATTGCTAGGAAATACTAAGGGAAGGGAAATATAAAACCAGCCTTTACCCAGACAGCTGAAACAATGTTTTGCACCCCCGCAAAAATAAAGAATAAAGTAATATATCCACAAAAGCGAGGAGATTTGTTACTTGAGCTTAGCTCAGCACTGCAAGCCACACTACCTCTGAAAACATTCAGGCAAAATAGAATGTTTCTTAGTTTTTACATAGCTTAGGTTTCATGCACTCCCAACTATGACGCATAGATTGACTAAGGCATTGAGAGAGAAGGTTATTTTCTGGAGAGCACACACATTTGGTAAAGTTGGGAATGCAAGATCTGAATCTGCTTCCAAATTCTAGACTTGAGTCTACTGCAGTTTGACACAAATAAATATTTGTCTTTCCAAGGGAGCTCAAAACCCACCCTGCTACCCTGATATATTTATTGTACATTCGGTAGAAACACTTGCAATTACTTTTCTTGTTTAACCTGACTACAAGGTGCAACATTTTTCACACAGGTATCTTCCCAATTATCAAACATTGTAGTCTATAATTTGAATGTTCTGTTAAAGAACCATGACCGTCGCACAATGAGCCACCCTCAAGGTCAGTGACAATTCAACCCATAGTGTTCAGAATATAACTGAATTTTATTAAAATCTAATCAAATCCATCCTCAGCATGTCACACACACACAGAGAGCCCACACCCCCACTAAACCACCACTTTACCTCTCAGTGCCCTCTACAGAACACTCAGCACAGCCCGCAGACCACCAAGCTCAGTGACCACACCATCATCAACCCTAGGCTTTGCAGACTCAGAGCTCGCACTAAATTACACGTCGCTCATCGCTGTACCCCACCCACCATCGACCTTAGAAACATTAGACTTAGCTCTCGCACATCAACCACTCACTCAGATCCACCACGCCATAAGGTACTCAACACCCATCCCCTCAAACAATGCTCCCTCGCACATCCTCACAACCTATCACCAACCTCCCCTTTCAACCCCAACCCCATTACTCATGCCCAACGACCTCTTGCACCACCCTACACAGAACTGAATTGTGCGCTTATCAACACCCGGTCCCTCACATCACATGCACTGGAGATCAACGACCTCATCACTGCACTCAAACTCGACTTACTAGCAATCTCTGAAACCTGGCTACATGAAGCATCAGGCCCATCCCTTTCCCTTGCCCTCCCTCTAGGTTACACTATTCTGAGACAGGATTTCAAAACATCCAAAGGTGGAGGTGTAGCCCTCATCTTCAAAGATACCATTTCCATCAGACTCTGCAGCCAACAATGGGAAAACAATGCTAACCTACTCATTGCCAAACTCTCCCTTTCCCCCAACTGCACCATAAATATCCTTATCACATATAGGCCACCTGGCTCACTGCCAGACAACCAAAAGCACCTCCTCCAAATCTTAGGAAATAATCTAAAAAGCTCTACAAAAAATATCCTACTTGGCAACCTCAACCTAGGCTTGCTTGACCCCAAGGATAAAGCTGCCGCCTCCCTAGCCAAAGAACTCACTCACATGGAGTTCGTACATAAAATCACTACACCTACTCATTGCAAAGGACGAACCATAGACTGGATCGCAGACCACAACTGCGCGTCGTCCATCACGAAAATCTCGGCCCTCCCATGGACAGACCACTACCTCATGCAATTTACCATTCCTACCACTCCTAATCGCAAGTTACCTTCATACGCCCCATCCGCCAAAGTCAGAAGCACTAAAAAACTAACCATAATCAACCTTGCACCACTCCTCGATATCCCTGAACTTATACCTCCATTTAACAACGACCCCATCTCTCTTGCCAACACGTATGCTAAAGTGCTCAACCAAGCTATTGAATCCATAGCTCCCCTAGAAGACAAATAAGAGAAAAAATCAAAGCACTCTAATTCCTGGTTTACAGAAGAACTAGCCACCTTACGCACCAAGAAGCGCCGAGCTCTAGCTAACTGGCAATCTTCACCCAACCAAGCCTCCCTAAATTAATTCAAAAAGATATTATCCAAATACAAAAAAGTATTTTTCCTAGCTAAATCAGAATCCTTCAATCAAAGAATCTACAAAGCAAATTCAAAATCCAGAGACATTTTCACTATTTTCAAAGACCTCACCTCCCCTGCTACCACCCCGGATGAAATCATCAGAGACAAAGCCTGGTGCTCTAGCATTCAGGACGCTCTCATCAATAAAGTTAAAATGCTCCAAGAAAAAATATCTAAACAATGCAAAGCCCTTCCCAATCTGGATAACCCACTTCTTCCCCCCCCCCAATCCCTCTCTCAAACACCCCTCTTCGACTTCAGAGACGTCACTAAGACAGAAGTTACCAATCTTCTCAAAAATATCAAACCCTCCACTTGCAAAGGGGGCAGCTGCCCCCCCACCATCATCAAAGAATGTGCAGACTCACTCACTCCCATCATCACAGCATTCATTAATGCTTCCTTCTCCTCCGGAATCGTACCACAAAGTCTAAAAGAAGCTTGGGTTCGCTGACTGATAAAAAAACCTTCCCTTGACCCCACCTGCCACCAACAACTACCACCCCATCACCACCGTTCCCATCCTCCTATAAATCCTGGATAAAGCCGCCCACATCCAAATCCAACAATACCTGGAAACCAATGTCATCCTAGGCAGAAGACAATCAGGCTTCCGTAAAGGCCATGGTACAGAAATCGCCCTCCTAGATCTTAAGAACCAAATAACCAAAATAATGGATACAGGCAAACCTGCACTCCTGCTCCTCCTCAATCGCCCCACCGCGTTTGATCTTGTTGACAATGACATCCTCACCTCCCACCTCTCCAACGCTGTCCACTTCTCTGACAAAGCCACTTCGTGGATAACTTTGTTCCTAGACGGAAGGGCCATAAAGGTCTATTCTGACCAAGCCAAGGCAGGCCCCACCACCATCAATTGTGGAGTCCCCCAAGGATCATGTACTGCACCTACCCTCTATAATCTGTTCACCAAACCCCTGTTTGACCTGCTGGATGCACTCGGCATAGCCTATAAAAACTATGCTGACGACACTGAAGTGCTTCTCCTCCCGACTGGAAAATATTATTATGATGCAAAAGCTCTACTCCAGATATACACCACCATCCAAACCTGGATGGCATTCAATGGCCTCTGCCTAAACGGGGACAAAACGGAGATCATCATTCTGGGCCCCAAGGAAATTCTCACCAAGCTAAACACCAAATACACCTACGTCACCATCGACCACACAAATATATCAGTCTCTACATCTTCTGTAAAGACCCTCGGAGTCTACTTAGACTCTACACTCTCGATGACAAGACAGGTCAACGCCATCTCTTCTGTCTCTGCCCACACCACAACAATATATAACTGCAATTAAACCCTTCCTGACCACTCAAAACTGCCTTTCCATAGCCAGAGCCACAATAGGAGCCAGACTAGACTACTGCAATGCCCTTCTAGCAGGCACCTCTACAAAAATATCAACAGGCTCCAAATAACACAAAATAGCGCACTCCGTGCAGCCCTACACATCCCCAAAAGTGACCACATATCCAAGGCCAGACGCGAAGCCCACTCGCTCCCAGTCAAGTAAAGGATCAACTTCAAAATACTCACCCTTACGCACAAATGTATCAATCTCTCCGCCCCTTCATACCTTCCAGAAACATTATCTAAAAACAGCTCTACACACTCCACAAGAAGCCACAATGCAAACCAACTATGTGTACCATCCATTAAAAGAGCCAATGCCCCCTAAGCTCTGGAATGCCCTCCCCAACGCACTTAGAGATGAGCCCTCTTTACTTGCATTTCATATAACCATCACGAAACTCTAACGCACTAGCCACTCACACTGATTATCCCTGCTAACATATTTGCTATTTACGTGTACTTTGCAATCTTAAGATGAACCTTAAATGCATTATATACTACTTTCTTTTATGCTATGTAACTTCAAAATGAACCATAAAATTCAAATATCAATGTAACCACTAAGATTTTCCTATATAACCAGAAATGTTTATATGTAACAGCGCCATGATGCCTTTGGGCTGATGTGTGCTTTAAAAATACGAATAAATGAATTAATTAATTAATACGTGAAGAACCTCACTGTTTTAGCAAATAGAATTAAATGCTGTATTCTGGCCAGCCGCTCTGGATCCTTGAATTGGGGACACTAATTTCCAATACCAAGGAACCTGATTGTCTGCACTCCGCATCCACCCTGGGTGCTTGGCCACCGCGTGCTGTCACGTGTCTGCACATACTCCCCTTAATTTCCCACCTCATCCATTCCCTCAGAGCCATACTTCCATTTTCAGGGTGCCCTGACTTCCTCTGGTTTATGGTTCGACTCCATTAGGCTGACAGACACTGGGCTACACTGACTGGTCCAGGGCTGTCCTGCTCATGTAGCTGGGGGCCCCTGATTTTCACCCGGGCCGCAACAGGGCCCCTGATTTTCACCCGGCCGCACCCCACACACGGGCCAGACTTTCAGTTTCTGGACCCGCCCGCCTTGGCCTCTGGGCAATTCAACATGCTCACAGGCCCTATAGGTGCCTCGGCTGCACTGGGCAAGCAGCCCAGGGCTTCTGGATATGCAGGGTGCTCTCCGCACACCTCCTGTTCTCTCCCTCTCTGATGTTATTTTTTGTCATGTTATCCTTGCTGTTCCAAGTTCTCTCCACTGCCCAGTCCCTTCCTTCAATGGGGAAGGCCCTTCCACTGTTCTCTCCTCATCCAAGTTCAATCTAGCCCCAAAATGGGGCTAGATGGTGCAGCCCATGTCTAAAAAAGGGATGTCTGTATAACACCAACATATCAACAAGTAACTAATCAAATACTTCTGTCACCCTGGTGTCTGTGTCTTTTATTTATCTACCTACTCCTAAACTGCGCACATTAACACAACAAAGTGATTGTCAATGGCAGGCCTCACCGCCTCATTTTGGTACCTCATAGCCTCGACAGTGGGTCGGGACACTTCCACCAGGTTGCTTTGAGGAGTAGTCAAAGCTCTTCCACCAAACTCTGCCTTGATAGGCAGGCAGTGGGAGCCAGAACCAAGGAAGTATGGCTCTGGATCAAAAGCAGAGGAAATTCTTCTGGTAAAATCAGCTTCATGTGGACTAAAACACTGCTGCAGATGGAAACAAAAAAACATTTAGCACCAGTTCACAGGTACTGCCCAATTAAGCCCTATTAAGACAAGTGGGAAGATGGTTGGTAGTCTTTCCTTTAAACGTGGTAACCAACAGGAAGTGACTTGGAGGTGATTAGCCCTCTCCTGAGGCACAGACTGGGTAACAAAGGTCGAACAGTAGGGCCATCTTAGAGTGCAGAATGATAAAAGATTGTTCATGGGATTTTTTGGTAAAGGAACACATCATGTATGTGGATGGTGTTGGTTGCGCATAACCATTATGAGATGGCTGGTAGAAGAACAAGATTGCTTTTGGTAAGGAGCAGGTTGCAGGGTTGGTGGGGGGACAGTGAGGGCAGTGGTGCTGCACCATGCCAGTAATGCAAATGGCAGTGGAGCACAGTATAAAACCCAGTAACAATATAACATAACATTGAATTATTTAATTTTTTGAAAAAATAGCCTTTTGGAATAGCAGAAAATAAGTGAATAACGAAGAATTGTAATAAATAATTACTGAATAATGTGCAAAATCATTTGATCGGTCATAAGGACTAAATTGTACCGTTCAGTCTATGGGATGGAGCTATGAAGCAGGACGTCGGGATGAAAACCACAACCTTCTTAGAGGACCTAGAGTAATAGCAAACACCGAGAGGCAAGACAGCGGAAGTAAGTTGACGCACACACGAGTTATATGAAGGAAAGGGATTTTTAAGGCTGTGTAGTGTGACAAATTGAGAGTATTTGCACCTTCTCCCCGAGGGCGAGCCACTTCTTTTAGGCTAGGGAGGTGAGCCCGCTCTGCAAGACCCGCTCTAGAGGTATGGGCAAGTGGGACCTCACTGTGAGTGACTCCCGCTTAGGGGACAAAGGCTCTCATTTCCACAAGGAACTCCCTATGCAAGCCACATTATCTGCATATATGGGACTGCCTCCAGTAATGAATAATGTACCCTCCTTTTGTTTGGCTCCAGGCAATGCTGGATCAACCACGAGGCCTAAAGGAAAAGGAAATATCCCTTTAAGAGCGAACTTGTATGTAAGAAGGACGAGTGGATCAGAGAAGAGGAGGGAGAGCCATACGCAGAAGAAGCCCTCTGAAGTAGCTATGCCGCACGGCAATCCGAGGAGCAGGGAAAGCCAGAGCAAGATGCCACAGACACAGCAACACAACTAGCGGAAAAGCTGCTGTCGAGACAGAGCTTGGAGGACAGTCCGACGTGGTGGCGTGAACACGGATGCACTGTGGAGGGCCTGGAGCCTGTCTAAAGACACCGACACCAGTGGAAGCAGGAAACCTGAAACCTCACGTCAGCAAGCATTCGCCGAACAGGGCAACCTACGGAGATGCAGAGAGCCGGCTGTTGTGAAGCCCGGAGACGAGGAACTGAAGAAACAGATCTGTGCAAGCGCCAACCCCGTAGTGCCACCTATGATGAATGAAGGTACCAGGGTGGAATGCAGAAGGGGGAGGCCGTCAGGGGAACATACCTTAAGTGAAGGAAGTTGTGAAAACTATGATATTGATGTATTGATGTTGGGACACTGACAAAGCATAAATGCATATATCACGAGAAACCAAGGAAAGTGAGTGGAGATATTAAGCGTGATGCTTTGAGAATGTCGGAAAGAATATCCTATGAAGGATGGAAGAAGTTACCAAAGTTAACTGTTGAAGAGTGGGGGAATCCCTTAATGAGAGACTTTGAAAAGCACTATTAGTCAAGATTACATGATGCGCCAAGGGCTTAGAGAAAGAGCCTAGTAGAGAGACCCCAGGAATGGTGGTGCCTCACCCAAGATATAGCAAACCCCAGAAGGGTCGAGTGGAAAGAGTGAAATACTCAAAGTCAGAGGAAGGACTGCAAGAGTCTATCTCAATAAAACCATTAAGGAAAGTACTGGGAATACTGATAAGCATTATTCCGTCTGGAAGACTGGACCAATGAGTAGTTGGCAGGAGCTTCAGTAGCTCATAAAGAAGACACTGAGAACCTGAAGAGACTATCCTAATGAACTTGTTTCTAGAGGATGACAGTTTCATATCTGATATATATGAACTGGGAGAACCCTGAAGTAAAGCCTCGAGACAGACAGCCAAAGGGAAGCCGCTAGTAGAGAGACATTCTTTTGTCAAACTTTAGTTATTAGTATTAGCCTGGGCTGGGCTGTTTCTAGTCAGACCTGCTTGCGGCAAACTACAACTCCCAGAGTCATTGTAGTTCGTGGGCATATTTATTGACACATCAGGCGCGTAAGTGCTGGCGCGTAGGGGCCGGTTAACTCTGGTTTGCTCCGGGTGTGCTCTGATCTGCCACGTCTCTTTCTCCTTACTCCCCAGGTAACGACCATCTCTTTGCGTTGGTAGCGTTGTTTGGGAACATGTTGCCTGTCGAAGTGAGGGATGGGTTGTTGGAGAGGGGGGGGGCTCTGGGCTCCACATAAAAAATAACATAGAAGAACTGCCATCACTGCCGTCTGAGCCTTGCATCAGCCTGAAAGTGGGATTGTGAAATACACGCTCGATGGTTAAACATGCAATCAATGTTAATGAACTTATCCTAGATAAAAAATACTATATTTTTTGTGTAACAGAAACTTGGCTTAAAGAGCCTATTGGGCCTACGTGTGAACTGGCAGTACCTGAGGGCTATATTATTTATAATGTTAATAGAGAGCAGGGTCTCAGTGGTGGGGTGGCAATTATTGCCAAGGAAAAACTTTAATTTTTCAGGGGCAATTTCAGTTGCAGTGGATCTCAAGCCATTCAATTGAAGTTGGTTGTTTCCCCTAATAACTGTTTTAATCTTATTGTATTATACAGACCGCCGTCACTGGTTTCTGAATTTCCTAATGAACTTTGTTTGCAACTGGCCAGCCTGAGATCCACTAATGTGTCGACCTTAGTGGTCAGGGATTTTAATTTCTGGCACGGGGACAAGAAGGACAAATAAGCCATTATGCTTGAAAAAGCTTTAAATAATTTTGACTTCCATGTTATTAACGAGGAACCCACAACCCCACAAGGGAACCAATTGTATTGGTTGCTCGGCCACAATATTTTGACACAGGAATGCAATACTGCACCTTGCATCTGGAGTGATCACTATGTGGTCTTCCTGGATCTAAAATTGCAATCACCTTCCCCGCAACATAATCCCATGTCCAGGTGAACTGTAGAAATTTTAAAAACCTCAATCAAGCACAACTTCAGCCATGCCTTGATAAAATCTCGCTCTCCTTCCAGGAGCAAGATAACTGTGCAACTTTGTTAGAGAAATATTCCATGCACATTCAAGAGCTAGTGGAGCAAGTGGCGCCACTTAAAACGAAGCTAGTTAGGAAAGATAACAACAACCAGAAATGGTTCACTGCTGAACTTTAAAGTGGAAAAAAGGGCCCTTGAAAGGAAGTGGAGACAAGATAAGTCCACAAAAAACAAGGCTAATTGGAAGCATGAAAACATGAAGTATAAAGAAATGATAAAAACAGCGAAAGCTAACTTCTTTAATGTAAGAAATCGAAAATGCTGCCAATAAGACCAGCAAACTTTTTGACATCTTAAAGAGCATTGAGAAACCCAAGAACCTCACTCCACCGTTATACCTACAAAGGTAGACTGCGATATTGTACAGAAGGCCTTTTTAGCCAAAATTGAGAAAGCTAGACAAAACATTATTAAAGCCAGACTAACATCAAAGCAGATAATGGTTCCCGAAGAGGAGAATCTCTGTCCTAGTGAAGAGATCTTCACGTTTCACCCCATTACTGAAGCGGAGCTGCTGGAGGGTTTGGGCCATATGAAACCAACATCCTGTGCAGTAAAATGTGCTCCCCTCTAACGTCATTCTTCAACACAAGGACATTTTTGCCCCCATCCTTTTGAAAATAGTTAATGCCTCCTTTAAGGAGGGATTGGTCCCTAAGGAGCTTAAGAAGGTCACAATCACTCAGTTGGTCAAAAAAGCTCGACTGGACCCTAAGGACCCAGCCAATCTCCGTCCCATCACAAACTCCAATTTTGTTCTTAAAATCCTGGACAAAATTGCCACACAGCAATTGCTAAACTATGTGGAAAAACATTCGACATTACATCAACAACAGTCCGGTTTTAGAGCTTCAAACAGCACGGAGACGGCCATGTTGAACCTCCAGAATCATATGTTGAGTCTGGTGGACAAGGGTAAAGTAGGGATTTTAATGCTGTTAGACTTAAGCGCTGCTTTCGATTTGGTTGACCATCAGCTATTAATTAAGGCACTGAGAGACAATGTTGGCTGCTCCGATCTGGCAATTAAGTGGCTGGTATCATTTCTATCTGACCACCATGCCAGAGTACACTGGGGAAGCAGTTTCTCTGATCCTTGTTCCATCATATTTGGTATACCACAGGGTGCTAGTTTGTCGCCCATGCTCTTCAACATCTACATGCGTACACTGTGTAGTATTCTGGTGGAAACCGGAGTGTTTTTCACAAACTACGCAGATGATACACAGCTTATTATTGAGCTTCAGGGCAGTCACAGTGCAGACAATATTAAGATCAACAAAGTCTAGAGGGTGATAGATGAATGGATGCAATCCAATAGGATGTGTCTCAATGACACTAAAACCGAACTGATGTTGTTCGGTTCCAGTCGCCTGCTAGCCAAACCTGGGGCAGACTTTGAGTCTTTTCAGATTAAGGAAGCTAGAATCCTAGTATTCTCTCAGGTCAAAACCCTTGGTATGATGGTGAACTCTGCTGTCGACTCTGAAGCGCAGACCAACTATTTGCAAAAAAATACAACATACTATTTACGGCTCATGAAGGCCATCAGACCTTTTCTGAATGAAGGTAACATGGCTACTATTGCTAGAGCCATTGTGCTGTCAAGGCTAGATTACAGAAATGCCCTTCTGATTGGGGCATCTGTCAAGGACCTGGCTAGATGCCAAGTGTCAGGATTCCTGCCCCTCATTTCCCCAGCCCTCCAAGATGTCAGGCTGAAGCCAGGCCACAATCACCTACATGGCCCTCAAGGACCTCCCCATCCCTCCAAAGACCCACTTGGAGTCAGACTTGGTGCTTGTGGCACCAGACTCACTCACTCCCATCAGATAACATTGGGGATTGGACTTGTAGTGCATTGATGGGGACAAGATGGATGCGCCCACATATTTCGGTTCCCAGAACTGCATGTGCGGTCTAGTCTTTTGGGTGTGGTTCAGCCCAGAGACACCTGGGATACCCGGAGACTATTTAAGCCACACCCAGGCTGAGAAACATGCTTTGCGTTTTCTGCACCTGCAGCGTGACACTCACCGTGTTCGGATCGGTCTCCAGTAGGCCTGCATCTTTCTTCTGCGCTCAGCTCCTGCAAGAACAAGAACACTGTTAGGAACAGCCTTACCTTGCGGCGCTTCTGCCCATCATTCATCGCTCCTTCAGTTCTGTGGGCATCTTCGACGGTATCATTCCCATCCCGGCACGCCGCTTCCGAAGGAAAAGGGAAAAGAACAGAAAAAAGGCATTAGTAAGCATTCTGCAAATCTTCGCTTATTTTTAAATACTGTACTAGCTTCAAACGCTTACCTGAATCCCAGCCGCTCTGGGGGAACTCTGTCTCCGGAACTTCTCATCAATCTGTAAGTGGGAAAAGACACTCCAGGTTAGTGTGGAAACATCTAGAGGCGCCGCATACCGTGCTTACCCACCGCATTTGTTCTTCATAACCGGCATCCACGCTGAAAACATTGCGGCACCTAAAAGACACAGAAAAAGAACTCAGTTCAATACAAATACGAAAGGGGTGCATTGCGCATCGCGCTCTCACTCACCTTCAGCGCTACTCATCTCAGCAGCACGCCGCCATCCCCGGACGCCGGCCATCATCTAAGGAAGGAAAGGAACCAAGTTAGAGAACTGTACTCTTGCCAGTGAAGTAACTAGGCAGCAGCGAGCCCGCATCAATCAACGCGCCCCTGCGCTGAAAGCAGGACGGAGAGCACACTATCCAAGAAAACAAGGTGAGCTGTGGATCAAAGGGAAGGGTTGGACCCCGGGGAAGAAGGGGTTCAAGCACACAGAGACAATAGGGAGTTAAACTCTACCAATCCTGTGTTTCAGGCCCAGTCTCCAGTCGAATAGCCACCAGGGAAGGGTTTGAGGTCGTGAGAGGTCAGAACAGGCTGAGTGACGTCCCCGTGGATACCAGGTGAGCGCTACACCAAGTCATTCAGAACGATGCAATTAGGCTGGTCAAAAGTCTCAAGAGAAGAGTTCACGTAACCAAGGACAGAATATCCCTTCACTGGCTTAGTGTGGAGGAGAGAATAAAGTTTAAATCTCTGGCATTGGTGCACAGATGTCTTTATGGTAAAGCCCCTAGCTATTTAAAGAATAGCTTGGTTTTACATGCACCACACAGACAGCTTCGGTCTGAAGGTAAGAGCCTTTTGACCATCCCCAAGCACAAACTCAAGTCTGGGTTGGGAAGATCTTTTGTGCTGTTGGCAGCCCAGCTGTGGAACAATTTGCCAGATCCTTTGAGAATGGAAAGTAGCCACTCTGTGTTCAGAAAACAGCTTAGGACTCACTTATTTAGATAAGAAAGGAGCTCGTAGTCTTCCTATATAGTCCTTAATTCTGATCCTTGAGGCCGATAGGTAGTAAGTGTTTGTCTTGTCCAAGAGCCCTGACAGTGGGAGAGAGGCCCAAGTTTCACAATGCGGTCTGAGTACAAGATTACCAGAGATAACACACCTAGATTTGAGAATCCTGTGTAGTGGGAGAGAGGCCTACGTTTAACAATGCAGTTTGAGTACACAATTACAATGGACAGTACACCCAGATTTGAGAGCCTTGTGTTCTCTCCCATATGTAAACTGTGGTTTGAGATTTGAGAGCCCTGTATATTGGGAGAGAGGCCTAAATCTCATAATGCAGTTTGAGTACAAGATTATCAGAGATAACACACCTAGATTTGGCAATCCTGTGTAGTGGGAGAGAGGCACGAGTTTCATAATGCAGTTTAAGTCTCACAATGCAGTTTGAGTACAAGATTATCAGAGATAGCCCACCTAGATTTGGCAATCCTGCGCAGTGGGAGACAGGCCTGAGTCTCACAATGCAGTTTGAGTACAAGATTATCAGAGATAACACACCTAGATTTGGCAATCCTGTGCAGTGGGAGAGAGGCCAAAGTGTCATAATGCAGTTTAAGTCTCACAATGCAGTTTGAGTACAAAATTACCAGAGATAACACATCTAGATTTGAGAATCCTGTATATTGGGAGTGAGGCCTAAATTTCACAATTCAGTTTACATATGGGAGAGAACACAGCTAGAGAGTGCAGTAGTCATGTCTAAGTGTGGCACGAGCCAATATTCACTGTTAGAGCTACCTGTGGCAGTGTCTAACAATTACAATCCTATCTGGTTATTAAGCTGGTTAGTTTTGGCATCCTGGCCTGAAGGAATTTGAGAGTAAGTGGAGTGGCAGGGCTTCCAGAGTACAGTGATTGCTGTACTCCCCACCCATGCCCCATCTACCTGGGTAGTCGCTGCTTGTTGACGGCTGGCCACTGGCTTCCCCTGCTGACACCTGCAGACACACCTTTGAGCCGCCATTGTAGGAGCCGCCCTTTGCCTTGGGGCCCTTAGCCATAGGGGCTGCCCTGGGAGGACAGTTAAGAGCAGTGATCCAGCCAATGACGGGTGGAGGCAGGGGAAAGGAATGGAGAGAGCACGGAAGGGGACAACAACAAAACACGCTGCACGCAGGGTCTGGGGGTTCAACATTACAAAATGGCACCAGATCAGGGCCCAGGAGGGCCAAAGGCCAACAATCACACACCTGGGCAGGCCCGGTAGAAAGTGCCCCGCACCAGTGATGCCGGCGACCATGCCAGGCAAGTGGAGAAGGCAACAACCAATCATGGGTGGGGGGAGGGCTGGGAGGTGGGAAGAGGGAGGGCAAAGGAATGGAGAGAGCACGGAAGGAGCCAACAACAAACCACGCTGCATGGAGGGTCTGGTCGGGACAATATTACAAAATGGCACCATATCAGGGCCCAGGAAGGCCAAAGGCCAACAACCACTCACCTGGGCAGGCCTGGTAGAAAGTACCACGCACCAGCAATGCCGCAACCATGCCAGGCAAGGGAAGAAGGCAACAACCAATCACTGGTGGAGGGAGGGCTGGGAGGCAGGAGGAGGGAGTACTAACAGGGGGACCAGTTGTACAAGTTCTCCCTAAAACGGTTGGCACTGATGCTTAACAGTGCTGTTTGCTTCAATAAGGGTGGGCTGAGATTTGCAGGGGTGTGGGAATAAAGAGCTTGGCCTGAGCCGGTAGCTTGTGAGCCAAGGCTCTGGCAGAAGCAGCAGATGTAGTCTTCTCCAGAGAGAGTGACGAGCATCTATAGAGAGGCATGAGATGTTGGGCAAGAGGAAGACAAAATAAAAGGATGATGGATGTGACTGCCACTATCTGCTCATCATTCTTTGCTGCTTATCATAGTTTCCTCCTTTTCTATTGCCATACTGCACATATTTTGATATTGAAGCATAAGAAGAGACTTCTCAGTTTCCTATCCATGTATTCCAAAGGGGCGGGGGGCATTATTGTGAGCTGTACTATTAAATGTACCTCTAGTCTAGGTGCTGAGAAGCTGTGGTGGCACACACAGGCAGACTGAAAGGGGGGCTATTCTCTAGAGGCCTCTTCTTGCTGGATGGACTTATATATATATATATATATGATTACTGCGCATTATTTACTGTGCATGCAAATAAAAACAAAATTTAATTTCCCCCTTTTAACTGCATATATATGTGGTGGGGGCCTTGTGGCACCTACATTTTTTCTTTACTTTATCCGTCCCCAAACATATATTGAATGAAATGGGGATGTCCAAATTCAACATTTTCGTTTGCGCAATAAACATATTGTAAGGGTGCAGAAGCAAGGCTTGGACACAATGATGTAAAGACTTATTAATTTTAAGAGGGTTGGAAAAATGCCTCTCTATCCCTAAAGCTAAGAAGAGGGGTTTCCCTGCCACAAAGGAAAGTAGTGTAAATTGTCAGGAAGGTGCGAACACCAAAGGTTCGCACCTTTCTCATGCAAACACACGTGCATGCTACAGGGGCTGCAGGGGTTTCCCCCGCAAACCCCGCTCACTATAATGTATAGTGAGCGGGGTCTTGCGCGGGACACCCCCGCAGCCCCCGTTTCTTTTTTGTTTGCGGGTGTGCTGCGGGGGTTCCCCCACAACACCCCGCTCACTATACCACACAGTGTAGTGAGCGGGGTGTTGCGGTGGACCCGCACAATTGCGTTGTATCCTTTTGCTTCACTCTCCTGCCAAATATACTACTGTCTCTTATTTTTTTCCGGGTCCCAGACTCTCTCTTCCTCTTGGATCCCAGACCCTCTTTCTTTTGGGTGTGGGTCCCAGACTTGCACTTTTGCTTTGTATATAATTGGTTCGCTCTCCCGCCAAGTACACAACCGTCTCTTCTTGGTTACAGGGTCCCTGACCCTCTCTCACCAGTTCCTGAGCCCACCCTGATGCTTCTTACAGCTCCTGGGCAACCTGCGTACCTGTTTGCGCCTATTGTGGTGACAACAGCTCCTAGGCAGCTGTAGTCTTCCTGGAGGCTTCGGTAGCGGTTGGGCATCCAGCGTCGTCCACAGCGTCCCTGCCGACTCAGACTTCCCTCCGGTTGCGCGTTCAGTCTTCCTCGTGCTTCACCTTGCGTCTGGGCAAGTCTCTCACTATTCCTCTGTGGGGAACGGCTTTCCCTGACTCGCGTTTCTGCAATGCGTTCATTCCAGCTTGAGCTGGACTCTGGCATCTTTGGAACTTGCATGTCGGGCTGATAAATTTGTGTGAGCCAATCGCTGGGCTCAGAAAACTAGCCTGATCGCTTCAGGTGAGTAATCTTTGTACTCCTAGCCATCTTCTTTGTTACAGTATCATTTTTAAAGCTACATGCATAGTACTTTGGATGGTCTGATCTTGCAATGTTCTTGTGCACGGTAGTAGGGCTGCCTGCATAATGCTTGGTATTATTTTGTCTCTCAGTGTTGTCAAATAACTTAGTGTGGCTAACTTGACAGAGATACATATTAGCCCTATCCAGGGAAAGGGCAGAAGGATTTGGAAGAGGAGTTGGACATGGTGAAGTGGGGAGGTACTGCGTTCTCTGGTGATGATCATCCCCAATCCCATAGGGGGATTCCTTCCCCATGTGATCCTCCCTCAGTGCACCACCCCGAGTGGGAATATTGTTCTGTGGACGCACCATCCTGGGGCCATAGAAAAGGTCTCCCCCAGGGAAAAAGGGACAACATCCTCAGATTCATCACAGTATGCACAGTGATGGGGTGACACCGGATGGACAAGTGTGTCAGGGCTTTTAACCTGTCTTCATTTCATGTGGGCTAGTGATTGAAAAGTTCTAAGACTATTGCAACACTATAGCTTCTTGGTTAGATGTTACGATGCCTCCCTTTAAATCAGAGTCCCAAATCTTTATATGGGGGTCGAGTAGAGCTATAGTGTGCAGGGCCCTGTGAAAGTGACTAGCTTAGTTTCCAAATAATTTGGGCTCATAATATTACATTACATTGAATGCAAGAAGCTGCTCCACATCTGTCGTCAAATTGGTTAGAACAGATAAAGGCAGCAAGCGTGTTCTGTCAAAACATTAATTAGTTTTCAAAAATATATTAGAAGAGTTTGCTTATTAACATTGTATTGATTAGCAAACAGACTGATTTGATTAGCAATTTTGTATGTTCAATGTCACCAGAGGTTATTTGTACCCAAGACATAAAATTAGCAACAATACTGCATTTATGTGTACCTCTAAAGGAAGACATTAGTGATGTGAGTGTCTGAAATGTAAAGTTTAGCTGCATGAATGGACACAAATAAATAGATATGATAAAAAAGGCTCTGAAAACAGTTTTTAGTGCAAGTCTCTGAGCAGCTGGGTGCAGTCAGTTGTCAGGGCAGTGTCCCATATTGTGTGTTTGCCCCATCATTTGCTGTGCAAGGAGAAGTTTCATAAATCAAAATGTACACAATGATAAAGGAAAGTCATTGCTGGAGACTAAGTACATACATTGGTCTTGCAGCCAGAAGGATAATTGTTGCTTTAAGTAGTCAAAAATGTGCGCTCCTGCCAGTGCTGTCCAGGAACAGAGCACCACTGAGCCCCTAGACCCATTTTGATACTATGTGTGCGCCCCCACCACTCTCCAGCCAGCACTCCATAGGAATAGAGCTCCAGTGAGCCCTAAGACCCGCGTTGCCATCTTGCGTCCTCTGTCTCACCCCAAACTACCATTTACCAATTGGAAGCACCGGTCACCATTGCAGTGCTTTTTCCCACCAGGCCCAACACCTGTAGGCTACTCCACTGTCACCACCACATGTCCTGTAGCTCTTTTACTAGCACCAGACTCAAATAGCCCGGGGGCCTAACCTGTCATTCATCAACCAGCACATTCCCAGTGCAATCTAAGCTCAGGTGGTGTTGCACATATTCAGCCACAAACCAACCGTACACTACCAGTGTTACCACTGACAGGCCACCTTGCCCTCAGTGCACCTGCTACTATGCCACACCCAGGTCCAGACTGCCTTCACCATCTCAGAGCCTGGAAGCTAATACCATATTCCCCCACAGGACCCTGCCCCGCAGCAAACTCACATGTAACTCATTCCTGTTTCACCAAACCCAAGCCTAGAGCACACCATGAAAGCTCATGCTCCCCGGCAATGTGCCTTAAACCACACGTAACACGGAACGGAGGAGTCCCTCGCGGCCATCTTCCCTTATATGCACCCTGATTAATGCTAGGACCATTCTTGCCTATTAACTCGATGTACATGATCTCATAACTACCAAAAACATTGACATCCTGGCCATCACAGAAACATGGCTCAACCCATCTGCAGGTCCGGCCTTATGCCCATCGGCTACGCAATATTTAGCGAAAACAGGAGAGTCAGTAAAGGAGGCAGTGTCACCTTCATCTATCAAGAATCGATCCCACTTCGAATGATCACCGCCTCACCCATCCCCCACTGCGAATCCATAGCCACCAAACTCAACTGCTCTAACTGCTCTACCGCACCCCGGGCCCCCGCCACCTTTGAAGATGACCTTATCCAAGTCATCGCCACTAACCTCAAGCCCCAGACTCAGCTCATTGTCCTGGGAGATTTCAATCTGGGTTTTAATGACCCCCTGGATCTCAACACCTCAGGCCTGGCCAAAGCCACCTCCGCTCCCTGCTGTACCCAACATATTCTTGACCCCACACATTCCCAAGGCTGCATGCTAGATTGGCTACTTGACCACAATTGCAATATATCCATAGTCTCCAATGTATCATGCCCTTGGACTGACCACCATTGCATTACCTTCACCATCCCTATGCCACAGAAACTCACTAAACCCCCCCTCTCTCTTACTTCCTACACCAGCACATATCACCCGCAATCAAACTAGTGACCCCTACTCCCGTTGCTCAACACCCAGCTTCCAACTCGCCACAATATCAACTCACTAGTTGAACACTACAGTTCCTTACTAGCTAACACGGTTGAGTCCCTAGCACCCCTCAAGTCACGTAAAGAAAAGAACACCAATCATAAAAATACCTAGTTCAACACTCAGCTCCACATCCTACGAGCAGAAAAATGAGCTGCAAAAGCAGGTTGTCAAAAGGCACCCAATACTGCCAATAAGGCCCTCTTCGCAGATCGGTCCATGAAATACAAACAAGCCATCCCTACGACCAACACAGCATCCTACAATAGCAGGATAATGGAAGCATCCTCAAGTTCGCAAGAACTATTCATCATCCCCCGCGAATTAGAATCCCCAATCGCATCCCATCAACTGTCACCAATGATAATACCTGGTGCAGCATCCAAGATGCCCTGAATGGCAAGATCTCTCAAAATCAAAGCCAACTCAGATATTATCACCAACAGCCCACCACAATACCCCACTAACACATTCCCTACCCATAAAATTCTCTTTCATTTCAATCCCATCTCTGAGCCTGACGTGGCCAATAACGTAAAGGGCCTCAAACCTTCCTGATGCAAAGACGATATCTGCCCTGCCACCTTGGTGAAACAATGCATACAACCTCTCATTCCTCTAATTACTGCCATAGCCAATGCCTCCTTAGCTGCCAATACCGTCATCTTGCCCCTCAAAGAATCCTGGGTCACCCCCCAGCTAAAAAAAACTCACTTGACCCAGCCATTCACACTAACTACCAACCGATTACCACTGTCCCATTCCTCCTGAAATCTTAGACAGAGTTGCCTGCACTCAAATCCAGGCTTTTTCAGAAGAACACTTAATCATCAGTCCCTGCCAATCTATATTTCGCCCCATACACAGAACAGAAACTGTCCTCTGTGATGAATCCTGTGGAGTCATGACTGATCCCCAGCCTAAGATCTCCCATGTGGCCAGTGGAAGGCAGCCGCTACCTGATCCTGACCTTCGGGGGAGGGAGGATCACATGGGAGGAGATGACTGTCGGGGAGATGTTGTGACTCAATCAGGGGAATTGCAGTATTCTTCCTTGATAAATGATGAAGACCTTATAACTCCTAAATCCCAAATGCTATTACCACACCGGATTTTACAACCCTATAAGGAAGGGGAGGACTTAGGGAATTGTTGTCTTAATTATGAACATTTGGCCTGACAATTCTATTGAATGAATTAAAAACCTGTTACCTAGCTACCTTATTGACAGGAGAGATTCAAAATTCCTATCACTTATTAAACCCTTTGATGAAATCAAGGAAGGCCTTTTGAAAAAGGTAGGGCAAACGGAACATTTTTATAAACAGAAACTCTCAAGCATTATGTTGAAACTGGATGAAACACCTGTAGAGTCATCAGTTAGAACACCTACTAGCCAGTCTCTATGGTTGAGAGAAAATTCCTTATCAGAAGTGTTAGAAATCTTAATCATAGAACACTTTATAAACTCAGTACCACCCTTTTTACAAAAAGATATTCTGCAATTAAGCAAACCTAGTCTGACTTTAGTTATTGAAACAGCTCTGAATTTTGCAGATGCTCGTCGTTATGCACAAAGTCTTTATAAGTCTGAAGAACTTAAAAGGGACCAAAAAGGGTTGTCATGTTTCCCCCTTCAGTAATTAAAGATAATTCACATACAACCTTAATGAAATAATTATTTTAAGGGAGAAAGAAGACCTGGTATAGTGAAAGAAAAGGAGGAACTAAGGAATGAAGAGTTGGGAATTCAAAAGCCTTCTTTATTGGTATGTTTTTCATGTGGACAGAATGAACATTTAGCCTAACATTGCCCTTCTAATAAAAATGAAGAATCAATGGAGATTGGCTACATGATGGGGCAGGATTGGGAGGAGGATGAGTTATATGTAGAAGTTACTAGTAATGTATTCCTTGCTAGTAATACTTTTAAGACACATGATTTAGCAGTAGTTAGTGGGGTCCCAATCAAAGCCTTAATTGATTCTGGGAGTAAACAAACCGCCATAGGATCTGATTTAATATCCCCCAGAGATCGGAGAAAAGGAACCCTGATTAAAGTTACCTGTGAATCTGGGGATGAAGAAATGTACCATAGAACCACACTTACTATTAGGGTTCAAGGGGAGGCTACTAAGATAAATGCTGCTGTTATTCTGGGCTACCTGAAGACAGATTTCCACAATTTTGAAAAGCTTCAGAGGAATGCTAGTAAAACATCCCTTCCTTATTCTCCAATTCATTCATGGGAAAAGGAAGGATTCCCATCAACAGGCCCTGTTTGGGATTGGGAAACCCAACCTAAAAAACCTCTTTCCTATATGGGGGAGGCTGTTGGTTTTCACCAAACCAATTACCCTAGAGCGGTAGGCCGAATCTTTAGGGGAAGGATATGTGATAAATCCTGTGGAGTCATCACTGAAACCCAGCCTAAGATCTCTTCGCATGTGGCCAGGGGACGGCAGCCGCTACCTGATCCTGACCCTGGGTGTGGTATTATGAGGGAGGATTACATTGGAGGAGTTGGCTGTCGGGCAGATGAGGTGACTCCATCAGGGGAGTTGCGGCATTCTTCCTTCATAAATGAGGAAGACCATATCATTCCTAAATCGCTGATGACATGCTGTCACTATACAAATCCCTCCAGTTACAAAACTCAAACCTTTACTAACAACTATTCCATACTGAATGCCATTCATACCTCATATGTACATACATCACAAAACATATCTCCTATCTCTGATGATATTTTACTAGGTAAAAATCCCAAACAAAATCTCCTTAGAAGTTCTGTTAATCCTATGGATTCCAACTCCCATAGTGCCTCAGATAAGAGGGAGAAGGAGTTAATGTGGATTAAAAGAGACCATAAGCAGAACATGCAGACTAGTTGTTGCAAGGTGAATCAGCTGTGCAGGATAGTTAAAGATGGTTTTAACTAGCAATCGGAAGGTGGAGAGAAGAGACGCAGCTTGGGCGAAGTGAGAGGCAGAAACACTGGTGAAAGAAGGCGCTCAGGAGATCGGGAAAACATAAGACACCGGTGAGTTGGCCTATAGATAATGGGAACCCCGGGGTGTACCAACAGGTGCACGGACAATTGAAAGCGTAGTTTGAATATCGACCAAGCTAATTAAAAAGACTGAATTTGCACAATTCTTCATGCCTAAAATGTCAACATGGGGAAAGCTGGAGCAAATGTGATTATAAGCAAATTAATTTTAATGAAGAAGCTGCAAGACAAGATTTGCGCAAGTCTCCATATATGAGAAGTTCATATGGGGAAAGTTGGAGCAAGCATTATCATAAGCAAATAAGAACTGGTGAAGAAGTAAAGAAGCAGAAATCGAACAAGTCTTCACATGTGAGAGGTCTATATGGGGAAGCTATGGACAAGTTTAATCCAGAATCAATGGATTATAGACAGTACAGTAATACAACTGTGCTATATTAGGAAATAAAGATAACATTGAAAGAAGACCTGATAAATGGGAGATATCGGGCAGTGAACCTTTGGGAGGGGGAATACCTGGCAGGTGAGTATACCAGGGGAGCTGTGGAACTCAGAGGGGGATACCTTGCAGGAGAGTATACCAGGGAATCCACTCAAAATGTACGAAAGAAAGAGACATTGTACAACGATAGCTGGCAGGAGAGAATACTAGGGGATCTGAGGAAACTATTGGAGAATTATTGGTAAGGGAGTATGCCAAGAAATCATCCATAAAGCAGTTGTGTAAAAGAGACACTTTAGCATATTTGAAGCAGTTGTATAAAAGAGACACTTTGCCATCCTTCAAGCATGTGGGTAAAAGAGACACTTTGCCATCCTTGAAGCAGGTGGGTAAAAGAGACACTTTTTCTAGCTTTGAGAAACTGTTACTAAGAAGAGACATTCTTGCCCTCGTTAAGGAAACATTTTTAGGAAAAGAAATGATTGCTATCCTTCCTGAAATAATCCAGGGGAAGATAACTACCCTCTGGATCTAACCACTTCTCGTTTGGAGAATTGTTTCTTTTTTTTTAAATGTATTTATTTGTTTAACTTTTGAACATTTTGGTTAAACATATGTCAGAAACACTTTTTCCTTACACTTTTCAGTTGTTCATTTTTAGTGTGAGGGTCAGATATGTTTTGGACAAAAGGACAGTTTATATAATTTTGACAACAAGACACAGACTGATCTTTAGTTTTAGTTTCCTAGGCAGGGAATCTTTCTTTAGGATGGGGACAGTGAAGACTTTATCCAACCCTTTCCATTTATTAAAGATGTCTTACGTTGAAAACCCTACCCCTTTGTGTCTGTCTCTCATTTCTGACCCCTCACACCTTCTTGACCTAAAGAATCAATTGGATAAGGCCAACGACGCTGGAAAGCTCTCCCTCTTATTACTACTTGATCTCTCAGCGTCCTTATGCCACCATCTTACATCAGTAGCCTGCTTCTCACCGGAAGCCGCCAGCTGGATCGCATCCTTTCTTGATATCCAGACGCTTTGCAGGCGAGGCTGCAGCCCTCCCTCCCCCCGCCGCCTGCTACATGTGGTGTCCTGCAAGGCTGTTTTGTTTCCCCCACCCTCTACAACATTCATGCAAAACCATCATTTTACCACATCGACTTTAGGCATCTCCTTCACGAACTACACAGATGTCACACACATTCTCATCCCCCTAAAAGGAGCCTATGACCAGGACTGCACAACAGTAAACACTGTTTGAGATAATCCAAACCTGGATGGCCCAGCATAGCCTCTGTCAGCCCTCCAGCCCGTCTCACAAGCCCTGACCCTGCATACCACCTCTTCATCATAGGTGGCCACAGGATCACTGGCTCTACCTACGTAAAAACATTGGGCATTTACCTGGATGCCTCGCTTAGTATGACCCGACAAATTAACAATATCACCTCTGCAATAGACAACGCCACAAAACTCATACGAGCAAGCAGACCTTTCCTCTCCACTGCCAACCGACTCACGCTGGCCCGTTTCCTTATGGGGTCCTAATTGGATTACTATAACGCCTTACTATGTGGCACCTCTGAAAAGAACTTGAATGGGCTCCAAGTTATCCAAAAGAATTCTCTCCAAGTAGCACTAGACCTAGGGAGAGAAGGCTGGGAGACAGACGGCCTGGAGAGAGAAACGCAGATTGCAGAAGCGATGAAGTGGGCTGGAGAGGACCCAGCTGCAAGGAAGCCGTACTGAGCAGGAATGTGAGAGTGATGCCGGGGACAAGGCTGGCCGTGAGAGGGGAGAGAAGCCTGCTGTCCTCGTAGCCCGGTGTCCATAACAGGATCTGTGGGACACAGAAGCCTCCCGATCGCCGGAGGACGCTGGCAGCTTCAGCTGAGGAAGAGCAGAGCTATGCATGGCAATACAGGACGACGAGCACTGCTTGCTGTGGTTCCAGTGAGTAAAAGCGGAGCGAGAAGAAGCCGGTAAGTAGAATCGGGCAGCCCGGGGGAGTGGCAGCATACCGGTGAGTGTAGAGAAGGGAACACTCATACCGGGGCGCTCAAGGGGCTGGAAGCAGGCATGTCGAAATGCAGAGCAAACTGAAAACGATTACAATTGCAATAGAATATTAAAACAAGCAATTTTGAATACCGAACAACCTGCAAAGTATTATTAGTATTTTTGAGAGTGCAAGAAGCAGTATTGAGTATCAAACTAACTGAAAGATATAATGAGCATATGTGAATACAGGACGAGACAGAAGCAAGTTGTGAACAATTATGAATAAATTACAGTTCAGTTCATATGAAGGAACATCATCTAGGTTAAATCATTATAAATTCTTATAGTTCTTAGAGATCATAGTTTGGGTTTCTTCACTGATATTTCTATGCTTATTGATAGATTGACATAGTGTAACGCTCACCTGACTCCCACGGAGGCGCTGGCCTGGTTCGCGTTGCTGTGACCTCTTCTAAGGTGATGCGCAGGGTTCGGAAGACGGACTGGACCGGGCCCCCAAATCTGTCTTGTCTGGCTCGCAGAAGTATCCCTCTGTAGGCGAAAATAGGGGATTAACTGTCTGCGGGTAATGCAATCGGCCTCCCACTTTCCCCTCTCACCCTCCTCGAAACCCTTCTGTGATTCCTCATAGCGTCTCACCTTAGGGTCTGGAAGGACGAGCTCTCCATCCTGCTTCTGATGCAGGGGCGCGTTGGTATCCAGTTACTTCGCTGGATTTTCGGATTGGTGAGAACCAAACTTGCTTGGCTTCCAGGTAAGTTTTTTTGATAAGAGGTTCCCCTTGTGTCCATGCATTAATGTACTAATGCTAGTGTCTTTTTCCCCATAGGGGCCGGGGTACGGAATGCCGGGGAACAGGCACCGACCCGAGATGAGAGGTGAAATCCTTGTAGAAATCAGGTAAGTCTTTAATGAGCGTTTTTTGGTAATGTCTTTTCATTCACTCATTAACGCTGATGTCTCTTTTTCCCCTTAGGGGCCGGGGTCCGGAAATGCCAGGATGCGGCGCAGACCCGAAATGGAGAGGGAATGAATCAGCAGGTAAGTCTTAACATGGAGATTTAGCTTTCCTTATTCCCTTCTCTCTCTCACCTTTTGTTCTGGTCTTTTTCTCCCTAGGCGCTGGGGCGTGACTGCGAATCCGGATGATCGCTGCTGAACACGGCGGCGCCCTGTAAAGGTGAGTGGAATGCGGCGCTGCAGCGATCGAAGCGATGAGCTTTTAAATAAAAGTCTTCCTTTTCAGGATTGTCGGTGAGATGTCTCCGGGATGCGGATTTAGCAGGTAAGGACTTTTCCTTCTTCTGTTCTCTTCTTCTCTTCCTTTGCAGGTGATTCAGGATGCTGGCAGGCGTGGCAGAAGTCAGGATGCAGGAGCAGACACAGTGAGCGTCCAGCTGCTAGATGCAGAACAACGCGAAGCACGTGTGGCTGTTCGGGTGGGGTTTAAATAGCCTTGGAAGAAGTTCCAGGTATGTATCCTTCCTCCAATCAGGTATGTATCCTTCCCCGACCACGCCCGGATGGTAAATTAGTCCCACAGGTAAAGTAGTTCCTTTCAGGCCTCAAGGAAGGGAACACTCATACCGGGGCGCTCAAGGGGCTGGAAGCAGGCATGTCGAAATGCAGAGCAAACTGAAAACGATTACAATTGCAATAGAATATTAAAACAAGCAATTTTGAATACCGAACAACCTGCAAAGTATTATTAGTATTTTTGAGAGTGCAAGAAGCAGTATTGAGTATCAAACTAACTGAAAGATATAATGAGCATATGTGAATACAGGACGAGACAGAAGCAAGTGGTGAACAATTATGAATAAATTACAGTTCAGTTCATATGAAGGTACATCATCATCTAGGTTAAATCGTTATAAATTCTTATAGTTCTTAGAGATCATAGTTTGGGTTTCTTCACTGATATTTCTATGCTTATTGATAGATTGACATAGTGTAACGCTCACCTGACTCCCACGGAGGCGCTGGCCTGGTTCGCGTTGCTGTGACCTCTTCTAAGGTGATGCGCAGGGTTCGGAAGACGGACTGGACTGGGCCCCCAAATCTGTCTTGTCTGGCTCGCAGAAGTATCCTTCTGTAGGCGAAAATAGGGGATTAACTGTCTGCGGGGTAATGCAATCGGCCTCCCACTTTCCCCTCTCACCCTCCTCGAAACCCTTCTGTGATTCCTCATAGCGTCTCACCTTAGGGTCTGGAAGGACGAGCTCTCCATCCTGCTTCTGATGCAGGGGCGCGTTGGTATCCAGTTACTTCACTGGATTTTCGGATTGGTGAGAACCAAACTTGCTTGGCTTCCAGGTAAGTTTTTTTGATAAGAGGTTCCCCTTGTGTCCATGCATTAATGTACTAATGCTAGTGTCTTTTTCCCCATAGGGGCCGGGGTACGGAATGCCGGGGAACAGGCACCGACCGAGATGAGAGGTGAAATCCTTGTAGAAATCAGGTAAGTCTTTAATGAGCGTTTTTTGGTAATGTCTTTTCATTCACTCATTAACGCTGATGTCTCTTTTTCCCCTTAGGGGCCGGGGTCCGGAAATGCCAGGATGCGGCGCGGACCCGAAATGGAGAGGGAATGAATCAGCAGGTAAGTCTTAACATGGAGATTTAGCTTTCCTTATTCCCTTCTCTCTCTCACCTTTTGTTCTGGTCTTTTTCTCCCTAGGCGCTGGGGCGTGACTGCGAATCCGGATGATCGCTGCTGAACATGGCGGCGCCCTGTAAAGGTGAGTGGAATGCGGCGCTGCAGCGATCGACGCGATGAGCTTTTAAATAAAAGTCTTCCTTTTCAGGATTGTCGGTGAGATGTCTCCGGGATGCTGTTTTAGCAGGTAAGGACTTTTCCTTCTTCTGTTCTCTTCTTCACTTCCTTTGCAGGTGATTCAGGATGCTGGCAGGCGTGGCAGAAGTCAGGATGCAGGAGCAGACACGGTGAGCGTCCAGCTGCTAGATGCAGAACAACGCGAAGCACGTGTGGCTGTTCGGGTGGGGTTTAAATAGCCTTGGAAGATGTTCCAGGTATGTATCCTTCCTCCAATCAGGTATGTATCCTTCCCCGACCACGCCCGGATGGTAAATTAGTCCCACAGGTAAAGTAGTTCCTTTCAGGCCTCAAGGAGGCCGGGATCCTGCAGCATGGTCTGCATCAGGTAAGTGCACCCAAGCACTCCCATAATGAGCATGGCGCCTATGGCGCCAGGACTGATGTCTTTTATGAGCCTGGCGCCATAGGCGCCAGGACACTGTCCAAAGGGCCCCTATATGGGGTTGCTGGCTCCTTCCTGGATGTCCGCTTTCGGGGACGCAGGGCTTTAACCGGCTCCCCGGAAGCGGGCATCATGACACATAGGCAGAATTAACATGTTAAACATTAACAACAGTCAAGCTAAAATCTACTAAAATCATCATATTAACAACATTTCCTAAAATTCTTAAAATCATGGAATCATATTTAGATGGAATTTCATTGATTTTGCCAAAAATATCATATACATTAGCAGCAATTTGAACTCCAGATCTAATAACGTTTTGCGTAGAAATTAGCAGCGTTTTGATCTATTTTTGCGTTAGAGTATATTCAAACTTTAGAATCACCAACAGCATTTAAAAAATCATTATAGACATGAAGACATGTATGCCTAGAAGTTAATTATTTTAAATCAACGCAACCTGGATAAAGTCTAGAATGTTTTTCTGTAGGGCTCAATTTAATTTGGAAAAAAAAAAACATAATTGACAACAGTTTTAGAAACAGGGGGAGGCTCACATTCAGACATAGGCACGCTCCTTTGCCTTGAATAGAGAATTTGTGTGTTTTGTCAGATAGAAATCAACAGGCACTGCAAGTGCTCAATATTGAATTTGTCATTTCTATTGTCGTTTGTTGTCATACTGTCTGCAAATGGATTTAACAAACTCTGTCTATGTTTTTATTCCTGTGTGAGGCTCCGCAGTGAGATCTAAAGATGCCAGGAACTGTACAGTTGCAATGTTTAATGAGATTCTGGTGGCATTTAGCACTTCTATCCACATCTGATCTCTTGTTAGTAGCCTAAAGTCGCTGAAATATTTATAAAAGAAACGATGCCTAGTATTTTCTAATGCAGAGCATTCCGTTATTAGGCGCTCTAAGGTTTTTGAGTAAGCTTCAATTTTACAGAAGCGGCAGGTTCTATCCAAATTACCTTGCTTCGAATAAGAGGCCAGTTTTACCTTTGTGGGCCATAAATCAAACCTCATTCGAAGAATGCATTGGCATAAGATGGATCAGGAAATGTTGCTAGATATTGGGGTAGTTCCTTTAAAGATTTTTGTTTGAATGCTCCTGATTTGAACGCCACATAGTTGTTGCACTTCTCCCACATATTTATCCAGTCTCACTGGTATAGTTTGAGTTTGACTTTGTCAGGATTTGATGTTATTGTACTTTTTGAGATTGCAGAGGACCCGCTATAGGTGCTTCTAGTATAGATTTAAGGACCGGGAAAAGATTTGCTGAGTCTTTAGTTGTCATAATGCATTTCCTGTATGTTGCCAGCATCTGCCAGCTTGCTACAGTGGATAGGGAAGTGAGCCCCAATTTAATTCTGATGATATGAATAGGCATGCTTTGGGGCACTGGTAGAATGGTCTTCCAATAGAAGCCCTCTAGGCTATACCACTGGGGAGAGTCCTTCAATGATTTGGATTGGCTACCATATGTAATGATGGGGAGCACTTTCTGATTGTACAATACTATAGCAGGCTTGACAGAGAATTTTCCATATTTCCGTGATATGGCTTTGCCCTGAGTCTCATTTTTATCCTACGCTCAGCTCTATAAGGTTGGTCTGCCATATGCGTATTGATGTTGACTCCAAGATATTTATATTGGAGGGTTTGCGGGACAGAAGTGTTTGATAGCATCCAATTGAATCGATACCTTGCTTTAGGCAAACAATGGTGAAAAATGCATACATTGTATTTGGTGACGTTAATTGTTAAATGGTTGGCCTCTGCGTAGCAGCTTAGGGCTGTCAATTTTCTTTGGAGGCCAATCCGCATCCTGTCCATAATGACCAAACCATCTGCATTTAGTAGATACGGAATCTCTATTTTGGCTAGCATCAGGGAAAATGATCGTACTGCGTTAAAGGTATTATGTAGATCACTGATATCAAAATTGAAAAGAAACAACACTAATGGACAGCCTTGTTTTAAGCCTATATTTGTTAAGATGGCTTTAGATAGCAGGCCGTTTGTTGTCAGTGTTACCATGATTGAGGTGTTTGAGTAAAATTGATGTATTAAATAAATAATATAAAATGGACAGGAGCTAGATAAAAGTTTTGAGCATACCTTTCGCGGGCCACTGATTCAAAGGCCTGTTTAAAATAACTCAATGCTAAAAATACAGGTTGTTTTAGTGTTAAGACTTGTTTTTTAATGGCTGCTAGGATCATCAGATTCAGCGCCGTTCGGATTCCTGGGAGGAAAACTGATTGATTTTTATCCATTATATTTACCCAGTGGGCCCATTTTATGAAATCTTGCACGAGTAGCCTTGCCATTATTTTACCTGGCGCGTCTAAGAACGATATCGGCCTGTAGTTACTTGGGTCATTTCAACCCCCCTTCATAAATATTGGTACCAGAATTTGATTTTTGCCAGGAGGGTGGAATGCGGTTGGAATTAATGACCTGTTTGAAAATTAATTCTAAAATATCTGCTCACTCTTCAGGATTGGCTTTAAGAGTGGCATTAGTCAGACTATCAGGCCCCAGGGCTCTGGACCTGCTGAGTTTCTTAAATATTATTAGGATATCGACAGCGTCAAATTTATATCAGATCACGTTCTAGATGGGGGGGGGCAGTCGGAAAGCATCCTCCGAGTTGCTCAATAGGTTTTTTAAAGCAGGCAAACCACTTGGTTTCATCTATTGTGTTGAGCTCTAAAGATGTATGTCCATTTTCAGGTGAGTAATTGATTAGTCGGCATATTTCACCAGCAGATTTGGTCATTTGGAGCCTGCAACACGTTTTCAGCATTGTTTTGTTTCTGCTGTGCTAGGATTGCCTTGATTTTATTTCTATATTTAGTTTTAATTTTGGCTCTCTGAGTAGACTGAGTGAAGGGACAAAATGCCCTTATCTTCAGGGGTAGCATCTTTCTAAGTTCAAATATTGCAAGGTTGAACGTGTGTTTTTGCCTAAACACAGGGACAGACACTTGTTGCGTTGATTGGGCAATAAACTGTATATATTCATTGTAATATTTGTGGGAAGTGGTGTCGCTCGGTGTGTGGATTCTATTATTATCATTATGCAGGTTGGCTATTAAGCGCGAATTCCATCGCAAACGGTTCCTGCCACTGTTAAGTTCATCTGGGAAGGTGTAGTGCAATTACTTTTGTGTGATATGGTGCGTCCATCTGGTTTCGAGTATTTTATGATCGCTAGCCAATGTCGGTATCACTTTGAAAGAAGCAAAGTATTTATTTGCTCTAGCAGGGATATATACATAATCTAGAATGAATGAAGATATTCCCCTTGACCACGTAGCAACTGGTGGATGATCTTAAGATCCATTCAACATGAAGAAGTCCCTGAACTCCATTAATGCAGTCCACTCTGCTGCTTGCGATTTGATTGACTTCGAGTGGGTCGACAAGCAATTCATATTAAAGTCACCAGCGATTATGGTAGTTTGTATTTTGGGGTCTTGGGCAATAAGGTCAAGGATTGACTCAATTTTACTCAGAAACTGGGACTCCTTTATGGAAACTGGGTTCCAGTATATATTAGGTATTGCAGTAGCTGTAAATATTGGGTGTTGGGGGTTTGTGGTAATGACTTTTGCTACTTGGATACCCAGGGTATAGGTATAGGTCAGGAGATAGCCAGGGTATGAGTTATAGTTCAGAGTCAATTCTAACCGCTATTAGCAGACCCGCCGTTGGACTGCAAGCCTTTGTCTTCAAGGCTGAATTAGTCGCAACTTGGTGGTCCACCCATAAAAGATGCAGCTGTTAACCATGTTTCTTGAAGCAGTACTACATCTATCTCATGCATAGATTGCGTCATTTTGGTTAACAGGTGTGAAAAGCCTCTAGTATTCTAGCTTACCATTGAGCAAGCAGGTGTCGCTCGTGAAGTCTCCTGCTATTGCAGGATTTTATCTAGGCTGCTGGTGGCTTTTGACACCCATGTATGTATACACAAAGGAGGAAGAGTGTAAAACCTTACTCTATTGGATTGCTCATCTGTCTGAGAGGAGATGATTAATGGTCACCCATACCTTTAAGTCCTGACAAAATGGACTAAGATTATAACACACATTTAACATTAGATCTTTTTAATTTTCATATGTTCAAAATTCAATAAAACATTGTTAGAACAACTTGTTTAAAAACACTTTGTGCCGCCCAAGATAATGACCCACATGGTGGGCATAACAGCAATCTAATGGGAAAATTATACCACAAACAATTTATAACATCAAAGATTTCACAGACACATAACATTTAACATCCGCTAAATATTTACACACTGTGTCGATTATCAACATATCCCGACATGTTTCAGTTCTTCAAGCTTCCAAATGCTAGAACTTTCTTCAGGGGAGAACCTCATTTCATACGTTTTCACCACCATGTCATCCTGAGTAACCAGGAGCGATAATCCAAGCAGGGAGTCACCTACAAATGACATCCAAACAACAAGCATCAGACAGTGAGCCATGAGATTATCATTATCCAAAGAGCCCGTCTAGACCTCACAAGTGCTGCCCAAAGTAAGGGCTTACAGAGGAAAACCAAAAAATTGAGTCTTCCCCTAAAATCCACAAGCTACTATACCTCTATGAGTGTTGGTGAGTAGCGCTAGGGACACCGTCCCATCAAATAGCATCACAACTTCTTGTATCAAGTTTTCTTTTAGTCACTGGGCACTCCAAATTGCCCTTCTGGATTTACGACCTGCATATCAAGTTTAAAACAAACATAACATATAGTAAACATATAGTTGCACCAACTGAAATAACAAAGCTGCTACAGGAAACCACACCATGTGCTCTTAAAATTGCATCTTTGAGAGATGTGCGCCACATATTGACACCCACTTTTTGAAAGCACTCGTGTATGCACCATCACCCATAGAGATACAAATATATTACCTCTAGTCTTTACTATGGCACCCAGCTCTTAATGTCAACATACGGGAGACCGCAAAGGAGTCCAGTATAACCTTAAACTGAAACATGGAGGCAAAAGGGTAAAAGGAAACCATTCCCATCAACCGTAGTCCACATACAGACCAAGAGATCAGATACTTTGATAGACCAGTGGCAGCACGTAGGTATGGAGAAGGGGAAAGGCCAGGAAGGCTATTGGCTAGGACAGTGCGAGGTGAAAGGGGCCCCACGACCATACCCTGAATACGATCGGCGGATGGTGCAGTAACCACTGATCAGACAAAAGTGAAGGGCACATTTTCTGCATTCTACAAAGACCTATATTCTCCACAGAGCACTGCCACAGATCCCGAAATAGAACAATATCTTTCCCGAATACCCACGACCCTCATAGCAAATGCCACTAGGGAATCGCTATAACAACCCATCACTGAGGCTGAGATTAGAGAAGCAATCAAAGCACTCCCAGCGGGAAGTCGCCGGGCGCAGACGGGTTGGGGGCGTAGTTCTATAAAGAATTCAGTCAACCGCTAGCGCCCAGACTTCATGCAACATGGATAGAGGCGATACAAAAAGGAGAGCTCCCAGAAACCACAAGAGAGGCAATAATAACACCTCTACTCAAACCGGGGAAGTCTCCTGAGGACTGCGGGTCATATCAACCACTCTCCTTAATAAACACGGACGCTAAGATCCTAGCAAAGATTCTGGCCATTAGACTCACGCCGCTCATGCAATATATGGTTCATGAGGACCAGGCTGGGTTTATAACAGGCAGATCCACAGCAACTAACATAAGAAGATGTCACCACATCATCTCCACCCCCCCCCCCCGAGACCCAAGCGATAGCAGTCTCTCTAGACAAGAGGAAAGCGTTTGATACGGTCTCCTGGCCCTTTATCCTTTGGGGTGCTGCGAAACTAGGGATTTGGCCTGCAATTCATGAAATTTATCAAAATATTATACACACGACCCCAAGCGAGGATAAGGATCAACGGAAGACTCACAGAGGTCCTGGAACTGCTGGGTGGTACGAGACAAGGCTGCCCACTATCCCCGCTCTTTTTTGCGTTAATAATAGAACCAATAGCAGACATACTTAGATCACGCTATAACACGTTTGGGATCCAGAGTGACGGTAAACTTCATGTAATAACACTATATGCTGATGACATCCTACTATACCTAAGGGACCCGGATCGCACACTCAATAAGGTTCTGGCAGAAGTAGAGAAGTTCGGCGAGTACTCAGGGCTACGCCTTAACCCTAACAAATCGGAGATATTCTCGCTGACCGAAAACACAGCCCAGCCTCGAAACATGCACGGCCTCATATGGAGTCCGGTTCATATCACATATCTAGGCGCACACAGAGCGAGGACGGCACAACTGTCTCGCTCCCTAAACTACTCCTCTCTAATAGAAGACCTATGCATCAAAATGAAACGTTGGAATGCCCTGCCCATATCACTGATGGGAAGGATAGCACCGATTAAAATGATTATACTACCAAAACTCTTCTACCTTTTCAATGCTGTCCCAGTCTGGCCAGGCCATGCTCTGTTTTCCAGGATAAACAGCAGTGCCTGTATAGCGTTTGCGTGGGGTGGACATCCGAGATTAAGCTAGAGGGTTATGTTCGACACGTATCCTAGGGGTGGACTGATGGCACCCGACCTGGAAGTATACTACCTTGCGGCACAGGCACACCACGCTGCAAGCTGAGCCACATCCTTCATAGACCCAGGCCCCTCAGCCCCCATATCAGTGGAGTGTGAAGCAGTGATGGCGCTGCAAAGGATCACCAGGCCGGCCCCCAAGCACTATAACGCAATAAACCCAACTAAAGTCACGATCACGGCATGGGCAAAAATCACAGAAATATTTGGGGCCAGTAAATTATACCATCCAAGCATGCCAACCTGGGGCGACCCTTATACATCTCTATATGAGGAGAGCGTAGTAGCGAAGCACTGGAGCTCGAGAGGAATTACACAATGGGGACAGCTATTCCCGGAGAAGCAATTTGTACTCTGGGAAGACATTAAAGGCGTAGTGGGCAACACAAATACACATAAACTCCAATATGCTCTGGTGGAGGACACTTCACGTCGTATGTTCCCTTCATTCCCGAAGGAACCGGAAATTAACATGGCACTAGGCTACATTTACACTGGGGGAACACAGAAGATAACCGCCTCAGCGTTGTACAAGATTATAATACAGACACGACCGAGAGTGAATCATCCAGCCGGGGTAAGTGGGAGCAAGATCTGGGACAACAGATTGAGGATCGAGAATGGTCTCAGATATGCTCACTAACTAAACAAATATCATGCAACTCAAGATTTAAGCTAACACATAGAACACACTACTCCCCTGCCAAACTCAAGAAAATATATGCCACCATTCCCGGCAACTGCCCCAGATGCAACAGTGAGAACGCAAACATATTTCATATGCTGTGGGATTGTATTAAACTGAAACAATATTGGGCTGATGTATGTGGAGCACTGGACATGATGGCAGATCAGCCAATGGAATGGTCCCCGAAAATATGTATGTTGGGGGCGGTGGGAAAGATGAACCCGACATGGCGTAAACTGCTAAATGTGAACCTACTAATCGCCAAAACGGTCATACTGATGCGGTGGAAGAGTATAAGCCCCCCGACCAGAGAAGACTGAAATAAGGACATGATGTGGGCTAATGACAACGAGGAATTGTACATTGACTCTGTGCTACCCCCCTCCAAACCTAGAAACATATGGTCAAGATATAAACAATACCTAACCGAGTTAAATGACCTTGAGTCCCCAACCACTGAAGAAATCCCGCCAGCCTCAGTTGTGTAAAAACCTAATGTCTGGCATAATGGTATGTTGATAACCTGTGTGTGCATATATAAATAAAGTTGTTAAGAACCGTAGTCCACATACAAAAGATATAATTGTCCAAGTAGCATCAAATAATGCAACGCCTACAAAGGTATACTCAGCACATGCCCCTTACCTAGCACGTGGGACGTGAGCTTGCTTAAAGTCTCAGGTACCGCTCGACACACGTGAACTGTGTCCAAATACACATCTAAGTAACACGGAAAAGCTTGCTTAACCATCGCTATACCAGTCGAGACTAATGTCCGTAAACTACGTTACGTCGTCTTTGCGCCGACGTACAAACGTTTCAAAAGCAAACACTAAGATAGGACTAAAAGACACTCGCGTGAGGAGCAAGCAACACAAACAAAGGACTATCACTGTCCACACTTATCTCTCACAGCAACAGGCACCTGAAAACACTTCAAAGGAGCCAGACACACAGCCTCTTCCTAGATCTTGTTCACATGATGGTGAAAAATGTGTAACCACAACTAAAAAGGCATAAATGTGCGATAAGAAGTATATGGATAGAGCGCAGCATCCAGACAACAGTGTGTATTAACACAAGATGAACAGTTACAGATGTAAAACTTCGAAGGAACCCAACATGCAGCATCTTACTACATCCTAATCACATGGTGGTGGAAAGTATTAGAGCAGCAATCCTAATGACATGTCTGTGTATACATTGTGACTCCAAACGAGTATTTAAGCACAGAATGTGCAGTTATAGTTATAAAATTCAGTCAGCCTGGACCACATGAAAATTAGACATACTTATTCTGTCCACTTGAAAACGTTTGCACAGTATGAGAACAGCAGAAGAATATAAGTTCTATAAAACATTATGTCAGATTAATCAAACATATCACAGATGTACATGGTGCCACTCTACCTCCTCATTAAGCCCTTTTATGTGGCTCTGGCAATCGAATATCGTCTTCTGTTCAAAGGTGGAAAGTCTCCTGTCTGTCTCTTGTTTGTTTGAACCATGGATTGTTTTGAGAATAACCCATTTAAGGTCCTCATGTGTATGTCCCTTCTCTAGAAAGTGCTTAACCATCGGAGCCGTAATAACTTTGTTTTTAATGCAGCTTTGATGCTCTGTCATTCTGGTCTTACACTTCCTATTGGTTTTACCGATATATTGTAGCTTACATGGACATGTAATTAAATACACAACATTTTCAGAATTACAATTCGTCATTTCATTAAGAAACCATACTTTCGAAGTATTCAACTGGATTTGTTTGGTCTCTACTGTATATTTACACCTTAAGCAATTACCACACGGAAAATGTCCTTTCACAATAGGTAGTCCCCAAAAGGTGGTTTGTCTAGGTACCACAGGTTGCTTGACAGTAATATAATTTCTGATAAGCATGTTCCTTATATTTTCACTTTTCTTAAAGGCTACAATAGGCAGGGGGGTAGACCCATCTCTGTAAACTTTATTCCATGCTTTTTTAACAATGCTCTTAATCTTATAAAACAGGTTTGAGAAGGTATTGACAAACACAGTACTCTCTTTTTTGTCCTTTCTTTCTTTCTTTTCAAATAACGCTTCACGTTATTATTAAAAGCTCTCTTAGATGATTGCTTGATTAACTTAGCCGGATACCCCTTGCTCAGGACTCTAGCTTTCTACTGCTATTCCTTTTTAATCTCAGAAATTGACCAAAAGGGAGGTTGGTTTTGATGTGATTAGCATGATGACTGTTAAAGTGCAAAAGTGCATTTTTATCTGTGCCTTTACTGTATGGTTTGACCTTCAAAACTCCACCATGATGGAAAATGGTGATGTCCAGGAAGTTAATTGCATCTTCATTAATTTCACGTGTGAATTTGAGAAAGGGATCACATAGATTCAGCCAATCAACAAAGAAACCAACCTCTTCCTTGGTCCCTTGCCACAACACAAAAACATTGTCTATGTAGTGATACCACTTCAACACATTGATTTTGAATGGATTATTATCTGTGTACACAAACCTTTTTTCAAAATATTCAACATACAGATTTGCTAGATTTGGTGCCATGGCGGCACCCATAGTCGTACCTTCTATCTGTTTGTAAAAGTCGCCTTGAAATTGAAAACATTTTTTTGTGAGGGTAAACTCTGCACACCATAAGATGAAAGTGTTGCTAACTGGATGTCCATCTACCCTGTTAGTCAAAATCTCTTCAAAACAGCTAAAGTGGCTCTCTGTGGAATCACAGTATACAAAGATTGGATGTCAAGACTGATCAATATAGTTTCGCCCCTAATAAAAGGCAGATTTTCTATTTTACTGATCGCCTCTGTGGTGTCCCTGAGGTAACTGTCCATCTTCAGGACAAACGGTCTTAAATAGAAATCCACAAATTTGGAGAGTGGTTCAAGTATAGAACTAACTCCTGACAAAATAGGTCTTCCAGGGGTATTTTCCAAACCTTTGTGGATTTTAGGCAGGATATAAAACACAGGCACTCTACCTTGATCACGGATAAGATAATCATGTTCTTGTTTGCTAATCATTTCCATTTCAAGGGCCCTTGATACCTTGGATTTTATGATATTCACCTTTTCTTTGGTCGGATCGTTAGGAATGCGACAATAACTTGTATCATCACTCAACAACCTCAAACATTCTTTCACATAGTCAGAGCGATTTAAGAGAACAATGGCTACCCCTTTATCCACCTGCCTCACGATAATGTCATGGTCTTTGGATAACTTGGATATTACTGTGCGTTGTATGGTGCTAAAGTTAGAGTGATGAGGGATTCCTTGTTGTTCCAGCTTGTAAAGATCTGACAAGACCTATTTTTCAAAGACAAGGGACTCTGCCGTGTAACTTGAGGAAGGAGCATTAAAGGTGGATTTGTTCCTCAGGCTAGTGCGGTTGAGATTGATATACTCATTCCCTGAATGGCACCCATGACCATTTGGAATTATCTTACAGTTGAGCTGCTAAAAGTGAATTTAGTTGATTTCCTCTATTGCAGTTGCATCAGGGTTGGCAATTAGAATTGGTCAGTGGTTGATTCACCAGGTCAGGTGGCCATTGCAACCTATTTGCTTGTTGTGGAGTTGGGTCTGGTGGAGGAGGGGGTTGAGTAGCTTTAATTGAGAAACCCTTTGCATGAAGTGCCTCTCTTTGTTTCCAAACTATATTCTTAACTAGGTTTGAGGGAATTATGATCTCCACCGTGTCTTGGATTGCTATTTTAGGGTAACATATCCGCTCAATGTCACTTGATCTAATGTGTTTCAGAGTTGGAATGGCGTGAAATATGGTCAAGATTGTTACCCTGCTTGGATATGGATCAAAGTGAAGCCTGTCAATCATTGTCGCTGTTATAACTTCAGAGTCCGCCAGGTTGAGCTCTGAGTTATCTGAGATTTGGTGGCCATTACCAAGCTCAGCATTAGTTGATAGTTGCTGGCTTGCGGCGGGCTCAGAGGCTGGAATGGTCTTGGATCTCATGGGCGAAGATTGTCCTATCTGTGGTGTATGCATCAGCTTCTTCTTTCAGTATTCCGATTGTCTCAAGTGCGACCGTTCTGTTCTGTTCCAGTGTCTTGAATGTTCCAACATCGACATTTAGAATGACACAAAAGGTTGCTTAGTGTTTTGAGAAATAGAGTGTGTCGAGTATACTGACAAGTTCATAAAATCGTCATTGGAATGATGTAAAGTTCCATTTGAGTCATTTACCAATGCTGCTTTCGCAGGACACATCAAAGGCGCAGATACAGGTTTAGCTAGCTTACCTTGCAGTGATGCCGGGACCGCCACAGGAGGGTTGGCTGGCTCAGTGGAGTTCTGCGCAAGCTAGCCTGTTTGGTAGGTTGCTTCCTTTGGATTTTTCATTTGCGGAATGATTTGGCAATCTGAGTTCGAAATATTAGCTATAAATGTTTTGGTTTTAGATTTCTTGGCTTTGGCAGCTGGCATGGATATGTTTTTTTTTCTTTTCTGATTTTTGGGATTGATAGATACTATTGATGGCCGCTGTCTGTTCCCTTTCTTTCTTTTCATTTTATTTTACCTCTGAGGGCAAAATACATCATAAAGTGGGATTTCCGTGTTTGGCTCTGGAACTATGATCGCAGAGGCAGGAATCTGGTTAGAAAGCTCCTCTATCACTTGCAGAGAGGAGTTTAATGGAGCACTAGGATCCGAATAGGCTGTTGGTTGAGTTATAATGCTTTCCGTCCTGGTTTCTGGCATCACTATCAGGTCTTGGCTAGAATTGTTGAGATTGTCTGCCTTTTTGTTGGAGCAGACAGAGTCTAGTAACAAAGGGAAGTTCCAGACCATCCAATCTAATTTATCGGTTAGAGTTTGAAGCATGGTTGACTGTAAAGAAACTTTCTGGTCAAGCACTTCATATAATTTTATTAGAGTAAAAATGCTTGCATTTACTGACCAGAGAGTTGCATCTGTATTGGTAGAAGGAAAGCCAAAGGAGGGACGGGGGGCAGGCTTGGTAAAGGAGGCAACTAGCGAAGACTCAGACCCAGAAGCGAAGTGATGATTACTAGGCTGTCCATTAGAGGAAAGCACTAGGGAGTTGGAAAGCCTTCGGGAGGAGTGATTCGGGAAAGTCTCATCAACTGGTTCAGCTGAATGTGGACATGTGGACTTCAACATGTCAATAGAAATTGATTGAGTGTTTAAATCTGGCCGTACCTTGCATTGTTGAATGATCTGTGAATAAAGAGGGGGAATCGAGGAAGAGTCTTAGGCGTGAATCATGGCCGACGTTGAGCCACTTTCTCTTCAGTGCAAAGCGGGAGACGGCGTGTAATAGACATCTGAGTCCCCCCCCCCAGCTATTTGAGGGAAGGTAAGTGTCGGCATTGTTAATTCAGAGAGCACAGGGATGGGCTTAACCGCATTGGTCCAGCTCGCAATAGGAGCGAAAGAAACTGCCTGGACGTCATTTGGTCTCTGCATATTGGAATTCAGGCTAGTCTTCATTTGATTGCTGTTGGAAGATAAAAACTGCCTAATGTCGTATTTTTTATTGTGATGGTGTACTGTGCCCACCTCTGTTGTTTGGCCTCTTGCAGGATGTCTTTAGGAGGAATGTTGGCATGTGAAGCTGTGCCAGGGTGTTGTGGGCAGGGCATCCCTGTCGTTAGCCTGTATGTTGCCATGTCACGGTTAACAGCTGCTTTAAGCTTGCACAGGGGGGGGTCAGCATGTGAATAGCCTTGAACCCAGAGCTACTCACTCGCAGTTTCTCGCACAAGGATCGCTGTGGGATTTGGAAATTCAAGATCCGTCATGCAGAGCACAGTGCTGCAGAGCCACGGTGCTCCGGTCTGCAGTGTGTACTCTGCGGTACACTTGCCGTTGCGCGCTAGTGCACGCGCGAGCAGGTTACATAGAAGCTTACGTGATAGTGGGCGGGTCTGGAAGCAAAGTAACCCAATGGAAATGAAGTAAGGAGAATGTTCGATATTTTGAAAGCTGGAACACAGAGCTTTTCGCAGGTCGCAGTCTGTACTCTGCGGTACTCTTGCCGGTGTGCGCCTCTACTCTACTCTCGACCCCCGTCAGGGAAAAAGGAAGAAAAGGGGAGCGCACTGAAGCAATGTTCCAAGGAAAAGAATCCGAACCCCCCCCCCTCCTGGTCGCTAACCCAAGGGGTCACTACTACAGACCTGGAGGACCTCTGGGCAGCCATGACCAAGGAATATCAAAAGGGCACAGAGGAGCTCATGGAAAAGATCTCTGGAATGGATAAATGCATGGAAGAGGTGGAAAGCAGAACGACAGAGATCGAAACTAAGATATGCAAACATTCCTATGAAATTGGGGAGGGAGCGGCCAGAATCACCGCCCTAGAGGCCAGATGTGAAGCTCTGGAAACAAAACAAGAAGACTCTGAAAACCGCTCCTGCTGCAACAACATCTGTCTTCGTGGGATCCCAACTTCCATCACGGATGCAGAACTGGGCAACTTCACTGAGATCTCTTTCGGTTTATCTTAACCCTCCCAGACAGTGCCCCACTGGAATTGGACAGGCACCATCCGCACCTTCAACCACGCTGGATGTCCTGCCAAGAGTCCATTTCTACAGGGTTAAGGAAGAGATCATGCAGATAGCCAGGAACACTGCTCGCATACAATTTAGAGATACCTCAATCTCCCTATACCAGGACCTTGCAGCAGCCATGCTACTGAAAAGGAGGAAGTCCCTGAAACCACTAAAAGAATGGCTGAGGGATAAGAAAGTTTCATATCGCTCAGGGTTTGCCACCGCTCTGCTGTTCAACTTGGAGGGTAAGCAATGGCAGATAAGCACAATGAAAGAAACAGATAAACTATTAAACCTGGCGTGAGCAAACGATGACGAGGAAAGCTCAGTGTCCGGTGAGCACCCACTGAAGGAGAGTATGCAGGCCTTGTCCCGATCTGACAGTAGGAGAAGGATCAAAGGTCCTTCACAAGGACAGAAGAAGCCTGGTAGGCTCTGACTGAGAGCAATCCACCTACAAGGAAAGGCCCACCCATTGTGAACTCAGCCGGGTGCCTAGGAAACCCCCTCCTCCCCCAGGGAATGACTGCAATACGCACCCCGCTGGGGGTCAGATGAACCTTTGCAGTGGAGAACTCACACACTTCACAGAGGAACAGCCATGACTGATGCGAGGAGTCAGCAGTGAGATGACAGCTGGGAACGAAAGCTGCCAAAACTGTACCTTCAACACAAAGGTCAGGTGGACGTGGTTTCATGCATATAGCAATGCACACTGGTTAGTTGTCAGGCTCTGGGCCGGTTGACCCGAGAGTTGAGGGCTGGTCTCAAAGACTCAACACTGGTTGTGGGAGGGTGGCAGGAGGAGTTAATAAAGTTACTTTTGTTGGGGGGAAAATAAGTTGGGATCTGGGTCAAGGCAGAGGCCTCTGGACGCTACAGCACTGTAGGTGGGATAGCATGGGTCGCCTGTTCTTCCACCCATGGGACAGAGGGTGTGGACTGGAAGATGGAATAGCGTGGTATAAGCTAGACGGTGGACACAACTATGGAACTGAGCATGGTAACCTGGAATGTGCATGGCCTAAACTACCCAGGGAAACGGAAATCAGTGGAGCATAGATTATTTGAGCTCTCAGCTAATATAGCCTGCCTACAGGAGACTCACCTCCTAGCGGGGGATGAGAAACGGATTCACTTCCGGCGATTTAACAAATGCTACTTCACCACAGCAGGAGAGAAGAAGAGGGGAGTGGCACTGCTCTTTAGCTGGGATGTGCCACTAACGAGATCACAGTGAAAAAAGACCACATGGTGAGATATCTATTCGTTATGGGGTGCTTATTAGTACAAGACATGACCTTCGGCTCTATCTACTGCCCAAATAGTGCACAGGACAGGTTTCTCCACACCATCCTCACGGACATTGTCGCATTCTCGGAAGGCCGCCTTCTTATAGGAGATGATTCAACCTAGTCCATAACCAAAATAGTGACAAGACCCTATCCCCAACAAGAGAAGACTTTGCTCAGACAATAGGTTTTGCCGAATTCTTAAGAGAAACATGATTAGTAGAAATGTGTTGACTCTCTAATGAGGGTACACGTGACTATACGTTTCACTTGCATGTCCATAACAGGTTCTCTAGAATAGAGCTAATCTCAATGTCCAGTGAACTATTCCCCTGCCTAGAAGAAGTTCATATATATCTGAGGATTATCTCAGACCATGCACCAGTACAGACCCGAGTCAGGGTATGCATTCTCCCGAAGCCACCACAATGGCACTGGAAGATGCAGGACTCATTACTACAAGATGGGTTAACCAAAGAGGAAATAGCCAACTCACTTGCGTTCTACTCCCAGGAGAATTCCTCGGTGGGATGTACAGAAGCGGTGCTATGGGATGCCATGAAGCCAGTGGTCAGGGTTGTGTTAATGGGTTGCATTTTAGCACAAAATAGTCCTGTGCAGTTGCAGCAGCCCAGGCTGGAGGAGAGGGTAGCAACACTGGAAGGGGTTCACAAACGGACTCAAACAGTGAAGACAGGTAGAGAACTCAAAAAGGCAAAATCTGCCCTAGAAATGCAGACAAATCTGCACAAGCACTCACATACTCAAAATAGTTTTACTACATAAACAGTAACAAAGAAAATAAACTATTATTGTACAAATTAAAAAAGCTCGACTCCCAAAATAATATCCCCACATTAAGGGATAAAGATGGGTCTCTGCTGTCCTGAGAGAATGACAAAAGGGATGCTATGATGTTCCATCATAGCGAGGTGATGATGGGAAACCCTATTAGCAACCAGCTGCAAGATGCTTATCTAGCCAACCCTTCAAACCAACCAAAGCTAACTCAGCCAGAATCCCTCAAAGTTCTGATAACCCTGGAGGAAGTACTAGAAGCCATAAAAACATTAAAAAAACACTGCCCCAGGCTCTGTTGGATTTTCTGCAAGGTTCTATAGGACCTATGCTCACATCTTAGCCCCGCAGCTAGTGAACTCCTTTCTAACCACAGGCAGCACCACCCATCAATGGAGGAGTCCCTCACAATACTTATCCTAAAACCGGATAAAGACCCAGAGAATTGCACATCCTATCGGACCATAATGCTAATGAACAACAATGCTAAAATGTTCTCAAAGGTCTTGGCAACCAGACTGGCTAGGGTTCTCCCTGAACTAATTCACACAGACCAAACCGGTTCTATACCGGGTCATACGACCCAGGACAACATTAGGCGTACTCTAGACTTGATCAAATGTGCCACAAGAATGAAGGTGGAGATGGCTGTGATCTCACTGGATGCCCATAAGGCATTTGGCCTGCGAGACTGGGGCTACATAAAGAAAGCTCGTACCCGATTCGGGTTTGGCCCGAAGTTCGTGCAGTGGGCCAAGGCCAATTACCAACATCCCGCCATACCAATCCCACCCTGAAAATAAATGGAAGACACTCCCCGAAGCTCCACATCTCAGGAGGCACTCACCAGGGATGCCCCCTATCTCCCCTGATAGTCGCTGTTTCAATGGAACCATTTGCACTAGGATACAAAATGACGCAAGTATACAAGGGCTGCAGTTGTATGGGAACCATTTTAAGGTCTCTATGTAGTCTGATGACGTCCTCCTCTTCCTGACGCAGATCAAAGACTTACTCGAAACGCTCTGCCATGAGATCTCAGCATTTGGGGAAGCATCAGGCTTCAGGATTAAGTACGAGAAGTTGAAGGCCTTGGGGATAAACATCACCCAGGAACTTTAAAGAAACGTTAAGAAAAGTCTGCCCTATCCCCTGGGCCAAATCTCAAATCGCCTACCTAGGTGTGAACATTCCCCATAGAACTGAGAGAACATACCCGCCAACTTCCTGCAGTTGGAACAAACAGGAGGTAATATGGCTGTGGAGAATTACAGCGTTAAAAATTAACCTGGTCCCTAGACTGCTCTATCAGTGCTTAGCAGTGCCTCTGGCCATACACTCAAGGGAGCTCCTAAGATTACAAAAGGGTATCCTGAATTATATATGGGGCTGGAGAAAACCGAATGTTGCCAAAAGAGTGATGCTCAGAGGGGCTGCAGGAGATCTTGGGGTACCTGACGTATCTAGATATGCCCTGGCTGCACAATTATTACACGCCTTCACCTGGCAGGCTAACTGTAACCAACCCCGGTGGAAACAGATAGAAGAGCATTGGCGCACAACCCCCTTGTCCACCTTGCCACTCCTCGTGGCAACACGTGAAGCCCCGGGCACAGGCCCATTAACAGTCACTAAAATATAGTCCAGAGCTGGAAGAGGGCTACAAGCCAATGGGGCCATAGGGGGGGTCATTGGGTCCACTCACCCAAGTATGGAGCAATCCACACTTCACCCCGGGAGACAATCAAGCGGGATTCAATGCATGGCAGGAGTGGGACTTGGTACACGTTAAGGACTTTTACACCAATGGCACTGCACTCACCTTAATGGAATGCAAAAACACATTTCAGATGCCAGAAACTGAAAGATTCCGATACGTCTAACCCCGACACTGGCTGTCACAGCATAGCACTAGAACGCGGGGGAGCAGAGAACTGAACCGGTTAAAACTTACATTAACATCAGCGCCCCCAAGGGGCAAAATATCGGCCCTGTATAAGCTCTTAGAAAAGGGTAACCCCAGCAAGAAGGAGAACTACATGCTAAAGTAGGAAAGGGACATAAGGAGAGAACTGGAGCAGGAGGAATGGGGGCATATCTGGTCCCGGATGCACAAGACCTGAAAATGTATCACAAACAAAGACGGGACTGTAAAGGTATGGTTCAGGTGGTATTTCACCCCTGAAATTCTGCATAAAAGTAATCCAGGGCTGCCGTCATTTTGCTGGAGGGGATGCAACCTAATGGGCTCACTGTTCCATCGCTCATGGGCCTGTCCAAAACCAATGCAATTCTGGAGAGAGGTATTGGACCAGATCAAATTAATCATGTGACAAGTATGCCTAAGATTTAGGCTTGACCACGAGCCCCTTAGCTCCACCTCGTTTGAGGTTGTGAAAATAGACATGTGGTCATCATTCGTTTCATGCCGATATTTACCCTAGACTTATCTCACCGCTACAAGACAGGCCGGCCCAGGTTTGTGTGTCTATCAACATGCTTAACCATATACAGCCAGGAATTTGTGAAGTTCTTGGAATCAAAGAGGTACCACCATGACCCATTACTCTGAATTATACACTTGACACAGGAATTATTATGTTAATATATTTAATAAGTCACCCTACCTTCTAAATGTTCTTATTCTCATCACACAAGCTAAAGCAAAAGCAGACAAAATATAAGATAACATCACAACCCATGAACAAGGTTGCCATGTGGGCAAAGAGCATGTTTGAATAGTTAAATAGAACAAGTTGTAGTTTCAGTTTAGCCGCATGTGTCCTCTGGGAGCTATGCTAAACTAAGTTATGCTACACGCCTTCAGTCTAAATGCACGCAGCATGTCCCCACTTTTCACTCATGTTTAGAGCAGGATGTGCTTCAAACAAAACAGCGCCTTCTGAGGTTTAACAAGTTCTGCTCCGCCAGGTTCGGCTATCTCCTTCCTGCTACTGCTCTGGACTCTTCCCCAGCTCTGCTGACCTCAATGGATCTGTGAGTCTGCTGCTCGATGGGCAGATTCCTCCCACCTCCTTCTGCTTGCGCCTTATATATGAGAAGTGACATGGTTTGCCTGCCCGCGTGCGCGTCATATCCACTATCTAGAAGATTAAGGCCTGACGCTCAAGAGTGTCACTGTGCTTGTTGGAATTAAATCTCCTATGTACAAACCATTAAAGTGGGTTTTGTATGTGATCAGTGACTGCCCCCATTGCATTTCATGGGACTTGACTTCAGCGAAGAGCTAGATATGTTACTTTTCTCTTAAATCTTGCAGAGCGCAGACGTGCATCATGTGCCTATTTGTGTCTGAATATTTCCTGTCCTTGCCTCCTTATCAGATGAAACACTCAAACTGGTGTGAAGTCAGCGCTTGCACCTACTGTGTGCAGTTATAACAGGAAGCTACCGTTCATGGTTTTGCTCTCTGCTAGAACAGGAATGCACAACGTCCTGGACTTTAGTTAAGCCAAAAGAAATTCTTGAAGCAAGTGTATGCACCCGCTCTCTTTCTAAGGCATGTGTTGTATGTCTGACAACCATTATATTCGAAGAACATTTTAGCAATTGTCATTAACATTTGCCATTGTTTCTGGCTACAAGCTGCCTGATATGAGAAAAAGCTGTCTTACCTTAGGCTTATTAGCATGACACACGGGCCTGACGATATCATGGGACCCGGGGATTGTATTACTGGGGGACACAGGAAAAGGGGTGTTCCCACTCACAGGGCATATGGCGGACCTGATCACCCACCTTCTTACTGCAGCTAAAATTACCATTGCCTGGCTCTGGAAGCAACCGGAAGCACAAGCAACCTTTACATGTGGTGGGTGAAATGCTGGGACACAGCAGTGGCTGACAAAATGATGGCCTCTTGTGTGGTAGTCATGGGTAAGTTCTACAGCAGCTGGTATCCCTTTTATGACTATGCAGAACTATTGCCAGGGATAGCGCGACAACCACCAGCTCTCCGATGGTGCACAAAGCACTGCACCTTGAACTACCGCCCTACCTCCCACCACTTGCTAATGATACAATATATTGGACTGGATCCATTGAATGTATATTCCTATATTGTTTATGCTGCCTCGCAGTGGTACTAAAACAAATTGCACCTTTGTTTTGACTTGACCCAACTGTTGTTGTTAAATACCAATAAGATGTAATGTTGAAAAAAAGTGTTCACTCGTCAAATGATACTCATTCTCCTACAGAGTGGTTATTACTGCTGGACACTCTGCATTAGCCCATTTGAACTTGCAGTGACAAGAGAAAAGAGGGTGTGGGGAGCCCTGAGGGAAAGAGATGAATGCAGCGTGAGCTGTGTTTTCATTGAACAGGGTAACTTACATCGCTAGCTCTGCTACACAAGTGTCAATTTAATTAGAAAATCTACAGAATTATGTAGCAAATTGCTATGCAATACTGCTTATTTTATGCCTTATCTGGTATCTCTCCTTGAAGAGCACAGGCTGTTGGCGAATAGAGATGGTGTTGGTGCCCTGGTGCTACTTGACCTGACTTTAGGGTTCAACACTGTCAACCAAAAAATGCTGATGGAAAAGTATGAAGCAGTGGGTAACACTGTCTTAGCCCAATAAATGATTCACTGTTATCAGATAAGATTGTACCTAATATATACGAAACTCAAGCCATTCTTCGCCCTTCTGCCCATTCACATCAACATTTCTCCTCCTTGCTTGTGGAGCTTCAGGGAGGTCGACACTGTCACTAACTCTTTAGCATTGATATCCCCCGTTGGAATCCTTGATCCATTGGTTCATATTATCTTTTGCAACTAAGCAGATGTCAACCAGATTATTCTGCAGGTAAATTCACTCCTTCAGTCCACCCAGGATTTACAGGACTGTTTCTCGGCCTTGAACTGCCTGTGGCCAATAACAAAGCATTCCGGCCTTGCTCTTCCTGTCCTAATACAAGCCCAGACGTTAACTCTGGCATCAAAGATTACTAATGATTAATACAAGATGATTTTACTTAAGATTGGTTCAGACCTAATTTCCTGTAATTAGATCAGGTGGGGGTAGCATCCAGGCCACTACTGCTTTAGCGCAGCCCAGGCTGGACTATGCACAGCGCATTTGCCTGGCCCATTCTGCCCACTTAACAGGATGTAACAACTACACAATACCTCTACTTTGTATAAACTGCACTGGTTGCCAGTCAGAAAGTCTATCGTAATTAAGGCACTGTTTATTTGTGCACAGGACAATCCATTCCGTGCAATCGGATCATCTAGTGTATCTGGTCCTCTATCTGGGAGGATATGTGGTCACGTGCTCTGTGATCCTGGGCTTGGAGGAGGTATATGGCAGATCCCCTGGACCACTCACCACTCCCCTGGGCTGTGGCTGAGGATTGTCAGCAGGGATACTGTCAAGCTTCATCTGCCCCTTTTTAGTAGGATCAAACCTCTGTTCTAGATCAAGATATCCCCTTTCAATGGCAGCAAACCAACCGAGGGAATCTGGCTATCTGTTTGTCTGTGCGTCAAAGAGGGAACTAAGATGAACCAGCAGTGTTTACTGTAGAGGAGCCATGGTAGGAATCCAATAGAGAAGCAGTAAACAAGGGAGCATTAGAGGTATGGCAATGAAATCTAATGTCGCTGACAAGTCTAACAAAGGTTTGGTCCACGGCACCACACAATTCAGGAAAGAGACAGGAGAGGATTGGAAAGTGAAGGTTGGAGGAGAGATGAAGGATGCAGGGCAACACACCAGGTGATGATTGGTGGAGGTCAAGAGGAGAAACAGAAGATTGGAGCTTAGAGGAGATAAAAAGAGGCTAGGAGGAAACTCCACCGGAATACGGATGAGGGCATCTAGGGAGAGAGGGGGTGGGTAGTGATAGCCAGTGATATAACCGCACCTCACAACGTTATTCACAGAAAACGAGACAACAAAAAGAATAATAGAGGCACCTAATATTGGCGTACATTCTGTTTAATAAACAATGTCATGGCCAAGAGGTGGTGGGGGAAGACTAAAAGGGAAGGCGGGGATCAGGGGCTGAAATGGTTTCTTTAATTCATTTTAATAGTTATTATAGAATTACTTCACAGTTTGAAGCATGATGCAGCACACTTTATTTCACAGGCATGAAATTCAGTATCTCAAGTAAGCTAACCTGTAAAAGTGGCTGTAAAGCTCTCTTATGGCTGGCTTCAGTGATCGTAAATAACACTTCCTAAAGCAGACTTGCTTCAAGCTGAAGTGGTTTGATTTCTAGCTCTCCTGTGTAAGCAAAGAGTTGCACATTTCCACACGGATTTCAGCTTCACTGCTTGGTTAATCACAGTATAACATTTCTCTGTCCCTTAAAAAAATAATCAATATGTGATTTCCCAACTTCCAGCACATCAATAATATGTGACAATGTTTTAAGAGCGATATTTTTAAATGTGCCATTATTTTTTACCAGAACATAATCTTTAAGCACTCTTTTTTCAATGGCATTTCTACAACACAATGTTTACAAAAACATTAATATCATATAGAACTGTGGATAACATATCGCAGGGAGATACTGGGCCTCATTACAACCTGCCAGTCCGGGACCGTGCAAAATCCGTGACGGCGGTAAAAACGTTTCCGTGTCCGCAAGGTTGCGGAAAAACCGTCCGATTACACGCTGTCGGTCGCGTGCACCACACGGACACGGACTCGGAAACGTTGTTACCGCCGTCACGGAAAACCTCACGGAAATGGAAATAACGCAGCCACAAGTGGTGCAAAACAAGAGAGGCGGCCATCATATAAAAGCACAATGCATTGCCATCCAGAGTCAGCACAAGCACAATCCTAACTCTGAGAAGCCAAAAGGGACCATCAGCATGTCTGCCAGGATTCCTGCTCAGAGGCAGCGCAAACAGCGCTTCAGCGAGGCGGAGCTAACCGTCTTGGTGGAGCACATTGTGGACAATGCGGAGATGCTGTTCAGCGCCGACCAACGGCGTGCCACACAGCAGCGGAGGAAGAAGGTGTGGGCCGAAGCTGCACGCAAGTGCACCACTGTGGGCGTGACAGTGAGGAGCGTGAAGGACTGCCACAAGCGGTGGGACGACCTGAGGCTGAGGGTACGCAACCTCATTTCCACGCACCGCCAACGCAGCAGTGGGACAGGCGGAGGACCCCCTTCCCCACTGAGGCTGCAAGCATGGGAGGAGCGTTGCAGCAGCGTCCTCCACCTTGAGGGAATCCATGGGATCGGGGAGGCTGAGGCAGGAGTGAGCCCACCTGCAGATGCCGGTAAGTGCCCAAACATAAATGCCACATGAAAATATGCAGTTGTGAGTACTGGGCCAAAGGACCCATTAACAACCCCCCCCCAGGCAGTGCATGTGTGGGCCAAAGGACCCATTAACAACCCCCCCCCCAGGCAGTGCATGTGTGGGCCAAAGGACCCATTAACAACCCCCCCCAGGCAGTGCATGATTGGGCCAAAGGACCCATCATGATCCGTATGGCAACCAATATCACAGAATGCATACACCAGCAATCAGATGCATGTGACTAACACTATTCAATGTACAATCTTAATGACACATGTGATGCACCCATCTGCCACCACAACAACACTAATTGCATGCCCTTTGTGTCCCCACAGCCGTTTCAAGTGACAGTGATACTGCACAACAGGCCAGCCAATCTGCACCGGCAAGTACACAAGCCACCGCCACCACACAGGAGGATGCTGCCGGCAGTTCTGCACCTCTGGCCACATTACCAGCCACTACAGATGTGCCGCCCACCACCACCACCGACATCCCCACCGTCTCCACACTGCCTGAGTCTAGACAGGTGCCACGGGAACCTATCATGGCCACCCAACACAACACCGAAGGCAGCAGCGCTGCAGATGGGGCGGCCTGCAGTCATTACAGTGCCCCGCAAGAGCACTCGGAAACGGGGCCACATGGGGAGATGCCCACATTGGAAGACCTGGGCTCCTTCCATGAGCTGGAGTTCAGCCCCACAACACTGAGGAGTCCCATGAGGTCGCCCACCCCATCCATGGCCGAACTGAATGCCCGCATGCAGCGGATGGAGGAGCAGCAGGCTACCCTCACCCAGCTGGTGGAGAGGCAGCTAGAGGAATCCAGGCTGCAGAGGGAGAGCTACAATACCTCAGTGCGCCGCCTGTCGAGGTCCATCGAACGCTTTGCAAGCACTATAGTAACCCTTGCACGCCATGTGCGGGAGGGCAACGACCATACCTCCAGGCTTGTAGAGGCCATGTTGGTTGGCCAACAGGCAAATCTGACACGGATGCCCTCAATCCCAGATTCTGAGCAATCAAACACAACCACCCCATCCAGCTCCACTACTGCCAGTCCAAGGAGGCGCTTGAGTAGGCTAACGGGTCCCTCGGGCAAGGTCGCACAGGCACAGAAGCGCACACGGAAGTGATGGCATGTGTGTGGGGCTGTGCAGGACACATGTGGACTACAAGGGTGTGAGAGGGGTGGGCACGTTTGGGTGGTGGGGTAGGTAGTTTTGGGGGTTTGAACAATGGGGCCTGGGTGGGGGTGGGCATGTTTGGGTGGTGGGGTAGGTAGTTTTGCGGGTTTGAACAATGGGGCCTGGGTGGGGGTGGGCACGTTTGGGTGGTGGGGTAGGTAGTTTTGGGGGTTTGAACAATGGGGCCTGGGTGGGGGTGGGCACGTTTGGGTGGTGGGTGGCCCCGGGTGTACAGCTTCCCTAACCAATGCACCTCGTTCCCTGTTGTTATTACATCAATACATCACCATTTCGAATCAAGACATACATGTGTGGACATTGATCATTTATTTTGCAGTGCAACTATTAATTCATTGTCGTCACCATGTTCGTGCATTTCTGTGAATGTGCTGTGACTCAAAAGTAAATGCGAATCAGGGCATCCCGTGCTCTCAGGCCATCATGTGGACCCCCAGGGGGAGGCGGTGCCATCCCATCCCCATCTCCATCCCCATCCCCATCTCCATCCCCATCCCCATCTTCCTCATCTGCGTCTGGTGGCATTGGGATGTTCCTGCGCAGGCATATATCGTGCAGCATGGCACATACAAGCGTGATTTTACCCGTCTTCACTGGGCTGTACAGCAGTGATCCGCTAGAACTGCTCAGACAGCGGAAACGGGCCTTCAGCAGTCCAAATGTCCTCTCAATCATTCCACGTGTGCGGATATGTGCCCTATTGTATGCCTCTTCATGCCTGTTCCTTGGTCTCCGTACAGGTGTCATCATCCATGGCGTGAGTGCATATCCCGCATCACCTACATGGGATGTAGATGGGGGAACATGTCAGTGTTTGTGGCATCATGTCCTCATCTGCTGCTGTGCAATCTTGTATCATCATTCATTCATGCATATGTACCATGACGTGTATGGAGGTATGTTTTGGGCATCACGATGTATGTCGCTAACTGGATATGGGCCTACACATTAACTTGCATGTTTACTGTGCCCTGCGGGTGACATTTGATTGTGTGCATGTCACGGTGCAGTGCTGTCCACACATGGCAGAGTGACTCCACTGTACGGAAGTAGTAAATACACGTCGTCTCATTTACACGCCTCTCGTGCCTTATGAGGCAGTGTTTCAATTGAGGGTGGGTGTCTGCAGTGGCACAAGGTTCATGGGACAGTGACGGGATTGGCTGTGCCAGTGTGTGCACGGGCACATTGTGGTGCCCTGTCATGTCTTCCTTCATGATGTTTGGCATCCGCTGTGTATTTGGTAGATGGAAGGGGAGTGATGCATGTGCGGTCACAGCGGCACACTCACAATGCTCATTGGCCTGGACACACACACACCACTTCGACAGGGTTGTAGCATTGTCAGCTGTACTCACCCAATAGCCATGTGCTTTGTCCGGCATAGCGTTCCATGTAGCGTGGCAATGTGGAATTCCGCAGTACCATTGAGTCATGTGATGAGCCTGGGAAACGTGCGCAGCAGTGTGTAATCAGTTGCATGGCATCACAAACCATCTGGACATTCAAAGAGTGATACTGTTTCCTATTGCGGAACACCACCTCAATTGCACGTGGTACTGTCAGCTCAACGTGGGTGCAGTCAACTGCGCCTATGTAATTTGGCATGCCTGCTATGGCATGGAAAGCCAACTTGGTGGCAATGACCTCGGGGAGGGTGCGGGGTAGGGCTATGTGTTCCGACACATGGCGCAACAGGGCATCCAGTACCTGTACCAGGATTTCTGAGAAACAGGGTTGTGATATGCCGTGCAGCTCACCAACCGTGTGTTGATAGGTGCCAGTGCCAAGGAAATGCAGTACTGAGATAACCTTCAAGAGGGGGGGGGTGGCGGTGGGGGTGTCAATTTGGCTGCTGATGTTGTCCTCAATCATGGCGGTGATGTGCAGGATTGTTGCACGGTCCAGCCGGTATAGTGTGTGAATCTGTCCTGGGGTGAGGTTCCAGTGTGAGGCCCTGATGCGTGGTATTGCTGGCTGGCGGTGAGGTCGGGCTGGCTGGGCAATGGGGTTTGCCAGAGCTTAAGCGTTGGCTGGTTGCCGCCTGCGCCTCCTCTGCCTACGCCTCCTCCTCTGCGCCATTACTGCCACCATGTGCAGTGCTGCCTGTTGGTTGAGTAGGCCCAGTCCCAGTGCTACTAGACCTGCTGCCTGCATGGTTCTGTGTTGTGTTGGGCTGGGTGTGGCCCTTTTGTAGGCTCCCAGTGGCCTGCTTGGTCCAGCTGGGCTGATTTGGTGCACCTGTGCCCTGATTCAGTTCAGCAGGCAGTGTATAACGCCATGTTCGCGGTGGCGGCGGTTCCGCAACCGTGATCACGGTATTTACGCCATTTTTGTTGCTGGTATTTCCGTGTCCGTGCTAGTTGTGATGCTCACGGTGTTTCGTTTTGACGGTAACAGAGGGGTTTCCGTGCAGACGGACTTAACGGGACCCCTATTTCCGCGGTGGCGGTTGAGGGTGGTGCTATTACCGGGGCCGCGGGTCATGATTGGGCGGACATGGAAACGGTGCCGGTATGGTTTTACCCGCAGTGTTAATTCCGTACCGGAGTACTTGTAATGAGGCCCACTGCTGCAGTGAAGAGGTAAATATCATGCAGAAATCAGAGCAAAGAGGAGGAATGCTGGCATGAGTCAACAGGAGAAGGCTAGAGGACATATAAGGGATAGAGAAGTTTTGTTGCAGTAGAATTTGTCGAATTCGACATCTTTTTTGTGTGCTGAATTTGGCCGCAAATATACGTGGGGGTGAGTAAAGGTAATAACTATGTTGGGAGGAAGTGAGGGGAAGGTAACGGCATGTGGCCCCCTGCATATGTTTGCGGCCAAATGGAATAAAAGAAGAAAATGACAGAATTGAATTCAATGAAAAAAACTCAGCAAAATCGCATAGAACCAAATACAAAGGAGAGCAAGGAGGTAGGAAGGCGACAACCAGAGAAAGTGGTACAGCAGAAAGGAAGGCGCTTCATAGGAGTCCTAAAGGAGAGTTGGATGAAGGTCAGGGCAGGCTTGCTTCATCACCAACAAGGGTGAGACTGTAGAGGTACGAGCATGTGGCAAAGCATTATGGTATATGAGGGAAGTGTGGTAAATCAGACATAGGAGGCAGACAAGAAGACATGATTCAACAAGTTTTATTAAAGAAAGGAAGGCCTCAGTTGTCCCTATAGCTAGGATAATGGGTTTCCCTAACATCAAAGAAAACAACAAACTGGTGCTCATCAGAATGTCTCATAAAATATGTTGTCCTCTGTCCAAAACCTGCTCTATCCTATACTCTGTCCGTACCACTAATAACGAAAACAATATAAGCTTAGCCTAAGTAAATTTGGCCCCACATTTCTTAGCTGGTTTCTCGCTGGTCTGTTATTACAATTCACAAATTGGGTACTTCAAGTCTTTTCTCTCCTCTAAGAGAAGGTTGCTCGGGATCGGCCAACTGTTCTGATGAGTTCAAAAGGTTAATCTCTACCTTGAAAGTGGTTTGCTGCACTTTCTCTTTCCTTGCTACAAAAATATCGATGAGTCCTGATCTTTTGACTTCTATACTCAGTCTCTTGTTCATGTTAGGCCGTCGGGATGTGTGATGGTGTTTATTTCCTTCTGAAGTGTTCTGTGGTTCAGCCCCTCATTGGCTATCTGACCTCTCGGGTCATCTGGTTGTTATATCACTTCAATTCCCTCGCAGGTTATTCTTAGACTCAGCCCCTCGTTGACTTTTTGTTTTCACGGGCTGTTGCTTCTTTGGTCATACTCTCAGATCCTCATGGGCTGTTTGGGCTCTCTGGCCTTCTCTAGGAGGAAACAAAATGTGTTATCAAGTTTTAAATCTAAAAATAAAAAAATGGTTTATATTTTTAATTGCTGTTGGAGCAGTAATAAATAAGTAAAGCATAATGCTCGCCTCCTGTCTCGATATAGAATTAGACAAAAATTCAGCGAGGTCTGGCAGGTAGCGATTAAAGAGGCAGGGAGCTAGAATGCAACCCTGCCTCACACCTCTTTCGATTGTTATGTCAGATGATAACTGGCCTTGCATGTTTAATATCACATGCATTGTTGTCCGCTCATGCAGTGCTATTATGATAGCTAACAACCCCTCAGGGATACCCCAGCTTTTTAACTTTTGCCACAATGTGTTCCTATTGACCAAGTCGAATGCTTTCGACAGATCTATTACGGCCATATAAATAGGTTTAGATTTAGTCTTGATTTTTTTCCCCTTGATAATGCTGAAAGCAAGTCCATTTAATGTGGTTCACAATCCTTTACGGAACCCGATCTGCAACTTAGAGAAAATGCCCTCGGACTCCACCCAGTTCTCTACTTGTTTCAAAACCATACCAGAGAATATTTTACTGTCGGAGTCCAGAAGGGCGATAGGGCGGTAGTTGACTGGCTCAGCCCTATCTCCCTTCTTATGAATGGGGATGATGATGGCTCATCTCCATGAATCGGGGAGACTACGGGTCTGTATAACATTCTTAAAGAGACCATGCAGAATTTTAGACAACGCTATTATGTTAGTCTTCAAGATCAAGTTTGTGTGTCTGTTGGTACCCGCCAATCTCGATCTAGAAGCCTTGTTAATTAATCTTACTATACCATCCATTTCTATGTGAAGGTCCCATGTTACCTGCTTAGATACGACCCCTTGCTCAAGCTTTGGTTTGGTCGGTACATCGCTAAAATACTTAGACCAGACCTTTTCAGATATTGCATTAGATTGTGAGCACCTTGCGAGAGTGTCTGGTTGTTAACTATAGCCCAAGAAATCCTTGCATGCATTGGTAACACAGCGTCTAACATCTGCTGACCATCCCTAGTGCTGCACAAACATCTGTGTTCACGTGACCAGTTATGATAGCTATTGCAAACTTCCTTCTTTGTTTGCAAAAATCTGAGCTGCGAGAGGCCTAATGATTTTAAGGCATGTAGGCTATTACGCAGCCTCTTTTTTAAATATGTTTCCTCATCAAGGTTATACAGATGATTATTAAATCTTTGATCATTGGAGGTTCTATATCCCATTAGAATTCTACAAAGCCACCCGGAGAGAGTAGGCTCTGCAACTCTGATTCAGAACCATATTGGATGATTTTTTCCAGCTTTGTGTTCAATTTAGAGCCGTTTATAGTAAAACGAACAACCCTATTTCCTTTCAAATATACTCATATCTTAAAGGAAATACATTGCTCACTTGAGGTGTTCCCAACAAGAACAAGGCTTGTAGAGGAAATGTGCGCAGCACTGGAAAGGTTCCGGAGAGACAGCCAGGTAATCAATTAAACCATGTTGCGGCAGGCACCAAATCTCCTAATATATTTCCATTGACAATTTCCAGATTCCAATTAATGAAAAATGTCTTCCGGATCTCCCCGTTAGTCCCACTAATAGAAGTCCTGAGGGACATCTTTGAAGAAGCTATATAGTGTGCGTTAAGATCGCCCGCTATCAACACATGGTCGTTAACCAAAGGGATCCAGTATATGTTGATCAATACAAGGCTTCTTATTATGTTGTCTAACCTAAAGACACATCTGACTGCTAGAATACCTGGTAAGTCTAAAAAAATACTTTCAATACTGTACCCTTTAGTATTCTGAATCGCCACAAGCAGGCCCCCACATGGTCTACCACCAAACGGGCAGGTTACGAGCTAATCACCTGTTGTAAAAACATCTATTCAAGTCATAGTTTGGGAAAATGTGTCTGCTTGTGGCGATATCTCGAAAGGAGGATGGGCCCTGTGTGTTCCAACTAATACGTTTTATCTCTTCCTCTCCTAAAGTAAATCTTCATTTACAGTCAATTTCTGGAAGACTTCGGATAAGATCTCTGGCAATAAAGAGATTTATTTTTTAGCGGGCAATTCTCTACTGTCACTGTTCCAACTAGCCTCTTTTTCCTCATCAGATTTGGTGCATATATTTGCTTCCCTCTGTTCATAAGAGTATGTATTTTGCCCTTTTACCCTCAATCTCCAATTCAGGCAGGTGATCCAAGACCTCTATTCCTATATTCTTAAGTTAATTTGCAGACATTAATAATGTGTCCATTCCTACATTTGTTTTCACAATGATTTCCACAATGTGCATGGTTTTTTCATAAGACAAGGATATACGTTCCATGTCTTGGCTGGAGAAGAGATATACATCCTGTATGGCTAGATAGTGATGGACAGAATATTGCCACGATTCAAAGCTCTCTGACTAGCCTTCCAATTTGTTTGTCTCTTGGTGCTGCAAATGTTTTATTTATCAATCTTGTTGTTTTTTCAATTTCAATCTGCATTCTTGTCTTTTCATCCGCTGGAGACATTGCTTGGCCAGTAATCAGCTCTGATTTCAATTGTCCTCGAGTCTCAACCTCCTAATTTATTGTTTGTGTTTTTCCTTTTTTTACAAAGAATTGATGCCAGCACATAGGTTTGACTGGTACATTTGTAGTGTCCATTGTTTGTTACCCAATGCTTATTTTAGATTTGTGAGTAGTTCCCAAATCAGTATTATTCTCTTTGCACTGTTGTCTGGTTGTTCTCGAAGGGGTGTATTCTTACTTATACATGCTTGTTGGCTATGAGATGATAGTTCTGTACTCTTAGTAGTTTTGGTTTTCAATTTCTCTTCAGAATTTTATTCAACGCCTTGAAGACATTTCTCTTACCCAACTTCTTCTGTTTGCCAAGTTTGATTTTTTTTCCCTTTGCAATCCATTGTCCAATTTTCATCTTCTATCACCAACTTATCTTTTGCAGTTCTTTTTCTTATTTGTCTTTCTTTTCATTTTTATTTTTTGAGCCTCATCCTCGATATCTTCTATATTCTGGTCTATTTGCTTTGTATTAACAGTCGTAGAGCCTGTCAATGATGGTGCAGATCCTTTACGTGAGCTACTAATAGCTGGCTCTTTTCAGTTGTTTTTCTGGATTCAGGTTCCTCTTCTATTTGAGACAGTCTTATAAATTCTTCTAACACTGACATGGAGAGAGGAGTGTCATCCGGAAAATATATCGCACAATCTTTGTCCGTATGGGTGGGCAGAATATTGGATTGCACCATCTTGTGTTTTGTGTTGTCTTGTTCAAGATTTAGGTCTTCCCACATTTGTTTGTTCATTGTATTCCTTCAATGAGATTAAATCTGCTTTCAGTTCTCTTAGCTCTGTCATATGTTCCATGCTGGTCCTTCTTAATGTTTCCATTGGTTCCTTTATTAAGTCATTCATGGCCCGCTTAGACAGACAAGAGAGGATTCACAGCCCCCAACTTCCTTTGTTAGCTCCATCAAAATGCCCGAGTAGATCTGAACTTCGCCTTTCAATGACTCAAATACATTTACCAGTGAGTTGAGTACAAACAATGCTGATAGAGTAGAGTCTGAAGTTATGAGGTCTTATGGCATTGAGTAGGGGGATCACTCTCTCTCTTATGTTTGTGCTTCCGCTGTTTGGTGCAAACTGAAAACTCTTTGGAGTGTTGGAAATAGAATAGTCTTGTGCAACTTTGTTACTAATTACTAATCCCATGCAGGGATCTTGCTCCGTGCCCAGATTGGGGACAGGGCCATCCACTTGTACATGAGTATTGTCTTTAATTAGTTCTTCCATCTGACAGTGATGCAGCAAAGTTGAGGCAAAAGACAGATTATTTATTGCACTTAAACTCTGCGATCTCTTTTTATTTTTCATCAAATTTGTTATTGTTCTTTTCATCGAGGATGTGGATAGGGTATACTCCAGATTCCGTTTATGGATGTCTCTCATCAAATGGATCGGAGCAGGAGAGTTCTCTATAGATATCTGATCTTCTGTATCTATGTTCTTTGAACCTTATTGGAAATTATATTATGGTCGGCTTCTGGCATCATCAGGGAAGAGTATAAACAAGGAGGATGACAACAAGCTACCTTTAGATGTCCACACCAGAGGAAACAAAAATGAATCTCAAACCGTATGTGTGTGCAGGCCTTTTGTATGCTCTTCTAATAATATACAGTGGATATCCTCTTTCTTTTAGATTTGCTTTAAGGTTCTGACTATGATTTTTAAAGTCAGCTTAGTCAGAGCAGCTGCGCCTGATGCGGAGAAATTGGCCAAAGGGTAAATTTTCCCTTAATGCATGCGGATGGTAACTGTGGAATTGTAGTAGCATATGTTTTTGAGTAGGCTTCTTATAGAGGCGAGTTCCAATCTTATTGTCAGGCATACAGTGAATCAGTAGATCTAGGAAAGCGATACTGCTGTGGTCAGACTCACATGTAAATTTGATGGAGACTTCTCTTGTGTTAAGCCACGAGATGAACGCCTCAAGCTCTTCCTTTGTGCCACACCAGACCATAAAGATGTCATCTATGTACCGATACGAGTTCTTAATGTTTTCCTGGTATGGGATGTCATCGGCATAGATGTTGGTAATTTCGAAATTGTTCATGTACAGGTTCACCAGGTCGGAGGTAAAAGTTGCCCCCATACTGGTGCCATGTAGCTGTTGGAAAAAGACACCATTCCATATGAAAAAATTCTTGGTTAGTGCTAGATGGATGCACTCAGCGAGAAATGCTGACGGAGGGTTTTTGTCCTCGCGTGTTTCCAAGAGATTGACCATCACTTCCATGCATTTAATTTGCGGTATGTTGGTATAGAGAGATGTCACTTCTAATGTAACCAACAAGTCCTGTGGTTCCACTGTCAGTTCATTCAGGATTTTTATCATGGAGGTAGAGTCTTGTATGAATGATTTCATTTTGTTGACAAAAGGCCTGAGAAAAACATCTACATACACCGACAATGGTTCGAGTAATGATCCAATGGCCGAAACAATTGGGCGGCCCGGGGGAGTAGTCACATTTTTGTGGACTTTTGGTAGGTAATAAAATGCTGGAATGACAGATTGTCTATTAATGAGAAACATTTTTTCATCATCATTGATCCACCCCTCATCTGAGGCGTGGGTCATCAGGCTTATTATCTCCTCCAGGATCTCGGTGGTTGGATCAGATGGTATTCGTTTATACACTGATGTGTCCAAGAGCTATTTTTCCACTTCTAGTTTATATAGATTAGAATCCCATAACACAATCCCTCCCTCTTTATCAGCTGGTTTTATGACAAAAAGGGGATTGTTTTCGAGATTTTTTTTAAAGATGTTCGTTCTGATTTTGACAGATTATCTTTGTGCCGATTTTTGTGTTCACAAAGATGTTTCATCTCATGAAGAATTTTATCTCGAAAGCTAGGATTTCGGGTGATAGACTGTAATGGTATAAAAGTGGAAGTTTTTTTTTTTGCTTGAATGGTAATCTTCAGTAACTTGATTGGGTTCTTTGTCATAGAAGAAGTACTTAAGCCTGATGATGCGGAAAACGTTTCTCATTTCGATTTCAGTCTGGAAAGAGTTAGCCCTACAGACAGGGACAAAAGATAGGCCCTTACTTAGCACTGATACTTCTGCAGAAGATAGTATGTGCGGGCTTAAATTGAAAATAGGATTCACCACGTTTCCGGAGGGATCCACTGCAGGGTTCGCATCGGATGATGGTTCCATGGTCTGTTCTTTCCACGGTTCCCTCGTTGTTGAATAAATTGGTGTTTTGGGCCTCTTTGTGGTGTGGAAGCCCCACTTGCACCCGGACCATTTTGGGTGGAATCAGAGTCGCTACTATTAGAGGAATTGGAAAATGTCACCAACTTCTTATTGCGTTGACATTTCTTTTGACCTTGCCAGTTGTTTTGGTTGTTATTATACTGCTGAAAAAATCCTGGAACTAAATATGGATATGTACTTTCCTCTTTATAGTTTGCGTTATCTTTTTTGAGCTTCCAGACTTTTTTGTCCAAGGTAAAAGTTTTAAATTTAGCCATTTCATCCTTCATTTTTTCTAGACTAGTTTTAATGTCTGGAATAACAGAATCCTGTTTGATTTTTGCCTCAAGGGCATCAAGCTCTTCTTTTTGTTTTTTTCCTTCTTCTGCTGTCTCGATTATTAGGATCACCCAGTCATGGGAACATTTGTTTCCAAGACCGCTGAAACCTTTCATGAATTTGGGATTGTCTAAAAAGACCCTGGGTATGTTTTTTATTTGAAGGCCTTCGGGGATTACCCCGGCCTTTAAGTACTCAATCAATAGCTGGCCATGCGATTGTGTACGAACATTTTTTTTTGTTTTTTGGGTGAGTAGATCTATATCGTTGGAAATCACCGGTGGAGGGGGCAAATCTAAACATTTTTTATATATATCGTCAGTGAAAGACAAAATGTTAACATTTTCCATACTGATTTAGGAAAAGCTCAACCAACCAAAGGGTTGTCCAAAAACTATGAAAAGAAACAGTGAGCAACTTGCTACAACATGTGTCCTCTTTTTGTTTTGTAATAGGGGCTTGTTGGCGGAGGACTGAATACAGAGAGTATAAACAAGGAGGATGACAACAAGCTACCTTTAGATGTCCACACCAGAGGAAACAAAAATGAATCTCAAACCGTATGTGTGTGCAGGCACACCATCAATCTTTTAACAAATATAAAGAGATGGGAGGCTCAATTTTAACAAAAATATCTCATACATTTATTTTGTTCAACTCGGTCATAAAACAGACCATTTGGTCACATTTACAAATCTCAACAACATATAAAAATATCAAATAAAAAGAGACAATTAGTCAACGGTTTTTGTCTTGGCATTCATTCACATAATACTTTGTATTATAGGTGATGTTAGTAGCACATGAGTGACTTTAGACTAGCTCATTTATGTTTGCTTTGATTTAAAGCCCCCAATTCAGTTGTGTCGACATGAGTGAATCCCTTTCCAGCCTCAATGTTTATTTGACAAACCGACTTTTCCTTTTTCTTATACTGGTTAGTTGTGTGTGTAAGGCTTTCCTCAGGACACAGCGCCCTCTGATTAGAGGGTCAAGAATAGCACAAGTTGTGTTGTGGATTGTCTCACAGTATCTATAAAAACAGAGATATATGTGTCAATGTACACCCAAAAAGGACCTGAGCCTTTCATTTTTATCAGAATTATTTCACTGCATACAAACATGGTTAAGATCATTTGTTTATCCTTTCAGTCTATTTAGGTGGGCATCATACTATTTATTTGATGTGATTTCGCTATCTCGATAGTACAGCACTAGTTCATTTCTTCAAAAACAAAGCGTCTCATTTTTTTAATCTGCATATGATAAAGACTCGACCCATTATTGTGGACCCCTTTTGTTTTGTTGCTAAATTGAATTTTTATATATACATGTGAACCATGATTTTATATATAGGCTGCATGCACTTTAGCAGATATACAAACCAGTCCCACATACCCCTTATGGCTCTTTATTGGTCATAAGAATAGTCGCTACTTAGCGCAGCATCTCTTGAATGTGCCATTATTTTCAAACCATATCACTTCTTGAGTGTGACTGCAAAAAAGAAGACATATCGCAGTTTTCAAAAATTCTGGTATAACTAAAGAATGGACATTTATTACACACCAGAATTACATTACAAATATATTGTAAAACCGACCTGGTGCAGCGGCTGCTGCTGTTCTCCAGGCGGAGCGCAAACTGTGACTTGTGTGTGGTCTCCGAAGCAATTGTAGAGTAACAACAGAGCCTAATGGACGACACGGGAGAAAAACATGTATAAAGCCGTGTTCAGTATCAGAGCTTGATAGCTACATGTTCAGGTTAACTTGTGCACTTCACTGCTCCAACTCATTCGTTCTTTGTTCCAGTGTAAACGTCCTGGACTCTAGTTGTGCCACCTTCTCTTTAATGTAAATGTAATGGGTTATTTATAACAAGCTTATTACCCATAGCTTTCTAAGCGCGGACCAGGGGGTAGAACTTGTGTTGCTCAGCATCGTCTTGCTTCCAAGACGAGCATATTGCCCCTGAGCGATCCTCCCAAATCAAGTCTGTCAAACATGCCCTCCATACGTGGCATTGATTTTTCAATACGCCCAAGAATAGCCAACACTGGGTCTTTCGTCTGTGATGTTGTTCCAGACATACTCTGACCAACGGAAACTTGTTTAATCAACCCTCTTTCTCCCGCAGGGCAAAAAAGTCAGGTCACCAGCTCTATCCTTTTTCTTCATTTTCCCTGTTGCCATGGTGTCAGAGCCCCCAGTTGGAGACTTGTCATTTGTCTGGGTGTGAAGCGTTAGTAGGAAGCACAAAGCCACATTTGGTGAAATATCCTGAGCTGTGCCGCCACACTGATTAGCCAGCTTTAAGAGGTCATAGCTGGAAGCAGACACAATATCATATGCACCAACCCCATGTAGGGATGCTTTCCAGACTCATATAAGAAGGAACAGTGGGTGGTACATCTGGAATCTCTCGAGCAAGGTCCGCTTTACTTAAGCACCAGTAAGACCAAGTGTTGGGGAATTACTCACTCAGAGCGCTCTCATCTAGGCCTGTGACTATAGGCGTAGACACCATTGCAAGATGTCTGCCACTGACTGTCTGAAGTTCCTCTTTCAATGGCCATGGAGACCAAAGCTGCACATTCACGAAGACACGCAAGTAGTACCCTCCATTCGACCCATCTGCATTCCTCCCGGTTAGCTGCTTAGCACCACAATGCAGGCTCCACAGAGGCACAATTCCCTATGTCCAATCCGGCAGGCAAAGAGGAGGGTACACAACCTCACCGTGAACTGCATGCAGGCCTGGGATCCTTCAAACTTCAAGTCATCTGCATACATCATGTAGGGCAACTTTACACCATTTATTTTTTGCAGATGTGTTGTAATATTTTGCTTATTCTCTGCAATATCAGATGTGCAAGGGTTAAAAAGCGTACCTGCCGAAGAGCATCCATGCTTTAAACCATTTCAACTTTGGATTTCCTTTGACAAGATTCCTTGTTGGGTTAGTCTGATTTTTATTGAAGTGTTGGAATAAAGTGCCTTAATCAGTTCTGATATTGCAGATGTACATTTCCAAGCTGTCAATTTTGCCCATAATTTTGTTCTGTTTATGGCATCAAATGCCAACTGTAAATCAATACAGTTCCAACGTTTTTAACAAAACCAGTTTGTCGGGTGTCTTGTTTTCTGTTTCCTTTGGCCCACTTTGTTAGCCTTCTCAAAGGTAATGCTGCAAAGACTTTTCCCAAGGGGTCCAGCAATGCTATCGGGTGGTAGTTGTTTGGGAGTTTTCTATCACCATGCTTAATAAAAGGTATTAGGATTGCGGTTTTCCATGTGGCATGGATAACTTTAATGTTCCCAATGATCGTGAATAATTGCATGCATAAAGTGGCCCAAATTTCTGGATTTTGTGTCAGTGTGGCGTTGCTTAATCCATCAGGCCCTGGGGCACCGGAGGTATTTAGGTTTTTAATGAGCATCAAGATTTCTTGATAATCCCAATCAACCTTCCAGCAAACTCAAACGTCAAGAAGTGGGATCATTACTCCAAAAGTCCTAATAAATACTGCCTGTTTTATGGGTGTACCGGTTGAAGTCATGAAACCTCTCTGCTTCCAGAGTTGGCCAAAGTTGTGGGTTACGCTAAATGCGTATCGTGATTCAGTGTAAATGTTAACAGATTGCTGAGCCGCCAGTCGGCAGGCTCATATAAGGGCCACTAATTCGGCCACCTGTGCTGATGTTACTTGTGGCAGTTTGCCACTCTCCACCACTTCGCCAGGTGCTCATACCATGTATTCAGAGAACACCTGTCCATCCTGATTTCTAAAACACCACCCATCAATGAAATATTTGAGATCTGGGTCTGGCAGTGGCACATCGGAGAGGTCTGTGCAGGGCCAGACCAGACAGTCTGTCACCGACACAGTCGTGTGCGGTGGAATCATGTGGCTTTCCCTCCTGTGGAGTGGGTAACAATGATGCTGGATTCAGAACTGAGCATCTAGTCAGGGTAATATTTGAAGAATTTAGTTAAAGTATTTTATATTTGCTTGCTCTCGAGACCGACATTTGTTGGGTCTTTGACTGACTTCAATAATAACTAGACAACTGCATGTGGAACAGCCACCTCCAGCAGTGATCCCAATACAATATTCTCACTTTGTTCAACTACCAGAGATACAGCAGCTACTGATTGCAGACAGGGCTGTATGTAGTATGCTATGGGTCTATGGTGAATCTCATGCTTCTGGGTAAGGACAGCCAGAGCAAACCATTTTCTCTCATGACAGTACAAGGTAAATCCCTTTTTATAATCGGGTAGACCAATGCGGGCGCCTCCAGCAACAAGCTTTTTATTCTTGTGAATGCCTCTTCTGCTTCGGTCGTCCAATGTAGCAGTTTGATAGTGTTCAATTGAGTATAGTCATAGAGAGGTTTAACTATTTCTGCAAATCCTATGATCCATTGCCGGCAGTAAGCTACTGCCCATAGGAAAGCTCACATTTGTGTTATATTCTGCAGGTTTGGGTATATTATAAATAAGGTTTCCAGTTTTTACTGATTTTTACCCACAAATTCAGACGAATCTGCTTTCTGTCTGTATTTATTTATAAAAATGGAAAAAGACGGAAAAACAGGTATTTCTGCCTGGTTCTCTAGGATGTTACTCATCATTCTCAGGACAATCACATTGCAGATTGGCAGCATGGAGAGTGTAAAAGCTGTATAAAAATAGAATAAGTTGTTTGTTATGTCCTAGCAATATTAGTGCCCAACGATCATTTGCATTGTCTTGTGTTCTTGTCTGTGGTAGCATATTCTTGAAGATGTCTCTTTTTTGTTTAAGTGCCTTGCAGTCCATCATATGTTGAATTGTTTCAGTTTGATCTTGTTGTTAGCAAAATCGTCAGAATATCAAAGCATGCAGTATCTGTTTCGTTTTGACGAATATTTCCCGGGTTCGGAGTAAGTTCAAATGTAGTCGGAGGAAAGTGTCTCTCATGAAACACACTGGAAATATCTGGAGATATTGTGGCATTTGGTTTAATGCTCTTTCCTCTAGTGGGCAATTTAATGCTAGCTGGTATTTGGCTTTCTTTTCGATTGTGCGAATCCAGTCATTTCTTTCAATGTATTTTTTTACTTTTTTAGGACGGTGAAGAAGCATTTCTTCGGTTACATCTTAATTTCTCATTATCTGCCTACATGATTCTTTACATAGGTTCAACACTGTTTGGTTTGCGGCTTGTTGTTTTTTGGCGTAAAATTTTAATAGGAGGTATATCTTCAATGGTAAGTGTTTTTCTGTATAGGTCCAAGTATTTCCAGTTCTTAACTGATTCCAGAGATTGCAGGGCTAGCTCATACCCAATTTGCGGCATTGGATATGTCGGGGGTAGAGCAAGAATCTTGCACCATACAATTCCTTCCAATTGATCCCAAATATTGCATGGCAAGTTCAACATGGATTCACTACCATATATTAGAATGGCCATAATTTTCTGTCTATAATAGGTGATAATAGACTTTAATGAAAATTTGCCATATTTCTTATGCAATAGTAGGCCTTGACGTGCTAACGATTGGGCTTTTGATTTTAGTAGAAACTGCCATACTTTTTCAGTTTCTGATTGGTGAATTTGTATCCCCAGATATTTTATTGATTTTACATTTTCCAATTCTTTTCCTTCTAAGAATATCATCAGGGGTTTTGTTTGTGCACGTCCCTTTCGGTGGAGGTTTAGAGACATCACTTGACATCTTTGTATTAATTTTTAAGTCATTAGATTTTACATACGGTTCCAACGTCTGGAGTCTTCTTTGGAGACCAACTTGTGTTTTATCCAAAATGACCAAGTCATCTGCATACATCATGTAGGGCAACTTTACACCATTTATTTTATGCAGATGTGTTGTAATATTTTGCTTATTCTCTGCAATATCAGATGTGCAAGGGTTAAAAAGCATAGCTGCCGAAGAGCATCCCTGCTTTAAACCATTTAAACGTTGGATTTCCTTTGACAAGATTCCTTGTTGGGTTAGTCTGATTTTTATCGAAGTGTTGGAATAAAGTGCCTTAATCAGTTCTGATATTGCAGATGTACATTTCCAAGCTGTCAATTTTGCCCATAATTTTGTTCTGTTTATGGCATCAAATGCCAACTGTAAATCAATACAGTTCCAATGTTTTTAACAAAACCAGTTTGTCGGGTGTCTTGTTTTCTGTTTCCCTTGGCCCACTTTTTTAGCCTTCTCAAAGGTAATGCTGCAAAGACGTTTCCCAAGGGGTCCAGCAATGCTATCGGGTGGTAGTTGTTTGGGTGTTTTCTATCACCATGCTTAAAAAAAGGTATTAGGATTGCGGTTTTCCATGTGGCATGGACAGCTTTAATGTTCCCAATGATAGTGAATAATTGCATGCATAAAGTAGCCCATATTTCTGGATTTTGTGTCAGTGTGGCGTTGCTTAATCCATCAGGCCCTGGGGCACCGGAGGTATTTACGTTTTTAATGAGCATCAAGATTTCTTGATAATCCCAATCAATCTTCCAGGTCTAATTTTTGTTAGGTTGTATTTTTTTAGTTGATTTGGATCCTTTTCCTTATGTAGTGTTGAAAAATAAGTACTCCAGACTGATTCCGGAACATCAGTTGTGAGACGTTCTGATTGGGGGTGTTTTTGGTTCAGTAACTTCCAAAGATGACTGCTAGTTTTGTTCTTCATTGCTACTAATATTTCTTCTGCGTCAGCCTGTACCAAGTTGATTTTTTTCATTTTTATCCAGTTCTTGTATAGTTGGATTAAAAGTTTGATGTCTTTATCATTATCTTCAGACTCAGTTTTTTATAATCTTTTTATATTGACCTTTAATTCCTTTTTTGTGTGAATTTGTTGATTAAACACATGAGTATGTTTGTGTTTGGCACTACATTTCTTCGAATTTGTTTGTTTGAATGGAATTAATAGCCATTCGTACTGTAGTTTTTCAATTTCAGGCTATAAGTTATTGTGGAATCTTTGTGGTAGGTCTTTAAGATGATCGTCGGGGAACCAGAGTCTGTTCATTCCCATGTTAAGTTCTAACCTGGGGATAGGCGCCTTCATTGGGTGGTCCAACTAAAAGGCCCATTCAATTGTGATTTTGTGATGGTCGCTATACAGTGAGGTAATGTTATTTATTTTAGTCACCATGTATTTAATGCCATCAGATGTGTAAATATAGTCCAGATAGGCACTATATGTGCCCTTTGTCGAAGTTGGTTTCAGTCTCTGATTTTTGGACTGAATTTTGGTTATTAATGTGATGTTTCTTTTGGCCATTTCTTTCACCCACACTTGAGCTCTCAATGGTAATTTTTCCAGGGTATTCTCAGTCATATTTATGTTAAAGAGGTGAATATTTAAATCTCTGCATATGATGAACTCCGTTTCTATATTTTTTAGACGCTCTGTATCGATGGTTGTTAGAACAGTATCTATGAAGCAGTCATCGTTAATCACCACTGAATTCAGTTTCATTCTGGTTTGCTTATCAGAATCACTTTCTTTGCTTTCAGGTTTTTTATATTTTAATAATTTTTAATAATGGTCAATTGTAGCCACGGATTCAAATTCTTTGTTTCAATCAGATCTATATTGCCATCTATTTTGAGCAACATTAGCATCTACGATGAAGGTCGACCTTTTTCCCGGTATACAGCTGAGTTCATACATGTCAGATATCCTTCACATACTGGTTGTTTGTATAACCACGTTTCTTGTAGACATATTATCTTATATTCGACTAAGTCTAGATTTTCTTTTCCAAAAAGATGTGCTGAACCTCGTGTATTCCAGGTACAAAGGGTGAATTTTTCCTTTGTCTTTAGGTTTGGTTGTTAATGTTGTTACGTTTTTTGTGTTCTTTGGGGAGATCCCTGTTCCTCAGAACCTGTTTGGAACGGGCACTGTCTTGATAGCGATCTTATTTGTTTCCTTGGTTGATATGTCATAGATGAGATGAGGTGTTTCTATACATTTCTGGTGAGTCTATTTCCGATATAGATAGTTGTTGTGGTGATCTGCTTCGAGTCATTTGTTGTTATGGAAACAATTGAGTTAGCATTTCTTTCCTAAATGGCTGCATGTATGCTTTAATAAATGAATTTTTTACTAGAATAAATGCAGAAAAATACTGAATGCGAATTATCTTTTTATATGACAAAAATTGAAAGTGGATGAATGCAAAAAATATGATAAATACAGACAGAAATGGCTGAAAAATAAATACCATAAAACCGGAAGCCTTATAAACTGTCTTTCTGAGAAGCAGATATCAGCCTTCGTAATGTCAGGTCCCAGATAATGCACCTTAGGGGTGTATAACTGCAACTTCTTCTTTAAAGCCTTATGTCCTTTTTCTGCTAATGCTGTCAGCAGGACCTTTGTATCTTCTTTACAAGCCTTGTATGGGGGAGAGGCAATTAACAAATCATCAACGTATTGTATCATCACAGACTTCCCTAGGAATTTTATATCATCCAGATCTTTGTTTAGTTGTTAAAAGAGGGTTAGGGACTCTGTATACCCCGGGGGCAAGTAGGTCCACTTGTATTGGACCCCCTCATGCGAGAACGCAAATAGATACTGGCCCTCATTACAAGCTTGCCGGTCCGGAAACAACGGTGCCGGTAAGCTTTCCGGACCAGCAAACTACGGGTCCTATTGGATTCAAATGGGAATGGGGATTTACAATTACTGGCACCTGACTTACCGAACCGCCTTGGTTGTAATGCCTGGGTGTTTCCGGCAAGTCAAGTGCTGGTAAATCATTATGTGCACGGTTAATGCCAGACTCGTAATGAGGACCACTGACTTTCTTTGTGTAAAGGAACAGAGAAGAAAGCAGAACACAAGTCGACCACTGTAAACTGTGTGACTTCTGATTGAATACAAGACAGTATGGTCGCCGGATTCGGCAACACAGGAAAGGAAGGTATCACCACGCATTAATAGCATGCAGTTCTTGGACAAATCAGTACACCTCCTTCCTTGGCTTCTTCACAGGAAAAATAGGGGTATTCCATATGCTGCTAGTCTGGACTATTATTTCCTGACTCATGAAAGATTCAATTACTGGATAATTCCTGTGTCGGATTCTGGGGGAACTGGGATATGCAAGGCAACCTTTTAAATGGATCTACTTTTATCCTTACTTCGGTAGTGTGTATATATCCTACCCAGTTATCATGGGTGACCCACAGACACCCTGGTATAGAATCAATCAGTTCCTGTACATCCTCCGGCCATTGGTAGTCTATCTCTGCCACTTTCCCCACTGCCCCTTCCCCTACTGTAGCCATCATCACCACCGCATTGTCTGAGGGTACACTTAAAAACACTCCAGGGTGCAATAAATAGTGCACCTCATCTTGCACAGCAAGTTCTTCCCAGTAAATTTACGGGCGAGGGTGGGACTTAAAAGAAAAGCATGTCGGTCAATGATGGGCCCTAACATAACGGTAAGGTAGGCCTTCCAAATTATAAAAAATTTCAACGCAGGGCTAGTTACTTCCTCAACCTAATCGCCGAAAAAAAACATTCTCGCCCCTCCAAAAATGCAGAGAAAAATGCCACGTTTTTTGTTAAATTATGTGTTTCACCATTAATAAATATCATATTTGGCGCAATGCTGCCACACAGTGGTCAACCGCACATAGTGAACGTGTATTTGCTATTAACCGCAAAGTAAGTTGCTTTGCAGTAAATAGCAAATGAAACATTTCTACATCCAGTACTCGTCATGAAGAGTGAGGACAATGGATTTTGAGAGCCCTGTAAGGGGCTCTGTCACCTGGTGTATAACAGTGGTATTCAAGATTCCTACCACTCTTACTGTCACCCCTGAAGTAGGGACATGAGAAAAAGTGTTCATTTGCAAAGCCAATCGGTTTGCCCCAACATGGTATTGGTTACCCCTGAACCTTGCATTGTAAATAAGGTCCCTCCTGGTCAATAGGAATTATTAGTGCTTCCAGAGTCCCTTCCCTTTCTGGCTATCAGATTCCATTCAAATCCCCCTTGCCTTTGCAGTTTTCTGGGGATAAAAGGATTAGTGTTTGAATGCAAACATGTGGGCATCGACCCTGTACAAGTGGTCTGTCTCTGGTACTGTCCTCCCTGTTGTGGCATCTGGACATTATTCTGAGTCGTGCCACCCTTTTGTTGTTGTTTCTGTGGTCTAAGTGGGCACTGTCAGGATGTTAAACAAAAGAGTGTCCTCCGTTCTGTGTCCAAAACCTTAAACTGACCATTAAATGCTAAACTGAATATAATGGGCAACTCAGTGATTTCTCTCACCTATATACTTGTAGCTTTCTTTCAAAGTTCCAAACATAAAGTTTTAAGGTGCAGAAAAGAAAAGTAATAAAGGTTCACCAGGAAAGGGGTCTTCCCTTGCCCTAGATTTATTCTGGTGGTTCAAATGTCGCTTTATCACAGTTTTAGTTTGTTCAACAGGGAAGACTCTTCCTGTGGGTCTCCTTTCAACACACAGTTCTTTTGAATATTCAGTTTCTCACTCTCTGGATATCAGTCATCATTAAAGGGGTATGGTTCTTCCCTTTTCCATTGATTGTCACTATTCCACAATTTCAAGAAGGGTTTTGACCCCTGAGTTTTCGCAGTCTTTTTCCGGCCTCAGGTGTACTCACTTCCATGGTACTCGCAGCTTTGTTCGTCTCTCGTTCTCTAGGTTTCAATTATCTTTCAAAGGGGCATGGTTCTTCCATTTTTGCATTGATGGTCACTGTTTCACAATTTCAGGGTGGGGGTTTTACCCCAGAGTTTTCTCACTTCTTTTCCTACTGCTGGTTTACTCTCCTGCCGGGGTATCACACTTGGGTGTGGATCTGAGACTCGCACACTGCCAAGGCTTTTTCTGTCTCTTCTTGGCTGTGAGTGCTAGGCTCACTGTTTGCCTGGTTCACTATCCTGCCAGTGCTTTTCCGTTCTCCATTCACTCTCTCTTGAATCCAGCAAATAATGCTTTTCAAGTACTCGGTTACCGACCCTTTCTTAACAATATTTGTATTTGTATCAATTATTTCTGTTCCTTTAATTGTTTCTATGTTCATTCAAACCCAGATTTCTTATCGCAGAGTTTATTTCTAAATTCTTTTGCTGAAAAAACTCATAGGATGTATTTTTTTTATTTTGGGGTTTACCCTCCCAATCCCCTCTTCCCTTTTATTAATTCTCTATCCTCCCACAACCCCTACCCCTTATATGCCCTTGCCCCACCCCTCCGTACTCATATTTTTCTATGAGTTTTTTTCAGCTTTTCGGCAAAAAACTCAGCGAACATAAAACGGGCAATGAATGAACGTTGTACCCTTTAATTAGGCTCTCTTGCACTGTCAGTAGTATGCAATACTTGCCCTGAAGCGCCCCTGTATACCATTCGCTCTCCCTGGGCTTACCCATCTTCACTGCTGGCTTTGCCCTTCCTGGTGTCTTTCCATCCTCTCTGCTCTCGGCCCGCTGACTGGGTGTGCGTCCCGTTAGTCTCTTGGTCCCCGCTTTGCCTTCCTCTGCTTCTGGTGGCTACAGTTGCCTGTGGCAATATTGCAGCAAACTTTTCTAACCTTGGTCTCTCTGCATGCCGCTCTCGTCAGCCTCTGTGCTGCTTCCTGCAGTCTGCTCGCCTCTGTTGTCCCTACCAGCGTCAGAACAAGTCGGATTCAGCTGCAGTCTCTCCCTCTCTCTCCTGTTCGGTTCAGATGTGTCCATTTTAAACTTCAGGGCATTGGTTAGCATTTTCCAAAGATTAGAATGCAGCATTGGCTTACCGCTTCTGATCATCCTCACTACTCCATTCTTCTTCCTCGTCTCAGTACTGTAAGGGGGGGATAAATAAGGTTGTTGGCTATGAAAACCTGGGAATTTTCTATCCACATTACAATAAACCATACAGGAATGTTGTAAAGGCCCATGGGTGTCATTAGGAATTATTGATTGATTTGTTATTTATGATGTGCCTATACACAAGTGTTTCAAGGTTCTACGCGGCAAGGGAGGGGCAACAGAGGGAGGACAAGACAACGATTTTACTAGGCCTTGTGTCATTGGGATAGTGCAAGTGCGCAAACAAGAAGTGCAGGGGAGATGGTACAGGGAGAAGTGTGCTCAGAGCAGCAGAGCCCTGAGTTAAGTGCTGGGAGGCTGTTAGTGCAAGGGGCAATCCCAGCCTGGTAGTGCAAGGCTAGCTATGAGGCAGTGCAAGTATGGCCAGGCGGTAAATGCAGGGGGACTGGTCGGGGAGGCCCGGTGTCCTGTAAGACTCAGGGGACAACCAGCCTGCCAGTCAGCAGACGGAGCAGGAGCAAGGGAAGGTTAGCAGGGTTGAGGGAGCGAGAAAGAAGAGGAGAAAGGGTAGGTCTTGAGGAGTTTCTGGAATTTAAGGCTCAAGTCAGAGAGAGGCAGAGAGGCCATTGCAGAGGCAGGCATATGCAGAGGAGAGAGTTCTGCCCCCCAATCTCTGCTTGGAGAAACGACTCACCCACAGAGAGTTAGAGGAAGATGAGCGAAGGGCTCTAGGAGGAAGGTACGTAGAAAGAGAGTTGAAGGTAGTAAAAAAGCCTTGTGGACTATGCAGAGGGTCTTAAACGTGATTCTTGCTGCCACCAGGAGCCAGTGGAGGGATTTCAGGTGATACGGTCCCTGGGCTTGAGGCCAAGGATAAGACTTAAGGTCCTGTTCTGGATGAGTTGAAGAGGGCGAAGAGTAGAGGTAGGCAGATTGAGAAAGAGGCTGTTGCAGTAGTCCAGCCTAGAGAGAACCAGAGCTGTGGAGACAGTGAGCTTCTGGAAGAAGGTGAGAAAAGGGAGAATACCTTTTTGGAGTGTAAGGAAGGCATGGTATCAAACAGTAAGACAGACACAAGTGATTACAGTTCAAAGGTGTTTATTGCACTTCAACTAGGTTTGGAGTAACGACTATCTAATCCTAAATCTAAAGATACGAGCAAGCTACGACCATCAAATAATAATAACGCAGTCCTAGTGCTGTCTTGTCAAAATAAAAGAGCCTATACTAATAAACCTATTGCCAATCCTTACTTCTAAATACAAATAGTGTGGAAAACAATGTTATTCAAAAGAAAAGTGTTCAAGAAATGATAGGTCAGGATATTCAAGCCGCTGGCTTCCCTTTCCCATGTTTCCAGCACGGGACAATGCGGCATAATCGAGCTTAGCACAGTCTCTGGCTTCTCTAGCACAAAGATGCAGTTTGAATCTCAGTAAAAAGCTTAGCAAAGTCACTTTGCCATTCAAAGTCTCTTACTTCAAAGGGCCTGATACGACAAACAAACATTCAAAGGTTTCTTTCTCCTCAGGATTCCCATGTACAACTTCTAGGGTGATTTTCAACTCACCCCGAGTCTCCCTACGCCGGGCTCAGACCCGCTTTAAGACCAAACCTTCTTGGGTGATTCACTGTTCACCCTCGTGTCTCTCTCTGTTGGGCTCAAACCAGATTCATGTATTTTTCCAAACTTTCTCTATTTCATCAAAACGAAGCCTTTCGACTAGCCACAGGATTTTGCTTGACCCATCGCAGGACCACTTCGATTCCCATGTATTCGTTCACTTTCAAATGATCTCCCTCCACCGGGCTCAGATCAAATGTATCTACTTTTGTTACTCCTCAGCTGGATACCTTACAGGGACCTTCGATTGAGCACCCACGCAGTGCCGGACCACTCTGTCAAAGGTATTGTAGCTTGTATTACAGTTCAATCACTCATCAGCAGTTTAAAGGCATGGTCTAGTACATTTTTTTATTGTCCCTACGGGTCGACCATCTTTTTTTAAGCCTAAGTGGCTCGATTTTAGAAAACTTTCCTATGGACCTTACCCGAGTTTTCGTCCATTAAACGCATGCGAAAACAAGCACCAGGGAGCCGCCATTTTCTGATAATCCTATCTTTTCCCGGATCGCCCTGGCTGACCTGCTTTTGCGGCACTAAATCAATTCCCCCACCCCTGAGCCTGACATTATCAAAACATTCATATTCCCCGCCTCTCTCCGTGACGTTACTGTGCTGCGTCGCAAACGCGCCCAGTCGTCTTCTACGCGACTCCACACAGAACCCGGAAACCAACACAGTGCGCCACAATTCGGAACATGAAACTTTACTTTAAAATCAAACAGCAACACGGTACATTTGGTAAAGTACATTTATTTTACATTAAATGTTTAGAGAATATTCAGCAATTGCCATATGAACTCCAAAAGCCATTTATTTTATTTTATCTGTATCCGCCATGGTACACAGGGTGTTGCTTTTCGTTAAAAGAAGCACTTTGGAAGCACGGTGAACCGCAAGGCTGTTCCATCAACTAGTCACTAGTCCATCGTAAAGGTTGATATGTTGCTTCTAGCCACTAGTACAGCGTAAGGGCATGTGGGCCCTGGGCGATCGTCTCAAAAAATTGTCAGTGTGCTCCAGTTGTTCACACGAAGCTGCAGGTGTCTACTGTAAAAGCCATCTACTGGTGTCTCAAACCGATGGCAGTAGCAGAAGGGGAGCAAATACCTGTTATGAAAACAAAAAAATTATAATTAGTCTCACCAGCCGATCTTCATTAATATTACTTATTTTATTTATTACAGCCGATCAGAAACTATTTGCTTGCAAGGATAGTTCAATGGAGTATGTTCGGCTCTAAAATCAATGCGAAAAAGTAACGAAATAAATTGAGGCCAACACACAATGATAAACGACAGTTAGTCTACATGCGTGAGGAATGATATGATATATGATATGGCATTTGTAACGCGCCTATACTCAAGTGTTTCTAGGCATAACGAGGCAGGTGGGGAACAAGGGCAGACAGACAACGATCCTACTAGGCCAGGTGTCTTTCTGATCGCGCATGGGTAAGGGCTGTACATGGTTAGTTGAATACAAATTAAATAATAGGGCCAGCTGGTGGCAAGTGCAAGGTAAATGCCGGGAGAAGGGGCTGAAGGATACAGAGACAGTCCCGTAGTGCAGGTAGGCAGTGCAGGGAAAAGTGGCTGGGCCAAGGACCGAGAACGGTGAGACCAGTGGACCTGCATGCCCATGTGCCCACTACGAACACGTTTTACTTGCTTTTCCTAGCTCTTCATTCATTCATTTATTCATGCATCCATTCATTAAATCTTCATTCCGGTATAAAAGCGTGTAAAGATTTACTTACATTATATTTGAAATTTCCATTGTGTCTCTTCGTAATGCAGTCTGTAAAACGGACCGTGCTCTTGACAACGATTTTTCCTATACTGAACTAAAATGAAACTCGGTCTAGTTTCTGAATTTTCTGCCTTATCGTCTCTTACGTTATTGCGCACTCCCTTCAAATGTAGTTCTTTCGGCATGGTCCCTGTCTCAAGGTAAAAAAACAATAGACCCTTTTACTTCCAGAGCGACTTGTGGGCCTCATCTGGGCGCTGTCCTTCGCATTCTTTATTTGCAACATCACGTAGTATAGGCATCTGTGAGAACTTGAAGTTTGGAATCCGTCTATGTAGTGCGCCTCAATGTCCAAATGCGAACTGGCTTCTCTCCCAAATGCCACGGCCCGCTTGCCTGGCACGTTCTAAGTGCCCCAATTTTGTCCCCGTTGTCTGCGAGCTTTGCAGCCCAAATTGAGACATTTAATTTGTGGCGGAAGGTCAGGGAAAGTACAAAGTACCACAGGAGTTGAGTTAAAAGTGAGATTTATTGTTTGTTTGTTTGTTTTATTATTTGCTATACGCAAGCCTCCCCTCCGTTAACAGTGCGCAGCATTTACATTTACATGAGATGAGACATGAGATGAGACATGAGAAAAATATATACATACACATATGTGAGGTGAATAGAGAGAATTCAAAGATGACACCCAGCTTGTTCGCCACCCATGATGGTGAAGGTAGGGGTTAGGTTTACAGGTACACTGTACAATAACATTTATTTACAAAAAGACAATCGTATTGCAATTATTTAAACCGGGATTTGTACTTCACAATCAGCTGTGCTTCGGGTGAGCATGGCGCAGTCGAATTCTTCGGTGGCAATGGATCACTGCTCTGCTCAGAAACGTCCAAAATTCCATATCTGTGCTTCTCTAACACAGCAACAATAAGGCCTTTCACAAAGTCGAACTGCATTTCATCATAGACTGGTTTGATCACCCATTTCTTACTTCGTTTTGAAAACACCTTAGTGTAGCGAGGCATCCTTACTTTACCCCTAGTCCTAGATTGTTCACGTCCGACATTGCTGTTATGGGCCAAGACTGCTAGTAGAGTGCGATGTTTCATGCCCCGAAAGCTAAAATGCAAGCGCTTTGGCCTGTACTTTAGGCACGTATTGTGGAACACCTCCAAATCTCCTGTGTGACAGAATTCTGTCAGTCCTCCCAAATCTCTTGATAGAGTTTTGTCGAAAACAATCTTCTCAATGGCTTTGTTTGTCGGTGAAGGTGGAATCAACCACTTCTTCTTCCGTGCCTCCTCTGGGGACAAAGGGCCATGTTCACATTGGTGGAAATGTTCATTTGCTGTCCAGCAGTGAACGTTGGTACAGTGGTGCATCAGTGACCGCCATTTTTCAAGTAGTATTTCCACTGACCCCTCACAAGTTTTTGAGCTCCACCAAAGATGGTTGGTGATAGAATGTGACCACTGCAAAATACTTTCAAAACCTTTTTTTTTCCCTGCAGCCGAGATTTTCTTATTGATTGATTTAGCAAGATGCCATACGTCAAATTGATGTTTAATATGTGGGAACTGCTCTCTCATTGTCTTGGCAATTGAAACGTGTCTATCCGTGGCTATGAGGTCGATGTGCATTCCCCTTGATTGTAGATATTCCACTGATTTTATAAATCCTAGTTTCTCCATGGCCACTGACGATGTACATTGTGTTACCTGCACGACCACCGAACTCACAATTTTCTTGCTGTCCATGTCCTGAAAGTGGTAGGTGCAGTACTTGGCAGAAAATCCAGGGCTGTCGCACTGTCCATCGCCAGCTAGCCTGAATCGTTTGCCTTCGAATGTACTGGCTAGAGACAATTATTCAATTTTCAAAGCATCACTAATGGCCGGAAACAGATAATCACGTTGGTATATGTAGTACAGCGCTTTAGAAATAAAATGGAGTCCCACAAACTGAAAGAAAGCCTCTAACTTTCTAAAACTGGAGCCACTAAAAAGTGATGCAGCTGCACACAGTAGATTGCCTGCTGGCAGTTTCCCCAGCATCGGTTGTGCAGACCATGAGAACCTATGATTTAATCTACAGGCAGCATTTATTTTGACGTTACTGCCTTTTATTTGACGAGTCACATTAATCAATGGCTTCCCACATACTTTACTTCTAATGGAATGCACACATTTCAGCATACATATAATTTCCATCAAACAACTGTCGAATACAATGTATTTGCTCTCTTTCATTGGACTGTCATCCTGCGTCAACGTTGTTTCGGCCTGTGACGTTGTGGAGATTTCAACACATTGGAAAGTAATATCACTGATATCAAGTTCTGATGCGTCTATGGATGCTGTGGCTGGTTCATTCTCTGTCATTTCGACATCTATTACTTCAACATTGATGGGAGAACACAACAATGTCGACAGGTTTTTTGGTGGCAATTTTTTGGCTGGTGTAGATTGTGTAAATTGATCTGCAACTACTTCAGAGCTATCTTCAATGCATTCAATAACATCTTCTTGTGGTGGTGCGGTCGCACTGTAGCTATGGTCCAATGCAACTTTGCTGTAGTCTCCAAACACAGTTAATTCATGTTCTGGCCATTGGACATGAGCATCTCGAGCCTGAACACGCCTCGCCTCAATTAATAGTTCCTCCATAGTGTACACGGTCTGGCAAGCCACATCTCTCATTCGCTTCACTGTCTGTGTGTGTATAGTTCTGACACCCACGGGTAACTGGAGGAGAGATTGGAAAAGGGATGTTCAGTTTTAACACAAGATTGAGTGTAGTAGAATTGACTGGAAAAAACATAAAATAGTCCCCAGCACAAACATTTTTTTAAAGTTATGAACTGTTTGTAACTAACCTTTTTTTGTTTTTTTTTCTTTGCAACTTTTTTGACTCGACCTTCAACATCTGCACGCTCTAGCTCCGATTCGTTTCCGCATGTCCTCCCTACCTCTTGCGCTGCAACAACTATATTTTCTGTATCCGCATAGACAGCACGGAATGAGGCTCCATCGTCTCCCTGAAACATAGTACTTTCATTACTATGTATAAAAATATTGTTAGCATAAAACACACGTGAGGACGAACACACAGGTACATCTCAATAGCCAAACACGATTTAAACATTGTGTGCAACAATCAAACGACAAGTATTCGACCAGTGATGATCTATTTCGATGGAACTGCCAGTATCCATATCTCTGGCTCTGCATGGACTGCCATGAATGGTTGTATTGGAGAGGAGGCATCCGCATCTCCCTGAAACACAGTACTTGCATTAGTATGCTTTTCAATATTGGAAACACAACACACACTTGGGGTCGACGGCACAGGTACATATAAAGAGATAACCACAAATGATGCATTGTCCAAAAGAATCAAGGAAAATCCAAATATGATCACATTTCATCGACTTATTTCAACAATTCCTTTACATCTGCATCATCTAAATGAGATGTTGTGATTGTGGTGGAAGCTTCGTCGTCTCCCTGAAATACAGTACTTGGATTAGTATGGTTTTCAATATTGGAAACATAACACACACTTGGGGTCGAACGCACAGGTACATATAAAGAGATAACCTCAAATGATGCATTGTCCAAAAGAATCAAGGAAAATCTAAATATGATCACATTTCATCGACTTATTTCTCTGATTTGTTTACATCTGCATCATCTAAATTGGATGTTGTGATTGTAGTGGAAGCTTCGTTGTCTCCCTGAAACACAGCACTTGCGTTAATAGGGAAGAAAGTATAGCAAATGGAATCACGTTATATGATCACGCATGATGGAGCTGCCATTATCCATACCTCGTGCTGCTGAAGAATATCTATGGATGTTGCAAATGTAGTGCGCACTTCCGAAAGCTGTTGCGCCGATTCGTATACGCATGGTCCCGCTTCCACTTCCCCTGGATTTACTTGAATGTCAGGCTCTGCATCAAGTGCAGGGGTTGACGCTCCATCAACTGCCTGAAACATAGTACTTGCATTAGTGAGGATTACAATAGTGAAAAAATAACACACACCTGGGGTCGACAGCACAGGTACATATCAACGGCTAACCACAAATGAAACATTGTGTAGAACAATCAAACGACAAGAATTCCAGCTCTGATGATGACGCTCGATGGAGCTGTCAGTATCCATACCTCCTGCTGTTGAAGAACATCTAGAAATGTTGTAGATGTGGCGGACGCTTCAGCATCTCCCTGAAAGACAGTACTTGCATTACTTTGGATAACACTAATTATAACTGAAAACAAACACCAGTGGACCATAACTAAGGTGTATATCAATTGGAAAGCAATAACCAAACATTCGGTAAAATGATTACACGATAAAATAAAAATATTACTTGACATGCATAAAACAAGTCCGTAGCGGATTAGCCTAGTAAGATTACCTGATATGCGCTAGAAGTGGTTGGTAACTGCGACCACGTCAAGGATGTAGAATGTTCTTGCTTCAGATTCAAGGGATAGTCAAGAAGTTGTAAAGGTAAATGAATGATTGATAATGAAATACCAATATTAAAAATAGCCATGTAAGGCGACAGAATACTTGTAAAATGCTCAATACAGCACAGTTCCCTGTTCCCATATATATACATTGCGTTTGTGGGTTATGAAATCGAAAAAGGATATATTGGTAAATGTCATTATTCAAAAAACTATACACTCATATCAATATTGAAATTATTACAAGGGATAGAACACCTACAATATCAATTAATCCGTTCGGATACCTACACACTACCGCAAGGCCTAAAGCTGAATCCGGACACTTGACTCACCGGTGGCGGAATGTGGACGAATAGACTGGGAATAGCGTTTTCGAGCAATTTCCGTGTCGTTCGCCGTTTATTCTTCTTTGTTACCCAAGATGTTGTGTACATGTCCAAGGAAAAGTGCCGGCTGCAGATGCGGTATCGATCACCCCTCTTGTCCTGTAAGACTTGTTGGACTCTACTTTCCAGCTCATCCAGTGGATATCCGCAATGTCTGACCCATTCTCTTATTCGATCAACAGTTTTCGGGAATACATGCATTGTAGTGCCTTCAGATTTAGCATGGGTCTTCGAAGGGCAACCGCTAATCGAACAGGCAGGCATTGTTGATAAATCTGAAAAGTAAATATCGACATTATTATACAATCTTCAAGAATAAAGATTTGATACAAAAGTAAATGAATCATACAATGATCAATGCAAGGTTTGTTTTGGTCGCAGGAACTATACCAGTTCATTATGTGCGGTTTAGTATTTGCATAAGTTGCAGAAATGTATAAATGATGTGACTAAAAACTGAACATGTGACTCATCCCTTGGATGTTCTGTATTGCACGAAACATGCTTACATTATAGACTGGACCCCCAAAGGGTGCAATTCGATGACAATAGACACAGATGAAAATAAATAGATCTATTGATAGCATAGCAATGGAAACTCAAGTCAATAGCAATGAGACCAATGAACGTAGCACTATTGTGTACTCAACTCGCAAATAGATAGAAATTTACAAATCTTCGAAATATGACTAGGATACATGGCCTTACCTTGAACAACAAACAGTTGGATTCAGCAAGCAGAGCAGTATGTTGCAGGAGAATAGGTGGGTGGCCACAGGTAGCACACTGATGGGTTCGCTCTAAGCGGTCACAGAAGTTCACGTATAGCACGACGACAAGCAGATTAGCGTAGATCTCAGTGGTTGCCAGGTAACACGTTCAGGAGTTGACTTGCAAAGCGCAAAGATGTTCTCATGAGACATATCAAGTGGTTTATAAAGTATTAGAAACAGGGGTGTGTTTGTGAATGAATGGCGTATGTATGTCGTGGTCTTAGGGGGGCGGCCTGCTTCAAGGGGAGGCCTGGCTGGAGACACGGGGTCTGAGGAGGCCATGTGACCGATGGCCCCTTGGCGTGGGATACCTTTTGAAGTGTACATGTAGTTTGGCACCTTGGCCTTTCGCGCCCCTGACAGCCCCCCATGCCAGCGCGCATCCACCGGCGCGAACCGCCTTTGATACAAGGGGGTGGGATGGATGGGCCTGGGGCGTGCAGATAGGGCACAGGAAGACTGCTGAATGGAGACACACTTATGTGGATTACAGGGGGGCAGTCTGCTTCAAGGGGAGGCCTGGCTGGAGACACGGGCTCTGAGGAGGCCATGTGACCGATGGCCCCTTGGCGTGGGACACCTTTTGAAGTGTACATGTAGTTTGGCACCTTGGCCTTTCGCGCCCCTGACAGCACCCCATGCCAGCGCGCATCCACCGGCGCGAACCGCCTTTATATCAATATATAGTATATCGTCTTTAAATCAATGATAGTATATCGTTGCTTATCAATAACAAATGCCACATACCGGAGATTCTTGTGAGCACAGACCCACACTTCAACCGGTGTATTATTGTGGTCAAGACCCAAGGCCTGTATAATCCAATGGTAATTGTTAGTCTAGACATATGTGTGACTTTTATAGAGACATAACCCACTGAAAGACTTTGAACAAGTGTTATTTAGTGCATGCATTATCGAGAATATGTTATGTTAGCTTATATAGATAGTGACCACCCTGCTTCACAGCGACCAGACCTTCACCCATTCGGAGCACAGATGTCTGACGTCCATCCTTGAATGGAGACACACTTGATTCATTTAAAAAATCGAAACAACCGTTGTTAAAATATATGTGGTGTTTTATTTTGTATCTTATTTTGATGACACAAAAATACAAGACTTTAAACATTGTACAGTTTAGGTTGCAGCACAGCGAAAGAAAATCCCCTGTACTGACCGCTGTCACTCGGGAACGTTTCTCTAATGGCACGAATGGCACAGGCGGGTATCACTCTTCAAACGTGATGCCCAAGTCTCCCGTGGAGCCATAAAGGAACGATAGGCCACCAGCCTGTACCACCTGTGAAAAGGAATGAAACAAACTGTTTTTAAATGACCAAGATAAGTTTAATAAACGTTTGTTGTCAATGACAATTCTTGTAACTAATGGCATTATGCACGGACAAATGCTATCTAGACAATGCACACTATTGAACGACTTACATGCGTTACAATTATATGTAGATGTAATTTTGGATATAGTAGAAGAACATGAAATAGGAGTGGCATGACAAGCAGAGTATACTTACTCGCTACTCGGATTACGAGGACGAACAGTTGCGCGAAGTTCGTGCATAAGCACCATCATTATTCTCAGCACGGCCCGTGTGAGGCAGGCTGCCCTGAAGTCTGGCAGCTCGGTGATGCATTGCGGTCGTGGCTCGCCTTCCGAAATGTAGACCAGGCATCCCCAGTTTTCTTGGCAGCAGCAGTTCTCGTTCACAGTTGGCATTAGCTCGCACCAATTGCATGTGCACCAGGTGGAGACGCCTTCCATTCGACTAGGCCCAGGCGCTTCATCTGTTGATTCGTCCTGCCAACTGTCGTCCGAATCCCCATCGTTTTCGCGTGCCTCCCTTTCCAGTAGTTCCACCTCGGTATACTCGGGCTCGTACATGTAGGGCATTATTGTAGCCATTGTGTGGTAAACAAAGTAAAATAATTTACCGAGATGGTACAGGTGTTCACACGGGCTACAAGCGGCGAAGGTAGCTGACCAGAGCACAGAAACGAGTCACAAAATACTCTAAGTAACACAGAGAGAGGAATGGAATCGAAAATCTGCTGCTGTGTGTTGTGAAACGGTCTGTTTATACTTATTGAGGAAAGAGGCGTCCTGCCATTTCAATGGCGACACGTCATTAGCTGAAGCGCAGCGAATGTTGACACGAGACGTGCTTTGGCGTTGGGAAATGGGCGGTACGAGTCTGCTGATGACAGGCTCAGGGGCGGGGGAATTGATTTAGTGCCGCAAAAGCAGGTCAGCCAGGGCGATGGGGGAAAAGATAGGATTATCAGAAAATGGCGGCTCCCTGGTGCTTGTTTTCGCGTGCGTTTAATGGACGAAAACTCGGGTAAGGTCCATAGGAAAGTTTTCTAAAATCGAGCCACTTAGGCTTAAAAAAACATGGCCGACCCTTAGGGACAATAAAAAAATTTACTAGACCATGCCTTTAACTTCACTCGCGTCTCTTATCACACACGTTTTAACAATGTTCGTCCCAGCGCTTGCCATACAATGTTGCTGCTTGCAACCTTGGCTTCAACACAGGCTGTTTTTGTATCAATCTCCCCAATTCACCAGCTTTGTTGATTTCACTGACGCTGCTTTGTTCTTGGAGCCAAGGACAGTACCACGGTGACTGGTTATTCTCCTCACCTTGATTATTGATGTGGGAGGGCCCCGGGTATCTCTGACACGCAATGCAGGATTCTTCAGCCTGTTTCCCGGTTCTTATGTTATCCAATCTCGCAGATTCATGAAAGCAATGGTTCCTTGTCGAAAAGGTCAAGGATACTTCCCTCCTTGTGATCCCTTTCTGTTTTGCTGTCTGCTCTCGTTAAACTGCCATCTTGGAACTGCTGTTTCCTCGTGTGTTTTGCCTCGCTCCGAGTGTGCTCTCGTGCTCCGCCTTTTATCTATGTGGGGAAGTGTAATGGAAGTAAGGTGTGAGTGATGTTGATAATTGCCTGACCTCACCTGACCATGGTATTGGGACATGTCAGGTACACAGCTCGGGTGTTAGTCTGTTTTCCCTTAGAGTGGGCTGTCAATGAGAAATGTTTGTGTTATAAAAGGGGGGGAGTAGAGTTCCTAAGTATCCTACTGGGTAGGATGGGGGTAGAGGTGTTACAAGGAAGGGGATACCGCGTGTCACCATCCGGTGTCCCACTCCCACTTCCCAAAGACCCCTCACCCAGGTGATCCTCTCGCACTGGTGCACCCCAAGGAATTGGATCCAAAAGCGAGGGCTGTTTACTAGCCACCTGGATGACAGCTCCCTGGGGACTAGTGGGTGAGACACCTTCTGGTTTCTCACAGGAGGTACAGCTGGAAGTGGGCCTTCATGGCAAGGTCTGTGATGCGAGGAGAGAAGGAGAGTGTGGCGTCGAAGATCACTCCAAGGTTTTTTGTCTCACCAGAGGGTGAGGGCAGAGGGCCCAAGGAGAGCAGCCAGAGTAAGAGAGGGAAAGCGTGAGCAGTGGTACCAATGGGAAGGATCTCAGTCTTGCTGGCGTTGAGGCCGAGATAGTTAGAGGCGCATCATGACTGAATAGCAGATATAGACAGTCAGGGATGAGCGAGGAGGAGGAGGCCGAGGGTAGCCTGAAAGAGAGCTGTGTGTCATCCGCATAACACTGAAAGTTAGAGGTGAAGGTAGAGATCAGAGGGCCAAAGGGGGCAGATATACGTTGAAGAGCCAGGGGGAGAGGATAGAGCCCTGGGGGACACCACATGCAGAGAGAGAGGTGGTGGAGAGAAAGGACCCAAACTGGACTTTGGAGGGTCGGTCCAGGAGGAAGGAGGTGTGCCAAACCAGAGCCTGATCATGATGCCAAGGGCCTCGCACAGACGAGTAATCAGGATGTTGTGGTTGACCGTGTCAAAAGCAGAAGAAAGTTTGAGGAGTACGAGGACAGAGGGAGAGCTAGAATCAATATTTGAGAACAGATCTTCACGGGTGCTCAGGAGTGCAGTTTCCGTGCCGCTGGCTGCTCTGAAGCCAGGCTGATGGTCGTGGAGACAACCAACATATTCAGTGTGGAGGGTTACCTGGGAGATACCCAACTTACCCAGGAGTTTTCCAAGGAAAGGGGTGATAGAGATCGGGCAATAGTTTTCCGGGATGGAGGGGTCGTCAAAAGGCTTTTTTAGTATGGGGTGCACAAGGGCGTGCTTGAGAAGAAAGGGGAAAGTGCCAGTGGCGAAGGAGTTATTACAGAAATTGCTGTCTTACCTCTGGTGGCATCACTAGTCTCATACGTTGGTTTGTTTCCGCCCATTAGTCATAACACTGCATTACAGTTTGCAGTTCCTCCACAAGTCGTTGCAGCTCCTCCCTTATATTGGAGGACCTCTTTAGGTAATGTCCTAAGAACACCGGGTGTTGTTCACCATCTTCATGACCACATGGTACTTGTTTGAGAGGAGCTTGAAAGGCATTTGATTCCATTCCATCTATCATCCCTCACCTCGTCGTCAAGAGGTTGTACAATGGTAGTGGCCCCCTGGGCGTCTGCACTCATGGATCCCAATACGCTCAACCCAGACAGCCAGGGGTCTGTCGGCCCCTGGTGGGGCATGTGTATTACTTGTGCCCTCCAGTGTGCCCAGGCCTCCAGATAAGGGTCATATCAGGCCTTTTTATGCATGAAAATCTTGTAAATACAACACTTCTTATCTATCCATGTGTACATTTACGCAGTAGCTCAGAGCAGAGGGCAGTGAAAAGAGCAAGTGACTTGACAGAAATCGGAACACCTCTTGATTTTTATCTGCATGGATAAAATTGCAGGCCTTTGAAAATTGACATTTATTATTTGAACTGTGTACACTGAGCCTAATCCATCAGAAAAAAGATGCATGTTTATTTCTGTTACACTTCTGCTTTGTTTACATTGCTTCATGTTGTGCCTGTAAAGGATCATGGAGGGAAGAGAAGCATTATATGTGGAGATTTATTTCCTATCACTTTGCTTATTTATCAGTAATAAGGCTGAAAGCTTAATTATAATTGGGACATATCCTTCATAAAAAAAAGTATGTGTTATCCATGAATTCATGCTTGCATTACACAAAAGTATTTCCATGTGTTCCTGTGCTGTGTGCACGTAACAAGATGTAGCTATATGTAGAATGTTTTCCACTAATGTAATACAATTGCTGAAACCAGCTATCTTTGCCATTCAACTCTGTTTTGTTTTTAATGTTTTCTATTCATTTTCAAGTTTAGATATGTTTTGGTTGCTTGTCACATACCTTTGACATTGTTGTGTAGAAGGCAATCATTTTTACTCTTTTGAGTTCTCCCTCTAATTATAAAGAGTGTGTGAAATATTCCCATCTCAAAATATCCTCGGGGTCACTAATAAGCATGCAATGTCTACTTTTGCCTTATGTTGGAGTCAATCGGATAAATAGTAAGCGGCAGCAGAGCCCTTGCTCACAGTTAAATGTCAGTATACCAATTGGGACTCCGAGCATTGTCGGAAGCGGCCGCTAATGACTGAGTGAGAGAAGCGTGAGCTCCAGAACTTGAGAGCTTCGGAACGGTGCGGCTTGATGATTGGCAGAGATCAGGTTGATCACGTTGCAAGGTTCATTCCTCTAGTGAACCTTAATGCCGGGATCCAGGAGCCGGGAGTCAAGAGCGGAGAACGGAGAGGAGGTGGATTAATTGACGCTACGTTCTATTGATCCACTGACCCAGTACGGGGTTGCCACGCTACTGTGCTGATACCAGCTGGGTCCTACTGTCCAGTGAGCCTGCGGTCTCAATTCCAGTACTGTGAACACAAAGTAGCTTTCCCCAGCTAAGTTCTCTGCTAAGTACTCTCCTTGCTTACCTTCCCCTCCTCCCCCCCTCGTTTGGACTCCTCCTAAATTACACAAATAAAATGCAGTGACTGTGGGGGAATATTTCCCTTTTGCGCCGCTGGCGTGGGGGGTTTGAGAGAGGGTTGTGAACTGTATCCATGCAGTATAAAAGGAGTCTGGTAGTTCTATTAGTATTTATTATTGCAGTACATGATGGTGAATGATCTGGCTCTCCATGGGCTTTGTTGTGTGAGCCAGAATCTGGTTAGTTAGCCCCTTTCTTATGCCTTGGAGGTCAGGTTGTGTGGAACAGTGAAGGGAAGTGCTCTATGTGTGTCTCACTTTGTAGTTGGGAGAGGATGGTCCCTGGAACAGTGTAACATTTTGGGGAGCTGATATCTACAGGGCTTATAAACGCCTGCTGATCAGTTTCCCCCTTTGTTGGGCCTGGAAGCTCAAGTTGGTCTGTGACAGTTTGATAAAATGCTGCTAAATTGCAATCATTTAAGTTGCAAGGCACCAAGTGTGCTCGCAACAATACCACCCAAGACTTTCATTCCTCCATTGTTGATGTCAGGTCTACAAAAAAGGCAAAAAGGCAACAGGTACCTAAATCGGTGACTGATGGCAAGCATGCCAAGGCGAGTCAAACCATGCACCAGATGAAAACCATGGATTTCCTAGCTCCTAGTGTTATCGATTTGGAACCGAGGTCCACAATTGACTTGGAACTTCTTGATCCTATATAATTTCCTGATAATTCATTGAATTCCGTGGTTGATAACAATTCCTTGCTAAAATGTGTCTATGATTTGAAACACCAATCCTTGGGGGCTCCCCCCATGCCCGATGGAAACGATATACATCTGAGTTATGGATGGATGTCAAAATGTAATTGGTTTTAATAGGCTCCTGAGATTGGGGGAACTTTGTGATAACATGATAAGTACTAACTTGTTGGCAAGTCCTGACTTAACACACTTTGCTGAATCATTTAACTCAATCCCTTCTGAAATGAGCCCACAGCTTGATAGCACAACCTTGTCTCAAGACTCGGATCATGACTCTATTCACTGATGACTCTGTTTGCCACTCTAAATTGCAGCAGGTTACCAGTCATTTGGTCGAAAACCAAATGGTTGAAAAAAAAAGGTCGAATTTTTTTATTTTATTTTATTTTTTAAGCAAACAAAACTAAAAAAATATATATAAATAAATAAATAAATAAATTCGACCTTTTTTTCGACCATTTTGATTCAATTGATTCGATCAAATGGTCATTCGACCATTTATTTTTGACCAAATGACCGGACACCATTGCAGCAACATTAGAGGCGGTTTTTGGCCTATGTACCACAATAATGAAGATGCATCGGGATCTTAACTATATTGTAGCTAAAATTTTAGATGTTATACTGTCTAATAATATCTGTACCACTGCTGAGGGAGTTGGTGTGAGTCAGTGTCATGATGCCTACCTCCAAGGAGCCAGGCCCAGCCACCCCAGAGGCAGACATCATTTTCCCCAAGGACGTCTCAGCGGGCCCAAGTTGGAGCCTTTTGGACGCAGTCCTGGCGCCTTTGGCGCCAGGCTCATTCTGGACCCCAGTCCTGGCGCCTTAGGCGCCAGGCTCATAAAGCAAGACATGTGTGTAAGTGTTTTAATGTGCACTTACCTGAAGCAGACCGTGCTGCTACATCCAGGCCCTCTTGAGGACTGAATGGGACTACTTTATCTTTTGGACTACTTTATCACTCGGGTGTGGTCTGAGGAAGAATACATACCTGAGTGGAAGGATACATACCTGGAACTACTTTACAGGCTATTTAAACCACACCCGAAGAGCAGCACATGCTTCGCGTTGTTCTGCATCTAGCAGCTGGACGCTCACCGTGTTTGCTCCTGCATTCGGACTTCTGCCACGCCTGCCAGCATCCTGATCACCTACAAAGGAAGAGAAAGAGAGAATAGGAGAAGGAAAAGACTTTACCTGCAAGATCCGCATTCCGGAGTCAGCTCGCCGACGATCCTGCAAAGGAAGACACTTAATTTAAAAGCACATCGCATCGACCGCCGCAGCGCCGCATTCCACTCACCTTCACAGGGCGCCTCCATGTTCAGCAGCGATCACCCGGATTCGCAGCCACGCTTCCACGCCTAGGGAGAAAAAGACAAGAGCAAAGGTGAGAGAGAGAAGGGAATGAGGAAACCTAAACCTCCATGTTAAGACTTACCTGTTGGGTCATTCCCTCTTCATTTCGGGTCCGCGCCGCATCCAGGTGTTTCCGGACCCCGGCCCCTATGGGGAAAAAGACATTAGCGTCAATGAGCGAATGAAAAGACATTACCCAAAAACGCTCATCAAGACTTACCTGATTTCTACAGGGATTGCACCTCGCATCTCGGGTCGGTGCCTTTTCCCCGGCATTCCGTACCCCGGCCCCTATGGGGAAAAAGACATCGACATTAGCATATTGATGCAAGGACAAAAGGGGAACCTTTCAAGGAACTTACCTGGAAGCCAAGCAAGTTTGGTTCTCATAAAACCAAGAATCCAGTGAAGTAACTGGATACCAACGCGCCCCTGCATCAGAAGGAGGAAGGAGAGCTCGCCCTTCAAGACCCTAAGGTGAGACGCCACGGGAAGCACAGAAGGGTTTCGAGGACGGTGAGAGGGGAAAGGGGGAGGCTGGTAGCATTCCCCGCAGACAGTTAATCCCTTATTCTCGCCTACAGAAGGATACTTTTGCAAGCCGGACAAGCAGGAGTTGGGAGTCCGGTCCAGTCCATCTTCTGAGCCCCGCGCAACACCTTAGAAGAGGTCACAGCAGCACAATCCTGGCCAGCGCCTCCGTGGGAGTCAGGTGAGCGTAACAGTCAGGTGGTTAACTCACGGGAGATGATTGATGGTTGTGTGATGTTATTGAGGATGGTTTGATGGTTGAAGGAGATAGAGCTGATGAAATATTCATCAGTGGGGATGGGGAGGTTGTGCCTACTTCACCCGATTCAAATGAGGAAGCAGGTATGGTATACCACAGGTGGAGCAAAGAAAGAGGTAATGAGATAAGAATCATAAAAACAAGGCTAAAACTAATAGAAGTAACTGCAAGTTATTGCCTGTAAACTGCCACAGAAAGAATTGTTCCTCATTGGCCCATTCTGGTTCCAATAAATGTCTGCATCAGCTCCAATAATCGATATGAATTGATCTCTCTTAGCGGTAACCCAGCTAAAAAGACTAATACGGGGGTGACGCTAAAGAACCTGTGGATAAATGGATTAAGGGAACTCGGGCCATCACTGAGTTCGCCACTGTTGAGCTTCCTTTAGGTAGCGAAGGTAAGACTTTACATTCCTCCGCCCGACCCTTAGACTTTAAGGCACGTGTCTTTAAGGAAAGGAGGGTTTTGAAGGACATTTCTACATACGTGGAAAATAATGGTGACAGTGATGATTGCGTAGAGGTTGACAATAGTCACACTCCCAACGGGCTTAGTGCTGGGAATGCTGATGGTAATTACGTGTTGGGTCATTCCAGAAAAATGGGTGAGATTTCACACATGGCTGACAGTCCAATCGGAATGAAGTGTTAGGTTTGTTCTGTTCAATTCCTGAGCTGTCTATGATCAATTCGATGATATGGAGTGCATCGTCCTACCAGCCCTGTACTGCAGTGAGAATTGGGTCATTATACAATCTGTTTCCTCAATTATTGTGGAAAAGATAAGGGACTCTGCGACCCACTTATTGTCTAATGGATTTGAAGTTATCATTTGCAAAACAAATCTGAATTCTAACTTAAGCTACTCGGCCCAACCCTTGACCTGCCCTTCTGTTGGGAATTTTTGTCACCCATCAGGTAAAAGGGGCCAACTGAGGGGGCATGCTAGTCAGCAAAATGCACCTGGAGAAAACAAAAAAACGGTATCCTGGAAAATAGAATGTTTGTACTTTGGTGCTCATTGAAATGTATTGCCAAAGAATACCATCCCTTTTATGTCTAGGAACACAAATGGATATCGCTCTTTCCTTAGAGTTTTCTAATTGTAATATTTTTTCCCTCCAGGAAACTTGGGTTTGTGGTAATATACAACTGTATGGCTACAGTATTTACTAAGCATGCCACTCTCCTCCATTGTAGCTCAAGAATCAACTACAATGGTATCTCCTACATCACCCACATAGAGTGCCATATAAATATACTATAAATATACTATGATTGTTGATTGCTACCAAAGATCCATAATCTGTGGAAGATCAGGGACTATCTTCATGGGCAAACTATGATACAACCATCCTCCCAATCTGCGTAATATAGAAAACCATTGCCTCTTCTGCAAATGCATCAAAACCTACTTGTTTCAGATGGTTACCCCCTTGATTATTGAGGCAAATCGCTAAAATACGCTTCAGTTGTGGTGCCTCGCTTATGATCCTCCCCTTGTAGGCGGTACGAACTCGACACTCAAACTGGGTACTTGGGTGGAGTCAGTAAGTTTGACTCAATCATGCAAATCATTATGCTGCAGCCGCTCTAAAGAACCACAGTCTTGATCGATAATTAGCTTCAACCCTCTCTTTAATAACCAAAGCCCACAAACTCCAGATAAACCCTGCTCTTCTAGGCGACCCTCTGTAATGGGCTGACTGAAAAACCATGGAACTCACCCTCTCATCTTCCCCGGCTCCTCATTCAGTTTGTCTGCTCTCTCTGTTGGCTAACACGCTTGGATCGCCCTCCTTGACAGCTCACTGTATCTGTTCCTCCTCCATGCTCCTTCACCCCAATAATACAATGGGCCTCATTACGACCCAGGCGGTAAGTTACCGCCTGGGTCGTACCTTTACCACCATGGCGTAAACTACGTTTACGCCATGGTGGCTGGCGGACTTACCGCCCCATTCCGAGGTTGGCGGGGCGGTAAGTCCCCAATCCCCATTTACCCTTCCCCATTCCCATTTTTGCCCCATAGGGCATAATGGGAGTGGGGAAGGCATTAATTACGCCACCGTAAATTACGGTGGCGTAATTAACAACAAGGTCCCTTAGCGCCATGGATTTTAACACCTGCTAAAAGCAGGTGTTAAATCCTCCATGGCGCTAAGGGACCTCGGAATCAGGCGGCAAGGGTCGGCGCTGTTTACGCCGCCGTAAACCCCTTACCGCCTGGGTCCTAATGAGGCCCAATAACTAAATTCAATCCTGATTCTGTGGCCAGCCACCTAGAGTAAGTCCAGAATCCCCTTTAAGCTCTCTCTCTCTATCCACCTCTTTCCGACTCTATTGAATGTGCAATCTGGAGTTTGCTTTGGTACTGGTTGCTCCGGTTTGAGCACAATTAGCTCACTCGCTATTCGACTCTATCTTGCTCATTTTTTATTTATTGTGCATTATACATCAAGTAAATTGTGTTTCAAAGCGCCCACAGGGCAACAGGGAGGGAACATGAGAATGAAAGCAAATAAAACAATGAAAGATAGAGGTGGACCTACTAGGCCTTGCGAGCATTCAGAACGTGCAAGTGCAGGGAGACAGAAGGGATTAGGGAGTGGAAGTTAAAGGCTAGGTGTACCAATGGGAGAGTGCTAGGGAGTGAGCAGCTGTTAAGTGCCTAGGGGAGAGTGTTCAGCTGCCAATAAATAGGTAAGTGCAAGCCTTTGGTAGCATAGGCCAGTGGGTGCCGAGGCAAGTGCAGGGAACGGGCGGAGGCTGAAGGTGATTGGGTGTGGGAGGCCAGGACCCATGAGGACACATAAGAGCCCTGGTCACCAATCTCAGCAGCTGTGGAGTTTAGCGGGGGAGGGAGGAAGGGAAGGAGGAGGGGAAAAAGAAGGGCTTGAGGAGCTTCTGGAATCTGAGGAGATCCTGCTCAAGGCAAAGAGGAAGGGGGATGCTGTTCCACAGGAGGAAGCCTGCTGAGGAAAGAGATTGGCCACCTGCTTGCTGTTTAGCAAAAAGCTTGACACAGAGTGTTGGTGCCAGAGGAATGTAAAGATCTGGGTGGAGAGTATTTAGTGAGAGCAAGTTCTAGATGTTTAAGTAAGTATAATGAGTCTTTTGAACAGTTCTCTAACTTCGTTCCTTTCCTTCCTTAGATGATGGCCGGCGTCCGGGGATGGCGGCGTGCTGCTGAGATGAGTAGTGCTGAAGGTGAGTGAGAGCGCGATGCACCCCTTTCGTATTTGCATTGAACTGAGTTCTTTTTCTGTGTGTTTTAGGTGCAGCGACGTTTTCAGCGTGGATGCCGGTTATGAAGAAAAAATGCGGAGGGTAAGCGTGGTATGCGGCGCCTCTAGATGTTTCCACGCTAACCTGGAGTGTCTTTTCCCTCTTGCAGATGGATGAGAAGATCCGGAGACAGAGTTCCCCCAGAGCGGCTGGGATTCAGGTAAGCGTTTGAAGCTCGTACAGTATTTAAAAATAAGCGAAGATTTGCAGAATGCTTACTAATGCCTTTTTTCTGTTCTTTTCCCTTTTCCTTAGGAAGCGGTGTGCCGGGATGGGAATGACATCCCACAGAACAGAAGGAGCGATGAGTCATGGGCAGAAGCGCCGCAAGGTAAGGCTGTTCCTAACGGTGTTCTTGTTCTTGCAGGAGCTGAGCGCAGAAGAAAGATGCAGGCCTACTGGAGACTGATCCGACCACAGTGAGTGTCACGCTGCAGGTGCAGAAAACGCAAAGCAAGTTTCTCAGCCTGGGTGTGGCTTAAATAGTCTCTGGGTATCCCAGGTGTCTCTGGGCTGAACCACACCCAAAAGACTACACCTCACATGCAGTTCTGGGAACCGAAATATGTGGGGGCATCCATCTTGTCCCCATCAATGCACTACAAGTCCAATCCCCAATGTTATCCTATGGGAGGGAGTGAGTCTGGTGCCACAAGCGCCAAGTGGGACTTTGGAGGGATGTAGAGGCCCTTGAGGGCAATGTAGGTGATTGTGGCCTGGCTCCAGCCTGACATCTTGCAGGGCTGGGGACATGAGGGGCAGGAATCATGACAGCAGCCCAGTAGTACAGCACAACCATCTCTGCTGGATGATATTGGCGTGTCAGGAGTTTGGGCTGGCGCCTGAAGAGGAACTCTTCGGCCATATGGGAAAGCGACGGAAGGCAGTCTTTTCGGTTCCAATTCTCGACCATCTATGGCAGGAGGGCCTGCGCAGGATGCGCCACCTGTTTTCTGAGCCTGCAGTGAAGGGTTGGCCGGAAAAGAAATTAAAGGCACGTGAGTCTAACCATAGATGTCTCGTGTCGCAACCCGCGCCCAAGTCTGTAGTGTCGGCGGCAGCCAGCCCTGAGGCCAGAAGCCAACACAAATGTGTTACGCCTCCGGACAATGAGGCCAGGAAACAGGACGCGTTTGGGAAGAAGGTCCTGATGGTGGGGGCAACGACTGTGAAGGCTGCAAATTCCCTGGTGATCATGGCCAGATATGATTGGGAAATGTGGCACAGGCTGGCCCCGATCCTTGACCATCTTCTGGAGCAACACCGTAAGGAGGCAATGCTGTTGGCGCGAGAGGGGGAGGAGGCCTCCAACCGCAGCATCAATATTGCAGTGGACCTGGCGGAGTCGGGGTTTAAGAAAATTAATAATGGGGTGGTGCTCTGACGGAAGGCATGGTTGAAGTGTATGGATTTTCGCCAGAAGTCCAGTATAAGGTCATTGATATGCCCTGTGAGGGTGGACACTTGTTTGGCAAAAAGATCGATGAGGCCCTAAAAGGTATGAAAGAGGATACTGAGACAGCAAAGTCTTTGGGTTCCCTGTAAGGTGGTCGCTCTTTTCGCTCCTTTCGAGCTTTTCGTGGAGCCTCGGGTAACGCCCGGTTTGCCTCCTCCAGAGATCGAAGTTACGGGCGCTCCAGCTAATCGTCTCAAGGCTATCGGCAATCAGTCCAGTCAGCTCAGAAGAGCAGGGACTTTCAAGCTCAGCAAAAGAAAGGTTCACAGGCCTCGGCTGCTAAAGAAAGGCAGTCAAAAGCTCAACAATGACTGCCATATGGACAATCTGCTGGGGGGCAGGGTGGCGCACCATGTCGACGAGTGGCAACAGATAACATCAGATTGCTGGGTGCTTGACACGGTACGCCTTGGCCACTCATAGTTTCGGCGTCCACCCGTCTCTATTCCGCCATTGTATGTGGTGCAGCCGCATCTTCCAATCTTGCGGCAGGAGGTGGTGCTCATGCTAGAGAAAGGGGCGATAGAACCAGTTCCGGTCACAGAGTGAGGCCAGGGGGTGTACTCCAGGTACTTTGTCGTGAAAAAACCCAGTGGCAAATGGAGGCCTATTCTAGATCTTCAGGCGTTGAATAAGAATCTGCAACGCCTGAAGTTCAAGATGCTCACCCTTCAAGATGTCATCTGCTAGGTGCAACCGGGCGAGTTCCTATCATTATTGGATCTGCAGGATGCCTATTTTCACATCCCGATGAGGGAAAAACACTGCAAGTTCCTGCGATTTGTGGTCGGAGAGGATCACTATCAGTTCCGGGCCCTCCCGTTTGGCCTGAAGTCTTCCCCCAGGATGTTTACGAAGTGTCTGGCTCCAGTGGCTGCCTTCCTCTGCAGGGAGGGCCATCATGTGTACCCCTTTCTGGATGATTGGTTGTTAAGGGGTTAGTCGTAGGACAGGGAAAAGGAGTCTCTCATGGCAACCATGGGCCTTTTGCAACGGCTGGGATTTGCCATCAACTTCAACAAATCATATTTGACGCTGTCCAGGGAATTGGTGTTTCTCAGGGCGCGGTTTCTCACCCAGGACAATCTGATAAAACCTTCCAGTTGTGGTCCAAGGCAGGCGAGTGGAGAAGGGGTACAGTGGTCTCGGTCTCAGGTTACATGTCGCTGTTGGGGGCCATGGCGTCGTATATCCCTCTCCTTCCCAATTGCCACCTGTTTATGAGGCCGGTGCAGGAGTTCCTCGCAGACAGGTGGTCGCAGAGTCACGGGTTATGGTCAGACAGGCTGGTGGTGGAGGAAGGCTTGGTGGACGCCCTTCGGTGGTGGACTTGCACGCCCAATCTCGTAAGGGGCATGCCCTTGCTGGAGTTCCGATTCACGATCGTGGCAAACGCTTCCCAGATATGGTGGGGGGTACACCTCAACGAGTCACAGGTGCAGGGCCTTTGGTCTCCAGAGGAGACTTCATTGCATATCAATGTACTCGAATTGAGGGCGGTGCACTGGGCCCTGAGGGTGTTGACGGACAATACCACCACAATGTTCTATTTCCAAGTCCTGTCAAAGGAGGCGCAGGACGTTTGGCATTGGTCTCTAGCTCAAGGGATCAGTATTGTTTCTTTCCATCTGCTGGGCATTCTGAATGTTCAAGCGGACACGCTCAGGAGAGACGCCAGTCAGCTGCACGAGTGGAGGCTGAAGGCGCAGCAGGTGGCAAGAATCTTCCGGCGATGGGGGTCTCCCCTGATAGACTTGTTCACTACAATGGCAAACAAACAGTGTCCGGAGTTTGCCAGCAGAGGGGCTCAATGGGGGACGCGTTCTCATTCCTGTGGATGGCCTCTTCGCGTATGCGTTTCCCCCGTTTCCACTGATTTGGAGGATCATCCATGGGTGTGGAAGTACCGCTGCAGGGTGATTTTGGTGGCCCCGTTCTGGCCCAGGCAGACGTGGTTTTCAGATCTCCTTCATCTGGCGGCGGAAGAGCCGTTTCGGTTAGGAGCGGATCCGGATCGCCTGTCTCAGGACGACGGCAGGGTGTGGCATCATGATCCGGCATCTCTGAGCCTGGCGGCGTGGCTCCTGACCACTCTGAGTTCGGTCATCTAAGGATCTCCCGGGAGTGTCGCTGGATCTTGGAGGTGGCGAGGGCCGCCTCTACCAATGTCTGGTATGGTCATAAATAGGTGAGATTCTGTGCCTGGTGTGAGGGTCACCCGGAGATAAAGCTGTTGGATGTCTCCCCGGGTCAGGTTCTCGCGTACTTACTACACCTTGCGAAAGGGGGCCTTGCGTTATCCTCCATCAAGGTGCATTTGGCTGCGATTTCTAGGTTTACGAGAAGGCGCTATTCTGCTCCTCTATTTAGTGATCATTTGGTGAAACATTTTCTGAACGGACTGCTTCGGACGTCCCCTCTGAGAAAAGGTTTGCACCGGTGTGGAGCCTCAATGTAGTTCTTTCGGCTTTGATGAAACCCCCATTTGAACCCATGTCGACGGCTTCTTTGAAGTTCCTCTCGTGGAAGGTGGCGTTTCTGGTGGAATTACCTCAGCCAGTCAGGTGTCTGAATTGCAGGCACTGGTCATTGACCCGCCTTACCTGAGGTTCATGAAGGACAAGGTTCTCCTGGCTACTAACCTGCACTTTATCCGAAAGTGGCATCAGCGTTTCACAAACTTGCCTCTATTGCCTTACCCTCGTTCTTTGCTGAGGCATCCACGCCGGCAGAGAAGGCCCTTCATTCTCTGGATGTTAAGCAGGCACTCAAATTTTATCTGAATCGTACGCTGGACTTCTGGAAGTTGAAGCAGCTGTTTGTGGCATTTGGGCCCTCCAACAAGGGGCAGGCTATTTCCAAAAAGGGACTTTCCCGGTCGGTTTCATCTACAATTTCGTTTTGTCACACAAAAGCGCGTAAGCCTTTGAGGAGTGCTGCGTAGGCTCATTCTATGTGGTCCACGGCGTTGATGGCGGCACTATGGTCTGGGATACCGCTGGTGGACATTTGCCAGTTGGCTTCCTGGGCGGTGCCGGATACCTTCACCAGGCATTACTGTCTGGGGCAGCAACATGTGGAAGATGTGCAGGTGGGACGGGCAGTCCTCCAACACCTGTTTCAATAAGGTAGGCCCCGCAGCTTCGGGGGGTTTTCTATTTTACTCTGTCACTGGTTGGGTTTGTTGTCTCATATATGTGATAAGATGCTTTTGGTTGGTTTGCCTGGGATACACCAACACACACTGGTTGTACTGCGTTGTAATCTATTCACAGCATGTGAATCCATGAAAGATCCAATGCTGGAGAAGGGAGTTGTTTCTTACCTGAAACTCCATTTCTCCAGCGTTGGTATCTTTCATGGATTCACATGCTCCCACCGGCCGCCCCTGCAGGCAAACCAGGGTTTGGGTTCCCTCTACTTTGGAGGTTAAAATCCGAAGGGAAGCCACAGGGCAGGGCTATTTATAGCAGACGCCCTATTGGCGTGGCCTAAAGCACACAAAAGAACGTCGATAGGACACTAAAGTGTCAAAATGTTACATAGGAAAACGCTAAGTTAAAGTTACCAAGGTTTCCCAGCCCGACGACGGGAAATATTCACAGCATGTGAATCCATGAAAGATACCTATGCTGGAGAAATGGAGTTACAGGTAAGAAACTACTCCCTTCTGTGGGAAAGTGAGGAAAGGAAGAATTCCTTTGAGGAGGTGGAGTCGAAAGTGGGCCTTCTTGGCAAGGTCCTGAATGTGAGGGTGGAAGGAAAGAGCGGAGTCGAAGATGACTCCAAGGTTTCTGGCTTCAGATGAGGGAGAAGGGAGAGATCCCATAGAAGATGGCCAGAGTGAGGGGAAGAATGAGTGAGCATGAGTCTGGCTGGTGTTGAGGGAGATCATTGGAAGTACACCAGGAATGGATGGCAGATAGGCAGTCAAGAATGATATAGGAATTGAGGAGAGGGTCAGAGGGAAGTTTGAAGAAGAGTTGTGTGTCATCCACATAACTCTGGAAGTTGGGGGTGAAGGTGGAAATTAGGTGTGCAAGCGGAGCAAGATAGTTGTTAAAGAGCCAGGGAGAAAGGTTGGAGCCCTGGGGGACGCCACAGGTGGAGATTGAAGTACTGGAGGAGAACAAGCCCAGAATGACGTGGGATGGGTGATCAGTGAGGAAGGAGTTCAGCCAGTCCAGTGCCCGCTCCGAGATACCTGGGGTATCGTGGAGCCGTTTTATGAGGATTGAGTGGTTGACCTTGTCAAATGCAGAGGAGAGATCAAGTAGGATGAGAGCAGCTGGAGAGTTGGAGTCAACCAATGCAAGCAGTTCCTCACAGGTGTTCAGAAGAGCAGTTTCAGTGCCTCTGGGTGCCCGGAATACAGATTGATGGTCGTGGAGGCAACCAACAAATTCAGTGTGCTGGGTTAGTTGAGGGAAGACCAGCTTCTCCAAGAGTTGCCCAAGGAAGGGAGTGATAGCTATAGGACGGTAGTTGGCTGGACAAGAAGGGTCTGCAGAGGGTTTTTTCGGGAGGGGGCACACAAGGGAGTGCTTGAGGGAGGACGGGAAAGATCCAGTAGCAAAAGAATGGTTGCAGAAATCAGCAAGTGCAGGGGCAAGAGAGACAATATTGTCCATAATAGTTCTAGAGGAGCAGGGGGAGACCTGTTTGCAGGAGACCTTCATGGAGAGGACAACTCTGGTGACCTCATCAGGTGTGATAGGGGAGAAGGAGGAGAGAAAGACAGAGGGGGGTGGGAGGCCGTAGGAGGCAGGGGAGTGGGGAGCTAAGGGGGAGAGGGATGTCCTGAGTTTTTGCAGTGAACTGTGTGGCCAGTGCCTAGCAGAGGGCCTGGGAGGAAAGAGGTGAGGAGAAGGCTGCAGAAGGGTTGGCTAGTTCCTTGCAGATTTTAAAGAGTTCAGCCATGTTGGTGGATGCACCAGAGATGCCAGCCTGGACGTGGGCCCTTTTCTTGGAGTGGATGGAGAGTCTGTATTGCCTTTGGAGCAGTCGACAGGCCAGTTTATCAGAGGGTGAGCCTGAGGTCTGCCACTTGGGTTCCGCATTTCTGCACTTGAGTTTCAGGGCTGCAAGTTCAGAGTCGTACCAGGTGTTACGCTTGGAGGCATGTTTCAGGCGGTCCTCGTGACTGGGGCAAGAAAGTCAAGGGTATTGGTAATGACAAGATGGAGGTTGCAGAGACCAGAGTGAGAGGTAGAGTCTTTAGTGGGGGGGGGAGAAGGGGAATAAAGGTAGATGTGAAGGCAGCGGCTGACATTTGTTTCATTGGACGGATGTTCAGGAATGAGGTTGGCAGGGCAGGGGAGGTGCGGTCAGAGGGCTGAGAGGACCCAGGTGAGAGGAAAGTAGAGAGTGGTCTGACCAGGAGAGTAGAGTGATCAATGGGGGGAGTGAAAGAATGGTGTGGGCATCAAGAGTGTGCCCAGCCAAGTGGGTAGGACCGGAAGGGAGAATGGAGAGGCAGAGCGAGGTGCAGAGGTCACAGAAGAGAGTGGATGCTGTGATTGAGGAGTCAAGGTAGATGTTGAAAACGCCCAGGAGAAGAAGTTTAGAGCTGGTTGTGAAGAGAGAGAAGGAGAAATCAGCCCATTCAAAAAGGAACGGGGTGGTAGAGACAGGTGGTCTGTAGATGGTGGCAATGGTCAGAGAGGAGGTAGGAGAGATGGCCAGCTCTCGAAGGAAGAGTAGGGCTGTGTCGGTATGAGAGAAGAAGGGACCCACTCAGGGAAGATCAAAGCAAACACACCGTCAGTATGGATAGGGCAAGGTTTGGAGACAATCTTATAGCCATCAGGGAGAAGGGAGTCAAAAGCAGTGACTGAGCTGGCATTGAACCAAGTCTCTGTAAGAGCCAGGATATTGAGGTCAATGTCTACAAGGTGGAGGCAGATATCGGCAGAGTGTCTGATGGCACAATGAGCATTGCGCGTGGCTAGATGCAGGAGGTCTCCATGTTTGAAGGTTTTCTGAGAAGGGGTGCAGAGGCGTGATACACCAGTCGAGGAGGGCAGAGAGAGTGGAAGAAGGAGTAGCAGGTGAGGGAAGAAAGTTAATGAGGGACAGCAGGCGCCAGTCAAAGAGGAGGAGGTTGGGTTGAGGACCCTGAGCCAAGATAGTGCCAGTGCGATAGACATTAATGGTACACCTGGATGATGCAAAGCCTGTCTAGAGTACTTCCCATCTAATGCCACCATTAATGGGTGACGACGTGAGAGAGAGTAAAGATGAGGTGTCCAGAGATCTGGGGAGGGGACAGAAAAGAGGATATCAGTGAAAATATGTCTGGAAGTTCCACTGACATAGGTGTCTGTGATAGGTAGGCCAGGGTTAGTGGATAAGGTGTCTTTTTAAAGATTTTTTCTTCCAGACTTCGTGAGAGAGGGAGGGGAGATGGCGAGTACCATAGGTACGGCGGAGGATAGTTGGATGAAAGAGGAGAAGCAGAGAAGCTGCACTACACAGGCTGAGCACAACTCACCAGGCGGCCTAGTGGCCAAGGGAAGCAGAGAACAGATGCACTGGGAATATTTTCGTACCACAGATGGAGCAAATATGTTAAAAACACACACCTGGCTACGAAATTGCAAAAGGAGACACAATGCTGTGCAATGGGGTGCAAAGATGTTCAAAACACACACCAGGCTTCGAAAGTGCAAAAGGAGACACACTGCAGTGGAATGGGGTGCAACGATGTTCAAAATACACACCTAGCTATGAAATTGCAAAAGGAGACACAATGCGGTGCAAAGATGTTCAAAACATACACCAGTCCTCGAAATTGCAAAAGGAGACACAATGCAGTGCAATGGGGTGCAAAGATGTTCAAAACACACCCTACGGCCTTAGATGCGGACCTTCGGTGCTGGGGGCCGGCTTAGGCGCCTGCCAGCTTCCGATTATCCATGGATATGCCCAGATATCCAGCAACTAAGGACAAATATTCATCAAAACCTGCTGCGCTAGCACAAAACCCTCTGTCTCTCCTTGCTTCCTACAAGGAATCACTCCTTGCGCTATGTCAAGTCCAATTTTCAGAGTAATCTCACCTCCTTTCTCATCCTGGTACGCTACCCATGTCCTATATAGTGCTTGACCCCTCCAACTTCCCCGTCTCCTCTCCCTCCTCCTCACCTGCAACTGACAAATGTTGTAGCTACTTGTCCAACATCTCTGGTATTCCTATCTTGAGCCACAGTAAATCTGCCAGATACATAAAATGTGGTTACATTCCTGGTGGAGCAATACTGCAAAAATTACCACCTCCCCAAATGGTTTTCTCAGCTATTGATAAGGGCCCGGCGCAGCAAAGACTTCTCCCTTCAACTCATCGTTATATGCAAAATGAACAGCAGGCAGACCTTCGGCCCTGGAGTTGGTTATGAGCTGGTTGGCGGTTAAGGTACTGAGGGGTTAACTGAGTGGGACATTTCTCTTTTCGTGCCTTACTGCTAGATCAGCAGCCTTCCATGGCGTGGTGGTGCGCAGCAGGGCCTGGTTGGTTGTTTACGGCCAGCCGATACGAAGTGTATGGCGAGAAGTGAAGACTGTACACAATTGTGGGATGTTGGGTGTGCCACGTGGTTGTGGAGTACCCTGTCCTGCATTCCCGTTCTTGAATTGTTGCACTCTGGTTCTGGTGCTGCTGCTCCTCCTACTCCCCCGCCCCCCCCCACACAAAGTTAGGATTATGCAGACTGCTAGGAAGGGGGGCAAAGAGAACAGCTCGCCTTGGTAGGATGGGGTGAAAAGTGGATGCAGGTTTTGGCACTGTGGTACCTGTTAGCAGTTTGGAATTGGGCACGCGAGCACCTATGAAGTGAAGTGGCTCCCCTCCTGAACTGGCAGGTAATGGTGGGAGAGATTCTCCAGGGCAGGGAGGTATACTACTCAATATTGACTGCAGCAAACACCTGCGATAATGGAGGTGACCAATGGAGGGTTGAAGGACCTCGTGAACATTGTGTGAATTAAAGGCATTTCAAGATCCTCGGGGTCTGAAGGTGGCTGATGATAGTAGGCAGATAATGCATGGAGGCATTTTGCTCTGGCAGTAACTGTTTCAGGCGCCACCAGCAAGAGTGTTTGCCCTGGGTTGTGCTGCCAGCGTATTCGTTGGCATTGATCACATTGGGCTTTATGATGCCCCTACATGACCGTGGTAAACACAGGTTTGTCTGTCACAGTGAAAAGTGCATCGAAATTTAAGTGATACTCACACATAAAACAAATTTATAAAACATGATCTGCGCGTGTGGGCACCAAATAGTTGTCGCCATAATAGCTTGCCTGTTAGGGCAGGCTTGAGAGCCTAGAGCACATCTGTTTCAAGTCCTGAATGGGTTTTCTCCACATAATTACAGTAAACAAGGTGTTTTACTAAATGTTTTCTACAGTGGCCATATGCCGGAATCGGCTCACCTGGTACTGCTGTTACCAAGTAATGCGTTTCCTCCAGCAATAAAAAAAAGGAAGCAAGTTAATCTCGGTTTGTGGTGTTTTCTGACTGGCATTTAGATGTCCTTTTGAGTTTAACTTACGTTGGCCAGTGGCAACGCCTAGGCATCTACTTAGACCAGCACGAGGGAGCAAAGTAGCTGCCATTGGCTAGCGTGAATACATACGCACCTCTTTGTGCATGTGACAAGTGCCGCTGGGAGTTGCGTGCAAAATGACGCCAAGCGACGCTCGAACAATTGGCCAACGTCAATAGGGAGGGTCAAGCAACGACGTGCAAGGTGAAGCATTCGGGCGCGTGCCGCGGACGGCTTGGCCACGTGCTCGGCTTGCCGCGTTTCAAAAGTAAACGGCTAACCGATTCCCGGCCGCGCTGGCAGCGTCCTTCGTCCAAACTGGGCGGCGTGTACCCTAGTCCAACTACTGGGGCCTACCGCGCGTCCAGGCGGTAAGGCGCGGCCGCAGCTGCCACCATGGGCGTCCCGCCGGTAGTCGAAGATGTCTCTACGACCGTGGTCATCATGTTTATTATAGTTCTATTGGGCGAAGGATTGAGGCGCTGCCTGCGCGATGTCATTCCCCAACGGCACCACTTCCTGGCTATGGAGGCCATCTTCACATGCGAACTTTGTTTACAAATGCTGGAATTGTCGGTTCTTTCTGATGCGGGCAAGCCGGGGTTGCCTGTCATGTTACCCCTAATCTATGCAACGATTGTGACGCACTGCTGGTCTGCCACCTGTGCCCTTTGCAATCCCACAACAGCCATACAGCATTTGCTGACTAGCCAGACCGGCATAAGCAGGGCTTTAGAGAAGATCAGCTTCCAGCTGTTAGGCGGCTATCTGGCCTGGGTGGCCAGCATGCAGTTCCACAAGCTGGGGCTCACCAAGCTGCACGCCGCGGCTGGGTCAGATTGCACCAGCCACCTACACACCAGCATCGAGGAGGGTCTAGCCGTGGAGCTGGCCTGCGCCTTTGTCTACCACTCTGCCCTGAACTTGGTGCAGCAGACAGATGCTCGCTATCGAGTGCACATCATTGGTGTGATCGTTGCCATACTGGTGGGAGCAGGTGAGTTGTCTCATATAGCTGCCAATGTATTATATATTCGTGGGGGGGGGGTGCATAAAGCTGCTTAGTTGTCAAGGTTGAAGAGACCACTCAGGAGGGCACCCAGGCACTTCAAGTGTCAAGCATTTGGGGAGAGGCTAAATTTAATTCACAAGGCCACCTTTTAGAAGCCCTTTAATATTATCATGTTTTAATATACCACCTATGCTGAATTATTCAGGCCTCTTAAGTGCTTTTATAATAATAAGTGTTGTTGTTTCCCAATTTACTGATTCTCAAGTTATTAAATTCAGAAGGATGTTGGACCGAGTGGACATGCAGCAGGGATACACACCTGTGTTCTCCAACTCCAGACTGGATCTGGGACTGTCTGGGACAAGTGTTGAACTCACTGGGGTATCTTACAGATATTTTACATGTGGCGCCCGTAATGTGTTCTTTTTCTGTTATAAGTATGGGAGTACAGCGTCCTGCTCATAGTGTTGATATGTTAGCTGTTGATTACCTGGGCAAGAGGGAATGGAGCGTGGCGGATCACGCTCATGCGTGTAAGCCATATTATTTTTGTTAAAACATGACCCTGGGTGAAATGTATGAAATCCTAATGATGTCGTTACTTACAACACTTGAGTTCTTTTGAAGTGGGATTTGAGTTTTTGTCCCATCGTTAATGTTTCGGTGAGAATATTATGAATCACAAGTGTGAGACTAAGACAACGGGCACAGTGCTAGTGTATTATTGCAAGATGTTAAACTTGCCCAGTGTCACTTGAGCTGAGGAAACAGTGTCAGTAGAAGTAAATAACATTACATTAGATAAGAGTGGGGATCAACCATCAGGTAAACACGCATTGGCAATGGCAACATTTTGGGCTTTTGTGTAGGAACGGAAAAGGCACTTGAGAGGCACTGCTGCAGTGGTATTAACTGGCCATTTATGGCTGCAGGTGCAAGTACCTGTGCACCTAATAGCATTGCCTTTCAAATGACCAAAACTTGTACACAAGCCAAAACCTTTGGCTTTGCCAATAATTGTTTTTTAACAGGACTTCAGTGAAGCACACGCAGAGTGCTTATAACTCGAGTAGCTGAAGGCAGACTTGGTTTTAAAAAAAAATATTATGCCAGTAAAAGGTTTAACAGCGCCAATTAATTAAGTCATTAACTCTGAGAAGACTGCTTTGAAAAAACACTGGCAGGTGATTCAAGTGCACAATTTGATGGTAATGCTTGATTAAAGGTGAGCTCAGAGTTCCAATGAGGGAGGTGTTTTGGGCGGGGAAGTGCAGGGACTGGGTGGCAATGGCCATAGGGATTAGCATGGCAAGGGCAGGCAATGGGTGGGCAAATAACCAAACACCTACGTGCTATGTCTCCCTCCTCATATGCTTTGTCTCCCTATCTCTACTCGAATGCAATAGTTTCTTCTGATAGGTGACTCTGCCCCCTAATAGCCCGAACTAAAAAGATAGCTGCTGCGAGGGAGAAGTGTGGACAACCATGGTGTCTTCTTGGGGCACGTGGGGAGTCTAATTCTTGAAGTGTACACACTTTTGGGAAGGGGCAGTTAACAATCATAAATATTTAAGTTTTGTGATGCTTGTTCCCGGTGCTGGCTGTCATAGGCCCTCTTATGGGGGTGGCACTAGAACACAGGACTTGTCGAATCTGTGAGTGCGCAGGAGCTCTGGAATCATGTCGCAAACTAGGCCCGATCATGTATATGTGTCTGTTCGGGAAATGGGTACATAGATATGAGGCAATAACTGGGGAGCCTTTTTGGGATCTATGCTTAAACTCTTAATCCATGGCACTTCAACTCACCCTTTTTAGGATGTGGACCCATGTTAAAACTCTCCTTCCTGACTTAAGCACCTAAGTTCTGAATAGGTTGTTGGAATCATGGACAAATTACTCATAGGCGGTATCTGTCTCTGTATTCGCTTCAGCCGTTGTGCACTTGCACTTTTCACATTGGCCGGGATTTTGTGTACCATAATAATATGTGGCTTGTAGCTTGTTTATGATTATAACATGTTATGTCTATGTTACATTATGCTATTTAATGAAGTTTTATGCTTTCGTTTGTGTAAAGACCACATTTTGGATTATATCACAATAAAGTAAATCATAATAATAATAATTCTTGATGTTTCCACACTTTTGGGAAAGGACAGTTAACATAATCTCATAAATATTTAGGTTTTGTGATGCTTGTTAATGTTTATCAGGTACAGAGGACATATTTAAGTCTTTCTCAAAGGTCGATGTGATATTCAAATAATAGCTTACAAATTGTAAAATAGCATTTAGTTTGTTTTCTAAATATTTTCGTCTTTGTGAAAGAGTTTAGGTCATGTGGTTTGATGTTTGCAATTAGGCACTAACGGAGTCTGAACCTGAAATTTGACATCTGCGCCCTTATGTCCCTCCCGTCTGTCACATTGTTGCTGGACGTCGGACTTGCCTGTGGTGTGGTTCCCTTTAAAGCTTACTGAAAGCCATATTCTTGGGTGTGTTGGCTTACTTGCTAGTTTTAACATCCATTTATTTATTTCTCTTCCCAATTAGGCAGTATATTACAGACTTATTTGTGATGTTATTCTCAATGCATCCAACTTTGTATCGATAATTTTGTTTGTTGGAACATTAAGAAACTTTGATAAATTATCAATAGTGTTTTTCTTTTCCAACACATGTTCTTTGTCCTTGGTTTCCAAAAATGTAGAACATGACCATTCTTTTTTTATGTGCAATTAGTTTATTTCATTAAAACTTTAAGCACATTTCATATAAAATTATCAAAAATTAAGCATCAACAACATCATCTCCTACAGAATTAATACAACTCATATACAATTTCCATCTAATTATAACTTCATGATAACATCATTAAATTCTCACACTTGTTAAGTACATTTTTGATATAATTCTCACTGATGTAATACTTTTGAAACGTCCTCAGTTTGGATCTTTTTCAATATGTCATATGCTGCAAAGGTTACGACCACCGAAGTGGCCCCATATATGTCCGACCAAAATTGGTCCCCTGAACAATGTTCCGGCCGACTCAAGAATCTCCCATAACCCCTAACATACATAAATTGCAAATATTTACATTGGGTCAAGATGTGGCGACAAGTTTCAATCTCTACATTACAATGTCTACATAACCTTTCTTCATATGGGACGTCCGACCACTCTCCTGTAAATTCCCTTCTCTGCAATATGTTCATTCACAGATGTAAAATGAAGCGCTTAAGCTCTATACTGGTGATCTTTCTCAAATAACTGAAAGGCTTATGTCTTTGCCCGCCTTGTCGGGCTAGATCCTGATATCTCTTCTGATGTAAAGTGTCCACGTTGTTTGCCATGTACCATGTTGCTTTCTTTTTTATTTTATTCTCAGCATTGGGATCTTGCGCTAATATATCCGGATCTAAATTAAGAAGAGCAATGAAGTTTTCTGCAGATTCTCTGAGTAATATCAGGAAACTGTTTGTAGACTGATTATCGAGAGATTTCCCCAGAAGCTTATATAGATGGTTAGACACTCCCATATTGCTTTTTATTTTGACAATTGACAACTTGACAATTGTAGCTGCGTGTGTGAAAACATACTACATTGGGACCCTGGTTTTCAATAATCGCTGCTATTTAACCAGAGACCAGGACAGGAGGTGGGGTAGGATAGACATAGTTCACACACTATGGGATAAGTCCTTTTTTTGTGGGAGATCTGGTCGGTCTTCCAATGTATTGTCAAACAAGAGCGTGAAAATCACAAAAACTAAATGAGAATTTGCACAATACCAAACAAAATGGTGCACATCTTGTATAATTTATACCACTGCGGTTAGACATGGATCAGGTGGGCAGTCTATCAGCAAAAGACTGCTTGTTTTAAAGAGAACCAGACTTTTGCCAATTCATGCTTCCCCTAAACTGAAATTACACATATGGCCACGATTGAAAATAACTTTCCGGGAACTGGAGGTGGGCCAGGAGTTGTGCGGGCAGTCGAGGCGTGACACGCCTGTGGAGACTGGCAGGGCAGTTGCTCAGCGGGTCGGTATGACTCTGCTTGCATTTCTGGCCTCCAGCTTGACCAGCTCTCTCCTGCAGGTGCTAGTATATAATGCAATCATAATCCTAGAGAAAAGCGGGCTCTGGGGGCTAATTGCAGTGTATGCTATTGCAGTAGTTCTGTAGATGTATGGGCTGGATGGAACTTTTGATCACTACTTTGCATAAACATCTAGTTAGCTTTGTGTATTCATTATGTAAGAGGGAAGAAAGTAAGAGACTTTTGGGGGTCATTAGGAGTTGGGCGGAGGGGTAAAAATGCAGCATTACTGCTCCGCCCAATCCCTAGTTTGGGTGGAAAGTGGGAGGTTTTCCTCCAGCTTGAGGTTAAAACCTCCCCTTTCCGGCCATTTGCGACACTATTACCATGCTGCAAATTGCGCTGTGGTAATAGCACCCAAAATATCCCTTTTGGGACACAATGGGAATGTGTACTTGCCGCGCCCCCCATCCCCCACACAACTTAGGATGCAGCACTAATAGTGGCGGACCGAGTTGCAGTAACGTAATTTGCGCTGCCGATATCCCGGCGGAATTATCGTCAGACTTGTATTTGAGCCCTAAGCAGAGTGGAGTGGATGCCGTGGCAGGCACAGAACTTGGTAGAGTTTGCAGAGATCTCACCTTTAGGGTAGTTGGTATAAAGCAACAGTGTGATAACTTAGAATCTGATCGCAGTACTTGTGCAGGTTGGATTAAAATAGAGGAGGAATCCGTTTCTCCCGTCCCACCGGATGTTCTTTTGTTCATGGATTAGAGATTGTCTGTTGGTACCACTCCGCCTTTTGTAAAGCACTTTGTGAAGGAATGGCGTAAAAGTAATGAGATTTGTAAGGAGAAATACTTATTGTGTGCTTATTCTAGTTTATGGAGAAACCAGGCTGTGAAACAGAATAACCATGTCTTGTCATGGGTCTCGTGGCAGAGAACTGGTATATGGAAGATTGGACAGGTTTATGATGGTCAGAATACGGTTGATTTTGAGTTTCTGTGCTTTAAGTATAAGCTGAAAGCGTCTGAAATTTGTCGATATAATGTTCTGCGGGACCTTTTTGTTGTACTTTTCTCGCCGTTGAATGCTACAATGCATGCCTCGCCTACAACTTTTGTTCTCTCAAGGACTGTGCCCTTGTCTGCATCTACTCTGTATGAATTGATTGTACCCTCTGCATCTAGGTTACCATCGCAGTGTGGTAGAGGGAATTGGGATTCAGATTTAGGTTGCACATTGTTGGATATTGATTGGAGCCACATATGTGCAGGTCCAGATAAATACAAAGTGGATTTAGATTTGAGATATACACAACAAAAAATTACTCATTATTTATATTGGTCCCCATGGAAGATGAGATTGAGTAATGTGGACTGTTGTTGGAACTGTAATAGGGAGGTGGGCACTACACTCCACATGTTGTGGTTATGTGGTAAAATACAATTATTCTGGGATGTTGTTTCCAGAGTATGGAGTTGGTTCTGGATCTCTCTATGCCCAGAGATCCACTTGTTGCTGTTTTAGGTTTACTGCCTTCAAATATTGGTTTAACTACAAGTAAACTGTTTTGGATATATAGAGCTCTTTTGCTAGCCAAGAAGCAGATTTAAAAATTTTGGAAAAGTGATACCTCTCCTAACATTTATGACAGGCTGCAGAGTTTGTCCCTTTTGTCCAAGAGGGAGAAAATATCCAAGCAAAAGATCAGCCTGATAAATATGAGAGGATGTGGAGTGCATTTAATGATCTCTACGCTTAAAATATTTGATCGTGTTCTAGGTTTATTATTTTGCTTTGTTTTTGTTTTTTCATTTTATTTCTTTCCTTTACCTTCTGTCACCTTACTCCCTGTATTCAGTTCCCCTCTGTTACTTCTTAAAGATTTATTTAGGGCAATTATGGGTGAATAAGTATTACCTTGTGCATTTGAGAGATTGTATTATGTTCTATTGCTTCTGTAAAGTTCTAAATGTATAAAGTTTTGAAAAAGGAATTATCTTCAGACTTGTATTTGAGCCTTAAGTGGAGTGGATGCCGTAGCAGGCACAGAACTTGGTAGAGTTTGCAGAGATCTCACTTTTAGGGTATGTGGTATAAAGCAACAGTGTGATAACTTAGAATCAGCCCTACAGATAAGGGGTGCATGGGCCACTTTTACTCCCTAAAAATAGGTAAATACTCTCAAAAATTAACACGGAGTAAACATACTCACCTGTCCTCCTGCATTCACCCACACAGCTCCAGGGAAATGTTTGGACCAGTGGTCCACATAGTACCACAGGAAGAAACTACTACTATTACTGCCTGATTGATATTGCATTTATATCGCGCTCGTGCACATGTGTTTCAGAGCGCGACGAGACAAGGGAGTACAAAAACAATGATCTTACGAGGCCCAGTGACACTGAGAACCCTCAAGTGCATGGGAGAGGGGAAGGTGCATGGGAGGGGAGGAGAAGTGGAAAGTGCTGAGCAAAGGAAAACAGATAAATAAATAGATAAATAAATACATAGTAGAAAGCAATAAACAGTGATAGTCCAGCCAGCAAATGGCAAGTGCTAGGTATAAGGCAACAGACGGGCTGCATCTGATAAGTGCAGAAAAAAGCGGGGGTGCTGTATGGTTACAGATACAGACCCCAGTGCAAGGGATCGCCAGGAGGCAGTGCGGGTGAGTGGCAGGGTGAGCAGGTACCTTGGCCCGAAAGTCAGAGGGTAAGCTAGGTGCACAGTGCCAAGACAGAGCAGATCAGCAGGGCAGAGGAGGAGCAAAGGCAGAAGCAAAGAGGAAGGTCTTGAGGTTCTTCCGGAGATGGTTCTAATCAAGTTTCAGAGTGGCGGGGAGGCTGTTCCCGGGGGAGGCCCCAACTGAAGACAAAGATCTACCCTCAGCTTGTGTCTTTGCAAAACGACTGACCCTGAGGGAGTTAGAGGTAGAGGAGCGAAGAGCTCGAGAGGGAAGATATTTACGGAGGGACAGCTGAAGGTATTTTGGACCCAGGCCCCAGAAAGCCTTGTGGAAAATGCAAAGAGCTTTGAATGTAATCCTTGCAGCCACTGGGAGCCAATGGAGAGATTTCAGGGCTGGAGAGATACGTTCCCAAGGCTTGAGGCCAAGGACAAGTCTCACAGTCCTGTTCTGAATGAGTTGCAAAGGGCGGAGAGTCGAAGCAGGTAGATATAGAAAGAGGCTGTTACAATAATCAAGCCTAGAACCAGGGCCTGAGAGACAGTGAGCTTCTAGGGGGAAGAGAGGAAGGGCAGAATACCTCTGAGGAGGTGCAGTAGGAAGTTTTACTTTTTTGAGACATCAGAGATGTGGGCAGAGAAGGAGAGCGTGGAGTCAAGGATGACCCAGAGGTTCTTAGCCTCACAGGTGGGAGTAGGAGGAGGGCCAAGGGAGGTCAGCCAGAGAGTGGCGGGAAAGGGGGGTGGAGGTGTGCCGATGAGGAGAATCTCCACCTTGTTGGCCTTCAGGCAGAGATCGTTGGCAGCACACCAGTCATGAATGGCAGATAGGCAGTCAGAGAGGAGAGAAGGTGGCTGAGGGGTGCCTGAAAATGAGCTGAGTGTCATCCGCATAGCACTGAAAGTTGGAGCAGAAAATGGCAATTGCGTGGGCGAGAGTTGCTATCTGGGGGACTGCCTAGAATGTCAAGAAGTTTGCAAAAGTGTTCACTCGTCAATATGATGCACCTACCCATACAAATTGAAATCTAGTTGACACTGAGATTTAGATGCAACCTGTATTGGGAAACATAGAGAGACAAGGCAGTGTTTTACAGTAGCAATACTGTAATTATGCATTATGTAATAACTTCAAATGTGAAGCAATTGAGTTGTAGGGCTATTACTAAAGTTAACACATACTGGTCTTTGCCAAACAGAATCTAGTTAGCTTAATACAAGTATCCTAATTACTTCTGATCAGTGCTCAAGATAATATTTTGAAGTGGGAGTATTTTGCTCCCTAGTTTTTAAAGTTGGGAGTAAAATGATTTTTTAGGGAGTAAAAATGCAAGCCCAGTTCTCATTGGGAGAATTTTATAAGCAAGTAAAAATATGTTTTAACTGGGAAATGGAAATATAGACGTAGGGAGAGGAACATTAGAGCACAGAATGACTAGAGAGGGTGAAGAGTGGGATGTCTGTAAGGCACAACCCTTAAACTACATCTTGGAGAAATTGTTGCATAGGAACCCTAGATTGTTCCCTGTGGGAGATAAGCTAGAGAAGGCATTTGCCTTTAGGGCATTGTCTAAACCTAGATAGATCGTAGATAGTAGGGGTTACCGATCACTACAACCAATCCGGAGTTGAGGGAAGTCCAGGTTAGGGCAGGACCGTTCATCTGTAGCTTAGAGTGAGAGGGCTGTCCAGTGGACGCCGTCCACCAGGCCTATTGAAAATAAAAATAAAGAACCATGAACCTCATTTGGGAGTTGGTCTGTTCTTGGGCCTATCCATGGCAGCAGATATTGGGCAGAATGGGAACATACTGGGGGTTTGTAGACTGGAAAAATACTTGCATTTTATAAACTGTGTGCACACTGAAATTGTCTAATAGCATACTGGAATTTTCCCAGCTAAATTGTACAATTCTAAAGATACTTTAATTGTACACATCGAGAGGAGACTGGGATTGTGAAAAGTGGAGTATGTTGGGGCTGTTGAAATGTGAACGTACTAGAGTTGTTCACATGCAGTTTAACCTTAAGTGTGATATCTTAATATGCTAGGACTGAGTTGAGCATAGACTGGGATTGTTACACTGGGAATATAGTGGTATTGTGCAAACTGATGACACTGGTAGTATAATTTTGCTAATTGGATGCATGCTTAGAGTGTCAAATATGTTGGTACTGCCAAAGAGTACACTGGGATCATGCAGACTGGGAATATATTGGATTTCTGGAAACATACTGTGGATGTCAAGCTGGGAATATACTAAATTGTGGAAATTGGGATTGTGCAAACTTGGATTGTCTGAACTAGCTATTTAATGGGGTTAGTGAATTAAACTGTTCTTGTCAAACCGGCAGCATATTGGGATCGTTAACCTGTTATTTCGTAAACTTGGTGCAACGAGGCATTGTAAAGCTTGACATTTAATGTGATTCCTGCTGAAAATACATTAGTAAACCAAGAGTGAGGACCTCTACCCAATCCTGCTCATGTCACTCTCATTTATCATTCTACTCAATCCTTACTCGCAAGCAGAAAATAAAATCTAAAATTGCATTTTGAATCAATAGAATTTGACATGGCTAATAATAATCCATATACATATGGACACTTGAGGGATCCTGGAGATGTACAGTTTAGTATGAAACCATCACTTCTTTCAATACACTGTCAAACAGGTTTTAGACCCATGAGTAGTATCAGACATTTGCATCGGGGGAAGGGCGCTCAGCCAATCAGGTGGCTGAAACAGTGGGCATAAACAACTGTGTGTACTGCCTGCGGTTTCCAGCTACCTGGGGCACTTCCCGGGAGGGGGGGGGTGCCATCTTGATTGTGGGGAGGGAACAGGTTAGCCTCTGCCTGTTGGCTCCCTGCGTCGTCCCCCCACACCCCATCTCCCTTTTCCTATGGCGATGGCCACCTTTTTTCTATTTTTTTCTATGGGAGATTGGGCATGCGCAATACGCACACTCCCCAACTCTTGTTAAAAAAGAAAAGGCAAACATTTTCATCCCAGATGAATCCCCAGGGTGCAAATAGCAATTCATCCGTGGTGCGAATGGGAATCACCCCCACGTCGGGGGGTGGCGGACATGGATGTTAATGGCCCATAGTCTTCGCCGAGGGTCATGCTTCTCTCGGGCTGGGGTGATTGCCAATTTTAGAAGACAATACCATATATCCTAACAAGCCATAATGAGCAGGGCTGATATATACAGTGGCAGAAGAGTAAGCAACGTTTTGCCACTTTATAGGTACATTTCAGACTATCAATTACAATGTAGGAAGCAGGCTCAATGTTTATTACAGAGATCGATTATGTGTGAAAAGGTCCCCAGGAAAATCTAGTCATGTGAAAAAGTAGTTTATGCAAATGTTTCCAGTAATAAGGTCGCAAAAAAGCCTATTTTAAATACACGTAAGTAGCCTTATGTGTATTTAAAAATAGCCTTTTTGTTCAAGGTTGCAACCCTAGCAATGATCCACACCTCTAATGAAACAAACCTCCACAATCACCCTAACACATTCCTAAACGATACTCTAATTACAACCCTTATTCTACCTTGAATCCTTACTGAACACTAATCCTTCAATGAACTAAAGCATAGTGTTAGCATGTGACTCAATACAACACACCAAATAAATTGAAGATGAACAATGAATCTAACTCCACTACCAGCCCGCCACAAATTACATAAACCTTGCCCCAACTATTGTTCTAATCCTAAACTTAGCCTTACCCTAACCACAACTCTAACACTTGCCCTAATGCTTACTCTACCCTAACCACTAGATGTATCCTATCCCCTATCCTACTCGAACATCTCCAACCCGCTATCCCTTTTTTAATGCTTACCCAAACCATTACTCTATTAGCCCTAGCCTTACCATAAACCCTAACACTTACCTGACACTTCATCTATGCCAACACCACCAGCCCTCCCACAACCGCCCTAACCCATACTCTAATTCTAACCAAAACCTTTATTACAAACCTAACCCTAATCCTTAACCTAACCCATAAACCAAGAAATCAGAAACCCACTAAAACTTCCATAACCATAATACTTGCCTCAGCAGCACTGTATTTCTGGGTACTATTCAGCCATGTTTTTGGCAACTTTTTTGCTTTGCGACATTTTCACTGCAGGGGTATTTTCAGCACGATGTTTTCACTTACTACATTTTTGTTGGCGAGTCAAGTAGAAATATGGCAGTACATGACTTGCATACACAGTCAGTTCAGGATCATTCAATATTCACACACATTATTCCTTCCAGGTTCAATGTAGCAGAATGGTCATTACTTCATGCTCTCCCTTTCACATGCACCTACACATCAGAATAAAACAGTTACTAATAAAACCCAACGTTTTGGTTAGAAATATAGCCAAAACCATAACCGGGTAGGATGGTAGTACAAGCTGCCAGACTCATGCTTTACCAATTGGACCAGGCCCAAAATTCAAGTTTTCAGAGAGGTGTTCATCACTTCTAAATGTTAAACAGAGATGAACGAAAAAACTTGGAGCACTTAAAAGGTATATTCGCAGTTTATTAAATTTGTAATCTGAGATGGTGGACTTAAATGACAAGGTTAGTGACCTCATGAAAACAACCACTTGCAGCTAAGACATTACAAATGTGTTTCCACCTCCTTTAGTAAATCTGAAGTTTGAACAAAAAAAATAATTTTTGGATTGCAGAGAGATCAGTGACGGGCAGTGATAGAACAGAATTTATAATGGGCACAAGTTCTAATGAAAAAGCACACTGATTTTAGTAAATAAATTCAGCATACGCATAGTGTTCCCTCCTCTTAGAATCCAACAATGACAATGTATCTGACTGAAATTACATTCAGAAAAGACAAAAGAAGACTTGCAGAGAAATAAGTCAGAAGTTGAGTGAAGGAGATTGGGAAAGTGAAGAGGAAGCATAAAATGACAGCAGTACGAAAGATCCACAAATGGAAGTTTGTGTCAGGATTCTTAGATGCTCCCCAATGTCTTTTGCTCCAAACGTTACAGTGCTCCAGTAGGCAAGAGCTAACCTAAACTTATGATTCACGACTCTGCTATCACCAGCCCTACAGATAAGGGGTGTATCGGACGCTTTAACTCCCTAAAAATGGGCAAATACTCCCAAAAAATAAAAAAGGGAGTAAAAATACAAAAAAATGAGGAAACTGACATATGTGCCCCCGAGTTCACCAACATAGCTCCATAGATATGTTTGGACTAGTAGTGTACATAATACCACAGGAAGAAAGTACTATTATTACTGTCAGATTGGAAGAAGTAAACCTGTTTCTTTAAATGTGAATGAATAATTTAGTGCAAAAAACAATTTTTACCAAAACATTTTCGTTTTTCCAGTTAAACCATATTTGCACTCGCTTATAAATAAAATATTCCCACCGGGAAATGGACTTACATTTTTATTTCCTACAAATCATTTACTCCCAACTTAAAAAATAGGCAGTAAAATACTCCCACTTTCAAATCTTATCTGGACCACTGGCTACCACTGTGTAGCAGCTCATGCATCTTTCACTGTTAGGTTAATACGTTAACCAGTTACAGCTGTGCTAACTTATGCTCCATAAAATCTCACAAATGCACATGCTCCTTGGCTTCAAAATCTTTCCTACAACTGAAAGCTTGGCTCTGTCTTCTCTTCTAATCCGGTCATCGTGGGTTATGCTTGTGTGTAAATGCGGCTGCATCATCCTTTTTAAATTCATCTTTCATTACCGGTCACTAGCACTTTGTGAAAGATGCATGAGCTGCTACACAGTGGTAGCCAGTGGCCCAGATAAGATTTGAAAGTGGGAGTATTTTACTGCCTATTTTTTAAGTTGGGAGTAAATGATTTTTAGGAAATAAAAATGTAAGTCCATTTCCCGGTGGGAATATTTTATTTATAAGCGAGTGCAAATATGGTTTAACTGGAAAAACGAAAATGTTTTGGTAAAAATTGTTTTTTGCACTAAATTATTCATTCACATTTAAAGAAACAGGTTTACTTCTTCCAATCTGACAGTAATAATAGTACTTTCTTCCTGTGGTATTATGTACACTACTAGTCCAAACATATCTATGGAGCTATGTTGGTGAACTCGGGGGCACATATGTCAGTTTCCTCATTTTTTTGTATTTTTACTCCCTTTTTTATTTTTTGGGAGTATTTGCCCATTCCTTTGTTCCCATTGGGTTCCTTTCCTCCTCAACTCCAATGCTGTCTTCTATCAGGAATACTGTACCTGAAGTTAGAGTCCCGTACTCATTATCAGTAGCTGCCTACTCCCCTTCACAATGCACTGTGTAATCCAGTTCGAGGCGGGATGTTGTGTTCTATTGCAACCTAGGTTACCTTGAGTCTGATGATTTCAAGACATCTCATGCACCTAACTGAGGGATTTAACAGCCACTCTCCAACAATTGGTGACCCACTAGATAGCCTTCCGGGGTGGTCCCCAAAATTGCAACCCTCCAAACAGCAGCTCACTCCGATAAGGTACTAGTGCAGACACCATAAAATGCATCTTGCAATATTCCTTTGGCATTAACGCAGACTGGGGGCCCTATTCTCATCAAGGTGTTAAGTACCGAAAAGGACGTTAAAAGGCTTAACGACCTTTTCGGTACATAAGACCTATTCTGAAGGTGGTGCTTTCCTCCGAAGTCCGAAGGAATGCGCCACTTTTGGAATACATGTGGCGGTTTCCGGGATGGGTTGGAAACCAACCTAGCAACCGCCACATTCGTAAATGGGCTTTTTGGAAGCCTATTCTTATGGCACTCCGCATATACAGTACCCTTTTGGTGCCGTTAAACTGGAGGAGTGCCACAGGAAGCCTTGTTTGGTGTAAATAAAAGTGTTCATATACACCCGTGTGTTGTATATGAACACTTTCATTTACACCAAAGCGAGCAGCTTCAACGTTGCATCCTGCAACCTTCAAGCTGCTCGCTTTAAATGAAAGTGTTCATATACACCGCACATGTGTATATGAACACTTTCTTTTACAGCAAAGCGAGCAGGTTCAACGTTGCAGCCTGCAACGTTGAAGCAGCTCGCTTTAAATTAAAGTGTTCATATACACCGCACGGGTGTATATGAACACTTTCCTACACACCAAAGTAAGCAGCTTCAACATCCTGCAATGTTGAAGCTGCTCACTTTGGTGTATAGGAACGTGTTAATCTGTGTTCTTTGCAGCATCTTTGTAAAGTAACGAATATGTCGTTATTTTACAAAAATGCTGCCGAGATTGGATTGCATCCGTAACAGCTTAAAACAGGCGCAATCCACAAGAGCACTGTCGTGGTCTAGGAGGACGCCCAGGCCCACTTGAGAATACTAGTGGAGCCTCGGTGTTCTCTCTTGGCGCAGTGAATCGTGCTATTTAGCACCTTCACTGCGCCAAGTTGAGAATAGGGGCAGGGATGGAACTAGGTAGCAGGAGAGCAAGGAATTGGAGACATTCACAAATCCAATTCTCAAGATGCTGCATTTATCAAGGGACAAGACGAGGGGAGACAAGGTGAACTCAACCCCCTTAGGAGAGTAACCAAAAAAGTGTGCAGAAGGGAAGGACTGAGGGAAAACTGAAACGACAAGCAGAGCAAGCCTGGCAGATTTTTTGCAGTTAATTTTCACTTTTACTCTCTATTCCAATTAACCCACACATTGAAGTGCGGTTTCATGTATACACCATCTACTAATGTTTCAATTTACCAAAAAGGTATTTTTTTTGTCAACATTTTTTTGTCATGCCCCACCAGTGTTTAAATGGGCAGGTACGAGTAACATTACAGTACATTTCACAAGAACCCATTGATCAGACACTGAAGATTCACAAAATAGGCTGACATAGAAGGGATGAGAAAAGAGAAAAGGGGGAAATAGGAAAGCATTTCTCGAACAGCAAAAAATTAGGAAAAATGTGCATGATGGATTTGGCTGATATTTAGCAAACGCGGTTTATCCAAAAGCCGTGGCCACTGGCTAGTGGTCCGGTAGTGTTTTCAAAATATACAGTGGGAACGGCCAGGCCCAGAGGCCTGAGAGACATGTGCGGTGGCCACGGCCGAAAGGCTAGTGGCCCGTAAAAAAACAATGATATAACAAAACTCTAGAAATTCATGTAAAAAACCTTAGTCAAGGTGCAGTTAAGTTATGCAGGTTTAACACAACAAAACCCTTAAAATTCAGTGGATGTGTGAAGTCATGACCAGCTTAACTTGGCGCGTTCCTGTTCCAAAGCCCATGAGTACAAACATTTTGTAGGAGAAGGGATTCACAATGACATTGTGGTGGACATAGCATTATGGGGGGATATCAACGGGAGTGCGCAGAGTTAAGCTGGTCATGACTTTCCACGTCTGCTGAATTTCAAGGGTTTTATTGCGTTAAATCTGCGCAACCTAACTGTACCTTAACTAAGGTTTTTTCAATGAATATATATATTTCCGAGGCTTGTGGATCTTCTTAGATCACATGCTGTGCATAGGCCGACATCTAGTGGTAGTCGCAGCGTATTACATGATTTGTTTTAGAAACTCAAAAAGGGACTTTGACTGGGCGTGTTAGTAATACTATCCCTAGTGTGACGTCCACTGTACCCATGGTCCTTCACGCATCAAGGTCTCTCAGATAGTTTATTTCCGCCATCGTGGTCGGTCGATAGTTTCCCACGTTTACAAACCACTCCTAATATTAAGCGTGTTATAGATGAACAATTACAATTTCTACACACCTGGCTCTGGTTACCGCCTGCTCCGCGGTGCTTGTGTTTCCTGTGCAATTTTCGCAGTCGCACCAGCATTTTGGTGCCAGTTGTTTCCATGTGGTCCGCAGTTGGAATTCTTGCTTGTTTCGGTGGTGCCGGTGTTTCCGGAAGTAGTTCACATGGTTTGCGCAGTTTCAGTTACCTTGTGCGGCCATTAACGGTTGCACAGTAGTGCGGCGGTCCGGAATGTGTACCGGTAGTGGCATGTTGTTTCCAGACTGCCACACTTGTAATGAGGTCCAATGTCTTTCAATGATAACACTGCTGCTTTTCGGCCAGTGGATGCGTTTATTGATGAAAGTAATTTCCAGACAGTTGTTTTTCTCCAGTATCAAGACAACTATGGTACCAGGGAAAAGTTACTTAAATAAATGACAGTTAAAGATTGTACCTTGTTCCCCTGTATGCTTGAGGTAGTGAATGTATTGGCTATGTGTAATACATTTAAAGGTAGACAATGGTTGTGTTGCAGTTGGCTCCTGCAGGTTTTAATTTCTTTAATTTTTTTTGTGTGATTTGGTTTACAGTAAACATTGCACAAATGTTAAGAAATATAAAATACATCTCATACAGATTTAACAAGACAAAAACAATACAAAAGATATTGGGGGTCATTACGAGGTTGGAGATAAAAATTATTTCTTACCGGAATGGAGCAAATACTGTGTCCGTGTAGGAAAGAGCCCGCTAACAGTGGGCTATTACGAGTTCACGTGCACGAGCGTAGCGGCATGCCGGTATCGACAGTACCAGCATGCCGCTTAAGTCCCAAAAATGCCCCTTAGCGGCATCATGGAAAGGACAGACAGCACTACTGCCGCCGTCCTCCCCTAAATAACGTGACCGGCATCAATGGATATGGCATTAGCAGGGACCGCTAATAGCGGTGGCCGCTAATCAGTGGAACCGGAAGTCGTGTCATTGCCCCGGAACAGGAAAGAGCAAGCGGTCATCTTGAAATACACAATCCATTGCCATCCTCACTACACAGGACCTGGATCCCATTCCCAACTGCAGAGATAAACCATCACTAACAGCATCATGCCCAAGGCTTTTAAAAAAGGCGCATCCCGGGCAGTGCAAAGAGCGCTTCACAGAGGACGACAATGCTTGCCGAGACACTGGCAGATAATGCTGAGGTTGTGTTTGCCAACAACCTCAAGAGAGGCACAGATTAAGAAGGAGATCTGGCAACTGTTGCTCAAAAAGTCAGTGCAGTAGGGAACACCCCCCGCACAGTCAAGGACGTGCGCAAAAGATGGGACGACCTGCGGCTGAGAGTCAGGAACATAATGTCGGCCAACCGGAGTCAGGGCCTGGCTACTGGCGGTGGTCCTAGCTCCCCTATCAAGCTAAGCCGGTGGGAGGAAATTTGCGCCAGTGCTATTGGCATCGAGGCAATACAAGGTGTGGGCGAGATGGAACGTGGCGGAAGGAGGTGAGTGTCCTGAGAAAATACTGTAATGCAAAGTATGATGATAGTCCCCCAATTTGTCCCTCCCAAGAGGCAATGCATGGCCCATTACATACACATGGACACATCCCTGCCTAGATGCCGTCCTCAGCACTGACACATCCACATGCATGCAGCATGGCAATGCCATACCTGAGACACACCACACAAATATGAAAACGGCATTAGTCACACTGCATGCAGTCCACAACAGAAATGCATGTCACAAAGCATATGCCAGCTCCAACATGTGTGACCCTGACGGATGCCTGCATGCTCCACCCATATCGCAAGCAACGTGATTGTCAAAACTCCCATACCTATTCCCCTCTAATGTGTAGAACAGCAATAATACCAATGTATGCATGATGCTTATAGAACCATCACTGATGCCGTCCCTTTCTTGGTCCCCCACAGGCTCTGATCCTGATAGCGAGGCCCGGGACTCTGCTGCACAGGCAACAACACCCCGGAAGAGGCCTAGGGGCAGGGAAGAAGGCAACAGGCCTTCAACATCGAAAGGGCCAGCCAAGCCACGACAGGCACAGAAGGGGCAGACATCACAGGATGCCACAGCACTGGTGCCGCTAAGGGCCACTGCTACAGTCCCCACATCAACTGTGTCCCCTTCACAGGAGACAGTGGATGATGGGTCCATTCAGCCGCAAACAGCTTTGTTGGGGAGGCGGCAGCCATGGCACCCCAGATGGACAAGGATGCGCAGACTCAGGGCCTGGTGTGTGTCCCTGTGGAGGATGCCTCTTCGGACTTACCTGCCACACCCAGTCCCACACCATCACCCCAGATCACCCCATTGTACTCCAACATTGACACCACACCGGAGCAGTCTGGAGGGGAGCCAGGTCAAGGGAGCATGAGCCCGACAGAGGAGCCACAACAATCTGGGAATCTGACACATGCACCATCCACCTCCACTGGTGTCCGGGGTGGGTGGCCGCACATGGAACATACCATGCAGTGCCAGGAGGAGCTGACAACCCTAGTCAGGCAGTTTGTTTGGGACGGTGCCCAGGCAAGGCAGGAGGGGCAGGACAATATTGCCTCACTGAGACAGGCCATTGAGGCCATCACGACGCGGATATGTGAGGAGGTGTCTGCTCTGAGGCAGGTCCTTGCCCGCATAGCGGATTGCTTGGAGGCCGAGCGTCCGGCCCCCAGACTGGAGTAAGCGGGCACCGCATCATCATCCAGCTCTACTCAAACCAGCCCCCTTCGCAGGTCAGCCTGCACCATGCGCCGATCGGATATGCAGCCACCAGGTGCGGGAAGTGGACAAATGTAGATGGGGCAGCCTGATGATTGATGCTGTAGATGCAGAAACCTGCAGCATTTGCTTGGACACCATGTGTGGCGGAGCTTTGGGAGGAGAGGGTGTGGGGGAGTTTTGGGGGGAGGGGGAGAGGGAGAGGGTGTGGGAGTGTTTTGGGGGAGGGGGGAAGGTGTGTGAGGGGGAGGGTTTGAGCACTTTCTACTATTTAACAGTTTAATAAACCCGTTGTGTAGCAGAAAAAATACTTGAGTGGACATTCCTTATTGCAAATGTGTCATTTATTGCTATACAGTGCATAGTGTACATGTACTCCCACACCCAGTGCCCTCTGTCCCACTTTCATGTCACACTCTGCACCCATTTGTCTTAGAAATATTGTCCAATCACAGACTGGCGCACAGCACGTCCCTCCTGTGCATCGGCACCGCGATGATGTGCGCCCACATCTTCTGCATCCCCTTCATCATCACCTGGTGGTTGCAGTTCAATGTCAGGGGACGGGCACTTTCTGTCGGATACACATGTTGTGCAGCATGACACATGCCATGATGATCTTGGCCACCTTCTCATGCCTGTAGAGGAGAGCCCCACCCGACCGGCTAAGGCAGGGAAAACGTGCCTTCAACAGGCCAAAGATCTGCTCGGTGACCACACGGGTATGGGAACGATTGTAGTCCTCCTCGTGCCTGTTCTGTGGGTTACGGACAGGTGTGAGGAGCCACGGCTTCAAGGGATAGCCACTATCACCTGCCTGGGAGCAAAATAAGGTATGTGTTAGTCGATGCATGATGGACAGCTGTACTTATCGCACATGCCTGCAGATATTTGTTGGTCACATGCACATGTCCCTGGTTGCATGCACACATTTTTCCTTCCCTCAATGTGTTTTGTGCCATGGTCTTATGGTGTGGATTGTGTCTTCAAGATGATTCACGGTGTACACTGCCTTGATGTTGCTCATGCATTGTGGACGCATACCGCTGTGCTTGTGATATATATGTGATGTGTAGTGTTCTGTATGATTTTCTAACTGGCAGCGTTGGCAGTAGTGTCTGCATCATTTGGCATTCAGAGCTGATTATTCCCATGGTGACATGCTGCACTACTATGGTGGTGGCCCTGTGATGAGCAGTGGATTCCCTTGGTGGTTTTGTTTTGTGCACTCTCATGGATGCTTGTCCTGTGTAGTGATTTGCTGCAGACATTTACATTGTGAATACTCACAGCATATAACTGGATTGTGTTACGGAGGATGAGGTCCACTGATGGGTGGCGCACGTGTTGTGGGATGTAGGGTGGTTTTACGTTTGGCATGTTGTGATATGTGTGCAGCTTACTTCATTGCTATGGGAAATGGTTGTCGTGTTCAGTTTGGGAAGCTTTGGAGCACAGTCGTTTCGGATCTGCACATCGTGCTGTCACCACAACAATAACACCATGGTGTGTGCATCTCTCTCCCCATTTATTTCACTGCCATGTGTCTGTCATGCAACTTACCAAGCAGCCAGGCTCCATGTAGCGCGGAGTTGCGCAGGACCATTGAGTCATGAGTTGATCCGGGAAATCGGGCACAACAATGTGTGATGATCTTGCTGGAGTCACATACCATCTGTACATTGATAGAGTGATATAGCTTACGATTGCAGTACACCACCTCTGTTGCATGCGGGACCACCAATTCCACATGGGTGCAGTCAAGTGCACCAATACAATTTGGGATACCTGCCAGTGCATGGAAGCCAACTTTAGTTTCAAAGATCTCCTGGGCAGTCCGTGGTAGGGATATGTAGTCCCTTGTGTGCTTCAGGAGGGCATCCAGCACTTGGTTCAGCAAGCGAGAAAATAAGGGTTGTGATATGCCATGCATGTGCCCCCACTGTGTGCTGGTAGGTGCCTGTGGCCAGGAAGTGGAGCACAGACACTACCTTCAGTAGAGGTGGGATGGCGGTGTGTATTTCAATGAGGCTGACAATGTCGTTGTGTATCATGTTCACTATGGTGGTGATGGTGTCCCGGTCCAGACGGTACAGGGTGTGGATCTGTTCTGGGGTTAGGTTGAAGCATGTCCTCCAACCCCAGTATTGCTACTACAAGTGGAATCATTTTGGTGTGGTGAGGTGTGTGGTGTGTGGGTGTACTCCTTTTGTGCTGGTCCAGACTCCATTGCCACCACCTGTGCTGATTGTGTGCACCTGTGGCAGTTGGGAACACTGGACATTGCTGTCTGCAGGTGGTTCGCGATGCCGGTATTGCCGACATCCCGGTACGCCTCATTACCGCCTTCATGATGCCGATATTTGCATGTCCACCTGCGTTGTGAAGTCCTCCTGTTAGCGCCATCCCGCTATTGCCAGGCCCACGGGCCACGTGCCCGCGCGCATGCCGGTCCATGGGAGCATGCTATCAGCGGTGGTGCTAATACTGGCGTGTTGAGTCGGAATAGCCCGTAGCGGTATGCGGTGCCAGTAATCCCTTACCGGCATTGGTTTTCCATTACCTCCAACCTCGTAATGACCCCCACTGTTTAAAAAATGACATAAAAAATCACTGAAGACACATTTTCCCCCCACATGAGTCTGGCCCACAGTTATTCCCTGGAACCGTCTGTATCGAAGCATTTAGAATATTTGTAGATTCTAATTCTCCTCTGAGAAAGACTTCGACATTCCAAGACCCAATGTCTCAAGGTTTCAACACAACCTGGGAAATTACAGAAGCGTCAATTCAAGTTAAGACCTGATATTTCAGACGAAACTCAATATTTAGTAGGCAGCTTATTTATATTGCGCCTTGAAACACTTGTGTATGGGCGCGATATAAATAAGATATCATATCATTAAGTCTGAAAAATAGAAAGATCGAATTTTAGTACAGGGAAAGTGAATCAAATACAAAGAAAGATGGTCTTTTTTCCTCAGCAATGTAGCATACAATGTAAGAAGATATATGTTTAATGGCATCCAACAGCCAATCATGCCTATAGAGTTTTAATGTAATCCTTCAAGTGGAGGAAATTAAATCCTGCGTATTTACATATTTACAGATTGGGAAACTCGATCCTCTACCATTTTACTTAAATCACAGTAAAGCGAATTTTCCCCTGGCCTGAGAAACTTGGAATAATTTAGCAGTAGTCTGAACAAGTAACAAGCTTGTATACACAGCTCATGGCAAATAACTGCATTAGGAATGGACAGGGCAAGGCTCAAAACGTCTTTCCATATATGCCCCTGCTGGATATTCAAATAGCTACCTAAATCCAGAAGGGACAAGTCAATCCCTTAGAGTCAAACATGCTCTGTCTTCATATGGTAGTAATGTAGAGCAGGAAAAATAGAGAATGTACATACTCTAGGTGGGAGACGTTTAATATATGAGGTGAGAAGACTGAGCTTGGCCCTCACGACTCTTTCCACATAACTATAGAGGAGGAATTTGACAGATTATACCTAAAATATCTTACAGATGGAACATCCTCTATCCTCCTATCTCCCAAAACCTTTGGAACCATTGGCCTGTAGATTATTTGCTGCATATTGAAGAAATATGTCTAATTTACGCTGCAGCCCAATGGGCGTACGGTCAAAAAAGATCAAATCATCTGCAAATGCAAGCCAGTGCAGCCTCAACTTGCCTATCCTATCAGGTGAAATGTTATCCATCTGCCACAGCTCATCAATGTTGCTTAGGTATACATTGAAGAGAGTGGGAGCTAAAATACAGCACCGCTTCAGACCTACATGTATTGTTTTGAATTTGTTATTTATATAGCGTCCTTTCCCCATTTGTTTGGCCTCAATGTGCTTTTTGGTTGGAAGGCCCTCGGTGACCACAGTCCATATCTAGCAGGTTCTAAGAGTTTAAATTAAAAGATGCATGTATCCACAGCTGCAGGAGCAGCTATACCAGCAAAGAATCATCTGGCTGCAGGGGCAGCACTACGCGAGATCCTCCTCATCCCTGACTACTTCCAATCGCACATGCAGTGATTGAAATTGGCTCCTGAGCGAGCCCGTTGCCTGGTGCCTGCTCATCTGGCTCACCGTGAGTAATTCAGCACCCTTCCCCCACATGGAGCTCAGACTGCGTGGCACTGCGTCTTAAGATGGCCGCCGCCCGACAAGCAATATTGTTGTTTGTATCTTTTGCTTAGCAACCTACTCCAAGCATCTATTAAACCAATCGCGTGGGAACGGAGGCGGAAGCCGGCCCCACACGACTAAGGCCCCTAGAACAAGGCCCACCTGTCCGTGCCCGTTGGTGCCGGGAGGGATCCAGGACCAACACAGCCTGAGGAGGGTAAGAGACTCTATTGCATCTCCGCCTTGCTTCCTTTCATTAAAGCCTGTACTCGAGAAATACCTATACTACAAATACACTGCTGTACTCCCTGTAGTACCACTTGTTTCACCTCCCGCACTATCCACTTTGGCAATACGAAGTTGCTTCACTGCCATAATTCCACATACAGTGCTTCAGCCCTAGGTACTTCAGCCTATGCTCCCCCCCGTCCCTTGCGGCCTATCAAAGATCACATCCGATCTAGCACGATCCGATCTACCCTTCGTACTTCTGTGCGCCTTCCCAACTGTCACACCTTGCCCCAGCACTACTGTCTAGTGCACAGCAGTGTGCCTCACCAAGTGCTTCACTCTACCTAACAACCCTACTTAATCCACCTATGCCTTTTCTGACGGCTCTACAGTGCCGTAAGAGGTGCATCACTGAACTATTAACTGAACTATTAACGGCACCCATCATACTGCATCATGGCATAGCCAGCCGCACCCGAACTGATTGGCATTGCTGCGCGATTTCCCCGCTTTTGCCGATTGCATTGCTGTACTCTATTGTGAACCCTGCATTCATTTGTCTATTGCATTGCTGTACTCTATGGTGAACCCCACATTCATTTGTCTATTGCATTGCTGTACTCTATGGTGAACCCCGGAGTTGCTTATTGCATTGCTGTATCCTATGGTGAACCCTGCAGTTGCCTATTGCACTGCTGTACTCTATGGTGAACCCTGCAGTTGCCTATTGCACTGCTGTACTCTATGGTGAACCCCAGACTCATTTGTCTATTGCATTGCTGTTCTCTATTGTGAACCCTGCAGTTGCCCATTGCATCGTTGTACTCTATGGTGAGCCCTGCATTCATTTGTCTATTGTATTGCTGTACTCTATGGTGAACCCTGCATTCATTTGGCTATTGCATTGCTGTACTCTATGGTGAACCCTGCAGTTGCCTATTGCACTGCTGTACTCTATGGTATACCCCGCATTCATTTGTCTATTGCATTGCTGTACTCTATGGTGAACCCTGCAGTTGCCTATTGCACTGCTGTACTCTATGGTATACCCCGTATTCATTTGCCTATTGCATTGCTGTAGTCTATGATGAGCCTCGCATTTGTCTATTCTATGCTGTATTATGTGACATACCAAGGGCACTGGCTTACCTGATCTGCCCTAACTTCACCTCCCTCTGTTACTCAATTTGGTTCAGTACCCTGATACCACCTGATCTGCCATTCTACCATTTACACCTATGCACGCTTCAGTACTTTGTACCCTACGTTATCACTCTGGGTGGAACGGCCCTCCTCTTACAACGACCAACCACAACATGCATGTTGCCGGCCGCCTGGTCGCTACCTTATTATTCAGCCTAGCTCAGGCTCGCCTTTACCTCACGCTGACCTACCATTCGCCCTCAGAGGTGCCTAAAGTTACATCTAATATGACTCCACCCCCAACACTAGGGATTAAACCCTCAAAGTTCCTACCTTCTCTTAACATTAATTCACACCACCTAAACATCAGACCCACAACCTTCCTACCTGATGTATGCAAAAAAAACAAGGCCTCCAGTTTCAACACCAACTCGGAAACAGTAGCAACCCTAACGCCAGCACAAAGGATTAACCTCTATGCTAGGAAACCCACGCCGAACCAACCTTGCTCCATTAAGGACAGAAATGCCAGGCTCTGCTCTAGGCTCTACAGTAACCTCACAGTACAGTCTGACCCGCAAGACATACCGTGCACTCCCAGCACGAAAAATGGCACAACCTCCAAGACTCCCAAGAAAAAAAGAGATATCCAAGAAAAAAATAGTACCAACCTCCCGGCTGTGACTATCCCCCAGCTAAAAGGTGCTCTTATCAATGCCAGATCGCTGGTGGCCCATGCCACAGATATAGCTGATCTAATCACCACAGGAGACCTAGACTTCCTAGCTGTATCTGAGACCTGGCTACATGAGGCGGCAGGACCCTCCCTCGCACTGGCCGTACCTAACAATTTCACCATTGTAAGAGCTGACAGAGCCACGTCGAAAGGAGGTGGCATCGCCATCATTGCCATATCTAGCATAGGGCTCAGAGCAATCCCCTCGCCCAATTTTATGTCCTGTGAACTACTGACAGTTAAACTTCCCACGTCTAAGATCAGCACCCTAACCATTCACTTAATCTACAAACCCCCTGGCCATATTGGTTCCTTCGAAGAAGACGTCATGACATTACTCTCAGACAACACCAAGCCCTCATCCCAAATCTTGCTGCTAGGTGATTTCAATCTAGGCTTTCATGACCGTAATGACGTACAAGCCAAGGCATTATCCAACGTCTTAACCTAACGAGGCCTGACACAAAGAGTCAATCAACCAACCCATGAGAAAGGTAGAACTCTTGACTGGGTAGCTGACCTAAATTCCAAAACCCCCATCTCATCTATCCTACCCTTAACTTGGACAGATCACTTGCTCATCTCCTTCACCACACAGAGCAAACAAGTAGACACCAAAACTAAGCAGATAGCGCCACCCCTCCCCACGAGGAGCAAACGAAATATAACTACTAATAAGCTCATGCCTCTCCTCCTACCTACCTTGAACACTGCTTCAGAATCAGTGGACCCAGCCGAACTAGTTGAAATGTACAACTCCTCTATGACCCTAGCGCTAGGCACCATTGCGCCATTCAAACTGCGAAAAAGCAAACGCGAAGCTCGTCTTAACTCCTGATTCACCCCCTAGCTACGAATCATCCTTGCAGAAAAAAGAAAACTTGAAGTTCTATGGAGAAATCTCCCGTCCAAAGAAAACAAACTGAACTTAATCGAATCAGCAAGCAAATACAAAGCTGAAACCCTTTGAACCAAAAGAGAAACTTACAACGACCGGATCAACAAAGACAGTTCCAGCACCAAGGAATTCTTTGCGATCTTAAGGGAGCTGGAATCCCCTATAGCCCCTAAAGATCCTTGTACCAAGGATAAAATATGGTGCACAGACATACAAAATGCGTTGTCAAACAAAATAGCCACCCTCCAAAAATAAATCACAGCCAAAAGGCTCAATAATGCCAAACCCGACTCATTCCTAGAACCGACAAAACTCCAATCGAAATGCATTCCTGAATTTAAGTTCTCAAAAGTCGCAACCACAGAGGTGGAAAAAGAATCATCACTTCTCTCAAGCCTTCTAGATGCCAAAGCGACATCTACACCCCCCCTCCCCACCAAATAATTAAAGAAGCGGCCAGAGACCTTGCCCCTTTCATCACTAAATGAATCAACTCATAATTTTGCACCTGCAAAGTCCCAACCAACCTGAAGGATGCTTACCCTTACCCCTGCTAAAGAAAGCCTCACTAGACCCAACCATCCCCACGAACTACAGGCCAATTACTACGGTCCCATTCCTCAATAAAATTTTAGATAAAGTGGCTTACTTACAGATCCAGCACTATCAGGAATCTAATATGCTCCTAGGACTCAGACAATCGGGCTTCAGACCACTTCATGGTACTGAAACCATGCTGATGGCCCTGAAAATGCAAATTGACCTACTCAAGGACAAAAGGCAACGCGCCCTGCTCCTCCTACTTGACCTGTCGGCCGCGTGCGACCTGGTGGACCACACTAGTCTCTGCAAACACCTGTCTACTGCGGCCAACTTCTCTCAAGAAGCCTCAGAATAGATCCAATCCTTTCTCAACAACAGATCAATAAGAATATTTTCTCAGTGTGACAAGATCACTGCATGAGTAGATATTTCGACGCAAGTTGCAGCTGTTGTCCATATTAGTCCCCTGGGCCCAAGGCGGGTCCCGGGCGGGCACAGACAGGCTTGCCTTAAGCGGCAAGCTTACGGCGCGCCCACCCGGTGCGCAGGCCTTCTCTCCGGGATATTTATGCCTGAGGGAAGGATCAGCAAGACGTGTGTAACGCAATTACTAGATAAAGAGGACTTGCGCTGAGCGAGAAGGCAGAGTCGAGGAGCCAGCAAGAGGGACAGGACCAGAAGGAGAACAGCAGTCCCAAGAGGGAACAGCAAAAGGGCACAAGTCAGTACAATTAGTAAAAAACAGTAAACACAGTAAAATTAATTAAAACTAAAATATATTGTAAAAAGCACTGTAAGTGACTTTAAATGGCAGTTCCACGGGAGAAACCTCACCTCTCACTCAGTGCGGGCGCCAGAGGGAAGGATCAGCAAAGTGTGTGTAACACAATTAGTAGATAAAGAAAGAGGACTTGTGCTGAGCGAGAAGGCAGAGTTGGGGAGCCCTGTAAGAGGGACAGGTCTAGAGGGAGAAGCACAGTCCTAGGAGGGAACAGCAAAATGGCGCAAGTCAGTACAATTAGTTAAAAAAACACTAAACACAGTAAATTCAATTAAAACTAAAATATATAGTAAAAAGCACAAAAATAGGCTTCACATGGCAGTCCAACGGGAGCAACGTCACCTCTCACTCAGTGCTGCCTTCCAAAGAAGCCGGGAAGGAAAGGGCTCAACCTAAATCCTACGCGCCCTCAAGCCTGGGACAAAGGCCTGATCCTCATCGGGAGCCATCGAGGCCTCGATCCGATGACGTGTCATCGAAGGATCCGTCAAGCCGAAAGCATAAGTCGATGTCGTTGACACCATTGAAACTGGCTGTGCCTTCGACGGCAGCCAAGCAATCGACATTGCCTTTGACGCTCAAGTCATTGACAGCTGCGCCATCGACGTCGAGCACCCCATCAAAACCTATGGTGCCAGTGAAAAAATGTTCGACGACTCTTTCAGTGTCAAATCCATTATTCATTAAACCCTTGATGTCTGAAAAGACCTATGTGCCTTTATCAAGGAAGGACTATTTTAAGTCCCTTACCTCAATATATGAGGAGAATTAACCCTCAGACAATGAGGCACCATTTGGCCTCCAGTTGGGTACGCCAAATGTACTAGAAAGTTTTATCTCTGAGGAATCAAGGTTGAAAGACCTTTATGACAACCTGCAGACGGCCATTGGGGTGGACACATCACTGAGCTAGAGTTTAGAAGGCCAGAGGCAGGGGAGCATGCTGATGCGTCATATAGACAGCTCATGTCCAAGGTATTGGAATACATGGGGTGGAGTAGGCCTCTGTTACCATTTGAACAGGATGATCTGATAGACATCCTGGATAAGGGTCCTCGGTCAGATCCTATATTACCTTTTCACATTGCTCTGCAAAAAGGTGGCAGCAAATTGGGAGACACCAGAAACCAATCCGGCTGTGAATAAAGATTTAACCAAGAAGTACCATCATTCCAGTAGTGACCCCGACTAACTGTCTAAACACCCCACTTCAGAGAGTCTGGTGGTACAGGCAGCTACCACAACTTTTAAGCAAGCATCTTACCCTACCATCCCTCCAGATAGGGACGACAAAATAGTAGATGGATGGGCAAGGAAGGTATTTTCTGCAGGGAGTATGGCGCTCAAATCAGCCAACTCCACATGTGGCCTTGCAAAACTTTCATTCACTATATGGGACTGCATTTCCATGGCGGCAGAGCACATTCTCGAGGTGGATGAAAGAGACAGGTCCTGTTGGGTATTTTGTGGATATTTGGGGCTTTGCGGTATTTTCTTACCGCCAAAATACCTTTAGCAATAATCACTCTCTGTATTCATATTGGATCACACATAACAATAATACATTGCATTATTTCAGAATTCAGACCTATTTAGATAATGTGCGCAATAATTTGCGTGGTTGGTTTATTTGTGGCCCCAATATCCAACATCCCTTGTTTTTTATCCAGATTGTTCTTGATCACTAGAGAGACCTCAGGCCTACATTTTAGGGATACCACATTTTCAGTGTTAGTGTTGTGTGCCACCATGGGCTATTGTGGTATTTTTGTGGTAATTTCCACTACCTTATATACGGTATGGAACTATGTCCAGAGAGTCTCTCTTCCCGTTGGCTCATGACAATTGCACTGTTTAAAAATCTACCCACGTTTAAATCTTTTCCCATGCAAAATGAAAGAGAAATAATACACACTAGCTATCTGTTTTCAGATATTTTTGTATTATAGAAATTTCCTTTAAACACAGTTTAACCCTTTTTTACAGAAATAAATGAAATGGTACAACATTATTTGTGATAAAATGAACAGAGAACTGCGAGAATATATTCAATTGGTAACATTAAATGTGCTGATAAGGGACCGGGACTCCCTCGAATACACTGACTGAACAGTTTCGCACACCTCCCACACTTCTGTAATTACCTTATCTGTTCAGCATGAGTTTTCTCCGGCTATTCTCTTTCTGAATTTGGCTCCCTTGAAGATTAACCCCAGTGAAAACAAGCGTCTGCCGTTCTCAAACCGGGGTTATTGCCTGGAATTCTCAGCTTTTGCAGCAGGAATGCTTCAGCCAGGAAACAGGTCCTTCTCCCAGCTCTGCAAGATCTCGATTGTTCTCCCCCTCTCCTCAAGCTTCCCCAGCAAAACTCTAATCACAGCCTCTAGCATGATACTTGCTATGACGCTGCTCCAATCAGAATCAATCATGGCATCTCCTCCCTCACTACACAATGGCTCATTTCTACAGTAAAAATTGTAACAAACTGATTTCCTGTTCCTTCGAGCTCTTTGCTTCCTGTAGTTATGTGGACAGGGCAGCAGAGAAAAAAAAAATGAATGTGCGTTTAAAAGTTCACTTTCAGAGTAGGCCTAATTCTGCAGTGGAGACACATTTTTATTAGTGGGTTATGTTAAATGAAGTTTTATTAGTCAAGCTAGCTATTAATAAGGTTAGTTATTAATTTTCAAATGTGTCTCTTGCAACATAAGCATTTCAGGTGAAAAATAGTGTGCATTTTTGAATGTGCACATGTGTGCTTTTAACTGTAAAAATAGATTTGCATCTTATATGTAAAAATCGTTTTTGACTGAATAGCCTGTCTTTACTTATATGTCCATGTTACTCTGGCAACACATATAGCAATGCACCACACCCATGTGGTGGTGCTGCATCAAAAATAAATTGCAACCTGTGCAGTAGTGCTGTACTCTTTGCTGTAACACGCCAAATATCCTTACAGTCCTTAGCCATAATTAGAGACAGCAAAGAAGCCATGTGAGTCTCTTCAGTCAGGTCTGGATTCTGCTGACAGCATCAGCAGAGCCATGGCTACTAGCACCTTTATATGCAGATTTGCGCGGTTGAGGAAGTCAGGCTTTGCACCGGATGTGCAATCCAGACTCCTCAATATGCCCTTTGACGGGTCTCACCTTTTTGGGAACAAAGCTGATGAGAGCCTTGAGAAGTTGCAGACCTCTAAGGTGGCAGGCAAATCTTTAGGTGCCGTGCGGCTATTAGGCAGCCTCAGCCTTTTCGCACTAGTGGACAGCCTTGGAGGGGTAGATCTTCTCACTACTGCTCCTCAGTTGGAAGAGCGAGAGGAATGGCTGGTCAAAGAGCCCAAAGAAAGTTGCCTCGTGGTGGACGAGGGAGAGGTGCGAAGCCAGCTCAAGTAGGGACATCGTTACATTTGCCACTGCATCAGTCGCCTCAAAACCTCTCTTGAGTCACTCACCAGTGGGGGCCCGTAGGGGGCAGACTGTCTCAGCATCTAGAAGAATGGCAAGACATTACCTCGGATGCGTGGGCATTGGAAACCATAGACCTGGGTACTGCCTTCCTTTCATACAGAGACCTCAGAGCAATCCACCGGTGAGCCAGTCTTTGAGGATTCTAGATCCGCTCCTTGTGCAGGTGATCTTAACCCTGCTAGAGAAAGGGACTATAGAACCAGTGCCTTTGGCAGAGAGGAACACGTGATGGTATTCCCCTTATTTTCTAATACCCAAGAAGGACGGATGACTGAGACCCATCTTGGACTTGAGATACTTGACCAAGTTCCTCAGGAAGGACAAGTTCAAGATGGTTATTCTTTCTCTGATCTTTCAGCCCCTCCAACTACAGGATTGGATGGTGTAATTGGACCTTCAGGATGCCTATTTTCATCTATCTCAAGCACAGAAAGTACCTGAGGATCGCAGTTGACGGTTCTCACTATCAATTTTGAGTTCTACCATTCGGGCTAACGTCCACCCCGAGGGTTTTCACCAAACTGATGGCGGTTGTGGCAGCGAGTCTCAGGAAAGGGGAGATTCACGTCTACGCAAACGTGGACGATTGGCTTATCAGGGCGCGTTCTCCCGAACAAGTACTGGATCATCTCAACGTCACCTGCCACTCTCTTCGCAGACTGGTCTTCTCCCTCAGTTACAAGAAGTCCCATATGACACCTTCTGAAAAGCTTCAGTTCATTGGAGCTGTTCTAGAAACATCCTTGGGAAAGAGCTCGCCACCCAAGGTGAAGGCTCAAGACATTCTACGGATTGCCACCAAATTTCAAAGTGCCCAGGGTCTCCTGGCCTTCGATTTTTTGAGGTTGCTCGGCCTCATCGCATCCTGCATTTTTCTGGTGCCAGAAGCCAGACTGAGAAAGAGTTCCCTTCAATGGGCTCTAAGAACACAATGATCCCATTTCTCAGGAAAGATGTCAGACCGACTTCAGATTCCTACCATAGTCTCACAGGATCTTATGTGGTGGGCCTGGAAGGAGAATATTTTGAAAGAATAGCCCTTTTGTCAACCTTGGCCGGAGATTACAGTAGTAACAGATGCCTCACTCACTGGGTGGGGAGCCCACACCAAAGATCTGACAGTCAGCGGTCGTTGGTCTCCATCAGAGTCCAAACTTCACATCAATATTTTGCAGCTGAGGGCAATCAGACTAGTTCTGAAGGCCTTCCTGCCATCTGTACGGGGGGAAAAATGCCCTGATAATGACGGACAACACAGTGGCCTTGCACTACCTCAACAAGAGGGTGGGCGTAGGTTCACTGTCACTGTGCAGAGAGGCAATGCAGCTCTGGTACTGGGCAATTCAAGAAGGAATCTCCCTATCAGCGGTTCACCTAGCCGGAGAGGAGAACACGGCAGCGAATGCTCTAAGCAGGCAGAGCACAGTCTCCCACGAGTGTGAACTAGCTCAGGAAGTCCTTCAAGAGATCTTCACCCTTTGGAGAACCCCTCAAGTGGATCTTTTCATGACCGCTGCCAACCGGAAGTGCGAACTGTACTGTGCTGTCTTTCTTCTTTCCTTAGCCAATTCGGGGCTCCAATTCTGCACCATTAAAGTCTATCTGACAGTGCTGTCTATCTTTAAGCGCTCGTCAGAGGAATGTTCATGTTTCAAAATCCCTCTGGTGACTCAATTTCTGAAAGGACTAACTAATATGTATCCTCCTTTCCCGGTTCCAGGTTGGGACCTAAATATGGTCTTACAATTCTTAATGTGTGCACCCTTTGAGCACCTGCACACTTGTCCTTTATGGTTATTAACTTTTAAAACCATTTTATTGGTTGCTCTCACATCGGCATGCAGAGTGAACGATTTGCAGGCACTGTCAGTAAAGCCACCCTTTACAGTCTTCTACAAGGTCAAACCTTCATTCTTACTGAAAATCGTTTCAGATTTTCATTTGAACAAGAAAATTGTCTTACCATCCTTCTACCCACCACCTCACCTTAGTAAGTAGGAAAGACTTCACAGATTAGATCGTAGAAGGGCATTAACATTTTGCATTTCTAGAACATCCAAAATTCGGTTAGATGATCAATTGTTCATAGGTTATACAGGACATAAACTAGGTCAGGCTGTTACCAAGCAGACCTTATCCAGGTGGATCATTCTGGCGATCTCTGAGTGTTACAGGCTTGCAGGGAAAAACCTTCCTGGAGGTTTGCAGGCCCACTCCACCAGGGGCATGGCCACATCTACAGTCCTTCAAAGGGGAGTTCCTATTAGGAATATTTGTGTAGTCGCAACGTGGGTGTCAATGCACACGTTTACAAAACACTATGCTGTAGATGCTTCCCATTCTCAGGACTTGGTTGTTGGCAAGGCAGTTCTTTGTTCTGCCTTTGATAAGGTGTAATATATTCAATTCTACTCCCTCCACCAATTTTGATCACTGCTTTGGGAGTCTGTCAAAAATGAGGAATACGTTGGAGAACACAATCCATTCAAAGAACAAGTTACTTAACCCTGGTAACATTCTTTCGACTGGATGTTCCTCCAACGTATTCCTTATCGCCCTCCCATCCTACTCCTGTAGAATTTCCCGTGCTATTACAGCTTCCACTCCACCAAGGTTTAGTACTGTCATGCCCGTGTTTATAGGCAACTCTGCTGCATGGGAAGGAGGGAAAAACAAAACTGAGGCCAACGGGCACCGTGCGTGCTATATATGATCTCTGATGATGTCACCCTCGACTAAGGCCTTCGAGGGACATTGACTCAACACCATCAACGCACAGCACCCTCTGCAAAAAAATTTTTTCCAAAGCAGCTGAAGCTGGGACAACGAAGTGTCAAAGATGAGGAATATGTTGGAGGAACGTACAGTTGAAAGAACGTTACCAGGAGTAAGTAACTTGTGTTTCCCTAGCAAAGAGTTTTCTCAGCCAGCAGTATGGCATTAAAATCCATCATTGCCACTGGTGCATTTGCCAAATGTACTTTCACGTTGTGGAAAGTGGTGGCTATGGCTGCTGAACACATCCCGGGTGGTTAAGAAAGGCAAGGATTTTTAAATATTGTAAAGGATGGCAGGGAGGCTATGTGCCAGTCGCTGCAGTCCGGATTGGATTCAGCTGACAGTGCCAGCCAGGCGATGGCAGCCAGTACTGTCTCACATTGATTTGCCTTGCTGCGTAGGTCTGGCTTTCGACCAGATTTCCAAGCAAGGCTATTAAACATGCCTTTCGATGGCTCACATTTGTTTGGCTCCAAGGCTGATGTAAGCTTGGAAAAGCTTCAGACCTCAAAAGCAGCAGCTAAATCACTCAGCGCAGCAATTCGACAGCTGCAACAGACCCACATGGCTTATCAAAGTTGGAGGGGTCGGTCCTTTTGCTATTTTTCATTGGTTGGGAGGACAAGAGGCCAGAGCACACAAAGGGCCCAGAGTAGATTTCCTCGTGGTGGACTAGGATGAGGTGGTAGGTCCATTCAAGCAGCTGCAACATCCTTGCCATCAGCAGCCACCACTGCTTCACCAAAACCTCTCTGAGGCCTTGGTCCACACGACCATGGTCTTGGGCAGGCTAACTCACCATCTGGAAGAATGGCGAGGCATTACTTCCGATGCTTGGACTCTGCAAACTGTAGCCCAAGGTTACTGCCTCCCATTCTTGAGAAGGCCTCCCGATTGTTCACCAGGGAGTCAGTCCTTCAAGGTTCCGGATCTGCTCCTTTTGCAGGTGATTCACATCCTGCTGGAGAAGGGCATTATAGAGCCAGTGCCTGTAGCGGAGAGGAACCAGGGATGGGACTCCCCTTATTTCCTAATACCCAAGAAGGACAGAGGACGGCGACCCATCTTGAACTTGGCTAAAAAGGCCAAAAGATGCCAGCGCTTTCACCATGAATTCTAAGAGATGTGTGCGGCAGCGGTCAACTGTTAGTATGTGAGTGCCTTGCCCAGCACCCAACATTGAAGGCTAGTTAGGACAAATGTAAACAGTCGAACTGCGCCACACCAAAGAGTTCAGAGTACAAGTGTACAATTTTTTAATTCATGCAATGAACAGCCTGACACGTGTTTCGAGCGTAGCTCTTCCTCTGAGGGTGTTGGAGTTAATGTAACAAACCATTATGTAAAGTAGTACATGATAATTAACATCACCATTCAGGATAAATGGGCCAGATTTAGGAGGGCATACGGGGTTACAACATAGTGTATGATCAGCAAGTACACAGTTATCAGACATGGATACCGCCATTGAAAAAAATTATATATAAAGATGCATTTTGCAAAAGTATCCATTTAGCATACATGTGAAAATCAATAGGCAGATATTCATTTTCCCCAGTCAGGAAGTGACATCAAGGTAGTCCAATTATTAAAAGAAAAGAGAAATATAACAAAAACCTGCAGTTAGCCAGATTCGTAGATAGGCAGTCGTGGGATAGGTCTGTGCAATAACAATTAGTCAATATTCTAATAGCAAGTGCCAAAGAAAAGCATATTTACCATGCAGTCTTGTCCAAATTGAACCACTATTTAGTGAACAGGAAGGATAAAAAGTATTAACGAGCCAAAACTGAACCATCGCGGGACGGTAAACAACAATACTGCAACCTAAATGTCCACTTACCAAATGTGTAAGGTATATAAGGCAAGTGCTCCTAATCCGGAGTCAAAGCGTAACTAAAAAAGAAAAATAATACATATGCAAAAATTGCACTCTCTACAACATCCGGAGACTTATTGCATTTTTTGTAAAGCATAATTATATTACCTTCGTTATCCTGCAGTTGCAGATGTAAACTAGTTATAAGAACTGCAGCGGTTCCAAAATGCCGGCATGGTGAGGAGAATTTAGTATCAGCGGAACGTCAACGGAGCCATTAGTCAAGAGATTAGACAATCCATTGTGCACCAATTATAAAAACACAAAGAGATAAGCGGCATTGGCGCATTAGCTCGGGGTCTACATTACTTCCAATTATGGCCATTCAGTCGAGTCAGGGATCATGTGCAAGGTGCACACATCCTGCTAACTTGCCTGTCGGCTGAAAGTGAATCCAAGGGAGAGCGCGCTGTCGCGTCTCCTAGTGACTATAACCAGCCGCTGGAGCGTTTGCTACAACGCGCACAGCGGTATTAGGAGGCCGCCATCTTGGGGGGGTCAAAATACAAGCTCATAGCTCCCAATCCAGTTAAGGAGTTAAGTCTGCATCATACATATCCCTGCCACTCATTAAGGGAACTGAAGTATAATGGTATTGATTCTAATGTAAATAAAAGCCAGAAGGTACAGGAATTAAACAATATTTGAATGTACAATAAAGTTGAATTGAGGAAAGGGTGAAACCCGACAGACATAAGGAAGCCACTGCAGATATTGGCTTATATTGATAATATTACGTCATGGAAATTATGTTAGCCTTAAAAAAGACCATAGTCATTGCCACAGAGCTTGCCACGAGTGCCTAACCACTCAACTGAAAATCCCATGCTGCATGTAACTAAAACCTTCATGGGCAGCAAAAGACACTTGCAATTCGGTCGTGTCACTGGCAGTGAAACCCGACAGACATAAGGAAGCCACTGCAGATATTGGCTTATATTGATAATATCACGTCTTGGAAATTACGTTAGCCTTAAAAAAGACCATAGTCATTGCCACAGAGCTCGCCACGAGTGCCTAACCACTCAACTGAAAACCCCATGCTGCATGTAACTAAAACCTTCATGGGCAGCAAAAGGCACTTGCAATTCGGTCATGTCACTGGCAGTACATTGTTGAGAAAACATAACATCATTAGTACATTACCCATTCACTTTGACAGTAATACCGTGATCATCGCAAAAAGAACATGTCCATGGTTCAAACTATACTAAAGCCACTAAAATACTGTAATATGTTTACCAAGCAGAAAAGTACAAAGAAGAAAGAAACTGCATCATCTGTATCAGACAAAAGTCATTCACAAAAATACATAAAACTCATGATCTGAGTTTAGGCCTCTGGTAACCAGTCTATGCTTGCAAATAAGACATGCTTCAAGTTGTCTAAGTTTAAGTTCAATATTACCAGCTCTCTTGGGTAAGGAGACCTGTGATAATCCTGTAAATCGGATATCCTTAGCATTGTCCAATTGGTGACAGGTCTGCCAATGATTAACCAAAGGGTATTTGGAATCTTGTTTTGACAAAGTGGAAAAGTGCTCACGAATACGTATCTTCAGGGGCCTAATTGTGTTACCAATATACATTTGACCACAAATACAGATAATGCAGTAAACTACAAATTTCGAGTTGCAGTTGATAAATGCATTAATTAAATGTTTGCCGGTTATTCCAAAGTCAACAGTATCAGTCTCCCAGGTATGCATGTACATGTTACAGATCCCACATTTGTGGAAGCCTTTGACCCTCCCTTGTGAAAACCATGTCCCACCACTTGACGGATGAGACATAAAGGATGGGCATAACATGTTTTTTAAAGTAGGTGCTCTGCTAAAGGTAATTGCAGGGTTGGGTTCAAGCCATTTAGCCAGATCCTGATCTAAATGGAGTAGATGCCAGTGGCGTTTGAGAATCGCATAGATACGATTGCTGTCACTGTTGTAGCGTGTAATAAGTCTGATTTTATTAGGACGCTCATTAGCACAACTAGATTTATTTTTAGGTGTCAGCAGATCCACTTTCTTCATACTAGACATTTCACGTTCAGCTTGGGTAGGTATGTGGGATTTATATCCCTGTGTTTTAAATTGACCATGAATAAAATGTTTTTCCGCCTCAAAATCAACATCCAAAGAGCAGTTCCTCTTTGCTCTAATATACTCGCCTTTCGGGATATTATTAATGACTGAATTTTTGTGAGAACTTGAAGAATGTAACACTGCACTGATGTCGGTTTCCGGTATGTTCTAGTCTGAAAACCATCTTTGGATACAGAGATATTAAAGTCAAGAAAATCAATTGTGCAAGTACTGAACTGGTGTGTAAATTGAAGGCCCCAATGATTAGCATTGAGAAAGTTAACACATTGAGATAAAGAATCCTCAGTGCCTGTCCAAATCATGATAACATCATCAATATACCTTTTCCATATATTCATGAAGAAAAATCGGTGTTGTTAAACACATATAGCTGCTCAAAATGGTGCATGAATATATTAGCCACTGACAGTGCAAAGATCATCCCCATGGCTATGCCAATTAGTTGCTTATAATATGTGTTGTTAAATAGGAAAACATTATTTAAGCAATAGAACCCGAGCGGCAGGGACATTACCGACTCGGGTCCTTACCTATGGGCCCCGGGGCATTACCAGAGTCGGTAATGCCCCTGCCGCGAGGGTTCTATTGCTATTAGTATCCCGGGCCGCAAAATTTGCGTGGCCGGGGTACTAAAAGCAATTTTTGTCTGTCCCGAAACGCTGTGGCGCTTCAACGCCGCAGCGTTTTGGGACAGAAAAAAAAAACGACCAAGAAAATGGCCGCCGCCATGGAAAGGGAAAACGGAGTCCGTCTTCCCTTTCCATGGCGGCCATCGGGAGCGGACGCGCTGGGAACACAAGTGTTCCCAGCGCGTCCGCTCCCGAAAAAGGATGAAAAAAAAAGGTAAGTGGGGTTGGGAGGGCGGGAGTGGGACGGGAGGGAAAAGAAGAAAAAATAAGTACCTGGGTCCCTGGCGGGGGACGAGGGAAGTCCCCAGCCGTGTGGAGGCGAGAGCGGGGATGGCCCCGCTCCGAGTCTCCACACGGCTGGAGGCTTCCCTTGTCCCCCGCCGGGGACGCAGGATCAAGGAGGTACGTTTTAGGGAGGGGAGAGAAGGGAAGGAAAAGAAAAAAAAAGACTTACCCGAGTCCCCGGGCGGGGGGGTGAAGGCAGCCTCTCAGCCGCGGGGAGGCTCCTCGGAGCGGGGATGGCCCCGCTTCAAGCCTCCTCATTGGCTGAGAGGCTGCCACGCCCCCCACCGGGGACAAAGGCCGTGGAATCCCGACAGTACGCGTTTCCACCATTCCCCGTCACTCCACATGTCATCTGGAGAATGAGAAAGTTTGGGACGTCCATGATCCTGGTTACTCCGGATTGGGCCAGGAGGAGGTGGTAGTGGGAATTTTTGGACATGCTCATCTGCTCTCGCAAGAGAAGGGTCACATTTTTTACCCAGAAATCAGGACTCTGAACCTTCAGGCCTGATTTCTGAGCGGTTAAGATACAAGGATTGTGACCTCCCGGAAGACGTAATGGAGGTGTTGCTTTCAACCAAAAGACCAACAACAAAGACTCTGCACCTCTGCTGTTGGAACATGTTTTGCAGCAGGTGCAGAGCTAAGAATATTGTCCCTTTTTCTTGTGACACACCAGTGGGGCTGTCATTCTTGCTTAATTTAGCCCAATAAGGGTTGCAGGTTGCATCTGCAAAAGGATACTTGGCAGCTATGCACTCACCAGAGCAGGGATTGTGATCCAGTTTCTAAAGGGGTTAACTAATGTTTCCCCCGCTGTCCCATTCATTGTACCAGTCTGGGATTTAAATCTGGTGCTAAAGTTTCTCATGGGAGCTCCATTTGAGCCTCTGCATTCATGTCCTTTAAGGATGCTAACCCTCAAGCCTGACGTTTTAACGGCTATCCCCTCGGTTCGTAGAGTTAGCGAGCTGCAAGCCTTATCTTGTAATCCTCCATTTAGCACCTTTTTCAAGGAAAGGGTTGTATTGAGGGTCCACCCTTCCTTTCTACCAAAGATGGTCTCTGAATTTCATTTGGCACAGAAGATTGTGCTTCCTACTTTTTATCCGCCTCTGCATCCTTCCACAGAGGAGAGGTTTCATCACTTAGATCCAAAAAAGGGCGTTGAGTTTCTAAATCAATAGGCTGGTAAAACTCTTGACAGGACAATCGGGATATGCTGGTTACAAGCTGGGTCAAGCTGTAACCAAGCAAACTGTATCCCATTGGATTATTTTGTGCTTTTATGAATGCTATAACTTGGTGGTCAAAGATATGCCTGCCTGTTTAAGAGCTCATTCTACCAGGGCTGGAGTGTCTAGGCCGGGAACATTGCTGGTACTTGTGCTTCTATTGCGATTCCCTCTCCGTCCGGGTACTCCCAACATGAGCTTCTGTGGTGGGAGGTGTTTCAACGCTTTCCTCCACTGCATTTTCAGCTCTCCATCGAAATAAAAACGCCTGGTAAGTGCTTTCCTTTTTAGGGCGCCCCGGCCAGCCGACTCCTTCCCAGGGTCTTCCAGGACCAGGAGGGGCTTGAGTAGCTCTGTCACCAGGGGTTCCGCTGAGGTGCCCCACAAGGGGCCAAATTGGCACACCAGAGGTTTCTCCGAAGGTTCCCGCAGTGGACCTGCCAAAACCGGACACTGTTCTGAGGCTCACCGTTGGGGTGCTAAAGTTCAGCCCAGTTCTTCCGTGGCTCTGGATAGCGGGGTTCGCCCAGAGGTCTCAATTTCTGGAGCTTTCCACACTGATACCGTGGTATGCCCTGAGGTCTCCGTTTCTGGAGCTTTCCACACCAAGTCACGGTTCGAAGCCCCTCTTGACGGAGCTATACTTTCCGGGTTAAAACCAGAGGTTCCTCTTCTTGTGGGTAAATCCAGTACCGACAAAGTCGAGGTATCCTCTTTGAGGGTCTTGTCGGTGAGGTACATTTCTCAACCGTCCAACGCTCAGGGTCGTGGTGGTACCGGTTCTGTTGAGGGGGGAAAAGAAGGCGGTCACACACCACAGGACTTCCACTACCGCTTTGCCTAGGTTCCTCCACTGGAGTATAATTCTGGAACAGTTCCTAAGATGTCCAGTAAACATCCTAGATCTGCCAGCACCGGTTCGGCCGAGGATCCTTGTTTCAAGGCTAAAGTGTTACTTAAGTCTCCTGTCTCCCCTGAGGAGACAGTTGCCTCACTTTCTCCTGTGACGCAGTTTTCCTCAGGTGTCGACAAAATGGCGGCCCAACCTCCATGGTCCACGGCGGCCATTTTGGATACCTCCCTTACATCAACATTCACAATGTCTGGTGCTGGGAGCATTTCTTTTGGGGCTGAGCAGCCTTTTCCATGCTATGTGGACAACAAAGCCTGTTCCGCCATTCATTCGATTGACGTGCTTGCGCACTGCTCCCTCATACATTCTCACTCCCTCCTGGTTCTGCGTCACTGATCTATGTAGATCCAGCCAGTGGTGGGCCCTACTGGCAACCATCCTCAATGCGTTCATGGGGGTATGCGCATTGCGAGCGGCCTCTGCCTACACCTGCGCCTAGACCTTTGTCTGAGGAGGCGTTTTTTGGGAAGTTTCAGACGCTCATGCGCTCTGATCCCATGAGGGTGTATTTTAAAGGCCTTTTCGGGGAAATGTACGCTGAACCTCCGGTACCGCCTCTGTCCCGGCTGTTCCTACGCAGGTCCCGGTGGTGCCATCTCCTCCAACTCTTCCTGCCCTACCGCCTCCATCACTTCCTCTTCTGCCTCCACTTTCTCCCATAGAGAAGACACTGACGGCATGGTATAACACTTTAAAACCTGAGGTGCTCCATACAATGGAACAGTCTGTCCCCGCGTTGCTGGATGAGCCTCAAGCGGATCAGGACAGCGATAAACAGCCCTGCTCTGTTAGAGCATTCCATGACTGGGTACTGGATATGATGGCCCTGCTTGTTATTCCAGTACCCGAGGGCCCCACTCCACAGGAAAGGGTGCTTTCTGCAGCCTTTACTCTGTCACCTCAGGAGCGCACCAGCCTGTTCCTTCAGAAGGAAGTCTTGGCTGAGGCCCGTAAGGTCTGGCATAAACCCCATACCGGGCTGCATCTCAACAAGAGGATTGACGCTCAATACAAGCATATTGCCTCAGAAGAGATAGCCTTATCAGCTTGTCCGCTCCCTTCGTCAATCCACGTCAGCGGCCCAAATCCTCTCCAAAGAGGATGAGCTCCTTGGCGCCTTTGGCAAAAAAGTATTTTCCATTTCGGCACTCCAACTTCGTCAGGCTAACACAAGCTCATCCTGGCAGCAGCCAATCTGAGGCTGTGGATGGAGCTAGCCGATTTGCTGGAATGTATTCCTGCGGATAGGTTAGATGATTTTAAAGCGGGTCTGTCAGACGCCAAAGTGTTGGCACGGGATTTACTGGAAGCTGCGGCACACCGCCTAGATGCCTCCGGTGGAGGCCTTATGGTCACGGTTGACATCTCCCGCCAAAAGTGGCTCCATGCGACGAAGTTCTCAAAGGAGGTACAGGACAAAGTACTGGACCTTCCTTTGATGTTAAGGAATTATTCCATTCCTCCATAGATGAAAAACTCACAATGACTAAGGCGAGTACCCAAACCGCCAAATCTTTATCGGTCCTCGCAGAAGCTCCAGGTAAGGCCCCTTATACACAGAGGTCAGGGTCCCAAAGTCAGTCCTTCTCTGGATTCAGGGGGTTTTCAGGATCGCTGTGCGCACCGAACTGAAGCTCCGGTTGGCGGGCCCCGCCGAAAGCAATAATGGCAAGGTGGTCAGTTTTTCTCTCGCCCATCAGCCTCCTCTCCAGGGACAGGTACTCCCTGGCGACAAATCTTCCAAATGATATTTTTTGTCTGTCGCACGAGACTCCGCGGTGGGAGGACGAATCTCGTCTTATCTGGCGGCGTGGCTGATCATCACCGAAGACAAGTGGTTTTTGTCCATCGCTCGGGCGGGCTTCCGCTTCCCCCATACCCCACCCTTCAACCCTCCCTTCCAGCAGATCGGGTCGTTCTCCCTCAGAGCCGAGGTACAGAAACTTCTGGACCTCCAAGCGGTGGAAACTGTTCAGGGATCAAGGGGAGGGCTTCTACTCCCGTCTGTTCACAGTGCCCAAACTCAACCAGACTGGCCTGCGCACTATCCTCGATCTTTCCCAGTTCAATCTTTCTCTTCCCCAAGAGAAATTCAAGATGATCACGCCTTGCCAAACAAAGTCCTCTCTTCGGAAGGGCGACTGGCTTAGTGTAGTGGCCCTTCAGGACGCATACATGCACATCCTGATATGGAGTCCGCATCGGAAATATCTGTAGTTCTCCCTGGGAGAGAAACATTTCCAGTTCTGTGTGCTCCTTTTTGGTCTCAGCGAGGCGAGGCTCACCAGAGACACCTCTGAGGGCCCCTGCAGCTGGCCTGCCAATACTGGATCTTCTTCTGAGGTTCCCCGTTTGGGGGCAAAGATTGTGCCCAGTTTTTCTGTGGCTCTGGATACCTGGAGCTAACTACACAGTCTCGGCTCAAGGCCCCTCTCGAGGTGGCTATACTTACCGGGGTTGAAGGGGCAAAGAAGGTGGTCTTGCAACACAGGCCTTCCAGTACCGGCTCTACCGAGGATCCTCCACTAGAGGCTAATTCTGGGGCAGTCCCTAATGTGTCGAGTAAACACCCTAGAACTGCCAGTAACGGCTCTACGGAGGTTCCTTGTTTCAAGGCTAAGATGGTACACAAGGCCCCTGACTTCCCTGAGGAGACTATTGCCTCACTTGCACCTGTGACGCAGTTCCTCTCAGGCGTTAATGGCGGCCCAACCTCTGTGGACCACAGCAGCGATTTTGAATACCTCCTTTACAGCAACAGTGTAGTTTGTGTTTGCACAGGCAATTTAGTGGCAAGGTTTTACATCAACAAGCAGGGCGGCACAAAGTCTCCTCCTTGTGGATCTTGCCATACAAATTTGAGACTGGGCCATCCAGCACAATGTTTGGCTCCAGGCTGTACACATCCTGGGTCACATCAATGTGGCCGCAGAGTCACTCAGTCGGCAGCAATTACGAGTGGGAGATGAACAGCAATGTCCTCTCCAACATTTTCCATCAATGTGGCACTCCAGAGCAAACAGACAAAACAAGAAGACTTCCTTTATGCGTCTTGGGATGGGCTCGGAGCGTCCCCCGTGGGGGACGCCCTCGAGATCTCGTGGGACAACAAATAAGCTTATGCTTTTTCCCCATTGCCTCTGATCCATTCGTCGCTCTACGAGCTCGGGAGCACATCAAACTGTTCGTGGTTCCTTGATGGCCTGCCAGATTCTGTTTTTCAGAACTACAGCATCTGTCAGTACTTCCCCCGATCAGATTGCCGCAGATTCCCGACCTGCTTCACCAGATCATTCACCAGATGGGGCACCCCTCCCCTCAACCGTTTAAGCTTGGCGTCCTGGTGCCTGAGTTCAGATCGTTAACGCAGTTCGATCTGTCCGAAGACAATCTGTGCATTATCCAGATGGCCAGGAAGCCTTCTACGAGGGCTCGGTACAGGAGCAAATTGCTCCAGTTTTGCCATTGGTGTTTAGCTAAACAGCTCGATCCCAGGCAAGCTTTGGTCAACAATGTTCGATCTTTAGTGTCTCATCTGGCCGCCTCTAGTATCCATGTTCTGTCATGCAGAACGTACCTATCCGCTATTGCGGCCTACCTGTCCACGGACAGCTGTTCCTCTTCATTGACTAATCCAGTCATCAAAAGACATTTTGCGGGTCGTCATCTATTCCCCCCAGTGCGCACCCCTCATCCCAAATGGGATTTCAATGTGGTCCTCACCGCGTTATGCCATAAGCCATTTGAATCCATGGCCACTACTGATCTTAAGTACTTTTCTTGGAAGGTTGCCTTTCTGACCGTAATAACATCAGCAAACCGAGTAAGTGAGCTCCAAGCTCTTTCCATGCAACATCCATGCCTCACTTTCCACAGGGATAAGGTTGTGCTTCGTACTCATCCTTCCTTTCTGCCTATGGTGGTTACCGATTTTCATTTGAAGCATCGATCTCCTTACCTGTCTTCTTTCCTAACCCGGCATCTGATGCAGAGAGAGTTTTACACAAAAACTTTTTCTTAAAAAAGAAGACAGGAGGATGGCGCCCCATCCTGGACCTGCGACGACTGAACAAGTACATCAAGGCACAGAAGTTCCGGATGGTCACCCTCCAGCACCTGCTGGGACAGCTGGAGGAGGGCGATTTCCTGTCATCGTTGGACTTGGAGGATGCGTACTTCCACGTCCCCATTCTAAAAGGACACCGAAAGTTCTTCAGGTTCGTGGTCCAAGGGCGGCACTACCACTTCAAGGCCCTCCCGTTCGGATTGAAGTCGGCACCCAGGGTGTTCACCAAGTGCCTCGCACTGGTGGCGGCGCGACTACGCCTACAGGGAATCCACGTCTACCTCTACCTGGACGACTGGCTCATCCGGGCAAAGACAAGGGAGCTCGCCGTGGAGCACACTGCGAAGACCGTCCAGCTGCTCACAGACCTGGGATTCTCCATCAACTTTCCAAAATCCCACCTGGTTCCGTCGCAAGTCGCCCTGTTTCTGGGAGCCAAGCTCGACACAGTGGTGCGGCTGGCCTCCCCGTCGGAGGAAAGGACCAGGACCATTCTGAGCAAGGTGCAGCGTCTGCTGGCCACGGACATGGCCAGGGTAAGATCTATCAAGTCCCTCCTCGGGATGATGTCCTCCTGCATTTATCTGGTGCGCCTTTGCAGGCTTCGGATGCGCCCCTTACAAGAGTTCCTCGACGCCCGCTGGGTCCAGTTGACGGGCAGCTTTGAGGACAGGATCCCTCTCAACGAGACGTTCCGTCAGGCGATCCGGTGGTGGGGTACCCGCTCTCATCTGTCGGCGGGCACAGACTTTCAGACCCCAGCTCACCAGGTGACGGTGACGACGGACGCCTCCTTGGAAGGTTGGGGAGCGCACTCCGGAGATCTTCACGCGAGAGGCCTTTGGCTCCCGGAGGAGAAGTCACTCCACATCAATATCTTGGAGCTCCGCGCAGTGTTCTGGGCCCTCCAGTCTTTTCTTCCGTCCGTCAAGGGCAAGGTGGTGAGGATCTTCACCGACAACACCACCACAATGTTCTACATCCGGAAGCAGGGTGGAACCAGATCCCCTGCCCTATTCAAGGAAGCCCAGGATCTGTGGCATTGGGCCGTCGCCCAAGGGATGTTTCTGGTGCCTCTGGCAGGAATAAAAAACACGATCGCCGACTCAACAGAGAGCTGCGCTCGTGCCACGAGTGGGAACTACGCCAGGATCAAGTGGATCGACTCTTCCGACGATGGGGCGAACCCCAAATCGATCTCTTCGCGACGAATTCCAAGTGCCGGAGGTTCGCCAGCATGTTCCCCCAGCCGAGGAGCATGGGCGATGCTTTCTCGTTCCCCTGGGACGGCCTATTTCTTTATGCGTTCCCTCCGCTGCCATTGCTGCTCCGGCTCATCAACCAGCTCAAGAGGTCCCGGTGCAGGATGATCCTCGTCGCACCGGCGTGGCCGAGACAGATCTGGTTCCCGGACCTTCTGGACTTGTCAACGTCCACACCAGTCAAGCTGCCGACGGACGCAGATCTTCTCTCCAGAGAAGGAGGCGCCATTCTTCACCACAACCCAGAGTCGCTGAACTTGCAGGCCTGGCTCCTGCAGCACCAGAGTTTGGAGGGTACGACATCCCGGCCGACTGCAGAGAGGTTCTTGCAAAGGCCAGGGCGTCCTCAACTCTCAAGTGCTACGGACATAAATGGAAGAGGTTCTCTGTCTGGTGCCGTGCACAGAACTACGGGACGGGCGTCCTTGTGGTCTCATCGACTGGTGAAGGAATTTATGAAAGGATTGTTCTGATCATTCCCGCCGGTTAAGGCCCCCGCCCCGGCGTGGGAGCTCAACGTGGTGCTGACCAGGCTCATGGGTCCCCCATTTGAGCCTATGCATTCGGCACCGTTGAAGTTTCTGTCGTGGAAGACAGCATTTCTTGTGGCCATCACCTCCGCACGACGAGTGGGAGAGATCCAGGCCCTATCTTGCAAGCCGCCATACTTGACGTTTCACAACACGAGGGTGGTGCTGAGGACGCACCCCTCCTTCATGCCTAAGGTGCCGTCAGACTTCCACCTCAACGGACCCTTGGTGTTGCCAGTTTTCTTCCCGTCTCCTTTGTCGCGGGCTGAAAGGACTCTGCACTCGCTGGACGTAGCTAGAGCGCTGAAGTACTACGTGGACCGCACAAAGAGTTTTCGGACGACGTCACAGCTGTTTGTGAACTTTGGGACTGTGAATCAAGGGAAGGCTCTCTCGAAGACTTCCATTTCCAGATGGCTCTCCGGCTGCATCATGCACTGTCACCGGTTGCAAACCGACCGCTGCCCGGCCGCCCGAGAGCCCATTCGACCCTGCTACCACAGCGTTCCTGTCTGGTCTGCCCCTGCTGGATATCTGCAGGGCTGCGACGTGAAGGTCGACGCACACCTTCACAAGATTCTACTGCGTCGATCGGGACTCCAGGGAGGAGTCCAGGGTCGGCCAAGCAGTGCTGCGCAACCTGTTCGCTTAAGGTGAGCCTGGTGAGGAGGTAGGAGATGCTTAATGTTGAGTTGTTGTATTGCTTAATGTTGAGCCTGTTGCCACCTCCCGTGGTTGTGCATGTGTGTACTGCTATGTATTCTCTTATTCATGAGCATGTGAATCCATGCCAGACCCCATGCTGGCGAAGGAACAAGTTACTTACCTATAACTGTTGTTCTCCAGCATGGATCTGGCATGGATTCACATGCTAACCCACCCTCCCGCCTACCCCTCTGCGGCTCTTCACTTGCTCATACTGCCACTTTACGTGCTACCAAATCTGAGGATGGCTGCTATAGGCGGGGCTTAGGGAGAGGGCAGTCATTGGCTGGGGGCAGTATGACCCAGAGACCAGTGATTGGTTACTACTAAGAAAGACAGATCAGAAACGAAAATGATACTGATTTTTTTCTATACCGAGGATTCCCGGCATGTGAATCCATGCCAGACACATGCTGGAGAACAACAGTTACAGGTAAGTAACTTGTTCCTTATTCCCTTTTGTCCTTCCGTCCTGCTCCGGTTACACGGTCATCTAGTCCTCAGTTTATAACAGAGCGTCTGCGATTCGTCTCCTGTTTTTCCTGCGAATGTCCTTTCGCAAGGGTGGATCCCCATTTACTTTGTCTGGAGTGTCTAGGCCCGTAACATCGCTGGGACTCGTGTTTTTATTGCGACTGCCTTTTCGTCTGGGCTCTCCAGCGTCGTCTTCTTCGGTTGGAGGAGGTGTTTCAACGCCTTTCTCCTCCACATTTGCAGCTCTTCATTGACAAGAAAAAGAAACGCCTTGTAAGTGCTTTACTTTTTAGGGCGCCCTGGTCAGGGGACTCCTTTCTATTGTCTTCCAGGCCCGGGAACCGGGAGCGGCTCGGATAGCTCCTCCACCATGGGCATCCCTGAGGTGTCCCATAAGGAGCCTAATAGACACACCGGAGCGTCCTCTGAGGTTTCCTACTGTGGGCCTGCCAAAACTGGACATTTTTCCAAGGTTCCCCGTGTGGGGGCTAAAGTTCAACCCAGTTCTTCTGTAGCTCTGGATAACGGGGTTCGCCCTGATTTCTCCATTTCTGGAGCTTTCCACACCAACACCGGGGTCCGCCCTAAGGTCTCCATTTCTGGAGCTTTCCACACCGAGTTGCGACTCGAGGCCCCTTGTCAGGGAGCTAAATGTCCCGGGTTAAAACCTGAGGTTCCTCTTCTTTGGGCTAAATCCAATACCGGCAGAAACTAGGGTTCCTCTTTGAGAGTCCTGTTGGTGAGGAACATTGCTCAACTTTCCCACGCTCAGGGTTGCGGTGGTACCGGTTCTGTCGAGAGGGCAAAGGAGGCTGTCACGCACCTCAGGCCTACGAGTACCGGCTCTGCCAAGGTTCCTCCACTTGAGGCTAATGCTGGGGCAGTCCCTAAGATGTCCAGTAAACATCCTAGATCTGCCAGTACCGGCTCCACCGAGGATCCTTGTTTCAAGGCTAAAATGTCGCTTAAGACCCCTGACTCCCCTGAAGAGACAATTGCCTCATTTGCTCCTGTGACGCAAATCACCTCAGGTGTCGACAAAATGGCGACTCAACCACCACAGTCCACGGTGGCCATTTCGAATACCTCTCTTACACCAACGTTCACTACAGCTGGTTCTGGGAGCCTTCCTTTTGGGGCTGAACAGTTTTTTCCACACCATGTGGACAACAAGAACCCGTTGCGCTCTTCAATCGATTGGCGTGCTCCTGATCTATGTGGACCAAGATGGTAGTGGGCCTTCTTGGCAACCATCCTCAGTACATTCATGGGGGTATGCCCCTCACGAGTGGCCTCTGCCAACTCCATCGCCTAGACCTTCGTCTGAGGATGTGTTCTTTGGGAAATTTCAGACGCTCATGCACTCTGATCCCATGAAGGCATACTTTAAGGGTCTTTTTAGAGAAATGTATCCTGCTCCTCATGTTCCGCCTTCGGCCCCGGCTGATCCTAAGCAGGTCCCGGTGGTGCCACCTCCTCCACCTCTTCCTGCCGGACCTCCTCCACCACTTCCTCCTTTGCCTCCGCTTTCCACAATAGAAAAAACATCAGGCGCTCCTGAGGCGCCACTTGATGTGGATCAGTCTTCTGTTCCCATTTCACTGGATGAAGACCAATCGGACCAGGACAGTGATGAACAGCCCCGCTAGAGCATTTCATGACCGGGTGCTGGACTTGATGGCTTTGCTTTACATTCCAGTGCCCGAAGCCCCCACTCCACAAGAGGGGGTGCTTTCTTGAGCCTTCACTCTATCACCTCAGGAGCACACCGGCCGGATCCTCCAGAGGGACGTCTTGGCTGAGGCCTGTAAGGTCTGGGACAAACCCCATACCGAGCAGCAACTCAACAAGAGGATTGACGCTCGATACAAGCTTCATGCCTCGGAAGATATAAGCTTGCCATCTTGTCTGCTCCCATCGTCAATGGTGGTGGCAGCAGCCACACTTCAGTACAAGCCGGCCTCCACTGCAGTGGCCCAAATCCTCTCCAAGGAGGATAAACATCTCGACGCTATTGGCAAGAAAGTCTTTTCCAATTCGGTGCTCCAACTTCGTCAGGCTAACATCGAGCTCATCCTGGCAGCAGCCAATCTCAAGCTGTGGAAGGAGCTAGCCGATTTCCAAGAATGTATTCCAGCGTATAGGCTATATGACTTCAAAGCCGGTTGCCGGACGCCAAAGTGTTGGCACAGGATCTACTGGAGGCTGCACCACACCACGTAGATACCTCCTCTCGAGGCCTTATGGTCGGGGTTGACATCTCCTGCGAAGCGTGGCTCTATGCGACAAAGTTCTCAAAGGAAGTGCAAGACAAAGTGCTAGACCTTCATTTTGATGGTAAGGAGTTGTTCCATCCCTTCACAGATGAGGAACTCACAAAGACTAAGGCGAGTACTCAGACCGCCAAGTCTTTATCGGTCCTGGCGAAATCTCCAGCTAAGGCCCCTTATACACAGAGGTCATTGTCCCAGACTCGCTCCTTCTCTGGGTTTAGGCGGTTTCATGATCGCCATGTGCGCCGATCTGAAGCTCCGGTTGGCGGGCCCAACCGTAAGCAACAACTTGAAGGTGGTCGGTTTTTCTCTCAGCCATCAGCCTCCTCTCCAGGGACAGGTAGTGTCCCTGCCGACAAATCATCCAAATGATAATTCTTTGTCGGTCGCACGAGACTCCGATGGGAGGACGAATTTTGTCTCATCTCATCTCATTCTCGATCAGTCCCAGTTCAATCTATCTCTTACCCAAGAGAAAATCAAGATGATCACGCCCTGCCAAATAAAGTCCTCTTTTCAGAAGGGTGATTGGCTCAGCGTGATAGATCTCCAGGATGCATACATGCACATCCTGATTTGGAGCCCGCATCGCAAATATCTGCGGTTCTCCATGGGAGAGGAACACTTTCAGTTTTGACTACTCCCTTTTGGTCTCAGCTCGGCACTGCATGTCTTTGGGAATATGATGTTGGTTATTGCAGCATTCCTCAGACTGCAAGGGGTTCATGTATATCCTTACTTGGACGATTGGATCCTGTGCAGTCCTTGCCCACTGACGGCTACGGCCAATCTTCTTCAGCTCCTGTTCCATCTTGGGCTGTAGGTCAACTGGCAGAAATCATCCATGATGGTCCCTCAAGACCTGATCTTTCTGGGGTTCTGTTGGGACACTGTCAGTACCAGAGTGTTCTTAACGATGAATGATGATTGCAGACCTGTCGACCACGTGCCAAATCTTCATCCAGTATTCTCGTATGACGGCTTGGTGGTTCCAGAGACTTCTGGACCTCATGGCTTCTTGTGTGTTGGCTCTGCCTCTTGCACACCTGAAGATGAGGTGCACTCAGCTAGCTCTTCGGAACTCCTGGTCCCAGGCTTCGGACCTGGATTCAAAGATGATTCCAGTTCCATCCTGCATGACAGCGGACCTACAATGGTAGCCTTCCGCCAACAACCTTTCGATGGGGGCCACCTTTCAGGAACCTTGCCCACAAGTAATAGTCACTAAAGACTCCTCCCTTCTGGGATGGGGAGCAACGCTGCATCACCTCCGGGTGTTCGACTTGTGTACGCCTCAAGAAAGGCAGTGCAATTACCTGGAACTCCTGGCGGTGTTCCTGGCGCTCAAGGCTTTTCAATCGTCTATCAGCAACAGTGTAGTCTGAGTCAGCACAGACAATTCTGCGGCAATGTTTTACATCAACAAGCAGGGTGGCACCAAGTCTTCCCCCCCCCCCCACGTTCCCACCCTTGTGGATCTTGCTATACAGATTTGGGACTGGGCGATTCAGCACAATGTTTGGCTCCAGGCTATACACATCTCGGGTGGCTTCAGTGTGACTGCATATTCACTCAGTCGCCATTCGGCAGCCAGTTACGGGTGGAAAATGAACAGCGACGTCCTCTCCAACATTTTTCACCAATTGGGCATCCCGGAGGTAGACCACTTTGCAACTTCTTCAAACAACAAACAACCTCTTTATGCATCCAGGAACGGTCTGGGAACATCCTCCCTGGGGGACACCCTCGAAATTACATGGGACACCATGAGAGCTTATGCTTTTCCTCCATTGCCTCCGATCCACCGGTCGCTCTGCAAGCTCAGGGGCACATCAAACTACATCCTCCTGTTTGTGGATCCCTGGTGGCCAGCCAGGTTCTGGTTTTCGGAACTACAGCATCTGTTGGTACTTCCCCCGATCAGATTGCCGCACATTCCCAACCTTCTTCACCAGAGCAATCATCAGATGTGGCAACCCTCCCCACAATCATTCAACTTGGTGGTCTGGTCCCTGAATTCAGATCTTTAGCGCAGTTCAATCTCTCCGAAGTCAATGTGGGCATTATCCAAGCGGCCAGGAAGCCTTCTACGAGGGCTCACTCAGTACAGAAGCAAATGGCTCAGTTTTTGCCATTGGTGTCCAGCTAAGCAGCTCGATCCCAGGCATGCTTCTTTTGACACCGTTCTCTCCTTTGTATCTCATCTGGCAGCTTCTGGCATTCATGTTGTGTCATGCAGAACTTGCTTATTGGCTATTGCGGCCTACCTATCCACGGACAGCTGCTCTTTTTCATTGACTAATCCAGTCATTAAAAGACATTTTGCGGGTCTTCTTCATCTTTTCCCGCCGGTGCGCACTCCTCATCCCAAATGGTACTTGAATGTGGTCCTCACCGCCTTATGCCATAAACCATTTGAACCCATGGCTATGACCGATCTGAAATTCCTTTCTTGGAAAGTAGCGTTTCTGATCGCTGTAACATCGGCGAGGCGAGTAAGCGAGCTCCAAGCTCTTTCGGTGGAACATCTGTTCCTTACATTCCATAAAGATAAGGTTGTGCTTTGCACCAACCCTTCCTTTCTGCCTAAGATGGTTACTGATTTTCATTTGTAACAATCATTCTCTTTACCTGTCTTCTTTCCTAACCCGGCATCTGATGCTTAGAGAGTTTTACACAACTTGGACGTTAGGCGAGCCCTGTAGTTTTACCTCGATAGAACGAGTGAACTCAGAAGCTCCACGCAATTCTTTGTCACATTCGGGGACCCAAAAGTGAAACCAGCTTCCAAAGCAACTATCTCTCGCTGTATTGCCTCATGCATTTCAGAAGCCTATAGCATTCAGGGCCTTCAATTTCCGAAAGGCATCCATGCACATCTTGTACGTGGCAAAGCGGCTGCTGTTGCCTTCCAAAAGTATGTCACTTGGGAGTCCATCGCCAAGGCGGCGACGTGGGCTTTCCCATCAGCTTTCTGTAAGCATTACTGCTTAGACTTGAACTCCAGGGCTGATGCCCAATTCGGTGTGGCTGTTCTTTAGAACTTATTCCAGTAAAGAGGTTTCCATTCACCTGTATTACCTGTGGGGTGTGCTTGTGAATCTCCCACAAGTATGGAGGAAAGAGGACAGGACGTAGGAGTGTAACAAAGTTACTCACCTTAGTGACTATCTTACTCCTAGTCCATAGTCCCATTTCCTCCATACGCCCGCCCGCCGTCCCCTCTAAAAGGTATCCTCTATTATTGCTTAAATGGTCTCAGACCTGGCAATAGAAAGGGACTGAAGGGCGATAGAGGACAAAACAGAAATGTTGATGTTTTGTTTTACAAAAGTGCTCCGGTCCTGTCCCGAAGGACAGAATGTGCCCACAAGTATGGAGGAAAGGGGACTATGGACCAGGAGTAAGATAGTTTCTACAGTGAGTAACTTTGTTATTACCAGGGGTAATTAATTTTAATTTGTTTGTTCTTTAATACAATAACTAGCATGGACACAGACAGTTAGTACTGCAGTTCTGTGTCTCTCTCTCCAGACATGAGTGAATGTTTGTTTGGGCTTTAAGTGCTCATTCGGAACTGAAGCTGAGGTGGCAAAAGTGACTCTGCTAGAGGCCTTATTTTTTTTTTAAAAAATGATTAGTATAATAGAGCCTTAAAATACTTTTTATACAAAGAGAATTAAAAGTCCATTTCATGATAATAACCAATCAAGCATGGCAAAATCAATAAAGAATAAAACTAACAAAATAGAAACTGCTAAAGTCATTCTTCAACAGTGTAAATGGTTAGGAATACAATTCAGAGTGCCTGAACACAGAGGAGATATTCGCTCTTTGTTTCAGGGTCCATTGCGTGAAGTCAAATGCTCCAAGCGTCGCCCAGTTGTGGTAGAATGACAGTATGTTAAAGTGATTATCCCCAATCTGCCATTTGATGGGGGAGACGGAGCTGGGAATACAGTACCTGCTTGTGGCTGCACCCGAGGTTCTGCAGCCTGCTTCAGTATTACATCCTCTTCTTAACGGTTCCAGTGATGAGGATACTTTGGATGCTGCATGCTCCTCAGGGGTAGTGAGCCCATTATTATATCGTCAGGCATGTCTGCCATAAGTAAGGGGGGAAAAAGCCAGCAAAACCTCAGGTCAAGAAATCTAAAAATATTAAAACATGAATGAATAACCACACGACGGCAAGGACCTTTTTGAAGAATTTAAAACGAATGGAATCCCTGGGAGTTTACAACATCTCTGAGTTCTCTAGGGATGTTTCTAGAAGATATTATCGAAATTGGCCTTTCACAATTGACCTTTTGTCCTAATTGACCTAATTATAGTGGTCCTAATTGACTTTCTGCACAATTGACCTTCATATTATTTTAGTTATTTTATATATGTATTGGGTTGGTTTTGGATTATAAATGATATAAGGGTATTGGGTGTGGTGTTGTGGGAGGTTTTCCCCCGCATATATGTCCTAATTGACCTTTTAAAGTAGGTAAATTCTCCCGAGGAGAATTCTCCCGAGGTCAGTTGTGAAAAGGTCAATTAGTATACATCCTTCTAGAACACAACACGCACTAATCATTGATAGACCAGGAATCACAGCCAACGAAAATGAAATTGAAGGTGGGGAAGATAGTTTTGTTCTGCCGGTGGTCACTGTTGGAGAAAAGGTCCAGGTACTTGAGACATAAACAGAGAATGAAGGTGCACGTTTTAATTCCCTTAAAAGTATTATGAGGTTTGACCAAACATTTGGTATGATGGATACTGTCCCCACTACTAAAGATTTGGTATCCACAGGACAGGGAGCAAAACAACCAGTTTATAGTATATTGCGTGGTACGAACAGTGGAGCTTTGCATGGATCTCTAGTTCCTGCTAATCCAAGTGAGAGTCTTAAGAGTGTGGGTATGTTTGGGCAGAGCCTTCTTGGCGGCCATAGCTCTTCAAATTCGATGAGTCAGGCCAAATGGATGCCCACACATGGATAAGAAATTGCTTTCTACCATATCTACGGCTCCAAGGAATCAGACTGTTACTGGAATGCATTTTCCCAAAAGGAAAACATTTGGTCTTGAACAGATTCAACGTGTTGTCTCATTTTATGGAAATCCCAAATCTAAGAGCTATTGTTACAAAGGATATTGATTGTGTGGAAGTTGTTGATGAGCCCAGGACAAATTAGGTCACACTGGACATTGGTTCATAGATTGTTTTAGATAGAATAGCGGAGCCACATTTAGGACCCTATCAACTGGCTTTCGACATCCAACCCTATAAGCCTGAAGTTCATTTGGACACAGTTAATCAAATGGGTGGGGATGCTGATTGCAATCTCACAGACCTTCTGATTTCCATTAAGGCAGGTCCTTCGGGAAAAGGGAATGTTACTATGTATACACATGTACCTGTAACCGGTAGCAAAGATTGGTTGTGGTTGACGGGAGCCCTAAATTTAACATCTAACGTAGAGAAGAATTTGCAAATACATCTTTAGTAGGGATGGCCAGATAAAGGTGGCATCCTGGAACACCAGGCGTCATAATGCTCTATCCAATTTATATTGCATCCATTGACCTTTCCTCCGCTTTTTGTCTTGGTTATTCTGAGCCTTCTATGGTCAAAACATTATTCCTGGGGCATCCCAGAGGATCTTCTTAGGATCCTGATTGGGTTAGATAACAACTCAAACATCCAGGTAAGGCTAAGTTTAGAGTTTGTCCAGCAAAATCCCCACGACTCAAGGTTTAAGGCAGTGTTGTATTTAATGTCTCGATTTAAACGCTCGGCGCAGAGGACTTTTTAGTTATGCATTTATTTGTTCCTCCTAAATCAGCCTATGCAGATGACTTTATATTTCTTGATTGTACACCAATTGGGCTGCATGGGCAAATTAAAGCTTTCTCTAACTATGGTCTGGAAAACTATTTAAAGATCAATTCGGTAAAACCTAAGGTGATGCTTTTGACTACTTCTCAGAAGCCTTCAAATTTGACTTGGATCATAGATAACACAAAGGTGGAAACCTATAGGAATTTCATTTACTTGGGTTTTCCTGTCTTCAGTATGCCCAACAGAGCACTTTTGCTAGAATTTGTAAGGCATCGGGCAATGGCACTTGCAGGACAAATGCTGAAGATCAGCTTAACATTTGGCACATTTCCTGAACAGCCCCTTCTTAAATAAAATGTGTATCCCCACAGCAATCGTAAGATATTAATTGGGGTTTTAATCTTTGAGGGCACGACCCGAGTGGCGTTCAATAGTCTTATTTCATACGTTTCTTGAACCTCCTACAGAATTGCTCTATGGCGACTAAGTGTATCTTGATGTTGAAAAGGGAAAAGTGTACTAATTATATGGCAGCATATAATTATATGGCAGCATACTGTACTACACTGTTAACGAGTTTGGGGTGAATTAGTGTGAGTTCCGGGAGAAACCTTGTCTCATTAAACAGCATATTTATAAGACAGAGTTGGCCTGCACGATTTACACCTTGCATAATTATTCATCTCTGGATTATTTAATCAATGATCACAAAAGGATGAGGATAGTGACCCCTTATTTGAACTTGTATCCCAGGAAGTAGTTGAGCAGCGATTTCTTAAGATTAGATTCAACATACATCCAACAAGACACATTTTCTTAAGATTAGATTCACCATACATCCAACAAGACACATTTTAGCTCCTACAGGAATCATAGATAAGGAACAGGCATTCTACAGATTCTGTGGTGATCCTAATGCTGAGGAAACTCTGAAGCATAACTGCGTTAGGTATTTAACATTTTAGGAAACTAGTTTATAAATTAAATTTGATCGATTTGTATAATTTGTGGGAAAGATTGTTAAGTGGTTATCCCACCTCTGTTGTAATGGCAGCCGTGGGTTTTGTAAAGGGTTTAAAACTGGATTTGTGTTGATATTCAGAATCACTATTATAGACTGTATTAGGTTATGTTTTAGAAATTTAGGAATTGCTTCTAATAGTTTTGTAGAAGTTTGGTGAAATGTTTGTATTTCATGATAGTTTCAATGAATTGCGATGTTATAGTTATATTTTGTTATTATTCTTTGTTTTTGCAAAAGGTTGAATGTATGTTTAACCATATGCAAATAGTTAAAAAACTATTCAATCTGATCATTGTTCGACCATGACCAAATCAATTTCAAAATGATCAATAGTGAGGCAGGAATTATAGCGCTACAGCTAGAGACTTCCCTAGCCAACATAAGACAATGGTAATCACCCACTGGATATCATTGCAAAGCACTTGTGACCTTCCAAGAGCACAGCAAATGTTTTGCTGTTTCAGTAGCCTCAGATTTATATAATATGAAAATACAGCCACTTCTCTCATGCAGACATTGCCTTTCCATCACATTGAGCGTGTTAACAACAATTTCACTTTAAAATATTCTCTGCAGAGGAATGTGGAATTGTCTTAAGTAGTGAAAGTGCTGTGCATGATCGATGGGATTGGAATAAAGTGTATAGTCATGACTGTTTTGATTTAGTAGATAGATCAATCCAGTTATGTTCCTTATTCAGACAGAAGAGCGGTGTCTTGGTTTGTTTCCTGTAGCCATCCCCGTTATTGGCCTTGGGATATAGGACAAAAAAATTGCACCACCCATCTGCTTCAGTATATCTAAACAAGTGGATTTTTTAGACAAGTTTTTCCTCTTACCAGCTTCATCCCTAAGGAAGGCAGACAGGAAACTACAATTGGTGTGGACCAATTTCCCACAATAAGATAGACAGTGTATCCATGTATTTGCTTTTAGTGAACAAATACCAGTCTCTCCACAAATAAATGCCCTTAGAGGCTATATATATATATATATCTATATATATATCTATATATATATATATATCCTCCCGGTCCGGTGGGGGGGTAGAACTGATCTTTCCTGAGTGGATTCCTGCGTTTATCATTCCCACTCAGACCTACTCCTCTTTTGAATGCCTTGTCTGTAGGCTATTTCTCTCTCCTACTCATTCTCTTACTGTGGCTACCATATACCGGCCTCCTGATCAAATCACCTAATTTCTCTCTGAGTGAGCGGACCTCTCCTCCTCCATCCTGGCCTCTACCGCTCAACTTATCCTCCTCGGTAACCTCAAAATCCATTTAGACTCTCCTTGTTCCTCCTCTGTACTCTTCCGTGACCTCTGCGACTCCCTCTCCCTGTCCATCCTCCCCTCTTGCCCGACTCATTCTGCAGGGCGCACACTCAATTTCTTGATCTCCTCTGACCTCCCCCTCTCCATCCCTCTGACCACTCCTCTCTCCTGGAGCGATCACCCCCTCCTCTCATCTCTCCCTCTCTTCCGCCCAAGCCAAGCCTACCCCACCACTGCCACCTACCTTCTCGGACATCCGGCCCATGAAGCGTGTGTCAGTTGAGGCTTTCGCCGCCACCTTCTCTATCCCACCCCATCGACCTATGTCTGTCTCACATCCTGACACACCCCTGTCTCTGCTTTACTCTTCAATTTCTGATACTCTTGATGCTCTTGCCCCTGTCATGAGAATCTGTTTGATGTACAAAGCCAAGTGCAATTCCTGGTATGACTCCGACCTAGTTACACTTAAACGTAAGTGTAGGGAACGGCTAAGAGGAAATGGAGGGCTTCTTGTTCATCCTCTGACAAACTGGCCTGTCGCCTGCTCTAAAGGAAATACTGACTCTCTGTCCTCACTAAGAAGAGAGTCCACATTCAAGCTTGTGTCTCTGTGGCATCTAACAACTCGGCCAAACTCTTTAAAATCTGCAAGGAGCTCACCAACCCTTCTGCAGTCTCTACCCCTCCTGTTGCCTCCCAGGCTCTTTGCAATGCCCTTGCCTCTCACTTTACCTAAAAAATCCAGGACATCCTGTCCACCCTCTGCACCCCTCCCCCTCCTCTCACCTCTCCATCTGTGCTTGCTGACCCTCCTTCAGCCACCCCCCACCCTCGTTGTTTCCTCTTTTCTCCCCTGATGAGGTCGATAGACAAGTCCGATCTATGAAAGCTTAGTCAAAACAGGTTTATCCCTGTTCCTTTTTAAACCATCAAGGACAACATTGACACCCTCGCTCTGGCCCTTGCTGATTTGTGCAACCACTCCTTTGCCTCAGGATCCTTCCTCTCCCCTCTGAAGCACTCCCGTGTACATCCTCTTCTCAAAGAACCCACAGCTGATCCTTCTTGTCTGGCTAACTTTCACCCAATTTCCATTACTCCCTTTCTGGGCCAACTCCTGTAAAAGTTGGCCATCTCTCAGCTTAACCTTCATTCCAGTTCTTTTGGATGTCTCCATGGCCACCAGTCTGGCTTCAGAGGCGCCAGAAGCACGGAAACCGCTCTCCTGAACATCCGTGAAGATCTTCTCTCCAACCTTGACTCTAACATACCCTCTGTCCTCATCCTTCTCGATCTCTCTTCTGCCTTCAACACGGTCAACCATACCATCCTGCTCAACCGTCTCTGTGATAACCTGGGTATCACTGATCAGGGTCTGGGCTGGCAGACCTCTTTCCTCTCTGATCGACCCTCCCGGGTCCAACTTGGGTCCTTCCTATCATCTATCTTCCTCTCTACCTGGGGTGTTCCCCAGGGGGCTAACCTCTCACCCTGGCTTTTCAACCAATACCTGGCAACTCTCGCCCACTGCATTGCTATTTTCTGCTCAAATTTCCAGTGCTACGCTAATGACACTCAACTCAGTTTCAGGCTGCCCTCGGCCACCTCCTCTCCCTCTCATCTCTGATTGCCTAATTGCCATTCAAGATTGGTGTGCCGCCAATGATCTTTGTCTGAATGCCAGCAAGACGGAGATCCTCCTCATTGGCACACCTTCACCATCCTTTCCCCTCAGTCTCTGGCCGGCCTCTCTTGGCCCTCCTCCTACCCCCACCTGCGAAGCCAAGAACCTCAGGGTTATCTTTGACTCCACACTTTCCGTCTCCACCCACATCTCTGATGTCTCTAAAAAGTCAAACTTCCTACTGTACCTCCTCAGAGGTACTCTGCCTTTCCTCTCCTTCCCCCAGAAGCTCATGGTCCCCCAAGCTCTAGTTCTCTCTAAGTTGGACTATTGTAACAGCCTCTTTCTAAATCTACCTGCCTCTTCTCTCCGCCCTCTGCAACCAATCCAGAACAGGACTGTTAGGCTTGTCCTTGGCCTCAAGCCCTGGGATTGTATCTCTCCAGCTCTGAAATCTCTCCATTGGCTCCCAGTGGATGCTATGATTGAATTCAAAAAATCTCTGCATTGTCCACAAGGCTTTATGGGGCCTGGGTCCAAAATACCTTCAGCTATCGCTCCGCAAATACCTCCTCCCTCTCGATCTCTCCGTTTCTTTGAAAAACAACTGACCCTGAGGGAGTTGGAGGACTGCCTCTAACTCACTCAGGGTCAGTTGTTTTTCAAAGAAAGGGGCTGGGGGTAGATCTGTCTTCGGCTGGGGCCTCCCTCTGGAACAGCCTCCCTGCCACTCTAAAACTTGAGGAGAACCATCTCCAGTTCCAGAAGCACCTTAATACCTTCCTCTTTGCTTCTGCCTTAGCTCCCCCCTCTCACCTGCTGATCTGTTCTCTCTTGGCACTGTGCACCTGGCCACCCTCTGTCCTATGGGCCCAGATACCTGCTCACCCTGGCACCCCCCCGCACTGCCTCCGGGCCACCCCTTGCACTAGGGTCTGTATCTGTACCCATACAGTCCCCCTGCCCCCTTTTTCTTCCTGTACTTCTCAGACCTACCCTGTTTGCTGCCCTAAACCCAGCACTTGCTAATTGTTGGCTGCACCACTGTCTGTTGCCTTTATTATTATTATTATTATTTATCTGTTTCTCCTTTGCTCAGCACTTTCCACTTCTCCCCCTTCCATGCACTTTTCCCCTCCCCCTCTCCCATGCACTTGAGTGTTCTGAATGTCACTGGGCCTAGTAAGATCGTTGTTTTGTCCTCCCCTGTTCCTCTCCCTTGCCTTGTCACGCTCTGAAACACTTGTGTATGAGCGCAATAGAACTAAAATATCAATATCAATTATATAAATGTTCAATGGAAGTGCTGACATGCCTCTTCCAACAAGGAAGCAAGTGCTTCCTTGTTGAAGTAGTGGAAGAGATTCTGACTTGGTAATTGTAGCATGAGAGGTAGAAACCAACCCATTCTAGGTTTTTTCAGTGATTACTCCTACGTCCCGTCCCCTTTCCTCCATACTTATGGGACATTCCTCCGTCATGTGGGACGGGACCGGAGCATTTTGTAAAAAGCATACAAAAATGTTGCAAAAATGTTTAGTCCTTCCTCCCTTTCTATGCGGGGCCCGGCACGCGGCCATTACCCCACCCATCTCGGCTCCGCCCCACGCATTGCCCATCAGTCCTTTTCTCCGCACGTTCAGGACTGGGCGCACTTGCATCCGCGGAAGATCTTCTTCCCTTTTTTCCTTTCTGGCTCTCGCTAGCGATCGTGTACTAGTCTGTCTATGTCGTTCAAACTAGACTTTCCAGATTGTTCATCGTGTCACCGACGCTTCGCGAAGGCGGATCCCCATCCTCTTTGCCTTAAGTGTTTGGGTCCGGACCACTGTTGGGACTCCTGTTTTTACTGTGATTCCCTTTCGGTCCGGGCACTTCAGCGTCGGTTGGAGCGGTGGGAGGAGATGTTTCGACATACTCCTCCTTTGCATTTTCAAGCTTTTATCAACAAAAAGAAGAAACGCCCGGTAAGTTCTTTGCTTTTTAGAGCACCCCGCCGGGAGATACCTTTCCGGGCTGTTCCCGAGCCGGGAGGAGCGTTAGCCGCTCTGTCACCGGGGTTTGCCCCGGGGTGCCTTCTGGGCCTAATAATTGTACCAGAGTGTTCTCTGAGGGTCTCCGTAAGGGGCCTGTGGATACCGGAGTACACTCCGAGGCCCCTCCTGTGGGAGCTGCTTGTAGACCCAGTTCTCCTGAGTCGTGGGGTACCGGAGCTCGCTCTGAGGCCTCTTTATCGGCTCCCCTCAAAAGTACCGGGGTGCGCCCCAAGGACTTGGTTGGGCTTGGTATTACTGAACGGATGTTCGAGGCCCGCATTAGTAAGGCTGTTACCGGACCTGAGTCCGAGGTCCCTCGTACAGAGGCTAAAGTTACCAACATTTCTGAGAGGCCTGGCAAGGCCTTATCGGTGAAAGTTGTTTCTCACCGTTCCCGCTCTTGTGGCGACGCCAGAACTGTTGAGGGGGCAAAGAGTGAAAGCTCTTCCTTTACCGTCAGTGCTGAGGTCCTTCCTGGGAAGGCTAGTTTGGCTATTGGTATGTCACAGAAACATTCCAGGCCTCATAGTACCGGCTCGGCCGAGGTTCCTTGCTTAAAGGCTAACATTAAGACCCCTGATCCATCGACGGGGACCCCTGCCTCACTTCCTCATGTGCTGCAGTTCCCCATAGGTGATGACAAAATGGCGGCCGTTCCCGCCACAACCACAGCTGACATTTTGGGCGCTTCCTTCCACCACTACGCCATCGGCCTCAGGTGTAGGACTTGGTTCTGTTGGTGAACATAAAATTCCTTGTGCGCATTTGTTTCGCCCAGTTTATGACTGGAACGCTCGGATGCCCCTTCCGCACAATGTCTCGTTGCCTGTGGGGTCGGCACCTTTGATTTTTGTGGACACTTCATGGGATGGGCCTGTGTGGCAACCCTCCCCTTTGCGTCCCTGGAATTATCCTCCTCATGAGAGGCCTCCTCCGGTAGCTCAAACCTTCTCCGGAGGACACCTTTTTCGGCAAATTTCTGACACTCATGGGTACCGACCCCATGAGGGAGTATTTCAAGGGTCTTTTTAGGGAGATATGCCCGCCGGCGCCGCCCTTGCCTATGGTGCCTCCCCCAACCCTTCCGCCATTGCCTCCATTGTCCCCTCTGGACAAGGCAGTGCCTGACACGGTTCAGCAGGATCCTGACCTGTCGGATGAGGCGCAGGGCAATCAGGACAATGAGGATCAGCCCCGCTCTAATAGAGCTTTTCATGACCGGATACTGGACATGATGTTCTTTTTGGATGTTCCGGTGCCCGAGGCACCCGTTCCCCAGGAGGGTGTGCTTTCAGGAGCGTTCACCCTGTCTCCTTCGGAGCTTACCGGCCTGTTCTTGCAGAAGGACGTTTTGGCCGAGGTCCGTAGGGTCTGGGAAAAGCCACACTCTGGACTTTTCGTCAATAAGAAAATTGATGAGCGATACAGGCTGCATTCTTCGGAAGAGGTGGTCCTGTCATCTTGTCCCTCCCGCCCCCCTCCTCCACAGTGGTGGATGCAGCCACTTTACAGTCCAGGCCTGCAGCATCCTCTTCTACGACGGCTACTCAGGTTCTGGACAAGGAGGACAAGCTCCTCGGCTCCCTTGGGAGGAAGATTTTCGCTAACTCGGCCTTGCAGCTACGGCAGGCCAATGCAGAACTGATGTTAGCGGGGGCGAACATGAGGATGTGGAAAGGTCTGTCAGAGTTCGAGGAGTTCATTCCGGTCGAGAAGCTGGAAGACTTTAAGGCGGGATTGTCCGATGCCAGGGTCTTGGCACAGGATCTGGTGGAGGCCGTGGCTCATCACGTCGACACTTCGGCTCGGGGCCTTATGCTGGGAGTTGATACCTCCCGACAGGCGTGGTTGCATGACGGATGTGGAGCTGACCAAAAGAAAGGTCAGCACCCAGACAGCTAAGTCCTTGTCCGTCCTGGTTAAAACTCCTTTTAGAACCTAGAGACCGTTGTCGCAAAGCTGCCCTTCTTCTGGTTTTAGAGGGTTTCTAGACCTGAAATCTCGCAGAGTGGATACCTCTTTGGGTAATAACCGCCGGAGGCAGCAACATACTCGGTTTTTCTCCCGCTCATCAGCCTCCTCCTCAGGTTCAAACACCACTGAAAAGCCTGCAAAATGAGGGTTCTCCGTGCTCGCACAAGACCCCGGTGGGAGGACGCATTGCGTCTCATTGGGAGGCGTGGCAGACCATCACTGAGGACAGGTGGGTCTTGTCAGTCGCACGGGCAGGCTTCCGCTTACCCTTACCCCCCACCCTTCAACCCTCCTTTCCAGCAGTCGGGGTCGTCCTCCCTAAAAGCCGAGGTTCGGAAACCTCTGGATCTCAGAGCTGTGGAACCCGTTCCCCTTGGGGAACGAGGGGAGGGCTTCTACTCCCGGCTGTTTATGGTGCCCAAACCCAACCAGGCTGGCCTGCGCCCCATCCTAGACCTTTCCGAGTTCAATCTTTTCCTACCCCAAGAGAAATTCAAGATGATCACACCCGACCAGATAAGGTCCTCCTTGCAGATGGGCTATTGGCTCAGCGTGGTGGACCTTCAGGATGCGTACATGCATATTCTGATTTGGAATCCACACAGGAGATATCTCCGCTTCTCTGTGGGAGAGGAGCCCTTCCAGTTTCGAGTGCTTCCTTTTGGCCTCAGCTCGGCGCCGCCTGTCTTCACGAAGATGATGTCGGTGATCGCGGCCTATCTTCGTCTGCAGGGTATCCATGTGTATCCGTATTTGGACAACTGGCTCTTACGCAGCCCGTGCCCTTTGAAAGCCGCCTGCAATCTTCAGTCTCTCCTCCAGCTCCTGTTCCACCTTGGGCTGTGGGTGAACTGGCGGAAATCTTCCATGACGGTCTCTCAGGACTTGATTTTCCTGGGTTTTCGCTGGAACACGATCGACTGCAGAGTGTACCTGACTGGGGACAGAATGGTGGATCTGTTGGCAACGTGTCAGATGTTTGCGCAGTCGGAGAGCATGTCGGCCTGGTGGTTCCAGAGGCTTCTGGGCCTCATGGCCTCGTGTGTTTTGGCTCTTCCTCTTGCCCGTTTCAAAATGAGGCGGACTGAGATGGCTCTTCGGATTTCTTGGCTTCAGGCTGTGGATCCGGACTCCAAGTTAATACGATTTCGGCTTTCATGAGAGCAGACCTGGACTGGTGGTCGTCTCTCAGTAACCTGTCGATAGGGGCAGGGTTTCAGGACCCAGCCCCGATGGTAACGGTCACAACAGACTCTTCCCTTATGGGGTGGGGTGCGAAGTTGGATCTTCTTCAGGTCTCGGATCTTTGGTCGCCTCAGGACAAGCTTCTCCACATAAATCATCTGGAGCTCCTGGCGATCTTCCTAGCGCTCAAGGCTTTCACACCGATCATTGCCAACAAAGTGGTCCGTATCCGCACGGACAATGTGGTGTCGATGTATTACCTCAACAAGCAAGGGGGCACCAAGTCTCCCCCTTCGTGGACCTGTCCATCCAGATTTGGGAGTGGGCTGTTCTTCATGGTGTCTGGCTACTTGCAGTACACATCCCAGGCCAGCTGAATGTCACGGCAGATGCCCTCATTCGGCGGACGATGGTCATCTACGAGTGGGAGTTGAAGGCGGAGGTCCTCATGGATTTTCCTGCGCTGGGGCACTCTGGAAGTGGACCTCTTCGCTATGACGGCAAACAAGAAGCTTCCTCTGTATGCCTCCAGAAGCGGGATGGCAGCCTCCTCTCTTGGGGATGCTCTCTAGCTTCCATGGCACAACATGAGGGCTTATGCCTTCCTGCCTCTGCCTCTAGTTCATCGGACGATTTGCAAATTGAGGAACTCAGTGAACTGTTCTCTTCTACTCATAGCCCGGTGGTGGCCGGCCAGGTTTTGATTCTCAGAACTTCAACATCTGTCGGTGTATCCGCCGATCAGGTTACCGGTGACCCCGAATCTTTTTCACCAGGGGGAACAGCAGCTGTGGCACCCCTTCCCACAATCGCTCAGCTTGGCGGCATGGTGCCTGAGTTCAAGTCTTTAGAACATCTTAGCATGTCTGCGGATAACATGATTATTATTCAGGCAGCCAGAAAACCCTCGACTAGGTCCCAGTACAGAAGCAAATGGCTCAGGTTCTGTCATTGGTGTTTAATCAAGCAGCTGGACCCAAGGGGGGGCTACAATTGACACAGTACTGTCCTTTGTATCCCACTTAGCAGAGTCGGGTGTTCAAGTTCTGTCATGCAGAACTTATCTTTCGGCAGTTTCCACTTACCTATCTACGGACCAATGCTCTTACTCTGTCTAACCCAGTGGTTAAGAGGCATTTTGCAGGCTTGATGTGCCTTCATCCTCCGATTCGTAGTCCGCACCTGGCGTGGGATCTATATGTGGTCCTGATGGCGTTGTGCCATAAACTTTTCGAACCAATGGCCAAGGTGGACCTCAAGCACCTGTCGTTGAAGGTGTCCTTTTTGGTCGCTGTTACTTCAGGAAGGCACGTGAGTGAGCTCCAGGCTTTGTCAGTGGAGCATCCCTTCTTGGCCTTTCACAAGGATAAGGTGGTCCTACGGACAAATCCTGCTTTCCTGCCGAAGGTGGTCTCTGAGTTCCATATGAACCAGTCAATCTCCCGGCCGGTCTTTTTTCCAAACCCCGCCTCAGAGGCTGAAAGGGTTCTGCATTGCCTGGATTTTAGAAGGGCTCTTAAGTTCTATCTGGACAGGACATCCGAGCTTAGGAGTTCTTCTCAACTGTTTGGGACCTTTGATAATCAACAAGGTAAGCAGGCCTCTAAGGCGACTATCTCTCGATGGATTGCTGTCTGCATCACGGAGTCTTACACCGTTCAAGGGCTGAAGCCTCCTAAAGGAATTCATGCACACTTGTTGCGGGGCAAGGCAGCCACGGTTGCCTTTCAGAAATATGTGCCTTGGCAGACCATCGCAAAGGCGGCTACTTGGGCCTCCCCATCTGCTTTTTGTAAGCATTATTGTCTAGACCTGAGCTCAAGATCTGATGCTCAGTTAATCAGGCTGTGCTGAAGAGCCTTTTTCAGTAAGGGATCTTTTCCATCCACCCATAGTTCCTATAACGAGTGCTTGGGAATCACCCACAAGTATGGAGGAAAGGGGATGGGACATAGGAGTATAACCAGGTTACTCACCGTAGTGACCACCTTACTCCTAGTCCATAGTCCCATTTCCTCCATACGCACGCCCGCCGTCCCCTCTAATAAGGTTCCTCTGTTATTGCTAAGAGGTCTCTGACCTGGCGATAGAAAAGGACTGATGGGCGATGCGCGGGGTGGAGCCGAGATGGGCGGGGTTGCGGCCGCGTGCCGGGCCCCACGTAGAAAGAGAGGACGGACTAAAAATGTTTGCAACATTTTTGGATGCTTTTTACAAAGTGCTCCGGTCCCGTCCCACAGGATGGAGGACTGTCCCATAAGTATGGAGGAAAGGGGACTATGGACTAGGAGTAAGGTGGTCACTACGGTGAGTGACCTGGTTATTCTGCCCAATTTTCCATGCGGTCAGTAAGTAAATTCTGGTCTATTGACTGTGTTCTTTGCCACAAAGAATGCTTCAATAGCATTTGCACTTCAAATTGCTCTGTGTTCATGGACTTTACAACACCTTTCCTGATGTTCCTTTGTTGAATGATGCCTGTTTGGCAGTCAAACAGGACATTGTGGAATTCCACAAAGCTTTGGAGCTAGTAGGGGTACTCTCCTTCAAAGATCTTGCATGAATAGGGAAGGTTAGAAATTTGGCAATCATTCCCAATTTCATTTGGGTCAGTTGGCGTCTTTAGAAGGACATAATGTCTCTGATGTCTCTAGACTTAGAACATCAGAATGTACCAAATCTGGGCACTTGCATTTGCTTTTCAGTAATGATATATGTATCAGGGTTTAAAATGTGCATTCTGGTAATTGACTCTTGATAAGTAAGAAATCGTATTTTGAGACTTAAGCCCATGCGAAGAACTTGCATTGATTCAATGTGACCTTTTATGGCTGGCTAAGAGCTTGTAGCCTGACATTTTTACTCGAATGTAGAATAACTGATGGAAGTATTTCCCTCTGTTAACAACACAAGTTAAACTATCATCCTTGCAAACCTTTTCCTTTTTGAAATATTGTTTCTTAATGTTTACAGAAATCAAGATGATGCTATGTAATACCATATCATTGATTGTGTTTTGCAGCTGGACAACTAACTGGGGCCATGTTCAATCCAGCTTTGGCTTTCTCACTAAACTTTTTCTGCCAAGGAAGCAGCTTCACAGACAACGTGGTTGTATATTGGGTAGGACCTATTGCAGGTAACTATTTTATTTAAAGACATTCACTAAGTCAGTTAACATCAATAAGTTTGTTCTTTGCAACTTTAATGATTGTTTCATTTTGACAACATCTAACATGATGAAAATAATTGGTATAATTGCTTGTTTCTAAAATTCAGTGTGTACTTGACTGTGTATTGTCTTCTTCATCTGCACTCTTGACCAGGATACCTGTGACAAAATCCGATTCTGGCCACAAGATGTACAGTGTAAATCAAAGACTTATGCTATTTCAATCATATTTGTAAAACCGATACAAAGGGAATAATATGCCTCCTCTATATTGGTAGCATGTGTCGAGGGCGTCCTATATTCATCAGAAGAAGGAGTTAGCAGTGGAAACCTCCAAACAACATTAGAGTAAATGGCAAACTAAAGTGAATGCCAAAGCAGTGTTTTACTGTGGCAATAAGCCACGAGACTGCGGGTCTATACCGCCCCAGGTAATGCCCCCGTAGTGAGGGCCTTAACGAAGCGCCGGGGGCATTACCGCTCGCGGTATTGGCCCGCAGTCGAGGGGCTTATTGCTATTAGAACCCCGGCCCGTTAGACCAGGGTACTAATTGATTTTTTTTTCTAATACGAAACACGTTTCGGAACAGTAAAAAAAATGAAAATGTAAAAAGAAAATGGCTGCCGGGAAAGGGAAAACTTAGTCCGTTTTCCCTTTCCATGGTGGCCATCGGGAGCGGGCGTGCTGGGAACACTCTGTTCCCAGCGCGTCCGCTCCCGAGAAAAGAAGAAAAAAGAAGGTAAGTGGGGTGGGGAAGGAAGAAAAAAAAAACATACCGCAGTCTCCGGCGGGGGATGATGGAAGCCTCCAGCCGTGTGGAGGCTTGGAGCAGGGATGGCCCTGATCTGAGTCTCGACACGGCTGGAGGTTTCCATCGTCCCCTGCCGGAGACTGCGGGACAGAAGGTAAGTGGGGTGGGAGGAGGGAGGATGAAAGGGGAAACAAAAAAAAATGTCCTACCTGAGTCCACGGCGGGGGATGAGGGAAGCCTCCATCCATGGGGAGGCTCGGAGCGGGGATTGCCCCGTTTCAAGCCTCCTCATTGGCTGAGGGGCTGCCACGCCCCTCGAAGGGAACAGAGTACCCTGCACGCACGGCGTAAAAGGGAATACCGTGTGGTATGGCTCGCAAATGAGCCAATCACCACGCTGTATTCCCATTGCGCCGCGCGTGCCGGGTACTAATGAAATATATAGTTACTCAAACACTTTACAATTAAAAGTACTTACAACCCTCTTATTAACAAAATCAAACACATAATGAATACTAGATACGTAGACTGTATAGTATGGGAACCATACTCCATGAGGGAAACATGTTGGTAAAAATTAAAAGGAAAACTCATAATGGAGTCCAATTTTTCATCTTGGCTCTTCTCTATGTAGCATAAGATTAGGTACAAACATATTGATTTGGCGAATTGGCTCAAAGAAACTGGACCGGTGGTGGATGGCTTCAAACCAGATTTCTCGACTGATGGTTTGGATGTCTTAGCTGGTGCTCTGTGTGTATAATGCGGTCAGGTATCACTCTCTTAACAAAGGTTTAGTGGCTTCTCAGAATGCTCTAAGGATCACAACAGATTCAAAGTAGGTCTCTCCGTTTACACAAACATTTTTTTCCAGTCCTGAAGAGATTATACAAAAAAGTAGGTAAACATTCTAATGATGTAATTCCATCAAAGACTAAAAATCAATTTTATGATTACTTTGAAGGTAGTGTGATATTTATTATTCTAAATTGCATGCTACATAATGTTCCTACATTTGTTAACGTTTTTTAATTAAAGGAAAGAGTCACTTGAATATTATAACTCATTTACATGTCTTTCTTTTATACATTTATGGGATTACTCCCGGAGAGTGCTACACTGTTCCGACAGAGTGTTCAGTAGGACTTTGTTTGTCTTTGCAATTTGCAAACTGATGCGGATGGAGCACAAGGATGGCGAGGAGGAGCTTGAGAAAGAGCTTAATTCTTCCATACGTTATTTCCAAGAGAGGACTTTCTCTGTAATGGAATTTCTAGAGTTGGTAGTACCAGTCAACCTGCCTATGGAGTCAGGGGTTCTGGCCCCAGTTCTTGCTGCAAGACTAGAAAGACTAGATGTCCCACTAAAATGGGACAGAGTTAAGGAGGCATGTAGGATTTGGGAGGCATTATCCGTTCATTACTAAATAGAGACTCAATGCAAAGAAAGTCTTTGGTTCCTTAAAGGTGACACCAGGAGGGTTGTAATAAGTGAGTGCGTTGATCAGTGGCAGAAGACTGCATGAATATAGGGAAATGGGCATCTGGTACCACCACTTGTAGAGCTTCCCTAAGATCTAACTTTCTGATGATGAAGCCTCAACTGAAATGTGTGTACCTTCGCAGGCCAAGCAAGGGCCCCGTTTGTATACTGATACAGGTTTCTCCACCTTGATGGGTCACAGTGCACTCTGTAGGGCCCTCCTTTCGCGGAAATCAAATCTTAACCTCTCTTACTCCTACGTCCCGTCCCCTTTCCTCCATTGGGACGGGACCGGAGCACTTTTGTAAAAAAAAAAAGCATCAAAACTTGTTTTGTCCCTTTATTTTTACGCGGGGCACCGCACGTGGCCGTGGCCCTGCCCTCCTGAGATCCGCCCCGTGCTTCGCCCATCAGTCCTTTACTCTGCGCGGTTGGGGCTGGACATACTTGCATCACTGGTAGTTTTTTTATTTTTACTCCTGTTGTCCTTCCTTCTTGCTGTGGTTCCATTGTCGTCTAGTCCTCCGTCTATAGCGCAGCATCTGGGATTCGTGGCATGTTCTTCATGCAAACGTCGTTTTGCAGAGGTGGATCCTCATCCTATGTGCCTGGAGTGTCTAGACCCGGAACATCGCTGGGACTCGTGTCTTTATTGCGACACCCTCTCTGTCCGGGCACTCCAGCGTATTCTGTGGTGGGAGGTCGTGTTCCAACATGTTCCTCCTCCACATTTACAGCTCTTCAGTGATGAGAAAAAGAAACGCCCGGTAAGTTCTTTACTTTTTAGGGCACCGCGGCATGGGGACCTTTTCCCGGGGTCTCCCGGGACCTGGAGGGGCTTGCGCAGCTCTTCTACCGGGGGCATCCGTGAGGTGTTCCGTAAGGGGCCTAATAGGCACACCGGAGCTTCCTCCGAGGGTTCCCACAGTTGGCCTGCCAAAACCGGACATTTCTTCTGAGGTTCCCCTTTTGGGGGCTAAGGTTCAGCCCAGTTCTTCTGTGGCTTTAGATAGCGAGGTTCGCCCTGAGGTCTCAATTTCTGGGGCTTTCCATACCGAGTCACGGCTCGAGGCCCCTAGTCAGGGAGCTAAACGTCCCAGGTTAAAGCCTGAGGTTTCTCTTCTTGGGGCTAATTCGAGTACCGGCAGAACCGAGGATTCCTCTTTGAGGGTCTTGTTGTGAGGTGTATTCCTCGCCCGTCCCACGCCCGGGGTCGTGCTGGTACTGGTTATGTCGAGGGGGCAAAGAAGGCGGTCACGCATCACATGCCTTTGAGTACCAGCTCTGCCGAGGTTCCTCCACTGGAGGCAAATTTTGGGGCAGTACCGAAGATGTCTGGTATACATCCTAGATCTGCCAGCATCGGCTCGGCCGAGGAGCCTTGTTTCAAGGCTAAAGAGCCACCTAAGTCCCATGACTCGCCTGAGGAGATAGTTGCCTCACTTTCTTCTGTGACGCAGTTCTCTTCAGGTGTCGACAAACTGGTGGCTCAACCTCCGTGGTCCACGTCAGCCATTTTGGATACCTCTTACACCAACGTTCACGACGGCGGGTGCTGGGAGCATTCCCTTTGGAGCTGAGCAGTTTTTCCACACCACATGGACCACAAGAACCTGTTCCGCCCTTCTACTGATTCAAGGCATAAAATAAGCAGTATTGCATCGCAATTTGCGATATAATAATGATGTTTTGCTGTGTATTTTAATAATTATGTCGCACAAACTGCAATATGATTTCCACAGCAAAAAGGAAAAAAAAATGATTGTGCACTGCAGGCGGGGCAGAAGCACCCGGGCTGGGCTAACAGCATTGTATCAATGTTATGTCAGCCCAGCCCGGATGCGGTGCCATTACGTGACGCCCGTCGTGAGAGGAGGATCTCAGCCCCCCTCACACTCTGGCTCAACTTTCTGGAGGTAAGGAGGCCGAGGGAGTCACAGGAGGAGCCCGAGGGGAGGTTTGCGTTGGGGAGAGCAGCCGCTCTCTAACACCCAGCACCCGCCGTAATAACGCAGTCTGCTGCTCATAGAAGGCTTCTTCTACGAGAAGCAGGCTGCATTATTACGGCGGGTGCTGGGTGTTAGAGAGTGGCTGCTCTCTAAGACTCAGTTCAAATTGAAATATGCAAATTTCATTAAATTGCATTTTCACAACCACCCAAATTGCATAGGACAAAAGGCATTTGCCTTCCATAAAATCAACATGTTAAAATGTGCACATGTAAACTCCAAGAACCAATACAAAGGTTTTCCCTGAAATTTGCAACACCTTAGTTGTTTTTCATCAGGTTATGTAGTGCAGTGGTGAGTTGTCCAGCCTGCAAACCTGATGGCTGTGGTTCAATGGGGCTGAGTCCACCCTAACCTGGTAAAAAAAAGAACGAAAGCAAAAGAAACGCACGTTAGCATTGAAAGTCGGCAAAAAAGAATGAAAGGTGAAGCAAAATAAACGCGCATTATTTTGCTTCACCTGCATTCTTTTTGCCATCCTGCTGGAAGCATTAGTCATTGCTGCAGAAATAAAACCACACTCGGGCAGGGAGTCCGCGGCAGCGCAGTCCTGCAAGCATAAAAACAAAATATATATATAATAATCCGTGAAAGCTTTCCCCATCAAAATTCTGGAGATTCCAGTGTCTTTCCTCCCTCTCCCCTCCCCTACCGTCTCCCTGAAAACTCCCCCATAACCCCACCAGACCCCTGCTCTTCATTTCATTTGTTTGTCTCACCCTTCCCCAAATGGCATGCACACACACATTAACTCCAACACATGCCCTCTCTCTCTTCTGGCCTCCCACCCTTGCGCTGGTAACTCATGCAGGCACCCATCGTTCACATCGTCTTTCTCCTGCCCTGCACATTTTGTATCTTTTAACTGACCCTTATTTTCAACATTTCACTTTCCCTGGGCTCATTTTCACCCTCCCAGCACTGTACATGCAGGCACCCTTTCTAGCACCCTGCTTTCTCACATGCACCCAGTCACAAAACACATGTACCCTTCTCTTGCACCCTGGCTCTCTCCAACCCCATTTCTCACACTCTTTAACCCTGGCTCTTTTGAAGCCTTGCCCAAACTCGTCTCTTGCACCATATTTCTTGACTCTTGCACCAAAGCTCTCGTTCTCACACGATAGTTCTCACTATTGCATCCTATCTCTCACACTTAGCCCTCTCAACATGCACACTCACTACTCTCACACTTATACTTCAGAGGTACATAGAAATCATTTCTGCATTCTTGCTAATTCTACTTGGGGTACAACTAATACTGGTGACATTCAGTATTAGTACAAAATTGCTAATCAAATTAGTTCATTTGCTAATCAAAAAAATGTTTATTAGCAAAATCTGCTAATCGATTTTTGAAAACTAATTTATGCCTTGTGATTGGCGTGCTCGGGCACCGCTGCCTCATACAGTCTTGCTGCCTCCCATCGGTGACAGTGGTGACAGCTGCCACTCTTCAGTTCCAGCCGTCATCTGCATCCGCCACCACAGTGGGCCAATTCCTCTCTAAGGAGGCTAGACGCCATTGGCAAGAAAGTCCTTTCCAATTCGGTGCTCCAACTTCATCAAACTAACACCGACCTCATCATGGCAGCAGTCAATCTTAGGCTGTGGAAGGAGCTAGCTGAATGTATCCCTGTGGATAGGTTAGACGACTTCAAAGCTGTTTTCTCGAACGCTAAAGTGTTGGCACAAGATCTGCTGGAATCTGCGGCACACCACGTAGATAACCCCGCTTGAGGCATTATGGTCGGGGTCGACATCTCCCTCCAAGCGTGGCTCCATGCAACGAAGTTCTCAAAGGAAGTGCAGGACAAGGTGCTAGACCTTCGTTTTGATGTCAAGGATCTGTTTCATTCCTCCACAGACGAGAAACTCCCGACTCTTCTGCCTTTTCCCCCATTGTCCCCTGCGGACAAGGCAGCGCCCGACACGGTTCAGCAGGATCCTGACCTGTCGGATGAAGCGCAGGGCGATCAGGACAACGAGGACCTGCCCCGCTCTATTAGAACTTTCCATGACCAGGTACTGGACATGATGTGCTTCTTAGATGTTCCGGTGTCCGAGGTACCCGCTCCGCAGGAGGGTGTGCTTTCTGGGGCGTTCACCCTGTCTCCTTCGGATCGTACCTGCCTGTTATTGCAGAAGGACGTTCTGGCCGAGGTCCGCAGGGTCTGGGAAAAGCCACACTCGGGACTTTTTGTCAATAAGAAAATTGACGCGAGATACAGGCTGCATTCTTCGGAAGAGGTGGCCCTGTCGTCTTGTCCGCCCCCCTCCTCCACAGTGGTGGCCGCAGCCACTTTGCAATCCAGGCCTGCAGCATCCTCTTCCACGACGGCTACTCAGGTTCTGGGAAAGGAGGACAAGCTCCTTGACTCCCTTGGGAGGAAAATCTTTGCCAACTTGGCCTTGCAGCTCAGGCAGGCCAACGCCGAATTGGTGTTAGCGGGAGCTAATATGCGGATGTGGAAAGGTTTGTCAGAGTTTGAGGTGTTTATCCCAGTCAAGAAGCTGTAAGACTTTAAAGGGGGTCTGTCCGACGCCGAACTTACCTTTCAGCGGTCTCCGCTTACCTTTCTACAGACCAATGTTCCTACTCTCTGAGTAACCCAGTGGTTAAGAGGCATTTTGCAGGCTTGACACGCCTATACCCTCCAGTTCGTAGTCTGCACCCGCCGTGGGACCTAAATGTAATCCTGACGGCGCTGTGCCATAAGCCTTTTGAACCCATGGCCACGGTGAACCTCAAGTGCCTATCCTGGAAAGTGTCCTTTCTGGTCGCCGTTACCTCAGCAAGGCGGGTGAGTGAGCTCCAGGCCTTGTCAGTGGAGCATACCTTCTTGGTCTTTCACAAGGACAAGGTAGTCCTATGGACAAACCCTGCCTTTCTACCGAAGGTGGTAACTGAAGTCGATCTCCCTGCCGGTCTTTTATCCGAACCCTACCTCAGAGGTAGAAAGGGTTCTACACTGTCCTGATGTCAGAACGGCTCTTAAGTTCTACCTTGACAGGACTTCCACGTTTAGGAGTTCTGCTCAACTTTTTGTGACTTTCTGTAACATTACAGAGTCTTTCACCGTCCAAGGGCTTAAACCTCCTAAGGGTATTAATGCACACCTGGTGCGGGGCAAGGTAGCTGAGCAGACCCCAGGGAGCTTGAGGTGCCCAAGGGAGCTCACTGATACGACCTGGAGAAGCTCCGTAAAAAACAGATGACCGTAAGATCCATACTGCATAAGTCCATTGCTAGGGCAGCTTCTTGGGCCTCCCCATCCGCATTTTGTAAGCATTATGTCTTGACATGAGCTCGAGAGATGATGCTCAGTTTGGTCAGGCTGTGCTGAAGAACCTTTTTCAATAAGGGGTATTTCCATCCACCCGTAGTTCCAGTTAGGAGTGCTTGGGAATCTCCCATAAGTATGGAGGAAAGGGGACGGGACGTATTAGTATAACCAGGTTACTCATCGTAGTGGCCACCTTACTCCTAGTCCATAGTCCCCTTTCCTCCATACGCCCGCCGTCCCCTCTAATAAAGTTCCTCTGTTATTGCTAATCGGTCTCTGACCTGGCGATAGAAAAGGACTGATGGGCGGGGTTACGGCCTCATGCCGGGACCCGCACAGAAAGAGAGGAAGGACACATTTTTGAAAACATTTTGTGGATGCTTTTTACAAAGTGCTCCGGTCCCCTCCTACAGGACGGAGAGATGTCCCATAAGTATGGAGGAAAGGGACTATCGACTAGGAGTAAGGTGGTCACTATGGTGAGTAACCTGGTTAATTGTTCAAACTTATACAACGTGTCAAGGACTTTCGATTGTACAAGGGTTTTGGCTTGACCCTTGTATGACCACCTTGCCACCTCACGCCAGCCTTCCCTATGGCCTCTTGGTACTCGTAGTTTGAATATGTTCGTAATTCCACATTCTCTTTGTTCAGGACAGGGGTACCAGCTAGAGGCCTTTGAATGAGCACCCACCTGACACCGGACCACTTTATCTCTGGTACCAAGTTCGTTCACAATAAAGACCTCTGTCTATTAATCTTCTTAATGTTGCCACTGCAGCCTTGTGCCTAACACAGTCCGGTCCACTATCAGGTTCTTCTGACTCATCGACTGTGATGAACTTGTTGATGTTTCTTTTGCCACTGGAGTCAAGGGCGGTACCACAATGGCAACCACGTCTCCCCGCCCTGGCTATCAATGCGAGAGTGTTCAATTTTTCGCTGACATCCATCACACCATTCGCCAGCTGCGAGTCCCAGTCTTAGGTTTCCTTTGTTGGAGGCTTTGCAAGTCTGGATTGAAAGGGGCAAGGGTAAATCCCTCCTTGACGTCCTTTCAGGTCTCGCTGCCTTTCTCCTCCGTTTGAACTGCCGTCCTGGAATAGCTGCTTCCTCGTGCGTTGCCTTTTATCCATATGGCATATGGGGAGGGGAAATGGCAGCCGGCGGGGGGGGGGGTGTGTGTGTGTGTGTGTGTGTGTGTGTGTGTGTGTGTGTGTGTGTAGCCATCGCTTTTGGATTCAGTTCCTGGGGGTGGACCAGTGCAAGAGGAACACCTGGATGAGGGGTCTTGGGAGAGTGGAAGAGGGACACCGGAGGGTGAGATGTGGTATCCCCTTCCTTGTAACACCTTTTCCCCATCCTACAAGGTAGGATACCTACAAACTCAACCCCCCCCCCCCTTTCCCGACATGAACACAACACTTTCTCACGGATAGTTCACCGTGGGCGACAGCGGACTAACACCAGAGCTGTATACCTGACATGTCCCAAAACCATGGTCAGGCAATTACGGATCATTACACACACCTGACTTCCATCACACTTCCCGGCACGAAAGCACACTGAGTCACGCAAAACACATGAGGAAACAGCGGTTCCAAGATGGCCATTTAATACAAGGAGAAAGACGGCGAGACCGGAGAGGGTTGCAAGGGGGGGAAGCACCCATGACCTATAAAGACCGTTACTTTCATGAACCTTGGAGAACAAGAAGCCGAAGATCAGGAACTAAGGCTGATCAAACCTTCACAGTGTGACGGAGATACCTGGGACTCTCCTGCGTCGATGACCAAGGCAGGGAGGAGCGATTGCTGCTGTGGTACTGTCCATGGCTTCTACAACAAAGCGGCGTCTGAAAAGAAAGCACAGCTGGTGAGTCGGAGAGACTCCTACCAAACCAGCTTGTGTTTTGAACCAAGGTTGCACGCAGCAACATTGTATAAAGAGAACAGTGTGTGAACCGTTTGTGATAAGCAACGCAAATCCAATTGTAACTAAACCTTGGGGAAAGCAAGAAAAAATGCCATTCACAGAGTGGTCTGGCACCACGTAGGGTGCTCATTCGAAATTCTCTGTTAGGTATCGGACTGATGCGGAGTAGGAAAGAGATGAAGTGGATCTGCAACGGGTTAAGCTAGGGGGATCCGACATTGAACATTTTTTGGTTTTTGCTTATGGCAAGTATCTGAGCCCGGCACAGGGGGATCCCGGGTGACCACCCAAGTTGAATATTGAAGAGAACCTTTATGTGTTTTAGTACAGCAGGCCATCTGCACCAAGAGAATTGCAAGAAGTAAAGAGACTTGGACACAGAAGGTCCTGAACTGGGAAAATGTAACTGTATCCCTGTGCCGCAGAAGCTAGAGTGTGTGCTTTGCTCGAGTGACACGCCTTGTCCGGTGCTGAAAACGTGGGGAAGGGAGGCCAACTGCCCGAACACCCTGACATATTATTTTGTGAACACTTCTTTCTTTTTCATGAACATTACCTCACATTATTTTGTAATTTAGTGGTAAGGATTGGCATTTTTTTTTTTTTTAGTGTAGGCCCTTTTCATTTTTTATTTGACAAGACTCCACTAGGACTGCATTATTATTATTTGATGGTCATAGCTTGCTCCCATCTCTAGATTTAGGTTTAGATTGGCGTTCATCACACCCTTGCAAAAGTTCAATAAACACCGTTGAACGGTGTTACTATTGCCACCATGCGTTCCTTACAGACTCTATCATAAAATGAGGAATATTTAGGAGGACACAAACCATTTGAAGAACAAGTTACTTACCCCTGGTAACGTTGTTTCGGCTGAATGTTACTTCTACGTATTCCTCATCGCCCTCCCAACCTACCCCACTGTCGAATTTTCGAGCTTTAGACTTTACGCTCTTTTAAGGTCTGATAATTAAAGGCACTTGACAATGGTGTTAATTCTGCATATGGCTGGCGGAACAACAACTGAAGCCAGCGGGTGCTACGCATGGCATATGTACTCAAGGATGACGTTAACAGAGATGGATTCCCTCGAGGGACATTGGGTCGACCGTCTCAACGCACAGCGCCCTCTGCCGAGAAGACATTTTTTTCAGAAGCAGCTGATGCTGGAAACAAAGATATCATAAGATGAGGAATACGTGGGAGGAACATCCAGTCAAAAAGAACATTACCCTAGGTAAGTAACGTGTTCTGCTTACTAACATAGACTGTAGATGGAGTTCTATCCAATCCAATCGGCTTTTATTAACAAATTGGACTTTTTTTATGTTATCAGAGGCTGTTGGCAGCTGGTTAGGTACAGAATTAAGCCCTTTAGGAACCACCTCATTAGTTGACTTTTTGTCAGAATTGAAAACTCTATCCGATTTTTACCACCAGGACTCGTCTCTTCTCCAGCATGGAGTCTGGCATGGATTCACATGCTCATGAATGTTCTCCGTCGTCAGGCTGAGAATCCTCGGTAAAAGAAAAAACAGTTTCACGTACAAACTGTATTTCGAATGGATTGTGTCTTCTCACGTATTCCTCATCTTTAGATATTCGTATCCCAGCTCTGCTGCTTCGGAAAAAAAATTCACCAGAGGGTGCTGTGTTCGAGGCCGCAGTCGTAGTCCCTTGAGGGCCAGCGTCGACATCATCCACTGTATAAAGGGCTCGAGCAGCGCCCGTTACCTCAGTTCCGTTTTTCCGAGCAACTGCTTCGTGTCACGAATGGCGCATCAGGTTTTTTCTCGACGATGTCCTTGTCATCTACTCCCACCACACCCAAGACAGGGTTAAAAAAATGTCAGAAGTGTGGTAGGAAAATGTCAATAACCGACCCCCATCAGAATTGCCTCTGGTGTCTCAGCCCAGACCATCGGGTTGACGAGTGCGGTTCCTGCCAGGCGATGTCCAATAAAGCTCTTAGGGAACGTAGAGGTAAGCTGGTGGTGCGGGAGGCAACTTACAAGTCTTCTAAAAGACAAAAAGTTTCGGATGAATCTAGTCGAAAATCTCGACATGGGTCGAGGAGGTCGAGATCGAAGAGTCGCTCGAGGAAATCCTCCTCGTCTTCATCTAAGAAGTCAAAAAAGCGACATCACAGGTCTTCTTCCTCTTCGTCCTCCTCTGAGAGGAGAGAAACTTATCCATCCAAGCCCGATTCCCCTGAAAAATGGGAGGCCTTTAGGGCTTTGATGCTTAAAATATTCGAGAAAGCGGCCTAGACCCCCTCGAAGATGCCGCGTGGTGATCATGCCTCTACCCACTCTAAAAGTGACAGAGGGAAATCAAGATCTAAACACGCGAGAACCACAAAAGAGTCGAGAGTGTCATCAAGGGAAAGTTCCCTGACACCTCGTACTAAGACAAAACCTCTGGTGCATAAATCGGTGGTAGCGGAATCGAAGCTCGGCTCGACTCGACACAGTCATCGACCATTGAGTCGAAACCGCCGACGAAAATGGCGTCGACACCTTTGAATGTATCAAAGCCTTCTTCGACAGTATCAAAGCCTCCTTCGAAAACATTGAAGCCAGCGTCTTCTTTATCGACGCCTTCCCCGCCTTTATCGAGGCATTCTTTGATCCAATACGCAAGTCGACGCCATTGCCCATGCCTAAGTCGATACCACCCTCTTTACCTGAAAAAGCTTTCCATCCTCAACCCAGGCAGGAATTGTTCAGATCTATGTCATCCATTTTTGAAGAACACTACTCTGAAGAGTCACTTCAGCTGGAGTTAGGTTTTGTGCCAGAGAGGTCCCTGAAGAGCTAGTGGACCGAATTCCAAAATAACAGATCTTTATGACTGTTTACAAAATGCCAGTGGCCTAGACACTACAACTGAAGTGGAATTTGAGAGACCAGACCCTACAGATCATGCTGATCCTAGTTATAGAAATCTCATGGAAAGGGTCATTGATTTTATGGGTTGGAAGGCAGCTTCCCCAAATTTCAACCAGGATGACATGACGGACATCCTGAGTGAAGGTCCTCTAAAAGATCCTGTTCTTCCATTCCATAAAGCACTTCAGAAGACGGTAATGGTAAATTGGAATACTCCTGATTCTATTTCAGCAGTAAACAAGAAATATGTACCAAAATACAGACCATCTTTATCAGATCCGGAATATCTATCTAAACATCCCTCCCCTGAAAATCTAGTGGTTCAAGCTGCAACCTCCACTAGGCAATCAGCTTACCCCTCAATACCACCAGACAGGGATGATAAAAAAGTTGATGCTTGGGCCCGGAAAGTTTTTTCTTCGGGCAGCATGGCCCTTAAATCGACAAATGTAACTTGTACTTTAGCAAGATTTACATATACCCTGTGGGACTGCATGACATCAGCGGCTGATCGCATCCCGGAAGGTGAGGAAAGGGTTGGTTTCCTGGCTATAGTAAAAGATGGTAAAGAGGCTATGGAGGAATGCCTTCAGTCAGGACTGAACACTGCTGATAGTGTAAGCAGGTCCATGGCATCTAGCACGGTCCTACGCAGGTTTGCATGGCTAAGGAAATCTGGCTTTGCACCTGATGTGCAATCTAGATTACTTAATATACCCTTTGACGGCTTGAGGTTGTTTGGCAGCAAAGCGGACGAGAGCTTGGAGAAGCTGCAGACCTCAAAAGCGGCAGCAAAATCACTTAGCGCCGCTATAAGACAGCCTCAACAACACTCTGACGCAGGCTCATCTTCCTGGAAGAGGTGCCCCTTTCGTTTTTACTCCTCTTTTGGAAAAGGGAGGGAGCAGGCCAGTCAAAGAGGCCAACAAAGAAAACCCTTTCGTGGTGGAAAAGGGAGAGGTGCTAGATCAGCCACAGCAGCGGCTACTACCTCCTCAGCCACTGCCGCAGCTGCTGCAAAGCCACTTTGAGGTCTTCACCCACAAGACCCTGATGGGAGGCAGAATCACTCGGTATCTGGACGAATGGCGAGGCATTACGTCAGATGCCTGGGCACTAGAGATAGTGACCTAAGGTTACTGCCTTCCTTTTCATCAAAGACCCCAAGATCATCCACCGGGAGCCAACTCTGTAAAAATCCCAACCCGCTCCTTGTGCAGGAGATTTTAACCCTGCTAGAGAAAGGTGCAATAGAACATGTACCTGTAGTGTAAAGGAACGTAAAGGAACAAGAGTTGGTACTCCCCTTATTTTGGATTGAGACCCATCTTGGACTTGAAATTTGCACATATTCCTCAGGAAGGAGAAATTCAAGATGGTGACCCTTTCTCAGATCCTCCAGGCTCTCCAGCTTCAGGACTGGCTGGTTTCATTGGACCTTCAGGATGCTTACTTTCATGTGCCAATACATCTCGAGCTCAGAAAGTACCTGAGGTTTGCAATTGGTGGTTCTCATTATCAGTTTCGGGTTCTACCATTTGGGCTGACCTCCGCCCCAAGGGTTTTCACCAAACTGATGGCAGAGGAGACACAGTATCAGGAGAAGAGGGATTCACGTCTACACTTACCTGGACGATTGGTTGATCAGGGCAAGTTCACCCGAACGAACCCAGGAACATCTGGCCTTGGCCTGCCACTTCTTACACAGACTGGGCTTCTCTGTCAATTACAAGAAGTCACAAATGATTCCAAGCCGAAGACTCCAATTCATCGGAGCAGTCCTGGATACTTCCTCAGGGAAAACCTCGCCTCCCGAGGAGAGAGCTCACCACATTCTGAGGATGTTAACAAAGTTTCAAAATGCCCAACATCTACCGGCATTCGACTTTCTGAGGTTGCTAGGCCTCATGGCATCCTGCATTTTTCGGATGCCAGAGGCCAGATTGAGGATTAGATCCCTTCAATGGGCCCTCAGGATTCAATGGTCCCAATTTTCGGGCGAGATGTCAGATCTTCTGCAAGTCCCAGCCAAAGTGGCTCAAGATCTCCTATGGTGGGCTTGCAAGGAGAATACCCTCAAGGGGTAACCTTTTTGGCAACCGTGGCCGGAGATAACGGTAGTGACGGACGCATCACTCACGGGATGGGGAGCCCACACCAACGATCTGACAATCAGCGGTCGTTGGTCTCCATCGAAGTCCAAACTACACATCAACCTTTTGGAGCTTAGAGCAATCAAACTAGCGCTGAAGGCTTTTCTGCCCTCTCTACAGGGAAAGAATATCCTGATAATGACGGACAACACAGTGGCCATGTACTACCTCAACAAAAGAGGAGGCGTAGGATCACTTCCACTGTGCAGAGAGGCAATGCAGCTCTGGTTCTGGGCAATGCAAGAAGGAATCTCTCTATCAGCAGTTCACCTAGCCGGAGAGCTGAACAGAGCAGCGGACGCTCTGAGCAGGCAGAGCACAGTCTCCCACGAATGGGAGCTAGCTCAGGAAGTCTTTCAAGAGATCTTTGCCCTCTGGGGAACCCCTTAAGTGGATCTGTTTGTGACCGGTGCCAACCGGAAGTGTGAGCTGTACAGCTCAAGGGAATTTCCTCCAAGAGGAGCTCTAGGGGATGTGTTGGTGGTGGACTTGGTATTTCCACTCCTCGACGCGTTTCCTCCAGTCCCCGTGATTCCACAGGTAATCAGGAGGTTGAGAAAGTTCAGGAAAACCATGATCCTAATTGCCCCGGATTGGGCCAGGAGGACGTGGTACTCCAATATGTCTTCCACAAAGAGAGGATCTTCTCTCGCAAGAGGAAGGTCGGGTTCTCCATCCAGAGGTCAAGACACTCAGTCTTCACGCATGGTTTCTGAGAGGCTGAGATAGAAGGTTTGGGTCCTCCCGGATGGTTCCATGTAAAAATATCCCTGGAATAATGTCTCCATTACAAAATATCGCACTGGGAGCCAGTGTAGTGATTTCAGTCCTGGAGAGATACGGTCCCTGGGCTTGAGGCCAAGGACAAGTCTTGCAGTCCTGTTCTGGATGAGTTGCAAAGGGCGGAGAGTAGAGGCGGGCAGATTAAGATAGAGGCTGTTACAGTAGTCCAGCTTAGAGAGAACCAGGGCTCTATAGACAGTGAGCTTCTGGGGGAAGGAGAGGAAAGGAAGGATACCTCTGAGGAGGTGTAGCTGGTAGTGTGACTTCTTAGATACGTCGGATATGTGAGGAGAGAAGGAGAGTGTGGAGTCGAAGATGACCCAAAGGTTTTTTGCCTTGCATGTAGGAGCAGGAAGAGGGCCCAGAGAGGCCGGCCAGAGAGCAGCAGGGAAGGAGGGAGTGGGAGTGCCGATGAGTAGAATCTCAGTCTTACTGGCATTAAGGCAGAGGTCGTTGGCGGCACACCATTCCTGGATAGCAGAAAGACAGTCAGAGGTGAGGGAAGGAGAAGAGGAGGCCGAGGGTAGCCTGAAAATGAGTTGGGTATCATCCTCATAGCACTGAAAGTAGGGGCAGAGAGCGGCGATGTGGTGGGCGAGAAGTGCCAGATACTGGTTGAACAGCCAGGGAGAGAGGTTAGATCCCTGGGGGACACCACAGGTAGAGAAGAAGATGTCAGAGAGGAAAGACCCCAGTTGGACCTGGGAGGGTCGATTTGAGAGGAAAGAGGTCAGCCACGTCAGAGCCTGACCAGTGATACCGAGGTTATCACGGAGACGGTTGAGCAGGATGGTATGGTTGACAATATCAAAGGCAGAAGAGAGATCAAGCAAAATGAGAACACATGGAATGGTAGAGTCAAGGTTCAACTCCTCACTCTTAAAACAATTTTGTTGGTGGCTACAACATCAGCCCGCAAGGTTAGTGAGTTGCAGGCACTTTCTTGTAAGCCTCCTCACACCATTTTCCATAGAGATAATGTTAGTCTAAAATAATTTCTGATTTACATCTGTCACAGAAAATTACCTTACCTTCTTTTTATCCTCCTCCTCATGCTAGTAAGGAAGAGGAAATGTTGCATAGACTGGACCCAAAAAGGGCTCTCAGTTTTTACATTTCCAGATTGACAAATCTTTGACAATGTGACCAACTATTTGTTGAGTATACTGGACACAAATTGGGCCTTGAATGTCTAAACAAACTCTATCCAGATGGATAATTCTAGCTATCTCTGAGTCCTATAAATTGGCTGGAAAAGAGCCTCAAGATGGATTAAAGGCTCATTCAACCAGAGGCATGGCAACTTCTGTGGCTCTTCAAAGGGGTGTCCCGGTGCATGATATTTGTGCGGCGGCCACCTGGTTGTCAATGCACACCTTTGTAAAGCATTACTGCTTGGACTCTACTTCATATCAAGGAGGACTCTTTGCGAAAGCTGTCCTTCATTCAGTCCATAATTGACATTTCTGATACTCCCTCCTCCAAATTCTTACTGCTTTGGGAGCTTATCTAAAGATGAGGAATACATGGGAGGACACAATCCATTCGAAGAACAAGTTACTTACCAACTGTAACGTTCTTTCGATTGGATGATCCTCCCACGTATACCTCATCGAACCTCCCAACCTACCCCTCTGTACAGTTTACGCCAGTTGCACTCGAACTTCCTTAAGAGCCTGAGGACTTAAAGCCTGGTCAGCTGATACAACTCGACAGCGGCCCTCGAGGGACTAGGACTCTGCGGCCTCGAACACAGCGCCCTCTGGTGAATTTTTTTTCTGAAGCAGCAGAGCTGGGATACGAATATCTAAAGATGAGGAATACGTAGGAGGAGCATCCAATCGAAAGAACGTTACAGTTGGTAAGTAACTTATTCTTCTCCTTTAAACCAATTACTGTCCTCTGGTTCATACTGGACCCATCCAATGACAGTCCTCTCCCTAAGCCCCTCTTCTGGGAGCCATCTTCAGATTTGTACTGCACGCTTCAGTGTTGGGAGTCCTCGAATTTGCTCTGCAAGCTACTTCTAAGTTTTTTCACATTTTCAACGGGAAAAGATTCTATTTCAGTTCCAAAAGAGCCTGTGTGCTCTCTTCTCCATCTGCTGACAGCAGGGATCCATTGTCAGTGAATTTCAGCACCCCTCAAGGGCAAAGATCGCTGAAGATTCTAGAAGGCCATCGGGCCTACTTCGCGCTCTCTGGCCTTGACGCAGGAGAAGGAGGGAAGTTCCCTCTTGAAGCCCTGCACCAAATGCAGGCTACGGAATGTGTTTGCAGAAGACGAGGTGGAGTGCAAAATATGCCTCAGGTTTTCCAAGAAGATGGCGAGGGACCGGCACAGTAGACTGGCGGCATGGCTTAACGCCAGGGTCTCTGCCTCGTGCTCCGTGCAGGGTCCTGCCTCACCCATGATCGGCCGGTCCGAGGAGCGGTCTTCTAAGTCCTTTGAGGGTGCCTCATCCGTAGGGGCCCAAGACAAGGCCAAGAACCGCAAGCCGAGTACACAGCGAAAGCGGGTCCTATGGTGGATAGGGCGCAATCAGCATCACATTCCACCTCCATTGCCAGCCAGCAGTCGAGGTCCTCCTCGAAAAGGAAATCATTGACTCCGGCTAAACTGCGGGAGATGTCTGAGAAGCCGCTGACGAAGAAGAAGGCTGAACAGCCCAAGCAGGCCCAATTGGCACAGTCTAAGACTTTGTTGACGATGGAGTTGGCGACAGCTGCTTTCATGACTGCTAAGGGTGCTGACCATGTGACGGTAGCACCCGCAGCACCAAAGGTATCCCTTCCCCCAAGGCCAACACAGCTGTAGTGACTTTGACAAAGTCTGCTGGCACGCCAGAAGGAGGTAAACCGGATCAGGCCCTGGTTCAAGCCCAGCAGGGGGGGAAGGGCAGGCGAGGAGGCCCCAAAACAGCCTTTGCAGGCCGTGGCCCAAGCCATGGTGATCTCGTCCACAGACGATGAGGACCAGAAGTCCTTGTACACGGTCCATGAGGACGTGGAAAAGGAACACGGCGTGGGTCCAGTTTTCCGATCCTGCCAGCTCAGCCGAGGGACGTTACTCTGGACATTCTGTCGACCTTGAACACCCTGGTGTCAGAGATCCAGAGGAGGATGCCCCCAGACTGGTTCCGGTGGTCCCCCAGGTCCCTGTCCATCCTCCAAGGAAGAAGAAGCATCATCCGATGCCCATATTTCAGCCTCCACTTCCACTTCGGGCCCCATCTCCCCCAGCAGACACGGGTACAGGGACGGATACGGCCACGACTACGGGCGACAACAAAGATATCATCACAGCGGACGGTGAGTCTCTGCATTTGGATGCTCCATCTGGAGTGTCTCCACCGGATGAGGTGGGGTCGTTCCACTCCATGGTCTCCAGAGCCTCTGAGCTATGCCAGCTTGTGCCCGAGGCAACCAGAAGGAGGGTTTCTTGTACCAGAGGCGCAAGTCCAAGACGAAGACAATCATGGCGGTGCCCCTTCTGGGTGACGTGTGGGAAGAGAGCCTGGCCCTCATGAAGAACCCTTGCATGGCTCTAGGCAAATGGGATAGGCTGGAGAAGAAGTATCGGGTGTCAGTCTCCGCACCCAAGTGCCTGAGGTCGCAACCATCGCCGGATTCGGTGGTTTCGGCGGCATAGATGGAAGAAAGATGACCGTCGAACCGGAGCAGGAAAATGAAGGACAAGGGGGAAAAAAGAAAAATATTCCCTGAGATGCAAGTGTGTCCGACGAGAAAAGGACTGTAGGGTGCGGGGCGGAGCTCAGGAAGGCGGGGCTACGGTCACTTCGGGCGCACTTGCATCTCAGGGAATGTTTTTCTTTTTGTTCCCTTGTCCTTCATTTTCCTGCTCCGGTTCCACAGTCATCTTTCTTCCATCTATGCCGTAGCATCTGGGATTTGTGTCCTGTTCATCGTGCGAATGTCGCTTTGCGAGGGCGGTTCTCCAGTCTCTCTGCTTGGAGGGCTTAGGCCTGTAACACCGGTGGGACTCATGCTTCTACTTTGACTCCCTCTCCATCCGGACACTCCAGCGTCGGCTTGTCAGGTGGGGGGGAAGTGTTCCTCCACTACATTTACAGCTGTTCATTGAAGAAAAAAGGAAATGACCAGTAAGTTTTTTTCCCTTTTAGGGCACCCTGGCCAGGGGACTCCCTTGCCGGGATCCTCTTGGTCCGGAAGGGGCTCATGTGGCTCTGTTACCAGGGATCTCCCTGAGGTGTCCCTAAAGGGATCTAACCAGCACTCCAGAGTTTCCTCCGAGGTCCCCTGCAAAGGGGCTGCCAAGACTGGATCTTCATCCGAGGTTCCCCTTTTGTGGGCTAAAGTTAGGCCCAGTACTTCTGGGGCTGTTGTCACCGGGGTCAGCCCAGAGGTTTCCACATCTGGAACTAAGTGCACCGAGTCTCGGCTTGAGGTTCCTGTCAAGGTGACTAAACGTACCAGGATTACCCCTAAGGTTCCCCTTCTTAGGGCTATATCTAAGACCAGCAAGATTGAGGGACCCCTTTTGAAGACTCTGGCTTCAGGGGATGACTCTAAGCCTTCCCACACTCAGACCTCTGGTTGAACCGATCCTGCTGAGGTGGCAAAGAAGCCGGTTAAAAACCTTAAGTCTTCGAGTGCTGGCTCCGCTGTGGTTCCCGCACTTGGGGCTAATTCATCAGAGGTATATAAGGGGTCGCAGAAATGCTCTAGATCTGCTAGCACCGGCTCTGTCACAAGGCTAAAATGAAAAATAAGTCCCCTGATTCCCCTGTGGTGACCATGGCCTCAGTGACACTTGTGACGCCCTCCAATGGATTGGCTTGCTCTACTCTGCTGCTGCACACAATCTGGCTCCCTCCTACGTCTGATCCTTTGGTTTACGTGGATCCAGTTGGTGGAGGATCATCCTCTTTGCGATCCTGTGGGTATGCCTCTTCCGAGCGGCATCTACCCACTTCGGCGCCTAGACCCTCTTCTGAGGATGTTTTTTGGCGTTTTTCAGACGCTTATGCATTATGATCCCACGAAGGCATACTCTAAGGATTTATTTAAAGAAATGTATCCTAAGCCGCCTGAACCGGCGCCTGCTCTGGCAATCCCTATGCAGGTCCTGATAGTGCCACCTCCTCCACCACTTCCTGTGGGGCCTCCTCGTCCTCTGCCTCCACTTTCCCCTTTGGAAAAGACTCCCGTTGTGCAGTCAACCATGCCCTCGGGGCCTGAGGCACCATGTGCAGCGGATCAGATTTCCGCTCCCGCCTTACTGGATGAGGATCAAGTGGACCAGGACAGCGATGACCCGCCCCGCTCTATTAGAGCCTTTCACGACCCGGTTGTGGATATGATGGCGTTTCTAGAGATCCCAAAACCCAAGCCCACGGCTCCACAAGAAGGGGTACTTTCTGGAGCCTTTATTCTGTCGACACAGGAGCGCGCTGGCCTGTTCCTTCAAAAGGATGCCCTGGCCGAAGCCCATAAGGTCTGGGAAAAACCTAATTCCGGGCAACACCTAAACAAGAAAATTGACGCTCGCTACACGCGTCTGAAGACATATCCTTGTCTGCATGTTCACTCCCCTCATCGACGGTGGTGGCAGCAGCTATGCTCCAGTCGAAGCCGGCCCCTACATCCTCCACTGCAACGTCCCAGATACTCCTACGTCCTGTCCCCTTTCCTCCATACTGTATGGGCGTCCCTGGCTAGGGACAGGAGACAGAACCTTTTTCACCAGAAAAAATCTTCTTGCCCTTTAAATTCAGAGGTGCGCAGGGGCGTGGCCCTAGGAGCATGCGCTCCCCTGACTCCGCACACCAGTGTCACTCCCAGTCCTCTTTTCCGCGACGACAGGAGCAGACCGCTTTCACCGGCGTCCCTGGGTTTGGCGTCGGCTTTGTAATTCCACACGCTCTTCCCCGGATACTGTCTTTTGGTCTTGAATCAGGTACTCTGTCTTCTGGCGCCATGATCCTCCCCGGCGCATGTCGACGTCAGTGGGCTTCAGCAGGTGTCCAGCCTGCGAGGGTCTCTTCCCTACGTCCGACCCCCATGCTCTTTGCCTCTGCTGCCTTGGCCCCGATCACGGCTAGGAGGGTTGTACCGCGTATGATGCGATTACACCGCGCTCTCTGAATAACAGGTTAGCTCGGTGGAGACAGCTCTTCGAACGATCGCCTCCAGAGGACTTCGTCAAGGTCCAAGGTAGGGCCACTTTTTTCATCTGCACACCGGAAGGGTGACTCCTTCCCCAGGAAACGTCTGAGTGGGAAGGACCGTACATGTTCTAACACCAGCACAGGTACCGAGGCTGCTTCAGCTACCGGCCGCCAGGCCGAGGGGTTGTTAGATTCTGCTGGTGACGTCGCTGTGGGACCGCAAGGTTCTTTTACAGGGTGTCCATCCGAGGGGCTACGCTCTAGTACCGGGCAAATGTCTGAGGGGGCACCTGTACGCAGTACTACCGGCGACACAGCCGAGGGCACTACGCCTACCAGGCCCCATCCTGAGGTGCAGGGTAGGCCTCAAGCTCCACCGCCAAGAGTCCAGGAGGAGGCCGGGCCCAAAGCGGCAAGCACCACGACGCAGGCCTGTGGCATGGAGCCCGACTAAATGGCTGCTGCGCCAGACAAAATGGCCGCTTGTCCGACGCCATCCCCTTTTGGGGAGCAGGTAAAAGAACAAGTTTCCAGGTGGGACTAGTCTGCGACAGGTACGTGGCCTACAGCATATCATTCAGCGTTGCAGAGCAGATACACCCTGCATGCAGCAAGGCAGAGTATGCCCAGGCCTCAGCAACCTCAATGCCCTGATACTACTGCAGCGCCACCTAGCGCCCGACCAGCCTGTAAGGATAGGTTTTTTGAAAAGTTCCTCACTCTTGTGAGGTCCCCTCAGATGGGAGCCATCCTTCGGGGATGTGATCAGGGACATGCTGCCTCCAGTCCCACTGCTAGCGCCCACAGTCATTCCTCCTATGGCTCCAGCTCCTCAGGCCCCCGCAGAGCGCCAGCTTCCATTCCAGTGTGGGCAACCTTTTTCATTCCACCACCGATAAGGAACTTGATAAGAAGAAAAACAGTTCCCAGACTGCAAAATCCTTATCTATCCTCACAAAGGCCAAGGGCAAGACGTACAGCCAGATGCACCAGCGTTCCGACCAGGAGCGGGCCTTCAGCGTGTTCCAGGGCTTCCAGGAACGAAGGTCAAGACAGCCAGACTAATCTCCAAGTCAGCACCGCCGTAAGCAGCACAAGGCACGGAATAAGTACTTCTTTCAGTCCCCCTCCTCAACCCCAGCATCAGAGGAAAAAAAGGTATGACCTGCCCCTCCCTCCGGGTCCACGTGTCTCCGGTGGGGGTCAGGCTTGCCCTTCACGCACAATATTGGCACATGAGGTTTGCGGACCCCTGGATCGTCTGAGTAGTGTCCACGGGCTACTGCCTACCGCTCCCTCCCCTCTCCTCTCCTACCTACACATCCCGATTTGGCAGCCTCATCGGTCCTTTCTGAGGTTTGGGATCATGATATGATATGATATCGCATTTATAACGCGCCTATACACAAGTGTTTCAAGGCGCAACGAGGGGAGCAAGGGGACATACAACGATCCTACTAGGCCAAGTGACAGTCAGATCGCGTAAGTGCATGGGAATTGAAGGAAGGAAAGTGCAGTACATGTGAATAGATAAGACAATAAATAAAATAGCGGCCGACAAGTGCAAGGGTAAGTGCAGACATCAGCTATTGAGGTCAGTTGGGGGGACTGAAGGGATACTGAACAGTCCCAATGTGCGGGGGTTGCCAGGTGGGCAGTGTAGGTGTGTGACGCTGGTGGGAGAGGGACCTGGGCCCGGGATCAGAAGGGTGTCCAGGTAGCCAGTGCAGTACCGGTTTCAGCCAGGGGTCAGCAGAGGATAGGAGGAGAGAAGGCAGAAGCAAAGAGAAATGTTTTGAGGTGTTTCTGGAACCGGAGATGGTTCTCCTCAAGTTTAAGGAAAGGACGGAGGCTTTCCAGAGGGAGGCACCAGCCGAGGAGAGAGATCTACCCCCAACTTGTTGCTTGGAGAAGCGACTGACCCTGAGGGAGTTGGAGGCAGATGAGCGAAGAGCTTGAGAAGGACGATACTTAGGAAGAGCGAGTTGGAGGTATTGAGGCCCCAGACCCCAGAAGGCCTTGTGGACGATGCAGAGGGCTTTGAACTTAATCCTAGCAGCCACTGGGAGCCAATGCAGAGATTTCAGTGCCGGAGAGATACGATCCCTGGGCTTGAGGCCAAGGACAATTCTCGCAGTCCTGTTCTGGATGAGTTGCAGAGGGCGGAGAGTAGAAGCAGGCAGATTTAGAAAGAGGCTGTTGCAATAGTCCAGCCTAGAGAGAACCAGGGCTCTGGAGACAGTGAGATTCTGGGGGAAGGAGAGGAAAGGCAGAATACCTCTGAGGAGGTGCAGCTGGTAGTGTGGAGTCAAAGATGACCCCAAGGTTTTTGGCTTTGCAGGTGGGAACGGGAAGATGACCAAGAAAGGCTGGCCAGAGAGCAACAGGAAAGGAGGGTGCGGGTGTGCCAATGAGGAGAATCTCAGTCTTACTGGCCTTAAGGCAAAGGTCAGTGGCAGCACACCACTCCTGGATAGCAGACAGACAGTCAGAGATGAGGGAAGGAGAGGAGGAGGTTGAGGGTAGCCTGGAAATGAGCTCAGTGTCATCCGCATACCACTGAAAGTTGGGGCAGAGAGCGGTGATGCGGTGGGCAAGGAGTGCCAGGTATTGGTGGAACAGCCAGGGAGAGAGGTTAGACCCCTGGAGGACACCACAGGTAGAGAAAAAGGTAGCGGAGAGGAAGGACCCAAGTTGGACCTGGGAGGGTCGGACAGAGCGAAAAGAAGTCAGCCACGCCAGAGCCTGACCAGTGCTACCCAGGTTATCACGGAGACGGTTGAGCAGGATAGCATGGTTAACAGTGTCAAAGGCAGAAGAGAGATCAAGCAGGATGAGGACACAAGGGGTGTTAGAGTCAAGATTGGAGAGCAGATCTTCACTGATGTTCAGGAGAGTAGTTTCTCTCTGAAGCCAGACTGATGGTCATGAAGACAGCCAACAGATTCAGTATGGAGATTGAGCTGGGAGATGGTCTGTTTCTCCAGGAGCTTGCCCAGGAAGGGAGTGATGGAGATTGGGCGATAGGTAGCCGGGCTTGAGGGGTTGGCAGAGGGTTTCCTAAGAAGGGGGTGCACAAGGGAGTGCTTCAGGGGGGATGGGAAGACTCGGGTGGCGAAGGAGTGATTGCAGAAATCAGCAAGGGCAGGAGCCAGGGAGTCGATGTGGTCCTTGATAGTTTTGGAGGAACAGGGGTGAACCTGTTTCGACAAGACTTTCATAGATTGGACTTGTCTAGAAACCTCATCTCCGGTGAAAAGGGGAAAGGAAGAATTGGAGGGAGGAGGAGTGGCTGTAGGAGGGCCAGAGGAAGACCAGGGAGTAGGGGAAGGGAGGGGATAGGCAGAGAGTGAGGACAGGATGCCCTGGGTTTTAGAGACAAAATGAGAGGCCGGTACCGTGCAAAGGGCCTGGGAAGGGACAAGGGAGGTAGAGACTGTGTCAGGATTGGCCAGTTCCTTGCAGATTTTAAAGAGTGCAGCCGAGTTGTTAGATGCCGCAGAGACCTAGGCTTGGATATGAGCTCTCTTCTTGGTTAGGACGGAGAGCCGGTATTGCCTTTGCAGCAGGCGGTAGGCCAGTTTGTCAGAGGATGTACATGAAGCACGCCATTTCCTCTCGGCCACCCTGCACTTACGTTTTAGGGTGACGATGTCTGAGTCGTACCAGGAGTTGCACTTGGCTTTGGGCTTCAGGCGGATTCTCATGGCAGGGGCAAGGATATCAAGAGTATCAGAGATAGCAGAGTGGAGCGTGGAGAGGGCTGTGTCAGGGTGAGAGTTAGCCAAAGGTGGAGGGGGGTGCGACGGTGGCGGCAAAAGCCTCAGCTGACACGCGCTTCATGGGTCGGATGAACGAGAAGGTAGGTGGCAATGATGGAAGTGGCTTGGCCTGAGGAGTTGGGAGGGTGAGGTGGGAGACAGTGATCACTCCAGAAGAGAGGAGTGGAGAGAAGAGCAGAGAGGGGAAGGTTTGAGGGGATCAGAACATCCAGAGTGTGCCATGCAGAGTGAGCCTGGGCCAGAGGTGAGAATAGTGAGTGAGAGAGAGTGGCAGAGGCCACGGAAGAGTACAGAGAAGGGACAGGAGGCATCCAGGTGGATGTTGAAGTCTCAGAGAAGGAGGAGTTGAGTGGTCGAGGCCAAGAGTGAGGAGGAGAGGTCCGCCCACTCAGAGGAAGGAGGAGATCTGGCCAGTTGGCCGATAGATAGTAGCCACAGTAAGGGAATGGCTAGGCGAGAGAGAGAGCCTGCAGACGAGGCATTCAAAAGTGGAGTAGGCCTGCATGGGAGTGACAGAGGCAGGAATCCACTCAGGGAAGATCAGGGCAACACCCCTTCCAGAGCGGTTGAATCTGGCTGCGGAGAGGATCTTGTAGCCGTCGGGTAGGAGCGTGTCAAAGCTAGTGACAGAGCTGGCTGTGAACTATGTCTTCTGAGACTGAGGACGTCGAGGTGAAGTTCTTCCAGAAGGCGGCAGATATCAGATGAGTGTTTGACAGCAGAGCAAGAGTTTAGAGTGGCAATATTGGGAAGGTTGCCATCCTTGAAGGACTTCCGGGGAGGGGTACAGATCAGAGGTACGCCCTTCGGAGGTGGACTTTCATTTCCAATACAAGGTTCTACCCTTTGGCCTCAATTCAGACCCCAGGGTCTTTACCAGGCTCATGAATGTGGTGGCAGCCCTTCTCAGGGCCCAGGGTCACCATGTTTATCCATACCTAGATGACTGGCTCATCAGGGGGAGATCCCCAGAGGCGGTCCTTCACAGCTCTTCCGCCCTCATGAATACGCTGCACGAGTTGTGATTTACCATCAATCTCAAGAAGTCACAGCTGAAGCCTACGCAGAATATAACGTTCCTGGGCTTCATCGAGAAAGTTTTTCCCCCGGAGAAAAAGATCACGGCCATCAAGAGGGCCACATATTGTTTTCTCAGCAGAGCTGTGACCTCAGCATGGTGGTAGCAGCACCTCTTGGGTATCATGGCGGCATGTCTACTGGCAGTGCCAATTAACAAGGGGGGGGTCCTGGGAGTCCCTCTGCCAGACATTAGTCCTGGTTGCGAGAGACTTATACAGAGTCTTTAGCTCACTATCTTTCACAGAGAAGAAATATCCTAAACATATCAGTATTTGTTCTGCCCTGGGGCAGTCCAGCACCGAAATGATAGGCAATTCTCCTCTGAACAAGAGTACCAACAGCATCCCCAGACACGTGTTTCGGTCTGGTTGGACCTCATCAGTAGGGAGGAGCTGTGTCTCTCTAAGAATAGTGAGCAAGGGGTCCACGTCTGGCAGTGCCATACATGAGGCTCAAAATTTCAGAACCTTGTGGAGCACGGACTGCAACTTGAGGATAGCCAGACCCTTCAGGCGAAAAGCACTGCATGTTACCATTACCACAGACTCTTCCTTGGAGGGCTGGGGAGCCACCCTGGACAGCCACATCGTCCATGGAGTTTGGTCTCTTCAGGAACAGGAGGCCTATATGAATTGGCTAGAGCTGAAGGGGATCTGGCCTGCTCTAAAAGCCTTCCTTCCGATGATCAGTGGCAAGATGATCCTCATCCAAACAGACAATTCCACCAGCATGTATTACATCAACAAGCAGGGTGGCACCTGGTCTCCTTACTTATGCACCTTGGCAGTCAACATTTGGGAGTGGGCTCTGGAGAACAACATGCACTTGAGGGCAATCCACCTCCCGGGGTAGTCCAACCTGGAGGCGGACAGGCTCAGCAGACTGTATGCGGACAGCTACGAATGGCAGTTGAACGAACAAGTCCTTCAGGAGATCTTCAACAGATAGAGTCATCCTCAGGTGGATCTATTTGCCACCTGGTCCAATAGGAGGTGCCTCCAGTTGGCGTCCTGGCGGGGACAGGGCTGGGGCTCTCTGGTCAACACGATGCAGATACAGTGGGACAACATGAACGCGTTTGCCTTCCCTCCTACTCCCCTGGTCCAGATGGTAATCTGCAAGATCAGGGAGGCCCGGCACCTCTGTGTCATCCTGATACTCTGTTGGCCCGTGAGGCCATGTTTCTCGGAACTACTGAGCCTGTCAAGCTCACCTGCTCTCACAGCAGGGAGGCACGGTCATCCACCCCACCCCCCAGAGGTTAGCCATTGCAGCGTGGTTCCTAACAGGTCATATTAAAGCATCTGTGTCTGTCACAGGCTAACCTAGACCTCATACCGGGCGCTAGAAGCAACGCTACTAGGAGCCAGTACAAGATCAGGTGGACTAGGTTTTGTCACTGGGCAGAATCAAAGGAAGTCGATCCTTTGACTTGCACGCTGGACGACGTGCTACCCTTCTCAGCACACCTCGCACACTCGGTGCAAGTGGACACATGCCGCACCTATCTGGCAGCCATCGGAACCTATAGGAACTCGGAGGAGGAGGTCTTTTCATATCCCAACCAGATAGTTAAAAGGCATTTAGTGGGCCTCACCAGGCTCTACCCACCTATCAAGAAGCCACACCCATAAACCATTTGAACAATTGGCATCCACGGACATCAAGCTAGTCACCATTAAGACAGCCCTCTTGGGGGGGTCTTACGTCTGCACGCAGGGTCAGTGAAATCCAGGCACTTGTGGCTTCAGAGACCTCCCTATACTACCTTTCATAAGGACAAGGTGGTCCTTAGAACTCATCCTGCATTCTTACCCAAGTTAATCTCCTTGTTTCACCTCAATGCTACCTACTTTCTTCGCGGACCACAAGGACGAAGCGCAGAGGGTACTGCACTGTCTGGATGTCAGCTAAAATTCTACCTGGACAGAACCAAGAGTTTCCGCAAATCGGAAGCGATCTTTGTCACCTTCGGGGGGTCAAGGCCAGGCTATCAAGCTTCCAAGGCCTCCATAGCAAGATGGGTGGTTGCGGCCATCAAGGAGGCTTATGAGGAGCAGCACAGTCAACTCCCGGAAAATCTGCATGCCCACGCTATCAGAGCCAAGGCCACAGCTGTGGCTTTCCAGAGGCACGTTTGTGGCAGGTCATCAGTAAGGCGGCTTCATGGGCTACACCATCGGCCTTCAGCAAACACTACTACTTGGATGCCAGCTCCAGGTCGGATGTGGAATTTGGTCAGGCAGTTTTAAGGAATTTGTTTTCTTAGGAGGGTCACCTCTCCACCCTAGGGCTACATTCAGTTGTAATCGCCCATACAGTATGGAGTAAAGGGGACGGGACGTAGGAGTAATTATAAGTTACTCACCGTAGTGGATAACATACTCCTAGTCCATAGTCCCCTTTCCTCCATACGTCCCACCATCCTCCCCCTTAATAAATATTGTCGACGCGTCAAAGGGGACTGAGGAGGGGCGCCGGTGGGTGAATTCAGGGGAGTGCATTCTCAAAGACCTGCAACATTCTTTTTCTAAAGCTCTCCCACTTTGAAGGGGAATCCGATCTAGTCGGACATCGAACCAATTCTGTCGACGAATAGGACGATGACGACGGAGATCTATGTCTCCTTTTGAGCTTTTTAGAGGAAGACGAAGAAGATCGTCTCGACCTGCTATGAGATCGGGATCTCTTTGAGTGCTTTTTATGGCGTTCCGATTCCTTAGAGTCGGATGATTTTTTATGTTTTTTTGGATAAGGCTTTCGAAGAGCCCTTCGACGCCTCCCGCACCACCGCTAACTTACATTTCCTCTCACGGAGGGCCTTCTCCGTCATAGACTGGCAGGAGCCACAGTCGCCGGTTCGATGGTCTGAGCCCAGACACCACAAACAGAGGATCGGTGATGGACATCTTCGATCCACAGTCATTACACTTCTTAAACCCAGTCTTGGGAGTCGAAGCGGTCGATGAAGAAGACATTTTCTTGACAGAAAATCTCGAAGCGCGCCGTTCACGAGAGCGAAGCAATTGGAAAAACGGAACTGAAGCCAACGGGCGCGGCTCGAGCCATTTATACCATCGGTGACGTCGACACGGTATGGAGCCCGTCGAGGGACATTCGACGCCACAACCTCGAGCACAGTGTCCTCTGCCGAAATGTTTTTCCAATGCAGCGAAGCTGGCGAAACAAATTATCACAAGATGAGGAATACTTGGGAGGAACATCCAGTCGAAAGAACGTTACAGTTGGTAAGTAACTTGTTCAACTGGTGGTATACGTGTGTGGTTAAGTAATGGTTTGGTTGTATACGTGTGTGGTTAAGTAATGGTTTGTAAATGTGAATGGTTATATGTAAAAACTAATAAAAATTGGTTTCGAAGGATGTTCAGGACAATGATCTCCCCTTCGAGGGTAAGGAACTGTTCCACTCCTCCAATGACGAGGAACTTAAACAAACCAAGGCAAGCACCCAAACTGCCAAGTCATTGTCGGTCCTAGCCAAAACCCCAGCAAAGGCACCTTATACTCAGAGGTCGGGGTCTCAAACGAGGTCCTTCTCTGGTTTAAGAGGCTTTCAGGACCGCCGTGCACGCCGGGCAGAGGCTCCCGCTGGTGACCCTCACCGTAAACAGCAGACGCAAGGTGGCCGGTTTTTCTCTCAGTCAACAGCCTCCTCTTCAGCAACGGGTAGTCTCCCCGCAGATAAACCATCTAAATGATGTTTTCCATCAGTCGCATGAGACTCCGGTGGGAAGACAAATTTTGTCTCATCTCGAGGCGTGGCAGACCATCACAGAAGACTGATGGGTTTTTGTCCGTTGCCAGGGCGGGCTTCTGCTTGTCCCTACCCCACCCTTTCTCCTTCCTCTCCAGCAGACGGGGTCGCCCTCCCTCAGAGCCAAGCTACAGCAACTTCTAGACCTCAGAGCAGTGCAACCTGTTCCCTTGTGGGATCAAGGGGAGACCTCCCACAAGGCACTCCCGTCTGTTTACAGTGCCCAAACCCAACCCGCCTGTCCTGCGCACTGTCCTCGACATCTCCAAGTGCAATATCTTTCTACCCGAAGAGAAATTCAAGATGATTATGCCTTGCCAGATAAAGTCCTCTCTCCGGAAGGACGATTGGCTCAGCATGTTAGACCTTCAGGATGCCTACATGCATATACTAATCTGGAGCCCGCACCGAAAATATCTGCAGTTCTCCGTGGGAACAGAACATTTCCAGTATCGTGTGCTTCCATTTGGTCTCAGCTCGGTACTGCGTGTCTTTACGAAGATGATGTCAGTCATCACAGAATTCCTCAGACTGCAGGGAATTCATGTATATCCGTACTCGGATGATTGGCTCCTACAAGTCCTTGCCCACAGGCCGCTACGGCCAATCTTCAGTCACTCCTTCAGCTCCTGTTGCATCTTGGGCTGTCGGTGAACTGGCTAAAAATTGTAGATGGCGGTTGCTCAAGACCTGATGTTTCTGGGATACTGTCAGTACCAGAGTGTTCCTGATGGAGGACAGGATGGCAGACCTTTTGACCATGTGCCAGCTCTTCCTGCACTCCTCCCACGTGTCGGCATGGTGGTTCCAGAGACTTCTTGGCCCCAGGGCCTCTTGTGTGTTAGTCCTACCTTTTGCACGCCTGAAAAATGAGGCGCACTCAGTTGGCTCTTCAGGGCTGCTGGTCCCAGGCTACGGATCTGTACTCCAAGATGAATCCAGTCCCGTCATGTACGACATCGGATCTTGAATGGTGGTCATCCGCCAGCAACCTTTCTGTGGGGGCCTCCTTCAAGGAGCCCTGCCCACAAGTGACGGTTACCACGGACTCCTCCCTTCTGGGGTGGGCAGTGACACTGGGTCACCTCAATGTATTCAATCTTTGGTCACTTCAGGGCAGACAGTTCCATATCAATTATCTGGAACTCCTGGTTATTTTCCTGGCGCTCAGAGCCTTTTGACCGTCTATCACCAACAAGGTAGTCCGTGTTTGTACAGACAATTCTGTGGCGATGTTCTACATCAATAAACATGGGGCGCAGAGTCACCTCCTCTAGTGGACCTTGCTATTCAAATTTGGAATTGGGCTATCGAACACAATGTCTGGCTCCAAGCTGTGCACATTCCAGGTCACATCAATGTGACTGCCTCAGCCACCAATCTGCGGCGTGTTACGAGTGGAAGATGAACACTGATGTTCTCACCAAGATCTTCCAGCAATGGGGTTCTCCAGCGGTGGACCTCTTTGCAAACTCATCGAACCAGAAACTTCCTCTTTATGCTTTCACGGACAGGCTCGGAGTGTCTTCGTTGGGGGACGCTCTTGAGATCCTGTGGGACAACGTGAAAGCTTACGCTTTTCCTCCTTTGTTGCTGATTCACCGGTCGCTCTGGAAACTAAGGCGTGCCTCCAACTGCACTGTCCTCTTCATAAGTCCTTGATGGCCAGCCAGGTTCTGGTTTTTTCGGAACTGCAACACCTGTCGGTGTGCTCCCCGATCAGGTCGCAGCTGATTCCTGACTTTCTCCACTAAGGCAATCACCAGTCGTGGCATTCCTCCCGACAATCCTTCAGCTTGGCAGCCTGGTACCCGAGCTCCGATCATTAGCACAGTTCAACCTCTCCGAGGATAACATGCATATAATTCAAGCGGCACGTAAACCCTCTACGAGAGCTCAATACAGGAGCAAGTGGCTCTGTTTTTACCATTGGTGTCTAGCCAAAGAGATTCATCCCACACAGACATCTATTGACTGTGTCTTGTCTTTTGTATCTGACCTTACAGCCTTTGGCATCCATGCCTTATCATGCAGGAGATACTTATCCGCCATTGCGGCTTATCTGTCTACAGACAGTTACTCTTTTTCACTGGCGAATCCTATCATCAAGAGACACTTTGCAGGTCTTCTCCATCTGGTTCGTGTCCCCTCATCCCAAATGGGATTTGAATGTGGTCCTCACCGCTTTATGTCGTAAGCCTTTTCAACCTATGGCCATTACCGAACTCAAGTACCTTGGTTGGAAGGTGGCTTTTTTGATTGCATCTGCAAGTCGAATAAGTGAGCTTCAAGCTCTCTGTCCAACATCCGTTCCTAACTTTCCTCAAGGCCTTCATCCCCCAAAGGGCATTCATGCACATCTGGTCTGTGGCAAAGTAGCTACTGTTGCCTTCCAAAAATACGTCCCTTGGGAGTCCATTGCCAAGGCGGCTACGTGGGCCTCCCCATCAGCTTTTTGCAGACATGAGCTCCCGGGCTGATGCCCAATTTGGCCAGGCAGTTCTTAAGAATTTATTCCAATGACACCTAAAGTGAAAATTGCCCCCACTTAGAGGCTCCCCCGCCTCCAACATAACGCATCCTGTGGTGGATGAGACACAGGGGCAGCTGGGGACGAAACCCCGGGTGAAAACACTGCCCCGCTGCAGAATTACGGCGGTTTCCACTGCCGCCGTGAGAGGAGGATGCCACACGCCATCCTAAAGCTCCAGGCGGCGAGCGGAGAAAGGAGGGAGGGACCCGATGTCGGAGTGACCAAGCAGATTTGCGGACCCCAAGGCAGAATCCACCGGTGCCCCGACGGGAACACAGCCTTTCGGGGGAGGACCCTCAGACTGAGGACAGAGGAGCCGGCGGGTGCAGGAGCACCCGACTGCCATTCCGGCGAGAATCGGAGGAGTCCCGAGGGAGGAACCAGCGGCGGGACGCGGCAAAGATGAGGGGGCCCCCCCCTCTCCCAACTATCAGCAGGGCGGCGGCATCCGCGTGGGTGTTGAGCCACCTGCGGGAGGAGGAGCCCCCACTGAGAGGCAAAACTGGAGCGGGGGCCCGCTCCATAATACGCGTAGCGGGCACACCGAGTGAGGACTACAGAGGGAGCCACAAGGTTCTGAGAGGAGCGCCAGACACGCCGTGCTCACGGGCCACCCCCCCACGGGCACAATAGAGTCACAGGAGGCTCGCTAACTTCGGTGGTGGGTGAGGACACACTGGGAGACTTTGGAAGCCCCTGGAAATTTAATAAGGGGGCCGTCCGACCTCCTCTCTCTAAACACCTTAAAAACAGCCCTGGTAGGAGGCGAAGCCCCAAACGAACACAGCCAGCCCCCGCTGCAGCACCGCAGCAACCAGCAAGAGGGAAGGCGGATAGAAGGTGATTTGTGTACGACAGGACCCGCAACACACTTACCCTGGCAGCTGTGTACATACGGATCCCCAGCACCAGCCGTGTGCGCTGAGAGCGAGCGGCCAGGGGGCCTAGGTCGAGGGGAGTCCTACGGACATCGACAGCTACAAGGTACGTGCTACGTACAGCATATATCTGCCAATCATGGACTGCCACCAGTTTGCGCTACGCCCGGGATCATGCTCCGAAGCAAGCACAAGCAAAAGTGCTCAGGAGCGAGAAAAAGAGCAGGGCCTTGTTTTTAGGCTTGTGACGGTGGGCTCCTGTTCCCTCAATCCCAAAAATAAGATTTATACAGGCTCCCACCCGACGCAGCCTAAACATTCTCACGGGCACTGAACTACTGATGCATTAGCCCACCTTTGCAACTGTCGACACGCACAGCAGCACACCCACCTGCATAAACCCCCAAGCAAGGTGCAGAGTCTGCAGCAACATCACTCTGCACACCCGTTAACAGCGCAGCAGCGTGCTCCTTTGCATAAACTCCCAAGCAATATACAGTGTCAGCAGCACTATTACCCTGGAGCTACCACCAAGAGGGTAAACAAGTGCTGCCTTAAGGTGCCCCTGGGGTCCAGAGAGCGGGACAAGAGACAACAAGAACTGTAAAGAAGCACATCAATCGGCCTAAGAGCTCCAAGAGGCGAAGGAGGCATACACATTGGTAAAGGAGCCCCAGGGAGAGAGCGCACTAGCACTGCATCGCCCTATCCTCTCCAAAAAAACAAAAATTCTACAGTCTTGGGTGGAAAGAACATATAATAAACTAAAAGATTTGATGCAGACAAAACCGCCTTCCCCAGACCCAGATGGTCCCGTTACAAGACACTCTGCCACCAATTTGCAGGTAAAGGAATACGGGGCCAGTGGTCCAAATCAGAGACTGGGGGGGACACAGGTGATTGTGTAAGGGAGGAAGGGGGAAACAAAGTGCTTGCTAAAGAGGAACCAGGCACCAGAGATTACCCCAACAATGGTAAACGTCACCAATATTGGTAAAAAGTGACCGGAGGATTGGCTGGTCTCACCCACCGATGCGCTTACCCTACGAAGTTGTGGACAGCTAGCATAACATTCGAGCCCCGGCAAGAAGAGACAAGCGAATTACCAACGTGCTTAGATAGACTAAGCAGGCGGAATTGCTCTTTGAGTACTCCCCCTGAAGAAGGAGACGAAACGAAAGCTGAAGCACAAAGGAACGAGCCCCCTCTTGCTCTGACGCCTAAGAAGATAGCTCTGCTATTTCCGAGTGGCACTGACCGTTACCCAAAGGAGCAACTCAGATGCCAGGGGCTAGTGTGAGGCCCGGACAGTCAAAGACGAGAACACAGGCTAAAGCCCAGGTGGGCCAACTTGAAAAGTGTTTGGGTCAGAGACGACGAACGGAGAGCGATTCACCTCCTCCACCCCTGGAACGACCCAACAACGCAGAGGCATCGCCACCATACACTATGGCGTCAGACAAGGAGGAACTCCTAAATTGTTTGAAGGGGATAGAAGCCAGACTCACGAATACGTTCCACAACCAGTTGGAACAGGTGAAGGAGGAACTGAAATCTTCCCTCCAGGAGGTAAGCAGAGAAATGGCAGACCTGGGAGGCAGAATAGATATCGTAGAAAATGGCTTATCAAATGTAGCAGAAGAATCTAACCAGAACAGCGTCCTTCTAGACCGTTAGCTAACGCAACAACCAACTTGGAATTACAGGCAGAGGACCTTGAAAACCGTTCAAGAAGATCTAACATCAGGGTCAAAGGCCTGACTGAAACGATCCAGGATAGAGACCTCAAAGACACTATGCAACAATGTTTCAGTAGCATGCTCCCGGACACGCAGTCAGACTAAATTGGGTTTGATCGGATACACAGAGTTGGCCCAAAATGGAACGACCCTGGAGCAAGGCCTAGAGACGTCCTAATAGCAGTGACGTCCTACTGCCAGAAAGAAAACATGCTGAGAGCAGCAAGATCCCACAATGATCTCACAATCAATGGCTCTCACATTCAAATATACCAAGACCTAGTGTTGATTACTCTCTGCAAGAGAAGAATGATGCAGCCTATTACAAAAGTACTCCAAGCAAAGCAGATACGATACAGGTGGACGCATCCGTTTGGCCTCTCCTTTACATGGGAGGGCAAGGAGCAGAAAATCACTACCTGCGAGGAGGGCTGTTCAATCCTACAGCTAGAGGAAGACCAGGATAGTCGGAATGACCGACCACATCCCAATCCACCAGAGACTGCGAGTAAACCGTGGGAACGGTCAATCGAGAAAAAGCGGAAGTCAAAGAAAACGGGGAAATCCAAGGTTCCGCAAGAGAGCCAGGAATAACTAGCGACGGAAGAACACTAGGAGAAGCAACTAACAAGAGAGTGTACAACCTTAGAACAATGGTCGAGGACTACAACCCACCGAAACACACAAAACCCGCACGGAGGAAGAAGAACAAAACATCTGGGAAGGGGAGAGGAAGAGGGAGATTTGGAGGGTTGGGGGAAGAGCAAAGGAACCAAGAGGCACATCAACAGAACAAGCTAGAGACCCAGGGGACGGAAAAGGTGAATGTGAGAGTCACTGGAGCGCCGCACTTCCAGCTCGAAACTGCGCAACTTCCCCTACACAAAAATGGCTCAGTCAAAGGTAATGTCTCTGAATGTACAGGGCCTGAACTCGCCAATAAAACGGCGGGTGATACTAGACAGGCTGAAAACATTGCAGACGGCGATTGGGCTCCTACAGGAGACACACCTCCTCCCCAAAGACGAGAAGAGAATGGCCAATCGAGCCTTCCCACAACAATTTTTTTGCCTCAAGTGGTGAGAACGAAAGGGGAGTAGCTATACTAATTGGGAGGGCACTATACTTCAAAAAACTACAAATCCGTAAAGACAAAGAGGGCAGGTACTTGGGGCTCAAAGGGTTGATAAAGGGGAAATTGTACACAATCCTAGCCATTTACACACCTAATAGTCACCAGGATGTGTTCATAATGGATCTGCTGGGCAAACTGGGCAGCTGGTGCGAGGGCCAACTGATTGTAAGTGGGGATTTCAACTGTGTCATGGACCCAATGTTGGACAAAACAGTCCCTCCCCACCGGCCCACAACTGATCAGAAAAAGACAAGCCCTGGGTCGATTCTTCAGAGAATTAGGTGTTATTGAAACTTGCGATTCTTGCAAGGGGACAAGAGAGAATACACCCACTACTCAGCCGTCCACCTGGGATACTCCAGGATAGACATGATCTTAGTATCCACAACATTAGTCCAGCAAATAATGGAAGTAGGAATAGGAGTGGAATATCACTCAGATCACGCGCCAGTATAGATTGGGGGGTGGAAGGGAGCAGAGCAAAACCGCCCTGGAGCTTAAATGAAATCCTCCTGAAGGATATTGTGCTAATGGCCCATATGGAGGCTACCATCAACAACTACTTCAAAGAAAACGACAATGGGGAAACAGACTGGGGGGTAATATGGGATGCTGGAAAGGCAGTGATCAGGGGTGAATTCATATCACAGGCAGTGGCATACTACAGAGAAAGAGCATTGGTGACAAACCAACTAGAAAAAAAGGTGAAAGCTGCCGAAGCCCAACACAAAGCCCACTGTTCGAGAAAATCCTTAAGAGTGCTTTGGAAAATCAGAGCTCAACTGGAGAATCATACGGCGGACCGGATCGCCCAGTCACTGCTACAAACAAAACAATCCTTTTATATCCATGGAGGCAAGGCAAATCGTTTCCTGGCAGCGAAATTGAGAAAGCAAAAAACACAGAACTATATAGCACAACTAAACGGCGTGCATGGAAAACCCCACACGGCGGAGCTTGACAAAAAATAAATAATGAAGCGATTTCATGAGGAACTCTTAAGTAGCGAGAATCTTGACCCAGAACGCCAACTTATCTATATCAACACGCTCCCACTGCCCCAGATTTCTGAACAAGACAGAACTAGTCTTGGGAACCCAATTACGGCACAAGAGATCAGCGATGCCATTTCAGCACTACCAGCCAATAAGACCCCAGGACCAGACTGCCTTGGCAACGGCTATTACAAGACGTTCCGCACCCAATTGCTCGGCCCGTTGACAAAGCTATATAATACAATCAGAGAAGAGGGGAAGGTCACACTTGATATGGGGAGGTCGATAGCTATAGTGCCCCTGAAGCCGGGTAAAAATCCCACATCTGTGCGAGCTATCGTCCCATAGCATTGCTGAACATCGACGCAAAAATCTATACGAAAATCCTAGCAACTCGCCTAATGAAAATCCTGCCGAACAAAATACACAACGACCAAGCTGGGTTCATTACTGACCGGTACACTCAAGATAACGTCAGAAGGGCAGTAGACGTCATAGATGCAGGGCGACGAACACTACAGAGGTTTGCAGTGGCAGCTCTAGATGCCACCTGGGCTTTTGATAGCATGGACTGGTGCTATCTGAAACTGATCTTGGAGCGCTTCGGTTGTGGCCCAGAATTCACCAAGATGGTGCTTGCTAATTACCAACACCCATCGACAAGTTTCAGGATCAACGGACAAAGTACGGAGTTCCTGAAGATCAGAAGGGGCACGCGACAGGGCTGTCCACTCTCCCTTCTGATTTTTGTGATGGCGATGGGACCATGCGCAATGCAGTTCCGACAAGATTTTAGCATCATAGGAGTGACGATTGGTCAGGAGACCCACAAAATAGCGCTGTACGAGGACGACATTATGCTCTTCATGGGAGACCCAGAAAATACGATGCCCAGAGCGATGGCCCAACTGGAGGAATTCAGACAGATCTCGGGGTTCTCCATAAACTTCTCCAAATCAAAAGCCATGAACTTAACAGCAACGAGAGAAGTGACTGAGACATTGGAGAGGACATTCCCGATGAGCTGGGTGGGGTAAAAACTGGAATATTTAGGGATCCACCTTACTAGAGAACCACATAAGCTATATCAAGCAAACATAATCCCGCTGTGAAACAGCTACAGGAAGACATGCTCAGATGGGAATCTCAGGAGCTGTCATGGTTTGCCCGCGTCACAGCTGTCAAAATGACTATCCTCCCTCGTCTCCTCTATGTAATTAGTTCACTGCCGGTGCACATACCGCCAGCCAAGATCCGAGAGTTGCAAAACGCGATATTTAAATTTATATGGCACGGTAAGAACCCCAGTATCCAGAAACATCCTAATGCGTCCCCCCGCTCCTGGGCGGCCTGGGAGTTCCAGAAATGGACAGATACATCTTAGCAGCACAACTAGCACCAATGTTGAGGTGGGCAAAACCAGAGAACCATAAGGGATGGTGTAGAATCGAACAATCAGCCTCATCAGCCCCCCTAATAACCCTGTTGAGCCTGAGAAAAGAAAACTGAGAGCAGAGGTGTGCTATTGGAAATGACGAAATGGTCACTGCAAAGCTGGGACAAAGCCCGGAAAAAGAAATGCATCCCGAGCAGAATGGGCCCATATACGCCACTGATGCACAACCCAGATTTCACACCGGGTCTTCAACGAAAGTATTGGGCGGGATGGTCAGGGCCCGAGACCATGTACCTGAGAGACATACAAAGACGGCTCTCAATTACTCTTCACAGACTCAGCAGAAATTCAATATAGGCGAAAATGAGCACAAACAAGGTACTGGATAACCCACACGACGGAGAAGAGAGCGGGCACAAGAACGCCATCAGGCCTAGAACTGTTTCTGCAGGAAGGCAACACAGCGAAGGGGGTCACCAGACTCTACAGACTGCTCTCCAACGATCAATCGACTGGCAATCTCACATACAAAATGAACTGGGAAAGAGACATGCAAGAGCCACTAAGAGAAGGAATGGAACCAAATATGGGCACGTGCACATGGCACCTCCAGATGCACCACGATTAAGGAATCAGCTTACAAACTATGCCTCAGATGGTATATATCCCCAAACCGCATCCATAAAATCACAAAGTCATACTCACCAAACTGCTGGAGTAACTGCGGTGAGAAGGGAGACCTATTTCCTATGTGGTGGACATGCCCCAAAGCTGTGGCCTATTGGAAGGAAACACTAAGCCACATTAAGGACATTTCTGGGGTTGAACAGCCGAGATCTCCGAAAACAGTTCTCTTAGGAGTCCCAATAGAAGGTAAATGCGCAATGTCAGGAACGTCAGCCTTTCTCATTACTCACCTGTTATCAGCAGCAAGAATGACCCTTGCACAAAACTGGAAAAACAAAGAAGGTCCGACCTCAGCATTGTGGTGGATCAAGGTCTGGGGAGAAATGGCTATGGAGAAGATACGTGCTCTCAGTACCGGAAAATACCTAACATTCTTAACTATCTGGAACCCATTCCATGAACTGGTGCGGGACAGAGAAGCCCAATTCTTCAAACCCCGCCTACTCCGGAACACGCATGTCATCTGAGACCCACCAGACGTAAAGACGCTGGGACCCAAGCATCAGGAAAAGATCTTAAATCTGCTGAACTCTATAGTGTAAAGTAGTGGTTAAAGTTGTGGGGGGTGAGGGGTAACTAAGGGGAGGGCGGATGGAGGGAAGGGGAGAGCAAGGGGGAAAAATTGGAAAATTGAAAATCTTCAAAGGCTGAGGGAACTTCTACGAACTGTAGGGTACAAACACAAGTAAGATACAGAACCTAATTAATAATTGATGGCAAATGTTATGTTGTATTTACCTGTATGCCTTCGATCCAAAATAAACTTGGTTTAAAAAAAAAAGAATTTTTTCTAATAAGGGAATTTCCATCCACCCGTAATACCTATCTATGGTCAGTGCTTGGGAATCTCGCACAAGTATGGAGGAAAGGGGACGGCGTAGGAGTATGACAAAGTTACTCACCGTAGTAACTACCTTACTCCTAGTCCATAATCCCCTTTCTTCCATACGCCCGCCCGCCGTCCCCTCTAATAAGTATCCTCTATTGTTGCTAAATGGTCCTGGACCTTGATATAGAAAAGGACTGAAGGGCGATGCGTGGGCCAAAGCTCAGAAAGGCGGGGCTACGGTGACGTGCAGTGGCCCCACGTAAAAATACAAGAAGGACAAAAACAAATGTTTTTGATGCTTTAAAGTGCTCTGGTCCCGTCTCGGTTGGTGGAATGTCCCACAAGTATGGAGGAAAGGGGACTATGGACTAGGAGTAAGGTAGTCACTACGGCGAATAACTTTGTCAAAATTGATGTGTAAACGTCAGGTTGTACAGCAGGGCTTTGTTGGGTATGTATTCATTTTTATAATTTTATATAGCAAGGAACAGACCAAAACGGGCGTCAGAACACTTATGTAGAGAAAAGGCACTGTTGCTAGCAAGATCACACATGTGGATATCAATCAACAAAGACCATATTAAACTAACATCTTATGGCAAAATTCAATCGAGATAATTTTATATGCCAAACTCAAAATCTGGACCGTAACTCAAGTGGACGCTGGAACACAATACCCTGTTGCACTGGGCATACGGTGGAGCGTAGTGGGCAAGAAAGGAGGTCCTGAAAATACGGGAAGAGAAGTGACGCACTACTCACTCATGGTGGTCCTAGGACTGTTACAGAGACCCAGGGGTTGGTAGATTAGAATGCTACTGTGCAGAAATTGCAGAATGTCCTGACACTGTGTCTGTCACTATGCCTCTTCGAAACAAAGCTAGGACCTGAATTGAACGCTGAAAGAAGCTCTACTGGAGATGTGTTAGAAAGGTTATGTGGGCTTGTATATGGATGCATGTAGCTTTGCACAAATATTGGGGGCCAAGGGTTGAGGCAATTGAGTGCACAAGCCTTTCAGGGAACCCCATATGTGTGCTCACGAAAAGAGAAGATGAATGGCAGTGATGCTGAGGGAAACATTCCTGTACGGTTGCTGACGGTTAAGCTGTCAGTGCTCTCATGGCTTTGGCTACACACATGGAAAGACATGATGCTGCGGGCAGTCATTGACATAGCAGTTATGCGACTTGGCATAGATGCGGCTAGAGAAGCAAGGAGCGAGATGAAATCACAAAGCAAGTTTGGCTAGTAGTTAATTTGAAAGCCATAAGCGTGGCTTGCAAATGGTTGGACGCTAGGTAGGGGGAGGGATGGAGGCAGGCTGAATGTGAGAAATAGAGGTGAGAGGTGCTGCAGGTAAGTATGAAATGTGTGGTAGGGGGTAACCTGGCGTAGTGGCACTGTCATATCTTTCAGTAATCGTTCATTGATATTGAGAGCTGAGAGTGCTCGATTAGTGTATGTGTGTATGTGTGTAATATGTTTAATGAAGAGAAAGGTACTTTACAGTTATTGAAACGTTGTTTAAAAGTAAGAGGCCGCTAATCTACTTAGAATTTATGTTTTTTGTTTAATTCTATTTCAGGAATGATTCTATCCGTGGGACTATTTGATCATCTCATTCCCGCTATAAAAAGGCTTAGGCGTGGACCTGTAGAACCCGAAAAGACTGAGTAATCACAAACTGCGGCATTTGAATCTGATGGGACCTCAAGCTGAAAAAAACGACAACTATTGCCATATTTGCTGAAGATCACTTTCACATGGATGGCATTGTTTCTGCTCACATCTCAGCAATAAAACTGCATTCATTTTAACCATACTGATTAAACACAAGACTGCAAACCTTTATTAAAGTAATTGGACCATAAATTATTGTATGCATCTCACAGGAATATGTTACATTCACAGTCGAAACACCTACATGTGTAGAAGGAAATACTACTTAATACAGGAATTTGATGTTTCCTTAGTAAAATGTTTTACACTAGTTCCATTTTATTATTCAGTTTTCTCTCTGGGATCCCTAAAAATTAGGATTTTAATTGGGATCTTGTAGAGGTTGAAGGGTTGTACCACTGTTTTCTGTATGCGACAATGCAATGATTTCGGTCTGTTCATATTGTGCGTGTGTGTGTAAGTGTAATGACTCGACGGATGAAGAGGGTCAAACTACTGAAGCTGAGCAAGGCCTCCACAAATGCTTTCTGGGAGTAATGGCCATTTTGAAATTTAAATTAAAAACACCTGATCCAGACCCAGTAGAAACTGGAGACCTGCAAGGGGTCCTCTCCGGCAGGTAGGATGAGATTGATAACCTTCTCCAACCTAATGGCATTAAGGAATCTTGGACAATTTGGGATCCTGTTTGGGCCACCGTCAGATGGAAGATTTGATGCCAAATTCCAGACTATTCAGGAGGAGAAACTATATCTGGGAAATAACTTCCTAGCTTAGTCGGCGGTCATAGCAGTGGCCTTCAACTCAAGGACAAAGTTCCTTCTCGTCCCCAAGCCATTAATAGCCACAGCTGATAAGGAGAAAACCCAAGACCGAGTTGACAGAAAGATTTAAATGAACAAGGTCCGCCACCTAGGCCCTGAAAATGCTGCCTGCAATTTCAGACTATGGTAGGATCAGTGACTTCTCTGTTTACTTGGCCCTGAATTAAGAGACCAATTTTCGGCAGCAATTACAGACGCCAAACAGGTGGCTATGGACATGCTAGAGTCTGCACTGGGCCACGTCAATACAGCTGCTAGAGGGACATGTTTAGCCTGGATATTTGCAGGAGAGCCTATCTAAAAAGTTAAAAACTAACTTCTAAGGCACACGGCAAAATAAAAAATAAAACGTTCCTACTCCTGCACGGATGATGATAAACATCCTGACTTCATTTACAGCTAATCTTCATAAACCTTGGTTAACAACTAGCCACAAAGGTTATAAAGCCAGAGCTTTCCAGGCTTCAAACTGCAGAGATTGCTGAGAGATACATTTTCTTTATTAACCCAGCTAAGTAACAAGCGATGAACAAAGGTATTTTTTCCTTTTACTCTGGGGCTTTCACAAGTAAACAAAGGGACTGGTGAGATGCAGCCCAAGGAACATACCATCACAGTGGAGGCTGAATTTCTTTTTTCCATCACAGTTGGAATTTAATCACAGATGAGCCCAGAATTTTTGCGGTTGTCTGTAGGTGCTTCCGACTTTTCCTTTCTACCCAATCTTCCCTCCTTTCCACCTCTGTCAACAGGTTGCATCGAATCTCATCTTGGAAATTAGCAAGTTGCTCGAAATAAATGTGATATAAGTGGTGATATCCATGGAGGGCCACAGTGCTATTACCACTGCATTGTCAGTGGCAAAGAACAAGCCAGGTCTCTGTAAAATCCTCGACCAGTCAGACTTCTACTCCTAATTTCCAGGAGACAGCTGCAGTATGGTGGTTACCCTCTTCACAAATTCTGGCAGCACTTTTCTTTTTTTTTTAAAGACATAAATAACATGGATGGAATCGGTCTCCTCCCTTACTTTTACCAGTACTGGCATTCCACTTCTCTCTATTTCGTACGTGTCTTTTCAATTTTAAATTCTTTTGGCCTCCAAATCACAGACTTGCAAATAGGTACATGCTGTGTGGCTGTCGATTGTGGAATAAGGCAACCAAAACCCCACCCCCAAGTTCAGTGACGCTTTGGACTCTACTCGGTTCTTCAATGCCACATGGGTTTTTGCCGTGGAATGATGTAGCCACTGCTAATACAGTACAGCGTTTCATTCTGAGATCTCCCTAATTGCTATAACTTAGTATAATGCTAAACACAGAGGGCCCAATGTTCCTTTTTCACTTGGCTCTCTCGGCAGCTCCTCAGCACCACTGTGATAGAGTAAGGGCATTATAATCCCAGTATCCAGGCCTCCAGGCTCTGTTTACTTTTATCTGTAGAGGTAAAACAATATGTGAACATTTCTGGAAACTTTACAAATTTCTCGGGGGTTGTGGGGACTAAAAATCTTTAGAAATGACAGTGGAACTGCCCATTACTTTTCCTCAATTGAATGCTTATAATAAGTAAACAAGTTACATCAAAATGCACTTAGTATTTTTATTTCCTAATTGCAAGGAAATCGGTTCGGTCTATGCTGCTATCCTATGTTTACAGCTATGTCTATAGTACCATACCGGCTGCTGTTATTCCCCTTCATGTATGATTCTGCATGCTTTTGTTTTGCCTGCGAGAGGAGGCACAGAGAGAAAATCTACGGGTAATGTCCTCTGCAGAAAAAAATGTGTCACAGATCTGGAATCTCTAGACTTATAGTGCACCTCCCGCATTATGTTTGCAAAGTGTTAGAAACACAACAGCCAGCAAGCAGTTGGTTTGTCTGCCTTTATCATTGTCAGGGCTTCCTGCGCGATGGTCGCATGGAGTTAGAATGACAACATACAGCATGAAATTGTACTAGTTCTCGTTATTCCTGTCAGTGCTTTGTGCACTATCATATGGAATTTTAGAACTACAACTACTACTTGCACTATTTTTGCAGTATTCACTCTTCCTGGTTCTCTTTAGACTTGTGAGCCCCTGTTGTATTGTTGTTACATAGTGTTAGAACCCCAATTCCTAGAAATCACTTCTTTTGGTACTCTTGAGGTTTGAGAGTATGTTAGTGCTACTGCAGCAGATTTTCAGAGCCCGGAGTATTCCTTTGATTTGCTTGCAGCTTCTCAGTGCTTTGGCACAATTGCAGAAGAGGTCTAGAACCACAACACTGAGTATACAGCTCTGTATGATCCTTATCACTTCCCTGGCGCCCCCCTCTAGGGAATTCTCCACAATCTCAACATTTTCCACCTTCCACTCTCCTTTCCTCCATACTGTATGAGTGTCCCTCGTTAGAGACAGAAACTGAAACTTTGTCACCTGAAAAATTGTCTTAACTCTTTAAATTTAGTTGCGCGCGTGGGGCGCGGCCCTGGGAGCATGCGCTCCCCTGACTCTGCCCTCCGGTGCCACACCTCAGTCCTCTTTTCCCGCATTGATGGGAGTGGACCTGCTTCACCAGCGATATGGTTGAGGCCCTTTTTCCCCTCATAATTCCCTGCGTGTCTAACATATTACCCTGGGGTCTGGGTCCCAATCATTTCTTTTAAATTCCTAGGTACTTTAACTTCAACCGGCCTCTGGTGCCTCGCCCCTCCCCGGCACATGTCGGCCCCGGCGGGCTTTGGGAGGTGCCCTTCCTGCAACGGATCCTTTCCGACATCAGACCCACACGCACTCTGCCTCTGCTGCCTGGGCGAAGACCACGGCTGGGACGGCTGTTCAGCCCACAACGCCCTTACTCTCCGGTCACTAAAGAATCGACTTGCAAGGTGGAAAGAGCTGTTCTCCAGGTCCCCCCCAGAGCCCATCAAGGAGTATGTGCGCAGGAAGATGAAGGCCAAGGTAAGTATTCTGGTCATCAAAGCACGCCACAAAAGCGATTCTTTCCCTGTGAAGCAACCTAGTGGGAGGGGCCACTCGGGTCCAGTCAGGGCACTGATGCTCATCGAGCTACTGGCTTCAAGGCCGAGGGGTCCACCAATACTTCAGGTCCCACCTCTGAGGGGCCAGTCGGCTCTTCTACTGGGAAATCTCCTGAGGAGCTCGGCCCTAGCTCTGAGCCTATGCCTGAGGGGTGCGCCTACACGCAGTAGGACTACCGGCACCATGTCCGAGGGCAATCAGCCTACCAGGCCCATGCTGAGGTACAGAGGAGGCCCGAACATTCACGGTCCAGCAAACGGGTAGAAGCCAAATCCAGTTCCGTGCCAGACTCACAACCCCAGTGTGGTTCGGGCCAGGACAAAATGGCAGCATGCGCATACACGCACCACTCTTAACGAACATCAAAAGCCAGACTTCACTCTGGGAGTGGAATGGTCCCCCCTCAGGCAACTTGGTGCACTTCGTATCCGGGGACCTCAGGGCTGGGGCGATACGCCGAGGCTGATTACATGCAGGGCAGGCAATGCACGGGAAGAGTGCAGGCCTACACGCAGTTGATGCTGTCAGGAGCGCACGTCCCCAGAGTGTGAGGAACGATTCTCTGACAAATTCCTCATATTGATGAAGTTGCCCCAAGTGGGTAACATCATTTCTCCAGCATGGGGTCTGGCATGGATTCACATGCTCATGAATATTCCCCGTCGCCAGGCTGGGAATCCTCGGTATAGAAAAAAATCAGTTTCGTTTCTGATCTGTCTTTCTTAGTAGTAACCAATCACTGGTCTCTGGGTCATACTGCCTCCAGCCAATGACTGCCCTCTCCCTAAGCCCTGCCTCTGGCAGCCATCCTCAGATTTTTACCGCACGTTCAAGTGTTGGGAGTCCTCGTGCTGTAGCTCTTGAGCTTTTGCTGCATTTTCGCGCTTTTTCAGGAGATTTTTCTCATTTTTCCATTAAATAGAGCCTCAAGCTCCACCGTTTCTACATCCGATCAACGGGGATCCGTTTCGGAGTTTTCTACGCCCCTGCAGGGTGAAGATTTCGTCGAGTTACGCTTTTGGAGGATTCCAGAAGTTCCGAGGCCTACCCCGGACATGGCCCAGGAGAAAGGAAGCTCGACGCCCGGGAAGCTGTTCAGGACCTGCCCTGGATGCCAGCTTCAGAATGTTTTCAAGGAGGACGAGCATTCGTTATGCCTCTACTGTCTCCATGAGGACAAGACGCACAAGGAGAAGGACTGTGCGTTTGTGGGAACATGTCGGAGCGGACCATGAAGGATCGCCACCTCCGTCTCGCCAACTGGCTGGAAGGGAAGAGCCCGTCAGGCGAGAAGAAGAAGTCCGAGCTGTCTTCTAAGTCCTGTGAGGGTGCCCCGGTGACGGAGGCCCAACAAAAGGCTAAGCACCGCGAGTCCACGGGCACCGGGATCGCCGAACGGTCGGGCTCCTTGGCTGCCAGGCAGGGCGCATCCTCCCCAGAGCCATCAACCATGAGCCAACGGTCTGGCTCGGGTAAGAGGAAGTCCGAGAACCCGGCGAAGCTTCTGGAGAGGCCCCGGTCGATCTCGAAGATTCCGGCAGAGGGGGAGCGAGGCTCGGACCCTCCCCCCAAGGTGAAGGCCCCAGGCGTCCAGAAGGTGACGATGGCCTTAATTCACCCTGCTAAGACCTCGATTGAGGATGTCGCCGCGGCTCTGGCTCAGCCTGTGGAGGCTACACCTGTGGAGGCGCCCTCAGGACCCAGAGTCTCCCTGCCACCGCGGAGGGAGTCGTCTTTCAAGCCCATTGAGAAGACCCCCACGAAGTCCTCGTTGGAAAAGGTGGGGGAGGGGCTGGTGGCCATTGTGGATACGGACACGACCTCTGAAGAAGAGCTCATCTAAGTCGTGGAAGAGGCCCAGCCCACCGGGAGGGATCCCGACGAGGGCGACGACGAGAGCGACGGTGTCACCGACAAGGCTCCTCAAGATCCCTCGCGCCCTTCGTTTCCGGCGCCACAGGATACCTCGGCGCCCATTTTGTTAGCGATTCAGTCCTTATGTTCGGAGATAAGGACAAGGTTGCCCCTCCCCCCGACGGAGGTAACTGAGCCAGACCCGACGGGGGAACCGGAGCCAGGACCTTTGGAGAGTCCACCACATAAGAGGAGGTGGACGCATCCTACGCCACCTCTCCCACCTCTGCGGCCTGCTCTGCCTTCCCCCCGGTCTACTACCCACGGGGATGATACAGGCACAGACACGGCTATGACAGGTACAGATGACGACGGAGGCGACGACGGGACGTTTCCCCTGTCGTCCCCTGCTCGGGTGTCCCCACCCTACGAGATTGGATCCTTTCATGCCATGATTTCCAGGGCATCCAAGCTTTTCCAGCTCTGCCCAAAAGAAAGAAGGGTTCCTTTACCAATGGCGTGGGGCTAAAAGGAAGACGGTCCTCGCCATCCCGCTTCTTGATGACATCTGGGATGAGGGGCTCGCCCTCCTCAAGAACCCTGCCACGGCGCCGGTAATGGGGACTGGTACGAGAAGAAGTACCGGGTCCCCGACGCTGCCCCCTTGTGCCTTCGGGCACAACCTACCCCGGATTCGGTCGTCTTGGCGGCGGCAAAGAAGAAAGCTGGGGGGACATCGGCCTCGGACGGCGAGGGCAGGAAGTTGGACACGATGGGACGACGGATCATCTCATCCGCAGCGACGACTATCAAGGCGGCCAAAGCCCTGGCTATCGTAGCCCGCTACGACAGGGAGTTGTGGTTTAAAATCGCCCCTCTGTTAGACTTGCTTTCGGATGCCAAAAGGGCTGAGGCCCTTGAAATCCTACAGGAGGGGGAGATTACTTCGGACCACGCCATCACAGTGGCAACGGACATCGCCGACACCGGTTTCCGTCAGTTGGGCAACGGCGTTTGCTTGAGATGACGAGGATGGCTCAAGGCCACGGATTTCCGCCAGGACGTACAAACCAATGTTTTAGACATGCCCTTTGACTGGAACAACCTCTTTGGGAAGGCGGTTGATGAGTCCCTTCAGGCCATCAAGACAGACACAGAGACTGCCCGGGCACTGGGAGTGCTCCAACAACGACGGCCGTCCTTTCGGAGCTCCGGAGGCAGACAAGGTGCCTCCAAGGGATCTGGCAGTGGCTCCTCCACTTACCGCCAAGCGGCAAGATCTTCATCCCAGGAAGCCTACAGGGGACGCGGCAAGTCAGGTGGTGCCCGTCGTCGTCGACAAGGAGGCAAGGCGGCCTCCAAACAAGATTGAACCGACCGTGGCGTCGGGCCCCCGCCGAAGCACCCCGGTGGGAGGCCGGTTGGCAAGGTTCGTCAGCGTGTGGGAGTCCATCTCCACCGACCGTTGGGTGCTGGACGCCCTGGCCCAAGGGCACGCCCTCGAGTTTCAGAAGAAGTGCCCTCGCGTTCCACCCGTGGCCAGGAAGGAAAATCACATCCCTCTACTACTGTTGGAAGTAAGGGCGATGCTCAAGAAGGGTGCCATCGAGCTCGTCCCAAAGAGGCTTCGGGGCTCTGGAGTTTACTCAAGGTACTTCCTCGTAAAAAAGAAGACAGGAGGATGGCGCCCCATCCTGGACCTACGACAACTGAACAAGTACATCAAGGCACAGAAGTTCCGTATGGTCACCCTCCAGCATATGCTGGGACAGCTGGAGGAGGGCGATTTCCTGTTGTCGTTGGACTTGGAGGATGCGTACTTCCACATCCCCATTCTGAAAAGACACCGAAAGTTCCTCAGGTTCGTGGTCCAAGGGCGGCACTACCAGTTTAAGGCCCTCCCGTTCGGTTTGAAGTCGGCACCCAGGGTGTTCACCAAGTGCCTCGCCGTCGGAGGAAAGGACCAGGACCATTCTGGGCAAAGTGCAGCGTCTGCTGGCCACGGACATGGCCAGGGTAAGATCTATCAAGTCCCTCCTCAGGATGATGTCCTCCTGCATTTATCTGGTGCGCCTTTGCAGGCTTCGTATGAGACCCTTACAGGAGTTCCTCGACGCCCGCTGGATCCAGTCGATAGGCAGCTTCGAGGACAGGGTCCCTCTCAATGAGATGCTCCGTCAGGCGATCCGGTGGTGGAGTACCTGTGCCCATCTGTCGGCGGGCACGGACTTTCAGACCCCAGCTCAGCAGGTGACAGTGTTGACGGACGCCTCCCTGGAAGGTTGGGGAGCACACTCCGGAGATCTTCACGCGAGAGGCCTTTGGCTCCCGGAGGAGAAGTCTCTCCACATCAACATCTTGGAGCTCCGCGCAGTGTTCTGGGCCCTCAGGTTCTTTCTTTCGTCCCTCAAGGGCAAGGTGGTGAGGATCTTCACCGACAACACCACCACGATGTTCTACATCCGGAAGCAGGGCGGAACCAGGTCCCCGGCCCTATCCAAGGAAGCCCAGGATCTGTGGCATTGGGCCGTCGCCCAAGGGATGTTTCTGGTGCCTCTTCATCTAGCAGGAATAAAAAACACGATCGCCGACTCACTCAGCAGGGAGCTGCGCTCGTGCCACGAGTGGGAACTACTCCGGGATCAAGTGGATAGACTCTTCCGACGATGGGGCGAACCCCAAATCGATCTCTTCGCGACGGCGACGAATTCCAAGTGCCAGAGGTTCGCCAGCAGGTTCCCCCAGCCGAGGAGCATGGGTGATGCTTTCTCGTTCCCCTGGGACGGCCTATTTCTTTATGCGTTCCCTCCGCTGCCATTGCTGCTCCGGCTCATCAACCAGCTCAAGAGGTCCCAATGCAGGATGATCCTCGTCGCACCGGCGTGGCCGACGCAGATCTGGTTCCCAGACCTTCTGGACTTGTCAACGTCCCCACCAATCAAGCTGCCGACGGACGCAGACCTTTTCTCCAGAGAAGGAGGTGCCATTCTTCACCACAACCCGGAGTTGCTGAACTTGCAGGCCTGGCTCCTGCAGCACTAGAGTTTGGAGGGTATGACATCCCGGCCGACTGCATAGAGGTTCTTGCAAAGGCTAGGGCGTCCTCAACTCTCAAGTGCTACGGACATAAATGGAAGAGGTTCTCTGTCTGGTGCCGTGCACAGAAGATTAACCCTCTGTGGATTACGGCCCCTCAAGTACTGCCGTACCTACTGTCGCTGACCAAAGCTGGACTGGCTCACGCCTCCATCAAAATACATCTGGCTGCAATCTCCCGATATACCAGGACGACGGGATGGGCGTACTTGTGGTCTCATCGCCTGGTGAAAGAATTCATGAAGGGACTATTCCGATAATTCCCGCCGGTGAAGGCTCCTGCCCCGGCGTGGGAGCTTAATGTGGTGCTGACCAGGCTCATGGGGGCCCCATTCGAGTCTATGCATTCGGCGCCTTTGAAGTTCCTGTCGTGGAAGACAGCTTTCCTCGTGGCCATCACCTCCGCACGACGAGTGGGAGAGATCCAGGCCCTATCTTGCAAGCCTCCATACTTGACTTTTCATGACACGAGGGTGGTGCTAAGGACACGCCCATCCTTTATGCCCAAGGTGCCGTCGGACTTCCACCTCAACGAGCCCTTGGTGTTGTCAGTTTTCTGCATGCACTCGCTGGATGTAGCTAGAACGCTGAAGTTCTACGTGGACCGCACAAAGAGTTTTCGGAAGACGTCACAACTGTTTGTGAACTTTGGGACTGTGAATCAAGGGAAGGCTCTCTCGAAGACTTCCATTTCCAGATGGCTCTCCGGCTGCATCATGCACTGTCACCGGTTGAACTGACAGCTGCCCGGCCGTCCGAGAGCCCATTCGACCAGAGCGATCGCTGCTACCACGGAGCTCCTGTCTGGTGTACCCCTGCTGGATGTCTGCAGGGCTGCGACGTGGAGGTCGACGCACACCTTCACAAGATTCTACTGCGTCGATCGGGACTCCAGGGAGGAGTCCAGGGTCGGCCAAGCAGTGCTGCGCAACCTGTTCGCCTAAGGTGAGCCTGGTGAGGAGGTAAGAGTTGCTTAATGTTGAGTTGTTGTATTGCTTAATGTTGAGCCTGTTGCCACCTCCCGTGGTTGTGCATGTGTGTACTGCTATATATTCTCTTATTCATGAGCATGTGAATCCATGCCAGACCCCATGCTAGAGAAGGAACAAGTTACTTACCTGTAACTGTTGTTCTCCAGCATGGGTCTGGCATGGATTCACATGCGAACCCTCCCGTCTACCCCTCTGCGGCTCTTCACTTGGTCATACTGCCACTTTACGTGCTACCAAATCTGAGGATGGCTGCCGGAGGCGGGGCTTAGGAAGAGGGCAGTCATTGGCTGGGGGCAGTATAACCCAGAGACCAGTGATTGGTTACTACTAAGAAAGACAGATCAGAAACGAAACTGATACTGATTTTTTTCTATACCGAGGATTCCCGGCCTGACGACGGGGAATATTCATGAGCATGTGAATCCATGCCAGACTCATGCTGGAGAACAACAGTTACAGGTAATTAATTTGTTCCTAATGGGCTTATTAAAGACATGCTTCCACACAGCCTTTGGCTCCAGTGCAGCTGCAGCCTGCACCACCAGTGGTGGCAGTTAGTTCCCCGCCACCACAGACGCCATCACCTGTGCAGCCAAGTGTTGAGGCTCTGTCCCCACCGCCTGCACCAACCCAGCTGCGGTGGCATCTTCAATACCGCCTACGGACCCAGAGACCCCCAAGTCGCCACAGATAAGGCAGACACAGATGAAGAGGACGATACTTCGGCAAGGCCTTCCACGATCGCCTGGCAGGCTTGGCAGAGTACCTAGGCATCCCCCAACCTCAGAAGGAACAGCCAGAGGCGGGGATCCTAAATGTCAAATTGGCCACTAGATCAGGCATTCCGCTCCAAGAGGATGTGGAAGCCCTGGCAAAAAAGGGCTGGGCCAAGCCACACTCTACGCAGCCCACGAACAAAAGGCTGGACGCAAGGTACAGGCAAGTGGAAGGGGATACTCTCCTCTTATCGGTTCACCCTCAGCCTAATTCATCAGTCATAGCGGTGGCTTCCATGTACGCCAAACCCCATACATCCACCTCGACATACTCAATATCCCCCTTCTTGAGCAAGGAGGAGAACATTCTGCAAGCCTACGGGAAGGTCTTGTCCAATGCTGGACTCCACCTGCGGCAAGCCAATGCAGACGCTATGCTGGCTGCTGCGAATCAGAGTCTTTGGAGGGAGATTGCTGTGTTCCTCTGGGACCTGCCAGCCCACAGGCAAGCAGCCTTCAAGGTGGGTTGGATGAGGCCAAGATAGTTGCACAAGACATAATGGAGTCATCGGTGGGTCATATTGACACGGCAGGCAGGGCCATCTGCATGACCATTGACATGAGGTGGACAGCATGGCTAAGTGCCACCAGGTTTAACCCCAACGTTCAGGACTGCATCCTGGATCTTCTGTTTGAAGGGGGGACTTGTTCCATTCATTCAAGGATGAGGAGTTGGACAAAAACAGCTCCCAGACCACCAAGTCTCTGGCTATTCTAGCTAAACCGGCCCCCAAGATGCTCGGACAGGGATAGGCCTGTGCTAACAAGGGAAGGACCTTTGGCGGATTCAGAGGCTTCCAAAAGTTCAAGATGGTAACGCCAGTGCTGATTGCAGGGTCTCTGCAGGAAGACTGGACGTGCTCCCTGGACCTCATGGATGCATACTTACATGTCCCTATATGGCAGCACCACTGCTCTTTCCTTCGGTTTCGAGTAATGGGCACCCGTTTTCAGTACAAGGAACTTCCATTGGACTCAATTCAGCCCCTTGGGTCTTCACAAGGCTCATGAATGCAGTGGCGGCCTTGCTCAGGTCGAAAGGCCACCATGTATACCCATACCTTGACGACTGGTTGGTCCGGGCGGAATCATCGGTGGAGGTCTGGAATACGGCGTCCAGGCTTATGGATGTTCTTTTTGAGCTGGGTTCTCCCGTCAACCACAAAAAGTCGCAGCTACAGCTTAACCAAACTTTGATCTTCCTAGGCCTGTTGTGGGATACAATGGAGCAGAGGATCTTCCCCGCCATAGAAAAGGTGTCAGTCATGTAGACAGCCATTGGTCACTTTCTCAGCAGATCAGTAACCTCGGCCTGGTGGTACCAACATCTGTTTGGTATTAGGGCAGCATGCCTGCTGGCGGTCCCGCATTCAAGGCTCAAAATGAGGAGGGTGCTTGAACCAGGAGACTGGATCCCAAGTGGCATTGGTATCCGTCCCAGCGGAACTCCACCCAGATTTGGTGAAGACAGGACAATGATCATTTGGCGGACAAGCCCGTCAGGGAGCCCCTACCAGATCATACTAGCACAACAGACTTCTCCCTGGAAGAGTGGGGGGGGCATGCTGGATGCCCACAGTGTACATGGTCTGTGGACGAGGGAAGGCCAGCAGAATCACATCAAGTTCCTTGAACTGAAGGTCATACAACTGGCCCTCCTACTGGTACTCAAGAGCAAATCATTCTGTGTGCAGACAGATAGCTCCACCTGCATGTATTACATCAACAAACAAGGGGGCACCCGATCACCTCCCCTGTGCAGGCTCACCATCAAGATATGGGAATGGATGATAGCCCACAACATATGGCTGTTTGAAATCCACCTTCCGGATGAGTCCAACTTGGAAGCAGACAGACTCAGCAGACTGGGAGTCGTCAACTACGAGTGGCAATTGAACTAACAAGTCCTACTGGAAATCTTCAGCATGTGGAGCCAGCCCCAGATAGACCTGTTTGCCACGGAGCAGAACCAGCGTTGTCATCAGTTTGCCTCATGGCTGGGACGGGGCGTGGTATCAGTGGGAGGGTGCCTTGCACCTTCAATGGAGCAGGATGTGGGTTTATGCATTTCCACCTACCCCTCTAATCCACAGTCATCTGCAAGGTCAGAGATTCGTCACACTTGCGCCTAATACTGATAGCACTGCTGTGGCCGGCCAGACCATGGCTTTCAGACCATGTAAGACTCTCTTTGTTGGGCCCGGTGCCTCTCCCAGCAGGGGGGCCTCCACACAGGAGCAGTATCACCACGTACCACCGCTCACAGCTTTTCTACTGAGAGAGAGGCCTGAAGGGGGTGATTCAAGTTCAGAGAGGGCTGCAACTGTGCCCCAACGCCTCCGCAGAGACCAGGTGAGCATAACACTACCACTCTGAAACTTGAGAACCATCTCCGGTTCCGGAAGCGCCTCAAGACCTTCCTCTTCGCTTCTGTCTTCGCCTCCCCTCTCCCATGCTGATCTGTTCTCTCTCAGCACCGTGCACCTGGCCACACCCTCTGTCCCCTGGGCCCAGGTACCTCCCGCACTGCCTCCGGGCCACCCCTTGCACTGGGGTCTGCATCTGTACCCATACATCCCCCCCTTTTCTTCCTGCACTTATCAGACCTACCCTGTCTGCTGCCTTAAACCCAGCACTTGCTGCCTGCACTACCACTTTTTGTTGCCTTTATTATTATTTATCTGTTTCTCCTTTGCTCCATACTTTCCACTTCTCCGCCCTTCCATGCACTTTTCCCCTCTTCCATTTACTTGCGCGTTCTCAATGGCACTGGAACTAGTACGATTGTTGTTTTGTTCTCCCCTGTTCCTTTCCTTTGCCTTGTCGCGCTCTGAAACACTTGTGTATGAGCGCGATAGAAATAAAATATCAATTCAATTCACTAGAAAGCAATACAGGAGCAAATGGATGGCGTTTTGTTTCTGAGCCAAGGAAAAAGGCATAGGCCCACTGACGTGCACCCCGGATCAGCCTGGAGGTTAAGTCAGGATAATATTAGTTTGGAAGCTAGCGGCTAAGCTATATAAAATTGCAATTGTTGCTGCTTAGAAAGATATGCTTAACAATAGGATTGCTAAATCTAACTCAGATATTAAAGAACTGTTTCAAATTGTAAAAGAACAGGAAACTGTATGAACAGAATAATGACACCCAGCTGAAAGATGCTGCCTGGTGTGCATAAATCCAGGATGCCATGAGGAGCAAACGAAATAATCTAAAAAGATATTGAATCTAAAAAGTTATACTCCTACGTCCCGTCCCCTTTCCTCCACACTTGTGGGAAATTCAGTCCTTCCGGAGCGGGACCAGAGGACTTTTATAAAAAGCATCAAAACTTGTTTTGTCCTTCTTTTATTTTTACACGGGGCACCGCAGATGGCCGTGACCCCGCCCTTCTGAGCTCCGCACGTGCATCGCCCTTCAGTGCTTTTCTCCATGTGGTCGGGTTGGACGCACTTGCATCAGTGGGAGTTTTTTGGTTTTTAATCCTGTTGTCCTTCCTTCCTGCTCTGGTTCCACGGTCGTCTAGTCCTCCAGGACTGAGGTGTGAGGTGTCCCGCAAGGGGCCTAATAGGCACACCGGAGGCTCCCTCCGAGGGTGCCCGCAGTGGGCCTGCCAAAACTGGACATTCTTCTGCGGTTCCCCTTTTGGGGTCTAAAGTTCAGCTCAGTTCTTCTGTGACTCTGGATACCGGGGTTCGCCCTGAGGTCTCCATTTCTGGAGCTTTCCATACCGAGTTGCAGCTCGAGGCCCCTATTCAGGGATCTAAACGTACCGGATTCAAGTCTGAGGTTCCTCTTCTTGATGCGAATTCGAGTAGCGGCAGAACCGAGAGACCCTCTTTGAATGTCTTGTCGGTGAGGTGCATTCCTCGGCCGTTCCACGCTCGCGGTCGTGGTACTGGTTCTGTCGAGGGGGCAAAGAAGGCGGTCGCGCACAACAGGCCTTCGTGTACCAGCTCTGCCCAGGTTCCTCCACTGGACGCTAATTTTGAGGTAGTACCGAAGATGTCTGGTCAACATCCTAGATCTGCTAGCACAGGCTCGGCCGAGGATCCTTGTTTCAAGGCTAAAATAGCTCCCAAGTCCCCTGACTCCCCTGAGGAGATGGTTGCCTCACTTTCTACTGTGACGCAGTTCTCTTCAAGTGCTGACAAAATTGCAGCTCAACCTCCGTTGTCGACGGCGCCCATTTTGGATGCCTTTCTTACACCAACATTCATGACGGCTGGTGCTGGGAGCATTCCCTTTGGGGCTGAGCAGTTTTTTCCACATCATGTGGACAACAAGAACCGGTGTCGCCCTTCTACTGATTGGCGGGCTCGGGCGCCACTGCCTCATACAGTCTCGCTTCCTCATGGTTCTGCACCACTGATTTACGTGGACCCATCCTGTGGTGGTCTGTCGTGGCTGCCATCCTCGTTGCGCTCATGGGGGTATGCCCCTCAAGAGTGGCCTCTGCCTACTCCAGCGCCTAAACCTTCGGCGAAGGATGTGTTTTTTGGGAGATTTCAATCGCTCATGCACTCTGACCCCATGAGAGCATACTTTAAGCATCTGTTCAGAGAATTGTACCCTACTCCTCCCATGCTGCCTTCGGCTCTGGCTGACCCAACGTAGGTCCCGGTGGTGCCACTTCCTCCACCTCTACCTGTAGGACCTCCTCCAGCGCTTCCTCTGCCTCTGCTATCGCCGATTGAAAAGACATAGGGTGTGCCGCTAGACAACATTTTAAAACCTGAGGCACCACGTGCAGCGGATCAGCCTCCTGTTCCCGGATGAGGTTCAGGCAGACCAGGACAGCGATGAACATCCCCGCTCTATCAGAGCATTCCATGACCGGGTGCTGGATATGATGAACTTGCTTGAGATCCCAGTACCTGAGGCCCACACTCCGCAGAAAGGGGTGCTTTCGGGAGCCTTTACCCTGTCACTACAGTAGCGTACCGGCCTATTCCTCCAGAAGGATGTCTTGGCTGAGGCCTGTAAGTTCTGGGACAAACCCCCTACCGTGCTACATCTCAACAAGAGGACTGACGATCGATACAAGCTTCACACCTCTGAATACATAGCCTTGTCGGATTGTTTGCTCCCATCGTCAACGGTGGTGGCAGCTGCCACTCTTCAGTCCAAGCCGGCATCTGCATCCTCCACCGCAGCGGCCCAAGTCCTCTCGAAGGAGGATAAACTCCTTGACGCCATTGGCAAGAAAGTATTTTCCAATTTGGGGCTCCAACTCTGTCAAGCTAACACCAAGCTCATTCTGGCAGCAGCCAATATTAGACTGGAAGGAGCTAGCTGACTTCCAGGAATGTAGGCCGTAGGAAGCCGGTTTGTCAGACGCCAAAGTGTTGGCACAGTATCTGCTGGACTCTGCGGCTCACCACGTGGGTACCTCTGCTCAAGGCGTTATGGTTGGGGTTGACATCTCCCGCCAAGCTTGGCTCCACGCGACGAAGTTCTCAAAGGAAGTGCAGGACAAGGTGCTAGATCTTCCTTTTGATGGCAAGGAGCTATCCCACCCCTCTAAAGACGAGGAACTCACAAAGACTAAGGCGAGCACTCAGACCGCCAAGTCTTTATCGGTCCCGGAGAAAGCTAAAGCTCCTTATTCACAGAGATCAGGGTCCCAGGCTTGGTCCTTCTCTGGGTTCAGGGGGTTTCAGGATTGCTGCGTGTGCCGATCTGAAGCTCAAGGTGGCTGGGCCTCACCGTAAGCAACAGCGGCAAAGTGATCGGGTTTTCTCTCGGGCATCAGCCTCCTCTCCAGGGACAGGTAGCCTCCCTGCCGATACATTAGCCAAATTATATTTTTGGTCAGTTGCACGAGACTCCAGTGGGAGGACGAATTTTGTCTCATCTGGAGGCGTGGCATACCATCACCGAAGACTGGTGGGTTTTGTCCATTGCTCGAGCAGGTTTTCGCTTGCTGCTCCTCCCTACCCCACCCTTCAACTCTCCCTTCCACCAGACTGGGTCGCCTTCCCTCAGAGCCGAGGTACAGAAGCTTCTAGACCTCAGAGCGGTGGAGCCTGTTCCCCTCAGGGAGCAAGAGGAGGGCTACTAGTCCCATCTGTTCACAATGCCCAAACCCAACCAGCCTGGCCTGCGCACTACCCTCGATCTTTCCCAGGTTAATCTTTCTCTTCCCCAAGAGAAATTCAAGATGATCACGCCTTTCCAAATAAAATCCTCTCTTCAGAAGAGCGATTGGCTCAGCGTGGTGAACCTTCAGGATGCATACATGCACATTCTGATTTGGAGCCCGCATCGGAAGTATCTGCGGTTCTCCCTAGGACAGGAACACTTCCAGTTCCGTGTGCTCCCTTTTGGTCTCAACTCAGCGTTGCGTGTCTTTACGAAGATGATGTTGGTCATCGCAGCCTTTCTCCGACTGCAGGGGATTCATGTATACCCATATTTGGACGATTGGCTCCTACGCAGTCCTTGCCCATTTACCAATCTTCAGTCTCTCCTTCAGCTCCTGTTCCATTTTGGGATGGCGGAAATCGTCCATGACGGTCTCGCAAGACCTGATTTTCCTGGGTTTACGTTGGAACACGGTCAGTGCCCAGGTGTTCCTAACGGCGGACAGGATTGCAGACCTATCGACCACATGTCATCTCTTCCTCCAGTCTTCACACATGACGGCTTGGTGGTTCCAAAGACTTCTGGGCCTCATGGCTTCTTACGTTCTAGCTCTCCCTCTTGCGCGTCTGAAGATGAGGCGTACGCAGCCGGCTCTTCGGGGTGTTGGTTTCAGGCGTAGGACCCGGATTCCAAGATGATTCCAGTCCCGTCATGTATGACGGCGGATCTTCAATGGTGGTCATCCGCCAGCAACCTTTCTGTGGGGGCCTCCTTCCAGGAGCCCTGCCCACAAGTGACGGTTACCACAGACTCATCCCTTCTGGGGTGGGAAGCGACGCTGGGTCACCTCAGGGTATTCGATCTTTGATTGCTTCAGGACAGACAGTTCCATATCTATTTTCTGGAACTCCTGGCCATTTTCCTGGTGCTTCCTTTTCGACCATCTATCGGCAACAAGGTATTCGTGTTCCCACAGACAATTCTATGGCGATGTTTTACATCAACAAGCAGGGTAGCACCAAGTCACCCCTTCTTGTGGAATTAGCCATACAAATTTGGGACTAGGCCATCCACCACAACGTCTGGCTCCAGGCTGTACACATTCCGGGTCACATCAATGTGACTGCAGACTCACTCAGCCATCAGTCGGCTGTCAGTTACAAGTGGGAATTGAACAGCGATGTTCTTTCTGCCATTTTCGCCAATGGGGCACTCCAGAAGTGGACCTCTTTGCGACAATCACAAACAGGAAACTTCCTCTTTATGCGTCCAGAGAGGGACTCAGTGCGTCCTCACTGGGGGACGCCCTTGAGATTCCGTGGCACAACATGAAGGCTTATGCTTTTCCTCCATTGCCTCTGATTCATCGGTCACTCTTCAAGCTCAGGAGCACATTGAATTGCACTCTCCTCTTCATAGCTCCTTGGTCGCCGAACAGGTTTTGGTTCTCGGAACAGCAGCATCTGTCAATTTGTCCTCCGATCAGATTGCTGCTGATTCCCAACCTTCATCAGAACGATCACCAGCTGTGGCACTCTTCCCCATAATCGTTCAGCTTGGCGGCCTGGTGCCTGAATTCAAATCTTTAGCGCAGTTCAATTTGTCTGAGCACAATATGCAGATTATCCAAGCGGCCAGAAAACTCTCTACGAGGTCTCAATATAGGAGCAAATGGCTCCGTTTTTGTCACTGGTGCCTAGCTAAGCAGCTTGACCCTACATGGATTGCCTCATGTATTTCATAAGCGTATAGCATTCAGGGCCTTCAACCTCCGAAGGGCATTCATGCTCATCTTGTTCATGGCAAAGCGACTGCTGTTGCCTTCCAAAAATATGTCCCATGGGAAACCATCGCCAGGGCTTCCCCATCAGCTCTCTGTAAGCATTACTGCTTGGACCTGAGCTCCAGGGCTGATGCCCAATTAGGCCAGGCTGTTCTTAAGAACTTATTCCAGTAAAAATAAATGAAGGACAGAACAAGTTTTGATGCTTTTTACAAAAGTGCTCCGGTCCCGGCCCGATGGATGGAATTTCCCACAAGTATGGAGGAAAGGGGACTATGGACTAGGAGTAAGATAGTCACTACGGTGAGTAACTTTGTTAATTTTAAACATGCCATTAGGTGTTGAGGAATTAGAGACACACGGAGAGACTGACTCACGGCACCATTGTAATCTCCACAATATCAGAGACGGAATTGTCCAATGTTATTGAGCATCCTAAAACTACGAGATGTGCTGGGGATCTCTGCTCAGCAATGATAATAAAATCATGCTCTCTCACGTTAATTGATGACTTGTGCAAATTTGTGAATGCCTCCTTTCTGGAAAACCATGTTCAGTGGGGATAAAGAAAGCCTGGATAACTCCCCTTCTAAAGAAACCAGGATTATGCCCGAAAACAGCCACAAATTACCAACCCATCAAAAACACACCATTCCTTTTAAAAATCGTGGATCGTGTGGCCTATATTCAAATTTCTGCCCATTTGAATAAACACCAGATCCTAAACAAATATCAATCTGGTTTTAGACAGAGTCATGGGATAGAAACAGCGCTTTTGGAACTGAAATCAAAGTTACTCGACTCCATGGATAAAGGCCAGGCCTCGCTCCTCATGCGGTTGAATTTATCGGAGGCTTTTGACTTAGTTGATCATTCCATTCTGATCTCTAGGTTGAAAGAAGTGGAAATTATTCAGATAGCGCGGCTCAGTGGATCTCCTTTTTGAGTGATAGGCAGTGTAGAGTTTACAGTGGTGAGGCAGAGACGATGCCAGCTAGTCTGGCCTATTGCGTCCCCCAGGGTGCTTGTGTGTCCCCTCTACAATATTTTTACAGTGCCCTTTTTTGAACTTTTGGAGCTGAATGGTGCAGCATTTAGGAATTATGCGGATGACACTCAATCCCGCTGACAGAATCTAATAGAGAGGATTGGATCTATGTGATCTGAATGCAGCTGATTTTGCCGCGGCCGCAAAGTTCGCATGAGAAAGGTCCGAACCACCAAAAGTTTGCACCTTTCTCATGCGAACACACGTACATACCCACACCCCCACCCATGACACCCTCCCACCCACACCATCAACACCCCCCCACCCACACCCCCAACATAAACGAACCCCACTTACCTTTTTCTTCACGCTGAGTCCCTGCGGCGCCAGTTCCCATTCAATTCCGGGAACCGGCGCCACAGGGTCCTTTTTTCTTTCTTTTACGGGGGCTGCAGGGGTTTCACCTGCAACCCTCCCTCACTATACTGTAAAGTACATTGAGTGGGGTGTTGCGAGGGACACCCCCACAACCCCTGTTTTTTTTTTCTGTGGGTGTGCTGTGGGGGTGTCCACTGCAACACCCCGCTCACTATTCCACACAGCACAGTGAGCAGGGTGTTGCGGGGGACAACCCCCCCCCTCTTTTTACTTACCTGCAATGCTACCACCAAAGGTTTGAACTTTTGGTGTTCAAACCTTTGGTTGTAGCATTTTTAGAACTTTTTGTTCATGCGACCGTTTGGATACAGTCTTTTTGTACAATACCAGAGGATCAAGTCAATATAAATAAGGTATATGACGGTTAGGGAGAATTCTCTCTTTAGGCTGAATTTCCTAACCTAGTGAGTCCCCCAGCAGCTTTGCTGGATTTCTGGAGTTGTTTTTTTTTCCTCCTGCCAAGAGTGAGACTCTTTTACTCCCACTCTTGGACATGATTTATGGTATTCCTTTGACCGTTAATGTGTTTTATGGGCTATGGGGTCCTTTACTCCATAGGGTCTCATGTGTTTTTACGATGTGTGTTACACAGAACCCTCCGTGCAGTAACACAGGGGTGTCATGGTGACACCCCACCATAGACTCGATACCCTGGGACTGACTACTGTCTCCCAGGGCATGTAAAGTCACCATTGGCTTTACTTGTCCCAAATTATTAACAGAAACCAGTACAAACCATCATATTGTGGATGTACTGGTCAGGGCAATTCGATTGCCCCGGGGTCTGTTAGTCGAGGGGGCACGTATCCGTCCCCCCTGATCGAGTTTTGGCTGGTGGCAGTGGAGACTACTTTTTATATTCGACCGCAAATATTTTCCTATGGGATTTTCCCATTGTTCGAGGCTCCCAACTTTAATTATTTAATTCTCATACCCTCGAACATACTGCCGGTTTATTTAATTAATACTAATTCGCCGGTTGGTATTTTTTGCCAAGACTCGATTCTAAAATGGCGTTTGTGTTTTCTTCTGTGACTCCAACCCAAGTCGAGCCCTTTGTTCCACTTTTTGGCGGGCTTCTCCACAGAAGCCTCCAAAAGTGGTGCCACTCTGTCTGGGTACCACATGGGGTGTGGGAGGGGCTTTAGGCACCCTGGACTGAGTTACCTTGGTAACTCAAGTAGCACTCTTGTGTGATTGGCCCAAGTGGTGAGCCGGCCGGCTCACCACTTAGCATGTTTGAGTGACAGCTAGGCTGAGTGAATGGGGGTTTTCTGCATAAAAGCAGGGCTTTGGGGACTGGAACTTCAGAAGTCGCCACAGGACCTGAGAATCCGACGAGGGAGAAGCTGAGCCGACCTACCACGACGACACCACCGGTGGAGCCTTGCAGAACCAACTCACCACTTCTCGACGACAGAGAAGATCTCCCGGCTGGAGAGGCTTCTTCCCCTGACTGGTGGGCACAACCAGTTTACCTTCCTTTCTTCGCACCCCAGCCCGGTTTGTGGTCGAACTGCCCGTGCCAAGCACCCCGGCAGCAGGATAGCCAATCACAACTGAATCGCGAATCACCGGACCGCTCCTTGTACCTGAGAAACTCTGCGGCTGGTTTCTTCCCTGGCAGTGCAACGGACTCCTGTCTTCCTCCACGACGGGATCCCCTCTTCCCCTGGACGAAGCACCGACTTGCACCCGCTGCCAGGAACAACTGCCCCCGCTGGAGCGTTCTCACCACTTTAAGGTACCGTGTCCACCAGGCCTCCCTTTCTAAAGATTGCTACAAGGTAATAATAACCCCTTAACCTTCTGGACTGGGCTGGCCACCTTGACCCTCTAACTGGTCCCTTTCTTTGGTCCAACTCCTTTTTGAACCTTTACAAGACTTTTGTGCACTGCAACCGTGTGACCTTGGACATATTTCGTTTGGATCCTCTGAAAGTGGATCCGGCCGCTTGAACTCTAACTTCACGGTTTTACTTTGCCTCTCCCTCTTGTTATGTTCTGATAAAAGTGTTGGGATCTGTTTCAACTTGTTCTCTGCTCTTCTCTCCCTTTTTAAAACAAACTATTAGAGTGCCATCTACGTTAAGCGCTCACCCCTGTCTGAAAATAAGTGGGGCTTTACTTAAGATTTGTCTAATATTCTTTTAAGGGAGTGTATATCTTTTAGTGACCGTGTTTTTGAATTGCTTAGTATTAGTGCCTGTGTGTTTTTCTAGATGTGGTTTTAAATAAATAATTATATCTCTTTTACACCAACCCCTGGTCAGTGTTTACTTGTTCTACTGTGTTCTCTTGACCTATTGTGAATACTCTGTATACTGCCTAACTCTTCTTGAGGGAAGGCTGACTGCTCAGCCACAGCTACCAAGTGAATCTGTGTGGTACAGACTGCTACCAAGTGGGTTTACTGCCAAACACCTGTAGTCCTAAATCTTTTGCAGTGGTCCCAGAGGGAACTGCACAGGTTTCTGCCTAACAATGACCTTATACACACCTGGATGCTGTAGAATGGCCTGGCATTAAATAAAGAAAAGATGGAACTTATGTTGGTTGGCACACAGAATAAGATAAAGAAGTTGGGACCAATTTATGAATGCTTTTCGATTGCAGATGCAACCTTAATACTAAAAAGAAAGTTAAAACCCTTGGCATAGTACTGGACCAGAATCTTAACATGAAGGCGCAGGTTAGCAGTTTGGTATCCTCTTCGGCCTATTGCCTATTATATAAAACTGCAAGCCCACCTACGGCCTTTTATTTCTCAGAATAATGCTGAGATAATTGCAAGGGCTATAGTGGGATTGAAGATTGACTATTGTAGTTTCTTGATTGGCATTCTGAAATCCGAGCGTAACCACCTTCAGGTGATCCGGAACAGTGCTGTTATGGTGGTCAAATGCCTTAAATGGAGAGATCACGTCTCGACGGAGTCTGCATTGGCTTCCGGTGGAAGCAAGGGTACAGTATCGCCTGCTTCTGGTTACTCACAAATGTCACGTTGGACCCATGCCAGCATATTTGAAGGATCTACTTTCAGAGAAAGATAATTCCAGATCTCTTAGATCTAATAAAACGCATCAACTGAAGACACCTATATGGAACACCAGTAAAGCATTGAAAGGGGCCTTTGTTAAAGCTGCACCAAGGGTGTGGAATTCCCTCCCGCCTGACCTAACGGAAAACTAGTCAACTGAAATCTTAAAGAAAAAAATATTCTGTTAGCTTCTCACTTATCTCATCCTTATACTGTGACCTTAGTTGGATTTAGCTCTAGACCTTGTCCCTGTCCTATATGTTTCTGTCTTATTACTCTGCGCCCTTAAGCCTCCGGGTTCCTGGTTGCGTGTTACCAATGTTAAAAAGTAAAGTAAGATGCTTTCCTTCTAAGTGTACCTCGCAGAGCCTGGGGTTCAGGTTGACACATGCCGCCTCTACCTAGCTGCCATAGGTGCTTACAAATATTCAGGCATTGAATCATTCTCCACTTCCAACCCAGTGGTCAGGAGGCATCTGGTAGGGCTGACGAGATTGTACCCTCCTATCAAACGCCCACACCCCGTCTGGGACCTCAACGTGGTACTGGGAGCCATGGCGCATAAACCTTTTGAGCCCATGGCATCAGTCAACATCAGATTGTTCACCATCAAGGCAGCACTCCTAGTGGGCCTTACCACACCCCATAGGGTTAGTGAAGTTCAGGCCCTCGTAACCCTATACCATGTTCCAGCGTGATAAGGGGTGCTCTGCACTCATTCTCAATTTCTCCCGAAAGTGCTTTCTTCTTTCCACCTCAACGAGGAGATAGTCTTACCAACTTTCTTTCCTAACCAAGTACTACACTGTCTGAATGTCAGGAGAGCTCTCAAATTCTACCTCGACAGGACAAAGGGTTTCTGCAAGTCTGAGGTGCTATTCATCACTTTCGGGGGCTCAAGGCCAGATGGGCAGACATCAAAGGCCTCAATAGCCAGGTGGATGTTGCGGCCTACAAGGCTCAGCAAAAGGAGGTGCCAATAAATGTTCACGCTCATGCAGTCAGGGCCAAGGCAACCGCAGTGGCCTTCCAGAGGCACATGCCTTGGCAAACCATCAGCAGAGCGGCTACCTGGGCTACCCCCTCAGCATTCTGCAAGCACTATTGTCTAGATGGCAGTGCACGATCAGACGCAGACTTCAGGCAAGCGGTCCTGGAGAACCTTTTTTATTAAAGGTCTTCAACGGCTCACCTCCCTGGCAGTTCAATCACTGGTAATCGCCCATTCAGTATGGGGGAAAAGGGATGGGACATAGGCGTAATTATAAGTTACTGTAGTGACTAACGTACTCCCAATTCATAGTCGCCTTTCCTTCATACGTCCCACCATCCTTCCCCCTTAATAAAAAACATTGTGAGGCAGTTTAATTCAGCAACGCATCAAAGGAGACTGAGGTGTGTCACTGGAGGGCACAGTCAGGGAAGCGCATAACAAAATTTAAAGGGAAATACAATTTGTGTGGTGAAAAAGGTTCAGTTTCCGTCCCTAATGAGGGATGCCCATACAGTATGGAGGAAAGGGGACTATGGACTAGGAGTACGTTAGTCACTACAGTGAGTAGCGTATAATGTACCTCTCAGTACTGCTGCGACCTCTTACTCCATTCTTATGCGTCTTCGTCCAATGAGGATTGGACTGGAGCATTTTGCTGAGCAAAAAAAATACATTGTTCACTTTAAGTTTGTTGCACAACTGGGTGCAGCAGCAGGGGTGTGGCTAGCCTCATTGGCCCCGCCCACTGACAACACCCGTAATTCATTTTCTCTGCCTCAACGGGACTCGACCTCTTTCACAGCGTTCAGGGACTTTTCTTCCTTTCTTTTTTCAATTACCCTTGTTTCCAAGCCAAATACATCATTATTTTTATGTTGATAATTTGTTTTCCAGCATCTACGTGGCTGACGACTCTGATGGACACGTTATGCCTTGATTGTTTGGAGCCTGAGCACTATTCGTTTTTTCAATGGGAGGCTTGCTCCGGAGTCTTAATCGTTGGGAAGAGGTCTTCAGCGGGTCTGCTCAGAAGCGTTGTGTTCAGGCAGTGGCGTAGCCAGGATTGTCTAACAAGTTGGGCCTGAAGCTAATGTAGTTGGGCCCACTGCAGTGGCATTAACATTATTATATTGCCACACAACACTTTCCCGCTTAGGCCCAACCCTTTCGACGCCTCTGTGTTCATGTGAGTTCCACGACCAAATGGGAGGTGGTTGAGCTGCCTGTCGAGGTGAACCATGACTTTACAAGGTCATTCCCTAAGCCCAAGAGGCTTGTACTGGTGCTCACACTGAGGGCTTTTAATGTCTGAGTCCACGGGACCCGAGGTGACGCCTGAGCATCTGAAACTTGATACTTGGATCTCTTGAGGGTCTTCTACTGAAACGTTTGTGGGGGGTTTCATTCCAATTATTGGGAAATTATCTGGTCCCCTATTGAGTGTCATGCACCTTGTTCTGTATTGGAGAAGCTCACACCGCCTTGCAGAAAATGTTTCACAGTGGCCACGGTAGCCGTCTTCAGGATATGTGCCTGATGTCAAGTAAAGTGCAGCAGAGCACTTACAAAATGGAGGCCAGACACGCAGATAATGGCAAGGACCCTCCCTAGTCACAGTGACTCACACAGCTGAGGCTGTTTCGGAAATATCTTTCTACAAGTCTGTGTTCAGAGACTTACTAGCTCATTGGCTCGTTATGTGGCTCTGATTTCCTTACCTCTGACAGTCAGCTAGGACACTAATACAGGTTGATTGGTCACCTAAGATAATGTTTAGTCAATGTCTTACCCCATTCTGTCTTACTTGTAGTGGTACAGAACGCAAGTCTGCTACTGCACAGAAACCTGGCTTCTTATCCGGCTTCTACACCTACTTGGATACCTTCTTTGGCAGCTACATCTCCCTCATCTGTGAAGTATCGATTACCCCAACGTCCATCATTGGGTTATGCTTCTGATGCCATGGTTCAATACTTTAAGATCCTAATGAAAAATATTGTACCTCTACTATTCCCAGTCTTTCATCCCAACCATTGCCTCAGCAAATGTGTCCTCCACAGAAAGAAAATAGACAGCAGATACCATCGTCTTTAATCTGAGACGACGTGCTTGGGACCCAATCGATAAGCTTAATCTTCTGCGGTGGCTGCTCTAGTTGGTCAGTCCTCTTCCCCCATTCTAAAGGCAGTAAATTATTATATTCATATGACATGAAGGTAAATGCCAATGAAAAAACAAGAGGGTTTCTGCACCCATCTATTACAGCGCCACACATAGATTTATCTTTTGGTCAAGATTTATTAAGTAGCCCATAGCGATTACACGTGTTTCGGCACCTTTGACGTGCCTTTCTCAAATCTGGGCAATACAGTGCAAGTTACTATTTTCAGAATAGTTCACAAATGCAAAAAGTAAATATTTTGTAAATAAAAAATATGAAAAATAAGTATCATATTAATCATCATATGCGTTACATTTTGTTTTTGTTTTTCACATTATTTCAAACATTAAGTTGGCACAACATAAGTGAAAATACAATTTTGAGAAAATTATATATTCCACGTGATGTAAATTAATAACACATACCATCATAGTTGTCAGTTTTGATGTTGAAAATTGATCAGAGGAGAGGTGAGAAGGGGGTGGGAATAAAAAACAAAACTTTGTAAGGGTGATATTAAATGCAACCTTAGACAGTTGATGATTAATATGACGATACTTACTTAATTTTCATATTTTTTATTTTTATTTACAAAATATTTACTTTTTGCATTTGTGAACTATTCTGAAAATAGTCACTTGCACTGTATTGCCCAGATTTGAGAAAGGCACGTCAAAGGTGCCGAAACACGTGTAATCACTATGGGCTACTTAATAAATCTTGACCAAAAGATAAATCTATGTGTGGCGCTGTAATAGATGGGTGCAGAAACCCTCTTGTTTTTTCAGTACTAACAAACGAAGTAGGGGAACTCTGTGTCTTCGTTTTTCTGCATGCACCATTGCGACACAAAGAAGCTGGTATTATATTTAGAGTCGCGGAGGTTTAAGAGTGACGTCAAAAAAGTCCCCCACTGGTTGCTTTATATGCCAATGAAGTCTTGCACCCCCGTCATGCCAATGCTGATGCCATACTTACACATGTCAACTAGCATCTATGGAAAGAAATTGCAGACTTTTATCAGTATCTCCCTCAAGACAAGGTGTTAGTCTTTAAGTCAGGCGTTTGTGAGGCCAAATCGATTGCCCAGGACATGATGGATACCACTTTGAGAGCAATTTGTCTCAGTACTGATATGGAACTATCGATATGGTCCAGAACCACTAACTTCAATAAAGACTTGCAAGACAAAAAACTTAATTTCGAAGGGATTGTGTCCTCCGACGTATTCCTTATCTTTGATAATACGTTTCCAGCTTGCTGGCCTCGGAAATTTTTTCTGTAGAGGGTGCTGCGCGTCCACGTCTGCCGAGTCGATGTCCTTCGACGGCCACCGTATCGGCGCCGACGTCACCATGCCCATAAATAGCCACGCGCTGCGTCCGTTGTTCAGTTCTGTTTTTCCGCACTTCGTGGGGCCTCGGAACGTCGTTGCTCACTTCAGTCAGGATAACTATCTATTTCTACTCGAATATACCTTATCGTTCTCGATGGCTTCTTCATCAGAACCGACGACGCCGCAATCCGGCTTCAAGAAATGTCGAGACTGCGGTAAAAAAATGTCAATAACGGATCCACACAGGATCTGCTTATGGTGCTTGGGATCCGAGCACCATTGTTCGGAGTGTGAGGACTGCATGTCCATGACGGCGAAAGCCTTGAAGGAGCGCAAGGGGAAGCTCGAGAGAGGTAAGTCAGCCAAAATGTTTCGTCGGCTGAGTCGAGGCATTCGTCTCCTCGCCGTCGAAAACATTCCCATTCTAGATCTCGAAGCAGCTCCCACCATTCGTCGAGATCAAGACACTCAGAAAAGAGATGTCGAAGGTCCCATTCCTCGTCGTCGTCTGTGTCCCCAGAAAGGGTCTCCTGTCCCACTAAACACAGTTCTCAAGCTGAGTGGGAGGAATTCAGAAAGAAAATGTTAAGCGTCTTCGAGAATGCGGCCTCGACCCCCTCGAAGACAGCTGAGGGTGATACCCTGGGTGAAAAACCCAAAAAATCAAAGCGCCGCGAGTTGCAGCATCCGGCGAAACATTCCACCCGAGAGCGCCAGGAGCCATCGGGTAAGAAGGCACCATCTTCGACGCCGTCGTCGAAGATTCCTTCGACGCACGGATCGGCACCATCAACGCCGTTGTCGAAGGGTTCCTCGACGCATTGGTCGATCGACTCAACGCCATCGTCGACGCCGATGAAAGAGAGGACCAAGGCCACTCCACAGCCAACTGTGATTTCAAGGGCCTCCGGCACGACGCAGAGACCGTCGTCGATGCCCTCGAGTAGGATCCCGATCCTCTCGAGTTTCTCTAGACCCCTTCCAGTTTTTTCGACGCCTTCGAAGCCTGTTACATCGGCGTCAACGACATCGACGTTTTCTCGTCCAATAACGACGAGTTTGGCTCCTTCTGCCTTAGAGATGGGTTTTACTCCATTTCAGAGGTCAGAGTACCCTGGACTTTCTTCAATTTATGAAGAGGGGGAAGATTCTGACCAGGTAACATTCGGGTTACAGAGGACCACACTGCCTATTGCAGAGGATTTCACCTCTGAGGAAAGAAGGCTGAAGGACCTACAGGAGTCACTACATGAGGCAAGTGGGCTGGACACTTCCCCAGAAGTGGAATTTGTTAAGCCAGACCCAGGGGAACATGCCGAACACCCTATAGAACCCTGATGGCAAGAATTATTGAGTTTATGGGTTGGTCTGCGCCTTCACCTGTTTTTCAACAGGACGACCTAACAGATATATTAGACAAAGGCCCACAGGAGGACCCGGTGGTCCCCTTCCATGCAGCCTTACAAAGGAAAATTGCATCAAATTGGGAAACTCCCGAAGTTATCCCTGCAGTCAATAAAAGATTGTTAACTAAGTATAGGGTAGCGGCTGCTGACCCTGAATATCATATCAAAACACCCGACTCCAGAGAGCATGGTGGTTCAAGCGGCCAATTTCATCTAGCAGTAGGACCGCTTACCCTACTGTCCCACAGGATAGAGATGACAAGAGGTACGACTCTATGGCGAAAAAAGTTTTCTCTGCCTGTAGTATGGCGTTGAAGTCCATCAACGCCACATGTACGCTCGCCAGGTTCAGTCACACACTGCGGGAGTGTGCTTCATCAGCGGCTGACTGCATACCCGAAGGAGAGGAAAAGGAAGCCTTCCTTAACATTATTAAAGATGGCAAGGATGCCATGTGCGAATCACTTCAAACTGGCATCGATTCCGCTGACAGTATCAGCAGGGCCATGGCGGCAAGTACAACAATCCGCAGGCATGCGTGGTTGCGAAAGTCGGGCTTTGCTCCAGATGTACAGGCAAGACTTTTGAATATGCCCTTTGACGGCTCTTCATTATTCGGGAAAAAGGCTGATGACAGTCTGGAAAAGTTACAGACTTCTAAAGCAGCAGCAAAATCTTTAGGAGCTCCTATCCGCCAACCTTCTTTTCGCCCATCAGGAACCTCTGGAAGAGGAAAGTCCTTTCGCTATTATTCCGCATTCGGGAAAGGCAGAGGACAGCCGGCTCAAAGAGGCCAAAGGAGATCCTCCCGAGGTGGACGGGTCAAAAGTACTAAGGCCGCAGCAGCAGCAGGTGCCTCTTTACCCTCGGCATCTGCATCAGCCGCCCCCAAACCACTCTGAGGCCTTTCCACACAATACGCCTGTAGGGGGCAGGTTAACTCACCATCTGACGGAATGGCAGGCTATAACGTCAGATGCTTGGGCATTGGAAACAGTTGCGCAAGGTTACTGCCTACCCTTTCTACACATTCCTCAGAGTCATCCACCGGGGAACAGCGATCTGAAAGTTTCAGATCCGCTCCTCTTGCAGGAAATTATAGACCTGCTAGAGAAAGGTGCCATAGAACCGGTACCTGTAGCGCAAAGGAACAAGGGCTGGTACTCCCCCTACTTTCTCATACCAAAGAAGGACGGAGGACTGAGACCCATCCTGGACTTACGAGAATTGAACAAGTTCCTCAGGAAGGACAAGTTCAAGATGGTAACTCTCTCTCAGATCCTTCAGGCCCTCCAGCTCCAGGACTGGCTGGTATCTCTTGACCTCCAGGATGCTTATTTCCATGTGCCAATCCATCTCAAACACAGGAAATACCTGAGGTTCGCAATTGGCGACTCTCATTATCAATTTCGAGTTCTGCCATTTGGGCTGACCTCCGCCCCGAGGGTCTTCACCAAGCTGATGTCGGTTGTGGCGGCGAGTCTAAGGAGGGAAGGGATCCACGTCTACCCCTACCTGGACGACTGGCTGATCAGGGCTGTATCTTCGGAACAGGCCCAGGCCCAGCTAGATTATGTCTGCCACTTCCTTCACAGACTGGGCTTCTCCCTCAATTTAAAGAAGTCACAGATGATACCATCACAGAGACTCCAGTTCATTGGAGCGGTCCTGGACACTTCCCTGGGAAAAGCCTCGCCACCAGAGGTGAGGGCTCAAGATATTATACAGCCTTCGACTTTTTGAGGTTGCTAGGCCTCATGGCATCCTGCATCTTCCTTGTGCCAGAGGCTCGCCTGAGAATGAGATCTCTTCAGTGGGCACTGAGAAGTCAGTGGTCGCAATTCTCAGGGAGAATGACAGATCTCCTCCGGATTCCGGACAAGGTAGCCCGCGACCTTCAATGGTGGGCCTATACAGAGAACATCTTGAAAGGAGAACTGTTTTGGCAACCATGGCTGGAGATAACAGTAGTCACAGACGCCTCACTCACGGGGTGGGGAGCTCATGCCAACGACTTGACCATCAGCGGTCGTTGGTCTCCATCGGAGTCCAGACTACACATCAACCTATTAGAGCTGAGATCAATAAGACTAGCGCTGAAAGCTTTCCTGCCATCAGTACAGGGGAGAAATGTCCTGATAATGACGGACAACACGGTGGCCATGCACTACCTCAACAAAAGAGGAGGCGTAGGATCACTGCCACTGTGCAGAGAGGTGATGCAGCTCTGGTTTTGGGCAATCCAAGAAGGAATCTCTCTATCGGCTGTCCACCTAGCCGGACAGAAGAACTTGACAGCAGACGCTCTGAGCAGGCAGAGCACAGTCTCCCACGAGTGGGAGCTAGCTCAGGAAGTCCTTCAAGAGATCTTCACCCTTTGGAGAACCCCTCAGTTGGATCTGTTCGCCACAAGCAACAACAAGAAGTGCGATCTGTTCTGTTCAAGGGAATTTCCCCCGAAGAGAAGATTCCGGAAAACCATGATCCTAATTGCCCCGGATTGGGCCAGGAGAACGTGGTACCCGGACCTTCTAGATATGTCCATCTGTCCTCCAATCCGTCTTCCACTCAAAGAGAATCTTCTCTCGCAGAAGGGAGGCCAGGTTCTCCATCCAGACACCAGAACCCTCAACCTTCACGCTTGGCTTCTGAAAGGTTGAGGTACAAGGATTGGGATCTCCCTGATGACGTCATGGAGGTGTTGCTTTCGGCCAGAAGACCGGCAACAAAGTCTTTATACCGCTGCCGTTGGAACAAATTTTGCAGCTGGTGTAGGGAAGAGAATATCGACCCTTTTTCATGTAGTACACCAACAGTGTTATCGTTTCTGCTCTACTTGGCAAACTCAGGCCTTCAAGTGGGCACTCTAAAAGGCTATCTTGCAGCACTTTCTATCTTCAAGCGCACTGCAGAGGAACCATCGTATTTCAAAATTCCTCTAGTGGTACAATTTCTCAAGGGACTAACTAATGTTTACCCTCCAAAACCATTCCAGGTTCCCTTATGGGACTTAAATTTAGTCTTAAACTTCTTAATGGGCACTCCATTCGAACCACTTCACTCTTGCGCGCTGAGATTTCTCACGTTTAAAACTGTCCTATTGGTAGCACTAACATCTGCTAGGAGCTACAAGCTCTCTCCTGTAAACCCCCACATACAATCTTCCACAAGGACAAGGTTGTCCTACAGGTGAAGCCTAATTTCCTCCCAAAGGTGGTTTCTGAATTTCATATTACTCAGAAAATTACCTTGCCTTCGTTCTACCCTCCTCCCCATCCGGGGAAAGAGGAGGAAAGTACATAGGCTGGACCCTAGGCGAGCTCTCAGCTTTTACATCAGCAGAATGGCTAGCATCAGGCAAGCAGACCAACTGTTTGTAGGATACTCAGGTCACAAGTTGGGAAAGAGCCACCCCAAAATCTCAGGGCTCATTCAACCAGGGGTATCACAGCCTCTTCGGCTCTCCAAAGAGGGGTACCGGTCCGGGACATATGTGCGGCTGCAACATGGTTGTCCGCACATACATTCACAAAATTTTACAATCTGGATTCCTCCACTGCTCAAGAGACCAGATTTGGCAAGGCCCTATTACATTCGGTCCATCCCTAAAGGGATACATAACACTCTCACTCCCGCCTCCAATTAAATGCCACTGCTATGGGAGTCTATCAAAGGTAAGGAATACGTTGGAGGACACAATCCCTTCGAAGAACAAGTTACTTCTTACCTGGTAACGTTCTTTCGACGGGGTGTTCCTCCGACGTATTCCTTATCGCCCCTCCCAACCATCCCCGTAGTGATAACTTCCCTTGTGGTTGCAGCTTACGCTCCTTCAAGGTCACTAACCAATTCAGGCATGACTTTTCTTATGCTACAAAACGGAACTGAGCAACGGACGCAGCGCGTGGCTATTTATGGGCATGGTGACGTCGGTGCCGGTACGGTGGCCATCGAAGGACATCGACTCGGCGGACGTCGACGCGCAGCGCCCTCTACAGAAAAAATTTCCGAGGCCAGCATGCTGGAAACGTATTATCAAAGATAAGGAATACGTCGGAGGAACATCCCGTCGAAAGAACGTTACCAGGTAAGAAGTAACTTGTTCTTTCCTTTCGAAGGCACACATTGCTTCAATGACGTGACTGAGGAGGAACTAACACAAAGTAAACCCCTCCACCTTAACTGCAGAGTTACCAGCATTGCCGTCAAAGAAGCCATTTCATGCTGCACGCCAGTCTCGCTTAGAATGGAGAGTTAAATGTTGCAGTGGTTTCCGTGTATACCAGGAACAAAGGAATAGACAGCCCAAAGAAGCTCCTAATGGGGGTAAGGGTAAAAAGCAGCCCATGGCTTCCACTAAAATAGTTTTTTTCTTCCCCCTAACACAGCTCATTCAAATCTAGAAAAGCAGTAAGGTCTTCGTCCAGGTTTACAGCCCACTGGTAGGGGATAATGACTTTCTGTATTCTTGCGGTACCACACTCTTGTCTGAAGGTGAGGATACTGGAGTGTCATCTTAATTCATGGTGGAACCAGGAATCTGGCGATCAATTGGTCAGGGTTTGCATACCGCCTGAGGTGAGGTTGGATTTGGAATGTCGGTGCACCAAGCTGAACTTGCTAGTTGATGTCCAGTTTAAGGATCCCCTTTTCAATACATAATTACTTCAGACCCTAGCTTTGTGGGTTGGGGTGCTACACTCTGCCACCGCAAGGTGCATGCGCTGTTGTCTTAGGAGGAGAAAACATCCCACAAAAACTTTCAAGAAATTCTTGCAATATTCAGAGCCCTGAAAGCCTTTCTGTCTGTTATATGGGATTTGATTGTATTGATAAATACTGACATCATGAAAGCAATGTTTTATTTAAACAAACAGGAGCAAGCCAATTCTCCCCTTTCTGCCTTCTAGTGGTTCGGATTTGGAAATGGGCTCGTCCCCTTAGCATTATGATTCAGGCGGTTCATCTGGATGGGGAACTCAACAAGTAAAGACTTGGTTGCCTGTCTAATTCCAATAATGAGTGGGAGCTTAAGGACACAATTGGAAATCATCCATGCCTGGAGGCTCCTGAGGTGGAATTATTTGTGACCATTCTGAATCAGAATTGCTACGTTTACTCATCCTGGAACTGTCAGGAAGTGGATTCTTTGGACAACGGCGTACACATTTTGTGGGACGACAGGATGCTGTGTGTGTGTGTCCCTCATTCCACTGATCCCTAAGATTCTGTCCTAAAGGAACAGTTACTCGCCGGAGTGACTACTGGTACTCCTAGTCCATAGTCCCCTTTCTTCCATATTGATGGGAGTCGTCCTACTGGGTCTTAGCGGAACCTTTGCATAGCAAAAAAAACAACTCCCCCTTTACATTTACTGTATGCACGGGCATGCCTGCACACGCCCACCCACACTGACTCTTCCAGCCTCACCGTCAGTTCTTAACCGCTTGGTGGCTACTCTTATGGTAACTGTTTGCCCACTCCTACATCTCGTCTCCTTTCCTCCCTACTGATTCGAGATTTCACAGCAAGATACTGTTTGTGTGGAGGGGGTAACCCTTCCTGGGTAGTGAAGAGGTTGCAAGGAACAGTCTGTCCGAAACTGGCATGAGCCCTAAAGCTGGTATCCTGGCAATAATATATATATATAGATTTTTTTTATTTTTTGTGTTTCATCGTGGTTAACAATTTTTACAAACTTGATGCAGGTTTTTTTTGTGTGATATCTGTTTTTTCACCTTTCTTAACCGGGGCAAAAGGGGCGTTGTCTTCCGGCCGTTTTGTCCTACCCGTGTAAGTTTTGGTTTTGATCTGTTGCCTTTCCGTCTAGGTCTAGGCTATCCAAGAATGTTGCTGTTGCTATTTTCAAGGATGTAGAATCCCCGCTCATCATTTGATTCCACCAGACTTCGTTGGTTGTTGTCCGATGTTTTAGTCTGTGGGGTCGAAGATAGGCTGTTCTTAAATTGTCTGTTCCTGGGCAGAGCAGAAGAAGGTGACGCACTGACTCAATGCTTTGTGTCACTGAACAATAGGGACAGATGTTGTTTTCGGATTGCTTTCGGAAGTACAAGACTTTGTTTGTCTTTAGGACGTTAAGACGTGCTCTTAAGAAGATTGTTCGTAGATGTTTGTTCAGAAAATTCTTTAGATAGGTTCTCACCTCGTCTATTTTTTGGGTGTTAAATACCGGATGTGACGAGGATGTATATTCACTTGCCTTATCTAATGTTTCAATCCAATCTTGGGTTTTCATCCTGTCCTTGATCTTGTTCGGAATTCTTTCAATGTCCCACTCAGAACATCTGATTTTTTCTGACAGTGCGAGTTGGTTTTTGTACCAGGCCGTCAGCATCTGGGTCTTTTCACTTGTCATTTCTCTGTATAGGATGTCCAGGATTTGCGGGCGAGGCGTTCTCAAAACTTTTCCCAAAAACAGGAAACTGTTTCTTTTGATCACATATTTCATCGATGATAAACTTATCTCGCGTCTGATGACTGCTCTTGGTGTCGAGTTTGGCAGCTTCAGTACTTTGCGCCAAAATAAGCCCTCGAGTCTGTCCCATAGTGTGACTGGAAGTTGTAACATCGCCTCGGCTCCGTATGTTAACGCTGGCATGGTTTGGTTTTGAAGAAGTTTATCACCGGAAGTAATGAAAATTTGCCATACTTTCAGTCAAGGCTTGGGCAGCAAGAGTTTTTGTCCGTGCGAAAAGGTGTTCCTGCATGGAGATTTCGATTTTGCTGCGGCAGATTTTGACCTCCAGGTATGTGAAACTTTCTACAGTTTCCAATTTTTCAGAGTTTATGAACCAGTGATGTTTTTTTGTTGGGGTTTTTGACTTTTCGATTATCATAATCTTCATTTTGTTTGTGTTTACGTCCAAATCGTTCTTTTTTAGATAGGCTGAAAGGCTATCTAATTGGCGTTGTAGACCGATGGCAGTTTGGTCCAACAAGATTATGTCATCGGCAAAGAGGAGTCTTGTGACCTTGGATTCTCCGATTGTGGGAGGAAAGGAACGAGCATCATTTTCCGAATCCACGATATCGGCCATATAGGTTTTAAACAATGCATGGGCCAGAGGACAGCCCTGCTTGACTCCTCTTGCTGTCTTTATTGATTTTGATAACAGGCCAGCCGCGTTTAGTCGCACTTGCACCGAGGTTTCGCTGTGAAGGGCTCTAATTGGTGCTATATATAATGGAAGAAGGGCATTTTGATCTTTCTAGTTTCTTCCACAGTCTTTCTCTGTTTACCCTGTCGAAGGCTTGCACCCATTCTATGGAAGCTATGTATGTTGGTAGTTTCCCTTCCCAAGCTCTTGCCTTTGAAATGCTGATCATCATGATATTAATAGATGTTCTCATGTTCTTTTCGAATCCAGTTCCAGAACAGATCAACAGTTTTGGCTTCTTTCTGCCATTCTTGCAGATCGTCTAGGATAAATGATCCAAATAACTTCCCTATAACATGCAGGAGGGCTATCGGCCTGTAGTTCGTTGGTTTGCTCTTCCTACCCTTTTTAAAGATTGGTACTATATTGGCCGTTTTCCAGGATTCCGGGATAGATCTTGTTTCGAGACATCTGCTGAATATCTCCACTATTAGGTCTGTCCAGATTTCAGGGTCTTGTTTTAGTAGAATGTTTGATATTCCGTCTGGGCCCAGAGCTCTTGATTTTTTTAGATTTTTTATCTTTTTCAAAATTGTTCAATGGTGTTTTTGTGTCCCGATATTTCCCATGTCGCCGCAGGCGGGGAAACTGTGTCCAAGAAGTTCAAGTTGTGCAGGTCACCAGAGTCCATCAATTTCGTCACTGCCTCTTTTCTTCGCTTGCAGGCTATGATTTGATTGCAGACTGCTCACAGGATGTCTTCCTTCTAAGCTGGACAGATGGCGTTTAAGTCGCCATTAATCAGTGTGTGGTTCACACTGAGATTTGTTGTTGCTTTGGTTTCGACCTTATTTATGAAATCCTTAGTGGAGACTGCTGCAGGGTTCCAATAGATGTTGAGGAGAAGTAGAAGCTCACTTATTTTGCTCGTATAAGGCCTGATGTTTTTGTCCCATTCCAAGATAATGGCTTGTATGAAAGCTGATGACACCAGGGTTCTATTTATTCGCAAACTCCCACCTGTACGGACTGTCGGGCGACCCTTGGGCCCTTTATGTGCTGGTGAGAGACGAATCCCAAAGCCGTCTATGCTTTGAGGGAACTGAAGACAAGTCTCCTGAAGGCTTAGGAGGTCAAACTGACCTATGTTGATCTCTCCAGCCTGGGTGAGATGGGTGTGTCCTCGGCTGTTTCATGAGCCAACAGTCAGTTCTTGAGGGACCATTTTCTCCGCAGGTGGATGTGTGTCGATGTTCGTGGCTACTTCAATTAGTTGCTATTTCTTTGAATATCGGGCGAGTGCAGAAGGGATCCATGCCCACCTTTTTGTTTCCTTCTCGCTGGGTTTTTGTTGTCCCTCTGTTAGTACTGACAAAGTTGTGGGTTCTCTGTTCTTTCCATTGTTAGATTGCTGGTGGATTGGACCAGCCGGTTTTCTAGATCTATTTTCCTCTGTGTCTTTAGTCATCTCTTCTCCTTCTGAACAGTAATTTCTCTTCGGTTCTACTTGTGTCTGATTTTTTCTTGTTAGTGATGGATTTGTCCGAACTTTCCCCCGCTGGATCATACTCTTGTTTAGGCTTGCTCTCTCTGTGTTCTTTATGGTGGAAAGGTCGACACCTCTTTTCTCTGCAGTTGTTTCTCAGAGTAGGTATCCCCTTTTCTGGAGGTCCCCAGCCACTGACAATAGAAAGTTCTTGACTGAGCGAGATGTAATATGCAGGAAGATACTATCTGTACGTCGTTTGTGAGCAAATTCAACCACCTGTATATCCGTGGTTCGGATACAATCGTCTTTCCTGGTTTTTTCAAACAATCTTAACGTTGCTCTTCTATTTAGGAGTATTCTCTCACTTGAACCTGGCTGTTTTTCCAGTTTCATTGTTCTCGTTGATATACTTCTGTGAGCAAAGATAGCTGATGTTCTTGTTTGGTTTACAGGTGAGAACGTGGTGGGAGTTTTCTGTTGATGTCTGTTGGTTTTGGTGAAGAGGTTGGCTTCCAGTCTGTCACTTTTGATGGAAGGATGATGTCTTCGGTCGTTATGGTAAACTGGTTTTGGTTTGGTTTCCTTCGCATTTAGATGAATGTCTCTGTTTTTCCTTTCGCTAATGGGCGTTCTTTCCTTAGGCCCAGAGTCCATGGCATTTAAATGGTTTCCTCTGTTTTGCCTTTCGCTGTTAGAGGTTCTTTCGATGGGCCTAGAGTCCTTAGCATTTAAATGGTTTTCTCTATGTTTCCGTTCTCTACTAGGAGTTCTAATATTTTGCCTGGAGTCCGGAAGAGTACAAATTGACTCATGTCTTAAGTTCGGTAAGTTGCTGTCATTGTGACTCCTTTCTTTGGTCCAATGTCCTTTATTTGATTTTTGGCCGCTGTAGAATGCTCCTTACTAGATGGGTCCGCTGTCTCTTACTGTTTATTTCGTTGTTTTTTTAGTGTTTTTTTTTAAGGCATTATTTTGTGTTCCCTACGATTTCGCCTCTAGGTTTCCTTTGTTTGTTCTTCGCCCCTGAATGACACCTTCCTCTTTTTTGGTTTTGGGCGTGGGATTTCTGATTCTGAGTTCTCGATGGAGTAAGTGCTAATATCCAGTGAGTCCATCGAGTTATCTTCGTATTCTTCATGGAGCCCCACACTCCTTTCGGGCTGTACGTTTTCTAGATTTGGACTTTTTTTTTCAAGGATTGTTATCGATTTTGTCATAGTTTCTTTTGGCTTTGTGAGAATCTCCGTTTGAAGCTGAGGTTGTATTTTTGGGCTTTTAGCTGCTGAAGCTAGCGTTTGTTTTTTAAGAGACGACTGTCCAGTCAATTTAGCTCCATTTATCCCAGCATCTAGTGGTAGTTTAAGATTTTAATTTTTTCTTTCACCATTCCCCTTAGGGTTTTGTTTGTTTTGGCCTGCGTCATCCATTTTGGGTAACTCTTTTTTTCCTGAATTACGCTCAGTAAGGATTTCTTCAGGTGGGTTTTCCTTCGCACCCGTTGGTTTGTTCATTTGGGTTTTCTCCACGACCTTTCGAGATTTACTTGGTCGGGAGTTTCTCGGGTGCTCCTCCTGAGACGTCATTGGTTGATCCGTTTCTTTAGTTGTTTCAGAGATACTATGGGCCTCATCACAAGTCTGGCGGTAAACCCTTAACTACGGCGGTAGCTCTATTACCGCCGCATTTAAGGGTCCGCCAGATCATGGCCTTGTTGGATTTCCCCCTAGCTCTGAGCTGGGGGGAAATCCGCAGCAAATTTGCAGACTTTCCGAAGGGTGCCAGGGCTATGGTCACCATAAACATTATGGCCAAGATGTCTACCTTTTTGCCAGGTGACTTTTTTTCTGAAGATTTGGCAGATTCTCTGTCGCTTTTTCCTTTGGATGGAGTGGACAAGAATAAACGGGATATGTCCACTGGAATGTTGTCCCTATGGTGTTGAAGTGTCAATTCCGGCCTGGAGTTCTTCTCTCTTTGTTTAGAAACTGTGAGATCGTTATGGTTTGGGGAGGCCTCTTTAAGTTCCACTTCCTTGTTATCCTTTTGTCAGAGGCTATGCAGTTTGGTGTCGGGACTTGAGTAGGCTGTCCCAAAATAATCTTCTCTTTCTCGGGGGACTTGTTCCTCGTGTTTTCAATGTAGACATTTGTTTCGGATCTTGGGTGCCCCCCTTCTCCTCGTGGTTTCATTTGCTGTGCTTTAGGAAAGGGACTCTCTCCTTTAGCACTGAGGGTTTTGGGTTGGCCGAAGTGCCAGCGGGCTTGGCTGGCGAATGAGACGTTTGTGGAAGTCCGTTGAGTTTCCGGTTGTGTAATGAGTTTCTCACGGGGTGATGGTGGTATCCCTGCTAGTAGGTCAGCATCTGATAATTCAAATTGGCTTATAGGTAGAGTTCTTGCCAGTTTTTTAAAGCACTTGCCTATTGGGTTGTTTGTGATAGGCTGAGTTGAGCCAGGTTTTCTGTATTGAAGCTTTGTTGATGTTTGGTGTTGATGACGTCGTTGTTGTGATTTTTTTCCGCCTATCACTTCGAGGGCTTTGAGCTTCAAAGGGTTTGTTCAATTTCAAAGCAATGGTATTCCTCTCTGTGTTTGGCCCGCAAAGCAGGTGGTTTTGGGTGGTATTCATCTCACTAATTGGCTCACTCAAGTTTGACTCTTCTAAGTGCTTGTCCGATGCTGTGTCGATCCAGTCTTTTGTCCAGTTGTGTTCTCGCCTGTATCCAAATATTCCAAGTCTCCTGAATTAGTTATTGTTGTATGAAGAAAATTGTTTGGCCTTGGATCTGATAAGTTTTGATGTGGGTTGGGTAGGTCCTCACTTGCTGTTACTGGGTGGGTCTCAATTTCTGAGGTTGAGTGTGTTCTGGGTGACGAAGGATCCATTTTAATTTCCTCTTTTTCATTGGTGGTGTTTTGGGTTGATTTAGACGTTATTGTCTTGCTGGTTTTAGGTGGAGACACAGAGTATTTCTGATATATTTTTTCTGTAAAGTTAATTAACTCACTTGTACGGAGATTCTGATGGTTAAGGCATTTGGGGTCCTTTGCCTCAGTCAGCCTCTCCACCATGTGGGGCCGAGCGGGCTCTTCTGTGCCCACGTCTGTCTTTCCAGCAACAGACGAGCTTCCTTCCGTGGGCGGAGGTAGTAGGACGTCGGGAGCCGGGCAAAATCATCGTCCACGCAGGCTTTCCCGCCCGCGCTCTCCAGTGTCGCCGAAGTCGACGGCGCCAACGAGGGGCCAGTGGGCAGCTCCAGCTCGCCACCACTGGCTCCCTTGCGTTTCTCTCCTACGGCCCCCCGAGTCTCCAGGCGTCCGAGCCCCACCAAAAGGGCAGGCTCTGCCTCCAGACCCACAGCGCCTCCGAGACACGAGGAGGGCCCCTGCCCAGAGAGTCCATGCGGGGCGCCGACCAAGCTCTCATCCACCAACCCCTCACCCAGCTCCCCAGGCCTCCATGCGATCACGCCACGCCAAGGGGGAAAACCCTCCCCCAGGCAGGAGACGCCGTCACGACCAACGGGGAACCAGCATTCGGGCCCTCGTCCAGGGGTAAGTTGTGTTTGTGGGGGGACTGCAGAAGGGGCGTTGGAGGGGAGTGTGTGATATTCGGCAGGTCTGTTTGTCGTATTCCCTTGGTGATAAAAAGTTCCAGGGGCTTTGGTCTTTTGTGTGTTTCGCTTGGACCTTTTTGGGGATTCAAGAACGAAGGGGGTGAACTAGAGATTTGATGCTGTGAAGATGTTTTACGATCCAATCTTACTATCGTGCCTTTCACTGTGCAACGTCCACTTCGAAGTAGTCGACCCTCTTCTTCCCCTGTTACCTGGAAGTCCTGGAAGTCCTCTGATGTGATCCTCTGCTTAAGACTTTCATTCCTGGTTACAGGAGTCTTCCCGCCCTGTTTAGTCGTGCTGTCTTTGTTGTTGGGCAGGGCGGGCCAGGCTGCCATCCTGCCAGACTGCAAGACTGCACCTTCACGCAGCTCCCCGCGGCCGGAATGGGTTTTTAACCCCTCCTCCTCCTCTTTCAGTAGCAGGGGAAAAAGACTTGCTTCTTTGCTGCTGGAAAACAGAGATTACTGCAAGACTGCACCTCCATGCAGTTCTCCGCAATAATATTTACAGAAAGCTGATGGTGAAGGCCATCTGGCAGCTCGCCTCATAATGTTCCAAGGATCTTTGTGCTGAAAGCCACAGCCTTGGATTTGGCCATGATGGTGTCAGCTTGAAAGCTCTTGGGAGACGCATGCTGCTGCATGGAAGATCAGTGTCTGATAAGAGGCAGAGAGCCAGATACTGACCGTCAAAAGTGCTGAAATTTGTGTCTGACTTCCTGAACTGTATAGTTCGGGCTAGGTAAAACTTAGGGCTCTCTTGATATGGGGAGAGTGAAGAGCAACATCAGCCAGAGTCTGGGGGTTAGGAAAAAAATGGGCAGTAGAAAGGCTGGGAGAGTGCATAAAACCACCTTGTAGTTATGGAAAATAGTGTTGGGCTCGGAAGCTGATAGAGCCTGGATCTCACTGACTCTACGTACAACCGGATACCTTCAGGTCTGGCGCGCGCTATAAATAAATAAACAAACAAACAAACAAACCGGGTTTGAGGTGGGAAAGGCATACCATGGGTGGCACGGTAGGCCCCAATTGTGGAAAGATGTGTTCAACATGAGTCAAGCGAGATACCACAGACTGCAAGATGTGAGATAAAGGAAAGAATCTCACTTAGAGGGCAGGTCAATGGATTGACATTCTTTTCCTTAGCCCAGTAACACAACCTGGTCCACTTGCTCCATGGAGGCCATAGAAGTCGCTCCCCTGGATCATACAGGCTAGGGCTTCTATTCCCGTCTATTTGCTGTACCCAAGAAAAACCGGGCTAGCCTATGGGCAATCCTAGACTTGGTGGTCTGGGTAGACATTTTACTTTTGTTTAGTTCACCTGGACGGATGAAATAGATCCTGACCGTCAAAGTGCAAGTCCAGTATTTTGTCTTGAACTTCTTCTGAGAATCCGGTTGTATGCAGACATGCCACTCTGCGCGTGTCAGTGCCCAAAGAAGCCACTGCTGGAGGTATCAGTGTGGTGGATTGAAGCCTCAAGTAGGTCCTGAGGGATGAGCTTAGCCTCTTAAGCCATATTTAAGGCTTGTCAGTAGGAAGGAAAGCCTGAAAATCGCAGATCTCCAAAGATTCCGGTTGCCACAAGCACATCTGTATTAGCCTGACTGATGGTGTATACCTTGCATTGTAGGCCTCCAAAAGCGTGTCCCCCTTATTCAACTAGGCAGAAGCAGAAAGCGGGTGTGTGGTGAGGCATAATTTCTCTGAACCAAGTGGCATGTAATGCGCCTCGAGCTTCCTAATTGTGGCTTGAACCATGTGGCCCTTTTGCCAAATCTTGTTAGCCTTCGCCATAACATCCTCCTGGATCTGTAATACAGATCTACAGGAAAATCTGAGGGCTCAGGAACTCAGAGAAGATTCCCTATTCTTATTGTGACACCTCAGTAGTGGGAACTCCTAGGAATTACGATAGTGCAAGCAACCTGTTTCTGTTGTGGAAAGACTTGGCTGAATAAGGTATCTCGTCCTCAGCTTTGCTTACTGATTAATCTTTGACCAGAGGTTTGGCAAGATCCAAGGTGGGAGCTGGTGGCTGCTAAGCTAGCAGAAGCGGGTTTGGATGGCACCAGCATGCTAGGTAGCTGATTGTGGGCAGGTGCTACTGGATCAATGATATGAGGGTCCAGATCAGCTGCAGGAGTCAATTTGGGAATAGTGCTTACAGGCTTACTTGACTTACTGGCAGGGGCGTTGCTAGGGGGGGGCTAAGGGGGCTATAGCCCCTGATCTTTTGGTTGTAGCCCCGGATAGAATCTCAGGAGCTACAGCCAAAAATCTAGCTAGCCCCCAGTCCCAAAAGTTCCGACATCAGCCTAGCCCCGGGTCTTTTCCAGACCTAGCAACTCCCCTGCTTACTGGTGCACTCCTTGGGCACCAGTTTGTTTTGGTCGGCCAGTTTGTGAATACTGAGGCGTGCAGATTTTGAGACATGAGGCTTTTGCCTACCAAAGTAGAGTCCTTTGAGTTAGGTCTCAGGAGACCCATGAGATGTATTCAAGTAGAAGGGGCGATGTGAATCTTGAGCGGAGGCATTGAAAGACCGAAGTACCTTCATCAAAGAAGTCCCTGTAAACCCTGCCCCCTCCCATACTAGGTCCTAAGAACCTGTAGCCCTGGTACCAGTGTCAGCCATTGCGGCTCTGGGGCCATCTCTGGGGGTTCTTGGAGGGTCCGAAGGAGCCCTCCCGTGCGTAGCGGTCTGATGAGAGGAGTCACCGCGCCGAGGTGACTGGCAAAAAAGGGTTCTTAACTCGGCACAGCGTGAAGCTCAGAAACAGTGATCTCTGACTAACTCCTCCCTAACTGTGGTGGGGAAGCACCAAAAAGATCCCTCCACTGGTTAAGCCCACAACAAAGCACGCGGGAGCCGAGAGACTAACACGACAGGCAAGCATTCCATATGTGGTTGCGCCCAGGCACCTCAAACAGAATATGCATGTCTGAGGCCAGGAATTTCCTGACACAGGGGGTGCAGGAGGTGAACTTATTTATCACAGGTGCAGCACTAAAGAATTTAGAAGAATTGTTTCTTAATGAGTAGACAGTGAAGCGACAAAAAGGAAAAGGGTTGCAACGGTGCATTGAGAGGTAAAAAGGACTAATGGTTGAGGCCAGGGGGGGGAGTCAGTATAGACAGACACGGTTTTATTTGTTGTATGCTTAGTATTAGCTCTTCATTCTGCGGTAACAGCCGAGTTAGAGTATGCATGGTCGCATCACAGAAAAAGAGGTGTCTGCAGAGACAGTAACAGAGATTAATGGATTTAGTGGGCGCGTTTTTATGTAACTATGATGAAGGTGTGCTGTGGCATTGACCCAGAGGGCTTTTAGAATGTTCACACTAAGCACGCACCTGAATCCCAGCAGTAAACCTCATCACAAAGGGTACATGTAGAAAATATACATCTCCTACACAAATATGTTGTAAAGAAGATGTACATACAGTCTGTGCATGCCTTGTACACGTCTATACGTATTAAGACTCGCATTAAAGTGAGGTCTAACTGTTGTGAGTTTTCATATATCAGTTTTACATTTTGCACATTTATTCAATGTACATCTCATGTATAAGAAAACTCACATCGTAGTCAGGACTACGTTTTTATGCATATAGTAGTGTACATGTATGAAATGTACATCTCCTACATGTATGGTTACAGTTCATATAAAGAAATGCTCATTCACTATGTGCATGAGTTAAATATAGCTACATCTTAAAAGTTAAATATCTCAGAATTGACCTGCTGGATTTTTAAAATTCTATTCGAGGCCACCAAATCCTGACGGAATGTAGGTGAATGGTGAGCATCTCAAAAATTGAAGCAGCCAACTTTTAGATATTTGTACTACAATATTGTTTTGGGAAAACCCCATGTTAAAAGCTATTCAAAACACAATTAAAACATAATTCAAAAAAACAAAAATGACACCATGAAAAATTCTAAAAATGTTAATGCAGGGGCCGATGCCTCTGAAATGTATTGTGGTCATTTTTCAGAATTACCCATGGAAGGGATCAAATGTTATTGGGAAATGTTATACTCCTACGTCCCGTCCCCTTTCCTCCATACTTGTGGGACATTCTGTACTTCTGGACTGGACCGGAGCACTTTTTGTCAAAAAGCATCAAAATCAAAAAATGTGTGTCCTTCTCTTTTTACGTGGGGTACCGCAAGTGGCCATAACCCCGCCCTCCTAAGCTCTGCCCCGCGAATCACCCTTCAGTCCTTTTCCCCATGCGGTCGGGGCTGGATGCACTTGCATCACCGGGAAAGATTTTTTGTTTCTGTTGTCCTTCTCTTCTGCTCCAGTTCTACAGTTGCTTAGTCCCCCGTCTGTCCCAGAGTGTCTGGGATTTGTGTCCTGTGTTTCATGCGAATGTCGCTTCGCCAGGGCAGATCCCCATTCTCTCTGCTTGGAGTGTCCCGGACCAGATTCGTGTTTCTACTGCGATTCCCTCTCCATCCGGGCACTCCACCGCCATCTTCTTCGGCGGGAGGGGGTATTTCAGCGTGTTCCTCCACCTCATCTTCAGCTTTTCATTGACGAAAAGAAGAGACACCCAGTAAGTTCCTTAATTACTCCTACGTCCCATCCCCTTTCCTTCATACTTGTGGGACATCTCTCCGTCCTGTGGGACGGGACCGGAGCACTTTGTAAAATGCATCCACATTTTTTACAAAAATGTGTCCCTCCTCTATTTCCTGCGCGCGGCCTGGCACGCGGCCGTAACCCCGCCCACCTTGGCTCCGCCCCGCGCATCGCCCATCAGTCCTTTTCTCCGCTCGATCGGGGCCGGACGCACTTGCATCCTCAGAAGATTTTCTTCCCTTTTTTCCTCTCTGGCTCTCGCTAGCGTTCGTTTACTAGTCTGTCTATGGGCCTCATTACACAGACGGCGGTAAGGGTTTACCGGTACTGGTATATTACCCGTACCGGTAAAACCTTACCGCCTTACTACGAGGTCCCTTTGCGGGTTGGGGAATTTAACGCCTGCTTTTTGCAGGCGTTAAAAACCAACCCGTAAAGGGACCAGGGAGCTAATTACAGTACCGCAATTTGAGGTGCCGTAATTAGCACCTTCCCCATTCCCATAATGCCCTATGGGGCAAAAATGGGAATGGGGAAGGGCAATGGGGGAAGGGGGAATTACCACCCCACCAACCTTGGAATAGGGCGGTAATTCCCCTTTCCACCAAGGCGGTGCCGGTATTTTACCAGCATGGACCAAGGTGCTAATAGCACCTTGGTCCACCGCCATCCGTGTAATGAGGCCCTTTCCACCAAGGCGGTGCCGGTATTTTACCAGCATGGACCAAGGTGCTAATAGCACCTTGGTCCACCGCCATCCGTGTAATGAGGCCCTATGTCTTTCAAATTAGACTTTCCAGATTGTTCATCGTGTCACTGTCGCTTCATGAGGGCGGATCCCCATCCTCTTTGTTTCGAGTTTTTGGGTCCGGAACACCGTTGGGACTCCTGTTTTTACTGTGACTCCCTTTGCGGTCCGGGCACTTCAACGTCGGTTGGAGTGGTGGGAGGAGGTGTTCCGACGAACTCCTCCTTCGCATTTTCAGGCGTTCATCGACGAGAAGAAGAAACGCCCGGTAAGTTCTTTACTTTTCAGAGCACCCCGGCTAGGGGATACCTTTCCGGGTTCCTCTCGGTCCGGGAGGGGCGTTGATCGATCTGTCACCGGGGATCGCCCTGAGGTGCCCGTTGGGCCTAATAATTCTACCGGAGTTTTCTCCGAGGGTCTCCGTAAGGGGCCTGTGAACACCGGAGTACGCTCCGAGGCCCCTCCTGTGGGGGCTGTTTGTAGACCCAGTTCTACTGAATCGTGGGGTACCAGAGCTCGCTCTGAGGCCTCTGTGTCGGCTTCCCTCAAAAACAAGACCGGGGTGCGCCCCGAGGCCTTGGCTGGGCTGGTTGTTACCAAACGGATGTTCGAGGCCCATGCAGATAAGGCTGTTACCGGGCCTGGGTCCGAGGTCCCTCGTTCAGAGGCTAAAGCTACCAACAGTTCTGAGAGGCCGGACAAGTCTTTGTCGGTGAAATCGGTTGCTCGCCGTTCCCGCTCTTGTGGTGATACCAGATCTGATGAGGGGGCAAAGAAGCAAAGTTCTTCTTTTACCGGCAGTGCCGAGGTCCTTCCTTCGAAGGCTAATTTGGCAGTTGGTATGTCACAAAAACATTACAGGCCTCATAGTACCGGCTCTGCCGAGGTTCTTTATGTTAAGGCTAAGATTAAGACCCCTGATCCATCGACGGGGACCCCTGCCTCACTTCCTCACGTGCCGCAGTTCCTCTCAGATGAGGACAAAATGTCGCCTGTTCCCGCCACGACCACGGCGGCCATTTTAGGTGCTACCCCTACAACTACGCCATTGGCCTCTGGTGTAGGGCGCAGTCCCTTGGGTGAACCTAAGGTGCCTTGTGCGCATCCTTACTGGCAGGTTTATGATTGGAACGCCCGGATGCCTCTTCTGCACAATGTTTCGTTGCCTGCGGGGGCGGCTCCTTTGATTTATGTGGATACGTCGGTGGAGGGGCCGGTGTGGCACCCTTCCCTGTTACATCCCTGGATTTGTCCACCCCATGAGAGGCCTCCTCAGGTTCTGAAGCAATCTCCTGAGGACGCTTTTTTCGGTACTTTTCAAGCACTTATGCGCACCGGCCCCATGAGGGAATATTTCAAAGGGCTTTTCAAGGAGATATGTCCACCTGCGCCTCCGGCTCCACCTGTTCCTCCGGTGGTTCCGCCGGCGCCTCCCTTGCCTGTGGTGCCTCCCTTCCGCCTTTGCCTCCATTGTCCCCAGTGGACAAAGCAGTGCATGACACGGCTCAGCAGGATCCTGACCTGTCAGATGACCCTCAAGGTGATCAGGACAACAAGGACCTTCCCCGCTCTATCAGAGCCTTTCATGACTGGGTACTGGACATGATGAGTTTCTTAGATGTTCCGGTGCCCGAGGCACCCGCTCCGCAGAAGGGCATGCTTTCTGGGGCGTTCACCCTGTCTCCCTTGGAGCGTACCGGCCTTTTCCTGCAGAAGGACGTTCTGGCCGAGGTCCGAAGAGTCTGGGAAAAGCCACACTCGGGACTTTTTGTCGATAAGAAGATTGACGCGAGGTACAGGCTGCATTCTTCGGAAGAGGTGGCCCTGTCGTCTTGTCCGCCTCCCTCCTCCACAGTGGTGGCTGCGGCTACGTTGCAATCCAGACCTGCAGCATCCTCTTCCACGACGGCGACTCAGGTCTCGGGAAAGGAGGACAAGCTCCTGGACTCCCTAGGGAGGAAAATCTTTGCCAACTCAGCCTTGCAGCTCAGGCAGGCCAACGCTGAGTTGATATTGGCGGGAGCTAACATGCAGATGTGGAAAGGTCTGTCGGAGTTTGAGGAGCACATCCCGGTCGAGAAGATGGAAGACTTCAATGGAGGCCTTTCCGATGCCAGGGTCTTGGCCCAGGATCTCCTGGAGGCTGCTGCTCACCACGTAGACACCTCGGCTCGGGGCCTGATGCTTGGGGTTGATACCTCACGGCAGGCGTGGCTGCATGCCACTAAATTTTCTAAGGAAGTGCAAGACAAGGTGTTGGACCTTCCATTCGATGGTAAGGAGCTTTTTCATTCTACTACTGATGTAGAGCTCACCAAGACCAAGGATAGCACTCAGACGGCTAAATTATTGTCTGTTCTGGTCAAAGCTCCTTTCAAATCCCAGAGACCGTTGTCGCAAAGTCGACCCTCCTCTGGTTTTAGGGACTTCCTAGACCGCAAATCTTGCAGAGTGGATACTCCTGCAGGGAATAACCACCGTAGACAACAACGCACGCGGTTTTTCTCCCGCTCCTCAGCCTCCTCATCAGGTTCAGGTGGCACCGCCACCGATAAACCTGCCAAATGAGGGTTTTCAGCGCTTGCACGAGACCCCGGTGGGAGGACGCATTGCGTCTCATTGGGAGGCGTGGCAGACCATCACAGAAGACAGATGGGTCTTGTCAGTCGCTCGAGCGGGCTTCCGCTTACCTTTACCCCCTACCACAACCCTCAACCCTCCTTTTCAGCTGTCAGGCTCACCCTCCCTCAAGGCCGAAGTTCAGAAACTTCTGGACCTCAGAGCTGTGGAACCCGTTCCCCTTGGGGAGCGAGGGAGGGCTTCTACTCCCGGCTGTTTACGGTGCCCAAACCCAACCAGGCTGGCCTGCGCACTATCCTAGACCTTTCCCAATTCAGAGGCCGATTCATGGAATAATTAGCGCGGCGCAAGTGGGCAAAAACGTGCGAATCGCAGTGGAATAGCGAAAATCGCAGTGCAAGTGCGAAAATCGCACGAAAAGCAGCGCACGTCGATTCATGGAAGGCCGTGCGCGAGAAAACCAGCGGATGTGCGATAAAAAAGTGCGCGGCGCACGTTGGCGCACGTTGGCGCACAGGCCATCTAACAGCGTGCGCCAGGTCACAGCGAAAATCGCACAGGCCACAGCGAAATTCGCACATAGCGCGGCGCACGCAATAAAAGTAGGCGGAACACGGGCGTAACACTCGGAATGGGGAACAACTTGCCAAAACGTGGGCGTCACGGGGGAAGTACAGGGCACAAGTGCGCGGAACGCCCACACGCTCGCCTACAACACGTATTCATGGAATAGAATAGGGGAAAAAAGCGCACGCTCAAACCAGCGCACAGGCACAAACACGACCGCCACAAGAAAGGAGGCGGTAGCGTCTCTGCGGCTGTAAGAAATGTGCGCCAACAAATAGCACCTATATACTGCCATGATGAATGTCCCATACTGTGGCCCTCCAGGAAAAATGACGTGCAAAGGGGTACCCACAAACACGGACACCCGCTGACAAAAAATACGTGTGCATGTATACCGGGGTGCGCGGGAAGTGTCACACGCGATTAGCAGGGTACGTGCATCACAGGGGTTCGCGTGAAGTTATTCACGCGATCGGGCCTGGGGGAGCGGGCTACGTGTATTACAGGGGTTCGCGTGAAGTTCCTCACGCGATCGGGCCTGGGGGAGCGGGCTACGTGTATTACAGGGGTTCGCGGGAAGTTCCTCACGCGATCGGGCCTGGGGGAGCGGGCTACGTGTATTACAGGGGTTCGCGGGAAGTTCCTCACGCGAATAGCCTGGGCGCGTGTATTTCAGGGGTTCGCGGGAAGTTCCACACGCGAATAGCCTGGGCGCGTGTATTTCAGGGGTGCGCGGGAAGTTCCACACGCGAATAGCCTGGGCGCGTGTATTTCAGGGGTGCGCGGGAAGTTCCACACGCGAATAGCCTGGGCGCGTGTATTTCAGGCGTGCGCGGGAAGTTCCACACGCGAATAGCCTGGCCGCGTGTATTTCAGGGGTGCGCGGGGAGTTCCACACGCGAATAGCCTGGGCGCGTGTATTTCAGGGGTTCGCGGGAAGTTCCACACGCGAATAGCCTGGGCGCGTGTATTTCAGGGGTGCGCGGGAAGTTCCACACGCGAATAGCCTGGGCGCGTGTATTTCAGGGGTGCGCGGGATGTTCCACACGCGAATAGCCTGGCCGCGTGTATTTCAGGGGTGCGCGGGGAGTTCCACACGCGAATAGCCTGGGCGCGTGTATTTCAGGGGTTCGCGGGAAGTTCCACACGCGAATAGCCTGGGCGCGTGTATTTCAGGGGTGCGCGGGAAGTTTTACACGCGATTTCTGCACGGTACGTGTATTTCAGGGGTGCCGGGGAGTCCCACATGTGATTTGACAGTGTGGGTCCTCCCAGGTGTACCCTGTACACCCTCCACGGCCCCTGCAGGCAGCCCACACCACAGGGGACTACCCTGCATCCCTGGTCATGTCCCGCAGGCAGCCCACCCAACATGGGCATGCCCCCCAGCAAAGGCACATGTCTCCTTGAACTAATGAACACCAACACATGTCCCCTTGCACCCCCACCCCCCAGCACTGTGGGGCACATGCCAGCAGTCCCCCACCCATGTCCAACTCATGTCCCCCACCACCCCCACCCCCCAGCACTGTGGGGCACCTGCCAGTAGGCCCCCACCCATGTCCAACTCATGTCTCCCACCACCCCCACCCCCCAGCCACCAGGGTCACCCTCCACCAGGGCCCCACTCATGTCTCCCACCACCCCCACCCCCCAGCACTGTGGGGCACCTGCCAGCAGGCCCCCACCCATGTCCAACTCATGTCTCCCACCACCCCCACCCCCCAGCACTGTGGGGCACCTGCCAGCAGTCCCCCACCCATGTCCAACTCATGTCCCCCACCACCCCCACCCCCCAGCACTGTGGGGCACCTGCCAGTAGGCCCCCACCCATGTCCAACTCATGTCTCCCACCACCCCCACCCCCCAGCCACCAGGGTCACCCTCCACCAGGGCCCCACTCATGTCTCCCACCACCCCCACCCCCCAGCACTGTGGGGCACCTGCCAGCAGGCCCCCACCCATGTCCAACTCATGTCTCCCACCACCCCACCCCCCAGCACTGTGGGGCACCTGCCAGCAGTCCCCCACCCATGTCCAACTCATGTCCCCCACCACCCCCACCCCCCAGCACTGTGGGGCACCTGCCAGTAGGCCCCCACCCATGTCCAACTCATGTCTCCCACCACCCCCAGCCACCAGGGTCACCCTCCACCAGGGCCCCACTCATGTCTCCCACCACCCCCACCCCCCAGCACTGTGGGGCACCTGCCAGCAGGCCCCCACCCATGTCCAACTCATGTCTCCCACCACCCACACCCCCCAGCACTGTGGGGCACCTGCCAGCAGGCCCCCACCCATGTCCAACTCATGTCTCCCACCACCCCCAGCCACCAGGGTCACCCTCCACCAGGGCCCCACTCATGTCTCCCACCACCCCCACCCCCCAGCACTGTGGGGCACCTGCCAGCAGGCCCCCCCCATGTCCAACTCATGTCTCCCACCACCCCCACCCCCCAGCACTGTGGGGCACCTGCCAGCAGGCCCCCACCCATGTCCAACTCATGTCTCCCACCACCCCCAGCCACCAGGGTCACCCTCCACCAGGGCCCCACTCATGTCTCCCACCACCCCCACCCCCCAGCACTGTGGGGCACCTGCCAGCAGGCCCCCACCCATGTCCAACTCATGTCTCCCACCACCCCCACCCCCCAGCACTGTGGGGCACCTGCCAGCAGGCCCCCACCCATGTCCAATCCATGCCCCCCTGCACCTGGGTCCCAACATTCCCCAATCATGTCCGTAATGCCCATCCTCCCCTGCCAAAAGGCCCAACCAACTATCACACCCACCCACATATCAAAGGCAATTACATGTTACACCCCCAATGTAAATAATGCAATTTAACACATGTCTGTCACACACAATGGCTGCAAGTGAATGACAAAACACCCAACATGACATGCCTGAAAGCAATGAGATGATACGACACATTGAAGATTAAAAAAATAATATGTATTGAACAGCAAATAAGAAAAAACACAAAGCAAATCAAACAAAACAAGATGAATGTCCAAGAAAAAATTAAGAAAAATTAAAATAAGCCAATAAAGAAGATCATCCTGGGTCCATGAGCCCTACCAAATTAAACCTAACTGACTACTAACTAAAAAGGGAACTATATACAAAAAAGTGGTGCATTGTCCAATCGCAACCAAAAAAAAATAAAAAAAACAAAGGAAACCTAACCCTAACTATACAACTATATACAAAGGCAGCGGGCTATTCGGACGGCTCACTGGTTGTTGTTATGGGCCAGGGCATCATCGAACTCCTGGTCAATGGCTTGGAGGCGGGCATGTTCCCTGGCCCCGAGGTCCCGCAGGGATAACGCAGTGTCAAGCTCAAACTCCCTGCGAAGACCCTCGAGGCACTCAGCCTGCCTCAGCGCCCTCCGCATGGAGTCCTCCGCCCTGACCATCGTGAGCCGTTCCTCCTCTGCCCGCTGCCGCTCCGCACCTATCCGCTGGCACAACCTCTCCCACACGGAAGCCACTCCCATTCCAGGGTTCTCCTGCCCTCCGGCCGATGCCTGCACCCCTGATGTTGATGGCCCCGAGCCATGTTGCCTCCCACGTTGAGCCTGCTGCTGCCTCCGACGCAACTGCCTGTGCCAGCATGACGGCATCCAGGCTGATGGAAACCACCAACGCCGTCGTGCACGTGCCCTGCCCGATGATGCCGTCACATCCTCCATCTGCTGGGGTCCAGTTGCTCTGGTGTCCACCCCTGCTGGATCTCTGACTCCCGACTGTGGCAGGGATGGGATCCCCACCGAGCTGGCTGCATTGGTCGGGGCAGGTCCACAGGGGGCCCTGGTGGCATCTGGGCTGGAAGACGGCAAGGAGAACGACTGGTGGATAGCCTGCACAGAGGAGGAGAGGGCCGCCACATTGGCCAACACATGCAGGAAACCCCCGAACATGGCCGATCCCAATTGGGCCACGTCGGCACGGTGCACTTCGTGATGACGTGCGTGCTCCTCCCGGGAAGCACGCACGGCATCACGAATCACAGCCGTGCGCAACGCGACCCCAATCAGGACCTTCTCCGCACGGCCAGGGGTTCCCACGTCCGCAGGTGGAGGGGAGTCAGGTGACATGGACATCCCCTCTACCTGCGGACAGGCCTGGGACGGGGCATCCCTGCTGGTGCATGGTGGTGCACTCACAGGGTCAGGGACAGCGACATGCACAGGCCCCTCCACGGTGACCTGTGCTGCCTCCTGCCCCTGGCCCCGGACTGCACCACTTGCACCAGCAGGGATGCCCCCACCAGGCCCCATGTGTGCCCCAGTGGCGGCCTCCTCCTCCTCTGTGCAAACCACCAACCTGGATGGCTCCTCACCGTCTCCCACCGTAGCAGGCCCCTGTGGGGGCTCACCCACCCCTTCCGCTGCAGCCGTGGGGGCATCCCCGCCGCCTTGCTCCACAGCGCCGTCTCCGCCCTCTTCTTCACTAGCCGCTGCGTAGAGGGAGACAAAGAACACAAGCATCAGGGCACTGTACAATGGTCCCCTAGACAGGAAGCAATAGCAGATGAGCACCACTGTCAAAGTACACTTCCATCATGTCCCTCCACAACACATGGGTCAGTCCAGGCAAAACACACACAGTAACAGGCATGGTGCATGCCATGGACATTTCCATGCATGTCCAATGGACTCTTGAAACATTCAATGATATGTAACTCACATGCATCATGCCTCATGCCCATCACATGCACACACTTCACCTCAGTCACATCCATCTGGCCCCAAACACACCAAACACAGCGGATACAAGGGTAATTTTGCTGCTTTACTGAATCTCTGCATTGTCACACACATGTGTCATGCATCCATGGCATGCACAAGTCACAGACACGCAGGTCAGGCACACAGACATGGCTACCATATATGTACCTGGCATCAGCACCCATCCCTCACCCCCACCCATGTTCAGGTACAGAGACTGGCATGCTCTCATGTTCATAATCTGATTAGGGCTCCCCATGCGGCATTTCAACACATGCAACAACCATGTGCATCACACATCACTGGTCGCACATGCATTACCATGATGTCCCTGCACACATACATGCATACATGGCCTATGGCACACATACAGGCAAGTATCATAGAACCAGCACACCGCAACATGCCCTGTCTCACAAAGTAATGCATGGACACTTACCGCTCAACTCCAGACGGGCCTCCCTCTCAAGGATCTGGGCGTGGAGCGCTGGGCGTACGCGTTCCAGGACCCTCATCTGGATGGTACTCATGCGGCCCCGGCCCCCCTCCACGAGGCGCCGGGCCTTCACAAGGGTCCTGGACCTCAAGTCCTCCCAGCGCTTCTTGATCTTCAGGACGTCGCGGGTTGCCACCCCCTCCGCGTTGATGGCAACCACACAGTCGGCCCAGATCCTCTGCCGTCCTTCCTTGCTGGCGCGGGACGATCCAAAGAGGGCATCATACTGCCCCAGGACATGCTCCACCAGGACACCAACTTCGGTGACAGTGAAGCTGGTGCCCCTCTGCCCCTCTGGCCTGGGGTTGCCACTGGTGCCAGATGTGGAAGTGCCCGACATGGCAACCCCAGAGGCAGGTGTGGGTGGGCAACTGGGTCCTGGGGCTGGGCTGTGGAGCGATGTAATACCAGTCGGGAGTCTTCAGTTCCAGCAGGGGTGGACACAGCAACTGGACCCCTGCAGATGGCTGATGTGCAGGCACCAAATGGCAGGGCACGGTGGCAGCAGGCAGGCAGGCAGGCAGGCAGCAGCAGATGGCACGTGGGAGGCAGCTCGGGGCACTGGGGGGCAGTAACTCGGCCTTCTGGGCAGGAGCGTGGGCTTCCGTGTGTTTTCGCGTGGCCAGCTTGATACGGAGTGATTTGGCACGTGAAAATCCTGCACGTCAGCGTGAAATCCGAGGAAAGGCCCTTAGCGCCTAAGCGCGTCAGCACGCATACGCGATTCTATTGGACCAGAGTCCCTCAGCGCGTAAGCGCGTCTGTGACGTGACCCGCACGGGTGTTCCCCACTCAGCACGTGATGACGGGGCACACGTGGAGATACTGCACGTCAGAGTGTCATCGCGTGTAATTGGACAAAAGTGCGCGTACACGCGATTGGCCTATGTACGTGTATTCAATGGGTGCGCGGCCACTTACACACGCAAGTACGTCAGCGAACCTGTATCACGTGGTGCGTGTGAATTTCCGCACGCTATTGGACTGGGAACTGGATTCCAGGGGTGCGCGGGTCACACGCTGTATCCCGTGGTGCGTGTGAATTTCCACACGCTATTGGACTGGGAACTGGATTCCAGGGCTGCGCGGGTCACACGCTGTATCCCGTGGTGCGTGTGAATTTCCACACGCTATTGGACTGGGAACTGGATTCCAGGGCTGCGCGGGTCACACGCTCGCCTAGAACACGCGCTAAGCATAAATTGCGGACTTTAACAATAACAAGCTCATACGCCAGGATGAACATACCGTTCCTAGCAGCAGTGGCAGTGGGCTACCAAAGGAGGAGGAGGAGGATAGTCAGGGCCAGAATATTCACACCCAGAACCAGCCTTTTCGGGATGCCTGATGACCAGGTGTATGGGAGGTACAGGTTTCCACCACACATCATACTGGACCTGGTGAGTGAGTGGGAGGATGACCTCACATCACCCACCCTGTGCTCCCAAGCACTCAGCCCCCTGGAGAAGGTCCTCAATGTACTGCACTTCTTAGCCACTGGATCATTTCAGCGGACAAGTGCCATAGTGGGTGGGGTGTCACAGGCCACCCAGTCACGCTGCCTACACCAGGTCTTGAACATCATGACTGCACGCCCATCAGTCCGCAGGCACATATACCTGCCCAGAACACCTGCAGAAAGGCATGCTGCCGCCCTGGATTTTTACGCAGTGGCACGATTCCCCAAAGTGCTAGGTGCCATCGACTGCACCCATGTGGCTCTACGTCCCCCCAGGGCATCTGAGCACATCTATAGGAACCGCAAGCACTGGCATTCCATCAACGTGCAGGTAGCATGTAATGCCAAGGGAATCATCACCTCAGTATATGCCAACTATCCCGGATCCACCCACGACAGCTTCATTTACCGAATGTCCACCCTAAACCGGGACCTAGAAGCTGGGCGGCATGGCGATACATGGCTGCTTGGTGAGTATGTATGCCACTGCACATGCATGCATGTTGGATACTGAGCAAGGTCACAACCTCACCAATGATACCAATCCCCACCTCCACAGGGGACAGTGCCTACCCTCTCAGCCCCCACATGATGACGCCAATTCGGAACCCCACCACGCCACCCCAGGTAAGATATAACACAGCCCACATTACAACCAGGGGCATAGTGGAGCGCACATTCGGAGTGCTGAAGTCACGCTTTCGCTCCCTTGACCGTTCTGGCGGGCAGCTGTTATACGCTCCCCCAGTAGTGTGCAGGATCATAGTGGCAGCATGTGTCCTGCACAACGTTGCAACACGCCGGGGCCTGGCCGTGGACATGGTGGTGGCCCCACATCCCCAACCACATGCACAGCCGCTGCGCATGGGAGGGGAAAGGGCACGGGGGGAGGCAGCCCGTACACAGCTAGTGGCTAATTACTTCACATAGAAATCACACCCCTGTGGAGTGCACACTGCCCTGGCACATTCCATCTGACAATCAATGATGACTCAACCTGACACTGATCCTGAATGTGTGGAGAATGAACCGGGATTTCCATGTCAGCCTGAGATTGTTCACCTGGAAGTGTCACAATGTGTGCATCCCTACCCACACAGACAGCACCAATGCAGTTTTGTGAAGTTACACATTGAAGCAGCTAAAATGAATACCCACTTGCAAAATGCAACAAGAGGACAGTGCCATGTCAGCCAACCCAACCCCAGCACTGCCACACGACACACCGTGCCATGTCATGCTAATTGCAGGTAAACAAAGTAATCCCCACAACATGACATCACTCTCACTATGTACAGTGGCACTATTAGAAACCTGCAACACCTGAAATGCTCACAGCAATGCCGGATCAACAACATACTTGAGCACGTAGTACCATTAACATGACATCAAAAATGTTACATATTAGTAGTCTCACCACCTGGAAATGCCTGCACTCCCACCACTACCAACTGTGCAGTGTTGGCACCATGTAGAGTTGTAGGTGCACTGCTGCCAACATGGTCCCCATCGCCAGACTAGAGGTCCTTGTGTGGACTTGAGGAAGGGACCTGCAAATTGGGAGGTAGACACAGAAGAAGAGTTACACATCAATGCAACATGCAGTGTACAACACAACAGCAATATGCACTATGAATGTATACACAGTATTGACTACAGACTGGCCACACAGCTCATGGGAGTCCAACGTCACTGTGTAATTCACTGTCACTTGGGCACACCCTTTGCAAGCCCATGGAAACGGGAAGCAGGAGGGGTGTGTGTGACTCAAACCCAAGCATCTGAACCAAATACATTACAAGCCTGCATGTGCCCAGCCACAATGCAGCGTATGCCCACAGGAACCACGGAAGCCAACAGATCGGAGCCAACAGATCGGAGCCAACAGATCGGAGCCAACAGATCGGAGCCAACAGATCGGAGCCAACAGATCGGAGCCAACAGATCGTCCCAAAAAAATTGGGAATAAAAGAAATCAAAATAAAAATAAAAATAAGAAACAATCAAAAATGGCCATTGATGGGCCCGGGGGGGTTGGGGAGGCCACCCAGGAGGTCCGAGGACAGGATGCACACCAGAACCCACCTGCGTGGATCCTGGGAAGATAAAACACCTCCATGGGCTCATGGCCCACACGGCTACCCTATTGTGGGAGTGTCACTGCTGTCGCTATTATCACCCTGTGCAGCTGCATCCGGAGGTGGTTGCACTATGGGAGGCAGCCCACGCAAGGCCCTAGTCTGCTCCTCCATGGCTGCAAGCATGCGGGTGTGGTAGGTCTGGTTCTGGAGGATGAGTGTGCGGAGGTCCCCATGCAACAACTCACGGGATGCCCGGACCTCCGCCCTCGTTGCCTGCATCTCAGCTGAGAGCGTACGGGTGAGACGCTCCAGCTGCTGTTCTGTCCTTTGGTGTGTTGAAGCCTCAAGCTCAACAAGAGTCGTCCTGAGGTGTAGGAGCTCCTGCCTCAGGGCTTCCCTGTGGCCCTGGGACTCAATGGAGATGGCCTCCTGCAGAGTCGCCAGTGCCGCCCGCCTGTCCCTGTTGGACCCCAACATGTCCTCCCTGTGTGACTGGCAGATGGAGTCGGTTGCCTGCTCTAGTCGCTCCATCAGCCTTTCTGGGGGGACAATGGAAGTGGCCACCCTATCCATGGCCTGAGCCATCATCTCGGATGATGCAGCCTGTTGGGTAGCCATACCGTAAATGGATTGCTCCCATGCGGTATTGCCGGGTGGCGTACGGCCACCACGTCGGCGGGCACCACACCTGTCTGGGGCAAGGCGAACTGCGCCTTGCTGTGCCGGCACTGCCTGAGGCTGCAGGACTGCATTCCCCCTCTGATCTGCTGGCCCAGGAACAGGATCAGATGTCGCGGAGTGTGACCCTGCATCCGTAACCACCGAAGGCGTAGCTGCCAACACTGACATCCCCATGGAGGGTACTGACCCTGGTGCAGGTGGGTGAGACAGAACAGAATCCCTCCCTGGAAGACTCACCAGCGACGGCACGTAGGTCTCATCCGAATCAACACCTGAGTACAGCTCGGGGGAGGTGCAGCCAGAGACACCCCTTGAGAGCACGACCTGCAGCACTTGTGGGTTCTCCCCCACCACCACACCACGTCCCTCACTGGTGGTTGGTCGGCCCTGGGACACCTCCTGGGTCTGCACCATCTCCACAACCCCAGCAGTATCAGGTGCGTCTTCCCCTGCAAAGACATGAAAACAAAGTAATGGAAACAGGCATTAGCACCATGGCACACATTGAGGGCTGAGAAGCAAGAGAACCAGTACTTGATTGACACATGTCCCACATGACTAAAACCCTCCCATGCATGCACCCTCACTGCGTATGAAGTGCAGGCAAATGGCACACACTGATGACACCAAGATGGAAGATGAACACATTTTCTGCATGCTGCCTGGCAGTGGCATCACACATTGGCCTGTGATTGGCAGGTGAAACACACATGCCATCACACAGATGGCATGTACCATTGCTATTGAGTGAAGATGGAGAGGAGGGCAGCACCTATTCATTCAGTCCAGTTCCCGCATGTAATAGCTTTTCTGATTCTAACAGGTCAGATTTTTCACCTGGAGCTGCCAGTCTGAAATGGTCAAATAGCACAGGGACATGTGTGTACAAATGATATCCAGGTAACAAAGTCACTCCACTTTACCATACCCATGTCAGACATGTGACTAGTGGACAGCGACATGCCTAGTGAAAGTGGTGGAATGCAAACAAACTGACTGAATGAACAGTGAAAAATAAGCAAATATGTTGTGTCAAGGTGACACTTCAAGGGCAACTGGCGTGCAGTTGTGCTAGATGTCTACTGTTGGCAGAAGGGATACTGCTATGGCCAAATGCAGCTGCGCAGGAAGTATTGCATGAAGCACATGGCTGACCCATACGACTGAGGCGCACACACTCTCACCTGGCACCCAAACAGAAGCCCTCACACACACACCATGCACATGTATGACACACACATGCATGTGCACTCACCGGACAATGCCTCGTAATCAGCCAGATCTCCCACGCCTTGGATCTGTTCCTCCGTGACGTAGGTCCCAGCGACTGACTCATGTGGAGTGAGTTCCATGTCTACTACTGGAGACCCACCTCCAGTCACTAGAGTTGCGGCATGACTTGAGGCCAGCTTACTCTTTGCCCTGCGCTTTAGGTCATTCCAGCGCTTATAGCAATCATTGGCTGTGCGCCTCACGATACCAAGGGCACTTACGATGTCCGCAACGGTCTGCCAGTGTGCCTGGCATTGTGCAGGTGTGGTCTTGGATCCTGCAACAATGACCATCTCGTTGTCATGTCCGGACACATACTCGACAAGTGCATTCAGTTCGTCATCCGTGAAGCTGGGCTTCCTGGACGGGCCGGACTGTGTAGCCGTGTCTGGGGCATCAGCCTGTGCCGGACGAGCACTCTTCCTCTTCCGCTTGGAAGGTGGTGGTGATCCTGAGTGTCCTGCGCCGCTCTGGACACTAGGGGCAGGAGCCCTGGTGGACTCTGTATCAGGAGTGTGGGATTGCACACTCAGCATGGGAGTTGGTGCAGGCATTGGCTCTAGTGTGATGGTGTCAGGGGGAATGTCAGCAGCATGGACTAGGACCGACACTGTCCTGGCTGGGTGTGTGAGGGCTGGGGTGGATGGAGCCGCAGCTGCCCCTGCAGCCACTCCGCCCTGCCTCCTTGGTGCAGCAGATGACCTTGCTGCCCCAGATCCACGTGGCATGATGGCATCAACGTGCACCAGCGCACGTGTCGTAGCCCTGCTGACCTGGAAGTCAGCCATGGAGTCAGCCAGGTCTGGTGCCACAATGGGCTGGTCCAACAAGGGCTGAGCATGGATGGTGTCAGCCACTTCAGCCTCAACGGGAGGGGGGGGGGGTGATGGGTGCCCTTGACTGGTCCTCCACACATGGGGGGACAGGCTCACCCTGCAAGTTACGACCACGTCCCCTACCGGATCCACCACGGCCACCACTTGTGGCTCTTCCACCTTTGCCACCCTTACGGAATCCTCGCCTCCCAGCCATGGCACTGATATTAATGTGCGTATGGGAGTGGCTGTAGACAATTGTCCTGGGCAATTGGGGGTCAAAGGGGTTGGGTACCAGATGGTAATTGTACCCTAGTGCTCTAGCACGGCTGATTGTAACCCCTGGGGAAAGATGACGGGTCACGCAACGCACAGGAGGCCCAAAAAAGGGAGATGACGTGCACGCAACCCCTCCTAGACCACGTGTGCAGAAAGAAAAACCTGCACTACGCTGTGGCACCCAGTAACACAAGAATGAACGTATGCGTGTCACACGCAGCCTAGAATGACCTCTGAAGGGGTAGGCTACACAAGGGGCAAGCACAGAAGTTGGATACGTGCGTGACTCACCGTCTGCCAGGTAAAAGAGCGTGAAGAATGAGCGCGTTTGGCTGGCTAAACCCCCGCCAAAAGAAGATGTGTACGCTGTCTGAGAAGACAGGACAACAGTAGAAGGGGACACTGTTTGAGGGAACAGGCCCAGGTAAACCAGTAAAAGAGAAAAAAGAGAAAAAGCTGTCAGAGGTAACAGGGAATACGAACTGGAAACGCCGTGAAGTAAATCGCGTGTGAAACGACAAGAAGTACAGATTTCACCCACTCGCTCTCCACGAAAAGCACGTACAAGGAAATGGTGTTCTACATGTACCTTATATACAGGCCCACACGTACAGCGTCACTTACGCGGCGTGTACGTTCACCAATCACACGCTTTGTCACTCCTGCGTGTAGATCCATTTTCACCAATCACACGCTTTGTCACTTCTGCGTGTAGATCCATTTTCACCATTCACACGCTTTGTCACTTCTGCGTGTAGATCCATTTTCACCAATCACACGCTTTGTCACTTCTACGTGTACATCCATTTTCACCAATCACACGCTTTGACACTGGGACGTGTCACGCAACAATTTCCTGCACGTGCAGGTGACTATAGGCGCGCATATGCTGTTGACGGGTTCACGCGCTAAGGGCCTTTGCTGACGTGTGGGATTTCACTACCTATCAGGCTGTCCTCGCGTTCACACACGAGAGACCACGCTCCTGGCCAGGAGGCGAAATTACTGCCCCCCAGAGCCCTGAGCACGCTCCCACCTGTCATCTGCTGCTGCCTGACTGCCTGCTGGCCACGTGCCCCACAGTGCTGGTGGGTGGGGGTGTTGGGAGACATGGGTGGGGGCCTGGTGGAGGGTGCCCCTGCACTGGTGGGGTTGGTGGGAGACATGGGTGGGGGCTTGGTGGAGAGTGCCCCTGGTGGCGGGGGGTGGGGGTGGTGGGAGACATGGGTGGGGGCCTGGTGGAGGCTGCCCCTGGTGGCGGGAGGGTGGGGGTGGTGGGAGACATGAGTGGGGGCCTGGTGGAGGCTACCCCTGCACTGCTGGGGGGTGGGGGTGCAGGGGGACATGAGCAGGTGTGCAGGGTAGTCCCCTGTTTTGTAGGCTGCCTGCAGGGGCCGTGGAGGGTGTACAGGGAACACCTGTGAGGACCCACCCAGCCTAATCGCGTGTGATGATTCCCACGCACCCCTGTAATACACGTACCCTGGCTAATCGCGTGTTAAACTTCCCGCGTACCCCTGTAATACACTTACCCTGGCTAATCGCGTGTTAAACTTCCCGCGTACCCCTGTAATACACGTACCCTGGCCAATCGCGTGTTAAACTTCCCGCGTACCCCTGTAATACACTTACCCTGGCTAATCGCGTGTTAAACTTCCCGCGTACCCCTGTAATACACGTACCCTGGCCAATCGCGTGTTGAACTTCCCGCGTACCCCTGTAATACACTTACCCTGGCTAATCGCGTGTTAAACTTCCCGCGTACCCCTGTAATACACGTACCCTGGCTAATCGCGTGTTAAACTTCCCGCGTACCCCTGTAATACACGTACCCTGGCCAATCGCGTGTTAAACTTCCCGCGTACCCCTGTAATACACGTACCCTGGCCAATCGCGTGTTAAACTTCCCGCGTACCCCTGTAATACACTTACCCTGGCTAATCGCGTGTTAAACTTCCCGCGTACCCCTGTAATACACGTACCCTGGCCAATCGCGTGTTGAACTTCCCGCGTACCCCTGTAATACACGTACCCTGGCCAATCGCGTGTTAAACTTCCCGCGTACCCCTGTAATACACGTACCCTGGCTAATCGCGTGTATAACTTCCCGCGTACCCCTGTAATACACGTACCCTGGCCAATCGCGTGTTAAACTTCCCGCGTACCCCTGTAATACACGTACCCTGGCCAATCGCGTGTTAAAGTTCCCGCGTACCCCTGTAATACACGTACCCTGGCTAATCGCGTGTTAAACTTCCCGCGTACCCCTGTAATACACGTACCCTGGCTAATCGCGTGTATGACTTCACGTGTACCCCTGATATGCACGTTACCCGCTTTGCGTTCCTTGTTTGGCTGCCCTGTAAACTGGTCCAGGGTTAGCGCAGCCCTTTGCGATGATTTAGCGATTTTGATGGCTTTTCCTTGCGCGAGGGCGTTCTTGGGGGCGTTACTGGCGCTGCTGCAGGGTCGCTGCGATACTCTGCGCCACGGCTGGTTTGGGAGCATGAAATCCATGAATACGCTGTGCGCGGAAATCGGTTTTAGCGCACGTGCCTGGCGCAGTCAATCGCACGCGGACACTCTGCGCCAGCCGCTTGCGACACTTTTCTGCGAAATTCTATGAATTACCCTGACAATCTTTTCCTACCCCAAGAGAAATTCAAGATGATCACACCCAGCCAGATACGCTCCTCCTTACAGATGGGCGATTGGCTCAGCGTTGTGGATCTTCAGGACGCATACTTGCATATCCTGATTTGGAACCCACACGGGAGATATCTCTGCTTCTCTTTGGGAGAGGAGCACTTCCAGTTTCGAGTGCTTCCTTTTGGCCTCAGCTCGGCACCGCATGTCTTTACGAAGATGATGTTGGTGATTGCGGCCTATCTTCGTCTCCAGGGTATCCATGTGTATCCGTATTTGGACGACTGGCTCTTACGCAGCCCGTGTCCGCTAGCAGCAGTGGGCAATCTCCAGTCTCTCCTTCAGCTCCTGTTCCATCTTGGGCTGTCGGTGAACTGGCAGAAATCTTCCATGACAGTCTCGCAGGACCTGATTTTCCTGGGTTTTCGCTGGAACACGATCGACTGCAGAGTGTACCTGACCGGGGACAGAAAGTCGGATCTGTTAGCCACGTGTCAGATGTTTGCGCAGTCGGAGAGCATATCGGCCTGGTGGTTCCAGAGGCTTCTGGGTCTCATGGCCTCGTGCGTGCTGGCTCTTCCTCTTGCTCGATTCAAGATGAGACGGACCCAGATGGCTCTTCGGAGTTCATGGCGTCAGGCAGTGGATCCGGATTCCACGCCGGATTGAGCCCTATGGGGCCTCAAATGGGAATGGGGAAGGGCCTTGGTGAATGGGGAATTACCGCCCCGCCAACCTTGGAATGGGGCGATAATTCTCCCATTCACCAAGGCGGACTCGGTAAAATACCGGCGGCAACCATGGCACTTATAGCACCATGGTTACCCCCGTCCGTGTAATGAGGCCAAAGGTCTCTGTCGGCCCCCAAAATGCCCGATTATGAAGGAGGTATAATAGTTAATATGGAGATAGATCAGCATAATTGATTATTTAAAATAAAACCTCAATCCTGTAGTGCGTACCAGGGGGCACAGATAAAGAGGTCCTATGTCCCTTTGCAGGCTCAACCAAGTGAGATTATAGAGGTGCAGATGACTAATGACCTGGACAAAAATCAGGCACCGTCGATCGATGATCTCGCTGAATTAGGGCTCACTCTCAGATTGGGTGAAGTAGCAACCACTGATGCAAGTCCTTTTTAAATCGGTCGACCCTGTTGGGCCTTTGGGCTACAATGCCATGGTTATCATTGATTGCTTCAAAAGATATGGCACAAATTACGCTTCCTAAACACGGCAGTAGTATCAATTGGGTACAGATATGCATGGCTAATAAAATCGCAATGGCTTTACTTTGTGGCAATGCCCATGTTTTGTTAAGAGCAGGTTTGAAGCTGTCGGTATGTAGAGAGCTAAACAATAAGAGCCACAGTAATGTAAGTAAATATACGTCTACAGGGAGTATAAAGCACCCCATGGAGCTATTGGTTAGACTGTATAAAATCCATACCACCGATTAACGTCCCTTTCTGAACAGATCCACGCTCTTTCAAATATGGGCTTATATACCATGGCTTTCATTAATATCAACTGTTAAGAAGGATTTCTGAACTCTGTTCTGGAGGAGCAGAGGTTCAGAAGGCCAGCCTAGTTTCTTGGAACAGGGTAACATCTGGACAAGCCAGACCAATCAGGGTAGCTATGGCAGGCGGACAAGACTAAGTCTCAGGAGGGGTGAGGGTGACTGAAAGACCTCAATGAGCATACAAAGCAAGGACACTTAAAAAATTACTCCAGACAGGTGTTATATTAAAAATATAGACAAATTGGTTACAAGGCCTTTGTAACATAGACCATAGCAAAGAATCACAGTAACACTAAGTAAACCAATACATCACACTCAATACAATATATATACAAGACCAATGGGGTCTATAGGGTTAAATGCACAGAATATGTTGACAACCTAGAGGGGAAGAAAACAGGCAGTGCAGGTAATCTTTAGACCCAGCTCCACATCAATAATACACCCAACTATGAGGCAGTCCAAGCCCTACGAAGAGAGGAGCCTTGTGCTCAATAGTACATGCACGTGCGTGTGCCAATGGGCAGGATAGGGTCTCTTCAAGGGTCTCTAGCAGCTCAGGAAGGTGGATGAGACGATGCAGAACAAGTTCCCACTATTCAAGAAGGACCTCCACTTGAGGGTAGAGGGGCAGTTTGAGAGTGCGGGATGGAGTCGCTATTTCGCAATAGCTGTGGAAAGGAAAGGGGCCCTCAGGGGCCACTTGTGCGTAAAAATTGGCTCCTGTGCTAGGGGCCACCGGTTGGGGTAAGGAGTACTCACCGGTCCCTGACGCAGGCAGACCCAAACTTTGCCAGTACACTCCACTTCGCTGGCAGGTTCGAATGCGGCAAAAAGGACATCTCTGCACCTTTCAGTTCCTAAGATACAGCGATGATTCTCAAACGGGACAGTGGCGATTGCTCCGCTCCGGGTGGAGGAATTGGCCAGTTTCACTGCAGCAGGTTTCAGGGGCAAGAGGGTCCTTAATGCAGCAAACTTGCACAGGTCGTTGCCGCAGCAGGGCAACACGGTAACCGCGTTTACGCCGGTCCTTGCGCACTCGTCTCACTTCAGACCTCGGAATGCCAAGTGTATGAAATTCAGTGTGAGGGTGCCGTGGACACAGAGCTAGCAGTATACCAAGTTTTGAGGGCTATAGCAAAGCAACTGGGTAAGCTGGTCAGCCCACTGGTTGGCCCAGGGACACTTCTGAGAAAGCTTACTTGCAGGGTTTGAAATAGGATTGGACTTCGGGGGAGTATCTCGCGCTCAAGGTCAGTTTTCTTAATGTAACTATTAAGGTAGGTCAAACAAATGTTCCAAATGTCCAAATCATATAAGATATGATGTTTTTATTCTCCAAGAAAAACAGCCAACACGTGTTTCGACCCCAGTTCGTTGTCAAGGCCTAAAGTGAATCCAAATGCTTTATCTTCTATTGACATCTGTTGAGTTTAATGAACCTGAGTAAATGTAAAATATGCTTCCAAATATGTTGACTGCTAAACAATCTTGCTTGCCATTATTGATTCTGTGTTATCTTGAAGCAAATTGAAAAACAACACTTCAGTTTCAAGGGACCATTTCTGGTGTATATTGTGTTAGATGCCCTTCAAAATTGGGATTGTTCCCGTGCACCAGTTCTCAGAATCGCCTGACAGCAGTTTTTCAACTTTGTGGGAAGTTTGAGGGGGCAGGATCATCTTGCTGCCAGGCTTTTGGAATTACATAATTTTCAGGTCAGGTTTTGGAACCATTCCAGGGTGGTTATTAGCGCACCATCAGGGATCGATCCCACATAATTAATTTCTTACTTGCAGGGTTTGATGAAGGTGCCAAGAATAGTTGGTCCCACTATTCCAATGGGTGAAAGCATCTTCGTAGACCTTCTAGGACGACCAGATGCAGAGGGGTCCCACGGGACTGTTAGGGAGAATTCTCATTCTATAGCTAATTTCCCTTACCTATAGAGTCCCCCAGCAGCTTTGCTGGATTTGAAGAGTTTCTTTTTTTCTCCTGCTAAGAGTGAGACTCTTTTTCCCCACTCTTAGGCATATTTGCTATGTGTGTTCTAGGCTATTTGTTTAACGTCTATGGGGTTTATCTCACACTCATAGGAACCATCTTTATCTACATGTGTTACACAACACCCTCCGTGCAGTGATACAGGGGTGTTGTAGTGACCCCCAAACATAGACTCCATACCCTGGGACTGACTACTGTCTCCCAGGGCATGTAAAGTCCCCATTGACTTTACTAGTCACACTTTATGAACAAAACCAGTACAAACCATCTTACTGTGTAGGTACTGGCAAGGGTTCCTAGTTTTTCCCTTATGTTCATTTTCGAGAGGGTACTGTACAGTCCCTCTCTCAAATGTTTCTGGCTGGTGGCAGTGGTTACTACCAAAAATATTCGACTGCAAATAATTCCCTATGGGATTTTCCCATTGTTCGAGGCTACCACACTTACTGACAGCCTCTAAGATACAGGTTTGTTTTTTAAAGTAAACCTACTTTACTCCGGTAGGTTTTATTTGCCAGAACTTTTATATAAATTCTTTCTCGTGTCTTTCTCTAAGATCCTAACCCAGGTCGGGGATCCTTTGTTCGTCCTTTTGGCGGGCTTCTGCCAAGAAGCCCACCTTTCGGTGCCACTGAGTCTGGGGTGGACCCATTGTGTGGGAGGGGGAGTAGGACCCCTGGACAGGGTTGCCTCAGCAACCCATGTCGCACTCTGCCCTGATAGGCTGGAGGGTCTCCCGCCAGGATGACCACTCCACTGTGTGAGTGACAGCTAGGCTGTATGAATGGGGATCTTTTTGCATAAAAGCAGGGTCCTGAGGACTGGAAGAGCACGACATCAACACTGGAACGAAGAAGCCCTAAAGGAAGGAAGCCAAATACATCTGCGCCAACTGAACCACCGGTGAAGCCCTGCTGCAGCGTCTCACCACTTTTCTCCACACGACGAGAGAAGATCTTCATCTGCAAGAGCCTTCTTCCCTTGAGTTGGTAGGGGCAACCAGTTTGCCAATCGCCTTCCAGGACCTGCCTTGATCGAATCGCCAGTGCCCTGCACTCGGAGACCGGATAGCCAGGCACCCGTCCATCCGGACCGCGATTTAAAGGAGCGTACCTTTTATTTCATTTGGCAGCACCACGGCTGGTTTCATCCCTGGGCAGTGTAGTAACTCGAATCTTCCTCCACGACGAGAGTCTCTCTTCCTCTGCTGGATCTCCCGAACTGCAGGAACTGCCAGGAACAACCGCCACTACAGGAGCCTCTTCTACATTTTAAGGTACTTTGTTCCGCCAGGCCTCCCTTTACTTTTGGTAGTGCTAATGGTGTTTTAAATCCTTTACCTACCTGCTGGGTTGGCTGCCCGTATCATCTAACATTGTCTTTCACCTTCTGCAACCAACCTTTCGAATCGTTTAACAAAGACTTGACTGCAGCTGCAAGAACATTTTGCTCCTGGGCTCTTTGCCATGTACCACTGACTCTGGCACAGGCCTATTGACTCTGGCTGAATCTTTTATAACTGCCCTCTCTAGATTGCTTCTCACCTAGAAATGTGTTGGTGCACCTAACTCTCATAACCACCTTTACCTTCCCACTTTTAAACTTGTGAAGTGCCATTTTGTTCGGTTTTCACTTCAGTATTATACATGCTAAAGTACTGCCTTGCCTAAACTTGTTCATAATCTTATTGGGAAGTGTTGCTAGGGTGCCTAATAGTAGATTCCTGTATAACTTGTTCTTTCCCTCGCTTGTGAGAAATTGATAGAGTGACATTTGTGTTTGGTTTTCACTGTGCCGTTTTGCTCAGTTTTCACTATTGCTCAAACTTGTCTACAATTTAACCAGGGAGTTGTGTATACTTTTCTTGACTGAATTTAATATGCTTTAATAACTGTGATTTATGTGTTTAACTAGAAGTGTGTAAAATAAATATATATATTCTTTTTAATACAAAGCTTTGGTCAGTGTTTCCTTGTACCATGGTATTGTAGTCCTATGGTGTAAACCCTAAATACTGCTCATCTCCCTCTTGAGATACGTCTGACTGCTTAGCCACAGCTACCAACTAAATCTTTGTGCTACAGACTGATACCAAAGGGGATTTATTGCTCATACCTGTAATCTTAATCTTCTGTAGTGCTCCCTAAGGGAACTGCACAGGATTCTGCCTAACACTGGTGTACAGCGGTGAGGATAAAAGTATTGCATTTACATTTTAGAGTGCTACTGGTACCTTGGTTCAATTAACCACAAGGTTAACAATCACAAAAAGTTTATTTTAAACAAAGTCAAAGTATGGAAAGTTACAGTCAGGAGACCCTCCTTACTAATACTGCTGATTAGCTAAGGGATCTGTCTAGACAGAAAGGTCTTCCTGTGAAAGGCAAGAAATCAGAAATTATTGATAGACTGATAGAAAAACAAAGTCTGGATAGTGGGGCTGTAGTGCCTACTCTTCCAGCAAATGCAGCAAACATTGAGGATGATAATGTTGATGATGTTATTGTTGAAGCAGATGAGGAAGAGGAGGATAACAATGTCACCCCCTCTGGCCCTCTGCCTGCTCAAAGGCCTCAACCTGTGGCTACTGGACCATTGTCAGGTCCCACATTAAGTCCTGAATTTATCACCCTACAAAAAATGAGACTTGAGCTAGTGAGAATAAAAGTATTGGATTTACATTTTAGAGTGCTGCTAGTACCTTGGTTCAATTAACCACAAGGCTAACAATCACTGCACAGGATTCTGCCTAACAGGGACGACAGCAGGCTCAGGGGGCCAAACCTTCCAGCGGGCCAACAGCGGTTCCTCGACTTGGCTTTGTGTTGCAGGATACTTGGCTCCTGTCCTTTGTTCGGTGTGAACTCAGGAGATCGACATGGTAGTGGTGTTTTAAGCCTCCTCTTATCCAAAGTTCCCTTTGCGCCAAAACGGAGAGGACCCAATGGGAGATCTGCTCACAAACACACACTTCATATGTGGCCCAATCACGGACCACGGTGGTCCCAGGCATTCAAGGCATTTGGATGTGTATGGTATCAGACATCCCAGCCCACATCCTGGAGGCACACACACAAGGCATGCAGAAGCCTGCGAAATCATTGAGATTCGCGGGAAAGTGCATGACCAAATAAGGACTGACCAGGGTTGACTCAACCTGGGAAAGGTGAAGGGGCAAGATGGCCTAAGGACAGGACAAAGAACCTTGTGGCATGGCCATTTTGGAGCCAGGCCACGTATTCGTGCCAAACGCGGTTAACGCGGTTAACATGGCAGGAAAGGGTGAAAAATAATGCGAAAAGATAGCTGCCACCAGTCCTGTCCATGACACATCTGCACAGTTCATAAAAAGTCCAGCGAGAGTTTCTAGGGCCTTTGGAAATGACTAGAGACCCAAGTGTAGTGTATTGTAAGATACATTGCACGCTTGTTGCATGTTGCACAAAAGCTGCAAGATGAGGAAAGGACTAAGGGAAACAAAGTCTGGGCATGTCAGTGTCCCCATAAAAAGTGAGCGAACGCCCAGAGGAGTGCAGCTGAAGGCTGTGCTTCTTTGCCAAAGTCAGTCAATGGTGTCTAAACAGCAGCAAAAAGTTTGGGGGTTGACACATGGAGGGAAAATTACATACAATTATGAAATCTTTCCTAACATCAACTAAGGATGTGGCACAGATACAGCTACGCAGGGTGGATAGTCTAACAAACTGGGCAATATTGAGGTTCACAAACAAAATTGCAGCATATATATTGCCAGAAAATGCTGCAGAACTATTAAAGCTAGGCCTCAGTGCCGGTGTGGTGCATGAGCCATTCCCGGATAATGCAGGGGTTAACCAAGGTGATTACGTATAAGAGCCCCTTGTTAAGGGGGACTGTACATATGAAAACAAACATGCATACACTAAGCCTAGCTTAAGTAATGCCCAGAGTGTCTTAAATTATGCAGCACTAACATGGGAAACACTGATGGGCACAGGCAAACATTGCAATATGAAGATCGTCACTTGACCATTGAGGTTAGCCAACTGGAATACACGGGGCATAGTCACTTGTTGAATAACTCTGGTTCACTCAATTGGCTTATAACATCTGACATTTTTATGCTACAGGAGACATGGCTAGATTGTCCCTTGGTGGTTGATGGTTTTCATATGCATCAGGAACTAGCCACCAAGGGGGAACGTGGCAGACCATTTGGCGGCCTTGTGATAGCAGTGAGAAATAGGTTCTGTTCTAAGCAAGTATACTTGGATAGAGTGGGTGGAAATGTAATGGCTGTGGTAGTAGATCAAGAGGATATGCCCGATTGGGAGCTGTTGATAATTAATGTTTATACCCCACCAGGCCCAAATGGGCTGGAGGAGATCCATAACAGCTTAGAGGATCTACTCATCAATGCTGAGGATGATGAGAACCATCTGATAGTCGTGGGTGGGGACCTGAATTTGCAGTGTGTTGACAATACTCTTAGACCTACTTATAAATATCTGCAGCGAAAAAGTGCTATGCACCAAAGTTAAGTGAATAATAAAGGTAGGAAATGGATTTCCTTTTTGGGTCTGTGTGACATATGGATTTTGAATGGCAAAACGGTGGGGGATATACCAGGGGCATACACCTGGAGGGGTAACAACTGTGTGGCAACCCTGGATGACCTTTTTGGTAACAATGCATGCCTTCAACGAGTGAAATCCTTTTCAGTAAATAGTACGGAACATAGTTATCACAATCCAGTAATGCTGGAAATTGACATTTTTATACAAGAGGGGGGAAAAGAGTGGTGCCACAAATTTGAAAGTAAACCATGCTGGGAATACGGTCCGGTGGACCGAAAATAATTTAATTAAATTGGATGGTATGCTTAGTGAACTTCCAAGTGCTATGATATGTAATATAGAACGTATGAATGAAGGTGAGATAGAAAAATGGATACACCATCTCACCAGTTAGGTGGGCAAGGTTGCAAAAGTAGGTCTGGCTTTTTGCAATAAACGTACCCACTGCTATGATAAAAACATTTGGGATAAAAAAGAACTATGCATCGACAAATCCGTATGGTGCAGGTAAGACAGTAAATGCCAGGAGACTGCAACCCATTGCAAAGAGATTTGTAGATCATACCAGGTGTGGCTTGGACGATGGAAACATTCTATTCGTAATGCCGACTGGCAGCACATGATTAAAACACTACGGGGAAATTGTACCCGTTCAACATGGGCATTATTGTCAAAAGCTAAAGGGGATGTTAGAGAACATATAGTCAATCCCATACAAGCTCAAACCTGGACGACCTACCTACCTAAAGAACAGAGGTGGGGACCCTATACAAAATATAATGCCGGCTATGGTGGAGGCGGGCTGGCCACTTTCCTTCACGATCGAGTCAGTAAAAAAAGCAATCCTCAAGCTGAAAAACACGAGAGCCCCCGGCCCAAATGGGCTGGCTAATATTGTGCTAAAGAGGAACCCGGACCAGTGGGCTTTTGTCCTGAGGGTTTTATTTGAAAAGGTCTGTCAAACTAAGCATATACATGACTCATGGCACAATGTTCTCTTACCTGCGACAGGATGGTCCCCGAGAACTATAGATTACTATCACTATTAGATGTGTCGGGGAAGATTTTTTCGACCTTCATACTTGAGGCATTGCAACTGTGGGTTGAGGAATCTAAGATCCTTCTTTTTTCCCAAACGGGTTTCGGGCTGGCTCTAGTACGAGCCATAACCTTAGGGTGTTGGACTCTTTAATACGTGGCACCCTGGACTCTGGTACCCAGACATTACATATTTTCTTCGTGGACTTCAAAACCGCGTTTGATACGGTTGATCGTCCCAGACTCTGGGAGAAACTTATTATTATCTTTATTGTTTTTGGTTTATACAAACCTTTACAAAATAAATTCTTTTCATAGTACAATCGAATAGTGAAAATAGTTTACATAAAAATACATCATAAAAAAGAAGAAAACACAATACATTACACTACACTTTTTAAAACACATTTGCCTAATACAATACCGAACCAGTAATTCATTAAACAGCTAAAAACGGACAATTCATATTAAAATACCTAGAGCCTAGTACATCTCAATATACATAATAATTGTACCAGATAAGTGAGACATTATTAATAAACTATGACTTCAACTCATTGTTTCTTAAAAGCTTCCTGAGTATTTAGACATTTAGATAGTCTTCATGTTAATTCACAGATAATTCTCAAAAATTCATTAATACGTATTTTTAAAACCGTCGAGTTACCATGAAGCATTTCAAACCACAAGTTGCATCTATTTACATTCGATATATCATGGCCAAACATTGCAAAGTATTCTATTCTTTGTTTCAGTAAGGCAGGACAAACCAGCAACAAATGCATTAATGATTCATTAACCCTGGTGCCAGCACAATGTCTGCAGGATTTCTTGTCCTCATACCTGCACCTTATGTTCTGAATTTCATGAGTATTTAGAACATTAAAACGAAATCTCATGAATTGGTTTCTGTATGCTCTGGATGGATATTTTTCTAGATATTTCTCAGGATAAGATTTCCATTTCCAGAATGATATAGCTTGTGAATATATCGGGGAGTTTAAGATTATCACATTGTTCTCCAACCAGTCTGAGGCTTTTGGTAATTCTTTCACTTTAAGAGGATTCCTTTTTAGATTTTCTATTGTAAGGCCTAAATCGCTTAGAATTTTCACACAGTCTTTTTTTAACTCACAGATGAAAACTCCAAGCAAGTCAACAGCCATGAAGTAATACAGTGTGTTATCTTCAGACATCATGTACTTTCGTAGTAAAGATAATTTTTTCCAATGTACTGTACACTTTAAAGAGGACAGACCTAACTCATAACGTAGGAGTTCCATAGGCACACATTTCGGTAGATATCTTAAAACCCTTCGCCATACTTGTGCTTCAACTGTTTTCAAATAAGCTACCAATTCTTCAGAGTAAAACTCAAGACCGTATGTCAATCGAGGAATGGCTTTTGACCGATAAAACAGAATACAAGGCATCATTGTAAACCTGCCATATCTTCTCTCCACAGCTGATATCTGGTTGGCAATAGCAGAGGCTTTTATGCCAAGATGTCTTTTTATAAACCCCAACGAATGAGGAGATGTGTGTATATATAGCCCAGGTATTTTAGCATTGATTTGTTTTTTAATTTTAGACCACCACACATAATCGAAAAAGAGTCTTCTTTTATATTTTTCACACCAGTGTAAAATATTATTGTTTTATTTGGGTTTATCAGTAGCTTTCTATTCAAGATGAATTTCTCAAATGCTACAATCAACCTTTGCAAACCCACCTTAGTCCCGTCAAACAACAAAAAGTCATCCGCATAAGCTAACCAATTTATTCTTATTTTGCCCAATTTAGGTGAGACTAAACCACTATCATCTAGAAAGCTCCCTGCTTTTGAGACGTAAAGATTGAACAGTGTTGCTGCCAATCTGCAGCCTTGTTTTAGACCATTATGGGTAGAAATTTGATCAGATAGTAGGCCACTGTTGTTAAGTCTCACTCTAAGCACAGTGTTCGAGTAAAGAGCTATTATAACATCTAGCAGGTTTTTTTCAATGCCAAGATCAAGTAAAGTTGTCCATAGAGTTTTTCTATCGACCATGTCGAAAGCCATGGATAAGTCCAGGGATGCTAAATATAATGACGGCTTGTCTTTTATTCTAGCCATACTCAACAGATTTGCTACGATTGATCCGCCCAAGTCTGTACCCATCCCTTCTCTGAAACCTATTTGTTTTATATCTAATATGTTCTTATTTTTTATCCATAGATTTAACTCATCCAAAACAATTGCTGCAAAAATCTTAGCTTCTACATCTGTTAACATAATTGGCCGATAATTCAAGGGACTTAGGCGGTTACCCTTTTTGTATATCAATATTACATATGACAACTTCCAGGATTTAGGAATTTTCCTCTCGTGTACAATGGATCTAAACATACAGTTCAATAAACCTGCCCATAATGTTACATTGTTTTTCAGTGTAATGTAGGAAATATTGTTAGGACCGGGGGTGCATGTAGACTTAACTTTATTTATGTGCCTGGAGATGTTATTTAATGATATGTTCAGCGACCATAACCGGTCATTAATATATTGTATTGAGAATTGGGTATCTGATTGTTGGTACAACTTCTCAAAATGGTCTACCCAGATATGCCCAGCAATCGGATTTGTTGTCAGTTGTCGCTGAGACACTTCAGTTCCATTGATTATAGACCATATATCCCTAGAGTTGCCATAATCTATGGCATTAATCATCGCTTCCCCGTCCTTTTGTGCCATGTTTGCTCTGTGAGACAGTAACCAGTTTTTATATTTCTGTTTGATCTGTTTTGTTTTACAGATCAATTCTGTCTGATTTGGTGTTTCCTTTTTAGCTATACGTAGTTGTTTTCTTAACAAAGCCTTCCTATTTCGTACTTCAATATCAAATACATGTAAACATTTGTTATTGGGTATCTGTGAAGTTGATTTTATGATATTGCCTTTTGCCAGCATATATGCTACATATGTTTTAAAACAATCTCCTGAATAAGTTTCAAGTTTCCACTCAATTGGCGAAGATAAGTAGTCATGTAACATCAGGGTATTTAACTTGGTTATGTTTTCAGGGGTCCATTTTACCTTAGTACCAGCAACATTAACTGTGATGTTCCCCATATTTTGCACTACATCTATATTTGCCTTCCTCCATGGTAAAACTGTAGATAGCATTGCATGATCACTTTCCAGCAGACAAGTCACCTTTAGTGAACAAAAGTAATTTTGAAAATTATTACTTACAAAGATATAGTCCAATATGGAGCTAAGGCCCCGTGCTTGCCATGTTGGAGTGGTATTAAATAAAGGATGCATTCCCCAACTATACATAAAAACCACCCACATACTACCTCTATATATTTTATTACGGGCCCCCAAGGCCTCCAAATCTGTGGATGCGAGAATCCAGGTTGCATCATATTCCATGCTGCAATCTGCATTCAAATCTCCTGCAAGCAACAAGGCACTACCCATGTTTGAATTCAACCAATCATGCAGTATTTGATTAAGCATTGCGAATAGCTTTAGGAGCTCTGTGTTTGTATGAGTGGCGGTATTCCAGTATACATTTAACAACATTATGCAGACATTGCCATTATCTGTAGCTAATTTAAAAGTACCAACAATTGCACAATCCATGACCTGCTGTTCAGAAACCATCTTTATATTAGTCTCTGATCGATAACCCAGTACAAGGCCACCACTAGGACGGCCATGCAGACCTTTAGATGCCTTCAAATTAATTGTACCAAATCAAAACATTTTAACATTTCAACAATTTTTGCATTAGCAGTCAGATGTGAGCATCCCCTAGTATTCCATGATGCAAGGTTAAAAGCTGTATCTATGCTAAAGTGGATCCTTCATTGTTTTCAGCTTATCTATGGATTCCCTGAGAGATAGGGCTAACCATCTCCATTCTTGCATATCAGATAGTTGGGGTTTAACTTCCGTCATTACCTGCTTATCACCTTCTTTATCGATGGAACATCTAACCTCTTGTGTATAAGTGCCTTGATTAGATGGATGTTTCATGTAGCCATCATTTGAACCCAAATTTCCGTCAATATTATATGACTCCTGAAATTCCATCACGTCAAATCCTCTTTTTTGAAGAGCACCCGCTTCTTTCAATATAAGTGTTCTGACCAGAGGAGAATTGATTATTAATCTAACATAGTCATATCTCTCTTCGTGGATAAAATCTACAAGTTGTATGTCTGAGGAGGTTATTAGGCGTAATTCATCAATGTCATTAAATAAACTTAGAATGTACTGCCTATTTAGGGACCAAGGTCCCCCATCATCAAAGACATAATAAAGCACCAGACTTGGTTCATTTGGATACACAGGACGCCTTAGGTTGCGGGTCTCATTTCTCTTGTTGCTATTATGGTCAGATTCTAGAAATTGATAGCGTTCCTGTCTGCCTTGAAACGACCCTATACCTATGTTTTGACTTGATACTGCATCAGGCAACCAGTTGTTTCTGCTTACGCCACTTTCCATAGTGGGATTATCACGTTTGCCTGCAGGAGGATCCGCTAAACTTGGGTAGAGTTTTTTTACTTCGCTTAGCTTGTGATTCAGAATATCTTCCACAATGCTACTAACTGCTTCCCTAGACAAATTAGGGTATTCAGTAGTGCCTATATTCTCATTCACATTTTTGTCCATTTTTGATGTTATATTTTCAACATTTTTTATTTGGGGAGACTCAAGAGTTTTATCTTTTACAATGAGTTCGGGATACTTGTTCTCATGCAGGCCCTCTTTAAGATTACCACGTGAGGTGACCCCACCACCCCTGTTGTCAATTTGTTGAGCCACTATAATTTCTTTAGCTTGTGCTACTGGGGATATGGAACAAACGGTGGGGGTATAATCCATGATTGTGGGAGTATTTGGTCTAGATAAGGCATTCGGGTTCTTGAAGATATCAAAAATATCTTGAACCCCCCTTTCTAGGGCACGGAGATTGCTATCTATCCTTTCAGAAGTAACTTTATTTTTAAGTACCGCTGATAGCATAGAGGTGCCTTCTGTATACTCTGATTTGTCTGGATTTGGTGTGGCGACCGATGGTAGGGCTGCCAATTTAATTGATGATACTGGAGGGGTTGGTTCTACTGTATTATTATCAACCCCCACCTTGTTGATGTTATTATTATCTTTCTTATCTAGCCAAGCCTCACGTATATCAAGAGTTCTCATAAATTTACGAGATGTGGTGAGGCTAGCCTTCGCTTGTTTTGCCTGTTTTTTTCTATTTTTTTTCTCCTTTTTTTTGGAAATTTTTTCAATAAAAGCACCATTATCGTCATCACTTATAGTAGTTACACCTTCAACAACAGTGGTGGGATCATTTAGACCTGATTTTACAATGTTAGTCTCTAACACAACAGGAGCCAGTCCCTGCAAGGTCTTTAGTGGAATTACATTTGTGGCCAACTCTTTTATCTTTGTAATACCACTATTGTCTGAATGCTTTTTCATGCGGTTGGGCTCAATACCGTAATTTATGATCATTTGTGTAAGCATTTCAGGTAAAGCTGTAAAAGCCAACACCATCTCATTTAGCAGTCTAGAATGAGTCTTTAATTCAGATAGAACCAGTGCTTGAGTCTCTATACAACATGTCCCCGGGGCCACGGCTGAATTTCCATTATTTATTTCCAATACTGAGGTAGTGTCGTAGCTTAAATCCTGAACCAAGTGTTGTGATACATCCAACATTGAGGTTACTCCAATGCTAAAAATTGGGGGAGTATCAGCATAATTTGGGCTCTCATTCATTCTGTTTTTTTTACTGTTGGGTTCAGTTTCCCTATTTACGTCAGCATCAGTGATTAAGCCCTCCTCAGCAAATAGGGATTGCAAACTTTCTGAAAGTTGAACATCATTGATTGATGCCTTTGGGCTAATTGTAAGTTTTTGTTCCATAGAGCATGATTGCGCGCAATCCACCATTTCCCTTTCGGAGTTAGTTAAATCAGAGGCAGATAGGGCCATTGCACGGGCAGTACTCAATCTGGTGGCCATATAGGGCACAGACACGCTGGAGGAGCAAAACTTTATTTTTGCAGATTTTTTTTCAGCTACTTTAGCAGATTTTTTTGGGCTCATGACTCATTATACTATATCTAAGATGAGACTTCGACCATATTTTCAGAAAATGAAGGCTATAACAAATACCATAGGATAACAGAGCAGTGTGGGATTACCAGGAAATGCAGAGAAATGGACTATCACCCCACGGCCTTACCAGACCAAATAAACACATCGAGCCACTTCCAAGGCCACTTCTCAAAGCACCCTCTGTGAGAAAAGAGGATCGTATACCTGTAATCATGTTATACATACATGCGCGCGGTTGGGATAGAGTAGCCAAAGATGAAGGCAAGCACTCACAACACAGCTCGCTGCGAGCATCGAACAGCCGAACAGCCACTTACAGAGCCACTTGCTCTGAGCGCGCGCACATGAGCGTGCGGACACCACTTCTTATTGAATTCTGGGAAAGTGGGAGGGGCCAATCTAAAAGATTAAATAAAAAGATCAAATTAGGCTCTATAATTCATGTAAAGTCCTTATAATTATATTAGGTAGTCCACAAGTCACAGTTCCTTTAGCACAGTTCCTTTAGCAAAGCGAGCGGCAAGCTCTCTAGCGTACCAGTAGAATCTTCTTAGGTTTCACGAGTAGAATGCCCAGCCAAACAGCCACTTACAGAGCCACTTGCTCTGAGCGCGCGCGCATGAGCACGCGGACACCACTTCTTATTGAATTCTGGGAAAGTGGGAGGGGCCAATCAGTAGAATCTTATTAGGTTTCACGAGTAGAATGCCCAGCCGAACAGCCACTTACAGAGCCACTTGCTCTGAAACTTATTAAGGCTGGCTCCGCTGCCTGGCTATTTAGTGTATTGCAGGGCTTGCACTCGTCTACCAAGGCGGCGGTCAGACTCACTGACAACGGTTTGATCACAGAGTTGGTTGAAACCGGGAAAGGAGTCAAACAGGGTTGTACCCTGGTGGCAACCCTGTATAATCTTTACATGTCTGATGTTCCGGACTGGTTGTATACAGAGGTGGGGTGTTGTCCAAAGGTAGAGGGTTGTTTATTATGTGCGGACAACCTCGTTCTCTTAAACTACACCTTTTTGGGGGTAAAATCCATGTTTATGACACTTTGTAAATATGCAGCCCTAAATAATGTAACCATAAATATGGACAAGACTAAAGTCTTAGCCGTATCGGCAAAAAAGGTGAAAAGACCATTACTTAAGTGTGACCTTGTCCAAATATGGGAATGCAGGCATTTAGGTTAAGGCTGAGGATAAATCAGTAACAAATGCTTACCCTAATAGGGCCTCAGTTGGGTCTCCCTAAAAAAGACAGATACTGTCGTATGTGTCAAAATACTTCATACCCTGAGACAGCTAAACACATTTTTACTGAATGTAAGGAATTTGTTGGTACCATTTGTATATGATTATGAATATATTAAGAGTGACCACTTCTGGGCCTATTGGCTTAATACGGATAGCCAAAAAGTTCACATTGCCATGTACCAGCTGTGGTTAATTATTACAAAACGCCTAGACAGTGTAATAAGAACCAACTGTCAGAATGAAATGTTGTCAATTTAAAATAATCTGCTCTTGATGAATTTTTAAACCCTTGTGTATGTTATATTGTGTATGTTTTAATGGAATAATGTTTTTGATATACAATGTTTTTAGTGTTTTGTAAAGTTTCTTTGAAACAAAACAAATAAAGAATAATAATAATAATAATTTTCTGGAGCTTTCTGTACCAAGCCACGGCTTTGAGGCCTCTCACGGGGGAGCTACATGTACCGGGAGGAAACCAGAGGTTCTTCTTTTTGAGGCTAAGGTCTCTACCGACAAAACCGCTGGACCTGCTCTGAAGATCTTGTCTGTGAGGGTGATTCCTCAGCATTCCCGCGCTCAGGAACGCAGTAATACCGGTTCTATGAAGGGGGCAATGAAGGTGGTCATAAACCGTAATTCCTCTGTTACCGGCTCCGGTGAGATTGTTCCTCTTGAAGCTAATTTTGGGGCCAACTCCAAGATGTCCAGTAAACATCCGATACCCGCTAGTACCGGTTCTGCCGAGGATCCTTGTGTCAAGGCTAAGGTGTTACTTAAGTCCCCTGACCAGCCTGAGGAGACGGTTGCCTCATCTGCACATGTGACGCATTTCTCTGCAGGCATTGACAAAATGGCAGCCCAACCCTCATGGTCCACAGAGGAAATTTTGGATTCTTCCCTTACGCCTAATTTTTCGACGACAGGTGCTGGGAACCTTATTTTTGGGGCTGAGCACCCGTTTCCACCTTAAGGGGAAGGTAAAAATCCATTCTGTCCTTCTTTTGACTGGTGTGCTCGGATGCGGCTGCCTCATACTGTCTCCCTTCCACCTGCTTCTGCTCCACTGGTCTATGCGGACCCGATTGGTGGTGGGCCTTCCTGGCAACCATCCTCATTGCATTTGTGGTGGAACCCCCCATTTGAGAGGCCTCTGTCTACACCAGCGCCTAAACCTTCATTAGAGGATGTATTTTTCGGGACATTTCAGAGGCTCATGCACTCTGACCCCATGAAGGAGTATTTTAAGGGTCTTTTCAGGGAGATCTAACCTGAACCTCCGTCTCCACCTTCCACCCCGGCGGTTCCAGCAGCTCCTGCGGTGGGACCACCTCTTCCTCTTGGCCCGCCTCCAGCTCTTCCTCCCCTACCCCTGTTGTCTCCCATAGAGAAGACAACGGTAGAACGGGATAGCACTTTAAAACCTGTGACTGCCCAGCCGTCTGCTCCCGATTCGCTGGATGACCCTCAAGCAGATCAGGATAGCGATGAGCAGACCTGCTCTGTCAGAGCATTCCATGACCGGGTCCTGGATATGATGGCCCTCCTCGACATTCCAGTACCTGAGGCCCCCGCTTCGCTGGAGTCGGTGCTTTCGAGAGCATTCACCTTGTCACCAAAAGAGCGCACCGGCCTGTTGCTCCAGAAGGACGTTTTGGCTGAGGCCCATAAGGTATGGGATAAGCCCCACACCGGACTACCAATAAGAGAATCGATGCCCATTACAGGCTCCACACCTCTGAGGAGATAGCCTTGGCGTCCTGTCTGTTTACTTTCTCGACGGTGGTAGCTGTGGCCACGCTTCAATCCAAGCCAGCCTCTGCAACCTCAACGGCTGCGGCTCAGATTCTGTTCAAGGAAGACAAGATTCTGGACTCCTTGGGCAAAACAGTCTTTGCCAATTCAGCATTCCAACTTCGTCAAGCAAATACCGAGCTCATCCTGGCTGCAGCTAATATGAGGCTGTGGAAGGAGTTGGCTGATTTCCAAGAGTGTATTCCTGTGGATAGGCTAGACGACTTCAAAGCCGGTTTGTCAGACGCCAGGGTGTTGGCACAAAATCTGCTGGAAGCTGCTGCACACCATGTAGATACCTCAGCTCGAGGCCTTACTGTGGGAGTTGACACCTCCCGCCAGGCATGGCTCCATGCGATGAAGTTTTCGAAGGAGATGCAAGACAAAGTTCTGGACCTTCCCTTCGACGGCAAGGGATTGTTTCATTCTTCTACGGATGAGGAACTTGCATAGACCAAGGCGAGCAACCAAACCGCCAAATCTCTGTTGGTCCTGGCAAAGGTCCCAGCTAAGGCCCCTTATACACAGAGATCAGGGTTTCAGTCTCGATCCTTCTCTGTCTTCAGGGAGTTTCAGGACTGCTGGGCACAGAACTGAACCTCCGGTTGGCGACACCCATTGAAAACAACAACATGGTTGGTTTTTCTCTCGCCCATCAGCCTCCTCTCCAGGGACAGGTAGTCTACCTGCCGACAAATCTGCAAAATGATATTTTTTGTTGGTTGCACGAGACTCCAGTGGGAGGACGAATCTCGTCTCATCTGGAGGCGTGGCAGACCATCACAGAAGACCGGTGGGTTTTGTCCATCACTCGGGCGGTCTTTCGCTTGCCCCTCCCCCAGACCCCACCTTTCAACCCTCCCTTCCAACAGATCGGGACACCCTCCCTCAGAGCCGAGGTTCAGAAACTTCTAGACCTCAGGGCGGTGGAACCTGTTCCCCTCGGGGAACAAGGGGAGGGCTTCTACTCTCGTCTGTTCATAGTGCTGAAACCCAACCAGGCTGGCCTGCGCACTATCCTTGACCTTTCCCAGTTCAACCATTCTCTTCCCCAAGAGAAATTCAAGATGTCCCCCCAAACTTTTGTGACATGCCTTTTTGTCCCCCCATCTTTTGGTGGGATGGCTGGGGGCCACATTTTGGCCGCCGCATTTATTGATCATGTAATGGGACAGCTTGAGCCTGGCTGAGGTGCCCAGCCAAGCTTACGCTGTCTCATTACATAATGCCAAGAAGAGCTCAGCTGCGTGTATATTTGTTGGAGGGCTGGGCTGCGGGCTGTCCCTAGTGAGGGGGCACATTTGGACAGTCACATTTGGTGTCAGGGAAGAATCCAGCATTGCAAGAGTGAGGGTTGAGGTGAGTCACGGAATGACTCTGTCGGAATGACTAATATTTTCATTTACACCCCCAAACCGCCCAACCCTGCCCCAATCTACTTTTTTGGTAACATTAATGGCAGATGGCATTTATACAGATAATAAATATAAAACTGCAGGCTCATTGCAGATGCAGGAAAGCCATCTATTAGGGCTCTGTCTAGCCCCTCTGGGGCAAAATACATGGAAACCTCCTAATTTGCATATGGATTGCACCAACAGCAGTGACTTCAAAGAAAAGGACATTGCAAGGAGCATCATTAGACTTTGATTAACTGGAGGCCCCATGGACGTGAATTTAGAATAAGTTGCCATAAGTGAGCCAAGTGGAAAATAACTTTGTGGCGTACAATACCTACATTGCACTATTGTTATATTTGGAGCAACTCTATAGACATTAGGCTTTTTATTATAATAGCATGATATATTAACATGAGCTTTGAAGTTAATCAGAGGCTGCCGCCGGAGTCATTTGTTCTCCAGCACCCGGCGGTCCCGGTAATTCCCCATTGCCGGGTGCCGGAAAAAATTACTCCCCATTCCCATTCGAGTCCCATTGCACTCAATGGGAAATGGGGTGGACGGATGCACCTGGTATCACTCTAACCGGACATGCTAGTTGTTTACAAATTGATTTTCTAGATTTGCATATCTTCATTCAAGAAGAATCCATACATACCAAAACGTACCGCAAACCCACTGAAGTTAATTCAGTGCTACATGCTAAAAGTAATCATCAACGCAGTACAATCAACAATATTCCTGCAGGGGAATTTTACAGAGCCAGAAGAAACTGCAGTTCGGATTTGGACTATGAACAGGAGTGCAACATACTTACCCATCGTTTTTCAGACAGAGGCTACCATCATAATGTCACCAACAAAGCTGCGGATACATTTATCCATACAAAACAATCAGATTTACCAAGCAATAGTAAAATGGATAAAACTCACCCAAACATATATCCATCACTATGCAGTACTCAAGAGACTATAGTACTCTTTACAAATTGGCTGCCAAACATTGGCATATTTTAAAATTGGACAAAGATTTGGCACCTTTTTTGTCTGATCACCCTAAACTGACGTTCCCCACAATCAAGCAAAAACTTTGCCCATCCTTTTTAGATCCGACACCACGTATTTGAGAAAAAATTGGCTTCAAACAAGTGGTGGCTTCTACAAATGTGGTAACTGCAACCAATGCAAATATGCATTAGACAAGTGTCAAACATACAATGATCCTTTAGGAAATGCAATTAAGATCACAGACTTCATAAATTGTAAAACCTGTTTTGTGGTGTATGCCATCATATGTGTATGTGGCAAAAATTATACAGGCAGCACCCTCAGGCAGCTACGGGTACGCATACGCAAACATTTATCCAGTCTAAGGAATCCAGATCCCAAACTTACATTGGCCACGCTTTGCCAACTGGAACACCAGATGGCCAACCTAGATGTCCTGCGTTTCATTGGTCTGATGAAAGTTAAAAAGGGGAAAAGGGGCGGTAATTTGCAGTTGAAACTGTGCAAAATGGAATCCAAACTTATTTGTTTTTTTTAAAAACTTTATTTATTGATTGTGGTACACAACATCGCAACAACACGACATTCCATACATGTCTACAACAGAGACGTTCAGTTCAGGTTTATAACATGATATATGGTATTTACAGATCTGACGCATTTCTGGGTCCTGTCGGGCTGCTACTGGCCGAGCCCAACTCACATCGTTACACTCTGAACGGGGCCCAAATGTCCTTTGGTTTACTTCTCTACGGGAGTGACATTACATACTGCTCCTCGCGCTCATTAACATACATTAGCTCTTTGAGGAAGTGATTTATGTGTGGCGCCTGTACACTCTTCCATTTTTGCAGAATACACTTCTTGGCCACTGCGCACGTAGTATTGAAGAGCCTTCTGGTCACCTCAGATCTCTTTCCTATATCCCTGAATAGGTATTTTTGTGGTGTGAGGTCTGCCAGGAGCTGCGTGACCTCTTCCAGAATTTTTGCTACCTCCCCCCAGAATCCGCATATGTGTGGGCAGCTCCAGTACATGTGAAATGAGTCAACATGTTCAGTCACACATTTGTGGCATTTACTGGGGCAATTTCATGGGAATTTCACAATTTCTTGGGGGGTATAGTGTAACTTATTCAAAACCTTAAATTGGATCAACCGGAGGCCTGCGTTCATGGATACCCTCTTGGTCAGTTCGCAGTATCTCACCCAGGATTCGTCTGTTATGGTCAGACCCAGGCCTGTTTCCCAGGAGGCCTTTATCGTGTTTACCGTCGGAGTGTTGGCCTGTACAGCCGTGTAAAGTCCCGAGACACTGGCTCCCGACCAGGTGGACAGAGCCACGAGGCATTGGTGTGGTGGGGGCTCGTCCGGGAACAGTGGCCATCTAGCCTTAAAGGCCATTCTCATTCTGTGATATTGTAGTATCTTCAACTGGTCTCTCCCCAACCCCGTTTTGAATTCTTCAAATGTTATAAATTTACCGTTGGGGAAAATGTCCCTGATTTTAAATTCTCCCTCAGGGTCCCACGTCTTCTGTACATCTGGATCGTATGTGGGTGCTATACCGGGGAAGTTCCAGAACGGGGCCTCTGAATAGTATGGTGTCTCCAATCCCAGCCTACGGTAGATCTTGGACCATGCGTGTACTGTTGTACTGGCTGGATCGAATGGACATTCATCTTTGTGTTTAACTTTAAAGATGACAGACCTTAGGTCGGTTGGTTGTGCTGCGTGTTTCTCTAAACAGATGTGTGGTGAGGTGTCTTGATCATCATACCATTGTCTGACAAACTGGGCCTGTGCTACCAGGCAATATAATTCGAAGTCCGGGGCTGCTATTCCACCTTTATTATAGTGATTCCAAAATGGTTACTTTGACTTATTACCCATGCGCCCATATTCCTTTGAGAAAAAAGACAAGTAGCCGTTTCCTCAATTATTCAATGTAAATAGATTTAATTTTTCTTTTCTTCAAATAAGAGTGCCCTCTGTGATTACACGTGTTTCGACAGATCCACCGTCTTTCTCAAATCAGGGCTAGTCATGTTACATATACAATAACAATTTGTGACAACATGAAATGTTTTGAATTTTGTCATTCATTACAATAGTGAAACCCCATAAAGATGAGGGATTGGCCGTTTGGGAGGGTGGGGAAGGGTAGGAGTGTTAAGGGATGAAAAAACACATCAACAAAGAATAAAAGGAGAAAAACAATACATTAGTCTATACCAGTTTACATACAAATATACTGTCCATATGTCACAGTTTCCATGGTTCTTATTTCATTTCATTAGTTCTATAATCCTTTGAGAAAAAGGTCTGTATGGTATTTAGGCTTTAAAAGGAGTCGGCTTACCTAATTGTAGTTTTCCACAATTATACTTTCTGTCATGTGTGTCCAGTCATGGGTTAAATCCCAGCCTGTGTAAAAGAAATAATGAATGTGTGTCATTTCACTCGATTTCTCTGAGAGGTCATTTTTCAAAATTCTCTATGTTAAATTTTGGGTGCTTTTATACCTCTTGTTATACATAGTTATGGACAGTTGCCTCTTATTGGGTTTTGCTGCATAGTTAACAAATTTGTTGATAACCGAAAAATGTGTCCATTGTTTACACGTTGTGATTAAAAGTCTTTAGATTTCTTTCTTCAAAATAACCTGCGCGCCTCACGTGATCACGCGTGTATCTAAGATTGAAGTATCCCCTCCGAGAGCCCCTCATGCTCGCTTACCTTCCTGAATCAAATCTCGTGCTAATCCGTCCTCTCAAGCTCCGCTCGTTCACTGAGCTTCCTCGTATAAACACTATGTCACCTAGCAACGCAGTCCTACTACTATTCCTATTGCCGGCGACCATACTTTGGGCCGGTGTCATGTATCGCTAATGTCACTACGTTAATACATGGAAGTTGAACTTTGTAATGCCCTTTAATTAAGTGTATTTACTGATTAAAGCTCCTTCCCACGTTGTTACTGTATTAAATGATTGTTACAGAAATATAAATCAGTATATGGCGTAGATTCACGTTGTGCGTTGTCCCAGTCTTTTTTCAGTTTGTATTCCTGTCTAGTTTTTGTGTAACATTATTGCTGCACAGAATTATTTTAAATTCCTAGTGTTATGTTTTAATTCAGGGTTATTTCTTGAACAAAATTATTTTAAAATCTTGCGGTGTGAGTTTTATTCTCTAGTGGTGTGCCGTTGCATTTAGGGCTTCCCTTACGCGCCTTGGTAGTGCAAATTGTACTATGGTACATTTCTACATTTTTTGTTTTTGTCTTTTTGTAAAGCATATTTCATGGGCCCAATACCATACATAACCTTTCCTCGGATTATTCCTTACAAGAAAGAGGCCATCTCATTGTCAAAATTTAGTCCCCTTTCTACTGTGCGAAATTTACAAATTAATTTCACTTCTTCCTGTCTCAATTTCTTTTCCTGGTCTCCGCCTCTTGGGCCTAATACCACTTTCTTGAGACCGACAAACCTCAGTAGTTTTTTGTCATTTAGCTGGTGGTTCCTTTGCCAGTGTTGGGCTAATGGTAAATGTATGTCTTGGCTTCCAATGTTTGATAAATGTTCTCGTATTCTTGCTCTTAATTGGCGAATCGTGCTTCCTATATAGATCTCTTGGCATTGACAGATTATGGCATACACAACGTATTTTGTTTTGCAGTTTATTTGATCCTCTATAATGTGACTTTTCCCATGTTTATCTTTAAAGGTCACAGTATTGTTGAGTGCATGTTTGCCCATTGAACATGTGCCACATTTTCGAAATCCTTTAGGTGGTGGTGGAAGCCATGTCGGCAAATTGTCATTTTGTCAAGACGGGCTTCAGATATTCTTGATTGTTTTCGCTCTTTTGAAGATTATGGAAGGACTGTCCTCAATGTACTTCTTCACATTGGGATCCAATTGTAATAAATGCCAGTTTCTCTTCAATATTTTCCTTAGAAGAATATTATTGTCTGTGCAATAGGTGGTGATGAAACTAATTTTGTCTTTTTCTATCGGGTTCAAGGGATTGGTGATTAGGCTACTTGCCCTGTTTAGTTTGGTTGCTTTCTCCTGCGCGTGTGCTATGATTTTCTTCCCATATCCTCTTGCCTTGAACCTTTTTTTAAGTAGTTTACATTCATTTACAAAAGTTTCTTCTTCAGAGCAGTTCCTCCTGGCTCTAATGAATTCACCCTTGTGTATATTCTTGATCACTGGGTTGTAATGACAGCTGGTGGCTGTTAAAGTAGAGTTTGCTTCTGTACTTTTTCTGTAAGTTCTTGTGTTAAGAGTTTTTTGTGATACATAGATATTGAGGTCTAAAAAATGTATCTCATTTGCACTTGAGTTACCAGTAAATTCGATCCCCATTGTGTTCTGATTGGCCCTCTTCCTGAATTCCTGAAGTCCTTCTTTATTGCCCTTCCAGATCAGAAGAACATTGTCTGTGTATCGTATCCATAGTATCACATTCGGTTCATACGCCTCATCTGCATAGATATATTGATCTTCGTACATGGCCATTGTTAAATTCGCTAGTGCCGGGGCGTAACTGTGGTTCAAGTTTTGTTCCCATGTTTCTGCTAAGTCTTTATCATCATCTTTGGTGAAATCAGGAAAAATTAAAATTCTCAAGCCTCTAGGAATCTGTTTCTTGGATACATAATTTTTGAGAGAAATAATTTCCCAATATTTATCAACTTCCTTTCGGAGTGCTCTTTCTAGTTTAACAAATTTATACCGTAAGTCTTCCCTTTGTTTTGGCAGGTTTGATGCAAATGCATGCGCGTTGCTTCCTTTTGGTGCAAACAGATTGACTGCGTCCTCTTCTCTGTTTTCAAATACTCTGCCACTGTAGGCACTGTGTTATGTGGTTTAATCCTGGTCTGCAAAGTCCTGGGTACCTGTTATGACCGGCTCTTGGTCATAGGGTTCACTCCAAGGGACACTCAGGATACACAGGCCAGGTACGCATAGTGGTTACTTTATTAGGTTCTTAGGTTACAGGATCAGATGTCAACAAGTCATTAGGAGATAAAGAGGAAAGGGACAGGAGCCCACTGGCTCCCACCACCCAGGCTCACCTAATCTAACTGCCTGGGTTAGAACCCATTCAACCCCAAACATTCTAATCTCACACTCCAGACTCACAGCCTACATTCTGATGGTGACATCAATCCTGGCTCAGCACACATGCAAGTATAAGAGCCAACCCTAACACCTCCTTTCCTACAACAAACAAACACACCTCAAACACACACTTAGAGAAAGCAACCCTAACACCTCCTCCTCTTGCATAAAGAACAACACACACTTTCACAAAAGCAAGACACACCTCACTCTCAGCAGAGTTCCGCTAACCCCAGAGATTGAACAAACAGGCGTAACTAACATCCTATGACAGTCCCAGCCGCCACAACTAACATTCCTAACCAATCAAAACATCACAAATCGCCTTCCGTTCCCGCCTGCCACAAAGGAACCTCGAACTGCCACTTTCGAGCACTAACCGCCCACCTCGGCAAACAAACCACAACACTACCAAGACCAACCAAACACAAAGCTCCTTCCGTTCCTCTCTGCCACAAAGGAACCTCGGACTGCCACTTCCGAGTACTAACTCCCAAAACCGGGAAAAACCAGGTACTGTCATAACTGCGCAAGATACTCACTAACAACCCAACAATCTACCTGGGTCACCAAGAAACCACAGTCACAACTCATGCCGCTGTCAAATCCATTCCAAAATTCAAGCAACACAGCCACACCTAATCACCAGTCACTCACCTGATCACACCAATAAAGAAACGCAACCAGCTGTCACTAAACAAACACAACAAAACCCAGCTGCAAATGTTGGCCTGACATTTGAGCCCTTCTGAACAATTCAAAACACCCCCATAGTGACCACAGCCGAAGATGAAACGTTGCCAAGGTTCTGAGATTGACCAAGAGGAATTCAATGGCAATCCCAGAAACCACCTAAAACTTCACAAAGAAAAAACACAAGATACAATATCACTTACATCTTAAGAATTTCAAACGAAACCCCCTAACCTTACCTACTCCATAAGGTCACCAAAAACAACATCTAAGCTTCATATAGCTTCGGTCACTAGTGCTATGCTAGATGCCTCTGGGCTCCGCAGAACCACAACCCAAAACACCATAAAAGCTTCTCAAAGCTTCACGTGAACTCGCAGAGCCACAAATCACCACAACATAAAAACTTTGCAAAGCTTCTGGTACTAGTCTCCTACTAGATACATCAGGACCCCGCAGAGTCACTAACCAGAAACAACATCAAAGCTTTGCAAAGCTTCTGGTACTAGTCTCCTACTAAGCTTCTGGTACTAGTCTCCTACTAGATACCACTGGACCCCGCAGAGTCACTAACCAAAACCCATCAAAACTCCTACAAGTTTCTTGACCACTTCTTGGTCATGCACAACCTCTACAATCTCTTACAAAACCCGCAGGGTTCCTTGACTAACCACATGGGCCACACTCACACTACAACACTACCAACTCCGCAGAGTTCTTTGACCACTCCCTGGTCATGTACTAACTTGACCCAGAACACTAACTTGACCCAGAACACTCACATACTCCTCCAATACATACATCAGACGCAAGGTACACGGTGTACAAACACCCCCACATGGAATGTTAATGGCCAAGCAGCGCTGCAGTCGCTGTAGCAGTCTTCATGGGTTGCACATCCATACACACACTAACAAAACATAACCTACAATGCCTCAAAACTGGTTATACTAAGAATTGTTTGACATATATATAATCACATTATGAATTGCAGATCTCTTTTCCTAAAAGTTCATGTTGCCAGTACGCGGGCAACTCTAAACACTGAAATGCCTCAAAAATGTTATGCTATGCATAATGTGGACTACATCACTCTGATCATGCACCAAAACCATATACCTCATACAAGCCACTCAAGTAAAAGACATCCTGACATGTTAGAGTGCAATCATGTTTAGCTGCAACTTAAAAGTTCATGTTGCCAATACGCGGGCAACTCTAATAACCTAGAATGCCTCAAAATGATTACAACTAAACATGCGGTGCATCATGAAAATACAATAAAATGCTGCTAATAATAACATTGATACCTCATGGTTACATTTTCAAAAACCACGTATTATGCATTCAACAGAATTACTCTCAAGCACTACCAACACTCATGAAATCACCCATCCAAAATATTCAATACAGTATATCACAGCGGTAACAACCATAACACGCTTCCAGCGTTGACACCATTGTTCAGGCATCAGTCCATTTCCATGAACAGCATTGAGTCAAATGCTGGATAAAAATACAAACAAATTTGGTAAGGTCCTCAGTTGATCACAGCTTGTTGGGGCCCGCCACTGTAAACATACGCTGGACAGTGCAGGCAGACGACTTTGTTTCTCTCAACATTGCTCTCTGCTACGTGGCGTCGCCGCACATAGAATGCTCCACTAGATGAGGTCAGAACACTCTTCCTCCGACAGCGTATCTCGTTTCCTCGGCACGTTGTCACGTTCCAGCAAGTGCCTTACTCTGAACTCACTCCACATCCTCCGAAACGTCACACATCACAAACACCGGCTAATTAACCCGTACCAGTTCCAGAAAACGAATGCTGTACAGCCATCATTCCACTCAATCGCCATCACCAGGTTCAGGTCCTGTGATGTCACTATTCTCACAGAGACCACCCTAGTCGACAGGTCTCTCAGCTCCAACTGCCACTGAGCACAGCGGACCGCACAGCTCCTTAGGCACCCTTGCCTAACCAAGGTCTGCAGCAGACACCACATCATAGTACATGTCTTAGTGGCAAAAACGCTACTTCACTGGAAAAAACGCTACTTCCCACTGCAGACAGAGTTCCCTTTCTGCCTTCTCCTCGCAGGGATAACGCTACTGGGCAGCATTCAAAGTAGCACAGGTGCAGGCTCCCTGCTATTCTACTGACAGCCTCTTAGAATGCCTAGACAGCAAAGGGATGCCAAACTTCTCTGCTTGCCTGTCCATAGCTCCCTTCCAGACAGCCCAGGGGTCTCCTCGGACAGGCTGTCTCTTCCAGCCCTGGGTGGTGGGCGCTAAACAGTCCATGGGGGCAGTGGGCTCTCCCTCTCTTTGCATTCACTTGTCCTCTTGCCTGCACCCCCCGCAGCAGAGTCTCTTCTCCTCTCTCACATGACATCACACAGGTACCTGCTTATCTTTGCTTTCATGAAGTCCACTCCAAGGTCAAAGTCCTCCTTCACCATACCTTGGACCATCCTCGTCGCCAATTGTTATGACCGGCTCTTGGTCATAGGGTTCACTCCAAGGGACACTCAGGATACACAGGCCAGGTACGCATAGTGGTTACTTTATTAGCTTCTTAGGTTACAGGATCAGATGTCAACAAGTCATTAGGAGATAAAGAGGAAAGGGACAGGAGCCCACTGGCTCCCACCACCCAGGCTCACATAATCTAACTGCCTGGGTTAGAACCCATTCAACCCCAAACATTCTAATCTCACACTCCAGACTCACAGCCTACATTCTGATGGTGACATCAATCCTGGCTCAGCACACATGCAAGTATAAGAGCCAACCCTAACAGTACCCAAATAGTAAAGTTTAGCAAAGGGTGAGGAACCTTTTAGGGTGGGTATTCCTTAAGTTGGATCTCTGCGCCCTTTTAAATTGGTGTTTACTTATTTCCTGATGTCCGGTCGCACGGAGGGGTAACCTCGGAGTGTCTGGTTCCTCAACTCCGTTGATTAGTAAGTGATTCCAAAATGGTTACTTTGACCTATTACCCATGCGCCCATATTCCTTTGAGAAAAAAGACAAGTAGCCGTTTCCTCAATTATTCAATGTAAATAGATTTAATTTTTCTTTTCTTCAAATAAGAGTGCCCTCTGTGATTACATGTGTTTCGACGGATCCACCGTCTTTCTCAAATCAGGGCTAGTCATGTTACATATAAAATAACAATTTGTGACAACATAAAATGTTTTGAATTTTGTCATTCATTACAATAGTGAAACCCCATAAAGATGAGAGATTGGCCATTTGGGGGGGGTAGGAGTGTTAAGGGATGAAAAAACACATCAACAAAGAAAAAAAGGAGAACAACAATACATTAGTCTATACCAGTTTACATACAAATATACTGTCCATAGTTCACAGTTTCCATGGTTCTTATTTCATTTCATTCGTTTTATAATCCTTTGAGAAAAAGGTCTGTATGGTATTTAGGCTTTAAAAGGAGTCGGCTTACCTAATTGTAGTTTTCCACAATTATACTTTCTGTAATGTCTGTCCAGTCATGGGTTAAATCCCAGCCTGTGTAAAAGAAATAATGAATGTGTGTCATTTCACTCGATTTCTCTGAGAGGTCATTTTTCTAAATTCTCTACGCTAAATTTTGGGTGCTTTTATACCTCTTGTTATACGTAGTTATGGACAGTTGCCTCTTATTGGGTTTTGCCGCATAGTTAACAAATTTGTTGATAACCGAAAAATTTGTCCATTGTTTACACGTTGTGATTAAAAGTCTTTAGATTTCTTTCTTCAAAATAACCCGCGTGTCATGATCTCTGCTTCCAAAAGGTCAGGGTTTTCCCAACTCCCTTGGAAGCAGATCCATAACCCAGGTTCCGAGTGCCAACCAGTCCCAATTGGGACCTTTTGGACCCAGTCCTGGCGCCAGTGGCACCAGGCTCATAAATATGCCCAGTCCCCGCGCTGGAAGCGCCGGGCTCATAATGCTTGGGTGGACTTACCTGCAGCAGACCATGCTGCTTACTTGCCTGCCAGTTGAGCCTCTGATCCTCTTCTGTTTGGAACTACTTTTCCTGTTGGGTGGGGCAGGAGCCACTCCCTAGGTTCAGAACACTGGAACTCTTCTGGAAAGCAGGAACTCTTTTCTTACCTAGGCGTGGCTGTGGAAGGAGACATCTAAGCACTACAGGAGGCTATTTAAACCACACCCGATGGATGAATCTTGCTTTGCGTTATTCTGCATCCTCTGCAGCAGAACGCTCATCGTGTCTTCTGCATCTGATCCTGGGTCTAAGGAAAAAGGCTTACCATCCTGAATCCAGTCTTCAGCAACACCTATAAAGACAAGAAAGAACAGGTTAGCATTACGGTCTTCAGTGACAGCGCTTCACTTACCTGGTCCATCGGCTGTCACCAACGCCTCGCGCTGCATTCCGGTATCTGAAAGACAAAGGCTTACCTACTCTTCGTGCGCTCCGGAGGTCTTCGCACTGCATTCCGGCATCTGAAAGACAAAAGCTTACCAACTCTTCGCACGCTCCGGAGGCCTTCGGCGCTGCATCCCGCATCTGAAAGACAAAACAAGGTGCGTTTAAAGACATTGGGGAACTTTAATACTCACGTGCCATTACTCCTTTCCACATCTAACCCAGTGGGTATTCCGGCACCCTGCAGCCGCTCCGAACTTGTACCTGCAAAATAAAAAGACAGTTAGAGCGCATCGTGAAGCAGGCAACAAGCGCTTACTTACGTGCTTCCAGGCGCTTCTATTCATCACACGGGCTCCATCTTCAACTCACTTCAGCCCGTCATCCGCCATCGCCGGAACCCTGCAAAACAAGAGACATCATTACTAAAGACTTTTAAAGACATTAGAATTACTCGAAACTTACCGTTCGTGCAGTAAACGACGGACAGCAGTCCTCTGAAGTCAAGAGGCCTGCTCCCCTTATCCAGTGAAGAAACTGGTTACAGCACCCTGCCCTGAGGCAGATGGAGAGCACGGCGTTCACTTACCTAAGGTGAGAGCGTTAACCTTTGGGGTTCTACAGGAGAAGAGAAAGGGAAGAAGAGAGAGACATTCAATAACCCAGTTCATTAATCCCATATTTTCTATCTGCAGACATCTTACCCTTCGAGTCCGACATACAGTGCACAGAGGTCCAGCCCAAAGAGCCAGCCGTGTGTTACACATCACCTTTGAAGATACGGTATACGCCCAGTCAAGACCGGCACCTCTACGGGAATCAGGTGAGCGTTACAGAACGCAAAGCCTACCGCAAAACTCCCATCCAGGCGCTATGGAAACCTCTGGTACCGACCAGCTAGCCCAGTTACTTGGGGAACTAAGGGCAGAAGTGCATGCAGCCCGTCAGGAAACGAACGCTCTAAGAAGGGAACTGATTATTTCCAAGGAGCGAACAGATGATCTCGCTAGACAATTGCTACAGTCACAAGCCGGACAGACCCCGTTACCCGCATCTGGGGGAAATCTTCCTTCTACATCCTCTATGAATCCAGTGCAGATCAACCTACCTGGGAATGTACCTCTGGCTCCGCCCGAACGATTTTCTGGTGACCCAAAGAGGTTTGCCGTATTAATCAATCAGTGCCGGTTGCATTTCTTATGCCGGCCAGCAGCCTTTCCAACTGATCAAGCTAAAGTAGCTTTCGTGCTTTCGTACCTTAGTGGCAATGCGGCAGACTGGTCGATCCCTCTAGTAAATCAAGATGATCCGGTCCTCCATGATTTTCAAGCTTTTCAGCTCAGTATGGAAAAACTGTTCGCAAGACATTCACAGGGGCAGGCCTTGGACAATGAGCTTCTTTCGTTGCGACAAGGTAATCAAGACCTTTTGGCTTATATTGCGTCTTTCAACAGACTGATAGTGGAAACTCAATGGGCTGAGGACAAAAGGATTACGCTGTTTTATAGAGGTCTACGTGGAGAGCTCAAAGATGTGTTAGCCCAAGTAGTGAATCCCCCACAAGATTGTTCGGACTATATAGACTTAGTCGTTCAAATAGATCACAGACTGCAGAACAGGAAGGCCGATCGTTCCAAGTTTGATGCTCGAGTATTTTCCAAACCGCCGACTCCTTCCAAAGGAGTAGACTCTGGGGAACCCATGCAAATAGGGGGCCTGAAAGGTCCTCTAACACAAAAGGAGCGGGAAAGGAGAAAACAGTTGCAATTATGCCTCTATTGCGGAAACTCAGGGCACTTTCTTCGAGACTGTCCGGTGAAACCTGCCAAGAAGGCAGTAGGAGCTGCAGTTACCAAAGTTACAAACTCTGAGCAGGGAAACAACCTCGTCCGACAAGAATAGAGGTCCTCTTGCCGAGCGTGAAAACCAGTTCCGTGACCTTGCATTTCGTGATACCTATGGTCCTCATTAGCCCTGATAATCCGGATCGATTACATGCAATTGAAGCTTACGTCGACAGCGGTGCCATCGGCAATTATGTGGATCATGAAATGGTTTTGAGGATGAATCTAACTCTTTGTCCCAAGGCTGTAAAGGACGTCATTACTACGGTGGATGGAACGGAGATAGCCTCCGGACCAGTAACGCATACCACTCAAGAAGTGACGCTAGTAAGTCAAGATGGACACCATGAGAAGATCGTGTTCGATGTGATCAAGGTTCCTCAGTTTCAGATTATTCTAGGAATACCTTGGTTAGAGAAACACAATCCTCTGATCGATTGGCGAGCAAGAACGGTCCAGTTTCCAGAATGTGTCTCTACTTGTCACCCTCCACCTGGTGTTGCACTGGCAGCAATTTCTTCAGAAACTCCCCAGTTACCTCCCGAATACCTAGAATACCAAGATGTTTTCCGGAAGGATCAGGCTAACTCTCCACCTCCTCATAGGTCTTATGACTGCCAGATAGACCTGATACCTGGATCTACTCCTCCTTGTAGTAGAATTTATGCCCTCACCAAGCCTGAGAAACTTCACCTTCGACAATACCTGGATCAATACCTGGCAAATGGGTTTATTCGTCCTTCCAAGTCCCCTGCTTCTTCAGCTTTGTTCTTCGTTCCAAAAAAGGAAGGAGACCTTAGTACTTGTATAGATTATCGCTCCCTGAACCAGATCACCGTCAAGAATAGATATCCGTTACCTTTGATCCCTGAACTCCTGGACCAAGTCAGAAAAGCATGCATATATACAAAGCTGGATCTTAGAGGAGCCTACCACTTGGTACGAGTAAAAGAGGGCGATGAATGGAAGACGGCCTTCCGCACCAAATATGGGCTATTTGAATATCAGGTCATGCCCTTCAGACTTTGCAATGCCCCGGCCGCCTTTCAATATTTTATGAACGATGTCCTCAGAGAGCTCATAGATGTGTGTGTTGTTGTTTACATTGACGACATCCTCGTTTCTTCTTCATCGGAATCTGAACATCGGAAACACGTGAAAATGGTCCTCGAAAGATTGCGTCAACACAAACTTTTTGCTAAGTTGGAAAAATGTGTTTTCAACGTGACTGAAGTTGAATTCTTGGGATTCATATTATCACCTAGCGGAGTGCGTATGGATTCAAAGAAGGTCGATGCAGTTCTCAAATGGCCATCACCATCCTCCGTAAAAGGTGTGCAAAGCATGTTAGGCTTCGCTAACTTTTACCGCAGGTTTATCCCCGAATTTTCTCAAATAGTCCAGCCCATCACTGCCTTGTTAAAGAAAAACAAATGTTTTGAATGGTCTACCGAGGCGGAACAAGCTTTCCAGGATTTGAAGACTAAATTCATCTCTGCACCAATCTTAAAACACCCTCGCCACGAACTCCCCTACATCGTGGAAACTGATGCTTCAAGCCTTGCCATGGGGGCAGTTCTATCACAAAAGGACCCGGTAACCAATCAGTTGCATCCCGTGGCATTTTGGTCCCGCAAATTCTCGCCTCCTGAAATCAATTACACGATTACTGACAAGGAACTTCTGGCTATCAAGTCTGCCTTTAAGGCTTGGCGGCATTATCTGCTGGGGGCCCGACACACCGTTACTGTGATTACGGATCACCGAAACCTGCAATATTTGAAAACCGCAAAAGCCCAATCCTCTAGACAACTCCGTTGGGCATTATTCTTTGCCGAGTTTGACTTCATAATTACCTATCGACCTGGTACAAAAAACGGTAAAGCTGATGCCCTTTCTCGGATGGGAGTGGAAGAACACTTGATCAACCCTAAACCTGTACCAATCATTCCCGAACAAAGAATTCTGGGTGTAATCGCCACACAATCCATAGAGGAAGTTAAGGATAAAGCCAGGCAACTTGTAACTCCAGCAGACATACAGAATTGGCATCTGCAGGGAAAGGACTTTGCAGTAAAGGACAACTTATTGTATTTCCAAGAACGATTATACCTGCCCAGCACAGATTTACAGAAAAAAGTAATCTCTTGTTATCACGATTCTTTAATGGAAGGACATCCCGGTATGGCCAAGACCTCAGAAAAGATCAAGCGCTACTTCTGGTGGCCGTCTTGGAAAAAAGATATCAGAGACTTTATAATGTCCTGTGGAGTATGCGCCCAAAACAAGAGTCAAAAGGAAAGACCAGCAGGCCTCTTACGCCCTATTGACATCCCACCTCGCCCGTGGCATACGCTTTCTATGGACTTCATCACCGATCTACCTCCATGCTCCGGATACAATACGATTCTAGTGATCGTGGACTTATTCTCCAAGATGGCGCATTTCAATCTGCTCAAAGGCTTGCCAACAGCAGCAACTCTGGCCCGAGAATTTCTCGAAAACATCGTCCGACTGCACGGTTTTCCTTCGGTTCTAATTTCGGATCGAGGTAGTCAATTTATTTCTCATTTTTGGCAAAGTTGCTGTCGGTCGGCTCAAATTGATGTGAGACTATCGACCAGTCACCACCCTCAGACCGACGGACAAACCGAGAGGACCAATCAAACTCTGGAACAGTATTTACGCTGCATGCTACAACAAACTGAAAAAACTTGGAAAGACATCCTTTGGATAGCCGAATATGCCTACAATAACTCTGTCCATTCGGGAACTGGGAAAACCCCGTTTTTTCTTTTATACGGCAGTCACCCTCGAACCTCGGAGTTGGATCCCCTCCAAGATCTTGCAACACCAGCAGTATGCTTGGGTGGACTTACCTGCAGCAGACCATGCTGCTTACTTGCCTGCCAGTTGAGCCTCTGATCCTCTTCTGTTTGGAACTACTTTTCCTGTTGGGTGGGGCAGGAGCCACTCCCTAGGTTCAGAACACTGGAACTCTTCTGGAAAGCAGGAACTCTTTTCTTACCTAGGCGTGGCTGTGGAAGGAGACACCTAAGCACTACAGGAGGCTATTTAAACCACACCCGATGGATGAATCTTGCTTTGCGTTATTCTGCATCCTCTGCAGCAGAACGCTCATCGTGTCTTCTGCATCTGATCCTGGGCCTAAGGAAAAAGGCTTACCATCCTGAATCCAGTCTTCAGCAACACCTATAAAGACAAGAAAGAACAGGTTAGCATTACGGTCTTCAGTGACAGCGCTTCACTTACCTGGTCCATCGGCTGTCACCAACGCCTCGCGCTGCATTCCGGTATCTGAAAGACAAAGGCTTACCTACTCTTCGTGCGCTCCGGAGGTCTTCGCACTGCATTCCGGCATCTGAAAGACAAAAGCTTACCAACTCTTCGCACGCTCCGGAGGCCTTCGGCGCTGCATCCCGCATCTGAAAGACAAAACAAGGTGCGTTTAAAGACATTGGGGAACTTTAATACTCACGTGCCATTACTCCTTTCCACATCTAACCCAGTGGGTATTCCGGCACCCTGCAGCCGCTCCGAACTTGTACCTGCAAAATAAAAAGACAGTTAGAGCGCATCGTGAAACAGGCAACAAGCGCTTACTTACGTGCTTCCAGGCGCTTCTATTCATCACACGGGCTCCATCTTCAACTCACTTCAGCCCGTCATCCGCCATCGCCGGAACCCTGCAAAACAAGAGACATCATTACTAAAGACTTTTAAAGACATTAGAATTACTCGAAACTTACCGTTCGTGCAGTAAACGACGGACAGCAGTCCTCTGAAGTCAAGAGGCCTGCTCCCCTTATCCAGTGAAGAAACTGGTTACAGCACCCTGCCCCAAGGCAGATGGAGAGCACGGCGTTCACTTACCTAAGGTGAGAGCGTTAACCTTTGGGGTTCTACAGGAGAAGAGAAAGGGAAGAAGAGAGAGACATTCAATAACCCAGTTCATTAATCCCATATTTTCTATCTGCAGACATCTTACCCTTCGAGTCCGACATACAGTGCACAGAGGTCCAGCCCAAAGAGCCAGCCGTGTGTTACACATCACCTTTGAAGATACGGTATACGCCCAGTCAAGACCGGCGCCTCTACGGGAATCAGGTGAGCGTTACACCGCGCGCCTCACGTGATCACGTGTGTATCTAAGATTGAAGTATCCCCTCCGAGAGACTATGTAAAAATGGCAATGAACCATTTGAATACACCGGACTGTTACATCAAACTACAATCAAATCCCAAAGTGGAGATACTATCCGACCTAAAAGATGCGATCACGACATGGCACAGACAAGGACTCATCACTGATGATGAAAAACACTTTTTGGACATAAAGCGGCCAATTTTACCAACAATTTACTTCCTTCCCAAGATTCATAAAGAATTTGATAGGATTCGGGAGGGTAGACCTATTTTAAGTGGAATTGGATGGGCAACTATGAACATGGCACATTACATTGATGGTATTTTGAGACCATTGGCAATTAAAACCAAATCGTATCTAAAAGATAAAACTACGGCGATTAACAAACTGGCCACCATAGATTGGCAAGATGACTATTTACTATCCACTTGGGATGTAAAATCACTTTACACATCTATAAGACATGATACTGCTACAGAAACCATTGACTATATTTTTTCTAAGGAAACGGCATCGAACTATCACACAGTGAGCATGCTCAAGGAAATGCTACTCCTAACATTACAAAACAATATCTTCATATTCAATGGACAATTTTACAAACAGATAAGAGGGGTAGCGATGGGGATCAAGTACGCCCCGGCACTAGCGAATTTAACAATGGGCATGTACGAAGATCAATATATCTATGCAGATGAGGCATATGAACCAAATGTGATACTATGGATACGATACATAGACGATGTTCTTCTGATCTGGAAGGGTAATATAGAAGGACTTGAGGAATTCAGGAAGAGGGCCAATCAGAACACAATGGGGATATCATTTACTGGTAACTCAAGTGCAAATGAGATCAATTTTTTAGACCTCAATATCTATGTATCACAAAAAACTCTTAACACAAGAACTTACAGAAAAAGTACAGAAGCAAACTCTACTTTCACAGCCACCAGCTGTCATTACAACTCAGTGATCAAGAATATACCCAAGGGTGAATTCATTAGAGCCAGGAGGAACTACTCTGAAGAAGAAACTTTTGTAAATGAATGTGAACTACTCAAAAAAAGGTTCAAGGCAAGAGGATATGGGAAGAAAATCATAGCACAGGCGCAGGAGAAAGCAACCAAACTAAACAGGGCAAGTACCCTAATCACCAATCCCTCGAACTCGATAGCAAAAGACAAAATTAGTTTCATCACCACCTATTGCACAGACAATATTGTTCTAAGGAAAATATTGAAGAGAAACTGGCATTTATTACAATTGTGACCTTTTGTAACATAGAGAATTTAGAAAAATGACCTCTCAGAGAAATCGAGTGAAATGACACACATTCATTATTTCTTTTACACAGGCTGTGATTTAACCCATGACTGGACACACATGACAGAAAGTATAATTGTGGAAAACTACAATTAGGTAAGCCGACTCCTTTTAAAGTCTAAATACCATGCAGACCTTTTTCTCAAAGGATTATAGAACAAATGAAATGAAATAAGAACCATGGAAACTGTGACATATGGACAGCATATTTGTGTGTAAACTGGTATAGACTAATGTATTGTTTTTCTGCTTTTTTTCATTGTTGATGTGTTTTTTCATCCCTTAACACTCCTACCTTTCCTCCCCGCCCCCCCAAACGGCCAATCTCTCATCTTTATGGGGTTTCACTATTGTAATGAATGACAAAATTCCAAACATTTTATGTTGTCACAAATTATTTTATATGTAACATGACTAGCCCTGATTAGAGAAAGACGGTGGAACCGTTGAAACACGTGTAATAACAGAGGGCACTCTTATTTGAAGAAAAGAAAAATTAAATCTATTTACATTGAATAATTGAGGAAATGGCTACTTGTCTTTTTTCACAAAGGAATATGGGCGCATGGGTAAGAAGTCAAAGTAACCATTTTGGAACACTTACTAATCAACGGAGTTGAGGAACCAGACACTCCGAGGTTACCCCTCCGTGCAACCGGACATCAGGAAATAACTAAACACCAATTTAAAAGGGCGCAGAGATCCAACTTAAGGAATACCCACCCTAAAAGGTTCCTCACCCTTTGCTAAACTTTATCTTTTATATAAGGCTCCACCATTTTTTGTTAGTATGTTAGTAAATATATATAAAAGCTTCGGTAAGATAACCATTTTCAATATAGCGACCCGGCCGATAAGCGAGATGGGAAGCTTATCCCACAGTTTGGTAGAAATTGTATTTAATAATAATTCATGGTTGTCCGAGTATAGGGATGCTTTGTCCCCCGAAACAATAATACCCAGGTATCTTATTTTAGTGGGAGACCACTGTAGACCTTGCGTGTTGTTCGGGCACCTAGTGGCAGGGGTTAGGGGAAAGATTTCAGATTTGGAGCAGTCGGTTCTATATCCTGAGTATTCTGCAAACTCGGGTATGGTTTCCATTGCTGGCCCCAGGTGTGCGTCCGGCTCTCGGATATACAACAGAGTGTCGCCTGCGTATAATGATATTGACTGGGTTAGGCCAGCCATCTTTATAGCCCTCTGTCCTTGATGTTCCCTAATAGCTGCTGCGACCGATCCCATTGTAAGGGCAAACAGTATGGGGGAGAACGGGCACCCTGTCTCGTACCTCTGCCCAACCCAAACCATTCAGACATGGTACGGTTAGTCAGTACCCTGGCTCCCGGGTTAGTATATAGTAGCCTTACGCATTTTAGAAAGTATGGGCCTAGTCCAAATTTCTCGAGTACCATAAACAGGTACATCCATGATACAGAATCAAACGCCTTTTCAGCGTCTAGGGATACGGCTACTGCCTGGGCTTCGGGTTTGATCTGGACCATGACACCGAACAGCATTCGGAGATTCAGTGCTGTTGACCTGGTAGGAATAAATCCGCACTGGTCTGGGTGTACCAGCATGGGCATCTTGGGTAGGAGTCTTGTGACCAAGATTTTAGCAAATATTTTTGCATCACAATTTATTGAAGATAGGGGCCGGTAAGAGGACATCTCATTCGGCGGCCGCCTGGGCTTCAGGAGCACCGTTATTATGGCCTCTCTCATGGATGTTAGCAGTGTTCCTAACTCCATTGCTTCCTTCCACACAGACAGCAACACCGGGGCCAGCTCCTCATTGAGCTCCTTGTATAACTAGGCTCATAGTCCGTCTGAGCCGGGTGCCTTTCCATTGGCTAATGATTTTATTGCTTCCGTTATCTCGTCAATTGTTAGGGGCTGGTTTAGCAGTAATTTATGCTCTATGGGCAATTTCGGGAGTGGAATATTGCCTAGATAGTCTCTAGTGTCAGTGGCTGATTTCAGGTCGTGATTAGCATATCATTCTGAATAAAAATGGGTGAATTCTCTGTTTATGCCCTCCTCACTTGTTATCACTGTGCCTTCCCCTGCTATTATGCTGGAAATCGGCGTATGATGTCTCTCGGCCTTTAACAGGTTGGCCAGGGTGCGACCCGCCCTGTTCCCTTCGCCATATTGGTGTGCTCTGATTGGAGTTGCCATATATAGTAGTTCCCTGGTAGCTAATTTATTAAACTCTTGGAGGTTACTATTGATGTCTGCCAGGGTGTTATCGTCATGTGTGGCTGCATATCGCGTTTCTAGCTCTCCCAAATGTTTCTCCACTTCTGCCAGTTCCACCCTGACAGACCTCAACAGCCCCATGGATTTAGAAATCAGGATCCCTCTCACCCATACCTTAAAGGTCTCCCATAGGGTTGCATATCTATCAACTGAACCCTTGTTGGTTTCAAGGAAGTGTTCTACCTCTGTATGTAGTGTATCCGCTACTGCTGTGTCCTTAAGGATGTCAGGTGGCATTCTCCATCTCCTGACCGGGGTTTTTACGTTTCCCAGTGTCATGTCTAAAAGGATGGGGAAGTGATCTGATGGGGCACGGGGGAGTATCTTGCTATTATCGATTTGGTTCATGAGGGATGCGGACACCAGCCAGTAAACTATACGAGATTCGGTGTTGTGCACCGAGGAGTAAAACGAGTACTGCCTTTTATGTGGGTGTAGTATTCTCCAGGTGTCCACCATTGTCAGTTGCGATAGGATGTGTTGTAAGAGAACGGATGTTCTTGTGGGATTTCTGTGTTTGGAGGTGGAGCGGTCTAGAGTGATATCCAAGATGGTGTTGAAATCTCCTCCCCACAATATCTGCTCGCCCCCAGAGAAGCCTATCTCTTGCACCACATTTGTATAGAAATCAGGGTCATCCACATTTGGTCCATACGTATTCACCAATATTAGTTCTTCCTCAGCAATGCTGCCCCATACTATGACATAACGACCCTGAGAGTCTATTTTACTTTTTTCAAATCAAAAGCCAACGGAGGGGTGGATCAGGGTGAGTACTCCTCTTGCCTGTAAAGAGTATTCAGTGTAATACCTATGCTGCCCTCATCCTCTCAAGAACTCAGTGTTAACCTTCTGGAGTGCATGCGTTTCTTGTAGCATGATCACCTGGGGGTGGTGTCTAGTGACTTAGGCTCCCACCTTGCTCAATTTAGCGTGGTTGTTCAGTCCACGGCCATTCCATGTAAGAGGTTTTAGCTTCAGCCCTTGAGCCGTCGTATTAGTGTGGGCCATGTCTGCATACCTTCATTATGTCTCTTGTCTTAATGTTTCTTGGCAGTGTTTCATGTGCTGCGACGCAACCACAATTGTTAACTTGTAGGACCCCTCCAACTGGGTCCCAGAACCTCAACACCCCCCCATTCCCACATAGCTCAACGTAGCTAAACATCCTGTGACATTTTGGCCCCCCATCCACATCATCTCCCCCAACTTGACGATGCTGCCCCTTGATTCTCATTCCCTCAAACTGGTGGAGCTTTCCTGAGGGTCGCCTTTTGTAGCCATATGGATAGCCCCCATGGAGGCTCACGGCTCGATTAACCATAAACCTTTGTCCAGACCGTCCTTGCTAGTGTCCCGTTATCCTTGTGACGGTAGGTAGGTGGCATGCTTTTGTCAATCTGCAGGGTCTCGCCTCTCCTCTCCCGGTTGTGGTCTTGCATTTTGATCGATTGCCCGATTTCTGGGAGGCAATGGGATGGAAGCTTCCATATACGCCATAGCTTCTGTAAGGTTCTCGAAGAAGTGAGCTCTTCCCCCGTGTTGTATTCTCATGTTCGCCGGGAAGATGAGGGCATAAGGTACATTGCGCATCCGTCGCTGTTTTTTCACCATTTCATAGGGCCTTCTTTGTGTTTGTATGTTAGCTGAAAAGTCTGGGTATATGTGGATTCTATTTTGCTCGTGATGTAAAGTTCCTTTCTCCCTGGATAATCGAAGTATGGTATCTCTGTCCCTGTAGTTAAGGAGACGTGCGATTATGGTGCGGGGGAGCTCCTGGCTTCGGAGGTGGTGCTAGGGTACGGTGGGCCCTCTCAACTAGAAAGTGCTTCGGAAAAGGAGCCGGCTCCTAGTATATCTTTCAACAGATTTTCCACTTGTCTCTCCATGGGTCCCTTGCCAAAGGTTTCCGAAACCCCGACAATCCGGATGTTGTTCCTCCGAGATCTCGATTCGAGGTCTTCACACTTTGAGTTTTATGCAGTTCTGTTTTGAGTTGGGCTATGTCGCGGCCGCATTGTGAAATCGTATCCTCGTTCATGCTTATCCTGTTCTCCGCTTCCGTGATGCGCGCGCTTTCTTTCTCCACTCGTGCTTTCAGGGATCCGATTGTCGCCACTATATCATCCAACTTTACAGTCAATTAATCCATTCTGCACCAGTGTTGCCAGGCGATCTAATGGATCTCTCTCCTGTCTGTCAGGTGTTTGTGGCACTCCCCGGTCGCCCCGTGTGGTTGCGAACTGGCAAAGGTGTCCATTGGGCCAGTCTTTTTCCCTCCTGTGCCCTTCTTCTCGTTGCGGCCCATGTGTTGTGACTTACGGTTAAGGATGGACTGTGTTCTCCCACGTATCACTACCAAACGCAATGTTGTACAGGAGAAGATGGGGGAGTGTTTCCCTTTACACCCACTCCTAGCTCAGGATGTTTTGCATGTGTGCCGGGAGTGACTCTGCTGCTCCTGTTAGCAGCCAAATCCCCCCCCAGGCTTACCCCCAAGCCTGTTTGAATGATTGATTTGCTGAGGTCTTTAGTAGCGCTTCTGGTGCAATTGGGATCTCGCCTGCAGGGGCTGTCTGGCTGTGACCGTTATGTTTAGGATATGCTAAAGTTGCGGGCAGTTGTTCCGCACTTGAGGCCTTATATTGACCCAACTGCTGATTCCACCAGAGTCTATTGTTGTGCTTCCTTGGGATCTCGGTTCCAGTTTATATTGTGAGCCTCCCCCTCAGCCGCCCCTACCGTGGGTCACGTGTCGGATGGTGTTCTTCCTCGGGCATTTGGGTGTTGGCAGGAGCTCCCCCCGGGCCTCTCTCCACTTACTTGGTGTGGGGGGGTAGTGTCCTCCCTCCCCGCGTGTCTCTGGCTCCGGCCCGCTCTTCGCCGTGGAGCTTTAGGTAGTCGCTGTGTGGGGATGCAGGCGTGTGGGCAGGCCCCTGCGGCAGCTGCAGCGCCTCCAGCCGCATGCCCGGTGGGAACGACACATGGCCTCCCCCAATGTCGCCGCTGGTTCTCTTTCCCCTGCTTCTCTCCTCTTCCTGTCTCCTGCCGCAGGTCCCCAGAGGTGTCAGCCAATATTGATGATGCACCAGGGTGAGGCGGCCACTCAGCATCCTTTTCTGGCCCTAGGGTGCCGCAGGCAACGTGGCGCCCCTCCCACCAGCGTGGTCTGTTGCTGGTGTTCTCACGGAGCCGCCAGGCGGCCGCGCAAAAGCCTCCTGGCGGCCAAAAGTTTCGGAGGCGATATCTCGGCAGTCCTGCAACGGATTTGCACTGTTTTGTCAGGGGATGTGCATTTAGCCTTCCGCCACCGAATTTTAGCTTTTCGGTGTGTCTGGAACGGTGCTGGAAGGATTTATTTGATCTAAGGATTGCTTTCGAGCCGGAGCTCTCCTTCAGGCAGCCATGCTTGATGTGCGCAACAGTGCCCCCACTTATTTGTTTTTTTAAGGTCTAAAGAGTGCAGTCTAAATACAGACCATGAAATGTATGTATTTCTATAACTTATTTGTTATTGTGGTCACCTCACGGATGTAACAATGAACCCAGAACAAGAAGCATTATATTTCAAATTTACAATGAGAAGTATCCAGTGTGCACGTTCCATTGGCCATTCACTTTTATTACCATTTGGAATTACAATTTATTGCCCATATTTTGTATAGTGGACACAATTGTAGAAAATGTTACCAAGAGCTTGGTTTGTGCCCTAACCACTATGGACTTTCAAATTGACATTACATAATAGAATGCTGTCCGCCAAACATCACTTATCAATGAGAGCAATAATACACAAAATTTGGAAAATTATTCAAATTATAAATATTCAGGATGATAAACATTGTTTATACCTTAAATACAAACGTTTGCAACCCGCGAGCATTTACGGGTAAATTACGTGTTTTGTTTACTTATGACGTCACACACACGTTATGTGTGATTTCATCACGCCAGAACAGCATTTTTTCAATATGATGACTCTGTAACCAGGAACACCGAGATCATCACATGGACGAACGCCATTAGGCATGGATGAAAACACCAGTGATTGAACCCATTTATCTGTAGCCCCCCAGTACGAGATGTGCATTAGCTAAGCATCAGCTGATTATTCTGAATAATGTCATCCTGTTGCTCATACCGAACGTTTTGGGCTGACTCATATTTCACATTATTTTGTTGAAGCTAGTCTTTCTTAAATTTGAAGTGAAGGCCAATGCGTTTTACGGTAATATTAGTAACATGAATCTAGCGCTTTTAGTGCCAATCTATGGACCCATAACATGAGCCCTATGTTCATAGGGGGGGGGGGTCAACATAAACAGGACGATATGCCCAATTATACAATTTTCCCTTTTCCTTTTCTCTTGAAAGAATATTTCAAGTTTGACTGTCAACTTAGCCGATTTGAAGAGATTTCGACCATATACAGATAACGGGGTGATTCACCACTCATCTATCAAGACGAGCAATACAGCATTGAAATATTTAAAAAATACTCACAGTGGAAGACAATTTACTGAATACGCAGAAGTGGGACGGATTGGTCCCTGAGGAATGTTTCTTTTGCAGAGTTCTCAAGAACGTTTTTATTTTCAGGCTTTTTTAAAGCTGCATAAAATACAATTAGCACTTGTATTGAATCCAATATTATATTTTAGATTTGAGACAAGTTAAATACAGATCGGGATAAGCTATTTTCTTAGCTTTCTCACCTAAAAATGTGTAGATGATGCCCTCCTGGGGGTGCTTACATTTTAGCATGAATAGTTCACCACTTACTGAAAATATGAACGACACATTCTTGGTCACCTCACCCAATAACAATCGCTAATCATAACGGCTCACCCACTACTTACGGCCAAGATGATTCTGCCCACTGGAACTCTCATTTGTCACTGTAACCACTGCTATTTCTATTTCTGCATTTACTTTCATCCCTAATTTGCTCCTAGATCATAATACTCACCAATTAAGTTGCATGTTTTATTAATGATGAGATAATAGCCAATGCTGATTTTGAAATGTATTTTTCTTTTTCAAATTTTTGACCATGACGCTTGCTTTCTTCACTTGAAATATCCTGTTTGGTATGTGTGGTTTTATTATCATCTTTTGGTTTTAAGTTGGTTATGTTTATGATTCCAATTTCCTTATTATATGTTCCACACTATTTTGTTTTCATTACATTGGGTTCAATGACAATGCACAGCCTTGAGAACTGTTTCTTGAGACTAAGAAATAAATCCAATGTATTCAACCCAAGAAATTGCACTTTGCAACATTTGTTTGAATATTCAGATTGCATCTGTGGAATAACTTTGAACTTTTAGTTTGATAAGTTCTTCTATTACGTTTGTACTGAGCGTGAATATTGTCTCGAAACATCCATACAATATTATTACACATTACATAATACGGTAGCCTTTCACAGTAAACTAACTGTACACTAAATACATTGTCATAGAAATATGTTGAGGAATGAAAGTATGGCTGGCTTTAGTTTTATTCTCCCCATCCTGAATGCAAAGTCACAATAGCATCATGCAGATTAACGTGAGCCTCACAAATCCCCCTTGGGTTTTAAAGCCATAGTCATTATTTCATAAAAAATGCAACATTATGCACCCTTCTCACTTCTGATCACTCCCACCCATACGCATTTCTAAAGGGACAAAAGACCCTGCTAATAGTCACCCACTCCCTCTCATCAGTGACTAGTGGCTCACAGTGTAATGCTGCTCTGTTGACACAGAGCAATGCGAGGACCCTCTGTTTGCCGGAGCTCCTTGGAACATTGTCATGGCAGCGGGATACCTGTACCTTTCGGAAAGGATAGGGGGTCTGCTGCCAGGACAATAAGGGTGCTGAGCAGGAATTGCTTGGCACACATTGTCCTACTAGTTGGACATATTTTCCGTTGTGCACCCCCTTTGAGGTTCCCGAACGGGAGTGGCATACCACTGACAAATGTCCCGGTCTGACCTCCTGCTCGGTAAGCTAATGCTTGTGGTCATTTGAACACAGGAAAACATACCTTAATTTTAATGAGTCAGACTGTTGCAAGTAATTATTTAAATCAGAACAAGCAACCTAATGTGCTGTTTTAAAATCTTGCAGGCATCCATTTTGAATTATGGATATATGCTTATTTGAGTCGGTGCCCTGGTGGCAATAAACAAACACCAGCTCCCGTCAGGCTTCTTGCAGGCCTTCTTAAGATAGAGGTGCCGGGGCGCAGGCTTTTGTACTCTTGTCAATGCAGTGAATTCTAAAGACTGACTGTAGCGTTGTATGTTTCAGAAGACTGGAGTGTCTTTACAATTGAATTTTAAAGATACGCCACCAGTCTTATGAAATTTTCAACAGAGCGTCGGCTATGGACTCTTGTGGTGTAGTAGTTTAGTGTTCTCCACCATTCGCCCTTCCTCCAACCTTCTCCTTTCTCTCAGTTGTCATGTCCCCCCCAACATTTTCAGCAAAGTTACTCCACTGCTGCCAAATAAAGACCTCTCTTCGGAAAGGCGACTGGCTCAGTGTATTGGTCTGCGGTTTTCCATGGGAGAGGAGCATTTCCAGTTCCGCTGCGTGTCTTTACGAAGATGATGTCGGTCATCGCATCTTTCCTCCGGCTACAGGGTGTTCATGTATACCTGTATTTGGACAACTGGCTCCTACACAGCCCATGTCCACTGAAGGCTTCGAGCAATCTCCAGTCTCTCCTCCAGCTCCTGTTCCACCTCGGGCTATCAGTGAACTGGCGGAAATCTTCCATGACGACCTGATTTTCCTGGGTTTCTGTTGGAACACGGTCGACTCCAGGGTGTACTTGACGGCGGACAGAATTGCGGATCTATTTGCCACGTGTCAGCTCTTAAGCCAGTCAGAGCACATGACGGCTTGGTGGTTCCAGAGACTTCTGGGCCTCATGGCTTCGTGCGTACTTGCTCTTCTTCTTGCCCGTCTCAAAATGAGGCGTACCCAGCTGGCTCTTCAGAGGTCTTGGTATCAGGCTCTGGACTCGGATTCCAAGATGATCCCAGTTCCATCCTGCATGATGGCGGATCTCCTATGGTGGTCTTCAGCCATCAATCTTACAGTGAGGGCCTCCTTTGAGGAGCCCTGCCCACAAGTGACGATTACCACAAACTCCTCCCTTCCGGGGTGGGGCGCGATTCTGGATCATATCCAGGTTTTTGATCTATGGACGCTGCAGGATAGGCAGTTTCATATAAATGATTTGGAATACCTGGCCATATTTCTGGCACTGAAAGCTTTTCAACTGTCCATCATGAACATGGTGGTCCGCATCCGCACGGACAACTCGGCATTGATGTTTTATATCAACAAGCAGGGTGGCACCAAATTACCACCTCTTGTGGACCTTGCCATTCAGATATGGGAATGGGCTATTGTAAAGACTGGAGGGGGGTGTCTGTACTTCCGCTCTCTATATTGTAAAGGAGAGGCACAGAGGACCCCAGCCAAGATTCTCTATTATTGGTAACGTAGTCGAGCAATCATGGCCTAGCTTCTCAGGAGGTGATGTAGGCTGGTTCTTAAGTACAGTGTAGTCCCCGAACCCGCACAAAGGAATGTCTGCACACTGTATTACTGAAAACACAGTCTTTATATAATTAATATTCAAAGGTATGTACACGATCACAATAACGCACTTTGTACTCGGAAATCAACAATGATAAATATGTACAATTCTAAAGTGGTACCGCCAATGTTATCAAATCTCATTAAAGTGCATCAACTGTACGATTAAAATGTCACACAGATCAATAACGAGGAAACCAGCAATAGAGATAGGAAGGAAAGCAAGATGGTTGAAACAATAGGCAGATTTCTGGCCCCTACTACTAGGCACAGTTCTGTGTGGAGATCCCCCCACCTGGGCAACCTGTAAAATAAAGATATATAGCACAAGCCCAGTCCATATATTGTTCACTAGTCTTATTTCCTCCTATTAAGGTTTAACCCCCCCAATGTACCTGGTGGAGTAGAGTTCTTCGAAGACGCGTCGACGGATCCTTCTTGAGGGACTCCCTTTCAAGCAGGAGCCACGGATCGTCGAGAGGCGTCGAAGATGGTGAACTTGTCGTCGACAGCGGAGATGAGAAGTTCACGGGTGCCGAGACCCCGATGTCGACCCAGGCGGTGCTCGTCAGCAACGTCCTGCGAGGATGAGGTGTGCAGGGCACCTCGGCGATGGATTGTTGAGGACCGCAAAGAGTTTCAGAACAACTGTGGCCCAACAAGGGGAGTCGAGTCGTCGAAGTCTTTGTGGCCTTCAGGTGGCGGGAAACCCACTGGCGGATTCTCCTCAGCGCGTTGGTCGTCCTCGACTTTCTCCGGTGGGACAAAGCGGTCGACGTTGCAGACAAGGGAGTCCTTGGATTCAAATGTTCTTAGGCAAAGTAGCGGCTCCGTTCGTCGGCGGCACGGCGTCAAGTGGTCCCCACGGCTGGGCAACACAACTTCGACGGGCCTCCAGCGGTTACACAAACCTGCGAACCTTGGTCGAGAGCAATATACTTCGACAGCGGCGAAATCCGGGTGCTTGCTTCGTTCTCTTCAGCCGTCCCGTCACGGGTCGGCAGCCTTTCGAGGGTCTGACTTCCAGGGAGCTTCGGCGAAGGTTAGCGGTGCTCGATGGTCCCTCAGAGCACGGGAAGAGGGCGCCTTTCCATGTCCTCTCCCGTAACAGTCTTCGATGAGTTCGGCAGCTTTCAGATCAGGTCGAAGCAAATGCAACCGCAAGTCTTCTTCTTCCAGCTGGGCGTCGAGGATCAGCAGTTCCAGTTACTCTTAAAGTGTAGACACAGCTTCGGAACAATTTCCAGTGGTGAGAGGTCCCCAGATATACTATCTTGTCTCTCATCCACACTGCTTGGTCACTCTCAGCAGCCAATCATACAGAAGGGCATTCATGCAGTCAGTCAGCCAATCAGGCACAAAGTGCATTCAGGCCATCCTCCTCCCTCTCAGACACTCACAACAAGGAATGTGCATTGGGACAAGTACCCAGCCATCCAACACTACACACTGCATTCAGGCCAGTTTCGGGCAGGGCTGTCTCAGTCTTTGTCTCTCATACCAGAAACCAGACAGCCACAACAAGAAGTGTATATTGGTCACACACTCAATTCACCCAGGTCCCACCCACAGGGCGTATCCACAACATACAGTCACTGGGAAGGCTCCAGTCAGTCTGGACTGGACTTCACAACAACACCATATATGGAACTTCCACCCAACAGCCAGTCAGAGGGAAGGGACAGAGTCAGGGCTTCTCAGGACTTTGGGAAAACAAGGTAACAGGTAATAGAAAGCAAGAGGCCACAGGGGCCATCTTGTTTTCCATCAGGAATCAACTGATTCCAATGGCAGGGCCTGGGTATCCCAAAATGGAGGATACTCAACGCACCTGTCAAATTCAGCATGGAGCTGCCACCAGCCCATACCCTGCTCTGCGGGCCACCCACAGGTGCCCAAAAACATACACTAGGGGCACAGGGTTGTACCCCCACCCATGGGTGCCGTAAGGGTATCCCATGGGTCTGTTCACCAAACCAAAAGAGAGAGAGCTGCACCGCCAGGAGTCCCACATGAACGGGAAAACCGCTTCAAAGGCTACTATCTCCCAATGGATTGACTCCTGTATCCCTGAGGCGTATACTATTCAGGGCCTTCAACCTCCAAAGGGCATTCATGCCCATCCTGTACGTGGCAAAGCAGCTGCTGTGCCTTCCAAAAATATGTTCCCTGGGAAACCATTGCCAAAGCGGCTATGTGGGCTTCCCCGTCAGCTTTTTGTAAGCATTACTGCTTGGACCTGAGCTCCAGGGCCGATGCTCAGTTCGTGCAGGCTGTGCTTAAAAACCTTTTTCAGTAAGGAGTTTCCATCCACCCGTATTACCTGTAAGGAGTGCTTGGGAATCTCCCACAAGTATGAGGGAAAGGGGACGGGATGTAGGAGTATAACAAAGTTACTCACCGTAGTGACTACCTTACTCCTAGTCTATAGTCCCCTTTCCTCCATGCGCCCTGCCCACCATCCCCTCTAATAAGTATCCTCTATTATTGCTTAAATGGTCTCAGACCTGGCGATAGAAAAGGACTGAAGGGCGATGCGCAGGGCAGAGCTCAGGAGGGCATGATTACATGAAACCGGTCGTGACTTTCCTCAGAGAGAGAAGGATCACACTAATCATTTATCTGGACCACATTTGTATAATGTGCCAGGACAAGGAGCTGATCAAGGAACAGATATAAATTATGATAGATCTGTTACAACAACTGGGATTCCTAATAAACTGGGAGAAGTCGATTCTATAGGCAGACCAGAACATGGAATTTCTGGGTTTCAGATTAGACACAGTGCAGGGAACCTTAAACTTCCCTCTGAGCAAGGTGAACAACATAAAGAAAGAGATACGGAACAGGCTAACTTCAGAGACGATATCCCCGAGATAGTTAGCAAGAATAGTGGGACGCCTAGCTTTGTCAATACAAGCAGTATTCCCGGGACCCCTACATTACAGGGCCCTTCAGAGACTGAAAATACAACACCTCAGGAATGGAGCATCCTACGAACAAAGGATACCCCTGTCTATTGAGGCGAAAGAGGAACTACAATGGTGGTTGCAGCACATGGATGCCTGGAATGGAAGGGCAATATTTGGCTCATCCCCGGACCTAGTGATAGAATCGGATGCCAGCAGGTGGGGATGGGGAGCCAGATGCGGAGATCTGTCGACAGGGGCCAGATGGCTGGGATAAGAATTAAATCTCCACATAAATTGCCTAGAGCTTCTAGCAGGCTCCTTTGCAGTGAAATGCTGGACTCAGGAGTGGGCACGATGTTGCGTACTTCTCAAGATGGACAATGTGTCAGCAGTTCATTATATAACCAGTCTGGGAGGCACAAAGTCAAGAATTCTAGCGATGTTAGCAAAATAATTTTGGCATCTGTGTCTACAGAGAGGGATATCAGTGACGGCAGAATATCCGCCTGGCCGTCAGAACGAGGTAGCAGACTGGAACTCCAGATTCCTCTGGGATGCCAGCGACTAGAAGCTGGAAAGAGAGTGTGTTCCAGACACTAATGCAGAGATGGGGTCCATGCAGGACAGACTTCTTTGTGTCAAGGTTCAACAAGCAACTTGCTGGGTTTTTCAGCTGGAGACCAGACCCGGAGGTGGAAGCGATAGAAGCTTTTCTACAACAGTGGGGTCTGAGCAAAGAATATGCCTTGCCTCCCTTCACGATGATTACCAGGACACTAGTGCAGGTGAGGAGACAGTGGGTATCCATAATACTGATTACGCCGGATTGGAGGGATCAAGCATGGTTCCTGGACCTGCTACAGATGATTTACGACAATCTGATAGCATTGCCGAGATTAGATCTCATAGTGAGAGATCCCACAGGGGAAGGTCACCCTCTAGTAAAGTCAGGCAGCCTCAGCTACATTGCATGGGCAATTTCAAGAAAGCCTGGTCTATGCCAGGATTATCGGAAGAAGCTAAACAGATTATCGACAAGGCTTGGGCACCTAGAACCAAGAAGGCATATAGAACAGCCTGGTCAGGTTGGCACAGTTGGTGTGTGGCAAGGGACATACATCCATCTAGAACAGATGTAGTACATGTAGTGAATTATTTGGCTCAGTTAGCAGCCCAGGGTAAGGCGTATAGGACAGTTAATACAGCCCGATCAGCTATTTCTGCGGGACACCCAAGAATGGAAGGGTTAGCCGTGGGAGAACATCCTTTACTTTGCAAAGTGTTGAAAGGGGTTATAACAATTAGACCTCTGAAACATAAATATGATCAGGTATGGGATGTGGACAAAGATAACCACGTTAGCAAAATGGTTTAGGTGGGTGATGACACAGGCTGGAGGTAGACACAGATTAATTTGGGGCTCACTCAGTGAGAGGAGCAATGGCTTCTAAGGCGTTCCTATCAGGAGCCAGACTAGAGGACATCATGAAGGCAGCAGACTGGTCGAATGAACCGACATTTAAAACCTTTTATTTTAAGCCAGTGGATAAATAACTATGTTGGTGGTAAGTAAGCTTTAAACAAGCATAATACAAGCCTCTGTGTCTTGACATAGAATTCATATTTTCCACACCTTCGTTACAGAAAGTCATAATTCTTTTAAAGACACAGAGGTGAATGATTTTCCCACCCAATAATCAATGTTGTAAATGTGAATGTACTGCATTCTGTGATGAAAATGTCATAAAATATGATATTGGGCCTCATTATGGGTCGGGCGGTCCGGAATTAACAGTGGCGGTAAAGCCGCCGCCACTGTTAATTCTGGACCGCCCGATCCCGAGTCCTGCAGGCGGGAGGGGAACTTCCCGCCAGGACTGACCTGGCGGGTTGAATACCTACCGCCTGCAGGCGGACGTGGAAACACCAGCACCATCAAGATGGTGCCGGTCTTTCCACTTCTCCATTCCCATTGAGTCCTATGGGACTCAATGGGAATGGGGATTAACACCATTCCGCCTCCGTGACTCCCGGGACACCTGGGCTGTAATGCCCTGGTAATTCCGGGAGTCTCTGAGGCGGAATGGTAATACGCCTCTGGCGGTAACCAGGCGCTTTTACCGCTGCGGTTACCGCCAGACTCGTAATGAGGCCCATTGTTGTCAAAAAGGTATATGGAAAAGTTTTCATGTCGATTACCCACCTAGGGAACATTAGTCTGAAATATGGTTTGTGTTTCAGGTTTTACGGTGGAGAATAAACTGAATAGTTCATGAGGTCATGGTTCATTGGAAGCAAGAGGAATAAAAGATCGTGCTTTACAGCGTTTACGGGTTGGGACGCAAGGTTGATTTGAAGTTGGACACAGACGAAGAAAGAGGAAGGACTTGAGAGTGTTAAAGAGGATAAAGGACATTGTGTGTGATGGTTGGTGGAAGGAATCATGTGATTTGTTATTTCATGGACATCAAAAGAATGAAACTTACACACAAAAGACATTGTGGGAAATGTAGTTTTGAAGGTGTTTATTTTTTGATGATGTAAGGTTGTTTGATTTATGCTGCTCAAGTTTGAGTAAAGATAGAGAAGCATAATCCTTTGCCTCTGTGTCTTTAATAGAATTATGACTTTCTGTAACCAATGTGTGGAAAATCTGAATTTTCCTGGCTATAGTACAGCCGCCAGGGGGCATGGCCTGGGCTCATGGCGTGAGGCCACGTTTGAGAGGAGCTCACGCTGAGATCCTTTATGATCCTGCTACAACGCTCAAAAAACAACAAATTAAGCATCCATGAGCACACTCGCTGAAACTATAACCGTTTCCCAGTCCACCGACCGCAACGTGACCAGCAATCGGAAAAAGACGGTCATAATAGACGGTGGAGAAGAGGGGCCCCTGCAACCCCAAGATGGTGGGTGCAGCATGCCAGAGTTGAAGAGGGGGTCCGAAGAGAACCACTGACGGAAGCAACGGTGGGAGGCGAGGAGGGTGCTGGAGCACCACGCTTTGCCTGGATCGGGAGGTGAAGCATACCAGAGTAACAGGACGCCCAAACACCTGCGGACTGTGACCCCGGCGAGCTGCACCACACCGAAGCCGCGGGACAATGGATGTGGCGCATAGACCCAGGAAGGGGACACCCGGTGTAGCAGAAGCCAGGAGCCATCGAGTGGGGGGACGGAGGAGCACGCTTTAACAAGGAGGGGAGAGAGCGAGCTGCGCAACACGTACCGGAGACGGTGGGGACCACACAAGACCCCCACACCCAGAACGTGACATTGCCCACAAGCCGACCTGACCGTGAAGAAGGAGGCAACTGCTGCTCAAACGCAAGGCGGGCACCCGACACCATGGGGTCCTGGGACCACTCGCACAGCGGGCATCAAGGAAAGTGGCGAGAGGACGAACCCGGGACAATTTCAAAGTCCCTGAAGCAGGGCCCTGACCTGCGCAGACCGCAGTGGCTGCCCGCGGCACTCCGGCACACCGCACCAGTTGGGGCCCAAACACACGGGGACGGCCTCCACAGCTAAGCACCGGCACAGCAACCAGCTGATCCGATGCGTGGGAAGAGCACAGCAAGTTACAGGAGATTCAGGTTCAACTCAAGGACAAGGACTGCGTAGAGGAAAAAAGTGTGAGCCTGCACCCACACAGTTGGAACAATATCGTACCGGTTAAGGGGGACCCACGGCAAGTGCGGACCCACACTCTGAGGTAGCCTCAAGTAAGTTCTACTCAACATATTAACACTTCACCCCCACGGAGTGAGAACCGGGACAGGAAAAACATTCACAGGGCAAACTGGAAACCCAGTGACTGAACCTTGAACTACTCTGAGGGATCCCCACACGTGAGGGACGCTGCACAAACTGGCGAGTGGCATGCCACTTGGACCCCACCCATTATAAACCAAGTGCGGACACCGGTGGTAACAAGCCCTCATGACATAAAGGGCCACAACATAAAGGGATGCGCACAAAGCCGCACAGGGTGCTGAGATCCGCTTCGTCACCCAAAAGCTGCGACCAACAAAGTGGGCACCCGGACCTAAGGATGCCCAGAGTAAACGACTAGGTGCCAGGGGCCCACAACGCAGCGACACTGCACAGCAGGGCGGAGTCCCTTGAATTTGAGACCAGAACCCAGTGGGCAAAACGCGAGAGCACACAACCAGCATACTCAAAACAGGTGCCGGGCAGGCCAAAAGAACCACCAAGGGAATACCTTGAGCCCATAGTGCGTGCACGGCCAATACTGCACCCCAAACCCACTCAGGTTGCAGTGAAATCATGACAACAACAAAGAACAAGAAAGACGCCACGATCATGTACTCCTTCAATGCCGCCAAACAGAAAGGGCAGTCGCACAGCAGCCAGGAATCGTCGACAACACAGACGGACAAGGAGACCACCACCAAGGACGGTCAAGTGCTGGAAGCAATTGCAGCACTCAGAGCTTTCATCAACAACAAGATAGAGTAGGTGAAATCTGACGTACAGCTGATGAGGCAAGATGTCTGCAACCTAACCGAAAGGGTCACTACCGCTGAAACTGAGCTGAAGGAGACAACAGAAACCACCAAAGAACTAGAAAAGCGGCTAACAGAGCTGGAAAGGAAGAACGCAGCACTAGAAGCCCGGGCGGAGGACGCAGAGGGTGCGCCCGCCGCAACAACATACTCCTACTGGGGATTCTGGAAGGAATGGAGGGATCCAACCCGACGGACTTTGTGGAAAATATCATCCTGCAGGAAATTGGGGCAGAATCATTGTCACAGGGGTTCGTGGTAGAAAGGGCACACAGAACCCTGCAAAAGCGACCACCACCAGGATCACATCCACGCCCCATGATAGCAAAGATACTAAACTTTCGCGACAGGAAGACCATCCTGAAATTCTCCAGAGAAAGAGGGGTGATTTGCCGTGGCAACGCCAATGTAGCCATATACCCGGACTACACATCCGCAGTGCAAATAGCAAGGAATTCATTTGTGCCAATCAAGTCCAAACTCAGGAAACTGAACCTCAAGTATATGCTAATGTACCCAGCCAGGCTCAAGGTGCTCTACAAAGGACGGCCCGTTTTCCTGGAAACAACGGTGGCGGCCACAATGTGGCTGGAACACAACAACCTGGACGATCGCCAAGAGGAAAACACATGAATAACGAGAGGCCCAAGGGAAGAACGGGGGGCAGGTGGGACTCGCCAGCAGTAAATAGGTGGGTGTGCGACACTGAGCAATGAGACATTTTGTATTGCCAAACGGCAGGAGCAAAACCGGACTCTTAAACAGAGCGAGCAAACGCACCCCAAGGACCCGGCTTTTACGAGCTGTGAGACAAAATAGAAGAATATGTGGAAAAGAATGTAGGCAGCATACAGTCTGGGAAGCAATGAAAGTAGTGGTGAGGGGTGAGGCCATTGCGGGAGCGGGGGCATACGGAGGAAACTGAGAGCTGAACTAGACAACCTGGAAGAGGAGATAAAACACAAAGGCCCTCATTACGACCCAGGCGGTAAGGGGTTTACGCCGGCGTAAACTTCGTCGACCCTTACCGCCTGAGTACGAGTTCCCGTAGCGCCATGGTGATTTTAACGCCTGCTTTTAGCAGGCGTTAAAATCCATGGCGCTAAGGGACCTTGTTGTTAATTACGCCACCGTAATTTACGGTGGCGTAATTAACGCCTTCCCCACTCCCATTATGCCCTATGGGGCAAAAATGGGAATGGGGAAGGGTAAATGGGGATTGGGGACTTACCGCCCCGCCAAGGTCGGAATGGGGCGGTAAGTCCGCCAACCACAATGGCGGAGTTGGCAACTTAGCGCCATGGACCATGGTGCTAATAGCACCATGGTTCTCCGCCAAGGTCGTAATGAGGGCCAAAGAGTCAAACACAAAGGGAACAAGGGAGGAGGAGGTGGCACTAGCAAAAATGAGAGGAGATTGCCAAGACGCATGGGGGAGGCTCACCAAGTTCGATTACTCGATTACTCGGCAAAAACTGCGAAAGCATACGCCGAGGGCGACAAACCAGGCAGGCTACTGGCGTGGCTGTGCAGGAGAGAGCACCGACGATCTCAGACCACAGAGATCAAAGACACTGCGGGCACTACACGCAAAACGCAGCAGGAAATCAACGACACTTTCCGAGAGTTCTACTCCCACCTGTACAGCCACGACCACCAGGTGCCACAAGTAAATATACTAAACACCTTGGACGAAATAGGTCTTCCCAAAATAGACCCGACACAGCAGGAAACCTTATGGGCCAAAATAACAGGAGAAGACATTGCAGAGGCAATACGATCGCTCGCCTCCAGTAAAACAAAGGGAAGCGACGGCCTCCCCCCAGAGTTCTATAAAACGTATGAGGCAACCCTTACACCGGTACTGCTTGAAGTATTCCGGGAGGCATACACCAATGGGGAATTGGCAGAATTCATGAGGGAGACCCTAATTATACCAATACCCAAACCCGGGAAACCACCAGATGAATGTGACTCGTATCGCCCGCTAGCGATGCTGAATTACAACGTCAAAATCTTAACCACCATACTGGCCAAGCGCCTAAACAAGATAATGGGGGACCTGATACACGATGACCAAATTGGCTTCATACCCGGACGCAGCACAGCACTGAACCTACGCAGACTGAAACACATACTTGAACAAACGTCGCCATCCCAAGAGCAGTACGCCATACTTTCCCTAGATGCCACAAAGGCGTTCAACTTGATCTTTTGGGAATGGCTAGTGGCGACACTGAGGGAATTTGGATTCGGGGAAGGATTTTTCCGGTGGGTGAAAATATTATACACAAACCCAAAAGCTAGGGTTAAAACAGGGAGGCTGGTGTCTGCAGTCTGGGACATCAAGAGGGGGACGAGACAGGGGTGCCCACTATCTCCAATGTTATACGTGCTGGGCCTTGAGCCGATAGCAATATATCTTAGGAAGCAACACCTGGATGCTGGCATCTGGGTTGGGAGAAAGGGACACCTGCTGTCACTTTACGCAGATGACGTGCTACTGTATGTGAGGGATCCACACCTGAATGTACCAGTGATCCTCGACATACTTGATAATTATATGAAGGTGTCAGGGAACCACTTCAGCAAAACCAAATCCTGCATATTCCCGCTAGCGGGGCTGAAAGGGAAGGAAGTGGATGAATTGCCTGTGGTGGGACTCAAATGGGAGTTGGACACATTTAAATACTTGGGGGTGAACATTAGACATACAGCGGAGCAAATGCACGAACACAACACGGCAAAGGTGGTCCAGGGATTGAGGAAGTCCATGAAGTTCTGGTCGAAGCTGCCACTATCACTATTGGGTAGGGTGGCCATCACCAATATGATTATTCTCCCGAGGTTCTTGTACTTCTTCAAGAATGTGCACCTCTACGTAAGGTCATCCTTTTTCTGCTCCTTGGAGGGGCTGCTCCGAGACTTCCTGTGGGGCACCAATCGTCACAGACTCTCGTTAGCAATTCTATATCTACCCTATGACAAAGGCATGGTGAAACTACTAGACCTTGAAAGGTACTACCTGGCAGCACAACTCAGTCACGTAACTAAATGGTTAGCAGATGAGTCCACCTCGGGAACGGACCTACTGCAACACCTAATCACTCCCATCAAATTGAAAGAAATACTGTGGGTAAAACAGGAGGGCCAGAAACACACTCCACTAATGATAACACTGGTAAGGAAGGTCTGGAGGAGAGCACACAACCTACTGAAACTGGCAAACCCCTACTCACCGGAGGTGCCAATAGCGGCGGATACATGCAAAGACAGCACAGACATGGCAGTAGCAAGAAAATGGGAAGAGGTAGGGATATACACGTGGGGTGATGTATACGAAGAAGCGATCTTCCGCGAATTCGATTCACTGCAGGAAAGAGAGGGGCTACCGAGCGGGCAATTCCTCTGGTACCGCAGAGTCCGAGAAACAGCCAAAGAAAAATGGGAGGGCTGGCCGGAGGAACCACAGGCAAACCCATTACTGACCCTGATGTATAATCTGAATGACGGCTGGAGGCTGACCTCCAGGCTCTACTATATGTTGATAGATACACCCAACCCCAAGAATACAGTGCTGAAGGAACAGTGGGAGAGGGGCATAGGTGCAAACATAACATAGAAAGATTGGGAGAGAATACTGGGCTTTCCAAAGGCTGTGTCTAGGAACCAACGCCTCAAGTTAATACAACTGAACGTGCTGTAATGTACATATATGACCGTGCATAGAATAGCTATGTTTAAAAAGGAAACAAGTTCCCAATGTCCATGGTGTAACGACGAGGATGCTGATATGCTGCACATGTTCTGGGGGTGTCGGAGAGTGCGAAGCTTCTGGGCGCGCATAGAGCGAGCATGCAGGGAGACCGGAATACAGAGGTATGAATGGTCACTGAAAGAATGTCTGCTTGGTGCTTACCCCCGGATGAGCAAGCATAAGCATGTGGTCAGGTTCATGGGTCTGGCATGCATACTAGCCAAAAGAACAATCGCCATGGCCTGGAAAGCGGCTGCCGGGCCGCAGTATGTAAAGTGGCGCAAGGAATTTGAAAGGTGGGTAGAGGCGGAGACCAAGGTCTGGGTGGAGGGGGCGAACAGGTCGGATGCAGATGGTACGGACAAATGTGCGGCATGGAAAGTGCTGCTTTGGGGCATGTTCCACCCATCCGATGATAAGGCCCCATGAACACCCCAATTACGACAGGAAACACTCGAGGTGCGCCCAATTAACCACCCCGACAACAAATGACACTCCCCAATAGGAACACTGCAACTGAAGCCACAGCCCCAAACGCCGAAGCGCCTGCCCCGATGGAGATCATGCATAGCACAAGCACGTGTAGGAAGTTGTTTGTTAATGGTTGTTTGTTGTTGTAGATTAAATGCAGACATGTGATACACAAACTGAAATGCATGATTGTAACGAAGTAAATGCCAATAAAAACATTTCAAAATAAATATGGTACAGCCGCCAGAAAAACTGTCTTCCGTTTAAGTAGCTTAATGCCCATGGAGGCCTTTGGCTTAAATGGCACAGGAGTTAGAACCGCAAGTATTACATTTAGGTCCGAAGACAAATGAGGTGTTTGAAACGGAGGATACAAACGCAAGAGATCTTCAAAATGCCTTTTCATGACCGGATTGGCAGTGGAGAAAAGGATACATTGCGATTCTATGCAGCCCTATAGGATTCTACTTTAACCCAAGGCTTCTAGATTTGACAGAAAGAAGTGAACATCAACCAGACAACATACCGGCAGAGTAGGACCGCGTTACATCATCCAATGAAATAGGCAAATCCATTTGCTTATACACATACTATTGCAGGGGTCAAATTTCAAATTCTTGAGGGTTGTTGGGATGGAAATTAACCTTTCCCACCCCACCAGGCGCTTCCAAATAAGGCAAACACCATAAAGAGCAATGTAACATAGGAGGGGGAGCAAATCGCACTAGTAGGGAACATGTAGAGGATCTGCAGTACTTAGAAGCAGATGCCTAGCATTAAAAAAGCTCATAGCCTTCGACTCCATTTTGAATTAGGCCCAGATAGGATAAGCTGCAGGCTCACGCTGCTTGCGTCCCTGATTCACAAGACCTAATTTCTGTGTTACGCACTGGCACTGTGCAAGCCCTGTTCACACAGAAGTCCATTACCCTCCGTCCCTCCAGTGTTGCGAATATTTAGTATCTTCTAAAAGAATGCACCCTGAAAGAGCATGAGACAACACCAGGCTCCACACTGTGTCCATTCATCTCCACTAAACTGCCAGTAGGCTCTAACCCCCACCCAGCCAGGCCGGAGCCAGCCCCACACCACTGACTCGACCCCCACACCTTTGCATTCTTTGATAAGCACCCAACCCCCAGGTCTCAGTCTTTATTACATGTCCACTGAAGATCTAAGCATGCGCGACTGTATTTCTACCAAACAGCAACATAAATCCCGTGTAACACAAGGTACCAGGAGGGATACATTAAGAATCAAAAACCTTGAGTGATGGAACTGCGGTATCAATGAAGTCCTGAATGTGTGAGTCAGCACAACTGTATTTTATCCTTCCTTCCCTCTGTCACCATTTCCCGTGCCACCCAGGCGCTTGCCACAATGAATTAATATTCAGTCTTAGCATGTTTAGTTTAGATAGGAACAATGTATTTTATGCTTGCCCCGACCTTCACCATGAGGATGAGCCCAGCTGACTCACGTAGATCCCGACTGACGGAGAGGAACCAGCCAATTACTGCTTGGCATCCCCTATGGAGCAGGCTCATGTGTAGGGTGCCTCCAATCAATGGCCGCAAATTGTGCTATATGGAGTGACATATTCAAAGTGTATAAGCTTTTGTCTGTGATTGTACTAGTTAAAGTGCTCTCGAGCAGCAGAGTTATTTGCTGATATTTGCATTCTGTACGAATAAACCTTGTTATACTTGCAGCGCTATCTGCTGGCCTATTTCCCTAGCAGGTTGTCTTTAATATGGTGTGTGCATTAAAAAGGAACTTGCCTTCATATGGTGACCCCTATGACGTGATTCCATTGCTCCCGTATTTGCGGAGGCATCCAGGCGGCCTCTCCAGAAGGGCTGTGCCTACCTACGGTGACCAGTCCCCTAAAATGCATACGCAGAAGTGGCCGTGTTGGTGCCGTCTTTGCAGAATTCCCACCTGCTCATTGGAGCGAGGTGCAGCCCCAGCGAGAGGCCCAGGCCTGTTGTGGATTCCCCGTAAATGCGAAAGATAGCTTTCTGAAAGAACGTCAACACGTGAGTATAGCCTGCAATGAATAACAATGGTTGGGCAAGGATGCAGAGTAGTATGAAACGGGTGAACACGTGGTGAAAGAAAGTGGACGCTTATGTTGATTTGGTGATTGCAGATGTTTTTTGGCCATTTTCATCTATTTTTGCTTTTTAAGATCTATTACGGGCAAGGAAAAAGGAATGAGGGAACCTCTCCGAGTGAGTGGAGAAGGTGGTACTACTGCGCTGTCTCGACCAGTGCGGGAGATAAATAAAACGAGACATTTAGGAGCTCCATATAATTAGAGAGCTTGGGAAAAGTTTAGTCACCCTAAGTTTCCTAGGGTCATCCAGACGTGGACCCCTTGCTCACTGTGCTCAGAGAGGCACAGCTCCATGTCACTGATGATGCCCTACAAGGCTGAAACATGTGGATGGGGTTCCTGTTGGTACTCTGGTTCAGAAGGGAATTGCCATAGCCTTTCGGTGCTGGACTGCCCATGTGGGCGGGACAAAGACTGATATGCAAATGGATATTTCCAACCTTTGAAAGGTACAGTGAGCTGAAGTATGGCTGCGGACACTCGAGTGGCTACCTTCCCAAAGAACAGGTCTCGCAGAGGGGCACCTATGGCCAATTTATTGGGAAAAGTAGTGGTTGTTAGCTTATTTTGTTGCCTTTATGAACGGAGGAGAGTCGAGTATGGCATAAGTCTGTGGACGCATCAGGAGAGTGTGAAGAGAGTGAATGAAAATGCTTGTGGGGGAAAAGTACACGTGACGTTTTTTGTTACAAATTTATTTAATAGTATTGACTTGAAGTATAGACATGTACTATGGTATATTTTGAAGTCTTGGACTGGTTGATGAGCTCTCCTTTAGCCTATATGTTTGGAAAAAGAGTTGTAAGATGATCCATTTACAATGATTTGTAAAGAATTGCAGTGGTGGGTAAGGGGAAATTTCCTTCCAAACTCTTCAGAGATGGTATCTCACTAACTACGCATGCTCACAAAGTGTCTTACATCGTTATTCAGTTGCGCACAAAGGCTAACCATTTCCGAACTTAGGGAAAAATAATTAGAGGGAAAATTGTACACAATTATAGTATATACATTCTGAGGTAATATTGGACAAGTGTATTTTTTGGACAAGGAGGGAGACAATCGCATACACAGACTCCCGACCTACTACACGGGCTGGGCATGACCATGGGGACAAACACACCCCTAGACCACATTTGTAAAGCCCTGCCCATGTACTGTGAGAACATTAAGAAGTACCACAACCTATGGGTGACCGAGATGAAGGGAGCAGAAATGCCCCACTCCTAGCCAGAGGGGGTTCCTTCTACAAGAGCGCACTGGACCATATGTCAACATACTTAACTGCAAAGTATAAGGGTAAACCATTACAGAATCAGAGGGAGATATTGGCCCTCTGGAGAATGTTTGAGGAAACAGAGGCCCCTGAAGGGGATGGGGTGACAAAAGACCATGCAAAGGACACGAGTACAGACGAAACAGGGAAGACAGGAGAGCAGAAAAGGGGATTTATCTGCCTGCCGCGTGACCAGCAGAGAGGTACACTAATCCGATTTATGTGTCAGGGGAACGATGATGGCTGGTCTCAGCATGGCCCCACCATATATTGCGCCCCCCTGAGGTGTCCACCCACACAGGGGTAAGCGCGAGAGACTTCGAAGTAGCACTGGCCACCACACTTACAGAATTAGCTACATTAAGAGCAGCTTGGGACAGCACGGACGGCTGAAATTCCCATGTTGCCCCAGGGACGCCCCCACAGCCACCCGGGGACGGATGAAAGTCAGGTGACTTCCTATTCAGAATTAACAGCGCCCCATAAGGGCCGTTCATGTGGAGTGGGAAGGGGAAACAACCTGGGATATGAGAATGTGGGGTCACGACGAGGAGATGAGGAGTATTGGAGTGATTGTGATGATACAGAAGAGTAGAAAGTATTTTGGGCGGAAGGTTAAGGGAAAGTTTGGGAGGATAGCATTGGCAAAGAAAAAACAAAGGGCCGTCAAAAGTGGGAAAGGGAGGATGAAATTACAAATGCCCCTAATCCATGAAGGTGCGGTGCAACCTCATTATTCCCCTGGGCACAAATGGACAATAACAATCTGCTCAAGGCCCTCCCACCACTCACTGCGGCGCAGGGAAATGGATTTATGCATTTGAAAAACACACCACAGGAGTGCCCCAAGCCATATGACACATTAAATGCTTGCTAGTAGCAGCGGTGGGAGATCAGGTGGAGACAGTGTTGGTTAAAGCGGGGTACTCAGGAGTGACACGGAGCAACAATACCCATGATGGCGTGTCATTCAATAAAATTAGGGCAAGAGTATGGGATGCACTGCGACATACGTTCCCGGACACCCCTGACTTACAATCATTTATGCAGATATGGAAGATGAATGGGCCGTGGCTGAGGCAAAGGGTGCTGGCCCCTTGTGCCCTCAGGCTCTCCTTTCCACTGTCACGACAGATCGGGAAAAATTTCTGTTCTAACAAGTTTCCTTAGAACCACATGGAGATCATATGAACAGTCTGCCGGGTTTATGCCTGGTAAGACGGGTATGTCATCAATCTGGTTGAACCCGGATATCAAGCTGAACAATAAGACCTTGTTCTGGCCAGAGTGGTTCGCAGCAGGGATTGTTAAAGTTGAAGATCTTTTCGATGGGACCGCTTGGAAAACATTTCGGATTTTGAAACTAGAGTTTGATTTACCTACAGGTACTTATGGCGAATACAGAAAGTTAAGGAGAGCTGTGAACATTCGATCTTTGGTTATCTCTGATTTGGCTCTAACTATTCAACAGATTGGCAGAAGTGATCATTCAGCATCTAAAATGTATAAAATGTTGAGTGGTTTCAATAATGCTAATGCGAAGCTCCAGGACAAATGGTCTTGCTATTTGAGAGAAGAGATGACTGCAGAGAGGTGGAGTGACTTATGTAGGAATATTAAAAGAATGTCCCTGAATGTTGGAGAGAGATCCAGACAAGTAATGCTCTTGAATAGAGTTTTCTGGACACCAGTAAGACTTAAGGAACGAAATTTAACAGAGTCAGACAGCTGTTGGGGATGTGGTCACTTTTGTGGCACTATGGAACACATGCTGTGGGAGTGTCACAGGGTGAGAAATTTCTGGTCGGATGTGACAAGTATGATGAACAAGGTTGTCAATGCAGATTTGGAATTTGACTTTGAAACTCTAATACTGGGGGAATCCACCATGCTGGACGACTTAGGGAAACATCAGATTACATGGATTTTACGTGGGGCTATGATGGCGAAAAAACTGATCCTGAGAAATTGGAAATCAGATGTTCACCCGACGTTGAACATGTGGATGAACATGTGGATGGAGGAGATGTATCGCACGAGCAATATTGAGATTGTGATATATTCTGTGAATGGGGAAGGACGTATTTTTGATAAAATATGGAAGGCCTTTTTGGATAAGGGTTAGTCAGTCGTTGGAGCTTCCTGTGTCGAGTTTACCTGTATTCAGATAAGTAGACATGCATGTTTCAATTTACTAATTATAATGTTCATGTCTTTTGCTTCTTGGTTTGTTGCTATGCCAAAGTTTTCTAGAAGGTTGTTTTCAGGTCAATGTTATGAATTGCTATTGCTTTTTGACTTTTGCATCACACCTTTTTCTGCCCCCTTTTATTGATTTATTTATTATTATTATTTTTATTATTATTATTTTTGTAAATATATATATATATATATATATATATATATATATATATATATAATTTATTTTTTAATGAATTTTATTATATATTTTTTTTCTTAATATATTTTTCATTATTATTGTATGGATAATTGTCTATTGTATCTCTTTGTTACACTGATTTCTTCTGTTAATATTTAATAAATTGGTTTAAAAAAAAAAATATATGGAATGCACCATGGGGGATGAGGAAGATGCTGTGCACTATATTCTTAGGGTCCAAGAGATGTCGAGAGCAGAAACAGGCAGCTCCTGGGTTCAATCTACATCTTTGTTTTACTTTATTGTAAAAAGGTGATTGCCTAAAAAAGTGCAGAAGGCCCTCGATAAGATAGCTGGGGTGGAAGCAAATGTTGGCCTGAGATTCAAAGCATCATAGTGCAGCATTGTAGAAGGATCAAAGAACGCAAAAAAGAAACCATTCAGAGGAGACAGGCGGAGTAAGGGAAACTAGGTCAAAATGAATGAGTGAAAGTATCGGCAGCGCCGCCCCCAGAACAGATGGGAGAGGAGGGATGTGGCTCCATCGCCACACAGGCAAGGATGGCGGCGGTATGGGCAGACAATGACAGTGGGGAGGAAATCAACACTTCTCAGAACCCCAGTGGCAAGGAGGGCTGCAGCGAGGATGAGGTGGGTTCCGAGGGCAGAAAGGAGGGGGATCTGGCGGGCAAGGACCAAGGGGGGGTCAGTCAGGGGAAGTGTTGGTCGTGCGGGAGGTGGGGGCACTGCTCGAGAGAATGCTGTAGCAGACAGGGAGGGAACTACAACTTCAATCAACAACCGTATTGTCACTGTAACGCTCACCTGGTTCGCACGGAGGCGCAGGTCTGGCTTTGAGTGCTGATGCTTCTTCAATGGTGAAGCGCAGGACTCTGAAGATGGACAGGAAGGGCCCTCTACTCTGGCTTCTCCGGCTCGTAGGAATATACCCCTGTGCGTGAAAAGGGAGTATTACCTACTGACTGAGTTATGCTCAAGCCTCCCACTCTCTTCCAACCCTCCACGATACCCTTCCACGATTCCCCGTGAAGTCTCACCTTAGGGTCTGAAAGGACGAGCTCTCCATCCTGCTTCTGACGCAGGGGCGCGTTGAACCCAGTTACTTCACTGGATTGAGGTTGGATGGGAGTTCAGGTAAGCTTGATTATACTGGTAAGGCGCTGTAAAAGTTCTGTTGCAAGTTCAAAAGTTCAAGCTTTAAATAATAATGTTCATTGTCTTTTTTCAGGTGATGAATGAAGATTCCTTTGGAGACTTCTTGCAACAAAGCGCTAATGTTGATGTCTTTTCCCCATAGGGGCCGGGGTTCGGAATGCCGGAGATATGGCGCCGACCCGAAGTGAAACGTGCAGATCCAGTAAAGATCTGGTAAGTCCTAGATGAGCGCTCAGGTAATGTTTTTGCATTCGCTCATCTAATGTCTTTGTCTTTTTTCCCCATAGGGGCCAGGGTCCGGAAAATGCTTGGAAGCAGCAAGACCCGAAATGAAATGGGAATGACCCAACAGGTAAGTCTTAGAAGGAAACTGAGCTTTTCCTATTCCCTTCCTTCTCTCACCTCTTATTCTTGTCTTTTTCTCTAGGCTCTGGGAAGTGGCTGTGTATCCGGATGATCGCTGCTGAAGATGGAGGAACCCAGGAAAGGTGAGTGAAATGCAGCGCTGCCGCAATCATAACAAAATGCTTTTAAAAGGATGTCTTCCCTTTCAGGAACGTCGGTGATGTCTCTGTGGTACAGATTAGCTGGTAGGTCTCTTGTCTCCCTCTGCAGGTGACCCAGGATGCTGACAGGCGTGGCTGAAGTCCAGATGCAGGAGCTGACACGGTGAGCGTCCAGCTGCGAGGAGCAGAACAACGCGAAGCGTGAGTTGCTGATCGGGTGTGGTTTTTAAATAGCTTTGGAAGAAGTTCCAAGTGTGTATCCTTCCTCCGATCAGGTATGTATCCTTCCCCGACCACACCCGGGTGGAAAGTAGTCCCACAGGTAAAGTAGTTCCTATTCAGGCCTCAAGAGGGCCTGGATGTGGCAGCATGGTCTGCATCAGGTAAGTGCACATTAAAACACTTGAACACATGTCTAGCTTCATGAGCCTGGCACCTAAGGCGCCAGGACAGAGGTCCAACATGAGCCTGGCGCCTAAGGCGCCAGGACTGCGTCCAAAGGGCCCCAGCTTGGGCCCGCTGGCACTCCCCTGGGGGAAATGATGCCTGCCTCTGGGGTTGCTGGGTCAGACCTGGCTCCTTGGAGGTAGGCATCATGAAAGTACCCCCCCTCAAGGCCCCTCCCAAGGTTCTTCCCTCCGGGGGTTTGGGCTTGTTCGGAAATCTCCGGTGAAACCTTTGTACTAATTGAGGTGCGTGGACATGGTTACTAGGCTCCCACGATCTCTCCTGAGGTCCATATCCCTTCCAGTCAACAAGATAGAAGAGTTTCGATTTTACCACCTTGGAGTCTAAAATGTCTTTAAGTTCGAATTCTAATTCCCCTTCAATTTGAACTGGATCTGGAGGCTTGGACAATCGGGTTCCTGGTTGTACTGGCTTCAAAAGTGATGCATGAAAAACTGGATGAATATGCATGTTGGACGGTAGATCCAGTTTAAAGGCCACTGGGTTGATTATAGCTTTGATGGGATAAGGTCCTATGAATCTGGGATTGAAGGTTTGCGGGCCCTTGAGGGGTAAATGTTTAGTTGCTAGCCATACCTGGTCTCCTACTTGGTAAGGAGGAGTTTTACTTCGGTGCAAATCAGCGTTTTCTTTATACTTTTTCTTGGCTTGCTGTAAATGAGTTGCAGCTTCTTTGAAGGCTCGGGTTATTGTGGAATGCAGATGATTTACTGCAGGCATTTCCAGGGTCAGAGGTGGATCTAGGTCAGAGGTCTGAGGATGGTGACCATACAAAGTATAAAAGGGGGTTTGTCCGGTTCCAGAATGCACTGAATTGTTGTATGCATATTCTGCGATCCAAAGGATGTCTTTCCAATTTAACTCGGATTGGTGTAACATGCACCGAAGATATTGCTCGAGAGTCTGATTGGTTCTCTCGGTTTGTCCGTCGGTCTGGGGGTGGTGGCTGGTGGATAACCGCACATCTATTTGTGCTAGTTGGCAACACTTCTTCCAAAAATGTGAGATAAATTGACTTCCACGATCTGAGACTAAAATGGAAGGGAAACCATGTATGCAAACTATATTCTCCAGGAATTCCTTGGCCAAGGTGGAAGCTGAAGGCAAACCCTTTAAAGGGATAAAGTGGGCCATTTTGGAGAATAGGTCCACAATTACAAGGATTGTGTTGTAACCAGCACAAGGAGGCAGATCTGTTATAAAGTCCATTGACAGGGTGTGCCATGGTGCCGGTGGAATATCCAAGGGTTGAAGTAGGCCGGCTGGCCTTTTCTTTTGAGCCTTGTTTTGGGCGCAAATTCCACAAGACAGTACAAAAGACTTTATGTCTTTTCTCCAAGAAGGCCACCAGAAGTGGCGTTTGATTTTTTCCTCCGTTTTAGCGATACCAGGGTGTCCTTCCATTAAAGATTCATGATGATGGGCAATAACAAGTTCTTGCAATTCTTTACTTGGCAGAAACAACCGCTCCTGGAAGTAGGGTAAGTCATCCTTAACGGTGTAATGAGGACCCTTTTGACTCCATTCCAATAAGGTTGAAGAATCTAGAAGTTGTTTTACTTGCGTTTGGATATCCTCAATAGATTGCAATGAAGTTAAGCCTAAGATTCTTTGCTCAGGTATGATGGGCACAGGTTCTAAGCTCGAATTAGGTTCTTCCATGCCAATCCGGGATAAGGCGTCTGCTTTTCCATTCTTGCAGCCAGGGCGATAGGTAATTACAAAATCAAATTCCGCAAAGAATAGAGCCCATCAGAGTTGTCGTGAAGATTGAGCTTTGGCCGTCTTTAAATACTGTAAGTTTCTGTGGTCCGTAATTACAGTGATGTGTGTCTTGCCCCGAGAAGGTAGTGACGCCAAGCCTTGAAAGCAGATTTGATGGCCAGTAACTCTTTATCGGTAATTGCGTAGTTGATTTCAGGAGGAGAACATTTTCTGGACCAAAAGGCCACTGGGTGTAGTTGGTTAGTTTTTGGGTCTCTTTGCGACAGGACAGCTCCCATGGCCGAACTGGAAGCATCGGTTTCCACTATGTACGGGAGATCTGGGTGCGGGTGCTTCAATACAGGTGCAGAGGTGAATTTGGTTTTCAGGTCCTGGAAGGCTTGTTCGGCCTCAAGAGTCCATTCGAAGCATTTCTTTTTCTTTAGGAGAGCGGTGATGGGTTGGACTGTTCGGGAAAATTCCGGGATGAATCTTCGATAGAAATTGGCAAAGCCGAGCATGCTCTGAACTCCCTTCACCGAGCTTGGAGATGGCCATTTGAGGATGGCGTCCACCTTTCGCGAGTCCATTCGGACTCCTTGAGGTGTCAGGATGAATCCGAGAAACTCAACTTCTGTGGTATGAAAAATGCATTTTTCGAGTTTTGCAAATAGTCTGTGCTGGCGCAGTTTCTCAAGAACTGCCCTAACATGTTTTCTGTGATCAGATTCTGAAGAAGAGTACACCAGGATGTCGTCAATGTAAACAATGACACAGACATCAATAAGTTCCCGAAGAACATCATTCATAAAGTACTGAAAGGCGGCAGGTGCATTGCACAAACCGAAGGGCATCACCTGATATTCGAAGAGCCCAAATTTGGTGCGGAATGCAGTCTTCCATTCGTCGCCTTCTTTTATGCGCACCAGGTGATAAGCTCCTCGGAGATCTAACTTGGTGTACACACAAGCGTCTTTCACCTGGTCGATAAGCTCAGGGATCAAGGGCAGAGGATAACGATTCTTAATCGTTATTTGATTTAGGGCACGATAGTCTATACACGTTCTAAGGTCGCCTTCTTTTTTTGGCACGAAGAACAGAGCTGAAGAGACAGGAGACTTGGACGGGCGAATAAAACCATTGGCTAGGTACTGATCTAAATACTGACGCAAATGCAGGTTCTCAGGTTCCGTAAGAGCATAAATCCTACTACAAGGTAGTTGAGCATTGGGTACCAGATCGATCTGGCAATCATAAGACCGATGGGGAGGTAACGTGTTAGCCTGTTCTTTCTGAAAAACGTCTTGGAATTCTTGGTATTCAGACGGTAGCTGTACAGGGGTGGAAGTTGCTGTGGCTAGACCCATAGCTGGATTTCTTGGATAACAAGTTGGTTCACAATCAGGAAAACTTATCTTCTTTGCTCGCCAGTCAATTCTGGGATTATGTGTTTCTAACCAAGGAATTCCAAGAATTACTTGAAATTGTGGGGCCTTGATCACATCAAACACGATTGCTTCCCGATGTCCATCCTGACCCACCAGTGTCACTTCAACAGTGGAATGCGTTACAGGCCCTGAGGCTATTTCGGTTCCATCTACTGTAGTAATGACATCTTGGGTTACTTTCGGGCGGAGAGGAAGCTTAATCCTGGAAGCCAATTCACGGTCTATGTAATTTCCAATAGCTCCACTGTCGATGTATGCTTTTATAGCATGCAACTGCTGAGGCTGTTTTGGGTCCACGAGCACCATTGGCATGACGAAATGCGAGGTCAAAGAGTTAGTTTTCAAGCTCGGCAAGCGGACCCCTACGCTTGCCGGGCTAGGTCGTTTCCTGAATCAGGTGTCACTAATTCGTTATCAGTAGCTCCAACCACCTTCTTAAGTGGTTTAACTGGACAATTTCGAAGAAAGTGACCGGAAGTCCTGCAATACAGACAAAGTTGCATTTGCCGCCTTCTCTCTCGTTCTTTCTGCGTTAATGGTCCTTTAACACCACCGATTTGCATAGGTTCAGATACGTCGGTACTCTTGGAGGTAGCGTGGGTTTTGATCGGTGCTCGGTTTTCATACTTGAACCGATCTGCTTTTCTATTTTGAATTCTGTGATCAAGTTGAACCACCAAGTCAATGTAGTCTGCGCAGACCTGGGGTGGGTTTACTATCTGAGCTAGAACATCCTTAAGCTCTCCGCGCAGGCCTCGATGAAACAATGTGATCCTTTTGCTTTCTGGCCATCCAGTTTCCACAACCAGTCTGTTAAAGGTGGCCATGTAGGACAGAAGATCCTGATTACCTTGTTGTAAGGATAGCAGTTCGTTATCAAGGGCCTGTCCTTGAGAGTGTCGAGCGAACAATCTTTCCATGCTGGCCTGGAAGCCCTGAAAATTCTGGAGAATGGGATCATCCTGATTTACCAATGGAATAGACCAATCGGCAGCACTGCCACTGAGGTAAGATAGTATAAAGGCTACCTTGGTCTGGTCGTTAGGGAAGGCTCCGGGTCTGCATAGAAAATGTAAACGACATTGGTTCATAAAGGCGGCATATTTCTTAGGATCCCCCGCAAAACGTTCAGGCGGGGCCAAAGGCATGTGTCCAGGTAGATTAATTTGTACCGGGTTACTCAAACCCATTGATGTGGAAATGTCTCCTGAATTAGGTAAAGGAGTGTGCCCTGCCTGGGCCTGTAATAACCTTTTGGCTAGGTCATCAGTTCTTTCCTTAGATAAGATCAGTTCTCTTTTGAGAGCGTTAGTCTCCTGGCGGGCTGAGTGCACCTCTGCCCGTAATTCCCCCAAAAGCTGGGCCAGCTGGTCAGTCTCGGAAGTCTCCATAGCGCCCGGGTGGGAAATTGTGGGTAGGCTTCGCGTTCTGTAACGCTCACCTGGTTCCCACGGAGGCGCAGGTCTGGCTTCGAGTGCTGATGCTTCTACAATGGTGAAGCGCAGGACTCTGAAGATGGACAGGAAGGGCCCTCTACTCTGGCTTCTCCGGCTCGTAGGAATATACCCCTGTGCGTGAAAAGGGAGTATTACCTACTGACTGAGTTATGCTCAAGCCTCCCACTCTCTTCCAACCCTCCATGATACCCTTCCACGATTCCCCGTGAAGTCTCACCTTAGGGTCTGAAAGGACGAGCTCTCCATCCTGCTTCTGACGCAGGGGCGCGTTGAACCCAGTTACTTCACTGGATTGAGGTTGGATGGGAGTTCAGGTAAGATTGATTATACTGGTAAGGCGCTGTAAAAGTTCTGTTGAAAGTTCAAAAGTTCAAGCTTTAAATAATAATGTTCATTGTCTTTTTTCAGGTGATGAATGAAGATTCCTTTGGAGACTTCTTGCAACAAAGCGCTAATGTTGATGTCTTTTCCCCATAGGGGCAGGGGTTCGGAATGCCGGAGATATGGCGCCGACCCGAAGTGAAACGTGCAGTTCCAGTAAAGATCTGGTAAGTCCTAGATGAGCGCTCAGGTAATGTTTTTGCATTCGCCCATCTAATGTCTTTGTCTTTTTTCCCCATAGGGGCCGGGGTCCGGAAAATGCTTGGAAGCAGCAAGACCCGAAATGAAATGGGAATGACCCAACAGGTAAGTCTTAGAAGGAAACTGAGCTTTTCCTATTCCCTTCCTTCTCTCACCTCTTATTCTTGTCTTTTTCTCTAGGCTCTGGGAAGAGGCTGTGTATCCGGATGATCGCTGCTGAAGATGGAGGAACCCAGGAAAGGTGAGTGAAATGCAGCTCTGCAGCAATCGTAACGAAATGCTTTTAAAATGATGTCTTCCCTTTCAGGATTGTCGGTGATGTCTCTGTGGTACAGATTAGCTGGTAGGTCTCTTGTCTCCCTCTGCAGGTGACCCAGGATGCTGACAGGCGTGGCTGAAGTCCAGATGCAGGAGCTGACACGGTGAGCGTCCAGCTGCGAGGAGCAGAACAACGCCAAGCGTGAGTTGCTGATCGGGTGTGGTTTAAATAGCTTTGGAAGAAGTTCCAAGTGTGTATCCTTCCTCCGATCAGGTATGTATCCTTCCCCGAGAACACAACCGGGTGGAAAGTAGTCCCACAGGTAAAGTAGTTCCTATTCAGGCCTCAAGAGGGCCTGGATGTGGCAGCATGGTCTGAATCAGGTAAGTGCACATTAAAACACTTGAACACATGTCTAGCTTTATGAGCCTGGCACCTAAGGCGCCAGGACAGAGGTCCAACATGAGCCTGCCGCCTAAGGTGCCAGGACTGCGACCAAAGGGGCCCAGCTTGGGCCCGATCGCACTCCCCTGGGGGAAATGATGCCTGCCTCTGGGGTTGCTGGGTCAGACCTGGCTCCTTGGAGGTAGGCATCATGACAGTTACTCCCACACAGGCAGCCCACAATGGCCTACATAGGGAACATCCTTAATCCGGTATGAAATACATCAGTAGTACACGCAATTACCACCCCAAATCCCCGGCCCATACCGCCCACCCCACCAACAACAAGCTATGCAGTCACACCAACCCCGCCCCAACCAACAGGCCTCGGAAAACAGACATTCATTCGTCACTGCACCCAATGGAGCAGCAGCCCCATACCAGGGGGCAACAGTGGTAGGAAGGAACCCTTTTCCGTTCCCAGGGACAGACACCTACCCCGACTAGGACAGCTCAGAGAGAGCACTTGCGTGACCAGTACTTTTAATGACCTTGCATCCAGAAGAGGAACCGCTGGTAGGGGCAGAGATAGGAATTAAGCAATTCATCTTTATGGTTGACTTGGGAGCGGAGAAGACATGCATAAGTGAAGGAAACGTCCCGTTATCAGGAAAAACTCTCGACACGCAGGGATTCTCTGGGGTTGTAGTTTCGGTTCCATACACAAAAGATTTAGATGTCAAGGTGGGAGGGAAGGTTGTACGAGTGCCCCTCCTCTATTCTGAGAGTTCCCCCATCAATTTACTGAGGAGAGATCGGCTCAGTAAATTGAACATGACAAAATCATTCACAGAAAGCAGTATTGTCTGTGCCGCCCCTGGAATGTGCTCCCTCAGAGCAATGCTGGTAATCCATGCTGGTGCAAGTGAGATTGTAGTGAGGGGCATCCCTGTTAATGCAGACATGTTTGTTTATGGAATCAGAGTACTTGCCCGAGCTGTCCCCCAAATTACCACGAAAGGATGTAGAGTACCTGCAGATTTCATTTTCTGACCTGTGGTGGTTCCCGAAGTGGTTGCTGGCACCATTCTGTCATTAGATCTAGAAGGTTTGCGTGTGTCTACTAGAAGAATTGTGGTGCTAGGAACTGACCCCCACGGGTGCCAATGGCGGACAGTGTTGTGTTTTGACCCCAATATACCCTTACGAGAAGTGACAGATGAGGACCTTTTTGAAGATAACAATGATGGATAGATAATACTTGAGATTTGTATACCCTGTGACATAATAGTTCAATTCAGGAAGGTACAGAGCCCCTCTAGGCTGTTGTCAGCAGGCCACCCCAATTCAGTGAAAATGATCTGCAATATGTCCCCACACACTTGTGGACAACCAACCCACACGATGTAAGCATGTTCAAAGCGGTGACACCTGTAAAAATAACACTCAAACCAGGAGCAACGAGTGAGACAATACCCCCTATCCATAGATGTAGAAAATGGACTCCAAGAGACATTGCAGGCCCTGTTACAGCAAGGAATTGTAGGGCAATCCACCTTGTCATGTAACACAGCAATCTATCTGATTAAAAAAGCCAAGGGGGGGATAGTTGGAGAATGATTCAGGATTTACGCCCCTTCAACGACATTGTACAAAAAGAGTTCCCACTTGTTCCCAACCCGGCATCTATTTTGTGCAGCATTCCCAAGGAAGCAACACATTTCACTGTGGTGGAGTTGAGGAATGCATTTTTCTCAGTGCCCCTCCACCCAGACTTGCAGTACCTTACAGCCTTCATCCTAGGAAGACAGAGCTTTGAACACTGTTGCTTGCCTCAGGGGTACTGTAAGAGCACCAGCATTTTCAATAGAGTACTGCACGAAGATCTAGGGAACTTCCATGTGCCCAGCACGATCATTCAATGGAGCGCCAGTGAACAGAGCTGTCGAAGTGACTTGATTGCCCAGTTGCAATTGTTAGCAAGGAAAGGGTACAAAGTGGATCAGAAAAAGCTCCAGTACTGCTTACAAGAAGTGCTCTACTTAGGGCAACTTATATCCAAATACGGAAAGAGAATAATTCCAGACAGAGCAACCACAGTGCGTGCAACTCCCCAGCCCATCACAGTGAAAGACATGCAAAAGTTCTTAGGACTCTGTAATTATTGTAGGGCCTGGATCTTACGCAGCATACACCCGGCCTCTCCTACACGCCCTCAAGAAGGCCCAGGAACAAGGTACAACAATTCAGTGGATAGCAATAATGGTGGCAAGTTTTGGTGATTTAAAGGAAGCACAGGGGCCTCCCTCTGGAACAGCCTTTCTGCCTCCCTGAAACTTGAGGAGAACCATCTCCGGTTCCGGAAGCACCTCAAAACCTTCCTCTTTGCCTCCGCTTTCTCTCCCTCTCTCCCCTGCTAAAATCACTGAACCTGCACTGAATCTGCAACTGGGCCACTCACCGATCTCAGTCCTTGGCCCAGCCACTCTTCCCTGCACTGCCCACCTGCACTACAGGACTGTCTCTGTATCCTACAGCCCCTTCTCCCGGCACTTACCTTGCACTTGCCACCAGCTGGCCCTATTATTTATCTGTATTCTTTAACCATGTACTGCACTTTCCTTGCACTTGCCACCAGCTGGCCCTATTATTTATCTTGTATTCTACTAACCATTTACTGCACTTTCCCCTCTCCCCTTCCCCTCTCCCCTTCCCCTTGCACTTTTCCCAGTCCTCCTACCCTTGCACTTGCGCAATCTGAATAACACCTGGCCTAGTAGGATCGTTGTCTGTCTCCCCTTGTTGCCCCCCACCTTGTCGCGCCTTGAAACACTTGTGTATAGGCGCGTTACAAATGCCATATCATATCATATCATATCAAGTGATTTCAACAGCTCCCGTCCTCGCCACCCCTGAGTAAACGCAGGAATTCTATATTTTCTCCCACTCAAATGGCACACTCATGACAGCAGTGCTCACACAAAAGAGTTCTATGGGTCACAAACCTCTAGCGTACTACGTGTGGAATATGTTTACCCATGCCAATGCACCCTACTACACCCCTTTGCCAATGGGGAAAGAAAACCACCAAAAATGGAGGCACTAACCCATGTGCACGCTAAGTCTGCAAAACTGTGCATGGTTCACTATCACAAAAGAGCTGCACAACCTACTCACAAAGTCAAAGTTGGTGTAAAAACAGGAATCACTGCTGGCACCTGTCACCTGAAGCAAGACCACAGAAGGGCTAAAATCCGAAAATGCCCTTAAGAATTCAGTGAATTATGGAAAGGAAAAGTGTGCTGAAATCATAGATTCTCCAGGCAGTCAGAGGAATCCAGGCCTCCCTGCCTGCTAGCTGCTTAAGGAAATTAGCTGTCAAACCCAGTTTAAAGGTGTTCTTTTTCTGGATGAAATTGCAAAATGCGACTATTTAAAGCATGTTTCTGAAGTGCTGAATTCTTTTAAATGTCCAAATCCCTTATAAACTGTGCTTATTTTATATGTGTTCAAGAAAAGACTTTATTGTGAATCTTACAATAACCCAGTGGAAGTAACTGCTTCATTCTGATTGGGTAGTGCCTGGCCTGGGAAAGTTGACATCTCAGCTTGACACTCCCTTGAAAACAGGCAGCCTAATGGTTCCCGCATAATGACAAGGGGCACAATGAGAGAGCATCAGACATTCGTCTCTGGCTTAGCCAAAAACAATGGCAAGCTGCTGCACTGACCTCTGCTGGGAGGGGCAGGAGCTTCCCTTTCCAGGAAGGGGACACACCTCCCTGATCAAAGGACTGGACGGCTGTTGCCTGTGAAGGGGAGGTACAAAGAAAAAAAGAAACTGCTGGGACATTTGAAATCTTTAATTGTGATTAAAGTTCAAACTCTTTAACTGAGCAACCAGAAGAGGGAGAAATCTGAAAATTGGTAGACATTAACCTAATTTCAGGCTGTTGATTTGAAGACATTGATGAAACCCGTACCCTTTTAAGGAACCAAAGTTATAAAAGATTTCTCATTGTAGCAGAACGATTAATGTTGCAAAACTAAGATTGTATGTACATGATTCACTGATAAGCGCCCAGAGATGTACCGAATTCGAAATGATTAATCCAAACTGCTATGGTTAAAATTGATGAAAATCAGTAAAATGGAAAAGAGCCCTCACAAAGATGGGGATTGAATGTGAAGATAGACAATCAAATATGAAATGTATGGAAAGTTCATTAGGGTACATCATTTTAGAAGTGTACATTTGTGCAAAAGTTATGTTTTGGTAAAAATCAATGTGGGAGTTCCTAAATCCCATCGTAAAGATGACAGCTCTGCTCTGACTGCCAATTAAAACAAAGCATGTGCCTGCAGCCACTCACAGCCGTGGGGGTGTGTTTTGAAATACTGCCCACATCATAAAGTTAGGTGATGGCATTTGATAGTATAAAGTATAGGAACTTCACTCCACATAGAGACTGCTTCCAGAACCATCCAGATTTCTGCGCAGCACCTTGATCCAGAACTCTTCATCTTGTAGCTGACTCCAGACTTCTTTGAAGATCCAGATTTCTTTGCAGACTCTAGACTTTAGCATTGCTGAACTCGTGCTAATTAGACACAATTTCAAACATCCAAAACTTAAAAGAATAATTCTGATTCAGCTTGGCTTACTACCATTAAGGCTTGCCCGCTGAAACTTGCATCCTGTAATATGCCGTGTCCAGTGACCGGAAGGGCCCATCCAAATCCAGTCTGAGGCGCAGTACAAAATTGACCGGAACCGCGCCGCTGATCCAATCCCTCCAGAAGTGCCCTGCTGCTGGTAGACCTGACCCGATCCAATTACCAGAGCTGACGGTCCCATTTAATTACAAAGGGCTGTAAGTATTAATAGGAAGAACAGTGACCCATAGTATATCTGCATTGTATTATCCCAATCTCAATCCATCCCATCTTTAAATTCAGAACCCTAGTATTTTTAGAATACTTCTTGCACTGATTTTTATCACCTGTGTTCCAAAACCATAACTCCTTAGTGATTTTGAGTAACTAAAGTAAATCCCAGAACGAAATTGAGTATCCACCACGTGAATGGTTGCACTGGCCACATAGCTGTGAAGATTCATGTGTGGCCTCCTCTTTTTTATAGTCATTAATATAGTGTAACAAAACGTATCTGTAATTTTGAAACCGAATTCCTGTTCCATTTTCGCGCCTATTTTGCAAACTCGCCTCTCACTAAAACCTTGATAACTTCTTCAATTTTAAAGATAGAAAAGACATTTCAACTCCCACTGATACCTAGGACCCTTGGCTACATCCACAACCAAAAATCATCGGAACAGTGTATTTGACCCGCTTTTCTCCGATAACGCATAGTAAAGGTTTGCAGCGAATTTGCAGTTTTCAAAAGTGTCTTTTTCCCATTTCAAAGTGCTTCTTCCATCCCATCTTGATCTAAAGTGTGTCCTGTTGTTTATATTATAGCTCATGTGTGTTAGGACCTGTTTAGTGTTGCTTTCCTCAGAATTTCTATCCATTTAAGCATTTTTGCACCCTTTTGCATTATTTTACAAAGCAATTTTCACCTGTCAGTTTAAAAGTGTCATTTTCCAAAAACATTTTTTTTCTCTGGTTTGGGGGAGGGAAGATTGCATTTAAATTCTAGACATTGTCTTCATTCCCAAATACCTGCTGATTACTTACATCTGTGTAGGATTGCTCATTTGTATCTCAACAAAACTTTGCAGCAGGAATATTAACATAAACACCATCTGTTCACAAACCAAAACTGTTCTTTTTTCCTGTGTTCTATTCTGCGTCATTATAAGTGAATTCAATTGCTTTGCTTATTTTCTGAATTGTGTTGTCACTGTTAGGTGATTGCTATATATATATGGGCTCTATCCCATTGTCCCTCTGTCATGGGTTCACCCAACTCCCCCTCCCAGTCAAGCTTCAGTTGGAGCAGCTCCTTCCCCGCCTTTGCACTCAAGAGCTCATATATCTGAGATATTTCGTGCCCGCCCTCCGAGACATCGTACATCATTTCTAGGGTGGCATCCGGTTCTTCTTCAAGTACTGTTTCAGGCCACCTTTCCCTCACCCGTTTCATGATCCTGGTGTAAGTGATATATTGGCCCTTATGCACCCCTGTCTCCTCCAGCAACCTCTGGAATTCCACTGGAATTCCACTGCCTCTCCCTCCTGCCATATGTCTCCAAGGGTGGCCAGGCCCACCGGTTCCCAGTATCTGCGGACCCCTTTAATCAGTTGGGAGTCTTCCCCACATAATACCATCAACGGGACCTGCTGAGAGAGCGGGTCCGGGTTATCCACAGTTCTCCATGCCCTGCGCCAGACCTCCCAGCCCAGCACCAACAGTCTCCCCATACCCGCCACTTTCATTTTATGCAGCCACACTGTCTCTTTTAGGAAGTATGGGGCAGAGTCACCCTGCAAAAGCCTGGCTTCCGCAGATCCCTCTGCTGACAACCACCTAGCTACATATAATAGCTGTCCCGCCAAGTAATATAATTCAAAATTCGTCAGGTTTATGCCCCTCTTATCACACGAGTTTTGTAGTTTCCACAGGGCCACCCTATTTCTAGAATTGTGCCATATGAAGCCCCTGCACAGGCTATGAAGTCTGGCAAAGAAACGTCTTGGAGATCAAGTATGGGATATTTACAAAAAAGTGTAATAGTCTGGGCAAGACCACCATTTTGAGCAGCACTGCTCTTCCCATCATGGCCAGGGGTAATCTGGACCAAAACACTATACTCTTTTTGATACCTTCAACTGCTTTCTCCGTATTGTGTTTCTGCTCTACTTTTATCTTGTGGTATATATTTATGCCTAAATATCTAAACATCTCGGTCTGCCAGGGTATCTGCAGAATGTGCAGGTTTTCCAGTGGAATGCTTTTGTACCTTCCCATCACCTCCAGCACATATTGCAGATTCTCCTCCGGGAAGCGCAGATAGAGGAGCATATCATCTGCGTACATTGATATCAAGTGTGTGTTTCCTGTTGTACGAATCCCCACCTCTCCGTATTGTTTCCTAATGCAAATTGCCAATGGCTCCAACGGAAGGATATATAACATGGGCGACCAGGGGCATCCATGTCTAGTTCCCCTACTGAGTTGCCACTTGTCTGAAATTATGGTGTCTGTGTTGATCCTTGCGATCGGGGAGCTATATAACATCTTGACCCATCTAATATATCCCGGCCCTATCCCGTATCCTTTCAGGGTTGCCATCAACCATGGCCACCTCACTCAGTCAAAGGTTTTGACCGCATCCAGCGACACTATGGCCAGCTCACCCGGGTCATTCTCCGTTTGATCAACAATATGGTTTAGCCTTCTGTGGTTGTCCGTGATGTTCTTGCCGGGGACATAGACTGTTTGGTCCGAGTGTATCAATTTGCCAATTACTCGCTTAAGCCTGTTGGCAAGCACTGCTGTGAGTATTTTGCTATCTTGATTAATCATTGATAAGGGCCTATAGGACCCAAAGTCCACATTCGGCTTGCCCAGTTTCAGGAGCGGTATGATCACCGCCTCTCAGAGGGATTCCGGCAGCGCCCCCTGTTCGTAGGCCTCATTGAACATGGCCAGCAGCGGCTTTGTAGAATTCGCTAGGTAACCCATCCGACCTGGCTGCTTTACACGTGGGCAGGTGTTGGATCACTGCCTCCAGTTCGTCTGAGGTGATTGGGGCCTCCAAATCTGCTCGTTCTAGGTCGTCCAAGGTGGGCAGCCCTATATCTTCTATTGTTTCCAGAATTTCTTGACCCATATCTCCACCCACGTCCTCATACAAACATTTATAATATATGAGGAACTCCTTGTTTACTCCTTCTTGGGTGTTACGGATCTGGCCTTCCGCATCCCTGACTTCTCTAATCACCGGCCGGGGTGTCTCATTCTTGTATAACCAGGCCAGTAGTCTGCCCGGCTTGTCTCCCCCCGCATGTTGCCTCTGTGTGTATTTCTTATAGTTTACCTTACATAGTCTGTCCCAGAGTTCACTGCTAGCATTTTGTAGTTCTCTTATCTTAGCGCTGTCTTTCCGGGTGGTCTGCCCCGTCGCATCAAGTCCTCTAGCTCTCTTTCAGTTTCCTGCAATTCTCGTTCTATACCCCCTCGGAGCCCTTTGGATTTTGATATGCCTACCCCACACACCACCACCTTAAATGCCTCCCATACTGTTCCCATGGATCGTACACTGCCTGTATTGATGTCAAAATATTCCTCGATGGCCTCCCTCAGGTCCTCTCCGAATCCCGGGTCCTGTAGGGCCTCTGCTCTGAGCCTCCACGTTGGGATTCGCTCTCTAGGGGGGTGGTGTCGCCACTCCATGACCAAAGGCGAACGGTCCGAAAGTACCCTGGCTTTATATTCTGCGCTCACAATTTCTCCCGCTATCTCGGCGGCGGCGAACACATAATCCAGCCTAGTATGCAGGTCATGTGGCGCTGCGTAATGCGAGTATTGCCTGTCCATTGGATGCAACCGTCTCCACACATCCTCCAGTCTGAGGTTTGTCAACAGTGTCCCCAATGCTTTAGCTGCTGGGGCAGGTTTTGCTAGCTTGCTATCAGACCTGTCTATCCCGGGGTTCAGGGTGTAACTGAAATCACCACCTCACAATATTGCGCCACCCAGCAGGGGGCTAATTTTACTATATAAAGCCTAAAGGAGGCTGCGGTATCATGGTTAGGGGCATATACATTTATGATGTTCACTTCTCTGTTTTCCAGGAGTCCCGCCACCACCACCATTCTACCTTCCGGGTCTGTCGTCGATCGGAGCAGCTGAAATGGCGCATGTGGTGCCACCCATGTAACCACCCCTGTTACATATGCCGAATACGTGGCCCGCGTGACGCTACCCTTCCATTTTCTCCTAACCACCTCCAATTTTTCCTTGGTGAGGTGGGTCTCCTGTAGCAGAGCTATATCAATCCTCATCCTCTTTAGGTACATCATTACTTTATTACATTTTAGGTAACTATTGAGGCCCCGCACATACCAGGTCACGACTCTGAGGTTACCCAATTCCATTGACTTGATGCCCTCCCTCTCCCCTCCACTTCCCATGTCGTTCCCGATGGCTCATTTTCTGGCTCATTTCCCTCCCCCCCTCAACAACTCCCCTCTCCCCCGCTTGCCCAACCCCACCCCACTGCACACAACTCTGTCCCTCCCCCCTCCCTACCCAACCCCAACAAATGCCCAGCTCCATCCCTGGATCTCAGGCCCACCCGCGTCTGGTCCTTTCTCGTGACACCGAGGACTAGAACCCCGCGGGGCGTCACCAAGCTAATAGTGACCTAACTAAACGTAATTCTATGGGGGTTCAAGGGTTGTTTCCCAGGAGCTCCCAGTTATATAATTAGGATTATTCAGTTCAAACGGATCTTGCAAGCATGTACTTTCCCAGCAGCTAATTCCCTGTGAGCCTTATTTAATGCTATATTCTAGTCCCAGTATCTTGCGATATGTCACCTAAGGTGCCACAGCAGCATGTTACTTATCTTCTTCGGCTCCCGTCTGGATACCCGATTCTTGGGGGCAACTCTGCATATCCAGCCAATCCATGGTGTCCTCTGGCGTTTCAAAAAACAAAGTTTTGTTCTTGTGGAACACCTTCAGTTTGGCCGGGTAAAGCAACATATATCTATAACTTGTGTCTCTCTGTCTTCTTTTCACCGCTCCGAAGTTCATTCTGCTACGTTGTACCTGCAAGGTGTAGTCCGGGTATGCTGTGATTTTCGCAGGCCCCCTTTCGATCATTCCACCCTTCCGGAAGAATTTGAGTATTCTTTCCTGATCCCGGTAGTTCCGAATTTCTGCAATCAACGGCCTGGGAGGGTCTCCCAGGGGCGGCCTCCTCGTTAAAGCCCTGTGCGCCCTTTTAACAGCAAACCCCTGGGTCAGTGCCCCTCCGGTTATTTCCTGCAGTAATATGGTTTCCACGTATTCCATTGGGTTAGGCCCTTCCATTCCTTCTGGCACCCCTGCTCCGTCCTCAGGCTAGGGTGCACAGTTTAAACTTTTCGCCAACCTATGTATTGCTGCACCACCAGCTTGTATGCTGCGGGTGGTGCCCTGTGCCGGGGGCTCGTGCTCACCAGCACACTCCATGGCCGTGTATGCCACTTTTCGGTCCCGTTATGCGCCGCCGGGGGGCCGGGCTGGGCACCACCCTCGTGGCGCATCCACCGTCCAGTGGAGCCTCAGTGTTCAGGGATGCCTTTCTCCCTAGCTTCTTTGCACCTCTCTCTGGTGCGTCAGGCCACGACCCGGCCAGTCAGGGCCCCGCCAGGGGGTGTCCCTGCCTGATTCCGGCACTGCCTCCCTGGTGTTCCGGGATGCTGCTGGGGCCTGCACCTCTTGGCTTAACCAGCTCCCCCAGGTCCAAATACAACGTAGGCCACCGCTCCGTCGGGTGCCTCGTGGTCTGAATCCAGTGCCCGATAGGCACAGTGCCAGCTGCTTTGTCTCCCAGCGCCCTGTGTCCGCAGCACCGCCTGGGGCGCTCCGTGTTGGTCTTCCGCTGTATCCATGAGTCGGGATGTGCAGGGCGCTCCCGCCGCTCCTCTTCTCGTCTCGGCCCCGGGGTCTCTCGCTCATTCCAACAAGCTCCCTCCGGCCAGGTCTTCGCGCTGCTCACTGGCTGGGCTCATGAGCTGGGCGCTTTATTCCATGCAGAGCCGCAGCAGGCTCAATCAAACTATACCAGCCTGCGCTCACGACCGGGACCCTGCGGTCAGTTTATGACCCTTTGTCCTTGGTCTGCCATCTTGTCCATTGCCTGGTCTCGGGAGCATGGCTACTTTTCGGTGGCCGCGATTCTTCCAGCTTTTCACCAATCAGCCTCGCGGGTCGCACAATACACGCACCGGACCTTCCCACCCACATCTTGGTATGTGTTTCCGGCATGCTTTCACCTCAGGAAAATCAGCTTAATCCAAAGGATCTGTGGCGGATCTATGGGAGCTCCTCGAGAGCGCGTCCCTTCACGTAGCCATCAAGCCACGCCCCAAGTCTAGAGGATCAGATAGCCACCTCCTGTAGCGGTGCCTCTGAGTCAGAGGATGAGTGGACACGGGTGAGTAAGACTAAAAAGGCCAACAAAATTAAGAGGGTCCTACTGAAAGATCCCCTGAAACAGATCAAGGCCATTAGCAGCATCATAACTCCCTATCATAAAAATGCCAAGTATTCAGTTTGGGAGCACCTCGAGTTATACGAGCCAGAGTTGCATTCAATATGTCAAATGGACATTTTACCCTGAATACTCCAGCTTCTTTGCGGGGCTGGAGGATCAGAACCACTCAAGATGGTCCATCTATAGGGCGGCCATCTTAAAACATTTTTCTGTACATAGGAACCCCCAAGAGGACCGCAAGGCAGCCTATAATCTGCAATGTGGGGAAGACCAGGCCCCAAAAGAATTTTTGCAAGAATTAAAACATGCCTTTGTGCAGACCACCAGGAGGGTGCGCACAGACAGTAGGGAGTTTATTAATACCTTCTTTCATGCACACCCTAAATACATCATGACCCAGCTGGTGAGGGACTTTCACAGGAAGAGGTCACTAGACTGGGTCATTGAACAGGCGACTCGAATTTATGAAGTGCAGAAACTGGTAGAAAATAAAAATACAAATAAAAACCCCAAACCAGCCAACACCCCTGCTGCTGTTAAGGAGGCGGAGGTGACGGTTGCACCCATTTTAGATCTGGAGATGGGGGGGCCTAAAAATATTCCTGTGCAATATCCTCCTAACCAACGATCCAGAAGGCCCTCGGGCCAATCCCAAACAGGTAGTTAGGGAGGTAATCCCACAAATGGGACTCCTAACTCCCCTGATTATATAAGCCCCCGTTACAAGGGCAACAGACCCATCCTGGGCTATGTGTGGACTCCCCCAGCCCAAGGGGGGTAGGATCCACCAGGTAGCTGCCAACCCAGGAAACTTCCCTCCTAACTTTCTCCACGAGGGCAGGAATCCCCCAAATGCCGGGTTGAGCTTCTTTCCCCGGTACCCGCCAAACATCAACCCCCAAAACAACCCTTCTTTATTTCCCCACTTTCCTGAGCCCAGACAGCCCAATCCGGGAGAGGGGAGGCCAAGGGTGGAGGGTTACCAGAACTATCCCAACCCTAGGTATTATGGGAGAAGGGACAGTTACCCAGCCAGAGCGGGTGTCCCAACTGGAGCACTAGGTCCAGAACTTGTCACAGGATCTGGGCCGCATGTTGAGGGCTCAGCAGAACCCTCAGATGAGCATGCCGGCTCAGAACTCCACAAATCAAGGGTCTGGTACTCCAGAGCAATGGCGGGGAGAGAACCCTGACAACCCACCGGTTCCCAGGGAGGAGGCACAGGGGGAAAGCCTTAGAGGAAGCTTCACTTGTGAAAAGCCCCTGGAACCCCAGGAACCGGAATCAAAATCTCCTGCCCCCAAAAGTCTGCAACCTAAGGAACAGAGGGCGGGTAGGAGAAATAAAGGGCCTAAAAAGACCCATTTTGTGGAGGAGGTTAGAGTCTTCCAATTTGAAGGAGAAGGGTCCTCAGAGGACTCTGAGAAAAGGATCTTCTTCAGGGATGGGGGAACTCCTCCCAAGGAGAAATGGGTCCCGAGAGATCCTAATCAAGACTGGGTAAATGTGGGAACTGAGTTAAAACCGCCCATCATTGAACCCCAGAATAATTGCTTGGAAAATCACCTTGCCCAAACCAATTCTGTTGATTGCCTCCAAAAAGAGGGGGCAGCCCAGAATCAGAACCAGGGGAGCACAAAACTTCCCCAATATCCAACTGTCACCTTTTTCTTACAGATTCCCAAGCTCCCAAACATACTCCTGCCCAAACTACCCCTCTGTCAGAATCAAGAGTAAAGAAATTAACTCACCAATTGGCCCTAAATGCACATTGTCTTTGCCCCCTTGAGGAGAAGGAGAGAAGATTGTATGCCCCGGTCCAAATACAAGGGCAATGTACATTTTTGGCACTGGTGGACACTGGATACCAAGCCACCCTCTGTCAAAGAGGGCCTTTGATCAGCTGAATTCAGGTAGGGGGGAGAGATACCAGATCCCTCTCACCCCTCTTCCTGGACAACTTCAGAACTTCGATGGGAATGGAATTCCTGCTGCGGGGACTGCGGATTTAGACATTACAATTGGGCGACACAAGGTGAAACACCCGGTCATAGTTGTGACTCCAGAGGGCACACCCTGTTTACTGGGGAATGATATCCTTCGTAGATTGCCTCCCCTAATAGATTGTGTAAACAAGGTCCTCTGGACCCAGACTAACCAACCAGTAAAACTAAAACATAGCGTCAACCATGTTAGTCTAAATGGCACATGCCATATGGTTGAACAAAAACCTGACCAAATTGAATTCCATTTTCAAAACAACCAAATCCCTGATGTTACAGTAATTGCAGTAGGACAACAAACTGGTGGAGGGAAGTCCTCTCTAGTTCTGAAAATCAACCTTCCTTCCAGTCTAAAGTGGCATTCCACACTGGAAGGAGATACTCTGAAATTCTATCCCTGTTAAGTTAAATGGGGGGAAGGACTCTGTTCTTGCCCAGGTGTGCTTGGACAACGGTAAGCGCTTCATCAGCGAAGCCATGTTCCGAAAAATCCCAAAGGATCCAGCCATTCCCACCTTTAAATTGATAGACAAATGGCAAATGGACCTGGAAACACCCAATTCCAAACATCTCCTGCCTAGCAACAAGAGCATAGTCCATATTTGTTGGGTCATGCGAGATGTCCCTGCTGCATTTTATTTAGGCAGTGACATTCTCAATCGTTTTGCCATTAGTTTGGACCCAATAAACTTCAAAGCCTGGTCCCGATTAGCGGGTAATCCAATGGACTTTGATGTTCCAGGGAAAGCATTTCGGGCAGCTCAATTGCTGCCATATGCAGTTGAAGTTCAGACTGGAGAGGAAGTCACCATCCCAGAACGGACCCGACAATTCCCACTTGAAGTAAAAATTAAAAGAGGACAGAAACTGCAAAATCCTGATGCATATGTTCACCTCAATGCCCATTTCCAACAACAAGGGTTGGGGTTAAACCCAACACCATTAGTCAATACAGAACACAACACAATTCCAATAGTGCTGGATAACAGCGACCTTAGGAGTATCACTCTGGGCGCTGGCACCATTATTAGAATGGCGGTTGATGACCAACATTTTTCCATAGATTTAGGTAATGAACTGATAGGACCAGTCCCTAATGACTGTTTTGACAGTGATAGCGACAATGACACAACACCAGACAGGATCTTCACCCGGCATGGGGGGAATTTCCTGGTGTACTCTTCCTGCCCTTATGGTAAGGAAGAGGTGACCTGTGACTTCAGGAGGGATGACGTGATCTTTCAAGTCCACCAGGACTGCCTTCCCCACCTGAAGCCATCAGTCCAAGTTCGTACTTTAACCAAGGACTTCTCCACCGAGAAGTCTTTCCGGGCTTCAGGCAGATGGTTGAAGAGAGAGTCAACCTAGCTGATGCCTGTGAGACTCTGGAGCAAAAGCAAAAATTTAAACAAGTTTTCTTAGATTTTCAGGATCTCTTTGCGGTGGACTCATATGACTGTGGTCGCACCGAAATCCACACAACAACAATTCCCACAGACCCTGGCATGACTCCAGTGTTTGTGAGGCAATATCGCTTGCCACTCACATCCATGGAGTCCCGTACAGAAATAATTAAGAACCTTGAGTCTCGTGGGATAATTCGTCCAATCCACAGCACCTTCAGTAATCCGGTGCTGGGGATTTTGAAACCAAACGGCCAGTGGAGACTCTGTGCCGCTGACCTAAGGGAGCTAAACAAACATGTCCACACTTCCCGATGGCCTCTTCCCTACATTGACCAAGGGCTGGCCCAGATCCAGGGGTCAAAGGTATACACTGCCATTGACCTGACCAATGGGTACTGGACCGTACCTGTCAGTAGGGAGGACCAATACACGCTGGCCTTTACCTTCGGGGGACAGCAGTATACTTGGACCCAGACTCCCTTCAGATACATCAACTCTGGCAATGAATTTAAATATCTTCTTGCATAAGGCCATGCCGACTTGGGTGAAAGGGGTAACCTGGCCTATGTAGATGATATTCTAATCAAAAGCTCGACTGTGGAGGAACACATAGCGGAGATCCGTTATGTTCTGACACAATTGAGGGCTGCTGGAGCAAAAATATCTTTCCAAAAGGCACAGTGGTGCAGGACCGTGTCAACTTCTTGTGGCATGAGATAACTCCTGAGGGTCTCTGTCCCCAGGAAAAGAAGGTAGAAGCACTCCAGAAACTAAACGACCCCACAACTCTGCGTGAGCTAAGGAGCCTCCTTGGACTGACTAATTACATTAGAAAGTTCATTGAGGATTACGCAGAGATCACAAGGCCCCTGATCCATCTGTTGAACGGGGCGGGGGGGGTTAAGTGGGAGTGGGGTCCAGAACAAGCCGAGGCAGTAAGACAATTCAAAAGAAGCCTCTCACAAGCGCCGTGCCGAGCTTACCCTGTCAAAAAACAGGAGTTCTTCTTGGAGACAGGGTTCTCAAACACATGCTTGACTGCAGTATTATACCAAAAGCATGACAAGGTCAATAAAGTAATCTCCTATGTGAGTAAGACTTTATCCTCTACGGAGGAAAAATTCAACGATTGTGAGAAGGCACTCCTGGCAACGGTGTGGGCATTGAAGGATTACGGCCCGTTCATCCAGGGGGAACACATCATAGTGGAGACTCCACACCAACCTTTGCAATATCGTCAAAGTGATAGAATCTGGGCCGGAAATGTGAGTAGTTCCTGAATTACTTCCTGGATTCTGTCAATGCAAGGCTTTCCTGTGGAGGTCAGATATGGCCAAAACAAAAAGAGTCCTCTCGTGCAAGCTCTGGCTGACTTGCATGATTGTGCCAGAGAAAACTGTCTCGAGGACGAAAGTCTTAAAATCAAGGACAACATGGAGGCATACCTTAATTCCCCACACAAGGTCTATGAAGAAGACAAGTGTGAGGGAATGCCCATTGTCTATGTGGATGGGTGCTCCTACCATGTTGACAACAACGGGGAGAAGGAACTTGTGGCCGGCGTGGAGAATGCATGGGTGAATGATGCCCCACAACCCTCTCCTGGGTACAAAATCGGTCCCCGTAGTAGTCAAGTGGCAGAGCTGATGGCTATGCATCAAGCCATCCTCATTGCTGTCCAACACCAACTCCACGAACTGGTCATAATCACTGATTCAGATTATGTCCTGAACGGGTTTGTGGAGCACCTGGTTAATTGGAAAACCATAGGCATGCTATGTGCTAACAATAAACCACTACAACATGGAAAACTAATACAGAATATTGATGATCTGGTCACCTGTAGTGGGATGGCCATCTACTGGAAAAAGATCAAGGGTCATTCTAAAGTAGAGGGACCAGACAAAACTCTAAATGACTTAGCTGATCAGCTGGCCAAAACCAGAGCCATCCAAGGGGATCTACTTGAGATCGAGTCTCTGTTGGGGGAAATCCAGGTCACTGCTATCACTAGGTCCCAGACAAATGCTCACAATGAACTCTGAACTCCCCAGTGGAGTAAGAAGACCCCAGATGCTGATTTGATTACGGCTCAAAAAGGGGATCCAATAATTGGTAAATTTTATCAACACATTGAGGACCTTGAGAACTTTCCCTGACGGATACCGATTGCATTGGGAAAGAGGACCTCAGAGTGTTGATGAAATGCCCAAAAATGTTCTGAATACCAAGACGGTTTGTTGGTGAGGAGATCCATATCTGACCATGACCAGTGGGTGGTCCCTACCTCATTCCGAAGCCTAATGCTAAGTCACGCCCATGATGCGGCCACAGCCGGTCATCGGGGGTTTCATACAACATTAGAAATCTTGCGAGAGGTAGCATACTGTCCACAAATGGGGAAGGACCTCAACCAATACTTAATGCGGTGTCTTGTGTGTGCACAATTTCAGCCAACATCACTCACACACCATGCTCCCGTCCAAAAGAGGGGGATGACACTACATTGGTCACATTTGCAAGTCGATTTCATCTGGCCAGTGATTCGCTCCTCTAGGGGGAACAAGTACATGTTAACCGTCACATGCTTGTTTACTCAATGGGTGGAATGTCTCCCGGCCCCAAATTGCAAGGCAGAAACAGCAGTTGCCCTGATGATCAATCACATCTTCTCGCGTTTTGCACTACCCAAAAGGATTGAGTCAGACTGAGGTAGTCACTTCATCAGTGAAGTGATGACTAAGATGTGGGAGATACTTTGGGTAAAAAGGAAATTACACATTGCATACTGTGTCCTCTAGTGGTGGAGTTGAGAGGTACAATAAAACTATTGTGAGCATATTAAAAAAGTTTGTGGCAGGTTCTGGGCCAAGTTGGGATATTCGATTACCCCTTGTCCTGATGGCCATCAGATCTACCCCTTCTTGATGGTGCTACCACAGCATCTGCTCTACAGAACCCAAGAGCAGATCTTGATAAATGCCTCCACAACTCATGAGTATGTTGAGAATCTGAGAAAACACCTACAACATGCTTTTGCGTATGCTCAGTGGAATCTAGAAAGATCTGCAGACAGTATGAAGACCCACTATGACCTTAAGACAACTAAAAAGGAATATCAAGTGGGAGACCCGGTCTACTTATACAATTTCCAAAGGAACCCAGCCAAAGAACGCACATTTCTCCCAAGTTGGCGGGGTCCTTTTGAAATTGTGGGCAGAATTTCACCCATCTCCTACAGAATCCGCATCCCCAAGGGAAATTTGACAGAAGGGGAAGACAAGTGGGTCCACATAAACCAGCTAAAGAGTTGCCATCCCAGGCATACTTTGGGGCAAATAGAAGAGCCGACCGGAAACACAGAGGGGGAAAATCCGGAGATCTAAAAAGAATTATTAAAAGTTCATTAAATACGTGCGAGGAGAGTGTTAAGACCATTATTGAATATAGGAGGGGAATGTTGTAAATTGTATTCAATGCATGCATCCGCCCCACTACACCCCTCAGGGAACAGTAGTGGGGAAATTTCCATAACCGTGCTATGTTCTGTTTTCTAGTACTGGAACTAAAGCCACCTAATCACCAAGGAGGACCTCCTCGGGGACCGGGAGGAAAAAGCCCAAGAGACCTGCAGTGTCGCGCCACACTTCCAACCAGAACTAGCGAGGAGAGCGGGTCGCATCCATCGCTGATGGGAGAAGCAACCGGATTTCTTCAAAAGGACCGAAGGAAAAATAATCTCACGTGCCTGACTCCCCCACGACTGGACATCACGCTGGAGTCAGGGGGGGGGTGTGGAATATTTTTACCCATGCGTATGCACCCTACTACACCCCTTTGCCAATGGGGAAAGAAAACTGCCAAAAATGGAGGCACTAACCCATGTGCGCGGCAAGTCTGCAAAACTGCACATGGTTCACTATCACAAAAGAGCAGCACACCCTGCCACACAAAGTCAAAATTGGTGTAAAAACAAGAATCACTGTTGTCACCTGTCAACTGTCACCTGTCACCTGACGCAAGATCACAGAAGGGCTAAAATCCAAAAATGCCCTTAAAAATGCAGTCATTTTCCCAGTGAAAAGTGTGCTGAAATCCTCCAGGCAGTCAGAGGAATCCAGGCCTCCCTGCCTGACAGCTGCTTAAGGAAATTAGCTGTCAAACCCAGTTTAAAGGTGTTCTTTTTCTGGAAGAAATTCCAAAATGCGACTATTTAGACTGTTCAAGAAAATACTTTATTGTGAATCTTACAATAACCCAGTGGAAGTAACTGCTTAATTCTGATTGGGCAGTGCCTGGCCTGGGAAAGTTGACATCACAGCTTGACACTCCCTTGAAAACAGGAAGCCTAATGGTTCCCGCATAATGAAAACAAGGGGCACAATGAGAGAGCATCAGACATTCGTCTCTGGCTGAGCCAAAAACAATGGCGAGCTGCCCAACTGACCTCTGCTGGGAGGGGCAGGAGCTTACCTCTCCAGGAAGGGGGCACACCTCCCTGATCAGAGGACTGGACAGCTGTTGCCTGTGAAGGGGAGGTACAAAGAAAAAAAAACTGCTGGGACATTTTAAATCCTTATTTGTGATTAAAGTGGAAACTCTTTAACTGAGCAACCTAAAGAGGGAGAAATCTGAAAATTGGTAGACATTAACCTAATCTCAGGCTGTTGATTTGAAGACAGTGATGAAACCCATACCATTTAAGGAACCAAAATGATTAAAGATTTCTCATTGTAACAGAGCGATTAATTTTGTAAACCTAAGATTGTATGTACATGATTCACTGATAAGCGCCCAGAGATGTCTCGAATTCGAAATGATTAATCCAAACTGTTATGGTTAAAATTGATAAAAATCCGTAAAATGAAAAAGCCAGCTCTCACAAAGATGGGGATTGAATGCAAAGATAGACAATCAAATATGTAATGTATGTGTCCAAGTTCATTAGGGTACATAATTTTAGAAATGTACATTTGTGCAAAAGTTATGTTTTGGTAAAAATCAATGTGGGAGTTCCTAAATCCCTTCGTAAAGATGACAGCTCTGTTCTGACTGCCAATTAAAACAAAGCATGTGCCTGCAGCCACTCACAGCCGTGGGGGTGTGTTTTGAAATTCTGGCCACTTCATAAAGTTAGGTGATGGCATTCGATAGTATAAATATAGGAACTTCACTCCACATAGAGACTGCTTCCAGAACCATCCAGATTTCCCCGCAGCACCTTGATCCAGAACTCTTCATCTTGTAGCTGACTCCAGACTTCTTTGAATATCCAGATTTCTTTGCAGACTCTAGACTTTAGCATTGCTGAACTTGTGCTAACTAGACACAATTTCAAACATCCAAAACGTAAAAGAATAATTCTGATTCAGCTTGGCTTGCTACCATTAAGGCTTGCCCACTGAAACTTGCATCCTGTAATCTGCCGTCTCCGGTGACCAGAAGGGCCCATCCAAATCCAGTCTGAGGCGCAGTCCAAAATCGACCAGAACCGCGCCGCTGATCCAATCCCTTCAGAAGTGCCCTGCTGCCGGTAGACCTTACCCGATCCAATGACCAGAGCTGACGGTCCCATTTAAATACAAAGGGCTGTAAGTATTAATAGGAAGAACAGTGACCCATAGTACATCTGCATTGTATTATCCCAATCTCAATCCATCCCATCTTTAAATTCAGAACCCTAGTGTTGTTAGAATCCTTCTTGCGCTGATTTTTCTCACCTGTGTTATAAAACCATAATTCCTTAGTGATTTTGAGTAACTAAAGTAAATCCCAGAAAGAAATCGAGTATCCACCACGTGAATGGTTGCGCTGGCCACATAGCTGTGAAGATTCATGTGTGGCCTCCTCTTTTTCATAGTTATTAATATAGTGTAATAAAACTTTGTTACATCTCACGTTTAGTTGAAGCTTTGGGATTTTTTTATCCCCCCCAGGGAGTGCATCATTGGGCCGCTTGTTAGCATATTTTTTTTTTATTTGTTTGGCTGAATTTAATCAACCTTTCAAATGTAAAACCATTCATCAAGACAATAATTGAAAAAGCTAATAAGAACGATTCAATATAGTTAAAACAACAACAAAAAATGACAAAAGACAATTACATGTCATTCATAAAAGTCAATTTTTAGACTATTGAGTCTAACAAAGTGCAGATTCTAGCGTCAAGCAATTCAGAAAATTAACAGTGGCAATTTGGAGTGCTGTACAAGACGAGTTTAAAATAATTGCCCAGCAGTCTCGAGGATCCAGGTTACCTAGATATTTGCAATGTTTTGAGAACTGTGTTTCTCGTTGACCACGAAGAGGCACACATTCAGTGACCAAATGAATTAATGTTTCGCGAGCATCATAAGTCATGCAAAAGCGACAAAGATTGCTTGTGGGTGGTAAGAGATTGCGTATGATTTGTATATCTCTTGTGATCCATAAATTAAACCTCAGACGGAGGATACCAAGACGATATTTTGGGTGAAAGCATCAAATAGGGTGCTAAGGTTCGAGTTTTTTTGTGTGGAAACCTTAGACTATCTCCATCTTTATACTGCAAACAAAGGTATCTTGTTAGGATCCAGTCAGTTTGATAGATTTTAAATTTAGCTCTGTCTGGGTTTGTGAGTAAAGTGTCAATTGATACCTGCGCGTTAGCCAAAATAGAATAAACTTTTGTTAAACAGGTATGTATAAAAACATGTGTGACAGAAAACATATAATTGGATAACAATTTCAGAATTTAATTATGATTAGCTGAAAGTAGGCATTTCCTAAAGAGGGCACAGACTCGCCAATCGCAAAGTGCGTGTAGCGAGACTAAGCCAAGCTCATACCTGAGCCACGGGCAGGGAGTACATTGAGGCAATCATAAGACGTGCCTCCAAAATGTGGCTTCCCATTGCACAAGTAGGGATGAAAGGTCTTCATGAGTGGTTTCTAGTCAATAAAGTAATGTGGGAACAACTTTCATGTTCCAGAATTGTAATGCAGGATTAACAGAAAATTTGCCATACTTGAACAATATAATAGAGGCCTGCGAGATGGCTGTATTCAATTTATTACCCAGGTGTATACCATGACCAGATGCGTGGGACTTGTCTTCGAAAACCATCCCAAGATACGTGTAGTGGGAAACCACAGATAAGGGAATCTGATTGATGTGCCACAAATGTGTCATCGGTCTAAATTACCTTGGGGAAAACAATACAATTTGAGATTTGGTGGTGTTTACCCTTAATTCATTACAATGGATGTAATTGTGGAAGGCATTCAACAGATTCTGTAAGCCAGAATGGGTTTTGGAGATGAGAACCAGATCATCGGCGTACATTAACGCTTTGATTGGGTGATTATTGAATTTAGGGGAATCTGAGATGATATTTTCGAAGGCAAATTTAACATCCTGAATAAAATAATTGAAAACAGCCGAGGCTAGAAGGCAGCCTTGTTTTAGTCCACGTGCCGTTGGAATACTTGGGGACAGACGTCCATCTAAAGAGAGCCGGATTTGAATAGAAGTGTCTGTATGTAATGCACATATTATGTCAAACAGTGGGGACGGGCAGTGATCACGAAGTAGTTTGGCAAGTAAAAGTGGTCTGCTGACAGAATAAAACGCAGCATGGAGGTCCACAAAGGCAAAAAAAAGTGTTGTTTTGTTGAGTGGCATTGTGCTTTAAGTGCATTTAAACACAATAAGTTGATGCTAGTGCCTAAGCCAGCGACATAACCTGAGTGCTGGGGGTCATGCAGATGAAAATTGGTAGTCCATGTATTAAAGTCGCGAAGAATGAATTTGTAAATAAGTTTGCCAGGGGCATCAAGGAGGGCTATAGGGCGGTAGTTGGATGGTAAACTACGATCGCCCTTTTTTTTTTTTAAATTCAATTTTTATTGATTTTTGGAAAACAACAGCATAGGTAAGCAAATTACAGGATTTGGGCAATCGCCCTCAACAAATCAAACTATAAGCCATTATTCCCTGCGTTTGTTGTCCCCGGCCCCCTCCCACCCACCCCACACAGTATCTCGAGCGCTGCTGTCTACTTATAGAAATGATGCGGCATAGGGCAGCGTCAATCCAGGTTTTCTCCGGCAGTGGTCGACCGGCTTTCCAGGTACCAAGGCCATTCGTTCCATGCCGGGGCTTGTTTTTGGGCCGGGCCAAGGACGCTTGAGGGTCTCAAGACGTGGCCTATGTATTGCCAAACACCTCTTGAAATTGCAGCCAGTCTGTCTCTATTTGGGTACTTGAACCATGTAAAGCCGCAGTAAGTCTTTCCTTGAAGAATATGTCTTTGGCAATCATCACCCATTCTTTCTTCGAGGGGAGGGCGGGCCTCTTCCACGTTCTAGCGCGGGCTACTCTGGCCGTCAACAGTAGGGAGTGCGAGAGGTCCGGTAATTTTTCCCAGTGGTCATCCTTATGCTGCAGGCCAAACAGCATCAATATCGGGTCCAGTGGGAGCACACCTTCTCCCGCCTCTTTCAGCCAGGTAAGGACTTCGGCCCAGTAAGTTTGGACCTTCCCGCATGTCCACCACATGTGCCAATAGTTTGCCCTTTCCCCACACCCGTGCCAACAAAGGGGAATTACATCTGGGAACATCCTAGAAAGTGTGATCGGGTCATCCTGCCATCTGTGCAGGAGTTTGACAGCATGGGTATTGTATTGGCAGGAGATCGAGGTCTTAAATGATCTACTACAAAGACGCCCCCAGAGACCATCTCCGATCCTACAACCCAAGTCTCTTTCCCATTTCCCCCAGAGGCTTTTGGTGGTTCCCTCCCGGGGGGTTAAAAGGGCAGAGTAAAGGAGTGAGATGAGGCCTCTCATTTCTACATGGGTATCTAAGATTTTTTCGACTGGGGTGAGTTTTCTTTGTAATTTGGGCTTTAGTTTTGGTTTCATTAGGATTCTCTTGAGTCTCAGGTAGAGGAGTGGGGAGAGCCTACCTATTCCCAAGGATTCTTCAAGCTACTGGATGCTTATAAAGGACTCCTCCCTGACCAACTGACCAACTCTGCATAGGCCCGCGTCAAACCAGGGCTGATACTGTTCATGGCCTGGGATTTCCTCTAAAACTGGTGTGGACCAGATGTGACTCATGGGGGAGGGCCAAGTGGTCACCTTCCCACTGTGTCCTTTACCCTCCAACGCCTTCCACATTGTTACTAGTATTGGGTAATCCCTGATTCTCCTTGGCAGCTTTTTCATCGGGACCCATAACCACTCACCCACTGTGACCGGGCTCAGGAGGGAGTTTTCGAGAAAGACCCATTGTTTGTTGGGGTCCTCTCTGAGGTGGGAGGCCAGGGTTCTGAGCTGGGCTGCTCTGTGATACATTTGTGACTCTGGGAGGCCGACCCCCCTCCCTCCATTGTTGGGGAGGGTGAGTGTTTCGTAACCTATTCTGGGTCTCTGGCCTTGCCATATGAATCTCGTTATACGTTTTTTGGCTACTTTAAGAAGTGCGTCTGGGGCTTCCAAAGGGAGCATCTGGAAAACGTACAGGACCCTGGGGAGAAGGTTCATCTTTACAGCGTTTATCCTTCCCATCCACGAGATTTGCCCCTTACCACATGTCTCCATATCTTCAAATAAGTTGTCAAACAGCGAGGGGTAATTTGCCTGGCTTAGATCTTCGTGGGGCCGAACGATGTTGATCCCCAGGTATTTTATCCCTTCGGTACGAATTTGGAACCCCAGGGGGGACAGCTCCGTGAGGTTCCTGTCTGCATCTGGGGCAAAGGGGAAGATCATTGTCTTCCTATGTTCATCCTGAAGCCTGAGAATTGGCCGAACCGTTCAATAACCCGAACGGCCGCCGGGACCGAGCTAGTAGGTTCCCTCAGGTGGAGCAGTATGTCATCTGCATAGAAGCCGAGCTTGAAGGTCCGACCTCCAACATCAATACCGCGGACCATCGGGGCACATCTGATGTACTCCGCGAGTATTTCCATGGTCATGGCGAACGGATTGGGGAGAGGGGGCAGCCCTGCCTCGTCCCCCTTTGAAGGCTGAATGTTCGTGAAAGGCGACCATTCACTGTGACTCTAGCAGAGGGGTCTGTGTATAAGGCCTTAATGGCTCGCCTGATTCCCTCGCCAAAGCCCAGTTTCACAAGGACTCAGTGTAGAAACTCCCAGTCCACCCTGTCGAACGCCTTTTCGGCATCGATGGCCACCAAGACAGGGTTGTCTCCCTTCGGGGCCGCTTCCCTCATCAGATGCAGGGTCTTTCGGAGGTTGTCCGCCCCCTGTCTCCCCTGTATGAAGCCCACCTGGTCAGAGTGGATGAGTACCAGCATATGGCTGTCTAGTCTCGTGGCTATGATCCTGGTGAACAGTTTAGCGTCCACATTCAGGAGGGAGATTGGTCTATATGACCGGCAGTCTGTTGGATCTTTGCCCTCCTTCGGGATCACTGTTATCAGTGCTTTGCCAAGGACGGAGGCGCCCTCCCGGTCCTCATGATATTTGTGAATAGGCCCGCCAGAAACCCCGCTAGTAGGCCTCCAAAGGCTTTATAGAAGCCTGCGGTAAATCCGTCCTCCCCGGGGGCCCTGCCCAGCTTAAGACCCGATATTGCCTTGAGTACCTCCTCGCTCGTTATTGGGGCGTCTAAAGCTGATGCCTCTGGGGGGTCCATCAGAGGTAATGTTACTCCTCCGAGGTATGCTCCCAGTGCCTCCGCCTCCACTTCTCCTTCCCTCCCGTAGAGAGTCTCATAGAACCCCGCAAATTCCCCCACTATTCCCTCGGGATTCGTTTTGTCCCCTCATCCCTGCATGAGATCCTTGACGCCCATCTATCTCTCCGTTGGCCCCGGAGTTTGGCCGCCAGCATGGTGTCGGCCTTATCCCCTTTCTCATAATACCTTTGGCACAGGTGTTGGAGGCCTGCTACAATTTTCCCCATCTCCAATGCTCTCAGCTCTTGCCTTTTCTCTCTTGCATCCCCCAAGTCCCTTTCTCTCTCCTCGTCCCTCTTCCCTTCAGATCCCTCCAATGCTATTATCTCCGCCCGTAGCCTATGAGCCAGGAGAGTCCTGGTCCTTTTTTTGGAAGCCCCCTTTCTAATCAGAACACCCCTCCAGGTCGCCTTTGCTGCCTCCCAGACTGTCTCTATGTTGACTTCACCCGTGTTATTGAGTTCAAAATATTCATTGATCGCCTTCTTCATCTCCTCCTTAAAAACCACATCCCTTAGCAGGAAGCCATTGCATTTCCACAGGGATTCTCTGGGTTTCAGACCCAATACACTAATATCTGCCCAGACCATATCGTGGTCCGACCAGCTAACCGGGCGGATGATGCAAGACTCTACTCGGCTCATGTTCTGGTGCCCCATGAAAAGATAATCTATTCTCGTTCTGGTGCCATGGACCGCTGAGTAGAAGGTGTATCCCTTACCCTCCGGATGCAATTCCCTCCATGTGTCCACGAGCCCATTGCCCCACATTAGCTCCCGGAATTTCCTCTGGGGTCTACCCCCTCGGCTGCCTAACGGGATGGCCCCTCCACTATGGTCTAATTGCCGATTTGCCCACATGTTAAAGTCTCCACCCAGTATAAGGAGCCCCTCTGTCCTGGCCATTATCTCTCCCATCACCTCTTTGACAAATTCAACCTGGCCCACATTAGGACAATAGATCGCTGCTAGGGAGACCCTGGAGTTGTGCAAGACACCTGGTATAATCATGGCTCTACTGTCTTCCCTCCCCCACCTGGTTACCTCTGTGAGTCTCTGGTTTCTCTGCAGGATGATCCCGACTCCACTCCGCTTCGTGGGAGCGGATGCCCAGAAGGTCTGGCCCATGTGTGCTCCCGGGATGGCCCTCTCTTCTCCCGTGACAGTTCTAGTTTCCTGTACGAAGAGGATATCTATTTTAGTGTTCTTCATTTCCCTCCCCAAGAGGGAGCGCTTTGCTGGGGAGTTCAGACCCTTTACATTGAGTGAGCCAATTCTCAGTGACTCAGCCCGGCCCCTATTCTCATTGTCTGCCATTGGGTCCTTGTCTTGTATATACCGTCTTCCCGAATCTGTGCTTGCTGCCACCTTCCAATGTGGTTTTGAGACATTGTGGGTCCCCAAGATCCCCAACCCCAACTCCCTCCCTTCCCTCCTCCCCTCTCCCCTTCTTTATCATGACGCCTGCCAACGGGCAAGCCACCAGGGTGAATGCAAGTCCATCCACCGCAGCCCCCTTGTTAAGCTCAGCGTCCCCGGCTGGGGCTGTTTGATTCAATCTCTCAGTCTCACTAATAGCGAGCCTCTGATCACTTAGTCCCCTTCGGCTTCCTTTGTGGGGGTGTTAAGTTTCTTGGATTTCCTTTGGCCCTTTATCTTCTTCTTTGTGGACCAGGGGCCCTCCGGTTCCCTCACAGCGCTCCGAGGCTCTTGCACCTCCGTCTCATTTCCTTCCTCTGGGGTACCCCCTTTGAGTACCTGCAGCACTTGGGATGCCTCCTTGCCGCTGGTTACTCTATAGTCCACTCCTGAGCGTTCAAAAGACAAGGCGAATGGGAAGGACCACCTGTATCTTATGTCTTGGCTGGTGAGCCACTGGGTGAGTGGTCGGCACTCTCTTATGCATGTAAGAGTGAAAGCCGAGAGGTCCTGGTAAATCCTCACTGTGTCTCCTTCGAACAAGAAACTCTCCAGCCTTCTCGCTTTCTCGAGGACCTCCATTTTCTCTCTGTAGCAGAGGAAGCCCACAACTATGGACCTTGGGCCGCCCCTCGCTCCACCTCCCCCTCGGTGGGCTCCATCCAGCTGGACCTCCTTGCCCCCCTCGAGTGTGAAGAGTTGGTTGATGAGGCCCTGAACCATTCTCCCCACGTCTGCGGCAGTCTCACCTCTCTGTTGAGTCACACCCATAATGCGTAGGTTGTTTCCGCGTTCTCTGTTCTCTAGGTCGTCCATTTTCAGGGCTATGATTTCTAGGTCTGTTAGCCTCGCTTCGTATTTCATGTCTAACAGGTCCATTTGGAGGTGGTTGATTTCCATTCCCTCCATTTTTTCCTCGAGCGTCTCCACTCTCCCCCTGAGATCAACTATAGAGGCTTGTATGTCGTTCGAATCGTTTTTATCTCCTGGAGGATGTCCTTGAGGTCGTCCTTCGTTAGCACTGCGGGGGGGGGTCGGCACTTGAAGGCATGGTGACTCTGTGTGGATCACCGAGGGGTGCGTCGGACCGGCGGAAGCGTTGGAGGGAGCGGATTGCGCACGTGGGCTGAGTTGGTTCCAGGGCTCCGGTCTCTGGGTGCCCTTTGGAGTATGGGTGGGGGCGGGGGGCGCCTCTCACCCTGTCTTAATGCCTTGAGATTTCCTCTGGTCGTCTTAGGCCCTCCCCGCTTCCGCGGAGGCAAGCTTGCAAGTGATGGCTCCAGTCCTCACGAGGGGGACTAGGATTGTGATTGGGGCCTGTTTCCCCAGATGCGTCACGGCTGAAATGTTCCGGGAGGACCCCTGAACTCCAAGGGGGAGGGCCGTGCCAGCTTTTATGGGGTGAGTTGCGCTGGTCCGTGCCCGGAGGGTGCCGGGGGGGGAGCCAAACCCAGTCCGCCGAGTATCAGTTCTCCCCCCTGCGCTCCTCACCTTCTCCAGGCCGTCGAGGGCCTCCACACGTCCATTGTGGGCTCGGACCCCTTCACTAGGGGCTCCTCTTCAAGTAGGCCTCTGTGCGCGGGGGATGGGTCAGGAGGCTCCCGGGATTGTCCGCACCGGAGCAGTTCTTGGTGGCGTGGGGCTCCCACCAGGGTGCCCCCTCGTTCCTGGCCCTGTGCGATGTCCACACGCCACCGAGGCAGAGCTCCGGGGCCCGCTCGGCATCCACGCACGGTGGGTGGCGTGCTCCGGCGCCCCCCTCTCGGTGTTATGGGCGCTGGCCGCGGCCGCGGAGACGACGATCGGCTGCTCCGGGTTCCGCGGCAGGTCCGGCCGAGGCCTGGGGCACCGCAAGAGGTGACGCCCTCAGTGGCTCCGCTGCACGGCCTCCGAAAAGGTGTCCTCTCTGTTGTTCGGTGAGCGGGGCCTCAGATCGGGGCCAGGCTATATCCACTTTCAGAGGGGCGCTCGATTCGTTGGGCCGCTGCCACGGGGGCGTGCGTTCCCGTCGGGGTTACTCCAAACTCCGGCCGGGGATTGGCTCAGAGTGCTAGGCCCTGCGGTGGTGGAGGAGCCCTGGTCTCACACGTCCAGCATGCTCCGTGCCCCCTGGCGGTCTCCGATCGCCCTTTTTGAAGATAGGGATAATTAATGATGTCTTCCACGAAGGAGGAATTATTTGAGACTTTAATATATTGCGAAAGATGATGTGTAGGATGGATGCCCATTCGAGGGGATAGGCCTTAACGATCATATTCGAGAGGCCATCTGGACCAGCAGCCCGGGACGAACTTGCTTTCATGATTTCATCTTGAATCGAAGAGATCGGAAAGTTGACTTCCCATGGAAAGAAAGTATTTGGTTCATGTTTGTATTTGGTGAATTTTGGGTCAGCATATAAGGACAGGAAGTGGGTCAGCCAGGCAGAATCTGATACCCCATTAATCTGCGAAGCACCCTGTGAATTAGATGTCTGGGCGTGGAGTAATTGGCACATAGATCTTGAATTTTTGTTCCCCATCGCCCTAGACCTCGCTTCACTATCATGTTGGTAGAGAAGGGCCTTTCTGCTTCTGAGCTAGTTCTTGTACCTGCATTTGACGGTGTTAAGGTCAAGTCTACATGTCGGAGAATTTAGTCGCAGGATAGCTTTTCGCATTCTCCGATAGTCAGCTTTGACCACTTGGATTTCCGCATCAAAGGAGTGTTTATGTCTACCACTCAGCCGCCCCAAAGTGGTTAAAGTGCTAACAAAAGGACGTAAGAGATCAGAGTAGTGCACTGAGTGACTCAATTGTGCATTGTATTCAACAATGTTTTTAAAAGATGATAGGATAGATGGATTCCAGTGCACTCGTGATCTGGCTGGATTGATAAACAATTCAGGCATGAAATGGCAAGCTTCTTCATGAGAGAGGGACCACTGAATGTTCATGGATAATAGTCTATGGTCGCTGTGGGCTTGATCGAGGATGGTTAAGTTGTCGATGAATTGAAATAGTTCAGCGTCCACATAGATATAATCAATGGTGCTCGAGCTAGATCCTCGATGCCAGATGTATTGAGGTGGAAGGTCACCCGGAACTGCACCATTGACCATATGGAAGTTGCGCTGAGTCATGAAGGAGGACCATATAGATGTTGCATGATTTGATCGAGCCTGATTCCAGCAGTCAAGATTAATATCACCTAGGACAATTGTATGTGATATGCAATGAGCTATCAGCACCATAGCAAGAATAGAGGCTAAACCTTCATAGAAGGATTTGTCGGTTTGTCCAAGGGGGTTGCGATAGATGTTAACCAGAGCAATGGTAAAGGAGTAATGAGTGATTTTAACCAATTGAATATGGGCCTGCACTGAAGCCCATGGTGAGATGGTGAGGCCCATCTTCGAATTGACTGCAACAAGGAGACCAGAGGAAGGTCTGCCCTTGCTAGGAAGGGCCGGGAGCAAGGTAAGGTCGAAACCATCCCATACAGGAGGAGTAAGAAGCCAGGTTTCTTGTAAGGCTATGATGTGATGAGTATGGGACAAGATGAGCATGGAGGTGTGTAGATGAGCATTGCCTCAAGTGTTCCAGCTAGCAAGTTTCCGAGGCAATAGGTTTGAAGCAATTAGTGGTTAAGTCGGTCGATGAGAGGGAGTTGACGAGCAGCTGGTATGTTTGTTGGTTGAGCCCTGATAGATGTTAACTTTGGACTTGGGCGCATGCATCAAATTCGACGAGGACTCAGGATCTAGAGCTAGAAGGAAGCCCAGGTCGAAGAGTTGCATTTTGCGACGCCATATTGAGTTCCAGACTACACCAGATGGGATCCAAAGTCTGTCCACGGATGAGCAGGTATCGGATACAAATTCAATCTGGTCTATGTCATGGGTGGAGATGTCATGCAGGTCCTCAATATCACCAAAGATGTTCAAAACGCTAGACCGGTTTAAGTCATACTTCGGGAAGTTCCCATCTCGACACTTGAGGATAAAAGAATGGGAATGGGAACTGGATGGCATTGAAGGTTTAAAGGATAGTTTAGAAGAGGAATTTGACGTAGGCCATTTTGATGAGGACACCAAGGGGGTCACTCTGAAGCATGAGCGCAAAGCATTTTCTTCATCTTGCATTGACATCACCGGGAGAGAAGCACTATGGGTGGGCAGGACAGAGTCACCAAAGTGAGCCTGCGAGGAGCCTAAACGTGAGGCCAAATAAGCATCAACACTGGCTTTGAGATCAGAGAGTGCATGAGCAGAAGGAGTGTGTATTTGGTGTGTGGGTAAGGTACTGGGGTTTGAAAGGAAACATTTTTTTGCAGTTTTGCAGTCTGAACAGCATTTTCTTCATCTTGCATTGAAGTAACAGGGACAAAAGTCCTAGGGGTTGTCACAGCTGAAAGACCCATGGGAGCCTGCAGGTTACCCAAACGTAAAGCCAGGTAGGAATCGACACTGGCTTTAAGATCAAAGGGTACATGCATGGAAGAAGGACTTGCATGTGGAGCAGATGAATAAAGTAGAGTTTGAGAAGGCACGATTTGTGCTTTAGATGGAACAGTCTGAGCGACCAAATATTGGGGGGACTCGTAGTGTTCAAGCAAATGGACTAATTGGCTTAATGGAGAGAGAGACACTGGATGACTAGCAGGAGGAGGGGGTGGGGGCCGCGTGGAAGGATCTGAGGACACCTTAGTGGAGGGGATGATGGGGACTTGGGACTGAGCTAGCACAGGGCATGTGACATTGGGAAGAGTGGACTTGGAAGGCTGCCCTAAGGCTTTAAAAAAAGCCGTAAGGGTATGTTTGGTGTGTTTCAGGCCGGCCAGATTTTTGGTTTTCTTGATTGCAGGGTGAGATCTTTTGCTTGGTATTTTGGCAATGGGAATGTCTTTTGTCGGCGTGGGGTCCACAGGAGAAGAAGATTGAGATGATGGAATTGAAGCAGGAAGAAGATTATGCACATGAGAGGGAACACCTGAGGTTGGAACAAGCAGAGGAACAAAAGAAGGCTCAGAAAGGGAAGGGAGAGCAGGGACAGGGTCAGCAATGGAAGTTTGATGTAAGGGAACGGTCAGGGGAACAGAAGAGGACTCGGGAGCAGGAGCAAGAGCAGTGGGGAGAACGGAGGCAGAACCATCAGGAACAACTTGAGGGGGTGAAACGGATGGGGGAGAGGAAGCAGCAGCAGGTCGGATGACACCTGGGAAAGAGGGAAGGTGACTAGTCAAGGGGACAATCAAGCAATCAGGGGATGAGAGGTTGGGGCTTGTGCGGTAGCAGCAACAACATCCATGCAATTGGAGGGCTGGATTTGAGAATGGCCGGAGAGAAAACTGGCACACGTATGGGTGATGGGAGTAGGGCCATGTGCATGTAGCCATTTGGCAAGTTCCTCAAAGAGAGCCGACTGATTGGAGAGTTTATGATCAATAGTATCATAGAGTTTGCTCATGGTGGCAATCGCCAAGTTAATGGAAGTAAGAGCCGACTGAATAAATGCAAGTTCTTGGGGCATGTAATCTGTCGGTGGCACTTGGGGGGCTCTTGGCATTGGTAAGGCAAATGAGTGGATGAGCGAAGAGGAATGGAGGACTGATGAATGAATAGATATCCCTGCCAAGTCTTCTTCTGACCTCGAGGAGGTGGGTGAAACACTTGGGAATGCGGGGATGGAAATGTCAGAGGAATCAGGAAGCAAGGAAGGGAATTGTATCGGGGAAGGAACAGAGCCTTGGCCTGGGGCCAAGGAATTGGGATTGACAGAATTAAGCATAGTAACATCAGATAATGTGTGGGTGTTCACATGGGCCTGCGGCGTGCGGAAGGTAGATGTGGAGTTATTAGTAGTGCAGGAAAGAGCACTGGATCTAGGTTTGGGCATGCTTGAAGGAAAGTTGGGCTCGACCATCTTGGGAGCCTCACGCGCTGCAGGCAGAAAAGGAAATTTGGAGGGTAATATTAGGCCAGAACTACGAGGCGCTAGGAGAGGGGTCAGCGCAATGGCAGAAAACATTTTTGGAGATGGAGCTGCCACCTGGCCGCACGCGGCAAGATTAAGAAGAGTGCACGCATTGTCAGGCATACTTGTAGTGAGTTTGTAGGTAAGAAACACCATTCACCAGTTATCAAAACAAAGTAAGGCAGTTGTATTTGCTTACCAATAGACTTCAAATATAACTTCCAACTCACTTTAAAATACAGAAAAAAGAAAAATAAAACACAACAGTGGCTGCCGCACACCGCAGCTAACGAGGGTAAGCGGGAAAGCGGTACTTATGCCGCTACTTGCCCATGTGCGCGCGCGCTGTGCGTGTGCGCGGGCAATATGTAGCTAGTGAGCAATCACAGGCTAACACAGGAGCCAATCCCTGCCATTCCAAGACGGAACCAACAGTTCGAAGTGTCAATCACACAAAACACGAAAGTTGCCACTGAAGGAACACTGAAACAAAGAGAAAGACAGTGTCAATGGTTGTCACTGTGTTCACACAGGGCACTATTGCCTTGCAGCCACAAAGTCACCTTTCTTCCGTTGATTGCAGGATCCGAGTCACAAATCCAGGAATGCAATTCCAGCAGCGTAGTCAAGTGGGAAAGCGGTACTTATGCTTGTACTTGCCCGTGTGCGCGTGCGCGCTGTGCTCATGCGCGGGCAATATGTAGCTAGTGAGCAATCACAGGCTAACACAGGAGCCAATCCCTGCAATTCCAAGGCGGAACCAACACTTCGAAGTGTCAATCACACAAAACACGAAAGTTGCTACTGAAGAAACACTGAAGGAACACTTTCTGCCGTTGATTGCAGGATCCGAGTCACAAATCCAGGAATGCTTGTTTGCATATAACGAGTTATGTTTGTGTCATATGCAATGTAGTGCAACACACAGACGCATACACAGCCCTCCCTGTAGCACAGATCAACAAACTACAGCATAGAGCACCCACAGAAGAGCAGGATCTATGGCTGAAGCGTGGGTGCTTTCAATTACCCGCGGATCTCTTGTGGAGACAGCAGACAATGGGAAAAGTAGTAATGCCCGTAGAATTACTATACACAGCATTCCAGCAGCTACATTACCCATCTCGTAGCTCAAAACAACACATAGCAGCTGACCTCTAGTAGGACTGGTTTATTCCAAATGTACAGGAACACCTGGCAAAAATGGTGGTGCAGTACACAACATGTCAAGTATTCAACACAGAAATGACATTGAGGACCCTGCGAGGGACACTACCCCACCCTGTAGGTCCCTTCCGTGAGCTGCACATTGACTATGCAGACATGGGGGAAAGATGCAATGGGGCACGATATCTAATTGTGGTGATGTGTCCATTTTCCCGGTGGGTTGAGGCTGGCCCATGTGCCCACCCAGACACATAGTGTGATGTGAAATCTCTTGTCAGGGAAGTATTCCCCGATGGGGGGTGTGCAATGTCTTATGATCTGACAACGGGACACATTTCTTCAAAGAACTATTCAAAGAGGTGACTAATCTATTAGGGATTCAATAGGAATGGGGTAGTGGAGAGGATCAATGGCCTCCTTAAAAAATAGACTCTCAAAACTATGCAACACCCTGAAAAAAAAAGGGTGTACTGCTTGCTCCTAGCCCTATTCCATTTGTGCACACAGCCTAGCAAAGACCACCACATGTCACCCCATGAAATAGTAACTGGCTGCCGCATGCAAACACCCCTATCACCAGTGAGAAGAGCATCAGATGCTCATAGAGCTGCTACGATTCTGGAAGAAGAGTTCAAGCTATACTTGACCCAGCTCACATGAGCAATCAGATGCATTTCAAAACAAATAGCACCACCTCATAGAGAAGACAGGGACACAACGATGACCCCACAGTCAGAAACGACCCCTGCCCAATCACTGTTACCCGGGGAGCGGGTCTATGTAAGAAGTTTTGTCCGAAAATGGAACACACCAAGGTTACATGGACCCTATGAAGTGGTGTTTTCCACCCCTCTTGCAGTAAAAGTAAAGGGGCTGAAATATTGGATACACTTCTCTGATGTTTGTAGGGCACTGCACGATGCCACACAGAGTGCCCACCCAGAAAACAACAACACTACCTCAAACTAGTAACTCTACACCAACCATATATGTGCATGTAAAAGGTAATACAGTACATGCATTGCTGCTGGAGTATGAGCTACAAAACTAAAAAACTATCTCTCTCTCTCCCCCTGCCACTTTGTTCTCTCCTCCACTTTCTCTTCCCATCCCTCACCCTTTTTGTTTTTTTCCAATTTACGCATGTGCAACAACGATGGAGATGGCACCACTAAGAGATTCTTCAAATGTAGATAGTAGTAGTAGAAATATAATTAGTTTCAATAGGGCCTACAGTTATGACTGTGGCCTTCAATTTATAGCGATTTTGTTCACAATTTGTATGTTTATTCTGTGTATTTATTGGGGGGCTTCTTTTATCTGGCCGGTCCATCTAAACGAAGGGGGTGAAAGGGGTAAATGGACTTGGAATGGACACCAATGGACCTGGAATGGGAGTACACCCTTGAACCTTACAAGCCTGTATTGGAATAAAACAAACATGTTTTCAAATGTTAATGTAACTGTAAAACTACCCAGTGTCCCGAGTTCCATCTTGCCAGATTCTATGCATAAGAAACTTGACCCCACCTCCATCCCTAATTTAAATGAAAGAATGAATGATAGTATGCTAACACCAACCACTGAGGTCTTTGCAGTCCTAACAAACGTCACCCAATATAATAATAGTGTTCTGAATAGTAGCAGCTCCCAACCCACAATAAGGAGTAACATAATGTTTAACAGCACTAACGAAATTACAGCTATGCGGAAAAGGTTCACGTTGTGCAGTGATAGAAGGAAACAACAAACACCCAACATGAATATGATGCGTATCATGGTTTAGGATTAGATGCAGTGGAAGACCTTCGTCATCCCGAACACTGGAATAGTTGGGACTCTGACATGAGTGCAATGGGAAGGTGAACAACTAACGGGAGTTGCTACGTTTGTTCCTTAGTACTGCACAGATCTGGAGCACCCAAGGTCTTAGTTCCACAAGAAGTACCCATGACAAAAACACAATGTCTAATTCATCTTGCACTATATCGGATCAAGGGCACTTTTCAAGCATGCAACGTCCACCTAGAACACATTGATCCAGATCCACGATAAAAATGTAAAACAAGTTTGAGTAACCCCAAGTGCTTCAAAGAACCACACCTTCACATTAAAGGAAAAATATATGTCAACAACGAATGGCAAGAAGCAACGTATTTATGCAGAGCAGAAGGACTTCTGGGGCGGGACTGAAGACATTGCAGCGCTCATAGTGCAGGCCTGCAAAGAAACATGGGCATAACATATCACAAAGCTAACATGGGTCACAGCCCTCAAAAGGCCCATAAAGATACGCCCGCCGAAATGATACAAACTTTGTTTTTTCAATGAAAGGACAGTTGTGGTTGGGTTAAACGTACAATTTTTTTTTTTTCAATTTTATTGGTTTAGATTCAAACCTTTAAAATATTACAACAAACAAACAAAACAAACATTTAACACCGAAATAATGATCCCCAAATTATCCTCCTCCCTTCTCATGTCCAATGTCATATTATAACAGTTAAACCTTAAAGTCACTAAGTCGACCATAGATTTACGCAACCTCTTTAGCTGACGGCCGATCCAAGGCGTTTAGTCTTTCTTCAATTACTGCCAAAAAAGAAGTCAGGGGCATTATTAGTTTCATATCCAGACCATTCTACATTATCTGCCACCATTCTTCCGCGCATATGGACTGATGGACATTGATCCACTGGCTCATATGAATTGATCTTATGTCCTTTAATGCAGGACAAAAAAGCACAAGATGCTTAAGTGATTCCGGGTCTTTATCACAGAGGCGACAGTTTGCATTTCCACCTACATTGCATGGCCAATGGCTTGTCCTCTCCTTTGTTTTGATGACATTTAACAGGAATAACATAAAAAGTCTTCTTGCTTTCGAGTTTGGAAAGCGATTCAGGTACTTTTGAGGCACGTTAAAGGCTCTTGCTTCGAATGGAGTGTCTTTCATAGCACTAGCAGAATATCGCTCACTACATGTGGATATCCAATCGGCACGCCAGAGCTTCACTTTTGCTGCCGTTGGATTTGAGTGGAGAGTTTCCAAACTGATGTTGTATGTTATCAAAAGATCTTCACAACGTTTCACCCACTGCGATAAGATGCCACACCCTCTTGCTGATGCATGGTATAGGTTCTTGAATTGCAAAATTCCTTCCTCTGCTCTGGATTTCCGAAACAAAGCTAGTTGGTTCCAGAAAACTCGAGCGTGCAGCGAGATTAAGGCAAGTTCGTACCTTATACAAGCAGTCGAGATTCCAATCGGTAAACTTAGCGCTTTCGTCCAGAATCTATGCTCCAAAGAAGCCCAATGAGTCGACGAGCATCCAAACGCATTTTCCGCGCTGTAAGTCAGGATCGGTACCACTTTCTGTTCGTAAAAGTTTCGCAAGGGATGCATAGAAAAACGCCCAAACTTTCTGTGTATCACTAGACCCTGACAAGCTAACTGGCCACATTTCCTCTTGGAATCGACTACCCAGGACTCATCACAGATACTGGAATTCAGTATCATACCTAGATACTTCACTCTTTTTGAAACACTTAGCTGTACTTGATCTAATTTCCACACATATTTTGCAGCATTTACCGTTTGGGTCGTTCTTAAATTCTCCAACACCAGTATTTCCGTTTTAGCTGCGTTAATCTTAAGGTTGTTCGAGCTTACATAACTTTGTACTGCATCTAGTTTCCGTTGTAAGCCAATCGGGGTTAAGTCCAAGATTACTAAATCGTCGGCGTGCAACAGCCAATTTATCCGCGATAAATTGAGTTTAGGTGGAAACGCTCTCACAGAGTGGATAGCCTCGCCGATTTCAGAGATGAAGAGACTAAAAATTGCCACTGCTAGCGGACAGCCCTGTTTAACCCCCTTGTGTGTCTTAATCTGTGCCGACAAAGAGCCTGATTGGTCTAGCCGAATTGCAATAGAGGTATCTGTATGAAGCTCTTTAATCGCCGCTAATAGTCCTACTGGACAACCCCACTCTTCCATTTTTTGCCAAAGCACCTCACGATCAATCATGTCGAAGGCGCTTGAGAAATCAACGAAAGCTAGATACACTTTTGTGTTTGTTCGCAAGGCTTCCATTTTCAGTAGGTTTAGGACAAGCAGGTTCAGTGAGCACCGACCAATATTACGAATCCCGCTTGTCTTTCATCCACTCTCTTTACTATTTTAGCCCAGTTGATAAATTTGGTTTTCAGCAACGAGGCATAGATCTTGCCCAAGACATCCAGCAGAGCCACTGGTCGATAGTTGTTCTGTGACAATCTATTTCCTTTTTTAAATATGGGGACTATTATCCCGGCTTTCCATGAAGTTGGCACTTGTTTTTGTACATTAATTCTTGCAAATAGATCGAAACAAAACTCTGTCCAGAGGTCAGGGCATTGTTTGATCATGAAATTCTACAGGCCATCAGGGCCTAGTGCCCTAGAGTTTTTGGCTCTCATGATTATCTCTCGGATATCATCCCTTGCAAAGTGTAAATCCCATGATACTGAATTATGTGTTGGAATCCTAGGAGCAAAATATTTTTGTGGTATTAGACGGAAAAGTGCTGCACCCTCTCAGATTCAGATATCAGGCACACTTGCAAGGCCTCTTGCGATGTTTCCATCTGATTAATAGTTCGCCAGAACTCTCCACTGTTCTTATTGATTAGAATCTTCAACATTGCCTCAGCATCTTTCTGAAGTAGTAAAAATGTATGGCTTTTATCCAGTTTTTATAGGATTGTTTCGTTACCCGTTTTATTGCTATTATTTCATGGGCTGGCCCTTGCTTGTTTTTCCGGATTTCAGCCCTCATCAGTCTTTTGCGCTTCATCACCATCAAGTCAAAGCAATGTTTCTTCTGGAATGACCAGTTTTCATCCCAGTGTTTTTAGCTTTGAATTGAGACAAAATAGACTCATATTCAATCTCCTCTGGAATAGATCTGAATTGCGCGCATATATTGGCCACATCATCTTCATCCAGCCTCACCCAAAGGCGTTTTTTTTTTTACAACTTTATTTAGCTTTGCACACAGATTAAGCAGTTACATTTGCGACATTCAATTTCGGTGACCATAATACACGTATTGGCCGATTTTACAATTTTACATTACATTTACGTCAACAGGGGCTGGTAGCTCTGCTAGATACTGTTTGTACCGTGCCCATATATTCCTGGCTCTAGAGGGGTCATTACTGAGTCTATATACAATTCTTCAGTGTAATTAGCCCACAACATGTCGCTGTTCCAGTCCTCTACTGTTGGCGGGCAAGCGTTTTTCCACCTCATCAGTATGACCCTTTTTGCCAACAGCAGACTTCAATTGAGCAGTTTTCGCCAAGTTGGGTTCATTTTCCCAATCGCCCCCAATATACACAACTGCGGAGTCCATTCGACCGGTTGGTCCGCCATCTTATCTAGAGCTTCACAGACCCCGGCCCAGTATTGACTTAGTCCTACACAGTCCCACAGCATATGGTATATGTTAGCATTTTCAGAGTTACATCTTGGGCAATTGCCAGAGAGAGCAGGGTATAGACACTTGAGTTTCGCTGGCGTGTAGTGGGTTCTATGGATAATTTTATAGTGTATCAATTTGAATCTAGAGTTGCAGGATATCAGCTTAGTCAGTGCACAGATCTGGGACCAATCCTGTTCTTCTATCGGCTGGTCCAGATCCCGCTCCCAACCGGCCTTTGCAGTGTGGGGTGGTTTCGTGCGTGTTTGCATTATAGTTTTGTAGAGAGTGGAGGCCGTGACCTTCTGAGTCCCCCCGTGAATATGTAACCAAGACCCATGTTTATTTCAGGTTTGTTCGGGAATGATGGGTAGATCCGTTGTGTGGTTGCTGCAACCTTGTCAAACTGCTGTCTGTGTGTGTTTGTGTTTCCTACCGTGTCTTTAATCACATCCCACTTCAAAAAATGTTTATCCCGAAACATCTGTCCCCATTGTGTGATTCCTCTGGCAGTCCAGTGCATTGCCACCGCACTGTCTATGGGGAAGGGTGTGTGTGGGTCGTTCCATATTGGCATGCTCGGATGGTATAGTTTGCCAGCTCCAAACATATCATTTATTTTGGCCCATGCAGTGATTGTGACCTTGGATGGATGTATAGTGTTATATCGTTTAGGTGTGGGCCTAGTGATTTTTCTGTAGGGCTAGTATCGCCTCCTGTTCCCTCGCAGGGAGGGGTGGGGGGCCAGGGTCGAGGAAGCATGTAGCCCAGTCGGCAGCATATTGTGCCTGCGCTGCCAGGTAATACAATTCCACGTCGGGAGCCATTAGGCCGCCTCTGGGATATGTATCTGTTAGCACCCTCCAACTCAGCCTTGAGTGGCCTCCCCATACAAACGCTATGCATGCACCATTAATTCTGGAGAATAGTGTGCGACCCGGCCACACCGGTACTCTACTGAACAGATAGAAAAGCTTAGGCAGAATGATCATTTTAATTAATGCTATCCTACCCATCATTGATATTGGAAGGGCATTCCAGCGCTTTATTTTGGTGCAAAGTGCATCTGCCAGTGAGCTGTAGTTCAGTGTTCGGGAGAGTTGAGCGGATCTGGCGACAGCCGCACCTAGGTAAACAATGTGTAATGGGCTCCATATAAGGCTGTGGAGGTTTTGGGGCTGCATAGTGGCATCTGTGAGCGGGAATATCTCTGACTTATTGGGATTTAGGCGAAGACCTGAATATTCTCCGAACTCTTTCACTGCAGCCAGCACCTTGCCCAATGTGCAGTCTGGGTTTTTCAGGTATAATAAAATATCATCCGCATAAAGCGTTATAATATGTGGTTTACCTTCAAGCCATATCCCGAATGTGCTATAATGGAATCGGAGTATGTCCGCAAGGGGTTCAATAACCAGGGCGAAGAGTAGCGGGGAGAGTGGGCAGCCCTGCCTGGTGCCCCCCAGTAGTTCAAGTATGTCTGTGAAAGACCCATTAATTCTGATCTTAGCGCATGGTCGCGTGTAAAGAATTTGGATCCACCTTATGAAGTTTGGGCCAAATCCATAGTTTCGTAACACCCCGAACAGGAATGGCCATGAGAGAGTGTCAAATGCTTTCCGCATATCTGGGGAGACCACTATTCCTTGGGTTTCGGGGGGTATCGTGGCAATGATTTGGTGGCATCTCCTTATATTCGTTGCCGTAGATCTGCCTAATATAAACCCAGCCTGATCTTCATGTATCATATGTGGCATCAGTGGTGTAAGCCTAGTTGCTATTATTTTGGCCAGGATTTTGGCATCAGTGTTTATTAGGGATAAAGGTCGGTATGACCCACAGTCCCCAGGGGGCTTCCCTGATTTCAGCAGGAGTGTAATTATAGCTTCCCTGGTGGTTTCGGGGAGTTCTCCTGTGTCCAGTGCCTCCATCCATACAGTGTGGAGCCTGGGAACCAGTTCACTACTAAACTCTTTATAGAACTCAGCACTTAGCCCGTATGAACCCGGCGCTTTCCCGTTGGGGAGAGCTTTTATTGCATCGAGTATTTCAGGTTCGGTGATGGGTAGCTCAAGTGATTCCCTAGTGGTATCAGCTAAAAGGGTTGTGGGTATCTGGGCTAGGTAGCTCTCAATCTCGTCATCTGTTACAGTGCTTTGCGGGGAGTATAGGTCTTTGTAATAAGCATAAAAGGTCTCCTTCATTTTTTCTTGGTCGGTGGATACCGTGCCATCAGGCATCTGTATGCATGGTATGGTTGTGGGACCATTCTCTACACGTACTGTTCTTGCTAATAATTTCCCCGGGCGTTCCCCTTCCCCATATCTACGGGCTGTAGCTGGTCGATCAAAGTATCTGACCTCTTGTTCTGCGGTCTCGGTGTATTCGTCTAGTTTGGTCTTTAGTTCAGAGCTTATCTGGGGTGACGGGGAGGATGCGTACTGTGATTGCAGGGACGATATTTGAGATTCTAGCCTAATTAACCTATTCATAATGTCTTTAAGGATTCCGCCCTCCACGGATATTGAGTGACCTCTGATGCAGACTTTGAACGCCTGCCATAGTATAGACTGGGTCGAGACAGAGTTTTCGTTGTTGTCGAAGTAGTCCTGTATATATTGTTTCATTGAGGTGTTATAAACCAGATCTTTCAGGGCCGCCGGCTTGAATCTCCAAGGTGGTCTGGTGATGACCCGACCAGGGATTCTTAGTGTCAGCTGTATCGGTGAGTGGTCTGAGTACGTTCTTGGGTGTATATGGGAGTCTGTGACCCATAAATTTGTACAGGGGTACTACCCCAGACATTCGGTATTAACCCCTCCTACTAAGTGGGGATATAATACAATTAAGTTTCAAACAAAGGAGGAGCATTAATCCATGATATATATTAACGTGTCAAAATGCACAAAATGGTTGTACCTGGACATTACCATATAAACCTGACACTCTCAAGTATATGTCCTCAAATTGTTACATATAACATATTCTAATAGTCAAAAAAACTCAAAGCTACAAAACCCTGACATAGAATTCTAAAACACTTAAAAAGCATATGCACATGTTACAATACAATATACACAAACGCACTAAAAAACAAATTTCAATGTTTAAAAACACAGGAAACAAAAATTTAGAACCTGCACACAAGGCACAGAGCCAAATTAATTGTTTTTACTCCACACTGTACCCATCATAACTGTCTCCATCTATGAGCCATAAATCTATCCTGGAGTACATGTCATGGACTGTGGAGTAATAGGTGTATTCCCTACTGATAGGATTCAATGTTCTCCAGGCGTCTTTTAGTTGTAGATCAGCCATATGTAGGTGTATTGCTTGCGCAGCTTTAGTCAGTGTTCTAGCTTGCGTAGATGTGCGATCAAGATGTACATCTAATATTGTGTTAAAGTCCCCACCACATATCACCCGGGCTGTCGGGTATCTTGCCAATTTTTCAATCACTGAGGCATAGAAGTCTGGTTGGTCAGTGTTCGGACTGTACCAGTTCAGAAAGACATATTCTTTATCATATAGGTTGCCATGAAGCATGACATATCTCCCCCCCAGGTCACACTCAACATCAATACATTCAAAGGACAGTGTTTTGTGAATCAGAATTGCTACCCCTCTTGCCCGGCTGGAGTATGTCGTGAAATACTAATGTGAGCCCCAATTCGGCATCAGTTGTCCTACTTGTCGCGGACCAGGATGCGTTTCCTGTAAGAAGATCACCCTGGCCGCATGTCTATTGAGGTAGGCCAGTATCTTCCTCCTCTTAATCCTAGATCCCAGGCCCCTTACATTCCAGCTAAGCATATTTATGTTGTCTTTGTCTAAGCTAGCCATTGTCTATGGGGTGTTCAAAGCCATGTGGCCACTTATAATCTGCCATTGTGAGATGGAATGATGACATGTCTGACATCTGTTTGCTTTTTCTTTTATAACAAAACCTTGCAACTCCTGTGTAAGGCCCTCCCCCCACCCTCACAGTTTCCCAAACTTCAACTGTGCCATTAGATATCCATCCCTCCCCACCCAACAACATTTCAAGCACCTGCTACAGGAGGGGCTGCGGCGTCTCCAGAGCCCAAGCCAGCTTCACTTATAGGTATCGTGTCCGGTTTACGCACGTTGCTCTCGCACATCCTAATGACTTCTGGGACAGTGTTTCCATAGCAGATTAGGCATGTACATTCTACTTTAGCATCCCAGATGCGGGCCTCCAGGGTGGAGGCCTCAGACGTTGCTGTTCCTTTTCACTTCAAGAATGGGATGAGAATATTTAGGTCTCAGTCTTGTTCAAATCGCCCACACTTTAAGTCTGTCCCGTGTTCGGAGGAATATGCGTTTCTAAAAAGGTTGCCGCTTCTTCGGGAAATGTGAAAAAATATGACTTGTTTTGATGCTGGATTTTGAGCCTGGCGGGGTAGAGCATTGCGTATTGAACTTGCCGTTCGCGTAGCATTTTCTTGACTCCTGTAAAGAGCTTCCTTTCCTGTTGGACCACCAGGGTAAAGTCTGGAAAGATGCGGATAACATTTGCTTCCCATTTGAGCTCTTGTTTTTCTCTGGCGGTTTTAAGGATCAGGTCTCTATCCCTGTAGTTTAACATGCGTGCTATGATGGGCCTGGGGTATGCCCCGGGTTTCGGTTTCAGGGCCAGTGATCTGTGCGCCCTCCCAACTCTGAACATCGGTGACCATCCGGGATCACCCAATAGTGTGCGGAGGAGGTCTTCCACTGCCTTCTCCATTGATCCTTTCATGGCCCCTTCTGGAGCGCCAATAATGCGGATGTTGTTTCTCCGGGATCTTGCCTCCAAATCTGCACATTTGGACTTCACTGTTCCAGGTTCGATAGCCATTGTGGATACCGTGGTTTTCAGGGCCTCAAAAGCGTCCTCAGTGCAAGATCTTCTAGATTCCGCCTCTGTCATGCGAGTGGTTGTCTTGTCAAGTTGTGTCTTAATGTTGGCGACACTTGCCGTGTGTCATGCCTGCGCCATGGGTGCATCCATTTACGCTCAATTTGGACTATATGTTTATCATTTATTTACAACAGACTCTTGGATCCATCTATATTTACTTTGGAACTTTATTTCCCATTTGCGAGACTTTGGTGCTTTATTATTATTTCCAACAAACTACGCATACCATAATGCACCTGGCTACAAGCATCGATTCCTGGCTGTTCCTATTGGTTATCAAAGGAACTACACCCCCCCAGAAGCCCTAGGGACTTGCCCTGCTTCCACCAGCCCAGGAACAGAAAGGGAGGTGGCCGATTGCCTGCAGGTGTGCTTTGCCAGGTGCAACCAATTAGCCTGCCCCTGTGCTGGGCTAGGCAGTATAAAGGCTGCTGCCTGCAGTGGCTCAGCCTCTTGCATCTGAGAGTCCTTCCTCCACCTTTCGCGTCTTCCTACGGATCCTGTATGCTGTTTACCTTCACTCCTACTTGGACCCTGCCTTGTTGCTTGCTACACCCTGCTGCCTACAGCCCTAGCCTTCTGGGCTCCCTGCCTCAGTCCAGCTCCTCTGGGCTTCCTGCCTTGCAGTCTGTTACACTTCGCTGCCTACAGCCATAGCCTTCTGGGCTCCCTGCCTCAGTCCAGCTCCTCTGGGCTTCCTGCCTTGCAGCCTGTTACACTTTGCTGCCCTCCAGCCTCCGCCCTTGCCCTGCTGGGCTCTCCACATTGCAGCCGATCACGCTCTGCTGCCTTCCAGCCTCCGCCCTTGCCCTGCCGGGCTCTCCACATTGCAGCCGATCACGCTCTGCTGCCTTCCAGCCTTCAGCCCTTGTCTTCTGGGCTCCCTGCTCTGCAGCCTGCCTCACTCCGGCTGCCTTAGCCCTTGTCCTGTGGGCTCCCTGCTCTACAGCCTACCTCACTCTGACTACCTACAGCCCTTGTCCTCTGGGCCTTCCTACTTTGCAGCTTATTACGCTCCGCTGCCTACTACCTACCTTTTCCGCTGGGTGCTCGGCCTAGCAGCCCTCTACAGTCCTCTGCTACCTTCTACGTTCAGCGGCCCTGTCCCTCAGGGTTCACTCCTTACTGCCCGGCCCTTTTGGGATCCTTGCCGTGCAGTCTGCTTTACTCTGCTGCCCTAAGCCCTTTTCCTTTGGGCTTTCTACCTTACAGTCCTACTCCTGTGGGCTTACTCATTGCTTTCCTACTCCTCTGAGCTCTCAACCTTGTTCCTTACTGTCCTCTGCTATCCTATCCTGTTACACGACTTTCCTTTCATTTCCTTCTGCTAGTTTGCTATCACCTCCTTTCCTGGATTTGTCTGTAGTATCTTCTCTTGTACTGTTTGTAGACCCTTTGTACAGAGCTTGTCTGTTGGTTCCCATCAGTCAACCTCTGCCCCTTCCCTTGTCCTGTTTCTACATTACAGACACCCAGAGCTGCTGTTCCAAGTCATGAGCAAACAGCGTGGGCCTCTGTTATCGCAAACTGTGCAGAAGGCTAGAGTATTTCCAAGGTTCGTGGAATACTCTTTTCCTATATCTGCATACACCCCAAGAGGGTATTCATTCTGTATCTTTTCCCTTGCTACTCTTGCTTACTCTTCGTTCTCTTTCCTTTCCGCTGTGTGTGTTCTTATCTGTCCACTTTATAAGGCACAACCACCCAAACCCTTTCTGGGTGTCCTGTGCCACTCTTAATAGAGTGCCACTCCTGACAGAATGCAAGAGCCAAAAATGTCTTGTTCCATAGGCCGGAAAGGCACACACAGAACAAAGATGCTTTCCTTTCGGGTTAAGAAACCTTTGCATAAACCTAAGGTTTCCCTAAAGACAGCAAACAAGAACCTTAGTCTAAAGGACAGTCTCGCCTTAGTAAACAAAGATTTACAAGCACGGTACTATACTCACTGGCAAGCTGACCCTTCTTCCATGTACAATTATTATGACATTTGCGACTATGACCCGCAGTCCTTATCTGTTGCAGAGCTACAGCAAGATAATGAATTCTTACAGATCTTGTTAAACCAAACAGTGAAAAACACTCCTGCGTCTTCTGACAAGCCTTCTAACACCGCAACAGACAAGGATATAGCACTCATTGTGGGAGACTCTAAACCAGAATACGCTGTTTCCAGAGTGATATGCGCAAGATCAGCTTGGCAAGCTCCCCAGAATGCTGGAAACCCTTATTTGACAGGACACGGCAGTCATTATCCTGAGGTTTGTGCATCTGGTCCTGGGTACAAAAGACCTATACTAACCATCGGTTGTCTTAATGCTTCCACAGTATCTACTAACCACAATAACCCTAAGGTCAGTCTTCCCATTGCTACAACCGAATTTTCTGCCACACCAGCTTCTGAAGCTTTAGATCAAACTAATGATACTTACCTGCCCTTAAAAGAAAGACAGAAGACCTCTATGATGACTTTGTTTATTTGCATTATAAGAATCTTATGAAGGGACACATGTCACCAGACCATCTGACAATATGTCCAACACCTGACATCTTATCTTTAGAGATCGACATGATAAGGCCTGGAATTGCCATACAGAAAAGTATACAGACTTATACCAAGCAGATGGAAGACCTAAATATAGCATATGTATCCCTTCTAAAGACTGACACAGCTCTTTCACCTTCCAGCCACAGAAACTCAGGTTGTTGTACTGACAGAAAAGAATTAACTCCTCCGGTGGGTCAAATCACGCACACAGCCATTACACCACAAAACAAGGGTGGTCTTCTGATTGGAAATCCCTCTGAGTCAAAGGATGGTTCCGCCCTCACCCTTGCCTATTGTCCAGTACTCACACTTACAACCTCTTCTGAAATGACAATGGCAGCTGAAGAGACTGGCGCAGTTCACACCGAGCATGCTGAGTTGGCAAGCGGGGCTTGCCAAAGTGTGGCTGTGCTATCAGACAACACTCTTGAGCAATCAACATCTTCAGTTTCTTCGATACCCCCTGAATCGCCAGTGGTTGTGGTACCCGATCCACCAGTAGTTGCAACACCTGAACTGTCTGTAGCTGCTACAGCACCCGAAATTCCAACTGCAATTCATGATCTTCTGCTGCTGTGGTTCCTAAACTCCCTGCCACATTTGGGACTCCTCAAGTCCCTGCTGCAAATCTTGAGGTTGCGATAGCTACTGTGATTCCTGAAGCTACTGCTAATTCTGATGCTCCCGATGCCCAGATTTCTACTTCCTTCGCAGCTGTGCTCGCTGCAGCAGAATCCTCTGCTACACAACCTGATCACTCAGCACCTTCTCTTCCGGATCCTACATCCGCCATGCTAACTGTTGCAAAGTCAGCGAAGGGTTTCCCTGTTAAAACTACTGCTCCAGTTGTTCCTGCTGGTGTATCTATAGCACTAAGACTGCCAGACTCTACCCTACCAGTCTCAGGTGCGTTCCAGCCCGCTGGTTCTCTCATGACACCCACACACCCAGTTGCTACAGCCTTGATACTCTCTACAGCCATTCAAGATTTCACTGCTGCTGTAACCTCTGAACTGTCTACTAATCATGGGAAAACCGCCACTGTGACTCCTGAACTCTCTGCGGCTAACCGTAACGTTGTCATTGCTGCTCCGGATGTCTTGGAAAGCCTTCCTAAAGCTACCAACTCTGCTGTACCTATGGCTCCACTTTCCAGCACCATATTGTTGCCCGTCAAAGCAAAATCTATCATGGAGCCTGCAGCAGTTTTTCGCAGTTCCTCTTTTCATGCACACACAGTTGGGGTCTGTGTTCCAAAGACTTCGTCTATTCTGATTGCTACATCAAAGGTTCTGAACATTGGTACTATCTCCGTCATTCAAGACTCTCACCTTGCAACCCGTTTCTGGTGCTTCATGATGTGCCTTTTTGGATTAAGACTCTTGTACGGTGTGACAGACATTCTTCCTGTAGGTCGGTCTTCAGGGAGCCTGGAGAGGGGCCTGGAGAGGGGCATACTGTCATGCCTGCGCCATGGGCGCATCCATTTACGCTCAATTTGGACTATATGTTTATCATTTATTTACAACAGACTCTTGGATCCATCTATATTTACTTTGGGAACTTTATTTCCCATTTGCGAGACTTTGGTGCTTTATTATTATTTCCAACAAACTACGCATACCATAATGCACCTGGCTACAAGCATCGATTCCTGGCTGTTCCTATTGGTTATCAAAGGAACTACACCCCCCAGAAGCCCTAGGGACTTGCCCTGCTTCCACCAGCCCAGGAACAGAAAGGGAGGTGGCCGATTGCCTGCAGGTGTGCTTCGCCAGGTGCAACCAATTAGCCTGCCCCTGTGCTGGGCTAGGCAGTATAAAGGCTGCTGCCTGCAGTGGCTCAGCCTCTTGCATCTGAGAGTCCTTCCTCCACCTTTCGCGTCTTCCTACGGATCCTGTATGCTGTTTACCTTCACTCCTACTTGGACCCTGCCTTGTTGCTTGCTACACCCTGCTGCCTACAGCCCTAGCCTTCTGGGCTCCCTGCCTCAGTCCAGCTCCTCTGGGCTTCCTGCCTTGCAGCCTGTTACACTTCGCTGCCTACAGCCATAGCCTTCTGGGCTCCCTGCCTCAGTCCAGCTCCTCTGGGCTTCCTGCCTTGCAGCCTGTTACACTTTGCTGCCCTCCAGCCTCCGCCCTTGCCCTGCCGGGCTCTCCACATTGCAGCCGATCACGCTCTGCTGCCTTCCAGCCTCCGCCCTTGCCCTGCCGGGCTCTCCACATTGCAGCCGATCACGCTCTGCTGCCTTCCAGCCTTCATCCCTTGTCTTCTGGGCTCCCTGCTCTGCAGCCTGCCTCACTCCGGCTGCCTTAGCCCTTGTCCTGTGGGCTCCCTGCTCTACAGCCTACCTCATTCTGACTACCTACAGCCCTTGTCCTCTGGGCCTTCCTACTTTGCAGCTTATTACGCTCCGCTGCCTACTACCTACCTTTTCCGCTGGGTGCTCGGCCTAGCAGCCCTCTACAGTCCTCTGCTACCTTCTACGTTCAGCGGCCCTGTCCCTCAGGGTTCACTCCTTACTGCCCGGCCCTTTTGGGATCCTTGCCGTGCAGTCTGCTTTACTCTGCTGCCCTAACCCCTTTTCCTCTGGGCTTTCTACCTTACAGTCCTACTCCTGTGGGCTTACTCATTGCTTTCCTACTCCTCTGAGCTCTCAACCTTGTTCCTTACTGTCCTCTGCTATCCTATCCTGTTACACGACTTTCCTTTCATTTCCTTCTGCTAGTTTGCTATCACCTCCTTTCCTGGATTTGTCTGTAGTATCTTCTCTTGTACTGTTTGTAGACCCTTTTGTACAGAGCTTGTCTGTTGGTTCCCATCAGTCAACCTCTGCCCCTTCCCTTGTCCTGTTTCTACATTACAGACACCCAGAGCTGCTGTTCCAAGTCATGAGCAAACAGCATGGGCCTCTGTTATAGCAAACTGTGCAGAAGGCTAGAGTATTTCCAAGGTTCGTGGAATACTCTTTTCCTATATCTGCATACACCCCAAGAGGGTATTCATTCTGTATCTTTTCCCTTGCTACTCTTGCTTACTCTTCGTTCTCTTTCCTTTCCGCTGTGTGTGTTCTTATCTGTCCACTTTATTTGGCACAACCACCCAAACCCTTTCTGGGTGTCCTGTGCCACTCTTAATAGAGTGCCACTCCTGACACCGTGATCCCATCTAACTTGTCTGTGAGTGTAGCAAAGCCCTGTTGCATCGCCTGAAAAACAGCCTGGGGCTCCATCATTGTAGCCGGGGGTGCCTGCTTCTCATGCACCGGCATTTCCGGGTCTGTCTCGGGATGCTTTTCCTCTGCATCGCGGTCGTGTATTTGTCGATGGTTCCTCTGCCTTTCTTCGGGCCAAAGTTCTTGGGCATCGTCTCCAGAATGGGAGATGTGGGTTATCCAGGTGCTCAATGGGAAGGCCGTGTTGGTTCCACCACGATTCGCTCTGCGCTATATCTGCCCGCGGCGGTGGAATCAGTGCCCCGTCGTAGCTTTATTAGAAGGGGCAGACGTTTCTCCCGGTTCTGTCATATATGGACGAATGGAGCGCTAGTTTCGCGCACAGATGGTCATCAGCTCCTGGGGGATGGAGGCCTGTGCAGGCGGTGCGGGGAGGCCCTCCCGTGGCCTGCGGGCATGCAAAGCTCCAAGCTCTTAACAAGATGAGTTTACTAACCGCCTGTCCCGCAGTCCCCCGAGCCCGCAGGGGATAGCTGGGTGGCTCGCTGGTTGTGAGGCGAGGGGGCCTACCTCTTCAAGTGCGGTCCGAACAAAGAGCAGTCCATCATCCATCCGGGCCTCTCAGGCTCTCAGGCGAAGAAGGCGGCAGGGGGGCCAGTGGGCAGTCCACGATATCCGGGGCAGCCGCGGCTCTCTCTCGCTGGATGGATAGCAGGAGCGGCCCGATGCCGTCACGCCCACCGCCACGGGGCGGGGCTCCCCTCTCCTCCTGCCGGTCGCCGACTTCCGGGCCGCCCTCGGATCATCCAGGCCCCTATCTCTGGAATCCCTGCACCTATCAGCCTGAAATTTTGTGTGGGCTATCCGAAGACATTGTTACCCGTCCTCTGCAAAAATCGTGGATAACTGGTGCCTGCAAATTATCTTTTCTGGCTTTGCGGCCCTGGGTCTAGCCGGAGCTCACACGAGAGCCGCCATCTTCTCTCGTGCGCAACAGCGCCCCCTCACCCGAAGGTGGTTTGATTCCACCAGAACTTTTGTTCTCCATTTTTGGCTTTGAACCTCTTTTGAGTCTTGAAATTTTAGCTCCAACATTTCGTGGTCACTATTGCTCAATGCGCGAATTTTCAATGATTTTGCCTGCGCCTGCATGATATCGGAGGCAAAAATATAATCAATAGTAGAGGATTGAGTTTCGCGCCGCCACGTAGGCTTAGCCGGGATGTCTCCTTGTGTGCAGCCATTTAGCATTGATAAACCTCTAGCGTTCAATTCTTCTAACCAGGTTTTGGCAAGTTGACCCTTGATGGCGTTCTGTGGCTTGGAGAAGTCAACGTTTAGATCACCACAGACTAACAAGCTGCCCCCTTTGCTTGCCTCCAAAAGATTGTCGATTATGGATGTAACCTGGTCAATGAACGAGTAAGTTCCAGTCTGTTGATGATTCCAGTATAAATTGATTATATGTATCACCTCCCACACTTGTCGTGTCGCGTTGGTTTTGCCTATCTCACAGACCTGAATGTAGGGCGTAACATTAGTTGCGTTTAGCAACCGGCAACCTGAAGATCGTTTAATCATCGTTAATAGCCCTGCTATCGGACGTCCCTTTTCTGCCTTGATAGCTGGATTCATTGCACACTCAAAATCTGAAGTCACTGGCATCTCACCCAACCAAGTCTCTTGAAGACAAATCAATTGTAAGTCGTGCAGCCAATCGTTTTTTAACAGATGTATAAAGCCGCGCGTGTTCCATGAGGCAAAGGAACATAGTTGCACAACGCTGGCCTTTGGGCATTAGCTGCAGATATTCCGTTTTAAAGCTGAGGCCAACCACTTCCAGTCTTCAGTAGTTTCTTTATCCAGTGGTCTGTTTGCTGTTATTGGTGTAATCCTGTTGGCTGAACCGCCATTATTTATGGTGATTTTAATGTTGGCCATTGGACTTGTTCTCGCAGTCTCTACTTTATCTACTGCGGTTACACTCAATAGCGCAAGCGCTGGTGACCCATCTTTAGGGGCCAGCCCGTTCTGGTCAAGTTGTGCCTGCTGGGTTTGATCTCTGGGTTCAGTTCTGTTTAAGCTTTCGTTGGCTCTTGAATTACCTTTTTGTATAGCCTCTGCTTGGGCTGACCCGTCCTTCAGCTCTACTTTTTTGCACATTCCTGGTTCGATTATTTTATAAGTGTCGAAACCCAGTGACAACAGTTCTTCATCTGATTCCAAAATTACATTTGCAATTATATTGGAATTTATAACCAGGATCTGTGCATAGCTCATCCGGGAATTCGACAATATTCAGGTCTTTGGAACATAGGGATCATAGCCGAGGTACATGATGAAGCACATTTGTTCGATTAAGAATTAATTTGTCACCACATTCCATCCTCTCCAACATCAGTTTAATTACTGGGCTTGACCCTACAGATCGGACTGTTTCATGTCCGTTCCTGACTTTATGATTATTCACCTTCGCCTCTGACTGATGCTACTCACTTTTCCATGACGTGGATAAGTCCTCGACCGCCAGAGCCGTGGCTGGCTCTCCTTTTCCTCTTTCGAGGATTACACCTTTCAAGAGAGGCTGACCTAAACCACCACCATCTTGGACCTTTGTTGGCAAGCTTGTCATCAGCCATTCTCATTTTTCTTGTAAAGTGACAAACTCCGGACTGCTTAGCCCTTGGCCCCCCTATAAGGCCTCTTCTTCGAGTGGGACTATCACACAAACCTGTCTCGGGACTCCAATGTTGTGTTATTGAGCAAAACTTGTTGCTTTTCGGCATCTGGTGGAAAGGATTTGAACGGCCTACTACTGATATCCTTGACTCACCATTCGTTCCTGAGCTTAAGGGCAACATGACTGCTTTATGATTACTCGGTGTGACCAGAGGTACTTTCGCAGGGATTTCTACCTCTTGAACAGGATCCTCGTAAACTGATAATTCCATTAACTCCTGAACATCCAACTCGGCTTCATCAAGTAGTGCCTCAGGTGCTAGCACGATATTTCCTGTTGATTCAACCTCAACTTGTTTATTCACCTTTATTGTATCTGCTAATTTTAGACTGGAGGTGATTGCTTTGTCGACCAGTTGAAACATACTGATGTTGCGAAGGAATTTTCGTGCTCCCTTTTGTTGAGACTTTTTGCAAGCAGGCATTGGAGGATTTCTTTTTCTTACTTCACCAGTGAATTTATGTTGGTCTTCAACCACCTGAGTAGAGGCACCATTATGCATCACCTTTGTCAGGCCATTGGTTTCCATTAGTTGACTTGTCGGTTTCATGTTGGTTTGAGGAGCCTGATCTTCACTTTGAGGTGACAGCGTTTGATGACCGGTGTACTCTACAGTCTTTGCAGTAGTAGGTGGTAGCGGCCGGAGGGTTACCTGCTCATTCGTAACCATGTGAGCCATATTACTGCCTCTGCCCAGCTCCTATCCTTTTTGGTCTAAATTTGGTTTGCAGAAGAGAGACAACGCTTCTTTTGCAACCTCCACAAACAATTTTTTATCAATCATATCATTCCATTTGGCCTCGTTAGCTGATTCGATTCCTGCCAATAAGTTTTGGTTTATCTCCTCTTGTTTAGACCTATGGACTCCATGCATTGCCTCTAAATGGACGAGTTTTGAATTCATGAGTGCCAGTAGAGTCGTGACATCCTTCACATTTTCGTTTAGTGTTTCGTACAATTTAGTGAAGGGTGTAAGGGAGATTGCCATCGAGGATGTCAGGGCCATTAGGAGGTCATTAGATGGTACATGTAGACACGGGACTGAGCTTCCTCCACCAGAAATCTGCTGTGCGTCACGTGCAGATCGTGAGAACCGAGCCCGTTCTCTCCTAATTTTTGGGAAGGGATGCTCAACAAACGATGAATCTCTCAAAATAGGATCATCTGAAGGGTTATCACTATTTGAATTTTTACTTAAGTGTGGTTGATGTATTTGATGTTGCCTCTCAGACTCACAAGCTTCATTATGATGACAGGCCAGTCTTTTCTGGGAATGTATCACCTTTCCCTCTGTTGACTGCACTGACTCTTCAGAGGATGCAATTATTCGAGGCTTGGATTTTTTATACTTACCAGACCCCCATATATCTCTGTTCACATCCATCATGTTTATGCATTGTCTTTTATGGGGGAATTTTTGTGGCAAGTTTAAATCTGGGGTGGACGCGTCCGTCAGTATGCACGTGATTTATTTAGATCGATCAGATTTTGTAAGACCGAGGAAACCACCTCCAAAGAGTTTCTTCTATCAGTATGTGGTACATAGTCACTTTCAGCGCCCTGACCACATTCACTTTGTAGTAATACATTGGGTACTGGTGATCGAAAATAAGGAGCCATCAGATCTAAGGCGGGGCGGGGGCCGTTTGTGATGTTGCTGAGACATTAATAACCTCGCCTTGACCGGCTTGTGTCGTTCCATGTGAGTGCAAGTGCGAGTTTGGATAATTATGTAACTCAGAATTCACACTTACTTTACTTGCATTCCCTGCTCCAACATTACGCATATCAGGGGAGACCGTGACTGGAGGATATACTGCGTCAGCGTGGACAATCAATCTGCTAGCCAGACGCGCCTCTGCCGAGTCCAGCTGGCGCTGCCGAGCCTCCGAGATTGTGCTGTCATCAATCATGGCCGCCTCGACCTGCTCGGTCACAGTGCAGCCACACCCACCTGCATCATCGGTCACGGCCGTGCACAGCACCTCCACAGTAGACAGCCGGTCCACCGCGGCACCCCCCAGCACTAGATCTGCGCACTCCGTGCTAACCTCACAGCCTCCAGGCAGTGTCCCCGGCACCGCCGCTGCATCCACACCAGCCTCCGAATGAGCAGACGCAGCACCCGGTACGTTACCCATCGTCTCGTTGCCATTCGTATTATTGACAGTTCGAATCAAGGTCTCTGCGGGCTGAGTGAGATTAAAGGGCAGGGTCGGAGATAATGAAACGGAGGTAGGGGATGAATGTAGATGATCAGTAGCTACAGGTGCCTCGCCCTGGGAATCTTCAAACACCTCTTCAAACACTTCTTCAACCGGCACAGCTGTCGCATCCGCACATATTTCTAATATGGAGCCGCATGAATAATATTGGCTCACCTGTTAGTGGCGGGCACGTTTGACGGGGTGATCCTCATGTGTGGCCAAGCGTTTGACTTGGGCTCTAGTCCTCGAGGCTAGTATAACTGGATCCATCAGTTGGGTTTACCGTGTGCCAGCACCCCACACCCCGCGCCACTCGCCAAACAGCAAACAGTATAGTCCACAGCCCTTTTGTCCTCAGGGCTTAGCGCCCCCAGGGCACTAGAGGCAGCCTTTTGTACCAGGTGACCTAGGTCAGGTGACCTGACTCCTGGGTCAGTTGTTAAAGGTACAGGCACACACACCTCTGTACTCAGAACTCCTCTCCAATTCACTCTTCCTGGATAGAGACACCCGCCACAGCAAACAGTATAGTCCACAACCCTTTGGTCCTCAGGGCTTAGCGCCGCAAGGGCCCTAGAGGCGGCCTTTTGTACCAGGTGACCTAGGTCAGGTGACCTGACTCCTGGGTCAGTTGTTAAAGGTACAGGCACACGCACCTCTGTACTCAGAACTCCTCTCCAATTCACTCTTCCTGGATAGAGACACTCGCCACAGCAAACAGTATAGTCCACAACCCTTTGGTCCTCAGGGCTTAGCGCTGCAAGGGCACTAGAGGCGGCCTTTTGTGCCAGGTGACCTAGGTCAGGTGACCTGACTCCTGGGTCAGTTGTTAAAGGTACAGGCACACGCACCTCTGTACTCAGAACTCCTCTCCAATTCACTCTTCCTGGATAGAGACACCTGCCACAGCAAACAGTATAGTCCACAGCCCTCAGGGCTTAAACGTACAATACAATAGAACTGTCATGATCACTGACCTCAAAGGCACAGCTGCACTGATGGACTATTACTGGATTTGCGGGCAGCAAGTGTACTTGCACCTCCCACCTTCCTGGAGGGGCTATTGTTCGCTAGCTACATTGCATTCTGCCCTACTGGTCAGGCCAGAAGAGCACCTGAAGGGGGGTGTCCTTCTCGAAGCTCCCCCTGCACCTCCCCACCGAAGAAACTTGACGCACCAAACAACCACCAACCGCCCACATGCCCCCTGAAGAGAAACCCCATGGCCAGTTGCACAGACGGAGGAGAGCATCAAATTACATATCCAAAGATTTGTCACAAATACCCGAAGAGTATAAACTCTACAACTCAGCAGAGACATTTTTCGCATCCCTAGTGCTCAGCATCCAGACACGGTCCAATGTCAAATGGTTCCAGATAATTCGGTGGGAACTGATCCAGCTGGCAAATGATACTGAAGAAGGGTTCAACATCATAAAGGTGGAACTAAGGGCCCTAAGGCTGATGACTATGCAAGATAGATATGTTGTGGACCTCCTGGAGGGTGGTGTTTGCACAAAGATCATGTTGCACATTTGTACCTTCTGGAGACGCTGAAAACGAGACACTATCACATGGCATTGCAGCAGTACATGAACTCGGGGTGAAAATGAAAAAGGAAGCTGGGGTGCAGGAAGAAGATTGGTTTACAATGGCCTTCAGCTGGGTCCCATCATGGCTCAGAACATAGGTAAAGATATTGGTCCCTATCTTCGTGGTCATCTTGGTGATCTTCTGCACGTGCCAATTGGGTCTCCTGTGTTGTGCCAAAGCTGTTCCTAATAGTGGAATGATGATGGTGACAATTGGGAATAATAATAATAATAATAATATTAATAATAAAGTACCTCGTGATACACAAAAAATAGAAAACCAAACTGAACAAAAAGATGGTCCCAAATATCACATGGTTTCCCCTCCCCTGAGTGATGAAGTAGACACCTTATACCATACAACCATTGTACATCCTCCAGATCTTGAAAACTATAAGGAGGTGTGGGCCGATTTGGCAGGCGATGGGGGATGCATATATATGACCTGCACACCTGAACAATATGCGCAGCATGGGGAAAGTTTGATACATGTATGCATGGCATAGATGCCCATAAAGGGAACACCTGCCTGGGATGAAGCAGAAAGACATGCAAATGAACGAAAGTATGGGGGGCGAATTCTTTACTGTAGATGTAACGAAAGGGGGGAATGTTGGGATGGAAATGAGCCTATCCCACCCCCCTAGGGCGCTTCCAAATAAGGCGAGCACCATACAAAGCAATGCAACATGGAGGGGGGAGCAATCTGCACTAGTAGGGAGCATGTAGAGGATCTGCAGTGCTTAGAAGCAGATGACTAGCACTAAAAAAGCTCATAGCCCTCAACTCTATTTTGTATTAGGCCCAGATAAGATAAGTCGCAGTCTCACCCTGCTCGCGTCCCTGATTCACAAGACCTAATTTCTGTGTAACGTACTGGCGCCGCGTGAGCCCTGTTCTCACAGAGATCAATTTCCCTCCGTCTTTCCAGTGTTTTGCAAATATTTAGTATCTTCTAAAAGAATGTGCCCTGAAAGAGCGTGAGACAACTCCAGGCTCCGCACTGCATCCATTCATCTCCACTAAACTGCCAGTAGGCCTCTAAGCCCCACCCAGCCAGGCCGGAGCCAGCCCCACACCACTGACTCGACCCCCACACCTTTGCATTCTTCGATAAGCAGACAACCCCCAGGTCTCAGTCCCTATCACATGTCCACTGAAGATCTAAGCATGCACAACTGTATTCCTTCCAAACAACAACACAAATCCCATGAAACACAAGGCACCAGGAGGGATAAATTAAAGATCAAACCCCGGGGTGGAGACCTTGAGTGCTGAAACTGCAGCATCAATGAAGTCCTGAATGTGCGGACCAGCACAACTGTATTTTATCCTCCCTTCTCTCTGGCATCATTTCCTGTGCCGCCCAGGTGCCTGCCACAATGCGTTAATATGACATGATAGGTTATTGATAATGCACTTAATACCCAGAGGTTTCTAAGCGTGGACCCGGGGATCAAACTGTGTCACTCCGTGTCATCTTGCTTCCAAGGCAAGTATGTTGCCTCTGAGCTATCCTCCCAGTCTTAGCGTGTTTAGATTAGATATGAACAATGTATTTTATGCTTGCCCCGAGCTTCACCGCAAGGATGAGCCCAGCGCACCCACGTGGATCCCGACTGACTGAGAAGAACCAGCCAATTACTGCTTGGCATCCCCTATGGAGCAGGCTCATGTGTAGGGTGCCTCCACTCAGTGCCCCTGAATTGTGCTATATGGAGTGACACGTTTAAAGTTAATAAGCTATTGTGTCTGTGATTGTACTAGTTAGAGCACTCTCCAGCAGCCGAGTCCTTTGCTGATATTTGTATTCTGTACGAATAAACCTTGTTATCCTTGCAGCACTATCTCCTGGCCTATTTCCCTAGCGGGTTGTCATTACTCTGGAGTGTGTGTTAAAAAGGCACTTGCCTTCATTGTAGGGCAGTATATTCCCCTGGCCAGGAATTATCCATGGGGACCCAGGAGCTATCAATATCCTGAAATATGGCAGGGCCTGCTTTTTTTAGCCAAACTGTTGCATGCACCCAAACATGCACATGCCTTGAACCTCTTGTTTTGTTTCTTTGTCTTGCACTCTGTTACTGTTTGTTGAATCCTGTCTCTTGCCATGTTGCTTTAAATGTCTTCCCTTTTCACATTCTCTTTTAAAAAAAATCCTTTTACATTCTTTTGTCAGTTCTTCCATCTTGCTGCTTCCTATCTTTTAGTATTCACCTATTGTTGTCAAGTGAGACAGGGACCTGCCACGTGTCTCACCTGGCAGTAAATCCCTGGGAGTAAAATAAGCCTTTTCGTAATTTTCCAGGCCGTATGGGAAAATGGGACAACACCACTACTACTCCAAGAATGAGTCACTCCTTCAAAGGCAAGACCTGGCTCAGACACAGAAAGGGTGACTGGGGGATTTTGGCAGTGGACCTCCATAATGAATGCTCAGCCAAGTCCAAAAGGGTTGATGGAACACCAGGAAATATGTCCCTAGCCCAGGTCACCCCAGTTTTGACCACAGAGGACTACATCATGCATAGTGGCTTAAAGGAAAACCCGGACCAGGATACCTAAATCACATGGACAGGACAGCTGGTGGGGAGAACGGGACAATCGACAGTGGTTGTATTTAAACCTTACGGAGGGCAGTACAGCAGAATCTAACCCGCCCTGGTCTGTCTCACTAAGGAGGAGTGGGGAGAAAGAGCACCTCCTCTTTTTCCTGGCACAGGATAGACCCCAAAATGAACTTGCCTGACCGACATGTCAAACACAGCCATGATCCCATAGCAGCTTTGGGGAACAGTAGAGAGGAGGAAACCACCAGAAATTACAGTTGGGGCTCAGGCGGTGGAGGTTAAGAGGGGGGGGGGGGCACTACTTACCTGTTAGACTCACTGGCGGTGACTGTGGACAACAAATTGGCAGATAGAGGCTGGGCACAAAAGCACAATTCTAAATGGCCTCTTAAAGCCTCTGTTCCAGTAAAGTTTCAGGAAGAAAGTGGGCAAAAACCATCATGGGCTAGCATTTCCCACAGTCCACCAATGCAAATGATCAGCCTGAAGGTTAGTCTAGGTGAAGAGCAACGACAGTGTTAGATGCCAAACCACACAGCTCAGTTTGTGGGCTGCTGGGGTGGAGGAGTTTTCAGAGCGAGTTTGGAGCAGGATCAAGGAAGTGGCGCAGAGTAGAAGTGGTGGAGCAGAGGAGAGATAAGATCAAGAGGGAAGACGGTGGTAGTAGGATTAGAAGCGGTGCAGGGAGCTAAAATTGTGAAAGAGGTTTATTGGAGGGGCAAAGGGGGCGGCCATGCTCTCTGGCCTCTACCCCATGTCCCTGTGTGCCACTGCTGCCCATGCAGCCAGTAGGGGTAAGAGCCGAACATGGCATGTGACACGTGGCAGTGACACGTGCCACTGCATGTCACTACTACAAGTGACACGTACCATGCCAATAAATGTCATAAGTGAGAAAAAAAAAACTCAGATGTGCATGTCACTACATGCCAAACAATGGCATAAAAGAAAAAACAACCTACGATCTACCGTTTTAAAAAGGATGTGAAAATCCATTGCGGTGTCTCGAACTAATGGTTTCCCAGACTCGTGTCAATTCTATTAATCACTGAGCCACCACGTTGCTACAGCAAAGAATCTCGCCGTTTCCTTAACACCTACTTTCCTTCGTGCACTGTCCTGTGCTTTAGTGTTAGTTCTTTTTTCTGTTTTAAGTCAAATCCTATTCTATAATACTAAATATAAAGAAGTTTCATACGACATCTGTTACTGTCTAATGCTTAAAATGTAACACAAAATGTGTTACTGGCTAATGCTTAAAATGTCCAATTGTATTGTTTACATGTTTTCCAAAACAGTATTCTAACAATATTGAAGTGTGTGTTTGTGTGTGTAGATGAATTCTTACTTTTTCCACTTGACTGTACGAAGTGCGCTAAATACAGTACAACTGCATTTTACTTATAACATGTATAACTTATATTGCAGAGTATATGCAGATTCAGGAAAACAATTTCATTTATAAATGTTGCTAAATCATCAGATTTAGATTAAACAGCACTTACATATGATACATTCAGTCTTGCCCAATGAAAGTTTTCAGAAGCTTTGCAAAGTAATATAATATCATTTTTCATTTGTATAGCGCCTTTTCCCATTGGTATGGTCTCAAAGTGCTGTAGGTAAATGCCCTTGGGACACTAAAGTCCATTGTATGAGAAATTTGTCAGATGAGTGTAGAATACATGTATGCATTATGGTGTGGTCTCCTTTAAGGTGCGAACACGGGGTATGTCATTGCACCATGTCAATAAATACAGCATTGCGTCAGCACGCAGGACAGTGCACGAGCAGGATCAAAGACCATACACGCTGTTTTTGTGTCTCTGTTCAGGCCGGATAGGGCATCCGTGCACCCAGACCCGCTGTTCCCATCGGGACACCACATGAATTATGGTAAATATGAAGGAGGGTAGGAGTGGCCAAGTCTCTACTGGCTACCCATATCAAGCTGGCATGCGGATGGCTGCTGTAGTATTGTCTGGATAGTATGTGCATGCAGGAGGTTCATTAAATGTCCAGCTAGACTGAATTTTTGCCATTGGGGATAGATGCATTTTATGGCACAGGTGTTGTGCAATGTGTCTTACGTGTGGTGTGTGGTGGCAGATGTGAGTGGGTGGGTGGCCTTGCCATCATTTATTTTTCAAAAGCATGGAGTTTGATATGTACCTGTGTGCTTTGGCTTGTTTCCTGGTTTCGTAGAATTGGTGTGCATTCTGTCCTGTTGTCTGCTGGAGTTTATTTTCTCTGGTCTCTGTACATTTTATTTGCAGGTTCATTGCTGCACCGGCCTACCTGATAGGTGCCTGAATGACCCGATGTGAGGCATGGGTTTGGTACCTGATCGAAGGCTTCAGTTGTGTTGGAAATGGAGTACTTTCTTTTGGAGGTATTCTCAGCCTATCTTGTGGAGGGCGCAGTGGGTGATGCACTTGAATTTAAAAGTGGCCCGTTGCCCAACAGGGAGCCAGTGGAGGACACAGTGGGCAGGCTTTTATATGCTCTATGGAGCCAAGGTTCAGGAAGAGCCTCACTGCAGTGTTTTGGACCTGTTGGAGCTTTCTGAGTTGGTGACCCAGGTAACCGGAATTGGCATAGTCAAGGCTGAAGAGGCTGATGGCCATGATCAGGGTGACTCTGTGAGGTTGCGAGAGGTAAGACAAGATACATCTGAAAATGCAGAGGTGTAGGTAGCAAGATTTGGGCACAGAGTTAATGTGGTGAGTGTTAAATCAGTGTCCATGGTGCATCGCAGGTTCTTTACTGCATTGGATGCAGCACAGGGAGGACCTAGGGAGGATTTAGGGAGGATGGGCAAGGGGTGGGTTGGGGGAAGAGAGCCGTCTTACCGCAGATCATGATTTCTGTTTTTCTGGGGTTGAGGAGGAGGTAGTTGCCGGGAGGTCTGTAGTTGAGTAAAAAACTGTGGGTAAGAGATGGATTGATGAGAAATTTCACAAGGAGGGATTCACAGTTTGCATTGCAGGCTTGTTGCCTAGAGTGTGGGATGGAGAAGTGAGATTTGTGGAGGATGACGATCCTGCCTGCTCTGCAAGTTCTGTTATGGGTGATGAGTGTGTAGCCTGGCAGGAATGCCTTTTGTGAGATGGGTCGGAAGTCATCAGAGAATCAGGTTTCTGTGATGAAAGGGATGCCTGGACTTTCTGAGGAAATTAGGTTGTATATGTTGTGTCGCTTCTTGGCGACAGATCTGGTGTTAATGAGGATGCATGAGAGTAAGGAGCAGGGGCGGGTGTTGTTTGCCCCTGGAAAGGTGGGCTAGAGAGTGCCTTTGGAGTGGTGGTGGAGGGCAGGGAAGGGATCCCCGGTGGGACCCCCATTGGGCGGTGCAGTGTGAATAAGGGAGAGGGTGGGAGTGCAGGGAGTGGGACAGAGGGTGGAAGTAGAAGGGGAGAGGTAGTTAGGGGAGAGTGAGCTGTCTCTGATGTCAAGACGGGATGGGGGAGGCTCTGAGTATTCTTTGAAGGTCAGAAAGGAGGGCTTGTGATGTACGGTTCCAAGAGAGGAGGATTGTAGTGGGGGAGGAGGTAAAGGGAGAGTGTAAGATGGGATTGCAGGTGTGGAGTCAGGAGGGCAGGGGGCAAGGGAAGGTGAGGTGCAGGGTGGTGAATGGGGTCACTGAGGGGGGTTGTTGATGAAAGTGGTTTGGAAGACAGGAAGGGTGGAAGGTTTTACATGATGCTGGGTTGCTTATTTCCAGGGGATAGTCGAGAGGGCTGAAGGGGGTTAGTGCTGAAGGAATTGAAGGAGGTGTTGAAGATGGATTTCACTGGGTTGGGAGAGGTGGCAGAAGTCGTAATGGTATAGGTGAAGGATGAATGCAGGGAGCTAGGGGAGAGATAGGGAGAGGTGTGCAGAGACAAGAAGGTCTGGGTGTTTCAAATTTTGTGTTTGAGGGTGTTCTTTGGTACTTGTGGCGTGTGTGTGAAGGTCAGCGGGGTGGTCCAGGAAGGGGTGTTGGTAAGAGAAGCAAGAGTGGTGCTAAGGGATGCAAAGACTAAGGAGTGAAAGGGTCGAGGGATGGTGGTTGCAAGGGTGTTAGAGGGCAGTGTGGGAAGGTTAGGGCTAAGGCTTGTGAGGGTGCAGAGGGAAGTGTCTGAGCGGGGCAGTTCTTCCCCAAGGGCTGGATGTGTGGAGGGGGAGGGGTCCGCAGAGCAGTTGGCCATATTTTTGGTGCACCAAAAAGCCTCTCTGATCTGGGAGTTGGTTTTCATGGTGGATAGCATGTTGAGTCTGCTCTGGTGGCTAGAAAGGCTAATGGGGGTTGGCCTTGTTGGGACTGATTTTCTATACTCTGGCCTGGTGGACAATACAGTTATTTAATTTTGGCCACAACACACTATAGGAAAATGACTACAAGCGGATAGATGTATCACACAAAACTATCAAACTAAATACATATATACATTCACTTGGTTATAATGCATAATACAAATCAGATACTCCTGCAAATGAAAGGTTAAACAAGTATTATGCACAAAAAGGTCCACAGAGATGATCCCTAGCTAAAATTGTCCAGCCCTAAATTGCCTGGGGCCTTGTGCCCTATAGTTCAGGATACAGTTCCACAGAACTCAGGATGCAGGAAGAAATGCAGTTAGGGTCTCTGGGGTCCAGTGAAGGGTTCTTAGGGTTAGGGTTCCAGTTAGACTATTGCCCAAAAGTAGCCCCAATGGGCAGATGTCTTGCATAGGCAAGCAATGGCAAAGTCAAAAGTGTTTCGACTTATAATGGGAGTATAGGGGTAGGTTAGAAACTCTGTAACTTACCCCACATTCTCCAAATCTTCCCCAGACTTGGCAGAACAAAAGAAGGGTGTCTGATGTTGCTTTTCCGGCTGGAATCCGCAGCCCCTTTGAATTCCTGGGGTTGCAGGTTAGAGCTGAACTCCTCTTGGTGTCTTTTGCTGGTGCAAGCACTCTCAGTCGAAGAATGCAGAAAAATTCAATGCAGCACCCCTCTCAGGACTGGACTTGGGTCAGGTAAGTAGTTTTCGGACGGTTAACACCACGCCCACCAATGCAACAGGACTCAGTGGCCACGATCAGACTTTCCCTTCTAACTCGGGTCCCCTTGATGCTAGGATGCCGAAATTACGTAGGTGTAGTCTTGCAGGGCCAGCTGAGGGTTCACCAAGTTTTAGGCTGAAACTCAGTACGGTGGCATCAGTAGTACGGCAGCCCAAAAAGGAAGCTGGTCAGCCACAGGATGGTTCCAGTGCACTTCCGGAGGCTTCCTTTGACAGGACACTGAGCAGAAGTTGGGAATGGATGCTCCCTCCACTCCAAGGTTCGTAGCACCTTTGCAGGACTACTAAAGATCAAGAGCAAGACAGGGCTCCTCCAGGACAGCAGCAGAAGTTGGTTGCCAGGCCTCCTTCAGTCGGATCTCAGGTCTCTTCGCGGGTCTCACAGCTGGATAGGATACTTGGCTCCATCAGGTTTCTCCAGGATCTCTGAAGAATGGGTGCAGGGGTCCTCTTCTTATCGTAAAATCCAGGTAAGAGCTGGAACTCCCACTAGCCAATAGCAGGACTAGCCCTCAGACAAACCCCAGCAGTGGTCCAATCAGGACCAGTGGTGGGAACATTCATGCATACCACTCAGACCCACTGAAACCAGTATGTAGATTGGAGTCAGACTGCCCCAGCCCATAACCTGCCAACAAACACACACAGCCCTCCAGTAGCCCGCCAAAAGCTTCTGCTTTCCCGGGCATTGGAAGTCCTTATAAGGATTTTCCTGGCCTCTGAAGCCAGGAAAAGGCTAAAGAACAAAATGGCAAAAGAACAGGCGAAAAATCTCATGGCACAGCCAAGTTAGTAGCCAAACACGGTAAACATGGAAACAGTCAAACAAAATATCCTAAAAAGTGGCGAAAGGTCACTGCTGCCACCAGCCCATCTTTTTAGCACATCTAGAGTAACCAAGAATCCTCTGAGTGTTAGTCTAGGACAAAACAAAAAAGCACCCCATTGCAGTGCAGTGTAAGCTGCATTGTGCAATGATAAAAAGTTACCACAAGTGATACAAAAGTAACCAAAAGTAGTATCACAGTAACTCGACTCACAGGGAAACAATGTTTCCCAGTACTGACAGCCTGAAGGACATGTCAGTTTCCCCATAAAAGATGAGCAAAGGCCAGTGCAGTGAAGCTTAAGTCTTCACTGTACTGCGAACAGTACAGGTCAGATTAAAAAATAAAAGCAAAATGTTTAGGGGTTCCATAATGATGGAAGGAAAGGTGCAGTAAAGAGAATCTTTCCTAACACACGCCCCCCTCAGACTAAGGGACTGGGGGAACTAAGCCACCCCTGGATGGGTCCTCTGTTCCAGTCGGTCCTGTTGGACAGCCCATCAAAATTGCTACATTTGGGATCTGGCCTATACCCAATAGTGAAGTGAAGCTCAAGGCCTGCAGACCGATGTGGACAGATGTATAGAAGGCTAACCTTTATTGTGACAGAAACAACTTTGGGAAACTTTAGCCAAACCAGTTTAGGTAGCAGTGACAGGCGGTCTAGGCTAAGTTCTTCAGAGGTGGTGAGCTTGTAAAGGGTCCACAATGAGGTCACACAATGGGAATCACAGATTACACTTAGTCCGGATGTATAAAAAAACAGTTATTTAATTATGGCCAAAACAAAATATAGGAAAATGACAGGTAACAGCTGGAACTGTCACTAGCCAATAGCAGGACTAGCCCACACACACACCCCAGAAGTGGTCCAATCAGGACCACTGGTGGGAACATTCATGCATACCATTCAGACACACTGAAACTAGTATGTGGATTGGAGTCAGTCTGACCCAGCCCACATCCTGCTAGCAAACACACACAGCCCTCCATTAGCCTGCCAAAAGCTTCTGCTTTCCCGGGCACTGGAAGTCCTTATAAGGATTTTCCTGGCCTCTGAGGCCAGGAAGAAGGCTAAAGAACAAGATGGCAAAAGGACAGGCGGAAAATCTCGTGGCACGGCCATGTTTGACCAGTAGCCACAGTTAGTAACCAAACGCGGTAAATGCGGTAAAGCTAAAAACGAAATTCCCCAAAAAGTGGGGAAAAGTCACTGCTGCCACCAGCCCATCTTTTTAGCACACCTAGAGTATCCAAACAATCTCTGAGTGTTAGTCTAGTGCAAAACAAAAATGCACCCCATTGCAGTGCAGTGTAAGCTGGATTGTGCAATGATAAAAAGTTACCACAAGTGATACAAAAGTAACCAAAAGTAGTAAAGTAGTAACTCAACTAAGGGAAACAATGCTTCCCAATACTGACAGCCTGAAGGACATGTCATTTTCCCCATAACAGATGAGCAAAGGCCAGTGCAGTGAAGCTTTTGGCTTCACTCTGCTGCAAAAAGTACAGGTCAGATTCAAAAATAAAAGCAAAAAGTTTAGGGATTCTATAAAGATGGAAGGAAAGGTGCAGTAAAGAGAATCTTTCCTAACAGCCTGCCCCACTATCAGTGTACTCCAAGGAGGCTGGATTAGGGAAGGAAGAAAAGCTTGAGGTGCTGCTGTAATCAAGTTAATGGCTGCAGGGAGGTTCACTGCAATGGCTATTCTCAGAATGCAACTAGATTTAACACAGTAGTGAACTCTGAAGTGCTGCTAGCGTGGGAGCGCTGAAGAAGTTGAAGTACAGCTAGAGTTAAACAGTGACTGCACTCAGAATGCAACTAGGTCCAATGCAGCTCAGTGGCAATTAGATTTAGCACAGTGCCGCAGTTCAAGTACCGCTAGAAATAAAGCAGATGCTACCCTTAATTTACAGCTAGCTTCAGTGCAGGGGCTATACTCAAAGACAACTAGAAATAACACAGTTGCAGATTCAAAGTTCAGCTGAATTCAATGCAGCTATGTTAACACAAAACAATCAGTAACTTTTTTTATACAGTGGCTATTGTAAGGGTGCAGAAGTAGACTCAGGAGACAAAGGTGGCTTGTGTGTTGGCATAGACTTATATTGGACTGAAAATGAGCAAGAACCGTGCCTGTCCCTATGACTAAGAGGGTTTTCCCTGCCTCAACCAACACTAAGGATAATATCAGAATGCCCGTCAAAAAGTGTAAAGTCCACTGTCCTGTGTTCTAAACCTATTTCCGTCCCTTACACTTTAACAGAAAACCTATAACTAAACTACACCCTGCTTAGAACAGGATGACTCCCTTCTTCGGGGAGCCTTCCTTCCCCAAGCATTCCTCAGCTTCTCTTTTTCAATAATCTCTTCATCACAGTTCTGCCTTCTGCCAAAGGATATGACTGCCTTCCTGTGGTATTCTTGTGATTTGTGCCAAAGGGGTCTTTCTTTCCCCCTTGGGCTTTCCGTGACTTTTGCTAAAGAGTCTCTCCCTTTGGACTTCTCGCAACTTGTGCCAAAGGTTCTTTGCTCCTGCTCTTCTCGTAACTTATGCCAAAGGTTTTCTTCATCTGGACTTCTTGTGCTTTGTGCCAAAGGTTCTTTTCCTCTGGACTTCTCATGCTTTACGCTAAAGGTTCTATTCCCCTGGACTTCTCATCTCATTCTGTGGGTCCCAGACCCCTTTTTCAGTTTCCTAACTCTGCCTGGTTCACTAACCTGCCAGGCCTCTCTTTCAGTCTATCTGGGGTGCTCTTTCACCCTATTGTCATGATGCCCGCTCCCGGGGAGCCGGTTCAAGCCCTGCGTCCCCGAAAGCGGACATCCAGTCCCCAAGGAAGGACCCAGCAACCCCATATAGGGGCCCTTTGGACAGTGTCCTGGCGCCTATGGCGCCAGGCTCATAAAAGACATCAGTCCTGGCGCCATAGGCGCCAGGCTCATTATGGATGTGCTTGGGTGCACTTACCTGATGCAGACCATGCTGCAGGATCCCGGCCTCCTTGAGGCCTGAAAGGAACTACTTTACCTGTGGGACTAATTTACCATCCGGGCGTGGTCGGGGAAGGATACATACCTGATTGGAGGAAGGATACATACCTGGAACTTCTTCCAAGGCTATTTAAACCCCACCCGAACAGCCACACGTGCTTTGCGTTGTTCTGCATCTAGCAGCTGGACGCTCACCGTGTCTGCTCCTGCATCCTGACTTCTGCCACACCTGCCAGCATCCTGGATCACCTGCAAAGGAAGAGAAGAAGAGAATAGAAGAAGGAAAAGTCCTTACCTGCTAAATCCGCATCCCGGAGACATCTCGCCGACAATCCTGAAAAGGAAGACTTTTATTTAAAAGCTTGTTGCGTCGATCGCTGCAGCGCCGCATTCCACTCACCTTTACTGGGCGCCTCCATGTTCAGCAGCGATCATCCGGATTCGCAGTCACGCCCCATCGCCTAGGGAGAAAAAGACCAGAACAAAAGGTGAGAGAGAGAAGGGAATACGGAAAGCTAAATCTCCATGTTAAGACTTACCTGTTGATTCATTCCCTCTTCATTTCGGGTCCGCGCCGCATCCTGGCATTTCCAGACCCCAGCCCCTAAGGGGAAAAAGAGACATCAACGTTAATGAGCGAATGAAAAGACATTACCAAAAAACGCTCATTAAAGACTTACCTGATTTCTACAAGGATTTCACCTCTGATCTCGGGTCGGTGCCTGTTCCCCGGCATTCCGTACCCCGGCCCCTATTGGGAAAAAGACACTAGCATTAGTACATTAATGCATGGACACAAGGGGAACCTCTTATCAAAAAACTTACCTGGAAGCCAAGCAAGTTTGGTTCTCACCAATCCGAAAATCCAGTGAAGTAACTGGATACCAACGCGCCCCTGCATCAGAAGCAGGATGGAGAGCTCGTCCTTCCAGACCCTAAGGTGAGACGCTACGAGGAATCACAGAAAGGTTTCAAGGAGGGTGAGAGGGGAAAGTGGGAGGCTGATTGCATTACCCCGCAGACAGTTAATCCCCTATTTTCGCCTACAGAAGGATACTTCTGCGAGCCAGACAAGCCAGATTTGGGGGCCCGGTCCAGTCTGTCTTCCGAACCCTGCGCATCACCTTAGAAGAGGTCACAGCAGCGCAAACCAGGCCAGCGCCTCCGTGGGAGTCAGGTGAGCATTACAGAACACGAAGCCTTCCTACAAATTCCCACCTAGACGCTATGGAAAGTTCTGAGACTGATCAGTTGGCCCAATTACTGGGGGAATTACGGGCCGAAGTACATGCCGCTCGTCAAGAGACTAATGCCCTCAGGAGGGAATTAATAATATCAAAGGAAAGAACTGATGACCTGGCCAGACAGCTTTTGCAAGGTCAAGCTGGGCAAACTCCTCTACCCGGTTCCAGAGGGAACCCCGCTCCTGTGGTTTCCAGTAACCCTGTGCAGATTAATCTACCTGGAAACATGCCGCTGGCCCCACCCGAACGCTTTGCTGGGGACCCCAAACGATTCGCCGTATTCATGAATCAGTGTCGTTTGCACTTCCCATGCAGACCTGGGGCCTTCCCTAATGATCAGACCAAGGTAGCCTTTGTATTGTCATATCTCAGCGGCTGCGCTGCCAATTGGTCAGTTCCACTAGTTACTCAAGATGACCCGATTCTCCATGATTTTCAAAGGTTTCAAGCAAGCATGGAAAGGTTATTTGCTCGACACTCTCAGGGGCAGGCTCTGGATGACGAACTTCTATCCCTGCGACAGGGCAATCAGGACCTCCTATCCTATATTGCAACCTTTAATAGACTAATTGTGGAAACGGGATGGCCAGAGGATAAAAGCGTCACGTTGTTTTATCAAGGCCTACGCGGAGAACTTAAAGATGTCTTGGCCCAAGTTGTAAATCCGCCCCAAGAATGCACAGAGTATATAGACTTAGTGGTCCAATTGGATCACAGACTTCAAAACAGAAAAGCAGATCGGTCCAGGTTTGAGACCCGGGTGTTGGTCAAGACCCATGCGAATCCCAAGGGAGTTGATGTCTCTGAGCCTATGCAAATTGGAGGGGTTAAAGGACCCTTAACTCAAAAGGAACGTGAAAGGAGGCGGCAGTTAAAATTATGTCTTTATTGTGGGAATTCTGGACACTTTCTACGAGATTGCCCAGCAAAACCGCCCCGAAAGGCGGTAGGAGCCGCTGATAAAAACCATGAAGACTCTGTTTCGGGAAACGACTCCACCCGACAAGTGTAGGGGTCCGCTTGCCGAGCTTGAAAACTAACTCTCAGACCTCGCATTTCATTGTGCCAATGGTTCTCGTAGATCCAGAACAGCCCAAGCGGTTGCATGCAATAAAGGCATACATCGATAGTGGGGCTATTGGAAACTATGTGGATCGTGAATTGGTCTCTAGGATTAACCTCCCTCTCCGTCCTAAAACCAGCAAAAATGTCATCACCACAGTCGATGGAACTGAAATTGCCTCTGGACCGGTAACACATTCCACTACTGAGGTGATTCTTATTGGTCCCGACGGCCATCAGGAGGGTGTTGTGTTTGATGGAATCAAGGCTCCACAGTTTCAGGTTATTCTTGGAATCCCTTGGTTAGAGACACATAATCCTCAAATTGATTGGCGAGCTAAGAGAATAACCTTCCCGGATTGTACACAAACCTGCTACCCAGAAAACCTGAAGATTAATCTAGCATCTGTAACCTCTGCCTCCATGCAACTACCTCCGCAATACCAAAACTTTCAGGACTTCTTCCAAAAGGAACAGGCCAACACGTTACCTCCTCACAGATCGTACGATTGCCAAATCGATCTGCTGCCCGGTGCACAACCCCCTTGTAGCAGTATTTATGCCCTTACCGAACCTGAGAATCTGCATTTGAGACAATATTTGGATCAATACCTATCTAATGGTTTTATTCGCCCGTCAAAGACCCCGGCATCCTCGGCTTTGTTCTTCGTGCCCAAAAAAGATGGCGACCTTAGAACTTGTATCGATTACCGCACATTGAACCAGATAACGGTTAAAAACCGTTATCCTCTGCCTCTGATCCCTGAACTCCTTGACCAGGTGAAGGACGCTTGCATATATACCAAGTTAGATCTCCGGGGGGCTGATCATCTGGTACGAGTTAAAGAAGGCGACGAATGGAAAACTGCCTTCCGTACTAAATACGGATTATTTGAGTACCAGGTGATGCCTTTCGGATTGTGTAACGCGCCGGCTGCCTTCCAATACTTCATGAATGATGTCCTTCGGGAACTCATCGATGTTTGTGTTGTCGTATATATCGATGACATTCTGGTGTACTCCTCTTCGGAATATGATCACAGAAAACACGTCAGGGCAGTACTTGAAAAACTGCGCCAACACAAATTATTTGCTAAAACGGAGAAATGTGTTTTCCATACCACAGAAGTCGGGTTTCTAGGTTTCATCCTGACACCCAAAGGAGTCCGAATGGACTCAAGAAAAGTGGATGCCATCCTCAAGTGGCCATCACCTCGCTCTGTAAAAGGGGTTCAAAGCATGCTCGGCTTTGCCAATTTCTATCGCAGGTTTATCCCGGAATTTTCATGCGTGGTACAACCCATTACTGCACTCTTGAGGAAAAATAAACGTTTTGAATAGTCTGAAGAAGCCGAGCAGGCCTTTCAGGATTTAAAAGCTAAGTTTACCTCCGCACCTATATTGAAACACCCGCGTCCAGATCTCCCTTATGTCGTCGAGACTGACGCATCCAGCCTAGCCATGGGAGCTGCCCTGTCCCAAAGAGATCCCAAAACCAACCAACTGCATCCCGTAGCATTTTGGTCCAGAAAATTCTCGGCACCCGAGGTTAATTATGCAATCACGGACAAAGAACTGTTAGCCATTAAGTCCGCTTTTAAAGCCTGGCGGCATTATCTGCTTGGCGCTCGACATACCATCACAGTGATCATTGATCACCGGAATTTACAGTATTTGAAAACCGCCAAGGCTCAGTCATCACGGCAGCTCTGATGGGCTTTGGTTTTCGCTGAATTTGATTTCGTGATTACCTATCGACCTGGCTGCAAGAATGGCAAAGCAGACGCCTTATCCCGAATTGGAATGGGAGAATCTGATACAAACTCAGAACCAGTACCAATAATTCCCGAACAGAGGATTCTAGGCATGACTTTGTTACAGACGCTGGAAGACATTCAAGCCAGAGTGAAACAACTCCTGGACCCTACAACCTTACAGGATTGGATAAAAAAGGGATCAGACTTTACCATAGATAATGGTTTACCTTATTTTCAAGGACGCTTATTCCTGCCACATAAGGAATTACACGAACTAGTTATTTCCGGTTATCATGATGCATTAATAGAGGGACACCCAGGTATTGCCAAGACAGAGGAAAAGGTGAAACGACAATTTTGGTGGCCCTCTTGGCGAAAAGATGTTAAATCTTTTGTGATGTCCTGTGGTGTTTGCGCCCAAAATAAAAGTCAAAAGAAAAGACCAGCCAGTCTCCTTCAACCTCTAGACATACCGCCAGCACCCTGGCACACCCTATCAATGGAGTTTATTACGGACCTGCCTCCTTGTTCGGGGTACAATACTATTCTGGTAATTGTGGATTTGTTTTCCAAAATGGCCCACTTTATTCCTTTGAAAGGTTTACCTTCAGCTTCTGTCCTAGCCAAAGAATTCCTCGAAAATATTGTTCGGCTACATGGATTCCCATCTATACTAATCTCTGACCGGGGAAGCCAATTCATTTCCCACTTCTGGCGCAAATGTTGTCAAATGGCGCAGATCGACGTAAGATTATCGACCAGTCACCAACCTCAGACCGATGGTCAGACCGAGAGGACAAATCAGACCCTTGAGCAATACTTACGGTGTATGTTACAGCAATCTGAAAGCAACTGGAAAGACTTTCTTTGGATAGCCGAATACGCATATAATAATTCGGTAGACTCTGGAACTGGCCACAGTCCTTTTTATACTTTGTTTGGGCATCACCCTCGAACCTCAAACCTTGACTCACCTCAGAACCTCGGAAAGCCTGCAGTAGAACATCTGCATTCTACAATTACCCAAGCCTTCAAAGAGGCAACTACGCATTTACAACAAGCCAAGAGAAAATACAAGGAGAATGCTGATCTACATCGGAGTGAAGCACCTCTGTATCAGATTGGGGATCAAGTGTGGTTAGCTACCAGACATTTACCACTCAAAGGGCCTCGAACTTTTAACCCAAAATATCTGGGACCTTATTCTATTACGGTAATAATTAACCCAGTGGCTGTTAAACTTGATTTACCAGCTAGTATGCGAATTCACCCTGTTTTTCATGTGTCACTTCTGAAACCAGTGGTACCCGGAACCCGACTACTCAAACCTCCAGAACCTATTCTAATAGATGGGGAGCCCGAATTCGAAGTGAAAAACATTTTAGACTAAAAAATGTTTAGGTCAAAACTGTTCTACCTAATTGATTGGAAGAGGTACGGACCTCAGGAGAGGTCGTGGGAACCCAGCGACCATGTGCATGCACCTCGATTAGTCAGGAAATTCCACCGACTCTTCCCAGACAAACCAAAACCCCCGGAGGGAACAACCTTGGGAGGGGCCTTTGGGGGGAGTGCTGTCATGATGCCCGCTCCCGGGGAGCCGGTTCAAGCCCTGCGTCCCCGAAAGCGGACATCCAGTCCCCAAGGAAGGACCCAGCAACCCCATATAGGGCCCTTTGGACAGTGTCCTGGCGCCTATGGCGCCAGGCTCATAAAAGACATCAGTCTTGGTGCCATAGGCGCCAGGCCCATTATGGATGTGCTTGGGTGCACTTACCTGATGCAGACCATGCTGCAGGATCCCGGCCTCCTTGAGGCCTGAAAGGAACTACTTTACCATTGGGACTAATTTACCATCCGGGCGTGGTCAGGGAAGGATACATACCTGATTGGAGGAAGGATACATACCTGGAACTTCTTCCAAGGCTATTTAAACCCCACCCGAACAGCCACACGTGCTTCGTGTTGTTCTGCATCTAGCAGCTGGACGCTCACCGTGTCTGCTCCTGCATCCTGACTTCTGCCACGCCTGCCAGCATCCTGGATCACCTGCACAGGAAGAGAAGAAGAGAACAGAAGAAGGAAAAGTCCTTACCTGCTAAATCCGCATCCCGGAGACATCTCACCGGCAATCCTGAAAAGGAAGACTTTTATTTAAAAGCTTGTTGCGTCGATCGCTGCAGCGGCGCATTCCACTCACCTTTACTGGGCGCCTCCATGTTCAGCAGCAATCATCCGGATTCGCAGTCACGCCCCAGCGCCTAGGGAGAAAAAGACCAGAACAAAAGGTGAGAGAGAGAAGGGAATAAGGAAAGCTAAATCTCCATGTTAAGACTTACCTGTTGATTCATTCCCTCTTCATTTCGGGTCCGCGCCGCATCCTGGCATTTCCGGACCCCGGCCCCTAAGGGGAAAAAGAGACATCAGCGTTAATGAGCGAATGAAAAGACATTACCAAAAAACGCTCATTAAAGACTTACCTGATTTCTACAAGGATTTCACCTCTCATCTCGAGTCGGTGCCTGTTCCCCGGCATTCCGTACCACGGCCCCTATGGGGAAAAAGACACTAGCATTAGTACATTAATGCATGGACACAAGGGGAACCTCTTATCAAAAAACTTACCTGGAAGCCAAGCAAGTTTGGTTCTCACCAATCCGAAAATCCAGTGAAGTAACTGGATACCAACGCGCCCCTGCATCAGAAGCAGGATGGAGAGCTCGTCCTTCCAGACCCTAAGGTGAGACGCTACAAGGAATCACAGAAGGGTTTCGAGAAGGGTGAGAGGGGAAAGTGGGAGGCTGATTGCATTACCCCGCAGACAGTAATCCCCTATTTTCGCCTAGAGAAGGATACTTCTGTGAGCCAGACAAGCCAGATTTGGGGGCCCGGTCCAGTCTGTCTTCCGAACCCTGCGCATCACCTTAGAAGAGGTCACAGCAGCGCGAACCAGGCCAGCACCTCCGTGGGAGTCAGGTGAGCGTTACACCTATCCCTTCTCAACTTGGCTCTGTTGATGTTTGGGTCCTTGACCCCTCTTTCAGCTTTGCAATCTCTTTTAACTGGGCCTGGTTCACTATCCTGCCATGCCTCTCTTTCAGTCTCTTTGGGGTGCTCTTTCGTCCCCTCCATTCTCAACTTGTGTCTCTCTTCAGTGTTTGAGTCATTGACCACTTTTTCAGCTCTGCAATCTCTTTTAACTGGGCACTCTTCAGTATCCTGGAAGGCCTCTCTTTTACTCTTTTTGAGGCGCTCTTGCACGCCCTCTGTTCTCAACTTGTGTCTCTCTTCGGTCCCACTGAGATAAGGAAGATGGCTCTGCACTTCCTCTCAACCACAGCCTCTGGGGTATCCGTGTGCCTGCTAGGTCCCCCTCCACATACCTTTGTACTTGGTCTGCAAGGGTTCTGTTCCTCTGCAACACCAGACAGCTTCCCCTGGGCTCTCGCAGAGTTTGTTCAGTGTTCGGCGGATGTATCACGCTGGTTTCTCTCTGTGCGTTGGGTCTTGCTTGGACCACTCGGGAGACTTTGCTTCTGCCACCGGACCCCGGATCCCACAACCATGTAAGTCATGTTGCTTCCCCGCCTTGCAGTTCTCGGCCTCTCTGTTCCAGGCAGTCGGGTCTGCCAAGGGACCTCTCCTCAGCATTCGGCTCCCCAGGCAGGAAGCTGCTCTGGGGCAGGACAGACCCCATGGGGGATGCTTGTGCGTGTTTATTTCCTGACTGCTTTCTAACTTCCAATAGCTAACATGCTCGTATCGGATCCGCGTAGGGCTACGCATCACCCTGCTCTTCCTGGTGACAGTACTTTTGAAGTTCTCCATATTCACTCTTCCCTCACTCTTCCTCGTCATAGTGTTATTTGCCTGATAAACACAATTACAATGTATAAGGAAATTAGTGGAAGCAAGAGAAGAAAGAGAGGATGGGGGTATCTGAGTGCGACACATAGAGCTGGATACCTCATGTCTAACTGCATGATGGTGTGTATACCGCATTCTCCCTTGACAGTCTTCACTCCTCCCAGAGTGGGGGTCCTACCCATGGGATCCTCCCACTGAGTACCACCCCCAGAGGGACTATCAGGTATCGGCCTCACCTCCCTGGCCCATGGTATGGGTACCCCCTCCCGGGGAGAAGTGACAACATTGAGGGATTCATCACACTATACTCAGAGACGCAGCTAAATTCAGTGGCTATACTAAAATATACAGCTGAAATGTATACAGTGGCTATATGACATATATACAGTGTCTGCCATGGTAGCACGTAGCCTGCAGCCATAAACCTGCTGCTATTGATTAGGCAAGTCGAATCTGGGTGTGTTGTATTGCACTGTGCTCAAAATCTTGCCTTTTTTTCCTTCTTGGAAAGTCGAATCTGGGTGTTAAGCATTCCGGTAACTGTAGCATTGTTGCTGGTTCTTTCTAGGCTCCCACCTAGACCCCCCCCACAAGGCGTGCTGTTCATTGTTCGAGTTACTTGTTCCCCTCCTGTGTCTTCCTTTGTTGTGACTCACGCCCCCCTCCTTCGCTCCCCCTGCGCATTCTGAGTTGTGTGCCACAGGGCTGTGCGTCACTCCCTCTTCTCCCACCCACTTCCCCTCCACCTACCTCCTTCGCACCCCCTATGGTGCTCTCTGTCTCTCCCAACTTCTCTAACTGCTTCCTCTATCTCTTACCCTATCCCTCTCACTTAGTCTGGAAGGAAGAAGTTCAAGAGGGACATCCTGGTCTCCAACCCAGGCCTCCCTATCGCTAATGCTTACACCAGTGCTTCCTCCAGACAGTCTCCCACTGACATCCTCTTTGTTGTCCCCTCTCCAGACCTATGGACCAATCATATGGTCTCTGTTATCTCTTCTTTCTCCTCCTCTCCCATTAACAGTAGCAATTGGTGGGATGTCCTCTTGGCCCCCTTCCACTCCTCCAAGGCCATCATTAATGTCTATCTGAACTGCACCGTCTTGGTTCAGGCCCCTCAGCCCAATCGCCTCCTTTTTGATAGGCATTTCCTCCCTTCTCCTGCTACTCCTTCCACCACCTCTTTAGCAACCCAATCTTCCTCTACTGCCCACCCTCGGGCCCCTCTAGCACGTCTGCGAGGTGTACCTCAAGCTTGTACATCTCCACAGAAGTCTTTCAAATGTGGCAACCTGCTCCACTTCGCCACTCACAACTCTCGTTCTGCTGTCAAACACTCCTCTGACATCTGTCACCTCCTCGAAGAATTCGACCTAGATGTGCTTGCTCTCAAAGAGACATGCCTGTCACGAGTTTTGCCAATCTCCTCCCTGTGGGATACAAGATCCTCTCCGAACCCAGAACCAACTGACCTGGAAGTGGAGTATCCCTGATCTTTCTGGATTGGTCCCGGCCTCTGTCATCCCTACGCAGGCCTACTTCTCGTTTGAATGCCTGGTCTTCAGGCTCTCTTTCTCTCCTGGCCTCTCTCTAACTGTGGCAACCATCTACAGGCCACCTGGCCGGGTCGCCCTCTTCCTCTCTGAATGGGCCGACTTCTCTTTTTCTCTCCTTGCTTCTACTTCTCAACTTCTCTGCAGAGATCTCAACATCCACCTGAATGCTTCTAATCCTTCCTCTGGGCTTTTCCACAACCTCTGCGACACTCTCTCTCAGGGACGTCATTTCACCAAAATGCCTGGGGCAGCGGAAGTGACATCACACCACCCTTGACCTCTGATAACATCACAGGAATTGATGTCATTTGACCCCACCCCGAAGTGATATCACGGGAAATGATGGAACTCGACCTTTAACCCCTTGACAAAACAGGAAGTGGCATCACATACCATTGTGCCTAAGTACACTACGAATGTTTATGATATCACTATAATGTGATGTACATTTCATACAAGAATGGATCACCATATGTATCGTTAGGATCAGTGGGCCTCATTACGAGTTTGGAGGTAAGTAACGTCCCTTAAAGCAAAACATGGAGCAAAAACTGTGTCCATGTTGCTTCAAGCCCGCTATTAGAGGGCGATTACGAGTACGCGGGCACGTGCTTTGCTCTATGCCGGTAAGGACCTTACCGCCCTGCCGGTAAAGGGTGAAAAATCGCCCTTACCGGCGAAGCGCGAAGCGCTCGTAGCTCCACCACCATCCATGTCGCCGGCATTAGCGGTGACCGCTATCAGCGGTGACCGCTAATAAGCGAACCGGAAACAGCATCATCGCACAGGAACGGGAAGGAGCGCGGCGGCCATCTTCAAAAACACATATATTGCCATTCTCACCAGGCAGGACCCCTGGGACCATTGTGAATCTTGGAAAAGGCTAACAGAAGCACCAGGAATGCCAAAAGCACCCAAGAAGGAAGCAGACCGACTCCGCAAGGAGCGCTTCAGCCCCGAGGAACTGCAGATGATGGTGGACACCCTCCAGGAGCATGCCGACATCGTCTTCAGTGGAGACATGCAGAGAGGGCCAGTGCTCAGGAAGAAAAACATCTGGGCACTAGTGGGCCAGAGGGTGAGCACAGTCGGCAACACCCCCTGCTCCCCCAAGGACTGCCGCAAGCGGTGGGACGACCTGCAGCTGAAGGTGCGGAGCATACTCTCGGCAAACCGCAGCCAGGCCCAGGAGACTGGCGGGGGCCCAAGTTCCCCCATTAAACTGATGCCATAGGAGGAGGCGTGTGCCGGCCAAGAATCAATTAAAGGGGTCAGCAACATGGATTGTGGGGCAACGTCGTACGCTGACGGAGGTGAGTGTCCAAAGTCAACACTGCCAATGCCAATGCCATGACATACACTTGAAAGGCATGGCCAAGGAGTCACGGCATGGTGTCCCCCCTTAAATTCATGCCGAAGCAACAGCGACCCAAGCAAGTTCCAAGTGCAAGGGCTGTACGTACATTACACATACTGCACGAAGTGGCCTATCCCATGAGGCACACTGGGCAGTTGTTGTGGGCAGTGTGGTAGTCAGACAGCACAGTAGCCAGCCAACATGAGTGACACCGACACCTGCATGCATATCCCACCCATAAATTGAATGTAGTGCCGTTGCATACCCAAATGCCCATAACCCCCAAAAGACTGAATATGTGATTGTAGCCATGTATGAAAGTTGGCTCTCAAATCATCACTCATGCCGTCCCTCTCTTCCACCCCCACAGGCAGTAAGCATGACAACAAGGACCACGAGACCAGCTGTCCCACCACCTCCAGGGGCAAAGGCAGGGTCCGCCGCATCCCAGCCAGGAAGAGCACACCTGGAAGCGCAACACCTGCTCCTGCAAAGCCCATGGTGCACCACCCCCACCCCTCCCTGCATTGGCGCCAGGAACATCGGCAACGCCAAGGTCTGAGGAGTCAAGCGTGGTGGAGGAGGTGGCAGCCACGGCCCCCCTGGAATCTGTAGACAGCTCCTTTTCCACCTGTGGAGTGGCAGAGGAGGACACATTTTCAGTCGTCCACACCCCAGAGGCCAGCTCCTACCCACAGGTCTCATACAGCGACTCGGGCGAGCCAGACACACCTGGCCAATGTGCCCATGGACCATCACAGGAACAAGCCATTCCTGTGCCCAGTCCCCCAGGCGAAGCCCTGGCAGGTCATGGCAGCACAATCCCCTGCAGGGACAACACACCATCGGCTGATGCGCAGCGTGCAGCGCAGCTCACCGCCCTCATCACCCAGCTGATGCAGGACAATCGGCAGGGCAGGGAGGAGTGGCGGGAGGAATTAAGGGCAATGCGGCAGGTGGTGACGGACAGCACCAACCGTCTATGTGAAGTCCTCGGCCGCATTGCCGATGCCCTGGAGGCTGCACGTCCTTCACAACAGGCCGAGGATGAGGACACCCCGTCGACCAGTAACTCGACACAGACAAGCCCACTGCATCAGTCACTCCGTTCCCAGCGCCGCCGGGACATGCCTCCCCCTGGCCCTGGGAGCGCAGAGTAACTTGCCTACCAGCCACATGTGGCCTACGTGGACACCATGGGACTAGTGTTGTGGAGTGGGAGGGGGAAGGGGTGAGGGTGTGTGGGGGAGTTGGGGGGAGGTGGAGGGTGGAGGAGGTGTGGGGGTGTTGAGGGGAGGGAGAGAGGGTGGGGGAGGTTTTGTTATTCACTTAGGCATTTACAATTTCAATACACCGTTTGTGTTGCAAAGGTAAACCAGTGTGGACATTCATCATTGCGCATGTGTCTTTTGATATCTGACAGTGCATACTGTACATGTATCCCCACACCCAGTGCCCTATGTCCTCATGTCATGACACCCTCTGCTGACTTGTGTGTCAGTAATATTGTCCAATCAATGCTTGCCGCACGGCACATCCCTCCTGTGCATCGGCACCATGGTGCTGTCCGGCCCCTTCTTCCTCCTCCTACCCTTCATCATCATCTGGTGGTAGCAGTCCCATTTCAGGGGACAGGGGCACGTTCCGACGGATGCACATATTGTGCAGCATTACACATGCCATGGGGATCTTGGACACCTTCTCATGGCTGTAGATGGGTGCCCCACCCGACCGGCTGAGGCAACGAAATCGTGCCTTCAAAAGGCCAAAGGCCTGCTTAATCACAACACGTGTACAGGTATGGGAATGATTGTAGTCCTCCTCGTGCCTGTTCTGTGGGTTTCAGACAGGGGTCATGAGCCACGGCGTCAAGGGATAGCCACCATCACCTGCATGAGAGGGGAATGAAGGTAAGTGTATGTACATTCATGGTGGACAACTGAACTAGTCTTCCATGGCAGCAGGTTATTTCTGCCCACACGCACATGTCCCTGGATGCATTGACCCCATTCCTGGCCCCGCTATGTGTCCTGTGCAATGGAATGATGGAGGGGGTAGCATCTTCAAGATGGTTTATGGTGTGCACTCACATCTTGTACAACATGCATCGTATATGCATGCAGCAGTCTTGGGGTAATATCTTTGAAGTGATGTGTTCTGTGAGATTTGGTAGTAGGGAGTGTTGGCTGTAGTCAGTAGCATATTCGTCATTCTGCACTGATCCGTACTATGGTGACTTACAGCACTCCTATGGGTGTGCAGTACCAGTGACACGCTGTGGTATCCCTGTTTGGCTCACATCAATGCACTCCCAGGGATGACTGTCCTGTGTGGTGATATGCTGGAGGCAGCGACATAGTGCATATGCAGTGCTATATGCCCTTATGGTGTGTGGGGGCCGCCGATGAGGGGTGCATGTATTTGTATTTGTATTTGTTTTATTTGTAACGCGCACCATCAGGCCCGGAGGCATCAGGGCGCAAATCATGTGTTGTGGGATGTGGCCTGGTCACCTGTTGGTCATGTAGTGTTAGGTGTCGGCCTTACTTCATCACTGTGGAATTTGGTAGTCATGTGCCGTTTCACTGACTCTGGGGCACAGTGTTCGGTGAGGTGCTCATCGTGCACTGGCGTCGTCATTTCCACCCAGGTGGAGTATGCATCTCCCCCCCCTTCCCACCCAGCTGGGGTATGCAGGCACCCACCTCATGACCCCGATGCACTGCCATGGGCCAGTCAGGCAACTCACCAAGCAGCCAGGCACGTCGTCCAGCATGTCGCTCCATGTAGCGTGGTAGCGTGGTGTTCCGCAGGACCAAAGAGTCATGAGTTGATCCTGGATAGCGGGCACATCAATGTGTGATGAACTTGCTTGCGTTTCATGCCATCTGCACGTTGATGGAGTGGTATTGCTTGCGGTTGCGATACGCCACCTCCATGGCATGCGGGACCAACAACTCCACGTGGGTGCAGTCGAGGGCACTGATACAATTTGGCATGCCTGCCAGTGCATGGAAGGCAACTTTTGTATCGCATATCTCCTGTGGGGTCTGTGGTAGTGATATGTAGTCCCTTGTGTGCTTGAGGAGGGCATCCAACACTTGGTTCAGTATCCGGAAAAATAAGGGTTGTGATGTGCCATGCATGTGCCCCACTGTGTGCTGGTAGGTGCCTGTGGCAATGAAGTGGAGCACAGACACTACCTTCCGTAGAGGGGGGATGGCAGTGCGTATTTCAATGAGGCTCACTATGTCGTTGTGTATCAGGTCCACTATGGTGGTGATGGTGTCCCGGACCAGCCGGTACAGGGTGTGGATCTGCTCTGGTGTTAGGTTGTAGGGGGTGGCTCTAATGCAAGGGATTGGGCGCTGCCAGCGTGGTAACGGTGGCTGCACTGGTGGGGCATGCTGGGCCTGTCTCACCCCCCTCGTCATCCTGTGTATCCTCTGTGGTGGGGACTGTGGTGGTTGTTGTTGCTGCCTTGCAAGCAGGGCCTTCAGCTCCAGTAGTGCTACTACCATTGGTATCATCTTGGTGTGGGAGGGGTGTGGTGTGAGGGTGTGCTCCTTTTGTGCTGTGCCAGACTCCATTGCCTCCACCTGTGCTGATTGTGCGCACCTGTGGCTCTTGGAAACACTGCTCAGGGCTCTTAACACCTTCTCGGAGATGCCGGTATTTACTCCATGCCAGTAAGGTACTTTTCGGGCTTCAGGAGGATGTTATTTGCATGACCGCATTACTTGGGATCAGCTCCGGTTTACGGCATGGCGCTAATATCGGCATGGTGTGTCACGCTTGCAACCCTAGACCGCTATTTACGGCATCGTACTTTACGGTGCCATAAATAGCGGTCTGGTTGGTCAGAATAGCCCGTAGCGGTAAGCGATGCCCGTAATACTTTACCGGCATTGTTTTTCCCTTACCGCCCACCTCATAATGACCCCCAGTGTGTATAGACCCATATTACCAAATGACTGTGAATGCAAGCAGACGTCCATGGCCAAATGATAATGATGTGTTATTATATAGCACTTAAGCGCTTTATATAGAAAAAATATACACCCAATATCACCCAACCTGTGTTGGTACTCATTTATCGACCTAAGAAGGATGAAAGGCTGAGTTGAGGTGTTTAAGAATGACCTTGCAGTTGCGACCTCTGGCGACCCCTAAATGATGTCTGTGCTCTCTCTCTTTCCATTCTGCCCTCTGGCCTGACACACTCTACCGGACATACTTTGGATGTTCTCATCACCTCAGACATCCCCCCTCCAACCCTCTCACCACTCCTCTCCCTTGGACTGATCACTTTCTACTCTCCTCTCATCTGAAACTCTCTATCCCTCAGGCAAAGCCCCCCGCAGCACTGCCACCCACATTCTCGATCATCCGGCCCATGAAGCGTCTGAAGCATGCCTTTGCCTTTACTTTCTCTGCTCCTCCTACTCCTGCGGCTGACTCACACCCTGACACAGCTCTTTTAAATCTGAATCTTTATATTTCCAACACCCTGGATAACCTTGCCCCTGTCATGAGAATCCAGCCGAAGCCTACCTTCAAGTGCAACTATTGGTATGCTTTCGACCTTGATGTCCTGAAATGGAAGTGCAGGGTGGCTGAGAGGAAGTGGAGGGCTTTGGGCGCATCCTCTGACAAACTGGCCTGCTGCCTGCACCAAAGGCAATACAGACTCTCTGTCCTGTTCAAGAAGAGAGCACACATTCAAGCCTGTGTCTCTGCAGCCTCTAACGACACAGGCAAATGCTTTAAAATCAGCTAGAAACTGGCCAGTCCTGTTGCAGTCTCCACCTCTCCAGTTCCCTCCCAGGCCCTATGTACGGCTCTGGCCTCTCACTTCTCTGCTAAAACTCACGACATCCTGTCCTCTCCCTCTTCCTCTCTCGGTCCCCCTTTGGCCATCTCTACCTCTCCTCCTCCTTTCTCCCCTTTCTCTCACAACACCTGACAAGGTTTTCAGACAAGTCAGATCTATGAAAGTGTTGTCCAAACGCGTGCTCCCCTGCTCCTCCAGAACCATCAAGGACCATATTGACACCCTCACTTCAGCCTTGGCCGATTTCTGCAATCACTCTTTTGCCACTGTAACTTTCCCCTCTCACCTTAAGCACTCCCTTGTGCACACCCTCAAGAAGCCGTCTGCCGATCCTACTTGCCCGGGAAACTATCGCCCATTCTCCATCACCCCTTTCCTGGTCAAACTCTTGGAAAACCTGGCTGTCTGCCAGCTTACTCTTCACACTGAATCTGTTGGTTGTCTCCATTACCATCAGTCTGGCTTCAGAGCTGCTAGAGGCACAGAATCTGCTCCCCAGAACACCATTGAAGATCTGCTCTCTAACCTTGATTCCAGTATTCCTTCTGTCCTCATCCTCCTTGATCTTTCCTCTGCTTTCGAAACGTTCAACCACGCCATCCTGATCAATCGAATCTGTGAGAAACTGGGCATCACAAATCAGGCTTTGGAGTGGCCGACCTCCTACTTCTTGGACCGCCCCTACAACTTGGTCCCTTTCTCTCTGCCACCTCTCTCTCTACCTGTGGCGTTCCCCAGGGATCTATCATCTCACCTTGGTTTTTCAACCTCTACTTATCCCCTTTGGCCCACCTGATCTCTACCTTCTCCTCTAACTTTCAGTGTTATGCGGATGACACTTAGCTTTCCTTCAGGCTCCCCTCAGCCTCCTCTCTTCTCTCGCTCATTCCTGACTGTGTATCTGTGATTCAGGATTGGTGCACCTCTACTGATCTCTGCCTTAATTCCAGTAAGATGGAGATCCTTCTCATTGGTACCCCTGCCCCTGCTTTCCCTCTCTCACTCTGGTCGCCTGCCTTGGGCCCTCTTCTTGCGCCTTCCTGCGAGGCAAAAAACCTTGGTGTCTTCGACTCCACTCTCTCTTTCTCTCCTCACATCTCGGGCATCAGCAAGAAGTCCCACTACCAGCTGCACCTCCTCAAAGGGACTCTGCCCTTTATCACTTTCCCCAGAAGCTCGCTGTCTCCAGAGCCCTGGTTCTCTCTAGGCTGAACTACTGCAATAGCCTCTTTCTCAATCTGCCTTCCTCCACTCTCCGCCCTCTGCAACTACTCCAGAACAGGACTGCAAGACTTATCTTTGGCCTCAAGCCCAGGGATGGTATCTCTCCAGCGCTGAAATCTCTCCACTGGCTATCAGTGCTGCAAAGATCAAGTTCAAGACCTTTTGCATTGTCCACAAGGCTTTATGGGGCTCTCAAATGGTCTCCTCCAAAATACCTTCTTTCTCGAGCCCTTCGCTCAGCTACCTACAACTCTTTAAGGGTTAGACGCTTCTCCAGGCGGAGAGTGGGGGCTAGATCCCTCTCCTCTGCAGGTGCCTCCGTCTGTAATGGCCTCCCTGCTTCTCTCAAACTTGAGCCGTACCACCTGAAGTTCCGGAAGCAGCTCAAAACTTTCCTCTTTTCCTCTGCTCTCTCTCTCTCCTTCCCCTGCTGACCTACCTGTCTGCTGCACTGGCTAGTTGTTTGGCTACCCTCAGAGTCTCACTGGGTACCAGTCACCCTTGCATTGCCTCCAAGCCTACCATGCACTTAGGGGCTGTAAATGTAACCCTAGAGTCCCTTGTCCTCCTTGCACTACCCAGAGCCTCACTGCCCTGGCTGCACTTACTCAGAACATTGATGCCCTGTTTTCCACTCCCCTCCCCCTTGCACTGCTCCCTCCCTTTCCACTTGCGCTTCTTGTTCTCGCAATTGCATGATCTGAATGACACAAGGCCTAGTAAGGTTGTTTGTCTTGTCCTCCCTCTGTCTTCCCTCCCTTGTCTTGTCACACCTAGAAACACTTGTGTACAGGCACTTTATAAATGACTTATCATATCAAACCTTATCATACTCAGAGATGTGGCTATATTCAGTACAGTGGCTATCCCCAAAAAATCAGTTAAAATTGTAAACAGTGGCTATATGTCCTGAGCACTGGCTATACTAAAAAAAAACCTGCTAAATTCAACACAGAGGCTATACTCAAAAATGCGGCTACATTCAAAGCAGTGGGCATACATAAAAAAATGCAGATATATTCAACACAGTCGCTATACTCAAGATGCTACTAAATTCAACACAGTGGCTATATTCAAAGATGCGTCTAAATTCAAAAACAGGACTATACTCAAAAAATTAAGCTAAATTTGACACAATGGAAAAATCATAAGTGCAGCAAGGGTTAAGGAAACTACTGTGGCATGTCAGGATTAGGGGCTGTTCGGGACGGAAGAGACGCCAGAAACTGAACAAATAGGGCAAATACTACAATTCCCATGAGCACTTGCGGAAACTGGTAGTTCCCCGCCGTGCGCGCGTGTGTCCAGCTGAGTTGGATTAGGAACGATTTATTAAGGCCACGCGGCGCACGGCAGGTGTGGCTTATTGTAGGTGTGTGCAGAGCTCCATGTCGGAGTGAATTTCCACAGAGACAGCGGCGGGCGGTGACCGGGCAGCTCGAGTTGCATGCAAGGCTGCCGCTGTGAAGTGCTGTTTCATCCAGCGTCCGGGACGGCTTCCGAGCCTCCCGGACTTCAGATAAGTGCCTCATGAGTATTTTCCCCACGTGTGAATGAGTTCTGTGTACCACGGACATTTGGTTATTGAAGGGCTGGGGTGCGGAGGGGCGGCAATGTACTCCACTGGTCCGGTACTGAGTCTGAATTACGGCTGCATTGTACACAAACATTGTTAGGGACTACGCCCTGGTATGCAAGGCCTTCTCGAGGACATTCAGACACCAGTCCTTTTTCAACAGGCATATAGGGTTACTTTTCTGATAAGAGGAATTACTGCACTAAAGGGTTATGTCTGGCATAAGGAAATGAGTACCAGAAGTCAGTACTCATGTGTACATGTGTTTTCAAGTCATTGTGATCACTGTTGCTATTTGCTAGCCCAAATGGGCCATGTGTTATATCCTTCATGAGGAGAGTAAGTTTCACCATTGTATGTTCCATCCTGCTTGCTTATGTAGTGTTTTATGTCAATGGGCATTGTGGTACATGTATTAAGATGTGCTGTGGTGTTCTCAAGGGAGTTACAAGTATGTCATGTTCAGGAACTAGGCAGGTTTAGTAGTGTAGGGTTTTTTCCTTTTGCTTCCCTCGACCTATCCACACTAGGGTTCCCTTCAACCTCTTCCCGGTTTCCCTATAATCCCCCACCCTGTCCACAACCTCTTCCTAACCCTCTTCCCCCCACTGGCTGCCACATGGTGTCCTGTTCACTATCACCTGCAAAGGAAGAGAAGAAGAGAACAGAAGAAAGAAAAGTCCTTACCTGCTAAACCCGCATCCCAGAGACATCTCGCCGACAATCCTGAAAAGGAAGACTTTTATTTAAAAGCTCATCGCGTCGATCGCTGCAGCGCCGCATTCCACTCACCTTTACAGGGCGCCTCCATGTTCAGCAGCGATCATCCGGATTCGCAGTCACGCCCCAGCGCCTAGGGAGAAAAAGACCAGAACAAAAGGTGAGAGAGAGAAGGGAATACGGAAAGCTAAAACTCCATGTTAAGACTTACCTGTTGATTTATTCCCTCTTCATTTCGGGTCTGCGCCGCATCCTGGCATTTCCGGACCCCGGCCCCTAAGGGGAAAAAGAGACATCAGCGTTAATGAGCGAATGAAAAGACATTACCAAAAAACGCTCACTAAAGACTTACCTGATTTCTACAAGGATTTCACCTCTCATCTCGGGTCGGTGCCTGACCCCCGGCATTCCGTACCCCGGCCCCTATGGGGAAAAAGACACTAGCATTAGTACATTAATGCATGGACACAAGGGGAACCTCTTATCAAAAAACTTACCTGGAAGCCAAGCAAGTTTGGTTTTCACCAATTCGAAAATCCAGTGAAGTAACTGGATACCAACGCGCCCCTGCATCAGAAGCAGGATGGAGAGCTCGTCCTTCCAGACCCCAAGGTGAGACGCTACGAGGAATCACAGAAGGGTTTCGAGGAGGGTGTGAGGGGAAAGTGGGAGGCCGATTGCATTACCCCGCAGACAGTTAATCCCCTATTTTCGCCTACAGAAGGATACTTCTGCGAGCCAGACAAGCCAGATTTGAGGGCCCGGTCCAGTCCATCTTCCGAACCCTGCACATCACCTTAGAAGAGGTCACAGCTGCGCGAACCAGGCCAGCGCCTCCGTGGGAGTCAGGTGAGCGGTACAGAACGCCGAAGCCTTCCTACAAATTCCCACCCAGGCGCTATGGAAAGTTCTGAGACTGATCAGTTGGCCCAATTACTGGGGGAATTACGGGCCGAAGTACATGCCGCTCGCTCGTCAGGAGACTAATGCCCTCAGGAGGGAATTAATAATATCAAAGGAAAGAACTGAAGACCTGGCCAGACAGCTTTTGCAAGGTCAAGCTAGGCAAACTCCTCTACCCGGTTCCGGAGGGAACCCCGCTCCTGTGGTTTCCAGTAACCCTGTGCAGATTAAACTACCTGGAAACATGCCGCTGGCCCCACCCGAACGCTTTGCTGGGGACCCCAAACGTTTCGCCGTATTCATGAATCAGTGTCGTTTGCACTTCCTATGCAGACCGGGGGCCTTCCCTAATGATCAGACCAAGGTAGCCTTTGTATTGTCATATCTCAGCGGCTGCGCTGCCGATTGGTCAGTTCCACTGGTTACTCAAGATGACCCGATTCTCCGTGATTTTCAAAGGTTTCAAGCAAGCATGGAAAGGTTATTTGCTCGACACTCTCAGGGGCTGGCTCTAGATGACGAACTTCTATCCCTGCGACAGGGCAATCAGGACCTCCTATCCTATATTGCAACTTTAAATAGACTAATTGTGGAAACGGGATGGCCAGAGGATAAAAGAGTCACGCTGTTTTATCGAGGCCTACGCGGAGAACTTAAAGATGTCTTGGCCCAAGTTGTAAATCCGCCCCAAGAATGCACAGAGTATATAGACTTAGTGGTCCAATTGGATCACAGACTTTAAAACAGAAAAGCAGATGGTCCAGGTTTGAGACCCGGGTGTTGGTCAAGACCCATGCGAATCCCAAGGGAGTTGATGTCTCTGAGCCTATGCAAATTGAAGGGGTTAAAGGACCCTTAACTCAAAAGGAACGTGAAAGGAGGCGGCAGTTATAATTATGTCTTTATTGTGGGAATTCTGGACACTTTCTACGAGATTGCCTGGCAAAACCGCCCCGAAAGGCGGTAGGAGCCGCTGATAAAAACCATGAAGACTCTGTTTCGGGAAACGACTCCGCCCGACAAGTGTAAGGGTCCGCTTCCCGAGTTTGAAAACTAACTCTCAGACCTCGCATTTCATTGTGCCAATGGTTCTCGTAGATCCAGAACAGCCCAAGCGGATGCATGCAATAAAGGCATACATCGATAGTGGGGTTATTGGAAACTATGTGGATCGTGAATTGGTCCCTAGGATTAACCTCCCTCTCCACCCTAAAACCAGCAAAGATGTCATCACCACAGTCGATGGAACTGAAATTGCCTCTGGACCGGTAACACATTCCACTACTGAGGTGACTCTTATTGGTCCCGACGGCCATCGGGAGGGTATTGTGTTTGATGTAATCAAGGCTCCACAGTTTCAGGTTATTCTTGGAATCCCTTGGTTAGAGACACATAATCCTCGAATTGATTGGTGAGGTAAGAGAATAACCTTCCCGGATTGTACACAAACCTGCTACCCAGAAAACCTGAAGATTAATCTAGAATCTGTAACCTCTGCCTCCATGCAACTACCTCCGGAATACCAAGACTTTCAGGACGTCTTCCAAAAGGAACAGGCCAACACGTTACCTCCTCACAGATCGTACGATTGCCAAATCGATCTGGTGCCCGGTGCACAACCCCCTTGTAGCAGGATTTATGCCCTTACCGAACCTGAGAATCTGCATTTGAGCCAATATTTGGATCAATACCTAGCTAATGGTTTTATTCGCCCGTCAAAGTCCCCGGCATCCACGGCTTTGTTCTTCGTGCCCAAAAAAGAAGGCGACCTTAGAACTTGTATCGATTACCGCGCATTGAACCAGATAACGGTTAAAAACCGTTATCCTCTGCCTCTGATCCCTGAACTCCTTGACCAGGTGAAGGACGCTTGCATATATACCAAGTTAGATCTCCGGGGGGCTTATCATCTGGTACGAGTTAAAGAAGGCGACGAATGGAAAACTGCCTTGCGTACTAAATACGGATTATTCGAGTACCAGGTGATGCCTTTCGGATTGTGTAACGCGCCGGCTGCCTTCCAATACTTCATGAATGATGTCCTTCGGGAACTCATCGATGTTTGTGTTGTCGAATATATCGATGACATTCTGGTGTACTCCTCTTCGGAATCTGATCACAGTAAACATGTCAGGGCAGTACTTGAAAAACTGTGCCAACACAAACTATTTGCTAAATTGGAGAAATGTGTTTTCCATACCACAGAAGTCGAGTTTCTAGGTTTCATCCTGACACCCAAAGGAGTCCCAATGGACTCAAGAAAAGTGGATGCCACCCTCAAATGGCCATCACCTAGCTCTGTAAAAGGGGTTCAAAGCATGCTCGGCTTTGCCAATTTCTATCGCAGGTTTATCCCGGAATTTTCACGCATGGTACAACCCATTACTGCACTCTTGAGGAAAAATAAACGTTTTGAATGGTCTGAAGAAGCCGAGCAGGCCTTTCAGGATTTAAAAGCTAAGTTTACCTCTGCACCTATATTGAAACACCCACGTCCAGATCTCCCTTATGTCGTCGAGACTGACGCATCCAGCCTAGCCATGGGAGCTGTCCTGTCCCAAAGAGATCCCGAAACCAACCAACTGCATCCCGTAGCATTTTGGTCCAGAAACTTCTCGGCACCCGAGGTTAATTATGCAATCACGGACAAAGAACTGTTAGCCATTAAGTCCGCTTTTAAAGCCTGGCGGCATTATCTGCTTGGCGCTCGACATACCATCACAGTGATCACTGATCACCGGAATGTACAGTATTTGAAAACCGCCAAGGCTCAGTCATCACGGCAGTTCCGATGGGCTTTGTTTTTCGCTGAATTTGATTTCGTGATTACCTATCGACCTGGCTGCAAGAATGGCAAAGCAGACGCCTTATCCCGAATTGGAATGGGAGAATCTGATACAAACTCAGAACCAGTACCAATAATTCCCGAACAGAGGATTCTAGGCATGACTTCGTTACAGACGCTTGAAGACATTCAAGCCAGAGTGAAACAACTCCTGGACCCTACAACCTTACAGGATTGGATACAAAAGGGATCGGACTTTACCATAGATAATGGTTTATCTTATTTCCAGGGACGCTTATTCCTGCCACATAAGGAATTACACGAACTAGTTATTTTCGGTTATCATGATACATTAATAGAGGGACACCCCGGTATTGCCAAGACAATGGAAAAGGTGAAACGACAATTTTGGTGGCCCTCTTGGCGAAAAGATGTTAAATCTTTTGTGATGTCCTGTGGTGTTTGCGCCCAAAATAAAAGTCAAAAGAAAAGACCAGCCGGTCTCCTTCAACCTCTAGACATACCGCCAGCACCCTGGCACACCCTATCAATGGATTTTATTACAGACCTGCCTCCTTGTTCGGGGTACAATACTATTCTGGTAATTGTGGATTTGTTTTTCAAAATGGCCCACTTTATTCCTTTGAAAGGTTTACCTTCAGCTTCTGTCCTAGCCAAAGAATTCCTCGAAAATATTGTTCGGCTAGATGGATTACCATCTATACTAATCTCTGACCGGGGAAGCCAATTCATTTCCCACTTCTGGCGCAAATGTTGTCAAATGGCGCAGATCGACGTAAGATTATCAACCAGTCACCACCCTCAGACCGATGGTCAGACCGAGAGGACAAATCAGACCCTTGAGCAGTACTTACGGTGTATGTTACAGCAATCTGAAAGCAACTGGAAAGACATTCTTTGGATATCCGAATACGCATATTATAATTCGGTACACTCTGGAACTGGCCACAGTCCTTTTTATACTTTGTTTGGGCATCACCCTCGAACCTCAAACCTTGACTCACCTCAGAACCTCAGAATGCCTGCAGTAGAACATCTGCATTCTACAATTACCCAAGCCTTCAAAGAGGCAACTACGCATTTACAACAAGCCAAGAGAAAATACAAGGAGAATGCTGATCTACATCGGAGTGAAGCACCTCCGTATCAGATTGGGGATCAAGTGTGGTTAGCTACCAGACATTTACCACTCAAAGGGCCTCGAACTTTTAACCCAAAATATCTGGGACCTTATTCTATTACGGCAATAATTAACCCAGTGGCTGTTAAACTTGATTTACCAGCTAGTATGCGAATTCACCCTGTTTTTCATGTGTCACTTCTGAAACCAGTGGTACCCGGAACCCGACTACTCAAACATCCAGAACCTATTCTAATAGATGGGGAGCCCGAATTCGAAGTGAAGAACATTTTAGACTCAAAAATGTTTAGGTCAAAACTGTTCTACTAATTGATTGGAAGGGGTACGGACCTCAGGAGAGGTCGTGGGAACCCAGCGACCATGTGCATGCACCTCGATTAGTCAGGAAATTCCACCGACTCTTCCCAGACAAACCAAAACCCCCGGAGGGAACAGCCTTGGGAGGGGCCTTGGGGGGGGAGTGCTGTCATGATGCCCGCTCCCGGGGAGCCGGTTCAAGCCCTGCGTCCCCGAAAGCGGACATCCAGTCCCCAAGGAAGGACCCAGCAACCCCATATAGGGGCCCTTTGGACAGTGTCCTGGCGCCTATGGCGCCAGGCTCATAAAAGGCATCAGTCCTGGCGCCATAGGCGCCAGGCTCATTATGGGAGTGCTTGGGTGCACTTACCTGATGGAGACCATGCTGCAGGATCCCAGCCTCCTTGAGGCCTGAAAGGAACTACTATACCTGTGGGACTAATTTACCATCCAGGCGTGGTCGGGGAAGGATACATACCTGATTGGAGGAAGGATACATACCTGGAACTTCTTCCAAGGCTATTTAAACCCCACCCGAACAGCCACACGTGCTTGACGTTGTTCTGCATCTAGCAGCTGGACGCTCACCGTGTCTGCTCCTGCATCCTGACTTCTGCCACGCCTGCCAGCATCCTGGATCACCTGCAAAGGAAGAGAAGAAGAGAACAGAAGAAGGAAAAGTCCTTACCTGCTAAATCCGCATCCTGGAGACATCTCGCCGACAATCCTGAAAAGGAAGACTTTTATTTAAAAGCACATCGCGTCGATTGCTGCAGCGCCGCATTCCGCTCACCTTTACAAGGCGCCTCCATGTTCAGCAGCGATCATCCGGATTCGCAGTCACGCCCCAGCGCCTAGGGAGAAAAAGACCAGAACAAAAGGTGAGAGAGAGAAGGGAATACGGAAAGCTAAATCTCCATGTTAAGACTTACCTGTTGATTCATTTCCTCTTCATTTCGGGTCCGCGCCGCATCCTGGCATTTCCGGACCCTGGCCCCTAAGGGGAAAAAGAGACATCAGCGTTAATGAGTGAATGAAAAGACATTACCAAAAAACGCTCATTAAAGACTTACCTGATTTCTACAAGGATTTCACCTCTCATCTTGGGTCGGTGCCTGTTCCCCGGCATTCCGTACCCCGGCCCCTATGGGGAAAAAGACAGTAGCATTAGTACATTAATGCATGGACACAAGGGGAACCTCTTATCAAAAAACTTACCTGGAAGCCAAGCAAGTTTGGTTCTCACCAATCCGAAAATCCAGTGAAGTAACTGGATACCAACGCGCCCCTGCATCAGAAGCAGGAAGGAGAGCTTGTCCTTCCAGACCCTAAGGTGAGACGCTACGAGGAATCACAGAAGGGTTTCGAGGAGGGTGTGAGGGGAAAGTGGGAGGCCTATTGCATTACCCCGCAGACAGTTAATCCCCTATTTTCGCCTACAGAAGGATACTTCTGCGAGCCAGACAAGCCAGATTTGGGGGCCCGGTCCAGTCCGTCTTCCGAACCCTGCTCATCACCTTAGAAGAGGTCACAGCAGCGCGAACCAGGCCAGCGCCTCCGTGGGAGTCAGGTGAGCGTTACAGGTTCCTTCTTCTAGTCAGAACTCTACAGTCATAGTACAACCCCCTAGCAATGTACCACTGGCTGCGCCAGAAAGGTTTTCAGGAGATCCTCGAAAAAACATGATGTTCATTACCCAATGCAGCTTACATTTTTTATGCAAACCTGCTGCGTTTGAGACAATTCAAGCTAGGACAGCTTTTGTAATTTCATACTTGACAGGAGACGCAGCGGCATGGGCAATGCCATTGGTGCAGAAAGATGATCATCTGTTATATAACTGGGATGGGTTTTTAGCAGAGTTTGGGAGGCTATTTGATCGGCGAGAAGTGTCTTTAGCACAGGATAAGGAATTGCTGGGTCTAAAACAAGGAACAAGGGATTTGGTAACATATGTAACCCAATTTAACAGATTAATAATAGAGACGGAATGGTCGGTGGCTAAACAGACAGTGTTATTCTATCAGGGACTGAGGGAGGAACTTAAAGACGCAATTGCTCAAGTGGAACCGCAACCCAGAACATGTACGGCCATGATAGATTTAGCATTAAGATTAGACCATTTTATGAATGAGCGAAAGGTGATAAGAAGAGACCAGAAGCAGCACCTTTTGTGCGATTGGACAGGAGTAGAGGAGGAAGGACAAGTGAGGTGGAACCAATGGAAATTGGGAGTGTAAGAGGTCCTTTGTCAGCGGGAGAGAGAGAATTGCGCAAGGCCAACAAGTTATGTTTGTATTGTGTACAGGCCGGGCATTTTATACGTACATGCCCCAATACTCCTCAGAAGAGTGGTGGGAAGAATCCCAAGGAGGTGGGAAAAGAGGCGGGCCGGCCGTAGGGGGAACGCAGGTGTCAGGCCCTTTTGATGTGAGATTTCCCAAATGGATTGCCAATACGGTGGGGGGTATAACTTCCCACTTATATATTTTGGTGATGCTTTGTTTTGCCCTAACTAAACAGAAAGTCATGGCTATGGTGGATTCAGGGGCTACAGGTAAGAGTCCAGTCAGTAGATGGCTCTCCGCTAATATCGGGGCCCATACGGAAACAGACAGAGACATTGGAAATGATCTGTGTGGGGGGTCATCAGGAGGAAATTACTTTTGACTTAATAGCTGCACCCCAGTTTGGATTGATTTTGGGAATACCATGGTTGAGATTACACAATCCCCGAATTGATTGGGAACAACAGACAGTGGAGTTTGATGGATGAAGATGTCAGGAACACATACTATCGGAAGCGGGTCCCGCAGCATTGTTAATTGAGAAGGACATAGGAACTCAGGTAGTGGGAACTGTGGGGGGAGGTGTTCCTGCACCTTACCGGGAGTTTGAGAAGGTGTTCGACAAAAGAATAGCGGAACAGTTACCCCCTCATAGGACATATGACTGTGTTATCGATTTCGAGGAAGGAGCAAAATTACCCTGCAGTATGATTTATGCCCTCACAGAAAAGGAAAATGAGCATCTACGAGAGTATCTAGATGAGATGTTGGCTAAGGGATTCATTAGACATTCTACTTCTCCTGTGTCTTCCCCGTTATTTTTTGTTCCCAAAAAAGAAGGTACTTTACGCACTTGTATTGATTATCGGGCGTTAAACAAAGTAACCATTAAGAACAGATTTCCTTTGCCTCTAATTTCTGTGTTGCTAGATCAGGTAAAAAATGCAAAAATGTATACCAAATTGGATTTGAGGGGAGCTTATCAGCTAGTACGAGTAAAAGAGGGTGATGAATGGAAGACGGCATTCAGAACTAAGTTTGGACTATTTGAATACCTTGTGATGACGTTTGGGTTATGTAATGCTCCCGCAGCTTTTCAGTTTTTCATGCAAGAGGTATTGCATGAGTTTATTGATATTTTCGTCATTGTGTACATTGATGACATCTTGATTTATTCAGAATCTCCAGAGCAACATGTAAATCATGTAAGGGCAGTTTTGAAGAGGTTACAGGAATACCAATTGTGTGTGAAAATTGAGAAATGTACTTTTCATGTGCGACAAGTGGAGTTTTTGGGGTTCATACTGACCAACACCGGAATAGTAATGGATCCTAAAAAAGTTCACGCGTTTGCTGATTGGCCCTCACCACAGTGCATAAAAGACATACAATCCTTTTTAGGGTTTGCCAATTTTTATAGGCGCTTTATTAGCAATTTCTCTAATATTGTCACTCCTATTACACAACTATTAAAAAAAACAGTGCAGTTTAAATGGACTGAGGAGGCAGAGGGAGCTTTTCAGCACTTAAAAACAGCTTTTCACCACGGCTCCCGTGTTAAGACATCCCAATACAGATAGAGAATTTCAGGTGGAAACGGATGCTAGTAATGTGGCTGTAGGAGCAATTCTATCTCAGAAGGATGAGAAGGGGATATTGTACCCTGTGGCATTTTCTTCTAAGAAGTTGTCAGAATGCGAACAAAATTACTCCATCACTGATAAAGAGTTGTTAGCTATCGGTTAACATTTTTGGAGTGGAGACATTATTTACTGGGGGCTAAGCATCAAGTGGTGATAGTTACAGATCACAAGAATCTACAGTATTTTAAAACAGGCCATTCCCTTAGTCCTAGACAGTTACGATGGTCTCAGTACTTCAATGAGTTTGATTTTGTAGTTACCTTCAGACCAGGCAGTAAGAATGGAAAGGCAGATGCTTTATCTAGACAACAGAATTTGGATAATATTGTAGGGGAAACTAAGACCATCATTTCACCTGAAAGAATAATTGGTGCGATCACAAAACAGGTAGTTGAGGAAGTCAAGAAGGCGTTACCTTTCAGGAAGATGTAAGAGTGGAAAGAGAGTCATGTGGCACGAACCGTTCGTGATGGGTTACCCTATCATAAGGGTAGGTTGTATTTACCTACTAAGGACTTACAGAATAAAGCATTAGATTGGTGCCACAAGTCTCCATTAGCAGGACACGCTGGGTTGAGAAAAATGCAGGCTATGTTAGAAAAATACTTATGGTGGCCGACCTTAAGACAAGACATGGAAAGGTATTTGGGGTTGTGTGAGAATTGTGCACGTAATAAGGTGAAACATGTGAAGAAAAGAGGGTTGTTACAACCGTTACCATCTCCTGCACAACCATGGACCAGCATTTCTATGGATTTCATTACAGACTTACCCCCTGATAATGAATTTGACACCATTTGGGTAGTGCTAGACTTCTTTTCCAAACAAGCTCATTTTGTTCCTTGTATGGGTATACCGCAAGCTGGGAGATTGTCAGAATTATTTCTGCAGCATGTGGTATGATTGCATGGATTACTAAAGAGCATTGTTTCAGATAGAGGCTCGCAATTTACCTCCAGATTTTGGCGTGCCTTCTGTCAGATGCTGGGAATCAAGTGTGCGCTTTCCTCAAGCTATCACCCCCAAACAGATGGTCAGAAAGAACGAGTGAACCAGACATTGGAGCAATATCTAAGTGGGTACTTGGGAGATGGCAGAGAATCCTGGGTACAGGCCTTAAGGTTGGCGGAGTTCACTTATAATAATACGTACCATACATCTTTGGGAATGGCACCCAATGCATGCTTATATGGTCAAGTACAAAATATGATACCAGAACACTTGCCTGAAGTAACACATATGGCAGTATTACAGGAGCGTAAACAGTTGCTTCTGAAGGTCAAGCAGAAGGCACGGGAAAATTTGGAATGAGCAAAAAGGCAATACAAGTTTCAGACAGATAAACACAGACAAGAAGGTCCCAAATTTAAAGTGGGGAATAGAGTGTGGTTATCAACATGAAACCTAGCTTTGATTGGATCAAGGACATTTTTACCTCGTTTCATTGGGCCATACGAAATTATTAAATGTGTATCTACCACTGCTATGAAATTGCGTTTACCTAAATCATTACCCATCCACCCGGTGTTCCATGTGTCTTTAGTTAAACCCGCAGCTCCGGGAATGATTTGTAATACTTAATAAAATGATGCAGGTAATTCAATCCCCTTTCATTAGATCAACACTAAAAACACTGTGTGTATCTGTGTCTTGCTGCATCAGTATCTTGATCTGCAGCGCTTGCTCTACTGGTACAAGTGAGCAGGTTCAGACTTCGCAGGTGCCGATTTGACAGCTGCGGAGGCAGCCAACTATATGCAGCACAGGGGATTAATTTAAGATATGCACCCCTGTACCAAAACTATGATGATAAAAGTAGCCCAGGATGGGGGCATGGTAAACTCTAAAGATGAGCTATGCATAGGATAAGGCATGCTACTACTTTATAATCTTTGCAGCCACATTCAATTTGATATCATACGTGTGTCAGCTCCTGTGAGCCAACTCAGCTGTGGAAGTTGATGTGTATTCTCACCAGACAGGTTGATACTACCAACTGACAAGACAGGAACCTGAATGACCATGACTCTTCTTTGATCCTCTGTTGTGGATAGGAAACATCCTCACCTAGAGATAGCTGCACCACAGTCATCTATGCTGGACCCAGGTATCAAAGGAGTACACCCATTCAAAGGGAGTATCCTCACAACAAGTTGCTTCCTTTCTAAAGGTCTTTTCATCCCAGTGAGAACGAAGAGGTTGGGGTAGACAGGAGGGCTGTGTACAGTGGAGAAAGATTAACACCATCTTGTTTCTCTCTCTCTCTCTCTCTCTCTCTCTCTCTCTCTCTCTCTCTCTCTTTCTCTCTCTCTCTCTCTCTCTCTCTCTCCCTCCCTCCTTCCTGTCCCCTCCTCTTCTTCTAGAACAAAGCACTTTGGGTTTGATGTCAGAAGGCCAAAGTTAACTGATTTCACAAACAGTGATTGGACCACTAAGGCAGGCTAGCTTTAGTCCGAACACCTAAAGACATGTACCTTTAAAAGAAGGGGTTTCCCACCACTTCTTTGATTCTCTCTTGAACATACACCTGAGGAAGAATTCATTTGACCTCTTTTGGGAGAGTTGGTCTCTCCAAAGTCCTCTGCCTGTGAGGTGAAGATTGAGCAGCCAATGCAGCGGTGAGCGCTGTGTTCGAACAATACCAAAAAGAACCATTAGGGATGACATGCTGCTAGGATAATGCCTGCCTCTCTTCCAGCCAAGACAATACCCATGACCTCACTGCATTGTAGGACTCCTGAAGATTTTGACCAGTATCCCTAGTGCTTGGGAGAAAATAAACAAGGTCCAAATCCTATCCTTGAGACCATAGACACAGCAACCAGGGAAACAAAACCAGGGAAACAAAACAGCCAGGAAACCTGCGTTCATAGCATGAAATCAATTAGAGCTGTGATTCGAGACCGTTCTACGCCCTGAAACACATACAACCCATCAAGCTGCTGTTGGCACTCTACGTCAATGAACCACTGTCCTGCATGTTTGAATCTGTTCATCGCCACACTGTGTTATTCAAGTGTGTCGTTGCCTCTGCATAAACTACATGCTCATAATTGCATCTGCCGCCTTTGAAGCGCTGATCAAACCATGAGCATCTTTACTGCCAATTGCCAAAGCCATGGACCCAACCCTGGTGGCTCATCGAGCCCTGCCAATCGTACACTGCCTAGAGTCGTTCAAACAGCACTGTGTATTCAGGCTCTAGCATCTTTGCCGTCAAAGCAACCATCAAATTGACCATGATGGCCCTTACCATCCACAGCTCCTCAAGTGTTCGATCAACTTGATCCAGCAGAAATGCGGATCCAGTCTCCAGCATCTTCACAGTAGAACAAACTGTTGAACCTACCCTGGTGGCACTTCCGATTTGCCCTTCTCAAGCATTGTATATGAAATGCAGAGAGCCCCTGTTCAAACCCAGCTGAACACCGCTCCTGCTACAGAACAACGTGACTGCTGCTCCTGGACCTCTGAACTGCATCCTCAAACCAGTTCACCATCGACCTGCACCGGCTGAGCATGTCACTCCTTGTTGCACCCACTGTCTTAAAACCTCCTTGTTCAACTGCAAGCATCTTCACTGCAAATCTTCATAAGCAGAGGACACCTACTGCTGGACTGGAACAAAACCGCTCGATCAGTTGAACGCAGTTTTTACTGCTGGAACAGCACACAAAACCTGGTTTGATGCTATTGAACCGACAAGAAACCTTAGAAAGTACAATTGACTCTTAATTGCACCCTTGGTTCAGTTTGGGCACTAGAGACTGGTTAGGTCACTAAATCCTTTGACAAGAACATTGTGGTTTTCACTTAACTTACGCCCCTTAAGTTAGTCTCAATGCACTGGTGGTGGGAACACCCTCAGGGACTGTAGTGCAGGGTGCTGGAGGTCACAGAGTAGGATTAGAATGCGTGGGCAGTTGGACAAATACGGCTTAGCATGGTTGGCCAGGCTCTGCTAGATAGCAACCCATCAGATCAGGCATGTGGATGGGTGCTGAGAGGAGTCAGGAGATGGCGTACGTACTAGAGGCTCACAATGCCCAAACTTTATCGTAGGTCTTTGCTGGATACTGATGTCAGGTGTTGAGACCTAGTCAGGTATAATTAGTCGTGACACTTATGTTACCAGCGAGACCAAATTTGTCGTAGTCATTGCTGTATTCTAATATGTGCGGGTGGCTATGCCTGCATCCAGTGTCCACCGGAGTGGTGCATTATATGTACCTAGCAGTTCAGGTGGAGAATTGGTGTATGTGCGCCCAGTCAGGTACTAGCTTCCTCTGTCGATTTCTGCAGCTGCGACACAATGGTTAGCGACAGTCTATGGCTCAAAAATAGCACTGGAGGAGCACAGGCTATATTTACAGGGTATTCCAGTTGGTGCACATCGCGAATCTTCCAGATATAGCACGCATGCTAAACCTTCACAATTCTTTCCTTTATCATGGGTGGCTAGCCTTATAGTTCATCCAGGCGCAATACTCACCTCTCCCTCAAGTCCGTCCATTGATATTCCGACTAGTTCTTGATTGCCTTCCCAGAGTAGTGCACAAAAAACCCTCACTTGGCCTTCTGGTGCGAGACGTGGCCATGACACACAAAATGTCTTCACATAATGGTAGTTGTGTGAACTAGGTCATGAATGGTGTTTGGTATTGTGTGAGGTTAGGGTGCCAGATTGCTGCATTGTGCTATGTTTGCTTATTCTCTGTTCTTTCATCAGGGGTGGGTTTTTTGTAGTGTTTGTCTATTTAGTTATTTTGTTGATGGTGTGTATTATTAAAAAATATCTATTTTTCCTACAATCTTGATTAGAAATTCCCTTTATTTTGACTGTTATTGTTTGCTGTTTGAGTCACTATTGAAACACATTCACCTCTTGAGAGTACAGCCTTCCCTTTACCAGAAAAGGAGAAATAGGTATAAATCTTAACTAAGAGATAGAAGCTGCTATTTGTGGAGGCTCAGGCTAGAGCTTGGCTGACCCACCATCAAGAAATTAGGCCTTCCCTCTGCTGGCAGCAATCAGGACACAGTAGGGGTTCCATCCAAGTAGAAGACAAGAACTAAGAGTGTTTACTTGGCTATTTGTTAACACTATGTTGTACATATTCAGTAAAAAAGTTAATAACTACAAAATATTTCTGATTTATTTACTACTTGTGTGATTAAAAGTCAGTTTTATTTAAGAAAGGGAAATAGGTTTGTATTATTACCCTGTCATCAATTCAATTCTTTATCATGTGACCTAGCTTCAACAAGTGAAACTTTACATACATACAGCAAAAGAGTAAAAACACAATCAGTTCATACATATGTATACCAGAATAAAAGATGTTAAAAATGTACATATACAGATTCCTAATAATTCCATTACCTTAAAATAAGCTAATTGAATCAATCACTATACTTTTTGCAAAATTCATTAGAGTTATAACCAACTGATCCGTGGGCTCTAAAAGAAGATTCCACCACAACATTTCCCATGTAAACAGTGGTCGGGTCCTAAAGTATACAGTAAGAGACATTTCCTACTGTGTGCGCTTATCTAAAATAGATATAACACCCATCATAGTGCCTATAGAATTTACATTTTTTATGACTGTTCGAATATTGTAATTGAATATACTCGTTCGCCTTCGCCAACATGTGTTTCAACACTACGTCGTTTTTAAGGCGTGGCACAGCTATATATTTAAGGTAAATCTTTTCTTCAGTGAAACAAATGGCGCGGTTGCAATTGGTAATCCCTATGTTCATTCTGTCTCAGTGACAATGCAGTAAAATCTGTTCTTTGGTGTAGTTTTTCTATCAATGTATTACCAGCATCACAATAACTTGGTATTCTCCCTCTCTGGAGTGTAGTCCTGGAACGTCTGGCAGCGTTCCGCGTAGCATTAAACTATAGTTCAAACATTTCACTGCGCTGATTACCAAGTGCTGGGCATTCAATAATTATGTGCTTTACAGTTTCTTTACATTTCATACATAGATAACACGCCCGTTGTTCCTTTGGCAGTCTATTCCTTGCACCTAAGACATCATTGGTTAGCAGCAAGTGTAAGTTTAAACATAACCAAAACTCCCTTAATTGTTAAGACTGATATGTTCCCATACATTTCTGTATATGATTATATGGTTCGATGTCCAAGGAGAAATGGTCAAACATGTTATAAAGGTTGAGGCTTCATTTGTTTGCAATCCAAACATTTTCAAATAATTTCTTCTTAACCCTGTATGATCTATGCTCTAAATCCTCCAACAATATACCATCCCACAGTCGCCCTGTTTAAAAAGAGCATTAAGATGCCCAAAAAAGGAAAAGGCTGGAGGAAACAAGATACTTCTCACTAATAAAATTCTCTGAAAAGTAACAGTTATCTCCAGCGGAACAAGTCCCAAAATATGTCATAGGGTGCAATAGGAGAACCCATGAAATGTTCCAACACTTGCTTCCAAATGAACGACTCAAAAGCGCCCATAATTCCTATCCAATACCCGTAATTGGGTCACTGCCACAATTGCTTCAATCTTAAGAGCCTGATTCACCAGTCCCAAGAACCGTTTTGCTTTTAACAGAACACCAAGGTATCTAAATTCAGTAACCTCCTCCATTCTGGTTCTATTTATATAACACATGAAAGTAGGCCTACCTCAAAGAATCCTACGTCGATTCATAATAAGGATCTTTGACTTGGGCACATTTATGTCCAAGTCCAAGTCCCCGAAGTAATCAGCCACAGTATTAAATGATGTTTGGAGGCCCATTGCAGTACAATCCATAAGGACAAGATCGTCCGCATATAGAAGGTAATGCAGCTTTAGGGAGCCCAGTCTAGGGGCATTAACCACAATATGAGCTAGAGCTGCCCCTATGCCGAGGATATAAAGATTAAATAAAAATGGGGCTAACACACATCCCTGTCGTAAGCCCTGCTCAACAAGGATCCAGCCCGAGAACAATTCCCCTTGATCCAGCCTGACTTTGAGTCTAATGTCTGAATGTAGGTGTTCCAAAATATTAACCAAGGGTTCCGGACAGCCCCACTCCCTCATCATCTCCCACAGCCTAGAGTGATCTACACAGTCGAAAGCCCTTGAAATGTCCAAGAACGCCAAGTACAGGCTATGTTTGGTTAGCACTGCCTGGTTTTAGAAAAGCTTTATCAACAAGCAATTCAAAGAAGTGCCTGTGCCCTTGCAGAAGCCTGATTGGTTAAGGTCATATCTGCCAGATTTCTCACTCCAACGTTGAAGGGCCTGCAATACCAAGTGTGAGAAGATTTTGTAGGAGCTTTCAAGAAGGAAGATTGGTCTCCCTTCTTGAAGATCACAACAACTATCGCCTCCTTCCATGTCTGGGGAAACTGATGAGTAGCCAGGATTTTCTGAAATAGCATCAGTAAAACTGAGTAAAGTCATGAAAGCATTTGTTCAAAATGTCATTTTTTAATATGTTAATTAGTGATGATATATATGGGCGATATTAGGGATGATCCAAATCCTATATTACCGAAGGTGGGGTTTTAGAGTGCCTAATTGCAGATCAGGTTGATTCGGCGTCCTGTCTTCCTGCTGTCGCCAGTTGTTTCCTCTATAGGGCCTCTAGCCTCCTCAGCGGCTGCCGGAGCGGCCCCTGCTTGTGTCAGCCCTGGCTAATACCTGGGGCACAAACATTCTTTTTAACTATATCTGGGCATGTCTTTGACAAAAGCTTCTCCAAACAAAAGCCCTTTCTGCTGCTGTCTAGCAGCGTCAGAGGACGCTAACTCCTGAGTTTCATGTCGATCTTTACTAAAAAAACGATCATCTGCACTCTGCTTTTATCGCACAGTTGGTGTTACATATAAAACAAACTGCTCTTTGTGCCCAACCAACCAGAATATGCACATCAATAGGCGAGCCCTCTTTGGCCTATTCCACCATTTGTAAGATCTTGGCCAATGGACCTATGGAATCGAGGAGCGTGTCCTGGAGCTCTAACCATGAGCGGACAATGCCCTTTTTGAGGTCCTTGGTGTACTTTGCCATGAATGCAAACATACAGGGTCCACCTCCGGTGTGTCTGCTACTTTAAACGGCGGAGAAGGTCTGGGACATTCTGCCTTCAATTTACTCCTCGCCTCCTTATTTAGAGGCATGCGTAGTCGCTTGCTCAAGTGCCTTGCGACCTTCGCGGGAGCTCCCACAACAAGGATCTCGGATGGAGTAGCAGGTTGGATCAAAGGGGTGGTCCAGGGAAATATCTCTGCATTTAGTAAAGCTCTCATTGTGCCTTTTGCACAATTCTCCTTCCTGAGGAGTGGCCAAGCTCACAGAAAGGTGAGACCTCTCAGTGCTGCTGGAATCCCATTCAGTGCCATCTTGGTCTTCCTTAGGCTAGAGGGTATGTCACCTTGTCCCAATGTTGGGAAGGGAGCAAATCCATCTCACCCCTTAGGTGCTTTAGGGTGAGGCAAGCCCCATTGGAAGAACTATAATAGACCACGTGAGCATTCTAAAGGTCCTGACACAATCATCATTTGTATGCAATTTAGAGGTTTAGACATAGTGCGTCTATATAAGAAGACGCCATTTTGGAGATATTAAGTAGCCATAGTCGAAGCATAGGCCCTGCACGGCCATGCAGTATTTAGGGTGTTAGACACAGGCTGTGAGCCTAAAGGGGAAATCTGAATAGGCCCAAGCGCTGACGAGAGAGGCCCACGCTGCTAATTTACTATAAAGCGCTATATAAATAAATAAATAAATAAATAAATAAATAAATCAAACTCTTCTTTGTTCTAAAATTGTGGCCAATATGCATGTTCTAGAAAGAATGTGCCCTGCAAGACCACGAGACAGCACTGGGCACCTTTGTGCATGTGTCATTACAACAGGCCAAAGCAGGACTCTGACCCCCACCCAGCCAACCACTAGTTATTGTTATGCTCACCTGGTCTCTGCAGAGGTGTTGGGGCACGGTTGCAGCCCTCCCTGAACTTGAATCCCCCCTTCAGGCCTCTCCCCAGTAGAAACACTGTGAGCGGTGGTACATGGTGATACTGCTCCTGCGTGGAGATAACAGTGTGTGAGCGCACCAATCTGTGATTGTTGCACCTCTCGAACCCTTCACCCCAAAGTACGGTTTCTGTGAGCATACGGCGGGCCATACAGCTCACCTGTGAATTATGGAAGATAAGCTCTCCATCCTGCTACTTCTGTTCAAAGAGAAGAGAAGGACAAGCCCTCGGGTTGGAGAAAGATTTCAAACACTTTCACCACGGCTGAACGAAACGCACAACTGGATTTGCACAGTACCTTAAAACGGAGAGAGTGCTGTAGCTGAGGCAGACGATCCTGGTAGTTCCTGCAGGCTCACGGTTTCTGACGCGACTGTTGGACTGATCAGAAGTAGGAAGACTGGAGGGTCCTGCACTACCCAGGGAAGAAACCAGCAGCAGCGCCAAACAATGAATAAAAGGTGTGCTCCTTAAATCCCAAACAGGGTCCGACCTTCCTGGCTATCCGGCCCACTGTAGCTCTGTACAGCGAATTCGACCAGAGGAGGGGTCCTGGCTTGTAGTTTGGGCAAATTGGTTGGTCCCACCAGCTAAAGGGAAGAAGTTTCCTGAAGGATCTTCTTTGTCCTCGGATTTGGAGATTCGGACCTGCAGCAGGGCTTCATCGGGCGGTTCAGTCATTGTAGGGGTCCTCTTCTTCCAGTTCCTCGTTGGTTCTTTCGTTCAAATGGCGACTCTCTCTTCCCAGTCCCAGAGACCTGCTTTTTATGCAGTTTTCCCCCAATCGCACAGCAGGGTGGCCAGTTCCCTTAGCCAATCAGACAAGAGTGCAACTTGGGTTTCCAAGGGAACCCATGGCAGCGGTCTGAAAATCCCTCCCTCACATCCTGCCTACCTAAACTATCAGGCGCCTTAAGGAGGGCAGAAGCCTGCGAAAAGACAGCAAACAAAGGAGTCATCCCTAGTTTGGCGCACAGAGAAAAACACAAGAAAGACTAACAAAAAGAAATGGCGACTAAACCCAGCCGGAGCCAAAATAAAACATATATGGTCAAGCGGGTTTTATGTTCGAGGCTAATATAATAGCCTAAAACATTACCACGTTATATAAGATAACCGTGGTAGAAATGTTAGGGTATATACCACTGCCACCAGCCACGTCTTAATGTTAAGGGAGCGAAACAAGGCTCCAAGAGGCACAGACAAAAAGGGGTAAGAGTTAACCCTTTCCAATACTCCATGGAAGATGGGGTGTACTAGGTCTGTGGTTTAAAGTGACTATATAAAGTTAATGGCAACTTTACCTGTTTCTGGGAGACAGTAGTCAGCCCCCGAAAAATAGAGTCAGAGGGAAGTCTCAAAGACAACCCTGTGTCACTGCACTGAAGGTGCTGTGTAACACACACAAAAAGTGGTGCACATGGGGTAGGTGAGGCTCCAGTGCCCAAGATCACACATAAAGTAGAAATACACATAGCAAAACACATGTAAGAGTGGGAAAAAAGGCTCACACTCTTACCAGGTGAAAAAAATAAATCCTAGAAATCCAGCAAAGTTGCTGGGGGACTCTTTAGGTAAGGGAAATCAACCATTTATGAGACTTCTCCCTAACACTCGCCCCCCACACCCCAGAATAAGGGACAGGAGGATTTAATCCACTCCTGGATGAATCTCTACCTCTAGTCGATTAAAAACATCCTAGAGAGACCATCAGCATTTTGGTGGTGACATCCTGCTCTGTGCTAAATGGTGAAATCAAACCCTTGCAGGCAGATTGTCCTTCTTAGTAGTTTTGGGTTTTCCCTTTTCATTTGCATTAGCCATCTCAAGGGTTGGTGGTCAGTTTGAATCACAAAAGTAGATCCATAAAAGTATGGTCTAAACTTCTTCAAACTCCACACAATGGCAAAGCATTCACGCTCTATGGTTGCCCACCTTGTTTCTGGTTTCTTCAGTTTCCTACTGATGAAGCAAATGGGGTGCTCCCTACCTTTCCCATCCAGTTGACTAAGGACTGCACCTATACCTATATTGGAGGCATCTGTCTGCACAATGAAGGGTTGGTGATAATCAGGAGCTCGTAGGACTGGAGCTTGACAAAGGGCTTTCCTCAGGCTTTCAAAGGCTTGAGTGCACTCCTCATTCCATCTAACCTTTTTAGGGAATTTTGGAGAGGAGTGTAACGCTCACCTGATTCCCTCGGAGGCGCGGGTCTTGATTGGGCGGTGAAACCGTCTTCAGCGTTAGGCGTAGGATTCGTTTGGCTCCCGGATTAGGCCCCTTCTTCACTGAAAATTTGACCCGAAGGGTGAGGTGTCTGCAAGTAGAAAATCTAGGTATTAGTGGCTGGAAGGCTGGGAGAAGTTCCAAGCCCCTCTCTCCCTCTCTCCCCGTGGTACTGGGTTGTAGTCGCGCTCACCTTAAATAGGTGAATGCCGGGCTCTCCATCCTGCGTCTTGTGCAGGGGCGCTGGTTCCAGTTACTTCACTGGATTCGAGTTCAGCCTCTTGATTGCAGAGGGTGATTTGAGAGCGATGCCGCCGTTTGCTGCACGAGCGTGACTTGTAAGTATTAAAGTTCTTTTTAGATTGCTCTCTTATAATGTCTATGTCTTTTTCCTTTTCAGTTGCTGCCGATGCCAAAGAAGATGCCCTCCCGGTTCGTGGCAAGGAATAAAGCAAGAAGATGGAGAATAGGATGGCACGTAAGAAGAAAGGCTGCTCTAGGGCTGTAGAATGCACCTTTATGTCTCTTTTTGTCTTTACAGGTGATGGAATGCGGCGCGAGCAGAGTTGAGGCGAGCGTAATGCAGGTAAGTCGTTTTGCAACTAAGCGTTAGTAACCAATGTTCTTTGTCTTTGCAGGCCCGATGCCGGACGAGAAATGCAGAAAAAAACGCCTTGGATGCTGCCGATGGATCGGGTAAGTTGAAGCGCCAACCTTGCTTTTGCATAACCTGTGCCTTTTGTTTTTGCAGGAGTTGCTGAAGACTGCAGATTGGTTCCAGCAGGTAATTTTCTTATTCACAGGATCCGGAGCTGAAGATTCCCTGGAGCTGACACGGTGAGCGTCCTGCTGCAGATGCAGAATAACGCGAAGCACGTTGCACCAATCGGGTGTGGTTTAAATAGCCCACAGGAGTGCTTAGGTGTCTCCTTCCTCAGCCTCACCCAGGAAAAAAGAGTTCCTGCTTCCAGAAGGATTCCAGCATCAATGATCCAGGGAGTGGTGCCTGCCCCACCCAGAAGAAAAAGTAGTCCCTGCCAGAAGAGAATGAAACATCATTCTGCTGGTAAGTAAGCAGCATGGTCTGCTGCAGGTAGGTCCACCCAAGCACTTTCACACTTGTTATGAGCCCGGCGCTTCCTGTGCCGGGACTGGTCCATTTTATGAGCCTGGCACCACCGGTGCCAGGACAGGGTCCAAAAGGTCCCCATTGGGACTGGCTGGCGCCGATGGTATATGTTATGAGCCTGCTTCCAAGGGTGTTGGGTTGGTCCTGACTCCTTGGAAGCAGTGGTCATGACAGCACCCCCCCTCAAGGCCCCTCCCAAATTCGTCTTCCCCGGGGGTTTCGGTTTATCAGGAAAAGTTTGATGAAACTTCTTAACCAGACGGGGTGCATGAACATGTTCCGACGGTTCCCAAGATCTTTCCTGAGGGCCATAACCTTTCCAGTCAATCAGATAGTATAGTTTTGATTTGGAAATCTTGGAGTCTAGGATGTCTTGTATTTCGAATTCCAGTTCTCCGTCCACAAGAATAGGGTCTGGAGATTTCGTCAAACGGGTTCCAGGTTGCATGGGCTTCAGTAGAGAAACGTGGAAAACTGGATGTATTTTCATATGGGCAGGTAGACCCAATTTAACTGCCACTGGATTTATTATGGCAGTGATTGGGTAAGGTCCCAGGTATCGTGGATTGAAAGTATGCGGTCCTTTGAGAGGTAAATGTTTGGTTGATAGCCAGACTTGATCTCCCACAAGATATTGAGGGGCCTCCTTTCGACGTAGGTCTGCACACTTCTTGTATTGTTCCTTGGCTCGCTTAAGGTGAGACTTGGCCTCTTTAAAGGCTTGAGTGATTGTAGAATGCAGATGATCTACAGCTGGGGTCCCAAGAGTCTGAGGTGGATCAAGATTTGAGGTGCGGGGGTGGATTCCATATAAAAGAAAAAAAGGAGTCTTTCCGGTTCCAGCATGGACTGAATTATTATAAGCGTACTCCGCAATCCAGAGAATGTCTTTCCAAGTACTCTCCGATTGTTGTAACATGCAGCGCAAATATTGTTCCAGGGTTTGGTTGGTCCTCTCGGTCTGCCTGTCATTCTGGGGATGATGGCAGGTTGAAAGTCTTACATCAATTTGGGCTAGGCGACAACAACTCTGCCAGAAGTGGGAAATAAATTGACTTCCTCTGTCTGAGATTAAAACTGAAGGAAAGCCGTGCAACCGAACGATGTTTTCGAGGAACTCTCGGGCCAGAATTGAAGCTGTGGGTAACCCTTTTAATGGGATAAAATGAGCCATTTTCGAGAATAGGTCTACAATTACTAAAATTGTATTAAATCCGGAGCATGGTGGTAAATCCGTGATGAAGTCCATGGAGAGAGTATGCCACGGGTGTGGAGGAATGTCTAGGGGTTGTAAGAGGCCTGCTGGTTTCTCCTTCTGGCTTTTGCTTTGGGCGCACACACCACAGGAATTTATGAAATCCTTAATGTCCTTTCTCCAAGACGGCCACCAAAAATGCCTTTTTATCTTTTCTGACGTTTTGGCAATACCTGGATGTCCTTCCATTAAGGAGTCATGGTAACATGAGATCACCTTTTTTTGTAAATCGGTACCAGGTAGATATAACCTTCCTCGAAAGTATAGTAAGTTCTTATCCGTAGTGAAGTCTTTTCCCTTGAGTTGCCAGTCTTGCACCTCTGCTGGAGTCAGAAGTTTTTTAACTGTAACTTCAATGTCTTCAATGGATTGTGCATTAACCAAACCCAGGATTCAATGTTCCGGAATTATGGGCACGGGTTCAGGATTGGTCGTGAGTTCATCTACTCCAATTCGGGAGAGGGCATCAGCTTTACCATTCTTGTTGCCAGGTCGGTAAGTTATCACAAAGTCGAATTCGGCGAAAAATAGTGCCCAGCGAAGTTGTCTAGAGGATTGAGCTTTGGCTGATTTAAGGTACTGTAAATTACGATGATCCGTATTGACGGTGACTGCGTGTCGGGCTCCCAGGAGATAATGCCGCCAGGCTTTAAAGGCGGACTTAATAGCCAAAAGTTCCTTATCTGTAATGGTATAGTTGATTTCGGGAGCCGAAAATTTGCGGGACCAAAATGCCACTGGGTGTAACTGGTTTATCTCTGGGTCTCTTTGCGAAAGCACTGCTCCCATTGCGAGACTGGAAGCATCGGTCTCAACGATATAGGGGAGTTCCGGACGAGGATGTTTTAAAACCGGAGCCGAGGTGAATTTTGTTTTTAGTTCTTGAAAAGCTTGTTCAGCCTCTGTCGACCACTTGAAACGTTTATTTTTTCTAAGGAGGGCTGTAATGGGTTGGACTACTCGAGAGAAATCTGGAATGAACCTACGATAAAAGTTGGCGAAGCCCAACATGCTTTGAACACCTTTCACAGACGTTGGTGAGGGCCACTTAATGATAGCGTCCACTTTCCTTGAGTCCATGTGGACTCCATTAGGTGACAAAATAAATCCTAAAAATTCGACCTCAGTGACATGAAAAACGCATTTCTCCAGCTTTGCAAAAAGTTTGTGTTTACGGAGCCTCTCCAGTACTGCTGTGACATGTTTTCGATGTTCCGCCTCAGAGGACGAGTAGACCAGAATGTCATCTATATAGACAACTACACACACGTCAATGAGCTCTCTGAGGACGTCATTCATAAAATACTGAAAGGCAGCCGGTGCGTTGCATAATCCAAAGGGCATTACTTGGTACTCGAACAGTCCATATTTAGTACGAAAGGCCGTCTTCCATTCAGCGCCCTCTTTTATTCGCACCAAATGGTAAGCTCCTCTGAGGTCCAGCTTTGTGTAGATACAGGCACTTTTAACTTGGTCAAGAAGTTCAGGGATCAATGGTAACGGATACCTGTTCTTAATCGTAATCTGGTTTAGGGCACGATAATCTATACATGTTCTTAGGTCTCCCTCTTTTTTTGGAACGAAGAACAGAGCTGAGGAGGCTGGGGACTTCGAAGGACGGATAAATCCATTAGCCAGGTACTGGTCCAAATACTGCCTCAGGTGAAGATTTTCAGGTTCTGTGAGGGCATAAATTCGACTGCACGGAGGAGTGGATCCCGGAATCAAGTCTATCTGGCAGTCGTAGGATCTGTGAGGAGGCAGAGAATTAGCTTGATCTTTCTGAAAGACATCTTGAAATTCCCGGTATTCTGGAGGCAGTTGAGGATTCTCAAAAGTAGTTGCTGCCAGCTTAGTAAGGGGCTGAGGATAACAGGTAGGAGCGCATTCTGGAAACCGGATTGTCCTTGCTCGCCAATAAATTTGAGGATTGTGCTTCTCCAACCAAGGGATTCCCAGGATAACTTGAAACTGCGGAGCCTTGATCACGTCAAACACGATCTTCTCTTGATGTCCATCTTGGCTTATCAATGTCACTTCCATGGTGGTGTGAGTTACTGGTCCGGAAGCTATTTCCGTACCATCCACGGTGGTGATGACGTCTTTCACCGTCTTAGGACAAAGAGATAGATTCATCCTGGCGGCCAATTCACAGTCCACGTAATTGCCGATTGCGCCACTATCAATGTATGCTTTAAGGGCATGCATACGATTAGGTTGTTCTGGACTCACGAGGACCATGGGCATGATGAAATGCGAGGTCAAAGAACTGGTTTTAACGCTCGGCAAGCGGACCTCTACACTTGTCGGGCGAGGTTGTTTTCCGACTCAGAACCTTCGGCACCTTTATCAGAAGCTCCTACTATCTTCTTCCTTGGTTTCACTGGGCAATCTCGAAGAAAGTGTCCAGAGTTTCCGCAATAAAGGCACAATTGCAATTGCCTTCTTCTTTCCCTTTCCTTTTGGGTTAGAGGTCCTTTCACAACCCCAATCTGCATGGGTTCCACGGTATCATTTCCTTTAGCTGAACTCTATGGTCTAGAAAAAACTTGAGTTTCAAATCTGGAACAATCGGCCTTCCGATTCTGTATTCTATGATCCAATTGAACCACCAGGACGATGTATTCGGAACAGTCTTGTGGAGGATTCACCACCTGAGCCAGACGTCTTTAAGTTCTCCACGCAGGCCTCTGTAGAAAAGGGTGATTCTCTTGTCCTCAGGCCATCCGGTTTCAACCACTAATCTGTTGAACGATGCAATGTAGGCCAAAAGATCTTGATTGCCCTGTCGTAGTGAAAGAAGTTCATTGTCCAGGGCCTGTCCCTGCGAGTGTCTTGCAAACAATTTTTCCATACTAGCTTGGAAATCCTGGAAGTTATGAAGAACAGGGTCATCTCGAGTCACTAAAGGAATAGACCAATCTGCGGCGCTGCCACTAAGATATGAGAGCACGAAGGCCACCTTAGCCTGGTCCGTTGGGAAAGCGGCGGGTCTGCATAAAAAATGCAAGCGACACTGATTGATGAACACAGCAAATCTTTTCGGATCACCTGAAAAGCGCTCGGGCGGAGCCAAAGGTACATTTCCTGGTAGGTTAATGTGCACCGGATTGGTAGAAGTCGTTGAAGCATGACCCCCACTAGGAGTAGGCAGAGGAGTTTGTCCCGCTTGGGCTTGCAGCAATTGTCTAGCCAAGTCGTCTGTTCGTTCCTTAGAGACCACTAACTCCCTCCTTAAGGCATTCGTTTCCTGGCGTGCTGCGTGTACTTCTGCCCTCAACTCCCCAAGTAACTGGGCCAATTGGTCTGTGTCTGAAGTTTCCATTGCGCCTGGGCGGGAAATATGTGGTAAGGCTTCGCGTTCTGTAACGCTCACCTGATTCCCTCGGAGGCACGGGTCTTGACTGGGCGGTGAAACCGTCTTCAGCGTTAGGCGTAGGATTCGTTTGGCTCCCGGATTAGGCCCCTTCTTCACTGAAAATTTGACCCGAAGGGTGAGGTGTCTGCAAGTAGAAAATCTAGGTATTAGTGGCTGGAAGGCTGGGAGAAGTTCCAAGCCCCTCTCTCCCTCTCTCCCCGTGGTACTGGGTTGTAGTCGCGCTCACCTTAAATAGGTGAATGCCGGGCTCTCCATCCTGCGTCTTGTGCAGGGGCGCTGGGTCCAGTTACTTCACTGGATTCGAGTTCAGCCTCTTGATTGCAGAGGGTGATTTGAGAGCGATGCCGCCGTTTGCTGCACGAGCGTGACTTGTAAGTATTAAAGTTCTTTTTAGATTGCTCTCTTATAATGTCTATGTCTTTTTCCTTTTCAGTTGCTGCCGATGCCAAAGATGATGCCCTTTCCGGTTCGTGGCAAGGAATAAAACAAGAAGATGGAGAATCGGATGGCACTTAAGAATAAAGGCTGCTCTAGGGCTGTAGAATGCACCTTAATGTCTCTTTTTGTCTTTACAGGTTTTGGAATGCGGCGCGAGCAGAGTTGAGGCGAGCGTAATGCAGGTAAGTCGTTTTGCAACTAAGCGTTAGTAACCAATGTTCTTTGTCTTTGCAGGCCCGATGCCGGATGAGAAATGCAGAAAAAAACGCCTTGGATGCTGCCGATGGATCGGGTAAGTTGAAGCGCCAACCTTGCTTTTGCCTAACCTGTGCCTTTTGTTTTTGCAGGAGTTGCTGAAGACTGCAGATTGGTTCCAGCAGGTAATTTTCTTATTCACAGGATCCGGAGCTGAAGATTCCCTGGAGCTGACACGGTGAGCGTCCTGCTGCAGATGCAGAATAACGCGAAGCACGTTGCACCAATCGGGTGTGGTTTAAATAGCCCACAGGAGTGCTTAGGTGTCTCCTTCCTCAGCCTCGCCCAGGAAAAAAGAGTTCCTGCTTCCAGAAGGATTCCAGCATCAATGATCCAGGGAGTGGTGCCTGCCCCACCCAGAAGAAAAAGTAGTCCCTGCCAGAAGAGAATGAAACATCATTCTGCTGGTAAGTAAGCAGCATGGTCTGCTGCAGGTAGGTCCACCCAAGCACTTTCACACTTGTTATGAGCCCGGCGCTTCCTGTGCCGGGACTGGTCCATTTTATGAGCCTGGCACCACCGGTGCCAGGACAGGGTCCAAAAGGTCCCCATTGGGACTGGCTGGCGCCGATGGTATATGTTATGAGCCTGCTTCCAAGGGTGTTGGGTTGGTCCTGACTCCTTGGAAGCAGTGGTCATGACAAGGAGATCACATTCAAGGGAGAAGCTTTGGTCCCATAGTTCTCAATGAAATTCCTGTAGTACCCAGTGAGACCTAGGAAAGCTCTCACTTGGGTTTGAGTAGTAGGGGAGGCCCAGTTTTGCACAGCTTGTACTTTGCTGGGCAACAGCCTTATTTCACCTCCTCCTACCTCATGACCAAGGTAGACCACTTTACTCTGACCAATTTGACATTTGCTTGCCTTTATGGGCAGATGGGCCTGCTCAAGAGCCTGCAAAACATATCCTAGGTGATCAATATTGTTCTTTCCATGTAGGGCTGAACACTGCAATGTCATCCAAGTATGCCATGCAGAAGTCCTCCATCCCATTCAGAACTTGATGAACCATCCTCTGAAATGTAGCAGGTGCATTCTTTAGTCCAAAAGGCATTACCTAAATCTGGTAGAGGCATACTGGGGTACAAAATTCAGTTTTCTCCTTGGCATGGACTGTCGGTGCTATTTGCCAATAGCCTGGGGTTAGGTCAAATGTGCTGAGGTACTTGGCTGAACCAAGTCTATCCACCAGCTCATCTGTCCTGGGCAAAGGATGGGCATCAGTCTTAGTGACTGCATTTAGAGCTCTATAGTCCACACAGATTCTCAACTTCTTGGATCCTGCCTTTGGTACTAGAACAACTGGACTAGACCATGGACTTGTACATGGCTCTATAACCCCGAGATCAAGCATCTTGTTGACCTCTCCTTTGATGTGGATCTCACATGTTCTGACATTCTGTAACCCCTGCTTTTGACAGGTAAACAGTCACCAGTGAGAATATCATGCTGGCCCCAAGAGGTCAAGCCTGGCGATAGAGAAAACAGGGAGGCAAACTGATTCAACAGAACTTTGCACTCCTCCTGTTGTTCAGAAGTCAGCTGAGAAGAGAGATTAACTCCTTTAATCTGTTCATCTAAAGGTTGCCCTCTGAGGAGGTCAGGTAGAGGTTCACTCTCCTCTTCATCTTGAGCTGAAGCTAGAAGCAAAGCTCCCACTTCTGGTCTCGAGACATAAGCCTTTAAACGGTTGGTGTGAAAGACTCTTGGAGCCTCCTTAGGTCTTGAGCGAACTCAACCATGTTGGCCTTCTCGTCTTGCCACTGTTTAACCAGAGCCTGACCTGCTTTTAAGTTATTGCTTGCTTCTGCCATCATGTGTGACACTCTCTAACCCCTCCTTGATCAGGGCCAATGGACCTCTGACTGGATGGCCATTGAGAAGTTCAAAGGGACTGTAACCATTTCCCTCCTGAGGGACTTCTCTATATGCAAAGAGAAGGCATGGCAGTAGAAAGTCCCTCTTTTTCTTAAGCGGTTCTTCTAAAGCACCTATCAAGCTCTTCATAGTACGATTTTTTTTTATGTTATTTCATTAAAATAAAACTAATGCATTCTTGTATGTCTATCAAAACCTCAACACATTAACATTGACTATATGACATCCTGAAAGGTAAACCAAAATAACTTTTACAATTTACTATACAATCATTCATCATAATGCATGATAATCTACAAGACTCTTGTATACCATATCACAATGATTACCAAATCATTATTGGATGAAGTTTCCTTTAAAACTTTTGAATTATTTCCACATTGAAAATGGGGAAACATGACATTTTTAAACTAAGTTGACAGTAAGACTTGTTAGGCATTTTTTTATCCGATATCCCCATTTTGATTTTTGCCCACTTTTAGAAGTTGCAATTACATACCCAACTGATCTTCATCTAATTTCACCTTTATACTTTCAAGTAGTAGGATTAATTTGAGAATTAGATTTTGACTGTATCCTTCCTTACAGCGTTTCCAGAGGGATTCCCTTGCAATATATGATTTATTTGAGAGAAAATGCTCAAAAATCCACATGCGTGGTTCTTCTAAATGTGTGCAAAAGATTGCAAGGTGTTTTAGGGTTTCAAATAATGCGTTATCTGCACAGAAAGGACACATTCCTGATCCCATGGATATTTGTCCACCTTACCAGTGTTTTGTTCCGAAGGCCGTTAGAAATTGATTTAATCTGAATCGCATGTAGATGTTTCTGGCTTTGGCCGACGGGAACTGAGTGATGTATTTTTGCCTAGTCTCCCATTTACTCCCGATTAGATTGTATTCCTCATAAGAGGAATATGTTCCCATTTTATCTAACATACAACACCATTGGAATCTTTGGTATTTTCTTTTTTGGCTAGGAAGCCACATGCAGATGGATTCTGGGGTTTCATTAATTGCCAATAAGATTTTCTTAAATTTTAGGGTTAATTTATTTAGTGATATGATGCTCGAGTCGCCTAAAGCTTTATTCAACTCTATATATAGAGTTTTTGGGAGGATTCAACATTTTAGTATAATTGGTTATGCTTCTCCAGTTATGTTTGGCAGACAGGGGTATAAGGTTTAGCTCATGGCAAATAATTACGTTTGGAATAGATGAAGCCATCTCCAAAGCGTTTTTCCATAGTTTTCCCTGCAATGTGTCTAAAAAGTCATCAAGCTCATAGCTGCAAATGCCCAAGCTATACAGTATGATGGGTTCTACTTTGAGTAAATAGAATTGCATCAACGGAAGTAAGGAAAACATGCAGTATTTGTGGAATATGATCTTCATTTGAAATGAAAGGATTTTGACCTTTTGCAGAAGAAAATTGTTCCACATTTTCAGGGAATATGAGTCAGTGAGTGGATATCCTAAGCAACGGAGCATTGGTGAGTACTCCACCTTGATCCCATTCAGGGACCACGAAAAATGCGGAGTCTTGAATTTTCCATCAGAGAAAATTGATATAAAGGATTTTGGAGGGTTTGGGCATAGGTTATGTGCAAGGGCAAATTCTGCAAATAGATCTAATTTCCTTTGCAGGCCGAATGGGGTTCTGTCAAAGAATAGCAGATCGTCTGCGAAGCCCATCCAATCCAACTTGAACGAGCCAAGTCTGATAGGATAACACTCCCCCCTCCGCCATCGTTCATCCAAACCCAAAACGTACAAATTGAACAGAACTGCTGCCATATTGCAGCCCTGTTTGACCCCCGTTTCCGTGGTAACGGGGTCAGTGAGGGCTCCTTCTTTATTTAACCGAATTCGGTAGTTGGTGTTTTTGTGTAGTAAAGCAATTAAAGCAACCATTTGGGATGGAATATCCAAGAGTAACATTTTGTTCCATAAGAGTTCTCGTATTACACAGTCAAAAGCTGCAGTCAGATCCAAGCTAGCTATATATACCGAACCGGTTTTAGAGGACGATGGTTGAACTTGGAGATGACAAAGTATAGTAGCGTTCAACGGACAGCCAATGTGTTTCCTAAAGCCTACTTGGTAGGGTGAAAGTAGATTTTGGTTGCCGATGAGCTTTTGCAGCTTTTGTAACAAGAGTAGCGAAAAGATTTTCGATGAAGCATCTGTAAGCGCTATCGGACGGTAGTTAGCTGGGGAGTCTGGGGGACCCTTTTTGTAAATGGGGATGACCAAAGCTGATGACCAGGAGGGGGGAGTGATACCCGTCTGTAGAACTACATCAAAGCTGATTTTCAGGATGTGAGCCCAGAATACTGGGTTTAACTTATATACACATGCAGGGAGCCCATCAGGGCCGGGAGCTTTAGAGTGTTTTAATTTCCCTTTGGCCTCAATAGTATCCTGAGTAGTCCACATAGCTTGCATACCCAGTCGCAGTTTAGGTTCACTCCCTTTAAACTGAATAAAGCGTTCAGGCAGTTGGAATTTAGCTTTGATATGCAAGGCCCAGGCTTCAGCTGCTATCACTGATTCAATTGGGTTCACTAAGTCAGAGGTAATGGTACGCAAAGTGGACCAAATTTGCCTGGCGTCATGTTTCAACAAATGGTGAATTACTTTTTGATTATCTTCATAGTGTAATTTACTTTTCATCCATTTTAGCTTATTTTTGTAAGTTTGTTTAATCGTTTTTATTTGAACCGTGCGAGAGGTTCTCTAAGAGAGAGTATGCTTTTGTTAGTTTTCTGATCTCCAGATTTTTTTGGGCTTTTAGGGTCACTATATACTGATTAAACTTATGGGCATGACAGGATATTACGTGTGCATTCTTCGAGCCTTCTCGTACGAGTTTATGAAGGTGAGTTTTTATTCTAAGAACATTCTTAATTTCGATTTGTGGGAGGGAAATTCCTCCGACAGCCGTGTTAGAAGTGATGTCAGCATCCTGCTCTAAATGGTTGATAAAGGTGCTGCACACTCTTGGGTTCCATCTCACGGTAAGAGAGTGGTGGTCTGGTTCTAACAAAGCTGTAGTTACCTCTTCAGGATAACGGGCTATGGGGAAGTTCAGAGTTAGTGCAATTATCATATGATCTCCTACAGTGGGATCAATTATCAACATAGAATCAACATACCAATACAGACTCGAGGAAAAAAAGAAATAATCAATTAGGGACTTGTTGCCACCTCTCTTCCAGGTATAGGTATAGGAGTCCAATGGAAAAGTTGGGGTTTGCATGTCCCAATCGAGAAAAAATGGATTCCATAGGTGTCCATTTCGCTTTGAGTGAGTCGAGTGGTTGTTCCACATAGTTCTTGGGTAGGAACTTTCTTCATGGCAGTAACAATTCAGGTCGCCACCAGCGATTATTCTAACAGAAGGATGTGATATCATTGCTTTTTCTATGACGTGATTCAGTTCATCCAGTTTATCTTCAAGTGGGGTATTAAGTTTATTCCAATAGATGCATATTAATAATATAATAATGGAAGGATCCTCATCGTCTATAAGAACAACAGCTAACAGAGAGTCAGAACTACTAATTTTTTCAGTGGAGCACTTACAGGCCGTGTTAATCATGATTGCAAGACCTCCCGAAGGTCTTCTCAGGGGTCCACGACTTGCTGCTTGGAGGTAGGTGTGGTAGCCCTCAATGGTAAAGTTTTTGTTGGGTCATCGATTCTTGTAAAACAATGATATCGGGTCAATGTTGGTAATTACAACTATACCATTTTTTAAAGTTATTTAGGCCGCAGGAGTTCCACAAGATGAATTGAAATTTAGCAGAGCTATGAATGTCTCATCGTATTAGGTTGATTATTTGTTTGGTCAGATTTAGGATCCTTCCATGACATCTCTTTCAATAGTGTTACAAAGGCCATGAATTGTTTCATTGTATTTGCGTCAATATTTGTGGGGTCACCTTTGGTGGAGCTATTGGACATGATCTCCTCGGAAGGGGGAGCTGACTCCAGAAAGCCAATTACATCATAAAGGGAGGAGAATAAACTAGGTAGCAAACCTATCAAGGCTAAATCCTCTTGATGCTCCCACATCAATTTCAGTATAAAAGGGGAAGTAAATTTGCATATCATTCTGTTATTGTTCACATTGGCCAATTTCACCCAGTCAATATCATTAGATCTAATTATTCGAAGTGCTGGGATCTCCTGTATAATTGATAGCAAGAATGCGCGATTCAGACAAGCCTTTCCATGTCGCGTTGGTTCGCTTTCCCACCCCATTACAGCAGCAGATTTTAAATCATTGGAATTGTCGCATGCAGTGGGGCGAGGCGGCGCCGAAGTTGAAGCGTTGCTGTTCATTCTTAAAGGAGTCATATGCTCTGCTTCTTGCGGGACTTCTTGATCGGTTATATCGTCTGGATCTCCATTAGTAATTTTTTTCTTTTGCGCCAGCAACTAGAGGCTTGCGACCGTTTGGGACAGTAGACTGAGTACTTCCTTTCTTGTTCGTGCAATTGGCTTGAATTGGAACCCCTTGTTTGTTTTCCACCCCAATAATCACCTTTTCAGTCCTTTTATTTCCTAGCATGGGACAGAAACTGGATAGTACTGATTGTTTATGGTTTGGAGAGTTGTTTTCTGGACTAGATCCCAGATTTTCACTGGTTTCTCCTTCCGTTTCTGAGATAGCCCCTTTTTTGGATTTTATGTTAGATTTTTTTGCAACCTTATTCGTTTGTCTAGTTTTGGACTCATTCGTTTCTTTCATTTCTAGAACAACTTTCTTTTCAGGTGAATTTTGTTGTTTTTTTTGCTTGAAGGTCTGTCTGCTTAATTTCGGGAAGGTTTAGCAGTACCTTCGATTCTTCATTCAATTGGTGTAAATCTATAATCGCATCTTCCCCGGATAGATTACAGATGTCCCTCATATGTGTATTGTGTGTGTCGATTTTCTCGATTGCTTGATTTTTTAGTTTTTTTTCCGATTTTCCTTTAATTTTTTTCTCCTTAATTTTTCGCTTTTCTGCATGGGCTATAGCTTTCCTTTGTTTTTTTGTTTGTGGAAGCATGGTCTGCTCAGCAATATGAGGGACATTTGGGAGCAGATCCATTGCTTCTTGTAGCTCAAAACCCACTCCAGTTAATTCAATTAGGTCAGTGAGTGCCGAGGGACTGTCCAATGGATCAGCTTCTTGTCCGCTCATGGGAGTCTTGACCTCAGATTTATTTGGATTAGTGTAGTTTGCAAGGGTGGTTGCCATCTCTTTTATGAGAACTGTCAATGCTGCTATGTTCAGAGCATTTGAATCTTCTTTTTGTGCAGTGGACGAGGATGTATTCGTCTCTGAGATGGGTTTAGGTTTTACACCTTCTGACACTGCCTCTGCAAATGACTTAGTCTGTGTAGCATAGTTACGTGTATTGGACTTCTCATCAGACTTTTGAGAAAGTGCCGAGAACATATTACATGGCAGGAGCATTCCCTCCATTTTACTCTGCTTACTAATGAGTTCACACATTTGTAGTTGTACAATTTTAATCTCTTCGTGTGTTTGCTCGTGGCCCTTGTCTAATAAGTTTCAAATCCGGGTCAACACTGGGAAAGATTCAAGGCTTTGATGTTGCTCATTCGGACTTTCTCTGTGTTCATCGGGTCTATGGTCCGCCCGTGGCCTTTGCATATGGTCCATGGAAACGTTGAATTCATCGAGAGGGGCACCATAATGTTCAGAACTATACAAGGGTTGGGTTCCTTGCATAATTGATTTTTCAGAGATTGGAGAACTATTAATCTGTTTATAGGTTGGATCCACTATGGGCATTTTAGGAGAAAAGATGCTCCCTATCTCTCGGGCTTCTTTCTTTGCATTAAGGTGCGAAGGCATAGAATAAGCATATTTGGGAGGATTGTTGAATTGCTTTTTTGTTAACCGGAGTGGAGGGTTCATGTGAAAGTCTGATACGCTTTCCCAATTCGAATTCTACTGCGGGGGCTAGAATAGAAAAGTCAGCAGGGTAGATGCCAAACTTTTCAATCCCCATTTTCTTCCTAATCTCGTCTCTATCAAGGCTGATGTCGAGGAACCTGTCTACATTAGCCCATCCTCTCGGTGAGATTTTATTCGCCTCTTTGATGGATAGGGATCCCACCACCTTCTTAAATGCAGATGTTATTATTCCCGAAGTAGGGGTTTCACATTCCCGGGGAGAGTGAGATTTCTCTTTCTTTTGAGATATACTATTGTTAGGGGTTACGTTTTCTATTTTCACATATTCATCGTGTTGAATGGCGCCGGGCTTACTTTCTTCTTCTTCGGCAATCTTGGTAGGGGAATTGGAGGTAAACATTTCTTTAGATAAATACAGGGTACATGCATTGTTTTCCAATCCTGTCTCGGGATTAGCCGAAGCTTCTTTACCTCTATGCTCTATTTTAGGATCTATCGGATGGGTTTGCTCTTTCTCAGAGGGAGCTTTCAAAGTCACCGCCTCTAAAGGAGGTGGATTGGGTACAGAGCTAGGGGTTTCTTTGGTTTCCTCTTCTAAGATAGAGGGGATGGTTGAAAGTACGGGGATGGGATTGACCCAGAGTGTTCAACCTCGTTGTTTTTTTGTTTATTCATGGTTGATTTCTTACCACTGCGCAGCCCTTCGGCCATTGTTAAGGTAAATACCGTATGAATAAAAGTATGCCTTTGCCTATATAGTTCAACCACACCTCACAACAAGTAAATACAGCCAGCCATAGGACCTATTCATGCAATTCAATATGTATCAGAGACAGGAGAAACAAATGACTGGAAATGAATTAAGTTCTTCCGCTTACCAGCGCCCTAGCACCCTAGCAGCCTAACAGCCCAACAGTCCACTTACGATGCACTTCTGATGCGTGCGCGCGATGCGTGCACTCCAGTGCAGATATAGGAAGTGGATGGCAGAAGGCAGGAGCGAGGGAGACGGGCTAGGAGGCGGGCGGAAGGCGGGACCCAAAAGGATTGGCAACTTTAAGGTCCAATGGCACATAGTCCAGCGTGTTGCGGCGAGGTGTCAGGCTTCCTCTTGCCGACTACCGTTGCGGACACAGGTTGATTGTATCAGGTGAATTAAACCTCTCTACCAGTCCATTTGTCTGTGGTTGGTAGGCTGTAGAGAACTTGTAAGTGACACCACAGTTTTTCCACATGGCTTGCATGTAGTGGAACACACAAAATCCCATAAGAATGGCTTCCTCCCTTTTAGGCTATGAGTCTCTCTATAGTATCTGCCAGATAAATAGACACACTACCCTTTCAAAATTTAGGTAGGCACACAAGGTTATTAAAAAAAATATATACATATTTTAATGTCTATCAATTCATAAAACACAATTATAAAAATCAGAATACATATAAACAACCTTAATGGTTCACAAAAAACTTACATCTTTCCATCATTTCATTACAATGAGTATGCATCAAACCACCTTCTGCCATGTTTGTAAACCCAACCATTACATGTAACCACAATTAACTGTCTGTTTTCATTGCAACATTCCCCTTTTCATTAGCGAAATAAGTGTGTCAAAACTAAACATGTGTTTCTAGAATCTATATGCGTTTTTCTAATACAATCAAATTAATATTTCCTTTGTATTTTCCATAGATTGTGTCTTCAGGACACTTTGGGCCTCATTCCGAGGCTGGAGGTAAGGGTTAACGGTCACCGTTAATGGCAACGGTGACCGTTAACACTTACCACCATATTCCGAGTTCCCTTTTGCGGGTTGGCATTTAACGCCTGCTTTTAGCAGGCGTTAAAAATCCAACCCGCAAAGGGACCTTGGAGTAAATTACGGCACCGTAATTTACGGTGCCGTAATTTACTCCTTCCCCATTCCCATTGATCCCTATGGGGGCAGGAATGGGGATGGGGAACCGGTATGGTGAATGGGGAATTACGGGTCCCTCCAACCTTGGAATTGACCGGTAATTACTCCATTCACCATGCCGGATTTCCATGGAGTAAATAGCTCCATGGTTGCTTACCATGGTGCTATTTACTCCATGGATAGCGCCAGCCTCGGAATGAGGCCCTTTCTCTTTTTTTCATCACGCAGACGTGTTAAACGTGTTGCATACTAGGAACCAACAAGTGCTCCCAAATAGATCTAAAAGATTAAAACAGACTAACATACATATAAATATGTGTGATTTTGTGTAATATGTATCAAAGCAAAGATACCAAATACACATTCTACTGTTTCTTTTTAGCCCATGGGATATCTTTTAATCAAGCCCCGATTCGGGCTATTTGGGCACCAAACCGATATGTGCTCAATGTACAGTGTCACTATCTCCATACTTATTTAAACTCTGTTTTTAATTAGCCATACCCCCGTTTCTAACCGGGTACTTAATGTACAACACAATGTATTTGTACCATGTACCATCCTAGTTTTTACAGTTGTAAAAAAAAACATTTGTCTCAACATTTGTATCAAACTTCTATGCGGTGTTCATTATTTACTTCTACAGTCATATTTCTGTGAAATGTCATCCTTTTACTCACTGGTAAAAGTAAAGACGTGCTATCTTGGTACTTCTTATTTTCTTAGTGCTTCCCTCTGGATCCTCTAGGCCAACTAGGACCCGTATTGCATGTAGTGGGACATAAAATTGAATCCCCTGTCGGATATCACTTCCTTAGGAAACCCTAACCTGGTAGAAATACCAAGTAGAGCCTTAGCCACAGCCTGAGCTGTAACAGTTCTCATAGGTATAGCTTCTGGGTATCTTGTAGCATGGTCTACTACAACCAGGATAAACCTGTTCCCTGAAGATGTGGGAGGATCAAGGGGACCGGCAATGTCAATGCCCACCCTCTCAAAAGGAACTCCCACCACTGGGAGAGGCACCAGAGGTGCCACATTCTTTGCTCCACCCTTGCCAGAGGTTTGGCAAGTGTGACAGCTCCTACAGAATTTGTCAACTTCTGAACCCATCTTAGGCCAATAGAAATAAAGGGAAAGCCTTTCCTTGGTCTTCTTGAAACTCAAGTGACCAGCCAAAGGTATCTCATGGGCTAACTGTAGGAACTGGAGTCTGTTGGCAGGGGCACTACAAGTCTTTTGCAGTCCCCAGGGGTAGACTCAGTCGGTTCACTGTAGAAGAGGCCATCTTCCCAGCTTAACCTGTGCTTCCCAACTTCTTGCCCATCAAGTTGGTTAGCAGCCTGTTGTCGAAGACCTTCGAGAGTACAACACTCTCTCTGTCCTTGCTAAAGTCTGCCCTGTTGGGTCCACCTTCTGCCAGTAAAGACTGCAGCTCAGGATGTTCAACAGGGTCAAGATCTCCAACTAAGACAGTGTCTTCTTCCAGATCTGACTCTTCGGATGCTGGTTCAACCACACAAGGTTGCATCTCACACTCTGTCTCAGCAGGTGGAGGGATCACAGGTGTGATCTTGGACAGTTTCGGTGATGTCCTTGTTGGTAGCACAGTGGTACTGTCTGTCTTTTTCCTGGAGGACTTGGGTTTCCCCTTTGCCTCTGTTTTCTTTGAAATGGCAGTAAGCAACTCCTGTGGAGTGGGAGTGATATTTTCTTCCATCATCTCCTCTGGAGAGCCTCTCAAGGTTCTCTCCATTGCAGACCTTGTGAGCTCCTGTTTCCTTTTAATTGGAGGCCTGGGGGTGCTTGACACAACTCCAATAGGTTTAAGGTCATTACCCAACAGGACTCTCCCAGGCACTTCACTCTGCACACTAACAGGTATCTTGACAGTCATATCATTACACTGGATGAGAGCTGGTAACTGGGGAAGCATTTGCACAGGGCCTCCAGCTAACTTGGTGAGGTGTTTGGGTGCCCTAGCAACATCCTCCACCTTAAAGAATAATTCATCCACCACAGTTATGCTGGCTCCAGTGTCTCTGATGGCAGGAGTCTCCTGGCCATTCACAAGAACACTATCTTTATAATACTCTTTAGTATTATCTTGGATTGAGTTATAGACATCTAAATTCTGTTGTTCCCACAAGCCCAGGGACACGAAAGAAACACTGATTGAGATTCTCATGGGTTCATCAGCCAGTAGGTGAACGTTTCCACTTGCCATAGGTACTTCTTCCTCTGGGGAGAAGGCTAAGGAGAGAGTGTGGACTCCTGAAGGTTTACCCTCACATCTGGGATCCCCTTTCACATGGTCAGTTGACCCACAAACATAACAATTCCCAAATGTCTTAATGAATGGGGGTTTGTTCTGACTTCCATCTGGTTTGGGTCCAGATGGTGTACTAGCCTGATTCGGTTTCCCTTGTGGTTTACCCTTATGTTGCTGTTTGTGGCCCTCTTTTGGATTGGAGGTATTAGAATTCTCTTTGTTGTCTTTCTTTGGTTGCTTCCCCTCATCCTTTTTCTGAGTAGCCCCAGAATCCTTGTGAGTAGCCCTGTTGGCCACCCACAAGTCAGCAGCCTTAGCTAGCTTCTTTGAATCTATCTCATTAGAATCAGCCAAGTGCTGTCTGAGCTCGGGAGAGCAGACATCAACAATAGACTCCAACATTACAAGATTTCTCATGCCTTCATAAGTGTTTACTCTGTAACCCTTAATCCAACCATCTACGTTTTTCAAACATTCACATACCCGGGTAGCCCAAGGGGTACCATCATGCTTTTTGAGGGTCTTAAACCTCTTAAGGTACTGGGAAGGGGTCTTCCCGAATCTAGCAATTAAAGCTAGCTTCACACACTCATAATCCATCCTATCCACCTCCCCCAACTCCATCACAACATCAGATGCAACAGTGGGTAGCCTAGAGAAAAGCCAGGGAAACAATTGATTCCCTGTGAGACCTTGAATACCATGGTTATATTCAAACATTGCCAACCAATCTAAAATATCAAGCTTAACCTCACACATACCCACAATTTCTTTAGGCATACAGGGTCTCTTAGGACTAGAAGACCTAGAAGACTCTGGGAGAGAAGCATTCTCAAGAGACAATATTTTCAATTCAAGTTCATGATTCAACTCCATTTCGCTGAGCTTACGTTCTTGGTTTTCTGTTCAGTTTGGGCATTTAAACATTTGAATTCCAGTTCAAGCCTCATTTTCTCTAGAGCAATGAATTCAGGACTGAGTGTAGGACCTGTGGGGGTCACAGTGGACAAGGGTTGAGGTTACTGAGCAGGCAAGGGAGCAGAGAGACCTACATTAGGAGACATCTCTACTTCTTCCAATTCAACAGTAACAGATACATTATCATCCTCAATACTTTCCACATTTGCTGGGGAGTCATGTATTTCAGACCCACTCCCTAGACTTGGACTCTTTAACAACTTTTCAACTAATTCAATCTTTTTGCCTTTGGCAGAGAGTTTCCTTTCTTTACACATGTTTCTTAAATAATCGGCAGTGTACCTCAGGAGGGTCTCCTGACTGTGGCTTTCCATATCAGACATGATTATTGTTGCTTTTTAGTGATGTTAGCCTTGTGGTTAGTTGACTCAAGGTAATAGCAGCACTCTAAGTGTAATTACTATACTTTTATCCTCACCGCTGTACACCAGTGTTAGGCAGAATTATATGCAGTACCCTTTGGGAACACTACACACAATTAAGACTACAAGTAACAGTACAATTTCACTTATAGTGGTAGCAGTAGCTGAGCAGCCAGACTTATCTCAAGAGTAAGTGAGCAGTACAAATAGTGACACAAAGGACAGCAATTACTATGATTCAGGCAAACACTGACTCAAGGTTTCTAAGTAAAAGAATATATATGTATTTACTCAACAGTTGTATAACATTTCACTATTTTAAGCAAGGTCAAAATCACAATCATAAAAACACCACACCACTTCCCTTAAATTCCAGACAAGTTAAGCTCACAAAATGAAGTGGGAGCAAAATGGCACTCCAGCAATTTAAAAAGGAGGGAAAGACAAAGTTATCAGAAATTAGGCAAAACCAACAGGTAAGTATTCTGAGCAGTTGAACAAGAGAGACTACAGTGAGGAGATCAGCTAGAAAAGGTTTAGGGCCAAGGTCAATAGGTCAAAAGTCTTTTGCTCAAGATCACAAAGTTCAGGGTAGTTTGGGGTAAAGTTTGTGGCACAGATTCCGGACACGGTTGGTTGGTAGAAGAGATTGTTCAAAGGGAAGAGAAGGACAAGCCCTCGGGTTGGAGAAAGATTTCAAACACTTTCACCGCGGCTGAACGAAACGCACAACCGGATTTGCACATTACCTTAAAACGGAGAGGGGGCTGTAGCTGAGGCAGACGTTCCTGGTAGTTCCTGCAGGCTCACGGTTCCTGAAGCGACTGTCGGACTGATCAGAAGTAGGAAGACTGGAGGGTCCTGCACTACCCAAGGAAGAAACCAGCAGCGGCGCCAAACAACAAATAAAAGGTGTGCTCCTTAAAACCCAAGCAGGGTCCGACCTTCCTGGCTATCCGGCCCACTGTAGCTCTGTACAGCGAATTCGACCATAGGAGGGGTCCTGGCTTGTAGTTTGGGCGAACTTGTTGGTCCCACCAGCTCAAGGGAAGAAGTTTCCTGAAGGATCTTCTCTGTCGTCGGATTTGGAGATGCGGGCCTGCAGCAGGGCTTCACCGGCCGGTTCAGTCGTTGTAGGGGTCCTTTTCTTCCAGTTCCTCGTTGGTTCTTTGGTTCTAGTGGCGACTCTCTCTTCCCAGTCCCAGAGACCTGCTTTTTATGCAGTTTTCCCCCATTCATAAAGCCTGGCTGTCAATCACACAGCAGGGTGGCTGGCCTGGCAAGGCCAGTCCCCTTAGCCAGTCAGACAAGAGTGCGACTTGGATTTCCAAGGGAACCCATGGCAGCGGTCCAAAGATCCCTCCCTCACATCCTGCCTACCTAGAATATCAGGCGCCTTAAGGAGGGCTTCTGTGGAGAAGCCTGCGAAAAGACAGCGAACAAAGGAGTCATCCCCAGTTTGGCACGCAGAGAAAAACACGAGAAAGACTTTAACAAAAAGAAATGGCGACTAAACCCAGCCGGAGCCAAAATAAAACATATATGGTCAAGCGGGTTTTATGTTCGTGGCTAATATAATAGCCTAAAACATTACCACGTTATATAAGGTAACCGCGGTAGAAAAGTTAGGGTAGATACCACTGCCACCAGCCAAGTCTTAATGTTAAGGGTGCGAAACAAGGCTCCAAGTGGCACAGACAAAAAGGGGTAAGCGTTAACCCTTTCAAATACTCCATGGAAGATGGGGTGTACTGGGTCTGTGGTTTAAAGTGACTATATAAATTTAATGGCAACTTTACCTGTTTCTGGGGGACAGTAGTCAGCCACAGAAAAATGGAGTCAGAGGGAAGTCTCAAAGACAACTCTGTGTCACTGCACTGAATGTGCTGTGTAACACACACAAAAAGTGGTGCACATGGAGTAGGTGAGGCTTCAGTGCCAAAGATCACACATAACGTAGAAATACACATAGCAAAACACATGTAAGAGTGGGGAAAAAAGGCTCACACTCTTACCAGGTGAAAAAAAATAAGTCCAAGAAATCAAGCAAAACTGCTGGGGGACTCTTTAGGCAAGGGAAATCAACCATTTATGAGAATTCTCCCTAACAAAAGGCGCCAGGACAGTGTCCACCCAGGTCTCCTGTGCATGTGACCCCTGCATGCCTGTGCCCCTGACTTCATGACCATGACAGTTATAGCCCCTACAAATGCCCTAGTCCCAAGACCTCTGAATTCCTGCGATACACGGTGACTCCAGACCACCGACCATTAACCAATCCACCATAAAAGATCTAAGAGCATGGTCGTCCCACCTTTATTTCATAGTGACATGATTTGTAATGCAAGGTGCTGGGAGGGATACATTATAGATCAAAAGCGAGGGAGGAAGCCTTGAAAGCCGACAGATGCGATCGGGATGAGTGAAGTATGTGTGGGTTAGTGTGATATTGAGACTCCCCATGTGCCACTTTTTGAGTATGTCAGGTGCATTGTATGATAGACTATCACTGTTTACAAATGTAACTAATTGCTTCCTTTGCCCTTGGTTCCCTGGAGACAATGAACCCAGCAGATCCCACATGATGGAAGACGGACGGACTGGGCTGCGACCAATGGCCTGCGATACCCTATGGAGTAGGCCGACCATGTATAGGGTCGCACCAACCAGCCACGTTGGTTTCCACTGTATATAAATGACATAATCTATGATGCTGTGTCCCCCTTTAAGCTTCTGCTTGCACCCTTTTTGGCTAGAACGTTCCATGGCAGCAGAGTTCTTTGCTGCGGCACCTATTTTTTTTTTCAAATTTTGTTTATTGGTAAAATGGCATATTACTGCATATTAAATCAGTATCTAGCATATTGATACACCAAATCCCCATGTAGGTTTTGAAACATTTTCACACTTACCCCCCAACAATGGGTATTAACTCACCTAGCCCCCTCCCCTCGCTCACCCAGAGTCTGTCTTTCGCGGCTCCAGGAATGCCACACCGGAAGTCTCTTTGGGTGAAATTTTCATATTTCGCCGGATACACCCCATGGGTCTCTGTCTCTGTTTTCGGGTCCATCCTCGGGGCACACCTGTTCACTCTTTTCTTCCTCTCCCCGTTACTGGCATGGCCCTCCCTCTGCATCTCTGCTCTCCCGGTTTACCGGGGGGGAGGATTCTGTTTAGGCCACTCCTGCTCTGTCTCTCTCTTCCCCGGCTTCATGATGCACCCATTTTTATAGAAATAAAACGTGTTATCCTTGCAAGAGTTTCCTGGGCCACCAGGAAACCACCGAAACACGCTGGCAACAACACATGTCCTATCTTCCCATGTTCCCACAAGTATCCCAACAAACACTGTACCTCACATGTGTGGGTGCACGTACCTGGGTGCAAAGGGTAAAGGCTAAACCACTGGTACACCAAAGGGCCTAGGAAGACCACCTTTGTAGTGTATTCGGTCTTGTGGACAACCCATAGATTTGGATCTGTGGTGTCGCAGCAACCAAGAAAAATAGGGAACCCAATGCATTTCTGAAAAGAAGACACCCGTGAGAATCCAAAGAGTTCTGACTTTCGCCAATCGCCCTAGAATGTAGCATCCGCAAGGCCCAGCAAACTTCAAAAGTGGAGAAAAAACAAAATGTTCAGACATTTGCCACCAGGAAACCACCGAAACACTCTGGCAACAACACATGTCCTACCTTCTCATGTTCCCAAAGGTGTCCTGATAAAAACGATACCTCACATGTGTCGGTGCACTTACCTGGGCGCAAAGGGAAAAGGCTACACCCCTGGTACACCAAAGGGCCTAGGAAGAGGAAATTCTTATGGTGTTTGGTGTCGTGCACAACCTACAGATTTGAGCCTGGGGTGTCGCAGCCACCATGGAAAACGGGGAACCCCATACATTTCTTAAAAGAGGACACCTGGGGGAATCCAAAGAGGTCTGACTTTTGCCAATCGCACTAGAATGTATTACCCACAAGGGCCTGCAAAGTCCCAAATGTAGGGGAAAAACTAAAATATTCAGACATTTGCCACCAGGAAATCACACTGAAACACGCCGGCAACAGCACATGTCCTACCTTCCCACGTTCCCACTGGTGTGCTGACGAAAACGGTACCTCACATGTGTGTACGCTTACCTGGGCAGAAAAGAAAATGGGTATACTGTCACCACGCCCAGCAGCGGTCCCAGGGAGCCCCGGCAGGGTCCGCATCCCTCACTGAAGGGAAAAGCTGTAGCTGAGCCCAGCCTGAGGTCCAGGACAGCTGAGGGTGATGCCTCTGCCTTGGGCGCCTGTCTCCCATGTGGGTTGACCGTCCCCGTCCCCAGCAGCGGTCCCTAGGAGCCCGGCAAGGTCCACATCCCTCCCCGCAGTGAATAGCTATAAGGCAGCGCAGCCAGAGCTCCAGAACATCTGGGGTGATGTTCCCGGCCATTGGCGCCTGTCTACCATGTGGGTCGATCAACCCAAGTCCAGCGGCAGTTCCAGGGAGCCCCGGCAGGGTCCCCCATCCCTATCCGAAGGTAAAACCTGCAACGTAGCCCAGCCAGTGGTCCAGCACGGTCAGGGTGATGTCCCCGATGATGTCCCCGGCCTTGGGTGCCTGTCTCCCATTTGGGTGGACGGCCCCCAAGCTCAAAGGCTGTCCCGTGTCGCCCCGGCAGGGTCACCGTCCCTTCACAGAGTGAAAATCTGTAACGGGCCAGGAACAGGGAGGCCGCCAGGGCTTCACAAAAAGGATGTACGTTGAATTAATTCTATTTGTTTTGTATTAAACATTTTGATACTTTTATAATGCAAACAATGTACGCAGTATGTAAATATTTTTTAATAGAAGTCATTGTAATCTTATTAACATTAAAAAATGTCCATTTAAACATAATGCACCCATCTGTGCACTTACTATAATTTATTTTACATACTTAGAGGAGTATTCTTCCACTGAATGTACTGCTAATTTTAGTTTCACAGCCATAACGTCATAACTACAGTTGCATGTCGAAATCTAATTTATTGGGACTTATTTACAAAAGTGTTCTTCAATGGTAAAATCCTACGGCTTTCTAAATCAGGCTTTATATAAGCACCAATGTATAAAGATAGCTAGAAAACTATCTTTATTGACTAGTATGTGAACACTTTTTAGCTACCTTGTTGTTAATATTTTTCTCTGTTTTCAGCCCCACATGATAGAAACATTTCATTATGTTTGGTGTTGGAGAGAATTACATGCTGGAAGACCACTAAAACGAAACATACCATGCCTAATTGTGGGTGAAAGACCAAATATACAACGTGTAATAGATACAATAGCAAGAAGGTATCCTGTTAGTACAAATAGGTTTAAATGTTGATAGTACTATTTAACATGCATATATCATGTTCCTTGATTAGTTAAGTAAATTACTGTCGCCATGGGTTTCTCTCCTTGACACCACCACCACCCAGGAGGTGTTATTTAAGACCCTGTCTTATATACCATACTTGTGAGCCTTGGGATTGTTGCATAGCTTATTCTACCATGCACGTTTGACCCTTAAGGAAAGACACATAGCTAAGTACACATGACAAGATAATTAGGCTACAAAATTAGCAGGTCGCAGTTAACAGACTTGCTATTAACAGACTGAGATCTGGGCACAAACCAACAGGTTGCGGAAATCTCAGCTCCTCTCATAAACTAAATATTTTATATATTTTCTTGGTTGCTCACTGGGTGGCAGTCTGTCTGAACGCCTTCTCATTTTGAATTTTCCATAATAATTTTGGGGTATTTTAGTTGTAGTCAGTTGTTACATGATTTTCATGTGTTCATCAAACGTATTTTAATGGGCAGATGTTTCTGATCAGTCCCTGTAAAAGCAGCATAGGGAGCACATTGTAGATTTTAATGAAGTTGTACGCATTCGGGTGAGTGCATCTCAGTGAGTGCTGTTTCGCTCCTCTGCCTTACTGCCTGGATTTACTCCCGTTGTGATCCCGACCTCACTTCTTCCTGTGTAACGTGGAGCTTCAACTTGCCTTGGACACTTAATAACGTGTATAGGACAGGCCCACTTTTACCTGGCATGCTTATCAAGAAGGGGGTGCGCGCATCTGCACGTGCACATTCGGGTGAGTGCATCTCAGTGAGTGCTGTTTCGCTCCTCTGCCTTACTGCCTGGATTTACTCCTGCTGTGATCCCGACCTCACTTCTTCATGCCTAACGTGAAGCTACCACTTGTCTTGGCCTCTTGATAACGGTATATACTAAAGGCTAACACACCGGACTTTATAAGTTGTGATATTAAGAAACCAGACTTTTATAACTGCCTATTTTTTTTTTATTTCAGCGTATAGGCCATGCCCACTTTTTCCCGGCGTGCTTATCAAGATGGCGACGCGTGCATCCGCGCGCTTGTATTCAGGTGAGTGCATCTCGGCGAGTGCTGTTTCGCTGTTCCGTGGTTCAGCAGTGCCGGGTGCACTTACCCTTTCTGGCTGTTACACATCTCTCCAGTTTTGTCAACTCTTGTAACTGTGACGCTTGTTGTTAAAGCCACGCATTGGAGACATGGCTACCTACATGTTAACATCCAACATGCCGAGCAAAGCAGCTAGTGTTGCCTCTCGAGTCGACTTGACCACACCCCCACCCCTGGGTAAAGGGGACGCTATTCCAATTAAAAGCATTGGCATGAAGCAATCCCTGTCCAAACGATCTGATCCAAATCAGCAGGGCCAGACATCCGTCAGTTTTGCTGCACCAACAAGAGCGGTTTTAATTCCCGACGGCTGGCAGATTACAAGGCTTGGCTCCAACTAAATTACTAAAGCAGCATGAGTTACATCAAGCTCTGCAAACTCACTCAGATACATCTTTAAATGTGAGTATACTACAGCCTTTGTCTGATACTGCAATGCTGGCCTGTGCCACACCTGTTCCTATTGACACTGACAACTCCTGAGGCAGCTACACCAGTGGATGGGCACGACTCCTCTGCCCCACTGGTTCATGCAGTCGACTCATCTTCAATACTGCTATTATATTCCCAAGCCATGCATGCAAAAGGCGTTACAGTTGCAAATAATTCCGCCTGCCCTTTTTTTCTACCCCCGGCCTCCTGTGCCAGCGAAATCACAGTCCAATGATGTCAGCTTTCCGCAGCCTCCTTCTCTGGTGTGTAACACTGTTATTGAAACTCAGATGGACAGTGTGTAACACTGTTATTGAAACTCAGATGGACAGTGCTGGCAACAAATCACTTTTAAATCTCTCAAATTCTCCCATATTGTACCCGGAAACAGGCAAGCAACCAGAGGGTCTGCTCCCCTGAATCAATAGTCTTGATGCAAGCTGCCCACTCTTCAGCAGCTCGGGTTCTCAATGTCACAAATCTTCATTGATGGATAAGTCTATTAAATGCTCATATGAAATGATAAACAGTCAGACTAGACACATGTCCCTTTTCCTGGATGCTGAATATTAAAGACATCCCTTATTATTCCCGACACTTGCTGTGCATAATGGTAGAGTGTGGCTAGGTTCTTCCACCCGATCCTCCTCCTTTTCTTTCTCCAACTCTCTTTCATTGGCATGATGATGCTATTCGGTGCTCCAGATTTGGTGATGTTATTTTCTATAGAGACAGGTCATAGTATCTGGGCACGCTCCTGCTTTGTAGAGGGTGAGTGTTTATTCAAAAATTGTAATGCAAAATGGAATAACCATATATATTTAATTTGTTTTTTTAGTTAACTTGCTTGTTATCTGTATAAGAGTTCACCTTTTTACTAGTGTGAAGCATTCCAAGTGTGACAAGACTTATTGCCTGGCATTGTCAAAGGGGAGTGGGAACTGTGAGAAACCCAAAGGTGTCTCACCCGCAAGTCCCCGCTAGTCCCTGCAGATCTCTCTCTCAGGTGACCAGGGCACAGACATCGCTTTTGGATCCAGACCCTGGGGGTGGACCAGTGCGGGAGGATCACCTGTATGAAGGGTCCTCAGGGAGTGGGAGTGGGAGTGGGACACCGAATGGTGAGGCACGGTATCAATCTCTTCCCTGTAACACCTTTATCCCATAGGATATTTAGAAACTCAACCCCCCGCCCCTTTCCTGCACTAACACTTTCTCATGGACAGCCCACTCTGGGAGAAAACAGACTCACACCCAAGCCATGTACATGACCTGTCCCAATACTATGGTCAGGCAATTATCGACAATCACTCACACCTGACTTCCATTACACTTCCCCACACGGATAAAAGGCGGAGCACGAGAGCTCACTCTGAGCGAGGCAAAACACCCAAAGGTACAGCAGTTTCGAGTTGGCAGTTGAACGAGGAGAGAAAGATGGCCAGGCACGAGGGGTTTGTGAGGGTGGCAACACCCTCCACCTCGTTGACAGGAAGCCGCCACTGTCAATAAACCTTCAAGGCAGAAAACGTAAGACCAGGAAACCAGGCTTAAAGAATTCTGCATTGTGTGTCAGAGATATCGAGGGTCCTCCCACGTAACTGGCCATGGTGGCGAGGAGCAGAAGACGCTGTGGTATGGTCCTTGGCTCCAAGAACAAAGAAGCAGCTGAGATAAACACAGCCGGTGAGTTGGGGAGACCGGTCTGTGTTGAAGTCAAAGTTGCAAGGGCCAACATTGTAAAGTGAGCGATGCAGAGAACATTGTTAAACGTGTGTGATGAAAGACACGAGTGAAGTTAAAATGCTGATGAATATTTGAACATTAGAAGAAAAGATATGATACCGTTGACAAAGTAGTCCGGCACTGTGAATGTGCTCAATCAAAGGTATCTGTACGGTACCTTGACGAAAGGAAACGAAAGCAGAAGATCGATGTGAAGTGTAAATTGTGTGAAGTGAATCGAAGTGGTCCTGCGACGGTTCAAGCAAAACCCATCGCTCCTTTGAAAGTCTTCGATTCTGGTATCAAAAGGGATCTGAGCCTGGACGAAGGGGATCCATGGTCCAAGCCCGAAACGAGGGAGATCAAGTTGTGAATATTATGGAAAAAGGGATCTGAGCCCGAACAAGGGAGACCAAACTGTGAACATTGTAGAAAAGGGTTCTGAGCCCAGATGGGGTTGGGGGGGTGGGGGTCCGAGCCCAAAGGAGGGAGACCATTCTTGAACTTCTGAAAGTGAAACCTTGAAAAAGGAAAAGGACATTTTGTGTTTTGTTTGCTGTATCAGGCCCTCTGCGTTAAGAGACTGTCATTGCGAGAGAGACTTTGGTGGAAGGCCCTGGTGCCTATGTGTTTAACTGTTACCTCGTGGCCAAGAAGGTAGAGTGTGTGCAAAGCCCGCAAGTGCTGCCTTGCCCTGTGCTGAAATTGTGGGGAAGGGAAGCAAACTGCTCAACTATCCTGACATATCATTTCTTGAACACTTTTCTTTTGCATAACATTGTTATCCCACACCATTTTGTATTTGGAAGTAAGGATTGGCAATAGGATTATTAGTAAAGGCCCTTTTATTTTGACGAACTCCACTAGGACTGTATTATTATTCTGTGATGGTCGTAGCATGCTCCCATTCCTAGATTTAGGTTTAGATAGGCATTTTACCAGCCTATTGAATTTCAATAAATACCCTTGAACTGTGATCACTTTTGTCTGTCTTCATTGTTTGATACCATGCCTTCCTTACAGAACCCTTTTTCTCAGAATGTTGGAGAGACCTAGAGCCAGTGCTACCCCATAGGTGGATGGCAGTAGCAGAGAGCGCCTCAAGTACTGATACCCCTTGCTCCAACATGTTAGTGTGCAGACCCTTAACTCCAGCATTATCAACTTTATCAGATACTTTCTGTTACTTGCAGAATGCCTAAATCCAGAGTCAAGAATGCAGTCCCAGCAGAAGAGAAGGAATCACTTTTCCCAGGAAGAAATGTGTCAGGGAACAAAAGAGAGCGGCCAATGAGAACCGAAGCACAGTCACCGAAGAACACTGGAGGAACTGGTGCTGCACAACTGAGGGAGAAGCTGCGCCCATATGCATTAGGACGGAGAGTTATGTGGAGCTACCGGAGGGAGTCGGCAGGCCTGCATATGAACACAAAACCCCCTTGGACCACCAGGTAACACAAAGGGAGTAAAACCCACCCTGCCTGGAGAAACTTCCTGGGAGACCCCACTGAATGGGGACCTGAAAAAGGAACTGAAAAATTGGGCAGCATAAACCATCTGTGGTAAGCTGCAAACCCACGCCGTGAAAGCAGGCAGGGCTTAGCCAACTTTTCAAGATTTCTCTTTGCACGTACACACCTCGGGTGGGGAAGACATGGCCAGATTAGCTAGGGATACCTATTAGGGATACCTGATTAAACCCCCCCCCCCCTGGTGAATGGTCACCTGGCCAATCCCTGCAGGGGGATTTAATCAGGTAACAGGAAGCATGAAGTGTGGGTTTTTTGGTTGAGGTCAGAGGTGGACGTGGAGGATGACCAAGAGACCAGCAAGAGGAAGGAGGGAATGGAAGCGTTAAGTGGAGGTTGAACAGCAGGTGAGGTATTGGCTTACGAATGGCTTATGAGTGAAAGTGTTTCTGCAGTGTGAGTGTGCTTGCTTGTGTGGTGACTGGTTAGCGATATTAGAGTAAGGTACTCGGTGGAAGGAGGGTGTTAGAGTAGTAGCGCAGTGAGGAGACTAATAATGGGGGGAGGAGACTAGCAGGAGGAGGAAATCAGTAGTGGAAGCAGGAAATTAGTAGTGGGATGAGGAGAGTAGTATTGAGGAGGGGAATAGTATTCGGGAGGAGGATTGTTAAGGGGGACTGCCTCTTTAAGGCGAGACGCTCGAGAGAACGTCGCGAGTGGATGTGACGAGGGAAAAGGGAGGAGGAGAGGACACTTCCTGTTAGAGTTTGAAATAAAGAACACGCATTTGAAATAAGCTGGTGTACGTCCCTGATTTTAATGAGGCCTAAAGGGCTACCATTTGGCGACGAGGAGCATCCCGTGCACCAGCGTTCTCCTTCGTCCGCGACAGCAATCCTGCTGTGTAGCCGGCGTCCATGCCAGCGATCCCGCTGGGCTGCCAAGCATCCTCGTCCGTGACAGCAATCCTGCCGTGCAGCCGACGTCCACGCCAGCCTTCCCGCTGGGCTGCCAAGCATCCTTGTGCTAGCGATCCCGCTGCACGTCTGGGCTAGTCCAGTCCTTGGATACCAGCAATCCTGCTGTCTGCCGGACGCCTGCCAGCGATCCCGCTGAGCAGCAGAGCCGACGTTGAGCGCCACGCTCAGAACATCCGTGTGAGCGATCCCGCCACGCGTCCAGGCCGGCTCAGATCTAAGAGCCCGCCCCTCCTCCCACCTTCAAACAGACTGCTCAGGTCCTTGCACAGAACACTGGACAATTAATCCTACTCCTAACACGGCAACGAGAACTGCAGGTGCCAGCCTACGGTACTTGCCACTCCCAGAACAACGGTGCAGGAGGAGATTCACACTTGCTACCCCAGAGCAACATGACAAGCTGCCTGCTGCAGAAGCCATCACAGGCAACTCACAGGTGGGTGAAAGGGCCTACCCACGCTAAAGTGCCTTAGCCCACCACCATAATAAAGGTAGCTCAGAATATTAGCTGCTGCTCAACCATAAACCGCCTGCACTGCAGGTGGCAGGTGGAAAGTGACAACCGCCCCACGACACTCCACTTTGTCCTGGGAAGAGAAGCACCACCCATCTTAAGGGAACCCGGACCACCAAGAAGCGCACACCGCCCACGCCAGCATGAGTTCCTCCCCTGTTCAGGCTGGTCGGGCCCCACCACCTCTGATGTCGCCATCAAGGTCCACGGCCACAGCATGGCGCATGCCTCCGCCTTTCTCCATGACTACGCAAGCAGACAAGGGCCCCCGGTGGGTTGAATGGCTCGAAGATTTCAACAATTTTATAGCAGCTGCAGGCGAAGAGACATCACCACGCCTACGCAGCATGTTCATCAACACGGATGGCACCGAAATAAAAACATTAATCAAAACCATGCCGCCAGGAGAACACACAGATTTTTCGCAGCCTTGAAAACAGTCCTCAACAAAAGACTGGTCATAGAACCCAACAGGGACTATGAAAGATATATATTCAACCAATGCACCCAACGCATTGACGAAACCGTTGATGAATTCATCACGAGGCTTCAAATTGATTCGTAGTGATAGTTTCGACAGTGAAAGTTTTCGAATGCCAAAAGTTCCGACACAAAAGTGTGGAAAAAAAGTTTTGATTTTTTTTTTTCATGGGGGGGGGTCCCCGGGTCCTCCCATCCCCCAAAACACCATTTTATTTTTCAAAACACATATTTTACAATACGAAATTAAATAAACCCTTAAATATAAAAAAAAATACATTCTAAACTTTTGTTTCGGCACTTTTGTGTCGGAACTATTGACATTCGAAACTACTGTTTCGAAACTTTGACTGGACACCTTCAAATTAAAGGGGCGCATTGCCAATTCCACGCATATTCTCTAGAGGAAGCCATTCGACTAAGGGTAATAGAAGGGTGTCTCTCACCCACACTGAAAAAACAGCTTCTCAAAAAGCCCCTCACCATTGAAGAGGTTAGCGAAATGGCCAGAATCCTCAAAAGGGTTGACAAACGGCAACGCAGATGACCAGCACGACAACACTTAAGCAGGAGAGAAGTGAGGTGATAGCAGCAGTCCACACGGGTAATGCCAGAGGGGGTGAAAGGACCAGTGGACCAAACTACGCATTGACCCCACAAATGTAAAGGCAGTGTTACAGGTGCGGGATGGCCTTCCCCCACGCCAGATCATGCCCTGCACTCACCCAAAAGTGTGGTAATTGCGGCAGTGAAGGACACTTCCAAATTGTCTGCCGAGAGGGTAGACCGTTTCCCACGCCACGTACACCTGCATCACAACAATACAGATTGTTTCCACGGCCATCTCAAAACCAATCATACCAGGTACTCCCATACCAACAGGGGCCAAGGAGATATGTGAGAGTGGTGGAAGAACTCTATCCAGAAGATGAACCCCAGGATTACGAGCCACAAGTCATAGTCCCACAGATTCATGATGAATATGACGGTCCACCTCCACCATGACCAAATCACCAAACCATGTCACAAGTCAACCAAGACTATGAGGGTGAACAATACGACTTATACTTACAGGACGAATTTGTGAACATCATCATGGATGGGGGCGAGGCGCGAGAAGCACAAAAGATACCAGTTGACATTTGTGACAAACAATTCTGCTTCCTTATTGACTCAGGTGCCACAGTGAACATTATGGGGGAAAAGGAATTTCAACAAATCCAGAACAAACCCCCACTCATGCAGACTTCCTCCAGAATATTCCAATTGGGTGCCGACACCCCTCTACACAGTGTCGGGTCATTCAAGAGACAACGCATCCATGGTGACCACTCGACTACGACCATAATCCACGTAATAAGGAGCCCAACCAAAGGGCGATGCCTGCTGATCTACAAGGCGGCCTCTTGCTTAGGCCTCATCAACATCCATGCACAGGAAGGCGACACCATCCACTCAACAGCGCCCAGAGGCGAAACCCAGGGACACGTCTACAACATGGATCAGGCACCACCCATGAGTCCAAACATCACAAAAGATGTCATCTTGAAGGAATTCCCACGTCTATTCCAAGGCTTGGGCAAGATGAAGGGTCCCCCTGTAAAGCTACACATCGAACCGACAGTCCGCCCGGTCTCACAGCACCTGGATAGGGTTGGATTCCACCTCCAAGCGGCAGTGTCAGACGAACTCAATTAGCTTCTGCGGGATGACCTCGTTGAACCGGCGATGGGACCGAATCAATGGGTCTCCCCACTTGTGATTGTCCCAAAGGAAGGAGTTCGCCTACGACTGTGTGTCGATATGAGGGTGGCCAACACAGCCATCCAAAGGGAACGTCAGCCAGGACCCAAGATCGAGGACATGATTGTCCAGCTTAACAAAGCCGTCCTCTTTTCAAAACTAGACCTGAACCAAGGATACCATCAGATGGTACTCCATCCCGAATCGCGGGTGATCACCACGTTTGCATCCCATGATGGACTGTTTCGCTACAAACGATTGAACTTCGGTATCTCGTCGGCGGCTGAAATTTTCCATGAAACCATCAAGCAGATCATCAGACCCGTAAAAGGGACTTTGAACTACAGCAATGACATCCTCGTATTTGGGAAAACCCGTAAAGAACATGACGAAGCCCTCCGCGCCACCTGTGCAGCAGTGCAGGCCACAAGCCTGACCTGAAACCTGGAGAAGTGTCGGTTCAGCAAGGCCAAGCTCAAATTCTTTGGACACATTTTCTCGGCTGACGGGATGACCCCGGACCCAGACAAAGTCGCTACCATCTTTAACCTCCAGAAACCCAATCAGGCCACTGATGTAAGATCGTTCCTGGGGATGGCAGGATACTGTGCCCGATACGTGCCTCACTTTGCCACCATCACTGAGCCTCTGGGATGCCTGCTACAAAAAGAAGCTCCATTCGCCTGGACGGAAGATTGCCAAAGCGCATTCAACACGATCAAACAAGCTCTTGCTGAAGCCAGGCAGCTTGCATACTTCGATCCCGACTGGCACACTGAAATTGTCGTGGATGCCAGCCCCGTCAGCCTAGGAACCATTCTTGCACAAACCAGCAGCCCTGATACCAACCCAAGACACATAGTGGCGTACACCAGCAGAGCACTGGCTCCCCCAGAGTCGGCATACTCCCACGCAGAGAAAGAAAGCTTGGTAGCTGTCTGGGCCTGTGAGCACTTTCACAACTTTGTCATCGGAAAGAAGTTCACACTTATCACGGACATCAGGCCCTATTGTCCCTCTTCATTAACCCCATAACAAAAATGCCCCCGAGAATGGAACGATGGGGCATTCGCCTACAGGAATATGATTTCGAGATCATCCATCGACCGGAATGCGAGAACAACCCCACCGACTACCTGTCAAGGCACCCGAATGGCAAACCAGCCCCCAGACCTGGTGACACTGAATATGTCATTTACGTAACAGCCAACGCGCTACCCCCAGCTGTCTCCATTGAAGCCATTGCCGCTGCGTCAGCTGCAGACCCCTCCATGGCGATAGCCATAAGTTTGACAGAGAAAAATAGGTGGAAGGACTTTCGCTGGGCAGTTGAAGGACACCGTGGGGCCTGCAGAGATGAGCTTGAATGACTCGCCAAAATTCACACCGAACTAGTGGTCCAGGACAAAGTGATCTTACTAAGGGGCTGTCGACTGGTTATTCCAGCAACACTGCGGTCTGCAATCATCAAGACTGCCCATGAGAGCCACAGGGGTGCTGACAACACCAAGCAACAACTCAGGTGTCTCGTCTGGTTCCCCGTCATGGATAATATGGTCGACCGGTGGGTGAAGAACTGCGTGGCTTGTCAATGCACCGCAAAAGCAGAACCCCCAGTGCCGCTCAGAGTACCAAACTCCCAGACCACCTATGGGAACGAGTCGCAGTAGATTTATATGGGCCACTCGAGACAGGTGAGTACGTGTACATTGACGAACACTCCAGATTCCCCATCGTAAAGAAGGTGAAATCCACAGCATTCGGCCATGTAGCTGCCACATTCGACAAAATCATCAGTGAATCGGGGATCCCAAACACAATAAAGTCGGACAATGGTCCGCCCTTCAGTGGACACGAGTTTGGAATATTTGCAAGACACATGGGGTTTAGCCACCAAAGGATCACGCCTCGCTGGCCCCAAGCCAACGGGATGGCAGAAAGGTTCAGGGCCTCAATCAAAAAGACGATGCAAAGAGCACGAATCGAGGGTTCAGACCCCCACCAGGCGTTGTGTCGAATGTTGAGAGACTATCGCAACACACCCCATGAAGCCACCAACAAAACCCCAGCTGAACTTATGATGAAATACCAAGTTAGGACCAGAATCATCAACAACCTAACGACCAGGCCCGAACCAGACTGAGAGGTCATCCAAAGGGACGCTGAACGAAAGGAGAAAGCCAGAGCTGAAACAGACTGCAGAAGGAGAGCTCAGGCAAAGGAGTTCCATGTTGGAGACAAGGTTTGGGTCCATCAAAACATGACTAAAAAGACAGACTCACAGTTTGCACCTTAGCCCCTTCAAGTAGTTTCTGTCAACAGAACAATGGTAACAGCAGCGAACGACTCAAAGGAGGTAACCGGGAACAGTTTGTTGTTCAAGCATGTCATGAGAGGAGAGGAGGAAAGACCTCCGCCAGTTGACCCGGACCCTGAACACTATGATGTGTATGACTAGGAGTGGGTCCCTCGTGAACCGCAGGTTCTACGTCAGTTGGTTCCTACTGAAAATACTGACAGTGGCTCAAGTCAAGAGTCACGCGGACGACCCCAAAGAGTCATCAAGAGACCTCTGAGGTTAGTGGAAGAATGTTAAGCCATGGTTAGCACAGTTCAAGTTAAAACCCTTGCAAGGACATTTGTCCGGGGGTGTTGTTAAGGGGGACTGCCTCTTTAAGGCGAGACGCTCGAAAGAACGCTGCGAGTGGATGTGACGAAGGAAAAGGGAGGAGGGAGGAGGGAGGAGGGAGGAGGAGTGGACACTTCCTGTTAGAGTTTGAAATAAAGAAAACGCATTTGAAATAAGCTGGTGTACGTCCCTGATTTTATGAGGCCTAAAGGGCTAACAAGGAGTAGAGAAGTAGAGTGTGAGGAGAAGTACCATCAAAGGGTGGAGGCAAGAACTAGGATGTGTGAAACATCGCAGGGACTGAAGATTGGTGGGAGGAGTAAGCCAAAGGGATGTGGTAGTAAGAGTAGAAGAGAAGCAGTGAGCACAGGGGTGATTAAATGAGCCTGTATACAACAGAGGAAGTGCAAGGCACTATCCCAATCCCCATTAGTACACTAACCCTACATAAGGAGAGTTAGGAGGTCACTGAGGGAGTTTACAAAGCCTGAACTTAGGAAACCATTCTTAAAAGAAGACAGTCAACGTTCGGTAGCACTCAGGTTGTTACAGATGCCTGGCTTAGAGCGGAGTGTCGCAACAAGATGGGGGAGAGGGGCGGCCTTAGGCCACACGAAGAAAACAAAAACCCTTGAACTGTCTCAAAGGCTCAGAGTGATTTCTATGCAATCCTGCAAATCACAAAGGTGCTTGTTTTACAGACTTTCAAGAGAATATTTGTTTTCATTTGAAATGAGGAGAGCTTAATCACTATATCCCTCTGCCTAATTCATTAGCAGGATTACCAATTCTTTGAGCCCTTCTCCATTCAATAATACCTAGTGAGACAGAGCCCAGAATCTCAGCAAATAGCTTTTGCATATAGTTGGATATATCTTTGCCGTCTAAGCTTTCTTTCAGATTGTTCATCTGATGTTCTCTCTCTCCTGGAACTCCCAGTCCTCGAATGTACTTCCCATCGCTTCGGCCACATTTTCTAAATCCACTAGTCTTGTGAGTATGAGTCTCCTGTTTGTTCCTTAGCATTTGAATGGCATTTCTATTGGTATCAACTAAATTGCCAATTTTAGGTCCAAAATTGACTTTGTCATACAAGAATTCTCATCGGTGGGGGGCGTGGCTAACTAGCCATGGAGTACGACGTGCCTTCCTGTGCAGCTCCTGTGGATCCGGCAATGATCCGAGAAACTACCCTTCAAAAATGACATATATTCCAGGATTGGGAGCACAGGCGTGGGAACGTGTGCTCTGCACAAACTATGAATAGCATGTGAATCGTGTGCAGCGTTACGAGGGAAACACTTCACGAAGAAAACGGCCGCTGGATACAAAGTAATCAAAATGGCTGACAACAAAGGAATTACAGCCGGAATAACGAGAGCGGCTGCATAGACCTGTCAACGGAGTGAAAAGACGAATGCTGGCCTTTGGGAGCTGAGTGGAGCCCTGCTGGCTGCATGCCATGCTATTGATGGGAGAAGTGGTGGCTTGCGAAGAGGACATTGGCCGTTGTCTGGCAGTTCCTTGTGGCAAGTGACCTGGGGCCGTGGGAACAACAGCAGTGTGAGTGTAAGGCATAAGACCGGCATACGGCGCCCGTGCTGCCCCCAACCATGCGCAGCCAGTGCCCGTGCGGCGCCCTGCTGTACGCGTATGCAGGCGTTTGGTCCTGAACAATCACGCGGATAACTGGGCTGCGTGCGATGGAAGATAGCAGCAGCGTGAGGTACACGCCCACAGACGGTGGAATCCGGAGCATGCATTAGATGCCTCGCGTAAACGCAGAGGCATACGTTTGCAAACAGACGAAGGATGGAATGATCCCTGCTCTGCGCTATTGGTAATAAGTAGGTTGCGCTGCGTGCGACACGGAAAGCACACGGGATGCTACTCCAGTTTACAACGGTGTGCGGAAGACCGAACGAGCAGGCAACAATAACACTGCACCGCTGGTCAGAGAAGCACTGGTACATGGGGGGTGCTGGGGCCGGATGACAGTGTTCTTGGTTTTGGCTGGGAGACTGGTGCCCAAGGCCCTCAACTGGAGTGTTCATCTCCAAGAGCAGAGGGCACAGGTGCCATTAAGGTGGATATGTTGCCAGGAACAACAGATAATATTTGAGGACCTTTGCATAGTAATAACTGGAGGGGGTCTGGGCGGTCGCTGGATGGCGGCATGAGCAGGAGTGAAGAATTAAGTAGGCTGAAAGCAGATGCTGCGGGACAGTTCCCCTTGAAAGTGGACACACAGCGCTGAACTTTGCGGAGGCCTAAAGCACAGTGGTGGTGACAGGGAGGGTGTGCTTATTGGCCTGCTGGAACAGGCTAAGGGGACATTGCCTACAAAAGTCAGAGGAGGACGTGGGAGGACACAGCCCCCTCGAAGCGCAACCCTTCTGCCACCACTTATCGCAACTCTCTAAAGTAGGTGCTCCAGTGCCTAACTGAACAGGTGGAGGCACGATAACATTAAAGAACTGGAACCAGACACATATGGAAGCTGGTAAAATGTCAGTTAAAGGATTGAGGGCTAAGAGCAAGCAACCCACAATGGAGACCTTTGCGAAGGCACAGCGGACTCCTTCGGCCCCGGCACAAAGTGGAGCGGCCGCTTCCGTTGAAAGTACCCCAGAAGGAGAAAATCATCAGGTTCTAGCTGCTATAACAGAACTGAGCGCCAAATGGGGGATGGCTATGGCAGATTTGCGGACGGCCCTGGAGAACAAAATAGACGCAGTAGGGATCGAAGTCACCCTGCTGCGCCAGGATGTCAGGGCACTGGCAGAAAGGACAAGTGGCCTGGAGAGCGCGGTCAAGACTTACACAGATGTCAGCACACAGAATGCGCAGGAGGTCCACATACTAAAACAACAGGTTGCTAACCTCGAGAACCGAGCGGAAGAAGCGGAAGGAAGGGTAAGACGGAACAACATCCGGGTGGTCGACCTGCCGGAGGGGGAAGAAGGCCAAGACCCCACAGACTATGTGGAGAACATGATTCTACAAGAGATAGGGGCAGACAAGCTTTCACAAGAGTTCGCGGTCGAGCATGCACATCGGGCCCTGATGAGGAAGCCACGGCCGGGGGCCCCAGCGCGAGCAATAATTGCGAAAATCCTGAATTATAAAAACAGGGAGAAGATCCTAGAGTATTTTCGTAAAGGGGGAACGATAGAAAGAGCATCCACTAACATCATGGCGTATCCCGACTATACGATGCTGGTGCAAAAACAGAGGTACAGCTACGTGGCGGTCAAGAGGAGACTGCGCACGGCTGGCATCAGGTACATGCTCTTGTACCCTGCAAAGCTAAAAGTCTTGCACAAAAGTAGAGCGCTCTTTTTTGACACCCCAGAGGATGTGACGAAGTGGCTGGACTTGCAGGGCTGCCCAGAGCAAGATGAGGAGCAGAATCGCCAGAAGCACGATAAGTGAGGAGGATGTATTGAGAACGCTGAGGAGATAAGTGGGAGGAGAGTCCTAACATGAGGCTTCTGAACATTTGAACTGTATGATGTAGGTTGTGGACTCTACAACCCCATTGGACTGGAATATTGCGAATAAAATGCGCAAGTGAACCGGGTAGCACTAGGCGTAGTAAATTTGAAATAAAAAGGAGCGACAGGACAGAGGCAACCTACCTCCAAGAATTAGTAGTAAGGCGGCCATTAGGGCGACTTTACCCTGCTGAGCCGCGAGTACAGGCTTTGCCAGAAAGGGCTAGATGCGGGGGTGCCTGAGATCCAGGGATGGAGCTGGGCAACAGTTGGGGCGGGTGTTGCTGGGGAAAGGTAGGGAGGAGGGTGGGGGGAAGGAGGGAGGGTTTGTTGTGTTTATAGTTAGGTGGAGTTCAAGTTGGGGTACGAGCCTACATATACGAATTAAGCGATTGGAGTTGGATTGCATAGGAGAGGGAGGAATAAGGGCTCTGACATGCCATGGGGCATCTTAAAATGATTACTTGGAATGTTAGGGGACTCAATAGCTACCTGACGAGAAATAAGGTCATTATATACCTACGGAGACAGAAGAGAGATATTGCCTTATTGCAAGAGACGCATTTAACGTGAGATAAAATGGAGATGTTTGGGAGGAAGTGGAAGGGAACTGTGGTGGGTTCACCATATTCGGCTTACGCTAGGGGTGTGATCATCTGGGTGGGGCCGCATGTCCCGTTTCGGCTGTTACAGACCCTAGTTGAGACGGACGGGAGGATGGTGGTAGTGAGGGGGTTGGTGGAAAACAGGGAAATAAGTGTCGTGAATACATATGCCCCGAACCAGAATACAGCTGCATATTTCAAAACCCTTTGTAACAATCTTAGTATGTCTGTGGGGAGTGCTATGATTTGGGTAGGGGACTTTAACTGTGTATTAAACCCTAGGGTAGACAGATCAGATGGGAAAATTAATAGGCCTGCCCTGTCGGCCAAAGCGCTTCAGACGCTGCTGCAAGACTTTGGGTTGGAAGATGTATGGAGGGCATGTCATCCTCATGAGAGGCAATACTTGCATTATTCCGCCCCACAAAAACTGCACACAAGGCTGGATTATGTCTTTGTCACCCCTGAGATACTGACAGAGATCACGCAAGTTGAATATAAAGCTGGGGTCCTTTCGGACCACTCTCCCCTGATCCTTAGATGTTAATGTTGCCCTCCCTAGAGCAAGAATCCCGACGTGGCGCCTCGGGGTAGAGGCGCTCAGAGACCCCCTTTTTAGGGAGGGTATGAGGGAAGAGATTGTTAATTACTTTGAGACGAATACTGGCAGTGTGGATTCGGCGGGCACATTGTGGGAGGCCTTCAAAGTTGTTATGAGGGGGTGGCCATAGCAAAGTCTAGGGGGTTGCAGGTGGGATCATGGCAGACCTGCAGGAAACTGAGGATGAACTGGAAATGGCACTGAAGGAAGACAGTGCCAGCCAGGACGCTGATCTGATACTAAGACTGCAGCAAAAGTGAGCAGGGCACTGGGAGAGGTTGTGTAACCTTAACTATAAAAAGTACATAGAGAGGCAGCATGTGGGAGGTGATAAACCAGGAAGGATCTTAGCATGGTTATATAAGAGTGAAACCCCTAGAACACCGATCAGATTGATAACAAGGGAAGGCGGAGGGGTGGTGGATACCCAAGAGGAGGTTAATTAGGAATTTGCAAACTATTATGGGCTACTATATGGGGATGATGGAGAAGATAAACATGCAATGATAGCAGAAACATTGGAGGACATAGGGTTGCCGCAGATTAGAGCTGAGGAAAGAGAGGAGCTGGATGCACCGATCACCTTGGCGGAGTTAGGCGAGGTGGTGAGACAGCTGCCAACTAGTAAGACCCTGGGGGCTGATGGACTCCCAAATGAATTTTACAAAATATTTAAGGATGAGGTGCTCCCCCCGCTGCTAGAAATGCTGAATGAGGCGTATGAGCTAGGCAGATTGCCAGAGTCACTCAGAGAATCGATTATAATACCACTTCCCAAACCTAATAAACCAGGGAATAGCTGTAGTTCTTATAGACCCCTGTCGATGTTAAATCAAGACAGTAAAATTCTGACTGCCGTTTTGCAAACAGGCTAAGAAGGGTCATAGGCAAATTAATACATCCGGACCAGATGGGTTATGTCCCTAATAGGAACATATCCAATAATCTTAGAAGGCTCCACATAGTCATTGAATATGGCAAAGAAAAGGAGGACGAACTGGCGATTGTCTCGCTGGACGCAATAAAGGCCTTCGACTCGGTCAAATGGCCATGGTTGTTGGCGTCCCTGGCTGGCTATGGGATGGGTCCAGGATACCTTCAGTGGGCTAAAATGTTATACAGTGAACCGCTGGCCAGAGTTAAAACAGGGTCGGTGATATCAGAAAGGTGGAAAATCCGAAAAGGAACCAGACAGGGCTGTCCATGGTCCCCCATGCTTTACATATTGGCCCTGGAACCACTAGCGATCTATTTAAGGCAACAATATGACACGATAGGTATCCCTGTGGGAGGTGAACAACATCTGATATCCCTATACGCAGATGACATATTATTGTATTTGCGGCATCCAGAGGACAACCTCCAATATATTGTGGAGGTGATGGGAAGGTATGCGGAAATGTCGGGTATAGCGGTGAACCCCCAGAAGTCTAGCATGTTCCCATTGGGTGTATATAAAGGGGTCCCCCTGAAACAACTACCGGTGTTGCAGGTACCATGGGCAGCTAGTACATTCCGCTACCTTGATATGGATATATACCACGCGGTTGAAAAAGAGCACAAGCGCAATACAGAGGTAGCCATTAAGAAAATTGAGAATTGTATGCGGTTCTGGGTGAAGCTGCCTTTAGCAATGATGGGACGTGGTGCGATGTTAAAGATGGTGGTCTTGCCTAGGCTCCTGCATTACTTCGGGAATATCCCGTACTTCATACCTAAGAAGTTCTTCAGGAGACTGGACAGCATGTGCAGGGACTTCCTGTGGCACGGCACTCGAAATAGAGTAGCACTCTGGAAGCTGCAGAACTTTTATGAGAAAGGGGGTATAAAGGTGCCCAATTATGAAGTATATTACATTGCAAGTCAGCTGCAATATGTGGCTAAATGGCTCTTGGATGAGGTACCCACTGAAACCAGGTTGTTCATTCGAGACTGTACCCCGTTTTATCTGAAGGAGGTATGTGGTTGCCCCCAGCAGTAATGGACGGGGGCCCAGAAATGATGGTGCTCGGGTGGAAGATGTGGCGCAGGGCTTGTCAAATGATGGAGAACCCATACCCGTGTTCCCCACAGGTGCCATTGTACTGGCGGGAGGAGAAGAGCAGTTAAGGAAGTTGATTAGAAACCACTGGGAGCCGGTTGGGATAGCAACGCTGGGGGATATTTGGCAGGATGGGAATATAACGGACTTTGAGGAGTTGGGGGCGGGAGCTGGGCTACACATTGGCCAATATATTACGTATATTAGACTGGTGCGGAAGATCAGGAGAACGTGGCCCGAACTGGTACTGGAAGAAAAACCAGACGCTACTATGGACATAATATATGATATAGCGGAGAGGGTGCATGAGACATCTAGAATATACGAGATGACGATGTCTAAAGTGGGAAAGGAGGTGACGCAGCTGAGGCTTGAATGGGAAAGGGAGGTAGGAGTCCCGATGGAGGATGGGATGTGAGAACGAGCTTAAGGGTATCATAAGAAGGTGTCAAGGAACGCAAGACTTAAACACATGCAACTATATGTTACACATAGGGCGTATCTGACACCCCAGAGGATAGCTAAGTTAAAAAATGCAGGACGGCAGGCATGCCCTAAATGTAATGAGGAGAATGCGGGCATGGTGCATATGTTTTGGTCATGCCTGATTATTGAGAGCTTCTGTGGGGAGGTTGCACATAAACCTGTGGAAAAAGGTATCAAGATTGTGGTGGATACAGTGTGGGCCTGCCTGTTAGGGTGGTTCCCTAGGCCGCGCAAACTTGGGCATGTAAGCAAACTGAAAGATCTGGCATATGCGCTTGCGAAAGGAGAATTGCTATGGGATGGAAGATGTGCCACAAACCACGTTTGGAGGTATGGTGGAAAGATCTACAGAAATGGGCGGAGGCGGAAACCATGGTATGGCAGGAGGCCAGCAGCACCGGGGGGGAGGAGGAGGCTGAGACCTTGATGGCCTGGAAACTACTGATAGCAGAACTATTTGGGTCAGTGCAAGACCCACCAGAACCCTCGGAAATGAACACTATCGCAAAATGCAAGAATAGAACATCAGTAGAAATAGGCTTGTAACGGGCGGTGAGTTAAGGGAGGCAGTGAACGCGATTGTAGAATGTATAATCAAAATGTTACTGTATGTACTGCAAGTTTGGTTTGTGTTGGTTGTTTAAATATTTAATACAATTGTTTAAAAAAAAAAAGAATTCTCGTCGGTGTAAGGCATTTCTCCTGGAATTCAACAAAACACTGCAGCTCATCTGCTTTTGAAAGAGGGGTGTCTAGTGCCACAGAGGGTGTTGTCAATGTTGCCTTGCTGGAGGCATTCAAGGTTAGCCAAAGCTTTTAATTTTTCTCTGTACCATGATTCTCTGTACCTCTTTATTCGTGGATTGTGATCACAAATTCAGCACATCTCACATGGCGTTCCAACCCCTTTGGTGCTATTCTCTGGAGCGACACCAGGTGATCAAAATCTTCAGAGGGTACTCCACAGGAAGGTTAAAGACAAGCAGGGCAGAAAACAGTTGCTTCTATGCAAGGCAACATACACTTGTGAAGCTAGCCTCAGAGGGCCTTTCTTTTTAGCATATACTGCCAGTCTGAGTTGTTTAATGTAAGAGCCATTTACTGACATCTCTCTGCCAGGTTTAACTTGCTTTGCTTGTTTAATCAAATTACCCTAGTCACCTGCTCTATATGGGAGATTAAAGGGCTTTTAACTTGCATACTTCCTGTACGGGGAACCCCTCCAGTACCTTGATCCCTAGCACTCAACTTTCAGTGCAGGTGCAGATTAAACGTGGCTGAACTGCCTCAGGTTCCCCATCGATGTAGGCACGCTGCTCTGCGTATATATGTGTCAGGGATTAATAATAACGACGGCACCACATCAGGGTCTTCATGTGAGCACAAAACCCCCATGATAACGCTCTCAGTGCAGGCCTAACTGGTTTGATCAAGCCAGGCTGCTGACCAGTCTCCTCCACTAATGGGAGTTATTAAACCTCATCACACCTACTGGGACCTGTGATGAATCAGAAGTGATTGTCCCGAAGACCCTGGCCTGGGACGCTTCTCATGCAGCCAGGGAAGGGCAGACGCTTCCTGATCCGGCCTTGGGGGTGGTGTTCTCCGGGAGGATCACATGGGAGGGGACTTGGGGCAGGAGAATTGGGAGAACCCACTAACCAACTACCCTGATGACCCCACAGTTTTAATGGCCTATTATATAACTGAGGCCTTTAATATAAAAAGAAACCTGAATGTTATGGACTTCAAGTCCTATAATGCCCTGGGTACTGGAACGAGGAAGAGGGACTCAGAGGTACAGAACTGCAGTATACAGTCTAGTGTTTCTAATAGCCCACACCTGAACGAGACCTTTGATTATTGAAAGCCCCTTCAGTTGCAGGCCATGATGAGAAGCAGAAGAAGCAGTAGGAGGAGTAATCAGGAGCTGTGTATGTAGCCAAGGCAGTGAAGTGAAGACGCCGGGACCACTGCCGTGTTTGTAGTGGATTATGGTGCCGAGGGAGTTGCAAGAGTGAGAAGCCCGAACTGCAGAGGTTGCGCAGCCGGAAACGTTTTTGAGACAAGTTGTCCCGTGGGAGAGAGAAGGTCTCTGTATCCCATACCTAACTCCTGTGGCTAGTGAGCATCGGAGAACGCAAGGAGAAAAGCAGGCTCCTGTGGTGAAAGGCTCAGGACACAGGAATACAACTGCAGCTGCCAGAAGCTCCGAACACAAAGACCTAAGAAAAAGTCACAGCAGGAAAGACCGGTGAGTTGGCCTTTGGCTTTCGGCTGCTTATAACTGTTTTGAATCTCGAACCAATGAAAGAAAGTATTTGTGGGAAAATTCTCATATTGAGAGGAAACACAAGGAGTAGGTTTGCAATTAGCACTGCCCAAGTAAAGAGGAGGCAATATTTAAACCAAACTGTAGCCAACATTGCCAAAGTAAAGAGGAGGCAATATTGTTTTTTTGTAAACCTTTATTTATGAAGTGCTTGACATTACAACAGAAATAAAAGTAGCAGCATTGATTAGCGTGACAATCTTATACCAGCAGTTGCACACAGTGACACAGTATAACCATAACATAGCATATTGCAGGCTACAACATAAACCCAAGGTGTGGCAATGTGGATACAGCAAACATGGGGAAACACAAGACAGTCCGTTAGGCCCTATGCATCTAACACGTTTGCTTGCAGTGATAGTAAATAAGTGCGAAAAAAAAGGCCATATGTCCAGTGGTCTACATCTTGCAGGTTGCAATGAGGACCATCACTCTTTACAATCAGATGCCCATGTCACAGCTTGCAGCCAGAATGCCACCGTCGGCTGGCAGGTCTTAACCACAACAACAATAAACACCGGACCGCAAATAGCATACATAGGCTCACCAATCTGCGGAAGCCTCGCCGCAATGACTCAAACTTATGAAAAAAGCAGTCTATCGGGTTGGGTTCAATGATGCAATCAAATATCGTAGACATAGTATCACATGCCCCATCACAGAAGTGTCTCAATTTCGGGCAATCCCATATCATATGGAGGTATCCCGCCTCCTCTGAGTGACATCTCGGGCAAAGGGCAGAGTGAGCATGCGAAAAGAGACATAGCCTGGCCAGAGTGTAGTGAAACCTGTGCAACAATTTAAACTGTATTAGACAAAATCTAGAATTGAAAGATACAGTGCAAGTTTGAGACAAAGCCTCCCAGAGCTCATCAGTAATGTCAATACCTAAATCTCTAGCCCAGGTCTCACGGAGTCTAACCAGGGGTTTACTGCCTCGGTCTTGCCGCAAATTATATAATTTGGCCACTCTGCCACGGGTTGGAGTACCCTCCATGATGAAACCTAACAGCGGCTCATCTGGCGGCAGCACAGGAAACCCTATCCATGCATCCATAACAGCACAAAGGAGCCCGGCATATTGTAACCATCACATGGATCGTCTCTGTGAGGGCCCTGGTGAGTCCTGAGGTTTAATAAAGGATCCCATGTCATAAACATCCTTTAAGGTAGTGTACCCATTTACCGTCCACTGCCCTCAGCGATCTTATTTATTCTCGAAAAAGACGGGAGGAAGTTCCATAATGGGAGATCCCTGTGGAATGGGCGAGGGGTGTCTAACAATTTCCATAGCTTGCACCATGCTAATGCTGTCACACTAATGGGATCATTAACTCTGGGATCTCTCCAGAGCAGTGGCAGTACCAATAAACGAACATCCCGAGCACTGGTTGCAAGCTGCTCAATTTTAACATGTGGATAAAGAACGCCCCGTCAAACCAACATGCTGCATACTATGCCTGAGCCGCGATCCAGTACTTTTCAAAGTCTGGTGCTACAAGGCCTCCTTAAGTGTATGGTCTGGTCAGCGTGTCCCATTTCATCCGAACCGCCCTCGCATGCCACATGAAGTTATTGATCGCCACTTTCAATGCTCCAAAAAACATAGCCCCTGGCCATAGTGGTATATTTAAAAAGCAATATAGCAACTTTGGGAGAGTCACCATTTTGAGTAGCGCTACCCACCCCGCTATAGTGAGTGGGAGTTTCGGCCAACCCCAGAGCTTGCAGATTAATTGGGGTAGTTATACACCATAGTTGCCAGCATATAGCCGAGCCGATGCCGCGTCACAACAGCCCCCAAGTACTTAAATTTCTAAGGGGGACCAGGCGAATCCCATTGGCTTCTGTGGCACCACTGTCGCATCAGTAACTGGAAATAGTTCTGATTTAACAGGGGCCCAAATGAGAGGACATCATGCATGATCGGGGCAAGGTGCAGTTTCCGGATTACGCGCAAATAAGAGTGCGTCAGCGGCATATAGTGAGATGATCTCCGGCTCGGGCGAAAGGGGACAGCCATGTCGAGTTCCCCATGTCGATGGGGGCCGAGAGCAGCCCATTTGTACTGACTCTAACAGAAGGTGACGTATACAGCAGCTGCACCCATGATATCAACCTAGGCCCGAAGTAACATTTTCCTAGTACCGCCCACATAAATTGCCAAGACACTGAGCAAAGGCCTTCTGAATATCTAGCGCTGCAGCGACTGCTTGAGAATCTGGGTCAATCTGAGCAAGGATATTGAAGAGGCGCCTTAGAATGTGCGCAGTGGAGCGGACGGGAACGAAGCTTGATTTTTTGGGGTGGATGATGTACCCCATATCTAAGAGCCAATACCTTTGCAAATATTTTAATATCAGAATTAACGCGGCTTGTAAGCAGAACCCAAACATCTTGCAATCCAAAGCTCAAGATACCAATGAAACATATAGAATGGGCCTTGGACGAATTCTAAATATTGAAGATAAGCTCATCATGAACAGGGCCAATGTAATGAGACTTTTGCACAGTATTCCGGAGCTTAAAGCAATCGGTTCTAAGGACATAAACCTCATAGAATTCCTGAACGAACTATGTCACGACAGAGTTATACTCTACCTTACTTCATGGAAAATCAAGAACTTATTAGACAAAGAAGGTCACAAGTTAACAAGTATGGATTTCTTTTAAAGGAACTAGCCAACGAGGCACTTCAAACTAACAGGCAGTGCCAGGATTTTGAAAAAAACCCTATGGAGCTGGCCGGGTCCAACAAAAAAACAGAGAGTCCCTTGGGAACTCCCAGGTTCCCAAGGCCAACACTAGACCAAACGAGACGGGAAAAGGAAACCTTAAAACCCTATGGAGGCTGGCCGGGTCCAACAAAAAAACAGAGTCCCTTGGGAACTCCCAGGTTCCCAAGGCCAACACTAGACCAAACGAGACGGGAAAAGGAAACCTTGTGGTGGGTTTAAAGGAAGGAAAGAGAGAGGTCTTCCTGAGCAAAAATGAAAGTCACCAGCCAAGATACAGGAAGACTGGAGTTGGCTGGCGAGAACGTTAGCCACCAGATCATAATGCCAACAGCAGCGTCTCAAAGTTACACATAAAGAAACTACCTTTGGAAGCTGGAACACTAGGGGGTTCTCTCTCCTTTACGGAAACGGCGACATCAACTTTGTGGAATATGACGTTCTATATCTACAGGAAACGTGGGTGAGGGAAGTACCCTTGTTAGTAGGCTTTGAGGTACACATAAATCCGGCTTTGAAAAGACCCATGGGTCGCCCGTCTACAGGCCTTCTCACGGCCATCAAGAGATCAAGTGGTTTTGTGGTAATTTCAGCAATAAATTCTAACACTTGGGCACAATTTATCACAATAAAAAGTGCCTCCATGAACAAACGGAAATCCGCGGACGTTGTTGATCTGCAATCTTTATTGGAAGCCTGGCATAGTGCTTGTTGCCAAATTTATGGAATCAATATTAACAGAGATTGACGACGCAAGGACTGCCTGGACTAATCTAGATGTCCTGGTATGTGGAGATTTCAATATGGAATGCTTCAACAAAGATTTGTCAGTCATAGATGTTCGTCTGACTAACGTACCAAGGAACGTACAAAGAGGTCTTCACTTTAAGAAAGAACTCCTAGATTGGAACATCCACATGGTAAACGGCAATCTAAAAGGCAACATACCTCCAGCAGTAACTTGTAAAAGAGGCACCCAAGCTAGCATACATACTGGACTATATATTCGTCACAGAAAATCTCCTTGGGAAACTAAGGAGTATGTCTGTAAAGTCGACGAAATACAGTTACCACAACTTGCTCCAGGTTCAAGGTGCACACTGGGCAGATGTTTATACCCAGATCAATTTCCATGAACAAGGATCTTACTACGAGGTAAACCCAGGAGGAAATCGCCTTCTAATAAAAACAAAAGATCTACCATCTCTTATTAACAGCCTGCTAGCAACGGCTAGTGAGAACAACAGTGCCTCAAGAGGGATCCTAAACTACGCAGTAGTGTTAACTGCCTTTAGCTAAAGGTCGAAAAACAGACTAAGAGGGGAATTTTCAACCAGGCATGTTTTCAACAAGCAAATTGCGAGTAGAAAGAAAGTTGGGAAGAAGTTTGGTCGTCGGACAAAGAAAAATCCATCCAGTGCAAACATTGCTGCACTTAAATAAAAAACACCTTTAAAAACTGGTTGAAACAACACAAGAATTCCGTACTACAAGAGGACGGTGAGAGAATGTTGAGTCTGGTGACCAACAAAAATACAGCAGGGTTATGGATACTGTTAAATGAGCTAAATGTGCCACAGTATGCAAAAATCTCAAACCCCCTGTCAGTGAAAGTCTGGGAGGAACACTTTGGTAAGCTCAACATGGATGACAAGAACTCAATATCCAGGCAAGTTGACCACACCGACGGGGCATGGAACTTCCAATTTGATAAGAACGACATAATTGACCTCCTCAACAAATCTAATAACTCAAGGGCGGTGGAGCCCAATCGGCTTAATAACGCAATATTAAAACATGACCCGGAAAAATGGGCGTCTTTTATGTCGCAGCTATTTGAAAGAGTCGGGAAAGCAAAGGCCATCCTGCATTCCTGGCCAAGTCCATCGTGGTCCCCAATTTCAAGAAGGGCGATAGAACCCTACCAGCCAACTACAGGCCTATCGCCCTTCTTGATGTGGTCGGAAAAATATTTGCGGCAATCCTGCTGAGTGATCTCAATGTCTGGAGTCTAGCATCTAGCCACCGAGATACTTGGCAAGCGGGTTTTAGAAAGGGTATCAGGACGGCCCTGAACCTTTTCCTTATTAACTTGTTAAAATGCAGGGTGAAACAGATTTTTTAAAAAGAATTTACATTGCGTCGATAGACCTTGAACCACCCTTCGACTCCATAGACAGAGGCATCTTGTGGTCCAAACTGCGAAAGTGGGGCTGTCTGTCAGACCTCCGGGAAGTCTTGGAAGCCCTCCACAAAAAGACACCCTTGAGAGTTAGACTGGACCAAAAGGGTTCATTGTCTAACGAAATTAAATCATCCAAGGGCCTAAAACAGGGCTGTCGACTGGCTCCAGCAATTTTCAGTCTATATATATCGGATATGGAAGAAGCTTTTTCAAACATAACATGTTTTCCCCCCATAATAGTAGGGATAGCTGTGGAGCGATTACTTTTTGTGGACGACCTGTTGCTGTTGGACCAAACTGAAATTGGACTACAGAGGCAGTTGAGGGCCTTGGAAGCGTACGTGAGGAACAACGCCCTTAAGATAAACCCAGAAAAGTCCAAGGTAGTAATACTGGGAGACACGAGATGTAACAGGATCAGTAAAAGAGCTTGGTACTTGGATACTTGGATGGGGGACACATTCCTGTAGTGGCTTCTATGGTCTATTTGGGAATAACACTGAAGGACAGCATTAACGACGCTCCAGGACTAGCGGCTCTAGTAAGTAAATTGAATAATCTGGCCTCCCAAGCGAAGATCATTAGGCAAAGGTATTGCAAGTTCTCCCTGGCCCCGCTGATTGACTTTTACAAACTCAAGGTGACGACAATCTTAACCTATGCAGCAGAAGCCAATTTTTGTCTAGCTTGTACAGTATGGCCCAGGCTGGAAGGCCTATTCTGGGGGCGAGCCTTGTCCATGCAAACTCACTACAAATAGAAATTATTCGGAGAGAGTTGGGACTAACCTCGTTATATGCATCCATGGTGTGGAACACGCTTTCGTTCTTCAGGAAGTGTTTAGACCCGCCGGGGAGTGAGTGGTTTCATGGCCATAAAATTAGCAATAAACAAACAAGAAGATCCAACACTAACAGTGCGGCAAGATATAAGTACATCAATCTTGTCGAACATGGCACAAACAGAAGAAATTCTACTCACTAATCCTGATAGGGTAAAAAAAACTTCTATATTTGGACTGGATATTAACAAAAGAAAGGATAGATTCCTTAAAATAAAGTGCTCAGCTGTGCAACGAACATAATAAAAGAGGTACAGTGCCACAGTACATAAACAAATTTCCATCGCAGGTTGCAAGACAAAACTTCATGAGACTGCGATTCAATCTATACCCAACGAAAGAGGTCACCGAAAGGAGGATAAGAGACCCGGTGGCAAGAAAGCTGACGGGTCTACTTTGCAAAAAAATTGTGGAAACTATGCAGCACTTGATTCTGCACTGCGAATCTCTAACTAATATGAGAAACAAATACTTGGGAAAATTCTTTTCGGAGTCATCCCTATATTGGTTGGAAGACTGGTGGCAAACCCTAAGATGGGGGAGAAGGTTATCAATGACGTTGGCACTACTGAACTTTGTAAAATAAATCTTTGAACAATTTACTTGATTAGTGCTATTCTGTCTGATGAAAGGTCTTTTTACGTTGACGATCTATGAATGTTTTAGTTAATCACTGATTAATTTCATCTCCTTCTTTTTCTTAATTGTACTTACCGCAGATAGTGCTTTCTCGTCTTGTTGTGTTTCTCTCTTTTCCTCTTTTGTTTAAACTGTAAAGCGTTGAAGGTTTTACTTGTAAACCAAATGATGCTTAAGAAAAAGAAAAAAAAAGAAATAATCAGATTTAATGAGTGATTAGGGACGGTAGGATCTGCACTGTTGTGCTGGCTTATCTGGCTTCAACAATAAAGTAATCACAGCTTCCTGCAGTGTGGGGGGGGAGCACTCCTAGGGTACAAGATTCTTCCCATAGGCCGACCAGTTGGGGAACCAGGCGGGATTTGAAGTGTTTAAAAAATTCCATTGTCAGGCCGTCGAGCCAGTGGCCTTGCCCAAGGGGAGGACCTCAATGGCATGAGATACCTCTGCCAATGACATGGGGCAGTCTATGATCTCCTTAACCTCGTTGGACAACACAGACAACGGTAGGTCGTTTAAGAATGCTTCTTGGTCGGGGAGGGATGCCACATCAACATTGGCATACAGTGTGGTATAAAAGGAGTGAAACACACGGTTCACCTCAGGCCCAGTGTGCACCAGTGTCCCCAAAGCATCTTGTATAAGTGGATTGTGATTGCTACCTCCCGCCTGGTGCAGCCCTCTGGCTAACAACATGCCAGGGCGCACCCCTCACCATATTTCAAGGAATTTCAGCTCCCTATCAGCGTGCGACTGGAACTCGTGAAGCCCACCCTTAATGTCTGCTAGTGTTGTGGCAATGGGCGTAGAAGCATATTGCAGTTCGAGTCGATGCAATTTGACTTCACTAGTGTGGATGTCTCGTCATATCACTTTAAGTAACCCGGATTCCGTAGCCATAGCCATGCCACGAATATACGCTTTGAAAGCTTCCCACAGACTTGCACATGTGTCAACCGAACCTGTGTTTGTCTAAAAGTACTCCTCTATGCATCTCCCTATTGCAGCCTTGAGGACAGGGTCCAGTAATGACTGTGGTTTAAATCTCCACGACCGTCTCCCTCCCAGTGTATCCCCCAGCGTCAACATCAGTGTAATCTGGGAGTGCTCAGAGAAGGTGCTGGGTAATATATCAACAGCACAGAGGCATCCGGCAAAAGTATCAGACACTAACCAATATCTATACGTGAATGGGAATTGTGCACCGTGGAGTAGAAGGAATACATATGTGATGCCGGATTTAGCATTCTCCAGGAGTCCACAACCCCAAAGTCAGTGTAACCTTCTCGTAACACACGGGCAACTTTGGTCAATTGTCGGGCCTTATACCCAGTCCTGTCAAGGTTTGTACCCAGTATTGTGTTAAAGTGTCTCCCCCACAGGATGGGAATTAGGGTATATAACGGCAATAGGCCTAGTATTTCGGAGTAGAACTCAGGATCATTGATATTTGGCCCATATATATTCATTAACATTACTTCCTGACCCATCAACACACCATGTAACAACACATAGGGCCTCATTCCGACCCTGGCGTTAACCAAGGCGCTATTAGCGCCTTCGTTGACGCCATTATCTTTCCGACTCTGCCATGGTGAATGGCGTAGTTACCGCCCCATTCCAAGGTTGGCGGGGGCGGTAATTCCCCATTCACCATGGGCCCTTCCCCATTCCCATTTTTGGCCCATAGGGCTCAATGGGAATGGGGAAGGCGCTAATTACGGTGCCGTAATTAGCTCCCAGGTCCCTTTGCGGGTTGGTTTTTTAACGCCTGCAAAAAGCAGGCGTTAAGTACCAACCCGCAAAGGGAACTCGGAATAGGGCGGTAAGGGTTTAACTTGTTTATTGGATTTTTTCATATAATAAACATAGACATAAACATGAGCATAATTGGCATAATAATGATCATTTTAACTGGATTGCCCAGTACCCGTATGTTCCAGCTCATGTATCACAGTGCCTCAACCACCATCTGGCCAGTACATAGCCTAAACCTTGAGCCTGTATCGAGCGAGTATTGAGCATTTCACTGGAACTGCCTTCCGGCAACGCTGCATTTCATCAACAAAAACACACATGTCAAGCACAATTTGTGTAACTTCCCCAATATTTCCAACCCCCACCCAAACCCTTCTCCCAATCAGATGAATAAACATCCCATACCCAACAACACAACAACGCTTGCTACTTTGCATGGGGGTATCTTCATAGCTATGACATCACATATTTGAAACAGATTATGGGGTGCACATTTCCAGAGTATGCAATTTCAACATAGGGAAACTGCCACAACCTTGGCTGGTAGGACCACAATGCTAGCACACGCATATGGTCTGACCATTGTCCATGATGCAACAGAGATCAGATAACAAGAGTGTCTATGTAACAGGTTCATGTAGTTCAGGCTTACCCAGGGAAGCAAATATAGTGGTAGGTATAGTGAAAAAGTACACCTTGCTGCCATGTTCAATTCTCAGTTTAGCCGGGTATAACATGGCGTACTTCACACCTAGATCGCAAAGCCTCTTCTTTGTGGCCCTTTTGCCGCTTTTGTTGCACCGCAAATCGAAAAGTCGGGATACAAGTGGACTCTGTTGGAGCCCAGTAGCAGCTCCCCCTTGACACTCGCACCCCGCAGCAGAGCGTCTCTGTCGCGGTAGTTGAGCACACATGCTATTATCAGTCGGGCCCAGGTTTCAGCTAAGTGGCGAGGGTGCGGTGAGCCTGGTCTATCGCGAAGTGCAGTGATACTTTAGGGGCATCCAGTAAAGACAAGGTGCGCTCCATGAAATCTTCCATTGGACCATCAGTATTATCCTCCGGTATGCCTATTATTCGTAGGTTACTACGCCTTGATCGGGATTCCAAGTCGTCGTTCTTCTTGCTGATGGAGGTGACATCTGCCCTAAGTGCCCCGATTTTGTCCTCTGTTGTTCCCACTCTAGTCTCAACTTCGGTGACGCTGAGGTCAGTTTTCGGAGGACTTTTTTGAGGACTTTGTGGAGCTGATTGTACCACTCATGTCATCTAATTTAGTGTGTAAGGTAGTGAATCCCTCACGCATATATTCCATCTTGCGATGGAGTTCGCTAGGTTCCCCCGGTACAGACGTGCCACTCATGATGCCATCCGTCCCATCTACAGTCTTGGGCGCTGCTTTGGCATACATATTTATGGAGCTCTGCTTCTTCCCTGCACCTTTAGTCAAGTCAAGCTTGCAGCACCTTGCCGGGATAAGATCAAAGAGATTGTACAGGTGTGTAGCAAGGAGGAAAGAGAGAGACTACTGCAGAACGTTGCCCGTACCACTCTCCCTGATGACCAGTACACCATACAGTAGTGCAACAGAATGCAGAATACGGCACCCAAGTTGAGCACAGGGACACAAGGGCTGAGGCACAGTCAAGGCACCCTGGGGGCCATCCACAACCGGCTGGGCATGGCAGGTCGACAGGCAAGTGCTATGTCACTGATCACACCCGCAGGTCGCAACAGCAACAGCCACACCTTTAAGGGAGGCAGAGGCACAGGCGTTGATGGGGCGGCACGCCACCCCTGAGTGAACTTGAAAGGGGGCAGAGACTGTCACTCACCCCAATGTCAGAGAGCCAAGTATTGGCACAACAAAATGCAGGATCCAGTTTCCAGCTGTGTCACAGGGTCGTAGGTGCTAAGGTATAGCCAGGGCAGCACAGCGGTAACTCACACCCCTATTTCAAGTGGCAGCCCAGGCGTCACTGGGCCGGCGGTCTCACGCTGCAAGCACAGCAAGAAACAAGCAGTCCTCTGGGGTAGTAGGTCTATGATCCTAAAAGGGGGGGAGAGCGACCCGGCGCAGCAAGGATGGCGCTGTGCCGTGCAGCTGCAGGATGTTGCCGGCTTCTCTGGTCGGTTCAATGGCAGCGTTACCAATGGTCCACCGGGCCCACCATGGCAGCCGTGCAGTCCATCGTGTTGGCGATCCAGGAGGAGTTGACCCAGCCAGTGCCTGGCCAGTCACCTGGAGGGGCCAGTGGGGGTCGCAGAACCGCCCGCAGCAGACATCCCACTGAGAAGCAGAGCCAGCCTGGGCAGAGCAATATAGCAAGAGGAGGGCAGGCAGCGCGGGCTGGGCTAACCACGTCAGCAGTGACTGGGCGGTCTCTGAGGCAGCAGCGGAGGCCCAGAAGGCGGTTTTGCAGGTCGGCTGGGAATCAAACTCCTCAGATCGATCATAAAACTGTTACGCAGCAAGATTGATCAGTTATATGAAGTTGCGCACCCTGAAAGCAAGTGTTCAGCCATGAAGAAAACCTCGGGCTGCGGAGCTCCAAGCTCAGGCGGCCATCTACAGTTGTGCGCAAAAGCAACCCCAAGAGGAGGCAATATTAAACCCAAACAGTAACGGACATTGCCAAAGTAAAGAGCAGGCAATATTTAAGCCAAATAACAACCAGCATTTTCAAATCCAAAGAAAGGCCATTACAGATAAACGCAGAGACTGTTTTCTTAAAGAGAGAAACCTGAATAAGAGACCTTACCAGCAATTATCTGGTGTGATAGTAGAAACCCAAAGGTAGCAGGAGAGAAGCTCTCCTTGTAGAAACTATCAAAGGGGAGAAGAACATAGCCTGCATTGCATGTGGCAAACAAATCAGTGGAACAAACAACATCAATGGGTGTATTATCCTTATTGAAGAAGTTGTGAATTTCAATACTGCTAAAAGTCAAAGGGCCTCATTACGACCCAGGCGTTAAGGGTTAACGCCGTCGTTAATCCTTAACGCCTATTCTGATTTCAAATGTGGGCACTGCAAATTATGTCCGTTCATAAAACAAGGCAAAAAAGAAATTGAACTACCGAATGGAAAAATTAAACACATTAATCAAATGATGAACTGTAACTCCACTTTTGTTATCTATGGGATAGAATACACCTGCAGGAAGCTATACATAGGGAGTACCATAAGAAAACTAAAAATAAGAATGTTTGAACATATAAGAGCAATAAGAAATAAAGATCTAAGATCCCCCATCTCAGTACATATTATCACGAATCACCCAGATTTTGACATCTCCAATTTGAGAATTTTTGGCCTGGAGAAAGTGACTCTATCTCCGAGAGGAGGAAATAAGGAAGATTTATTACGAACAAATGAATGCAAATGGATTTGTATCATGGATACCTGTGTCACAGGTTTTAATTGTGACACGGAAATGTATAACTGGCTTTAAATATCTGTTTATATTGTTTTGTTGGTTGTTTATGAGGTTTTTCTCACCTGTTTATATTCTATACATGCATGTTACAATTAGAATTGATTTGCTTAATACACATGATCTAAAAATTGTATTATCCTATGATCAAATGAGAATTCAAAATCAGCCCAGAAATCATGTTTGCATGAACATACCACAAAATTAAAATAATTAGCCAATAAAAAACAAAATGAGCACATATATAACTTATCTATGTAGAACTAAAAACAGAATAATTCTTAGCTGAATGACCAACAAACAATAATATTAAAAAATAAATAAGTATTTCTAAAATATGATCAATTTTTAGGAAGTTTCGAGTTTAGAGGTAGTTTTACCAATTCAAAATGGCCACCGGCACGTAAAAATGTGCGCGATGATGTCATCGCGTCACGCTAAATCACGTGGATGTGGCGTGATGACGTCATCACGGCACGATCATGGCATAAATAGTAGGAATCAGCCTGGGTAAGTCATCCTTTTACTCGGATGCTTATCATGGCAAAGGATCGCAAAACAAGAAACAAGGTAAGAGTATTATTTCTGTAGAACTAAGTAGTGTCAGAAAATTAGTATTTTAAACTGTGGCCCTTTCTCCAAGCGCACTAACAAGAAAAACGTTCTTGTTGTTTCTTTTCACCTTCCTTCCTCCAGTTATAACACAGAACTCTATCCAAAAATTGGGATAAAAAGGCAAACCCTGAAAAAATAAAATGACCATCAAGTTTATTTGTTCATCTATTTTGAGCCTGTCAAAATTAGCTGGATATATGCTAAAATCACAAGAATGGTGAGTCATTACATAAAAAAATGCATTTTTGGGTATATACAAATTAACAGCAAAATTTAATATGTGTAATTTAGCATTATTCTAAATGAAATTTTGTTTTTTTCTTTCTTTTAGCAAATACACTTCCTCTCCTGATGAACCATTGTTAGCAACAATGGGGAAACATGTGTTGAGAGAGATATAGTTAGGCACAGATAATCAGATTAACAAAAAGATTTTTTCTTGATGAAGCTACTAAACTATAGGTTTGGATCTAACACATAATATCAAGTTGTAACAAGGATTGAAATGATGTGAAGCAAACACAAAATTGGAACAATTTTTGTTTAAATGTTCTTTAATCTATTGTGCAAAATAAAAACAAAATTGAATTGACTCACCTTTAACATATTCTTTGAATAAGGTTGGCGCATTTGAGTAACTTTTCCAAACTTCTCTTTTTTTAACAAAGTAAAGGGTACCTGGTATAGTCTCGATCTCACAGGCTCACTGTATATTTATAAGAATGAAATAAAAAAGAATCGAGACCTGTTAAGTTTGACAGACCACCTGTACAAAATTCTACAGTCACTTCCAAATTATTACAAAAAATAAATACATTTGATTTCAGCAATACAGAATTCAGTTATAAAAAACTGGCCTCCTATGTTAGCAGCTGTATGCTTTTTATCTTTTGATCACAACAGACACCATACATTATGCACTGTTTTACCTATTTACAATACGACACAAAGTGTTACAAGTCAACTACAACTCCATTACCCCATGGACACAAGACAATAATCAGACATAAAGGGACAGTTCACATATTACAACACCGTAACATTGTATCAATCGCCTAATACTCATATTTAGGCTTTAAACCCATATACATCAATAGATGTTTTACCACGCCTATATTTATTTAACAGTGTGCAAATTCCTTTCAATTGTTAGGTCGACACGTGTTTCAGCTGGTTAATGAGCTGTTGTACTGCTCCTGTCAGATCCGGCCTAAAATGTATTTATTTTTTGTAATAATTTAGACACGACATGACTGTAGAATTTTGTACAGGTGGTCTGTCAAACGTAACAGGTCTTGATCATTTTTTCTTATATATTTACACGTTGAGCCTGGGAGATCGAGACAATACAGGTACCCTTTACTTTGTTCTGATATATGTGCAGCCCGTGGCTGAAGGGTTTTTGAACCAGCGGGAGCCAAGTGCCCCTATCAAAGTAGGATGGAAAATTTAAACATTTGCTAATTTTCAGATGAACACTATAAGAACTGATTAATGCCCCACCTCTATATAACACTAACCAGGGCGTAGACCCAGGAAGTGGGACTCAAGATGAACTGGAAGTAATTAATCAAAAACATAAGAAATTAGTGAGGACGGAGATGCATGGTAAATTCATGTTAAAATATTTAAAGGCCGGGATTATCCCAGAACATCGCCAAATCAGAAACATCCCAAGAGTGTTTCTACATAATCCACGCTTTAGAAGGAACTTTAGCGGAGTGGGGAATAAATGCTTATGTGACGTTATTATGCTGATTATTGAGACAGCGGAGGAAGAGTGCAAGACACAAGGGGAACAACTTGTAGCGCTAGAGAAAAACTTTCTTCAAAACCAGACAATACAAGAAGTAAAGAAAACATTCGAAAAACTAGATGAAGAAATTGCCAAATTGAAGCAGTTCAGTCTAGACAAGAAAATCCAAAAATTAAAAAAGGATGTGGAAAACTACCAAGAAGAAAAAACATACCCATACTTGAGGGATGGGTTCTATACAGAACATAATAGCAACATCTGCCTCCTTTTTGAAGACACTGACCTAGACAATCTCGCTCTCACCGAAACTTGGTTCAGTGCCAGCTCACTCACTGCTTTTGACTCCCTCCTCCCTGACAGCTTCAAGATCATTACCAAGCCTCGACCTCGCCGTGCTGGCAGTGGGGTCACCTTAATCTATCCTGAGTGGGTTCCATCTTCCATCATACCCACCCAACTCTATTCTTCTTTCGAGAGCCTGGTTTGCAAGTTGGTCATTTCTCCCTCCTCCACTCTGACCATTGCTACCATCTACCGGCCTCCATGCACTACCACCCTGTTCCTTTCTGAATGGGCTGATTTCTGCTCCTCCTTAGTTTCAACCACCTCAAACCTCCTCCTCTTTGGTGACTTCAACATCCAATTGGTCGCCCCCCCCCAGCATCCACTCTCTTCATTGACCTCTCTGCCTCATTTTCCCTCTCCATTCTCCCCTCTGGTCCAACCCATTCGGCTAGACACACCCTGGATGCCATCATCGCCTCCGACCACTCTCTCGCTCTCCCCCTGGTCACCCCTCTCTCTTGGTCAGACCATTCTCACCTCTCCTTCCACCTGGGTGCCTTCGGCACTCCAACTGCACCCTCAAAAGCCCTGCTAACCTCGTTTTTGAACATCCGCCCGATGAATCCCCTCCTCCACCTCAGACTCTATCACTGACTCTGCTCTCAGCAACCTTCACTCAGCCATCACCAATACTCTTGACATCCTTGCCCCAGTCATGAGGATCCGCCTGAAACCTGCCTCTAAACGGAACACCTGGTATGACTCTGAACTTGCAGTCCTGAAACGAAAGTGCAGAGCAGCGGAAAGGAAGTGGCAAACCTCAGGTTCACCCTCTCACAAACTGGCCTGCTGCCCGCTCCAAAGGCAATACAGACTTACAGACTCTCCATCCGTGCCAGGAAAAGGGCCCGCATTCAGGCACGGGTAATCGGGTGTATCCAATAATACGGCAGAACTTTTCAAAATCTGCAGTGAGCTAGCCAACCCTGCCGCAGTCTCCTCCTCCCCTCTTCCTTCCCAGGCCCTCTGCAACGTACTGGCCACACACTTTGCCACCAAAACTCAGGACATCCTGAACACTCTTGTCATTTACCTGCTAAAAACCCATTACACATCCCCTTGCCACCATTGGCCACTCACCCTCCTCCTTCCGCCTTTTCCTCCTTCACCCCAGTCACACCTGAAGAAGTTACCAGAGTTGTTCGCTCTATGAAGGCTTCTTCCAAACCAGTTCCCCCCTGCTTGTCCAGAACCATCAAGGCAGCATTGGCTCTCTTGCCCCCGCACTTGTTGATTTCTGCAACCACTCTTTCGCCACTGGTTCTTTCCCCTCCTCCCTCAAGCACTCTATTGTGCGCCCGCTCCTGAAAACACCTTCAGCAGACTCTAACTGTTCATCCAACTACTGCCCTATTTGAATCACCCCCTTCCTGGGGAAACTGCTGGAGAAACTGGCCTTGCCCCAACTCAACGCGCACACTGAACTTGTTGGTGGTCTGCACGGTCATTAATCTGGATTCCGAGCATCCAAAGGCACGCAAACTGCTCTTCTGAACACCCGTGAAGAACTGCTCGCATCCCTCGACTCCAACTCCATAGCTGTCCTCATCCTCCTTGATCTCTCTTCTGCCTTTGACAGTGTCAACCATTCCATCCTCATACAAGGCTCCATGATACCTTTGGTATCTCGGAACGGGCATTGGAATGATTGACCTCTTTCCTAACTGACCGCTCATCCCATGTCATCTTGGGCACCTTCTCTTCTCCTACTTCCTTCTCCACCTTTGGTGTCCCCCAGGGATCTATCATCTCCCCTGGCCCTTTAACATCTACCTTGCTCAGTTGGCACTCCTCATCTCCTCTTTCTCCCCCAACATCCAGTGTTATGCAGACGACAACTCTTTTTTAGAGTTCCTGCTGACTCACTCGCACCTTCCTTCATCCCTAACTTTCTATCTGCCATCCAGGCCTGGTGCACTTCCAACCATCTCTGCCTCAATGCCAGAAAAACGGATATCCTTCCAAATGGGAACCCTGCTCCCTCCTTCTTCCTTTCTGTCTGGCCTCCCACCTTGGCTCTCCCCCTGCTCCTTCTTCTGAAGCCAGACACCTTGGAGTCATCTTTGACTCCTCTCTCTCCTTCCTCCCTTACAATCAGGACATTGCTATGAAGTTCAACTTTCAACTCTTCCTTATCAAAGGAATTCTCCCATTTCTCACTTTCCCCCAGAAGCTTAATGTTTCCCAAGCCCTAGTTCTCTCTAGGCTTGACTATTGCAACAGCCTCCTCCTCAATCTACTTTCTACAACTCTGCAACCCCTTCAGCTAATCGTGAACAAAGCAGCAAGACTTATCCTTGGCCTTAAACCCAGGGACATCATCTCTCCTGCCCTTAAAAGTCTCCACTGGCTCCCATTGCTGCACGGATCAAATTCAAATCCCTCTGCATCATCCCCAAGGCATCCCCTGGGGCCAGGGACGACACTATCTGCTACTCTCTCTTACAAAATACTCTCCTTCTAGACCTTTACGCTGCTCTGGCACCAACTCTCTGTGCGTAAAGCGTTTAGCTAAACAGACAGCAGGAGGTTGTTCACTTTCCTCTGCTGGATCCCTCTGCTGGAACAGCCTCCCCCTCCCTCTGCATCTTGAACAGGAACTTCTTATGTTCCGAAAGTACCTCAAGACTCTCCTCGTTTCCTCCTCCTTCCCTTCTACTCTCCTCTGCTAATTCTCACAGTTGCTGTGATTGGTGTCTTGGACCCTTATGCATCCTCGAGTCCCTTAACCATTCACACCCAATCTCTCCAGCTTCTGTCTACCTTCAGCACTTGCCTCGGCACACCCTCCGCACTGGAGATTCTCACTTTCCTGCCAACGTGGCTCCTGGCCGCATAACACTTACCATACCTTGAACTTCATCTGTGGCTCTCCTCGAGCATGGTCACACCAGCACCTACCTCAATGCCCTCTTCCTTCTGCACTTGCACTTTCTGAATACTCACAAGGCATAGTAGGTTCGGTCGTCCCTTCTCTCACTGTATTTTTAGTATTTTTAATTCTACTACAATCCCATGTTCCCTCCCTGTTGCCCTGTGGGCGCTTTGAAACTGAATTTATTTGCTGTATAAGCAACTAACAAGCAAACAATAAATAAATAAACAGTGGAAATCAACGCTGTAATAGATATGTCACTTTTTCTCAGACACATCGGCTTCATCTTCTAGTGATACGGCCTAAGACCAACAGGGCAGGGTGATCACAGGTGGTGCTCTTTTTCAGAGGGGGACATCGGGGCAGACTGAGAAGACGACCCCCTCAAATCAAACAACTAATGAGGACGAGACAGTGATACTCAAATCAATAAATGATGACAGTTTGCCTATCATCACTTTATCAGAGCATATTCTTAGTGATTCAGAATTAACCTTTTGGAAAAAGTGCTGTCATTTGTTCCAGAAACTAAGGACGACCCATTTGAATGCAAAATAGAGTTATGGATATTCTTTAGCAATATTAGGTTGAAATATTTTTGGGAAATTTCCTTACCTAAACAAGGTACGTCCATACTGTCACAAGACGACTCTGTAAGAGATATGGAGAACACCACTGGTCTTAAAAATAGATCCAGATTCATGACACCGAATTATACCTGTCGTGCGGAATTTGCTGTGTTTGAAAACATCATGATTAGGCAAACTTTAAATGCGAGTAGGAAACAAAATTATCAACAAGACAATCTGAATAAAGGAGAGCGGAAAAGCCTCAATGATTTATGCATGGACAATGCCATCACCATTAAGCCCGCCAATAAAGTTGGTGGCATTGTTTTACTTAATAGGTGCAATTACGATAAAGAATGTGAGCGGCTTCTTGCCGATAGCGTCTAACTGACCATGCAGAATGGGAGGGGTGGATTAGTAATCAGGAGGTATGTTTCTTGATAAAACCTCACCCTAAACTAGCAGCTTTCTACATTTCACTGAAAGTCCACAGGGATATCACTAAACCCCCAGGGAGACCAGTTGTCTCTGCAACAGATGCCCTTTTGGAACCCTTGTCCATATTCACAGTGTTTTTTCTGAACCCTTCGTGGTAGTGAGTCCATCTTATGTTAAAGACTCGACTGATATGATCAACATCGTTAAAGGACTAGGACCAATCACACTGATATCCTAGTAACTATGGATGTGGAAGCTTTGTATACTTCGATTCCGCAGGCAGAAGACCTTGAAGTATTGAAAAGTATACTTGATACACGCAGACCGCCACTGCTCCCCCTAACTGAATTAATTTTGGAATGTGCAAGAGAGTTATGACGCCCATTGTAGAGAGACAGAGACAGGAGAAGTCTTGAATGCTGAGCAGTTGTTTGGCGGTATACGGCAAGCGAGAAGATAACATTGGAGTGTTTCTCTGCATCGCAGTAGTCATACACGCGGTGTGCAGAACATAAGCTTATCCAAACACATTATCTAATTAAATGGATATGGGGCATACAATGTTGTAGCCTGTAACAGAAGTCCAGCGCGGCCGCCAGGTAATATGTGGCGTGCCATTAGGCTGAGAGGACACGTGCACATAAACATAGCGCACATTATATATAATTGCAGAAACAGTTACAGTGCGTATACAAGGGAGGATTCGCCCTGGAACCACACTGACAAGCTAAGACATGGATTAGATTGGGTTGAAGCCTTGCGTATGAAGTGCAACAGAGGGTGTCAGGACTGTACTAGAAAGGCTGTATAATGACCAAGATCATTTTAAGGGTACAGCCTAGGGACTGATTTTGGTGACAGTCCTCATTTCACTAATGATATGTGTATATGGTAGTTGATAGGGACATATTTGGTCTATTGCAGGACTAAATTTGCTCAGGAGAAGTCCGGAAAAGAGATGATTCATGTCTACTCTGGATCAGGATAGATCTAACAGTGGAAACATCTGGTGGCATTTTCTAAATACATAGTAACAAGGGGTTGTCCCCTTGTGTCTTTCACCAGGTTTCCCACGTGAGACAAGTTGTAGGTATGTTTTTCTCTTCATATGACAGGAGAACGCAACAATGTGTATTTGACAGGTACACATTATTTTGATACATTTAGTGCCTAAGAAAAGAAATGTCACATGTATGACATTATAATGGAAATAATATGTAATGACAGACAGTCAGAAACTAAAACAAGATGGTATGCTTCATTTTGTAGACACATGGGAACACAAGAATATAAAAGAAGTGTTGCATTGTCAGGCCCCACTCATGTCCTTCATTTGCGGCAGTCATCTTGTAAGGCCTCTGAGTCTCCGCTCTGGTCTCAGCGACAAAGTCAGATGTTACTGAGCTCAGCACAATGAGTATACCCCTGCTTTTCCCAAAACATCTCCCCTCCCTGGATATGATCAGGCACAGAGAGAGAGGAATTTAAACTTGTTGAAGGTGGGCTGAGAGGCCACATGCTACCAGGTAAGGAGAACACAGTGCTCACAGTCACCTGCTGCCTCCACTGCAAGCCCCAGGCCCCTGAATATCTATTTTACAAACGGTCTTGTAAATCTTATATGGGTGAAAGAAACATTTGTGAGACTTTCTTTTAACCTCTTAATCTTCTACATACTTTTCACAATGTCAACTAACAGAGCTAAAAGCACATCGCATTTCTAGTATATTTATAAGTCTCAGCATTACTATGTCCATGACTATCAAGTACTCCTTCCTAAAAGCTTTAATTTTGGGAAAAAATAAGTAACCAAGATTTTAAAAATAAAATCACAAAAATAGGAACGATTGAATTATTTGTACAAAACACTGTGAAATTACTGCATCAAAGATTATGTTCCTTATGACACAAATTATGCCGCCAACATAACATACTGCTTTAACGCATGCAGTCATATTTTTCTTTAAGGTTCCATGCAGTTAAGAACAATTTCTAACACCGAATATTTGTTGTCAAATAAAACTTTTTCTAATCTATTACCGACGAGTAAATCCTTGGAAGACAATAGAAGAAAGAATAGTCCCCATGCCGATGCAATCCTCTCATTCATCAATGTGCTGCTATCACAAATTTTTACATTTAAATGCCTTTGTTATGTGTTACTATTCAGCATTTTGTAACTGTTCAGCTTCTCTCAATCTTCGTAGCAGAAAAATGATCTTCAGTTTTCTAAGCAAATGTTTAAATATCAATATTTTGAGAAGCATTCCTGAAATGAAAATAAAAACAATACTTTTAAAGCAGAAATTAGGTAATTATATTTTTTGTCATGTGTCTCTGATATCTTTTTGTTTGCATGTTTTACTACCTATTCAGGAACAAATGGATGGGAAAGGACCTGAAAGAATAATAAATAAAACAGAAAATGAATTATCCAAGTTAAGAGATTAGGACAGGTTTAGTAACATAACAGAGTATGTTTCAAATTCAGTAAAGTGAAGGAGAGAAAGAAATAATATGAAATGACATGGCGATCCATCTGGCACAGAATGGAAAGAGATCTATGCAAAATGCCTTGAGTATGCAATGAGATTTACCTGTAATGTGACAGGTCTATAGAATTAATTTGACAAAACCTAAGCGCTCCACCACCAAACTAGAGTGCTGTACAGCAAAGCTGATGAAGGGGTATCAGATATAAAGATATGTGTAATAATATTGTTGTAGCTAGTAGTTTACTTGTCATAACTATTGTACACAGACTTTGGCTCATACGTTGTGCGACACAAAAACATAATCACGTAGGTGTTATCATTATGGCTACCAGCAGTGACAAACTTACGAGAAATTGAAGACAACTCAAGCATGGCTACCAGAGCAGGGTCAATTCTGCATTCCTTGCACCCATCCAATCGCAGCATGCTCCTGAAATCAAAGAAATGTGTAACCCAGAGGCCAATCTTCAATAATTTAACAACTGGATAACCTGAACTCCTGCGGAAATAGAGCAGCTGAAACTTTTCCTGTGCCTCAAAAATACTAACAATCCAAATGTTTCACAGCAGATGTGGCCCAGATGAAAACTACACATTACCATTTTACACCGAAAGAGAATGCACTGAATGCAAGCCCCTAAATGCTCACACCAGAGAGAATACGACCCGCTAGGGAAGAAAGGCCCAAGTCAATCTTGTAAGGATAACAAGTTTTAATCTCACCGCAGTTGAGAGCAACAGCAAAGAACTTTGCTACCAAAAACGTTCTGGCAAACAGAGGTACAAGCAGAAACATTTAAAGGTACACAGCGTCATGATGACGCGACAACATACAGTAAAAACCTGCACGGCTGATTGAATGGACCCTATACAGGTACCCCTTTATCCATAATTGATGGTAGTTTATTGGACCCAGCCCAGACCGTCCATCTTCCATCACGTGGGTGGTGCGGGTCTCATCTTCTTCTCACGTTGAAGGTCAGAAAACAAATTAATTATACTCCTACTACACAGCTTGTTTAATCACTCATACTGTGCACTTGGCAGGCCATAAGACGGACACAAAGGAAATTCTGGGGCACCCTAACCATCACACACATTTCACTCACTCCCTCCGCGCCATCCGGCTCCAAGGTCTCCACCCTCGTTTTGAACTATAATTTATCCCTCCCAGCACCTCGCAATACAGATCACACGGTTGTCATTTTGCCAATACGCCCTGTCCGTCCTCTTTGAACATTTCAGGACTTGTTACTTTGGGGTTTGTGGTCAAAGGGCACCTGGTGCCATGGAATACAGGAGTCCTAAAGTTTAGTCAGTTATATGGGCTATAACTTGTGGTCCCCCAGGAATGGGCCGGGTCATGTTTTGGTCAGTGTGAGATAACATGCACACCAGGCGCCTGTCACTGATCGCAGCCTTGTAGGGCACATTCCTCTTGGATGAAAAACACATCTTTGCAACACTGTTGGAACAATGAATAGACATTATGGCGATTGGGGGTGTAAACTGTCCTTCTGGGGGCTGAGGCACAGCTGGGGATTTCTGTGGTCTCGCGAATTTGGGCCTAATTCATGTAATGCCGCATTTACCGCGCAGGCCTTTCGTTTCTACCTATGATTACTAATATTTATACAAAATAGCTATGCCGCTCGCGCCTTGTACTGTACTACGTAGCTAAACTGTATTTAGTAATACTGAAGTTAAATAGGAAGGCGTCCCTTTCCCCATCCCTCCTTGCCCCTGGCCCATAATATTGCTTTGAATGCATCTCGCCTCACTCTAAAGTGCCTAGGGGTGGGGTGGGATGGGGCTGTCCCCTTCCCAACAGCACACCTTTTACCCCTCTCTAGTCATAAATTTCAACTGGGGTTTAACAGAGCAGCAAACCCAAGTCATTTTACACAATTAATGCATTAAACGGAATCAGTTGAAAAAGCTATTTAACAGTCCAAAAGAACTATTCTTCACGTTCACTGCTAAATTCAAAAGAATTTTAAGGATTTTCAATCAACGGTGGACAGCGTTCGGTTTGATATTTGCTCAGCTAAACTCCTCAGTTGGTCAACTATTTTCAAAGCTGACCTATAAAATGATGTACCTGTGTTTTGCCTTAATAGGGCAGTGTTCTTGAAAGTCAATGGAGTTCAAGTAAAGTAAAGGAGAAATATCCAATCGCATATCAGTCTGCATGATCGAAATTGCTCCTGGATATCCAGCATTAACGAGTGACCAAGAGCTAATATTGTGGAACACGAAGGTAGTATATAGCGTTCCATAAATCTAGTTTTCATATAAGATGCAAACTTATAATTTTGTACATTATTTATGAATCCTTATGCTTTAAATGTTGTGTGTCATAATGCTTACTTATAGATTGTCCCAAACACACAAAGTTAAATTCAAATAGGTGTGTTTGTTTGTCAATAATAGCTCCTGGTAGCTTTTGGTAGCTGCTGATGTCATGCTAAATAGGCTCTTCTAGGCTACAAGCAGGAGCTAAATAGCTCCAAGCTCTCCTCAATTTCGAACCCTAGCTCTGGTCCCACTCAAGGGCAGTCCAGCAAACACATGCTGGGCAATTCTCCTCTGAACAAGAATAAAATCAGCAATCCCAGTTTTTGTGATTTAAACTTGGGGTGTTGCCCTAAGATACTACATGTAATTCCTGCGTGGACCACTTGATCACAAGGCCTTAGCGAGGTTCTGCTTCACCTCGCTTGTAAGGCCCAACAATCAAGAAACACGTGCCTGTGGTTGCTAATTGCACTATTGTTTGGAGAATTGCTTAGAAGTGAATATGAATATTTTGGACCCCGACAAATACTAACATCTACAATGGAGAAAGTCTGTAGCGCGAGTGTGTGCCAAAAGAGCAGCAAGGCTTCAGGGCTGGATAAAGCCTTGGTAGATTTCAGGCAGAGGCAGATATTTGGATTTCCAATTTTTATCGCCTTTTCAAATGTAGCTGATTTGCCAGATTCTTGGACAAAAGCAAAGACTGTACCTTTATATAAAAAGGGGAGGATGTGGAGATCCAGCCAACTATCGTCCAATCTCACTGTTAGACGAGGCAGGGAAAGATCTATGTGACTGTGGGCTTGCAAGATTATTAGCATGGGTGGAGGAAATCAAGCCTCGTCAGACAGGCTTCTAGAGATGTCTCAGCACTACCAGGACTTTGGACTTTTTCTACTTCAATAAAAATAAGTTGTATTCAGAAAGGCATGTCTATATGTCGATTTCATCAATGAAAGACTGCATTTGATGGCGTGCCAAGAGGCAAATTGTAGGAAGCTGTGAATAATAATAAAGCTATACCGGACTACCTCCTTAAGGCAATCCAGAGTCTGTCTAAAAATAACAAAGCACCTGTTCGCTGAAGATTAACAGGGGAATTAACCTCATACACATAAATGTGCAGAAGGGTGTTAGGCAGGGTTGTGCATTGCCACCCACCCTTTTTTGCATCTTTATTAACAGATTAATAGATGCTCCCTATAGGGCTCAATGGGAATAGGGAGGCCGGATGCACCGGCACCATCCAGAATGGTGCCGGTGCATCCGACATGGTGTGCTCGCGGGTGCCGGTCCGACCGCCAGGGCAGATCTGGCGGGGGAAAAGGCATCCATGAGCAGTCCTCGTAGTTTGCCGGTACAGTAACAACGGTACTGGCAAGCTTACCGGTACCGCTGGTACTGTACCGGCAAACTTGTTATGAGGCCCATTGTGCTACTATAGCGAGGGCCATAATTGGAGCTAGAATGTACTATTGTAATAGTCTGTTTCAAGCATTTAAGAAGCCTTCTAGCACCAACCCTTTTTCAGACACCATTCCTCTGCTGTGTGCTCAGGATCTCTTGAGTAGTCTTCTGTTCTTGGTGAGTCTCTGTTAGAATAGTGGCGGGGGAGTGTTTCTGGTTCTCCCCTGTTTCCTTGCAGTCCCTTGCCAGTTCCTGTTCTGTTTCTTTGATTACTGCCTCACACCTCCCCGGTAGACTGTCTGCGGTTCTTGGGATAGGTGTTTGCTGTCTCCTTTAGCTTTGGGAGCTGGAACCCAACTCCATTTCCATTTTGGTGCTGGGCCCATTCCTTCAGCTGCAGGCTGGGTTTTGTCAGTTGCACCCAGATGCATTCTGGTTGTGGTAGTTTGCGTTTCCCTCTGGTATTTCTTCTCTGGACCCCTGATTACTGTCACGCTTGCTCTTTCCTATGCAGGAGTATTATACAATATTTTTACCATGGGCTTTGTCTTAGGGGAGGGGAGTGACGTACCACCTTCCTGTCGTCGAATAAAACCAGAAAAGCACCCTTTAGTTTATATTTGTGGTCAAAGCCCACAGGCGGATCCAAGTATATATTTTAAATGTTCATTATCTGATATATTTCTAAGGTTCGTTTCAATATTTAACAAGGTATTTGGTGTGCTTTTGGTTACATTCAAGACAAATGTACTGTCTTATAGAAGCCCTACAGCTCTGAACCATATAATGCTGCGGCTCCTTGCCTGTAGATAATAGATATCCAAAGATGCGTAAATGCCCCATTACCACGTGTATGTGTACATTTTGCAATTGCATTGCTTGTTCTCTCAAGAGTCAAATTAGATTTTTCAAGTTGGCTGGGCCACTTACAATTTACTCATGAACCATATTTGCGACATCCTGGATCGAATTCTTGATGGTTATAAAAGAAGTTTCATCCACGTTTCATCCAAGTTTTATCAGCAGTGTACAACTAATTTATGGGATTATAAGGTGTCGCCCTTCAGAGCAACGTTTTCTAAAGCCACACACTTTGAAGACATATTCTTAAGTAATCATACTTTGTGACTTGCTCTATTGTACAATGCATAGAAATTGTCATCTTGTGGGATTTCCTTTGCAGGGGAAGGAAGATCATCACTTTAGTATTTTCTAGATTTATTTTGAGGCCACTACATTTATAGCTTTCATTGAAAGCTGTGAGTTGTTTCTTTATACCCATACGTGTTGTGGAGCTCAGTATGGCATCATCAGCAAAGATTAATAGCGGGATCCAGTGGTCACCTAAATGTGGGGCATCAGTCTGCGGCCGTGATAATCATATCTATTAATCTGTTAATAAAGATGCAAAAAAGGGTGGGTGGCAATGCACAACCCTGCCTAACACCCTTCTGCACCTTTATGTGTATGAGGTTAATTCCCCTGTTAATCTTCAGCGAACAGGTGCTTTGTTAATTTTAGACAGACCCTGGATTGCCTTAAGGAGGTAGTCCGGTATAGCTTTATTATTATTCACAGCTTCCTACAATTTGCCTCTTGGCACGCCATCAAATGCAGTCTTTCATTGATGAAATCGACATATAGACATGCCTTTCTGAATATAACTTATTTGTATTGAAGTAGAAAAAGTCCAAAGTCCTGGTAGTGCTCAGTGTAAGGAGCAGAAGATCAGAAGGGAGCTGGAGCATGGAGATAGAAGGGAGAGAGAGTGGTAAGACCAGGGGCGGAGTGTGGGAAAAGAGAGAAGTAAGACCAGGAAGCAGAGCATATGGACAGGGGAGATAACAGTTGGAGGGCAGAGATAGGAGAAGGAGAGACCAGTTTGACCACCAGCGCACAGTGTGTGGAGAGAGAGAGAGAGACAGAAAGAGAGAGAGAGAGATAAAGAGATAAGAGGGTGAGAGAAGAGAGGAGAAAGGCAAGAGAGGAAAAGCTGAGGACTGGGCCATCGGGACAAAGGCGGGCGGCAGACCATCTAGCTTACCCCATTAGGTCCCTCGGATGTACCTGAGGAAGTGAGTTAGATAAGTCTAGGGTCTTTAAGCCTCTTCACCATGAGGAACAGACCTAGATAGAAGAGTTTCCCTGGCTGTAGTCAACCCTTTGTGGGGAGAATTGAGATGGAATACGGAGACTGGGCTAGGGAGGTGTGAACCCACCATACATTTGAGGAAAGGTGCCCTAGTCTGGGAATCCCAATCGCCACGCATATATTTATTTTTAATAAAATTTGGAAATTGTCAATTGTTGACAAGAGGTTATTGAGCGAATTGCCACAGGTGGTGTACAGTGGGATAATTTAGGGCTTGTTACAGAGACCACCCACATAGAGAAAAGAACAGATTGAGACGATGGGGACACAAGAGCAGAATCTAGCCGTAGACGCAAACTCCAGGAGAACAGCAGTGTTCAGGGACAGATCTTCCATGCACTGACCAACTGTGCATGGCCACCAATCCGAAGATTCCAGAGCACAAATGCTTCTGATTTTCAGAGCGCCTACACCTACTGGGTAGACCTACCAGCATACAGCTCTCGGTATTTTACCCCAACCCAGATTGATCCAATGGTACAACCCTATCAGCTGACTATGGCAGGTTTACTCAGGAATGGGGGGCGTGGCCTGGGCCCATGTGCTGAGGCTGTGAATTTGTGCAGCTCCCATTGAGATCCTCAACAGATCCTGCAGTTCGGCGGAAGAAGGCAACTTTGGCTGTACATCAAATCAGTGAAACATGGGGGAAGCCAATGTCTTGTGGTGTGGTGTTGTGCTGATAAAAATCAGACCACTACAACTGAGTTAAGGCAAACAGGTTCCTAGCCCCGTTGGGAGGAAGATGGTGGATGGAGCTGGGCGGCACGGAAGTGAAGGAGGAGGGGTGGTGAAACGACTCCCCTGCACAGCAGTCCCCGCGTGTGCCGAACTCTGAGGAGGAGCGAGTATCCAGGGGAAACCTGGCAGTTCAGCACCTGAATGCTGGAGAACGAAAGCGGGACCACGCCACGTGTTGTGCCTAGGTGGGGTGCCGCCTCTTCAAAGGAGTGTGCTGGTTGCTGACTGAAAGCTTCAGGACTGAAGCGCAGAGCGGACTGGGGAGGCAAGGCTCAATGCAGGCTTCCTCTCGTGGAAGGCGAGTGAGAGAGCTTGGCGGGATTAAGTGTGATCGATGGGCAGTCAGTGCCTGGGGCCAACTGCGTGAGGAGAGGGAGTTGTGTGGACGTTACGGTGAGCGAGGCCCAAGGAGCTGGAGAGGGAGAAGTTGGGCGTGGGCTTTGCCCAGCGCTAACCTGGGCTCGAAACACACTGCATCTGCACACGCCGAAGGGACTGTGCTGGGGTCCTGCTGTGACTGTCCCTGCACGGTGGGAGTGATACATCCAGGATGGGGGGACCTAATACCTGAAGGCGGGAAGCGCACTGCAACTACCTAACGTTGGGACCGCCGGGGACAAGAGCAGAGCCTGGGAGACAGCGGGCCCCAAAAGGACGTGACATTGCTGGGCGGCAACGCTCCATGCGTTCGCTCTCGTATCACACACACGAGAGGTAAGAAAGGGGCCTGGGTTGTCTGCCCCTCTCGGATGTGAAGACAGGGCCCCTTAAAGGTGCCCTTTCGGGGTGCGCAGTGCACACAGACATTGTGGGTACAGAGACCTTGGTGTGCACAAGCCAGTTGCACGTGGCTGGCATAGATATAAGCTGCTGCTTACACTGAGACTTGGTGTGCAGGTGCAAATTTCTGCTGGTGGCGCTTGGCATCGAGGCACATGAGGAAAGGGGGCGGGCTGGGGGAGCAACTGGGCAGTTGAGTGGTTGGACATCACTGGAGCATTGAAATGTGGGAACCTGGGCCCTGGAGGCACTTACACCCTGCACATTGCAGGAGTCGACTCATCCTTGCCTGAACCCAGTGGCATGGTGCTTACTAGGAACTCGAACAACAATACTACGCCACTTGCGCTCCCCTGAGCTGAACCCTACGAAGGGGGAAGGAGGAACAGCGTTGTGGGGGTACTGGTAAATGAGGGCATGTGACTGAGCAGTCCACAGCCCAGCTGTTGGCCTACGATAGTTTAAGAGGGTGCTCCCCCCCGAGCTGGTGATGCGCATCTTGGTAATGAGTGGGTGTGACTCTGGTGGTCACCACAGGTAATAAGGCCAGAACTGAATGGCGACCGCTACCCGATTGCTACGAAGCCTGTTGGATTTAGTGTGCCGACGGCTTGATAGGCACACTGAGACGCTAGGGCGTAGAAGGCCCACGAAAAAACACCTAAGGGTGCAGGGGTAAATTGGCCGCTGGTCAGGGGATGGGATGCACAGGGTTTTTGGTCACAATTTGTTCTGTCCTCGCTCAAAGCATGTTCCCTACCAAAGGCAAAAACAAATCCACAATTATGGACTCATTCAACAACACGGGCAGGCCCCGCAACTCTGCGCAAAGTGCACCAGCGCTGCAGGCGGAGATGGGTGCTCCAGGCATGAGCACCCAAGAACATGCAGTACTTGCTGCAATAGTGGCCCTGAGATCTTCGGTGGAAACGAAAATTGACGAGGTCAAGACAGATGTTCAGATGTTCACTGTTTTTTGGTTTGTTAGGTTATTGTTTTTTTGTTTTCCACGCATTTTGGAATATATGCTGATATTATCGTTTTTCTGGTTGGGAGGGGTATGGGGGATCGGGCATGGAAGCGAGATCCACAAATTAAAGTTATATATGAGGAGCTGGGGAGGGGAGCAGCTTTGAGGCGTGTAGTGGTTTGTAGGCGACTGCAACATGACTTCCATTAAAGTACTAACCTGGAACGTGCAAGGGTTGGGCACGTACCTATGTAGAAATAGGGTAAAATCTTTCCTAAAACTGAAGAAGATCTCTATTGTCCTATTTCAGGAGACCCTAACTGCTGAGGAACTGAAGGGTGTCCAGGAGCGCTGGGGAGGAAAGTGTATGGGGCGGTATACTCTAAATATGCTAGAGGGGTGTTCACGTGGTTAGATGACTCATCTTGACTTAGTGGATGTCTGGAGGGAGTTACATCCGGATAGCAGAGGCTATACTTTTTTCTCCTCGCCGCACGTCCTGTTTACCAGGATTGACTACATTGTTGTGGGACGGAGACAGTTGGCTGATATAGGTGATGCAGAGCACCTGGCCTCAACAATATCGGACTACACCGCGCTAACTGTGCCGCAGAAATTAAGGAGCCCTAGGCCCCCCATTCCAATGTGGCGTATGCCAGCTGACGCCTTGACGGATCAGCCGTTCAGAGATAAACTGCAAATCACACTGGCTGAATTTTTAGTACACAATGTGGGTAGTGTGGAGGGGTGGGGTATGGTGTGGGAGGCCCTGAAAGTGGTGGTGAGTTGAGATGTTATAGCTAGTGCTCGGGGGATTCGCAAAAAGATGAGGGCTGAACTGGAACAGATAGAGGATGAAATCCGAAATAAGGAAGCCCGAGAAGCGGGTCAGCAACCAGGAGAATAAGTGTTGGCTGAAACCAGACATCAATGCCTTGAAGCCTGGGAAAGGTTATCTAAGTTTGATTACGTGGTGAGAACCACTAGGGCGCACGCTGAAGGGGACAGGCCGGGTAGGCTCCTGTCGTGGCTCTGCAGCAGGGAACACCCTAGGCACTTGACTGCTGAGCTAAGGGAGGAGAATGGGAGTGTCAGCAGGACACAGCTTGAGATTAACAATATCTTTGCCAAGTGCTATTCTCAACTATACAGCCATGAGGAACAGGCCCCTCTTGACGAAGTGATGGTGGCCCTTTCATCAATCAGGCTCCCAAAGTTAGCAAACATGTAGCAGACCGCACTGGATCAGCCCATTACAGTTGAGTGAGTGCTGCAATTACATCGCTCGCCCCTAGTAAAACGCCAGGCAGCGACGGGCTTCCACCTGAATTTTATAAAATGTAAAACTCAACAGTGGCCCCGATGCTGCTCAAAGTATTTGAGGAAGCCTATTCTAAAGGCATACTCCCTGCAAGTACGCGGGAAACACTGATTATCCCGATCCCCAAGCCAACAAAGCCTTTGGACAGATGTGAGTCTTACCGGCCTCTGGCTATGTTATATTACAATATGAAAATATTGACCACGATATTGGCTGGGAGGTTACGCAAAGTGATAGCAAGTCTGATACACAGTAATCAGACTGGCTTTATTCCGGGTCGGAACACCACATTGAACTTGCGGTTGCAACATATTATTGCGCAGACCAATGAGCGCTCCGAGTTGTGTGCGGTGGTGTCGCTAGATGCGATCAAAGCTTTTGATTCACTATATTGGGAGTGGCTGTCTGCATTACTGCAGATATTCTGGTTCGGCAAGTGATTTATGCGCTGGGTAAGGCTCCTATACTCATCCCCGACTGCAAGAGTCAAATCTGGGAGACAGGTATCGTCGACATGGGCTATACAAAGGGGTACGCCCACTATCACCTATGTTGTATGTGCTGGCATTGGAGCCCCTAGCAGTTTACCTTTGCCAAGAATTTCTAGAGACGGGCATTCGGGTTGGCGGCACTCACACTTGGTATCGCTCTATGCCGACGACGTCTTGCTCTATATTGGGGAACCGGGACACAATCTGCTGATAGTTATGGGAGTAATGGACAACTTTGCTAAACTGTCTGGAATACCCTTCAGCAGGGATAAGTGTTGCCTATTTCCACTGGCGGGACTTTGTAGGGTTGGCTGGCTGCGCTGCCGGACCTGGGGCTCTTGTGGAACGTGGGTTCCTTTAAGTATCTGGGGCTACACATCATGCACACGCCTGCAGATATGCATACGCGAAACACAGTTGGGGTGGTGAAAGGTTTGAAGAGCTCGATGGCATTCTGGTCTATACTTACATTAGCGCTGATGGGTAGGGTTGCAATTATGAAAATGATTGTTCTTCCTAGATTCCTGTATTTCTTTACGAACATCCATCACTATATTAATGTCTCCTTTCGCTTACTGGACTCGCTGATTCGAGGATTCTTTTGGGGCACATCCCGTCATAGGACTGCCCTCACAACACTGTGTCTACCTTACAGGGAGGGTGGTGTGCAACTTCCGAACATAGAATGTTACTACCTGGCAGCGCAGCTTAGCTTTATTGTAAAATGGTTATCAGATGACCCTACATCACAGTCACTACGGCTACACCCTGCCCATCTTAAGGAAGTGTTGTGGTTACCACTGAACTGCCTAGGTTCTTTACCCTTATTGGTTACTTTGGGCAGGAAAGTGTGGATCAGAACGCTGAAACCTCTGAAAATAGAGTGCCCTTACTCACCTGAGGTCCCGATCGTGGCGGATGTGTGCAGGAACAGAAATTATCTTGCGGCGGCACGACGATGGGAGGGCTGGGGTGTCTCCACTTGCGGCGACCTGTTCGACAACAATAAATTCATAGAACAAGATGCCATGATTGAGCAGACTGGGCTACCCAGTGGGCAATTCCTGCAATATTTAAGGAAAGCAGGGGTGGCTAAAAATAAATGGTCTGGGTGGCCTGAAGAACCAGAGGCGACCCCGCTGCTGTCTCTGTTGTACTCCCTAGAAGATGGCTGGCCTCCGGTGTCCAGATTGCATGGTAGTCTAGCTACTAGGCCTAATCCTCAGAGCTCCAAATTGAAACTGCGCGGGGAAGCGGACCTTTTGGGGGGGGACCAGTGGGGCATCGGGGAGCCAGAGCGGGAACGTATACTAAGTTTCAGAATTGGTCCAACTGAATGTTCTGCATCACACTTATATGACCCCTAGCAGGAGGGCCAAGTTTAGAAAAGGCAAGCAGTCGATATGTCCCTGGTGTGGAGGTGAAGGCGCTGATATGGCACACACGTTTTGGGTTTGCACAAAGGTACAAGACTTCTGGGCTCGCATCGAGCAGGCATGTAGAAAAGCTGGGGTTACGAGATACTCCTGGGGTCCGAAGGAGTGCCTACTGGGAGCATACCGGAGGAATAGCATGCATAAGCATGTTGTTAAGTTTATGGATAATGCGTGCATCCTTGCTAAACAGTGTATTGCTATGTCCTGGAAGTTGTCTGGGGGACCCCCATTCCTGTGCTGGCACAGGGACTTCGAGACATGGGCAAAGGCGGAGACCAGAATATGGTATAGGTCAACGCGGGCCCTGGCGGCAGCCTCCGGTGGAGCGTATGAGTCCTGGAGAATGTTAATCTGGAACATGTTTCACCCCTTGGATGATAAACCACCGTGAGCGCTCTGCCATTACTTCATGTCTTGCTTTAGTAACGGAACTTTCTGCTCTTCTTGCCCCTATTGAGTGCTCCAGCATCTTTTGCTTTACTACGGACAAGGGCTCCGGCTCAGGCACGTTAAGCTGATTCCTCGCTCGCCCCCAAACCCCTGACCTGACTATTGCATAAAGTATGGGTATGACCTAGTTCACATGCGTAGAAAAGTTCTTTTGTTGTTTGACACTTTTTATCTGTTTATAGTATTGGCAGATGGTCGAAGTGTATGTTTAAATGCACTTGACAGTGATGCATAAATATGTAATTTTTGACCATGTATTGTCTCAAATGACAATAAAGAAATTTGAAAATAAATGGCGGGTCAACTCAGTAGAGCACCGCAGCTGATCAACATCTCGTCCGCCGCCATCCAGCTCCAGAAGGTGGAGATAGCCAGTTTTGGTTGGATACAACATGGGACACCAAGTGAGAAACTGAAAATGTAAAGGTCTACGAAGATGTTGGTGCCCACCTTGGGGATCCACTCCAGTAAATGATGACCAAACATCTTCTTGGCAAGCATAACCTCCTTAAGATGACCTAAAGGACTACAAGGAGTACTTGCCACACTACCTACCACCGTTGAGAGGTGAGGATGTAGCAGTGACGGCGGGATGCAGCAGTAACACAGAGGAACCTGGACATCAAGATAAGCCTTCACAGTGAGCCGAACCCCCACATGAAGACTCTGAAAAGGAGCCAGAGAGTGGAAAAAGGAGGCATCCACCCAGCTCCACCATATTTGTCAGTAGAAACCAAGTAGGAGTGGCTACCCTTGCATCCGCAGTAAAGGGATAGCTCAGACCAGGTTCAAGAAGGGACTGGAGACCCGGGGCTACACCCGCTAAACTCTGGAGGGAAAGGGCTCATGGCCAACTTGATAGGGTCAGCGATATGTCAGGAAGATAAATCCTAAGAAGAAACTATGTGAAAGACCCGAGAGTCTACCACTAGAGAAACTACATGAGACCAAGCAAGTGCTGCTATGTATTGAGGGAGAGAACTCCAGGGGGTACCCGAAGGTGGGAATCAAAAGTCTTTCCGAAAGCTGGAAGAGCTCTCAGAGGAGGATAAAGAACCGACCCTGAATGAAATAGAGCAATTCAGGGAGGCTGTCTTGCAGCAATGATTGGAAGAGGAAGAAGATGTTGACCTTCCCTATAGCCACGAGAGAAAGCAGAGAAAATGTTGTGCCTGATCTGTGTGGTGAGGGGCCCATTGAGAATCTGTGTCCTCTACCCAGATACCGGAGCCGGTCTTACCCCTTTAAAGAAACCAGGGCCACAATGGAAAAGTATGAAAAAGACTTCGAGAGATGCTCCCGCTATCACCATCTATATGCTCGGGGTGACCTGCCTGAAGAAACATTTTTGGTGCCGGTTCCAATCGATGGGGAGACATTCTGGGCCTACCTGTTGCACCCATGAAGATTGGATGGTCTATATGCACAGCAATGGTCCCAATCCCGGTTGATGACACAGTCTGGAATATTAAAGTCCTTATGATTCCAAATCTCCCAGAGAATCTGGTGCTGGGTAGCAGGTTTCCTTGATTCAAGGAACAAATGTAGTTTCTGCCACAAAAATCAAAGCCTCACAATATCAGCATACCCTCTTGTCTGAATCAGGTGACCAGGTGTTATGATGCCTGTGGAGCCAGGTGTCGCATCTCCTACCGTTGTCCCAAATACATCCACGTCGAACTCCAAAGGTTAGCATGGAGCGGACATAGGTCCCAAAACAAAATCTGGGAAAAGTTATGGAGTTGGCTAAATATCCTTTAAACAGGGGCTGGGAGAAATCAGGAGGGGGACTTATTAGAAAGCGTGGAGGTATGTGACAGGGTCATTGACATGACACTGTCGGCCCACAGGAACCCCTACCACCCTTGGGTAGACTGCCTATTAGGGCACAGCCAGACCGACCCCAGAGAGGAAGAAGTGGAGGAGTTCAGTGGGACTGAATGCATGCAGAGCTATTGGTACCACTGTCCCTGTCCCTATATCTATCAGACTTTGTTCTGGCTAGGTCTCTTTTGCTTCTGTTTCGGAGCACATGTATGGCAGCAAACACCTTAGACCTCAGAAGCCTGACAAAAATCGCCGGCCAAAGGAAGAAATACCAGTTGAAGGGTAATCGAAACTGTCATGACCAGAATGCACCTGGGTGCAATCAACAAAAGCCGGCCTGGAGACGAAGGAAGGGGTCCAGCGCCGAAATGGACTCAAGTTGCACCGACAAAAAAATAAAGTAGACATCAAACACCCACCCCAAGAACCCTGGGTGGACTTTCGGGGAGCTGTCGAGCAGTAACCAAAAAGACACAGAACTGGAACTGGCAAGAGACAGCAGGGGAATAGGGAAGACCCAGAAACAATCCCAACCTCTATTTTCATAGAGACTCATCAAGAACAGATGACAACTCAAGAGAAAACAATTGGCATGAGCACATAGATGCCTGCAGGGGAATGGAGTCTGATAAAGGGATGGGCTAGACGACTTCCAAGGGAAGTCTCAGCCCCCAGGAGAGTATCTCAGCTAGAGATTGGCCAAGTAGGGCAGCTGACATAGAGATTCTATAGGAGCCAAGAGGAAATCCTGAACAGGAAGAGCAGGGCTATAAAAAGCCAGAAGTTCAGTAGAGTAGAGGATGTCAGGTGTTCGGTGAGGTCGGGAGCAGAGGAGATGGACCAAGAGACCAGCGAGGAGAATGCACCAGGTGGCGAATCTGATAGTAGTTGTGAGAAAAGGCTTTGTGTGAGTGTGTGCGTGTGGGAGAGAGTGATGTGAAGAGGCAGGAGAGAAGAGGAGGATAGGGGCAGGGGTAGCGTTGGGAGGGGAATCTCAAAAGGGAGATGGAGGGTGGAGAAAGGAGGGGAAAGAGAGGGCAAGTGGAAAGACCAGGGGGACAGAGTGTGGAGAGAAATATAGGGAGAGGTGGAGACAGAGCGAGAGAGAGAAAAAGAGAGAGGCAAGACCAAGAAGCAGAGCACAGAAACAGGGGAGAGAACAGTTGGACAGTTGATGGCCAGCGATAGGAGAAGCAGGAGAGAACAGTAAGAACGGCGGATGGAGTATGGACAGAGAGAGAGGAGACAGAGAGAGAGAAGGGCGGAGTGTGAGAGAAGAGAAGAGAAGATACAGGAGAATGAGGAGAAGTTGAGGAGTTGGCCTTTAGGAGGGAAGGAACAGACCCACCAGGCAACCCTGTTAGGTCCCTAGGAAGTCCCTCAGGGAATGAGTTAGATAGGGCTATGGTCTTTCGGCCTCCCTAATATGACTGATAGGCTTGGATAGTAGGGGTAGTCTGGCTGTTGTCAACCAATTGTGGTGAAAAGTGTGGTGGAAAAGAGAGACTGGGATATGGAGGTGGGAACCATATGTTTGAGGGAAGGTGCACCCCAAGTATGGGAATTCCAATCACCTCGTAATTATATTTCTTTAAAATAAAAATGTGAAAATTGTCAATTGTCGATTTGTCAAAGCATAAAATCATTGGTGTAAAAAATGTGATTCAATGTGGTTTAAGATGTAGAAAAGAAGTGTTGACTGGTTTAGGGGGCAAGATGATGCTTAATATGTTCAGGGGACCGCCTATATTGTTTATTATAATAATTATGTGTACATTATTACAGCGCCTAACGCAAAACAGTTACAGTGTGGTTTGTGCTAACAGGTGTGGATAGAATTACTCTGATCCCATAGTTGTCACACTCTTGTTCAACTTCTCTTAGAACATAGTGATAAGCTTTCTTTTCAGTTATTTATTTCAATATATTGATTATTAAAAACATTCTATTGTGCCACGGCATGACTTCGCAAGTTTCTTGTTGCCTTTTTTGTGTTCTTTTTTTTATGTGAAAGGTTTTTTCAAACCAAATACAAATAATTAAAAAAAAGAATGAAAAAGAAGACTTTGCCAAACAATTAATTAGCTGTTTCGAGACCCAGCAATAAGAATCCTTCCGAATGGTGAAGAGCTGATTGTGATAACTGTGGACCGACATATGTAGATTTGTTCATTTATTGTGTCAGTGATTTTCAGCAATAGCATGCAAATCCAGCGGTGACAAACCAATGAAGAATTTCCCAACATTTGAAAGAGAAACTATGAAGTACATCCCACCCTGCAGTCACCAATCTCTGAGAAGAGCTATAATGTATTTGCCATGCAGCGCTTTTGCGAAATCACATGTTCGGTTAGCATACATCATACTTTGAAGATCAGTCTGGTTTGGAATATGAATTGTCTTGGACTCATTACTACAGCAAGGACGATTATTTTTCTTAAACTTCATTATATGTCACTCAGAAAAGGCTCTACGTTCATTTAATGATATTTTAGCGGTTCACCTGCAAAAAGTAAAAGACTTAACCCACATTGGATAGGAGTCTTAGATTTCTGCAATTACATTTCAATACAAACAATGGAATTACTGTGTGTTGTAAGTGGAAAAAGGACAGAGCCCCTTTAAGAGGGAAGCCCATGACTATGGGAGGGAGCGGGAGGCAGGAGGAAGGGGAGGAGCAAGGGAAGGAAAACAGCAGTTATGATATAGAGAGAATAAAGGAAGGTTGAAAGGAAAATGGCTCTGTGTTTCTATGAGGTGCATGGATGATGACGAGTGTTTAGTGCCACCCCAACAACTGGCGACGAAGGGAAACGTCCCGCGCCGTGGAGGAAATGGTGAAGGGCCCGTGTGCCCAGCAGTGAAGGGCCCGGGCACCCAGCAACAATGGAGGGCCCGTGTGCCCAGCAGTAACGGGGGCCCGTGTGCCCAGCAGTAACGGGGGCCCGTGTGCCCAGCAGTGAAGGGCCCGTGCGCCCAGCAACAATGGAGGGCTCCTGTGCCCAGCAGTAACGGGGGCCCGTGTGCCCAGCGGCGACGGGGCCTGTGTGCCCGGCAGTAGGAGGTGGGCCCGTGAGCCCTGCAGCGGGCCTGCGCACTCAGAGTAACGGGCCTGTGTGCCCTCGTGGTGGACCCGTGTGTCCTGCAGTGGGCCCGTGCGCCCAGGAACAGTGGTGGGCCAGAGCGCCCTGCAATTACAAGTGGGCCTGAGTGCCCTCAGAGGGCCTGCGTGCCCAGCATCATCGGGCCTGCGAGCCCGTGCGCCCAAAGTGTGGTAGGGCCTGCGCGCCCAGCAGCAGAGGAGGTGGAGGCCGGTGCGCCAAGCAGCACCTGGGGCCCGTGTGCCCGCTATGAACAGGGGCCCGTGCGCCCAGCAGCGGAGGAGACAGTGGACCCGTGCACCCGCAGCAGAAGAAGACCCGTGAGGAGCTCCGGAGGAGGGTCCGTGAGCCCAGCAGAAGGAAGATGTCGTGGGAGCCCACCGCGACAGCAGAGAGGACCGCCGGACGCAGCCCAGCAGAGGGAAGACGTCACGGGAGCCCACCCCGACAGCAGAGAGGACCGCCGGACGCAGCCCAGAAGAGGGAAGACAATGCGGGAGCCCACCCCGACAGCAGAGAGGACCGCCGGACGCAGCCAGCAGAGGGAAGACGTTGCGGGAGCCCACCCCGACAGCAGAGAGGACCGCCGGTCGCAGCCCAGCAGAAGGAAGACGTCGCGGGAGCCCACCCAGACAGCAGAGAGGACCGCCGACCGAAGACCAGCTGAAGGAGGAGCCGCCAAGAGTCATCCAGCAGAGCCGTTGGAACGAATCCAACGGCAGGTGGAGGCCAACGCAGAAGGGGACCCCAGCAGGAAGAGGAGCCACCACCAGGACTACGGAGCCGCCGAACAGCGAGGAGAAGACCACGCCTGCAGCCACCGTGACAGCGCAGCAGACCCAGCCGTTTGCCCGCTTCATCCGTCGGCGGCAACAAGAGTAGGAGAATAAACGGACCGCGGCAACTGCAACCCCAACAAGTAAGGTGTTCTGTCGGGAGTCGAGAAAGATAAAAAAAAGGGGAAAGGGAATCCCTGTGTCTCCCACATAGTGACAGTCAAATAGAAAGAAAATAACACATGTATCCTGAAACGCATGACCTAGTGGCAGTAACCCCGCGTCTCCTGCTAAGTGACATTACGACAAGTATAAGTGCACCAGCGAAAATTAAAGGCAAACCCGAGAGCCCAGTAACCACACACAATCATGCCGAATAAAGGGTGGTAGCAATGAACAGCCCACAAAGCGTGCCATAACTCTCGTGCAGCCGCGAGGAAAAGGGTAATGCTCGCGCGAGCGCCAAAAAAAAATATAATAAAATATAGAAGGGACAAAATTGGGAAGCAAAGAAACAAGCCCAACAGTGTCACAGGACACCCTACTGGCCGCAGGACGCCAGCCCACGAGCCCACGAGCCCACTAATAGGCCTCACACAAAACAACAAAAAAAAGGGACAGCAGCACACGTGCGCAGACCACGCCTCGCAGGCCACACGTGTTGCCAACGCTATCACAGCAGCCCACTACGCGGATCAAGTGGATAGAGTGCCACCTCACATTGAACACGGCCAACACCCCACCAGAGTTACCTGCCACCACGCAGGCCACCGGTGCAGGAAAAGTGGCAGGCCCACAGAAGGACAATACCAGCACAATTTGTGCATCACCACGAGGACAACCACAAGGTGGAGAACCATCACGCCTCTCACACCCCTGCAGACTGCAGAGAACCAAGGGAACACATTTGAATACTACCAGCAGCCCACAAGAAGTAAAGTGGCGCCTGAACTGCCGCTGCTCAACCCGAGGATACCAATAATCACGCCGCAGGCCAACCAACGGCCCATGACCATCCAGAAAGGCAGGAGCAACAACCAAGGCGTGGAGCACCACAACGCGCCCGCACCATGAGTGACCAAACACAAGCAGATGCCGATGCAGGCGTACAAACCCTAGCAAACCTGGGCCCCACATCATATGCCGCGGCCATGAGAAGACCCGACCCATTCGCCTTGAACCCGCACCACGACCAAGGAACAAGATGGGAAGAATGGGTCGAAGAATTTGAGGACTTTCTAGGAGCGATTGGGAACAAAGACCCGCCAAACAAACTCAGCATATTTAGGAACTTGGTAGGAAAAGAGGTAAAGGACATCATCAAGACAATCCCAGCTACAGACAAATCCACATACCAACGTCTCCTCGACGCAGTAAACGACAAACTCATAGTAGGATCCAACAAAGACTACGAACGCCTTGCATTCAACCAACACAGGCAGCGCCCCCACGAATCCATGGGAGAGTTCGTCATACGGCTCCAGCAGAAAATAGGTGACTGCGACTTCGCCAACTTCAATGATGAAGAAGCTATAAGACTAAGGATCATAGAAGAGTGCACCTCGTCAACATTGAGAAAACACCTTCTCATAAAACCCCTACCCCTAGTGAAAATACTCAATCTGGCAAAAACGTACGAGAGAGTTAATGCACAGGCAGACACCATTGAAAGGAAAGTGGAAAGCGACGGCATCGCAGCCCTCACGGAAGAGCGACCGCATTACTCTGAGCCCACTCGACACTGGAGAAGGAGGAAACCGGGAAGACACTGGCCAGAAGGCCCGGGCACAGAGCAATGGCACGGGCGAGGGTAGAAACACACCCAGAGACAACCATACCCAGCCTGTGGACGATCATGCTGGCGCTGTGGCCAGGAAGGTCACCTTCAGAGAATGTGCAGGACAAGACCACCCACAAGCCATGCCAAGCCACACCCCAGGCAAGAGACCCGAGTACACCTAGGGCACGGTTAGAGATCAAGAAAGACATCAAGGTTGTGAACACCAGCCCACCCACAAGTCTCAGGCATGCACATCCCCTCGACCCTTACGGACCAGCACGTGACACACGAACACCACCCATTCTGCAAGAGGACTATGAGCTTCACAACCGCCCAGTGCCCTTGGAAATATCGTATGGGGGGGGGAATAGAAGTCACAGAAAACTGCAGCACAAGGCAACCGTACCAGACAAGGGTGGAAGAACACCCACTAGACAAACCCCAAGACCATGCCGCCCAATGGAGACAGCACAGACAGAACAGCCCAAAGGACAGTCACGACGTGACCCAAACCAAGGAGACCGCAGAATGCCGGACACCATCCGCATGATACCGAGTCCCGCCAGAGGACACAGCCGTCTCAGTCACCGGACAGCACTACAGCACGCACTCATCAGTGTCCACTACAGGTCATTCAAAGTAACCCACAAGAAGGACTACGTACCCGATGAGCAGATGACAACTATGACAGAGAACTACAGCAAAATGACGCCAAAGGACTCCCTATTCCATGAGCTATACTTTGAAGAGCAGGAACCAATGAAAGGAAAAGAGATCGAGAGAAAGGAAGAGGAGAGAGCAAAGACTTATGAAACACTACAACAAGAGAGCGTGGAAGAGAGCCACGTGCAACCAGGCAGGCCCCACCGGGCCACAAAGAGGCCCCAACGTCTCATCGAACAAATGTGACCCGGGAAGTATCATGTTAAGAGACGGGGAGGTGTTGTAAGTGGAAAAAGGACAGAGCCCCTTTAAGAGGGAAGCCCATGACTATGGGAAGGAGCGGGAGGCAGGAGGAAGGGGAGGAGCAAGGGAAGGAAAACAGCAGTTATGATGTAGAGAGAATAAAGGAAGGTTGAAAGGAAAATGGCTCTGTGTTTCTATGAGGTGCATGGATGATGACGAGTGTTTAGTACCACCCCAACACTGTGTTGGCTGCTTTCTTTATTTCTTTGCGACTTGACATCTTTGAAAACAAAAGGAATCTATAAGGAAGTGCTAAAGGCTTTCTTTATTTACAGTGAGGGTGACACCGTCATCTGCCTTTCCATCGTGACACATGATTGCATCACGGGGTGTGTGGTACAACTTGTGCCTTGAAAGAAGTTGAATTTAACTTGTATGGATGTGCATTTCAGTCCGCCCAAGAACACCATGCTGAATATAGTTGGGTAGCGGTGTTCGGGTCATGAAAAAGTAAAAGATGTTCCACAGAAAACCCAAACATGGTTACAATACATTGCTATTAGCTGCAGATCAGGTGTACTGGCCATTAATCGAGAAACTGTAAGAGGGAGTGGCCACTCCTTTAAGATAGTTCTCTCAAGGAAGGGAAATGAGCAACAATGATAATGTGACAGTACTTATAAGTCCTTAAACATTTATACCACAGGATCATACACATAGTCCGAGTAATTTATTTTAGAAAATAATATTTTTACAGAGGTCAAGAAACTGGAGGAAAAATGTTGGGTCTCAGCAACCTTCTCAACTTCATTACCTCCTTATCAGAGTGCTGTCACTGCAGTTTTGTGGCATCACTATATTGAGGCCATCAAGCTCTCATAGAATTCAGATGTGGGGAAATTCTGATGATTTTTGAAAATGGCAGTTGCTGTGGGCACCTTCTGTCTGCAGTTTGGGGTCTTTGTTTCTACATAGAACTGCTAATAATTGAACTCCAATTGACTTCCTCATTCCTGATTTCTGGAACAGTGACATCAATTTGGCAATGAAGCGAAGTAACACAACTTCAAGACCCCCACAGCATGAACAAGAAATATCCCAAAACTATAACAGAATCAGCACCTACCAAGAGGAGAACTGTCACTGAATGACTGCTAAGAAATTACTGAAAGTGAAGTGTTGCACTCTGCAGCAAACAAAATATAAAGGATTCCTGTAGCATGTAGTGAAGATTTTATGCCAGACAAGTCATTTGGTCTCATCCTAAGTTTGCCGGTCCGGAAAAAGTGTGCCGGTAAACTCACCGCGACCCTGGTTTCCGAACCGGCAAACTATGTGTTTTCCTGCCGTGGCCGCTGGGCCCGACAGGTGTGACCCTGCTGGGAGCAGCGGTCACAGCAGGCAAACCCTTCACGGAAGCACCAGCACCATTAGCAACTGTGCCAGTGCTTCCGTGCCCCCCGTCCCATGGAAAAGGGAACTTACAATTTACCGGCACCTGACTTCCCGGGCCACCAGACTCGTAATGAGCCGGTGGCACGGGGAAGTCAGGCGCAGGTAAATTATTACAGCTCCGGCGGCAACCCGCCGTTAGCACCGGCAGTGTTAACACCGGACCCGTAATGAGGTCCATTGAGTAGGCCCAGAAGCAGAACAACGAGAAACTGTGTGAAGAATTACAAGTGCAGGAATCAGCGTCCTCTCCTTTGCATAAGGGAATCCCTTTTGTTGGGTAAAATGGGTTAGAACAAATTTTTTTTACAATGGTGCGTCTAACAGTATTTTACTGCATTTCTTTTCAAATGCATTTTTAATTAGTTTCAATTAATGAAAAAATGTAGTTCATGGAACTAAATAATATGAAGCAATTTCATTGTTTATTGGTAAAATGTTTTATCCTTTTCAGTTTTTAGGTTCTCTTTTTTATACATAATATTCTTTCTCAGCTTTCATTTGCCTTGTGTCAAGTTACCTCATAGCTATTATCTTGCACACATCGTTGGCTGGCAATTCATTTATTTCAAGAATTATTCAACATCACAAAACATTTTTTGAAAAAGGACTAACATTAATTCAATACAAATTATCCTACAAAACATCAATCTAAACAAAGCCGAGAAGGTATACCTCATCTGCGCCCAGGTGTTTGTGATTCTTATAAACACCCACGTGCTGCCTTACAAACATTCCGCTATACAAAAGTTCCTTAAAACAGGGTCCATCTATCCTGAGTGCTGCAAACTGGGCACAGAAAAAAGAAAGGAACTTAAGCGCGAGGCACACACTGGTCTACAGTAGGAGACACTGGTTGTCTGTATGAAATTAAAGGATGAGGTCAACAGGCCTACGTTAAGGCAACAAGTGGGCGCATAAGTAGATGAAACACAAACTGAAGCTGTCTCCTGCTGCAAACATAATAGCAAAGCATAAACAAGCCATGATGTCCTTTGGACTGAGTCGATAGACGATAGAGATGAGTATTACTATCAGAAAGTTCTGGATACCAACAATATACCAGACCCTGGAACAATGGTAACCGTACTATCACAAATATGCTAAAGATGTGCACACAACCAGGAGTTGGAGTGGAGCCAGATGCATAGATTTCAGAGCTACCCTACTGAGAAAGGGATTGCCCATACCCTTTAAGCTGCAATCGCTACACTCTTGGACCTGCTTTCTTTCTTTCATCTCCTGTGGAGCCTCAAGCGAAGTGGTCTGACTGGAAGAAAGGTTTTCAATCTTAGATCTTTGCTGTGTTCGGTTTGACTTTTTGGCCAGTGTCCATAAACAGAAGGCAGGAAGGTTTTCAAGCACCTACAAAGATGAGGACACTGAAGAAGGAGTTGTGGAATGCCTAAACCTGTACGATAAGTGTATAACGAATCTGGACACACTACAATTCAAAAGAAACGTAGTGTTGGACCACTGTTGGTTTGGTGTGCGGGAAGAAAAGGAACGTAAAACAATTTGTGACCACTCCATGAAACCTGGGAGCTATTTGTGACTTCAGGGGTGATCACGATGAAAGGATACATGATCAATATCTTATAAAAGGACTCCATTAGACAGGAGATAGGGCTTAAGGAAAATAATATTCTTAATGAAGGAATAACTCTGGAAAAGCGAGTTGAACACTAAATCAAAAGTGTTCAAAGAGAACAGTAAAGGAGAAGCTAATGACAGCAAGGTAAACAAGGTCAAGGGCATGCATGTCAGGACAGATCCAAAAAGATCAAAAGAGAGCTGAGGGCACTCACCAGATTTCCCCCATGTTGTCAAGGCTAGCGTCTCTATCAGGGAAATTCTGGTCGGAAAGCAAGACCCTTTAGGAGGAAGCTATAGATTGTGACGAATCAAGCATATTGAGGCTAGGGAGGTGAGCCCGCTCTGCAACACCCTCCCTAGGGGTCTGGGCAAGTGGGACCTCACTGAGAGAGACTCCGCCTTAGGGGACAAGGACTCCCGTTCCTGTGAGGAAGTTCCTAGGCAACACACCACAGCAGCATATATGTGACAACCTGCTGTGAAGAATAATGTGATCTCTGCACATTTCGCTGAAGGCAATGCTGAAACAAAGCAATTTGGAAAAGGAAAAGAAGATGTCTCATTAAGGAGAAATGTACATTTAACGGAGACAAGTGGAGTAATAGAGGTGAGAGTGTCAAACGCAGGGGAAGTCCCCTGACGTGATCACGCCCGGGAGAGGCGTAGCAGAGACAAGCAACGGAGCCCACAGCATTCGAGGAGGCAAAGAACTCCAGCGTGAGATGCTGGATGCCCGGCACATACACCGGAGGAACCGTTGTGAAGCAGGAGACAGATATCCTGTACCAGGTGGTGGCGTAGATTACGACCATATCATGGTGGGCAGGACGTCCAGCGAAGCACGCCAAGACCATCACAGCAGGGAGCGCGAGCAGCAACCTATCACCAGCACCCATATACGGCAGCAGCCAGAAGGGAAGCCAAGAAGGGGAAGCTGACAAACCCAAAACACAAGAAGCTCAAGATACCGAAGATGAATGCCCGAGCGAGTGCCGATCCTCGCAATCTTCCCCTGCATATAGGCAGGTACCATGGAGAACAGGAAAAGCGGAAGACCGCTGGGGCAAGATTATATAAAGAGAGAAGTTCGTCCCAGTCATAAAGAAGAGATATTCGGTAACAAACTGTTTAACAGGAAGTGTGGAAAACCGATAAAGAGAAATTAAGAGAGGCAAATGAACAAATTCATCATTGCGTCAGCCCTCCTCCCATTTCGACGGTACAGACACAAACAGTGTACCTCGCTCATAGCATCTACCCACTCACCACCATTGTATCGACGGTGGGAGAGACGTTGCTGCCTGAGGCACCCTTACAGACCCTACCCGGATGACGTCACTGAAACAATAAATCTTCAAGCAATGGAACCCCTGGATGAGCTGTGAAACAATGACATCACAGCTGAGGCCAGCACACGTAGGTGCATTAAACACGAAGCACATATGCACTCAAACCACGAAGCTACACATACACGCTACGCCAAATTGCACTTAGACACGAAGAACATGCTTGCATCCATTATGTTAGAACGCATATACTCTTCTTGCGATGCTGAAATGCAAGTTGCACGGTAATGCATATAAAAGCTTGCTTAATGCCGAACGCAAGTAGAATGAGCAGCTATGTAAACCAAGATGGAAGTCAAAATCACGTTAGGTGAATGGGAAGCATTGAGAAGCCATAACACAGGCGAGAGACCCTGTCTTTCTGGGCTAGCGAAAGGAGCTAAAGCCTGAACAGCGCAGATAACAATGTTTACAGGTTGCCAAGCTTAGCAGAGAAGGCAGGTTTGAACAAGCATTGGAAAAGTACAGGCAGTAAACAGAACCCAGACAATGGACATAACTCTATCTGAAGGAGCAAAGAAACACATGTTGCAGAAAGGTCATGTTCCCATTAGCTCACACTTGACACTGAAGACAAAGTAGCTCAAACAAGTCTGCAGAGGCCAAGAAGGTAGTGACACTGAGGGTTAAAACAGCTAAAATCCTCACAAATTACTGAGCAGGATAATCCGAATGTGGCCTCCACACATGTGATCTGCAGCTGGAGAATGCCTATTCAGTAGAGCCAGACATAGGCAGACAGAGACCTTCGTTCCCATCAATCTCACTGGGACAAAAGATACAATATGGGGCAAAGTTGAAAGCTAATTGTCCTGGCTCGAGACCTAGGGAATCAGGAAATGGTAACTTTAGAGGGACACGCAGCACCTTAGGGCCGTTCTCATCACCTTCATTTGTTGCTCATTTGCTGGAAACAGTCCAAAGTGCCAAGGCTGAGAAAACCATCCTTTTCCAATCACCATCCACCTCGAACGCTCACCTTAACAGTGTTGCACCTGCCAATCATAGAGGACCCTGATGACCTGTTCCCCATGTATCCTTTAGAAGGTGGTTCCAGGTGGATTCACCAAATGACGCTGGACCAATTTGGTTACTAAACACGTATAGAATATGTAGTCGACTATATATATACATCCAATCCCAACCCACCTAGGTTTCAATGTATCATTTGTTTGTGATGTCATATCGTATTAAAACACTGTGGCAAGCCTGTACTCAGACGAGAGAACTTGGAATCACCTGATGTTCATAATTGTCCCTGTTTTATTTTCGATTTTGTAATAAAACAGTACTTTTGCCATCTTACTGGACTCTTCTGTTTTTGGGTTTGGGACGCTCCCTGCCTGTCTGCTGCTTACCCGAGATGGCGCATCTTTCCCAATTTCAATATGGTAGCTGAGGACGGTTCACCAACTCCATTGGTAATTGTACCCCCTTTTTCCTGCCACAAACCTGAAAGACTGCGTCGCACCCCGTGAGGACCGGATTGCCAATCACGCGTTACAACTCAGACGGTCGTCAGGAGCCACCTTGGAGAAATTCCTGCAGACCAGAAGGCGGAATGGCAGATTGTGGGAGGCGTGGTTCCGAAGGTGCCGGCTGACCAACAGATGTAAGTATGAGAATAGCAATCTGACAAACCTAGGGGGGGGAGATATTGTACATATTGTGGGGAGAAAAGAGACAAAAGATAGATGAGAGACAAGTTTCCCTGTGGCTAGAGCTCTGCTAGAGTTAGGGTTGGTGACACTGTATGACCTGTTACAGAAGAAAATAAATAATTAAAAATACCGGGGGGCGCTGTTGCGCTCGTTACAAATGGCCGCCTGACGCAGAGCTCCGTCCCGACGACCGATATTCTAATTAAAATTCCCCTGTGGTGCATTGTTTCTCCCTCCATTACCAACTTCAACGCTTTATTACTGGTCCCGTGCACCCGCTACCTGAACCCCATGTCCTGGGTCCACATCTTCACGGAGATACGCAGCATTGAATCCAGCCCGGGAGCCAACGCTGCTCCGACCCGCCTCTCGGCTCCAGTGCGTCTTTGCCCCGAGACCGGAGATCGGAGGCCTGCAGTGGGGGAGGGGCGCGGGAGTCGCGCGCCACGGCCTTCCTCCTTCATCTACCAGTGACCTGCTGAGGCCCGTACTGAGTGGCCTGCCTCCTGTGCGGACTCAAAAGGTCCTCAACACAGTGCGGCACCCCGCTCCTCCACTCTTCCTGGGGGGGCATCACACACTGAGCCCCCAAGGTGCTTCCCGGTCGCCTCTGACCTGAGCCTCTTCCTCGCGCTGCATGTCGAGGGTGGAGCGCTGTCACCCGGTGCCTGAATTGGCCGGGGGCCTCCCTGGACCCGGAGTCCCTGAACGTTGCAGAGCGCCCTGCTCCGCTGCCCCTCCAGGGCGGCGTGCTGACTCCCGAGGCCCGCAGGACTCTGCTGTGGGCACCCCTCTCCTGGGAGTGCTGCGGGAGCCGCCGCCTTCTCCTGGACGATTGGGGTGAGTCCCGGGCCCCCCGCTTTCATCACTGCCGGTACCCAGGCACCACCTATCCTCCCCTGTCTTGGGACTGCCACCGGTGGCCACGTTCACTCGTGCCACTATTTAAGGGAACTGTGCTGAACAACATTCTGCGTATTCTACACCCCCATTCAGTGCCAACACACCAAGCCTGGTCTCGAACTGCCTGGCGGGGGAATCTCCTTGGCCTGGGACCCCTCGGCCTGCCTGGGGTGCCTCATGGTGGTGGCCCGACCTCTATACATCTGAGGTGGACCCGGGACCCTGCGGACCACTTTTAGCACCAGAACCGTACCCACCGCTCGGACTGAGCAGCGAGCGGATCCCCCGCCCTGCTGGGATATCCTTTGAACCGGGGACCCCCACCCCCGACTTTCTAACTGCTGTCAGGCCCTGATCTCTAGTCTGCCTCCTACTTGCCCATGATCAACACGCTGTAGCAATTCAACAGCCTACCCAGTGGCAGGTGAGGTGCTCTTCCCGACCTCTCCATTGGAGCCCACGGATACTGATATCCTGGACACAGCTACTGCACCGGCCCTCTAGCTTCCAACCCCTACTCCATCCCCCCAGGATAGTTCACTCCGGTAACCTCACCTGCGGCCCATTCCACCTGTGTCCATTGTGTTCGACTGGAGGAATCTCCCCTGGCCCCGCTGGTGGGCGACCAACCACACCTCGACGGACTCCACCTCTAATTACAGCTCTACACAGCGTTGCAGTTGGTCGTGCCTCTGAGCCCCTGAACACCCCGATCTTCTTACCTGACCCCCCCCCCCCGGAAGCTCCCTCTCCTTTTTGGTTCGCCTTGACACACCTATTATCCCCCTTGGCCCCCGGGCCTCCGATCCATCTAGCGCCATGACCAAGGGGATGGGGAAGAAACAAAGCTCGATCAATATGTTCACGAAGGCCTCTTCGGGCTCGGTGGCGGAGGAGCCTGACCAGGAGCCGCCCAACTCATCGACCTTGGTTCCCTCTGACTCTCAGAAAATGATGGAATTCATCCGGGAGGGATTCACCACACTGTACAGTAAACTGGACGACATGAACAGCACTATATCGTCTATTAAAGCCCACATGGAGAGGACTGATGGCCGGGTGGCTGAGATTGAGACATGAGTCAGTGCTACCAAGGATCACCTGGGCTCTCTCAGGACGGAGATATCCGCGCTCTCCTCCCCCGTCACTGATGTTGAGAAAAAGAACGAGGACCTTGAATCGCGCTCGCGACGCAACAACCTCCGCATAATCGGAATACCCGAGGATAACAAAGGAACCTATGGAGGACTATGTTGAGCGCACCTTACTAACACTGCTGGATTCTCCAAAGCTTTTCCCACAATTTGCGATTGGGAGAGCCCACAGGGCCCTTACTGCAAAACCCAGGCCTGGTGCGCCTCCCTGACCTATCATAGCCAGAGTCCTAAACTTTTGCGACCGCAACGCCCTCCTCAGGGCAGCGAGAGCCAAGGGTGAACTCCTGTTGGGGGCCGCTAGGATCCATCTGTACCCAGACTTCTCGGTGGCGGTTCAACGAGAGCGTAAAACATTCCTAGCTGTGAAGAGGAGACTACGTGACCTGGAGGTCAAATACTCTATGTTATACCCCGCCAAACTGAGGATCGAACACTCTAACCGGGTATACTTCTTCACAATTCCCGAGGAAGCGTCTAGGTTCATTGATGAACACTTTCCTGGCTGATCCCTCTCTCCGGGGAGCCCGGCTGGTGCTGCAGGGTTCCTCGATGGCCTGTATACCGTCCCAAGCGCCCTCCGGCCTGGGACACCCAAAGGGCCTTGAAGTGCGCAAGTAATCAACCAATATGCGACCTAACTTTCCTCTACGGCGCCCATCCACCCCTTTGGAATTCCCGTTCCATACACTGTTGGATCCAGTTACATGTCCTATTTGTTTGCTAGGGAGGTTCATCCTCCCGACGTTGAGAACATTGCCTTTACTCTGTTTGGTCGTGCCTCCCCTGCCCACACTGGGCCCTGGCCGGGTTGCGCACGAGGCCACACTAGGCACCATGCTTATCCTTCATGTGCCTTACGGTTTGGAGCATTACCGCCTGGCCAGTTTACAGGCCCCCTCGGCGTTGATGCCATTGGTTTGGATTTGGTTGTTTGGGTTTGGGGTTACCATTCCTCTGTTTGGGGGAAAGATGTGGGAGGGGGTGGGTAATGTTGGGTTGTATGTTAAAAAAGGCTTGGCAGTCGCAGGGACGATGGAGCATGGCAACACGGCCTCGCTGATGTTGCAGTGTTGGGCAGACAGTGCACAGTCCTTGGGGATCACTGCATTATCATCCTGTAACCACTAACACATTTCTCTGAACTGTTGCCTGAAGACAACTTAACACTCATGAGCTGGAATGTGCGGGGCCTGGGAATCTATAAACGACATGGGGCCAAAATCCTGTTTCTGCAGGAAACACACGCCTGCACTGAGCACTGCAGAAGGTTCGCCAAAACATGGGGCCCTCAAAAGTATTTTACCAACTACTCCACTCAGAGCCGTGGAGTCATGACCCTGATTCATAGGAGCCTCAAGTTCAACTCCATATCTACACAGATTGACCCCCAGGGCAGATATGTCCTTCTCCATGGCACCCTGCAGAATAAAGAGATAGTTCTGTTAAATATCTACGGTCCTAACATCGACGACCCAGAATTTTACTTGCACCTCACGTCCCTTCTTGACAGTTTCCCCCTAATACCAATTCTTTTGGGAGGTGACTTTAACACAATATTTGACGTAGACCTAGACAGGTCCGGCTCCAGACCCCGCCAACTCTCCAGAGCAGCCTACACTACATTGTTATCTCTTCCCCGTCTTTCTATGGTGGATGTATGGCGTCTCCTATACCCTGATTCCCGCTCCTACTCCTTCTATTCCTCGGTACCCGACTCGTACTCTCGAATCGATAGATGGCGGGTATCCAATATACTTATCAGGAATGTATCCGACCTTAAGATCCTCCCCAGAACCCTCTCTGACCACTCGCCAGTGACCATTACTCTCGGTTGGGGCCCAGACCGTGACCGGGTCAGGCGCTGGAGAATGAAACCCTACTCTCTCCTCGACCCTGTTTTTAGCTCCGAGCTTGAGACCGCCATCGAGGAGTTTTTCGAAATCAACACCAATGCGGTATCCTCGCAGGCTACCCTCTGGGAATCTTTCAAAGCATACGTTAGAAGTATTGTCCACACTGGAAGCCCAATGCTCGCTTCACCAAACTCCGGAACTACTAGCATCAATCGGTGCAGGGCTTGACACGTTCCGCTCTTTAGCGGACCGTGAGCTGAGGTTTTTGGACAACCCGGGCCTTGCAAGGAAGTACGGTGAAGGTGAGTGCCCAAGCCGCTTTCTGGCCAGGCTTCTCCGCCGAGAATTCGGTACCCCGCCCATTCCTGGGGTGGAGAAACCTGATGGCTCCTTAGCCGCGACACCGCAAGAAATCAATTCCCAATTCCATTCCTTCTACAAATCCCTGTATGCCAACGTGGATAGTGTTTCGCCCACGGAGATTGACTCCTACCTTGACAATCTCCCTCTTTCGACCCTCTCCCCTGAGACCATCGCTTCCCTCGAAAACCCATTTACCCTCGAGGAATTCTCAGATGCCATTGACTCACTCTCATCAGGTAAATCCCCTGGCTCCGACGGTATCCCCGTTGAAGTTTACAAACACTATAAACCTCTCCTCCTCCCCCACCTGATGGCCCACTGGGAGGAATCGGTTGAGGCGGCCTGCTACACGAAGCCACGATAACCGTCTTGCTGAAACCTGATAAACCCCCCCCACAATGCGGCTCTTACCGCCCACTTTCGCTCATTAATAGCGATGTCAAAATGTATGCCAAACTGTTAGCCCAACGCCTTGTCCCCTACATGCCATATATTATCCATCCATATCAAGCGGGATTTATCCCAGGACGCTCCACCTCCCTGAACCTGAAACGCCTCTTTAACATTATAAGCAGAATCAGCCCAAACGTCCAGGCAGTAGCCGCGACACTCGATATGCAAAAAGCTTTTGACTTTGTCTCGTGGAAATATCTCTGGCGTGTGCTCGATAGATGCAAATTCGGTCCCTGCTTCCTCTCCTGGGTCAAACTGCTGTACTCCGATCCAGTAGCTAGGGTCCGTACTGAGGATCGGTGCTTCCCCCTCTTTCCAATAGCTAGAGGAACTAGACAAGGCTGTCCCTTCTCCCCCCTGGTCTTTGCCATTGCGATGGAGCCATTTGCAGACATGCTTCGTCAATCCCATGCACACAGGGGCTTACGCACTGCGGGTCAATCAGACATAGTATCCCTATACGCGGACGATGCCCTTCTCTTCATTCGTTCTCCCGATACCAACTTGGCTCCGATACTGGAAGACATTATTCTTTTCGGGCACATCTCTGGCCTCAAAGTGAACTGTTCTAAATCCACCCTGTTCCCACTCACTGCCTGCACGCGCCCCCCGACACTCTAGGGTTCGCTTGGGCCCAGTCAAACTTCACCTACCTATGTATAGTAGTGTCTCGTCACTTCGAAAGTGTTTTCGAGGAAAACTACCAAAAGTACCTTACAAACCTCACAACGAAATCACTGGGTTGGGACAAACTCCCGATCTCTCTTGCGGGCAGGATAGGAGTGCTGAAGATGGTGGTACTACCCCAACTTCTGTATAGATTCACCAACATCCCTCTGTGGCCGGGTTCTTCCAGGCATTGACTCGAATCCTTAACACTTTCCTTTGGCACTCTGGTGCGATCTGACTCAAATTCAAAACTTTGGCCGCTCCAATGGAGGTGGGCGGCTTTGGCGCACCCGATTTCCTCAAGTACTGGCTAGTCGCACAACTCCAATACACTTCCTACTGGTTCAATGCGGTGGATCCCCCACCCCATCTTAGACTCGAGAAGCTATCGGTCAATGACCGTGATATCCGCTCCCTGATTGTTACACCCATACCGATAGTACCGGAGTCACTCGACCCGGTGACCTGCACGTCATTGGCCATATCAAAAACCTGGAAGCTACTAGGAATCGACCATCCATTTCATGGTAATTTACCACTTTGGAACTTCCTCCCTGGGGTCCCACGCGTGCCTCCTCTCATTGTTCGCCGATGGGCAGAGGCTGACTTCGAGCTGCTTAGCGATGCCTTTGAACAGGGCAACTTCATTGAGTGGCCTGACCTCCCACTGTCCCTTAGGCGGAGACCTTCTGTCTGGCTCCAGTACTCATCCCTCCAGAAAACCCTCAAACGCATCTATCCCAGCTTCCCAGCGATACCCCCGGACATGCTCATAGTCACGGAGCTGACCTCCCCCACACCAACCAAGGGAAAGTTTCCAGACTCTACACCCTATTGCAGTCCAGAGATGCCCCACCACTCACTAAACTGAGACTAGCTTCGGAGGACGACCTTGGGCTGGAAATGACAGACGAACGATGGACCCGCATGTGTGCCCACATTCATGGGGTGTCCTACAATTCCTGATTCAAGCTGATTCAATTCAAGGTACTTCACAGATACCATTACACCCCAAACAGACTGCACCATATCTCGAACGACCTACCATCGAGCTGCCCTAGGTGTGGCTCCGACAATGCTGGCTATATCCACATGATCTGGTCCTGCCCGCGCCTCGCCCAATTCTGGAGCGCTGTATGCTCAACAATGTCTGATATGCTTGAAGTCCCCATCAATCCATCCCCTGTGAGATCCCTTTTCCATGAATTCCTTGAACTCCATCGGGACTCTAAGAAACTAGCTGGTCTATGCATGTTACTCGCAGTACGCTCCATACCACTCTGTTGGCTCCGGCCTACCTCGCCCACCCACGCTCAATGGCTCAGGGCGGTCACATGGGCCTCAGATACTGAAGAATCCTGGGCCGTACAGCATTCTACCCATTTGAGGCCCAGAGACGTTTGGTCAAAGTTTCGTGCATATATGTCTCCCACTGACACTGTCTCTGATGCCTCATGTCCAGCCCTCTCCACCTGCCGGTCCCCCTCTGCCTGCTGAACAGCCCCCCCTCCGCTCCATACCCACCCTCGCGCATTCCGGATGTGTTTATATTGCCTTGACTCTACAATATATGCCTGTATTTTTTTCTTTTTTTGCACTGTTCTAAATGTAATTGCCTATATGCTTCCGCTTGTTCTTGTGTTGCCGTGCCAAATAAATAAAAGTAAAAAAAAAAAAATTAAAAAAATCTTTTGGTTGCGGACATGTTCGATACATGCAGAAATTGTACTGTAGGGATGAAACACACCAATATATAGTTTGTAACGAGCTGCCAACCGTAATAAAAATGAACTAAGAAGCCAAAAAATAAAAAAAATAATTAAAAATACTAAAAAGGAAGTTTTCCTGTGACCCGAGTGAGACATAGAAGCGCAATGCCCCCGGTGGCCTAATGGGGCTTATTAAAAGTGACATTTCCCTTGTCATGGTTGAAGGCAAGATGACGGCCGTGGGGTAAAACTGATTGATTATTGTGTTGTTTTACGAGTGCACTAACATGTTTAAATAGGGGTTGTTGGAGGTAGGTTGCCCACAGAATTCCTGTGAGTATAAGAGATCTGGACCCAGAAGGGGAAGGGTTTACTTTTTTTCGCCAAAGTCTTGTGTTGTCGTTTTTGGTATTGTTGCCTGCTGCTTAACTATTAAAGTTTTCATCAATATATCGGAACCATGAGTGCTCGTTATTTTCCACTACAATCTGGTGGCTTTGACGTTGGATCTCGCTGCACTGCGGCCGGTCCTGGGCCGGCAGGCGCACTTTCCTGGGGATTCTCCTTGGGCCCAAGAAAGGATCATTTCGCCAGAATGGGGAGCACCTGGATACTCAGAGGGGGGCGGATAGAGCAGACGCCAAGGAAAGAGCCGATCAAAAAATCGTGGATTAATGAACACAGGTAACTGCATCAATGCATTGTGATGTCATGTGTCATATAGAATCTGCCTGGAATAATAGGAGGGAAAGTACCCTGCCTAAAACAAAACTGGTTATCTAAAGCGAAAAGTAAAGTGGTTGGCCACCGCAGAGGTTTAAAAGCAGCACATCCATGCTCCCTAATGATTTAAGAAGACATGAGACTGCAATGTCAGTCAGAGTAGCGTAGGACTGAGCGGGGATAAAGGTGAATGGGTTCTGTATGCATGCAACCAAAACGGTTAGAATGAGAACCTTGTAATTGTCATATATCAACTTGTACGAATCCCAGGGTATTGTCACTGGACGCATGGGGGGAGCCTCTTCCCATTAGGCCAGGGAGGTGAGGCCACTACCCGATAGTCACCCATGGGGTGATACTCAGCGGGTGGATCTCATGGGAGGGAAGCCTACATGTGATCAGTGATGATAGTCTTGGGAGAACGCAGTATTCACCCCCTTTATCTCTGTCCCCTCTCTCCTCTCATCCCATTCAGTCCCCGGTCATCCCCCACACCTCTATGTACCTCTATAGAGTAGAGGACTGAATTCACTCCAATCATACTGTGACAATTAAGAGTGAGGTTTACCTGGGTGCAGTGCATACAATTACTGGCACAAAGAAGATCAACCAGACAGGTCAAAGCCCACTGCGGAACCAACATAAGCAGTACAGCTTACTCAAGGCAGCCCCGACAATACAAACCAAAGAAGGACTATGTACCTCATCAAGCCAGCCCTGTAGGAGCGAGGAACGGAATGCCGGCTGCGTTGCTTTGCCATAAAGACCGCATATTGAAACTGAGGCACAATAACCATATACTATACTGAAACGTCAGACGTGAGGTTCGTTTTCCAAACAAGTCTGGTTTTATTCAAAGTTTCTCAGTCGGCCGACTGGGTCTGAACGCCTCACGACGTGTTTTCCCAAACACTGTGAGATGCGAGAGAGAGCGAACAGCGCTCAAACAGCAATATATAAACATTAACATTATATTTTCGTAAAGGCGATTCGACCCACCCTCTTACATGTCATACAGGCAAGGGTTCGATGATTGACATTTATGACAATTATGACACGTTATGACAAGTCTTCATTCAGTCTAAACGTAGATATTCTAGCAAAGGCAGCAGAGACAGCTTTCTGTTATGAGGAACATGGAGCTCTGGCTCGGTAAGGATATCTTGTTCTGAGCAGAGAAACATTCCATACTACGTTATCTGTGTGTTACGGCTCATGAGCTAAGGGTCAGATAGTTCTGAAGCAGAGAATACCCTTCTCCGCGAAGGAGCACCGCTAGGAGAATATAATTCATATTTAATTGCCTTTTACAACAGTGCTTGCAAGACCAACTGTCACCTGGACCGACTGATAATGCAGCTTCTGCTCAACTTCAAGGACTTAGTGAGAGAGGAAAACAATGTATTTCTGCACAGTTTGACATTCCTGTCTGTTTTAGCATTTCAGAGTTCAAGCCGTGGCCTCGCACTGTGTGCGATTCTAAAACATAGAATATGTTTGCAAAGCGTTTAACAGAGAAAGCAAAAAAGCAAATGGCTGACATTTCACAAAATGGACGCCCTTTGGTCATACTGACAATTCTTGGATTTCGATGTTTGGAACATGACACGATTTGCCTCTGGCCAACATACTATACGAATCATTCGACTATGGGATTACTTTTCTGGTCTAACAAACCCTCCTTTTGGCCTGAAGCCAATAGCATCATCCATACATCGCATCTTCATCGGACCACGTGTCCAATTCCAAACTACTCATATCGCTATAATCGTCATCAGAAATATGAATTGCCATAAATTCTTTAATTATTTCGGTGTTGTGTTGTGTACCATCACTTATCATGTGAGGAGGAGTTTTCGTACTGATTGCATGTACACACTCATTTGTGATTTGGGAGCAAAGGACTGGCAGGCATTGTATGCAACAACAGCAGAATATAACGGTTCCAAATATCATAACCAAGATTGCAATTAGTTTCCATCCCCATGATCGTAGCAGTTCCCAAAACCATGAACTTATATTCAGATTCCAACCACCTGTGGGGACATGAATTTCGGAGCTTAGGACATGCAATTTTTTAATTGCTTCAAATATCGTAGGGGAGGAATCACTTACAAATACACAGCACGCTGATCCCACCAATTTGCATACTCCTTCGTGATCAGCCAAAATAATATCAAGCACTATTCTGTTTTGCAGTGCAATTAGTCTAATTGCTTTTTGTTCCAATGTCATATTATAGAGTATATCGGTGGTTCCATTTATCGTTTTTTTCTAAACACCCTGGACAGTTTTCTTATATTCCATGAATTTATTGCTATTAACCAAAATGGTATAAATGATTTTGCTATATCCCCAGCAATCTGCCCAGCAGTATGATCTTGTTGTGGCCGAGATCTAGATAATTTTGCTATTTCAGAGGTTTTGGAAACAAATACACCATGTAAAAATATCCCTAAATAACAGGTCCCTTCCCACGTTCTAGGTAACCATGGATAGGCCTGATCTCTACATATAAAATAAACAGAACTTCCTATATATAGTGTTTTTTCTTCTTGTTCAAGCACAGCAGTATTCATACATCTAGTGTCTTCTTGTTCAAGCACAGCAGTATTCATACATCTAGTAAAAGTTACCACTGGGTGGGAACCCTTTTTCCGTAAGCAAAATGGGACAGAATATGGTCTATGATTAATAGTATATGAGGGAGGTACAGCATCTTTGTTTCCTAACAGAGCCATTTTAAAAGTAATTAGGGACTGGTAAGGCCTAGAGAGTCTATCTATTGGACTTGTTGTTACTGGTTTTACTTTTCTTTTACTTGTAAATACGGAACAACCCAACGGTTCCAATACCAATCTTTCAAATTCATTTATATTCGTTCCATCAAATTGTCCAGTGACACTATCATTCCATTTTCCGAAATAAGCGGTAAAGGATGTACATACCAACCCATTCCTCTTCCTCCATGGTGGGGTAAATGGGGGCAAACCCAACAATTGGACCTCTTCAAGATAGCATGGGTCATATTCATAATCAGCAGTAATGTGTTATTGTCATATCCTTTTCTATGTTTCACTTCTTGTGATGGAAGAGTATATGAGAGCACATGTACCGGGCTGCTCATTGTAGGAGCATTGGTAGCAGACAAGAGAGAGTTTAAGAGATGCAGAGTTTCTAGATACCAAAACATTGGCATCAGTGTAATTAAAATGCAAAGCAGTATTATAATCAAAAGCATATTATGCTTTCTAAACCAAGTCTTTCTTGGAGTAGGCTTAATGTCAATTTTAACATCATCAACAGCATTGGTGCAGGCAGGAGCCAATATAGGCATCATCTATAATGTTTATTTCAGCAAAAGTGTTTCAGTGTTCGTTGGAAAGGTTCTCCATAGAAACACATGTTAGCAACAAAAGTTCAGGCCAATCCAGGTTAGCCTGCTTAGAGATAACAGCAAGCTAATGTTGACTTTCACAGAGCTCCAAAAGGCAGGACCAAGTAGCAATTTTATAGTGTCGGTATCATTTTGCCCCCGGTTGTCCGCGCCAGGTTGCAATTGACCTTCACTTTCAATAGTAGCACCGGGAAACCGCGTGTCAGAGCTCTCAACTGATACAGCTCATACGCTCCTTTTCCTTAGGCCTCCATTCCCAGCTCATCCGTGAGACAGAAACAAAGGCGAAACAAATGCTGATCACTTCCGGTTTCGTGAGCATAGATTGTACTTCTCCAGGTACAGCATGATCGATGAACAATGCACTCTCATTTCCGGATGCAGGATCAGTGCCAATTCGTGATACAATGAGTGATGATGAGCAATGTTGAGGCAACTTAGGCCTTTCGGTTTTCGTGGCAGTCTCCCCAGGCCATTTCTCGGGCTTAGGAAGCACTTCTGACGGGGATTTGGCGATGATGTCTTTGTGATCAGGTGCATCTGTCTTGCTTTCGAGGTCAGGATCATCAATCTCTTTCTCATGTGGCAAAGGAAAATGAACTCTTTTCGTGTGTGTTGTGTGGATCCAGTGCTTCCGTCCATTCACTCGGACTGCAGTCTGCGTGGCCAGTAGCACCTGAAAATGTCCCGGCCAGCGCGGCGCAAGTGAAGACTTTCTTTCAAAAAATGTTTACCAGAGTCCAGTCACCAGGCTGCAGACAATGTCCTGGGCCTGTATATCTGACAGGAAGAGCCTACTGCACCTGCTGATGAATCAACTGTTGGCAGTAATCAATAAGCAATGGATATTCAATGTCCCTCAAACGTTTTGGTCGGGGCACATTCCAGACATTGGCTGGTCTCTCCATAACAATTTCATAAGGGGAGAGACAAGTCCTTGCATGTACAGCCGTTCACATGCATAATAAAGCTAGTGGTAATGCATTGGGCCATTTCAAATTGCTCCCAGCACAAATTTTACTCGGCTTGTTTTTCAAGATACCGTTTTGGCGTTCTACCAAACCGGCACTCATCGGGTGTCTGGCCAAATGGAATCGCTTATCAATTTGGAGACCTGTGCAAATTTGCAATATCACGGCCGCAATAAAATGCGGGCCATTATCTGACCATATGACACAGGGTAGTCCGAATCGGGGAAAATACTCTTTTCGCATGGATTTAGCTGTGGACATAGCTGTACAATCTTTCAGGGAATAGGCCTCTATCCATTTGCTGAATGTGCAGACTACTACAAGGACATATAGTTTTGGCACCTCTCCATTTCTATAAAATCAAAATGGATGACTTCAAATGGTATAGACAGTGGGCCAAAACTTCCTACTGGTGTCACTGTTCCCTTCCCAATGTTATGCTGTAAACAAGTCATGCAATTCTGAAGCAATCTTTCAGCAGTTTTTCTGATGTGCGAATTCTGCCATACAGAATCCAGGTGCTGAAACATTTTTCAAGCAAATATGTGTGTGGGACTGTGAGCCATAGTGACCATTGCCATTACATAGACATTTGGCAACATCCATCGGTTATTTTGTTTGTCCACCCAACAACCCTCAAAATCTAATTCTGCTGGACACTCAGACCATTTTTTAATTTCATCTAGAGTAGCTTCTGCTTGTATTTCTTTAAATGTTTCGATTCCATTTTCTATCATGCAGGGCACTCCTTCTATTGTTTCGACATACATTTTTGTGTGCAAATCAGTCGCAGTTTGTTTCGCAATTTTGTCTGCAAATGTGTTTCCCTTTCTTACATTACATGTTACTTTTTTATGTGCTTCACATATCATTATTGCTAATCGCTTAGGAAGTGCGAGTGCTGACAACAGTTTCACTATCAAAGTGGCATGTTGGATTTTGGTTCCATGTGATGTCAGCAATCCCCTTTCAGCCCATAATCGACCAAAATTGTGTACCACCCCAAATGCATACTGACTGTCAGTAATTATGTTTACATTGAGGTTTGCAGAAATTTCACATGCTCTTGCTAACGCTATTATTTCCGCAGCTTGTGCTGAGTTATATGGGATTTGCTTGCTCTCTATAATAGTTTTCAGTGTCGTGATGGCACAAGCAGAAGTTGATGTGCCATCTGGTAATTTAAAACAAGAACCGTCACAAAACAGTTCTCCATCTGGTTCTTTCTGTGGAGTGTCAGTAAGATCAATTCTTCCTTTTGTCTCGTGTTCAGTAACCATTAAGCAATCGTGTGAAAATTGGTTTTCACCCCCTTTTTCACTGGGAGGAGGCATTAACTCGGCCAGATTTAAAGCGCAACATCTCTTAATTTGAATATGCGGTGCAAACAGGGCAATTTCATACCTTGTTAATCTGGCTGATGTGAAATGTTGCGTCTGCGTTCTATTTAAAAGAATGTCCACTGAATGAGGTCCATTACCGTTAAAGCATGACCTAAAACCATTCCCTCGGTTTGTTTTACTGACGCAGCGGCTGCAGCAACAGCTCGCAAGCAACGTGGCAAAGCACATGCAACAGGATCTAACGTGGAAGAGAAGTAGCCGCATGGTCTATTTCTCCCCCCGTGTTCCTGAGTCAAAACAGCCAAAGCACATCCATTGTTTTCATGCATAAATAACTTACAACTCTTGTCGTAATTTGGCGTGCCCAAAACTGGAGCTGACATAATGCAGCTTTGAGCAGGTCAAATGCTTTTCGGCATTCCATATTCCATGGCAAAAGTAAAGTAACATCATTCTTTGTCAAGGCCACTATTGGTTTCACAATCATCGAAAAGTTAGCGATCCACTGCCTACAATATGAAGCCATGCCAATTAAACCTCTGACTTCTTTCTGCGTGTTTGGAATAGGCATATCAGAGATGCTTTCTATTCTTTCTGGTGTCAATCTCCTTCCCTCCTTCGAAAGGAGGTAGCCCAAATAAGACACTTCCTTTCGACAATACTGGAATTTCTTTAGTGAAGCCTTGTGGCCATGTGCCGCTAAATGTGTCAATAATGCAACAGTGCTTTCTTTACAAATATTTTCTGTGTCTGCTGCTGTGAGTAAGTCATCGATGTACTGTAACAATACGCACCCTGTTGGTAATTCAAGCATGTCAAGTTGTTCCACCAATGCTCTACTATGAATACTTGGACTTTCAGTGTAACCCTGTGGAATATGTGTGAATGTAAACAAACGTCCTCCTAGTGTAAAAGCAAACAAATATCTACTATCTGGATGCACTGGGATACTAAAAAAAGCGTTTTTCAAACCAATTATACTAAGATATGATGCAGAAGCTGGAATCGTAGTCAAAATTGTAGTCATATCCAGGACTAATGGAAATTGCGGGTCAACCACTTTATTAACCCCGTGTAAATCAATTATAAAACAATAAGGTATTTCATTACCTCCTTTTTTATAAACCGGAAGAATAGTACTATTGCAAATACTACCAGTAGTTTCTTCAATTATGTTTCTTGTAATTAAATCTGATACAATGCATTTCAACGCTCTTTCTCCCTCAGCGAAATTTTATATTGCGGAATACGTGGCAATGTAATTCCTTCTTTCAAAACAATTTTTACTGGTTCTACTTTCAAACAACCAACATCATTGTCATTCACTGCCCATATGCAAGCCGGTACTTCACTCAATTCAGTCGGTAGTGGCATAGATACAAATTGTGAAACAGGAGTCTTTTATGGCAAAATCGTCAAATACACTCCATCAGGAGAACAATAAATGACTGCATTCAATTTTTTCAATAAATTCAATCCCAACACATTTTTGCCGCACTTTTTCGTCAAAAGAAATGGGCAGGACTCTGTAAATGGACCTATTGTTATAGGTACTGGTTGTGAAACTGGACTAATTACTGGCATACCTGAGAACCCTACTGAGACATTTCCATGCCCTGACAGTGGTATTTCTGGAACCCGTTGATGGTCAATTGAATATTTTTGTGCACCTGTGTCCACTAAAAAAATGTGCTCCCTATTCCCGACCTTCATTTCTACGTAGGGCCCTTTCTGGTCTATGGGAATAGGTACTGGTTCCAACCCCTGTTTAGGGCTGTCCTAGTAGAACAGTACATCGTCTGATGTAAAATCGCCAGAGTAATATGCATTCGACTGATTATCAAAAACATTTCCACGATTATTCGTATTGTTTCATTGTTGATTCGGATTACCCAGATTACCCTGAAATTGTGATTTCGATTCTGACCTAGTATTCCTTGACAACCTCTATTCTGTCTTCTTGGAATAGTCCCATTTCTATTCTGTATCTGCAGGCACTGTGCTCGACAATGGCCTTCTTGTCTACAATAGGCACATTGATTGATCCCTATTGGACCCCCTTGCATATTGGACATTATTGCAAATTGGACTCTAGATGGTGCGCTCCCACCACCTCTATTATTGTTCGCCACTTGCTGCAACAACACTCTTGTTTTCAAATCTCCTTTATCCCTTAGTTCCCTGTCCTTTTCTGAATTCACTCTGTTCTCATAATATTGGGCCATATGTAATATTTCGCTTGCCATGCACTTTCAGATGTCATTATTAAAGTTTGAATTTTCCGTAACAACACTCGCACAAACTTATCACCAAGCAATCTCTTCCCGGGTTCGGTTCTTTGATCTTGACTACTAAAATCTGCAAATACTTCTTCAAACCGATTAAAAGAATCCGTTGCTCCTTCCTCTTTGCCTTGTAAACAGGCAGTCAATTTATCCCAAACTATTCTCTTCTCAGGCACTAAAGTTTTCAATTTCTCTACTATTCGCGATGGCAAGGCCAACATTACTTGCGGTGGCTTTTCTCAAGCCTTTCTCTCACTATCAATTTTAATAAAATTCTCCCAGGTATCGGCTAATATCGGCGCATCATTTATATTTGTAACCTGTTTCCATATATCTATAGGAAGAATCACGGGAAACAGTAAATCAATGTCACTCAGTGTAAAAACAGATGAATTTAAAACAGATTCAATTTCCTTATAAAATCCTGCCGGGTGTTTCCTAATATCAGGGACCATCTGTTTTATAGTATTTACTTCTTGCCTAGAAAAAGGGACATGTACAAACTGTGCGATATAATGGGCTTCTATTGTTCGTGCTGGAATCACTCCATTGGCAGCAACCTCTACTTTCGGGACAAACGTGGGAGGCACCTCCCTCATGGGTAATTGCAAACTCAAGGTTTATACATTCATTCATCTATTGAGCAACAAAGATAGATCAAGTGAAAAAACAGTTGTTCCAGTTTCAGGCGAAAATGCTCTTTTATAAATTGTCATTAAATCAGCGGGACAACATATCTTGTTCTTCATACATTCATCCTGTAAATACTCCACCATAACTTGTAACACCTTTCTCTGCATTTCTGGTGTATACTGACTGAATGTATCATGCACTTCAATTGGAGAAATGGCGGCATCCGTAATCCATCTAAGCACATCTGGTGTACAAATTCGCATCTCTTCACTAATAGGATTCAACAGCGGTAAAAACTGTTTCTGAACGTACGACATATGCGGCTTACCTTTTTTCAATACTTCTTTATGCAATCGATCAAGTTCTCACTTAAACACAAATATTCGGCCTACGTATTCTCGTACTTTTGCTGTAGTATCTTGCAATTTCGAAAGAACAACCAAATCACGCAACTCTTGCGGTACCACTGTATCAGTCAAATCACTCAAAATTTTCACCAGATAATCCCCCATACATTCTAAAAATACCTGTTGTTCACCAAGGCCACTATGATCAGATATGGAACTTTGCACAGCCACTTCATTGTCATCATCAATATACATTTCGGCCCATTCTTTCAGTTCTTCTTTCCTTCCTTTACTAATTGTACTACGAGTCTGTCTAATACTTCCTTGCGCAGGCCCCATCCCTGTGGAACTGCTCACTAAAGTGGCTAACTCATGCTGTTTAGGTGGTGGAGGAAATTATGTCACAGGTGCAGGGCGAGAGGAACTGCTTACTGCAGGTGCGGATGGAATCACTGGAATAGGAGGTACATAGGGAGGGGGTGCAACTGGGTCAGTACTTTGATGTTCGTTTCTCACTCATTTAATATTTTGTTTATTAGCTCATCTGATACATGCACATCTTGTGAAGGATATATTTTCTGTACATCTAATTGAAAAGCTCTATCCATGTTCCTAATGGCTTCTGTCTGCTGATGCTGATCATGCTCTAGCGCTTTCTCTACAATTGTTTTATGTCTTCATGCGTGTTTCTCCCTACTTCTCAGACAGAGATTAGCTTCCTTCCTCCAGTCTCTTATAACGTCGAACGTTGCAGGTCTGGCCTTTTTGCATAGCAATACTGATTCTAGGTGCTCTATACGTGCTAATTCAAAACTCCCATTATTAGGCCACTGAAGGTCTGATACACGTCTGGTCTGCCTATGCCAAATCGCATTAAACACTATTGCCCCTATTCCATACTTTATGTACATTTCATGTCCCAGCGACCCTTCGGGTGGTGCAACCTGGCCAGTTTCCAAAGATTGTCTACCGCAGTGAAAATAACTCACTAAGCAGGAAGACAATTTCCCAGGCATGGTTAATTCTTACCCTTTTCTTACCCTGGGCCTTTGATCTTGCAAGAGCAACACTCAACCAATATCAGGACGTTTAAGAATCGGGGCAGGACTCACCTGATTAATCAATTTGTCACTCAGGACGCAATTCGCCCGTATACAGACGCAACCAAGAATCGTTGTGACTGCGTGTCTGGCTCAATCTGCCTCGTTTCCAGAACCCTCGCCTTGACACTTTCTGGGTGCTGCTCGTCGATCAGGGATCGGCTGTGTACAGATCTGCAGAGGAGTCTCTCATCACTTCTACAGGGGTGCCCCGAACACCTTCCAATCCCAGTCCCACGGCTTCGTCCTCAACTCTTTTTTGCCTTCCTTCAACTTCAACGTATGCGATGGAGCATCAATGGAAGTGTCCCTGTTCGGGCACCATATTTGCTAGGCCATAAAGACTGCAAATGGAAACTAAGGCACAATCACCATATACTATAACGACACGTCAGGCGCGAGGTTCGTTTTCCAAACAAGTCTGGTTTTATTCAAAGTTTCTCAGTCGGCCGACTGGGTCTCAACGCCTCATGATGTGTGTTCCCAAACACTGAGATGCGAGAGAGCGAACAGCGCTCAAACAGCAATATATATACATTAACAGTATATTTTCGTAAAGGCAATTCGACCCGCCCTCATACATGTCACACAGGCTAGGGTTCAGTGATTGACATTTATGACAATTATGACATGTTATGACAAGTCTTCATTCAGTCTAAACATAGTTATTCTAGCAAAGGCAGCAGAGACAGCTTTCTGTTATGAGGAACATGGAGCACTGGCTCGGTAAGGATATCTTGTTCTGAGCAGAGAAACATTCCATACTACGTTATCTGTGTGTTACGGCTCATGAGCTAAGGGTCAGATAGTTCTGTTTGTTTGTTTGTTTATTCATTTATATAGCGCACCAGACCCAGGGGTATTCGGGCACGAAGGCAATAAGAGGATTGTTCAACTTAGGTTACAGGTTACAGATTTAAATATAGGGGTACAGCTACGGTTACAATGCTGTAGGCATGTGAAGTCAAGGAGTCACAGAGTATATACAGTGCATTTACAATAAGACAGGAGTAACATATAAGTAAGGCAGAACAGATATACAGAATATACATGAGATGTCAGTAAGGTGAGGTTAGGCATCATGTTCTTTTAGCCGTTGGATCAGATTAGATCTAAATTGCCGGTAGGGGAGATCTTCCCTTAGGGCAGGGGGAAAGGAGTTCCAATATTGTGCTGCTTTGACAGCGAAGCTACTCCCCCCAGATTTAGTGAGTTTGAATCTGGGTACTAGTAAAAGGTTGGAATATGCTTTTCTTAAGGGGCGAGAGGCTGTTTGTCTAGTGAATCTGTCTATAAGGTATTGCGGGGCTGCTTGGTGAAGGCATTTATGTGTAAGAGAAGCTGTTTTAAGTAGGATTTTGTCTTTAGTGGATAGCCAGTTAGTAGATCTCCTGAGGTCTGAGATGTGGGCGTTTTTAGGGAAGTTTAGGGCGGCTCTCAGGGCGTTATTTTGAAGTGTCTGTATTTTGGCAGTGATGTGTTTGTTGCTGCCTACGTAGAGGGCGTTGCAGTAATCAAGTTTCGACAGGATTAGTGCTCTTGCTAGTGTGACGCAGTTGCTAGGAGAGAGGAAGGGCTTGGCTGCTCTAATTAACTTGCAGGTGTAGGAGGTGGCTGAGGCCATAGCACTCACTTGTTTAAGAAAGGAAAGTGTGGAGTCTATATAGAAGCCGAGGGTTTTAACTACTTTGGCCACCGTAATGATGTTATTGTCAATTGTGAAGGAGTCATAGTTGGGGCCTAGTTTTTTTATGTTGGAGGGGGTGCCTAGGATGAGGAGTTCCGTTTTGTCATCATTCAGGCAATGACCGTGAGAGGCCATCCATGCCTGGATGATGAGGTAGATTCTATTCACAAAGGCCAAATCCTTGTCATAATCTCCTGTCAACGGGATGAGGATCTGTGTATCATCTGCATAGTTAGTGTAGGTGATACCTAGACCGTCTAGATCATCGAAAAGGGGCTTTGTGAAAATATTGTAAAGGGTAGGGGATACACATGATCCTTGGGGTACGCCGCATGAAATGGGTGCGGGGTCTGCAGCTGCTAGAGGGGAGAAGACTTGCATTGTCCTGTTGTCGAAGAAGGACTGGATCCATGCGACTGCTTCATGGGAGAAGCAGGCTGCCGTGACCACTTGATTACAGAGTATTGCATGGTCTACCAGGTCGAATGCAGCAGAGAGGTCAAGGAGTAGTAGGAGTGATGTCGTACCTTTATCTCTTAGTGTGTCTATTTGGGCCTTAAGGTCTAGGAGTGCAGTCTCAGTCCCGTGCTGTGCTCTGAAGCCGGACTGTTGAACTCCTAGGAGATGGTTAAGTTCCAGGTGGTGCTGAATTTGTAAATAAGCTACTTTGTCTAGGATTTTCAATAAGAACGGTACAGTGGTTATGGGGCGGTAATTTGTTGGGATGGAGGGGTCCAAGGTTTGCTTTTTGAGGAGGGGGAGGACCCAGGAATGTTTAAGGTTGTTAGGTATGGTGCCTGATGTGAAAGAGGAGTTTATGAGTTTAGTAATGAAAGGTGAGAGTTCACAGGCAGCGTCTTTTATAATTTGGGCTGTACATGTGTCGCCCTGGCAGTTTTAAGGTTTGAGAGTGAGGATGACTTTCTCGACTTCTTTAGTGGAGACTTTGCGGAAGTAGAAGGGAGGGAGAGGGGGTGGTGAATTTGTGGTAGCCTCGGAGGTTACAATATTTGGGGCAGTTATAGATGCTTTTTTGTTGTTGATCTTAGTCTGAAGCATTGTTATCTTGTTGGCAAGTGCGTTTTGTATGCCTGTGCACCAGTTCTTATCCTTGAGGCAGGAGTCAGGAGCTTGGATAGGGGATTCTACCTCCTTTAGGATGGCGAACAATTCTTTGGTGTTGGATTTGGTTTGGGTGATGCGGGTGTTGTAAGAAGTTTGTTTCGCAAGGATGATTTCTTTTTTGTAGAGGGTAACAAGTTTCTTCAGGTTATTTTTATTGGTGTCTGATCTCCAGGTTTTTTCACTGAGGCGTTTCTTTTGTCTGATGTCTTTCAGTAGAGGTGTGAACCAGGTATTTAGGTTTTGGCGGGGTTTGCTCTTCCTAATTTTCAGAGGTGCGATAGTGTCCAGGGAGGCAAGCATCACTTTATTGTATTTTTCTACCATAGAGGCTGGGTCAGACTGATCTGAGATGGAGTTTAATGTAGGAAGAATTAGGGGGATAAGATTCTCAGGGGTAATGTTTTTTTTATTTCTGGTGGGTGCGGTGGGAGCTAGGATAATATTGTTCATGGGAGTGGTGGCTTCTAGGGTGAAGGATACCATGTAGTGGTCGGACCATAGCTGAGGCATTATGGAGGTGATAGGGATTGGGCAGTTATGTTCGGCAATCCAATCGAGGGTCCTACCTTTGATGTGAGTAGGATCTGTAACCTTTTGGGTGAATCCTAGTTCCTCAAGAGTGCTGTTGATTTGTAGGGCAATAGGGTCACGTGAGTCATTAAATCCAAGGTGGAAGTCACCTAGGATGAGACATTGAGTAGAATTTTTTTTATTGTTGGATAATAAGTTCATGAGGTCTTCCTCAAAGGAACCTAGGGGGTCCAGAGGTCGGTATATAAGGTGGATGGTGATGGTTTGATTATTGGCAATGGTCAATTTAGCTTTGAGGGATTCACAGGAGTTGGTATTGTGGGGTGGGGAGAGTCTGAGGGCTAGGTTATTTTTGACGATTATAGCAAGGCCGCCACCTCTAGACGTAGTGCGATCCATGCGTATAAGGGTATATTTATCTGGGATGGCTAGCATAATGGCTGGTCCTGCTGCGGGATGAAGCCAGGATTCTGTGATGGCCAGGAGATCTAAGTTCTCATTTTGGATTATGTCCGCTATTTCAGTTGCATGGGCTACCATGGAGCGGGCGTTTATTAGGGCACATTTTATTCCAGGTAGGGTGAGTGGGGCAGAGGGAGGCTGGACTTTGTGTTGGCATTTAGGGGGAGAGGTGGATTCTCTAAAGATACGACTGTTGGGTTGTAATCAGTGTTGCCCTATATTGTATGTGTGTGATGGAGTGTTGGTGGTGTGCACTGTGTGCCTATTGTGATTAGGAGCAGGTTGGGCCTTAGATAGGGGGTCATAGATTCTTGGGAGTCTGGTGTGTAGTTTAAGGTTTCGCTGTTGGAGGCTACGAGGTTTAGTAGCCATGTTGGCTTGCTCCTGCGGTGTCCTATCGTGTTGTCGTTGATTCTGTTGCTGGGATAAGTTCATGTTGTGAAGGGTGGTCAAATAGAAGATAGTTCTGAGTAGAACTGTGTAGAATAGTGGTAGATACATAGTAAGCTACTGTAGCTTAGAGAGCTGGCAATCTAAATGCAGCTTTGATGGTGCAAGCGGAGATAGGTAAGCACTGTCTGGCAGCTATTGGGCGTATACAAGCAGCCTAAATGCAAATTTGCTAATGTGGGCAAGAGTGGGTAAGCATTGGCTTGTAGCTGGTGGGCATATACAAGCAACCCAGATGCAGTTTTACTAAAACAGGCAAGAATAGGTCGATTGGTAGCTATTGGACAATTACAGGCAGCCTAGATGCAGTTTTACTAAAACAGGCATGGATAGGTAGGCTGGTGGCTAGTGGACAGATGCGGCAACCTGAATGCAATTCAGCTAAAACAGGCATGTATGGATAGGCTAGTAGCTGGTTAAGAGTTACAGGCAGCCTAGAAGCAATTTTACTAGAACAGGCTATCTAGATGCAGTTTTGCTAAAACGAGCACCTAGATACAGTTTTACTGAAAACAGGCACCCTAAATGTAATTATGCTAGAACAGGTAACCTGGATACAATTGTACTGAAAACAGGCAATCTGGGTGCGATTTTACTAAATTAGGCTATCTAGATGCGATTTTGCTGGCACAGGTAGGCGAAATACAATTTACTAAAGCAGGCAATCTAGATGCAATTTTGCTGACACAGGCAGCCTAAATACAATTTACTAAAGCAGGCAATCTAGATGCAATTTTGCTGACACAGGCAGCCTAAATCCAATTTACTAAAACAGGCTATCTAGATTCAATTTCACTGACACAGGCAGCCTAAGTACGAGTTTTTTACTGGGGCAGGCAGGAGTAAATGGGCTAGTTGTTAGTGGATGAGTAGATGGTCTGCCTAAGAACGGAGTCTCAGGGCATGCAAGAAAAGCTAATGGGTATTTGTGGTCAACTTAAATAAACATATGCTGAGGCAGGCCGGAATAACTGTTGTGCATATGCAGGCATCCAAGTGCAGATTCACTATTACAGGAAGGGCCCGCAAAGGAGAAACACAAGTTCGCGGGGTACTTTAATAGTACAGTTATCTGCAATAGACTTTCAGAGGGGGTCGTAATCAACGTATTTAGTCGGGGGAGACGGGCGTGTCAGTAGCGGCCGTGACTGCGTAGGGAAGTATTCGTTTTTGCGTGCTGTATGTAATACAAAGGTCAGTCTGATTGCGTACACATTAAAGCAGTGGTCATACAGCCCTAGAGATATTGTAACTGTGTGAGCGCGAGGCAGCCTATGTGCTGTGGATTAGGCTAACAAACATATGCAGATGCGTTCGGAATTAGGCAGGATGGTATTACAATTGTAGGATGCAAATCTCATTTATACATGTGCAGAGGATTGAAGGAAAGAGTGCAGACAATGCAGATAGGAGGCACCTGGAACAGGACCTACTAAAGTTAATTATGCACGCTGATAACGTAGGTTGGTATAAGTCAAGCTGGTCAGTGCGAATCCTACCGCGTGCCAAGGGTCCAGGGGCTCTACAGGTGCAGACATCGGGGGGGGTGAATATTTGGGCAGGGGGACGTTGTACTGGTCACTGGAAGGCACTGGACAGGGAGCCTTGATAGCCGGGCCTTAGGAGGCAGGCCGGCTTCTCGCCTGCCGGCGAATCGGCTCGCGAGTATGAGGAAGGCTCCAGCCAATCCTCACACAGCTTCACTGGGGCTGAATCTCTGCAAGTGGGGTGAGGCAGCTGTGAAATGGCGGGCAGCCATTTTGAAGGGTGTAATCCCTCGCGGTCTGCAGGCAGACTGGGGCAAAGTGGGCAGGTTTCACAGCAAATTCAGGCTGTGCTGCAACAGGCACTTGCATGATCGCTTCATGATCTCTGAAGCAGAGAATACCCTTCTCCGCGAAGGAGCACCGCTAGGAGAATATCATTCATGTTTAATTGCCTTTTACAACAGTGCTTGCAAGACAAACCGGCACCTGGACTGACTAATAATGCGGCTTCTGCTCAACTTCAAGGACTTAGTGAGAGAGGAAAACAATCTATTTCTGCACAGTTTGACATTCCTGTCTATAATAATAATAATAATAATAATAATTTGGCATTTATATAGCGCTAGGAACCCTCAGGTATCTGAGCTCTGCTTATTATTACGCACGGTGTGTGATGCTGATTTATCGACCTCGGAAGGATGAAAGGCTGAGTTTGGCCCTGCCAGTATTTGAACCTGCGTTAGCAAGCTCTGCACAATGTCAAAGCGAGCGCTCTACTCGCTGTGCCATTTTACTGGCTATGTTAGCATTTCAGAGTTCAAGCCATGGTCTCGCACTGTGTGCGATTCTAAAGCATAGAATATGTTTACAAAGCGTTTAACAGAGAAAGCAAAAAAGCAAATGGCTGACATTTCACAAAATGGACGCCCTTTGGTTATACTGACGATTCTTGGATTGCGATGTTTGGAACATGATGCGATTTGCCTCTGGCCAACATACTATACGTATCATTCGACTATGGGATTACTTTTCTGGTCTAACAGCATGGCAAGAGACCTGTGGATAAGAGAACGAGACACACTCAAGGAGGCACAAGTGTCTCCACTAGGTCATGGAGCAGGACCTGGTCCGGTGTCAGAGTAGGAGAAAACAAGACTGGCGAAACAGAAGAGAGAAGAAGCCGTGCAGTCGAGTATGCGAGAGTGAGCCTATGACTGCCGAGCCGCCGAGAGCAGGTCGCTGACTGTGGTTGAAACAGCAAAGCCCCGCTCTACTCCCAGGACAGATCGGAGACCACAACAGCATTTGCAAATCCCGTCCCGAATGGAGAAACAGCTTCGGCGTACAAAACCGCAGCAAGAGAGGCTCCCTTTGAACGCGCCCACACAGCTCAAAGGACCCGTCTCCTGTGGCAGAGGCAAGATGGCGGCCTGCCCACCAAAACCCTGATGTCGTAGTCCGGATCGAAGGAAGCACCGACCAGAATAGTGGCAACTCCCTGGCCAACCCCTGCTGGCCCACCTGCGGATTTGGCCACCAACCCCTGCTGGCCCACCTGCAGATTGAAGAGCGGGGGGCTGGGAGTGGCTGGAGCGGACCCACAGCATTTATCTAGTGAAGCTGACATTGAGGCGCCCAGAGGTGAGGAGTGGGGGTGGCCGCCTGGGGCAAACAACCTGGGGAAAGCGACATGAGGGAGAGGTCCCCACTCCTCGGCCAGCGGAGCAGTGAACTCCAGAGGGAAGTCCTATGGCAAGGGGGGAGGTTGGAGCAATGCTGGGTCTGGGAGCAAAGAACCTGGTGCAGGACCCGGTCTCGGCCCGCCCCCCTATCCTTGGTGGCAGACATCACCAGCAATCATCAGGCAGCAGGGAGGAAACGAGAACCGCAGTGATGCCGAGTCCGGGAGTGGAGGACCCGGCCCTGCCCCTTCACCTGCTGCTCTCCCGCTGAAGACAACAACTTCAAGGAGCCAAAAAAAAATACAAAGTCCGAAAGACACACCTGGACTTTGGGAAAGGAGAGCCTAAGTGTGGTCAAAGAAGTAAAATATCTGGGAATCACGTTAAATCCAAGTATTAATGATGAACCGATGGTCAAAAAACTAGCATCTAACTGTAATCAGTTGGCTGCAAAAGCGGACAGGCTACACAAAAGTATGGTAAGTTCTCAATGCTACCTGTAATCTGCTTTTACAAGAATAAAATCATTCCAATACTAACATATGGAGCCGAGACGATGTTTGTCTGCAATCACGAAATACGACAAGATGTGAGTATGTTATATGAAGGAGGATCCTAAAACTACCGAAAGGCTTCCCTACTGCTTGCATAAGCTATGAGGTTAGTTTACCATCAATGACTGCTGTAGTGACATGGAATGCTTTAGCACTTTACAGAAAAGCGATTGGAGGTGATAACATACCACAATTTCAGATATTAAATAATGACAAGGACACCGAGGTGAAAGCCTACTAAATCAATGGAAAAATGTGTGTGAGAACATTCTGAGCCAGCTGGATACTGACAAAAAATGGCTAATATGTAACCCAAATGCAGTAAAAAAGAAACTTTACGAGCAATATTGGATCGAAACAAGTGAAAAACGAATCCAACACACCAGAATGAGCAACGCGCCGGTCGAAGCTAAAAAACTACACATCACCCCAGAATACATGGTAAAGTTTCCATGTAACAAGATAAGAACAACATTCCTAAAGTATAGATTGAACAATTTTGACACACGAGACGTGGGATATGGCATGAAGAACGTTGATAAACAAACCAATACTATGTGCAGGTTATGCAACCTGGAAGATGAATCGCTGAAGCATCTAGTTCTGTTTTGCCATGTTTTGTCCTAAAATGAGAGATGAAAGAACTCGACACTTAAGCTCCGAACTTGATAAATACCCAGACCGGTGCACTAAAAACTGGTGGCAGATATTGCATGAAGGCATTAACAAAAAATGTACATTTGCATTATCATTTTTTTTAGATAAGATAACACAGAGTCTCATAAATGATAATGAGTGAGAGACACGAATGATAATTGACGATCACATTCTTTTATTTTGTAACATTTAATGTCTTTTTTAAGATGATATAAGGAAATGTATTGAATTTACTTAACTATTTGTAAATGAGAAATTATTTTTTAAAGGTTTGTAATAAACCAATAAAAAAAAAAATAATACAAAAGAAGACAACAGAGCCCTGGAACGGGCCTGTGGCTTGCCACAGCATGCCTGGGGCCTCTCCCCCTCTCTGCAGCTGAACAGGGAAAGATAACCCTGGGAGAATCTACACAAGCTATGACTGTGGCCACAGACAACAACCACCGGGAATAAGAAGAGTGGTTTCCTGGGAGCTGGAGTCCTAGACACCACCCAGCCTACAGATAACACCATTAACAACCACAGGCACCCTGTCTAGAATAGAGGAGGGGGTCCCCATCTTGCTGGAAAAGAAGCCCTCCCCTCCGTGGTGTGAGATCCCTGACCCCCACCTCTTCGGCAGACTTTCAGAAAATCCCCCCGGGATAGCACTGCCAGACGGGGGCATCTTCATTTGGCTGGGGGTCACGCCAATAAATCACCCTCCAACAATGCCCAAGGCACCAGCAAAGAACAAGACACACAAAATCACAGCCTTCCTGACACCCCAAGCACCATCGAACCCAATAACGCAGACAACAATATCCAAGAGCCTGCGGCAGTTCCCCCACCTCCAGAATCTGCTCTTTCCAAACGGGACTTTGAAGAGATGCTGAGGGCTCTTAAACAGGACATTACACAGGAAATAAAGCTGGAGATAAAAACCTCCAAGGACTCCCTGGCACGGTCAATCGCCGACCTGAACACCCACCTGGTGAGCCTAGAGGCCAGAGTTAATGACCTGGAAAACGTAACCTGCGAGCAAGTACACGACTGTGTGGAACTAACCAAAAGAGTGAAGACTATGAAGGAACAGCTTGAGGAAGTATGGGCAAAACAGGCTGACCTGGGAAACAGGTTGAGAAGGAATAATGTTCGCCTGCGTGGTGTTCCGCAGCAAATCACGATCCAAGAACTCCCAGACTACGTAACAGCTCTCCAAGTCCCTGCTGACTCTTAACGATACGGACAAGCTGATCTTAGATAGGACCCACCGGGTCTACTCCTCTGCTCAACAGAGACGGAATCTGCTACCAGATGTTCTCTCCCAAGTGCATTTCTTTCATCAAAAGGAGAAATCATGGCGGCTGCTAAAAGGTCAGAGCCGAAGTTCTGGGGAGCATCCCAAGCACTGTTTCAAGCCCTCTCACCATACACCCCAGCAAGCCATAGGCACCTGCAAAAAGTCACAGCATGGCTTCAAGCCAGGAAGGTTTGCTACCGCTAGGGGTACCCGTCTAGGCAGATCTTTGAGCTCCACAATCGACCTTACACAATTAGCTCAGAGGAGGAAGCTAAAGATCCAATGCTGGAAAACAATAACGCCACTCCAGGTGCTGAAGAGCTGGAGGACTCAACGCCTGAGCCCTACCCCAAAAGATAAGAGAAGGAAACCGAGGGGTTGGCCTTCAACGAGAGGAACCCCGCGCTCGGAGCCGGAGACCGCAGATACCACTTGAAAGCGCAATAAACCCCTAGAAGCTAGAGGAATCACTGTCGCTGAAGACAAGGGCTACATATCCACAAACAAGACATTACCAAGGAAGCCCTGTTGGCTGGGAAGACACACCCGACTTTGCAACTACAACCTTGGATACCTAGCGTATGACCAAAATTGCTACGGGAGGCCTGCAGGCGGAGAAGATACACTGGAACCCACAACTACAATCCTGGTCGCCTAGCGGCGAGAAGCGGAGGGAACAGAGGTTGATGTTGATCAGGCGCCCTGAACGGATTGCGCCTACTACTGTTGACTTAAAGTTGATGCTGGTTGAATCAGGGAAAGCTCAGAGAAGCTCTCCCACACTTTTTTTTATAAACCCCTTTTGGTTTTTATTATGGTCTTTTGAGCCCCTATTTATGCCATGACACAATGCCTTCCATATTTTCTTATATATACTCTGACACAATGCCAGTGCTGACTGCCCTCTGAAAACTTCAGATAGTGGCCAAGTTGGGCCCTGGGGTACCTCACTCCAAGTGCCCTGACAAACTTGCCTATGCACTAACTGAATCTGAGGATGCTGCTGCGGTAAGCTGCCGGGTTCAGCTCCCTGGAGGGGAGATAGTTATTCATTGTGCTGTGCAGATGCCCGAGCGACTTCAGAATGACTATCCCTGATATCAATTGCCTCACCTTGAATGTACACGGCCTAAATTCGCCCCTAAAATGAAAGGCTCTGTTCCACAGAGTGGCTACCCTTAACTCCTTGCCTGTCCCTCCAGGAGACCCACCTCTTGCCTTCAGATGAATTCCGCCTCAATAACAAACTGTACCCCACCAAATGTTGTGCCTCTTCGGGGCTGATGAAACAAGGGGTTGACATTCTAGAACTGCGAGATGGGGATGGGAGGTATATTCTGTTAGTAGCAATGTCTTGCTATATGCTCCCAATACTCAACAGGAACTATTCTTCGCTTCATTATCCAAGACACTGGGGGGAGATTTTCACGCGGTAGTTAACCCCTTGGTGGATAAATCTCTACCCCCGACTTTCAATGACAAAGAAATTTCATAGCACTCACCACACACCTGCCTCCTGCGCGAACAATCAGAGACGTGGCGCTTCTTCCACCAGGAGGAACGCGACTACACCTTCTTCTCTGCTGTGCACAAAGGATTCTCTGGATTAGACATGTTTCTCGTATCAGACACTCTCATCCCACAGACAACAGCCATTGAGATTCTCCCGAAAGCCCTGTCAGACCATGCTACAGTTATGCTCACAATAGCCCCCCCAGGATACTCCACTGCCCAAACTGGCCAGGCGACTGAATGAGGTTTTGCTGGAAGACCCCCTGTTCAGATCCCACATCTCGGAGGTCATAAAACTTTACTTTACCGAGAACGACACTGGGGAGGTGGGATACGACACAGTGTAGGATGCCGGGAAGGCAGTAATTCGGGGCCACATTATAGACCAAACAATAGCGAGGGTTAGGACACATCTACAGACCCAACTAGAGGTGGAGCTCCAAAGAAAGGAGGGAATACACAGGCAAAAGGGATCCCAGCGCTCGCTTCAAAACATGAGTGTAGCACGGAGGGCCCTGGAGGCGCATCATATGGGACAAGCAGCATACTCTCAAATGCGCACCAAGCAATATTTTTACACAAAAGGGACCAAGGCTAATCGACTCCTGGCGGCAAAATTAAAAAAGCAAGCCAGGCGTAAACGCATAGAAATTCTAAGAGACATTAATGGGAAACGTGTCCCCTCAGAGGAGGGTAAGTTTCATATAGTGGAAGATTTTTTCAGGGAACACTCCTCCCCCTACCACACTGACCCCCAAATGGCCCAGGAGTGCATACTCAATGCACACCTACCTCAGATCGCTGAAGAGCTCTGAGACCCTCTTGAGGAGCCCATATCCGCTCAGGAAATTGAATAGCAATATGATCCCTCCCCCTCGGAAAGGACCCGGGCCCTGACCGCTTCACAAACAAATTCTACAAAATGTTTAGCACAGACCACACCTCCAATCTGACGAAACTCTTTAATGCCATTTGGACCACGGAGTCCGTAATCAAATCCATGGCAGAATCCGCCACCACCCTGATCCTAAAACCAGGGAAATATCCCATGGAGTGTACATCCTATCGCTCCATCGCACTGCTCAATACAGACGCGAAACTCCTTAGCAAAATAATAGCAAGTGTACTGGGTGACGTCCTCCCGGCGCTAATAGAGAAAAACCAGACAGGCTTTATCTGCAAATGCTCAACACGATAATATCCGCCGCGCGATCGACCTAATCGTCCGAGCTCCCAAAATACCTGGCAAACTATCTCTACTATCCTTAGACGCAGACAGAGCCTTTGATAGCATGTCCTGGGAATACTTGAAATGAGTCCTAAAGGGATTCGGTTTTGGCCCAAGATTCACCAAACTAGTTCTTTCAAATTTCCAAATCCCCTCGACCCAGGTCATGGTCAACTCGCTGCCCTCTGTCCCCCCTGGTATTCGCCTTAGTGATGGAGCCCCTCGCCCAGCAGATACGCCTACATCCAAAAATTCAATGCTTTGAATATGCGGGACAATGTCATAAAGTGGCATTATACGCAGATGACATGCTTTGCTTCCTAAACGATGCCCTCCGGCCTCTTCCGTCCCTAACTAGTCTCCTAGCTCAATTTGCAGCGGTCTCAGGGTTTGCGGTCAACCCATTGAAATCAATGGGAATGGCCTTAACGTAAACCCCTGCAGGGCTGGCATCCCTCCAAGAAGCATTCTCCTTTCGCTGGTCGACCACAGACGTTACCTACTTGGGAATAAAGCTAACCCCAACATACTCAGGATTTTTTAAGGCTAACATTCCAGTCTTTTGAGGGAAGCCACAGATTGGCTCTTATGTTGGGACTCTCAGGCAATTTCATGGTTGGGCCGCATTAGTGCGGTTAAAATGACTCTCCTTCCGAAGCTTTCATATATTTTACACGCCTTACCAGTGTTGTTTCCTGAGGACGACCTCCTCGCTCTGCAGAGGACGGTGCGCCAATTTGTATGGCAGAGAAAAAAAACCTGAATCCCTCGCAAGCTCCTCACAAGAGGGAAAATGCTGGGCGGACTGGGGCTCCCCTCGATCCCGCAATACTACCGAGCGGCCCAGGCTGCTGCAATGCTGTACTGGGGAGAAACGCCTGAAGCTCCTAAATGGCGAGATATTGAGCAAGCCGCAACCTCCTTCCCCCTGGGTCGTCTCCAATTCCTCCCCAAGGACGCCCGCAAGCAACGGGACACAATCCTACCTACCACCTTAACGACACTTCGGAGCTGGGATAAAGCCTGTACAAAGAGGGGGATTAAGTCGGGCCTGGGCCCACTCTCACCCATCATCCAAAACCCAGCGTTCACACCGGGCCTCCAGGCAGGTTCGTTCCAGCTCTGGAGGTTGGAGGAGCCCCTGAGATTGCGAGACCTATATGTAGATCGAGAACCCCTAACATTTGCAGAATGCAAGGAAAAATTCAAACTGCCTGAATCCGAGCATTGTAGATACATACAACTCCGCCACTGGTTGACCAATACGGTCAGTCGACAAGCAGCTTCCAGAACCCCAACGGGAATTGAACTTAAAGTCCTGGATGGGCAACAGAACAGACCCATAAACTGGCCACTTCCTAAAGGCTCCTAGAGAATGCCTCGGTGGAAGAGAAGCTCCCCTACATGATAGCATGGGAAAGGGAACTGGGTTTGGAGATCCCCGGGGAGTCCTAACAGAGGATATGGGGCAGGGGTCAGAAGAGTTCCCGATGCACCACGGTAAAGGAAGGAGCCCTTAAACTATGCTTCTGATGGTACCTACCGCCAGGCCGATTGCATGCAATGAACCCCGCCTATCCTGATACATGCTGGCACGGGTGCGGCGAGCAAGGCGACCTAGCCCACATGTGGTGGCACTGCCCAATCATACAATCGTTCTGGCTGGAAAGACGATCAAAAATCAAAGAAATTGCTGGTGCCTTGCTCCCCATTGACCCACAAGTTCTGTTACTAGGGGATGTCCCAGACAACGGGTCATTCCCGATCACGGGCCATAGAGCAGACCTGACCTCCGAATTACTTATAGCAGCACGAATCACACGGACTCGCTTCTGGAAAAGAGTAGAGGGGCCACACACATCTTACTGGCGGGTGAAAGTCTGGGAGCTGCTAGGGATGGAGAAGATTACAGCTACGGCAGAGGGGAGGCTACCAAGGTTTACATGGACATGGGGGCCATTCTTGGACTACGTGTCAGATAGAGAGCAGATGTTTTTTCAGCCGTTACTGTTGAAACACCTTATGAAACCCTTATAATTGGCATTGTGTTAATTATTTCTTTTTTCTCTCTTTCCTCTCTCTCTCTTCTGCTCTACACCCTTGCTAAATCCCCTTCCTCCATTAATTCACAACCTGCACCTATTGATTAAGCAGTCACGTTAAGCAGAACAGTTATAGTTACATGTTATATAAGAAAAATGAATTTTTGATGTAATGCTGTCTCTCAAGGAATGATCACCTAATGTTATATGAACTGGATGTTACTCGAAACTTCAATAAAATACAAGTTTAAAAAATATATTTTTTGTAAAAGCCAGAAAGAAAGTGAAGACACATACTATATGTAACAGTACCTGTAACATGTAACATGTAACAGTACCTGGCAGAAGAGCACACCAGGTCTGTTTAGTTGGTTATTAAGTGAAATAGGGACAGTGGTTCCACAAAAGCAACACACCAGGGTCTGGTACCCATATGAATTCAGGGAAGCCCCGACAGAACAACGTGCTAGGAACTGGGACCCACATGAATTCAGGAGAGACCTGCCAAAGCAGTACAAAGGGGTCAGGGACCCACACAAGCCTGAAGAAGCACAGAGTTACTGGGCTGAGGCCCAAAACAAGTCAGGGAGATCCTCAGATAATCTGAAGGGGTCTGGGACCCACACAGAAGAGAAACAAACTGCGGAGAGTGTCTGGAAAAAGCCCAGAGGGGTCTGGCAAACCATATAAGAAAGAAGGAGAGGTGCAAGAAGCCAAACAAAGGGGTTGAGGGCACAGTGCATGGAAAAGAGATATTTTCTGGAATTCTAAGATCTACAGTCAAGTGTGGCAGGCTAGTGAACCAGACTTGAGGCGACAGTTGTGAACTGGAGAAAGCAGGGGAAGGGACTCCCCCATGGCAATTAAGAACTGTATTTTGTATACGTTTGGAAGAACAGTTAAGAGCAAGAACCTTTAAGTTAAAGAATCACTCCTTGTGTTTCTCATCAAGAACTAAACAATTGAATCCATATCCAGAGTGAGAGAAGCCTCCTTCTGGATCAAGAAGATAGCCAGTTTTCCTTAGTCTAGTGTGTAAGGGACGGAAATAGGTTTGGACACAGGATGGTAGACACTTTATTTTTCAGGACATCCTGCGGGTCCTTAGTATTTTTGTTGAGGTTGTGCAATCCCTCATAGAGATAGGGAAAGATAGGTTTTCCTTTTACATATAAAAGTCTTTGCCAACAAACATGCCACCACCGTATCAGACTTGTACTGCTGCACCCTTACACAACCTAGATCTTGTCACTTAAAACCCTAAATGTGTGCAACTTGCTATCCTGCTTTACATTTCACACACTCCTCTATCCTAGTATGGGAGCTGTAACAAGCTATATTTCTACTGATTATGGGCCTCATCACGAGTTTGGCAGTAGCCCTTAAATGCGGTGGTAGCGCTATTACCGTCGCATTTAAGGGTCCGCCAAATCACGGATTCGGCTGATTTACTCCCAGCTCTTAGCTGAGGGGAAATCCGCCGAAATTTCGCGTTCTTACTGCCGGCGGGAAAAGCGTGAAATTTCCCCATTGAGCCCAATGGGGAATGGGGCATTCCGAATGGGCTCAGTGGGGAATGGGGATTTCCCGTTCCACCAAACCCGTGATCGGGCGCTGATAGCGCCGGTGGGTTTGGCGGTAGGGCTAATGACGCTGGCTTGCTAACAGCGCCGGCGTTACGGCCCAACTCGTGATGAGGCCCACCTACCCATGTCTCTGAAGATATAAATACCGCTCTGCATTATGGGAAGAATAAGGGGGGAAATAAACTGTGAAGCAGCAGTTATCTGAATCTGACCAACACCTGCGGCTGTCTTTGAAATTTCTGTAACAGGAGAGGAACGGGCCCAGTGGACACCTGAGCCACAGAATGGACATGGAGGAGCAGTTAAGTTCATGAGCCATACCCACACCACCAGCCACAGGACTTGATGGCGTCCCAGTGCAGACAGGGTTAGGAACGGACTTCTATCCGTAATAAGCCATACTTTGTCTTAAACCCCTGGAGAGAATCGGTTCAGACCAATGTAGACAAGTGCCTCTCCCTCCTAAAGTCCAGCCCACTTCATGTTTACTCACTACTCGTCAAAAGCATGCAAGAACCTGGAACAATAGCACGAGTATACACAGACCGAGTCACCTAAATATTTTCCTCAGGAAGGCACATTTGACTTAGACAGAATAACAACTTACAAGCAGCACTAGAGAAAAGGGGCTCATGTGTCCACCACCACCAGTGGGACAGCTACCTCAATTGGTATACCAAAGCCGCTAAAGGAATAACTGAATCTAAGACCCAGGCACTAAAATATTCACAGATAAGGCTCCAGGAGCAGGTAAAATACATGAAGAATGAGTGCATAAACCTGCATGTCCCGACTCACAAAACCAGATACAAATGATTATATTCAGTCCTCCAAGCAGAGCCCCCACCAGAAGAAAGTCCTGGAGACACACAACCCAGCTATTTTGAACAACACACTAAATCAGTGATCTGATAGCCCTGATTCGTCACAACTGGCTATATACCACCAATCCACTGACAGACATCCAATGAAGGACACGTTCACCCCTGAAATGAGAACTCAGATTTCTAAATCGTTTTCACCATCCTCAGGCACGTTCGAAGGCTTCCCAGACCCTAAACAGCAGCACTGGCATATTTGCACTCAGTAAGCTCCCGGGAGGAGGCGACACCATAGTCACAGTGCATGCCCCTTGGAGCGCCACTGATTTATTTAACATGATTCAAAGATTCCCCAAGGTACGAGAAGATCCTGTCAAATTCAAGGGAGAGGTCCAAGTAATAATAGACGGTTACCACCCTGTTTGTGTAGACATAAACCAGCTACTGCAGGCAGTGTTAACCCAAACACATTTTCTCTGCTTAAAGCATGGGCAAATTGGCCGGCCGAAGAATCTGCTGCCCCCGGAGATTTAAAGACCTTTACTGATAGATTGGTGCAAACCATTCTTGCAATTTGTCCTCAGAAAACAGATTGGACCAAGATTAACTTGTGTAAACAGGCCATGGGAGAAAACCCTGCAGAGTATCTTGAACAACTAAAACTATGTTTTGAGCAACATTCAGTAATTATTGATACCGCAATTACCGTGCCAAAGACGGTAGTGGCACAGTTTGTTATTGGGTTGCAATCCAAGGTAGCCGAAGGGATTAAGGCTGTAATGATTGTACAGGAAGGAAAGGGGTTGGTTGAGGTTTTGTTGGCAAAATAACACTTTCACAAGAAGGTTGAAAGGCAGAAAGAATCAACAGAAGCAAATCTTATGGCGTTACAGATACAGAGTGTACAACCCTGCAAGGCAGAGGAGGGGAACAGGGATTTGAAGGGGGCTCCCTGGTCATTTGATGCAGGATAAACTGACAAAGGGTATTATCCAAGCATAAACATCGACCAGTGCAATTATTGAAAACAGACCAGGCACTGGAAAGCCAAGTGCCCAAATCAGCACCAATACGACGGTCGGGACAGACAGGCGACTGCCCCCGCAGGAGCGGTGCGGTCTGCCCCCTCAGTTGTTACTCATGACCATTGTAGAGGATTGCCAAGGGGTCCCAGAGCTTGTTGCACAGCTTATATCAATTGATCCTGCTGCCCCCTTTGTTGAATGTAATGTGGCTGGCCATAGGGTTTCATGTTTAGAGGATACAGTGGCATCACGCTCCACTCTAAGGGCCTGGTAGTTTTCCCAGACATCCCATAGTTTGCCCTTTAGAAGTGATAGTCGATGCCGTGGGCATAGGAAGTACGCAAATACCTCACACCGTGTACACCCCAATGATGGTCACCTTAGGCCCTATCTCTGAACAGAATACATTTTTACTTAGCCCCTGTTCTCCTGTGAATTTGTTTGGATTAGATTTGTTGTGCAAACTGAGTTGCACCATTCACTGTTCGTCGATGGTGTGTATTTGGATATTCCCACTCATAAAGAGCACAAGGTGCTAACTGTGTTACAAGGAGTAGCACACTCGAATTGAGAGGGCGCTAGAGGGCCGACCAAGATGGCCGCTCCCCTGTAAGCTCTCGGCTACCTCCCGCATGAATCCTGTTTAATCGCGGTAATCCTAAATCACTAAATATGCAAGAAATACACTGTTCTAGCGCAGCACCTCATCCCTGCCGAAAATCCGGAGAAAATCGGTCTCGCCTTCTGCGAGATACCCACAGCGTGGTACGGGCCGCACAACCGCGAACCGCGTGGGCCCCTGGAACACTGGCCTGCCTGGCAGCAATCCTCCGCAGACCGATAGGAGAGGCAGCGGACTCACCCGTGAGGCCTGCCGGGACCAGGGACAGCGGCGAGGTGACACCGGAGAGCGGCACTGCAAGAGTCGCTCGGGACGGTGGCGCCGATTCACCGGCCCTGCGGAGCAGCTACAAGGCTCACATCCAGCAGAAAGACGGTGTCGGAGCGGACACCAACAGGTGAGAGGCGGGAAGCGCGCAAAGGCACACAGAGGCACGCAAAACAAACAGGACGGCAAGCCTACGCAGCGCTGGCAAGAAAGGGTCGCTCTGCGGCACCCCCGCCATTTCAGCCAAGTAACGGCCCATAACATCTCTCCACGCGGCCGGGTCCCAGCTCCTCCTTGTGCGGCACGCAGCGGCAAAATCAGAACTTGAGCCGAAGCTGGATAGCTACTAAGCCCCAGCACGACTGCACTGCGACCCATCATCGGTGCACGCTTCGCCAGCATCCTCACATAAAACCCAAAAACCGGATGCTCCGACACTGCCATCCACAGCATGGGACAGCCAACCGAACGGTACCCACATATCCGCCAAGACCAAGATGGGGAAGCCAGACAAGTCCCAGAGAAGACTCAATTTTGACACGGGCCGAGCACCTAAAATGCCCAGACCGGACCACCGCCCCGAATCCCCAAATAACCCACCTGAGGAAGAGCAACTACAACAACCAGACATTAGGGAAATCCTAATGGAACTAAAAGCTGGGATAGGTGGCCTGGACAGCAAGATAGACTCGCTCTCGTCCAAGGTGGACCTGCTGCAGCACCTCCTCGATAAACACAGTGACAGGCTAGACTCCGTCAAACAGAGGGTATCGGATCTGGACGACGGTGCATCGGTACTCACCACTCTCCACGCTAGAAGGCCAAATGAAAACCGTACTGGCCAAAAATGAGGACTTGGAAGGTCGCTCCAGACGAAATAATATAAGGATAGTCGGAGTCCAAGAACAACAACTACCAAACAAAATGGAGGAGCACATCGAGAAACTTTGCACCAAGCTTTTTGGCCCCGCTGTTCTGTCGCAATTATTCGTGGTGGAAAGAACCCACAGAATCCCTGCAACAAGACTTGTTCCGGGGACTCCTCCCCGCCCGATTATCGCCAAGCTCTTGAGCTACAAGGACAGGGACGCGATCCTAAGAATGGCAAGAGAAAAGGGCAAACTCCACTTCGATGAGGACGACATTCCGTTTTACCCAGACTTTTCGCCGTCAGTCCAAGCCCAAAGGAGGTCGTTCACCCATGTGAAACACAGGCTGCGCGCCAACCAAATCACGTATTCGATGCTCTTCCCTGCGAGGCTTCGCATTCAACTTGAGGGAGATACCCACTTCTTCAACTCCCCCGAGGAAGCCACACTGTTTCTCGACAGGCAGGGATGTAAATCTGCAAACCAAATGTCCGGAGCTACAAGCAGAGAAAAAGCGGGGAGAGTCCCACTTTGATGAACATCTGCGCCACTGATCCAAAGCAAGAAGGAAACAAGCCATCAGGTCAATCTTCGCAAACGGGAGGTTGGGGCCTAAGCCTTGGAAGGCCAACTGCGTCCCGTGCACAGCACGTCTTGTGTTCTAGTTGGGGGGGTTCCAAACGGACGAGTTGGGGGTTGTCCGTGTAAGGAAAATCGTTGGCACTGCTGTTGTTCAAAGTGCGCGCCAGACGCCACCGCCCAGACACAGACCTCGCCCCGGGCCCCGCCGACACCCTTCGCACACCCTCCCACCTGATGCAGCTCCCATGCAACCCAGCCAGCCAAAGTGCGGGGACACCACCGAGGGGTGGCCCACCGCTACTCCCTCAAACGGGTTCCATATAAAACACCATCGTACCAATTCAAAGTAGCAACCTGGAACATTAGAGGGGGCAATATCCCGGCCAAGATGCGAAAGATCCTGCAATTACTCAGACGACACAAGATAGAGGTGTCAATGATTCAAGAGACCCACCTTCTACCTCAAAATGAACACCTGTGGGCCCGCAGTTGGGGATGCCACCGCTACTTCTCTTCATATTCATCCTACGCCAGGGGAGTCGCAATCCTCCTTCATACTTCGCTAGGGTTTCGCTTGATCAAAACGGAAAGAGACAACGATGGAAGGGCACTTCTGGTTCGGGGCATTGTGGAGGGAGAGGAGGTGGTTTTCGTCAACTCCTATGCCCCTAACACAGACGCTGCAAACAACTTTGACTGGGTGCTGTCCCGCCTAGCGCAAGTGCGCAATGCAACCATAATCTGCGGAGGCGATCTGAATACACATCTCGACCCACAGAAAGACAAATCACAGCCAACAACCGTGCACCCGTCCAAGGCCAGTCTACAAGTGCAAGAGATCTGCAAAGCATTCGACCTATCTGATATATGGATGATCCAGAACTGGGAAATCAGAGACTACATATACCACTCAAGCGTACATAATACGAACTCCCGCATCGATTATCTGCTAGTCTCCGCACACAGCAACTGGCAATGGGGCAGCTGCCAAATACTCCCCAAAACCTTCTCAGATCACGCCACGGTAATACTCAACTGCTGCTTACCGACTACCAGACCTCGCCCCCCCAATGGCGCTTTAAACCCAGATCTCTGGCGGATCAAATATTTGCCACTGAACTACGCGAGGAAATCAGCACCTTCCTTGAAATCAAAAATGGCACCGTCAACTCCGCCGGGGGACTGTGGGAATCACTCAAATGCTATGTAAGTTGCGTCTGTCTAGCCAAAGAAAACGGAATCCTAAAACTTATCAGACGAGATTTAGGGACCAGCGAAACCCACCTGAAAGACCTGGAAAAACAGCAAGCCGCTAACAACTCAGACCACATCCAGGCAATGTTGAAAGAAGAACTTCTCAACTTCAGAAACCTAGCAGAACGGGAGTTAAAATTTCTGGGCCACAATCATAGAATTAGACAATATGGCAAAGGCCAGAAACCTGGGGCCCTTCTTGCATGTCTCATAGCTGCAGATAGGAGACCAACAAGGGTGGACAGTATCCGAGCACCGCAGGGAAATATGCTGCACAAAGAAGAAGACATAGTCGAAGTGTTCAGGGCATTCTACCAAGAAATATACAGTGCCGGGCGCCCAGCAGATACCGAGGCGTTCCGGAGCTACCTCAACAACACAGAACTGTACTGGGTGGAGACTGAACTCCGCGAGCCACTGAACGATCCCATTACTTTAGAGGAGATCCAAGAAGCCATAAAAAGTCTACCGCCATCCAAAGCCCCGGGGCTTGATGGGTTAATTGGCAAGTTCTATAAACACTTTGCCCCTCTCATAGCCCCCCTTCTCCTAAATGTCTTCGAAGAAGCGATCGAATCTGGCATTCTCCCACAAATGCTAAGGGAAGCCAACGTAATCCTTCTACACAAAAAAGACAAACCACCCGAAGAATGTAAATCCTATCGCACAATCTCACTAATTAATCTCGATAATAAAATCCTGGCAAAGATTCTCGCAAACAGACTACTCCCGCTAATGCCCGCACTGGTACTCGCTGACCAGGCGGGATTCGTACGTGGCCGAAACACTACATTTGGGATACGTAGAATGTTCAGGGTCCTGGCAGCACTCGACCCGGAACAGCAGGCAGTGGCGGTGCTGCTGGATGCCGAAAAGGCGTTCGACTCGGTCGAGTGGCCCTTCTTGTTTGCCGTGCTGCAGCAGCTCGGACTTGGGAAACAGTTTATTAAGCTGGTCTCGCTTCTCTACAATCAGCCCCTATCAGCAATCACTCTCGGGTCGACTCGCTCGGCATATATTAATCTCCAACGCGGCACCAGGCAGGGATGCCCACTATCCACCATGATATTCGCCCTTGTGATGGAACCCCAAGCAGCGAGCCTCAGAGAACGCCAAATTCAGAGAGGGCTCAAAATAGGACCTCACCGTCTGATAATATCCCTCTATGCTGATGACATAGTCCTGTACATGCAAAACCCCAGTGAAAACCTTAACCCGATTATGCGTGAAGTAATAAAGTTTGGGCTAGTGTCAGGGTTGAAAATCAATCAATCTAAATCAATCTTATTTCCCTTAAACACAAAGACCAAAATATTTAAAGATGATTTCAACTTCCATTGGGAAAAAGCTCACGTCCGATACCTAGGAATCCTGATGTCCCTGAACCACCACGACATATTCAAAGACAACTACGAAAGCACACTGAAGACACTAAGGGAAAAGGTGAACAGGTGGAAAACTCTCTCACTCACCCTCTGGGGAAGAGCCTCACTGGTAAAAATGGTAATTCTCCCCAAACTCCTGTATCTATTTTCCAACATCCCCATCCTGTTGACACTGCGCTTCCTAGGAAATCTGAGAAGTCTGGTTCTAGACCTCATCTGGTCGGGCAAACCCGCAAGGGTGGCATACACGACCCTCGTACTCCCCGTCACCAAGGGAGGCCTAGCTCTACCTGATTTAGAACGGTACTACTGGGCAGCACAAGCCCAGTTCCTTAGTCACTGGTATAAGCCCCGGTTCGTAAGACCACACGTACAGGTCGAACGGGCACTGGCCTCACCCAACTTGCTGAGGGCCGTGATCATCAGCAAACAGGCCGTACGACACACGACACTGAATATAGTGCAATCCACTTACACAATATTGCGGAAAATGGCCCAAAAGTAAAAAGATACAGTTCAGATACTCTCCTCTACTCCCCGTTAAATTCATCCCCGGGGTCCCACTCACAGCTGATAAAGTGTTCCTGAACTGGGAAGACAAATACAAAATAAATACACTAGGTGACCTTTTCACACAAGATACCTTCATAACACCACAGCAAGCGAAGGAGAAAAGTAGCACCACCTCGCTTGATATTTTTATGTACTTCAGAATCCGGTATACCCTACAGGCCCTCATTCCATCATTCCCACAACAACCACCCACTTGGCAACTGCTGCACAGAGTAATTCAGGCACAAGGGGAGGGCAAATTGGTCTCATCTATCTACAAAGCCCTGCTCATGGACACTTTACCATCAAACCCCAAAACGAAAGCAAGGTGGGAAATCACGCTACAAACGCCCATCCAAGATGAAGACTGGGACTATATCCTACAACAGACCCAAAAAGTGGCACTCAACTCCCACTTCAAACAAATCCATTTTAACTTTCTGCACCAAACATATCATACCCCCAAAAAGAGAAACAGATATCACCCGGAGTCGAACGCATCTTGCGACAGATGTGGGACAACTGACGCTGACTTTCTGCACCTGGCGTGGAGCTGCCCGACAGTGGCCAAATTCTGGTCAGATGTGCTTGGTGAAACTGAAGCCCTAAGAGTGCCACCCCACTGGTGGCACTCTTAGGGCTAACGAGATCCTTATCCTCGCATGTTAGAAAACTTGCAAGCATGCTATTGGTACTGGCACGTAGAAGATCGGCCACGGCGTGGGGACGTGGTGCACCCCCCACAATAGCGAACTGGAGGAAAGACATTCTCTATTGCCAAGAAACAGAAACGGAATTCATAAAGACACTGCCCCTCCACGCGAGACCTCTGGATATTTGGGGCCCGTACATCTCATATCTCCTCTCCAGCGCCATGACAACTGAGCCACCTGATCAGCCGCTGCAAACTGCACCTTAGTAAACCAAAACGCAATAGAAGCTCGATGCATATTGGGACTGTCGGGGGTGGAGGGAGCGGGTGTGCGGGGGGCAACGGTGGCAAGTTTGCAGCCCACTGTTTGGGCTTGTTTGTATACATGTCTCACTAAAATGCAAAAATAAAGGTTAAAAAAAAAAAGTAGCACACTCCAAACCTAAAGACTAGACATATACCCCCTGTCCACGGCAGGGGCTATTGGACCAGGTCCCGACCCATTTGTGGCCCATCCATGCAAATTATACTGGGTACATGTTGAGTGCCGAACCAGTCAAGATCACACTGAATCCTGCCAAATCCTTACCATGTGAGCCCCAGTAACCTATCTCCCAACAAGCTGGTATTCACCCTATGATTGTCACGACTTTAGCCTCAGGCCAAGGAACTCAGGCTCTCTGGCCTTTGCCACAATATTTTAACAAGGCCCGAAGGGCTCTACTTTGCCCCTATCGGGTCCCTTGGAATCAGTCCTGGCGCCGTTGGCATCAGGCTCACATGGCAGGTGTGGGTTTCAATGGGCAATGGACTAACATGGCAGACCCCACAAGGACCAATAGGGAACTGCAACCAGCAGTCTGGCATCCAGGGCGGGGCCCGCCCCGAAGGCACCTGGGATACCTGCTGGGTATTTAAACCACGCCCGACTCGAGGCACGCGCTTCGCGTTATTCTGCTCTAGCAGCGTGATGTTCACTGGGTCCTGCTCAGCACCTTGGCCTGCATGGGCGAGAGAAGACGAAAAACCTCAGCCATCCTTACCCGCCCAGCTTCAGCTCCTCAATCCATCCGGAGTCTTCTTGGACATCTTCATCTTCCTCCAGCAACATCCCTGGGAAGAAGGATGAGAATAAAGACATCAAGTAAGCTTACTTACCAAACCCTTCTGGAAGGCTATCGCCTCTCGAACATCGTCCACCGGCGACTGGTTCTGGTTGATCACTTCTTCCAGGATTCCTCCCGCGACCTGCAAGGAACAACAGCACAGGTTAGACAACTTACAAGGACGTTCTCTGCTCAGCGCTTTCGCATCCTTACCCTTCCCAAGCTCTGCCACCAATATCAGCTCATTTCCACCATCATCCCTTCAGCACCTGCAAGAAAGAAGGAGAAGGTTATTCGGAGCGACTACAATTACAGACATTTATTCTTAATACGAAAGACTTACCTAAAAGTGGAGTCGCAGCCGGTCTGGACTCCAGGCCCACGCCAGTGAAGTAACTCGGCGGAACGGGGTCCGGCGACAACGGTGAGAGAAGTCCCATGGGGAACTGCAAGGGGAACACAGGGAGGTGGGTCTCGAGGGAAGGAGTAGTACCTAAATCCACCTCTGTCTTCTAGAACTGACCCCTGGCAGCACAAACTCCGGAGAAGGTGCAGTGTTCCCAGAAACCTCCCTGACCAGTCGAGCGGCGTCCCTGTGGATACAAGGTGAGCGTTACAATGATAGAATTCCTGCTACAACAAGGTATCATTGTGCCAATACTTAGCCCCTGTAATACACTGATACAGCCTACGAAAAAGCCAGGAAAAGAGGTGTATCATTTTATTCAGGACTTGTGCGCAGTGAATGCAGCCATACTGCCCTATTATCGGTTGATACCCAAACCTGGTACAATTTTGTCATGTATCCCTTATACTGACAAGTATTTCACTGTCGTAGATTTGTGCTCGGCATTTTTCTCTATACCCATACACCCAGGGAGTGACTCAGTATACGTGTACTCGTCTCCCAATGGGGTATGTAGAAAGCCCCACACTGTTCTTACAAATTCTAAAGAATGATCTAGATTCAGTGCCGTTCCTAGGAGTATTGACGCTGGTGCAGTATGTAAACTATCTGCTCATAGCCTCCCCCTCCTTGGAAGCGTGCGAAGAAGACACACTGGTTCAGTTGAAAGTGCTTGCTGAAAAGGGTCACAAGGCATCGAAAGACAAGTTAAAGTTCTGCCTACCCCTATGTCATATCATATCATCAACAGACTTTTTTATGACAAGTGTTTTTACGGATGCATTTTGCTGAAAAAAGTCAACAACAGTTTAATTTCTTTAATTTTGGGAGGGTTTGACCCCAGACCCCTCTCCACCACAGATGTTTAACTGTTCCCAAGCCCCAACCACTTATCTGCCCTTTCCCAACCCCCGAAAAAAAAAAAAAATTCCAGCAAAGTGTTTTCGTAAAAACACCTGCTGAAGAAGCGACTGTCAATGAAACAACATCATACTGTCTGACCTGAGTGTGATAACTGGGCCATGAGATTTCTGCTGGGGAAAGACACCTGTCCCATGATCGAATCTCCATGATCCGGAAAGTACCTAAGCCCTGGACCAAGAAATAGATGAGAGGGTTCATTGGGATGGTTAGTTACTGTAGGTAGTGGGTTCCCAGGTTTGTAGCCATCATGAAGCCCCTTCAGAGTCTCACCCAGTATTTGACCCCTGAGCCTCTGCCATGTTCCCAGGAATTCGTCTTTGTCACCATTAAGCGGGTGCTCGCAGCAGCTACAGCTTTCGGTCTGTCGGATTATAGCAAGCCCTTTGTCTTATTTCGCAATGGCCACAACAGGTTTGCTGAATGGGTGTTGACCCAGTTACACAGTGATAAACATCGACCTGTACACTACCACAGTGTAGCCATGGACCGAGTGGCGGCCGGGGTCCCATCTTGTATGCGGGCTGTTGCTTCTGCTGCCTTATTGATTGGGAAAACCGCCTCCCTAGTCTAAGGGCATCCTGTCACTATTTCTGTCACCATGCCATATTTTCATTATTGCAAAAAGGTAAAACCCAGCATATATCCAATACATGCCTTACGAGGTATGAGAAGCTGCTTATTTCTGCTGCCAATGTAACCCTAAGTCACCGTCCTGTCCTTAACCCTGCCTCATTGTTAACAAACCCTGAAGATAGGGAGCCACATGACTGTCATGTGGTCGTACAAATACTGTTGTCCCCTCGCACTGATTTGGTCGATGTGCCCCTGTTGAACTCAGAGTTCATTCTCTTCACGGACGGTTTATGCACCTGTATTCCAGAGACCAGAGAATTGCTTTCTGGATATGCCACCTCACTCAGTCCTCGAAGCCTACAGACTGCCCACAGCCAAGTCAGCACATGTAGCCAAGCTTGTGGCCCTGAGACCTGCATGTGCATTGGCTCGGGGTATATCAGTAACAATCTACACTGACTCCAAGTAAGCCCCACGGGGTGGTCCACGCCTCCGGTGTCCTCTGGAAACAGTGTGGATATTTGGCTCCCACTGGTACCCCGATCCAGAAAGAAGAATATGTGGCTGCTCTACTAGATGCGTTGCTCCTCCCCGCTGCAGTAGCTATAGTAAAATGCAGACAGCACGACCCCTCACAGTCTTACTTTAGCAGATGGTGCAGCTCGCTCAGGGCCCTCATAGGACCCCGGCTCCTAATGAATGTCTTGCTTGTGTTGCAGTTCCACAGTCACCCATCACGTCTCTTGCCAGTCTGGGGATCCTCCACGATCAAGCCCCTAGGCTTGGTGTAGGTATAGCCTGGGAGTGGACTCCTTGTGGCACTCCCCAGACAGACGCTTGGTGGCGTCCAAGGTACTGCTCCTTTACTTGGTCCACGAAGCCCATGGCATGGCCTATTCAGTTAAAAATCTCTAGGAATGTTCTCTGAGTTGGAATATTCCAGATGTCTGTAAGGACCTAATGTGAATATATCACTGTGGTTCATATAAGTTTGCATATAATATCAACATTCATGTTACATAGATAGTACTTTACTTTTTCATACTTGTGCATAGAATATATATATATATTTTTAATTGTTTTGGTTTTAGATAAACCTTTACAATTCCATACAAAAAGACAGTAAAAATCACAATTCAATTTGGAGGGCTGGCAAAGATGGAAAAGAAACAACAAATCTGACTTCCAGGAACACTGGGGTGGTAATCCCCTGGTGTTTCTGGCAAGCGGGGCGCCGTAAAATTTTGGGAGTCCTGCGGCAACCTGCCGGTTTTACCGGCACAGTTACCCCCGGCCTCCTAATGAGGCCCATTGTCTCTCAGTTGGATTCTTGTCCTGGTATCTTTCTTTCAGTTGCAAACGCCTGCTTGGGAGACCAGGATCGCTGGGCTTTTCTGGCAACAGGATTAAATAAGCATTTGAAACCACAAAACTATCTAACAGCCACAAAAAGAATATATTTGCGGTGCCCACTCAAGCCCATCTCTCACTATTCAGGTAAAAATGCCATGATCACGTTACTCCAGAAAGACTGGAGGGCACCTGCGTTATCCTTTATGGCCAAACACTATTGTGAACACTGGGGGTCATGTTTATCATATAATGTTGGGAGGCTATACACGCATTTCACCGCGGTATTTTTCATTGCGTGTTTTTTCATCGCCGTTTTTATTTCGAAATTTTTTTTTTTTTTTTGGGGGGGTTAAAAATGAAATACATGGTTGTGGGTGTAAGGGAATAAAACAAAATTTAAAAAGGTGGGCTTGGGGGGGTAACCCCCCCAAAAAAATAAATAAAAAAAACGAGTTTTTTGAAAAAAAAACGGCAATGAAAAAACCAGCGATGAAAAATACCCCGGCGAAATAACGTAGAACCGTTGGGAGAGCGGTGTCCACAAAACTATCTGCATGCCACGTACCAGAAGGTCCGTTCTTGTATGTGGAAATAGATTTCATACAGCTTCCCGCCTGCCTGACGTATCTGTATTGTTTAGTGATGTGTTTTCAGGGTGGGAGGAAGCCTACCCGTGTAGAAAAGCAGATGCAATCACCATAGCCAAGAAACTGCTAGCTGAATTTATACCCCGGTTTGGGCTGCCCCTCTGCATAGACAGCGACCGAGGTACCAACTTCACTGATCAGGTTATTAGGGAAGTATGTACGGCTCTGAGAATACCACAGCAGTTTCATTGCACGTACCACCCACGTTCAAGCGTGCATGTAGAATGCCGCAACAGCAACCTTAAGTTAGGATCATCTAATGTAGGCGGGGAAACAGGGCTGAAATGGCACCATGCACTCCCCCTTGTATTGTTAGCAATGAGAAACAACCCACAATGCAAACATAGGTTGCCAGCTCACAAACTCTGCACAGGTAGCCCCATGACAATGGGGACTGCTCCACTTGCAGATCCCCGAACTCAGAGCTTAACGCAAGAGGATGGCACATTGATTCAGTACTGTAGCATGTTGAAAACTGTTTGATCGCTCCAAGAACACGTCTGTGATGCCCTGTGGGACAGGCCGCAAGACTGTGCCACCCTCTGCAGACAGGACATTGGGTGCTTGCAAAGCTCCATCAGTGCAAATCATCGCTCCAGCTGAGGTAGCGCAACCCGCCAGGTCTTGCTCACCACAAATTCTGCTGTGAAGTGTGATGGGATCTAGGCCTGCATCCATGCTTTCCATTGCTGCAAGGTTCCTGTGGCATCCGATGACATCACCACCGAGACCGCTGATCTTCCTCAGACACTCACTGGCACTGCCAAGACCACCAACCCCACTGTCTGTGACACCTCCAGCCCTGTGCCAGGGCCAGACGCGCCCATTGTTTCTTGGCCACCATGACCTATGTCGAAGGGTGAGGGCTCAACCCGGTATCAGCCAATACGTTCACATTCTGAGACAAAAGACACAACTGCTGAGTCGTTGCACCACTATAAGGCCACTGCGGGAGCTGCTACTAAAGCGCCTTCAGCAGATGGTCGCAGCCCCAGAGGGAGCAACACCGATCCACGCTCCCCTACTGGCCCATCATCTGCAGAGTCTGACACCCCTGAATCTCACAATGCAACCAGCCCAAGATATGCGATGCAATCCCAAAAAAGAATACAAGAAATGAGTTTTCAGCAAAGTGGTGACTGCTCCGGTTACTCACCACTGTATCTAACGGTATTACCCAAATTGTTCGTTTACAATTGTTCAAATGAACAATTGACCGAATTTAAAGGGTCACAATTGACCTTTTCACAATTGACCGCACATACATATATATATATATATATATATATAGATATATATATATATATATATATATGGGGTTTTGGGCGGGTTTGGGTTGGGTGGAGGGTTGCGGGGGGTTTCCCCCTGCATATATGTTACAATTGACCTTCACAATTCGGTCAATTGTGAAAAGGTCAATTGTCATTCGAACAGTTGTAATACGAACAATTCGTATACAACCTATCTAACGTGTCAGCCACGATAAATCTGCTGATTGAGGCGGTCCACGAACCAAGAGTAGATGTCATTGCTACTATGTCCTTTGAATCTATGAGTTGTCGCCCTTGCTGTTATCACTTTTTGGTTTTCATCTTTGGGGCCATGACCCTCTTGTTCATCTGGCTCTGGTATTTGCGAATGTTGTAGTACAGGTACCGATAGAAGAAACCTCGACGTTTGGAATGTTTGAACTTTCGAACGTTCGTACTTTTGGACAATTGAAATTTGGATCATTTGAGCTTTGGAACACTTAACTGTGTGCCTTTGCTTCACTTATGGCAACTACCTCATTACTTCTGCTACCCTGAGTGAAAGGACTGGCTGTGGCCACGGGATGTGCACCCTGCCTCTCACCGGGCCTAACCGACTGAACTAAACAGGGACCCCTGACCTCCAACTGTTCACTCGTGAGTGCCTGAAGGACCTCAGAGTCAGCAGAGTCCACGACAGGTATCACCGAGACCACCATGTCTGGATATCTATCTGTTATCGTAGTGACTGTAAGATTAATAATGATCTTCAATGCAAATGTATCTGATTCTTTCCACACTTCCTGTCATAATAATGAGGGTCTCAGTGCTCACCCCTGGACCCACAGAGCAAACACCTATCTGAACCTTTCATGGTGTAAGAGGATTCAATTCAACACTACAGCTAAGTCAACGCCTAGTCTATAATACTGAATGAAAACCCTTATTGATATATCTTTATGTCCAGTTCATGCGTTCTGAATGACTACCCCTATATAACACCCCTCTCTCAGAATCCCCCTGACCCCACTGAGCCAAGAAGTAGTTCTGTTTTGCAAGTTAAAGGTTTATTTGATAAATTAAACAATATATATATATATCACGCTTTATAATAAATTAATAATTGAATAGCACACTTAATCTGATATGATAAAGATTAACAACAGAGAATCTGGCACTAGCACACTTCTTTATAATCACTAAGGAGTTGACATGAAATGGATAAGATAGCAACAATACTTTTATGGTTTCAAATGGATGCAATGTGGAATGAAATGCAGTACAGAAAATAACTTGATAGGATTTCAGCAAAAGACAATGTAATCACTTTCTTGGACAATTCACCCCCCCTTTTTATGCAATGCAAGGAAGTGGAAGGAAGGCACACAATTCTCAGAAATGCAATTCAAATGTAATTCAGTTCACCCCAGCAACTTAGACTACGGAAGTTGAAAACACAGGCAAAATGCTTTTATATGTGCTGGCAATGGAGTGAAAAATATGCTAAATTTGCTTTTAATTCCCTCTAGAAGTTCAGGGTGAGTGAAATCAAGTTAATATTAGCTCAGGCTCACTCTAGCAGTGATGCAGGGATAGTTTTTATGAGGCAAACGATTTTTTTTCAGAGGAAAGCAAAAGCAGCTATCTTTTTGCAAGTGGAGACATTTTCAAATCGCGGCAAAATTCGCAGATGCGTCTGAGGAACTACAAGGACTATCACTATCGTTGGGGTCCTAAGAAAGCCTAGCCTAGGATCTCAGCTTCCAGATGAAAGTTACTGCAAGTCTCTAGCACAAACGGTCGCGGAGATATGAGCGATTGAATAAAGGTCGTTTTTCAGATTCGAAATTTTAAAGTTCAAAAAGACAAGTGCAGCTTGCAACTAGAAAATGACAGTTGACAGCTATGCAAATGACAGGTGACAGTTAGGAGACAGTTCTACTTAGATTAAGCTAGATTGAATTATATTATTTTAACTAGGAGATTGGTTCTGCACAGTTTTCTAGGTACTCACACTATATTCTTGAGTGAAATGGGCCTCGCCATGGATCTGGTCAGGTTTTAGACGGGACTCTGGTCTCTGCACTTCACAGTGATCTGGGTCTGCTCTCTCTCTGGATTCTGAAGATTGAGGGATTTAAAGTCTGGATCTTTCTGCACAGCTTTCTCTGGAGATTGATGGAGGTAAAGTATGGATTTTCCCGGCAGAGCTTCCAGCTGCAAATGGATTTGAAAGTCCCTATCTGTCCTGTCTCTCTGCTTTTATGTGTTTAGAATGTGGGTGTGTTCTAGCATCACTGACCCTACCTCTCTCTCAGCTTCTAATTGGTCAAACTTCCATTTCTCACTTGATTGGGGGAGCTAAGTTGTGTCAGAGTGATGTCATTTTACAGCCTGCAGAAAGTCCACTCCTCCTGTCAACTTGCACACATTCTATATTTGATAACAAAAGACATATTTGCACAGGTAAACATTGGTTTAAAATTACATGCACACATCACATATCACAGGAGATATACCCTGTCCAAACTTTGCTCTTCCTGGGGGCTTGCATTCAGAAATGGCACATATTTCACTTTTTAACTGATTTTGCAATTCCGGACATTGACCCAAATTTACACACATGTGCGCAAGGAGTATGGACATTAGTTGATGAAGTGTCAGATTTTTCACATGCACACATTTTGAGTAATATCCTCTTTTCCGCTAAAACCCCCCTGAACATGCCACCGGTTCTAAAAACCTCTTAAAATGTGGGCAGAAAAATCACAAGAATTATGGTGTCATTTATACCATTTTCACATGTCCGCTCTATGAGTTATTCATCTTTTTAGAGTTATGTTCTGGCCCCAAAGGGGTGTGGTTTTCCTCCAGCACAAGGTTGAATTTCTGGTTTTTCCAGTTCTGCCAAGCCAGCTTGCTCTCACAGGCAGTGCCCCTCCCCTGTGCTTCCAGGAGAAATCTCCATTTACGACTCCCGCCATAAAACATTTGCCTGAGTCAAGACAGGGCTTTGTTCAATTTCCTGCAGAGCCCAGGTAATTCAATCAGGGAAGTGTCATATCCCTTTTGGTGTGAGCAGCAAAAGGGCAGCTAGGCCTGGGAACACAGCTGTGACTCAAGTTTCACTCCTGATGGGGGTAGTTGCCAGGCAAATTGGAATCTCTTTAAGCCAGTTTCAGATAAAATGTCACTTTTTGTTCCCCAGTTTCTGCATTCAAATAAACTAACAATTTCACATATGCAGCTAGAATGCTGATTCTAAGTTTAAAACTATGACATTTAAACAATTTCAACCTATGTGACACTCAAAGTAGGTCACTCATTTCTCTTAAACCTTGAGATTTTTAATGTCTTTCAGTCCAAATTTACTTAAACTGCTGAAATCCCCAGCTCAGCCAGTCTTGTTATAAACCTTCAAGTCACTTCAGAATATAACTTTACATTGGATCCACCTCTCAGTAAGTCTTTCTTTGGCTTGCCTTGGGTTCATTTATTCAGTTTTACACAAGAAAAGTAAAATCTGGTGTTGTTTTAAAACGCCGGCTTTTGGATAGTGGTGAGTACTGGTATTGCACCCCTTTTTGGGATTTAAGAAAATGAATTCCCAACAGTTATGGGTTTGCTTTTGGCAATCAGCATTGCCACTCCCAATGGTTTCAGACTACTGTGTGGGTAGTCCAATGGTGGTTTTAGGCAGTGTCCTTCTGTGCCCATAACATCGGCAAAAATGAGTGGCAGCCTATTCTTCATGCATTTCCCTGTGCATTTTCTGGGAAGCTCTGGCCATCATGATGTTTTCCATGTCAGTACTGCACAGTTTTGAGGTAGGGCTCGGATGCATGGGTAAATACATCCCACAAGCCCCTCTCTTGCGATGGCCATTCGGTTTCACTGATGGGACTCGCAAGACCTGGGATGTTTCCTCATCTTCTTCCAATAGATGGCACAGTTCAGCATCTTTTCCTCCATCCGGTCGGATCGATCGGTTCTCCTCGCCGGTCCTGATGGGAATATTGGGCGGTACCCCGGGCCCATTGGATCTTCGTTCCCGGTCTCCGGATCGTCCTCCTTGTCCCGTCTCCAGGTTTTCTTTCTCCTAGGACGAAAAAGGAAGAGCGGCAATACCTATTCATAGACATTTTTCCACCACCATTGATATAGTGGGGCAGCATATGCATTTCATCATAACGAAACATTACATTCTTATTTTGACAAAAAAACAGTATAACTAAGAGACAGTTTCATGCAAATCACAATATTTTAGAGACTAGATGTGGTATGTTTTATGGTTGGAACTGAATTAGTCTGAGACAATACCCGCTAGGATTCCAGAGGATTCCTCCAGTTGTTGCAGAGCGTGCCTGGGATGGCAACATTTCAACTGGTTTATGTGGACCCACTTGTCTTCCCCCTCTGCCAAATGACCTTTGGGATGTGGATTTTGTAGGCCACAGGGGAGATCTTGTCGATGATCTCAAAGGGTCCCTTCCATGTAGGCAAGAATTTCCGCTGTTTTGCCTGGTTTCTTTGGAAGTTGTATAGATAGACCCGGTCCCCCACCTGATATTCCTTCCTGGAAGTCTTCAGGTCATAGTGGGTCTTCGTGCTATCAGCTGATCTTTCTAGATTCCGCTGAGCGTAAGCAAAAGCATGTTGGAGGTGTTTCCTTAAATTCTCCACATACTCATGAGTAGTGGAGGCATTTATCAGTGTCTGCTCTTGGGTCCCATAGAGCAAATGCTGCGGAAGCACCATCTTGCGCCCAGTCATCAATTCAAATGGTGACATTTTGGTTGCAGATGAAGGGGTAGATCTGATGGCCATTAGGACCAGAGGTAATCGGATATCCCAACTTGGCCCAGAATCTGCCACAAACTTCTTTAATATGCCCACAATTGTCCGGTTATATCTCTCTACTGCCCCAGAAGAAGCTGGCCTGTAAGCAATATGCAGCTTTCTCTTGACCCCCAGTATCTCCCACATCTTTGTCATTACTTCACTGGTGAAGTGGCTACCTCTGTCTGACTCAATCCTTTGAGGTAGACCAAAACGGGAAAAGATGTGGTTAATCATCAAGGCAGCTGCCGTTTCTGCCTTGCAGTTTGGGGCTGGGAGACATTCCACCCACTTGGTGAACAAGCATGTGACAGTCAACATGTACTTATTCCCCCTAGCAGAGCGAATCACGGGGCCTACGAAGTCGATTTGTAAATCTGACCATGGCAGGGTCATCCCCCTCTTTTGGAGAGGCGCACGGTGCGTGAGGGATGATGGCTGAAATTGTGCACACACAAGACACCCCTTCAAGTATTGGTCAAGGTCCTGCCCCATGTGTGGCCAGTATGCAACCTCTCTTAAGATTTCCAGTGTTGTGTGAAACCCCCTATGACCGGCGGTGGCCGCATCATGAGCGTGACTTAACATCAGGCTTCGGAATGAGGTAGGAACCACCCACTGATCGTAGCCAGCTTTGGATTTCCTTACCAGCAAACCGTCTTGGATCCGGAACATTTTTGGACATTTCATCAACACTCTTAGGTCCTCTTTCCCAATGTAATCGGTATCCGTCAGGGGAAAGTTCTCAGGGTCCTCAGGGTGCTGGTAAAATTTACCAATAATTGGATCCCCCTTCTGAGCGGTAATCAAATCAGCATCAGGGGTCTCCTTACTCCATTGTGCAATTGAAAGGTCGTTGTGAGCATTTGTCTGGGACCTAGTGATAGCAGTGACCTGGATTTCCCCCAACAGGGACTCAATCTCAATTAGATCCCCTTGGATGGCCCCGGTGTTGGCCAGCTGATCAGCTAAGTCATTTCCAGTTTTGTCTGGTCCCTCTACTTTGGAATGACCCTTGATCTTTTTCCAATAGATGGTCATCTCATTCGAGGTGACCAGATCATCAATGTTTTGGATCAACTTCCCATGTTTCAAGGGTTTGTTGTTAGCACATAACATGCCTCTGGTTTTCCAATTAACCAGGTGCTCCACGAACCCGTTCCGTACATAATCCGAATCTGTGATTATGACCAGTTCGTGGAGTTGATGCTGGACAGCAGCGAGGATGGCCTGATGCACCGCCATCAATTCTGCCACCTGACTACTTCGGGGACCAATTTTGTATCCAGCGGAGGGTTCTGGGGACTCATTTACCAATGCATTCCCTACGCCGGCCACCAGTTCTTTCTCCCCGTTGTTGTCAACATGGTAAGAGCATCCATCCACATAGACAGTGGGCATTCCCTCACACTTGTCTTCTTCAAAGACTTTGTGTGGGGAATTAAGGTATGCCTCCATGTTGTCCTTGATTTTTAGACTTTCGTCCTCGAGACAGTTTTCTCTGGCACAATCATGCAAGTCAGCCAGACCTTGCGCGAGGGGACTCTTCTTGTTTTGGCCATATCTGACCTCCACAGGAAAGCCTTGCATTGACAGAATCCAGGAAGTAATTCGGGAATTACTCACATTTCCGGCCCGGATTCTGTCACTTTGGAGATATTGCAGAGGCTGGTGTGGAGTCTCCACTAAGATGTGTTCCCCCTGGATAAACGAGCGGTAATTCTTCAATGCCCACACCGTTGCCAGGAGTGCCTTCTCACAATCGTTGAATTTTTCCTCCACAGAGGATAAAGTTTTGCTCGCATAGGAGATTACTTTATTGACCTTGTCATGCTTTTGGTATAATACTGCCGTCAAGCACGTATTAGAGAACCCTGTCTCCAGGAAGAACTCCTTGTTTCTGACAGGGTAAGCTAGGCAAGGCGCTTGTGAGAGGCTTCTCTTGAGTTGTCTTACTGCCTCGGCTTGTTCTGGACCCCATTCCCACTTGACCCCCCCCTTCAGGAGATGAATCAAGGGTCTGGTGATCTCTGCGTAGCCCTCAATGAACTTTCTGCTGTAATTAGTCAGTCCAAGGAGGCTCCTTAGTTCCCGCAGAGTTGTGGGGTCTTTCAGTTTCTGAAGTGCTTCCACTTTCTTTTCCTGGGGACAGAGACCCTGAGGAGTAATCTCATGCCCCAAGAAATTAACACGGGTTATACACCACTGTGCTTTTTGAAAGGAAAGTTTTGCTCCGGCGGCCCTCAACTGGGTCATAACATAACGGATCTCCGCTATGTGTTCCTCCACAGATGAACTTTTGATGAGGACATCATCTACATAAGCCAGGTTACCCCTCGCACCCAAGTCGGGCATGGCCTTGTGTAGAAAAATGTTAAATTCATTGCCGGAGTTGAGGTATCCGAAGGGAGTCCGGGTCCATGTGTATTGCTGGCCCCCAAAGGTAAAAGCCAGTTTGTATTGGTCCTCCCTGCTGACAGGCACAGTCCAGTATCCATTGGTCAGGTCTATTGCAGTGAATACCTGTGACCCCTGGATCTGGGCCAGCCCTTGGTCAATGTAGGGCAGAGGCCATCGGGAGGTATGGACCCGTTTGTTGAGCTCCCTGAGGTCGGCGCAGAGTCTCCACTGGCCGTTTGGCTTCAATATTCCCAGCACCGGATTATTGAAGGTGCTGTGGACGGGACGGATTATTCCCCGGGACTCAAGGTTCTTAATTATTTCAGTAAGGGACTCCATTGATGCGAGAGGCAAGCGATATTGCTTCACAAACACAGGAGTCATGCCAGGGTCTGTGGGGATTGTTGTTGTGTGGATGTCAGTGCGACCACAGTCATATGAGTCTACCGCAAAGAGATCTTGGAAATCCAAGAAAACTTGTTTCAACTTTTGCTTTTGTTCCAGAGTCACACAGGCATCAGCTAGGTTGACTCTCTCTTCCACCATCTGCCTGAAGCCTGGAAAGACTTCTGGTTTGGCTATTTCAGCGGCCTCCTCCAGCTGGGTGGAGAAGTCCCTGGTCAGAGTGCTGATTTGGACTGGAGGCTTCAGGTGGGAAAGGCAGCCCTCATGGACCTGGAAAATCACCTCATCCCTCCTGAAGTCACAAGTCACATCTTCCTTACCATAGGGGCAGGAAGTGTACACCAGGAAGTTCCCCCCATGCCGGGTAAAAATCCTGTCTGGTGTTGTATTGTCCTCACTGTCACTGTCAAAACAGTCCTTGGGGATTGGTCCTAACAGTTCATTTACTAAGTCGATGGAAAAATGTCGGTCATCAACCGCCATTCCAATAATGGTGCCTGCGGCTAGAGTAATACTCTTTAAGTCGCTGTTATCCACCTCTATTAGAATGGTGTCATGTTCTATGTTGACTAATGGAGTTGGGTTTACCCCCAACCCTTGCTGTTGGAGAGAAGCATTTAGATGTATGTAAGCATCAGGGTTTTGCAAATATTGTCCTCTTTTAGCTTTCACTTCCAGGGAGAATTGTCGGGTCCTTTCTGGGATGGTGACTTCCTCTTTAATCTGAATTTCAACTGCATAAGGTAGCAATTGAGCTGACCTAAATGCTTTTTCTGGATCATCAAAGCCCATGGGATTATCCGCTAATCGGGACCAAGCTTTGAAGTTTATTAGGTCCAAACTAATGGCAAAGCGATTGAGAATGTCACTGCCTAAGTAAAAGGCGGCAGTGACGTCTCGCACGACCCAACAATTATGGACTATGCTCTTGTTGCCAATGGAGATTTTGAGCATACACCTGCTTGGCAGGAGATGTTTGGAATTAGGTGCTTCCAGGTCCATTTCCCATTTGTCTATCAGTTTGAATGTGGGAATGGCTGGATCTTTTGGGAGTTGGCGGAACATGGCTTCGCTGATGAAGCTCTTACCGTTGTTCACACACACTCGAGCGAGAACAGAGTCCTTCCCATCATTTAACTGAACAGGGATGAACAATTGCTCTCCAATTTGCTGAATATCAGCCAGGCTCTGAGCTGATTTCACATCTTCCTGGACTATAGGAGTGGGAGTTTCTGATTGTGGATTAGTATAGAATTTCAGGGTGTTTCCTTCCAGTGTGGAATACCACCTTAAACTGGAAGGAAGGTTGATTTTCAGAAATAGAGAGGACCCCCCATCACCAGTCTGTTGTCCTACTGCTATTACTGTCACGTCTGGAATTTGGCTATTCTGGAAGTGAAATTCTACTTGGTCAGATTTTTGTTCAACCATGTGGCAGGTGCCGTTTAAACTAACATGGTTGACACTCCGTTTTAATTTTATTGGTCGGCTAGTCTGGGTCCAGAGGACCTTGTTTACACAATCTATTAGGGGTGACAACCTTCTCAGGAGGTCATTCCCTAGTAAACAAGGGGTGCCCTCTGGGGTCACAACTATGACCGGGTGTTTCAACTTGTGTCGCCCAATTTTAATGTCCAAATCTGCAGTCCCCTCAACGGGAATTTCCTTCCCGTCAAAGTTCTGGAGTTGTCCAGGAAGTGAGGTGAGAGGAATTTGGTAATTCTCTCCCCTTCCTGCATTCAGTTCGTCAAAGGCCCTTCTGGACAGAAGGGTAGCTTGAGATCCAGTGTCCACCAGTGCCAAAATTGTACCCTGCCCCTGTACTTGTACCGGGGCATAGTATCTTCCCTCCTTCTCCTCAAGGGGGCACAGATAATGTACATTTTTGGACAACTGGTGGGCTAACTTTCTGGTTTTGGACATGGCGAGAGAAGAGATTTGGGCAGAATTCTGTGGAGAGCCTTGGGAATCTGAAAGAAAAATTTGCCAACTGGAGATCAGAGCCATTGTGGGTTCCCCTGGCTCCGGTTCTGGGCCGCCCCCCCCCTTTTTGGAGGCAGTCACCAGGATGGGTTTGAACCAGGGGATTTTCTTGCTGTTGGTTCTGGGATGAGATGGTGGGCGGCGGTAGCTCAGTCTCCACATCTCCCCAGTCTGGATTTGCATCCCTAGGGACCCATTTTTCTTTGGGAGGAGTTCCCCCCTCTCTGAAGGAGAAGATCCTTTTCCCAGGATCCTCTGAGGATCCCTCTCCCTCAAATTGGAAGATCTGTACCTCCTCCTCAAACTGAGTCTGTTTGGGTCTTTTGTTTCTCCTACCCCCCCTCTGCTCCTTAGGAGGCAGACTTTCAGGGGCAAGAGATTTTGTTTCCGGTTCCTGGGTTTCCAGGGGCTGTTTACAAGTGAGGAAGGAAGCTTCCTCCAAGGCTTTACACCCCCCTTCCCTTTGTGCCTCCTCCCTGGGAACCGGTGAGTTATCGGGGTGCTGCCCCCGTCATTGTTCTGGGGCACCAGGTCCAGAGTTGGGTGCGTTCTGCGCTGGCATGCCGGTCTGAGGGTTCTGCTGAGCCCTCAGTATGTGACCCAGATCCCGCGCCATGTTTTGAACCTGGCGCTCTAACTGGGAAACCCGCTCAGGCTGATACGGGGCCCTGTTTTCTCCCCTGGGCTGATCCCGGGAAGGGTAGCTGTCCCTCCTCTGGTAATACCCCGGGTTGGGAAGATTTGGGTACCCCTCCACCCTTGGCCTCCCCTCTCCCGGATTAGGTTGTCTGGGCTCAGGGAATTGGGGAAAGAAGGATGGATGATTTTGGGGTTGGAAATTGGGTGGATACCTGGGGAAAAAGTTCTGCCCAGGATTTGGAGAATTTCTGCCCTCCTGTGGGAAGTTGGGAGGGAAGTTCCCTGGGTTAGGTGCTTGGCTGGATCCCCCCCCTTGGGCTGGAGGAGTCCACACATAACCCAGGATGGGTCGATTTCCCTTGTAGCGGGGACTTACATAATCAGGAGAGCGAGGGACCCCATTTGTGGGGCTGCCTCCCTGGCTCCCTGTCTGTGACTGGCCCGAGGACCTTCTGGGCCTAGCATTATTAGGTGCAAGTAGGTTTTTAGGCCCCCCCATCTCCAACTCTAAAACGGGGGTGACCTTTACCTCTGCCACCTTGGCAGCAGCAGGGGAGTTGTTGGCTTTGGGGTTTTTGGGCGCATTATTTTTATTTTCTATTGGCTTCTGCACCTCATAGATCCGGGTCGCCTGTTCGATGACCCAGTCTAAAGATCTTTTCTCGTGAAAATCCCTCACGAGCTGGGTCATTATGTATTTGGGCAAGGCATGAAAAAATGTATTTATGAATTCTCTACTGTCTGTGCGCACCCTTCTGGTGGTCTGCGCAAAAGCACGTTTCAGTTCTTGCACAAATTCTTGTGGGGCCTGATCCTCCCCACATTGCAAATTGTAGGCTGCCTTGCGAGCCTCTTGAGGATTTCTATGAATGGAAAAATGTTTCAAGATGGCCGCCTTATAGGTGGACCATCTTAAATGATTTTGGTCCTCCAGCCCCGCAAAGAAACTGGAGTATTCCGGGGAGAAGGTCCACTTTACATATTGAATACAGCTTTGGCTGTCCTTCAAATGGAAAGTCTCCATCATTTGCTCAAACAACTCTAAGTGCTCCCAAACAGAATACTTAGCGTTCTTATAGTAAGGCGTGATGACGCTCCTGATCGCCTTAATCTGCTTTAAGGGGTCCTTAAGCAAGGCCCTTTTTGCCTTATGGGCCTTTTTGGTTCGGGTAACCCTTGTTCATTCATCCTCTGACTCAGAGGCACTGCTCCCAGAGGTTCCTGTCTGCTCTTCCAGGTTTTCCCGGATTCTGCGAGCCTGGGAATGGCTGGCAGAATGTGGGGACCTGGTCTCCTGTGTCCTGCGCAGTTCAGAGGAGTCTTCAGATTCCTCCTTGCTGCCAGGATTTGATGGGTACCCCCTCCACTGACCTAACTGGGCAGAGGTTTTCAGGATGCCCTTAATGGGCCTACTCTCCTGGGGTTCCCCATTAAGTTCCACTGTGCTTAGGTGCCCATACCCGGATGCCCGCCCCTCCATTCCTGGGTGGTACTGGCCTATGAGCCCCATGCTTCTGGCTGGATAGTAATCTGCCATCCCTGTGGCCCTGTGCTCACGTGCGCCAGGGGACATGGGGGTGGCAGAGTCCAGGGACTGAGAGGTATGAGGGCCTCTGGTACTAGGGCTCCTGAGGTTATGCTCCGGAGTTTCCATTTCCCAGCGAACCTCATCTCTATCCGCCCCTGCTCCCTGTTGCAATGCAAGAGCCTGCATTTGTGCCTTCAGTTCCTCAGTTAAGGCCTTACTAGACTCTATCAGTCTCTCCTGCATCGCTACCTGTTGCTGGAGCCTATCATTGTGCTGGCAGAGAGCCTCATTCTCTCTCTGTGTTTCCTGATTGGTCCTGGAGCACTGGGCCAGTCTTTGCTGCAGGAGGGTTACCTCCTGAGCTGTGTCCCTATTGGCCTGCTCCTTTCTTGCCAGAGCATCCTCCACCCTCCTGGTGTGCTCTAACAAGTTCCGGTTTTCTTTTTGGAGGTCACCCAGCTCCTGGAGGGCCAGGTGATTTTCTTCAATTTCCTTTTTTAAGTGGCAGACTTCCTGGCCTAAAGTGTCTCTTTCCTGACTGAGAGCCTGCATCTGTGCCGCCAGGTCATCCCTTTGCCTTTGGAAGGCACCAGCTTTCTGGCGCTCCTGGTCAAATTCTGCCTGGGTATCCAGGTCTTTCAAAATCAGTTTATTGCTCTCTGCCTTTTCCCTATCTAGGTGGCCTTGCAGGGTGACTACCTGCTCAGCACATACCCTGTTGAAGTCCAGTTGTTGCTCCAGCTTTTTCTGGCTTTGCAGTAGGGAGTCCAAACCTTCTTGGTGTTCCTTCTGCAAGGCCCGAAATCTGGTATCCTGTTCTGACTTTTCCTTTTGCAGCACATCCATATCCTCCTTTATTTTAGTGATGTACTGTCTGGTCTCATTTTCTGACTCCTGGCTTCTGTGCAGCCTTTGCTCAGAAGAGTCCAGATCAGATTGGGCCTTCTCTAACGCCATCTGTTGCCTTTTTGCCAGATCATGGCCTTCAGCACATTTATTCTGTATGGCTACCATATATAAATATAAATATGCCGCTATCCTAACAATCTTGTCGTGTTCATCTTTGGCCTTAGGAGCCATATATAGTTCACTCAGGGCCACATGTAATGGACCCTGATCTCTCCATAAGTCTGACCCTGTTTCAGTGGCCTGTCGCGTGATGGCCTGCAACCAGGCCTCCTGGCCCTGCTCAGCCCATTCACCTCTCACAAATAGTTTATGTAAGAAGTGCTCTCTGGCTATTTTCATATCTACCAAGGTCGTCATTCTAGAGATTGGTCTCTGTCCTGACTTACAGAAGTTAGTATTTTATTTTTGCAGAACAGAACTTTTCTTGGAGTGTCCCTTTTGAGGAATGCTTCACAGCGTAATGCAGCGTGGTGATCCGACTGGATGTATGTATCCCGTCAGTTAGCACACTGTATTAAGCTGCACAAGTGGTATTCTAACCCAAACATCCCGGACGAGCCCCCAATTTGTAAGAGGATTCAATTCAACACTACAGCTAAGTCAACGCCTAGTCTATAATACTGGATGAAAACCCTTATTGATATATCTTTATGTCCAGTTCATGCGTTCTGGATGACTACCCCTCTCTCAGAATCCCCCTGACCCCACTGAGCCAAGAAGTAGTTCTGTTTTGCAAGTTAAAGGTTTATTTGATAAATTAAACAATATATATATATATATCACGCTTTATAATAAATTAATAATTGAATAGCACACTTAATCTGATATGATAAAGATTAACAACAGAGAATCTGGCACTAGCACACTTCTTTATAATCACTAAGGAGTTGACATGAAATGGATAAGATAGCAACAATACTTTTATGGTTTCAAATGGATGCAATGTGGAATGAAATGCAGTACAGAAAATAACTTGATAGGATTTCAGCAAAAGACAATGTAATCACTTTCTTGGACAATTCACCCCCCCCTTTTTATGCAATGCAAGGAAGTGGAAGGAAGGCACACAATTCTCAGAAATGCAATTCAAATGTAATTCAGTTCACCCCAGCAACTTAGACTGCGGAAGTTGAAAACACAGGCAAAATGCTTTTATATGTGCTGGCAATGGAGTGAAAAATATGCTAAATTTGCTTTTAATTCCCTCTAGAAGTTCAGGGTGAGTGAAATCAAGTTAATATTAGCTCAGGCTCACTCTAGCAGTGATGCAGGGATAGTTTTTATGAGGCAAACGATTTTTTTTCAGAGGAAAGCAAAAGCAGCTATCTTTTTGCAAGTGGAGAAATTTTCAAATCGCGGCAAAATTCGCGGATGCCTCTGGCGCGATTACAGAGGAACTACAAGGACTATCACTATCGTTTCGGGGTCCTAGGAAAGCCTACGATCTCAGCTTCCAGATGAAAGTTACTGCAAGTCTCTAGCACAAACGGTCGTGGAGATATGAGCGATTGAATAAAGGTCGTTTTTCAGATTCGAAATTTTAAAGTTCAAAAAGACAAGTGCAGCTTGCAACTAGAAAATGACAGTTGACAGCTATGCAAATGACAGGTGACAGTTAGGAGACAGTTCTACTTAGATTAAGCTAGATTGAATTATATTATTTTAACTAGGAGATTGGTTCTGCACAGTTTTCTAGGTACTCACACTATATTCTTGAGTGAAATGGGCCTCGCCATGGATCTGGTCAGGTTTTAGACGGGACTCTGGTCTCTGCACTTCACAGTGATCTGGGTCTGCTCTCTCTCTGGATTCTGAAGATTGAGGGATTTAAAGTCTGGATCTTTCTGCACAGCTTTCTCTGGAGATTGATGGAGGTAAAGTATGGATTTTCCCGGCAGAGCTTCCAGCTGCAAATGGATTTGAAAGTCCCTATCTGTCCTGTCTCTCTGCTTTTATGTGTTTAGAATGTGGGTGTGTTCTAGCATCACTGACCCTACCTCTCTCTCAGCTTCTAATTGGTCAAACTTCCATTTCTCACTTGATTGGGGGAGCTAAGTTGTGTCAGAGTGATGTCATTTTACAGCCTGCAGAAAGTCCACTCCTCCTGTCAACTTGCACACATTCTATATTTGATAACAAAAGACATATTTGCACAGGTAAACATTGGTTTAAAATTACATGCACACATCACATATCACAGGAGATATACCCTGTCCAAACTTTGCTCTTCCTGGGGGCTTGCATTCAGAAATGGCACATATTTCACTTTTTAACTGATTTTGCAATTCCGGACATTGACCCAAATTTACACACATGTGCGCAAGGAGTATGGACATTAGTTGATGAAGTGTCAGATTTTTCACATGCACACATTTTGAGTAATATCCTCTTTTCCGCTAAAACCCCCCTGAACATGCCACCGGTTCTAAAAACCTCTTAAAATGTGGGCAGAAAAATCACAAGAATTATGGTGTCATTTATACCATTTTCACATGTCCGCTCTATGAGTTATTCATCTTTTTAGAGTTATGTTCTGGCCCCAAAGGGGTGTGGTTTTCCTCCAGCACAAGGTTGAATTTCTGGTTTTTCCAGTTCTGCCAAGCCAGCTTGCTCTCACAGGCAGTGCCCCTCCCCTGTGCTTCCAGGAGAAATCTCCATTTACGACTCCCGCCATAAAACATTTGCCTGAGTCAAGACAGGGCTTTGTTCAATTTCCTGCAGAGCCCAGGTAATTCAATCAGGGAAGTGTCATATCCCTTTTGGTGTGAGCAGCAAAAGGGCAGCTAGGCCCGGGAACACAGCTGTGACTCAAGTTTCACTCCTGATGGGGGTAGTTGCCAGGCAAATTGGAATCTCTTTAAGCCAGTTTCAGATAAAATGTCACTTTTTGTTCCCCAGTTTCTGCATTCAAATAAACTAACAATTTCACATATGCAGCTAGAATGCTGATTCTAAGTTTAAAACTATGACATTTAAACAATTTCAACCTATGTGACACTCAAAGTAGGTCACTCATTTCTCTTAAACCTTGAGGTTTTTAATGTCTTTCAGTCCAAATTTACTTAAACTGCTGAAATCCCCAGCTCAGCCAGTCTTGTTATAAACCTTCAAGTCACTTCAGAATATAACTTTACATTGGATCCACCTCTCAATAAGTCTTTCTTTGGCTTGCCTTGGGTTCATTTATTCAGTTTTACACAAGAAAAGTAAAATCTGGTGTTGTTTTAAAACGCCGGCTTTTGGATAGTGGTGAGTACTGGTACTGCACCCCTTTTTGGGATTTAAGAAAATGAATTCCCAACAGTTATGGGTTTGCTTTTGGCAATCAGCATTGCCACTCCCAATGGTTTCAGACTACTGTGTGGGTAGTCCAATGGTGGTTTTAGGCAGTGTCCTTCTGTGCCCATAACATCGGCAAAAATGAGTGGCAGCCTATTCTTCATGCATTTCCCTGTGCATTTTCTGGGAAGCTCTGGCCATCATGATGTTTTCCATGTCAGTACTGCACAGTTTTGAGGTAGGGCTCGGATGCATGGGTAAATACATCCCACAATGGCAGTATGCCGGCATGTTCAACCTTTCCAACTGCTGGGTGTGCGCCCACCTGACTCATGACATGTCTGTCCAGTTCCCCATTACCCCCATTCATTTCCACTGGGGAGACCTCTACCTTGACCTCAAGCTAACTACCCAGTCCTTAGATCCCAGACCATGCCAGGATGCCCAGTCTCACATGAGGGTCAAGGGACCGCCAAACTCGCCCACCCCAGATCAGGTACAGACCAAGCCTGCAGCACTTCGTCTGTCTTCTACAGCCATGGGGCTCCAATGCTATACCAATCAAGGGTCTTTGTATATGGGAACAAGCAAATGTCAGCACTACTCCACCCGCTCTAGTGTAGTTATTAACAATGTTACATTTACATTTAACCCCGGGTTCACATTCACACAATCCAGGTACGCAACATGTTCCAGAACTTGCTTCATCTGCAGGGATAATGCATATACATGGTTTCCCATCAATTGGGGAGGGAGCTGTTACCTGGTTATATCTGGCCTGCAGTACGCCAGCCTCCCCCCCCCCACACTTTCACTGCACTAACTCGCTCGAGGAGGAACGCAGACTGGGAGTCCTTTGTTGCAGGAGTGGGATAACTGATACCAGAGCTTGGGGTCAAAATAAAATTAGACTGATTGACTAAGCAATCCAGGTTAGTGGAAGACATTGTCAATGTCACCACTACTTCCCTGTCATTGCTGTCTCGGAAAGAACCGTCCATCCGCACAATGGTACTCCAGAACCTTATGGCCCTAGATATAATACTAGCCGCCCAAGGGGGCACCTGCAGTCATAAAAAGTGAGGTGAGTCCTGTACTTTCTATTTTAACAAAAAAATGTATTTGTTTTCTTCATCAACAAAAACACTAACAGAACATTGCAAACCATCGGTCCAGCATATCTCTCTCATGATCATCAGGTTTCTCATCCCTCCCCCCCTGCCTTGTGCCCCATCCCACTCTCCCCTCCCCAACAAGAAATCCCCCTTCCACCTATCCCTCCTCTCCTCTATCCCTCTTTCCTCATCCTCACCCGCGAAAGCCTATCCCATCTCAAACCATGTCGCCCAAATCTTTTGAAACATTTGGGGGAACCCTCTGTCTCTATATGCCCTTTTTTCTGGCTCTGTTTGTGGGGTGCCCCATTCCTTTGCCACTTTCCCAGCCTCTTTAGCCGAGCGTCAGAGCGGTCTGAAGTAGCGATTTATCCTTAGCTCTAAGCATTAGTCTCCCCACACATCTATATATATATATTCACTCGAAAAAACTTTGTTAAGGTAACATTATGGTTAAGTTGCTCTACCAAAAACCTGTGCACTTTACTAACAAAACTTTTCAAACGTGCCATTATGGTTCAAAGTAAAACCGAAAAACCCCTGAAATTCGCCAGTTATGGTAGGCTAAGCAACCATAACTGCCCGCATCACTGTGTGCTGCTAACACTAACACCCAGGACATCAAAGATGACATCACAAATGTCATTGATGACATCACTGATGACATCACGTATGGCCCTTTCGTTTTTGCTCACTGCCACATGTAGGCCAGGCGGTTTTATTTACTGACAGTCGGAAACTTAACTCACAAAAGGTATTACATTTATACATATTGCTATCCTCACATTTTTTGACAATATGTTCTGTACATTTTAATTGCATCGTATGAAGTACATATATAGGGGAAGAAGCAGGCCTGAAACAAAGCTATCATTTTTGTACGTGCATACAATCATGTAGATTATACACAGTTGCTAATGATACTGCCTCTTGTTTGCTTACTGTAATCTCCATATATTAGCCCCATATTTGTATGCATTGTAGTCTATTGCTGTTTTGTGTGTATTACCACAAATATGTCGTAAGTGATGCATTATTAGCAACTTAGTACACGTTTCACAGACCAGAAAAGTCTGATACAGAAGCATTCATGGTTTTACTATACAAATTTGCAAAGTTCAAATTTAGCACCTCTATAGGGTATGCTGCAACCGATATCTACATTTCTGTATGCATAGGTTCCTGTACTAGAAAGAACAGTGCAATAGAATTTTCTTTACAACAATTCATTGCGTGATGAAGTATGTAGTTTATTAGATATGTACTCATAACCCCTGATATTATTTTGCCAAAATTATATTCACAACCTATCAGGGGTTTTGACCCATGTTCGAGTTATTATGCTGCAACATTTGGGGCTGTGGGCTCAGAAAATCCAAGATGGCCGAAAAAGCCCACATTGCGCCAGAATCCAGGAAAACCGCGCAGTTTTTGCGCACACCAAAATGGTCGCCTGACCTGCCACCCACCAGTGCGAGCGTGATGGAACAGAAGCACCATGAGTGAAACGTGGTGCCAAGGAAAAACAGCAGTGCCTGTTAGCTCCAAAAGCGCTTTGAAATCACCTTTGTTTCTCTGAATACAAGCTCAAAATGCATATTTCAAAACTCTACTGCAGAATCTACCTTAATACACTAGTAACATGGATCATATGCTATCAAGTAAAATCCCCTTTTTGAAATGTATTAATTCAAGACAGCTCCCAAAAATGGGTGCAGTACCATTGCAAGCCACTGACCGGCGCTGGCGCTCTATAAATCCTAACAGGAGAGCTGTCTTGCAGAACTGTGCAGTGAACAGAAGGTGGTCTTATGTAATTAAAAGTTCAAAAGACTTGCTTAACACCTCAGAGACCCACACAACAGCCCAGGATATCACATGGCCCTGTTGATTGAGAGGGAGGAGTTTTCCCTGCAGCCTGCAAGACACAACACAATAGACCCTTTCAATTGAACAGAAATGCAGATTAGGGTGTAACTGTCAACAGCTGCCCTGCCAGGAAGGAGAGGCCTGTGATCTCTGACTCACCAAGTTCTGGGGGGCGGGCCAGACTGGTTTGCGGATTCATATTGCAGCAAATATATGTTTAAGTTAAATGCTTCTGAAATATTGTATTAAGCTCACAGAAATGTACAATTTGGGGGTCCTTAATATGGAAAATGCCCTCACGATTTGAGACCAAACTCCACTTTGTGCGGTGTTCTGGGACCGAACCCCACTATTTATTAATATTGCAGACACAGGGTTTATGCTAGAGACATAGTAAATTACTGTAATCTGCCCAGAAGGGGGGTGTACCTCTGTGTAAATTTGGGTGAAAGTCCAATATTGGAAAACCAACCAAAAGTGCAAAATGTTGTCATTTCTTAACCCAAGCTCTTAGAAAGATCAGAGTTGGGCAAGAATGTACCTTAATTCATCTGCAATGTGTACATGTAATTTCAACAAACTGTGTATCTGGGAAATATGTGTTTTGGGTAAAATTGATTTTTCTAAGTAAATGCAAAGGGGAGGATCCTCTGACTCATAAAACATACCTCATCACGATGACACTCCATTCCTTCCCCAAACCAAGGGAGAGAGGAGAGCTTGGAGAGATAAGTTGTGAGGGGCAGGCTTAGTTATGCCCACGCACACACCCATTTTCAAAACACATAAAAAAAGACTGCTTTGGACAGACAGGAGACTCACTTTCCATTTTCTTGCAAAGCACTCTGTCGGACCAGACAATATCCAGAAGGACCATCTCCAGAACTTAGAATCCAGACTTCAGAACTTTTTCAGCAGGCCTCAAAATCTTTTGCAAATTATTCAAACAGCCGGGCTGAGCTGTTTGATTCTGGCTAGAACCCGGTGCCAGTACCCAGAAAGCAGTGCTGTATCCAGAATCCACTTGATCCAGACCAGCAGAACCAGAGACCCAGACCAGACCGCAGTGCCGCTAGTAGACCCAGACCAGATCGCTGTGAGCAGAACCGGTACTAAAGACCGTCCGTGGCGAGAACCGCAGCCAACCTGACCAGACCCTGACAGCCTATTTCAAATTTATAGTGTGAGTACTCAGCTAGAACTGTGCCAGAACCAATCTCTTAGGCCAAAATAATCTGATTCTAAACATTTGAATCTGTCCAGAAGTGCATCATAGGAATCGTGTGTTCATTCTGTCATTTCAAAGCTGTAAAAGTGTCATTTTGTCGTTCTGAAGTTTACTTTCATTTCGAGAAACTACCTTCACAAAATCGTCCGTATCTTTAGGGCCGTGCTAGGAACGAGATTTAACTTTCATCTTAAAGCTAAGATTCTAAGCTTTCCAACAAGCCTAAACCCGACTTTCTATTCATTATAGTATTTCCTTAATCACACCCGACGCACTCCGAAAAAGTGCAATGATTTGCGATTTGGTCCAATTAGCTCCTGTCAAAATAGCCGCTTTTGCTTGAACTGCTAAAATTCGTTTTCAACCTGCTAATCCCTCATTGAGCATCGTGAGTGTGACTTGAACTAATCTTAAATAGCTATCACCTACCCTGAACCTCCTACAAGGAATTAAAATAATTTTTAGCATATTTTTCCCTTCTTTGCATACCACATTTAAAAGTACTTTTGCCTGTGTTAAAACCATCCCTGTTTCTCTAAACTTGCTAGGGGGGGAACTGAAATTCGTATTGTATTGTGATTGTATTCCTGAAAACTGTGTGCTTTACTTCCATCTCCTTATATTGCATAGGGGGGGAGTGAATTGCCACAAGGGGAAAAGTGAACATATTATCTCTTGTGAAACCCTATCAGTTTATTTCTGTACTGAATTTTATTCATCTTATTCATCATTGCATTTCCTTGAAATCATAAAAGTATTCTCAGCTACCTTATCCTCCCTATACTAACTCTTAAGTAATTAAATCAGTGTGCTAGTATAACATCATCCATTGTTGATCACTGTCATATGCCTAAGTGTGCTATCAAATATTAATGTATTCATATAAGTGTGAGATATATATATTGTTTACTTTCTCAATAAACCTTTTAAATTGCAAAACAAACCTACTTCTTTGCTCAGTGAGGTCAGGGGGATTCAAAGAGAGGGGCGTTATATAAGGGTTTATCATCCAGAGTATAACTCGTCATAAAAATATATAAATAAGGGCTTCCCTTGGGCGTCCCAGACGAGGCACTGACTTAGTGGGATTGCTGAATTGAAGTCACTTGACAAACCTCTGGTCTGTAAAGTAATTACACATGTGTTGTCATCAGTGATGTCATCAATGACATTTGTGATGTCATCTTTGATGTCCTGGGTGTTAGTGTTAGCAGCGCACAGTGATGCGGACAGTTATGGTCGCTTAGCCTACCATAACTGGCGAATTTCAGGGGGTTTTCGGTTTTACTTTGAACCATAATGGCACGTTTGAAAAGTTTTGTTAGTAAAGTGCACAGGTTTTTGGTAGGGCAACTTAACCATAACGTTCCCTTAAAGTTTTTTCGAGTGAATTTTACGGGTTTTAGTAAATCATTTTATGTACAGCGACTTGTGAATAAAAAATGTTTGTACTGAATGTTACTGCTGTAATGAAGAAGCACAAGAAACAGTGCCGCTGCCTTGCAAGCTCAGTGAGGTCAGGGGGATTCAAAGAGAGGGGCGTTATATAAGGGTTTATCATCCAGAGTATAACTTGTCATAAAAATATATAAATAAGGGCTTCCTGTCATGATGCCTACCTCCAAGGAGCCAGGTCCGACCCAGCAACCCCAGAGGCAGGCATCATTTCCCCCAGGGGAGTGCCAGCGGGCCCAAGCTGGGGCCCTTTGGACTCAGTCCTGGCGCCTTAGGCGCCAGGCTCATGTTGGACCTCTGTCCTGGCGCCTTAGGCGCCAGGCTCATAAAGCTCGACATGTGTTCAAATGTTTTAATGTGCACTTACCTGATGCAGACCATGCTGCCACATCCAGGCCCTCTTGAGGCCTGAATAGGAACTACTTTACCTGTGGGACTACTTTCCACCCGGGTGTGGTCGGGGAAGGATACATACCTGATCGGAGGAAGGATACACACATGGAACTTCTTCCAAAGCTATTTGAACCACACCCGATCAGCAACTCACGCTTCGCGTTGTTCTGCTCCTCGCAGCTGGACGCTCACCGTGTCAGCTCCTGCATCTGGACTTCAGCCACGCCTGTCAACATCCTGGGTCACCTGCAAAGGGAGACAAGAGACCTACCAGCTAATCTGCACCTCGGAGACATCACCGACGATCCTGAAAGGGAAGACATAATTTTTAAAAGCATTTTGTTACGATCGCTGCAGCGCTGCATTTCACTCACCTTTCCTGGGTTCCTCCATCTTCAGCAGCGATCATCCGGATACACAGCCACTTCCCAGAGCCTAGAGAAAAAGACAAGAATAAGAGGTGAGAGAAGGAAGGGAATAGGAAAAGCTCAGTTTCCTTCTAAGACTTACCTGTTGGGTCATTCCCATTTCATTTCGGGTCTTGCTGCTTCCAAGCAGGACCCCGGCCCCTATGGGGAAAAAAGACAAAGACATTAGATGAGCGAATGCAAAAACATTACCTGAGCGCTCATCTAGGATTTACCAGATCTTTACTGGAACTGCACGTTTCACTTCGGGTCGGCACCATATCTCCGGCATTCCGAACCCCGGCCCCTATTGGGAAAAGACATCAACATCAGCGCTTTGTTGCAAGAAGTCTCCAAAGGAATCTTCATTCATCACCTGAAAAAAGACAATGAACATTATTATTTAAAGCTTGAACTTTTGAACTTGCAACATAACTTTTACAGCGCCTTACCAGTATAATCAAGCTTACCTGAACTCCCATCCAACTTCAATCCAGTGAAGTAACTGGGTTCAACGCGCCCCTGCGTCAGAAGCAGGATGGAGAGCTCGTCCTTTCAGACCCTAAGGTGAGACTTCACGGGGAATCGTGGAAGGGTATCGTGGAGGGTTGGAAGAGAGTGGGAGGCTTGAGCATAACTCAGTCAGTAGGTAATACTCCCTTTTCACGCACAGGGGAATATTCCTGCGAGCCGGAGAAGCCAGAGTAGAGGGCCCTTCCTGTCCATCTTCAGAGTCCTGCGCTTCACCATTGAAGAAGCATCAGCACTCGAAGCCAGACCTGCGCCTCGTGGGAATCAGGTGAGCGTTACACTTCCCTTGGGCGTCCCAGACGAGGCACTGACTTAGTGGGATTGCTGATTTGAAGTCACTTGACAGATTGGGGGTTTGAGCCGGGGATTCTGGATTAGATCTATCACTTGTGCAGATTAATACAGTGTGCTAACTGACAGGATACATAATCCTGTTGGATCACCACGCCGTGTTACACTGTAAAAACACCCCTCAAAGGAACGCTCTAAGGAAACGGTCTGTTTTGCAAAATAAAATACAAACTTCTGTAAGTCAGGAAGGAAATCAATTTCCAGAATGACGACCTTGGTAGATATCAAAATAGCCAGAGAACACCTCTTAAATAAGCTATATGTGAGATGTGAGTGGGCTCATCAGGACCAGGCGGTCTGATTGCAGGCAATCGCACCCGAGATCACTGAAACAGGGTCAGACATATGGAGAGATCAGGGTCCATTACATGTGGCCCTGAGTGAACTATATATGGCCCCCAAGGCCAAGGATGAGCACAACAAGATTGCCAGGGTAGCGGAATATTTATATTTATATATGGGAGCCATACAGGACAAATGTGCTGAAGGCCAAGATCTGGCAAATAGGCAACTGATGGCATTAGAGAAGGCCCAATCTGACCTCGTCTCTTCCGAGCAGAGGCTGCAGAGGAGCCAGGAGTCAGAAAATTATAGTAGGCAGTATATCATTAAAATAAAAGAGGATATGGGTATCCTGCAACAGGAAAAGTCTGACCAGGATAACAGATTTCTGGCCTTGCAGAAGGAGTACCAAGAAGGTTTGGACGCCCTACTGCAGAGCCAGAAAAAGCTGGAGCAACAACTGGACTTCAATAGGGCATGCGCAGAGCAGGTAGTCACCCTGCAAAGCCACCTAGATAGGGAGAAGACAGAGAGCAACAAACTGACCCTGAAAGACCTGGATACCATGACAGAATTTGAAGAAGAGCGCCAGAAAGCTGGGGCCCTTAAAAGGCAGAGGGACGACCTGGTGGCACAGATGCAGGCTCTTAGTCAGGAAAGGGACACCTTAGGCCAGGAAGTCTGCCAATTAAAAGAAAAAATACAGAAAATCACTTGGCCCTCCAGGGACTGGGTGACCTCCAAAAAGAGCATCAGAACTTGTTAAAGCACACCAGGAGGGTGGAAGATGCTCTGGCAAGAAAGGAACAGGCCAGTAGGGATGGGACTCAGGAGGTAACCCTCCTGCAGCAAAGACTGGCCAGGTATTCCAGGACCAACCAGGAAGCGCAGAGAGAAAATGAGGCTCTCTGTCAGCACAATGATAGGCTCCAGCAACAGGTAGCCATGCAGGAGAGACTGATAGAGTCTAGTGAGGCCTTAACTGAGGAACTGAAAGCGCAGGCTCTTGCATTGCAACAGGGAGCAGGGGCTGACAGATATGAAGTTTGCTGGGAAAGGGAAACACCTGAGCATAACCTCAGGAGCCCTAGTACCAGAGGCCTTCATCTCTCCCAGTCCTACGACTCTGCCACCCCCATGTCCCCTGGCGCACATGAGCACAGGGCCACAGGGATGGCAGAGTACTATCCAGCCAAAGGTATGGGGCTCATAGGCCAGTACCACCCAGGAATGGATGGGCGGGCATCCGGGTATGGGCACCTAAGTACAGTGCAATTTAGTGGGGAACCCCAGGAGAGTAGGCCCACTAAGGGCATCCTAAAAACCTCTGCCCGGTTAGGTCAGTTGGGGGGTACCCATCAAATCCTGGCAGCAAGGAGGGATCTGAAGACTCCTCTGAGCGGCCCAGGACACAGGAGACTAGGTCCCCACATTCTGCCAGCCATTCCCAGGCTCGCAGAATCTGGGAAAACCTGGAAGATCAGACGGGCACCTCTGGGAGCAGTGATTCTGAGTCAGAGGATGAATGGACCAGGGTTACCCGAACCAAAAGGGCCAATAAGGCAAAAAGGGCCTTGCTTAAGGACCCCTTAAAACAGATTAAGGCAATAAGGAGTGTCATCACCCCTTATCACAAGAACGCCAAGTATTCTGTTTGGAAACACTTGGAGCTTTACGAGCAAATGATGGAGACTTTCCATTTGAGGACAGCAGTAGCTGCATTCAGTATGTCAAATGGACATTCTCCCAGAATACTCCAGTTTCTTTGCGGGGCTGGAGGACCAAAACCATTCAAGATGGTCCACATATAGGGCAGCCATCTTGAAACATTTTTCTGTTCACAGAAATCCCAAAGAGGCTCGCAAGGCAGCCTACAATTTGCAATGTGGGGAGGTTCAGGCCCCACAAGAATTTGTGCAGGAGTTAAAGCGGGCTTTTGCGCAGACTACAAAAAGGGTGCGCACGGACAGTAAAGAATTTGTTAATACGTTTTTCCATGCCTTACCCAAATACATAATGACCCAGCTCGTGAGAGATTTTCACGAGAAAAGATCTTTAGACTGGGTCATTGAGCAAGCCACCCGCAGCTATGAGGTGCAGAAACCGGTGGAAAATAAGAATCAGCCCAAAAAACCCAAAACCAACAGCACCCCTGCTGCTGCCAAGGTGGCAGAGGTAAAGGTTGCCCCCGTTTTAGATTTGGAGATGGGGGGCCTAGAAACCTGCCTGCACCGAATAATTCACAGCCCAGAAGGCCCTCGGGCCAGTCACAGACAGGGAGTCAAGGAGGTAATCTGACAAATGTGGTCCCTCGCTCCCCTGAGTCCCCACTACAAGGGAAACAGACCCATCCTGGGTTACGTGTGGACTCCTCCTAAGGGGGGGGATCCAGCCAAGCACCTGACCCAGGGAACTTCCCTCCTAACTTCCCACAGGAGGGCAGAAACTCCCCAAATCCTGGGCAGAACTTGTTCCCCAGGTATCCACCCAACTTCCAGCCCCAAAATCATCCATCCTTCTTTCCCCACTTCCCTGAGCCCAGACCACCTAACCCAGGTTACTACCAGAGAAGGGATAGTTACCCTTCCCAGGATCAGCTCAGGGGAGAAAATAGAACCCCGTATCAGCCTGAGCGGGTTTCCCAACTTGAGCGCCAGGTCCAGAATATGGCACAGGAGCTGGGTCGCGTGCTAAGGGCTCAGCAGAACCCTCAAATGGGCATGCCGGCACAGAATGCACCAAACTCTGGGCCTGGTGCTCCAGAACAATGACGGGGGCAGCACCCCGATAACCCACTGGTTCCCAAGGAGGAGGCACAAGGGGAAGGGGGGTGTAAAGCCTTGGAGGAAGCTTCCTTCCCCACTTGTAAACAGCCCCTGGAAACCCAGGAACCGTAAACAAAATCTCCTACCCCTGAAAGTCTGCCACCCAAGGAGCAGAGAGGAGGTAGGAGAAACAAAGGACCCAAACAGACCCATTTTGTGGAGGAGGTACAGGTCTTCCAATTTGAGGGAGAGGGATCCTCAGAGGATCCTGGGAAAAGGATCTTCTCCTTCAGAGATGGGGGAACTCCTCCCAAGGAAAAATGGGTCCCAAGGGATACCAATCCAGACTGGGTAGATGTGGGGATTGAGATGTCGCCGCCCATCATTCTATCCCAGAACCAACAATACCGAAAAACCCTGGTTCAAACCCATCCTGTTGACTGCCTCCAAAAAGGGGGGGGGCAGCCCAGAACCGGAACAAGGGGAACCCAAAACCGCATCCATAGACTGGGTAGATGTGGGGATTGAGCTGTCGCCGCCCATCATTCTATCCCAGAACCAACAATACCGAAAACCCCTGGTTCAAACCCATCCTGGTGACTGCCTCCAGAAAGGGGGGGGGGCGGCCCAGAACCGGAACCAGGGGAACCCAGAACCGCACCCTTATCCGATTGCCAACTTTTTCTTTCAGATTCCCAAAACTCCCTGCCGAACTCTGCCCAAATCTCTTCCCTCTCAATGTCCAAAACCAGAAAATTAGCCCACCAGTTGTCCGAAAATGTGCATTATCTGTGCCCCCTTGAGGAGAAAGAGGGAAGATGCTATGCCCCGGTACAAGTACAGGGGTAGGGTACAATTTTGGCACTGGTGGACACTGGATCCCAAGCTACCCTTCTGTCCAAAAGGGCCTTTGATGAACTAAATGCAGGAAGGGGGAGAATTACCGAATTCCCCTCACCTCTCTTCCTGGACAACTTCAGAACTTTGACGGGAAGGAAATTCCCGTCGAGGGGACTGCAGATTTGGACATTAAAATTGGGCGACACAAGGTGAAACACCCGGTCATAGTAGTGACTCCAGAGGGCACCCCTAGTTTACTAGGGAATGACCTCCTCAGAAGGTTGTCACCCCTAATAGATTGCGCAAACAAGGTCTTCTGGACCCAGACTAGCCGACCAATATAATTATGTATATGGAGCTGTTTACCGGTCCTTGGGGGCTGTTCATATTGCACAGCGCCATCGTCTCACTTGTGCTGACACTGAGTTTTTTTTTACTCATTTGTATCTCACGCAGCCTTCCCATGCGTGTTGGCGCTCTTGTTCTTCATCTTGGTGAATGTTTTCTATCCCAAGCTTTTTTGTGATCAGCAACTTGAGACATGTATGCGGCCTTGTACATCTTTACGCACAGCCCGTTACATGATGTATGGTAATGTTAGAAACAACCAGCTCCTACCAGTCCTTCAACTATGCGCCATACCTGTCTGTGTGGCTCTTTCAAAATGGGCAATAACTTTCAAGTAGGGGGTAAACAGTGAAATGGTGTGGTGCTGCCACCTGCAATGCAACGTCGATGTGTTTCTGTCAGCGGCATGAGCAGTGCATTTCACAAAGAAGGCACACCATTTCTTTCACCGTCATTTGTGGCTCGTTCATCATCAGTGCCCCAGGCTTGAGATTTGATTTGTCGGGGCTTTTCAATTCATAAAGATGCTTCCTAATAATCCGAGAAACACAGGAGGTTACTGTGACATTTATACAACCTGCACATTCTATGACTTCCTTTTCTCTCTCTTTTGCAATATGAGGGTAAATGTATTATTAGATCTTGTGGGATTTTGGTATAATTTTTGAAAAATGCTCATAAGAATGACATGTGATACAACTGAACATTTACCTTGGTGTTAGTGGATTGGTGGGGAAGTATATGTTTTTGCTTACTACTTGACATGTGATGCTTTTATGTTGATAATGTATTCCGGGGCGCCTTTTCTCTGGGTCTTGTGTGTCACTGTTTGTGCACCAGTTTCGGGAGCACCCTTGTAGTAATACATATTGTGGTTGCTGGGGTTAGTGCAAGTAGTCTATGGCACTGTTGTTATGGCTAAGCGGTTTGGTGGTGTGTGTTTACTTTTCCCATGTGATCTAGCAATCTTGTGCTGATCTTGATTTGGTCATAGGTCGCTTGTTTTGAGTGGCTGCTGATGGATAAAAGTTTTGTTTGCAGTGGTGAGTTTGTCTGAGACTATATACATAGTAACGCCAGCATTTTTGGAGTGATGGGTCTTTTGGGGTTTTGTTGAGGCTTTCTCAGGTTCCTGTTTGGGGGGGAATATTACTTGTTGTTCACGACTTGTACTTGTTGCACTGTCTAGATGGATAGTTTATACCTTTTAAATTTGGGCACAGCTTTCTGGAGGGTGGTCATGAATAGGTCTAGTTTTGTATATATTGTAACTCATAGTGGGCCCAATCGCTGTTGGGCTCGTTTTTGTTCAATTTACTTGTATCTTTGTGTCTTTTGTTTTGTTTGTCTGTTTAGCAAGGTGTGTGTTGTTTTTTGCTTTGACTCGATTATCCATTGTCAATTGCTTATTGTTCATCATTTTGATGTAATGCACTTTATTGAGGTCATGTGAATGGTGATTCTGCTGATTTTTGCTTTAGAGGGAACTAAAGTATGGGCGTATTGACTATTGGTACTTGGAATGTTAAAGGTATGAGGTGTCCTTCTAAAAGGAAAAAAATTCTATCCAGATTATGGAGGGAAAAGATTGATGTGGTTCTTTTTCAAGAGACACACCTTGAGGCTGGCACTGAGAACCTCCTTACTAATTCTAGATATACGAAGGTGTGGTTGAATGGTTATTCTACTAATTCACGAGGAGTTGGAATTTTGGTTAGAAGGGGGTTGGGTGTAAGTGTTGATAAGATAGTTATGGACGATGCAGGTCGGGTCATTTTAGTTGATTTGAAATTTGAAGATAGGCTCTTTACAATCGGCTCAGTTTATGGCCCATGTGCAGTGGGGGGTCTCTTTTTTGATACTGTAACTAAACTTCTGGCTGACATGAGGGGAGAAGTAATCATTTTAGGTGGGGATTTCAATTGTGTTATGGACTTCAAATTGGATAGATCTTCGGCGTGCTCCTTTACTGGCCACAGATCTAGTAGAGAATTTTGTGATTTTGTGGATACCTTTGATTTGATTGACTCTTGGAGAGTCTTGCATCCGAAGACAGTAGAGTATTCATTTTACTCTCCGGCTCATGATTCCTTTTCAAGGATTGACTATTTACTTATATCAGATCATATGGCTGAGACGATAATCGAAGCTAGAATGTGTGAGCGGCATCTTTCGGATCATTCTCTAGTTTTGGTTAGATTGTGTCTTGCTCCGCACTCTCCGGATTCTGCTAGGTGGAGGCTAAAACCATTTGTTCTGAAAGAGAAAAAAGCATTACAATCGCTTTCTGGTTTTGTGTCAGACTATTTTGCTGTAAATAAGGGCTCGGCTGATAGTTTAATGGTTTGGGATGCGTTTAAGGCCTCAGCTAGGTGTGAATTGATTACTTGGACATCTAGAGTGAGGAAGGAAGGGGAGGCAAAAATGAGAGATCTTGAGCTGGATCTGGGTAAATCACAATCGGCTTATGCTTGTACTGGATCAGTGAGGGATCGTTTAAAGATGGAAAGGTTGTATGAGCAGTTGCGTCTGGAGTCTGAGATTCAAGCAGACCGTGGGACTTTTTATTCTAAACAGCGCTTCTGGGAGAGAGGGGATTCTGGGGGTAAATTGCTTGCGAATAGGTTGAAGTGTTTGTGCGAGAGGTCTTTTGTCCAGAAAATAAAAGATGAGTCTGGTAGGATTATTGTGAAAAGGAAGGATATTGGTGAGTGTTTTCGCAATTATTATGAATTGTTATACTCTGAAGAGCATGTGCTGTTAGAAAGTGATCTGGTGGAGTTCTTTGATAAGATTGAAGTTCCTTGTCTGTCTGATGAGGCCAGAGAATTTCTGGATGCTCCTATTTTAGTGGAAGAGGTGATAGAGGCCATTATTAAAATGAAGTCTGGTAAGTCACCTGGCCCAGATGGACTGCCGACTGAGTTTTACCAATCTTTTGCTGAGCAGCTAGCTCCAGAATTATGTGAACTCTATAATCGGTTTCTTATGGAGGGTGTTTTATGTCCTTCAATGAGGGAGGCAGTGATTACGGTAATCCCCAAGGAGGGGAAAGATGCATCGAATTGTTGTAATTATCGCCCCATTTCACTTTTGAATGTGGATGCAAAATTATTTACGAAAATTTTGACTTCCAGGTTGGATAAATGTATGGGTTTGTTAATTGGTAGGTCTCAAGTGGGTTTTATGAAGCAACGCCATGGATATGATAATATTAGGACCCTCTTGGATATTTTGAATTTGTCATCCTCAGGAATTGATGATTTGATTTTCATATTTCTTGACGCTGAGAAGGCATTTGATAATGTGGCTTGGGCTTTTTTAAATTTGACTTTGGTTAAGATGGGTTTTGGTCCCCTATTTATAAATGCTGTTGGGGCATTACAGTCGGGTATTAGTGCAAAGGTCTGGGTGAATGGGGTACTTTCATCTTCTTTTAGATTATTTAAAGGCACACGTCAAGGATGTCGACTATCACCTTACCTTTTTAATTTGGCTCTTGAGCCATTTTTGTCATATATTCGGCAGTCGGATTGCATATCCGGTTTTATAGTTGGTGAAGTTGAAGTTAAGGTTTTGGCGTATGCTGATGATATAGTTATTGTTCTTAGTAATCCTGTAGAGGGGGGAAACATCTTGAAGAATATGATTTCTGAGTTTGGTGGGCTCTCAGGTTATAAAGTTAATTGGGAGAAGACGGTTGTGTTTCCAGCTCGAGACGCTCAGGTGTGTAGACGATTATTAGATTGGAATTGTAAATGGGAAAACTGTAGGGTGAAATATTTAGGTGTCTTTTTGTCTAGAGATGTGAAAGGTATGGCGGAGTTCAATATAAAGTTCTGGAAAGCATGAGGACTATGCTCCGTAGGTGGAGTAGACTCTCTTTATCCATCTGGGCAAAGGTTAATGCTATTAAAATGGTGCTCCTACCTAAGGTTCTGTACATTATTCAATCGCTACCTTTAAGGTTTACGAAAAAAGTTTTGGGCCGTGTGGATCAGGTCTTTCAGGAGTTTCTATGGGGAGTTTCAAGGAAACCAAGGATACCCAGGTATTTAATGGTTAGGAGTGTACATGAGGGGGGTTTTGGTTATCCTAACATTGAAAATTACTACAAAAGTTTTTTGATTAAAAAATGTATATCGTATTTCTCGTTGAATGAATCAGACATTCCAGTTTGGGCTCAGATAGAAGAGTTTAAGATGAGACCCTTCCGAATTGAATCACTGTACTCTCTTGGAAAGTTACCTAAATCGGTCAGTACATTGCAGGCTGTCCATGCTTTCAAAGATGCAGTCACATCATTGATTGTAAGTGGAGGGCAGGGACTTCATTTCTATGGGGAGGCCTCCATTTGGCAGAATCCGGGGTTGCAGATCAATAATAAGATGCTATGCTGGAGGAGTTGGATGAACAAGGGTATATTACTTATTAGAGACATATGGGATGATGACGGTATGATATCTTTTGAGTCTCTGAAGCGGAATTTTATGCTACATAATAGGGAAATGGGGAGATATAGATTGTTGAGAGATTTGATTTCTGAGAGAGTATTAATGCTTACTGATACTTTGTTACAAAGACCAGAAAGGTGTAGTTTTATTTTAGTTGCGCCTCGTGCAGTGTCTAGTTATTTGAGGTTGTTCCCGGTTGTAACGCTCACCTGACTCCCACAGAGGCGCTGACCAGGACTGGAATGAAGTTGCTTCTTCCGGTGAGGCGCTGGACTCAGAGTATGGCAGGGCCGGTTCTTCTGTATGTGAAAAGGGAGGGGCGTTAATGATCTGCGGGGCAATGTGCAGCTTCCCACTCCCTTCACCTCCTGAACGAACCCCCTTTCTGTAATTCCCCTAGAATCTCACCTTTGGTTTTGTGATGGCGAGCTCTCCTTCCTGCTTCTGGTGCAGGGGCGCGTTGAAACCCAGTTAATTCACTGGATTCACTCTCATACATCCATGTTGGTTCTGCTAATGTCTGAGAATAAAAAGTCTCTATTGTCTTTCTTTCAGGTGCAGAACGTGGATCCCGAGAAGAACGATGAAAACGATGAAGAATGCTCAGGTTAGTGTTCAAAGAATGTTTTTCCTCTGAGTGCAATATTAAACGCTAATGCAGATGTCTTTTTCCCCATAGGGGCCGGGGTCAGAATGCTGAACGAGCATAGACCCGAAACGAGAGGTAAGTTCCGGTAAGTCTTTAATGAGAGTCTTTATTATGTCTTTTCATTCTCTCATTAATTCCGCTGTCTTTCTTTTCCCCTTAGGGGCCGGGGTCTGCAGGTGCCTGTATGCGGCAGAGACCCAAAATGAAGTATGACCCAAACAGGTAAGTCTAGATGGAAGCTCTGGCTTTCCTTATGCTCTTCTCACTCTCACCTTTGTTTTCTGTCTTTTTCCCCAGGTGCCGGGTTGATTCAGCGAATCCGAACGAGCGCCGCTGGCAATGGAGGCTGGCAGCAAGGTGAGTGAAATGCAGCGCGGCAGCGACTGGTGAGTTGACCTTTTAAAATGAAAGTCTTTCCTTTTCAGGATCGCCGACGGGACGACTCTTGGACGACGTTGAAACAGGTAAGGGCTCTTCTTTTGTCCAATTCTTTCTCCTTCTCCACATGCAGGTGTTTCAGGATGCAGGCGGGTGTGGCAGAAGTCAAGAAGCAGGAGCAGGCACGGCGAGCGTCCAGCTGCTATAGGCAGAACAACGCGAAGCGTGAGTTACTGATTAGGCGTGGTTTAAATAGCCTTTCAAAAAGTCCCAGGTATGTATCCTTCCACTCAGGTATGTATTCTTCCTCAGGCCACACCCGTGTGGTTAAGTAGTTCTAGAGACAAAATAGTCCCATCCAGGCCTCAAGGGGGCCTGGATGTTGCAGCAAGGTCTGCATCAGGTAAGTGTACACCCAAGCACTTAAACACAAGTCCTCGATTATGAGCCTGGCGCCTAAGGCGCCAGGACTGGGGTCCAATATGAGCCTGGCGCCTAAGGCGCCAGTATTCAGTCCAAAGGGCCCCGACTTGGGCCCGCTGAGACCTTCCTGGGGGAAATGATGACTGCCACTGGGGTTGCTGGGCCCGGCCTGGTTCCTTAGAGGTAGGCATCATGACAGTACCCCCCCTCAAGGCCCCTCCCAAGGTTGTTTCCTCCGGGGTTTTGGTTTATTCGGGAATCTTCGGTGGAACCTTTGTATTAATCGTGGTGCGTGAACATAGTTACTGGGTTCCCAAGATCTTTCCTGAGGTCCATATCCTTTCCAATCAACAGGATAGAAGAGTTTTGACTTAACTATCTTGGAATCTAAAATGTCTTTCACTTCGAATTCTAATTCCCCATCAATTTGGACAGGTTCTGGAGGCTCAGACAGTCTGGTTCCAGGTTGTACTGGTTTTAGAAGTGATGTGTGAAAAACGGGATGAATCCGCATGTTGGATGGTAAATCGAGTTTTAAGGCCACTGGGTTGATTATAGCTTTGATGGTGTAAGGTCCAATGAATCTGGGGTTGAAAGTTCGAGGTCCTTTGAGAGGTAAATGTCTAGTTGCTAGCCACACCTGGTCTCCTATTTGGTAAGGAGGTGTTTTACTATGATGTAAGTCTGCATTTTCTTTGTATTTCTTCTTGGCTTGCTGTAAATGAGAAGTAGCCTCTTTGAAGGCTCAGGTAATTGTGGTATGCAGATGATTTACTGCTGGCATTTCCAGGGTAGGAGGAGGGTCCAGGTCTGAGGTTCGAGGGTGATGTCCATACAATGTGTAAAAAGGGGTTTGTCCGGTTCCAGAATGCACAGAGTTATTGTAGGCATATTCTGCGATCCAAAGAATGTCTTTCCAGTTGAACTCAGATTGGTGTAACATACACAGAAGATACTGTTGGAGAGTCTGATTTGTTCTCTCGGTTTGTCCGTCGGTCTGGGGGTGGTGGCTGGTAGATAACCACACATCGATTTGTGCCAGTTGGCAACATTTCCTCCAAAAATGGGAAATAAATTGGCTTCCTCGATCCGAGAATAGTATGGAAGGGAAACCATGTATGCGAACTATATTCTCCAGAAATTCCTCCGTCAAGATAGAAGCTGAAGGCAATCCTTTTAAGGGGATGAAGTGGGCCATTTTGGAGAACAGATCCACGATTACTAGGATAGTGTTGTAACGACAACAAGGAGGCAGATCCGTAATGAAGTCCATTGACAAGGTGTGCCATGGTGCTGGTGGAATATCCAGGGGTTGAAGTAGGCCGGCTGGTCTTTGCTTTTGACCCTTGTTTTGGGCGCAAATTCCGCAAGACATCACAAAAGACTTTATGTCTTTTCTCCAAGAAGGCCACCAGAAATGGCGTTTGATTTTTTCTTCCGTTTTAGCGATACCAGGATGTCCTTCCGTTAATGATTCATGATAATGGGCTATAACCTGTTCTTGCAATTCTTTACTTGGCAGAAATAACCGTTCCTGGAAGTAGGGTAAATTATCCTTAACGGTGTAATGAGGACCTTTTTGACTCCATTCCTGTAGGGCTGAGGAGTCTACAAGTTGTTTTACTTGAGTTTGGATGTCCTCAGTAGTTTGCAATGAAGTCAAGCCTAAGATTCTTTGTTCAGGTATAATTGGCACATGTTCTAAACTCGAATTGGGTTCTTCCATGCCAATCCGGGATAAGGCGTCCGCTTTACCATTCTTGCAGCCAGGGCGATAGGTAATTACAAAATCAAATTCCGCAAAGAATAGAGCCCATCGGAGTTGCCATGAAGATTGAGCTTTGGCCGTCTTTAAATACTGCAAATTTCTGTGGTCCGTAATCACGGTGATGGTGTGTCTTGCACCGAGAAGGTAATGACGCCAAGCCTTGAGAGCAGATTTAATAGCCAGTAACTCTTTGTCGGTAATTGCGTAATTAATTTCAGGAGCAGAGAATTTCCTGGACCAAAAGGCTACGGGGTGTAGTTGGTTAGTTTCCGGATCTCTTTGTGACAGGACCGCCCCCATGGCTAAACTGGATGCGTCAGTTTCAACTATATACAGGAGATCAGGATGCGGGTGTTTCAATACAGGTGCGGAGGTGAATTTGGTCTTCAGGTCTTGAAAGGCTTGTTCGGCCTCATGGGTCCATTTGAAACGTTTGTTCTTATGTAAGAGTGCTGTAATGGGCTGAACTATTCGGGAAAACTCTGGGATAAATCTTCGACAGAAATTGGCAAAGCCAAGCATACTCTGAACTCCCTTCACTGAACTAGGAGATGGCCATTTAAGGATGGCGTCCACCTTTCGTGAATCCATTCGGATGCCCTTGGGAGTCAGGATGAATCCAAGGAATTCGACTTCTGTGGTGTGAAAGACACATTTTTCTAGCTTGGCAAATAGTTTGTGCTGGTGCAATTTCTCAAGAACTGCTCGAACATGTTTTCGGTGATCAGACTCAGAAGAAGAGTACACCAGGATGTCGTCGATGTATACGATGACACAGACATCAATAAGTTCTCGAAGAACATCATTCATGAAGTATTGAAAAGCGGCAGGCGCGTTGCACAAACCAAAGGGCATTACCTGATATTCGAAAAGCCCATATTTGGTGCGGAAAGCCGTCTTCCACTCGTTACCTTCTTTCATTCGCACAAGGTGATAAGCTCCTCGGAGATCAAGCTTAGTGTATACACGAGCATCTTTTACTTGATCAAGAAGTTCTGGGATCAGAGGCAAAGCATAACGGTTCTTAATCGTTATCTGATTAAGGGCGCGGTAGTCAATACAAGTCCTAAGGTCACCTTCTTTTTTAGGGACGAAGAACAAAGCGGAAGAGACAGGGGACTTTGACGGGCGAATAAAACCATTGGCAAGGTACTGATCCAAATACTGACGCAAATGCTGGTTTTCAGGTTCAGTGAGAGCATAGATCCTGCTACACGGCGGTTGAGCACCGGGAACTAAATCGATCTGGCAATCGTAAGAACGATGGGGAGGTAACGTGTTAGCCTGTTCTTTCTGAAATACATCCTGGAATTCAAGGTATTCTGCCGGTAGTTGAACAGTGGCAGCGTAGGATTGAGCAGTCGGCCAATCGGCCCGTGGCCGAAGAGAATTAGAGCTGGCTGGACTGTGGGCCGGTTTTTATTAGCACTTAGGAGCCGATTTATTACACACGCACATAATAAATTGTGTCAATTTGACAATTTCCACTCTTAGCTGCCTCTCGGCCTGATGGTGCCGGCGGCCTCTGGGCTGCCTGGGCGGCCGTGGCATGGTGTTAGTTTGTTTACTTTCCTGAAAGTAACAACAGGCAGGCCACCTCCGTGGCGCGATGCTTACCGGGGAGAGAGAGAGCAGAGCAGGCCATTTGGTATTCAGTTTCGTTTCGCTTCTTTTTGAATTTTGCATTCAAAAGGAAGCGAGACTTTGAGTGCTGACCAGTGGCTGAAGTGTGCAGGAGCGGGTGGGAGAACGCTGCTCCTTTACTTTTTTTTTGTGGTTTCACCGTCCTATACTTTTTAAAAGTAAAGAAACCACTCCGGAACGGATTCGATTTCAATTAAAAGTAGCAGAGGAAGAGGTCGGAGCTTGCTGCTCTGCGGTATACAGTGAAGAGCTGTGGAGGCGCCTGGCATTTAGCAGATGGTCTGTTTTTTCTGCACGTGCAGCGTGCTCTCAGTGCGCATATGCTACTCCATCAGGCACAGCGCTTTCCATTACACTGGCTTTGACCAAGCCTTCCTGTACACGTTGAGGAGTGGAAAACAAAATGAAAAGCGCTCTGCAGACACATAGGTTGGTCAAACAGACAGGCAAGTTGGCCCAGCTGGTCGCAGCTTCCAGCTTGGTGAGATCATGTTACTTGGTAAGCTTTCATTAGACTTTTACGCAGAGCATCAGGGGGATTAGTGAAGGATGAAGCCTCCCCCTCCAATTCCCAGGCACTTTCTCACAATGCAGTTAATTCCTGAAGTATCATTGATTCTGCCTGCACAGTGATGCCCATCCATTGCTATAAATCTGTAAACACAGGGCTTTAAGTGGGCCGGGGCCTGCCGGGGCTGGGCCCCGGCAGGCTCCGAAATGTCGTTTTGAGGCGGGGCCCTGCCGGGGCCCACTAATCTCCCCTGGCAGCCCCAGCCACTACACGAAAAGGCATTTTTTTCTACAGCCTGAAGCTCTCCCCCGTGTGCGAGAGCTTCAGGCTTCAGAAAAAAATGCCTTTCAGCCATAATGGTGGCGCCGCACCTACGAGGCATCCCTTTAATCAAGTGATGCACGTGGGCCGGCGCCACCATTATGGAGAAAAAGTGAGGCCGCTGGAAGCAGAGGCCTTGCTTTCTAAATACTGAAGCTCCCGCGGATTCGCGGGAGTTTCAGTCCTTAGGAAAAAGCCCTCTGCTTCCAGTGGCCTCACCCTTTCAGCCTTGATGGTGACGCTGCCCCTCCCCAGCTGGCGAGGGGCAGCGCCACCATTAAGGCTGAATAGGCGAGGCGCTGTCCCCTGCCATGCAAGCCTATGGAATATGAGTGCAGAGATCAGCACCCTCTCCATCATAGGGGAGAGGGTGCTAATCTCCACAAAAGGCTGCCTGGCAGGGGTGCCAGTAGCCCATTGAGCCGGGGCTCGTCAAGGGGGCTTGGCCTAACGGGCCATCAAGGCCCCCGCTGTTAGGCCACGCCCCCTCGATGAGCCCCGGCTCGATTTGTAGTGCCACTTAAGGCACTGTGTAAACATATGCATAAAAATGTGTCTTAGCAAAGCAAAATGCAACGCTTGTCTTTAAAATGTGAAGTATTTTATTTTCTGCAAAGTAAAAGCCTTTTCAGCAAAAGCAAATTGCAAGTGCCTGTGCGCTTGCACGCTATACTATAGCAACTGAGAGGGAAACGTTTGGGGTATTATTATATTCATTTTTAAACCCATTTCCCCATTTAAGTGCACTGTTATTTAATGTATGCCAGGTATGTCATGACGGGACGGCACCAGTGTGCTCCCTTACTGACGTAGATTTACTGCAAGAAAAAACGTTCAGTTTCTGAGATAAAATAAAAGCATTTTGAAGTTGTTTTGTCTTTTTGTGTAAGTAATGCTGCTTGCACAGTAACCTTGTGATGCAGTTGCTTGCGTGGGGCTGTGTCCCTGAGATTACTTTAGGCTTCTCCCGTCTACGTCTACGTTGATTTGGTTATTGGGTAAATGCAGCGTGTTAACGTGCAGATCAGTTAGCCATAGAATGTCTTGCTGTCAGCACACTTTCCAGTGAACTGCATGCATTCTACGCCTATCCATATCTGCACAGCGTTGTCTATGTTTCACATGATGTCTGCCAACAACAGGCATTGTTTGTTTCTTTAAATATATTTTTACAACTGCATATTTAGCTTGTAATAGCGCTGGAGTAGCAGGGTCATATATAGCAGAAGATACGACAAGCTATATTTGAGAGGAGGCACAAACACTATTTAAGCGCCGCGGATAACGCTAAAGTTGCAGACTCCAAAAGCGCACAGCCCACAAAAGGCCAGGGGCATGCATGGGAATATTTTGTAACCAAACAACCCCTCGGTTTTGTTTTTGTTTTTTATTACAGTGAAAGGCACTTTTCTAACTAGAATTCTGTTACTCCAACACTTGTCAATTTTCTGATGTCCCCTTTGCATACTTCTCAACCTTGTCCGATGCAGGGGCCTTTTTGTTATGTGGCAGTTCAGGTCAGACCTTCCTGTGGGGATGGGATCAGGCTCCTAACATTAACACATTTAACTGTAATAACTTCACCGCAAGCCTCCCTGATACTGTTCAGTGCTTGTGTGAGAGCGTGAGTCAATGTAATTATTGAATGTTTCTGTGGCCTATTCTATTGTGAATACCTACAAACTCCACGTTTTGATATTGCTGTGTCCAGGATTTTTAAATAACCAGCTAAAATAGGTATTATTTCTCACTTTTATGCATGGTGCTCCATGCCATATTCCTCCTGCTTCTTAGCGCTGTCACAATAGGTATTACTACCAAATTTGATGGTACTCAATTTATCAACTTCAGAAGGATGAAGGGTTATTTTGGCTCTGCTGAGATGTAAAATTGGTATGGTGTGTGTACGCGCATGCAAGATTTACTGTCCCTCTGGAGACGTGGGTTAGACCAGCGCTTTGTTGCATGCACCCTGAAGCCTGAAAGGTAGATGCATGAAGGCTTGACATGCGGCCAAATTTGCACCAGACGTGCAGATTAACTTTACTGGTCGGCTGTTAAATCTCAGTTACCAGTTTAATGGTATCCACACCACAATACAGAATAATTGCTCATTTTACTATAGCCGATATGATAGCTCAGTGGGTTGAGCGCTTGCTGCTGCAATGAGTGTGTGATCTGCAGGTTGCAGGTTCGAACCATCTCAGCCTTTCATCCTTCCGAGGTCAATAAATGAATACCACGCAGGTTGGGTGATATTGTATGCATATTTGTTCTATAAAAAAAGAGTTTAAGAGTAAGTTGCTATACAATAACATATCATTTGGCCTTGGATGTCTGCTTGCATTCACAGTATGGATCTATACACACAGATATTAATGATACATATGGGGATCCATTCTTGTATGAAATGTATATCATATTAGTGAAATCATAACCATATTTTTCGTAGTGTACTTAGGAACAATGCTATGTGATGCCACTTCCTGTTTTATCAAGGGGTGAAAGGTTGTGTTTATGCCACTCCTGTGCCTCAGAGCTGTGGACCCTGTCACAGAACCGTATGCAAAGTTAGGTTATTTTATGAGTTGTGTTGTAATGTGACAGACACATGAACCCTCCATAAGTAGGATTCTCTGGAAAGTGGTGAATTGACACAATTCACCAATCACGGATGATGGTTTGAGGGCCACTTTTTTGAGGCGCAGGGTGGGCCACTTTTTTGAGGCGCGGGGTGGGCCACTTTTTTTTGGATGTCCGGGCCTATTTCTTGTCCCAGTCCGACCCTGAACAGTGGTGAAAGTTACTGTGGCTAAACTTAAAGCTGGATTTCTTGGATAACAAGTTGGTCCGCAGTCTGGAAAGGTGATTCTCTTTGCTCGCCAGTCTATTTGAGGATTGTGTGTTTCTAACCAAGGAATTCCGAGGATAACTTGGAATTGTGGAGCCTTGATTATGTCAAACACTATCGCTTCCCGATGTCCATCTTGAGTCACTAGTGTCACTTCTGTGGTGGAATGCGTTACCGGCCCAGAGGCTATTTCGGTACCATCAAGCGTAGTAATGACTTCCTGGTTAACTTTTGGATGGAGAGGGAGGTTCATCCTATAGGCCAATTCGCGATCCACGTAGTTCCCAATAGCCCCGCTGTCGATGTATGCCTTGATGGCATGTAACCGTTGGGGCTTTTTAGGGTCCACGAGCACCATTGGCAAGACAAAATGCGAGGTCAAAGAGTTCGTTTTCAAGCTCAGCAAGCGGACCTCTACGCTTGTCGGGCTAGGTCGTTTCCCGAATCAGGTTCCATTACACCAACCACCTTTTTAGGTGGTTTTACCGGACAATCACGAAGAAAGTGACCGGAAGCCCCGCAATAGAGGCATAGTTGCTTTTGCCGCCTTCTCTCACGTTCCTTCTGAGTTAACGGCCCCTTCACTCCACCTTTTTGCATGGGTTCAGAAACTTCGGTATTCCTAGGGTTAACGTGGGTCCTGATCGGTACTCGGGTTTCATACTTGAACCGATCAGCTTTTCTATTCTGAAGTCTGTGATCCAGTTGTACAACTAAATCTAAGTATTCTGCGCAGGCTTGGGGTGGATTCACCACTTGGGCCAGAACATCTTTTAGCTCTCTGCGCAGACCCCGGTGAAATAAAGTGATTCTTTTATTTTCAGGCCATCCGGTTTCCACCACCAGTCTGTTAAAGGAGGCTATATAAGACAAGAGGTCTTGGTTACCTTGTCGTAAAGATAGCAGTTCGTTGTCAAGGGCCTGTTTCTGAGAGTGTCGAGCAAACAATCTTTCCATGTTGGCCTGAAACCCCTGAAAGTCCTGGAGAATGGGATCATTCTGATTCACCAAAGGAACAGACCAATCGGCAGCACAGCCACTTAGATACGATAACACAAAGGCCACTTTGGTCTGATCATCGGGGAAGGCCCCAGGTCTGCATAAAAAGTGTAAGCGGCATTGGTTCATGAAAATGGCATATTTCTTAGGGTCCCCCGCAAAGCGTTCAGGCGGGGCCAAAGGCATGGAACCAGGTAGATTGAGGTGTACTGGATTACTCAAACCCAACGAAGTGGAAGGCCCCCCGGAACCAGGTAAAGGCATTTGTCCGGCCTGGGTCTGTAACAAACGTTTGGCCAGGTCATCAGTTCGTTCCTTGGAGAGAATCAGTTCCCTTTTGAGGGCGTTAGTCTCCTGGCGGGCTGAGTGTACCTCTGCCCTTAATTCCCCCAAAAGCTGGGCCAGCTGGTCAGTCTCAGAAGTTTCCATAGCGCCCGGGTGGGAAATTATTGGTAGGCTTCGCGTTCTGTAACGCTCACCTGACTCCCACAGAGGCGCTGACCAGGACTGGAATGAAGTTGCTTCTTCCGGTGAGGCGCTGGACTCAGAGTATGGCAGGGCCGGTTCTTCTGTATGTGAAAATGGAGGGGCGTTAATGATCTGCGGGGCAATGTGCAGCTTCCCACTCCCTTCACCTCCTGAACGAACCCCCTTTCTGTAATTCCCCTAGAATCTCACCTTTGGTTTTGTGATGGCGAGCTCTCCTTCCTGCTCCTGGTGCAGGGGCGCGTTGAAACCCAGTTAATTCACTGGATTCACTCTCATACATCCATGTTGGTTCTGCTAATGTCCGAGAATAAAAAGTCTCTATTGTCTTTCTTTCAGGTGCAGAACGTGGATCCCGAGAAGAACGATGAAAACGATGAAGAATGCTCAGGTTAGTGTTCAAAGAATGTTTTTCCTCTGAGTGCAATATTAAACGCTAATGCAGATGTCTTTTCCCCCATAGGGGCTGGGGTCAGAATGCTGAACGAGCATAGACCCGAAACGAGAGGTAAGTTCCGGTAAGTCTTTAATGAGAGTCTTTATTATGTCTTTTCATTCTCTCATTAATTCCGCTGTCTTTCTTTTCCCCTTAGGGGCTGGGGTCTGCAGGTGCCTGTATGCGGCAGAGACCCGAAATGAAGTAGGACCCAAACAGGTAAGTCTAGATGGAAGCTCTGGCTTTCCTTATGCTCTTCTCACTCTCACCTTTGTTTTCTGTCTTTTTCCCCAGGTGCCGGGTTGATGCAGCGAATCCGGACGAGCGCCGCTGGCAATGGAGGCTGGCAGCAAGGTGAGTGAAATGCGGCGCGGCAGCGACTGGTGAGTTGACCTTTTAAAATGAAAGTCTTTCCTTTTCAGGATCGCCGACGGGACGACTTTCGGACGAGGTTGAAACAGGTAAGGGCTCTTCTTTTGTCCAATTCTTTCTCCTTCTCCACATGCAGGTGTTTCAGGATGCAGGCGGGCGTGGCAGAAGTCAAGAAGCAGGAGTAGGCACGGTGAGCGTCCAGCTGCTAGAGGCAGAACAACGCGAAGTGTGAGTTACTGATCAGGCGTGGTTTAAATAGCCTTTCAAGAAGTCCCAGGTATGTATGCTTCCACTCAGGTATGTATTCTTCCTCAGGCCACACCCGTGTGGTTAAGTAGTTCTAGAGACAAAATAGTCCCATCCAGGCCTCAAGGGGGCCTGGATGTTGCAGCAAGGTCTGCATCAGGTAAGTGTACACCCAAGCACTTAAACACAAGTCCTCGATTATGAGCCTAGCGCCTAAGGCGCCAGGACTGGGGTCCAATATGAGCCTGGCGCCTAAGGCGCCAGGATTCAGTCCAAAGGGCCCCGACTTGGGCCCGCTGAGACCTTCCTGGGGGAAATGATGCCTGCCTCTGGGGTTGCTGGGCCCGGCCTGGTTCCTTAGAGGTAGGCATCATGACACCGGTAGAAGAGAAATTTAGATCTTCATGGAATGCTCTTCGACTTATGTGGTGTGCTGAACTGGGTGGAGATATTTCTATGCAGGATTGGGAGGTTCTATGGAAGGTTCCAGTTAGGATGAAAATTGATCTAAATTTACGATATATTCAACAGAGGATTTTGGGGCGTCTGTTTTGGACTCCAGTTAAAATGCACAGATTTGGCTTAAGGGAGGATAGTATGTGTTGGAGTTGTTCTACGGAGGAAGGCACTTTGCTTCACATGTTATGGAATTGTTCGAGGGTTAAAGGTTTTTGGAGTGAGGTTTTGGATAGAGTTGATTTGGTCGGGAACATCTCTTTTCCAAGGACACCATCATCAGTTCTTTTGAAATCACCAGTGGGCACTCGTCACTTTAGCTATGCGACTCTGTGTTGGGCTAATAAGGTGTTTTTGGTGGCGACTCGTCAAATTTTACGCCTCTGGAAGACGAGAAAGAAACCAAGTATTGATGAATGGTTATCGCAGGTGCAGTTGCTGTCAAGATTTGAGAGGATTAAGTATTATGCTTTACATAAAGAAGAATTTTATAAGGAACAGTGGGAGGCTTTTAATGAACTCTATGTGTGAATTAAGCGCTGATGGGCGATGGTTTTTGTTTCAGAGTGGTTAATTTACTATTGTGTTCTTTTTATTGTGTTTGTCTTGTGTGGTTGTGAGTTTTTTTTTTTTTTTCTCTCTTGTTTTCCTCTGATTTTTTGCTAGTTATCATTTCAAATTAGGTTTGTTGCGATTAGTAGAGATAATTGATAGGTTTTTCTTATTTATTCTGTACTCTTTGTATCAACTTGTATAATGCTTTTTTCGTTTTATTTGTCGTTTTCTTGTTATCATAATTGTTGTTTTGGAATGATATGTATTTCTTTTGATAAATCTTTAAATAAAGTTGTCAAAAAAAAACAGAGTGTTAACCATGTTAGTTTAAATGGCACCTGCCATATGGTTGAACAAAAATCTGACCAAGTAGAATTTCACTTCCAGAACAACCAAATTCCAGATGTGACAATAATAGCAGTAGGACAACAGACTGGTGAGGGGGGGTCCTCTCTATTTCTGAAAATCAACCTTCCCTCCAGTTTAAGGTGGTATTCCACACTGGAAGGAAATACTCTGAAATTCTTTACTAATCCACAATCAGAAACTCCCACTCCTATAGTCCAGAAAGATGTGAAATCAGCTCAGAGCCTGGCTGATGTTCAGCAAATTGGTGAGCAGTTGTTCATCCCTGTTCAGTTAAATGATGGGAAGGACTCTGTTCTCACCCGAGTGTGTGTGAACAACAGTAAGAGCTTCATCAGCGAAGCCATGTTCCGCCAACTCCCAAAAGATCCAGCCATTCCCACATTCAAACTGGTAGACAAATGGGAAATGGATCTGGAAACAACCAATTCGAAACATCTCCTGCCAAGCAGGTGTGTGCTCAAAATCTCCATTGGCAACAAGAGAATAGTCCATAATTGTTGGGTCGTGCGAGATGTCACTGCCGCCTTTTACTTAGGCAGTGACATTCTCAATCACTTTGCCATTAGTTTGGTCCTAATAAACTTCAAGGCTTGGTCCGATTAGCGGATAATCCCATGGGCTTTGATGATCCAGAAAAAGCATTTAGGTCAGCTGAATTGCTACCTTATGCAGTTGAAATTCAGGTTAAAGAGGAAGTCACCATCCCAGAAAGGACCCGACAATTCTCCCTGGAAGTGAAAGTTAAAAGAGGATAAAAATGGAAAAACCCTGATGCTTATATTCATCTAAATGCTTCTCTCCAACAGCAAAGGTTGGAGGTAAACCCAACACCATTAGTCAACATAGAACGTGACACCATTCCAATAGAGGTGGATAACAGCGACTTAAAGAGTATTACTCTAGCCGCGGGCACCATTATTGGAATGGCGGTTGATGACCGACATTTCTCCATTGATTTAGGAAATTAACTGTTAGGACCAATCCCCAAGGACTGTTTTGACAGTGACAGTGATGACAATACAATACCAGACAAGATCTTTACCCGGCATGGGGGGAACTTCCTGGTGTACACTTCCTGCCCTTATGGTAAGGAAGATGTGACTTGTGACTTCAGGAGGGATGAGGTGATATTCCAGGTCCATGAGGGCTGCCTTTCCCACCTGAAGCCTCCAGTCCAAATCAGCACTCTTACCAGGGACTTCTGAGGCCGCTGAGATAGCAAAACCAGAAGTCTTTCCAGGCTTCAGGCAGATGGTGGAAGAGAGAGTCAACCTAGCTGACGCCTGTGTGACTCTGGAACAGAAGCAAAATTTGAAACAAGTTTTCTTGGATTTTCAAGATCTCTTTGCGGTAAACTCATATGACTGGTCGCACTGACATCCACACAACAACAATTCCCACGGACCCTGGCATGACTCCAGTGTTTGTGAAGCAATATTGTTTGCCTCTCGCGTCCATGGAGTTCCTTACTGAAATAATTAAGAACCTTGAGTCCCGGGGGATAATCCGTCCAGTCCACAGCACCTTCAATAATCCGGTGCTGGGGATATTGAAGCCAAACGGCCAGTGGAGACTCTGCGCCGACCTTAGGGAGCTCAACAAACGGGTCCATACTTCCCGATGGCCTCTTCCCTACATTGACCAAAGGCTGGCCCAGATCCAGGGGTCACAGGTATTCACTGCAATAGACCTGACCAATGGATACTGGACTGTGCCTGTCAGTAGGGAGGACCAATACAAACTGGCTTTTACCTTTGGGGGCCAGCAGTACACATGGACCCGGACTCCCTTCGGATACCTCAACTCCGGCAATGAGTTCAACATTTTCCTACACAAGGTCATGCCCGACCTGGGTGCGAGGGGTAACCTGGCTTATGTAGATGATGTCCTCATCAAAAGTTCAACTGTGGAGGAACATATAGCGGAGATCCGTTATGTTCTGACCCAGTTGAGGGCCGCCGGAGCAAAACTTTCCTTTCAGAAAGCACAGTGGTGTAGAACCCGTGTTAATTTCTTGGGGCATGAGATTACTCCTCAGGGTCTCTGTCCCCAGGAAAAGAAAGTGGAAGCACTCCAGAAACTGAAAGACCCCACAACTCTGCAGGAACTAAGGAGCCTCCTTGGACTGACTAATTACAGCAGAAAGTTAATTGAGGGCTACGCAGAGATCACCAGACCCCTGATTCATCTCTTGAAGGGGGGGGTCAAGTGGGAATGGGGTCCAGAACAATCCGAGGCAGTAAGACAGCTCAAAAGAAGCCTCTCACAAGCGCCTTGCCTAGCTTACCCTGTCAGAAACAAGGAGTTTTTCCTGGAGACAGGGTTCTCTAATACGTGCTTGATGGCAGCATTATATCAAAGCATGACAAGGTCAATAAAGTAATCTCCTATGCGAGCAAAACTTTATCCTCTGTGGAGGAAAAATTCAACGATTGTGAGAAGGCACTCCTGGCAACGGTGTGGGCATTGAAGAATTACCGCCCGTTCATCCAGGGGGAACACATCATAGTGGAGACTCCACACCAGCCTCTGCAATATCTCCAAAGTGACAGAATCCGGGCCGGAAATGTAATTCCCGAATTACTTCCTGGATTCTGTCAATGCAAGGCTTTCCTGTGGAGGTCAGATATGGCCAAAACAAGAAGAGTCCCCTCGCACGAGGTCTGGCTGACTTGCATGATTGTGCCAGAGAAAACTGTCTCGAGGACGAAAGTCTAAAAATCAAGGACAACATGGAGGCATACCTTAATTCCCCACACAAAGTCTTTGAAGAAGACAAGTGTGAGGGAATGCCCACTGTCTATGTCGATGGATGCTCTTACCATGTTGACAACAACGGGGAAAAAGAACTTGTGGCCGGCGTAGGGAATGCATGGGTGAATGAGTCCCCAGAACCCTCCGCTGGATACAAAATTGGTCCCCGAAGGAGTCAGGTGGCAGAATTGATGGCTGTGTATCAAGCCATCCTCACAGCTGTCCAACATCAACTCCATGAACTGGTCATAATCACAGATTCGGATTATGTACAGAACGGGTTTGTGGAGCACCTGGTTAATTGGAAAACCAGAGGCATGTTATGTGCTAATAACAAACCCTTGAAACATGGGAAGTTAATTCAAAACATTGATGATCTGGTCACCTCGAACGGGATGACCATCTACTGGAAAAAGATCAAAGGTCATTCCAAAGTAGAGGGACCAGACAAAACTGGAAATGACTTAGCTGATCAGCTGGCCAAAACCGGGGCCATCTAAGGAAATCTAATAGAGATTGAGTCCCTGTTGGGGGAAATCCAGGTCACTGCTATCACTAGGTCCCAGACAAATGCTCACAATGATCTTTCAACTGCACAATGGAGTAAGGAGACCCCAGATGCTGATTTGATCACGGCTCAGAAGGGGGATCAAATAATTGGTAAGTTTTACCAATACATTTAGGACCCTGAGAACTTTCCCCTGACGGATACCGATTACATGGGGAAAGAGGACCTTAGAGTGTTGATGAAATGTCCAAAAATGTTCCGAATCCAAGACGGTTTGTTGGTAGGGAAATCCCAAGCAGGCCATGATCAGTGGGTGGTCCCTACCTCATTCCGAAGCCTGATGTTAAGTCATGCCCATGATGCGGTCATAGGGGGTTTCATACAACACTTGAGATCTTAAGAGAGGTTGCATACTGGCCACACATGGGGCAGGACCTCGACCAATACTTGAAGGGGTGTCTTGTGTGTGCACAATTTAAGCCAACATCCCTCACACACCGGGCGCCTCTCCAAAAGAGGGGGATGACACTGCCATGGTTAGATTTGCAAATCGACTTCATAGGCCCCGTGATTCGCTCCTCTAGGGGAAATAAGTACATGTTGACGGTCACATGCTTATTTACTAAGTGGGTGGAATGTCTCCCGGCCCCAAACTGCAAGGCAGAAACAGCAGCTGCCCTGATGATCAACCACATCTTTTCGCGTTTTGGTCTACCCCAAAGGATTGAGTCAGACAGAGGTAGCCATTTTACCAGCGAAGTAATGACTAAGATGTGGGAGATACTGAGGGGTTAAAAGGAAGCTACATATTGCTTACCGGCCAGCCTCTTCTGGTGCAGAGGAGAGATACAACAGAACCATTGTTAGCATCTTAAAGTTTGTGGCAGATTCTGGGCCAAGTTGGAATATCCGATTACCTCTGGTCCTAATGGCCATCAGATCTACCCCTTCATCTGCAACTAAAATGTCACCATTTGAGCTGATGATTGGATGCAATATGGTGCTTTCCCAGCATTTGCTCTACAGGACCCAAGAGCAGACATTAATAAATGCCTCCACAACTCACAAATACGTTGAGAATTTAAGGAAACACCTCCAACATGCTTTTGCCTATGCTCAGCGGAATCTAGAAAGATCAGCCGAGAGTATGAAAACTCACTATGATTTGAAAACCACCAGGAAAGAATACAATTGTCATGCCGCCAGCGTCTAGTCGCCGGTGGGGGCTATGGAACGCCTGGCGTTGGCGGCGCTATTAGGTCATCCATTGTTTTTCCCTGTCCATTTCCAGGTTTACCGCTCTAGTCTTTCTCTGTTTTTTCCGGCTTCACTATTTAAGCACCGCCCACTTCCGGGTTCGGTGCGTTGCAACTTTGTTTCTTTCCGAGTTGCTGGCTCCGTGTGTTTTTTCCTTCGTGCTATTTTTTGCTACCCTTTGGTCTCCAGTCGGCGTCCCTTTGCCGTTCGCTTTCTCCTTTCCTTTCCCTTCCATGGCGTTCTGCCGCCATTCTGGTTTTCTCTTTGCTTCTTGCCCTCTCTTACTCCTTCATCCTTCACTCCTGGATTCTTCCAAGGACCTGCCTCGCCTTCCGTCTCCTGCTCAAGATTCTCGCTCCAGTCATCCTGCTTCTTACATCGGATCTGCTGAATTACTTCACATCACTCTCCGAAACTACAGGACCGTGAATTTGTTTCTCCGAGGGTTTTTTTGAGCATCCGCTTTTTTCCCTCATTACCCGGTCCCTGCGGGAAGGAAGCCTCTTGCTTCCCTGCTTGGCAGGGAATCAGGGTGGCTTCTCACCGCGGACGGCCATACCTCTTCTCTAAGAAAAAGAAGATTGGGAAAAAGGTTTACCGCCGCGACACTTCTCCAGAAGACTCAGGTGAGGATGAAGCCACGGAGGTAGTTAATATCATTGATAGGCCTTCCAAGGTTCCGGAGGTTGACAGTTTGCAACGCCCACAGTTAAGAACCATGGCCTCACCTGAGCAGGTGCAAGAACTGCTAACTGCTTCACATAACCTCACTCAAGAGTTACAGGCAGTAAAAACGGAGAACACTACCCTTAGACAGAGGTTGGACCGCTTCGAGTAGTCACGCAGTGATCTCCCTCCTATGCCATTATCCTGTGGCAAATACGACGGATCACCTAACAAATTTAAGGAATTCATGGAGGCTTGCGTGATCTATTTCACATTTAGACCTCAGTCTTACGCCTCAGACCAAGCCCGCATAGGGTTCCTCATTTCCAATTTGACCGGGAATGCCCTGTCTTGGGCAGCCCCTTTGGTAACCAGTGCCAGTCCTCTCCTTCAGGATTATGCTGGATTTACCGCCCAGTTCAAACTTGCGTTCGAACAACAAGAGACTACATTAGTAGCCAGTGAACAGCTACTAGATATCCGTCAGGGAAGCATGGACCTTTTGTCCTATATCTCCCGATTTAAAAGGGTGGCGGCTGATGCGGGCTGGCAAGAGAATGCCCAATACACAATCTTTCGTCGAGGCCTCAGAGAAGACCTTAAGGATGAACTGGCTAGGGTTAGCCGCCCTTCTACACTCTCGGAGCTTTGGGCCACGGTTCTCCAGCTCGATTTTCGGTTATCTGAAAGGCGGTCTGAGCGGCGGAGACAACGTGGGTTCCCCGTTTCCGCTAACCCAGCTACGTCCTGTTCCGTTCCCTCGGGTTCAGTAAAAGACGAGCCCATGCAGATCGGAACTACCAGGGGACCACTTACCCCCGAAGAACGGAAGCGGCGCAGATACCTCAATCTATGCATGTACTGCGGTTCCAACACCCATGTTTTGAGGGACTGTTCGGACGTACCTCCCCGCAGGTCGGGAAACGCCATACCTCGGAACTAGTAGGGACCAGTTACCGAGGGGGCTATTCTGGTCCCTATGTCTCTTTGTCCATAACACCTACCATCAATTCCTCCGAAGACAATCGTCTCATGGTTATTGCAGTCCAGTTGAACCACTTACATCAGACATTCGAAGTCCTAACTCTATTAGACTGCGGGGCAGCTGGATGTTTTATGGACGTCGTCTGGGCTGACAAGACTGGTATCAGTCGTCTGGAGAAGGAGGAAGATCAAAAGGTTGAGGGCGTTGATGGTACACCTCTAAGCTCCGGTCTTATCACTCATGCCACCTCACCCATGATCATGAAGGTTCTCCATCATACTGAGACCATCCAATTCGACTTGATTCGAGCAGCTCACTTTCCTGTCATCCTGGGGGTTTCCTGGCTCCGGAAACATAACCCTACTATTGATTGGACCAAGAACCAACTGTCTTTTTCTTCTAGCTTTTGCAAGAAGTCTTGCTCAATACAATCCTTGGCTGCAACTATCCATACCCTTCCAGATCCTCTTACCCTGACGGATGTTCGGTCCGTGAACAATATTCCTAAGGAGTGTCTTCATTATCCGGATGTCTTTGAGGGTGAAGGTCCCCAAGAACTACCCCCACATCGACCTGAGGATTGCCATATCACCTTGGTTCCCAATGCGGTAGTACCGTTTGGCCGCATGTTTTCTCTTTCCCTCAAGGAGAAGAGAGTTCTCAAAGACTACCTGGACTCCAATTTACAACACGGTCTCATTCAACATTCCCATTCGCCTGCGGGGGCATCTCTGTTTTTTGTTCCGAAAAAAGGTTCGGAGGAATTAAGACCGTGCATTGACTACCGGGGCCTAAATCAAGTTACAGTAAGAGACCGTTACCCCATGCCTCTTATGAAGGATATCCTAGAGGCTGTGCAGGGAGCACGGATCTTTTCTAAGATCGACCTTCGAAGAGCCTACCATCTTTTACGCATCCATCCTGGGGACGAATGGAAGACTGCGTTCCGGACTCCGTTCGGTCATTACGAGTATCGAGTAATGCCGTTCGGTTTGGTTAATGCACCGTCTATCTTCCAGCGTTTTATGGACAGAACATTCTCTGATCTTCTTTTTCATAGTGTCATAATTTACCTCGATGATATCTTGATATTCTCAAAAACCGCACAGATCCATAGTACTCATCTCATTCAAGTTCTTAAAAGGCTACAGGACCACCATCTCAAGGCCAATGTAGAGAAGTGTGTCTTTGGAGTCTCTCAGGTGATCTACCTTGGGTTTATTCTTTCCGCGGAAGGCATCCGCATGGACCCAGCTAAGACCAAAGCTATTTTGCATTGGCCTACTCCGGAATCTGTTAAGGACATCCAAAGGTTCCTTGGGCTTGCGAACTTCTATCGCAAATTCATTCAGGGATTCTCGGAGACGGTTCTCCCTATTACTAGTCTACTCAAGAAGACTTCCAAACCTTTTTCCTGGACTCAAGACGCTGATCAAGCCTTCTTATTGTTAAAGGAGAAATTTTGTTCTGCACCCATCCTCCGGCAACCGGACCAAGGATTAAGATTCATTGTTGAGACCGATGCCTCGTCAGCTGCTTTGGGTGCAGTCCTCTTACAGGAACATGCTGGTCTCGAATACCCAATAGCCTATCTTTCCAAGACCTTGAATGAAAGCCAATCACATTACTCCGTCATTGAGAAGGAACTTCTGGCCATGAAGACTGCTTGCGAAGAATGGCGTCATCTACTGCAGGGGGGAATCCACCCTTTTGAAATAAGAACGGATCACAAGAACCTCAAGGTCCTGCAGAATATGGAGTGCGTCAATTCACGCCAGGCCCGGTGGGCCCATTTTTTCTCCCAATACGACTTTCTCCTGACCTATCTCCCGGGATCTAAGAATATTCTAGCAGATGCACTTTCTCGGAGGCCATGTTCAGGTGGCGCGAACAGGGAACTTCCCAGTTTACTGCTAACTGACGTAAAATTCATATATACTGTAGATGCCTTTTTGGAGAAGGTACGTAAAGGCACACAATCTGAGGGGATTCCCCATACCGTTCCTCACTCAGACGACATCTCCATTCAGGATGGCCTGGGATTCAAGCAACAACGTCTCTACCTACCTGATTCCCAGACTCGACGCACCGCACTAAAATGGTGTCACGACGATCTTGTGGCTGGTCACCGGGGGGCGAAGAACACTCTGGAACTTCTTCGACGGAGTTTCTGGTGGCCAGATATGTCAAAAGAGGTGGACTTGTATGTCCGCTCCTGCCCTGCATGCCGTAGATCTAAGCATTCTACCCAACGACCCATTGGTTACCTACAGCAGAGTGAGGCACCAAAAAGACCCTGGAGTATTATCTCAACAGATTTCATCGTGGAACTGCCCGCTTCAGAGGGATGTTCCTGTATCATGGTCACGGTTGATTGTTTCTCTAAGATGGCCCACTTTACACCCTTGGCTGGGTTACCCACGGCAGCGGAGATGGCAACCGTGTTTGCAAGAGAGATCTTCCGTTTACATGGAACCCCCAGTAGAATAATCTCAGACAGAGGTTCACAATATACGTCACGCTTCTGGAGAGAACTATGTAAGAGGCTGGGTATTGATCGTGCACTATCGTCTGGTTTCCATCCCCAGACCAATGGACAAACAGAAAGGACAAACGCTACTCTTGAGCAATATCTACGTTGTTTCACCAACAACCAGCAGGACAATTGGGTTAGTCTACTCCCGACTGCAGAGTTTGCCTACAATAATGCTGTTCACAGTGCCACTGGTCTTAGTCCTTTCTACTGCTCTTATGGGTATCATCCCAGTTTCACTCCTTCCTTGTCTCTTGCTCATTCTACTGTTCCTTCTGTGGACTCCCTTCTCCTCACTTTGCAAGAAGCCCATAAGACTGCCATCAATAGTCTTCGGGCAAGTAGCCAGCGCTATTGTAACCAGACTAACCCCAAGCGCTTGCCTTCTCCCGCTTGGCAGAAGGGAACCAAGGTATGGTTATCCACTAAATACCTCCCGCGTTGGCTTCACCCCTCTAAGTTGTCTCCCAGATTCCTGGGTCCTTTTCCCATCCTGCGTAGGATCAACCCTGTTGCCTATCGGCTATCTTTGCCCAAACACATGCACCGCTTACATCCTGTTTTCCATTCCTCTCTCTTGAGGGAGTTTAGGCCAGATCCCTATCATCGCTCCATTCCGGCTGTACCGTCTCCGGTTGCTTTACCCCCGGAAGAGTATGAGGTGGCCTCCATTTTGGACTCCCGCTTGCGGGGTGGGCGCCTGGAATACCTTATCCATTGGAAAGGATACCCCCATTCTGAGGACTCCTGGGAACCTGTCTCCCATGTCCATGCCCCGTCTTTGGTTCAGAGGTTTCACCGTCTCTTTCCAGGCAAGCCGGGGAGGTATCCCATTGGAAGGGGGCATACTGTCATGCCGCCAGCGTCTAGTCGCCAGTGGGGGCTATGGAACGCCTGGCGTTGGCGGCGCTATTAGGTCATCCATTGTTTTTCCCTGTCCATTTCCAGGTTTACCGCTCTAGTCTTTCTCTGTTTTTTCCGGCTTCACTATTTAAGCACCGCCCACTTCCGGGTTCGGTGCGTTGCAACTTTGTTTCTTTCCGAGTTGCTGGCTCTGTGTGTTTTTTCCTTCGTGCTATTTTTTGCTACCCTTTGGTCTCCAGTCGGCGTCCCTTCGCCGTTCGCTTTCTCCTTTCCTTTCCCTTCCGTGGCGCTCCGCCGCCATTCTGGTTTTCTCTTTGCTTCTTGCCCTCTCTTACTCCTTCATCCTTCACTCCTGGATTCTTCCAAGGACCTGCCTCGCCTTCCGTCTCCTGCTCAAGATTCTCGCTCCAGTCATCCTGCTTCTTACATCGGATCTGCTGAATTACTTCACATCACTCTCCGAAACTACAGGACCCTGAATTTGTTTCTCCGAGGGTTTTTTTGAGCATCCGCTTTTTTCCCTCATTACCCGGTCCCTGCGGGAAGGAAGCCTCTTGCTTCCCTGCTTGGCAGGGAATCAGGGTGGCTTCTCACCGCGGACGGCCATACCTCTTCTCTAAGAAAAACAAGATTGGGAAAAAGGTTTACCGCCGCGACACTTCTCCAGAAGACTCAGGTGAGGAGGAAGCCAAGGAGGTAGTTAATATCATTGATAGGCCTTCCAAGGTTCCGGAGGTTGACAACAATGTAGGAGACCGGATTTATCTATACAATTTCCAAAGAACCAGGCCAAACAGAGAACACTTTTGCCTACTTGGAAGGGACCTTTTGAAATTATAGACAAGATCTCCCCAGTTGCCTACAAGATCCGCATCCCCAGAGGTAGTTTGGCAGAAGGGGAAGACACGTGGGTCCATATAAATCAGTTAAAGTGTTGCCATCCCAGGCACACTCTGCAGCAACTGGAGGAGTCCTCTGCAATACCAGAGGGGGCCGCTCCAGAGTAATTCAGTTCCAACCCTAAAATATCCCACATATAGTCTCTAAAATAATATGATTCTTGAATGAAAATGTCTTCTGATTATATCTTGTTTTTTAAAAAAAATAAGAATGTAAATGTCTATTGATTTATAAAATGTATATGTAGTGGGGGAGAAATGTCTACGAATAGGTATTGCCGCTTTGCTTTGTCATCCTAGGAGAAAGAAAACCTGGAGACTACTACGGAAGACGACCTGGGGACCGGGAGCAAAGATCAGAGGGGCCCGGGGTACCGCCCAATACTCCCATCAGGACCGGCGAGAGAACCGATCGATCCACCCTGATGGAGGAAAAGATGCTGAACTTTGTCATCTGCGGAATCGGAAGAAGATGATGCGGACATTGCAGCGCGTGGTTCAAAACATCCTTTGCTCCCGACTCCCCCTCGACTCGAAATCAAAGCGCAGTCGGGCAGGGGGGCTTGTCAGGGGTTTTGACCCATGTTCGAGTTATTATGCTGCAACATTTGGGGCTGTGGTCTCAGAAAATCCAAGATGGCCGAAAAAGCCCACATTGCGCCAGAATCCAGGAAAACTGCGCAGTTTTTGCGCACACCAAAATGGTCACCTGGCCTGCCACCCACCAGTGCGAGCGTGATGGAACAGAAGCACCATGAGTGAAACATGGTGCCAAGGAAAAACAGCAGTGCCTGTTAGCTCCAAAAGCGCTTTGAAATCACCTTTGTTTCTCTGAATACAAGCTCAAAATGCATATTTCAAAACTCTACTGCAGAATCTACCTTAATACACTGTTAGCAAGGATCATATGCTATCAAGTAAAATCCCCTTTTTGAAATGTATTAATTCAAGACAGCTCCCAAAAATGGGTGCAGTACCATTGCAAGCCACTGACCGGCGCTGGCGCTCTATAAATCCTGACAGGAGAGCTGTTTTGCAGAACTGTGCAGTGAAGGTGGTCTTATGTAATTAAAAGTTCAAAAGACTTGCTTTTCCTGAGAACTCTTAACACCTCAGAGACCCACACAACAGCTACGATATCACATGGCCGTGTTGATTGAGAGGGAGGAGTTTCCCCTGCAGCCTGCAGGACACAACACAATAGACCCTTTCAATTGAACAGAAATGCAGATTAGGGTGTAACTGTCAACAGCTGCCCTGCCAGGAAGGAGAGGCCTGTGATCTCTGACTCACCAAGTTCTGGGGGGCGGGCCAGAGTGGTTTGCGGATTCATATTGCAGCAAATATATCTTTAAATTAAATGCTTCTGAAATATTGTATTAAGCTCACAGAAATGTACAATTTGGGGGTCCTTAATATGGAAAATGCCCTCACGATTTGAGACCAAACTCCACTTTGTGCGGTGTTCTGGGACCTAACCCCGCTATTTATTACTATTGCAGATACAGGGTTTATGCTAGAGACATAGTAAATTACTGTAATCTGCCAGAAGGGGGGTGTACCTCTGTGTAAATTTAGGTGAAAGTCCAATATTGGAAAACCAACCAAAAAGTGCAAAATGTTGTCATTTCTTAACCCAAGCTCTTAGAAAGATCAGAGTTGGGTAAGAATGTACCTTAATTCATCTGCAATGTGTACATGTAATTTCAACAAACTGTGTATCTGGGAAATATGTGTTTTGGGTAAAATTGATTTTTCAAGTAAATGCAAAGGGGAGGATCCTCGGACTCATAAAACATACCTCATCACGATGACACTCCATTCCTTCCCCCAATCAAGGGAGAGAGGAGAGCTTGGCCAATGATAAGTTGTGAGGGGCAGGCTTAGTTATGCCCACGCACACACCCATTTTCAAAACACATAAAAAGAGACTGCTTTGGACAGGCAGGAGACTTACTTTCCATTTTCTTGCGAAGCACTCTGCTGGACCAGACAATATCCAGAAGGACCATCTCCAGAACTTAGAATCCAGACTTCAGAACTTTTTCATCAGGCCTCAAAATCTTATGCAAATTATTCAAACAGCCGGGCTGAGCTGTTTGATTCTGGCTAGAACCCGGTGCCAGTACCCAGAAAGCAGTGCTGTATCCAGAATCCACTTGATCCAGACCAGCAGAACCAGAGACCCAGACCAGACCGCAGTGCCGCTAGCAGACCCAGACCAGATCGCTGTGAGCAGAACCGGTACTAAAGACCGTCCGTGGTGAGAGAACTGCAGCCAACCTGACCAGACCCTGACAGCCTATTTCAAATTTATAGTGTGAGTACTCAGCTAGAACTGTGCCAGAACCAATCTCTTAGGCTAAAATAATCTGATTCAAAACATTTGAACCTGTCCAGAACTGCATCATAGGAATCGTGTGTTCATTCTGTCATTTCAAAGCTGTAAAAGCACTGTCATTCTGAAGTTAACTTTCATTTCGAGAAACTACCTTCACAAAATCGTCGGTATCTTTTGGACCGCGTGTGCTAGGAACGAGATTTAACTTTCATTTTAAAGCTAGGATTCTAAGCTTTCCGACAAGACTTTCTATTAATTATAATTCTTCCGTAATCACACTCAACGTACTCCGAAAAAGTGCAACGATTTACGATTTGGTCCAATTAGCTCCTGTCAAAATAGCCGCTTTTGCTTGAACTGCTAAAATTCGTTTTCAACCTGCTAATCCCTCATTGAGCATCGCGAGTGTGACTTGAACTAATCTTAAATAGCTATCACCTACCCTGAACCTCCTACAGGCAATTAAAATCATTTTTAGCATATGTTTCCCTTCTTTGCATACCACATTTAAAAGTACTTTTGCCTGTGTTAAAACCATCCCCGTTTCTCTAAACTTGCTAGGGGGGAACTGAAATTCGTATTGTATTGTGATTGTATTCCTGAAAACTGTGTGCTTTACTTCCATCTCCTTATATTGCATAGGGGGGGAGTGAATTGCCACAAGGGGAAAAGTGAACATATTATCTCTTGTGAAACCCTATCAGTTTATTCCTGTACTGCATTTTATTCATCATTGCATTTCCTTGAAATCATAAAAGTATTCTCAGCTACCTTATCCTCCCTATACTAACTCTTAAGTAATTAAAGCAGTGTGCTAGTGTAACATCATCCATTGTTGATCACTGTCATATGCCTAAGTGTGCTATCAAATATTAATGTATTCATATAAGTGTGAGATGAACAAGTTACTTTCTTACCTGGTAACGTTCTTTCGATGGGATGGTCCGACGACGTATTCCATATCTATGACAGGTAATCACCACAGCTGTGCTGCTTCGGAAACTTTTTTCGGCGTCTGCGTCCTGCGTCGATGACGTTGATGTGCCGTCGCAGAGGACCTCCTCCGACGTCATCCGATGTGATAAGTAGGACGCACGACGCCCGTAGCCTCAGTTGTAGTTTTTTCCCCCAGAATGTGTGACATTAGTCTACTGCCAGTCAGACACAAAGCCTTGCGGAACGTAAGCTGCAATCGCATAAGAAATTCTGCAGCGGGGAAGGTAGGGAGGGAGTGATATGGAATACGTCGTCGGACCATCCCATCGAAAGAACGTTACCAGGTAAGAAAGTAACTTGTTCTTCGAGGGGATTGGGTCCTCCGACGTATTCCATACCTATGATAGACTCCCAAAGCAGTACCAGAGCAAGGAGGAGGGAAAGAATTTAGAATTAAAATTTAGAATTGCCAATCAAATAGCAGAGCAAAGGACTGCCTTGCCAAAGGCCAGATCCTGTCCTCGGATGGAAACGAGGGAATAGTGACGTACAAATGTATGTACTGAAGCCCAGGTGGCTGCATCACAGATGTTGCGAATAGGAACACCCCTCTGCAGGGCAGTAGATGCAGCCATACCCCTGGTAGAATGGGCCCGCAAGCCAGCCGGCGGGTCCTTACCCGCCAAGCGGTAACACTCCGAGATGGCCAAAATAATCCAGCGAGACAAAGTCTGTTTCATCACAGCTTGTCCCAAACGCTTTCCAGCGTAACAAATAAAGAGTTGATCGTCCACTCTGACCCGGGACATGCGTGAAACATAAAAGCTTAAAGCTCTCCTAGGATCAAGCCTATGGAGCCTCTCCTCTTCCTTACCAGGATGCGGAGGAGGATAGAATGCCGGAAGAACAACCTTCTGGGCCAAATGAAATTCCGAAACCACATTCGGAAGAAAAGAAGGACGAACACTAAGGACAACCCTGTCCTTGTGAAATACAGTGAAAGGTGGCTTAACTGAAAGTGCCTGTAACTCACTCACTCTGCGAGCGGAAGTAACCGCAACTAAAAACACAGTTTTCAGAGTTAACAGCCTCAAAGGGCAATAATGTAAAGGCTCAAACGGAGCATCCATAAGAAACTTAAGAACAAGATTTAAATCCCAACCGGGCACCAGGAAAGGTGACGGAGGGAACACATTAGTGAGCCCTTTCAGAAACTGTGAAATTAAAGGGATTTTAAAGTAGGAACACTCTTCAGACGAGCACTTAAAGATGGACAGCGCCGCCAGGTAACCTTTAATGGTACCCACTTGCAAGCCCCTGTGGGCCAAAGAAAGTAAAAAGGACAGAACCATGGGGATGTCACATGCAAAAGGATCCACATTCTGAACTCTGCACCAGTCGCAGAACTTACGCCAACGGCAACGGTACAGAGACTTTGTTGCTGGCCGTCGGGCCGAGAGCAACACCTCCATCACGTCTTCAGTGAGGTCCCAATCCTTATACCTCAACCTTTCAGAAGCCAAGCGTGAAGGTTGAGGGATCTGACCTCTGGATGGAGAACCTGACCCCCCTCCCGTGAGAGCAGATCGTCTCGGTAGGGAAGACGACGTGGAGGGCAGATGGACAAGTCGAGAAGGTCCGGGTACCACGTCCTCCGAGCCCACGCCGGAGCAATGAGGATCATCCGGGAACCGAACTTCCGTAACCTCCGTAGCACTTGCGGGATGACGGGAACTGGAGGAAACGCGTACAGCAGCGGGAATGACCACTCCACCACAAACGCGTCTCCTAAGGCTCCTTTTGGAGGAAATTCCCGCGAGCAAAACTTTTCGCACTTCCGGTTGACACTGGAGGCAAAGAGATCCACTTGAGGGGTCCCCCAAAGGGCGAAGATCTCCAGGAGAATCTCCTGAGCCAACTCCCACTCATGAGAGATCGTGCTCTGCCTACTCAGAGCGTCCGGCGTCACGTTTTTGTCTCCGGCCAGATGAACTGCCGAGATCGAAACTTCCTGCTGGATGGCCCAGAACTCGAGCTGCATCGCCTCCCTGCACAGAGGAAGTGACCCTGCCCCCCCTTTTTGTTGAGGTAGTGCATGGCCACTGTGTTGTCCGTCAGGATCAGGACATTCTTTCCTCGCACAGTCGGCAGAAAAGCCTTCAGGGCTAGCCTGACGGCCCTCAGCTCCAACAGATTGATATGGAGTCTGGACTCCGACGGAGACCAACGACCGCTGACTGTCAGCTCGTTGGCATGAGGGATGCATCCGTCACGATCGTCACCTCCGGCCAGGGAAGCAAAAATGGAGCCCCCTTCATCAAGTTGCCTTCGACGGCCCACCACAGAAGGTCCCGGGCGACCGAGGGCGGCACCTGAACCGGGTCCGACATCCTGCCGAAGGACTGCGACCATTGCATCTTGAGTGCCCACTGCAAAGATCTCATCCGCAGGCGAGCCTCTGGCACCAGAAGAATGCAGGATGCCATGAGGCCGAGCAACCTCAATAACTCGAACGCTGGGAGCGTCTGGGCATGCTGAAACTTGTGCACCATCTGCTGAATGTGAAGAGCCCTCACCTGGGTAGGAAAACACTGCCCCAGGGAAGTGTCGAGCACTGCTCCGATGTACTGGAGCCGCTGTGTTGGCGTCAAATAGGACTTCTTTAAATTGAGGGAGAAGCCCAGCCTGTGAAGGGAGTGGCAGGTGACGGACAGATGATCCAGGACTTGCTCGGGAGAGCTCCCCCTGATCAACCAATCGTCCAGGTAGGGGTAGACGTGAATCCCCCCTTGCCTGAGATGCGCTGCCACCACCACCATGAGCTTGGTGAAAACCCTTGGGGCGGAGGTCAATCCGAACGGCAGGACCCGAAACTGAAAGTGCGAGTCGCCAACCGCAAACCTCAGGTACTTCTTGTGCTTGGGATGGATCGGCACATGGAAGTAAGCATCCTTGAGGTCGAGAGACACCAACCAGTCCTGAAGCTGAAGGGCCTGGAGGTCTTGAGAGAGAGTAACCATCTTGAACTTGTCCTTCCTGAGGAGTTTGTTCAAACCGCGCAAGTCCATGATGGGTCTCACTCCCCCGTCTTTCTTTGAAATCAAAAAATATGGGGAATACCATCCCTTGTTCCTCTCCACTACAGGTACCAGTTCTATGGCGCCTTTCTCCAGCAGGGCTTGAATTTCCTGCGCAAGGAGCGGATCCGGACTCTGCAAAGAGAGGTTCCCCGGTGGATTGTCGTGAGGCCTCTGCCAAAAGGGAAGACAGTAGCCGTGGGTTATGATCTCCAGAACCCACACATCTGAAGTAATGGCACGCCACTCTACAAGATGCTGCGCCAGCCTTCCTCCAACCGGCGAACCATGGGACATGGCCTCATGACTGAGTGGTAGCGGCTGCGGCGTTACCTGAGGGCAAAGAGGCAACTGCCAGAGCGGCCTTGGCACCACGGGTACCCTGTCGTCCACCTCTGGTACCCCTGCGTTGGCCTCTTTGACTCCCAGCTCCTCTCGCTTTACTGAAGGACGAGTAATAGCGAAAGGAACCACCCCTCCATTGCTGTCCCCTAGGACGAAAAGGCAGAGGTTGGCGAACTGCAGCGCCCAACGACTTCGCTGCAGCTTTGGAGGTCTGCAACCTCTCAAGGCTCTCGTCAGCCTTGCTGCCAAAAAGGTGTTCACCGTCAAAGGGCATGTTGAGGAGCCGGGACTGCACATCAGGAGCGAACCCAGACTTCCGCAACCACGCAAACCTGCGTATCACAGTGCTCGCCGCCATGGACCTGCTGACGCATTCAGCCATGTCCAAACCCGACTGAATGGACTCACACATGGCATCCTTACCATCCTGGACCATAGCAAGGAAACCATCCCGTTCGTCCCCTTCGGGAATATGTTCAGCCGCTAACGCAACACAGTTCCACAGAGTGTGTGTGAAACGGGACAAGGCACAAATGGAGTTGGCCGCCTGAAGCGCCATACCAGCTGAAGAAAAAACTTTCTTCGCCCAGCCATCAAAACGTTTGTCGTCCCTATCAGGAGGGATGGTAGGGTACGACGCCTGCTTTACCGGGGTCATGGCCGCCTGCACCACCAAACTCTCCGGAGTGGGGTGCCTGGTCAAGGAGCAGAGGTCGCTACTGGCTGGACAGTATTTTCGCAACAAGGACCTGCCCACCGCCGGGAGACTCTCCGGAGCAGTCCAAGCCGCCGCCACCCTTCTCTGTAGAGCCATATGAAACGGCAGTACCGGGTCAGTTGGGGGACCAACATCAAGGATGTCCGTGAGATCATCCTGCACAAACTCCCCTGGGGGAGCAGACCATCCCAAGTACTCGGAGACCCTAGCCATAAGGCACCGGTACGAGGAATCGGCATTAGAGCCAGGCTCAGTCCTACAAAACTCTACCTCCGGAGAGGTGTCCAGTCCACTGGCATCATGCAGTGACTGCCTCAAATTGTCAAATTGGCTATGGCCCGAGACCATCTCATCTGGAACCTGACTAGGAACCAGGCCATCAGAATCCTCATCCACTTCTGAAAATATTCCAGGTGGTGAAAAGAAGGCACCCGAGAGTGCTTGCTCTTAACGAGAGCCTTCCTAGGGGGTTCCCCCGTGCAACGGGGTACCTCCGACACCCCGGCCTCGAAAGGATTCGAGGGCGTCGAGTGAATCAGCGCCGGCGTCGAGAGAACAGGCATCAGCGCCGAGAGGATCGGTGTCGACGTTGAGTAAATCGGCATCGACGTCAGATGCAGCGCCGCCAGCATCGACGGAGTCGACACAGTCCTCGAAGCCGGAGCTCCGAGCGTGTCCTTCGACGACCTGAGCGTTGACGGCCTCGACGACTTCCTCAGAGCCGGAGCCTCGAGAAAGCCTGTCGATGCCCTCGACGCCCCAGGCGTCGATGTCTTCCTCGAAGACATCACAGGTGCACACGGTCTCGAACGCGTCGAGGACCGGGACCTGGAACGGGTACGTCGAGAACGAGTCCCCTTGTCCGAACGGGATCTCTCCCGTGACTCGTGCCGACCACTCTTGCGAGCGGTGTCTCTCGACCTCTCACGGCCGACCCCACTCGGGGGCGCGGACGGCTTAGTACCCTGCAACTCGAGAATCGCCAGCATTTTCTTCCCGAAGGAAGCCCATTCCTCCGGCGTCGCACGGCTGGTGGGTTAAGCGACGTGCCGGGCAGAGTCCTCAGAAGAGGACCTGGAAGACGATCGCTGTCGGCGCTTCCGAGAATGCCTCGAAGAGGCCGAGGAGTGGCGAGACCGACTCCTAGAAGGAGACCCACGAGACTTCTGACGACGACGCAGAGAGTCACCTCTCGAATCATCCGTCGAAAGCCCCGCAGACTTCGACTTCCGGGGCTTGGACACCCGACCTACCGACAACCTCTTCTTACGTTCCCGTAAGGCTTTGGACGTGAACAACTGGCAGTCGATACAGTCATCGGTGTCGTGGGCCTCCCCGAGGCACCAGAGGCAGGTGTTGTGCGAGTCCGTCACCGACATCTTGGACCCACACTCCCCGCACTTCTTGAAGCCCGGACACGGGGTCGAAGACGAAGCCGAAGACATCTCCACACGAAGGATTTTCTTACAAAAACGAACAGGTTCGAAGAACCGAGAAGAACAGAACTCCAAAGAGTCGAGGCGTAACCGAGATTCACGAAGCAACTAGTTCGCGGAAAAAACGGAACTGAGGCTACGGGCGTCGTGCCTCCTACTTATCACATCGGATGACGTCGGACGTCGGAGGAGGTCCTCGGCGACGGCGCATCAACATCATCGACGCAGGAAAAAGTTTCCGAAGCAGCACAGCTGTGGTGATTACCTGTCATAGACATGGGATACGTCGGAGCACCTAATCCCCTCGAAATATATATTGTTTACTTTCTCAATAAACCTTTTAAATTGCAAAACAAACCTACTTCTTGGCTCAGTGAGGTCAGGGGGATTCAAAGAGAGGGGCGTTATATAAGGGTTTATCATCCAGAGTATAACTTGTCATAAAAATATATAAATAAGGGCTTCCCTTGGGCGTCCCAGATGAGGCATTGACTTAGTGGGATTGCTGAATTGAAGTCACTTGACAAACCTCTTGTCTGTAAAGTAATTACACATGTGATGTCATCAGTGAAGTCATCAATGACATTTGTGATGTCATCTTTGATGTCCTGGGTGGTTGCTTAGCCTACCATAACTGGCGAATTTCAGGGGGTTTTCGGTTTTACTTTGAACCATAATGGCACGTTTGAAACGTTTTGTTAGTAAAGTGCACAGGTTTTTGGTAGGGCAACTTAACCATAACGTTCCCTTAAAAAAGTTTTTTCGAGTGAATTTTACGGGTTTTAGTAAATCATTTTATGTATAGCGACTTGTGAATAAAAAATGTTTGTACTGAATGTTACTGCTGTAATGAAGAAGCACAAGAAACAGTGCCGCTGCCTTGCAAGTAAAAAACGCACAAAATGTGTCGCTGTCATGGGCGCGACTCCCGAGGGGCCAGGACTGGCCCAGCGCCCTCGGAAGCAGACCCGTTTTCCACTACTCCGGACCCAGCAGACCCCTACAGGGGCCCTTTGGACCGTGTCCTGGCGCCTTTGGCGCCAGGCTCATGAAGGGTTTCAGTCCCGGCGCCATAGGCGCCGGCTCATATTGATAAACAGTGTAATAATGCTTGGGTGGACTTACCTGAGGCAGACCATGCTGCATATTTACCCAGAACAATCCAGTCTGGTTGAAGTCCCCAGCCATCAGGGCTGGGAGGAACTATTCCCTCCATTCAGGAACTCTTTTCTTACCTGGGTGGAACCGGTGGAAGAACACACACTGGAAGCACTTCTCTGCTATTTAAACCACGCCCGATGGAAAACACGTGCTTCGCGTTATTCTGCAGCAGCAGCAGGACGCTCACCGAGTCGGCTCCTGCATTCCAGGTCCAGAGTCATCTTCAGCTTCTGCGCAGCAACCTGTGGATGAAGAAAGACACAGAACAATACTTACCAGATCCCGGAATCCAGTCACCGGCAAAACCTGCAAAGAATAAACATAAGGTTAGAAAAGTGCAACTCGCTCACAGCCGCGCCCGCTTACCTGATCCATCCGTGATTGCAACGGTGCTAACCGTGGCCTTCTCTTCGGCAGCTTCTCTGCACCTGAAAGGCAAAGGACATAATTAAAAAGGGGTGCGGGTGAAGGCAGTCGCATTCATCTTAATTTACCAGTTTTTGCACGCGCAGAAGCGGCCGCATCAACCGCAGCATCCCGGCACCTGAAAACTAGAAAAAGGACATTATTAGAGGTGCCATTAAAAACGGCCAACGATCATTATACTTACGTGCATCGGCACGTGCAGTGGCAACGGATATAAAGCCCGCAGCATCCCGGCACCTGAAAACTAGGAAAAGGACATTATTAGAGGTGCCATTAAAAGCGGCCAAAGAACATTATACTTACGTGCATCGGCAAGTGCAGCGGCAACGGAAAACTACGCCCACAGCATCCCGAGGCCTGAAACAAAGGAAAAGGGACATTATTGAGGTGCCTATCTTTTAAAGCCTAAAGACTACAGTATACTTACAGGCCTCCGCTCGTGCAGTAACGGCGGCATCGCTCTTCGGCATCCCAGCACCAGTGCCACAACTAAGGCCGCAAAAGACTTGAGCCTCAACACTGAACTCATCCAGTGACGTAACTGGAATCCACGCACCCCTGCACCAGACGCAGGATGGAGAGCTCAGCATTTATACGCCTAAGGTGAGAGCTCGCCGAGACAAGTAGAAAGCTAGGCTGTGGGAGAAACTGGCGATTGGTGGGAGAAGGAATCCCATCAAACGGTGATTAACCCTTTTTCTTCCACCTGCAGAAAACTTACCCTGCAAGTCAGACATTCGATAAGAGGAAGCCCAGTCCTGAGAGTCGTCCGAGCTCTACGCTTCTCAATTGAAGAAACGGTAGCAGCCCAGCCGGGATCAGCGCCTCCGTGGGAATCAGGTGAGCGTTACAGAACGCGAAGCCCACCAATAACATCCTACCCAGGCGCTATGGAAACTTCCGACACAGACCAACTGCCCCAGTTATTAGGGGAATTAAGAGCTGAAGTTCATGCTGCCCGCCAGGAAACTAATGCCCTTAGGAAGGAATTGATAATATCAAAAGAACGAACTGATGATCTCGCCAGACAGTTATTACAGATACAAGCGGGGCAAACCCCGCTACCTAATTCAGGAGGGAGCTATATCCCAGCGGTTTCAGCCAATCCTGTTCAAATCAACCTACCTGGAAATGTGCCATTGGCACCGCCACAACGCTTCTCTGGTGACCCTAAAAGGTTTGCGGTGTTTATAAATCAATGCCGATTGCACTTTCTTTGTAGACCTGCAGCCTTTCTGACTGACCAGACTAAGGTAGCCTTTGTGCTTTCGTATCTTAGCGGCAGTGCCACTGATTGGTCGATCCCTCTGGTTACACAGGATGACCCGATCCTTCGTGATTTCCCGACCTTCCAGGCAAATATAGAAAGACTTTTTGCAAGGCATTCCCAGGGGCAGGCCCTGGACAACAAACTCCTTTCCCTACGACAGGGCAATCAAGATCTTTTGGCCTACATTGCATCATTCAATAGGCTAATCGTGGAAACCAGATGGCCTGAGGACAAAAGAATCACGCTTTTTCACAGGGGTTTGCGTGGCGAACTCAAAGACGTCCTTGCCCAGGTAGTGAATCCTCCTCAGGATTGTTCAGAGTACATTGATTTGGTGTTCCAATTGGATCACAGACTACAAAACAGAAAGGCAGATCGATCCAGGTTTGAAACACAAGTGTTCCCTAAGCCTCAAAGTCACACCAAAGGAGTTGAAGCCGTCGAACCTATGCAAATTGGGGTTGTAAAGGGTCCTCTAACCCAGAAAGAACGCGACAGGAGACAACAAATGCAACTATGTCTCTATTGTGGAAATTCAGGACATTTTCTTCGAGATTGCCCGGTGAAACCACCTAAGAAGACAGTGGGAGCTTCTGATAAGAGTTCTGAAAAGCCTGAGCCGGGAAACGACCTCGCCCGACAAGTGTAGAGGTCCGTTTCCGAGCGTAAAAACCAGTTCTTTGACCTCGCACTTCATAATGCCAATGGTCCTCGTAAACCCAGAGCAACAGGATCGTTTGCATGCAATTAAGGCATACATTGATAGCGGAGCAGTCGGAAATGATGTGGACCGCGAATTGGCTTCCAGGATGAACTTACCTCTTTGTCCAAAGGTGGTTAAAGACGTCATTACCACGGTGGATGGGACGGAAATCGCCTCCGGACCAGTGACCCATACCACTACTGAAGTGACGATACTAGGCCAAGACGGGCATCAGGAGGTAATTGTGTTCGACGTGATCAAGGCTCCTCAATTCCAAGTAATTCTAGGGATTCCTTGGTTGGAGAAACACAATCCGCAGATTGATTGGCGAGCAAAGACGATAAAGTTCCCAGAGTGCACACCAACTTATTATCCACGACCCAACATTGGCCTAGCGTCAGTAACGGCTGACGGTCCACAATTACCTCTAGAGTATCGAGAGTTCCAAGATGTTTTTCAAAAGGAACAGGCTAACACCTTGCCACCCCACAGATCATACGATTGTCAGATAGATTTGCTACCCGGTGCAACTCGCCCTTGCAGTAGGATTTACGCCCTTACCGAGCCTGAGAACCTTCATCTGCGACAGTATTTAGACCAGTACCTGGCCAATGGCTTTATCCGTCCGTCGAAGTCCCCTGCATCCTCGGCTCTGTTCTTCGTACCAAAAAAAGAAGGTGACCTCAGAACCTGTATAGATTATCGTGCTCTGAACCAGATAACAGTAAAAAACCGGTACCCCTTACCTCTGATCCCGGAACTCCTTGACCAGGTAAAAAACACCTGTATTTATACTAAACTTGATCTCCGGGGAGCTTATCACTTGGTACGGGTCAAGGAAGGAGATGAATGGAAGACGGCCTTTCGCACTAAGTATGGGCTATTTGAATACCAAGTGATGCCCTTTGGACTATGCAATGCACCGGCCGCCTTCCAATATTTTATGAATGATGTCCTCAGAGAGCTCATTGATGTCTGCGTTGTCGTCTACATAGATGACATTCTTGTGTACTCATCTTCAGAAGCTGACCATCGAAATCATGTTAGGGCGGTCCTTGAAAAACTTCGCCAACATAAACTTTTTGCCAAGCTCGAAAAATGTGTTTTTCATGTCACTGAGGTCAAATTTTTGGAATTTATTCTGACACCCAAAGGAGTCCACATGGACTCGAGAAAAGTAGACGCTATCCTCAAATGGCCGTCTCCTACTTCCGTGAAAGGCGTTCAAAGCATGCTAGGCTTTGCCAATTTTTACCGTAGATTTATTCCAGAGTTTTCACGAGTGGTACAACCCATCACCGCCCTCTTAAGAAAAAATAAACGCTTTGAATGGTCCACAGAAGCAGAACAAGCCTTCCAAGAGCTAAAGGCTAAATTCACCTCGGCGCCAATACTGAAACACCCACGCCCGGACCTCCCTTACATCGTTGAAACCGACGCCTCCAGCTTAGCAATGGGAGCAGTCCTATCACAAAGAGATCCAGAGACTAACCAACTGCATCCTGTGGCATTCTGGTCTCGGAAGTTCTCGGCGCCTGAGATCAACTACACCATCACAGACAAAGAGCTTCTAGCGATTAAATCAGCCTTTAAGGCATGGCGGCATTATCTCCTCGGGGCCAGACACACCGTCACAGTGATCACCGATCATTGAAATCTGCAGTATCTGAAAACCGCCAAGGCTCAATCCTCCAGACAGCTTCGCTGGGCTCTATTCTTTGCTGAATTTAACTTCGTGATCACTTATCGCCCTGGCAACAAGAATGGCAAAGCGGATGCTCTTTCCCGAATTGGAATGGGAGATAACGTTGCCAATCCAGAACCTGTACCAATAATTCCTGAACAAAGGATCGTGGGTCTGATTTCTTCACAATCCATTGAGGATATTGAAGAAAAAACTAAAGAACTTGTAACCTCACCAGACTTACTGAACTGGTTACAAAAAGGAAAAGATTTCACCGTAAGCAATGACTTGCCTTATTTCCAAGGACGATTGTTCCTACCACACGCCGATTTACAAAGACAGGTAATCTCCTGCTATCATGATTCATTAATTGAGGGTCACCCTGGCATTGCCAAAACCACAGAAAAGGTGAAGAGACACTTCTGGTGGCCTTCGTGGAGAAAAGACATAAAGGAATTTGTGATGTCCTGCGGTGTGTGCGCTCAAAACAAGGGTCAGAAGAAGAGGCCGGCTGGTCTTCTGCAACCATTAGACATCCCACCGTGTCCCTGGCATACCCTTTCCATGGACTTCATCACAGACTTACCCTCCTGTTCCGGGTACAACACCATTCTTGTTATTGTGGACCTGTTTTCTAAAATGGCCCACTTCATTCCGTTAAAAGGCTTACCTTCAGCATCAGTCCTAGCCAAAGTATTTCTTGAAAACATCGTCCGGCTACACGGCTTCCCGTCAGTACTAATCTCAGATAGGGGGAGCCAGTTTATTTCCCACTTTTGGCGTAGCTGTTGTCGATTAGCTCAAATCGATGTAAGACTTTCGACCAGCCATCATCCCCAGACCGACGGGCAAACCGAGAGAACAAACCAGACTCTCGAGCAATATTTACGATGCATGCTACAACAGTCGGAGAGTAACTGGAAGGACATCCTTTGGATAGCTGAATATGCTTACAACAATTCAGTTCATTCGGGTACCGGGAAGAGTCTTCCACATCTTGTATGGGATTCATCCTCGAACCTCCAACCTTGATCCACCTCAAGATCTTGGAACACCCGCCGTGGATCAATTGCACACCGTTATTACCCAAGCTTTTAAGGAAGCGACTGCACATCTACAACAAGCTAAAGAGAGGTACAAAAAAGGAGCAGATCAACACCGAAGTAATGCCCCTCAATACCAGGTTGGGGATCAAGTCTGGCTGTCCACCAAACATTTATCGCTTAAAGGGCCTCGCACCTTCAACCCCAAATACCTGGGACCATATCCAATTACGGCCATAATTAATCCAGTGGCCGTTAAATTAGAATTGCCAACCCATATGAGAATACATCCTGTATTTCACGTATCTCTTTTGAAACCCATGCAACCTGGAACCAGATTGACCAATCCTCCAGAGCCCATTCAAGTGAATGGGGAGCCCGAATTTGAAGTAAAAGACATTTTGGACTCTAAAATCATCAGATCGAAGCTATTCTACCTAATCGACTGGAAAGGCTACGGACCTCAGGAAAGGTCATGGGAACCCTATGACCACGTCCATGCTCCTCTTCTAGTCCAGAAATTTCACTGAACCTTTCCCGATAAACCAAAACTCCCGGGGAGGACAGGTTTGGGAGGGGCCTTGAGGGGGGGGGTGCTGTCATGGGCGCTACTCCCGAGGGGCCAGGACTGGCCCAGCGCCCTCGGAAGCAGACCCGTCTTCCACTACTCCGGACCCTGCAGACCCCTACAGGGGCCATTTGGACCGTGTCCTGGCGCCTTTGGCGCCAGGCTCATGAAGGGTTTCAGTCCCGGCGCCATAGGCGCCGGGCTCATATTGATAAACAGTGTAATAATGCTTGGGTGGACTTACCTGAGGCAGACCATGCTGCATATTTACCCAGAACAATCCAGTCTGGTTGAAGTCCCCAGCCATCAGGGCTGGGAGGAACTATTCCCTCCATTCAGGAACTCTTTTCTTACCTGGGTGGAACCGGTGGAAGAACACACACTGGAAGCACTTCTCTGCTATTTAAACCACGCCCAATGGAAAACACGTGCTTCGCGTTATTCTGCAGCACCAGCAGGACGCTCACCGAGTCGGCTCCTGCATTCCAGGTCCAGAGTCATCTTCAGCTTCCGCGCAGCAACCTGTGGATGAAGAAAGACACAGAACAATACTTACCAGATCCCGGAATCCAGTCACCGGCAAAACCTGCAAAGAATAAACATAAGGTTAGAAAAGTGCAACTCGCTCGCAGCCGCGCCCGCTTACCTGATCCATCCGTGATTGCAACGGAGCTAACCGCGGCCTCTCTTCGGCAGCTTCTCTGCACCTGAAAGGCAAAGGACATAATTAAAAAGGGGTTCGGGTGAAGGCAGTCGCATTCATCTTAACTTACCAGTTTTTGCACGCGCAGAAGCGGCCGCATCAACCGCAGCATCCCGGCACCTGAAAACTAGAAAAAGGACATTATTAGAGGTGCCATTAAAAGCGGCCAACAATCATAATACTTACGTGCATCGGCACGTGCAGTGGCAACGGATATAAAGCCCGCAGCATCCCGGCACCTGAAAACTAGAAAAAGGACATTATTAGAGGTGCCATTAAAAGCGGCCAACGAACATTATACTTACGTGCATCGGCACGTGCAGCGGCAACGGAAAACTACGCCCACAGCATCCCGAGGCCTGAAACAAAGGAAAAGGGACATTATTGAGGTGCCCATCTTTTAAAGCCTAAAGACTACAGTATACTTACAGGCATCCGCTCGTGCAGTAACGGCGGCATCGCTCTTCGGCATCCTAGCACCAGTGCCACAACTAAGGCCGCAAAAGACTTGAGCCTCAACACTGAACTCATCCAGTGACGTAACTGGAATCCACGCACCCCTGCACCAGACGCAGGATGGAGAGCTCAGCATTTATACGCCTAAGGTGAGAGCTCGCCGAGACAAGTAGAAAGCTAGGCTGTGGGAGAAACTGGCGATTGGTGGGAGAAGGAATCCCATCAAACGGTGATTAACCCTTTTTCTTCCACCTGCAGAAAACTTACCCTGCAAGTCAGACATTCGATAAGAGGAAGCCCAGTCCTGAGAGTCGTCCGAGCTCTACGCTTCTCAATTGAAGAAACAATAGCAGCCCAGCCGGGATCAGCGCCTCCGTGGGAATTAGGTGAGCGTTACAGTCGCCGAACATCTACCGACCCACATTACCGTTGGTTGGCTCTTTGTTCATTGCCGTTCGCAAATTGCCTTATTATCTGGTGTTTCAAAAAGCAAAGCCACCCGTACACAAAGTAAACATTGCGTTAATAGAGCCCTTTCACAGTGCAAATAAATAAAGTACTGCATATTTGTCAATAAAATACATAGACGCAATAATCTTTGCCAGTAATAGTGTAAATTTGCAACGCAGTAACGAGTGCTACTAAAAAGGAGGATTACTTGTTAGAATCCGGGGCCGCTTTGTGGGGTCGGATTACAAAACAAAATCCTTTTTCAAGATGGCCACCATAGAAATAGATGGCAGTTATTTCATACATAGTCCCTCTTCCCTTTCCATGGTAGTCGGCAAAAAACACAAATATGTGACGTGACGCAGAATCTGTAAATAAACATACAACGACGTACAACCTAATATCTTACATTTGCAAATAATAGAGTGGATTGTTAAAGAAAACTTAAACATTTTAGAGTTTGCAAAGTAGGTTTATTTAACAACAAACTGTCAGAGATGTTTGGAATAACCCCATTGTGAAGGCAATGATAACAATGGTTGAAAGGTGGGCATTGCAAAAGGTAAAGATGAAGAACACGTTTTTTTTTGCATACAAAGATTATGAGTTCTTTGATAAAGCAGAGGCTTTGTTTCCACAGTGATTTTCAAGAAGACGTCGTAACCTTGAGCCTACAGCACCATAAATGATGTTATGTTGCTCCGAGTAGCGAGTTCAGCGTACGGACAAAGCAGGCTTAGGGTATCGTCCCACATAATTGTTATGCACAGGAAACCGCTCACAAGCAGTTGTATTTGACGGCCGAAAAAGCCTTCACTCGACATCTGAAAGCCATGGCATGGACAATACGGCAATATGTACCTGGGGGGCAAACGTCACAAAAATTACGTGTCAGTAACCAACCTGTACCAAAATATTTGACAAAAAGACACAAAAAAGTGACAAAGTAATACAGAAATGTAAGCGTTCAAACACAACATTTTAGTGAAATGTTTCTAATGACCATATGTTACTATGGAAATAGTGTTGAAACAGTGAGAATCTGCATGCGCCGTAAAAGAAAAAAAATAGCAACTACAAGAAAGAAGATAGTGTAGTTAGGAAAGCAAAATGAATGGACAGTGTAAGGAAAAATACGGCTCGTGAGTTCAAAGAAGACCACAAGAACGTGCAAACTGATGCACAAACCTATGTGCACAAACATAACGTTGCAACTAATAAATAGCAATGCTAAAGAAGGAGCAGTGTACGCATACCCTACAAATGGGAAACCTGTGCACTTGGCAATATTGGAGGAGAAATGTAACATCGTAGAAACATAAAATGTCACTTATATTGGCACAATTATAGTTTCGGTAATGTAAAAATAAAGGGCGGTACGCTGGAGAGAGGGCAAACGTAAACTTACATAATATGTACTGCCTCCATTCTCTAACTGCAAGTCAGACACCAATGTATTTGCATCAGAGAATCCTCGTGGGCTGATATTGCATGTCCCTAACAAACTTTTTAAAACATAACCTTATCAAGTGCTATTTTTTTGGACCCTTTCATTCCTTGAATTTCTTGTACGGTTTCAGTTTCGCTCAAGGTAAAAAAACAAAAGCCCCTTATACAATCACTCCGATGCGCGGGTGTATTGAGCATCCAACCAAAAAAAACAACTCATGTGACCATCATGCAGAAGGCACAAAAATTCCTAGTTTGCAACAACATATTGCAATTCAATTATGAGAACCGCTACTTGCATACACCTCCAGAGTCGCTGTTTCCAGAAAACAGTGCAGATGGTGGCCTTAGTTTTCAAAACTTAGAACAGCAGTCTGACGGCAATATTGTTCCAAAAACATTTCAACCCATGCGCACTAATTGGTAGTGGTACAGTGAACACAAAGTTGCAATTAAACGAATGAGTTTGGAGACAAGAAAACTTCACTTTTCATTTTGTGCTCCCACATCCCATTCCAACCCCCTCAATGGTGACCTTCTGAAGTATTATTACATAAGTGTGATCAGTGCAATGCTGTCTAGTTTTGTATGTGGGTCTGGCGATGTCCGCGTACACCAAAACATTATTTAAAGATTGCGGGGGACCGTACAAAGTTGACGTACTTGACGCTGTTCCACAACCTATCATAGAAAGTGGCACATGTTTGTGGGCACTAATTATTTCCCCCATTCAGTGTAAGGGGAAAAGAGACGTTTTGAGAAACTTTCCGCCCTTATAATTTCCCCTCCCCCTGAACTAAACATCACCAAACGTTCCAAAGAAATGTAAAGGGTCTGACATTTTTTGTTTGAAAATTTGGTGAGGAATCGTCCAAGGGGACCGCACTTGAAAAGCACCCAAAAAGTGCTCCTCCTATGGAAACAGCAACTTCACCATAACAACTGAAGGCAAGCGTCCCCAGCCAGCACGATCCTCCCCGCAATGAGAGACAATGACGGACTCTCCCAAGTCGGGAATAAAGCCAAGACAGAGTGCAGGTGAGCTTAAATGGGAGTTTATCAATCAGAATAGGGCATGCAAAGAACTCTGCAAACTCCGAGAGCGCTCTGTCTGACAATAGCAAAGACAGGCGTATATATTTACAAAAAACGCCATAAGAACCTTCATACTATAGGTGGCACAAGTTCGATGGGATTGGGTGGCGATGACTAACTATAGGTGCTGCTGCGATGCGGTTGGCTTCGGCTGGAGGACGTCACTGGTCAGCCTCGTGGGTTGGGCTGGGCCTGGCAGGTTGGCTGAGTTCATCCGGGCGGTGTTGTTGTGCCATCGCGGCCAATGTCAGAGATGAATGTCTTTTCCTGACTTATTTGCCCTAGGCCATGCACACCGCAGTCATTCAGTCATTACAATGTTATCTTCTTTAGTAAATCTTCCAATAGGTTATTCTACAGGTTAATGCAACACAGGAGGAATGCACCTTGTGAGGGGTCTGATGGTCATTCGTCAGGGCATGGTTACCAGTGTCCTGTTGACCGGAGCCATAGGTTGAGGGGCTAAGCTTCAGGGCATGGGACGGACGGTACATGCCTCCCTGTCTTGTTAGATGTGGTTATAAATGTGCCGCTGTGTGTTGCCACAGTGTTGGGTGTCCTGATTGCACAGGGCCATAAGTCTAAGATGATCCGGTGGGTTGTGGGGTTTACGAGGGGGCGCCTTTGGAAATGTATGCTCAGGCAGAGGTTTACTGCTGTGCTGTAAATTATGCAGGTGGCGGGCCGTGGCCTTGGGTGCTGCGGAGGGGGCTACACATCTTTGAAGCGGCTCCAGTCTGGTTGGGGGAGGTGGAGCAGCGCGGCGCGGGCCTCTGCTCTCATGTTTGGCAGTCTCCGCAGGGTGGGAGGGGAAATGGCCTTGCACATATTCACAAAGCTATCTTCCTCGTGTGTTGCCGGCTTTTAGAGGTGAAAACATCACAATCATTTGAACACTTTATAATATTTGTTTGAATCACTTGAAAACATACATTTCACTTTGCTGGATGTGTCTCAATTATATCCAGTCAGAGCACCTTATTCATACACTATGTTTTAACAATTACAGTATTTAGTTATATGCATATACATTTGCAGTAAGTGAGGTAGTATTGAGGTTGGTGGAGTACATAGAAAATGACCCGCCACCGTATGTGACGGTGGCGGCACATAAGGGGCTTAGACATACACGCATGACAAGTGCATTCTCGCACATCCTTCACATGAGCCCTCTGCATGGTTACATTCGTCTTCTTGTGTACTCTAGCAGCATTAGTTCAGTTATGGCGCGGGACCGCGGGGTGTACGGTTTTCAATGATACATATAGAGAATAATCCCCCGGAATGCTTTTATCATTTGCACACCCCTGCAGGGGTGTGGGTCCTTCATTGCTGGTGTCATGTAAACATGCGTTTCTTACAATCATTACACAATTTTACAGGTTTCTTTAGTAGAAGTAGTTTTATGGAAAGGATACACGTATTAAAAGTAGTTTTTGACATTCGTATTTGGGTATTTTTCTGCTTTCATCGGATGACCATTCTACAGGCCTCACTGACCGGGTGAAATGTTACAGTGTTAGTATCTTATGCTAGCTCATGTCCGTCTTGTTCGTGGGAACGGGCTCACAGCGGATCTGCCAGGGTGCTGCGGCGACAGGGATAATTGAAACTCTCCGAGGGTGGGGGCCGCGCTACAGTGCGCTGGGCTCACACCATCTTTGATAGACAAAATGGTTTCTGGGCCTAGCTTAATTCAATACATGTGGGCAATGTCTTCAGCAGGTGAACCCTCCAACCACCTGGGCCCGGGTGGTCTGAGGGGACGCCCAATGAGCCATGGCCCTCACCTGGGGAGGGGATGTAGGCAAGGAGGGTCTTTTGGACCACTCCTCCCCTACATTTCCCCCCTTTCGTTACTTAAGTAACGAATACTTTAAGTCCTCCAACCTTCTACATTCTGCTTCGTCCATCACTGCCTCATCCCATGCAGGTGTGCCTTTTATGGGCATCCATGCTCTGCACACCCCCCGTAAGCTCTCCCCTCTTCTGGCATATTCATCTGGGGTACAAGTCAGGTATATACATCCGCCATCTCCCGCCAAATCTACCCATACCTCCTGGTACCATTCTAATACACGGGGCTCTCTGATGGTGGTGTGCCATAATTTGTCTATGATATCCTTGTCATGATACCTAGGCACTAGTTGATACCTTGGTGTATCATCAGTTCCAGTTTGTACCTGCACTTCCTGCATGTTTTGCATTGTCCCCCGGGTGTTGCCCATTGTCACCATCATCATTGCACCATTAGGTACTGCGTTAGCACAACATCGAAGACCCACCTGGCACAGGCAAAAAATTAAAAGAAGGGACACCACAGCTGGCATCAAAAATTTTACAGTTGTTCCAAGCCATGAGGGGACCCAGGAGAAGATGTTATCGAACCACGTACTGTCTTCTGCTCCACCTTCCATTTTCATTTTTTCTCCTAGGTTGTGTACTGCTTCGATCACATGGGACAGGGAGCCGTTTTCTGCGTCTTCGGAAGGTACGAAAGTGCAGCAGGCACTTCCAATTTTTCGGCAAACACCTCCATCCATCGCCGTCAACAGGTCCAAGACATACCTGTTTTGCATTGTCATCAGCCGTAAAGCCCTTAGTTCCACTTTTATTACGTTGAACCCTTCTTCAGTGTCATTGGCCAGCTGAATCAATTCCCAACGTGTTATCTGGAGCCATTTTGCGTTTGCCCTTGCTTGGACACTTGAGATGAGTGAGGCAAAGAATGTTTCTGCTGAGCTGAATAATCGATATCTGTCTGGGATCTGAGCCAACAGTTCTGATGATGCCTTTGATATGTAGTTTGATGCTCGTCTGTTACGGGTCAGCACCTCTCCCTTGCTCCCGGAAGACAGGACATACATTTGTGACTCCGCAGTCGGCTGGACTGCATTCTGTTGTATGCGTTCCTGTGTCTTTTTGCTCCCATCGATGTGGCTTTCTGGTATTACCATTAGGGCTGAGTGCAGAGTGGCCATTGAGCAGCTGCCACTCCATGACGGGGGAAGGTGCAGGTATGCCTGGTTGCCGCATACCCAGTACGTGTCCATCAGGGCCGCTGTCCCTTTTCTCAGATCTGGGATGGTGAGGGTCTTGTTACAGTTCTTGTTTGTTCCCATGGAGGTTTTCCCCTCTCCTTTGAAACATAGTTCATAGTCTATTTCACTCTGTAGTTTGAAGGGTTTTTCAATGGCGGTTACCCAAGTTAGTTTTGAAATGTGTTCCTTCCATACTGATGTGCATGTTTCTTCTATCCACTGCAATTTCTCTGGTGCCACCCCTCTCAGTGCTTCAGCTTTGCACATTACTTCTTCATCCTTCCACTTGTTGTCTGAAAAGAGTGTCCCCTGTATTACAAAAAATGGTTCTTCCAGACATACCACCCCTGCCGTCCTTGGATAGCAAGTTCTCTCGTTCTGCAGCATTCTAAAAGTAACTTCATGTGCCTGGAAGGTGTTCTTAATCCTGCATAACGTGAGATGAAGGAGACATTGGGCATCTATAATTGGCAACTCTTTGGGTAGCAATACTTTGGGTGTACCTGAAGCATGAGGAATGAGGGAGCAGACATAACAGCTCTCATTTGTTGTTTGTTTAGCTGTAGCACTCATATCCGCATACCATTTATTTGTCTGGTGGGGGTGTCGTGGGTCTTCCATTTTATCTAGTCCTAACCCATAGTACTCATCAATCCTTCTACCCCCGGCGTCTCTTTTTCGTCTGTTGTTCTTGTTCCTCATGTATTTCCCAGCCTCCTGGGCGAGGGACAAAATAGACCCCCCTTTCTCATTCCCGCCCCCCTTGGCCCATTCATCATATAATTCATCATATAAGATATCGTGTGCTGCTAGCATCTTTTCCTTCTCGTCCCTGACGTTACCTTGCAGGTTGTTTTTTAAGATGGGGGCAGGTTGGCTGGTGGGGGTATCATACAACCACGATATGGCAGACGGGTTTCGATCATTTAAACTGCGAGCATTATAATTAGATATCTTTGGTGGAGACACTGTGTTGTTTTGCATTCCACCCTGCGGCTCTTTCTTTTCTGAGATGACAGCATTGGATGGTGTAGTATAGTAACCCCATACAAGTTTAGTTCCGTCCCATACCAGAAAATCACCTTCCCTCGTATTGACACTTGCAGTTGCATTGGTCCCAGTAGTGCTGTTAATCCCAGTAGTGCTGTTAATCCCAGTGCTGTTAATCCCTCCCCCCTCGTTCATCTCGATAGAGATGAACGCTACAAACCAATATGTAACCAGGCCAAACATTATCATAAAAAACAACGTAATGCACACAGATAATCCACACTCATACGAATATCTGCATCTCTCATTTAATAATTCTCTCATTCTACTAATTCTATCCGTTGCAGGCTGCCCGTTAGATGCCATGGTAGTTCCTGTTCGAGATATAAAAGCGCATTAAGTGCATGCATGTAAACATTTTGTTGGCACTATCAGTGCCAATATATATTGACGGGGAATGGAAGCGGGTAGGGATGCAGGGAAGGGTATTCACAGACAAGGGTGTAACCACGTCATAATTTGGTCACTTCATTAATTACATATAAGTCCACAAGATAAAAAATAAAAAAAAGTTTTTTTTTTTTTCCCAGTAAAAAAGAATGCAAGTATACTTATCAGTCATTTTCCCATTCAGGTCCAGTACTAACACACATACACAAGTTCATATTCAGACATTCTGCTCAGTTGCATCGTTTGCTGTTGTCTGTGCCTCCTCATCTACCTCCTCTTGCACATTACTATATGCTTTTCGTACATCTGTCAAGTGTACCCAGTACCTCAGGCCCTTTACTTTTACTGCCGTGGGCGTGCAGAACACTACCTCGTATGGGCCATGGAACCGTGGAGCATTCCATCGACGCACAAAACTCCTGACATAAATCAATTCGCCCGGCATCAGCTGTAGCTGTTGCTCAGGCTCCGTGACAGACCCTGTTATGTTTCCCTCCTCTCTAGTGAAGGGTGGAGAGAGCTGCTTCGATAATGCGCGCGCTGCCCTTGTTAATTTCTTCAAATAATCTGTGAACTCATCTCCCAATATCGCAGCGCTTCTGTGTGCATCTGAGTGTTCGCGCAGTGGAGAGTGTGCTGTGCACATTCGTCTCCCAGTCACGATCTCGTGCGGGGACAAATGGTGGTCTTTGCATGGCTGATTCCTCAGCTCAAATAGCGCAAGGGGCAGACAGTAAATCCAATTCTTTTTCAATGAAAAGCATAGTTTTGATAACCTGCCTTTTAACAGTCCGTTCATCTTTTCCACTACGCCATTACTTTGAGGATGATAAATCGAACACAATTTATGTTTTATTCCCAATAATGTAGTAACTTCCTTGAAAAGCTCATTTACAAAATGAGTGCCATTATCTGAGCGAATCACGTCACAAATTCCCCAGTGCGGGAACACTTCCCTCACTAGGAACTTTGCAGCGCTTTTAGCATCAGGTCGTGCACATGGTCCTGCTTCCACCCACCTTGAGAATGGGCATACAACCACGATCATGTACCGTGCGCCATTACACCTTTCCCCCATGTCCGCGTAATCAATATGCAGCTCTCTGAATGGGCCAATGGGTTTTGGAATTGTTCCCCGGAGCGTGCGTAATGTCATTCCTGAGTTGTAGATCTGACATGTTGTGCACTCCATCGCTAATCGAGATACGTGCTCCTGGAGACAGGGCACAAACCATTCTTCCTGTATTTCCGCTGCAATGTGCTGTTTGGTATTGTGTGCAGGGAAGTGTAGTTGTTGAAACGCAATTTCCAATAACTTTATTGGCATAACCACTTTCCCTGAGTTGTTTTGTCGCCACAGTAAGTCTGTTGCCGACTTGCTGCACCCTCGTTTTGTCCACATCAATTTTTCGTCTGCACTAGCTCCTTCCTGTAATTCTAGTATTTGTGATATAGGCATCATGTTGTAGCCTTCTGGGAGCTCTTCGTTTGTCTTGTGCTGCAGCAGGTACTCACCTGCTTCATATTTCTGAAAATAGGAAGCCTCTTTGGCGGCAGCGTCCGCTGCCGCGTTTCCCAAAGACACAACGTCTGTGTTGGATGTATGTGCTTGGCACTTCACTATTGCTACTGCAGTAGGGTTTTGTAGGGCCTCAATTAACTCTTTCAACAATTCTGCATGCTGTACTGGTGTTCCGTCTGCCCGTCGAAATCCCCTCCGCCCCCATCTCGCTAGACCTCCATGTACTGTCGTCGTCATGTAAGCTGAGTCTGTGTATATTGTCACTGCGCAACCCTTTGCTGCATGTAGTGCTTCTATGAGCGCAATCAGTTCTGCTGCTTGTGCGGATTAATGTGATGGGAGGCGGTACTGTACTAGTGTTTCATACTCACCGTCTTCTAACCTCACCACCGCCATACCAACATGCTTTTCTCCCGTGTCCACATCAATCGATGCAGACCCATCCACGAAGTACACTTCCCCCTCGCTCAGAGCGTTCTCACACACCACTGTGTCCTCCCCCTCTTTCTCCTGTGTAAGTTGCACAATCGTGGTCCTGCATGTCCTCTAGTGTGCATGCTTCTGTAATGAATGTTGCGGGGTTCACTGTCTTGCATCTCACCACATGGATATTGGCACTAGACAATATGATCTCATAGGCTGTTGCCCGCTGTGTTGTCAGTGTGCTTTTTGACCTCTCAAGGATTGCAAATAATGAATGTTCCACAAACAATGTCACAGGGCAACCCATTACTATTGTGGCACTTTTCTCAATCGCGAACGCGGCTGCAGCTAGTGATTGCTCGCACGCGAAATGGCCTTGCATCACGGCATCTAAAGTACCACTATAGTAAGCCAAAGGCTTGTGTCCTAGAGACGTCTTTTGTGTCAGAACAGCTGTCATGAGTGTTCCCTTGCAGTGTGAGAATAGGTAAAATTCGCGTCCATAATCAGGATTTGCTAGCACTGGAGCGCTTGAAATTAACTCTTTTAATGATTGGAATGACGCGCTCATTTCTTCTGACCATTCGATTTTTTTATTTTCCTGTTGTGCTTCTTTGAGTGCTTGTAGTAGGGGTCTCGTGTATGCTGCATAGTCTAATATCCATGCTCGGCAATAGTTGCACATTCCCAAGAATTTCTGCATGTCTTTCACTGTTGTGGGTTCTCCTACTGATCTTATCGCTTCTACCCTGTCGGGGATTATTCTTTTTCCATTTTTTGATATCAGCTGTCCCAAGTATAAGACCTCTGTCAGGCAGTACTGTAGCTTCTCCTTGTCTACCTTGTACCCCTTATTGGCCAATAGAGTCAGGAGCGTTGTTGAATCCTTTCTACATGTTTCTTCGTCTTGTGCACACACTAGTAAATCGTCTACGTACTGAATGATCGTACTCTCAACTGATAGGTTTCCCAAGTCTTCATGCAATATGCGGTTGAATATGCTTGGGCTCTCACAGTATCCCTGTGGTAATCTGCAGTGTTCATATCTCGTTCCCCCCAGTGTAAATGCTGTCAGGTATCTACTCTCTTCAGCCAGGGGGATTGAGAAAAATGCGTTTTTCAAGTCTACTACTGTGAAGTGTGATGCCGTTTTTGGGATGCTGCATAATATTGATGCAGGGTTCGGGACCAAAGGGAACTCTTTCTGAATTACATCATTTAGGGGGCGTAAATCCTGTATCATCCTCCAAGACCCTCCTTTTGCTTTTGTAATTGGATAAATACATGTGTTACATGGGGAGTTTGAAGGCACTATTATCCCTTGTGCTAGTAGTGCATTTATTGTCTCTTTTATCCCTTCTTCAGCTTCACGGGACAATGGATACTGTTTCACTCGGGGTAAAATTGCTCCTTGCTTTAGTTTTATTACCACAGGTTGTACTCCATGCAACAGCCCTACATCATGGGGGCCTGTTGTCCACAAATTATTCGGTACGAGCCTCATGTCGTCATCAAAAAATGACGGCGGTGCTCCCACCACTGCCATCAGTTGAACGGGGATTTCCCTGGCTTGAATCAAAATGTCACAGGGCATCGCTATTTCCATTACTATTTCACCATCCCCTTCTGCATCTGAAAAGAGATCCTCATCTGTTAACTCTCTTAGAGCGATGTTGGCATTTGTACACAGCACTGTACGCCACTCACATCCTTCCCTATCTAATCCAATCACAGCAATCCTTTTCGCTGACACCTGTACAGCGTGCAAGTCTAGTGATACCACTGATCCTGGTGCTGTGTCGGGGCACACTATGGGGCGGAAGAGGAACTCCACTGGAATCCTCCAGTCCATTCTTCTCAGCTCTGGAATTATGAGGGCCAATGTCTTTAGCCCTTTAATAAACATTTCCTCATTTTCCGGCAACCCTCGTACTTCTTGTGTGGTTGTGTAGGCTTGCACTACCAACATTGCACGCAAGGGGCATATTCCGGGTGTTGAACACACTATTCCTCTCTCGGTAAATGATATGGTCATGTTGAGTTTACTCAGGAGATCCCTCCCTAATAAATTAATTGGTGAGTGTTCATAATACAGTAAGGGTGTCTTTACAGTCTTACCCCCCACTGTTACATCCAATGCTTCTGTGTAAGGAACTTCAATTACAGCCCCATAGAACCCCTGCGTCTCTAACTTCCTGTTAGATAACGGGAACCGGCCCTCCCTGATACATGATTTCTCCGCTCCCGAATCCACCATGAATATGAACTGCTTGTCTCCTATCTGCGCCCCTACCAATGGTTCCTCTACTGCATCGTAGGTGGTAGATAGAACTGGACACGCAAGTGTTCTCTGTGGGCTGTCCTATGCTGGGTGTCTCATCGCCCCCCCTTGATTGAAGACACTCCCTGAAACTACTGATACGCCGCCATAGGGTGCTGGTGCGGGGGACCCGTTTGCCGCTGTCACAAAAGGATTGCCTGGCGTGTACTGCATGTTGTCATTGTTTTGTGGGTGGTTCTGTGTTCTATACTGGTGCCCCGGTTGTTGCTCATGATTACGTTGACCTGGGTTTCTCAGTTGCTGTTGTCCCATTGGAAGACCATATGGGCTCCCCGGGTGGGGATGGCCATACTGTTCTACCTCTTGGAACCCGTTGTTGGGTCTGGCTCTACACTCCCTAGAGTAATGCCCCCATCTTCCACAGTTCCAGCAACTCCCTTGTGCACCTCTAGGGCCCTGCCATCCATTTCCTCCCATTCCCCCGTACCCCGGTCCACCCCTTCGGCCCCTCTACCCACCTCGTCCTCCTCGAGGGGCCCACTCCTGCCACTGCGATCCTCCGCCTGTCTCCTGCTCATTCCACTGCCGCTGTCCTGCTCCAGCCCAACTAGTTGTCATCCTTCCTTGTATGGCTATCAGCCCCTCCTCCTCTTCATCTCCCTCCCTGCTGTGGGGGAGTGCGGCTACAGCCGCTGCGACCTTCACCAACTTTGTCTGCACTAGTTTTGCTTCGTCTGCAATCTCCTCTGCGCCACCTCCTTCTCCCTTTCCTTTATTCGCTTACAATGGTGCACTATTATGCTCTGAATCTCAGGCCAGCCCTTCGCTTCAATGCCCGCTATTTTGTCAAGTGCCTTTTGCACCTCCTTTGGGAGCCCTCTTTTTATAATGAAGTAAAATAAAGATGTCGATTGATACCAGGGCTTGCCCGTTTCTGCTCTCCACATCTCTTGGACCCGAAAAATATAATCCATAGCCTCCTCCCCGTCATTCATTGTACACTGCATTACTGACTGTAAGTCTGGCGTATCTGGAAACGTTTCTCGCAAGGCATCCCACACCCTCGCACGCACTGTGTTAAAGGATGCTCCGTCATGGCGGTCGCAGTCTAATGTTACTCCCGGAAAACCGGCCTTGACCCATACTCTATCAGCCTGATCCCCCACTGCTGATACGAGCAAGCTCTTCACATCTCCTATTGCTAGGGGTACCCCGGCAGTGTGTTTCTCAAAGGCGTATATCCACTTACTTGCCCCTCCAGATAACGGGGGCAATAGCTTTAATAAATTGGCTTTATCCATCTGAGCCCATGGGATATAATTCAGCCTCCCTTCTCCCCTATGTATCAATGGGAGCTGTAGCCTTCCTTTTGTCGTTCCATCTGGACCCGTTTTGGCTGCTGATGTTCCCAGTGATGCCATTTTCCCCACCCTGTTCCTTAATCGCCCCGTCCACTCATCATCCAGTGTTCTCATTGAACATGTACCATCCACCCCTTCGCTTCCCCCTCCCATTGCCATGCTTCTTCTTCTAAATCGTCCCTTATATCACATAGTAGTTCCTCTCTGTCCCCTATAGGCCTTTCTTCATTATCAATACCTCCCTCTCGTGTCCCTACTTCGATTATTCGTGTCGGTTCTTCCTCAATTCTGAACAGTATCTCACCTTTTTTCCACCCGTCTTCGAGTGTTCTATTCTCACTCGGCGCTCTAGACGTGCGCCCTGATCTTGCTGCATTAAATGCTGTTTGTTCACATATGTCTTTTATCCTTGAGAGCTCATCTTTCGCTATTGAGAGTCTTGATTGTAAATCATCTGTTAGCTTTTCTATGTCCACCCTTTGTGTACTTGCCTGGGCTCGCTCCCTTGTACTTTCATATGGCGGGGGTGCCGTTGGCCGGTGGGGTGTAGTAGTTGTCGGGGGAGGCACATAAGTGGGGTCACTGTACCCTTCTGCGGGCACAGGCTTGTTTAATATCGGGTACAAGCTTATTACCTCTATTGGTGGCGCTACATTTGACGATTCTTTAGCATCTTTCTGTATCATCAGTGGATTGTCAGTGGTGGATGGGAGGTCAGGATTTAATGCTGGTGCTTTAGGCGGTGGTATCTCTTCAAATAACCTCCAGAGATCTAATATTTCCCTCCTATTGTGCAACTGCTTCCCCTTGTATTTCAAACAAATGCATGTGGCCACCATATCCAGAACACTTTTATCAAATGACCCCCCCTCGGGCCATATCTGGGGTAACCCCTCTCCCTTCAGCTCTGTTATCCATTGGTCATGATATTTCTTAATTCGCTCTGCGTACCCTGGTAGGTTCTTGCAAATATGTGATAAGGGCGTTTCGGCCCCCATCTTTGTGTTTTCCTAGTACTTGTGTGTCTCTGTGTGTCCACAATTACAATGTAAACCTATTACCAATATGGGTTTCGTTTTCTACTTCACATTCAATAATGGGCTCGTTTGTGCTCTTCCCCCTGCCTGCGCAATACAAACTGGCTGTACACAGTCTCTATTCTATTCTCTTTGGGGGGGGGGCACATACAAGAGCAAACCATCAGTGATTTTGACAATATTAACCCGGAAATCAAAAAGGTACACACTCACTTCACCTTGTCATTTTCTCCTTCAAGAAGCTTTATCCGGCCACACTTACCATGACCATGCAATTACTATACATTTATAACCACTTTACACACCCACAGCACCAAATTGTCTTCTGACGCATACGAGGTGCACACACCTCTCTGTAACACTCTATTCACAATTCAAGCTGCCCTCCCTTTCCTCCCTAGCCGGCTGTCCCTGTCTGTCTTATTCAGATATATGGATGTGCATATATATATATTGGTCTGCTCTTCCCTCTTCTAGTAAGACTCTATGGGCCTCATTACGACCCAGGCGGTAAGTTACCACCTGGGTCGTACCTTTACCACCATGGCGTAAACTACGTTTACGCCATGGTGGTTGGCGGACTTACCACCCCATTCCGAGGTGAGTGGGGCGGTAAGTCCCCATTAACCCATTTACCCTTCCCCATTCCCATTTTTGCCCCATAGGGCATAATGGGAGTGGGGAAGGCGTTAATTACGCCACCGTAAATTACGGTGGCGTAATTAACAACAAGGTCCCTTAGCGCCATGGATTTTAACACCTGCAAAACCTCCATGGCGCTAAGGGACCTCGGAATCAGGCGGTAAGGGTTGGCGCTGTTTACGCCGCCGTAAACCCCTTACCGCCTGGGTCCTAATGAGGCCCAATCTCTTTTACTTTCTCCCTAACGTTTTGTACTGATCTCACTTTTATTTCCCCCCCCAACCCTAAAGAAAAGAAAAGAAGGAAGAAATAGCAGTCACTAATATATTCTCTGTGTCCCCCTTTGCCAGACACTTTTATCTTATAATTCACTTCTTCATATATTCCCAGTGCTAGTCAAGATAGCACTATGCGGCGCCGCCTTCCACCCCCTTTCGGAGCTAGGTTCTCGTCACTTTTTTCTCTTATTCACCTCTTAATCCTAATGGCCATATGCAAAGAAAAAGCAAAGAAATTTTAGGATGATCCTTAGTAGATCTGCGTACCCCCTCTTCGTTCTCTGTCCTAGACTTCTTCCCCCACTCCCTTTACGATTGCGCGCACTCAATACTCACGTGCCCGTCTTGAACCGATAGTCTCCGAAACTGGGTCCGTCCAGGCAGTGTTGCCGTCCGCTCAACAGTCAGCCCCGGCTCTGGCGAGCGGTACTCAAAGGGGATTTTTCAACTGGGATCCCGTACCCTCTCTCTTTTGAGTGTGCACTTCTTAGTGTACCGGTCGCCGTTGGCGGGCAGCCTCCCGGAGCCGGCTCACCGTGCGTATCCCTTTTCGACCGGAGATTCTCATGCCAAAAGGGGACGGTAATGTTAGGTCGGGAAAAAATAATAATAGTAGTAATAATCACGCTTTCGGGGTCACCACTGAAGGCAAGCGTCCCCAGCCAGCACGATCCTCCCCGCAATGAGAGACAATGACGGACTCTGCCAAGTCGGGAATAAAGCCAAGATAGAGTGCGGGTGAGCTTAAATGGGAGTTTATCAATCAGAATAGGGCATGCAAATAACTCTGCAAACTCCGAGAGCGCTCTGTCTGACAATAGCAAAGACAGGCGTATATATTTACAAAAAACGTCATAAGAACCTTCATATTATAGGGGGCACAAGTTTGATGGGATTGGGTGGCGATGACTAACTATAGGTGCTGCTGCGATGCGGTTGGCTTCGGCTGGAGGACGTCACTGGTCAGCCTCGTGGGTTGGGCTGGGCCTGGCAGGTTGGCTGAGTTCATCCGGGCGGTGTTGTTGTGCCATCGCGGCCAGTGTCAGAGATGAATGTCTTTTCCTGACTTATTTGCCCTAGGCCATGCACACCGCAGTCATTCAGTCATTACAATATTATCTTCTTTAGTAAATCTTCCAATAGGTTATTCTACAGGTTAATGCAACACAGGAGGAATGCACCTTGTGAGGGGTCTGATGGTCATTCGTCCGGGCATGGTTACCAGTGTCCTGTTGGCCGGAGCCATAGGTTGAGGGGCTAAGCTTCAGGGCATGGGACGGACGGTACATGCCTCCCTGTCTTGTTAGATGTGGTTATAAATATGCCGCTGTGTGTTGCCACAGTGTTGGGTGTCCTGATTGCACAGGGCCATAAGTCTAAGATGATCCGGTGGGTTGTGGGGTTTACGAGGGGGCGCCTTTGGAAGTGTATGCTCAGGCAGAGGTTTACTGCTGTGCTGTAAATTATGCAGGTGGCGGGCCGTGGCCTTGGGTGCTGCAGAGGGGGCTACACATCTTTGAAGCGGCTCCAGTCTGGTTGGGGGAGGTGGAGCAGCGCGGCGCGGGCCTCTGCTCTCATGTTTGGCAGTCTCCGCAGGGTGGGAGGGGAAATGGCCTTGCACATATTCACAAAGGTATCTTCCTCGTGTGTTGCCAGCTTTTAGAGGTGAAAACATCACAATCATTTGAACACTTTATAATATTTGTTTGAATCACTTGAAAACATACATTTCACTTTGCTGGATGTGTCTCAATTATATCCAGTCTGAACACCTTATCCATACACTATGTTTTAACAATTATAGTATTTAGTTATATGCCTATACATTTGCAGTAAGTGAGGTAGTATTGAGGTTGGTGGAGTACATAGAAAATGACCCGCCACCGTATGTGACGGTGGCGGCACATAAGGGGCTTAGACATACACGCATGACAAGTGCATTCTCGCACATCCTTCACATGAGCCCTCTGCATGGTTACATTCGTCTTCTTGTGTACTCTAGCAGCATTAGTTCAGTTATGGCGGGGGACCGCGGGGTGTACGGTTTTCAATGATACATATAGAGAATAATCCCCCGGAATGCTTTTATCATTTGCACACCCCTGCAGGGGTATGGGTCCTTCATTGCTGGTGTCATGTAAACATGCGTTTCTTACAATCATTACACAATTTTACAGGTTTCTTTAGTAGAAGTAGTTTTATGGAAAGGATACACGTATTAAAAGTAGTTTTTGACATTCGTATTTGGGTATTTTTCTGCTTTCATCGGATGACCATTCTACAGATCTTCCCATCACCCAGGCCTCGCTGACCGGGTCACTCTGGGAGCAGTGATACACTGTGGACAGTGAAATGTTACAGTGTTAGTATCTTATGCTAGCTCATGTCCGTCTTGTTCGTGGGAACGGGCTCACAGCGGATCTGCCAGGGTGCTGCGGCGACAGGGATAATTGAAACTCTCCGAGGGTGGGGGCCGCGCTACAGTGCGCTGGGCTCACACCATCTTTGATAGACAAAATGGTTTCTGGGCCTAGCTAAATTCAATACGTGTGGGCAATGTCTTCAGCAGGTGAACCCTCCAACCACCTGGGCCCGGGTGGTCTGAGGGGACGCCCAATGAGCCATGGCCCTCACCTGGGGAGGGGATGTAGGCAAGGAGGGTCTTTTGGACCACTCCTCCCCTACACAACACAGCCACTAACGTGCCTGTGTGATATGCTGCAGTGGTTGTGGGCAGGACCTACAGATTTCTATATTTCTCCATACATATTTCACCGTAAGGGTGTACATTGGCTTATAACAGCACTGCTTATAAGGTCGTTTCTGGGTGCATGGCCTTCGGGCATGCACCCAAGACTGTACACCCTTCCCAAAACCATCAGAATACTAAACTATAGTATGGGTGAATGCATTCCTGTAATGTGATGTGCTGAATCTGGGCAGGGCCTAGAGTTTTACAAGTAAGGCATACGGGCTACGGCCTGCAGCCATGCATCCAAAAGTCTGCATCCTGCCCACAACCACCTGAGTGATGTGTGTAAGTACGAGTGTATCCATAGGTGCGGTATGCCTCACTTGTTCTGGCCAGAGGCAAGACTCCTAGGTGTATGTTCATAGATACTACAGTATGTGGTTGTGCAGTGGCTGATAACTCCAGTGCTTATAACTTAGTGCTTGGGTGCATGGCCTTCGTCCATGCACCCAAGACTGTACACACGTCCCACAATCATCTAATCGACAATCAATAGAACTTGTGTATTGCGTGGGTGTGACATGCTGCGGTGGTTGTGGCCTGGGCCTACATTCTTGGAAGTATGGCCTTCGGCCTACGTCCATGCATCCAAGACTCTAGGCCCGGGCCACAACCTCTGCAGCATGTCACACCCATGGCGGAGTCCTATTCAGTGGCACACCCATGGGCAAAAATAATATAATAACGACATCTACTCAATTGTCGCTAACACCATGCGTGTCCTTACAACAGTCTCAAGGTGCCTGCACACACCACAGACAGAAATACTACCCTTATGAGTCCACTCATTTTCTGCACGTACAAACATCACGAACAAGGCGGGCATAGACAATACATCATTGACACCTGCCGCCCAAACAAGTACATTTTTGCAGACATCTCATACTCGCTGAACCTTCCCAAGCACTGTAGGACATCAAAGTAGTTTCCGAACCAGCATTTCAGGTGGCGAATACATCATTACCAACTGCCGCCCAAACAAGAACACTATTTAACCCATCTCTTACTCTATGAACCTCCCCAAGCACTGTAGGAGAGCAAAACAATGTCCGAAACAGCATTTCGCCTCTGGTGGCGAGTGCGCTGTCTTTGGATCCAAGATGTCGGGCGCAGCCACACATTCTGACGCACATCACGGCTCTCTGCAGCCAATCATCGAAGACGGTGCGTGTCCACGGTCACGACGCCACCCTCCTGGCCAATCGGTATGTTGTCTGCGGAGCGAACAAGGAAGTGTGACCGCGGAGCGGACATAGATATCACTAATTTTTTTAGACATATTCTTTAGTCGTTTTAAAGGAAACTAGTGGATGGATTGGCACCAAATTTACAGAAGCACGCTTTCGGGACCAAGCCCCTGCCCCTACCGCAAATTTGGTCAAAATCCGTCCAACGATTTGCCATGTAGGCATGCGCAAAGTTTTTCCCTCATTCAAATAAGTTTTGGGACCCCCCCTATAACCTTTCTCCCCCTGCACCAAACATCAGCAAACCTTGCAAAAAAATTCAGAGCGGTCAAGTTTGGTGAGGATTGGTCCAGGGAGAGCAGAGTTATAAGCTGCCCAAAAAGTGCTCTTCCGATGGAAACAGCAACTTAACTACCATGGCCGTGTAATATAAAACGCGTAGGTATATTTCTGTACTCAGCTGATGCAATTTATCAGTGTTTGGTTGCCCTGTGCAGTCGAAACTGCAAAGTGCACCTCTGTGTGCCCTTCCACTTCAACAACAGCTATAATTTTAACAAACAATTTATCAGTGTTAGGTTGCCCTCTGCTATCCAAATGGCAAAGGGCCCCTCTGTGTGCCCTTCCACTTCAACAACAGCTATCATTTTAACAAACAGAATGAGTACGACGGTTTTACGCCTCCACCTTCCACTATCGCAAACATTCAAATAATTTCAAGTTACTTCTTTCCACCACCACTTCTCTTCACACCAGGCATGGCGGTTCCAGTGTCACTGAACAGTTAATTACCGGCTCAACGTTTTAGTCTCTAAAGAGCAAAACGATGTAGGATGAATGCCTCCTCACAAGCTAAAACTGAATGTAGGTGCTGTAATTATGCTACTACGCAATCTTATGCCATCACAGGGATTGTGCAATGCAAGAAGATTGACAATTACGCAACTATAAAGACACATCATAGAGGCCTGTGTAATCGATGGATTGAACTTAGATATTGTTCTTATACCGCGGATACCCCTCATTCCATCTAATACAAATATGCCTTTCAAATTCAAAAGAAGACAATTTCCTATACGTATAGGCTTTTCAACATTTAGCCTTTTCAATTACCATTAATAAGTAACAGGCACATACACCCCCTTCCTGGAAGTGAGCAGTGGTAATTCTGATATTTCAGAAGGGGGATAGAAGTGACCCTATGAATTAACGACCGATATTGGCCTTTAAGAAATGCTAGAACGGTGTATGTTATGCCGAGAATGGCTAGTTTAATAGGAACAGTTAAGGGCAATCAGGGATCGTCCCTCCCACCATCCTGGTCTTTTTACCTCTCACCTTGTCCCAGAAGGATTTTACTATGGAGCACTCCCAAATAGACTGATGAAAGGATCTCACATCCCTCTTGCACTTCAGACATAGGGAGTCAGCTGCCTAGCCCATCCGGTGCAGCCACTCTCGACAATAATAAACTCTGTGCAACACCTTATACTGTATCAGGCATAATCTTACTGTGACGCTTGCTTCCCTTGGTGACCCCAAGGCTTGCGTCCAGTCTTCCTCCTCCATGGGACCCAGGTTCCCTTCCAAGCTGCCCTCAGTTTCAACAAAGGCTTGGAAGTGAAATTATTTAGCATCTAATACTAACACGTGATCCCCTTTTCCTTGATCTCCCCCTCCATAATGTTATCCTCTATAAGCGACCTGTCCAGTAGGTCCCATATCGGCCGCCCCTTCCGGGATATTGCATGCTGCAGACACATATACGTATATTGGACCCTCTCCGTCAGCCCGTTGGTGCCCTGCAGTTGTTGAAAGGATGCAAGCTGGTTTTGTTCCTCAGTATGTGCTAACCGTGTGATGTCTCTCTTCTACCATTTCCGTTGATTATCTAGTTTCCAGACTTCAGGAAATGCAGCATTACCCCATATAGGAGCCTACTTAGTTACCACCCCTCCACAGCCCATGGCCTTCAAGACGGCTTTCCTAGCCTCCAGCACGCTGGCCGCTGGCTTCCAGAGCCCATGTTCTGCCCTAACACTGTAAAGCACCTGTAGGGGAGAGACAAATCCCACCCTGCCCAAATCCCGCTCTATATGGCGTTCTCCTTCCCCCAGAACAACCATTCATTGATCACCAGTAGTTGAGAGGGCCAATAGTAATGTACATTTGGGACCCCCAGGCCTCCATCCCATACTGATCTAGTTAGTGCTGACATTTCTAGCCTAGGGATCTTTCCTCCCCATCTGAGCCCCCTCTGCAACCCCTCAATGACCTGGAAGATCCTGGGGGGAACCCCCTCTGGAGGATTCTGAAGAAAATATAAGAGTCTATGCAGCATCATCATTTTGAACAAATTAGCTCTCCCCATAAAAGACAGCGGGACCATCGCCCAGCATTTCATGTAATTTCTCAGCCGCCTGTCTAGCACTGGGTCCAGGTTATTTTTGAAAAATTGTGCATTCTCCACTCCTACCTTAATACCAAAATATTCGAAGGAGTCCTGTTCTATCACGAGGGGACAGCTCTCTGGGATCGCTGCATCCCCCTCCTTAGCTGGCATCAGAATCAACTTTTCCCAGTTAATTTTTATCCCACTGACCTCCCCAAAGTTTTGAAAGATCACCATGACTCGAGGCCTGGTATTTTGGGTGTCTTTCAAATAGATAAGGACATCATCCCGGTTTCTTGAACCGCTCTATTCAGGGTCTGACCAAATTTGCGTCGCCAGCATCTATTGCCATGACTGCATGTAGGCCCCTCAAAGAGGAGACTGCATCCAACGCACTGTACAGACATTGAATATTCATTATGGTCACCCTGCCTGGGATAAACCCACATTGATCCGGGTGGATCAATTCGCCCATTAACGGCAACACTGGATTGGCTAGAGATTTCGCAAGGATCTTTGTTTCCCTGTTGATCAGCAAGATTGGCCGGTATGTGCCACACTGGTTAGCAGGTCTCCCCTTCTTGTGTATCACCACTATCATAGCTTGATGGAGGTCTGCTGGCAGTGTGCCCTCTTCCAGACCTTCCAGAAACATTCCCCTCATTTTCTCTGTTGGCTCCCGGCCTACTTGCCTCCAGAACTACACTGGGAATCAGTTCGACCCTGGTAACTTGCCCGCCTGTAGTTGCGCCAAAATTATTGTATAATATTATGCACTCGCACTTTATGCCTTCATCATGGAAGGATGTTCTCATAGTATTCATTTATAAAAAGGGAAACCGATCTAACCCGAATAACTACAGACCTATTTCATTGCTGGACTCTTCATATAAAAGATTTGTGATGTTCCTTTTAAAACAGCTACATAATTGGGCCTCATCCAAGCATGTTTTGGATATTTATCAATCTGGTTTTAAGAAGGGGGTAAGCACAACCTTGAATTGCTTTAAAATCCAGTTGCTGGCGAAACAAGTAAGTTTAGCTAGGAGGAATTTATGCATAGCTTTCTTAGAAATCTCAAAAGCATTTGATTGTGTAAAGAGATTAACCCTTTGGAGAAAAAAAATCAAAATTGGGGTGTCCAGGCTCTTTTAAATATGTTGAAAGATTTACATACAAATAAGAGATTAAAAATAAGATTAGACCAGAGGGGATCATTTACGGACTGGGTAAGTAACAATAGGGGCCTGCGTCAAGGCTGTGTTCTTGACCCCCTCTTTTTAGTTCACTTATGTCAGATTTGAAAACGGCTTTAAAGTATATTCGTGTATATACCCCTAAATTCGGCACTATTGACATCCACTATCTGCTTTATGCAGATGACATTGTGCCATTTGATTACACACCATTAAGGTTACAAAGTTCACTAACAGCTGTCTACGAGTACTGTAAGGGATTGGACCTGCTCCTGAACATTGATAAATCTAAAATTATGATCTTGAATAGCAGGGTGACACAAAAAAGGTCAAGAACAAATGGTTATAAGTGGTTTATAAATGGGCAGGCTTTAGAGAAGGTTGAGATGTTGAAATACTTGGGGGTGTAATTTACTGCAAACAACACAAAACAGATATTCGCCATCCTCTAAGGCATTAATACGGTTGACTATAGTTCAGATGCGTCAAGTGGATCGCAAATACGGGCGTTTCACTTTAATCCCAGTTCTTAGATATAATCAGCAGAAAATAACTCCTAACTTATTGTAGGGTGCAGAGACGGTATTAACATCAGGCGATTGGAAACGGTGGATGCATGAATTTGGAAAAAGGTGTTGGGCCTTCCACAGGCGGTTCCCCTACCAACAATTAGACATGTATTAGGCCTTTTGTCTCTACACTCTTGGATGGACTGGATCAGATTACAATTATATAGAAGCTTACTAGTCCTTGCGGCTGACTCCTTATATATGGCATTGAATGGTGTAGTAAAGAGCAAAACATGTACTGCATTGAATTTATGGAGAGAAATATGTTAATCTTGAGGGTTATTGAGTCAACAGAGGAAGAGGTGATATTTCACCGGCTTTGCACTAAGAAGAAACTTTTTAATTACGATTGGATCAATAACAGATCTTTTATCAAATTTTAAGATTTTTAAGCACTTTTAATGTTTTACAGTAGTTTTTAGCCAAATACCCCTCCAAAAGACATATGATGCTGAGGTTGAAGTTGAACCTATTTCCAACCAATGATGTTAGAGGTGCTAGATTAAAAATTCCCACACAAGAACATTGGAGCATTTAATTTCTGACTGTAACAAATTGGTTGAAATTCGTACACATGTGTTTTGTAAGTTTAACTTGACTTGCCATGAAATAGTTCCAACGCTTACATGGCAGCAATTGTTATCTGATTCAAAAACTTTGCTGTGCATTGCTGAAATGCGATTTTTAAAATTGTTATTTAATGATGATTTATTGTTCTAACTGTGAAGGATGATATTTGTTTTTGATTTTATATGTGTGAAAAGTTTATGAAAAACTGTAAGACACTAAATAAATATAGAAATATAAAAAATAATTTGCAGCTTGAGCTCTAGCCGCTCTCTCTGCTCCCAACTCAACCGGGACAGAGTTGTCCCATCTATGTATTGCCTGTTCTTTGCCCTATCCCAAGATGAGGCCTTCCAGTTTATCCCCCGTTAATTCCCGTTAATTGCTTGCAAATGCCTCCGCTATCTCGTCGTTCTCTATAGCCATGTCCCCTCCTGGGAGTTTGATTTCTCTCACCCATCTCGCCTCCTGTTCCCTCCTGTCTAACCATGCCAATAAGCAGCTACATTTGTCCCCTGTGTCGAACACTCGCGCCGGTTTGTCCCAATATGCTGCCCATGCCTCCTCCCGCGCCACAGTCCGTACTGACCCATCGCTTTAGTCAGTTCTCTCCCACTCTCCGCCGTGGGCAATTGTGTGCGTTTGCTCTCTGCCAGTGTACTTCCCGCTCGAGCCATTCCAATCTTCCCCTCCTCTCCCTAAGATGTTGCCGGATCAGATTCATCACCGTCCCCCTTACCACGGCCTTATACGCCTCTCATAGGGTGGCGCTGTTATCCACCGTACCACTGTTAGTAGAGAAGTATGCGTGTGATTCCTCGCTAATGGCGTCTGCTATCTTCTTGTCCTTCTCTCAGAATCAGCAGGTTTGTTTGAATGTTCAATACCTGTCTCGCCTGCCCACTCCTCACTTGAGGTCTCTGATGGTTCGTCTGATGGTTTTTCAGAAGATGTCTGTTTTTTATTTCCTTTTCTTGAACTAGCTGCTTCCTTCTTTCCCTTCTTTCCTTTCAATTGAAAGAGGTAAGGACGGGCTCCCACAGAGGCCACCTTGCCTAGTTAGCAATTTGCCTGGCAGCGGGGACTCCGGGGAGCCCGCCCCAATCCAGGGAAAAGCTGAGGCTGAAAAACACTGGTGCTGTCTGCGGCGGTAGAGTGTGATATATGATAGTTCCTGAGGAAAGGTCAGACAGAATCCTTGGACACTGCTCAATAACGTGAAAGTCCTGGGAGGTCTTAAAGTGTGACAAAACTGTAGCTTCACTGTTCTTTGGCAAGAAAAGGACTATGTGTCCCAGAATACACTTGGGTAGTAGAGTGTACTGCGGTAAGGTTGTTGTGCATAGGCAGGATCCAGGAGAGAGAATGGCAAGAGTAGAGGAGAATGAAGGAGGATCGCAGGACTTAGGTAAGCAACTCTCCGATTCCGGAATGCAGGTGGAGACCAGAAAGAAGGGGAAGACAGGGACGTGACCCAGCAGAAAGTAACCAAAGTAAATGCAAGGAAAGGAACCTGGCCGTAGCGTGGAAAAGGCAAAGACAGGAAGGAGAGAATAAGGCAAAGCTCAGAGAGAGCGCGGAGTGACAGGAATGCACGGGTTACCAAGAGCGGCACTAGCGTTAATCTACCAGTATGGAGGGTTGCAAAGCGCCGAGACGTTCTCCTAGCGTGTGGAAATAGACGGCCGTGGCCAAGATGGTGGAAGACTAGACCGCTAGCCTACACTTATGATATGATATGATAGGTTATTTATCACGCGCTTAATACCCAGAGGTTTTTAAGCGCAGACTCGGGAATCAAACTTGTGTTGCTCCGCCTCGTCTTGCTTCCAAGGCGAGAACGTTGCCACTGAGCTATCCTCCCGAGAAGAACGTGATGGCCTTTCTAGTGTGCTCTCCAGCAATCCCATACCCGCCAGGGTTGTATCGTGACACCTTCAGGTAGAAGGCGTTGAGCCGCCACCCTCCCCTTTGGACCCCCCCTTGAACCTGAACCATCAGTGAGGAGTGATCTGAAGTCTCGGGGGATAGCTCAGGGGCAACGTGCTGGCCTTGGAAGCAAGAAGACACGGAGCACCACAAGTTCGATCCCCGAGTCCGCGCTTAGAAACCTCTGGGTATTAAGGGCATTATAAATAACCTATCATATCATACCATATACCTCTCAGGAGAAACTTGGCTGACTTCTCCCTGCCAGTCATCATGCTGGGTAAGAACATGTAATCTATCCGTGATAGGGCTGCGTGCACAGTGGAATAGAAAGAGAACCCAAGATTGCTTTAGATTAGTAGGGACTGAGTTGCTGGCGAATGAGGAGTTTATTAATTTGGTAATAAAAGGGGCTAAATCTCTAGCCGCATCTTTTATGATCTGAGCTGTGCAACTGTCGCCTTTACAATTGGATGGTTTAAGTGATGCTATGATTTTTTGTACCTCAGGTATAGATACATTACTGAATTTGAATCCTGGATTGTAGTATGCGGTGGCAGGCATAGTTGGACTTTGATTGCAGGAGGTTAGTTGGTGCCGTTGGTCAGTTATTTTGGTCTGGAGCCCAGTGATTTTGTTAGTGAGCGCATTTTGGATTCTAGTGCACCAAGGTTTATCCTTAGTACAGGTTTCTGTGGGTGGGTTAGGGTTTCCGAACTCTCTTAAAATATTGAATAATTCTTTGGTCCTAGAGCCTGCTTGGTTTATTCTGTCGTTGAAAGTTTCTTTTTTGGTTTGGATGATCTCACGTTTGTAAGTGGCAGTGATGTTTGTTAGGTTAATTTTATTCTCTAAGGAGGGGGTCATTTTCCAGAGTGTTTCGAGTTTCCTTTTTTCTGCGCGTAGTAGTTTAAGTTCAGGGGTGAACCAGGAGTTCAGATGTGCTCTTGGTTTACCTTTGCGCAGTTTTAGCGGGGCAATTATGTCCATGGCTTTGGCCATAGAGTCATTGTAAGTGTCAACCAACAAATTCAGGTAATTCGTGGCGGGTAGTGCATTAAGTATGGGGATTACTAAGGGTATGATACCCTCAGCTGTGATATTACGTATGTTTCTGGTGAGACAAAGTGGTGCAACTGGGGACTTTTTCAACTCTAGGTTATTGACATTGATTTCGAAGGATAGGAGGTGATGATCAGACCACAAGAGGGGTGAGGAGTCCTTTAAAGTAATATTGCAATTGAGGTCTGCTACCCAGTCAAGTATCCTACCTTTCTCATGGATGCTGGGTACTTTTTTGTATGAAGCCGTGTTCTGATAGGGATTTAACTAGGGAGGTGGTGGGTAGGTCGTTCGGGTCATTATAGCGAAGGTTGAAATCACCTAGGATAATGTTTTGCGCCGTGGGTTTGGTGTTGTCAGCTACTAGCGACCTGATGTCTTCTTCGAAAGATCCTGGAGGCCAGTATATTTGGTGGATAGTAATAGTATTTTTAGGTGAAGTTTGGAGCTTGACTGAGAGGAGTTCACAAGATGCAAGAGGAGAGGAGGTGGCCAATCTCATGCCTAGAGTAGATTTGAAGATGATGGCAGTGCCTCCTCCTCGGAAATTGGGTCTATCAGCTCTAATGATGGAGTAGTTGTCGGGGACAGCTAAGGCTAGAGACGGGCCAGCTGCGTCATGCAGCCACGTTTGTCACAGCAAGGAAGTCAAGATTGCAAGCCAGGATGACATCTGCAATCTTTGTTGCGTGGGCAACGGGGGACCTGGCATTTAGTAATGCCCCTTTTATGGGCTGCTTCTGAATGTCCTTCTGAGTGAGGCTGGGGCTATTGCTGACTAGGCCCTCTTTCAGATTAGGGTGGGAACTTGCGTGTTTGTTTATGATTAGTGCGTTCTGTACGCAGTTTGCTGGTAGTCTTGGGGTTGTGTTTGGCTTGTGAGTTAGTGTAAGTGGGGAGGCTAGTGTCTAGTCTGTTGTTTCGATTTATGGTGTCGGGGTTAGTGGTAGGTATACCTGTTCATAGGCTAGGCAACTGGCAGGGCATTCGTTTGCAATACTTAACCTTGGATATGTTGATGTGTAGTGTGGGTAGGAATGATGTGGGCTTAATTCTGGAATCCCAGTTAGCAGTGCTCAGTGCCGGTAGGAAGAGGGTGGCCTTAATGGTGGGGTTGGGAGTAGTGATGGAGCTAGGGTGAGCGCTTAGGAAGGGGTCCCTTGGGGCCTCCATTTTAGCACAGTTAAGTGGTCTAATGTCAGGCCTTATGATGGTGAGTATCAGAAAAGTGGTTCAAAGTGTACTAATCATGATGTAGCAACTAACTGAAATACGTATTGAGTGTACAGAGTGTGTGGCCTTATGGGCACATCCTGGACAAGCCCAGAAGGTGACGTGCATGAAGTAGAGACATAGTGTGCATGGTAGGTGGGCACTGTAGTTAGATAAGGGCACAGGAGTATGCTGGTTGCAGTGATTGCAGTGAGTGTCAACCAAGTGAGAAGCAAACAGTGCCTAGTTGACACTGATTGGCAAAATAGGTAAGTTCAACGTAATATTTGTACTTCTACAAATGTGGAGATAGGCAGTATAATTCACTTAACGCCTAAGAATGTCTATGGCAAGAGTAGGCTAGTTCAAAACAGTGGCAACAGTAGAGATATCAAGAATAGGCTGGTTCAATTCTACACATGTAGTGATAAGCAGTATAAATTTGCTTAAGGCCTAGGAGTGTCTAGGGCCAGAATATGCTGGTTCAAAACAGTGGCAACAGTAGAAATATCAAGAATAGCCTGGTTCAAGAATAAAGATGGTAATTCAACGAATACAATACTAAACAGTAAAATTTACTGAGGTCCTAGGATTATTTATAGTCAGGATAGTCTAGTTCAAAAGTTAGCTAGTACAAGATAGCAATGGTGGTTCAAAAGATGCAGTGTAATTAGTCGATAAACATGGTAATAGTACATAGGGGAGGCGATGCATGCATTATTGCGTAATATAAGGGTAATATAAGGGTAATGCAGTGACACGTCGCAGTTCAATTTATTCACCGTTCCTCGGTTAGTCAACGCTAATATGCGGTTAGGTGCCGGGGCGGGTAGTGATGAGGTAGTACTGTCTCATATAGTGCAGTATGCTGGGGTAAATTAGCGTCCTCTATGGCGAGGTTACCCGGAGTCCGGCTGCTGGGGACCGTTACCGCCACCCGCACTGATCATATCCGGACACCTGGAGTGCTGAGGACCAGGACACTCCCAGACAAAGCAGGCCTGGTAGGAGCACTTAGACTGGACTGCCTCGGCATGGGAGAGCCCTTCTCCCACCTCCCCACGATAAGCGAGAGAGAGCTATACGCGCAAGGAAGGCAAACAAAGAAGAGCCTGATGAACACGGACAACGTGGGTAAGACACAGCGCTCGTGGAGGCCACCTCATGTGAACCGTGCTGAGGTGCACCAAACAAGTAAGTGAGACCCCGAGGAGGCCCAGAAGAGGGGTGAGCCACCCATGAGACACCGGGGTTAAAACACAGGCATACAAGAAACGTATACCACTACGGGTCCAAGAACACCACCATGGGGCCCGGTCCCGCCTGTGGTCCACCTCAGGGAGGACACTAGTGAACCAGGACTCAAGTAAATGCCATAATTGCCCAAGTGGAGGCTGAGCACTATAAAATGAGAGGGGAAGACATTGGGAAGACCCTCCGCCCCCCCTACGTGTGACAGAGGAGAGAGGCTTGGGCGAACGGGTGCCCCCACCATTCCTGAAGACGCGGAACTGGCCGGGCCAATGCCACATAGAACTAGGCCCCTGCTCCAACCACCCTCGTCTTGGTCGCGTGGCGAAAGGAGCAGAGAGGAAGCACATGAACACTGTCAGGCAGCCTACGGAAACGCACTGTGCCTGGGAGGACCACCACGAGAATGCCTGGACTGGGCCCTGTGCAAACTCTACAAGTAAGTGAATCCCGGAGCCGGGGAGCCACCTCTGAGGGCACCAAAAGTCACCAAAAAAGCACAGTCTGCGGTCCTGCAACTCCCCCCCCCCCATGTGACTTAGCACTAGGGCTAATGAAGTGCGACAGGTGGGGCTTGTAAAACCGGGGGGCAGGGGGTAGACAGGGCCCTGACCAAAAGGCTGGCGAGTTGCTGGCCCTGGTACCACATAGACTTGACTCAACGCACCCGGGAAAGAAGACCGTAGAGCCACTGCCACACGCCCAGCACTACAGAGCTAAAATGCCTGGTCTGTGGGGCTGGGGCAGGTCCCGCAGTACCTGCAATTGTGGAACCAGCACACATATGCACTGAACGGGCCCACCAGCTCCTGGAACCGACAGTGTACCCTACACCCTGAACCCTCTGGGCCTGTTCACGAGAACGGACAATACCAGATCTACCACTAACCCTGGTGTGGCCTCTACCCATCCCTTCATGTACCTCCTGGGGTGATACCCATCCTCTCCACCACCGCAGACACCGCCCCAGGGAGAAAGGTGTCGGTCCCCAGACTGGCCTACTGGACTGACCCGGATGAGGAAAAATAAGCCCTGCAACTTACCGACAGAATAAAATAGACAAATATACCATGGCTACCCCGGCCAGGGCCCCCATATCCGCAGATGCGGCCGAAATGGGTGTTGCGACTCATGAGACAGGACAGGCTGTGTTGCTCACGGACATCATGGCGGCCATCGGAGAGTCCAGGACATCAGTAGAGGTTAAACTGGATGGCCTGACCTTGGAGGTCTCTTTACTGCACCAAGACCTGCGCAACTTAACGTCCAGGGTACGGGAAACCGAACAGCGGATCTCAGATACCGAAGACACCATCAAGAAACTGGAAGAATGGCTCAAGCACATGGAGAAGAAACTCACTACCCTGGAAGCGAGAGTAGAAGATAGCGGAGGCAGATCTCACCACAACAACCTCCGCATTCTGTGAAAGCTGGTTATCGGACCTCATGGCCCCTAAAAAGCTCTTCAATTTCTTCTCAGTCGAAAGGGCACACAGGATCCCAGGCGGCAGACCAGTGTCTGGAGCCCCCCTGCGCACAGTGATTGCCAGACTTATGAATTATAGAGATCGGGACACTCTCCTCCACATGGCACGAGCAACCGGCACGATTACATACAATGGCAATCGCATTGGGGTTTTCCCCGACTCCACAAGTGAGGTCCAGAAACCCTGGCAGTCCTACGACACTATTGAAAAGAAACTTGCATCTCTGAGCATCAAGTACGCACTATTCTTCCTGGCCACCCTCAAATTGCAGTTCAACAACGTAGTCCATGTATTCTACAACCCCCGAGAGGCCTGGGAATGGCTAGAAACACAGGTTCTGTCCTCCCCACGCTCCAGAGACCACACACAGCAAAAGGAAATGGACTGAGATAACCTGCACCTGTTACGATCACCTGGTCTCTGCGGGGGCGTTGGGGCACAGTTGGAGCCCTCCCTTGACTTGACTCCTCAGAATCGCCTTCCCCTCCAGATAGTGGTTGGACCTGCAGCTCGGGAGATGGGTGTTGCCCCTGAGTGAAGAGGAGAGGCAATGAAAATGGAGTGGGGATATCTTGACTTCCCCCAGCCCTTTCGTGCCAAAATACGGTGTGCAAGCGCTTTCCTATATAAGCTCACCTGTAGTTCTGTAATGTTGAGCTATCCGTCCTGCTTATCCTAGCAGCGGCGCGTAGAACGGACCAAGTTGCTTCACTGGTCCGTGGGAGTGTTGATCCAGACCAGCTGCGACCAATCCACTTTGAAGGTAAGTCTTTTGTTATAACTATTGTAAGATTAGACTGTCTGTATTTCATCTAATAATTATTCTTGCAAAGTCTCATCCCATTTCCATAGGTACGGAGAAGTAAATCGTAACCGAGGAGAGTCCGGAAGACCTTAGAGGGTGATGGAGTTTCAACAGTGACAGGTAAGTTGGTCTTTACAAGGGAACTTTTGTCTTTTGTATAATGTGGCCGTGCGTTCGATATGCATATGAGTTCTAACCTGTTGTGTTCTTATTTCCTCGTAGGTGCAGGCTGACTATGAAGAATGGCATCTGGATTCTCAATGAAGATTTGCGATTGCAGGATGAAGACTCCGACTTTGAGCGTGATGGAATGCCGGTGAGAAAGAAGACCTTGGTTCCAACCGTGATGAAATGCAGGTAAGAGGAAGAGTCCGACTCCGGCCGCAATGAGATGCAGGTAAGAAGCGCTTTCAGCGATGTAGCGGCTGGCAGCAGGTAAGATGCGCGCTCAGCGATGTAGCCGTTGGCAGCAGGTAAGATGCGCGCCCAGTGGTGTAGTGGCTGGCAGCAGGTAAGATGCATGCCCAGTGATGTAGTGGCTGGCAACAGGTAAGGAGCAGCGATGGAGTAGTTTGGGTGGAAGGCGCGCGCAGCGATTTATCGGTAGACTGCAGGTAAGAAGCCCTCTCAGGAATATCTTCAGGATGGAGCTGCAGGAATCCAGTGATGTGCAGGTAAGCACAGCGGGGAGCGTTACGCTGCTGAAAGCAGAATAACGCGAAGCAAAGGCACGTGGATTGCTGGCCTTATATATGCTGGCTCAGGCCCCTCCCTTTAGCCCCGCCTACTGGATCCACCTGGCCTTTCTTTGGGACTGTAGCACATGCCTTCCTGTTCTGTTCTATGGCCATGCCCGGCCCAGCTGCACACGCCCTTGGCATAGAGTGTGCAGAGCACACTTTAACATGAGCCTGGTGCCAGAGGCGCCAGGACTGGGTCCAATGGGACCCTGGGGATGAAGAAGGACTGGCCCCTTGACTAGTGGCCATGACAGCACCGAGAGCCAACCTCCACGCCACGCAAAGGAATTATAGAGGACAAATCACCTGGGAAGACACAGGAGACCTGGGGAGTGGTGCCGAGATGCGAGATGATTAACGCCCGCACCTGCATTCGGAGAGGGGCGTTCTCTGCTCTCTTCCTCCCTCCCCCCAGCCCCCATTCCCCGGTCACGACATACTTTGGCCGGCATGAGGGAATCCTACGAAGGGCGGCCCCCGGCAGAGACAAGAGACATCGGATCAACCCCCTGGGGAGTTCCCCAAACTGGTTAGCATGAGTTTACGGTTTTCTATGTTTGGGCGACAGGTGCTTCTAGTTGGGGAGGAGTACAGAGGAGTACAGGGTGGGGGTGTTTATGGGGCACAGTTCACTGACTCACTAAGGAGGTTTAAGTTCAGGTTTTATGTTTGAGCAGCGGCTGTGGGGTTGGGGTGGCGGGGTCTTGTGGGTGGGGGCTACCAGGGCGCATGATCCTCCCTGAAGCCTTCATATACTTCACACGCACATAGGACACGAGACGGTCAGCTGTCCCTATTGACCTGGAATGTTAACGGCCTTGGCTCCTGTGTCAAACGAAGATTAGTGCTCCAATACCTCAACCGGTACTCCCCAGACATAGCCCTCCTCACAGAAACCCACCTGATTGGAACAAGTAGTCGTTTTTTTAAAAGATCCAACTACCGGCACACATACCAGGCAGGGTTCTCAAAAGTTGCTAGGGGCACGATCATACTTATTCACAAAAGGGGCTCCTGGCAGATCAAGAAAGTACAGGCAGACCCTCACGGCCGGTTTGTGGTGGTGATCGGGGACCTGTGGGGCGAGCGATGGGGCCTCATTGCGGCCTACGCCCCTCCCACCCTCACAAGGGAACACCTAGCTGAGCTACAGGGGATATTGCTAGAAGAACACGCACATTTGTGGGCCCTAGGGGGGACTTTAACGAAGTTATGGAGGTTGCTATTGATAGATCACACAGGGGACACGGGATCCGGGGTACTCCGAATGCTCTATATACCTTTGGTCGAAGCAACAGGGTTATCTGATGCCTGGAGGACATTACATACTACAGACATCGGGTTCTCGTTTTATTCCAATGCACAAAAGATATTTTTGAGAATCAACCACTTTTTCATCCCTAAGAATATGTCCCACAGGCTGACATCCGCTGAGTTTTTGGTGAGGGGAATCTCAGATCACTCCCCCTTACTTATATCTCTAAAGAACGCATGCCATAAACTGGACGCCACCTGGCGCCTGAACACACATTACTTGGGACTGCCTGAGACTGCCGAAGGGCTCGAGAATTAAACCACGGAATACTTCGACATAAACGAGGGCTCTGTGGACTGCCGATTATGATGTGGGAGGCATATAAAACAGTCCTCCCAGGGGAGGCCATCTCCCTGGTGGCGGCTCACTGCAAAAACCATACCCAGAAGGTTGTAGATACTGAGAGACAGGTGTGCGAGTGTGAAAAAAAAACTCCTGTTGACGGGGTTGACGCTCGCAGTTGATTTCGAAAAAGCTTTCGATTCGGTCGGGTGGGAGGCCCTATGGGATATTATGAGGCGAATTAATTTTGGACAGGAGTTCATCTCCTCGGTCAAGCTTCTCTATGCATCTCCAGAAGCAATGGTGAGAGTGAACGGAAGATTACCCAGGCTATTTCCACTCGGCCGCGGAACCAGGCAAGGTTGCCCCTTTTCCCCCCTGCTATTCCTGCTCGCAATCGAACCACTCGCCATCAGACTTAGAACGGACACAAGCTGGTCCGGATTTGCATGGCCGGGAGGGGGAGAGGATCGACTTTCCTTATATGCAGACGAGAACCCGTGATCTCCTCCCCGAATGTGTCTCAAACCCTCAGGGAATACCAAAGCTTTTCTGGCCTGTAGGTGAACAAACAAAAAACGGTGTATTTCCTGATCCAAGGAGGAGACGCTGCGATCCCCGAGCCTTGCCCATACCACGTCTCCATTTTGGGTTTCACATATCTGGGTATACGTATTGGCCCGAGCCTGGACCACTTCCTTCAGCTTAACTTACAACCCGTACTAGATAGACTCCACAGTGATGTCTCTCATTGGCAGTCTCTCCCACTATCACTAAAAGGCAGGGCAGAGTTGTTCAAGATGTTGACACTTCCTCAACTCTTATAAGTCTTACAGAACGCCCCACTTCCCATCCCCCTTTACATTAATAGATAGGAACCTACGCACCTTGCTTTGGGGAGGGAAACAGACCAGGATCGCTTTAGCAACACTCCAGCATTCAGTATGGGATTGAGGCATCGGGTTGCCATGTATCTGCACCTACTACTTAGCGGCACACACAGGGGTGGTAAAGAATGGCTACACGGTGATGCCACATTTCCACACATCCACATAGAGATATCAGCTATGCACCCCATCTCACCCCTCCAGGCCCTATATGCTGACACAGCGAGAGTGTCTGATATACCTAGAATGTCACTCCATGTTCGGCATACCTGGAAGGAGGCAAACAAATTCATTGGCTGGGGGGAAAAAGGCAACACTAGCCCAACCCTATTGGCATAACACACACCTCCCAGAAATACAAAGAATGGGCTGCTTTAGGAATTGGGAAAAACGAGGAATATGCACACTGGCACACATAATTCAAGAGGGGAGCTTACTAAAGTTTGAAATCCTGAATGAAAAATGTGGGTTGCAGCCCATCCACCGATTTAGACATGCACAGCTTGCTCACGCCTTGCAAGCTCAGTTCCCAGACATCACCGCTGTACCCCCCTGCTGCCCCTTTGAAACCAATGTTCTCCTGGACCGAATACCCTCCAAGGTCATCTCCACGCTTTACCAAGCTCTTAACTCCTTCGTAAACAAGGAACTCACCAGGTTGAAAGGAAAATGGGAAAAGGACCTGGGCAGGCTGGAATCGGAGGACTGGGTGCATGCAATGATGTTTCCCAGGGACATAGGTATTGACGCTTAGCTGAGGCTGATACAACTCAAAATACTCCATCGCTTCTACTACCCCCAGACAGCTCTAGCCAAATGGGGGAAAACTGGGGATAAGACCTGTCTCCGATGTAAGCACGAAAAGGGCACCTTCTTCCACATGATTTGGGACTGTGCCATGTTGCAACTCTTCTGGGGGGAATGCACTAATAAGATCTCTAATGTAATGGGATCCCCAGTCCCACAGGACCCTAAAATGATACTACTGGGGATTTGGGGCGAGGTGGACTTCAACAAATTCAAAAAAACATTCCTAGCGGTTGCACTGGGGGCAGGGAAAAGACTGGCTGCTGCAACTTGGGGCTCGGCTGAGACTATGGCCCTCATTACAACTGAGGTGCTAAGTGCACCAACTTTACCACCATGGTGTAAACTACATTTACACCATGGTGGATGGCGGATTTACCGCCCCATTCCAAGGTGAGTGGGGCGGTAAATCCCCATTTCCCATTTTCCCTTCCCCATTCCCATTTTTGCCCCATAGGGCATAATGGGAGTGGGGAAGGCGCTAATTACGGCACCGTAAATTACGGTGCCGTAATTAGCACCAAGGTGCCTTAGCACCATGGAACTTAACGCCTGCAAAAAGCAGGCGTTAAGGTGGGAATCAGGCGTTAAGGGTTAACGGTGGCGTTAACCCTTAACGCCTGAGTTGTAATGAGGGCCTATATGCCTTAACCGATGGATCAACAAAGTGAGTAGATGTGCATCAATGGAACGCCGCATCTACAATGCAAGAGGCTGCCTTTGAAAATTTCAGAAATTATGGAGGAAATGGCTAGATGTGTACTGAGGTCAGACTCGTTCCCCCTCCCTTTTCCCCCCCTTCCCTCCCCTTTCTCGCCTCCCCCCGGTGTCTACGAGACCTCGACCCGCATAACGCCTCTGATTCTCTCCGATATGTTCGACATACCTTCTGACCCCGCTGCCTCTTGTTTGCTTGGTAATACTATTATCGTTATTTTCTGCGCTCAAATACTAGTGCTCATATGGTTTGTATTGCTATGTAAAATTAATAAACAGTGTTTTTAAAAAAAAAACAATCCCAATAGGTATAAAAATGCTGCCCGCAAAAGAGCAGGAGCAGGAGCACGAGCTGGCGATGAAGGCACAGGAGCCGGGAGCCATGCAGAGCAGGCAAGAGAGATGCCAAGGCCAAGGCTGACCATGAGAGGTTCTGGAAGTCCTGCTGCCCTCCTTGTCTGATGCACGCGACAGAAGCTGTGTGGTGGCGAAGCACTCCAACTGCCGCAAATCACCAGGAGAGCGAGCAGTGCACTGTGTGGTTTCTGCAAGAGAGACGCAGAGCCTGTTTGGAAGCTGGAAAGCAGAGCAGGGAGTGGAACGAAACCAAAGGGAGGTGCCGTACACAACGGAGTGGAAACAGGGAAAAACTCATACTGGGGTGCCCCGGGAACGAGAAACAAGGGATTTTGAATATCGAACAAACAGAACATTGTCAGAAGCACTTTTCAAGGCTGAAACAAGTACTTGTGAATATCGAACGAATTGAAAGACATTGTAAACACTTTTGTGAATGGAGTGAAAGCAAGATGGTGCATGTAGCAGATATCACTGAATGAATTGCTGAAAATACAAGTATTGTTAAAGCCAAGAGCATACCAAGAAGGTTATGAGAGGAGAAACCAAGCATGGTCCAAAGTTAAGAGAGTTCAAAGAATTGAAGGTTAAAAGAAAACCTGTATTGGTAAGAGCCAGAAGAGTACCGAAAGTGTAACCAAGTGCATGGTGGCCAACTAAGCCACTGTGAACTGTTAAACGAGTGTGACACTGATGAAAGAGGCAATCTTCACTGTCAAAGGAAAGCAGCGGACAATTGTTGATGAAAAGCTGACAAAAAGTGGTATCGGCTGTGTGACCTGTAATGGGTGGACCGTGTGGTCCGACAACTGTGCCTAGACTGAGTGACCCCTATATGGAAAAAGCTAATGAAAGTGTCCAGAAAGGAGCTGGTATTTTATAACTGCTGCATATGTGATTTTGAAGTCAAGAAACAGACTTTTCTATGTGAACCAGTGAAAAGTACTGATGATAAAAGAGCTGGGAAGTGTCCCGAGGAATTGTGTTGTTCCGAGAAGCCAGAAGATTCAAACTCTTGGGGAATGGAACCCTGATACCATGTGAACTGTTCTGGGGAAGGGGAAGCTGACTACAAGCCAAGAGCTGGAAGAAGCTCTGAACTTTCTTTTGAACACTATTGCTTTTGATTCTGACATCCCTACACATTGTATGCAGTTAGTTGTGAGGGCAAGTATAGGTTTTGGACACAGACATATTGTTGATTTGGACTTTCTTACACAGACTATCCTTAGATTTCTTTAGTAGGTAAATCCCACCTTAGTATAGGGCTTACTCCATCCTGATTTCTAAGTTAATAAAGCTTTTGAGATCCAATTTTGAAGCTGTTGTCTGTGTCTACTTCATGATGCCTTCACACAACCCTCTGGAGCCAATTGTGAATCTTGCATGCTTCACTATCGAATACCACTCTGTCACTGCCGCCGGCGACTGGTGTTTGTGGCGAAGGTGGAAACAAGGACGCCATTGAAGTGTTCCGTTACGTTCCTTCTCGCCTACCAGACTCGGTCTAGTTGTTTTCAAGATGGCCGCCGCCGTTTGTATATCTCACTCGGCTGCCGGCGGCTCGGCGCGTTGCAACTGAGTTCATTCCTCGCCCTGTTGCTTGCGCTAGTTTCCCTTCTGACGGTTCTGCCTTACTATTACGCCTTCCGTACTCTTCTTGTCTTTTCTCCTCCTCCCGTTTCATATGGGCTCTTCCCCCCTTCTCTGGTTCCCGCTTGCCTTCTCCTGTGTTTTGTTCCCGTGCTGATATTCTGCTGCAAATTATTCGCTCTAGGACACTCATATTCCCGGATTCTCCCGTTCACACTTGTCCTCCACCCCGAGGTTACCTACCTGTAAACCGCCCTATCTATTTCTCGGGATCTGCAGAGACACGCCAACCTTACCATTTCCTGGGTTCTCGGCGGAGGACCCATTCAACCTACTACAGTGCAGACGACTTCCACAGCCTTCACGACTACCTTGGATCCAGGGGTTTTTTGCCATTCCAGTGGCTTTTTCCCCTCTGGCTGTCGTGGAGGGGAGTCACCGCGGGTTTTCTCTGTCTGGGAGCCACGGTGGCTTCCTTCCGAGGTAGACCATATCTTCCAAAAAAGAAGAAGCCTTACATAGGACTTACCCGCCAGAAGAAACTGGACTACTCAGGTGAGGAGGAAGTGATTGGGGAGGGTTATCAATCGAGTGAAGACGAAGACATAGCTGATCACCTAGCAAGTCCCGTAGCCCATAGCGCCAGTCCTGATAGCTTGCAACGCCAAGAAGAAGACATGGCTACGCCACAACAACTGCAAGAGCTGGTGACGGCTGTCCAAACCCTCAACGCAGAAGTCCAAACACTAAAGGCTGACAACGTGGCGCTCCAACTAAGAGTAGCTGCAAGAGAACAACAGACAACTGATTTACCCCCACTACCCCTGGTGTCGGGTAAATTCGACGGCTCGGAAAGAAAAGTTAAGGAATTCCTGGAAGCCTGTAATATTCATTTCACCTTCCGCAGAAATGCCTTTTCCACAGATCATTCCAAGGTGGGTTTCATGATCACGCACATGACGGGAAACCCCTTGTCATGGGCTACTCCATTGGTATCCCTATCAGACCCAGTTTTGCAGGACTATGCGGCCTTTAAGGAACTACTACTACACACCTTTTTGCGAACCGAAAGCTCACACGTGGCTAGCGAAGACCTGCTGGATGTGCGACAAGGGAGTACCGACTTACTATCCTATATCTCCACTTTCAAGAAGCTCGCTGCAGAGGCTGGTTGGCAAGAGCAGGCCCAGTATGCCATATTCCGCAGGGGCTTGCGAGAGGAGCTCAAGGATGAGCTTGCCCGGATCCCGCGCCCAGGAACCTTTTTAGATCTTCAGACTGCAGTTCTAAGAATCGATTTCCGCCTGACGGAACGGAGAAACGAAAGGAAGAAGGCTCGAGGTCCACATCCTTTCTTGGATACACCCCCGTCAGCCTCCTCACCTGCATCGCGTCCCGCCAGAGATGAACCCATGCAGGTCGGAACCACCAGACCTTCGTTGACTGCCGAAGAAAAGAAGAGGAGACGTGAAGGGAACCTTTGTTTATATTGTGGAGCCGCCAACCATCTGCTGAGAGACTGTCCCGATGTGCCCCCAAGGAGATCGGGAAACGACCGCCCTCGGTAGTCAGTGGAACAGACTATCGAGGGGCTACACTTTGTTCCTACACTACACTTTCTGTGGCCTCATCTCAGATGAGCGAAGATTTGCGTCTCATGGTTATCGCCATTAAACTCCGCTTCCGGAAGAGAAAAGTAGAGACGCAGGCTCTACTGGATTGTGGGGCGGCTGGTAACTTCCTTGACACCTTTTGGGCTGATAAGGTGGGTCTGCTAAGGATTGAGAAAAAAGAGGACCAAAAGGTTGAAGGAGTGGATGGTACACCCCTATGTTCGGGACTCATTACTCACACCACCGAGGAGATTCAGGTATCCATTCACCAGCATTCTGAATTCATAAAGTTTGACATTATACGGGCGGCCCACTTCCCGGTCATCTTAGGAATAGGCTGGCTCAGGAAACACAACCCAACGGTGGATTGGTCTAAGAATCTACTAAGTTTTCATTCCGCTTTCTGCCTACGAGAATGCCTTCCGGAACCAACATTTGCAACTGTAAAGACCATGTCTGCTGTCGAAAGCAGTTCCATCCATTGCATACCGGAACGTCTTTCCGAATACATAGAAGTCTTTCAGGAGCAGACCCCCATCAAACTTCCTCCACATCGCCCAGAGGATTGTGGTATTGACATAGTACCACAGGCATTGGTCCCCTTTGGGAGGATGTATTCCCTCTCTGTATCGGAAAAGGCTGTGCTCCGAAAGTACTTTGATGATAATTTAGCAAATGGACTCATAAGACCTTCCAAATCCCCCGCTGGGGCCTCTTTATTTTTCATACCCAAACGGGATACTAAGGAGTTGCGGCCCTGTATCGACTATCGGGGGCTGAACAGAGTGACCATAAAGGATCGGTACCCTATGCCCATTATATCAGAGATTCTAGAGGCTGTCCAAGGCTCTGTTGTGTTTAATAAACTTGATCTACGGAATGCGTATCATCTACTCCGCATAAGAACAGGAGATGAGTGGAAGACGGCGTTTCGCACTCCCTATGGGTTGTTTGAATATGAAGTCATGCCGTTTGGCCTAGTCAATGCACCTTCCATTTTCCAGAGATTCATGGACCGATTGTTTTCCGACCTTCTGAACCTTAACACAGTGGTTTACCTGGATGACATTTTAGTCTTCTCACGGAGCCAGGAGGAACATACCCTACATGTCAAGGAAGTTCTGCGTAGACTACAACATCACAGTCTTCTGGTAAAACCTGAGAAATGTGCATTTGCTCAATCCTCGTTGTCATACTTGGGATTCATCCTATCCGACAAAGGGGTTACTATGGACCCAAGGAAGGTGGATGCCATCTTGTCATGGCCGTCGCCTTCTTCAGTTAAGGATATTCAACGTTTTTTGGGGCTGGCAAATTTCTATCGGAAGTTCATTCCGAGGTTTTCCTTACTCACTCTTCCCATAACATCCCTTCTCAAGAAATCCACAGGTCTTTTCATCTGGTCAAATGAGGCTGAAGAAAGCTTCCTCAGCTTAAAAAAAAAGTTCTGTTCAGCTCCTATCTTGAAACAACCAGATCAACTACTACCCTTTATTCTGGAGACTGACGCTTCTGCAGCAGCCGTAGGGGCTGTTCTTCTTCAGAGAGTCAAGGACCTCGAGCATCCGGTGGCATACTTCTCCAAGACTTTGAATCCTAGCCAACACAACTACTCAGTCATAGAAAAGGAATTACTTGCTATGAAGTTGGCTTGTGTGGAGTGGAGGCATTTGCTCCAAGGGAGCCTACACCCGTTCCAGATACGAACAGACCATAAAAATCTGCAAATACTCAAGCAGCAAGAGTGTTATAACACCCGTCAGGCCAGATGGGCTCATTTTTTCGCCCAGTTTGATTTTGTCATCACATTCATCCCTGGCTCTCAAAATCTAGTTGCCGATGCTCTCTCCCGCAAAGACGATGTTATTTTCCCTTACAGAAAGGAGCTTATGTTCCCTCGTACCCGGATTATATCGACAGTGTCTAACTTCTTGGAAGAAGTACGAGGAGCCTACCTCCAAGAACCTACTCTCAATATGGGAAATCAACCAGTCACCACTAAGGACGGGTTGCACTTTATTCACGGAAGACTGTTTATTCCTTCCAGTAATCTCAGAAGACGAGTCACTCAGTGGTGCCACGATTCCAAGACTGCAGGTCATCGAGGAGTACGAGGCACTCTGGAACTTCTCCAAAGAGCTTTCATCTGGCCCAACATGAAGGCCGACACTCAAGCCTATGTTCAATCCTGTATGGTGTGCTTACAAAGCAAATATACCACCTCGAAACCTATGGGGCTGTTGCAACAGGAACCAGTCCCACATGGTCCCTGGAAATGCATTTCTACGGATTTTATTGTGGAGTTACCGGTTTCCCGAGGCTGTACCTGCATAATGGTAACCGTAGACGCCTTCTCGAAACTTGCACATTTTTCTCCATTGACAAAGATCCCGTCTGCCTCGGTCATGGCCGATGTATTCCTCAAGGACATTTTTAGGCTACATGTGCTTCCTCAAAAGATAATTTCAGACAGGGGCAGTCAGTATACCTCCAGATTCTGGTCAGCATTGTGCAATTCATTGGGCGTTGAGAGAGCCCTTTCGTCGGGGTTTCACCCCCAGACAAATGGACAAACCGAGAGGTTAAATGGTACCTTAGAGCAATACTTAAGGTGTTTCATCAATAAACAGCAAGACAATTGGGTGGACTTGCTTCCCACAGCAGAATTTGCATACAATAACGCTGTCCACACGGCTACAGGAATTAGCCCATTCTTTTGTACCTATGGATACAACCCACAGTCCATAGTTCCGAGTTTCTGGGAGGAAACTAACATTCCTTCTTTAGAGAACACCCTTGTGCAGATCAAGGAGGCCCACAACACGGCCCGTCAGAGCCTCTCTAAGGCTAGCAGACATTATAAGGAGCAAACCGACAAACACCGGAGTCAAGTTCCTGCCTGGGACAAGGGCTCCAAAGTCATGCTGTCCACCAAGTTCCTTCCTCGATGGGTTCGGCCTTCGAAGCTTTCACCCCGCTACATTGGACCCTTCGAGATAACTTCAAAGATAAATCCTGTGGCTTTCCGCCTCAAGTTGCCAAAGGGACTCAGGCGGATTCACCCCGTGTTTCACTCATCTCTCTTACGTCCCTTTGTGCCAGATACCCGGAAACAAGCATCCCCCAAGCTATGGACTTTGCCGGTTCCAGCCTTTGAGGAATATGAAGTTTCTCAGATACGGGACTCCCGTTATCATCGGGGACGTCTTGAGTATCTCGTACATTGGAAAGGGTATCCCTCCTCAGAAGACACTTGGGAACCGCATTTCCACATCCACTCTCCTCAACTGTTACACAAGTTCCACCGACTACATCCAGAAAGGCCGGGAGGGAGAAGCCTTCGGAGGGGGAATACTGTCACTGCCGCCGGCGACTGGTGTTTGTGGCGAAGGTGGAAACAAGGACGCCATTGAAGTGTCCCGTTACGTTCCTTCTCGCCTACCAGACTCGGTCTAGTTGTTTTCAAGATGGCCGCCGCCGTTTGTATATCTCACTCGGCTGCCGGCGGCTCGGCGCGTTGCAACTGAGTTCATTCCTCGCCCTGTTGCTTCCGCTAGTTTCCCTTCTGACGGTTCTGCCTTACTATTACGCCTTCCGTACTCTTCTTGTCTTTTCTCCTCCTCCCGTTTCATATGGGCTCTTCCCCCCTTCTCTGGTTCCCGCTTGCCTTCTCCTGTGTTTTGTTCCCGTGCTGATATTCTGCTGCAAATTATTCGCTCTAGGACACTCATATTCCCGGATTCTCCCGTTCACACTTGTCCTCCACCCAGAGGTTACCTACCTGTAAACCGCCCTATCTATTTCTCGCGATCTGCAGAGACACGCCGACCTTACCATTTCCTGGGTTCTCGGCGGAGGACCCATTCAACCTACTACAGTGCAGACGACTTCCACAGCCTTCACGACTACCTTGGATCCAGGGTTTTTTTGCCATTCCAGTGGCTTTTTCCCCTCTGGCTGTCGCGGAGGGGAATCACCGCGGGTTTTCTCTGTCTGGGAGTCACGGTGGCTTCCTTCCGAGGTAGACCATATCTTCCAAAAAAGAAGAAGCCTTACATAGGACTTACCCGCCGGAAGAAACTGGACTACTCAGGTGAGGAGGAAGTGATTGGGGAGGGTTATCAATCGAGTGAAGACGAAGACATAGCTGATCACCTAGCAAGTCCCGTAGCCCATAGCGCCAGTCCTGATACACTCCCTCCCCAGGGACCTACCCACTGTCCCAATCATGTGGGTTTCTTGTGCCTCCCTGAACTCCCAGGGACTGAAATAATTGGCTGCCCAAAACCTGTATGAAACTGTTAACCATTTCCCCACCGCCTAGCCACACTCTGCGCTGCCCCCCCAACTCGAAGCATCTGTCGCCCCAAACCTAGAAATCAAACTGTGATCATCCTAGCCCACCGGCCTGGCGACCTGGGGGTGTGCTGCACACAGCGTCTCTCTAGCTCAGCTCAGGCTTTATGTCTCTCTTGTGTTTTGCCTGTTGCTGGGCGACCCTACTCCGGCAATGCCCCACGGCCAGGGACTCATATGTTCACATAACCCTTGGTCTAAGTTCTCAGCGGGGCCCGCTCTACTCCACCGTTTTCAAGTTGCTCCGTTTATTTAGGCCCTCATTGTAGCCCCCTCCACCAAATTCTAAAAAAACTGACCCATCTCGGCCTCACCACCCAGAGGATAGAAGGGAAGAGCATGGCATGTTTAACATTGGCTGCTCTCAGTCTTTTGTTGACCTCTTCGAAGGAGTCTCTCACCCTCTGCACTGCCCGGGTAAAGTCCAGGTAAATTGTCACCTTGGCCCCTTAGACCATTATTGGGTCCTTCCTTCTTGATGCCTGATGTATCACGTCCCGATATCGAAAGGTTCAATAGTTTTGCTATGACAGGCATGGGGGGGGCGCCCCGGGGTTTGCTCTGCCAGGGACTATGTGTGCCCGTTCCACAGATAAGAATTTTGAGAGGCCCAATAGAGCCATCCACTCTGCTAGCCATTTTACCAGGTATAGCTCGACTGATGGTCCCTCTATTTATTTGGGGAGGCCAAGTTCCCTTATGTTGTTCCGGCAAGCCATCCCCTCTGTATCCTACGCCCCGGTCCTCTAGCACCTTTGTCCTCTGTTTAAGCTCTTGAATATCTTTCTTCATAGGTTGCAGGACATCCTCTATGCCAGAGATTCTTTGCACTGCCTCCCCCCACTCTGGCTGATAACTCTGCCATATATTGCCTAAGAAAGTTTACCTCCACTCCCACTGCGTCCACCTTCCGTTCGAGTGATGTTTTGGACTCCGTTATAGCAAGTAGGAGCTCTCGACACACCCGGCTTGTCTCCACCACCGGTCGCTCCATTCTCTGACCCTACTGCAGTTTCTTTGGGGATACTGTAAAAGTGTACTTTTTAACTTGCAGGAGGGCCTTTCTTCCCCTTTTCCTTTGCCATGGCGCTCTCTTCCTTCGGCCCCTGGTGTCCCTGTTGTGTCGGGTAACGTGGCTTCCCTGTCTCCAGTGGTCCTCTGGCTGCTGGCTCTGTGTATGTTTCCTGGCCCCCAACCCCTTGCTTTCCCTTGAGCTCCTTGAACCCCCTCTCAATTTCTCGGGCCCCTCACTTTTCCACCTCTGCTTGTTCTCAAGTATTGCCTCTGTGGGGTCGGGGGCACCCGGGGGACAGTCTTGGTCCTGTTCCCCCTGGTATATGCTCAGTTCTTGACCTCTCCGGCCTTCCTGGTCTTGGGCCCTGTTGGCAAAGGTGTTCTATCCCCCCCCCCACCTTCTGCAACCTGGTTATTTCCTGGGAGGCTGCTGCTGCCTTAGTCCACTTTTGCCTGTGTGACATTTGCCCTATTTATGTGTCAAGGCTTGTCCATAGTGCTGGGCCCGACTGGGCCCTTGACATCCCAGGTCATCCCCCACTACTCCAATGGACTTTTCAAACATATCACCCACGGGCCTCCCCAAGCTTTAGATCTGTCAGTCTCTCCAGCTGGGAGGCTCTCTTGCCACTCTACAGAGCCCCCCCACCCACCCAAGGTTTTGGCTGTCTCTTTCAGGAAGGGGGGGCAGTCCACAGGGCCTCCCTCTCTTCTAGGTCAGCCCCGGGTTCATACCACCACCACTGAGGGCTGCACAGTGGGCGCCCCTCCCCCACATCGCCTCAGCATTCCCGCCGGGCCTGCTTGCAGGTGGCTCACTGTGCCGTGCCCCACTCACTTCATTACTGCGATTCCGGTCGCTGCGTCCCTGATCTCTGGCTCCCGGCACTACTGCGGCCAGGAGGCCACCAGGAGCGATTCCCCAGGCTCCTGCTCCTCCTCTTTGCTGGCTGCCTCCTTACGTGTGAGCCGTCGGCCCAGCACACCTCAGTCTGCCAGTTTTACTTTGCTGGCGCGGTTTCACATGCCCTTTTTTTCCAGCAGCTGTCACCGGCTCCCAGGGCCTCCTTCACTGCCCCCACACTCGGGATGAGTCCCGCTTCCCTGGGGCTCCAGCTGCAGCACATTATTCGTTGCAAGGAGGTCAGGGAGCCTCCTCGTATCCAGCGCCGGAGCAGAGCTAGTTCTAAAAGCGACTAGCCCACCATATTGCGAACGGTGCCCCCATTGCTGTACTTTTATACAAGATTACACCAGCAATAACACAGATATCATCACACACATTGATAACACTGTAACCCACTTACCCGGCGATGATGAGTTTGCCTGGTCTTTTGAATCATGGATTGTAGGATTATTGTGGCCGCTAGGAGCGTCTATTGGGCAAATTGAACAAGATAAAGGACGAGACAGTTATAGAGAGAAAACCCTGGAAAGGGGAATTATCAAATATTACATTATTTTTCAATGTTTTCACCTGATGAAATGTGGAATATTGTTATTTGAGGATTTTATGTTGAGTGCATTTTTATTAATGAAATAGTGTAATTGTAGTTCATGTATAATTCATTTATTAATTTGGTGTTAAGGTTATTTCTAAAAAAAAAATATATTCAAATTGGATCAAGTTCAACCCAAGCTTGGAAGAGCCGGATTACAAGAGTGTGAAAGATCTACAAGTGTAGATAATACTGCGGGAAAGTAGCTCAAGAAGAATTATCACAAGTGTATCAGTAAAGAGATGATAAGACCCAAGAGAACTTTGGAAGAGCTACAAGAGCGTATCAAGGAGATATCCAGAGACTATTCCAGAAGATTGTATTAGGAAACACATGGCATGAAAGAGACACTTTTTTATTTTTTGTTTTCCAAAACTGTTTTTATTTGGTTATGTACATAGAGTTTAAGCAGTCCGGCTTAACATAGCATTCCTTAAGGCTTATCTGGGGACTATAAGTGAGAAAAGGAAAGAAAGAAAGTCAGACAGCATGAGACAACAGAAAACATAATAATTCAAATAACAAACAGAGTCTTTGAGGGAGGAGATGGAGCGAAGCAGGTGTGGGAAGCAGGAGGTAGCAGTCTACACAGTTGGTTTAGTTCTTCTGGAGGGGCATCATAGCCCTCTTTCTCGACCAGGGCCTATGGCTGCAGGGGATCATTCCCTAGTCGGTGGACTGCACTGGTGCCTGGGATTTCGCATTGGCTGCATTGGCCACCTATTTAGTGCTCCTCTGGCTGTCCTTTCAGGCTTGGTTGCCCATCCATCGCAGGGTCGGAGGTTGTCTAGCCACTCCTGGGAATTTCTGTGTGTAGTCTAGAAAAGGGGCCCATGTCTGGGCGAACTTGGCTAAATTGCTGAATCTGATGGCTGTGATTTTCTCGGCCGCAACTATTTCCCAGCACTTAGACCACCACATTTGTGTGGCTGGGCCTTATGGGTTTTTCCAGAGTCTGGCGATGGAAATCTTTGCGGCCGTTAGGAGGTGGGAGCATAAGTCTGCCATGCAGCCTGTTAGGGGGAATTGGCCCTCACCGGTGGCTCCAAGGAGGACGATTCCCGGGTCCCATGGGATCGTGAGACCAGTTATTAGTTTGATTTGTTCGAGGATCCTTTCCCAGAATTGAGTGGTCTTCGGGCAAGTCCAGAGTAGGTGAAACAACAAGCCTGTGTCCTGGCATCCTCTCCAGCATTGTGATGGAATGACCGGATTGTATTTGTGCAAGATTTCTGGGGTGCGGTACCACCTATAGCACACTTTGAATGCGCCTTCTTTAGTTGGTTTGCATTTTGAGTTTCTGCTCACGCGGGTCCATATGCGGTTCCATTCTTCCTGTTCAATAGTTTTGCCCACGTCTTTCTATCATTTTAACATGTAGGGCTCTTTTTTAGCCGGGAATGATCTATCTAATAGTTTGTATAGCGTTGATATTTTCACTTTGGGCGGGTTCGCGGTCAGAGTTCTTTTCAGGGCTGTTAGGTCTCTACTTCCATATTTCTTGACGAGTGCGCTAGACAGCCAGTGCCTTAGTTGAGTGTATCTGAACCTTTCCCATTCTGGCACCTGAAATTTGGTTTTACAAGGCCTCGAAGTTCAAAGGGTTGCCATTTTCAAAGAAGTCGGTTATGGTCATTATTCCACCCTCCCGTCATTTGGTAAAACTATTTGGAATGGTGCCGGGAGCGAAGTCCGGGTTGCCCCAGATTGGTGTGAGTGGGCCCATTGAGCTTCTGCATTTCCATAGGCGAGCTGCCTTCTTCCAGCATGTCACTGTATTCTCAGTCGCTGACAGTGGGCCTGGGTCCCGGTCGTTTTTGAGCTCATTCATATGAGGTAGTGCCTCGATCAGTGACGTGCACCAGTCTTCTTCCAGTTTCAGCCATCTGGGCCGATTAGTTGTTGTTTTCCAGGCAAAAGCTTGGGAAAGCAGAGCTGCGAGGCAGTACCTGTTCACATCCGGGACCCCCAGGCCACCCACCGCCAGGTTGCAGAGCATAATACGCCTTGGGAGTCGCGCCTTCTTACCATCCCAGACGTATCTTAGGATGTCCCCCTGCAATTTGATGATAGCTTTGTTTCGGAAGGGTATTGGAAGGGCTAGGCACCCATACAGAAGTCTCGGGGTTAGATTCATCTTCAGTGGCGTGATTCGCCCAAACCACAAGATTTCCTGCGTTCGCCAGCGTCTTAGGTCCCCTCTTAACTCTTTGATCAGCGGTGAAAAGTTTGCTTTATACAGTTTTTCAGTGGAGCTTGTGCTCTTGACCCCTAAGTAACTTATCTGGGATTTGACCCATGGGATTGGGTATGCGGCCTCCTTGAGACTTTCTGGAACGTTAATGCCCATTGGTGTGGATTTTGTCATATTTACTGTAAACCCGGAGACTTTTTTGAACTCTTCCAGCTCTCGCCCTAGGGCCTCCATGGATTCCTCTGCGTGGGTTAACGTTAGGAGCACGTCATCCACGTATAAGGCCGCTTTGTACGATTCTCCCTTGAATTCGAGGCCGTGGATTGTTGGGTTGCAACGAGTCCTGCTGGCGAACGGCTCCATGGAGAGCGCGAACACGAGGGGGGAGAAGGGACATCCTTGTCTGGTGCCACTGGTGATATTGATTTTGTTTGATCTGGGACCATTTAGCCTCAGGCAGGTGGATGGATGCTGGTAATTTGCTGGCTAGTGCCCATTTTGTGAAGTACGGACCAAATCCATAGTGGAAAAGGGTTTCTTTTATATAGCCCCAGTCCAGCATATCAAACGCATTGTGTGTGTCCAGTGAGAGGATTACCAGCTCTGATCAGATCTGTTTGCCGATTCGATGGTGTTTATGGTTCTTCAAACGTTATCCTGAGTATTTCGGCCTGGAATGAAGCCAGTCTGGTCCGGGTGGATGATGCCTGGAAGGATGGGGTATAGTCTGTTCGCCAGCATTTTTGCAAACAATGTTGCATCGTTATTTAGTAGGGTAATCTGTCTGTACGACGTGCATTGCGTAGGGTCCTTTCCGGGCTTCGGGATAAGGACCGTTGTTGATTCCTCCATGGAGGATGTGGTTGAGCCCGTTGTTAGGAACGAGTTGAATAGGCTCACTAATTGTGGCGCCAGGATGTAGGCAAACTTCTTATAGAATTTAGTTGAAAGCCCATCTGGGCCCAGGGTTGCATTTTTCAAGGAGCGAATCGTATCCCCTACTTCCTCTGCCGTGATCGGGCACTCCAGTGCTTCCAGCGATGGGTGAGGAGATTGCCTTGGGACTGCGGCCAGATATTTGAGTAGGGCCGCCGCATCTATTGGGAGTACGGACATTATCCCCTCGTGGTGTCGGGTCATTAAGTCAAGTTTCTCCGCCTCCATGTGGTGCAGGGTTCCCTCCTCGTCAGCCAGGCTTTGGACATGGTTTCTTGATTGCAACTTCTTCAGCTTATGCGCTAGGAGGAGGTTTGCTTTATTGCTATTGAGGTAATAGAATTGCTTGGTGTAGGTCAGGGCTTTGGTTCATCTCCAGTGCCGCTTTCGCTCTTTTAAGTTCTCGAACTATGGATTTAGAGAAGCGTTTTTTGAGGTTGCTCTCCAATACCACTACCTTTTTCTCCAGCCTGGTTTGGTGCAGCTGATTCAGTCGGCGGAACCTTGCCGTAGCCTCCATCGCTACCCCTCTGACAGGTTTCAATGCGTCTAAGACTGTCGCTATTGGGGTGTATTGGGTTGAGTTCTCGTTAAAGTAGTTTGTGAGCGCTTCGGCGAGTTCAGCACTGACCGCTATATCCGTCAGGATCTGGTCTTGAAATTTCCATGGTCTTTGAGCGGGCTTCGGGAGTCCCTGCACTCGGAGGCTTAGCGTGACTGGTGCGTGGTCCGAGATGGTGATGTGCCCTATTTGGATGTCTTCCACACAAGGGCAGAGGGAGCTTGCGGCTAGAAGCAGGTCGATCCTCGAATATCCTTTGTGGACGTGAGAGAAGAAAGTGTAGTCCCTCCCGCCCTGATTGCGGAATCTCCACGTGTCAATGGTTTCCGTTTCCCTCAGGAATTCCGCCATGGCCAGGGCATTGGTAAAGTCTTCCCTTGACGGGGGGAGCGTTTTGTCCCCGTTTGGGTCTGGGGGAAGGTTGAAGTTGCCCCCAATCAGTAAGTGTCCTTTGACGAATGCTGCTATGTTTGGGAGCAATTTGTGGAGGAACTGTCCTTGTTGCTTGTTGGGTGTGTATAATGCCAGTATTGTAATGGGCAGCTCCACCAGAAGGCCTCTTAGGAGGAGGTATCGCCCTTCTGGGTCCCTCTTTATTGTGATCTGTTTTAGGGGCAAGTTGCCACTGAGTAAGATGGCCACTCCTCTCTTCTTTTGGTTTGCAGAGGCAAAGTACCGTTTCAGGTAGTGACGGGATTGAATTTGTTTTTCATCAGCTTCAATGAGATGAGTCTCTTGGAGGCAGGCAATGTCGGGCCCGAGTTGCGAGAGTCTGTGTTCCACCAGTTTTCGCTTCCTTGGTGAAATCAAGCCTTGGACAATCCAGGTCGTTATTGTGATTTTTTCAACTTGGGATCCCATCGAGGAAACTATAGTACCCTACTCCGGTGTCTCCCGCCGAGGTGTTTCCATCTCGTCTTGGTTGCTTTTCTTCGGTAGTGTCTCCTTCCCTCCATTTCTCCCCCACCCCCAAACGGATAACAGGACTTCCGGACCAGCTTTCAGCCAACGGGGCAGGCGGCTGATCTAACGCGCCAACTTTGCTGGAGGCAACAGTGCCTCTTGAAATTCCGGTGAAACAGGATCGATTTACATCTCACACCTCTCTGGCTGCAGGACTGTTGGGGTGCCTTTGGGGCCTGGTAGACCCTGGGAACCGTCTGGTAGCGCGTGGCGGAGCGTCATTCCCTGGGCCGGGCAGTTGGGAGGACTGCAGAGGTTTCTGAGTTCTTAGCCCAGCCGGGTTCATATTGATGCCACCCATTTTATGTGAAGTTTTGGGTAGCTGTGGGCTGCCGGTCTTGATAGAGCTGGGTATGTTCGAGGATGGTATGCCTGTTCAGTTATTGATGTTCTTCCTGTTCTTGGTCGGTGGACCTCTGAGTCTGCGGCGTCTGTCGACCCTGGTCCAGGGGATTGGTGGCTCCCGTCTCCCATCTGCCCGCCCGCTCGGGTTTGTCGGTGTTAGGCAGAATCATATGCAGTGCCCTTAGGGACCACTGCACACAATTAAGACTACAAGTGGTAATACAATTTCACCTTTGGTACAAGCCTGTACTACAGAGTAAAGTGGTAGCAATGGCTGAGCAGCTAGACTTATCTCAAGAGCAAATGAGCAGTAGTATAGATTACACAAAGGACTACAATTACTGTGACTCAACTTCAAATAGGGAGAAAGCCCCTAGGCCCACAAAGCTAGAGGTCACTCCTGTGACCCCGCCTTTAGCTGCTGCTAAGGTGATAGAGCCCCTTGAAAAACCACCTGTAGTGGAAGTGCTTCAGCTAGTTCCCAGAAACTTAAAACTTCTGTCCTAGTACCAATATGGTGTCATACCATTAACCAGGTCACTGTTGTGACTCCAACTTCAGTTAACACTGAGTTGAAAGAACCTCTTGAAAACCCACCTAGAGTGGAAGTGGTTCACCCTGTGGATAGAAACTTATATATTCCTGTCCAATCTATAACACTGTGTAAAAACTTTGTCGAACCTGACAAGAACCTTAGTGTTCATGTCACACACCCTGTGTGGTGTATGTCCTTTAGAATAAAGGCCCCTTCAGTTAAACCTGTAGTGGCTGAACCATTGCAAAACCCACTTACAGTGGAAGTGGTTCCTAAAACTCTAAACCTGGATACACCTGCAAACCCACTTACAGTGGAGATGATCCAGATGGATGTACAAAGCTTAGGTGTTTTTAACAACCCTAAGAGGGCAAGGAGTTTCCTTGATCCCAAGGTAGGAATTGAGTTTTCTCCTTTAGTTCAGAGTGCCCAGAATGTAACTTCTAGGCCTGAAAAACTGAACACCAAAAAGTTATAAGAAACCTAAGACTAGCTTTCTTACAAGGCCTTCTAATAAAAAGCCAGTGACTCCAACTACTCCTACAGGAGAGATCGATAGGTGTTCTGACAAGGCTAGGGTCTCTGTTTCAAGAGACCACTCTAAACCTGTAGGATCCTCTAGAGCGAATCCTACTGAAAGTCCTAATGTTAGAAGGGAAACCTCTAAGAAAGGCAAATCAAAAGCTAGAATATTAGGGAAATGGGAGCCCAAACCATCCTCTACCATTCAGAACCATCAGTTCCAATTCTAAAGTCTTTGACCCACACTGCTTCTGAGGAAGGGGTGGATAGACAAGTTGGAAACCTAACTAGGCCTTTGAGGACTGGTAAACCGCAAAGCTGGTGGAAACCCAGAAAAGATATGTCTAAGGCTAAACCCCATGACCTTGTGGGCTCTTCTGCTGAAGACCCCCTTGTAAATCCTAGTGTTAGAAGGGAAAACCCTAACTAAGGTAAAAACAGATCTAAGAGGAAGTGGATGCAATGCTTTGCCACAACCCCTCCAACTAGGATACCTGAGACCCAACCTGCTCATGTGAGAGAGGTGGTGAGGAATCATGGAGACTCCTCTAGGTCTAAGGGATTTCTTTATAAGAAACCTTTCAAAAAGCCTATTGAAGGTTCAGAGGTTGTCACAACTTCTGAGGGACTGTTTAAACAGATCCCCTATACCTTAGACAAGAGTAAAGTGTCCAACACTACTTGTAGGTCATATAGTTTGCAAATGATAACTAATATAAGAAAAAGTATCACAGCAAGGGTTACAAAAAGATTGCTAGTTGACTCAGCAAACAGTTTAACTGACTTGAAACAAGAGATCCATCAAGGTGAGGATTAGCTTCTCCTATTCCTTAGTCTGGGGGGGACGAGTGTTAGGTAAGATTTTGAAGCCGAGCGTCCCCCAGATAGCACGATCCTCCCCACAATGAGAGACAATAATGGACTCTCCCAGGATGGGAATAAGGCCAGGACAAAGTGCGGGTGAGCTTAAATGGGAGTTTATCAATCAGAATAGGGCATGCAAAGAACTCTGCAAACTCCGAGAGCGCTCTGTCTGACAATAGCAAAGACAGGCGTATATATTTACAAAAAGCGTCATAAGAACCTACATGCTATAGGGGGCACAAGTTCGTGGGGATTGGGTGGCGACGACTAACTATAGGTGCTGCTGCCATGTGGTTTGCCGTGGCTGGAGGATGTCACTGGTTACCCTCGTGGGTTGGGCTGGGCCTGGCAGGTCAGCTGGGCTCATCCGGGCGGTGTTGTTGTGCCAGCCGTGACCAGTGTTGGTGATGAATGTCTTTCCTGACTTTCTGCCCTAGGGCCATGCACACCGCAGTCATTCAACATTGCAATATTATCTTCCCTGGTAAATCTTCCAATAGGTTATTCTACAGGTTAATGCAACACAGGAGGAATGCACCTAGAGTGGGGTCTTTTGGCGATACATCAATACATGGTTACCATCGTCCTGTTGACCGGGTATCATAGGTCGCGGGGTTGGGTCTCAGGGCATGGGACAGGTGGTCCGCGTTATCATGTCGCGTTAGAAGTCATTATGGATGTGTTCTTGTAGTGTTGCCATAATATTGGGTGTCCTAATTTTACAGGGGCCATTAACCTAAGGTGAGCCGGTGGGACGTGGAGCCTAAGAAAGGGCGCCTTTGGATCTGTGTTTTCAGGCCGGGGTTTACTGCTGGGTTGTAAATAATTCAGGTGGCAGGCCGTGGCCTTGGGTGCTGCGGGGGAATGCAAATATTTGAAGCGGCTCCAGCCGAATTGGGGGAGGTGGAGCAGAGCAGCACAGGCCTCTGCTTTTTCGTCTGGCAGGCTTCACTGGGAGGAAGGGGGAATGGCCTTGCATGTGCTCACAAAGGTATTTTCCTCGTGTGTTGCAGATCTAGGTGGAAGCGACATAAACATTCACATAATATACAATACTCATTGAGTCTTTTCAAAGCTCACATTTTTCTTTGACATTGTTAGTGCCTTTCATATGGCCATTTCGAACACGTTACTTATACGCTAAGTATTTAACAACCACAACATTTTGTTACATGTCTATACATGTGCGGTAAGTGAGGTAGTAGTAAGGTTGGTGCAGTGCGCAGGAACAACCCGCCAATAAGACTGACGGCAGTGACACATGGTGAGCTTGGACATACATATGGTGCATTTTCGTGCACCCCTTACGTGAGCTCCCAATAGGGTTGCATTTGTCTTCCCTTGCACTCTAGCAGCATTAGTTCAGTTATGGCATGGGACCTTGGGGTGCGGGCTTCTTGGTAAAACACAAAACATGAAAAACCCCCAGGAAACTTTTATTGTTTGCGCATAGTTACCGGGATGTGGGTGCTTCATCCCTAATGTCATATAAGCACACATTCTGCCATTTTTATGGAGTTTACAGGTTTTTAGTCAGAGAGGTCATGGAGAGAAAAGTTTCATCACAGGTGGTTTGCACATTAGTATTTGGGGACTCTGCTTTTGTCAGGGGACCATTTTACAGTTCTTTTCCACCCTGGCCCTGCTGGCCGGGTCATACTGGAGACAACGATACACTGCAGAAGATGAAATGTTACAGTGTTGGTATCTAACACTAGCTCATGTCCGTCTGTTCGTGGGAACGGGCCCTCAGCGGATCTACCAGAGAGCTGTGGCCACAGGGATAATTGAAACTCTCCAAGGGTGGGGGCCGCGCTGCGGTACACAGGGCTCAAACCATCTTTATTTCACAAAATGGTTTCCAGGGCCTAGCTAAATTCAACAGGTTTGGTCAATGTCTTCAGCCAGTGGCCCACCCACCACCTGGGCCCTGGTGGCAAGGGGAACCCCTGACGAGCCATGGACTTCACCGGGGGAGAGGATGCAGGGGAGGGGGGTCTCTTGGACCAATCCTCCCATACATTTCCCCCCTTGCGTTACTTAAGTAACGAATACTTTAAATCCTCCAATCTCCTGCACTCTTCCTCGTCAGCTATAGCGTCATCCCATGCAGGGGTGCCTTTTATGGGCATCCATGCCCTGCACACCCCTCGCAGGCTCTCTCCTCTCCTAGCATATTCATCTGGGGTGCAGGTCAGGTATATACAACCGCTCTCCCCTTCTAAGTCCACCCACACCTCCTCGTACCATTCAAGTATACGGGGCTCTTTAATTGTAGTGTGCCATAATTTATCTACTATATCCTTGTCGTGGTACCTGGGCACCATCTGGAATCTTGACGTGTCATCTGTTCCTGTTTGTACCTGTACTTCCTGCATAGTTTGTATTGTACCGCGGGCGTTACCCATTGTCACCATCATCATTGCACCATTCGGCACTGCGTTAGAGCAACATCGAAGACCCACCTGGCACAGGCAAAAAATAAAAAGGAGGAACACTACAGCCGGCATCAAAAATTTAACAGTCATTCCCAGCCACGATGGGACCCAGGAGAAGATGTTGTCGAACCATGCACTTTCTTCTGCTCCACCTTCCATTTTCATTCTTTCTCCTAGGTTATGTACTGCTTCGATCACATGGGACAGGGAACCGTTATCTGCGTCTTCGGAAGGTACGAAAGTGCAGCAGGCACTTCCAATTTTTCGGCAAACACCTCCGTCCATTGCTGTCAACAGGTCCAAGACATACCTATTTTGCATGGTCATTAGCCGCAGTGCTCGCAGTTCCACTTTTATTACGTTAAACCCTTCTTCTGTGTCATTTGCCAGCTGGATCAGCTCCCAGCGTGTGATTTGGAGCCACTTTGCATTTGCTCGTGTCTGGATGCTTGGGATGAGTGAGGCAAAGAAAGTTTCTGCAGAGCTGAATAATCGATATCTATCCGGGATCTGTGCCAGCAGTTCTGATGATGCTTTTGATATGTAGTTCGATGATCGTTTGTTTCGGGACAGCACCTCCTCCTTGTTCCCGGAAGACAGGACATATACTTGTGACTCTGCAGTTGGCTGGGCTTCATTCTGCTGAGGTTTTTCTCGCGTTTTCTTGCTCCCATCAATGTGGCTTTCCGGGATCACCATTAGTGTAGGGTGGCCAATGAGCAGCTGCCACCCCAGGATTGTGGGAGGTGTAGGTATGCCTGGTTGCCACATACCCAATAAGTGTCCATTAGGGCCGCTGTCCCTTTTCTCATATCTGGGATGGTGAGGGTCTTGTTACAGTTTTTGTTTACCCCCATGATGGTTCTCCCGTCTCCCTTGAAACACAGTTCATAGTTTATTTCTTTCTGCAGCTTGAAGGGTTTTTCAATGGCTGTTACCCAAGTCAATTTTGAGATATGTTCCTTCCATACTGGTGTGCATGTCTCTTCTATCCATTGCAGTTTCTCTGGTGCCACACCTCGCAGTGCTTCAGCCTTGCACATTATCTCTTCGTCTTTCCACTTATTTTCTGAAAAAAGTGTCCCTTGTATTATAAAAAATGGCTCCTCCAAACATACCACTCCTACCGCCTTCGGATAACAGGTCTTCTCATTCTGCAGCATTTTAAAAGTCACTTCATGTGCCTGGAAGGTGTTCTTAATTCTGCACAACGTGAGATGAAGGAGACATTGGGCATCGACAATAGGCAACTCTTTGGGTAACAATACTTTGGGTGTACCTGAAGCATGGGGAATGAGGGAGCAGACATAACGGCTCTCATTTGTGGTTTGCTTAGCCGTTGCACTCATGTCTGCATACCATTTATTTGTCTGGTGGGGGTGTCGTGGGTCTTCCATTTTGTCCAATCCCAACCCATAATATTCATCATATTTCCTCCTCCCCGCCTCCTTTTTCCGTCTGTTATTTCTTTTTCTATGGTGTTTCCCAGCTTCATGGGCGATGGACAGTGTGGGCCGCCCTTTCTCCCTCTCGCCCCCTTTGCCCAGTCATCATATAATACTTCATATCTCGCTGTCATTTTTTCATTCTCTTTCTTCATGCTATCTAGCAGTGTGTTTTCTGTTGCGGGAGCGGGCACGCTGGTGGGGGTGTTATATAACCATGATATAACTGAGGGGTTACGATCATTTAGACTATGGGCATTGTAATTAGATACTTTTGGCGGGGAAGTTGTGCTGTTTTGCATTTTTTCCTGCAAACCTTCATTTTGCGAGATAGCAACATTGGATGGTGTCATGTAATATCCCCATACCAGTTTAGTTCCATCCCATACCAAAAAATCACCTTCTTTAGTATTTACAATTGCTGTTTCATTTGTCACATTAATCCCGTTATAACCTCCCCCCTCGTTCATCTCGATAGAGATGAACGCTATAAAACAATACGTAACCAGGCCAAACAGTATTGTAAAAAATAATGTAATGCATACAGACAATCCACACTCATACGAATATCTACATCTCTCAGCTAAAAATTCTCTATATCTAATAAATCTATCCGTTGCAGGCTGCCCGTTAGTTGCCATGGTAGTTCCTGTTTGAGATATAAAAGTGCATTAAGTGCATGCATGTAAACATTTTTGTTGGCACTACCAGTGCCAAGAGGTCATGGAAGGGAGATGGGTCTGGGTAGGGGAGGGGGGTTGGGATGTACAGAGAAGGGAGCAGACAATATACACATTTTCACATTATTATTTACACTTAAATCCTTCTTTTTTTTTTTTAATCTTTTATCTTTATCGATAACCTGTAATATAATGGTTCTCGTTAACAATTTTATCTGTCAGGTACACTTCTTCCACTCACATGTTCACGTTCACTCATCATTTTCATTAGTATTGTTTGCTGTTGTCTGTGCCTCCTCATCCACCTCTTCCTGCACACTATTATATGCCTTTCGCACATCCGTCAAATGTATCCAATATTTGAGCCCCTTTACTTTTACAGCTGTAGGGGTACAAAATACCACTTCGTACGGTCCGTGGAACCGTGGGGCATTCCACCGGTGCACAAAGCTTCGGACATAAATGAACTCTCCTGGCATTAATTGTCCCTGTATTTCATTTTCTACATGGGATCCTGTTGTGCTTCCTTCTTCCCTTGTGAATGGTGGAGATAGCTGCTTTGAGATTGCGCGCGCTGCCCTAGTTAGCTTCTTCAGGTATTCTGTGAACTCATCTCCCAATATCGTGGCGCTTCTGTGTGCGTCTGATTGTTGGCGAAGAGGGGAATGTGCAGTGTGCATCCGTCTCCCTGTCACGATTTCGTGCGGGGACAAATGGTGGTCCTTGCTCGGCTGATTCCTCACAATCTATGTTTTATTCCCAATAATGTGGTCACTTCTTTGAAGAGCTCGTTCACAAAGTGAGTGCCGTTGTCTGAGCGAATTACATCTCAAATTCCCCAACGCGGGAACACTTCCCTTACTAGGAACTTTGCAGCGCTTTTAGCATCAGGTCGTGCACATGGACCTGCTTCCACCCACCTCGAAAATGGGCATACAACCACTATCATGTAGCGTGCCCCATTACATCTTTCCCCCATATCCGCGTAGTCTATGTGCAGTTCTCTGAAGGGCCCTACCGGTTTTGGAATTGTTCCCCTTAGTGTTCGTAACGTCATTCCAGAGTTATATATCTGGCACGTTGTGCACTCCATTGTCAGTCTGGATATGTGCTCCTGGAGACAGGGCACGAACCAATCTTCTTGTATCTCTGCTGTGTGCTGGGAAGTGTAATTGCTGAAACGCTATCTCTAATAGTTTGACCGGCATTACTACTTTCCCTGAGTTATTTTGTCGCCATTGTAAGTCTGTTGCCGATTTGCTGCACCCTCGTTTTTCCCACATCATCTTTTCATCACCACTTGCTCCCTCCTGCAGCTCTAGTATTTGTGATATGGGCATGGCATTGTATCCTTCTGGGGGCTCTTCGCTTGTCTTTTGCTGTAATATGTACTCACCTGTTTCATGTTTTTCAAAGTACGAGGCCTCCTTGGCAGCAGCGTCCGCTGCCGCGTTCCCCAAAGACACAACGTCTGTGTTGGACGTATGTGCTTGGCACTTCACTATTGCTACCACTGTTGGATCTTTTAGGGCCTCAATCAATTCCTTCAGTAGTTCTGCATGTTGCACTGGGGTTCCATCTGCTCTTCGAAACCCCCTCCGCCCCCATCTTGCTAGACCTCCATGCACTGTTGTCGTCATGTAAGCTGAATCTGTATATATTGTTACTGCACAACCTTTAGCTGCATATAATGCTTCTATTAGGGCAATAATTTCAGCTGCTTGTGCTGAGAAATGTGATGGAAGGCGATACTGTACTAGTATCTCATACTCACCTTCTTCTAACCTCACCACTGCTAACCCAACATGTTTCTCTCCTGTGTCCATGTCAATCGATGCTGACCCATCCACAAAGTACACCTCCCCCTCGCTCAGGGCATTCTCGCACACCACCGTGTCCTCCCCTGTTTCCCCTGTGTAAGTCGCACAATTGTGTTCCTGCATGTCCTCCAGTGTGCATGGTTCTGTGATGAATGTTGCCGGATTTACTGTCCTGCATCGTACCACATGGATATTGGCGCTGGACAATATTATTTCATAGGCAGTTGCTCGCTGTGTGGTCAGTGTACTTTTTGATCTTTCAAGTATCGCAAATAATGTGTGTTCCACGAACAACGTGACAGTGCACCCCATTACTATTGTGGCACTTTTCTCAATGGCGAACACGGCGGCGGCGAGAGATTGCTCGCACGCGAAATGTCCTTGCATCACCGCATCCAATGTGCCGCTATAGTAAGCCAAGGGTTTGTGTCCTAGGGAAGTCTTTTGTGTCAGTACAGCTGTCATGAGTGTTCCCTTACAGTGTGAGAACAGGTAAAATGTGCGTTCATAATCAGGATTGGCGAGTACTGGAGCACTCGAAATCAATTCTTTTAGTGACTTAAATGAGTCGCTCATCTCTTCTGACCATTCTATTTTCCTGTTCTCTTGTTGGGCCTCCTTGAGTGCTTGCAGTAATGGTCTGGTGTAGGCTGCATAATCTAATATCCATGCTCTACAATAGTTACACATTCCCAAGAATTTCTGCATCTCCTTCACTGTTGTGGGTTCTCTCACTGACCTTATTGCTTCCACTCTGTCAGGGATTATTCTTTTTCCATCTCTTGATATCAGCTGCCCCAGGTACAACACCTCTGTCTGACAGTATTGTAGCTTTCCCTTGTCCACCTTGTACCCTTTATTCGCCAGCAGCGTTAGAAGTGTTACTGAGTCTTTTCTGCACATTTCTTCATTCTGCGCGCAGACGAGCAAATCGTCTACGTACTGAATGATTGTGCTTTCAACTGATAAATTACCCAGGTCTTCGTGTAGTATGCGGTTGAATATGCTTGGGCTTTCACAGTATCCCTGTGGTAATCTGCAATGTTCGTATCGCTTTCCTCCCAATGTGAATGCTGTCAGGTACCTGCTTTCTTCTGCCAAGGGGATGGAGAAGAATGCGTTTTTCAAATCGACCACTGTGAAATGTGATGCCGTTTTTGGAATGCTGAACAATATTGAAGCAGGGTTCGGGACCAGAGGGAACTCTTTCTGTATGACGTCATTTAGGGGGCGTAAATCCTGGATCATCCTCCACGCCTCTCCCCTTGCTTTTTTGATCGGGTAGATACAGGTGTTACATGGGGAATTTGAAGGCACTATTATCCCCTGTGCTATCAATGCATTTATTGTCTCTTTTATCCCTTCCTCAGCTTCATGGGACAATGGATATTGTTTCACTCGGGGCAAAATTGCCCCTTGTTTGAGCTTTTTTACCACTGGTGTCACTCCATGCAACAGCCCCACATCATGGGGGCCTGTTGTCCACAAATTGTTTGGCACCAGTCGCATGTCATCGTCAAAAAACGACGGTGGCGTTCCCACCACTGCCATCAACTGGACAGGAATTTGGCTATTCTGAATCAAAATGTCACAGGGCATTGCTATTTCCATTATTATTTCGCCATCATTTTCTGAATCAGAAAAGAGATCCTCATCCGATAAGTCCCGTAGGGCAATATTGGCGTTGATGCACAGTACAGTGCGCCATTCACACCCATCTATGTCCATCCCAATCACTGCAATCCTTTTTGCTGATACCTGTACAGCAAGCAAGTCTAAGGAGACCACTGACCCTGATGCTATGTCTGGGTGCACTATTGGGCGGAAGACAAACTCTGCGGGTATTCTCCACTCCAACTTTTTTAGCTCAGGAACTACTTGGGCCAGTGTTTTTAAACCTTCAATGAACATTCTCTCATCCACTGGCAGGCCACGTATTTCCGGTGCAATTGTACCACCAGCATTACGCGTAATGGGCATATCACTGGTGTCGAACACACTATTCCTCTTTCTGTGAATGATATTGTCATGTTAAGCTTGCTAAGAAGGTCCCTTCCGAGCAGGTTTATTGGTGATTGTTCATAATACAGTAAGGGTGTCTTTACCGTTTTACCCCCCACTGTCACATCCAAAGCTTCTGTGTAAGGAACTTCAATTACAGCCCCAGAGAACCCCTGCGTCTCTAACTTCCGGTTAGATAACGGAAACCGGCCCTCCCTAATACATGATTTCTCCGCTCCCGAATCCACCATGAATATGAACTGCTTGTCTCCTATCTGCGCCCCTACCAATGGTTCCTCTGCTGCATCGTAGGTTGTAGATAGAACAGGACACGCAAGTGTTCTCTGTGGGCTGTCCTATGCTGGGTGTCTCATTGCCCCCCCTGGTTGAACACACTCCCTGAAACTACTGATACACCACTATAGGGGGCTGGTGCTGGGACTCCAATTGCTGTCGTTGCGAAAGGGTTGCCTGGGGTGTAGTGCATAGTGTCGTTGTTCTGTGTGTGATTCTGTGTTCTGTAGTGATGTCCCTGCCTTTGCTCAGGGTACCCCTGCTCTGGTTCCCTTTGTTGTTGCCCCATTGGGAGACCATATGGGCTTCCCGGGTGGGGGTGGCCATAGTGTTCTGTCTCTGGGAATCCGTTGTTTGTTCTACTCCTACATTCTCTAGAAAAGTGCCCCCACCTCCCGCAGTTCCAACAACTTCCCTGCGCACCTCTGGGACCCTGCCATCCGTTGCCTCCCATTCCCCCGTACCCTTGTCCACCCCCTCTTTGACCCCTATACCCACCTCGTCCCCCTCGAGGGGCCCACTCTTGCCACTGCGGACCTCCACTCTGCTCCTGCTCGTTCCACTGCTGTTGCCCTGCTCCTGCCCAACTCGTTGCCATCCTCCCCTGTATTGCTACCAGCCCCTCCTCCTCCTTGTTTCCCTCCCTGCTGTGTGGGAGTGCGGCTACTGCTGCAGCGACCTTCACCAGCTTTGTTTGTACTAGTTTTGCCTCGTCTGCCAATCTTCTCTGCGCTATCTCCTTTTCCCTCTCTTTTATTCGTTTACAGTGGTGAACTATTATGCTCTGTATTTCGGGCCATCCTTTTGCTTCAATACCTGCTATTTTGTCAAGCGCTTTTTGCACCTCTTTTGGGAGCTCCCTCTTTATTATGAAGTATCCCCAGAGACCCTCTGGTGTATCCCCAGAGACACTAATCGAGTCCAAAAAGTCCCCTCACAAGAGTGCTGGACCTTTTAAACGACGAGAATTCAACCGCAATGTTCTGTCTTCTTCTGTGCTCCTTGAAAAGGCACCAAACCCGCAGAACCGCATTCAGCCACGAGAGAAATCTTGCCTAGAGCCTTCTTCATTGATCCCTGCTGCAAAGTCCCTTCTGAGGTCTTGTGTTCAGTCTCCAGGACAAGGAATCCACTGACGGGTATTTGGCTGCAGTCCCTGAAATTCTCCTGCTGCAATCTCTTCTTCAATGCTGAGGTACTGTGTTGGCTTGGGTACATACTTACCTTAAGACTGTTGGGATTTCTGTGTAGCTTTGGGGTGTCTTCTGTGATTGGGAGGTCCCTCGTCCAGTACACCCAGTCCAACTGCTAGAATCCTGCTGGGGTGTCTTCTGTGAAGCCCCTGGACCCTCTTCTAACCCTAGAAGTAAAGTACTCACCTGTTTGCCCAGTTTTCCGAAGGAACTCTGACTTTTGCTACTAAAGAACTTATTCTAACACTGCCTGTTGGTCACGAGTCCTAGTGACCCCCCTTCTGCCACTGAGAACACTCATGCTCTAAGGGAAAGACTTTGAAGGGATTGGGACTTCTGCCTAGAAAAGAAATCAAGTGTTTTACTTACTTGTAAAGAGTTGGGGGGTAACTGTAATTCTCAGAGTGAACAGTTACAAAAGTTCTTACTGATCTTGAATGTGTGATGCACTATTCTTAAAAGTATGATTAACGTCTTTCCTTCCTTAGCCACTGTTTTGCCAGTCTAAAAGAAGGTAGATGTGAAGGTATTTTACTCTCCTGTGATTAGGTTGTGCCTCTTTACAAAAGTAATGTGTTGGTTTCACCAGATTATTCCTTTAGGGTAATTGTATGAGTGTCTTCCAACTGTTGGTATTACCAGGTTAGTCCTGTTAGGAAAACTGTATGAGTGTACCCCAACTGGGTCTTGCTTCCCCTGACTTGTTGCTAGCCTGTCCTTAATAAGTCTACATTAGGTTGTTGCCTACCTAGAATAACTATTCAGTAAAGTGTGACATTGGCTTTTACTTTCCCCCTTCATTGTGAAGTTAAAGTAAGTGGGTTTTACTTACCTTGTGTTAGCTGTGTGCCATCCAAAACAAGTTACCAGAGTTATTGCTTACCCCAATCTGGGGTTCCCTGATTTCAAAAGCATCTGTAATGGTACATTACATCCTTAGGTTTTACTCACCTGATATAACTGTGTGTTATGACAAAAGTAGTTATAGGTTTTTACTGCACCTAGAATAAGTGTTTCACTATTCACCAAAAGTATATTGTCCAGTTCACTGTTTATGTGATTTGTTCCAAGAGTCACTGTACAACTGGAAGGGCCTACTGTCCTTGTATTACCAAAAGTAATCTAAAAGTAACCATTGGTCTTTTACTCCCAAACAATAGGGTGACCTATACTAAATGTGTATAACAAGGTTTTGACTTCCCTAGAACTACTGTTAGGTGTTTCAAAAAAGGTCTATACTTGGGTCTGTGTACTTTCAAGTATAGTGTTGTGTTTTATATTGTGATTTCATATAATGTGTTAGTACTTACTTAACCCCTAGATTTATCTGGGCCTACCTGTATTTAAATAAATCCTTTATTTTTACAATACGTAGTGGTTCAGTGTTTCTTTGGATCATTTGTATTACAATTTTGCCTTGTACTGTATCTACTGCCCTCTCTCCCTCCCAAAATAAGCCTGGCTGCTCTGTCTTACTCCGAACTCAGGTGGTACAGCCTTATACTAAGAGTGGAGTCTTGTACTGCCTCAGTAGAATGGTTTTACTAAGCCCTTAGTTGGACTTCAGAAAAACTGTCATAACACCCGGGGCCCCTGTTTCCCAGTCGCCTTTCAGGCTGTGTTAGTGGGTTCAGCGTCAGGTGGATAAGCAGCCCCCCACCGCGGGTGTTTGCCAAGCAGAGTCAGCTGTTACCCCCCCTAGAAATCTTCTCCGGGTCACTTGGGGGTGCCAGGGTGTGCTGTTAGCCTTGATTCGCTTCTGGGGAAAGGGTGCGGGGACTGGGGCACCGAGCGCTAAACAAAAGGGGGGTGGGCCCCAGCTCCAGGCACTTGGAGGTCGACAATTAGGGGTGCGGCATGTTCCGCCCTACCTGGAGCTGCTTCTGCTGGCGTGGATGGCGTGGATGGCTGCTAGGGCTCGGCTGGACCCCCAGGGCTGTGGGGGGCCAGGCTGCAGGGCTCTGTCGCCACTTTTTCAGTCCCACCCCTCGCCTCTGGCCCGCCAGAGGCTTCAGCCGACCGGGTGGGGGGGAGCAGGTCCCACCAATGGCGACAGGGAGAGGTAGGTGGGTGCTGGATCCCCTTCCATGGCCCGCGCAGGGGAGTGTCCCAGGGCCACTAGGCGTGGTGCGCAGTTCTCCTTCGGCGTGCTGTGGGTGGCGGGTCCGCTGTGGTGGTGATGGGCGGCCCTCCCTGAGCCTTATCTTGCCTCGGAGGGGCCCAACCGCCTCTGCGCTGAGTGGAGCTGGATTTGCCACCAACGCTGGAGTGGCTTCCGTGGGGGGGGGGGCACTCAACGTGTTGTGGCCGATCCGGTGGGTGCGGGGTTCGGCCTCTTATGTGCCGGATGGGCCCCAATCCCACCCCACCTCAAGACAGCACCGCCGGCCGGGGTGCTACCAGCTTCAGGGTGCTCGGCTGCGGGACCGTGCTGCTGTTTTTCAGCCTTCCCGGGGGGGAGGGTTGAGTCAAGGTGGTGGTGCCGGGTAGAGGAGTTGGCGTCGGGTCTCTCTCCTTCTTACCCCAGGCCGCTGAACGGCATAGTGCGCGGCTCCCCCCGGCATGCTGTGGTCTCTGGATTCACGGCTGACACTGCCGTGTTGTGCCTGGAGGGGGTCGGATCGGGTGCCCTCCAGATTGTTCCCCCTCTCCCTCTCACGAGAGGCCGGTGCAACAGAGTTCGCTCGGTTCCCCCGGCCGGCCGTGTCAGGGTTCAGGTCCGGGTGCTGGCGTTGGGACGGCTCGTTCAGGGTAGCTTGATGGTGGTGTGGGGCAATACCCCACTGTTGTCCTGCTCGCTACTCCACTGCCATCGGCTCGGCCGTCCCGGCTTGGCTGGAGAACTCAGGCTTCACCCCGGCCTCACTCATGGAGGTCGTCTCTGCGGGGCTTGGATGAGGGCACTGCGCCCGCCATTTTGGAGGTGCTGCTGGCGTCGCAGTCCCCTCCCAGGAAGACCCGGCCACCACACCGATCACGGACGGCTCCACCAGCTAATACTGCACCATCCTGTGCTGTGGTACATCTGCAGCCGGAATCTTCGGAGCAAATTTCACTAGGATCGCTTTCACTGGGGCATAATTTGTTGGGCGCGTGGACACAGCCGAGAGCTCTCACGGAGCCAGACCGACCGCTATGTCGCCAAGCCACGCCCCCAAAAGAGACACTTTTAAAACACCAGAAGATAAAAGAAGACCAGGGGAAGAAAGACATTCTCTTGGCCTCATTGAGTTGGTTATATTAGTTGTAGGGCCAGGTAGAGTTAGGTTTGGACTGAGGACATTTTACTTTGGGACTTCCTGATGATCGACGAGCACCTTTAGTTCCTTTAGATAGGCTGGGAAATCCCTGTAGCAGTAGGGGACCTTATTCATTTAATTTCATAAAAAACAAATCAAAATGTCCTTCACATGTCCGACTCCTTCTTCTGATCCGCCACAAGTCTCATGCATTTGGCCAACCCACTGATCTGCCCAGATATTGAGGCTGTTTGTGCCAGCTGCGGCCGAAAAGGGCCTCTGTGCAAGGTGCTGCAGACGTTTTGTTATGTCCAAACTCGAAGAGAGGTCTGAAGTTGTGGATTGGACATGCCAGAAAAGGGTGTCTCGCTTTAATGAGGTCTAGAAGGAAAAAAAAAGAATTCCAACTTCATTGTTAAAGGAAGAAAAGTACCTGCACGCCTGTCTGCCCGTTTCAGCGCCGCTCGAATTTCGAGTGATTGTCTCCAATTTCATCTCCACTGCCTCCTTGACAACAAGCCACGCCCCCAACCTTCCGTGGCTCTACAAAATCACAGACACGCGCGCACCAAGCAGAGTACCCAGAAGAGTACTGACTGCAGTACCTGCATGCCTGTCTGCCCGTTTCAGCACCGCTCGAATTTCGAGTGATTGTCTCCAATTTCATCTCCACTGCCTCCTTGGGACCTGCCTCAAACTTTTACAGGACTTCTACTTAACAGACTCTTTATTTTGTAACAACAACAAGTGGATTCTAATCAAAAATATACGTTTTTTGCCTTTTAGACAACAAGCCACGCCCCCAACCTTCCATGGCTCTACAAAATCACAGAGGTGCGCGCACCTGCTCGCACGCACCCTGCAGAGTACCCAGACGAGTACTGACTGCTGACTGCTGACCGATGCCCCGCGGCACAGTGAGTCAGCCTGTTACTCTATTAGTAAGAATCCATTGATATTTACTTCACTTTACTTTACTTTCTTCTATTCTATTTTCTGAGTTAACTGACCTAACTTAATTCTGTTTCGATACTGTATAAACTACTTTCTCTAACTCTTTCCTTATTTTGAGTTTCCCTGGAAGCTAAGTTTTGTATCTGGTCTGTATTTTGCTGCCACTTCTAAACTTTAGCTTCATTACACTAGTAGTACCCCTGCGCGAGCATGAACCGTTTAACTTCAGGAATGCCTCGGGTCCCGAGTCTACTGTCGCGCAATAGCTCAAACAAGTCCCCAAGCAATATTGGCACATCCAAAACTGGAATTCCTTCGAAAAAAAAGTCTTGGCTTTTCACCAGACATCCGCCATTTTTTGGTATCCTCAGACTCTGATCACAATATAAATAATGTTCCGGCCAATATTGCCCTACTTGACCGCCAATGTTTTTGTCTGATAAAACGATGCAGCATTATTTATCTCTTTCTTCAAGCCCCACAAGTAATGCACTTTCCATACTCCTACATATCTACCAGAATTCACTATGGAATCACAACAAATTCCATTTGTACCAGTAACACAGGCCGCAAATCAAAAATACCTTTATTCAGAGATTGCAAATCCTGACATAACAAAACCTTTGCCTAAAATGCAATCGGCTGCAATCGATCCTTGTTTTCTCCCAGTTCCTCTCTCCTCCTCTACACAGAATCTTGATGCGAACAATATTGATCTACTATCAATCCCTAATGATGTGACAAATGCTCCTAACGCTTCTGCTCTTTCCAAAACACCGGAGCTCTACACAACAGAAGCTCCAGACGACATAATTTCCCTAAATGAGTCTCCTTCATCTTTTGTTCCGTCTTTCTCTAAAACGACAGCACGCCCATCATTTGGTTTTCCTTCTGTTAATAATCCTTCACTTGATGCTGCTTTAACAGCCATTAACATCTCATTAGTTAAGCTTTTTGAAGTCCTAGATCAGAGATTGACAGGTAAACAAGATTCCTTATCTCTTTTGCATAATAAAATAGATTGGCTTGCATCCTCAAGTAACATGGGTTTTGCCCCTTTGAAAAGAAGTGACCTTCAATCTGTAATACCTTTGGAGAGTCCTGTTCCTGAAGTTCAAATTGAAGATGTACAGCCAAATCTTGAACCATCCCCAGTTATTAACGAAATTGAATTAACTACAAATTCCCCTGATGTGCAAATTGTTGAAAAACCACTATATAAAGTCTTTACTAAAACAGCTCAAATCTCCAAAAGAAGAAGGAGAGGCAATAGGAAGCGCACATCACAAAATTTGAATTTTTCCGGTAGAAACCTTGATATTGAACAAAGACCAACACAAAAATCTCAAAAAAAAAAAAAAAAAAAAAGCTAAAACAAAAAAGTTTCTTGCTAATTTAGCTTCTGCGGATAAATTGTCTCATGAGTTATCTAATCAAGATTTGGAAGAGCCAAATAAATGCCCTTTGCCATCAATAGCTGCTACATCAACTCTCTCTTCAGTTTCAGAAATCTCTGAATGTAAGAAGCCTATTCTTTCTCAAACAATTTGTCCTGCAAATGAAGATTTAAATGTGGCAGAGCCGAATGACATATAAGAAGAGCTTATGAATATGTCTGTGTACCCTAATGACTCAATTACTGAAGTAGTTCAACATGGTCTACACAATACTACATCACACAACCAACAGGATGCCTACGTTTCGTGTTAATTTTGATACTAACTCCATAGCCTTTAAGTCCCTTGATCAAAGGTGGAAAGAGTTGCAAGCAAATTCTCTAAGTCTGAGGAATAGGACGGACCATACAGATATCCCTATATTAACCAATCAAAAACCTTGCGGAGTTGTATTACAACAATGTGTAAACTCAGAGCTACCTACTGTCACTAAAAATGCCCTAAATATCTCTGAAGATATTATCCATGAGGAGCATAGATTGGATATATATCTCCCAAATCCTACAATACTAAGAGATGAATGCTTGCAGATGACAATGCTTCCCTATGGTATGCTTCCCTATGGTACCCTATACCCGCACAACAAGATGAGTGTGATAGATCTGTACTCATTTGGAAAGAAAGACAAGAACTATACAACATAGGGTTAAAGATTGAATCCTTCTTTCTTCCTCCTAAGATTGACAAAGCTATGCCCAAAAATGTAAATTGAAATGTTCCATTTACTCATAATACTTATTCAACTTGCTGTACGTGTCAAGCTGATAAAGGCCCAAACCAAGGGCCTCCACCATCCAAATGGGAATGGCTTAGAAATGAAAAAAAGGTCAGAACCTCTCAACTAAATCACTAGCCCCCAAAATTATCTCATGCCTGTACTCTAGCTTCATGGAATACAAGAGGGTTCTCACATTTATTATTTACTAATGAATCGAATCTCAACATATATGATGTAGTTCTGCTACAGGAAACTTGGCTACAAATTAGTCCTTGTTGGATTGACCATCAACTTAACATTGTTCCGGCCTCTAATCCAACTAAAGGGCGTCCTGCTGTTGGCCTCTTGGTTGCTGTCCGTAATGATAGCCAGCTTACTCTTAAAGCATCGCCATCGCCTGAAAGTGGAATTCAGGTTGTTCAATTATCGACGACTAATTCTTCTCATCCTTTATTTCCCTCTTGTCTGATACTAAATATTTATTGGAACCCTTTATCTCCTTCTGAGTTTCGTTTTTTAGATGAAATGGAAAATGTGTTAAATCAGGCCTCATCTATTCCCAATATTAGAACGGTGATTATTGCTGGGGATTTTAATCTAAATTGCTTGAGCACAAAGATAAAATATAATATAAGATCTTATAAGTGGGCGAGGTTAACTGCCGAAAGAAAGTTGTCTATGTTAAATGGATCCTTCTCTTCAGATACTCCACCCAATCCGACGTGGAAACAAAACAATAGTAAGTGTATATTAGACTATGGGCCTCATCACGACTTGGGCAGTAACGCTGGGGCTATTAGCGCCAGCGTTATCTGCCCTACCGCCGAACCCCCCGGCGCTAATAGTGCCGGATCACGAGTTCGGCGGTAATGGTATTCCCAATTCCCTATTGAGCCCATTCGGGAATGCCCCATTCCCCATTGGGCTCAATGGGGAAATTTCGCGCTCATACCGCCAGCAGATTTCCCGCCGGCGGTATGAGCGCAAATTTTCAGCAGATTTCCCCCCAGCTCAGAGCTGGGGCGAAATCCGCCAAAGCCCTGATTTGGCGGACCCTTAAACCCAGCGGTAATAGCACTACCGCCGGATTTAAGGGTTACCGCCAAAGTCGTGATGAGGCCCAATATCTTTATATCTGCTGAGGCCATTCCATTGATAGCATCATTTAAGGTATTAATGACCAAACTCAGCGATCATAACATCCTAAAAGTCTCTTGGTCACCTCACAAGGTTAGAAGCCGTGATTATTATAACTTGACAATAGAAACAAATAATGAAGGTAACCGTCTCAAATGGTATCCTTCACAGACAGCTAAACTGGGAAAAAAAATCTTTGAAAAAACTAATGATAAATCTGCTTTAGCTAATGTTTTTTTACAGTGACTGCATCCAATTATTATTATTTTTTTAATTTCTTTATTGGCATTTTGCTGAACAACTCAAACAATCAACCAGGTAATCAAACCTACCCACCCCCCTGGTACACACGAGGGCAATACAAGAAAAACCTGAAGTGAACCAGGCCACATGAGCGGTGCTTTCCCGGAAATACTCCCAGTCTGATCTCCAAACCAGCACTGCCTTATAGTGCAAAATGTCCAATCCCTGGATACAGATCTAAGAAGTGGACAGGGACTGCCCCTCAGGGCCCAACTGAACAGAAGATCCCGGCCCATCAGGAGCTCCAGGACCCCCCCCCCCGGCTGGCCCAGGAGGTATATCGTGTATGCATCCCACATCTGATTTTCGCCTCGACATTTCCCCCTCAGCACATACCATCTGGTTTCCATGTCATTGCAATATAGTACATCTTTTGACCATTGGGCAACAGTCGGACTCCGTTTACTTTCCCACCCTATAGCCACACGGCGTTTTGTCCGAATTAAGAGCAGATTTACCAGTTTCCTAGTCCCTTTGGATATCTGCTCCGTGTACCCTAGTAAGGCCATCACTGGATCTGGCACCAGCTGTTGCCCCGTAATGTCCCCAATCACCACAAACACCTGCCGCCAAAAATGCACCAGCTCTACACACTCCCAGGCCACATGGAGAAACCCCGCCCTCTCTTGTCCACATCTGAGGCATGCCCCTGACCTATGAGGGAATGTAACACTCACCTGGTATCCACGGGGACGTCACTCAGCCGGTCCTGGCCTCTTACGACCTCAAACCCTTCCCTGGAGGCTATTCGACTGGCGACTGGGCCTGAAACACAGGATTGGTAGAGTTTAACTCCCTATTGTCTCTGTGTGCTTGAACCTCTTCCTCCCTAGGGTCCAACCCTTCCCTTTGATCCACAGCTCACCTTGTTTTCTTGGATGGTGTGCTCTCCATCCTGCTTTCAGCGCAGGGGCGCGTTGATTGATGCGGGCTCGTTGGTGCCTAGTTACTTCACTGGCGAGAGTCCGACTGGTAAGTATAATGAGTCTTTGAACAGTTCTCTAACTTCGTTCCTTTCTTTCTTAGATGATGGCCGGCGTCTGGGGATGGCGGCGTGCTGCTGAGATGAGTGGCGCTGAAGGTGAGTGAGAGCGCGATGCGTGATGCACCCTTTTCGTATTTGTATTGAACTGAGTTCTTTTTCTATGTCTTTTAGGTGTCGCGATGTTGTCAGCGTGGATGCCGGTTACGCTAACCTGGAGTGTCTTTTCCCCCTCACAGATGGATGAGAAGTTCCAGAGACACAGTTCCCCCAGAGCGGCTGGGATTCAGGTAGCGTTTGAAGTTCGTACTGTATTTAAAAAAAAAAATAAGCAAAGAGCTGTAAAATGCTTACTAATGCCTTTTCTCTGTTCTTTTCCTCTTCATTAGGAAGCGGCGTGCCGGGATGGGAATGACACCGCCAAAGATGCCCGCAGAACAGAAGGAGCGTTGAATGATGGGCACAAGGGCTGCAAGGTAAGGCTGTTCCCAACGGTGTTCTTGCAGGAGCTGAGCGCAGAAGAAAGATGCAGGCTGTAACGCTCACCTGATTCCCGTAGAGGTGCCGGTCTTGACTGGGCGTATACCGTATCTTCAAAGGTGATGTGTAACACCCGGCTGGCTCTTTGGGCTGGACCTCTGTGCACTGTATGTCTGACTCGAAGGGTAAGATGTCTGCAGATAGAAAATATGGGATTAATGAACTGGGTTATTGAATGTCTCTCTCTTCTTCCCTTTCTCTTCTCCTGTAGAATCCCAAAGGTTAACGCTCTCACCTTAGGTAAGTGAACGCCGTGCTCTCCATCTGCCTCGGGGCAGGGTGCTGTAACCAGTTTCTTCACTGGATAAGGGGAGCAGGCCTCTTGACTTCAGAGGACTGCTCTCCGTCGTTTACTGCACGAACGGTAAGTTTCGAGTAATTCTAATGTCTTTAAAAGTCTTTAGTAATGATGTCTCTTGTTTTGCAGGGTTCCGGCGATGGCGGATGACGGGCTGAAGTGAGTTGAAGATGGAGCCCGTGTGATGAATAGAAGCGCCTGGAAGCACGTAAGTAAGCGCTTGTTGCCTGCTTCACGATGCGCTCTAACTGTCTTTTTATTTTGCAGGTACAAGTTCGGAGCGGCTGCAGCGTGCCGGAATACCCACTGGGTTAGATGTGGAAAGGAGTAATGGCACGTGAGTATTAAAGTTCCCCAATGTCTTTAAACGCACCTTGTTTTGTCTTTCAGATGCGGGATGCAGCGCCGAAGGCCTCCGGAGCGTGCAAAGAGTTGGTAAGCTTTTGTCTTTCAGATGCCGGAATGCAGTGCGAAGACCTCCGCAGCACACGAAGAGTAGGTAAGCCTTTGTCTTTCAGATGCCGGAATGCAGCGCGAGGCGTTGGTGACAGCCGATGGACCAGGTAAGTGAAGCGCTGTCACTGAAGACCGTAATGCTAACCTGTTCTTTCTTGTCTTTATAGGTGTTGCTGAAGACTGGATTCAGGATGGTAAGCCTTTTTCCTTAGGCCCAAGATCAGATGCAGAAGACACGATGAGCGTTCTGCTGCAGAGGATGCAGAATAACGCAAAGCAAGATTCATCCATCGGGTGTGGTTTAAATAGCCTCCTGTAGTGCTTAGGTGTCTCCTTCCACAGCCACGCCTAGGTAAGAAAAGAGTTCCTGCTTTCCAGAAGAGTTCCAGTGTTCTGAACCTAGGGAGTGGCTCCTGCCCCACCCAACAGGAAAAGTAGTTCCAAACAGAAGAGGATCAGAGGCTCAACTGGCAGGCAAGTAAGCAGCATGGTCTGCTGCAGGTAAGTCCACCCAAGCATTATGAGCCCGGCGCTTCCAGCGCTGGGACTGGGCATATTTATGAGCCTGGTGCCACTGGCGCCAGGACTGGGTCCAAAAGGTCCCAATTGGGACTGGTTGGCACTCGGAACCTGGGTTATGGATCTGCTTCCAAGGGAGTTGGGAAAACCCTGACCTTTTGGAAGCAGAGATCATGACAGTACCCCCCCCCTCAAGGCCCCTCCCAAACCGGGCTTCTCCGGGGGTTTTGGCTTGTCAGGAAATGTTCGGTGAAATCTTTTGATTAGGCGAGGAGCGTGGACATATTCAGCAGGTTCCCAGGATCTCTCTTGGGGGCCGTAGCCTTTCCAGTCAATTAGGTAAAATAGTTTAGATTTGGAGATCTTGGAGTCCAGAATGCTTTTGACTTCAAACTCGAGTTCTCCATCAACTAGGATGGGTTTTGGAGATTTAGTTAGTCGGGTTTGAGGTTGCACGGGTTTTAATAGAGAGACGTGGAAGACCGGATGTATCTTCATGTGCGGGGGCAAGTCCAACTTGACCGCTACTGGGTTTACTATGGTAGTGATGGAATAGGGACCAAGGTATCTTGGGTTGAATGTGCGTGGCCCTTTTAGAGGTAGATATTTGGTGGATAACCAGACTTGATCCCCTACTTGATATTGAGGGGCTTCCTTCCGATGTTGATCTGCTCCTTTCTTGTATTGTTCTTTAGCCCTTTGAAGGTGAGAAACAGCTTCCTTAAAGGGTTGGGTGATTGTAGAATGCAGGTAGTCTACTGCTGGTGTTTCAAGATCTTGGAGGGGATCCAACTCTGAGGTTCGAGGGTGACTGCCGTATAAAAGAAAAAACGGGGTTTTCCCAGTTCCCGAATGGACAGAGTTATTGTAGGCATATTCGGCTATCCAAAGGATGTCTTTCCAAGTTTTTTCAGTTGGTTGCAGCATGCAGCGTAAATACTGTTCCAGAGTTTGATTGGTCCTCTCGGTTTGTCCGTCGGTCTGAGGGTGGTGACTGGTCGATAGTCTCACATCAATTTGAGCCGACCGACAGCAACTTCGCCAAAAATGAGAAATACATTGACTACCTCGATCCGAAATTAGAACCGAAGGAAAACCGTGCAGTCGGACGATGTTTTTGAGAAATTCTCGAGCCAGAGTTGCTGCTGTTGGCAAGCCTTTGAGCGGAATGAAATGCGCCATCTTGGAGAATAAGTCCACGATTACTAGAATCGTATTGTATCCGGAGCATGGCGGTAGATCGGTGATGAAGTCCATAGAAAGCGTATGCCAAGGGCGAGGTGGGATGTCAATAGGGCGTAAGAGGCCTGCTGGTCTTTCCTTTTGACTCTTGTTTTGGGCGCATACTCCACAGGACATTATAAAGTCTCTGATATCTTTTTTCCAAGACGGCCACCAGAAGTAGCGCTTGATCTTTTCTGAGGTCTTGGCCATACCGGGATGTCCTTCCATTAAAGAATCGTGATAACAAGAGATTACTTTTTTCTGTAAATCTGTGCTGGGCAGGTATAATCGTTCTTGGAAATACAATAAGTTGTCCTTTACTGCAAAGTCCTTTCCCTGCAGATGCCAATTCTGTATGTCTGCTGGAGTTACAAGTTGCCTGGCTTTATCCTTAACTTCCTCTATGGATTGTGTGGCGATTACACCCAGAATTCTTTGTTCGGGAATGATTGGTACAGGTTTAGGGTTGATCAAGTGTTCTTCCACTCCCATCCGAGAAAGGGCATCAGCTTTACCGTTTTTTGTACCAGGTCGATAGGTAATTATGAAGTCAAACTCGGCAAAGAATAATGCCCAACGGAGTTGTCTAGAGGATTGGGCTTTTGCGGTTTTCAAATATTGCAGGTTTCGGTGATCCGTAATCACAGTAACGGTGTGTCGGGCCCCCAGCAGATAATGCCGCCAAGCCTTAAAGGCAGACTTGATAGCCAGAAGTTCCTTGTCAGTAATCGTGTAATTGATTTCAGGAGGCGAGAATTTGCGGGACCAAAATGCCACGGGATGCAACTGATTGGTTACCGGGTCCTTTTGTGATAGAACTGCCCCCATGGCAAGGCTTGAAGCATCAGTTTCCACGATGTAGGGGAGTTCGGGGCGAGGGTGTTTTAAGATTGGTGCAGAGATAAATTTAGTCTTCAAATCCTGGAAAGCTTGTTCCGCCTCGGTAGACCATTCAAAACGTTTGTTTTTCTTTAACAAGGCAGTGATGGGCTGGACTATTCGAGAAAATTCGGGGATAAACCTGCGGTAAAAGTTAGCGAAGCCTAACATGCTTTGCACACCTTTTACGGAGGATGGTGATGGCCATTTGAGAACTGCATCGACCTTCTTTGAATCCATACGCACTCCGCTAGGTGATAATATGAATCCCAAGAATTCAACTTCAGTCACGTTGAAAACACATTTTTCCAACTTAGCGAAAAGTTTGTGTTGACGCAATCTTTCGAGGACCATTTTCACATGTTTCCGATGTTCAGATTCCGATGAAGAATAAACGAGGATGACGTCAATGTAAACAACAACACACACGTCTATGAGCTCTCTGAGGACATCGTTCATAAAATATTGAAAGGCGGCCGGGGCATTGCAAAGTCCGAAGGGCATGACCTGATATTCAAATAGCCCATATTTGGTGCGGAAGGCCGTCTTCCATTCATCGCCCTCTTTTACTTGTACCAAGTGGTAGGCTCCTCTAAGATCCAGCTTTGTATATATGCATGCTTTTCTGACCTGGTCCAGGAGTTCAGGGATCAAAGGTAACGGATATCTATTCTTGACGGTGATCTGGTTCAGGGAGCGATAATCTATACAAGTTCTAAGGTCTCCTTCCTTTTTTGGAACGAAGAACAAAGCTGAAGAAGCAGGGGACTTGGAAGGACGAATAAACCCATTTGCCAAGTATTGATCCAGGTATTGTCGAAGGTGAAGGTTCTCAGGCTCGGTGAGGGCATAAATTCTACTACAAGGAGGAGTAGATCCAGGTATCAGGTCTATCTGGCAGTCAGAAGACCTATGAGGAGGTAGAGAGTTAGCCTGATCCTTCCGGAAAACATCTTGGTATTCTAAGTATTCGGGAGGTAACTGGGGAGTCTCTGAAGAAATTGCTGCCAGTGCAACACCAGGTGGAGGGTGACAAGTAGAGACACATTCTGGAAACTGGACCGTTCTTGCTCGCCAATCGATCAGAGGATTGTGTTTCTCTAACCAAGGTATTCCTAGAATAATCTGAAACTGAGGAGCATTGATCACATCGAACACGATCTTCTCATGGTGTCCATCTTGACTTACTAGCGTCACTTCTTGAGTGGTATGCGTTACTGGTCCGGAGGCTATCTCCGTTCCATCCACCGTAGTAATGACGTCCTTTACAGCCTTGGGACAAAGAGTTAGATTCATCCTCAAAACCATTTCATGATCCACATAATTGCCGATGGCACCGCTGTCGACGTAAGCTTCAATTGCATGTAATCGATCCGGATTATCAGGGCTAATGAGGACCATAGGTATCACGAAATGCGAGGTCACGGAACTGGTTTTCACGCTCGGCAAGAGGACCTCTATTCTTGTCGGGCGAGGTTGTTTCCCTGCTCAGAGTTTGTAACTTTGGTAACTGCAGCTCCTACTGCCTTCTTGGCAGGTTTCACCGGACAGTCTCGAAGAAAGTGCCCTGAGTTTCCGCAATAGAGGCATAATTGCAACTGTTTTCTCCTTTCCCGCTCCTTTTGTGTTAGAGGACCTTTCAGGCCCCCTATTTGCATGGGTTCCCCGGAGTCTACTCCTTTGGAAGGAGTTGGTGGTTTGGAAAATACTCGAGCATCAAACTTGGAACGATCGGCCTTCCTGTTCTGCAGTCTGTGATCTATTTGAACGACTAAGTCTATATAGTCCCAACAATCTTGTGGGGGATTCACTACTTGGGCTAACACATCTTTGAGCTCTCCACGTAGACCTCTATAAAACAGCGTAATCCTTTTATCCTCAGGCCATTGAGTTTCCACTATCAGTCTGTTGAAAGACGCAATATAAGCCAAAAGGTCTTGATTACCTTGTCGCAACGAAAGAAGCTCATTGTCCAAGGCCTGCCCCTGTGAATGTCTTGCGAACAGTTTTTCCATACTGAGCTGAAAAGCTTGAAAATCATGGAGGACCGGATCATCTTGATTTACTAGAGGGATCGACCAGTCTGCCGCATTGCCACTAAGGTACGAAAGCACGAAAGCTACTTTAGCTTGATCAGTTGGAAAGGCTGCTGGCCGGCATAAGAAATGCAACCGGCACTGATTGATAAATACTGCAAACCTCTTTGGGTCACCAGAAAATCGTTCGGGCGGAGCCAGAGGTACATTCCCAGGTAGGTTGATCTGCACTGGATTCATAGAGGATGTAGAAGGAAGATTTCCCCCAGATGCGGGTAACGGTGTCTGTCCGGCTTGTGACTGTAGCAATTGTCTAGCGAGATCATCTGTTCACTCCTTGGAAATAATCAGTTCCCTTCTTAGAGCGTTCGTTTCCTGACGGGCTGCATGCACTTCTGCCCTTAGTTCCCCAAGTAACTGGGCTAGCTGGTCGGTATCCGAGGTTTCCATAGCGCCTGGACGGGAGTTTTGCGGTAGGCTTTGCGTTCTGTAACGCTCACCTGATTCCCGTAGAGGCGCCGGTCTTGACTGGGCGTATACCGTATCTTCAAAGGTGATGTGTAACACCCGGCTGGCTCTTTGGGCTGGACCTCTGTGCACTGTATGTCTGACTCGAAGGGTAAGATGTCTGCAGATAGAAAATATGGGATTAATGAACTGGGTTATTGAATGTCTCTCTCTTCTTCCCTTTCTCTTCTCCTGTAGAATCCCAAAGGTTAACGCTCTCACCTTAGGTAAGTGAACGCCGTGCTCTCCATCTGCCTCGGGGCAGGGTGCTGTAACCAGTTTCTTCACTGGATAAGGGGAGCAGGCCTCTTGACTTCAGAGGACTGCTGTCCGTCGTTTACTGCACGAACGGTAAGTTTCGAGTAATTCTAATGTCTTTAAAAGTCTTTAGTAATGATGTCTCTTGTTTTGCAGGGTTCCGGCGATGGCGGATGACGGGCTGAAGTGAGTTGAAGATGGAGCCCGTGTGATGAATAGAAGCGCCTGGAAGCACGTAAGTAAGCGCTTGTTGCCTGCTTCACGATGCGCTCTAACTGTCTTTTTATTTTGCAGGTACAAGTTCGGAGCGGCTGCAGCGTGCCGGAATACCCACTGGGTTAGATGTGGAAAGGAGTAATGGCACGTGAGTATTAAAGTTCCCCAATGTCTTTAAACGCACCTTGTTTTGTCTTTCAGATGCGGGATGCAGCGCCGAAGGCCTCCGGAGCGTGCGAAGAGTTGGTAAGCTTTTGTCTTTCAGATGCCGGAATGCAGTGCGAAGACCTCCGGAGCACACGAAGAGTAGGTAAGCCTTTGTCTTTCAGATGCCGGAATGCAGCGCGAGGCGTTGGTGACAGCCGATGGACCAGGTAAGTGAAGCGCTGTCACTGAAGACCGTAATGCTAACCTGTTCTTTCTTGTCTTTATAGGTGTTGCTGAAGACTGGATTCAGGATGGTAAGCCTTTTTCCTTAGGCCCAAGATCAGATGCAGAAGACACGATGAGCGTTCTGCTGCAGAGGATGCAGAATAACGCAAAGCAAGATTCATCCATCGGGTGTGGTTTAAATAGCCTCCTGTAGTGCTTAGGTGTCTCCTTCCACAGCCACGCCTAGGTAAGAAAAGAGTTCCTGCTTTCCAGAAGAGTTCCAGTGTTCTGAACCTAGGGAGTGGCTCCTGCCCCACCCAACAGGAAAAGTAGTTCCAAACAGAAGAGGATCAGAGGCTCAACGGGCAGGCAAGTAAGCAGCATGGTCTGCTGCAGGTAAGTCCACCCAAGCATTATGAGCCCGGCGCTTCCAGCGCTGGGACTGGGCATATTTATGAGCCTGGTGCCACTGGCGCCAGGACTGGGTCCAAAAGGTCCCAATTGGGACTGGTTGGCACTCGGAACCTGGGTTATGGATCTGCTTCCAAGGGAGTTGGGAAAACCCTGACCTTTTGGAAGCAGAGATCATGACACAGGCCCACTGGAGTCCGATCCGAACACAGTGAGTGTCACGCTGCAGGTGCAGAAAACGCAAAGCATGCTTCTCAGCCTGGGTGTGGCTTAAATAGTCTCTGGGTATCCCAGGTGCCTCTGGGCTGAACCACACCCAAAAGGCTAGACCGCACATGCAGTTCTGGGAACCGAAATATGTGGGGGCATCCATCTTGTCCCCATCAATGCAAGTCCAATCCCCAATGTTATCCTATGGGAGTGAGTGAGTCTGGTGCCACAAGCGCCAAGTCTGACTCCAAGTGAGTCTTTGGAGGGATGGAGAGACCCTAGAGGGCCATGTAGGTGATCGTGGCCTGGCTCCAGCATAACATCTTGGAGGGCTGGGGACAAGAGGGGCAGGAATCATGACAGGGAAGTAGTCCTTTAGCTGAGACAGGGAATAGTAACACTGATGCAAAAACTTAAAATGGATCAGTTTGAAGTTCGAGTTGACAGCCTCCTTTCTGGTCATCTCACAACAGTACCTACAAGTGTTTTCTGGTAATTCCCTTCCCAGCGACCTCTCCCACATCTCCTTTGATGACCTCACCACAACTGGCCTCGCCTTCAGAGTTAATCCGTACAGACCGGAGAGCACCCGCCGTCCAATGTCTCCCCCCAGCACCTAAAATACAGAAACACCTCTAGTGCTGACAGGGCTCCTCTTTCCCTCAGCTGGACTATAGAGATAAAGTCCCCGTTCGGAAACAGGACCCCCAATCGAGTGACACCCAACCGTTTCATAGTAGCTACGTACTGTGCCTTGCTAGTCAGGGGGATACCAGGAATGTATATCGGCAGAATTTCCAGTGAGTAAAGCACATCCCCAACGGACGCGCGCCCAAAAAAGGACCAGGCCCAACAAGTAAGCTCCACCAAGTTACTAGGAGTCCGCAAACGGCTGGGAGCCGTCAAGATAACCGACCGCAGCAATGCCGGTGATGCGATGGACCTCCCTATCTCTACATGCTTGTGCTCCGCTGTCATCCCATACCAATACCTAAGGTAGCTAGCCTGCGCCACAATATAGTATAACTCGAAATCTGGAAGTGCTAGTCCCTCCTCCTGAATTGGCGCTGTGAGTTGCCCCCAAGAGACCTGCGCCCTTTTGCCCGCCCAAATAAAGTGTGTTATCGCAGAGCGAAGATCCCGGAAGTATTTGAGGGACCTTTATAGGCACATTTAAAAACACATACAGAAATTTAGGAAGGATAGACATCTTAACTACCGAAATCCTGCTGTACAAATTGAGAGGGAGTGAGGCCCAACCCAGCATCGCCTTTTTGGCCGATTCTAAAACCTCCACATAGTTTGCAATGTACATCACCTCTTTCTTTCCCGCTACAGTGACCCCCAGATATCGTGTACTCTGTAGATCCCACCGGAATCCCCAAGTATCCCGACACTGAGAGGCCCCACCCGTCAATGGGAAGATAACAGATTTACTGGCATTTATTTTAAGCCCAGAGAGGTCACCAAAACGCTGACGGTCCAGCATAACCGGGTCTAGATTGACCTCAGGATGGCAGATGAACAAAACCATATTATCTGCGTATAACGAAATTATGACTTTATGGGTGTGCAGCTGGACTCCCCGGTGTAGATTAACCTCCCTGACCCATTCATCCCACGGTTCTATCGCCAGGGCGAATAGTAGGGGCGACAGTGGACAGCCCTGATGAGTCACCCGCACCAGCGGTAGCGCCCCAGTAGTCTGCCCATTCACCCTCACTCTAGCCACTGGGTCGGTGTGTAGAAGCGAGACCAAGGAAACAAAGAAATTGCCCAGGCCCATGCTGCACAGAACAACGAATAAAAACAACCATTCCACGGAATCAAATGCCTTTGTGGCGTCCAGTAGGACCGCCACTGCCGAGTCATCCGCCGGCAACGCCGCCATCAACCCAAACATCCTCCGCAACCCAAACGAGGTCGAGCGACCCGGGATGAACCCTGCTTGATCGACCCTCACCATGGCTGGCATTAGCAGCGCTAGACGCGTCGCCACGATTTTCGCTAAGATCTTATTACCAAGATTGATAAGGGAAATCGGGCGGTACGACGAACAATCACCTTCCGGCTTACCTGGCTTCAGCAGTACAACCACTATGGCTTCCCTAAGGGAATCAGGTAATCTACCCCGGGTCACCGCCTCCTGATACACCCGTAAAAGGTATGGTGCTAATCTGTCAGCATAACACTTTATAAAATTTGGCTGTAAAGCCATCAGGGCCCGGTGATTTCCCACCTGGCAGTGATTTAATGGCATCCATCACCTCATCCAGCGACACCGGTCTGTTCAACCATTCCCTCTGCTCTTCTGAGCACCAGTACAGCCCCACACCATCGAGAAAGGCCTCTATATCCACCTGTGCCACCGTCAGTTGGGACAAGTACCACCGGCCATAATATTCCTGGAACTCATGAACAATCCCCTTGTCTTCGTAATGGGCAACTCCCTTCTCGTCCGTGATCACTGTCACCCTGGTCTCCCGGCCTCCCGGCCGAATAGCTCCCTTGAGGGACCGCCCAGGAACCTGCCCTTCTCCATACTGCCGAGGAGCCACCCTGTCCCACATATACTTAACCTCCCTTTGAGCTAGGGCATGAAACAACTGCAATTTCTGTTTAATTTTCCCCTGTTGGGCCACCGATGGCACGGGCGCCTCCCCCTACAGAACCCGCAGCTCTTCTTCAGTATCCGCCAGATCTTTCCGTAGTTCCGCAAAATACCCAACTCTTTGGCTATGCTCTCACCCCGGATCACACACTTAAATCCCTCCCACAGGGTACCTTCGGACGCCACCGACCCATCATTAGTCTCAAAATACGCATCTATAGCCTTCGCCAGCTCGTCCCTAAATACCTCATCTGTGAGTGCCTCACTTTTAAACCTCCAGGGCGGTCTCGCTCTGTCCCGGCCATCCAAACGGGTTGACAATAGGACAGGAGCATGATCCGATAAAGTCTGGGCCAGAATACCCACACCCACCGACCGACCTATAACAGCACGGGACACCAGGAAATAATCCAGCCGGGCCGCTGAGCCGTGCGGAGCAGAGTAATGCGTAAATTGACTCGCCCCAGGGTGTCTCACCCTCCAAACATCTTCAATATCCCACACTGGGAACATACCCCGAATCTTAGAGGAAGCCCTACTACAAGGACGTACCGCACTGCCCACTCTGTCCAAGGTGGCATCCAAAACTGAATTAAAATGGCCTGCCCAGATGATTTCCCCCTCAGGAAGTACCGCCAGCTGCCTTTCCACCCAGTCAAGTGACTCCACCGTATCTTGATTGGGGCCGTAATAGCATATTAGTGTACACAACCTCCCTTGAATAACTCCCTGCACCACCAAAGCCCTACCTTCTTGATCTTTCACAGTTTTGACCAGGCAGAAGCCCACCGAGCTATGCACCAAGATACACACACCCCTGGAGTAAGATGAGTAAGAGGAAAAATATCTATGGCATCCCCAACTCTTACCAAACTTAGATTCAGTGGCCGCAGTCAAGTGGGTCTCTTGAAGAAACGCCACCCCCACCTTATGACGTTCCAGGTAGCGCAAAACCTTCCGACAATTAGGCCAACTATTAAGACCCTTGACATTCCAGGTAATATAATTCACTGTCGCCATTGGAGAGCAGTTGAATACACCCACTCCGGTCCCCGCCCAACTTCACAGGCTTCCAAGCCCTCCGTGTGTACCACCAAATTCCCCAATATCACCCTCCCACCCCCCGTCCTACCAACAACCCCACAACCTGTCAGCGAAATCCCCTCCCACCCGGCCCCACCCCCCAACAAACCTGAATACCAACACCCCCCCATCTGTGCTGGAGACCCCAACATTCCAGCACCTCGATCCCCTTCAGCTTACACGCACACGGCTTTCGCACAAAGGGCAACTACGAGCCCAACCCTCCCTGCACCACACCAGGATAGTTGTCCCCTTACATAACAATAGCGCCAACTACCAAGGGCAGTAGCAACAACTGGAGTTCCTTCCCTGCTGGAGCGGGTTCAGTCTCTGTTTACTCGTGGTCTGGGGGACCGCGGCAACATATCGAGGAAAGAGGAGGCCTCGTCCGGGTTTTGGAAAAAAATGGACTTTCCGTCATGTACCACACGCAACCTGGCCGGGAACAACATTGCATATTGCAAACCTTTTTCCTTCAATCTCTTCTTAACCTCCAAAAAAGATCTCCTGGCTGCCTGTACCTTATCCGAGAAGTCCGGAAATAGTTTGATTACATCCCCTTATAAGACAAGGTGCCCTTCTCTCTGGCCTTCCTCAGTGCCGTATCTCTATCCTGATAATTCAATAACCGGGCTATCAACGGGCGAGGCGGGGCACCCGGGATCGGCTTCCGGCCACTCGGAATCCTATGCGCTCTCTCAACCACATAGATCGGGGAAAAGCCTTCTGGACCCAGTGTCTCCCGTGATATGTCCTCCACCATAGACTCCATATTCTCTTGGTTCACTGACTCCGACAGGCCGACAATTCGAATGTTATTTCGGCGGGACCTCAATTCTAAATCCTCCTGCTTCTCACTGAGTTCTTTCAGGGCTTTCCTGACCACAGACATTTCTCCCGAAACCGATGCCGCCGTTCCCTCTACTCCTGCCAGGCGCCCTTCCGCCTCGTCCAGTCTCTCCCCATGTCTGTCCAAACAGACCTGCATGTGGTCCACCTTGCAAGTCAGGGTATCCAGTTTACCATCCAAGGACTGCATTCCTGATTGCAGTTGCATGAGCATGACCTTAATATCTTGAAAGGCAGTGGCAGAATCCGGCTCTGAATCCTCAGCGTGCGATGCCGCAGAATCACTCAATGTTCCGCAGTCTTTAGGCCGTGGGTGCATCTCAAAGTTCAGCTTTGACTGTTGTTTACCCCCCTTTCCTGATTTAGACATGGCCAGTGTGGTAAGTGGGCCCTGGGTATAGTGTCCGGCACGGCTACCAAAGCCTACAGCGCCCCCGCCCCTGGTCCCCCCCGACACCGAAGGAGGACAGGCCTGAGCCCCGCGCCAGTCACCAGGACAAGTCACACCGGCACAGGCGTCAAGGATAAACCTCCCCACAGAGGCCACTATGCGCCAAATCTGATGGCTTCGGATGAGTCCAGTCTCCTGGGAGGCAAGCGTTGTACTGGGGGTCAGCCCCTAGAAGTCCCCACAAAGTTCAAGGGCCACCAGTCCTCAACTGCCCGGGGGCAGAGCACTGCCCGCAGCCGCAGCCCCCACCGCTCGCGCCACCAACACCCAACTCGGGAGCACAGCGCCGAGTGCCTTCATCCACCGGGGCAGAGACCAACAGGGGGCCACGGCGGATCCCGGCCCATGTATCCAGAGCCCCCCGATGGGCAGCTAAGCCGGCCTCCCGCCGAACGTCGCCTTCTACACCGACAGCCCCAAGCAGGCGACAGGCAAGCGGGTCTGGAGGGGAACAACACAGGGCCAGTGGGTCTGCACCTCCCTCGCCCGTCCCGATGTCCTCACAGCAATCGCTGACGCAGTCTTCCCCCTGCCGCACCTCGAGGGGTGCCCACGGGGATCAGCGCCTGGGAGAAGAAGCACCCGCCTTCACCTGCGCCGCGAAACGGCCTCGGCGGCCGCCTCTCCAGGCAAGGACCGAAGTACACCAAGGCACCCTGCGCCTCTCCGGTGAGGCGCGCACCGTTCCAGCCGGCCTGGATCAGGCCTCAATGCGCACCACCCACAGTCCGCCTCCTCTTCGCCTCACACAGGAGGCAGACACTCCAACTCCAACGTCCAGTCGTCGGCATCAACAGGGGACCCCCAAGCCGCGCGGCACTCCCGAAAAGTCTCCCCGGCCGCCAGCGCATGCCGCCGCCAAGCCGCGCCTCCTGCAGGCCTACGCCTCCTCCTTCTCCTTTCCAATGTGAAGCACGCCGGGGCTCAGACTGCAGGTTCACCACTCTGCCGGTGCCGGATGGACCCAAAACGGTGTCTGCAGGGGCCCGATGTGAGCCCGCTCCAACTGCCGCAGTTGTATATGAAGTATCCTCACGGAGACTGCCGGATTACATGCCGGATGTTATTCGTGCTGGAGAGCTTCACGGGCCTGCGGCCATCACGGTCGGGCTCACTAGCGCCCCCCCCCTGCATCCAAATTTTAAATCAAGAAATAACTATACTACCGCGTACGACTTACTCACACAAATACCCTCGATTAACACAAATAACAAACTTAAAGAAAACAATGAATAAGGAACTGAGAACTATATCTGCAAGGACATGTACAACTATCAAGAATCAAATAAGAAACCATTATAAAAATCGAATCAAAACTCTTGTATAACTATAATCAAGATAGAGCTGAAACTATGCTCAGAACGCTAGCTTCCAAGTCTACTGGAGAGATTTAGAAAGTTCTAAATTGCATGCCTCGTAATGCCCATAGATCTACTTTATTAAATCCTATTGACGAGTCACTATGGTCAACACATTTTGAGCTACTATTACAAAAAGCAAATCAGAACTCGGATTTACAATCTATATCGAACCCTCGCCTATCTGATCTTGTATTTGATGAATTAGACATTTTACTGTTAATTTAAAAACTAAGTCCATCACGAGCCCCTGGACCTGATTTACTCACCAATGCTATACTAAAGGAAAATCCTGAACTGTGGGCAAATGTTTTAAAATCCATTTTCACGAGAGTCATCGATACAAACCAAATACCTCCCTCCTGGCAACAAGCGATTATTATTCCGATATTCAAAAAAGGAAACAGATCGGATCCTACTAACTACAGACCAATAGCACTGTTAGATGCCCCAGGGAACATTTTTGCTAAACTGATACTTAGAGATTTTTCTAAATGGCTGAGCAAAGAACGACATTTTGACATTAATCAATCTGGGTTTGTGGCTGGAATTGGCACTGTTTTAAATCTTTTCATTTTATCAGTATTAAAATATCAAGCGATTTTAACCAAACAACCGGTTTTTATGGCTTTTATAGATTTTAAACAAGCATTTGACTTGGTGTCAAGAGTAGTGTTATGGAAGAAACTCAGAGACATTGATTGCCCTACATATATTAAGTTTCTAATTACCACATTTTACTCTGACACTTCTATAAGAATCAAGCTCACATCGAATGGACTATTATCAGAACCAATTAGAACAAACTCTGGTTTAAAACAAGGTTGCCCATTTGCGGCAATCCTATTTAATTTGTATATTAATGATATTTGTACTGCATTTAATTCTGTGCGATCCTTTCCTCCAAAAATTGATGTGTGTGAAATACCATATTTATTATACGCTGATGATCTGGTGGTAATAGACAGAACCCCGATTGGGCTACAGAGAAAATTAGCAGCGTTATTTGAATATGCATCAAAAAACGAACAATTAATACCTCAAAATCTAATATTCTGATGTTCCATCATGGTCGTTCGCCAGTCAAAAGGAACAAGTTACTTACCTGTAACTGTTGTTCTCCAGCATGGGTCTGGCATGGATTCACATGCTCATGAATATTCCCCGTCAGGCTGGGAATCCTCGGTAAAGAAAAAATCAGTATCAGTTTCGTTTCTGATCTGTCTTTCTTAGTAGTAACCAATCACTGATCTCTGGGTCATACTGCCCCAGCCAATGACTGCCTTCTCCCTAAGCCCCGCCTCTGGCAGCCATCCTCAGATTTGGTAGCACGCAAAGTGGCAGTATGACCAAGTGAAGAGCCGCAGAGGGGTAGGTGGGAGGGTTCGCATGTGAATCCATGCCAGACCCATGCTGGAGAACAACAGTTACAGGTAAGTACTTGTTCCTTCTCCAGCATGGTGTCTGGCATGGATTCACATGCTCATGAATAAAAGAATACATAGCAGTATACACATGCACAACCACGGGAGGTGGCAAAGGCTCAACATTAAGCATTACATCCAAAACTCAACATTAAGCAATTCTTACCTCCTCACCAGGCTCACCTTAGGCGAACAGGTTGCGCAGCACTGCTTGGCCGACCCTGGACTCCTCCCTGGAGTCCCGATCGACGCAGTAGAATCTTGTGAAGGTGTGCGTCGACCTCCGTGTAGCAGCCCTGCAGATGTCCAGCAGGGGCACACCAGACAGGAACGCTGTGTTAGCAGCGATCGCTCTGGTCGAATGGGCTCTCGGACGGCCGGGCAGCAGTCGGTTTGCCAACCGGTGACAGTGCATGATGCAGCCGGAGAGCCATCTGGAAATGGAAGTCTTCGAGAGAGCCTTCCCTTGAGTCATAGACCCAAAGTTCACCAACAGTTGTGACGTCTTCCGAAAACTCTTCGTGCGGTTCACATAGAACTTCAGCGCTCTAGCTACATCCAGTGAGTGCAAAGTCCTCTCGGCCGGCGTCGAAGGCGACGGGAAGAAAACTGGTAACACCAAGGGCTCGTTGAGGTGGAAGTCCAACGGCACCTTGGGCATGAAGGAGGGGTGCGTCCTCAGAACCACCCTCGTGTCATGAAAAGTCAAGTATGGAGGCTTGCAAGATAGGGCCTGGATCTCCCCCACTCGTCGTGCGGAGGTGATGGCCACGAGGAACGCTGTCTTCCATGACAGGAACTTCAAAGGCGCCGAATGCATAGGCTCGAATGAGGCCCCCATGAGCCTGGTCAGCACCACATTAAGCTCCCACGCCGGGGCAGGAGCCTTCACCGGCGGGAACGATCGGAATAGTCCTTTTATAAATTCCTTCACCAGGCGATGAGACCACAAGGACGCCCGTCCCGTAATCCTGGTATATCGGGAGATGGCAGCCAGATGTATTTTGATGGAGGCGTGAGCCAGACCAGCTTTGGCCAGCGACAGTAGGTACGGCAGTACTTGAGGGGCCGTAATCCGCAGAGGGTTAATCTTCTGTGCATGGCACCAGACAGAGAACCTCTTCCACTTATGACCGTAACACTCAAGAGTTGAGGACGCCCTGGCTTTTGCAAGAACCTCTCTGCAGTCAGCCGGGATATCGTACCCTCCAAACTCTAGTGCTGCAGGAGCCAGGCTTGCAAGTTCAGCGACTGTGGGTCGTGATGGAGAATGGAGCCTCCTTCTCTGGAGAGAAGATCCGCGTCTGCCGGTAGCTTGACTGGTGGGGACGTTGACAAGTCCAGAAGGTCCGGGAACCAGATCTGCCTTGGCCACGCCGGTGCGACGAGGATCATTCTGCACCTGGATTTCTTGAGCTGGTTGATGAGGCGGAGCAGCAACGGCAATGGAGGGAACGCGTAAAGAAACAGGCCGTCCCAGGGGAATGAGAAAGCATCGCCCATGCTCCTCGGCTGCGGGAACCTGCTGGCGAACCTCTGGCACTTGGAGTTCGTCGCCGTCGTAGTTCCCACTCGTGGCACGAGCGCAGCTCCCTGCTGAGTGAGTCGGCGATGGTGTTTTTTATTCCTGCCAAGTGGAAGGGAACCAGAAACATCCCCTGGGCGACGGCCCAGTGCCACAGATCCTGGGCCTCCTTGGATAGGGCTGGGGATCTGGTGCCCCCCTGCTTCCGTATGTAGAACATCGTGGTGGTGTTGTCGGTGAAGATCCTCACCACTTTGTCCTTGAGGGACGGAAGGAACGATTTGAGCGCCCAGAACACTGCTCGGAGCTCCAGAATGTTGATGTGGAGAGACCTCTCCTCCGGGAGCCAAAGGCCTCTTGCGTGGAGATCTCCGGTGTAGGCCCCCCAACCCTCCAGAGAGGTGTCCGTCGTCACCATCTCCTGAAACGCCGGGGTTTGAAAGTCTGTGCCTGCCGTGAGGTGAGCACGGGTACCCCACCATAGGATCGCCCGACGGAACTCCTCGTCGAGAGGGATCCTGTCTTCGAAGCAGCCCGTCGCCTGAAACCAACGGGCGTCAAGGAACTCCTGTAGCGGACGCATCCGAAGTCTGCAAAGGGGTACCAGATAGATGCATGAGGACATCATCCCGAGGAGGGACTTGATGGACCTCACCCTGGCCACGTCCGTGCCTAGCAGGTGCCGCACCTTGCCCAGGATGGTCTTCGTCCTCTCCTCTGACGGGGAGGCCAATTGCCCCACTGTATCGAGCTTCGCTCCCAGAAACAGTGCTAATTGCGACGGAACCTGGTGGGATTTGAAGTAGTTGATGGCGAACCCCAGTTCCGTGAGCAGCCGGACAGTCCTCGCTGTGTGTTCGACGGCGAGTTCTCTTGTCCTTGCCCGGATTAGCCAGTCGTCCAGGTAGGGGTAGACGTGGATCCCCTGCAGGAGCAGCCGCGCCACCACTGGTGCCAGGCACTTGGTGAATACCCTGGGTGCCGACTTTAATCCGAAGGGTAGGGCTCTGAATTGGTAGTGGCGTCCCTGAACCACGAACCTGAGAAACTTCCTGTGCCCTTTTAGAATGCGGATGTGGAAGTAAGCATCCTCCAGGTCCAACGACGATAGGAAGTCGCCCTCCTCCAGCTGTCCCAGCACGTGCTGGAGGGTGACCATCCTGAATTTCTGCGCATTGATGTATTTGTTTAACCGACGCAGGTCCAGGATGGGGCGCCAACCGCCTGTCTTCTTTCTGACAAGGAAGTAGCTTGAGTACACTCCGGAGCCCCAGAGCCTCCTGGGGACGAGCTCGATGGCACCTTTCTTGAGCATCGCCCTTACCTCCAACAGCAGTTAAGGGACGTGATTCTCCTTCCTGGCCACGGGAGGAATGCAAGGGCACTTCTTTTGGAATTCCAGCGAGTGCCCGTTGGCCAGGGTGTCCAGCACCCAGCGGTCGGTGGAGATGGACTCCCACACGCTGATGAACTTCATCAGCCGGCCTCCACCGGGGTGCTTCGGTGGGGGCCCGACGACACGGCCGGGTCAGTCTTGCTTGGAGGCGGCCTTGCCGCCTTGGCGACGACGGCGGGATCCCCCTTGTTTGCCGCGACCTCTGTAGGCCTCCTGGGAAGAGGAGCGGGCCGCCTGGCGGTAAGTGGAAGAGCCACCGCTGGATCCTTTGGAGGCACCCTGTCTGCCTCCGGAGCTCCGAAAGGGCCGTCGTTGTTGAAGTACCCCTAGGGCCCGGCCGTCTCCGATTCGGTCTTGATTGCCTGGAGAGACTCGTCCACAGCCTTACCAAAGAGGTTGTTGCCGTCGAACGGCATATCCAACACTCTGGTCTGGACGTCCTGGCAAAAGTCTGTAGCCTTGAGCCATCCTCGTCGTCGGAGGCAAACTCTGTTGCCCAATTGGCGAAATCCGGTATCAGCAATGTCCGTTGCCACCGTTATGGCGTGATCCGACGCCACCTCGCCTTCCTTCAGAATTTGTAGGGCCTCGGCCCTCTTGTCGTCAGGTAGAAAGTCTAGCAGGGGAGATAACTTGAACCATAGCTCCCTGTGGTAGCGGGCCACGATCGCTAAGGCATTGGCCGCCTTAATCGTCGTCGCCGCCGACGCGATGACTTGTCGTCCCATGCAGTCCAACTTCTTGCCCTTGCTGTCCTGCGGGGAAGTGGAAGTTGAAGCCGCCGCACCCGCTGCTTTCTTCTTAGCCGCTGCCGAGACGGCAGAGTCCGCCGTGGGCTGGGCCCTGAGGCACAACGGGGCGGCATCAGGGACTCAGTACTTCTTCTCATACCTGTCCCTCTTGGCGGGTGTCGTGGAGGGGTTCTTGAGGACAGCAAGCCCCTCGTCCCAGATGTCGTCGAGCAAAGGCACCGCGAGGACCATCTTCCTCTCGGCCTCTCGTCGTTGGTAAAGAAACCCTTCCTTTTTTTGTTCTTCCGGGCAGAGCTAGAAGAGCTCGGATGCCCTGGTTATCATGGCGTGAAAGGAGCCAATTTTGTCGGCTGGAGAAGCCCGAGGGGGGGTGATGTCAGGACGTCCGCTGTGTCATCGCCGCCGTCGTCGTCCGTCCCCGTCGCTGTATCCGTCGCCGTATTCTCTCTAGGGTCCGGCGAGGGGGATGAGGGGTCCACAGGCCTCGCGGGCACGAAGGGCGGAGAGGGGTGGACTCTCCTCCGCTTGTTCAGAGGGTTTCCCGACGAGCCCGGTTCTGGATCCTCCGTCGGGGTCCGTGGTAATCTCGTCCTTATCTCAGTACATAAGGATTGGATCGCCAACAAAATGGCGGCCAAGCTATCCTGGGGCTCGGGTAATGGCTGCGACGGACGGGATGGTCCCTCCACTCGATAGCGACGATGGGCCCTCTTCGTCACCATCGTCGCTATCTTCGATCACGTCAGAGGGGACCACCCCCTGGGATCGGACCTTCTCAAACCTCTCGTTGAGGCCTATGAACCTCTCGTTGAGGCCCTTCTCGGTTTCCACCAGCTCCTCCTCAGAGGCTGATTCCGAGTCTGTAATGTCCACCGCCCCCCACCCTTTTTCCGCCGGGGACTTCACGGGGGCCTTAACATGTGAATCCATGCCAGACCCCATGCTGGAGAAACAATTTTACCTGGAAACTGTAACCTTGATGTGATACAAGAATATAAATACCTTGGTGTGAATGTGAACTCGCACTTGCTTGACTCACCGTACCAAGAGGAAATTGCTAGCAAAATGAAACTATTTGCGATTCAAGGTGATTCAAGGCAAAGCACTCCAAAAGAATTATGGAAAATTCTCTATTATACCAGCTAGGATATTGTATCAACAGAAAGTGGTTCCAATAGTAACTTATGGTAGTCAAACTAAAATTAACCCAAAAGCTATAAAATGGGACTATATTGAGGGCCTATTTTGGAAACATATTTTACCAATACCTGTATGTACCCCAATTGCCCTCATTAGATTTGAACTAGGCCTTGTTTCACTAAATGCTACAGTCTCTTGGCTTATGTTATCTCTGTACAGGAAATGCCTAATTGCCTCTTATTTGGATGTGAACTTATTTCCAGTACTAAAAAATGCTCTAGAGAAATCTACCTATAAACCACTATTGCAATGGAAAAACTACTGTTTGTCAATTTTGAAGGATGCTGATATATCGCTAGACTTGTTGCTAGACTTTCCTGACAAAGCTAAATTGAAACTGTGGAGAAGCGACTGGATGAGTACTATCGAACAAATTAGTGCATATCAGGCGTACCAAAAAGGCGCCTTCCAATTGTGAGCAGTCAATGTCTTGCCACAGTATCTAATCAAATTTCCTGATAGAAAATATGTTGATGCATTTGTACAGTTTAGGTTTATTTTAATGCCTACAAAAGATAAAGTTGCTTACCTCAACCACTTGGTATCTCTGTCTAGAACATGCTCTTACTGTACTAAAACTGGTGCAATTGAAACTACAAGACATCTCTTGGTTGACTGTCCAGCGCTCTTAGATATTAGAACTCGCTATCTCTATAAACATTTTAAGTACAGATCGTTGATAACAAAAGATGAACTATGGGATGCAATTTTTAAATACCCCTAATACCTTTTTGATTATTGATATTATTCAATTCCTGAAAGAGCTAAAATTGCTACCAGTAGATTAGTTATGTTTCCATTTTGCTATGTACCCTGGAATTTAAACAAGAATCATGTGCATTTTAGTGGCAATTCTGTATATAATGAAATGCTCTATTTCTCACTGATTATTATGAATTGATACTATTATGAAATTATTTATATTTTAAAGATACATTTCAAAATGGATTTTATGCAATTAACATGTCTTATGTGTAGTAAATGTAGTCTAACAATCAATCAATTTCTTATGGTCTTTCGAAATTATGCTATCTAATGATGATCATTGCTTTTAAATGTTGATGAAATATTTTTTTTTCTCTTTTGTAAAATTGGGTCAAATCATAAAGTGAAAATGGAATTGTAAATAATCGAAAAAGTTGTAAACTCAACTAAAACAATATATAAATAAAAATAAAAAAAATAAAAAATTAAAAAAATAATGGAAGAAAAGATCTCCTGTTGGTGGACATGGGCAAACTATACCCTGCTTAACAAAAGCTGTTGGGAGGATGAATGTGACCAATGCACCATCTCAAAGTTGGACATCTATGTCAATGCCAACAGAAATGCTCTAATGGTCAGATTGGGGTACATCCAAGCATGTTTTAAACAAAGGGAAGTTGATCCCAGGGTGTATATGTATCCAGGAACGGCTGAACTATGCTTGGGTGGGATGAGCAAGGACAACTACGGGGTTAGCCTGGACCCAAACAATCTGGTTTACGACTGCTAGGAGAGCAAGGGACAACATGGCCTGAAGGAGATAGTTAAACAGAAGACTTAAGCAAGTGCGTTCCATATGTATTTGCTATCGGCATTGGGAAGATAAAAGACTTCTGCCATTGCAGAGTGCTCAAACGTAATGCCACACCTGTGATGACCAAAGTAAGAAGCAATCCCTTTATATCTGCATACAAATGGGATGAAAGAGCTGGAGAAGCTCCAGGAGGATGGTGTAATTGAGCCTATTAACACTGCAGAGTGGGTTTCTCCTATTGTACTTATCCTCTAGGCCAGCAGGAGCATTGGTTTATTTTTAAACCTTAGGGGTCTTAACAAGTAGGTGATGGAGGAACGTTTCCCGTTGTCCAATATTACAGAGCTGCTGCATGCTTCGGGCTGGATGAGAGTCTTCTCCACTATAGACTTAACTTCCACCTATCACTAGGTGACTGAACACAGTGTAGTCCATAGTCCAAAATTCGCAATTTGATAGCGGGGAGCAGTTACGTGTTGACATACACGTAGGCAGCTGCCCGCCGTCACATTTTCGCCATTTGGACGGCGACATATAATGTGCAGGGGAAAAGGCGGCCAACATGTGTGTAGGCCGTCTTTTTCCCTGCACATTTGCACTCTGCGGTGCAAAGTAAGTAAAAGCACGTTTACTGTTAATTGAAGGCGGCGCGTAACATGCTCACATGGAAAGTGGTACTCACAATTACAATTAAACGCTGTCTGACATGCTCGCATGTTGAACAACATTTAATTTTCATTGTGAACATGTCAGCATGTCGGGCAATGTTTAATTGTAATTGTACATGCTTGGAATCCCCAGCGTATGCGCTGGCATGAAAATCCATCCCGGTGCAAAACAAATGCTGAAACATTTGTATGGCGCAGAGAAGAAGGAAGGTAGCAGAAATGCAAGTTGCGTTGCACCCCTCCTCTCGACCTTACAAATCATTAAAAATGGGGCGTGATGTAAGAAACATATGGAAAAGCCTTACGCAAGGCTTTTGCACCGGTTTGTTACATCATGCCCCTGATGAACATGAGCCCCTCTGTCTATAGACTTGACATGTTTCCACATAGCCAAATTATCCAGATTCTTGTCAGGAATGAATGTCAGTAATGGGGTTGTGTAAGGGTGTCGAAGAAGGATGGTGACACATGGGTGGCATTTTGATTGGCAAGAACATGTATTTATTAAGGAAAGAAACCCACACTATCCCTATCTTCTAAGATGGGGGTTTCCCTGCCTCAAACTAATACTAGAGGGTCTGTCAGAATGTCTATTGAAATCACAGTTGATCGTCCTGTGTCACAACTTACTTCTATCCCTTACACTACAACTAAAGAATAAGTCAACAGAAATGTTCCTTCCACAGGAAAATGGCTCCCTTCTACTGGTAGTTGGGTGGTATTCCCAGAAATGTTCTTTGGCAAAAAGGATGCCAGGGAGAATTACTCCCTTCCCCTGGATTGTGGTTCCAACAAACCTTTCCAGCAGTCAACTTTAGGAACCAGGAGAATGACTCCCTTCTCCTGGTACTGGTTCACACACTCCAATATAGTTCACACCAAAGCCAGGGGGAATTACTTCCTTCCCCCAGCTTCTCTGGATACAAAAGGACTTTCAGTCTCTTCAACTTTAAAAACCAGGAGAATAAATCCCTTCACCTGTATTGGCAAAGTCTGAAGTCCTTCTCAGGCCTGAGTGGACTTTTCCCTGCCACTGCGACGAGGGTGCCTTCCTCAGATACTTAACCCCTACAGTGCCAAGGGCGAGATATCTCGTCCTTGGAATTGCACACGCAGTGCCAAGGATGAGATAGCTCGTCCTTTTTGGCACAAAAGATTTGAGCGATCCCTGCAAAGCAGGGATCGCTCAAAACTGTAATCCAACCCCCGGGCTATGTGAGGGGGAGGTCCCCCCTCACTGCCAGGGGGCTGGATTACCTTCAGTTTCACGGCAGGATTTTTTTTGCCCACCCCTGAAAGGACCAGATATCTGCTCCTAGGAACGGATGCCTGAGCCCAGGGAGGAGTGCAGGACATCCCCCCCCTTATCTGCCCCTGGGGAGGGCTACATGAGATGGGCCGCCCCTCCAATTGGGGTGGGGGTGGAGAGGTGCACCCCCCTTCACGTTAGAAAATTCCACAGCGGTGTAGGGGGCTCCTCCGCCCCCGCTAAAGGGCAGCCTGCCATTTTTAATTGTGTTCTTTGTTTACTATACCTGCCTTGGCGCAGAGGGGCACATTGGTGTGCCAATCTGGCGCTGGGGTGCCCAAACCTTACTGCTCCACCCACTGGGGGGGCTGTCCCGCCATTTTTGGGGGTCCTCTCCCCCCCACCCCAAATGGTGGAGGGTGTACCTTACGCAGCCGTTTGTAGGAGGCCCAGGGAGGCATGCATGAGGTGCCCCCGCAACCCATTTGGGGTGAGGGCCCCCAAAATTGATGGGACAGGCCCCCCAGTGGGTGGGGCAGTAAGGTTTGGACACCCTGAGGCCAGATTGGCACATCAATGTGCCTCTCTGCACCAAGGGGAGTTGGGTTACCAAAGGAAAAAAGTGAAAATGGTGGAAGGCTTTTTAGGGGGGTGGTGGGGCACCCCAAAGGGTCAGGGAATTTTCTAATGGGATGGGGCATTGACCCCCTTGCCCCCCACAATGGAGTGGGTGTCATGTCATGCAGCCCTCCCTGGGACCAGATATCTGCTCATAGGAACGGACGCCTGACCCCAGGGAGGAGTGCAGGACAGCCCCCCCCCTTATCTGCCCCCGGGGAGGGCTACATTTTGCTGGTGTGACCGTAGGTAACACATGTTTTTTGTTTTGTTTACAGCTTTTGCTACCCGAGCAGCTGCAACGTTGTGAGTACTGTTTTTTATTATTCTATGGTTAGGGCCCACTGTCAGTGGGGTGGGTGAGACTGGGGCTGGATTGTTGGTGGTGTGGGTGGGTGGTAATGGCCTGTCTGGGCAGATCACATCCAACTGTCCTGGAGTTGCAGCTGGGCTGCATTACAGCTTTTCCCTTCTGGGAGGTATTGGCACACTGCCGAGACTCCTTGGTGGGGAGAAGCTGTAACGCAGGGCAGCCAGGGCTCCAGCAAAGTCGGCGGTAATATCCCTGGCCTTGGGCACCCTTCTCCCATGTGGGTCTTTGCTGGAGGTTCTGGGTAATAAATTCTAGGCCGATTTGCGTAAGTCAGACCTCTGTGGATTCCCACGGGTGTCCTCTTTTGGGAAATGCATGGGGTTCCCTATTTTCCTTGCTGGCTTCAACACCCGACGCCCAAATCTGTAGGTTGCCCATATGAATAAAATGGTCAGTGGCGAAAAGCTTGGGGTTACCAGTGGGTTACCCTTTTCCTTTTGCGCTCCCGGTAGGTGCACCCACACATGTGAGGTACCGTTTTCACCAGGACACGTGTGGGGATGCGGGAACGTAAGCCATGTGTTGTTGGCGGTGTGTTTCGGTGGGTGGCCAGAGCGAAATGTCTGAGAATTGTCTTCATTTCCAGCCAATTTCAGAGACATTTCCCTGTGTCCACTCACCGAAACACGTCGCCAACAACAGATGTCATACCTTCTCGCGTTTCCACAGGTGTCCCGACGAAAAAGGTACCTCACATGTGTGGGTGCACCTACTGGGGGCGCAAAAGGAAAAGGGTAACCCGGTGGTAACCCCAAGCCTTTCGCCACAGCACAATTTGTTCATGTGGGCAACCTACAGATTTGGGCCTAGGGTGTCGAAGCCAGCTAGGAAAACAGGGAACCCCATGCATTTCCCAAAAGAGAACACCCGTGGGAATGCACAGAGGTCTGACTTGCGTGAAGCAGCCCAGAATGTATTACCCGCAACCCCAGACAAAGTGAACATTGTGTTTTTCTTCCCACCAAATATCACACTTTGTCAGGGATTGTGGCTAATAAAAACTGGGGCAATTTGTGCAAGGCAGACCTCTGTGGGTTCCCAGGGGTGTCCTCTTTTGGGAAATGCATGGGGTTCCCCGTTTTCCTTGCTGGCTTTGACACCCTAGGCCCAAATCTGTAGGTTGCCCATATGAACAAAATGGTCAGTTGCGAAAGGCTTGGGGTTACCAGTGGGTCACCCTTTTCCTTTTGCGCCCCCGGTAGGTGCACCCACACATGTGAGGTACTGTTTTCATCGGGACACGTGTGTGGACGCGGGAAGGTAGGCCATGTGTTGTTGGTGGTGTGTTTCGGTGGGTGGCCAGAGCGAAATGTCTGAGAATTGTCTTCATTTCAGCCAAATTCAGAGACATTTCCCTGTGTCCACTCACCGAAACACGTCGCCAGCAACAGATGTCATACCTTCTCGCGTTCTCACAGGTGTCCCGACGAAAACGGTACCTCACATGTGTGGGTGCACCTACCGGGGGCGCAAAAGGAAAAGGGTAACCCACTGGTAACCCCAGGCCTTTCGCCACTGACCATTTTGTTCATGTGGGCAACACTACAGAAAATGTGTGCTCTCCTAACTGCAAGAGTCGGGGGAATGTAGTGGAGCATTGCTTTTCTCAAAATTCATAGAAGCCATTGCCGTACCAAGCTAACCATGTCCAACACATACCTTTTTTTCGGTCATTTTCCTGCTTTTCCCCCAATCTATGGCAGTTTCCCCTACCTAGTTGTTGCCTGACCTACACAAATCATCCCTTCCTAAACTTGGAATTTTGTCTACTTTTCAGAAATATATGCCTTTCTGTCCTCCAATTCGGCTTTCCTACCCTTTTATTCCTTTCAGTCCATGCATGTCCAATTGGCAAAAATGGCCAAAATCGCTCTCACAGAACGGTTGATAACCACATCAAAATAATTTCTTTTCGTTTCCACTCAACCTGTTCTTGGAAGCCAGGAAATTGGGGAATTCAGCACAGCAAATCATTTGTTCCTAGCTCTTACAAGGAAAAAATCACAGGCTTCTTTGTACATCATTTTATTGCCATTTCTTTAAAAAAAACCAACATTTTCGCCCTTTTTGCTTATTTTCTCTCACCCCGCTACAGCAACCTAGGATTCCTGTGGGGAAAAAAAGGAGCCAAATTTGGCTGAGATATCTCATGTAACAAAATAGTTACAAGCCATTGAATGGTACCGAAAACACCAAAAAAGGCCCTGGCACTGGGGGGGGGGGGAATACCCATGGTTAAAGGGTTAATATACTTATGTCGGGGTCCCAGACCTTTCTCTGATGGTCAGTGGGTTTGTTGCAGCTACTGCAACAAGGATGTTCTCCTCTGATGCTTGATTCTGTCAGTTTATGGTCCCAGACCCTTCTCTGGTGGTCAGTGGGCTGTTGCTGCCACTGCAAGAAGGTAGTTCTCCTCTGGTGATTGATTCACTTTGGCTAGGGTCCCAGATCCTTCTCTGGTCAGTGGGCTTGTTGCAGCCACTGCAATGAGGAAGTTCTCCTCAGATTCTGAATATGCTTCTGTTGGGGTCCTAGACCCTTCTCTGGTGGTCATTGGGCTTAGTGTTGCCGCTGCAACTAGGAGATTCTCCACGGATGCTCAATATGCTTGTGTTGGGGTCCCAAACCCTTCTCTGAGGGTCAGTGGGCGTATTGTTGCAACTCCAACAAGGGAGTTCACATCGAATGCTCAAAGCACCCTAGCCAATAGTTTGATGGCTACAACAGGGTCAGCAGAAAGCCTCTGGAGCCTGCCTCTCTTCCACCCCTGTGTCCCCTCTGGTTCTCTCATACCTCCCGTTACCTTCTTTGGGACTTCGGTATGCCACTGGAACTTCCTGGGCCTGGGGCGCGTCTTTCTGGCTCTTTAGGAATCTTTCCTCTGCTTCAGCAGCACTGCAGTGACTCTGCGCTCTATTGTTCTTCTTGGCTCTCTCTTCCTGCTTCGTGTTCGGGTCTGCTCCAGTTGGACCCACAGAGAATTCCCTTAGTGCTTCACCGGCATCCTCCGCTCTTCGGCATCCCTGATCAGCAGACGGGATTTGAATCTCCCTCGCTCGTTGGTTTCCACACCTAATGCCTCTCCCAGCTGGGCTTGACCAAGGCTTCAGTCCTTCTTCTCTTCTTATACAAAGTTGCCAGTACCGCCCTGGCGGATTGTCAAAGTCCTCTGTTGTTCTTGACGGATTGATCTTCATGCATCCTCGAGACGACCTTGTACCAGTACTAGCACAGTTAGTAATCGTCATGTCTTCTGTGCTCTTCTTCATCCTGGTACTTTCTGTTATGGCTACACTACAGAAATACATGGATCTACTATCAAGGAAGTTGTTGGGTATGGAGGGGGGTTAAGGAATGTTGTGGTGTGATATTGGCGAATGGCCTATACCCTAGGGGATTGACTTTATCCCCAGAGTGGGAGTCCATCGTCATGAGGCCTTCCCGCATTGTAACACCCCTAGGGGGACTATTCGGTAGCCGTCCCACCCCCTAGCCTCATGGGAAATGGCTCCCCCTTGGGGAGAAGTGACGCTATCTTGCGATTCATCAAAACTGTCAGAGAATTCATCAAGATTTGTTAAACATTTTGCAGACAAAACAGAGCACAAGTTGTAACTGCTAAAGAGATTAATACATTTTAATAGAAAAATCAAAGGGGAGATTATAAAGCTCCACTTTTGTCATGGTTTTATGACCGTTTTCAGACCATCTTGTAAATGGATGCCTGTGACAAGGGAGTTTGGTTTGGGGTTGATCCGGTTCATAATGGAAATGAAATGACCACATCTTTAAGCGACTCAACGCTATTTGGGGCTTATAGGAACTACAAAAAACAGACTTACTAGGGCACATTCGCCTCCTAACTACAACTTCCTGTGTGGCCATAAATAAAAATGAAATCTCATAAAATGTGCGCAGGCCTTCTTATGAGAGAATAACTTCAAGTAGGCAGGCAATTGTCAATTTCCAGTCAATACACCTTTTTAATCTTCAATATCATACTAGGAAGATCATTCATGCCATAACTCAGAAGATGTAAAATATCAGTACACGTTCTTATATACTGAGTTATAGTATATCCTTTCTGCATGATAATCATGTGCTCCATAGCACTGTACAGTGAGTAATCAGGAGGAGTGAGAAATGTTTACATTAGATATAAATATTTCCAGTTCACTCTTGCCACAATTGAGTTCAACCCTAACTCACATCTAATTAAAGAAGGTGGTACACAATTGGGGAGTCCCAACGCCTTCCTCCATATTATAGCCTCCAATGGTTCCAATTTCTCTCTAACCCAAAAGTGCATCACATCTGTTCTGTAAAGCAGTTTAGCCACTACTTTCCCCTCACAGAAACGGATCAATGTAAATATTCATTTCAAGAGCATTAACAGGCCCATTCATGAAATCTACAGAGATTTCCATTATCTACACCTTTACCCAAATTAGAAAGCAACTCTGGTACCTTCTGCTTGTACACAGTAAAATGTTGTCTCAACCAATAAATACTCAAATATTTAAGGCGTGTTCTTACCAAGCCAACAGAGTACTCCTGCTGGAGCATATCAAACTCAGATATTCAGAAATGTAAATTTGTTATGATTAACTTGGTAGCCAGAGACCCTTTTATACTCAGTGAGTTCACTGAATATATAAGGCAATGATGATGTTGGGTCCTCCACAATAAATATGACATTATCCACAAATAAAGCCAAGATGTGTTCAGTGCCTAAGGCTACAATGCCTCCAATGTATGCATGGCCCATAATAGCTCTGCTCATCCCTTCACCGGGCGCTAGCAGCATTGTTCCAAAATTAAAAATGATGAGCACAGCCATTAGTCAAGTTTTCTCGGGTGAATATGGGTCTGAGTCACCACTAATCACCAACTGCGCAGCTTTCAGACAGACGCATGATCTTACTGATGCCTTAGTCATAACACTGGATTGGTTGGTCCGTCTTCCATGGCCCATAATAGTCTGAGCAAATTGCTCCACTGAAGGTACGAAAAATAAGCGAGACAGAGGGCATGCATGGCGGTAACTTCTAGCAATCTTTATCAGAGCAGAGAATAAATTATTCATTTTAATTCTAGTTTGAGGTTTGCAAAATTAACTTCAAATATGCAATGGAATTACGGCCAAAACCAAATTTATGGAAGACTTTATGCAACTACTGCCAATCCTCTTGATCAAATGCCTTCTCAGCATAGATTGAGAGGAGGGCCAAAGGCAGTTGCCCATTATGCACAATAGCAATCCCATTAATCCCACTTATTATTATTATGTGCTTGTCAGCCTATTGAAGAACCATATGGTCGGGATCAATAGGATTTAGAAGCACTGCAGCCATGCAATTAGCCAAATATTTTTAATATATGCATATGTAAAAGTTAATACTGCAATAGGGAGATGATGAACAGGAATGAGTGCCCATTCACAATTTCAGAATAAGAGAGAAGTCTGACATTCCCATAGTTTGTTATAGAATGTGAATCCTGAAAACAATGTCACCAATTGGGGAACTAGAATGTACTGAAACGTCTTATAGAATAAGGCATATAAACCATTCAGATCCAGAGTAGAGACTTAATCACATTGTGAATTTCATTGCTGATAATGAATATTTCATGAGTGCCTCTACTGACTTTTCTTTTTTACTTTCTTTATTGTATTTTCTTGTTTAATGCTATACAACATACAACTATCCGTCACACAGTGACCAACAACACACCAAAACCCCCCACCCTTACCCCTCCCTCCCCACACAACACATATTAGGCACAAGAGTAATGCATTCTGACTATTCCTTTTCGCATTGTTGCTCACCAATGAATAGTAACATTTCTCAGTCATTTTGGCGCTACTTGCTTCCACTCTATGGCGTCATAGTCCATGGGTATCCAATGCTCTATTACTACACCGCCCTGTTTCCTGCGTGGTACGCCCAGTCTTGTCCCGATGCTGAGCCATCCTCTTCTTCTCGCCCACTTTGTTCCCAATCTAGGTAATATTGCCTGAATGGTGGCCAGTAATATATGGGTCTGCTATTGAGGGGCAGAGATTGTGAATATCAGGATTCTCTCTGCTCACACAAGTTAATGTACTCCATCCATCTGCCAAACATTGGGGTGGTGCATTTCCCCCAAATGCTTGCTATGAGGTATCTCGCTGTCACCGAGGGCATCCCTAGGAGTCTCTTTTCACCACGTGGGCCTTCTCCTATCAGTGCAAGGAGCCATAGGGCAGGTGTGTAGTCCCATGTGGCAGACAGCCTCGCCGACATAGCCTCTGTTATCCCCTCCCAAAGGGTGCACACTCGTGGACATGTCCTTGCTACATGGTAAAAGTCAGCGGCCACCATGTTGCAACTTATGCATGCAGAAGACCTCTCTGGGTAAATTCTATGCAACTTGGCTGGGGAGTAATACACTTGATGCAGGAACTTGTAATGTATTAGCCTGAATCGATTGTCCATGGACAGTTTGCGGGTTTGGCGACCTATAAGCTTCCATTGATGTTCACTTACTGCTTCCCCCAGATCGGCCTCCCATTTAGCCCTTTGTCTCTGCTCATGGTTGGTCCCCCCCTTGACTAGTTTATATATTGTGGACACCAGTTTCTGAGATGACAGTGGTTTTAACACAAATTGTAGGGTTGGATGCGTTGTTGGAGCACTGGGAAAATCAGGCAATTTTGAGCAGAACACTTCTCTGATCCTGTACTACATAAGTAGAGTCATCGTTGTCCATTCACCCTTAGTCCGTAATATGTCCCAGGTTATAAACTTCCTGTCCTGTACCAAATCTCCCACGGACTGGATTCCTAACTTTTGAAAGAGGATTTGGAAGTATCTCTCGTGTGTAAGTGGTATCCCGTGTATGTTGTGTAGTGGAAGATTTGTGGAGTATGTTTTTGATGCGGCGGTCAGTTGTAAAATTCGTTCCCAGGGCTTGCATGTCACGGCCGTGGGCTGGACTTCCCTCCTCGGAATTTGTGGCTGTGTTCCCCACAACATTCCCCTAATGTCATCAGGGTGTGCTGCCTCTCTGTTAATCCGGGAGTGAGGGTAGTGATGTGTGGTTTGTTCCCATTCCGCTACGTATTGTATCTGAGCTGCCAGATAATATTCATATAGATCGGGGTATTCTAAGCCGTCCTGTTCGTATGGTAGTGTAAGGGTGTCATAGGGTATTCTCACATGTTTGCATGCCCATACCAGTTTTATCATTAAGCTTCTGACTCGGGTCATAAAATGACTGGGGAGCCATATGGGCACATTATTAAACGCATACAATAACTTGGGAAGTAAGATCGTTTTTGCTAAAGCAATGCGGGTCGCTTGGGATATGGGTAGGTGTATCCAGGATTCTACTTTTAGTTCCAGTGCATCTAGTACTTTCACATAGTTATATGTATAGAGATCCCCCACATTGGTGCTCACTAGTACACCCAGGTACCGCATCCCAGAGCGGCACCAGCGGAAGTCCAGACCTATGTCTGCTCGATGAAGTGTCGGGGTCAGGGGTAGTATCTCAAATTTGGTCCAGTTGATTCTGAGACCCGAGAGGTCCCCAAATATGATGATTTCTTGTGTCAAGGGGGGGGATTCTCTTTAGGGTGTTTGACATACAAAAGGATGTCGTTGGCTAGGGGTTCCATCACCAGGGCAAACAGTATTGGTGAAAAAGGGCAGCCTTGACGTGTGCCCCTCGACGGGTATATGAGTTCTGACGTCATCCAGTCTGTGTATACCGCCTCCATGAGGGCCGTATACAACAGCTTAATCCACTGTATAAATTGTAGTCCAAGGATGGAGCGTCTGAGTTCCGCCAATAAGAATGGCCACTCCACTGAATCAAACGCTTTTTCAGCATCTAATGCTGCTATCGCTATGAGGATGTCTGGGTCGACATTATGCATTAGTTCGAATAATCTCCTCAGGTAGCGTTGAGTGGAGCGGCCTGGTATGAATCCTGACTGGTCCAGTAGAAACAATGTAGGCATATGTGGGAGCAGTCTTTCTGCCAAAAATTTCGCAATGATCTTATTATCTATTTTAATTAAGGACAGGGGGCAATATGATGTACATTTTTGGGGGTCTTTTTCGGGTTTAAATAATACAGTAATCAGTGCCGTTCTCGTAGATTCAGAGAGGGTACCCTTTGCCATGGCGTTATCATACATGTCCTTTAAGCTGGGGAGTAGTAGGTCTACATATGCCTGTAGAATTCTGCTGTTATGCCGTCATTACCTGGGGCTTTGCCATTCGGGAGGGAGAGAATAGCTTCTCGGATCTCTTCACCCGTGATTGGGTTGTTCAGTTCCCCCCCAACTTCCAGATCTAGCCAGCCCAGAGCTACCTCATCCAGGCATTGCATCATCGTATCGTGTTCAGCACTGGCTTGGGAGGTGTTTAGTTTTTCATAGTATCCCCTAAAGCAGTGGTCTTCAAACTTTTTTGGCCGGGGCACCCCCCCCCCCGGAGCAAAATTTGGGCAGGCCGGGACCCCCCAAAAATGCCAAATGGACAGTATGTATGATATAATAGGTTATTTATAAGGCGCTTAATACCCCGCTGAGCTGTCCTCCCGGGCTGTCACCACTATTGCGTGCTGTCACCACACCCTACTCCCAGTTTAGTCCCTGGACTCCCCCACCTGCTCCCATCACAGTCGCTGGGCTCCCTCATCCCACTCCTACCCAGTCCCTGGGCTCTCCCCACCCCATCATACACCATGGGCTTTCCCCACCCTGCTCCCAGCACTATCCCATGGTTCCCGCCCATCCTGCTCCCACCACAGTCCCTGGGCTCCCCCATCCCATTCCCAACACAGTCCGAGGGCCAGTGGCGGCTGGTGAATTTTTGAAGTGGAGTGGCAAAACTATTTCCCCCAAAAATGCCAATGCCAAGTGATGTTCGGGGGGTCTTCCCCCGTGATTTTTTTTCATTGTAGAGCATACTTTAAAAAAAGAAATGCCTTTGTTGTACAACCCTCCTTCCCCCTCTATCCACCACTTGCCAAAATCAGCTCAACAGACCAAAACAAACTAACACACACACACCACATTCATACAGCAATCACTCTATTATTCACACGAGCATCCATCACCATACACTCACTCATAACACAAGCATACACGCATCCATACACATGTTTAAATAAAAAAAAATGAACATAAACGTACCTTCTGCATTGGCCTGCATGTGGGTGCTGAAACGCCCTGGCTGCTCTGTCCATATGTGCGAGGAGGCGCAGGAGCACCCCCTCGCACATACAGATATACAGTGCCCCAGCCAGCATTTCCAATGAGCTATGCAATGCTGGCGAAGCAAAACGCCCCAGCCTTGCATGTCTCAGTGAGCATGTGCGGCTGGGGCACCGAACTGAACTGTTAAAGGGAAATAGTGTTTCCCTTTGACAGTTCAGCCAGCCCAGGAGTACTCCCTCAGCAGGAAAAAGCAGCTCAGGGAGTTCTCATTGTTTCACTGGGCTGGCTCCTTAGCTCCTCCATAATGGGTGAGGGGGCCACTGCATGGGCGCCCCCTCGCCATTATGGATGAGCCACGAGGCTCGGACTGGCCTATAGGGCAATAGGGCAATGCATGTTTCAAAAATGCAAAATGCTAGTGTGGGCCATTTAAAATGGGCCACCTTTATGGCCAATGTGGGCCAGTTTGATGAGTTACTATGCAGTTAGATTTTTACCATTGAGCAGTTAGTAATTTTGACCATTGTTGCTAAATAAATATTCTTTAAGTATCACAATTTACTTACACCTTAACACAAAGCACCCCCTTGGGTACTATTCAAACAGTCTGTGACTAAAGGAATGAATATCCATTTACAACTGCGGGCCACTTTCATTGGTTCCTGCGACAGTTTCATGCTTCTGCCCGACCATGTGAGCCGCCCTGCCATTTCTTCCAATCTAAAAAAAAAAAAAAAAAAAAAATTTTTTTTTTTATAGATTTCATGCTGGCCTCTCACAGCCCCCCAGGGATGCGGCCGCAGCACCCTGCGGGGCCGCGACCCACAGTTTGAATATCGCTACACTAAAGGTTGCATTGATTGTTGGCAGGTCTTTAACGAGGCTGCTGTTCTGGTTCTCGATGGCTATAATGGGTGTTAACTGCCGTTCCGGTTTTATAGCCCTTGCTAGTGTCCTGCTGGGGCGGTCGCCATCCCCGTATTTTGCTGCCGCCATCGGGTCCCCCTTGAACCTCTCCTCCCTGATTGCTATTTGCTATATTTCTTCCCTCAGTTCTTTGAGGGTCTCCCGTATTTCGTCGGTGTCCTGCACCCCCTGTTGAACCTCTAGGTCCTTGATTGTTTCCTCCAGTCTACGCATAGAGCCCCTAAGGGCCTTTAGTACTCCTCTCCTTTGGCGATACAACAGCCTCTCACGTAGACTTTAAAAGCCTCCCATATCACTCCCGGGGCGGGGCCTGAGGTTACATTTACAGTGAAGGTTGTCTGGATATCTTGGGTTATTTCTTCTCGGAATGCTACATCCTCTAATTCTGTGGCTCTGAACCTCCACCACAGTTGTCTTGGGGGGGACATGTGGCCCGGTCATGCGCACTAGAACCGGGGCGTGCTCTGAAAGGGTGCGTGCTAGTATTGTGGCCTCTGTTACACTTCTCGTCAGGGTGGAACTGGCCATTATGTAATCTATTCTAGACGAGCTTCCATGGACGCCTGAGAAGTAAGTATATTCCCTCTCATTTGCGTGGATTTCACGCCATACGTCATGTAGGTCATGTTGGGCTGCTATAACTGACCACGTCTGTGTGGCACGCGCCAGGGACAGCTGTGCTGTGGAGGCTCTATCGAGTTCTGATGTGAGGGCCATGTTGAAATACCCTACCCAAGTGATGCTATAACCCGGGAACTTATGTATGTGTTTTGCGCAAGTGCGGAAGAAGTCAGGGGAATCTATATTTGGTGCGTATACATTTATAAAAAAGAAGCTTCAGCCCGTGGATCTCCTCCGCTTGAACTATACATCTCCCCTCTTTGTCACTTATTTGCTTGTGAAGTTTGAAATTCAGGGAGTTATGTATGTACGTAGTGACCCCTCTGGAATGAGTGGTGTAGGAGGAGCTGTATCTGTGGATACCCCCAGACAGGCACACGTGGGATGGGTGCATCGCGGGCCAAGTGTGTTTCTTGTATGCATAGGATACTGACGGCATGATTCCTGCCATAATTGGCGATCAGTTGAATTTTTTTCTGGTTGGTGAGGCCTCTAACAGTCCATTTATTTTCAGATTTGTTTATTGGCATTTGTTATTTATTACAGTTACAGGACACTAAATATGTCCTTGATTTGAGGATAATGAGCATTTCAGCATAAAACATTAACAAATTAACATTACAACATTAACTATCTCCCAGTGTTTTTTCCATTGAGCCAGTGCCGCTTGGCGGACCGGGGGGGGTCCGACTGGTCCGGAGGCGAGGGAAAGGGGGGCTCATGCCTGTGAGGGCCCAGTGAGGTAGCGGCAAAATAGTCTCAGGTCCTTCCGATTCGGTTCATAGGCCTCTAACAGTCCATGACATTATCGACAGCGCTTTAGCCTGCCTATCGCCTATGTCTGGTGTGCCGTCTGCATTTTTTTGGTGCCGAGTATTTTTGTTGTTTTTGGTGATACAACTCCAAGTCTGCCATGTTATCATTCAGAGTGCCTATCTGATGGATCATTTGTGTCGGTGCCTCAATGTGGTGCCTATTGGATCCACTATGTGTTGTACCTTTTAAGTTTCCCTTACCCCCCACACACACTGCCACCACCCACACCAGAAACAACAACCGACCGGCTCCCTAACCCCCTCTTTATAACTTCCCAACATAAACATAATCAATCAGCTAAGTGAGGAACTTCTTGAGTGGGGATCTCATAAGGTGTACTCTCGCGACCTGTATGTCAGTGCTATTAAGGTTAGCAATGGTTGTTTTATTTTATTCTTGTGTCGCAAGGGTGTAGGTCAACACGGAGACATAGAGTCCCTCAGCTCCGTTTGTAAAGTAAGCAGTAGTTTGTTTGTGCCTACACCTCTTTGCGCCAAATTTCTGATCTGAATGAATCAAAGTACGTAGTCAAGTTTCTTCAAGCATATTTTCTTAATTTATTTGATATATATTCTGCCCATATGGATGACATGTGTTTCGGCGTTTCTTTGACGCCTTTTTCAAATCCGGGCTGAATGCAAACGTAACATGTAATAAAACAAAACACAAAATATAACATATGAAATAACATTTTAGCATATTTTGTAACACATTTAGTAGTTAAAATAGTGACTTAGGCTGTGTAGTATATCCTTTGAGCATTCTCAAATTACATGAACACCTAAAAGTGCAGAACCTCTTGGTTACCTCAAATGGTTAAAAATAAATCCATTACAGTGACTATGTTAGTTTTTAAAATTAAATATGTGCAATCCGAAAAAGAAGTAAGTATGGGATGGCATGGATCTAACAATTTTTGGCTGTCAGAAAAGCATGTAAATTTGTTTTCTTACCCTTATTGAATGTAATACGAATCTCCCTTTCTTTATTTCCGGGAATTAGTTTTTAGTTGAAGTATATCACGGTAGTTCCAGGGTTAAATCCCACCTAAAACAAATTTGATTATTCTATTATGCTAACATTAGCCTTTTAACCTTCTATCGGATTGATTCTTTGTGCATGATTCCCTTGCATATATTTAGACACATTATAAACTCTGGTAAGCATGACTAGTAACATCTTTCTCATTGAATTTATATAAAAAGTGTATTCATATTTGCAATCCTCCAATTGCATTACATATCCTTGGTCTCATGCATTCTGTTACTCTAGCGGTCACTAGGAATTACTTTTTCAGTTACAACGACCGGTAATCGATTTTGCTCCCCATTTGTGTTTACCAAAACACCCTGTCGCGTGAGTTTGAAATCCCAACAAAAATATATTTTATTTATGCCACTCGGCATCAAGCATGCTGATTTCTACATTGAGCATGCTTGTAGCGGTGATCTTTCCACCCCTTAAAAGCGCTTACCTACAAAATTCACCTGCTCATGCCTCAAGCGTCGGGGGTCCCGTTTTGATTCTGACAAATCCTTGTTCATAAAGAGTTACAGATTGCTAGTCCCTCTTTCCTTTTGTTCATTTGCAAAATTCGGCGGCCATACTTTGGGCTGAGTTTTAGTACATAAGTCCTTTTTTCCTTTTTGGTGTTTAAAATGGTCTGTTGCATTTGTGTTTAGTGTAACATTGGTTTGGATTTAAACTTCCGTATTTATCTTGCGCGGCTGATCTGTTACTTATTATTATGTCCAAATTATACAACAATTAAAGTTAAAAGAGTAACTAGTTTTACACTATGTTTATTAGTATTTTTTACGCAATCTCTTTATATTATGTATACCTGAGACAGTTTCCTGTTGGGAATGGTGTGTTATGGTAACTTTAGTTTTCTTCATTGACCATTATTTTTTCACTATATTTTATTAGCATTCTTTTCACAATTTCAGAATGGTGCATTGTGGTACCTGTGGTTTGATGTTATTTTCGCCTCTCTCATCTGTTTAACTTTCATCTGAATAGCGGTTTCGCCCATATAGGATCTCCCCATGTGTATATCTGAAGCATATAATTTAGCAGTGCACATTCTTCTCACAATTTCAGAATGGTGCATTGTAGTACCTGTGGTTTGATGTAAATTTCACCTCTCTCATCTGTTTAACTTTCATCTGATTAGCGGTTTCGCCCATATAGGATCTCCCCATGTGTATAACTAAAGCATATGATTTAACATTGCACTATTCAATAATATTTTTCTTTGCAACAAGTTATAATCGAACAAAATAGAAACCAGGAAAAAACATTTTTGTGATTAATGAAAACATTTGCAATATTCATAACAAGAGACCTGTATATTATCATTTTTTTGGTTTTGTTTCTGCTATTTCTCTGCTACTTCTTCAGCATCACAAAAAATGAATCATTTAATTATCTGAATTTAATCCATGTTCCAATGTTTGAAAATGGCAGATTAATCTGGCTTCTTCTTGCCTTAAGCAAAGTTCTTGATTTCCTCCTCGTTTGCCCATTTTGATTCTTTTCAGTCCAATAAATCTAATGTCTTTTTTTATTTTGCATTTGATGTTGGTTTTGCCAATGAACAGATAACGGGAGGTTTTTGTCTTGACTTCCTATAGCTGAAATATGTTCTCTAATTCTAGTTCTTAACTCCCGAATGGGGCTCCCAATGTAGAGCAGATTACAGACACATATTACTGCGTAGACCACATGTTTAGATCTACAATTAATTTGTTCCCTAATCTTTGTTTTGACACCTTCTTGGTTCATAAAAGTAACTGTTTCTTGTACTGCATAGTGGCACATCGAACAGAAGCCACATTTCCTAAAACCTGACTGTGGTTGTCGTAACCATGTTTGTGATCTTGTTTCTTCTTTCTCCTCTTCGGACAAAATAGAAGGACTCAACATGTTTTTCAAAGTTCTGGCTTTCCTGTAAGTTATTGTTGGATAATCTTGTATGTGTTTCTCGATATGTGGGTCTAGTTTTAATAGATACCAGTTCTTTTTTAGGACTTTTTTAATTTCTTTGTTGTTTGCACAATATGCCGTAATAAAATGAATAGTATCGTCTGGTTGTATACTTTTGCTGCTTTGAGATAATGTTGATTGTCTGGTCATGTTTTTGGCCTTCATTTTTGCAGTTTTAATTGATTTTTGTGAGTATCCTCTGGCCTTAAATCTGTCTGATAACAGTAGACATTCACTCTCAAAATCTGATAATTGAGATTTACGGCATATTGTGCAAACAACAAAGAAATTTAAAAAGTCCTAAAAAGAACTGGTATCTATTAAAACTAGACCCACATATCGAGAAACACATACAAGATTATCCAACAATAACTTACAGGAAAGCCAGAACTTTGAAAAACATGTTGAGTCCTTCTATGTTGTCCGAAGAGGAGAAAGAAGAAACAAGATCACAAACATGGTTACGACAACCACAGTCAGGTTTTAGGAAATGTGGCTTCTGTTCGATGTGCCACTATGCAGTACAAGAAACAGTTACTTTTACGAACCAAGAAGGTGTCAAAACAAAGATTAGGGAACAAATTAATTGTAGATCTAAACATGTGGTCTACGCAGTGATATGTGTCTGTAATCTGCTCTACATTGGGAGCACCATTCGGGAGTTAAGAACTAGAATTAGAGAACATATTTCAGCTATAGGAAGTCAAGACAAAAACCTCCCGTTATCTGTTCATTGGCAAAACCAACATCAAATGCAAAATAATAAAGACATTAGATTTATTGGACTGAAAAGAATCAAAATGGGCAAACGAGGAGGAAATCAAGAACTTTGCTTAAGGCAAGAAGAAGCCAGATTAATCTGCCATTTTCAAACATTGGAACATGGATTAAATTCAGATAATGAAATGATTCATTTTTTGTGATGCTGAAGAAGTAGCAGAGAAATAGCAGAAACAAAACCAAAAAAATGATAATATACAGGTCTCTTGTTATGAATATTGCAAATGTTTTCATTAATCACAAAAATGTTTTTTCCTGGTTTCCATTTTGTTCGATTATAACTTGTTGCAAAGAAAAATATTATTGAATAGTGCAATGTTAAATCATATGCTTTAGTTATACACATGGGGAGATCCTATATGGGCGAAACCGCTAATCAGATGAAAGTTAAACAGATGAGAGAGGTGAAATTTACATCAAACCACAGGTACCACAATGCACCATTCTGAAATTGTGAGAAGAATGTGCACTGCTAAATTATATGCTTGAGATATACACATGGGGAGATCCTATATGGGCGAAACCGCTATTCAGATGAAAGTTAAACAGATGAGAGAGGCGAAACTAACATCAAACCACAGGTACCACAATGCACCATTCTGAAATTGTGAAAAGAATGCTAATAAAATATAGTGAAAAAATAATGGTCAATGAAGAAAACTAAGGTTACCATAACGCACCATTCCCAACAGGAAACTGTCTCAGGTATACGTAATATAAAGAGATTGCGTAAAAAATACTAATAAACATAGTGTAAAACTAGTTACTCTTTTAACTTTAATTTTTGTATAATTTGGACATAATAATAAGTAACAGATCAGCCGCGCAAGATAAATACGGAAGTTTAAATCCAAACCAATGTTACACTAAACACAAATGCAGCAGACCATTTTAAACACCAAAAAGGAAAAAAGGACTTACGTACTAAAACTCAGCCCAAAGTATGGCCGCCGAATTTTGCAAATGAACAAAAGGAAAGAGGGACTAGCAATCTGTAACTCTTTATGAACAAGGATTTGTCACAATCAAAACGGGACCCCCGACGCTTGAGGCATGAGCAGGTGAATTTTGTAGGTAAGCGCTTTTAAGGGGTGGAAAGACCACCGCTACAAGCATGCTCAATGTAGAAATCAGCATGCTTGATGCCGAGTGGCATAAATAAAATATATTTTTGTTGGGATTTCAAACTCACGCGACAGGGTGTTTTGGTAAACACAAATGGGGAGCAAAATCGATTACCAGTCGTCGTAACTGAAAAAGTAATTCCTAGTGACCGCTAGAGTAACAGAATGCATGAGACCAAGGATATGTAATGCAATTGGAGGATTGCAAATATGAATACACTTTTTATATAAATTCAATGAGAAAGATGTTACTAGTCATGCTTACCAGAGTTTAAAATGTGTCTAAATATATGCAAGGGAATCATGCACAAAGAATCAATCCGATAGAAGGTTAAAAGGCTAATGTTAGCATAATAGAATAATCAAATTTGTTTTAGGTGGGATTTAACCCTGGAACTACCATGATATACTTCAACTAAAAACTAATTCCCGGAAATAAAGAAAGGGAGATTCGTATTACATTCAATAAGGGTAAGAAAACAAATTTACATGCTTTTCTGACAGCCAAAAATTGTTAGATCCATGCCATCCCATACTTACTTCTTTTTCGGATTGCACATATTTAATTTTAAAAACTAACATAGTCACTGTAATGGATTTATTTTTAACCATTTGAGGTAACCAAGAGGTTCTGCACTTTTAGGTGTTCATGTAATTTGAGAATGCTCAAAGGATATACTACACAGCCTAAGTCACTATTTTAACTACTAAATGTGTTACAAAATATGCTAAAATGTTATTTCATATGTTATATTTTGTGTTTTGTTTTATTACATGTTACGTTTGCATTCAGCCCGGATTTGAAAAAGGCGTCAAAGAAATGCCGAAACACGTGTCATCCATATGGGCAGAATATATATCAAATAAATTAAGAAAATATGCTTGAAGAAACTTGACTACGTACTTTGATTCATTCAGATCAGAAATTTGGCGCAAAGAGGTGTAGGCACAAACAAACTACTGCTTAATAAACATAATCAAACCAGTCCGCAGTATGTGTGGAGATCGGGGCATTGAGGGTGGCCCATGCGCTCCTGCTATTATCTGTCATACCGTGACCGCCGACCAGTGCCTCCGGGGTCCCAATGTGGGGCCCTGTTAGTTTCATTGTAGCATACATTATAAAGGATATAGTGATAGTATCAAGACGAGTACGTGGCGATCCGCCCGGATCTGGAATGTTCAGAGTGAACCATTTTGCGGCTTTCAGGGTGGTGAAAAACATTGTTGATCCATTGTGTTGTATTCAAAGCTTTGCAGGGTACATTATTGAGTACCTTATGTCCTTTTTCCGGTGCATATTCTTGACCGCTTGAAAGGTTTTCCGTTGATCCTGGACCGCTGGACTGAACTCCGGCAAGAGTTGCATCGTGGAACTTCCCCATCTCAGCTCTTTCTTTTCCCTTGCTGCCCTCAGTATAGTGTCTGTCTCTATAGCAAAAGATTTTGGCAATTATCGTGTGGTCTGGGTCACCTAGGGGTGGCCTTGGAGCCAGTGATCGGTATGCAAGTTCTACCATGTACATGTTTGATAATGACGGGTTCTCCAAGATGTCGACCAGGAGTTGTTCCACAAATTTCTCCATAGTGTCTATTTGTGTGGACACCGGAACTCACATAATGCGAATGTTATTTCTTCTAGAGCGGTCTTCCTTCTTGGCCATTACTTTCTTCACAGATTGCTGTAGAGCAGCCATCTCACTCTGCAGGGTCGCTATTTTGTCTTCGCCCTACCGGATTCTCTGTTCTACTTCCGTCATTCGCCCGCATAACTTATCTATCTGTATCGCAGAAATATCCAGTTTGCACTTGAGTGCGTCAATCTTCGCCCCCAGGCTATAGGTGCTATTTTTTAGCGCCAGCAGTGTCTGATTGAAAGCCGATACATCTAATTGCGCTGTCGGTAGTGAGGAGAGAGAGGGGTGGCCGGTGGTACTTGTTCGTTGCGGGCAAATTGGTCCATCTTCACCTGCTTTTTTGGGTTGACCATGCTGTGGTCCACTAGCCTGCAGTGGATGGTGCATTGTTTTGTCTGGGCTGAGCGTTGACACCGGGAGGATCTCAGCCCCTAGTGGCATGGTCCGTGTTCTAGGGGTTCTTGCTGTTAGGGTTCCCTGGCTGGCTGGTCATGTGAGCCAGTCTGCTTTTCCTCACGGCCGTACCAGAGTATTCTGAACTTTGACTTCCCTGTCTCTGACTCCACCAGGAGTGCTGTATATCTCCCGGGTGTCTCTGCTCTCCAACAGCGTGCAGGTGGTTTCCTTGGAGTACGGGCAGATATTAAGGACTTGTCACTGTCTCTCTGTAGTACTGAAGGATGTAGTGGTATCATCAGATGAGCCCGGTGGGCGAGGTCCGAGTCTGGTTGGTGGGGGCGCCCAGTGGTGTGATACCAATGGTGGCCTTGCTGTGGTCTACTTCACCCACCAGTTCAGATGACGCTTATATCCTCTAAACTTAACTGCCCACCCGTCTGAGCCCACTGCTAGGCTTGCGTAGCCTGATTGTCACTTTGTGAGTGACCCTGCGGGTGGTCTATGAGAAGAAATGCTGAGGATGATGGTACGAGGGTAGCATAGTTCTTTGCAGTGCGATCCTGGTGGTTTTGCAGAGTTCTAAGTTTTTGGTCCCAAGGCCAAGGTGAGGGAGGTGATGGCGGGCCTCCCCTGTGTCTTCAGATCTGTGTTCCCCACTTGGCGCCACTCAGGAGGTTAGGGGGAATCTCCTTCCCCGGAGCGCAGTGTTATGCCTGCTGCACTGGGCCAGTAATTTTATCTCGAGTGGCCGTGAGTAAATTTATGAAGAGCTGCCTCTATCTTGTGCCGAGCAAAGCACCCGGAAGCCCAGCTAGTGGGGGCGAGGTCTGGGATTTTGCCATATTGTGGGCTGCCGGAGGGGATCTGCGGTGGTCCACTCCGTTTACGGTGGAGCATGGGGTTCCGTGCGGGGTCACCAGCCCTCGCTTCAGGAGAGCAGTGCTCGCTCTTTCACACTACTCCCGCAGGCCCTCTCTCCCCACCGCACCCTCCTGTGATGTGCGCTGTTTTATGTTCATTGTCCAAACTGAATCGGAGTCAAGGGGGATCCTCCCCCGTTGTGTTGAGGATGTTAATTAGCCCGCACAGGCTTCCACCGTTAATGTGGACAGGGCTCACCTCCAGGTAACATTGTGCAACTGTGTGCTCTCTCCGTGGGCCTGCAGCAGGATCGTGCTTTGGTCTGGGCGATACGATCCCTGGACTGTTTGCAGCCTGTTGCAGTGTCAGGGAAGCGCCTGCTTTCCCTCAGCCTCTGAGACGGGCACCGGCATGTCAAGGGGAGAGATGCTTTATCCCAGCCTGCGTGAAGGCTATTTGCAAGGAGCTGCAGCCTCCAACCTCAGCGTTCCCGGCATTCTCGTTATGCGCGCCAATTGCTCCTCCCCCACTCCTCCGGTTAGTGGTCAGGCGCTTTGACACGCACCAGGCGTTTTCACATTCACATGACGCGGTTCTCGCTAATATTGCACAGGGGTGTGCCACAGAACTTTGCACTACAACTCTGCTGGTTTCTGTGGCTGGTCGAGCGGTCTGAGACGAGGATATTTATAAGGATTTATGGGCCGTTGCCAGAGCCTCTTCAGGCAGTGGCCATCTCAGTCAGATATGCAACAGCACCACCGACGAGTGTCCCTACTGACTTAATCTGGGTAACATTATCACTTGCAAACAAGTTGAACTAGTCTGTTTCATGTGTTTCAGTTGTTTGGGCTATAAAAAGGGCAGAGAAGTGGAATTCAAAAATAGATAATTTCTCACGATTGCCTAAACACAAGGAACCCAGTTCATTCTGGGGGGCAATGTTTATGCTACGGATTGTAAACCCTTTAACATGTATGCCAATATCTTATTGGCTTTGTTTGATTGTGTATACTAAAACTGCCTCATCCTCAGCAGCACATGTGTTATTTGATTGTCATAAACTCTGCTTTCGAAGCATTTAATTGTTCATGGACTTTCTGGGCCCTAATGGTTTTGTGGACATCCTCAAGTGCATATATCATTTTTGACAAAATGTGTCTCAGTTTATGTTGATTATTGTAATTATTGTACCCCTAATTAAAGTTTTAAAGGCTTCCCATTTTGGGGTTCAGGAGATTTGCACATTGTCATTGTTGTCAAAATAATGTTCAAGATGTTCAGAAAGAACCTGCACTACTCCAACATCACTCAAAGGGAAATTGTTTACTTTACACTGCCTTTTGCGTCCACCCACTGATCCCACTAAGGATAACATTAGAATGACTGGGAAGGGTCAAAGTTTGATCTCAGTGAGATGTGTGTAGCCAATGCTGTATCAGCCAAAGATTGGGGGATTAAAAGAAGTCCAAACTCATGTAATTTTTTCAAGCCGATGAATAATAAATATAGTCCTTTTATGTTGGATGCATTTGATTTCAAATATCAACGAAACCCAACTCTGTAATCTGTAATTGCATTGTGAATAGTAAGTGATACATCCTTGTTGTATCTCTCTAAATCTTGCAAGAATATCATGAATGTGGATAGCAATACACCTTGATCAGTTTTCACATCTTCAATCGCTTTCACAAGATGCTTGAGATTTTCCTCTACCATGTGCACCTATTAATAGAACATTCCACCGTTATGTGACTGAATGCACAATATTTATTTGGACTCTCTACTCTGAAATTTATTGCAAAAACCTTCATAGTTAAGTCTGTGATCACTTTTGACAAATTGGCTGTCCTCAAAGAAATATCCTGCCTGAGTTTGCAAAATAAAAGCGTGATGTCCGCTTTGGTCAACATTACTACACCGTCTTCAGATTGAGGTACTGTATATACTTTTACTGATGTCACAAATGTGGAGGCTTCAGATGGGTTTTCATTCCTTCCTGTTCTTCGCCACCTTTTACAAGAACTCACTACAGCAGCTTAAGGGGGACACTGAATGAAAAGAAGAAAGCCAACAACTTAAACTGCCAACAATCAGGCTGAACACTGTGATCTAAGACTGAGTCCCAGCCTCCAAAACTGTGTCAAATAGCTAAGCAGGAGTTACACAGAGTTGACTGCCTTTAACGGGGGAGATATCTCTGACTTCTCGTTCGGTCAACTAGGATTTGTGAATTCAATGAAGCCCATAGCTGGTTTGGTGGAACCATAACAAGCAACTATCCAACGATTATTCACAGAACTTAAAACAACAAGCAAGCTGTGCCCCCAAAAAAAACATGAATGTCTTGTTCTCCGCTTCAACCTTATTTTCTTCAGTTCAATGGGTCTGCGGAAAAACGCCCCCATACGGCGATGTGAGTGTCCAAGAATTTAGATGCTTAGTCCGCAAACAAGATGTGCCAAAATAGGGGCTCTACAGTGTACTATCTGGAGGCCTCGCTCCAAGCTTGACCCCCATCAGAGAACCCCAGATCCACCACAGGGCACTCGCACCACCACCTCTTGCTCAAATGGGTGCTGCAACCCATAAGTTGACCTTTGCTACTGACGAAGAAAGAAGCAAGATACATACAGCAATTGCGAGCTACGTAAAAAGGACTACATCAAGAAAGGGAAATGTGTGTATTTAATAGACATTCATGAAATCTTGTCCTGCGTACCTGGTCCAGATCATCACTTATTTTAATTCTTTTACATAATACTATTATTATTAGGGTAATGGTTAAGAAAGATAATTAACCATATTCATTATTTCTTCTTATACCAATATGAGGAGGTAGTATATATGCCTGTTCTGTGCAAATTGGGTTTCCACGTTATATCAACTACATATTTGATCCTATGTGTAACATTTATTCACACGAGAAACGTTCTAATACAAAACAAAAACACCTTGTTACGCTGAAATTAATTCCTTCTTGTCATTTTAAAAAAATGTTTTTCACCACAACCTCGCTGTGATACCATGTTTGACAATTGCAAGTCAGGTCAATACAGATTTTCTGTAGTGATGTTACGGAAAGCCATGATTTTATTAAAGACTTGTAGGTGAAGTATTATGCTTCACTTTCTATTCTCTTTTCTTCTGAAACAGCTACATTGTCCAAGATCCATGGGAACAATTGTAGTTCCACTTCTGTCCCCAATGAGGCTGAACAAGTGTAATGCTCCTCTGGTCATGTCAAAGTCTGTCTCCAAAACCCCTTCTTCTCATATCACACTTTATTTTGCTTTCACTGCGATATCAAAACTTGAAGAGCCAGGACCATCTAAAAGTGAACATCTACGATTTCTGCCATAATCTGTGGAGCCCAGAGCCAGCTGAACTGTTACCTTGGTGTTGTAGAAAAAAAGACAACCTGAGGCATAATCTTATGGTTGGCAATAAAAAGGCTGTGGTTTTTATTGCAAACAGTATTATCTTAAATACATTTTGGTAAATTTATTTATCCAAAACAAACACACAATGATAAACAACTTATCTTTTGGGCACTGGGCCAATGGAATCTAACTGGCCCATGCCGCCAACTTCTTCCCATGAATTTGTGGGCCCCATTTATTGCCCTGTTGTTCCTGTCTTCTCCTTTCCGTTGGGGTAGGTGGGTTTTGGAAAAAGAAAAAAAAAGAGTCTTCTGCGTACACAGAATGACTGATGGTGATCCATACAGAGTACCAAAGAGAGTTGGTTTCCTTCTACCAGTTCTCTGCTTACATTCGTTTTGCAATGCCCACGGGCATGCATGTTTCCAAGGGCTAGCTGCCCCTCTGGCCGGATGGCGCCGACGGCCATTCACACCTAGGTGTGGCCTTGGACCTTCCTTCCTGCCACGCACCTTGCACCTGATGGATCCCCCTTTGTTGTGCCCCCCTCCCTGCAGTGTGGTAAGAGTTTGGGAGGGGTGTGTGTCAGGTGAAGCGGCGCGAGGCTGCCTCACCCTTCCAATTTCCAGCAAGGGCTGCTTGATGCACCCTTGCATGATGTAACGGCTCCCTTGCCCTGGCCCCCCAGATGCCCTTGAACTCCCTTGGTGCCCATGTCCGCAGGACTTGGCCATAATCTGTAGAGCCCAGAGCCGGCTGACCTGTTACCTTGGTGTTGTGTTTAAAAGACGACCCAAGGCGTAATCTTATGGTTGGCAATAAAAAGGCTGTGGTTTTTATTGCAAATAGTATGTATTATCATAAAAACATTTTGGTAAATGTATTTATCCAAAACAAACACACAATGATAAACAACTTATCTTTTAGGCACCGGGCCAGTGGCATCTACCTGGCCCGTGCCGCCACACCTGGATGGGTTCTCGGCTGTCCAGATTCCCCCAAAAGTTACGGAATTATTTGCATCCTCTTGTGGCTAAGCTATTTTTCCAAACCTTTGAATGATAAATGGACCCTGTCTAGATGGAACAGCTCCGGGTCCGCTAGTGAAATTGCAGCGTGGCGTATGAAATGTATTCCCATGCTAATGCAGAATTTTTCTATCCCCCTGTTGAGCTTTATCCTTGAAATGTCAATTGCTTTGTACGAGTTTGCTCCTCGCCATGCTTTTCTAGGTAGCATGGCAGAGTAGAAGATTTCTGTCTCCCTCCAGTTGTGTGCTATTCCGGCCAATGTCTGCAAGCAATTGCTTCCTGCCTTGCTCCACCAAATCATTTCCCTCCAGGTGAATTATAAAAAATTCAGGTGGGTCCCTGAAAGCTACCAAGTCCACCAGTCTGTCGTGTATTTCCTCCCAACCCAGACCCCTGTATCCCCACCAAGATGTAATGGTGTTCTTAAAAGCCGGTCTTTCCTTTGTCTCCTTGGACCATCTCCCTGTCCTAAACCCAAAAGAGTTTCGTAGGATCCATGCCGACTTGAGCGGGGCATCACGTTCTGTTGGGGGAAAATCATTGTTACATTAGCTCTGGCCTTACATATCTTTTGTAGCAATCAGATTTCCAACCTCCTATTTGCTTTACTTTCTACACTCCCAGTACCCCTTGACATGCTGCTGTGGCTGAACCTATCCAGAACGAGTGTGTTCCAAATTCGCGGCTGTCCTAACCAGCTTTCTCAATGGTTATTTTGAGGACAACTTGGAATTGAAATTGGTTCACCGCCCTCACATCTTTATGTATCAAAAAACTGCCTCCTGCCTTGGTAAGGTGCCTGAGATATTGGTTTGTGATGCATACCGGGAAATGCCCTTTGTCATCAATACAATAAATAGTACTGGTCCTATTGCTTCCAGTTTTTGACATTTGTATGTCTATTGCCATGTACTCCCTTTCTACCCGGACCTCCAGCATGCCCAACCCATCAGCAGCTTTGGTGCTTGATGCAATGAGCTCGCTGACTCTGAATGCCCCAAAATATGCCATGGAAAATGCTGTCTTAAACAGCTGCACCTCGTATTCATCTGAGCACACAGTTTCTAGTCATTTTAAAAATACTGCTAATATCTCAAAATTTAGTGGGCGCCTTTTATCCTTGTGCTTTCCATCTACCTTTCCCCACCCCCTTAATGCATATGTTATTAATGCACTGCAGGTTGGGTCAGATCCCCCTTGTATTTTGGAGAAGTATGCTACTGCTGCTAAATGCCTCTTTGCCCAATCCTTTTTCATTTTCTGAGTGTAAGTCCATTCTAAAAATGGATTACTATCTTTTACTGTTAAAAGCTCTACATGCCCCATGTGTGTAACTTTCAGTACCGTTTCCAGACACCTGCTATACTGCCATATTGTCATATTGTCTGACCATGCCGTTAGCTCTGTGTTGGCCAACCGTTTGCCCCATAATTGTAGTGCTAGCCAGATTGGTATGAGTTCGAGCAAAGTTATGTTCTTAGTCAACCCTTGTGTATGCCATGGTCCTGCACACCAAGAATTCTCCAGTACTGCACCAAAGCTGTGCTAAATCAGTAAAAAGTACCTGTTTTTTTGCTGGTATTCAATAGCGTGCGCCAAAGTATCTTTCCGTTCAAATCCCTCAAAAATGTTTCCCATATTGTACTTCTTCACCTCCTCACCTAGCCTTATGTGGAGTTGGGGTTTTCTGTTGCCTCTAATCTTTATCTCTAAACGTCTCGCAAAAACCTTCCCCTGCGCTATAATCCTGGTGGCGAAGTTTAGACTTCCTGCCAGGGACTGTATTTACTTAACTGTGCCTTTGTTCCTTAACCTAAGCGCTCTGATGTTTTTGAGTAGCTCATCTCGTTTTGCTGTCGGGATCCTGCACTCCCATGTTTGTATCTCTATCCATAGGAAAATTATGTTTGTATTGGGGTGTGATATTTTCTCCTTTGCCAGCGGGATACCCCTGCCATTCCTGCCATGGCTTCTAAGGAGCCTGCTGGCTTAGTGTTCACTCATGCAGAATGAGGGAAAAAAAACAACAAACTGACCTACTATTAAACCTGGCCTGGCTTACCAGAGATACTGTATAAAATTACATTGAGATGCAGCACATGCAAGGCCTTTCTGCTTCCACATGTCAGCTGAATTTTAACTCACTACGCTAATGTGCAGTTTTGTGGGTGAGATAATACTTCGTCTCTCTGGGAGCATTTCTAAGGCTCCAAGGGGCGCGTTCAATTTTGTAATGCAGAGCCCGATGCACAACTATAAGAGCCCCCGGAAAGGAGGCTCTGAACCTGTGTCAGAGTGTGTGGCACCCGAAACACCCATTCCCTCACTCCGGGTGATGGAGCAGCTCAGGCAGGTGGCGTGGGCATGGAGGGCAGCCGGAGGAGAGCCAAACGGTGGCCAAGCTCAGCCCAGAAGAGCGAGAGTGGGGGGCCCGGAGGCAACCTTGCCTACAGTGTCCCCTACACGATCTGTGGTGTCACTCAACTTCCCACCTCCGAGGGGGCGAGTGAGCTGCTCCCTCCGCCAATGCCAGAGGCCCAGGCTGGTGCCTGGCCCGGTGTGGGGCTGTGCAGGCACTTGCTTAGCACTGTGCCCCTGGATGTGCTTTGCTTGTAGTGGGGTGCTGGCACCAATGGACGGTGTGCTTGGTGGTGGAATCCTGTTTATCCCACCTCCTCCCCACAGGGGCACCAAAGGGGGATGGGGGGGGCTAAGGCCCAACTAGGTTGTGGGCCCCGGGTGTCTGCCCTATGATTCAGACACTGCTATGATGCCCACTGTGGTGTCCCACGTCTGCATGCTTTGGCTCCAGGACGCCTGGACCGACCTCATCAGCACTCTTTGGCAATGGGTGCAGGCGGGCTTTCTGGGAGAAGCAGAGAAATGATAAACCCACGGCCATCCCTAACCTCATTCCTGTCTCCGGTCACTTCACTGGCCTGGCCCTGATCAGCACACCTGGGCCTCTGGGCAGCTGACCCCCCTCTGCTCAGCTTGCCATGGACAAGCAGAATAAAAACAACAAACCACCCGACATCCTCACGCTAACAAACGCAGCCACGGACAGTGCAAAGAAACATGAAGCCAGGACCAGGCACAAATTCACACACCATCGGCTTGCAGTCCTATCCTCAATGACCCGGAAACCAAACTTGACCCCGAGCTCCTGCTACAAGAACTGAAAAACGCGATTCACTCCAGCACAGCACGAGCTAGGCCAGAGGATCACAGCTATGGCAATCAGCCCTCAGGGATGGAGAACCATGCCAATGACCTTCAAAACTGCTGGATCTAAATATACTACGCGATCTGTCACCATAGGCACGATCTGGGACTATTGGGAGAGGTGAACAACCACAGCTCTGTTAACTGCAAAACAACTGATAGTGTGAATGTGGAAGTCGCCAGCATGCCCTACGGTGGATATGAAAGGGTCTTTAAAGAGTCCAGGACAGGGAGGAGGATTTTATAAAGGGGTGGGGCCAGTTCTTGCAGTTCCCTAGGGTATGAAAACAGCAGGGGGACAGACAATGTGGTCCTTGGGCTCTCATAATATTTTGGGGGGCTTGCTTTAATTGGGAGACCTCAGCAGGAGGACCCAAGGGCAGATCGGTAGTCTTGGGCCCAGCAGGGAGGTTGGCGGACAGTGAGAAGGAGTATGCGCCGTGGTGGGTTCCTGTTCCTGGTTACTTTGTTTGTTCGAGTTTCTGTTATCTCCCCTCTGCCTTCTCCTTTCGCAGTTACCTGGGAAGATGAGCAATATCCGCGAGGTAGGAGTGTGATCCTAACGGACCCAAGTAGTAGTCTAGCAAGGCCGACCAGGGAGGAGGTCATAGCGGGGGTGAAGTGGTGGGCAGGGGGATCTAATTGGGCGGGTATCAGTATGAGTTGTAGTGCGGCTAAAGAGTCAGAATAATAAGAGTGGCACATGAGGGAACATCACCTGGTCACCTGTCAACCGTGCCTAGCCAGTAGGAACAAGGCCACGGGAGGTTGATAACTTCAGCACTACTTCTTGAGAAGCAGGCAAGGAAGTGTATGTCAGTGAGGCCATGGAACAGTTAAGAGGTAGGGAAGGTCCTCATGCTTGAACTATGGCCGAACTCTGGAAGGGGATTGGTGAACAGGAGGGAGGGGCTGTTATGTAGTGGCCACTTGGCCTTTCATTGGATATGGATGGGTTGTATTTATGAGACTGTACTTTGGTTTAAGTACGGGTTGGAAGCAGGAAATGTTTGATGACAAGGGTACTGTGCATGATTTTTTTCTTTTACTTTTTTTATCGGCATTTATAAGTTATACATTACAGAGTATTCAACCTCAATCATCATTACAGTGCCATTGCTTATTTTGTGATAGAATTCCAACATAGAACTAACAATAAACAGTAACTGTCTCTTCTGCTATATCATTACAGGGGTATAATTCCAGTCCATCATTACTGAGTTCAAGGGTGACAACGTAGGCGGGTTAAGGCCCCATTTATGCCTTTAAAGTAGTAAGTGTATGTCGATTTACATCCATGTGCTCAGGGGGGCATATCATCGGATGGAAGGAACATGTCTCTGATCAGGGCTTTCCATGCTTCAAATGTGACACTAACATCTTCAGTATTTCCAACAGTCCCCACACCCCAAGCCTCTGTCTCTACTGCAGCCCATCTTTTCATTTCCTTTTTCCACTTTCCATATTGCGGGCCCCCATTCAATTTCCATGCCATTGCTATTGCCCTTTTTGCTAGTATGCATACCAGGCCCATGAGTTTCACTATGTGCTTAATTTTGCTCAGCCTGGGATAAGTGCCCAAGAGACATTCCTTCGGGGACCAGTCATACCTAGTGACTCCAGCCTTCTTACACCTGCTCAATTTTTGCCCAGAAACATTTTACTTTCACACACCCCCAGAACATGTGCAGAACACTCCCAGTCAGACTCTTCATTGCCACACCACGGGCACACCGACCTGATTTCTTTGTTGACGCTTGCCACCCTTATGAGGGTCATATATGTTCCGTATAGGACATTCATCTGTATCGATCTGAACCTAGCATTCCTAGACACTTCTTTGGGGTGCATCAATGCTCTCTTCCATTCTTTCTCTGTGATAGCTACTCCTAGGTCCTTCTCCCATTTAGCCTTTAGCGTGGTGGTGCAGGGGTTAGGCCTGTCATTTAGTTTGGCATACAGTCTTGACACCGGCCTCCATCCATCTCTCAGGTTATATAATTCTGTCATCAGAGGGGTCACTTCTGGTTCTTCCGGCCACTCATCCCAGTTTACTCTAGCTGCATGTTTAATCTTCTGATACCACAAAAATTGTCCTCTCGGTAGCCCCTCATTCTCGTACAGTGATTAAAGCTCTCTAAATGATCCCTTCTCATAAATGTCTCCCCAGGTATACAAGCCCAGCCTTTCCCAATATCTCATGATGTGGAGGTCAGTGTTTGCTATTCCTGACTCTGCCATTAGCGGCATTTCGGGCGAATAAGGGTGCACCAGGTGTAGGACTGATTTAACCCTATTCCACACTTGCCTACCTAACGTCACTAGCATAGGGGGTTTGTCTCAGGAGGTTTTGTGGGGACCATATGATTTCTTTCTAGTGCACTGGAGAAATCAGATCCTGCAAAAGTCCTATTTCTGCGGTAACTTCATCCGATAGCCATCTAGTTATATGGTTAAGTTGTGCCTCCAGATGGTACCTCTCAAAATCCAGGAGTTGTATACCCCCTTCCTTGTAAGGTAGAGTTAGTGTAGTCAATGCTAGTTTGTGGCGTGTCGTCCCCCAAAGAAAATCCCTGACCAGAGCTTGCAGGGTACGTAAAAAAGATGGCCTAATATAGTAGTATATGTTTTGGAAATAGTATAGGAATCTCGGTAGGATGATAATTTTGGCGATTGATTCCCCATCATTGACAGCGGGAGCTTGGACCAAAACTTCATTGAGTTACGTAGGCCCTGTATCACAGCCACTGTGTTGTGTTCGTGTTTGAGTTCCAGTGTGTGCCTAATCTTATCCCCCCAGATACCTGAATGTGTCCAGTTGCCATTGTAGTCCCACCTCCGGTAGTTTCCCAGTTTCTATTCCCTTCAGGCCTGCCAGTGGGAACATGCAAGATTTTTGTTTACTAAAGCGTATCCCAAAGTAGCGTGAAAGTTATCCAGTACTTCTAGAACTGTCGGAGCATTGTGTTGTGGGTCCCTCAAGTAGAGCAGAACATCATCTGCATAAAGTGATATTACGTGACATTTCCCGCCTATTCTTATCCCAGCATAAAAAAAATGGTTTCTGATGTATATCGCAATGGGTTCCAGTCCTAGGATGTAAAGCATGGGCGATAGTGGGCATCCTTGTCTAGTGCCCCTCTGTATGTCCCAGGCCCCTGACACCATCTTACCCGTTATTACTCTTGCCACTGGGTCTTTATATAGCACTTGAATCCACCTCACAAAGCTTTCCCCAAACCCAAATTCCTGCAGGACCTCTATCAGCCATTCCCAATATATGGAGTCAAATGCCTTAATGGCGTCTAGCGACATCACTGCTAAGCGTTCCCCCTCTTGCTGTGTTTGTGCCATAATATGCTGTAGCCTGAGTAGGTTAGCAGTTGTGTTGCATCCTGGCACAAAACCGCTTTGATCTTTGGGTATCAGGCTCCCTATCACTGAGGACAAGCGTTTGGCTAGAATAGTGGTCAATATTTTAACATCATAGTTTAGCATGGCTAAAGGACGGTACGAGTCACATTCGTCTGTTGGTTTATTCGGCTTGGGTATCAGAACTATTAGTGTTTCCCTCATACTTTTTGGCAAAGTTCCAACTTTGTATGCCTCTCAGAACACCTTGTGGAGTCCTGGGGTCAGTGTCGATTCATATGCTTTGGAAAACTTGGGAGGGAGTCCATCGCTACCTGGGGTTTGACTAGCCATGACTAGCACCAATACGGGTACCGCCACCGACGTGGTAGTATGGGGGACTTACCGGTCCATTCCGCCCTTTGTGGGACCGGCAAGTCCTCATTTGGAATGCCATTCCCCATTCCCATTTGAGCCCCTGTAGGGCTCAATGGGAAGGGGGAAGGTGGCAATAACGGTACCGCAAATTGCGGTACCGTTATTGACCCCGGTATCCCTTTGCGGGTCCAGTCCTTAACGCCTGCTAAAACCAGGCGTTAAGGAACGGCCTGCAAAGGGACCACTGAATAGGGTGCAAAGGGATTACCGGCACCGGTGTCATTACCAGTGCCAGGTATCCCTTTGCGCCCGGGTCGTAATGACCCCCCATGTATTGTATTGATTCCACCTGTGCAAGGTATGTTTTGTCAATAAAAAAAAGAGTCTATTTTTGTGTATAGGCCATGCGGCGAGGAATAGTACGAGTAGGCTCTAACTGTGGGGTGACATTCTCTCTAGGCATCTATCAAACCTAGTTGTTCCAGCATCGTATTCAGCGCCAGCAGGGCCGTTTCTGCCCAATTACTTGGCGGTTCAGATCTATCCAAGTCAATATCTTTTATACAATTAAAGTCTCCAACCCAGATATATAAGCCCTCTCGGTGCTGGATTATTTTAGTGTAAAGCATATTAAGGTGTGCAGGTATGCCATGATTGGGGGAAGTATGAATTTACAATGCAGATCTCAGTTAGTTCAATGGCACCCCACAATACTAGGTATCTACCTTCTATGTCTGCTTCAGTGCCCAGCAGCCTAAAGGGCACCCCCGGGTTGACCCAAGTGAACACTCCTCTTGCATATTTGGAGTAGGTGGCCCCGTGTCCCTGGCCCCCCCAGCATTCCATCAATTTGAGCATGGCCTCCGCTATGAGATGGGTTTCTTAGAGTAGTGCTATGTCCACCCTCTTCCAATGTAAATAGGATTTGATTCTGTTTCTGTGCAAGTAGGTGCCCATCCCTCGCACATTTCACGTCAAAATTTTAAGTTGCCTTGCCATGTTCAGCCGCAGTAGTAATCCCCTACCCCCTCCCTGCCGTACACCTGTTCAGTTGTAGATTATGAACATGGACCTTCCTCACTCACCATTTCTGATCATAAAGACATTGGAACAGTATAAAACAACAACAACATTTAAAACAAACCAAACAATTGCACCCAGCGACTGCATCGCAACTGTTGTGCTCAGGCGCCCCTGCACTGTCCTGCCTCTTCCAGGGCATCCAGCGCGAGTGTTCACGTGCCGACAACGGGTCCGCACTGGTCATTTCGTGGTGTAGGCCTCAGTGCGCTGGCTAGACGGCGAAGCGTGTCATCCAGCAGTTCAAAAAATGCTTCAATGGTCGTTTCATTGCAGTAACTTATCTCGTTAATAGTAATTGCAGGCAGTCGCAGTTCCTGGGGTCTGTTCGTTTACCAGTGGTGGTATGCTTCATGTGACTTTTTCTTTTCCATCTGCCAGGTTATTATGTTCTAACCACATGTTGGCTGCCGCCGGTGTCTCAAGGAATATAGCACGCCCTTTATGGATTACCTTCACTCTCGCTCTCTGTACAGCTGGTGTGTAGTCAGGGTATATGGTTATCTTGGAGTCGCCTCGCACTATCACCCCGTCCTCTCTTGAATGCTTAAGTATAATCTCCCTCTCTTGGAAATTGAGGATCTTCGCGATCATTGGGCGAGGGTGCGAACCTGGTGGTGGTTTCCTTTGGAGGGATCTGTAGGCTCTCTCCACAGCGAAGTCCTGCGAGAGCCTGCCCGCGCCAATCTCTTGTTGCAATAGTGACTCCACAATTCCGGTCGGATTGAGGCCCTCTGTTCCTTCCGGGATACCGAGCAGCCTAACATTGCTGCGTCTGGACCTCCCTTCGTCTCCTCAGCTCTTGCTTCCAGTGTTGCAACCCTTTTTTCTAATTCTGCTACCCTGGACTTCAAGTCTGTTGTAGTCTCTTTTGTCTCCAGTAGCCCAGCTTCGGCGGTGGTCACTCTCTCTGGTTTCTCGCATCCTGTCTCATTAGTTGCATGTCAGTTTTTACCTCATCGATTTTGGTGTCGATAAAGGTCCTGAGGGCTGCTGTGGTCTCAAGTACTTGCCCATCTTGATTATCTGTTTCTGTTGTTTTGCAAGCTTCTGGTGTGACTTTCCCATCTTATTGCAAGGGGCGGGTTTTTGTTGCCACATTATTGCCGACTTTGCTTTGTCCTTACACTTGGTGGGTGGCATGGTGTTACACTCACCTGGTCTCTGGGGACGTTGGGGCATGGTTGGAGCCCTCCCTGGACTGGACTTCCCTGGCTCGAGCTCCTCCCTCGACTGCGGTGGTATGTGCTGCTCGGGTTGCTGGTTATACCCTGTGGTTTTGTAAGGATGAGCTCTCCGTCCTGCTTTCTCTCAGCAGGGGCGCTGTAAGTAGACCAAGTTGTGTCACTGGTCCTTGTGCATGGTGGCCCAGACTGGCTGCGACCAATCCGGCCTTTGATGTAAGTTCTTGTAGCAATGATTATTGTTCGTATTCATTTGTGTTGATTTTTCCCAATGATTATTGTCCGTAACGATGTAATGTCCTTTCTTTCCCCTTTAGGTATGAAGATGGCAGCGGAGACGCAGTGATGGAAGAGTGTTCATAACAGAGAACAATGGGGATTTAGAAGACCCCACTAGAAAGGTGAGTTGGGTTTCCAGATTTTGTAGGTTGCGTGGCTACGCGTTAAAAGTTTATGCAGTTGCTAACCTTGTGTTTTCTATCTCCCTCGCAGGTTTGACCTGACGCCACTTAATGGCGGAATGCGTGAGGATGCTGAGCCGGAGGATGTCTCCGGTGATGTCGGGTGTCCGGAACAGGTAAGAATGCAAGGCGCCGCAAGATGTGGGTCTGCAGAGACAGGTAAGATACGTGGTAGCTGTAGAGTTGAAAGCGAGTAAGCAGTGCTTCGAGCGATGGCGTGGCTGGACCCAGGTAAGATGCGCGCGGTAGTTGCTGAGCTGTGATCGGGTTTGCTGAGCTTCAGGCGATGGCGTGGCTGGTCTCAGCTAAGATGCGCACAGTAGCTGCTGAGCTGTGATTGGGTTTGCAGAGCTGATGGCGTGGCTGGTCTCAGGTAAGATGCACGCGGTTGCAGGATGGAGTTCCGGAGACTGAAGATAAGCATGCAGAACTGGAAACAGGTAAGGATCTGCAGACGGCGGTAAGCGTTACGCTGCACTAGCAGACTAACATGAAGCACCAGCACGTGGCTGGGGCTGGCTTATATAGATTCCCAAGTGCGGTCCTGGGACCCTTAGTCCTTCCAATCGATCAAATAGTATAGTTTTGAGCGTACCTTCTTGGAGTCCAGAATACTCTTAACCACGTATTCAGGTTCGCCTGCGATGATCTCCGGTTCCGGTGGTGTTGAAATCAGAGTGTCCGGTTTCACAGGTTTTAGAAGAGAGGCATGAAAAACCGGATGGATTCGCATGTTGGCTGGTAAATCCAATTTCATGGCCGCAGGGTTAATAATGGCTTTAATGGATAAGGTCCGAGATATCTTGGACGGAAGGCCCGGGGTCCCTTTAAGGGAATGTTCTTAGATGCCAACCATACGTTATCCCCGACGTGATATTGCGGGGCTTCTCTCCTATGTCTGTCTGCAAATTTCTTTTGTTGTTCCTTGGCTCGGTTTAAGTTTTCTGTAGCTTCTTTAAGAGGCTGAGTAATGGGGGTGTGGGCAGCCGAGGACCGGCCCCGGAACCCCTATCCCCCATATAATGCACCATTGAAAGTGCAAATTCAACTCATCTAGCGATGAATCCCGTGGGAACCTGAGGAGCTGAAACCCAGACGGCTCCAAGCAACGCAAATGAAGTAACAAGCAACTTTCGGAGGGACCCCGTATCGACGCTCTACCAAGATGGCGGCTCTTGCGGACTGCATGTGAAGGAAGAAGTTGCGGTGCTCTCAGAGCGTGTGAACGAAGCGAAACCAAGAAACATTCTAAATACTCGGGGGTCGCCCTCCTGCTCATCCCGACAACACAGCTGACTGGCACGAATGCAAGGGGAGAAGATTGCTGGTTTCCCCTCCCCCGGACGCGTATCACGAGTGGTAGGCTGTAGGCCCGATCTGCGGTAGAAGGAAGCGGCGCGCCCTGGGGCCTGAGGTGCGGCTCTGCCAGGGCTATCATGGCCGTAGAAGTCCCCAGAGGAAAGGAACACACAGCACCCTACCGCGGGAAGAAGACTCCACGTTCTGGCAGCTCGACGCTGGGCGGAGATGAGCGGGCCAGCCGGAGAGGAGGTAAAACTGCAGTGGGGGATTCCCGCGCTGGAGAGCGGCTGCGGACCCCCGGAACCCCTGGAGCAGTACACACAGCCGTAGCGGTGATTCCGGTGGGGGGTCTCTGCAAGATGCGAGGCAACCATAACAACGCTCGGGCTGACCCTGGACATAAACAATGATATCACGCCACCAAACGCACTTCAACCAGCCTTAATAAAGAGGAGGAATGCACATTGAGCGGTCCATGCGGTCGTCACCCTGACTTTGAACTGCCGGTCTCGCGTGCCTGCGGCCCAACATCGGGCTCAGCGAGAGAGAAGGTGAGCAGGCCAGCTGAGGGGGAGGCAAGGGCTACAGCAGGCGAAGCCCATCCTGGGGAGCAGTGGTGTGGATCACGGTGCACCCAGGATCCCTGGATCCACACTTACGGCAATGGTGGTGATCCCTATAGGGATGTCACGAAAATGACAGTTTGCAAAACGGCAGAAACGCACAGGGAGCGGCCCGGGCAGGCGCTATATTGACTACACATTTCTGGTCCCCCCGCCGGTGGTGGGGCTGGTGGTGAGTGGGGGGGAGCAGGGGCAACAACATGAAACACCCGTGCTACGAGGTGGCCGCACGGAGATGTGGTGCCCAGCGCCTTTGAAGCTACATACAAAACACAGCGGTGACACCCACAAATATCATGGCAGAAGGCAAACGCCAGCAACACGCTAGTGGATCTCTAGATTGAACTGAGACTTATTGTAAACTGCGCACCCCAAGCACCCCCAACAAAGTAAAGGAACACACATGAAACGGCCTGTATAAATGCCATTTTGAATACACACGGCCAAACTTCAGCAAAAGAGTGGGCTGTAACCCACACAGAGGCAAGGAAAGGCGTCAGGCGGCAAAACAGACCCTTGAATCGAGTGAACTTTGGAATACAGCCGGGGCCCACAAATGAACGCAATAACCGCCTGAACCCGGATAAACCTCAGCCTATAGCATAAACATAACACTGATTTAGAACTATATCTGGCTCTACAAAAACTCCCAAAGAGGCGTGAGGCCGAAAACCTAACGGAGGGGCAACGGCGACGAGCAACATCAACTCCAATTCTTCAGATCCAATCTAGAGTGATAAACAAAACATATCATCGCCCAAGATGTCCAAACAAGCAACGAAAGCTAAAGGGCAAGGCTCTGGTGATATCAAAGCCATGCTGCAGACAGCAGATAGCAAGAAACGCAATCAAGTGCAAGCAATGGCCCAGGTGCATAACCCCCCTCCAGAGGGGGCGGAGACTTCCGAAGATCCACCTATTCGAAAGTCAGACCTGCTAGAAATGCTACTAGAGCTCAAAAAAGACATAAAAGAAAGTGCAACTAACCTAGCTAATTCCATCACTGATCTCAATAAAGGAGTTTTGGCGGTGGAAAAAAAAAATGGACGAAGTCTTGGAGCTGGAACAACAAATGAAACGAGTGTAGAACAAACAGGAAGATGCTGAAAACAGGTCCAGACGAAATATACGAATTTGCGGAATCCCGAAATCAGTTAGACTCAGATCTACAGCAATATGTGACTGACTTATTCCGTCACATCCTGAACACAGAAGAGAACAAAGAAATTGTGCTTGATCGGACGCACAGGATCTACTCAACATATCAACTCAACAAGAATCTGACTCCCGATGTACTAACCCGGATACATCTGTATCAACTGAAAGAGGACATAATGCAAGCAGCTCGTAAGAAGGAACCCATCAGGTTGCGCACCGCTCCAATTCAATTGTTTCAAGACCTTGCCCAAGCTACACTCGTCAGGAGGAAAAGATTGAGGGTAGTCACAGACTGGTTGAGAACCAGGGACGTGCGATGCCGGTGGGGACATCCAACATGCCTCCGGTTTGAATGAAAAGGCCAGCGGTACTCTGTCTCCAAGGAGGAAGATATGGCGGATCTCAAGCAAGAGGATGAAGGGGGCAACCTCACCCACAATGAAGGATCTCTGTCCCGGAACGGGGAGATGGAAGGCGGATCTGGAAGCGGCCAAGGGAAACTATGACACCCCCGACCGCGGGGACATAACAAGGAACCTAAACCCTCAGAACCCACCTGAACAACCGCCAAACATCTGGAGAACAAGGACCATCCCCTTAAAATTGAAAATGGGGATGACAATAAAGAAAATAATGGATCTCACATCCTTGAACGTAATCATACGCTAAACTGAACGCTTGGTAAGCAAGCATATCACACATCAAGCGGCATGGAAAAAAAGTGGGGGGGAAGAGAAGTTGAGAAGAAGAAGTCTGGAACCCAAACTTCCCAGGTGAGTAAAACCCAGTGATCTATTGTGAATACAATATGTTGAGAAAGTTATTGGGAAATTTTAGTTTAAAAGTTGGGGGGGGGGGGGATTTCATTTTTTAATTTTTTGGTGAAGAAGTATGAAACACACATGCAACATCTACAAAATTCTTAAGCTGGATCATAATGAAAGGGACCAATGGTTAAAGTACAATAATGGCTGAGTTAACATTTGTCTTGTTGAATGTCCAGGGGCTCAACTCCCCAATTAAGCGGAAATCCATGTTCACTAGGTTGAAGGACATGCACGCCTCAGTGGTATGGCTGCAAGAGACACACTTACTTCCGGAGGATGAACAGAGGTTGAGACATACAGCCTTCCCTACACAATATCTAGCCTCTAGTGGGACTAAAAAGCGGGTAGTGGGCATCCTGTTATTGAAAGATATTAGTTTTGAGAAACGATTTGTTAAAAAAGACCCAGATGGTCGTTACTTGATGCTGGGGGGGAAACTGATGGGCCAACTGGTGACCTTGATCTCAATCTATGCCCCTAATACGAAACAAGACCACTTCATAAATCCTAATTGGAGGTGATTTTAACGGGGTGATGGATGCAACATTGGATAAAACTCTCCCAGCCACCTCCAATGACCACACATTCAGACAAGCCCTGGCCACATTTTTAAGGGAACTGCATCTATTAGAGTCCTGGCGATTCTTTAACCCACAAGAAAGAACATATACCCACTACTCAGCAGTACACAGGGGTTATTCCCGCATTGATATGATACTTATCTCAGAAACGGTTGTCCCACAAGTCACAAGCTTAGAAATTGGGGTGCAATGCCTATCAGACCACGCTCTGGTACTCCTAAAAATATAACCAATCAGGGGGCGCTGTTGAGCGCCGAACAAGATGGCCGCCTGAACTTATCTCTCTGTGGCTTGCAGATCCCACGATCCTTCTTTGGGCATTTTCCCGTTCTGTCACCTTGTCCTGGAGGGCACGACTCACCTTCTGAGGCGAACCAGCACCACTTGATCCTACTCCCGTCTGGATTGGAGCCGGGGATCCTGAGATTCGGGCGCCCCTTCGCCCTTCCCCCACCGTCGGCGCGGCTTCGCGCCAATACCGGATCTGGCCGTGGAAGACACATCTGCCTCCCTGCGCTCCTGAGGCTGCGATCCGCTCTGGAGAGGGCCTGCGGTACGCCCCGGGCCCCTGGCCCTCATCGCCTGTTCCTGTCAGCCCCACCGTGCGGGGCCGCGGACCCCTCGCTTGCCCCGGGGTTGTTGCGGGGGTGCTGCGGCCGTGCCGCTGGGCGGCTCTTCGTCCCCACTGGACTGTCGGCCCCCCCCTGCACATCATGGACTGCCGACCGCTCTGGGGGGCCCGGAGCTGTGATCCATGGTCCCGGCCCCCACCGCCTGCTTCCACTTGGGCCCATCCTGCGTGGGCGGACCCCCTGGAGCCGCGGCCCCGCGCTGGCCTCTGGACTGTCTCCGGCTGCTGCGGGGGTGTCACGGCTGCGGCCGCTGCTGCGTGGCGGCTTGGGCCTCCCGGAGGGACTCCCTCGGCGCTGCCGTGGCCTGGCCTCCTCCGATCTTGGGCCGCATCCTGCTGGTGGCCCCCCTCCCGCGGTTGGACCCCGGCGGTGTGGTGCCGCGGCGCGCCCCTGGACGTCGGGTGCCGCGCCCCCCTGCAGGTTTGTGCGACAGAGCCGGAAGAGATAAAGGTACGTTAAGGGGGGTGCTGCTACGTGCCCCCCGCTCTACTCTGAGACTCTGGGGCAGCCACTGACACTGGCCCCTTCCTGTGCTGTCTGTGCCTGGGCTTTGGGTCCCCCTGCATCTTCACCGGACCACCCTCCTGGAGGCACCGCAATCCTGGTTGGCCGCCCGCATCTCTGCACTGGGGGATCTTCTATCTCCTGGGTGGGCCTGGGCGCTCCTGGAGCCACCACTTCCTGCGGGATCTGTCATTTACTTGGGGCCTCACATCGCTGATTCTGGGACCGCGGACATCGCCGCCCCCGCCCCTTGGGTCTCCTTCATCTGTGCTCCCCTGGAAATTTTGTATTTACATTTTGATATTTACACAGCTGTGTGTATTCTCAAACAGGAAGAGGAACCCTGTTCTTTCACTTTTTGATAAATGTCTTATAAATAAAGGTGTTGTGACTTCACATGCAGTTGGCGGCTTACAACTGAGCATTTAACCCACATATCCAATATTGAGATATATATTGCATATCGCCATTCAGCCCAATAATATTGAGATATGACTTTTGGTCCATATCGCCCAGCCCTAACAAGAAGGGAGCTCGTTCTCATTGAAATAGGCAAGCTCAATAAGCAAGCCTCTCCCTTGACACTAACAAGGTGTTTGATAGACAGAAGACCCTCCTGGCCTTAGGGTTTGGCCCGAACTTCAGATCTTGGGTTCTAGCCACAATGTTGTTGCCTTTCACAAAAATTAGAATAACAACCTTGTCACGCAACCCATATATTTGAAGGACTTTATCCCCCCTTTTGTTTATGCTCACAATGGAGCCGCTTGCATGCAACATCAGAGAACACAAACATCTAAGGAGTTGTGGGAAGGACCACTTCCCATAATATAGCCCTCTATGTCCTCCTATTTCTTAGTCAAACCAAACCATTCCTATCCCCAGCAATATGGGAACTTGAGAAATGTACCCAGAAATGCTGGCTATACCATCAACTATAATAAATCCTAAGGCCTTAACAGAGCAGAATCAGCAGAAAATGGTCTGCCGGCTAGAGGATAAATTCTCCTTTAAATGGTTGAAGAAATCCCTGTAGTATCTGTTCGTAACCCTTACCCCGCGTAGGAAACCTTAACATATCACCCATCCTAAAAACGCTTATCATGGAAGTTACCAGATGACTGCAACAAATGAACCGACTCACACTCATACTAGGCGATACTTGCCAGGAAGGCACCTACGGCTTACGCGAGGACACCTAGTTCTTGATCAGGCAACTTCTCAAAGCAGCCCACTTTGGGCCAAGTGATGGGAAAAATGGGCAGCCGAAAATAATACATCCACCCTAAATAATTCCCTTCTGAAATATTCCAGAACATGGCTTCTGAGGGCTGTGTACTGCTCCACAGTTCTGCGTCACCTCTCATTATTTAGGTTCCAAGCCAAATCAAAGCAAGGGACACAGTTTCCCCCTTTGCAGGAGAGGGGGTGGGATACCCGCTGGAGGGAGGGGTGCGGGGCAAGCTTATCTTCCCCTTTTCATGGGTTCATGCTTTTGTTTTTCAAACTCAAAACTACAAATAAAGTTTAGTAAAAAGAAACATTTAAAAAATCCTTTGCCTCTGTGTCTTTAATATAAGCATGACTTTCCTTACTTTAATATGTATAATCTGTATTCTGTGTCAAGAACAGAGGCTTGTATTATGCTTGTTTGAAGCTTAGCACCAATGAGGCAATCTATTAGATAGGTTTAAAATAAAAACCTTTGACTACTTACTCGTTTGACCAGTCGGCCACTTTGAGTATGCCCTGCAAGCGAGCAATGAGTCTGAAGACCTTTAAATGTATGGCGGAACTTCTCACTGAGTGAGCCCCGAAGACATGTACCATTCCCACGTGTTGCATGCATCATCTGACCCATCTGGACAGCACTGCCGCAGATACAGTTATACAGGGTTTCCTTAGGGCGATGAAAAGCTGCGACTCTCCTGAAGGCCTAAGCTGTTCGATTGCTGCCTCATAAGCTTCAAAGCATCTAACCAGGCAGATAGATGACTGTCCTGATACATGTCTTAGTTTTCCTGGGGATTTGGAAGGCCACAGCTTCAGAAAAAAATGTTCATTATCGGCCTGATGGACTCGGGCATGGGAAACTCTCTCACATTAAATAAGACAGAAAAGTAGACCCAACTTGGCCTTCAAAGCCTTTCTGCTGAGACCTTTGTTATGGGGCCATCTTAAGAGCAATTGAAGTACCTCATTAAGACCATACAGATGGGAAGGTTTAAGTTACTTACCAGTAACTATTGTTCTCCAGAATGGGTCTGGCATGGATCCAGATGCTCATGAATATTCCCTGTCGTCAGGCTGGGATTCCTCGGTACAAAAAACAGTTTCATTTTCACTTTAAAACTGTATTTCTCCTCTAAACCAATCACTGTCCTCTGAGCCACACTGCCCTATCCAATGACAGTTCTCTCCCCAGAGGGGCCAGGGGGAGGGTTGGCATGTGGATCCATGCCAGACCTGTTAGGCAGAATCCTGTGCAGTTCCCTTGGGGAACACTGCAGAAGACTACAGGAGCAAGCAGTAAACCCAATTGGTAGCAGTCTGCACCACCCAGATTTACCTGGTAGCTGTGGCTGAGCAGTCAGACTTCTCTCAAGAAGAGTAGGGCAGTATACAGAGGATACACAATAGGGCTAAAAACACTCTAGAGCAAGCAAACACTAACCAGAGCTTTGTATCAAAAGTATATAATTATTTATTTAACACACACTTTAAGAAATACACTAGCACTATATGGCAAAGAAAGTTTTAAACACAATCAGAAAAGTATACACAACTCCCTTAGTAATTATTAGACAAGTCTAAGTTAAAACACCACTATTTGTCAAAACAGATGTGAGCGTGTAACCTAGATGGCACTCCAATAATTCAGTTTAAAGGGAGAGAAAAAGGCAGGTCATGAAACACTTTTATAAGACCACAGCAAGTTAGTGAAGGCAGAGTCTACTGTAGAGCCAAAGTTCATAGGCCAGGCCCACTTTAAATGGAGCAAAGCGAAATGTGCCCAAGATCACACAGTTTAAAATGCACTAAAAGTCTTTGCAGAATGTTCAAAAGAGGTTGGGGTGATTCAAAAGGTAAAGTTAGAAGGTCTGGAGCCAACCCAGTTGGAAAGCCAAGGATTTAAGGGTCACCTTTAGCAATCCGTAGAAAGGGAGGCCAGGTGGAACACAGTACCTTAAAGAGAGAGGAAGCTCCAGCGGTGGCAGTTGTTCCTGGCAGTGGATGCAAGTCGTGGTTTCGACCAGGGGAAGAGAAGATCTCGTCGAGGAGGAAACTTGTAGTCGTTGCACTGCCCAGGGAAGAGACCAACCGCGGAGTTCGTCGGTTAAAAGGTGCATACCTTTTATTCGCGGTCAAAGTGGTGAAGCTTGGCTATCCGGCCGCCGGGGTGCTTGGCATGGGCGATTCGAATTCGAAATGGCGAACTGGTTGATCCCACCAGCTCAGAGGGAGAAGACTCTTCCAGCAGAAGATCTCCTCTTGTCGTCGGGAAAGTGGTGAGGTCTTTGCAGCAGGGCTCCACTGGTGGTGTCGTTGTTGCAGATGGCTTCAGCTTCTCCCCTCTTCGGATTCTTAAGTCCTGTGGCGACTTCTGAAGTTCCAGTCCCAAAGGCCCTGCTTTTATGCAGAAAAACCCCCATCCAACAGCCTAGCTGTCACTCACACATGCTAAGTGGTGAGCCGGGCGGCTCACCACTGGGCCAATCAGAATAGAGTGCGACTTGGGTTGCTAAGGCAACGCAGTCCAGGGTGCCAATTCCCCCCCCACACATCCTGTGGAACCCAGACAGAGTGGCACCATTTGGAGGGCTTCTGCGGAGAAGCCCGCCAAAAAGTGGAACAAAGGACCCGACCTTGGTCAGAGTTACAGAGACGGACACAAACGCCAATTTAGAAAAGAGTTCTGGCAAAAAGACCCAACCGGGGATTTAATATTAAATAAATAAACCGGCGTTATCTTTAACATTGCACCAAAAAAGTGGTGCGTTTAAAATCAATGGGAAATCCCATAGGAAATATTCTGGTGGAATATTTTGCGTGGTAACCACTGCCACCAGCCAGAAACTCGACAAGGGGGGACTGGACAGTGCCCCCTTGAAAACAGACCCAGGGGCAATCTAATTAACCCCTTCCAGTACTTCCACAATAGGACGGTTTGTACTGGTTCTGTTCACAATTTTGGACTAGTAAAGTCAATGGTGACTTTACATGCCCTGGGAGACAGTAGTCAGTCCCAGGGTATGGAGTCTATGTTTGGGGGGTCACTATGACACCCCTGTGTTACTGCACTGAGGGTGCTGTGTAACACATACACTAAAACAGATGATACCCTATGGAGTAAAAAGAAACCCCATAGCCCATAAGCACATAACAAGTCAAAGACATACCTCAAATCATGTCTAAGAGTGGGAGGAAAAGAGTCTCACTCTTAGCAGGAGAAAAAACAAACCCCAAAAATCCAGCAAAGCTGCTAGGGGACTCACTAGGTTTGGGAAATTATCCTTATACGAGAATTCTCCCTAACAAGACCCATGCTGGAGAACAATAGTTAAAGGTAAGTAACTTAAACCTTCTCCAGCATAGATGCACATGCTCATGAATAACAAATACACAGCAGTACAACAATACACAACCACGGAAGGTGGCAAGGTTCAACGGAAAAATATCACACAAAACAGGAACATGAATGAAGTCATTATTGTAACTTTTAATTACCAAAACTTTTATTGTGTTCCCTATTTAACCCTAGCCAGAAGAACACCCTAGCCCTGCAGGGTGGTCTCGCCCTTGGTTACGATGGTGCACCGCCTATCTAAAAGGATAGGAAGGGAGATATGCTAGTCCTAACTCTACAATGAGTAGTTGACAGCTCAATCTGGGAAAGTGTCCCAGAGGAGAAAACAAGGTGGGTTATTGTAGTGAAAAAGTTCACGGGGGAGTTGTTTCAGAGAGTTTATTCACCTTCCGCGAAGTGTGCTCCACCCACCCACGTACAAATTACGTGAATAATGCAGTTTACATAATACTTATGAAACCAATTACCTTCCTTATTTTTCGTGTGCGTCTATTGCTTTTGCACAACCAAGTCTACAATAGAGAATATTACATGGTTTCACAGAGGAAATTCGAAAGGCACAACATTTAGCTGGGGGAACATGGGAACACGGGAACACAGGAAACCTCACCCGGCCCGGAGAGCAAACGGGGGGGAAAGCGTACAGAAACCGGCCTTCCCACAGAAAGGAGAACGCATCCCCCAAGCTCCTCGGATAATGAAATCTGATGGCAAACATCTGGCATTTGGAGGACGCCGCTGTGGCAAAAAGATCGATTGGGCATCTGCCCCATTTGAGAAACTGGCAGTCTACCTGAATCCTGACGAAGCAACCACTTGTGGCAGGAGAGCAGTTCCGTGCTAAGGGAATCTGTAATGGTGTTCTTGACTCCCGGCAGCTGGAGAGGAACGAGGAACCTCCCCTGTCTGACGGCCCAGTGCACAAGTCCTGGTCTTCCTTGGAGAGTGCCGAGAGATCGGGTTCCCCCCTGCTTCCTGATGTAGAATATGGTGGTGGTATTGTTCGTGAAGATCCTCACCACCTTGTCTTTCAGAGACGGTAGGAACGACTTGAGGGCCCAGAACACTGCTCGTAGCTCCAGGATGTTGATATGCAGATCCTTCTCCTCCGGCAGCCACAGGCCTCTGGCGTGCAGACGTCCAGTGTGCGCTCCCCAACCTTCCAGGGAGGCGTCTGTGGTATCCGTCTCCTGGTATGGGGGGTTTCGAAATCCCGTGTCTTGGGCGATGTGGGAGCAGACTAGGTATACGTGTATGCCCTGCAGACAGATGTGCTGCCATTGATGCCAGGCATTTTGTGAATACATGTAAGCCCTGCAGACATAGATGTGCCGCCATTGGTGCCAGGCATTTTGTGAACACTCTTAGGGCCGACTTCAAGTCGAATGGCAGGGCCTTGAACTGGTAGTGCTGGCCCCGCACCACGGAACGTAGAAATTTCCGATGTTTCTTGTGAATGGGGACATGGAAATAGGCATCCGCCAGGTCCAACAACATCAAGAAATCCCCTTTTTCCAGTTGGCTGAGCACGCGCTGCAACGTGACCATTCTGAATTTTTGAGACTACGTATTTGTTCAGATGTCGTAGGTCCAGGATGGGTAACAAGCCCCCGGTCTTCTTTCTGACTAGAAAGTACCTAGAATAGACTCCAGAGCCCCGAAGCCTTTGGGGAACTAGCTCTATCACCCCTTTTCAAAGCATGGCTCGTACCTCTTCCAGAAGTTGAGGGATGTGCAGCTCCTGATGGGGAACCAGCGGAATAAAAGGACACCTGCGTTGGAACTCCAATGTGTGCCCCTGGGCGACAGCGTCCAGCCCCCATCTGTCGGTGGCGATCTTCCTCCACTCGCTGACGGACCTCATCAGCCGGCCTCCCACCGCGGTGCACGAGTGGGGGCCCGATGTCTTGGTGGTTCAGGCTTGCTTGGGTGCCAGCGTCCTGCCTTGCGGAGGACAGCAACGCTGTCCTCTGCTAACGAAGGCCTGGGAGCGGCTTCTGTAGGCTTCTTGTGTTGAGGACCGGAAGGATGTCTGTAAGACGTGGAGAAACCTTTTGATGACCTGCTCGATATTCCCCTGGAGGAGCGAAAAGAAGACGAGCAGTGCTGCTGGAGAGTGCTGAGGGAACTGGCAGTCTCTGTATCTGTTTTGATGGCCTGGAGGGACTTGTCGTAGGCCTTCCCAACCAGATTTTCCGCGAAGGGTATATCCAGTAGCTTCGCTTGGACCTCCTGGCGGAAGTCAGTGGCCTTCATCCATCCCTGCCGACGAAGGCAGAGACCGTTCCCCATCTGCAGAACCCTGTGTCGACGACGTCCACTGCCACTGTGATGGCATGGTCCGATGCCACTTCCCCTTCCTGGAAGAGGGCAAGGGCTTCCATTGTCTTATCATTGGGGAGGAACTCCAGGATCAGTCCTAGCTTGTACCACAATTCCCTGTCGTACCTGGCTAGGATCGCCAGGGCGTTGGCCGCATTGATAATGGACGTCGCTGTGTGAATCACCTTCTTCCCCATGGGCGTCCATCCTTTTTCCTCGCTGTCCGGAGGGACTGACAACGATGAGGACGGGTTAACCGACCATTTCCTCACGGCTGCCGACACTATCGAGTCCGGTGATGGTCACCACCTCAGGCACTTAGGTGCACAATCTGGCACCTATACTTCTTCTCCAGCACATCCCGCTTAGCTGGAGCCGTGGAAGGGTTTTTCATGAAGGCCAGGCCTTCCTCCCAAATACCGTCCAGAAAAGGCACAGCCATGACCGTCTTCCTTTTGGCCTCTCGCCTTTGGTAGAAGAAGCCCTCATTCTTGGTTTCCTCAGGCACCAGCTGAAATAGCTTGGAGGCCCTGGCGGTAATGGATTTGAACGATCCCACCTCATCCGGTGGGAAAACCTTCTGAGGAGCATCCAAATATGGCAAGTGATTTTCCGCTGGGACGAAGTCTTCATCTTCATCCATGCTCGTGGCCGTATCTGTCCCTGTCCCTGTCCCTGTCTCTGAGTCCGCTGGAGGACGGGGGGGCTAGGGGCCTGATGCAATAGAGGAGGTTGAAATGGGGGCATAAGGTGGTCCTTCCTCTTTTTAGACAGAGGCTGATCGGGGGCCTGAGGCATTCTCAGCTGGATCTCTGACACGAAGGTGTGGAGAGTTGATAGGATGTCCAATGAAATGTCCTTCGGCTGAGAGGGCAAAGAAGGAAAACTCAGCCCTTTGCCACTGTTGTCCTCATCGTCCTCGTGGACCGTATGCATGCACTCTTGATCTTCGTCGTCCATGGACGACACCTCCATAGTTTGAGCGGTGACCTGGCAGGACTGTTTTGGGGCCTCCTCGCCCCCCCCTTTTTTCCTCCCTGAGGGTTCTGAAACAGAACCTGGGCCGGTGCCTTTACCCAGTCTGGTGTGCCTTCAGTCTTTGCAAAGGCCTATGCAGTGGTGTTGCACCGTGGGGGCAGGGACACTTTCTGAGCTGCGTGAGCCACCCTCATAGGATGAGCGCCCGTAGCTGCCATGGTAGTAGTAGCCGCTGACAAAGTCGACAATGAGGAATTTGTCTGTGCCGGTTGAGCCTGCTTCGACTGCGCAACCTTCTTTTCCTCTGTCCTTGGCTTATCGGTTTTCTCCCGTAGCTTAGCCGGGGTGGACAACTTCCTTTCTGAATAGGAGCTTGACGGTAGGCTAGCTATGAAGGCAGAGGGGAATACTGATCGCGCCCTATCCAACATGGGACCCACATCAGCAGCGAACCCGGTGGACTCGGACTTGCAGATTCTGGCCTTATCGTAGACCCCACAGATGCAGCGACCTCAAAACACTTAGAAGACCGCTCCTCGTACCAGCCAGTACTGGACAAGGCATGACCCTGCTCGGAGCACGGGTCATAGGCCTTGTTCAAGTTAAGCCAATGCTGCCAGCCTACTATGCCTGTCTTTCATCGTCTTCTTAGAGAAACCGAGGCATATCTCGCGCTCTACCTCCTTATGGTCCGGGTGTTGCAAGTAGAGGCCTTGTAGGTGCTTGTCTTCCACAAACACATTCCGTAACCCGCATTTGGTGCAGGGCCCGAACAAGGACCTTCTCTCCTTCTCCTCCGTCATGGTCGGAGGGCGCAAAGAATGCCAAGGATGGTGTCATGGGTATCAGGCAAATAGTTGGGGCAAGCTGGGTGGAGGCTTGGCAGGCCTGGCATAGGCACACAAAGAACCCATAGCAGATCCATCCTTTACTTTCTTCCTAGTGTTTGTAGTAACTTCCTGGTTACCACTTCCTGTTGCCAAACAGGAAGTGCGTGACAATTCATGAGCTCTCTAGTGTTTGGGTGTGGCTGGCTATATAAGCCACACCCAAGAATCTTCCAGTGCTTCGTGTTGCTTACTGTGAGCTGCATCAGCAACACACTTGCCGTGCTCTGGATCAGCCAGCTTCTGCTTACCTGCTCCTGATCATCCTGCTTCAGCTTACTTGCTCCGGATCATCCTGCTTCAGCTTACCTGCTCCGGAACATCCTACTTCTGTTTACCTGCTTCGGATCCTTCTGCTTCAGCTTACAGGTACTGCGTGTTTTCTCCATGCCGCGGCTATCTCCGGTCAAGAGGGGACTTCAACACCGGCATCTGTAAGAACAAAGAAGAACAGCATTAGCGCGCGCACTGCAATAACGCTGCACATACTCACCAAATCTTCCCGCGACGCTGGTATCCAGGTCAGTTGTGCGAGCGCACAAACCCCTGCAAAAGAAAGAAGAGACATTAGTCATTGCGCTCGCCCTAATAACGCAGTATATACTTACCAATATCTCCGTGCAAACTTACCAGACCACCAAGTCTTCGGTAGCGCTGAACCCGGACTCGAGGCGCTAATATCACGTAATCCACTCCTGCAAGGGAAGGAAAAGGAGAGATATTACCAGATGCGCTCAGATTTAAGGCGCTACGCTTACCTACCAGCAGCTGACTTCAGCACGCAGCGCTACTCACCCACAAAATACGTAGGCAAACAAGGACAATCCGAACAATTCAGGACACTAAACAGTCTCTGCGCAACCTTCACTTGGAAAAGACTTCTAGCCAGTGAAGAAACTGATGCCTTGAACACTTGGCTTCGCTGTGAAGGCATATAACAGCGTGTGGCATCTGAACTCAGCCAACAGACATTGGCATCATCCATATGAGCGAATCACGCCCCTGCGAATGCAGGATGGAGTGCACACCTTACTAAAGATCAAGGTAAACCCTTAGGGGACATCACAGCACACCTTAAAGTAAAGGGAAGGGCCCAGGGGAATCAGGTCTGAGTGTTTACCTTGTATTTGACAGGAATCCCTCTGGGTGAAAACAGGGGAAGTGAGAACTCGGGGGTCAAGGGAGGCTCATCCATCGCTCCTGCAGAGACACAGGCGAGTGTGACAGATGGCCTTCTAGAATCTTCGATGAATCTTTGCCTTTGAAGGGCGTAGAACATCACCAACAACGGATCCCCAATGTCGGCAGATGAGGGAAAGTGCACACAGGCTCTTTGGAACAAAAATAGAACTTTTCTTGTCCAAAAACTATACAAATAGCCCAAAGAGCAACTGAAGGACTCCCAATACTGAAACGTGCGGTAAAAATCTGAGGATGGCTGCCAGAGGAGGGGCTTAGGTAGAGGACTGTCTTCAGATGGGGGCAGTCTGACCCAGAGGACAGTTATTGGTTTAAAGGAGAAATACAGTTTTAAAGTGAAAGTGAAACTATTTTTTCTTTAACTGATGATTCCCTGCCTGACGATGGGGAATATTCATGAGCATGTGAATCCATGCCAGACCCCATGCTGGAAAATATTTCATAGTTAGTGGCCGTAGAGTCTAAACTTCTTTCAGTTGCCTGTGGATCAAGAAATGTTCCCTGATCAGGGCCCCTTCTACATATTCATGCCCCGCTAAGATGGTTGATCTAAATGTGTTCACAATCCTATAAGATTTCCTTTGAGCAGCTAGTGCCATCAAAAAATGTACTACATGAATCCCATTGCTCTAGAAGTTTATAGATCTCTCTCCAAGCAATAGCTACTCCATTTTGACCAAGCTGATCTATAATCTATAATTGTTTAGTTCCAGGGGCCCAGAACTCCTTGATGACATATTCAGATTGTTCTGAAAGACGTGGCTTTCTCCAGGCACCTTGAATTGGACTAAACCCTTCTAGCACCAGCGGATTAGGAATGTTCAGACTTTTCAGAAGCAACTACCCCTATAAGGGAACAACAACAGGCTCTGAGTCGACATCGCCAAGAAGGAGGGGAACCAGGGTTAACCCCGCCAGGCTGCATGACCAACAGCAGCCTCACATCCTGCCTCCTGACTTGAGCCAACGTTCTCACGATCATTGCAAAGGGGGGTAGGCAAAGGCCATCCCCGCTCCCAAGGTCTGCAGGAAGGCATCTGTCGACAATGCTTCCAGATCTGGCGTCCAGCTGTAAAACCTGGTGAACTACTTGTTCAGTCTCGAGGTGAAGAAGTCTGTCTGACAAGGAACCCTCATACACATCAGATTCCTGAATACTTCCCTGTCCTGCTCTCAGTCGCTGGAATCAACTAGATACCTGGAGTTCCAGTCTGCTACTTTGTTGGAGAGGCCTGGTAGATATTCTGCCATTGCCAAGATCTCTTTCTTCACACCGAAATGCCAGAAATCATTGGCTAATTCCGCTAGCATCTTGGGCAGTTGAAGTATCTCACTGCTGATACATTTTCCATCTTCAATAATGGACAACACTTCACTCTGTCCCAAATCAAGCTCTTCACTGCAAATGGGCCAGACAGATTTCCACGAGTTGATATTCAGTTTCAACTCCTGTCTGGGCCATCTCTCACCCATCGACAGATCTCTGCAACAGGCTCCCCAGCCCCTCCAGCTGGCATCTGACTGTATCACTAGGTCCAGGGAAATGACAACTATAACTCTCCTCTTCCAAGCCTCCATCTGCTGGAACCACGAGGAGAGTTCTGTCCTTGCTTCCTCCAACATAGGCAGGCGCTGGTCGTACGAATTACCTCACCCGAGGTAATGAATTTTCAGATGCTGCAGGGCTCGCTAGTGCAGTGGACCGGGAAAGATCGCTTGAATCAAAGAGGCAAATCTTCCCACAATCATGGCTGAGTCACTGAAGAAGATCTGGTCCTTCGAGAGGATTGACTTGATCTCCTTTTTGATGGCATTCAACTTGGACAAAGGCAAACCGATTAAACCTGCTTTTGAGTCGGCGAGGACCCCAAGAAATTCCAACTTCTGCGAGGGACTAATATCTGACTTCATATTTACGACAATTAAAAATTAAGCAATGATTAACATATTGCCCAGATTATGGTCAGCAAGTAGAACAGCATTAACAAACAAATATGTAAATGGACAGCCACTAAATAACCAATGGCCTGAGCTGAGCTAAACAACCAACCCATAAATAAAAAAATAAAAATAAACAATTGTAAACAACCCTGACAATCCACAGGGTTTGTGTATAGACTGCCTCTCGTCACAATCGGGGCCTTGCCCAGAGGGCATTCAATCTAACGGGTGGAGGGCAAGATATATCCTGGGGGAGAGGAAGACTGGCGGAGTAGCCACCTTGGAGCTCTTGCAGGCCTCCGGAAAAGTCAGCAGATCTCCCTCTACAGCCCCCCAGGTCAAACCATCGTAAAGGCCACCTTGTTTTGGGGCCTGTGTTGCGTCATCAGGAAATCATTGCAGAAAATGTATACAGGGACACCAGGTCTCAAGGTAGTCGGGTAATTCCCCATTTGTTTGTAGCATAAATTCTGTCCATCGCTAATGCGAGCCGGATCCTACTCCACCATCCAAGAACATCCGGGAGCGCGCTCCCTTTCCAATTATGTGCCAGTGTGATCCGGGCTGCTACCAACAGATGCGTAATAAGTTGGCCGTTGCAACCAGCAATCTTATAAATCTCCTCGGGGACCACATTGTCCAGTAGTATAGGTAAAGGAGCTAACAGAAGATCTATCCCCACTATTCTCTTGATGTGGGACATAATATCTTTCCAATATTGTTGTATAAGGTGGCATGACCACCACATATGAAGGAGGGAGGGTGCAGAGGAAGGGTGCATATGATGGAGACGTTCAGGGGTAAGGTACCAACGGGTGAAAAGTGTGTAACTATTTTCTCTGAGTTGGACACATCGAGATGACTTGGAGGTCCTAGTCCAAGTATTAAATCAAGTAAGTTCATCAATAGTTTGTCCAATGTCCGTCTCCGACTGAGCCATGTAAGTATGCAGGGGGGGGCAACCGTTTCCCATTAAGAATCTCATAGAGAGTGGAGATTTTGCAAGATGGGTGGTCGCTGATAAACAGATCCTCAAATGTATTGGTGTCCATCTTCCCCCATTCGTCAGATTTGGTGCATCTGCAAACAGTTGGCTAATCGTCCGCAACCCACCCACTGCCCACTGGGTAAAGGCCCTTGGAGCACAACCAGGTGTAAAAGCTGGATTTAATAGAACCAGGGTCATGGTGGAGGGAGCCGAGTACAAATTATTTCTTTTACTGACCTCAACAAAGTCTTGGTGGTTGGCAAAACAGAACTGGGATAGCGCCTAGTCTTACGGGGAATTCAACACCACTCATGTAAAGGCGCCCCCAACCCGTCACGCTCAATCCCAACCCAGTGGTTCTGCTCCATGTCAGCACTACAATCAAGAAACAAAAGGAAGCTGTGAGGAGTAATAATCGCTTTCCAGGTCAGGCACCCCCAACTCGCCATTGGGCCTAGTAGCTAGCATGGTGCTCCAGGATACCCTAGGGACTTCTTAACCCAAATAAACTGAGAAACCTAAAGACCTTCTTTGGGAAGATCAGCGGAAGGGCCTGCCAGACATTTAGAATCTTGGATAAAACAGACATTTTAACTGCAGTGATTTTCCCCGAAAAGGAAATCTCATTTTGGGACCACCTCCCAAGTCCTCCCAAAGCATAAGAGAGGGATGTTACTAGAAAACAAGAGTGAGTGAGCCTTAGTAAGATTAATTCCTAAATAACGTATAAAGGCAGGGCTCCAATGAAATTAATACTGACTTCAGGGACTCAACTACCCTCTCTGGTTTTGTTATATTTAGAAGAGAGACCATACATATGCGAAGCCATAACTGGTCACCCACTGCGTCTTGTTGACTGATGCTTTTCACTATAAGACTGCGGATCAGTTACACGCTCTACGATTGGTAAGTGGAACACTGCTGAGGAGAAATTCTAACCAAATAATTTTGAACGTCATTACCGTTACACTAACCCAAGTTTTTCTGGGTTAAAGTTCTAGCTTCCACTGATTAGCATCCACCATTGAATGTCTGGGAGCTCCATGGTATACTCTTGAATTATGTACCCTACAGTTCTAAACAAAGTTCACTCTGCATTTATTCTGTATTGAGCTGTGTGAGAGACACAGAGGAGTTCTATTTTAGGGTGACCAGTAGTTTTAACCTCTTAAGTGGCAAGGACGAGATTGCTCGTCCTTTTTACATAGACTTACATAATAGCCTGGCACTTGAGGGTTACCGCAGATTACTCACTAATACGGCTTAAAAACGTAGGCTTTTCCTATGAAATCGTGTTACCCCGCTACTCACCTGAGGTAAATATTGGGCTGTTGCTGCATCCTCAGCTTAGAAGAGGGATATTTTTAATATTTCCCTACATTCACATTAGTACCAATGGCTCAGTTTTATTTTTATTTTGACAGCCTATAGTGTGGAGGAAATACCTATTTTGAAATTGATTCAACTATGACTATTGGGGTTCAACATTTTAGAGCCCTAGCATTATAAGTGACCTTAATTCTATTGCTCCTGATAAATGTTTACCACAAAAGGGATTATGAACAGAAACATGTTGAGAGTTGGCTGAAGCTGAAGGGCAGAGGTTTTTGTGTATAAACATTCTAGTACATAGAGTCAACACAACTCTTTTGAGATTGTAAATTATATACTACACTAACATTCTGCAGGCTCTATGTAGTAGAGCGTTTCCTATCTAGAGAGGTTGCGAGCCACTGTCGAGTAAATTGTACATATCTTGCTAATTGTAAAAAATTAATTGTGTCTGTGTTTTGTTTTTACATAAATGCGCTATTTGAGATTTTGTATGTATTTTATTCATTATTTGTTAAAATTAAGTAATAATGTTTTTTCCATTAACTTTTGACTGACCTTCTGCATTACAAAATAGGTTGCCATTTTCCCTACCTCATTATTTTGAATTACTGTTCTGATGACCGGAAAGGGGCCCCGGTGTTCCCTCCTTGTTTTTTGCATATTTAGAATATACAAATTAGAATAATTTATTTTAAAGCCTGAAACCCCGCGAAATAACTCTAAAGTATATTTTAAAAAAAGCAGATTGTCTGCATGCAGAGCTAATTTATGGTGGACCTGACCGATCTTCATGCCTACTATCTGGTTGTTTGATCGCATTCGTAACGCCAATGGCTTCGTTACTAGGGCGAAAACTAAAGGGGACAAGGGGCAGCCTTGGCGGGTGCCTCGAGATAGGGGGATTGGCCTTTGCCAGAGCAGTGCTACAACCGCGCATTTATGCGATGATTTTCCTTGATCACAATATCAGCCAACAACATTTCGAGTGGAATCTTTTTGGGAGCACATATGTAAGCGTTTCTCTGTCAAACGCGACAGAGGTTTACCAATTGAAGCTGAACGGCCAGTCGAAGTTTTCCTCATGTCATGAGGACACCAAATAATACGTCCTGTGGCCCTGATCATTCATGTAAAGAACAGCTGTTCTTAAAAAACGGTCACAGTGTTATCACGTCACCTTATGAAAAAGGTTTGCACCAACTCAGAAACAGGAACACGCAAACGCAGCGATTTGGAGTGCAATTTGATTAAGACTGACTCAGAGGAGAGGGGGGAGTGGCCAACAGCGCAATGAGGACGACGCAGGTTTTCGTTGCTCCCGCAACCGCCGCAGAAATCCTGCTTCAATTGCCTGTTGCCGCCAACTGCAGGGTGTAAAATTCACCTGGTGCAGAGTGGTGCCGAGGAGAGGTCGGGAGCGGGGCTGATCGTAGCGCTCCCAAGATGGCCGCCTAAATACGGTGACCCTGTTTTTGGCGCCGGCAGTGTGGAGTGGCGCTGTCTTGGCCCTCGCGGGGCCCCTCTGGACGCCTGCAAGGAAGTGCGCCCCATCTGCCCAGGAGCTGCTCTGGCCGGCTGCTGGCCGCGACCCCGCTCGAGGGACCGAGCGGGAGGTGTCGCTGGTGTTGCGGCGGACTCCAAGCGGCTGCCGCCCTGTGGGGGAAATCCTGCCCCGGCCTTCGAGACTGTGTGCCGGCTCTGACCGGAGCGTAAGAAACTGACTGGAGGCTCTGCGGGGGGCAGGGGGGTCCCTGCCAGCTCGTGTGCCTATCACTGGCGAAGCTCCCCCGCCCCCTGTCGGGACGTGGAAGGTCCTCGGCGGGCGACTCCAACACTTTGCGGCGGAGTTGGGACTGGGTGGGACACAGTCGGCTCCCCGGTCCTTGGCTTGCGCGAACCGAGGCATGGCTGCGACGCAGAGGGACCCGAGGACCAGCGACACCCTTCTGTGGTGACAACTTCTGAGGACACATTGACTTGCCTGGTGCCCCACAGACTGCTTTACCGGTGGCACCCTGCGACCTGTGCCCATGCCGGTGGAAGACTGCCACAACGCTAGCCCCCTTCCAGGACTGGAAGACCTGTGGCACCCGAGCCACTGGCCCCATATTTGGCCCTCGGATAACTGCAATCACGGCAAGTACTTGCAGTGGGGGTCCCCTTTATTCATCCAACGCGCATGAGCTGGCCTACGGGTCGGTGGGTCGCTGAATGCCCCGGCGGAGCCACGGGGTGACGGTGGGGTGTGCCCGGGCCCCAGCAGACACACAGCTCGCCGCGCGCGATGTTGCAGGCGCTCTGAGGCTCCAGAGCATCGTGCTGCCCCGCTGATTCAGCGGCTTGAATCAGTGGTGGTGTATATTGCCACCTGTGTAATCAACAAACTCGGCCCTCCACCCCCCCCTGCTCACATCATGTTTGGTCCGGTGGAAGCATAGTGTGTTGCTCTTTGGATACACCTAACACCTCTGCGACCCCGGGGGGCAGGAGGAAGGCCTGGCACTACAGCATTGGACACCAAAAGGCAGTCTCGCGGACCTACCGCTGCGTGGCTGGGTTGTGGGACTGACCTGGCCGGCATCCACTGAGACCCCAATAGACATACAGCGGTGACACCGCGGTTGCCGGCCCGGCGACGACCATGGGCAAAGAGAAAACAAGAAAATCTACTATGCAGAATAGGATCGAGCAATACACTGTTCCTTCCTTGCAGCTTGTGGATCCTCCGCCGCAGCACCCTGATGATGCGGATGCAGAACACACGCTCTCTCTCAGGGACTTTATGGCTGCCATTGCGGACTCCCGCTCATCCATGGAGCAAAAAATAGACGGAATAAGTTTGGACGTCTCCCTCCTCAGAATGATCTGCAGAAACTGTCGGAACGCACCGGGGAAGCGGAACAACGCATCTCGACTACGGAAGACGGGCTTCACATGGTGCAACACCAGCTTCACGGAGTCTCCGCTACACTCAAGGACCTGGAAGCCAGGGTGGAGGAGGGAGAAGGGAGGTCCAGGCGGAATAACGTCCGCACTCTTGGTATCCCTGAGAAGGAAGAGGGACCCAGCATGGAACTTTTTCTGGAACAACTACTAACAGATTTATTCGACCTGCAGTCCTTCTCAAAAATGTTCTCTATTGAACAAGCACATCGTATGCCGGCAGGTAGACCAACGCCTGGGGCTCCACCGCGCACTGTAATAGCGAGATTCTTAAACTACTGGGACCGAGAAGCCTTTGCTACAGCTTGCAAGAACCAAGGGCACGATCACCTTCAATGGGTCCAGACTGGCCTTCTTTCCCGACTACACGAAGGAGGTACAGAAGGTGAGGCAATCCTTTGGGAAGCTTAAAAAACAACTACAGGTGCTGGGAGTCAAGTATGGGCTGCTCTTCCCTGCCCAATTGAAAATCTACCATAAAGGCACAACGGTCCACTTCGACAATACCGATGAGGCATGGCACTGGGCAGAGCAGCACATCGTGGGGAACTGGTCCACACTCCGAGGCAACAGAAATGGAAATCATGGGCCACCGCCAGACCGGCGTCGCAGGCCGGACAGACCACCGCGGGTTGACCCACCAATGAATGGAGGAGACAAACTCCCACCTTGACTCTCGTCTAGGGCTCACCCTTCTGGCTGGCATCTAACCTCCCTACGGACAATACCAAAGCTGGGACTCGTGGGGCTACCAATGGCGGCTCACATACAAGATGCGGTAAGCGGAAAGTTGCTACTCTAACACCGGGGCTTATAAGGGGGTAGAAAATGCAACAATCCCCTCCCCACCCCCCAAGTTTTCTAGTTGAACTTTAACAGGGGTTGTTTAAGTTGTGTAACGCTCACCTGATTCTCGCAGAGGCGCCGGTCTTGACTGGGCGACTACCGTATCTTCAAAGGTGATGTGTAGCACCCGGTTGGCTCTTTGGGCTGGACCTCTGTGCACTGTATGCCTGACTTCAAGAGTAAGATGTCTGCAGACAGAAAATATGGGATTAATGAACTGGGTTATTGGGGTGTCCCTATCTCTTCCCTTTTTTGCTCTCCTGTAGACCCCCAAAGGTTAACGCTCTCACCTTAGGTAAGTGAATGCCGAGCTCTCCATCTGCCTCGGGGCAGGGTGCTGTAACCAGTTTCTTCACTGGATCGGTAGCGCAGGCCTCTTGACTTCAGAGGACTGCTGTCCGTCGTTTACTGCACGAACGGTAAGTTTCGAGTAATTCTATTGTCTTTAAAGTCTTTAGCAATGATGTCTCTTGTTTTGCAGGTTCCGGCGATGGCGGATGACGGGCTGAAGTGAGTTGAAGATGGAGTCCGTATGATGAATAGAAGCGCCTAGAAGCACGTAATTAAGCGCTTGTTGCCTGCTTCACGATGCGCTCCAACTGTCTTTTATTTTGCAGGTACGAGTTCGGAGCGGCTGCAGGGTGCCGGAATACCCACTGGGGTTGATGTGGAAAGGAGTAATGGCACGTGAGTATTAAAGTTCCCCAATGTCTTTAAACGCACCTTGTTTTGTCTTTCAGATGCAGGATGCAGCGCCGAAGGCCTCCGGAGCGTGCGAAGAGTCGGTAAGCTTTTGTCTTTCAGATGCCGGAATGCAGTGTGAAGACCTCCGGAGCGCACGAAGAGTAGGTAAGCCTTTGTCTTTCAGATGCCGGAATGCTAACCTGTTCTTTCTTGTCTTTATAGGTGTTGCTGAAGACTGGATTCAGGATGGTAAGCCTTTTTCCTTAGGCCCAGGATCCGATGCAGAAGACACGATGAGCGTTCTGCTGCAGAGGATGCAGAATAACGCAAAGCAAGATTCATCCACCGGGTGTGGTTTAAATAGCCTCCTGTAGTGCTTAGGAGTCTCCTTCCACAGCCACGCATAGGTAAGAAAACAGTTCCTGCTTTCCAGAAGAGTTCCAGTGTTCTGAATCTAGGGAGTGGCTCCTGCCCCACCCAACAGGAAAAGTAGTTCCAAACAGAAGAGGATCAGAGGCTCAGCTGGCAGGCAAGTAAGCAGCATGGTCTGCTGCAGGTAAGTCCACCCAAGCATTATGAGCCCGGCGCTTCCAGCGCTGGGACTGGGCACATTTATGAGCCTGGTGCCACTGGCGCCAGGACTGGGTCCAAAAGGTCCCAATTGGGACTGGTTGGCCCTCGGAACCTGGGTTATGGATCTGCTTCCAAGGGAGTTGGGAAAACCCTGACCTTTTGGAAGCAGAGATCATGACACTTTAACAGGGGTTGTTTAAGTTGATGCTCTACCTTTTTTGATTGTCAGCAATGTTTGGGCGACAGGTACTTCGGGGTGGGGAGGAGTATAGGGTGGGGGTGGGAAAGGTTTATTGGGAAGACTTTGTTTATTACCCCAGGATCAGCCCTCCCCTGTATATATTGAGGGTTGGTATGGCTCCTGGCCAATTGAGACCGCAATATGCACGAGCAGCACTTCAACGTTAATCTCTGTCTATCTTGCAATACGCCACTGCGCAATACGCACAATGTCCTCCTGCCCCTCAGATAATCCTGGTAGAAGCTATCTGACCAATCCCACCCGCCCATGACCACGCGCCCCAACTCCCTTAAGGTCCTCACCTGGAATGTGAACGGATCGGGGTCAACGATTAAAAGACACCTGGTTAAGCAATTACTCTCCAGATATTCCCCCGATGTGGCCCTGCTTAGCGAAACACACCTTGCTGGAACACAATGCAAATTTTTTCTTCGTACTAATTACAGGACCGCCTGCCATGCAGGATACTCCATGGGGTCCAGAGGCACTCTCATCCTCATACACAAGCGTATCCCTTTTGCCTTGCAAGCATTAGAACAGGACCCCCGGGGACGCTACGTGATGGCGCTCGGGACAATGTGGGGGGAAACATTTGGGATAGTCTCGATCTACTCCCCGCCTGGACTGGGGCAAGAACTTCTCGATGACTTGACCACCCTTGTGGGCAAACATCAGCCGGATAAATGGTTCCTGGGTGGTGATTTCAACGAGGTTATGTGTAATACCCTGGATCGCTCCCACCTTCGACAACGTAACTCACACCTCCCCACAAAGCTGTCTGCCTTTGTCTCTGCCCTGGATCTCTGATGTATGGCGGGAACTGCACCCGGGAACCAGCGGGTTACTCATTTCACTCCAGAGCACACGCTTCCCTCTCCAGGCTCGATTACCTATTCGTACCACACACCGAGCTCTTTAGAATACTTTCTGCTGACCTGCTCCCCCGGGGAGTCACGGACCACTCACCTTTGTCGGTGGAGTCACGACTGCAGGGAATAAAACCCCCTAGAACGTGGCGACTGAACTCCTATTATCTGGGCCTCCCGGAACTAATTGACCGCCTTACAGAAGTCTCGACTGAGTACTTTGAGATTAAAGACACCGGCGATAGTAATCCATTGGTGTTATAGGAGGGCTACAAGACCGTGCTGCGGGGGGAGATAATCTCATTGACGGCGAATAGGGGGAGGGAGAGGCTCTGGAAGATAACTGAGGCGGAGATGGAAGTAACCCACCGAGAGAATGAACACACTCTTAACTCTACCCCTCAGACCCACATGTCCCTTAAACGCGCCATTGAATATCTCCGACACCTCATGCTAGACAACGCGAAACAGGCCCACTGGGAAACCAGAGCGAGGGTGTACGAGCTGGGGGATAAAGCGGGGAAGATGCTCGCGTGGTTGGAAAAAAGAGATGAGGGGCAACGCTGTGTTCGGGAGATCATTACCCCATTGGGTGAGACATGCCGGTTAGACGCTGAGATAGCAGATGCCTTTGCCCAATTCTATGCCACACTGTATCAGGCCCCAACTCTGCCCCTGGACCCGACCCTTTTAAACGGCGTGGTCATTCCCACTCTGTCGATTCATCAAAGGGAGATGCTGGACTCCGAGCTTTCGGAGGCCGAAATAACAGAAGCCCTCGGACAACTGCAGCCGGGGAAATCCCCGGGTCCGAATGGGTTCAAAGTTGAAACCTGGCAGAAGTTAGGGAGTAGTAACATAGCACCTCCCCTGCATCAGATGTTGTTGGCCGCCCGGGAGAGGGGTTCTCTTCCAGATGACTTGTGCAAAGCAACTATAGTGGTTATTCCTAAGCCTGACAAACCCCAGGAGCAATGTGCTTCTTATAGGCCGATCTCGCTGATTAACGGAGAAGCCAAGGTCCTGGCCAAACTCCTAGCCAACCGGCTTCAACGTGTGGCGGACACGCCGATACATCCGGATCAGTGTGGCTTCATGCCCCACAAATCGACCCGAATTAATTTGACTCCACGATATGTCCATATAGGTTTGACATCCAGGGCTTCAAATACCTGGGGATCCGGATAACATCTGACCTAACCAAATATGTAATGCATAATCTCCAACCGGTTATGGACAGGTTCGCTAGAGACATCCGTCACTGGAAGCTCCTCCCTTTGACCCTCATGGGACGCGCTGCGCTCTTCAAAATGATGTTGCTTCCTAGATTCTTATATGTCCTTCAGAACGCCCCAATTATAATCTCCACCTCTGAATTCACCCGCATTGAAACTCTCCTTAGGGAACTCATATGGGGGGGGGAGGCCAGTCACGCATAGCATTGCGCACTCTACAGAGGTCGGTTTGGGAGGGGGGATTGGTGTGCCCCGCCTCCAGACCTACTACTGGGCTTCACAACTAGCAGTGGTTAATGATCTACTTCACGGGGACCGGGCACTACCTCACATCCGGGCAGATGTGGAGCCTTTGCAGGGCACGGACCCGCTGCAGGCACTGTATCAATCTCCACGGAGACCTCCCCTGCCCACAACCGAGGCCCACATCACCGCCATTTGGAGACAAGCACACGGGTTTGTTGGGTGGGGAAACAAATTAACTGCAGCGCAACCCCTATGGCGAAATAGTAACCTGCAGGAGCTGAGGAAACTTGAACCATGGCCGCGATGGGTGAGGGCGGGACTCCTGAAGGTTGGAGATGTCCTCAGAGATGGGAAATTGGCCTCATTTGGGGACATGCAGTGCAAATTCAATTTGGCTACAAATGAACGATATCATTTCACGCAACTGACCCATGCCCTCTGGACCCATATACCCATAGACGATACGATCCCCGACTTTACACCGATAGAACGCAATATGATCCCCGCACACATCCCCAACAAATGCACATCCATTCTTTATAACGCCATCACATCCTTCGCTACCCCCGAGTTATCAAGACTAAAAACCAGGTGGGAGAGTGATGTGGGGGTAATAGATCCAGAGGACTGGATCCAGGTCCTAATGCATCCGCGAGAGGTGGCCATCTCATCTAGGCTCAGGCTGGTGCAACTCAAAATCCTTCATAGAGTATACTACCCCTGGACCGTCTTGTATGGTTGAAAAAGGGCAACAAACCCGAACTGTCTCCGCTGTGGGGAGGAGGAAGGCACCTTCTACCATATCCTGTGGTCATGCTCCCGGATCCGCACCTACTGGAATGCTTGTTGCACGGAATTGTCCAGGGTACTCACCCGCCCCATTGAGCTGGATCCGAGAGCTCTAATTCTGGGGGGGGCCGACACATCTGACTTTAACTAATGGGAAAAACTGTTACTGAACACCGCGGTGGCCCTGATGAAGCGCAACATTGCACAGAAATGGGGAATGTCCGACCCCCTACACTTGAACAATGGATACTTGACCTGGACTCATGTGCCTTGATGGAGCACCGGGTTTATGGTGTACGGGGATGCCCGAATAAGGCGTCTGTTACGCTCACCTGGTTCCCACGGGGGCGTCGACCGGAACTGGGCCGCTGTTGTTTCCACCAGCGTGACGTGTAGCGCCGAGATGACTGACTGGACTGGCCCGCTCAGCCTAGTTTGTCTGGCTCGCAGGAATATTCTTCTGCAAAGGAGAAGAGGAATTAACCACCCGTGGAATTGAGTGTCAACCCACCTTCCCCACTCCCGTTGTCTTCCCACAGATCACTCTTGATGTCCCCTCATTAGTCTCACCAGATGATTTGGAAGGATGAGCTCTCCATCCTGCGTCGACCGCAGGGGCGCGTTGATGACCAGTTACTTCACTGGCGTAGAGGAATTGGTGAGTTCCAGTATTGACTCTAAAGTGCAATTGTTCATAAGAGTTAAAATGTCTGATCTTCACTCTGTCCGATTCCTTGCAGGTTGCCGATTAATCCACTCGAAGATTTCCAAATGGCAATTGGTAAGATTCAGGTAAGTCTATTGTGGTTTTCCCCTTAGGGGCCGGGGTACAGCGATGAAGCAGAGTTGACTGCGCCGACCCGAGATGAGGTGAGTACCCCCCGTGGTAAATCAGGTAAGTCCTTGGGGGTAGCTTGTATAGCCTTAGAGAGTCCCCTTGCTCACCTTGCTGTCTTTGTCTCCTTAGGTGTCGATGGCGGCCGCGAGATGGAGAGAGCGTGATGGAATGCTGAAGTACCGCCAAGCAGGTGAGTTCTGCGCGGCGCCGTAGGAATGCGAAGCGATGCTTCAAAGACTTCTGTCTTTCAGCTCCGTGGCGAAATGGATCAGGATTCAGGTAAGGATTAAAGTTAAAACTCCTGTTCTAACCTTTATCCTTATTTTCTTCTTGTTTCAGGAGTCCCAGGACTGAGGCGGGCGTGGCTGAAGACTGGAGCTGCTGAAAACACAGTGAGCGTTACGCTGCAGCAAGCAGAATAACGCGAAGCACGTGTGGCTGTCCGGGCGTGGTTTAAATAGCCTTGGAAGAAGATCCAGGTAAGTATTCTTCCACAGCCCCACCCAAGTAACAAAATAGTCCCTTCAGTAAAATAGTCCCTCGTAAGCCTCATTTGGCTTGAGTCTTCATGCAGCATGGTCTGCCTCAGGTGAGTATGCAGCATGGTCTGCTTCAAGTAAGTTATCAATAATGAGCCTGGCGCCCATGGCACCAGGACTGACTTCATCTTTATGAGCCTGGCGCCAGAGGCGCCAAGACTGCACCCAAACAGCCCCTAAATGGGGCTTTTGGGCATGCTCCAAGTGGCATGATGCCTGCTTCCGGGGCTGCTGGGCCTGGTCTGGTCTTCCGGGGGCAGGCATCATGACAGCACTCCCCCTCAAGGCCCCTCCTAAAGTCGTTCTCCCCCTTGGCCGTGGTTTGTCTGGAAATTCCCGATGGAACCTCTTCACTAAACGAGGTGCATGCACGTGGTCACTAGGTTCCCAAGACCTTTCCTGTGGACCATAACCTTTCCAGTCAATTAGGTAAAAGAGTTTTGATCTCACTCTTTTTGAGTCCAAAATATTCTTGACTTCGAACTCGGGCTCCCCGTCTATGAGGATAGGTTCAGGTGGAGTGGTTAGCCTGGTTCCTGGTTGCACTGGCTTCAAAAGAGACACGTGGAAGACGGGATGGATTCGCATATGAGCAGGTAGGTCCAACTTGACGGCCACTGGGTTAATAATTGCCTTGACAGAAAAAGGTCCCAAATACCTGGGGTTAAAGGTCCGAGTCCCCTTGAGTGGTAAGTGCTTAGTGGCTAACCATACTTGGTCCCCTATTTGGTATTGAGGAGCTTCACTTCTGTGCTGATCCGCATCCTTTTTGTATTTTTCCTTAGCCTTTTGCAAATGGATGGTTGCTTCTTTAAAGGCTTGTGTAATAACAGCGTGGAGATGGTCCACTGCGGGCATCTCTAAATGCTGGGGTGAGTCCAAATCCGAGGTTCGAGGATGGTGCCCAATAATGGTAAAAAAAAGGACTTTGTCCAGTTCCTGAGTGTACGGAATTATTGTACGCCTACTCTGCGATCCACAGAATGTCTTTCCAATTCCCCTCAGACTGATGTAGCATACAATGGAGGTACTGTTCAAGAGTCTGGTTGGTCCTCTCTGTTTGACCGTCGGTCTGAGGGTGGTGACTGGTCGAAAGCCTAACATCAATTTGTGCCAGTTGGCAGCATTTCCTCCAAAAATGTGAAATGAATTGACTGCCCCGATCTGAAATTAACACTGAAGGAAAGCCATGCAGGCGGACAACATTTTCAAGGAATTCCTTGGCCAGGATTAAGCTGAAGGTATCCCTTTTAAAGGAATGAAGTGGGCCATTTTAGAAAAAAGATCTACAATAACTAGAATGGTATTGTAACCTTGGTACGGGGTAAATCCGTGATAAAGTCTAATGACAAGGTATGCCAAGGGGTAGGTGGTATGTCTGATGGTTGCAATAATCCAGCAGGTTTTTCTTTTGCCCTTTATTTTGTGCGCAAATGCCACAAGACATGACAAATGACTTGACATCCTTTCGCCAGGTGGGCCACCAAAATTGCTTCCTAATTTTAGCTTCGGTTTTTGCAATACCCGGATGCCCTTCTATTAATGTGTCATGGTAATGGGAAATGACAAGTTCCTGTAGTTCTTTTTGCAGTAAAAATAGCCGGCCTTGGTAATAAGGTAAATCATCGATGACAGAGTACTCTGGACCTTTCTTTGCCCAGTCCTGTAGGGCAACGGAATCAAAGAGTTGGTGGATCTTGTTTTGAATGTCCTCCAGTGTCTGTATGGATGTCAGGCCAAGGATTCTCTGTTCCGGAATTATGGGTACGGGTTCTAAAGTTATTTCTGCTTCTCCCATTCCAATCCGGGACAAGGCGTCTGCTTTACCATTCTTACAACCTGGTTGATAGGTTATTAAAAATTCAAACTCGGCGAAGAACAATGCCCAACGGAGTTGGCGCGAAGATTGGGCGTTGGCTGTCTTTAGGTATTGCAAGTTGCGGTGATCGGTGATGACCGTGATGGTATGTCTGGCACCCAGTAGATAGTGCCGCCAAGCCTTGAAGGCGGACTTGATGGCCAGCAGCTCCTTGTCGGTTATGGCATAGTTTAATTCGGGGGCTGAAAATTTTCTTGACCAAAACGCCACTGGGTGAAGCTGGTTAGTTTCGGGTTCCTTTTGGGAAAGGACTGCTCCCATGGCTGAACTGGATGCATCTGTTTCCACTATGTAGGGAAGCTCGGAGCGCGGGTGTCTTAATATGGGAGCAGATGTGAATTTAGCTTTTAACTCTTGGAAGGCATTCTCGGCTTCCTCTGTCCACACAAAGCGTTTGTTTTTTCGCAATAGCGTCGTAATGGGATTTACAATGTGCGAGAAGTCTGGGATAAACCTGTGGTAGAAATTGGCAAAGCCAAGCATGCTTTGAACTCCTTTTATTGAACGTGGCGAAGGCCAATTAAGAATGGCATCCACTTTTCGTGTATCCATCCGGATTCCTCTCGGGGTCAGAATAAATCCAAGGAATTCCACTTCCGTAGTGTGGAAGGTGCACTTTTCCAGTTTAGCATATAATTTATGCTGGCGTAACTTCTCTAGGACTGCTCGGACGTGTTTTACATGCTCAGATTCTGATAAATAGTATACTAAGATGTCGTCGATGTAAACGACCACACAAACGTCGATAAGCTCTCGGAGGACATCGTTCATGAAGAACTGGAAGGCTGCTGGTGCATTGCATAGTCCGAAGGGCATCACCTGGTACTCAAATAGTCCGTACTTGGTGCAAAAAGCAGTCTTCCATTCGTCACCCTCTTTGACACGTACCAGATGATATGCCGCCCGAAGGTCTAGTTTCGTGTATATACAAGCGTCCTTCACCTGGTCTAGTAGTTCTGGGCTCAAAGGCAGTGGGTATCGATTCTTGATGGTTATCTGATTCAGTGCGCGGTAGTCTATACATGTTCTAAGGTCGCCTTCCTTTTTCGGTACGAAGAACAAAGCTGAAGATGCAGGGGACTTGGACGGGCGAATGAAGCCATTAGCAAGGTACTGGTCTAGGTACTGGCGCAAATGGAGATTTTCGGGTTCCGTAAGGGCATAGATTCTGCTGCAAGGTGGTTTTGCTCCAGGTACAAGATCTATTTGACAATCATACGATCTGTGAGGTGGTAAGGTGTTTGCCTGTTCCTTTTGGAAGACATCCTGAAAGTCTTGGTATTCAACAGGTAATTGTATGGCTACTGGAATTACTGGGGCCAGGACTGAGTTTTGAGTTTTCCTTGGGTAGCAGGTGTGAGCACATTCTGGGAAGGTTAGTCTCTTCTCTCGCCAATCAATACAGGGATTATGTTTTTCCAACCAAGGTATCCCCAGTATCAGCTGAAACTGTGGGGCCTTGATTAAGTCAAACACCATAGCCTCTCGATGCCCATCTTGACTCAGCAATGTCATCTCTGCAGTGGAATGAGTTACGGGTCCAGAGGCAATTTCCGTTCCATCTACAGTGGTGACAACATCGGCCGTGGTCTTGTGGGTGAGAGATAGATTCATCCTGGTAGCCAATTCCCAGTCCAAGTAATTTCCTATGTCTCCACTGTCTACGTACGCCTTTACCGCGTGCATGCGCGATGGCTGCTCGAGATCTACAAGGACCATGGGTATGGTGAAATGCAAGGTCAGAGTGTCCTTCTTTAAGCTCGGCAAGCGGACCTCTACGCTTGCCGGGCGTGGTCGTTTCCCGAGTCTGATTTCACATGGTTTTCGTCTGCTGCTCCTATAACTTTCTTGGGTGGTTTTACAGGGCAGTTCCGAAGAAAATGACCAGTAGTTCCGCAATATAAACATAATTGCAGTTGCCGTCTTCGATCTCTTTCCTTCTGGGTTAAGGGTCCTTTAACCCTCCCCGATTTGCATAGGTTCTGAGACATCTACTCCCTTGGAGCTTACGTGGGTTTTAACCAACATCCTGTTCTCAAACTTGGTTCGGTCAGCCTTCCTGGTTTGAAGTCTGTGATCGAGCTGGACCACTAGATCTATATATTCAGCACAGTCTTGAGGCGGGTTCACGATTTGGGCCAAAACATCTTTGAGTTCTCCCCGAAGTCCTCGATGGAATAATGTGATTCGCTTGGCTTCAGGCCATTCGGTTTCCACTACTAATCTATTGAAAGTTGCAATGTAAGATAAAAGATCCTGGTTACCTTGACGTAGGGATAAAAGTTTGTTGTCCAAAGCCTATCCTCGGGAGTGTCGGGCGAATAGTCTTTCCATGCTTGTTCGAAAACCCTGGAAATCTCGAAGAATCGAGTCATCCTGGTTAACTAGTGGAATGGACCAATCCGCTGCACTGCCGCTGAGATATGACAGTACAAAGGCTACCTTGGCCTGATTGTTTGGGAAAGCTCCAGGTCTACATAAAAAGTGCAAGCGGCATTGATTCATGAATGTTGCAAACCCTTTTGGGTCTCCGGCAAAGCGTTCAGGCGGAGCCAAAGGAACGGCTCCAGGTAAATTTATCTGCACCAGGTTACTCGATGGTACAGGAGCTGGACTTGCCCCAAGTCCTGGTAGAGGTGTTTGTCCAGCCTGGCTCTGTAATAGTTGTCTGGCCAACTCATCAGTTCGTTCTTTTGACACTATCAGTTCCCTCCTGAGGGCATTGGTTTCTTGGCGGGCGGAATGCACTTCGGCCCTTAATTCCCCTAATAATTGGGCCAACTGATCAGTTTCCGAGGTCTCCATGACGCCCAGGTGGGTATTTGTGGGTAGGCTTTGCGTTCTGTTACGCTCACCTGGTTCCCACGGGGGCGTCGACCGGAACTGGGCCGCTGTTTCCACCAGCGTGACGTGTAGGGCCGAGATGACTGACTGGACTGGCCCGCTCAGCCTAGTTTGTCTGGCTCGCAGGAATATTCTTCTGCAAAGGAGAAGAGAAATTAACCACTCGTGGAATTGAGTGTCAACCCACCTTCTCCACTCCCGTTGTCTTCCCACAGATCACTCTTGATGTCCCCTCCTTAGTCTCACCTGATGGTTTGGAAGGATGAGCTCTCCATCCTGCGTCGACCGCAGGGGCGCGTTGATGACCAGTTACTTCACTGGCGTAGAGGAATTGGTGAGTTCCAGTATTGACGCTAAAGTCCAATTGTTCATAAGAGTTCCAATGTCTGATCTTCACTCTGTCCGATTCCTTGCAGGTTGCCGATTAATCCACTCGAAGATTTCCAAATGGCAATTGGTAAGATTCAGGTAAGTCTATTGTGGTTTTCCCCTTAGGGGCCGGGGTACGGCGATGAAGCAGAGTTGACTGCGCCGACCCGAGATGAGTACCCCCCGTGGTAAATCAGGTAAGTCCTTGGGGGTAGCTTGTATAGCCTTAGAGAGTCCCCTTGCTCACCTTGCTGTCTTTGTCTCCTTAGGTGTAGGAGGGCGGCCGCGAGATGGAGAGAGCGTGATGGAATGCTGAAGTACCGCCAAGCAGGTGAGTTCAGCGCGGCGCCGTAGGAATGCGAAGCGATGCTTCAAAGACTTCTGTCTTTCAGCTCCATGGCGAAATGGATCAGGATTCAGGTAAGGATTAAAGTTAAAACTCCTGTTCTAACCTTTATCCTTCTTTTCTTCTTGTTTCAGGAGTCCCAGGACTGAAGCGGGCGTGGCTGAAGACTGGAGCTGCTGAAAACACGGTGAGCGTTACGCTGCAGCAAGCAGAATAACGCGAAGCACGTGTGGCTGTCCGGGCGTGGTTTAAATAGCCTTGGAAGAAGATCCAGGTAAGTATTCTTCCACAGCCCCACCCAAGTAACAAAATAGTCCCTTCAGTAAAATAGTCCCTCCTAAGCCTCATTTGGCTTGAGTCTTCATGCAGCATGGTCTGCCTCAGGTGAGTATGCAGCATGGTCTGCTTCAGGTAAGTTATCAATAATGAGCCTGGCGCCCATGGCGCCAGGACTGACTTTATCTTTATGAGCCTGGCGCCATAGGTGCCAGGACTGCACCCAAACAGCCCCTAACTGGGGCTTTTGGGCATGCTCCAAGTGGCATGATGCCTGCTTCCGGGGCTGCTGGGCCTGGTCTGGTCTTCCGGGGGCAGGCATCATGACAGCGTCCAAGATATGGGGGAAATGGGAGGAGGCTGGACCTTGATAATCAGAGACAACGGGAATGAGGGGTTGGGGGGAGGGAGGAAGATCGGACTATGGTGGCTTGTGGTAAGTGTGTTTGCGTTTGAAGGTGCTGCCCTGAAGTGCTTCTAAGGTCTAAAGTTTTTATTTTTCTTTCTTGAGTGTTCTGTTATCACCCCTGGTTTGGGGCTGGTATTGTTTATGTTATAAAACACAATAAAATGTTTTATCCAAAAAAAAGACTGACTCAGAGATTATGTGTTCAGGTTACCAATTTGGATCACGATTGTAATTGGTCAATGGACAACTGTATCAATTAATTATTAGTTTTGCAGATGTTTAATCTAAGTCAGTTTGTGTATGGAAGCAGATGTTCATTTATTAATTCGATCTAAGAGTGTGACCAAAAGGTGAACAATTGTCCAAATGAACTACATGCTTTGCTTATGTCAGATTTTCATTAGAGGCTACAAGTTCAGTTGATCATTCGATACAAAGAGTGCAACTAATTAGTGCACGCCCTGAAGTGGACCTGAAGGGTCGATACACGTGTCGGCACATGGCACACCTGTAATAGGCACTCATGTATATATAATTCCTCTTTTCTTTTATTCACCTCTCTTTTACCTAAGAACAATTTGTGAAACAAGAACATTTTGTGAAATTGGTACACATGTACATTTTATGTATTTTCAAAGTGTGAGTCTCTATCAGGCACGGGACCTGTAGAGTAGGAAATGTTAATCCACAATTTACAATTTATGTTTGAATTAACATCATTGATACACAGTTCAACAGACCTGTTAATCTTGTCACTGCTCTTTGACTAATCTAACTGGTAGTTAATACTCTGTGCCTTTTTCTACAGTGGAGTATAGCGCGGCCAAAGGGAATACCTTAACCGAAAACTAAAGGGGACAAGGGGCAGCCTTGGCGGGTTCCTCGAGTTAGGGGGATTGGATTTGAGTGAAGGCTCTTCCAATGTAATCCTAGTAGTGGGATGTATACAGTTAGCCAAGACCCATTTCAGGAAGTTGAGCCCAAATCGAATCCCTCCAACACCCTCCTGGCATATGACCAGTCAGCCCGTTAGAACGCTTTTTCCGCATCAACTGATAGCACTGCCAGGGAGGAGTTGTACTTCAGAGCTCAGTCTATGATATCTATCACTCTCTGAATGTTATCATGGGTTTGCCGACCGGGGATGAAACCCGTCTGATCAATATGGATTAAAGACGGCAGAACCAAGCCCAGTCTATTTGCTAAGATTTTTGAGTAAATCCGTACATCGTAATTAAGCACAGCAATGGGTCTGTAAGAAGTGCATGCGCAGCGGTCCTTCCAAGTTCCAAAAGTTTCAGTAGTGCGGGGTCCCTCATAGACGGCGTAACCACCCCTCTAACTAAAAAGCAATTAAAGAGAGTAACCATCTGCGGGACCAAAGAGGTGGCAAAATGCTTAAAGAAGGCAGATGAAAACCCATCTTTATGTGGGCTTTATTCCCCACCAGGCCCCGGACGACATGCAGAACCTCTTCCCGGCGATACCAGGGCTTCCAACTATTCTCTATCCTGAACCGATACCTGAGGAAGATCCATCTCCAATAGAAAGGCAGGAAAGCATGCTGCTGCCTGCCAAAATTACCTTGAAGCGGACGTCAAAGATGTACTCTCTCCTAGCATCAAAGGAATCATTTTAAAGGTGAAGAACATCACACACAGATTTTTTTTTTTCATTTTTTAAAATTTCTTTTATTGATTTTATGCAAACAAAACACAAACCAAACAAGCAGTATAATCATAATAGTTCCAATACACATCAATTTATCTTAATCACTGCTCCCATAACCCCTCCTTCCCCCCATTAGCCTATTTGTCAATCTCATTCAATGTCTGGCACATGCGGCCGGGTTTCGTTCTCTTCGGAGTCTGGTGGATCTGATATTACTCCAAACAATTCTGCTATTAGCGATTTCCAAGCCAACAGGGTGCCCGCCTCCCCTTCTCCAGCCAGGCTACTCGCTTCTTGCCATGCCACCGTTTCAGCCTCCGCCCATTTCTGCAAATCCTTCCACCATACATCCACCTTAGGCTTGTGGCATTTCTTCCACCCCATGTCAATCCTACGTTTTGCAAGCACATACGCCAGATTTCTCAGTTTCTCAATATGCTTGAGTTTCCGTGGCCTAGGGAACCCGCCCAGTAAGCAGGCCCAGGCCGTGTCTGTAACAAGAGTAACCCCCTTATCAGCCAGTTTCTGCGCCACTTCTCCCCAAAAACACCCAATGATCGGGCACGACCAAAACATGTGTGTCATGTCAGCATTTTCTAAGTTACATTTAGGACACGCTTGTCCTTCCAGTGTTTCGGAACTTGGATATCCTCAAGGGGGTCATGTATGCCCTATGAGTTACATACAGCTGTATTTGTTTTAATCTGGCATTTCTAGACACTTTTTTGTGATAGCCCAGGGCACGCTCCCACACCCCATCCTCCATTGGGGCCCCCATTTCCGCCTCCCAGTCCAGTCTCAGATGTGTCAATTCTTTCCCAACCTTAGCCATCACCATCTCATACAGTCTCGAGATCTCATGCCCTCCTTCGGATATATCATATATTGCTCCCAGAACTGCATCTGGTTCTTTTGTCAAAACTGTCTCTGGCCAGGTGTTCCTAATCATCCGCACCAATCTAATGTAGGTGACATATTGGCCCGTATGTAGCCCCGCCTCTTCGTTGAGTTCTACAAACTTCTTAATGGACCCCTCTTGCCAAACATCGCCTAGCGTTACCAGCCCCACCGATTCCAGTAGGTCCTAATAATCACCCTCAACTGATAATCCCCTCCTGTCAAAGCAACCAGCGGTATCTGCGGGAGGCACGGGTATGGGACTTCCATCAAGCGACAAGCCCTACGCCAAATTTTCCACCCAAACCTCAACATCGCAGGACGCCCCCCCATTTCGGTTTCAGGCAACCAGATAATTTCTTTCAAGTAAAACGGGGCGCAGTCCTGTCCAAGTACCCTGTGCTCAGGGGTCACTTCATCGGAGAGCCACTTAGCCACATACTGTAGCTGTCCCGCCAAATAGTAAACCTCAAAATGAGGCAGTCCGATACCTCCGTTATCATAAAAGTTCTGCAATTTCCAAAACGCCACTCTATTTCGGGTACCATGCCACAGGAACTCCCTGCACATGCTGTTCAATTTACTGAAAAACCTCTTGGGTATCATGTATGGGATATTACTAAAGTAATGCAGGAGCCTGGGCAGGTCTACCATCTTGAGCATTGCCCCTCGCCCCATCATCGCCAGGGGCAGCTTTGCCCAGAACTGCATGCTGTTCCTAATTTTCTCGACGGCTACTTCTGTATTATGTCTATGTTCTTCTTCCACCGTGTGGTATACATCTACGCCCAGGTAACGAAAAGAGCTAGTTGCCCATGGTACTTGTAGCACCGGCAGTCTATCCACAGGGGTCCCCTTATAGTTACCCAGCGGGAATATGACAGACTTTTGGGGGTTCACCGATATGCCCGACAACTCTGCATACCTTTCCATCACTTGAAGTATGTATAGGAGATTTTCTTCTGGGTATTGCAAGTACAGAAATAAATCATCTGCGTACAAGGATATCAAGTGTCGTTCCCCTCCTACCTCAATGCCTATTGCATCATACTGTGCCCTAAGGCATATTGCCAGAGGCTCCAGGGCTAAAATGTAAAGCATCGGGGACCAGGGGCACCCTTGTCTGGTGCCTCTACCAAGTTGCCATCTCTCGGATATCACCGCTCCAGTTCGGACCCTGGCAAGCGGCTCACTATACAACATCTTAGCCCACCTGATATAGCCCAGCCCCATTCCATACCCTTCCAAGGCAGCCAATAGCCATGACCACTTGACCAAATCAAAAGCTTTAACTGCATCTAGAGACACTATCGCCATCTCACCTTCATTCCTGCTACCCCATTCGACCACCCGGTGAAGACGCCTATGGTTGTGTGTTATATTCCTATTCGGGACATAACCCGTTTGATCAGGATGTATCAGTCTACCAATCACCTTCTGCAATCGATTTGCCAGGACAGCCGTTAGAATCTTGCTGCCCTGATTTAGCATCGACAAAGGTCTGTAGGAACCACGTCTGTGCTCCGGTTTGTTAGGCTTGGGCAGCGGTATTATGATCGCCTCTCTGAGCGACTCAGGCAACCGTCCTATCTCAAACGCCTCATTAAGCATGTCCAGCATTGGGGGGAGGATTTCCTCTCTGTATACTTTATAGAATTCGCTGGGGAACCCATCTGCTCCCGGGGTCTTACAGGTAGGCAACTGCTTAACAACCGCCTCTAACTCCTCTAACGTGATTGGCTCATCTAGCTCCTCCCTCTCCTCTTCACTGATCTTGGGCAGCCCTATGTCTTCTAACGTTTCAATTATCTTGCGTTGGTCACACATCTCATCATCCCCGTACAGCGCTCTGTAATAATCCGCAAATTCTTTGTTAACCCCCTCTTGCGTGGCCACTTTATCCCCGTCCTCCCTAATAATGGTCCTAATCGGAGGCCTAGGGGTCTCGCTTTTGTATAGCCAGGACAAAAGGCGGCCTGTCTTATCTCCCCCCACGTGCTGCCTCTCGACATATTTCCTATAATTAAGATTGCAGAGCCTTTCCCAATGCCCTGCACATTGTTGCTGTAGTTGGAGTACCAGCTCCGTGTCTACGTCACCCGTTGTTCAATGCTGTTTCTAGCTCAGTTTCCGTCCTCTGTAGGTCAGCCAAGACCCCACCCTGTAACCCTCTTGACTTAGCAATGCCCGCCCCCCGCATCACCACCTTAAAAGCTTCCCATAATGTGCTTGCGGAGTCGACACTCCCAGTATTCTCCTCAAAGAAGTTGGTCATCTCTTCCCTGATATTTTCTCTAAAGACTGGATCTTTAAGCGCCTCTGATCGGAGGCGCCATGTAGGGATCCTCGCCCTCGGGGGGCAATATTGCCATCCGAGGATCAGGGGCGAGTGTTCTGAGAGGACCCTAGCCTTATATTCGACTTGAGTAATCTCAGACATCACATCTGCTGTAGCAAAGACATAATCAAGCCTAGTGTGCAGTTGATGCGGGGCTGAATAGTGCGAGTATTGCCTCTCAGTGGGATGTTTCATCATGCACGCGTCTGTAAATCCAAAATCAATTAGCAGCGTCTGCAACGCTCTCACCGCCGGGCTAGGTTTACCCACCCCGCCATCAGATCTGTCCACCACAGGATTCAACACACAATTAAAATCCCCACCCCAGATCACCGCGCTCCCTATACACATACTAAGGTTGGTACACAGGGCTCTGAAATATGCTGCTGTATTTTGGTTGGGGGCATACGCGTTTACTATGCATACCTCCCTGCTCTCCACCCGCCCTCGCAATATAGCCATCCTTCCATCAGTTTCAACTACCTCTTGTATCGATTGGAACGGGACATGCGGTGCCACCCAGATTAGCACACCCCGGGCGTACGCAGAGTATGGCGAGCCCACCACAGTCCCTCTCCACTTTCTCTTAACCAGGTCCAGCTTCTGTTGCGTCAAGTACGTCTCCTGTAGTAGTGCAATATCTATTTTCTGCCTTTTCAGATACATCATGATTTTATTTCTTTTCAGATAACTGTTAAGGCCCCTGACGTTCCACGTTATTATCCTGAGGTCTCCCATAAGTCGTTGGTAAGCACCCCCTTGTTCTTCCGCCGATCCCGCCCCCTCATGCGCCGCAAGTGCAACTTGCTGATTCCTCCAAATAGGCTCAAAACAAAACTTAAACTTCCCATAACCACACACACACTCAACTTCCCATCCCCCCACCTTCTTCCCTCCCATCCCTTCCCCAACAACACCCTCCCCCCACCCCCCAACTGTTGCCCAGCTCCATTCCTGGATCTCAGGCACCCCCACATCTAGCCCTGCCTAGCACAAGCTTCTACTCAGGGCTCAGTAGGGTAAAGCCGCCCTAATGGCCGCTGAAACTAATAATCTATCGGGGTAGGTCGTCCACGTTCTGTTGCTCCTTTTAAGAAATATTACGCATACAGATGCTAGACAGTTACCAATTGCAGTTACACTCACTATATTCTAGTCCATGTCGAGCACCAGGCTCGGATTGTGCACAAAGTTCAGCCAGTTACAATTTCTCTGTACAATCAGGATCCTCCTCCCACTCACCCTCACAATGTCCGTATTACAAAATCTTCATTCAGTATGCTCCTGCCGGTCACGATCCGCTTCTTGTTCCGGGCAACCCTGCAGGTCCAGTCATGCGACAACATCCTCCGGGGTATCAAAAAATAGCGGTTTCTTCTTATGTAGCATCTTCAATCATTTCGAGGATCTTTTCTCTATCCCTGTAATTCAGGATCCTCACGATGATCGCCCTTGGTGGGGCCCCCGGCCGGGGTTTCCTCATAGGGCGCGATGCGCCCGCTCCACCGTGAATCCTTGCGAAAGATTCCCTGCTCCGATCCCTTGTATGATCATGTTTTCAACATAGTTTGTGGGGTCTTGGCCTTCTTCCCCCTCTGGCAGACCAACCACACGGATGTTGTTCCTCCTCGCCCTTCCTTCCGCCTCTTCCACACGATTTTCCAGGTTGGCAACCTGTTGTTTTAAGACAAGAATCTCCTTCGCATTGTTCGTGCTAACGTTGGTATTAATCTTCAACCCACTTTCCAGACCACTGGTTCTTTCTGCAAGTGCCCTGACATCTTGACGTAACAGGGTGAGTTCCGTGCCCACAGCATCAATCTTATTTTCCAGAGCTGTGCATAGGTCTGCCATTGCCAAGTCCCATTTAGCACTCAGTCCCGTTATAGCCTCCAGGATCTGGTGCTTATGCCCTTCGGGGGCGTCTTAGGCGGGAGTCACAACCATGCTCTGCACCGATGTCAAGGGGATCTGCTGCATTTTCGTAAAAACCTCCATCGTGGGTTGCTTGGACTTGACTCTCAACCCTTTCGCCGACATGGCGCTGCCCTCCACTCCTGTACGGCTCCGTCTCGATGCAGCTGCTGCACTGTCCTTGGTCCGACAATAGTCTGGCTCCCAGGTCTCCTAACTCACATTCAAGATGGCACTCCGAATTGTTTTACGGGTGGGCTATGGCCTCGCACTCCTCATTCAACTCCGTAGGCCTTGTCGCCCAAGTATACAATTCTATCTCCTCCTGCAGTCAGATCGCCAAGGCTCCGAACATCACACACAGATATAATTAGTTTGTATGACAATTGATGTCATAGGGCCCTGTGAGTCGCAGTTAAGGCAACGAATCACAGGCACAGGAGGGTTTGTCCTTAATTATAAGGACAAATAAAAATGTTCTTTGTATTATTTATTAAATTATACCAGCTTTGAAACAGTATATAAGGGGACTGAATTCAGAGCTCAGTTAGTTGCTGTAGATGTTCCTGATATATGCTTTCTGCTGTCTTCTGGTTTGCTGATGTCTTTTGAAATCCAGCCTGAGTTTCTGTCTGCTTTAAATGTTTTCATTAATTATTTCATTATTTTGGGAGGTCTTTAGAAAAAAATCGCCATTAATTATTTAATTATTTTGGAGGCCCTAGGGAAAAGTAATTAATTATTTAGGGGGGTCTTTAGGGAAAATCGTTATTTAATTATTTTGGGGGGTCTTTGGGGAAAACAATAATTAATTATTTCATTATTGGGGTGGGGGGTCTTTAGAAAGTTTTTTCCATTAATTATTTAATTCTTTTGGGGGTTCTTCCGAATTTTTCCCCCATTAATTATTTAATTACTTTGGGGGGTTGTTAGACATTTTTGTAAATAAACTATTTAGTTATTTTGAGGAGTCTTTAGGTAATCAGTAGTTTAAAGTGTAGTAACGGGGTTGGGGTAATTAAATTGAGACGATGAACATCAAGTTAGTAAGTGAATAACTCGAGACGATGAGCGTCGAGTTATTAAGTAATTGACTTGAGACGAGGAAAGTCAAGGAATTAAGGACTGTGAGGCGAGGAGCGTCACAGTTAGTTTAAGCCCAGAATCCTGCGTCATAGGGACGTTTGAAGGGGTCATATCCAGAGTCCCAAAAGTGGATGACATAGGCTATGGACAATTTAAAGATTGTCTAAAGGGAACGACTCACACTCTGTCGGAGTTCTTTTATTAGGGACAAGGATAGCCATGAGGAGAATTGGCAGAGAGCCTCGAGGAGAGTAGGCGATGATTTATGTGGCCGGCCAGTCTGTCAAGTTTGTCTCTGTGTACTGTGTGTTATGTATTGTATGTGTTTTTATGATGAGGAGTCAAGAAAATATATGTTTATTTATTTGAGGGAAAATTGGCACCAATCCAGAAAAATAAAGTGATCATAGATGGAGAAAACATATATAAAAGTGAGTTAGGAATGTGAATGCACCTATGTCCGTGCTTTTAGATTATGATAAAACAAATATTAGGCCAGATAGTGGAGAGATAGTTAGAAAATCCGGTCATTTTTGAACCTATGTAGTAGCCAGATCATGGCAGATACGGGGTTAATTTTTACATTCATGGATAGTACACAGTCCTAGCTACTCAAATAACTTTATACCACAAACACTTTGCTTGTTTTCATGCAAACGAAGCCAAGATAAAGTTTGACAGAAAATGGAAAATGTTGACTTGGGATTTTTACAGCCAGGGTTGTAAATCTGCCAAGTACATTTCTTTCTTGCTTAGGGGAACACAGCTAATGAGACAGTATATACCTTGAGAATAACCTTGCAGAAAAAGACATGTTTTCTTAAACTAGAAATGCGTAGTTTCGCAGCCAGCCAAGAGAACGTGCGCAGTAGATAAATGTTTGAAACTTGCTCTGAACAGAGCAACGGTGTCCAGCTCAAGGGCTAAGAGATAAGATACATTCCCGAGGCTAATTCACAGGAATACTTTCCAGTTTGTGCGGAAGAAATTACAATGAACAATGATGAAACAAACAGATGTTGAGGAAAGCCCTGGTCTTTGAATTGAAATGTGCAAAGCAACTTAACCCCATAGCGGTGGGTATTTTGAAGAAATTGGTGTTTCAAACTGGGGTGGGTTACATGGTCGAGATTTCGTTTTAAAATTGTATTGCTTTTATGGTTAAAATCTGTGGGAGCATGTGCGGGCTAGAGAAAGCATCAATGAGACATTAGCCCTCATTACAACTCAGGCGTTAAGGGAAGTGTCCCTTTGCGGGTTGGTGTTTAACGCCTGCTTTTAGCAGGCGTTAAAAATCCAACCCGCAAAGGGACTTTGGAGCTAATTACGGCACCGTAATTTACGGTGCCGTAATTAGCGCCTTCCCCATTCCCATTATGCCCTACAGGGCAAAAATGGGAATGGGGAAGGGCAAATGGTGAATGGGGAATTACCGCCCCACTCACCTTGGAAAGGGGCGGTAATTCCGCCATCCACCAGGGCGGAATCGTAACCTTAGCGGCATGGACCATGGTGCTAATAGCACCATGGTCCTCCGCCAAGGTTGTAATGAGGGCCATTGTTTAAAAAATTGCAGAAGCTGTTTCTTAGTGTAAAAAGGTTGGCTAAGTGATTCTGATAGGGTGGCGATGAATGCTTTTTTGATGGGTGCACATTGAGAGTGCCCCTCAAGTTGTTGATTTTATATATGGCAAAACAGCCGTCTCTTATGGAGAAGAGAAAGAGGCATTTATTCTTTTGACAAAATAGCTTTCAGTGTGCTATGAAAAGAGAAAGAAAGACAGACTTCCAAATAGCAGCACCTGGGGAGTGCTTTAGGTAATCAAAAATGATGACAATGCTGAGAGAGATAGCATTGGAAAGGGAGCATGAGGTGCAATGCATGTGAATTTAAAAATGTGTACCAAATAAATTCAGAGCACATTGGATAGATGCCAAGCAAGGGAACAATATTTTCTTCACTGTACATCATGTCTGTGAAATATAGAGACATTCAGAGAATGTATTTAAAACAAATGTGTCCAGGGTCACAACAATAGCTGAGATTCAAAAATGAAATTTTGAGTGCAAATTACAGCAGGCTAATATATGGGTGGATGTTATTGAAATAGGCACAGTGAATATCTATGGGGAATGACACAAATAAATAAGAGAAAATGCTGTTTTGGAAAGAAAATTGGAATGTGAAAAATTGAAAGAATGTTTGTATTTAGCGAAGCAGTGAGCGTTGAAGACATAAGGAGAACAGTACATGCAGATATGTTGCTTGTTTTAATGTTTTTTTTATTTGTTATGTTGTTTGTTGTTTATTATTTTTCGAATCCCTAGTCTTTGAATGTCGACTTAATGGAAAAAACATGTCCTCTGAAAGTACATCCATTTTGTGATAAAAAAAAAGAAAAGCCCAGAAAAAAGAAGGGCAAATACTAGACAGGTGAATATGTTTATTGTAAACAAACCAGGTCCCAGCAACCAGACAGCGTGCATATGAGAAAAAGCAAACATGTATACAGAGAAAGAAAAAAGTAGTTTGTTTAGGAGGCAGGGATGTTTGACAGACACACAAGAGTAGGGTTGGGTCGAGAAGAAAAGTACTGACCATCGAGGGTACGACGTCCTTTCATTGCCTGCCTTTTCATCCCCAGGCTTTTCAAAGTGTACATTCCATCGAATGTGCTCATCGAATTTTTTAGGGGGGGTGGGAAAGGGCAGATAAGGGTTTAAGCGGGTGGGCAATGGCAAAAGCTAAGTGTGGGACGGGGATTTGAGGGGACCCCCCCCAAAAAAAAAAAAAACATGAGCACATTCGATGGAATGTGCATGTTTAAAAGCCTGGGGATGAAAAGGCAGGCCAATGAAATGACATGGAACCCGATAGACACATACTTATTTTTCAAAGGAAACTCATTCAGTTTTGTATTACAGGTAGACAGAAAGAGACCTATACACTCGGAGAATTGATAGCAGTTGAACCTAGGAGCAGAGAGAAGGGTCGAGGGACCTAACCAGATGCCCGTACACAAAGTTTCTGCTGTAACAGTTGTGACAGTGGACAGTTTTCCCGAAACAACTCCCTTATCCTTGAATCCCCCAAGAAGTGGCCGAATGCTCCCATGTTTAAATTGTTCAAGTATTTTGTCATGAAAAAGATATAATAAAATGAAAAAACAATGGAAACTTGCTGCAAGGCAGCCTAAAAAGGGACAAATGCAGCCGGACAAAGACGGTCCATGGATACCAACCCAAGATGATTTGGGTGGAAGATGTGATGATAAACAATGAATGAAGAAGAAAACAAAAATGGGCTTGTAATAATGCTAATGGGGAATACAATGAGGAGGCAGGAAGTGTTGTAGAATGGGAGTGATGGAAAAAATGTAGAGTAAAAGCCACACGCGAGTGATGTGTGAAAAGGGCTGGTGAGGGTCCCTCAAGAAACGACCTTCTCCCGATTCTCATAGTGGCTGTAAAAATATCTGATTCATATAGTTAGTGTAAAATTAAATTGGGTGATAAAGATGGGACTCAGATAAAAGTGAACAATGGTGTTCTTTAAGGATACATACATGTTTAGATTAGGAGAGTATAATATGTTAGTACTGACGTTGTAGAAATGTTTTGATGATGCCTCCCATGTTGACAAAAATCACCTCACAGAGTGGGATGATTAGGACAGAGATGTTTAGGTACACTGAAAATTGAGGAGGGTGTACATTGGGTGTAGTGGTATGTATTGAGTAAGTGACTAAATACAATCCAGAGGCGTGTGTGTACAGAGAGTAGACCCCACCTCCCCTCAACCCGAATGTATAGGAGGCAGACCCCACCCCTCTCAAACTGAATGTAGTTAACTTGTTGGGTTGATCAATGACTCAAGTACTGCAATAATTAGAATTGTAATGCCTGGTAGGCCAAAAAAAAAAAAAACATACGGCGGCATATATTTTTGGGGTCAGAATGCCTTTTGTAGCAAAGGGCATGTTAGGTAGCATACATTTATCATAATTATTACATTTCCCACATTAACAAAGCATATCCAACTCATGGGCAACGTGCTCACCTTGGAAGCAAGATGACATGGAGCAACACAGGTTCGATCCCTGGGCCCGCGCTTGGAAACCTCAGGGTATTAAGCGCGTTACAAGTAACCTATCATATCATATTCTAGGCTTGAAACTGAACAGGAGCTAAGTTCTGATCAAAAATAGATCGGGCAACCATTTTGTAATAACCAGGCATTCAGAATAAGACAGTCGGGCGGATCCCAAGATGGTTTCTATAAATACAAAATGGTCGAATTTCACAAAGTCACGATGCTGTAATTGAATAATTTCTTATAAGCTGTTCATGGAAAGTCCACTGAAGGAGAACATGTCTGGGACGGAGTGTCTGGACTTCTTGCGAGTAATTTTGTCAGTGATGAGCCCGGGGCAGCCATGCAGTGGTCGAAGGAAGGTAGCAATTAGTACGACAGCTGTTCAACTAGCAACAATTTAGACTTTTGACATGAAAGCATGCTGCTGCCTGCCAAAATCACCTCGAGGCTGACGTCAAAGATGTACTCTCACCTAGCATCAAAGGATTCATTTTAAAGGTCAAGAACATCACACAGAGATATAATTAGTTTGTATGCCAATTGATGTTATAGGGGCCTGTGAGTGGCAGTTGAGCCAACGAATAACAGGCACAGAAGGGTTTGTCCTTAATTATAAAAACCAATAGAAATGGTCTGTGTATTATTTATTAAATTACACCAGCTTTAAAACAGTATATAAAGGGGCTGAATTCAGAGCTCAGTTGGTTGCTGTAGATGTTCCTGATGTATGCTGTCTGCGGTCTACTGGTTTGCTGAAAAGAATAAAAGATGTCTTTTGAAATCCAGCCTGAGTCTCTGGCTGCTTTCCTACTTGGTCGCCAGTCTGTCTTCCCTGATCCAGAAGCCCCAGAGCCCCAGAGAGGGAGCCAAGACCATCTCGACAATCCCTTAAGGGATTTCCTTCCCATGAATTCTTTTAACTTTCCTTATATGTATTCTCGAATGCTTTATGGTTCACAACACATTGCAAGACTTACAAGTGTTGTTTTATATTTTGTAACGGAGCAGGAAATTCAAAATTGCTTTTCCATACAAGTTTGTTCACACGCAAGCAGTCCTGAACTGCGGACCAACTTGCTTTCATGTGCAGTCGAGGAGGGAGCACTCTGGGGCCATAAACATACAATGGACTCACCGGGTATGTCGGGCTCTCCACCTCTGTACGCAGCTTATCCCTTGATCGCTCTCTCTCTAGGTTTCTGTCGCCCAGTCTTCCTTGTCGGGAGGTAGTCCTATTCGCTGCTCGTCATCACCAGGGAAAAGGGGAGCTTTCTTTGCTCCCAAGCCGTCTCTTGCACCGCCAGCTTTCAGGGCTTTTCCATGTGCAGCTCTCTGTCTCAGACCTATGGCAGCCTCCCGGGACAGCCTCCCCCCTCGACATCCCGCTGCATGGATCAGGTCTCCTGCTCCCTCACGTCCCCCTTCGTACGGCTTCTCAGTGTGCACCAGTTTGTTTCCTTGATTTCTCTCTCCTTTCTTGCTCGCCTCGATCTGCACCCGAGGGAGATATTTATCCCACCCAGCCTTACCCAGGTGCAGGTAATTTTCCTTCCATCTTTGATTACGGTACTGTTTCTACACAACGTCCATCTTCCTCGTTCCAGTACAGAGTGTTTTTTTATCCTCTTCTTTGTCCCAGAACCAAAGTGGTGTTCTGAACTTCAATTGTGAAGGGGAGGATAGGGAAGGGGTCTACAATAGCTTATAACGACCGCGGCAGGTTTCAGTTGACTCTCAGTGAAAAAAGGTAATACCATGTTTCACCAGTGGATACCCCACTCCCAATCCCCAAGGACCCTCCACCCAGGTGATCCTCCCTCCCCCAAGGGTCAGGATCCAAGAGTGATGGCCTTTCCCTGGCCACCTGAGCAGAGCATCCTATGAGAGTAGGAGTGAGGACACTCTGAGGTTTCTCACAACTGGGATTTCAAGGCCTGTATTACCCCCTCAATCTCCAACTGATGGGCCAGAAGGGCCTTTTTTTACTGCAGAGCTTGTGCAATAAGTTGCCCCCTAATAGTCAGTTTAAAAGCCTCACAAAAAGTTTCAAAGGACATGCCTGCAGTGCAGTTCTCAGCAATAAATTGGGCTATTCGAGTCGTGATTGCCTCGTGGAAAATTGGGTCCAGAACAGGGAATCATTTTGTAACGCTCACCTGATTCCCACGGAGGCGCTGATCTTGGCAGGAAGGTGTCTGACTCGAAAGGTGATGTGCAGAACCCGATGGGCTTCTGGGGTCGAACCTCTTTGCACTGTGTGTCGAACTCGTAGGGTGAGGTTTCTGCAGGTGAAAGAATATGGGGGTTAATGGTCTGGGTTGTTCAATGTCCCTCTTCCTCTCTCTCCCTCTCCGTAGAGCCCCCAGGTCAACGTGCTCACCTTAGATAGGTGAATGCTGGGCTCTCCATCTGCATCTGGCGCAGGGCGCTGTTGCCAGTTCCTTCACTGGTGAAACATAGGCCTCTTGGACTCAGAAGACCGTTACCGTCGTTAACTGCACGAGCGGTGAGTTTCCATACACCTTTTTAGTCTTTATAGTCTTTAGGTGCAAGGCACGTTAACATTGAACAGGACTTCGTATAATGCTTTTCTCCCTTTTGTCTTGCAGGACTCTTGAGGAAGATGGAGTGAAGCGCCTGGAAATGCGTGAGTAAATGCAAGCGCTCTAACTGTCTTTTCCCTTGCAGCGTAGTTCGTGCCGAAGAGACGCCGGAGTATTGCAGGCGTTCTATTGCGAAGAGCGCGATGGGCGTAAGTAAATACCTGTCTAATGTCTCTTCTTTTTTCTTTCAGAAGTTGGTTTGCAGCGCCGCAGTCCGCGGAATGTCCGTAAGTAGATACAATGCTTTTATCTCTGCAGGCGGCGATGCAGTGTGAAGAAATCCAGCATTCACGGAGTGCCGGTAAGTAGTGGCAATGCTTTTATCTTCGCAGGCGGAGGTGCAGCGTGCCGAAAATGACCGCAGCCGATGGATCAGGTGAGTAGCACTGCGAGTTAAAGCTGCCTTGCTAACCTGCTGTTTCTTGTCTCTGCAGGTGCTGCTGTCGACTGGATGCAGGAATGGTGAGTATGCTTCTTGCAGATTCAGGATGCAGGAATGGTGAGTATGATTCTTGCAGATTCAGGATCGTAAGAAGAAAGGCTGGAACAGACTGGGTGAGCGTTCTGCTGCAGATGCAGAATAACGCGAAGCACGTTTCGTCTATCGGGTGTGGTTTAAATAGCCTTGGAGTGATGAGGCGTCTTCCTCCACGGCCCCGCCTAGGTAAGAAAAGAGTTCCAGAAGCTTTCCAGTGCTGAATCCAGGGAGTGGAGCTTGCCCCACCCAGGTAAGAAAGTAGTTCCTGTTCACAGAGGACTTCTAAGTGGCTGGTAAGTAAGCAGCATGGTCTGCTGCAGGTAAGTCCACCCAAGCATCTGCACACATATTATGAGCCCGGCGCTTCCAGTGCCGGGACCGATGATTCTTATGAGCCTGGTGCCACCGGCGCCAGGACAAGGTCCAAAAGGTCCCCATGGGGACCGGCTGGTGCCTAGGATTAGGGTTAGGGGCCTGCTTCCAAGGACGTTGGGCTGGTCCTGGCTCCTTGGAAGCAGTGATCATGACAGTACCCCCCCTCAAGGCCCCTCCTAAGCGTGTCTTCTCCGGGGGTTTTGGCTTGTCGGGGTGATTCAGATGGAATCTCTTGTCCAGACGAGGTGCGTGGACATATTCTGAGGGTTCCCAAGACCTTTCCTGGGGGCCGTATCCTTTCCAATCAACCAGATAATATAACTTAGATTTGGAGATCTTGGAGTCTAGAATGTTCTTTACTTCGAATTCGAGTTCTCCGTCTACCAAAACAGGTTCTGGGAGTTCAGTCAATCGGGTTTCTGGTTGTACTGGTTTTAATAAGGAGACATGGAATACTGGATCATATACGCAGGTAATTCCAATTTGACCGCCACCGGATTAACTATGGTAGAGATGGGGTAAGGTCCAAGGTATCTCGGGTTGAAGGTGCGGGGTCCTTTTAGAGGCAGGTGCTTAGTGGATAACCAGACCTGATCTCTTACTGCGTAGTGAGGGGCCTCTTTACGGTGTCGATCTGCTCCCTTTTTGACTTGAGCTTTAGCTCTTTGCAGATGGGCAGTGGCTTCTTTAAAAGCACGGGTAATCTCAGAGTGCAAATGATCCACAGCAGGTGTTTCGAATTCTTGGGGAGGATCCAGATTAGAGGTTCTAGGATGATGTCCGTATAATAGGAAGAAGGGAGTCTTCCCGGTTCCAGAATGAGTCGAATTGTTGTAAGCGTATTCAGCGATCCAAAGAATATCCTTCCAAGGGTTTTCAGTTTGTTGGAGCATGCAACGCAGATATTGCTCTAGAGTCTTATTTGTCCTCTCGGTTTGTCCGTCAGTTTGGGGATGGTGACTGGTTGAAAGTCTTACATCAATTTGGGCTAGACGACAGCAACTTCGCCAAAAGTGGGAGATGAATTGACTTCCCCTATCGGAGATTAAAACCGAGGGAAAACCGTGTAACCGAACGATGTTTTCTAAGAATTCTCGGGCCAATACCGAAGCCGAAGGTAGGCCCTTCAGGGGAATGAAGTGAGCCATCTTGGAGAATAGATCCACGACTACTAAAATGGTATTATACCTTGAGCATGGAGGTAAGTCCGTGATGAAATCCATGGACAGGGTATGCCATGGACAGGGAGGAATATCCAGAGGGTGTAAAAGGCCGGCTGGTTTCTCCTTCTGACTTTTATTCTGGGCACACACACCGCAGGAGATTACAAAGTCTCTAATATCCTTCTTCCATGATGGCCACCAGAAATGTCTCTTGATCTTTTCCATGGTTTTGGTAATGCCAGGGTGACCCTCCATTAGAGAGTCGTGATAACCAGAGATTACTTGTTTTTGTATTTTCTCACAGGGCAAGTACAATCGCCCTTGGAAATATGGTAGGTCTTGATCCACTGAGAATTCTTTTCCCTTTAATTGCCAGTCCTGCAAATCGGCCGGAGTTAGGAGTGACTTGACTGTAGTCTTGATGTCTTCAAAGGATTGAGCGCTGACCAACCCCAAAATCCTTTGTTCTGGGATTATGGGTATTGGTTCTGGATTGGTCAAATGTTCATCTACTCCCATCCGAGAGAGGGCATCTGCTTTTCCGTTTTTACTGCCGGGTCGATAAGTAATTATAAAGTCAAACTCAGCCAGAAACAGAGCCCAGCGAAGCTGTCTGGAAGACTGAGCTTTGGCCGTCTTCAGATATTGTAGATTGCGGTGGTCAGTCATTACGGTGACCGTGTGTCTGGCTCCCAAAAGATAATGCCGCCAGGCTTTAAAGGCCGATCTGATAGCTAAAAGTTCCTTGTCTGTAATTGAATAGTTGATCTGGAAAGCCGAGAATTTGCGGGACCAAAAGGCTACTGGATGTAATTGGTGTGTGACCGGATCTCTTTGTGATAACACTGCCCCCATAGCAAGACTAGAAGCATCCATTTCCACGATGTAGGGGAGTTCTGGGCGAGGATGTTTTAGAACAGGTGCAGAAATGAATTTAGCTTTTAAGTCCTGAAAAGCTTGTTCTGCTTCAGTAGACCATTCAAAACGTTTGTTCTTCTTTAACAGAGCGGTGATGGGCTGGACTATCCGAGAGAATTCAGGAATGAATCTGCGGTAAAAGTTAGCGAAGCCTAACATGCTTTGAACTCCTTTTACCGAGGTTGGTGTTGGCCACTTGATGATTGCATCGACCTTCTTTGAATCCATATGAACCCCATTAGGTGACAATATGAATCCCAGGAACTCAACTTCAGTTACGTTGAAAACGCATTTTTCAAGCTTGGCAAAAAGGTTATGTTGACGCAGTCTCTCGAGAACCTTTTTAACGTGTCTCTGATGTTCCTCTTCAGATGATGAATAGACAAGGATGTCATCAATGTAGACAACAACACACACATCTATGAGTTCTCTAAGGACATCGTTCATAAAATACTGGAAAGCGGCAGGAGCGTTACAAAGTCCAAAGGGCATCACTTGATATTCGAATAGCCCATACTTGGTGCGAAAGGCCGTCTTCCACTCATCGCCTTCTTTTATTTGTACCAAGTGGTAGGCTCCTCTGAGATCCAACTTGGTATATATACATGCTTCTTTGACTTGGTCCAGGAGTTCAGGGATCAAAGGTAACTGGTATCTGTTTTTAACAGTGATTTGATTCAGGGCGCGGTAATCTATACAAGTTCTAAGGTCTCCTTCCTTTTTCGGAACGAAGAACAAAGCCGAGGAAGCTGGAGATTTAGAAGGACGGATAAACCCGTTAGCTAGGTATTGGTCCAGATATTGCCTGAGGTGAAGATTCTCTGGCTCGTGAGGGCATAAATCCTACTGCAAGGAGGAGTTGTTCCGGGTATCAGGTCTATTTGACAGTCGTAAGACCTATGAGGAGGCAGGGTGTTAGCTTGATCCTTCCGAAAGACATCTTGGAATTCTTGGTAGTCGGGAGGTAATGTGGGAACCTCAGAAGAGATTGCCGCCACTGAAACTTCAGGCCGAGGATAACAAGTGGTAAAACATCCTGGAAACTGAACCGTCTTTGCTCGCCAGTTGATCTGAGGATTGTGCTTCTCTAACCAAGGGATTCCCAGAATGATCTGGAACTGAGGGGCCTTGATCACATCGAACACGATTTTCTCCCGGTGTCCATCTTGGCTCACTAGCGTCACTTCTTGGGTGGCGTGCGTTACTGGTCCGGAGGCTATCTCCGTGCCATCCACTGTAGTAATGACGTCTTTTACTGCCTTAGGGACAAGGGGTAGATTCATCCTTGATGCCATTTCACGGTCCACATAATTGCCGATTGCTCCGCTGTCGATGTAAGCTTCAATTGCATGCAAACGATCCAGACGTGCAGGACTAATGAGGACCATGGGCACCACGAAGTGCGAGGTCACGGGACAGATCTTAACGCTCGGCAAGAGGACCTCTACACTTGCCGGGCTAGGTCCTTTCCCTGCTCAGAACTTGAGGTACTGGAATCTGCGGCTCCTACAGCCTTCTTAGCTGGTTTCACTGGACAGTCTCGAAGAAAGTGCCCCGAGTTCCCGCAATAGAGGCATAATTGCAGCTGTCTTCTTTCCCGCTCCTTTTGGATTAAAGGACCTTTCATCCCCCCTATTTGCATGGGTTCCACAGTGTCAGCTCCCTTAGTAGAAGTCTGTGGTTTAGAAAACACTCGGGTATCAAATTTAGAACGATCAGCCTTCCTGTTCTGTAATCTGTGGTCCAATTGGACGACTAAGTCAATATAGCCTGAACATTCTTGTGGAGGGTTCACAACTTGAGCTAACACATCCTTGAGCTCTCCACGCAGGCCTCTGTAGAAAAGCGTTATTCTCTTATCCTCGGGCCATTGAGTTTCCACTATGAGTCTGTTGAATGAGGCTATATAGGTCAAGAGGTCTTGATTACCCTGTCGTAATGAAAGAAGTTCATTGTCCAAGGCCTGCCCTTGTGCATGTCTTGCAAACAGTTTCTCCATGCTGGACTGGAAGGCCTGGAAATCATGTAAAACCGGATCATCCTGGGTGACTAAAGGGATCGACCAATCTGCGGCGCTGCCACTGAGATAAGAAAGCACAAAAGCCACTTTGGTCTGGTCTGTTGGGAATGCAGCTGGTCGACATAAGAAATGTAAGCGGCACTGGTTGAGGAACACTGCAAATTTCTTTGGGTCACCAGAAAAACGTTCGGGCGGAGCCAAGGGCATATTACCAGGTAGATTGATTTGCACTGGATTTACAGATGACGCAGAAGGATAGCTTCCTCCGGGAGCGGGCAGGGGTGTCTGTCCTGCCTGCGTTTGTAGCAATTGCCTAGCGAGGTCCTGTGTTCGCTCCTTGGAAATTATCAGTTCTCTTCTTAGAGAGCTTGTTTCCTGACGAGCTGCATGTACTTCTGCTCTTAATTCCCCGAGCAACTGGGCTAAATGATCAGTGTCTGAGGTTTCCATTGCACTTGGGTAGGAGTTTTGCAGTGGGCTTCGCGTTCTGTAACGCTCACCTGATTCCCACGGAGGCGCTGATCTTGGCAGGAAGGTGTCTGTGACTCGAAAGGTGATGTGCAGAACCCGATGGGCTTCTGGGGTCGAACCTCTTCGCACTGTTTGTCGAACTCGTAGGGTGAGGTTTCTGCAGGTGAAAGAATATGGGGGTTAATGGTCTGGGTTGTTCAATGTCCCTCTTCCTCTCTCTCCCTCTCCGTAGAGCCCCCAGGTCAACGTGCTCACCTTAGATAGGTGAATGCTGGGCTCTCCATCTGCGTCTGGCGCAGGGCGCTGTTGCCAGTTCTTTCACTGGTGAAACATAGGCCTCTTGGACTCAGAAGACCGTTACCGTCGTTACCTGCACGAGCGGTGAGTTTCCAGACACCTTTTTAGTCTTTATAGTCTTTAGGTGCAAGGCACGTTAACATTGATCAAGACTTCGTATAATGCTTTTCTCCCTTTTGTCTTGCAGGACTCTTGAGGAAGATGGAGTGAAGCGCCTGGAAATGCGTGAGTAAATGCAAGAGCTCTGTCTTTTCCCTTGCAGCGTAGTTCGTGCCGAAGAGACGCCGGAGTATTGCAGGCGTTCTATTGCGAAGAGCGCGATGGGCGTAAGTAAATACCTGTCTAATGTCTCTTCTTTTGTCTTTCAGAAGTTGGTTTGCAGCGCCGGAGTCCGCGGAATGTCCGTAAGTAGATACAATGCTTTTATCTCCGCAGGCGGCGATGCAGTGTGAAGAAATCCAGCATTCACGGAGTGCCGGTAAGTAGTGGCAATGCTTTTATCTTCGCAGGCGGAGGTGCAGCGTGCCGAAAATGACCGCAGCCGATGGATCAGGTGAGTAGCACTGCGAGTTAAAGCTGCCTTGCTAACCTGCTGTTTCTTGTCTCTGCAGGTGCTGCTGTCGACTGGATGCAGGAATGGTGAGTATGCTTCTTGCAGATTCAGGATGCAGGAATGGTGAGTATGATTCTTGCAGATTCAGGATCGTAAGAAGAAAGGCTGGAATAGACTCGGTGAGCGTTCTGCTGCAGATGCAGAATAACGCGAAGCACGTTTCGTCTATCGGGTGTGGTTTAAATAGCCTTGGAGTGATGAGGCGTCTTCCTCCACGGCCCCGCCTAGGTAAGAAAAGAGTTCCAGTTCCAGAAGCTTTCCAGTGCTGAATCCAGGGAGTGGAGCTTGCCCCACCCAGGTAAGAAAGTAGTTCCTGTTCACAGAGGACTTCTAAGTGGCTGGTAAGTAAGCAGCATGGTCTGCTGCAGGTAAGTCCACCCAAGCATCTGCACACATATTATGAGCCCGGCGCTTCCAGTGCCGGGACCGATGATTCTGATGAGCCTGGTGCCACCGGGGCCAGGACAAGGTCCAAAAGGTCCCCGTGGGGACCGGCTGGTGCCTAGGATTAGGGTTAGGGGCCTGCTTCCAAGGACTTTGGGATGGTCCTGGCTCCTTGGAAGCAGTGATCATGACACATTTGGCCGCCAATGATAGGGCTTATGGGGCTGAGACCAGAGAGTGATCCGAAACCGTAGCCAGCTCGATTGAAGAGTCCAGAACTAGTGGGAGGAGAGATTGTGAAATCTGGAAGTAGTACAGTCTGGAATAAGTGTGATACACACGTGAAAAGGAAAACTCTTGCTGCATGGGGTGAGAATGACGCCACACATCTGTTAACTGAAAATCGAAAATAGCTTGGGACAAAGAGGCGGTGATCCCCAAGCCCACTACCACATTGTTTTGGGCACTATCGAGATTTCATTCAAGAACCACATTCCAATCCCCACCATGGAGTGTATCCCCCCTCTGAAATTGGGCCAGCCTGGGAAACATTTCAGCATAAATTTAGCCTTGGTGTTGGTACAGCCCATATATTGAAAACAGGGTAAAATCTTTCCAGCTATCTCCACCACCAACCGCACATAACACACACCAGGATCTCGAAGTATCGCCAATTTGGAAAAAGCAACTGACCGTGCTATCAGTATTTCCACTCCACCCTTCTTCTCGGAGGTCGAAGCAAAAAACTGATGCGGAAACCAAGCAGAGCATAATCTTGGCTAATCCTACCAAAGTAGGTGCGCCTCTTGCCAGAGAGCCACATCAGCCACAAGTTGAGATAGTTTGGTCAGAACCCGACCCTCCATGCAGTCAAACCATCATCCCCATAAGCCCAATCACCCCTGTGGCAAGTGGGGTTAACCAAACCAGCAAAACCTACTGAAAAACAAGCTTCAATAAACACAAAATGAAAATAAAATTAACAATCACTGTTCCAAAAAAGGGCGAGCACTTAATGCACCTCCGGCATACCATGTTAAAGATAATCAACAACACTTAAGAACAATGAACCTGCCCACCCCTATTAAAGACTCTGTTTTACAGGCAAACTCTGCAGTTGCGACCACTGCATAGGGGTAAAAATGGGACAAGACCAAAAAGAACCAAGCGTAATCGGTATGCACAGGAGACTGGACTCAAGGCGCCAAAGCGAGCAGTTCTCAGGTAGGATGCGTAGAGACCACACTTCTGTCCCGACGATCCATGGATGGCCTCCTCTGTTGTCGACGTCTATTCCATCTCGCTTGCGCCACCATCCATGCGTTAAGCAGGTCAGGATTTCAGAGTTGGAATTTTGGTAGGTACTGACTGCCACCCTCAGTATGGAAAATGTATGTTTCGTGCCCTAAGCGAGAAGATGATCTTGAAAGGGAAACCCCAGGGGTATGGAATCCCTTAACCCTGCAGCCAGATGGTGAAATGTTTCAGTTGGCGCCGCTTAAAAATGGTTGAGGGGGAGAGATCTTGAAACAACTGTATGTCGGCCCGCTAAAGCTGAAATGTTGGAGGCATCTAGCTTTTTGTAGGATAAGCTCCTTAGACTGGAAAAAATTTGACTGTGGTTAAAACATCTGGATTCAGCCCTTTTCATTGTTGAAAATTGAGGGAAAAAACATGGGTCTGATCAAGCGTCAGGTCCTTTGTGATAGAATCCCCTAGGACGGCTACAAACAGCACCTTTTACATACTCCAGACCAAGGTCAGAAATGAACTGTTTAATCTCCTGCCTAGATGACAGCATATCCTGCTGGAGGGAGAGGAGTAGGCGTTGATTATCCCCTTTAGTAGCTGGGGGGGCCTCAGCCAATCCCTGATCCGGCTCCAAGTCAGGAGAAGGAAGCACGATCAGCGGGCCCCTTTTGAAAACTGCAGCATGCCCTTGATGGAATAGGAACCCGAGCTGTGCTTGTTCTTAGAAGGGCTCATCTTGTCGCTGCTGCACAGGGCACTCCTGGTACAGGCAAGGTGTAATAATGTCAGCAGGCCCATGCAAAGTAACTCCCAGAATTAGACGGCCCGATTGAGCCCGGAAACAGCCCTCACAGACGAGCCCTGAACCCACAGCGGGAAAAGGAGTAGGAAAAGAGCTGCATCAGATTAGAGCTGCTTGCCATTTACTCAAAAATCCAGGCCAGCGCCACAGTAATTTCTACTGGGTATCCACATGCAGATGGTGAACGGAAGAGTCAGACTCAGAGACCCTTACAGGAGGCACAATCCGGACATCCTGTGGCTGTGGAAAAAGGTCTGAGGAGGGAGGGGGCAGCTCCCATCTGTGGAGCTGGACCCAGAACCATGAATGGCCCACACTGAACAGGCGGCCGTGGTCCCCCAAATGGGCCTCCAAACGCTAATCTCTTCAATCAGCAGTAGCGCGGCTCCACACTCCTACATCCACCACTTCCAACAAAAGCCACAATACCACAGGGACTAGATCAAAGCCACAATCCAGCTACTAGCTGCCAGCCAAGGGGGCTTGCAGGGGCTTGCCAGAACAGTTTTGCCAAGCGGGACATGCTCACTATCCTGCCCCCCCCCCCTCTGCAGGGCGCTCCAGGAGATCCTCTTACTCACTGCTCAGAACGGGGCTGATGTACACCAAAGGCAAACAGCAGAGGGAACCCGGTGGGCCTGCCACTGGCCCTGAAACACGGACACCAGATCCTGCACTAAAGAAGTCAACGGCAAGGGAGCCAGCAACATGGAGTTGGAATGCATCAGACCACTCCAGCAGCCATGTTAGAGTCAGGCTCCCCGGCCTGACAACGATGTGTCCAGCAAAACCTCTGTTATTATCGCTGCTGAAGCACCATCGAGCAAGACATAAGGTGAAGGCGACCTTCAGCTGCATCATGCTGGATTCCGGTAGCAGAAACGGCGGCATGATTCATGTATAGTGCTGCGGTGCTGCAGATGCTCTGGAGATTTACATCTACATCAAGCTCTAGCCAGACCAAGCACCGTAGACTATCATTCTGATCCCATGCCTATGAAGCTTGCTCACTACAAGCTTGAGAAGCTTGGTAAAACACCAGGGAAGGGATGAAAGTCCAAAGGAAGGCACGCAAACTTCCAAAGTCACCCCCTCTATTCAAACTGCAAGAGAAGTCAACAAGCTTCAAGGATGGGAACTGTGAAATGTGTCTTACAGGTCTAGAAGTGCTAACTAGTCTCCCATTTGAAGCATGGCTCAAATGGTCGGGATACCCTCGATCTTGAAATTAGGATAAACTAGGAACACGAGAATGTTGAGTGCCCTCAGATTGATTACTTGTCTTATTCCACCGCCCCCCCCCCCCCTTCTCCCCAGGAATAGATTGCTTACACAATTCTCAGGAATACCATCTTCCCAGCACTTTGGCATTTTTCCAGGCCAGATCCTGGACATCCCTTGTCATGAGATCTAGCTCTTTCTTTGAAAAGATAAACGGGGAGAGCAAGTGTTCTTGGAATGAGATATGAGTATATTCTAGGTGGATGCCCTGGACTGGACTGTGTGCAGGTATCTGCTGTGATTGCACGCCTATTGTGTAAGCTATACGCCACTCTCCCCCCTGCATCCAGAGCAAATGCACTTGCTCTCACCCGAGTTAAGAGCTTGCTGCGTGTGTTTCCACACCTTCAGTCTCTGACCCTACCTATTCCCCAGGAAGGGAAGAATGGGTAAAACCTCTTGTCTTCTTGGGATCTCTGGCTACCCCTGTTGCCTTGGAACCTCTGTACCAGCTAGATGAGCAGCCCCAGCCTTATACCGCCCTTCCGAAAACCTTTGCGGCAAATACTCTTTTGAGTGAAGCTTTAGCTTTATCCAGGGCTGCGTATGTGTTCACAATCTTCGTCATATCTTTGACGAATACTTGCCAAAGAGCAGACCTCAGATGGCGCTAGATCCCCCAGTGTTGGGTATATTTTTACTAGATCTTCTCCTCTCTGCCGCTATTGCGCTGTTGCAGTTCCCCAAGAGCACTCTGGAACTATCCCGCCAGAATATGAGGATCCACTGAGTTACTGTTCTCTTTTGCCTTTTCGGCCAACTGAAGTATCTTGGCTAACAGGCCCACCACATCAACGAGCTTGTCCTGACAGGGCTTCCAGGACTGATCTATGCCCTTCTTTATGTATTGGCCATACCTGCCCATGAACATGCATAGGTCTACTACTGTGACAGGAGACACTTTTCCCCATGCGGTGGAATTGGAGCTCATGCTTCTAGGCTTCTCAACATGGCCCCCCCAGGTTAGGGTGACCGATGTCAGAACTCCAAACGGGTTGGGTCGTAATGGCCACTTCCATGTCCGGGCTTTCCTGGCTTTCCTGAGGACAGACTTCCTGGAGGCTGCCGAGGCACGCTAAGGTGTCGCGGATGTTGCTGTGCGGGGGGAGAGTGGAGGCACCTCTCCACCCAATCCACACTCCCATGCCCTTAGGCAGCACTAAGCGCAGGACGCAGCGATTCATGGCTTCACCAGATCTAGCAGTTGCCCTCGAAGGCAGATTGGCCAGCAATACAGACTGGATTCAAAACACAAAATGATAAACCACCAATCCACAAGTAAAGCAATAATAAGCTAAATGTGCCCTCACTATGCTGTCTATGCTACATATGTTGAGTAAAAAGGTATATGAAGGCACGTATCTGCTGTTCGAGCAGCAAAGAAAAGAGAGTGGCTTTTTTAAACATTTTAAATTTGTATTGGTTTACATTGAACACAAGTGATACAATCCCTTCCAAATCCTCCCCCTGCCAAAGGGTCCATTAGCCCATCAAGTGATTTCTTCTTAGCACAGTCACATTATGTCCAAAATCCGAATTCTATGGGGGCACCTTTGAAGCTTATAGTAACTTTGTAGATATCCCATCATGTTGTCCCAGTTCCGATTGAAGGAGATTTTGTTCCCTTGGAGCATGTGGGTAACCCACTCCAATGAGACACCGACCCATACCTTCTGTAACCAGTCCAAGTTAGTTGGGGCCGGTCTTTGTTTCCAGGTTCGCGTCAAAACAACCCTGCTGCTATCAAAAAGAGTCATTAAGCTATGTTTGTCTCTTTGATAGTGATTTCTGTTTTGGGTCCTACAATCCACACATCCACACCTTTGTGTCTGATGAATCAATGTTGGAGAAAATCCCACCCATTTGTTCCTGTATGTCACCCTAGTATGGTATAATGACCAGGCTCTCCCACCAAATATGTCTCAGGTCCCCCCTCACCTTACACCCCCTCAAACATAAATCTGATACCTTTCGGGAACATTGTGTGAAGTTGCTCTGGTGTATAAGGCCACTGAAACATCATTTTATACCACCGTTTCCTCGTTTGAATGGAGCGTGTGAATTTTGGAATTGATCCCCATAAATATTCCCATAGTTCTCTTGGTATAGTGTCATCAAATAAGGCCTCCCATTTTTTTATGTCGTTTCATTGTAGCAACGTTGTGCCATCATTTAATAATTTGTACAAGTTTGAGACTAACCTTTTGTAGCCAGTATGGGTTGTGAAATACATTTCAAAGGGTATCAACTGTCGCGTGGTCGATGCTTTAATCTTTGGGCTTATTAGCCAGTATCACAATTGGTTGTACTGGAATCTATCCCCCTCCTCCAACCCCAAATCCCTCTTGCAATCCTCGAAAGTTCTAAGATCTTGACCCTGATACATGTCTCAAATTTTTAAACAGCCCACTTCCCTCCAAGCTCTGAAAGTACTAGGTTCAGTGCTTGGGGTAAATTCTGGGTTCTGAAATGTTGGAAGAAACTAAAAGGGGGAAGTGGGCAGACCCCCTTTTTCAACTGTTTAATCCCACACCTCTACAACCAAACCCACAATTTTGCTGAGCTTTACATTAGCTGGTCCATAATTCCGATCTAGCCATAGAAGGCCCGAAAGAGGTGTACCCACGACTGTCCTATCCTGTTGCGCCCATATCTTACCCTCCAACCCCGAGAACCATTCCTTAATAACCCGCAATTGTGCGGCTTCATAATATCTATTAAAACGTGGAAGTCCCAAACCTTCACATTGTTTTGGTGCTGTGAGGGTTGCCATTGCAACCGTGGGCGATTTATTGTGTCATATGTACAATGTTATTAGTTTCGTGAGTGAGCCAAAGAAAGACCTGGGTACTCAACGTGGGAGTGACTGAAAGTAATATAGAATTCTGGGCAAAAGCATCATTTTAATTACCGTAAATCCCTCTAGCCATGATGTCGCAAGTGGGTTCCATCTTTGTAAATCAGCTTTCACCCTTGTGAGTAATTCAGAGTAATTTGTGAGTAATTTGCTTGTAAAGTTGCTCTGGTGATTTCGTTAGGACCACCTCCGAGTATGTAATACCATTCTCTGCTAGAGATAGCTGGGTTGGGGAGCGCAAGGACTCCAGGATTTCCGGGTCAGACACATTTAACATTTCTGATTTTGTCCTGATTATTTTCAGTCCAGAACCCACACCAAAAACAAATCCAGACTGATACGGGCCTATTATTGTTGGCAATATTTCCATTAAGCGGTTCGCCAATACTTTGGTATATATTTTGGCATCTATGTTAATTAACGCTATAGGCCTGTATGAACCGGGTATGTCGGGTCCTTCCCTGCTTCGTGGAACACCACCAACTTAGCGTCATTTGAGTTCGCAATCGTGCCCTTTGATCTGAATGAATTACAAAGCTTTGAAAGGTATGGGCTTGAAATTGTTATTAGATGTTTGCGGGGTAACCATTCCTGGGGCCTTGTTTTTGGGCAGCGATTGAGTCACTTTCGTCACATCTCCCTCCTGAATTTCCCCTTCCAAACTTTCCCTGTCCTCTTGTCTAATGCGTGTCAGGGGCACCCTCTTCAGGTATTCCTCTTGTTTTATTTAATCTGGATTATCAAAGGTATATAATGCGGAGTAAAACTCTGAATATTCCCAGAATTCCTACATTGGTAGTCTCATATCCCCCTTCTTTACGTTTTAATTTCAAAATTGTAATAGCATGGGCCCTATCTTTTTGTTGTCTGGCTAGCAGCCTATCAGCTTTATCGGCTTTTACATAATAACGTTGTTTCGCAAATAGCAATACCTTTTCAGAACATTTCGAGTTGGCCTTTGAATATGTTTCATTGCCCTCTGAAGTTTCCTAGTGGGGCATTTTGCCATCTCCCCCATATATCTCTTAATTTCTCTCTAATTCCTCCTCCCATAGCTGCCTTTGCCTATCCCGTTCCACTATCATCACTATCAGATGTCCTCTCAGGACAGCTTTGAAGGCATCACATATAGTTTCTGAGGCCAATTAATGTGTATCATTTTCGATAAAGTAAGTATCTATTTTGTCTTTACTTGAATTTATGGAAAAATCGAATCCTGGATCAGGTCCGCAGCAAATTGCCATTTCCAAACCCGTTCTGGAGCGCCCCCCACCTTTATCAACATCGAGAGCGGAGCATGATCTGAAAAAAGGAAAATAGTACACAGATCCACTTCCGAGACTCTTCCCACAAAGCGCGTGGAAACACAGATATAATCAATTCTCGATAATGACGAGTGTACATGGGAGTAATAAGAAAATTCCTTGGCCTGCCCCTTGATCATTTGCCAAATGTTGTGAAGGGCCAGCGTGGTAACTTTGCGCTTAAGCAAATTGGACGGCGCTAATATGTGATCTTTAGCTAATGTACTCCATCCTCCTGGGGGACCCACGCCATGGTGAAGTCTCCAGCTAATATGATATCCCCCTTAGTGAACCCCTCTAATTGCGAAAGCACCCCCTTCAAAATTCCATCCTCTGCCGTATTTGGTGCATATAATGTCACTAACGTGTATATGTATGGTCCCAGCTTAACATTAAGAAAAAGAGATTGCCCACCTAGATCTAGTCTGCTTTCAAGGAATTGTGCCGCTAGTCCATCTTTTATCGCTATGAGTACCCCAGCCGTCTTCTCTACAGCATTGGCTTGGTATAGATGGGAATTCCCCTCAGTTCATGCTTCCCTTTGTCTTCCTTCCTAATATGCGTTTCCTGATACATCCGAATATCTGGATTCATCCTTTTAAAAACATTCCTCTAATTTCTTCTTCTTAACTGGGGAGTTCATGCCTCTCACATTGTGGGATAATACTTTAACAGTCGTCATTTCACATCTGAGCCCCCTAGCATCCTCTTAACTTCTTTCCCGAATGCCCTTTTTAATGCTCGTGACCTTCTTCCCTCTGGCAGTTCTACATTTTCCCACCCCCCGAACCCCACTCTGACCCCCTAACTTAACACAACCAAACAAACACCCATCCACCCACCCAACTTTACCCCGGTTCCCTAAGGGGGGGACACGGTTCCTAAGATCGTCGAGGCGCAGTGCCCAATGCAGTTGGGCTCTAGAATATCCAGAGAAATATTGTGGGGAGTCCTAAACCCCACTCTGCAATTCCAATTGACTGACCACTATTAAATGGCCCCCTGGGCTGCAATATTACTTGATGTCATTTGTTCTCTCCACCTTTCACGTCCGGGATAATCTCTGCAATTGTGTTGCTCACCCCATTTTCTCAATGTAAGTCTTCAATATTTTCTTGATACAGTGAACAGCCAGAGAATAAACACGTCCCAAGATCTTGTCTCTTTATCCTTTCCCAATGTCCTTTTTTTGTTTACGTTTGACGTTTACCACTCCCATGGTCCCCTGCCCTTCCTTTCCAGTCTATCTGTCTTCCTGGCAATACTTTCCTCATCATGCAGTTGTAGGATCTGTAGCCCTTCTTCACAGAAAGTTATCTGATGTTGGCGATCTTCCCATTTAAAAAGCAGTCCAAAAGGAAACGTCCATTATATCTTATTTGTTTCTGTGCCAGAAATCGTACTACTGGGCCCATTGCTCTCCTCTTCAGAAATGTTGACTGGGCTAAGTCTTGGTACAGTTGCACTTCGGAGCCATTAATATTTATTGATCCTGAGATTCTTGCTGCTTTCATTATTGACTACTTCTGAGCATAGCTGGTGATGGCCCGCCAGCACGTCCCTTGGCCGCGCTCCTTGCGCCATTCGTCTCGGCCCACCCTATGTATCCGATCAATATTGATCGTTTCCTCATCTTCCCCTGTCAGGAGGTCTGCAAATAGCTGTTGTGCAATAGATTTCAGTGATTTATCGTCTATAGATTCTGATAGACTTTTAATACGTATGTTGGATCTACAGGAGCGATTCTCCAAGTCCTTGCACTGGAGTTCCAAATTATGTGTGCTGCGGGAAGGTATTCCAGCGCCTCATCATTCATACGCAATCTCCTGTAGTGCTTTCTCCGATCTGTCCACCCTCTCCTCCAGTTTAGTGACTTCAAGCTTCACTTCCTGTAAAGCTTCCTTCAGCCCAGTCTTCAGTTGAGTGAACTGTGTTTGAAATGTCACCATGAAATGCTCTTGAAATTTCTCTAAACACAACTGGAAGTCCTCTTTCTGCTTCGCTATAGTCCCTACTTCAGGGTTGGACAGTGTGCTCCGTTCAGTGCTTCGCTCCAGCGCCCCTGCGATGGTCTGCGCGGGTGTCTCTGGGTTACACAATTTCTTAATGCTGTCTGTTCCCCCCCCCCCCTCACCCCGAGAGTTCTTCTGTGCTGCCGATGGTGTTTTCCCCCTGCCTTTGGACATGAGTGAATCTTTCCTTATTTTTTGTATATGCGCCTTCTCTGCTGCAATCCCTCACTCCACGTCAATTGGAAATTTCTGTGTTGAGTAGGCCGTAAGCCGCTCGGCAGAACCCTCTGCTGCGTGGTCTTCTCCATTTCTGGCCTTCCTGTCATGATGCCTACCCCCGGACATCCAGACCAAGTCCATCAGTCCAGGGAGCAGGCATCCAGACACCTATTGAAAACCCAGCCACCCCGGCTAGGGGCTATCTGCGCCAGGCTCATATGAATAAACTTACCTCATGCAGACCATGCTGCAAAGAATCCAAATCAATGTGAGGCCTGGAAGGAACTACTTTGTTTCAGGGACTATTTTTTACTCGGGTGTGGTATTGGGGAACTTCTTACCTGGGACTACTTTGGAGGCTATTTAAACCACACCCGATGAGCAGCACACGCTTCGTGTTATTCTGCATCCTGTTGCGTAACGCTCACCGTGCCGGTCAGTCCAGCATCCAGTCTTCTGCCACGCCCGCCTCGAATCCGGAGCTCCTAGAAAGAAGGGAAATAAGAAGAAAAGGTTAGAGCAAGAACATTACCTTCATTCTTCAACAGATCCTGGATCCTTTGCGCATCCGAACAAGGAAAAATACTTTATTTGTATGCGTCGCACCGCCAGTTGCAGCACCGCGCTATACTTACCAGTCTTGACAGCACCTCCTCGACCTGGTGCTGCTCCATCATTCATCGCCGAACTCCCGGCACCTAAAGGGGACGAAGAAAGACAAAAAGGTGAGCCGTGAAAACCAACAAAGCCAATTTCTATTATCACAATAGACTTACAGAGTTACCGCCGGAGATATTCTTCTACACGCTGCACCTGTAATGAAAGAGAAAGCAACAGGTTAAGCACTGGCATTTTTTACCGGACAGTGTTGGGTAATACAGACTCTTACCTAAACGCAATCAGCTGCTAAGGGACAATCTCCTCTCGAATCAAGCTGCAAGACAAAGGAAGGAATCGGACAAGAGTGAATAACAGACATTTTGAACTCTTACGAACCAAACACTAAAGGCTCCTCGCCACTTACCTCGGAGTCAATATTCGTCTGCAACTCACCCAATTCCTTCAGACCAGTGAAGTAACTGGTTACCTACGCGCCCCTGCACTCCACGCAGGATGGAGAGCTCATCATTCAAAACCATAAGGTGAGACTGGTGAAAGGGAATATCGGAGGCGATTAGTGGGAAAACGGTGGGGGTGTGCTCGCTCAATCCACTGGTGGCTAATTCCCTTTCTCCGCTTTCAGGAGAATACTCCTACGGGTCAAGCAGACGAAATAGAGCAGGCCAGTCCAGTCAGTCATCTCTACACTATGAGTCACGTTGGTGGAGGCCGCAGCTATCCAGTTCCGACCGTCGTCCCTGTGGGAGCCAGGTGAGCGTAACACTTCCTCAGCCCCAAATAGTCCACTGGTGAGTTAGGAATGTCGCAAATCGCTAGATGTGCACCCCTCAGGCACTCGAAGCAGGGGAGATATCCATCCACCCCCCAATCATTAATACTGCTCACCTTCCATCCCTGCGGTGTCCGTTACGCCAACTTGCTATGTGTGGGGAAGAAGGTGTCCCCTGGTGCGCATGTGCTCTCCTTTATCATGGTGTCCGTTGTTCGGTTTAAAGTGCCTGTTTCTGGCGCTGATTAATATGTCGATGATGTGCGGGGAATCCTATTACCTTGCGTTGCTCAAGCGGGCTATCCACTTCTTCCTTTATGACAACAATGGTGTGCACTCCTCTCCTTCCAATGTCGTTCTCCAAGGACTGCGGGGATACCGCTCCTGGTTCCCGCTTGGTGCCTGTTTGAGTGAGGGAGACAACACCCCTCAATCCAATCCCCTTCCTTCTTTCGGGATCCCTGCAACATCTAGGTGGCATCTGCCTTCCTCCGCAGAGAGCAAGGGGGTGTTCACCCCTGGACTGGTGGGCAATGCTACCCCGGCCCTTTTCACTGCTAGGCTATGGCCGTGTGTGGATCAGGAAACCCTGCTTACGATGCCGCCTTTCACTGAGTCACCCGCACTAAAATGTCCATATCTGCTGTTGGGTTACTGCTCTCCATCCCGGTCCAATTACCCGACAGCTGAGTTGTCTCCTTGCTCACGACAACTCCGCCATCTGGAAACCCATGCTTGCTTCAAAATATGCTCATAATGCGGCCCGATGGGGACGGAGCAGGTTAAACACGTCCTGCACCGCTGGCCGCCATTTTGGAATCCAGGAGAAGGCTTTTTTGAAGCAGACTGACGTGATTGGAGGAGCATAACCCATGTTCAACCCCGTTGGGCAAGGAAATGTGACGATAATTTCTCTCATGGATCTTGGAAAATGTAGTTTTATCGTGCTTTTGTTTGCTACTCGTAAAAAGAGCAAAGAAAGAAGCATAAAACGAGCCTCCAATATTGCCATAGAATATCTTTTTCAATGTGGTCATTACTAGTACTTTTTTTAAAAATAACATCACGCTAATCCCATTTCTATTTTTCCATCCCAAAAAATGCAGGTTTTGATACCTTATATTGCACTAACTGGAAATATCATGACGAGAACAATGCATTAGCTTTTGAAATCCCATAGACTTCATCATCAGATGGTGCACAGTGCAATGTCCCATTTGCAAATGGTCGATCTATCAGTGAAGGTGGACCTACTACGTGGCCTTGCTTGATAACAAGTTAGTTTTTTTTCTATTTTCTTGGACTGGAAATTTCAACAGAACCTTTCCCTGGCAGGTCTTTTTGATGTTGTATCTTTTCTATATCCCACTAGATCGGAGCTTTGGGAACCATCCTTATATACATCAATCTAATGGATGATGCTCTCTAACACAACTTACCAATCACGTTTATGACACATTCTTATTCTCGGCCACCCCCCATTTTCCAAACTCCCCAGTTAGCACTTTTTGTTTAAAAACTCTATTTGTTTCAGACCACTAATGGTTTCATCTTCTGTGGCTGCACGACACAGTGCAGGCCCAAACTTTGAAAAAGATCATATTTTAGAAAGTGTCAGTGAACAAATGACAAAAATGTGACTGGAAAATAAAACTCTAAAAACGTTTAACGGACATGCATATTGGAGTGTATGAAGCCATTTGCCTCAAAATCTTTTCACTGCATTGGAAACAAATGTTTCCAATGTTTATATGAGATAACCTACTGCCTGGTTATCACAAGTCAGACACAACAGGATGCTGCAACCCCTATTTCACCAGGCGTATATGGGTTTTGGCGACATGAACAAGACTGATCCGCGGCAGCCACCCCTGACTTGCATGTGTCAGGACCCTAGGGTGGGTGGGGGCAGCCCCACAACCTGCTAGGCCTTCGACTGTGACACGCTATTACAGGAAAGCTCTGAAACCTATACAGGATACTACATCAGCACAAACACTGGGCTCCATCTTAGTCCGGATGGCAGCTTCATCTATGTCGCACAGGGCTGTGCTGAGATTGGTTACAAATACGGGGGTTCTAGGGAACAAGGTTCGTCCAATGTTGACTAGCAGCCACCCATGATCAATGTTGAGCTACATGTTTCAGTATATTGTATTGTGCCTGGCGCCTTCCCAGAGCCGGCGTGAGACACACTTGCATGGTTCCCAGACAGGCCCACCCCGCCAGCCCTTATCTAGCTTTCAATGTATTTTTATAAATGTTCTGGCCGATGTCCCACATATCTACATTGTCAGGGTAAAGATAATAAATGCAGTTTACATGAGGGTCATTTAAATAGACTTTCTTCTAACTGGAAATCGCCTGCCTTCCCATGACCAATGGAGAGGTAGATAGTAACCTCAGCCAATGCGAAGCTTTGAGAAGGAAATACGTTCTTCTATGAGGAATCAATCAAGAACATGCATGGAGTGTGAGCAAATGTGGACTAGAAAAAAGTCCATTTAAGTCGCTCTGTGCATAAGCTGCCTTCCTATAACAACTCAGATCGATCAAGCCTGTGTCACTTAGAGATGAGGATGATGAACCAAGTGTTGTGTTTCTGCAAGTCATCACCTACAAAGAAAGTCCTTTTGTGTCTGAATAGACGCCGTGTATATTGATCCAGCGTTCTGCCTAAATAATCTTCCAAAGTCTCAGAAAGTAAAGACAATGGCTCTCTGACATCCAACCATCTCTGTGGTTGGTTCCCCCCTGCAGAAGAAGGTACCTACAGTTCTGCACTATTTTTCTCCCGGATAATGTGGAGGACACATGTGTCATACAACTTGCCATGCTTATGTACTCACAAGAGGTTGCTGTCTCCGCACACTAATACACTAGGCTGTTCCATACTCCTCTCTATCGGTCAGTGAAATGTATGCAAGTAGGAAAACTGGATCACGTACCGATATTCCAGCTAGTTTGGGTGACAGTAAATAGATCAGGAACTGAAATAAAAACACAGCTTTACAAATGGATTCTGTTACATCCTGCATGTAAGAAAACAGACAGAGACAAATACCTTCCCACCATTTGGGCTTTGCGAGTATTGATGCCCTAGTAGTCAAGGGAAAGCTAAGGAGCAAGCAGGCATCCGGTGCTTACACCAAAGCCAAATGCAAGCCCAACAGATATGCCTAATGAACCTTACAATGAACTGAACCCACAGTCCAAATGTACTTTGCAGGAAATACATTTCATACCAACCGTAGACTTTTCTGCTTCTTGGCTACAGTCGCCCAAGCCCTTCTTTTGGAAAGAAGGTGAGATATCTGCTTACGCAGGTTGCCCATCCTCTCCAACAGAGCCCTCATCAGCTGGAGCTAAGGCCAACAGCCCTGAAGGTTGAACAACCCCATCCCTATTCCCTAAAAGGATACCAGGACCTGAGTGGGGAATGTAAGTTGCACAGGTAAGGAAGAAGAATCTGACTTAAATATTGTCTTCTGCTCAAGCAAGCCAGACATTATCAAAAGGTGTACACATGCACATGTTAAAACAGAAAGAATGCATGAATGCTGGTATTCTGCTTTAGCACCACTATATGCCCTTTGCCTTCCTTCTTGCCTGGAGTGGTAAGTTGATAGGTTTCTTAACCATGTGAAGGCATAATGTCTGACTGTGGTGTGAGGAACATGTGACACTGTCTTGCAGGTTCCTACTAAATCCTATCTGGATGTTTGATGCAACGCTTCTCTGTACTGCTCAAAATGGAGCTGCATGAAATGTTTGTTCATCAAAGCATAACAGTTTTGGGGATTATGTTAGATGATGATCTTGCCTAATGTAGATACAATCATCATCATAAGTGTATGGGAGTGAGGGGTCATTTGGGCCCCCCTCATACATTCGACACAATGTGGATCACTTGCTCGACCAATGGTGGGGGACGCCTCCATTGCCCTTATGCTAACGATCGCCCTTATGCTGGCGTTGGCACAGGTGGGGCTGTTGCGAGAGACACTTGGCATTCATTTTGTGTACCCTCGACTCCATCTTTGGACTAGGCCTCACTGCGATAATACGAAAACGCTTCTCTCCACTCTGCAGCGCCGCGCACACCGCGCTCATGGCCCCCACCTTTTCTCACTGTGTCTGAAGGCATCACAGCCCCATTCTCACGGCTTAGCCAGAGATAATTGCAACAAATACACTAATGAAGCATCTCACTCTTCCTCTGAGATCACTGTCCTGTGTGTGTACTGACTCAAACCATGCCCTGCAGCTCATCCATCTCCACAAACCCGTCTGTGCCCTCTTACCCGTGCTGTTGGAAAATTACTGCCACTACAACCTTGTGTCCCCGCAAGGTATTCTCTTGATGTACCAGACATGTGACCCTGCTGTGAAGCCCACCCCAGTCTGCCCCCAACTAACACCAAACCTCTGTCACAGTATATTGCACCCTAGAACTAACAAACGTCAGAATGTCTTATAGTCGCTTTTGATGCACCTGGACCCACCCCACAGCCAATTTTATCTTACTGACCATAACTCCAAGCCTGGTACTCCATATAAGTCCCAATGAATAATGTTGTAATTGTATGTGTTCGATTTATAGGTGCGTGATGATATAATGAAAGGAACTGTAGTGACCATTATATCTCACGTTAGCTTAGTTAGGGCCCAACCTTCTTCACCGCGACTTGACCCTCATCCCGCCTGGACACAGACAGATGAACCTCATGACGCTCACCCTCCCACCAACCCAGCAGCCAACCACGGAGGAGCAGCGCCTATATGCCTATATGAAATGCAAGCTTGTGTCCAATCGTAACAAACTTTGTAATTTTCATGTCTGACATCACTAATGACGATTTCTGCTCTTATAATCAATTGTACGTGTATTGTTTGCCAGAGCGCTCACAGGCAGCAGAGTTCTCTGGATGCCAATTTTACATAAAAGAAAACTAACTCTCGCAGCCTGTTCTCTTAGTCTCATTCCCCGTTGGGGTGTGTCTTATTTCTTTGCATTGCACGTATAAGATGGGGAGACGGCCTATACATTTTGAGACCCCCGCAACGTGATTGGGACGGTGCCCTGAGCAAAACCATTGCCTCCACGGTTGACCAGTTCGCGCGCACAACCAAACGTTCCAAGTGTTTCCGTTTTCCAAATACCCAACTAAAAAACAGCTCGCCAAGGCGGGTCACGGCTTGGTTGGGGTGCGGACCAGATTGTGGATAGACCGTGAACAGTGGCTCTCGGACCACCCTACTGAACACGTGAGTACCGGTTGCGAGACTGTCAGGGGAAGAAGGGAGAAATTGGGAAAGGGGTATAATAGGCAAGAGGGATAAAATAGGGGAAAGAAAGAAACTGAGGGTGTAGTTCAGAGTCTGTGTGAATGTCATTGAGGCTTTTTCTTATCTATCCTTTATATGGCCATTAGGTTACTGTGGAAAAAAAGAGATAAAGAAGAATAAGGGATCCGAGCCCAAAGGGGGTAGAAGGCGGCGCAGCGTAGCATTGTCTCATCCAGTGCAGGGAACAAGTGAAGATAAAGAGAAAAATGTAGGAGTCTCATATATCTAGTAGACTCGGAGTAGTAATTTAAAATATTCTTTTTCCTTGTGAGCAGAATTCCTGGAGAGGTAGCCCGAGGGGGCTCAGAGGTGGGGAGTGCGTGAGAAAGTAAGAACGAGGGACAATCAACTAAAGTAATTAAAAAGGGGGAGAAAAACTAAAAGATAGTTCATGTTATATGTTCAATGTGTTAAAGTTTTACATGTTGTTTTGTCAGTAAGTGCCTATGTATCTATGTATCGATAACAATAAGGGTTGATGAGAAATATTGGTAAATAATTTGTGATCGATGTTGAGAAATAATTTGCAGTTCCGGCGAAAAGGTGCAAGTAAAAACGTTGTTGAAATTTGTTGCCGTTGAGGGTTAAACAAGATTGAACAGACGGGTTATAGAAAGGAGATTATTAAGGGATTGACAGTGTGTATTTATACCCAGAAAACAAAGTGAACACAAGTAAGAGTAAAAAATACGTCATTATGGGAGGGACTACACCATTAGCACATATTTGTCAACATCTTCCTTTGTATAGCGAGAAAAGTACCACGACCAGTGGGTGGTGGAAATAAAAAGAGAGAGTGTATCGCCTATATGGCCTGAGGGAGGGTCATTTGATAAGAGAGTATTGGATCTAGTATCAACACACCTGCTAGCAAAATACAGGGGAAAGCAGTTGCAGAACAGAAGGGAGGTGCTAGATTTCTGGAGGATGTTTGAAGAGGTAGCACCTAGCGGTGAGGTAAGTAAAGCCACAGTAATTGAGGAAGAGAAGGCCCCAGAGGGGGGAGAAGGGGCTGCAGGGGGAGAAGGCATGAAAACAACGAAAGAGAATGACCTCATTAGAATCTACCCATTGTTGACAAGACCCGCAGTAGGATACAGCGAACCCCTGTTTGTGCTAGCGCTCACCACACCAGCTACTCCGGCAACTGCATTAGCCACCGAACGGGAGGGTTATACGGTACAACTAGTGCCCCTCCAGTGAATTTAGAGCGCCTAACAGGAGATTTAGACAGGCAGCTTGCACACGCACAAATGGAAATAACTCGATTAAGAGCACTGTGTGATAGAGGCCAGATGTTGGCGGGGGGGGGGGGGGGAAGTACCACCATTGACACCCTCCACCAAGTGTCGCAGGGGGATCCACACTATCCCCGCCGCCGCCAATACCAAAAGGGCAGGAACACGAGTTAGCAATCAGGAGAGTTTCTGTTCCATTTGAATGGCAAACCTGTAAGAATAATACGACCTGCAACCCCAGACAGCCAAAGAGGGGAGGGGCAAGGATGAAGGGAGTCAGAAGGAGATAGAGGAAGTATTTAGATGAATATGAAGAAGGAGCGGCAGCGGCGGGATCTCCGCTGCCATTCCCATTCGACCAAGAGGATGAAAGGGCTGCACCAAGGTGGCAAGGGAGGTTAAGACCAAGAGTAGGGAACCTGCTGGTGAGTTAAACAAAGAAGGGTATGGTAAGTAAAAAAGGAGGGAAAAGCAAGCTACAAATGCCACTGATACACAAGGGAGCGGGGAGGCCACACTACATCCCATGAGCACAGATGGACAAGAATAACCTGTTAAAACTTCTCCCGCCACTTTCAGGTGGGGCGGGGAAGTGGAAACATGCTTTTGAAAAAAATACAGTAGGAGTGCCCTTCGCCATAGGGGACATAAAAAGTCTACTAGTGTCTGCCGCTGGGGGACCAAGCAGACGCAGTGTGGGTGAAGGCGGGGTTCTCGGGAGTGACAATGAACTGTGACCGCCATGATGGGTCATCGTTTAATAACGTCAGAGCACAAGTATGGGATGCATTGCGGAGAAATTTTCCAGACACTCCAGATTTACACTTAGTGATGCAATGCACTATGGGAGATGACGAGAAGCCTACGCAATTCATCCTCCGGGTGCAAGACCTGTGGAGAAGTGAAACGGGTGCGGCGTGGGACCAATCCACCGCCTTGTTCTACGTTATAATTAAAAAAGGGCTCCCGAAAGAGGTACAGAAGGCCTTGGACAAAATAGCTGGGATAGAAGCCAAGGGCTGGCCTGTGATTCAGAGTATAATAGTACACCATTGTAGGAGGATCAAAGAAAGAGAAAGAGATAGCACAGCGAAGGTTGGCAGACAAGGCGAAGTTAGGACAAAATAAATTAGTGACGGTCGCAACGCTGAATGTCACATCATCAACTGACAGACAGGGTGAGGGAGAAGAGGGGGTAGGAAATACACCAGCCAGGACGAGGTGGCTACCCAGGATCGAGAGGGGGATTCAGAAGGATGGGGAACAGAGGACTTGGAGGGCCTGGGATGAGAGGGGGACCGCAAGGGTCATGTTGGAATTGCGGGAGGTGGGGACACTACTCAAGAGAGTCCAGGATGCGGTCCAAGGACCGCCCCCCACGGGAAGTGAACAGGAGTACGGTCACCCACACCCAGGCAGTCCCCATGGGTTACCTATGGGAGAGAATGGGCAGAATGAACAGTGTTATAATGAGCCTCAAATGCAACAAAGTCAGCAACCACAGCAACAACCACAGCAGAGAGGTATGCCACAACAAATGGCAAGGCATAACACTATGGGCAATGCAAACACTAATATTTTTGCAACATCTGCATACGGCGCGCCAGCACCTTTTCGGAGCGGTAGTGGGAGATAATGTATTCTCTGTTCCAGGAACGGAGACGTATGCAGATTAGGACAGCCCACAGAAAGCACTTCCGTGTCCAGTCCTATCCACTACCCTACGTGCAGAAGAGGAACCATTAGTGGGGGCGGAGATAGGCAACAAACAGTTCATCTTTATGGTGGACTCAGGAGCTGAAAAATCGTGTCTCATGGAAGGCCGGTTCCCGCTCTCGGGAAAAAATGTGGAAACACAGGGGTTCTCTGGGGCTATTTTAAAAGTTCCTTACACAAAAGATCTCGACATAATGGTGGGAGGAAAAACAGTGTGAGTACCTCTACTGTATCATGAAGACTCACCAATAAATTTGTTGGGGAGAGACCTCCTGAGTAAATTGGACATGACAATCTCCTTTACTGAACAGGGAATAGTTTGCTCCACCCCAGGAGTGTGCCCTTTAAGGGCCATGTTGATGATTAGTATAATGACAAATGAAGTGGCTGTATGGGGGGTGCCCATTGACATGGATATGTTCATTTATGGTATCCGGGTATTAGCACAGGTGGTGCCAGAGATAACAAGAAAAGAATGGAAAGTGCCCTCAAATTTTGTCTTCCGCCCAATTGTGAATACAGATGTTGTACCAGGAACAATTTTGTCCATTGATCTGAAAGGGGTACAAGTTTCTAGTAAACTTATCACAGTGATAGGAATGGGCACACATGGGTGTGAATGGGGAACAGTGTTATGCACAGATCCAAACATAATGTTGCACGATTTACCTGATGAAGAACTGTTCACTGACAGTGAGAGCGATGGGGAAATAATAATGGAAATAAGTTAATTAGCTCGCTCCAATCTAAAATTGCTAACAAAAAAGCCTCCTTGCTCCTGCCAACAGAACCCATATTGCAACCTCAGCTCCTCCCAAACCAATCTAACACCCCCCACCTATTTAGCTTCAGAAAGATATCCATATTGGAGACAGAAAAAATCATACTATCTCTAAAACCCTCCAACTGTAAAGGTGACAGCTGTCCGGCCCAAATTATAAAAGATGCAGCTCGAGACCTTGCACCCTTCATTTCAAAAATCATTAATGCATCCTGGGTGCTTCCCTTGCTAAAAAAACAAACACTTGACCCTGCTATACCAACTAACTACAGACCCATCACTACTGTCCCTTTCTTACTTAAAATCATAGACAGAGTAGCATACCTGCAAATCCAGGACTACTTAGAAACTAACAATTTACTAGGATCACGGCAATCTGGCTTCCGTCCCCTTCATGGCACTGAAACAGCCTTGATTGACCTCAAGACCCAAATTGACGAGTTGAAGGACAATGGTAAAACAGCGATGCTACTCCTCCTTGACCTATCCACGGCCTTCGACTTGGTAGATCATGCAGTCTTATGCAATCACCTAAGCTCGGCCGCTCATTTCTCAAGTGATGCCATAACCTGGGTACAATCCTTCCTTGCAAACCGGACAATGAGAGTCTTCTCACCCTCAGCAGCCGCTGATCCCATACAAGTTTCATGCGGTATTCCCCAAGGATCATGTGTTTCTCCGACGATGTATAACATCTTTACTAAGCCCCTGTTTGATAAGTTGGACAGACTGGGTGTTGTCTACACTAATTACGCAGATGACACTCAGATTCTAATCCCCCTTTCGGGTAACTTCTTGGAAGACACGGACTTAGTAAATAAGATATATCTCCTCATTCAGGCTTGGATGGCATCCCATGGCCTCTGCCTGAACGACGACAAGACGGAGCTACTAATCACTGGCTCAGCGTTGGCTATCAAAAAACTTGACCCCAACTATGCCTCATTCAACATTGACAATAACGTCATTAAAGTGATGCCTGCAGTCAAAACCCTCGGGGTCTATCTTGATTCAGCGCTCACCTTCAAAAAGCAAACGAACTCGCTAGCATCCTCCACGGCATATACTTGCAAATTGATCCGAGCATGCAGACCTTTTCTAACTGAGACCAGCTGCATCACATTAGCCAATGCTCTTATCATATCCAAGCTGGATTACTGCAATGCCCTTTATGCAGGCTCTAACAAGTATATCCTTGACAAACTACAAACTCTCCAAAATAATGCTATCAGAGCAGCTTTAAATATTCCTAACAGAGCCCACATCTCCACCTTTAGGAAAAATATCCATTGGCTAAAAATCAAAGACAGGATCACCCTCAAAATACTCTCCCTCACATCCAAATGTCTCAACAACATTGCCCCCCCTTATCTGGCCAACAGAATCCACAAGAGAACCTCTAACCGTCCCACTAGACTGACCAACGCCTTCACCTTAGTGGTGCCTAGATTCAAAAAGAGTACAGCCGCCGGCTCTAGTTTCCCAATCATAGCTGCGCAAACTTGGAACAAACTCCCCTTGGATCTCAGAATGGACCAACCTTACTCTAGTTTCAGGTGAAAAGTCCTCACTTGGATCCGTGCCAATGACACTTAGCTCGACCTCCCCCTCCCACATAGACACTAGATGCCTGCAACCAGCTGAATGACATCCGATCAACTAGACTGAACCGTAGTTCCGCATTTCTTTATTTCGTTGATCTAACGTGAACTGTATAAACTGCACTTTTCTTGATTTAATTGCGAACTGCATAACGTGTATTTCTCCTGTAACTAAGTTCTTAAGCAATCTTGTACTGTTTGCGCCCAGCTACCCCTTCGGGTTTGGTTCTGCGCTATACCAAATAAACAAACAAACAAACAAACAAGTGTACCATGTGACATCATGATTCAACAGAGGGAGATACACAACCCCCTCATGGCTAGTGTTAATGTGCCACCTACTATATTTGAGGAAGATATGGAAAACGTACTGCCAGAGATATGGACCACCGGCCCCCATGATGTAGGGCTGTTACAAGAAGTGACGCCCATTGGAATAAAATTAAAACCAGGAGCAATACCCCCTAGAGTAAAGCAATATATGCTATCAAGGGAGGCAGAAAAAGGGATTCGAGAAACAATAGGAGCATTATTGCAGCAAGGGATAATAGTGCCATCAAATTCACCATGCAACACAGCAATTTTTCCTATCAAAAAAGCAAAGGGCGGGGCTTGGAGGATGATCCAGGGCCTATGCCCACTTAATGATGTCATACACAAAGAGTTCCACTTAGTACCTAATACTGCATCAATCTTGTGTAGCATACCTAAAGATGCCACTTGCTTTACAGTAGTGGATTAGAAGAATGCTTTCTTCTCAATACCACTTGACCCAAGCGCCCAGTATCTCACAGCGTTCACGCTAGGGGGAACAGATATGAACACTGCAGACTACCACAGGGATATTGCGAAAGCCCAAGCATATTCAATAGAATATTGCACGAAGATCTTGGCAACATTAATGTAGAGAGCACAATAATACAGTACGTTGATGATCTACTCTTCTGCAGTAAAAGTGAGGAACAGTGCAGGGCTGATTCAATAACATTGTTAAATTTGTTGGCAACAAAGGGATAGAAGGTGGACAAAGGCAAGCTGCAGTATTGCCTAGCAGAGGTGCTCTACTTGGGACAGCTAATTTCAAAAGATAGTAAGAGGATTTTACCGGATAGAGCAGCAGCCATACGCCACCTGATAATACCAAAAACAGTGAAGGATATGCAAACATTTCTCACCATCTGCAATTACTGCCGTGCCTGGATACTTGATTATGCCGGATACACACGCCCGCTATTACAGGCCCTTAAGGAAGCGCAAAAGAATAATGTACCATTAAAATGGACAGACGAGGAGGCCACCAGGGGGCGCACAGGCAATGGCTGCCTGAGTGCACAGCTCCCGCCTTGACTGGGTTACCGCAGGGGATTGAGCCCCCCCCCTGACCCCCCAGCAGGCCCACCTCGACGGATCCGCCTGGGGACCCCCCCGGGCACCCACCAGGCGAAAGAGCGGCGCTCGGGGTCCCCGGATAGCAATAGTTCGGGACCCAGGCCTTCTGAGCGACTTGCTGGGCGCCGCGGAGCCGGAGGAGAGGCGCTCCTCGCTCGCGCCCTTCTGGTCCCTTGACTTGGCCTGCCCCCTCCCCGCGGCCGACCTCCTCGACGGGAGGGAGGACCGGCCTGAACGGGGACCGGCCCCTTGGGGGCCAGGAGACATCGCGGAAGCCCGGGGAACGGGACCCCCGCGCCCTCCGCCCCTCCCCTCGACCCAGACAGCACCAGACGAGGATCCCCCAGCGAGGTGGAGGACGGGGACTCCCTTGGCACCCGAGGGCCCGACACAGCGGGTCCGGGGCCCGGTGTCCCCCCTTGACCCACGTGGAAAGCACAGCACAGATCTGCCCCCCCCCCTCAGGGGACCTCTATCGCGGGCTGGCGCGGCCCTGAGGAGTGACGTGGCGGTTGGGCCGCGGGCTGCCAGAGACCCCTGGAGGGCGTCGGTGGGGGCCGCAGATCAGCGGAGCGCGCTGCCCCCCCCCCCCCGGACACAGAGACTGGGCCACGGGCCCCTGGAACTACCCGGGAGCGAGGCCCCCGCCTGCAGAGGGTGGGGCGTGTGCCTGCCCGGAGGTGGCCCCCCCACCCCCCTACCTTCTGGAGAACAGGGTCGGGTGCAGGAGTTGAGGCACCTCCCCCCCCCTGTCTGCTTGGACGCCCCGGCCCCCCCCTTTTTCCCTGGAGACACAAAGCCAGCGCACCTTGACGTGGGGGGATACCCGGGTGTGAGGGCCCCCGCCGGTCGCAGGTAGGGCGTGTGCCCGCCCGGGGGTGGACCACCCTCCCCCCATCTCCATATCTACTGCCCACAGGCTGGGGGTGGGGGCATCGGACCCTCTCCCCCCCACCCAACGAGAACAACCCGCCTGTCCAGGCCACAGGGGCCCTCCAGGCGCCACCACCCCCTCTCAGGCAGACCGGAGGAGGCCCAAATCGGGCACGATGAACTGGTCCAGGGTGTGAGGCCCCCGCCGGCGGACAGGCGGGGCGTGTGCCCACCCCCCAGACTACGATACTACCCAGGGGGCATCGGGGAAAACCCCAAACGGGGTGAGGGGTGACCGGACCGCGCCTCCTCTTCCCCAGCACGCTCCCCCCCGAAGCGGCGTGGGGGGCCCCGCCCCCGCTCGGGACCGCGGAGCATTGGCCTGCAGAGCACAGGGAAGCGTCAGATGAGCTGGAGGGAAGCCCTGCAGGGATACCGCTTCCAGGACACCGCAAGGGGCAGCGGGGGCACGAGCCTCAAGAGGACCATGGCCCATTCGGAGGTGCAGCCCCGTCCTCGGCTGCAATGGAAAGGGGCTTTGCCTCGATTTTACAGGAAATCAGGGACATGCGGTCCGACACAGCCCAGAAATTTGAGAAAATGGACCAAAGGGTGGACAAGGTTGAGGACAGATTGTTGCAGGTCGAGACCAACCAATCGTCTTCAGCAGCCCAGGACGTACAAACATACATGAGGCTGGCGGCCCTGGAGAAGAGGGACGAGGAAAGAGCTCGGCAGATGGACGATTTCGAGAACAGGGAGAGGAGAAACAACCTCAGAATTTTTGGTGTGCCCGAGACAGAAGGGGAAACGGAGAGGGACATCACCCGAGTGGTGCGTGAGATCAACACCCTCTTGTTTGCAGAAGAGATGACAACCAAACCCACCTTCGACAGGGTACACAGAGCGGGGGGCAGGGCGGGGGCCCCCAGATCGATTTTGGTCCGGTTCCACTACTACACAGAGAAAATGAAAGTGCTGGAGGAGGCCAGAAAGGCCAGAGAAATCACCTACAATAACGCCCAGGTCTCCATATACCAGGACCTCTCGGCTACACGCTGGCTAAGCGTAGAATGTGCCGCCCCCTCACGCAACTACTCAAGGAAAAGGAAATACGCTATAGATGGGGCTACCCGTTCTCCCTAACTTTTGAATACATGGGCCAACGCTCGACCCTGACCATGGAAGAGGATATAAGGGGGGCTATTCAGGAATACACAGTGGACTCGAACCACAGGAGGGGCCCAACGGGACCGGAGCATGGCAGACCTAACGGCCCTGGACCGTCCGGTGAAAGAAGAAAGCGCACCAGCGCGAGGAAATACAGGAAAATGAACACCCCTTCCCCAGCGAAAGACGGAGAACGGAATGACTCAGAGGACTGAAACGGGGACGTCCGATTGGGTCTTTGACAGATGGGCGCAGATCCTGTGATTTCACTATTTACATCGTCCTACTGAACAGCAAGTATGAAGGGGTCACACGGGGGATGCAGCTGAGGGGGGATTCTGGGGGGCTCAAGGGAATGAGCATCTTACGTGAATTTCCTGGCCGAGGTGGGCAGGCTGGTGGTTCGGCCAAAAGCCAGTGATGGCGGAACTAATTGGCTGGACGCCGGGGTGGGGGGTGGGTAGGTACACAAAAGTTGGGGTTGTTCAGTTGGGGAAGGGGGGCAGTTGGGTGTTTTGTTCTAGGCCGACCCGAGGGGCAGGGGTAGGGGGCACAGGGGAACAAAATACTATCCAATGGGAGCATGCAGGGAAGAGCTATGGGGAAAAGTTGACCGAGAGAGAGGAAATTCGAGATCATGGCTGATAGTCTGCCCACCCTGGGGGTGGGCTCCCTTAACGTACGAGGCCTGAACACCCCTACGAAAAGATCCCTGGTTTGCAGGGAATTTAGACGGGCAAACCTCGATTTTCTCTTTGTGCAAGAGACTCACTGCCCACGGGGGAAGGAGCCCAAGATGCGGGGAGGAGGGATCGGGGAGGTCTTCAGCGCTTCCCACAAAGGCAAAAAGAGCGGGGTCGCCATCTTAGTAGCGAGGAACGTGGGTTTCGAGAACGAGGCCACGCTGAAAGACCCAGGGGGCCGCTATCTGCTAGTGCGAGGATCCCTGCAAGGGGCCCCACTCACCCTTGCCGTTATCTACGGCCCCAACGAGGGCCAAGCGCAATTCTGGGAGGAGGTGAGCGATAAACTCAAGCATTTCGTCCAGGGCACGGTAGTGGTGGGGGGAGACTTCAACATGGTCCTGGACCCAGTCCGAGATAGGAAACGTGCGGGACCCCAGCCCTCCAGAGCGGCAGACGAGATCATGGCTCGTAACTTCCAAAGGGTCAACTCAGAACTGGGCCTGGTGGACACGATTCCGACCCCCAGAACAGACGCCCCCTCTTTCACATATTATTCAGCGGTCCACATGTCTTTTTCCAGGATAGATTACATCCTAGCAGACGAGATCCTGCACCCATTCATTTCGGGCTACAGGGTCGACCCGGTCCCCTGGTCCGACCATGATCTGGTCCGCATCACTATAGCGAGGGGAGGGCTAAGCGATCGCAGGGGGAGGTGGAAGTGCAATGACTCCTTGTTGAAAGACGAGGTCCTAGCCCAGGAGGTTCTTGAGGCCATCACGGACTTTTTCGAAATCAACGACAATGGGGAGGTAGGTTCGCATACCTTATGGGACGCCTTCAAGGCTACCCTTCGGGGTGTCCTGATCAAAATGGGAGCCCAGAAAAAAAGGGAAAGGGAGACCCAGGAAAGGGTTTTGAGGGCGAAGATTGCCCGACTCCAACCGGGGGGCCCTCCCACAGCCCCCTTGGAGCGTGCTCAGGTAGCCGCTCTGGCCGACCACAGGCTCCAGCTGAGGGATCTCCTCCTCCACAAGACGGAGAGAAGTCTCCAACTGGTCAAACAAAAGTATTACGAAAAGGGAGATAGGGCGGACAAGATCTTGGCTTGGAAACTGAGGGAGGTTCAGAGAAGAAGATTGGTGAAGGCAGTGAAGAACGAGGCGGGTGTGGTGGGCCACGATACGCCCCACATTGGAGAGGCCTTCCGCCGATACTACGAGAAGTTATACTCTTCGGAATACAGTGGGGGTGAGGCGGAGATTGAGGGGTTCCTAAACTCCTTACAGATCCCGGCCCTGTCCAGAGAGATGGCGGAGGGGTTGGAGGTGTAACGCTCACCTGATTCCCGTAGAGGCGCCGGTCTTGACTGGGCGTATACCGTATCTTCAAAGGTGATGTGTAACACACGGCTGGCTCTTTGGGCTGGACCTCTGTGCACTGTATGTCTGACTCGAAGGGTAAGATGTCTGCAGATAGAAAATATGGGATTAAGGAACTGGGTTATTGAATGTCTCTCTTCTTCCCTTTCTCTTCTCCTGTAGAACCCCAAAGGTTAACGCTCTCACCTTAGGTAAGTGAACGCCGTGCTCTCCATCTGCCTCGGGGCAGGGTGCTGTAACCGGTTTCTTCACTGGATAAGGGGAGCAGGCCTCTTGACTTCAGAGGACTGCTGTCCGTAGTTTACTGCACGAACGGTAAGTTTCGAGTAATTCTAATGTCTTTAAAGTCTTTAGTAATGATGTTTCTTGTTTTGCAGGGTTCCGGCGATGGCGGATGACGGGCTGAAGTGAGTTGAAGATGGAGTCCGTGTGATGAATAGAAGCGCCTGGAAGCACGTAAGTAAGTGCTTGTTGCCTGCTTCACGATGCGCTCTAACTGTCTTTTTATTTTGCAGGTACAAGTTCGGAGCGGCTGCAGGGTGCCGGAATACCCACTGGGTTAGATGTGGAAAGGAGTAATGGCACGTGAGTATTAAAGTTCCCCAATGTCTTTAAACGCACCTTGTTTTGTCTTTCAGATGCGGGATGCAGCGCCGAAGGCCTCCGGAGCGTGCAAAGAGTTGGTAAGCTTTTGTCTTTCAGATGCCGGAATGCAGTGTGAAGACCTCCGGAGCGCACGAAGAGTAGGTAAGCCTTTGTCTTTCAGATGCCGGAATGCAGCGCGAGGCGTTGGTGACAGCCGATGGACCAGGTAAGTGAAGAGCTGTCACTGAAGACCGTAATGCTAACCTGTTCTTTCTTGTCTTTATAGGTGTTGCTGAAGACTGGATTCAGGATGGTAAGCCTTTTTCCTTAGGCCCAGGATCAGATGCAGAAGACACTATGAGCGTTCTGCTGCAGAGGATGCAGAATAACGCAAAGCAAGATTCATCCATCGGGTGTGGTTTAAATAGCCTCCTGTAGTGCTTAGGTGTCTCCTTCCACAGCCACGCCTAGGTAAGAAAAGAGTTCCTGCTTTCCAGAAGAGTTCCAGTGTTCTGAATCTAGGGAGTGGCTCCTGCCCCACCCAACAGGAAAAGTAGTTCCAAACAGAAGAGGATCAGAGGCTCAACTGGCAGGCAAGTAAGCAGCATGGTCTGCTGCAGGTAAGTCCACCCAAGCATTATGAGCCCGGCGCTTCCAGCGCTGGGACTGGGCATATTTATGAGCCTGGTGCCACTGGCGCCAGGACTGGGTCCAAAAGGTCCCAATTGGGACTGGTTGGCACTCGGAACCTGGGTTATGGATCTGCTTCCAAGGGAGTTGGGAAAACCCTGACCTTTTGGAAGCAGAGATCATGACAGGAGGGTCCGGTGACGGAGGACGAGGTGGAACAGGCGATCCGAGGTATGAAAGTGGGCACTTCCCCGGGGGAGGACGGTTATTCGGTCTACTTCTATAAAAGGTTCCGCTCGACCCTTTCCCCCCACTTGGTGAAGGTGTTCAACGCTGTGCTGGAGGGGGGTTCCCTCCCAGACTCCATGATGGAGGCAATCATAGTGGTTCTCCCCAAAGAGGGCAGGGACCCCGCGGAGTGTTCCTCTTACCGCCCAATTTCTTTGTTGAATATGGACGTAAAAATCCTGGCCAAGGTGATAGGGGGGCGGGTGGAGGGGATCCTGCAGAAAATGATCCATGGTGACCAGGTGGGGTTCATCAGGGGAAGACAGGGCTCAGACAACATCCGTAAAACTATTGATCTACTTCACTACGCCCAAGTGTCTGACCTAGACGCAAGCGTCCTGTCCCTCGATTCAGAAAAGGCGTTCGACAAGGTGGAGTGGAGATTCATGGAACTCACCCTCCGGAAAATGGGCTTTGGGTCACACATTAGAGAATGGGTGGCGGCGCTATATAGGGCCCCAAGGGCTAGGGTCCAAGTGAACGGCAAGTTGTCAGAACCATTCCCCCTCTCGCGGGGAACAAGGCAGGGTTGCCCACTGTCCCCTTTGATCTACGTCCTCTCAATGGAACCCCTGGCCATTGCGGTTAGAGCTCACCCGGACATAAGGGGGATAAGGTGAGGCGAAGTGGAATTCAAACTCTCCCTGTTCGCAGACGATATCCTGGCCTACCTGGTGGACCCGGTGTCCTCGCTTCCCCCCCTCCTGTCCCTGATGGCAGCCTTTGGTCGCCTCTCGGGCCTTAAGATTAATGCCTCCAAATCAGTTCAGCTCCCCATGAGATCCCTGGACCCGGTCTTGGATCCGCTGGTCAGCATGGAGCGGATATCAATAGGGAAGGTCTCCATTAGATACCTGGGAGTCCTTCTCACCCGGGACCTGTCCAACCTCGCCCAGGCCAATTATGATCCCGTAGTATCAAGAGTCACTGCTGATTTTAGGAGGTGGGGGGGCAATGATTCTGTCATGGTATGGCCGGATGACGGCGGTGAAGATGAACATACTCCCGCGCTTGCTATACCTCTTTACCGCCCTCCCGACTAAAGTCCCCGACCAAACCTTCAGGGTCCTCCAGAACGCGGTGCGGGAATTTATATGGCAGGGTTGGACCCCGAGAACCGCAAAGGTCGTCCTGACCTTGCCGAGGGAGGAGGGAGGATTTGGGCTGCCAGACTTTCAACTCTACTTCTGCGCTGCCCAGCTGTGCGTACTTTTGGAACATATGAAAGAGGGGATGGGCACATACTGGTCGTATCTAGAGGACATGGACACTCACCCGCTTAAGGTTCGGGACCTCCTTTGGGCCCCAAGCAAATTCATCCCGAACAGACTCAAATCACACCCAACTTTGTGAGTCCTCTGGGCGATCTGGAAGGAAGGCCCCCAGACGGCCCACTTAACGACATGTACTTTTCAATTTCCTCCTTTGGGGTCTTTTTCAGTCCTGCTTGTGGGCTCCAAGCTGATAAACTCCAATTCCACCCCTATCGCCCAACCTCTCGGTTCCAAGGTTCAGCATAGGCAGACACCCCCTCAAACTGGGTAGCAGGGGGTTCCGCAACGCACAGTCCTGGTCCAACTCGGGGTTGGAGTGGGCGGGGCAAGTGTTTAGGGAAGGAGAGTTTCTGCCCTATGAGGAATTGAGAGAGGCCCTGGGGCAGGGGTCCCTCACCATATTTGAATATCTCCGCTTGAAGCGAATCCTTGGCGACCAATCCTGGGGACAGAATTTGAAAAGACAGCTGACCCCCTTTGAGAAATTCCTGGATACAGCGACCACCAGGAAGGGGGCGATCTCGGGGATGTACAGAATTCTGAACACTGTTAACCTGGGGGAAAGGAGGAGATTCCGTGCCTTCTGGAGGGACTTGGCGGGGGAGGAGATCTCTGAAGACGCCTGGGCAAGGATATTTAAAATAGCCTTCCATGGGAACTGATTCACAGCGGACATGGAACACAACCTCAAGATCCTTCAGGGGTGGCATAGAGATCCCGCAAAATTGTCGAAGATGTTTACGGGAGTGTCCCCCGCATGCCCGAGGGGTTGCGACCAGGTTGGTACAAGAGGGCACATGTGGTGGCACTGCCCGAAAGTACAGGCGTATTGGGTGGAGGTTAGAGGCTGGATCGCGGAAGTCTCAGAGGAACTGCTCCCCCTAAACCCTCTAACAATGCTACTGGGCCTCCCCCCTGAGGACACGGACATAGCCAGATACCCAAGAATGTGGGAAACAATGCTGAGGGCGGGAAGGGTGGCCCTGGCCCAGAAATGGAAAAGCCCGGAGACCCCCTCAAAGGAGGACTGGTTAAAAAAAGTTAAAAACATGTTCCTGATGGATAAACTCCCGGCAATGATGAACAATGGTCTGAGCACATTCCAAGCCAACTGGTACGGGGTACAGCAGACATGGGGATGGGACGTTCATTGATCCACAGGGTAGAGTTACGGAAGGAACGGGCGCCCACGCCCCGGGAGACGGCTGACATTACACAGCCACACATGCAGTCAACGCTCAGACTCTTTCTCAAGCTCCGGATACATCGAGCTCTCTATGCGTCTCCTCACAAGAAGCAGGCGTAAAGGGGACTAAGTTTGTTTGGGGGGGTGGGTTCGCGGGGGGAGTGGGTAGAGGGGGGTTACCGGGCCTGTTATAAGTATAATTTTTTTATCTTTGCTGAAAAGGTATCATGCCCGTTTGTTCTATTATGAAAATGCTAATAAAACAAAGTTTTTTAAAAAAAATGGACAGACCAGATGATGATACAATGGGCCTCATTACAAATCGCCTGGTATGGAAACAACGGTGGCTGTAAACCCGCCACCACCGTTGTTTCCATGCTGGGTGATCACAACTCCTGCAGGCGGGAGGTGATGTTCCCGCCAGGTCTGACCTGGCGGGTTTAACACCGCCCGCCTGCAGGCGGATGAGGAAACACCGGCAGCATTACGAGATGCTGCCGGTGTTTCCATGATCCCCATTGAGTCCAATAGGACTCAATGGGAATGGGGTTTAACACCATTCCGCCTCCGTGATTCCTGGAAAACCGGGGTTATAATGCCCAGGTAATTCCGGGAATCACTGAGGCGGAATGGTAATATGAGTCTGGCGGTAACCAGGCGGTTTTACCACCTCGGTTACCGCCGGACTCATAATGAGGCCCAATATTTTAAATTGAAGGACCTCATTGCACAGGCACCAGTTTTGGCGAACCCTGACTATGATCGGGAGTTCTACCTGTTTTCACACTGTAACAGCATTTTAACGACTGCAGTATTGACCCAGAAAACATCATTAGGGCACAAGCCATTGGCCTACTATAGTGGTACGTTAGATTCAGTGATTCAGGGCCACTTCGCATGTGAACAAGCTCTCGCTGCAGCAGCCTTCGCAATAGAAAAAAGCACCACCATCGTGATGGGATGCTCAGTGACACTATACGCACAACACTCACTCTTTGCAATTTTAGAACGTTCAAAATCTACACTGACCATGCAGAGAGCAACAGAATATGAAATTATAATATCCAGTCCAAACGTTCATGTGGTAAGATGCAAGACAGTAAACCCAGCTATATTTATTACTGAACCATGTACAGTGGAGGACATGCAGGCACACGATTGCGCTATATATGAGGGAGAAGAAGAAGATGATATTCCTAAAGCGAGCGAAAATGCATTGCAGGAGGGGGAAATATACTTTGTGGACAGGTCAGCATCAATAGACAGTGAAACAGGAGAAAAGCATGTAGGGACAGCAGTAGTAAGGATGGAAGAAGATGAATATGAAATTATAGTACAAAACGCCTGCCCTCTCATTACTCAGCTCAAGCAGCAGAACTAACGGCGCTAATTGAAGCGCTGCGCACAGCAAAAGGATGTACTGTCACAATATACTCTGACTCAGCATATGCAACCACAATGGTACACTCAGGGTTGTCACGATAGCGACGAAGAGGGCTTCGCAGGGCAGATGGTTCACCAGTATAACATGCAGCCCTGCTGAATGAATTGATAGACACACTAGCGGAACCATCAGTAGTGGCATTGGTGAAATGCCAAGCTCACACCAACAACACAGACGCAATCTCATTGGGAAACGCGGCAGCAGACGCAGCTGCAAAAGACGCAGCGTATTTCAATATCCCACAAGCAATAGAATGCATTGTCAAAACACCCACCACAGACACACCAGAGGAAGGATACAGCCACAAACCAATTACCCAAATAATGGAGCTTCAAAAACGTGCCCCTATAGAACAGGAATTGTGGGGGAAGAGAGGTTGTAAACAATCACCGACAGATTTAATATGGATACATAAATTAACAGGGAAGGTGGTAATGCCCGTGGAGTTATTAGAAATAGCATTTCAATAACTGCACTTCCCAACACATGTAACTAAACAACACATTGCAGCTGAGATACAGGAGCATTGTTTTTTTCCGAATTTACAGGAGCACTTGTCAAAATTTACAATAGAATGCACAACGTGCCAGACATACAGTTCAGGATTGACATTAAGGATGTTGCGTGGAATGTTACTGCGCCCAGTAGGTCCTTTTAGAGAACTCCACATTGACTACGCGGATATGGGGGAAAGATGCAACGGAGCAAGGTATCTGATTGTCATTGTCTGCCTATTTTCCAGGTGGGTGGAAGCTGGACCATGCCCCTACCCGGACGCAAAGTGTCCTGCAAAATTTCCAGTGCGGGAGGTTTTTTCAAGGTGGGGGATACGTGACGTGATAAGATCAGACAACAGCATTCACTTTGTAAATGATCTATTTAAAGAAGTGACTACCTTATTGGGGGTTAAACACAAGCTATGCTCAATTCATCACCCGATGGCTAATGGACTGGTTGAAAAGATAAACGGCCTGCTCAAAAGCAAACTATCAAAGCTGTGTAACACTCTTAAAAAGAATTGGGTGTATTGCTTGCCCCTAGCACTGTTGCAACTAAGAACGCAGCCGAGCAAGGACCATCATTTGAGCCCGCACAAAATAGTGACGGGTCGGCGCATCCATACGCCACTTTCCCCAGTGAGAAGAGCACCAGACGCTCACAGAGCTGCCACAGTGTTGGGGGATGAATTTAAGGAATACCTCACCCATTTGACACACGCCGTGCGCAGCATAGCGAGGCAGATCACACCACCATTTACACAAAATTCTGAAACAGATACTGCTATGCCAGCCCAAGACAGCCCAAAGGGTCAACTAATGCAAGGCGACAATGTGTATGTGCAGAGTTTTGTGCACAAGTGGAACTCTCCAAGATTTCATGAGCCCTATGAAGTTATTTACTACACACCGACTGCAGTTAAGGTAAAGGGATTGAAATATTGGGTGCATCTGTCAGATGTGAGAAGAGCACGCGATAGTGCAATCCCTCAATGTCAACAAAATAATAGCAACGAAGTTGCAAGTGGATAAGAGAGCAGGTGTGCAGAAACAAATATAAACACAAGCAAAATTAAGAGTGGTGATTAAGAAACTTTGCATACATTTGTAAATTAGAAAAGAAGTACGGCTTTCTTGCTCCCTTTTTGTCTTTTGTCACAGTGGCTTTCATTATTAAGGATATGACAGAGGGGGGGAGCGGGGTGAACCTGATACGAGAGGGCTCAACGCTCATATGGGCTGGAGTTAAATCTATGTGGAGACATAATCACCCTGGAAATAGCAATTTTACTACGTTGTACAAAAATCGTACTATCCCAGCCTCACGTTTCTCACTTGCTGCTATTGAATCAAGCAAAGATAATGAGACCAACCAGTATGATGGGGATTACTCCAGGGAGGGTGAGCCAGATCTCATAAATACTGATGTGCAAACAACCATAGAACCTACCTCACACGGCACTATAATGCACTTTAATCTTGCCACTACAGTTGCACAAGAAACTCCAGAACCACAGGCCTGACAAGCCGCTAGCGAACCCAATGACACAACATGGGCAGATGTCTTTCCCATAAAGTATAAAAGAATGAAAATGACAAATAACAGGAAAGGAGGGAGGAGGAGATGGAAAAGGGGGGCGGAGGGGAAAAGATACAAGGTTTACCATGGCCTGGGATTAGATGAAATAGAAGACCCCCACCACCCAGACCAGTCAAACAAATGGTATTCAGATATGAGTGCAACAGCAAAACAAGCCACAAATGAGAGCTGCTAGGTTTGCTCTCTCATACCGTACACATCAGGCACACCTAAAATACTTGTACCCCAAAAGGTGCCTTTGTCAGATGCCCAATATCTGATTCATCTCGCATTATGTAGAATTCAGAGCACCTTCCAGGCACACACAGTCACAATACAAATGCTACAGAACGAGAAAACCTGCCCGAGCAAGCGGCAAGGAGTAATTTGCATCAAGGAACCGTTTTTTATCATCAAAGGAACAAGGTTTTCAGATAATAAGTGGCAGGACGAAACGATTGAGTGCAAAGCTGAGGAACTAAGAGGACTAACTGAAGAAAACTTTCAATGGGTCAAAGAAACGTGTGCTCCCATCTGGTCCCAGCATATTGCAAAACTCACGTGGGTTACCGCCCTCGAGAAGCCTATTAAAATGCAGAGGGAAATTCAGAATGAACTTTGTTTTCACGGGGAAGGAAAGGTGCAAAGGGGTTCCAACAAGCAGTGCAACAAAACAATCATCATCCCAGATATGAAAAGAGGCACAGCTGCACTCATGGACATGTATTGGGCATGTGGCAAACAAGCCTACCTGCATCTACCGGCATCATGGAAGGGTACATGCGCCCTGGCCACCCTGCATTCGGCACTGATGGTGATTCCAGAAAGCAATGTCCAGGGGGGGGGGTTGGCTGGCATATCGGCAGCAGGGCAATAGGCTGGCATATCGGCAGCAGGGCAATCGGCTGACACATCGGCAGCACCCCAACCAGCAACCACAGAGCTTTATTCATACAACATTCTATCTGAAAGTGACCTACAAGACAGACTGTCCCGCAAAAGGAGATCATCAAACTACATCTCCATCGAATCCTCCAACCTTCTCACTAAGATTCCTGCAAAATACAAACTTGTTAACTCTGCAGAGACCTTCTTTGCTTCCCTTCTAACGCCAGGACTCCAGGCATGAACAAATGCCAAATGGCTACAAATCATCCGCTGGGAGCTGATCCAACTGGCTAACGACACTGAAGAGGGGTTCAATGTGATCAAGGTGGAACTTTGTGCCTTGCGTCTAATGACCAAGCAGTACCGGTACGTCCTAGACATTCTCACAGCAATGGACGGTGGCGTTTGCCGAAAAATCGGGAGCGCATGCTGTACATTCGTACCTTCTGAAGAAGCGGATAATGGGACCCTCTCCCACGTCATCTTGGCAGTGCACAACTTGGGGGAAAGAATGCTGAAGGAAGGACGAATAGAGCCGAGCAACTGGTTCGACAACATGTTCAATTGGATACTGTCGTCCTGGTTCAGTATCATGATGAACATTTTTGTTTCAGTCATCATTTTTATTTTACTATTTTTCTGTGTGTGCCAACTAGGTATCCGATGCTGTGCAAAATCTATGCCTAACTCAACAATGATGATGGTAATAATGGGCAGACAGACAACGTTAGCAACATGATAGATGCACAAATACAAACGGGGAGCCAAACCCACCGAAATACTGCTTGACGGCTGTCTATCGCCAAAATGGGGATAGGGTAGATCATCTATATCACCCAACAATTAAAGAGCCAAGAGAGCTGCAATGGTACAGGGAAGTGTGGGTGGACCTGGATGGAGATGGAGGAATATATATGACATGCACACCTGACGAGTACACAAGGAATGGCCATAGCTTGGGAAATTTATGTAGGGCTTGGATGCCAATAAAGGGTACCTCGGCATGGGATGAAGAGGTAGCAGAGGCAGAGTATTATCAGAATGAGAATAATAATAAAAAGTAGTTTGTTACTTTAGATGTAACGAAAGGCGGGAATGTGTGGGAGTGAGGGGTCATTTGGGCCCCCTTCATACATTCGACACGATGTGGATCACTTGCTCGACCAATGGTGGGGGACGCCTCCATTGCCCTTATACTGGCATTGGCACAAGTGGCGGTGTTGCGAGAGACACTTGGCATCCATTTTGTGTACCCTCAACTCCATCTTTGGACTAGGCCTCACTGCGATAATACGAAAAGGCTTCTCTCCCCTCTGCAGCGCCGCACAAACCGCGCTCATGGCCCCCACCTTTTCTCACTGTGTCTGAAGGCATCACAGCCCCATTCTCACAGCTTAGCCGGAGATAATTGCAACAAATACACTAATGAAGCATCTCACGCTTCCTCTGAGATCACTGTCCTGTGTGTGAACTGGGTCAAACCATGCCCATTACCTCATCCATATCCACAAACCCATCTGTGCCCTCTTACCCCCGCTGTTGGAAAATTACTGCCACTATAACCTTGTGTCCCGGCAAGGTATTCTCTAGATGTACCAGACGTGTGACCCTGCTGTGAAGCCCACCCGAGTGTGCCCCCAACTAACACTAAACCTCTGTCACAGTATATTGCACCCTAGAACTAACAAACGTCAGAATGTCTTATAGTCTCTTTTGATGCACCTGGACCCACCCCACAGCCAATGTTATCTTACTCATAACCCCAAGCCTGGTACTCCATATAAGTCCCAATGATTAATGTTGTAATTGTATGTGTTCGATTTATAGGTGCATGATGATACAATGAAAGGAACTGTAGTGACCATTATTTAGTGCATGCTGATGATAGTATCTCGCCTCAGCTTAGTTAGGGCCCAACCTACCTCACTGCGACCTGACCCTCACCCCACCTGGACAAAGACAGATGAACCATGTGATGATCACCCTCCCGCCAACCCAGCAGCCAACCACGGAGGAGCAGCACCTATATGCCTATATGAAACGCAAGCTTGTGTACAATCGTAACAAACTTTGTAATCTTCATGTCTGACATCACTAATGACGATTTCTGCTCTTATAATCAATTGTACGTGTATTGTTTGACAGAGCGCTCTCAGGCAGCAGAGTACTCTGGATGCCAATTTTACATAAAAGAAAACTAACTCTCGCAGCCTGTTCTCTTAGTCGCATTCTCTGTTGGGGTGCGTCTTATTTCTTTGCAATGCACGTATAAGACGGGGAGTGGGCCTATACATAAGGTACAAGGTAAGTCAATATTTGAATCAATGACAATCTGTCTTTAAACTATATGAAATAACAATCTCTTACCTGCAACAGGGCCCAGCCAGTATACCAAAGTGTTTTCTAACAACGTGTTTCCTTTGCAGTGAAAATGTATGGAGAAAGCCAATGCTGGATTAAACAAGGCTCCTGTAAAATGACCAGCTAAAATACATAGCACATATTAGGTTCCTGGACTAGATTGTTTCTTGAAACATATGCAGATCAAATAAATGTAGGATGAAATTCAAAACAATGCTATTGTTGTCTCTCGTGCTCTTTAGCAGTTAGTGCTTTTCTTTACTGAATATGTACATTTTCACTGACACAATGGCAATCTAGTACTTGTGACTGAAGTCAATAACTAAGGCTTATACATTTCCACTCAATTATGTGAACCTTTAGGTAGAACTAGGCAAACTACTTGTGTTTAAATCATTTTTGGTACATTTGAATCACCAACATGCTTGGATTCTTCGACATTCTGCTACAGGGCCTTTCAAAATATGTAAAGAGCTGGGGAGCAAAAGAAAGCAAAGGCCCCCATCTATTAGTGCAACCAAAGTGTGTTATTTCAAATGGAAATCTGTTCCATCTCCTTGTGTTCACATTCAAGAAAGATTATTATTATTATTGTTATTATTTGGGTATTTACTGAGCACGAACCATGCGTCAGGAAGCAACGGAGCGCTTTACTGTCATAGGGGGGACAACACAGTGAAGAAAGCGCAGAAACAGGGATCAGGGAGCTAATAACAGAGAGGGGGAGACTACCAGCTGCTCTGTTTATACCATAGCATACCATTACCAGATGGTAGTCTTTGGCTACACACAAGGCAAGCAATAGGTGCCAGGTTTGCGGAAACCGTATACCAATCCTTTTATGGTGTACTTTATGAAGATGGTAATGTACATTCATTGACAATCACTGAATTGCAATATTATATTATACTGGGGTTGTTTTATTGAAGACAACCTAATATTTGGAATGGTACCAGGGTTTATAATTTTAACTTGAAAGTTACTACCCAGGTCTAAAAAGCCACTCGCCACCTCAATTCTCCAGATATGCACAGAACACCATTTCTTACTCTGTAGGAGTTAAGTATCAATAGCTAATGACTAGTGGTAAGTGCAATTTCTGAAGCCCGATTGTGCCATCCAAGATATTTCAATTTTTTCAGAATTCATGAATAAGAATATGCATAATTCAAAATTGTCTAGAACTTCACATGAGGAATAGATTTTTTTTAGATTTAGAAATGTGTGGCCAATAATACAATCAAGAATTTTCTGAAAAAACATACAGTAACTGATTTTCATGCAAAGAGAGTCCAACCAATAAACTGATCCACAACCTTCCATTTGGCAAACTGCTCCAGACAAGCAATGTGGTCAAGGTATTTAACACACAAGTGAATGTCGCCATCAATCGATTAAAAAAACAAAGATAAGATATGTTTCTTAATCAAGCTGAAACAGAGTGGGTCTAATGCAAGAAGAACAGACTTGACTTTTGAGTTCGAGCTTTGGACAGATTTTTTCTTAGATATAGAAATGTATGGCCAATAACAAACTATACCGATATAATACAGGTGCAAAGAACCCCAAAAATTACCCCACAAAGGGGACCTATCTCTACTGTCTGGAGTCAACAGAACAAATATACGTAAAAAGAAGGGATAGGAACAACAAATTTAAACACTTCCGGTGACTATCTCATATTTCTTCCCATAGCTCAGTCCTGAAGAAATGTACCTGAAAGCCATAACATAAAATCACATAATTAATGTTAGTACAATTTCATATCAAAATTCACATAGTATCATTATAAAACATTTATATCATTTTTTTATAAAAAACCTAAGAACCATCCACAAACTTGTTATTAAATACAAAAATCATCGACATATAATACATATACACATTGCTCACAATACTCCTAAAAAATCAGCACAAAACACAATACATTTATTATACTTGGTCCAATTTGTGTATTAACAATCATAGGCCCAACATTCATCAGGGGCTGTCCTCTGTAAATCTTTACTCAGGTTTCTGATTCTTGTATCATGGATGCGGTCATTCATATTACAAACACTTTCTGCTTCTTATGCATGGTAATGTCCATATATTGAAGAGTTAATTCGACCATCCTTCATAGGAAAAATGCTTCAAACTTGCCTCCAAGTGGCCTCTTAGTACCACTTATGTAGAAGACTTAGTATTCTAAACCAATGGGGCCAGCCATCAAATCGCTGGGGTCAAATGTCATCTCCAATTCCCCCAACAAACAAGGGGCACACCGTCACTCGTCACTCCCATTAAATGCGCGCCAGATCTTCCAACGCCCACTATTCACGTTCCAAACAAACACGCTCCTAATAACAAACTATAATCAGACATTTTCAGGAAAAAAACATACAGTAACTATTTTTCATGCTAAGATTATCCAACCCATCAATTGATCCACAACCTTCCTTTGGTGAACTGCGCTGGGCACGCAATGAGGTCAAAGGTATTTGACACACAAGCAAATTCACCACTGATCCATTAAGAAAACAAGGATATTAATATACGTTTTTTCATCACGCACGAAACAGAACAGATCTAATGCAAGAAACACTAACTTGGTTTTTGATCTCCAAACTTTGTTGATTACATGTCGCAGCCTGCCCTAAAAGCCTAGACATAGTATAGTTAGCATTAACTTCAACTCTGCTCCCTCTAACCTGCCCCATCACACCAGCCCCACCTCGACCCAGAGGACAATTGTCAGTAAACCAGTATGTCTCTTCGATATAATTTTGGTCAATACAGACCCCACCCTCCTTTTTCCCCTCACCATCCCCTTGTTTCATAATTACTACTTTACAGCCACTTCACCCTTGTTATCTAGCTGGAGTACTCGTGGACCGTCCGTGGTAATACTCAATGGGCAAATCTTTTACCAAACTCACCAGTTCATGCTTCCCCCCCAGTCTGTTAAGCTAATTTCAGCTACCAGGGATACCCACACTGCAAGGCTACACAGATCTAGGATGCAACCAGTCATAGCGGAATGGCGTGCCATTCTTGGTGTTAGGGAGCATGTCTACCTACTCACCTATCTTATCAGAGGAGTGGGCACTCACCTTTAGGAGAGAAAGAAAGACTTATCCACCATGGAAACGGTCAAGGTTTTGTCCCTTAACCGGAACTGAAGTCCAAACAGGAAGGTCTCTTCTGCGTGTGAGCGTGAGTGATGCCGGGTCATTGAATAGCTGTACTATGCTATCCATGAAAGTGATCGAACGCTTGTTCCTGGACATCAGCATTATCTTTTCTTTAACTTGAAAGATGTGCAACTTTAATAAAAAGGCTCATGTTCTTGGCACTTTCTGGTTTTTAAGTGGTCCCACTAGATGTATCCACCTAATACTCATTGTCTGAAGGACCTCACACAATAGCAGTGAACAGAAGCGACAGACTTGCCCTCATATCTTAACCATCAGCACCCTCTTTCAAAGCTTTGATGTAGATATTAACTCTCCTTGCACGATTCTCAACATCTTTGCATTTATTCTGGGGAGCCCTCAGCATCTTCCCCAGATCTGCGAGGGCTACTTGTGTGGGCTTACAACCCCCACAGAGTGACGAAATGTCAGTCTCGCAATCCGCCACTCTTGCTACCAAGGCTGCAGTTTTTTGTCATTCTCCTGTATGGCAGTGGTCAAATCACATTTCAGAGTGGCCATTTCACCTTTGATGCATCCAATTGATCTGTTGGGAGTATAGCCATGTCACCAGGCAATGCCGTTTCCTGTAGCAAGGGAGCCTGATCTTTATATGTGCCAGATGCTAGGCCCTCTGCTTCTCTCACCTGCGGGGCCCTTGGGTTTTCGAGTATCTGCCCGATGCCCTGGCTACCTGTCTTCCTATGCTTCTGTGAAGTCTTTTGACTGCGTCACTCGCACAACTTCCAGTGGGTTTTGGGCTACCCCCTAGATTGCCACACTGTTCTCCAGGGCTGTGCAGCCCACGAAAATCAGAGGCAGAAGGATCTTCTTTTCCTGAGTTTGCTGATGAGGCACAGCAGTGACCCTGCTCCCCAGAGCCTGATGCAGACCAGACCTTCAACTCTGAGCCACAGGGGAGATCGATCAATCATGGAAGTGCCTTGGACTGCACCAACAGGTCTTACCCTCTGCTCGTCAGGACCTAACATGGCTACTGATGTGCAAACAGCAACCTTGTCTGCCGGACCACAGGCCGGGCTGCCCCTGTTCCCGTTGCCCGGGGAACCCCACGTTCTACAGCGGTGTTGGACTCAAACCAGCTTTCATATTATGATACCCTTCATAGCGGTGCCAGACATCGGCGGCCCTACAGTCTTTCCAGTTCTATGCCACTTCTATGCCACAGTGACCAGCAGCGTTAAGCCTGTCTTTTCCAGAGTTGATTCACATCATTAGAACACAACTGGGACCAGTAGTCCATGTAGACTCATGGGGAAACTAATTTTACACCAAATGTTAAACAAACAGGGCATAAAATACACCCATTTGAAAATCTTTCTGGAGAACTGTGATCACTGTCTTAGATAAGTAAAATGATAAGTGTGGTTGAATCTTGTGGATTCGTGACAGATACAAATGAGCCACAGAAACACGGCTCAACCACTTTTACTCCCACCCAGTTGAAGAATCTGCTGGCATTCACAAGATCACATTGACATGCATGCTGTAGAATCTCCGATTACTCAAATCTATGGAGCTCCTGACATCCCACATTCTGCTCTCCCATACTTAAACGGCTATCTTACATTTAATCTACCACTCACCCCAGATAAACAAAGCCTTTCTCCAAGAAATGACTGGCCTCATCACGAAAATCACCAACCACTATATCAAGATCTTTCTCAGAAACCTTACTCTGTCAGAAACCCAAGCAATCAAGAAGATTAGCAATTACACAACCCAGTATAAGTCCCACCCACAGCAGAGGCAACACCTTTGATCTGGTGTTCAGTACCCCCCCATCTTGACAGCTAGACGTGACTGACCCTGTTGTCATACCTATCCAACTCCAACACACACTGCCCACCCATCATTGCCAGCGTATTCCATCCAAGACACCTTGACCCCTCCTTCAAAAACGCCCCCATTGATAATCTGGAAAAATACATCATTACCCTGGCATCCACTTGCACCCGATCACCTAACAAGCTGCTAGGCTGCAGATAATAACGGACACTACCAGCATCCAACCATTGTTAAAACCACAGACGACAAGCAAAACAAAGAGGTTTGCACCGTGATATACATAAGAACTCACCTACATTAAAGTTGTCAGTCACAAGTAAAAATCAATCTAGAAATAATCTAACTAAAAGATTCACTACCCTGAAAAGCCTCAGTTCAGCTCTAAGGCCACTTATCACCACCGTTAAAATACATTACTATACACAACAATAGCAGATGCTTCCAACAAAAGTAGAGCCCTCCTCAATGTATCCAAGCACTGCATCAGCCCTTTACCAGTGTCCACAGTATACACATCCACTGGAAAATGGGGCAAAATCCTCGACTTCTTTTCAGACAAAATTGACATGATTTGACACCACGTTGACAATATCTAAACCACCACAGATGTTCTCACCGGCCCACCACAACTTGCACCAAGATGGTCGGAACACCTGAGGAGGTCACAAACATCCTCAGAGCTCTCAAGGCTACCTCCTATAAGACTGACATCTTCCCATCCTCCATTTTCAAGAGGCTCTCCTTCACATTATCAACGTTTCACACACTCAATGGATCTTCCATGATTTACTAAAAACTGGCCTAGCAATCTACCCTTAATTGAAAAAATTAACAAGAAGATTGTTACCCTCCAACAAAATGAAAATGTTCAGTACAATCCTCAGCATTTACCAGTGTGGCTTCTGATCCAGATGCAGAACTGAAAATGCCACCATCCAGGCCATCAGCTACACATATCTTATCAAAGACAAATGAGACCTCTTCTTTCTGGTGCTGCTGAATCTCACTGCCGACCACAATGCACTGCTCCACCCGTTTCACATATGAATGAGCCTCAACACCTCAGTCTTTTCCTAGTTTGACTCCTACGTTACTAACCAACGCCAGCTCATCCAAATGGGATACTATTGATACAGACAACACTTGCTGACCTGTGGAGTGCCTCTAGTGTCCACCGTCTACAATATTATCTTCAACCCCTAAATGGAGTCAATGAAGGTATTCCTTGCCAGCCTCATCATTAAATCTCAGCAGTGCACTGAAGAGACACTGCTCTAACTGAAGGTCAAGTATGTCTTGATATTCCCAGGCTGAAACACTGCCTCATCCTTATTTAAATTAGGTTTTTAGTGCCCACCCCTAAAACTCAATCCAATGAAGACCGAGTTTTTTTTAAACTATTTAATTAATTTTCTCACAAACAACAACATATAACAAAACCTTGCAGTACATGTCATAACATTTCGAAAATTGGATATGTTATTCAGTGTCTACTGCTTGCCCTTTCCCCTCCAGCCCCCATTCAAGCCTACTCCACTTCCAATGAAGACTGAGTTCATCTTCAACAGAGATGCCACCAAATACACCTATGTCCAGGCTTACAGAAATGGAACTCAAAAGCTTCTCCCTAAAATTCACCTGTTACCTCTCCTTCAAAACCCACATCAAAGAAGTCACAGACTGCCCCGTTGTCACTTAACTACGGAACCAAGACCCCATGACCCCCTCGGGCATTACAACCATTGTCCAAACACTAGTGGTCTCCCATCTGAACGGGAGCAACATTCTACTAGCAGGGATAGCAGCCACTAACCTGGCCCTGCTGAAAGCTGTCCAGCACAGCACAGCCTGTCTCATAACTCAACTAAAGAATTCAGCCATCACTGGACTCATGAAATTCATCCACATCAAACCTACATTAGTGGAATTTCATGGCTTCCCATCCTAATCTCCTTCACTTGGAAGACTGGCAACGGGCTGCCTACATCACCTAAAAAAGCACTATCGGCAAAGACACAATCAAGAGCGGGCCAAGGAATTCACTATTTCAAGAGGCCAACGAAGCCCAAGGAGTCAAGACATCTCCAAACTGGAATCCATGAAACGCAAAAAGGAGAAGAATGGAAAGCTAACCTTCTGTTGCATTCCTACATGCTGAAACCACAAAGCTACAACCACCCAGTTCTTCCTTTCCTCCTGCATCCCAAGAAGGAACTGAAGGCCCTGCTCTTTAAGGAATACTACACCATCTAATGGGGCCAGGTTAGTGACAACAATGCCCACATTCCCCATTATGGCACTAGCTCACCTATATGCACCCCATCCTTTACCAGTAGATCATTCCATTGATCCCAAAAAAGGAGTAAGGAAGGCTATGCAAAATGCTTTTAAAGAATTCAAGGGGAGAAGGCCAGCAGGAATGATTGCAGGAGGATGTCGTTATGGGGCTTGGCCATGGTGGGGCCAGAGGGTGCTGAAGTAAACTTAAGCCTAAACCGTTTCGCTAGGTGATGAGGAGAAGAGGATGGACGCGTGATGGACATATGGAGTGAGAGTTGTCGGAAGGGGAAGAGTTGAGGAGTTAAATAACTTGGGGAAGGGAAATAAGGTGAAGGACGAGGTGCTCATTCTTTCAGTTTGTGTGAGTTTTTTTGTGGGTATTGGGGAGAAAGTGATAGGTAAACCCACAGTAGAGCAGACGGTGCTACGAATAATTTATAGGTTTTCCGGGTGAAGCCACCAAACACACAGAGGAGGGAGGGGAGAGAGGCTGTAAAGTGATTACATTGAGTTTCTCAAAGAATAGTTCAGTTGCACCAAGCAATAATAGTCTTATGGGAAGTTTCAGAAGAAGTTGAAGGATATGCAGAGAACTTCTCGCCTCCAAGGTGGGAGTTCCAGGGAAAAGGGCTGGTTCAGAGGTTAGCCAGATTTTTAGTTTTCTACCTGTTTTTAAGAACAGCAAAATGCTGTAGCATGCTGAGAATCACCAAACCTCATGGGTCAATATATTTCTGTGAAATGTTAAATAGGGATTGACTATTTTGTGCCACAACAAGCCACACTGCTAAAAAAAAAAAAAAGAAATTCTAGGAGCTTTGCCCGTAGCATGATCTAGCCCAGAGGTTCAAAAGTCAACATATAAACTAACCTTCATACACAAGGTTTACACAGACCAGAGCAACCAGTGGCACTCGGATACCGTACCAGGTCTGACTGTTACCAAAAACATATATGGTGGTTTGCAGGACAAATGAGCAGGCCATTTCCACAGCAGTGCCTTTCCACAGATTAGTCCGGAGGAGGCTAGTGCACTCAGAGCCCATCAGACTTGGCAGAGTCCAGACCCACAGAGTGGCCAACCGTGCTGCATATGCGGCAAGAAACTGCCAGAGGATCTTCTGTACTGTCTTCCTGAGCAAAACCGTGCCAGTTAGTAGGTTGTCTACCGCCAGCAAAGGGTTGCAGGTGCTACCCACTGATGTCAATCCATGTGCCAGCATCACTATATACGTGAGGGTCAATTTGAAGGTAGTGGACCCCTTCCTAGCCTCCACCAGCAGATGCAGCACATGCAGGCAATAGCACAACTGGAAAGTGTAGATAGCTTCCCTGGCTGTACTTTTGTATCGAAAACATAGCATCTTCTTAATGATGAAAACTCGCATCCCCCAACATAGCAGTATGACGAACAGCAGTGACTTCAGAGCTATCACTAGTTCCTTCGTAGTCATCCCTACAGCCAAAGCGCAGCCTGTGTGAGAGGGATCTCCTGCAGCCATAGCAGGTGGAGAATGATCTAATTTGAATTTGGTTTCATCTGGTATCCTTTTCACAGACGCTGCACCCTCTCCAGCCAAGCTGAAATCTTTCCAGGTCACGTTTGCTGGTTTCACATGGCGAGAGGCCGAGGAGGAAATGACGCGCACCTACTTCCACAAGCGGGACGGCAGCTTGGAAAGCCTCGGAGATGAAATGGCGGAAGGCTGAACCTCCGGTCCGTTCGAGCAGATTACTCGAACGGAGAGCAAACAGAAAAAAAGTCTCTTTCCCCAGAAAAGGGAACTGCCCTAGACCTAGGCCCTGCCTCGGCGGTGTTCTCCGCCTATGCCTGCAGGGCGTGCCCACTAGTCTTCGCTTGCTGGACTGATTCTATGACAAGACAGGAGGCTCATATTATGCATTCTAATCTTTACTCTGAAACCACAGCAGCAAAGAAAAAAACTTTACAAACAAAAAAGTTTAAAACAGAACTAAACCGAGTTCAATGTCAATGCAAGGGGGAACTCCCCAATCCATCATGGAGGACAGGTCATGCCCTGCAGGAGGCCAATGAGCAGGGACCCTTCCTTATATAAGTCCATTACTCTAAACCCAACCCCTCTTTCTTTGCTGCTGAAATCCACAGCTAAGTTACTCCTCCTAGTTCTTACCTTTGTGTGGAATTTATGGAGTTTAGAATGTTATTTTCTGTTACTTTATGTATTGAAAGTGATTTATAGCGCTGGTAATTACATAAAATTGCTCATAAAACTCAGGCGGCGACACGTGGAATTTTTTCCCCTCTGGGGAAGTTTGTTTATCTTGATGCGGCTGCCTCCAGTCCCCGGAGCCAGCGCGCATTGCCCACGTGTCCCTAGAAAATGCTTAACATTCTTTCCCCTCAAGGAAAGTTTGTTTATTTTGGTGCGGCCTGGAGTTGCCGCGCATTGCCCACGTGTTCATTGAAATTCTTCCCCTCTGGGGAAGGCTGGTTTTCCGTGTGCGGCTGCTTCCAGTCCCCGGAGGCAGCGCGCATTGCACACATGCTTGGTCACGTCACGTCTCTAATGCGGCTCCTAATACTTTCATTTTTCCCTTCACAGGGACGGTAATGTGGCGCAGCGAGTAGAGCGCTCGCTTTGTCATGGGTGCAGAGCCTGCTGACACAGGTTCGAATCCCGGAAGGGCCAAACTCTTCCTTTTCTCCTTCCTAGCTTGATAAATGAGCACCACACACCGTGGGTAATTCGTAGCGCTATATAAATGTCAAATTAAAACGCATCGCGTGTGTGTTTTTCTTTTAGACGCTGCTCGCGTTTGGATTCAGATTCATGCATGCTAGGACCCGGCTGGGAGGCAGTTCCCTAGGCCCTCATTTAGTTGGTGGAGCTCTTTCATGAGCATTTCCACTACGTGCTGCTGTTCCCTCTCTTACATTGAAACGCCATGTTTTCTTGGTTTTGAGCTATTATTCTTTAGTATATATATATATATTATGTGTTTATGGTTCAGAAAGGCTTCTGTTGCAGTGCACAGGCGACATAGCTGAAAGGGAAAGTTAAAGGTTTTTCCATGCAGAGGGACCTGGGTTCGCTGCCGCCATTGGCAGTGTACACATATGGATGTGCATTTATACCTTTATTTATTTGTATTGACATGTGTGTATTTATATATTTAAAAATAGATATTTGATGTGGTGTTTTATTGATACTTTCAGCCTATATTTGCACCAGTTCGCCTATTGAAGAGTCTCATACGCTGCCATTCTGCTGCTTGTTATTTATTTATTTCAGTGCTACTCAGGGCATGGGTGATTTGCCTTCACTGTAGGGGCGATACCCTATTTCGGTTTCAGATTCTGCCTGAGTTCTATTGCGAGGTTAACCCCTCGTCTACTGCTGGTTTTCCACACCCTGCTGGGGTGAGCGGTTTCAGGTATATTGGCTCAGTGTATTCCTCCCTTAAACTTGGCAGTTTTTTGTTTACGTGCGGCTGGGGGCAGATGTCATTCTCCCTGGAGGGGTACCGTCACCTGCTCGGTGGCAGGTTTTACCTGTGTTTTTGCTGCGAGGTGGCCCCTCGTATACTGCTGGTTCCACACCCTGCTGTGGTGGTCAGTTTGAGGTACACGTGCTCAGTGTATTCCTCGCTTAAAGTCGGCAACTTTTTTTGCGTGCTGCATATGGCTGTTGCTGTGCCATAACCTGCTCGGGTTCAGGTTCTGCCTGAGTGCTAATGCGAGGTTACCCCCTCGTGTACTGCTGGTTATCACGACCTGCTCGGGCGAGCAGTTGGAGGTGCACTTGCTCAGTGTTTTCCTCCCTTAAGGTTGGCAACTTTGTTTAAGTGCTGCATATGGCAGAGGTCATTGTCTTTCTGTAAGCACGCCATAACCTGCTTGGTTTTCAGGCTTTGCCTGGTTTCTACTACGAGGAACTCCCTCGTGTACTGCTGGTTGCCACACCCTGCTAGGGTGAGCAGTTGAGACGCACTTACTCAGTGTACTTTGGATAACCACTAGGTTTAAGTGATGACTGGAACACATTTGCATTTTCAGAATGCTCAGTAGCCCGCATAGCTCGGTAAGTATCAGCTTCTATAAGGGCTGGGGGTCCAGACCCCTGTGAGGGCGTACCCCTCTTCTTGGACATGTTATATATTTATTTATGTATTAAGTACTTTAAAGAAAAGAGTGTGTGGAGGTTGTTGTATACAGACCCATGTGGGAGGTTGTAACTTCCTCTCTAGCCGCTGGTGTTCACCTTCGCCTTTTTAGTTAAAATTCGGTTGCCCTTTACCTTGGTTAGTTTCAGGACAACTCAGTCCTTTCCTTAGGTTTTGTTTTTCCCGATATCAATTGCTCCACCCAATACCTGTGCTTATTAAGCTGCAGTATTTTCTCCTAACATGAGGAAGAAAACAGGTTGCGTTATGCCTCTATTGAGGTCTGCAGGGCTTGAAGCTCTCTTTATGGGGATGTGTTTCCCTTACTATTTGTCCCTTTGGACATTCATTATTCTATTGGAACTATTGGTGGAGACAGGGTCAGCTCGAGAGGAACTGTTCAGTTGTGTGGCATGGCAAGTTCAGCAACCAGGTTCTACTTGGAGGAAGTGTTTGGAAACACTTGATGCTATCTAACAGACGAGTTGCCAAATAATGATTTTATGGCGCCTGCCCAGGGATTTCCTCCCAAGGCTTGGCCTGTGGTTCAGCTAACCGTCTAACAGGTGTTGCAATTTCTCCTCTGCTCGAGGAATTCAAGCAGGCTTCGGTACCCTCAAGAGCGTTGATTAACCTCTTTCATTGGGTATATATATATTTATATATATATATAGATATATTTTATTTTCTACAGTGCAGAGGATAGAATGGGGTTTTCACATCCGTGCTGACCGTATGGATACAGGTCCCTAATTGGGAAGGGTCTAAATCAGTCTTTTATCCTGCTGAGATCGATAAGTGAACACCTCACACCACACTCTGTTCGTTGTGGTGATAAGCACCACTCGTATACCTGAGGGTCGTAGTACTATATAAGTGATGTTTTGCTATGAACTATGTGCTTGATTTTCCTTCCCCGGATTCCCTTAGTGGCCAGTCAGCCTCTCACGGATTCAGAGACTCGGACCTCAGGGTTTGAGGGGTCTGTGGTCCCAGGTTTATTGCACAACCTTTCATTTACGGGGCATTAATAATTATCCCAGAGTTCTTTCCCCCCTCATTCCTTTTTTCGCCATCCCTGGGGGAGATTGCATCATGATACTCGCGCTGAGCATTTCCCTCCTGTCAGTTACTTTCCTTTGCGCTAATTCCTGGTATTTCAATAAACTAAGGGGGACCCGTCCACGGTCAAGGGTTTGGTTAAAGTACAAGCGTGTATTTAGTTTTCTCTTAGCGGTGTACAGCAGGGCTTTAATATGGTCCTCAGGGTAGCCTCCTTCTGGGGTTGCAAGGTTTTTTCCCTTGGATATGTGGGGAGGGTCCTCCTCCTTTGGGAAATCTCAATATCCCTCGGTGGGATAGTGGGGTCTGGGAGTGATACTAATCTCCCATCAGATTATTATGACCCTCTATCACGATGCGTTCCAGCGTCTCTACATTAACTATCAGAAGGTGTCTGTCAGTGCGATTCCCAGTGGGCTGGGATATATATTTAGTTAATGACTTGTTTCTCCTGGTCACCTGCAGGGCAGGTGGACCTTTGGGTTTTCACAAGAGTTTGTTTTTGCAATACGGTGCCAGCTCAGGGTGCTGTGAGCTTCAGGGATCTTCAAATTAGATGAAATAGAGGTTAGACCTCTTCTGGTGTGCAACTTCAGTTTAACTGCTTAGCGATCGGTTCTTTGCAGTTACAGTCTTGCTAAGACTTGGGAATTTAGGAGTTCTCCTTCGGTTAGTTTTTTGATCCTCTAGGGGTTTTATCACCCGGAGAGGAGAGAACAAGGTTCAAGCACCGGGCATATATACAAAGGAGTTTACATATCATTATAATGGGAACGTTTGGTTGTAAAATACATTTTTCTCCTTGCAATGTTTGGCCTCTTAGGGGTCAGGTGGGTAAATATCTGCCTTTTGTCATGGTAGCAGAGTCCTTTTCGCGAACGCGGGAGGTCTGTGGGTCTCCGTGTTGACGGTTTGACAGGTTCAGCTTCTCTGGTATGGCCCCTCTCTCTTCAATTCTGCTTCTGTCTCCAGAAGTCATCCTTCCTTAGTATACACATATGTCTTAAGACAATTGGGGGTTAGTCTATTGTTTTCTGCTCCGCCCAGGATGGGTCGTCCTCTTACAAATTATTAAAATTACTTTTTACTCCCACTTGGTTTTCCCAGTGTAGTTATGGGACATGCTCTGTTGCTACTACAATATCTTCCTTTAACGCATGGGAGGGAGCCCTACAAAACTTTCACCCCTATGGGTTACTTTCTTTATCTCCAGGAGAGCTGGGTGCTTCTTTTCTTTGGTTTGCTATCCAGGTTCCCAAAGAGGGTGTGAGCTTAACTGTTTTAAGGTTTGATTGGACAACAGATGCGTTTTATTTCAGAAGGGGTTTTTTCCTAACCTGTTAAGTATAGGATAGCTTTGTTCAATGTTTTCCCCTTCTTTTAACCAGTTGGTTTTGGTGGCTGGTAGGGTCGCTGGAATTAGCACATCTTCCTGTTTTCTTACAGTGGATTTGGCTATGCCTTTTAAGTCAGTTATTGGGGCAGCCTAGTCTTGGGCAATTCTCTTGCAGTCAGCTGATTGATTTAATGAAAGCATTTAAAACATTTCTTTCCTATTATTTTATTACATTGTCTATTGTATTGATTATGTTGTACTAATGGGATGCAAGGGCTTTGAACTTGCATAATATGAGCCTCCTGTCTTGTCATAGAATAGCTAATCCCCCACACTAACGTGAGATGGGGGTTTAGATTCTATTAAAGACAAGGAGGCGATTATTATTCCACCCACCCACCCTGGGTATGATATGATATGACAGTTATGACACGCATGTACACAGATGTTTTAAGAAAGAACAGTCTTTGGTTTGTTGGTCTTCCCATCCACCCACCCTTCTTGCTTGTTTTACAGCTACGAGTTGAGATTTTGAGCAGGAGGGTGGCTCACAGCTTCAAGTTATGGAGTGCGTGGTACGAGAGCTTCGCTGGATTTGCCTTCATCGTTTATCATCTGATCTGTGCAGTGGACGTCTGGTTCAAGACAGCTACAGAAAGAGGGGTTGGGTTTAGAGTAATGGACTTATATAAGGAAGGGTCCCTGCTCATTGGCCTCCTGCAGGGCATGACCTGTCCTCCATGATGGATTGGGGAGTTCCCCCTTGCATTGACATTGAACTCTGTTAAGTTCTGTTTTAAACTTTTTTGTTTGTAAAGTTTTTTTCTTTGCTGCTGTGGTTTCAGAGTAAAGATTAGAATGCATAATAATCGCCTCCTTGTCTTTAATAGAATCTAAACCCCCATCTCACGTTAGTGTGGGGGATTAGCTATTCTTGTGAGCCTGGGCCAATGTCCACGTGCGCTTTATTGCGCGGATACGCCGAGGTGAAAACGGCTTGTCTGCTGCTTTTTTTTGTCTAACCTTTTAAATAAAATGGTATTTAAAATACTGAAATGTGTCATCTCCTATATAAAGTAATAGTAATACTTTTTGGGTACATTCATATAAAACATTACACACTCGTGTTATCAGGGGTGGGGTTAATATGTGACTTAAGTCCTTTTTCAACACAAGTCATGGGTAATCAGTCTTTTGTTCTATATTTTTTCATCTCCTAGATAAAAACTGAATGTCCTCTCCCTAATGTATATGGACAGAGACGGAGTTGATAAAAGGCGAGTCCTGATGCGAGTCCAGCCAAAGAACTCTCGGGGACTTCAAGTAATGTTTCAAGCTTCTATTTTTTCTGCTCCATTATGAAATGTCTGCAAACAATCATAACTGTAAATGAAGCAGTGGGATTCAGTAGCGCCAAGTAAGCAGTGGGGACGCGTTCGGAAATGTGGGCAGAGCGGTGAGTGTTCCTTATGGCTTTCCCAGTTATGCTTTGAAACTTGAAATCAATCATGAGCGATTGCACGGGCAACCCGTGTAGCTATGTTAAAGCCTCTGAAATGTAATGATTACACTTCCGGAAGCTACAGATGAACAGGAAGCTCCGTTTTGAACTGCTTGTAGAAAGGAGATAACTTTTTGTGGAAGGCCAAAAAAGACGGGTGTAGCACCAGTCCAGCCTTTACGTGACCAAAGTGTAGATTAAGGTACTGTTAATGTATAATGGCATTGAAGAGATATGCTGCAAGAAGGATAAATCCTGATCAAATGTGTTATGTGAACACTCGTTCACCCTGCCGTGTGACCCACAGTATTCACCCCAAAGAAACCAAGCACAAGAAGGAGCTGTGCAAGACACGTCTTTATTCACTCACATATATTATTAACTGCATCCCGTACCCGTGTCAAATGTTTCCTGTCTTGCTGTCAGACAGGAAAACAGGACATCACTTGAAATACGACTAGAACGCTACACCCCCCTCCCCCCCACTTAAATCAACACTTAACCACACATCATTCCATTTCTTCAATCCACCTCATTGGCTTTCTCACGAGTCTCTTGTCGGGCTCTGAGTGACTGGCATGGATAATGACTCACCACTGCTGGTATCAGAGGTGTCCACATCTCCGTCCATACAATCAGAGCAGCTTTCTGCAAATACAAAAGAGTCAGAAGTTGTCTTCACAGATGTAGGCCATGTCAGTTTCAATTTTCTTGAAGAACAGGGAATTATCAGTGAAGGAAAGCTCACTGTCCTCTGCTGAGCCCATGAATCCTTTGACCTTGGTTACTCGAATAGGGATGCAGTGGAAAGCAGGCAGTTCTTTGTAGGTCTGAGTCACTGGCGTAACAGGGCCCCTGCAGCACGGGGGCCCACCACCACATGTCCTGAGAGGCCCCCCCCCCCCTTGGAGGTTAAAAAAATATATTTAAAAAAATGACAAATTTCTTTTTCAAAATCAAACTTTTCTTTTTTAATTCACTCTGCATTCATAAAGAAATTATTTCTGGAACAGAACTTTGCCTTCCTGAGAAGCTTGTTCAACCAACTCAAGTCCATGATGGGTCTCAATCCCCGTCTTTCTTTGGGAGCAAAAAATAAGGGGAATACCATCCCTTGTTCCTCTCCGCTACAGGCAGCATTCTATGGCGCCTTTCTCCAGCAGGGATAGGATTTCCTGCGCAAGGAGCGGACCCGGACGCTTCAAAGAGAGCTTCCCCAATGGATTGTCCTGAGGCCGCTGAAGGAAGGGAAGGCAGTAGCCGTGGGCTATGATATTCAGAACCCACATATTGGAAGTAATGGCACGCCATTCTCCAAGATGTTGCGCAAGTCAGCCCCCAACCGGCGAACCATGGGACATGGCCTCACGACCGAGCTGTAAGGGCTGTGGCAGCGCCTGATGGCAAAGAGGCAATTGCCCGAGCGGCTTTGGCACCACGATTTCCCCGACCACCACGGGTACTTTTTCGCTGACCCCTTTGACTGGCAGCTCCTCTCGCTCTACAAAGGAGGAGTAGTGACGAAAGGAACCTCCCCTCCATTGCTGTCCCCTAGGATGAAAAAGCAGAGGTTGCCGTACTTCAGCGCTCAAAGACTTCGCTGCAGCTTTGGAGGTCTCCAACCTCTTAATGTTCTCATCAGCCTTGCTGCCAAACACATGAATGCCGTCAAAGGGCATGTTCAGAAGACGGGATTGCACATCCGGGGTAAAACCCGACTTCTGCAACCACGCAAACCTGCGTATCATGGTGCTCGCAGCTATGGACCAGCTGACACTGTCTGCCGTGTCCAAACCTGACTCAAGGGATTTGCACATAGCATCCTTGCCGTCTTGCACAAGGGCCAGAAAGCCATCCCTTTCTTCCCCCTCGGGAATATGCCCAGCCACCAAAGACGCACAGTTCCACAGAGTGTGTGTAAACTTTGCCAAGGCAAAAGTGGAGTTGGCCGACTTCAACGCCATACTCGCAGCAGAAAATACCTTCCTTGCCCAACCATCAAAGCGCTTGTCGTTCCTATCAGGAGGATGGTAGGGTATGCAGCCTACTTCGAGGTGGCTGTAGCCGCCTGCACCACCAAACTCTCCGGAGTAGGGTGCGCCGATAAGTAGCAGGGGTCACTACTGGATGGGCGATATTTTTTCGGGAACGACCTGTTAACTGCTGACAGACTCTCCACAGCAGTCCCAGCCGCTGCCACCCTCTTTTGCAAAGCCATCTGAAACAGCAATACCGGGTCAGTGGATGGACCCTGATCCAGGATATCAGTCAAGTCATCCTGATCAAACTCCACTGGGGTGGCAGACCACCCCAAGTACTCCATCACCCTAGACATGAGACGCTGCTAGGACGACTCAGCATGTGCCCCAGGCTCAGACCGGCCAAACTCCACCTCTGGAGAGGTGTCGAGGCCACTGGCGTCATGCAATGACTGACGGAGGTCCTCCATCTGACTATGCCCAGATAAAAAAAGGTCATCAGGGACGTCAGGAGGAATAGAAAAGGGCTAAAAAAACAGGCCTCACAAACTTACTGCTAGCCTTCCTCAGAGATTCCACAGCCCTCCGGGGCACCTCCGGCAAATCCTCCACAAACGGCGTTCAGGGCGCCGAGGGAATCGGCGTCGGCGATGGAGCCCTGAGAGAGTCCTTTGACGGACACGGCGCTGATGGCGTGGACGCCTTCTTCGAAGGACTCACAGGTTTCGACGGTCTCAATGTCGTCGAGGACCTGGACCTGGCACGGTTATGGCGACCGCCCTTGTCCGATCAGGACCTCGAGGGCTCCCGATGATCACGCCGACCTCCCGAGCCGGGCCCGTTCCCTGCCGGCTTCTTTCGAAGGCGCGGACGGAACTTTGCCTTGCGAATGAAAAATCGCTAGCATCTGCTGGCGGAATGAATCCCATTTGGCCGGCGACGAAGAGTTGGTGGGACAAGTCATCCGTCTGGCGGAGTCCTCCTCCGACGAAGACGGGGAAGCCGAGCAGTGACGGCTCTTCCTAGAATGCCTCGACGAGGCAGAGGAATGGCGGGAACCACTCCTAGACCGAGACGCCCTGGATTTTCGCCGACGCGGAGAGTCGCACCTTCGAGTCATCGGTCGAAAGCCCAGCGGACTTCGATTTACGGGGCTTGGACACCCTACCTACCTTCAATTTCCCCTTACGCTCCCGCAAGGCCTTGAACGTCAGGGACTGGCAGGCCTCACAGTCATCGGTGGCTTGGCTTTCGCTGAGGCACCAGAGGCAGATGTTGCGCGGGTCTGTGATGGACATTTTCGAACCGCAGTCCCTACATTTTTTAAAGCCCGACCTCGGGGTAGTGGAGGAAGACGAAGACATCAGTCGAAGAGTAGAATCGAGCGTGTCTAGATTCCGAAGCAAACACGTTTGCGGAAAAAACGGAACCGAGGCTACGGGTGGTGACGTCAACCCTCGAGGGACATTGGCACAACGTCATCGACACAGGACGCCCTCTGCCAAAAATGTTCTGAAGCAACACAGCTGTGGACATTACCTGTCATAGATGTGGAATACGTCGGAGGACACAATCCCTTCAAATTTGTTTTTAAAGTGGTCTGCAAGGTCGTTGCATAATTTCAGTTAATGTATCGGTGTGTTGTTGCAGCCAGGTGGGTTTCTCATTTCGTTTGATTTTAAACAGTTCTTTTTGGGCGTTTGCAGCTTTGGTGTTTCTGTTATCGTAGTATTTTGTTTTGGCCGTATAGATTTCCTTTTTGTATGAGTGAATTTGTCGTTATTATTCCTTCATTCTAGTTCAAGCTTCCTGGTTTTCCTTTTTATGCCGCTGAGTAGTAGGGTAAACCATTTTGCTGTTGCTCTCTTGCGCAATGGGGTGAAAGATATTTCCTTTGAGATCTTGTCTATTGTTCTGGTGATCCATTTGTGCAATAGTTCCGTTTTTTCTGTCAAGGTCAAGTCGTTGCCGGTGGTTTGCCGATTTCAAGTAGTCCTACTAAGTTGCTATTTTGGATGGCCTGCCAGTTTCTTTTCATAATGGTCGGCAGTTTGTCGGGTTGTTTGGCTGTTGATGTGGCTTACGTGATCATGAAGGGGATGATGATGTGGTCGCTCGAGAGGATCTGCATTGTTGGCGCAATGGTGATGAGGATTTTTTGGGCGAACCTTGCTTCTAGTGCATGTCCCGCCGGGTGAGTTGCTCCTTTGACTAGTTGATGTAGTTTCATTGTCGTCAGTTGTTTGCCTAGTGATTTTTGTGTGTTAGCAGTTTCTTCATCAAACCAGATGTTGATGGCTCCAAGGCTAGGTTGGTGATGGCTTCATTGAAGGCGTCCACAAAGGTTGCATCGTATGTCAGTGGTATATACCAGGATGAATTTGAGGTTTGTTTTTGGATTTGCTGTTAAGCGAAGCATTAGGGATTCACAGTTGTTGATGCTTAGTGGTTCTTCAGTTTCAATTTTCAGGTGTTTCTTGTATGCTATGGTCAGTCCTCCTCCTCTTTTGTTTTTCTGTTTGCTTGTGAGCACTTGAAGTTGACAGGGAAGGACTTATGGAATGTAATTTTGTAATTGTCGTCTAATCATGTTTCGGTTAATAGTAAGATGTCGATACCTCAGTCGCAGGAGGTCATAAATCTCTGTGGCATGCTTGGACATTGATCTAGCATTTATTAGGTTGCAATGGGTCTTTTTGACATGCTTAGGTTTGTTTTTTGATCCTTGTTTTGTCTTGCGGTTGTTTAGTTGGAGTGCTTCTGTGTTGTTGTTGTAGATTGATGAGTGATCCATGAAGTCTGCTTCATCGTTGAGGCAGTCTGTTACATTGATGGTTGGGTTGATGAATTCTTCTGCTTCGTCGTCTTCTATGTTTTGATGGGGTTGCTGGCAGAGACCTTTTGCTTTTGTGATGTGCTGAGTGAGGGCTTTGGTTTCGTAGCTTTCTCTACTGGGGTCCTCTTCTTTTTTTGCGAAGTTCCAGTTGGTTCTCAGTGTGTCTGGACCTGTCGGTGGCATTGGAGTGTCGAGGTGCTGCAGTTGAGGCAAGAGGATTTTTCTCTTCGCATGATGTTTGTTCTGTTGGCTGTAGTGTTTGGTGGGGTGCGTTCTGTATTCGTGACGGTTTCTAATGGAGGAGGGTGAGGGTGTGCAACCGTTTGGTTTGTTCCTTGTTACAATTCTCTTTGGCGGCATCCAACTCTGTTGGGAAATTTGGAGCCCTTGGTAGTAGGATGGTTAGGGTATTGAGGTTATAGCGGCTCTAGCCCACTGTAGGGCCTTGTGTGGTTTGGTTGGTTTTGATTCTTATCCTCTTGCGATGCGATAGATGGATGCCCTCTATGGGTGGTTGTCCAATTAGTGGGTTAGGTTCTGGTGTTCCTCCATTTATGGATGGATGGTCTAAGAGGGGCGCTGGCGGGATACTATGCATTGGAAGAGGGCTGCACAGTTGTATATGGGAAGTGGGTGACAGGTTCCTAGTTAACCTGGGCAGTGACCTGGCTATCATTATGCTTTCAGTGGTTGCTGGGTGTTCCTGGGTGGAGGGCAGTCCTAGGATTTGCAGATGGCAGGCAATGGGAAAACACAACTCGATTTGATATTCTTAGATTGTGGGAGAAAAGGTCTAGGTTTCACAAACTGGTAGACAAAGAGAGAGCACACCTAGAGTTGAGATTCCCAGACACTTAAATGTATAGGTGGCTGCCTGTGCGAGTGTATGGTGAAAGGGTGCACACTTAAATGCATGGGTGGCTGCCTGGGTGTGGCTGTATGGTGAAAGAGTGCACACCTACACATATGGGTGGCTGCTTAATGAGACTATTCAAGAGCAACTTTAATATTACAAGCCGTTAACTCTCTCCTTTCAGTATGAAAGCACCCGCTTATGGACTGCTGTGAGAATGAGCCCGTCTCCTGTTCCTTTTCTACCGTTCCAATCATTCCCCTGGCATGCAAGTACTAACCCCACATCACAATTTCAATAGCGTAAAAATTATGCATTTGAATGCAGGTACTAACATTGAAATGCTTTACGTTAGTAATTGCTGGACTTTTGTTAACAGCAAAACCCAGGTGCCGTTTAACATCTGTGTCCTGTTCTGTCCAGAAACTGCTCTGTAGGTCAGCCAGGTCGAGTCAACATAGCCCAAAATGTCATGGGGGCGGGGAGAGTGCTGAAGCCCAGTCAGCTCAATGGTGTTGCACCACTACCTGTGTTTAATGCCTTGATTACTTATTGGTAATCTTCATTACTCCTAGCCCTATTCTTCCTTGTCCAGTACTTGTGTATGAGGCAGTGTGCCTCATACACAAGTACTGTGATGAGGTAGTGGTACATGGAGTTAATGCCTGACTAACTACCTGTAATCTTCATCACTCCTAGTACCACTCGTCCTCATTCCAGTAGTTACCTATGAGGCAAGGAGCCTCATATGTAAGCACTGGGACATGGAGGTAATGCTGGGCCAACAAGATGATTTTGGAGGTTGGGGTAGGGTGTGGCAGGGAGAGGGGAAGTGTGGGGGGGGGGTTTGTGCGATAAATCATAATGGTCATCCATGTCCAGGCTAAGCAGGCATGATATGTGGTATTAGTGGCTAGAGAGGTATTTTGATGCAACCAGTCTAGTCATTTCTTAGTTTGGCTTGTCTTTTTTTTTAAATGAGCATTTCTGATAAAGCAGTCCTGCTAAGTGTAGTTACCTGGCTAGACTGGCATTTGTGTGCCGCCAGTCTAGCAGTTTCATTGTATATTTTTCTGAGCACCTGTGATCAAATAACCATGATAAGTGTTATTGCCTCGACTGGCATTTTGGTGCAACCAGTCGGTATGTCTAAATGTGGCCTGGCATGCTATACTGTAATATGTTATTACGTGTCTACATTGTGCAGACAGTTGGACATGTTTTCATTGTGGCATGCCATTGTTGATAGGAGAGCAGTAATGTTCCTGTGCACTATCAGTGACTTGCATGCATTGGATTTTTGGATTGGTGTTACCCTACAAAACAATTGCAAGCACTCTGGCTTTTGAGCCAATTTTTCTTTGAAAGTGTGCTGTATATTGCATTAAAACACATTTATATTTTTCTCTTAGGGCAGTGTGCGGCATACCCCTGCAGCCGCACGTTCGTGCGTATTGCGCAAGTGTGGTAATCTAGGCCGGCCCTGAGTGTGGCACGGCCCGTGATCTGTTGCTGAGTTGGGGGGGGGCCTCAGCATGGCTCGCAGGGGGGCCCCCACATTTTGTGTTACGCCACTGGTCTGAGTCTGCCATACCAACACAGTATCACCCTCCTGAATGTCAGTCTTTGGCTCTCTGCCTTCCATCTGTGTGTAACTTCACCTTCCTTTAGTTCACCTCGTCCGTCTCTCGGGCACCCTGCACTACTAGGTCATCTCCCCTTTCCAGCGGTATGCAGGTTTGAATCTTCCGATTAAACATCAACTCAGACGGACATGCGCCAGTGGTGCTGTGTAGTGTATTCCTGTAATCTCGGAAAAGGTTGCAGATGGCCTGCATGAGGGACCCATTGGTGAGGGTACACACCTGTAGGGTGGGCTTGATATTCACCATAAAACATTCTGCTGTGCCGTTGGCCTGAGGCCAAAGAGGCGTGATTTTCTTATGTTGAAAACCCAGATGCTCAGCAAAAAACGGGTTAAGTCATGTCCACTGAATAGAGGCCCAGTGTCCGATTTCACTGTGGCGGGAACCCCTTATACCGCAAACATTTTGTCAAGCGCGAGAATAACAGCATGAGCGTCTATGGAGGACACCAGATAAACATCAGGGTACCTTGACATTTCATCAATAGCGACTACTACATACTTGCCATTCGCCAGGGGGCCAAACAAATCAACAGTGACTTCCTCCCACATTTTTGAAGGCATTGCTGTCATGTTTGAGAGGTTCAGGGAACGTGCGTGCGGTACGGACTTGCGCACTACAGGTTTCCAGCATCTTTGGTATCTTGGCATCCATCTTGAGAAACCACACATTTGTGCTGTTGCCTTTTGGTTAAAACAATTGCCCTGTGCCCAACATGCGCAAGATCGATGGCACGATCCTGTAATGACACAGTGATGACTATCCTATGTTCCTTTAACAGGAGGCTATGTGAGTATACAGACAGCTTATCCTTCATGAGGGTGAACGTCTGCATCGCTTTCAATTGTTATTACGACAAGACCAGGGTCGATATGCTCGAATTTCGCCACCTCCTTGTCAGCACCTTCTCTTTGACCTGAGACAGCACGACATTCCTCTCCGCTTCTTGAAGTATCTCCTCCAGACTCAACACCATAGGAAGCGCATTGTTGACAATGTAGTAAACGTAACGATCCGCTTTCAACATGTGAGCCTCTACCTTTGCTGGTATTGGGAATCAAGAAAGAAAGTTAGCAGAATTGTGGTCTTTCCGTCGCTTATTGTAGTATCGTACATTTCACTGGCTATAATAACCTTGCGGCAAGCTGGAGACGCACGAGATAAGAGAGCGTGTTATGGAACGTGACGGCGCCGGTGACGGGCGAGATGCGGGTTTCAAAGACCAACGCCTGCATGCACCAGTCGGTGGGGCCTGATGTAGATACCTGTAATTGCCCAGTATAATAAATACTTATATCCCCAGATTCACTGTGTCCGCGATTCCTACTTACCGCAATACTACAAGTGGCGACGAGGATTCAAGCTCCACCGCCCCCTGAAGAACCGCGAGTCCGTGACAAGTGCTGCATCCCCAGTGGCCGCTCCGCTTCTCCTCTCCGAGCGTTGCAGCGGCCACATTAATTAATCCTCAGTACCGGAAGAACGACTTGATCTACAGAGGCCGCTCCGCTTCCCCTAGCGTTGCAGCGGCCAAAACAAGTAAGTCTCCGCCCTTTCCGGACTGTAGCTCCGCCTTATAAAGGCCAGCCTATCACTACTGATAATACTGATAGGAAAACAACCGTATTACATGGTATAGAAGAGCACTAAGGGAAGTTCTGTATATATATATTATGAAAAACTCAGTATAGAGGGCACTGAGAGAAATACGTGCTTAGAGTCAACAAAACAATTTGAACACATATTTTTACAACTAAATTCAAGGAGAGCACATCTCATAAAGTGCCTATTCGACTTTTCAAGACACACAGAGTAATAATAAGGAGAATTATTATCACATAGTATTGTACTGCTACAGCAGAAAACCTCAGTTGAACTGCATTGCCCAATAAACATTGAATCTACGCGCATAGTCTACCATGGCATTCAGTGGTGTTCCACCCCCCATGTTTTTCCTGTCAGAAGTGGGAGAACCATCAATTCCATGGAAGAGGTGGATTAAAGCTTTCGAACACTACTCGGGGGTGGTGTGTGGCCAAAATTGCAGCATAGAAAAAAGAAAGTCACTTTTATTGCACTGTCTAGGGCCAGCTGGGCAAGAAAAATTTGAAGACTTGCCTGAACTATCGCCAGAAGATAGTGCAGATTTGAATCAATAAGAGTGCTCGGTAAAAAAGATGAGCAGACATTATGAAAAAAAATGGAGCACCATCCTCGAACGTTACAAGTTTGGGAAAAGAGTCCAAGAAGAAGGTGAAAGTGTTGAACAATACGTAACCACCTTAAGAAAATTGGCCAGGACCTGCAAATTCAATGCTCAATTGGATGAGAGATTACGCGATCAGTTTATGCTGGAATGCAGAAGCAGCAAGGTAAGAGAAAAGTTGTGGGCTGAAGACGATCCACCCCTCGATACAGTTTAAAGAATAGCCAAAGAAGTTGAACATACCGAGAAATGTGTTCAAGAACTAGAGAACAGAGTACAGTCTATCGAAGTCAAACATGATGCGCCAAAGAGTAATGGTAATATGAACATTAACAAGAATAATGAATCAATAGCACAAGTGATGGATGTAACCAGTGGGAAGAACAAGTGGGACAAAACCTGTAAACCTTCGTGGAATGAGGACAGAAGGAGCAAAGGAGTACCCAAGATACACACGAGAAGGAGGAGTCCCCCCTCACGAAGACAAAGGAGCAGTCCAAGAAGGAGGAATACTGGAAAATGTTTTAGATGTGATGGTACAGATCATTGGGCAGACAATCCTGAGTGCCCAGCACTGAAGATCATATGTGGAAAATGCAAAGGCAAGGGCCATTATGCTAGATGTTGCAGAGCACAAAATACCTCCATGAATTGGATCGGTGATGATAATGACAGCAATGATGGTGATGATGAGTGCGTATTTGTCATAATGGACGAAGAGCATGAAGAGGAATTGGAAAGTCCTAAAGCTATGGTGTGTGTAGATGGAGTGAATATGCACATGATGATTGACTCTGGTGCCAAATACACTTTGATACCGCAAGATATGTGGGATAAAAGAAGACATGAATACTTACATGAAGCAGACATAAGGCCTAGAGCCTATGGTGGAATAAAAATTGATGTTATCGGATGGTTTTGGGGTGCACTCAAGTTTAAAGATAGGAAGGCTAATGGGTAAATCTATATTACAAGAACAGGCAGAATTCCCTTATTAAGCTGGACTCATCAAAGCAAACTCAAAGTTAAGTTGGATGCCGGTGCTGATGAATCAGTAATGAACATTGACAATGGAAAGTCAGGAAAACACATGAGAATGAATGAGACAAAAAATAACGAAGAGATGTTGAAAAGTGTCTTCAAGAATGAGATTGGATGTTTGAGGGGTTACTCGCATAAAATCAAGATGAAGCCTGATTGTGTTCCAGTAGCACAGAGACTTCGCAACATTCCTTTATCCATGAGAGAGGAAGTAAAAAAGGAGATAAAAAGCCTAGAAGAACAAGGTATCATAGAAAGTATTGATGCCAGTGAATGGGTATCTCCATTAGTTGTCCTGAGGAAGAAATCTGGGAAATTGAGGATATGTGTAGACATGCGGGAGCTAAATAAATGTGTAATTCCTGACAGACACCCACTCCCCAACATCCAAGAAATAGTTTCCACCATTGGTCCATCGAAACATTTCTCCACTCTTGATTTGACCTCAGCATACCATCAAGTAAAATTACATAGAGAATCTAGGTGCATGACAGCATTTATCACGCCAGATGGCTTATATCAATATAAGAGGTTACCGTTTGGGCTTATATCGGCTGCATCTGTCTTTCAGAAGAACATGCATAACCTGTTTGCAGAAGACCAGGGTGTCATATGTTTCCAGGATGACATACTAGTACATGCTATTAATCAAAAGACACACGATGAGAGATTGCAATATGTGTGCAAGAAACTTTATGAAGCTGGAATGACATTAAGTAAAGAGAAATGCAAAATTGATTGTTGCGAAATTGAATATTTAGGACAAACTATATCAGCTGAAGGGGTACGGCCGAAGAAACAACTATTAGATGCTATAGAAAATATGCCAAGACCCAAATCTAAGGAGGAAGTGCGTACTTTCATTGGCATGGCCGAGTACTATTCAAAATTCATGCACGATTTTGCCATACACACCATTCCACTCCGAGAACTTTTGAAGAGGAAGTCATTTGCATGGGATACAGAATGCGAAGAAGAATTTGAATGGATAAAACATAAGTTGAATAAGGCACCATCACTGAAAAATTTTAGGAGTGGAGAGAAAACAATCATCACAACAGATGCCAGCAATGTAGGCCTTGGTGCAGTGGTCACACAGGAGATCAATGGCAAGGAGAGATTAATAGATTTTGCATCTAGACTGTTGAAAGGCGCAGAAAAAACATATGCAGCCATTGAAAAAGAAACATTGGCTATCAAATGGGCTGCAGAAATATTTCCAAATTTTATTTGGGGTGCAAAAGTGGAATTCCACACGGACCACAAGCCATTGGTCCACGTCATAATGAATAAAGGTTTGGAAAATGTTTCGAATCGCATAAAAAGGTGGGTCATACTCCTGCAGGAATACAACTGTGTGGTGAAGTATGTACCAGGAACGGAAAATCGTGCTGCCGACTGTCTTTCAAGACTCACCAATGTTTCTGAGATAAATGATGACGAAGATATGAATTCAGAAGTCGTACTTAATATTGAAGATCTATCCATATCGGAGAAGGAATAGGAAGATGCGGAGGAATCAGACATATCACTTGGGAAATTGAGACAAATCATATTAAGTGGCAGTCCGTTGGTCAAAGCCAAGTATGAAGAAAGTGGGCTGTTAGAATTTTGAAAAGTAGCAAATGAACTCAAGGTGGAGAATATTAGAATTATGAGAGGTGACAGAATCATTCCACCTGCAAGTCTGCGCCAAAGGATCATTACGCTGGGCCACGAGGGTCACCAGGGTGTTGTGAAGACAAAGAGAAGAATACGTGATGAATTCTGGTGGCCAGGATATGATCTGCAAATCGAAAGAATTATACGTGATTGTATCCTTTGCAAAGAGAGTGATAGAGGGTGTGTGAATGAGAAATACCCCATGGTAGTTACAGATCTCCCGAGTAATGTATGGGACGACCTGGGTATGGATATATTAGGCCCAATTTGCAGCGAGGGAAAACAACAATATTGCCTAGTAATCATCGATCTATTGACTAGATGGGTTGAAGTTATGATCAAACCATGCATGACTGCCAAAATAGTAGTTGAATTTCTAGCAGAGGTCTGTGGAAGGGAAGGTTTACCAAAGAGTATATTAACGGACAATGGTGTCCAGTTCCGTTCGAAAGAAATGCAAAAGTTTTGTGCCGAAAATTCCATTGTGCACAAAAGAAGTGCAATATACCACCCGCAGACAGATGGAGTAGTCGAGCGTTTTAACAGAGTGCTAAAAGATGCGGTGAGATGGGCCTGGGCAAATGGTGTGAGATGGGAGGAAGCTGTCAGACAAAAGATTAATGCTGATCGTTTCACAACACACTGTACCACAGGTTTGTCACCATTTGAAATGAGTAGAGGTCGGAAGGCCAACACTAAGTTGATGCCATCCTGGATGAAAAGGATGACTGTAATAAAGAAGGATTTTGGAGATGTGTGTGAGAACATCAGAACTATGCAATTGAAGAACAAGGAAACTTATGATAGATCCATAGGCAGAAATGTGAAGAAGTCACCATTGGTGGTCGGAGGCGTGGTGAGAATCAAGCTTCCACCTGTTTTGAGAAATGGTCCGTGCAAGTGGTCAAAACCTGTCGGTGTGGTTGAAGTGTTTAAGCATGCAGTGAGGGTTCAGGATGGTAGAGTCTGGAATATGGAGAGGGTATGTGTCTGGGATATGCCTAAAGTGAATGTGCCAAAACATGGTAATGATAGTTCTAGTGATGTGAAAGAATGTGGTAGGAATGTAGAGAATAAGAAGAACTTGCAAAGTGTTTCCTTGCCAAAGCCCAAAACAGATATCTCACGCAAATCAAGCAGAGGAAGAATCATTCGTGATCCTCGTGGATTGACAGACTGTGTGGGATCATTGAGTCAATAATGACGGTCTATATTTTGGACATTAAATTTGTAGTATTAGATAAGTTAAGAAGGGGAGATGTGTAGTATCGTACATTTCACTGGCTATAATAACCTTGCGGCAAGCTGGAGACGCACGAGATAAGAGAGCGTGTTATGGAACGTGACGGCGCCGGTGACGGGCGAGATGCGGGTTTCAAAGACCAATGCCTGCATGCACCAGTCGGTGGGGCCTGATGTAGATACCTGTAATTGCCCAGTATAATAAATACTTATATCCCCAGATTCACTGTGTCCGCGATTCCTACTTACCGCAATGCTACACTTATGTATGATATCAAAACTGTACTCCTGCAAGCGGAGACCCCAACGAGCAATGCAGGGTGGCATTTTGGCATTAGGTTTCCCATATATGGTGGTAAGCGCTTGATGATCAGTCACAATCTTGAATCTTTTTGCATAGAGAAACAGCTGGTAGTGTTTGCACGCTCACACAGCCAAACTTTCTTTTTCTGGCTGTGAATAAGCACACTAAGTAGTAGTCAGGCTACGACTGGCATACACCACGAAGCATCTGGGCAAGTCAGAGTCTTGCTTTTACTGCACTAAAACGTCCCCTAATCTGACGGGGCTCGCATCCACCGTCAGCTCAGTTTCAAGGTGAGGGTCGTAGTAGGCCATGCACTCAGCCGACGAACTGCATGCTTTGATTTCATTGAAGGTGCCTCAGATTCTCGTCATCAGTGGAATTCTTGCCATTTTCCCTTTAGTAACATCAAGTGCATGCTAACCAATGCAAAATCTTTAATGTATCTTTCTTTTTTTTGGGCACAGGCACAATTAGAGACACCCATAAAGTCAGCCCCTTCACATTTTCTTTTTCTTTTTCACTTCTTTTTATTGAGTTTACACATGTAAAACATTTCCCCAACTTATCCCCTTCCCTCCCCCCTGGGGCATCCTTTCATTCTTCCTTGAGCTGATTCAGCTTGTGCCGGTTTTATGTGCTCATTGCAAGTCTAGGAGTTTGAAGCATTGGGGGCACAACACTGCCCTGTAGTAGCCTTTGCAAGGGACTGGGGAGAAACTCTGGCCTTCCTCAAACTTCTGTACATTCCCATTCATGGCATATGTGGCCCATTCTAAAGCTACTATTTCCCAAACTTTGTATAACCAGTCCTGGATTGTAGGTAGATTCACACTTTTCCATCTCTGCACAATTATAGTCATTGCTATCTATCTATCTGTATTCTTGTATTGTGCCACTCACCCATAGGCCTCAGGGCGCACACAAAAGGAAGGAGGCAGACAACAAAAAACAATGTCAGACAGAGAAAACAAAGACATGGAGACTTGGTGAACCCAAACCTCACAAAGACCAGCAGAAGGAGGAAAGATAGCGGAAAAGTGATTTCAATACCAAGAGAGCTATGCTAAAGAGACAGAAGAGACCTATCCTTTGTCAAACAGGAAGGTCTTCAATTGCTTTTTGAAAATAGGCAGAGACACACTGTTAGTAAGGTATTTAGGGAGTACATTCCAGAGAGCCGGGGCCCAAGAGTCAAAGCTAATACCCCCAAATCTTTTCAGGATAGATGGGGGCTGAACCAAGACGGTATTGCTACTTGAGCGCAAGGAACGGGTGACAGGTTTCTTTTTAATCCTAGTAGCGAGGTAAGATGGAGCTTGACCATGAAGGCATTTAAACACAGTAGTAAGGCCTTTGTGGTGTAAGCGCTGTTTCACTGGAAGCCAATGAAGGCTGCGCCTGGCGTCAGAGACGTGCATGTTGCGCTTAAGGCCCATTACAGCGCGTGCTGCATTATTTTGTATAATCTGCAAAGTTTTAATGTTGGCCTGGGAGGTACCGATCATTAGACTGTTACAATAATCCAGCTTGCAGTTTACAATGGCAGCTGCAATCACTGCAAGGTTATCTTTAGACAGATAGGGACGAATCTGCCATAGAAGCTGAATATAATAATGACACGAGGATTTGAGGTAATTGGCCTGACGAGTGAAGGATAGCTGCAGGTCAAAGTAAACTCCCAAGGTCTTTACGGACTTAGATACAGGAATTATATGTTGACCAATCAGAAAGTTGTCATATTTTGTGTCAAGTTTCTTCAGTTTTTTCTGGGTACCTAAAATCAACAGCTCTGTTTTTGCATTGTTGAGGGTCAGTGAGTTTAGCGCCATCCACTTCTGGATTTCAACGAAGATGGAGTTAATGTACTCTACATCTTTTAGATACTCACCAGTGAGTTTAACAACAACCTGCATGTCGTCAGCGTAATTGGCAAAATAGATGCCTAAGGCTGACAAAAAAGCGCAGAGAAGACGAGAGTAGATATTAAAGAGAAGAGGCGAAAGACATGAGCCCTGTGGAACACCACATAATAGTAAAGCAGCCATGGAGTGAGCATTATCCTTAGTAACTCATGTTCTGTGGACCCAAAAATGATTTGAACCAGGCAGAGGCTTCAGGGGAACATTTGCCGATTGTGATTAGTCTATCCGCCAGTAGTTGATGATCGACTAAATCGAACGCAGCGGATAAGTCTAATAATAATAACAGGGCAGTATGCCCTTTGTCAACAAGACCAGCAATGTAAGATTTTAAATCTAACAGTGCGGTCTCAGTCCCATGATTGCGGCGAAACCCAGATTGTTGTGAGGCTAGAATATCATGTTCCTCGACAAAAGTTTGGTATTGACAGTAGGCAATCTTGTCTATGATTTTCAGCATCAAGGGAACATTAGTGATTGGGCGATAATTTCCTGCCGCTGCAGGATCCAGATTTTCCTTCTTAAGCAGTGGAGTAACCCATGCTTCCTTTATGTTTTCGGGGACATATGATTCACTGAAAGATCTGTTAACAAAGGTAGTGACCCATGGGGCAAGAGTATGGATATGATCTTTGAATAAGGAAGCTGGAAAGACGTCTCCCCTACAGGAAGTGGGTTTGAGTTTAGAGACGGTGTCAATAACTTCTGCTGTTGAAACAGGTTTAAAGGTAAAGACAGGAGAATCATTGGGCGAATCCATGTTATCTAGAATGGATGTAGTATTAGTCAATAATTTGACCTGAGAATTAATGTTATTTTGATGAGTTAGAGTTTTATTAGTGAAGCTGTTGTGGATGTTTTGACACCAAGCACTGTCTGCCGGGGGCAATGAGATGGTAGTACAACCTTTAAGCTCCTGGAGAATAACAAAAAGCTCCTTAGAGCTGGATCTGGCTTTAGAAATCCTGGAATTGAGATGCAATTCTTTCGTAGAACGAATAAGAGATTTATAATGTAGAAGAGCCTGCTTATAGGAGGTCAGACTAGACTCAGATGGTTGTTTGTGCCATTGTCGTTCCATTTGGCGTTTTTTAGAACAAGCCTCAGTAATTTCAACTGAGAATGGAGTATAGGGAGCATTTTGTCCCTTTTTTTGTTGGAAGGTTTAAGTGGGGCTAATATTTCCAGTGTGGCATCAAGTGCAGATTTTATGTTAGCTACAAAGTCTCCAAGTGGCATGGTCATCTCTAAGGAGGGTAATAGAGGTATGACCGTAGTACGAAAGGCCTCTTGGGTGATTTTGCGTAAATTCCTTGACATAACAGGTAAAATAGGCTGATTATTTTTTCTCAAAATATGATTATGGTTGGTCTGAAAAGTTATGGAAAAATGATCTGACCAGATACATGGATTAACATCAATGTTAATAATAGGAACATTTTTAGCTATTACCCAGTCCAGTATGTTGCCACCAGTATGAGTGGGGGCTTTAACGTGTTGAGTAAAGGATAAAGACAACAGGGAATCTGCTAGGGAAGTGGACAAAGCATCCAAGGGATTATCAGCCCAGAGGTTAATATCTCCCAGTAGAATAGTAGGTGAATGAGGTTTACAGAAGTTGCCAATGAAAGCCAGCAGTTGTTCTTCGAAAAAAAGGGTATCAATAGGTGGTCTATAGAGCACTAAGAGGTTAAGAGAGACTGTAGCAGAAAGGCTCAATTTGAGAAAGATTTTCACATTGATCCAAGACTAGTTTAACAGATTTGGGTATATTAATAGTACTTCTATAAATCACTGCCACACCTCCGCCATTGCTGCCAGGGTTAGGGCCACTCTTGCCTTTTCTCTATTACTGGGTTGCCCTGCCGCCTCCTTTCCCTTTAGGCTCAACAGGATCTGTTCCGGGGTTCTACTTCCCCCTTTCTCATATGCCTGTTCTTGTGCCTGTTGCACTCCGGCCCAGAAGGGGCCAATTTTCGGGCACCTCCACCATATGTGCTCCGCTGTGCCCCCTTTCCTGCATCTTCTCCAAAATTCTCCTGATGCCCCTGGGTATTCTGTGAAGGCGAGCTGGCATATAGTGCCACCCAGAAAGTATTCTAGATCGGGCCTCTTGCAGCTGGGAGGCATTGGCTAGCTTGGGAATCTTCCTCCACTCTTCCTTTTCTATGTCCCTGCCCAATATCTGTTCCCATCTTTGCATGTATGGCCATTGCTGTCTGGGGATCGCGTCATCTTTTATCCTATACAGGTTGGAGATCAGCCCCTTGGACCCATCATTTGACACCAAGAACTTCTCGAACTGAGTCACCTCCCTATTGGCTGCCTCCTTGTTCGCCGGATGCAGCAGCCAATGGCGTAACTGAGCGTATCTAAGCCTCTCCCCGTCTCCAATTGCGAATGCCCTTTTACAGTCTTTGAAGGACAGACTCTCCCCATCTTGAAACATATCCCGCATCCTCTTGCAGCCTCCCTCCTGTCAGAGAATGTAGCTCCCTAAAGAATCTCGTCGGTACTGCCTGCGGGATTGCCTGAAATTGGTATAACATGCGTGGCAGCATGACCATCTTAACTGTGGCTATTCTCCCCAACCAAGATATTTGCAGGGCCCGCCATTTATGGAAATCCTTCTTTATTCCCTTTATTAGGGGGGGGGGGGGAGTTAGTTTGCTGCATACCACCCCTTAAGTGTCGGGGTAATCTGCACTCCCAGGCATCAAATTCCCCCTGGTCTCCATACAAACGGGGTCTCAGTTCTTAGTCTATTGCAGTGTTCCTTCTCTAGGGTTATGGCCATCAACTCTGACTTTCCAATGTTTATACGCAGGTCGGACGCCTCCCCAAATGCCTCCAGTAGGTCCCTACTTGCCCTGATGGAGTCTAATGGATTTGTCAAGGTGAGCAGCATGTCATCAGCAAATGCAGCAACTTTATGCTGTTTTCCTCCAAAGGGGATGCAGTCTGCCTCGCGCATTGCCTGCAGAAGAGGTTTTAAATAGATTGCATAAAGTAACGGGGAGAGAGGGCATCCTTGTTTTGTTCCCCTGCCCATTTTAAATGGGCGTGACATAGCCCTGTTCACTGTCACCCATGTCAGTGGTCCCCAATGGTTAGCCTGCACAATTTTTAAAGTTGCCTCCCAGACACATCCTCCACATGACCTGAAACAAAAAGGACAACTCCACGTAGTCAAACACGTTTTCAGCGTCCAGTGAGAGGAGGACCTCGGGAGTGTTTGTACTCTGTGCTTTTTCCAATAGGTGGGCAACTCTTCTTATATTGTCTGCCGTTTGCCTACCTCCTATAAAGCCTGTCTGGTCTTGGTGGATTAGACCCGGGAGTAGTCCCTCCAATCTCTTTGCTAGTATTTTCGTATACATTTTCGCATCTACATTAATTAATGCAATTGGTCTGTAAGATGTACGTTCCCTGCGGTCCTTATGTGGTTTTGGGATGAGAGTAATTTTGGCCTCTTCCATGGAGGGGGCTATGCGGCCTGTGTCTTTAAATGTGATGCAGAGGTGGGTTAGGTGCAGTACTAGTATCATTGAAAAGGTTTTATAGAATGCCATGTGTAGCCGTCTAGGCCCGTGGGCAGACCCATGATAACCCTTCTCACCTCTTCCTCTGTGATCTCTTGTTCTAGGGCCTCCTGGGATTCCCTACTGATTGTGTGTAGGCTAACTCGCCTCAGGAATTCCTCTTGCAAGTGGGGCTGGGGGTTCTGCGACGTGTACAACGTCTCATAAAATTTTGCTAAACTTTCTTGAATATCTTCGTTACGTGTAATCCTTTCCCCTGTGTCTGTTTTTAATGCTGTGATCACGTTTTTGGCCTCTGCTCCCCTGAGAAGGCACGCCAGAAGGGCATCCACCTTGTTTGCCTTGGCGTAGAATTTTTGTCTAACAAAGAGCAATGCCCCTTCTGCCCTCTTTGTCCGCAGGACCCCCAGTTGACCCATCGCCCGCCTGTATTCCCTCAGAGAGGACCTGTTGGGTGTCTCCTCCACCTTTTCCCTTGCTGCTTCTACCCCCTCCTCCAGTTGTTTCTCCAGCTCTCCCAGCTGCCTTTCCCTCTGGGCTTTGACTGCTATGAGCTCACCCCTCATTGTGGCTTTAAATGCATCCCATCTAATATCGTCCCTCGTGCCCCCCCCCCTTTTGTTGATCTCCAGAAATTCCCTCATTTTCCTTTCCATTTCCTCTCTAATTACTGGGCTCCTCATGGGGGTGTAAAGACTGGTAGGGGGTGTCTGTACTTCTGCTCTCTATATGGTAGAGGAGAGGCACAGAAGACCCCAGCCAAGATTCTCTATAAGGTAGCAATGGACGAGCAATCAAGGCCTAGCTTCTCAGGAGGTGATGCGGGCTGGTTCTTAAGTACAGTGTAGTCCCCAAACCCCCACAAAGGAATGTCCACACACTATTACTGAAAACACAGTCTTTATATAATTAATATTCAAAGTTATGTACACAATCACAATAACGCACTTTGTACTCAGAAGTCAATAATGATAAATATGTACAATTCTAAAGTGGTACCACCAATGTTATCAAATCTCATTGAAGTGCATCAACTGTACGGGTAAAATTTCACACCGATTAATAACAAGGAAACCAGCAATAGAGATAGGAAGGAACGCAAGATGGTTGAAACAGTAGGCAGAATACTGACCCCTACCACAAGGCACAGTTCTGTGTGGAGATCCCCCCCACCTGGGCAACCTGTAAATAATGATATATAGCACAAGCCCAGTCCATATGTTCAATAGTCTCACCTCTTCCTATTAAGTTTTTTTACCCCCCCCAATGTACCTGGTGGAGTAGAGTTCTCCGACAATGCGTCGATTGATCCTTCTTGAGTGACTCCCTTTCAGGCAGGAGTCACGGACCGTCGAGAGGTGTCGAGGAACTCGGCGTTCAGTGTCGGGGAATCGACGGCCCTTCTTAAATGCCCTCCATTTAAGGCGGGAGTCACGGGTCGTCGAACGTCTGACGGTGAACAGGGTGAACTACGGCAGGGAAGTGACAGCTCTGTTCCTAGCGGTGCTCGTCGACGACAGAGCGTTGGCGTCCTGCAAGGAAGAGGCGTGCGGGGCACCTTGGTGACGATAGGTCTGGACCGCAAAGAGATGATGAACTGTGGCCCAGCAAGGGCGTCGAGTCGTCGGCGTGTCTGTGGTCTTTAGGTGGTGGGTAACCCACCGGTGGATACTCCTCGGCGCGTCGACAGTTGGGCCTTCTCCAGCTGGAGACAAGCCGATGACGATGCAGGCGAGAGCGTCCGATGATCAATGGAAGTTCTTAGGCAAACAGGAGCACGGCGGCTCCGGTTGGCGACGGCGGTCGTCGACAGTGGCGGACAACAGTCCGAGTGCTTCTCCTTGGAGTTCCGCAGCAGTCCCCGTATCGGGTCGGCAGCCTGTCAACGGTCTGTCTACCAGGTAGCGTTGGCAAAGATCAGCTGTGCACGATGATCCCTCGTAGCTCGGGAAGAGGGCACCTTACCAGGTCCTCTCTGGGTCAGTCCTTGGAGGCACAACAGCTTTCAGATTGTGAAGGAGAGCAACAGCAATTCTTCTCGTCCAGTAGGGCTTCAAGGTCAAGCGTCAGTTACTCCAGTTACTCATCATAGTGGACTTCAGCTTCTGAACACGATTCCTAGAAGTGAGAGGTCCCCAGATATAATGTTGATCTCCCATTCATTTCGCTGGGTCACACTCAAGCATCCAATCACGACTACGGGCATTCATGCAGGCAGGCAGCCAATCAGGCACACGAGGTATTCAGGCCATTCACTTCTGTCCAGACACTCACAACAAGTTATGTGTATTGGGATAAGTACCGAGCCATTCAACACTCCAAGCCGCATTCATACCGGTTTCGGGCAGGGTTGTCTCAGTCATTGTGTCAACCACCAGATACTAGACACCCACAACACAGAATGCATATTCGTCACACACTCCATTCACCCGGGTCCCACCCACAGGAGGTACCCACAACATACATCATTGGGAAGGCTCCAGCTAGTCTGGCCGGGCCTTCACAACACCACCATATGTGGCACTTCCATCCAACAGCCAGTCAGGGGGAAGGGACAGAGTCAGGGCTTCCCAGGACTTTGGGAAAACAAGGTAATGGGTAATAGAAAACAAGAGGCCACAGGGGCCATCTTGTTTTCCATCAGGAATCGACTGATCCCAATGGCAGGGCCGGGGTATCCCAAAATGGAGGATACTCCGCACAACTGTCGATTTCAGCATGGAGCTGCCACCAGCCCATACCCTGCTCTGTGGGCCACCCACAGGTGCCCAGAAACATACACTAGGGGCACATGGGTGCCATAAGGGTATCCCATGGGTCCGTTCACCAAACCAAAAGAGAGAGCTGCACTGCTAGGAGTCCCACATGAACTCCTGCGCGGAAAACACAACAGAACACGCGATAAAAAGCAGTAAAGGACAAGGATACGGAGGCCCTGTCCCTCCGATGCATTTCCAGCATCACAGAGGGTCCCCAGAAATTTCCATCCCCTCAACCCCCTTCTTTTATCTCCTTGTTCCAGTAGCATATTGACGATTTTATGATCCTCTGTTCCGATGGGGCCCACTTTTACCTCCGTAACCCTCCCGAGGAGGGCTGCCGTATATAATCTATCCTCGATTGTGTGCCATGCACACTCTAGAGGAATGTGTAGCCTTCTTCGTCCCCCTTCATTTCCCGCCACAAGCCTCTTAAGCCGTGCCTTTCTATCCTGTCGGTCCGCTATCGCTACCCCCGCCCCCTCCTGCCTCTCTTCTCCCCGATCTATCCCGTTCCCTGTCCCGGGCAATATTGAAGTCTCCCATCAGAACCACTTTGCCCCTTGCACTTTCTTCCAGTAGCCCCAGGCATCGGTCAGAAACGTTTCTTGTCCCGTGTTGGGAGCATACACCAATGCTATTGTGTATTTGTGTTCCCTACAGGTTCCCAGTACTATTATGTATCTACCTCCCTTATCTCGTATGAGTCTGGTTTCCCTTAAGTTCACAGTGTTCCTGATGGCCAGTGCTACCCCCACCCATGTCTCGGACACCCCGGACGCTTGGTAGATTTGGTCAAATCCACGCAGCCATAACCATGCTTGGTCTTTGGGCAGGAGGTGCGTCACTTGCAGCCCCAGAATGTCTGGTCCCTTCTTCCTTGCGAACCTCTCCAGCTTTTTCCTATTTAGGGGGGAATTGAATCCCCCTTTATCTCTTGTACACTCCTGACCCCCTCTACAGTTTCTCCTCTGATTTGTCTTGCTGACCTCTCCACTCTGGTTAGCCCCCCTTCCTTGGCCTTCCCCCCTTTTGTCTCCCCCCCTTCTTGGGAGTCCCCCCCCTCTGCTCCCCTGGGTCTCTTCACCCTTACCAACTTCATGATGTTTGCTCCCCTCGGCCCACTCCCCCTGTGTTCACTTTAGTGTCCACCACCCCTTTGTCATGTCACCTTTTCAGGGCTTCCCTCCATTGGCCACCTCTCCCCTTTCTGCATTCGCCTCCTCGACCCCACCGCTTCTGGATGTGACTCTTAGTGTAGTTCTCCTCTTGCGGCTCTCTCCGACAGTCGTCCATTCCCAAGGTCTGGGTTTCGGTCGGGGCTCAATTTCTGGTGATCTCTCTGGTCTCCCTGCTCAGTCTCCCTGTTCCAAGTACAATTGCATGAGATCAGCCCCTTCTTGTAGGGTGGTTATTCTTTTCTGCGACCCTGCCTAATCGAAAAGGAGACCGGAGGGGAAGGTCCACTTATATCGGATTCCCCGGTCCCTGAGAATTGTAAGAATTGGGCTCATTTGACGACGCTTCACCAGGGTGCTGTTGGCTATGTCCTGATACAGCTCAATTCTTTGCCCTTTGCATTTCTACTGGCTCTCGCTGACTGGCAGCCCTTAGTACTGCTTCCTTCTGTCCATATCGCGTAAAAGCAGTGAGTACATCCCTTGGTCTAGCGTTTGGCCCTTGTTCATACGTCCCACTCTGTTGACCCTGTCCAGCTCCACCGCATCCGAGGTCGTTTCTCCTAGTAGTTCGGCAAAAATGTCCTGCAAGGCCCCTTTCAGCTCTGTCGGCCATCGTTTCCGATGGTAGTTTCAGCCTTATGCTGACTCTCCTGGATCTGTTTTCCATGTCCTCCATCCTAAATTCCAAGTTTCTTGTTGCGCATCTAGTCTTTCAATCACCTCGCTATTTGCCATCGTTTCCCTGTCCACTTCCTGCAGGCCCTTTTCCAGGAGGTCCGTTCTCTCTCCTAGCTGCCCCACCTCCCGTTTCATCTGAGCCATGGCCAGCTTAATGTCTGATCTAATCAGCTGAATTTGATCCTGGAACGTCTTTGCCAAGTTAGACTGCAGTGCAAGAGTTTCTCCATGGAGGTCTGTTAGGATGTGCAGTGTTTCCAATGTTTACCTGTTAAACCATGAGTGTATAATATTTCCTTCACTATGTCTATTGTCACTTAGATACTATAGAACATAGAACTGCATCTTATGTAGCAGGGTTCCAAGGAGAGCCAGTGAAGAAGCAGGGCCTTAGTGGGAAGATTGTACTCCTCCTGCTGAGGGTCGTTTTATGTAATCAACTTACAAATAAAAGGTTCTTTACCTTTAAACTACTGGTTATGTGAAAGCCTCCCTTTGTACATAACATTTGGCGACGAGGATGGGATCCGAACCCACGCGTGCATAGCACAATGGATTAGCATGGAGAGTGCAGAAATATTCCAGGTGCATGAAACATTAAAGAAAAGTGAGTGGGATGTGTCTTGCACGGAGGATGTTGTATATCAAGGAGTACTTACTCTGGTTGCAGAAGGTAAAATTAAGAGCCACAGGGGCGAGATGAATGGTTTTGCCAAAGTGAGGGAGGAGCTATGGATTCAGGATGGTTATTTATACAAGGGTCACCAGATGGTTGTGCCAGTCGGTATGAGGAAGTCTGTTTTGGAGTTGGCCCATGTTGGGCATTTAGGTCTGGCCAGGACGAAGGGACTTGTGAGGTCTGAATTTTGGTGGCCTGGTATCGACAAGGACATAGAGGAACAAGTCAAAGACTGTGTGGAATGTATTGAGGGAAACAAAGGCTTGAAAGTGCAAAAAGTTCCCATGGTAGTGAGGGAGTCCCCGCGTGTCCCTTGGGACGAAATTGCTTTGGATCTCCTCGGTCCATTTAATATTGGTGGTGGCAGAGATAGCTACCTATTAGTAGTCATGGATTTATTATCAAAATGGCCGGAGGTATGTGTACTCAAGGACATATCCAGTAGTAGTATAATCAGATTTTTGGAACAACTGTTTTGGAAAGAAGGGTTTCCAAGAAAGTGTTTGTCTGATAATGGGACCCAACTTGTTTCCAGAGAGTTTAAAGAATTCTTAGAGAATCATGGGATTGAGCAGGTGAATACTTCTTTATATCATCCCCAGAGTAATGGGTGTGTGGAACGATTTAATAGGACTCTGATGGAGGCTATTAGGAAAGCGGTGGCTACTGGAGGAGATTGGGTGAGAACAGTGATGGAACGCACGTTCCAGTATAGGCTAACTACCCATAGTGTAACAGGCGTGAGTCCATTTGAGATCTTGAGAGGAAGAAAACCAAATACTCATTTATGTCCAGGTTGGATGGGCAAATCAAAAATGGTGGATGTGGATCTAGAGAGTGTAAAAAGGAGAATTTTTGAAGCTGGAGTTAGATCCAAGGAGAGGTATGATCAGAAGAATTGTTGTAGGGAACTCAAGGTCAAAGAGGGTGATTGGATTAAAGTCAAGCTCCCCACCAAAGTTCGTAAAGGAGCCTCGTTGTTTTCTGAACCCAAGCAAGTTGTGAAAGACTTGGGTTCGTCAGTGTTGGTCAAAGGAGGAGCTATTTGGAATAAGGAAAGGGTGGCTTTTCCGTTTCAATGTTAATTTGTCTTCAGTCAGTTGGAGACAGGGACTTTCTTGTGACTCTACCTAATCAACCACTAGATGTCCTATATCTATGCTCTTGATTTGTGCCAGGACTTGCAGCGCATCCAATGTTTTACCTGTTAAACCACGAGTGTATAATATTTATTTTACAGGTTTCAATTTCAGTTGTTCAATATTTGTTTTACAGGTTTCAATTTTAGTGGGTCCTCACCCACACAGTTACTTGTTATGTTTAAGGAGAAGAGGTGTTAGGATGTGCAGTGTTTCCAATGTTTACCTGTTAAACCATGAGTGTATAATATTTCCTTCACTATGTCTATTGTCACTTAGATACTATAGAACATAGAACTGCATCTTATGTAGCAGGGTTCCAAGGAGAGCCAGTGAAGAAGCAGGGCCTTAGTGGGAAGATTGTACTCCTCCTGCTGGGGGTCGTTTTATGTCATCAACTTACAAATAAAAGGTTCTTTACCTTTAAACTACTGGTTATGTGAAAGCCTTAGTGGGAAGATTGTACTCCTCCTGCTGGGGGTCGTTTTATGTCATCAACTTACAAATAAAAGGTTCTTTACCTTTAAACTACTGGTTATGTGAAAGCCTCCCTTTGTACATAAGGTCCTGGCGCGATCCCCCCTCTGGGGAGCTGCGGCCTGCCATCCCTTCTTGGGAGCACGTTTGGGCTTCGTTTGCTTCTCTTGGCTGCCACATTGTTGGGAGTGTTCCACGATTATCCCCATGTGCCGGCCCGCCTTTATTCTGCCTGCTTTTGGTTGCCATGTCTAGGGCAGCTCGATGCTGTGTGTTTCGCTCCCCTGCCCTGCTTCGGGTATCTGGGCCTTGTCCTCTTGTGTTCCGGTGGGGTGCCCTTGTGGGAGCTGGGGGGGTGCTGCCTTTGCTTTTTCCAATGCCCCCCCCTTGACTCCTCCAGCTCACATCTTGTGCCGCGCTGCCAATTTGTTCCGGGGGGTGGGGGTGTTACTCCCTCTGGGTGGAGCTCTGTGTTAGCCCAACTGGCCGCCCGTTTATCCTGCTCCCCGTCTCCTCTCGCCCTCGGTCTATGTGAGTTGAGAGGAGGGGGGGGGGGGGGAGTGGCTGGTCTTTAGCCCTGATTCAAGTCCACAACTCCTCGTCGCAGTGGCCTGGCCCCCCACCTTCTCACCCTTGTGGCTAGGCCCTGTTCCCCCTCAGCCAATGGGTTGCGTCCAGGCGGATCCGGGAGGAAAAGCTGTCTCTGTGGCAGCACGTGTAGTTTTGTGAGGCCCCTCGCTCCTTCTGGTCCCTGCGGGTGGGCCCCTCTCTTCGTTGGTTCTCTCCCTCTCTCCGGTTGCGTCTGTAGATTGTTTAGGGCCTTAGCGGGGTTCATGCTGCCCCTGTCCTTGGTTCCCTTGACAGTCTGCGGTGTTTTTTCTTTCCTCGTCTCCCGAGGCGCAGTCCCTTCTTGCCCCAGTGTACGTTGGGAGGGGCACAGCCAGGCTTTAGCGCTACCTTTATAGCCCTTAGTCTCAGAAGCCCAGCGCTAAATCTCCTTGGCCTCTGGTTTTCCGGAGCCTCCAACAGGGGGTCCGGGTCGCCCTCTGTGCTACATGCCGCGCGGTGCTCCTCCGGCTGACTTTCTATTTTTGGAATCGCTGGTTCGCCCTCGGGCCGCTCCGCTTCCCTTGTCTGGTGGCCAATGGTCCGCTCTCCTCAACTGGTCTGCTTTCCTTCTGCGCCAGCCCCTCCTGGTGCTGTGGTGGCATTGGGGTGCCTCTTCCTCGGCCCATTGACTTACTTTCTCTCGTGGCTCTCCGCTCTTAGGCTCTCCTTCACAGGGTCCACAGTCTGCGTCCCTGTTCCCTGCCGTCCCATGTCTCGGGCCGGCCATGCTCCTCCTCTCGCCTCCACTCGTAGGTGCTCCACATGCCTTCTAACCCAGAGCCTTGTCAGAGCTGTTCCCCAGGGTTTCTCCTTCGTTTTGGAGTCTCAGCAGCCTTAACGGGGTGATGGATCCGCTTTATTTTGCTGTAGGGCTCCGGAGCGACGTGGACACGTCTATCTCATGCCAGCGGCCATCTTGAAGTCCCCCTTCACATTTTCAATAATGTCTTCATTTAGCAGAGACTAACTCTTTTCTATCCGAGTCTGAATGTTGAGGGGAAAACCTCTGTGATGTTGGGCCACTGGTTTGACATCTTTGTTGATGTAAGCTTTATTTGTTTGTCCTTTAGCTTCCCCAACCCTTTTTTGCAACCATGTCCTTTGCATTCGACGTATAGGCAGTCATCAACTGGTAACTGATATGCACCAGGCCCATTTTTTTACAGCGACTTAAAACTTAGTATGATCCCTCCTGGGACATCTCCTTCTTCCGATCTGTTTAGACTACTAGAAGGACTTTCATCTGGCAAAGGTTTAGATTGATTCTTATCGATGTTTTTCAATTTCGATAGTTCTTTACTTATTTGTTAGGAGACGGGGGGTGGGGGGACTGACACTTTTCTAAGGAAGCTTCTGGAGCCACAATTCTTCCATATGTTCACTTTCTTCTTATTTTTAGACTTGCAAACCTGATCACCTTCTTTCTTCGCTCCTCTATATTCCTTTATTCGAAGATAGAAAAAGGATTGTTCGGACCCTTGGCTTTCACAAGTGTCGGTTTCAGCTGGATTGGGTGACAGTCAGCTGAGGAGACTGAGAATTCTGCTTCCTCAGGCTTCAGGGGACTTATACTTACAGCATCCCATTTTTGTTTTAGATTACCACCACAGGATACCTCTTTACAATTCCCCATCCTGATGAAGGCTTATGTAATTACAGCACATGAAATCTGCAGGAGAGGCCGAATGTCACGACTGTGCCACTGGAACATCAATTGGCACCCATTGCAGACTATACAGTACTCAATCACCACCAATAACCTTCTCGGACAATACCTATTCATATTTTTGCCTTTACAAGAACTTCCTTATTTAATTTCACAAACCACATGTCCCATAATGCACCTTGTGGCAGCACCCAATCCCTGACTATTACTATGCAACAGTCTTAGAACTACAATCCCCAGAAGCCTTAGAGATCAGTGATGTTTTCACTTTCCCAGGAGCAGAGAGGGAGAAGGCCAATTACCTTCAGGTGTGCTGCTCCAAGTGCTGCTAAGAAGCCTGCTTCAGCAATGGGCGGGTCATTATTTAAGCAGCTGCCTGCAGGAGCACAAGTCTCATGCATTGAGCTCACTTCCAGTCCTTTGTTGCTTTGATCCTTGGATGTCTGCCGTGTCCCATTTCCAGAACCTGCTCCAGAGCCCTGTGCTCCCTGCCTTTTGCCCTCCACCTCTGTGCTTCCTACACTGCAGCCCTGCTCCCCTCCTTGCAGTCCCCTGTCTGCAGTCCTCTGTTCCGGGTCTACAGCCCCTAGCTCTCCAACACCAATTATCTTGTTCCCTGCCTGCAGTTTGTTGTTCTGTGCCCTTTGCCTGCGTTACCAAATTTAGCTTCCTTGTTATCTGTCTGCAGTCCTACCCTTGTGAGTCCAGTCCAGAGTTCTGTTCCTTGTTACCAATCTGCAGTTTCCAGTCTCCTTACTTCCAGTTCAGTCCTGAACCTTGCTCACTTTGCCTTCCTTTTTTCCATGGATATTTCTGTTACAATTCTTGTCTTCACTTGTGCCTTGTGTCATTCTTTTTTTCAGAGTTTGGCTGCTGTGTTTCCAGCATGCAATCTCTGCCCCTTTTCTTTGTCGCGCGTCAGTATTGTACCTTGCGTCAGTTAATGGTGTGCTGGTTCCTGCTTCAGGAGGCAGTCTTGTTCAGTTCCTGCTAAACCCGTACAGGCTTCAGTCTTGCGAGTACGGTTACCTTGCTCGTGCCTTAGGGTCCAGACACAGGCACCAACTGCTGCTGCTGCTCCTTTCCATGAGCATTCACAGTGGGCCCCTGAAAAAGTAACCTGCTCAGAAGGCTGGCGTTTCCCTGGTTCGATCAGAAACTCTTTCCCCCATACTGAGTACACCTCAAGAGGTAACCTAACATGTTTGATTTACTTGTACTTCTTGCCCTTTTCTGTTCACTGCCTTTGTTGCCTATCCTTTGTCTGCAGGACTCCTTGCACTCCTGCTTCTTTGTGTACATTTCTCCCTTCAGCTTTGTGGGCACTTCCCTACCCACAAGCCCCTGTACACCAAAACATAGTTGTTTCGACAGTGCTACCATAACACAGTGCCCATTTTATAACACTGTACACCAGGCTGATTACACATACATATTGTTTATACTTCTAAGGCTCCAGAAAACGCTGAGGGGCCGTTCTGCAATGATAGGATTCATTTTCTGTATTTCCTTTTCACAAGTAATGTTGACTTTATGTAATTCCTAATTGTAATTTCCTGTGCCACATGTTGAATCGCTTGTTTGAATCATCTTTTTGTAAATATGACTAATGGATTAAAATTGCAAATCAAAGCAGCATGCGCATACACAACAACATTGATTAGGCAAATTAAACCTTACTTATCCTCCAAAAACATCATATAAGTGGCAATGGTGTTGATAAACTCAAGAATCAACTATTGCAATAGCCTACTGATTGGCACTTCCAAAGGCAAAATAAAACTACCAGTCTGCTCAGAAGGGAGCGGGGTGAGCAGTGTGGGCTGGCCAAAACAGACCATGTTGCTCAGGCAAGAACGTCCTTGCATTGGTTGCCAGTCCACCACATCACCCATAAAGTTCTCTCCCTCAAAGCGCCGGTCTACCTGCAGCAGTGGCTGAAAAAGACAATGTATGCCTCCTTCAGTCGAAAGGACATGCCAAACTAAATGTAACCAGCTTCAAATTAAAAGGATATGGCGGCACTTGTTTGAACACCTGCACACAGTCTTCTCTGGAATTCACTCCAGACCAATATAAGAAACATTCTAGGTCTGAGTAGAGTTAAAAAGGTACATCTTAATGGCCTTTTTTTTAATGTAAAGACTAGATGAATACTGTTGACCATACTGCTGGACCCTTGGCATTCCTCTACTGTTCGTTAAAACTGTCTGCTGTTATGTGTGCATGATGCGCGTTATAATAATTTGTTCTAACGCCATGTAAAGCTTTACATGGCTCAAGAGGTTCTGGCAAGTCTGTCTTTCAGAAACATATTTAGTTCATCTTTTTTCAACTTGTTTAGCCACTAATAATCCCACAATGTGCAGAATGTCAGACCACAACTTGTTTTGGTTTTTTTTTTTGTTTTTTGTTTTTTAACAAGTTGTCTAAACATTTTCTTAGCTAATACACATTAGATGGTTGACAGATATCGACATTACCAATGGAATAAAGGAAAAGTACTTCCGTTTGTCATTTGGGAAGGAGTTGCCATAAACAACCAATGACGCCGGCTGCTGCTCCAAGAGGGCTTGATTCTCACAAAAGACAGATTGGCTGGTGGGTTTCCTGGAGATTTCAGGCTGAACCCAGCTTTGGGGAATTTGGCGCTAGGGCCAGCCCCTCTGACTCTAGTCTACTTTTTGAAAATTTTTATTGAGCATTTGTAAGGTGCTTTATACAAAAAAAGAATTGTGTTTGAAAACGCTGCAAGGCTAAATGGAAAAGGAACAAGGGAAGGGGGGGGGGGCGGAGGGAGGGGAGGGACAAAAAAAACGGCAATATACTGTTGTGGTCCTACTAAGCCTTGTGGCATTCGGCCGTGAAAGTGGATTGGGAGAAGGGATGGGACAGAGCAGTGGACAAGTGCTGTAGGAGGGCCCAGGAGGGAAGTGCAGATGGGAGCCAGGAGGAGAACCCCAGGCTAAGTACTGGTGCAGGCAACATTCAAAGGTGGGATGTGGTGCCACCAAAAAGTGGCCCGCATGGCAGTGCGGGTGAGGGGCGCTGGTGTTGACCGGGAGGAAGGGCCTGGGATATTCATGAGGATCAGGTCACAGCGGCAGTGTTGGGGGGGGGGGGGGGGGGGATTAGCAGGGCAGGGAAAGAGGTCGAGTTTTGTGCCGTTTCCAGAACTTAAGGTCAGGTTCAAATTTGAGAGGGGCAAAGGGAGGCACCAGCCGAGGAGAAAGACCTGCTGCCTACTTCTCTGCCTGGAGAAGCGTTTGACAGTAGGAGTTGGAATTAGCGGAGCATAGGGCTCTAGCAGGGGAGTATTTAGTGAGGGGAAAGTTGGATAGCGTTGTCCCTGGCCCCATAAGGCCTTGTGGATTATGCAGCAGGTCTTGAATTTGATCCTCGCAGCCACCAGGAGCGATACGGTTCCTGGGCTTGAGGCCAAGGATAAGTCTTCCAGCCCTGTTCTGGATTAACTGGAGGGGGGTGAAGGGAGGAAAGAGGGAGATTGAGAAAGAGGCTGTTGCCATAGCCCAGCCTGGAGAGGACCAGAGCTTTGGAGACATTGAGTTTCTGAGGGAAGGCGAGAAAATGAAGAATGTCTCTGAGGAGGTGGAGCTAGAAGTGGGACTTCTTGGTGAGGTCCATGATGTGAGGGATGAAGGAGAGAACGAGTCAGAGGGCCCCAGAGGTTTTTGACCTCACAAGATGGTGGGGCTAGAGGGCCCAAAGAGGGTATCCAGAGGGTAGGAGGAAACAAGAGCACAGGTGTCCCAATGAGGTGGATATCAGTCTTACCGGCATTGAGACAGATCATTCGCTGCAAACCATGACTGAATGGTGGACAGAGTTAGTGATGAGAGAAGAGGGAAGTCTGAAGGAAAGCGGTCGGTCATCAGGCATTCATTCCAGCTTAACACTGGAAAGGAGGAGATCAGGAGAGCAAGAGGGGTGAGATAGATATTGGGTTACAGCCAGCATAGCCCAGGCATCCTTAACCCCTGGTTAATAGAGCGCCTCAGAAACCCCTACTGTCTTACTTCATGGTCTTCTACTTAACATGTCTTCTCCGAGGCGACCACTAATCGATTCCCTAAAGGCCTTTTACCTGTCCCTCTCAAAGCTTCACTTGGTGTTCTAGGGTGTTTAGGAACTGTGTCTCCTTTCGCTTAGTCCCAATTTCTCCACTCGCATGCACAGTCTCACCGGACTCTCTTATTCCAGAGTCCCACGATATTGTCCTCCCCACTACGTTACTATCCCGCCGATGTTACCCTCGGCCTTCCTACTGCCACCCTTTGTAGTTACCTTATTTACCTCCACTTGCTACTAGGACTAACTCCAACTACTGCCTTACTACTCCCTCTGTTATTACCCCTACCCCTTCTTGTCACTACTACTTCTTGGCTACTATGCCCACCTCGCTGCTCTTACCACTACTCACTAGTACTGCTTCTATCTACCACACCTATCGCTTCAACTACCTCACCCCTGCTCCCACTTTTACTGCTTCTTTTCCCCCTTCTCTAATCTCACTACTGCTTATTATCACCACTTCCATCTCCCACTACACCTCATTCTCTGCTCCTACTCCATCACTACTACACAAACACACAGCCACTCCACAACCCCCTTTTCTCCAATAACCTGTTGGGTAAGTTTTCTTATGTCCAGTTATGGCTGAACTCAGACTTATTCCTTGGTTTTAGGGCCCCCCCAACTTCTAATATAGGCCTGTACTACCCAAGGTTGGTAGAGTGACAGAACAGCCAGGATTATTTTAGGAGGAGGAATGTGAGCTGTACAACAGTACAAAGAAATCAGAAAATAAATAGACCTAAGTGTTGTGTATGACTTGCCAGGGTAAGCAGGAATGTTGTGTTGGAATGTGTGAGTGAAGGTTCTAGCCTTGGTCAGTTGGTGAGCCCTCTGCCTGGGTGATGGGCTGCCAGTGTTTCTGTCCTTTATGTAACTTACCCGAGAACTATGTAACTGCTTGTGAAGGTTTCCTGAGAAGCTGTAATAAATCTTACAAGTCTTTATGAGAAGTCCGACAGGCACTTCTTAACACTAAGGAAACACATACTTGTAGTTATATCAAAAGTAGTGATTTATTTTTTTATATACACAAGTCAGTTATAAACTAAAAGAATACTGGATCAACTAGCAACATCAAAAAGTACAATTTAGAATAAGGAAAAAATGAGTGGATTCCAAGATGGCCGCCGAAGAGTGAAGTTATACTTCCCTGTGCTCCGTGCCGGCCTCAACAATGGTGAAAATAAGCAAGCTGGATAAACGAAATCAAAAGGCACTAATCCCCCTCTCCAGAATTAATAGAAGGCGAACCGCACAGAGATTTTTTTTTCCTGCATTCCCTTTTACCGCGCCGACTAGGAGCAGTGGATCAGGAAGTGGGCACATTGAGCCCAGGAACGTTGGGGAGTCAGGACGGCTGATGGGAGGAGGAGCCGGTCGAACCGGCAGAGAAGCAGAGTCTTGCGCTTGGGCCCAGAAGGAGGGTCCTCCTGGGGGAGAGGGTCTGGCAAAGTAGACACGGTAGTCACACTAAAAACTGCAGAAGCAGACATGGAGGAAGCAGTGTCTTATAAGGTGAGCCACGTCTGGGACACTCCAGGGGAGAGAGGAAAAAGAGGCGGCTACCCCAAGAACAGTGGGAGAGAGGGGAACTAGTAGCCACGCTGGAAGGAAAGTGTGCACAGGCCCAGTAAACCATCAAGGACAAAAGGATCCTGCAGTGAAAAGGAGGCCTGCGGGGGGGGGGGGTGTGGCTCTGTAAAAGGGAGCGGGCCAGATAAACAAGCCCCTAAGGACAAGGAAGAGAAGTTAGTACAACTGTCAGTAAATCCAGTAATGCCCTCCCTCTCAGGATATCAGACAAAGGCTCCAACCAATATTCCCCCAAGGGGTGAGTTTCATCAAGGGTAATCCAGGAGATGCAGGCAGAGCACATTAAACCTGCCCCTGACGGAATAGCGCCACGAAGGTGACGGAATAGAGCCACAAAGGCTGCATTTAGGAGGTTGGTCGGCATAACCCAGATACACAGAAACTGTCGGACAAAAATAAGGATACTCAGTGGAAGGTACACTAGGAAGGGGGGGGGGACGCTTGTGCTAGACAATAGACAATCCATTTAAGCAGGGGCACATTAGAAGATCCAAAAGCACTGGTCCATAGGGTGTCTGCTGTGAAGCGGATCACTTACCTAATCTACCTTGAAAGCGAGACACATGCTTTACATCTCAATTTCAACAGCAACTTGACTGGGCTGAGCGCAGCCCCTTTGGACAGTGCCACAAGGCCAGCCTAATGCAGCAGAAGCAGTTTTGGTTCTGCAGTACACACATCGGGTCTACAGCTTGCTCATCATACTCCGGTGCCAAGACCTAAAGGGAAACAGACTCCATCACTACAGGGAGCCAATAAAGCCACGAAAAAGGGTCAACTGGAACAGTGCTGGCGGAAACCTCAGCAAGCGAGACAGGAAAACACCACAAGGGAGGCAAGGATCCCCAGGAGAACAGAGAAATGGCACTCAGCAAGGAGGACCTGCAGGACTGCCTTAAGGACATGGAGGAAAGGATGGCTGCATCTTTACAGGAGCAAATGGCAAATTAAAAAAAAAAGTTCCCTGAAAGAAGTTACAGAAGAAATCAACACCCTGGGTAATAGGTTAGACATTAAGGAGCAGGGTCTGTCTGAAGTCTTCAATTATGTTAGGCAGAACTCAGATTTGTTGGAACAAATCGCAACAGCAACTCATAACTTGTAAATCCAGGCTGAAGATCTCAAAAATCGATCCAGAAGATCCAACATAAGAATCAAAGACTTGGCAGAGAACAAATACAGACACACAACTAATAGCGCAACAATGCTTTGCCACGCTTACGATGGAATCCACCCCAGAGGACATTAGAATTGACCGCATTCACAGGGTGGGTCCCAGAAGGTCTGGCCCGGGAGACAGACCAAGAGATGTGTTGGCAGCACTGGAATCTTTCGGAGAAAAGAAAAGAAAAAAAAATCCTCCATGCATCTAGGGGACAGACGTCTATCACAATAAATGGATCACAAGTCCTCCTGTTCCAGGATCTGGCTACACCCACATTACAGAAAAGGGGAGCAATGGGACCAGTGACAAAGGCACTCAGACAAAATAAATCCCATACAAATGGACATTTCCCTTCGGCTTACTCTTTGCTTGGGACAGGAAGCAACAGAGGGCCCCCACATGTACCAAAGGCCTCGCAATCTTGGGAATTAAGGTAGAGGTGGACCCCAAAGAGATTAGACGAGGGGCACCACTTGGAATCCATATTAGGTTACTATAACCTTAGTTGTTTCGTGCTAGAACGTGGGCCGGTTCCCAAGTATTTTGGGATGTATTATAGGACACCATGCATAGACCGGGAGTGGGAAGGTAGGGATGGTTTGAGGTTGCTGCCGGTGGGTGGGGACTCGAGATTTGGGGGGGCAGGGGAATATGGAAACAGCGTCCATCATCATGGAGACAGGTGGTGAAGCAGATACAAAAGGGTCCAAAAGAGAACACACAGCGTTCGAGACAATGTCATTAAAAAACATCTTTCACAATATACAGGGCCTGAACTCCCCAGTAAAACGTAAAAAAGTTGGGGGCACAAATCAATAGGGGGGGCTACAGACATAATATTGCTCCAGGAGACACATTAAAAAGGGAGACAGCCACAGGCTACGATTGCACCAGTTCACCAAGCAAATGAAAAAAACTAAATGGCCGGAGGTTTGACCAGCATAAGAAATTCATTGGGAGCCAAGGTACTCCGAACTCAAGTGGACCCAAATGGAAGATACTTGTTGCTCCATATTCTTCTTGAGAACTGAGTGTTAACAAAATGAAATATATCAGCTCCCAATACGGGACACAACGTCTTTTTATACAATGCTCTTGGGAAGCTGGAAGACTTCACGGATAGGGAGATACTCGACAGGGGGCTTTAACCTAGCCTGGGACCCAGAGATAGATAGGAGTGGCCAAGTTACCATCAGGGGACAGGCCTTGTCCATTTTCGTCCGAGAGAAGCTTGCAGGAACGGCGCTGAAAGACCTTTGGCATACTAAAAAAGGGAAGGAGGCAGGTTATACATGCTTTTCTCACATCGATCGCTCTTTCTCCAGGATAGATTATGCATGGGGAACTCCAGAGGTACTGGGGTCATTGATGGATAGAGGTAGACCGGATCTCCTTGTCCGACCATGCGCCCATAAGGGTTCAGTTAAGGGGAAATGAAACAGCGTAGCTCTGTGTGGTCCTGGAAGATACCAGGGACCTTCTATATGACACAGTAGAATGACCAAAAGATAAAATCAAAATGTACTTTGAAATACATGACACACTAGGCGTATCCTTAGACAATGTGTGGGACGCATTCAAGATAATGCTCAGGGGGAAATAATCTCTCAATGCTCAAAGGTTAAAAGAGAAGGACAGGCTAGAAAAGGATATTGAGGCTAAACAGAGAAGCCCAAAGGGATGTAGCACTGAAGAAGAATAAGGAGAATTATAATAGGTTAAAAGAGATGGACAATTAGAACTATTAAGGACAGGCAGGGCATTAAAGGCATTACTCCATCTCAAACAGCAGTACTATATCAAAGCAAACAAGGCAGATAAAATGTTAGCGAGATTCCTGAACCAACTTGGTAAGCTCAACATAGATGGGATTAAGCAAGTAGATGGAACAGTATCTACAGTTTGAGGACATCATAAACTAATTCCTGACCCATTACAAACAGCTCTACTCCTCAGGGAAATAACAGAGGATGAGGTAGATAAGATGAGGGTTCTCCATAACAATAAAGCACCAGGTCCGGATACCTGGTGGATTTTTACAAATTGCTACGCAAAGACATTACACCCTTCCCAACAACATAATATAATTAATTTCGGCACGAGGAGAGAATAAGTCACTGTCAGAGGCAAAATTGGTTCTCTTTGGTAAACCAAATAAAGATCTAACAAGCTGTAGCTCATATCGGCCCATCCCGTTGCTAAACATGGATGCTAAAATATACACAGGGATCTTGACAGACTGCCAGGCATCATAGGATTAGACCAAACAAGCTTTATTATCAGGAGACAGAGTTGGGATAAGTTGGAAATAAATCAGATAGCTCTCGATGCCGAAAAGGCCTTTGAGAGGGTAGAATGGCCACATCTTTTCTTGGTAGTGAAACACATAGGGTTTGGACTACAGTATATTCAAATGGTAGAAGCAAACTATAAAAATCCTTTGATAAGGTTAATTAACAGGCAACTGTCCGATACAATACAGATTGAGCGTGGGACAAGGCAGGGTTGCCCTCTATCTCCCCATTTATATGCAATCTATTTAGAGTCACTGTTGGCTTCAATCAGATCAGACCAAAATATAAAAGGAGTACCATCCGGTGAGGAAATACATAAGACAGCAGCATATGTCGATGATATGTTGATGACACTGGTGGAATCTGAAACCTTTATCCCAGCACTGGTGGCAATACTTGGCAGAAAAAGAAAAAAATAAATATCGGGGCCGAAAATAAATATGGCTAAGTCAGACATGCTTGAAATGGGCATAACAAAAAGAACGAGTGACCGTCTTGCACATCTGCTCTCCCTTTCGATCTGCGGGGGTCAGCATCACGCACCTAGGGGTAAAACTAACCAGCAGAATTCAGACTTTATACAAGGGAAATTACCCATATCTAATAAAGAAGGTTCAAGAAGACTTCGAGATTGACCTCCCCTTTCGGATCTCATGGTTGGGTCAAATAACTGTCAAAATGGTGACTCTTCTCAGACTCCTATACAAGTTCCAAACTCTTCCGATCCCTGTTCCACGGAAAATATTTAAAAACAACACCACAATGATAACCAAATTCTTATGGCAAAATAAAACACCCCGGGGTAGTGCTAGACTTACTGATGACACAAAGGCAAAGAGGTGGACTGGGACTCCCAAATTTAAATAAATACTACGAAGCTGCCCAGCCGAGTAGTGCAGGAATGGTTTTCGGAAAGAAAGGAAAAAGTCTGTGCTCAGATGGCTAGAGCAGTAGGAGGATGCCCACTGGCCAGGTTATTATGGCTACCAGAGAAGGACAGGGCCCCAGAGTGCCAGACTTAGTGTGGTGCTCCGAACGACGTGTGACATTTCAGATAAGTGCCTAAAGAGGGGCTGTCCACTCTACCCTCCCCATTCAAACCCATATTCTGGAATCCCAGCTTCTCCCCAGGATGGAAAAGGGCAAATTGAATCAATGGTGGAAACAAGTGTGCTAGAAGATTGGAGATCTTGTGTGGGACGGAGAGGTAGCAACATGATTCATATAGAGTTAAAGGAAACAGACCAATATGAATACATCCAGCTGAGGCACTGGTTGATGCAGTCAGAGATACCCAACGCTAAGACCAGACAATTGACGAAATTCAAAACATACTACACACTCCGGTGACAAACAAGTAACCTCAAATTTATATCAGGTCCTTCAGGAATGCTCAGATCATAAAATGTGGCCATATCAAGCAGCTTGGGGGGGGGGGACTATAGGAGAAGCTACACCACAGGAGTACTGGGAAGAATTGTGGAGAAATATCCCGAAGCTGACCAGGTCCATCCAATTGCGGGAGACATGGTATAAGAAGATGTTACAATGGCACTACACACCCAGTAAACTACAAAAAATGTATAATACGATCTCGCAGCAATACTGGAGGGTTTGTGGGAGGCTAGGGGATTGGAAGCATGTGTGGTGGGACTGCCCAAAGAGAACAAGCTTCTGAGAAGACATTAAGGGTCATATAACCAGCATGATACTAGAATTGCATGGTCTTTCCCTGGGTGAAAACTTGTGTGCTTCTAGGTCTGGAGAGTCAATTAATCCCGAAACCTCAAGAGAGCCTTGAGGACAATATTGATATCAGCATGCCTGGTGATTTAAAAAAATGGAAACAAAAAGAACCACCCACTGCATCGTGTTGGTTACATAAACGTTGGGACATTGTAGCTATGGAGTGGATCACATATCGGATACAGGGTGACGCTGAGAAACTTGGGAACAACTGGGGAGAGGTGACTACCTGAAAAGTGATTATATGCAACAATGGTGTCCACAGAATATTAGGATACAGGACTTACAATGATTTTATATGGCAACCAGATCAGGCCTCAGAAGCACAAGAAAAGAATACTCTAACAGGACTTCATAAGCTAGGGCACTGCGAGTGTCATGGTTGTAAAAGTGTAAAATGCCAATAAAGATCATATTAACAAGAAAAGGAAAAGAGAATGCAGGCGAGTACATTTGTTATGTACCTTTTGTATCCACACACACAGTGACTTCAGTCAAGTAAAAGCACTTATTTAAAATGAACGCTAAGCTATTAGGTTAGAAGTCAAGAATGTAAAGAACAACAATCAAAGGTAGGCAATACTGTAGCACCTTTTGTAAGGTTTATGCAGTCTTTTCCCTAACTAGAAAGGAATACTCCAGTTCAGGTTTTGGAGGGAAACCAGCAATAGAAGATGTACTGTTCGGAAACCTTCAGTGCCAAAGTCAATAGGAATGCGACAGTTCTGTTGCAAATCTTCTTAGTAGAGGTAGGTAACAAGGGTGTGCAGTCAATAATTCGAAAACAAAGTCGAAAGTCAATCTAAAAAAAAATAAAGTCGAAAAAGTCAAATTATTAATTTTTTTTCATTTATATATTTTTTTGGAGGGTCCAGGGATAAAAAAAAAAAAGGGGTAAAACAAAAAGAAAATTATAAAAAGAGGGAGGTTTGGGGGGGGAACCCCCCATTTCGAATAAAAAGCAACCTAAAAAAGAAATTCGACTTTTTTTTTCCGACTTTATTTTTTCGAGATTATGACTTTCGACTTTGTGTTTCGATTTTATGACTATAAACCGGTAACAAGTTAGTTGTGCTTAGAAAAGGCACATGAGCTTAAGAGAAGCCTTCCTGTAGGGGCACAGGCTGTTGGGCCTGGGAAACTGCTTTTGGAGCACTGTTTCTACTGTTTGGGTGTTCACCAATTTCCAAAGTATGACACAAATGGCTTAGGGTAAGGTTTGCAAGAGCCCCACAACACCTTGAGAGTGAAAAGGATGATGCAGCTGGAAGTCTTCTGGATGCACGGCTGCAAACCGGTCTCCTCGTCCTTGGTCATGGTGATGAAAGAGGGGACCTTGTATTAGATCCTGCAGCAGTAGTCAAGAGTGGGACTCGCCAGCAAAGGATTCCACTTACTCCTGCGTCGGTTTGTGGTTTTGGTGCTTTTTTCTCTCTCAGGACCAGGCTCTAATGATCACCACCAGTTGGAATAATCTTTTCTCCATCCTGCACTCTGGTGAGGGGACTTTGAGGAGAGTATTTGTGCTTCTGGAGGTCCACGCGGGTGCCACTAAAGTTCCAGCCAGATTCATAAACGGCAAGGCAATGTACTTTAATGTGAATGAGGCACCCCAGGTATTGGGATTCTGCAGCCCATAAAGGTTGCAGGACCTACCGAGGGTTAGCTCAAATTGGAGTGTCTTGAGACTGGTTATGCCCACCAGCTGAGGAGGAGGAAGTCGTCCTTGGCAGAGCTTCCCTGTTGATTCAAAAACAGGGCAGCAGTGCCTCTGCGGTTACTGGAGGTGCTGCAGACGTCTCTGGTCGTCATCTTCTTTGGAGCTTCAGTTCCAGTGGTCGACTTAGCGTTCGGTCCCAAAAGCCTCACCTTTTATGCAGGAACCCATTCATTCAGTCCTATGGACCTATCAATCACCTGTGAGTGGCTGTCCTTGCAGAGGACTCCTTGTAAATGACTCCAGAACTATTACAATTGGTGAACAGCCCATGTTGCCACAGGGTCCTCCAAACAATATCTATGGAGGTACTCTGGCATGTTTGTGTGCACACCGAACCGGACCGACATGGGGCTTTGAGTTCATTAACTGACCAGAGTTAATGATGTCCGCTGGAGTACTCACGGGCTTCTGTGGTTCTAGGTAGTGTTTTTACCAATCTGTCACACAGATTTGGTCTCCGTTTGATGGCAAAGTGCAGTTTCCCAAGGGGTATACTGCCTTTATTCAAAATTGTGTATAGTCTCAGGATCTCCTTTTACAGCTGATTGAATAATGGGGAGTAGCTGTATAGAGCTGTGATATTTCTTAGTGGTGGCTTGGGTCTCTGTTTCAGAGTGACATCCCTGGGGATATACGGGGCCTGTTTGTATGCCAATTCATTTGGGGTATCCTCTCTGCATCAGTTGTATTTTCAAGGATCCTGCCTGTTCTATAATCCCTCAATTGTGATACGTGCGCTTGTACCTAAGGAATTGCCCGAACAGCAGGATCTTGTGTAGGGCTCTCAGGTGGCAAGTGACATAAGAAAGCAAGTTATTGCAGTCTGTAGGCTTCTTGCATACTTTTGATATTAGACCGTCGGCCAATGGAGCATTTAGTAAATCGTAGCCATTAGTAAATAAAAAAATGATCTCCCTGCAACTTGCATCCAAACTAAATTTCATGTGGGGACTGCATTCATGGAGCCAGATTTTAAAGCTGTCCTGTTCCTGCTCAGAGCCTTCAAAAATCATGACATCTAATAACATCACCAGATAATCTGGTGGTGAAAAGGATGTCTCTGAATATACATGAGCATATTCAAATTGTTGCACATATATGTTGTCTAGGCTTGGCGAGAATGTAGCCCCCCAAAGCCATGCCAGAGGTTTGTTCGAGAAAACTTCTCCTGGTACAGGAAAACGTTCTTGGTTAGCACTATTTTAGCCAGTTGAGGATAAACAAAGCAGGGATATCACCCAGGACAGCTTTGGTGTCAAGAAGATGCTGCAATGCTGTCAAGGTAGCCATCTGTGGGATCTTAGTGTATTGAGCCTCTAGATCTAGAGTGACCAACCACTAATTCCGGATTGCAATCGAGTGCTCAAAAGGTGGTGCATGGCAGTCGAATCCTTAATATGTATGATTCCATCTTGGAGATCTCAACATGGATGAGAAAAAAAACAAGTTGTGAGCAACGCTGTAAAATGGAATCAATGCAGGTTACAATTGGGCAACCCGGTGGGGGGAGTGGCCCCCCTTATAGATTTTAGGGACCACCTTATAGATTTTAGGGCAGGCATAAAAGGCCAACCTTCAATAAGTAATTCCCTGGTGGGCAAGTGGGTTTAGTATGGGCTTCTTGGAAGCCTTGTTTTATACAAAATCCCTGCTGGTTTAGTGTGGTTTGATGCCATCTGCTGGAGCTGCACTCTACTCCAGGCTGCTGTGTTGGGTTACGGCTCTTCCCGCAGCCTTCCTCCTAACTCTGCCCACCCCAGCTCTCGCCACAAGCATCGGGTCTCAAGGGCCACTGGGACCGGCATCCTACAGACTGCTGCAGGTGGCCTCTACCTTTCGGTGCTCTGCCGCCTTTCAAGGTAAGACGGGATTGGTGTTGGTGGGGGGGGGGGGGGATGGTCTGCCCGTAAACACTTCTGCATTCAGGGGAGGCTAGGGGTCAGACTCCCTCCTTCCCCCGACAGGGTTGGGTAAACAACCCTGTCACATATTCGACATATCAGGTGCGTCTAAATTGTGGTTTCAGGGTATAACCACCATGAGCCATACATACGGAAGCTAGTGAGACATGCTGAAAAGTTTGTATACATTGCACTATTTTAACATTTCTGATAAATTCTGATGTTCAATCATTTCTTTGGTAGTCATTTGTAAGATTCCGACCCTAAACAAGTTGCAGCCCCTTCCCAAAAACAAAACAAAAAAAATATACATTGCCAGTTCTCTATGGAAATCAAAGGTTTGTTTTTATTTACATCATACCACAACAATCTTCCAAATTACCACCAAACTATTACTGTTACCGCCACAATTCGTTGGATTACAAGTGGGGGTAGGACAGTGGATGGCCATATGACTTCCTGGGGGTTTTTGGCAGAATTACAGTCAGATTTTTGCTGGAGGTAAATCCTCCACTTCCCCGCCAAACTCAGTGTGGCAATAACTTTCAGAGGGGTTAGAAAAGTGTAGAATATAGACTTTAGAACCAAGAAAGCCAAAAACTTGATAGTTTACATAGCTTCATCTGTACAAAATGCAGGATATTAATTTATCATATTTTAAGAGACACTAATTAGCATCACTTTAGATCCTTGGGTTAGGACTAGTTGCTTCAAAATTAAACTTGATACCCCTTACCATGGTGAGTTAAGGTGCACCCTATGAAAGTGTTATCCACCAGAGTCCGATCAAGCACCCAATAATTGAGCGTGTGAAAACTATTTTCCTGCATGCACTCCATAACCAAGGCGTTATCTTAGAATTTGCTTAAAACATGGGGTGGGCATTGTGGACCTTTAGCCTGGTGATCCATCCTGACATAACCGCAAACTCTACAATCTGTTTTTAGTTGGCAGATGATCAGCCTTCAGGGACAATCTTGTGTTTTTGTAAACATTTGGGACCAGCAGAAAGCATTACACCACGAGCATTTTGCAGTCGGTGTGTTGTCCACCAAACACCTTTCTGATTGAAAAATGTGTCAATGTATTTCACACAAATGTACATTTGTGTTGTCAAAGTAAAAGCAATTTGGACATACATATTAGCCCCAAGGAAAGCCTCCCCGTTTCAGAAGCCACACAAATGTTTTTCATGAACCACTACGATACAGAATGTTTTCTGTGATCTAATAATTTCAAATCAACCTAATTCACCAAAGCCTACCAGCCTGTTTGGCTCCATTTCTAAGCCTGTGTGTGCATGTGAGCCCTAGCTCAAAGATAAGCATCTGGCAAATCCATACCCTCCAACAGCTGCTGCTAAACACTTTTTTTTTTAAATAACGTTGCATAAAAATGCTTCTGAGGGTTCTGTAGAATCTACCTTATCTAGCCCTAACAGTTATAACTATTATTCTTAATGTACCAAATGCTATAATTTCTGCTTTACTCTATAATAAGGAGCAAGTTACTTAGATGCAACTTGCGTTCTCCAGCATGGGTCTGGCATGGATTCACATGCACATGAATATTCCCAGTCAGGGCAGGATTCCTCGGAAAAAGAAAAACAATCACTTTCATCTACAAATTGCATTTCTCCTCTAAACCAATCACAGTCCTCTGGGTCATACTGACCCCAGCCAATGACAGTCTTCTCCCTAAGCCCCATCCTCTGGCAGCCATATTCAGATTTGGTAAGCATGTAAGGTGGCAGTATGACCAAGAAGAGCCGCAGAGGAGTAGGAGGGTTTGCATGTGAATTCATGCCAGATCCATGCTGGAGAACAAGAGTTACAGGTAAGTAATGTGTTCCTTCTCCAGCATGTGGTCCGGCATGGATTCACATGCTCATGAATAAAGAATACATAGCAGTACAACATTACACAACCATGGGAGGTGGCAAGGCTCAACAGAAGCAATACTCGTACCTCTTGAACAGACTCAACTCAAGCGAAAAGGTTGCGTAGTACTGCTTAGCCGACTGGACTCCTCTCTGGAATCCCCGTCAACACAGTAGAACTTCGTGAAGGTGTACGCGTACCTCCACGTAGCAGCCCTGCAGATGTCCAGCAGTAGCACACCAGATAGGAACACAGTCGTCGCAGCAATCGATCTGGTGGAGTAGGCTCTCGGACGGTCAGGCAGCTGTCTGCTCGCCAACCGATGATAGTGCGCGATGCATCCGGAGAGCTACCTTGAGACGAAAGCCTTGGGACAAGGCCTTCCCATGGTTCACACAACCAAAGTTCAAACATTTGAGACGTCTTCTGAAACCTCTTTGTGCGTGCCACGTAGAGCTTCAGATCACAAGCAACGTCGAGTGAGTGCAGGCTCCTTTCAGCCAGTGACAAAGGCTTTGGGAAAAACACAGGTAACACTAAAGGTTTGTTGAAGTGCAACTCCGACAGAACCTTCGGCATAAAAGAGGGGTGCGTCCGCAGCACCACCATCGACTTGTGGAAAGTCAGATCTGGCTGTTTGCAGGATAGGGCCTGGATTTCACCCACCCTCCTGGCAGAGGTGATGGCCACAAGGAAAGCAGTTTTCCATGAGGGGAACGAGAAAGGTCTGATGCATAGGTTCGAAGGGGCGAGGGGGCCCACCCTTGAGCCTCGTCGGCACCACGTTGAGTTCCCACGCCGGGTAAGGAGCCTTCACCGGTGGGAAAAATGGAAACGGTCCTTTGGAGGACCTCCTTGATGAGGTGGTGAAACGAAAGAGAAGATAGTCCTGGAGACTTAGTGTAGCGGGAGATAGCCGATAGAGGCGTGCGCCCGTCCGGCCATGGCCAAGGATAACAAGTATGGAAGAATCTGCGGGGCCGTGACCCTCAGAGGGGTGATCTTCTCCGACCCACACAACATAGCAAAACGCTTCCACTTATGGCCGTAGCAAAGTCGACAATGCTCTGGCCTTGGCAAGAACCTCCCTGCAGTACTCGCATCCTCCAAACTCTAGGGCTGCAGGAGGAAAGCCCTCAGGTTCAGCGATCCTGGGTCATGATGCAGGATTGCACCTGCTTCTCTGGTGAGAAGGTCCAGGACCACTGGCAGTTTGACCGAAGGCAACGCCGACAGGCTGAGAAGGTCTGGTTACCAAATCTGCCTTGGCCATGCCGGGGCGACTAGTATCATCCTGCATCGGTACGGTTTGAGTGAATGGATGACTCGCAGCAGGAGAGGCAATGGCGGGAACACGTACAGAAACAGGCCTTCCCATCGGGAGCAGAACACATCCCCCATGCTCCTCGGTTGGAGGATCTGTTGGCAAACTACTGGCATTTGGAGTTTGTCGCCGTCGCAAACAGATCGAACTGGGGCCTGCCCCACTTGAAGAGGCGGTCCATGGTCCTGCCAAAGTTCCCAATTGTGGCAGGAGCGCAACTCCCTGCTGAGGGAGTCTGTGATGGTGTTCTCAACTCCCGCCAGGTGAAAGGGGACAAGGAACATCTCTTGTCCGACAGCCCAGTGCCACAAGTCCTGCGCCTCTTTGGAGGGCGCTGGGGATCGAGTGCCCTCCTGCTTCCTGATGTAGAACATCACAGTGGTGTTGTCCGTGAAGATCCTCACCACGTTGCCCTTCAGAGAAAGAAGGAATGAATTGAGGGCCCAGAACACTGCCCGCAGCTTGAGGATACTGATGTGAAGATCCGTCTCCTCCACCTGCCACAGGCCTCTGGCGTGCAGACGTGCGGTGTGGGCTCCCCATACTTCCAGGGAAGCAGCCGTGGTGACTGTTTCCTGGTATGGGCTTTGAAACCTTGTGCCCCGGGCGACGGATTGAATGCCCCATCACTGTATCGCCTGACAGAACTCATCGAACGGGATCTTGTCCGCCAAGCTTCCAGACACCTGAATCCAGCGAGCATCCAGGAACTCCTGAAGAGGTTGCACCCGTAACCTGCAGAGCTGGATAATGTAGATGCAAGATGACATCATGCTGAGAAGCGACTTGATGGTCCACACCGTGGCAGTCTTCCGTGACAACAGTCGTTGCCCTTTACCCAGAATGGCTGCTACCCTCTCCTCCAAGGGCAACGCTCGGCAGGAGACTCAATACAGTCTGGCTCTTAGGAACAGCACGTTCTGCGATGGTGTCAAGCAGGACTTTGGATAACTGATTGAGAATCCCAGATCCGTCAGCAGCTGGACGGTCGTCTGTGTGCCCGACGGCCAACTCTCACGAACTGGCCCGAATGAGCTAGTCGTCCAGATACGGGTACACGTGTATCCCACGTAAACGCAGATGGGCCGCCACTGGTGCCAGGCACTTTGTGACCACCTTAGGGTCTGACTTCAGGCTGAGGGCCTTGAACCGGTAGTGCCGTCCCTGCACTATAAAGCGTAGGAACATTCAGTGCTTCTTCGAATGGGGACGTGGAAGTAGGCGTCCTTCAGGTCCAGCGACATTAAGAAGTCTCCTTCCAGTTGGCTGAGCATGTGCTGCAACGTGACCATCCTGAATCTTTGGGGCTTCAGGAACTTGAGCTGCCGCAGGTCTAGAATGGGCTGCCAGCCCCCGGTTTTCTTTTTGACTAAAAAGTATCTGGCGTAGCATCAGAGTCGTTGTGGAACCAGCTCTAACGCCGCCTTTCGCAGCATGACCCGTACCTCCTCCATGAGTTGAGGGATGTGCTGCTCCTGCCAGGCCACCGGAGGGATCCACAGACACCTGTGCTGAGACTCCACGGTATGTCCGTGGGCGGGAGCATCCAGCACCCATCTGTTAGTGGAAATAATCTCCCACTCACTGACTAATCCCATCAGCCGGTCTCCCACCGGGGTGCATGGATGGGGCCCCGACATCCTAGCCGGTTCAGTCCTGCTTCGGCGCCCTTCCTTGAAGGCGACGGTGGCTCCGACCACCTCCATCGTAGGCTTTGGAACGGCCTCTATAGGCCTCCAGGATCATTTACCTTGAGGGCTGGCAGTACGACGAGGAGAAACCTTCCGTCAATCTTCCCGACTTCTCTCTGGTGGAGCGAAAGGAAGAGCAGTGTTGCTGGAGCGTGCCTAGGACACGGGCCGTCCCTGTATTCACCTTGATGGCCTGCAGGGACTCGACAACCTTCCCAAAAACCTCCTGGCAGAAATTCATGGCCTTCAGCCTGCCTTGATGACTAAGGCACACACTGTTCCCCATCTGCTGGAACCCTGCATCAGCGATGTCCAGTGCCACCGTGATGGCATGGGCCGAAGCCACCTCTCCCTCCTGGAAGAGGGCAATCGCCTCCATCCTATTGTCGGGAGGAACTCTAGAATCGGGCCCAGCTTGTACCACAGCTCCCCGTCGTACCTGGCCAGGATCGCCAGTGTGTTGGCTGCCTTGATGATTGATGCCGCAGTGTAAGACATGCATTACTTACCGTAATAGCATTTCTGATTATTGTATCCGCTTCGATTCACATGCTGTGCATATGGTCCAACATCCAGTGGTAACAGTGGAGTATTGCATCTCGTCTTTCGAGGATCGAAAGGGGACGTTGGCATAGGCGTGTCTGGAACAATCCCTATTGTGATGAGTAGCGTACCCAAAATCCCTCACGCGCCAAGGTCCCTCCAGTAGTATTTCTATCTGCCATGAGGGAGCCCAAGGCTATTGTGAGTACATAAGAAAGCAGTAAGATATTTATGTTCTTTCCACCAGAGTGGGGAGGCAGGATGGGTGCATGACACAATCATCAGAAATGCCATTACGGTGAGTAATGCACGACTTCTGATGCTTGTTAATCTGCTTAGAATCACATGCTGTGCATAGACTAGTGAGCAGTACCCGGAGTTGGAGGTGGGTTGAGAGAAGGAACAGTAGTGAAAAGATGTCTTAATACTGCTTGTCCCACCTGAGAATCAGATCTAGAATGCATGTCTAGGCAATAGTGTTTTGTAAAGGTGTGTACAGAACTCCAGGTTCCGGCTTTGCAAATGGACTCAAGGGGAACATTTGCAATGAATGCTATGCTATGGAAGCCCCAGTGCCTCGAGTAGAGTGCGCTCCAGGCTTGAAGGGCAGTTCTCTTAGCAAGAGAGAAGCATAGTGTGATGCATTTGACAATCCACCTTGAGATAGCTGGTAGAGAAGGGGATCCTGTCTCTAAATCAGCAGCCACTGAAACGAAAAATTGGCTCATTTTTCTCAGTGGTTTAGTTCTTTACAGATAAAACATGACTGTCCTGCGCACATCTAGTGTGTGCAGGCTTCTTTCGGCCATGTTAGTAGGGTTCTGGAAGAAAGTGGGTAGTTCTATTGATTGGTTCACATGGAACGTTGAAAAGAATTTAGGCGCAAATCGAGGATGAGTGCAGAGAACCACCTTATCCCTGTGCACTAACGAAAGGGTCTACAACTGAAAGGGCCGGAAGTTCACTAACCCTTCTAATGGAAGTGATAGCCACTAGAAAGGCTGTCTTATAAGTAAGGTCTTTGAGACTTGCTATATGCATTGGTTCAAAGTGAGACCCCATAAGCTTGGTCAATACCACATTCAGGTCCCATCCGGGAGCTGGGTTAGAAATGGGGGGGATGAATTCTTTTAGCCTTCCATGAGAGCCTTAATAACAGGTATTTTCCACCATGACACCTTCTGTTGTGACATAGTGTAGGCTGACAGAGCAGCTAGGTGACCTTTTAAGGAATTAAAAACCAATCCTGAGTCTAACAAGTGAGTCAGGTACAACACAATGTGGGTAGGAGAGCAGTCAATGGGGCCGACGCTCTTGGCATTGCACCAGATTACAAAGCGTTTCCATTTACTGGAATAGCAGGTTTCCTAGCTTCCCCAAGTATGTCCATGCATCTCTGAGGGAGTTGAAGGTGTCCAAACTCTATGACCTTAGGAGCCAAGCCGCTAAGTTCAGAGTTTGTGGGCACTGGTGCAGTGTTTCTCCTCTGTCCGGAGACAGCATGCTGTACGGGCAGGGGAGTTTCAAAGGAGGGGAGAGACACATCTCCATCAGATGAGAGAACAAGGTTTGGCTGTCCCACATGGAGGGCCACCACTATCATGGTGACTGGTTCCTGGTGCATCATCTTGTTGAGTAGGGGAGTCGGGGGTGGGGGACAAGCATAAACAAATTTCCCTGACCATGCTATCCAGAGTCTGTTCCCCTTGGAGCGGTTCTGGGGATACCTGGAGGCGTAGTCTTGGCATTCAGTGTTCTGAGTTGCGAACAAGTCGATCTCTGGGAAGCCCCATTCTGTGAAGACATTGGAGACGATGTCTTCATGTAGACGCCATTCGTACTCTATGGGCAGTGGGAAATCTCTGCTGAGAACATCTGCTAGAAGATTGAGTTCCCCTGGAACGTGTTGGGACAGCAGGAACATCCTGTGTTTGAGAGCCCCCCCCCCGTTTGTTCAGGTAGTACATGGCTGTTGTGCGGTCTGTCAAGACCAGAATTATCTTCCCCTGTAGCTGCGTCTGAAAGGCCTTCAGTGCTTTGAATACTGCTAATAGCTTTAACAGTTATGTGCTTGGACGCCACTTTCGGGGACCACACTCCATGTGCCGTCTGCTGTAGCAGGTGAGGGTCCTCCCCCTCCCCCCCACCCCGTGAGAGATGAGTCTGTTGTGAGAGCGGCTTCTACTGCGGGGGTGGTCAAGGTCTTGCCCTTCAAGAGGTTTTCCCTCGACCACCACTGCAGAGAGAGAACGAAAGCTGGCGAGACAACTACCAGATCTTCCCATTGTCCACTGGCCTGACACCACTGCTGTTGAGCCACTCTTGATTGGGACATATGCGCAGCCGCGCGTGAGGAAGTAAATGCATGACGCCATCATTCCTAGCAGCTGCATGGCTTTGCGTACCGTCACTTCCCGACTGGCTACATATTAAGGGATCTGAAAAAGCATGTTCTGAACCCTCTCATTGGAGGGGAAGACAAGGCCGTCTTTCGTCCGAATTAGAGCCCTTAAAAACTGCTCGATTTGACTGGGGTCTAGGCTGGACTTCTTCTAATTGATGGAGAATCCCAGACTGAACAAGAGCTCTATTGTCTTCTGAGTGTTCAATAGGTATGTTTCGTAAGAGTCCCCTGTTATGAGCCAGTCGTTGAGGTAAGGGTAAACCGGGACGGATAATCTGCCCAAGTCTGCTGCCGCTACTGCCAGTACCTTTGTAAAACCCTCGGTGCTGAGGCAATGCCGAAGGGGAGTACTTTTAACTGATAGTGCTGGTCCCCTATCATGAACCTTAGATATTTCCTGTGCGCTGGCAACATTGAAATATGAAAGTATGCATCTTTCATGTCCAGTGTTGCCATGTAATACCCTGTTTCAACAGCGGGATTACTTCTTGTAAAGTGACCATACAAAACTTTTGAGGTTCGACAAGCTTGTTCGCTGGGCGCAGATCTAGCACAGGGCGCATGGTGAGATCCTTTTTGGGTACAAGGAAAAACACTGAATGAATACCCTGGTTTACCTGAAGAATGGGGACGACTTCTATTGCATCCTTTTCCAGAAGTGTTTCCACCTCTTGTACCAGGATTTGCAGATGGTCCGGCATCATGCTCTTAGCGGTCTGAATTGTGGCGGTCGGCCGAATTAGATGCAGTAACCGTGGGAAACCTTGAGAACCCACTGGTCTGACGATATCCCCTTCCACGCCGAAAGGAAAGATGTTAAACGTCCCCGACCGGGGTGACATGGGAGGGGACCTGGATCCGCAGGTCATTTCTGACCAGAGGCTGTGGCCCCTCTGGGGTAGGGAATCTATGCCTCTACCTTTCCCATGCCGCTGTCCTCTGGGTGGATAGTTGGCGGGGGTGTTGCATGCCTGTCCTGATTTCGAGGTATTGCCTGTATAATACTGGTTCTGTGAGGAACGGGATTGGCCTCGAAAGGACAGTCAGGAGCTGCCCCCCCTCTGGGGGGTTGGGGGAGGGAAGGGTTTTTGGGCGATTTGCTGAAGGGACTTTAGAGTCTCATGCTCTTTTTTTGGCAGTTTCGAGAGCATCGTCTACTGCTTTACCAAAAAGGTTGGTCTCCTCGACAGGCTTATTTATAAGAGCTGCTTGGGTCTCCGGCTTGAAGCCGGAATTTCTCAGCCAAGCATGACGTTCGAGCAGAGTGCCTTGTGCCAAGGATCTGCCTGCTGTCTCTGCAGCACCCAGGGTGTTCTTCAGCACATTCTGGTTGATCTGTCTGCACTTTCGGAACACAATAGCGAGTAAGTTGGTCCTTGCAGGATCTGGCACCTCCTGGAGACCTTGCATTAGGTTCCATTGTACATCAGCATAACTGGCCAACAGCGTGGTATTTACTATGCGTATGGAAAAGGCAGCTGCTGTGGTGATCCTTTTTCCCCAGAGCATATAGTCTTCGACTCATTATCGGGTGGTGCTTCTCCGGTAGACAGGGGCACCCCCTTAGTGACCACCAAGGAATCAGGAGTAGCGTGGCCTTTGATGTAAGCAGGGTCAGGAGAGGGGCAAAATAACTTTTCCACTCTCAGGTTTACTGCCCTGGTTTGGGCTGGTGTGACCAAGGAAGGTGCCAATCTCCTTTTAATTGAATTCAAAAGAGCAATGGCCTGGCTGGATGGGGTATCCTCCACAAAATCAGTTTCTGGTAAGGCCTCCTGGGTGGCGATTTGAAAATGATCAGCTGCCTTTCTCAAAATGGTGTCCACTGGGGAAGCTTGACTGGCCGAAGTGGAGGGAGGAGAATCCAAACATAGGACGTCATGGTCCTGGGTGGGAGAAGGGAGCGTCCAAGGTTCTGCATCAACCTGGCGGTTATGTTCCCAGTTGCCCATAAGATCCGCCTGGTCATCCGCATTGTAGTCTTGTAGAAAGGTAGTATCTTCCTCTGGGTCATATATGTCGCAATGTGTGTCCATGGGGATCTCGTCATCTAAGAGGACGCAAGTGAAATCTTCCTGAGGAGCTTCCAAAGTTTTCTGGAACTTAGATACAGGTACAAAGGGACTGTCTTCCCGCGGTCTTTTGGGGTAAGATTCTCTGAAAATGAAACAAACCTCTCCAACCTGTGCATGCAGCCTTCACATTTTTCTCTAGCCCATGTAGAAGATCTAGAGGGGTCTAAAGATGGAAAATCTTCATTTTCCTCCCTATGGCGTCAAAATTTGTCACCAATAGAGCTTGACAAAAGGCAGTGGACTCTACGTAGTCCTCGCGAGTATTGGGGCGCTGTGGCGTGTCTTTCAGCGTGTCCTTAGGCTGCTCTTTGTGCTTTGTCGCCTCTTTCGACTTCTCCCTCAGCACCACTGCCGAAGAAATACTAGCGATGCTATCGGTAATGTTCGGTTAACCGGGGCGATATGCCGGCTGACTTGTGGGCCTAGCAGTAGATTTTTCCCCTAGAGTGTCCACTAGGGGCACTTCGACGGTCGTATGAGTTTTGGAGTTAGCGTCCTTTGTCTTAGGAGGCCCAGTCGCAAGACGCTGCTGCGAATGCGGGGAAGGCTGTCGATCGTGAAGATCGGCAGATCCCGTCGAAATTTTCGACGAGACCGTTGGCGCTTTTGCCCGCTTTGACAGTACCGTCGAAACCGGGCTTGGGGTTGTGTGCTTAGTGTCGCGATCCTGTACACCACTGTCGCCGGGTGTTTCTCCATAGTGTGACTCGCATCAGGCTTGTTGGGGGTCGGGCGTGACAGACTTGGACACGTCCGTCGTGAGGTCAAGGCATCTGACAGATGCTCGGTCATCGCCGGTACCCCTGTCACTTTCGGCAGGTGCAGCAGTGGGGGGGGGGGGGGGGGGGGGGGGGGGGGGGGGGGGGGGGAGGAGGAGGAGGAAGCATCCAGCCTGCGACATGCCGTAGGCTGGCCACTGCTTAACGCAGCGCTCCTTAAGCATCTTGAGGCGCAGGAGTTTACAGGCCGTGACCCGCGCTTCATTGTGCTCAAGGGGCAGACAATTATTACACTGAGAGTGCTCGTCCTTCCAAGGGTATCTGGCCCTACAAGAGGGGCAAAACCTAAATGGCGTCCTTTCCATAGCGAAAGACAATAAAAGCGATGACAAGACCTATGGTACAAAGAGGGGAAGAGGAAAGGCATACGTAAGGTAATATATCTTATGGAAGAGCTCCGCAATAGGGCGACCAGTTACGTGGGCGGAAAAAAACAATCTGAGGGACCTCGGCGCACGAGGGATTTTGGGTACACTACACGTCACGATAGGGATAGTGTTAGACACGCCTATGCTGACATCCCCTTTCGATCCTCGAAAGACCAGATGCAATACTCTGCGGTTACCATTGGATGTCAGACCATATGCACTGCATGTGATTCTAAGCAGATTAACAAGCATCAGATATAACCTTCCTTCCCATGGAGGCTTCCCCCTCGCTGTCCGGAGGCACCAAGGATGATGCAAGCGTAGGCACCTGGGTGTGGACTCGAGGACCCAGTACTTTTTCTCCAGCCTATCCCACTTGGCCGGGGCTGTGCAAGGTTTCTTCAAGAGGGCCAGGCCCTCCTCCCACGTCATCCAGGAGGGGTACCCGCCATTATAGTCTTCCTTTTCGCCTTACGCCTCTGGTACAGGAAACCCTCCTTTGTCTCCTCTGGCGTAAACTGGAAAAGCTTGGAAGCTTTGGCAACCATGTAATGGTACGACCCCACCTCATCCGGTGGGGACGCCCTCAGCTGCGGAGATCCACCCGCTATGACTATATCATCATCCTTCGCTGTGTCCATCCCCGGGTCCACCGGGGAGGGCACCTGTTGCGGATGTGGAGGCTGAAAAGGGAGTGTCGGATGACGCTTCCTCCTCTTAGCCAGAGGCTGATAAGGGGCTGCAGGAACTGGGCCCTGCAGCATCCTTTTCTGGATTTCTGACGCCAAAGTCGCAGGGTCAATGGACATCCCTCGGTGGAGCTGACATGATCGGAACAATGCCTGCGCGGTCGCTGCTGCCGCCGTCCTCCACGTCCTTGTGGACCGTGTGTAGGGACTCCAGGTCCTCGTCTGTGGACGAAACTTCCATGGCCTGGGACTTCTTTTTTACCCCTCCCCCCTTTCTTGCACACTGAGGGGTCAGAGCCAGCATCCTCTTCTCCAGCATGCCAGCAGGCTTTGCTACAGTCACGGTGGAGGCTTCCTGCCTCAGAGGCAGGGACACCTTGGGCGCAGTAGGGGTTACCTTCACAGGGTCAGCCGCCACCAGCTCAAATCGTTGAAGACCTCTCCTGCGCCGCCTGGGCCTTCTTGGGCAGGCCGGCTGCCTTTTCCTCCGTCCTTGGCTCCTCGGGCATCTCCCACAGCTTAGCCAGGTTGGACGATTTCCTTTTTGAGGAGGAACTCGATTGCTGGCTGGTGATGGAGGCGGATTGGGATGTTGATGGCGCCCTGCCCATCGCAGAACTGGCTTGCACGTTGAGTCCAATGGAATTGCAGTGCTTGGGCTTGTCTGAAGATGGCTGCCAGAGGAGGGGCTTATGGAGAAGACGGTCATTGGCTGGGGGCAGTATGACCCAGAGGACAGCAATTGGTTTAAAGGAGACATACAGTTTGTATGTGAAAGTGAAACTTTTTTACTGAGGATTCCTGGCCTGACAGTGAATATTCATGAGCATGTGAATCCATGCCTGACCCCATGCTGGTGAAACTTATCTTAGAATGTCTTAAACACTGATTCACCACAATTCTAGCCTTTGCAAGTTCTCTGTACGTTTGGAGCCCACCATTTCTTTTTCTTTGCTCACCGCTGTCAGTCATTGCTAGGGAATGAGTTATTAGGTTGACTACTTCATGAGGGAATTGTTAGGTCTATTGACCTATTGGGTTCTTTAGCAATACAATCTTATTTTAAGAAATCTGGTTACAAACTGTTGTAAATCTTCTTGAGGTCCCGTATTTAAAAAGTTTTTGTCTATCTATATTGGACTTTTTATGAGATCTTTATCTTTTTATCATCATTTTGTACTACATTTATTAGAGGTTAACCCACTCAACTCTAAATAAACATCTGTATAGGTTGATAAATAACCAAACATTTCTTAATGATCTGTTCTGGCACTGGGCACCAACATGTGTGGCTTTTGAAGATACCTTCAGTAATTTTCTTAGGGCTTCATTTCTAATTAAAACCTCACAACCTAGGGTGTTGTGCTTACTGCAAGCTGAGAGAATTGTATTAGGTCAATAACATGATCCTGTCACAAGGGGATCGGAACCCCTCTAGCCTGGGGTGGAACGCCTATCCTGTTGAATCCAGAGCCATGCCCACCCCAGAAGGGGTTGGTGGCTGCTGAGAGTCCCATTGACTGTCCCCTCCCCAAGTGAGTGTCTATACATGTGCATCATCAACTTGCATCATCCCATTCCTCCTGCAGAAAGTGCTGGCTAAGTTTACGCCCTCTTTTCAAGAGGCACCGGAGAAGTGGCACCAATGCAAAGTGAACAACCGCAGGACATTAACCCATCAGCGTTCCACATATCCCTTCGGCAACAGCAGAACCAGGAGAGAGTGCGCTAGCAAAGCAGGAACTGTACAGCCTAAACTGCTTCCCCAGGTGCTGCACAATGCTCCCCAGCCTCAGCATTCAGACCCAACATGGAGAGAGTGCGCCAGCAAAGGAGCATACTTGGTTTTCATGGGCAGCCAACAAAGCTCCCCCCAGCCTCCGAACTGCAGAGCCGCAGCCCAGCCAAGAATAACCTAGACCACCACTAATGGAATGAGAAGCACTGTATAGGATTGCACTTACCTTGAGGTAGACCACACTGCATGCCCCTAAAATGAACACAGGCACTTTACATCAAGGGCTGCCATCATTGCAAGATATCGGCTCCTTGTGCTGAAAAGGGGTAGGGCTTAACCTGTGCTTTGCAACTTCACATGATTGTAACATCTCCCAGCGGGGGAAGACGGGGCCAAATTTGCCACGGACAGTAAACCAATTGGTGAGGAGGTCACAGGAGGAAGTAAAAGTTGTGGGTTGTTCGGTTGAGATCAGAGAACTAGGTAGCAGACCAAAAGTTCAGTAGGAGGAAAAAGATTGGAACGTAGAGGCAATTTATGGAAAATGAAAGGTAATGGTTGGTGAGAGCAAGTGGTACTGATTTTATGTGCAAGTAAGTGAGACTGTTAGGAGTGTATAGAGTACATGGCAAGTGGTTGTGAGGGAAAAGGTATGACTGGGGAGAAGGTGGGGTGGATTGTAGTAGTGTGTGTGAAGGGAGTAGTAGTGTGGAGGAGGGAGTAGTGTCAATGGGTGGAGGTGAGAAGGAACAAGTTACTTACCAGTAACTGTTCTCCAGCGTGGGTCTGGCATGGATTCACATGCTCATGAATATTCCCAGTCGTCAGGCTGGGAATCCTCGGTAAAGAAAAAATCAGTATCAGTTTCGTTTCTGATCTGTCTTTCTTAGTAGTAACCAATCACTGATCTCTGGGTCATACTGCCCCCAGCCAATGACTGCCCTCTCCCTAAGCCCCGCCTCTGGCAGCCATCCTCAGATTTTGTAGCACGCAAAGTGGCAGTATGACCAAGTGAAGAGCCGCAAAGGGGTAGGTGGGAAGGTTCGCATGTTAATCCATGCCAGACCCACGCTGGAGAACAGTTACAGGTAAGTAACTTGTTCCTTCTCCAGCATGGGGTCTGGCATGGATTCACATGCTCATGAATAAAAATACATAGCAGTAGAAACATGCACAACCACGGGAGGTGGCAAAGGTTCAACATTAAGCATTACATCCAAAACTCAACATTAAGCAATTCTTACCTCCAAACCAGGCTCACCTTAGGCGAACAGGTTGCGCAGCACTGCTAGGCCAACCCTGGACTCCTCCCTGGAGTCCCGATCGATGCAGTAGAATCTTGTGAAGGTGTGCGTAGACCTCCACGTAGCAGCCCTGCAGATGTCCAGCAGGGGCACACCAGACAGGAACGCTGTGGTAGCAGCGATCGCTCTGGTCGAATGGGCTCGCGGACAGCCGGGCAGCGGTCGGTTTGCCAACCGGTGGCAGTGCATTATGCAGCCGGAGCCATATCTGGAAATGGAAGTCTTCGAGAGAGCCTTCCCTTGATTGACAGACCCAAAGTTCACAAACAGTTGTGACGTCTTCCGAAAACTTTGTGCGGTCCACGTAGAACTTCAGCGCTCTAGCTACATCCAGCGAGTGCAAAGGCCTCTCGGCTGGCGTCGAAGGCGACGGGAAGAAAACTGGTAACACCAAGGGCTCGTTGAGGTGGAAGTCCGATGGCACCTCGGGCATGAAGGAGGGGTGCGTCCGCAGCACCACCCTCGTGTCATGAAAAGTCAAGTATGGAGGCTTGCAAGATAGGGCCTGGATATCTCCCTCTCATCGTGCGGAGGTGATGGCCACAAGGAACGCTGTCTTCCATGACAGGAACTTGAAAGGCGCCGAATGCATACGCTCAAATGGGCCCCCCCCTCATGAGCCTGGTCAGCACCACATTAAGCTCCCACGCCGGGGCAGGAGCCTTCACCGATGGAACGATCGGAATAGTCCCTTCATAAAATCCTTCACCAGGCGATGAGACCACAAGGACGCCCGATGTATTTTGATGGAGGCGTGAGCCAGTCCAGCTTTGGCCAGCGACAGTAGATACGGCAGTACTTGAGGGGCCGTAATCCGCAGAAGGTTAATCTTCTGTGCACGGCACTAGACAGAGAACCTCTTCCACTTATGACCGTAACACTTCAGAGTTGAGGACGCCCTGGCTTTTGCAAGAACCTCTCTGCAGTCAGCCGGGATATCGTACCCTCTAAACTCTAGTGCTGCAGAAGCCAGGCCTGGAAGTTCAGCGACTGTGGGTCGTGATGGAGAATGGCGCCCCCTTCTCTGGAGAGAAGATCTGCATCCGCCGGCAGCTTGACTGGTGGGGACGTTGACAAGCTCAGAAGGTCCGGGAACCAGACCATCCCCGGGGAACGAGAAAGCATCGCCCATGCTCCTCGGCTGCGGGAACCTGCTGGCGAACCTCTGGCACTTGGAGTTCGTCACGATAAGGTCGATCCGGGGTTTGCCTCATCGTCGAAAGAGCCGATCCACCTGGACCTGACGTAGTTCCCACTTGTGGTACGAGCGCAGCTCCCTGCTGAGTGAGTCGGCAATGGTGTTTTTTATTCCTGCCAAGTGGAAGGGAACCAGAAACATCCCCTGGGCGACGGCCCTGTGCCACAGATCCTGGGCCTCCTTGGATAGCGCTGGGGACCTGGTGCCCCCCTGCTTCCGTATGTAGAACTTTGTGGTGGTGTTGTCAGTGAAGATCCTCACCACTTTGTCCTTGAGGGACGGAAGGAATGACTTGAGCGCCCAGAACACTGCTCGGAGCTCCAGAATGTTGATGTGGAGAGACCTCTCCTCCGGGAGCCAAAGGCCTCTTGAGTGGAGATCTCTGGTGTGGGCCCCCCAACCCTCCAGAGAGGCGTCCCTCGTCACAGTCTCCTGAAACGCCGGGGTTTGAAAGTCCGTGCCTGTAGTGAGGAGAGCACAGGTACCCCACCATAGGATCGCCCGACGGAACTCCTCGTCGAGAGGGATCCTGTCCTCGAAGCAGCCCGTCGCCTGAAACCAGCGGGCGTCGAGGATCTCCTGTAGCGGACGCATCTGAAGTCTGCAAAGGGGTACAAGATAGATGCACGAGGACATCATCCCGAGGAGGGACTTGATGGACCTCACCCTGGCCACGTCCGTGGCTAGCAGGTGCTGCACCTTGCCCAGGATGGTCTTGGTCCTCTCCTCTGACGGGGAGGCCGATTACCCCACTGTATCGAGCTTCGCTCCCAGAAACAGTGCTACTTGCGACGGAACCAGGTGGGATTAGGGGTAGTTGATGGCGAACCCCAGTTCCGTGAGCAGCCGGACGGTCCTCGCTATGTGTCCGACGGCGAGTTCTCTTATCCCTGCCCGGATTAGCCAGTCGTCCAGGTAGGGGTAGACGTGGATACCCTGCAGGCGCAGCCGCGCCGCCACTGGTGCCAGGCACTTGGTGAATACCCTGGGTGCCGACTTTAATCCGAACGGTAGGGCTCTGAATTGGTAGTGGCGTCCCTGAACCACGAACCTGAGAAACTTCCTGTGCCCTTTTAGAATGGGGATGTGGAAGTAAGCATCCTCCAGGTCCAACGACGATAGGAAGTCACCCTCCTCCAGCTGTCCCAGCACGTGCTGGAGGGTGACCATCCTGAATTTCTGCGCCTTGATGTATTTGTTTAACTGACACAGGTCCAGGATGGGGCGCCAACCGCCTGTCTTCTTTCTGACGAGGAAGTACCTTGAGTATACTTCGGAGCCCCGGAGCCTCCTGGGGGCGAGCTTGATGGCACCTTTCTTGAGCATCGTCCTTACCCCCAACAGCAGTTGAGGGACGGGATTCTCCTTCCTGGCCATGGGAGGGATGCGAGGGCACTTCTTTTCGAATTCCAGCAAGTGCACGTTGGCCAGGGTGTCCAGCACCCAACGGTCGGTGGAGATGGACTCCCACACGCTGACCAACTTTGTCAGCTGGCCTCCCCCACTGGGGAGGCAGCCTTGCCGCCGACGGCGGGATCCCGCTTGCTTGCTGCGACCTCTGTAGGCCTCCTGGGAAGAGGAGCGGGCCGCCTGGCGGTATGTGGAGGAGCCACCGCTGGATCCTTTGGAGGCACCCTGCCTGCCTTTGGAGCTCCGAAAGGGCCGTCGTTGTTGAAGTACCCCTAGGGCCCGGGCCGTCTCCGAGTCGGTCTTGATGGCCTGTAGAGACTCGTCCACCGCCTTACCAAAAAGGTGTTGCCGTTGAACGGCATATCCAACACTCTGGTCTGGACGTCCTGGCGAAAGTCTGTCGCCTTGAGCCATCCTCGTCTTTGGAGGCAAACTCTGTTGCCCAGTTGGTGAAATCCGGTATCAGCAATGTCCGTTGCCACCGTTATGGCGTGATCCGACACCACCTGGCCTTCCTGCAGAATTTCTAAGGCTTCCGCCCTCTTGTCGTCAGGTAGGAAGTCTAGCAGGGGAGCTATCTTGAACCAGAGCTCCCTGTCGTAGCGGGCCACGATCGCTAAGGCATTGGCCCCCTTAATCGTCGTCGTCGACGAGATGACTCGTCGTCCCATGGAGTCCAACTTCTTCCCCTCGCTGTCCGTCGGGGAAGTGGCAGTTGAAGCCGCGGCACCCGCTTTCTTCTTAGCTGCTGCCGAGACGACAGAGTCCGGCGTGGGCTGGGCCCTGAGGCACAAGGGTGTGGCATCGGGGACTCTCTACTTCTTCTCGTACCTGTCCCTCTTGGCAGGTGTCGTGGAGGGGTTCTTGAGGACAGCAAGCCCCTTGTCCCAGATGTCGTCGAGCAAAGGCACCGTGGGGACCGTCTTCCTCTTGGAACCTTCTCGAACCGCTCGTTGAGGCCTTTCTCGGTTTCTACCAGCTCCTCCTCAGAGGCTGATTCAGAGTCTGTAATGGCCACCGCCCCCCCCACCTCTTTTCCCACCAGGGACTTCACAGGGGGTCTTGATGGGCTGGAAAGAGGATTCCCTCCATGGTGGCAGGGATACTCTGGGCCCAGAGGCCATTTCCACTGGCGTAGTCTCAGCCGGCTTCGCCAGGGTCGCAGCGACCACTTCGATAGAGGCCTTTGCCGTCTGGATCAACACACTCATCAACTTAGGTGCTTCCTGGGCCTTCGCATTGGGGGTGGGGGGGGAGTGGGGGGGGGGGGGGTCAGCGCCTCGCTCCCCCTTCGAGATCGACTGGGGCGTCAAGCTTCCCTTGTCCTGGGCCATGTCCGTTGAGGTAGGCCGCAGACCTTCCGGAATCCTCCATGAAGCGTAAACTGGACAAAAACGTCACCCTTGAGGGGCGTAGAAGAATTCCGAAACGGGTCCCCGTTATCGGAAGTAGAAACGGTGGAGCTTGAGGCTCGATAAACCGAAAAAATAAGAAAATCTCCAGAAAAAAAAGCGCGAAAACAGCAAAAACTCGAGAGCTAAAGCACGAGGACTCCCAGCACTTGAGCGTGCGGTAAAAATCTGAGGATGGCTGCCAGACGCGGGGCTTAGGGAGAGGGCAGTCATTGGCTGGGGGCAGTATGACCCAGAGATCAGTGATTGGTTACTACTAAGAAAGAGATCAGAAACGAAACTGATACTGATTTTTTCTTTACCAAGGATTCCCAGCCTGACGGGGAATATTCATGAGCATGTGAATCCATGCCAGACCCCATGCTGGAGAAGTAGTGAGACAGAGAAGGAAGGCAGACAGGGGGAGTAGGGGGAGTAGAGGGAGTGAAGGTGGGTGAATTTGGGTACAGGAGTGTAGAATAGTATTCAGAGACAGGGAGAGGAACAGCAGGACGTGAGAAGGAGAGCGAGTACAGCATCAGAAAGGAACACCCCAAGAACCTCTGGTAGCTACTAAGTGATAGTGGAGGACTAGTTCAGAAAGTCCCTCAAGGAGTCTACACAGTGACGGCAACTGGCGTTAGATTCTCCCCACTAGCAAGATAGTAAACAGACAGTAGAGGTTAATAATTGCTATATACTAATGCGGGGGGGACTAGGGACACCTGGGTTAGAGTGGAAAACAGAACTTCAAACAATTGAGATTCCCTCATCTGGAAACAAGAAGCAGCAGGTGTCCAAATCAAATACCCACGAAGATGCTGGTTGCTCCTGGATCTAAATGCACAGTCAAGTACAACTCCTAGCCTGTTTTCTCTCCTCCCCATACCAAATAAACATTTCCTTTTGCCTGTAGACCATAAACATAGCATCAGTGTAAATCCCCAAAACTTGACAATACCTTCTGGGATGGCCCTTCGATGTACAACTCGCAGTCGAGAATCATCTGTCTTCCTGCTTTTAGAAGACCTCTGCCAGGTATGAGGGACAATGGCTTGTTTCATCAGGCTCCTTCTCTGTAGTTTGTGTTAGGATTAACAACAGGTCACCCTTAGAACTTAGTTTACCTTCAGGCTTCTCTCAGGATTCAAAACCCGGCTTAATAGGTATTATCTACCCCTTTATTAGGGTCCTTTCTGGCAATGGCTATTGTAATGCCCCCTCATCATTGGCCAGGGTCCACTACTTAATGTCCCCAGTGGTTGCATGTGGATGACCTAGTGGCTTGAGTTTTATGCTCTTCCATGGATTTGAGAGAATTGCCAAATCCCATTGGTTGGTTTCTCCTTCCAGGTTTTCAGCATATTTTGCCTTCTTTCGCTAACCATCCTCCACTGTAGTAGTTTCCCCTTAAAAGCGGCAAGTTGTTCAGCGTTTCTCAATTCCAGAGTCTCCCCCTGTATTACGTGAGCACATATCGAGTCATCCGCTTCCTCCAAGATTCTACCAATCAATGGTTACCTTGGCCTGCTTGGTCCTCCTTGGGCCAGGGAGGGGCTCCCAAGACTGATTATTCCCTGCTTGGGTTTGTCCATCGTCAAAGATTGGGGATTCCCTTTATTTTTATTGTATTGATGTTTGGTAGAGCGCAAACAAAACCAATCAAGGCGCTAGAGAGAAGGAGAGGCCACTCTGAATACTTAAAACAGAAAGTCTTAAGGCGCTTACGGAAAGAGAAACTGCAGGATGGTGCGAAGAAATCGTGGAATACAGAGCAAAGAGGCCAGAGGAGCAAAGAGCTCGACAAGGTCTGTAGGGGGTTCGTTTTGATTGCAGAAATTCCGCCACAGTCTTGTGAATGGGTCAATAGACTAACAGAGCCTAAAACCTAACAGGTTCTCACAGGGTGCCAGTGAAGTTCAGTTCCTGAGAGTGTGCTTGTCTGTGCCATTTCCCCAAACAATGTATTTATAACGAATGTAGTTGAAGGCTCACCATTAGTTTATTACTCAACTAGATCTATTAAAAAGGTCAAAAGCATCAGTGGCAGGCAGCTCCATCTTAGATTTACCTTAAGTCTTTTTGGTGGGTTCATGGAGCATAATCTAGAGGGTCGCCATGTACTTCAGATACTGAATCTCTGAGGAAATCGCGTGCCTGCCTTGGGGAGGGATTTTGTGTAAAGGCTGGACGAACCCAGTCCCTAGCATCCGCTACCCACATGTCAGGATTGGTAGTTTTTTTTGGTAGTTTTTTTTTTAACTCGACATACCGCTCAGTCACGAGCCCCGAAAAAGCAGCCCCTTCAGCAGTGTGCGCCTGCGGCAGAGGCGTTGCCTACAGCCCTTAGCATAGTCGAAGACATGTCTGCCACCCCGCTGCTATAGTCCGACCCTGGAGTCTATTCTACTCACACAAGAACGGAAGTAGAAGACTCTGCAGGAGCAGTGGAGTCGGAGCCATGCAACATGCCTTGCCTGCAAGAGTTGCATGCTGCAAGAATCACTTATGTTAAGGACCGAGTGTGTCTCCCTTTCAAGGCCATCAGACACTGTCCCCACTCTACAGGGGAAAATCCTTGCAAAGCAAGCTTTCACTTTCTTGGCCATCAGGTCAGAGATCCTCTGGGCAACTGGTTGTGGTTAACAAGTCACCACAGAGGGTCAGAACGGTTTAGTTATACCCCCTGGACAAATGGTTAGTTGGTAGCACCAGACTTCAACTAACTATTCATTGGCCAAATGCATAGAAGCAGAAAGGTCAATACATAGTAAGGCAGGCACAGATCACCATTAGAATTGGATTCCAAGAGCATAACTGCTCACAAGCACTTATGGAGATGAATAAATAATCCCAAAAGGCTCTTGTGGACCAATAGCATGCAAGGGCTCGACTAATCCAAAGCAAGGTATATGGAGCATAGGGTAATGTCAACCCATGGTACTAGAGGTACTTTCTCAAAAGGCCCAACTGGCTTCAACAGGAGACCATGACTTGAGGGGATTCATCTCCCTGTCCTTCATCTAATGGGGTGTGTGCTAGAGTGAAAGTCAGTACACCAAGTACAACCTTTATGCCTCTTCCCTCATGGGTCACCAACCTATTTCTAGCCCACAGCCCCCTTTGCAGGACCTCACTAAAGATGTGCCCAAAAGTTATAGCACGTTTTCCCCAGGGGTGGCCAAGCCTCATTTCTATATAAAAAAGGTATGCATCTACATAAATCATTACCTTTTGGCTTAATATATGTAGCTTTTATCCAAACTGCTTCCCTCTTGAAAGTATAGCCTTAACCCATCTGTTATGTTTGCCCATGGAAGAGTCAGTTATAAACCAAGAATTCCTACAACCTATTTGGGGATTGATTGTCATTAACTCTAAACTGTGGTTCTAGGAAAACATCTTGCAAGATTTCCTCATCCATGTTTCCATGGCCAAAGCCAATGACAGAAACAAACTGAGGATGCAGTCTACTCTTGGCATGGTTTTTGGAGGTGGATTGACGTGATAGGCATTAGATTATGGATGACCCCATGTCGAAGACAATTTTCAAAAACTGTTTAACCTTAGAAACAAACCACAAAATGAAAATGCCCAGGACATGGTTTATGCAGCTATTTATGCTGCCAAAAGTTCTTTAGTTAAAAACGCAATGAAAAAAATCTTCCGAGGCAGAAACTTCCACAGGAGACAAAACAAAAGGATTCAGCAGGAACACTAGGTTCGGGAACGTTGGTTAAGGGGATTCCCAACTCTTCCCTTTGCAACAGTTGGGTCTGCATGAGGAGACTAGACATGCACATATCGACATGTGCACATGGCACTCCAGTATATTTTTGAAGTTACAGTATCTTTTATAGTTCAATTTTCTGGTTCTGTCTGTAGCCACAAGTGTACCCCAAAATGCCCAACCAGTAAGCACAACACAAGCAAGATGAGCCACTACGTGACATCTTGCATCATGACACTTTATTCTAGGGCTATAAGTCTCTGTAAAGACTTACATAATGTATAACCCAGAGCAAAATCCATAATTCCAACACATATACACTTTATTCTTTTACTAAACACATTTTAACTATATGTTGCATTGCCGGATTTAAGATTCCCAAGTCAGTGTTTGGGCAATTTATCATTTTTATGCTTCATCCCCTCTCCTAGTGAGAGCCACATCTGCTGTACTTCTGGACCTTTTTCTTTCAATCCTGAATGAGTGTAGCCTTTTCCCACTCATTCATTCTTGTGGACTCTATTCTTTGTATTCTACCTATACTACGGAGTCGTTCTGCTCCATAGCACTTAAAGGCATTGTTTTTTACTACTGCAGCACACAGTTCCTTAGGGTCCTCCTTTAAGACACGTTTTTCATATTCCCAAGTAACTACAGTTCTCACAGATAGAGATATTTAGTATCTCTCCCAAAACTCAAATCTGAGAGACTGGAACACTACCTTCAGTGGAGTGCCAAAGGGGTACCCATTATCCCCTTCCCTCTACTCCTGTGACTTGTTAGTCAGACAATCGCCTAGTAATGGCTGGTGGCAGTGGACGTGTTCTAACTATTGTGTATTCTTTGGTACCGCAGGCTATGTCCGTAGCCTTGGTAGTGCACAATAGAGGCCCCCAAGTACCAACTTGGGACCCTCCTATTTTCACCATTACTAGCGTGGTTGTTCTTTGGCAGCTCTTCTACCATTCTGGGTGGGGGAGGCCTGTGTGCACGTTCTGCCTTTGGCAGGAACCCTTGGGTGTCCCCACCTAGGCTCCCAGAGTGTCTGGGCAGGCAGGAAGTAGGGAAGGAATTTTCCATCCCCCCTTTCCTTTGTCTGCCAGAGTGCCTGAATAGGCCCAGCTCCCACAGGCGGCCTGGCTGGATTGGACAGCCAAACACCCCTTTCTGTAAAATGCTGAGCGAGTTTGCAGAGGAGTGTGTGCTGGAACTGTATAAAAGGGGAGGCTTCTGGAGTGAAAAGCAAGTCTACCACTGGAAGCTGAAGTAACCAAAGACGACTAGCACAGACCCTTTGCGAGACCGTGAATCGAACACTGCTGTCCTGACCCCATTTTCACTGCGACAAAGGAGCTCCAAAGAGGACTTCTTCCCTTTGGCTGGTGGGAACAACCAGTCCGAACAACTCTGAAACAAGCCATCTCCCGAGGTCTTGGGAGTTAGGAGACCTGCTACCCATTTTGAGTGCATCGTTGTGGAAAGGCAGAATCCGTCCAAATCTTTGCTGAACCCGCAAGGACACTCCAGAGATCTGATGAAACTCGCCCAGACCTCATCAGAGCGTGGGACTCCAGGAAGCGAAGAAGATTGACCGGGCAATCCATGTCCTTTGTTGCTGCTGCAGAAAGGCACCAAAACCACAGAGTGAACCAAGAAGTGGCTGAAAGTCGTGCTACAGGTCCACCCTTGAGACTGCTGCAAAGAGCCCGTCCATTGTCCTGCCTTCAGTCATCAGACCAAGGAATCCGGAGGTCGAGTCCAGAGCTGCAACATAACAGAGCATCATAAACAGCATCAAACTCTTCATAATTTGCTGGTTGTCAATTCAAGGCCTCCCCGAACTGCCTTTAGCTAGGGTTGCGGTTTGGGACTTAAAGAATTACTATGCGAAGAAACCAGCTCTAGAACCTTGAACCAAGCTCATGTTACACTAACCAATTTCCTCCCTTTAATTGACTTTACTATATGTGTCTGCAGAGTAAATGCATTACTGCATAAAACGAAAACTTCATGAGTGCGCAATAACCCATAATACAATAACATTGTCTTTTCCCTTTCTAATGTTGCTACAAACGTAACCTCGAACAAACACAAAAGTGAAAGTGCCCATTGAAGTGTATTATCACGTATTCCTAAGTGTTCTAGTATAAACGTCTAACGTATTTAAAATAATTCTGGTGTAAATATAATATATACTTTTATATAACTTAAAAGTTTAAGTGCTTCTTTGATGTGCCCCATCTACCTAGATTCAGTGTACTTCCCTACAGCCCACATCTTCCTCTTTATAAGCCTGACTGCTCTGCCACTCTACCAAGGTCCTGACTTAGTACAGACTGATACTAAGAGTTGGGGGTGGGCGGGGGATCTACAAACCACTGGGATGCTTAGTAAAGTCTTATTTCCAGTAGGACTTTAGGAAAACTCCCCTAACAGTCAGGCCATGCGCCATCTAGTTATGTCTTCGAGAAGTTTCCAATTTATCTTAAGGAGCAATAATGAGTTGTGTATGCGCTATATATATTTGCAGGGGGATTTACTTTTGGTGTTAGGCGTATTAAACAAGAGAATCTCACTTAGTCACACCTGAATATGAAAATAGAACCTTCAATATTAACCATTTTTATTTCAAATAACACTAAAGAAAAAGGTGTAGCTAAAAGAAAGGTCTAAGATACAAAAATTGGATTTATTTAACAAGTGTTAAGAGATTACACAGACAACAGTTCATGTTCAGCACTTAAGGGTGTTAATCCAGTTTCTTTTGCACTGTTTGCAAAGGTATTAAATAATGTTACTGCCTTAAGTGGTTTTGAATTAAACATTCTCCTAAAAGGCATGTTGATATTCAATTTTCAACTGCATAGCTTCACGTATTGTGAATGCTTACCAGAAGTTACAAAAATATGTAATATTTTATACAATCTAGAATTTAGTCTGTCTGCAATTTGTGTTGGGGTTCTGAAATAAATTGAGAGCACTTTGGAGAAACAAATCCAGCCATGATCAGAACGTGTGCTGCATCAAAAACAGACTTTGTCATGGTAAATTAAACTCAATGCAGTATTGAAATGCATTTATGAAATTGAGGATGCATGCTTTACATTTTAAAAACAAATAATTCTGGAATGTGAGATGGATATCTTCAGTCTCATCCTTTTAAGTGCTACGAATACAACCTGAAAGGAGAAGAAAAAAAAATGAGAAGTGTAATATTTTGATATTGTTTAAATATGTGAATAGTTTTTTCAGGCAATTGCAACACAGAAATAAGAGTTATTGGAGCGTTTTGCAAAACATGTTGGGAAGCCAAATCATTTACAAATATGTGTTTGTTAGGCAGTTTAACAAAAGTCCACCTTAGGTAGGGTTACAGAAGACACACTTCGGACACAGGGCTCAAACCTTTACTATAGAGCTCAACCAGACAATTATGTTGGCAGCAATGGCTGAGCCGCTAGGCTTATTTTAGGAGAGTGCAAAGGGCTGTATGTGGTACAAAGAACTTAAGAGTATCCACATAGGCACAAACAAACATTGACACACTAAGAGTTATATTTTAAAAAATGGTTTATTTTAAACGTACCCTAAAATAAAGTTAAAAGGTAAGTCTATAGCACACAATCAGGAGAACCAACCCGCACAGTAAGTAAACCACTTTTTAGAACATAAGTAAACCAGCTTTTTAGAACGGCAGTATGCAATTCAAAGTGAAGTAAAATACTTTGGGAATCACTGTTTTAGGTAAGATAAATGAAAATCAACACAAAGCAAGTCTATTTTTGGCAACAATTTCACTGAGGCCTAACACTTTAGAGGTCCCCCCCAAAAATGTCTGTCGGTTTGGAGGGCAAAACATGCGAGAGCTGTAGAAAGTTAAAAACCTCCTGTGAAAGTCAGCTGTTGCAAGCAAGTAACAGTTGTGGTTGAAAAAAGGGCCAGGAACTTTGCAGAAAGGTCCCTGAAGGCACTCTGGCATTAGGCCTGGGCGAACCTGTATGGGCCAACTCCCAAACATACGAATCAGCACTCCAGCAACACAGGAGCGACAATTCAGCTCTATGGAAGTTTTACCTTAAGCCCCACAGTACCTTATGAGTGAAGAAGAGGTTGCAGCATGATGCCTTCATGTTACAACAGCAGCAGACCCGGTCACCGGATTCTCAGTCAGGCAGACGAGTGGCTGTTGCAGCAGCAGTCGAGGGAAGAGGCTACCAGCAAAGGATTCTTCAGTTCTTCTCATGGCTGTAGTTTTGACGTCCTTTTCAGGATACCAGATGAACGGTTGTTGTCTGTTCGAATCGCCTCGCTTTCTCAGTCCAGCACTCTGATGAGGGGACTTCAAGGAGTGGAATCTTGCCTCTGGAGGACCAGAAGGAGTCCACCATAGTTTTGGGACAATTCTATCTTCAGAAGGCAATGCACTGCACGATAGTCGCAGGTCCCAGGGTACTGGCGGTTTGCAGCTCGTTGTGGAATGTCTCAGAATGCAGGTTGTCTCAAGACCGATTGGTCCCACCAGTCTAAAGGGTAGAGTTGTTCTCTTCGGAGTCCTCCTGACGGTTGGAAGAAAGGGGGGGGGGGGGGGGTCCAGCAACAGTAGTTACTCAAGAGGGCTTCATTGGTCATCTGGAAGTGGCTGCTGCCCTTCTTCCTCGATTCTTGAGAACAGCCTGGATGTAAGAAATACACAAATGTAGGCAGGATAAAAGCACTGCCACCAGCCATTCAGATTTGCCTGTCACTAACGAAAAAGTTACAGGAGAAGTGAGAAAGGGGATACTGTGCAACCCCTCCGCACTCCACATAAGGTGGTGTGTGCCTAGCTCACAATATAAAATAAAAGTTAGGAAAGATACCAAATATCCCCCTGCCCTTGGGAACATTAGTTCTCGCAACGAAAAATGACAGAAAATAAAAAAGGGATGCCGAAGGGGCGCTCAGCCACACTGCACAGTGGGATGTGTGTAGCAAAATCAAATGACTGAGGTCATGGAACTTGGGAGGAAAGCATTTCTCCAAGAGAGGGTTACAAAAAAGAAATACAAAGTACTCCAAAAGATGGGGTAAAAGAATGAGAGGAAAAAGGTTCCCACTCACTCAGGGGAACAGACCAAAAATACCCAGGTCCAGAAAAAAGTGCTGGGGTATGTAGGACAGTTTTTCTAAACTCCAACTAAGGGTTTCATAAAACCTTTTCTGAGGCAGTACAAAACTCCTCTTAGTATAAGGCTGTACCACCTGAGAACATTTGGTAGCGCAGACAGAGCAGCCAGGCTTATTTTAGGAGGGAGAGTGGGCTGTAGCTTGGTACAAAGAAATCATAGCATACATATCGTCCAAAGAAACACTGAAAAACTATGTATTGTAAAAATAATGCTTTCATGGAAGGCCAAGATAATTCTTGGGAAAGGCAAGTACTATCACATGTCAAACACAAATCATAAAAACACCCCAATATCTATGTTATACAAAGCAAAGTATAAACTTATACAATAAGCAGTCAAAGTGATTCCAACCTAATGTAACACATTCAGAATGGCATTAAGCTATTCTTGGGGATTAAAACCGAAGTAGTTACACTTTTGGAATACTGGAAGTAATTCAAGGGCAGCAGACACTACTGGCCAGAACATAATGATATTCAATTACATTATCACTTAATTAGACCAACACTGTTACAAGTATATCTTGCAACATATGTAACTTTGTTCTAGTATGAATGGATACAGTTACACCACCAATGTTACTTTCAAGTACACAGTTCAGAGGGAGTAACTTTCTAGAGGGGCCTTAGGCTACTCACAGACAAATAAGAACGTAGTGAAAATTTTAGAAGTGCACTAAAGCAATTCAGGGAAAGCACAACCCATGTTACAGTTTAAGAAGGTCAACAGCTATTCAAGGTTAGTATAGCCTACATATTGGTCTATAAACGTATAACGCTTTCAGAAGTTTAGAATACAATTCGATGGTTGGTAAGAACTCTTAAGCAGACGTTTGAAGGCAATAAGCAGTTCAGGATCAGTAAGGACCAATATACTTTTCAGAGTGCTACAAGCAACTCAAAGACGAGACTGTTTTTGAAATGCACTGAAGCAGATCAGGGAAAGCAAACCCCAAAAGGTAACCTTTAAGAAGCACAGACACTTATTCAAGTTAGGTAAACCCTACTGGTAAACTTTTATACTCATTCAGTTAAGAATAATTAAACAGTACCAACACTATTACTTTTAAAAAGAGTGAAACACTATTCAAAGTAAGTAAACCAACGTATATACTTTTTAAAAGGAGCAACCAGTAACTTTAAGGTAAAATAGTACAGCGTATCCCCGTGTGGGTTTTATTGGGCAGTCATATTGGTCTTAGGAAAGGTGGGGTAGGGATTCTCCTTCATAATACAAAGCAGGAAGCACAATGCCCCACCACACAAACTACAACTAAACAGTCTCAAGGATGTTCACCCCGCGGAAATCAAAGAATCAGTCACAACAGAAGGATACGAACATCTGAATACACACGCTCACCAAGACAGATCCACTAGGACAACACTTCAACATGACCGCAACCCTGAACCACTCAAAGCCTTAACTGACCAGGGTCACACTAGATCACCTAAGAATAGATATCACCCACCCAGTCCCACGACTGAAGATTAGGTTCAGACAAACCCACCAATCCATACTATACTCAATAAGGACACAGTTGAACCAGCGCAACACCACCAAATCGAGTCGGCCACCAGGAACCAGCAACATCCGAACCCACAGGTATACAACTCGAACGGAAACGTAAGTACCTAAACCTGGATACAGACCCCACTTACCCAACCCTCAATCTTCTGCTTACTTAAACCCACGCAAAACCACACAACCATCTCTCGTCCAGCAATCCGCACGCACTTTACCACACTGCATCAACACAAACTTCACCCACAGCACTCGAGGCCTTCATCCGATCCGATACTAGCACCAAAGCCCAGCACTCTGTCAACCGAGCTGAAGCTGCCAACAGCACACCACTCCCACTCTCCTTCTCCCCTCCTCCCGACTAACTCTACCCCCACCCTTCCTGTTTACAGATCCGCCAGAGTGCCTGAGGACTAATTCCGTTGGTGACGGTGCGCTATACAAGTACCGATAACATAAGAGAATTCAATTGGAGCAGACCAAGATATGGAAAAGTGAAGATGGTAGAGCTCTCATGGTCTCTGGGCTTTCTTTTGTTGGGTGTACAGCCAACTTGTGACGATCTATGCCCCTAATCAGGGCCAAATGCAGTTCGTTAAGGCAATGTTGAGCAAAGTGATTGGTGCTAGTAAGGGCTACCTGATCTTTGGGGGCGAGCTGGCCCCCCTGTTGGATAGATGATCCCTGGAGAGGTTGGCAGGGGGGACCCTAGGGCAGGCAGGCGGTGGAGGGGGCTGCAGGCCTGCCTCGAGTTCCGGGATATGAGGGATGAGTGGAGAGATTCTCACCCACAAGCGTAAGAGGGGAAAGGACCATTTTCAAAAACGGATTGCGGAGGTCGATTGGAACACCGGACAGGAGAATTCGGACCTCAACGGAAGGGGTTGGGGAATTGATGGAATAAGTTAAGGGTAATAAGTGGGGGGGGGTGGGGGGGAATGCGACTGTTGAAAGTGGGCGTGATTGTGAGGAAGCTTCAGTTTTTACAGCAGAGGTACTATGAGAAAGGAGATAAAGCCAATGTAAGGTTGGCGGCCTGCCTTCGGGGACAGAGAGCTGACAGATGGGTAACATCAGTGAAAGGATCTGGTGGGAATGTGACGGCAAATGCTGAGGCGGCAGCGGTCAGGCTTGTCTCCTTTTACTAGAACCTGTATGCCGAAAAGGGGGAGGTCGATACTAGAGGGAGTAGGGCTTACCTTGATGGGGTTTCCACCTCTATGGCTGGCCCTAGAACGCGGGAGGGAAGAGGTAGTGAATGCTGTGGGACGCCTACAATTGGGGAAGGGCCTGGGAAAGGATGGGTACACGTCGGGCTTCTACAGAACTTTTGCAACAGTGCTGATGCCACATATGGTGAAACTGTTCAACCATATTTTGACGTCTTGGCAGGCTCCAGGGTATTTTGTAAAGGCTCTCATCTTGGTGATACCTAAAGAGGGCAAGGATCCCTCACTATGTGGTTCATATAGACCTATTTCCCTCAAAGTTGACGCCAAGATCTTCACACGTATTATGGCGATCCGCCTGGAAGGGCATTTGCCTAGACTGGTACATTCAGACCAAGTGAGATTTATAAGAGGATGGCAGGGGGCGGATACGATGAAAAAAATGTTTCAGCTAATTGATTGGGCATGAAGTAAGGGTGACGATCCAATGCTATTGTCGATCGATGCAGAGAAGGCATTCAATAGAGTTGATTGGGCCTTCCTGGTGGCAGTGTTGTGCAAATTCAGACTGGTTCCTAAGATTCCCAGGGGAATTTTGGCTCTATACTCGGGCCCCAGGGCATGGGTAGCGGTGAATGGGAGGTTGTCTAGATGGTTTGATCTAGCCAGGGGCATGAGACATGGTTGTCCCCTTTCCCCGCTTCTTTTCACCCTATCGCTTGAGCAATTGGCCCAGAAGTTGAGGTCAGACACTTGGGTGGAGGGCATAAGAATGGGTGAGCGAGAATATAAATTAGATCTGTATGCAGAGGATATCCTTTTACATATCTGGAACACGTTGCTCTCAGTCCAGGCAGTGACAGTTATTAGAGCAATTTGGGGTTTACTCAGGATTCAAGGTTGATAAGGGGAAGTCAATTTTTTTCCGCTTGGCCGATTGATGCAAGAGGACAGGCTCAGGTTTAGCCAAATAGGGATGGAGCTGGCAGGGAGAATTGCAGTACTTGGGGGTTAACCTTAAAAGGGATTTGGAATGGCCATAGTGGCCAACTACCCACCCCTCTTGGAACGGTTATAGGGGGGGCATGACCAAGTGGAACAAGCTAACTATGTCTTGGATGGGCTGTTTAAATGCCTTAAAGATGAACCTCCTCTGGAGGTTGTTATACTTATTTCAGGTCCTTCCAGTAGATGTCCTCGACTCCATGTTCAGAGAAGTGAAGGGGTGTCTTTGTAAGTTCTTATGGCCAGGGGAAAAGCAAGGATGGCATATTATGTGATAGTGCTCCCGAAGGACCTCCAGTTGTACTATAAAGCCGCACAGATCAGAGTGGTGATGCCACACCTGAGGGAATGGGGCGGGGGTCATGGATAACTATTTTCTTCATCCAGGTACTGTGGGGGAGTGGCTTTGGGCACTGCGGGAGGGGATCCCTCAGAGGATAAGGGATCTCCCAATATTGGGTACTTTTTGGAAAGTATTGTCTAGGGGGTTGGATATGAGGCAAGTGACTACTTGGCCCTCTCCACCAAGCCACATTTGGGGCTCCTGGAGTGAGGGAATTTATCACAAATCTAGAAAGATTCCAGACCTGGTTTGAGGCGAGTGGGTCAACGTGGAGGAATGGGCAGTTTATTTCCATAGGGGAGCTAGAGGAAGCCCTGGGACCAGAATCCCCGTCGGTTTTCTTTTCTACAATTGAAGGGGGTGATTGGGGCAGACAGGTGGAAGGAGAAGATACAGCCAGAGCTAAACCCTAGGTAGAAAATCTTGGACTTGCACAAAGACGTTAAGGGGGTAAGGGGGTAATCTCATTAATGTATGGTGCCTTGGTAGAAGCAGACCGGGGAAGTACTGAGAAGTTGCGGGGAAGATGGGAAAGATCTGGAGTGGGGGCAGTAGATGTGTTATGGCAGACAAGGTGCAGGCTTCATGCCATCAAGGGTTTATGGTCTTTCCATCTAAAACGTGTCATCGAAAATTAAATCCACCGAAAATAAATCCATCTAAATGCTATCTTTCCTATTGCAAAGTGCATATCCATTGAAACTGGTCCATCGAAATGAATAGCATTTCGATGAAGCATAGAAGGGTAAATACACTTTTCTGTTGACTTGGCACTGTCCAGTTCTGAAATTACTCGCTGACAAGTCAGCATTTATTTATTATTTATTCAGATTTGTAGAGCGCACGTCAGCCCGTGGGCATCGTGGCACTTGTTACAGACAATGTCTTTGTTACGTAGGAAACAATATTTACATACATGACATGTACACATTAGCAGAGCAGTATATTTACAAGGATTCCTGAAAGTTTCCTATTATTTTGCAAGGAATGAGGTTTTCAGTTTCTTGCGAAAAACAGGGAGTGAGTTTTCCGCTCTAATGTCTGCAGGAAGAGCGTTCCAGGTCTTGGCTGCGATGTAGGGGAAGCTTAGACCTCCGGCTTGGCTTTTTTGATGCATCAGCGAGTAATTTCAGCACTGGACAGTGCCAGAGACACCCCCAGTAATCCTGTATGCCAAATGCATTTTTTAAATTGTATTTTTTAATTGGGGGGGGGGGGGCGGTTCGCAAAGCCACCAACCCAAACCCATGCAACCCCACCAACCCAAACCCTCGCAACCCCACCAACCCAAAGCCTCGCAACCCCACCAACCCAAAGCCTCGCAACCCTAACCCAAACACAAACCCTTGCAACCCAAACACAAACCCTAACCATTGCAACCCTAACCCTAACCCAAACCCTAGCAACCCCAACCCATACACAAACCCTAACCATTGCAACCATAACCCTAACCCAAACCCTAACCCTTTATTTCTAAGAAGTCAATGCAAAATCCAACGAAAATTATTCAAAGTGCATTTCGATGGAAAAGGCTTACAATGAATATATTTCGTTGGATTTTAATTTGATGAAAGTATTCTTTTGGGAACGCGCTGAGTCACAGGCCACAATTGATTACATCTTTGTTTCTAAACCCCTGTTACAGATGACCAGCGCGTTCAAAGTACTATGAACAACCGCCAGCGATCGTAATCTCCTGGAAATTATATGGAACATCCCCTGTAAGAAAAATGAAAGAATGGAAATGCAAATTGAGACCAATATACCAGACTCCCGAATCAAACTTACTGCAAATGCCATTAAAGAATTGACCATAAAGTATCAGTCTCCTCGGCAAACTGAGGAAACAAAATCATTTGATTACCAACCACTACTCCGGTACAAACACCAATCGGCAAACAAAAAGCATTCTCACATACTGAGAAATCACTCCTACAATAGAGAACTCGTGGAGAAGCGGTGAGAATTCAGAAAAGACAAGAGAATGGCAGTGTTAGGCAGAATCCTGTGCAGTTCCCTTAGGGAGCACTACACAGGATTAGGACTACAGGTGAGAGCAATAAATCCCCTTTGGTATCCGTCTGTACCACAAAGATTTAGTTGGTAGCTGTAGCTGAGCAGTCATACTTATCTCAAGAGGGAGATGAGCAGTATTCAGGGTTTACACAACAGGCCTACACGACTATGGCACAAGGAAACACTGACCAAAGCTTTGTATTAAAAAGTAGTTATATATTTTATACACTTCTAAAACACATGCATCACAGTCATCAAGCAGGTTAAATTAAGTCAAAGGAAAAATATACACACTCCCAATTTGAATTGTAGACCAAGTGAACCAGAGTGAAAACTGAGCAAAACGGCACAGTGACAACTACACACAAGGGATTCTCTAACAATTCCCCACAAGGGAGGGAAAACACAAGTTATCTAGAAATAGTTTCTTATACACCCTAGCAACACTTCCCATCAGTTTGTGGACCAGTTCAGCAAGACAGTACATCAGTATAGGCAATACATAAAAATGAAAACTGAGCAAAATGGCATTTCACAATGTTTAAGAATGGGAAGGAAAGGGTAGTTAAAGAAATAGGTGTGCCAACACAGTTCTCAGTGAGAACCAATCTAAAGAAAGCAGATCTAACAAATGTGACCAGTCTCAGTAGGCCTGTGCCAGAGTCGGTGGTACAGGGCAAGGAGCAAAATGTTCTTGTAACTGCAGTCAAGTCTTTGGTTAACGAATTTGAAAAGGTGGTTGCAGAAGTTGAAAAGAATGTTGAGAGGGGCGGCCAACCCAACAGGTAGGTAAAGGATTAGGTAAGGGCGGCCTGGCGGAACAATGTACCTTTAAATGAAGAAGAGGCTCCTGCGGTGGCGGTAGTTCCTGCAGTTCGGGTGATCCAGCAGAGGAAGAGAGGCTCTCGTCGTGGAATAAGGTTCGAGTTACTGCACTATCCAGGGATGAAACCAGCCGCGGTGCTGCCCGACGAATAAAAGGTACGCTCCTTTAAATCGCGGTTTGGGTGGACTGGAGCCTGGCTATCTGGCCTCCGAGTACAGGGTGCGGGAGATTCGACCAAGGAAGGTCCGGGAAGGCGATTGGCAAACTGGTTGGCCCCACCAGCTCAAGGGAAGAAGGCTTTTGCAGGTGAAGATCTTCGCTCGTCGTGTGGAGCAAAGTGGTGAAATGATGCAGCAGGGCTTCACCGGTGGTTCAGTCGAGCAGATGTCTTTGGCTTCTCTCCTATTCGGCTTCTTCGTTCCAGTGGCGACGTCTTGCTCTTCGTCCTCAGGACCCTGCTTTTATGCAAAAAGATCCCTATTCATACAGCCTAGCTGTCACTCACACAGTGGAGTGGTCATCTTGGCGGGAGACCGTCCAGGCTATCAGGATAGAGGATTAGGTAAGGGAAATTAGCCATAAAATGAGAATTCTCCCTAACAGGCAGGGACCCTGCCAAATGTCAAAAGCAAAACAAACAAAAAAAATCAAAGGGGTTACAAGAACCTACAAGGCATGGGTTAAATTCCATCGGGCAAAGCTCTACCAACAGGACGCGGAAGCCATTGCCAAAGCCATAAGCACACACAACTCCAGAGAATTCTGGTCCTTGTTGAGATCCATTGACACACTATTGGCAGATCGAATACAGACTATTGGGCAACATACGTGGGAAACACATTTTAAAAGTTTGTTTCAATCCGTCCATGACGAACATGAAGAGGACGTAAACTTAAACAGCTCCGATTAGATCAAGCTTGACAACAGAGAAGATATAGCAGACGCAATCAGAAAACTCAATTCCAGGGCTGCGGGGCCCGATGAAATTACAAACTTAAGAGTTAAAATCTCACTCCATTGAATGGGCAGCCCTACTCAGTCTAATCTGCGATTGTGATACCAATTTACAAAAAAAAGAGAAGAGCGACCCCCAAAACCTCTCCCCAATAGCATTGCTTGATGCCATTGGTAAAGTTTTTGGGGCACTACTGAAGAAAAAAATGTCAATCTTGGGCAGCATCTGCAACCTGCAACGACCATTTACAAGCTGGCTTAAAAAAAAAAAAATGCGGGGACCGCAGGAAACATCCTTATATTTAGTATTTTGAAGAGCAAAGCACTACAATACGGACTGCAGCTATATGCTGTGTTTATCGATTTTACCCAGGCATTCGATCGGGTAGAAAGACATCTCCTTTGGAAGAAACTCTGATTGAAGTGTCCACCAGAAATTTTACCGCCAATTCACGCCCTACATTCCAAAACAACAGTGAGATTAAGATTAAATCGACAGGGGGACTTATCAGCAGAGATCCCAACCAAACGTGGGGTTAAGCAAGGGTGTCCTCTAGCATCATCGCTCTTCCTGGCGTACATAGGCGATTTCCAAAGCACAGAAGCGGATGTACGAGCATTTCCACCAAAAATCGGAGGAAGAACGGTCTGGCGGCTGTTATACGCGGACAATCTAACATTGTTGGACCAGACACCTATCGGACTTCAGCGGCAAATGAACAACCTGCTTCTGTATACAAGAAAAAACTAGAGGTCAACAAAGGAAAAACAAAAAGTTATGATCCTGCAAAAAGCCAGCAGAAGATACGATACGAACAACTGGTACATGGCAGAAGCCCAAATAGAGACAGTCCAATGTTTCAAATACCTGGGAGTTACCTTGGACAGCTCCAAATGTGAAACAATGCAAGAAAACACATGGAAAAATCAAAATGCTTGCAGCTCAGGCTAAAGTGATTGATAGAAAAAGTGGCCGATATTCACTGATACCAACACTGAACTTCCATAAAATGAAGGTAGTCCCCTCTGTGACATATGGGGCCGAAGGAATACCAACTATCCCAAGTGAAATCTAACCAAACTAGAAGCCGCATTCTGGAGATCCGTTCTAGGCCTACCAAGGTCAACATCTGGAGTAGTTATCAGACGTGAACTGAGTCTAATGTCCCTTCAATGTACTGTTAGCTGCAATTCACTAATGCTATATAGCAAATGCAGAACAAACAGTAATCAAATATACAAAATGATTAAGAACTGCAAAAGGACAAATGCAACCTACTCACCGAATGGAAAAAGAAAATGAAATGTTATTGGATTCAGTTGGCAGTGAAGACAACAAACTCATTCAGAACCCACAGAAGGTCCTACAGAAAATTAAATAACTAGATTGGGCAATAACAATGGCGGCAAAAGACAAATTGACCACTCATCTTCCGTACAACAACAAAAAATTAAACGAGCTGCAAAACTTCATAATAAAATTAAATCACGGCATCTTTAAATGTTAAGAGCCAGACTCCACTTGCTTGCAACAAAATGAAATTCTACATATTAGGGGACTCTCCCAGACATCTACTTGCCGTTGCTGTCAAAACCAACCGGTACAGGTCAAAGAGTCTATACAGCATTTGTTGACTTCACTTTCAGGAACCCACCAGATCAGATCTCGTATCTAAACTATTTGTGCGACTACGATACTCAATGGAATGAAGAGACATGGCGGTACAGGTTGATGGGGGGCGACAGATCCAGTTGGCAAATTGCCACGTACAGTACATTGTAAATAACCTGCTACAGCGGAATTAGCCGACAATTTTTTTTTTAAAAAAAGACAAAAAAAAATTCAAAATGCACAATCATGCTCTGAACATTTCCTTTTCTTCAGAAGAAAAATGCTCAAGAGACAAATGTGTAAGACAAATACTTCGAGAAATATGTTTCAGCTTCATTTTGTAAAAATCTTTTGTGGATTAAACAAATAAAAGAATGGCGCACAAATGTGTGTTTTACACGCAAATAATTCCATGAATCAGGGAGCAAGCTGGTGAACATCATACAATTATCCTAACAGGAATTATGAAGTGAAACCAATAGCATTACTTTTGGGAAGAGGCACAACCAAATCACAGGCAAGTAATATACCCTTTTATCTATTTTCTGTTAGAATGGCGAAACAGTTTCTAAGGAAAGAAAGACAATACATATACTTTTCAGATTAGTACATCAAGGTAAGTAAGAACTTTTGTTCCAGGTTTAACCTTTTTGTTAGTTTTGCCTTTGGTGGGCTTCAGTACTGCAACCCCCCGCCTCTGGTTCCAGTGTGTCTGGCAGGGCAGCAAGCGAGGGAGGGAGGGACGGACGGAAATGCTCGAAACTCCCTGTCCTTAATCTCCTTGGTTATCTGAATGCACCTAATGCTGATTGGCTGAATGTCCTTGCAGGACAGCCACCGTGCTGTGTGATGATTGGCAGCTAGGCTGGGCATGAATTGGAGAAACCTGCATAAAAGGCCAGGTCCCTTGAACAGAAGGCAGAGTCTGGATGAAACATCAAACGAAGGAAACTGGAAGAGAAGCTTGCTGAACCCTCCTGGACCGTTGAACTGCCCAGTGAAGCCCTGCTGCAGTGCTGAAGCTCCAAATTCCGAATAGACTAGGGAAGCCCTGAACGGACAACTTCTTCCCTTGGGTTGGTGGGACCAACTGACCCAAAGACGAACTGTGCTGGAAGACCTTTCCCTGCTGGATGTACTTCTTTGCTGCTGCTGGAACCGAGTGCCATGGGTCAGGATACCCAGAATCAAGTGCATAGTCTTTAAGCCGGACCGGAGCTCCAGGAAGATCCTTAGGACCCCCCCGAAGGAGGACGATCCAAGCCTGACCCACCTCAGAGTGCTGGACCCCAGACGCAAGAGAAGTCTATCAAGTGTCCAAGAACCGTGGTGGTGCTATTGTCTGGTAGCTTAAAACGCGAAGTGCAGCTGATCGGAAGAGGGGCCGTAGAACAGACGACCTTCAAACTGCAGTGCAGGAGTCCTCCAGACGTCCTCCCTTTTGTCCCCACGACTGAGGCACAGGAACCCAGGATCTGCAACCAGAACAGAAGCCAGCTGAATCCTCTTCTTCAAACCTAAGGTACTGTCTTGACTAAGGGGCACTTACCTCCGTCTGTAGCTTGCTTGTTCTCACTGGATATTTGTAGTAGCCACTTTTTGCAGAGTTGATTTCAACTCTGCCCTTCACAAGCCTAACAGCTTGTGGCCCAACAGGGAATCCTTTACTACAAACTCTAAAAACACTGTGCAAGACTTGTGCCATCTAAAGAAGTGCCTCAGCTCCCTAAACATTGTTCAAATTGACGTTTGCTGTCCTGGCTCCCTGCAGACTCTAACCCATTGACTTTGGTTCATACTGTCCCTCACAGGTGGTGCATAAGTGTAACTTGTATTGCTGGGAAAGATCAGATGTAGACGTCATTGGGAGATTGAAAAATATTCACATGCTCTGAGAACCGGTTAGCCTTTTTCCTTCCCTAACTTTCCTTTTCCACAACCTCAGAATTGCATGAAGTACAAAAAGTGATACATCAATGCCAAACCTTGTCCTAGTAATTGAAGTCACCTCAGGATGTAGGAAGTGTGTGCGAGGCATCTCAAAAGGGTATCTACTTGCCCAAGAGTACAAGCATGGCGATTTACTAATATCTAGCCATAGACAAACTCAGGCAGTAGTTTGAGTTGGCTATGTAGACTCTCAGGTTTGTATATGCCAATTGTGGTTGCCGGCTAAAAAATAATTATAGTACATATGTACTTCATATGGGATACATTACTCGCCGTAATGGTATTTCTGATGCTTGGTTCTGCTTAGATGTACATGCTGTGCATAGGCTGACATCTAGTGGAAGCTGCAGAGTATTACAGTTGTTTTCGAAACTCAAAAAGGGAAGTCGACAGGGCATGCCAGTAACACTATCCCTAATGTGATGTCCATGGTCCTTCACACGTCGAGGTCCCTCCGATTGTTATTTTTCTGACATGAGGTAGCATGAAGTGTGGTGCGAGTACAGTCGTATCCAAGCAGATGCATATCAGACAAGCTCATAAGCATCTCTGAGGGGAGGAAGGGTGGGCACGTGTGAATCTAAGGAGATACAAGCATCAGAAATACGATTACAGTGAGTAATGTATCCCTGCTGAGACTTGTGGAATCTGCTTAGATCACATGCTGTGCATGGATTAGCGAGCAGTGTTAGGAGAAGGTGGTGGGATGTGAGAAGGTTCATGGGCAAAGAGGGGTCTTAGAACCGCTTGTCCCACCTGTGTATTTGTCTTGGAATGAGTGTCAATGCAGTAACGGTGTGAAAGTGTGTACTGAACTCCATGTTGCTGCTTTGCAAATGTCCCTCTAGACAGCATTTGCAATGAAAGCCAGAGTGGCTCCTGTGCTCCTTGTGGAGTGAGCTCTGGGCGTGAAAGGCAGCGTTTTGTTTGATAGGGAAAAACACAATTGTATACACCTAACTATCCACCTGGAGATGGCATTTTTTGAAACTCGGTCTCCTTCTCTGCCTGGTGCTATGGAGACAGTTCGTCTGTTTTTCTTAGCGGTCTGGTCTTGTTTAAATAGTAAAGGACTGCCCTCCTCACATATAGTGTGTGGAGTTTTACCTCAGCGTAGCTGGTGGGGTTCTGAAAGAAATAGACTGGTTTACGTGAAACTTGGAGATGAACTTAGGGGAGAGCCTAGGGTGAGTACATAAAACCAGCTTGACCTTGTGTATGATAAAGAAATGATCCTGCACTGACAATGCTTGTATTTCACTAACTATTCTTATGGAAGTAATAGCCACCAAGAAGGCAGTTTTGTAAATCAGGTGTTTAAGACTAGGCGTATGCATCGGCTCGAAAGGAGGTCCCCATGAGCTTAGCAAGTACAACATTGAGATCCCATTCTGGCGGCAGGTTTGAAATTGGAGGGTGGAGTCTCTTTACTCCCTCCATGAATGCTTTGATGACGGGTACCTTGCACCATGAGACCTTATTGTGTGAGGTGGTATATGCTGACAAGGCCGCCAGGTGGACCTTTACAGAGTTGAATACTAACCCCAAATCTAGCAAGTGGAGCATAAAAGTTAGAATGTGGGAAGGAGTACATTATATGGGGTTAATTTGTTTAGAGTGGCACCAAATTACAAATCTCCACTTGTCGAAATAACAGTGTCTAGTGTTAAGCTTTCTTGCTTCCTTCTGGTAGGTTAAGATGTCCAAACTCTGACTTCAGGAGCCATGCTGCCAAGTTGATTGAGGTTGCACTGTTAGTCCCCCCTGTGCTGAGTGAGCAGATTGTACGGGCATGGGAGCTTGATGGGATTGCACATCGCCAGTTTGCGCAGATGTGGATACCAAGGTTGTCTTGCCCACATAGGAGCAACTAGGATGAGCGTCACTTGTTCCTTGTGGATCTTGTTGACCACATTCATCATGAGAGGTGTTGGGGGAGGGGAGAAGCGTAAGCAAATTTCCCTGACCGGTTCATCCATAGGGCGTTCCCCCTTGGAGCCTGACTGGGGGAGCCTGGCTGGGGGAACCTAGACGCGAAGTCTGGTCATTGACTGTTTTCACTTGCAGCAAACAAGTCTATTGTGGAGAAACCACACTGAGAGAAAAGGTGCTCTACGACCCCTGCGTGTAGTCACCATTCGTCTTCCTCTGGTAGGGGATCCCTGCTCAGTGAGTCTGCCAGAGTGGAGTTCCCCTGGAACGTGCTGTGACGACAAATATTTTCCGTTTCAGTGCCCATCTCCAAATGTGTTGCGCTAGCTTGGAAAGATTTGGAGAACGTGTGCCCCACCCGTTTGTTATGTAAAACATTGCTGTAGTGCTGTCTGTCAGGACTTGCACAGATTGGTTCGCTAGTTGAAACTCGAATGCCTGAAGGACTTTGAATACTGCCAGTAGTTTTAGCAGATTGATGTGGTTCTGTGCAGCCGCCTGAGACCACAGACCCCGAGCTGTGTGATGAAGGCAATGAGCCCCCCACCCGGCGAGTGAGGCGTCTGTCATGACAATCGCTTGTACTTCCGGATCATGGAAGGGTTTCCCCTTCAGAAGATTTTCTCTTGTCCACCAGCAAATATTTTGTACTAGTGTTGGTGAAACGACCACTAGATCGTCCCACTGACCACTTGCCTGAGACCACCGTTTCACCAAGCACTCCTGCATGCGCAGGCGTGCGTGTGGGACCAGGTAAACGCAAGATGCCATCATGCCTAGCAAACACAAAGCTTTGCGCACCCTTATCTGGCAGCCGGCCCGATAATGCAGAAATTTGCAATAACATGTTTTGGACCCTTTCCTCTGACGGAAAGACCAACCCCTCTTCTGTGTTTATGACAGCTACTGGGAACTGTTTGGTTGTTCTTGGCACTAGGCTTGATTTTTTTCTCGATGGAGAAGCCCAATTGAAAGAGAAGGTTTATAATTCTTTGAATGTTTGGCTTATTACAGGCGAGTCTCCTCTAATTTGCAGGCAAGTCATCCAGGTAAGGGTACACTGGGATTGCCTCGCTGCGCAGGTGTGCTGCCACCACCGCCAGTACCTTTGTGAATACCCTCGGAGCAGATGCTATTCCGAATGGCAGCACCTTGAATTGGTAGTGCTTCGTTATCTTGAAACACAAGAATCTTCTATGCGCTGGGAACATCGAAATATGAAAATAAGCATCTTTCATAACCAGTGTTGCCATGTAATCCATTTTTTAGCAGAGGGATTACCTCTTGTAGCGTAGTCATGCAGATCTTGTGTGGCTTGACATTTGTTTGCAGGGCGTAAATCTAATACTGGGCGCATTGTTAGATCTTTCTTTGGCACAAGGAAGTCAGTGGAATAAATACCTTTATTTATCTGGTTGGCCGGGCCGATTTCGATGGCGTTCTTTATTAGAAGTGTGGCTATCTCCTCAAGAAGGATATGCTGGTGTTCTTCTGAGTGGATCTTCTGTCGTGAGGGGTGGTCGTGGGGTCGTTGGAGCAGTTCTATACAGTATCCGGCTGCTACTGTGGACATCACCCATCTGCCTGAGGTGATTCCCTCCCTCCCATGCGTGGGTGAAGCTGGAAATGCGGCGTCCTACTGGAGAGTCATGGGACGGCACCTGAAGCAGTATGTCACTGCTTTTGAGGTGGTGTGCCACCTAGAGAGGTGTTGTCCCGACCACAACCTCTGCGTTGTCCTCTAGGATAGCCTTGGGAGGATTGACCTTGATCATTTCCCCAGGAGGAACCCTGGTTTTGACTCTAGTTGGATCCCCGTTGAGAACTCTGGCCGCGGAAACGGCAGAAATGACCATTACCACTCTGCCCAGAAGCAACGATTTAAGAGCGTCATACTCTTCCTTGGCTGTCTCAAGGGAGTCTTCGACGGCCTTACCGAAGAGCACATTGGGTTCAATAGGCATGTTTATTAGGGTGGCCTGCGTCTCTGGTCTGAAACCTGACTGTCGCAGCCACGCATGCCCTTTAATAACAGTACCTTGAGCAATGCTGTTTTCCGGCATTGTCCGCTGCATCAAAGTTGGTCTTAAGTAAACAGCTTGACACTGCCCTTCCATCTGCAGCCACCTGTGCTAGCTGGGACTTCAGTGGCTCGGGGGCAGACGAAAGTAAAGCCGACACTTCCTCCCACTTGTGGCAGTTGTAACTGGCAAAAGTGTTGCACTGTTCGCAATTCTGGTCCGATAAACCGCAGAGGTGACCTTTCTGCCCATGGCGTAAATCTTTTTGCTTTCCTTGTCGGGTGGGGCCTCAGAGGAAGCAAGGGGGGAGCACGCTCTCTTTCTAGTTGTAGTCACAACTAATGAGTCTGGCTTCAGCTGCCCTCTAATGTATAACATGTCTGAAGGTGCAGGTTTAAATAGATTCTCTACAGATGAGTTTACAGCCAGTGTAAGGTTAGGGGCTTCTAACAACCGTAGTATCCTGCGCTGCACTGACTTCAGTAGAGGAATAAACTGCGCCACTGTTTTCTTGTCCCCAAGGATTTGTTCCGCAAAGTCCTTATCCTCCTTTACTTCTTGGATGTCAATTTGAAAGTGCTCAGCCGCCTTGGCTAGTACATCATTAAGAAGGGGTTGATTATCAATAAGAGAATCAACAATAGGAGTGTCTTGGTCAATAGGAGAGTCTATAGAGTACATATTGGCCTCTGGGTCAGCCTCTTGGTCCTGGTCATCCCCATAATAAGGGTCTTCTGTCTCATCATCGAATTGAGGGTCAGCTGCCTCTACAAAAGAGATCTTCGTGCTCCGATTCTGGGTCAGAGTTCTATGACTTTACTTTGCAATGGAATGGAACATCTGTATGAAACCTTTTAGAAGGGGGTTGAGTAGGTAGAGCAGAAACTTGTGACCAGAGGGAGCGGAGGTGGGGGGAGTGGAAACTCTGGAAGTATGCAGGGTTGTTCTCGTAGAAACTGGCCATAAAGGTCATTCTTCTCATCACGCTGTCCATGTCTTGTGAAGACCATTTTTTTGAATTCAGGACTACCTTCACAACCTTTGGTAATCCCAAGTCCTCATCTGTGGGAGGTATTACCTTAGATTTTTGTTTTTCTTTATGAGATATGGGCCTAGATTCTCTAGGTTTTTGTCTTTGAGGGTTTCTCTGCCCCTCTACCACCCCCCCCCCCGCCCCCAAGAGGTGTTTGAGGACTTCTTTTTGTGTTCCTTTCCCCCTCTGTGGAGCTCAGAGCCGTGTTTATCTGGCTTTTTGGGGACTACTATTTCTTCCGACGTGGAGCGTCAAAGTTCGTATGCAGGTAGGGCCGAGGCCTCGTCCGCAGACGATAGACACTCGGATGGAGTTTTACGGGCAACACCCTTGTCTTTCTACCCGGTCGTGCAGCGATCTCAAGTGAAAGTGCCCAGAGGACAGGGACTCAACTGACCTTTCCCTGGGTGTCGAACGTGGTCGATCACTCGACCCATGTGTCGAGTCTCGACTTGGGGTTATGCGTTTAGTGGTGGGTGTCTTTGTAGCGCCTCCGCCGCCGGGTTTAGTCCCCATAACATGGCCACCGGCCTGTCCTCCGCAGCCGGGGGCCTGCACTTGGGTAGCTGAAGCTACCCAGTCGCCCTAGTTGTCCGAAATGGCGGCGTTTCTGCCATCGCTTTAATGTCTTCGGCTTGAAGAGCCTAAACGCTCGACAAGACGTTTCAACATGGTCTCTTGGGAGACACAAGTTGCAGACTAAATGTTTGTCTACCCACAGGAATTTACGATTGCACTTGGGGCAGAATTTTTATTTTTTTTCCATAACTACAGACTACAGCAGCTCGGCGAAAAAAAGTGTAGTAAAGGGGGCATATCCATCCTAAAATGTCCTCCCCCCACCCCTTCTCCCTACTGTCTGGGTCGAGGCCCGGGGCGGCCTTCCAAGGCCGAACGGTCCGTCGCGGTAGTCCTTCGACGGGCCGCTATCTGTCTTCACCGGTGTGATGTTTCGGAGGTCGGTGAAGAAAAGTATAGATAGAATTACGATCGTAATTGAAATAAGTCAATGGCTTAACTCCGCTATACGCGTCCTTCTAAAATGGCGGAAAAAAACAATCTGAGGGACCTCGACACGTGAGGGATCATGGGTACAGTGGACGTCACACTAGGGATAGTATTACTGGCACGCCCTGTCGACATCCCTTTGAGTTTCGAAAACTGTAATACTCGCAGCTTTCACTAGATGTCAGCCCATGCACAGCATGTGATCTAAGCAGATTCCACAAGCCTCAGAAATTCTATATCGGTTTACATATGCACTTGATGGTTTCCGACCTTTCTGATTGTGTACTGCTGCTATGTCAATATGCTTGTACTGGAATGCACTTGCACTTTATGTTGTTGCTATGGGTCGTCTAATGTATGAGATCCTTCATTAATGCACTTGCACTTTATGGTCTTTTGAAACATGTTCCAATTCTATGGTTGCATTATTGACACCAGTGCACTTATCTCTAAGTGTCAAGATTGGCTATATACTTATAATGCAACTATATCTATGGATTCGCACTCCATAATTATTATCGGATTTGAGGCTTCTGGATACCGGGTAGCATGGTCTAGAACAACCAATATAAAATTGGCTGCCTGAAGAGGTTGGAGGATCTAAGGGACTATCAATGTCGATTCCTACCCTCTCAAAAGGAACTCCCACCACTGGGAGAGGCACCAAAGGTGTTACATTCATGGATCCACTCTTGCCAGATGTGTGACAGCTCCTACAGAATGTAGCTACATCAGACCCCAACTTAGGCCAGTAGAAATAGAGAGAAAGCCTTTCCTTGGTCTTCTTAAAGCTTAAGTGACCAGCCAAAGGAATCTCATTGGCTAACTGTAGGAACTGGTGTCTTATCTCCTGAGGCACTACAAGTCTTCTGTAGTCCCCTGGGATAGACTCAGTAGGTTCACTGTAGAAGAGGCCATCTTCCCAGTACAACCTGTGCTTCCCTGGCTCTTGCCCGTCCAGCTGGGAAGCTGCCTGTTGGCGAAGTCCTTCAAGAGTAGGACACACTGACCTCTGCTGAAGTCTGCCTTCTGCCAGTAAAGACTGCAGCTCAGGATGGTCTTTAAGATCCAGATCTCCAACAGGGGGAGAAGGTCTTCTTCCAGCTCTGAATCTTCAGCAGCTGATTAAACCTCTCCTGGTTGTTTCTCACACTCAGCCTCAGCTGGTGGAGCAGTCACAGGTGTGATTTTGGACAGTCCTCTCGGGATGTCCTAGTTGGATGCACAGGAGTGCCATCTTGTTTTTTTCTTGATACCTTGGGCGTCACCTTTGTCTCTTTCTGCTTTGATATAGCAGTTAGTAGCTCCTGTGGACTGGGTTTTATAGTTTCTCCTGTAACAACCTCAATGGTCATTTAGGGTGATCTCGCTGGCCTTCCTGGTCTGCTCCAGTTTCCTTTTACTGGGAGGCCTGGGGATGCTCGATACAATGCCAAGAGTTTTTAAGTCATTCCCCAAGAGGACTCTCCCAGGCACCTCACTATGTACACCAACAGGTATTCTGACAGTCATGTTGCACTGGATGAGAGCTGGTAGTCTAGGAAGCATTTGGACAGGGCCTCCAGCAAGCTTAGTGAGGCCTTTGGGTACCTTAGCAACATCCTCAGGTTTGAAAAGCGTCATCCACCGCTGTAATGCTGGCCCCAGTGTCTCTAATGGCAGGGGTCTCCTGACAAGGGGTGTACCGAATAGTGAAATTACTATTCGGCCGAATACCGAATAGTTAGTCCAGCTATTCGGGCAGAACCGAATAGTGAGCCGAATCGTTTTTTTAAACAAATATGTTTTAGAACATAATACACAACATTTCATTAAATAAAATCAGGAGACATTCTATTGCATGAATATTCAGGTAAATTAAATGGGCATATAGATCTCACTAAGTTTATTAAAAGCTTGTTAAAAGATCAAAAGAAATAAAACAAAAATGGGGAACCGCTCATGCAAAGCATGATCATTTCTATTTTGACTAGGTCAGTGCTGCCAGGTGCCTTTTCAGACCTGTAGCAGCATGTCCAAATGAGCTAGTATTTTAGCGAGAGTGGGTCACTTTGATTAGTTGGTTCAGTATGCAACCAACACTACTAAACACATCTTAAAAAGTGGAATTTGCAGCACGTTTTACCAAAAAGTGCCCCCTTAGGTATATTTATCAAGGGCCATAATATAAACAACCATAAAAACAAGCATTTGAAAACCTTTTCCTTAATGATTCGCCTATCATAGGCATCACATTGTAATCAGCCCCACTGCTTGTTTTGGTTTTGATAATAGTGTTCTGATGCCCGCGGCGTTACGCTGAATAGGTTAACTGCTGCCAATGGCCCTCGGGTCGTTGACCTTCATTAGCCTTTCTTTAAAGCCCTCCACGCCCTCACACCCCAAGAAGGTGAGCCCCCCGCATGCACACATTGTCATGCAGTTTGGGAAAGCCCCTGGTGGCCCTGCCTCTGGTGCCCTGGTGTGAAGCTAGCCCGGCTCTAGCCCCTGCCTTCATTCTCCTCCCGCAGTGTGCAGCTGCTGCAGGAGCCCTGGGTTGCCGACGCCATTCAGACAATGCTCCTGGAATGCCCCGGCCCACCTGACTGCCTGCTGTTGCTCGATTCCGGGGGAGGGGCTGCAGGACTGGCAGTGAGCTCACTGCCAGCAGCTCATCTTTCCTGGGGCTGGAGCAGATTGCTTCCAGTGAGAGGGGACTGGGGAGGCTCACTATCGGGGAGCGGCAGAGCCAAGACCTGCACAGTAGCCCGTCTGCTCCATGCAGGATTACATGCATGCAGACAAAGGGTAAACTATTCGGCTTCGAGTAATAATTATTCGGCCGAATGCCAAATAGCTAATTTCAGCTGGAATTACTCGAAGCCGAATTTCAGTACACCCCTACTCCTGACCATTTACAAGTACACTGTCCTTGTAATATACTTGTGCTTTCTGGAATTGAATTAGACATCTAAATTCTGCTGTTCCCACAGACCCAGTGACACTAAAGAAACTCTGGCAGAGACTCCAATGGGGTCTTCAGCCAATAATTGAAAGTTTCCACTAGCCATATGTACTTCTTCCTCTGGGGAAAAGGCTAAGGAGGCAGTGTGGATCCCTGAAGGTTTTCCCTTGCATCTGGGATCCCCTTTCACATGGTCAGTTGACCCACAAACATAACATTTTCGAAATGATTTGACAAATGGGAGCTTCTGCTGACCTCCCTCTGGTTTGGCACCAGAAGTTTCATTAGCCTGATTCGGTTTCCCTTGTGGCTCACCCTTATGTTGGGGGCCCTCTTTTGGATTGGAGTTATTAGAATTCTCTTTACTATCTTTCTTTTGCTGCTTCCCAACACTCCGTTTCTGAGTTGCGCCAGAATCCTTGTGAGTAGCCCTGTTGGCAACCCACAAGTCAGCAGCCTTTGCTACCTTCTTGGGATCAAGCTCTTTAGAGGTAGCCAATTGCCGTCTCAGCTCAGGAGAGCAGGCATCAAAAATAGATTCCAACATAAAAAGATTTATCATTCCTTCAAAGTGTCAACTCTAACACTCTACTCAACCATCTAAGTTTCTCAAACAGGCACATACCCAGGTAGCCCAAGGGATACCATCATTCTTTTTGATGGTCCTAAACCTCTTGACGTACTGGGAAGGCGTTTTCCCAAATCTAGCTATCAAAGCTAGCTTCACATTTTGATACTCCAATCTTTCAAATTTCCCCACCTCCATTACAGCATCATTTGCAACCTGTGGGAGCCTAGACATAAGCCAAGAAATCAACTGATTCCCTGTGAAACCCTGAATCCCATAGTTATACTGAAAAGCACCCAACCAATCCAAAATATCAAGTTTGACCTCATACATACTCGCAGCCTCCATAGGCATGCAAGGTCTCTTACGACTGGAAGACCTAGACGACTCTGGGATAGAAACATTTGAGAGACACAATTTCTTCGTTTTAAGATCATGATGCATTTCCATTTCCCTTAGTTTGAGTTCGAGGTTTACTTTCAGTTTGCATTTGGAGCCTCTTGAACTCTAACTCAAGTCTCATCTTTTCAAGAGACACATTCTGGACTCAGTACTGGACCTGGTAGGGTCCCTGTGGCTAAAGGTTGAGGCCCAAGAGCTTGTAGAGGTGCAGAGGGGCTCACATCCTGAGACTCCTCAAACCCTTCTTGCTCATCAATAACAGAGTTATGCTCTGAATCATTATCACCATTTTCCACATTTGCTGAGGTAGTAGGTGCAACAGACCCACTTCTCAGACTTTGATAAATCAAAAATCTTTCAATCATTTCATTTTTCTTTCCTTTAACAGGGAGATTCCTGATCTTACACATCTTTCAGTTGATCTACTGTTAGAATGATCAGGGCTTCCTGTCTGAAGTTATCCATAACAGGCATGATAAAATTGCTTTTCTAGTGGTGCTAAGCCTTGTGAAGGTTATTGGTATAAGTCTGTACTACACAGTTTTTGGTAGCGGAGCTGAGCCACCAGGCTTTTCTCAAGAGGTAACGTGAGCTATATGGATGTTACACAGAGGTCTACAATCACAAATAAACTCTTATACTCAAGGTTTCTTGGTGAAACACTTATTTATTCAACAGTCAGTTATAAAACATTCACTAGAACGAGGCAATCTATATTACACAAAAATATACTTCAGTACTTTACACTGTACGTTTGAGGCATTTAAACTACTTTGAAGGAGGAGCAAAAAGGCATAGGTTAACGAAAAGAAGATAGTTACTCGAATAGTTTGAGTTCGCCAGAGTAGCTGATTCAATACAATAGGTTAGGCCAAAGTCAATGGGCTAAAGTCTTGTATAGGATAAAGCAGTTCTGGTAGTTAAACAGAAAAGTTTTTTTTACTTTTATTTTTTACGGCAGAGGTACATAACAGGCACATAAATGGAGGCATTTAATGCACATAACAGGTATGCTTTGGAGCAGCACATTGGTCACAATACAGAAATCACAGCAGTGTCAGAGCATCACATAAAAGGATAGGGTATGGGAGTTCATGATGCAGGGATAACTCCTGATTGGGCAGGGGACAAGCCAGACCCGGGTGTACTTTCACCTTGATTGTTAAGATAGGTGGTGAATTCGACCCAGATATTCTTGGGGCGAGAGTGGGTGAGGAGCGTGTTTAGATATTCTTCCTCACAGTTGCGGGACCAGGTGAGCAATCGCAGCCACTTCTGGAGGACCGGGGGGGAGGAGCTTGTCCAATTCTGAAGTATACACTTTTTAGCTATCATACAGCTTATGTTTAGGAATTTAGCCATGCGTCTGGTATCATCTGTTCTCCATGCTCCAAACAGAACTGTTAGGGGGTCGGGATCAACTACAGTATCAGCAATTACAGCAAGTGTTTCTAAAACACTTTCTCAAAATTCAAGCAATTTGCCACATGTCCAGAAAATATGGAAGTGATCCGCTCCTTCCGCCCCGCAGCGGGGGCAGGGGTGCACAGCGGTGTGAGTGAACCTCAAGGTCCTGTGTGGGGTATAGTAAAGCCTATTTAAGAGTTTATACTGCATGGCGCGGTAGCAAAAGTTAAGGGAGACCTTTTGAGTGTGTTGGCACATTTTCCCCCAAATCTGATCAGTTATTTCCAGGCCCAATTCCGTTGCCCATTCAACCGGGCCAGTGTCCTGTAGGATCTTATACAGTGAGGAGACGACACCACGGGTGCCTCCCGAGTTGGCGATGTATGCAATCGCCAAGTTATCTGGGGGTTCATCCGGAAAGGAGGGCCATCTGCTGCGAAATGCAGCCCGAAGTCTATAGTATTGAAGGGTCTCCAGGGCAGATCTGGTGTGTCCCGGTTTCCATGTCTGTGGGTCAATGAACCTGCCATCTGGGTAGAAGTCAGACAGTGCCTGGGATCCCAAAGCCCCCCAGTGTTGCGCTAGAGCAGTATCATGGGTAGGTTCCAGACCAGGGGAAGTCCCACACCGGGAGCCATTTATAGTAGGGGGAAGGGCTCCGTTGTGGGACGCAACAGATGAGCCAGGCCCGAAGGGTCGTGCTGATCGGATCAATGGGAGAGTCAGGTGTGTAATGCTGGTGCAATATAAGGGACATTATGTTGGTGCCAGCAGCAGCCAGTCCCTCCAGTTTGACATGTGGATGCGTCGGAGAGCCTGGGTACCAATGAGAGGCGTGTTGGGCCTGGGCCGCAGTCCAGTATAGCGCCAGATCAGGAGCCGCGAGTCCACCATGGTTGTATGGAAGCACCATGTCGGTCCACTTCTTGCACACCGCGCCGGAGTGCCATAGGAACTGCTGTGCACATAACGTGTGTAGTTTGGCAAAATATTCCCTCCCCGGCCATACGGGTATGTTGCTAAAAGTGTAGAGAAGCTTGGGAAGTAAAATCATCTTGATGAGGGAGAGCCGACCAGCCATGGACAATGGGAGAGTGTGCCACCGTGCAATTTTTGTCTCAACTGTTTGTGCTGCCGCTAGGGACATTTTCCGTGAGCAAGGTGGGTTTAGTAAGGGATACTTGGACCCCCAAGTATCTGACACCATCCGGGGACCAGCGAAGAGGGTATTTGGTGGTGGGCTGTTGGGTAGATCTAGTGAGGGGAAACATCTCAGATTTTGAGTAGTTAATGGTGAACCCGGAGTGGGTGCCAATGCGAGTAATGTCTCTCAGTATGGGGTCAAGGTGGGCAGTAGGATCTCTGATGTATAATAGTACATCATCCGCATAGAGGGATATGATTTCGGGGTTATCTTTCAATCTAATTCCCTTGCGGGCATGGCGTGCGCGGATATAATCCGCGATTGGCTCTATTACTAGGGCAAAGTGGATCGGGGAGAAGGGGCATCCCTGTCGGGTGCCCCTGAAAAGTGTGAAGAGATTAGATGTTAATGAACAGGGACTCGCGCCACAGGGGAAGCGTATAGAAGTTTAATGTACCCAATCATGTTTGGGCCAACGCCCATGGTCTCCAGCACCAACCACATGTACCTCCATGAGACCATATCGAAGCCTTCTGAGCATCTAGGGTGACCACCACAGTCTGCGCATCCTGGTCAATACGGGACATTACATTAAACAGCCTTCTGATATTGTGGGAGGTGGAGCGCCCAGGGACAAAGCCTGCCTGGTCCTCGTGAACCAAGTAAGTCATGATGGGCAGAAATCGATTCGCTATGATCTTGGCAAATATTTTAGTGTCAAGGTTCATGAGAGAGAGAGAGAGAGAGATCTATATGACCCACATTCGTCGGGTTTACCAGGCTTGAGCAGTACCGTGATGGCAGCTTCACGCATGGAGGGAGGGGGGGGGAGAAGGATGGAAGTGCAGAGTGATTCGTCCCAGACCTCAAGCAGCTTGGGGGCCAGTATAGCAATGTGTTCTTGATAGAATTCAGTGGTAAGCCCATCTGGACCCGGCGCCTTACCCTTAGGCAAGTCTGAGATGGCTGCAACTATCTCGTCCAATGTGATCGGGGAGTCAAGTTGGTCACGGGTTAGGGGGGAGATGCATGTGGTAGGGATCTGGTCAAGGAGCTCATGCATGTGCTGTTCGGTAGGCCGGGAGTAGAGAGACCTGTAAAACTCAGTGAACGTGTCCAAGATTTGTTGGTCCGCCCATTGTACGTTGCCCTGCTAGTCTTTGATGGAGGTAATCTGGGCTCGGCCAAGTTCCCCTCTTACAAGTGTCGCTAGTATCTTGCCCGGCCTATCCCCCTCGCCATATTTCTGGGCGGGCGAAGTACTAGACTTCGTTGGTAGCCAGTGCATTGTACGTCTGGAGTTCTTCACTGATTTGGGCGAGTATGGCAGGGCCAGCACCAGAGGGGCACTGCAGCTCTAGTTGCCTCAGTTTGGCTTCGGAGCGACCAAGGGCAGCTCTGATTGCTTTCAAAACCCCAGCTTCCCTGGAAATAGACATACCCCTAATATACACCTTGAAGGCGTCCCACCTGACCCCAGCAGACGTGGCCTGGAGGGAATTGTGCTCAAAGAAGGATTCAATGTCGGCCAGTATTTCAGCCTTGAACACAATGTCCTTAAGAGCTTCGGATTTGAAGCGCCAGGTACTGAACGTCAGGACAGGTGTTCCCAGCTTAACAGACAGTGTGATCGGGGCGTGGTCTGACAATGTGCGAGGTAAGATCTGGGACCCCTCGACCCTGCCCAAGGTTTTGCATGATACAAGGAACAGGTCTATCCTGGATGAGCTGTCGTGCACCGACGAGTAATAAGTATATTCTCGCCGTTGAGGGTATAGCGTCCTCCAGACATCACGGATGTTAAGTGTTCTAATGTGGCCGTGTAGCTTACGTGCGGCGCCGGACAGGGATCGGGTAGCAGTTCCAGTTCTGTCCAGGACAGTCTCTAGGATGAGATCATGCCCCCCCCCCCCCCCCCATACAATCTGAACCCCCACATAGTAGTATGGTGGCCACAGTGTCGAAAAACTCAGGAGAGTCTACATTGGGACAGTAGGTGTTAACAAGCAGATACTCCTTGTTGACCAGCGTGCAATACAGTATGATATAGCACCCTTAGGGTCTATGTAACTTTTGTGATCATCGTGATCCATAGATCTATTAAAATTGATCTAGACCAAACCCTAGATTGGGTGGAGTAGGAAGTGAAGTACCTAGCGGGGCCCCACGACGGCGCCATAGTCGTTGGTATATGACCATTGGAATGCGTTTCTTGTAGGAATAGAATTTTACAATTGTGCCTATTCGCATAGGCCATGATCTTATGGGCCTTGGTATGGTTTCTCAATCCCCAGACATTCCAGGACATTATGGCGGTAGACATCTCAGTGGTTAACATTTCATCCCATGGCACCTGTCTAGTGGACATCCCAGGTCCAGCAGCCGCGTGGGCTCAAAAGGTTGGAATTGAAAGTGTGCTTGTGCCTCCACAATGCATGTGCCGCAGTACCTTGTGTGCCTTTTCTGAATAAAACCCCATACCCTCCCACCACCCTCACCACCAACCCAAGATTAGTAGTGTGAACATCACCCACCCTTATATGCACACAGCTGAGCCTTCCCCAACTTGGTCCAGCCCGTGCAATAGCCCAACTGGGGCTAACCCATATCAGAAGTGTATCGAAGAACAGTGCAATCGCAGTGGGGTGCGCCATTGCCGTGCACTAGCATGCTTGTAACCATAGGGGTTCCGTTACAAACAAGCAGTATTAGCGGTCATGTAGTGCTTGCCCCTGCATCTTTAAGTGTGGAGTAGGGACCTGCAAATGAAACATGTGAGCGTTGCAGTTTGGACATTAACGGTAAGTATGATCAAAATAAACAGTTAGTATTGCAATAGCTCAGTGGCGTGTATCTCCAAGATGCTAGATGACGTGTATACAGCCGGAGCAGTGCAGAAGGGTAAATAAGGAAACATGGTTGGCTGTAGGTAAGGTCAACGTTCAGTGAGATTCTTAATTCACATATGAGTGGAACATTTAGATTGCACGGGCCAACTTTAGAGTTCAGTCATTGTTCATGAGGTCATCGGCTGGAGGCTGCGGGGGAATATGTGCCTCTATGAACTTTACCGCTTCAGATGGCATTGTAAAGAAATATAGTTTATTGTTGAAAGTGAATTTCAGGTGCGCGGGGAACAGTATGGCATAGGGAATGCTCCTCTGAGTAATTTTTTCACTCCAAGAAATTGGCGACGCTCCTGCTGTACTCCAGTCGAGAAGTCAGGAAAGATTCTGATCACCTGTGATTCCATTCTGAGCTCCCCCTTTTCGCGTGCCAGGCGGAGGATCAGGTCACGGTCTTTAAAGCTGAGAATCTTTGCAATGATAGGTCTCGGAAAGTCTCCAGGTTTGGGGCGCGCAGACAGCGCTCTATGCGCTCTCTCAATGGTGAAGAAGAGGGACATATTAGGATTGCCCAGTAAATCTTTCAACTGGTTCTCAACTGCTAGTTCGAGCCAGCCCTTCAGCGCATTCTCCGGGACTCCGATAATGCGTATATTATTTCTCTGCGATCTAGATTCAAGATCGTCACATTTGGCTTTTACTAACTTCATATCTGTGACCAGAGTGGACACATTTGCATTAATGTCATCCAGCTTTTCATGGAAGACTGCAAAGTTTCTGGCCATTGATTCCATCATTACCATCGGGTCTGTGGCAGGCGCCTCAGCTGGAGGCGCGTCGTCCATCTGGTCGCTTGATGTGTGGTCCGAGTCAAACCTCGGGTGGCTTTAGCGAATTTGTCCACATGAAAAGAGGATGCCTATGGAGTTGTCTAAAACTCCATAATCAAAGAACACAAGAGTAAAACACACATCAAAATACATGAGTGGGAAAAAAGGGTCACACTCTCCAGGTAAATAAATCAAGTCCTCAAAATCCAGCAAAGTTGCTGGGGGTCTCTAAGGTGAAGGGAATTAGCACATTTTTGAGAATTCTCCTCAACATTTGTCATGGTGTAGGAAAGTGGGAAAGTGCTTGTATGGAAAAAAGGGGGCATGGAGTAGAACTTCTGAATATCCTACGGGGTAGGATGGGGAAAAGGTGTTATGGGAAAGGGGGTACCACGTCTCACCCAGTGTCCCACTTCCCGAGCACCCCCTAACCCCTATCCAGGGGATCCTCCCACACTGGTCCACCCCCAGGAACTGGATCCAACAGTGATGGCCGTGTCCTGACCACCTGGATGACAGATCCCCAGGGACTAGCGGGTGAGACACCTTCAGGTTTCTCAAGTTCCGAGGGTAGGTGCTCTCATAAAAATAAATCCAGGTTTAGGGTCTATTACTTGCTGTTACTCAGGATCCATTAATGGAAGATGCCAGTGCCCGTTTAGCAGTTAATACAATACATTGTATTTTGTATATCTTGTGATAATTCTAATATTTGGTTTAGCCGTTGTTTTTGGTCTTCGTGATTTATGTAGATTGGCTTTTTATATAGGTAATCTTATTCTGGTCTTTTGGGACAGATATATTCCTACGAGTACTTTAGCCTCACTGCAGTTTTGTTTGGCTCTATGAAATTCGGAATGCATCTATTGTTGCTATTTTATGACTGCTTGTGGTGAACAGAGTAGGGTTCACTTTTGTTGGCTTTCTGAATGTCAGAGTTTGTAATTTCCCTTGTTCCACATAGAACTATAGATTTTTTGGACCTCTGCCTCTATCACTTTGCCCAGTCAGTTCCACGCCAAAGCAATGAAAATTCACAACACCATTGTAGCGCTCCTCAGAGCCTTGCAAAACCATCATCACATCATTTAAACTGCGCTAGATGATATTTGAAGAACATTCATTGTTTGTTAAGGCAAAAGAATAATTGATCCCCATCAGTAATCTGATATAAATCAAATGCAGTATGCTTGAAGAAGAATTTCGCGATATTGTTCTTTTAACATACTAACTACAGAATGAAGATCTGCCATTCAAATACCAGGTAGATATTTGCTACATAGAAACTTATTTTTCCAGAACACTCAACTGTAGATCTCCAATATACATAACAGTAAAGTACTATGACAATAATTGCTGATGCAGGTTAAGATTAGATGAAATGCATTAACTATGATAAATAACCTGGGATTGCACACATCATTAACCTGGGATACCCAACCATACAAATATGATTATCTTTATAACGCGATCCGCAACGATCAAATTAAAAATGCTTTTTACATCAGAGTAACCAATGAGATAACTTGAAGATGAGATTTTTGTGGATGCACTGTCATTCAAGTAAACTAAAGGATACAAAAATGAACTTGCATGATAAATATGCTGTAATGTATTATTAGAGGACAACCAAACACAAGAGCTGGATAGGCTTGAGGTAAGAAACCGCAACCTTGGATGCCAATCGCTGCAACGTCACGCGTCGGAAATGCATGACGTCACTGCAACATATACGAACAGAAATCCAAAATGGTGCCTGCCCTACTAGCACGCAGGCTGCCGAACTCGGCTAAGTGCACATAACAGGGCACTTATGACACCAAGGTAAGCAACAGTATATTTTGATCAATGCAAGCTGTATAAGAATATTATACAGCTTTCATAAGAGATACACATCCTAATATACAATATAATTGTGTTTCATAGCTACACGACGACACGCAATTGTTAGGTAAGAATTACTGCAGTTCAACTGGTGACGACTACACAAGACTGGTCTGCTTGGTATTCGATAACCCAAATCAAAGTTTGGCTTCAGTTTTTAAAAGACAATAAAAGTTTTCTTATGCCAACACATTTTCCAGCACACAGAGTGACTTCAGTAAAGGTCAGTATTACACTTATTTTCAATTACCAATTCAGTTATTAAGTTGTTTAAGGAAGGAACGGTTAGAATAAGACTTAGAACATACTTTCAACAGTTTGTAAAACAATTACAATCTCCTAAAGCGAGGCAGGTAAACTTATCCCAGCAATAATAGTATCTACAATTATAATCTATGAGTGAACAAGGACTACCAAAGCCAGTAGGTTCAGAGGAGTGCCTTTAGGGAGCTAGGCCAGCCAAAGTCAATGGACAAAGTCAATAGTTCTGATGCACTTTTTCTTAGATAAAGTCTCGACAAAGTTAGTAAATTCAGAAGAAATTGCTAACTCAAGTGAGCTACTTTGTAGAGCGCACAATCTGTTAGGCCAGTGCAGGCGAGTTGAGATCAACTCCAAAAGTACTTCGCAAGATAGAAAGCACAACTTATGGCTAAAAAGGAACACCCCAAGCCCCACAGTACCTGTGATTTGAAGATGTTCCAGCTGGATTCCTCCTTGCTACAGCTTGGTAGACCCTTGTTCCTGGACCTTGGTCGTGACGAAAGGGAGGACATCTGGCGGGCTCCTGCGACAGTACTCCGGAGAGTGACTCCTCCGCAATAGATTTCCTTCATTTCAGCGGCACTTCAGTGCTTTGGCCCCTTTTTTCTCTGTGGCAAATGAAAACTCTGGTTGGAAGAAGCTTGCTACCTCGGTCCTGGACACTGGTAAGGGGACTCTGGATCAAGATTTCCTGCTCGAGTAGGGTCCTCTGGATGCCCACAAAGATCTGGATGATTCGGACTTCGCAAGACGATGCACTCGTCAATGGTCACAGGACCCCTAGCATTGGGCTTCTGCAGCTCTGGTGAGGCACAGCAAGTCAGGGGATGCACCAAATGGAGGCTTGTCTTGAGGCTAGATGGTCCCACCAGCCTAAGGGAGGAATTAGTCTTGTACCAGCCTTCCCAGTCGATATGAAAACGGGGTCAGCACAGCTGCAGGGCTTCACCAGGCACTTCGCGGTCCAGGAGGGAGCTGCTGGTGTCTCATCTTCAGATATTCCTCTCCAGTGGTCGACTCTGCCTCTAGCCCCAAACACTTTGGTTTGTATGCGATTTCCCATTCATTCTGAGCCTATGAGATCAATCAAACAGCAGGGTGGCTCTCCTTTCAGGACAGCCAGTCGGCCAATCAGGACTGGTTTCACTCAGGCACACCTAGGGATAAAGAACAGGGAAGTTTCGGGACCCTCCATCACTTCCTGCCTTTCCTGACACATTGGAGCCTGGGCGAGCTTCAGGGCTAAAGCCTGCCAAAAGGCAAAACACACAAAGGACTCACCCCGGCTTCAACTAACAGAGTAAAAGCCCAGAAGAAACTAAAACAGAAAACTGTGAAAAAAGAATGCAGGGGCCATTTTGGGAAAATGGACACCCATGGGGGCTGTACTGCAGATGAGGGTTCAGCTTGCTGTAAACATGCACACTGGTAGTAAAAGTAAACCACGGCCACCAGCCATTTAACGTTTGTTAGTCTAACAAAAAATGTTACATGAGAAGTGGGATAAGGAATTACTAAGTAACCCCCCCAGCACTCCACATAGGGTGGTGTGTGCTGGTTCCACAAAGAGAAGACAGGGATCATCTTATTATTCTTGCGAACGGTAGCTCACCCAAGAAAATGTATTCACACATTTAGAGAAGTTCAAGGGACTTCTCAGTGGCACTGCACCTAAGGTGCTGTGTGTCACTATACAAAAGTATGCTTATTGAGTTTGTCAGACTCCATAAAACAGTGAAACACTAAATTCCTAGTCAGGAAAAAATACGAGAGTGAGAAAAGGTCCCACTCACTCAGGAGGAAAAAAAAAAAAATCACAAGCCTCAAGTCCAGCAAAAGAGCTGCAGGTCTCCAAGGTTAAAGGTAATTTGCACAGAAATGAAAATTCTCCAACAGTAATTCAAACTGAATGCAAAGAATATTTATATAGATTAAACAACCAGTAAATGTTTATGTGAGAAACTTACTTTATTATGAGAACTATCACTCACCAACTGAAATAAGATACAGGGAATACTATATTCCTTTGTATTACAGTATACGACTATAAAAACATCCAGTTTACTCACCTGTGTAAGAAAAATACGGACCATTTCCAAACTGTTCAAGCAACAGCCAGTAACCATACCAGTGAGCAATTCACTAAATAATTTGCGCTTGGATTTATTATCGTCTGGCAAGCTGATACCATCATATATCCTCAACCTGCAGGTTGTGGCGACTATTTCCCCACAATATCATACCAGTCAAAGGAAAATCTAAACTGGCCACTGGGCATGACAATTGGTGAGTCTCTTCACCCAACTTCCACTAAATTGGATATTTGAGATATCTTTTGCTTAAATTGATATTTATCTATATAGTATTGAAGGTAGGCACTGAATATATGGTGGATTGACATATGGGCACTGGCATCCTGGATAGCACATGTGGGTCATCACCATAGTTTACTGGTGACAATGTATCAAACCTACACGCTTTATAAAGAAAATTGCAATTTTTTCTTTTCTCTTTACAATGTATACATATGGGTCTGATCCTGTAAATGAAAAAAATGGTTCTTTTTTGCTCATTGTTTTTGATATATTGATGATTTTGATTGTTGGTCTAGATCCCTCATGATACACTTCCCCTATTTTCTGATACCGCTCTTTTTTTAATGATATCTTCATGTTGCATTCATTTACTGGACTGACTGATGGTCAAAGTAATGTCCGAAGTACCATTTATGTATGCATGTAGTTGCCAATATTAAGCCTTAAAAAAAGACTGCATAAGGTCGAAACACGTGTTGACTTGGTTAGGGCACAGTTCGGTTTTGTTAAAGTAATGACACACTAACATTGATTATTTAGTTAATAAAAATCTAATTCGATTTTAGTATTATCTGTATCCAAGAGGTCAGGGCATCAACTCTTGAAAGCCGAAGCATGGAGCGGCCTATACAAATTTTAAACAACCAAGTAAAAACCATGTAAGATCTCTGCCTCACATCGTTTTCCCCCCCCATCTCGATGTCGACCTAAAAGGTCATATAGCACTACCTTTTTAATGCCAATATCGTTTAACATACGAAATATCTTCCATAGCCTCTATTGATGGAACTAACGACAAATGCTGCCAACACTTGCAACATAATTGAATGTTCTTATAGCTTGCCTGCAACCTCTGATATATGCAAATACATTATCAATTATCAACGTAATATTGCAGCCGCGTTGAGCATATAACTGATATTTAACGCTTACTGTTTCTACGCCTTCACACAATTGCTGATGCTTGTGCATGTGAATGTATACTTGCACAATTAATCCCTAGGGAGACTACTATATTCCATTCTCATAAAGACACCCAATAACTAGCCATATGTATTGAGTGATCTTAGCCTTGGTCTCCAACCGCAAGGATTCTCTGCCTTTTTGGAACATGGACTTTGTGCTGAATGGTTGCATTCATAGATATTCGGCAGCCTGCTAACCATATCATAGCAATGCATTCGCCTGTTGTATTACTGTATCCCTGGGAGAGCCCCGCATTTGCCTATTGTACTATTGTATTCCTTGGTGAGCCACGCTTTTGCCCATTGCATTGCTGTATTCCTTAGGTTGCCTCGCATTGAGCCTCTATTATTGTACTATTTGGTGGGACTCATTCGTCTTTTGGATTTTTGTACTCCTGGGCGAGCCCCGCATTGACCTAATGTATTACTGTATGACTAGGAAAGCCCTGTATCTGCCTATTGTATTCATTGGTGAGCCTCGCATTTTGAGCCCCTACATTGCGGTATTCTATGGTGAGCCCTGCATTCGCCCATTGCATTACTGTATTCTACAGTGATCTTCGCATTGAGACACAGCATTGTGATACTCTATGGTGCGTCCAACATTTGCCCATTGTATTGCTGTATTCTATGGCTACTTCTAAAAGTTTTATATTGCCATTCAAACCTTACCACTGATTGTGGGATAGCTTTCCTGGCACAGCAGCATACCACACAGCCTGTCATACACAATTGCTTCTGTACCACTTTGAATTAAGCCTCAAATGCCGTGCTACTGCTTCTGCCAATTTTACTGAGCCCTAGCTCACCGGCGTACTGTATACCACACGTTATCACCCCATGGGGAACAGCCCCCCCTCTTATATATCCCAACCACAACATGCGTGTTGCCTACCTCCTCCTCCTAGCTACCTTACTGTTCAGCCTAGCTCAGGCTCACCATCACCTCACGCTAACCCCTTCTTCGACCTCAGAGCTTCCCAAAGTCACAGCTAATATGACCCTACCACCTTCACTAGGGATCAAACCTTCGAAATTCCTACCTTCCCCAACACTAACTCACACCACCTCTACATCAGACCCACAACATTATTGCCTGAACTATGCAAAACCCCCAAGGCCTCACACCAACACCAATTTGGATACAGTAGCAACCCTAACACCAGCACAATGGATTAATCTATATGCCAGGAAACCCACTCCTAACCAACCTTGCTCTACTAGTCAGAAAAACCAGGCTCTGCTCTAGATTGAATAACCTTGCCCTACAGTCTAACTTGCAAGACAAACCTTGCACTCCTAACTTGACAAATTTTGCTACCTCACAGACACCCAAGAAAAATAAAGCTTTTCTAGAAAAAACTCCAACCAATCCCCCGGCCGTGACCATCCCCCCCAGCTAAAAGGTGCTCTAATCAATGCCAGATCGCTGGTGGCTCATGCCACAGGACATAGCCGATCTAATCATCACAGGTGACCTAGACTTCCTAGCTGTATCCGAGACATGGCTTCATGAAGCAGCAAGTCCCTCCCTCGCATTGGCCGTACCCGACAACTTCACCATTGTGAGAGCGGACAGTCTCGTCAAAAGGGGGTGGTATTGCCAAGTCTAGCCTATGGCTCAGAGCAACCCCCTCAAGTCCTGTAAACTACTCGCAGTTAAACTTCCCACGTCTGGGAACTAGAGTGCGCGCCTCACCCCTTCTTTTTTACATATTGGTCAGGGAGTCCCGGGCTCCAGAGGCAGCGGCACCGGGGTCACCATGCCTCACTTAGGAGAGCCATATTGATGGCTTTCCCCCCACCCCTCACCATGGGATTCAAATTGTGCTAATGGAGGGGAGTTGGTTCCTGGTAACCAGAATAACTACAGCTACCAGAATCCTTTGAGAACAAAATTTACACTAAATAGCAACACCTGAATAGACTGCCTCCCTGATGAATGTGAGACATGAAAGCGCTTGGCGGAGAAGAACACAGTAAATTGCAGCAGGTATCTAAAGCTGGGAACTAGAGTGCGCGCCTCACCCCTTTGTTTTTACAAACGTCCCACGTCCAAGACTAGCACCCTTACCATTCACTTAATATACAGACCCCCCTGGCCCTATTGGTACAGTCAAAGAAAATGTCATGCCATTACTTTCAGACAACACCAAGCCCTCATCCCAAATCTTGTGGCTAGGTTACCAAGCCCTCATCCCAAATCTTGCTGCTAGGTTATTTGAATTTGGGTTTTCTTGACCCAAACGATACACAAGCCAAGGCACTATCCAAGGTCTTAGCCGAACTGGGCCTTACTCAAAGAGTCAATCAACCTACCCACGAGAAAGTTAGAACTCTTGACTAGGTAATGGACATCAATACAGAGACCACCATATCATCTATCCAACCCTTAACTTGGACAGATCACTTTCTCCTCTCCTTCACCACTCAGACCAAGCGAGTATAAACCAAAACCAATCAGATCGCGCCGCCCCTTCCAAGGAACAAACGAAATATAATTACTGCCAGGCTCTTGCCTCTCCTACTACCGACCTTGAACACTGCTTCAGAATCAGCAGACCCAGCCGAACTAGTTGAAATGTACAACGCCACCATGACCTCTGCGCTAGACCCCATTGCGCTTCTCAAACTGCTCAAAAGCAAGCCCAAAGCCCCTAGTTCACCCCCCCAGTTAAAAATCATGCGTGCAGAAAAAAGAAAACTACGTTTTATGGAGAAATCTCCTGTCCAAAGAAAATAAACTCAACTTAACCGAATCAGCAAGTAAATACAAAGCTGGAAGCCTGCAATGTGCCCTGCTCCTACTACTTGACTGGTCGGCCGCCTTCGACTTGGTGGACCACACTATTCTCTGTAAGCACCTGTCTACTGTGGCTAACTTCTTGCATGAAGCCACTGATTGGATCCAATCCTTTGTTAATAAAAGATAGAGGGTTTTCTCTCAGGCAGCTGGCGCTGACCCCTCAATCACATGTGGTGTCCCTCAGGGATCTCGTGTGTCCCCCGCCATGTACAATATATTCACCAAACCGCTATTCGATAAACTGGACCGTCTGGGGGATCATCTACACCAACTATGCAGATGATACTCAGATACTACTCCCCTTAACAGGCAACTACGACCGATATCTAACCTTCCTAAACACCTACCATGTCCTTCAGGCACGGATGACTGTCCACGGGTTATGCCTGAATGACGAAAAGACAGAAATCCTAATCCTAGGTGCTCCAGCCCAACTCAAATTATGCACAACAATCTGCATTTATTATTGATGGCATCACCATCAAAGTGGCTAAAGAAACTAAAACCCTAGGCTTCTACTTAGACTCCACACTGAACATGGGAAAACCAAGTCAACGCTACCTCATCCGCCACAGCGTACACTTGTAAGCTTATACATGCCTGCAAACCTTATCCACTAAGAGCAGTACCACCCTAGTGAGAGCCCCAATTCGAAACTCAACTACGGCAATGCCCTCTATGCAGGATCCAGCAAACTAATCAATAATAAGTTTCAAATCCTTCAAAACAATTGATCCGCTCTAAGCATTCCTAAAAGAGAACATCTCTGCAGCCAGAAGAGAAACCAAATGGCTTCCCATCAAAGATAGAATCCTATAGTCTCAATCACCCACAAATGTCTGAATAATGCTGCCCACTTTGTACCTCCAAGAAAAAAACAGCAGAAAATCTTCATCTCGCCCTACCAGAGTAGCCCAACCTTACTGTATAACGATACCCAGTCCAAAATGCCCTCTACTGGAATGCACTACCTGTGCACCTGCGAAAAGACCAAACCTTCCTAAGTTTTAGGAGGAATACAAAAACCCGATTGGTCGCCAACATTGGATTTCCATCTCCATGCTCTGTATCTATACTCTTGGCTTTTGTATGATATTGTGGTCTACTTGAAATATTCATGTACTGTAAATTACTGTGCCACCTGCAATTCAACATACACTGTACATAAAGAAAATGTATATTCTTGTCATGCCCAGATATCTTCGGGTGAGGAGCACATAACAAAATAAATCAACATTAAGGAAAAATATAAGAACACAAAGCCATTCCATTATACCCAGGTGCATGAGACACTTGGCTTGCCCTAAAATACATTCAAACTTAAGCTTAGAAGCAAAATCCAAAACTTACACAAGTCTCAATTTCTCAATGATCCACATCTGCATCTGCATCTGCATCTTCAAACTGTCCTGCAACCGCTGGTGTTGAATCCACATCCATTCCATCTGGAAAAACAAGTGCACCAAATAAATATTGTCATTTAAAAAGGCATAAGCACCTGATGGCAAGGGGACAAGTCTGAACCATGTTTAGCACTTTTGCTGTTTTCATACATGTTATCAGAGCCATCACTGCTTTATTGCATGGCCTAACTGAGATCAATGTACACACATGAACATTATGTTTAGAGAGGTATATAGTAGCATCCGTGGGAACCTCAGATAGCCACCATTCCACAGGTGTAAGCTCTCAGCTAGTTGGAGGGTGGCTGGTTCAATTAAACTTTTTGCTCATCATATTGCACCACAACAAATTACCATGTTTGTTAAAGTGCCAGGTGTCTCTGGAAAAGGGCACAGGTTCATCATTGGCTTTACCTAGGAAAGAGGTTCAGAATGGTTGGTAGTTGTCAAGTTAGTTTGATTTAGTGCGGCTATTAAAGGGGTGCACTACTTGTCCTCATTTTCGTGTTTAAGGTACAGTATTGGATTACAGTGGTGGTGCAGACGTTAAGCTACAGAAGAATTAAATTGCCATATTACTAGGATTAAGTCGATGGTAGTCAGAGGCTTAACCCTATTAGGGGCAGGGGAATAGAGACCCTCCAAAGTGGGGTAGATAGCCAAACAGGGAGTAGTGAGAGGGGTCAACTTTGTAGAGGTTTGTCATAAGATGCCATTTTATCAACAACAAAAAGGGGGGTTTGACCAACGCTTCACTCTCCCTACCCTGACTAGTGTTCCCCTGCCTATCAAAGTAACCTAACGGAAACACTAAAAAAAAGGAATCTGTCACTCACGCTTATTCATACAACAAACTTAGCAATGTCATTTATGGCAATTAAAATATAAAAGAAATAACGGTTATGTTCCATATAAACCCGATAACTATTTCTCCTTGTAACCTGGGTGAGATCCCCTTCCCCAGGTTCAAAAAGACTTCAATCATCAGTTCCAAAAAATGAAAGTTCTGTCTCGCTGCAAAGTTCTAATGATAAAGTTATTCTTGCTCCAGAAAGTCTTTCACTCGGATTTGACCAACAGTTCAAAATATTCAACAAGACTTTTTCTCCACTTGAAGCAGAGGGTGCAATACAACAACTTCTTTGAAAAAAAAAATATCCACAGTTCATCTGAATCAAAATAAATGTCCGTCACGATGATGCCATACCAGTTCACAAGATACTTTAGTGGTCTTGCCACCACTTCTTCACAGTCTTTAAGCACAACACAGTACTTTAATGACTTCTACCTGGTACACTCACCTATGTCTCTGCCCACTACTACTAATACTAATACTCGCCTGCCAGGACCAATGAAAATCATTTAACACTACTACAGGTACTTCTGTGGTAAAGTTAATTTCAAACAACTTAGCAAAGTCTTTTGATTTTTCCACAACATCAAGTTTGACAACGACTTCTGGGAAGACATGAAACACATTGGTGCCGTTTGTTCCACCCTTGTGATTGCCACATGCAATGCAGGTTATGCTCCTCTCTTCCTGAACACTATCAGTAAGGCAGCTCTCCTGCCACTCTTGTTTTCCCACTTTTATATTAACCAAATGCTGATAATGACTTTTGCTCTAACTCTCTTCTTTGGCTTAGACAATGCTCGTTTAGGTCATTTACAATTGCTTCCTTCTCACTCTGGCAACAGGGTTTACCGACAACTTGTTTCTTAATTGTCCTCTTTTGGCTTTGGCGATGTTGGTTCTTATAAACTTGCTTTGATAGTGCCCTCTTTCGACTCTGCAATAATTTTGTTTATTTCTTATTAGATTTTGTTAAGAAACCGGTACAACATTGTGACACTCCCGTGTCAGCCCCTTACCGTAGGATCTTCCTAGCACTTGGGTGGGTTTTAAAAGCAATCCACTCGATTTGGTGTTCCTCTCCCTGGCCCTTTGGTTCCAGCAGCAGAAGTACAGCCAGCTTCGAGAGGATGTCCAAACGAGTTCACTTTGGAGTGGATTGGTCCCACCAACTCAAGGGGAGAAGTCGTCCTTGCAGGCTTCTCTAGTCGAGGTGAATTCAGAGCTTCAGCACAGCAGCAGAGCTTCACCGGGCAAACCAACAGTCCAAGAGTTGCAACAGGCGTCTCTTCAAAGTTCTTCTTCGGATTCCTTCGTCCAGTGATTGACTGCTTTCCAAGCCAAAAAGCCTTGCCTTTTATGCAGGTTTCTCCCATTCATTCCAGCCTAGCTGTCAATCACAGCAGGGTGGCTGTCCTTGGCAGACAGCCAGGTGGCCAATCACCTGTGGATGCATTCCTGTAATCAAGGGGATTAAGCACAGGGAGTTTCGAGCACCTCCCTCACATCCTGCTCCTGCCAGACATACTGGAGCCAGCGGCGGGCTTCACCCGTAAATCCCGCCAAAGACCAAACGAACAAAGGGACCATACCTGGTTCGGCATGCAGAGTAGATCTCAAGGAGCTTTCCAACAAGAAATGGTGAAAAAAAGACGACCAGGGCCATTTTGACAGGATGGGCACCCATGGGTGCTTCACTGCAGCTTCGAATGCAGCCCGCGGTAAAAACTCCCAATGGTAGTTAAAAGTAAACCATTGCCACCAGCCATTATTTGTAGAAAGGGCAACATAAAAATGTTACATGTGAAACTAGACAAAGGGGATACTAAGTAAGCCCTCCAGCACTCTATTGGAAGATAGTGTGTGCTGGGTCTAGAAAGTTAGTAAATTTCACTTCACTGCTCTTGGAAACAGTTTATCTAAGAGAAGCTATTTACGCCTTTGGGAAATCTGAAAGACTTCCCTGTGGCACTGCCCTGTGTCACAATATAAAAAGATGATGCCTAACATACACGAGAGTGGGAAAAATGGCCTCACTCTCTCCAGGTTAAAAATCAGAAAGTACTAGAGTCCAGCAAAAGTGCTTGGGGGGGGGGGAGACTCTAATGTAGAGAGGAATTAGCACATTTCTGAGAATTCTCCCTAACAGTTTCCTTACCAAACGGAATCCCCTGTATCGATTGGTTGGTCCTAAGGGCTATTAAGAAAGGCTCTAGGTGGATGGCGTAGAGGAGCTGGGAGAAGGTGCAGCCTTGCTTGGTCCTGCTTTCCAACTTGATTGGTAAGGACAGATCTCTGTTGATCAAGACCTGGGCTGTTGGATCTTGGTTGTTAACACAGATTCTGTTAATGAAGCCTGCACTGAATCCCATCCTCTCTATGGTGCTGAATAGGGAGGACCATTGGACCTCATCGATCGCCTTTTCAGCCTCTAAAGAGGATGGCAGGATCTCTTTTGTTGGATTTTTCTCAATGATGTGGCAGACTCTGCATGTTATCGTGTGTTTGTCTGCGTTATATAAATCCGGATTGGGTCGAGTGGATAAATTGAGGGAGGAGGGGTTCTAGCCTATCAGCCAAGATCTTGGTGTACAGCGTAGCCTCTAGGTTTGGGGGCGATGGGCCTGTATGACCCGCATTGTGCAGAGTCCTTAGCTGGTTTGGGGAATAGCACGATTTTAGCTTATTTTATCGTACGAGTGATGCGACCGGAGTCCCTGAAGGAGTTGAACAGTGAGGCCAGCCTAAGTGCCATGGCCTGCTGGAATGCTTTTTAAAATGCTGCTGCGTACCCATCTGGCCCTGGGGCTGTATTAAGGGGTAGACTCCCGATCGCTTGTCCCACTTCCTCCTGCGTGATCACGGCTTCTAGTGTTGGTCGGTCCTCTAAGGTCATTTTCGGGAGCGCCAGTGAGCTTAGGTATGCCTTCTGTTGGGCTGCACCGGGTTTGTCTGATCTATGGCGTGTGGAGTAAAAATTAACAAATTGGTCTGCTATTTCGGGGGTAGTGTTCACTTTAGTGCCTTGCGAGTTACAATCCCCTGGTTTATTTGGGAGGCTGCTTTCTGTTTTAGTTGTCTGGCAAGCAACCTATCTGCCTAGTTAGGGTTAAAACAGAGATATTACGTACACGCTAAGAGGTTCCTTTCTGCTTTCCTTGTCTGGAGGAGGTGTAGCTTGCCTTTCACGTTCTGGTATTCCCTCCGTAACTTTCTACTGGTATCCTGGACCATTCTACCCAGGATGTCCGAAAGGTCATCTTTCAGCTCCGTTTCCAGGGCTCTCAGTTGCTTAAGCCGCCGCGCCCTGAGGGCTATCAGTTCCCCCCCTGAGCATGGCCTAGAAGGCATCCCATACTACCGCTTCAGGAACCCCGGCTTCTGCGTCAAGATCAAAGTATTCCTTGATCTTCACTTCCATTTCTTTCTGCATAGCTGGGTCTGTGAGCACCTCCTGGGGAAAGCCCCAGCTGCACAGCCCCCGCTTTTGCCTTTTGAGATTGAGTGTCATGGAAATGGGGGAATGATCTGAGAGTGCAATGGTGTGGATGTCCATCTGTGTGATTCTGCCCAGGAGCGTTGTTGATGACCATGTAAAGTCTATGCGGGAGAAGGAGAGGTGCACGCGGGAGTAGAACGTGAAGCTGGATTCTGATCCCTTCAGTGATGGCCACACGTCTTCGAGTGTTCAGTGTTCTATTTTTAATATTAAGGCCACTGTTGGTGGGGTGTGGTTGCGCGTTTGCATTGGGCTCCTGTCTTTCTTTGGGTCCCAAGCCATATTGAAATCTCCCATCAGGAGGATCTCCCCTTGACTGAATGATTCCAACTCTGATAGAACAGTCCTTAGGAAACCATCTTCCCCGGAGTTGGGGGCATATATTGTCGCTATTGTCAGAACTGTTGTGACTATTCGGATGGTGACAAACAGGTATTGCCCCTCTTTGTAGCCCTCGTTTGCATGGCTAGCCCTCGTGTTTAGTCGCAATTAGGACCCCCGTGACTTTACCCTGGGCATTTGCCTGAAATATCGCGGGTAACACCTTAACTTCAGTCGGTGTCTGTACACACGCTCGATATGCATTTCTTGGAGCGCTAACATGTCTGCAGTGTAAGTAGCCTTTCCAGCTTATTCCTTTTCACTGGGGTGTTTAGGCCCCTTATATGATGTGTGAAGAATTTGACCACCCTACGTGATGATTCTCGAGTGCTTAGGAGCCAGTGCTCTGGGAATAGTTACCCCCAACCAAATATAACCGTGTTGGGAGGCCCCCCCCCCCCCACTTGGGCACCCCAATCCCTTCCCATCTCTACCCTTGGTTCGAGTACCATTGAGTATCCATCCCTTCCTCCATCCCCTCATCCACCCCCGCATCCCCCTCTCTCAGGCTTGGGAGATACATGGGTATTGTGACTCACACCATGGCGGACGTCTGGGAGTTGAGCTCACAGGTCCTACCAGGGTCAACTTGTGGGGCGTCCTAATGCCCCTATGGTGATTCCAAGTTCTTCCGGCCATGAACTGACTCCTTCCCCTGATTCTTCAGCTTGGACTTTGTGCTGGGGTGTTATACGCTGTCGGTTCCCGGTGTCACTTTCCTTCCAAATGTGCATCTTTTTGTGGGTCCTGGTTTTGTGGGCCCCGTAGCTGTGGTCTCCTGTGGCTTCTCCTTGCTGGTGTCCATTCCCACGACTTAGGTGTTGGGGAAGCCGCAGCAAGTCCCTTATTCCCGGGCAGTCTTCCTCATTGCGTAATAAGTGTGCCCCTTCCTCCCTTCTTGTGATCTTGTGTTGGCAGCCTTCCCACTGGAAGAGCAGTCCAAAGGGGAATGTCCCTTTATATTTGATTTGCTTGGCCTGGAGCAGTCTTACCACCACTCCAATTTCTTTTCTGGAGGGTTGACTGCCAGATCTTGATATAGGCGAATTTCCGCTCCATTAAAAGGAGTTTGGTTCCGCTGGGCGGGCCACACGGAGGATAGCCTCCTTTTGAGGGTACCTTGACACCACAACGTCTCTTGCCCGCGTTCCCGGTTGGGGCCAGTCCTGTGGATTCTGTCAATTGGGATTTCGTCCTCAGCACTATGTTTGCAGTGCTAAGGATGAGATAGCTTGTACTTTTTGGCACTTCACTTTGAGCGATCGCCGCACAAATGTGAAATCCAATCTCTGGGCTATGCGAGGAGAAGGTTCCGCCTCACTGCCCGGGGTTTGGATTTCCTTCAGTTTCACCTCAGCGCGCGTAGGTTTCTACTGTTCTCTTCCCCCGATCTCTGGCATTATTATGCAGTTTAGAGCGAGGGAGGTGTCGTTGGAGAGGGAGGTGACAATTCCAACACCACCTTCCTTGAAGCATTGCAGGGCGCGGATTGCTCGGTCCGCACCCAGCAATGCCACTAGACCACCAGGGATCTGTTTTTAAAGTGAGGGGATGAGGCGGTGGGGGCGGGCGCAAAGCATGGGGCAGTACCTTTTGCCCACTAATGTGCCCATCTGCCCCAAGTGAAGGAAAGAAAAAAAAAAAAAAAAACACTAAATACCTGTTTTGGTGGGGGGCGGGCGACTCAACCACATGGATGTTAGTAGTGGAAAGGGGGGGCAGCCCTCCCCCCACCCCAAATGGATGGGGGGGCATCACATGTACTCCTCCCCAGGGGCAGATTGCTAGTGCAATCTGCCCCTAGGAAGGGGTACATGGGGGGGGGGGATTTGGAGGGCCACCAGGGAACTTTGCAATGGAAAGAGGGTGGCAGTAATGTGCCCATCTGCCCTAGGGCATGGGTAAAATACCAAAAAACTTTTTATGGGGGATGGGGGGGGCACACTAGACCACATGAGAACTTTGCAATGGAAAGGGGGTGGCCCTCCCCTCACCCCAAATGGATGGGGGCATTTCAAGTAGCCCTCCCTGGGGGGCAGATTGCTAGTGCAATCTGGCAATCTGCCCCTAGGAAGAGGCAAATGTGGTTTTACTTAGGATGAGGGTCACTAGACCACCAGGGATGGCTTGAAAGAAGTGAGGGGGGTTGGTGATTGGAGCGCGATTGTCATGATTTGTTTTTGCTGGGCCAACCATAGGTAATGCAGGTTTTTGGTTTAATTTACAGGTTTTTTACCCAAGGAGCTGCAACGTTATGCGAGTAGTTTTTTTTTTAATGATTCTACAGTTAGGGGCCATCATCAGTGGGGTGGGTGGGGCTGGATTGTTGGAGTGGGCGGGAGAGGAGCGTCTGCAAAGTTATTTTAGTGGGTTTAGACAATTGCAGGGTCAGGCCACAAAATGCCCCCCATGACAGCAGAACATTGGCGTTTCCCTAAGAGCGGCTGTCTCCCATGTGGGTTGACCGTCCGCAAGCCCAGGCTGCACCTCTGGCTGTGCTGCGTTACAGATTTCACATCCGGGGAGAAATGGGGACCAAGTCGGGGCTTCCCGGAACTGCAGCTGGACTTGGGGGCAGTCGCCCCACATGGGAGACATCCGCCCAAGGCCAGGGACATCCCCCCAGGTAGGTGCGCCCCCACATTCGAGGTAACATTTTTCGTAAGGACACCTGTGGGAATGTAGGACATTCGTTTTCTCTTGGTTTTCATACATTTGCTACTGCACTTTGTAACCCATCCCTTTCATTTCCCAAATGTAACCTACATTTAGTCGCTGCATTAGGCACTATACGCTTTTGTAACCTGCACAAATCACCTACCCTTCAAAAGGTCTGCCTGTGATCTTTCGAAAAGTATAGGCTTGCCATTCCTAACCACATTTCTTTTCCTTATTTACACATGCCAAGTACGTCTGTTTAGGCAGTCAGCTTAAAAATCTTGGCTCTGTTTTTGGCTTGTGGTATTACTTGTTTTGGGAAACATTACGAAAAATGTGCGATTTCCTAACTGGAAGGGTCGGGGGAAACGTAGCGGGGAATTGTTTCAATAGTCACGGAAGCCATTACCTTACAGGTCTATCCATGTCCAGCACATACCTTATTTTTAGCTGTCATTTTGCCAATTTTTCCCTAAACTATGGGAATTTTCCCCACATAGCTGTTGCCTGACCTGCGCAAATCACCCCTTCCAAAACTTGGAATTTTGTCTAATTTTCAGAAATGTATGCCTCACTGTCTTCCCATTCAGCTTTCCTACCCTCCTCTTCCATTCCGTCCACACGTCGTATTGTCTCTGCTCAACCTGTTCTTTAAAGCCTGAAAACTGGCGAATTCAACAGAGCAAACCATTTGTTCCTAGCTCTTACAAGGGAGAAAGAAAGAAAAATAAAAAAATAAATAAAAATAAATAAATTAATTAAAAAAACACCACAGGCTTGTTTGTACATCATTTTATTGGCATTTTCTGGAAATACACAAAATGTGCTCACTTTTTGGTTATTTTCTCTCGCCCCCATCCAGCAAACTAGGATTCCTTGGTGACATTATGATCGCCTACATGTGGGAAGAAAAGGGGCCAAATATGGCAGAGATATCAAATGTAACAAAAAATGTTACAAGGGATTGAATGGAGACATACCAAAATCACCAAAAAAGGGCTTGGCACTGAGGAGGGAAAAACCATTGGCAGTTAAGGGGTTAAATGTCGCTCTCTGTTCCAATGTTTACACCCAATCTTTCCTCTATAATTTGATTTTTATGGCTGTAGGATTAGCGATCAATATTTCCTCAGTTGTATCCAGATCAGCTATTATAGCACAACATGCCATTCTCCAATCCTCGGGGATAGGCTTGCTATGGCTTGTCAAGTTCTCCTTCCCCAAAGCAAACCCACTCGGAGATCTCAAAATTACCAGGTTACTCACCGTAGTGACCACCTTACTCCTAAGTCCATAGTCCCCTTTCCTCCATACTTATGGGACATCTCTCCGTCCTGTGGGACGGGACAGAGCACTTTGTAAAAAGCATCCACATTTTTTTCAAAAATGTGTCCCTCCTCCCTTTCCTGCGCGGGGCCCGGCACGCGGCCGTAACCCCACCCACCTTGGCTCCGCCCCGCACATCGCCCTTCAGTCCTTTTCTATCGCAGGGTCAAGACCCATTAGCAATAACAGAGGAACCTTATTAGAGGGGACGGCGGGCGGGCGTATGGAGGAAAGGGAACTATGGACTAGGAGTAAGATGGTCACTACGGTGAGTAACCTGGTAATACTCCTATGTCACGTCCCCTTTCCTCCATACTTATGGGAGATTCCCAAGCACTCCTTACAGGAACTATGGGTGGATGGAAATACCCCTTACTGAAACAGGTTCTTCAGCACAGCCTGGCCGAACTGAGCGTCAGCTCTAGAGCTCATATCGAGGCAGTAATGCTTACAGAAAGCAGATGGGGCGGCCCAAGTAGCCGCTTTAGCGATGGACTCCCAGGGAACATACTTCTGAAAAGCAACCGCGGCTGCCTTGCCTCGCACCTGGTGTGCATGGATACCTTTAGGAGGTTTCAGCTTTTGGACGGTGAAAGATTCCGTGATACAGGCGGCAATCCATCTGGAAATGGATGCCTTAGACGCCGGCCTGCCCTGAGGTTTACCGAAGGTCACAAACAGTTGGGAAGAGCTCCGAAGCTGGGAAGTCCTGTCCAGGTAGAACTTAAGAGCTCTTCGGACATCCAGGCAGTGTAGAACCCTTTCCGCCTCCGAGGCAGGGTTTGGAAAAAGACCGGAAGGGAAATCGACTTGACTCAGATGGAATTCGGTCACTACCTTTGGTAGGAAAGCTGGGTTCGTCCAAAGGACTACCTTGTCTTTGTGAAAGACCAAAAAAGGATGCTCCACCGACAATGCCTGGAGCTCACTCACTCTCCTTGCTGACGTAACGGCTACCAGAAAGGACACTTTCCAGGACACGTACTCTAGGTCAACCGTAGCCATTGGCTCAAAGGGTTTATGGCACAGCGCCGTCAGGACTACATTTAGGTCCCAAGACGGGTGCAGACTACGAACCGGAGGGTAGATGCATGTCAAGCCAGCAAAATGTCTCTTTACCACTGGGTTAAAGAATAAGAACACCGGTCTGTAGAGCGGTAAGCGGAAATCGCAGAGAGAAGTCCTGCAAGACAGAACATGAACCCCTGACTCTGCTAGGGAGGATACGAAGGACAGCACTGTGTCAATCGTCGCTACCCTCTGGTCCAATTCTTTCTCCAAACACCAATGACAGAACCTGAGCCATTTACTCTTGTATTGGGATCTGGTCGAGGGTTTCCTGGCTGCCTGGATAATGCGCATGTTATCCGCAGACAAACCCAAATGCTCTAGAGACGTGAACTCAGGCACCATGCCGCCAAGTTGAGCGATTGTGGGGAGGGGTGCCACATCTGCTGTTCCCCTTGGTGAAGAAGATTGGGAGTTCATGGTAACCTGATCGGCGGACACACAGACAGGTATTGAAGTTCTGAGAACCAAAACCTGTCCGGCCACCACAGAGCTATCAGTAGAAGAGAACAGTTGACAGAGCTCTTAAACTTCCAAATTGCTCGATGAACTAGGGGAAGAGGCGGGAAGGCGTAAACTCTCATGTGCCATGGAATCTCGAGTGCGTCCCCCAGAGAGGAGGCTCCCAGACCCCCTCGGGAGGCGTACTGAGGAAGCTTCTTGTTTACCGCCGTGCCGAAGAGGTCCACCTCTGGTGTGCCCCAATGCGATAAAATCCATGAGAGGATCTCTGCCTTCAACTCCCACTCGTAGCTGACCACTGTCCGCCGGCTGAGGGCATCCGCGGTGACATTCAGTCGGCCCGGGATGTGCACTGCAAGCAGCCAGACCCCATGAAGCATGGCCCACTCTGGATGGACAGATCCACGAGAGGGGGAGACCATGTTCCCCCTTGCTTGTTTATGTAATACATTGACACTGCATTGTCCGTTCTTATGTGGACCACCTTGTTGACAATGAGAGGTCTGAAAGCCTTGAGCGCCAGAAAAAATAAATAAATAAAAAAATATCGCCAGAAGCTCCAAATGATTTATGTGCAGGATCTTGTCCTCAGGTGACCAGAGGTCCGAGACCTGAAGATCGAACGTCACACCCCACCCCAAAAGGGAGGAGTCTGTCGTGATCGTCACCATGGGGGCTGGGTCCTGGAACCCTGCGCCCACTGACAGGTTGCTGAGAGATGACCACCAGTCCAGGTCCACTCTCATGGAATCTGGAATCATTATCCGCTTGGAATCCGGGTCCACAGCCTGACGCCAGGAACTCCGAAGAGCCATCTGGGTCCGTCTCATTTTGAGACGAGCAAGAGGAAGAGCCAGTACACACGAGGTCATGAGGCCCAGAAGCCTCTGGAACCACCAGGCTGGCATGCTCTCCGACTGCGCAAACATCTGAAACGTGGCCAACAGATCCGCCATTCTGTCCCCGGTCAGATACACTCGGCAGTCTATCGTGTTACAACGAAAACCCAGGAAAGTCAGGTTCTGTGAGACCGTCATGGAGGATTTCCGCCAGTTCACCGACAGCCCAAGATGGAACAGGAGCGACTGGAGGTTGCCCGCTGCTGCCAACGGACAAGGGCTGCGTAGGAGCCAGTCGTCCAAATAGGGATACACATGGATACCCTGGAGACGAAGATAGGCCACAATCACCGACATCTTCGTGAAGACACGCAGCGCCGAACTGAGGCCAAAAGGAAGCACCCGAAACTGAAAGTGCTCCTCTCCCAAAGAGAAACGGAGGCATCTCCCGTGTGGATTCCAAATCAGGATATGCATGTACGCATCCTGAAGATCCACCACGCTGAGCCAATCGCCCGTCTGCAAAGAGGAGCGAATCTGGCCGGGCGTGATCATCGTGAATTTCTCTTGGGGTAGGAAAAGATTGAACTGGGAAAGGTCTAGGATGGTGCACAGGCCAGCCTCGTTGGGATTGGGCACCGTAAACAGCCGGGAGTAGAAGCCCTCCCCTCGCTCCCCAAGGGGAACGGGATCCACAGCTCTGAGGTGCAGAAGTTTCTGAACCTCGGCCTTGAGGGAGGGTGAGCCCGACAGCTGAAAAGGAGGGTTGAGGGGTGGGGTAGGGAGTAAAGGTAAGCGGAAGCCCGCTCGAGCAACTGACAAGACCCATCTGTCTTCTGTGATGGCCTGCCACGCCTCCCAATGAGACGCAATGCGTCCTCCCACCGGGGTCTCGTGCGAGCGCAGAAAACCCTCATTTGGCAGGTTTATCGGTGGCGGTGCCACTTGAACCTGATGAGGAGGCTGAGGAGCGGGAGAAATACCGCGTACGCTGTGGTCTACGGCAGTTATTCCCTGAAGGAGTATCCACTCTGCAAGATTTGCAGTCGAGGAAGCCCCTAAAACCAGAGGATGGTCGACCTTGCGACAACGGCCTTTGAGCCTTGAAGGGAGCTTTAACCAGAACAGAATCATTTAGCCGTCCGAGTGCTGTCTTTGGTTTTGGTGAGCTCTACATCAGTAGAAGAGTGAAAAAGCTCCTTACCATCAAATGGAAGGTCCAGAACCTTGTCTTGCACCTCCTTCGAGAACTTAGCGGCATGCAGCCACGCTTGCCGCGAGGTATCAACCCCAAGCATCAGACCCCGAGCCGAAGTGCCTACGTGATGAGCCGCAGCCTCCAGGAGATCCTGGGCCAAGACTCTGGCATCGGAAAGGCCTCCTCTGAATTCCTCCAACCTCGACCGGAATGTGCTCCTCAAACTCCGACAGACCTCTCCACATCCGCATGTTAGCTCCCGCCAAAATCCATTCTGCATTGGCCTGCCTAAGCTGCAAGGCCGAATTGGCAAAGATTTTCCTCCCTAGGGAGTCCAAGAGCTTGTCCTCCTTTCCCAAGACCTGAGTAGCCATCGCGGAGGAGGATGCTGCAGGCCTGGATTGCAACGTAGCCGCAGCCACCACTGTGGAGGAGGGAGGCGGAAAAGATGACAAGGCCACTTATTCTGAAGAATGCAGCCTGTACCTCGCGTCAATCTTTTTATTGACAAAAAGTCCCGAGTGTGGCTTTTCCCAAACTCTATGGACCTCGGCCAGAACGTCCTTCTGCAAGAACAGGCCGATACGCTCCAAAGGAGACAAGGTGAACGCCTCGGGCACCGGACATCTAAGAAACTCATCATGTCCAGCACCCGGTCATGGAAAGCTGATAGAGCGGGGAAGGTCCTCGTTGTCCTGATCGCCTTGAGTGTCATCTGACAGGTCAGGATCCTGCTGAGCCGTGTCAGGCACTGCCTTGTCCACTGGGGACAATGGTGGCACAGGCGGAAGCGCAGGGGGAGGCACCATGGGCAAGGGAGGCGCCGGTGGAACCACTGTCGGAACGGGTGGAGCTGGAGGCGCAGGTGGACATATCTCCTTGAAAAGCCCTTTGAAATATTCCCTCATGGGGTCGGTGCGCATAAGCGCTTGAAATTTACCAAAGAAAGCATCCTCAGGAGATTGCTTCGGAACCTGAGGAGGCCTCTCATGAGGGACAAATACAGTGACGTAACGGATAAGGGTGCCACACCTTCCCCTCCACCGACGAATCCACATAAATCAAGGGGGCTGCCCCCGCGGTCAACGAAACATTGTGCGGAAGAGGCATCCAAGCGTTCCAATCATAAACCAGCCACGAATGCGCACAAGGGACCTTAGGTTCACCCGAAGGACCGAACCCTACACCAGGGTCCAATGGCGTAGTTGTAAGGGTAGTACCTAAAATGGCCACCATGGTCGTGGCGGGAACGGCTGCCATTTTGTCCTCATCTGATGGGAACAGCGGCACGTGAGGAAGTGAGGCAGGGGTCCCCGTCGATGGGTCAGGGGTCTTAATTTTAGCCTTAACATAAGGAACCTCGGCAGAGCCGGTACTATGAGGCCTGGAATGTTTCTGAGACATACCAACCGCCAACTGAGCATTCGAAGGAAGAGCCTCGGCACTGCCGGTAAAAGAAGAAACTTTCTTCTTTGCCCCTTCAACAGATCTGGTGTCACCACAAGAGGGGGAACGGTGCGCTGTCACCCCTCAGAACTGTTGGTATCCTTAGCCTCTGTACGAGGAACCTCGGACCTAGGCCCGGTAGAAGCCTTCAAACATCAGTTTGGTAACCTCAAGCCCAGCCAAGACCTTGGGGCGCACCCCGGTTATGTTTTTTAGGGAAGCCGAAAAAGCGGCCTCAGAGCAAGCTCCGGTACCCCACGACTCAGTAGAACTGGGTCTACAAACAGCCCCCACAGGAGCGGCCTCTGAGCGTACTCCGGTGTTCACAGGCCCCTTACGGATACCCTCGGAGAAAGCTCCGGTAGAATTATTAGGCCCGACAGGCACCTCAGGGCGAACCCCGGTAACAGAGCGATCAACACCCTCCTTGCTCGAGAGGGACCCGGAAAGGTATCCCCCGGCCGGGGTGCTCTGAAAAGTAAAGAACTTACCAGGTGTTTTTTCTTCTCGTCGATGAACGCCTGAAAATGCGAAGGAGGAGTCCGTCCGAACACCTCCTCCCACCGCTCCAACCGACGTTGAAGTGCCCGGACCGAAAGGGAGTCACAGTAAAAACAGGAGTCCAAACGGTGTTCCGGACCCAAACGCTCTAAACAAAGAGGATGGGGATCCGCCCTCGCGAAGCGACGGTGACACGATGAACAGTCTGGAAAATCTAGTTTAAAAGACAGACAGACTAGTAAACGAACGCTAGCGAGAGCCAGAGAGGGGAAAAAAGGGAAGAAAATCTTCCGAGGATGCAAGTGCATCCTGCCCCGATCGTGCAGAGAAAAGGACTGATGGGCGATGCGCGGGGCGGAGCCAAGGTGGGCGGGGTAACGGCTGCGTGCCGGGCCCCACGCAGGAAAGAGGAACACATTTTTGAAAAAAATGTGGATGCTTTTTACAAAGTGCTCCGGTCCCATCCCACAGGACGGAGGGATGTCCCATAAGTATGGAGGAAAGGGGACGGGACGTAGGAGTATGCATTTCCGATATAGTGACACTTCCACAAAACCATTGCATATAATGAGATAAGGCCCAATTCACATCACTGTGTCAGGGGTTCCCTGGGGGAGTTGCAAAACATTTTATGAGATTTAGCGGCACAAAAATCTGCCGCAAAATAAAAACAGGCGATGGAACAACAAGGAACCGTACTCATGGTGGCCCTGAATCATGCTGTTGCCATCTTCTTGTATCCTGTCTTGCAACATTATTTGTTACTATTGACTTCTGCAATTGTATTTGCTCTCCCCTATTGCTTCTCCACTCTTTTTGACTGCTTACTCTCTTGTTCTCCGCTTCTCCCTTTTCCCATCGCCTCCCCTTACTTTCTATGCACTTCCTCTATCAGAATTGTCCCTGGATCTAGTATGATAGCAACCTCGTCTGTCTCTGCGCCCCGCCCTCAGCACTATCTGAAATGTTGTCAGGCCTAGTACAGTAGTCGATTGTTCTGTTCTTCCCTTCCCCTTTTGTTTTTCTCAGCTCTACCAGAAATGTCGTCAGGCCTAGTACAGTAGTCGCCTGTGTTTCCATTTCCTTACCACTCTCCCCCTTCCTTATCTGTGTGTTAGCTCTTGCACTATCTGAAATGTCGTCAGGCCGAGTACGATTTAATTTCACATCCGTACTGTTCATGGCCTGTAAGAATGTCATTGTATTTTCCCTTGTTCCCTGCCTTGCAACGCTTTGAAACACATTGTGTATAGGTGCTATATAAATAAACTATCATATTTAGAATATGGGGATGAGAACAAGATTTCTGCGCCAGATGTCAATATGGCTACTACCTTCAGATTATAGAAGGACACCACTGCTGTGAGAGAACCGACAACCTCTCCAATAGAATTGAGCCGTGGGAGGCTCCATTTTTAGCTTTCACCCTTAGTTGGGGGGACCTTTGGTGTATCATTCTGGCTGACGTTTAATAGCATGCCCAAGTAGATAAGACTACTCTGGTGATTTGATTCTCCTTCCAACAGTCGAATGGTCTACAATAATTTTTGTTTTTGCTACATTATTCGTAAGATTGTTTTCTACATAAAGCTGAAGAGCGTTTAGTTGCTGCTGTAGCCCAATTGGCATCTGGTCAATGAGGACCAAATCATCTGCATAGAGGAGATGCCCAATAGGCCTGCCGTCCAATCTCGGGGGAAATGTTCTAGACTCTAAGGTGTCCACCAGGTTGGATATAAATGAATTAAAAGAGCTGGAGCTAGTGGGCATCCTTGTTTCAAACCTCTCCTGGTCATTATAGACTGTGATAGGTGCCCCACGTAGTCCAACTTTACCTGTAATGAGGTAGGATTGCCTGAACAAGTCCCAATGGGTAACCATCTCAACAATTTTCCCCAGAGACTGTCTCGATCCACAGAGTCAAATGCTTGCTTGAGGTCGACAAGCAAAATATGTTCTCTTCTCACGATGGAACAAGTCTTTAATATTTTTAATAGGAGAACTTTTAAGCTAGGGCCAACTTCTTACAAAGCCAGACTGATCGCCCAGAGGTTAACACTGAACCCGACAACCTGTCCAGCAGCAATGAAGTAAACAACTTGCCCACCACATCAAGGAGAGCAATGGGACGGTAATTCTTGGGGTCCTCCCTGCCACCCTTCTTAATAAAGATTGGGACCACGATGGAAGTTTTCCAAGAGCCAGGTATGTTTCTTAACCTAGTAATCTGGGTAAATAACCCACACAGGAGTGTGTTCAGGCAATGCAGAATGCCTGCCTCACTACACACGCATCATTACACATTTCTATAAGAATTTATCTTTCCCCCCTCATTAAAAATGTCAATGCTCTCTCATTAATCATATCGCTCTATAATAAAAGCTCAGCTGCTAGCAGGTGTCGCAGCCTCAGGATATCCTGCTGAGGGGTGAGGATTCCTTTTCAGTGGCCGAGATGTGGGACTTTGGTGTAGAGGCTGGCTAAAGCCTGCTGGCAGCACTGATGGGGCAGATGAAGGTAGCCCTGACCAATTGGTATGCAAGAGGCACACTTGTAAACAGCAGCAGTGCCTGCCGATTGTGGCTAGAAAAGAGTGCAGTTGAGGTATTGCATGCGAGTGAGGGGTACCAAGCGTCAGATTGGTGTAACTGTTGACATGCATGATAGTAGAGAGAGGTGGTGGGAAATGGAAGGGAGCAGAGGGTTTTCAGAAGGCAAGTGTGGTCCAGAGAGAGGGAGAGAAAGAGTGGCAGTGAGGGTGAAATAAAGGAAACCAGTGTAGCTGTGAAGGCAGGATGGGCATAGTCGGTGGAGAGTGAGAAAGATCCAGAGGACATAGATTAAGTGTGGGTGCGAAACGGAGGGAGAGTGTCAAGATGGATTTCTAAAATCAACTATGGTAGGCAGATTTTAGGAGGCCATCCTAGTTATGGTGAACAGGGAGGCAGAGCGTAGCCAAAACCCAATCAGGGTAGCAAAAGAGTAGTAAAGGTTTAGTCTCAGGAGACTGAGTGTGGTCAGGGGCCCCAATGAATCCTCACAGAACAACAAGCAATAATCCACCTTAGACAGTTGTAAAAATACAGTTATTTATTTAGGCCTTTAGAACGCCAATACAATAAAGCTAGCAGGTAGCAAGATCACACAACACCATATAACACAAATATACACATTCACCAGACGGTTCACTTACTATACACCACTAAATAACTAAAAAGTCAAGTATTGCAGATGTAGGTAAAAGGTCAAGAACCAATCACAATTCCCTTTCTTTAGAAGTCCAGCCCTAAAATGTATGGGGACTAGTGCACAAAAGCCCCAGGTTCCAACAAGGTTTCTCACAGAAAGTTATTCTCTAAAGGGATTCATTGGGCTTGTGATGGTGATTCAAAACTGTTCCTAACTATTTAAATCTTCAGCAACCATTCGTCAGAAGACTGGTAAGTTCACACCTCGTTAACAGACCTAATGGTAGGATACTTACTCTACCCACAGCACCTTCCACGGTGCTCTCAGCCGCTGAATCAATCCCCCTCTGTTTGCTCCAGTTACTAGGGGACGCCAGCAACAGCAAATGCAACCGCAGTATTGCCTCTTTTACCCGCTTCCTGTTATTTTGAAATACTCCATGCCGATTGGCCCATCGCAGTTATTTCACCAACTCGCCTGAACCGACAGGCGGAAGACGGCCAACACGGCGAAGGGCCGCAGATAAAGGGCCTGTCTGTGCCTGACCGGGCCCAAGGGCCGTGGGCCCACCGACTCTGCCCGATTACACAATTCACAGTGAGTTAATCTCCATCACCGGATACTGATCTCAAACATTCACTATAAGTACTTCCTCGCTAGCCTTTGAAGCTTGGCGCCCCATCGAATGTCACATTCCCTAATGTACGACTTCCACATCGAAGTCATAGTTATATGTATCACTATAACCCTTGACAAGAATAAGTCTTGTGTAGTCCCACACCAGTTGGACTGCACTAATTCATACCCAACAGGAACCCTTTGTGTAGCCTGCTGAGGAGTGAGGGAGGAGTCAAACTCTGCTCAACTTTGTCTTCTGGTGTGCCTGAAAGAAACCAATTCCCACTGAACAGCTGGCTGTCCTGATTGAACAGCCACCTGCCCCTTTCAGTAAACTGCAGGGAGAGTTTGCAAAGGTTGTGTGGGTTCTTGTATATCTGGCCTGGATCTTGGAACTGAAGACAAGTCGACCACTGGAACAGAAGATCCAATGAAGAGAAGACTGTTGTAGCTACTTCCAGCAACTGGAGAGGCCTGCTGTGTAACCGTTGCCTGTGCTGACCCCTTCTTTGAAGTGCTATTGGAGTCCCCAAGACAACGACTCCGACCCAGAGACTGTTGTGATCCATCAGGCTTCATACGACCTGCAGGGTCAGGCTTGGTTAGTCCTGCTTCGTGGGAGTCCGGATGATCTTCCAAAAGCTTTAGGCCAGCTTGCAAGCAACGCACACAATCTGGTGTCCCTGTCCCTACGTTTTTCCTGCAGCAACTCTGAGGAAATTCAACCAGCTCTGAAACGGGTGTCCTAGGTGGCTTACTTGGGATTTGATTCGGCCCACCAACTCAAAAGGGAGAAGTCGTCCTTGCAGGGCTTCTCGGTCGATGCAAACTTGGCTTTTCGGACCTGCAGCAGGGCTTCAGCGGGCAAACCAATGGTTCAGGAGTTGCAAGCTCTTCTTCGGTTCCTTAATCCAGTGGTCGACTGCCTTCCAAGCCAAGAGAATCGCCTTTTATTCAGTTCTCTCCCATTCATTCCAGCCTAGCTGCCACTCACCGAGCTGGGTGGCTGTCCTTGCCGGACAATCAGCCAGCCAATCACCACAGAGTGCCTTTGGATCTCCTAGGAGATTAAGTACAAGGAGTTTCGGGCACCTCCCTCACTTCCTGCCTACCCCAAACACTCTGGAGCCAGAGGCGAGTTTCACTCCTGAAGGCCGCCAAAGGTGAATGAACAAAGACAAAACCTTGTTTGGTGCGCAGAGAAAAACTCTAGAAGGACCTTTCCACAAAGACATGGTGAAAAAAAGGAGACCGGGCACCATTTTAACAAGGATGCCATTTTGAAAAAGATGGCTCCCGCTGTTAACATTCCCGGGTTCCGCGAACGGTTGCAGTAAATGCAACCATGGTAGTTCAAAACGAAACCACTGCCACCAGCCAGTCAATTGGGGAAAGGGTAACAAAATTGTTACTTGAGCATTTAGAGACAGGGTAAACTACGTAACCCCTCCAGCACTCTATTGTAAGATAGGGTGTGCTGGGTCTAGCAAGTACAATGCTAAGTAAGAGTCAATTTCACTCTACTGCTCTGGGAAACCGTTTATCCCAGAGAAGGTATTTAAACCTTGGGAAAGTAACAAGTTACTTAGCAGTAACTGTTGTTCTCCAGCATGGGTCTGGCATGGATTCACATGCTCATGAATATTCCCCGTCAGACTGGGAATCCTTGGTTAAAAAAAAAAAAAGAAAATCAATTTCGTTTCTGAACTGTCTTTCTACTAATAACCAATCACTGGTCTCTGGGTCATACTGCCCCCAGCCAATGACTTCCCTCTACCAAAGCCCCTCCTCTGGCAACCATTTTCAGATTTGGTAGCACGTAAAGTGGCAGTAGGACCAAGTGAAGAGCCGCAGAGGGGTAGGCGGGAGGGTTCGCATGTGAATCCATGCCAGACCCATGCTGGAGAACAACAGTTACAGGTAAGTAACTTGTTCCTTCTCCAGCATGGGGGTCTGGCATGGATTCACATGCTCATGAATAATAAAAAAAAAAAATAGCAGTACACACATGCACAACCACGGGAGGTGGCAAGGCTCAACATTAAGCATTTCAACAACTCAACATTAAACATCTCTTACCTCCGCACCAGGCTCACCTTCAAGCGTACAGGTTGCGCAGCACTGCTTGGGCCGACTCTGGACTCCTCCCTGGAATCCCCGGTTGACGCAGTAGAATTTCATGAAGGTGTGCGTCAACCTCCACGTAGCAGTCCTGCAGATGTCCAGCAGGGGCACACCAGAGAGGAACGCAGTAGTTGCAGCGATCGCTCTTGTCGAATGGGCTCGGACAGCCAGGCAATGTCGGTTTGCCAACTGATGACAATGGGTGATACAGTCGGAGAGCCACCTGGAAATGGAAGCCTTGGAGAGGGTCTTCCCTTGGTTCACAGGGCCAAAGTTCACAAACACCTGTGATGTCTTCCGAAAACGCTTTCCAAGTAGAACTTCAGCGCTCTAGCCACATCCAGCGAGTGCAAAGTCCTCCGCCGGTGACGAGAAGAAAAGAGGCAACACCAAGGGCTTGTTGAGATGGAAGTCCAACAGCACCTTTGGCATGAAGCAGGGGTACGGACTCAGCACGACCCTCGCTGCGTGGAAAGTCAAGTACGGATGCTTACAGGAGAGGGCCTGATCTCTCTCACTCGTCGTGCGGAGGTAATGGCCACCAAAAACGCTGTCTTCCACGATAGGAATTTCGGAGGTGCCGAATGCAGAGGCTCGAACGAGATGACCCATGAGCTTAGTCAGCACCACATTGAGCTCCCACGCCGGGCCGGAGCCTTCACCGACGTGAACGAGCGGAAAAGTCCTTTCATGAACTCCTGCACCAGGCGATGTGACCACAGCAACGATCACCCCGGAGTTCTGGTGTAGCGGGAGATAACCGCCAGATGGAGCTTGATCGAAGCGTGCGCCAGCCCCGCCTTGGCCAAGGACAGCAAGTACGGCAGCACTTGAGGGGGCGTAATCCGTAGAGGGTTATCTTCTGTGCACGGCACCAGACGGTGAACCGCTTTTCTTTATGTCCGTAGCACGAGAGTTGAAGCCCTGCCTTGGCAAGCACCTCCTTGCAGTCCGCTGGGATCTCCTATCCTCCGAACTCTAACGCTGCAGGAGCTAGGCCTGCAGGTTCAGCGACCCCGTGTCGTGGTGCAGAATCCCACCTCCTTCCCTGGCGAGAAGATCCGCGTCCGTCGGAAGCTTGACTGGAGGGGACGCTGACATGTCCAGAAGGTCCAGGTACCAAATCTGCTTCGGCCACGCCAGTGCGACGAGGATCATCCTGCACATGGACCGTCTGAGTTGACTGATGAGTCGCAGAAGCAACGGCAGAGGTGGGAAAGCGTAGAGAAAAAGGCCGTCACAGGGGAATGAGAACGCATCCCCCATGCTCCCCGGCTGGGGAAACCTACTGGCGAACCTCCGGCACTTGGTGTTCATCGCCGAAAGATCGATCTCGGGATAGCCCCAACGTTGAAACAGCAGGTTCACCCGATCCTGCCGAAGCTCTCACTCCCTGCTGAGTGAGTCGGCAACGGTGTTCTTCACTCCTGCCAGATGAAAGGGTACCAGGAACATCCTTTGGGCGACGGGCCAGTGCCATAGGTCCTGCGCTTCCTTGGAGAGAGCTGGGGATCTGGTGCCCCCCTGCTTCCGAATGTAGAACATTGTGGTGTTGTCAGTGAAGACCCGCACCACCTTGCCCTTGAGGGACGGAAGGAATGACTTCAGGTCCCCAAACACGGCCGGGGCTCCAAGACGTTGATGTCCAATGACTTCTCTGGGAGACAAAGGCCTCGTGTGTGGAGATTTCTGGTGTGCGCCCCATCCCTCCAGCAAGGTGTCCGTTGTCACCATCTCCTGATGCGCCGGGGTCTGGAAGTCCGGGCCCACTGCTAGAATAGCGCAGACCCCCATCGAATCGCTTGGCGGAATGTCTCGTTGAGGGCGATCTTGTCCTCAAAGCTTCCCGTCGCTTGCATCCACCGCATCGAGGAACTCCTGCAGCAGCCGTATCCACAGTCTGCACAGCCGAACAAGGTAGATGCATGACAATCAGGGAGTTGATGGACATCACCTAGGCAACCTTCATGGTCAACGGGCCTTGTACATTGCCCAGGATGGCCTTCATCCTGTCCTCCGAGTTCCTTGAGTCTGGCTCCCAGGAACTGAGTGTCCCGAGATGGCTCCAAGCAGGACTTCGCATAGTTTATCAAGAACCCCAGTTCCGTGAGCAGGCGGACGGTCCTCGCTGTGTGTCAGATGGCGAGTTCCTTTGACTTCGCTCGGATGAGCCAATCGTCCAGATGGGGTAGATGCGGAGGCCCTGCAGGTGCAGCCGCGCCCCCACCGGTGCCAGGCACTTGATGAAGACCCTTGGGGCAGACTTCAAACCGAAGGGGAGTGCCTTGAATTGGTAGTGCCGCCCTTGGACCACGAAGCGCAGAAACTTTCGATGTCCTATGTGAATGGGGATGTGGAAATAGGCATTCTCCAAGTCCAGCGACGACAGGAAGTCCCCTTCCTCCAGCTGTCCCAGCACGTGCTGGAGGGTGACCATCCGGAACTTTTGGGATTTTATGTATTTGTTGAGGCGGCAAAGATCTAGAATGGCCGCTAACCGCCGGTCTTTTGGACGAGGAAGGACCGAGGGCATACTCCGGAGCCTCTTTGGGACGAGTTCTATTGCGCCCTTTTTTTAGCATTGCTCGCACCTCCAGCAGAAGCTGCAAAATGTGGTTCTTTCCTGGCCACAGGTGGGAAACGGGGCCACTTCCCTTGGAGCTGCAGAGTGTGTCCGTGGGCCAGGGCATCCAGCACCCAACGGTCGGAGATGGACTTGCACGCGCCGACGAAGTTCGCCAGCCGGCCTCCCACCGGGGTGCTCGGGTGGGGGCCCGACGTCATGGTCGTTTCAGTCCCGCTTCGCCGAGGCCTTACCACCGGGGGCCCCTTGGCGACGACAAGGTCCTCCGGCCTTGTTGCAGCCCTTTTAGGCTTCCTGGGATGAAGAACGCGCCGCCTGACGGTATGAAGAGCTACCGCCGAATCCTTTGGAGGCACCTTGTGACGTGCCTCCGGAGGGCCGAAAGGACGGCCGTCGTCGATGGAGCGTGTCCAAGGCACGGGCCATATCGGCGTCTGCCTTGATGGGCTGCAGTGACTCGTCCACTGCCTTGCCGAACAAGTTGTTCCCATAGAAGGGCATATCCAGTACCCTCATCTGTACGTCCTGACGTTAGTCGGTGGCCCTGAGCCAGCCATGCTGGCGAAGGCAAACGCTGTTGCCCATCTGGCAGAAGCCGGGGTCAGCGATGGCCGTGGCCACCGTGATCTTAAGCCACCTCGCCTTCTTGCAAGATTAACGGCTTCCACCCTCTTGTCGTCATGGAGGAGGACCAGGATGGGGGCGATTTTAAACCACACCCTATTGTAGCGGGCCACGATAGCGAGAGCGTTGGCCGCCTTAATGGTCATCGGCGTCGACGAGATGACCCCCGACGTCCCATGGTGTCCAGCTTCTTCCCCTTCACCCCAGCAGATTGCCACCGTGGAGACCACCGAGTCCAGGAAAGGGTTAGCTCTGAGGCACATAGGTGCAGAGTCTGGAACCCAGTACTTCTCGTACCGGTCTCTTTTCGCCGGGGCTGAGTATGGGTTATTCAGGAGGGCCAGCCCTTCGTCCCAGATGTCGTCCAACAGCAGGACTGAGAGCACGGTCTTCCTCTTGGCCTCTCGTCACTGATCAAGGAATCCCTCCTTCTGCTCTTTGGGGCATAGCTGAAAAAGCTCAGAGGCCCTAGCGATCATGGCGTGAAAGGAGCCAATTTCGTCGGGAGAAGCCCGGGGTGGGGGTGACGGGAGATCAGTTCTGTCGCCATCTGTCTCGTGACTCAGTGGAGGGGATAGAGGTGAAGGATGGCAGGGCGGGGGTGGATGGACCCGCCTCCGCTTGGATGGAGGGCTCCTCGACGGTCCCGGCATCCTTGTCCTGATTTCTGTGCACAGTGTGTCCGCAAGGCTAGTAAGATGTCCTCCGACCTGTCCATCGGCGGTGGCTGCGACGGGAGCGGCATAGTGTCCTCCGGCTCCTCATCGATCTGCCGTTCCTAGTAGTCTCCCTCGTCGCTCTCCAGGGTCCTTCCCGTAGGATCTGACCTCGACGGACTTGTCGAGAACTGACTTGAGGCCCGAAAGCTCGTCCTGGGAGGAGATATCCAAGTCCGGTAGGACTATCATTGCCCCCCCCCCCCAACCCTTCTCGCCCAGGGGCTTCACGGGGGTCTTATCGATGGGCGTGAAAGCCGATTCCCTCCAGCTGGGCAGGGAAACTTGGCGTGGGGACCGGCGCTGCTGGGTCCGCCTAAGCCTCAGCCTGGTGAATCTGGGCCTTCACGACCTAAGGCGCGTCGGAGGACTTCACCGTGGGGGGGCACCGCCTCACTCCACCCCGTTGCTTTCTCAGTCGGAACCGACCGGACTTCTCCAGAAGCTTACCGGGGTTGTCAGACTTCCTTTTCATCGAGCCGGAGCGTTGGCTCGTGGTTGACGGCGTCGGCGATGGTGTGCCTCACCAGAGCGCCCTCAAAAGGTCTTAGAAGGCCGCTCGGATTTTCTCTTGGGAGAAGTAAGTTGCAGGGGCTCACCTGCCGCCGGGCTCTTAGACTCCAGCCAGTGAGTCGCTTGTGACTGTCCTTCAAGGTATGGGAGGACATGTCCTTGCAGAACGCACAGGCCGCCTCGACGTGCGATTTATCTGCGTGCAGGCAGTAAAGGCACCGGGAGTGCCCATCCTCCTAGAAGAAGTTCTGTAGTCCAAATCCTGGGCAGATCTAAACAGAGGCGTCAAGTCTCCTTTGTCTTCGGCCACGACCACGAGGGGTAGGCCTCAAGATCTTCTGGAGTTCTCCAAGAAGTGAAATTCGACGAGAATTCCCCCTTGAGGGGCGTAGAGATTTCCGAAATGGGTCCCCGTTAATCAGAAGATGAATCGGTGGAGCTTGACTCTCAATTTGACTGAATAAAATAAGAGTAAACGCTTTGAAAAAACGCAATAAAAGCTCGAGAGCTAAGCACGAGGACTCCCAACACTTGAACGTGCAGTAAAAATCTGAAGATGGCTGCCAGAGGAGGGGCTTAGGTAGAGAGCAGTCATTGGCTGGGGGCAGTATGACCCAGAGACCAGTGATTGGTTATTAGTAGAAAGACAGTTCTGAAACTAAACAAACATTTTTTCTTTACCGAGGATTCTCAGCCTGATGACGGGGAATATTCATGAGCATGTGAATCCATGCCAGACCCCATGCTGGAGAATCTAAAAGACTTCCCTGTGCCACTGCACGGAAGGTGCTGTGTGACAATTGTAAACAATGCCTATGGAGTTTGTCAGACTCCATAACCAAAAGAATGAAACACAGAAAACAAATAGAATTAAAAAGTACAAAGTCCCAAAGTTCAGCAAAAGAGCGGAATTAGCACATTTTTTAGAATTCTCCCCAACACCCTCTTAAAAGTATACTACATTATTTGCATACCTTTGAATTTTGTTACACTGTTCTAGAATGTAACTGAGTTGGTATTACGTTATTATTCCTGAAACTGTACCAATAGGGTTTACTCACCTTCCATAGCTTATTGCCAGTCTAGCTGTTTAACATTAGGTTCTTACCTTGAACTGCTTACTGCCTTTCTGAAAAGTTTGAACTCAGAACATTAACACAACTACATATTCCTGTAATATCAACAGTGTGAAGAGTTTATGACCAATAAGGTTTTACTCACCTTAATTAGCTTATTGCCACTCTAAATATGTATCCACACTGAAACTCTGAAAAGTAATGCACAAGTTATTGCTTACCTTAGAATTGTGTTCCAAAAGTGAAGTGAAAAGTATTCTTGATGTAACTATCATTCCTGACACATGCTGGTCGAAGCTGCCACCATCACTGTTAGGTATGGTAGCCATCACCAAAATGATTATTCTTCCGAGGTTCTTGTACTTCAACAACGTGCAGGAATATGTTGGGGCGTCCTTTTTCTGCTCCTTGGAGGTGCTGCTCCGAGAATTCTTGTGGGGCGCCAATCGCCACAGACGCCCACTATTTTATATCTACCATTCAATAAGGGCGGGGTGAAATTGCCAAACCTCGAGAAGTACTACGTGGCAGCCCAGATCAGTCACGCAATTAAATGGCTGACGGACGAAACTATCCTCGGAAACATACTTACTGCAGCACATGGTGACTCCCATCAAGCTAAAAGAAATACTGTGGGTAACACAGGGGGGGCCCGGAACACACCCCACTGATAGTAACACTGGGTGGGAAGGTATGGAGGAGAACGCAAACCTTACTGAAAATAAACCCCTACTCACCGGAGGTGCCGATGGCAGCAGACACATGGAAGGACAGTACAGATATGGCAGTGGTAAGAAAATGGGAAGGGAAAGGGATATACACATGGGGAGATGTATATGAAGACAGGGTCTTTAGGAAATTCGACTCAATGCAGGAAAGAGGAGCTGCAGAGCGGGCAATTTCTCCGGTACCGCAGAGTCCGGGAAAAGGCCAAAGAAAGATGGGAGGGCTGGCCAGAGGAACCACAGGCGAGCCCACTGCTGACCCTGATGTACAATTTAAACGAAGGCTGGAGGCAGACTTCTCGGCTGTACAGCATGCTGATACACACCCAACCCCAAGGGCACAGCACTGAAAGAACAATGGGATAAAGACCAAGGTGCAAACATAACAGAAAGAATGCGAGAGAATACTGAGCTTTCCTAAAGCTATATCGAGGAACCACTGCTTCAAACTAATGCAAATTAATGTGCTGTATCGAACATACATGACCCCACACAGAATAGCAATGTTTAACAAAGAAGCGAGTTCACAATGCCATTGGTGCAAAGGCGAGAATGCTGAACTGCTGCACATGTTCTGGGGGCGTGTGCGAGGTTTCTGGGCATGCATAGAGAGCTTGCAGGGAGGCTGGAGTAAAGAGGTATGAGTGGTCACTGAAAGAATGCCTGGTTGGTGCCTACCCCAGAATCAGCCAACACAAACATGTGGCCAGGTCTATGGACCTGGCATGCATATTAGCCAAGAGAACCATCGCCATGTCCTGGAAAACTACTGCGGGGCCACAATATGGAAAATGGCGCAAGGAATTTGAAAGGTGGGCAGAGGCGGAGACCAAGGTGCGGGTGGAGGGAGAAAACAGATCGGAACCTGATGGTACTGATAAATGTGCAGCATGGGAAGCGTTGCTCTGGGACATGTTTCACCCATCTGATGACAAACCCCCACGAGTGCACCAACAAAAACAGGAATCACCCGCGGTGTGCCCAGCCTAGTCACCCCCCCGGCACCCAAAGGACATTGCCCAAATGGTGACATGAGGAGCGAACAGACTAAGCCCCAAACATGGAAGGGTTTGCCCCAATCGAGGTTATAAGTAACACATGGCACATGTAGGAAGTTGTTTGTTAATGGTTATTTGTTGTTGTTAAACTAAATGTAGGCATGCGAAATAGAAACTGAAATGCACAATTGTAACTATATAAAAGCCAATAAAAACGTTTAAAAATAAAAAAAAAATCATTCCTGACAGAAGAACAAGTTACATATGTTACAAAGTGCTTAACTGCTAGGTAGTAGTGCAATTGTATTATTCCTGAAACAGAATACTGTGTTCAAGTGGCTAAGTACTTACTTGTAACAGTGCTGGTATAACTATTGAATCACTAACAGTTTACCACCAATAGGGTCTGCTTACCTTATATTACAAATTGTCATGCTAAAAGTCTAATGTGGTTTGACTCCCATTAATAGCATAATGCCATTCTAAATGTGTAACACTAGGTTTAACTCACCTTGAGCTGCATACTGCTATTCTAAATTAGGTTTATACTTGGTTTGCATACCATATGTATAGTGTTGGTTTTTACAATTGTGTTTGAGAATAGTACTTACCCTTCTAAAGAATTCTTAGCCCGTGTATATATGAAAACAATTTTTACAATACAGCATTTTTTTTAACCATATGTATGCTACAAGTTTATACCCAAAGTTGGAATTTCAGTGTGTGTGTGTGTAAAACCCTTTGCTATGTGTCTGCCCTCAGCTGATGAAATTCATCAGTGTTAGGTTGCCCTCTGCAGTTCAAATGGCAAAGTGCATCTCAGTGTCCCCTTCCACTTCAACAACAGCCATCATTTTAACAAACAGAACGAGCATGGTTCTATCCGGTCACCTTCTACTATTGTAAACATTAGAAATAATTTTAAGTTACTTCTCTGCACAGTCAATTACTGGATCAACGTTTCAGTTTCTAAAGCGGAAAACCATTGTAGGACGAATGCCTCTTCAAGCTACAACTGAAAGTAGGTGCTTTAATTAATGTATACTATACATACAGCCAACAAGCTTTGTATATGCAACAAGTTAGAATACAAACATATTACAGTAAATACAATCCAATGTTTACAAGTATAAGTCAATAAATACTTAAAATCACTATTTTACACAAATGTACATCATTGTCATGATGCCGACCCCTGGGGATCCAGACCAGGTCCAGCAACCCCGGAAGCAGACATCAAGTTATTTTGGGCAAGCCCAGAAACCCCTGCTAGGGGCTGTTTGGGTGCGGTCCTGGCGCCTATGGCGCCAGGCTCATATGGAGAGTCAGTCCTGGTGCCAGGCTCAGAGTAGAACTTACCTGATGCAGACCATGCTGCAAGCTTAACTGATGCAGACCATGCTGCAAGAGCTCCAAGCCAAATGAGGCTTGGAAGGGACTATTTTTTTAGTCTGGCGGGGCTGGGAAGGAATACTTACTTGGGAGGCTATATAAAACAACGCTCAAAGAGCAGCACATGCTTCGTGTTATTCTGCATCCAGCAGCGTAACGCTCACCGTGCCTGCAAGTCTGCATCCAGCCTTCTGCCACGCCCGCCTCGAGTTTGGAGCTCCTAGAAAAAGGGAGAAAGGAGGAGAAAAGGTTAGAACAAAAGCAATACCTTTGATCCTTACCTGAATTCCCGATCCATCGCGCCTTCAAGCTGGAAGAAAGAAGTTATTTTATGCGCGTTGCCTCGCCTGCTGCAGCGCCGCGCTGAACTCACCCGCCTTCGCAGCATCTTCACATTCCACCGCATCCTCCTGCATGTTCCCGCTGCATTCCGGCACCTAAGGAGTAGACAAGAACAGCAAGGTGAGCCAAGGGAATACACAGAAGAATATTAGTAAACCCCCCCCCCCCATAGACTTACCTGATTTTACCACCGGGGGTACTATTCCTCTTCACGGGTCGGCGCAGCTTCCACTGCATCTTCGCCGAACCCCGGCCCCCAAGGGGAAACAAAAGGACAGCAAGGTGAAACAAAGGGACTATCAAGGGGAACCCTCCTCACCACATTAGACTTACCGGATTTTACCGCCGGAGGTATTATTCCCGAGACTTCATACTTTCTCTCAGTGCCTGAATAAGGGAGAAAGCAACAGGTTACATATTGACATCATTTATCGAACTGTGTAGGAAATACAAATCCTTACCAGAATATTACCGGTTGCCACGAGGAACTCTTCACTAGGGTGAAGCTGCAATCTGCAAGGAATCGGACAAGAGTGAAAGTCAGGCATTTGAACTCTTACGAACTGCATACTTTTCGGAGTCAATATTGTTCTGGAACTCACCAATTCCTTCGAGCCAGTGAAGTAACTGGTTATCAACGCGCCCCTGCGCTCAATGCAGGATGGAGAGCTCATCTTTTCAAACCATCAGAAAAATATTCCTACAGGCCAAGCAAACGAAGCTAGGTGGGCAAGTCCAGTCCGTCATCTCGGCCCTACGCGTTACATTGGTGGAGACCGCAGCTGTCCAGTTCAGATCGACGCCTCTGTGGGAGCTAGGTGAGCGTAACAATCATTCTTCATTAATCTAGACATTTTAAAATTTCAACGATTCTAAAAATTATAAAATGTTACAATAAAATACATAAGATTAAGGTCATCCCCTTGCATAAATGCTTTCCATATTTCATCTATTATGCAAATGTTGATCCGATTGTTATACGATTTAAAAAACAATTCTCAATTCGTTTAGGCTTTCGCAACACATCAGCAGATGATATAAGGATTCTATGACTGAACAGCCACACAATCTACAGAGTTGTCTACTTCTATCAAGACCTGTACATGACCCCTTTGTCTCGAGGGCCACTGTCATGTACCAAATGTTTCTTTTGTCCAACGCAGGAGCTGCTGAGCCCACCAATCCCTCAAAGGTGACTAGTGCCCAACTGAGAATATACAATTGAATTCTAGACTACTCGGGGGGAAAGGGGAAAGTGGATAAAATAATAAATGAGACACTGGATCTTCTTTCTTCTTCAGGTCTCTGTGTAAAGAAAGTTTAGTTACAAATTTAATTCTCTTCACAAAACTCTCATTCTTATATCATTTTCTAGAACATCACATATCTCACCTGAAAATCCTCTGCGAATGCTAAGAGGATGTTACTGCTTTCAATATTTTGTTTGTAACTCAGAAGAGTAATAGTGTCACTGTTACCTCTTAACCAACATCAACTTGAGATTACCCTTTTTGATGAGTAAGTTCTGAATTCCTAATACAGTTAAGTCTCCCAATTTTAAGAGTCTTTGTTTTGGCACTTGACAGTTTGTTCAGGAAGTAACAGAAGAACTCTTGGCAGTTGAACAAAAGATAACCTTTTTAAAACAAATAAAATTATAACTAAAATATGACCTATGTGTGCACACACTAAAACTACGTTGTATATTCAGTTCTATTCTTTCTTTCCTAAAACACTTCCTTGTATTTCTTGCCAATAAATTGTAAAAAGTTTATATCAGAATATTTCTCCTCATTAATTAAAACTTTAACCTTTTGGTTCTTTGAAGATCGTGGTTTTCACTTTAGAGATGAAACAAACATTAGATGCAAGAAATGCGCTTGTGCAGACACTGCTCTTTAGCCTTTTTCTTTTAGAAGTAGTCAATGAGTGTAGAGAAAGAGTTCCGTATTTTGAAATATGAAAGTTCGTATTTAAAAAAAATATCTTTAACTCTCTTACCTTGGCTTTTCCGAAAACGTAGTAAAAACGTCTTTGTTACCTTCAGATGAAAGTTCTAAGTGGTCTTTCTTCTTTTTCAGCCACTACGAAGATTACACGTACTACGCGGGAACTTCCGGGAACAAGAAAGATTACGAAGCACGACGCTGACATTGCTGTTCTCCGCTTCGGATTTCCAAAAATGACTAATAAGGTAAGTGAATACTGTTTGTTACTTGAAGTCGCACGCGCGCGCATGTACTTTATTTTTAACTCTGCTGCCACGTTAACTTGAACAAATATGTAATCATAACAATAGGAAACGTGCTGTTCACAATTCAGTTCATTAACTTGGAGTCGCGCGCGCGTTTCATTTAAACACTGCAGTCACGTTAGTTTGAACAGACACGTAATCATAACATTGGGAAAACGTGCTGTTCACAATGCTGTTTATTTACTTTGATTCTCCCGTGCGCGCGTATTGAAGAACTGAAACGATCTTCACCCAAACGGACACGTTATCTTCTAAATTAAGAAAACGTTCAGTCCAATCCAAGAAACATGAATTAATACTACTATGGCACTTCACCAAAGCAGATTGAATTAACACGAACCTTTTTCCCTTATTTAAACACAACTGGAAACTTGCAATTTTTTAAAGGTTCCTATTCTCAGCCTAAATTTAACTGAAAATATAGTCCAAAACTAGTTATTCCAAAATGTAATTTCATGAAGTATACTTAGCTTAGGGTTCTGTCATAAACTTGACTCTTTGATCTTATCTTCTCTTGACTTATTCAGAAGGAGTTGAAAGAGATACTTTTCTCAGAAAATTCTCACAAGGACCCAAAAGATGAGAGGGAAATAAAACATGACCTGCTCAGTAGACTAAATTGATGAAAGGAAGTTTAGAATGTTGAGAATCAAACCTAGCCCAGTCCATTACCCAATCAGAACTCCCATTCAGTTATGAATGAATGGGTTAGAATGGATCCAGTAAGAAAGATAAAAGATGGGTTACCCTATTTTGATAATAGATTATATCTTCCCTCAGAGAAACTTCGAGAGAGGATTTTGATAGATTGCCATGAATCCAAACTTTCTGGTCATCCAGGTTTTAGATAGACCTTAGAGTTAGTTAGGAGGGGATTTTGGTGGAATACAATGAGAAAGGACATTTTAAATTTTGTAAAAACTTGTGAAACCTGTATTCGTTCCAAATCACAAGTTGGAAAACCATTGGGTCTTTTGGAACCTCTTCCAATACCATTACATCCGTGGCATACCATTTCTATGGATTTCATTGTCGATCTCCCTAAGGATCAAGGTTGTTCTACCATCTTGGTAGTGGTAGATTTACTTACTAAAGAAAGCAATTTTATTGCAATTAAAGGAGAGGTTACTGCAGATAAATTAGCACATTTCTCACAAGACATAGTAAGATTGCATGGATTACCTAGTCAAGTGATTTCTGACAGGGGGGCTCAATTCATTTCAAAATTTTGGAAGTCTTTTTGTAAGAACCTAGGAGTGGAAATTAATCTAACCTCTGGATATCATCCAGAGAGTAATGATCAGGTACAAAGAGTGAATCAAGAATTAGAAAAGTATTTGAGATGTTATTTACAGGCTGGGGATAGTTGGGTAGACCTAATTTGGGTAGCAGAATTTGCATACAATAATTCTACATCTATGTCACTGCAGAGTTTAAATGAAACACACGCGCGCGACTCCAAGTTAATGAACTGAATTGTGAACAGCACGTTTCCTAATGTTATGATTACATATATTTGTTCAAGTTAACGTGGCAGCAGAGTTAAAAATAAAGTACATGCGCGCGCGTGCGACTTCAAGTAACAAACAGTATTCACTTACCTTATTAGTCATTTTTGGAAATCCGAAGCGGAGAACAGCAATGTCAGCGTCGTGCTTCGTAATCTTTCTTGTTCCCGGAAGTTCCCGCGTAGTACGTGTAATCTTCGTAGTGGCTGAAAAAGAAGAAAGACCACTTAGAACTTTCATCTGAAGGTAACAGACGTTTTTACTACGTTTTCGGAAAAGCCAAGGTAAGAGAGTTAAAGATATTTTATTTAAATACGAACTTTCATATTTCAAAATACGGAACTCTTTCTCTACGCTCATTGACTACTTCTAAAAGAAAAAGGCTAAAGAGCAGAGTCTGCACAAGCGCATTTCTTGCATATAATGTTTATTTCATCTCTAAAGTGAAAACCACGATCTTCAAAGAACCAAAAGGTTAAAGTTTTAATTAATGAGAAGAAATATTCTGATATAAACTTTTTACAATTTATTGGCAAGAAATACAAGGAAGTGTTTTAGGAAAGAATGGAACTGAATATACAACGTAGTTTTAGTGTGTGCACACATAGGTCATATTTTAGTTATAATTTTATTTGTTTTAAAAAGGTTATCTTTTGTTCAACTGCCAAGAGTTCTTCTGTTACTTCCTGAACAAACTGTCAAGTGTCAAAAACAAAGACTCTTAAAATTGGGAGACTTAACTTTATTAGGAATTCAGAACTTACTCATCAAAAAGGGTAATCTCAAGTTGATGTTGGTTAAGAGGTAACAGTGACACTATTACTCTTCTGAGTTACAAACAAAATATTGAAAGCAGTAACATCCTCTTAGCAATCGCAGAGGATTTTCAGGTGAGATATGTGATGTTCTAGAAAATGATATGAGAAAGCTTTGTGAAGAGAATTAAATTTGTAACTAAACTTTCTTTACACAGAGACCTGAAGAAGAAAGAAGATCCAGTGTTCCATTTATTATTTTATCCACTTTCCCCTTTCCCCCTGAGTAGTCTAGAATTCAATTGTATATTCTCAGTTGGGCACTAGTCACCTTTGAGGGATTGGTGGGCTCAGCAGCTCCTGCGTTGGACAAAAGAAACATTTGGTACATGACAGAATGAAAGGCCATTTAGAATGTTGAGAATCAAACCTAGCCCAGTCCATTACCCAATCAGAACTCCTGTTTTTCCCCCTCCATTCAGTTACCCAATCAGAACTACTTTTCTAAACCTCCATCTTGGATTGGGGTTTCCTCATTACTCTGAAAACAACAGTTAAGGCCCAATTCTAAAGGAAAAAACCTCCAAAATGTTAACTCAAACAATCAACATACAGTAAAGTAGAAACTATCTAACTGACTTCCTATATTTATTAAGGAACCTGACAGCCACAGAGGTTAAAGTTCATTAAAAGTTAAGATCTAAAAACATAGGGACTAGGAAATGCTTTGATGTATTTGGGTATTTTCTCCCAATTCACATAATATTCACAAAAATATCCACTATGTGCTTATGATGCTATAGAAACAAAGTGGAGCTTGTTAGAATATGATGCAATTTCCTCTTAAGCCAACTACTAAAGGGGCTTACAGGTACGTTCTAGGGTGTTATTGCAAAGCCTATTTTCCAACGCTCGAACATGGACTTAATGACCAAAAGCTCCCAATGATTCACACTTAAATTTTCAAAAAGGCCTGCATGTGTGCTACCACAATCGCACCATTATTCAGTTGCAACCAAGTTACATAACTCATCACAGAACAATTTAAATATTCAGCTTGTATGCATTTCATGTTGAATTCCAAGGTAAAAAACGAACTATGAAAGTACTGCTGGGCTACAGACCACCTGGACCTCTACGGAACTTTCTAGAACTATTAGATGCCCACCTCACATTATGGGGGAGCAAATATAGACATACTATGTATAGGAGATTGGAATATTTGGCTAGAAAATAATTTGCATCCACATCATGCTGCGCTGATGCAACTCTTAGACAATCATGATCTGGAGCTTATTACTAGGGAACTCTCCCACAAGAAGGGACACTGCCTAGATCTTGTTGTAGCAAGAGGGGGTGTCGTCTAATTTGGGGAGACTATTCCACTCCTGTGGTCCGATCATTACTTACAATTAGCGACTATCAGAGAAATAGGACATCAGAGGGGAAAAGGACGGGAGACTGCACCAATTTGGTGCCGGAAGATGTCCGACTTAGAAAAAATTCCAGGGAAGGAAATCGAAGACCAACTGGCATGCCTGGATACCAACATGACATGTGAAGAATATTTTAGTAAGGGGGGGAAGATCTGTTAAGGGTACTCTGTGATAAATACGCCCCACTTAGACTTAAGACAGTTAAAAAATCCAAATCTTGGTATACCCCAGCACTGGGCCTTCTGCGGAAAGTTCGCCAGGCGAATAAACTCTGGAGATCCTCTCAATTAGTTGAAGACGCAGTGAAGGCGAGAGCCTGAATAAGAGATTATAAAAATGCCCTTTTTGTGGCCAAAAAAAACTTCCTCCAAGAAGAAGTTAAGCTAGCAGGTAATCAGGCAAAAGCCCCGTTTAATGTAGTGGCAAGGTTCAGGAGCCCAGAATGTATGGCGGTAAGGAACAGGCAAATAAGTTCAAAGATTTTTTTGAAAAAAAATAATTGACATTCAGAAAAGCATCACTGAATTGATAACTGTGGATGAATGGGGAGAATCAGGAGAAGTGGTAGAAAGCCAGGAAACAGAGGAGAACTTTTGCTTCCAACCCATTGAGAAGGAAGACATAGAAGCTTTAATACTCACATTAAAACCCACTAAGGACTTGGCTTTTCCTATACGAGCATGTACCGCTATTAGTTTAGCAGCCAACCTCAGCCCTTTTTTAACAATTTTTGTAAATAAATCCCCATCAGAGGGCTATGTTCCTTGCTCACTTATGCGAGCAGTGGTAAAACCGCTATTAAAAAAGCCCAAGTTGAACCCCATGATACTAAAAAACTACTGTCCTGTGGCTAATCTATGCTGGCCCACTAAAATCCTTGAAAAAATGTTTGTAACCAATTCCAGCAGTTCGTTGACAATAGAGACATCTTGGACTAACACCAATCAGGATTTCACCCTAATCATGGGATAAAGACTGCCTTACTGGCAGTCTAGGATGACTTATTAGAAGCCGCGGACAGAGGAAGCAACACAATACTTTTGATGCTCGATCTGTCGGCAGCATTCGACACAATCAACCACAAAATTATACTCCAACGGATTGGAAGTATAGGTAGAGCAGCTAAAGTTGTGGTGGATTGGTTTGATTCCTTCCTACAAGACAGAACTCAACAGGTGGCCCTGGGAGCCTTCCTCTCAGAGTTAATACAATTGAGATGTGGAGTCCCCCAAGGCTCAGCGCTTTCACCTCTGATTTTCAACCTATATATTCGACCACTGTTTGACATCCTGAGGAAACACGGTCTACGTTTCCACTCTTATGCCGACGATACGCAGATCTATGTGGAGACAGATAATCTGCCGGAGGCATTTGAAAGGATAGACCGGTGTATGCAAGATGTAAAAAAAATGGATGGCTTGCAACCAGTTACAGCTCAATGCAGCCAAAACGGAGGTAATCCTGTTCAGATCAGAGAACAAAAATAGAGAGGAAGGAACCAACATAACTCCACAGAACTTAGGTGAAAACATCCCGTCCTCTAGGAAAGTAAAAAATCTTGGTTGCATCTGGCAAGAAAACTTGCCAGTGAAGCACAAGTTGGGGCAAAAATCAAAGCAGTATATTACGTCCTGCACCTGCTTAGGAACGTACTTCCTTTTTTAACACCCCAAGATCAGCTAGTGGTGGTGGGAGCCTTGGTAAATGCCCATCAACAGTCTCATGACGGATTCCTATTAAACAAATGTCAAGACCACAAAAGGCCCAGAATGCGGCAGTGAGGTTAACTGCCCACCTGGGCAAAAGAGACCATGTTTCCACATCTCGGAAAGAATTCCACTGGCTGATGGTGGAGGACCGTATTAAATTCAGGGTGGCGTGTCTGGTTTATAAATGTTACCACAAACTCACACCCAGATACCTGAACACGAGAATCCACCAGTATTTTCCTACCAGAGACCTCCGTTCAGGAGATAAACTCCTGCTATGTGTCCCTCGGACAAAATACACCTCTAAAGGAGACAGGAGGTTCTCTGTGTTCGGCCCCAAGCTGTGGAATCAGCTGCCTTTTGGCATTCGTTCATGCACTACACTGGCAACGTTCAGAGAAGAATTAAAAACATTCCTATTCTTAAATGAATTTAAGTAACCATGGTGACCCCAAACCTCCACAGCTTAATATATAATATATAGTGAACATCTGCGCCCAAATGCATTTGCTTGCTTGGTGCACGTAAGAAATGATTCAAAATCAAAAATATCCAATTGATGTATTTGGGTGGAGTCGCATACGCCTTCTAAGTATAGTCGCCTCAGCGAAATAAAAATCTATGTCCCCATACCTCAATTGCATACATTAGCATAACACGTACCTTAGCAGTATACATCAGTAGAATTGCCTGTGCAGAGAAACCTGTCTTTGTAAGCACTGATAACATTAGCAGAGGCTAACAGGGAACAGATGACCATTGCTGTTCCCAGTTAAGTTTACAATCCAGCAAAATGCCCAAAATACTTTTAACTAACAACATTTTCTAGTATTACAGTATTCATATTCCATTCATATTTTTTAGGAGGATGTTTAGCAGGAAAAACCATTACTTTTCTCTATATTAATTTGTAATCCATTTTTGAGTATACCGCTGATGCATCCAGTAGCATTTGAAGGCCGGCGTATGGTCAAAAAGCAACCGTTCGTCTGCATACACCAACCATCCTACCTTTGCCACGTTTTACAGGACATGTCTGAAACTGTTAAATTCCAATTCCATATCTGCCAGATAGAGGTTAAACAGGGTTGCTGCCAGGTAGGTGCTTCAATCATACTTTTATTCTGTTTCTAAGACACATCATAGAGGCTTGTGTAAGCAATGAAAATTAGATAATGTTCTTTTACCGCACATACCTCCCATTAAATCTGATACAAATATGCCTTTCAAATTCAAAAAAACAGTTACCTAAAAGTTTAGCCTTTTCAATGACCATTAATACGTCACAGGGGCCTACGCCCCCTTCCTGGAAGCATTCAGTGGTAATTCTGATATTTAAGAAGAGGGACAGAAGTGACCCTATGAATTTCCAACCAATATCTACCTTTAAGATAGCCATTCTAGCCTATGTCACACCGGGAACAGCTGGTAGTTTTATAAAGCACCTGGGTGGACTTCAGAAAAACTATCTTAACATGAAGCCCCATAAAACTTTTTTTTTAAATTCATTAAAGACATCAGAGCATAAATTTAAGATTGGATAAGCAGGAGATGGAGCTCCTCTGTATACCCCATTAAGCATGACCAGGTGCTACCACTGGGGAAGGAGGAACTAGTGCATAGATTTGCGCAACGCTAACGTCTGCATTAGATGTAAACTTAATAATTTTGCCCATCATTACCCTTTAAAAAGTTCTATAGAGGCTTCCTAAGATTTATTTATAGATTGTCCTAAAAGCACAGAGTTAAATTCACATAGGTGTGTTTTTTGGCACCAGTTAGCCTGGAGAGCCAAAAGTAGCTCCTGGGAGCTGTCAGTGCCATGCTAAGCACGCTCTTCTAGGCTAGAAGGAGAAGGTAAATAGCTCCTCAACTTCGAACCCTGAAATGTATGGTGTGGTGAAGCAAGTATGATTATTCAAATTAAATACGCGAGTGAACCAATCCTGGAACTCTAATGGCAGGTGTCATTATTAAAACTCCAGTGTTCACACTGGTACACATTAAGAGTGGCTCCCCATCAGTTTACCTTATACTACCGACTGGAGATGGAGGACATTAAATTAGAAATGGCACAGGAATGGATCATTCTAGCATGTAAATGGTGAACATACCAAAATAAATGTCTACCTGATCATATTTGTACATCATGCCCACACAGAGGATGGATGCAATACAAGCACAAAAATAAAATAACAGATTGTGCAACACCAGCATGTACAATCAAATCGTCTTATTAAAGCTGAAAATGAGAAGAGTTCTAGCTCACCATTTTATGTCTTAACATATGCTGCCCATATTAATATACAAGGCCAATACAAAATTGTTAATTTTAAGTGCCGGTGCAGTGGCATGGGAAAGGTGTTTGTGGGGCGGGGGTTGACAGAGGAAGCTTCTAGAAGATCACCACACTATTACTGCCTACTGGAAATAAGGCCTTGAGCTACTGATTTGCCTAGGATCAAATAATGTGGTGAAGTGGGAAAGCTGAAATTTGAGCCCAGATTCTTTTGTTAATTTACCAGTTAATGCTGGGCAAGCACACTGTACCAGTTTTATTTTTATATATAGCTCTTCTTAGTGGTCACTGTTTTATGCTCTCCCTTTGTGGGTACAAAAAGGGACTGATGCATAAAACAAGGCGACTTGCCCAGGATCACAAGATTTTACTGAGGCGAGAAAGCCGAGATTGGAACCTATGTCGCCTTCTGGTACAAACATTGTAAATCTCCATTTTTCACAAACATTGCTACAGTCAGATCAAGAACACTTAATACCACACTCACAACAACAACAAAAAATGCAACATATGTTACATTTCAATTGTGTTTTAAAATGTTATTTGCAATGATGCAATGATTGATGTTGGAAGGGTTTCGCAAGCACAACAGTGTGAAAGAGTGGAGCAAGTTCAGTCGCCCAACGCTCTGCCCTTCAGTCAACAAATGGGGCTAGTGATGTTCATGCCTAGTAGCTTTCAAATTGAAATATAGCACCCTCTTCAAAATGATGGAAACTAGAACAGTAGTACTCTTGTTTGTTACAATCATCAGGAGACCTTACCTTCAAAGTCTTGTGTGACCTCTTCTGTCCTCACTCCAGCCATTGTGTGTTGATTTACAGAATTGGCCAACATTCCCTCTAATCGTTCCAAAGTAGATTGACCTTCAGTCGTTAAACGGGACAGTCCTTCCTCATATGTGTAAAATGTTGGGATATCCCCTTGTCCAAGCTCTAGAAAAACGAGGGTTCACTTATTAAAAAGTCTACAAAGTGGATGTTGTAAAAGCAAGATGACTACCTCAAAAGTCAAAGACCATGAGATAACGATAAATCTGATCATTGTCTTTGAAAAGGTGTTGAGGGTTTTTCCACTACTGGAGTGGGGTTTTGGGATGCAAACCTTAGTTGACCAGATATGTACGAACAGTTTGTATATATCTCTTGACAAAACTCTTACTGGAAGTGGCTGTGGCTGAACAGTAAAGCTTAGACTCCAGAGGCTGAGGATTGCTGTGTAGTATAGTTGGCAACACATTTTTACCTGAATGACATTAGCAGCAAGGGTATGAACGACACCCAACATGCCGAGAAGGTCTTTACAGTGCAGCTAATGGTGCAGCAACGGACCATGCCTAGGTTACGAGGGGAGCAGGGCCTATGAAGGAAGCCAGACACAGAAGAGTGGACTGGAAAGGTAGGGGGGCAACAGCAGTGACTTAAGGCCCCCATATTCAGAGGTGAGGTGAAGGGGCAGGTAGTGCAGTGAAGAGTACCCTCCCCCACTCCACCGTAGGGAAGGCCACAGAGCCCTGAAGAAATGACAGCACGATAAGTCAATGTGCAAGAGAGACACGGGTAGATGCATCAAGGTAGTTGCAGCATTCTAGATACTTTGAACCATACTGTTAAAGAACACAAGTCACTGCCAAGCAAATTAATCTATACACAGATAAGTACAAAATGATGTCTTGATTAATCAATAAGTTTTATATATTGTGTGTTCCGGTCACGCTATCCCTGCCCCACATGGGCAGGCACCCACGAACCCTCACACATCAAAGTCCTCAGATGTTTTCCTGACATTAATTCTGTGTTGCAGGAGAGTACTGCGTTTTATACTGCCTTAGTTTCCACTTGGGAAGGCTAGGTGAACATGCAACACAGCAAATACAACCACAAAGACAATTACAGCCAAGTAATGTTCACCTTGTGAATCTCTTGGATGCAAAAGCTTTGCATAGACTAGCTAGCAGGTGGCGAGCAGAAGGAACAGTTAAAACAACTGTTTTAGTATTGCTTGGCCCACCTGAGGCTCCAACCTTGCTTGCGTTTCCGCTCAATGGTGTGAATGGGTGAAGTAAACTAATGTTGCTGCTTTGCAAAAAAAAAAGCATCTAATGACAGGTTTGCACTGAGGGCCAGCGTTGCGCCAGTACTATGTGCGGAGGGTGCTCTTGGAGTAAAAGGTTTATGAGCCAATGTGCAACAATTAATTTACAGCAAACTGTTAGGGGATTTTTCTCAAAGTCCTTCTGGTAGTAAGACTTGAGTAAGCAATCCCAGTGGTTTGTAGATGTCCAACTCTTAGTATCAGTCTGTACTAACTCAGGACCTTGGTAAAGTGGCAGAGCAGTCAGGCTTATCTTAAGAGGTAGATGTGAGCTGTATGTAAGTACACCGAACCTAGTTAGACATGCACACCAAAGAAACTCTCTCACTTATGTTTATAAAAATTATATATACACCAGAATCACTTTAAATACTTTAGACGTTTACACTAACACTTCGGAATACTTGACAATACACTTCAAAGGGCATCGCTTTTGTGTTTGTTTGCGGTTCTATTTGTAGTAACGTTAGAAATGGAAAAGTCAATGTTATCGTATTAGTTATTACACGCACCTGCAGTTTTTTAACAGTCTAGCGGGAATACAAACACATAGTATGATAGATGTCATTTATAACGTGCCTGTACACAAGTGTTTCTAGACGTGACAAGGAAGGGAAGACAGAAGGAGGACAAAACAACGATCTTACTAGGCTTTGTGTCATTCAGATCGCGCAAGTGCGGGGGGGCGGGGCGTGGGCATTGGCGTGAAGAGTGCAAAGAAAATCTTACATGCTTCCAAGGAGACCGCTCATAAGTGCAGAGTCTGGGGGCTGTAGAGTTGCAGATACAGTCCGAGTGGTTGGGAGGCCCAGAGGCATTGCAAGGGCAACTGGTCGTGCATGAGCCTTGTCCTGTAAGTTCAGAGGGTGGCCAGGTAACCAGTATGTGCAGCAGACAAGGACATCAGCGAGGGAAAGAGAAAGCAGAAGCGAAAAGGAAGGTCTTGAGTTCCTTCCGGAACCTTAGGTGGTCCTGCTCAAGTTTGAGAGAGGCAGGGAGGCTGTTCGAGGGAGGCCCCAGCAAAGGAGAGAGATCTGCCCCCCAACTCTCTGCTTGGTGAAGCGTGTGACCTTCAGAGTTAGAGGTAGATGAGCAGGGGGCCGGAGAAGGAAGATGCTTAGAAAGAGAAAGTTGGATGTAGTGTGGTCCTTGGCCCCAGACAGCCTTGTGGACAATACAGAGGGTCTTGAACTTGATCCTTTTAGCCAAAAGGGAGCCAGTGGAGAGATTTCAGGGCTGTAGAGATACAATCTATGTGATCACTGCGCCGCCCGCAACTGCGACGCCGAAAACGCTGACGGCAGTTACAGCGCGGCGCAGTGATCATATGGATCACTGTGCCCGCTTCCCCTGGCCAGCATTACCCCTCCCAACCCCCCACTCACCTTTAGAGCGGCACACTTTTGCGTGTGCCGCCCGCACTCTGATCCCTGCGGTGTCAGCTCTTCCCACTAACGTGGGTTGGAGCTTACGCCACAGGGTGCCTTTTTTGTCCTTTTTTTTACGTGTCCCCCGCATTCCGAAATGGTACGTTGGGGACATCCCTGCAACACCCCACCCCCATTACTGCACCCAGGAAGAACAGGGGACACCCCCCGCTCTGCTTGGGCACAGTAAATGTCACCCTCATTTTGTGCGCCTCCAAAGTCGCAGGGATTGTGGGGGTGCACAAATGAGGGCGACATTTTTGTACGATACCGAGAGATACAATTCCTGGGCTTGAGGCCATGGACGTGTCTCGCAGTCTTGTTCTGGACTAGTTGTAAAGGGTGAAGAGTAAAGGCAGGCAGATTTAGAAAGAGGCTGTTGCAGTAGTCCAGCCTAGAGATGGACCAGGGCTCTGGAGATCGTGAGCTTCTGGGGGAAGTGAGAAAAGTAAGACTACCTCCGAGTTGGTGCAGCTGATGGTGTGACTTCTTAGAGAAGTCAGATGTGAAGAGAGAAGGAGGGTGGAGTCGAAGATTACACCAAGGTTTTTAGCCTCGCACGAAGGTGCAGGTGGAGGGCCCAGGGAGGAGCGGCCAGAGCGAGAGGGAAGGTGGGAGCAGGTGTCCCAATGAGGAGGATCTCAGTCTTACTAGCATGAAAGCAGAGATCGTTGGAGGCACACCATTGAGGAGGAACCCAAGTTGGACCTGGGAGGGTTGACCTGAGAGAAAGGAGGTCAAACAGGTTGTCACAGACGATTGAGCGGGATGGCGTGGTTGACGATGTCGAAAGCAGAGGATATATCAAGGAGAATGAGGACAGAAGGAAGGTTAGAATCTAGATTGGAGAGCTTCACGGTTGTTCGAGTGCAGTTTGTGCTTCTGGCTGCTCTGAAACCAGACTGGTGGTCATGGAGACAACCAACAGATTCAGCATGTAGATTAATTTGGGAGATGGGCAGCTTTTCCAGGAGTCTGCACAAGAACGGAGTGATGGAGATCGGGCGATAGTTTGCCAGAGAGGAAGGATCGGCAGAGGGCTTTGCACAAGGGAGTGTTTAAGGGCCAGGGGAAGGTTCCAGTGGCAAAAGAGTGGTTTGGCAAGATTGGATGCAGTACCCTTTGGGTGCACTACAATAACCTTGACCTCCTGGCAAATAGGGACCCAACCTTTGTTATAAGTCTGAACTACACAGGTTGGTAGTGTGGCTGAGCAGCCAGGCTCATCTCAAGAGGGGTCAATGTGAGCAGTAATGTTGTGATAGAGTTTCACGGTAGCAGTTATTCAAATAAACTCTTACACTCAAGGTTTCTTGATAAAACAAACAATTATTACATTTATTTCACAGTCAGTTGTATAAGCCTTCTTCAGAAGGGAGCAATATATGTAACACTTCTAATACACTTCAAAACACAGTTTCTCTAAAATCAGATGATACCCATTGGGGATGACACACAAACACTTCCTACACCCGCAGATGACAAATAGCTAGGACACTGTTGACATTGATTTATCACTGGTACATTTAGAGCAATACTGAGTTTGGTGTAAAAGATAGAAGAGATGAATAAAACAAAGGTTAACAAATAATTCACAACCAGGTAAGTACTTTTAAAACACCTTCCAATGCAAAATAAGTTTAACCCTTTCCTGGGGAAGGGCCAAAGCACAAAGTCGGAGGTAAAGAAGAGGGAGCCAGGACAGCCAATGTTTAATTGCAATGTCTAGGGGAGCTGAAGATCTTTAGAAAAGTTTGTAGTAAATGGAACACTGTAATGAAGTGCCACAAGCTGGGAGGCTTGTGAGGGGCAAAGCTGTAGCAACTCTGCAAGGTACCCAAGACAGGTCTCAACTGAGAGCAAGTAAGGCTAAGCAACAAGAGCCAAGTTCTCTTAGACCTAGTACCCCTGGTTAGAAGAAATGGTTCCAGCTGGCTTCTGTTCTTGTACAGCTCTGCAGATCCTGTTCCGGAGCATCAATCGTGGGTACAAGAGGAAGGACGTCTGGGGACTCCTGCTCTGCAATGGGAAGGTCAGCAGCAGCAATGGACAAACTTCAATTCAGCGGTTCTTCTGTGTTTCAGCTCCTCTCTTCTGACAGCAAATAGCAACACTGCGGTTCTCCGATACCACTCTGGACTTTCCTCGCATCTGGGGTCCAGCACTTGCGGTGGCTCAGGCTTGGTCAGTTCTGCTTCAGGGAAGTAGGGAGGTTCTTCCTGGCGCTCGGGTTCAACTTAAAAGCAACGCACACAATCTGGTGTTCCTCTCCCCGGCACTTCTGCTGCTGGAACTGAAGTACAGCCAGCTCTGAGAGGATGTCCGGACAGGCTTACTTTGGAATTGATTGGTCGCACCAACTCAAGGGGAGAAGCGGTCCTTGCAGGGCTTCTCTAGTTGAGGTGAAGCAGAGTTTAAGCAGAGCAGCAGGGCTTCCCCAGGCAAACCAAAGGTCCAGGATTTGCAGCAGGTGTCTCTTCCAAGTTCTACGGTTTCCTTCACCCAGTGGTCAACTGCCTTCCAAGCCAAAAATCCTCACCTTTTATGCCGGTTACTCCCATTCATTCCAGCCTAGCTGTCAAACAAACAGCAGGGTGGCTGTCCTTGCCGGACAGCCAGCTGGCCAATCACCTTTGGGTGTATTCCTGTAACTAAGCGGATTAAGCACAGGGAGTTTCGGGCACCTCCCTCACTTCCTGCCCCTGCCAGACATACAGGAGCCAGAGGTGGGAACAAAATGCAAATAGAAATGTTGGAAAATCTTATTGAGTCTATGAACTTTACTGAGAAATGTAAAGTAGAATGAGTTAGAACTGAAAAAAAAGTATATTTAACTGAACGGTGGTTCCTAAAGGAACATTTCTTTTGTGGTTTTCAGAGGTCTTATTTTTTGGCAGGAGAGCTTAGAACTAAAGGTGGGGAGGGAAATGAGTGAAGAGGCACCATACACTAATATGGTGGGACAGGGGAAAAATGTTGCACGCGTGTTATTTCTAAGGTAGGGGGCATCATTTCTCATGCTCTTTGATAAAAGCTTCAAAAGCACTTCGAAAGTGCTTCCCTCTCCAGAATGTTTTATTGTAGTGTGTACAGAGGACTGTTGTCTTTGAAAAAAATGGATCAAGAGCCTCTTTTGTTGCTTGCAAGGTAGCTGGTGGGATTCTGTGCCCCACAGAAGTAGGCTGTGTGGTTACAGTATTGGTTGAGGAAGATGAGGTGGAGGAAGAACGCCTCCTACTTGCTAAGAAAGGAACAACCTTTCTGACAGCATTGTGGTCATTGGATTTGGTGTGGCAGCACATTGAGGTAGTCCCGCAGGATTACTGAAAGGGGAGTCTGCAACAGAATACAAAGTTGCACTCAGTGCATTTTACTTTAGCCTTTGGTACATTCCCACCAGTGGTAAAGAACTGCCACACCCATGATTCTCTCTGGGTGCTAGAGGTAGGCACTTCCTCTACCGCATCTTCTTGGTCCTCTTCATTGTCTAGGAAGTAGTGCGCTTTTTTTGCTCTGAAGGTCCTCCAGCTGGTGGTGGTGGCTCTTGGAGAGGAGGGATGGCATTAGCTGATTCCATTTTTAAGATAAATAGCAGTTTTGCAAAAAGAATTCCAAGTATGTAATGTGTACTAGATTGTTAATGGATAATGAGTAGGAATAGGTGCAAGAGCTGTGCAAGGGAAATTTTGAAGTGTAAAGTTCCTAGATCAGTAGAAAATGCAGTTCCGAACTGTCCGCGAAGCACAGATCTTATCGCGAAGTGCAGACGGGGTTTTCGGACAAGTCAACATGCCGCACATCAGTGTATGGTCATATGGCACTATCCGGAAGGTCCACAATGAAGTCAGATGTTCGTAAACGTCTACGGATGCAAAATCAGTTGATAGTTGCAAAAAGTGTATAGTAGAGTTAAAGAGGATGCTAGAAGGTGGAAAATGGCAGAGTTTTAAGGTGACGCTTTGTAAATTGGACACAAATATTGCTAGATTGGGTAAGTATGATATTTGTAAGTTGTAGGAAAATAGCATGCACTGGTAAAAACCCATGTAATTCACAGAAAAAAAACACCGTTAAAAAGGGACATTATGGTTAAGTTGCACTAATAAAAAGCTATGAAATTGAATGAAAAAACGTTGTTAAAAAAGGGATGTTATGGTTACAAGTAAAACCGAAAAACTCCAGAAATTCACCAGTTATAGTAAGCCAAGCAACCATAAGTCACGCCACCACCGTGCACTGCTAAGACTAACACCCAGGACATCAAAGAAGACATCACAAATGTCATCAATGACATCACATGTGCATTTAGTTTCATGGAAAGCCTCCACAAGGGATTGTTATTGTAATGGTGGCAGAAAACTAGCAAAGATCATTGGAAGAACCATCATGAGATACATTTTTATATTCTGACTGTCAGTAAACAAAACCACCTGGCCAATATATGTTAGTGAACAAAAACAAGTGTGCCAGATATGTGATGTCATGGGTCTGGGTCTAAGTGTAGTGGGGTCGGTATCTCTCTCACACACACACCTCACCGTAATCATATTTCTGATGCTTGTATCTGCTTAGATTAACATGCTGTGCATAGGCCGACATCTAAGCTGCGGAGTATTACAGTGGTTTTCGAAACTCGAAATAGGGACGACAACAGGGCATGCCAGTAATACTATCCCTAGTGTGACGTCCACTGTACCCATGATCCCTCACGCGTGTAGGTCCCTTAGATTGCATTTTTCCGACATGTGTAGTGCGAGTACAGTTGTATCCAAGCAGATGCATATCAGGACCACTCTCCTCACATCTAGTGTGTGGAGGTTTGCCTCAGCTGAGCTGTTGGGTTCCTGGAAGAAAGCCGTTAGCTCAATGGACTGATTTACATGAAATTTGGAGATGAATTTAGGTGAAAACCTAAGGTGAGTACATAAAACCAGCTTGTCTTTGTGTACAACAAAGAAAGGATCCTGCACTGTCAATGCTTGGACCCCAGTAAGAAGGCAGTCTTATTAGTCAGGTGTTTGAGACTAGATTTGTGCATAGGCTCGAAAGGGGGTCCCATGAGCTTAGCAAGTACCACATTGAGGTCCAACCCCGGCGCCGAGTTAGAAAATGGAGGGTGGAGTCTCTTTACTCCTTCCATAAATGCCTTGATGACTGGTCCCTTCTGCCATGAGACCTTTTTTATGAGAGGTTGTGTAGGCTAACAAAGCCGCCAGGTGGACCTTTAGGGAGTTCAATACTAAGCCTGCATCTAGCAAATGGAGCATAAAAGTTAGAATGTGGGATGATTATAGGGTTGATTAGTTTAGTCTGGCACCAAATTACGAATATTCTCCATTTGTCAAAGTAACAATGCCTAGTGTTTGGTTTTCTTGATTCTTTCAAGATATCCATGCATCTCTGTGGCAGGTTGAGATGTCCGAACTCTATGACCTCAGGAGCCATGCTGCCAAATTCATTGAGTGTGACTGCGGGTGCACCGTTAGTCCCTCGTGCTGGGTGAGGAGGTTGTACTGGCACGGGAGTTTGATGGGATCACACATCGCCAGTTTGCGCAAATGTGGATATCATGGTTGTCTTGCCCACATAGGAGCAACTAGGATAAGCGTCATCGGTTCCTTGTGCATCTTGTTGACCACATTCCTCATGAGAAGGGTTGGGCGAAAAGCGTAGGCAAATATCGCTGACCAGTTCATCCATAGGGCGTTCCTCTTGGAGCCTGGCTGGGGGGAAACTAGACGCGAAGTCTGGGCATTGACGGTTTGCTTGTGGCGAATAGGTCGATTGTGGGGAAAGCCCACTGTGAGAAGAGGTGTTCTATGACCTCTTTGTATAGTCTCCATCCGTGTTCCTCTGGAAGGTGATCTGTGCTCAGAGTCTGCTAGTGAGTAGAGTTCCTCCAGAACATGTTGGTCTGACAGGTAAATCTTCCGAGTGCCCATTTCCAAATTTGTTGGCCAGGACAGATGGAGAACGAGTGCCCCCCTGTTTATGTAAAATATCGCAGTTGTGCTGTCTGTAAGGATCTGCACAGACTGGTTCGATAAGAGGGGTTTGAATGCCCAAAGCGCTCTGAATACTGCTAGAAGTTTCAGCAGATTGATGTGGTTCTGAGCAACCTTGCAAGACCAGAGACCCTGAGCTGAGTGGTGACGGCAGTGAGCTCCCCACCCTGTCAAGGAGGAGTCTGTTGCGACGACGGCCTGAACCTCTAGGTCTTAGAAGGGTTTCCCCCTTCCTTAAATTCTCTCTCGTCCACCAGGGAAGATTTTGTACTAGTGTTGGCCACTAGATCGTCCCACTGACCACTTGCCTGAGACCACTGTTTCGCCAACCGCTCCTGCATGGGTTGCAGGTGCGAGTCGGAACCATTTTTTCAGCTCCATTGCTCCAATTCTGACTCGACTAGAATAGAGAAGCCCGGAACCAACAACTTCCCTTGGGTTAGTGGGACCAAGTATCCCCAAGACTATTTTTGCTGGTGGACCTTCCCCAACTGGCTGTACTTCCTTGCTGCGCAGGAACAGAGTAGGAAGACCGAGGACCCTCCCAAAGCAGGACAATCCAAGCACTAGTCACCTCACCAGAGTGCTGGAGTGAAGGAAGTCTTTCAAGTGTAAAGAGCCACGCTGGTGCCCTTTGCCACGCTGATGCTATTTGCCAGTAGCTGAAACGACTAAGTGCTGCTGATCTGAAAAGCACCTGTAGCCGCCCCTACACCTTCGAACTGCAGTGCAGGAGTCCTCCCTCTTGTCCCCATGACTGAGGTCCAGGAACCCAGGATCTACAAGACTCCAACCAGAACAGATGCCAGTTGGATCCTCTTCTTCCAACCTAAAGTACTGTGCTGACTAAGGGGTATGCGAGAATTTTCAGTTTAGTGCTAAATTCCTCCCACTAGAGACCCCCAGCTCTTTTGCGGAAGTTTGTACTTTTAAATCTATGTTTTTTCTGTCCGTTTCGTTGTGGAGTCTGAAACTCCATAGGCATCATCTTTACCTTGTGACACACATCACCTTCAGTGCAGTGGCACAGTAAGTCTTTCAGATTTCCCAAAGGTTTAAATACCCTCTCTTGGATAAACTGTTTCCAAGAGCAGTAAAGTGAAATTGACTTTACTTACATTTAACGTTCTAGACCCAGCACACACTATCTTACAATAGGGTGCTGGAGGGGTTACCTAGTATCCCCTTTGTCTAGCTTCTGATGTAACATTTTTAGGTTACCCTTTCCTCACTGAATGGCTGGTGGCAGTAGCGGCGTTTAACTACCGTGGTGTGCATTTACCGCGGGCTGTGTTCGCAGCTGCAGTAAAGCACCCAAGGGTGCCATTTTTGTCAAAATGGCCCGGTCATCTTTTTTCGCCATTTCTTTGTGGAAAGGTCCTTCTTGAGATTTACTCTGCGCGCCAAACCAGGTTTGGTCCCTTTGTCCGCTTTGGCGGGATTCAGGAGTGATGCCTGCCTCTGACTCCAAGGTGTCTGGGTTGGGCAGGAAGTGAAGGAGGTGCCCGAAACTCCCTGTGCTTAGTCTCCTAGGAGATGCACTCTGTAGTGATTGGCCGGCTAACTGTGCGGCAAGGACAGCCACCCTGCTGGGTGACCGACAGATAGGCTGGAATTTATTTTTTACATTTATATAGTGTGCAAACAGCCCAAGGGCATTGAGGTGCCGTCACTTGCAAGAGCTTAGTTACAGGGTTACAGAAGTGGCAGCAGTAGTAGGGCGCATGAATGAAGGGGAGAGAACTGAATAAAAAGCAAGGCTTTTGACTTGGAAGGCAGAGTCGACCACTGGACGAAGGAACCGAAGAAGCACTTGAAGAGGACGCCTGTTGCAACTCCTGGACCGTTGGTCTGCCTGGTGAAGCCCTGCTGCTGTGTTGAAACTACAAATTTGTATCAACAAAGAAGCCCCTGGAAGTACGACTTCTCCCCTCGAGTTGGTGGGACCAAGCAACTCCAAAGTAAGCCACCTGGACATTCACTCGGAGCTGGTTGACGTTCCACAGAGTTGCTGCTGGAAACCGAAACGCCAGGGAGAGGAACACCAGATTGTGTGCGTTGGCTTTTAAGCTGGCCAAAAGCTCCAGGAAAATCCTCCGGACTCCCAGGAAGCAGGACTGATTGAGCCTGAGCCCCCTCACAGTGCGGGAACCCCGAAGCAAGGAAAGCCCATCTCGACAGCCACGAACTGCAGTGTTGCCATTTGCCGTAGATGAGGAGCAGAAACACCTAACAGCCACTTGTTTGAAGATTGCTGGTTGCAATTGCAGTGCAGGACTCCCAAGAAGTCCTCCCTCTTGTCCCCACGACTGAGGCCCAGGAACAGTGAGATCTGCAGAGCTGCTCAGGAACAGAAGTCATCTGCTGCACTTTTTCTTCAATACAAAAAGGTACTGTAAAAGTCGGAGAACTTACATGTTGCTGTAGAGTCGCTTGCATCTACAACCGCTTCAGCTCATATAGACTTTTGCCCATTGACTTTGGCTTAGCCTGTTCTACTGAATGACTTATTAGGGGATCTGAAAGTATTTGCCTGCTTAAGAATATTTGTGGTGTGCTGGTGTTTCACAAACCAGGCAAAGATCCAACTAACCCCGCATCATACAGACCAATCTCCCTAATCAACCTAGATGCAAAAATATATACCAAAATCCTGGCAACAAGGCTATCCCCGCTCCTCCCTAAATTGATTAGCGAGGATCAATCAGGCTTCATTCCAGGCAGGCAAACCCACGATAATACTAGGAGGCTAGCCCACCTGATCGAAAAAATAGGGATAACCCGCACCCCAGCGATACTACTGTCAGTAGATGCCGAGAAGGCTTTCGATAGAGTGGAGTGGTCCATACTGTTTAGGGTTCTGGAATCCATGGGGTTTGGGGAAAAATATATTGCGAGTATTAGAGCAAACTACAATTCCCCATCCAGTAGAATAGCCATTAATGGCGAACTCACTGGCAAGGTAACGATAACGAGAGGAACGAAACAGGGATGCCCCCTATCACCACTACTATACGCTCTTTTCTTAGAACCCCTCCTAATTAAAATACGGGAATCAATACACATCAAAGGGATAGAAATGGCGGGTCAGCAACACAAAGTAATTGCGTATGCAGATGATATGCTAATAACCTTAGAGGACCCTGAATCCACTTTATCGGCCACAGTTAGAGAACTAGAAAACTATGGGACCATCTCTGGCCTAAAAATAAATAGAAAAAAATCAGAGATCCTCATCCTGGCAGGGGATAGAACGAACATAGAAAGGCAGGCAAAAATACTGGACCTCAAGATAGTACAGAAAGGCATTAAATATCTAGGAATAAATGTACCCCCAAAAATAGAGCAATTCTACGGGGAAAACTACCCGTCGCTAATTATAAACATCCGAAGGGAATTAAACAGATGGAACCCACTACAGATATCCTGGTGGGGTAGAATACAATCAATCAAGATGACCATCCTCCCAAAGGTACTATATTATTTTCAGGCTCTCCCAGTGGGGGTCCCAGACACGTTCTTCAAAACCTTAACAAAACTGGTATCGTCCTTCATATGGAAAGGGAAAACACCGAGAATAGCCAGGAAGGTCCTCACGGCCCCAACCAGAGAAGGAGGAATGGCGCTACCCCACTTTAGAAAATACTACCAGGCAGCACAGCTTAAAGTTCTAAGGGAGTGGGTGAGGGAGGATCCGCAACAGATATGGGCCAAACAAGACAGAGCAGTAGCAAGGACCCCACTGGTAGAACTGCTCTGGAAACAGAGGCAGCACAGGCACGAAAATCTAAGGTTAAGCGAAATTATGAAGACCACGTTAGAAGCATGGGATAGCCAAACAAAAAAAGGCATAATGACCACAGCGATTGGGCCCTTCACACCCATCTGTAGAAACCCACTATTTCCACCGGGGATGGAACAAGGGGCATATGACACCTGGGAGAAGGCGGGCATTACTAAAATAGGAGAGATGTTTATGGACAAGGAAATCATCCCCCTGGAGTCGTGCGTGGCTGGCACGAGAATCCTTAAAAGTGATAGATACAGATATGAGCAGCTAAAGCACTGGCTAAACTCTCCGACAATCATCGAGGCAGCAACCAGGGACCTTACAGGGTTCGAAACATACATCACATCCAACACGGGGGAGAGAAAATGGGTATCAACTTTATACAAATACATAAACTCACAAGGGGAAAGCATTAAATGGTCATACAGAATAAAATGGGGCAGAACATTGGGGGAGGAACCAACGGATAAACAATGGGAGGACCTATGGAAACAGATCCCCAGAATGACCCGCTCGGCACAAACTAGGGAGATGTGGGTCAAAATAATGACACAGTGGCACTACACCCCAGAGAGGCTCCACTCAATGTACCCCAACACGTCCAACCACTGCTGGAGAGGATGTGACGAAGTGGGAACATGGAGACACATATGGCATGACTGTAAAGGCATCAGACCCTTTTGGGAAGAAGTGAAAAACGAGATGGGCAAAATATTCCCGGATGTGGGGCTGATGGGGGAGGAGGTGTGGCTCTGTGGAATCAAAGACGACACAGCAAGGCAATACACCAAAACGCAATGGAGATCATTCATGGGACTACTCATTGCAGCCTGGACCACCATTGCACAGAACTGGAAAAATAAAAATACCCCATTGACCTACACCTGGCTACAGAAAGTATGGGCCCATATAACAATGGAGAAAATTACCCACAAACTTCAAGGAACAGGAGACAAATTTGTAAAGGAATGGGAAGGGACCCTGCAATACCTCCAGTCAGACTTTATGGAACAATGGTGCCCCCATAACATAAAAATCTCAGATATATTCAACGCATAAAAGAATCCCTGGACAAAAGACTCCATCCGTCCCGTGGGGAGGGAGAGGGGAGGGGGAAGGGAATGTTACAAGATTCAATGTTAACTTCTTCATGTATTATTTATGTAAAACGAATAAATACAAGTTTAAAAAAAAAAAAAGAATATTTGTGGTCTCTTGTATGTTCTAATAACCTTTTCCTTTGACTTACTCCTAAATGATTCTAAATGCAACAGTGATCTATTAATGTCCCCAGCACCCTAGCTACTGAAGTCACCCGAGGTGTAGGTTGTGTCTGTGGGCCATGCCAAAAGGGTATTCACTGCTTTAGATATATTAAGAGTGTATTTTGTCAAGTATATTGGAGTGTTACTGTTATATTGCTCCCTTCTGAAGAAGGCTTAACCCAACTGATTGATAAATAAATGTATAATTCTTTATTCAAGAAACCTTGTGTTTAAGTGTTTAAATGAATACTTGTCACTGTGAATCTCTGCAAATCCCCTACAGCTCACACTCACCACTCTCGAGCTGTTCAACACGCTACCAACCTGTTTAGTACAAGCTTATAGCAAAGGTTGGGTTCCTATTGCCAGGAGGTCAGGGTTGTTGTAGTGCACCCAAAGGGTACTACATAGAATCTTGCCTAACAGACACTGAAATTCCGCAGAGGTAAGTCTTGTAGGACAAGCCGAGGATTTACACCCTCCCACCCCCAGTTCCGGGCCTCAACTCGGAACGGAGAGAGCACAGTAGCCCGGGACACATCGGAAAGCTCTTCTTTGCATGACATAGCAGACGTCAGGAATGGATGTTCCCCTCTACTCCATTGGTCGCAGCTCTGAAGATCAATAGCAAGACAGAGCTCCTCCATAACAGCAGCAGAAGTTGGTCGCCAGGCCTCCTTCATTCGCGTCTGCAGTGTCTTCATGGGTCTCACAGTGGGACAGGAGTCTTGTCTCCTTCAGGTTACTCCAGGATCTCTGAAGAATGGATGCAGGGGTATCCTAAAAGCCAGGTAAGAGAAAGAACACGCAGGTGGTTTGGGACCAGACAGTACCAGCCCACATTCTGGCAGCAAACAGCCATCCAGTAGCCCACCAAATGCTTCTGCTTTCCTGGGCACTGGAAGTCCATATAAAAGGATAAAGAACAAGTAAAAACCCACGTGGCACAGCCATGTTTGGACACTAGCCACAGTTGGTAGCCAAACGCGGTAAACGTGGTAAGGCTAAAACAAAAAGCACCAACATAGTAAAAATTCACTGCTGCCACCAGCTTGTCCATTTAGCACACCAAGAATAACCAACATTCCTTTGAGTGTTAGTCTAGGGAAAAAACATTTTACCCCATTTTAAGACGCATTGTACAATGATAAAAGTTACCGCAATGATAAGTTACTAAAAGTAGCAACAGTCGCAAGACTGAGGGAACCAATGTTTCCCAGTACGGACAGCCTGAAGAACGGATTAGTTTCCCCATAACAGATGAGCAAAAGACAGTGTAGTGAAGCTTAAGGCTCAAAAATAAAAGCAAAATGTTTGGGGGGTCCATAAAATGGAAGAAAAAGGTGCAGTAAAGAGAAATCTTTCCCAACACAAGAATAGTAAGAGGATTTTGTCTTCCATACCTTTTCTGTTGTGGGTCCAGCAGCGTTGGGTAATAATCGGTGTAGTAACACAGACTACACAACACTTATCTGCTTGGTATTAGGTAACCCACCTTTTGGTATAGGTCTGTACTAGAAAAGTTGGTAGTGTGTCTGAGCAGCCAGGCCTATCTCAAGAGGAGTAAATGTGAGCTGTAGCAATGAAATTCACAAATACAAGTAACCCTTACACTCAAGATTTCCGTTAGATATTTTACATCAATTTTTAAATAAGCGTTCTTTAAAAAGGCCAAGAAATGTAACAATCAAATATACTTTAGAATACTTTTCCAGAATCAGCATATGTTAGTGGATACTCTTTGGATATGCTTTTTACACACTTCCTACACCCAGAGGTTACTTCATTCACAAGGTCAGTAATGGCATTTATATATCACTAGTTATACTTTGCAGATTCTGAAGTTGCGGAAAGCATGAGGTTAAAGGAAGGAAGGAAACAAAGGTTAAACAGGTTCTCGAAATATGAGGACAACTAAATCTTCCAATGAAATCTAGACAAATCTTTCCCAGCAATAACAGTCTAAAACAAGTTACCACCTATGAGGGACAGAAATGCCAAAGTCAATGGACTAGAAGAGTCTGCAGGGAGCCAGGACAGCCAAAGTCAACTGGAGCACAGTATATGGAGCTGAGGCACTTCTTAAATAGAGTCTTGCACAAAGTTAGTTTTGTACAAATCACTTGTAGGGTCACAAGCTGTTAAGCCTGTGAAAAGCAGAGTTAGAATCAACTCTAAGGTAAGCCACTGCAAGTCTCAGCTGAGCAAAGCACAGCTCAAAAAGACACTGAGGTAAATACCCCAAGTGTAAACAGTACCTGGCTGATATGAAGAGTGGTCCAGCTGGATTCTGTCCGGTTTAGACCGTGGGTTCCTGAAACTCAGTCGTGGGGACAAGAGGGAGGACGTCTGGAGGGCTCCTGCGGCTGCAATTTGGAGGTCGTCGGGAGCTACAGGATCTTTTCGTATCAGCAGTACTTTGCAGTTTCAGCACTTGGTAAACAGCACCATCTCAGATACCGGTGGGTTCCTTGGGTCCTGCAGTCTGGTGATGGGACTCCAGCTCTAGTCGTCCTGCTTCTGGAGGGGCCTTAGGAGACTCCTGGACGGTTTGCAGACGTTGCACTAGACTACGGTTTTCTCGACCGCTGGCACTCGGTTCTTGCAGCAGCAAAGAATTACAGCCAATCAGGGAAGATGGTCCAGTGGAGTTAGTTGGTCCCACTAACACAAAGGAAGAAGTCGTCCTTCCAGAGCTTCTCTTGTCTATCAGAAAAATGAGTTTCAGCACAGCAGCAGGGCATCACCGGGCAATTCACAGGTCCAGGAGGATGCAGCAAGCTTAATTCACGGTTTCTTCGTCGGGTGTTTCTACCAGTGGTGGACTCTGCCTCTAGTCCTAAAACCCTCACCTTTTCTGCAGGTTTCTCCCATTCATGCACAGCCTAGGCAGTCAAGCACGCAGCAGGGTGGCTGCCCTGAACGATAGCCAGCCAGCAAGCCAGCCAATCAGGACTGGGTGCATTCAGGCCTTCCTAGAGACAAAAGGCCAGGGGAGTTTTGGGGACCTCCCTCACATCCTGCCTTTCCAGACACACTGGAGCCAGAGGCGGGTTTCAGGGCTGAAGCCCGCCAAAGGCAAAACGAACAAAGGGCTCAACTCTGCCTCAACGCACAGAGTAAAACCAAGAAATAACACAAACACATAAAATGGAGAGAAAAAAAAAGAAAAAAAAAAAAAACAGACCAGGCATTTTGACAAAATGGTCACCCATGGGTGCTATACTGCAGCTAAGGATTCAGCCGGTGGTAGAAAAGCACAATGGTAGGAAAAGTAAACCACTGCCACCAGCCACTTAAAGGAGTGAGGGTAAAAAAGAAAAAAAAAATGTTACATGAGAAGGTAGGATAAGGGGCTACTAGCTAACTCCCCCCCCCCCCCCACCCCAGCACTCCACACATGAGATGGTGTGTGCTGGACCCACAAAGAGAAAATGTAATTAAAGACAATTTCACTTTACTATTCTTGGGAACAGTAGTTCACACAAGAAAAGGTATTTAAACCTTATGAGAAATCTAACGGATTTCTCAGCGACACTGCACTGCAGGTGCGGTGGGTCACAATACAAAAAGTATATGCCTATGGAGTTTGTCAGAGTCCAAAAACAGAGGAAACCTAATGCAAATCAGGTCAAAACACATGAGTGAGAAAAAAGGTCTCACTCCAGAGTTAAAAATAAAACATCCTGAAGTCCAGCAAAAGAGCTGGGGGTCTAAGGTTGAAGGGAATTCTACCCAACAAGCACACACCACCCTATGCAAAGTGCTGGGGGCGGGAGGTAACATAGTAACTGCTTATCCCAATTCTCATGCAACATTCGGTTACACCAACTAACTTGAATGGCTGATGGCAGTGGTTTCTTTACTACTACCTTTGTGCCATGTATCTGCAGGCTAAATTCTCTGCTGCAGTACAGCACCCACGGGTGGCCAATTTCCTAAAATGGCCGCCGTTTCTTTTTTCGCCATTTGTCATTTAGTTCTTTCTGGGATTTTACTCTGTTTGAATCGAGATCAAGTCCTTTGTGCATTTTGCCTTTGACTGGGATTCAGCCATGAAGCCTGCCAAGGATCCAGTGTGTCTGGAAAGGCAGTTAGTGAGGGATGGTCCTAAAACCTACCCTTTCTTTTATCTGTAGGTGTGCCTGAGTGAAACCAGTTGCGATTGGCCGTCTGGCTGTTCGTGAGAACAGCCACCCTGCTGGGTGATAGGCAGCCTAGGAACTTGCTTAAAGGAGAGGTTTTTGGGACTAGATGCAGAGTCGACCACTGGAGGACAACATTCGACAAAGAAGACGTAAAGAGATACCAGCAGCACCCTTCTTTACCGGTGAAGCCCTGCAGCTGTGCTGACCCCGGTTCCGTTTCGACTGGGAAGACCTGCAAGGGATGACTTCCACTAGCCTTGAGACAAGCTTACCCCGACTTGCTGGGACTTTCCAAGGCTGCAGAATCACAATGCCCAGGTACCCCAGACCATCGAGTGCATGGTCTTCGGAAGTGCGAATCCGGCAAAAACCTTGTGGGCATCCAGAGGACCCTACAGAAGCAGGAAATCTTTATCCAGAGTCCCCCTCGCCAGAGTCCAGGATCTAGTGATCAAGTAACTTCCAACCGGAGCTGTTCGGTCTTCTTTGGGGCTGAGAAATGGGCGCCAAAAACAAGGCCACTGAATCAACGAGAATCCATTGCTGCAGAGTCCCTCTGTCAAGTGTTGCTGCAGAAGCCCGCCCAACGTCCTCCCTTTCATCACCACTACCAAGGGCCAGGAACAAGGGTCTGCTACCCTGCAACAGGAAGGCATCCAGCAAGAACCAATTTTTCAATTCACATGACTCTACAAATTCATACCCAACATTCATTGTACTTTACTAAAGTCTACTATCCCTCCCAAGATAAACCTGGCAGCTCCGTCTACGCTACCATATACTCAGGTGGGACAGCCTTATTTATCTTGTACCGTCGGTAAAATGGTTTTTACTAAGCCCTTAGTTGGACTTCAGAAAAACTGCCCTAACAGCCCCCAATGTCCTCCTTATTGGCTTCCCAATGCCTGGGCAGTTTCAGGACTTTTGCTATGCTGCCTCTGCGTGAAATCCAGTGGGACAAAAATTGATCACGGTAGGGAGTCTGCCAGGCCTGGAAGAGTGGTGGGTGAACATTATTCCAGTTCAGTCTTGGGCCATCCTGGATCACCTACATCTATTGCTCCTGCCATGTGACAGTTCATTGTTGGCTAGGTGCCTATAGTCTTGCCCCGCAAGTAGCCCAAATTACCTCATGTGTGATTGACAGCCTAGGATGTGCATGAATGAGAAAACTTGCTTAAAGGGAGAGGGTTTTGGGACTAGAGTCAACCACTGGAAGAAATATCCGAAGCAAAATCGTTAAGAGACGCCCGCTGCAACCTCCTGGACCTCGAAGTACCGGTGAAGCCCTGTTGAAGCTGCTGTGCTGACCTTTTTTGAACTCACAGAGAAGCTCTGGAAGGGACGACTTCTTCCCTTAGGTTAGTGCGACCAACTAACCCTGAGACAAACTCTGCTTTGGTGCAATCCCCTACTTGCTGTGCCTCTCCGTTGCTGCAGAATCCCAATGCCAGAGGTCGAGTGTCCATAATCGAGTCAAACGTCTGCCGTGGAACAAATCTACCCAAAAGCTCTAGGAGCTGCCCAAGGACACTCCAGAAGCAGGAAATCCCGTTCCAGAGTCCCCTCACCAGAGTCCCGGAGCGAGGGAGCAAGGAAAGTCCAACCGATTTGTTCTGCATCAGTGCCGTTTGCGAAGCACTGAAACCGCCAAGCACCACTGAATCGAAGAGAGCCTGTAGCTGATGACGACCTTCCAGAGTACTGCCGCAGGAGCCCTTCAGACGTCCTTGTCGGCTTAGTAACCAGGGTCTGCATAGCTGTAGCAAGACCACCCAGCTGGACCACTTTTCTTCTAGCCAAAGGTACCATTTGGGTGTGGGGGTATTTACCTTCTTGCCGCAAGTCATGCCGTCTCACTTGAGATTTGCACTTGCTTAACTTTGAGTTGATTTCAACTCCCCTTTGCACAGGCCTAACAGCTTGTGTGTCTTCTTGGATTAAAGTATTTCCCAAAGTCAGATTGTTCAAGGGAAATCCCTGAAGTGCATCAGAACTATAGAATTTTCCCAAATGACTTTAGCTGTCCTGGCTCCCAAAAGGCACTCTCCTAAATCCATTGACTTTGGTATTGCCTGTCCCTCCATAGGTTGTAGCTTGTTAACTACGGTTAGTGTTGGGAAAGGCTTGCGTAAACTTCATTGGAGGATTCAGTTGTCTTCACCTTTTTAAGAAGCTGTTCTAACCTTTTTATTTTCTTTAACCCTTACTTTCTGCAACCCAGAGTCTACAAAGTATATTGGTGTGACATATAAATGCAAATATCCTTGTAACTGAAGTCCCTTCAGGGACTAAGAAAAGTATTGAGCATATCCAAAGAATATTCGCCAGCTTTATTGATTCTGTAAAGTATTTCCAAAGTTACTTGAACCGTTACAAAGAATTGCTTATTTAAAACTGATGTTAAATAAACTATTTATAACTGAAACCTTGAGTTGAAGTGTTACTTGGTTACTTGTATTGAGAGATTTGTACAGCTCACATTTACCCCTCTTGAGATAGTCCTGGCTGCTTCTCAGTCACACTACCAACGTGTGTAGTACAGAACTATACCAAACGGGGGTTACCTAATACCAAGCAGATAAGTCTTGTGTAGTCTCACACAGTGTGACTGCACCAATTCATACCCAACATGGTGCACAGAGGAGGGCCTCTTTTGGTGTCCCCTGGGTTGGTTGCTTCTTTGCCACAATGGTAGGGTTGATGAACTTACCTGGCTTTAACCTGTAACTGCAGCTTTGCCAATGGGCGTTATCCTGTTAATTCTTATGGGCAAATTTCAAACTTTTAAAATTACTCCAATGGACTAAAAATTGAACTTAACATGACATTCTCATGGGTCCACCTCGGTCAGTGGAGTTTTACAGCCATGATTGAATTTTTAGCTGGTAACTGATTAATAGGGTCTTTAAAGTTATAAAACTCTACAGTGCACTTGTTCATTGTAATGACTTGGGCTACAGTATCTAACTTTGGTTAAATAGTATCCACCCATTCCTAGGAGTGTTTAGAGACCATCGAAGTCTGGTATGATGAGCCTAATTTGCATACGACATTCGCAGATCTCTGGGCATGGTTTACTATTAACATATTGCCCTCCCTCTAGGTGCTACACTTAAGCACACGATTTACCTGCGAGTAACCCAGTTATTGTACACTAGAGGTTGGCAGAAAATTGTGATGGTTCTGTGGTGGCATTGAGAGTTCTGAAAATAACAAAATGTGTGTTCTTGTACAGGGATCTCCTTCAAAATGTCCCTAAGCATTATAGAGCAGAGAGTTCACCACCATCTAAAGGCTCAAAATAAAGACTTTCTGGGGTCTGGATCTCGACTCCTATATTTGGATTCTTTTGGGATATTTGAGTTTGGGGGTTGAAAAAATATATTTGTTATGCCAAAAGGATTCAGAAAGCAACTAAATTAAATGCATTTTTTCTTGACATCTTTATACAGGTCATAAATGGGCTTCCTGCAAAAGGATGGCAAGGCCGATTTATTCTGCACGTGGAGAAATGGAACAGAAAAATGAAGCCTTCAAACTCGTGCTGAAGGCGGCCAAAGTTAAGATATGCAAAGCTGCAAAGTCATAAAAGCCAATAGCAGATCAAGTTACAGATTACATTTTTCAACACACTTTCATTGGCATTTTTGGAGTGTTTATATTTTTCTATTATAAGTAAGGGAGCTCATTACCAGTAGCATTAATTTGGTAAAATAAAGCATCCAACTTTTAAAAGACATCCATGAGTGAAAGCATTACAAATATAAGTGAACTACTAAAGGTCAGATGATATTTTCTGTGACAAATAACTTATTGGGGACCTGAAGGAGAAAGGAAATTAGCCCTCCAGAGTGAGGGATATGGTCCAACTTTCAGTGAATGGCCAAAAACGTACAGCTGGTCTGCCCACCAGGTGAAACTCAGTTCACTTCCAAGTGGGAGGAAATGCAAGACATATGATAGACTTGACATTATCCTAGTTTTAGCTAATCCCCTTGTTTCTATGGCAACTTAGAAGCAGAATACAGGTAAATTCATCCACCATGCCACAATATTGCTCACCCCAACTGCATTTAGCACAGGTAAATATCAACAGAATAGATGTCCACAAACCATGTGCTTCCACATCATACTCTTCTCCTTCAAAATCATCATCAGAATCTTCATCATCTGGGTCTGGGTGCAGGGCTTGACATTCACACATGGCGGAAAACATGGCTTCCACTGACAAAACAAAAAGCAACAAACAGATTCACATCTCAAGGCTGGTAAATTATTTCTAACGTAAAAGGAGTACAAAACTGCTTTCATAACTGTACATTAAACCTATCTGCCGATATCTGGAGCACATTGCAAAGATAACCACGAGTAACCAGACAAATCCCATTAAGGAATTTAAAAATAACATGATTTTGTGTTCAGTGCGATATTAAGTAGTGGCAAGGATTATTATTCGGAGGGGGCACGTGAGGGGTCAGTAATGTGAGACTCGCGACTGTATCGAGTTCAGGTTTTGCCATTTTATTACACAAAAATAATAAAAATCCTAACTAAACCTACGCTTCCACGGGATTACCTACCAATTATAAGATCTATGGGAAAATCTACCATTCACAAACCTAACCCTCACACTAAAACACAAACATTAAAAAACAACATAAATTCAACGTAAATTAAAGGTTACCAAACACTTCTCGTGATCCTGGGCAGATCCTGCTTGCCGGAGAATATCCCAAAGTCAATTTCCTCCAAGGAACAAAACATCCCAACCAAAAGTTCCAAAGAAATACGAAGTTTACACAAGTAAAATCCACTGCTGAAAGACTCTTCTTTGTTTGGTGAAAGGCTTCTTTCTTTACAGTTCCACAAAGAAAAGAATAGCACCAATATAGTTTCCTGGACGATTTCCTTCCAGGAAAGACTAGATGAAGTTGACAAAAGTTCCTCTTCCACTTTGACAACATCTCTACTTTCAACTTCTGTGGTGTCTTATGTACAGTTTGTCAGGATTTACTCTTCCCTCAGCAGCTTCCTTCTGCAATATAACCGTGAAAGCAGGTTCCTTTTCTCCACATTAGTTTCAACCGTTCTGACAAATATTGACAGCCACAGTCCTGCTACTGCTACTACAACTTCTACTGCTCTGTAATGTTCTGGTACAACAACAACTTCAAGAATAGGCAATTCTACAAGACATCTACCTCCACAAGTTGGCAAAGCACTCCTCCTACTATACCATAAGAAATGGCAGCCTCTTTGCCTGTCCTGCAGCCCCCGTAGAACCTGCTACGGGCTTCTAGACCACTTTTCTTCCAAACAATCGTTGCCATGCGGATAGAACAACTTTGGTGAACAAGTACCTAGCTCCCGTTAGGCAAGATTGTATGCAGTAACCCTGTGGGAGACTGCACCAGACTTGTCCTCTTGGCAGTAGGCAACCCAACCTTTGGTATAAGTCTGTACTACACAAGCTGGTAGCATTGGTAGCACTGAGCAGCCAGGCATCTCAATAGGGGTCAATGTGAGCTCTAGGGTTGCAACATAGAGTTTCACAGTGACAAGTATCCAAATAATACTTACACTCAAGGTTTCTTTATTAAATAATTTTCAGCTTTAAAATAAAGACTTCTTTAGAAGAGAGCAATTAGTAAAAATAAAAATACACTTCAAAATACACTCAGTTCAGTAAAGTAAGCAGATACCCTTTTAGGATGGCACACAGAATTTCCTACACTCAGGTGACTTCAATAATTAGGACACTGACATTAATCTATCACTTATTACCCTTTAACTGTAATACTGAGATTGTGGCAAAAAGGAAAAGGTTAGGGAAGGAAACAATGGTTAACGTTTCTCAAACAGGTAAGCACTTTTGAACACCCCAATGCAATGTAGATTAACCTTTTCCCAGCTATACAAGTTAAGGCATGTATGTCTTTTTGGAGGGATGGTTAAAACACAGAGGTTAGAAGAGCCTTCAGGGAGCCAGCACAGCCAATGTCACTTGAGCAAAGTCTAGGGGAGCTGAGGCACTTCTTGAAGGGAAGTAAAATGTCTTGCACAATGTTATTGAGAATGTAGTTGAAAAATAAATCAAGGTTGGTCGACAAGCTGGGAGGCTTTTGGAGGGCAGGCTGCCAGCAACTCTGCAAAGGGCAGCCAATGCACGTCTCAAATAAGAACAGGCAAGCTACACACACACACACACACACACACACACACACACACACACGAGGGAAGTACCCCATAGTTCACAGTACCTTTAGGTCTGAAGAAAGGATTCCAGCTGGCTTCTGTTCCTGTTGTAGTCTGGTAGATGCTGTTGTTCCTGGGCTTCAGTCATGGGGACAAGAGGGAGGACGTCTGGGGAGTCCTGCACTACGATTCGAACGTCGGCGGTAGCAATGGACACATTTCAAATCAGTAGCACTTTGCGGTTTCAGCTTCTCACGAATAGTTCTTGGACACCTTCTGGTCTTTCCTTGCTTCTGGGGTCCAGCACTCTGTTGAGGTGGCTCAGGCTCGGTCAGTCCTGCTTCAAGGGAGTCTGAGGATCTTCCTGCTGCTCGGGTCTGGCTTAAAAACGATGCACTCGATTCTGGTGTTGCTATCCCCTGGCACTCGGTTCCTGCAGCAGCAATGGAAGTACAGCCAGCAGAGAGGGTTTTCAGTTGAGTTTGTCTTGGGGTCGATTGGTCCCACCAACCCAAGGGAAGAGGTCCTTTGCAGGGCTTCTCTAATCGAGGCGAATTCGGAGCTTCAGCACTGCAGCAGGGCTTCACCGGGCAAACCAACGGTCCAGGAGTTGCAGCAAGCTTCTCTTCCAAATTCTTCTTTGGATTCCTTAGTCTAGTGGTCGACTCTGCCTTCCTTGCAAAGGACCTCGCCATTTATGCAAGTCATTCCCATTCATTTGCAGCCGGTCATTCCCATTCATTCGCAGCCATTCTGTCACACAGCAGGGTGGCTGTCCTCCAAGGACAGCCAGCCAGCCAGCCAGCCAGCCAATCACCTTTCAGTGCATTCCTGTAACCAAGGACACTAACCACAGGGAGTTTCGGGCACCTCCCTCGCTTCCTGCCCTGCCAGACACGGTGGAGCCAGAGGCGCGCTTCACCAGTGAATCCCGCCAAAGATGAAACGATCAAAGGGACCAAACCTGGTTTGGCGTGCAGAGTAAATCTCAAGAAGGACTTTTCCAACAAGAAATGGCGAATAAAGAAGCCCGGGCCATTTCGACAAAATGGGCACCCATGGGTGAGTATAGCACCCCTGGGTGCCCATTTTGTCAAAATAGCCCGGGCTTCTTTATTGGCCATTTCTTTCGCAGCTGCAGTACTGCAAAGGCAGCCCGCGGTAAAAAACACCCTGGTAGAAAAAAGTACACCACTGCCTCCAGCCATTAATTGTAGAAAGGGTAACATAAAATGTTACATGAGAAGATAGACAAAGGGGATACTAAGTAACCCCTCCAGCACCGTATTGTAAAATAGTGTGTGCTATAAAGAGTGTATTCGAAGTAAAGTCAACTTCACTTTACTACTCTTGGAAACAGTAGTTATCCAAGAGAAAGTATTTAAACCTTAGCAGAAATCCAAAGGATTTCTCTGCGACACTGCACGGAGGGTGCTGTGTGTCACAATGTAAACAGATGATGCCCATGGAGTTTGTCAGACTGCCAAACCACAAGAAACAGTTCAAATCAAAGAAAATAAAATGAGTGGGAAACAGTTGTCACGCTTCAGGGTAAAAATAAGTCCTAAAGTCCAGCAAAAGAGCTGTGGGTCTATAAGGTAGAAGGGAATTAAAAATTTCTGGGAATTCTCCCCAACAGCTCCCTTCCCCATCTTTGGATACACCTTGCCTTCAATGGTTACCCCAAAGCGGTTGTGCCACTCTTCCAGCTTTGGATGAAGACTTTTGGGTAACAATACATTCATCAACTTCAGACCACTGGTGTACAGTTCTTATGTGAGCAGGGTTTACTTTCATAGAGGTCCCTCTATGGGCTTGGGTATTGCTTGATCTGACTTCAACTTCTACAATCTTCTGCTTGACCCTTTAATGTGTTGCAAGATGTGTATGTTATATTGATAACAAAATTAGGCACACGCGATTGCATTTCAGTATTGAACTGCCACTTCAAAGATGTGTTCCCACCTTTCGGTCAGCACTCAGGCTCCAAGGTATCAGGAAACAATGTCTCATGTGCAAGGTCCGATTAAACAGTACTTGCAACTCTTCGGGAAAGTTAGTTTAACTTCAATTAGGCTACCGGCAACGGTCTCCGTTAACCGGAGCCACGCAACTGCTCGGCAACAAAGTATTGCTGATGTTAGGGAAAAGAAAGACTTCATTACAAGCAAGCGTTTCAGTTAAGCGCATTTTACTTTCCGATTGACAAAAAGACTTCCCACTTCTGCGGTTAATTTCTACCTGCTTATATTTCAGCACAAGTGCAATTAAAAGCTAGCTACAGTTACCGGCAACAAACTCCTGCTTCTCAGGAATACAGAGCTTCCTTTTTCGACTCCCAATTACGACTGTGGGCTGCTGCGGTTTCCTGACTTTTCTCTTCTGCTAGTACTGCAGGAACTCATGTGTCTCTGATCCAGTCTCAATAAGGGAGACTCTCCTACTCTCCAGTTTCCCCTAGAGTTGCTCCTGCACATGGCCCTTAGGAACAACTGCAACTTCAGCTATGTATTCACAGCAATGAGTTGCCTCACTACTCCGGCGTTTCTGTTGTGGTCACACTTCCTTGTGAACGGCTGGGTAGTGCTCTGCTTCTGCTACTGTTGTACTTCCAGTCCCTGGCCCAGCTTCTTTCTGCTGCTCCCTTTTCATGCAGCCTTTTATGCCCCTCAGGAGGGCTAATTAGGTTCAGGTGCAGGCCCTTATGACCAATTATCTGCCAGCCTTGAGCCGCTCGAGTGCTTCAACTCTTCTTAGTTGGCGACTCACCTTATCTCCACCACAAAAAGTGTTTAGTCTTGGCCCCTCAGAAAAACTAAATAATTAAGCCTGAGACTCACAAGAATACATGGTTCAATGACCACATCTCAGTAAGGCAGATGAAGAGGGCTTGTGAAAGAGGCTGGCGCAAAAACCTTAGCCACCTCACTCTGGCTCAGTATAATCAAGCAGTGTAGGAATTCAAAATCTCCATCACCTCTGCCAAATCCTCCTACTTTAACAAAAGGATTACCAATGCGCGGCATCAGGATCCTATATGGTGCCAGACTAAGATCACAGCCCACAAAGAAACCATCAGTAATATTCAAGTGCAATCACGGGGGCCCACCTGTCCCCAATTCACTGCACAGGACGCTGCACCTGTGCCTAAGAATGTCACGGTTTCATTTCACTAAATGTTCAGAACATCAAATTCTTAAAACTACCCTGGTTATGAAACCTACATCCTGCCTCAACGATAGTTGCCCGGGGGATATCTTTAAGGGCTTGCTTGAGTTGCTGGTTCCTTGGATGACAAAGCTCATCAAAAGAAGAGTAATACAGACCCACGAGTCGCCAAAAAACTATCGGCCCATTACAAATGTCCCCCTTTTTCTTAAAATCATGGACAAAGTAGTATACACCCAGCTACAGGGACACATTGAAGAGCAAACCACCCTGGTAACAGGACAATCCGGTTTTAGAGCCCAGGACAGAAACTGCAATGCTGGCCCTAAAATACACCTTGGCCAGCAGAGTGGATAGGGGTCATACCGCCCTGCTGATGCTCTTGGATCCCTCTGCGGCTTCCGACATAGTAGATCACGCCCTCCTAGTTGCTAGGCTCTGGGATCTTGCCCCAGACCTCCCGTGTGGCGGTTGGGGAGGCAAGCTCCTCTCCAGCCCTCCTAACTTGAAGCAGCGCTCTTGCATCTCATCAACTCCATTTAATATCTATATCAGGCCTCTGCTCGACTTATTGGATGACCTGGGTGTACAGTATAATTATGCTGATGACACCAAGGTCGTCCTCGAGCAGAGTGAAAACTACACATAGGATTCAGCTGCCATTAATCAAATCTACGAGACAGTCCAGGCATGGATAGCTGACAATTCTATTGCCCTGAATAGTGTAAAAACTGAGCTCCCGACTATAGCAACCGTTCCTCATCTTAAAGAACGGGATACTTCCTTTGACAACTTCTGTATTGCTGGGAACAGCATCAAGGTCTCCAAGAAGGTTAAAACATTGGGGGTAATCCTCGATGCTGAACTAACTATAAGTCACATGTTTCTCACATTCAATCCTCATGTGGCCTCATCTCTAAGCATCTTAATCACATCTGTCCTTTCATATCCGTCAACTGCACCTTGCTTTAACTCCAGACTGGACTTTTATAACAGCCTGCTGGCTGGCACATCTCGTACCAACCTACATTCTTTACAGGTGGCAGAAAATAACAGTTTGCTCCATCCATGTTAAGCCTAGACACGCCCATGTATCTGCAGCACGCAAGCAACTGCATTGGTTGCCGGTAATCGGATTACTCATAAAAAACTCACAACGTCTATTAAATACCAGTCCAACACCTGCCCCAAATACCTGAAAGTTCACACCTCAGGGAGACTGCTTTGATTCTCAGCTTATCAGACACTACACCAAACCAAATACAAGTTGGCACGGTTCGGTGGGACATACTCCCAGGTACCCCTGCTATGGAACTCCCTTCCTGGGCAGATACAGCTTGCTGATACACTTGGCCTCTTAAAAAAAAAAAAAACTAATCAAACACCTCCTTTTTCAACCTTAATCCAGGCTGAATCCAGGTTGCTCCTGGTTCTCCTCCTGGTTACTGACCTCCTTGTCCGTCACGTCTCGTTCATTGCATGTGCGCCCTGAGGCCTATAGGCACGTGGCGAATTACAAAAATGCAAATAAATAGCCTCACCTTGTCTAGAGTCATCAAGCTTGGTCTGCCTGACCTGGACTCCTACCTGCATTTTCAGCCCTCTTCAGTTGAGGGATTAGTTTGATTTAGGAACATTTTATTTCTCTAATTCTTTGAAAGATGTAAAAATGGATTTGCTTCCCCAGATTTTATTGAGAAGAATTATAAGGATTAACCCTTTTAGAGACAGAAGGGACATGTTCATCGCTCCCGTTGGAATACATTTGATCTTGTGGAAGATATGGGACCCTAGGTGTATAAAAGATTGGTTTCTTAGGTTCAACACAAAGTGAAGTCCCTCGTTCAGGTTGAACCTTTTTACCCTTAGGGGATCGAGATGTACCAAAATGGCAATAGGCCAAGTTTGGGTCAAAAGTATTCCTCTTCCAGGACAAATACGGTCTCACCATGCGCAATCCCTGGGCCTCCACCCAGGTGATCCTCCTGCAGTACACCACCCCCAGGATTGGGATCAGGAAGAGTCTGCCCTCTCCTGACCACCTGAGAGGAGACTCTAGGTAGGGTTTTAGTGGGCGATCCGTAGGACTCTCCACAGGGCAGTGTAAGAAAATCATGGTATCAAAGTAAGAGACACAAGTGACCACAGTTCAAGGGTGTTTATTGAACTTTATCAAGGGTGTGATAAACACCCATCTAAACCTAAAATGGGAGCAAGCTACAACCATCAAAATAATAATGGAGTCCTAGTGGAGTCTCGTCGAAATAAAAACAGCCTATACTAAAAACGTATTGCCAATCCTTACAGCTAAGTTACAAATAGAGTGGGGTAATCAAGTGATCACAAAATGATAAGTCCGGATGTTCAGGCCATTGGCCTCCCTTCCCCACGTTCAGCACGGGACAAGGCGGTTGACTTGAGCCTAGGACACTCTTGGGCTTCTCCGGCATGAGGACAGCTCCTTTTACCAACATCAGGGCCTTCTGTGCCCAAGTCTCTTGCATTCAAGCTCTCTTGATCGAGGGCCTGATGTACCAAAAATGATAAAGTTCCTTTCCAAAACATTCAAGTCGGGCGGTTCGCTCTTCATCCTGGATCCCCCACAAGACGGGCTGAGATCCCTTTTCTTACCACAATCTTTTGTTGGGATCCCCATGTTCCGGGCTTAGATCCTTTTTATACAATTGGCCTCCCTCAGACCAATTTCTGTTCAAAGGCATCCCTCAGTCAGGTTCACATTTGTGAAAGCAATACCTTCTCTAGCGACTCACGGTTCACCCTCTATTGGGCTCAGATCCTTTTTATACAATTAGACTCCCCCTGCCGGGCTCAGACCAATCTCAGTTCATTTTAGCTATTGAAGACTTTCGAATGTACACTGATTTAGCTTGACCCATTGCAGGACCACTTCGATTTCACAGTTCATCTCACGCGCTCAGTTGGATACCAAACAGACCTTCGAATAAGCACCCACATGGCTCCAGACCACTCTGTATATGGTACATATTATCGGTTTCACAAGTTCAATCACATACGCCTCATCTTTTTTCATACAATGTTGCTGCTTGTAACCTTGATCGCAACAGTCCGGTTTGCCATCAGTCTCCGACTCACCAGCTGTGTTCACAGGCGCTGCTTTGTTGTCGGAGCCAAGGACAACACCACAGCGGCAATCGCTTCTCCCTGCATTGGTCATCAATGCAGGAGGGTCCTGTGTACTTTGGAGACACACTGCATCATTGTTGAGCTGCAAGTCCCTGGTTTTTCTTTTCGTCAAAGGCAGCTTGAAAGTCGCGGTTCTTCTCCAAGAAGGTGAAGGGTAGTTCCCTCCTTGCAGCACTCTCTGGTCTTGCCGCCTTTCTCCTCCGTTTAAACTGCCATCTAGGAATTGCTGCTTCCTCGTGTTTTGCTTTTGTGCTCCGCCTTTTATCCGTGTGGGGGGTGGGCGAAGTGTGATGATGTCAGGTGTGTGTAATTATCAGTAATTGCCCGATTCTGCCTGACCCTTGTGTTGGGACATGTTAGGTAAACGGCTTGGGTGTTAATCTGTTGTCGCTCAGTGAACTGTTCGCGAGAAAGTGTTTGTGTCGGAAAAGGGAGGGGAGGTTTGAGTTCCTAGGAATCCTACCTGGTAGGATGAGGGGTCGCGGAGGGAGGTCAGGGGGGTAGAGGTTGAGAAGGGGATACCACGTCTCACCTTACAGTGTCCCACTTCAGCTCCCGTGGACTCCCCCCCCCCCCCTCATACAGGTGATCTTCCTACACTGGTCCACTCCCATTGGAACTGGTTCTAATAGCGATGGCCGTGTCCTGGCCACCTGGATGACAAATCCGAGGTGGAACAGGTGAGACACCTGAAGCAAAGAGAATGTGCTTCTTAGCTCAGTTCTGGGAGAAGCACATATTTCAATTTGGCTTTTCATCTTCGCATGTTAAAACTAGCTTTCTAATTGGGCAGAAATATCAGTTGGGAAAGAAGTCCATCTCCAGGATGGATGAGAAATGTTGCAATTCTTAGAGAATACATGCTTTATAATTGAAACAAATAAAATTAATCAAAGATTCATTTTACACCCATTAGTCCTCATTCTGCTATAGCAAAGGCATATGCAACTTGTTCCTCAGGGATAATCAACTCTGTGTTAATAAGGGACGCATTGCACTTTTGTGAAGCAACTCCAAGCGAATATGTGCATTTGATGCATAATTCCCCCTTCTTTAAAAGCAAGTTGTATTGAAACAATATGCAAAATCAATGATTTGCAGTCTGCATGAAACTAATGTTTTCCTGGGTGATACAAAAGTATAACAGAACAACATTAATAAAAACAAACTACCTTCATCTCTAACAACTAATTAAAACTCCCTATGCATGGCAATATACAGGATTTAATTGTGGTGTACCCTTGTGACCTTCAGTTCAAAATGCTGTTCTACATTCATATATCACTTGTGAATTTAAAACCACGAAGACTAGGATTTATGCCACCTGCGATTCATACATTTGCCACATCATATTTTAAGTAGTAGCATCTAGGCAAGGAGTCTGCAACCTTTGGCTCTTCAGATGTTTTACACTACAATTCCCATGATATCTGGCTATGGACTTCCTCTATACTGGTTAGGGATGATGGGAGTTGTAGTCCAAAACATTGGAGAGGCAAAGTTTGCAGACCCCTGATCTAGGATACGGAAATGGCTGAAAAATGTGACCATTACAGACTTAATTCTTATTGGAAAACATAGCATGCATGTAGAGAGAAGGCCTGAGACCTCACTCAAACACCTGGTCAGCATTAGAAAGATCAGTGGCCAGAGACTGACATATGGTGTTGAAGGGGAATGCCCCATCATCTTTAAAACAGTATTTGCAGGGTTCCAGGATTAAATGTAGATGAGGAACAATTGTTTGCAGTCAAAGCTTGTAGCTATAACTAAAAGGGAGAACCGGTCTTTGGGCCTACCCTCATTTTCTCTGCAAACTGGCATGCAGCAAAGGGGACAGAATCTAAACTTCGTAGAAATATAAAGGATAAATAATTCACCCATTTCCAAACAGTCACCTTATTGACTGTATATATTCTCTGTAACCATGTACCGAAGATAAGCACCCAGATACCTTCAGGCTCGGTGCGCTATACAAGCAAATAAAACAAACAAAACGAACACTAGAAAAATCATCAGCAAGAGTATCAAAATTCTGTAGCAATCCATAATGAATTTAACAGAGAAGATCAGAATATTCTTGAGGGGGGGGGGGATCTCCACTCGTTGCGATCCAACTACTGGGTAAACTGAGAATTACTGTTGTACCAGGAACCATGCTCAATGACCCCTAGGACTCTATGTGCTATGACGGAATCACTAACACAGCTAATAGTTGATCTATGGAGTATGAGGCAACCTGTTATGAGTATCTTGTTACAGGAGGGCACCAAACATCGTAATATTTGTTTCTGTTAAGGGCGTTGCCCTTAAATGTGGTCCATTAGGGATCAAAAAGGGATTAAATAAAATAAATTGGGGGAAGAGGACAAAAATAGATCATACTTACATGCAGATTTATCACTGGGAACAAACCTAACTTCAGTTATTGGTTCGATGTCATCCTCACCGTCACTTTCATCTTCATCCCCCATATCATCTTTTAGTTCCTCATCTAAAAATATGAAGCACAAATCATTTAATAATGAAATCAGTTATAGGTGCCTTTTGTGTTGGAACATTTCCACCCCAGAAAATATCTCCAGTTATCCCAGTTAAACATTTTGTCAAATCAAGCTTTTGGGTCACTCGAGAATCCCCCAATGGGTCAGTTAGGTTTGAACAGTGTAAATTTCCTTCTTTATTTTGCTGCATATCCTATTCAATAGCTTTTGAATTTCAAGTATCATAAAAGGTGACAGGGAAGGCCATCAGATTGCCTCCTCTGGGATTTCTCAAGCGTGTTTTCAGGAGCTCTGTGGTGGCCACCTTTGAACTTGCAGGGTTGTTATGGTGGTTGCTTCAGAGGAAAGCAATTGGGCTTCACACGCATAGCCATGTTTTAAGTTCAGATACACCCAATAGGCCTTTTCCAACTCTGTCTCCTGGCATAGTTTTTCCACCCGGAACCTCCATAATCCACATTAGGAAATTGCATCTCTACTATATTTAATAAAGTACATTTCAGGCACACACACGCGCTCGACAATGTTCCCTCTAAGCTGTGCGCATGCCCAGCTTCCTTCTGGGTGCCGCTCAGAAGAATTTTAGCAGCGCACACAGCCAATTCCCAACTATTCTAAAAGATTTAACAAGGCACAAGCCATAGCAGGTACACAACATTTGCTTTCACTCAGAATAAATCTAAATTATACTTACTAGTCTTGATATTTTGGTCTAGCCTATTAACATTGCCCAACTGTACAAGCCTGACCTTAAAAACCTAAAATATAATACACCCACAAGAGGTTAAAAACTAATATGAAAATGTGGTTCCATGAACAGAAAATACAACTAAGATATGCTTGCACAAATTAACCATATCATCTGTCCTCCCCACCCATGACTCCTATACTGGACTCTGCCACACTTATACCTTGTGACTCGAACCTCCACCCTAGACCACATTCAGATATCGTCAGACAACATTGACTCTGCCTTGCTTGGCTCGGCGAAAGGTTGCCAGACTAGTACCTACATCCACATCTTTTACGTTTGTTATAATATGAATGACGTTCAAGCACAAGAATTTCTTTTACTCATGGTGCCTTAGCAAAAAGCATCACCCAGACTATGTAACCCAACTGTCAGCTCAAATATTGGATACTGACTGCAAGTAAGCAAGCTACTTTGATGTGGAACCTCATCCCATGCTTCCTATTCTTTGTACATGTCACAGATGCACTTTGTAGCCGCCAACTTGCAAGTTAACATTATAAAACTCAAATATTTATTTGCTCTTAGGCTTTTGAGTAGGCAAATGTCAGGCTCAGCGCCTCCTACTTTAGCATTGCTAACATTACCCTATAACTGGAGAGCAGCATTGCACCATCATGTACTTGGCCTGCAAGGGACAATGGGTATGGGCTATGCCTGGCATTCGTATATTGCATTAGAGCAAAGGATATTCAGATAACAAGAATGCTTTCCACACAATCTGCAACTGTTCCATGTTTTCAGAGTTCCATGGAGCATAGACCTTAGCAAATGATATGGCAATTAGCTGCTATACAAAAACAGGTTCACTGAGCACTGACATAATCCTAGCCATCAATTTAAAAGGGTGGGGTATTTTGCAAACAATCTTGTATGCACTTCATAATAAGTGTGCACCATGACATTTTCTTAAACTGCACATGATATGGTGAGGCTTTAAATAGGTTTTGCTTGCAAGGTATTGTGGGCATGCAAAAATCCCAGTGAGTTTTTTCACTGCTACAATCCCTCACTTTTTACAGAGCCCTGTCAACTAGTATTGGAGGCGAACACAGGAGTCGGGGAGGGGTACGTATGAAAGGGCACAGGGGAAGACTCCTATGGGTTGAAGAACAAATCAGACACTTTGGCAATACAGTACTGTGAAGGAAATGTGTTTTTTGTTGCTAAAGGATAGGAAACTCTAGTAACAGTCTAGGAAACTGCACCTTCTGTTTCTTTCTATGCTCAGCTGCTGAGGGCTTGTCAGTATAACCATGTGCTTGTGTTTATAGCCTCCAGCATCACCATGCATCTTGTTCAACTGATAACAGGGAATTTCGGGAGAGGGGTACCTAGTTAAAGAAGACTACACTTAATCTGTTGTACCTGTGAACCTTGCTGCTATCGACTTAAAAAGCAAATATGATTTTCTTCAATGGGGCTCCAGAAGAAACTTGTTCTTTTCCCTTAAAATTCCTCTTGAGATCAGGCAGTAATACTATTAAGAGTTCCTACCTATGCCACTGCTTTGCTGGTCACAGATTCAAAAACTTATCAGTGGAACTTTGTGGATAGAAGCAGGGTGTAGGCTCGTGGTGATCATGGTTTAGGATTTTTGTTGGACACATTTTCCTGTTTTTAGGGAGTAAAAAATAAATAAAGTATAATGTAATTGCCTCTAAACTGTAGGACTTGTTTTGAGTGACTGTTCGCACAAGTAACAGGACAATGTAACATGAATAGTAAGCAGAGACCCAGAAATGATCATACAATTCTGTGGTGCTGTTATTCTGATGCAACGATCGTCCTTGCACAAATTGAGAGGCATGCTCTCCTGGCCCTTGAATTACTTAAAGTGGCACAATAACTCCTAGTGGCATGTTTTCTAGCACTTTCATTTTAGTTGCCATTATTCCATTTGGAAAACTTGTATCCTGGCTGATAAACCTATTGTTTATCCTTGGAATACAAAGCTTTGGTTGTGCATGCATGCTTTTTCCACTACTCAGGAGTACTTCTGGTAGGTATTATGGCATATCTTGAAGTCTTCGACTGGTTGATGAGCTCTACTAATAAATCACATATCAAATATTTGTTTTTTTAGCATATGTGTTTGGGAAAAGTGTTGTATGATGCACCTTTTACACCGATTTTATAAAGAATTGCAGTGGATGGTAAGGGAACATTCCCTTCCAAACTTTTCGGAGATGCTAGCTCACAAAATACACAGTCAAAGTGTCTTACCCAGTTATTCAGTTGCGCACAAGGATAATAATGTGCACACAGAAGCTAACCATTTCCGCACTTAGGGAAAAATAATTAGAGGGAACATTGACGCTCGATGTCACCGGAGGCGAGCATTATGCTTCAATTTAGTCTACTCAGCAGTTTCAACAAATACAAAAAAATGACTCCAAAAATGTAATTTGTTTCTTCCCCAAATACTACATTTCCCTCTCTCCATACTCCCTTCAGTAGTCCATGTCCTTTCCTGTCCCCAGCTACCAGCCACTTCCTGTCTCTATGCTCCGCCTCCTGCTCTTCAGCAAGAAAAGTAAAGTAGTGATTGTTATTGTAGAGCATCAGTACTGTAGAATTCAGTAAATGTACACCCTGGCGCGAGTCTCAGATCAGAAGTATATTCACAGAAGTGTTGTGTTGCAGCTGTTAGAACAGGCTCCTCCGCTGTGGACTCTGGTCGCTCAATGGGCTCCTGTGCGGCCCATCATGGCACACCTGATATGCAAGCATTGATGTAATCACAACTGTAGGAAAGTTCCTAGGGCTGTGCAGCTGCAAGGCAAGATGGGGTGAATCTACAGCAGTGGATTATTGGCCAGTGGCCTGGTGGCAGGTGCAAAGAAGTTGACTCCTTGAGGCTCCTCCAATACGCAGCACGTTTGGCAGACGACATGGTGAAGACGCCCAAATCAGGTAAACGGCTAGATATATCCACAATGTTACAACCGCCTCATGAGAATAAACGCTGGGAAACGTTAACAGCCCAGATCCATGCAGCAGATCGACTCCCAACTCTGCTTACACAGATGTCCACCAAAATAGATCTCCAGGATCTCCTTGCAGAAATTAGAAAGGAAATACACAAAAGCACTGAGGAGCTCTCCCATATGATTTTAGCACTGGACAAAAGAGTGGTGAAGACGGAGCAACGGGTTTCTGAAGTGGAGGAAACTGTCAGCAATCATATGAAGTAGGGGAATGCTCCAACAGGCTGAAAGCCCAAGAGGCCCCGTGTGAGGCCTTGGAGGACAAGCAGGGGGTATGGTGAGAACCACCCTTGAAGGAATAACATCTGGATTTCCCCGGCGGTGTGAGAGGAGCTACCGGACTTCGTGGAGGACCTCTTTGGCCACATTCTAAACCTTCCTGACGACGCAGCTATCAAATTGGACAGGACACAGCGAACAAGGGCACGGTCGTCCTTACCGCAGGATAGACCCACAGATGTACTGGCTAGATTTCAGTTTTTCAAAGTGAAGGAACACATAATGCAGAATGGCGGCAGCAGCAAGAATCTCAATGATCACCACATTTCGGAACATGTCCCTATCCCTGTATCAGAACCTGGCCTCGGCTACTTGGCATAACGAAGGACACTCTGCCCATTGACTGAGTGGCTACGGAAGAGGGCGGTGACCTAGAGGTGGGGGTACCCCACTGCGCTTCTCTTCACCCATCAAGGAAGGAGAGGTCTGTCCATACGCTGATGGAGGTTGAGGGTCTGATGATAGATGGGGAGGAAGAGGCAGGGGTGGAAGTCCCGAGCGCTAGGCAGGAGGGAGCACAGAAATGGTTGAAGGGGGGGCAGGAGTAAAAAAGTTAAGGGTCCACTCAGGATGACTTGAGGTAGTCGGGACATACTGAAACAATGCAGGGTGCTTAAGTCGCTTTAAAAAGAGCACCCGCTGATACACCGGGTGGGTGGGAAGCTCAAAAGCCCATAACAGGGGTAAGTGGGCTCTGGAGGGTGGGATACCTACTGCAGGGGTGGACCTAAGAGGAATGATTGGAGTAGGGGGTGGGTTATAACTAAGGAGGAGGGGGGGTAAACTGGGCATGGGTTACGTTCACTGCAAGTCGGAACCCTGAATTTTGTTGAGCATGGTTACGTTTAAGGTGCGGGGTGGTGGAGGATGGCCGAGTTGACTATAGTTCTTGGTTACCTTGTTCAAGCTACTTGGGTCAGGGGGTGGCACTCTGGTGGGTGCACTGTTGGTTGTTGGGGAGGGGGGGTTATGTTGCAAAAATGCACAGTGGGGCCGACTGATTCACAATACATATGTACTTTTGATTTTAGGGTAATGAGGTGCATTATTCAGGGTCAGCACATGATGTATGGCTAGTACAACAGAGGGTTGGGACTGTATCCAAATGTACACATGTTGGAAAAATGACAGAAAATAAAGTATGCGGTGGACACGGTTGGCCCGGTAAGGCAATGGAGTCTGACTTTTGAGAAAAGCAATGATTTGCTACATACCTCCAACTCTTCGTTAGGAAATCACACAATGTTCGTAATGTTTCACAAAACAAGCAATACCACAAGCCAGGCCTAAACAGACATACTTAGCATGTGTAAATAAGGAAAACAAACGTGGTGAGGAATGGCAAGCATATATTTTTTGAAATAGCACAGGCAGACCTTTTGAAGGCTAGGTGACCTTGTGGAGGCTACAAAAGCGTATAGTGCCTAAAGCAGTGACTAAATGTAGGTCACATTTGGGAAATGGAAGGGTGTGTGAAAGTGCAGCAGCAAATTAATGAATAAGTTATGAAAACCAAGCGAACACAACAAATGCACTACCTTCCCGCGTTCCCACAGGTGTCCCGACGACAATGGTACCTCACATGTGTGGATGCACCTACGTGGGCGCAAAGGGAAAGGCTAAACCACTGGTAACCACAAGTCCTTCGGCAGAGCAGATTTTGCAGGACTTTGCTCTTGTGGACAACCTACAGATTTGGGCTAGGGTGTTGAAGCCACCAAGAAAAAACGGGGAACCCCATGCATTTCAGAAAAGACGACACCCGTGGGAATCCACAGAGGTCCGACTTGCATGAATCTCCCCAGAATGTATTACCCAAAAGCTCTGGCAAAGTCCAAAATTTAGGAAAAAACCCTCAATTTTCAGACATTTCCCAACTACTGAAACACACCGCCAACACCACGTCCTACCTTCCCACAGGTGTCCAGAGGAAACAGTACCTCATGTGTGGGTGCACCTACCAGGGTGGTAAAGAAAAAAGTGTCTACCGTCCACAAGTCCCAACGGCAGTCCCAGCAGGGTCCTTGTCCGTTCCCAGAGGGAGAAGGTGTAATGCAACCCAACCAGAGCTCCAGGCTGGTCTAGGGGTGGGTTGGGATGGTTGTCCCTGTCCTTGGGTGGATGGGTTGACCGTCCAAGAGTCCATCAGCGGTTTCAGGGAGTCTCGGCAGGCTCCCCATTCTTTCCCAGAGCTTCTCCCTCCAGGAAAGGTCAGGGACCCTGCCGGGGCTCCCTGGGATTGCCGCTGCACTTTGGGATGGTCAAACCACATGGAAGACAGCAGCCCAAGCCAAGGGACATCACTCCCGACCATCCTGGAGCGCTGGCTGGGCTGCGTTTCAGAATGTCCCTTGGGGGAGGGAAGGGGACCCTGCCGCTGTGCTTGGGGACAGTACACCCACATGGTTAACAGATTTCCAAGGTCAGGGACATCACCTCCAAACGTCCTGGAGTTCTGGCTGGGCTGCATCACATTAGTGTGCCCATCTGCCCCCGGGGGGGGGGGGCAAAACATAATGCCCCATGCTGGGATTGGGGGGGGTGCGGTGACCGCGGGTCTGTACCAAGATACATGGTGCCACCCATCCACTTAGGGTGGTGTACATGTTTTTTTTTGCCCCTTGCCTAGGGGCAGATTAGCACATTACTGTGCCCATCCGCCCCCAGGTGGGGCAAAACATGCTGCCCCATGCTTTGGGGCAAGGGGGGGGCTAGGAATGAAGAGGGCCACTTCACGATCCACACCGAGCAATGCTTCAAGGTGTTGTTGGAAAGTTGAGAGTCTCCCCTTTCCAACGACACGTCCCTCGATCTGAACGGCACAATAATGCTGCAGATCGAGGGAGAGAAAGGTGGAGACTCGCCTCTTTTCACTGCAGCAGCCGAAAACGGCTGCCGCAGGGAAAATTACTTTGTTTCACGCCAGCATGCATTACGCGTGTTGACATGAAACTGAAGGAAATCCAACCCAGGGGCCGTGAGGAGGAACCTCCTCCTCACAAAGCCCGGAAGTTGGATTTCACTTTTGTGCCAAAAAGGACGAGCTATCTCGTCCTTGGCACTTATGGGGTTAAACATGCCACATCTTTTGCATCTCTCCAGGGGTGGTGGAAGCTTGGAGGCTATTCCATGGGGAAGAGGGATTTTTCATGCTACTCGCATGTTTATGGGGGCTTCTCTAGACTAGATCTACTGATCTCTAATGACCTGTAACCATGTGTTCAGGGGAATGGGAGGGGGTTGGAGATAAATACACAGACGCTTTCAGATCACGCCCCAGTGTCACTCGCCATTTCTGTGATGGATAGGCTGGAGAGAACTAGAAGTCCATGGAAATTATATGACCCAGTACTGAGACCCTAGAGAGATAAGTGAGGTGATAACCAATTATTTCCAAGATAAGGCCTCAGGACCTCTGCTGGGAATTGTGTCGGATGCCATGAAGGCTGTGGTTAGGATAGGGGAACTAATTAGCAGAACTGTGGCGTACACCAGGGCAAGGCACCTCATTCAGGTACGACTAGAACAGGACCTGAAAACAGCGAGGAGGAACACAAGAGTGTGGGGTCGCGAGCAGCTCTGCGCTCAATGCGGATAGCCCGTAAGAAATTAGAAGAACACTTGACAAAGAGAACGGCCCAAGCAATGCTCAAAACTAGACAGTACTATTATGCCAATGGTAATGGGGAAAATCGCCTCCTGGAAGCTAATTAAAGAAACTCCAAAATCGTAATGCAGTGCAGGCCTTATGGGATCCTCAAGGGTTTTTACAGAGGGGTGAAGCCATTAAAAAGGGATCTACTTGAAGATCACTTAAGGGCTGACTTCCGGGCAGACGATGGTCCGATCAATAGACAAACTACATACCTAGAAACTAAATACCTTGGAAACGCAGGTCTGCCAAGACCATCCGCAGAGGAGAAGGGAGCCTTGGAAACTCAGATTTCCTCACTAGAAGTAGAATGGGACATTAAATCTCTGAAAAATAAGACTCTGGGGCCAGATGGATTTACTGCCCCTTGTATAAAAGGGGCAGGTCCATTTTGGTCTCCACTGACGACCAAAAAATACACCTAATTACATGGGAAGGGCTCTACGAAGATGGGGCGCTACACTGTGCATGGGCCAGTTGAGCCTGATCTGGAACAACCTGGACTTCCAGCAAGGTATTGATGTAAGGAGGTTAGAGGCTTGGTGGGCTTCGCATGCTGTGAATATTTCCACGTTGTCAGGCTGGGAAACCTCAGTAACTTTAACTTAGGGTTTTCCTATGGAAAACTTCGGCACTTCACTGCCCCATCAACGTTGGGTGCTTTAGGCCCCACCAATAGGACGTCTGGTCTAAATGGCCCCGCCCCTGCGGCTTCCATTCAGATTTCAACCTCCAAAGGAGAGGGAACCCGAACCCAGGTTTGTCTGCAGGGGCGGACGGCGGGCGCATGTCAATCTATGAAAGATAACAACGCAGGAGAAATGGAGTTACAGGTAAGAAACTACTCCTTTCTCCAGCATTGGCTCCTTCATGTATTCACATGCTGTGAATAGATTATGTAGCAGTATCACATAACTGAGACAACAAACCCAGCAAGTGATATAGCAAATATAAAACAACCCAAAGCTGCGGGGCCTACCTTATTGAAACAGGCGTTGGAGGATCGCACGCCCCACCTGCACATCTTCCACTTGTTGCCGCCCCAGACAGTAATGCCGGCTGAAGGTATGCGGCACCGCCCAGGAGGCTGCCTGGCAAAGGTCCACCAGCAGTATCCGAGACCACAACGCCCCTGATGATGCCGTGTACTGTGTAGAATGAGCCTTCGGAACACCCCTCAAAGGCTTGCCAGCTTTTGTGTGCCAAAATAAAATTGCAGAGGAAACCCAGCAGGAGAGTCCTTGCTTGGAGATAGCCTGCCCCTTGTTGGACAGCCCATGCGCCACAAACAGCTGCTGTGACTTTCTGAAATCCAGTGTGCAAATCAGATAAAATTTTAGGGCCCTCTTAACGTCCAGAGAATGCAGGGCCCTCTCCGCTGGCGTGGATGCATTAGCAAATAACGAGGGTAAAGTAATAGAGGCAAGTTTGTGAAAAGGAGGGTCAATGACCAGTGCTTGCAATTCTGACAGCCCACCTGGCCGAGGTAATCGCCACTAGAAAAGCCACCTTCCATGAGAGGAACTTCAATGGAGCCGTTGATATGGGTTCAAAAGGAGGTTTCATCAAAGCCGAAAGGACTACATTAAGGCTCCACACAGGTGCAGACTTCTTCACCGGATGAAATGTCCGAAACAACCCCTTCAGAAAATGTCACCAAGCGATCACTAAATAGAGTAGCAGTATGGCGCTTTCTCGTGAACCTAGAAATCGCTGCCAAACGCACCTTAACGGACGACAACGCCAGGCCCCCTTCCGCCAGGTGTAACAAGTACAGGAGCACCTGAGGCTCAGGATGACCCTTACACCATTCACAGTCTCTCATTATTTATGACCATACAAGACATTCGTGGAAGGTGCCCTCGCTGTCTCCAAGATCCGGCGACACTCTGGAAATTCCTAAATGATCGAACTCTGAGTGGTCATGAGCCACGCCGCCAGGCTGAGAGACGCCAGATCTTGATGCCACACTCTGCCGTCGTCCTGAGACAGGAAATCCGGCTCCGCTCGAAACCAAACTGGCTCTTCCACCGCCAGATGGAGATCTGAAAACCACATCTGTCTGAACCAGAACAGGGCCACCAGAATCACCCGGCACTGGTACTTCCGAATCCACTGGATGGTCCTCCGAATGAGCCGGAAAGGAGGAAATGCATACGTGAAGAGACCCATCCACAGGAACGAAAACACGTTCCCCAATGACTCGGGATGAGCCCATCTGCTGGCAAACTCCAGACACGGCTTGTTTCCTCATCATAGCAAACAGATCCAACGGAGGCTTCCCCCATCGCCGGAAGATTCTCACCACCCGATGTTCCTTCAGCCTCCACTCGTGCAGCTGACTGGCGTCCATGCTGAGCGCGTCCGCTTGAACATTCAGAACTCTGGTCAGATGGAAAGCGACAATGCTGATACCTTGAGCTAGAGACCAATGCCAAACGTCCTGCGCGTCCTTCGATATGACTCTGGAATGTGTAGCCACAACCCCTCCACCCCCAACACAACCCTGTTTCCTTAACTAGAACATTCTGGTGGTATTGTCCATTAAAACCCTCACGACTGATCCACAAAAAAAAAAAAAGCTACTTCAGGGCCCAGTGCACCGCCCTCAACTCAAGCATTTATATGTAACAGTCTCCACCCGAGACTATAGACCCTGCACCTGTGACTTGTCGAGGAGTGCCCCCCCCCCCCTACCTGGGAAGCGTCTGCTACGATCGTAAACTGGAACTCCGGCACCAGCAAGGGAATGCCCCTTACAAGATTGGACGTGTATGTCAACAAGCCAAGAGCGTCCACCAAGCCTTAGCCAACCACCAATTCGTCCGACCACCTTCCTCGACCCTGCGACCATCTGTCTGCGAGGAACTCCTGCACCGGCCTCATGAACAGGCGGCAATTGGGAAGAGGGATACACTACGCCATGGCCCCCAACAGCGACATGTAACCTCGGACCGAGACCACTGCGCCCCCTTTCCACTCTCTTGCCCCGCAACTTTTCCACACGCTCACTGGAATGCTTTGCCAGATTTTTCCGGGTAAGAAACTGCAGAAACACCAACTCTGGCCGGCGTCAAATATGATTTGTCAAAGTTGATGGCGAATCCCAGCCGTTGCAAAAGCTGCATGGACGCCATGAGAGACTCTCGACCTTTCTTGCGACAAACCCCTCACCAACCAATCGTCCATGTAGGGGTACACATGATGACCCTCCCTCCAGACAAAGGCTGCCACCAGTGCCGCACACTTCATGAACGTCCTGGGGGGCAACTTCAGGCCAAACGAGAGGACCCAAAACTGATCGTGTTCCATCTCCGACCACAAAATGCAGGAACTTGCGGTGCTTCCACCTCATAGGGATGTGAAAATAGGCATACTGCAGATCAAACGCCGCCAGGAACTCGCCCTGATGCACCGAGCGGGTGACATCTTGAAGAGTGAGCATCTTGAACTTCAGGCGTTGCAGGCTCCAATTCAACGGCCGAAGATCAAGAATAGGCCTCCACTTGCCGTCAGGCTTTTTCACGACAAAGTACAGGGAGTAAACCCCTTAGCCCCGTTCCGCAACCGAACTAGTTCTATCGCCCCTTTTTCTAGCATGAGAACCACCTCCTGCCGCAGGATTGGAAGATGCGGCTGCAGCACATGCACCGGCAGAATAGGGACCAGAGGATGCCGGAACTGATTGGCCAAGAAGCACTGTGTCCAGCACCCAGCAATCTGATAACTTTCGCTACTCGTTGACATGGATGCGACCCTGCCCCCCAGCAGATTGTCCGTATGGCAGTCATTGTTGAGCCTTTGTTTGCCGTCCCTTCGCTGCAAACCTTTCTTTCACTGAGCTTGGAAGTCCCGGCCCTTCTGAGCCGACTGGACTGATTGCCGATAACCTTGAGAAGAGTTGCTGGAGCGCCCGTATCCTCAATCTCTGGCATTCCCAGAGGCTCCACGAAAAGCTCGAAAGGAGCGAAAAGAGCGACCACTTTGCAAGGAACCCAAGGATTTAGCGGTTTCCGTATCCTCTTTCATCGCCTCATAAATCTTCTCACCAAACAAGTGTTCGCCCTCACAGGGCATGTCGATGACCTTAAACCTCTAGGCGAAAGTCTATGCAGGTCAACCAGGCCTGCCATCGGAGCACAACCCCATTATTAATTTGTTTAAAACCTGACTCCGCCAGGTCCACAGCAATATGGATGCTGTGGTTGGAGGCCTCCTCCCCCTCTCGAACCAACAGCATTGCTTCCTTTCAGTGTTGCTCCGGCAGGTGTTCAAGAATCGGGGCCAGCCGATGCCACATTTCACGATCATATCTGGCCATAATCGCCAAGGAATTTGCAGCCTTCACAGTCGTAGCCCCTACCGTCCTCCTTTCCAAAGGCGTCCTGCTTCCTGGCCTCACTGTCCGGAGGTGTAACATTTATGTTGGCTCCTGGCCTTACAACTGGCAGCCGCCGACACCACGGACTCGGGCATGGGCTGCAACACCTGGCATCTAGGGGTAGATTCAGGAGCCTTGAATTTCTTTTCAAGGCGACCTTTCACCACCAGCTCTGAAAACAGGTGGCGCATCGTGCGCAGGCCCTCCTGCCACACATGGTCGAGAATAGGCACCGAGAAGACAGCCTTCCTCCGCTTGCCCATATGTTCGAAGAGAAAACAGTCCTTACATTTCCTCTTCAGGCCCCAGCCCAAACTCCAGGCACGTTTAACATCATGGCGTGGAACGCCCCACTATCATCCGGAGGCGGTGGTTGTGCCGGACTATGGGCTGCTCCACCTCCGGGTCAGTGCCCCACGCGTCATCCCTCGTTGACGACGACACAGTAGATGGGGTGTTCCGCGTGACACCCTCAGGATCAGATTCAGGTAGCTCTCCTTTTTTTCCCCAGGAGACCGTGGACGGCCCAACCCCGCCGGCAATGGAAACCGTGCCGGAGGAGACAGACTAGGCACCTCACCAGGACACCCCTCGACCACCGGCACCGCCGGACTCTGCAGAGGCAGCAACCTCGCTTCCAGTTGCTCAACGAAGACTGAAGCGTAGATAGCACTTGCAACGACAGCAGAGATTGCGGGTTAACCAACTGGTAAAGGGGCGGCTGAGCCCCCACCGCACTCGACAAAGGCCTCACACTCTGCAGGCCCAGAGATGACGGGTCAAACACCGGCTCTTGTTCCTCCTCCATTCCTGAAGAAACAGAAAACATAGCTGGATCTTGCTGCAAAATGTTCTCAGGAAGGATGGACTCAAAGGCAGCGGATTGCCATGCCCCACCCGTCGGCAACAACCCTTCCGATTCCATCTGTGACGACGACAGCAGCGGGAGTTGTGGACGGCGTCGTGGAGGGCGCGAAGGGACCGTAGATTGCAGTACTACCGTCGACGACGGCACAACCATCGCCGAGCTCATGGTCAGAACCACGTCCGCTTGCTCAGATTTCACCAGACCGGATTTTTGGGAAGAACTGAACTGGTGCTTCGAGGACTCCCGGCTGGACGAAGACTTGTGACGGTCCCTGGACGATGAGTGCTTCCACAAAGACTCTTTCGGCTTCGCCAGGTCTTTCTCCAACACCGTAGACTTCTCGGGCCTACCACCAGACCCCTTGGACAACGAAGAGCCACTCACCTTCGAATGATGCGGCCTAGATGAAGGCTTGCTGCCTTTCCACCACCTCAGACGCAGGCAACGCTGCTTCTTAGCAGGGGGTTCCGCTGACGCTGCTCCACGGACTTCACTGCTCTTCCTGAAGACTGGCTCACCCGGGCTGAACCCCCGCCCCTCAGAAGCCGGGTACGTGCCCTCACTAAGCCAACATATGAGCCGTCGATTACGGTCTTTCAAGGTCTTCTCTGAAAACCCCTGACATATCTCGTAGGCATCTGCCTAATGATAGGGGTAGAGACAGTAAAGACAGTCCATATGACCATCCCCTTTGTACAGCTTCATGCCACAGGTAGCACAAGACTGAAAAAGAGACTTCTTCTGGGCTACCAATGACATCCTAGCCGACGAACTAAACGCATGTGCAAAAACACAAAGAAACACGAGGTGATCCAACAGTTTGGAGACGGTTGAAATCTGAATGGAAGCCGCGTGGGTGGGGCTATTTATACAAGACATCCTATTGGTGGGGCCTAAAGCACCCAAAAAAGGACGTTGATAGGGCACTAACGTGCCAAAGTTTTCCATAAGAAAATGCTAAGTTAAAAGTTACCAAGGCTTCCCAGCCCGACGACGGGGGAAATATTCACAGCATGTGAATCCATGAAAGATCCAATCCTGGAGAAGAGCTTCACATGATATATATATTATACAAGACGACAGTGGTCTGACTGCGCTATCTGCCTTGCATGCTTCGCCAATGCTTGGATACCTCAACAGGCAACTATCTTGCGTGGTAATTGTAGGTAGCCTTCCTTATGGAATGCAAGCTACAACGGCGATGTCTTTCTGTCATGAGTTGTGGCAGGCACATTTGCAGAAGGGGAGTGCATTCCACAAGACATAAGGATTTAAACATAGCATGTACTATGGTGTGCTGTGCGAGAGTCCTTAGCCCCTTGGATGCATGGTTGCAACCCTAGCACAGAAAATTATGTCCACTGGTTGAAAAGTAGGTGCCACATAGTTGCTTATTGTGTGCGGTTTGGCTGCAGTGCACACAATGTTGGTTGCATGGTAAAACAACCTACAGTTGTCAGTGTATGGGTGCAGTGACCAGTCGTGCAGTGTGTCCACTGGGTGTAATAACGGAATAGTGTACATATGGAAGAGGTCCCGGTGCAAACGTTTCTTCTATATGTTTGCTTAGTGTCCATTCCGCAAAGTGTTGCAGTGTGCACCATTGGTTCTATGCATGTAATAGAGTGCTGGGAGCAGGCTCAATGTTGTGAAGATGGTCTTGTTTGGCATGCTTAGTGATTGGAAGTGGGTAGCGGTGCCAAACATGGCGATATGTTGCAGCATTACGTTAAGTGGAACATGTGTCCTTGCGTCCCTGCTTTATGGTGTGGCTTTTGGGTGGAAGTGCTGGTGTGTATGTTGCCTTTGTGATTCATGGCACATGCATACCTGGTCGCCTGCATGGCTCATGTTGTGGTGAGTGTGGCCTAGGCCAAGACGGTTGTGTGCATGCCGCAGGCCATGCACCCAAAAGCCTAGGCCTTCAGCATAGCCGCCACAATATAATGCAACGATGCAAATGTTACTGTGCATGGATTGGGAGTGGAGTAGCACACAATGGTTGCAGAGGACTTTGTGCACTTGGTGCAACAGCAGAAGGGAGCTCCTATGCGTATATTACCATATGGTGCACATCAGGAAGCCACATGTCACCATGTGTGTTTGCTATGGTTTGGCCCTTATAAGACCCTTGCTTGAGGAAGGGAATAGTTTCTTACCTGTAACTCCATTTCTCCAGCATTGGTATCTTTCATGGATTCACATGCTTAGAATATTCCCCGTCAGGCTGGGAATCCTCGGTAAGTTATATAGACATTTTCCATAGGAAAAATTCCGACACTTGTGTCCTATCCACGTCGTTTTGGGCCGCGTACGCCAGCGCCACTAGGACATAGGGGTGTATATATAGCTCTGCCCCCGCGGCTCCCTCAGATTTCAGCCCCCAAAGTAGTAAGGGGTTGGGGGGGATCTCTGGTTTGCATGCTCAGGGGAGGCCGGCGGGCGCATGTGAATCCATGAAAGATACCAATGCTGGAGAAATGGAGTTACAGGTAAGAAACTATTCCCTTCTCCAGCATTGGCTCTTTCATGGATTCACATGCTTAGAATAGATTGTATAGCAGTATCCCCCAACATTGGAGGCGTGTATGCAAACCAACATCACAACAGGCACAGTACTCCCTTACTTATGGCAACACATTACATTATATCATATCATGTTAACTGTAAAAGACACGACACTTTAAAGCCTGGTTGCCAAAGTATGCAACCCACTCGGGGCTTACCTTACTGGAACATGTGACGTAGTACTGCCCGCCCCATCTGTGTATCTTAAGCATGTTGCTGTGCGAGACAGTAATGCTGGGTAAAAGTGTGTGGTACAGACCAGGAAGCCGCCTGGCAGATATCCCCCAGCGGGATTCCGGACCACAAAGCCGTCGACGATGTAGATCTCGTCGAATGGGCCCTTGTTTGCTTTTATAGCGGCTTTCCGGCATTGGAATGACAATAAGAAATGGCCGAAGACACCCAACTGGATATACCTTGTTATGAAATCGCTTTACCCCTAGCCGCAGGCCCATAGGCTACTCGTGTCTCTGAAGCTTTGAGTGCGATGGAGATAAAATTTTAAAGCTCTTTTCACGTCCAATGTATGGAGAGTCTTCTCTGCCACTGAAGACGGTGTTGGAAAGAATGTAGGCAACACTATAGAAGCGTGTTTATGGAACATGGAAGGTACTTTAGGTATGAAATGCGGGTTAGTGGCCAGCACAACTTTATTACTGAAAAACCTCAAATACGGAGGGTCGATCACTAGAGCTTGTATTTCCGACAGGTGACGAGCAGAAGTAATGGCCACCAGGAAAGCCAATTTCCAAGACAAAAATTTTAAAGGCATGGTCGAGTAAAATTTTTTATTGTCCCTACGGGTCGGCCATGTTTTTTTAAGCCTAAATGGCTCGATTTTAGAAAACTTTCCTATGGACCTTACCCGAGTTTTCGTCCATTAAAGGCATGGTTTGGTAAAAAATTTTATTTCAAAAATAGATAGCCCACATTAAAAAAAAAAAATACTAGCATCCTCTGTTTTAAAACTTCCTATGTAAAGTTTTGAGATATTTAAGCTCAAAAGCAAGCACAAGGGCGCCACCATTTTGTGAAATGGAGGCCCTCCTGTGCTGGCTTTTGCGGCACTAATGAAGGAAAAGCCAGCCAGCTGTAGTAAACAGTCTACCGCTGGGTGGCTTTCCCTTCATTAGTGCCGGGACTCAGAGGACGCGGACCGGAGACCAGAGCAGGAAAGCTGCAGCTGAATCTCGGTAAGTGCTATTTATTTTTTTTACAAAAAATAAGCACTAGCACTGGAGGAGCCCGGAAAACTTAGAAATAAAACTGCAGCTTTAAAAACGTTGTATTTATGTTTGCGGTCGCTTTTGAAGCGACCGCAAACAAATACAACGTTGTGTTGGAAAACGCTGCGGTTTTAAAACCGCAGCGTTTTCCAACACAACCGTGTTGTGTCTGCCTGAATCTGCTTTTCCATTTGGGGCTCTGGGGCTCTCGGGCTCCCGGAGCCCGAGAGCCCCAAATGGAAAAGCAGATTCAACGCGGCATTGCAGAAAACAACCGCGTTGTGTCTGCCTGAATCTGCTTTTCCATTTGGGGCTCTCGGGCTCCCCACGGGGAGCCCGAGAGCCCCAAATGGGAAATCAGCTGCAGGTAGAAACACTACGCGGTATGTAAACATAACCGCGTGTGTTTCTGCCTGCTGTGGCTTTCACTTTGGGTCTCCGGTGCTCCTAGGAGCACCGGAGACCCAAAGTGATAGCCACAGCAGGCAGAAACACATGCGGTTGTGTTGGAAAACGCTGCGGTTTTTCGTTCCAAGTTTCTCAGGCTCCTCCGAGCCGGAGGAGCCTGAGAAACTTGGAACGAAAAACCGCAGCGTTTTCCAACACAACGTTGTATTTATGTTTGCGTTCGCTTCAAAAGCGACCGCAAACATAAATACAACATTTTTAAAGCTGCGGTTTTATTTCTAAGTTTTCCGGGCTCCTCCAAAAAAAATAAATAGCACTTACCGAGATTCAGCTGCAGCTTTCCTGCTCTGGTCTCCGGTCCGCGTCCTCCGAGTCCCGGCACTAATGAAGGGAAAGCCACCCAGCGGTAGACTTTGTTTACTACAGCTGGCTGGCTTTTCCTTCATTAGTGCCGCAAAAGCCAGCACAGGAGGGCCTCCATTTCACAAAATGGCGGCGCCCCTGTGCTTGCTTTTTCGAATTTTGAGCTTGAATAGCTCAAAATTTTACATAGGAAGTTTTAAAACGGAGGATGCTAGCATTTTTTTTTTTAATGTGGCCTATCTATTTTTGAAATAAAATTTTTTACTAGACCATCCCTTTAAATGCACGCGAAAACAAGCACCAGGGAGCCGCCATTTTCTGATAATCCCATCTTTTCCCCGATCGCCCTGGCTGACCTGCTTTTGCAGCACTAAATCAATTCCCCCGCCCCTGAGCCTGACATTATCAAAACATTCATATTCCCCGCCTCTCTCCGTGACGTTACTGTGCTGCGTAGGCAAACGCGCTCAGTCGTCTTCTGCGCGACTCCACACAGAACACGGAAACCAACACAGATCAACTCACAACACAGCGCGCCACAATTCGGAATATGAAACTGTACTTTAAAATGAAACAGCAACACGGTACATTTGGTAAAGTATAAATTTGCAGCCCAAATTGAGACATTTAATTTTTGGCGGAAGTTCAGGGAAAGTATAAATACCAAAGGAGTCGAGTTAAAAGTGAGATTTATTGTTTGTTTTATTATTTGCAATACGCAAGCCTCCCCTCCGTTAACAGTGCGCAGCATTTACATTTACATCAGATGAGACATGAGAAAAATACATACATACACATGTGAGGTGAATAGAGAATTCAAAGAGGACACCCAGCTTGTTTGCCACCCATGATGGTGAAGGTAGTGGTTAGGTTTACAGGTACACTGTACAATAACATTTATTTACAAAAAGACAATCGTATTGCAATTATTTAAACCGGGATTTGTACTTCACAATCAGCTGTGCTTCGGGTGGGCATGGCACAGTCGCAATGTTCGGTGGCAATGGATCACTGCTCTGCACAGAAACGTCCAAAATTCCATATCTGTGCTTCTCTAACACAGCAACAATAAGGCCTTTCACAAAGTCGAACTGCATTTCATCATAGACTGGTTTGATCACCCATTGCTTACTTAGTTTTGAAAACACCTTAGTGTAGCAAGGCATCCTTACTTTACCCCTAGTCCTAGATTGTTCACGTCCGACATTGCTGTTATGGGCCAAGACCGCCAGTAGAGTGCGATGTTTCATGCCCCGAAAGCTAAAATGCAAGCGCTTTGGCCTGTACTTTAGGCACATATTGTGGAACACCTCCAAATCTCCTGTGTGACAGAATTCTGTCAGTCCTCTCAAATCTCTTGATAGAGTTTTGTCGAAAACAATCTTCTCAATGGCTTTGTGTGTCGGTGAAGATGGAATCAACCACTTCTTCTTCCGTGCCTCCTCTGGGGACAAAGGGCCATGTTCACATTGGTGGAAATGTTCATTTGCTGTCCAGCGGTGAACGTTGGTACAGTGATGCATCAGTGACCGCCATTTTTCAAGTAGTATTTCCACTGACCCCTCACAAGTTTTTGAGCTCCACCAAAGATGGTTGGTGATAGAATGTGACCACTGCAAAATACTTCAAAACCTTTTTTTTCCCTGCAGCCGAGATTTTCTTATTGATTGATTTAGCAAGATGCCAAACGTCAAATTGATGTTTAATATGTGGGAACTGCTCTCATTGTCTTGGCAATTGAAACGTGTCTATCCGTGGCTGAGGTCGATGTCCATTCTCCTAGATATTCCACTGATTTATAAATGCTAGTTTCTCCATGGCCACTGACGATGTACATTGTGTTACCTGCACGACCACCGAACTCACAATTTTCTTACTATCCATGTCCTGAAAGTGGTAGGTGCAGTACTTGGCAGAAAATCCAGGGCTGTCGCACTGTCCATCGCCGGCTAGCCTGAATCGTTTGCCTTCGAATGTACTTGCTAGAGACAATTGTTCAATTTTCCAAGCATCACTAATGGCCGGAAACAGATAATCACGTTGGTATATGTAGTACAGCGCTTTAGAAATGAAATCGAGTCCCACAAACTGAAAGAAAGCCTCTCACTTTCTAAAACTGGAGCCACTAAAAAGTGATGCAGCTGCACACAGTAGATTGCCTGCTGGCAGTTTCCCCAGCATCGGTTGTGCAGACCATGAGAACCTATGATTTAATCTACAGGCAGCATTTATTTTGACGTTACTGCCTTTTATTTGACGAGTCACATTAATCAATGGCTTCCCACATACTTTCCCTCTAATGGAATGCACACATTTCAGCATACTTAGAATTTCCATCAAACAACTGTCGAATACAATGTATTTGCTCTCTTTCATTAGACTGTCATCCTGCGTCAACGTTGTTTCAGCCTGTGACGTTGAGGAGATTTCAACACATTGGAAAGTAATATCGCCGATATCAAGTTCTGATGAGTCTATGGATGCTGCGGCTGGTTCATTCTCTGTCATTTCGACATCTATTACTTCAACATCTTCTTGTGGTGGTTCGGTCGCACTGTAGCTATGGTCCAATGCAACTTTGCTGTAGTCTCCAAACACAGTTAATTCATGTTCTGGCCATTGGACATGAGCATCTCGAGCCTGAACACGCCTCACCTCAATTAATAGTTCCTCCATAGCGTACACGGCCTGGCAAACCACATCTCTCATTCGCTTCACTGTCTGTGTGTATAGTTCTGACACCCACGGGTAACTGGAGTAGAGATTGGAAAATGGATGTTCAGTTTAAACACAAGATGGAGTGTAGTAGAATTGACTGGAAAAAACATAAAAGTCCCCAGCACAAACATTTTTTTAAAGTTATGAACTGTTTGTAATTAACCTTTTTTTGTTTTTTTTTCTTTGCAACTTTTTTGACTCGACCTTCAACATCTGCACGCTGTAGCTCCGATTCCTTTCTGCATGTCCTCCCTTCCTCTTGCGCTGCAACGACTATATTTTCTGTATCCGCATAGACAGCACAGAATGAGGCTCCATCGTCTCCCTGAAACATAGTACTTTCATTACTATGTATCAAAATATTGTTAGCATAAAACACACGTGAGGACGAACACACAGGTACATCTCAATAGCCAAACACGATTTAAACATTGTGTGCAACAATCAAACGACAAGTATTCAACCAGTGATGATCTATTTCGATGGAACGGTCACTATCCATACCTCTGGCTCTGCATGGACTGCCATGAATGGTTGTATTGGAGAGGAGGCATCCGCATCTCCCTGAAACACAGTACTTACATTAGTATGCTTTTCAATATTGGAAACACAACACACACTTGAGGTCGACGGCACAGGTACATATAAAGAGATAACCACAAATGATGCATTGTCCAAAAGAATCAAGGAAAATCCAAATATGATCACATTTCATCGAATTATTTCAACGGTTCCTTTACATCTGCATCATCTAAATGAGATGTGATTGTGGTGGAAGCTCCGTCGTCTCCCTGAAACAGTACTTGGATTAGTATGGTTTTCAATATTGGAAACATAACACACACTTGGGGTCGAACGCACAGGTACATATAAAGAGACAACCGCAAATTATGCATTGTCCAAAAGAATCAAGGAAAATCCAAATATGATCACATTTCATCGACTTATTTCAACGGTTCCTTTACATCTGCATCATCTAAATGAGATGTGATTGTGGTGGAAGCTCCGTCGTCTCCCTGAAACAGTACTTGGATTAGTATGGTTTTCAATATTGGAAACATAACACACACTTGGGGTCGAACGCACAGGTACATATAAAGAGACAACCGCAAATTATGCATTGTCCAAAAGAATCAAGGAAAATCTAAATATGATCACACTTCATCGACTTATTTCTCCGATTTATTTACATCTGCATCATCTAAATTGGATGTTGTGATTGTAGTGGAAGCTTCGTCGTCTCCCTGAAACACAGCACTTGCGTTAATAGGGAATAAAGTATAGCAAATGGAATCATGTTATATGATCACGCATGATGGAGCTGTCATTATTCATACCTCGTGCTGCTGAAGAATATCTATGGATGTTGCAAATGTAGTGCGCACTTCCGAAAGCTGTTGCGCTGATTCGTATACGCATGGTCCCGCTTCCACTTCCCCTGGAATTACTTGAATGTCAGGCTCTGCATCAAGTGCAGGGGTTGACGCTCCATCAACTGCCTGAAACATAGTACTTGCATTAGTGAGGATTACAATAGTGAAAACATAACACACCTGGGGTCGACAGCACAGGTACATATCAACGGCTAACCACGAATGAAACATTGTGTAGAACAATCAAACGACAAGAATTCCAGCTCTGATGAGGACGCTCGATGGAGCTGTCAGTATCCATACCTCCAGCTGTTGAACATCTAGAAATGTTGTAGATGTGGCGGACGCTTCAGCATCTCCCTGAAAGACAGTACTTGCATTAGTATGGATAACACTAATTATAACTGAAAACAAACACCAGTGGACGATAACCAAGGTGTATATCAATTGGAAAGCACTAACCAAACATTCGGTAAAATGATTACACGATAAAATAAAAATATTACTTGACATGCATAAGACTGTAGTGGATTAGCCTAGTAAGATTACATGATACGCGCTAGAAGTGGTTGATAACTGACCACGACAAGGATGTAGAATGTTCTTGCTTCATATTCAAGGGATAGTCAAGAAGTTGTAAGGTAAATTAATGATTGATAATGAAATGCCAATATTAAAAATAGCCATGTGGGGTGACAGAATACTTGTAAAATGCTCAATACAGCACAGTTCCCTGTTCCCATATATATACATTGCATTTGTGGGTTATGAAATCGAAAAAGAATATATTGGTAAATGTCATTATTCAAAAAACTATACACTCATATCATTATCGAAATTACTACAAGGGTTAGAACACCTACAATATCAATTAATCCGTTCGGATACCTACACACTACCGCAAGGCCTAAAGCTAAATCCGGACACTTGACTCACCGGTGGCGGAATGTGGACGAATAGAGTGGGAATAGCGTTTGAGCAATTTCCGTGTCGTTCACCGTTTATTCTTCTTTGTTACCCAAGATGTGTACATGTCCAAGGAAAGGTGCCGGCTGCAGATGCGGCATCGATCACCCCTCTTGTCCTGTAAGACTTGTTGGACTACTTTCCAGCTCATCCAGTGGATATCCGCAATGTCGGACCCATTCTCTTATTCGATCAACAGTTTTCGGGAATACATGCATTGTAGTGCCTTCAGATTTAGCATGGGTCTTCGAAGGGCAACCGCTAATCGAACAGGCAGGCATTGTTGATAAATCTGAAAAGTAAATATCGACATTATTATACAATCTTCAAGAATAAAGATTTGATACAAAAGTAAATGAATCAGACAATGATGAATGCAAGGTTTGTTTTGGTTGCAGGAACTATACCAGTTCATTATGTGTGGCTTAGTATTTGCATAAGTTGCAGAAATGTATAAATGATGTGACTAAAAACTGAACATGTGACTCATCCCTTGGATGTTCTGTATTGCACGAGAAGGAAACATGCTTACATTATAGACTGGACCCCCGAAGGGTGCAATTCGATGGCAATAGACACAGATGAAAATAAATAGGTCTAGTGATAGCATAGCAATGGAAACTCAAGTCAATAGCAATGAGACCAATGAACCTAGCACTATAGTGTACTCAACTTGCAAATAGATAGAAATTTAAAAATCTGCGAAATATGACTAAGATACATGGCCTTACCTTGACCAACAAACAGTTGGATTCAGCAAGCAGAGCAGTATGTTGCAGGAGAATAGGTGGGTGGCCACAGGTAGCACACTGATGGGTTTGCTCTAAGCGGTCACAGAAGTTCACGGATAGGACGACGACGAGCAGATTAGCGTAGATCTCAGTGGTTGCCAGGTAACACGTTCAGGAGTTGACTTGCAAAGCACAAAGATGTTCTCATGAGACATATCAAGTGGTTTATAAAGTATTAGAAACAGGGGTGTGTTTGTGAATGAATAACGTATGTATGTCATGGTCTTAGGGGGGCGGCCTGCTTCAAGGGGAGGCCTGGCTGGAGACACGGGGTCTGAGGAGGCCATGTGACCGATGGTCCCTTGGCGTGGGATACTTTTTGAAGTGTACATGTAGTTTGGCACCTTGGCCTTTCGCGCCCCCGGCAGCTCCCATGCCAGCGCGCCTCCACCAGCGCGAATCGCCTTTGATAGAGGGGGGTGGGATTGATGGGCCTGGGGCGAGCACATAAGGCACAGGAAGACTGCTGAATGGAGACATTTGTGGATTGCAGGGGGGCGGCCTGCTTCAAGGGGAGGCCTGGCTGGAGACACGGGGTCTGAGGAGGCCACGTGACCGATGGCCCCTTGGCGTGGGATACTTTTTGAAGTGTACATGTAGTTTGGCACCTTGGCCTTTCGCGCCCCAGACAGCCCCCCATGCCAGCGCGCATCCATTGGCGCGAACCGCCTTTATATCAGTATATCGTTGCTTATCAATAACAAATGCCATATACCGGAGATTCTTGTGAGCACAGACCCACACTTCAACCGGTGTATTATAGTGGTCAAGACCCTAAGGCCTGTATAATCCAATGTAATTGTTAGTATAGACATATGTGTGACTTTTATAGAGACATAACCCACTGAAAGACTGAACAAATGTTATTTAGTGCATATGTTATGTTAGCTTAGATAGATAGTGACCACCCTGCTTCACACCGACCAGACCTTGACCCATTCGGAGTACAGATGTCTGACGTCCATCCTTGAAAGGAGACGCACTTGATTCATTTAAAAAAAATCGAAACAACCGTTGTTAAAATATATGTGGTGTTTCATTTTGTATCTTATTTTCATGACACAAAAATACAAGACTTTGAAGATTATACAGGTCAGGTTGCAGCACAGCGAGAGAAAATCCCCTGTACTGACCGCTGTCACTCGGGAACGTTTCTCTAATGGCACGAACGGCACAGGCGGGTATCACTCTTCGAACGCGGTGTCCAAGCCTCCCGTGGAGACACTATGTAAAGGAACGATAGGCCACCAGCCTGTACCACCTGTGAAAAGGAATGAAACAAACTGTTTTTAAATGACCAAGATAAGTTTAATAAACGTGTGTTGTCAATGACAATTCTTGTAACTAATGGCATTCTGCACGGACAAATGCTATCTAGACAATGCACACTATTGATATGATATGGCATTTGTAACGCGCCTATACACAAGTATTGAATGACTTACATGCATAACAATGATATGTAGATGTAATTTTGGATATAGTAGAAGAACATGAAATAGGAGTGGCATGACAAGCAGAGTATACTTACTCGTTACTCGGATTACGAGGACAAACAGTTGCGCGAAGTTCGTGCATAAGCACCATCATTATTCTCAACACGGCCCGTGTGAGGCAGGCTGCCCTGAAGTCTGGCAGCTCGGTGATGCATTGCGGTCGTGGCTCGCCTTCAGAAATGTAGGCCAGGCATCCCGAGTTTTCTCGGCAGCAGCAGTTCTCGTCCTCAGTTGGCATTAGCTTGCACCGATTGCATGTGCACCAGGTGGAGACGCCGTCAATTCGACTAGGCCGAGGCTCTTCATCTGTTGATTCGTCCTGCCAACTGCCGTCCGAATCCCCATCGTTTTCGCGTGCTTCCCTTTCCAGTAGTTCCTACTCTGTATACTCGGGCTCGTACATGTAGGGCATTATTGTAGCCATTGTGTGGTAAACAAAGTAAAATAATTTACCGTGATCGTACAGGTGTTCACACGGGCTACAAGCGGCAAAGGTAGCTGACCAGAGCACTGAAACGAGTCACAGAATACTCAAAGTAACACAGAGAGAGGAATGGAATCGAAAATCTGCTGCTGTGTGTTGTGAAACGGTCTGTTTATACTTATTGAGGAAAGAGGCATCCTGCCATTTCCATGGCGACACGTCATTAGCTGAAGCGCAGCGAATGTTGACACGGGACGTGCTTTGGCGTTGGGAAATGGGCGGTACGAGTCTGCTGACGACAGGCTCAGGGGCGGGGAAATTAAGTGCCGCAAAAGCAGGTCAGCCAGGGCGATGGGGGAAAAGATAGGATTATCAGAAAATGGCGGCTCCCTGGTGCTTGTTTTCGCGTGCTTTTAATGGACGAAAAAACTCGGGTAAGGTCCATAGGAAAGTTTTCTAAAATCGAGCCACTTAGGCTTAAAAAAACATGGCGACCCGTAGGGACAATAACATTTTTACTAGACCATGCCTTTAATGTCGATGACATTGGTTCAAAAGGGGGTTTCATCAGGGCTGCCAAGACCAAGTTCAGACTCCAGATCGGAGGAAATTTCTTCTTGGGAGGAAAGGTTCGAAACAACCCTTTAAGGAAGTGTTTAACTAGGCGGTCACTGAACAGTGGAGTGGAATGTCTCTTCCGAGTAAATCTCGAGATGGCAGCTAGATGCACCTTTATGGATGAAACAGATAAACCGTTATTTGCCAGGAGCAACAAGTATGGTAGGAGTTATTCCGGTGTGATCGCTCGCGGGACCAGACCTGGTTGATCAGCGCACCAGATGCAGAACCTTTTCCATTTGTAGGTGTATGAAGTGTTCGTAGAAGGTGCCCTTGCAGCTTGCAAAATACGACAGTTCGCTGCAATCGCTAACGCGCCAAACTCGGCGAAATCAGGAGCCAGGCCGTCAGACTGAGGTTGCCCGGGTCGTGATGCCAAACGGTCCCTTTCTCCTGAGACAGAAGGTTGGGGATCTTCTGGCACCTCATTGGTTCTGCCGCTGAGAGGTGGAGTAGATCAGAGAACCACACTTGTCTGGCCCAATACGGGGCCACCAGGATCACCCGACAAGGATATCTGTGGATCCATTGCAGTGTCTGACGGATGAGAGGGAATGGGGGGGGGGGGGGAAGGCATACAGAAACTTGCCCGTCCACGGGAAGGAGAACACGTCCCCTAGCGAGTCTAGTTGTGGCCACCTGCTCGCGTACTGGGAGCATTTCATGTTGTCTCTTGTCACAAAGAGATCGAGGGCCGGATGACCCCATTCCGCGAAGACCCGGTGCAGTTGCTGATCGTTCAGTTCCCATTCGTGTAGACAATTCATCTCTCTGCTGAGAGCGTCTGCTTGCACATTTTTGACTCCTGGTAAGTGGAACGCCAACAGACGTATGTCGTGTTGTAAGGCCCAATGCCAGATCTCCTGGGCTTCCGTCGACAGGCTCCTGGAGCGAGTTCCTCTCTGCTTCCGTAGATAAAACATGGTTGTCGTGTTGTCCGTCATTCTGCTCACCACTGAGCCCTTTATCTGTGGCAGAAAGGATTTCAGGGCCCAACGCACCGCCCTCAACTCTAGCAGGTTGATGTGGAGGGAGGACTCTTCCGATGACCAACGACCCTGAACCTGTAAGGAGTCCAGATGAGCTCCCCACCCGGTTAGAGAAGCATCCGTAACCACTGTCTTCTGGAACGCAGGCTCCAGTAAGGGCATTCCGTTTGTTAGGTGTATGGAGATTCTCCACCATTGAAGCACCTGCACGAGCTGGCCGTTGATGTCAACTTGTCTGACCAGCGTCCTCAACTCTGTGCCCATCGATCCGCCAAGAATTCCTGAAGAGGCGACAGTTGTTTATCAAGGGTATGCAGGACGACATGGTCCCCAGCAGGGACCTGTACCTTCGTACTGACACTTTGGTGTCGATCTCCCATACCGATGCCTTTTGTTGCAGTCTGAATCCTTTCGAGGGATGGCTTCACCAGTCCCGATTGTGTGTGGAACTCTGCTCCCAAAAAGACCAAGGTCCTTGAAGGCCTTAACGAGGACTTGTCAAAGTTCACTGCAAAGCCCAAACGTTGCAGGAGGGACAGGGTGGCATCTAGGCTTTGTGCCCTTTCTGGAGACAGTTCCCTCACTAGCCAATCGTCTAAATAAGGGTACACATGGTGACCTTCCTTTTTTAACCAGGCTGCTATTGGAGCCAGACATTTGGTGAACATCCTGGGGGACGATTTCAGGCCGAACGGGAGGACCTTGAACGGATAGTGGGTTCGTCCGACGACGAACCGCAGAAATCTTTTGTGCCGTCGACGCATCGGGATCGGGATATGGAAGTATGCGTCCTGAAGGTCTAGTGATGACAAATAATCTCCGGGTTGTATCGATCGGATCACCTTCTGAAGCGTCAGCATTTTGAATTTTAAATTCTTGAGCAGTTTGTTGGGCGCTCGTAGATCCAGAATGGGACGCCATTTTCTATTTGGTTTCTTGACGACAAAGTACCGGGAGTACACTCCCTGTCCTTTTTCTGCCACTGGGACCAGTTCTATTGCCCCTTTCTGCAGCATAAGCGCCACCTCCTGTAGTATTTGAAGGTAGGGCTGGGCCGAGAACACCGGTGGAATGTGTGGTGGCTTGCCCTTGAACTGTAGAGAGTGGCCCAGATGAATCGTGTCCAAAACCCATCGGTCTGTTATGCGCTCCCACTCGTCGATGCGACGAGACACTCGACTCCCCAGGACGCCCTGAAGCATGTCATTGTTGGTTCTTGGTTTGTTTATCTTTCGCCGACGAAGGGTAGGCACTCCGTCGTCTGGAGATTTGGTAATCTCTTCCTCTACGAGAGGATTGGGCCGCACACCTGTAGCTTTGGGACGAGTAGGAGGGTCCGCTGAAACCTCGGTCTCTAGATGACCCAAACCGGGAGTTACCAGAGGCCCCTCTGAAAGGAACAAAAATTCCTACCACTCTGCAGGGCTCCGAGGGACCGTGCCGTGTCAGTATCCTCTTTCATGCCCTTCAAGGCCTCAACTTTTTCGCCGAACAGTTGCTCCCCTTCTCACGGCATATCAAAGACTTTATATTGCACCTCCGGTCTGAACGTAGTGCACTTGAGCCAGGCTGGTCTACGTAGAACTATGCCATTATTGATTTGCTTAAAACCGGACTCGGCTAGGTCGACGGCAATGTTTATAGCATGGTTGGAGGCCTCCTCTCCTTCCCGCACTAGCAACATTGCAGACTTTCTATGTTCCTCGGGCAAATGCTCCAAGATGGGAGCCAGTCGGTGCCACATTTCCCTGTCATACCTAGACATAATCGCCAAGGAGTTGGCCGCTTTAACCGTAGTCGCGCCGACGGACAGCACCTTCTTGCCGAAAGCGTCCTGTCTCCTGGCCTCGTTGTCTGGAGGGGTCATGCATTTATGTTGAGAGACCTGGCCTTTCTCGCCGCCGATACCACCGACTCCGGCGAAGGTTGAGACGTCAGGCACTTGGGAGTCGATTCCAGAGCCTTGAACTTCTTCTCCAAACGACCTTTCACTGCCGGTTCAGAGAACAGGTGCCGCATGGTCTTCAGGCCCTCTTGCCAGACACGATCCAAAATCGGGATGGCGAATATGGATTTCCTTCTCTTGCCCATATGATCAAAAAGAAAACAATCCTTTTTCTCCTCTTCAGGAACTAGGCCAAACTCCGAACACGCCTTACTCATCATGGCATGGAATGCACCCACGTCGTCAGGAGGCGATGGATGTGCCGCGCTTCTCGGAGCTTCCATCTCCGCTTCAGAGTCCCACGTTGGGTCCCTTGAGGGGGATAGTGAGATGTCTGAACCTGATCCCTCACGGTCAGAGTCCTGTAGTTCTCCTCCTTGCAGGGTAGGACAATCTTCCGGCGCGTGGGAAGCGGCCGTAAACCTGGTCGCCGAGCGAGGAGCCGGGCCCGACTCGTCGACGAATGGCTTAGACTGTATCCACGTCGCGCCTCCAGGCTGGGGTATTTGTGTGTCCAAACGCTGTAATAGTTTCTGTAGCGTATTTAGCACCTCCAAGGAACCGCCTGGGGGTTCAGTAATGACGAAGTAGTAGAGAGGGAACCCAACCCAAGAGCGACATTGCGCTGGTCGGCTGCAGACCCAGATCGGTTGGGCGTGCGACCGTGTTGCGTTCCTCGTCAGCCGACGAGATGGAGAAATTCGCCTCTGGTTGAAGCAGGGCCACCGGCGGGACGGATTGAAAACCTCCGGCTGCCATCCCATCGACGGGACCACCGTCGACGATATGTTTCCTACCGCCGCAGTCTGACATGCGGGAGGAGCCGCCGATGACGCAGGCGTCGACGAGCGGGCCGTCGGCGAAGCCAATGGCGCAGGGCCTTGAGGTGTTCCCGCCGCTTTTGGGGCCGACTTGCTGGCCGCGGCCTCTCGACTCAAGGTAGACTTATGACGGTCTCCTGAGGAGGATTTAGATGATTCTTTTCTCTCCTTTTTAGATGAGGAGGAAGAAGACGGCGCCTTGTGTGAAGAGGAGGAGGCCTTCGAATATTTCTCCGAATGTTTCTCCGAGGGTCGTTTTTCGGCCTACTCCGAGGTTGGTTTTTCGGCAGCACGTGCCTTCTTCGTCGGGGGTTCCGACTTACTATTTGAGGCCGTGGAGCCCACCTCCGATGCCGGGTACGCACCCGCTCCGTCGTTGAGCCAATCGACCAGGCGTCTTTTACGATCTGAGGTTTTTTTGGGAGAAACCCTGACAGATTTCACAAGTGTCCGCCGTGTGGTGAGGATGAAGGCAGTAAATGCAGTCCATATGACCATCCCCTTCGTACACCTTCTTAAGGCCGCACGTAGCACACGGACAAAACCACGCCTTTCCAGACATTCTCTTGAAAAGACCAAACAGTCGCAGAAGTAGAAAGAACAGCCTAACCAAATAGTAGATACGCGAGGTAATCCCACCACTTTGGAAGACGGTTGAAATCTGAGGGAGCCGCGGGGGCGGAGCTATATATACCCCTACGTCCTAGTGGCGCTGGCGTGCGCGGCCCAAAACGACGTGGATAGGACACAAAAGTGTCGGAATTTTTCCTATGGAAAATGTCTATATAACTTACCGAGGATTCCCAGCCTGACGGGGAATATTCTAAGCATGTGAATCCATGAAAGATCCAATGCTGGAGAAGTGTTTTAATACATTGCACCATGAAAGGAAGTCCTCAGCATCAGAAAGTTGCAATATGGACAATGTACACAGCCACTCACATATTGTTCAGCACAGGCAACGCAACGTCATTGAGCCATGTATGTAAAGATGTGGCCAGGGTGAAAGTTGGCAGGTGCATTCGCAGATGATGCTTGCATTAGACATGAGAAGTAAAACATGGGTTGTACTAGGCTGTGCAGTGTGTGGTGAGGCCCAGCGGTCAGTGATGGTAGAGCAATGGCAGAAGGGGAGTACAATGGAGAACACATGAAACTTGCAACGTAGACTGCAGTAGGGTGAAGTAGGTTTTACAATGTTGACTCCGGTTTGCAGTTTGTGATCATTGCATAAAATGTTGCTTTTATGGTTGTGGGGATTGGTTGCAATTCTTGCACTGTGTAGTATATGCCTGGACCTGATGGAGAGACGACTCCTCTAGTGTGTCCTGTGGGAGAAGTGGTGAAGTAGAGGATGCTTAGAAGTGGCTAGGGGTGCCCTGCATGTACCTGGCCACTTGTTCACCTGCATAACTCTGTTATGTTGAGCTGGGTGTGGCCAAGGGCTACAATGTTGGGTGTATGGCAAAAGGCCTGTCACCGAAGAGGCTAGGCCTGCTCCATAGCATGCCACCATAATGCAGACATGCAGTTTTAAGTATGCATGTCTCTGATGTTGGTGACGTTGAACAAATGGTTGTAGACGTGGTTGAACAGCACAAGTGACTTGATATGCGTCCGGTACCATATGGTACCCATTATTCCACCACCTTGGACATTAGGGAGCAGCATGATGCCATTTGTGGTTGCCATGGTTGCCCTTTGCACCACCGATCATATGTTACTTTTGTGGATTGTGGAATGTGGGAAATGTTCCCTTTCATGAGGCCACTATGTTGTGCTGGGTGTAGGTAAGGCCTACAGTATTGGGTACATGGCCAAGGGCCATAGGCTGTTGGTTATGCACCCAAGAGCCTATCCCTTGACGACAGCATGCACACCATCCTGCAGCCATGCAGAGTTGCTTCCATTTCTCTCAGAGGATGGTGACCTTTGAATAATGGGTGCAGAGAGCATTTTACAATTGGTGTAACAACCAAAGTGAGGTGCTATGCGTTTGCGAGCACATGATGTAGGTAATTGCAAGTGTTGCACATTAGGGTGTAATTTGCCCACAGCCAGAGGTTGGGAGGTGTTTTATAAACAGAAGCATGTGTGCCTTTATGTGCAGTGCTGGGATGTTCAGCACCGACCATGACAGCATTAAGGAGCAAGATTTGCAGTTGGTCCAAAGAAATTGAATTTTTTTTTACCTCCATTGGCAATGCTGTTTTGTTTGCCACTCTGCACGCAGCATAGCATACAATCCTGTATAACTGCAAGAGAAGACCCACTATCTACTGTACCGGTTCTTAACCTTTAAGCACCTGCTCACTCTTGTAAACCATTCAGCTTCTCTCCATTGTCTATCTGGGAAATTAAAAACATCATTAAAAAAAACTTAAACCGCCTGTCAAGGCGATTCCTGCCCTGCACCAAGCAAGCAAGCGGCCCACGACCTAGCCCCTTTCATTACCACCTTCATTAATGCCTCGTTCAAATCAGGTATTGTCCCAGACAACCTTAAAGACGCCCGAGTCATCTCTCACAAAAAAAAAAATTAAAAATCCCAGTAACCCCTTGAACTACAGACCTATTACCACAGTGCCTTTCCTTCTGAAAATCTTAGACTGAGCAGCGTATTTAAAAATTCAGGAATAACTCGAAACCAACAAACTGCTTGGTCTCCAGCAATCGGGCTTCCGCCCCAGACATGGTACATAGACAGCTCTCATGGACCTAAAAAACGCAAATTGAGGACCTTAAAAAGACAAGGACAAACTATCTCTACTACTCCTATTAGACCTCTCTGCAGCTTTCCACCTGGTCAATCATCAAATTTTTGCCACCACCTAACAACCGCTGCCTACTTCTTAGACGAGGCCACCTCTTGGATCAGATCTTTCTTGGCAAACGGAACCATGCGTGTCTTCTCCCAGTCTACCTTGGCTGATACATCACCAGTCACGTGTGGGGTCCCACAAGGGTCTTGTGTATCCCCCACACTGTATAAGTGTTTACGAAACCATTATTTGATATCAGACTATCTGGGCGTCACCTACACTAACTATGCGGATGACACTCAGATACTGATTCCAATCACTGGTGTCTATGTAACTGATTCAAAAGCTCTCAAAGAGGTCTATACAGTAATTCAAGCCTGGATGGCACATCACAGACTATGCTTAAACGATAAAACAGAGGTTCTTATCCTAGGCTCCCACCTAAGACTTCAACTGGATCCGGCCTTTATAGCATTTATCATTGACGGGAACACCATTAAGGTGTCTAATGACATTAAAACTCTTGGCTTCCATCTGGACTCTACTCTCTCCCTGACAAGAAACTAATGCGGTGGTCTCAGCATCAGCATATACATGCAAACTTGTGAAAGCTTGCAGACCTTTCATCACTGCCTCAAACTGCATTATCCTGGAAAGAACTCTCATCATGGCTAAAATTACTACTGCAATGCCCTCTACCTGGGAACTAGTCAGAAGAGCATCAACAAACTACAAGTAACTCAGAATAATGCTATCAGCACAGCCCTCAATATCCCTAGAAAATCGCACATCTCTGACACAAGACGGAGTCTCCACTGGCTCCCCGTTGCACTCAGAATATCACACAAAACTCTGCACTTACACAAGTGTTTAGCCAACCAAGCTCCAGAATATCTGGCCAACCGTTTCACCACACACACGGCCACCCGACCACTCAGATCTGCCCAAGCCCATTCACTTGCTACACCTAGATTTAAACTACAGAAAGCAGGGGATGGGGTCCAGCTTCCCAGCCTTTGCCTCTAAACTTTGGAACACACTCTCAGAACTGAACTCCCTTACTCTGCATTCAAGAACAAAGCCAAATCATGGCTCAATGAGCAGGACCTAGCTGCTGCAACTGCTTAAATTGTAAATTCCTACAACGTTTTCATTGGTAAGACTCTCTTATGCCGACAGCCTTTATATACTTTATGTAAGTGTGTAGGCCTATGTAAATTTGTAACATATGCACCTCTATGTACCATGTACTTCCTCTATGTAGCATGTACCCCCAAGAATTGTAATTGGAGGATGCCAACTGTAAACTCTGCAAGAAATGCACCCAGATGCCCCAGGGCCAGGTGTGCAATATAAATAAACCAAATACAAATACATGTACATTTACATTTACATTTCATGAAGAGCCTCCCCAAGGGATTGTCAATATAATGTTGGCAGGAAAGTAATTGGGAGAACTCTAATGAGATACACAATTCACTACACAATGCATTGCTATAAACACCATTGCAGTACAAAGTTCTTTCCAGTATAGGAAACAAGTCATGCAGAAACGTAGTCATTGTCTGCAGCATGCACCATAGAGGTGCAATAATGACATTTTTACCATGTTGGATAGTAAAATGATGAATGCTTTAGTATCAGAGTTTTGCGTACTGTGAAACATGTAATAAGTAGCTAATAACGCCTCACTTACTATATATTTTTACTTCTACACACAAAACAAAGACCACAACGCACACAAATAAGCAGATATACAGGGAAGTAAAGTAGGCAAAAAAGCTGCAGCATTACTAGAAAGTGTTCATAGCCTAAGTGGTTATCTTCATGCCCACAAATGATTGCTGTGTTTCAGGCCTGGTTCTTCCCTTAAGTATATGTATCATATGGTATGACTGAACCCTTAGGAAAGTAGTGTAGGAACATACGAGAAGGGTAAGGTCTACAAACATAGTACCTTTTGAAGGTTTACTTCCTGACTCTCAGTGAAGAAAACCACCTGCCCTGCATATGTCAGTGAACAAAAAAAAAAAAAAAGGGGAGCCAGACATGTCATCTCATCAGTGATGTCCATGACATTTGTGATGTAATCTTTGAGGTTATGGATGTTAGTCTTAGCAGGGCACAATGGTGACACGAGTTATGGTTGCTTAGCTTACCATCCTAGAGTTCTGGCTGAGCAGCGTTACAGCTTTTCCCTTCGGGGAGGTATTGGCCCACTGCCAGGGCTCCCTGGTGGGGAAAAGTTGTAACACAGGCCACCCAGAACTCTAGGACGGTTGAGGTGATGTTCTCGGCCTTGGACATCCGTTTACCATGTGGGTGTACCGTCCCCAAACAGCGGCAGCTCCAGGGAGCCACGGCAGGGTCCCCTTCCCTCCCCCGAGGGACATTCTGTAACACAGCCCAGCCAGTGCTTCAGGATGGTCGGGGGTGATGTCCCTGGCCAGGGGCGGCTGTCTCCAATGTGGTTTGACCTTCCCCAAGCCCAGCAACGGGTGCAGGGAGCCCTGGCAGGTTTCCCAACCTTTCCCGGAGGGAGAAGCTGTAATGCAGCCCAGCCAGAGCTCCAGGCTGGGTTTGGGGATGGTCGACCCAAATGGGTGGCGGGTGCCCACGGCCTGTGACATCACCACGACCAGCCTTGTGCTTTGGCTGGGTTGCGTTATACTTTCTCCCCGTGGGAAAGGACGGGGAGCCCGCCGAGGCTCCCTGAAACCATCGCTGGACTTGTGAACAGTCAACCCATATGAGGGACAACCACTCAAGGCCAGGGACATTACCCCCGAACATCGTGGCGCTCTAGCTAGGCAGCACTACAGAGTTTCCCCTCAGGGAATGGATGGGGACCCTCCCGGGGATCCCCGAGACTAACGTTGGACTTGTGCGGAAAAGAAAATGTCGACCATCCACAGGTAGGTGCACCCACACGTGAGGTACTGTTTTCATCCGGACACCTGTGGGAATGTGGGAAGGTAGCACATGTGTTGTTGGTGGCATGTTTCAGTAGTTTCCAGATGGGAAATGTCCAAAAGTTGTGTTTTTTTAACTAAATGTGGGACTTTTCCGGGGCTTACGGGTAATACATTCTGGGGCGATTCACGCAAGTCAGACCTATGTGGATTGGCACAGGTGTCTTTTCTGAAATGCATGGGGTTCCCCGTTTTCCTTGGTAGCTGTGACACCCCAGGCCCAAATCTGTAGGTTGGCTCCCCAAACCCTTTGGGGGATAGCAGTGGTTTAGCCTTTTCCCATTGTGCCCAGGTAGGTGCACCCACACATGTGAGGGACAGTTTGTCAGGACACCTGTGGGAAAGCGGGAAGGTAGGACATTTGTTGTTTGCGTATGGTTTTCATAACGTTTTCGAACATTTGCTGCTGCACTTTGTCACCTTTTATTTCCCGAATGCGACCTACATTTAGTCGTTGCTTTAGGCACTATACACTTTTGTAACCTGCACAAATCACCTACCCTTCAAAGGGTCTGCCTGTGTTCTTTTAAAAAATATATGCATGCCCTTCCTCACCACATTTGTTTTCTTTACTTACACATGCTAAGTATGTCTGTTTAGGCCATAAGCATAAAAAAAAAACCTTTGTACCATGGCTCCGTTTTTCCTAACTGGAAGAGTCTGGGGAATGTAGCAGGACATTGCTCGTCTCAAAATTCACAAAAGCCATTGCTGTACAGGGCCAATCATGTCACCACATACCTTTTTTTCCCTGTCACTTTCCCGATTTTTCCCCAAACTATGGAATTTGTCCCTACATAGTGGTTGCCTGACATGCGCAAATCACCCTTCCTAAACTTGGAATTTTGTCTACTTTTCGAAAATGTACGCCTTTCTGTCTTCCCATTCAGCTTTCCTACCCTTCTCTTCCATTCCGTCCACACGTCCTATTGGGGGGGGGGGGGGGGTTAAAGGGCAAAATCGCCTACCTCTCACAAAACGACCGGTAACCATAACAAAATGTTTATTTTGCTTTCCACTCAACCTGTTCTTGGAAGCCTGGAAAATGGCGAATTCAGCAAAGCAAACAATTTGTTCCTAGCTCTTACAAGGAAAAAACAACAGGCTTCTTTGTATATCATTTTATTGGAAATTTCTGAAAAAACCCAAATGTTCTCCCTTTATGGTTATTTTCTCTCACCCCCCTACAGTGAACTAGGATTCCTTGGTGGCGTTACGACCGCCTACATGTGGGGGGGAAAAAAAGGAGCCAAATTTGGCAGAGATAGCTCATGCAACAAAAAAGTTACAAGGGCTTGAATGGCAGCATACCGAAATCACCAAAAAATGCCTTGGGATTTGAGGGGGATCCCTTGGCAGTTAAGGGGTTAAAATCCACTTTTGCCATAGGCTGGAATTTGCACTTCTTAAGGCTCGTTTGCCTGCAAGCTAGAGGCAACACAGGCCCAAGACAGTCAATCCATTGCAATGAGGTTCTCCAGTTGTTGAAAACCAAAAGTTGGAACAATTACAATTGTTCTATTAGACCCTGTGCACCAGAGAACATTTAGAGGGCCGTGGCCTTGAGGAATAGAAACAGGAATATATCTTCCAAATAAATAATACTTTAAAACTGATGACTATCCCAAATAGGCCAGAGGCAATAGGAACCCAACCTTTGGTATAAGTCTATATTGCACAGGTTGGTAGTGTGGTTGAGCAGCCAAGCTTATCTCAAGAGGGGTCAATGTGAGCAGTGTGGTGGTTATGCAGAGATTCACGGTGACAAGTATCTAAATAAACTTCAACTCAAGGGTTCTTGATTGAACAATTAATTTATTTAACAGTCAGTTTGAATGAGCCTTCTTCAGAAGGGGCAATATAATAGTAAAACACAATACACTCCAAAATAAACACTCTTAGTTTCTCTAAATCAGCAGGTACCCATTTGGCATGGCACACAGACACTTCCTACACCCTCAGGTGACTTAGATAGTTAGGTCACTGCACACTGATATATCGCTGGTACATTTAGAGCAATACTGAAGTTAGTGGCAAAGAAAAGGGTTTAATGGTTTAAATGATACCCAGCTCATTTTCAAGCTACCCTCGGCCTCCTCGTCCCCTTCCCTCATCTCTGACCGTCTTTCTGCTATCCAGGAATGGTGTGCCGCCAAAGACCTCTGCCTTAATGCCAGTAAGACGGAGATTCTACTTCTCGGCACACCCACTCCCTCCTTCCCTGCAGCCCTCTGGCCAGCCTCCCTTGGCCCTCTTCCTGCAAGGCAAACAACCTCGGTGTCATCTTCGACTCCACACTCTTTCTCTCCTCACATATCCGACGTCTCTATGAAGTCACACTACCAGCTGCACCTCCTCAGAGGTATCCTTCCTTTCCTCTCCTTCCCCCAGAAGCTCACTGTCTCCAGAGCCCTGGTTCTCTCGAAGCTGGACTACTGTAACAGCCTCTATCTAAATCTTTCTGCCTCTACTCTCCGCCCTTTGCAACTCATCCAGAACAGGACTGCGAGACTTGTCCTTGGCCTCAAGCCCAGGGACCGTATCTCTCCAGGACTGAAATCGCTACACTGGCTCCCAGTGGCTGCGAGGATTAAGTTCAAAACCCTCTGCATTGTCCACAAGGCCTTCTGGGGCCTTGGGCCAAAATACCTTCAACTCTCTCTTCCCAAATATCTTCCTTCTCGAGCGCTTTGCTCATCCACCTCCAACTACCTCAGGGTCAGCTGCTTCTCCAAGCAACGAGCTCGGGGTAGATCTCTCTCCGCAGCAGGGGCCTCCCTCTGAACAGCCTTCCTGCCTCCCTGAAACGAGGAGAACCATCTCTGGTTCCGGAAGCACCTCAAAACCTTCCTCTTTGCCTCCGCTTTCTCTCCCTCTCTCCCCTGCTAAAATCACTGAATCTGCAACTGGGCCACTCACCGATCTCGGTCCTTGACCCAGCCACTCTTCCCTGCACTGCCTACCTGCACTACGGGACTGTCTCTGTATCCTACAGCCCCTTCTCCCGGCACTTACCTTGCACTTGCCACCAGCTGCCCCTTTTATCTTGTATTCTACTAACCATGTACTGCACTTTCCCCTCTCCCCTTCCCCTTGCACTTGCACTTTTCCCAGTCCCCCCTACCCTTGCACTTGCATGATCTGAATGCACCTGGCCTAGTAGGATCATTGTCTGTCTCCCCTTGTCCCCCATTGCCCCCCATGCCCCCCCCCCCGCCTCGTCGCGCCTTGAAACACTTGTGTATAGGCACGTTACCTTGCCTTTTATGCAGGTTCTCCCATTCATTCGCAGCCTACTTGTCAATCACACAGCAGGGTGGCTGTCCTTGCCGGACTGCCAGCCGGCCAATCACCTTTGGGTGCATTCCTGTAACCCATGGGATTAAGCACAGTGAGTTTTGGGCCCCTCCCTCACTTCCTGCTCCTGCCAGACATACTGGAGCCAGAGGCGGGCTTCACTTGTGAATCCCGCCAAAGTTAAAAACAAAAAAGGTACCAAACATGGTTTGGCGCGAAGAGAAAATCTCAAGAAGGACCTTTCGAACAAGAAATGGCAAAAAAATAAGAGGGGCCATTTGACAAAAATGGGCACCCATGGTTGCTTTATTGCAGCTGCAATTGCAACCCACGGTAGAAACACACAATGGTAGGAAAAAGTACAACACAAAAATGTTACATGAGAAACTAGACCAAGGGGATACTAAGTAGCCCCTCCAGCACCCTATTGTAAGATAGTGTGTGCTGATCTAGAAAGTCGCTCTGGGTCTAGAAAGTTACAAAATGTAAGAAGTCAATTTCACTTCACTGCTCTTGGAAACAGTAGTTTCACCAAGAGAAGGTATTTAAACCTTAGCAGAAATCCAAAGGATTTCTATGTGACAATGCACTGAAGATGCTGTGCGTCACAATGTACGAAGGTGATGCCTATTGAGTTTGTCAGACTCCAAAAACAAACACTGAAAACACAGAATTTAAAGTACAAAGTCCCAAAGTTCAGCAAAAGAGCTGGGGGGTCTCTAAGGTGGGGGGAATGTAGCACTAAACTGAAAATTCTCCCCAACAGTGTGACTGCACCAATTCTTACCCAACAGTAGGCCATACCTACCCCAGTTCTTTGCTCCTTGCGCCACTCTTTGGGTTGTGCTGAACAGTGAGGGCACTGTGTCTCCCTCCACTTACCCTTTTCTTCACTCCACTCTGACACAGCCCTTCTTCTAGCCAACACTTATTCCAATCCTTTGGACTCTCTTTCTGCCTATCCAGACTATCGTATCCTTTCTCCAGCCCCCTTTGATCCCTCCCTTCTTCCCTCCTTCCCTCCCTCCCTCTCTGCATCAGACCTTGCCTCTTATTTTTCTTCTAAAGTTACTCTTCTCTGCTCATCCATTTTCTCTTCTTCCTCGTCCCACCCTTCCTTCCGTAATACTGTTAGTCCTCAGTCGCACACTCTTCTCTGATCCCCAAGGTTTTATGGCGCCTTTCCTCGTATCTGGCTCTGCTCTTTAACCTTTCCCTTCAGTCTTCTACTTTTCCTTCTTTATTCAAACATGCTTCTGTTCTTCCTGTCCTCAAACAACCTTAGGACCCATCTCCTTCATCACCCAATCTTGCTCTTACTTTTTCTCTACAAATGTCTGGAACTTCATCAATTCTCAAGCCACTTCATGTTAATTTGTTCTCTCGTCTCATCTATCAATCCGTCTTTACCCTGTAAACAGCTCTCTCTCCATGATACACTGCTTTAAGCTCACCACACGGCTCTTCTGGTCTTATTCGATCGGTCTGCCGCTTTCGATACCGTTGATCACTCTTGCCATCTTCGCTCCTAGGATGGTCTCAATTCCTATATTCTTCCTCTTCAGTATGTGGTTCCTCTGTGCTCAGTTCTGGGTCCTCTACTCTTTATACTATTTCTCTGGACTCATTTCTTCTTTTGGTCTTTCTCATCACCTCTACGCTGACAATGCACAGCTCTTTCTTTCTCTCATCTATACACTCTACTCTTACCTTCTTGCAATTCAGTCTTGGATGCTGGCCCACTTACTCCATCTAAACTGCTCTCCCAATTTTCCTCTTTGCCTGGAATCAGTTATTCTTCATTCATCCCTTTCTTTCTCTAGTCATATTTATGCATTTTCCTGCTCCTGTCGGTTCCAGCTTTTTAATATCCGTAAGGCTCAACCTTTTCTTTCCTTTATTAGTGCATGTAAAATTCTTGTTATTTTCTGCAGTCTGTTCTACTGTTCTTCTCGTCAGTCTTCCTACTGCTCATGTCTCTCCTCACTGCTCTATCTAGAACTCAGCTCTGTGCCTTCTTTTATCTTTATCCTCTTGTTATTCTAGGGACCCTGCTCTTCGCTTCATTGGCTCTCCTTTGAGTCACGTCTGCTATTTAACTCAGTATGGTTTTTAAATATCTTGATGATCTTGTTCCTGCCCATCTTTTCTCGCTTCACTTTTTACGTTCCATCTCGTCCACTTTGCTCTCTTCTTTGCACTGTTCCACGCCCCCTTGCGCCCATTCTTTCTACCCTTTAGCCCCGAAAAACTGAAATGTGCTTCCCCTTTCTCTGCAGTTACTGTCTTCCTTTTCAGTTTTCCCATCACACCTCTTACTTTCTGGGTAACCTGTGTTTCTCAATAGGTTTTACTTAAATGTGTACTGTTTTGCCCAGGTAATCACCTTTCCCCAGGACCGGAAGGGTCCCAGTTCCAACTTGACATGGTGCCAGGGAGTTCGGTCTCTTATGCAAAAGGCTCACTTTTGTTTTTTTGGGGGGTTGGGAGGGGAGTGATCGACTTTTTGCAATATGTTTTTCAAAGCAATCTTGGCCTAAATATCATGATCTCTTTTTGTGATCAAATTACTTGTCCCTTGAAACTGTCACAAAGGCTTTTAGAACCATCATTGGCAGGTTTAGGAATCTGTTTGGGGGGTCGGGGTGGGGGGCATACATGGGCCATATTTGACAGTCAGAGATGCCGTATGGAAGCCTATGGCGTTGCTGTAGAGTCCACCTCCATCTGTGGGCTAGTGACGGCCCTTTTGTTTTGGCCTGGCGGAGCTTTCCATTACCTTCCGGCTAGAAACGTTTTGTCGGGCGGTGTCTGGGACCATCTGGCGGCGGGTGTTTGGTTCTGTGGCTTTTTAGGGAAACCTGGAGGTTCTGCGCCGATAGCGTTGGAGCCTCTGCTGGTCGCTTATAATCCTTCTGCAATACTGGTGATCCGGTAGTACGATAGCCGTCTCGCCGCCCGCTGTTACACTGTTAGGCACTGGGGTCTTGTTTAGTGTTGTGGCTCCTCCTCTCCCCCTCGAGTGTAGAGCTCTGGGATGGAGCGCCCGACATTTACCCACTGATCTTCAGGCCGCATCTGAAGAACTTCGTCAGGCTTTTCACACAGACGGCAGCGTTTGTTGGCCCCGATTATCTGTCATTATTCGCTCCGTCCTTTCCTCACTCCCTGTATCAATTCCTGAGCGGTAACAGAGGTACAGGACCGCAGAAATATGTTCCAAACATCATTTACAAACAAGGGACTGGCTGCTATAATTACAAAGATGACACAAATGGTATACAAACTAAAAGTCAACAAAATTGACAACCACCAACCAAAAACAGATGAACGTTAAAAATGTTATGATCTGTAAACACAGAGCAAACCCCACCCCATAAGCTTGAAGAAAGCCTGCGGCACAACAGGGCAAAACAAAGTTTCAATTACCATTGACACCTTCCTCTAACTTGACCACAAATCAGAAGCTCATCCCACGACCCATCCGCTGTGTCATGCCTTACTTACTGTTCCCACAGAACCCTTGCAATCACACTTGTGCCAACTATGCCAACAGCCTCTACGTCAGCCTCCCAGAATACCCTCTGAAATGCCTACAGAGCAACAAAGAAAAACGCAGCCACCAGGTATAACTAAGATTTAAAAGATGGGAGTACATTACCCCAGTACTTTGGACCCTACACTAGCTTCCTATACATTAAATCGAATCCAAAAGACTCTGCATCACCTACTGGGCAATCTAGACACCGATTCAGTGTGGCAACCTTACTGACAGTGCCTTAAAACAAAAAGGAAACCACTTTGGTGATCATCTCTGCTAAACTTTGGCGCACCATGCCCAGACAGATGTGCATATAGAACGAATAAACCATAGAAAGAAAACATGCCCAAACCAGCACTACACATGATACCGGGCCAGACAAAGCACAAACACACACAATCCTGCACATACCCAACCTGGTGGCATCAAAACACTTCCCTGGAAGGCACACTCATAGGACTTTAAAGGAGCCAAGGGAGAAACCCGAAGGCGTCTCACCCGCTAGTCCCCGGGGATCTGTCATCCAGGTGGCCAGGACATGGCCAGCGCTATTGGATCCAGTTCCTGGGTGTGGACCAGTGTGGGAGGATCACGGATCACCTGCAAGGGAGGGGGGGGTGGGGGGGCTCTTCGGAGAGTGGAAGGGAGACACCGAAGGGTGAGACGTGGTATCCCCTTCCTTATGACACCTTTTCCCCCATCCTGCCCAGTAGGATACTTGGAAACTCTACCCACCCCCCCTTCCAACACAAACATTTTCTCACAGCGTGAATGACAAAAACAATACCGAGCCGTTTACCCAACATGTCCCAACACAAGGGTCAGGCAGAGTCAGGAAATTGCTGACAGCTACACACACCGGACTACCCTTTCCCTTCCCCATAGGGATAAAGGGCGGAGCACAAGAGCACACTCCGAGCAAGGCCGAAAGCACGAGGAGGCAACCGTTCTGCCGACTGCACTTCAGGCGGAGCAAAGAGACCTGGGGACAGGGGGGGTGGGGACGTCAAGGAGGGAGTTGCCCATGCCCTTTTCAACCTAGACCCACAAAGCCTCCGATGAACGAAACATAAGACCAGTAATCGCAGATGGCGAATGGTTAACAGAGGTCAGCGGTACGTGGAACCCTCCCGCACTGATAGCCAGGGCAGGGAGATGCAGTTGCCATCATGGTACCGTCATGGACTCCAGCGGCTAAGGAATCGCCAACTAGTTCAGCACAACCGGTGAGTCAGAAGAACCAGATAGTCGACCAGACTGTTAGGCTCACGATTGCAGTGGCAACATGAAGATAGACAAGAGGTCTTTTGTGAGCGAACTTGGTACTAGAGAGAGTGGTCCGGCGCGACGTGGGCACTCATTCAAAGGTCTCTAGTTGGTACCCCTCTCCTGAACAAAGACTGCGTGTTGGTACTTGTAGTTTCTTTACTCACAATGTTCAAGAAGCTATAGGGAAGACCGGGATAAGTATTAAGGTGATCATACAAGGGTCCAGCCAAATACCTTTCACAATCGAAAGTTAGACACATTGAAGAGGTTTTGATATTGTGAAACAGGCGTTTGCGGCCGCTGAGGGGGAACGCTGTGCGAACTGCGATATTGGGAAACCCACACTTGCCGTAGACCAACAGTCACCCAGCGAGACAAAAATCGCCTTTCAGAAGTCTGTTTAAATTGGCAAGCGCTCGGGGAGGTTGACACTGAAAGAAGGATCGGTGCTCAGCTGAGGGTGATCCAAGGGTGAAGGGTAATCACTCGACAAAGGTTAACAGAAAGAACTTTGTTTTTATGTTTTGGCATTTCAGGCCCTACTGAAGCAAGAGACTTTGCATGAGAAGAGACTTGGGCACAGAAGGCCCCAATATTAAGAAAACAAATGGTAAGCTTGTCCCGGAGAAGCCCAGGAGCGTGCTGTGTTCGACAGTCTTACCTTTTCCCGTGCTAAAAACGTGGGGCAGGGAGCACCCGGCCATAACATCCAGACTTATTTATTTTGTCAACACTTTGCTTGTGAACATTATCCAACACACTTTTGTAGCATAGCGTTAAGGATTTGCAATAGTTTATTTCAGTATAGGCCCTTTTTATTTGCCAAGACTTCACTAGGACTGTATTATTTGATGGTCGCAGCTTGCTCCATCTTAGATTTAGGTTTAGATTAGGAGTTTGTCACCCATTTTGCAGTTTAATAAACACCCTGAATTGTGATCACTTGCGTCTATCTTCCTTTGATGCCATGCCTTCCTTACAGATCCTCCAACCATCCCCTACAAAATTAGCTATTATATATACACACAAGTCCGATTAAAACAAAAAAATAAGCATGAATGCTGCACCTATTTGCCAGCCTCCGCCGTCCGGGAAGTGCAGGAGCCCCCACCATTGCCGACACCAACAATGAGACCGTGTCCATGAAGCCTTGCCCAGCTGCACAGACGTCGCCCCACTACCTGCAACGGTAACAAATCAGCTGTGCTGCGCACACCACGCTCCAACGGTCCAACACCCTTTTATCACTATTAAGCCTCCTGCTTCCAATCTGACATATTTGCAAACCCAGATGCCCTCCAAACGCCTGTTCTCACAGCTACTGCTCCTAATCCAATTACGATCCGCACATTGCTCGCCTAGCTTATGATCCACGGTAACCGCCCGATCACCGTACTTCACCCCGGATGGACATACGGATGGTGCGGCTCCCGCACCCATCGCCCATGCCAGTACTACTGAACACATTTCTCGAACTAGCCTATGGTATTTGCTACTGTATTAAACCAATCTAGCATTACACTACATTGAGCTAAAATAGCCCACTATACCTCAGTGAATGGACATACGATCTGCACTGCACTCAATTGGCCTTATGATTTGGTCTGCACCAAGCTGCTATTGCCTGAGCTATAGAAACTCAACTTTGTCCACAGTGCCTTAGCGAAAGTGAAACTAGCCTATTGTGTATTAGTGCACTGCCCTGTGTTTTGCGTTATTCTGAACTGTACTAAGCCCTGTGTTTTGAATTGTGTTGAACTGTACAAAGTTGCTCTAGGCTAAACTAGGTCAACCCAGCCTATTGTGCCTTAGTACAATTTGAAGCAGTGGGCAGTGCACCAAGTTAAATCAGCCTATTGTGCATTAGAGCATTTCCCTGTGTTAAATTGTGTTGAACTGGGGGGGGGGCGCTGTTGTGCGCCGAGCAAGATGGCCGCCTAAAGCGTGAGCTCCGTGGCGGGCAGACTTCACGATCCTGTTTTTGGCACATTTGCCCCTTTGCAGCCGCTCACGGGGCACACGGCTCTGTAGCCGCTACCTCAGGGATCCTGTCGACCCAGTCCCGACGTGAATCGGGGCCGGGAGGTGCTTTCCCCGGACTTCGCGGTGCCCATCCCCCAGCCTGCGGCGCTCCTGCACGTCTAAACCCGGCCCCGGCGGGGAGTGGACGATCCCGCCCGGTGTCTTGCCGCACTTCTTCCCGCATCTGCTTGCATAGGTGGGGGCCGGCCTGCCTTACCCTTCTCGGCGACGGGGTCGACGGAGACCTGGGACCGTGACCCGCCGGCCGAGCTACTGTTTCTGCTGGTGCCGGGTGGCCTGAGGCGCCCTGCCCCGGCGCTCCTGGAGGAGCGTCCGGCCTGCGGCGAGGCCGCCCCGCTCTTCCTCCCCAGCTGCGGGAGCCGCCGCAAGATCTCCTCGGAAGTCCACAGGATCACAGTGGAGTCCCCCCCCCCCCCCCCCCCCCCTCAGCACACGCTGCTGGAGCGGCGCGGCTTCCGGGTGCGTGCTGTGGGGGACTCCACTGTGATCCTGTGGTCCCAGCCCCGGAGTGAGTGGTGGGTCCGGGAGGAGCTTTCCCCAGACTTTGATGTGCCCACCCCCCCGCCTGCGACGCTCCTGCGCGCCTACACCCAGCCCCGGCAGAGAGTGGACGAACCCGCCCGGGGTCTTGCCGCACCTCTTCCCGCATCTGCTTGCATAAGTGGGGGCTGGCCAGCCTCTCCCTTCTCGGCGGCGGGGTCGACGGAGACCTGGGACCGTGACCCGCCGGCCGAGCTACTGTTTCTGCTGTGCCGGGTGGCCCGAGGCGCGCTGCCCCGGCGTTCCTGGGGGGACGTCCAGCCTGCGGCGAGGCCGCCCCACTCTTTCTCCCCAGTTGCTGGAACCGCCGCGGGGACTCCTCGCCTCCTCTCGTGAAGTCTTCATCGCCCGTGAGGGGGTTGCTGGGTCCAAAAGTCAGCGCGCGATGCGCTGCGGGAGCAGCACAGCCTCCAAGTACGTGCTGTGGGGGGGCTTCACTGACTTCCCGTGCCGGAGTTGCTGCCTTCTTCCCTCTGTTGAGGGGTGCCCGTGGTTCTTTCACTGGCGGCTCCCGGCCTCGGGGCCCTGGTGTCACCCCTATCTGGGGGGCCGTCTCTCCTGCAGTGGCGGCATCGGAGGCCCACAAACAACAACTGACCCCGCCTGGTGAGCTCGAACTCTTCCTGGCCCTCCTACTTGGAGGGTGCCCTGCGCTCCGAGGTTGTCGCTCTCTGGCCGAGTCCTCGAGGTGGAGAAGAAGAACGAGGACTTGGAATCCCGCTCAAGGCGTAATAACCTTCGCATTATCGGGGTTCCTGAGAACGAAGTCCACGAGCCAATGGAGGACTTTGTTGAGCGCACACTAATGTCACTTCTGGATTCACCCAAGCTCTCCCCTCACTTCGCTATTGAGCGGGCGCACCGTGCCCTTATGGCTAAACCCAAACCCGGGGCTCCGCCTCGGCCCATCATTGCCCGGGTCCTGAACTACCGAGATACCCTGCTTAGGGCCGCGAGGATCAAGGGCGAGCTGTTCTTGGGTGGTGCAAGGATTCATCTTTACCCCGATTTTTCGACTGCCGTCCAACGGGAGCGTAAGACTTTCCAAGCGGTGAAGCGGAGACTGCGAGATCACTCCATTAAATGTGTTATGCTCTACCCTGCCAAACTGCGCATAGAACATGCTAACCAGGTGTTGTTCTTCACGATCCCAGAGGAGGCCTCCAAGTTTTTGGACGAACACTTCCCAGGTTGACTCCCTTCTCCTGTCCACGGCTCTGCAGCTACCCCCTTGGGCCCTGCGGGGGGAGGCCAGGTCCGGCCGTTCCCCGGCGCTGGAGCCGCATTGATCCTCTTCCTCGGATTCGGCTTGTTCAAGTTTGTTTAGTACAAATAAGTGCCATGTCGCTATGTGCAAGACACTTTGCCTAACTCATTTACAATGTTTGTAGTTGCACCTTAAGCTCTACTGGTTCTGCTGCAGCCCGGAGCGCTGCGGCCAGCCCGGCCTACAGGCCCCCAGGCACTGATGCCTCTAGTTTGGTTTTGGTTGAGGGGGGTTGGGACTGTCATTCCTCTGTTTGGGAGGGGGATGTGGGTGGGGGTGGGACATGTTTGGGGTATTATTATCAGAAAATTGGAGCTGGCAGCGAAGGCGGACCGTGATGCAGCATTCATCCATTGGTCTTGGTCACTTTTTTTGACTGTAACACCATCGTATCTATGGCTGAAGGGGACTTGACCTTTATGAGTTGGAACATACGGGGGCTGGTAACTATAAAAAGATGAGGCAGCTCCAGCTGCAGGCTGAGCGCCACGGATCCAAGATTCTTTTTTTGCAGGAGACACATGCTCGCACGGAACAATGCGTGCGTTTCGCCAAAACCTGGGGCCCCCATAGATTCTTTACCGATTTCTCTACTCAAAGTCGTGGGGTCATGACCCTCATTCACAAAAGTCTCCGGTTCACCCTCATTTCCTCACAAATTGACCCCCTGGGCAGGTATGTTCTGTTACATGCCACGCTTCAGGGGAAGGAAGTGGTTCTGCTGAACATTTATGGCCCCAACCTGGATGACCCTGAGTTTTACAGACAGGTCACATCTCTTCTGGATGGCTTCCCCCTTGTTCCAATTCTCTGGGGGGGTGATTTTAATACTATCTTCGACGTAGCCCTTGATAGATCTGGGTCAAGCCCCGTCATCTCTCCAGAGCAGCCTATGCTGCATTATCATCCTTACCTTGCTTGGCCATGGTGGACGCATGGAGGTTCTTTTACCCCGACTCCCGCGTTTATTTGTTCTACTCTTCAGTCCATGACTCATACTCCCGAATTGACCGTTGGGTGATCTCCAATACTTTGGTTAAGGACGTGATACAGTTAATGATTCTGCCCAGAACCTTGTCCGACCACTCTCCAGTGACTATCACCGTGAGTTGGAGTCCTGATCCCGGCCGGACCCGCTGTTGGAGATTGAAACCCCTCGCTCTGCTCGACCCAGAGTTCCGCTCCGAGCTCGAGGACTCTATTGAGGAGTTCTTTGAGATGAACGCGGGGTCGGTACCATCACTGGCCACACTATGGGAGTCTTTTAAGGCTTATATTAGAGGGATTGCACTTTCCAAAGAAAATGGGGTCCTTAAGTCGATCCGGAGAGACCTAGCCGAGAGTGAGTCCAAGTTATCGACCCTAGAGGCTGCAAGCTCACTTCACTCTTCCCCGGGTAACCTAGCGGCCATTGGGGCGGAATTAGATACGTTCCGCTCCCTTGCTGAGCGCGAACAGAGGTTTCTGGACAACCCAGGCACTGCGAGGAAATACGGGGAGGGCGAGCGCCCTGGTCGTCTCCTTGCGAGGTTGATACGACATGAGACGGGTTCCCCACACATACTCGGGATCGAGAGACCTGACGGCTCCTTGGCTGTCTCCTCTCGGGACGTCAACACGGAATTCTTTAATTTTTACGAGTCCCTATACTCTAACTCAGACGAAGTGTCGGTGGTAGAGATTGACTCCTTTCTCGATTCCCTCCCCTTGTCGACTTTACCCCCCTGAGGCCGCGGGCTCTCTTGATTCCCCACTCACACTGGAGGAGCTCTCTGACGCCATCTACTCCTTATCCTCGGGGAAGACCCCCGGCTCGGATGGTATCCCAGTCGAATTTTACAAGTCCTATAAGTCACTCCTGCTTCCCCACTTGTTGGCTGTTTGGGAGGAGTCGGTGGAGGCGGGGGTGTTCCCTCCTTCACTTCGTGAGGCCACGATTACAGTATTACTAAAGGCTGGCAAACCCCCCCTCGCATTGTGGCTCGTATCGTCCGCTTTCAGTTATGAATTGTGACGCCAAAATATATGCAAAGGCCCTGGCGCTCAGGTTAGCCCCCCTCCTACCATCCATCATTCATCCCGATCAAGCCGGCTTTGTCCCGGGGCGCTCCACCTCCCTTAACTTAAGACGTATATTTAATATAATCGATAGGATTAGCCCAGAGACTCAGGCTGTGGCGGCCACGCTTGACATGCAAAAGGCCTTTGACTCGGTCTCATGGCAGTTTCTTTGGCGGGTTCTCGAGAGCTGTAAATTTGGTCCCTCCTTTCTCTCTTGGGTCAAGCTACTCTATTCATCTCCCGTGGCTAGGGTCCGCACTGACGATCACTGCTCCCCTCTCTTTGGGATCGCCAGGGGGACGAGGCAGGGGTGTCCATTTTCTCCCTTGGTTTTCGCGATTGCCATTGAGCCCTTCGCGGACATGCTCCGTCACCGTCATGCCCACAGAGGCCTCCGAACTGGGGGTAAGGCGGACATAGTCTCCCTATATGCGGATGACGCACGGTTGTTCATTCGTTCTCCATCCATCAACTTGCCTCCAGTGCTTGAGGATATCATTCATTTTGGCCGGGTCTCGGGCCTTAGGGTGAATTGCTCGAAGTCCACCCTTTTTCCACTAACGGAATGCACTCTCTCCCCCCCTGACACTCTGGGATTCACATGGGCTCAATCCACTTTCACCTACCTGGGGATAGAAGTAACGCGTCAGCGGGCGCTGACCTTCGAGGAGAACTTTCAGAAGTACCTTACACATCTGTCCGTTAAAGTTTTAGCCTGGGACAAGCTCCCGCTTTCCCCTCGCAGGCAGAATGGGACTCCTGAAAATGGTGGTGTTACCCCAGCTGCTTTATAGGTTTGCCAATATACCCTTGTGGCCAGGCGCGGACTTTTTTCGCGACTTGACTCGTACAGTTAACTCCTTCCTTTGGCACTCAGGTGCGGTCCGGCTTAAGTTTGAGACCCTGTCCACTCCTATGGCCAACGGGGGCTTTGGCGCTCCTGATTTTCTTAAATACTGGCTGGTATCCCAGATCCAATATATCTCTCATTGGTTTAACACGACTGACCCCCCCCCCTCCTCATGTCCGGCTCGAGAAGCTCGCGGTCTGCGACCGCGACAACCGCTCTTTGGTAATACAACCCGCTCCTCTGGTACTGAATTCACAGAGCCCAGTCGCGTGCACATCCCTTGCAATGGCCAAAACATGGAAGCTGCTTGGAATTGCCCACGTCTTCCACGGCAACCTTCCTCTCTGGAACTTTCCAGGGGTCCCCCAGGTTGCACCACTCACTGTTCGTCGCTGGGCCGAAGCGGGTTATGAGTTGCTGCGGGACGTGTTTGACCAGGGTATATTCATCGAATGGCTTGACCTCCCTCTGCCCTTGAGGAAGGACAGGAGTGTCTGGCTTCAATACGCGTCACTCCGCAAGACCCTCAAGCATAATTATCAAATGTTGCCTGCTTTACCACCAGACGATCCGGCCATTGAGGAACTTACCTCCCCCTCACCCATGAGAGGTAAAATCTACAGGTTATATTCTATGCTGCAGTCCAGATCCTTCCCTGAATTTGCTAAACTTAGACGGTCTTGGGAGGTGGACTTGGGGGTGGAAATGTCGGATGACCGCTGGGCACACTTATGTGAACGCACTCACCGGGTGTCCTTTAATTCTCGATTTAAACTTATTCAGTTCAAGGTGCTGCATAGGTTCCACTATACGCCGGTCAGATTGCATCGCATGTCCAGTGACCATCCCTCCAGTTGCCCTCGCTGCGGTCATGTAGATGCGGACTACATCCATATGATTTGGTCCTGCCCCCGCCTCTCAGTTCTGGGGAGCGGTTTGCTCGACAGTATCTGCTATTTTCGATCACCCCATTGACCCTTCCCCAGCATTGTGTCTCTTCCACGACCTCCCTGGCCTCTCACAAAACTCGGCCGGCCTCTGCATGCTCTTAGCGGTTCGGTCCATCCTGTTTTGCTGGCTTCACCCCTCTCCCCCCACACATGCCCAATGGTTAAGGGCGGTCACGTGGGCCTCTGACTCTGAGGAAACCTGGTCTCACATGCAGCCCTTCCACTCCAGGCCTAGGGACATCTGGCTTAGGTTCCGTTCCTACATGTCCGACCTCAACATGACTCCGGTAGCTTCCCCTCCACCTGCTCTTCCTCACTAGTTTGAGATCTCCCTCCATATCATGGGGTTTGGCCACCCTTCTTCACATGTTATTTGTATCTATGTTCCTAAATCGTTTTGTGTGCAATCTCTGTATGCCTGTACCATGAATAATATTGACAGATTGTACTTGCTGGGCGCTGTTCGCCTGTTTTGCTGCCACGCTGCCTAATAAAAAAAGAATTTAAAAAAAATAAAAAAAAAAATAAAATAAAAATTGTGTTGAACTGTACCAAGCTGCTCTAGTCTAAACTAAGTCAATCCAGCCTATTTTACATTAGCGCATTGCCCTGTGTTTTGAATTAGGCTGAACTGTACTAAGTTGCTCTTGCCTAAACTACAGTGAATCAACCAACCTCACTTTGCCTTTAATGAAAGTCAAACCAGCCCTCTACAGAAGCACTCTAACCTTAGCCTTGCTTCTACCATTGCTTAGCCTCTGCACTTCTTCTGACTGCCCCACAGACCACAACCTATTACGATGGACCTTAAAAGCCATACTCAAACTGGCATAACTAACATGCACTTAGCCCCCTAGAATGGATTCACCGCTTCGCCCTACCACCCACGCTGTGGTACCCATGTTCAGTGAAAGACGAAAACCTGAGACTTGGATCTCGACTTATCCTTCACAATCCATCATCAGCCATCCCCTTTACCCAGCCTTCTTCCATTAGGCCCAAAACCTAATTCAGTCAAAACTCCAATGACTGAACGCCCAACGATTAGAGATGCCCTTATCAACGCTCGGTCATTGGTCGCCCACGCGGTAGACATTGCAGACCTTATCGTAGCCAATGATCTTCACTTCTTGGCCATCACTGAAACCTGGCTGCACCAAGCCGCAGGCCCAGCTCTCTATTGCCATCCCAGACGGATACTCAATACTAAGAAAAGATAGGGACACTGGCAAAGGAGGTGGATTAGCCTTCATCGATAAAAAATGCCTTGATCTCAGAGCCATACCGTCAGTCAGCATTCAGTCTGCTCAACTCCTGACAGTAAAATTCCCCTCTCAGCCTCACAAACAATCCTCATGCACCTTATCTATAGGCCTCCCAGACACATTTCACTCGAGGAAGATCTCAGCCTTCCTAACTAACAATACCAAACCAGGTTTGCAAATTATCTTGCTTGGGGACATTAACCATGGCCTTGGTGATCCCAACGATGCAAACGCTGCATCTCTAGAAAATACCATTGCCCAACTTGGCCTTAAACATAGGATCTCAGCTCCAACGCACAATAAAGGCAGAACCCTGGACTGGCTTGCTGACTATAACTGCGATACCACAATCCTTAAACTGCCTGGTCCGACCACCATGTCATTTCCTTATCCATCCGTGGTAACGCGCACCCCACATCTACACCAGCCACTGCACCACAAACCTTCCCTAGAAACAACTGCAACATAACGATGCAAAACCTGCGCCCACTTATCCATAACATCCTCAACCCAGTAATCTATGCCAATTTAGATGCAAACAAACTAGTCAACCTCTACAATGAGACCTTTAAAGAAGCTGTTGACAACATACCGCCAATCAAACTCAAAGACAGACCAATAGCCCACCTCAACAAATGGTTAGTGCCCGAACTGAAACTCCTGCGGAACGCCAAACGGGCGGCCGAATCCGCCTGGAGAAAAATGCCCAACCCATCCAGTAAAGCTCTCCTTACTGCAGCGGCTGCCTCTTATAAAACAGCCACCCTCACTGCCAAGAAAGACTTATGATAATAGAATAGCCAATGGCAACTCCAAGACAAAAGAACTCTTCAATATCCTCAGGGAACTTGAATCACCACCTACATCAACAGAATCCTGTGTGAAAGAGGAAGATTGGTGTGAAAAAAATCCAAAAAGGCGCTGGCAGACAAAATAACCTTACTTCAAGCTAAAAATTCAGACTCTCCCTCAACTCCCTCCCATAAGACCTCTACCTGCTGCCCCCCCTTCTTTACTCCAGTTTCTGCCAAAGAAGTAGAGATCATCATCAAAGGCCTGAAACCATCCAGATGCCAAGGAGACTTCTGCCCAGCTAGCATCATTCAAAAAGCTGCCAATGAACTGGCACCCTTCATTACAACCTTAATCAATTCCTCCTTCAAAACTAGCTCAGTCCCCAACAGCCTTAAAAAGGCGTGGTTCAAACAAAAAAAACACACTAACCTAGACCCCAATAACCCCAACAACTACAGACCCATCACTACTGCCCTATATTCTTTTTTTTTAAAAAATATGTTTATTTTAAAAAATAAGGCAGGGTGACAATCATACAGTATAAACTATACATGTGATGTATTTTTCAACAATCCCCTTAGACTCCCACCTGCTCCCCCCATTCTTAATCTGGAGTCTCTCCCCCCCCCCCACCCCCCGGGCTAATCGCTCTGGGCCCCCAACAACCATATTCCCCCTTCAGGGGTCCTCCCGGTCCCTCAGGGTCCACCGGGTATTGACGGGCTTATAAGCGAGGGCGGGAAATCGCTGGTCATACTCCAATATTGGGGCCCAAATGTTCTGGAAGTAGTGGAGTCCAGTTCTTGCTGCCGTTACCTTCTCCGCGTTTAATATATACCATAGCTTCCCCCACCACTCGGACATGAAAGGGCCATCAGGGGATTTCCAGAAGCGGGAGAACACAGTTTTCCCCAGTTAGGAGGCATTGATTCAGCAGTTTCGCTCTGCTCCCGGACCGTGGATAGATCCCAGGGACCGGGACCCCCAGCAGGATGGGTTCAGGCTCCAGCGGGAGAGCCGTCCCGGCACTCTGTTCAATAGTCGCCAAGCATAGTTTCCAAAAATTGCTGGATCTTTGGTCATGTCCACCACATATGAAAGAAGGAGCCCGGTTGGCCACACCCTCTGCAGCAAGCATAGTCCCCCTGGGGGTTCATATGGTGAAGCCTGAGGAGGAGTAGGGGGGGGGGGTATGGGGGGGGGGGGGGGGGGAAGAGAAAATAGTACCACTGCAGCATTATCTTGTATGCACATTCCCTACTGGTGACGCAAGTGGACGAGGAGCGTGTTCGGGCCCAGATATCCACTCAGGTCTGGTCCTCCACTGGGTGTCCCAGGTCAGCCTCCCACTGGACCATACATCGGGTTTTTGAGACCAGGAAGTCTCCCAAGAAGCGTCTATATAAAGTGGAAACCCTGCCTCGAGTTGGGAGGTCCTTGAGTGTTAGTTCGAGGAGGGTGAGGGGGCGCGTAGCTGCCCGCAGGGTTTGGGGGTGCAAGCACCAATGACACAACTGGTTATATATGTGAACCTGTCTCTTTCCTGAAGTTGGAACCTTTCCTTGCATTGTTCGAATGTGTGGGGTATGTTTCCCGCATACAGCTGTTCCAGGTTCTCGAGGCCTTCATCTATCCAGTTCTGGAAGTTACGAGGATTCGCCTCGGGTGAGAATGCTGGGTTGTGGAAGATAGGCGATAGGGGACTCAGTCCCCTCGGAATTCCCTTTTGCTTTAGTGCCCAGTCCCAGGAGATCAGAGTATTTGGTCGCCAGCAGAAGTCCTTTCCAACATTCTCTGAGGGGAGGCGGAATATGTGGGAGAAACCGCAGAGGGAGCGGGAGTTGTGCTTGCTCCAATTCTACCCATCTGGGGCAGTTCGTTATTATCTGCCATGCGCGGATGTGTGCCAGTTACGCTGCCGCCTTGTAGATCCAGGACCCCCAGCCCACCCAGTTTGGGGCTGCCTAGCAGTGTCTTGTGGGGGATCCTGGCCTTTTTGCCCCTCCAGATAAACTTCAGCATTTTCCTCTGCAGGTCACAAACGGTTGGTACTGGGATTGCCACTGGGAGGGAAGAGCAGGCATGAAGGAATCTCGGGAGGAAGTTCATCTTGCACGCTGTTATGCGTCCCATCATCGAGATTTCCTGGGACGCCCAACGCTTTAGGTCGCCTTCCAGTTCCCTAAACAGCTGGGGGAAGTTAGTCTGGTATGTGTTTTTCGGGTTCGCGCACTCCCAGGTAGGGGATGGCCCTTCTCTTCCATGCAATTGGGCACATCCTGGCCAGCATCTCTTGTTCCTCCGGGGTGAGGCCGATGCCCAAGGCTGCCGCTTTGGTGAAGTTGACGAAGAAGCCAGAAACCTCCCCATAGCTGGTGATTTCCATCAGGGCATGCTTTAATGAGTGGTGGGCCTTCGTGATCGTGAGCAGTACGTCAGCCGTGTATAAAGCAATTTTATGCTGAGATGGTCCGACCTGGATGCCCTTCATGTGATCGTTCCCCGTGATTCTCTGAGCAAAGGGTTCCATGGTGAGAGCAAAAAGCAGAGGCGATAGTGGGCAGCCCTGTCTGGTTCCGCAAGTCAGGGGGAAAATCGAAGCCGAGATGGACCCATTGACCCTCAGGAAGGTCTTTGGGGATTTGTAATTACCCAGAACCATTGTCTGAAACATTGCGCCGAATCCGAAGGCCTCCAGGGTGAGTCTCATGAATGACCAGTCCACCCTGTCAAATGCTTTAATGGCGTCTAAGGCCATCAGTACCAGTCCCTGGGAGCTTCGGGTGGCGAGGTCTACCAGGTTCAAGGTTCTGCAGATGTTATCTCCTGCCGGCCTGATCAGGGTGAATTATCTCTGGTAGTATGCGAGCTAGTCGGTTGGCCAGGATTTAGGAGTACAGGTTAGCGTCTATATTCAGCAGGGATATTGGCCTATAGGAGGCTGGGTCCCTCAGGTCTTTCCCTGGCTTGGGTAGGACGACAGTGGTGGATTCCTGCATAGAAGGGGTCACTGCCCCCGTTTCCCTAAAGGAATTTAAAAGTGTCACCAAGGGGGAGATCAGCTGTGGTTTAAATGTTTTATAGAATCTGGGAGGAGAATCCGTCTGGGCCCGGAGCCCGAGATTTAAGGGCTTTGATGGCTTCCTCAACCTCCTCCTCTGATCAGTGTCTCTAGGCTTTCTCTTGCCGGGTCGGGTAGTCAGGACAAGGCTGCTTCCCGTAGGTATTCTTCCAGTTTGAACTGGTCCCGCGGTGGTCCCGTCATTACTTGGGTCAGGTGGTCCACTGCCAGTTTTTTCAATTCTGCATATTGGTCACTCCCTGTGGATCACGCAGGCCGATGATGGTATTCGTGCCCCTCGTTTTGGCCAGTTTGGCTACAAGTATTTTGCCTCATTTTTCACATAATGGAATTGTTTGGCCTTGGCCATCAGTTGTGCAGTGTGTTCAGCATAGTGGGCCTCTAGTTTCTTTCTGGCCGTGCGGATGGCTCGCTGTGTCTTCAGGGGGGGCAGGGGGGGTTGGGGGAGGAATGAATCAACCTTTTTGCTTGTGAATTTCCTCTGCAGCTTTAAGTTCCTCCACGGTCAGAGGGGCGAGGATTAGCCGCCATCACGGGTGAGAGCTAGAAGTGCATCATCCTGCTCTTGGGATTTTAACACGAGCCCCCAACGGGAGGCTGTAACTTTAACTAGTGGGGGGGTGGGGAAGACATTGTGAGTGGAGCCGAGCCCCAGGCCAACTGGGCCAATCAAGTTGATAGGAGTAATATGGAATTCCAAGAACTCAAAGATGGAACGTACCTTGGAATGGGCATGACCCGTGGGTGTAGCCCGCTGCCTTGGTTATAGCTGTTTGTATTGGGAACCTACCCCAGACCAACCAAGCTCAAACATGCGACAAGACTCAGGGACATATCGTGCATACTGGCCAAAAGAACTATAGCAATGGCTTGGAAAAAACCTATGGGCCCACAGTTCAAGATAAGGCACAAAGAGACTGAACGATGGGTGCTAGCCGAGACCGTGGCATGGGAGGACTGTGTGGCCAGATCCACGGATGACTCCACTATGACACTCGAGGCATGGAAGGAACTCACCAGACACATGTTTCACCCTTCGGATGACAAACCCCCCTGAATTAGAACTCAAGTTGGGCCCATGAGGGACCTACCATAAAGCCAGCAGCAGCTGAAGTGCTGCGGACGATGGAGACCCTTCAGAAGCCCTCCCCCTTTGAAGTTACCAGATGGTTCCCCTTCGCTCCCACCCTCCCCCGTAGCAGATGACGCTATATGATACGGACACAGTATTTGTATATTCTTGATGTTAAGTTAAACACATGGCTATTGCTATTTGAGTAAGGCATTATTGCACATAATTTGTTTGATATTAATGAAAATGCCAATAAACAAATTTGAAAATAAATAGCTGTTTGTATGCTGGGTTGGAGATGAGCGTTTACTGTAGAGTCGAGCTGAGCGGTCAGTGGAGGTATGAGGCAGGGATCCATAGAGTGTGGTCCCACCCCTGATTATCTCCTCCTGGTGTACCGAGGCACCTTTGACCAGCAGGACCGCCTAGGCTTCGCCGAGGAAGCAGACCTTTTTTTGGCAACCGCCGGTCCTGGCAAGGTGGCCTCTGTGGGTGAGGATGAGGAGGAAGGGTGCATGATTTTGTTCGCATCCTCAAGGTGGCTAATTCTCCGCAGGGTGCCATTAAACAAGAATTGTAAGGCCGTTGGGAACAGCCATCTATATCACACCTGGTGGTCCTGAAGGAAGAGGGTCAGGGGCCGGAGTGATTTTCTCTTCTGTAGAGTGAAAAGTGAGGGGTCTTGGTAAATCTGAAGAGGTGAGCCCTAGGAGAGTTCATCTTGTGAGCGGCTGATAGCCGAGATGGCCTCTTTTGTAGTGAAGTGGACCCTGGTGATGACATCTGGGGGGAGGTCAGAGTCTACGCCTCGCTGCAGGCGCAATCTGTGGGTGTGATCCAGCAGAAGTTGGGATTTGTCCAGTTGTGGGAGTAGGAACTGGATAAAGTCCCCTACATATTCTGCCAGGTTTTTGTCCGGGACGCAGGACGGAATCCCTCGGATCCGGAGGTTGTTGCCTCAGGCCTTGTTCGAGATCTTCCTGCCTGAATTCAAGGATTTCACATTGGTCTTGTAGGGATCCGATTGAGCGTTGGATTTCCCCCATTGCGGCTGACTGGTCTTGTGAGCAATCCTCGATCTCCCCTAGCCTCTGCTCCACTTCAGTCACCCTTTGATCGGTATGTTCTAATTTGGTGGCGAGTTCTGTCATGGAGGTTCTAAATTCAGACTTGATATCAGCCATGAAAGCCAATATATCTCCTTTGGTGGCAAGGGCTTCTCCTTCCTTCTTAAGGTTTCTGTGGGGTGAGCTTGGAGGGGTCAGGTTTCTTTCCTCCGTCTGTTGACGAGAACATAACAGTGATATGAGAGTTCTTGCCAGCTTTTGATTGTTGGCCATAGTGACTGTTCGGGAGGGGAGGAGGGGGGGAGGGATGGGGGAGGGGGGGGGAGAGAGGTGCTGAGGTTTCTTGTTGGAGTCTAGTCCGGAGGCCGTTAGCCGAGGCCGGAGAGTAGTGATCTTGCAATTCGTTGGAGCAGAGACCCAGAAAATTCAAGATCAGACCTGTCAGTGCCGCTGTTTAGGTGGGTTGTGGCCTCCCAGTATCAGGAGGGGAGGGCGATTATGGTGCTTCCGGTAAAAAGGGGTTGTGGTGTCCTTCCTCAATCTTTGGCTGGGGGAGAGAAACTGGATAAAGATGTGGGCCGGGGCCACCCGGGAAGCAAGCGGGGGGGGGGGGGGGGGGGGGGGGAGAAGAGAATGTACGCAGAGAGTGGCGGATCAGCGCAGCCTCTTCAAGTGTGGCTAAAGTTCTGCAGAACTTGAGGGTCATCTTTTTGGCTGTAGAGACCTTGTGGTGGCCTGCTTAATGAGTATTGTGCAAGGGCCACTGGTTAATGCACTTCACTGCCCATCATACCCATGTGCATTCACTGTAGTGTTGTTGCGGGTTCCACATCCATATCAATCTCCGTTGGGGGCCCAGGTTTATGTTGCCCGGCCCCGCCTCTTCTCTGCAGGCCCTGCTGTTAGTGGTGTATTTGCCGGGTTTCTCCGTTAGGGAATGTGCACCTTATGGGGTCCTCATGCCACCTCGGGGGCCAGCAAGATCACCCGGGAGCCTCGGGGGCCAGCAAGAGCACCCGGGAGCCGCGGGGGGGCTGGGGGCGGAGGGGAACAGGGGACTTGCTGGTTGCGCTGTTGCTCCGGGTGGAGGGGGGCTCTTAAGATTCTATGGCGGACTCCCGCCTCCCTCTCCACTTCGGGGGTCGCCGGTGTAAGTTCTGATTCCACCTCCCCTCCTGTGCCGCTCTCGGGGGGCGTGCCTCTGGTATGTCTCTGTGGAGGAGCTGGGCCCCTGCGCCACTTCTGGGCTGCGCCAAGGCACCCAGCCCCAGGGGGAGCTGCGAGCCCCAGGCGCTGTCACACTGGGTGTCGGGGTCCACTTATGCTGTTCCACGGGAGCAGAGGAGCCTACCACCTGGCCCCCCTGCTCCCTATGGGCTGCACTCACCGGGCTCCACCTCCGCCGCCTGTTGCTCCGGGTGCCGCCTATGAAGTCCCACGGGGGAAGGGGAACTCGTCACCTGGATCTCCGCTCCCATCAGGCCGCAGTGCTTTGGGTCCGGGCCGACCACAGCGTCCTGAGGTATTCGTTTGTTGTTTCACAGAAGCGGAGGAGCCTGCCCCATGGCCCTCTGCTCCAGATGGGCAGCCTTCATCAGGATCCGATTCCGTCGACTGCTGCTCCGAGTACCAGGGACCGCCTCTGATGTCCCGCGGGAGCAGGGGCACCCGCCACCTGGTCCTCCGCTCTTGTTGGGCAACAGCTACCAGCGCAGCGCACCTACAATCTCAATCGTAGTGCGTGCCCGCCATTTTGAATTTTCGGGTGCCGTCGGGCGCCAAGGAGTCCCGTCTGGATTTAGCTATAACGAAGCAATCCTAAGGAGCTCATCTCCGAGCCAGTTATGCCGCCACAGTTCCGATTGCCATAGGTGATATCAGCGGCTTAGAAGTCTTGTGGAAACTGCATTTATTCGTTTCTGGCAGCGGGCTTCTCACGGCTGGCTTCACAGGAGCAGCCACATCGGTGGCGCTCCAAGCCACGCCCTGTCCCCTATATTCTAAAAATCCTAGATAGAGTTGCCCATCTTCAAATACAGAAACATCTTGAAGATGGGCCTCAGACAATCGGTATTTAGACCTAGGCACGAAACGGAAACTGCCGTCCTGTATCTTAAAATCCAGATGGACGAGGCAAGACAGCAGCAAACTAGCCATGCTCTTGCTACTTGCCCTCTTGGCAGCCTTCGACCTCGTTGACCACCAGATCCTCACAGAACATCTGGACTCAGCAGCTGCCTTCTCGAGTGAGGAGTCTGCATGGGTACAATCCTTCCTCTCCAACCGGACCACTAGAGTTCTCACCATCAGCTTCAGCGCACCCCATCCCCATCCACTGTGGCATTCCGCAAGGCTTGTGCACATCACCAACTTTATACAACATCTTTACTAAGCTCCTGTTCGACCACCATGACAACCTGGGGGGTCACATACACCAATTATGCGGATGACACCCAGGTTCTCGTCACGCTGTCAGGATGCTATGAAAAGGACTTCAAACTGATGAATGACTTCTACCTGGAGATCCAGGCATGGATGGCTGAACATGGCTTATGCCTCAACGACGAGAAAACAGCTTCTTCTCGTCGTATCACAACCACACCTAAACAAGCTCAACCCCCGTTACACATCAACATAGACGGTAACTTGATCAAAGTGGCCAAGAATATCAAAACCCTAAGGGTCCATCTGGACTCCACTCTTTCACTCAAAAAGCAAGTAAATGCCATAGCCTCCTCCACAGCCTACACTAATAAGCTCATTAATGCTTGCAAAGCATTCCTCTCGCCTACTAGTTGCATCACCCTGGCTAGGGCACTAGTGCTCTCAAAAAATAGACTACTGCAACACCCTATTCTTTGGCACCTCGGAACGTAATTTGAATAAACTCCAGGTTCTGCAAAATAACGCTCTCAGAGAAGCAGAGTATCCCGCGGCACTCTCACATCTTTACCTTCAGACAAAATGCACAATGGCTCCAAGTACGGGACAGAATCGCCCTCAGATCTTTGGTCATCATTCATAAATGTCTCTCAAATGACGCTCCCAAGTATCTGGTAGACAGATTTAACAAACGGTCATCGGTCAGACCTACCAGAACAAGATACACTGCCTTAACATTCCTAAATTCTCCTTTTTTTTTATTAAAAAAAGGAGACGGGTCAAGCTTCCCGGTTCTGCCAGCTAAACAATGGAATGCTATTCCGCTCAACCTTAGAAATGAACCTTCGTTCTGGACCTTCAGAGCAAAAACTAAATCCGGGTCGCCAACAATAAATGCGTTACTGTTTGATTATTTATTCTACTATGCCTGTATTACTCCGCATCCTACTATTGCAACCACTATGTAACCTGGTCAACTGCACTTACTTCTACTGTCTTGTATATTTCCAAAATGCATGTAACCTATTGAAACACGCTTTAAGTCTGACGCCCAGTTACCTCAGGGTTCGGCGCGCGGTACAAATAAAGCAACTAAATTAAACATCAGAAAACTGTACCAGAGGAATGCCTGGCGTTAGAGGCTGCAGAAAACCCTGCCCGTTAATAAATCATGAAAAGCAAACATAATGGATCAACACCTCACATGAAATTAGCAGAGTCATACTAAACCTGTGACACCACTGCGACATTGGATAACAACTTAAGATACCGCTAAAGAGCAATGCACGATCCAGAGAGGATGCCAAATCGCCATCCCAATTGAGATCTCTAGGTCCAATTTCAAATTGTTGAGAACAGCACAAATGCCTGGCATTGATTATTCCACTAGAGGCAATACAACACTGGCACGAACCCAGGATTACACCCCCAATGTAGAAACATTGCAACAGAGCCCAGATCACGGATCAGATGTCCCATCAAAACCAAAAGGCTACAGATATATTCTACTAACTGACATATGTCATGACTCCTATGCCCTATCAAAACCTGGAGCTGACCGACACGCACACCCCACCCTCATCTTAACTCACATACCACCAAGGCAAATTACTGCGCTAACAGTTAGGTTCTTTATTATACAACAGAAGAAACATATGAGAGACTCAAAAGGGTAACAAAAAACATAAAAGCACAGATTTCCCAAACCAATTGTAGCACAGTTTGCAGGCACTTTCTATCGGCACACAGCACACCCCAGGCTTTGCAGGCTACCTTTCTCTCACTATCCTTCCCACTACTAAATTGCAAACAGAGCACAAAAGGTTGACAAAATGACACTGAACAAGACAAATTACATTACAAACAAGACTTTTTGGAATACTTTCTAGCAAGCCCTGAAAGAAGAGATTTAACATTATTTCCACTCTATTCATTTTTTTCAAGGATAACTAAACTGTGCTCTCAACTGTTTCACAATTTTCTTCTACATTGATTATCTTTCATAAAATAAATCTCAGATTTTAATAGATAATTTAAACATTTAAAGAAATGGTGCACAGAATGAGAGTATATCCCCTACATAATTGAGAGAGTGGTTTAAAACCAGAGTTTTGATCAGGATTTGCAGGAGCCAGAGAAAAATTATTAAAGAATAAAGCCTCCTACAATACCTCCAAGCTTGGCATTCACCATTACGTAGAGATGCTCCCGTGGGTAGGCATTTGTGTCCCTGGAGATTGCATGTAAACTAATGGTGGGATAGTCCAGCGCAAAGCCCAATCCAGAGCCATTCAACCAGGACAGGCGGCTGAAAGAATTAAGAAACAAGGAAGAAAATAAATGTTTGCACATAACCAACAAGTGCACTGGGTTATGAGATGCTCTAAAGCAGCATTTTGTCAGAAAATCATTATGGCCCAAGAAACATACACAAGCTATTACAGCTGGAGTGCAATGTAGTGTGTGGCAATTAAAGGCAGGCCTTCCACTATACTAAACATAAAGAGGGCCCAGGAAAGTAAGGTTTGAAACATGGGAATTATAACCACATACAATGACAACCCCTCACCGCGAGAGCATTCCGGCAACATCTGTCATCAGTTCTTAAAGCCCAGTACTCTGGGCACACCAAGCAAAACAATGTGAGCAATGTATATTAAAATCATACAACTATTGCATAGAAACTATGTAAAATATATAAACAAATTAAAAAAGGCATTAGATGAAACAAAACATGGACTTATTGAAGGTATAGAAACAGTGTACTTGAGCTTTATGTAATCAAATGCAACACTAAGCAGCAGGTCTGTTTGCAGCAATGCTCACATGCAAGACAAAATGGTTCAGTCTAGCATCAAGCTCCAACGATGAGGTGAATTCAATAATCCCAAATCCCCTCTACTCCTTCCCACTATGAGACACCTCTCCATCTCCTAGCACCTCACACAAACACCCACGTATATGTCAGCATCATGCCTACTAAAACCACATTAATTTGATGGGGCAATCCACAACGCAAGCCTTTAGCTCTATCCCGTAAATCTTTAGCTAGATCCAACAGACCCACATGCTCACCCTCCACAACGACATGCCAGTGTCTAACCTGGTATGCCAGCACTATCATCCATTAGCTCAGGTTCTCATACTACCGTATCAGCACTCCCAATCGATACTGCCAGCCTGCACGCATCAACACGGTTATATCCACCCCACCCCTTTAACCCACCAATACCCCAACCTCTCCCATTATCTTGTTGAGCCAAGCACAACGAGGCCCCAAAATTGCAGGGGGGGGGGGGGGGGGGGGGGAAGAGTACTAAAGACTGCTTAAATTACAGCTTGCTCAAGGTACACAAACAAATCAGAGAGTTATATAAAAAGCTATTTATTAAAACCCTCAACATAACCATGTGCAAACACGAAGCAGAGATCTACTTCTCTCAGCTCCTTTTTAATATTAAAACTATTGCATTGGAGTAACTCTACGAAGGAGAGGACATGTAAAGAGGGACACAGCTTGTGGGTGGTGTTTGGTTATTTACCCACCAATTGACCTCTCATGGCCATGTCAATCTCTATAGCCATTCCGACCCAATACCTGTCCAAAACACTTTCTCCTGGAAGTTAGCTCTATCAAGCACCAACATCAACTTTAGATTGCCAGGGTTATTTCTAAGCAGTCTGCTGAAAGGTACTGGCTTAGTTGACGCTGTAAATGCACTATTGATGTGATAAGCCACATCACAGTCAAACAGCCACTTGATGCAAGTGTGTTCCTTGTACCGAAGTCCTGTTTAAACGGTTTGGCTTGTGTATAGGTATTAGGTAGGCACTGCTTTCATATGCCATGGTAATCACATCTATTCCAATCTCACGGCCAGGTCATACCAGTATGGCAGTGCTTGGCAAATGCCTATCCCATGCCTACATGCGCAATCTGAATGACAAGGCCTAGTAAGAGCGTTGTTTTGTCCTCCCTCCGTTTACCCCTCCTTGTTTTGTCGCGCCTAGAAACGTGTGTACAAGCACGTTATAAATATCATATATACATAAACCTAAATGGTTAGCATTCCCAATGCTAAAATAAGTAGTATAAAAATAAAATATGTGCATCTGTGCTATTCTACAAAGTGGAATATCAAATGAAAGTAAGTACACACTGCAAACTAATATTTTGAGTAAGGGACATACAAGACTAAACAAAATATACTTCCAGCTAGCTACATCAAAAAGAACTTTATCAAATTAGATCAATTTCTCAACAAATTATTCCCAGAACAACTGATGATGGCATACAAGAATCAAAAACATACACTTACAGAAACCCAAGTTAGGGACATACACCCGTCTTTGTCAACATTGTTTGAACATTATCAAGGGGGACAACATTCGGGACCCTAACACAGGCAAAAGGATATCCCTGCGTCAATTTGGTGACAAAAAAATGTCATCTATGAACTCAAATGCCCATGTGGAAAATACTGCGTGGGTCAGACGATAAGGTGCACAAAAGACTGCTGGACCAAACAGAAGTCCAACATCAGGACAGCCAATGCCAAATTACCTGTGTACAGACACTTTAAGGAAGCCAGGCATGCAGTGGCCAAAGTGAGATGCGTCATACTGGAAGTGATCCATCCCTTATCATGAGGAGGTGACTTACAGAAATAATTGCCAGAGGGAATTATATTGGATCTATCATGTGGATGCAATCAGTCCCCTAGGCATGAACGAGGAGTTCTGTCTGGGACCGTACCTTTAGGCTGTTGACCTCAACCTAATAATTGTTGATTGTACACACTGTAGAGTAAATCTTGGAAACATTTCTCAATGGAGTGACTTTTTAAGTGACAGTTCAGTTATACAATATATTGAACATAATATAGTACGCAAATTACATACATATATAGTCTAGGAACTGTATTGCTCATAAGAAGGATGCACAGTGTCTCAGGATATATTGATCTTAGTACACAGACTGTATGTGCGCGGTCTGAATTTTTTTTGTATTCAAATGTATTTATTGTCCAAGAACTGCATTTTATACATAATGTAACACCCTAACCTTGCTCAATGACCTTAGGGTATCTTCAGGATTTCCTAAGTAAACACAATTGGAACATTGTTGTAACAATAGTGTTTGTCCAGTACCGACATATGATACGAAGTACAAGTTCACCCTACTGGATTAGGTCCAGCTACAGTACAGTTTCGAATTTAGCACCAGGGGACTTCCTCGTCATTCCTGGTCATATGGTTTAGCTGCTCTTTTACCTGCATACTATGAGAGCAGTGATATCATCGGGACTCATGACAGAGTCAGGCATTCACATTTGGTTACTAAGATGGTTGTACAGCCTATCGCATGAACTAATTCCCCAATTTATCAATGGATTTGTCAGTTTACAAAAATCACCAAGGTATTATTGTACCGTGATTTGGACTAACAGCCTTACAGGTTCACTATATCTATGAGCAATTGGTTTACATAATTCACCTTTTCTTTCCAATGCACATTTATCCGATTAGGACATTCACACCTTTGTGAAATAGTTTTTTTTAGTTACCGATGTTTCCTTATTTTTTTAATCACCTGTGCATTGTTTTAATTCTAATTAGAAAAATGATCATTTAACCCATGTTTTTTCCAACATGAGCATACCATGGCCCAGACAAAATCTGCGGAAGTGTCCCACGATTTATGGAAACTTACTGTGTTTACATTTAAACAACCCCCTTGTGACTGTCTTTTTTTTAATATAATGGTTTTGTAGCTTGATGACATCATTGCGTCCCACACAAGCTGCATAAATAATGGCAGCCATTTTCTGGCCACTTTTCACTCCACAAGGTACAGCACGGCTGCATTGACTATGTGCTAGATTCTTTACACACAGCAGGGTAAGTTACTTGAAAACTTGTGAATCAGCAGGGCCTTTAGTTTTACAGGACCTAGTATGGTTATTCATCTTTTTTTAAATATTTTTTGTAGATTGGGGAGCACAGAATACTTACAGCCCAAACTGCAACACTTTCTCCACTAGTGGTTGAAGTCAGCTTCACATCCAGGTGAGATCCTCTATTCTCACAGATCTATTGGACGTATTACACTTTGGCAATTGTATACTCATCTTCCCCTCTTAAAGATGCAAGATTATCCACACCTATGGATTAAAAATAATTTACAATTTCCAGAAATACTGGATATGGTCTGCATAAGACTTAATGGGTAAGACTCCCACAATATTTTTAAAGGAATTACTTGCCACCATGTATGATACAGTGTGCAAATAAGGTACATTAGCTTAGACTAAGGAGGATTTGTTTTTCCTTACAGAGACTGAACCCAAGAGAGAAGATGCGATTAGCTTGATCACACTATACAGCAGTTATTTGGACTTTACCAAAACAGTGGTAGGAAATAAATTGTCATGATCCTTGCCCCTGGCCCTCACTGGCAAGTCAGCCTTCCAGTTAGGGCCAGGTCAAAGGCCTTAAAACCTCATCCAAGACTCTCTTGGAGTCAGTCCTGGCGCATTTGGCGCCAGGCTCATAACCATCATGAAGACCAACATTAGAATAGGACTATTTACTTGGGACTATTTAACTTGGGGGCGGTTCAGCCAACATGGAGGCACACACATAGCTCAGTTACAAGGAACTGAGCTATGCGGTCTAGTCTTTTGGGTGTGGCTGGCCTGAGACTATTTAAACCGCACCTAAACAGCAGAACATGCTTTGCGTTATTCTGCTGTGGCAGCGTAACGCTCAACGTGTGCAGTTCTTTGATGCCAGCTTACCCGAAACCAAGGACCTGCAGAGAGAGAAAGAACACTACGAAACTTACCTGGAACAGTATCCTGTCTTCAATCTACCGCCCGCTTCAGTTCCACTCACCTGAAGGTATGAACTCCATCATCCAGCACCGCATGCATCCTGGAATACCATAACCTGGAAAGAGAAAGAAATACAGCATTATTAAGCGTTTACTCACGTTTCCTCCCGAATGAAGAAATAATTCTTACCTGGGTAGTCATCTCCTGGTCAGTATAATTGCTGGTATATTACGGCACACGGCGAGGAACATCGAAACCTGCAAGGAGAGAGAAGACACAGGTTAGCAATATAAAAGGCGAAACAGCGCCGCGCATTACTCACCGGACAGCATTGCGCACACTGTGCTTTCGCCTACCGGCCCATGCTCATGTTCAAACTGCATGACAACACCAAAATACCTTTCCATACCTAAAAGGAAAGAAGCAAGACATAATTCGAACTAAGAGGAACATAACAACTGCATATAAAGACTGTAAAGCAGCAAACCTACAGAGTCACTGCAGGCCTGGATTCCCACAGGGGGGGTTTGCACCAGTGAAGTAACTTGGTCGCTGTTCACCCCCCACATATACGCGCCCCTGCCACGAGGAGCCGGACGGAGAATCCACCTTTCACAATATTAAGGTGAGGAGAGGGCCCAAGGGGGGGGGAGGAAAGAGTTGAGGCCAAGGGAGGTGGAAAAACGAAGACAATCTGGTATTGAATCCAGCTCTCCCATCTTGCAGACCCATCTTTAACCAGAGGCCTTACCAAGTGACCGGGAGAGGGTTCGAGTGTGCAAATCATCCAACCAGGGCTGGGTGGCGTCCCCGTGGATACCAGGTGAGCGTAACATAGATATGATCAATACAAATGTTCTTTACATAGCAATAGGGTCCGTAAGAGAATGGGACCTTTTCAATTTACATTTACCAACTAGAGATCAAATCAGCTGGTACCTTTTGTTTTACCCAGATGATTGGTTACACCAGATGTGAAGCACCTAAAAACTATTAAAAAACAAAACAAAAAAAAAAAAAAAAAAAAACACAGTGCCAGTTCTGGAGTTTTTATACAAAAGGTGATCGATTAATCAACCTTAAGGTTAATCTGTGTGAACTTAGATGTTTAAGAGTCAAGTTTTTTCATCTGTGTTTTTCTGTTATATTGCAGCAATCTTTGCAGTAAATTGCCCCTGATGAAGAGTATTATAACTCAAAATGTGTTGGGCTTCCCATTATTCTGTGAATAAGGAAAGAACGTTCCAAGATTAATTTTTCTACGATTAATGTCCAATTAGATACTTAGGTTATTCAAACAATTTTGAAACTGCTTCTAAATACTTATTTCAATTCACATTGATGAACGATTTGGCTGATATTCGGCCATTGACAGTGTGCAGGGGACAGGAGTTCCCATATCTTTGGGAACTTTGTTCCGTATTGCAGTCGCAAGGCTGAGCCATAAAACAATAAAAATGCTCCCTTCACACCAAGGCTCTGTTTAAAGGCATGAGGATCAGGGCTATTTGCTTCCCTGCCCACCCCCCAAACCTCTTGAGGATTCTACCCCTAGGCAACAAACGTTTCTCATGACATACTGCTTCTATGTCTGTTGCAACTTCCCGTATCAAGGAGATGAAGGGGAGCAGGAGGGGTTGTGGTGGCGGCAATGAGGCTGGAGTCTTTCAGCATCAGCCCATGAGACAAAAAAAGAAATGTAGCATCCAGTACCTTGCTGTGGATCGTCTGTGTTGCTAGTGCTTCCCCAGTGTCCACCTACCCAATCAATTCCCTGGGTCTGCATTGATCCAGACTGGTGACGGTCAACCCCCGACCGGCACCGCTTTGCAGACTTGGGAGTGCACGTGTGTGAAGAGGGGGGGGGTGAAGAGTTAAGAGGGTAACAACTAGACTAGCAAATTCCTGTCCATCCATGCCGCAAGACACCAAGCTTGAAGCACATGGCTTGACAACTTAATTTTGTGTTGGCAATCTTTGCAGGCATCGCCACAGTCAGCAGGACTGCGATCCAGACAGCATTTGACTAACTAAACTGCTGACAAAGTGGAATATACAAGGTCAAAGCAAGACAATGCACACATGTTTCTCATGGATCTTTAAATGTATGCTGCTTATATCATTTTTAGCATAATCATTTTCATGTAGGATAACTACATCCTGGAATGTATGTATTAATCCAGTTGATCGCATCAGTCTTCATTTGCAATTCATGGAAAATTGGTGGCTCTTTTGCAAATTGGCCAAATCTAAAGATGATGAATTTCTGGAAGTGCAAAAGGGCAGTTATTCACAGCCTTTTTTTGACTCCTGCTGGAAGTGGCACCTAATGGGAGAAAACATATCACACTTGTGGATGCAGAAAATGGTGCTTGCATGACCAAAAGACAAACATAAGTGGGATAAATATGGAGTCCTGTGGCTTAAATAGCTTGGAAACAGTGACTATGGTTGCGACTAAAAACTTCTGCCCGAGATTTGAAAGCTGTACTGAATAAAGCAGAAATCTCAATTTTTAAATGCATTACTGAGAGCAAACATTTTAAGATGCACCATTGTTCCACGGTCAGCAATGGCACTACTTCTTAAAAAACATTATACTGAGGGTGCAAAACCTGCACGCACAACTAGCCGCTGGCTAGTGATATTTGACTCTTGGAAAGTAAGAAATGGTGTGTGTGTGTGTGGAAGCTATTGAGCTCCTGCTTGTAGCATAGTGGACACCAACAACTACACTTTTGGTTCCCCAAGCCAATGGAACACAAACATACCCATGTTACATTGACTGTTTAGGTTGATCTATAAAATAAGCATTAGGACATAGCTATATTTTAAAGCATATGGGGTCATAAATAATGGACAAAATGTTAGGTTTGCAATTTATGTGCAAGTTAGATTTGCAGAACGCTAGGTAGTAGCTCTTCGTTCTCCAAAAGGTAGCGCCTGCCCACTGGCTAATGCCAGATACAGAGGGAGATATACGACCGAGGTGGTGAGTGATCTTTTATGGTTGGCTAGTAGCTTGCAACATGAATTCTTGCCCAGTTATACCCCTTCACTGCAACTGGAGGCAAGAGATAGGCGACGCACATTCAAGAAAAATGGCTAGAGGCCAAGATTACAATTTTGTTCTCGTTGGATTTTAATTCATGAGAAAATAATTTTACAGTTCATGGGTGCACAAAGTAATCAGCTCCTAGCAAATGAAGTCCATCTATTTCAAACCAGCCAAACTGACCCTTCCATCTTGGCAGACTCATAGAAAATGGTTTTGCCTCCGATAAGTCCAGGAGGTATCCAGTCATAATATCGCTCATCAAAACATCACCAATTGGGAGCAATGTTATTTTCCCTGTTGTTCCCATCTTGCCAGTCTGAACAGTCTGGATCCTAAAGTTCCGCTTGCAGTACAGTGGCAGCTTGAACACCAATTTACGGACAAATCAGTCTTACGTTTTATAGGACTAATGAGAGTGAAGAAGGGGAAACAGGGGTGGTAATGTTGAACTAAAATTAAGGCAAATGGAAGCTAAATGTATCTATTTCTTGCGCTGTACAAAAGGTCGGTCTCAATACCGATCATGAGGATGTACGTTTTTCTTATGAATTTAATGAATCCATGAATCCATCGGTCTGACTATTATGAACTCGAACATGTAACCATTTAATACATGTCAATGTTATAGGATTGCATGCTTATTGTATTGTGCAACTAACATTGTCCATGGGATGAATGTCTTTAGGTGACTTGTGAGAAATGAAACTGATCATTTGATTATTTAATGTATTCATACGTCTGAGGTCTGTAAGGCCTACTGCGTCTAGCAACAACAATTCTAAAAAGGTTCAGCACGGCCACTGCACATTCAGCTCCTTTTATGTATGGGCGCTTTGGCCGTTTGGTCAATATATGTCATACATTTTGTATGAAGATCCAATATATATCTGTAAGACTGGATCAAGCACCTGATGGCTAGATTAACACAAACATTCCTTAAAGGCATGGTCTAGTAAAAATTTTTATTTCAAAAATAGATAGCCCACATTAAAAAAAAAAAATACTAGCATCCTCCGTTTTAAAACTTCCTATGTAAAATTTTGAGATATTTAAGCTCAAAAGCAAGCACAAGGGCGCCGCCATTTTGTGAAATGGAGGCCCTCCTGTGCTGGCTTTTGCGGCACTAATGAAGGAAAAGCCAGCCAGCTGTAGTAAACAAAGTCTACCGCTGGGTGGCTTTCCCTTCATTAGTGCCGGGACTCGGAGGACGCGGACCGGAGACCAGAGCAGGAAAGCTGCAGCTGAATCTCGGTAAGTGCTATTTATTTTTTTTACAAAAAATAAGCACTAGCTGCGTTTTTTTTTTCTAAGTTTTCCGGGCTGGAGGAGCCCGGAAAACTTAGAAATAAAACCGCAGCTTTAAAAACGTTGTATTTATGTTTGCGGTCGCTTTTGAAGCGACCGCAAACATAAATACAACGTTGTGTTGGAAAACGCTGCGGTTTTAAAACCGCAGCGTTTTCCAACACAACCGTGTTGTGTCTGCCTGAATCTGCTTTTCCATGTGGGGCTCTCGGGAGCCCGAGAGCCCCAAATGGAAAAGAAGATTCAGGCAGACAACGTAGCATTTCCCATTTGGGGCTCTCGGGCTCCCCACGGGGAGCCAGAGAGCCCCAAATGGGAAATCAGCTGCAGGTAGAAACACTACGCGGCATGTAAACATAACCGCGTGTGTTTCTGCCTGCTGTGGCTTTCACTTTGGGTCTCCGGTGCTCCTGGGAGCACCGGAGACCCAAAGTGATAGCCACAGCAGGCAGAAACACAACATAAATACAACGTTGTGTTGGAAAACGCTGCGGTTTTTCGTTCCAAGTTTCTCAGGCTCCTCCGAGCCGGAGGAGCCTGAGAAACTTTGAACGAAAAACCGCAGCGTTTTCCAACACAACATTGTATTTATGTTTGCCTCCAGCCCAGAAAACTTAGAAAAAAAAACGCAGCTAGTGCTTATTTTTTGTAAAAAAAATAAATAGCACTTACCGAGATTCAGCTGCAGCTTTCCTGCTCTGGTCTCCGGTCCGCGTCCTCCGAGTCCCGGCACTAATGAAGGGAAAGCCACCCAGCGGTAGACTTTGTTTACTACAGCTGGCTGGCTTTTCCTTCATTAGTGCCGCAAAAGCAAAAGCCAGCACAGGAGGGCCTCCATTTCACAAAATGGCGGCGCCCCTGTGCTTGCTTTTTCGAATTTTGAGCTTGAATAGCTCAAAATTTTACATAGGAAGTTTTAAAACGGAGGATGCTAGTATTTTTTTTTTAATGTGGCCTATCTATTTTTGAAATAAAAATTTTTACTAGACCATCCCTTTAATGGCGTATGCACCCCGACTTATGCCCACCTGTTTTACAACATTCACGTTACGTCAGTTTTTTCTCTACATATGAAATGAAATTATATTTTATTTATATTGCGCTCGTACACAAGTGTTTCAGAGCGCGACCATGCAAAAAGGGAGGGGAACACAGGAGAAAACCCCCCCACAGAAAACAGCGATCTTACTAGGCCCAGTGACATTTAAGAAAGCGCAATTGCAATGGAAAGGAAAATGGGGGGGGGGGGGTGAAGAGTGCAGAGGAGAGAAAGCATCAATAAATATTAATATTAAATAGAATAAATAATAAATAAGGTCTTTAAACCATGGTAGTGCAGCCAGCAAGTGTCAGGTGAAAGTTAGTCAGAAAGGTATATCTGATAAGTGCAGAAGAAAGGTGGGATGGGGACTGTATGGGTACAGATACAGAACCCTAGTGCAGATGGTGGCCTGGAGGCAGTGCAGGAGGGTGGCAGGGTGAGCAGGTACCTGGGCCCGAAAGAACAGAGGGTGGCCAGGTGCACAATGCCATGAGAATAAACAGATCAACAGGGGAGAAGGGGGCAAAGGCAGAGGCAAAGAGGAAGGTCTTGAGAAGTTTCTGGAACCAAAGATGCTTTTCCTCAAGTTTCAAGGTGGCCGGGAGGCTGTTCCAAAGGGAGGCACCAGCCGAAGACAGGGAGTTCGAAGTAGAGGAGCGAAGGGAGGTATTTACGGAGGGATAGGTGAAGGTATTTTGGACCCATGCCCCAGAAAGCCTTGAGGACATCGCAGAGGGTTTTTAATTTAATCCTTGCATCCACTAGGAGCCAATGAAGGGATTTAAAGGCTGGAGAGATACGAGGGCTTGAGGCCAAGGACAAGTCTTGCAGTCCTGTTCTGGATTAGTTGTAGAGGGCGGAGCGTGAAGGCAGGTAGATTTAGAAAGAGCCTGTTGCAATCCAGTCTGGAAAGAACCAGAGCTTGGGAGACAGTGAGATTTTGAGGGAAGGAGAGGAAAGGCACAGTACCTCTAAGGAGGTGAAGTAAAAAGTTAATTTTTTTTGGAGACATCAGAGATGTGTGCGGAGAAGGAAAGTGTAGAGTCAAAGATAACCCCAAGGTTCTTAGCCGCGCAGGTGGGGGTGGGAGGAGGGGCCAGGCAGGCCGGCCAGCGAGTGAGAGGAAAGGATGGAGATGGTGTACCAATAAGGAGGATCTCAGTCTTGTTGGCATTTAGACATAGATCAATGGCGGCACACCAATTAAGAATGGCGATTAGACAATCTGATATGAGAGAAGGAGAGGAGGAGGCTGAAGGAAGCCCGAAAAGAGTTTGGTGTTGTCAGCATACCACTGGAAAGTTGAGCAGCACATTGAGATGCAGTAAGCGAGAGTTGCCAGGTATTGGTTGAAAAGCCAGGGCGAGATGTTAGACCCCCGGGGGACACCACATGTGGAGAGGGAGATAGAAGATAGGAAGGACCCAAGTTGTACCTGGAAGGGTCGATCAGAGAGAAAAGAGGTCAGCCAGGCCAGAGCCCGATCAGTGATACCGAGGTTGTCACGAAGACGATTGAGCAGGGTGGTATGGTTTACCGTGTTGAACGCAGAGGAGAGATCAAGTAGGATGATGACAGAGGGAATGTAGGAATCAAGGTTGTAGAGCAGGTTTTTACAGATGTTTCAGGAAAGCGGTTTCCGTACTTCTGGCAGCTCTGAAGCCAGATGGGTGGTTATCGAGGGAGCCAACAGAGTCTGAATGGAGATTAAGCTGAGAGATGGCTAGCTTTTCCAGGAGCAATGGAAATTGGGGAGTAGTTTGCCGGACACGACAGATCAGCAGTGGATGCACAAGGGAGTGTTTAAGAGGGGTGGGGAAAAAGCCAGAGGCAAAGGAGAGTTTGCAGAAATCATCAAGGGCCGGCACAAGTGTGTTAATGTGGTCCTTAATGGTTTTAGAGGAAGAGGGATGGACCTGTTTTGATGAGGTTTTCATAGATCAGACTTGTCTAGATATCTCATCAGGGGAGAAAAGAAGGATGGGGGTAGCTGAGGGAGGGTCAGCAGCCCGAGAGGGAGCGGAGGAGAGGGTGGACAGGATGTCCTGGTTTTTTTAGAGATAAATTGAGAGGCAAGGGCATTGCAAAGATCCTGAGAGGAGAGGAGGGGTGGAAACTGCAGCAGGGTTGGCCAGCTCCTTGCAGATTCTGAAAAGTTGCGCAGAGTTGTTAGATGCCGCAGAGACGTGGGCTTGTATGTGGACTCTCTTAATGCGGACAGCAAGTCGGTATTGCCTTTGGAGCAGGTGGCAGGCCAGTTTATCAGAGGATGAGCAAGAAGCCCTCCATTTCCTCTCCGACGCCCTACACTTCCATTTAAGTGTAGCTAGGTCGGAGTCATACCAAGAATTGCACTTGGCTTTGGACTTCAAACAGATCCTCATGACGGGGGCAAGGGTATCAAGAATAGCAGAAGTAGAGAAGAGAGAGGGCTGTGTCAGGGTGCGAGTTAGCCTGGGGTGGAGGAGGAGGGGTAAAAGGTTGCAGCGAAGACCTCGACTGACACGCGCTTCATGGGCCGGATATCTGAGAAGGTGGGTAGCAATCTAGGAGTGGACTTGGCTTGGGGGAGGAGATGGAGAGTTGAGAGGAGGCAGTGATCACTCCAGGAGAGAGAAGTGGTAAGGGGGTAGAGAGGAGGAGGCCGGATGAGATCAAGACATCAAGTGTGTGGCCAGCCAAGTGAGTCGGGCCGGAGGGAAGGAGAGGGAGAGTGAAGATGAGGGACAGGTAGAATCAAGATGAATGTCGAGGTCACCAAGGAGAAGTTGAGTGGTTGAGGCCAAGAGGGAAGAGGAGAGGTCAGCCCACTCAGAGAAAAGAGGTGATTTTACCAGGGTGCCGGTAGAGAGTAGCAACCGTAAGAGTGTGGCTAGGAGAGAGTTCATTAATTGGATACTGTCCCCTCAGTGGAATGATTCTTACCATTAAATCACATATCTTTAGCCTCAGATCCATTGTATACATTTTCATGCTCTCGCATGTTGAACAACATTAACGCTGTGGAATGTGCATTATTAAATGCCAAACTAAATTCCAATCTTGACACGCATCTCTTGATCTTATGTTAAACTCAAATGTATCCACAATACATCGGCAGCGTTTAGTATCTTTTGTAGGATTGGCGGAATTTGCTTTAATATCCCTGATGCGGTTTGTTTTCAAACAGTAATATCGTATCGGTCAGGCACATGCAGGTACACGGGGGCCTGCCTCGGTCATCCGCGCGTGCGTGTGACATGTCTGGCATCAGGCCAGAGTGCACGCCACACGCTCGTTTTTCAGTATTTACACTGTACTCTCGGGTGGCGCTGTGTCTCCACACGCGCGCCACAGAGGGATTTAACCCATGATGGTATTCTTCCCTTTACTACGTTTTAGATAAGTTACAATGCATCATGATTAACGTCAAGTTTGGATCACATTTCTACCTTGACTGAGGAGTCAGGGTGGTCTAATACATTCAATATTTATTGGCTATAATTATACACAGATCAATATATTTTGATTTAGGTAAAAAGACATGAAATAACATTATTTTGCTGATTGGACATACCGAAGACTACAAATCAACCGAATCACTATCTTTGCAGTTTGAAGCGCGCAATACAACAGTGGTGAGTTAGCGGGCCTATTGCAATATTATGGACCTGAATATAATTCATATCTCAGCCTGCAGTTTATACAAGTAAAAACATGTTAATTAATTACAGAAATTGCCAAATTTCAGCAACCAGATAATTACAGGATGTATCCTTGTACAATATCGATTCCTTAGCGGTAAGCTTGTTACTCACTATTATTTATCATCTTGTTAATGACCGCAGTGTGAGTGGTCGTACCTATATTCAAGGGACAATCATGTTACCTTTAATTGCCCAGAACAATATTGCGCATTCCTGGATTACTGGCGAGTCGAAAATGTATGTGCATGGGGACGTTTTCTGGGCACCATAATATGACACTATTGGGTGCACATGCATATAACATTCATGTACCCATGAAAGGTGAAAGGAAAATAAGGATTCATAGGCACTATACCCAGAGATACAAACACCATTGGCACCAGAGTGTTCAGTGGCCATGTAATGAGTGGGGCTATCACATTGTACATCTATTTACTAAGTCATGTTAAGAGACTGACAGCCAAGTGTGGTGAACTAAGGCATTGTGTTTTGTTCTATCTGCCTGAGCATATGTTCTTCATAGGTTGAAACAATCTTGGGTATGTAAACCTTCTATACATCTTTTATTCATTGATGAAGACAACCAATTCATTATGTTCCGTTATTTTACGAATTTGACTTGTAACATATTTTGATTATTTTCTTACCATTTCAAAAAACTTTGTTATTGTGGTATTGCATGTTTGGTTTTGTGAGCCTTCAAAACGACTCTGGTCGAAACTAGTCGACTGACCTTGTGAAAGATTAAAACATTTCTGTTGCATCTATTTGTCATGTTCAGTTATATGGAATAAGTGAATGGAATAGACAGAGCGCAACACGCCAATTTTGAAAGTCAAAATCATGATCGATTTTCAGGCTGCATTTGATACTGTTAATAGGCAGAAGCTGCAGCTTAAAATGAAGTGTATGGGATGCCCCAACAAATTATTGGCTGCCAGTCAGGGCCTCTAGGAGGAAGCTTTTGTACAGGTTAAGAGACAGTAGGGGAGCCACCACGCACCCTATAGTAACATACAGGGGAGTGAAACAGGGCTGCGTGCTGGCTCCCCTGCTCTTCAATATTTATTTGGCTTATTTGCCTGCTTGTCTGAGTCATGTGAACTCCTGCCCTCCAAGAATTGTTGGTGAAGAGGGTTTGGCTGACTTATGCAGAAGATTTAGTCATATGCGATCTTACTTTTTCCAGGATTAAAAGATCTCTGAATGCACGGCAGAACTATGCCAAGGATTACCACTTATAAATTAACTATGGTAAGACCAAATTAATGTATTTTACTAATAAGCCTACACTCACTCCGAGGATGGAATTAGTAGGAAGGCACATCGAGTATGTGGATCAATTAAAATATCTTGGCTGTGAGTTAAGTAGAGGTGATTATGGGGCGATAATCACAGCTAAAAAGCGTAAAGCACTAGCATCTACCTTGATGGTGGCAAAGTGCATTAAAGAAGTATCTGGTTATAGTCTACATTGAATTTTAGTACTTTATAAACACAGTTTCTGCCCTACAATTGTGTATGGGCTTGAAGCTCTGGGTCTAGATGATTTATATTGGATAAAGATAATAGAGGGCAAATTCTGGAGGAGTACATTATCCCTGGCCCCCAGTGTTCCTATACATTTAATTAGGCTAGAAATGGGCCTCACTTCATTAACATCTATGGTATTGAAAAGACAAGTGCTTATTGTATATTAAATCTCGAACTCCCCCACTATGTCCATTGCTACAAATAAAGGGAGAGGAAAATGGCACTCATGTTGGGAAGAAATGTACTGCCGTAGTGCAGAAGACCTTTGAAGAAATAGACTGGAGGCCCGACTGGAATGAAGGTTATTTTATAATAAAGACTTTTACTTTAAAATTGCAACGCTGGGATTGGATAAAGAATTACTGACCCATGGCAACGTTAAGTAGCTATAACGCTTAGATGCTGGATCTAGTACCTACTTATAAATGCCCCTAATCGCATCTGGAGATCTGTCCATCTGACATTTTATGCCAATTCCTTCCACTCCTTAGGCTAAATAAGCTTCCAGTTATGGAGTCTATAGGCCCAAACTGAATATTGCCAAGGAAGAATGAATATGCAGGCTTTGTAGCATTATGGGAAAAAGGGAATTGGCTCGACGCATACTCACAGAAAGCATCCAGCATGGTCATCTCAACATTCGGTTCTTGGGACCGTATGTTGCAAATGTATATCGCATAAAAAGCGTTTTTTTGGGGCGGTATTGCTTAAACACAGATAATACAAAAAAACTCCAAATTGCACTCCATCATGTGTGGAATGGAGTTAGTGCCACTGGGAAACTTGATGGGCCAGAGGTTTGCTGAAACATTGGCTTACTGTGTTATAGTTATTTTACTGGTATGGTCTGTATTATTTAATGCATGTAAAGAACTTGGGTGTCTAGTCAAAGGATCGAATTTTTTTTTAAAATATTTATTTTTTTAGGTTTCGTTTAGGGAAAAAAACGTGTTTTCTAGCAAAAAAAAGGGGTTGAGGGAGACCACCCCCCCAAAAAATGTGAAAAAACATTCGATCCTTTCACCTGTCGACCCTTTGGTGTCGATCCTTTGACCTGTCAACCCTTTGGTGTCGACCCTTTGACCTGTCAATCCTTTGACTGGCAACCAAGAAATTGTGAGTAAATGCATAATTTTTATTAAGTTAGGTTTTCAAATAATTTGTAAAAGTTAGTTTTTGAACTCTATACAGATATTTTAAAAAATCATTAACAAAACAAAGTTGTGGATTACTGCCACATAGAATAAAAAAACAAAAGACAAATTAACTATTGTGAAGTGTTTATTATTTCTTCCAAATAAATGAAGTTGGTTCACCATGGTCTGACTCTTAAACATTCTTCATACTGCAACTCACAAATAGAAGTGGTGATAAACAGTTTAATTGGTAACGTCCCCTCAATTTAGGGCACCTAAACGAAATGTGAAGGCTGCATTACATAATCCATTGTCAATTGAAGCCTGTTTCTAAATCTAACCCAAAAGCCACCCCACAAGTTGACCTTCCGATTGGTGGTAGTTACCCTAGTCAAAGTGAAAAGGCATTTCTTAAGCTAGCAAACGGCTTCCAAAATGCCTTATGTGCGCATTTACTAAGCCCTACCCATGCACAGGACCCTCAAATGTAAATAAACTGAGTAATCAGCCAGTGAACATTTTCTAAGAGATTTATTCAATGCCAAGAGAACAAATGAGATGCTTGTAGAATTGAAATGTTTAGCACTGCTTGAGAACTGGTTTTGCAACTGCTTGACAAGTGTTAGTATAGTCAATGGTGGTCGGGCGGAAGGTGGGCGGAGTCTTAGTCCAAAACACCTGGATAGCCCCAGGTTGCAGACCCCATGGTCATGAGCACCTGTGCCCCCATCAGCCAGCTCTAATCCACAAGATAAAAAAATTAAAGCGTAAATTGAATTAGCTAAGCATAGGTTTACAAAGGCGAGGAATGCCATTGTATTACGTGGGATATCATAACCTGCTCCCAGTGTCACAGTGTGGTACTGGCCTACTGGAAAAAAAGCTATTTGGCAATGCCAGAAGGATGAGCACTGTAGATGTAGTTTTGGACTAAAGTTACTACTAGGCTAATGTGCTGTAGAATACTACACTTTCCAAAACTATTGCAATAACTCGATTGTACCCTACTTGCCAGCATCCTCTAATTGCATGAAACGGGAACAAGTAGAGGCGCCTCAGCCCGTGATGCGTGCGCACCCTCTGCTTACCTCTCGGCTATGTAGAGCGTGCCGCTGCCTAGCCCCTTGCCCCCCATCACGGCCTCGGTGTCCGGCTGTTCTTGTCGCACATCATCTCCTGGCGGTGGGAGGCTGCTGAGGAGACTCATGTTGCTGCCGGTGTGCTCTCTTCAGCAACGTGCTCAGATAAGGTATAGACTCGTTTCCAAGAGAAGAGCGGACCTATCAACGTGCTCACATCACGTGTCTTGCACGTTACGTCCCTTACAGCTCAACGTATATCTGACAGTATTTGTGACCTAAGTGCGTCAAATTACGTTCCTTTCAGTCTACGTTCCTCTTCCAATTTTATTCGTATGTGTCCCCCAAATCACAATTCTGTTCGTATGTGTCCCCAAATCACAATTATGTGAACTACTCTTCGTATTAAAAAAAACAATCTACCTAGATAACCCCATCGGGACTGGATGTTATTCTCTCTGGACCATCCCGTCACCACTATAGGATTATTTTGCTGGAGTGCAGCTTGAGCTTGTGACACATCCTGATATGTGTTTATGTGGCATCCCCTAACTATATCTTTATGATGATATTACGGCGTTATTTTTTGAAAAAAAATTGTTTTAAATGTGTCGAAAGTTTTTACAAAAGAACATGTTTCTTGGTTAGTTTTGTGTTTTTTTTTCCTCGTTTTGTTTCTTTAGGTTCTTTGAGTTAACTTGCAAGGGCTAAGTCCTTTTGTGTTTCCACCTTTTAAGAAAGGGACTCCAGTTTAAGGCTATGCAGAAAGTTTCCCATTGCGATGACTGGTCTTCGACTTAGCCTGTTCATCAAGAACGTCCACCAGTGGTCTTCGTCCAACCTTGAACATTTTCTGAGTTATGATCTTTTCTTTAAGCTAGTAAAAATGGACTTGTCAAAACATCCAGGATAAATTCCTGCTCTGCTATTATATAGTGCATACTTAGGGTGACCAGATGTAAAAAACTGGGACAGGGCACCTAACGTAAAAGTAGGACGAACTCTTGAAAGTGGCTGTCAAGATACTACACTTCAGTAGTGGTTGCATAAGAAGGAGGTTTAAGTGTTTCTAGTGGAATAAATGCATATGATCATTTTTATCATATTAATTTTGGAAAATGCAGCATTTATTCTGTGTGAGATTGTGCATTCCTGCCTGCCAGGTTACCAGATTTCAAAAGTAAAAAAACTGGGACAGGGCAACTAACGTAAACGTAGGACGAACTCTTGAAAGCGGCTGTCAAGGCACTACACTTCAGAAGCGGTTGAAGGAAAAGGAGTTTTAAGTGTTACTGGTGTAATACACATGATAATTTATCACAAACGACCAGTATCTTAATTTGTAAAATGCAGCATTTCTTCTGTGTGAGATTGTGCATTACTGCCTGCCAGCTATGAAGACATACTACCAAAAACAGGGACCACTGCATATTCCAATGGAAAAATAATCTTCACAAAGGGGGACAGAGCACCAAATTCCAGGACTGTCCTATTATGTTATGTTACTTGGCATTTATATAGCGCCTTATGTATCATTGGTATGACCTCAAAGCGCTGGTAGGTTGAACGCCCTCCGGAACCGCAGTTCAAGTCAGTAGAGAGAGAAAGTGTCATATAGTGCGTGGGCGCACCAGATATGTGTGCAGCTGGTGAGGTTGATGCATGATAGCTGCTTCTTAGTGGTAGGTGTGGTGCTAAGGAAATCAGTTGGATGTGTTCAGTCTGGAGGGTGGACACCCACACTGAGTTCTGGCTGTGTTAGGCCTTGAGGAGACACCTAAGCTAGCGGTATGTACTCGGGTAGCTTGTTTTATTAGCATGAAGGATTCATGTTAGCATGAGAACAGATATACCGAATGTGTCATAGTACAGCTGTGTTCTAGTTGATTGATGGTGTATAGGCGAGAGTAAGCGTAGTAGTGTGATATGGTGGTTATCAGTGAAGTGCCTGCAACCAAGCACGAGAGCAGGACAGGGGGCGTACATAGCGGCATACATATATAAAGTGACAGGATGGATAGGGCAAGCATGTGATACGGATAAAATGGGGATACAGGTACATAGCATAAACATAGCATAAATATGAGATACAGAGATATATCCACTCCATCCACTCTGGCCTTTCCATCCACTCTGTTCACTTTATCCTTTCTTTCCACTCCATCCACTTTTTTCCATCTGTTCCAGCCGTTCCGTTCCATCCTTTCCATACACTCTATCCACTCCATCCGTTCCATCCACTTCATCCGCTCCATCTACTCCATCCTTTCCACCCACTCCATCCTTTCCATCCACTCATCTTTTCCATCAACTCCATCCATTCCATCCACTCCATCCTTTCCATCCCTTCTATCCATTCCCTCCATTCCATCCACTCCATCTGTTCCATCCAATTCATCCATTCCATCCTTTGACTTCTTATTCCCTCTTTTCCATCCACTCCAATCCGTTCCATTCATCCTTTATATTCACTTCATCCGTTCCATCCACTTCATCCGTTCCATCCTGGAAAAACCGTGACCTCTGCACACCCAAGGTATACTCCATGTGCTCGAACCAACGTGATTTCGGTTTTATACGGTAGTTCCAGTCACCCAACGAAAAAGGCTGCAACCAACACCGTCATACTTTGTCTCGGATCCTGATATTATTGTCTCACAATCAGTTTTCAGAAGCCTGCTGCATATATAGTATTACTTCTATTTGATTTTCCAACCACTATCATCTTTTCTGATAACTCGGACTGTGTACTTTGTTGTGGAGGGCAGTCCATGGGCATACAGGCCATCCTCACCAGATTTGGGGGCACCAGCATGATCCTCAATTATCGTTGTTACAGGCTGGCACACGGGCCAGCCCAAGGGTTGCTGGCGGCACCCAATATACAATTTGTTGTAGTGGGCTGCAGGGCATGCAAGTGTGCTGTGGTCACACAGCTTGACGGTGGCCTGGGGGCTCCCAGGTTACAAATGCTGAACTGGGGGCACCCAGACTAGTGGTGGCCTCAGTACCATGGTCATACGCAAGCCTAATAAATTAGACACGAGGCAGAAGTGCCATTCATGGAGTCTGGCGCCGTTCTGGCGCACATGCCAGGTGAGGCTCCTTTTATTGACAGTCAGTCATGACAAATAGGGCCTCATTACAACTCAGGCGTTAAGGGTTAACGCCTTCGTTAACCCTTAACGCCTGATTCTGATTTTAACGGCTGCTTTTAGCAGCCGTTAAAATCCATGGCGCTAACCTGCCATGATGCTAATTACGCCACCGTAATTTACGGTGGCGTAATTAGCGCCTTCCCCACTCTTATTATGCCCTATGGGGCAAAAATGGGAATGGGGAAGGGAAAATGGGAAATGGGGATTTACCGCCCCACTCACCTTGGAATGGGGCGGTAAATCCGCCATCCACCATGGTGTAAACGTAGTTTACACCATGGTGGTAAAGTTGGCGCAATTAGCGCCTGGGTCATAATGACCCCCATATTCTTAAAGTGTGTTAGGGTAGTTTCTAGGGCAGGCAAAGCCATGCCAAGTGTCTGCGGACTCCCAGCTTACAGAAGGCCAAAGTCCCAACTTCTTTGGGACAAGTTCCCTTGTCCCAAAGAAGTCGAGGTCCACACAAGGAGCAAAGAGTTACTGTGGTTTATTATACAAAACACAGAGGGGTCATATGTCACTTAGCAGGCTCCCTCCCCAAACCTAACAGTACTCAGGATTGGTCAATGAGTGGTAGTTCCATTATAGGAACCTATAGAGGACCAATATAAATGGATGCGGCTGTGTCAGGTGGTGTACTTGGATCATCCCTGAAACTTGCTACTCTAAAACTGTTACATTGGGTACGCCCTATGATTGGTCGATACCCCCCCAACATCTACTCCCAGACCCCAGTGTCCTGATAGGTCAGCCGCGGGCCCCCAAGCCTAGGACAAACTCTGTTCCCAGCCCGCAAGACACCTGTTCTTGTTACATGTATACTATGTGTCAGCGAGGTGCAACTATGTGTTTGCGTTATACAATAGTGTGTAGAAGACTAATGCCATGAAAGCGTTCCATTCCCATCTTACAAGGTAACAGGAGAGAAGCAAGTATGTTGCGAACCGTTGTCTAGTCGTGGGAGAGCTGCTCTTTCCCAGCCTCCAAGTCTTGGCCCAATATCAGCTCAGCCGAGTTCCGTGGTTGAAGACCACTCTTGCAGGCTTAATTGCTTCGAATTAGCTTATATTTTGCAGGGAATATTCTTTGCTGCAGCAGGTGTCACCTTAGCTCTGTGTGTGGAATGCTGTTAGCAACATCGTGGCCTTGGCTGCCTTAGCCCTGGCCATAGCTGCCTGCTTGCACAGCATTATATGGCTTGAGATTTCTACGAGACGTTCATGACCTACTGTACTTTTCCTAAGGCCTGTTCTGGCTTGTATTATGTGTTCTTCATAGTGTCCATAGGTTAGTGTGTATCATGGTTGATCAGATCCCTCAAGTGCTCCTGTTCTTCCATAAGGTTAGTTGCATGTAAGCATCTGCAAGCAGGTACACAAACTCTTCTTGCGTTTCTGCGTTGCTGTAGCAAGACTAATGGGAAAATAATAAAGGTGTAGACAGTATGTTCAGGTCACCGTCCTCTAGCTCATAGAGCTGTACGCATGTGTTCTTCATGTAGATTGGGTGCGTGAGTGTCCCGAATGTGCGGATTGCACATGTGCTTCCGGTTTAATGTAGCTATGTCATTGTAATGTCTCTAACGACTTGAGGCATGGCTTCTTGGTGCTTTTAGTCAAGTCTGTCCATGCTGTTGTTTCCAGCTCTGTCTTGTGTCTCTTCATGCACTTGGGGGACCTTCCGGGACTGAATGCATATTCAGATTTTCCCTCTTCAGTCCCCCCTCTGGTCGACTTGTCAACCACACCATCATTATGATTTCTTCTGTCGTCCATCAAGCACCATACCTCGGTAATTCCTGACAGGTGTCCGTAGTAGTTGACATGATCCTCAAATGACCAGTACATGTAGACGCAACTGCCTCCGGGCTTGCAGTAGAGCCACTTCCCTATGTAATTCTTCGGATTGCGCGGGTTCTCCTACTTCATTGTAGGTGGATACTTGTCTGATTCCGTTATCTGCTGTCTTAGTCTCTCTCTTATTATGTCGTCCATGTGCTCATCGCTGTCCGTGGCCATGAGTAGTTACATCCCCACCACCACTTCTGCTGTTGTCTTGCATTTTGCCAGGCATACCTTTATTCCACACAACGATGCTGCTCCCAAGATCAGTCCTCCTGCTAACACCTTCAGGCCGTCCGATAGCCAGGATGCCATCCAGGACCAAATGTATGAGAACCAGCTGCCGTCCTTCTTCGTACCCTTAGATTCTTCTTCCATTTTAGCGTGCATCTGTGCCAATTGTGTTACTGCTTCTGACAATGTCCTGTTGTCCTCATCATTTTCCGGTATGAATGTACAGCAGGAACTTCCTATTTTGGCGCAAACTCCTCCTTCCATGGTGGTGAGGAGGTCCAGAACATATCTATTTTGTAGTGCCACCAATCGTATTGAGTTCTTCCTTTGCTGCGTTGAACCCGTTCACTGTTGAGTTTATAGTCATCATCTGCTCCCAGCGCATTATCTGGAGCCACTTGGCATTGGCATAAGTCTGAAATCCGGGATGAATCAGTGCTGAGAAGAACATAGCAGTCCTGCTGAATAGTCTGTGAGATGGTGGCACCTCATTGAGTGCCGTCTCTGACAGTCCCCAAAGGTAATTTCCTTCTCTTTTTACTCTCCTCAGTGTCTCCTTCTGGTTCGCGGCGTTACTCTGAGGGTGTTGTGTTGATAGTAGCGATCTCTTCTTCCTACTATTGCCTTCGTCTATTTTGGGGAAGTCATCTATTTTGACACGTTTCTTAGGTACTACCAATGAGGGTATGTTGATGTGTGCCAGGGAGCATATTCCTCCCCAGTTCGGAAGAAGTTTATCGTATGCTTTGGACCCACAAGCCCAATAGTGATCCATCAGCACCGCTGTACCTGTTCACATTTCCGGGATCTTCTCTATTCTTTTACACTCTTCATTTTCTCCCACTTCATCATCGCTATCATGCTGGTAACAGAGGGCAGGTGTCATCAAGGGGATTATTGTGAGTGGTCCGTCTTCCTTATCCACCCAAGTCAGCAGGCTTGCACTTTTGGCCCATTCCTTGAGGCACTTGTCATTTTCTTCTTGGACCTTGTTTACTGCTACTTTAGTTAACGTCAGGGCCTTGCTCCCCACTACTCCATCCTCCCATCTGTCTTTTGTGTAAACTTTCCCGTACACCAATATCTGTGGTCTTTCCCAGCTTCCGGGCTCTCCTCCTATTTCCTTTGCTCTCCATTTGCAGGGTAAGTATTCCAATGTCACCTGTTTGGCTTCACCCTTTTCTGGACCATCAGTTATGTATCGTAGAGCTTCAGTGTGTTGCCAGTAGTTGTCCATCATCGGTAATGTCTTGATGAAGTTGTCTTCAAAAGGAAATGTTGTCTTGGACCTCCACCTTAGTGTTGCCGTTTTCCCTGGGAATCTTCCTTATGTGTGGAACATTGCAAGGTACAACAGGCATCCTGCTGTTGCTACTGGTACTTCCATCACTATGAATGTCCTGGAGGTGCTCATGGCATATGTGATCAGGGAGCAGACATAGCAGCTCTCCTGAGTTGTATCTTTGCCAATTTTTGACATGTGCTTATACCACATGTTGATTGTTATGTGTGCATTGCCTGTGAGAAATGTGTCAACGCCATTAATGTCTGTACCAACACTACGCTTACCTCTCCTTACCTTATCAGCAGTGTTATCTGTACCACCTGACACAGTAGTCCTTACGGCTTGGGTTGGGGGAATGTTAGCATTGGGTACAGCAGAGACATGCAAAGCTAGGTACAACTGCCAGAGGGCAGTTGCTAAGAGATTAGTCGACAACAGTAACCACACCGTTGTTTTAATGACCTTTATTACTAAAACCATTTTTTCCCTTTACTTACACCACTATTGAGTGGCTGATGAGATGATAGAGTTGCCCGCCTGAAAATCGCAATAAAAAGCGTTATTGTTTTAGTATTTGTAAGTACCTTTAAGCTCTGTGTACTAAATAGTCAATCAATGCCTGTGCAAATATTTGTTCCCAAATTTTCCGTATGGAACAGAGTCTGAGTCTGGGCAGGACAGGGTATGTGCTTTGCTCAAGTTGAGGGTAGATCTGTACCAGATACTCCAGGAATGCGTAGTAATACATTTGTGGTTGTCAGGGTCTAAAATGAGTAGGCCTTCTTGGCATGGGTGAATTGATGAGATAGTGCTTCAGGGTGTTCAATGGGAGGCAACATCTAATTTAGTTCCTAATGCCTACGCCTATCAACGTTTATACATGTACAATCAACAGTTGCATGTGTGAATAAGAAGAATGTTAAGACAGTGTTAACACAGTGTAGTGACCCATGAGATTGTGCATGCGGAATGATCAGATTCACTTAAAGTGCAGCAATTTGTTACGATATTTCATTCGAGGCAATAGAAGAGATATTGTACACAATATATAATTATATTTCTTTCGGATACCGTTTGTTCCTGGTATGAGGACGACGTTCTTTTTATGGGTCTATCTATACTAAGGTTGCAGTGGGGATATCAAGGACTTGGGTGCGTCTGACCATCAGATGGCTAGTGCACTCTTGTTCACTTATAGTTAGGGAATCATCAAGTTCCGGAGTGCTTGCGACTGGGGCACTAACATTGTCTCAAATGTTGCTTGTTGCTGTAGCGTTGGCCCTGTCGACCTCTGTGGAGGCGCGTTGGGGCAAGGCCGATGCTTTGTAGGGCTTGATGTCTTGTGCGTGGTGCCAGACTGGCTGACCTTCTAGATCAACGGCCCTGTCTGTGACCGCCTCGACTGTGTGGGGCCAGTGAATCAAGGTGCATTCCAGCGCCTCGTAAAGTTTTTAAGGAGCACTTTGTCTCCTATTTTAATGGGCAGTTCCTTTTGTTCCTCAGAGATGTTGTTGGCTTCTTGCGCGTTGTCATCCAACCTCCCCTTTACCTGTTGTATCTGACGAGAAATAAAAGAGGCGCTAGAAACAAATGAATTCACATATTCAAACATTTTGTTACCAGTAATCTAGTTGTCATACCCTCTGTACGAAGTGATCATGCAATGTTGTGTATAGATCTTCCATGGCAAAAACTCAAGACAACGATGTATACTTCCCCATTCAGATCATCACTAGCAATGATGGTAAGTGCATAAGGTGGTCCGAACACAATATGAATACATTCAATGGAATGTTGTCACAAGAGTATGCATACTCCTCATATGAACTGAATATTATTCTGTGGAATTATACGCTGAATACATAGAAGGTACCTTAGACCGAAGTAAAGTCCTTAATAATGCTTCACAAGGGGTACAAAAACAACATAAACATTCCTTTAGCGAGGCGGTGAAAGTAAAGAAAAAGGCTCTTAGGTATGCGATTAGAGAAATACAAAAGGTTCCAGGGAGATTGTCTGAGGGAATAGCGAGGATCAAGGTATGCAAACAGAACTATAAAAATTGGCATAAAAGCATCAAGGCCAATATTAGTCAAGATGATGGGGAACAAATGCTGAAAGCCATGAATACATCTAATACACATAAATATTGGTCCATTATTAACAAGGACAAAGGTGTTCAACATCAGTTGCAAATGAACCCAATCGATGCTAACACATGGCAGGGGCATTTCAGTTTAATTTACACTAACTCTACTGTGGCTTGGAAAAATGATAAGGGGACTGATGATTGTTGGCTCTTGGACACTACAGAATTAAATATCCTGAACCATATTAAAAAATCTAAGAGCACTTCCACACCAGGTCCGAATTTGCTGTCATTTGCTAACCTGAAGAATGATCCACTCACATGGGCAAAACTAATGACAGTATTGTTTCAGGATATACGTCTTACTGATATATAAAAAAGGGGATAGGATGTGCCCACAGAATTATAGACCTATCACCCTTCTGAACGTCGAATCTAAAATATTCACATCCATTGTGTTAGAAAAACTAAATAACTGGATTAATGATAAAGCGGTGTTAGATGTGAGACAGGTTGGGTTTAGACGAAGCATTGGTACAGATGCAGGGGGGCTCTTACTACATCATTTGCTGAACTCGGTGAAAGGCAAAAGGTCTGAGAATCTTTATGTAGCATCAATGGACTTGACGTCAGCCTTTGACCTAGTGGATAGGCCCACTTTGTGGAAAACCCTAATGTCACTGGGGATCGACAACGCATTACTAGACATTATCATCAACCTATACTCAGATACAGTGATGAGGGTCAGGTTAAATAACAAGGGATTACTAACTGACATCATAAACACCTCAAATGGACTAAAACAAGGCTGCAGGCTCGCAGCCACTTTATTTAACCTATATGTGACTGAAGCTGGGAAAAAACTAAATAAGAGTGGACTAATTGGTCTAAAGATAGGTGGTCTTATGATACGATGGATCACCTATGCTGAGGATTTTCTGCTGATCGATGGCTCCAAAATAGGGCTACAAAGACTAATAAATTACTTCGGCGAATACATCTCAGAACGAAAACTAAAAATTAACCCAAGTAAAACAGTCATCTTTCATGTAGGGTGTAAAAAGGAGAAATACTCGTGGCACTGCGGTGGTATGGAAATAAAAAGCCAAATGCTATTAAGATTCCAGGGCTATGTTGTACATAAATCCTACTCGAATGAGATAGCAAAAAAGACACTGTTACTGAAAGCAAAAAAAGCCTTGTTCCAAATTAAAGCAGTAGAAAGAAGATTCGGAAAATTTACTATAGCACCATGTAGACAATTCTATAGGCTGAAAATTATCCTAATACTAACTTATGGGATGGAATTTCTACCGAATTCTATGGTAAAGTTCTTGAAACAGGTCGAAGCTACAATATGGTGCAAAATACTATTCTTTATACCTACGTGCGTACCATTTGAGATGATTCGGTATGAGTTGGGCTTAACCTTTTTGGCCTGCATCATGAAGATTAAAAAACTTGCTCTGATGAGAAAATGTCTTACGGCAAAAAATGATTCCTTGTACTATTACATGCACGTAGATAAGAAGAGCAAATTTATGATGGCCTTAAATGAGTCATGTCTCAAAACGCTGGTAGGTGTGGGTATGTCATTTCAAACCATCAAAAGTAAAAGAAACAGTAAAAGCGTTTGACTGGGTAGAAAACAATATCATACTGTTGAATTCAAAATTATATGCACAAGTGGTATCTTTTTGGAAATGGTGTCCAAAGCCAGAGAATTATCTGTTAAAATACCCCTCCAAGTCATTCAGAAACAGGATGATGCGCTTTCGTTTTAAGGTTATGAACTGTAACGAAATACTAGTAATAAGAGGTTTAAATGCTATGGGCTCTACTGGATGCAGATTTTGCAAAGACACAAAGATGAAAGAATCACTGTTACATCTGTTGTTGGAGTGTACCAATCTAAATGTATCAAGAATTGAATACTTCTCCAGATTTGTAAGGGATGCTTTGCACGTTAACAGAGAGAAATTATGGAATGATATGCTACATGGTAGCTCAATAGCATTGAATTTGAAAGTGTTCTCATTTTTAAATACCATATGTTCACTAGAATGAACTATAGGATGGGGCAACTGCTTAGCTGGATCTTAATTAGTACTCAATAGTTTGTAAAAAAGTAGTATCTAAATGAGGAACTGTATGCCCTGTAAATAATTGATACCACAAAAGCATGGAATCAAGTATGAATGCTTTTATTCTATTTTAAGTGAAGATCTGTTTGTATAGTGTGATTTGTTAAAGTTTTAGAGATTAGAAGCATGTGAATTTATGTGACAAATTTTAGTGGTTGTAAATATGCAAATTTCCGTAAGCAAATATTTTGAAATTTTGCATGAAAATGTTGTAAATTGTGAAAGGTTTATATAAACCAAACAATAAAAGAATAATAATAATAATAAAAATCTCTGAGGCTGCTTCACAATCCCTTAGAGCCTTTGTGTGTAGAGCTAGTGGGAGGTGCATGCAGTGTCCTGTCACCACCTCGTGAGGTGTCAAGTGGTGGTCAGACCCGGGTTAGTTTCGTAATTCGAACAGGGCCAGGGGCAGACAGTGCAGCCAATTTCTTTTGGTGCTTTGCTGAGTCTTAGCTATGCTTTCCTTCAATAGTCCATTGAGACATTCACACACACCATTTGCTTGAGGGTGATATGCGCATGCAAACTTAGGTTTTATCCCTAACAGGGCAGTTATGTGCTGGGACATTTCATTGGCGAAGTGAGGGCCGTTGTCAGACCGCAGGACCTCACAGACGCCCCATTTTGGGAATACTTCTCGGACCAGGCATTTGGCTGCTCTGAGAGCGTCGGCATGGGAATATGGCCCAGCCTCTATCCACCTTGAAAAGGGGCAGACCACCACAATCATGTATCGGTAGCCTTGACATACGTTGATCATGTCCACGTAGTCAATGTGGAGGTGCAGTAATGGGCCTTCAGGACGGGGGATTGCTCCTCTTATCACTCTTAGTGTGTGTCCAGCAGTGAATTGTTGACACGTAAGGCAATTGCTGATGAAGTTAGCAACACAAGCATTTAAATCGGGACAGAACCATGATTCTCCAATGCTTGCTGCAATGACCTCTTTCCCTGTATGTGTGGGGTGATGCAGTTGTGTTAGTGCTGTTTTCACTAAAGCCAGGGGCATCACTACCTTCCCTGTATAATGTTGGCGCCACAAGGCATCGAACACCCTCTTTTTACCCAGAGTTATTTTTTATTCGTGGGTGCGGCTGCCTGCAGTTCCATGATTTGAGTTTCTGGTAAGTGGTTGTACCCCTCTTTCTTCAGCATTAGTCTCACCCCTCCCCTCTCGTTTTGTTTTTCTTTCAAATCCCACATTTCTCCAAAATATGATGCCCACTTTGCGTGGTAGTCTGCTGCTTCGGTCCCCTTTGAGATTGGGTCCTCTCCATTAGTATGAGCTTGGCACTTCACTAATGCTAGTTCCACTGGATATGGAACAACCTCTATTAATTCTCCCAACAGTAATGCGTGTTACACAGGTATACCCTCTGCTCTCCTGAACCCCCTTCTCAACCATCACGCTAACCCGGAGTGTACTGTTGATGTTACGTAGGCACAGTCTGAGTAAATGGTAACCCTCTTCCATTCACATTCCCTGAGGGCTAGTATCAGTGCCACTAATTCTGCTGCCTATGCTGAATATTGTGGAGGTAATCGAACACTCTTCACTACTTTGCCTGTCCAATCCTCCTTCAATCCGACCACTGCTGCCCCTGTTCTCCTGATGCCATCGCTTTGATCAATTGTGGAAGACCCATCAATGTACAGCACCTCTCTCCCTTCAAGCAGGTCTTCCTCTACTTTCCGTTTTTCTGTGCAAAATTCAATATTTTTTGAGCAATCATGAGCATACTCTCCTACCTCATATTCTTTGGTCAGGAAATGTGCTAAATTTACATTTTTGCACCTTACTATATTTAATTCAGGCCGGAATAATATTATCTCATACCCTGTTGCCCGTTGTGTTGTCAGTGTGCTTTTTGGCTTATGCAGAATCGCAAAGAGGGCGTGCTCCACATATAGTGTAGTGGAGCATCCCGTAGTTATTAAGGATGCTTTTTCCTACTGCGAAAGCTGCAGCAGCCAAGTGTTGTTCGCAAGGGAAGTGTCCTTTCATCACTGGATCTAATTGCCCACTGTAGTAGGCAATTGGCTTGTGACCTAAGCTTGTCTTCTGTGTCAGTACTGCTTTCATAACCACACCATCAGAGTGTGAAAATAGAAATAATTATTTTTTGTAGTTTGGGGTCCCTAAGAATGGAGCCATGGATATTGCCTCCTTTAGCTCGTTAAATGCCTCTGTCATCTTCCCGGTCCAAACCAGCTGCTTTCTTTCCCTCTGGGCTTCCTTGAGTGCTGTAAGAAGAGGACATGTGTAGGTGCTGTAATCAAAGACCCAAGCTCGGCAATAATTACATAACCCGAAGAATTGTTGCAGCTCCTGTATCGTTTTTGGTTGGGGCATGTCAAGTATTGCTTGTGCTCTTTTTGGTGCTATATGCCTGCCATTTTTCAAGGTTATCTGGCCAATGTATAGTACGTCCTTCTGGCAGTGCTGTAGCTTGGCTTTGTCAACCTTGTACCCCTTTTCTGCCTGTACTGTGAGCATGTGTACTGAGCCTTTCCTGCATTCTTCTTCAGTGGTACTGCAAATGAGAAGGTCATCTACATAGTGTAGAACTGTGCTTTCTGTTTGTACATGGCCCAAGTGCATATGTATTACTCTGTTGAAGATGGAGGGTGATTTGCAGTAACCTTGGGGTAGTCTAGTGTGTTTCCATTTCTGGTTGCGGTACATGAAACTTGTCAAGTCTTGTGAATCTGGGTGCAAGGGTATTGAGAAAAATGCGTTTTTTAAGTCGATTACCATGAAACATGTGGCTTCAGCTGGGATGCCACATAGGATTGTGGCAGGGTTGTCTGCTACTGGGTATTCTGCCTCTACAATATGGTTAAGTGGGCATAAATCTTGTATAAAACACCATGACCCCCCATTCGCCTTGCGAACAGGGCACACTGCAGTGTTGCATGGAAATTCTGATGGCACTATGATGCCTTTGTCGATAAGGGCACTGATTGTTTCATAAATGCCTTCATCTGCTTCCTTAGTTAGGGGGTATTGTCTAACCCTTAGCAGGATACCTCTGTGTTTCAACTTTATCTGCACTCCCCCTATGCTTTTTATGCACCCCACATCATACAGACTGGTTGTCCACAGTGTGTGGTGTACTTTTGCTAGGTCTTCTTCACAAAAGGGAGGTGGTGCCTCAAGTGCCATGGCCATTTTCTGTGCTACTTATTTATTTTATTTATTTTTTACATTTGTAAAGCGCACTGCAGCCCGAAGGCATAGAGGCGCTGATAAGCGGTGCGTAAGAAGGCTTGATTAAGGGTTACAAAAAAGCCATCCCAGAAGAGTTCTTAGAATATACATACAGTGTTACTTCTCTATATGTTATAAGCAACCAAAAGTACACGCTCATTCCCAACATCATCACTGTCAATAATCGTAAGGGATGATAGGGTATCAACCCCCTCTCCCGAACCACAGAAGCCGAATAGATCGACCCTCCCACCGTGGTTGGCACGGGCGTCTGAATATTAATATCACAGAGAACCACGTGGCAGCCAATGGGGGGAAGACGGAGCTAGGGAAAGGGTGTGGACTGACAAAAGGATGGTGGGGAAGAAATAACATACATATCTCTATAGCTAGCACAAATACCTAATACTGAAGAGTCTATACTCCTAATCCTGACCTCCATCCTAATTACTGATGTTTCATATTCCACTACTACCTAGCTAACTACATAACCAGCATACTAGAAAGTAAAATGCACATAACATAAAACATGATTGGTCAACATACAGAGCTAACAATAACATGGACCCACATTCTGAACATGAAGCTAGCAGCAAGCTGGATGACACCGAAAAGGAAGCTGCTTCCATGATGAAAAAACATGACACATGGCCCATTGGGCTTGCAAAGCAACATAACGCATGATTTTCTACTATGAAAAGACTCTGCACCCCTACAGATGCACAGGTAATGTAGACTGTAGCTACTTAAATTACGAGGAGCCAAGTACTGAGTGTCCTGGGTTGCCAAGTTATAACCAGCACTCTAATATCAGTCTTCCTGGTGAGTATTTACTTCATACTCCATGACCAAGATCGTCATCAGCGTAATGCTGTAATGGGTGCAAACCCCTTAACTCCAGCCTTTTAACCAGAGGCTGGGCACACAGTTCCTAGCACTCAATTTGCCAGATTAGGCATTGCCCAGACAAGGATAACCCAACAGAAAACTCGATGCGCATCGCGCCTCATAAGGAAACAGAAATACTGCAAAGTACTTATCTGTGTGTCCGGGTGACTCGGAAGATCACCCGGACTTCCTGGAATTACGCCGTGGATCCGCTGTGGCCTTGCTGCTCACCGCCGTGGCCCAGGCCGGCAGCAGAGACAGAGCTCCATGCGGAGGCCTTCAGAGTTTCTCTCTCTGCTCCCCGCTGCATCTGAAGGTGAATGCCTGCATGCCTGCTCATCTTCCAGTGTGCTCCAACTGCAAAACGCTGTGGCCGCCCATGCTGCACAATCGATAATTATCAGCACCAGTGCATGGGCGGCCAACGGTTTAGTAGTCTCCCAGATTACATGCAGCTGGTTTGTGGCGCGAGTCCTGAACTACACACGCCCCACAGCCTGCTGGGAAGTGTAGATTTTTCCTTTCATTTCTTTCTATTCAGCCGCTGTGGCTTGCCCCATTCCTGACAATATCACTCTCCCCTTTCTTCTGTGAGAAGAGATCCTCATCAGACACCTGTTTAACATGAGGCGAAACACTGTACAACAGAAGGGGATCGCAAGGAGGTAAGTGCCCATAACCTTTTCGATAAGGAACCGGTACTTTCACAAAACCTCGAGAATAGAAAGTGTAAGACCAGGAAACCAGGCTGAAGAATCCTGCATTGTGTGCCAGAGGCTCTCCTGCGTCGATAATCAAGGCAGGGAGAATCGCCTGCTGCCATTTTACTGTCCTTGGCTCCTACAACAAAGCAGCAGCAGTGAAATCAACACAGCTGGTGAGTTGGGAGGCTGACAGCAGACCGGTCTTTGTTGAAGCCAAGGTTGCAAGAAACAACATTGTTTGGTGAACGCTGAAGCGAACAGTGTATCAAGCGCATGTGATAACCAACGTGAGTAAAATTGGACAGCAGATGAGTGATTGAACTTTGAAACCAAGATATGATACCTTAGACAGAGTGGTCCGGCACCACATCCGTGCTCATTTGAAAGTCTCTGTAAGGTATACAACTGAGAGGTGGCAAAAGCGAAAGAGTGACAAAGGATTGTGAATCAAAGTGGTCCTGCAACGGGTCAAGCAAAATCCTGTGCACAATCAAAGTCTTCGATGTTTATAGAGTAAAGAAAGTTGATCACAAAGCAGATACAAGTTGGTCGAGCCCAAGTGAGGGAGATCAGCTGGGAGCTTTTGGTTAAAGAAAGTTTGTGTTAAAGTAAATTAAAATTGGTCCAAGCCCGGCAAAGGCAGACTGATTGAACATTCTGTTGAAACAGATCTGAGCTCGGCGGAGGAGGATCCGGGGTGAATCGTGAATCATTTGAGAAATTGAGTGCATGTAAAATACTGAGAAGAAAACTACTTATTATTTGTTTGTCGCATCAGTGTCATGATGCCCGCTCCCGGGGAGCCGGTTCAAGCCCTGCGTCCCTGAAAGCGGACATCCAGTCCCCAAGGAAGGACCCAGCAACCCCATATAGGGGCCCTTTGGACAGTGTTCCGGCGCCTATGGCGCCAGGCTCATAAAAGACATCAGTCCTGGCGCCATAGGCGCCAGGCTCATTATGGAAGTGCTTGGGTGCACTTACCAGATGCAGACCATGCTGCAGGATCCCGGCCTCCTTGAGGCCTGAAAGGAACTACTTTACCTGTGGGACTAATTTACCATCCGGGCGTGGTCGGGGAAGGATACATACCTGATTGGACGAAGGATACATACCTGGAACTTCTTCCAAGGCTATTTAAACCCCACCCGAACAGCCACACGTGCTTCGCGTTGTTCTGCATCTAGCAGCTGGACGGTCACCGTGTCTGCTCCTGCATCCTGACTTCTGCCACGCCTGCCAGCATCCTGGATCACCTGCAAAGGAAGAGAAGAAGAGAACAGAAGAAGGAAAAGTCCTTACCTGCTAAATCCGCATCCCGGAGACATCTCGCCGACAATCCTGAAAAGGAAGACTTTATTTAAAAGCTCATCGCGTCGATCGCTGCAGCGCCGCACTACACTCACCTTTACAGGGCGCCTCCATGTTCAGCAGTGATCATCCGGATTCGCAGTCACGCCCCAGCGCCTAGGGAGAAAAAGACCAGAACAAAAGGTGAGAGAGAGAAGGGAATAAGGAAAGCTAAATCTCCATGTTAAGACTTACCTGTTGATTCATTCCCTCTTCATTTCGGCGTATCCTGGCATTTCCGGACCCCGGCCCCTAAGGGGAAAAAGAGACATCAGCGTTAATGAGCGAATGAAAAGACATTACCAAAAAAAACGCTCATTAAAGACTTACCTGATTTCTACAAGGATTTCACCTCTCATCTCGGGTCGGTGCCAGTTCCCCGGCATTCCGTACCCCGGCCCCTATGGGGAAAAAGACACTAGCATTAGTACATTAATGCATGGACACAAGGGGAACCTCTTATCAAAAAACTTACCTGGAAGCCAAGCAAGTTTGGTTCTCACCAATCCGAAAATCCAGTGAAGTAACTGGATACCAACGCGCCCCTGCATCAGAAGCAGGATGGAGAGCTCGTCCTTCCAGACCCTAAGGTGGGACGCTACGAGGAATCACAGAAGGGTTTCAAGGAGGGTGAGAGGGGAAAGTGGGAGGCTGATTGCATTACCCCGCAAACAGTTAATCCCCTATTTTCGCCTACAGAAGGATACTTCTGCGAGCCAGACAAGCCATATTTGGGGGCCCGGTCCAGTCCGTCTTCGGAACCCTGCGCATCACCTTAGAAGAGGTCACAGCAGCGCGAACCAGGCCAGCGCCTCCGTGGGAGTCAGGTGAGCGTTACAGAACGCGAAGCCTTCCTACAAATTCCCACCCAGGCGCTACGGAAAGTTCTGAGACTGATCAGTTGGCCCAATTACTGGGGGAATTACGGGCCGAAGTACCTGCCGCTCGTCAAGAGACTAATGCCCTCAGGAGGGAATTAATAATATCAAAGGAAAGAACTGATGACCTGGCCAGACAGCTTTTGCAAGGTCAAGCTGGGTAAACTCCTCTACCCGGTTCCAGAGGGAACCCCGCTCCTGTGGTTTCCAGTAACCCTGTGCAGATTAATCTACCTGGAAACATGCAGCTGGCCCCACCCGAACGCTTTGCTGGGGACCCCAAACGATTCGCCGTATTCATGAATCAGTGTCGTTTGCACTTCCTATGCAGACCTGGGGCCTTCCCTAATGATCAGACCAAGGTAGCCTTTGTATTGTCATATCTCAGCGGCTGCGCTGCCGATTGGTCAGTTCCACTAGTTACTCAAGATGACCCGATTCTCCGTGATTTTCAAAGGTTTCAAGCAAGCATGGAAAGGTTATTTGCTCGACATTCTCAGGGGGCAGGCTCTGGATGACGAACTTCTATCCCTGCGACAGGGCAATCAGGACCTCCTATCCTATATTGCAAACTTTAATAGACTAATTGTGGAAACGGGATGGCCAGAGGATTATCGAGGCCTACGCGGAGAACTTAAAGATGTCTTGGCCCAAGTTGTAAATCCGCCCCAAGAATGCACAGAGTATATAGTCTTAGTGGTCCAATTGGATCACAGACTTCAAAACAGAAAAGCAGATCGGTCCAGGTTTGAGACCCGGGTGTTGGTCAAGACCCATGCTAATCCCAAGGGAGTTGATGTCTCTGAGCCTATGCAAATTGGAGGGGTTAAAAGACCCTTAACTCAAAAGGAACGTGAAAGGAGGCAGCAGTTAAAATTATGTCTTTATTGTGGGAATTCTGGACACTTTCTACGAGATTGCCCGGCAAAACCACCCCGAAAGGCGGTAGGAGCCACTGAGAAAAACCATGAAGACTCTGTTTCGGGAAACGACTACGCCCGACAAGTGTAGGGGTCCGCTTGCTGAGCTTGAAAACTAACTCTCAGACCTCGCATTTCATTGTGCCAATGGTTCTCGTAGATCCAGAACAGCCTAAACAGTTGCATGCAATAAAGGCATACATCGATAGTGGGGCTATTGGAAACTATGTGGATCGTGAATTGGTCTCTAGGATTAACCTCCCTCTCCGTCCTAAAACCAGCAAAGATGTCATCACCACAGTCGATGGAACTGAAATTGCCTCTGGACCGGTAACACATTCCACTACTGAGGTGACTCTTATTGGTCCCGACGGCCATCGGGAGGGTGTTGTGTTTGATGTAATCAAGGCTCCACAGTTTCAGGTTATTCTTGGAATCCCTTGGTTAGAGACACATAATCCTCGAATTGATTGGCGAGCTAAGAGAATAACCTTCCCGGATTGTACACAAACCTGCTACCCAGAAAACCTGAAGATTAATCTAGCATCTGTAACCTCTGCCTCCATGCAACTACCTCTGGAATACCAAGACTTTCAGGACGTCTTCCAAAAGGAACAGGCCAACACGTTACCTCCTCACAGATCGTACGATTGCCAAATCGATCTGGTGCCCGGTGCACAACCCCCTTGTAGCAGGATTTATGCCCTTACCGAACCTGAGAATCTGCATTTCAGACAATATTTGGATCAATACCTAGCTAATGGTTTTATTCGCCCGTCAAAGTCCTCGGCTTTGTTCTTCGTGCCCAAAAAAGAAGGCGACCTTAGAACTTGTATCGATTACAGCGCATTGAACCAGATAACGGTTAAAAACCGTTATCCTCTGCCTCTGATCCCTGAACTCCTTGACCAGGTGAAGGACGCTTGCATATACACCAAGTTAGATCTCCGGGGGGCTTATCATCTGGTACGAGTTAAAGAAGGCGACGAATGGAAAACTGCCTTCCGTACTAAATACGGATTATTCGAGTACCAGGTGATGCCTTTCGGATTGTGTAACGCGCCGGCTGCCTTCCAATACTTCATGAATGATGTCCTTCGGGAACTCATCGATGTTTGTGTTGTCGTATATATCAATGACATTCTGGTGTACTCCTCTTGGGAATCTGATCACAGAAAACACGTCAGGGCAGTACTTGAAAAACTGCGCCAACACAAACTATTTGCTAAATTGGAGAAATGTGTTTTCCATACCACAGAAGTTGAGTTTCTAGGTTTCATCCTGACACCCAAAGGAGTCTGAATGGACTCAAGAAAAGTGGATGCCATCCTCAAATGGCCATCACTGTAACGCTCACCTGGCTCCCATGGAGGCGCTGGTCTAGTCTGGGTTGCTGTGACCTCTTCTAAGGTGATGCGCAGGGTTCGGAAGACGGTCTGGACCGGGCCCCCAAATCTGGCTTGTCTGGCTCACAGAAGTATCCTTCTGTAGGCGAAAATAGGGGATTAACTGTCTGCGGGGTAATGCAATCGGCCTCCCACTCTCCCCTCTCACCCTCCTCGAAACCCTTCTGTGATTCCCCGTAGCGTCTCACCTTAGGGTCTGGAAGGACGAGCCCTCCATCCTGCTTCTGATGCAGGGGCGCGTTGGTATCCAGTTACTTCACTGGATTTTCGGATTGGTGAGAACCAAACTTGCTTGGCTTCCAGGTAAGTTTTTTGATAAGAGGTTCCCCTTGTGTCCATGCATTAATGTACTAATGCTAGTGTCTTTTTCCCCATAGGGGCCGGGGTACGGAATGCCAGGGAACAGGCACCGACCCAAGATGAGAGGTGAAATCCTTGTAGAAATCAGGTAAGTCTTTAATGAGCGTTTTTTGGTAATGTCTTTTTATTCGTTCATTAACGCTGATTTCCTTTTTCCCCTTAGGGGCCGGGGTCCGGAAATGCCAGGATGCGCCGAAATGAAGAGGGAATGAATCAACAGGTAAGTCTTAACATGGAGATTTAGCTTTCCTTATTCCCTTCTCTCTCTCACCTTTTGTTCTTGCCTTTTTCTCCCTAGGTGCTGGGGCGTGACTGCGAATCCGGGTGGTCGCTGCTGAACATGGAGGCGCCCTGTAAAGGTGAGTGGAAAGCGGCGCTGCCGCCATCATCGCGATGAGCTTTTAAATAAAAGTCTTCCTTTTCAGGATTGTTGGCGAGATGTCTCCGGGATGCGGATTTAGCAGGTAAGGACTTTTCCTTCTTCTGTTCTCTTCTTCTCTTCCTTTGCAGGTGATCCAGGATGCTGGCAGCTGTGGCAGAAGTCAGGATGCAGGAGCAGACACGGTGAGCGTCCAGCTGCTAGATGCAGAACAATGCGAAGCACGTGTGGCTGTTCGGGTGGGGTTTAAATAGCCTTGGAAGAAGTTCCAGGTATGTATCCTTCCTCCAATCAGGTATGTATCCTTCCCCAACCACGCCCGGATGGTAAATTAGTCCCACAGGTAAAGTAGTTCCCTTCAGGCCTCAAGGAGGCTGGGATCCTGCAGCATGGTCTGCATCAGGTAAGTGCACCCAGGCACTCCCATAATGAGCCTGGCGCCTATGGCGCCAGGACTGATGTCTTTTATGAGCCTGGCGCCATAGGCGCCAGGATACTGTCCAAAGGGCCCATACATGGGGTTGCTGGGTCTTTCCTTGGGGACTGGATGTCCGCTTTCGGGGACGCAGGGCTTGAACCGGCTCCCCGGGAGCGGGCATCATGACAGCACTCCCCCCCAAGGCCCCTCCCAAGGTTGTTCCCTCCGGGGGTTTTGGTTTGTCTGGGAAGAGTCGGTGGAATTTCCTGACTAATCGAGGTGCATGCACATGGTCGCTGGGTTCCCACGACCTCTCCTGAGGTCCGTACCCCTTCCAATCAATTAGGTAGAACAGTTTTGACCTAAACATTTTTGAGTCTAAAATGTTCTTCACTTCGAATTCGGGCTCCCCATCTATTAGAATAGGTTCTGGAGGTTTGAGTAGTCGGGTTCCGGGTACCACTGGTTTCAGAAGTGACACATGAAAAACAGGGTGAATTCGCATACTAGCTGGTAAATCAAGTTTAACAGCCACTGGGTTAATTATTGCCGTAATAGAATAAGGTCCCAGATATTTCGGGTTAAAAGTTTGAGGCCCTTTGAGTGCTAAATGTCTGGTAGCTAACCACACTTGATCCCCAATCTGATACTGAGGTGCTTCACTCCGATGTAGATCAGCATTCTCCTTGTATTTTCTCTTGGCTTGTTGTAAATGCGTAGTTGCCTCTTTGAAGGCTTGGGTAATTGTAGAATGCAGATGTTCTACTGCAGGCATTCCGAGGTTCTGAGGTGAGTCAAGGTTTGAGGTTCGAGGGTGATGCCCAAACAAAGTATAAAAAGGACTGTGGCCAGTTCCAGAGTGTACCGAATTATTATATGCGTATTCGGCTATCCAAAGAATGTCTTTCCAGTTGCTTTCAGATTGCTGTAACATACACCGTAAGTACTGCTCAAGGGTCTGATTTGTCCTCTCGGTCTGACCATCGGTCTGAGGGTGGTGACTGGTCGATAATCTTACGTCGATCTGCGCCATTTGACAACATTTGCGCCAGAAGTGGGAAATGAATTGGCTTCCCCGGTCAGAGATTAGTACAGATGGGAATCCATGTAGCCGAACAATATTTTCGAGGAATTCTTTGGCTAGGACAGAAGCTGAAGGTAAACCTTTCAAAGGAATAAAGTGGGCCATTTTGGAAAACAAATCCACAATTACCAGAATAGTATTGTACCCCGAACAAGGAGGCAGGTCCGTAATAAAATCCATTGATAGGGTGTGCCAGGGTGCTGGCGGTATGTCTAGAGGTTGAAGGAGACCGGCTGGTCTTTTCTTTTGACTTTTATTTTGGGTGCAAACACCACAGGACATCACAAACGATTTAACATCTTTTCGCCAAGAGGGCCACCAAAATTGTCGTTTCACCTTTTCCTCTGTCTTGGCAATACGAGGGTGTCCCTCTATTAATGTATCATGATAACCGGAAATAACTTGTTTGTGTAATTCCTTATGTGGCAAGAATAAGCGTCCTCGGAAATAAGGTAAACCATTATCTATGGTAAAGTCTGATCCCTTTTGTATCCAATCCTGTAAGGTTGTAGGGTTCAGGAGTTGTTTCACTCTGGCTTGAATGTCTTCTAGCGTCTGTAACAAAGTCATGCCTAGAATCCTCTGTTCGGGAATTATTGGTACTGGTTCTGAGTTTGTATCAGATTCTCCCATTCCAATTCGGGATAAAGCGTCTGCTTTGCCATTCTTGCAGCCAGGTCGATAGGTAATCACGAAATAAAATTCAGCGAAAAACAAAGCCCATCGGAGCTGCCGTGATGACTGAGCCTTGGCGGTTTTCAAATACTGTAAATTCCGGTGATCAGTGATCACTGTGATGGTATGTCGAGCGCCAAGCAGGTAATGCCGCCAGGCTTTAAAAGCGGACTTAATGGCTAACAGTTCTTTGTCAGTGATTGCATAATTAACCTCGGGTGCCGAAAAGTTTCTGGACCAAAATGCTACGGGATCCAGTTGGTTGGTTTCGGGATCTCTTTTTTGGACAGGACAGCTCCCATGGCTAGGCTGGATGCGTCAGTCTCGACGACATAAGGGAGATCTGGATGCGGGTGTTTCAATATAGGTGCGGAGGTAAACTTAGCTTTTAAATCCTGAAAGGCCTGCTCGGCTTCTTCAGACCATTCAAAACGTTTATTTTTCCTCAAGAGTGCAGTAATGGGTTGTACCGCGCGTGAAAATTCCGGGATAAACCTGCGATAGAAATTGGCAAAGCCGAGCATACTTTGAACTCCTTTTACAGAGCTAGGTGATGGCCATTTGAGGATGGCATCCACTTTTCTTGAGTCCATTCGGACTCCTTTGGGTGTCAGGATGAAACCTAGAAACTCGACTTCTGTGGTATGGAAAACACATTTCTCCAATTTAGCAAATAGTTTGTGTTGGCATAGTTTTTCAAGTACTGCTCTGACGTGTTTTCTGTGATCAGATTCCGAAGAGGAGTACACCAGAATGTCATCGATATATACGACAACACAAACATCGATGAGTTCCCGAAGGACATCATTCATGAAGTATTAGAAGGCAGCCGGCGCGTTACACAATCCGAAAGGCATCACCTGGTACTCGAATAATCCGTATTTAGTACGGAAGGCAGTTTTCCATTCGTTGCCTTCTTTAACTCGTACAGATGATAAGCCCCCCGGAGATCTAACTTGGTGTATATGCAAGCGTCCTTCACCTGGTCAAGGAGTTCAGGGATCAGAGGCAGAGGATAACGTTTTTTAACCGTTATCTGATTCATTGCGCGGTAATCGATACAAGTTCTAAGGTCGCCTTCTTTTTTGGGCACGAAGAACAAAGCCGAGGATGCCGGGGACTTTGACGGGCGAATAAAAGCATTAGCTAGGTATTGATCCAAATATTGTCTCAAATGCAGGTTCTCAGGTTCGGTAAGGGCATAAATCCTGCTACAAGGGGGTTGTGCACCGGGCACCAGATCGATTTGGCAATCGTACGAACTGTGATGAGTTAACGTGTTGGCCTGTTCCTTTTGGAAGACGTCCTGAAAATATTGGTATTCCGGAGGTAGTTGCATGGAGGCAAAGGTTACAGATGCTAGATTAATCTTCAGGTTTTTTGGGTAGCAGGTTTGTGTACAATCCGGGAAGGTTATTCTCTTAGCTCGCCAATCAATTCGAGGATTATGTGTCTCTAACCAAGGGATTCCAAGAATAACCTGAAACTGTGGAGCCTTGATTACATCAAACACAACACCCTCCCGATGGCCGTCGGGACCAATAAGAGTCACCTCAGTAGTGGAATGTGTTACCGGTCCAGAGGCAATTTCAGTTCCATCGACTGTGGTGATGACATCTTTGCTGGTTTTAGGACGGAGAGGGAGGTTAATCCTAGAGACCAATTCACGATCCACATAGTTTCCAATAGCCCCACTATCGATGTATGCCTTTATTGCATGCAACCGCTTAGGCTGTTCTGGATCTACGAGAACCATTGGCACAATGAAATGCGAGGTCTGAGAGTTAGTTTTCAAGCTCGGCAAGCGGACCCCTACGCTTGTCGGGCAGAGTCGTTTCCCGAAACAGAGTCTTCATGGTTTTTATCAGCGGCTCCTACCGCCTTTCGGGGCGGTTTTGCCGGGCAATCTCGTAGAAAGTGTCCAGAATTCCCACAATAAAGACATAATTTTAACTGCCGCCTCCTTTCACGTTCCTTTTGAGTTAAGGGTCCTTGAGTTAAAGGTCCTTTAACCCCTCCAATTTGCATAGGCTCAGAGACATCAACTCCCTTGGGATTAGCATGGGTCTTGACCAACACCCGGGTCTCAAACCTGGACCGATCTGCTTTTCTGTTTTGAAGTCTGTGATCCAATTGGACCACTAAGTCTATATACTCTGTGCATTCTTGGGGCGGATTTACAACTTGGGCCAAGACATCTTTAAGTTCTCCGCGTAGGCCTCGATAAAACAACGTGACTCTTTTATCCTATGGCCATCCCGTTTCCACAATTAGTCTATTAAAGGTTGCAATATAGGATAGGAGGTCCTTATTGCCCTGTCGCAGGGATAGAAGTTCGTCATCCAGAGCCTGCCCCTGAGAGTGTCGAGCAAATAACCTTTCCATGCTTGCTTGAAACCCTTGAAAATCACGGAGAATCGGGTCATCTTGAGTAACCAGTGGAACTGACCAATCGGGGGACATCCAGTCCCCAAGGAAGGACCCAGCAACCCCATATAGGGGCCCTTTGGACAGTGTCCTGTCACCTATGGCGCCAGGCTCATAAAAGACATCAGTCCTGGCGCCATAGGCGCCAGGCTCAGTATGGAAGTGCTTGGGTGCACTTACCTGATGCAGACCATGCTGCAGGATCCCGGCCTCCTTGAGGCCTGAAAGGAACTACTTTACCTGTGGGACTAATTTACCATCCGGGCGTGGTCGGGGAAGGATACATACCTGATTGGAGGAAGGATACATACCTGGAACTTCTTCCAAGGCTATTTAAACCCCACCGAACAGCCAGACGTGCTTCGCGTTGTTCTGCATCTAGCAGCTGGACGCTCACCGTGTCTGCTCCTGCATCCTGACTTCTGCCACGCCTGCCAGCATCCTGGATCACCTGCAAAGGAAGAGAAGAAGAGAACAGAAGAAGGAAAAGTCCTTACCTGCTAAATCCGCATCCCGGAGACATCTCGCCGACAATCCTGAAAAGGAAGACTTTATTTAAAAGCTCATCACGTCGATCGCTGCAGCGCCGCATTCCACTCACCTTTACAGGGCGCCTCCAGGTTCAGCAGCGATCATCCGGATTCGCAGTCACGCCCCAGCGCCTAGGGAGAAAAAGACCAGAACAAAAGGTGAGAGAGAGAAGGGAATAAGGATAGCTAAATCTCCATGTTAAGACTTACCTGTTGATTCATTCCCTCTTCATTTCGGGTCCGCGCCGTATCCTGGCATTTCTGGACCCCGGCCCCTAAGGGGAAAAAGAGACATCAGCGTTAATGAGCGAATGAAAAGACATTACCAAAGAAACGCTCATTAAAGACTTACCTGATTTCTACAAGGGTTTCACCTCTCATCTCGGGTCGGTGCCTGTTCCCCGGCATTCCGTACCCCGGCCCCTATGGGGAAAAAGACACTAGCATTAGTATATTAATGCATGGACAAAACGGGAACTTCTTATCAAAAAATTACCTGGAAGCCAAGCAAGTTTGGTTCTCACCAATCCGAAAATCCAGTGAAGTAACTGGATACCAACGCGCCCCTGCATCAGAAGCAGGATGGAGAGCTCGTCCTTCCAGACCCTAAGGGGAGATGCTACGGGGAATCACAGAAGGGTTTCGAGGAGGGTGAGAGGGGAGAGTGGGAGGCCGATTGCATTACCCCGCAGACAGTTAATCCCCTATTTTCGCCTACAGAAGGATACTTCTGCAAACCAGACAAGCCAGATTTGGGGGCCCGGTCCAGTCCGTCTTCCGAACCCTGCGCATCACCTTAGAAGAGGTCACAGCAGCGCGAACCAGGCCAGCGCCTCCGTGGGAGTCAGGTGAGCGTTACAATCAGGCCCTCTGAAAGAAGAGACTTTGAAAGGCAAAGAGACTTGGGCACCAAAGGTCCTGATGGTTTTGTTTGAACTGCACACTCATGCTAGAGAAGCTAGAGACTGTGCTAAGCTTGAGTGTGTCACCTTGTCCCGTGCTGTAAACGCGGGGAAGAGAGGCCAACATCCTGAATATCCTAACACAATATTTCTTGGACACTTCTTTCTTTTGCATAACATTGTTTCCCACACTATTTGTATTTAGAGGTAAGGATTGGTGATAGGTTTATTAGTACAGGCCCATTTATTTTGAGAAGACACCACTAGGACTGCGTTATTATTATTTGATTGTCGTAGCTTGCTCCCATCTTTAGATTTAGGTTTAGGTAGGCATTTTTCAAACCCAATGGAAGTTCAATAAACACCCTTGAACTGTGGTCACTTGTGTCTGTCTTACTGTTGATACCATGCCTTCCGTACAGCAGTTACAGACCATATTCAAGGCAGCCGAGGATGAGATAGAGAAGGTGTCTGAAAAAAGGAGGAGGAGCGAGGGGCGGCAGGAAGGCCAGGTGTCTGACATCTGGAAAAAGAAAAAGAATGTTTAAATTAGATAAAAATACCCCGGAAGAGGAGGAAGAGGTCTCTGCGGGGTCCGAAGTGGACCCTGATGATATAGACGACGACGGAGGAGCAGCGGGTGAGAAGGGGAGGTTGTGGGATGAAGGGAAATTGGGCGAGGACAGAGAAAAGGAATGGGAGGAGTAGAGAAGAAGGAGGAGATAAAGAGAAAAGGAAAAAGAAAGGGAGAGAGACTTGGAAGGCAGCAGGGGCTAATCCCAGACCTGTAGAAATAGGACATGAAGAATGGCGGTAGTCAGAGCTGCAAAGGGTGACGCGGCCCCAGTGCAGCGCACCCAGCTACCCATGTTACAAAAGGGCAGGGGAGGAGCACAGCATATACCATGGCAGAGCATGGACAGAGACAATCTGATGTATAGCTTGCCATCCCTTGCTGCGGGGCAGGTGAATGGATATATACCCTTGAGAAAGAAGCAGCAGGATTACGCTGGCGATCAGCGATGTGAAGAGCTTATTCGCAGCTTAATTGGGTGAGCGGGGGATCAAAATATGGGAACAGATAGAATATGAAAGAGTTAAATTAAGTTGTAACATTCGCGATGGTGTGCTCTTCAATAACTGATGCGCACATGTGTGGAAAGTATTGAGCACTATGTACCCATACACATCAGACATCCTGGTCACCTTGGCATGCAAAATGAAACCCGACAAAGGCCCTGCAGAATATATATATAGCTACAGGAGTAGCAAACATTACAGACATGGGTCATAAACATGTCAATATTTTATCACATATGACTAGAGGGCTCCCCACAGATGTGCAAACATCCTTAGAAAAGGTGGTTGGGATTGAGGCAAAGGGGTGGCCAGAGATACAGACCCACATTGTACACTTTTGTAAGAGGAAACAGGAAAGAGAGAAAGACACGCCAGATAATGCAGTCAGGGCAGAGGCGAAATTGGTGCAAAGGAAATTAGCAAAAATATCCATGGAAGGGGCTATGCTCACAAACATTGTTCCAGGGCAGCATGAAGCAGCTCCCACCCAACAAGGAGGGGCTTCCAAAGGGGGCGTACCGCAGTGAGGTTATACCGACAGCAAGGAGGAGGGTTCCAACAGCAGGGAGTGTATCTCCAACAGGGGGCTGTGAAAAACTTGAGGGTATTCTCCCAAGCAGAGCTTGAGAATCCCTTATTCAGGTGGCCTGGCAAGGGCAAACGTTCTCAGACCCCAACCCTAGGGGAGGACGAGCTAGAGAGGATCACCTGGATGGGGGAGCCCGGGGTTCTGCTCAGGGAAATACCCAGGCCAGAGGCATTATACCGGGGAAGAAGGAGCGGAGGACGAGACCCCTGAGGCCTTTGTAGGCTGTACTACATCTGCCTCCCTTCCTCCCACTGAATCTCTCCTGCCCAGACCCAACAACCCCTTTGTGTATAACCAATACCCTAAGATCCCAAACCCGGTTGCACCCAAAAATTCTCTCTCCCAGAATCCCTGTTTTCCTGTTTCCTACAGAAATACGTCCCATCATTTCTCTCTACGTCCCTCTGATTATTCCTTTCCAAACACCATGACAAAACACTACCATTCCCACAGTCCCCCGTTAATTTCATGATAATAATCCCGGTCATTCCCGTTTGTCTCCCAAACCCTACCAATTTCATCCTTCTGAATTTTCAAAACACCCTAGTACAAGGGTTATAATTCCATATAACACCCTTTCCCCTTCCGACCCTGTGGGATACTTGGAAACTCTACCTCCCCCTTTTCCGACACAAACACTTTCTCCGACATGAAAGACAACGGACTAACACTAAAGCCGTTCACCTGACATGTCCCAACCCAAGGGTCAGGCAAAGTCAGGCAATTGATCAGAACCACACACACCTGACAGCCCTTTCCTTTCCACACAGGGATAAAAGGTGGAGCATGAGAGCACAATATGAGCAAGGCCGACTGCACGACGAGAGGGCTATCCAAGCCTGGCAGTTCAAGAAGAGGAGAAAGGTGGCAAGAACCGAAAGGCTGAGAAGGAGAGAAGTGACCTTGCCCTTTCAGACCCACGAGACCTCCATGGAAGGAATCATAAGACCGCGAACAATAGCCCATGTGTCTTGCAAATGATGTCAATGATACACAGAGTCTACCTACGCTGATAAGCAGGACAGAGGGAGACACCTGCTACCGTGGCTCCAGCCTTGGCTCCAGATATTCTGAAAAGCCAAGTGGTTCATCATAGCCGGTGAGTCGAAGAAGAACCAATAAAGAAACCGAACTGTGTTGAATGAAAGTTGCATAGTGGCACATTGAGGAAAGTTCAAAGAACTGTAAATTGTTATGGGAAGACCAGCTGCAGAGGGGTTTGGCACCAACTGGGTGCTCACTTGAGAGACTCTGGTTGATCCCCTGTTGAATGAAACTACTGATACCAGAAGACCCTAGGGGAGCTGCAAGTGAAAGGTAAAAGTGGTCATCCCGGGGTCTAGCAAAATCCCTATACAGTTAAAAGTATTTGACCGACAAACCATTGCGAACACAAGGGAAGTGAATCCTGCATTAGAAGAAAGTAAAAGGAATTGTGAAGTGGCAAGAGGGAACCCCACGGAGGGATGCCATAGCAAACCACAAATTGAAGAAAATACAAAGAATTCTTAATACGAGATGGGAAAACCAGCTACAGAAGAGTCAGGCACCATGTGGGTGCTCACTCGAGAAACTGTAGGCGATTACCCTATTGTTGAAACTACTGTTACCAGAAGGCCTTGGGAAAGGCGAGAAATGGGTCAAAGTGGTCATAGAGGGGTCCAGTAAAATCCTCTGTACATTTGAACGTCTTTGACTGGCAGATGATTGTAAAGCTAAGGGAAGGGACTTCTGCATTGTAAGAACTGTTCACTGAATTATATGATTGGCAAAGTTGACAAGAGTGAACTTGTCAGAGGGATGGCAATAAAGAGGGGTTGAAGCCTAAAGTCCCAATAAATAGTGTGTTGACAAGAGTGAACACGGCAGAGGTTTTTGTCCACAGTGAACTGTTTAAAAAGACATTAAGATTTGTGAATGTCACAGAGGAGATTGTGTTGAAAGCCGTAATGAACCCAACAGAGGGAAGCTAACATTCAAAAGGGTCTGAGCCCGGAAGAGGGGGATACAGGGGTCAAAAGGCATCACCCAACTTGCAAGCAGAAAGGAACTTTTGTTTATTATTTGTGGAATACATCAGGTTCTCAGAGGCAAGAGACTTTTTGTAGAAAAGAGACTTAACCACCGAAGGTCCCGATACCTGAGAGCGGAACTGTAGTCTCGCGCTGGGAAAGCTCAAGTGTGTGTTGTGCTCCGGAGTCCCACCTTGTCCTGTGCTCAAAACGTGGGGAAGGGAGACCCCGACTACTGCATCCTGACTTATTATTTATGAACACTTCTTTCTTTCCTGTGAATCCTATCCCTCACTCTTTGTTTGTATTTAGCGTAAGCATTGGCAATAGGTTTTTCTTAGTTATAGGCCCTTTCATTTGACAAGACGCCACAGGGGGCTGCCTTATTATTATTTGATGGTTGTAGCTTGCTCCCATCTTAGATTTAGGTTTAAATTAGGTGTTTTCTAACCCGCATATACAGTTTAATAAACACCCTTGTACTGTGATCACTTGTGTCTGTCTAGTCTTGATATCATGCTTTCCTTACAGGGCCCACCAGCTACAAGGGTATTATCAACAACGGATTATTACCCGCACACTGGATATTATAAACAGGGCAGAGGATATTCACAGCGAGGGAGGGGGTATGGATATGGAGGAGCAGGATCCAGATTTGGAGGACCATGTTTTGTGTGTGGGCAAAGGGGACACTTTGCACGGATTTGCCCACATGGACAACAGCAGCATTATGGCCAAGGGGGGCCTCAGGTATATGTGCAACCCATGCAGCAACAGTTCCAACCACAGCCTATGCAGCAACAGATACAACCCATGCCACAGCAGGTTCCCTTTACACCGGCTGTCCAACGTGCAGGACCTGGGTTTATCCAGACACCACAGACAAACCCTCAACAGCAAGCAAGAGTACTACAGAACGACTTACAGGCTCAAGTACAAATATATACACAGGGGGACAGCACATTGTTAGCACAGAACACAGTACCACACTACACAGGAATTACTGTACTTGGAGGTAACCCGTTCCCATTTCCATGACCAGGTCCAAATGCCCAATATCCCAGCCCACAGAGGAGCCCAATCGTTACAGTAACTGAAGACCCCAAAGAGGAACCCGAGGTAGCAGTGAAGATTGTCTAAAATATTTCACATTTTTGGTCGACACAAGAGCCATCAAATCCTGTGTAAAGGAGAGTGCCTTTCCTTTGTTAGACAAAGTAATGGACACAAAGGGATTTTCGAGGATTGTTGTAACAGTTCCTATCACAGATGACTTGCCACTCACAATAGGCACACATCAAATAGTAGTGCCCCAGTTGTATTCAAAAGACACACCCATCAGCATATTAGGGAGAGACATAATGAGCAAATTAAATGTGCCATTTTCATTTTTGGAGAAGGGTATCGTATGCTCAATGCCCAGCATTTTCCACGAGCGGTTGGCAGCAATCATACAAGCATTTTGCGCACACACGACCCTGCGAAGCTCACGCATCATCCCAAGTTATTCCTTTATGGGGTAGTGGTTTTTCAAGGGTGGGTACTGTAAGGAAGGCATGGTTATCAGAAGTACGACAGACAAAGGGTGTTTATTGAACAGTATATGGGTGAGAATCTAAACCTAAATCTAAGATGGGAACAAGCTACGACTATCAAAGTAAATAAAACGCTGTCCTAGTGGTATTGTGTTAAAACAAAATGGCCTATACTAATAAACCTATTGCCAAATCCTTACTCTATATAACAAAAGGGTGTGGGACAATGATATATATAACAAAAGAGTGAAGTGCAAACTGAATTGTCCAAATGTCGGTAGTTCAGGACTTCTGAACTAGTGCACTCCCTGTCCCACATTAATCACAGGACAAGCAACGAGTTGGGGGTAGATCTCTTTCCTCGGCTGGGGCCTCCCTCTGGAACAGCCTCCCTGCCACTCTGAAACTTGAGGAGAACTATCTCCAGTTCCGGAAGCACCTCATGACCTTCCTCTTTGCTGCTGCATTTGCTCTTCCTCGCCCCTGCTGATCTGTCTGCTTCAGCTCCGTGCACCTGGCTACCCTCTGATTTCGGGCCCAGGTCCCTGCCCACCCGTTACACACCTGCACTGCCTCCTGGCAACCCTTACATTTGGGTCTGTATCTGTAACCCTACAGTCCCCTTACATGCACTTATCAGCCACCCCTTGTCTGTGCCTTAAACATCGCACTTGCCACCTTGCTGGCTGCACTAACAATTGTTGTTGTTTTTATCCCTTGCTCAGCACATTCCACCTCTCCCCTCTCCCTTGCACTTTCTCCCTTCCCTCTCCCCTGCACTTGCGCGTTCACAATGTCACTGGGCTTAGTAAGATCGTTGTTTTGTCCTCCCTTGTTCCCCTCCCTTGCCTCATCGTGCTCTGAAACATGTGTGTATGAGCGCGATACAAAGAAAATATCATATCATATCAAGGCGGAACAATGGCATGACTATGGGCACCCCTTGAGTCTATAGGCATCAGGAAGCAGTTTCTTCAGAAAAGGCAGGAACCCTCGAATCAAAGTATTTTGCTTGGCATCACAAGACTTTTCCCAAGCTCTCACCATGCAGGATTCCCCTCTTCCCCGGCTTTCTCGCGATATCCCTTAGTTTGGTTCACCTTCGTCTTTACACCACTGTTCAGTCACTTTATAAAAATGCGGGATTCACTTTCCTTTGCTTTCACTTGGCCTCCCTCCGTCGGGTTCACTGGAGCCTTCAAATCACAGTTCAGTTAACTTTAACAGTTCTACTTGTTAGTCCAGAAACGACCCCAATCATGTTTAGTATGTATATTATGTTGGCCAGAAACCAATCGCATCATGTGACAAACATCGCAAATACAGGATCGTCAGTATAACCGGAGGGTGACCATTTTGTGTAACATCTGCCATTTGCTTTTTCTTTCCTTCTGTCAAACGCTTTGCAAATTATATTTTATTCTGAAAGCTCATATACGGCACGAGGCCACAGACTGCATGTTGAAAAATCAACCCAGACAGAAATACCAATTAGTACAGAAATACATTGTTTTCCTCTGTCTCAAAGTCCTTGGAGGCAAGCAGGAATGGCATTTAATCAGCGGCCCATGTGCTGGCCTGTCTTACTGAAGCTGTAGCATAGGTAGTTAAAGCGTGAATTATATTCTTCTAGCGGTCTTCCTTCACGGATCTGCCTCAGAGCAGGCTAACCCCTAGTTCACAAATAGAAACTGGTAGATAACATACGAAGGAATGTGTCTCTCTTACGAACATGATATCCTTGCTGAACAAGTGCTTTATGTTCTCAATAACAAAGAACTGTGTCTGCATCGGTTGCTAGAGCAAGTATAATTAGATTGAATAAGAAACTTGTCATAATGTGTCATAATTGTCATACTTGTCAATCACCGAACCCTAGCTCTAGAAGATACATTGTGGGCGGTTTCATCTGCCTTCAAAGATTGCATGTTTGTATATATGTTACCGCTTGAGCGATGCTCGCTCTCTTGCGTCTCACGAGGTCTGGGTAACACACGTTGCGAGACGTTAGATCCCAGTCGGCCGACTGAGCATACTTTGAAATAAACCATATTCTTTGGAAAATCGAACCTCGTGTCTGTGCGTCACTTGTGTATGGTGATTGTGCCTTAGTTTCCATATGCGGGGGTCTTTACGACCTAGCAAAAATGGCACCCAAATAGGGACCCTCCCCCTTTTGCTCCATCGTATACTTTAAGTTTGAAGAAGGCAAAAATGAGTTGAGGACGAAGCCGTCAAGCCGGGATCGTAAGGTGTTCGGGGCGCCCCTGTAGAAGTGATGAGAGACTGAGAGACTCCTTTGCAGATCTGTACACAGCCGGTCCCTGATCGACGAGCAGCGTCCAGAGAGCATCGAGGCAAGGGTCCTGAAACGAGGCAGATTGAGCCAGACACGCAGTCACAACGATTCTTGGTTGCGTCTGTATACGGACGAATTGTGTCCTGAGGAACGAATTGATTGATCAGGTGAGTCATGCCCTGATTCCTAAACACCCTGCTATTGGTTGAGTGTTGCTCTTGCAAGATCAAACGCCCAGGGTAAGAAAAGGCTAAGAATTAACCATGCCTGGGAAATTGTCTTCCTGCCTAGTGAGTTTTTTCCACTGCGGTAGACAATCTTTGGAAACTGGCCAAGTCGCGCCACCCACAGGGTCGCCGGCATTTGAAATGTATGTGAAATACGGAGTAAGGGCAATAATGTTTAATGAGATTTGGCATAGGCAGACCAGACGTGTATCAGACTTGCAGTGGCCTAACAATGGGAGTTTTGAATTGACACATATAGAACACTTAGAATCAGTATTGCTACGTAAGAAAGCACGCCCTGTGGCATTCAATGTCGTAAGAGACTGGAGAAAGGAAGCTAATCTCCGTCTGAGAAGTAGAGAGAAACATGCGCGCAGACATAAATCAAACACAGAGAAAGCGCTTAACTGGATGAGCATCAGCAGACTGAGGATCTTAGGAGAATGGATAGGGCTTTCCAATTAGTCATACAAAAAATATATCCACAACAAGATTTGCATACTTCAGATGAGCTAATAAACAAAATCTTGAATGAGCGAGGAAATGAACGTCCTCAAAGAACAATCAATCCTATTGCTTCTCCACCTTATCTGCCTCCCCACTCCTGTTGTTCCATCTGCACCATCTCCCCCTGTGCCCGTGACATAATTTCCTCCACCGCCATCAGAGCATGAATTAGCAGCTGCTTTGACAGGCAATTCTGTAGAGGTGGGGCCTGCGCCACAAGGAAGTACTAGCGTAACTTGTAGTACGGTTAGTAAAGACAGGAAAGAGCAGCTGAAAGACTGGGCAAAAAACGTATATTGAAGGTAACGATGAGGGAGCCGTGCAGAGTTCCATGTGTGACTATAAGAGGCTTGGCGAACAGCAGGTATTGTTAGCATGCATGGGGGAGTATCTTGTGGAGAAATGTAAAAAGTTGACTGGTACATTGGCACCACAAGAGTTGCGTGATCTAAATGTTTTTTCTCATTTGCGGGATAATGCATCGGAAGTACAAGAACCCGTAGGCCGTCTATTTTTGTTTAGAAACAAGCTTGATCAATTGAATGAAGCGATGAAAAGAGGTAAACAGCAAGTAGTGCCATATGTCCAGCAGCGATTCTTGCCGCCGTTAAAACCTGTTAGTGAAGAGATGAAAATGTGTATGCGAGAGGCGCTTAGATGGATTACGGATGCCACCATTTCCCCAATAGAAGTGCATGATACATTTAGTCAGTATACACTAGAGAGGCAGAGAAAGGTATTGCAGGTAATGGTTGAGTATTTGCAAGATGAATGTTTAAAGAAGAAAGTATGTTGTCCCGCTGATTTGATGACGATATACAAAAGAACATTTTTGTCTGAAACTGGAATGGCTGCCTTTTCTCTCGATTTAGCTTTATTGCTTAGCAAACAAACAGATGTAGAAACACCTAGTTTGCAATTGCCTATGAGAGAAGTGCCCCCCACGCTTGTCCCGAAAGTAGAGATGGCTGCCACTGCAACGACTAACGCGCACACGATCGAAGCCCATTATAAAGCGCAATTTGTGCAGGTCCCTTTTTCTAGAGAGGAGGTAAATAATATTAAGCAGAGGATCCCTGATCTTAGGAAAAATCCGGCGCGATTCTATAAGGAAATTGAGTCTGTTCTGAATTCCTCTGTTTTTACAATGAGTGATATTGATCTATTATTTCCTGTGATTCTTCCTGTAGACATATGGAAACAGATTAGGAATATAAATGACGCAGATATATTGGGTGATACATGGTATAATTTGATTAGAATTGATGCAGGCAGAAAAGAGGGAGAAAAACCGCCGCCGGTCATGTCGGCCTTACCAGCACGGATAGTACAGAAATTGAACATTTTGATACCCAAGAAAAGAATAGTTTGTGATAAATTAACCGCTTGTTTACAGGGCAAAGATGAAGCTGGAACAGATTATTTTAATCGATTTGAAGAAGTATTCGCAGATGTCAGTGGCCAAGATTTGAGTACTGAACCCGGGAAGAGATTGTTTGTTGATAAGTTTGTGCAAGGGTTGTTACCGAAAATTAAAAATTCAATAATGACTTCTGAAAGTGCATGGCAAGCGAAAACACAGAGTGAAGTATTACACATGGCCCAAAATTATGAGAACAGAGGAAATGCAGAGAAGGAGAAAGAATTAAGGGACAAAGGGAATCTAAAATGAGGGTATTAATGCAGCAAGTAGCAAACAATAATAGAGGTGGCGGGAACGCACAAACCAGAGCCCAATTCTCCAACACCGTTTCATAATTGATTTGCGTGGATTGAATAAAGTTGTTGATCCACAATTTCCATTAGTCCTGGATTTGACTACAATTTTGACTATGATTCCAGCTTCTGCATTATATTTTAGTGTTGTAGATCTGAAAAATGCGTTTTTCAGCATTCCAGTACATCCAGACAGCAGATATCTATTTGCTTTTACTCTAGGAGGACGTTCATTTACATTCACACAAATTCCGCAGGGATACACTGAAAGCCAGAGTATTTATAGTAGAGCATTAAAAGAACAACTAGACATGCTAGAGCTACCAATAGGTTGTGTATTGTTACAGTACATTGATGACTTACTGATTGCGGCAGACACAGAAGACATTTGTAAAGAAATAATGAACAATGGTCAAGCCAGCGGATTTAGAACTGAGTTCACTTAAAAGGACACAGTCTCATCAGCAATGTAGGAACAGGAACCCACAGTCAACACCGCAGATCACCCCATACAGACCACAGCAAAAGCTTTAAAAAAGACATTTTTTTATTATTTAGTCAAATTTCATTAAGAGAATATTAAATTGTTTGAAATTCACACAAGGAAATAACATACAAAAATATAACACAGGTAAAGTGCAATGTGTGATAAAAGTGCTAGTCACAAAAGGAGGCTGCAGACAGTTCACTGCCAGTTAACAATACAAGGGAAGAATGGCAATAATCCCTCATATAAATGTTCAGTTGCCAGGGCCACATACTCCATCGAGAAAAGACAATCTCTCGAGCAGGAGAAGCCAGGTCAACTGGACAATTATGGATATAAAGGTTTAATTCATAAGTTGATTAAGTCAACCTATCACATAGGCAGAAAAGAAAGAGGACACATAATTTGATCCCAAATAGGGCAGTCCAATAAAGTATTAGCACTGCAAGACCTCACAATCCTAAAACCATACACTAAAAATCTGACATAGGATGCTATATGTCAACTACTAAAGTGGCATGCATAAATTCACGTAAATACATATAGACAATGTAGTAGGCATGACACCAAAAAGAGTAGTTTCGATGGAAAAAACATCTAACTAAAATGCAGATGATGTCCATCTTCATCAATACGTGGCATTCCCGTACATATAGTCTTGAAAATTTGTTTGTGTTTTTTTTTAAACAAGTACACAGATTGTTGAACATTTAAAACAACCTTTATATTAAAGGTAGTATCACATGGATAGCAGTTCTACCTAAAATGGAAAAAAGAACAAACATATAAAGAGTGCAATGGTCTGTACACATTAAACAAGGTGATCTGAGGGTTAACCCAAGGGAGCCATTGCCACAATTGTAGATTCAGACATATCAAGTGACTGAGGGGGAGAAAAACTAGTTACCATAGTCTCAACCGCTGAAAAGGCGATGGCTCAGGAAGCCTGTCTAAAGAGTCCAGGAAATAACAGTCCGGCCATGCCAACAATAGATCACTAATGGATTACATCTGGAATTAAAGATTATCATTTTACAAAAGCTGAAAGCTTGAAAATGACCATGTATGGTCATTGAAGTTATCTGAATTAAAAAGACTAGTGAAAGAATAAGGGAACCCAAAAACCAGATAAAAATAAGCTCCATGAGGAGCCAGTCATAGCAGATAACGAATAAAAGCAGCAAGAAAAAAACCAAAGAGTGTTTTGGAAAAAATAATAATGATAATAAAAGAAATAGCACATAAATGTTAAAACAATTGTAAAGTGCAGAAAAGACTATAAAAAACACCCGAAATATTATCTGTGTGCTAGCACCAAAAAGAGTGCCCAATAAGGTACATATATCCGATCAGGCTCACCTAGAAACTGGATGAAATTGGATGTCGCCAGAAATGGCGTGAAAATATGTCCATAATTTGAAATGTCACCTCGTATTGAGTCGAGCTTCTAAGTCTTCATAAGTTCCCAATAAGGTGATCCGCAAGATGTCAGTCTGTATGAGCCGTTATCTAAAAATAGAGTTGGGCACCGTACATTAGTGAAGTATAGGGAATGGTCATAGAGTCTACAGGCAAGTGAATAACATTGCTAAGCTCGCTGAGTAAAACTTGTGTGATTCATAATTTAAAGTCAATAATAGAACCACGTGAGTCTGCCTGCAAGGAAGGCGCGTGTCATTTAACAATTCAAACATACACAGGGTCATTTGTAAAGAAAGCACAGTTACACTTTTGACACATTTAGCAGCTCATGGACACAAAGCTTCGTTAAAAAAATTCCAGTATTGTCGAAAGGAAGTAGCCTACTTGGGCTACCTCCTTTCGAAGGAGGGGAGAAGACTGACACCGGAAAGGATAGAAAGCATCGCTGGTATGCCTATTCCAAAAACACAGAAAGAAGTCAGGGCTTTAATTGGCATGGCTTCATATTGTAGGCAGTGGATTGCAAACTTTTCCATGATTGTGAAACCAATAGTGGCATTGACAAAGAAGGATGTTGCACTGCCTTTGCCAAGGAGCATGGAATGTCAAGAAGCATTTGACCTGCTCAAAGCTGCATTGTGTTCAGCTCCAGTTTTGGGCACACCAAGTTATAACAAGAATTTTAAGTTATTTGTGCATGAAAACAATGGTTGTGCTTTGGCTGTTTTGACCCAGGAATAAGGAGGGAGAAATAGATCATGCAGTTATTTTTCTTCCACGCTGGATCCTGTTGCATGCGCTTTGCCGTGCTGTTTGCGAGCTGTTGCTGTGGCTGCAGCGTCAGTAAAACAAACCGAGGGTATGGTTTTAGGTCACGCTTTAACCGTCATGGGGCCCCACGCAGTATACGTTCTTTTAAATAGAACGCAGACGCAACACCTTACATCAGCCAGGCTGACAAGGTATGAAATCGTTCTTTTTGCACCGCATATTCAAATGATGAGATGTTGCACTTTCAATCCGGCTGAGTTAATGCCTCCTCCCAATTAAAAAATGGGTGAAAAAGAATTCCCCCATGATTGTTTAATGGTTACTGAACAAGAAATGAAAGGAAGAATTGATCTAACAGAGACCCCACTGAAAGAGCCAGATGGAGAACTGTTTTGTGACAGTTCTTGTTTTAAATTACCCGATGGCACTTCAACTGCTGCATATGCCGTCACAACACTGAAGAGTATTGTAGAGAGCAAAAGAATCCCATACAACTCAGCACAGACTGCAGAGATAATAGCGTTAACTAGAGCATGTGAAGTTTCCGAAAACCTAACTGACAGTCAGTACGCATTTGGGGTGGTACACAATTTTGGTCGGTTATGGGCTGAAAGGGGTTTCCTGACATCACACGGAACAAAAATCCAACATGGCACTTTGATAGTAAGACTGTTGTCTGCACTTGCGCTTCCCAAACGATTAGCAATAATGAAATGCGATGCACATAAAAATGTAACATGTAACATTGAAAAGGGAAACGCATTTGCAGACAAAATTGCGAAACAAACTGCCACTGATTTACATACAAACAAAAAAAATGTACATTGAAAAGTTGAAAGAGGTACCTTGCATGGTAGAAAATGGAATTGCCACAATTAGACAAATTCAAACAGAGGCAACTGCAGATGAAATCAAATCATGGTGCTAGGGTCCAGCAGAATTAGACATAGAAGGTTGCTGGGTGGACAAAAAGAATAAAAAATGGATGTTGCCAAATGCCTATGTAACAGCGATGGTCACTATGGCCCATAGCCCAACACACATATGTGCTAAGAAAATTATCGAACATCTAGACACAGTATGGCAGAATTCGCACATTAGAAAAACAGCTTGAGAGATTAGTGCAGAATTGCATGACTTGTTTGCAACATAACATTGGAAAAGGAACAGTGACTCCAGTAGGTAGTTTTGGCCCCCCCTCTCTGCCATTCGAAGTAATCCATTTTGATTTTATAGAAATGGAAAGGTGTCAAAATTACAAATATGTCCTTGTGGTGGTTTGTGCATTCAGCAAATGGGTGGAGGCCTATCCCCTAAAAGACTGCACAGCAGTAAGCACAGCACAAGTGATGCTAAAAGAGTATTTCTCCCGTTTTGGCTTGCCACGTGTCATATGGTCTGATAACGTCCGCATTATATTGCGGCCGTGATATCACAGATTTGTGCAGGCCTCCAGATTGATAAAAGATTCCACTCGGCCAGGCACCCGATGATTGCCGGTCTTGTGGAACGCCAAAGCGGTATTTTAAAGAACAAGCTAAATAAAATCTGTGTAGGGAGTAAGTTGAGGTGGCCTGACGCATTGGCACTAGCTCTGTTGTGCATGCGAACCTCTGTGCAGGCAAAGACTGGACTCTCCCCTTATGAAATAGTCATGGGGAGACCAGCAAATGTTTGGAGTGCCCCGCAACCTAGGAGATTGAGGGACATTGAATACCCTTTGCTCATTACATACTGTAAACTGTTAACTCAGAACTTGCGTTTGATTCATCAGCAGGTGCAGGAGGCTCTTCCTGTCAGATATACCGGCCCAGGGCATTGTCTGCAGCCTGGAAACTGGAACCTGGACAAGAATTTTGACCGAAAATCTTCACTTGCACTGTGTTGGAAGGGGCCTTACCAGATCCTCCTGGCAACACAGACTGCAGTCCGAGTGGATGGTCGCAAGTCATGGATCCATGCCACGCATACAAAAAGAATTCCATTCCCTTTGAAAGAGCTGCCTGATCCGAACGCCGAAAGAGAAACAGCTGCACTTGATCACAAAGACACCATCTCCAGTTGTCTGGGGAGAAGGGCCTGGGGAGATTGCAACAAGGATGAAAGGTCCAAAGGTGCCTCAGCCTTGCCCGACTGCTGCCGCATCATCACTCATTGCATCACAGGCTGACACTGAGCCTGCCTCTAGAAATGAAAATGCATTATTCATTGATCACACAGTACCTGGAGCGATAAGGTACAACCTACGTTTTCAAAACCGGAAGTGATCTGATCTGCGTGTTTGTTTTGCCTCTATTCCCAACACAGATGAAATGGGAATCGGAGGCTTAGGGAAATGGAGCGTATGAGCTGTATCAATCAGACCTTCCAGGATTTTGCGGCATGAAATGGCAAATTTTGCGGCACAAACCTTTATTTATTGCGGCATTTTTGCGGGACATTTTGTATTAACTGGAGGGTGTAAGATTGCCACATTGCAGGAAATGGGCACAGTGCAAGGCTACAAGAGAGCCAGGGTATCATTATTATCTATCTTTTGTATTAATTTAATAGGAAGAGTCCCAGATGTCTCTGGCTTGGCAGAACAGTGTTCGATTTGGCTACATTTTTGGTTTAATGTGCATGCCTATTTAATAGTATTAACTAAATTGATTATCAGTTGTAATGCTGAAAATATTTCCCTTCTATGTTCCCCAAACACCCACACACCTCTCTCACCAACGCACATCACACATCTAACCAACTCCCCATCACAACTTGCCTTCCCGAACCTCTTACTCTGTCATACAAATACTCACGTGCTATGTCACACTGTCAAGTCACAATTTGCACTCGCTAGCCCCTGCCACACTCCAAATCATACTCTCAACTCACACTTTACAATTCCTCCAGCAATATACTGTCCTTCATTCTTTTGTGCTGCTTCTGCATCTTGCATCCTTTCTCCCATTCTATCGCACTGTTCACTCATCCTTTTTCCCTATCTGCAGCTCACTGCCTCTTTCCGGCCAACCGCTTCCTCTCTGCTTTCTGGCTCACTGACCACACGCTCCCTCTACTTTCTGTTCCTCCGCTTGCTCTCAGATTTCTGGCCTACTGCATCACTGCTTCCTCTGCTCTCTTGTGCACTGCTTCCTCCTCTGACCCTCTGCTCTCCCTCTGCTTTCTTGCCTATCACTTCACATCTCACCCATCACTCTCCCTCTCTCTCCTTTCCCTTTCATAGTGTGACCATTTGAATTTTTTTTTTTTAAATGTAGATTTTGACCCAGGTCCTCAAAAAATGCAGCATTTAAAAATAGAGCCGAGGATATGCTATTTTTAGACAACCCATTTTTGGAAATGAGCAGGTCACCTTATTCTCAAAGGTGACTGGCGCATTTCCACAAGCTTGAGCTGTAGCGCAAATTGTGCGCTGGCCAGCTGCCTTGAATAGGGTTCTGGGTTGTTTGCCCGAAGTGTAATTATTTGCGGCGGAATTGACCATAGTCAATTCCGTCACAAATTGATTTGCACTTTAGCCAAACAACCCAAAATGTACCTTCACCACCACCCTACCCCCTCCCCTATTAACTGCTTGGTCGCTGCCGCATCCCCTGCAACCCTGCAGTGTCAGATCCGTCCCTCTAACGCGGGTTGGATCTGACTCCGCAGGGGCCCTTTTTTCGTAATTTATTTTTTCGGTCCCCCGCCTCCAATTTTGAGGAAGCGGGGGACACCCCTGCAACCCCAAGCCCAAACATACTGAACATGGGGAGCGGGTGACACCCCCACAACACATGTTCGGTATTTATAAAAATCGATCGAATGGTACTGGCCGAAATAGGTCAAATTGTTCCTTTTTATCGATTTTTGTCAGTCAAAATGGGTAGTACCTTGAATAGAAGCGCTCTACCGACAGTGTTCTGCACCTCTCAGCGCCTTTCACAGGGACAGGCCCTTCAGGGGCCTTCCACTGTAAAATGTGACCCAAAAAACACCTTTGTATCCTGTTTGAGGAACCGAAATGCAAGCAGGATGACAGCAGCGGTTCATACCTTAAAAGAAATGCAAGCACGGTCAGGAAAGACCCTGTCATGCAGTGGCACCCCCACATCCAGTGCGCCTAGGGTTGCCTACAATTTCTGCACATTTAAAAGTGCATCTTGCTTGGAAAGGTGGGATGCGCTTTTAAATTGGCAGAAACGCCCCCTGATTTGCTCAAGGATGTGAAAAAGGGCATCTGAATGGGCGTGAATATAAAATGTGCCCATTCAGGTGTCCCTTGTGGATTGGGCTGCTCTTTTTTTGGGTGCAATTGATGAGATGTGTTAGTGCATTTCATTTCTTGCGTAAAAAAAAAAACTTTTGAGAACCTGGCACCCTGAGTATTTTTTTTTTCTAACATTAGTTTTTGCACATTTATTTTTTTTAAATAAAAAATAATGCTATTTTTGCGCAAAACAGCTGTTTTGCAACATTTTGCGGGATCGCAAAATCGCTATAAGCTGGAGGGTCTGATCAATCTGCATCAAATTGAATGCTCTGAAACACGGTTTCCCGGTGCTACCTATGGAAAGTGAATGGCCAATGCAAGACTGTGCGGACAAGCGGTGAGGCATATGGTACCAACACAATTGATGCTTGCAATGGCCCTTTCTGGAGCACTGCGCAAAATCACATAAGCTTGCTATCATTTATTAAGCAGGCTAACCCAAACTAACCCAAACTGCCCTGAGCACTTTGCTGCTATTTGAACGCTTTGCTGTTTCACGTGTGTTGCTGTGGATAACTTTTTACGACGAACATTGCTGAGATAAACATTGCAGACAATGCCTACACTTACTACTGCTCCCTCCTGCACCGACGCTGATGATATTGTAGATAAAGAGACTAAACATGTTCCTAGAAAAATTTGGTTGGGAAAAAATATGCTAATAATCATGATACCGCTTTGCCTTGTATTTACATTGGTCCCAATATTTTGGTATCTGGAAACTATGCATCCTTTAAACTTTCTTTTGCCTGCTACCAATGCTCCTACCACATGTAGCCCAGTACATGTGCTCTCTTATACTCTTGCCCCACAAGAAGAGAGACACAGAAGAGGGTACAATAATAACACATTGCTTTAGATTACGAATATGACTCCTGCTATTCTGAATACATCTAACTGCTGGGTCTGCTCTCATTTACCCCAGCATGGTGGAAAAGGAATGGGTTGGTATGTGCAGCCATTACCGCTTAATACATCATTTTATGTATCATTGAGTGCATTATTTTATGGAAAGTGGAATAACAGTGATACTGGTCAATTGGATGGAACAAACATGGATGAGTTCGAAAAAGTGGTAATGGAACCAGTGGGTTGTTCCATATTTAACAGGGCAAGAATAATAAAACCAATGGCAAACCCAGTAGATAGGCTCTTTGTGCCTTACAAATCCTCTGTAATCACTTTTCACATGGCTCCCCTAAGGAATAAGGATGTTGTGCCTTCCTCCTATACTATTAGTTACAGTCCACGTACTGTCCCATTTTGCTTACGAAAAAAGGTTCCTATTTAGTGGGAACGTTTACTAGATGTATGAATATAGCAGTGCTTGAAAAAGAAGAGGAACCAATATATGTAGGTGATCCTGTTTATTTTATATGTGGAGAGCAGGCCTATCCCTGGCTACCTAGAAATTGGGGAGGGACCTGTTACTTAGGAATACTTTTCCCTGGTGTATTCCTTTCCAAAACATCCGACATATCGAAACTATCCAGATCTAGGCCACAGCGAGATGATACAGGACTGATTGCAGGTGATATAGCATAGTCATTTATACCATTTTGGGGACAAGCAATAAATTCATGGAATATAAGGAAATTGTCGAAGGTGTTAGAAAGGACGATAAATGGAACTACTGATATACTCTATAATATGACACTAGAAGAGAAAGCAGTTAGATTAATGACACTTCAGAATAGAATGGCTCTTGATATAATTTTTGCTGATTGTGGCGGTGTGTGCAAAATCGTGGGGTCAGTGTGCTGTGTATTCGTAATTCACTCCTCCCCTATGATTTTTGAAGCGATTAAGAAATTGCACGTCCTAAATTCTGATATTCATGTTCCCACAGGTGGTTGGAATCTAAAGATAAGCACATGGATTTGGGAACTACTGCGTTCATGGGCATGGAAACTAATTGCAATTTTAGTAACGGTACTTGGGATCCTCATGTTCTGCTGTTGTTGCATACACTGCCTGCCAATCTTCCGTTCCGAAATTACAAATGAATGTGTACACGCAATAAAAGCGAAACCCACTCACATATTAAATGAAGGTGCAAATAACAAAATTGAAACAATGAAGGAATTCATGTCAATTAATGTTGAAGATGACGATTATAGTAGCATGCATAGTTCAGAATTAGATACATGGTCAGATGAAGATGAGATGTATGGATGATGCTCTTGGCTTACGGCCAAAAGGAGGGTTTGTTAGTCCAGAAACAACCCCAATCATGTTTAGTATGTATATTATGTTGGCCAGAAACCAATCGCATCATGTGACAAACATCGCAAATACAGGATCATCAATATAACCGGAGGGCGACCATTTTGTGTAATATCCGCCATTTGCTTTTTCTTTCCTTCTGTCAAACCCTTTGCAAATTGTATTTTATTCCAAAAGCTCATACAGGGCGCGAGGCCACAGACTGCATGTTGAAGGATCAACCCGGACAGGAATGCCAAACAGTACAAAAATACATTTGTATTTGTGTTTGTATTTATTTTATTTATAAAGCGCAGCCAGGCCCGGGGGCATACGGGCGCGTAAGATAGATCTGGTTACAGTTACATTTGAATGCAAAAAAGGTTACGTTGCGGTTACAGGTAGGTACATACTTAGCATTACAGATACATACAAACATAGTCTAAAATAAATACCTTAATTACAAAATGTACCGTCGAAAGACGGTCGTTCTGGGATCTGGAAGGTTAGGCAGTCATGGTGTCATAGTGTCTATGTTGTGAAGCCAACGCTTCGTGTTGCGTTTGAATAGGTTAAATGAGGGTTCAGACCTAAGGTGCGCAGGGAGTGTGTTCCATAGTTTCGAGGCTTGTACGGGGAAGCTGGCTCCACCCGAGTTATGTAGTTTGAATCTCGGTATGGACATAGTGTTTGCTTGAGCTGCTCTAAGTGGTCTTGATGATGTGTGGGGTGTGAGTTGGTTGGTGAGGTAGGCTGGTGCAAGGTTAGCCCTGGCTTTGTGTGTGAGGGCCAAAGTTTTGAGGGATATTCTGTGCTCTACTGGGAGCCAGTGTAGATTGCGTTTAGTCTCAGAGATATGCGACTTTTTAGGGATATTGAGGGCAGCCCTAATGGCATTATTTTGAATTACTTGGAGTTTGTTGATATTTTTGTGGCTAGTGCCTAAGTAAAGGGCATTACAATAGTCTATTTTGGACAGGACTAATGCTCTACCAAGAGTAATGCAATTGGGCGAAGAGATGAACGGCCTGCATGCAGTGATCAATTTGCAAGTGTAGGTGGCTGATGATGCTACTGCATTAGTTTGTTTGGAAAAGGATAAGGTGGCATCAATGTAGATACCAAGTGTTTTAGTGTTGTTTGAGACGGGGATGAGATTACCATCTATGGAGAAGGATTTGAAAGCATAGTTTAGATTTTTTTGTTTGGTGTGGGTACCAAGGATAATCAGCTCAGTTTTCTCATCTTTGAGACAAAGTCCATGATGTGCCATCCATGCTTGTATTACTGAGTATATTTCATTGAGAGTTTTGCTGTCTGTTTCATAGTTACCCGAGAAAGGAATGAGTATCTGGGTGTCGTCCGCATAATTGGTATACGTGACACCCATATAGTCAAGGATATCAAAGAGGGGCTTTGTGAATACATTATAAAGCGTCGGGGACACACAAGAGCCTTGCGGGACTACACAAGGTACTGGTGAGGGTTCAGCAGAATCAGTGGGAGAGAAGACCCTCATGGTTCTGTTCGCCAAGAAGAAGCTGATCCAGGCAGTGGCTGTGTCTGAAAAGTATGCTGCAGTTTTCAGGTGGTGACAAAGTGTTTGGTGGTTGACCAAATCAAAAGCTGCTGACAGGTCAAGCAGTAAGAGGAGTGCAAGTTTGCCATTGTCTTTTAGGATTTGGATCTGGGTAGTGAGATCTATTAATGCAGTTTCCGTGCCGTGTCTGGGTCGGAAGCCGGATTGCTTAGTCCAAGAAGATTGTTCGATTCTAGGTAGGCCTGTATTTGCAGATAGGCTGCTCTGTCCAGTATTTTTAATAAGAAAGGTACGGTTGTTATGGGCCGGTAGTTAGACGGGTTGGTTGGGTCAAGAGTAGGTTTTTTGAGTAGTGGGATGACCCAGGCGTCCTTTAGGTTGTCAGGCACTACTCCGGATTTGAAGGAGGCATTAATGAAGTTGGTAATAAATTGTGCCAGATCGTGTGCTGCTGCTTTGATGATCGGGGCAGGGCAGGCATCACCTTGGCAGTTTGATGGTTTAAGTTTCCTAATGATGTTTTCTACTTCCCAAATTGAAAGGGGTGAGAAACTGAATGGCTTACAGGTAGACTTAAAGGTAGGTGATTTATTAGGAAGTTGTTTGTAGTCAGGGTCAGCTAGTAGCAGGGATTTTTTCACATTGATTGTAGATTGTAGGCGAGCTATTTTGTCTAATAAGGCCTTCTGAATGTTACTAGACCATAGTGCATCAGTAACACATTTGTCAGTAGGGGCAATAGGGGATTCTAATTCTTTTAAGATCTTGAAAAGTTCTTTTGTGTTGGATTCCGCTTGCGTAATCCTTTTGTTGTAAGTGTCTTTTTAGCAAGAATGATGGCTTCTTTGTAGCTAGTGGATGCTAAGGTTAGTTCATTCTTATTGGTTGCTGTAGGGCACTTTTTCCAGTGTGCCTCTGCAGTTCTCTTAGTTTTGCGTAGTTCTCTTAGCTGCGGCGTGAACCATGTATTAAGGTGGCGCTGTGGTTTAGGTTTCCGCAATTTTAGGGGGGCGATGGTGTTCAGTGCTTTGAGAATTGCCTGATTGTAGATATCCACTAAGACTGTCGGGTCAGAGTCTGAGTCAATATTGTTCAGGAGGGGGAGTAGTATCGGTAGGAGTTTGTCAGGTGTAATGTCTTTCTTATTTCTCGTGCTGGTAGCTGGGGCGATGATAGGAGCTGGGTGGTGTGTGATGGCTTTGATGGAAAAGGTTATTTTATGATGATCCGACCAAATGCAAGGATCATTGGATAAAAGACCAATAGAGCAGTTGAGGTGAGTGAGCCAGTCCAGTGTTCTGCCTTTGATATGAGTGGGCTCATGAATAATGTGGGTGTGACCCAAGTCGGATAACGTGTTGGCTAGATCATGGGCGTTAGTATTCTTGGGTCGTTAAAGCAAAGATTAAAATCCCTGAGTAGGATAGTTTGTGAATTAGGTTTAGTGTCAGTGGTTATGAGTGATGCAATATCCTCTATAAAAGAGGAGATGGGACCTGGTGGTCGGTAAATAAGGTGCATAGTTGCCGTATGGTTAGATGATAGAGGTAGTTTGATGGACAGGGATTCAGCAGAAGGGATTTGAACGTCCTGGATGACTCTAATGTCAAAGGTATTTCTGAATATGAGGGCGAGTCCACCTCCCTTCGTCTGGTTAGTGTTTCTGTCGCATCTAATAATAGCATAATTGTTAGGTATAGCAAGGGCCAGAGATGGACCGGAGGCAGCATTAAGCCAGGTTTCCGTGACTGCGAGGAGATCGAGCTTTTCATGAGTTATAAAGTCAGCGATGTCCAGGGCATGGGCAGGGAGAGACCTAGCATTTAGCAAGGCTGCTTTGATGAGTGAGTCTTTTGCAAGGGTTTTTTGTGGTGGTAAAGGTTGGTCATGCAAAAGGATAGGGGCTAGTTTGCTGTCTGAATTAATGGCCAGATTAGCAAGGTTGTGGTCGGTATGCAGATGTTTGATGCTACTGTAGGTGTGCGGTTGGGTTTTTTTTTTTCTTAGTCTAGAATTTCTGGTTAAAATGCTAGGGTGGTGAGAGCATGGCGAGGTGGGTGGGATGGTTCTTGAATGTAATCTAAGGTTTGTATTAGTAGTAGTAGTTGGTTAGGTGTTGGTCTGGTGGCAAAGTGACGTATCCAGAGTGCTGGATCATCTAGGTACGGGTTTGCAGGTGTCATGGTGCTAGACCACGAAGTGAGGGTAATAGTTACCTTGCAAGTGCTGGAGTATGTGTCTTGGTTGGTATGTTGGTCAGGTTGAAAGGTCCAGCGTCTAGTGTAAATGTACAGTATTTGGAGGAGAGTAGTTAGGCACCAATACATGGTGTGGGTAGTGTTGCTAGTGGGCAGGAGTTGAAAACTTCAAGTATGTAGTACTTTGGAATGTGTTAAGAAACAGTACCGTGTTAACAATAGTGGTCACTGACGTTTGTTAAGGTTGCTGTAGTGATAGGGCTACAGCTTTAATTCCAGTTAGTCAATTGGCTAAGTGATAGAAGAGTGGTATCTCGGTTAAGGATGGAGACAATTAACCAAGAATTGTACCTAAAGGCAACACCTAATTGTACGATGGGCGAGATAGGTAGTATTGCATGCCAGGCGGCGCATGTGATCTAAGTGTAAGCCAATTTGGGTAAATGCAAAGGCTAGCATCAGGTGAGGACAATTGTCTAACCTAGCATCAACAAAGCATTGCATAGTATAATTCAGGGGAATTTGCAGGAGGCAGAGGTTAGCATCAAAGGAGAGCAGTTGGCTAATATAGCTTCAACATAACATCACAATATATAAGTCAGGCGAATTTGCAGGCGGCAAAGGCTAGCATCAAGGGAGAGCAGTTGGCTAATATAGCTTCAACATAACATCACAAAATATAAGTCAGGCAAATTGTCAGGAGGCAATGGCAAGCCTAGCGGGGTTATATGCATTGGGTGAAGGGTAGCAACCGATAAAAACCCACTGAAGTAATCGCATGCTACATTGTTTTCCTCCCTCACAAAGTCCTTGGAGGCAAGCAGGAACAACATTTAATCAGCGGCCCAGGTGCCGGCCTGTCTTACTGAAGCTGTAGCATAGGCAGTTAAAGCGTGAATTATATTCTTCTAGCGGTCTTCCTTCGCGGATCTGCCTCAGAGCAGGCTGACCCCTAGTTCATGAATAGAAACTGGTAGATAACATACGAAGGAATTTGTCTCTCTTACGAACATGATATCCTTGCTGAACAAGTGCTTTATGTTCTCAATAACAAAGAACTGTGCCTGAAACTATTGCTAAAATAAGTATAATTAGATTGAATAAGAAACTTGTCATAATGTGTCATAACTGTCATACTTGTCAATCACCGAACCCTAGCTCTAGAAGATACATTATGGGAGGTTTGATCTGCCTTCAAAGATTGCATGTTTGTATATATGTTAGCGCTTGAGCGATGCTCGCTCTCTTTCGTCTCACAAGGTCTGGGTGACACACGTTGCGAGACAATAGACCCCAGTCAGCCGACTGAGCATACTTTGAAATTAACCATATTCTTTGGAAAATTGAACCTCGTGTCTGCATGTCACTTGTGTATGGTAATTGTGCCTTAGTTTCCATATGCGGGGGTCTTTACGGCCTAGCATACTAGCTTATAACACTCAGGAGATTTTAATGTCTTTTTTAAACAAATATTTATACTTTCACCGATTCACTCAGGTCCCCCTCCTCCGGGCTCAGACCTTCCTCTGTAAGGCAGTTCTGGCTTCCCTCGATCGGGTGCGAGCCTTCAAACCGTGTGCATCACACTTGTTACTTTGCAATCTTTCACGCTTTCACTTTGAAGTAATTGCCAGTTCAATACAGAGACATATGATAGGTGATCGTGTCTCGCCGGGTCACTATGTTATATTGTAGAAAGTGCATTTACTTTCAACAATCCGGCTTCTCTTTCCCACAGCTGCTGTCCTACGCGCAACCCACAATACTGGATACAGTTCTAAGGTTTATACAGGCCTCCTCTCCCGAGGACTTCTGGTATCCACAGTTCGTGGTTAGCATCACAGGGCTAATAATTCCTTAGGTTAGCTTTATACTTCATTTCACCTTTTGCCAAAGACTTTCGACTGTACGAGGGTGGAGCTTGTACCCTTTCGATAACACAACAAGCACTTCAAATGTTAATGCCCTTTTCATTTATCAACACAAGCTGGTCTCCCATTTCCCTCACTGACAGTGGCTTATACAGTTTATCAATACCTTCTGTCTAATCAAATCTTTTGGCCCAGCACGGCTCGCCTCCTTTCAAGACCTCAAACCGCACATGAAGGAGGTACTACTGTGACCTTCTGCAGTCGCAGGGAATTGCCCCTTTGGGATTTTGCAGCGGCCTTCACCCAGCAGCTGGTAGAACCACAGCCTTTCATTCGGCTCCTGGTCGAGTTTGCTTTGCTTCCATGGTTGGGTCGTGTTCCTGGGATTTCCTGCCCTTCTATTCTGCTGGCCATACTCACTTTGGTTGCCCTTCTCGCTGTCCAGTCATTTGGTCGACAGACAAATGATCGACAGACAAATGTTCGACGCAATTTGGTCGAAAGACAAATGGTCGATTTTTTTTTTATTTATATATATATTTTTCAGGTTTTCGTTTAGGGAAAAAAAGGTTTTTTTTAGCAAAAAAAGTGGGTTGGGGGACCCCCCCAAAAAAATAAAATAAGTGAAAATACAAAAAATAAATTCGACCATTTGTCTTTCAACCAAATTGCATCGACCATTTATCCTGTCGACCATTTATTTTCGGCCAAATTACCTGTAACCGCCCTTCTCGCCTTGTTCTCCTGGTGCTCTCATGCTCCGCCTTTTATCCCAGTGGGGAAAGGTAAAAGGATTCAGGTGTGAATTGGCAGGATCAAGTGCCTGACTCTGCCTGACCCTGATAGTGGGACATGTCAACCAGACTGGCTGTGTGTGAGTCTGTCCTCCCTTCAAGGTTGGGTCTATGTAGCAGATTGTGTGTAGGAAAGGGGGTTGGGTGGGGTAAAGTTCCTAGATAGTACATGGAACATGGAGGGTTTATAGGGAAATGGGAAAGTGGATACTGCATCTATCCTCCGGGTGCCCAGGGAACTCTCATCCAAGTGATCCACCCACACTGGTCCACCCCCAGGAACTAGATCCAAAGGCGATGGCTGTTTCCTTGCCACCTGGATGACAGTTCCCAAGGGACTGAGCAGTGAGACACCCTTTGGTTTCCCACAGTGCCCAGAATGAAAGACAAGGTATTACACAAAGAAATGGCACCAGGGACAACATTCACAATACAATTAGAAGCAGCCCTCACAAGGAAGGACGTGGTCATTTTATATGCAACAGACGAAGAGAGTACAGCGCGGCATATGTCCTATGCATGGACCCGACATTAAGACTAACAGACTTGACAGATGAACAATCGTTCTGAGAGGACAAGGAGGAGGCATGGATGGTATTTCAGATATGCATCCCATGTCAGGTAAATATAGACAAGAAACTGCTCCCCCAGAGGATGCAGATAGTGGGCACATTATCCGTGTAATCGAAGGGCAGGGCTTGGTGATTCATTCAAGATCTCTGATCCTTGAACAATGTAGTGGAAGCAGAGTTTCCACTCATACCAAACCCAGCCACCATATTGTGTAACATCCTGTGAGGAGTCAGGAATGATACTCTGAAACAAGTTAGACATTATTTGGCTAAAGACTTTTATTAGAACATAAACGGGTTGGGAAAAGGGCTTGCTGTCCTTGCTGTAGCAGAAATGCCATAACTGGTCTTACAAATAAGAATCTGTCAGTGTCAGAATGTCCAAAGCAAAACTGTCCTGTGTCAAAAGTACTATTCTGACCCTCACACTCTAAATAAATGAATTCTAAGGTGAAAAGGATAATGCCTTTGGCCTAGAGTGTCTTGTAAATGGTCAAAGGAATGGTGAAAAAGAATGTATAACTTCAACAAAGACTCTTTCAAGGATAAGTATCCTTGCTCCAGAGGGTTCTCCCCTTCCCCTGGATTCTTCGTCACTTTCTGGGTTTACAAATAACAGTTCTTGATGTTCTTTTTGGTCAACAACAAAAGTTATCTTCAAACTGATTTTCTTCATGTAGGGTTGGTACACCTGGTGTACTCTCCTGCTAGGATGTTTGTCCCCACAACCTATTGATGCCTGGTATACTTCCCTGCCAGGACTTTTCATCCGTGTGCTCCTGCTCACTCTCCCACCTTTTATGGGTTTGTCTTTTTGCCATATTGATTAATATATTTGTTTTCTTACATGTGGCCTCTTCAGCATCTTTCTCATATGCTTGCAACATGCATTGTCAAACTTGAAAGACTCTCCTTTTAGAAACCTGCTCTTTCTCCGGTTTTATAAACCGTTCCTTTAATTTCTCACTTTTGGCTTTGTTATGTATAATTCTGTTAGTTTGGCGTGTTTGGCGTGTTTGCCAATACGCCCCGGTATACGCTCTGTTCCTTCATGGTCTCACTGGTTCTTGATGGTGTTTCTTATCTCTTCTGTGATCTTCTGATGATGGTTTCCTACTGCTTTCTGCTTCACTACTATTTTTCCACTGATTTCCTGCTTCCGGAGGCTTCCGCTGCACTCGTCTGATTCGCATGGGATTCCGATGGTAAAATCGCTGCTCTCTGACACGCCGAACACCCAGGATCCCTGCGCTCGCTTCTAGCATTCTTGCTGCGTGTCACCTGCTTCCAGCTGCCTTCTCCCTTCAGCTCCCCGAGCCAGTTGGCTTCACAGACGTCTTTCCGCACAAAAAGAAGCAACCCGCTCCTGCCAGCAACTTCCTCTCATTCCTTGCTCTTGCGATTTAAATATCCTGGGCACAGGTGTTCGCTCGTTGCCACAAGAGCACTGCCTCTGCTGGTGGATTCCCATGCTCTTCACTACTCCGCTCCTCTTCCTTGTCCCAGTGTTGTGGGGATTGTGGGAGTAGTAGTCCCTTCCTGAAACCACGGTACGGATGTTTGCAATGGGTTTCAAAGACAAACTAGATTTGGAGGCAGAGTAGGTGGACTTGACTAAAGTGTCTTTCTTCCATTTACAAGGCCGGTTAGATTTTGGGAGTTGGCCTTTGAATTGCAACAAAAAGGTTTTACTACTCTCCATGGATGGAAGAGGGGAGGCCTTACAATAAGCTATTACGGCATGGTGCATCAGAGGTGTATCTTCCGAAAGGAAAGAGGGGTACTATGTCTCACCCAATGATACCATAACCCTCTCCCAGAGGTTGTCTCACCTCATATGATCCTCTCTTATATAACTGCCCCCAGGGTCAGGATCATATAGTGGCTACAGTGCCCTGGCCACATGGGATGAGGTCACCGCAGGGAAAGTAGTCATGATGCTATCGGATTCATCACAATCCCCACAGAAGTGACATGCTTCACAGTTATTAATTTGAAGAAGGCGTTCTTTTCCATCCCATTGCAACTGAATTCACAGTATCGTACAGAGGGACTAGGTTCCAGCACACTCGTTTACCACAAGGTTATTGCAAGTCACCTAGTGTGTTCAGGGTGATCCAGATGGACCCAAGTAACTTGCAAATGCTCAGCACATTCATCCAGTAGGTGGATGATCTCCTGGTGTGCAGTGCAATGGAGGACCAGTGCAGGAAGGACTCTGTGACACTACTGACATTACTGAGAGAGAAAGGATAGAAGGTGATAAGGAGAAAATACAGTACTGTCAAAAAGAAGTAGTGTACATAGGCCATATTTTTTTTTTCACTTGTTTTTAATCAAATGTGATTTTTCCAAGATTGATTTTGTATCAAATCAAGGGTATGACATGCCGTCAGGTCATCTTAAGATCAAACTTCCCAGCAACACTGAGATGAGGATCTTGATCCTTCTTCATCAATTAAAATGAAAGATAACAATCTAAATGTAGGGATGGACGCCTTTGCTTGTTAAGGCGAACTCGGCAGACCGCGGTTATGTGTGACTGAGCTTTGGCTTCGTTCTTGCTCGGTCCTTTGTCTGTTAATAGTTTTTAGTGCCAAGTCCACCATCTTTTTACGGTTGCCAAGGACCATCTTGTGGTTTCTCGTGAAGAATCAGTCGGTTCCAGACCATGTCTTCGCCTATGATTGCCGATCCTGTGAATAAAGGCCAGAGGTACACAGATCTGTATTGCCTCATTTTTGGGCATGACATTACCAGATGTCTCAATGTTTCAGGGTGCTCCCGGATTTCTTTTTTTTTTTACCAACAATTTGATTTTCACAAGCACAGTTACAGACATGCATGTATCAAAAAGTAGCAAACAGTAGCACAACCCATGTCTTCCCTTTTTTTTGGAGTCCATTCCTCATGAATTCTAACTGTTAAAACATCCCCCCCCTCCCCCTCAACAAACTTTCCAACTTTCAGGTGGAGTACTACAACTGTTCAGGCTTTCTTGAATATTCCATGGGTCAGATCTCCTTTCCCCCCCCCGTTCAAGGTTCATATTAATTATTAGATGACAGACACTTTGCGGAGTAATTTAGGTTTAAAGTACATCTGTTCTCTATCGTCTGTGACCTCATGCAACGGCATCGAAGTGTTCAGGTATTTCGAGTAGGAGCCATGGGCTATTGCTGTTACTTTTTCCATTGCCTTCACGCCTCGTAGTCTCACCCACCACATGGCTACTACCTGTAACGCTCACCTGATTCTCGCAGAGGCGCCGGTCTTGACTGGGCGACTACCGTATCTTCAAAGGTGATGTGTAGCACCCGGTTGGCTCTTTGGGCTGGACCTCTGTGCACTGTATGCCTGACGTGTAGAGTAAGATGTCTGCAGATAGAAAATATGGGGTTAATTAACTGGGGTTATTGGGGTGTCCCCATCTCTTTCCTCTTCTCCTCTCCTGTAGACCCCCCAAAGGTTAACGCTCTCACCTTAGGTAAGTGAATGCCGAGCTCTCCATCTGCCTCGGGGCAGGGTGCTGTAACCAGTTTCTTCACTGGATAGGTAGCGCAGGCCTCTTGACTTCAGAGGACTGCTGTCCGTCGTTTACTGCACGAACGGTAAGTTTCGAGTCATTCAAATGTCTTTAAAGTCTTTAGTAATGATGTCTCTTGTTTTGCAGGGTTCCGGCGATGGCGGATGACTGGCTGAAGTGAGTTGAAGATGGAGCCCGTGTGATGAATAGAAGCGCCTGGAAGCACGTAAGTAAGCGCTTGTTGCCTGCTTCACTATGCGCTCTAACTGTCTTTTTATTTTGCAGGTACGAGTTCGGAGCGGCTGCAGGGTGCCGGAATACCCACTGGATTAGATGTGGAAAGGAGTAATGGCACGTGAGTATTAAAGTTCCCCAATGTCTTTAAACGCACCTTGTTTTGTCTTTCAGATGCGGGATGCAGCGCCGAAGGCCTCCGGAGCGTGCGAAGAGTTGGTAAACTTTTGTCTTTCAGATGCCGGAATGCAGTGTGAAGACCTCCGGAGCGCACGAAGAGTAGGTAAGACTTTGCCTTTCAGATGCCGGAATGCTAACCTGTTCTTTCTTGTCTTTATAGGTGTTGCTGAAGACTGGATTCAGGATGGTAAGCCTTTGCCTTTCAGATGCCGGAATGCTAACCTGTTCTTTCTTGTCTTTATAGGTGTTGCTGAAGACTGGATTCAGGATGGTAAGCCTTTTTCCTTAGGCCCAGGACCGGATGCAGAAGACACGATGAGCGTTCTGCTGCAGAGGTTGCAGAATAACGCAAAGCAAGATTCATCCACCGGGTGTGGTTTAAATAGCCTCCTGTAGTGCTTAGGTGTCTCCTTCCACAGCCACGCCTAAGTAAGAAAAGAGTTCCTGGTAAGAAAAGAGTTCCTGCCTTCCAGAAGAGTTCCAGTGTTCTGAATCTAGGGAGTGGCTCCAGCCCCACCCAACAGGAAAAGTAGTTCCAAACAGAAGAGGATCAGAGGCTCAACTGGCAGGCAAGTAAGCAGCATGGTCTGCTGAAGGTAAGTCCACCCAAGCATTATGAGCCCGGCGCTTCCAGCGCTGGGACTGGGCATATTTATGAGCCTGGTGCCACTGGCGCCAGGACTGGGTCCAAAAGGTCCCAATTGGGACTGGTTGGCACTCGGAACCTGGGTTATGGATCTGCTTCCAAGGGAGTTGGGAAAACCCTGACCTTTTGGAAGCAGAGATCATGACAGTACCCCCCCTCAAGGCCCCTCCCAAACCGGGCTTCTCCGGGGGTTTTGGCTTGTCAGGAAATGTTCGGTGAAATCTTTTGATTAGGCGAGGAGCGTGGACATATTCAGCAGGTTCCCAGGATCTCTCTTGGGGGCCGTAGCCTTTCCAGTCAATTAGGTAGAATAGTTTAGATTTGGAGATCTTGGAGTCCAGAATGCTTTTGACTTCAAACTCGAGTTCTCCATCCACTAGGATAGGTTTTGGAGATTTGGTTAGTCGGGTTTGAGGTTGCACGGGTTTTAATAGAGAGACGTGGAAGACCGGATGTATCTTCATGTGCGGGGGCAAGTCCAACTTGACCGCTACTGGGTTTACTATGGTAGTGATGGAATAGGGACCAAGGTATCTTGGGTTGAATGTGCGTGGCCCTTTTAGAGATAGATATTTGGTGGATAACCAGACTTGATCCCCTACTTGATAGTGAGGGGCTTCCTTCCGATGTTGATCTGCTCCTTTCTTGTATTGTTCTTTAGCCCTTTGAAGGTGAGAAACAGCTTCCTTAAAGGCTTGGGTGATTGTAGAATGCAGGTAGTCTACTGCTGGTGTTTCAAGATCTTGGAGGGGATCCAACTCCGAGGTTCGAGGGTGACTGCCGTACAAAAGAAAAAACGGGGTTTTCCCAGTTCCCGAATGGACAGAGTTATTGTAGGCATACTCGGCTATCCAAAGGATATCTTTCCAAGTTTTTTCAGTTTGTTGCAGCATGCAGCGTAAATACTGTTCCAGAGTTTGATTGGTCCTCTCGGTTTGTCCGTCGGTCTGAGGGTGGTGACTGGTCGATAGTCTCACATCAATTTGAGCCGACCGACAGCAACTTTGCCAAAAATGAGAAATAAATTGACTACCTCGATCCGAAATTAGAACCGAAGGAAAACCGTGCAGTCGGACGATGTTTTCGAGAAATTCTCGGGCCAGAGTTGCTGCTGTTGGCAAGCCTTTGAGCGGAATGAAATGCGCCATCTTGGAGAATAAGTCCACGATTACTAGAATCGTATTGTATCCGGAGCATGGAGGTAGATCGGTGATGAAGTCCATAGAAAGCGTATGCCAAGGGCGAGGTGGGATGTCAATAGGGCGTAAGAGGCCTGCTGGTCTTTCCTTTTGACTCTTGTTTTGGGCGCATACTCCACAGGACATTATAAAGTCTCTGATATCTTTTTTCCAAGACGGCCACCAGAAGTAGCGCTTGATCTTTTCTGAGGTCTTGGCTATACCGGGATGACCTTCCATTAAAGAGTCGTGATAACAAGAGATTACTTTTTTCTGTAAATCTGTGCTGGGTAGGTATAATCGTTCTTGGAAATACAATAAGTTGTCCTTTACTGCAAAGTCCTTTCCCTGCAGATGCCAATTCTGTATGTCTGCTGGAGTTACAAGTTGCCTGGCTTTATCCTTAACTTCCTCTATGGATTCTGTGGCGATTACACCCAGAATTCTTTGTTCGGGAATGATTGGTACAGGTTTAGGGTTGACCAAGTGTTCTTCCACTCCCATCCGAGAAAGGGCATCGGCTTTACCGTTCTTTGTACCAGGTCGATAGGTAATTATGAAGTCAAACTCGGCAAAGAATAATGCCCAACGGAGTTGTCTAGAGGATTGGGCTTTTGCGGTCTTCAAATATTGCAGGTTTCGGTGATCCGTAATCACAGTAACAGTGTGTCGGGCCCCCAGCAGATAATGCCGCCAAGCCTTAAAGGCAGACTTGATAGCCAGAAGTTCCTTGTCAGTAATCGTGTAATTGATTTCAGGAGGCGAGAATTTGCGGGACCGTTCTTGCTCGCCAATCGATCAGAGGATTGTGTTTCTCTAACCAAGGTATTCCTAGAATAATCTGAAACTGAGGGGCCTTGATCACATCGAACACGATCTTCTCATGGTGTCCATCTTGACTTACTAGCGTCACCTCTTGAGTGGTATGCGTTACTGGCCCGGAGGCTATCTCCGTACCATCCACCGTAGTAATGACGTCCTTTACAGCCTTGGGACAAAGAGTTAGATTCATCCTCAAAACCATTTCATGATCCACATAATTGCCGATGGCACCGCTGTCGACGTAAGCTTCAATTGCATGTAATCGATCCGGATTATCAGGGCTAATGAGGACCATAGGTATCACGAAATGCGAGGTCACGGAACTGGTTTTCACGCTCGGCAAGAGGACCTCTATTCTTGTCGGGCGAGGTCGTTTCCCTGCTCAGAGTTTGTAACTTTGGTAACTGCAGCTCCTACTGCCTTCTTGGCAGGTTTCACCGGACAGTCTCGAAGAAAGTGCCCTGAGTTTCCGCAATATAGGCATAATTGCAACTGTTTCCTCCTTTCCCGCTCCCTTTGTGTTAGAGGACCTTTCAGACCCCCTATTTGCATGGGTTGCCTGGAGTCTACTCCTTTGGAAGAAGTTGGCGGTTTGGAAAATACTCGAGCATCAAACTTGGAACGATCGGCCTTCCTGTTCTGCAGCCTGTGATCTATTTGAACGACCAAGTCTATATAATCCGAACAGTCTTGTGGGGGATTCACTACTTGGGCTAAAACGTCTTTGAGCTCTCCACGTAGACCTCTATAAAACAGCGTAATCCTTTTGTCCTCAGGCCATTGAGTTTCCACTATTAGTCTATTGAAAGATGCAATATAAGCCAAAAGGTCTTGATTACCCTGTCGCAACGAAAGAAGCTCATTGTCCAAGGCCTGCCCCTGTGAATGTCTTGCGAACAGTTTTTCCATACTAAGCTGAAAGGCTTGAAAATCATGGAGAACCGGATCATCTTGATTAACTAGAGGGATCGACCAGTCTGCCGCATTGCCACTAAGGTACGAAAGTACAAAAGCTACTTTTGCTTGATCAGTTGGAAAGGCTGCTGGCCGGCATAAGAAGTGCAACCGGCACTGATTGATAAATACTGCAAACCTCTTTGGGTCACTAGAAAATCGTTCGGGCGGAGCCAGAGGTACGTTCCCTCCTTAGAGCATTCGTTTCCTGATGAGCTGCATGCACTTCTGCCCTTAGTTCCCCAAGTAACCGGGCTAGGGGGTCAGTATCCGAGGTTTCCATAGCGCCTGGGCGAGAGTTTTGCGGTAGGCTTTGCGTTCTGTAACGCTCACCTGATTCTCGCAGAGGCGCCGGTCTTGACTGGGCGACTACCGTATCTTCAAAGGTGATGTGTAGCACCCGGTTGGCTCTTTGGGCTGGACCTCTGTGCACTGTATGCCTGACGTGTAGAGTAAGATGTCTGCAGATAGAAAATATGGGGTTAATTAACTGGGGTTATTGGGGTGTCCCTATCTCTTTCCTCTTCTCCTCTCCTGTAGACCCCCCAAAGGTTAACGCTCTCACCTTAGGTAAGTGAATGCCGAGCTCTCCATCTGCCTCGGGGCAGGGTGCTGTAACCAGTTTCTTCACTGGATAGGTAGCGCAGGCCTCTTGACTTCAGAGGACTGCTGTCCGTCGTTTACTGCACGAACGGTAAGTTTCGAGTCATTCAAATGTCTTTAAAGTCTTTAGTAATGATGTCTCTTGTTTTGCAGGGTTCCGGCGATGGCGGATGACGGGCTGAAGTGAGTTGAAGATGGAGCCCGTGTGATGAATAGAAGCGCCTGGAAGCACGTAAGTAAGCGCTTGTTGCCTGCTTCACTATGCGCTCTAACTGTCTTTTTATTTTGCAGGTACGAGTTCGGAGCGGCTGCAGGGTGCCGGAATACCCACTGGATTAGATGTGGAAAGGAGTAATGGCACGTGAGTATTAAAGTTCCCCAATGTCTTTAAACGCACCTTGTTTTGTCTTTCAGATGCGGGATGCAGCGCCGAAGGCCTCCGGAGCGTGCGAAGAGTTGGTAAACTTTTGTCTTTCAGATGCCGGAATGCAGTGTGAAGACCTCCGGAGCGCACGAAGAGTAGGTAAGACTTTGCCTTTCAGATGCCGGAATGCTAACCTGTTCTTTCTTGTCTTTATAGGTGTTGCTGAAGACTGGATTCAGGATGGTAAGCCTTTGCCTTTCAGATGCCGGAATGCTAACCTGTTCTTTCTTGTCTTTATAGGTGTTGCTGAAGACTGGATTCAGGATGGTAAGCCTTTTTCCTTAGGCCCAGGACCGGATGCAGAAGACACGATGAGCGTTCTGCTGCAGAGGTTGCAGAATAACGCAAAGCAAGATTCATCCACCGGGTGTGGTTTAAATAGCCTCCTGTAGTGCTTAGGTGTCTCCTTCCACAGCCACGCCTAAGTAAGAAAAGAGTTCCTGGTAAGAAAAGAGTTCCTGCCTTCCAGAAGAGTTCCAGTGTTCTGAATCTAGGGAGTGGCTCCAGCCCCACCCAACAGGAAAAGTAGTTCCAAACAGAAGAGGATCAGAGGCTCAACTGGCAGGCAAGTAAGCAGCATGGTCTGCTGAAGGTAAGTCCACCCAAGCATTATGAGCCCGGCGCTTCCAGCGCTGGGACTGGGCATATTTATGAGCCTGGTGCCACTGGCGCCAGGACTGGGTCCAAAAGGTCCCAATTGGGACTGGTTGGCACTCGGAACCTGGGTTATGGATCTGCTTCCAAGGGAGTTGGGAAAACCCTGACCTTTTGGAAGCAGAGATCATGACACTACCGGTCTTTGTTTATTCTTCCATGCCTGCGCCAAAGTGACTCTAGCTGCACTCAGCATGTGGGTGATAAGACTAGCTCTGACTCCAGAGTTCCTGTAGCTCCCTTCAACTGCTTCCCCCAATAACACCACCACTGGGTCTTGAGGCAATTGCACCCCGGTTATGTCCTTGATATGACTCAGGATCTCTTTCCAGTAGGTTTCTGCCACCGGGCAAGACCACCACATGTGAATCAGGTCCCCAGGTTGCCCACATTCCCTCCAGCAAGTATTGGGATACCCTGGGTTAATAGAGTGCATACGTGATGGTGTCATGTACCACCGTAGACAAAGTTTGTATGCCGCCTCTTTAATTGCATTGCATTTGGAACATTTAGCGGCTCTATGCCATATGCGACCCCAGTTCTCTTCTGAAATTGGTCTCCCCACATCTGCCTCCCATTTCTGCATATACGTAAGAGTTTTTTCTGGGTCCACTGCCCCCATCAACCGGTACAATATTGATACCCCTTTTTCAGGCTGACCTGCTTGTATCGTTAGTTCCAGCCCTACTGGGTCCCGAGTGGCACTTTCCCGGACCCCCGTATTGGAGATCCAATGCCTGAGTTGGATATAGTGGAACCGTTCTCCCTCCGGTATGTCAAACTGGGCCTTACAGTCTTCAAATGTGAGGGATACCCCGTCTGCATATAGGTCCCTCAGTAGCAGAGTTTGTTCCCTCCCTCCCCAACGTGCCCAAAAGTCGACCTGCATCCCTGGGGTGAAGTCTGGATTATGGGCAACCGGGGTGAGCGGACCTCCCCCACCTTCACTCCTCTACCCCTTAAGGCTTTGTCCCAATACCATAGGGTGGCTTTGGTTGATTCCAACAATGTACCCCTCTTGCCTCTGTGTCTTGCTGCTAAGAAGCCAAGGCTCCCCAGGGGAATTTTAGTAACGGCACTTTCGAGGGTTGTCCATCGGTTTTGACCTTCTCTCGTTGGCCATTGCAGCATGGGTGCTATCTGTGCCGCCCCTAAGTATGTTCGAAGCTCTGGGACCCCCAGACCCCTCCAACGCTTGTGGTCTAAATAGTACCTTCTTGGAGACTCTCGGCTTCTTCCCCCCCAAATGAAACACATAACCTCCTTTTGTAGTTTTTTGATTGCCGGGCCCGGGATACAGAGGCGTTGCTAGAGGGAGCTAAGGGGGCTATAGCCCCTGGTCTTTTGGTTGTAGCCCCGGATAGAATCTCAGGAGCTACAACCAAAAGGCTAGCTAGCCCCCAGTCCCGCCAGTTCCGAAATTAGCATAGCCCCAGGTCTTTTCCAGACCTAGCAACACCCCTGCCGGGATGCATAGTGGGAGCATGCCTACTACATACAGAAACCTAGGTAACAGGGTCATCTTGACTGAGGTTATCCGTGCCAGCCATGATAGCTCCTGCATATCCCACCGCTTCAAGTCTTCTGCCAGTGCTTTCAATAAGCCCGGGATATTAGCCCCGTATAGCCTCTCATATGTAGGGGTCAGTTGTATCCCTAGCTATTTTACCGATCTCCGTTCCCACCTCAGGGGATACCGGTTTTCCCAATCTGCCACTTTTTCTGTCCCCTCAGTGATGTTGAGTGCTTTAGATTGAGGATAGTTGATATGGAACCCAGAGACCTTCGTGAATCCCTCTAACAGATCTATGGCCTTTGGGAGTGAGTGTGCTGTGTCTCTCAGGAACATGAGAACATCATCCTCATAGAGAGCTACCTTTTGGGATTCCCCGGCCCCCGCCTCCACCCCCTGAATTCCCGGATCGGCTCGGGCCCTCTGCACCAATGGCTCCATGGCCATGGCGAGAATCAGTGGTGACAATGGGCATCTGTTACGCTCACCTGGTATCCACGGGGACGCCACCCAGCCCTGGTTGGATGATTTGCACTCTTGTACCCTCTCCCGGTCCTTTGGTAAGGCCTCTGGTTAAAGATGGGTCTGCAATATAGGAGAGCTGGATTCAATACCAGATTGTCTTTATGTTTTCCCACCTCCCTTGGCCTCAACTCCTTCCTCCCCCTTGGGCCTTCTCCTCACCTTAATATTGTAAGAGGTGGATTCTTCATCCTGCTCCTCGTGACAGGGGCGCGCAGATGTGGGGGGCAAGCAGCAACCAAGTTACTTCACTGGTGCAAGCCCCCTGTGGGAATCCAGGCCTGCTGCGACTCCATAGGTTTGCTGCTTTACAGTCTTTATATGCAGTTCTTATGTTGCTCTTAGTTCGAATAATAATGTCTTGCTTCTTTCCTTTTAGGTATGGAAAGGTATTTTGGTGTTGTCATGCAGTTTGAAGGTGAGCATGGGCCGGTAGGCGAAAGCGCAGTGTGCGGGATGCTGTCCGGTGAGTAATGCGCGATGCGCTGCGCTGTTTCGCCTTTTATATTGCTAACCTGTGTCTTTTCTCTCCTTGCAGGTTTCGATGTTCCTCGCCGAGTGCCATAATGTTCCAGCAATGATACCGACCAGGAGATGACTACCCAGGTAAGAATTGTGTGGCTTTCTTCATTCCGGAGGAAACGTGAGTAAACGCTTACTAATGCTGTCTTTCTTTCTCCTCTTTCCAGGTTATGGTATTCCAGGATGCATGCGGTGCCAGATGATGGAGTTCATACCTTCAGGTGAGTGGAACTGAAGTGAGCGGTAGATTGAAGACAGGATACTGTTCCAGGTAAGTTTCGTAGTGTTCTTTCTCTCTATGCAGGTCCTTGGTTTCAGGTAAACTGGCATCAAAGAACTGGACACGGTGAGCATTACGCTGCCCACAGCAGAATAACGCAAAGCATGTTCTGCTGTTTGGGTGTGGTTTAAATAGTCTCAGGTAAAGTAGTCCAGGTAAAATAGTCCCAGGCCTGCCACACCCAAAGTAGTCCAGGTAAAGTAGTCCCAGGCCTGCCACACCCAAAAGACTAGACCGCATAGCTCCGTTCCTTGTAACTGAGCTATGTGTGTGCCTCCATGTTGGCTGAACCCCCCCCAAGTTAAATAGTCCCATTCTAATGTTGGTATTCATGATGGTTATGAGCCTGGCGCCAAAGGCACCAGAACTGACTCCAAGAGAGTCTTGGATGAGGTTTTAAGGCCTTTGACCTGGCCCTAACTGGAAGGCTGACTTGCCAGTGAGGGCCAGGGGCAAGGGTCAAGACAGCATTCCTGCCTCGTGCCCTTTCAGATGAGAATGTTTTCTGTGAGCCTCCCATTGATCATCAGTCTTGTGGTTGGCCGTGTGAAGTTGGCCATCACCATACGAGTAAAGATGGGCCCACATCCGAACTTCTCGAGGGTCAATTGTAAAAATCCCAGTGCATGCAATCAAAGACTCTGGAGGCATCCAGTGCCAGTACCAAGAACTTCTGCTCTGTCCTTCGTCCCCAGTCTATTGTGTCTATGGCTCTGCGGACATTATCATGAGTGTGCCACCCCTTTATAAAGCCTGCCTGGTCTGGATGGATTATCCCCGGAAGGACCCTCGCCAACCTACTGGCCAGGACTGAGGAGTAGATGTTTGCATCCCCGTTTAACAAGGAGATGGGGCGATAACTCGCACATTCCAGTGGGTCCCTATCTGGCTTTAGGAGCAGCACTGTGGTTGCCGGATTCATATCCCCCGAGATTTTCCCTTTGTCTCGGATGAAGTTAAACAGTTTTGTTAAGGGGCCCACTAGGATAGCCCTAAACGTTTTGTAATATCCATTGCTAAGGCCATCTGGACCCGGGGATTTGTGTCCCTTCTGTGCCCCTATGACCTCCCCCACCTCTTACTCCGTTATGGGTGCTTCTAACATTTGCCTGTTTGTTTCGCTAATTTGGGGCAGAGTTATCTGTCTTAAGAATGCTTTCTGTGTTTCCTCATCTAGTTCCTCCCCTTTCAGGTTCTCGATATAAAATGAATGCACGACTTCTTCTGTTTCTTTCTCTCCCCTCACCAGTTCCCCCTCCCGCTTTTTAAATTGGGTTAAACGATTCCTGAGTTTCTGTTGTCCCAACTTCACTGCGAGGAGTCGGTTGGCTTTGTCCCCATGTATATAATAAAACTGTTTAGTTTGTACCAGTAGTCGTGCAACATCATCGTCCAGGTGGGTTTCTAGAACTGCCCTTGTTTTTTTCAATTCCCGCCATGCTTTCTGTGAGCCCTTGTCTACTCTATCTATGCCTTTGTTACTTTGGCCTCCATATCCCGCCTCACCCTCTCCCGACTTTTGATGTAATTTGTTGTGTGTGCGATAAATTCACCTCTTACCACTGCTTTGCTTGCATCCCATATTGTGGCCCAGTTTACCTCTGAAGTAATGTTTTCTTGGAAATAGTTTTTTAGGACTTGTTCTATGCCCGCTCTAAGGGCTAAATCCCACAGGATCACCTTGTTTAGTCTCCATGGCTTGCAGGATTGTCGTTGTGAGTCTGCCGGCTCCATCTTCAGTAAGACCAGAGCATGGTCTGATAGACAGGTCACTCATATTTCCAGCCCTGTGATTTGTGGGACCAGTGTGCCTGAGATGAGAACCATATTAATCCGGGAGTAACCCCTATGCACCGCTGAATAGTGAGTGTACTCTTTCTCATGTGGGCGGAAGAATTGCCATGTAAAGCCTGCCGATATGTATGGTCACTGGGGGTAGCCAGAAGGGTTTTGTCCATTTCAGAGTTCATCACCCCATTAAAATCCCCTCCAGTCAGGATCTGTCGCACCCCCATTGCGCTATTTTGGGTAATAGTTGCAACAAGAATCAATCCTGTCTTTCGTTGGGGGCATAGACCGTTACCAGTGTGACTTGTTGGCCCATACGTTTCCCTCCCAGCATTAAGTACTAGCCCTCCGGGTCTCTTTTAACAAAGTGTTCCTCAAAGCTAACACCTTTTGCCAACAGGACACCTACTCTCTGATTTTTGGTTCCACTAGAGGCAAAATATTGCATGGGGAAGGCCTTATGCCTTAGTTGGAATGTGGAATGGACTCTATGTGTCCGGTCCAGTAGGATCTCTTTGTCCTCACCCAAAATTTGCCGAAACAGGTCTATTACATATTGTTGCAAGTCGCAGTCCATCACTGATGTTGGGACTCCGCGGATCCGAATATTATTTCTCCTGGACCTATTTTCGGCATCCTCTTGTTTGTTCCTGGACGCGCTCCATTTGTTGTTCAAGCACCCTGTTGGACAACATCTCTTGGTCATGGCCATATTCCATCATCGCGGTTTCCACCTCATCGGTTCTTTTCTCCACCGCTATAACCCCTTTGTTAAGATCCGCAATTGATTTGGCTAAGTCGGCTGCACTGTCTTTAATATCTTTTTTGAGCTCTTGCAACATTGCCAGTAAGTCCGATCTACGGATTGGTGGATCCTCGAGCTCTCCTGAATGTATCTGGACCATAGCTTGTAGTTGATTACGTTTCTGGGCTTCTGCGGATTGCATCATGGTCTTGATGTCACCAGACCCTTGATTTTTCGGTTTTGTGGCTTGCTTTGGCATATTGCTGACTAGGTGGGGGGTTTGTATTTGCGCTAACTGCCCCCAAAACTGGCCTTAAGCCCCCGTATCCTGCTTGCAGTGTCCCTCTGGTGTTGTTACGCTGGGTCCCTGGAGGCCAGTAGAATCTTCCCAAGCCCTTATATCTTGACGCCTTATGCTGCACCTCTTTGGGGACAGTGAGTCTCACGGTCTGCTCAGACGTGAGTGCCTTCTCATATCAAATACTGCCCATATACTGCCTCAGCTCAGCCTTCATTGTGATGTGGGTGCCTCCAGGGGGCTATTGTGATTGAATGGTATGCGCTTTCGCGTCCCTGCCCCAGGTCTTCGTCACCAACTAATTAAGTCCTTTCAGGTTTGCCGCTCCTTTAAGGTTTTCGAGGATCATTTGTTGACGCTTGAATGAGGACGGTGTCTTCTCCTTTCTTGGTGCTCTGTGGCTCTACGGGTTTGTGAGAGCGTTTCACTCGGATTATGCCCCCCCCCCTTTCAGTCACTTCCAGAATAACCAGTGTTTTGGCCATATCTTGGGGTGTGCATCGTAGGTCTCATCATCTCCTACTACATAAGGAGTTCCCAGACCATTGACTGATTTATGTAGGGATGTAAGGCTGTTATGTCTTCCTGTCGCCAATCCAACTAGCATTACCCCTACAGCCACCTCGCCATTTATTTATGCCCTGCACCATTGGTTTCAGCTGTTCAGTGCTTATGTTGGTGTTGCGCTTATAGGGTGTTAGCGTCACTGGGCCATCATTCCCAGTATGGCAGGGCACTCGTCGCGTTGGGTTGCAAGTGATTTATTTGTCCTTAATCTTTCTTCCTCAGCCGGTATTTACCACCCTGTGTGCCGCCCAGAGTTCCAGTTCATCAGCCCTTTCCCTTTTATGCCTGCATGCGCCTGTGTATGCCTCCTTCGTTGCCTCCCCCCCAGGACTCCTCACCTTAGGCGGGTGGGCGGATAGCTGCTTTCGGATCTGCAGCTTCCCGCCTTTCTTCACTTCCAGGCACCCCCGATGTGCATTGCTCTCAAGGGCAGCCTTCACGTCGCAGCTGCGGTTGCCCACTTCCACGTTGCCAACACTGGCGGCGTCTGTCTCCACCTCACGTCTGCCCCTCCGGCAGTTGTCCCAAGCTGCTCTCGACCTCTGCTGTCCGCTCACAGGCTCCCCCAGCAGCGCCTCGGTCCCGGACTGCCTTCTCCGCAACCGCAAGGTAAGGGGGGAGAAGGGGCCACAGTCCACCACCAATTTCCTATCGGTCCGGGGCAGCTACCTTAGGTTCTGCCGTGTGATTTAGGTTGCTTTTGCCATCTCCTCTATTCGGTGCAGAGGTGCTGCATGGGATGGGGTCTCCAACCGCCGGCTCGTCTGCCTCTCTGGAATCTCCAGCCGTTACTCAGATCGCGGCCACCATTTTGGCGGGAGGCACAGTCCGCATCACAAAACTGCTCAAGACTTCTCAAAAAATGCGCCCCGCCACCTCATCTTTTCGCTGTCAGTATCCCAGACATTCATGTATGCATGGGTCGTTTTGTTGGGGTCTTCAGGCGTTTCCGAGGGGGGATTTGGGCCTCGAGGTGGAGCGGGAACATGGAGCTCACCAAGAAGGCATCCGTCTGCGTCCTCGGCTGGCGGTGCTCCTGGATTTTACAGAGACGGCACTCGTTGGACCCGGAAGTTGATCTTATTGCCAACATTTTGTGGGTCATTAACAGATTAAGGGCCTCATTACGAGTTTGGAGGTAGCCATGGTGCTATTAGAGCCATGGCTGCCTCCAAAATCGTGTCCGGGTCCGGGTTCTGTGAATGAGGAATTACCGGGTCATTCCAACCTTGGAGGACCCGTTATTTACTCATTCACAAAACCAATCCCCATTCCCACTGAGTCCCGATAGGGCTCAATGGGGATGGAGCTAATAATGAGCCTGTTCATAACGGGCCCGTTATTAGCTGCTTGGTCCCCTTGCGGGACCCGCTAAGGACGTCTGGTCTGACCAGACGTTCTGTGCGGGTCCCGCAAGGGAACCTCGTAATAGGGCGGAATGTGTTTACCGGCACCGGCACCATTACCGGTGCTGGTAAACCCATTCCGACAACCTCGCAATGAGGCCCTAAGTCTGGCTTTCATGAATATTTTCCGCAGCGATTTGTTTGGAAATTTAATACAGTAATTCATGGGAGTTTTTACCTTGTTGATTGTTGTAGGCAAGTGCACTAAAGAGTTTGTTCACGTTTGCTTTATCGTTGGTATCAATCCAATCTTTGTATTCCATTTTTATTTTTACCCTTTGTGGGTTGGTTTTCAGATCTTCTTCTGTACATGCAACGGCTCTCAGGTTTGCTTTTTGTTTAGAGTTTTGCAGCCCTCGCTTTTGATTTCTTTTGCTATTACTTTGTAAATTGGTAGGGAGTCTTGAAGCAATGTTTTTCTGTAGAGTTGAATGGCACTTTGGTCAACGGAAACTGCTAGAGATAAAAGGCCCAATTCGCACCTAATTGCAGTCATAGATGTCGATTTGGGCAGGCCCAGCACTGACTTCCATATCATTCTAGCTTTGTCCAAATTGACGTTGCCATGGTGAGGGTTGTGTCCATTCCGTATATGAGCGAAGGGACAGCTTTCGTTTTATAGAATTGAATAGCTGGGAGCAGCAAGAATCTTCCAAATTTGCTATCGACCGATCTTATTTGTGCCGTTAGCTGTTTAGCTTTGTCCCATAACGTTCTCTGCATCATAGACTCTTGATTTGAACCATCGATGATCACTCCCAGGTATTTGTAGAGGGACACTATTTCAAGTTTGGATTGTTCCAAGAACCAATTTTGTTTGTTGCTGCTTGTGATCTTTGACTGCGTTTTGTCGAAGATCAAAACTTTTGTTTTGTATTTATTAATTTCCAAGTTTTGTCTTCAATGTAGTGTGCTAGGTTGGTCAATTTACGCTGTAGACCGATTTCAGTGTGATCTATTAAAATCAGGTCATCAGCGTATTATATTCTTGAAATTGATGTAGTCCCAATTTCCATCGTGAATGCTCTGATTTTTGCTTCGGCGTATTGGTAATATTCTAGGAAGGCAGTGAGAAGAGCCAGGGCTAGAGGGCAGTCTTGTTTCACTCCTCTGTTTGTTGAAATTTCATCTGACAGAGTCCCTTGGCAGTTCAGTCGTACACATATCTTTGTATTTGAGTGCAGAGCGATCACCAAGTCTAGGATTGAATTTGGGCAGTCCCAGGCTTCCAATTTTGCCCAAAGTTTTGAACGGTCGACTTTGTCAAAAGCTTTGGATAAGTTGTTAAACACCAGGTAGACTTTAGGAGCCTCTGCCCTGACTTTTGATTTAAAAATATTCAATAGCATGATGTTCACGGATGTGCCTCAGTTTTTCTTGAAACCCATTTGAAAGATGTCTGTGCAGGGTGTGTTGTTAGCCCATTTCCGTAAAAAATTCAGAAAAAGGGTAGCGTAGATCTTCCCGATTATATCAGACACATAATATCAGTAGGCGGCAAGAGGATAATTCCAGAGAGGGTAGCAACCATACATGGCACACCACATCAATGCAATGCATGGTCAAGCAGATGAAACAGTTATTAGGCCTGTGCAACTATTGGAGGGCCTGAGTCTTCGATTATTTCACATTTATCAAGCCCCTTCTTCAGAGATTAAAAAAAGAACACAACGTAAAAGGCCCCATAATGTAGATACCTGAAATGACTGACTCATTCACAGAACTGAAGGAAGCGTTGGCTCACACACCAGTTTTAGCAACCCCGGTTATTATAAGCAAAAATTCAAACCAGAGCTTTTTGAAAACTCTTATCCTGATTGTTGTCGTCTGTTGACGTGCTTGCCTCTTGCTGTCCTGTCTGCCGACCCCAGTGACCTTCGCTAGTGGCTTCCCCTCTCCCTTCCACCCCCCTCCTCTCCCACCTACTCTATAGTTCTCTCCGTCTCTCCTATCTTTTCTAACTGCTTCTCTATTGACTATCCTGCTCTCCTCACTAAATCTGGTAGGAAGAAGTGTAAAAAGGACAGCCTGGTCTCCAACCCAGGCCTCAGTATCGCTGATACCTACACCAGTGCCGCCTCCAAGGAAAATCTCACTGACATCCTCTTTGTCATGCCTTCGCCAGACCTATGGACCCTTCATATGGTCTCTGTGCTCTCCCCTTTCTCCTATTAATGGTGGCACCAGCTGGGACGCCCTCCTCGCATCATTCCATTCCGTTAAAGTCATCATTAATGTCTACTCCAATGGGACCGTCCTGGTCCAAGGCCCTCAGGCCAACCTTCTCCTCTTTGATAGACGCTTCCCGCGCCTCATCAACTTCCTTTCTTCTCATGCTGTCCCCTCTCCCCTCTCCTTGACTACCTCGCCTCCCCCTTCTGCCTCCTCCTTCGCTTCCTTGCCTCCCCTTTCCCTCTCTGCCCCCTCTTTGACTCCTTCTACACCTCCACAGGGCGTACCTCTGATCTGTACCCCACCCCGGAAGTCCTTCAAGGATGGCAACCTTCTCCATATTGCCACTCTAAACTTTTGCGCTGCTGTCAAACACTCCTCTGATATCTGTCGCCTTCTGGAAGAACTTGACCTTGATGTCCTCGGTCTCACCGAGACATGGTTCACAGCCAGCTCTGTCACAAGCTTTGATAGGCTCCTACCTGACGGCTACAAGATCCTCTCCGCTCCCAGGGACAACTACCCTGGGGGGGTGTAGCCCTGATCTTCCCCAAGTGGATTCCTGCCTCTGTCACTCCTACGCAGGCCTACTCATCTTTCGAATGCCTCGTCTGCAGGCTCACTCTCTCTCCCATAGCCATTCCCTTACTGTGGCTACTATCTATTGGCCACCTGGTCAGATTTCATCCTTCCTCTCTGAGTGGGCGGACCTCTCCTCCTCACTCCTGGCCTCAACTACTCAACTCCTCCTTCTCGGATGCTTCAGCATCCACCTGGATGCCTCCTGACCTCCCTCTGGACTCTTTCGCGACCTGTGCAACTCTCTCTCACTCACTATTTTCCTCTCTGGCCCGACTCATTCTGATCTCCTCAGACCTTCCCCGCTCTGTCCCTCTCACCACTCCTCTCTCCTGGTATGATCACTTTCTCCTCTCCTCCCACCTCAACCTCCCTACCCCTCAGGCCAAGCCACTTCCATCACTGCCACCCACCTTCTTGGTCATCTGACCCATGAAGCGCGTGTCAGCTGAGGCTTTCGCCACCACCTTCTCTCCCCCTCCTCACTCTTTGGCTGACTCTCATCCTGACACAGCCCTCTCCACGCTCCCCTCTGCTATATCTAATACTCTTGATATCCTTGCCCCTGTCATGAGAATCCGCCTGAAGCCCAAAGCCAAGTGCAACTCCTGGTACGACTCCGACCTCGTCACCCTAAAACGCAAGTGTAGGGTGGCCGAGAGGAAATGGCGTGCTTCATTAACATCCTCTGACAAACTGGCCTGCCGCCTGCTGCAAAGGCAATACCAGCTCTCTGTCCTAACCAAGAAGAGAGCGCATATCGAAGCCTGCGTCTCTGCGGCATCTAACAACTCGGCCAAACTCTTTAAAATCTGCAAGGAACTGGCCAATCCTGCCGCAGTCTTTACCTCTCCTGTCTCCTCCCAGGCCCTCTGTATGGCACTGGCTTCTCACTTCATCTCTAAAACCTCCTTTCCCCTCCCTCCCCCCACTCGCTGCTCTTCCTCTGGCCTCTCTGCAGCCACCTCTCCTCCCTCCTTCTCTGCCTTTCCCCTGTTCTCCAAAGACGAGGTTGCTAGACAAGTCTGATCTATGAAAGTCTCGTCGAAACAGGTTCACCCCTGTTCCTCCAAAACTATCAAGGACCACATTGACGCCCTGACTCCTGCCCTGGCTGATTTCTGCAATCACTCCTTCGCCACTGGAGTCTTCCCATCCCCCTGAAGCACTCCCTTGTGCACCCCCTTCTTAAGAAACCCACTGCCGACCCCTCCTGCCCGGCCAACTATCGCCCTATCTCCATCACTCCCTTCCTGGGCAAGCTCCTGGAGAAACTGGCCATGTCCCAGCTTAATCTCCACACTGAATCTGTTGGCTGTCTTTATGACCATCAGTCTGGCTTCAGAGCTGCCAGAAGCATGGAAACTGCTCTCCTGAACATCTGGGAAGACCTGCTCTCCAACCTTGACTCTAACACCCCTTGCGTTCTCATCTTGCTTGATCTCTCTTCCGCCTTTGACACTGTCAACCATGCCATCCTGCTCAACCGTCTCCGTGATAACCTGGGTATCACTGGTCAGGCTCTGGCGTGGCTGACTTCTTTCCTCTCCGACCGACCCTCCCAGGTCCAACTTGGGTCCTTCCTCTCCGCTATCTTTTTCCTGGCTGTTCAACCAATACCTGGCACTCCTGGCCCACCGCATCACCGCTCTCTGCCCCAACTTTCAGTGCTATGCGAATGACACCCAGCTCATCTTCAGGCTACCCTCGGCCTCCTCCTCTACTTCCCTCATCTCTGACTGTCTGTCTGTCTGCTATCCAGCAGTGTGGTGTGCCGCCAATGACCTCTGCCTTAATGCCAGTAAGACTGAGATTCTCCTCATCGGCACACCCACTCCCTCCTTTCCTGTAGCTCTCTGGCCAGCCTCCCTTGGCCCTCTTCCTGTACCCACCTGCAAGGCTAAAAACCTCAGGGTGTCAGAATCCGTTTTGCTGTTGACCCCGTAGTGTAGCCGACAGATTCTTTTTAGCAATAGAACCCCTGTCTGGAATAAACACAGACTCAGAGGATGTATTCCTCAAAAGAATGGAAGCAGCAGACACCGTCAACCTTAGATGCAAAGAACACAATAACTTTCAAAAGATAAACAAGAATACCCAGACTTCCTAGGGACAATAAACCAACCTTCTAATATTAAGATTACTCCAATAAGAATTCTAGGAACCCAATAATCAGCAAGTTCTCAGACCTATGGAAATAACAATGAAGTTCTAATTAACGTGCTGAAAGGATGGATGAGAATATACTATGTGTGATGCAATGTATGAGCACTCACCAATGGAGGTAGTATTCGAAAGTCAGTTTCCGAAATCCACAGGAAAAGCTCAGCCGATGGAGTAACCCAGGGAACTGACCCGACGAAATGAGGACGCCTAATACAGGAAGATAGTCTCTAGTCCCAACGACTGCACCGACGGCACGAGGACGCCTCTGATATTCCCTTTCACCAAGCTCACCTTATAGTTTTGAATGATGAGCTCTCCATCTCCATCCTGCAAGGAACGCAGGGGCGCGTTGATGGGCAGTTACTTCACTGGCTTGAGGATATTGGAAGAGTTCTAGACAATCTTGGCTCCAAACCTCCTGGCGAAGGGCCGTAAGTATATAGTTCTAAAGAGTTCAAAAATATCTGAATAATCACTCTTGTCCGATTCCTTTGTTTATCTTGCAGCTTAGACCCAAATGAAGATAGTTCTGTGGCAGCTGAAAGCGTTCTGGTAAGAGTCTGTGCTATTCCACACTGTCCGTTAAATGATGCCAAAGTTTAACTCGCTGCTGTCTCTTTTCTTACAGGTGCGGCGTAAGAAGATTTGCCGTGCTGGTGAATAATACCTCCGGCAGTAAAATCAGGTAAGTATATGGTGGCAAGAGATTGTCCTTATTTGTTTCCCCTCGGCTCACCTTGTTGTTTTCTTGTCCCCCTTAGGTGCTGGAATGCAGCAACTTAATGATGGAGACAGCGCCGGATCGTAGAGATACTGCGAGGAACGTCGAGTATGGCGCGGCGCTGCTGCTGGCGATGCGCCGTGTTTAAAATAAAGTATTTTTCTCATGCAAAGATGCGATGAATCAGAAATCAGGTAAGAAACCCAATAATGTCTTTGTTCTAACCTTTCTTCTTCTTTCTCTTCTTTCTAGGAGCTCTGGACTCGAGGCGGGCGTGGCACGAGGCTGGATGCTGACTGTAGGCACGGTGAGCATTACGCTGCTGGATGCAGAATAACGCGAAGCGTGTGCTGCCCTTCGGGCGTGGTTTAAATAGCCACCAAAGTAGTCCCAGGTAAGTATTCCTCCACAACCACACCCGAGTAACAAAATAGTCCTTAGGTAAAGTAGTCCCTTCCAAGCCTCACATGGGCTTGGATCTCTTGCAGCATGGTCTGCATCAGGTAAGTTAAGTAAGGTAAGTTCCCCCCATATGAGCCTGGCGCCATAGACGCCAGGACTGTACCCATATAGCCCCTAACAAGGGTTGCTGGGTTTTCTCTGGGTAACATGATGCCTGCTTCCGGGGTTGCTGGACTTGGTCTGGATGCCCGGGGGTAGGCATCATGACATGAGCTCACAAAATTTCCCATTATCAAGTGCAGACAATCCATCAGCCCAAGGGACAGACATTTGCAGCACAGCTTCCTCTCTATCCATACAACAAATCGTGATCAGGAACTTCAAGAGGTCTTGGAAGGAGTTGCAATTTACTGGACCCTACACAGTGGCATACTGCACCCCAACATCAGTGAAGGTTGGCGAGAGGTGTCCATGGATTCATCTTACAGAGGCCCACCAGGACAAGGCTGGCACTCCTCCTGTAGGAAAATAAAGGGGGGCTGACTAATGGGAAGTATAATCCAATACACTCTGATATTCTCATCTTCATTTCGTCTTTATAGAAGACATGGGAGCGACCCAAAGGAGTTGCAGCAAGTTGAAATACCCAGGAGAGAGAGGGTCTTCTATAAACTATGTTTTTGTAGTGTAGTATTTTTGTTTTTATGTTAATTATAGTTGAGAGTGGACAGTTTGTCTCTAGTAGGAGTAATAATGAAGAAGTGTGACTTGTATTTGCTGATGTGATCTTTATCTCAGCCAATCTGCAGTTACTCTCTGAGGTCCAGATCATGATCTAAACACAGTATTGTGTCATCCTACTCTGCACAACATAAGAAGCACAGGCACCTAAAGATCATCTGAGGACCAACGGGAAGGCGGATCTACATTGTATGACACAGAATTGCCATTTCTTGAAGAGACGCTCTCCTGGGTGAACATTTTATTTGCCAGCACTATTTAAACCTGTACAGCATTGTGAACTGCACGGAGCTCTTGCTGGATTTGCATTGTGAACTGCCGTGACAGCGCTTCCTGGAGGAGGCGGTCTCGACTGAGGACACGTGACTGATCACGTGACTGGCTTCCTGCATATACTGCCGGCCCAACCACCCTTGCGGCGTTAAGCCCGCAGCGGAGACAAGGACGCGGCATTATCACTACTGTTTGTCTGCTGTTTGGCTCTGGGAGGCTCCGGGTCACGGAGGAGGTATGAGCCATAGATCCTGCCACATCCTCTCTTTTATAAGGAGTTAGTATGCATAGTCATTGTTGTGGCAGGATTTTGCAAACTATACAAAATCCAGCAAGAATCTTTTCGATTTTGGTCTGTCAGACTTTAGATAGGAGACTGGGAGACTGCGGAGGAGCTCTCTTTGTCTTATTGTTCCTGGTTTACAGGGATTAGCTTTCTTGCTGTTATTAATTGGGACTCTTATATTCAACTTAACCTCCTGAAGGAGGGAACTTTTCTTCTAACATTTTTGTTTGGCTGGTCATTGGGGAGGAGAGACGGACTAAGGCTAAAACTTTGATCATATTCATGTTGCACCTTTTTAAATGTTGAATATATTTTATTGATATTGTATTCTAGCTCAACCCTTTTTAGTCTCAATACTATCCAGGGGTTGCGAGTTTACTCCCCCCTAGGGATTATTAACATAAGTATCCTTTTACCATCTGCGTAATTTTTATCCCCCAATTTCCTACCATTGTGTTTTTTCTTTTTTTAATATATTAGACATATTTTATGCTAACTTCCTTGATGAAGTGTTCCTTGTAACGTTTTATTTCCCCATTTTATATTCCGGGGGCTGCGAGTTATTCTCTCCCCCGGTTGGGTAGTCGATTTTTCTATACTGTATTCCATCCTCTATTACCTAACAGATTTTTTTATCTTAGGGGTGTGCTTGTATTGCTGACCTATTTGAATATGCCAGCGCTTAGAAGTGGGTTTGAAACGGTTGAGTGTCAAGAGAATAAGGTGGTAGAAGCTTAGCTGAGCTCCCCAACAGAGTGTGAAGAGGTTATCACCAAAGACCCCATGGATAATAATGCTGCTCGTAATTTACCTGTGGAAACAACTTATGATAGGGGGTCGAATCTCACATTTATAGAGCCCAGTGTGACTATTGAGAGACCCCCTATTATTAACTTAACATTTCTTGGGGAGCGATCGCAAATTGTGGAAAAAACAGATGCTTTATATACACAGGCATTTACTGGTAATATGGATATGTCAAGTAGTAGACAGGAACTTACTGATGCAGAATGTCTTTAAGAAAGTCTGATAGGTACTAGAAGGGTGGTTCGCTAACACGCATCTACCCCCCTCCAGAAGGCCGATTTAAGGGAAAAAATTAAAGCTAAGCAAGTTCCGATTTTAGACTCACTAAGGGGGAATATGATAGAAAAAATCAAGGGTAAATATCCATTTGGCTCAAACTCTTCCACTCACATTTCCCCAGCTGTGTTTATTTTTGGGAAAGGCAAACAGGATAGGAGGCAATGATCTACCGTGCCTATCGAGTCTAAATATGCTAGTTGGGGAGAACATTCCAAAGGGGCTCCTATTCCTCCCCGACATAACCTTGATCAAGCAATTGGGGGGGATGATATGGATGTTTCCTTTATGCTTATGGCTGATGCTACGGGGGACCTGCTTAAAGAAATTATTGATTTAGAGATGCCGACTAGGAGACCTTTATCTAAGGGTAAGGGTGTGAGTAGTCTATCTGAGGGGGCGCCTAGTGGTGCACTCTCTGAAACTATAGGTATTATTACGTTGGGGAAACAACAAGAGGGGAAGGAAAAAGGCACCCCTATATCTGCACTGGAGCGCCTTATGTCTCACTACTCAAACTGATAGAGGTAGGGATGGTATTGATCAGCCGGAAACCGTGGATAGATCCACCGAACCAGACCAGGCGATTTTAGAAACTCAACCTATAGGTAAGGATACACAGGAAAAGCATTTACCGGGTAAGGAAGATAGAGGAGACTATCTACTACCCCTTCTATCTAACCTGCACATTAGTTTAAATTTGGCTCTGAAAACCTTGGGTGAGTCCCAAGAGATGCTTGGGGGTTCTATGATAGGTCAACAAGCTGCCTTTAATCAAAAACTCGTTTGGCATTTTTAGAGGGCATTGTGAAGGGTAAGACCAATAATGACCATAATATTAAAGAACAGAATCGTTATGATAAACATAGGGAGGAACAAAACATTAGGCTAGCAACCATGGATGTTAAAATTACCACTCTGTCGGAATTTATGCTTTCAGGGGACCGCCCTACTTCATCATATAGAGTGCTAAGGGATCAAGAACTGCCAGAAAAAAGGAGGAAAAACAGTACAGAATAAAGACCATGAAAATGAACAGCGGTGTCTTAACAGTCTGTCTGTTCTTTTGGAGGTCATGGCGATAGCAATAGGGGGATGTACTCAGGAGCAAGATATGGAAATGTCCATTGCCCAGGAGCATGTAATGGAAACTTCCAAGGAGGGGGAATGTTTGAACATTAGCAGTGATGACACTACAGTCATCCAACAAACGCCACATAAAAGGGGGCAAAAGTGCAAACAAAAAACTAAACATGTGAGGATAATACCTACGGACCCGGAATTGGAAATTGGTAGTTCTTCCAGACCCCACAGAGAATGCCCTGCCAATACTTCCAACTATGATATTAATGAGGTACCCCAATCTCTTGTTTATAGGTGGAAAAAAACAAAAAAAACAGGCTAGGATGCTTAAAAAAACTAAAAACATGCCTAACACAAAAATTAAAGGTAGGAATTCTAATCTTAAAGCTATTAGAAATATTCCGGCTCATGAAGCGTCCAGTGATAGTGGGACAGTCAATGGCCCGTGTAGGGGGGAGGGTCAGGGGAGGAGGGAGGTCACTAAGAAACATCCACTAGCTGGGGGAGAAAAGAATATCAACCCCAACATCCAAGAGGGTAATCAATTGAGAACCGGTCAAGATTGTCCTCAAACTAAACAAACTAAGATGACAGCTTTTGGCAAAATAACTAGCCCTAAACATGCTAGAACATCTCCTTTTATGATTTCAAAAAAAGAGAACATTCATATTCCAAATAAAGCTACACACCAGTATAAAGTAGTTCATAAAGTACAGTGAATCAGATATTTCTCTTTTTCTTTCAATAAATCAAATATTTTCATAAGTTGCTCTTTCAAGATAAATCAAATAATTCTCTCTCTCTTCAAGATAAATCAAATAATTCTCTCTCTCAGATATTTCTCTTTTTCTTTCAATAAATCAAATATTTTCATAAGTTGCTCTTTCAAGATAAATCAAATAATTCTCTCTCTCTTCAAGATAAATCAAATAATTCTCTCTCTCGACACGTGTTTCCCCATTGTTACTCTCAATGGTTCTTCAGGAGAGGAAGTTTTAGTAGAAAGTTTCGATACTAAAGAGAAAAGAAAAAGAGTTGGCCAAATTCTTTTTTAGTAATGTATTGGAGTTTTTTGCCCAAATAATAATTATATTGATTTTTTCAAAGACTCACCGTTCTGATTTTCTGATTGTTCACATATATCATGTATTATTTATCCAAAATAAAAGTTTTTCTATATAATGTTCATCGGGATATTTGACTTAGTTTAATCTGTAGAATATGGATCCAGGTTTAAGCTGTAAAAGGGAAAGTGGGGGAAGAAGATAAGGTAATTGCTTCTTGTTTTCAATCTATAAAAAGCGAAAAATTTGGTCTTAATAAAAAGGTTCTAATCAGTTTTAAGGCAGAGAGGGTACAGGCTTCCATTTTCTTACCTCATGTTGTTGATATTTTGTGGTCCTGTGCCATGATAAGCACCCAAATGCTAGGATATCTAACTGAAGCTTATTTTGGCTATTTATTGCCGCGATCGTGACGCGATGACGTCATCACGCCACACCCACGTGATTCCGTGTGGCGCGATGACGCCATCACGCACGTATTCGCGGCCCAGCGGCCATTTTGAAAATAGATAAAGGTGCATTCAAATGTTGTTTCTCAGCAATACGCCAATTATATTTAGCGCTTGCTGAGAAAAGCCCAGAACGATCATTTTAAGGAGCCATTTGTAAATTAAATGATTATGAATAATCTTACTGCGCCCTCATTATCTAATGTGACACAATTGCGTAGATACGCACAAGTTTTTCAAACGGCAGTAATTTAGAGATAAAGTAAAATGATGCAATTTCATTATAACTGAATAATAAGAATTCTAGATCATATAAAGCAAAGACAAATTGATAAAAATTATAGAATAAGCAATATGGTAGTTTAAAGCCAGTTATACATTTCTGTGTCGCAATTAAGACCAGTAATACAGGTGTCCATTCTGCAAATCCATCTGCATTCCCTTTTTCTTAGTTGGTTTTCCTTATTTCCTCCTCTTGGTGAAAGGTTAACTTTCTCCAGACCAAAGATTTTTAGTTTAGAGATATCGAAGTCAGGATGATTCATAATAACATGAACTGAGATAGGGGATCTCAGATCTTTATTTCTGATGGCTCTAATATGTTCAAGTATTCTTATTTTCAATTTTCTGATAGTACTCCCAATGTATAACTTCTTGCAAATACATTCTATTCCATAAATGACAAAAGTTGAATTGCAGTTTATCATTTGATTTATATGATTTATTTCACCATTTGGTAATGTGATTTCTTTCATCCCTGGTTTTATGTACGGACATAGTTTACAATGACCACATTTGAAGGTACCTTTGTTTTCCGTACAAAAGAAGGATTTTGTTTCATTGGGTAATGGACCCATAAAACTTGGACTGATCTTATTTTTGATTGTTGGTGCTTTTCTAAAGCAAATGTTAGGGTGGTCATCCAGGTATTTTTGTAGACTAAAGTCTGTCATAAGGATGTTCCAATGCTTTCTGAGTATCTTTTTGATCCGGTAAGATTTTGTGCTGAAAGTGGTTATAAATGGAGTTCTAGGGGATGTCTTTATTGATTTTGGTTTGTTTTCCAATAGAGAGTCTCTAGAAACCAATTCCGCTTTGGTAATTGCTTTTTTGATAGTTTTCATTCCATACCCTCTCTGTAGAAATTTTTGATGAATATGACAAAGATTCTCTTGAAAGGTGAAGGTAGTGCTGCAGTTTCTTTTAATTCTCAGTATTTCTCCATATGGAATATTGTAAATGGTATGTTTGGGATGATGGGATGTTGCATGAAGAAGACTGTTCCCAGCTGTAGGTTTTGTGAATAGTTTAGTTTGTATTTGTGAATCTTCAACAAAAAGTTCAAGGTCCAAATATTCAATTTTAGCAGCACTGGCTGATTTGGTAAATGACAAGTTGAAGGAATTTTTGTTGAGATAATTGACATATATGTCTAGATCTTGAAGGTTTCCTTCCCAGATTAATAGAATGTCGTCAATGAATCGTCCCCAGAATCTTATATTTCGTTCAAAGTATTGATGTTTCCAAGCATGTTGTAGTTCAAAGAGGCCCATGAAAAGATTTGCATAAGAAGGGGCAAATTTTGACCCCATAGCTGTTCCTTGAAGTTGTTTATAGATGTGACTGTTAAAGATGAAAATGTTATTGTGTAAACAGAAATGTAGCATTTCAATTATCATTTTGTTTTGTTCAAGAAATGAAACAGATCGAGTTTTGAGAAAAAACATTGTACTTTCCAAACCTTTTTGATGCTGGATACTTGTATATAGTTGAACTACATCCAATGTAACAAAGTAGTAATTAGATTCCCATGGTATTTGGTTGAGTTGTTGAATGATATGTTTTGAGTCTTTGACATATGAAGCTAGATTTGCTGCCAATGGTTGTAGATGTGAGTCAATATATTGTGAAATACTTTCTGTCATTGAGCCAATGCCATTTATGATAGGTCGAAGTGGTGGAAAGTCTTTGTAGCTTTTATGGATTTTAGGTAGAAAATATATTGTAGCCATAATTGAGTTTTTGCTGATTAGACTTTGAAATTCCTTGTCACCTAGAAGGCCGAGTTCATGCCAGTTTTTTGTTTTTTCATTCCACAAAGTTTCTAGAGTAGGGATTGGGTTATTATTTATCTTCTCATAGCATTGTTTCACATTTAGTTGTTTAAGTCCTTCTCTTATATAGTCAATTCTATTAAAGAGGACGATTTTGCCCCCTTTATCTGCAGCTTTTATTATAATAGATTTGTCCTTAGATAAGTTTGTAATTGCCAGTTTTTCTTCTTTTGTTAAGTTGTAACTTGTCTTGATATGTTTATTGTTTAAGTAGTCTTTCCGTAGATCGTTACTGACTGTTTTGTGGAATACATCTATAACATTTTCTGAAGATAGAATTGGTATAAATGTTGATTTTGGTTTTATGCTCGTTTCTTCCATTAAGTCTGTTTGTATATCCTGTTCCTCTAAGAAGGTTTCTTGGGTATAATTTTCTCCTTCTTCAATGTTTAGTAAGTCCACTGTATCTTCGACCATTTTAACAGTAAGTTCAGACGGTGTGCTCACTTGATAAATAGGTTTTTTAAAGGTTGTTTCTTCAAAGAATTTTTTTAATTTTAATTTCCTACAAAATTTGTACAAATCAAGTTGTTGCTGGAAATAATCTCCTTTATATGTTGGACTGAACGAAAGCCCTTTACTTAGAGCTGTGGTGAGTGCTGGTGTAATTTCATATTTTGATAAATTTATAATTAGATTCATCTTCTCCTCCCTTGTCTTTGTGCTCTTGTTTCTACACCTTGATTTCTTTCTTCTATTTTTTCTTCCTCCTCGACTGCCTCTATGATGTTTGAATGGGAGATATTTAGAGATCCTAATTGTTTTGGTGCTCCACGAAATAGGGGTTTGTTTGTTCGTGAATTGGTCCTGTGTCTTTTCAATTCCTCCAAAAAAGGACATGTTTTATTAGAGTTATGCTGTTTCTCGTTGGAGGTAGTTAATATGGGGATAGGTGCTGACACTGGTGTGTCTTTTTCACTCGATGTTTCTACATCAGAAGTTGAAGGGGTGGAGAGGTTGTCTTTAGGCAATGTTTTCCTTCTATAGGGTTGTTTTTGTATTTCACTGTCATATTTTCTTTGAAAAGTAAAGATTCTGTTCTTAATGTAATCATTTTCGTCTCTGATGAAGGTTCTTTGTTTCTTAAGCTTTAATTCTTTCTCATAATTTCCCAAAAAGTCATCTAAGATCTGATAGTTTTTGAATGTGATCTCTGGACATTGAGCTTGTTTAATTGTTTCTTTTATTTCTTCTATGCTCTTCATTATTCTTTCATGAGTCAATGCTGCTTGGTTTATAAGCCGTATCATCATTTCCTTTGAAGTATTGTGTAATAGGTCTACCCAATCATTGAGTGCTGATATGTCTTCATCTTCAAAAGATGGAAAAATACAAATCCTGAGTCCTCTAGGAATCCTGTTGACCTCCAAATACATTTTTAAGGTTTTGATTTCCCACCATTTATTAAGTTCTTGCTTGCTTAGATTTTCTAAGTGTTCAAAGAGATTCTTAAGTGAGTTTTTGTTTGATTGTTTAGAGGCAGAAGAGCTGGTTTGTCCATGTCTTAAAAAAAGTTCATTTGCTTGTGTTTCTCTTAGGTTAAATGCTTCTTCCATTTTGGAAATTAGTAGTTAGAGCGTCTGCCAGGAGCCTTCTTATATACTTTGTAGAGAAAATAATCAATCCATACAGCCTTTGTTAAAGAGGTGGTTCCTTGGCGACTGCTTATTATCTTTGTAAAAGGATGAGTTTAGAAAGTTTTAAAGGGTTATCTGCATGAGAACTTCCCAATTCTGCGTGGCTGCTACACAGATATTACATTGAAGAAAGAAAAAAAGAGATTTTGGGAAGATGAACTCAAATGCGCTAACTCCTTTGAATGAATATATAAAGGCGAGTCTTTAACAGTCTTGTAGGTTTTATTAGTGTTTTCTCACACTAATAATTTTTATTTTCCTTTTATGATTTCAAAAAAAGAGAACATTCATATTCCAAATAAAGCTACACACCAGTATAAAGTAGTTCATAAAGTACAGTGAATCAGATATTTCTCTTTTTCTTTCAATAAATCAAATATTTTCATAAGTTGCTCTTTCAAGATAAATCAAATAATTCTCTCTCTCTTCAAGATAAATCAAATAATTCTCTCTCTCAGATATTTCTCTTTTTCTTTCAATAAATCAAATATTTTCATAAGTTGCTCTTTCAAGATAAATCAAATAATTCTCTCTCTCTTCAAGATAAATCAAATAATTCTCTCTCTCGACACGTGTTTCCCCATTGTTACTCTCAATGGTTCTTCAGGAGAGGAAGTTTTAGTAGAAAGTTTCGATACTAAAGAGAAAAGAAAAAGAGTTGGCCAAATTCTTTTTTAGTAATGTATTGGAGTTTTTTGCCCAAATAATAATTATATTGATTTTTTCAAAGACTCACCGTTCTGATTTTCTGATTGTTCACATATATCATGTATTATTTATCCAAAATAAAAGTTTTTCTATATAATGTTCATCGGGATATTTGACTTAGTTTAATCTGTAGAATATGGATCCAGGTTTAAGCTGTAAAAGGGAAAGTGGGGGAAGAAGATAAGGTAATTGCTTCTTGTTTTCAATCTATAAAAAGCGAAAAATTTGGTCTTAATAAAAAGGTTCTAATCAGTTTTAAGGCAGAGAGGGTACAGGCTTCCATTTTCTTACCTCATGTTGTTGATATTTTGTGGTCCTGTGCCATGATAAGCACCCAAATGCTAGGATATCTAACTGAAGCTTATTTTGGCTATTTATTGCCGCGATCGTGACGCGATGACGTCATCACGCCACACCCACGTGATTCCGTGTGGCGCGATGACGCCATCACGCACGTATTCGCGGCCCAGCGGCCATTTTGAAAATAGATAAAGGTGCATTCAAATGTTGTTTCTCAGCAATACGCCAATTATATTTAGCGCTTGCTGAGAAAAGCCCAGAACGATCATTTTAAGGAGCCATTTGTAAATTAAATGATTATGAATAATCTTACTGCGCCCTCATTATCTAATGTGACACAATTGCGTAGATACGCACAAGTTTTTCAAACGGCAGTAATTTAGAGATAAAGTAAAATGATGCAATTTCATTATAACTGAATAATAAGAATTCTAGATCATATAAAGCAAAGACAAATTGATAAAAATTATAGAATAAGCAATATGGTAGTTTAAAGCCAGTTATACATTTCTGTGTCGCAATTAAGACCAGTAATACAGGTGTCCATTCTGCAAATCCATCTGCATTCCCTTTTTCTTAGTTGGTTTTCCTTATTTCCTCCTCTTGGTGAAAGGTTAACTTTCTCCAGACCAAAGATTTTTAGTTTAGAGATATCGAAGTCAGGATGATTCATAATAACATGAACTGAGATAGGGGATCTCAGATCTTTATTTCTGATGGCTCTAATATGTTCAAGTATTCTTATTTTCAATTTTCTGATAGTACTCCCAATGTATAACTTCTTGCAAATACATTCTATTCCATAAATGACAAAAGTTGAATTGCAGTTTATCATTTGATTTATATGATTTATTTCACCATTTGGTAATGTGATTTCTTTCATCCCTGGTTTTATGTACGGACATAGTTTACAATGACCACATTTGAAGGTACCTTTGTTTTCCGTACAAAAGAAGGATTTTGTTTCATTGGGTAATGGACCCATAAAACTTGGACTGATCTTATTTTTGATTGTTGGTGCTTTTCTAAAGCAAATGTTAGGGTGGTCATCCAGGTATTTTTGTAGACTAAAGTCTGTCATAAGGATGTTCCAATGCTTTCTGAGTATCTTTTTGATCCGGTAAGATTTTGTGCTGAAAGTGGTTATAAATGGAGTTCTAGGGGATGTCTTTATTGATTTTGGTTTGTTTTCCAATAGAGAGTCTCTAGAAACCAATTCCGCTTTGGTAATTGCTTTTTTGATAGTTTTCATTCCATACCCTCTCTGTAGAAATTTTTGATGAATATGACAAAGATTCTCTTGAAAGGTGAAGGTAGTGCTGCAGTTTCTTTTAATTCTCAGTATTTCTCCATATGGAATATTGTAAATGGTATGTTTGGGATGATGGGATGTTGCATGAAGAAGACTGTTCCCAGCTGTAGGTTTTGTGAATAGTTTAGTTTGTATTTGTGAATCTTCAACAAAAAGTTCAAGGTCCAAATATTCAATTTTAGCAGCACTGGCTGATTTGGTAAATGACAAGTTGAAGGAATTTTTGTTGAGATAATTGACATATATGTCTAGATCTTGAAGGTTTCCTTCCCAGATTAATAGAATGTCGTCAATGAATCGTCCCCAGAATCTTATATTTCGTTCAAAGTATTGATGTTTCCAAGCATGTTGTAGTTCAAAGAGGCCCATGAAAAGATTTGCATAAGAAGGGGCAAATTTTGACCCCATAGCTGTTCCTTGAAGTTGTTTATAGATGTGACTGTTAAAGATGAAAATGTTATTGTGTAAACAGAAATGTAGCATTTCAATTATCATTTTGTTTTGTTCAAGAAATGAAACAGATCGAGTTTTGAGAAAAAACATTGTACTTTCCAAACCTTTTTGATGCTGGATACTTGTATATAGTTGAACTACATCCAATGTAACAAAGTAGTAATTAGATTCCCATGGTATTTGGTTGAGTTGTTGAATGATATGTTTTGAGTCTTTGACATATGAAGCTAGATTTGCTGCCAATGGTTGTAGATGTGAGTCAATATATTGTGAAATACTTTCTGTCATTGAGCCAATGCCATTTATGATAGGTCGAAGTGGTGGAAAGTCTTTGTAGCTTTTATGGATTTTAGGTAGAAAATATATTGTAGCCATAATTGAGTTTTTGCTGATTAGACTTTGAAATTCCTTGTCACCTAGAAGGCCGAGTTCATGCCAGTTTTTTGTTTTTTCATTCCACAAAGTTTCTAGAGTAGGGATTGGGTTATTATTTATCTTCTCATAGCATTGTTTCACATTTAGTTGTTTAAGTCCTTCTCTTATATAGTCAATTCTATTAAAGAGGACGATTTTGCCCCCTTTATCTGCAGCTTTTATTATAATAGATTTGTCCTTAGATAAGTTTGTAATTGCCAGTTTTTCTTCTTTTGTTAAGTTGTAACTTGTCTTGATATGTTTATTGTTTAAGTAGTCTTTCCGTAGATCGTTACTGACTGTTTTGTGGAATACATCTATAACATTTTCTGAAGATAGAATTGGTATAAATGTTGATTTTGGTTTTATGCTCGTTTCTTCCATTAAGTCTGTTTGTATATCCTGTTCCTCTAAGAAGGTTTCTTGGGTATAATTTTCTCCTTCTTCAATGTTTAGTAAGTCCACTGTATCTTCGACCATTTTAACAGTAAGTTCAGACGGTGTGCTCACTTGATAAATAGGTTTTTTAAAGGTTGTTTCTTCAAAGAATTTTTTTAATTTTAATTTCCTACAAAATTTGTACAAATCAAGTTGTTGCTGGAAATAATCTCCTTTATATGTTGGACTGAACGAAAGCCCTTTACTTAGAGCTGTGGTGAGTGCTGGTGTAATTTCATATTTTGATAAATTTATAATTAGATTCATCTTCTCCTCCCTTGTCTTTGTGCTCTTGTTTCTACACCTTGATTTCTTTCTTCTATTTTTTCTTCCTCCTCGACTGCCTCTATGATGTTTGAATGGGAGATATTTAGAGATCCTAATTGTTTTGGTGCTCCACGAAATAGGGGTTTGTTTGTTCGTGAATTGGTCCTGTGTCTTTTCAATTCCTCCAAAAAAGGACATGTTTTATTAGAGTTATGCTGTTTCTCGTTGGAGGTAGTTAATATGGGGATAGGTGCTGACACTGGTGTGTCTTTTTCACTCGATGTTTCTACATCAGAAGTTGAAGGGGTGGAGAGGTTGTCTTTAGGCAATGTTTTCCTTCTATAGGGTTGTTTTTGTATTTCACTGTCATATTTTCTTTGAAAAGTAAAGATTCTGTTCTTAATGTAATCATTTTCGTCTCTGATGAAGGTTCTTTGTTTCTTAAGCTTTAATTCTTTCTCATAATTTCCCAAAAAGTCATCTAAGATCTGATAGTTTTTGAATGTGATCTCTGGACATTGAGCTTGTTTAATTGTTTCTTTTATTTCTTCTATGCTCTTCATTATTCTTTCATGAGTCAATGCTGCTTGGTTTATAAGCCGTATCATCATTTCCTTTGAAGTATTGTGTAATAGGTCTACCCAATCATTGAGTGCTGATATGTCTTCATCTTCAAAAGATGGAAAAATACAAATCCTGAGTCCTCTAGGAATCCTGTTGACCTCCAAATACATTTTTAAGGTTTTGATTTCCCACCATTTATTAAGTTCTTGCTTGCTTAGATTTTCTAAGTGTTCAAAGAGATTCTTAAGTGAGTTTTTGTTTGATTGTTTAGAGGCAGAAGAGCTGGTTTGTCCATGTCTTAAAAAAAGTTCATTTGCTTGTGTTTCTCTTAGGTTAAATGCTTCTTCCATTTTGGAAATTAGTAGTTAGAGCGTCTGCCAGGAGCCTTCTTATATACTTTGTAGAGAAAATAATCAATCCATACAGCCTTTGTTAAAGAGGTGGTTCCTTGGCGACTGCTTATTATCTTTGTAAAAGGATGAGTTTAGAAAGTTTTAAAGGGTTATCTGCATGAGAACTTCCCAATTCTGCGTGGCTGCTACACAGATATTACATTGAAGAAAGAAAAAAAGAGATTTTGGGAAGATGAACTCAAATGCGCTAACTCCTTTGAATGAATATATAAAGGCGAGTCTTTAACAGTCTTGTAGGTTTTATTAACTACTAATTTCCAAAATGGAAGAAGCATTTAACCTAAGAGAAACACAAGCAAATGAACTTTTTTTAAGACATGGACAAACCAGCTCTTCTGCCTCTAAACAATCAAACAAAAACTCACTTAAGAATCTCTTTGAACACTTAGAAAATCTAAGCAAGCAAGAACTTAATAAATGGTGGGAAATCAAAACCTTAAAAATGTATTTGGAGGTCAACAGGATTCCTAGAGGACTCAGGATTTGTATTTTTCCATCTTTTGAAGATGAAGACATATCAGCACTCAATGATTGGGTAGACCTATTACACAATACTTCAAAGGAAATGATGATACGGCTTATAAACCAAGCAGCATTGACTCATGAAAGAATAATGAAGAGCATAGAAGAAATAAAAGAAACAATTAAACAAGCTCAATGTCCAGAGATCACATTCAAAAACTATCAGATCTTAGATGACTTTTTGGGAAATTATGAGAAAGAATTAAAGCTTAAGAAACAAAGAACCTTCATCAGAGACGAAAATGATTACATTAAGAACAGAATCTTTACTTTTCAAAGAAAATATGACAGTGAAATACAAAAACAACCCTATAGAAGGAAAACATTGCCTAAAGACAACCTCTCCACCCCTTCAACTTCTGATGTAGAAACATCGAGTGAAAAAGACACACCAGTGTCAGCACCTATCCCCATATTAACTACCTCCAACGAGAAACAGCATAACTCTAATAAAACATGTCCTTTTTTGGAGGAATTGAAAAGACACAGGACCAATTCACGAACAAACAAACCCCTATTTCGTGGAGCACCAAAACAATTAGGATCTCTAAATATCTCCCATTCAAACATCATAGAGGCAGTCGAGGAGGAAGAAAAAATAGAAGAAAGAAATCAAGGTGTAGAAACAAGAGCACAAAGACAAGGGAGGAGAAGATGAATCTAATTATAAATTTATCAAAATATGAAATTACACCAGCACTCACCACAGCTCTAAGTAAAGGGCTTTCGTTCAGTCCAACATATAAAGGAGATTATTTCCAGCAACAACTTGATTTGTACAAATTTTGTAGGAAATTAAAATTAAAAAAATTCTTTGAAGAAACAACCTTTAAAAAACCTATTTATCAAGTGAGCACACCGTCTGAACTTACTGTTAAAATGGTCGAAGATACAGTGGACTTACTAAACATTGAAGAAGGAGAAAATTATACCCAAGAAACCTTCTTAGAGGAACAGGATATACAAACAGACTTAATGGAAGAAACGAGCATAAAACCAAAATCAACATTTATACCAATTCTATCTTCAGAAAATGTTATAGATGTATTCCACAAAACAGTCAGTAACGATCTACGGAAAGACTACTTAAACAATAAACATATCAAGACAAGTTACAACTTAACAAAAGAAGAAAAACTGGCAATTACAAACTTATCTAAGGACAAATCTATTATAATAAAAGCTGCAGATAAAGGGGGCAAAATCGTCCTCTTTAATAGAATTGACTATATAAGAGAAGGACTTAAACAACTAAATGTGAAACAATGCTATGAGAAGATAAATAATAACCCAATCCCTACTCTAGAAACTTTGTGGAATGAAAAAACAAAAAACTGGCATGAACTCGGCCTTCTAGGTGACAAGGAATTTCAAAGTCTAATCAGCAAAAACTCAATTATGGCTACAATATATTTTCTACCTAAAATCCATAAAAGCTACAAAGACTTTCCACCACTTCGACCTATCATAAATGGCATTGGCTCAATGACAGAAAGTATTTCACAATATATTGACTCACATCTACAACCATTGGCAGCAAATCTAGCTTCATATGTCAAAGACTCAAAACATATCATTCAACAACTCAACCAAATACCATGGGAATCTAATTACTACTTTGTTACATTGGATGTAGTTCAACTATATACAAGTATCCAGCATCAAAAAGGTTTGGAAAGTACAATGTTTTTTCTCAAAACTCGATCTGTTTCATTTCTTGAACAAAACAAAATGATAATTGAAATGCTACATTTCTGTTTACACAATAACATTTTCATCTTTAACAGTCACATCTATAAACAACTTCAAGGAACAGCTATGGGGTCAAAATTTGCCCCTTCTTATGCAAATCTTTTCATGGGCCTCTTTGAACTACAACATGCTTGGAAACATCAATACTTTGAACGAAATATAAGATTCTGGGGACGATTCATTGACGACATTCTATTAATCTGGGAAGGAAACCTTCAAGATCTAGACATATATGTCAATTATCTCAACAAAAATTCCTTCAACTTGTCATTTACCAAATCAGCCAGTGCTGCTAAAATTGAATATTTGGACCTTGAACTTTTTGTTGAAGATTCACAAATACAAACTAAACTATTCACAAAACCTACAGCTGGGAACAGTCTTCTTCATGCAACATCCCATCATCCCAAACATACCATTTACAATATTCCATATGGAGAAATACTGAGAATTAAAAGAAACTGCAGCACTACCTTCACCTTTCAAGAGAATCTTTGTCATATTCATCAAAAATTTCTACAGAGAGGGTATGGAATGAAAACTATCAAAAAAGCAATTACCAAAGCGGAATTGGTTTCTAGAGACTCTCTATTGGAAAACAAACCAAAATCAATAAAGACATCCCCTAGAACTCCATTTATAACCACTTTCAGCACAAAATCTTACCGGATCAAAAAGATACTCAGAAAGCATTGGAACATCCTTATGACAGACTTTAGTCTACAAAAATACCTGGATGACCACCCTAACATTTGCTTTAGAAAAGCACCAACAATCAAAAATAAGATCAGTCCAAGTTTTATGGGTCCATTACCCAATGAAACAAAATCCTTCTTTTGTACGGAAAACAAAGGTACCTTCAAATGTGGTCATTGTAAACTATGTCCGTACATAAAACCAGGGATGAAAGAAATCACATTACCAAATGGTGAAATAAATCATATAAATCAAATGATAAACTGCAATTCAACTTTTGTCATTTATGGAATAGAATGTATTTGCAAGAAGTTATACATTGGGAGTACTATCAGAAAATTGAAAATAAGAATACTTGAACATATTAGAGCCATCAGAAATAAAGATCTGAGATCCCCTATCTCAGTTCATGTTATTATGAATCATCCTGACTTCGATATCTCTAAACTAAAAATCTTTGGTCTGGAGAAAGTTAACCTTTCACCAAGAGGAGGAAATAAGGAAAACCAACTAAGAAAAAGGGAATGCAGATGGATTTGCAGAATGGACACCTGTATTACTGGTCTTAATTGCGACACAGAAATGTATAACTGGCTTTAAACTACCATATTGCTTATTCTATAATTTTTATCAATTTGTCTTTGCTTTATATGATCTAGAATTCTTATTATTCAGTTATAATGAAATTGCATCATTTTACTTTATCTCTAAATTACTGCCGTTTGAAAAACTTGTGCGTATCTACGCAATTGTGTCACATTAGATAATGAGGGCGCAGTAAGATTATTCATAATCATTTAATTTACAAATGGCTCCTTAAAATGATCGTTCTGGGCTTTTCTCAGCAAGCGCTAAATATAATTGGCGTATTGCTGAGAAACAACATTTGAATGCACCTTTATCTATTTTCAAAATGGCCGCTGGGCCGCGAATACGTGCGTGATGGCGTCATCGCGCCACACGGAATCACGTGGGTGTGGCGTGATGACGTCATCGCGTCACGATCGCGGCAATAAATAGCCAAAATAAGCTTCAGTTAGATATCCTAGCATTTGGGTGCTTATCATGGCACAGGACCACAAAATATCAACAACATGAGGTAAGAAAATGGAAGCCTGTACCCTCTCTGCCTTAAAACTGATTAGAACCTTTTTATTAAGACCAAATTTTTCGCTTTTTATAGATTGAAAACAAGAAGCAATTACCTTATCTTCTTCCCCCACTTTCCCTTTTACAGCTTAAACCTGGATCCATATTCTACAGATTAAACTAAGTCAAATATCCCGATGAACATTATATAGAAAAACTTTTATTTTGGATAAATAATACATGATATATGTGAACAATCAGAAAATCAGAACGGTGAGTCTTTGAAAAAATCAATATAATTATTATTTGGGCAAAAAACTCCAATACATTACTAAAAAAGAATTTGGCCAACTCTTTTTCTTTTCTCTTTAGTATCGAAACTTTCTACTAAAACTTCCTCTCCTGAAGAACCATTGAGAGTAACAATGGGGAAACACGTGTCGAGAGAGAGAATTATTTGATTTATCTTGAAGAGAGAGAGAATTATTTGATTTATCTTGAAAGAGCAACTTATGAAAATATTTGATTTATTGAAAGAAAAAGAGAAATATCTGAGAGAGAGAATTATTTGATTTATCTTGAAGAGAGAGAGAATTATTTGATTTATCTTGAAAGAGCAACTTATGAAAATATTTGATTTATTGAAAGAAAAAGAGAAATATCTGATTCACTGTACTTTATGAACTACTTTATACTGGTGTGTAGCTTTATTTGGAATATGAATGTTCTCTTTTTTTGAAATCATAAAAGGAAAATAAAAATTATTAGTGTGAGAAAACACTAATAAAACCTACAAGACTGTTAAAGACTCGCCTTTATATATTCATTCAAAGGAGTTAGCGCATTTGAGTTCATCTTCCCAAAATCTCTTTTTTTCTTTCTTCAATGTAATATCTGTGTAGCAGCCACGCAGAATTGGGAAGTTCTCATGCAGATAACCCTTTAAAACTTTCTAAACTCATCCTTTTACAAAGATAATAAGCAGTCGCCAAGGAACCACCTCTTTAACAAAGGCTGTATGGATTGATTATTTTCTATGCTAGAACATCTATAGGTATGCAACAAATGAATAGCCTCCCCTGTGCGCAAGTACTGGCCCCTGTTTTATCTACTAAGACTCCCTCTTCCAATGGGCTGATTGCTACGGCTGAGAGTGGGAGTGGTTCTATAATATGGGGGAAAGCCCATTAGACACACATACCATTAACATTCAGGACACACAAGGAAATGCATTAGTGAAACCTCTTTTAGGCAACGCTAAGATGCAGCCTGTTCAGGTACAACCCCTCTCCATGACCAACACAGGGAAGATCCTGGGTTGGATCAATAATAATAAGACAGATTCACTGTGTCATGATGCCCGCTCCCGGGGAGCCTGTTCAAGCCCTGCGTCCCCGAAAGCGGACATCCAGTCCCCAAGGAAGGACCCAGCAACCCCAAATAGGGGCCCTTTGGACAGTGTCCTGGCGCCAGGCTCATAAAAGACATCAGTCCTGGCGCCATAGGCGCCAGGCTCATTATGGAAGTGCTTGGGTGCACTTACCTGATGCAGACCATGCTGCAGGATCCCGGCCTCCTTGAGGCCTGAAAGGAACTACTTTACCTGTGGGACTAATTTACCATCCGGGCGTGGTCGGGGAAGGATACATACCTGATTGGGGGAAGGATACATACCTGGAACTTCTTCCAAGGCTATTTAAACCCCACCCGAACAGCCACACGTGCTTCGCGTTGTTCTGCATCTAACAGCTGGACGCTCACCGTGTCTGCGCCTGCATCTGACTTCTGCCACGCCTGCCAGCATCCTGGATCACCTGCAAAGGAAGAGAAGAAGAGAACAGAAGAAAGAAAAGTCCTTACCTGCTAAATCCGCATCCTGGAGACATCTTGCCGACAATCCTGAAAAGGAAGACTTTTATTTAAAAGCTCATTGCGTCGATCGCTGCAGCGCCGCATTCCACTCACCATTACAGGGCGCCTCCATGTTCAGCAGCGATCATCCGGATTCGCAGTCACGCCCCAGCGCCTAGGGAGAAAAAGACCAGAACAAAAGGTGAGAGAGAGAATGGAATAAGGAAAGCTAAATCTCCATGTTAAGACTTACCTGTTGATTCATTCCCTCTTCATTTCGGGTCCGCGCCGCATCCTGGCATTTCCGGACCCCGGCCTCTAAGGGGAAAAAGAGACATCAGCGTTAATGAGCGAATGAAAAGACATTACCAAAAAACGCTCATTAAAGACTTACCTGATTTCTACAAGGATTTCACCTCTCATCTCGAGTCGGTGCCTGTTCCCCGGCATTCCGTACCCTGGCCCCTATGGGGAAAAAGACACTAGCATTAGTACATTAATGCATGGACACAAGGGGAACCTCTTATCAAAAAACGTACCTGGAAGCCAAGCAAGTTTGGTTTTCACCAATCCGAAAATCCAGTGAAGTAACTGGATACCAACGCGCCCCTGCATCAGAAGCAGGATGGAGAGCTCGTCCTTCCAGACCCTAAGGTGAGACGCTACGAGGAATCACAGAAGGGTTTCGAGGAGGGTGAGAGGGGAAAGTGGGAGGCTGATTGCATTACCGCGCAGACAGTTAATCCCCTATTTTCGCCTACAGAAGGATACTTCTGCGAGCCAGACAAGCCAGATTTGGGGGCCCGGTCCAGTCCGTCTTCCGAACCCTGCGCATCACCTTAGAAGAGGTCACAGCAGCGCGAACCAGGCCAGCGCCTCCGTGAGAGTCAGGTGAGCGTTACACACTGGCCAGTTTGAATAGAACAAATCTATTAAACTTATTCAAAAAAAATCCTTTACTGTGTGCTATAACAACTGATGATATATACGCTATTTCCCTACCTAATCATAAGAATCATCGAATGGTAAACTGCTTTCACTCAGTGATAGTGGCAGAAATGGTGCGCCCCCAAGAAAAAAAAAATCTTAATTCTTTGAGTGATGATCTGTCTACACTAGCGGACGATAAAGAGGCCAAAAGTTTCCTACAATACAAGGAACTGACCAATATTCAAATGGAACAAACTGCAAATTTGGGTACTAAAACAACTTGAAAATTCAGATCCAGCATTGGCCCTTATCTCTAGTCTTCTCAATAGTGGCCAGGATTTGTCTTGGTTGCAAACAGCTCTTAAAACTTTAGGCGAGATTTTCTCCTGCCCCCCCATTTATTTTTTCCAAGAAACAATGATGCTTACCGAAATGCATATAGAAGGTTTTTATACCTTCTCCTCACTAGCATCCAGGGGGGTAGCCGGGCGGCCTAGTGGTGGTCTGACCATTGCTGTTGATCGCAATTTGGGGCTTCAGGGTAATGTGATTTTTACAAGTGAATGGCTCCTGGGTATTGTTTTATCATCAGAGAATAACATAGATCCAATCCTCCTATTGAACCTATACTGGAACCCTCTAAGGGTGCCTCTCGAAATAATGGAGGATTCCCGTGGAGATATTCTGGGAGGATGGTTTGAGAAGGGCTTTGGAAATCATATTATCATAGGAGGAGATTTTAATTCCTCATGTGCAGAGGGTTCAATGTGGAATGAGAGAGGGGTTACCCCGAAAATGCTTCAACCTAATCTTAAGCAAGGTATATGGTGGGATAAACTCCTGGAACACTGGGATTTGGGACTTCTAGAAAAGGGGAAGTAATAGTTCTAGGATTGATTTTTTTAATGTTTCCAATAGCCGGAAACAAGCATGTGGAAAATGGACACTCATGGAAGTAGATCTGGGTGATCATATTACTCTACTTTTTTCACTATCACTGTCATGTCCAGATCTCCATATAAAACCGGAGTTTATGGGCCTAGAGGTGGCGAATAATGGGAGAACTATTATTTGGAATAAGAAAACGATTATGAAATTTAATGCCCTGGTTCTAGAGAACCTGAACCTGGCCTCTCATCGAATTTCAAGGGAGGAGGACCTCACATTGGGGGGGATCTTATTATAATAATATTATGTTGTCATGTGCCTATAAAATTAGCAGGACGGGTAACACGGCGGCGATGAGACATAAGGGGAGAGGTTGGGACACCAGAATCCAAAGATCCAAGCTCATTAAAGGCAGGGATCTAAGGATCCTGAAGAAGATACCCATCTCATTTGCTGAATTGCAGCTTAGGAAAAACAAAATCATCCTGAAACACAAAAACTTGATTAAGTCTCTGAAAATGGATCAGTACCTTGTAGCCCACCAACAGATGATGTATAATCTATGTAAGGGCAGAGATACTACATTTTGGGCTACTGTCAATAACACGCTTACCCCTGTTAAAGACAGACTTGATTGTCCTATCCAAGCAGAGGTTTGGTGTACTTATTATAAGAAAAAATTTGAATTGCCTACTACTTTTGCTAATTAAAAGGACATGGATTTGGGTCCTCTGGTTGTGGGTGATTGTTCTTGGGATCCGAGGATATTACTTGGGCTATTAACAAACTTAAACCGTCCAGAGCGCTGGGCCCGGACGGCATACCCCCGTTCGTCATTAAGGCGGCGCCCGAAATATGGGCTAAGTTACTTAAACCCTTATTTGATATCATCTTTAAAACCCATATCATCCCTGAATCATGGGCTCAAAGTATTATAGTATCCATATTTAAAAAAGGTGATGTTCTTAATCCCAAGAACTATAGACTGATAGCACTTTTAGATGCGGCTAGCAAGGTCTTTGGTATTTTGCTTTTAAGAGATCTCAAAAAGTGATTAGGAGGAATGCTTGTTTTAGCAAATTTCAGGTTGGCTTTAGAGAGGGTTTGGGAACCAACTTGAATGGGAACATCATGGCCCATCTAAAAGATACGGTCCATCAATCTAATATAGTTGAGATTTGTATGGCATCCTTAGACCTTTCCAATGCCGTTGACGGAGTTATCAGAGCGAGACTATGGACTAAAATGTTAGCAATGAGCTTCCCTCGAAAGATTGTCCAACTCTTGGCTCTGTTGCACAGGAATACCTCGGTCAGGGTTCGCTTGACACAGGAAGGTACTCTTTCTGAGGCCATTGATACTAAAGTTAGGGTCAAGCAGGGCTGCTCACTCGCGCCCATGCTCTTCAACCTGTATGTGTGCGATGTGGAGGGCTTGTGGCAGGGCCCTTCCATTGCACCGCTTAGGTTGGAGAGTTTGGCTATCGAGTGGATGGCCTTTGCCGATGATTTTATTCTTTTTGACCGTACTCCACGTGGCCTTCATAGAAAGATGGACATTTTCTATCACTATGCAATGGCAAATAATCTTTCCCTGAATGCATACAAATCACGAACGATTGTGGTCACGAAGAAAAGAACCATCAAATCCTACAGTTGGAGGATGGGGGAGGATCAGGTCCAGGCTATAACATATTCAGGCTACAATTTTACCAATAGATCTAGCCTGGAGATGTGGAAATTGAGCCTAGAGGAGAAAGCGATTAAACTAAAAGGTACAAATGAAATTTTTGAAGGTCAGGGTATGTAAATTCTCGCTTTTACCTATAAGGCGATTTTATCTTGCAAAATGTGAGCCGGTCCTTCTGTACGGCCTGGACATTTGTACACATGACATGAATTTAAGCCTGAATGTGGTCCAAGGGAAAATGTGGAAAGAACTCCCAATGGCAGTCCCCAATGCCATTATCTGTCACGAGTTATGCCTCATTTCACTTAAAGCAAGATATCTTTGGAGGCAATTATCCTTGTTTAGAAAAATGAATGATCCACCTTTAAATCCTCTATATGAGTTGTTGAATAAGGTTGGTAAATCTGGGTCAGTAGTATCTATTAGAAAGTTTACCGACATTATGATGTTGTTGTTGGGTACACTAGGTCTTTGTTTAGAGGATCTGGCCCAACGACCAGTGCTGGTCAAGAGACTTTTATTCAAGGCAGATTGGGTGGATACAGTAAATGGTGTGGAGTCTTACTCCACACACAAGGAGTATGCAAATTTTGGACATGCCCAGGAATGCATTCTCCTCTATTTACAAAGATTCACTTGCGACAGGGCGAGATCCATTTATATGCACTTTAGACTCAATCAGATTCCGACCTTAGAAAGGATACGGCACTGGGGATATAAGGATGTGGTACTTAATCAAGAACAAATCGATTTCACATGTCGATTTTGTGGAGAAACTAGAACGCAAGAGACTCTTAAACACCTTGTTTTAACCTTTTGAGCCTAAACGCGCAATCTATCTTAAAGACAGATTTAAAAAGGATCTCGAAATGTCTATCCACTTGTTTTGGAGTCGTTGCATGTGGGGTGTAAATATTTCTTTAATTTTAGCTTTGAATTTATTAACCCAAGATATTACGGAGGAATTGGAAAAAAGGAATCTAATACGCAATGTTTTTATATTGGAAAATTAAGGGCTGTGATAGATGTTTTATGGAGGATTAATTGATTTTGAGGATCTTTGATTTTATTTTTCATCTTTTATCTTCTATATGTGTATATGCCTGTGTTTAAAAATTGAATTGTTCTTTTTTACTATGTGTATTATGTTGTATAAGGTTTCATGTAAACTAATAATGCAACAATAAAAAGAAAATTTTTAAAAAATGAAGAAGTGTGACATAAAAGTGCTTGTTTAATTCTGAATTGTTCTAAAATGGCATTCGGGACAGACATGGCACTGAGTCTGGCAACGTATGGTATGATCATGTGAGACCGGTGGCGACAGAGGGCCAATGACACATGTTACGTGTTCTTTTTCATTCGACATGTTAAAGGGACATCCAAGCTCTTTCTCATTCAAGAGTTATCAGTGGATGTGGGAGGATGTCTGATGCATCCGATGATTTGCAAAACAAGGGGCCTGTTCCAGGGACATACAGTTATTGTCCACTGGGCAGATGAGGGGGAGAAAGTGTATGCTGACAATTATAACAAACTTACAAAGATGGTGAACGTAGAGGACACCAAAGACATAATATTGGACTATATAATAAAAGGGGCGAGAAGGGAGGAGCAACTTTTTACAACCCACAGCAGACTAGCGTGCTGCAATGCCAGAGGGCATAGTATCCCATGGTGCCATACCAGTCCATCAGTGAAGGACAGGAGAACAGGCCTATCTACCTCTCTGCAGCTCTCCACTGCTCGAGGATGCCATGTGCTGCCACCCTCCTCATCACACCATCCCGACAAGGTAAGGGGCATACAGCATCTAATAGAAATGTTCCCACCCAAACTCCTGCTGTTTCTGGTGGCCCTGCCGTTACCCTGCGCTATCCCATGTCAGCCGCATTAGCTGATAGGAGCACACACCTCTGTGCGCGTACCTTCACTGTGCCACTTGTCTCTCTTCAGCCGCCTCCTCACATAAGGAACTTGCGCCTAGGAGCCAGGTTTTCATTCCACCCTGTGAGCCTTCACAAACCGACTGCTCGCAAACATGCACACATTAAAACCTCCACACTTGCAACATCACAGGAGACATTGCCTCATGGAACCCTGTCGTGTCCTCATTTTTCACAACTGCAGGACTTTTCAGTACTAAAACTGCAAGCCTAACACACCTGCTCACCCCCATCTTGCCTCAGATTGCTGTATCTAACTGTGCCATTGATGCCACAATAAATGCACATATGTTTCCATTTGCCTTCCAGGCCTCATGGTATGCCCCACAACAACAACAACAATATGTAATGCCAATTCTGCATTGTCCAGGCGGCCAAATACTATTCATTTTGTATTGCCAATGCCAAATAGTGTTGGTACAGTACTGCCTGGGCCAAATTGCGTTGTCCCAGTACTGCCTGTTCCAAATTGTGTTGATCCTGTATTGCCTGTGCCAAATATAGTTGCTTCAGTACTGCCTGTTCCAAATAGTGTTGCCTCCGTACTGCCAGTTCCAAATAGTGTTAATTCAGCACTGCCTATGCCAAATAGTGTTGATACAGTACTGCCTGTGCCAAATAGTGTTGCTTCAGTACTGCTTGTTGTAAATAGTGTTGACTCAGTACTACCTTTGCCAAATAGTGTTGCTGGTTTATAGTCAAAGTTTCGACAGTCATAGTGTCGAAATTCAACAGTTTCGACTCAAAAGCAGCAACATTTTTTTCTTTGAATGCATATTTTTGGGGGGGGGTTTGGGGCAGGGGTCCCACCAAACCCCCGTTTTTTGGGGAAAAACCACTATTTTTACTATACGAAACCCCCCCAAAAAAATAACATTAAAAAAATGCATTCGAACATTTTATTTCCAATCCTTTTGTTTCGAAAGTATTGTATTTAAAACTATGCATTCGAAACTTTGACTGGACACCGTGTTGCTTCAGTACTGCCTGTTCCAAATGGTGTTGACTCAGTACTGCCTGTGCCAAATTGCATTGTTTCAGTACTGCCTACTGCCTGTGCCAAATTGCATTGTCCCAGTACTGCCTGTTCCAAATAGTGTTGATCCTGTATTGCCTATGCCAAATAATGTTGTTTCAGTACTGCCTGTGCCAAATAGTGTTGTTTCAGTACTGCCTGTGCCAAATAGTGTTGTTTCAGTACTGACTGTTCCAAATAGTGTTAGCCCAATACTGCTTGTGCCTAATAGGGTTGTTTCAGCACTGCCCATGCCAAACATGGCCGATACCACAGCTCTCAATGTGCCCCAATACCCCTAGCCAACACCACCCTGAAGGCCCCACCGAATACTTCCCTTGGCTGCGCCCTCATCAACGCCTGCTCTCTCCCAGCCCATGCCCTGGATGTTCAGGACCTAATCACCAGCTGTAACCTTGATCTCCTGATAATTAGTGAAACTTGGCTTAACGAAGTCTCCGGATGTGCCCTGGCCCTTGCCATCCCATCAGGTTACACTATCTTTAGGCAAGACCGCCCACTCCAGAAAGGTGGACGGGTGGCTCTCATAGCAAAAGAGACCATCACAATCAGAAGGATGGAAGGGGAACAGGGCTATAATAGTGATGATCTTTTCCTTAAAGTTAACCTCTCGCTTAACTGTACCATTGCTCTCGATGCGCAGACTTCCAAGATGCCCTTATTCATACCCTCTCTGATAACCTAAAAAAGTCCACCAAATATATCCTCCTGGGAGATCTGAACCTAGGCCTTAACGACCCTGATGACTCCCAAGCAGCCTCCCTCAATAAAGCCTTATCTACCCTAGGGTTCAAACAGGCAGTTACGGACCCCACTCACATTAAAGGACGCACCCTTGACTGGGTTGCCCACCATAACTGCCCTCTCACTGTCACAGACATCTCCCCTATTCCCTGGTCTGATCACACTCCATTCGATTTGATCTCAACACCACTAAGAGGTCCCCCAAACAAGAGACTCTCCTGCTCACTAACGAAAAGCTCACACCCTACCTTCTGGTGCCTGCCCTTCAGCCCCCCCCCCTTTCTCCAGCAACCCAGAAACTCTTGCTAGGGCTTTCAAAACCATCATCTCCCAAGCGGTTGACGCTATCGCCCCACTCACTCTAACGAAAGCTAAGTGCACCAAGCACTCAAATGCCTGGTTCTCCCAAGAGCGTCTTGAGCTACGTTCGAGGAAAAGGGCAGCACTCTCCTATTGGAAAACAAACCCGAATGACTCCTCCAAGCTAGCATTTAAGATTATCTCCAAGGAATATAAAGCCGCCATAATCAAAGCAAAAGCCACCTCGTTCAACATTAGAATCACAAATGCTGAATCAGGGACCAAAGAAATGTTTGCCATCTTTAGAGAGTTGGAAACACCCACCCCCCCCTCCGCCATCCCTCCTTAAAAACGAAGACTGGTGTAATAGTATCCAATCTGCTATGTTGGACAAACTCGACACTCTTCAAAATAAAATCCTTGCCCATCAATAGGCACTTAGCCATCAAATATCTAACCTCCATAGTAGCACTTTGGGGGAGTTCCCCCCCCCCACTTTGTCTTCAAGGAAATAAGGGAACAAGAAGTAATCGCCCTCCTCAAATCCATCAAACCAACCCACTGCAAAGGGGATGCCTGGCAAGCTCAACTCATCAAAGATTGTGCCCCCACGCTGGCCCCTTTCCTTACAGCCTTCATCAATGCCTCCTTCACAACATGCCACATCCCAACTGGCCTCAAGGAAGCATGGGTACGCCCTCTCCTTAAGAAACCCACACTAGACCCAACTGTCCCAGGTAGCTAGAGACCTATCACCACGGTCTCCTTTCTATTAAAAATCCTCGACAAGGCAGCTTATCTGCAAATCCAAAAATTCCTCGAGGCTAACAACCTTCTCGGTCTCCGGCAGTCAGGTTTCTGTTCTGGAGACGGGACCGAAACAGCACTTCTAGACCTCAAAAATGAAATGGATGATTTCAGACATGCTGGCAACCTGGCGCTCCTTCCGCTCCTTGACCTGTCCGCAGCTTTTGACTTGGTGGACTATAATACCCTCTGCCACCATCTCTCTTCCGCTGCCAATTTCTCCCCTAAGGTCACAGCTTGGAACACCTCATTTCTCCCGGAAAGAGTCTTGAAAGTCTACTCCGACTTAGCCTGTGCTCACCCAAGCGACATAAAATGAGGAGTCCCACAGGGCTCCTGCATCTCACCGACCCTTTACAACCTGTTCACAAGGCCATTGTTTAACATTCTGGACGTGCTGGGCATCACATATACCAATTATGCTGATGACACGCAGTTCCTCATTCCCCTCACCGGCGACTACGAGTCCGACATGAAAACCCTCAACTCCATCTACTCCACCGTTCAAACATGAATGGCAGAAAACTGGTTGTGCCTTAACAGTGAAAAAACTGAACTTCTGCTAATTGGATCACCTGCAACCATTAAAAACTGGACAAACAATACAGCTCCTTCAAGATTTATAACATACCAATCTCTGTATCTCAAGCTGTCAAAACCTTGGGTGTCTACTTGGATTCCAACCTTTCAAAGAGCAGGCAGGTCAACGCCACTGCATCCACAGCAGCCTACAATTCTAAACTGCTTAATGCAGCTAGACATTTTCTGTCAGAACAGAACTGCCTCACTATAGCAAGGGCAATACATGGGTCTTGGCTGGATTAGTGCAACGCCCTCTTGGCAGGAACATCTGTCAAAAACATTAGTAAACTGCAAATTGTCCAAAATAATGCCCTCAGGGCCGCCACCGGCTTTTCTAAGAGGGACTATATCTCAGAGACCAGAAAGCAGGTTCACTGGCTCCACATCAAGGAGCGGGTCGTCTTTAAAACTCTCGCCCTTACACACAAAGGCGTCCATAACACGGCCGCCCCTACCTTTCTCAAAGTATAACCAAACCTATCACAACCAGACCCACAAGAACGGCTTACACCATCCGAATCTCCACTCCTAAAACCCAGAGGATTCGCGCAGGAGGTGCCAGCTTCCCTGTCATGGCCGCTACCCACTGGAACACGTTACCACCTCACATTAGAAGTATTGAGTCACATTAAGCCTTCCGTAAAGCAATAAAAACTATGTTTTTCATATAAGCTTAGCCCTATTGGACCCTTTGCTTCCACCCAGGCTGCATGCTTCTCCCATCTATGTGATGTAATCTTCATTGTTCTGTATGATTTACTAAACCTGTAACCACCTATGTATGTAACCTCCTAAAATCACACTGTCATGCTACACACTCACTGTAACCATGAACAAAGTATTCTTCCTGTAACTAAGACAATCTCTTGCACCTCGATGCCCATGGGCGGTTAGTGCGCTTTACAAATCTAAAAAATAAATAAATACAAATAAATAAATTAATGCGCACGGAGGGGTCAGTTTTTCATGAGGAATGGTGGTAGAGGAGAATGCTGCAATGAAGGTTGGAAGGACTGGTAGGGTTTGAAGAAAATGTGGTCAAAAGGAAGAACAATACTTGACGGATAATTTGGAATGAGCATGTCCAGGATCTAAAATGGATAGAAGAGAATAAACAACCTTTCAGATGCAATGGGCCAATATACGTGGGGACCAACAAAGGGCGCCATACATTGATGATGTTGCCGTCCTTGAGGCATGGCACTGCAGCGTTGATGGATTTCTGGTGGGCATGTGGGACCCAGGCATATGCCCAGCTTCCCCCGGACTGGCATGGAACTTACTCCCTCGTGACACTGCACAGCCCTGCACTATTGGTGCCGTGCTCAGAATTAATGTCCTTCAAAGATAATCCTGCACTTTTGAATAAAGGGTTGCATAATAATAAAGAATTGAGCATGGGGGCACACACACGAGCTGCCTGATCTTTGAACTTGCATAGAGTTTGCAGAGACAACTATTGGTGCCAAAAATCATCAAATAGACTGGCGGTCATTCCATCAGTTTTGCCAGTTCAGCAAAGCGTCAACATTTTTCTCGTCACTTTTGCTTGCAGGGGTCCAAGCAGCAGCAAACTCGAAGTGGATACAAATCACACACTACACATTACAGTTGCCGCACTCGACGGAGAAAGGTCTGAATGCGCTGAGAAGTGAGGGAGGAACTAAGGGCCTTGAGGCTGGTTGCACACTAAAACTGGTAATTTTTAGATCTTTGGATGGTAATTGAGGTTGGTGTTTGTAAGAAGATGCTATACACTCGTGCCTGCCAACAATGCAGCCAATGAAATTTTGTCTGAGGCTATTGAAGAACTGCCCACACTCTAGGAGGCTATGCACCAGAAACAAGAACACCACCACCTGACAACTGGCTCAATAGTAATTTTCCTGGGTCCCCATGTGGTTGTCTAATGTTTTTAAGATAACTATCCCAATCCCCAATTTGGTACTCATCACATTTTGTGCATGTCAAATAGGGCTAAGAATTTGCAAGGGGAGGGGGGACATATATGCTGTCCATGAATGTTCATGGGGCACAGGAAGTGACACCCCACATACAGCATATACAGACACAAACAGAAATGCCTGAATGTAGTCACCCAGGACTGTTCACAATGCCACCCATAGATATAGACAATTACGAGGGCTTCTGGGTAGCCATTCCCGCTCCGTAGGGGACTTGCTTGATAGTGGATTGCTCCTCGGAAGAGTATGAGGCACAAGGGGCATGGGGGGGGCCTGCACAGGCTAACAAGGACATGTATATCAAAGGAAAAAAGCAAGGAGCTGATGGCAAAAGATGTGTCGATCGATCGAAGGGGGGAATGTTGTGTGACAATCTGTAGGTATCTCACCCACTAGTCCCGAGGGATCTGTCCTCGAGGTGGCCAGCACACAGCCATCGCTTTTGCATCCAGTTCCTGGGGTTGGACCAGTGCAGGAATATCACCTGGATGAGGGTTATTCGGGTAGTTGGAGTGGGACACAGGATGGTGGGACACGGTATCACCTTCCCTGTAACTGTAACGCTCACCTGATTCCCACGGAGGCGCTGGTCTAGGCAGGAAGGAGTCTGTGACTCGAAAAGTGATGTGCAGGACTCGATTGGCTTCTGGGGCTGAGCCTCTTCGCACTGTGTGTCGAACTCGAAGGGTGAGATTTCTGCAGATGAAAGAATATATGGGGTTAAAGATCTGGGCAATCGAGTGTCCTTCTCTCTCTCTCTCTCTCTCTCTCTCTCTCTCTCGTCTAGCTTCTCCGTAGAGCCCCCAGGTAAACATGCTCACCTTAGATAGGTGAATGCTGGGCTCTCCATCTGCGTCTGGTGCAGGGTGCCGTTGCCAGTTCCTTCACTGGGTGAAACGTAGGCCTCTTAACATCAGAGGATCGCAACCGCCGTTAACAGCACGAGCGGTGAGTTTCCGGACACCTTTTAGTCCATATAGTCTTTAGGTGCGTGGACACGTAAGTATTGAACAGGGCTCGGAATAATGCTTTGTTCTATTTGTTTTGCAGGGCTCTAGCGTTTAGAAGATGGTATGAAGAGAGCCAAAGCTGGAGCCAGAGCCTTGGAAAGAAGCGCTTGGAAATGCGTGAGTATATGCAAGCGCTTTAACTGTCTCTTTCCTTCACAGCTGTGAGTTCGTGCTGAAGAGGTGATGAAAACGCCGGAGTAGTTGCAGGCGCTCTATTGTGGAGAGCGCGATGGGCGTAAGTAAATACCTGTCTAATGTCTCTTCTTTTGTCTTTCAGATGCTGGGTTGCAGTGTTGAAAACATCCGGAATTCGCAGATTGCCGGTGAGTAATAACTATGCTTTTGTCTCCACAGGCGGCGGTGCAGCGTGAAGAAATGGTCGCTGCCGATGGACCAGGTAAGGAATGCGTTGCATGTGAAGTCGTCGTGCTAACCTGTTGTTTCTTGTCTTTTACAGGCGCTGCTGAAGACTGGATACTGGAATGGTAAGTATTATTCTTGCAGGTACAGGATCGGAAGAAGAAAAGCTGGAACAGACTCGGTGAGCGTTCTGCTGCAGATGCAGAATAACGCGAAGCACGCTTCATCAATCGGGTGTGGTTTAAATAGCCTAGGAATGATGAGGCGTCTTCCTCGACGGCCCCGCCTAGGTAAGAAAAGAGTTCCTGTTCCAGAAGAGTTCCAGTGTTGTATCCAGGGCGTGGAGCTTGCCCCACCCAGGTAAGAAAATAGTTCTGGTATACAGAGGATTCCTATGTAGCTGGTAAGTAAGCAGCATGGTCTGCTGCAGGTAAGTCCACCCAAGCATCTTCACATATAATATGAGCCCGGCGCTTCCAGTGCCGGGACCGATGGCCTTGATGAGCCTGGTGCCACTGGCGCCAGGACAAGGTCCAAAAGGTCCCAATAGGGACCGGCTGGTGCCTAGGCTTAGGATTAGGGGCCTGCTTCCAAGGACGTTGGGCTGGTCCTGGCTCCTTGGAAGCAGTGATCATGACAGCACCCCCCCTCAAGGCCCCTCCTAAGCGTGTCTTCTCCGGGGGTTTTGGCTTGTCGGGGTGATTCAGATGGAATTTCTTGACCAGACGAGGTGCGTGGACATATTCTGAGGGTTCCCAAGATCTTTCCTGGGGGCCGTATCCTTTCCAATCAATCAGGTAATATAATTTAGATTTGGCGATTTTGGAGTCTAGGATGTTCTTTACATCGAATTCAAGTTCTCCTTCTACCAAAACAGGTTCTGGGAGTTTAGTCAATCGGGTTTCTGGTTGTACTGGTTTTAATAAGGAGACATGAAAGACTGGGTGTATTTTCATATGCGCAGGTAATTCCAATTTGACAGCCACCGGATTAACTATGGCAGAGATGAGATAGGGTCCAAGGTATCTTGGGATGAAGGTGCTGGGTCCTTTTAGAGGCAGGTGCTTAGTGGATAACCAGACCTGGTCTCCTACTGCGTAGTGAGGGGCTTCTTTACGGTGTCGATCTGCTCCTTTTTTGAATTGAGCTTTAGCTCTTTGCAGATGGGCAGTGGCTTCCTTAAAAGCACGAGTGATCTCCGAGTGCAAGTAATCCACAGCAGGTGTTTCGAATTCTGGGGAGGATCCAGGTTAGAGGTTCTAGGATGGTGTCCGTATAATAGGAAGAAGGGAGTCTTCCCGGTTCCAGAATGAGTCGAATTGTTGTAAGCGTATTCAGCGATCCAAAGAATATCCTTCCAAGGGTTTTCAGTTTGTTGGAGCATGCAACGTAGATATTGCTCTAAAGTCTGATTTGTCCTCTCGGTTTGTCCGTCAGTTTGGGGATGGTGACTGGTTGAAAGTCTTACATCAATTTGGGCTAGACGACAGCAACTTCGCCAAAAGTGGGAGATGAATTGACTTCCCCTATCGGAGACCAAAACCGAGGGAAACCGTGTAACCGAACGATGTTTTCTAAGAATTCTCGGGCCAATACTGAAGCTGAAGGTAGGCCCTTCAGGGGAATGAAGTGAGCCATCTTGGAGAATAGATCCACGACTACTAAAATGGTATTATACCCTGAGCATGGAGGTAAGTCCGTGATGAAATCCATGGAAAGGGTATGCCATGGACAGGGAGGGATGTCTAATGGGTGTAATAGGCCGGCTGGTTTCTCCTTCTGACTTTTATTCTGGGCACACACACCGCAGGAGATTACAAAGTCTCTAATATCCTTCTTCCATGATGGCCACCAGAAATGTCTTTTGATCTTTTCCATGGTTTTGGTAATGCCAGGGTGACCCTCCATTAGAGAGTCGTGATAACAGGAGATTACTTGTTTTTGTATTTTCTCACAGGGCAAGTACAATCGTCCTCGGAAATATGGTAGGTCTTGATCCACTGAGAATTCTTTTCCCTTTAATTGCCAGTCCTGCAAATCGGCCGGATTTAGGAGTGATTTGACTGTAGTATTGATGTCTTCAAAGGATTGAGCGCTGACCAAACCCAAAATCCTTTGTTCTGGGATTATGGGTATTGGTTCTGGATTGGTCAAATGTTCATCTACTCCCATTCGGGAGAGAGCATCTGCTTTTCCGTTTTTATTGCCTGGTCGATAAGTAATTATAAAGTCAAACTCAGCCAGAAACAGAGCCCAGCGAAGCTGTCTGGAAGACTGAGCTTTGGCTGTCTTCAGATATTGTAAATTGCGGTGATCAGTCATTACGGTGACTGTGTGTCTGGCTCCCAAAAGATAATGCCGCCAGGCTTTAAAGGCCGATCTGATGGCTAAAAGTTCCTTGTCTGTAATTGAATAGTTGATCTCGGGAGCCGAGAATTTGCGGGACCAAAAGGCTACAGGATGTAATTGGTGTGTGACCGGATCTCTTTGTGATAAAACTGCCCCCATAGCAAGACTAGAAGCATCCGTTTCCACGATGTAGGGGAGTTCTGGGCGAGGATGTTTTAGAACAGGTGCAGAAATGAATTTAGCTTTTAAGTCCTGAAAAGCTTGTTCTGCTTCAGTAGACCACTCAAAACGTGTGTTCTTCTTTAACAGAGCGGTGATGGGCTGGACTATCCGAGAGAATTCAGGAATGAATCTGCAGTAAAAGTTAGCGAAGCCTAACATGCTTTGAACTCCTTTTACAGAGGTTGGTGATGGCCACTTAATGATTGCATCGACTTTCTTTGAATCCATATGGACTCCGTCAGGTGACAATATGAATCCCAGGAACTCAACTTCAGTTACGTTGAAAACGCATTTTTCAAGCTTAGCAAAAAGGTTATGCTGACGCAATCTCTCGAGAACCTCTTTGACGTGTCTCTGGTGTTCTTCTTCAGATGATGAATAGACGAGGATGTCATCAATGTAGACAACAACACACACATCTATGAGTTCTCTAAGGACATCGTTCATAAAATACTGAAAAGCGGCAGGAGCGTTACAAAGTCCAAAGGGCATCACTTGATATTCGAACAGCCCATACTTGGTGCGGAATGCCGTCTTCCATTCATCGCCCTCTTTTATTCGTACCAAGTGGTAGGCTCCTCTGAGATCCAACTTTGTATAAATACATGCGTCTTTGACTTGGTCCAGGAGTTCAGGGATCAAAGGTAACGGGTATCTGTTTTTAACGGTGATTTGATTCAGGGCGCGGTAATCTATGCAAGTCCTAAGGTCTCCTTCCTTTTTCGGAACGAAGAACAAAGCCGAGGAAGCTGGAGATTTTGAAGGACGGATAAACCCGTTAGCTAGGTATTGGTCCAGATATTGTCTGAGGTGAAGATTCTCTGGCTCGGTGAGGGCATAAATCCTACTACAAGGAGGAGTTGTTCCGGGTATCAGGTCTATTTGACAGTCGTAGGACCTATGAGGAGGCAGGGTGTTAGCTTGGTCCTTCCGAAAGACGTCTTGGAATTCCTGGTATTCGGGAGGTAATTTGGGAACCTCGGAAGAGATCGCTGCCAGTGAAACATCAGGCCGAGGATAACAAGTGGTAAAACATTCTGGAAACTGAACCGTCTTTGCTCGCCAATCGATCTGAGGATTGTGCTTCTCTAACCAAGGAATTCCCAGAATGATCTGGAACTGAGGGGCCTTGATTACATCGAACACGATTTTCTCCCGGTGTCCATCTTGGCTCACTAACGTCACTTCTTGGGTGGCATGCGTTACTGGTCCGGAGGCTATCTCCGTGCCATCCACTGTAGTAATGACGTCTTTTACTGCCTTAGGGACAAGAGGTAGATTCATCCTTGATACCATTTCACGGTCCACATAATTACCGATTGCTCCGCTGTCGATGTAAGCTTCAATTGCATGCAAACGATCCGGACGTTCTGGGCTAATGAGGACCATAGGCACCACGAAATGCGAGGTCACGGGACAGATTTTAACGCTCGGCAAGAGGACCTCTACACTTGTCGGGCTAGGTCGTTTCCCTGCTCAGAATTTTGGGTACAGGTATCTGCGGCTCCTACAGCCTTCTTAGCTGGTTTCACTGGGCAGTCTCGAAGAAAGTGCCCCGAGTTTCCGCAATAGAGGCATAATTGCAGCTGTCTTCTTCTTTCCCGCTCCTTTTGAGTTAAAGGTCCTTTCATGCCCCCTAGTTGCATGGGTTCCACGGTGTCGGCTCCCCTAGTAGAGGTCTGTGGTTTAGAAAATACTCGGGTATCAAATTTGGAACGATCAGCCTTCCTGTTCTGTAATCGGTGGTCTAATTGGACAACTAAGTCAATATAGTCTGAGCATTCTTGTGGAGGATTCACAATTTGAGCTAACACATCCTTGAGCTCCCCACGCAGGCCTCTGTAGAAAAGCGTTATTCTTTTATCCTCCGGCCATTGAGTTTCCACTATAAGTCTATTGAATGAGGCAATATAAGTCAAGAGGTCTTGATTACCCTGTCGTAACGAAAGGAGTTCATTGTCCAAAGCCTGCCCCTGGGCATGTCTTGCGAATAGTTTCTCCATGCTGGACTGGAAGGCCTGAAAATCGTGAAGGACCGGATCATCCTGAGTGACCAAAGGGATCGACCAATCTGCGGCACTGCCACTGAGATAAGAAAGCACGAAAGCCACCTTGGTCTGGTCTGTTGGAAAGGCAGCTGGGCGACATAAGAAGTGTAGGCGGCACTGGTTGATAAACACTGCAAATTTCTTTGGGTCACCAGAAAAGCGTTCGGGTGGAGCCAAAGGCACATTACCGGGTAGATTGATTTGCACTGGATTTGAGGATGCTGAAGGGTAACTTACTCCTGGAGCGGACAAAGGAGTCTGTCCTGCCTGTGTTTGTAGTAATTGTCTAGCGAGGTCTTCCGTTCGCTCCTTGGATATTATCAGCTCTCTTCTCAAAGAGTTTGTTTCCTGACGAGCTGCATGTACCTCTGCTCTTAGTTCCCCAAGCAATCGGGCCAGTTGGTCTGTGTCCGAGGTTTCCATTGCGCCTGGGTAGGAGTTTTGTGGTGGGCTTCGCGTTCTGTAACGCTCACCTGATTCCCACGGAGGCGCTGGTCTAGGCAGGAAGGAGTCTGTGACTCGAAAAGTGATATGCAGGACTCGATTGGCTTCTGGGGCTGAGCCTCTTCGCACTGTGTGTCGAACTCGAAGGGTGAGATTTCTGCAGATGAAAGAATATATGGGGTTAAAGATCTGGGCAATCGAGTGTCCTTCTCTCTCTCTCTCTCTCTCTCTCTCTCTCTCTCGTCTAGCTTCTCCGTAGAGCCCCCAGGTAAACGTGCTCACCTTAGATAGGTGAATTCTGGGCTCTCCATCTGCGTCTGGTGCAGGGTGCCATTGCCAGTTCCTTCACTGGGTGAAACGTAGGCCTCTTAACATCAGAGGATCGCAACCGCCGTTAACAGCACGAGCGGTGAGTTTCCGGACACCTTTTAGTCCATATAGTCTTTAGGTGCGTGGACACGTAAGTATGGAACAGGGCTCGGAATAATGCTTTGTTCTATTTGTTTTGCAGGGCTCTAGCGTTTAGAAGATGGTATGAAGAGAGCCAAAGCTGGAGCCAGAGCCTTGGAAAGAAGCGCTTGGAAATGCGTGAGTATATGCAAGCGCTTTAACTGTCTCTTTCCTTCACAGCTGTGAGTTCGTGCTGAAGAGGTGATGAAAACGCCGGAGTAGTTGCAGGCGCTCTATTGTGGAGAGCGCGATGGGCGTAAGTAAATACCTGTCTAATGTCTCTTCTTTCAGATGCTGGGTTGCAGTGTTGAAAACATCTGGAATTCGCGGATTGCCGGTGAGTAATAATTATGCTTTTGTCTCCACAGGCGGCGGTGCAGTGTGAAGAAATGGTCGCTGTCGATGGACCAGGTAAGGAATGCGTTGCATGTGAAGTCGTCGTGCTAACCTGTTGTTTCTTGTCTTTTACAGGCGCTGCTGAAGACTGGATACTGGAATGGTAAGTATTGTTCTTGCAGGTACAGGATCGGAAGAAGAAAAGCTGGAACAGACTCGGTGAGCGTTCTGCTGCAGATGCAGAATAACTCGAAGCACGCTTCATCAATCGGGTGTGGTTTAAATAGCCTAGGAGTGATGAGGCGTCTTCCTCCAGGGCCCCGCCTAGGTAAGAAAAGAGTTCCTGTTCCAGAAGAGTTCCAGTGTTGTATCCAGGGCGTGGAGCTTGCCCCACCCAGGTAAGAAAATAGTTCCGGCTTACAGAGGATTCCTATGTAGCTGGTAAGTAAGCAGCATGGTCTGCTGCAGGTAAGTCCACCCAAGCATCTTCACATATAATATGAGCCCGGCACTTCCAGTGCCGGGACCGATGGCCTTGATGAGCCTGGTGCCACTGGTGCCAGGACAAGGTCCAAAAGGTCCCAATAGGGACCGGCTGGTGCCTAGGCTTAGGATTAGGGGCCTGCTTCCAAGGACGTTGGGCTGGTCCTGGCTCCTTGGAAGCAGTGATCATGACAGTAACACCTTTTCCCCATCCTACCAAGAAGAATGCTTTGGAACTCACCCCCCTTTCTCGATACAAACACTTTCTCACGGACAGCTCACCATGCGCAAAAAACAGACTAAAACCAGAGCCTTATATCTGACATGTCCAAATACAATGGTCAGGCAAGGTCAGGCAATTACAGATCATTACACACACCTGGCTTCCATCACACTTCCCCACACAGATAAAAGGCGGAGCATGAAAGCACACAGTCTGAGCAAGGCAAAGCATACGAGGAAGCAGCGGTTCCAAGATGGCAGTTTAATACAAGGAGAAAGACAGCGAGACCAGAAAGGGTTGCAAGGAAGGAAGAACCCTTGACCTTTTCAGACCGTTACTTTCGTGAACCTTGGAAAGTAAGAAACCTAAGACCTGGGACTAAAGCTGAAGAAACCTGCATTGTGTGCTGGAGGTACCCGGGGCTCTCCTGCGTCGATGACCAAGGCTGAGAGGAGAGTTTGCCAGTGTGGTACTGTCCTGCAACAAAGCAGCACCAGTAAAGACAGCACAGCCGGTGAGTCAGAGAGACTGATACCAGACCAGCCTGTGTAAGAACCAAGGTTGCAAGCAGCAACATTGTATGAAGAGATCTAAAGAAAACAGTGTGTGAAACATACATGACGAGCGACGCAAATATAATTGAAACCCAGAGAAATTATTGAACTTTGGAGGCCAAGAAAGATACCGTAGACAGAGTGGTCTGGCACCACGTGGTTGCTCATTCAAAGGAAAGGTCTCTGTTAGATATCCAACTGGTTGGCAATTGTGAGAAGGGAATTTTGAGATCGAGGTGGTCCTGTGGTGGGTCAAGCTAAACCCTGTACACATTTGAAAGTCTTCGATAGTTTTATGCAAAATGAAATTGGTCTGAGCCTAAGGAGACTAATTGTGTAAAGAGGAAGGATCTGAGCCTGGCTGAGGGGAAACCGGGGTGAACCGTGAGTCACCCGAGAAAGAGTATTCTCTGAACATTGTAAAGGGGAATCTGATCCCAGAAGAGGGGGATCCAAAGTAACACGCATTGTAAAAAGGGATCTGAGCGCGGCTCCGGGGGATCGGGGTGATGAGTGAATCATCCAAATTGAATACTTGTAAGAGGAAAATAATTTTTCAGTTGTTTTTGATACATCAGACCCTCTGAATCAAGAGATTTTGATAAGTAAAGAGACTTGGCACAGAAGACCCTGATGCTAGTAATGGAACTGTATCCTCGTGCCGAAGAAGCTAGAGTGTATGCTTTGCTCGAGTGAACTACCTTGTCCTGTGCTGAAAACCTTGGTAAGGGAGGACAATGGCCTGAACATCCTGACATATTATTTTGTGAGCACTTATTTCTTTTTCATGAACACTACCCCACACTGTTTGTATTTAGCTGTAGTGTGAGAAACCTGAAGGTGTCTCACCCACTAGTCCCCGGGGATCTGTCATCCAGGTGGCCAGGACACAGCCATCGCTTTTGGAACCAGTTCCTGGGGTGCACCACTGCTGGAGGATCACCTGGATGATGGGTCTTTGGGGAGTGGAAGTGGGACACCGAAGGGTGAGACGTGGTATCCCCTTCCCTGTAACGCCTTTTTCCCATCCTACCAGGTAGTATACCTAGGAACCCAACCCTCCCCCCTTTTCGGACACAAACACTTTCTCACAGACAGTTCACCATGAGCGACAACAGACTAACACCAGACCTGTATACCTGACATGTCCCAACACAGAAGTCAGGCGGAGTCAGGGAATTACTGATAATTACACACGCCTGACTTCCATTACCCTTCCCCACATGGATGAAAGGTGGAGCACGAAAGCACACTCTGAGCAAGGCAAATGAAGAAGCAGCTTTTCTGAGATGGCGGTTAATATGAGGAGAAAGACTGCGAGACCAGAAAGGGTTGCAAGGAGGGAATTGCCCTTGGCCTTTTCAGAGGAAGCAAACCGTTACTTTCACAAGTCCTCGAGGATAAGAAACATAAGACCGGAACTATAGCTGAAGAAAGGTGCATGTGTGTCGAAAGTACCCAGGGCTTTCCCACATTGACGGCCGAGGCGGGGAGGAGTGATTGCCGCCATGGTACTGTCCTTGTCTCCGACAACATAGCCACTCCAATAAAGTCAGCACAGCCGGTGAGTCGGGGAAACTGATAGCAGACCGGTCTGTGTTAGAACCAAGGTTGCAAGCAGCAACATTGTATGAAGAAATCTGCAAAGAACAAAGTTTAAGGCGTATGCGATGAGTGAGGCAAATATAACTGAATATCCAAGGCGTGACTGAACTTTTTTTTTTGGATAAAACATTTTTTATTAATTAATTATAACATGGACAAAACAACCAAAAACAAAAGAAAAACGACAGCCACAGCGATTGATGCCAGCTTGTCCACTCTTACAGTGGCATTAGTACTTGTATCACCAATTACCTAGATCACAACAGTGACCCACTTTGTATGTGTTCGGAGTTACATCACCAATGTTCGTACACATCAGGGCCCTCCCTCCTCCCACGTCCCCCATATTTTAGAGGCTTTGACATAGCTCTCAACTCACACGCTTTTGGCGGGTGTCACCCGCCTTCTAAAGGGCTGACTCACCCGCCAAGCCTCCTACACGCCCATTCATTTCAATGGGCGTCTCACCCGCCAAAAACAAAATCGGGTGATTTCACCCGCCTTTGCAAAACAAATGGTTGAGAGCTATGCTTTGATGGGGCAGCCTCTTGCATTGTATATCCGGTGTTCGATCATAGCACATGTGTCCATGTCCAATGCCCATTGCTCCAACGTCGAGGACTCTGGCACTCCCCATTTTTGTGTGATGTTGCGCTTCATCAGGGCTGCTACCGTATGCAGTAACAATTTTCCCCACTTATTGAGATCGCTCTCTCCCCGTACACCCAGGATTAGGACCTTCGGATCCAGTTCCATCATGCTAGAGAGCACCCTAGCCAGTTCCCGGCAGCAGGCATCCCATAAGTCTCGGATGCGGGGGCATGACCACAGTATATGAAAGTAGGTTCCCTCCTCCTCCCCACACTGGAGACAGTTCGGGTTTGTTGCCCTCTTCCAACCATACAATGCAGCTCTAGGGTAATACACTCTGTGTAATATTTTGAGTTGCACCAGCCTAAGCCTAGAGGAGATGGAAAGCTCCCATGGGTGCATTAGTACCTGGATCCAGTCCTCTGGGTCAATTTCCCCTACATCTCTTTCCCATTTGGCTTTTAAGCTGGTCAATTCAGGAGTAGCGAAGGATGTGATGGCGTTGTAGAGGATGGATGTGCATTTCCTGGGGATGTATTCAGGCAATATGTTGCGTTCTATTGGTGTGTACTCCGGAATATTGTCCTTTGTCGGTATGTGGGTTCCCAGGGCATGGGTCATTTGCATGTAGTGGTACCTCTTGGTGTCTGGGAGTTGGAATTTGAGTTGCAAGTCCGCAAATGGGGCCAGATTCCCGTCTTTCAAGACGTCCCCCACTTTCAGAATCCCAGCCCTCACCCAGCGTGGCCATGGTTCAAGTTTCTCAATTTCCCTCAGATTGCCGTTTTGCCATAGGGGTTGTGCCGCCGTTATTTTATTTTCCCACCCCACAAACACGTGTGCGGGTCTCCAAATTGTGGTGATATGTGCCCTCGTTGTTGGCAGAGGGGGTCTCTGGGGGCGTTGGTACAGTAAGTGTAATGGATCAGTGTCTTGCATGGCCCCCATGTCGCCCTAATATGGGGTAATTCCTGGTCCCCGTACAGCAGGTCGTTGACCACCACAAGTTGTGAGGCCCAGTAATAGGTCTGAAGGTGGGGAACTCCTATCCCACCCTCCCAGACTGACCTTTGAAGTGTAGTCAGTGCTATACATGCTTGGCCTCCACCCCATAGAAGCTCCCTGAGAAGGGCCTCCACCCGGTCAAATTCAGATTTTGGGATCTGCAATGGGGCATTCTGAAGGACGCAGAGGAATCGCGGAATGGCCATAATTTTAAAAAGAGCAGCTATACCCAAGAGGGTCAGGGGGAGAATCTTCCAGTGGTGGACGTCATTGGAGAACCGGTCAATGATTGGTTGGAGATTGTGCGCTGCATACATAGCTCTCAACTCACACGCTTTTGGCGGGTGTCACCCGCCTTGTAAACAGCTGACTTACCCGCCAAGCCTCCTGCACGCCCATTCGTTTCAATGGGCCTCTCACCCGACAAAATTAAAATCGGGTGTTTTCACCCGCCTTTGTGACACAAATGGTTGAGAGCTATGGCTGCATAGCTGGTAAGGTCTGTTGTTATCCAGATCCCAAGGTACCGAAAGCCAAGCTGCTCCGTACGGTATGGGCATTCCCGTTCTCAACCGTTTCTGAGCAGGCACACTGCTAAGTCTGCTGGTGACATTACCCACCACTGTGGTGGCACAATGAGTTTGGCAGCAGCCTTTATAAATAAGTCCCAACCTGTAGGAGGTTTCTGTCTTGATAAGGCATGGCTCTGCGTCAAGCCCCATACTAAATCAAAGAGGTTGAATCCATGTAAGTCTGTCCTCCGTACACAAACTCTAATTTATCAGTACATGAAACCACATTTTTTGCACCCCCAACTTGGATAACAGTAGTTCAGCGTTATTTTCATAACAGGGATTGATATTGCCCAGCACTTCACGAGCGTGTGTGCATCAATGTTTGTAGGCAGTGGTGGTGCAGGTATTGTGGGGGAAATTTCAGTCTCAGGGTTGATAAGAGTCAGGGTACTTTGTTCATGCTTACCCTGGTGTGTGTAGGAGAGATACCTCTGTAGGATAGTGTATGAAAGAGTCAGCTTCTCACTTTCAGGCGATTGAGGATAGCTGTCATCTCACCATCTGAATAGTCCGTAGTAGTCCTACGAAAGTCACAATCCTCTTCAGGGGTCGAATGTCATAGCTTGTCGAGCTGATGTCTGGGGATCAGGTACTGCTTCTCTGCATGCTTCATTAACGGTTTGTTAAAAGACCAGTGATCAGAGGAATAGCAATACCCAGCAGACTACTTATAAAGCAGCTGGCTGTTTTACCATTTTCATTTTAGATTTATGAGTGGTTCTTTTGTTGCTGAGTTTCTTGATTGACCTCATTTTTTAATTTAATTAAATCTTTGTATTCTGGATTGGCCAAACAAGTTGGCCTTACATTAAAAAAAACGGTAACATTCTCATAATCCATGGCATTATATACATTACAAACAATAAAAGAATTAGCACAAAATCAAAACCATAAATCATACACTATAAATAAATCACAGCACTTAAAATCATAAACCGTGTTATGTCCCGCTCTAACCAGATGCATTAGATTAATTTGGACTCCTACAGCTATTTTAAAAAGAAGGCAAAGCAATCTTTCACAGAAACCACAGAGCAAAGCATTATTACTCCACCCTGGACTATGTGTACCTTATTGACAAGGTCTTTGACCTATTAGCCAGTTTTCATATCTATCCTAACTCCTTTAGTGATCACTCCTTGCTGACCTGTACTCTAGTACAAAGAAGGGGCTGTCCTATGATAAAATTGGTGAAGTAGTTGCTGTTGGCAATGGCAATAGATTGGGCTGGACTGACAGGAATCTGGCCAAGGCTAGCGCCTAGAGTAGGGTTCTACATGTTGATTCCATGTCTAAGCCTACTGCTGAAGAAATTATTGGTTGGAAATCAACTTATATGAATGTTATGATGCCAATGGGGACAACACGTCTTTCACTTAAGCACGAATTGCATAACCTTGGCCTATACGACAAGGAGATATGCATGGAAAAGAAAAAAATGCATAGAGACTTAAGACCCTCAGAGCAAAGTATTCTGTCCCTTGTTGTTATCTCCATTGAGAAGCGTAAGATCAAAAATGCTTACAGGAATTGGGTTCTCAGATATAGAGCCTCTAATAATAACATGAACTGGCAAAATATGGTGCATATACTTATTGAAGGGACACCAAAACATTCTGGGCAAACTATAGTTTGGTAACCAATAGTGGTAAGCACAAACTTACCTGTTGCATTGACAGTGAAATTTGGGTTAGATTTCTCTCTGAGAAGTTCAAAGGTGAGGTCGTAAGTCTAGAAAAACCTACCTATAACCTAGCAATAGACCGAGAGGATATCATGGCTTTTATTAAGACATTGCAATCTTCTTGAGCCCCTGGTTCTGATGGCCTGTGTAATGTTATCATCAAGGAAAATGCTGAAATCTGGGCAGATCTTTTAGTAACAATCTTTGGTAAAATAATAGACACAGGAGTTATCCCCAAGTCATGGAGTACTTCCATTATAATTCCGGTGTTTAAAAATGGCTAGCGTAATTTGCCTTAGAACTATCGACTACTGGCCCTTACTGATGTGTCCAGCAAAATATTCTGCACCTTGATTCTTAAAGAAATCAACGCTTGGATAGCCAGTAATAACATCCTTGATAGAGCCCAAACTGGGTTTCGCAAGGGATGTGCTGCTAATGATAACAACTTTTTGGTGAACACCCTTATAGAACAGGCCAATTGCTGTGATGATCTTCCACTATATATATGTTATTTGTGGATTTTTCTTCTGTTTCACACGGTTGACAGAATCAAGCTTTGGGTAAAATTGGAGCAGATCTGTATGCCAGCACACCTCTTATATGCCTGCAAGATTATGCATGAAGATAACACTTCCAGGGCTAGGCTGAACAATTTAGGCCTTATGTCTGGTTTGATTGCGGTCAGGATGGGTGTCAGGCAGGGGTGTGCATTGGCTCCTATGTTGTTCAATTTGTTAATGGCCGACTTTGGGTATATATTCATTAAAAAACAGAATGCTTTCCCAAAAGTCGTAATTAACAGGGTGGATCGGCTACGCCGACGTTTTGATTATATTTGACAACACTTACAATGGTATTTGCCATAGTGCCAAGGCAATATGTGCATATGTGGAACAAAATGGTTTGAAAATAAACCTCGATAAAACCCAATTTATGGCTGTGGGCCGAGAGTGTAGGAAGACTACTATATTCTACCCCTTGGCCATCATTGAAAGGGTGCCTTCATATAAGTACTTGGGCTACAAAGTAATCTCATGAAAAGCAAGAGGGAATGAGCTATTACAGCAAAATAAGAGAGCAAAGGTAATGTCCATTATGGGTGCGGTTGGGTCCTTCTCAAAGTGGACTGTGGGGTATAGTCTTTATGGTAGTCGTAATGAGCCTTTCTTTATGCGTTAGAGACATCTTACTTAGATTGGTCCTTCTGGGCCGTTCGTATTGAAGGGCTCATTTGGAGAAGAATACTAGCAGTGGGGTAACTTTCCTGAAAATGTTGGGGGGACATGAGATCTGAAGAAAAGCGGACCCAGACAAATGAATGGGGACAAAATGTTGTGCCATGAAAGTTGGGTTAGCAAATGCTGAAGAAAGCCATTGTTAAATACTTTGAACATTGTAAACTTTATAAAGAAGTGGTTGCTTGTGCCTAATTTCACTTTTCAATGTAAGTATGACCTTTGCATCTTTATTCACAAGAATTTTGCTCATTAAGGAAGTTAAGTGTTTAAACCATTGTATCTACAGTTGAAGAGAGAGCAAGCATTTCCCAAGCCAAGAGTATTTCCCTATTAAGAATGAAAGCAGCCTTTCTTAATGCCAGAAAGCAATCTAAATAATATTGTGAGCCTAAGAGAAGTTCAAACTTGCCTAAGAAATACGTGTGCAAGCATTACATGAAGCCAAGAGTGGCACCAAGGCTTCTGGGTATTTATTTTGGCTAACAGTTGGCAGAGAGATGAAGGCAAAGTTGGGGAAGGGAAACTTGCTGCTCATGAATATTATTTGAAGTTGACTCAATCTATATTGCCAAATACTTTAAATAACAGAGAAAAGTGGGTATACAGGCAAACTTAAGTTGTTGTGTCAGACAGACAAGAGAGGCAAAGAGACTGCCCCTTTTGAAGAGAGATATTAAGAGGAACAGTGTCTTGCCTGTTGGAAGGTGTTGAAGTGCCTTAAAATAAATCTCTAAAACCGGTTTTGAATCATGAAGTACTGAAGCTGAGGTGGAATCACGAAGTACTAAAACTGTGGTATATCTGGTTGTCGGTAGATGCAAAACCTCAGAAATACAAATGAAGTGGAGTACTATTAGACAAAGTAGAATTGTCTCATGGTAAACTTTAGTAGAAGTGAAGTTGTTGAAGTAGAAGCAGCAGCACTGTCATGTCATCCTGGAACAGGTACCTACTGTGAATCATAATCTTGTTACTGGTGACATAATGACTGTTAACCAAGAACTCTGCTTCATTAACAATTGTAGAAGTTGCATTTCTTGTGAACTGTGGCAAGTCTTCTCAGATTACTGGAAGTGGCGGCAAAGCATACCATTGGTGCTGTTTTAGAAAGTCCATATTTCACCAAGAAGAAAAAATGTGATACTGTTGGAACTTTGTTTTACAAAACTTTACCTTGACATTGAAACATCAAGAACTTATCTGCAATTATCTTACCTAGAGGGAGTTCCTCCTTCCGACTGCTCAAAACATAACTCTCAACCTCAACCTTCCAGATTCTACATTCTCCCTACACATTCTGTATTCCATACCTCAAATGCTTGCATATAAGATGATACACATCTCCCTTTACTATTTGAACAAAGACATTTGCAACTATATTAATTCTAACACTGTATCTATCTAACTAACAAATTCAACCAGACATATGCACGAGAAATAAATATTACAATACTAAGTAAACAAAATGATGGATATTCTAGTTGACTTGCTTTATTAACTAATGGCACATTCATAAACATAACAATATATAATAATAGAATGGTGCTTCCAATTCTCGACATAGTTTTAACTAATTAATATTTTAGATACATAACACAATTCTGGTAAGAGAGTTGTATGTGCAGATAACTAACTTTTTGCTTTTGAGTAGTTATATTACTAATTCACATAGTCTCTTAGAAATGAAGGCCTTCCACATTTACTGATAGGTAATACTTTCTTTTGAACACCTTTTTGATCCGCTCCATACACTCTACGACTCTTTAGTCTACAATTTTCTTTATGAGTAATTAATTCGCTATCTCCCTTCTTCTGAACCTTCTCTCTCTTTCTTTCTTGTTTTAAAAAAATGTGTTTATTTGTAAATCAACACACAGGAGAAATTATACAAATGCATTACATGAAGCTTCTCAAATCGTGCAAACCCAGAGTCCCCTTCTCCCATCCCATGCGTTCCCCGGCGAGCATAGTTCTCAGGCCTTAATCGGACTGGTCTGGTGGCGGTAGCGGGTCGTCCATAGCGTGAAGGGCTCTTGCAATCAGGCGCGGTTTTTGGGTCAGGGCCGGGAAGTTCAGGTCATAGTCCAGTACTGGCACCCAGATGTCTCGAAATCGGTGAAGCAGTCCCGCTTTGGCCGTCGTGACCCTCTCGGCTATCAAAATATCCCAGAGTTTAACTCATCAAAGGGCCATCAAGGGTCCGTCAGCAGACTTCCAGGTGCGGGCCACCGTGATTTTAGCCGCTAACAAGAACTGGGACACCAGGGCAGCTCTTCTCCCCGACCGCGGGTATGAACCTGGCAGTGGAATCCCTAGGAGGACCTGTTCGGGCGTGAGCAGAATGGTCACCTGGTTGACATCCTTTATGGTAGCTAAGCAAAGGGTCCAGAACTCCTTAACTTGGGGGCAGGTCCACCACATGTGGAAGTAGGATCCTGGAAGGCCGCAAAGTCGCCAACATGGGGGTCTAGTGCCAGTTGGAAGTGGTGAAGGCGTAGAGGGGGATAGTACAAGCGCAGGAGTAGGTTATGGGCACACTCCCGGTTGGTAATGCAGCGGGATGTCGTCCGCGTTCTTGTTCACATATCCACCCACGTGCGGTCCTCAATGGTGTGTCCGAGGTCCGTTTCCCATTGAGACATGTAGGAAGGCCTAAACTGGAGGGGGTCCTCCTGCAGCAGTCTATATAGGGCAGAGATCCTTCCCTGGGCCGGTAGGTCGTTCACCGTCAGCTCTAGTGAGGTGAGGGGTCTCGTGGCCGCCGCACGGGTCTGCGGGTGGGAGCACCAGTGCCTAAGTTGGGCGTAAGAATACCTATCCCTTTCCGCTAACTGGAAAGTCATCTTGCAGCGTTCAAAGGTTAGTGGGGAATTCCCCTCGAAGAGTTGTCCCCGAGTGGTGAGGCCCCCTACGACCCAGTTTCTAAAGTTTTTGGGGTAGGCCCCCGGGGAAAAGGCTGGGTTGAGGAAGATTGGGGGGAGCGCACTCAGGCCTCCTGGGACAACACAATGTCTGCAAGCCCACTCCCAAGCCCTTATTGTTTGTTTTGTGGCTGTTAAAGTGCCCAGCCAACTTCGACGTAAGGCAGTAGGTAGGAACGGGAGGAAGCGAAGGGGGAGAGTGAGGCAGGATTGTTCGATTTCCACCCTTTTCGGCCGACCTGTAGCAAGCCCCCATGCTTGGAGGTGGGTTAGTTGCGCCACCATTTGATATTTACGGAGGTCGGGTACCCCCAGGCCTCCCAGTCTAGTGCTGGCCATCATTGTTGTCCGTGGGATGCACGCTTTCTTCCCCCTCCAGATGAAGTCCACCATCTTTCTTTGGAGCCGCTGTAGGGGGGGGAGCGGAATGGTGATCGGGAGGGCGGCACAGGCATAGAGGAAGCGAGGAAGTAAGTTTATTTTGCATGCCGTGATGCGGCCTAGGAGGGAGATCTCTTGTGATTGCCAGCGGGTCAGATCCTTTTCTTGTTACACATTGCGGTAGATGGACTCTGTGGTCCCGTGCCCGCTTGTGCGGTATCGTGCGGAAGTGCAGTTCCAAGATGGATGCCTGTCGGATTTCTCCAGCCGACAGCTACGGTCTAGTCTCTTCACGTCCCTCCGAGAGACTACGGACCGCTCACGTGATACTATATCCAGACTCCAAGCCAAGGTTTCATCGCGTCGCTTCTGTTACAGACGCTCCGTGAGTTCGTTATTTGAATCCTGTTTTTACGTGTCTATTAGTCCTTGATTACTCTTTAAACTGTCCAAATATTGTCTTTATCTATCTCTCAGAGATTATCTCCATTCAACCTTTCCAATCTCTGCTACCTTCGTCTCCAATCCAACCCGGCGAACCCTGCTCAACTTAGCCGTCTATAACACCTCCTCCACGGCATTATCTTCTGCTTTGAACCCCATTTGGGTAAGCTTCATATTCCCTGAGTCCTCTCTTCTAGCCCCGATTAGAATCACTTACCTGTCTGTTCTTGCAGATCTCCTGCCTCTCTTCCGTTGTTCTTCCGAATCCCAGCTCCGAAGTTTCAGTCCCAATCCTTTCCTCCAAGGGTGAGAACTTTTCCCTTCCGCCTTCTCTTTTGGTCTTCCCTTTTTACCTTTCACTGATACTATCTATTCCTCTCGTTTACTCAGAAAGGATATCCTGTGCAATTTCCGTTTGAAACCACCTCTCAAGGATTCTCCTGCTACTACTACTTCCCGATCGACGAGCTTCCAGACTCGACCAGGGTTTTCTTCCCATTAGAGGGTTTCCCTGGAGATCCTATCCTCTCCTCCGGTTTTCACTTCTTTCCGGGTCGGAGGGGCCAGGATTGTTTCAGGGGAGCTTTCACTGCTGCATTTGACTCTTCCACATTGGATTTCCGTATTGTCAAGGTGAGCGGTTTTGTTGAGGTGTATTACCTCTTTAAACTGTTTGCAGTAATTTATAACAGTAAGCGACGCCCAAAAAATATTGACATTCGGAATCCTTATGGTGCAGCAAATGCAACAATTAATGGCAGCTATGCAAGCCATGTCCTTAGAGATGCAATCTTTAAAACAAGATAATGCTCAGCTGCGACAGCAAGTCACTAGGGCATTTTCAGACACTCCCCCTTCTTCCTTACATGCCCTAACGTAAGACGGAGATCCATATAAGCTCAAAGAATTTCTAGATAGTTGTACGGTCCAATTTACTTTCAAATCTCGTTTTTTTCCTACAGACAAGGACAAAGTGGGGTTCGTGATTTCCCATCTTTCTGGCCCTGCATTGGCTTCGGCCACGCCTATAGTCACTTCTAATAATGGGATCCTAGATTCTTACCCCGCCTTCTCCAATAGCCTTAAGTCTATGTTCGGCAGAAAGGAAATATCAGTTTCCACACAAGAAAGACTTCTTGATTTGAAACAGGGAAGTAAGGATTTGCTAGGATACATAACACAATTCAAACAATTGTCTTCAGAAGTAGGGTGGCCAGATGAAGGGCTTCTTACCCTTTTTCGTAGAGGCTTAACGGAAGACCTTAAAGATGAGGTTTCTAAGGTACCTCGTCCGGCTAATTTGGCTGACATGATTACTCTAACTACGCAGATAGATTATCGAATGCAAGAACGGTCTCATGAAAGAAGGAAGATCAAAGGATCTCGACCTTCAATTGATCATTCCTATGTTGGGAATAGGACTCTTCCCCATACTGAAGAGCCTATGCAGATAGGGACCATTAGAGGTCCGTTATCTGCAACCGAAAAGGAAAGAAGAAAGAATCTTGGACTATGCATGTACTGTGGGTCCTCTTCTCATGTACTGAAAGATTGTCATCTTGTTCCTCCTCGTCGATTTACTACTCCGAAGTCGGGAAACTCCAGAGCTCTACCGAGAGGGGAAGAACGGTAGAGTTACGGAATTCTGTTTCCCCCTGTAAGTCGAGTCTGACAGTAGACAATGCCTCAACCAATCAGACCATGGTAGTAGTTTCCTTGTCCATGATACTTTCAGAACACATTCTACCTGGTATTCCCGCCTTGATTGACTGCGGAGCGGCTGGGAATTTTTTGGACTATGAATGGGCTAAGAAACACGGGATTACACTCGTATCCAAGAACATGGTTACTCCTATTCAGGGTGTGGACGGTAGTCCCTTAAGTTCAGGACCGGTAAAAGAACAGACCGATCCTATCACTTGCATGATCGCCGGCCATAAAGAAACTCTGGTTTTTGATCTGATCAGAACTGCTCATTTTCCTATCATTTTGGGCCTTCCCTGGTTAAGACTCCATAACCCATATATCAACTGGTCAGCAGGTACTCTTTTCTTGGGATCAATATATTGTACTCACCATTGCCTTTCTCAGGAGTCAGCAGGCATACGTCTCCCCACTATTGAAGACCATCATCCTGCTGTTTCTTCTATTAACCACTTGGAAATGATCCCTAAATGTCATTGGGAATTCCGATCTATATTTGCAAATCCCGAATTTCCTACCTTACCGCCTCATAGAAGGGATGATTGTCATATAGATATACACCCCGAACAGCCCATTCCTTTCAGCCGTATGTATGTGCTTTCACAACGGGAGAAGACTGTTTTGAAAGATTATCTTCAAACCAATTTACGCAATGGGCTAATAACCGAATCTGTGTCTCCAGCCGGAGCTTCTCTTTTCTTTATCCCTAAGAAAGACTCGGATGAACTTCGCCCTTGCATTGATTATCGAGGATTAAACAAGATAACCATTGCTGACAAGTATCCTATGCCTCTCATCACAGACATCCTTGAAGCGGTTCGAGGGGCTACTGTTTACACTAAGCTGGATCTCTGAGGTGCTTACCATCTCATGCGAATAGCTGCAGGAGATGAATGGAAAACTGCCTTTCGCACCCCTTTCGGGCACTACGAGTACCATGTCATGCCATTTGGCCTGGTCAATGCACCGGCAATATTTCAGCGGTTCATGGACCACCTCTTTGCCGACATTCTGTTTCATTTCGTCATCATCTATTTAGATGATATCTTGGTTTATTCCAAGAACCCAGAGGAACATACCCGACATGTCAACACAGTGTTGGAACGTCTTCAAAGCAATCATCTGTACTGTAAGTCCACTAAATGTGAGTTCCACCAGGAGCAAGTCAATTACCTCGGATTTGTGCTATCTTCTCAGGGCATCTCTATGGATCCTAAGAAAGTGTCAGCTGTGTTGGATTGGCCAATTCCCTCTAGCATAAAAGACATTCAACGATTTCTTGGCTTTGCCAACTTCTACCGGAAATTTATTCCGGATTTTTCGGAAATCATTTTACCCATCACCAGGCTTCTTAAGAAAGGGGTCCCGTTCGTCTGGAACGATACTGCTCAGAACGCTTTCCAAACGCTAAAGGAGATATTCACTTCTGCTTCAGTTCTTATAAACCCCGATCAAACTAAACAATTCATTGTGGAGACAGACGCTTCACAATTTGCGTTGGGTGCCGTACTATTACAATTATCAGAACAGGGAGAAGAAAGACCTGTGGCTTATCTGTCCAAGACTTTCAATGCGGCAGAACAAAATTATTCAGTACTTGAGAAAGAGCTTCTGGCTATCAAACAATCTTTCAAAGAATGGAGACACCTACTCCTGGGATCTACCCATCCTATCAAGGTTCGCACTGATCATCAGAATCTACGAGCCCTTCAGAATGCCTACACAACCAACAGCAGCAGGCCCGCTGGGCTTATTTTTTTCTTCCCTTTCGAATTGAGTTCACCTTTTTGCCAGGAAAATATAATCAGAAGGCTGATGCTCTGTCTCGTAAGGACTCTCCTACATCGACATTCTGTTCTGAGAAGATGTTTCCCAACGCTTGTTTTATTGCTGTCTTAACTAACTTTCTCCAAGAAGTACGAACAGCCACTGATCAAAATAAATCGTTCTGTGAAGACATTGCATCCACCCACCATCTCTCTAAACATAAGGAATATTTCTTTCACGGCACTCAGCTGTTGATTCCCATTCCCTCTTTACAACTCAAAGTGTTACAAATGTGTCATGACTCTAAGGCTGCAGGTCATAGAGGGTTTCTATCAACATTGGAACTCGTACAACGACACTTCTGGTGGCCAAATATGCGATCTGATGTCCAGGATTATGTTGCGGCTTGTAGTATCTGTGCGCACGCAAAGACTCCTCGTACTCCTCCTTTGGGGTTATTAACGAGGATGCCAATTCCAGATCGGCCTTGGCAAATCATCTCTACAGATTTTGTTTCTGATCTACCTCCTTCGGAGAACAAGACAGCCATTATGGTGACAATTGACTATTTCACCAAATTGGCACATTTTACCCCTTTAGAGAAGCTACCGGGGGCAACTTTGATGGCTAAAATCTTTTTATCTGAAATCTTCTCCCGTCATGGCCTCCCAGACACCATCATCTCAGACCGAGGTCCTCAGTATACTTCACTTTTCTGGCAAAAGACGTGTCACGTTTTAGGGATAAAACGAGCCCTCTCTTCAGGATATCATCCCCAGACCAATGGGCAAACGGAGCGTTTGAACAAACACTTGAAGGATATCTACGTTGCTTCATTTCAGCGGCCCAGGATGATTGGGCAGGTTTACTCCCTTTTGCTGAATTTGCCTACAATAATTCCCGTCACTCTGCCCTCCGGACCACCCCCTTTCATTGTTCTTATGGCTTCCATCCCTCCTTTGTTCCTATGGTGTCGTCTCCTTCTTCCTGTTGCCCAGGAGTGGATGAATTTATTGCGGACATTCAGGATGGTCAGAGATTGGCTAAGCGATCTCTTGTGGAGGCTCAAGACCGTGCTAAGCGGAACGCCGATCTTCATCGCCGCATTGCCCCGAAACTTACCATCGGTGACTCGGTTTGGTTGGCTTCCCGTTTTCTTCCTCGTCATCTTGTTCCGTCTAAACTATCGCCGAGATACTTTGGACCCTTAAAAGTGTTAGCCATGGTGGGCAAAGCTGCGGTCAAACTGGCTTTACCAGCCTCTTGGTCTCGGATACACCCTGTATTTCATCTGTCTCAAATTAAATTGGTGGTACCGGATCGTTTTCTTCGGACGGGAAGGGTTCCTCCTTCTCCTGTCCTTACTGATGAGGGTCCTGAATTTGAGGTGGCCGGTGTGTGTGACTCTCGCGTTCGGAGAGGTAGATTGCAGTTTCTGATTGACTGGAAGGGTTATTCTCCTGCTGAAAGGACCTGGGAACCTGCCTCTGGGGTTCATGCTCCCCGATTGGTGCGGCGTTTTTTCCGGCTCCATCCAGGTAAACCCGGGGCGCCCCCCAGGAGGAGGGGGTATACTGTTACACATTGCGGTAGATGGACTCTGTGGTCCCGTGCCCGCTTGTGCGGTATTGTGCGGAAGTGCAGTTCCAAGATGGATGCCTGTCGGATTTCTCCAGCCGACAGCTACGGTCTAGTCTCTTCACGTCCCTCCGAGAGACTACGGACCGCTCACGTGATACTATATCCAGACTCCAAGCCAAGGTTTCATCGCGTCGCTTCTGTTACAGACGCTCCGTGAGTTCGTTATTTGAATCCTGTTTTTACGTGTCTATTAGTCCTTGATTACTCTTTAAACTGTCCAAATCTTGTCTTTATCTATCTCTCAGAGATTATCTCCATTCAACCTTTCCAATCTCTGCTACCTTCGTCTCCAATCCAACCCGGCGAACCCTGCTCAACTTAGCCGTCTATAACACCTCCTCCACGGCATTATCTTCTGCTTTGAACCCCATTTGGGTAAGCTTCATATTCCCTGAGTCCTCTCTTCTAGCCCCGATTAGAATCACTTACCTGTCTGTTCTTGCAGATCTCCTGCCTCTCTTCCGTTGTTCTTCCGAAGCCCAGCTCCGAAGTTTCAGTCCCAATCCTTTCCTCCAAGGGTGAGAACTTTTCCCTTCCGCCTTCTCTTTTGGCTTTTCCGTTTTTACCTTTCACTGATACTATCTATTCCTCTCGTTTACTCAGAAAGGATATCCTGTGCAATTTCCGTTTGAAACCACCTCTCAAGGATTCTCCTGCTACTACTACTTCCCGATCGACGAGCTTCCAGACTCGACCAGGGTTTTCTTCCCATTAGAGGGTTTCCCTGGCGATCCTATCCTCTCCCCCGGTTTTCACTTCTTTCCGGGTCGGAGGGGCCAGGATTGTTTCAGGGGAGCTTTCACTGCTGCATTTGACTCTTCCACATTGGATTTCCGTATTGTCAAGGTGAGCGGTTTTGTTGAGGTGTATTACCGCTTTAAACTGTTTGCAGTAATGTATAACATTTCTAGTTCCTCGAAGAGTGACAGGAAGTTAGCCTGATAGATTTTCGTTGGATGTGCAGGTATCTGAACCCCCAGGTAGGGGATCGATTTGATGCTCCACTGGAAAGACCTCTCTCCTCCAAGGACTCTCGCTCAGCCGAGGTCAAACCCACTCCCAGCGCCACTGACTTTTGGAAGTTAATCGCGAATCCCGAGACCATCCCAAAGTTATGGATTTTAGTTAAGGCCTCCCTCATGGATCCCTCAATGTTTGTAATGGTGAGCAGAACATCATCCGCATAGAGAGCCACTTTATGTTGCGCAGAGCCAGTACTCAGGCCACTGATTTGGGTTTTTTTCCGGACTCGTTGAGCCAACAACTCCATGGCCAAAGCAAAGAGCAAGGGGGAAAGAGGACATCCCTGTCTCGTTCCTCACGTGAGGGAGATCGAGTCCGATAAGCGGCCGTGGATTCTCAGCCTAGTCCTAGGGGCCTGGTAGTTCGCAAAGATCCTTTTCAGGAAGGTCGGGCCAAAGCTAAAGGCCTCTAGAGTGAGGCGCAGATAAGACCAGTCCACCTTGTCGAACGCTTTGGTTGCGTCCAGCGCCAGTAAAGCTAGTTGTTGGGAGTCCCGAGTGGCGATCTCAATTAGGTCCAGAGCTCTGCGGATGTTGTCTTTCGTCGACCTGTGGTGAATGAAGCCCGTTTGATCCGGGTCTATGATGTTCGGGAGGATGGGTGCTAGACGATTGGCAAGGATCTTGGAGTATATATTGGCATCCAGATTCAGCAAGGCAATGGGTCTATACAAGCTGATGTCGTGGGGGTCGTTGTCATGATGCCTACCCCCGGGGTCCCAGTACAAGTCCAGCAACCGCAGAAGCAGGCATCAAGTTATTCCAAGCAAGCCCAAAAACCCCTGCTAGGGGCTATTTGGGTGCAGGCCTGGCGTCTATGGCGCAAGGCTCATATGGAGAGTCAGTCCTGGCGCCTCATAGATTTAAACTTACCTGATGCAGACCATGCTGCAAACTTACTTGATGCAGACCATGCTGCAAGAGCTCCAAGCCAAAAGAGGCTTGGAAGGGACTACTTTATCTAGGGACTATTTTTTACTCGGGTGGGGCTGGGGAGGAATACTTACCTGGGACTACTTTGGAAGCTATTTAAACCACACCGGAAGAGCAGCACACGCTTCGCGTTATTCTGCACCCAGCAGCGTAACGCTCACTGCGCCTGCAAGTCTGCATCCACTCTTCTGCCACACCCGCCTCGAGTCTGGAGCTCCTAGAAAAAGGGAGAAAGAAGGAGAAAAGGTTAGAACAAGAGCAATACCTTTGATCCTTACCTGAATTCCCGATCCACCGCGCCTTCTAGCTGGAAGAAAGAAGTTATTTTATGCGCGCCGCCTCGCCTGCTGCAGCGCCGTGCTGAACTCACCGGCCTTCGCAGCATCTTCACATTCTACCGCATCCTTCTCCATGTTCCCGCCCCACTCCGGCACCTAAGGGGAAGACAAGAACAGCAAGGTGAGCCAAGGGAATAAACAGAGGCAATATTAGTTACCCCCCATAGACTTACCTGATTTTACCATCGGGGGTATTATTCCTCTTCACGGGTCGGCGCAGCGTCTGTATTCTCGCCGAACCCCGGCCCCTAAGGGGAAACAAAAGGACAGCAAGGTGAAACAAAGGGACAAACAAGGGGAAACCTCCTCTCCACAATAGACTTACCTGATTTTACCGCCGGAGGCATTATTCCCCGAGACTTCATACTTTCTCTCAGCGCCTGAATAAGGGAGAAAACAACAGGTTACAAACTGACATAATTTTATCAAACTGTGTTGGATAATACAAATCCTTACCTGAATATTACCAGTTGCCACGAGGAACTCTTCGCTTGGGTCAAGCTGCAACCTGCAAGGAATCGGACAAGAGTGAAAGTCAGACATTTGAACTCTTATGAACTACATACTTACGGCGTCTTGCCGGAAATCTCAGAGTCAATATTGTTCTGGAACTCACCAATTCCTTCGAGCCAGTGAAGCGCCCCTGCGCTCAACGCAGGATGGAGAGCTCATCTTTCCAAACCATCAGGTGAGACTATAAGAGGGGACATCAAAGGTGATCAGTGGGGAGAACAGCGGGAGTGGGGGGGGTTAACGCTCAACTCCACGGATGGTTAATTCCCTTTCTCCATTTGCAGAAGAATATTCCTACGGGCCAAGCAAACGAAGCAGGGTGGGCCAGTCCAGTCCGTCATCTCGGCACTACGCGTCACATTGGTGGAGACCGCAGCTGTCCAGTTCAGATCGACGCCCCTGTGGGAGCCAGGTGAACGTAACAGTCCTTCCCAGGCTCAGGGATAAGGACTGTGATAGATTCCTGCATTGTTGGGGTGACCATTCCAGTGGCCACGAATGAGTTGTAGAGGCGGGCCAGGGGGGCCACTAATTGGGGCCGAAAGATTTTGTAGAAGCGGGAGGAGAATCCGTCCGGGCCCGGGGCTCTAGATTTTAGGCTCTTAATGGCTGCCTCCACCTCCTCGGTCGTAATCGGCGCTTTAAGGTCTTCCCTGGCTGCTGAAGACAGGTGCGGGAGTGCCCCCCTCTCGAATGTATGAACGTTGCTTGGTCGGATCCTTCGGGGCTGCCGTCATTATTTCCAGGTGGTGGGCGGTTGCCAAGCGTACTTTCTCGTGGTCTGCGTAGTGGATCACCCCCTGCGGATCACGGAAGCCCAGGATGGCATTCCTACTCTTCACCTTTGCCAGTTTGTTCACCAAGAGTATGTTGGCCTTATTGTTGTGGACGTAGTACCATTGCTTGGTTCTGGTTAGCAGATTCGCCGTAGCCTCAGCGTAGTGAGCTTCCAGCTTTTTCCTAGCCATTTGTTGAATCCTGTAAGATTTGGGGGCCCAGCCCTTCCTTTTGTGAGTAGCCTCAGCTTCACGGACCTCACCCTCCAGGATGGCTCGAGTCGCCTGCTTTCTTTTATGGAATGCGGCACCTTGGGCGATCAGCTCTCCTCTAAGGACCGCTTTCATGGCATCCCAGGTGTTGGATGGGGAAGTGTCCTCGTCCCGGTTTTCAGCGAAAAAAATTCTTGATGGAGCTGGCGATTGAGTCTCTCACAGCCATGTCCCCCAGAATAGAATCATATAAGCACCACCGGTGGCGTGGAGGGGGCTCCGGGTCATGGGACCGCAAGGTCAATGTAACTGGGGCATGATCCGAGAGGATCTGGGGGCCAATTACCACATCATCAGTGAAATTCAGGATCTGTGGGGAGGTCAAGATCAGGTAAATTCTAGAGAAAGTACGGTGCACGTATGATTAGAAGGTGAAGTCCCTTTCATCCCGGGACAGTACCCTCCAAGAGTCTACAATGTTCAGCGTGCGAAATAGGTGGAGCAGGCCGGTGGCCAACTTCAGGTCTCTGGGTGTTGGGGGGTGGGACCTGTCCTTCAGGGGGTCCGGGGCCCCGTTAAAGTCTCCTCCCATGACGACGTGCCCCTCAATGAAAGGGAGGAGGGTGTCCTCTAGGTCCTGGTATTCGTTTGGAGCGTACACCGAGATGAGGGTATAGAGCTGGCCATGTATGGTGCATTTGATTGCAATGAAGCGACCCTCTTGGCATCGTCGTGAGTGAGTCAAGGATCTGGGGCTTCAGGTCTTTCGTGAATAAAATGGCGGTGCCTCCCTTCTTGGTTCCGTTAGAAGCGAGGAATTGTAGCGGAAAGAATCTGCTTCGTAAGCGAGGAAAGTCCACCGGAATCAAATGCGTCTCTTGTAAGAAGGCAATCGAGGTCCCGTCGTCCTGTACCCTCTGTAGAATTGACTTCCTCTTCGGGGGGGGAGTTCAGGCCCCTAACATTCAAGGTGGTGAACTTAAGTTTCAGATGCGAAGGTTGGTCCGGAAGATCCACTTGCTGGGGGGAGGGGTGTCGTGGGGGAGTTGGGTTAGCCATGGACGTGAGAGCGTAGTCATTTCGGGGTCTCCTGTGGTTGAGGGTTTTTAACTGGTCTAACTGGCCTCCAACGGGAGGAATTCACATTCACGAATGACCCCCAATGGGAGGTCCAAATTACGGTCAGGGGTCGATTTAGAACTATCGACATGGCCCCTGAGCGCCAAGGCTGTCATCTGACAGCGCCAACATGGTTGAAGATGTCTCCACGGGTAGAGTGATGGCATCCGCCTTGGAGGGGGTTATGGACCACATGAGGTCCGCGGCTAGATGTAAAATCTTCAGGCATTTCCAGTAGCATGTGTCTGGTGCAGGCATTATAGTGCATTATTTAGGTTTGCGGTTCCTCTGCACCCTGGACCATGGGGTTCGTTTCGGCTTTGGGGAGGTTGTGTCTAAAGCCGGGCTTGTTCGACTCAGGGCGGAGGTGTCCGAGGACCCAGGGGAGTCCGGACAAAGGATTGACGCTGCATTGTCCAGGTTTCTGATGGTGCACGGGGTGCCCTTGTATGAGAATTGTAGAGCCGTGGGAAAAAGCCATCGATAACGGATCTGCTGATCCCAGAGAAAAAGCGATAAAGGCCGGAGCATCCTGCGCTTCTGAAGAGTCAGCGGGGAGAGGTCTTGGAAAATCTGTATCGGGATTCCCTGGAATGAGAGCTCGTCCTTTGAACAGCCAATAGCTGCTATGGCCTCCTTGGTGATGTAGAAGTGGACCCTAGTGATCACATCAGGGGGGGTCCCTGTCGATACCCCGGCGAGGGCGCAGCCTGTAGGTCTGATCCAGCAGGAGTTGGGTCTCCTCCAAGTCCGGCAGGAGAGACTGAAGGAAGGTGCTGACATATTCAGGGAGCTCTCGATCGGAGATTGAAGCGGGTACCCCGCGGAGGCGCAGGTTGTTGCGGCGAGAGCGGTTTTCCAAGTCCTCCTGCTTATGTTCAAGGATTTCGGTTCTTGCCACTAGCGACTGGACGGCGCGTTGAATTTCCGTTAGTGAGGTGGAGTGGTCCGTAGTTAGGTCCTCGACCTCCCCAACCCTCTGTTCTATGCCAGCGACTCTTTGTTCCGTCTGTTCCAGTTTGGAGGTGAGTTCCGTCATGCAGGCTCTAAATTCCGTTTTAATATTGCTCATGAAGGCTTGGAGGTCCTCCTTGGTCGCAAGTGTCCCCCCGCCGTTGGCCGGCTTCTGGGGAGTAAGTTTGGGGGGGTCTGCTTTCTTACCCTTCTCTGAGGCTTGCAGCATGGTAGAGATGTCGGTCGATTTAGAAAGCTTTAGTGCTTTGGTCATGGCTCCGAGGCAAGGGGACGTCGCCCAAGGGTGAGTCTCGTGTCCACGTTCCACGGAAGGCAGAAGAAGGTTGCCAAATAGATGTATGGGATGGGTAGGGCCCGGGCGTCCCAGGCGGTGGAGTAGACAGGTCTCATGAAGCGGCACAGTTCCTTGTGGTTGAGCAGTCCAGCAAGATGGGTGGCCGCCTAGGAAGATGGCAAGGAGACGTGGGCAGGGGCGCCCCAGGAAGTCGAGGGGGGTGAGACACTCCGTATGGGGTCAGGGCTAGTGGGCTCGAGGGTCCTCTGACCTGGTGGGGTCCGGGAGGAATAGTAGGCTCCCAGGGGGGAGGGGTGTTGCAGTGGGCCCCAGAGCGACCCCGGGAGAGGTTGGGAGCAGGTATGCTGGGGGGCCGCCAATCTCACCTGGGTGATGTGTGTGGCCCCCACACAAGCCGGGGTCACGCTGTAGCTGGAGGACCTCCAATGGTAGCCGGGGGAGGCAGGGCCTCACCCCCGGGAGCCGCAGGCAGAAGGCAGGCAGGGCGCCCCAGGAATCGAAGAGGGCGCTGGTGTAGGGCAGGGGAAAAATCCCCCGCAGAAATAACAGGGACACCAGCGGGGCCGCCGCTGGAGGCGGGCGGTGGGTAAGCCTCCAGCTCCGAGATCAGTCCAAGGCCCACGGGGCCGCAGCCACTGGTGGTGTAGCAACTGGCAGGAAGTCGCCAGAGCTCCAGCAGCTCAAGTATCAGGCCCGGGGGGGGGTGTCCCGCTACAGGATGTCGGGTGGTGCAGGCCTCATACGCGGGCCCCCGCTATCAGATGCGGCTGAGGGCTGATGATGAGTCCCAGCCGCCAACTTGGGAGGAGTTGCGGAGATGCGGCCACCATTTTGGGCCGTAGTACGGGTGTGGGCGTCCAAGCTCCCCGTTGCGTTTTCACTGTTGGCGAGAACGTTATGCACTCAAAACTCATCTGTAGCCCGGGACCTCAGCAGCTGAAGGCTCGCCATCTCGTAACACGAACCTGGCTGGAAACGGGCAGAATTAGGGCTTAGCCGCGGAACCATGCAGAGGCCATCACAGGAGCTGCCTCATCGCTGGCGCTCCAGGCCACGCCCCTCTCTCTTTCTTTCTTCAAGATCCTCATTCATTTCAGCATATCTACATATCCGATTTGTATTCCAAACTTTCCCATCTGTAAGTCTTACAGCACATGCATTTTTCCCACTATTCCAATAGGTTTTGACCATCTAGAACCTCCACTACTTTCATTGATTGGCCACTTAATAAGTACCCACTCTCCTTCTTTAATAGCTATTTGTTTTGCTGCCTTCCTACTGTCAAAGCTTTCTTTGTTGAGAATTTGTTTATCTTCAATCTTTTCCACAGGATTCATTTCAATCTTTTTCTGACAAGCTCTTCCCAACCAACCTAGGCACACTCAAGTATTGTGCTTCCTTCCACGTAACATCGCGAAAGGAGAAACGCCTATGGTAATATGAGGGGTAAATCTATAGGCAACCACTGTATCCTCTGAAACCTTTCTCCAATGAGATCCTTCTGACAAAACTACCTTAATGCTATTTTTGATAACTCTGTTAAATCTCTCCACTATTCCGTTTGACTCTGGATGGTAGACCGAACTGGTCTTGTGCTCAATACCATGGGCTTTTAGAAAATCTTTTACCTTCTCAGCCACAAATCGCACACCATTGTCCGTTAAAATGGAAGTGGGATATCCCTCTCTTCTAAAAATGTTATCAAGAAATTCAATCTCAGTTTTTTGCACACATATTTTTCACCCAAGTAACTTCTACCCAATGGGATAGCATCTCGACTAGAACTATGCCATACCGACAAACTCCTTGACGTGACAGGGCCTACAATATCCGATCCACTCTCTCCTAAGGCATAGAAGGGATGGACATGAGAGTCAACTCTAGCAACGCATCCTTTAGCTGCATTCTCACAAAATCCACACTCCCTGACCGACTGTTATGTATATTACCATTCGATAAGTTTAAACAGTGGAAATGACAAGGAGAGAATCCAGGACAAACTCACCAGCAGTGAAGGAGGCTAGTATCACTTGAGACCGGAGATCAGGAGTAGCGATGCTGATGTAGATTCCACTGATCCCCCCCTTCCTCCCCGGGGTCAAGCCCCAGGGACGGAGAGAGAGTCCAGGGAAACCCTCAGGGGGAAGAAAACCCTGCTTCTCAGTTGATCGTCTGTTTCTGAATTCTTGAGGAGGGAGAAGATTCCGGATAAGGTTATCTCGTACCATAGGCTACAAGGAAGTAGACAGAACACAATAAGTAATAGTGTTTGGTAGTGTTAGAACAAGTAAGATAAGAGGTATCAGTAAGCACCTTGTTGCGAACTGGGAGATAGAGGTAAGAGATGCCGGAGTCTGTTTCTCAGGAACCTTGGAGGACAGCTCTAAGATGAGAGAAGGGGGTTAGTTAAGATCCAAAAGAAGAAATGGGAAAGAGGATCAAATGCTCAAGAGGTACCTGAGGTAAGAATTGTCTGCCCGCTTAACTGAGGATTAGACGGAGGTTCCGTGGATAGACGGAAGAGTAAGACTGTCTGCAAGATAGGGGGATACAACATCAGAATGACCTATAAATGAAATGAGAATAAGGAACAGTCAGTCCGGCCTGGGTACCTCAGTTGAGGCTGAAAGACGACTGTGAAAGAACTTCCGCGGCGGTCCGGTTGTTTTCCTCGGGAGTGAGGAAACAAGCAGCGAGCGGGAGCGGAACGGTAGGTGTACTGCAGACCGTGTATTTCCTGGGAACGAGCGGGAGCTGGTAGTAAAGGAGACAGAAGGTAAGTTAGAAGTACAGGATGTGACAAGGACAGGTAAGAACAAACCCTAGATCCGAACTCACGCAGCGTTGGTAGCTAGGAGTAGCAACGCATCCGTCTGTTGTGCTCCGATGTTGATATACAGTGCCCGGCCGGGAGGGAGGAGCCGAGTGGCCATGTTGAAACCAGGCCGCTAGACAGCAGCTGACCGTAGCAGCGGTGTAAAAATGGCCACTGTACTTCTCCAGATCCAACGGTGCCACAAAGACCAGCGCTTTCTGAGAGGTGTGACAGTATGCCCCCTCCGAAGGGCTGAGGAACCGGGTTTACCAGGATGCAAACGAAAGAACCGCCAAGCCAAATCCGGGGCATGTACCGCAGAAGCAGGCTTCCAAGACCTATCGGAAGGTGAATACCCACACCAATCAACCAGAAATTGCAGACGACCCCGATGCATTCGGGAGTCACAAATCCCTGCAACCTCAAATTCAGGACCCAACGGAGTAGAAACCGGAGGAGGACGAAGACCCCGATGCCTAGAGAAGCGATCCCCCACATCCTTCTTAAGCTGGGAGACGTGGAACACAGGTTGAATCCGAGACCAAGCGGGAGGGAGACGAAGTCGGAAGGGAGCAGAACCAACCCGTTGAAGAATAGGGAAAGGACCAAAGAATTTCGGTGAGAGCTTGGAGGGCACCATATGACGGGGCAGGAAGCGAGAAGCCAACCAGACCTTCTCCCCAGGTTCAAACTGAGGAGCCGTGGAACGGCGTCTGTCGGCAAACATCTTGGCTTGTTCCTGGGCAGCAAGCAGAGAGGGTCGAGCCAACCGTTGACAATCTTGGATTGCTAAGAGCAGACTATCAACATCTGGAAATTTAGAAGGAGAAGCCAAACCCACAGGGAAGCAGATCGGGTGAAATCCGTAAGAGCATAGAAATGGGCTAGAGTTCAAAGCAGAATGTTTCGAGTTATTGTAGGCAAACTCAGCCAAGGGGAGAAGTTCGTGCCAGTTATCCTGAGAGGCTGAAATGTAGCAACGTAGGTAACCCTCCAGAGTCTGATTGAGACGCTCCGTCTGGCCGTTGGTCTGCGGATGGGAACCGGAACTCAGGGCTTTATTGATCTTCAGAATTTTACAGATCTGGCTCCAGTATCGGGAGGTATACTGAGAACCACGATCCGAGACAATGGTCTCTGGAAGGCTGTGAAGGGAAAAAATCCGGGTGATGAAAATTCCCGCCATATGAGCGGCCGTGGGAATCCGATGAAGCGGGATAAAATGGGCCATTTTAGTAAAATAGTCCACAACCACCATTATAGCGGTGAAACCATTAGAGGCAGGTAAGTCGACCACAAAATCAGTCGAAATGAATTGCCAGGGATGAACCGGAACAGGCATCCTGGAGAGAAGACCCTCGGGTGCTGAATGTGGTGTCTTGGTTTGTAAGCAAATAGAACAGGCCGCAACATAATCATGTACATCCTTAATCCATTCAGGCCACCAAAAGTGTCGCTGTACGAGTTGCAGGGTGTTGACCCTTCCGCGATGTCCTGCCATCTGGGAGTCATGGCATAACTGCAGCACCTTCCTCCTCAATTCTTCAGTAGGCATGAACAGTCGTTTATCTCGATAGGCGCACCCCTGGGACAAAACCATCTTAAAATCATGTAAAGCCGTAGGATTATTCTTCAGATACAGCGTGGTAGCATCTGAGGTGGATCGTAGAAAGGTTGTAACCATGAGCAAAAAGCGAGCCCTGGGAAATAAGGGTTCAGATCGAAAAGAATGAAAACATGTGGAATCCTTTCTTGACAAGGCGTCGGCCTTGAGGTTGATTCTGCCAGGAATTAATGTAAAAGTAATATCGTAAGGGGAAAAGAAATGTGCCCAACGGGCTTGTCTGCTGTTTCGAGTCTGTGCATACTGTAGGGCTCGAAGGTTGCTGTGATCTGTTCGAACTTCAATGGTATGTCGAGCACCGAGCAGAAGATGGCGCCACTCTTCGAAGGCACGTTTAATAGCCAATAGTTCCTTTTCAAGAACAGTGTAATTTCTTTCAGAAGGAGATAAGGTCTTAGACAAGTAGGCCACCGGACATTCAAGTCCCTGCTTGTTTTCCTGCAACAGAACGGCCCCCAGGGAACGGTGTGAAGCGTCCGATTCCACAATGAACCTTTTTGACTGGTCTGGAGTGAGAAGGATGGGCCCAGAAACAAATCGTGTTTTTAGTTTTTCGAAGGCAAGTTGAGCCTTATTTGACCAACGAAATTGGACCCCTTTCTTAAGAAGAGCAGTCATAGGCAGGATTTCTTCAGAGTAATTAGGGATGAAACGCCGGTAAAAATTTGCGAATCCGAGGAATCTCTGAAGATCCTTCACATTCCCCGGAGTCGCCCAATCAACTATTGCGGATACTTTCCGGGGATCCATTGCCGTTCCTTGTGATGACAGAATGTAACCCAGATATGCCACTCTGTCCTTGTGGAACTCATATTTCTCCAATTTGCAGTATAGGTGGTTATCAGACAGTCTCTGAAGCACCTCCATAACATGCTGAATGTGTTGAGAATGGGAAGAGGAGAAAATCAATATATCGTCCAAATAGACGACCACTGAGTGAAGAAGGAGATCCGAGAAGATATGATCCATAAAACGCTGGAAGACGGCCGGGGCGTTAGAGAGACCAAAGGGCATGACCTGATACTCAAAATGCCCGAAAGGTGTACGAAAGGCCGTCTTCCGAATGGACGAATGTCCCCTGCTCGAATTCGGATGAGGTGATAAGCTCCGCGGAGATCCAATTTTGTAAAGACTGTGGCGCCTTGCACGGCTTCCAGTATGTCCGGAATCAAAGGCATTGGATATCGGTCAGCGATAGTGACCTTGTTCAGCCCACGATAATCTATGCAGGGTCGAAGTTCTTTAGTATCTTTTTTTGGCACAAAAAATAAGGAAGCTCCTACCGGAGAGGCGATTCAGCTATGAGACCATGGCGTAAATTCTTTTGTAGGTATTCCTTTAAAACATCCTTTTCCTGGGACGACAAAACGTACATTCAACCGAATGGGATAGGAGCATCTGGAGTTAATTCGATAGCACAGTCGTCCCTACGGTGAGGCGGGAGTTCAGCATAATCTGTGTCAGAGAAAACCATGCTATAGGGCTGATAAACGTCAGGGATGCCCTGAAGGTGGTTGAGTATCTTGGACGTGGGACAAACTTCTTGCAAAGAAGGTTCATGATGAAACCCAACAGCCTCGTTGTTCAGGCAGGATTTGACACAATGTTCTGACCCCATAAAAAGAGTCTCTGCTGTCCAGTTAATATACGGGTTATGAATCTTGAGCCACGGTAATCTGAGTATGATTGGATAGTGGGCGGTTCGAATGAGGTCCAACGTGATGGTCTCAATATGAGAAGCTATCTTCATATGCAGAGGTAGAGTTTGTTTAGTTATAGGCCCGGAAACCAAGGGGCTTTTCATCCACTGATTCAACTGGGATGACTAACTTTTTAGAAGAAGAATGAACTCCTACCCTTTGGGCCCATTGAAGATCGATAACATTTCCTGCAGCTCCACTATCGATCAAAGCCGGTACCTTCACAGGCTCTGCATTACTCCACTGAAGAGAAATGTTCAAGACAACCATTTGAAGGTTAGAAAGTTCTGTGACTTGAGTAGGCACGAACAAAGGCGAGGAACCATTTCTCAATTCTCTATCCGCGGTTCCCCTGACGGTAGAGAACGAGCGTTTCCCCGACTTCCTTACTGGAGTGATGGGACAATTCTGAACAGAATGATCTTTGGCCCCACAGCACATGCAAAGATTTTGCTGTCTTCGCCGGTTGCATTCTTCCGGTGTCAGACGACCCCGTGCCGAGCCAATCTGCATCGGTTCATCGGGTGGAACCCTGGTGGGACTCGGGACATAGCCTGAAGCAAGACGCAGGTTTCTGGGTCTGCAACGCTCCCTATGTCTTTCCTGTATCCTGTAATCTATTTGCATCACCATGGAAATTAGTTCGGCAAGGTTAGGAGGATGAGGGACTCGAGACACCTCATCCTTAAGCTCCTCATTTAGGCCCCTTCTAAAAAGAGTAATAAGAGCGTTGTCAGCCCAAGAAGTGCCGGCTGCCAACTGTTTAAATCTAGTGATATATGTCAGGATGTCCTGCAAACCTTGCCTGAGGTCCAGGAGTTGTTCTTGTGCTGAAACAGTAATTTCCTGTCTACTGAACATTGTTCTGAGGCTATTTAGAAAGGCAGGAAACAAATCCAATAATGATTGTTATTTGTTACCAGTGGGGTGGCCCAAGCTAGAGCAGGTCCAGTTAAGTTCGAGATCACATGACCAACCTTATCCCTATCGATATGAAAGAAGGCAGACTTTAAGGAAAATTGGACAGTACAGGCTTCAAGAAAGGCATTCAATTTATGGGGATCCCCATCGAATAAGCCTCCAGGAATTGGGCCAGGTGGTAATTCTGAGCAACTCGGGGCTCTCCCCATATGCTGACGTAAGATAGCATTTTCTTGTTTGAGGGATTGGACCTCAGCAGTTAGGGACTGTACCGCTGCCAAGAATTGTTGTTGTTGGGCTGGATCCATGTTAGTAAAAAGCCGTGTCAACCCACTGATTATTTTAAAAATGTTTATAATTTTTTTTTATACTAGTCGTTGCTAACTGTTATGTATATTACCATTTGATAAGTTTAAACAGTGGAAATGTCTGTAACGCTCACCTGATTCCCACGGAGGCGCTGGTCCCGGCTGAACTGTTATAGTCTCTTCAATTGAGAAGCGTAGAGCTCGGATGACTCTCTGGACTGGGCTTCCTCTTATTGACCGTCTGGCTTGCAGGGTAAGGTTTCTGCAGGCGGAAGAAAAAAGGGTTAATGACCGTTTGGCTGGACTTCCTCCTCACTAATCGCCAACTCTCCGAAAGTCCAATGTCCTGGTGAGCTCTCACCTTAGGCGTATAAATGCTGGGCTCTCCATCCTGCGACTTATGCAGGGGTGCGTGGGTTCCAGTTACGTCACTGGAGGTCCTCAAAGTCTTTTGTGGCCTTAGAAGTGGATGGCACCTTTAATGAAGTCTTTGCATTGTCTTTTTCAGGTGCCTGGATGCTGAGGGCGTGGTCACTGAGAGCGCGACACGTGCGGTTGTACGTAGGTATAGGAATTTCAATGACACCTCGATAATGTCCCTTGTTCTCCGTTTTCAGGTCTCGAGATGTTGCGAGCGTTGTTCGTCCGTTGCCGTTGCACGTGCGAAGTACGTGAGTATAATGATCTGTGACCTTATTATAGCACCTCTAACAATGTTCTTTTCTTATTTGCAGGAGTCGGGACCTTGCGGGCGTTTTCCCAGTCGCGGATGCACGTGGGGAAACACGTAAGTGTTAGGCTTCCTTGCAGTCTTTAATGGCACTTAAATAATGTCTTTTCTTGTTTTCAGGTGCCGGGCTGCTGCGGTTGAAGAGATCGTAATACGCGCACAAAAGCAGGTAAGAAAAGTAAATGCGGCCGCCTTCACCCGATTCCTACTTAACAATGTTCTTTGTCTTTACAGGTGACGTTAGGCTGCTGAAGAGAAGGCCGCGAAGAATCCGTGAAAGCCCAGATGGATCAGGTAAGCGAGCGCGGCTGCGAACGTGTTGCAACTTGCTAACCTTATGTTTCTTTTGCTTTCAGGTTCTGCCGGTGTCTGGATTCCTGGATGGTAAGTATAGTTCTCGTGTCTTTCTTCCACAGGTTGCTGAGCTGAAGCTGGAGATGTCACTGGAATGCTGGAGCTGACTCGGTGAGCGTCCTGCTGCAGATGCAGAATAACGCGAAGCACGTTTTCCCAATCGGGTGTGGTTTAAATAGTGTTGGAGTGATTGGGTGTCTTCTTCCTCAGCCTCGCCCAGGTAAAAGAGTTCCTGTGTTCCAGAGCTAAGGAGTGGCACCAGCCCCACCCAGGTAAGAAAGTAGTCCCAGTTCAGGGAATAGTTCCTCCCAGCAGAAGGCTGGGGACTTCATCCTGCCAGCATTTGCAAAGGTGAGTATGCAGCATGGTCTGCTACAGGTAGGTCCACCCAAGCACCTTTGCAAGAATTATGAGCCCGGCGCTCCTGGCGCCGGGACTGAGGTTCCTTATGAGCCTGGCGCCGGAGGCGCCAGGACATGGTCCAAAGGGCCCCAATAGTGGTTTGCTGGAGCCGGGGACGAGGGTCGTGAGCCTGCTTCCGGGGATGCTGCGCTTGACTTGGCTTCTCGGGAGCAGTGCTCATGACAGCACCCCCCCTCAAGGCCCCTCCCAAACTTGTCTTCCCCGGAGGTTTTGGCCTATTGGGAAAGGTTTGGTGGAATTTTCTGACTAGACGAGGAGCATGGACGTGGTCAGAGGGTTCCCATGATCGTTCTTGAGGTCCGTAACCCTTCCAGTCGATCAGATAGTATAATTTTGACTTGATGATCTTGGAGTCCAGGATGTTTTTAACCTCAAATTCAGGTTCTCCATTTACTTGAATAGGCTCTGGAGGTTTATTCAGTCTGGTTCCAGGTTGCATAGGTTTTAGTAGAGATACGTGAAACACCGGATGTATTTTCATGTGGGATGGCAAACCCAATTTGACAGCCACTGGGTTAATTATGGCTGTAATTAGATATGGTCCCAGATATTTTGGGTTGAAGGTGTGAGGTCCTTTAAGTGATAAATGTTTGGTGGATAACCAAACTTGATCTCCAACCTGGTATTGAGGGGCGTCTCTTCGGTGTTGGTCTGCTCCCCTTTTGTACCGTTCTTTAGCCTGTTGTAGGTGGATTGTCGCTTCTTTGAAAGCTTGAGTGATAGCATTGTGAAGTTGATCCACGGCAGGCGTTCCAAGATCTTGGGGCGGGTCGAGATTGGAGGTTCGAGGATGAATCCCATATAAAATGTAAAAGGGACTTTTTCCGGTTCCTGAATGGATCGAGTTGTTGTAAGCATATTCGGCTATCCAAAGGATATCTTTCCAATTACTTTCTGACTGCTGTAGCATACAACGTAAATATTGTTCCAGAGTTTGGTTTGTCCTCTCAGTTTGTCCGTCGGTCTGGGGATGATGGCTGGTTGAAAGTCTCACATCGATTGGAGCTAAACGACAGCAACTTCGCCAAAAGTGAGAGATAAACTGGCTCCCCCTATCTGAGATCAAAACCGAAGGGAAGCCGTGCAATCTTACAATATTTTCAAGGAATTCCCGTGCTAGAACTGAAGCTGAAGGTAAGCCCTTTAGTGGAACGAAGTGGGCCATTTTAGAAAACAAATCTACAATTACTAGAATAGTGTTGTATCCGGAACAGGAGGGTAAATCGGTGATGATGTCCATGGAGAGGGTATGCCAGGGATGTGGCGGAATGTCTAGCGGATGCAGGAGACCCGCTGGTCTTTCCTTCTGACCTTTGTTTTGGGCAAACACACCACAGGACATCACAAACTCCTTTATGTCTTTTCTCCATGACGGCCACCAGAAGTGTCTCTTGACTTTTTCCGAGGTTTTGGCAATGCCTGGGTGGCCCTCCATCAAGGAATCATGGTAGCAAGAGATTACCTGTTTTTGTAAATCGGCATGTGGTAGGAATAGTCGTCCCTGAAAATAAGGCAGGTCTTTTTTTATGATGAAGTCCTTTCCCTTCAGTTGCCAGTTTTGTAAGTCCGAAGGGGTCACAAGTAGTTTAACTTTTGCTTCGATATCTTCGATGGATTGTGAAGTAATCAGGCCCAGGATTCTCTGTTCTGGAATTATTGGCACAGGTTCAGGATTGACAATATTATCTCCCATTCAATCCGGGAAAGGGCATCCGCTTTGCCATTTTTGTTGCCGGGGCGATAAGTAATTACAAAGTCAAATTCGGCAAAGAAAAGTGCCCAGCGAAGCTGTCTGGAGGACTGAGCTTTGGCGGTTTTCAGGTATTGTAGGTTTCGATGATCGGTGATTACCGTGACAGTGTGTTTGGCTCCAAGGAGATAGTGCCGCCAGGCCTTGAAAGCGGACTTAATTGCTAAAAGCTCTTTATCTGTGATGGTGTAGTTAATTTCAGGCGCCGAGAATTTGCGAGACCAGAATGCCACGGGGTGCAATTGGTTAGTTTCCGGATCTCTCTGTGATAGAACCGCCCCCATTGCTAAGCTGGAGGCGTCGGTCTCAACGATGTAAGGGAGGTCTGGGCGTGGGTGTTTCAGTATGGGTGCTGAGGTGAACTTGGTTTTTAGCTCTTGAAAGGCCTGTTCTGCTTCTGTTGACCACTCGAAACGTTTGTTTTTTCTTAAGAGGGCTGTGATGGGCTGCACCACTCGTGAAAACTCTGGAATAAACCTGCGGTAAAAGTTGGCGAAACCTAACATGCTTTGGACACCTTTCACGGAAGTAGGTGATGGCAACTTGATGATAGCGTCCACCTTTCTCGAGTCCATGTGGACTCCTTTAGGTGTCAGAATAAAGCCTAGAAATTCGACCTCCGTGACGTGAAAAACACATTTTTCGAGCTTAGCAAAAAGCTTATGTTGGCGGAGTTTTTCAAGGACGGCTCTAACATGTTTCCGATGATCTGCTTCTGAAGATGAGTACACAAGGATGTCATCTATGTAGACGACTACGCAAACATCTATGAGTTCTCTGAGGACATCATTCATAAAATACTGAAAAGCGGCTGGTGCATTGCATAGTCCGAAGGGCATCACTTGGTATTCAAATAGTCCATACTTGGTGCGAAATGCCATCTTCCATTCGTCGCCTTCTTTAATCCGTACCAAGTGGTAGGCTCCCCGGAGATCTAGCTTTGTATAAATGCAGGCGTTCTTAACTTGGTCAAGGAGTTCCGGGATCAGAGGTAGGGGGTATCTGTTCTTTACCGTTATCTGGTTCAGGGCACGATAATCAATACAGGTTCTAAGGTCACCTTCTTTTTTAGGTACGAAGAACAGAGCCGAGGATGCAGGAGACTTTGATGGGCGGATAAATCCATTGGCCAGGTACTGGTCCAGATACTGTCGCAAATGAAGATTTTCAGGCTCGGTAAGGGCGTAAATTCTACTACAAGGGGGAGTGGCTCCGGGTATCAGGTCTATTTGACAGTCGTAAGATCTGTGGGGAGGCAGGGTATTAGCCTGTTCCTTCTGAAAGAAATCTTGGAATTCTTGATACTCTGGAGGCAATTGCGGTCCTTCGGATGTTGCTACCGCTAGGCCAATACTGGGTCGAGGATAACAAGTAGGTGCACACTCTGGGAACTGTATCGTCTTTGCTCGCCAATCAATTTGAGGATTGTGTTTCTCCAACCAAGGGATCCCCAGAAATATTTGGAACTGAGGGGCCTTGATCACATCGAACACGATTACCTCCCGATGTCCATCTTGGCCTAATACCGTCACTTCTGTGGTGGTATGGGTTACCGGTCCGGAGGCTATTTCCGTACCATCCACTGTGGTAATGACGTCTTTAATTACCTTAGGACAAAGGGGTAGGTTCATCCTGGAAGCCATCTCGCGGTCTACATAATTTCCAATCGCTCCGCTATCAATGTATGCTTTAATGGCATGCAAACGATCCGGTCGTTCTGGATTTATGAGGACCATTGACATTATGAAGTGCGAGGTCAAAGAACTGGTTTTTACGCTCGGCAAGCGGACCTCTACACTTGTCGGGCGAGGTCGTTTCCCGGCTCGGGCTTTTCGGAATTCTTATCAAAGCTCCCACTGTCTTCTTCGGAGGTTTCACCGGGCAATCTCGGAGGAAATGTCCTGAATTTCCACAATAGAGACATAGCTGCAATTGTCGTCTCCTGTCGCGTTCTTTCTGGGTTAGGGGACCCTTTACGACCCCTATTTGCATAGGTTCTACGGCTTCAACTCCTTTGGTGTGAGTTAGTGGCTTAGAGAATACTCGAGTTTCGAACCTGGAGCGGTCTGCCTTTCTGTTTTGCAGTCTGTGATCCAATTGGACCACTAAATCAATGTACTCTGGGCTAGGACGTCTGAGTTCGCCACGCAAACCCCTGTGGAAAAGCGTGATCCTCTTGTCCTCGGGCCATCTGGTTTCTACGATTAGTCTGTTAAATGACGCAATATAGGCCAGAAGATTCTGATTGCCCTGCCGTAGGGAAAGGAGTTCTTGTCCAGGGCCTGCCCCTGGGAATGTCTTGCGAAAAGTCTTTCCATATTGGCCTGGAAGGCCTGGAAATTGCGAAGAATCGGGTCATCCTGTGTAACCAGAGGGATCGACCAATCAGCGGCACTGCCGCTAAGATACGAAAGCACAAAGGCTACTTTAGTCTGATCAGTCGGAAAAGCAGCTGGTCTACAAAGAAAGTGCAATCGGCACTGATTTATAAACACCGCAAACCTCTTAGGGTCACCAGAGAAGCGTTCGGGCGGAGCCAAAGGCACATTTCCGGGCAGATTGATTTGAACAGGATTGGCTGAAGCCGCCAGGGTATAGGTCCCTCCGGAATTAGGTAGAGGGGTTTGCCCCGCTTCTGTTTGTAATAACTGTCTGGCGAGGTCATCAGTTCGTTCTTTGGACATAATCAATTCCCTCCTCAGGGCATTCGTTTCCTGGCGGGCAGCATGTACTTCAGCTCTTAATTCCCCTAGTAACTGGGCCAGTTGATCAGTGTCGGAAGTTTCCATAGCGCCTGGGTAGGAGGTTATTGGAGGGCTTCGCGTTCTGTAACGCTCACCTGATTCCCACGGAGGCGCTGGTCCCGGCTGAACTGTTATAGTCTCTTCAATTGAGAAGCGTAGAGCTCGGATGACTCTCTGGACTGGGCTTACTCTTATTGACCGTCTGGCTTGCAGGGTAAGGTTTCTGCGGGCGGAAGAAAAAAGGGTTAATGACCGTTTGGCTGGACTTCCTCCTCACTAATCGCCAACTCTCCGAAAGTCCAATGTCCTGGTGAGCTCTCACCTTAGGCGTATAAATGCTGGGCTCTCCATCCTGCGACTTATGCAGGGGTGCGTGGGTTCCAGTTACGTCACTGGAGGTCCTCAAAGTCTTTTGTGGCCTTAGAAGTGGCACAGGTGCTGAGATGCCAAAAGGTGATGCCGCCGTTACTGCACGAGCGGATGCCAGTAGGTATAAAGAGTTTATAGTCTTGAAGAGATGGGCACCTTTAATGAAGTCTTTGCTTTGTCTTTTTCAGGTGCCTGGATGCTGAGGGCGTGGTCACTGAGAGCGCGACACGTGCGGTTGTACGTAGGTATAGGAATTTCAATGACACCTCGATAATGTCCCTTGTTCTCTGTTTTCAGGTCTTGAGATGTTGCGGGCGTTGTTCGTCCGTTGCCGTTGCACGTGCGAAGTACGTGAGTATAATGATCTGTGACCTTATTATAGCACCTCTAACAATGTTCTTTTCTTATTTGCAGGAGTCGGGACCTTGCGGGCGTTTTCCCAGTCGCGGATGCATGCGGGGAAACACGTAAGTGTTAGGCTTCCTTGCAGTCTTTAATGGCACTTAAATAATGTCTTTTCTTGTTTTCAGGTGCCGGGCTGCTGCGGTTGAAGAGATCATAATACGCGCACAAAAGCAGCTAAGAAAAGTAAATGCGGCCGCCTTCACCCGATTCCTACTTAACAATGTTCTTTGTCTTTACAGGTGCCGTTAGGCTGCTGAAGAGAAGGCCGCGAAGAATCCGTGCAAGCCCAGATGGATCAGGTAAGCGAGCGTGGCTGCGAACGTGTTGCAACTTGCTAACCTTATGTTTCTTTTGCTTGCAGGTTCTGCCGGTGTCTGGATTCCTGGATGGTAAGTATAGTTCTTGTGTCTTTCTTCCACAGGTTGCTGAGCTGAAGCTGGAGATGTCACTGGAATCCTGGAGCTGACTCGGTGAGCGTCCTGCTGCAGATGCAGAATAACGCGAAGCACGTTTTCCCAATCGGGTGTGGTTTAAATAGTGTTGGAGTGATTGGGTGTCTTCTTCCTCAGCCTCGCCCAGGTAAAAGAGTTCCTGTGTTCCAGAGCTAAGAAGTGGCACCAGCCCCACCCAGGTAAGAAAGTAGTCCCAGTTCAGGGAATAGTTCCTCCCAGCAGAAGGCTGGGGACTTCATCCTGCCAGCATTTTGAAAGGTGAGTATGCAGCATGGTCTGCTACAGGTAGGTAAGAATTATGAGCGCGGCGCCCCTGGCGCCGGGACTGAGGTTCCTTATGAGCCTGGCGCCAGAGGCGCCAGGACATGGTCCAGAGGGCCCCAATAGGGGTTTGCTGGAGCCGGGGACGAGGGTCGTGAGCCTGCTTTCGGGGATGCTGGGCTTGACTTGGCTTCTCGGGAGCAGTGCTCATGACAATGACAAGGAGAGAATCCAGGACAAACTCACCAGCAGTGAAGGAGGCTAGTATCACTTGAGACCGGAGATCAGCAGTAGCGATGCTGATGTAGATGTAGATTCCACTGATCCCCCCCATTCCTCCCGGGGGTCAAGCCCCAGGGACGGAGAGAGAGTCCAGGGAAACCCTCAGGGGGAAGCAAACCCTGCGTCTCAGTCGATCGTCTGCTTCTGAATTCTTGAGGATAAGGTTATCTCGTACCATAGGCTACAAGGAAGTAGACAGAACACAATAAGTAATAGTGTTTGGTAGTGTTAGAACAAGTAAGATAAGAGGTATCAGTAAGCACCTTGTTGCGAAATGGGAGATAGAGGTAAGAGATGCCGGAGTCTCTATTTCTCGGGAACCTCGGAGGACAGCTCTAAGATGAGAGAAGGGGGTTAGTTAAGATCCAAAAGAAGAAATGGGAAACGGGATCAAATGCTCAAGAGGTACCTGAGGTAAGAATTGTCTGCCCGGTTAACTGAGGATTAGACGGAGGTTCCGTGGAAAGACGGAAGAGTATCTTGTCTGCAAGATAGGGAGATACAATGTCAGAATGACCTATAAGTGAAATGAGAATAAGGAACAGTCAGTCCGGCCTGGGTACCTCAGTTAAGGCTGAAAGACGACTGTGAAAGAACTTCCGCGACGGTCTGGTTGTTTTCCTCGGGAGTGAGAGGAAACGAGCAGCGAGCGGGAGCGGAACGGTAGGCGTACTGCAGACCGTGTATTTCCTGGGAACGAGCGGGAGCTGGTAGTAAAGGAGACAGAAGGTAAGTTAGAAGTACAGGTTGTGACAAGGACAGGTAAGAACAAACCCTAGATCCGAACTCACGCAGCGTTGGTAGCTAGGAGTAGCAACGCATCCATCTGTTGTGCTCCGATGTTGATATACAGTGCCCGGCCGGGAGGGAGGAGCCGAGTGGCCATGTTGAAACCAGGCCACTAGATCGCAGCTGACCATAGCAGCGGCCATCTTGGGTGTAAAAATGGCCGCTGTACTTCTCCGGATCCAACGGTGCCACAAAGACCAGCGCTTCCTGAGAGGCGTGACACCGGCCTCTCCACTTGTATATGCATTGCTGGCCACCAGTAATCTTGTCTAATTAACTGTTTGGTCTTGGTCATCCCCTGATGACCTTCATGTGCCACTTCTAAAATGTTCTGTCTTACTCCTGGTGGAGGAAGAATGTTGTCTCCTCTTAAAATCATCCCATCCCTAAAGAGAAGCTCATCAAATACATTCCTAAATGGATCAGGTATGCTTCCTCTCCTGATTTCAGAACTCTTCATACCTGCCTCTACCTTTTCTTTTACATCTCTCAAGTCACGGCCTACTAACATTGCATCACAACACTCTTTTTCAGACACAACCACCTGATTAATATTGATAGCTTGTTCATCTTTATCTCCTTCATCACCCTCATCCTCTACAACATTGGTGAGTCTGGACAAGCAATCTGCTGCCTTATTTGTAATGCCTGGCAAATACTCAACATACGAGTTATAGTTGATGACCCTTTTCCTAATCCTTGATGAGACTTTGTCTAGACCCTTTGTGGTTAAAATCTCCCTCAAAGGTTTGTGATCAGATCTGATGGTGAACTTAACACCCGACAAGAAAGGTATAGTGATCTGTTATTATTGTAGTTTATTGTCACTGTTCATTCATGTTAATACCTGTTATTAATACAATGTTTATGTTTCATTTATCATGTCCTCGTTCCATCTGCACAAGCTCATGCTAAGCTCATGCTACGTTCTATTGAGCTTGTGGAGATGGAATGCGGACAACAACAGTGAGTGGATGGAGAGCTGGTGGACCAGTTGATTAAAACTTACTTCTTAATCTTTCCTGCATATCTTGCCCCGTAATTCACATTGGCGATGAGGATTTCCAGACACAGAGCGGGCCCACCGCCTATCAGTGCAGCTCCCTGAGAAGAAGAGCGGGGAGGTCCCTGCCCCTCCCGAGGCCTCCATCCCGGCTGGATCGGAGCTAAACCACGCATAGCTGCAGAGTCTCCGGATTGAAGCCGGCGAAGTACAGACGGCCGCTCCACTTGCCCCCTGTGTTGTAGCGGCTACAGGAGTTAGCCGCTCCACGTTTCCCGGTGTCGTAGCGGCCACGAAAGGACAACGTCACTCCACGTACGCCAGAGAGGTTGACCGCTCTGCCCTCTTTCCTTTCGCCAGGTGTATAAGCGGCTGGGACGTCTTAGGAGGCGTGCCCTGCTACCAGGTACCGTATTAACTGGAGGTGAGGGGCACTGCCATTCGGCCTGTATTTCAGACTTGTTGAGACAGCGGACATCTCTATTTCAAATACCATATTAAGTGGAAGTGAGGGAAGTGAGGGACATTTCAAGAATATCCCAGAAAAACAATAATAGGAGCCTTCCACATATGAACTATTGCCTGGAAGTAAATGAGTCACAGTAATAACCCCCACGGATTCTAATAGTGTATTACATTTGTGGAGATAACTGCCAGCCTGATAATTGAGGATTTTGGTAAAATATTGATCGGGCAATTACAATGGCAGCAGCAAGCATGCCTCCCCCACCACCTTTCCTGTCAGAACCCGGCAGGTGGGACAGGTGGAAAAGACCTTTCGACACCTACCCATTGAGGGAGATAAATTTGCCCCTGCAAGGAAAGAGGCAATATTATTACACAATTTAGGGGCAGAGGGACGAAGTATCTTCGATGGGTTATCTGACCCCACGGACATTGGACAAGGAGAGGAAGACCAGTTCGCAGTGGCCATCAGAAAGTTGCAAGCACATTACGAGCCAAAAAAAAATGTTACCTTTGAGAGGCATAGCTTTTTTTCTAGGAGTCAAGATTCCTTTGAACCAGTTGAAACGTTCACTGCAGCATTACGCACGCTAAGTCACTCATGTGATTTTGGGCCTCTAACGGACTCTCTCATTCGTGACCAATTAGTACGTTGTACTAACAACAACAGGATATAGGAGAAACTATTATCAAAGGACTAGTCCCTGGAACAAGCAGTTTAAGTGGCCAGAGGTATGGAAGAGACTTCGAAATATATGTCCAGCATGAAGTCAGATAAGAGTAACAGTGAAGTGGCAGCAACGAAAAGTGGAAAGAGACAAACCATTGGGAAGGGTATAAAGTATTTCAAGTGCGGTAGCAACCGCCACGTCTCTTCAAATCCTTTCTGTCCTGCACGGAACGCCAGTTGTATCAAGTGCAAAAGAAAGGGACACTTTGCTAGAGTCTGCAGAGATTATTCTGTGGTAGAGAACATAGAAACAAGCATCAGGTGTCCTGAACAGGAGGAAAATACAGTGGAGCAGCAGAACATGCAAGTTAAGCATGTCTTAGAAATCTAAGACGTTTCTGGTGGAGAGAAAGGACCGATAGATGTTTTCATGGTTCATAACAGGGTGGTCACAATGAAGGTGGACAGTTGCTCACCGTGGACAATAATGTCCAAAGAAACATTCCTGAATTGTGTAAGAGGCAACATGGGAGATTTGCGTAAACCTACAATTGAACCGTATGCCTACGGGAAGGTTAAAATTGAACTACTAGGGAAATACACGGCTGTCATCAAATTTAAAGGAAGAAGCTGTGAAGCTGAAATATATGTAACTGAAGAAGGATCATCATTGTTGGACTAGAGTGAGCAGAAAAAATTAGGAATAAAAATACAAGCCAATGCAGAATGTCCAGTTATGATTGCAGAAATTAGGGATCAATGGGAAAAGGAATTTCCTAAAGTATTCACAGCTGATCTCGGGAGGCTGAATGGATATGAACACCAGATCAAACTACAGAGAAATGCTGTACCAAGAAAACAAAGTTAGATTAGTCCCACAGAATCTCAAGGGCAAAGTGAAAGAGAAATTGATTCCCTACTCCAAGGAGGTGTCATGGAGAGAGTGGAAGGTGCTGAGTGGTTGTCACCCATGGTAATAGCGACTTAACCCAATGGTGATATAAGACTATGGGGGTCATTACGGCCCTGGCGTTAAGGGTTTAACGGCGCTGTAAAAGGTGTCGGCGCCGTTAAACCCTTAACGACTGATTACGAGGTCCCTTTGCGGGACCCGACCTTAACGTCTGGTTTTACCAGTAGGTGCCGCAAAGGGACCTCGGTGCTAATTACGGTACCGCAATTTGCGGTACCGTACTTAGCGCCTTCCCCAGTCCCATTGAGCCCTATCGGGCGAAAATGGGAATGGGGAAGGGCCATGGTGAAATGGGGAAATACCACCCCGCCAACCTTGGAATGGGGCGGTATTTCCCCATTTCACCATGGCGGACTCGTTACAACACCGGCACCAACCATGGTGCTAATAGCGCCATGGTTTAGCGCCAGGGTTGTAATGAGGGCCTATGTGTGGATTTGAAAGAACTTAATAAGAACATATTAGTTGACCGGCATCCTCTGCGGAACATCAGCGAGAAGTTGGCAACGTTGAGTAAAGCGAGTGTCTTTTCTGTCATTGATTTATCGCAAGCATACCATCAAGTTCCACTTTCAGAGGATTGTCAACATCTCACCTCTTTCATTACCTCTGAGGGAACATTTAAATACTGTGGGATGCGATTTGGCTTAGCTTCGGCAGCCGCAGTTATTTCAGAGGGTGATGGAAATGATCATGGTGGGAGTTCGCAATGTGGTAATATTTCAAGATGATGTCCAAAGAAGAGCATGATCATTTACTTAGAATAGTACTGTCAAGATAGGGGGGAGGTGCGGGCCTAACTGTCAAAAGAAACAAGTGCAAAATATCCATAGACAGTGTGGAGTACCTTGGTCACGTAGTGTCTAGCCAAAGTGTAAATCCAAAAATGAGTCTGGTTGATGCGATTGAGAATGCACCATGTCCATCTGGTTGATGCTAGCATATTGGGTTTGTGGGCTACCTTGTTGCAATATGATTCTAATAAGGTGGAGACAGTCATAGCATTTGCCTCCAGAACTCTCAAAGAGCGTGAGGCAATGGCTATGTTCTGGGCCATTAACCATTTCAAGTACTTTTTGTGGGGTAGAAATTTAAGTGTGCAATCAGATCACAAACCTTTGGTACAACAATTCAATAGGGGCAAGTGGGCAGTAGGATCTCCGAGAATAAGTAGATGGGGTATGGACTCCAGGCATACAATTTTGTAGTGGATTATTTACCTGGGAAAAATAATGTTGTAGCTGATTTTTTGTCTAGGATGCCAATAGATAATAATCTGACAATGAATGCTATGTATGACGATGAGTATGTAGTTGCTCAACTAGTGAGTGTGGACAAGGAGGAGTGGGTCAAGGTTGAAGCGACTGACCAGGATATGGAATTTATTAAGCAGTGGACCATAGATGGATGGCCGGATAAGGAAGTTCTTAATAGGAAGTTTGAGGCGTGGTGAGAAATAAGAGAAGAGCTGAGTATTGTGGGAGGAAGAGGCAACTGTGTTGTTCCCCCAGAGGGTGTGCGAATGAGTCTCCTAGAATTGGCTCACCAAGGTCATTTTGGAGAAGGGACAACTAAGAGAAGTGTACGACATAGCTACTGGTGGCCCAAAATGGATAAAATGGTGGAGAATTTTGTAAAAAATTGTAATGCTTGCCAAAAGAGTGACAAATCAAAGGTTGTGCGTGAAGTACCACTTAAACCTAATAGTGAGCCAATTCAGCCATGGCAGAAGTTGGCTGTTGATATCTTAGGGCCAGTTGCAGGTCTGGGAGATGGATTCAAATATATCTTTGTGCTAGTTGATTTCCACTCTAAATGGGTGGATTGGGAAGTATCTAGAGAGGTAACAGCCAGAGATTTAGTCTCTTTTCTAGAGAAGGTATTTCTCGGGGAAGGGTGTCCATCTGAGCTGGTCTCTGACAATGGAGTGCAATTTGTATCTGAATTCATGAGGTCATTTTTGGAGGGCTATGGAATCAAACACATCAGGACTGCACTCTATCACCCAAGAGCAAACGGATTGGTTGAGAGGGTTGATAGACTTATCAAGGGAGGGTAACAACTAGCCATATGCTCAGGTCAAGAATGGAAGGAAATGCTGAACCACATGTTATGGAGTTATCTAACTACACCTCATTCAGTGACCAAGGTGTCCCCTTTTGTGTTGCTTAAAAGTAGAGAACCTGGAACTAAGCTCTGTCCCGGAGGGTTGGGTTTGGCGGGTACCGTGGTTGTAGATAGAAGTGCCATCATGAACCTCATTAAGCAAGCACAAATTGTCAATAAAGAGTCTTTTGACAGGAGGGAAAGTGTAAAAGACAAGGAGTGGAAGGTAGGGCATTGGGTATTGGTGAGAAATCCTAGGTACTCTCAAAAGTGTGTGGAAAGCAAATACATTGGCCCCAAGAGAATTGTTGAAGTGCAAGAGAATGTGGTTGTTTTAGAAGGTGGTGAGGTGTGGTCACAGGGCAGGTTGGCAAATGCAAGAACAGGGGAAGAAAGTGTGGAAACTCAAGCTGTGGATAAGGAAATAAACAAAGACGAAGTTTCTAAGGAAGGGTCTCTTGTTGATGAAAATGTTAAAGCCAAGGATGGATCTGTTTCTAAGAGAGTAACCCACAAACCTAGTTGGTTAAAAGATTTTGTAGAATTAATTACCTGGAATTTTATTTTATAATTGTGTTTAAAATTGTTGGGGAAGGAGATATGTAGTGATCTGTTATTATTGTAGTTTATTGTCACTGTTCAATCATGTAAATACCTGTTATTAATACAATGTTTATGTTTCATTTATCATGTCCTCGTTCCATCTGCACAAGCTCATGCTAGGCTCATGCTAAGTTCTATTGAGCTTGTGGAGATGGAATGCGGACAATGACAGTTAGTGGATGGAGAGCAGGTGAGCCTGTTGATTAAAACGTACCTCTTAATCTTTCCTGCGTGTCTTGCCTCGTACTTCACAAAAGGCCAAAATGTTTCTATCACCCACTTTATTGCCAGCAATTCTTTTTCTATGGTAGAGTAATTCCTTTCAGCCGTTCTTAACACTCTAGACGCAAACACTATGGTAACTTCTTTACTACCATCCTTTTAAGAAAAAACAGATCCTAACCCATGGTTTCTGGCATCTGTAGTTAAAACACTGTATTTGCTGGGATCAAAATTACTAAATGTGGGCGCCTTTGTTAAAGCATTTTTGATTTCCTGGAATTCTCTCTCACATTGTTCACTCATGTGGAATGATTTGTCTGCTAACCTAGGCACAAATTTAGCATAATTCTCTGCCATTCCCAAGAAAGCTATTACTTTCTCTTTATCCGACGGACTCAGAAAATTAATAATATTGTTTATCAAATCAGATTTTGGTTGATTGCCTGCCTCAGAAATTGTGTGTCCTAAATACTGGAAACTCATTTTATTGAATTTGCATTTATCTCTGCTCAATGTCAGACCTGCTAATTTTCAACACTTTCCTCTATCTATCATCATGCTTTTTGCTGTCCTTCCCATACACCAACACATCATCCTGAAAATACACAACTCCATCCATGTCTTGAAACAGTTGATACATAATCCTCTGGACTACAGCAGCTGCTGATATCAGTCCAAATGGCATTCTTTTACATTGAAATAGACCTTCTGGGGTGATAAATGCGGTTACATTCCTAGAGGAAAGGTGAAGAACAATTTGATGATATGCAGATTTTAAATCTAATGACCTCATAACCTTAGCATTCTTAATAGTACCTAACATCTCATTGTTGACTGATCTAAGATCTATGCATATTATGAGTTTGCCACTGGGTTTGTGAACTACCACTAATGGAGACATCCACTCAGAAGCCTCTATCCTCTCAATGACACCTTGTTTTTCCATAGACAGTAGTTCATCTTTAACGGCAGATCTAATTTCTAAAGGAATATTTCTCAATTTCTGTACTACTGGTCAAGAACCATTTTTAATTCTGATCTTATGCATACAACCTTTAAGGGTTCCCAGTTCCTCACAAAAAACTTCATGCTGTGATAAATCATTGGCATGTCCTATTGTATACACACTTTCTTCTGCATTGGGGTCAAGTTTTATTTGAATTTTTTTTTTGGTGTGACCAGCTCAAAAGGGGATTGCTACCCTTCATTGACACATATACTTTCCCTCTGGCTGATCTATCCTTAAACTTTAAATTAGACTAAAACCAACCTTCGATATCAATTTTCTTTCCCCCCATAAGCTACTGGTCTGATGTCTACAAGATTGAGAAACCCATTCTTTACCATTTTGGTCTCAAAAATATGTTTTGGCAACAAGGTATATTTGGTTCTTGAATCAATTACCAACCCAATTTCTACCCCTTCCATTTCAATAACAGCTGTAGACTTTTCTGTGTTTGCATCTTCATCTTGAACAGCCAAAATATCAGCTGACTGTATGTCAGTGGGACACATGCAGTCCTCCATTCCTTCATAGTTCCTCGAAACACCAATGTTTTCACTTCTTGTTCTACAACATGATGTGAAATGTTATTTTCTATTGCATCTTTTGCATGTTGCCTTGAGAGCAGGACACTTATCGCTGCTTGCAAAATGAGTGAGACTGTCAAATTGAAAGCATTTTTTCTTTTCACTTTCTTCTCTTTTATCCTTGTACTTGAAGTTCTTTTTTCCGCTTTCTCTTCTGAAAGTTTTTTTTCTAACCTTTCTACCTTGTACTGCTGATATTTCCATTCTCTGTGTTTCTTCTATCCTCTTTTCATTAAGTTCAGGTGTTTTTCCCAATTCCTTGACACGCTTTTGTGTGTGTTCAAATTTCTTCGCTACTCTTATTGCTTCATCAATTGTGGGATTACTTTTAGCCCACAGCGCTTCTTACTTTTTTGTTACTGCATTCGTGCATGAATTGATCTCTTAGCCTTTCATTTAATGTATTTCCAAAGTAACAACATGATGCAAGACCTCTTAGTGCTGTGATAAATTGTTCTACAGACTCTTCCTTTTCCTGCTTTCTCTTTCAAAAATGCTACATTTCCAAGACAATGCTTATACATTTTTCTTAATGTTTATCCAACATTTTTATGCATTTTCCGTACTCCGATATGTTTGTGGAATCCTCATCAGACAATGGAGGTAGATTTTCGAATTCTTCTTGGCCATAGTTGCCAAGGCAATGCATAAGAAAGCATGTTTTTCCTTTGACCAGAGATGTTCAGACCATGCACTGCTAACACATAATGGTCAAATCTCTTTTTCCATCTTCTCCATGGCATTTTAGGTTCACCTTGTGTTTCCAAAACATATTTGGGAGGAGGTACTCTTTGTGGAGACATAGTAATGTATGGATTTTCTTAAATGTTCTTGTTAACACTTTATTGTTTTAATTGTTTTTAAAAAAAATGTTTTTATTTGTTTATTTATAAGTCAGCGTACAGGTGAACATACACAGTAACATTTGCTTGTAACCTCTTAGAATGCATTTGGCATGATGTCCCATTATCCCACCCCCGGTATTCCCAAGTGGGTTTTGTTCTCGGTGCTCATTCGGCCGGGCCAGGCGGCGATTGTTCGCTGGTAGAGTGGAGGGCTCTCGCGATCAAGCATGGTTTATAGGTCATGGCCGGGTAGTTCTGGTCATAGTCTAGCACTGGTGCCCAAATGTTTATAAATCGGTGGAGCAGACCCGCTTTTGCTGCTGTGACCTTTTCGGCTATTAGAATGTCCCGAAGTTTAACCCACCAGAGGGTCATCAGGGGTCCTTCCACAGACTTCCAGGTGCGGGCCACCATGATTTTGGCTGCCAACAAAAATTGAGATACTAACGCTACCCTCCTTCCTGTTCTCGGGTAAGAGTCTGGGAACGGGATCCCCAGGATGACTTGCTCGGGCGCTAGCGGTATTGCCACATGGGTGATGTCCTTTATTGTGGCAAGGCACTGGGTCCAGAATTCCCTTATTTTGGGGCATGTCCACCACATGTGGAGATAGGATCCTGGGTGGCCGCAGAGACGCCAGCAGTGGGGGTCCAAGGCCTGCTGAAAGTAGTGAAGGCGTAGGGGGGGGGGTAGTACCAGCACAAAAGCAATTTGTGGGCGCATTCCTGATTAGTGATGCAGCGGGATGCTGTGCGCGTTCTTGTCCAGATGTCCACCCATGTGTGGTCCTCTATAGCATGACCTAGGTCCCCATCCCATTGAGACATATAGGAAGGCTTAGTGTGGATGGGGTCTTCTTGCAGCAGTTTATAGAGGGCCGAGATCTTTCCTCGGGCTGGCAGGTCATTTACTGTAAGCTCTAGTGGGGCAGGAGCTTGTGTTGCTGCCGCTCGGGTCTCGGGGTGGGAGCACCAGTGCCTCAGTTGGGCGTAGGTAAATCGATCAGTCTCCGCTAGATGGAAAATCGTTTTACAGTGCTTGAAGGTGACGGGGGGTGTCCCCCTCGAAGAGCTTCCCCAACGATTCAAGGCCTCCTGCTACCCAGTTGCTGAAGTTCATTGGACGGGGGGCGCACAGGGAGAGGGCTGGGTTAAGGAGGATTGGGGAGAATGCACTCAGGTCTCCTGGGACACCTCCATGTCTGCGTGCCCACTCCCAGGCCTTTATCAATTGTTTCGTAGAAGTCAATACTCCTAGCCAAATCCGGTGTAGTGCGGCGGGGATGAACGGAAGGAAGCGTAGGAGGAGAGGAAGGCGGGATTGTTCGATCTCTACCCACTTTGGGTGCCCTATGGCGATTCCCCATGCTTGAAAGTGGGCCAGCTACGCTGCTATTTGGCATTTGCGGAGGTCCGGCACCCCTAGTCCTCCCAGTTTCGTGCTGGCCATCATAGTTCTCCGAGGGATCCTCTCTTTCTTGCCCCTCCAGATAAAGTCAATCATTTTCCTTTGGAGCTGCTGTAGGGTGGGGAAGAGGGATAAAGGTTGGGAGGGAGGAGGAGGCGTAAAGGAACCGGGGGAGGAGGTTCATTTTGCATGTCGTAATGCGGCCCAACAGAGAGATCTCCTGCATCTGCCAACGGGTAAGGTCCTTTACCAATTCCTCAGAGGGGGGGGGACGTTTGCCTGGTAAACTTTCATTGGGTGGGCGGGGCTCTGGACCCCCAAGTATGGGATAGATTGGGTGCTCCATTGGAACAGGCTTTCCCTCTCGCTTGGGCCCAGGCCCACTCTGAGAGCCATTGATTTTTGGATATTAATGGCGAATCCTGCTACACTCCCGAAACCGTGGATTTCGGTCAGGGCCGCACTCATGGAAGCCTTAATGTTTTTTGATGGTTAACAACACATCGTCTGCGTAGAGAGCAATTTTATGTTGAGCAGAGCCTATCTGCGGGCCGATGGTCCGAGTGTTTTGGCGGATTCGTTGGGCCAACGGTTCCATGGCTGTAACGCTCACCTGATTCTCGCAGAGGCGCCGGTCTTGACTGGGCGACTACCGTATCTTCAAAGGTGATGTGTAGCACCCGGTTGGCTCTTTGGGCTGGACCTCTGTGCACTGTATGCCTGACGTGTAGAGTAAGATGTCTGCAGATAGAAAATATGGGGTTAATGAACTGGGGTTATTGGGGTGTCCCTATCTCTTTCCTCTTCTCCTCTCCTGTAGACCCCCAAAGGTTAACGCTCTCACCTTAGGTAAGTGAATGCCGAGCTCTCCATCTGCCTCGGGGCAGGGTGCTGTAACCAGTTTCTTCACTGGATAGGTAGCGCAGGCCTCTTGACTTCAGAGGACTGCTGTCCGTCGTTTACTGCACGAACGGTAAGTTTCGAGTCATTCAAATGTCTTTAAAGTCTTTAGTAATGATGTCTCTTATTTTGCAGGGTTCTGGCGATGGCGGATGACAGGCTGAAGTGAGTTGAAGATGGAGCCCGTGTGATGAATAGAAGCGCCTGGAAGCACGTAAGTAAGCGCTTGTTGCCTGCTTCACGATGCGCTCTAACTGTCTTTTTATTTTGCTGGTACGAGTTCGGAGCGGCTGCAGGGTGCCGGAATACCCACTGGATTAGATGTGGAAAGGAGTAATGGCACGTGAGTATTAAAGTTCCCCAATGTCTTTAAACGCACCTTGTTTTGTCTTTCAGATGCGGGATGCAGCGCCGAAGGCCTCCGGAGCGTGCGAAGAGTTGGTAAGATTTTGCCTTTCAGATGCCGGAATGGTAACCTGTTCTTTCTTGTCTTTATAGGTGTTGCTGAAGACTGGATTCAGGATGGTAAGCCTTTGCCTTTCAGATGCCGGAATGCTAACCTGTTCTTTCTTGTCTTTATAGGTGTTGCTGAGGACTGGATTCAGGATGGTAAGCCTTTGCCTTTCAGATGCCGGAATGCTAACCTGTTCTTTCTTGTCTTTATAGGTGTTGCTGAAGACTGGATTCAGGATGGTAAGCCTTTTTCCTTAGGCCCAGGACCGGATGCAGAAGACACGATGAGCGTTCTGCTGCAGAGGTTGCAGAATAACGCAAAGCAAGATTCATCCACCGGGTGTGGTTTAAATAGCCTCCTGTAGTGCTTAGGTGTCTCCTTCCACAGCCACGCCTAAGTAAGAAAAGAGTTCCTGGTAAGAAAAGAGTTCCTGCCTTCCAGAAGAGTTCCACTGTTCTGAATCTAGGGAGTGGCTCCAGCCCCACCCAACAGGAAAAGTAGTTCCAAACAGAAGAGGATTAGAGGCTCAACTGGCAGGCAAGTAAGCAGCATGGTCTGCTGAAGGTAAGTCCACCCAAGCATTATGAGCCCGGCGCTTCCAGCGCTGGGACTGGGCATATTTATGAGCCTGGTGCCACTGGCGCCAGGACTGGGTCCAAAAGGTCCCAATTGGGACTGGTTGGCACTGACCTTTTGGAAGCAGAGATCATGACAATGGCCAAGGCAAAGAGCAGGGGGATAGTGGGCATCCCTGTCTCGTTCCACACGTGAGAGGGATTGGGTCCGATAGGCGGCCGTTAACTCTCAGCCAGGTCTTAGGGGCTTGGTAGTTCACTAGGACCATTTTCTTGAAGGTCGGGCCAAAGCTGAAAGCCTCAAGGGTGAGGCGCAGATAAGACCATCCACTTTGTCAAAAGCTTTGGTTGCACCTAGCGCCAGCAGGGAAGTTGTTGGGTGTCCTGGCTGGTGACCTCTATTAGGTCTAGTGCTCTGCAAATGTTGTCTTTTGTCGACCTGTGGTTTATGAACCCAGTTTGATCCGGGTCTATAATGCTCGGAAGAATAGGTGCAAGGCGATTGGCCAGAATATTGGAGTATATATTGGTGTCCAAGTTCAATAGGGAGATGGGTCTGTACGAGCTATTGTCTTGGGGATCCTTTCCAGGCTTGAGAATGAGGACTGTGATGGACTCCTGCATAGTTGGAGTGACAGTGGCTGCGAATGAGTTGACGAGACGAGTAAGGGGAGCCACTAATTGGGGGCGGAAGAGTTTATAGAATCGGGTGGAGAACCCATCTGGGCCTGGGGCTCCAGGTTTCAAGCTTTTTATGGCTACCTCCACTTCCTCATTTGTGATGGGCGCTTCAAGTTCTTCTCTCGCCGTGGGAGTCAGGAGTGGGAGAGCCGCCTCTTGGATGTAGGACCGCTGCTCGTTTAGGTCCCTCGGGACTACTGTCATTATCTCTGACTGGTGGGCTACCGCTAGACGTAACTTTTCATGATCTGCATAATGGACCACCCCCTGTGAGTCGCGGGGACCTAGGATGGTGTTTCTTTTCTTCTCCTTGGCAAGCTTGTTTACCAGCAGCTTGTTGGCTTTGCTGTTATGGACGTAGTACCATTGTTTGGTTCTGGTTAGTAGGTTTGCTGTGGCGTCGGCATAGTGCGCCTCAAGCCTCTTTCTTGCCATCTGTAGGATTTCGGGGACCAGCACTTTCGTTTGTGAGTCACCTCGGCTTCACAGACTTCTGCTTCCGAAATAGCACGGGTCGCCTGCTTTTGTTTGTGGAAAGCTATGCCTTGGGCAATCAATTCCCCTCTAAGCACCGCTTTCATGGCGTCCCAGGTATTGGCTGGGGAGGTGTCCTCGTCGCGGGTTTCAGCGAAGAAGTTTTTTATTGTTCTGGCAACCGAGTCTCTTACTGCGATGTCACCCAAGATAGGGTGGTATTACATCCACCAGCGGGAGGGAGGAGGGTCTGGGTTGTGGGATAGCAAGGTGAGTGAGACTGGAGCGTGGTCCGCGAGGATCCGGGGGCCAATAGTAACGTCGTCTGTGAGGGCCAAGATCTGGGGGGGAGGCCAGCAGCAAGTCGATTCTAGAGAAGGTGCGGTGCACATACGAATAGAAGTTGAAGTCTTTCTCTTCTGGAGATAGCACTCTCCAGATGTCAACAACATTCAGCGTACGGAACAGATGGAGCAGGACCTTTGCCAACTTCAGGTCCCTGGATTTTGGATGGTGGGATCTATCTTTGAGGGGGTCCGTGGCCCCATTAAAGTCTCCTCCGATGACGACTTGCCCCTCAATGAATGGAAGGAGGGATTCTTCTAGGTCTTGATAGAACCCTTCCTGGTGCTAGTTCGGGGCGTAGGCTGAGATGAGGGTATAGAGTTGGCCAAAGATGACGCATTTGATTGCGATAAAGCAACCCTCCTGGCATCGTAGCGAGTCTAGGACCTGGGGATTCAGGTCTTTTGCAAAGAGAATGGCATTGCCTCCCTTCTTGGTGCTGTTGGATGCCAGAAATTGTAGGGGAAAAGTCTGCTTCGCAGGCGGGAGAAGTCTGCCAGGATTAGATGAGTTTCTTGCAGGAAAGCGATTGAGGTCCCGTCATCTTGTAGCCTTTGCAGGATGGATTTCCTCTTCGGAGGGGAGTTTAGGCCCCTGACATTCAGAGTGGTGAACTTTAGTTTTAGATGCAGGGTGTCATGATGCCTACCCCCGGAGCGTCAGGCCCAGCACCCCCGGGAGCAGGCATCATGCCCCCGGGTAAAAGCCCAGCGGCCCCTTATAGGGGCTCTTTGGACTCTGTCCTGGCGCCTTTGGCGCCAGGCTCATGTTGGACATCAGTCCTGGCGCCATAGGCACCAGGCTCATAAAGGAAAGTGTTTGGTGCACTTACCTGATGCAGACCATGCTGCATGAAGACCCAAGCCAAATGAGGCTTAGGAGGGACTATTTCACTGAAGGGACTATTTTGTTACTTGGGTGGGGCTGTGGAAGAATACTTACCTGGGACTTCTTCCAAGGCTATTTAAGCCACGCCCGGACAGCCACACGTGCTTCGCCTTGTTCTGCATCCCAGCAGCTGAACGCTCACCGTGTCTGCTCCTGCACCTGGACTCCAGCCACGCCCGCCTCGAACCTGGAACACCTGTAAGGAAAGAAGAGAAAGGTGAAAACCAAGAACTTATTCAAACTTCTTACCTGCATCCGGAATCTTCACGCCAGCATTCTTGAAGAAAGACTTCCATTTAAAAGCATTGCGTTGCTCGCTGCAGCGCCGCGCTTCACTCACCTGTCCTCGAGACATCTCCCGGCTCCATCGCGGCTGTCAGCACCGGTTGCCACATCTCTGCACCTAGGGGAGAGAAGAAGAGACAAAAAGGTGAGCAGAGGGAACACAGGAGGAAAACCGAATTTTCAGCCATAATACTTACGGGCTTTTCTTGGTGAACCATTCCACATTTCGGGCGGCGGCGCTTCGTTGGCAGGTACCGCACCCCGGCCCCTATGGGGAAAGGACAAAAGACATTACTGGGGAATTATTAAGACATTTAGAGGGGTCGCCCTCATCACTAACTCACCTGATTTTACCATCGGCAATTTAACCCCTCAACGCATCGCCTTCATTCTGCACCTGAAATAAAGGACAGATCACAGATTAGGAAGACAACATAAAAAGAGGCTCACACTTGAACTTTTGAATCTTCATACTTACGGCGTATCGCTCCGAAAAGTCAAGTGGATTTTGCCAGCACCATTCTGAAAACCAGTGACGTAACTGGACGAACGCGCGCCCCTGCACCAGAAGCAGGATGGAGAGTTCATCCTTCCAAACCATAAGATGAGCTTAAACCGGGGGTTTTGGAGGAAGTCAGAGAAGAACGAAGGGAGAAAGGGGGGAGCAAGCACACTATTCTGCAGACAGTTAATCCCCTTTCTCATCTGCAGAAGGATATTCCTACGGGCCAGACAAGCAAGATTTGGGGGTCCTGTTCAATCGGTGGTCCGAGTTCTGCGCATCACGCTTGAAGAGGCCACAGCAATCCAGACTAGACCAGCGCCTCCGTGGGAGCCAGGTGAGTGACACAGGGGCTGGCTCTCCGAGCTCTTTTGCCGTGGGAGGAAGGGTTGTGAGGGAGTCAAATCAGCCATAACTGTGAGGGGTTAGCTGCTTTGGGCTCTCCTGTGGCTGAGGGTTTTTAAATAGTCTCCAACGGGATATACAAACTTCCAACATCGGCCTCCAACGGGAGGCACAAACTGTGACTGGGGGACCAATTTTGAACTCTTGGTGCCTCCCCTAGCCACCCAGGCTGTCATCACCCAACATTGTTGAGGTTCACTCCAAGGGTAAAGTGGTGACATCCGCCCTGGAGGAGGGTATGGACTGCATGGGGCCCGCAGCAGGCATTGGTAAGCATAGTTCCATTGCTATGTGTTCTTCGGGTATTTCACTGGTCTTCATAAAGCAGTGACATCCACCTTGGAGTTGGGTACGGACCGCGTAGGGCCTGCAGCAGGATAGGGTAGGCAAGGTTCTGATGCCATGTGTTCCTTGCGCTTTACGTTAGCCATCATTTGGGTTTGCAGGTTTTCTGAACTCTTGTCCAGGGAGCATGCCTTGGTTTGGGGGAAGCGGTGCTCGGGTCAGGAGTTCTCCGGTTGGGGGAGGAGGACCCCGTATCCCCTGGGGAGCCAGGGCGCAAGATTTATGCTGCATCGTCGCGATTACTGATGGTCCGCGGGGTGCCATTATGTGAGAATTGAAGAGCTGTTGGGAACAACCACCAATAGCGGATCTGCTGGTCTCGGAGGAAGAGTGTGAAAGGGCGTAGAACTCTGCGCTTCTGTAGGGTCAGGGGGGAGAGATCCTGGAATATTTGGAGTGGAGAGCCCTGGAGTGATAGTTCATTGCGTGAGCGACCAATTGCAGAGATGGCTTCTTTGTGGTATAAAAGTAGACTCTCGTGATCACATCCGGGGGGGGGGGGGTAGTCCGAATCGGTGCCTCGTCGTGGGGGCAATCCATGTGTGCGGTCGAGCAGGAGCTGAGCTTCGTCCAGATTCGGTAGTAACGATTGAAAAGAATTGCCCTCGTATTCGGGCAGTGCTTTGTCGGGGATAGAGTAGGGAAGACCTCGGATGCACAGGTTATTGCGGCGGGTGCAGTTATCTTTTTTTTTTTTTTTTTACTTTTATTTTTGTTGGCAGATGCATATAGCAGTGAAGAGTTTTGAGCAACAAGGGGTTCCTCTTTTTTTGTATGGGGGCTGTGGTATTAGTGGAGTCAATATAGAAACAAAAGCAGGGTATACCGCTAACTACCCACCTCTACCATACACCAGTAATGGGAAAAACCTACTCACAAGATGATAGTTCAGATCATTAAATTATATTCAAAGAAAGGGCCTCATATCAAAACAGACATATTTTAATTCGTATATATCAGACAATATGCTCACATAAAACACTAATATGTGCAGGTGTAACTTGAAGAGCAACACAACACCACTGTGGGATCTCGCCCACAAGGAGATTTTAAAATGGACTGCAAAAATTATTCATATGAATGTCGAAGTGACGTGACGTTAGTAGCAGTGACTTCAACTAGGTAACAGTATTTATCCAACATGAGTTAAGGCAGTATCAAATACAGATGTTCATCCAACATGGATTTAGCCAACGTCTACACTTAAATGTGTTTCTGGGGCAAGGAACGACACTTCCGTAATCTGACTTTGGTTAGTGAAGTTCCGAGACCCGTCTTCAGGACGCAGAAAATTAGTGACAGTGTTCAACTATAGTGCCTGGAGCCTGTGCATCACAGTTGGACTAGGAAACAAATAAAAGCGAATTCGTTTTAAAAGAATGCCTTATGGAGAATCGCAGCATGCTGTGTGCATTGTGCAAAAGTGGAGTAGGGATACCACTGAGCTGGTATAAAGTTTCTTTTAGGTGTGGCGGGCAACTTATTTTGACTGAAAAGGAAGCCGTCATATGAGTTCGGCATCTAGAGAAGCCCATGATTCTAAAAAAATAGAATAGAGTGAATACAGCCATTGAATGTATCCATATCCCCAAGAACAAATCATACAACTTGTATTACTTATATGCGAGAGGTATATTAATTACCATATTAGTAGATAGTTTCTCGGCAGGAAAGTTCAAACTGCATTATCCATAATGCATCATGTGTCTTGTGAGAGCATAATAAAAGGACAAGGGGCATGCATTAACCACCTATATCGCCTTTTAGATTGTCAAATATGTACAGCAGTAAAAGCCACTTACTTGCTGTCCACGTGTGGTTGGAAAAACGGGGGAATACTCTCGACCTGTGTGGCCACGCGAAGTTAGAAACGGAGCCAAGATGAGATCCCACAGTGTTGTTGTGTTGCTCTTCAAGTTACACCTGCACATATTCGTGTTTTATATGAGCATATTGTCTGATATATACAAATTAAAATATGTCTGTTTTGATATGAGGCCCTTTCTCTGAATATAATTCTTGTGAGTAGTTTTTTCCCATTACTGGTGTGTAGTAGAGGTGGGTAGTTAGTGTTATACCCTGCAATTTGTATTGTATGGTTCGGTAGCAGAAGTTGAGGGAGACTGTTAGTGTGTGAGCACATTTTCCCCCATAAGTGGTCAGTGAGCTCCAAGTCTAGCTCGTTCGCCCATTCATCACGGGCCCTGGAGGGTCGGGGCACCCATTAGCAAAAGCTTGTATAGTGAAGAGACCACCCCACGGGCAACACCCAAGTTAGCAATGTAGGCAATCCCTGGGGAGTCCGGAGGTTTGTTAGGGAAACCAGGCCAAGCAGTTCGGGAGGCAGCGCAGAGTCTATTGAATTGCAGAAATTCCAATGCTGAACCTGAATGGGCCGGGCTCCATGTCTGTGAAGTTATGAACTGCCCATCCGGATAGAAGTCCGTTAGAGCGGGGTACCCCGGCGCCTCCGAGTGTCGCGCCAGGGCTGTGTCATGTGTGGGTTCCAGCCCAGGAAATCTCCAGGCGGGGAGACACTTGTAGAATGGCTGCTGTTCGGCACCAACCTTGAATATTCAACCCCAAGCATGCACAGTGGTTCCGACCAGGTCAATGGGCGAGTCCGGTACGCACTGCTGGTGTAGTATTAGTGACATTACGTTAGTGTCTGCTGCCACCAGAATTTCCAGCTTAACATGGGGGAGAGGAGGGGAGCCAGGATACCAATAAGAAGCGAATTGCGCTTGTGCCGCAAGCCAGTACGTAGCAGTTCAGGGGTGGTAAACCCCCCTCTATCATAGGGGAGTGTCATGTCAGACCATTTTTTGCACACAGCGCCAGAATGCCATAAGAACTGTGCACACAATTTGTGCAGTCTTGTAAAGTATTTCTTCCCTGGCCAGACGGGCACATCACTGAATATGTATAACAGCTTGCGGAGCAGTACCATCTTGATAAGTGAGAGTCTCCCGGCAAGTGATAGTGGAAGGGAGCACCATCGCGTCATTTTGGCCTCAGCCTGCCATAGCCAGGTAGTTGTCCGCTAGCAGTGTGTCTTTGGTCAGGGACACTTGGACCCCCAGGTACTTAATCCCATCGGGCGACCAGCGGAGTGGATACTCGGTGGCAGGTTGTTGGGTGGAACTTGTGAGGGGAAAGAGCTCAGATTTGGTGTAGTTGATGGTGAATCCGGAGTGTGTGCCTATGCGAGTGATGTCGCGCAAAATTGGATCCAGGTGGATAGCGGGGTCTCTGATGAACAATAACACGTCATCCGCATAGAGCGAAATAATCTCAGGAGTGTCTTTCAACCGTATCCCCCTGCGTGAGTGGCGCACCCTGATGTGGTCCGCCATTGGCTCTATCGCCAGGATGAAGAGGATCGGGGAGAACGGGCAACCCTGTCGGTTGCCTCTGAAGAGTGGGATCAGGCCGATGTCTGGGAGTTGACTCGAACTCTAGCCACTGGAGAAGTATATAGTAACTTAATATATCTGATCATGTTAGGCCCGACGCCCATAGTGTCCAGTACCAGCCACTTGTACCTCCCGGACACCATATCGAATGCCTTCTGGGCGTCAAGTGTGACCGCAACTGCATTCGCGGCCTGATCAATCCGTGCCATGACATTGAGCAGCCTTCTGATGTTGTGGGAAGTGGATCTCCCGGGTACGAATCCTGATTGGTCGTCATGGACCATGTATGCCATAACTGGGAGGAAGCGGTTAGCTATTATTTTGGTGAAGATTTTAGTGCCCAGATTCATTAGAGAGAGGGGTCGGTAGGATCCGCACTCATCGCTGGGTTTACCGGGTTTGAGCAGCACCGTTATGACGGCCTCCGGTAGTGTTGGGGGAAGGGTCGCTAGCCGGAGCGACTCATCCCATACCTCAAGTAGTTTAGGGGCCAGTATGGCTACGGGTTCCTGGTAGAATTCTGCCGTGAGCCGGTGCCTTACCCTTATGGAGACTGAATATGGCCTTGACTATTTCGTCTAGTAGGATTGGGGAATCAAGTTGGTCTCTGGTTGCGGGGGATATACAAGTCGTGGGTATCTGCTCAAGTAGATCCCTCATATGGGGTTCACTATGTTCAGGGGGTTGGGAGTATAGTTCCGTGTAGAAGTCCGTAAAGACTTCCATGATATGCTGGCCGGACCACTGTACAGTACCCCAGCCATCCTTGACAAAAGTGATCTGGGTCTGGCCCCACTCTCCCCTAGTCAGAGCAGCCAGTGTTTTGCCGGGTCTATCACCTTTGCCGTACTTCCGTGCAGCTTGTGGATGGCTAAAGTATTGGGCTTCCCTAGTGGCATGTTCATTAAATGATTGAAGTTCTTCGCTAATTAGGGAGAGGGTGTCATGATCACTGCTTCCAAGGAGTCAGGAACAGCCCAACGTCCTTGGAAGCAGGCCCCTAACCGTTATTTTAGGCACCAGCCGATCCCCACTGGGACCTTTTGGACCTTGTCCTGGCGCCGGTGGCACCAGGCTCATCAAAGCCATCGGTCCCGGCACTGGAAGCGCCGGGCTCATAATATGTATGAAGATGCTTGGGTGGACTTACCTGCAGCAGACCATGCTGCTTACTTACTAGCCACATAGGAATCCTCTGTGAACAGGAACTACTTTCTTACCTGGGTGGGGCAAGCTCCACTCCCTGGATACAACACGGGAACTCTTCTGGAACTGGAACTCTTTTCTTACCTAGGCGGCGGGGCCGTGGAGGAAGACGCCTCATCACACCAAGGCTATTTAAACCACACCCGATTGAACAAACGTGCTTCGCGTTATTCTGCATCTGCAGCAGAACGCTCACAGAGTCTGTTCCAGCCTTTCTTCCTTCCGATCCTGAGCCTGCAAGAACAATACTTACCACTCCTGTATCCAGTATTCAGCAGCACCTGCAAAGACAAGAAACAACAGGTTAGCACTGCAACCTTTACACGCAGCGCTTTCCTCACCTGATCCATCGGCAACGAACATTTCTTCACGCTGCACCTCCGCCTGTGAAGACAAAAGCATTGTTATTACTTACCGGCACTCCGCGAATTCCGGATTTCTTCAACGCTGCAACCCAGCATCTGAAAGACAAACGAAGAGACATTAGACAGGTATTTACTCACGTCCATCGCGCTCGCCACAGTAGAACGCCTGCAAATACTCCGGCGTTTTCCAGCATCTCTTCAGCACGAACTCACTGCTGCAAGGGAAAAGAGACAGTTAGAGCGCTTGCATTTACTTACGCATTTCCAAGCGCTTCATTCCAAGGCTCTGGCTCCAACTTCGGCTCTCTGCACACCATCTCCTATCCCAAGAGCCCTGCAAGACAAATAGGAAAAAGCATTATACAGAGTCCTGTTCTATATAAACGTGCCCACGCACCTAAAGACTAAAAGGACTAAAAAGGTGTCCAGAAACTCACCGCTCGTGCAGTTAACGACGGTAGCGATCCTCTGATGTCAAGAGGCCTATGTTTCACCAGTGAAGGAACTGGCAACGGCACCCTGCACCAGACGCAGATGGAGAGTCCAGCATTCACCTATCTAAGGTGAGCACGTTGACCGGGGGGCTCTACGGAGAAGCTAAGAAGAGAGAGAGGGACATTCAACAACCCAGATCATTAACCCCCATATTCTTTCACCTGCAGAAATCTCACTCTTCGAGTTCGACACACAGTGCGAAGAGGTTCGGCCCCAGAAGCAAATCGAGTCCTGCACATCACTTTTCGGGTCACAGACACCTTCCTGCCAAGACCAGCGCCTCCGTGGGAATCAGGTGAGCGTTACAGAGGGTAGCAGGATCAACTGATGTTGGGTGTGCCCGCTCTAGTTCATGTAGTCTGACTTCGGAGCGGCCGAGGGCTGCTCTTATTGTCTTGAGCACTCCCACTTCCCTAGATATGGACATTCCCCTGATAAAGGCTTTGAAGGCGTTCCACCGGACTCCCATGGTAGTGGACTCGGGTGTGTTATGCTCAAAGTAGGAGTGGATGTCAGCAAGGATGTCTGCCTTAAACACGATATCCTGCAGGTCGGCAGACTTGAATCACCATGTGTTAATGGTAGGGGCAGGTACTCCCAGTTCCAGGGATAGCATGATTGGGGGCATGGTCTGACAAAGTGCGAGCAAGTATTTGTGTTTCCACCACCCTGCCCAGCATTCTGCTTGACAACAGGAACATGTCAATTCTGGAGGAACTATCATGCACTGAGGAGTAATGGGTATATTCCCGTGTTTGCGGATGTAGTGTCCTCCACACATCTCGGATGTCAAGCGTTGCGCTGTGTGCCAGCAGTCTACGCACTGCACCAGACAGTAGTCTGGGAGCTGTACCTGTTCTGTCCAACGCAGTGTCCAATATGAAATTCATATCCCCTCCCCAGATGATCTGCACCCCCACATAGCCAAGCAATATAGATGTCACCAGGTCCACGAAATCGGGGGGGGGAGTCTACATTAGGACCATAAGTGTTCACCAAGAGATATTCTCTATTAGCAATTGCGCAGTGTAGTATAATATATCTGCCCTCCAGGTTAATGTAGTACAAATTTTAGTGATTTCTGAATCATTGTCAACACCCCTCTGGTCCGAGTGAAATATGAGCTAGAATACCTGTTGGGTCCCCAAGATGGCGCCATGCATTTTGTCAGAAGGCCCATAGAGTGTGTTTCCTGCAAGAGTAATATTTTATATCCATGTCTATTAGCGTAGGCCATGACTTTACGGGCCTTAGCATAATTACTCAAGCCCCGGATGTTCCAGGACATCACCGTACTAGGCATTCTAAGTGTCTAGGTTACATCCCAGCTCTGTTGTCGTAGAATATGTTTACCATGGGGACTGCTGCCCTGCGTCACCCCAATGCCATGCGATCTGCCAGTCTGCCTCTGCCTTTTCCAATAGCACTTCTCAGCCCATTTCCACCCCCCCACCACCTCTTCCTGGTAGGTAGTGTACCCAACCTCCCCCCTCCCTACAAAACCAGAACTCCCCATGAACCAGGGGTTAGCGGGTGAGACCCAACATGGGTCCACCTCGCTAATGGCCCAACCGGGGCCAACACCCAACAGTAATCTAACAATAATAAACATTGCAATCACAGTGGGGTGCGCTGTTGCCGTGTGGTGGACACCTAAACAAATGCAAAAGACACAAAGTATCAAGTGGTATGTTAGGCAATGGAACACATAGTAATCACATTTTCCCACACCACCAGGGACGTGGTGAGACAGGCTTGGTCAGGGGGTAGAACGTCCAAGCCACAAGAGCAAGCATGGGCCAGTGTCAAAAGGTAAGCAGCGTATGGTGAGGAACAGTTAATGGCCTCTGGTGGGGGGTCTCCCAGGTGTGACTGTCACGAGTGACAAATGCGTGTGCATAGTTGAACCAGTAATTTGTTGTTACCATCAGCACAATGGAAAACAAGCAGTAGTGACCAGGTTACATAAACTCTAGGTAGCTGGAGCTCAATCATTGACCATGGGGTCTCCAATTGAATTGTGAAGTGGTATCTGGGTCCCTATAAACTTCACTGCTTCCTCCAGTTGTAATTAGTCAGCATCAGCATGGCCCCCTCCTGGGTCATGGAGAGGTATTTGCGACTCTATAAACTTCACTGACAGTGAAAAAGTATAGCTTTCCGTTATAGGTGATTTTGAGCTATGCCAGGAACAGCATAGCATAAGGGATGTTACGCTCTCTGAGTAGCTTTTTGACGCCGAGGAACTGGAGCCTCACCTGCTGCACTCCTACTGAAAAGTCAGGGAAGATCCTGATGGTGTGGGCCTCCAAGCGCAGGTCCCCCTTCTCACGTGATAAGCAAAGGATGAGGTCTCTGTTCCGGTAATTGAGAATTCTGGCGATGATGGGCCTAGGGTAATCGCCCGGTTTGGGGCATGGCGACAGGGCCCAGTGGGCTTGATGAACCGTGAAGTATGGTGATAAAGAACTTCTGGGTAACCCGGCCTTAAGTAGGTTCTCGGCAGCGGGGGGCGTGGCTAAGCGGCCATGCGGTGAGACGCGTTACTAAAGAGCTCCGCAGTGATCCGGTCTAAGATCCTCTTTAAACTGACCAAAAGAAGCCCAAACTCGAGGAAAAGGTGTCGGAACACTAGTGGACCACTCGTCCCGATCCAGGAGTAAAATCGGACCAGGAATCGGGTGAAAACGGCCCGAAGAAGAGGCGATTCCCAAAAAACAAGATGGCGGCCTGCCGAGCGGACACCTCCAGTGCGGAGGTTTGAAACGAAGCCGAGGCTGCGGAACGGGAGGCGCGAGAGCGAATCCGGCACCAGGAGGATCCCCGCAGAAGCCACGGCGGAGACCCGGTCTCCCTGAGGGAGAGGAGGGAGGCTCGAAGCGAGGCCCACACAGCGGACGGCGAGCAGGAGACGGGAGCCTGATCCGCCACTCCGCCCCCGGAGCGAGAACGGGGACGCCTGAGGCGGGCACCGCCGGCCGGCAGCCAGCGGAAGCCCACTCCGCTGTTCCGCCTTCAGGTCGGGGGCGAGGACGCCCGCTGGCCCACACAGCGGAGGAGGTGTCGGAGGACAAGAGCCCGCTCCGCCACCGGAACACTCGCAGTAACATTCGCAGAAAGGCACACGAGAGGGAGAAAGGCCCCTGCTCCCGTCCTCGGGGAAGAAACAGCAATACCGCGGCCCAGCACACGGTCAAGACATCCCAACTGTAAGTGAAGCGGGCGGGGAGGAGCTGGCACGTTCGCTACTTGGTCCCTCCATCGGGAGATAAGCCCGTATACCAGCGGGCGGACCAGCCCCAAAGAAGATCGCGGAGGACCGGGAGGTACGTGAGAGGCGCCGAACACATCCTGGGAAACACGGACACATCCTAGGAGACTAGGATAAGCCGAAGTCACAAGCCATACACCCCTAGGGACGAGGAAGGAAGCAGACACAAATTACAGCCCAGGAACCCACCTGTAGGGGGGACCAACAAGCATCAAGGACGGAAGCCTGGGGGGAAATAACAGCGCAAGAGGATTTCCGAGGAACTCCGAAGGTCTATAGCCAACCGGACACAAGCGCCCACGACGGGCCCTACACAAGTGCGCGCGCTCAGTAAACGACAGTAAGCCATACACAGTGGCCATGTCCAACAAGAAAAACGAAGGGAAATCCAAAGAAAGCAGCATGGACATTTTCACTAAAACACCGGGGGACAAACAGCAGAACCCACCGGATACAACAAGAGCGGGGACGAGCACTTCCCATCGGCCAGACCAGGGGAAGGATGACCACATCCTCGAGGCGATAGCCTCCCTAAAGACATCCCTGGAAAACAAAGTGGATGCCGCCATAGGAGCACTGAAGGCATCCCTAGAACAGAAATTAGACACAGTCATGGTAGATGTGGGCCTCCTCCGCCAAGACGCAAGGAATCTGACAGACAGAGTGACGACAACGGAGCAGCAAGTGCAACAGAACACCGCAGACGCCACGGTTGCACAAACCCAAATGTCAGAAGTGATGCAGAGAGTTAAGACCCTAGAGCGAAGAGTTGAAGATGCGGAAGGTAGGGCAAGGAGGAACAACGTCCGCATAATTGGGGTCCCGGAGGGAGAGGAAGGGAACGACCCCACAGAATATGTCGAAAACATGCTTCTCCAAGAGATCGGACCCGGAACATTGTCCCAAAATTTTGTGGTGGAGAGGGCGCACAGAGCCCTGACTAGGAGACCCCGGCCTGGTGCCCCGCCAAGGGCGATGATCGCCAAGATTATGAACTTTAAGGACAGAGAAAAGGTACTAGCATTCTCCAGGGGGGGAGGAGAGATCACAAGGGGCTCCTCCAGGATCACCATATATCCAGACTACACAATCATGGTCCAAAAACAAAGAGCGCAGTTCGGGCCCACAAAAGAACGCCTCAGAAGAGCGGACATCCGATACATGCTCCTGTTTCCGGCCAAGCTGAAGGTCCTACACAAGGGCAAAACGTCCTTCTTTGAGTCCACAGAGGAGGCCCAGGCATGGATGGACGCCCAGGGGATCCCCCAGCTGGAACGGAGAAATGGCAACAACGAGGCAAATCAGCCCCGGTGAAGAGCCCCGAGGGCAGTTAGAAGCAGTGACACCGAGCACCCGATAAATACACGGGTCAGGAAGAACAGAAATGTGAAGGAGCAATTAACCCTAGTTAGTCGCACCAAGCCGAGGGTAACTTGCCCCCAAGAAGAAGAAGAAGAGACGTAAACTAGTTAAGATGTCAGTTTTAAGGCATCACGCTGCGGCGAGTCGGCTCCATCCAAGGGAGCAAGACGAGAGAAGCGGCGAGGCCCGAGCAGGAGGAGGGTGGCTGGGTGTTAGTTATTCAGTTACAGTTCGAGTCCGAGTTATGGACTGGTTTAAACGGCATGTGAAAGGCATGGACAGCACGGTCGAAGAGGGAGGAAGATGTGAGGGGGGAATTTCAACAACACTGAGAGCAGGCGCAGGCGACAAAGGACAAACGAGAGGCTATGGGACTATGGAGCCGGACCAAACAGCTACGCATGGGCCTGGATGACCTAGTAGTCGCGTCCTGGAACGTGAGAGGGCTAAACGCATATGTTAAGAGGCTGAGAGTCTATACTTGGCTGAACAGGATGAAGGTGAAGATAGCCATGCTCCAGGAGACGCACTTGACACCAGAAAAGCAGACTAAGGTCGTCCAAAAATGGGGAGGACAAGTATACAGTGCCACGTACTCAAAGTATGCACGAGGAGTACTAATATGGATTGCTCCGGGGGTCCCATTCCAGCTTATGAAACATGAGACTGATTCAGAAGGCAGACTGGTGCTGGTACACGGCATGTTAGAAAACAGGGAAGTGTGCCTAGTTAACACTTACGCCCCAAATCAGGACGCAACAGAATTCTTCAGGAAGCTGGCGCCCAAGCTAGCCCAATATAGAGAAGCCACGTTCGTTTGGGCTGGAGACTTCAACTGCACCCTGGATCCGCTCCTGGACAGGTCGGACGACAAGTACAAGAAACCAGCACCCCCTGCCAGGGAGCTGCACAGAGCCCTTGACCGCCTGGCGCTGGAGGACGTCTGGAGACAGGTACATGGAGGGAAAAGGGGGTACACACATTACAGCGCACCCCACGGAATATTCACACGGATAGACTACATATTCACAGGCACTGAGACACTGCAGGAATTCACAACGATTGACATCAAAGCCCGAACACTCTCGGACCATGCCCCGGTGCTAGCAACATGGGCACACACACACCGGAGAGCCCCGATACCAACATGGAGGCTCCGGGCAGAGGCGTTGGGGGAGGGAGAGTTTGAGGGACACCTCAGGGAGGTGATCGAAAACTACTTCGAAATTAACGAGGGAAGCGTAGGAAGCAACGCGACACTATGGGACGCGTTCAAAGTGGTGATAAGGGGAGCGGCTATTGGCAGGATGGGAGGACTGAAAGGCGCAGCCATAGAAGAACTCAACAAATTGGAGAGGCAAATAGAAGAGCGAAGAGCGGAGACAGCGGGGGAGGAGCCGAGGGAACTGATGGAGTTGAGAATGAGATGTATAGGATTGTGGGAAAAACTAGGAAAGTTGAACTATGCGAGATACCTACAACGATTGCATGCAGAAGGGGATAAGCCCGGTAGGCTCCTAGCATGGCTCACCAAGCAAGAGACCAAAAAGGACCCCATAATAGTCATAAAAGACGAGACAGGGATAGAGGTCAGGGACCAGCAATGTATCAATCAATCATTCGCCCGCTTTTACGAACAATTATATGCCCCCAACCCAGAAACTGGCCCAGAGGATATCACAGAAGCGCTGGCGGAAATAAGACTGCCAAAGTTAGCAGAGGAACAAGCGCAAATACTCGAGGCCCCAATCACGGAGGAGGAGATAGAGAGCGTAATTGCAGAACTCCCCACCGGCAAATCCCCAGGCCCAGACGGACTCCCAGGAGAGTTTTATAAAACATACAAAGGTACCATCACCCCGAAACTATTAGGAACATATCAAGATGCATACGAAAGCGGACAGTTACCGATTAGTATGTCGGAATCAATAATAGTACCGATCCTTAAACCAGGTAAACCGCCCACGAAATGCGCCTCATATAGGCCGATTTCCCTTATCAACCAGGACGTCAAGATACTCACGACCGTCCTGGCCAACCGCCTGAAGCAAGTGATCCCTGTCCTAATACACTCTGATCAGACTGGTTATGTCCCAGGGAGGAACACGTCATGGAACCTCCGTAGATTACACCATGTGATAGATAGGACAAACCAGAAACAAGGGGAGAGCGCGATAGTCTCCCTGGACGCCGTTAAGGCATTTGATTCGGTGAATTGGGGGTGGCTACTGAGGGTTCTCGCTCACTTTGGTATTGGAGAGGGGTTTCTTAGATGGATAAGGCTACTGTACAGAGACCCTAGGGCAAGGGTGAGGACTGGGCGTATCATTTCGGGAGAATGGAGAATACACAGGGGGACCAAACAGGGATGCCCACTGTCACCAATGTTGTATATCCTGGCCCTTGAACCCCTGGCGGTCTTCCTTAGGGAGGAATATGGGGGCACAGGGATAGACATAGACGGAGTACTACATCAAATCTCGTTATACGCAGACGACATGCTGCTTTTTGTGGGAAACCCGCGCGCTAACCTGCCCCGCCTGCTGGAAGTGATTGGGGTATACACCAGACTCTCCGGCATAGCAATCAACAAAGAAAAATCCCTGATTTTTCCCCTCGCTGGCCTGCAGCGGGTTCCCCCAACAGAGCTGCCAGACTTGGGCCTGACCTGGGCGCCGCGCTCCTTCCGATACCTAGGGATAGAGATATATCATGACACTGTAGACTCTCATCAACACAACACGCAAGCAGCCCTGGAAGGGACACAGAGGTCCATGAAATTCTGGGGAACACTGCCACTGGGAATGATGGGTAGAGCGGCACTCCTGAAAATGGTGGTACTCCCACGCTTATTGTACTACCTTACGAATATCCCACACAGAATCCCCAAGACCTTCTTCACCAGGCTAGACTCGATAGCAAGAAGCTTCCTCTGGGCGGGGGGAAGGAACAGAATTGCGCTAAAGACCTTACAGAGAGACTATGAAGAAGGGGGCATCAGACTCCCGGACTTTGAAAAGTACTACTTAGCAGGGCAGCTCCAGTTCGCAGTCAAGTGGCTAGGAGAGGAGGAGACGATTGATACAATCATCCTCCAACCAACACTAAAAAAATACTATCTGGGAGAAATACCATGGCTGGACAACCCCCTACTCAAGACCTTACCACGCCTGCTTGGCCTCGCGGTGGGGTTATGGAACAGAGCGTGGAGGTTACAGGGGACACAGATCCCCCTCGCGGGACTGGTGGGCACGGACACGAACACATTAGCAATCTACCGAACCGAGTGGGAAGGCAAAGGTGTGGCACAAATAGGGGACCTGAGGAAAGAAGGGAGGTGGGCGGACTTCCAAGAAATGGTGGGGGAATATGACATACATGAAGGACAATTCCTCCTACATAACAGAATGATCCTTAAAATCAAGAAAAGATGGCCGGAGTGGGAGGACCAGGAGGGCGCCACAACGGAGCTGGACACGTGGTACGACATATCGGAGGGAACGCACACAACATCCAGACTATACAACCAGATGCTAAAAGCCACTAATAAGGAAGAACTTCACATAAGACTGAGCTGGGAAAGAGAACTTAGCAGACCCTTTAGCGACCAAGAATGGAGCAGAGTGTTACAATATCCCAAGAAAGTGTCCAGGAACGCGAGATTCAAGCAGGCACAACTGTACGTGACACACAGGGCGTACCTCACACCAGTGAGGATGGACAAAATGTATGGGGGAAATCAGAATAAGTGCCCCCGCTGCTCGGCGGAGGAAGCAGACATGCTCCACATGCTCTGGACCTGCCCAACCATACAAATCTTTTGGGAGGGCATCAGAGCCAGAATAACAGACAGCGGATTCCAGATACAGGTGGAGCACCCAGAGAAGTACTTGCTGGGCCTCTTCCCGAGAGGGGGGAGACAAGGAACACACCTAGCAAAGATGAAAGACCTGATATGTATACTAGCTAAAAGAAGGATAGCGATGGCCTGGAAAACGAAAGATGGCCTGACCGTCGAGTCATGGTGGTCGGACCTCCGTAAATGGACCCTGGCGGAAACCGCAGTGTGGATAAGAGCAGTGCAAAGAGGCGAAGGAGAAACGGCAGAGAAAATAGCAGCATGGAACTCCCTGATTCAGGACTTATTTGGCCAAGAGGAGGAGGGTGAGGGAGATGAAGGCCTAGAGGAGGCGTGAAGACAAGGAGAGATATAAGACAAGGACACAGGGGTACCCAACCGAATGGACAGCATAGATGGGAGGGTAGAACCTGCCCACATAGACAGCCGGCGACATGGATAACAAGGTCGCCAAGAAGCGCCAAGGAAACGGACCCGACCAGAGATATCTACGGAAATGGCAACATGCCAGTTATGTTATGTTATGTTATGTGTTTGTACGTTGTAACTTCCCTTCCCCTTCCCTTCCCCCATTTCCCCTTCTCCCTTTCGGGAAACAATAAAGATATTTAAAAAAAAAAAAGTAGGTTCTCGGCAGCATCTTCCATACGCCCTTTGAGGGCGTTCTCCGGGACCCCGACAATTCGCAGGTTATTCCTGCGGGAGCGAGACTCCAAGTCGTCGCATTTTGCCCTTACACTCTTCATATCACGAGTCAGGGAGGCCACAGTGTTCTGGAGTGTATGTATTTCATCTTCATTCACAGAGATCCTGTTTTCCGCATTGGTAATCCTAGTCCCTGACTGGTCAACTCGGGTCTTGAGTGAGGCGACACTGGTGTTAATGTCGTCCGATTTCTCATGGAAGGAGACAAAGTTCTTGGCCATATATTCCATCATTGTGGTGAGATCTGGTACCTGTGCACTAGAATGAGGATCAGGCTCGGGTTCGTCCTGGGGGATGATGTATGACTCACCTCAGCCCTCGGGACAGGCTTAGTAAACTTATCCATGGCTCCCCCCTTGCCAGCTCCTTGGGATCGATTAGACATGGCAAGTATGAGATTGGATGCAGCAACGTTCCACAAGTGGAGCTGGAGGGGAGATAGATGGCAAAGGCGCCGGGCAGACAGGTGGTCCCCAGTGCAAACAGGGTGGGTGGTAATAGCAGCGGGTTGATGCAGGAAGGCTGCGGTGGGCAGTGGGGCAGTGGGCCGTCCAGAGATCAAGAGGGGGCAAGCGACGGCTGTCAAGAACTAGTATTACTTTAGCCGAGCTGTAGTGTGATGCCTCTCTCCCATGCAGAGGCAGTAGGTGCTGCACAAGTTGTGATGAGCTGGACCCTCCTCCAGCCACCCCCAGCCACCGCAAGTTAGGATCAGCAGCCCACTGCCCGTCACGTGGAGGCGCTAGAGGGGTCCAGGGGCTGCGCCCGAGAAAAGAAGCCGCAGGTCCGAGTGGGACTTGATAGCGGCAGGTGGTAAAGCGTCTATTGCTGCCAGAATGAGCATATATATGCAGATTGAGGTTGAAGGAGCAGGGGCCTATATGGCCCAGTCCTGAACAGTTGCGGTGGTGAGGAGCAGGGATATCTAGGGCATGCCTCTTATAGTGCAGTGTACACTCCAGGAGCGTCCAGCGAGGGGTCGCGGATGTTTAAGAGAAACAATCCCGGGCCTTTCTGTGTCTTCCCTGACTCTCGGGGGCGTCCACGCAGGCACTCTGGATGCGATGCCAGGACAGTAGCTGGGCTCCAGCCCTGCTACTCTACGCCATTTGCCAGCCGCCGATGGGCCCGGCCCCAGGATCGGAGGGGCCTGGGCACACTTCAGCCCGAGCCCCGGGGGTGACCCCGCCCCACATAGCAGTGCTCCGCGTGCCCCTCATAGGACAGCAGTAGTGAGCAGGGCCGGGGCCGCCGGGGTCCCGCTGGGCTCCAATCCTTCCGTCGGGGGACCTGGAAGGTGGGGGTTCCGGGTGATAATCAGACAGCCGCCGTGTCTGTCATGGCCGCAGGAGGCCCGTAGCAGGAAGCTGGGGGCAGAGCACACGCAGGGGCCGGAGTGAGGACCGGGCCGCCGCCGAAGTCGGCGTAATTCAGTCTTTGGCGTCCGGTTTGGCACGAAACTTCACAGATGCAGTCAGGTAGTTGTTCTCTGCAGATTCGTAGTAGCTTGTGTGCTGGCGACGTGGCAAACCACAGATGTGAGCAGATTTCGATCCGGACCACACAGAGCTCAACAGCTAAGCATCCATCTTGGGCTGCTCCACAGGACCACCCCCCGGGCGCGGTTTTCTAAGTCTTTCTGCTTGAATTCGAGGATCTCAGTTCTGTCCATGAGGGTCTGGATTGTGCGTTGCACCTCCACCAATGTGTTGGAATGTTCTTGGGCTAGGTCTTCAGATTCCCCCATCCTATGTTCAATGTCACTGACCCTTTGCTCTGTTTGTCCCATTTTTGTGGTGAGTTCTAGCATGCAGGATCTAAACTCTGCTTTGATATCGGACATGAAGGCTTGGAGGTCCTCTTTGGTTGCCAGGGTTCCTCTTTCGTCCGGCACCTTTTGACGAGTGAGTTTTGGAGGATCTGCTTTCTTCCCCTTTTCCGTTGCCAGCAGCATGGTGGAAATGTCTGCCGATTTAGAGGGTTTCAAAGATTTGGCCATTGTCCCAGGGTGGAGGGGACCTTCACCGGGCCTTGCCCAAGATCACAAATGTAGGCTGGCAGGAGTACTACTGAACTCGTGGGAAGGCCCAAACCGCCAAGTAAGGGTCCACGCTGACCAAGAATAGTAATAGCGGGAGGGGAAAATGGGCCGGGCGCCCCAGGAAGTAAGCAGACAGACTGGGATTGTTGGGCGGTGGGGGGGGGGCACCCCCAAGCATTTGTTAGCCAACGGAGCTCTGCTCACCAGTTGCTGTAGGCTCTCGGAGGGAGAGTAGAAGGGCCAATCCGCTCCGCTCTGTTGCTGGCAGTGAGTGGGCAGGGGCGCACCAGGAAGCTGCAAGGGAGAGTCCCTCTCTGGAGGGAGCCAGGATGGCTTAAAATTTGAGTTCGAATGTATGGATAATTGCAGGAAAGGATGATGGAAATCTATAGCTGATATCTGGTGGCTCAGCCGATGTGTCCGTATTGATTTATCCTGGCACTTCAGGCTTATAATCACTGCTCACAACACAGAACGTGGCCCAATTTCTGCGATCACAGGACGTGTGTCAGCAAGGTTCCTCCCTCCCAACACACCTTCCAGTTAGCAGGAAGAGCCCTGTGTTTCCGCAGGTTACCAGAACTGTCAACCGCTCTCTGGGCTGAACGAAGGCTACTGTCCATGTGTTATTCGTGCCGCTTGAAAGAGGGGCTGATCCCTCAGAGGTGGAGAGTTGCGCCTGGGCCCCCGGCAGGCCAAGGCTCCTGGTGGCTCCCAGCGCAGGAGGCGGGCTGGCTGTGTCAGGGCCCCGGTGGGGTCTGCCGCAGTGTAGGCAGGAAGGGGGGAGTGCTCCAACAGCCAGCTCCAGAGAAGCGGGAGGCCGCTGCCAGCCCCCACCGCGGGCTGCAATCCCGCCTCAGCCGGAGCAGCTGGACCCTGGCGATAATGACAGGGAGGCAGGTAAGTCTGGGGGGTCCTTACTAGATGGATGCCAGAGTGGGGGGGACTCCCCTAGGGGGACGCAGTCTGCGTATGCCCAGTCCAGGCCAGATTTCCGGCAGGCTCGATCAGCGCCGCATCCGTAACCAAGGTACAGCCCGCAGTGTAGAAGACGCCAGGCTCCTCAGGAGCACCCAAGAATGCTCCTGCCATCGAGGGCAGCCCCACAGCTGGTGCGGGCCACAACAAGGCCGCCGGAACGGCGCCTAAGCGGCGCGCCTGGCATTTTGGAATCCCCCGATGGTCGCCATTAGTGGGCTTCCCCATCGCGTTTTCCAGGAATTTGCCCGCGTTATGGTCTTAAAGTGCAGCGATTAGGGCTTCACACACTCCGCTACCCAAAGAGATCGGTTACAATGACCGTACATAGCAGGAACACCAGGGATTACGTAGTTGCTGGGGTCCCCATGCAGAGGCCACATCACTGGCACTCCAGGCCACGCCCCGTTTTAATTGTTTTAATTCCTCAGTCACCAAGACTAACTATTCTTACCTGTTCTATTTTCCTTTGTCACAGGATCCTGAGTTATGTTACAGATATATTTATTTTCCTTTGTCAGCAAAATTCAAATTCTTCTTACAGCTGCTTCATCTCATTTGGATTGTTGAGCTGTTTTTTGCACACGCCTTTGTGAAATAGGCAATATTGCAATCCCTTCTGCAGTTTGAAGATTGACTTGATGTGTCCTTTATACAACACTTTGTGACATAGGCAAGATTCTAACTTCCTCTGCAGCCTGCATCATAAAGAGTGACTTGTCATTTGTCCTTCCTTTCATGAAATAGCTTCACATTAGCCTTTGTGATGAAGGCAAATTCTACTTTGACTTGGAACACGTTCTATCGCTTTGTTTGTGCATTTACCAGGTAACAGTTCAAACAAAAACACTTGCTATTACATGAGGCTGTTCTGTTTGTTTTTGAAGTATACACACGCTCACTTGCTGCTAAATAACAGTTCAATTGGACCTCTCATAGTACTTGCAGTACACTTGTTATTTCTTAAGAGAGCCTTGTTAGAACATGCAGTGCTATTTGAATTGTTTAAACATGCTCATGCGACTTGATCAAAGCTGGGCTTTGTTTACTTTTGAGTTCAGCTTCATAGCTAAACGTCTTTTCTGTCCCAATGCGCATTTAAATTATTAATGGTGCTTTGTTTACTTTTGAGTGTTGCTTTAATGCTAAATGTGCTCTCTGTCCCAATGCGCATTTAAAATATCAATGCCTTTAACCTGGTAGTGCCACACTTATCAAAGTCAATTACTGCTCATGCTCTCACCTTCTTATAGTTGACCTCAGTCTGCAGATTTCTAAGCACCTTGTGGTCTGTATTGTACAGTGTTCCTTTCTGTCATTCACACAGTTGCAGAGGATAAGTGCTAGTTACCTTTTGTTTTCTGATGAACCTTCTGTGTTCAGCAGTGAATTTAGGGTATGGCACCACGGCTACTCGGTGGGGCTGCCGTGGTATCTACTGAATTCTTTTATCCTCGTCGCCATTGAAAGATTCTCCAACACGTTGATTGTAGTTGTGATATATTTTATTACATATATCTCTAGATCTATTCATGCCCCACCAGTCTGCTACACTTCCTCCTTCCAACTTCTCATAACATAACTCTCAACCTCAACCTTCCAGATTCCACATTCTCCCTACACATTCTGTATTCCATACCTCACTCTCTGCAATGCTTGCAAATTAGATGCTACAGGAATTTATTATTATTTGCACCTTAATAAAATGCCATGTTTTGAACAATCATCAAACAGTTGTCAACTTCGCATTGCTGACCCCTCGCACTACGGCACAATTTATTTTACATTTAGGGACTTAATAATCGCAGCATCTTTTCCCCTTCTTTTTGATTCCTGTCCCATTTTGGGAGCAAAGCCACCTTGTATCATTATTTTTGCACTTCTTCACTGATGTGGCATATTTAAATGTATTTAAGAAAGGGGTAGCCTTTAGCCATCTACGTGTGGCCCTTAATACTCTCTTTTTATCCTTGATGAGGAGGTGATAATGGCAACGCCTCTTGACCCCAATATTTAAACACTGAGATTTACAGTTCATAAAAAAATGCAGGACAAAAAGTTGGCGTTAACATTACCATGTTCTCCTCCATACTGGCCTCACCCAGAAAAGATACAACCACTTTACCAAATTTACATTTACTACCCACATTTTTAACCAATTTGTGGCCCTTATTATGGACAACCAACCAAGCTCGTATTACAACGCGCACCTTTTGATACAAGTGACCACAGTTCAAGGGTATTTATTGAACTTCAATTATATTAATAAACCTATTGTCAATCCATACTTCTAAATACATAATAGTGTGGGAAACAAGGTTATGCAAAAGAAATGTGTTCAAGAAGTGATGGCAGGATATTCAAGCGGTTGGCCTCCCTTCCCCACGTTTTCAGCACGGGACAAGGCAGCACACTCCAGCATAGCAGTGTCTGGCTTCTCTAGCACAAGGATGCAGTTCAAATCTCAGTATCAGGGCCTTCTATGTCAAAGTTTCTTTGCCATTCAAGGTCTCTTACTTCAGTGGGCCTGATGTGACAAAAAAACATTCAAAAGCTCCCTTCTCAGGATTCTCATATACAATTTCTTGGGTGATTTTCGATTCACTCCGGGCCCCCTCCACCGGGCTCAGACTCACTTTAACACAAAGCTTTCAATTGATCTCCCTCTGTCAGGCTCGGACCAAATCCATGTACTTTTCCAAACTTTCGAAGACTTTCGACTATGTGCAGGATTTGACTTGACCCGTCGCAGGTCCACTTCAATTCACAGTTATTTGTTCTCTTTCAATTGATCTCCCTCCGCTGGACTCGGACCAACTTGATCTACTGTTATTATTTCTCAGCTGGATACCTTACAGAGACATCCGAATGAGCATCCACGTGGTACCGAACCACTCCGTCAACGGTACTGTAGCTTGCTTTAAAGTTCAAACACTCACCATCTGCAGTTTAACTTCATTTGCGTCTCTTCTCACAAATGCGTTTTTACAATTTTTACAATTTTGGTTCAAGCACTCGCCATACAATGTTGTTGCTTGCAACCTTGCCTTCAACACAGACCAGTCTGGTTATTGACGCGGTAGGGCCTGGGTACCTCCGACACACAATGCAGGATTCTTCAGCCTGGTTTCCTGGTCTTACGCTTTCTGTTCTCGAGGCTTCGTGAAAGTAACAGTTCCTTGTCGAAAAGGTCAAGGGAACTTCTCTCCTTGCGACCCCCTTCAGTTTTGCTGTCTTTCTCCTCTTGTTAAACTGCCATCGTGGAACTGCTGCTTCCTTGTGTGCTTTCCCTCACTCAGAGTGTGCTCTCGTGTTCCGCCTTTTATCTGTGTTGGGAAGTGTAATGAAAGTCAGGTGTGTGTGTGATCATCAGTAATTGCCTGACCATTGTATTGAGACACGTCAGGTATACAGCGCAGGTGTTAATCCATTTGTCTCATAGCGGGCTCTCTTTGAGAAAGTGAGAAAGTGTTCGTGTTGTAAAGGGGGTGGGGGTCGGAGATCCTGAATATCCTAGGATGGGGTAAAGGTGTAATAATGAGGGAGTTACCATGTCTCACCATCCAGTGTCCCACTCCCGAAATAAGGTGATCCTCCTGTACTGCACCACCCCTGGGAACTGAATACAAAAGCAATGGCCGTGTCCTGGCCACCTAGATGATAGATCCTCGGGGACTAGCGGGTGAGACACCTTCTGGTTTCTCACAGCTCTCTCCATCACTATTAGGGATTCACAACACAAAGAGTGACTGGTGAAGAACTAAATAATCTAGGTGCGCATTCACATTGTTTCCAAACCAAGTTGGCTTAGGTGGAACATCCCCTTCCATGCTACCATTTGCATCCTAAGATCACATGTGTGAGAATAATTGCACACATTTTCCCCCATTTATTTTCCTAATTTATTTTCCTAATTTCAGATCTGGTCGCTTTACAGCTATTGTGTAAAAGAGCCACGCCACAATCGGAATTTAAATTTCTAGCCATAATCAGGTGCATTTCAGGTTGAGTAAACCTGATCTAATAGCATATATAGGAGATTTGCAAGAGGATAGTGTCCAGGTCCGAACACAAAGGATTCCTGTGAAGATTTATGAAATATAATGGTTTTTTCCCTAGATCGGACCCAAGGATGACTTCCCCACTAGGATCCCATAGTTAGAATTCAACACCACCTCCACTTCTTCACAGATACTGTTAATAAAAATGGCCAGGCAGCCCGATGGGCGCCCTCCTTTACTAGGGGTTGCCAACTGCTATGTCGTAATATATCCATCATTATGGATAGGCTTAACCAGCCACGTTTCCTGTAGGCAAATTATATGGTTGTCACAAATGGTGTTTGTCATCCCCCCATTTATAAAACTATTGTAGCCCTTTGTGGTCCAGACCATGACACTTAATCTCTCAGTTACAGGATTCTGACTAAAGGCCCGTCCCCCTATCATCCAGTTTTTTAAAGGTCGGGGCAAGACTGGCAGGCGACCAACACCAGTCCATCTCACCCTCCACTGCTCTTAATATTGAAGGGGATGTGAGGTGAACCATGCGATTGCACAATGCCCGATTGCTGCAAGTAATTTTCAGCGGTTTCCATTTCAAAGGATCATTGGTATCAACACTGGCCGCTGAATTTTGATTAGTAAAATTTCCCATGCAAGGTTCCAAATCATAGCCCATCTGTCTTAAGTCTGATTCAGCCAAAAGCATCTTTGCCACGATTTTTGAGGGTATCATCAGTTGAACCAGATCTGTACGATTATCATTAAGGAAGCACACCTTTTCTATATTTTTTGTACTTATCACACGGAGACAAGGAAACTCGTGGAGTAGCTGAAGGAGTATTTGTCTGTGTAAAATAACTGGCATCTAAGTCTCCAATAATGGTTGCAAACAGAACTTGGAAGACGCAGGTTGATTGATAAACATATCCTCCACTTTTCGCAGCTTAGAAGGGACAAATGGTGGATTCAGACATGACATCACAGTAGGACACATAGCTGCATTAACCATAGCATATTGTGGCTCATAAGGTCTGCCGTGAGGAACAAAATGATCATCTGTCGAATTGTGTTGAAATGGGAAGTACGTAGCATTTGCCAGTTCACCAAAGTGAAGAGTTGGGGCCCAAAAATTGTTTGGTGCAACACACTTTGAAGTGGAGGCATGGTCATTGGCTGCAGAGGGACTTGTAAATTAACACATTTGCCAATGGGTAATGTATTGCGATCAAAGTTGGCAAACATAGTAGAGGCGATGAGTTGAACCGTGCCATTGTAAGATTCCAGGGTCTGCCCCCCAAACCCCAATTCAGCTGGGGAGCAAGCAAATGCGACCGGGGTTTATCAACAGGGCTACCAAAAGAAAATAATATTGGTGGGGTGCCCTACTTTTCATTGTTTATAGCTCGGCTGTTTTGGATACTGGGAGCATCAATTGAACAACCTGATTGGTCTGTGTGGTACAAGTATTACGAATACATTCGGGGGAAGGCGCAGCAACAATTACAACATCTGGGCTCAATGAGGTCGCAACTAGAGCGCGTCTTCCAAAGCAATGGGGTTGTATGCAAAATAGGGGGGGTCTGGGAAACTCTCTACCAGCACGAACACAGCCCATTGACTTGTTCTTGGGTGGTTGGCCCCTGGGAGAGTCTCAACCAAGTCTTTAGCTCACTGTTCTTTTCACAGAGAAGAAATATCCCCACATATCAGTCTTTGTCCGGCCCAAGGGCAGTCCAGCACCGAAATGCAAGGCAATTCTCCTCTGAACAAGAGTACAACAGCAACCCCCATGCACATGTTTCAGCCTAGTTGGGCATCATCAGTAAGGTGAAGCTGTGTCTCTCTAAGAGCAGTGAGCAAGGGGTCCACATCTTTTCGGTGCTGGACTGCCCTTGGGCAGGACAAAGACTGTGCATAGGTGGGCGCCCTAGGGCGAAGCCAACACATAAATATGCAGCGTACAGCCAATACCATACAAAGACCTGCAAGTCTCTTAGAATCGCTCCCCAACTGGGGGAAGTCATGGAAGAGACAACGCAGTGGGGTGGGGTCAATAGTGTGATCTAGTATGTCCGATAATGTGGAACAAATTTCGGTCCAAAATTGAGTCAGATGAGGGCAATTCCAAACCATATGAATGTAGGATGCTTGGTCGGTGCCACATCTGGGGCAATTGGGAGGAAATTCACGAAACATCTGATGCAGTCTCTTTGGTGTGTGATGATATCTGTGTAGCACCTTAAATTGTATTCATTTGAGTTATAGGACACATCATGGGTACGAGCACACATTCGGGACCACCGTTCATCAGTAATCTCGACTTCAAGATCCTCCTCCCACCTGAGTTTCAGTTTAGTGAAGGAGGGGGCAGCTCTAGCCTGTAATAGGGAATAAAGCCTTGACACCTTCCCCCTGAAGGAGTCAAAGGAACATAGCTCCGCAATTATGGGTTTGTCAGGTGGTAGCGTGGGGAAATCAGGGTATCTGGCTTTGAGATTCTTCCGGAGTGAGGAGTATTGTAGCCATGCTGAAGGCTTCCGCGAGAGGGAGATCAGTCCACTCAAGGAAGTTGCCCTGTTCATAGGCATCACGGAGTGTCAGGAAGCCAGCATCAGCCCAGCGACATACAATGGATTGTGGAATGGGTGTCCAGTCAATTCGTCGAAAAAAAACTGGTCGACTGCAATTTGGTCGACGCAATTTGGTCGAAAACCAAATGGTCGAATTTTTTTTTTTATATATTTATTTTTCAGGTTTTCGTTTAGTTAAAAAAGGGGTTTTTAGAGAAAAAAAGGGGGTTGGGGGGGGGGACCCCCCCAAAAAAATAAAAAAAAGGGTTAAAATAAAAATAAAAAAAATTGACCATTTGGTTTTCGACCAAATTGGTTCAACCATTTGTCTGGTCGACCAATTTTTTTCGACCAAATGTCTGGCAACCTGTGGAATGTATGGGACATCAGGGAAGAAGTTCCAGAGTGGAAGGTCCCCATGGAATGGGTGAGGTGTATCGACCATTGCCCAGAATTTGACAAGTGCTAGGGATGTGCTAACCACAGGGTCTGCTGAGTCTGTTTCAGGTGGAACAGGTTTGAGGATAAGGGACTCAGTCACTGACTGTTAGTTTCTCTAACCGGACATGAGGGGGGGGGGGGGTCTATGGTGTTAAACCAATGGGAAGCAAATTGAGATTAGGCCACCACCCAGTACCTAATGAAGTCTGGGGCGCCAATTCCTTAGGGGTGGTCAGTGTTGTCAGCTTGAGGCGGACTGCGCCCGAATGCCACAGAAAGGTGTTGCTTATGCGGCGTAGCGACTTGAAGAATTCATCACCTGCGCATATAGGGAGCTTGGTGAATCGATAGAGGAGTTGAGGTAACACTACCATTTTAAGTATTCCAATCCTATCTGCTAGGGAAATGGGGAGTCTAGTCCAGCTGGTAGTTTTAGTAGCCAGGTTTGTTCGGTAATTCTGGTAGTAGTCCTTGCGCAGCTTCGCCTTGTGTCGGGAAACTGTCCCCCCCAGGTAAGTGATGCTGGATTGGGACCAAGTGAATCCCCCTAAATCAGAGGGGGGTTGTGTGGAGTCTGTAAGTGGTAATAGAGCAGATTTGGAACAATTTACTTTCAACCCAGATATGTGTCCAAATCGGGCAACATCGATCAGAATCAGGGCAAGATTGGTTTCTGGGGAGCGGATGTACAGGAGAACGTTGTCACCGTATAAGGAAACTATATCGGATTGGCCCGCTGTGCGCAAGCCTCTATGAGAGTGTAACTGGCGAATCATGTCGGCAAAGGGTTCCGTGGCTATGGCGAAAATTAACAGGGAGAACGGGCATCCCTGTCGTGTCCCTCTGGCTATCTGGAAGGGGGTGGAGCACCTGTCCTCAGTGTGAACTCTGGCTGAAGGGGCGGTGTAGAGCAGCTTAACCCAGGTCCGGAAGTTAGGACCAAACTTCCATTTCTCGAGAACTCGCCATAAGTATTCCCATGAGACCGAGTCGAATGCCTTCTAGATATCCAATGTGGCTGCCACCGCCTGTGTATTCGGGTTGATCCTACTGATCATATTGAAGAGCCTTCTTAGATTTAGGGATGTGGACCTCCCCGGGACAAATCCCGCCTGGTCAGGGTGGATGATGTGGGGCATATATGAGGCTAAGCGATTGGCCAGTAGTTTAGCGTATATTTTAACGTCACAGTTAGTCAACGAAAGGGGTCGGTATGAGCCGCACTGGGTAGGGGGCTTGCCAGGTTTGAGGAGAACTGTTATCATTGCCTCCCGGAGCGAGGGGGGAAGTATGCCCCTTTCACACGACTCCTCCCATAGAGCCAGTAAATGTGGGACCAGATAAGATTTGCATTGCTTATAAAAGTCCATGGGATGAACATCCGGACCAGGGGCCTTTCCCGATGCCAATGACTCAATGGCCTCAGTGAGTTCTTCGGGAGTAAAAGGCCTCTTCAGGGAGATGCTGGCGTCAGCAGACAGGACCGAAGAGGAAGGTTTTCTAGATAGGAGTCTATTTCTGATATATGGGGACCATCCACTTCGGAATACAAGGAGGTATAAAATGATAGCAATTCAGAGTGGATGTCTTGTGGTGAGGTAGCCAGTGAGCCATCGGGCCTCTCTATTGCCGGTATGTTGGGGGCTCTGAATTCTCGGCGTAGCAGCCAGGCTAGAATACGGCCTGGCCGCTCTCCCTCACCATCTTTCCTTACCGACTGGGGGCTGTCCAGGAATTTGACTTCTCATTCTGCAAGGCTGCGGAACCTGTCCAGTTCCGACCCCAATGCTGTTAGAGTGGCTGGGGAGTGATCTTGAGCGTATTGAGTCTCAAGGTTAGCCAGGGTTGATTCGCTACCAGCGATATCCGCTTGGATTCCCTTCAGAATACCACACCCCTTGGAGATGGCGATGCCCCTTTTGTATGCTTTAAAGGATTCCCAGAGGGTGGCTTTTGTTGTCACAGAGTTTGTGTTGATCTCAAAGAATTCTACGATGGAGGATTCGAGTTCAGACCTGATCAAGAAGCGCGTGGGGTCTCATCCTCCACTGTCTCGTTTTATCAGCGTCCTGACCCCAGTTCAATGAGATGATCACTGGTGAATGGTCCGATAGTGTTCTGGGGAGGATAGCCAGATGGGACAGGCATCTGACCAGTATGTCTGATATGAGCCATCTGTCTATTCTAGAATATGAATCGTGAACTGAGGAATAATAGGAGTATGTGCGAGAACCGGGGTTCATTAGTCGCCAGGCATCCACTACTGCTAGTCGAGGGAGCGTTGTAAGAATAGTGTGGGCTGCTCTGGAGAGCTGGCGAGGTCTAGAGCCCGACCTGTCTAGGGTGACATCTAGTATCGTATTGAAATTGCCTCACCATGTAATCGGGACCAGGGGTGAACTTTCCAAGACAGAAGCTAGGTGCAGGTAGAAGTCGGGATCATCGATATTCGGGCCATATATGTTCAAGATGGCTACCTCCTGGTTTTGCAGTTTGCCGATGATTAATACATATCTACCAAGCAGGTCTATTCGCGAGTGGCTACATGCGAACTTCAGATTCCTGTGTATTAAAGTAAGGGTACCACGGCTTTGGGTGGAATAGTTAGTGTAATACCTCTGGGGTCCCCACTGTTTAGCAAATCTTTCACATTGTTCAGAGCGGGCATGGGTCTCTTGTAAGCATAACATTTTAACACTGTGGCGTTCAGCATATAGTTGTATCTGCTGCATCTTTTTGTGATTACCCAACCCCCGAACATTCCAGCTCAAAAAAGGTTAAGTTGCTATCCACCATTCGTGTAGGGGTATTGATTGAGTTTCTGTGCATGGGTTAACAGTGGCGAGGAACCAATCGATCTGGATGAATGCGTCTCACTATCTATGTGTTTGTGATGTACTACTGTGGTGTATATGGCACCTCTGGTGGTTGTCAAGACTTTTTTTAACATAACATCCCATCCCCCCCACCCGCATCCCTCCCCCAACCAGACGGATGATACGCAAACAAAACCATAAAAGCAGCAAACTTCACAGCATCTGAGCCTGGGGGCCTGTTAGCTGGCCTAGCGATGGCGCAACGGACTGGGGCGAGTGTGAGGAGTTTTTTTCAATACAGCAGTATTAACCAGTGTGTTCAGTATAGGCACGCAGGTGCGGAGGGTCCGTGGTTTAAGAGAGATAAAACAACTACAGATAAAGGGAAGCAACCACAAACCGTGAATGCACTCCCGCGGGAACATGATGATAACCCAGTGTGACTGTAGGCATAACCAGGACCCCGGCATCTACAACCAGAGGCCTGTAAGTCGGTATAGGATCATTGTTTCAGACTAGGGACTTATTAGGATATCAATTGTTCCTAAACACAATGAGGCTATGTGGCAAGTGAGGACCACATAATGGAGGATCAATGGAGCAAAAAGGAACAAAACTAACTAATGCACTTCCTACGAAGTGTAGCCGTCACAGAGAGCACTGCAGAAGATGAGCCCATTATTGGTATAGGCTCGATCGGTAACAACAAGTCAACGTGGAGATCGCTGCAGCGATGAGGGTTCAGTCAGGAAAGTGTTAGTCAATAAATTTCGATGCCTCTCCTGGAATAGTGAAGAAGAATGTTTGGTTAGAATATTCGACCCTTAATTTTGCAGGGAATAGCACAGATTATTTAACTCCTAAGTCTCAGAGTCTCTTTTTTACAGCCAGAAAGGTTTTGCGTTCTTGCTGCACAGCGACGGAGAAATCCGGGTAGAGATGGATCCTTGCCGACCCATGAAGCAACTCCCACTTAATCCTGGCTGCCCGCAGAAGGGCATCACGGTCACGGAAATTTAAGATTCTGGCTATAATGGGGCGTGGAGGTGCTCCTGGTCTGGGTTTTGCGTTCAGGGAGCGATGTGCCCTTTCAACTGCGAACTGTGAGCAGAGTTTCGGTGTATCCAGGAGTGTTAAAAGAATGCGTTCCACATAGTCCTCCATGGGTTCCTTGATAATGTCCTCGGGTATTCCGACAATACGCAGATTATTCCGTCTAGAGCGAGATTCGAGGTCATCATTTTTCTTTTCAACTGCCGAAACTCGACTGGTGAGTGTGGAAACTGTGGCGCGAAAGGAGCCCAGGTCATCCTCCGCAGCCCCGACCCTTGTTTCAATTTCGGCCACCCGGCCGTCTGTCATTTCGATATGGGCTTTTATGGAAGAGATGGTGCCATTCATATCGTCCAATTTAGTATGCAATGTAGTGAATCCTTCACGCATATACTCCAGCATCTTCTGCGAGTCATCTGGGGTTGAAGGTGTCGAGGTAGAAGGTGCTTCCTCCGGGGCCTCAGCCGCCGGTCTGGACGGTGTCTTAGTGAACATATTCAGCGAACTTTGTTTTTTTCCTGCACTAGCTCCCTTGGTCATGGTGATGGCAAGAGAAAGGTGCCAGGAACCAGAGAGAGTGCGAGTGATCAGAGGTGTTAGATCTCTTTGGTAACGATTGCCAAAACAGGGGCAGCCAGGAAGGTGGTGGTGCAGTTCTGCTGTACGCTGCGTCTATGTAGCTACCCCTGTCTAAGCTATGCTCTCAGAGTACTTCTTGCGCCTGTAGGGGTGTACCGCTGTAATGGCGCTTCAGGTCTGATTCTCAACGGGATCAGCGCAGACGGGGATGTCACTGGTGGGGGTTAACCTATATCCGCACCAGCAGCAGTGGGGATCTCCTAGGATAGGTCTAGTGAGAGTCAAATTGCAGTCAATGTAATCACCGGGGCCAGTTGTTTGCGGGGTAGGTTCAGATGATCAGGGTCAGCCCATGTCCACAGCCAGGGCTGTGTGGACCGTCCAGAGAGTTTGGCGCTATTCAAGGTTTGTAAGGCAGAGTCCAGATCCCAGCCTAGTATGGCCACAGATAACTCCTTGGATCTTACATCCGCCGATTACATCAATTTCTGCTGGTAGCAGCAGGGGCCCCTCAGGGGAGACCCAGTTGCATTAATTGTCAGAGGCGGCGTCCAGGGGGGCCAAAAGTTTATTATCCTGGTGATGGAGGTGTACACAGGTCGGCTACTCGGCACAGGCCTAGAGAGCCCACATCAAGCCCTGAGTATCCCAGAGGAATGGGCAGCAGGCAGTGGAGGCCCTAGTGCGGCGCTGCCTGAAGCGGACCGCAGCAAGTATCATTACAGGGGGGGAAACAGTATTCAGGCAGTCCGATGTGCCCGGGCCCAGGGCCCAGCGCCAGCCCCTGCCAACCAGATCCGGCCAATGGCGCCCTCCTGCGCCGCGGGTGTAATATATGGCAGTCTGCAAGGCAAGCCCGCGGCCGCCGGGGCCAGCACCGCAGCAATAATCAGATATTTCTGTGGGATTACCTGAGGACGTGCGTTTTCACATTTGATAACTAAATAGTCAGTTTGCTCCGACCAGCGTCCCCCTCACTACAGGTAGCTGCAGACTACCACGGGGATGTACAACTCTTACCACAAACATACACACCAATCACCCAGTTGGCTACCGGGCCGAAAGACACCCAGCACCACGCTCGGCGAGGCCCCTTGGAATGGATCCTAGCGGGAATCCTAAGCTTGCCCACAAAGCTGGCGAAGTGCACCACTCAGCTGGTTAATTCACGGTCCCAACCCCAATTGCAGATATATCAGAGAGGTCGGAGTGAATCTGAACATAAACGGCAGGCCAGACTGACCTCCAGAAGATAAAGTAAACCTCCCCTAAAAGGGTGATCCAACCCCCAGTGTCGGCCCAAACCCACCTCAGAGGGGCTTCTGCTTGTGTACCGCCTCTTGGCGTCCTTGGGAAAAGGGTAGGATAATATTTCCTTCCATCCAGTCTTACATGGTCCACGTGTTAGCCGTATGCCGGCACATGCAGGGCACTAACTTCCCTTTCTTTCTTTTTCCCTTTCCTACCTGGTGGCTGTTACTTAGTGCGAGAAACAGCTATCGCTCTTTCTCTCAGGAGCAGAGGGGGGCAGGGTGGAGCACTCGCCCTGAGCTCGTTCAGCTCAACTTCCGCCCCACTCTCTTGACCCTGGGTGGCGGAGAGAGGACTTCGGGCCTCGCAGGCAGGCAGCCTGTGAATGGGGCCCATCCCTGATACTACAGAGGGCCTGGATGCCCTCTGTGGAAGACTGCAGCTCCCTCTTCTCTCGTCTCACCCGGCGATCTCCGCTAGCCCGAATCCCACGGGCTCTTAGCCACCCGGGACCTCCCCACTTGTCCCCACCAGCGGGGGGGGTTTGCGTCGGTCCTGAGGTGAAATCAACTCACCGACAGCCCCGCTGCCCCTGCTGGTGTATCCTACCAATATTGCTCTCGCACATACCACACAGCAAGGCGAAACTGAGAACAAAAACAAAAACAAACAAGCTCAACAAACAATGTGACACATAGCCCATGCACACATTAAAACCGCAACAGGCAATGCGGGGTTAACGCGTATTATCCTCCATAACTGCACCCATTGTTGGATTGAAATTCAAATTAGTTATGCCATAGGCTTTTACTGGTGTGATACTGCAAATTCTTGGTGGCATTGGTTGTTTTAGCCTCTGGAACGTGTAAAGGATGATGTACAAGAGGATCATTTATACTGCCCTGATTTGAAAGTCTCGATTTTGGGGAATAGGCAATAACATTTACACCATCCAGTCTGCAATGTATGCGCCATTAATTCACTTCTTATATTATCGTATAATTTAAACAATGCAGTGAGAACTCTGTTTAAAACTGTAACTTCGCTGGCAATTTATTTGATGTTTTGCTCCAAGTGTGATGTTTAAGATGTACATTTTGAGTGAATGAACTTGCCCGCAAAGACCTCTGCTTGTAACACCACTTCGCGTGTACCTGCACGCAAAAGCATGTCATGCGTGATCCACATATTTATGGAACCACAAAGTAAACCTAGGTGCAAGTAGCGGCCGGAACGCCCACAACATGCCACCACGCAAAGCAGATATAGCCACATATACCAACCTGTGCGCACTCCTCGTCTGCAAAACCATGCACCCCGGCAATACTGCGTGCCGTCTCCCTACAACCAAGGCAGCACCCCGGCGACACTGCATAGGGTCTCCTGTAACCTATAAATGCACCCTGACAATTTGCGTTACATGACTAATAACTCAAGTCGCCCACGGTATGGCTGCACCCCGTTAATCTGCATACGCGCAACCCTAACCGCAATCAGCACCCCAACAGCGTGCCCGCACCCCTATATTTCCGATTGGACCTTTGTTTGGAATCTGAGGTTGTCCTCACTTCTTTTCCCAATATATCCTCCTCCCAGGTGGCCAGAGAAAGGCCATCGCTATAGGATCCTGACACTGGGGATGATTATGCAAAAAAGGATCCCTTGGATGGAGGACACTTGGGGAGTGTGGATGAGGCACCCTTAGGTGAGACACAGTATCCCCCATTCCCCTTTCACCATGAGTCCAATGTCCCCCAAGCCTTTATAGGCTATTGTCATCCCTTCCCTATTTTTCCCCTAAATCATTCCCCAATAGACACCAGTTTGGTGCTGGGACGAGGAAGAGACCAACTATAGAAATACATTCTCTCTTTATTGACACACACATGTATAAACACCAGTTATGTACTGGGACAAGGAGGAGGCCAGCAAGAGCAATGCATTACACCCAAGTCAGCAATGAGTGGTCTAGAGCCACGACAACATAAGAAACTGTGTAATTTGAGAGAACAAGCATTAGCAAACAAGCATTGGCAAGAGCCAAGAGAGTATGTGAAAGTGCATTAGTGAATGGTGGGAAAACAAGCAATGATAAAGCATCATGAGGATGTGAAATGAGAATGAACTAAGCACCACTGTAGCGCTGAAGCAGTGGCGACATGCACATGAAGAAGAAGCAAGTAAGGTGTGTCTGTTGCGTGACCTGTAATGGGTGGACTGTGTGGTCCGACAACTGCTGAACTCTATGAAATTGTTGAAAGGTAACCAAGCAAGAAGAGCTGGGAAGTATCCCAAGGAATTGCGTTGTGTAGGAACTGTTGAAGGACTTGAAAGAGTGGGGAAGGGAAACCCTTTTTGCATCGTGAACTATTTGAACCTCGGGGAAGGGAAACCCTTTGAAAACCAAGAGCTGGACGAAGCTCTGAACCTTTATTTGAACACTTATCATTTTGATGCCGACATCCCTACACATTGTATACAAATGGATGTGAGGGCAAGTATAGGTTTGGAACACAGACAGACCTTTGCTTTAAACTTCCTGACACAGGCTATCCTTAGTTTAATTTAGGTAGGGAACTCCCACCTTAGCATACGGCAAGTTAGGCCTTTATCCAACCTTCTATTCTTTTGAATAAAGGTTTATAGCCCAAACTTGAATTCTGTTGTCTGTGTCTACGTCATGATGCCTTCACACCTTACCCTTGCGCGTTGATTCCTATGCGCATGGGTCTTTGTGCATGCCTTCATGTAACAGTGAGATCGCAAGCCTTGCGTGCTGGTTTCCCCGACGTGACAGTACGCAGTCAGATCCATGAATATGCTTGGTTTTGCGCAGTGCTGGACGTGCAATTTCCCTGCACAGGCCGTCCCTCGACACGCCCACGTAATGCCTTGTTTTCCTCTTTCTGCATGGGGAATGGGGAATATGCATGTTCGCCCCCTGTTTTCTTCATTGTGTAGGCCCCTCCCACACTTTGCGTGGGGTCTCTCGCAAGTCGCTCAACTGCACAACGGGATGGACCTTCACGAAGTATCCGCAAGGACCCTGAAATGCACGCAAAGTGAGTTTCATGGACCAGTGAACAGACCTTCAGTGTGCAATATCACTAATCAGTGTGCATGAAATTCCATAAATCGGGCACAAAGAGTTTTCACGGCTGATGGAAAGTCTCCCACTGTTTCTAGGAACCTCTGGCTTTTAACCAAATGTAATAAGTGATCACTCAAACAAGCTGATTCTGCTAACATCCTATAATATTGGACAAATCTAGGTGTGTCGCCACAGTATTTAAATTACAAGGGTGCTCAGGTATTTATTTTTGTGACCAGCAAACGGGCCTCAGTACTGGTTAGCCTAGCTGGAAAAAAGTTATTAATTGTTCTTTGGGCAAAGTCGGCTAAAGTTCCGACTATCCCTTCTTTAATACATTTTTTACCACTTTTAGCTGGATGATAAAACTTGGTGGCGATGATTAAGCCTGTGCAAGCTGCTGTAAAATGATTGAACATGCCGAACGCTGTAAAGAGCACAGAGCACCTATAGTGCTCAATTGCTGAACTATGCTGCTTTCCAAGATGTTGCTTCTTATATTAGCAATTTGCGAAACAGTTTGTAAGGCAGAGCTTGAGGTGTCTAATGAAATTAAAATGTCCAGTTCTTGAATAAAAGCCCCAGGAGAAAGTGCCTCAATATGATCACAGTTTGACGGCAGATTAGACCGGACTGTCGAACAGGGGACAACTGAGGTAGCGGGAACGCCATCAGGTAAGAAATCTTGGTAAATTTTACTTGCTTGTACATATTGTAAAATCCAAAACAATCTGAAATAGTTACCATACCAGGCCAGCAAAAACAAACGTATGGCCCTGGGAAATCCTTTGAGACCCCTTGCAGCACAAGCTGAGGATTCACCATCTCACTTCTACTCCAACGTGGGGACAATTTTCCCATCTGAGGAAGATGATCCCCAGTGACTTTGGAATCAAGAATCACCCAGAGCCTCTCGCTGAGCCGCTGAACCGCCGGAACACACTGGAACACTTCAGCCACATTTCGCATGGAAACTGGCTATTTAAGAAGCTGTACCGCGCAGTCTTAAAGGCACAGTTTTGAATGATACAGCCGTTGCCCCAGCAGAAAGCAGACAAGCATCTGGTTCCTCCACATACTGGAACACTTCCGCCAGACTTCACGCTGCTCTTTTCTTTTTAAAAGTCTGTAACTGATTGGAGGATTGGAGTACATTGCCTTTAAGGATATTGAGGGAGATCTCAGCAATGGCGTTCACCAAGTCTGAGCAGAGGAGAGCTTTTCTCTGCTGTGGAGAAGCTGTGACCAGGAGGCTAAAAACACCTAGGTTTTGTGACGGGACAGAAACGCGAGGCGACACAAAGGTAAAGTTTTCTCAAGGTTTGCCATTAATAAAAGGAGAAAGTGTTGGATAAACGCCTATCTTCCCCTATCCTAACAAGGAGGTCCCTGCCTAGCGAACTAGCAAACTAAAACTAAAGGAAAATGTCCTAGTGTCCAAAAAGTCTCTAACCCTCACACTAATATACACAACAATATTATACAAGGACAGTATGGCTAACTTTAGTTCTACAAAACAATTGATCAATTCAAACTTAAAGGTTCTTGGGAGCACTCCTTGTGACCGGGGTTGGACTCCCTTCCCCGGGATCAATTCAGAAATACTTTGAGCACAGTTCAGTTTTAACAAAGTTCTGTTGAAGGTTACACAAAAAGTCTCTTTCAACCACTGTGTCTTTCCTTGGGACACAGAACATGTCTTTTCCACAAATGTTTGTTCAGAATTCAAATCAACTGATCTTTTCCACAATATCTTTCTTTAAAAATGGTCTTTCTTCCAAACCATAAAATCGAAACCAAAGCAATTGTATTTTTCAAAATATTCAACCATTTTAGCTGATTACACCTTCTTCAAATAAACCACTTTTGTCAGGATAGAACAACAATTTCTCTTGGCACTCCTCCTTCAAATAAACTACTTTTGTCAGGATAGCACAGTTCGTCAAACAAATGATACTTTTAATGGTTCTCTGTTTTCAACAAAGGTCTTTCCACCACACCTTTTTACCACAGACTATCGTCTTGTTTCTTGGTATACTCGCCTGCCAAGAAGACAACTCCTACAACTACATTCAGTTTTGATGGCAATATTGATTCCAAGATTCTGCACACCACATGTCTCCTGCAAGGGGATTTATGCCTTTGTTGGTTTATTGTAGTTTTTTCACAGCCTCTTGGCTGTTGGCAATGCTGGTTGTAAACTTTGCCCAATTGTAGTCACCTATAAGGGATTTCATGTTTTTGCCACCTCTGCTCTGCATCTTTAATTGTTGTATTTACAATTATGAAGTTTCTGCTTTCTTTCATTAACAGTTCGGTATTCACACCTATGTGATTTCAGCTTTCTTTCATTAATTGCTCGGTAATTAAAATTCTGTAGTTCTGCTTTCTTTCAGTAACTGTTCGGTATTCAAAATCTTTAAACTTCAATGACTTTTATGCGTTGCGCCCCAGAGTCAACATTGACAGTTAACCAACTCACCGGCTTTCTTCTGCAGCTCCGTCTCGTGGTCAGGTGTTGCGAAAGGTCTTCGGTTGGAGTCCGCCTTCTCTTCTTCTTTAGTGTACCTTTGGTGAGTTGTGCATTGGTCTTTGGGAGCTCTGACAGCTCTGTTGATCTTCCATGGCTTCCCTTCCACCAGCACACCATATGCTGTGCTGGGAGCATGTCTCCTCCTCAGCTGGGACTCTTCTTGGCACTGCTTCCCACAGCGTGTACTCTGCACTTTTGTTCTCCTTCACCCTTTATGACGGCATCCACTGGCATTCTTCTTTCTGTGGCTGCTCCTGCAGCACAGATGACGTCTGCTTCAGCAGCTACGTCTCCTGCACAGCCTTCAACATCGCCTTCATCTTCATCCTACTATCTCTCCATCTGGGCCTCAGTTTAGGACATAAATGTCCCGCTCAGGTGCCGTGGCCTAGAACAACTAGACCGCACATTATTACAAACCGCACTTTGAATCCTAATAGCCTCTGGACCCTTGTTGGGGTGATCAGGAAAGGTCCTAATGATAAAGAGGGGTTCATGTTGCATGTGCCATATTTCTGACTGGCGGTGCAGCGAACTGGGCTCCATGTTGCAATTTCATATGTATGCAGTGTAGTTAAATGTGAATGGGATATGTTACTTTAGTGTCACTTTTTTTAGAAAGTTGATACATATTAGATGTGCACACGCATAGAAAGATAACATGCTAAAACCACAAAATGAAATATAAACATGATTCAGACATGACGAGCTACTGAGTGCTCAGAAGATGGCAGCAAGCAGTTTCATAATGCGCATGCGAGGAAGGAGGGGCCTGTCTTGATGAATCCATTGTAAAGAAGAGGCAACAGTTATTAAACTTGCATGCACACTGACATACATGCAGAGGGCGTTTATAACTCTACATGTAGTGGGCTTTTTTATAAATGCATTTAAACAGCAGTCGAGGCGTGGCCTAGAGCGCTGACGATGCGGTCGCTCCTCTGAGGGCCTCCGCGGTGAGCCCGCTGCAACACATGCTTCTACGAGATTTTGGCACCCGTTCCTGGGGCGCGATGGTCATCTGAGCGTGGGAAGGTCTGGAGCTGAAGCCGGCGTAGGGGCGAGGAGCTGGAGCCCCGTTGAGACCCAGAACGAGCATGTTAAACCCTGCGGTCCCGCCGCCGTGTCACCCCAAAATGGTGGGTGGGACCGCCGAGACCTGCAACACCCGCCGATGGAGGTCCGACAGCAAAGCTCCCTGGCCTTGTGAAGCCTAACCGTGTTGCTTTGCCTGCTGTGCCTCGTCTGGGCTTCCTAATCACCCCGCTCCTGAAACCTGTCCAGCCTGAGGAACGACCTCTCTGGCCCGCCCCCCCGCCCGCACATGCCGAGGCGTTGTGGCTCCAGGACCTGGGGCGCTGCTGCGGTGGACCGCGCCACCGGCTGGACTGTGGTGTCTGGGTTCCCCGGGGGAGGGTGCGGGACTCCCCCAGCATCTTCTATTCTCCCGGGCGGGTCTCGGATGGACTCTGGGCCCTTGGGGGGCTGGGGTGACCCGGGCCTCTTTCGGAGGTCGCCGCCAGCCACACCCGATTTAACATCGCCACCGGCCTCACTTGCCTCTGCGTCGGCCCTCAACTTACCGGAGAGGGGGGGCTGACCCCTGGCAGGGGTTCTATCGGCCCAGGGGCCGCAACACAGAGAAGAAGCAACAGGGGTCTTTCAGGGTCCACAGACTCTTGTGGCTTCATGAAGAACCGCGTTGCTACGCAAGCAGCTGGAGCAGCTATCTAAAAGAAATTCTCCCCCTTCTGTGTCAAGCAGCTAATCTCCCCACCCCCCCAAGGCTCACCTCCATTTCCTGGGGTGCGCCGGCCCACACAACAGCCCCCTCCCCTTGTGCTTCAGTGGCCCGGTGAACCTCGCCAACGGCAGCTGAATCAAGTGGAGGGGATAGTTCCCCCTGCCCCCCACTCGCAGCCTTGAGATCCTTAGCCCCAGCAAAACAGAACACAGCGGAAAGGTCCTGGTCCACGCTGTCTCCACGCTCTTCACCCCAGAGGCCACTGAACTCTCCCTACCCCCCCACTGGCTTTATGGAGAACTGTGTTGCTATGCAAGCAGAGGGAGCAGTCATCTAAAATAAATGTTCCCTCTCCTGCCTTCAGCAGCTACTCTTCCCCGCAAGGCTCACCTCTGTTTCCTGGGGCACCCCAGCCCATGCAATATCCCCTCTCCTTGTGCTTTGGTGGCCCGGCGAACCTCGCCCGCAGCAGCAGAATCAACTGGAGGGGGTCGTTCCCCCCCCCCCCGCCCTGTCCACGGCCTTGGGAACCTGCTTCTGAAGCCCATTTTAAAACTGACAGCATACATCAAGGCTCCTCAGCCCCAGCAAAGTAGAGCACTGCAAAAAGATCCTGGCCCACGCTGTCTCTGCTTCCCTTCACCCAGGAGTTCACTGAACTCTCCCTCCCACTACTCTGGTTCCACCATGGTCAAGCAATATAAAACCACTAAAAACCCGGACATTGCCACGTTGTTACTTACTGCCGACAGGGGTAAGTAGCTTGATCCCCCTAAACTTACACCTCAAAAGACCCCGGATGACAAAGGGTCCCCAGCTACTAAGGAAGACATTCAAGCTTTTATGGCTGATATCAAGTCGGAATTTAGGTCATGTATGACCGAGCTCACAACGAAGCTGGAAGGGACCAATCAAAGGGTCACAGAGGCAGAACAACGACTAGGGGAAGTTGAGGACCAGTCTCAGGACCACGCTGCCGCCCTAGGGGAAGTCCAGCACTCGATCCGGACCCTACAGGATAAATGTGAGATCCTTGAATTTAAACAGGAGGACCTCGAGGACAGGGCTTGGCGCAATAATCTTCAGATTCTGGAAATTCCATCCTCGGTCTCAGAGAAAGATCTGGCAGAATATGTGGGGGACTTCTTCCAATCTCTCCTCCCACAACTGGACAAACCCCAGCTGCTACTAGACCGCACTCATAGATTGCGCCCACGACAGGGGGTGGAATCAGAACCCCCACGATGTCATAACAAGAGTACATTACTACACCACGAAGGAGGCCATCTCTGCAATAAGCCGCTCTAAGGACGAGCTGTCCTTCCAATGTTCTCCCCTCCAGATTTATCAGGATCTCTCCCTCCTCACGTTACAAAAGAGAAGATCCCTCCGCCGCTGACTCTCTTCCTTCAGGATCACCAGATCCCATACAGATGGCTGTTCCTGACAGCGCTTCAATTCTCCTACAAAGGCTCCCTTTGGAAAAATCAGCCACCTTGAAGATGCTGGGAGGATCCTGCATTTGGACATGCATGAAAATGCTGCTAAGCTGGCTGCTGAGGGCACTGGGGATGAGACCCCCGCGTCCCCACCAAAACCCAGACGAACTTCTTGGTCAAGAGCGCCGAGGAATGGGAAGAAAAGATGACCCATGGTGGTTGCGTTGGAATCAAGGGAACGCTGGACTCCCGGATGCTGCAGAGCGGATGATGGGTTGACGGTCCGCCTCCAACCTCATTGGGTGGAGCCCAGCACCTTCCCCTCCTTTCCATCGACCTGCCTCTCTGGTGGGACTCTTCCAAGGTACACACCACCTACGAGTCCTTGGAATGAAACACAGTTCTTGTTGCTCGCCCCAGCCATGTTGGCTGAGGGCTCCGTTTTGGCCCAGTTGGCCAAGGGGGGGGTCCGGTACCCAAAACTGCGCCCCCCCACCATTTAAAGTTCCGGCCTCCCATTGGTGGCCCTGATTAAATTCCCAAAGACAGGGTGTCATACAGCTATGGACCCCCCCGGAGGGATGGCTGATCCACTTGCGTCCCGACCCCCCCGCCCAGAACCCGCGGCAGCTGAGAACTCGGCAAACGTAAATCCATTCTGCAAAGATTGCAAGACAAAAACGCTGCAGTGGTCCTACTACAGGAGACTCACTTATTGCCATCAGACTTTGGCCGATTACGATCCAGATCTTTCCCACTGCAATTCCTAGCCTCTGGCGGCACCAGGAAAGGGGGAAAGGTGGTTCTCTTTGTAAGGGGACTGGACCCTCAGATTTTGTGAATGAAACTATGCCCCGAAGGACGAAATGAGGCAGTTAAGTGTTTCCTGCTGGGTCAGTTATATACGTTCATCTCTGTATATGCTCCCAACGATGGACAATCTGCCTTCTATGACTCATTGTGTTCTACTATCTCCCCCTTTGCAGAGGGTCAGACTGATCAGGGGTGACTTCAATGGGGTTCCAGATCCACAAGGGACAGGTCGCACCCACCCTCCCCCAGGAATTTCAACACAGCGCTGGCTCCTTTACGTCTCTTTAGAACCCTGGAGGTGGTAGACACGTGGCGGGTACTCCACCCTACTAAGAAAGATTTTTCCTTCTACTACTTTGTACATAGGACCTTTTCAAGGATCGATCTCTTCCTGACGTCTCCACAGTTATTAACCTACGTCAACGGGGTGTCCACCGGTACACGGTGTCATGATGCCTACTCCCGGGAAGCCAGTTCAGGGCCAGCGTCCCCGAAAGCAGACATGTCCCCAGGGAGGGACCCAGCAACCCCTTATAGGGGCTCTTTGGACATTGTCCTGGCGCCTTTGGCGCCAGGCTCATAGAAGGCATCAGTCCTGGCACCATAGGCGCCAGGCTCATTATGGGAGTGCTTGGATGGACTTACCTGATGCAGACCATGCTGCCGGATCCAGACCTCCTTGAGGTCTGAAAGGGACTATTTTACCGATGGGACTATTTTACCACTCGGGCGTGGCTGAGGAAGAATACTTACCTGGAACTACTTTGGGGGCTATTTAAACCACGCCCAGACAGCAGCTCACGCTTCGCATTGTTCTGCATCTAGCAGCTGGTCGCTCACCATGTCTGCTCCTGCATCCTGGCTCCAGCCACGCCCGCCTGCAACCTGGAACACCTGAAAAGGAAGGAAAGGAGAGAAAGGTGAATAATTGAACTTTACCTACCTCCATCCGGAGTCCGGAACCATCACTCCGACGATCCTGAGGAAAGACATTTTTAGAAGAGCATCGCATCGCTCGCTGCAGCGCCGTGTTCCACAAACCTTCACGAGGCGCCCTCGGGCTCTTCAGCGACCATTGGCACCATCCGTCACCTTTTAGCGCCTAAGGAGAAAAAGAGACAACAAAGGTGAGCGAAGGACCAGATTGAGGAAGGCCTGATTCTTCCACCTTAAGACTTACCTGATTTTTGTTGGGACAATCTTTCCACAACTAGGGTCGGCGCCGCTTCTTTGGTCCTGCCGTACCCCGGCCCCTAAGGGGAAAAAGACACACGCATTAGTGTGTGAAAACAAGATCACTAAGGGAACCATCCATTAAAAAGACTCACCAGAGTTACCTTCGGCGAATCCATTCCTCTACGCGGATTCTTCATCCTACATCTGAAATAGAGAAAAGGACAACGGACAATTAAGGCTTGACCTTTTGCAACTGAATACTTACGGCCTCATATCGGAAAAGTCAAGCGGAGTTGAATACTCACCAAACCCGAGATCCAGTGAAGTAACTGGAAATCAACGCGCCCCTGCATCGGAAGCAGGATGGAGAGCTTGTCCTTTCAGACTCTAAGGTGAGACTCTACGGGGAATCGCGGAGGGGGTTCGAGGAGTGTGAGAGGGGGAAGGGGGAAACCGACACATTATCCAGCAGACAGTTAATCCCCTTTTCCATCTACAGAAGGATTCTTCTACGGGCCAGACAGGCGAGGTTTGGGGGTCCGGTCCAGTCCGTCTTCCGAGTCCTGCGCATCACCTTAGAAGAGGTCATAGCAGAACAGATCGGTGCCTCCGTGGGAATCAGGTGAGCGTTACACACGGACCCTATCCGATCACGCACCGATAACTCTGGAGCTCCGAGCATGTCTTCCGACTCCTAACTCACCATGCAGATGGTCCCTGTACGACCCCATGCTCAATGAAATGCAGCTGAGAGACTCAATTGCTACAACAATTCAGAACTTTTTTAGGGAAAACCCAAGCGCAGATATCTCCCCAGCAAACACCAGGGGAGCCATGAAAGCCGTGGTTCGTGGGGAATTGATAGCACAAGGAGCGGCATATCATAGAAGCAAACAACAGACCCACCTGGCCCTTGAGGTGAACCTACAGGAAGCCGTAAGAATACATAAACTAAAAGGCTGGATGCCAAAGACCCAACGGGCCATCCGCATCGCCCGACAGAAACTAGAAGCTCATTACGCCGAACATACAGCACATCTCCTGGCTAAAGCCAGGCAGTTTTACTACGCTAAGAACAACAAAGCAAATAAACTGCTGGTGGCTAAATTAGCCAAGGCAAGGAGGAGAAACACAATCCTAGGTCTGTGAGACGAACGGGGCGTAATTCAATATGCCGAGCAAGAAAAGCAGCGGCTAGCGGCAGCCCACCTGGCTCAGGTAATGACCGCAACCCCACAAGACCAAAGGGAGCAAATGGAATACCTGCAACAGGCAATGATTCCCCAGTTGAAGACCTCGGTCTGAGACAGCCTGGATGCCCTAATTACATGTGAGGAGGTTGAAGACACTATAAAATCTCTTAAACCCCCGAGCTCCTGGCCCAGATGGATTCTTCACCAGATTCTATAAGATTTTTCGGCCCCAGCTAACCGCCCTTTAGTGGCTCTCTTTAACTCTTTCAGAGAATCAGGTTCCATGACCCCCTCCATGCAGGAGTCAATCACCATTCTTTTACCCAAACCAGGGAGGGATCCGAAAGACCCAGCCTCTTCTAGGCCAATTGCCCTATTAAACATAGACACCAATATATATTCCAAGATCCTTGCTAACCGCCTATCTCCTATTTTGCCCGACATAATTCCCCCTGAGCAAACTGGCTTCATTAAAAACAGATCCACAGGGGATATATTCGCAAAGCCTTAAATTTGGTAGATCTTGCCTCTAAAGACTCTTGGAAACTGGTACTGGTGGCCCTAGACGCCACCAAGGTGTTTGATAGAGTGGACTCGACCTTTATGGGCCACACGCTCGAGGCATTTTGCTTTGGACCGGCGTTTCAGAGGATGGTCCTGGCCAATTACCGGTCCCCGAAAACTCTTCTTAGACTAATGGCTCTCTCTGCGTCAATCCTCCTAACCTGCGGGACTAGGCAGGGATGCCCGTTATCTCGGTTACTGTTTGCGCTCGTAATGGAACCCTTTGCCCAACAAAATCAAATTGAATGATACCATTAAAGGATTACGGGTTGGCCCATCACAACACAAAATAGCCCTCTATGCAGATGACGTCCTGCTCACCATTTCGGAGGTTCTCCATCAACTTCGATAAATCAGTAGCCCTGGGAATCGGCTTGACCCCGGGTGAACGTAAGTCCCTGGCCCCGTTATGTCCTGTCTGTCCAATGGGAGGAGAAGACGATTTCCTATCTAGGAGTCCAGGTCCCCGCACACCCAAGGGAAGTTTATCGTGTAAACATCCCTCTGCTTTTCAGAGAGCTGGACTTGGACCTGAAGAGATAGGCACCACAGGAAATCTTGCTAATGGGGCGTATCACAGCATGTAAAATGAACCTTCTCCCCAGATTTCTGTATGCCTGCACCTCCCTACCCATCAAAATCCCACCACCCACACTCCAAGGCCTTCAGAGGAAAACGCTCTGATTCATCTTGAGGGGCAGAAGGGCCAGGATTCCCCTAAAAACAATGGTAGGTAATCCTCGGCTGGGAGGACTGGGAGTCGCTGACCTACAGAACTATCAGGTGGCGGCACAGCTAGCGCACACCCACGCTTGGCTCATGATCTCTGGCTGTCCTGGATGGGTAGAACTGGATAAATGCTACACACGAGCTTGGTGGTCCTTTTTTTTGGGGGCTAAGTGGGTGAGGACCAACGATCAAAGATATCTATAAGGGTTCCACACTAGCCTCTCTCCCTTGCACCTAAATAGGTGTGACCATTTTCATACCATAAATCAAAACAGGAAAAGGAGTTTTAACTGCGCCTTATGCCATGATCAAATACATATTTTAATTATTTTGTACAAAAAACACATAATTCATAAATAAACACAGTAAAATACATTCACTATTGTGTACTCATGAAAAGTAAATTAAAGCACACATATTTCATCAACAGCACCTTTATTTAGATTTTTAAGGGAAGGTAATTGGTGAGGTTAGTATTGGATAGTGTGGGGCATATATTATGTTATCAGCCCCTAGCCTACTTTAGAACAAAGATGGAGTTATGTCCTTGTATGTCTCACATATAAGGACATAACTGAACTGGAATGCAGGGGGCCTCGAGACCCTGGACCAACTCTTTGTGGGGGGGCCTCCCCCGCACTTTTGAACAATGTAAAGAAACCTTTTGACTGGAGGAAACTGACATGTTCCCCTACACCCAACTCTGCCATTAGTGCTTGCACCCACAAACCCTTCAGGCAGCAACTCGCACCCCTACTCCCCTCGGACTGACCCTTAAAGATCTGCCGTCTAGGGGTAGGATTTACACTTTGTACAGATGCTTTCTGGGAGACTTTCTTACCTCCAAAACACTATTTATGGCGCAGTGGGAGGCTGATTTGGGGCACCCCATGGAGGCCCAATCTTGGGTAGGTATATGGACTTGGACACACTCATCGTCCTCTTGCATCACCAACAGGGAGTGTGCATACAAGCTCCTGCTGCGCTGGTACTAACCTCATGCTGGAGACTCTGTGGTCAACTAGGGTCCTTCTGCCACATGTGGTGGGCATGCCCGAAAGTACAACTATTCTGGAAGCAATGCTTAGCCACCATTGGAAGCATCACTCATGTCACCATGCCATTGGAACCTGTAACGCTCACCTGGTATCCACGGGGACGTCACTCAGCCTGTTCTGACCTCTTACGACCTCGAACCCTTCCCTGGAGGCTATTCGACTGGAGACTGGGCCTGAAACACAGGATTGGTAGAGTTTAACTCCCTATTGTCTCTGTGTGCTCGAACCCCTTCTTCCCTGGGGTCCAACCCTTCCCTTTGATCCACAGCTCACCTTGTTTTATTGGATAGTATGCTCTCCGTCCTGCTTTCAGCGCAGGGGCGCGTTGATGGATGCGGGCTCATTGCTTCCTAGTTCTGGCAAGAGTCCCACAGGTAAGTATAATGAGTCTTTTGAACAGTTCTCTAACTTCGATCCTTTCCTTCCTTAGGTGATGACCGGCATCCGGGGATGGTGGCGTGCTGCTGAGATGAGTAGCGCTGAAGGTGAGTGAGAGCGCGATGCACGATGCACCCATTTCGTATTTGTATTGAACAGAGTTATTTTTCTGTGTCTTTTAGGTGCTGCAATGTTTTCAACGTGGATGCCGGTATGAAGAACAAATGCGGTGAGTAAGCGCGGTATGCAGCGCCTCTAGATGTTTCCACGCTAACCTGGAGTCTCTTTTCCCTCTTGTAGATGGATGAGAAGTTCCGGAGACAGAGTTACCCCAGAGCAGCTGGGATTCAGGTAAGCGTTTGAAGCTCGTACAGTATTTAAAAATAAGCGAAGATTTGTAGAATGCTTACTAATGCCTTTTTTCTGTTCTTTTCCCTTTTCCTTAGGGAGCGGCGTGCCGGGATGGGAATGACACTGCCGAAGATGCCCGCAGAACAGAAGGAGTGATGAATGATGGGCAAAAGCGCTGCAAGGTAAGGCTGTTCCTAACGGTGTTCTTGTTCTTGCAGGAGCTGAGAGCAGAAGAAAGGTGCAAGCCTACTGGAGACCGATCCGAACACGGTGAGTGTCACGCTGCAGGTGCAGAAAACGCAAAGCATGTTTCTCAGCCTGGGCGTGGCTTAAATAGTCTCTGGGTATCCCAGGTGTCTCTGGGCTGAACCACAACCAAAAGACTAGACTGCACATGCAGTTCTGGGAACCGAAATATGTGGGGGCATCCATCTTGTCCCCATCAATGCACTACAAGTCCATTCCCCAATGTTATCCTATGGGAGTGAGTGAGTCTGGTGCCACAAGCGCCAAGACTGACTCCAAGTGGGTCTTTGGAGGGATGGAGAGGCACTGGAGGGCCATGTAGGTGATCATGGCCTGGCTCCAGCCTGACATCTTGGAGGGCTGGGGACATGAGGGGCGGGAATCATGACAGCACTCCCCTCCCCCCAAGGCCCCTCTCAAGGTGGCTCTTCTGTCTGGTCCTGGTTTGGTTGGATGGTTTTGATGAAATCGTCTAAGCAAGCGAGGTGCATGGATGTACTCACAAGGCTCGCATGTCCTGTCTTGTGGACCATAGCCCTTCCAGTCTACTAAGTAGTATAATTTGGATCTGATGTACTTTGAATCTAGGATGTCCTGGACTTCGAATTCTGGCTCCCCGGCGACTACTACTAGCTGCAGTGGCGTTTCTACCCGGGTCCCAGGTTGAACAGGTTTAAGGAGAGACACGTGGAACACAGGATGAATTTGCATGTTTGACGGCAAAGCTAGTCTGACCGCCACAGGATTTATCACAGAGGTGACGGTGAATGGACCCAGGAATATTGGACGGAAAGCTTGGGTTCCTTTAATGGACACGTGTTTAGACGCCAGCCAGACTTTGTCTCCCACTTGGTAGTTGGGGGCCTTTGCTCGGTGTTGATCAGCAAACTTTTTTTGTCAATTCATAGCTTGAAGTAGGTGTTCAGCTGCCCTTTTAAAGGTTTGAGAAATGGTTGTGTGCAAGGTTTTGACTGCTGGCATTTCCAGGGTTGTAGGAACGTCCAACTCAGAAGTACGTGGGTGCCTGCCATACATGGTATAAAAGGGTGTCTGCCCAGTGCTGGTGTGTAGGGAATTATTATAAGCATATTCAGCTATCCATAATAGGTCGAACCAGCTTCCTTCAGCTTGGTGTAACATGCAACGCAGATACTGCTCGAGCGTCTGATTTGTCCTCTCAGTTTGACCATCCGTTTGGGGATGGTGACTGGTGGATAGCCGGATGTCGATCTGGGCCATAGAGCAGCATTTTCTCCAGAAGTTAGATATGAATTGAGTACCTTGGTCTGAGACCAAAACTGAAGGAAACCCATGGAGCCGTACGATGCCTTCAAGAAATACCTTTGCCAGAGTGGAAGCATTTGGGAGCCCCTTAAGAGGAATGAAATGTGTCATTTTTGAAAATAGGTCCACGATCACAAGAATAGTGTTAAACCCGTGACTCAGTAATAAAATTGAGGGACAACGTGTGCCAGGGTGCTGGTGGGATTTCCAATGGTTGTAATAGCCCAGCCGGTTTCTGCTTGGATGACTTGTTTTGAGCACACACTCCACAAGATAGGATGAATTGGATAATGTCTTTATGCCACGTGGGCCACCAATAATTTCATTTTACCTTGGCTAGGGTTTTAGCGATTCCAGGGTGGCCCTCGATCAAGGAATCATGATAACCGGACATGACTTGTTCTCGTAGTTCTTGGTTTGGTAAGAATAAACGATTCCTGAAGTAGGGCAACTGATCTTTTATCATGTAATGTTCTCCTTGTGCACTCCACGCTTGTAATTGCTCCGGGCTCATCAGGTTTTGAATTTCTTCATGTAATTCTTTCTGAGTTATGGTTGCTGTGATTCCTAGGAGCTTGTCACTCGGAATGATTGCTATTGGGTCAGGGGTCTGATACCCTTGCTCTTCCACCCCCATACGGGAACGGGCATCGGCCTTCCCATTTTTCACCCTAGTCGAAATGTAATCACGTAGTCATATTCAGCTAAGAAAAGAAGCCAACGTAGTTGTCGTGAGGATTGGGCCTTTGCCATTTTTAGGTACTAGAGGTTCCGGTGGTCAGTTATTACGGTGATTGTGTGTCTGCCGCCCAAGAAGTAGTGCCGTCATGCCTTAAAGGCTGACTTAATGGCCAGGAGTTCTTTGTCTGTGATAGCGTAATTGTGTCTAGATCCATCGATCATACCCCTTTTGGTCCTCCTGGTCCCTGGCACGTCGGGGGTTACTCGCTGTAGTACACCCAACATGGCCGTATTCGCAGAACGCGGTCTATCGACCTTTACGTCCATGCAGCACGTTCCATAAATTAACCACGCCCCTGCGGCTCCGCGCGTCTCAACGCTATCGTTAGCTGAGGCTAGACGTGCGTCGTGTTGTGCTCCTGGAACCGAGTTGCTGCTCTAATTCCCGGACCCTCTCCTTCTCCTTCCCTTTCCTAGTACCTGTTCTTTCCATGATCCACGCACACCTCCCCAGTGTGCACTCTTCCTTCCTGGTCTTCCTGGAGTTTTCTTGATCCTGGACGAAGAAGCTGACCGAATCCTGGAATCCGACGATGGCCGAGTGGGCTTATACAAGACCCGAACAGCACAGAAGAAAACCCTGGCGAAGGATCCCGCAAGCGAACATAAACAGGTGAAAAAACACAAAACCTGTGACAAATTGAGTTCAGGGGGTGTGAATTTACGCGACCAGAAGGCAACAGGGTGTAACTGGCCCGTTTTGGGGTCCTTTTGTGAGAGGACAGCTCCCATAGCCATGCTTGAGGCATCAGTTTCCACCAGGTATGGGAGATCAGTACGAGGGTGCCGTAAGTTTGGGGCAGATGTGAATCTTGCTTGGAGTTCCTGGAAAGCCTCCTCGGCTTCTGTTGTCCACTGGAACTTTTTGTTGCTTTTCCTTAGTAATGACGTGATGGGGATGCACGATTTGCGAAAATCCTGGGATGAACCGGCGGTAGAAGTTTGCAAAACCCAGCATACTTTGAACCCCCTTGAATGAGTTTGGGGATAGCTAGAGTTCAGGATAGCAATCTACATTATGTACATCCATTCGGATTCCATTCAGGCTGAGAATAAAGAACAAGGAATTCCACCTCGGAGACATGGAATGAGCACTTTTCGAGCTTGGCGTAGAGCTGGTGTTGACAGAGTTTCTCCAATACGGATCGGACGTGTTTAACGTGGTCCTGCTTTGATGCGGAATATACTAGAATATCGTTGATGTACACTAGAGCACAGACATCAATCAATTCCCGTAGAACATCATTCATGAAGTGTTGAAATGCAGCAGGCGCGTTGCAAAGGCCAAAGGGCATTACTTGATATTCGTACAAGCTGTATTTGGTGCGAAAAGCGGTTTTCCATACGTCCCCCTGTTTTACGCGAACAAGGTGATATGCCCCCCTCAAGTCTAGTTTTGTGTAGATTTGGGCATCTTTGACTTGATCAAGCAATTCAGGGATCAGTGGCAGGGGTAGCAGTTTTTTACAGGAATCTGGTTCAGTGCACGATAGTCGATGCACGTTCTCGAGTCCCCCTCCTTTTTCGGTACGAAGAATAGAGGACTGGCTGCTGGAGACTTCGAGGGACGGATGAACCCATTGGCCAGGTATTGGTCAAGATTGGCCTGCAGGTGCTGGTTTTCTGGTTCCGTGAGTGCGTAAATTCGCCCACAAGGGATTTGTGCGCCGGGTATCAGGTCGATTTGGCAATCGTGTGGTCTATGCGGTGGCAGGGTATTCGCCTGTTCTTTCTAAAAGACATCTTGAAAGTCCTGGTATTCACTTGGTAGGTTGCCGATTGCCACAGTCGCAAGCATGGAGGTTCTGGTGTCTATTGGTTGTTTCTCTTGGCGATAACATGTGTGGGCGCAAGTCTCGGGAAAGGCCAATTCTTTTGCTCGCCAATCGATTCGAGGATTGTGAGCTACCAACCATGGCATTCCCAAAATCAACCGGAACTGTGGTGCCTTAATGAGGTCGAAAACGATAGATTCTTGGTGTCCATCCTGGCAGAGAAGGGTTAAAGCTTCAGGGCATTGGGATACTGGACCAGAAGCTATTTCCGTGCTGTAGACAGTGGTAACAGTGTTGGTGGTTGATTTAGGGTATAACGGAAGCCCCATCTTTGCCGCAAGATCCTGGTCGATGTAATTCCCAACAGCTCCACTGTCTATGTACGCTCTTACTGCATGCATCTGAGATGGTTGTTGGTGATTGATCAAGACCACAGATAGTGCAAAATGGGAGGTTGTAGTTCACTTTCTTCGCTCGACAAGTGGAACCTTACACTTGCCTGGCTGGGGAGTTTTCTGATTCCTTGATGGTATCTTCCTTGTCCGTGGCCCCTACCGTCCTCCTCGGTGGCTCCACAGGGCACTCTTTAAGGAAATGACCTGACCTTCCACAGTACAGACATAACTGCTGTGGTCTCCTTTTATCGCTTTCTGCTTTAGTCAAGGGGGAATCTGACCCCCCCCCAATTTGTATTGGTTCTTCTGAACCTTCCGTTGTTCAGGCAGTATTGTCCTTTGAACGCACATACATAGGGCGAGGGTCCGGTCTGGTTCGATCTGCTCTTCGGTCCTGCAACCTATGATCCAGTTGAACAACAAGGTCAATGAATTCTGAGCAGTCTTTCGGGGGGTTCACTACTTGTGCGCGAACATCCTTGAGCTCCCCCCGCAACCCCTGATGAAATAATGGGGTTCTCTTCTCCACTGGCCATTCTGCTTCAACTACGAGTCTATTGAACGTGGCTATGTATGTTAATAGGTCTTGATTCCCTTGGCGTAGGGACAGAAGTTCGTTGTCTAGTGCCTGTCCATGCGTACGACGGGCGAACAGCTTTTCCATCTCCTGCTGAAAGCCTCTGAAGTCATGCAGCAAAGGATCGTCTTGGGCCACAAAGGGTACAGACCAGTCCGCGGCACTACCACTCAGGTAGGATAGCATAAAAGCGACCCGTGATTGGTCATTCGGAAAGGCCCCTGGCCTACAAAGGAAGTGCAGGTGGCACTTGTTCATGAACGTTGCAAACCTCTTGGGATCCTCCGTAAATCGTTCGGGCGGGGCCTAGGGAACTGCCCCAGGAAGGGTTATCTGAACGGGATTGGCTGATGGCGCTGGCATCGAGGGCACGCTTCCCGGCAATGGTGCATGCCCTGCTTGTAACTGGAGAAGTTGGCGGCCTAAATCATCAGTGCGTTCTTTGGCTATCAGATCTCTCCTCAGGGTGTTGGTCTCCTGCCTGGCTGCATGTACTTCGGAACTTAGCTGCCCCAACATGTGGGCTAACTGGTCGGTTTCTGACATATCCATGACACCCAGGTGGATTTTGATGTGAGGCTTTGCGTTCTGTAACGCTCACCTGGTATCCACGGGGACGTCACTCAGCCTGTTCTGACCTCTTACGACCTCAAACCCTTCCCTGGAGGCTATTCGACTGGAGACTGGGCCTGAAACACAAGATTGGTAGAGTTTAACTCCCTATTGTCTCTGTGTGCTTGAACCCCTTCTTCCCCAGGGTCCAGCCCTCCCTTTGATCCACAGCTCACCTTGTTTTCTTAGATAGTGTGCTCTCCGTCCTGCTTTCAGCGCAGGGGCGCGTTCATTGATGCGGGCTCGTTGCTGCCTAGTTACTTCACTGGCAAGAGTCCCACAGGTAAGTATAATGAGTCTTTTGAACAGTTCTCCAACTTCGTTCCTTTCCTTCCTTAGATGATGGCCGGTGTCCGGGGATGGCGGCGTGCTGCTGAGATGAGTAGCGCTGAAGGTGAGTGAGAGCACGATGCACCCCTTTTGTATTTGTATTGAACTGAGTTCTTTTTCTGTGTCTTTTAGGTGCTGCAACGTTTTCAGCGTGGATGCCGGTTATGAAGAACAAATGCGGTGAGTATGCGCGGTATGCAGCGCCTCTAGATGTTTCCACGCTAACCTGGAGTGTCTTTACCCTCTTGCCAATGGATGAGAAGTTCCAGAGACAGAGTTCCCCCAGAGCGGCTGGGATTCAGGTAAGCGTTTGAAGCTCGTACAGTATTTAAAAATAAGCGAAGATTTGCAGAATGCTTACTAATGCCTTTTTTCTGTTCTTTTCCCTTTTCCTTAGGAAGTGGCGTGCCGGGATGGGAATGACACCGTCGAAGATGCCCGCAGAACAGAAGGAGCGATGAATGATGGGCAGAAGCGCCGCATGGTAACGCTGTTCCTAACGGTGTTCTTGTTCTTGCAGGAGCTGAGCGCAGAAGAAAGATGCAGGCCTACTGGAGACCGATCCGAACACGGTGAGTGTCACGCTGCAGGTGCAGAAAACACAAAGGTTTCTCAGCCTGGGCGTGGTTTAAATAGTCTCTGGGTATTCCAGGTGTCTCTGGGCTGAACCACACCCAAAAGATTAGACTGCACATACAGTTCTGGGAACCGAAATATGTGGGGGCATCCATCTTGTCCCCATCAATGCACTACAAGTCCAATCCCCAATGTTATCCTATGGGAGTGAGTGAGTCTGGTGCCACAAGCGCCAAGACTGACTCCAAGTGGGTCTTTGGAGGGATGGAGAGGCACTGGAGGGCCATGTAGGTGATCGTGGCCTGGCTCCAGCCTGACATCTTGGAGGGCTGGGGACATGAGGGGCGGAATCACGACAGAATCTGAACCTATTCTCCTGGGGTCTCCGGTCCCAGGGAGCTGTCCGAGATCTGGGAAAAGGGCCAAATTACTGACCCCAATGTCTTCTGGCGGCGAGAATCGTGATTGCCCGCTCTTGGAAGTTGGTCGAAGGTCCCATCATGATCTTGTGGTGGGGGAAGATGTGAGACATCCTGGTTGCAGAGAAGGTAATGGCAGCCAGGGCCGGACTGTTATCCCGCTTCCAAAATGTCTGGGCTCCATTCCTGGACTTCGACAGAGTTCCCAGCTCTGACTTATAAACCCCCAGGGAACCAGAAGGGTCTTGGGCACCGACGAGGCCTCCCGGGGGGCAGAAGGGACCAAAACAGAGGCAGAAGAGGCGATCTGCTGAGACTTTGACTTGGTGGGGCAGTTTAGGGCGGCGGGGAGGGGAGATAGAGGGGATTCCTGAATGTTGAATAATGTGTATTGTCGAATGTTATTCTGATTTCACTCTGCGTTGGTTTAAAAGAAACTTGGTTAAAAAAAAAAAACAGCAGTCAGGGCTTGACTTTGAGAAACTGGTTTTGGAGAGTTTCAGAGGCCAATGGATGGGTAAATAAGTAGCTACGACCTTAGCCGATGGTCATCATAGCTAAAACAAACCAGCTAAGGATTTTAGGACCTGGTAGTATCGCAGAAAGCAGATGTCATTTCTTAAAGTGCATGGAAGCTTGATAAAGTGTTTGGGCTATTTGTTTTTGACCAGCAATAAATGTGGGGTGAAGCGATGCTTGAGACCAAAGTGATTGATACTGCTTGTGATTCGATTATTTACTCAGGTTGTGACCAGGGTCCATGTGTGTTGAAATGATAGTTATTTAGATTAGAATGTTCCAGGACGGCAGTAAAATTGGGGTGGATGAGTGTAGAAATCAGGACAGTAGCCGATGTGGAGTTTTGTAGACCTTTATTACACACTGGTTAAATGTAATGTCTTAACCACGGTAGTTGAACTCCAGGATTGACCCCGCAGTTACTTCACTGTGAGTAAAAGGCACCAGGAGTTCCTCTTCTCTGGTAGTGTCTCCTATTTTCCCGGACCCGGATAGGCCCACCAGTTGCTCTCACTCTCCTCTCCTTCTCCATGCAAAAAGCAACCAAAATGCCATTAGGCCAGTCCCTTTTATACCTGGTGCTTGGAGGGAAAAAGGGCCAATCAGGGACAACTGCCCTCCCCCCCTTTCCGATTGGTGGGGACTCTAAGCACCCACCCTCTATAAATAGAGCTGCCTCCTCCTCTCCTCCTCCTCCCTTACTCTGGCTGCCTGGTTCCGGCTCCCCCTCCCCTTTGTCAGCCACGCCCTCTCCTTTGGCCCCGCCCCCTCCCCATGGCGTCTCCCCTGAGGCATTCCTCCCGGAGGCCCATACTGCTCGAGGCCCCAGGTTGCTGTTAGGGGTCTGCCCTGCTTGAGGTAAGGAGGGAGCTCTACTCTGTTCCCCTTGTTGTGCTCCTGTCCAGCTGTCTGGCGCACCTCCGACGCCGAGCGGTCGGCACACGCCGGGCTCTCCAATTCACGTGCCTCGCCGCCGCTCGCCGCCGGAGGCCACCGAGTCCTGTCGGGTTCGCGGGTCTCCCATCCGCAGCGCCAGTGTACCAGGTCCTTGTGGACACACGCGGTGCTGTGGCTGCGGGGACCCGCGGTGCCGCGGCCGCCACGCCGGCACTCTCGCGGTCCGCCGACAAGGTTCTCCCTTCGACAGGGACGCCTCCCCGGCGGTCGCCCCCAGCGTCGCACACGCCTGCGGCATAGCGGGCTCCTTCAGCCGTGCGTCCCGCTCCTCCCCATCCACCCTCACCTCCTCACAATGAGATAGCTATCGTCGGTCCAAAAAGAACCTGTTTATTGAGCTTTCCTCATGTAACTTGAAATATCCATGCTAGCCATATGCAATTACATTTAAGATTAAGAGATCTCAGACAAGCTGGGACTTGCAATGAATTATGTTTGTAGGTGAATGTTTAATTGTGTGATGATGCCATGACCTACCACAGACAAATCCTGAAAGGAGGTGTGCTCTACACATGAGCTGAAATTGGCAGTTAAGATAACAGCTACCAATGAGAATGGAGGAACTGGAAAACAATGGGATTTCTTTGTATAGGTCTTGACCAATGATGTATGGGGGATGGATTGCAATAAAAAAATATGGGAGTGTGTGTCATGGCTACTGGGCAAGGGCCCAGTACTTCACTTCCTGCAGGGTCCCAATGGACCCAGTCTTGGAGCCTATGGCACCAAGCTCATTACAAAGTGTGCTTGGCACACAGAAGGCACATGCAACAAGGTCGGGCGGGGCCCTATTAGTACAAGGCAAGGCTTGTGCAGAAGACAGGAGGAGGAGCAAGGTGGGGCTATGAGGTGGGCTTAAGGGGAGTGGCTGGGGCCAGGCTATATAAGCCAGCCCCACCCGCACACTGGCGCTTCGCGTTAGTCTGCTAAGAGCAGCGTAACGCTTACTGCCGTCCAGAAGACCCTTACCTGGTTCAGCACGTGCGTCTTCAGTCTCTGGATCCCTCCAGCATCTTACCTGGTCCAGCACGTGCATCTTCAGTCTTCGGAAACCTCTAGTATCTTACCTGGATTCAGCCACACCATCGTTGGAAGCACTGTCATTAGCTTCCCACTCTGCAGCCGCTGCACGCATTTTACCTTGGAGCCTCACCATCGCTGGAAGCACTGCCATCAGCTTCCCACTCTGCAGTTGCTGCGTGCATTTTACCTGGATTCAGCCATGCCACTGCTCGAAGAAGCACCGCTATCTCTTCCGACTCTGCAGCAGCCGCATTCATTTTACCTGTCTTCTTGGATCCTCCGTGGGTGCCGCCCAATATCCTTACCTGTCCCGAATTCCCATCAACACGGGGCCATCTTCGGGCACAGCATCCACGCGGATCTTCATCTCCGGCAGCCTGCAGGAGTTCGGAAACCGCTCATCAGATAACACCGATCAGCCGCACCTGCAAAGGGAATAAGAAACGCAAGGTGAGCAATCACATAGACCAACACGTTAAAGCAGCGCAACTCACGAACTTGGCGCAACTTCTGGAACTGTCTACTTATCACCAGTGGGTCATCCGGAATAGACTTTTTCACCATTACGTGCTCCTGAGCCATCTTCATCAGTAAGGGGAGAGAGAACAATATACGGTTACGAACAATAATCATTGGGGAAGAATTAACACAAAGAATACAGACAATAAGCATAGTTATAAACACTTACCTTCGAGAATTAATGGTCGCAGCCGGCCTGGATCTCCACAAACTGGACCAGTGATGCAACTAGGTCCATCCACAGCGCCCCTGATGAAGGAAAGCAGGACGGAGAGCTCATCCTTACATAAAAACAGGTGAGCTTGCATGGGCAAACTCCTGCGTACTACATTTTGGCATGAAAGGGTCGACGGGAACAGCAACACCACCACGCTATCCTCACTGCCTCTCATTTTCTCTCAGGAACAGTTCCAGCATTCAGGGTCCACGAAAAAGCAGCTGTTGGGGGAGGGAAGTGCTCCGAGGGAGTCAACTCCTGGGAGGGCTGCAGATGTGCCCCAACGCCCCCCCGAAGAGGCCAGGTGAGCGTAACAGTTTTTTTAACTGTTGGCAAAAATGTGTATAATATGTCAACCTTTGAGGTTCAGTGAGACTTGAGTTAGTTTGACTCGACAGGGTCATCTAACTCCGCCCACACGATTGTACAATACATTTGCTTTATGTACTGTGACGTACCTGAGGGCATCCTCCCATCTTCTCCCCTTGGGTCTTCCTCTAAGGTGGTCAAGGAAGGGCCATCACTCTTGGATCCCGACCCTGGGGTTGGATATGCAAGGGAGGATCCTTGGCAAGTGGAGGAAAGTTGCCTTTAGGTGAAACATGGTATCCCCCTTTCCCTTGTCAAAATGCACCATGCCCTCCCTCTACCTTTGTAGGTTATCAGTGTTTCCCATTATCACACACTCCAACTGTCCCATATGCATATCCCTTTAATACTGGGACGAAGAAGAGGCAACTTGGAGTAATGCACACTACCCTCTGTACACACCACTTTGGTAATGGATGAGGAAGAGGTCTGTAGACCACTACTATTATGTTCAGGCATGTCCCATTGACAGAAGTAATTATGGTCAGGAAAAGGACTTGAACCTGCAGCCAATTAATGGTTCACAGGTGCAAGAGGCCAGAGAGAGACACCAGGAGATCCAGCTGGGCAGGAGGGTGCAGTACCCGGGGTGGAGCAGGCAGACAAAGGACAGGTGAAAAGGACACAGACTACTGCAGGGAAGCCAGAAAGACGCTGAGGCCAGAGCGGGCAGTGAGAGGGCCAAGAGATCTGCAGAGCCCTGTGCAACGGGTCCCCCATTGGAAGTGGGGGACACAGGAGTCTCCCATACGCCACTGACAGCTGCAGGAAAGTTTGAAAGAAGCGAGTGCTGCTCGCCGGAGCTCTCAGAGGGAGAGAAGGGAGCGAGCAAGAACCAGAGAGGAAAGTCGAAGCACCCAGAGGAGCGGCCGCACACCACTGAGTGGCAGGGAGCGATCACTCAGGCCCGGGGCACTGCAGGGGCTTATGGTGTACAAAGGAAGATGGCGATCAAGTTACAGTATGTAACAAATGGCTCTGGAGACCAAATGAGAAATATTGAAACCCGAACAAGCAGCAAAGTATTTACTGAGTAAATGAGTAAATGAATACTGAACTAATGAAAGAAATGTGCAATATATATGAAATACTGCACGAGTGAAAGGAAAGTGATGTACATTTCCAAAGGCGTAGAAATCAAGTAACAAGCCTTTTTTTTTTTTTTTTTTTAAAGGTGTGAAAGTGCAATCCAAGTCTAATGAAAGCCTGGGAGGCGAGTAGAAAGCATTTGAGGAGCACCATGGGATAGTGTGATAAAGAGAGAGAAATACCACAAAGTGAAGTGTCTAAAAGTCACATGTTGGCAGAATCAAAAGACTGTTCCAAATGTGGAAAGCCATTGAAAAGCGTTATGGGACAGTGTGAAAGCCAGGTGGTGACAAGGAGAAATACCACAAAGTGAAGTATGTGAAAGATACATGTTGGCAGAGTCAAAAGACTGTCAAAGTAAAACAAAAGTGTATATGGACTAATGACAGTTGCAGAAGGGAAAGTTGTGTTGGCAAGGAAGTCCAAGGAAAGTCAATGAACATTACAAAAAGCCAAGGGTTATAGGTTGTGTGAGCTGTTATGGGTGGACCAACAACTGCGCCTACACCGAATAACCCCTACTTGCAGTGAACCAAGGAAAGTCAAAAGAGTGAGGCTGTTATGCCTAATAAATGTTAAAGTGGCTAAGAGGTAGGTAAATAAAGAGCTGGTGAAAAGCCTGATAGATTACAAAGTAGATTTGTTACGAAAGATGAATTGACTGTGAATTGAAAGTCAAGCGAGCCGTCTTCTCTTCTCTGGGAAGGGAACCCCAAGACCTTTTTGTGTTGAACTTAGGGAAGGGAACCCCGAGAACATTTTGTCGATCTTTGTTGAACTTGGGAAGGGAACCCCCGAGGTCTTTTTGTGGAACGGTTTTGAACTTGGAAAGGGGGAAGCTGAAAGCAATCCAGGAGCTGGAAGAAGCTCGGAACACTATTCTTTAGTTGTGAGGGAAAGTATAGGCTTTGGACACAAATGAACTTTTGAGTTGAACTTTATGACACAGGCTATCCTTAGTTTCTTCAGGTAGGGAAATCCCACCTTAGCATAGAGCAAGTTAGGCCTTACTGCATCCTGACATTTAAGAAAAACCCTTGCTTTTAGAAAAAGTGAATCAGTTGCCTGTGTCCTTCTTCATGATGCCACCCAAAATGGTGTCAGGCGTGGGATGCGGTTCAACCGATACAAGTTGGGGAACCCTCAAATCTGAAAAACTGAGTGCTAGAGCATCAGACTCCTCAGTAGCCACTAAGGAGACTATTGGGTTTGATCCATGTAGCAGTAGGGAAGAGATTGTTCCCCTAGGTGAGAGAAGACTAATACCCACTGACTTGATTCTAATTCCTCCCCCGATACCTACATCAGACTGACTCCCAAATCAGGATATGTCTGGAGGGTTCGGGGTTGATGTACTAGCAGGGTTTATAGATCCAGACTTCAAGGGTGACATCAAAGTGTTGTTACAGAATCATGGAAAAGATCCCTTTCAAATCCACCAGGGGGATAACATTGTACAAGGGAGCTGTCTTTTTTGGGAAGGAAACTCCAAAAACATTTCTTTGGTTGCTGACACATCAGGTTGCTGACATATTGTATATCTTTAGTTGTGAGGGCTGTAAGGAACTCATGGTGCAACAGTAAAGACCGACACAAGTGATCACAATTCAAAAGTGTTTATTAAACTGTATGCAGGTTGGAAAAATGCCTAATCTAGACCTAAATCTAAGATGGGAGCAAGCACCGACCTTCAAATGAAAATAAGGCAGCCGTTGCGGCGTCTTGTCAAATAAAAAGGGCCTATACGAAGAAACCTATTGCCAAACCTTACAACTAATACAAAAAGGGTGTGGGATAGTTTTCAAGAAAAATAATATGTCAGGATGCGGTAGCGTGGGTCTCTCTTCCCCACGTTTTGAGCATGTGGTAAGGTGGGATCTTGGAGCACAGTATACTCTCAAACTTCCCCAGCACAAGACAACATTTCCACTTCCAGCTTTCCGGGCTGTCGATGGCCAAGTCTCGTTTCTCTTGAAAGTTTTTTGCCTTCGAGGACCTGACGTATTCAAATAAAAAAACAAAAGGTTTGTTCAACAAAAATAAAGTTGGTTTCCTGGTTTTACGGAGGGTGAGGATTCTTCATCCCTGGGTCCCTCTCTTCCTGGCGCTGACCCTTGTTCCTCGTGGTGTTGGTTGATAGTTTTTCACCCCCTGGATCTCCCTCTTCCGGGCTTGGATCCTAAAACAGTTCCTATCAATATCAAGGCCTTCAGTGGTTGAGTCTCCTGGTTTCCGAGGGCCTGATAGGTTTACAAAAACGACTAACAAACACAAAGTTCTGTTCTACGTATTTATCGGGTGATGGCTTCACCCCTGGTTCCCCCTCTTCCGGGCGCAGACCCGTCTTTGCTTTCAACCTCCCTCCACCGGGTTCACTATGGCTTATTTTGTGAGTGATGGCTTCACTCCTGGATCCCCCTCTTTCGGGCGCAGACCCCCTTTGCTTTCAGCATCCCTCCACCTGGTTCACTATGGCTTTCTCTTGGTTCCCAAATCTTAATGTCTTTTCCAACAGTTCATCGTGGACATCCCTCTACAAGGTTGACTTGGGACTTTAAACTTTGCCCCCTCTTCATCAGCATCCCTCTTCCTGGTTCACTCTTGCCAAATTCACATTCACATTTGCTTTCAATGTCTGCAGGATTCACTGCAGGATTCCCTTCCCTTGCTTTCTTATAGTTCTTAGGTCAAATGCTTTCGACTGTACAGGGATTTTGCTTGACCTCCTGTATGACCACTTTGATCTATCTTGGTGGCTCTCCCATGGCCTTCTGCTATCTGTAGTTTCACTCAAATTGGGATCCACCAGAGTTTCTCGGATTAGCACGCACGTGGTGCCGGTCCCCTTCTGTAGCTGGTCTCCCCTTTACAATTTTAAAGTACTTTGAACTTCTCTCACTTTGCGACTTTCATTCACCACAGCCCTGTTCTTATCGGCTCTCCCTTCGACTGACCAGCTGTGATGAACCCCTTGGCTTTCCTCGTAACTGGAGTTGAGACTGGTACCAAGGAAGGAGGAGTCTCCCTCGCTCTGGCTTATCAGTGTCGACACGCTGCGTGTACTGTTGACTTATGCTGCAACACACTTGGGATATTGTCCCCGGTCTTACGTTTCCTTCTGTGGAGGTTTCGCAGGGTTTTGTTGAAAAGGGCAAGGTTGTGTCTCTCCTCATCAGCCTCTCGATGTTTGCCACCTTTCTCCTCCTCTCAAACTGCTGGGTCTGGACAGCTGTCTCGTTGTGCATTCAGCCTTGCTCGTACTGTGCTCTCTTGCTACACCTTTTATCCCTGTGGGGTAGGGAAAGGGCAGTCAGGTGTGTGTGATTCTGATCATTTGACTGACTTTGACTGACCCTTGTATTGAGACATGTTAGGTTAACAGCTCTGGTGTTAGTCCTTCTCTTGTGTGTCGTGCAAAAGTGTTCTTGTCGGAAAAGGGGGGGGGGGAGTGGTTTTGAATGTCCTACGTGACAGGATGGGGAAAAGGTGTTGAAAGAAGGTGGATACCGCGTCTCACCCGTCAGTGTCCCACTTCCACTCCTGAGGACCCCCCCCATCCAGGTGATCCTCCCTCACTGATCCACCCCCGGAACTGGATCCAATAGTGATGGCTGTGTCCTGGCCACCTGGAGGACAGATCCCCAGGGTTTAGCCAGGGAGACACCTTCAGGTTTCTCACATATTCTTCCCGTATGCGAGGTGGATATACCTGTTGTTCTACTTTCCTCCCGTCTACTTTCCTCTTTAGGCCTCGCATCACTTTTTCTGATCTCTATTTTCTCCCAAGGCATCCCTTCCTTGACCTTATATGACCCTCCTTGTTTATCTATTTCTTGGGATTGAGGCCGATGCACGGGTTTAGGATCTCTTCAACGATCTTCCCATCGGTGGGCTAGATGGAAATATTTAGCTGCATCCGAATGGTTTTGCGCTGTTTCAATGGCCCTGGCTAGAGTAGGTTGGTTTAACTGAAGGACGGATTTTTGTAAAAAAGGGGGTAAGGAGTTGGTAAATTGTTCTAAGGTCATCATTTCTGTCAGTTAATCTAGAGTTTTGTTACTAGTCCATAGGACCACTGTGTTTTTAACCGGTTCACCCATTTCTAAAGGAGTTTCTCCTGGGTTCAACCTAATGGCTAGTCATTTCTGCCTATAGAAATTGCAGGTTTGCCCTACTATTTCAATAGGCCTTCCTTGATGGACAGGAAGGAGGCTCCTGGTGCAAGATTGAGTAGCTGATAGGAAGTTTGGAGTTCCCCTTTTAGTAAAGATCCAAAATAGCATCTCTTAACGTTCTCCTCCCACCCTAGTTGTTCAGTCAGGCTTTCGAAGTTTAGAAAAAGATTTCCCAAATCTTTGTCTTCGAGATATGGTTCAAGTATGCCTTGGGGTAGGGAAGGCATTGCTTTCAATTCAATTTGTTTAGTTAAATTCTCATGGAGTCTGTTTTTGGCCTGTATCTGATGGGCCGCTAATTGGGCAATGATATTGGTTAGGTCAGCCAAATCTTCTGGGGGTGTAACGGTTCCCTTTGTAGTGTATGAATCAGAGAAGAAACAACTCTCGACTCCTTCAGAAAAGATTTAAAATTCTTCAGAGTCCTCCGATTCTGAGCCTGTTGAAGGAGTGGATTGGGAAAGATTGATTTGAAACCCTGATGGTCCCGCTGCCGATGAAGACTAAACACCTTGACAAAAAAGGCCCACAGGGAGGAGGATTCAGTGCACTAGGTCTAATGAAAGAAAAGGCCGGCCAAACTTTTAGAATTATTTGGTACCAGGGTTGTATGTTATAGTGCGTTAAAGGAAGGGTATCTAGTAGGACTTGAGTCTTGAAGAATAGATCCTGTTGACTGGATGGAATAAATAGTTGAGAGGAGACAACCTCTTTCACGTGTATACGCGGTCAGAGTCTAGGAGATCTACTATCCTATTTTTCCCTTTGTGTAGTACCACAATTATTAGCATATGTTTTCAATTTTTATCAGTTGAATCATATCCCACCCTGACAACATATATAAGGAAACAGAAAACGGTGTCTCAGAATCACGCCGAGACACAAATAGGTGCACTACTTGCGCAATAAAGATTGCAAAGATATTCCTTGTCTTGTTGAGTCTTAATACATTTCAAATATATAAACCATAAATATATAGCTTTATAATTTCCAAATCAAATGATTTCTTGACAGTCAATATAGACACTGTTACAAAGTACAAATTCATAAGAGGACACAATTTGTTGCAAAGAAATTCACATAATATAAATTCACATGATATAAACTGTTCACAATCACAGTCATATATAACGCAAAATGTTTCAAAGATGTAATAACCAATCAGTTTTTGATTATTAGGTTGACTTAATGCACATGTCACGGTATCTGGACCAGGAGTCTGATGCTGATGTTTATTCTGACAAACTCCAGTAGTCTATTACTACGCGTTTCGGGCCGATTGCCCTTCTTCAGGTATGATATTGTTGTCAATTTTCCTATGGGTTAGTAAAAATAAATAAATAAGTCAGTATTTGTTTTCTAACTAGAAGTGTAAATTGAAATAATTAAATTAAGAAAAAACCTTGCTGTAGTTCCATACACTAACCTGTGTCTCCTACATCCATCAATTAGATATATATGGTGTTTGTCGGGTGCCTGACTGGCTTCCATGAAATCAAATCAAAGTGATAGGATTATTTCCCAGAGCTTCATATTTGACATCAGTATATTAACCATATCACACAGCGGATCTGAGGTGGGACATTTCACTAAAAAGGCGCGGTGTCCCGCACAGTAAACAGATCCCCTGTGGTACGGTAATTACATGTGGTTATTTATAAATCATCACTATTAACCAGGGGCTCACCTCTGGATGTCTGTTGAGCCCTCGTAGGGATGTGCTCTGTTAGCAGCATTCTCTATGTGTTGGAAAACTCCAGCTGTGAACTGAATATATGCATACAACTGTCACCTCTCTGTACCATTTTGTTGTAAAATAACCATAAGTAAGTGACTCAAAAGCGTACCTGTGGGTAACGATGACAGATTCTTCCTGTTTTAGTGGAATAACTCCTCTATGGAAGTAAACGCCGGTGATTACCAGTCTGAGCCTTTCAATCTTACACAACCAGTGGATTTATTCCTTTTCGGAGGGTAAGGATAAGTTTTACTATTCTGTTTCGGGTCAATATGCACCAATTAGTGTCCCAAACTGATACGGTTCGGGTACATAAGCTTTTACCTGTTGCCGACTATTTACGCTGTCTGATCCACACTCTGCCCTCATTTCGTCTCGCGGGTCCGCGGTCTTATAGCGCATCAGAAGTAATCGTTTTATTCAGCCTGACGTTTGCACGCTCAATCACATCCTCATGTGTACACGGCGACTCGTCTGCAGTTGTCCACCGGTAAGCCGTACTTCTTTTTTCCAATACTCGGAAGTGAAAACAGGATAGTTCGCTCTGGCTTATTTTACTACGACTAGACCTTTCCCCGAGTTCTTTGCGGGACGCCATCTTTGTAGAAAAGATGGAGGCTGACCTGTCGAGAAGGGTTAGAATCATCTAAATGAATTCCTCGCGGCCATCTTTAAAAGAAAAGTAGCTGTACTAGTTTATATGGGATTTATATTGTATCAATATTTTCTCAATCTAGTATTTAGGAACCACTCTCTCTCGTCATTACAATGGTAATGTATTCATCCTCATCTAAACTAACTCTCAATATTAAAGAATTAAAATTGCATCATATGACTCAATGGTTCGTATATCATGACCTCGCCCGCTCTCACCAAAACATTTATCTTGAACCCCATAAATGACAGTTAGGTTCCCATATTGTATGCAAATAAAGCAAAAAAAGGTCAAAATATTTTCTTCAAACACAGTTGCTCTGAAACAGCGTGGCTATCATTCAAACTACGAGTTAATTCTACGTCCCTGTATTGTAATAGTAATGTATTGCAACTAACCGTCAAGAGGCTTTGTATGGTAATAAGGACTCCTAGTGGCTCCATGGATTTCATAATCCTATTTTGATTTTCATTTGATTTTGAGGAATTTATAAAGCGCACCAGACGGAGTAAACCATATTCGGGCGCAGATGACAACTAAGATTTAACATTGAACAGCCGGAGGGACAAATTGACGTTGCAGTTCTAACAATCACTTTCCTCCTTTAATTAGATAGGAATGTTTTCAATTTCTTCCTAAATAACTCAAGGGTGTCACACATTCTAATTTCTAAAGGGAGTTTATTCCAAACTCTGGGGCCAGATGCTCCGAAGCTTCTATCTCCTCTTGATACAAACTTCGTTCGTGGACTACAAATGAGACATTTATCCTCTGATCGTAGATTCTTTTTGGGGTGATATGGTATAATCTTATCAGCCAAGTACCCGGGCGCTAGCCCCTTCAAACATTTAAAAACCAACCATGCTATCTTGAATTTGACTCTATCCTCCACCCTCAGCCAATGTATGGATCTCCTCATTGATGAAACGTGATCCCGTTTCCTAAGGTTCCCAATTACTCTGATTGCTGCATTCTGTGCATTCTGCAGTCTATCCATTTGTTTTTTTGGGGATGCCTGCTAACAAGCTATTGCAATAATCCAAGTGGGGGTTGGTCATTGCCCCCACCACAGCCGCCCTATCTTATATTGGAATGTAGGGTAGTATACTCCGAAGTGAGCACAGTGCGAAGTAAATTGTTTTTACCTTTGCTCCCACCTGACTCTCAGTCCCTAGATTCTCCTGCCACCAACAGACTAGATTCTTTACTTTTTTGGCATACTGTAATTGTTCACCTAGAATCAGTGGTGGCGGGTTTTGTCTTTCCTGTGACTTTTTGCTTTTTGAATCAAACAGTATGATTTCTGTTTTTGCCACATTTAACTGTAACTGATTGACAGTCATCCACTCCTTAAGTTCTTCCATACATAGATTTATTCGTTTGAAGGCATCCTCCTGGAGTTCTATGTATATCTGTGTGTCATCCGCATATGAATGAAACAGTAGGCCATACTTTTTAAATATTCTAAAAACTGGACGAAAGTACAAATTAAAGGTTTCAAATATTCACAACATACCAGATCAGTAAGAATTATACATGTGAGAGAGCATAACAAACAATGTCTCAGATTATAAAAAGCAATATAGGTCCCATTCAATGTTCATACCCCTAGGGTACATTGAGTCCAAGTGTTCGATCCAATATGTCTCTCTCTGCTGTAAAAGTCTTTGGAGATTACCTCCTCGTCTAGGTAATACAACATGTTCAAAAATAAATTGCAATTGGGCCACAGAGTGTTTGTAATCTTTAAAGTGTTGTGCAACTGGTGGTTTGACCGAACCTGTCCTTACATTGGATTTATGTTCAACCCATCTTTGTTTAGCTTTTCTGCCCGTAAGGCCTATGTAATAACGGATGCAGACATACTCTTCTCAATTGATGTGACCAGTTTGTATACTAACATTACACACCAATCTGGAATTGAAGCAATGGAGTGGGCACTTCTGAACACCCACGATGAAATAGGTAGCGACAAACTATTTGTGATACAGCTATTCACAATTGAGAAAATATTGATACAATATAAATCCCATATAAACTAGTACAACTACTTTTCATTTAAAGATGGCCGCAAGGAATTCATCTAGATGATTCTAACCCTTCTCGACAGATCAGCCGCCATCTTTTCTACGAAGATGGCATCCTGCAAAGAACTCAGGGAAAGGTCTAGTCGTAGTAAAATAATAGAGCGAACGATCCTGTTTTCGCTTCCGTTTATAGGAAAAAAGAAGAAGTACGGCTTACCGGTGGACAACTGCAGACGAGTCGCCGTGTACACACGAGGATGTGATTGAACGTGCAAACGTCAGGCTGAATAAAATGATTACTTCTGATGCGCTATAAGACTGCGGACCCGCAAGATGAAATAAGGGCAGAGTGTGGATCAGACAGCGTAAATAGTCGGCAACAGGTAAAAGCTTATGGTGGGATTGTACCCGAACCGTATCAGTTTGGGACGCTAATTGGTGCATATTGACCCGAAACAGAATAGTAAAACTTATCCTTACCCTCCGAACAGGAATAAATCCGCTGGGTGTGTAAGATTGAAAGGCTCAGACTGGGAATCACGGGCGTTTACTTCCATAGAGGAGTTATTCCACTAAAACAGGAAGAATCCGTCATAGTTACCCACAGGTATGCTTTTGAGTCACTTACTTATGGTTATTTTACAACAAAATGGTACAGAGAGGTGACAGTTGTATGCATATATTCCGTTCACAGCTGGAGTTTTCCAACTCATAGAGAACACTTCTAACAGAGCACATCCCTACGAGGGCTCAACAGACATCCAGAGGTGAGCCCCTGGTAAATAGTGATGATTTGTAAATAACCACATTACCGTACCACAGGGGATCCGTTTACTGTGCGGGACACTGTGCCTTTTTAGAAAAATGCCCCGCCTCAGATCCGCTATGTGATATGGTTAATATACTGATGTCAAGTATGAAGCTCTGGGAAATATTCCTATCACTTTGATTTCAGGGAAGACAGTCAGGCACCCGACAAACAACACCGTATATATCTAATTGATGTAGGAGACACAGGTTAGTGTATGGAACTACAGCAAGGTTTTTTCTTAATTTAATTATTTCAATTTACACTTCTAGTTAGAAAACAAATACTGACATATTTATTTATTTATTTTTTATTAACCCATAGGAAAATTGACAACTATATCATACCTGAAGAAGGGCAATCGGCCCGAAACGTGTAGTAATAGACTAGTGGAGTTTGTCAGAATAAACATCAGCATCAGACTCCTGGTCCAGATATTGTGACATGTGCATTAAGTCAAACTAATAATTAAAAACTGATTGGTTATTACATCTTTGAAACCTTTTGCGTTATATAGGACTGTGATTGTGAACAGTTTATATCATGTGAATTTATATTATGTGAATTTCTTTGCAACAAATTGTGTTCTCTTATGAATTTGTACGTTGTAACAGTATGTTGACTGTCAAGAAATTTGATTTGGAAATTATAAAGCTATATATTTATGGTTTATATATTTGAAATTTATTAAGACTCAACAAGACAAGGAATATCTTTGCAATCTTTATTGCGCATGTAGTGCACCTATTTGTGTCTCGGCGCGATTCTGAGACACCGTTTTCTGTTTTCTAATTGTTGTCAGATCTGGTAGCAGATCTAATAGGTAGGCACCTAGAATTTTCTGGTTATCTATTTAATTTGTTTGACACAGTCATCCTAACTTGTGAGATACGAGTGCACCCCTACAACCAATTCACCATATATAAGGAACTCATAGTGGCAACAGTAAAGACAGACACAAGTGATCACAGTTCAAGGGTGTTTATTAAAATGTATGCAGGTTGGAAAAATGCCTAATGTAAACTTAAATCTAAGATGAAAGCAAGCATCGACCATCAAATGAAAATAAGGCAGTCCTTGTGGCGTCTTGTCAAGTATAAAGGGCCTATAGTAAGAAACCTATTGCCAAACCTTACAACTAATACAAAAAGGGTGTGAGATAGTTTTCAAGAAAAGAAAGAAGAGTTCACAAATAATATGTCAGGAAGCGGTAGCTTGGGTCTCCCCACGTTTTGAGCACAGGGTAAGGTGGGATCTTGGAGCACAGTACACTCTCGAGCTTCCCCAGAACGAGAGGACAGTTCCACATTATGCTATTAGGGCCGTCGATGGCCAAGTCTCATTTCTCTTGAAAGTCTCTTGCCTTCGAGGACCTAATGTATTGAAAGAAAAAAAAATGTTCCTTCAACAAAATGAAAGTTTGTTTCCTGGTTTTACTGAGGGTGAGGATTCTTCACCCCTGTATCCCCCTTTTCCCTGGCACTGACCCTTGTTCCTCGTGATGTTGGGTGATAGTTTTTCACCCCCTGGATCTCCCTCTTCTGGGCTTGGATCCTAAAACAGTTCCTATCGATATCAAGGCCTTTGGTGGTTGAGTCTCCTGGTTCTGAGGGCCCGATAGGTTTACAGAAACGACTAACAAACACAAGGTTCTGTATTTCTTGGGTGATGGCTTCACCCCTGGGTTCCCTTATTCGGGGCACAGTACCCTCTTTGCTTTCAGCCTCCCTCCACCGGGTTCACTACGTCTTATTGCTCGGCTGATGGCTACCCCCCTGGAACCTCCTCCTACAGGCTCAGACCCCTCTTTGCTTTCAGCCTCCCTCCACCGTTTTCACTATGGCTTTCTCTTGGTTCCCAAATCTTAATGTCTTTTCCAACAGTTCATAGTGGACATTCCTCTACCAGCTTTACATTTGTCAACACACTGTTTCTTGGGACTTTAGTCTTGGCCCCCTCTTCATCAGCATCCCTCTTCCGAGTTCACTCTTGCCAACTTCACATTCACATTTGCTTTCAATGTGTGCAGGATTCACTTCCCTCGTTTTCTTATAGTTCTTAGGTCAAAGGCTTTTGACTGTACAGGGATTTTGCTTGACAACCTGTTTGACCACTGTGACCTATCTTAGCGGCTCTCCTATGGCCTTCTGGTATCTGTAGTTTCACTTAAACGGGGATCGACCAGAGTTTCTCAGAGTAGCACCCACATGGTGCAGGTCCCCTTCTGCAGCTGGTCTCCCCTTTAAAATGTTACAGTTCTTTGAACTTCTCTCACTTTGCCAATCTGCAACTTTTATTCACCACAGCCCGGTTCTTAACGGCTCTACCTTCGTCCCACTGGCTGTGATGCACCGCTTGGCTTTCCTTGTAACTGGAGTCAAGGCCTGTACCATGGAAGCAGAAGTCTCCCTCGCTCCAGATTCTCAGCGTCGACACGCTCCGTGTACCGTTGACATCTGCTGCAACACACTTGGGCTATTGTCATTGGCCTTATGTTTCCTTCAGTGGCGGTTTCGCTGGGTTTTATCGAAAAGGGCAAGGTTGTGTCTCTCCTCGTCAGCCTCTCAATGTTTGCCGCCTTTCTGCTCCTCTTGGGGTCTGGATAGCTGTCTCGTCGAATGGTCTGCCTTGCTCTTACTGTGCTCTCTTGCTCCGCATTTTATCCCTGTCGGGAAGGGAAAGTGGGGGGCAGTGGTTTTGAATGTCCTGCGTTGCAGGAGGGGGAAAAGGTGTTGAAAGAAGGGGGATACCGTGTCTCACCTATCGGTGTCCCACTCCCTGAGGACCCCCCCCATCCAGGTGAACCTCGCTTACTGGTCCACCCCAGGAGCTGGATCCGGTAGCGATGGCCGTATCCTGGCCACCTGGATGACAGGTCCCTGGGGTTTAGCCACAGATGGACTTTTGAGTTGAACTTTATGACACAGACTATCCGTTTTTTTAGGTAGGGAAATCCCACCTTAGCATAGAGCAAGTTAGGCCCTACACCATCCTGACATTAAAGAAATAAACCTTTTCTTTTAGAAAAAGTGAATCCGTGGTCTGTGTCCTTCATGATGCCATCACAAATGGTGTCAGAAGTGGGATGCAGTTCAACCGATACAAGTTGGGAAACCCTCAAATTTGAAAAACTGAGTGCCAGAGCATCAGAATCAGACCCCTCAGTAGCCACTACGGAGACTATTATGTTTGATCTATGTAGCAGTAGGGAAGAGATCCTTCCCACAGGTGAGAGAAGACTAATACCCACTGACTTGATTCTAATTCCAACCTGGATACCTACATCAAACTGGCTGGAGGTTCGGGGTTGATGTACTGGCAGGGGTTATAGATCCAAGCTTCAGGGGTGACATCAAAGTGTTATTACAGAATCATGAAAAATATCCCTTCCAATTCCACCAGGGGGATAACATTGTACATAAAGCAGTGTTCTCTAGGGTAAAGGAAGAGGTTGGGAAGGAGACAATAGATCGAGGTACTGAAGGCTTTGAGGAGACTGATAATCTACCTGACGCTCCTCAAGACCCTAAGCCCAGAAAAGCCACAGAAGAAGAAACAAACTCTTCCCGACCTAGCCTTTGCCCAAAGGAATGACCCACTGTTGGCGGAAACCCTCCTATAAATTGCCCCAGAACAAAAGGGCCTTGATAAAGGGGGATTCCACCAGGATAAGGAAGAACATTCCCTAACCACAAAGCCCTTGATAAAAATACCCAGAGAGGAAGAAATCGATCGACCCCACAAGGACTTATGTAGGATGTGGATCACTTTTAATCTTTTAGCCCCACAGGTTATTCATCCTGTGAGGGGAATTGTGGAGGGACATATCTATTAACTTCTTTGTCCCCAAGATTGTCTCGTACCCGGGAAAGACAAGATGATAGTCTCTTTGAATTTACAAATAAGTGTTCCCACTAACTTGTCTATCTATGTTATACTTCATGGGAGAGGAGAGTTCAAAATATTACCCCTTCTCTCCTCGGGAGAAGAACTGAAATGTATTCTCCTTAACTTCTCGTCAACTCCCATAAAGATCATCAGCGGTGAGATAATGGGGAACCTAATATATGAAATCTTGTGGGAATTACCTTTTAATGAAATGCATAGAGAAACAAAGGAATACTGTCCTTAGAACTCACCTAATGACTGCAACACCTCAGGACATTTTCTTTTAACAGGAGGATGCTAAACAAATCAAAGAGAAAACCATGGAAGGGAATTCCAAACTTTCTAGCCTAACATTTTCTTTAAAAAGGCTCTCACCTCTGAAAACCATTCATCCCAATACCTCCGGGGAAGAAGAGGAAGACATTTCTCAAACTAGGATTGGTATTTTATCAAGGCACTCAATCCTCTCTGATAAAAAGAAAGTTCCTCACCTACCTTTAGAAGTAAATGAACAGGAGAGTGCCGCAGATATTTCAGAAAGAGCTTTGTATGAACTGCAGTTTTTAGTAGAGTAGGAGGAGGAAAAGGTACCACCTGGTTATTCACTAGCTCTCTTGAATGAGCCAGATCCCTCAGGGAAAGAATTTGGATTCCTCCGGGACACTGCCTGTTTGAACACAGGCAACAAGAAGCATCCCTCCCGAGGACATCCCTCAGAGACTCACAAGAACTAGAGACACCAGATGATTCTGAATATAGCGAGACAGACTCAACCATTATGAGGACAGGAAGGGGGAATTTCATTTCTCCTCCATCCGCATTAGATGATATGAGAGATATAACAACAGACCATTCCCTTGTACCATCTGACTAAGAGCATCCATGTTATTCATGCAGCAAATTTAGCCACACTAATGAGCCAGGTCATTTAGACCTACAGATACCACCTCATTATCAGGGGTTAAAAGCCTTGCAAGGAATAGCTACAACAAACCCAATAACAGAAGCTAGAGATAGAAACAACCCATCCTCTCTAATCCCATCTCTTCCCTTAGATGGGAAAATATGTTTTTCTTGTAGGGGTACGCTCATTTTACGAGAGATTGCCTCTAAACTTACATGTTCCAGCAGCCCTACCCTCAAACAGAAATTATAAGCATGATATACGGGGTGAAGATATTGGGATCACTTATAAACACGTCTGTTATGCCCAGATCAAGAAACCTAGGAATTCAGGGGAAAATAGCAAGGCGGGAAAGGAAACACAAAGAAGGGTCCACCATTTCTCTATATACCGGGTCCAAAACCTCCTACAGAATTCCGGCTATCTTAGAAAAGAAAGAGCCTTTGGGCCCAGTTGGACACTGGGAGTGAGATGTGTGATAAGACCAGAGTTATGTCCCCAAGGTTTTAAGGAAATTGGCAAAGGAAAAATAAACTGTGCTCACGGAAATGTGGAAAACCACTCACAAAGATTCCCATTACCATCTTGGGTAGAAAATGACATATTGTGGTAGCCGTAATTCCGAAACCTCTGGCCCAGTTAGTTATATGAAGCAGTGGTCTGTCAGATAGCCCAAATAAAGGTCAAATTAAAGAAACCTAAACAGTCCTCTGTGTCCCAACACCACAACACAGACAGTTGGGGAAGAGTATGTCGGGGACCTGAGGGCATCCTCCCATCTACTCCCCTTGGGTCTTCCTCTCAGGTGGCCAGGGAAGGGCCATCGCTCCTGGATCCTGACCCTGGGGGTAGATATGTGAGGGAGGATCACCTGGGTGGAAGGTCCTTGGGGAGTGGAAGAAAGGTGCCTTTATGTGAGGCATGGTATCCCCCTTTCCCTTGTCAGAATGCACCCTGCCCTCTACCTTTGTAGGTTATCATCAGTCTTCCCCATTGTCACACACTCCAACTGTCCCATATGCATATCCCTTTAAGACCGGGACGAAGAAAAGGCAACTAGGAGTAATGGACACTACCCTCTGTACACACCACTTTGGTACTGGGACGATGACTGTAGGACACTACTATGAGGGTCAGGCATGTCCCATTGACAAACGCAACTATGGTCAGGCAAAGGACTTGCCACCAGCCGAGTTGGCTATGTATTGGATCTCAAGTGAATCCGGGGGCTCGTCTGGATAGGAGGGCCACATTTCTTGGATTGCCGCTCTTAGTCTGAAGTATTGTAGCAGCTCTAGCGCCGAGCCAGAGTGCTTGGGGCGCCATGTCTGAGGGGTGATGAATTTACCATCTGGGTATAGATCTATTAGTGCTCGATAGCCCAGGTCCGCCCAGTGTCGTAGGAGGTGTCTATCGTGTGTGGGGGAGAGTCCCGGGAATTGCCAGATGGGGAGCCACTTATAGTATATGGGCGATGCTCTGGTCACGAGTGCAATAGAATGTTCCATGCCTTGATCGTGGTAGCCACAGGGTCCGCTGAGCATCAGTTTGAAACGTGCGATGCAGTATTAGGGTGATAATGTTGGTTCCCTCAGCTGCCAGTTTCTCTAGTTTCACATGTGGGGGCGGGTGCCAGTGTGCGTACCAGTGCGTGGCGTGTTGGACCTGTGCCGCAATCCAATACAGTGTTAAGTCTGGGGCCGCGAAGCCCCCCTTTTCATAGGGAAGGGTCATATGTTGCCACTTCTTTCGGACCGCACCGGAGTGCCAGAGGAATTGGGTGCACGCGGAGTGGAACTTCTTGAAATATTGCTTCCCAGGCCATACCGGGACATTGGCAAAGACATAGAGGAGCTTGGGGACCGCTATCATTTTTATTAGGGATAGTTTGCCCGCGAGAGATAGTGGGAGGTTGCGCCATCGTTCCATTTTTGATTCTAAAAGCTGCGCCGTAGTCACATAGTTATCTGCCAGCAGGGAGGATTCGGATAGTGATACTTGAACCCCTAGATTCTTAATGCCACACGGGGACCAGCATAGGGGGAATTCACATGACGGCTGTTGGGTTGCCACAGTGAGAGGAAATATTTCCGATTTGGAATAGTTAATGGTGAATGCCGAGTATGTGCCTATTTTGGTTATGTCGCGGATGATCCGGTCTAAATGTATGGATGGATGGATGGGTTTCTGACATACAGGAGTACATTGTCAGCGTATAGTGAAAGTGCTTTTAACAAACTATACTTATGTTTACCTAACATGTGTACCAATTTTATGAATTTTGGGTTTTTGCTTCCTTTGACTTTATCCCAACGCACCATTATAAAGAGTAATGCCAACATGATGTTAATTAGGAATAAACAAACATGTAACTAGAACAGTTAGAACGAAATAGAAATAGACAAAAGACTTCACAGAAAATATTTTTCGTTGACCCGCTTTACATGACCATATAATTTAAATGATATAACTTTTTTTTGTTAATGTCGTGAGAATTAACGTTACAGAAACATAAGAAAGGAAAAACCACAGGAACATGAATTTGTAACAAATTGTGAGCATGGGCACCCGTATGCTACTTCCTATTAGGCACAGCATCCAGAACCCAAAGTATGGCGCACATGGAGGCCGTGGAATAGGAAGAAAAGAAGGACTAGCGTTACCATGGTAATGCTAGCAAAACATGAGAAAAGTTAAATAGAATGTGCGGGCACGGCACAACGTTGCCGACGCTTGGAGACTGCAGAAGGAACTTAGAGGTAAGCCCTTAAACCCCATGCGGGCTGAACAATAGCGCCGATCTCGAATAATTGGAATGTCCTGGCGCAAGTATTGAGCGCGCACGTGCAACATTTAAGTCGAAATTGCAGGTTTGGACTCTAGGCATATAAGCCATTGTCAATATTGCAATACAGCAAATTGTAGTGACGAGTGACAACATGCGCAAACTACACAGTAAGTAGTATGCATAGTAGACCGTAACTTTATTATTAACGGTCAAAACTGAGGCAATCTCGAATATTTGGCATGTCGTGGCGTGAGTATTGAGCGCGCAACCTTTAGGCAGAAATTGCAGTTTTGGACTCTAGGCGATAAGCCAATGTCAATATTGCATTACAGTATATCGTATGGACGAGTGACAAAGTGTGCGAACCACACGGCAAGTAGTGCGCACAGTAGAGCGTAACTTCAGTATTAAAGATCAAAACTGAGGCGCTTTGGTGCTGTGATACAGATTAGGGGAATACCACTGTTATATATAAAAAGGGTCTTTCTGACATGTAACATCAGGAATTTGAAGGAAAATTGCCAACCTAGTGCAATGTGGTAGTTAGATAAATAACAGTATAAAGACAATGAATTGGATAGATACATTAACCTGAAAATATTACAGCATGATATTGTGTTGTTCCTTAGGCGGGATTTAACCCGTAACTTTTATGCAACCGACCCGTACTACTCGAGACAAAAGTGTCAGGAATAGAACCATTATTTGGTAAGGAATTTTGTTTTTTCAAATTAATGGAGTAATGCAATGGAATAGGACTTGCAAAAAGGCTCAAAATCTGTTACTAACACAAAACACTTTGGTTTCTTTCCCCTGTACACGTGTGTGTGTTCTTTCCAAATATCCCAAACATCCACCCTTATCCCCCCCTCCCAATTCACTGTGGCAAATTAATAATTTGTGGCTATTTTTGGACACTGGATTTATGTACGATGATTACTATATGCATTATTATATGTTGTTGGGCCTGTGTAAATGATTTATCCTTTATTCATTTTTGTGTTGATGGTTAAAATAATAATAAAAACTGAATGAAATTTACAATAGCCCTAATTGAAAAAGGCATAGCCCTTGCCGAAACACGTGTCTCGTATAGGGCTACTAAGATATATTATTAAACATTGAGATTTACTGATAACGATTGCATCCGTTTTTTGTATCACCTAATGTGGCACTGCTAAACATGTGAAGAAGGCCTTTCCTTTTCATTTGATCTACTAAGAAGGGGTAACCTACATACCTTCACGAGCATGCAACACTTCTAGAGGTGCAGGGCAATCTAATTTGATATTTCAAGACCCCATTTATTGTGAAGCACATTCAACAGATTAAGCTCACCAATGGCGATATAACTACAGAGACTGATCATATCATCACATAATTTTACCTATTCTACTCAGATCTTTATCGATCCGATTCTCCTGACCCGCCTACTCAAGGAGACTAGTTAGACACAGTTTCTCTTCCGAGGATTACAGCTCAGGAAAGGCAGGCGTTATAGAAACTGAATGGTTTTTTGTGTTTATTTTTTATTTGTGTTGGTTTTACAAAAACTTTACAAAATAACACAAGAAATTGAAGCATAAAAAATTCAGATCATAAAAATAAAACAATTTATAGCAGTAAAACAGTTCTACTAATCCATGCTTCAACAGCAAGAATAGCAAAGCCAAAAGAAGAGGAGAAAGAAAAAGAAAAAGTCTGTAGGCAATTTTTCCGTAGATGATTTTTGGACACATTGATCAAACTTTATGCTGTTTTTGATTACTAAATATCCTATCTTTCCAGTAGCCACTCATAGTCTTGGATTTAAAGTCCTTTAACATAAAGGTTGAAAGCCTAATGTATAAAATCTAAATGTTTTAAAAATTCAACTACTGAAAATGTCAGGAAAGTCTCATGTCTGGAGATAATTCTGTTCCAGAAGAGATCGGAGATCAACCCTTCATCATTTCTTACATATTTCCTAAATAACAAATATCTCAGGTTCCAAGTGCATTAGCAATCCATTAACATGTACCTCAGAGACTGATTTGAGGGATTCTCACACACTTTACATAGTTTCTCTGAGTCTTCCTCTTGTCTTCTCTGTACCAGCACTTCCCCTAAGAAAGTTGTTTCTCACCTGCCTATTTGGGAATTCTATCAGGTATTTTGCTATGAACCCCAACTTTTTATCCACAGATTGGAAGACATTTGGTCTAATTGCGTTTCTGATCTTTGCAATTATTTTGGACCAATCACCACTTTCCCCGACAGCTTTCCCTTTCTGGGGTGTGTTAATCAAGGTCTGAAGTTTTAGGTCATCTTCTGACAGAAGGTCTTTGACTTTTTTTCCAGTTTAATTAGATGTTCAGATTTCAAGCATTCCAAATGAGCTTTAACACCACCATACAATGAATTACCACCTGATGTAATTATTTGGAGATAAAGTGAGACTAACTTCCAACTTGCCAAGCAATCTAGGGAGTTCAGGCATAATTCAAACCTCAAATTCCTGTATGGTGTACCAGATGGCAGACACAATACTGTCTTCCAGGCGAGTGATTCCCATTTATTCCAGTTTGTATTCCAAAGTAACTGCTTGGCCTCCAAGGCGTGAAGAATAATTGGGGTCACTTTTGCCCTAAAGTATATGATTAGAGGAATAAATGAGCATCTACAGTATTTGGTGTAGATCATCTTCATCTGGGGATGAGTTGAAGAATCTTCATCTCCACATCTGTCTCTACCTTATAGGCTACGTCTCTACCTTATAGGCTACCGGGGAGGCATATACTCTATAACCCAAGTACATCAGATCTTCTACTTTTGGAATTATATCAGTTTCCAGGACCCAGTTGGAGAATGGGATCTTTTTTTGAGTGTGTTTAGGGATCATGATTTTGGATTTCAATGGGTTGATGGAAAGGCCATTTTTTCTGGCATATTCTCCCAAGCCTGTCAACAGCTGCTGCAGACCAATTGCCGTCCTATCAAGCAGTACTATGTCGCCTGCGTAGGCCAGCCAATGGATCTTTCTTCCATTGATCACATGGCTGGTCAACGCGAATGTTTCTAGGGAGACACCCATGTCCGCTAGAAACAGATTGAAAAAAGTGGGCGCGTCCAGACATCCTTGCCGTACTCCTCTCTCCACTTTAATTGGGGCTGAAAGGTGACCTTGGTCATCCAGGCGCACTCTTGGTGAGGTATCCCTGTGAAATTCCATTACCACTGTCAGGAGTGATTCCGGGATCCCCCATATTTTCAGTTTTCTCCACAGATGCGCTCTGTTGACCTGGTTGAAAGCATTCGACAGATATACCCACACGCCATAAAGCAGAAATTCACCCTTAACCATTGTTTCTTCATTTACCAGATTCAGAATGAGGCAGTTCAAGGTAGTGGAGACGCCTCATCTGAAGCCTGTCTGGTGGCAAGAAAGAATGTGTGCAGTATCTACCCATTTGGTAAGATCCCTCAGTAGCAATTTCATAAAGATTTTGCTTTCTATATCAAGGAGACGATGGGGCAATAGTTTGCCGGGTCTAGTCTATGGCCCCACCCCTTGAAGAAAGGTATGATTATTGCGGTCTTCCATGAGGGAGGAAGTTGGCGCTGGCTAAGTATTTCCTTAAAGAGATGATACAAAAGTCTAGACCATAATGCTGGTTCATTTTTAAGTACTTGATAGGTCAGGCCATACGGACCGGCCGCTTTGGAAACTGAAGACTTAGCTATAATGTCCAAAATATTGTCTTCCTCGAACAGCAGGTGCCATGCTACTTAAGGGTGGGCAGTGTCCTTTAATTGGCCTGGATATTTGAATATTTTAGGAAGGTGAGCCACCCTTTTAGCTTCAGGTACTAAAAAGTGTACTGCTGCAGTTTTTCTCCAGCTATCTGATCACAGACCAGATGTTTCTGGTATTGCTTTCACTTAACAACCGCAGCATAAGTTCTCCGTCTTGATGCATCCGGAGCATTCTTTGATTTTTGGACCAGTTTTAACGAAGGATTGCCGTGCCTTTTTAACTTCCAACTTGTATTGGCTCACGCTGAGGTGCAGGGTTTTTAGGCTCCTGATTTTGAGTCTAAGGGCCCTTTTCCTATCCCGGGTTTCTTCAACAAAACAATGTACATGGATACATTGTTTGCCTCTCCCAGGTTCACTTGGGGGAAGGACCGACCATAGTGATTTGACAAAGTTTTCCAGAGAACAGTAATCTAAAAGGGTGGATTCAGGTATATCTTTTAATCTACTGTTTAATTGTTTTCCTTCATGCATGTGTTTAGCCAAATGTATTTTGCCTGAGTGAATGCCTATTATTTATTGTGGATAAAATTCTGCAGCTGATAGTGACAGATAAGGGAAAGAGAACTCGAAGCGTGAGTGGTCACTTAAATCGTCCTGTTTAACAACAATAGAAGAGCGCCAGGAAAGAAAGCCCGGGGGGGGGGGACAAAGATGTGATCCAAAATAGATGAGGACTGGCCATGATGCCACATAGCAATGGCATCTGAGTCTCCCTCTGATGACATAATTAGCATTTTCAACCCCCAAGTGTCCAAAAGGTTAAGCAAAATTCAACCCTTCTTAGTTAACCTTTTTGGGGGTGGCTTCTCAGAATCCCTAGCCATATGGTATCAATCAGTGTTAAGGTCTCCTGCAAAGATTATGTTAGCGTCAGCATGGTTCAACTTAATTAGTTCCAATAATGAGGACAAAATTGCCAAAACATCCAAAAGTTCGGAGCAGGCGGGGTTCCAGTAGATGTTAATAATAATTAACACAGGGTCTGGCATGACAAAGTTCAAATAGACTTTGCACGCCTGGATGGCTATTACGTTGTTAAAGAAAGGGACTATATATTTGATTGAAAGATTTTTAAAAGCCATCAATAGACCCCCTGAAGGTCTGCCCATCACTTTTTGAGGCAGAAAGGTAGAATAATGTTTAACCCTCGATTTCCACAGGATTGACCAACCATGTTTCCTGGAACAAAATTGTATCATTTAACACAAAAAGGCTCTCAATCATGGATCTGGATTTAAAGACGCTGGGAACTCGCGTGTTCCAACATGCCACTTTAAAGGTGTTTTTGGTAAAGTGACGTTGCTCCCACCCCCAGTTTCTACAGAATTTGCGTGAGAAGTTCTGGGACAATTGCCAGGACATTTTCCTGAGCAGGTGCTCCAATAGCAGACTTCCTGTCGTTTAACTCAGATCTCTCCGAGATCAGTCTTTCCCCTGGGCATTGTACTTTGAATCTATCCCATTCATTTTTCAGCCTTGCTTTCTTTAGTCTCCACTGAGATAGGTGAGACATTTAGGCCATATTTCTCAAGATTTTTCGATGCATTCAAGATGACCATTTTCGCTTTCCTTGATGTGAAGCAGACTTATGCCATGAGGCAATTGCCAGCTTGCAGAAATGTCACTATCTCTATATCTTCTGATGCCATAAGATAAAGGCTTGGCACTTTTTTGAGCTGTGTCAGGATCACATTAGAAACGTAAATGACCCAAGCAGAGGTTCACCGTGCGATCCATGAACTACCACTGAATAAATCCCCAGGCCCTGATGGTTTTCCGGCATCCTTTTATAAAATGTATAGTGAAATTCTAACCCCAAAATTGACAAATTTATATAATTCCTTTGAGCAATCAGGTGGTAATACTCCCTCCATGAAAGAAGCAAGAATTATACTGCTCACCAAAATGAGCAAAGGCCCAAGTAATTGCCTCTCGTACCTTCCGATAGCCTTAGTAAATGTTGATGCCAAAATCTACACAAAGGTTTTGGCCAATAGAAAGGAAGTCCAGACCAAACAGGATTTATAAAATAGCGACAGACACATGATAATACCCAGAGGGTGTTTCATATTCTGGAGAAAACTGAAAAGAAGAAGATCCCAGAGGTCCTTGTCTCATTTGACGCAGAAAAGGCCTTCGACCGGGTCGAGTGGTCCCTTCTGTTTCGCATAGTGGGAAAGATGGGATTCAGCCCAAAATGTATAGCTAAAATTTAAGCCAATTACAAATACCCTACGGCGAGATTAAGGGTAAACTGGCAACTTCGCTCCGCCATCTCCCTGAAAAGCAGGACAAAACAGGGGTGTCCTCTATCACTCCACTTAGAACCACTACTAGAATTTGGAGCCATTGCACATAAAATCATGGCATATTCTGATGATATGTTACTTATGACGGCAGATCCTCACAATACATTGCCAGCGGCTATGCAAGAATTCAGGCAGTTTGCCAGAGTGGCAAGCTTAAGAATAAAAAATGAAAAGTCAGAGGTCTTGAACCTATCCCTACCGGCAGCAGAGGTGAAATCCTTTAAGCTAAATACACAATCAGGGTGGGCGAAAAAAGGGATAAGGTTGCTGGGAGTGACCATAACCCCCACAATAAATGGGTTATCAAAGGCTAACCACCTCCACCTATGAAAGGATATTGAATCACACTTGCTCAAGTGGGGCCCCCTTACCGTCTCCTAGTTAGAAAGGATCAATTCAGTAAAAATGGTTACTCTCCCTAGGGCTCTGTATTGCTTCTATTCATTATCAATACGGGTTCAAGTGGCATTTTTCCAGAAGTTGCAATGGGCGATAAGTTTATCTGGAACAATAAACCCCCAAGGGTATCCCAACGTACATAAATGATCCCAACTGGACAGGGCGGGTTAGGTCTCCCGAATTTCACAAAATACTACTAAGCTGCACAAATACGGGTCCTAAACGAATGGTTTAGGGGGGACACAGAGAAACAATGGCTTCAAATGTAAGGGGTGCTGGGAGGCCAATGTCTTAGAGACGTTCTCTGGTTGCTGAGACAGGATCGTCCTCCCAACATACACTTCAGTACGATCACGGGGCCTGTAGAATACATTTGGGATGTAATAGTAAAAAGACATCACCTAACAACATATCCCTCTCCTCTTACGCCCTTGTTTATTAACCCACAATTTATTCCTGGTCTTGATCCCAACGCATTTGAAGGGTGGAAGCGTGAGGGCTGTGAGACAAAGACATGTTTCAAGTAAAGGACGTAAAATCATTCATACAATGCAAACAAGATTTTGCCTTGCGAGAAACCTCCTGGTTTCAGTACTTTTAAGTTAGGCACTGGATTTTAGCCCCACCTGTCGGGAATGCAGCAGTAAGAGATCTAACTTTGTTTGCGAGATATGTAACTTCTAATCCAGGTAATAAAGCATTGATCTTGAATTTATATCTACTACTGGTAGACTACAATACCAGGGAGGCAATAAAGTACATACAACAATGGCACAACACTCTGTGAGAGGAATTATCGGTGGAAGACTGGGAGGTATTGTGGAATAGGATACCGAAACTCACCAGATCGCTCCAACTGAGAGAATTTTGGTTTTGTGCAATGGCACTATACGCCTGTTCATTTGCAGAGAATGCTACCATCTGTTTCTGATAAATGCTGGAGGGAGCGTGGTGGGAAGGTGGGGGATTGGGAACATGTCTGTTGGAGTTGTCCAATTTTGCAGTAGTACTGGGACGAAGTTAACAAATATATGGTTGAAATATTTTCATTGAGGCTTCCTCGGACTTTGAGATCATGTCTGGTGTGTGTTGATAAGAACCTTAGACAGTAGTCGAGATCTGTTGTGAAGGCTTTTGTTATATTACAATTATCCGCACTGTTGGGGGTAGCTCAAAGATGGAAAATGAAAGAACCATCACGAATCACTGACTGGCTCTCCAAAGTTTGGAATTTTTTGGCATTTGAATGGTTAATGTATTCCATACAGGGAGCTTGTGCTGACTTCACTAAGGACTGGATTGTGATCCTGAACTTTCTACAAAAAGACGATATTGTTAGACATTGTCCTCAAAAGCTGCGCATTTTAGGTGTTTCTTGAAAAAGTGGTAATACAATCTGGTCTAGATACTTGATGTTTTATGTATGCACACTTGTTTTGGGAAGGGGCGATGACAAGGTGGGGCTCTATTGGGGGGGCTAGAGGGAGGGACATTGGTTGGTTGCAACACTGAACATTTCTAATAAAAACAATGGAAAAAAAAGAGACAAGTACCAACAATACATATATTATTTTCTTACAAATCAAAGCCATTCACATTAAAATTTAAAATTAGAATTTCTAATCATTTTAGCCGCAAGTCAGTCAAATTTCTAACAATATCCCAACTATCTCAGTGGTTAAAAACATTTCATTTCCAGCATTCAATCTATCCCACATACTATCCGTATCCATAAACAAACTCTTCGTGAAAAAGCACCTCAAGTATTTTGTTCAGACCACTGCCAATCCTGTGAAATGTACCATTATATGCAGCAAGCTCTGTATACCATCTGCTTGACAAAATCCACTTTTCTCCTAATTTAAAACAGTATTAATTGATCTAGCTGATATAACTTCCCCAGTCGGCAGAAGGTTTAAACAAAATCATAAAAATTGCTTACGATAAAAAGGAGATGGATATTGCTCAAGATACTTGGGCAGCATTCCTAAAGGTTTTTCTATTTGAGAAAATGCAGAATGTAAATGATAACTCCTAATCTTATCGATCGTGTCTCTATCCAATCTTTTTCGTGTTTTACCTGTAAAGGATTTACCTGAAGGTCCTCAAGTGATTCCCCACAGGCAAAGTGTCGACTCTGCTAGTCAATCCATCTTTAGCAAGAATGTAGAGGTTTTCATACGTAATATAATCTATAAGTCTTCATACAAAGAAGCATTTGTTGGAAAAGTGATTTTTCTATACACTGAAATCATGCACCAATTAAACCATGAACATAGGGACTATAGGCCAAGCTTGAAATGCAAGGATGCAATTAGGACAGAAGTTGGCAGATTGAATGTCTTTTTCCAGATTCTAACCTCAAGTCTATCCCAAGGCATCTCATAGAAAGAAGGTTCAATTTCAGTCCCATATAATAATTTTGGTATTCCTTTCCTGACATAAAATCATATTAATGGCTTTATAATAAATTTACAAAACTTGAATCTTCTTCAATTGATATATTAATTGGTCAGATTTATTTTCTATACGTTTTATCTGATAAAACATTTTTGGTTGCGCCGTTGTCAAAAAGCCTAAATAGGTGATAATTTGTATCAAATCAATTGTGTTTCCATCAATATGCCATTTAATTTTCTCTGTTTGTTTGGGAAACCTTACAAAATAAATCACATTTGACTTCAATTGGTTAATTACCAGTTCATTGTTATATGCATATTTGGCTAAATCAGTTAACAGCCTCTGGAGACCACTCTGGGTGGAGTCTAACAGCGCAACATCATCCGCACATGCCAGCTAGCTAATATGCGCTCCCCCCAATTTCGGACTCAAAAAGGCAGCTGTTGCTAATGTCTCTTGCAAGTCTGCTAAGTACAGATTACAGAGGCATGGCGCTAATATACATCCTTGTCTAAGACCTTTTGTGATGTTGATTGGATCAGTAAAGTGACCTTCTGCATCCAATCTAATTTGAATTTGGGTATCTGAATATATATTTTCTAAGAAGTCCAACAGGGGAGTAGGTATTTCCCATTACCTCCATTTTTGCCACAAGATCTGTTAGTTATGGTGTTGAGGGTTTTGGAGAAATCGATCATTACTACATATAGGGAAGCCTGCTTGTTTGTCCCAACGATATTCCTCAATGTAGACATTACTAAACCATTTAGTGTAGTCCCCATATTCCTCCGAAAACCTCTCATATTTTTAGAAAGGATTGTCTTGTCAATGATCCACTCCTCCAACTTTTCTAAAATGAAGGCAGCAAATATCTTACTGTCTGCATCAAGATAGGTGATCGGCCGGTAGTTCATTGGATCCAGCCGATCACCCTTCTTGAAAATTGGAATGATAGAGAGTGTCCAAGTGTCAGCCAGATTTCGGCTAGCCATGATGTCCTCAAATGACAAACAGCAGCTCTGTCCACACTTCTTTATTCATCTTTAAAATGGCATTTGTAAGCCTGTTAAGGCCTGCCGCTATGGAATTGCAAGCCAGAGCTATCAAACGTACAATATCAGCAACTTCAAAAGTTATCTTCCCGGATGTTCTCTTAGACCAGCCCCCCCACTTTATTATATATACCATTCATGTTCTCCCAATGACTACGCCAACTGCTTTCACTTACTATGCAACTTTGTAGTTCCTTTTGTGATAATTAGGCACCATAAACTGCGAATATTATTTAGAATCAAAATATTTTACATTCTTTCTCCATCTTTTTAAAGCATTTTATGCCAATGTGTTCAGAGCCAATTTGTATGCATTTGTCCCACTTCTCTTTTCCATATTTTAAAGGAATTATTATCCATCATAGATAATCTAAGCGGTCTTAATTGCTGTATGAATATTTTTTTTCACCCAGACTGCTTTATCAAATGCATCTTCATAGGTCTGTATTAAAGAACTGCAACACACTTGTTCCTCTGTGTCCCATAGAAAAGATTTAAACATCCGACTAGTACATCCTATCTACAATACTTCCTTTGCGTTCATAGTGGCATAATTCTCTAGTTTTCTAAATAAACTACCCCCTTTCCAGAAGCTTTTAATCCAATTTTTCCCCAAGTTAACCAAGTACTGTAGTTATTACCCAATGTGGTCGTAATTGTGATGGCCATTGTTCCTATTAGCATATTATGATCACTAAGTAAAGTTTCCCTCACCATGAAGCGAGTACATATCTCAAACAAAGATCTAGACATAATCATGTAGTCAATGACAGATGACCTAGAACATCTTTTCCATCCTACATGTGAGTCCAAATCCCATACTATATTTCCATTTTTCAAGAGAAGGTCCCATTCAAGAAACAAGGTATTCCATTTTTTCTTATTCAAAGAGGAAGACTGTTTGACCAATTATGTATTGATGGCTCCTAGAAGGATTATATTTGCATCATTTGTGGACAACCACTCACCTAGAAGTATTGACATTGCCTCCAAAAATATGTCTAGGATAGTCGCAACCAAATCCCAATATAGATTAATAATAAGCACACTGGTACGAGTGCCCTGGAGCATAATATCTGTTTGTATTGCCGGTATACCTGGAGCATTATCGGAAATGATGGTTGCATTCATAACTTTGGAGTTTCTTGTGTCAAATAGGAGCCCACCAGAAGGCCTTCCAGCCTGAGATTTATTGTCCTCTTGCTGCATGATAATAAAACCATCAATAATGATTTTATTTAGAAGCCACGTTTCTTGAAATAGGATCAAATCATATGTATTGAAATTCGATTTCCTACTCATGACACATAAAACTGTTATAGTCTCTAGTATTCCAAGTTAGTATATTACATTATTTTGTGGTTAGAGGCCTTTTACTGGTATGCTATTCTTTGCTGATTCACGTTGCAAAATACCAAGCAGCCAAGCCCATCTTTCTTGTTATTCAGATTCCCTTGCGTGGCTACTGATGTCTTAATATTTTCCCACCACTTTGTTTATTTGTACAGTGTTCAACCGCCGATGCTGTACCCATACCAGATTTCTGCCTATTACACATACCATTAGATGTTGCATCGAGATACTTTTTCTCGGTATCCATTTTGCAACCCAATTTTTCAAATTTCACTCGTTCTAACAAGATAGCCCTTGTTACAAATACTGATTTTAAATAAACTTCAACTAAGTCTGTCCTCACTTCATCAATAAAGCTAATATAGTCGATATCAGAGGTAGACACTCCACCTAGCATTGGGACCTCATGTAATAGTTTCAAGATAATGAAACAATTAATTGCAATTTGTGATATAAACTGTGGATCCAGTTAGCAATGCAATGTTTTGTTTTCACAACCTTTCTTGGCTATCAAGCTATTATTCAACCCGTTTTCTGGTCTCAAACAGTCAAACAGCCCCCTACCCCCAGCTGTGGTATGATTACAGACTTAGAAGAATGAGCGACTGGTTCACGCACATTACTTCTACATTGATTTTTCTCATCACCTTATACTACCATGGGTGCCTCGGGACGTGCTAGCAGTGAAAAGATATCATGAGAATAAAGTGGTTGGATCAGACAAAAATACTTACCTCAGACCCCCATTGACAAAGACAGTCATGATAAAGGCAAAGCTTTTGTCCTTGTGATATTCTGAAGGAGATGTGGTCGGATGTTGTGACCTAGGGGGCAGGAGCGCGATCCCTTTCTTGTGGCCCACTGGGTGTTGCTTCTTTGAGTTTTTAACGATGTTATGCCGTTGCCAATCGCATTCATAAGGGTTTCAGCCAATAAAGTAAGTATTAGATTTGAGTGAAATGTTCAAAGGCCTTTTGAAGGATGGGAGTAGTCCTGCACCGCATTCTGTATGCAAGTGTAAGACATTGGCAATGCCAACAGTTTGGGCTTTTGTGTAGGCATTGCCAAGGCACTTGCCAGGCGCGGTCGTAATGGTATTAACTGGTAGCAGGTGCAAAATGGTGGGAGCAAGAACCTGGGCATATAATAACAGTACCTGAGAAATGCCACTTGTGCACAGGTCAGGGATGTTGGCTTTGCCAGTGTTTGTTTGTGACAGGACTTCGGAGCAGGTCACACGGAATGCCTATGGGTCGAGTGGCTCTGGGATGACCTGGTTAAGAAATTTTTATTGCACCAGTAGCGGTTTGCAACTCCAATTGAGCTATTGGCTCTCAGAGGACGGCTTTGAGGAACGCGCTGGCGGGGAACTTCGGGGCAAGGTTTGTTGATGGGGCCTGGTTGGGGTGAGATCGGGGAGTTCCCATGAGCGAGGGCGTTGCTGGGAGGTTTGGAGGGGGCGCTGGGGAGGCTGTAGCCCTGTGTCTTCTTTTTGTTATGGCCCTGGATGGAGGCTCAGGGAGCTGTGGGCCCTGTCACAGAACTGTGTGTAAAGGTATGTTATTTTATGAGTTGTAATGTAACAGACACATGAACCCTCCATAAGTAGCATTTTCTGTAAAGTCCTGAATTGACGCAATTCACGGATGATGGTTTGAGGGCCACTTTTTGGGGGCGCAGGGTGGGCCACTTTTTGGGTGCGAGGGGTGGGCCAATTTCTTTTCCCAGTCCGACTCTGGCAGTAAATTTACTGTTCGGCAACTTATCTACGATGCTGAAATATGACCTAATGGCTGATCTGTACAGCTGTAAACATGCAAAATGAAATACCGCACACTCACTCACTAACTATAGAGTTCACAATAGATCATTCCCATGAAAGCATTTATCATTGCACGCTTGTCTGTGTGTGTGCAGATCAAATAGAATGACCACATGCCACAAAATGCATCAGAACATTAAGTAATTTTTATAATGTGTCTTTAATGTGACAAATAAACTTACCAATTACACACGGCAACAGTTATGCAAGGAACACATTTGTTAGTGCGAATGTGGAGAAAACAATTGCAAAAGGCACATCTCAAGAATAGAATGAACTGTAACCAGCACTGGCATCCCGACCTTGAAGTAAAGGACCTGGCAAAGTTATGCTTTATGAATATCCAACTATAAAATAAAACTTTGTAAATTCAGAACTGCATGCACTTTTAACATTGAAACATCACACATGAAATGATCCCCTCCTGACTGACTATCTGACAGCCAAATCCAGCACCGCTTCACTTTGAGCTGCGAAGGTGGAATGTGCCCTTTTGAAAAACACCAGTGTGTGTGCAGGAAGCAATGTTACATTTGTAGTTAGTAAAACTGTCGTTTTCGAGGGGAAAAATACTGGGCTGAACGGATGAGCAGACATGAGCTAAGCAAGGGGAGGGTTTTTTTGAGTGACAGTGGGACGTTTTAAAAAAAAACTGGAAGAGGGTGTGAGTAAGACGTGCAGAAGTCGCTTGGGAGACATCCACTGACATCCAGGTCATGTCCGAGAGCTGGGCTGAGGCAGTGCTGGCAGCTGCTAGGATCGTGACATCCCTTATCAGTGGCTTGCCAAGAGAGCGGTTTTTCACAGTCAGCAGTGCAAGGAATGTCATCAATTTCTAGGTAATTATGGTTTGAATGAAACCACACAGCTGATAACTGCCTGCATGTTTAAAACTCTATTGCAGAAGAGCATTTTCCAAAAATCATTTTCAGGTTATTTCATCTGGATCCATTTGCATTAATTTGTTAATGACATGTTATAGGTTACTGGGAAGGGATCGTTAGTTCATATTATTATTTAGATATAGTGCAAACCAGACCGATGAAATGTTACCCTGAACTGTAACATTTTTAAAACGTGCTCACTGCAAGAATATGTGCATTTCCATTTATGATGTTTTTATTTCTACATGAACCCCCCTACCAGTACATATGCATGAACCCCTGTACCTCACAACCCCCAGTTATCCCTACATACTCACTCCTTTTTTCTACTGCCGGGATTCACTGGACATCACCGCAGGAGAAAACAAAATCAAACGCTTTAAATGTATGTGGTGCTCCCAATTGAAATGTCTCCCTCCCCATTGTCAACAAAACCAGGATCAACATTTGCATCTTAATGGTGAGAACGATCAACCATATCAAAATCAGTATTATTGGACCTGCCAAAATCACTAAACCTCTTTCAACCCATGTCCCCCAATTGAACCTATCCGCCTCTATCAAACATGGACTGCTCACAGTAATATTATCCTTCTTCAGATTCATCCTTACTGTATGTACATTTTTATGCTTGAGCAAGAACTCCACATCTGGATCAAAGGGAAATGTATTTTTCTGAAAGAAACTCAATATTTTCTACCTTCCCCTCCCACAAATCACCATCAGCATGAAACAGGGTCAGCCCGCCCACCCACCAATCCCACTGTATCCTTTGAGACAGACATGTAAAACACATTATGCTGCAACTGTTTTACAATGAAAGATCCATGGTTAAGATGAGTAACTGTATAATTTTTCATTGAGGTACTCACTAACCACGTATCCTTAATTCGATGGTCCAAGGAACCTCCTCAGCACTTTACACTCTTCACACCGAATTCCCAAAACTTTGCTTACACGTTTCATGCGGGTCTGTGAATATATAGCAGGGACCTCCTCCTCAAAGGGCCAGCAGCAATGATTTTCTTCCACAAGAAGAGAAAGCAAAAATAAAAATTTCCGAGGAACACTTGGTCGGCAAGTCTATCTCCTCACGCTGGCAGTCCCCCAACACTTTGCTTACAAACTTCGTTCTAGAATGTCAAAAAGCAAAGCTGACAGGAATGTCTTTACTAAATTGAACCACAAAAAGAAGACTGGTCGCATGCTGGCACCCCTCAAACAGGACAATGTTCTGATTTACGAAATAGAAGTCCTGTTGGACGACTGCAAAATAAATCCATGAGGCAATGCGAAAGCGGCTATGCAAACCCTTACTGAGAAACTAGGATCCCTAGGGAAGACTGGGCAATTTAAGTTACATTTTGGCACCACGAAAACAGGATCTAAAAGTGGTGGCAAATATTATGATTTATTTTAAAATCTGTTTATTAGTAAGTACGATTTTAATACATAAACAGTTTGGATCTTTATACAATGTAAACAGAAATGCTATTGTTTACATAGCTTATGAAAAGAAAAGTATAACAGTAAACAAAAATATCCTAAAGAAAACCAAAACAGGGCATCCTAGATTCCTTGGACTGGTGTTCAGATAGGGGACAGTTCACGCCTGTGGTGCATCCTTAATCATAGGGCCATCTTAATACAGAATCCATATGAGAAGGCGTTATGTTATATTATGATAATGTCTAAAGCACGCGGCCGCCCAAAAGCATCATGACTCTGGAGAGGGAAAAAATAATAGTGCTCAGAACAAATATGTTTTTACCGCTCTTCTAAAGGCCAAGTAAGCAGAAAAGGCATGGCCCCCGATGCGGGCACGCCGGAAGTAGGGCGCACGCAGCAGGTCAGCTGATGCAGAGCGCAGACAGCGCTTGGGGAAGTAACAGGTAAACTTCAGGCAAAGATATTCCGCTCCCTGGTCATGCAGCGCCCGGTGGACGATACAGATCGCTTTAGATCCAATGCGCTGGGCCACCGGCAACCAGTGCAAAGCCTGTAGGACCGGGGAGATATGGGCCCCAAACGGGGACCCTGTAGCCACATGCATAGCAAGGTTTTGTAAGCATTGGAGTCATTGGACTAACCCTTTCGCTGTGCCAAAAAAAAGGGAATTACAATGGTCCAACCGACTCAACACCAACGCTGCCACAACTGGTTGACAAAGGGACACCGGCCGCATAGGGAGCACTTTCTTAAATACCTTAAGCCGGAAATGACCGGTCCGACAGGCCGTCGCTACCTGGACATCCATAGATAGGGATGCAAATAGATTTTCACCACTGGAATGGGCAGAGGGCCAAGAGAGACAGGCCAAAAGGAAGACACCCAAAGTGAAGGATCAGGGGATGGGGGAGGGGGGCACCACCAATACCTCAGTCCTGTCTCCATTCAGCTTTAGCCAATTGTGGTTGATCCACTACCCCACGGCCACCATGCAACGCTGCAAGAAAGCAGGTGTGGGGGGGAATTATCAAGAGCATCCCATACAGGTGAGAATTCAGTTGGGTACATGATGAAATAGAGTAATCCACTAATCCACTGTTCACTGCGGTTTGTCATTTGATGAGTGGAATATCGCCAGTAGAAGAGCGCTCCATGCCTTCACATTATCTGTGGGCTCCCTCAATCCAACCCTCAAAGCCATATACTAAGCAGTAGTCTCTGCGCCACTTCACCTTGCAAGATCTTGGTTCCACAAACAGTATTGTGGCCCCCTTTCAATTTCCAGGTCATTGCTATGCGTCGCTTAGTGTCATGATCTCTGCTTCCAAAAGGTCAGGGTTTTCCCAACTCCCTTGGAAGCAGATCCATAACCCAGGTTCCGAGTGCCAACCAGTCCCAATTGGGACCTTTTGGACCCAGTCCTGGCGCCAGTGGCACCAGGCTCATAAATATGCCCAGTCCCAGCGCTGGAAGCGCCGGGCTCATAATGCTTGGGTGGACTTACCTGCAGCAGACCATGCTGCTTACTTGCCTGCCAGTTGAGCCTCTGATCCTCTTCTGTTTGGAACTACTTTTCCTGTTGGGTGGGGCAGGAGCCACTCCCTAGATTCAGAACACTGGAACTCTTCTGGAAAGCAGGAACTCTTTTCTTACCTAGTCGTGGCTGTGTAAGGAGACACCTAAGCACTACAGGAGGCTATTTAAACCACACCCGATGGATGAATCTTGCTTTGCGTTATTCTGCATCCTCTGCAGCAGAACGCTCATCGTGTCTTCTGCATCTGATCCTGGGCCTAAGGAAAAAGGCTTACCATCCTGAATCCAGTCTTCAGCAACACCTATAAAGACAAGAAAGAACAGGTTAGCATTACGGTCTTCAGTGACAGCGCTTCACTTACCTAGTCCATCGGCTGTCACCAACGCCTCGCGCTGCATTCCGGCATCTGAAAGACAAAGGCTTACCTACTCTTCGTGCGCTGCGGAGGTCTTCACACTGCATTCCGGCATCTGAAAGACAAAAGCTTACCAACTCTTCGCACGCTCCGGAGGCCTTCGGCGCTGCATCCCGCATCTGAAAGACAAAACAAGGTGCGTTTAAAGACATTGGGGAACTTTAATACTCACGTGCCATTACTCCTTTCCACATCTAACCCAGTGGGTATTCCGGCACCCTGCAGCCGCTCCGAACTTGTACCTGCAAAATAAAAAGACAGTTAGAGCGCATCGTGAAGCAGGCAACAAGCGCTTACTTACGTGCTTCCAGGCGCTTCTATTCATCACACGGGCTCCATCTTCAACTCACTTCAGCCCGTCATCCGCCATCGCCGGAACCCTGCAAAACAAGAAACATCATTACTAAAGACTTTAAAGACATTAGAATTACTCGAAACTTACCATTCATGCAGTAAACGACGGACAGCAGTCCTCTGAAGTCAAGAGGCCTGCTCCCCTTATCCAGTGAAGAAACTGGTTACAGCACCCTGCCCCGAGGCAGATGGAGAGCACGGCGTTCACTTACTTAAGGTGAGAGCGTTAACCTTTGGGGTTCTACAGAAGAAGAGAAAGAGAAGAAGAGAGAGACATTCAATAACCCAGTTCCTTAATCCCATATTTTCTATCTGCAGACATCTTACCCTTCGAGTCAGACATACAGTGCACAGAGGTCCAGCCCAAAGAGCCAGCCGTGTGTTACACATCACCTTTGAAGATACGGTATACGCCCAGTCAAGACCGGCGCCTCTACGGGAATCAGGTGAGCGTTACACTTAGCTTAAACACATGCTAAATCCATGAATTTAATAAACGTTCTCTATTTATCTGATCTGGGATACGCGCCCAACGAACAATCCACTGGATCTTAGCTGTAGCACGTGACCCCAGCATTAACACAGTTTTTATCTGATGCCAGAAAGCATGCACCCGCACACAGTGCCAAAACATATGGATCATAGCTGCATCATCCATACTACAGCACGGGCAAAAAGGTGGCACAGTAGGGTCGAATTTAGCCACTTGATTAGGTATCATGTACGTTCTATGGAGTATATTGAGTTGCAATGAGCCTCGCATTGCACAAAACCTTCTTAACAAAAAGCAATGCTGAATCCCACTGGGTGTCATTCAATTCCCTCCCCAAATCTGCCTCTCACAATGCTTTCAATCTCATATTCTCTGCACTCCCTGCAGGCCTCAATGCCCTGGCAAGTCTGCTGCTGTTCCTCCGTTCCCTTTTTGCTTGGGCCTTAAATGTATGAAGGAACATTGTTTCCCTGCTGTGTGCGTTCATCATATCTACTATCTGGAACAGTGAAGCCCAGGGCTGAGCATGTCACTGTGTTCGCTGAGTTATGTCTCCTATGTAAAACTACATTAGGTGGGTTTTCGCACCTTTCAGTAAATGCCTTCACTGCACTTTATGGCATCCGTGGAGCTCTGCATCTTATATCTATTGTCTAGAGACATCTCCCTCACTTGTTACTTAGCGCTATGTATGGCATTCCATGGGCCTTAACTGGGCGCATGTAAGCAATGTGGCTGTTCATGAATCCTTATCAGATTTAACAACTCTCCTTGTAGAGTCCACCATCTGCTTCTCAGATAACACCTAATGGTGTGAATTCAATGCTCACACCTAATGGTGTGCAGTTAAAACAGGCAGCTATCATCGTTTGTGGTTTGCTCATCTGCCAGAACAGGAAAGCACCACTTCCTGGATCTTGGTGAGGCCAAGAATATTCATCCAGCAAGTGTGTGCACTACCTTCTTGTGAAAACGTGTGCTGTATGTTTGACTAACATTCTTCAGCTATCAATGGCTGCAGGCCGCATGAGAGAAAGCGGTCTTAAATTAGGCTTGTTTTGATGTCATTTCAGTTTGCCATCAGTTTCCTCTGACTCACCGGCTGTGCTGAACCCATTGGCCTCTCTGATCTTTGGAGTCAAGGATAGTACCACGGTAGCCAGATTGCCTCTCTGCCTGCGTTATCAATGTGGGAGGCCCCCGTGTACTGTTCACATCTGCTGCTCCACGCGCCAGCTATAACTCCCGGTCTTATGATTTCCCTTTTGGAGGCTTTGCGGGCATGAGTCAAAAAGGGCAATTTCCCCTTTGTCGTCATTCCAGGTCTCGCTTCTTTCTCCTCCGTTTGAACTGCTGGTTTGGTGTAGCTGTCGCCTCATCCGTTCGACGTTGCTCAAAATGTGCTTTTGTGGTCCGCCTTTTATCCCTGTGGGGAGGTAAAGGGCCGTCAAGTGTGCGTGGTTATTGTCAATTGCCTGACTCTACCTGACCCCTGTTTTGGGACATGTCAGGTAAACAGCTCTGGTGTTAGTCCGTTGTCTGTTACAGAGGGAAGAAAGTGTTTGTGTGGGAAAAGAGGGTGGGAGCTTCTAAATATCCTACAGGGTAGGATGGGGAAAAGGTGTTACAGCGAAGGGCATACCACGTCTCAACCCTTAGTGTCCCACCTCCACTCCCCGAAGACCCCTTGCACCCAGGTGATCCTCCTCCACTGGTCTACCCCCAGGAACCGGATGCAATACACTAGCGATTGCTGTGTCCTGGCCACCTGGACAGCAGATCCTCGGGGACCAGTAAGTGAGACACCCTTGGGTTTGTTTCTCACATGGGCCACTGATTGGCTACCGGTGGCGGCCACCTCTGCTGTGAGTGGTATGCTCTCTCCACTGAAAATCCCAGGAACAACTTTCCTCTGCCGACTTCTTGTAGTATCAAAATCTCAATGTAGGACTTAGAGTCTGGGCCCTCTGCCGCCTCAGGCAGGCGTAACACGTATGTTATTTATTTGCAACCTGCCTTCTGCATCCTCAGCGTGTGCTTCTAGGGCAGCATTCTTCACTTCACTCTCGATTCCTGGTCTGTAGTTGCCGACACAGTTTCTTGCAGCATGCAGATTCCGTGGCCGTGACCCTTTCCGCTAATAATCGTCCGTCTTGCCTCAGGAGCTGTAAATCAATTTGAACTTTCTTGATTTTGCCCTACAAAGAGGATCTCGAAACAGCTGTTGCAGCCAGGATCTTTCTTATTGGGTTTCCTGTTGTACCAGTGGTGGATCTGCTTTCTCTGCACTACCTGGCAATGCTGGGTCACGATATGTCACCTGGGCCGCAAAAGACTCCATGAGTGTACCTTTGTTGCCCCCTTTCTGCTTGGGGCCCGGCATACCAAGGCACTCAGGACATACTCCTCACAGACCCCAATGGGCTGTAAGGCAATATAAGTGGGGGACAGTGTAAATATGGAAGCGTCCAGCTTAAAAGGATCAGAGCAGTGGTGCAGGATCACGCCAGCTAGCACGCTCTATTATTTTTCCCAAGAGAGCAAAAGAGCCAGTGACACAATACTGACACAGCACATCCCACGAAGGCGGCACCACCAGTACATTTTCAAAAACGTGTCTCAGCCATACAGCAAGCAGCAATCTCATAGTGAGGCGGCTAGCTTAATGGCAAGCACATGTAGTGTCCCCAGATCAGGCAGTCTCCAATATGCTGTATTCTCTTCGCTCACCGCTCAATGTTAAGCCACTACACTCGTGTTTACTGAAAAATTATCCAGAGGACTCTGTTCAGTTATAACATACCAAACATATGTATTAAACTTGATACAAAATTTGAAAAATGAAGTAATTATGTATAAATCACCACTTGAATTCACATTTAAGTTGCAGGAAAGGCAAAATTTAAAACATTGCAGATAACCAAACTCATTTCTGCAATACAGTTCAATTATTGATTAACATACATACTCATACACACATCTTCTTACAAAAGTGCATTCACAAAAATGTGTTTATATATAAAAAGGTATTCAATTGGCAACATGAACATTTCATAATATTTCAACAATTTAAGAACATGTCGTCAAATATTGGAATGGATCTTGCTAGTAGTTTCTGCAATTTCTTTGATCACATCAACAGTCTTCGGTTTCGACTTGTTGGAATTATTTAATCCACGTCTTCATCAGTGAATCCAAATTGTGTGCTAAAGCAAAGTATACACAAATTGACATTAATCCAAAAAGCAATAAACAATGAAAATAAAAAATAAAATTTATTTAAAAGTTCTTTGCTAAAAATACCCACAACAACCAAGTGCAACTAACGTAATCGATGTATGTGATAGAACAAATGGTTCATTACAAATCTCATATGCCTGGATGCACTCATTGGTGTTGATGCAGTGCCCTACATTTCTAAGTGCCTATAGGTTAGTGAGACCAAAGAGACCCGTGCCCTGTCGTGCAGCCACTACACTCGAACATGGCAATCCCCTCTCCAGACTAGCATACACTACAATATGACTTAGCGGGGGCATCCTAACGCCATTCACCTCCCCCCCACCACCCAACCAACCCCTAGTCCAGGTGTCGTATAGGCCGGCACCTCATATCTGCCCCCCCCCGCTCCCCCCTACCCTTTCTGCCGTGCCGGCCTTCCCTTCTCCATATTCCCTGTGCAAGCAATAATAGGCGGAGACAAATTGTACGATTGGAAGTGTTAATGCCACAGCAGCTTTATTTTGCATAAAGTCTTGGAGTTATCTTACATACGATCCGTAATTCACCACACCACAGGTTCTTCTACTCCGTGTGAGGTTACCTAGGGTCGCCCCCCCCTCTCCGTCGGCGTCGTGCGGACGCCTCCGGGGTACCCCGGCCCTGTCTATCTTCTCTCTACCCCGTGTTCATCTGTCGTTGATTGCCACTTGCCCCCATCCATATCGTTTAGTTCTCCTCTTAACTTTGGTCCATTGACCCAAATGCAGCTCTGCCCGCCCCCTCCCCTCTCTGCGTCCCCAAGGTCCCCTTCTATCTACCGCAGGCCGCCCCTTGGCGCCTTGCGACTGGCAAATTCCTATACAGACACCACCGACAGTGTCCCAATGCATCTCATACTTCCCATACATACACCGGGCCGGCCCCGACCTCCGGTGCCGACCCACCACTTTCTCCCTGCCTAAAAAGTCATCGACCTGCGATGTCCATATGTACTAGTGTCCCATACTACTTTGACTCACAGTCCCACCTTCTTCTCTAGCACAGCCTCTACTCGAGACCCTCATCCCCAAATTCCTTCCCCCCCCGGAGGGCTTCCCCTTGTATACCCTTTGTTGTATTTTTGAGCTTCGTTCTTTTGATCCCCCCCACCGCCCCTCTCTTTTGGGTTTGGAATGGTTTCCAAGACCCCTATCTCCCTCCCCTTTTTCCCAGGGCCTCCCCTGAGTCTAGTACTCCTGGGCACCGTAAGATCTAATCTGTTGGCTGTGCATTCCCCTATGGGCCTGACAGCGCTTTGCTACAGGGATCGCAATGTAACTCCTCCAAGACTCTCTGCGGGCTGCCGGCGGCAGAGAGTTCCCCCATTTTTTTATTTTATTTTTTTTTCCTTCCCGCATCTCATACCCTCCCCTGTTAATCTCCAGCTCAACCCCACCACCCCCCCATGCCCCTCCCCACCTCATTACCCGTGCCTCCACCTTGGCCGCCCCTTATGTGCAACCCACCTTCCTTAGTGCTTCTATCCATTCCAAGCACATCAGTGATGTCCCCACTTCCGAAAGGTGTGTTCTGTCGGATTCAAAGTACCCGGGTACCTTTAATGTTAGCAAAGGGTGTCTTACCCAAACCATTCCCCTGCTTTTCAAAAATCCCCCATCCTCCCATTGGTCTTCCGCCTCGATTCCTCTATCGCCCCGTGTCGTGCCGCCCCCCTCCATTCCATTCTGGGAATTATTTCCGACCACATGACTTCGGCCGCCTTGAATTCCCTGCCAATTCTGGTAAACAGGGCCCTTAACAGAGCGGATAGGTCCTTTCGTCCTCTTGCGACCAGGTCGTTGCCCCCTACATGTATCAGCACGACATCCGGAAAAACATGCATGTGCGTGGTCGTTTCCAGGGTGTCCCACAACTGGTTGCAATGGAGGCCGGCCTTGCCCAACCACCGTATCTGTGTTTGCCGAAAACCTAGGTTACCATCCCTGTGTGCAATCCGTGCTCTTCCTGCCGCCCGTGTGACGAAGGAATGGCCCACGATCCACACCCGTGCCGCATCTGGGAGGAAACATTAACATCCGATTACCTGGTGTGTCCCTCCTCCTGTTCTGCAGATTACCCCCACCCCCCACCCCGTGCCCCCCGTGTTTACAGGCGTACGTATACTTTGTATTTGTCGGAATCCCACCGGCCCAACCTCTTGACCACGTCCTCACCCATACCTTCTCTACTGGCCGTGGTTGCTGTGCCTATGCGGAACGAATGCGTGGAATATCGTGCCGGATTCTCCCCGGTTCTTTCTAACGTGCTGGCCAGTACCCTCCGGAACTGGAACTGCGTGGGTGGTGTGCCGTTGGCGTGTGTGAACAAGTACCCTGGTCCCTCTCTCCTTATCCCCAGGTACCCTTCCATATTTTTTACCGGACAAAATGCGTCTTGCCCCAGTCTCGCCAAGGCCAGGGAGCAGCCCCTGGCCCCTTGGTCGGTTTTTGATACCCTTATTTTGATGTATAGTACTTCATTCGTGATGGAGATGTCCCCCAATAGCAGCGCCCTATGTTCTCTATCGCCCTTAGCCGCGGCCACCAACGTCATGGGCCGGGTTGGCCGTGCCGTGCCAGCCTGGAACGACATGCCGATCTACGAGACAAATTGGTATGTGTCACATATTTGATGACGATCGTGTGTGATACTACTCATAATACTCTGTAACTCATGCCTGTCCCCCCCCTAACCACCCTACCCCCCCCATATCAGCACAAATAAATACGGCACCACCAGCGTGACCCTGCTCCAAACATGATGCTCTAGCCTTGAATAAAACACATCGCCATGTTGGCACCACCTCCCCCCATCGTGAATCCAACTTCCAGGAAAGCTCAAACCAATGGCATAAAGACTGGCCCGAGCCCATCCCGCACCCCAAGATACAATGTAAAGTTTAAATGCCTGCAGAAACGCCTTCCCAATCCTCGAAGTCATCCTTCCCCTAGAGAGCTCCGCCTGTTAACCACCCCGCACCCCACCCACGCTTTCCGTGAAACTTTCCTGAAACACGCCTTGTGCCATGCCACTGGCCCCCACTCCCCATTCCTTGTTTGTCCCCTCTGCTGGGTTTATTACATTTCCGTAAATGCCTAGACATGTCTCGATGCTCTGGGCTTGAATAAAACACTGTGTCTGTATCCCGGCAAGTGGATACCAACGCACAGTACGCCCAAAAACCATATTAGTCCAAATCAAGTATGCCGTGCCTGTTAAACAACAATTTAACCCCCCAATGATGCCAAGCACACAAAGCCTTTCGCAAATTGCACCTTCTCGACATTAGGCACTCAGCATCGCGAGGTTGCTACCACCTCCCCCCAGTGTGTATCCAACTTTCAGAAAATGCAAACAAATGACATGACGACTAGCAAAACGAGCCAACCCGCACCTCAAAATACAATGTAGAGTTTAACGAATGCCAAACGCCTTCCCCAACTCACGAAACAGTAAAGCAATAACTTCATGTAACCCCAAACATGCCCAAATAATTATACATTGCCACACCACTCCTTCCCCCAGAGAGCTCGACATGTTACCCCCCTCGCCCCCCTCCCATACTTTCAGTAAACTTTCCTGAAAACAAGCCCTGTGCCATGCCACTGCCCCCCCCCCCTCCATTAGCAGGCCGCTGCCGTACTCTTAACTCCCCCCTCCCCCGCTGTTTGAAGAATTTCGACATGTGGCGACCCACGCGTCACCCTCCACCCTCCCAACGGGCCCATGTGCCCCCCTCCCCCCCAAGTCGGTCACACCTTGTAAACGAGGAGCTCAATCCAACCTTTCCCAAGCAGCGCATTCTGAGCCCTTCAACATCCCCAAGTGCGAGAAGAAGGGGCAGAGGGACAGAGTATGTGGTTGGGGGGGCGCAGAGCCGTGTATGATCGGGCGCGCACAGAGGGGCCATCATTAGTATGGGCAAAGGGATCGGAACGAGAGCAAGCGGCCCACTTGAAGGCGGAAGGAAGGGGAGTGGGACGGGGTCACGGCATTCAATACAAACCAAATCAATGGCTGCACCAACAAAAGGAGACCCTGTGTACCTCATATTAAAATGACGATATAATAATCAATCAGCACTGCTAAGCTGTAGCGAATGTCCCCTCAGCCTCGCGCAATGGGTCCTCCTCGCCTCAGTAGTAAAACGGGCCACGCAGCGGACCATGGGCCCTCACACATTGCAGCACAAACGTACCTCATGCAGGCGTTCTCCGTTGCCCACAACCCCCCCCCCACGTGTTCCCCGCCGCCCCCAGTGCTCTCCGCACCATGGCCGGCCCGTGCTCCCTGCCTGCTGCCCATCTCCCTGCCCAGCATTTCACCCCAACCAAGACGCAACCCCCCCCCCCCGTGATTTCCCCCCGATCCCTGGCGAAATACGTTCACTCATACCCATATACATATATACTGGCTGTGCAAGATCAACCGGACGCCTGTCCCGAAGCGGCAGCCCCAAGTTGCCATGAAATGGTGTTTTGTCTAAGCGCAGCGAGTGAAAGTGAACATACCACAATAGGGCATTGTTTGCTCCAAAGACGCAATTCAAAATTAAATGATCAATCCAACACCATCCCACCTACCAGCCCCGCCCCGTGGATTTAGGCCATGCCCCTACCATCCATGATGCCGTACGAAAGCGAAGCCGACCTCATGCATAGAACACGCGGCTACCCCTGGCTTCGTACAAGCTACCATTCATTTGAACACATTCTCCGTTATCCTTACTAATCCCTCCAAAGTCCTACCTAAGTCCCAACTGCCGCTAGTGAGCATCACAACGAAACGGAGTGCATGTAGATCAAACATTTCGGCAACTTAGTAACGCACATACCGGCAAATGAATACATTTAGTTCCATAGGAAGTGTGTCTTAAACATCTTCTCGTACCAATTACTGTGGGCCACTATCTTCGTAGGAATCGCATTGCGACATCTATGTCCTGCAACTGCCTGACTAGCTCAGCATGTGGGCGCCTGCTGCTTAACCTCCGTTGCCCCTTCGGGGTTTGGCCTGTCTGCTGCCAGCACAACACCTGCAACTGGCCCCCCAACGAAATCATGGATGACCTACCTCCGTCCCTTTCCAGAACCGCCGCACCCGCTTCTAAGACACTGGCCGCCATTTCCCAATGCCCTAAACATGCTGGGCCCTCCACCAAATCTTGTCCCCCCTGACCGACATCACCCCCGTCCCTGCGATAGTGGCCGCCATTCCCCACGTGGTGGAACATGTTCCTCTATGTTAACGCTGCAATGCCTCCCTCCCCCCACAGCGGTTCTACAAGCTTCTGGGGTAAGGGGCCCATTTCCCACCGAAACCAATTTCTACTTTCGTACCGCGCCATACAAGTGTGTTCCTTAGTCCCTTCCTGCCTGAACAGATCCCTCCCCCCTTTCTCCCCCCCACACCTAACCCTGCCCGCGTCAAACAACAACTATTGCAACCCCCCCTCCTAACTGCTCCTAACGCAATGCAGCTAAGCATTATGCTACCTTTGAAACACCCGCCGGCCGCCCCGTAAACCCGGCTGGCCCACATACACGCCTTTCTGACATTACATTACCTTTCTCTTCCGGCGGGAACCGAAAACTGCTGCAGCTGGAACTCCCAAATCTCCAATGCCCGAACTTCTATGGAACACCTGGAACAGCTACGTCTGCGAAGCCAGTCGAAACCAAATTCCGAAACAGTTCTCCGTAGGGACTCAGGATACAGAGAAGAGAGCTTCTTCGTGGACCACACGTGGCGGGGGCAGGAAACCGGGGGAAGAGATCGTTCGTGCGCGCTTGTTCTTCTTCTTGCTGATAGATTTTTATCCATCAGCGGTGATTTTTTGGATACCGAGGCTTGAGCCTCATTACTCCATCTTCTCGGGTTGAGTGTGTAGTCGTGGGTTTGTATTCTTCTTGGTCTGTGTGGTCTTGTCACAGTAGGGCTGGTTTCACTGGGTCTTCGCAGTGATGGGCCGCGGGTAGCGGTCGAAGGGGTTTGCAGTGGTGGCAGTGAGTCTTCTGATCAGAGGGTTCGGGTTCTGATCCAGTTCTTGGCAGAAGTTCTTACTCAGCTTCGCTAGATGTTCATCCAACATCTCGATGTCCAGGTCTCTGTGAAGGTCTGCTATCCTTGTGAAGATTGGAGCTCCAGATGATATCCGCAGGGCCTTGTTCTGGACTATCTGAAGACTCTTCCGGTGTCGCTCATGGCAGGTCATCCATGCTGGTGAGGCATAAGTCAGGGTTGGTCTGATGATCGCCTTGTAGACGTTGATCTTTGTCCGGAGGGGCATGGACTTGCTCTTCAGGAGTGGGTACAGCGCTGCCATCTTTCCTGTTGCCTTCTGCTGAGTATTCTCGATGTGGCTTTCCCAGTTGAGTTTGCTGTCCAGGGTCACACCGAGGTAGCGGCTGCTGCTCTCCCATTTGATGGTCTCCCCGTTGAGGCTAATGTGTGGGTGCTCCTTGATCTTCTTTCTGGTGAACAGTGTTGCAGTTGTCTTGCTGGTGTTGAGTTCTATCCGCCAGTCGCTGTACCACTTTGCGATGGTATCCAATGAAGCTTGCAGGTTCTTCGCCACTTCCTTTTCGCTGAAAGACTGGGAGATTACTGCAACATCGTCTGCATACAGCGCCAGGTTCGTCTTGTGGAGATCTGTCGGGATGTCGTTGGTGAAGAGGTTGAACAGGAAGGGTCCGAGGTTCGATCCCTGTGGCACGCCTGCTCGGATGGGATGTGAAGAGGACATCTCAGACCGCATGGCGACATGGAAGGTGCGGCCTCCCAGGTAGCTTGCAATCGTCTTCACCAGGTAGTTCGGAAATCCCAGGCCAATCATCTTGTGCAGCAGAGACGATCCTACCCTTTTGTAGGGTCTTTCCCCCCCCAGCTTCCTGCTCCCCCCAGCCCCTCCCCCCAACCAATCCCAGGTACCCCAGCCACTTCCGGGGCGGCCCCCTCCCCCTCCGCCCACCTCCCCCCGTGGTCGTGAGTTAACCCCTCCTCCCGCGCCCCCGTGAGCCGCCAGGAAGACGAGGCACGGGGGGGGGGGAGTCTCTGGCCCGGCAACCCCCACTAAGGGACGGCGCCTGCCATGCCGCGTCCCGCAGCGCATTCGCCCGCCGATTTGTGTGGGCCTCTTCCCGCTGCCCAAAGCGAATTCGGTAAACATTTGACAGGTTACTTGAATCCAAATGGTCTGTTCATGAGCCGTTAATATCATCAGCTCACAGCCCCCGTGCACACTTCAGCTTCCCAGCCAGCTGCTGAAGCGCCTAGCCCAATGCCAGTCCGCCACCAATGTCCTTGTCACCTTGGTGAGGGGAGGCGTAAAGCTCTGTGCCTGCGTTCTCCCCTCAGCCGCTCCCGTTGCATGTCTGCCATCGTCAGCAGCAGTCTGCCCACCCGCCGCTCTTCACTCTGCAGCTGGGCCGGGTCCTGTCCCCCCGGAGAGTCCGCCACATGTTATCTCAGCTACTCAGCTGTTTAGGCCCCCGGGAGGCACTCCCCCCACAGCAGCAGTCTATATGTACACTGCAGCTCCGGTATTGTATGCTATCCTGCGGGCCATGATAGATTGTGGGAGGCAGTGTTCGGCAATCTTCGGAGTCACGCCCACTTGATGGCTACAGCCATACATGCAGCCCGAAATGAAAAGCTAATGACATAGCCCGCCTACAGCCCGCCCTCCAACATCTCTATTGAGGGATTGGCCAGAGCTACCAGGTGGGCGTTGTTTCAGGGCCTTCACTCTGTCATGGGAAGCCGAATATCATACAGTATGGTATAATATACGGCTTCCCATGTTGTTGTTTTTTTTTTAATACTGTGCAAAGTCTGGGAGCCTAGCATTCGCTCAGTTGTACATTTGCGCACATGTTATTATTTTAAATGGTATAATCATAAGAAAGGTTGTACTGTTACAGTAGATGGGGCGCTTAAGCATTTTTTATGGCATAATTAACCTTTCTATATTTGATTCCAACATCAAAGCACGAGGAATCACTGCAGGAGCCTCTCTTAAGGATAAAGGGGGAGGTTGGGCTCAGTCACACAACTCTGTCATAATGCAGGGGGGTGCACGGTAGGGTCTCCCTTCAGCATGTGTTATTCGGAAGGGAAGTCAACAGTATTTTACCTAATTGGTGTTAAGCTCCCTGTTCACCCCCGGCTTGGTAAACTGTGCACATCATCACACACTGCTGCAAGTGACTGGTATGGGCTGCGCTATGTCATGGATACAACATCACTGGGCTAATGAGGCTCAAGCCCCCTACCTAAAGTTTGGGCTGTTTGCATGGGGATGAAATGCAGACTAGTGAGAGTCTGTGTAATTCCTTTCCTTTTTTCCTCAGCAGTGCTGTTCTTCGGCATGCATTCAGCCATCACACACTACAATGGGGCATTTCCAACCGAAAGATCCCCTTCCCCTTACAGCTACAACTATCAATTCTGTGTCTGCTTCCAAGACGGATCTATGTGATTACTGTGCCCCAATTACTATGACCCCCACAATGTTGACTTTTTTATTTCAACCCCATTTTCACCTCATATATATGCTGGGAGAGACACCATCAGCCCCCTTACATGTATTATGGTAATTCGCATCCCCCGTCTCCCTGGGGTTAACTCACACTGACGCAAGTGGTCATCCTGTTTTATGTTTAATCTGGTCCCAACCAATGTAGAGGCACCATCTACCCCCTCCCGGAACACCCCCATACCTTTTCATCGTTGGGGTGCATGATATCATGCCCTGAACGCAACTATGGTAATTCACAAAACCTGTAACACACATCCTGTTTTATGTTTACTCTGGTCCCAAATGATGTAGAGGCACCACCTAGCCCTTCCCTGGATACCTCCATACCCTTTGATTGTGGGGGTGCAAGATATCATGGCCTGAATGCACTTATGGTCATTTTGCATCCCCTGCCTCCCTGGGGTTAGCTCACACTAACAAAAGTGGTCATCCTGTTTTATTTTTAATCTGGTCCCAAACGAAGTAGAGGCACCATCTAACCTCGCCCTGGACACCCCCATACCTTTTGATTGTGGGGGGTGCAAGATGTCATGGCCTGTACACACCTATGGTAATTTGCATCCCCTACCTCCATGGGGTTAACACTGACGCAAGTGGTCATCCTGGTTTATGTTTACTCTGGTCCTAACCAATGTAGAGGCGTCCCCTAACCCCTCCCGGAACACCCCCATACCTTTCGATTGTGGGGGGTGCAAGATTTCATGGCCTGAATGAACCTATGGTAGTTTGCATCCCCTATTTCTCTTGGGGCTATTCACACTAGCGCAAGTGGTCATCCTGTTTTATGCTTAATCTGGTCCCAACAAATGTAGAGGCACCATCTACCCCCTCCCGGAACACCCCCATACCTTTTGATTGTGGGGGGGTGCAAGATATCATGGCCTGAATGCACCTATGGTAATTTGCATCCCCTATTTCTCTTGTGGTAATTCACACTAGCGCAAGTGGTCATCCTGTTTTATGTTTACTCTGGTTCTAACCAATATAGAGGCATCCCCCTAGCCCCTCCCGGAACACCCCCATACCTTTTGATTGCGGGGTGTGCAAGATATCATGGCCTGAATGCACCTATGGTAGTTTGCATCCCCTACCTCCCTGGGGTTAACTCACACTAGCACACGTGGTCATCCGGCTGTATGATTAATCTGGTCCTAACCAATATGGATGCGTCTCCTAGCCCCTCCCTGGAGACCCCTATGCCTTTTGATTGTGGGGGGTGCAAGATATCATGGCCTGAATGCACCTATGGTAATTCGCATCCCCTATTTCTCTTGGAGTAATTCACACTAGCGCAAGTGGTCATCCTGGTTTATGTTTACTCTGGTCCTAACCAATGTAGAGGCGTCCTCTAACCCCTCCCGGAACACCCCCATACCTTTCGATTGTGGGGGGTGCAAGATATCATGGCCTGAATGCACCTATGGTAGTTTGCATCCCCTACCTCCCTGGGGTTAACTCACACTGACGCAAGTGGTCATCCTGTTTTATGTTTAATCTGGTCCCAACCAATGTAGATGCGCCATCTAACCCCTCCCTGGAGACCACCATGCCTTTTGATTGTGGGGGGTGCAAGATATCATAGCCTGAATGCACCTATGGTAATTTGCATCCCCTATTTCTCTTGGGGCTATTCACACTAGCGCAAGTGGTCATCCTGTTTTATGTTTAATCTGGTCCCAACAAATGTAGAGGCACCATCTACCCCCTCCCGGAACACCCCCATACCTTTTGATTGTGGGGGGTGCAAGATATCATGGCCTGAATGCACCTATGGTAATTTGCATCCCCTATTTCTCTTGGGGTAATTCACACTAGCGCAAGTGGTCATCCTGTTTTATGTTTAATCTGGTCCCAACCAATGTAGATGCACCATCTAACCCCTCCCTGGAGACCACCATGCCTTTTGATTGTGGGGGGTGCAAGATATCATGGCCTGAATGCACCTATGGTAATTTGCATCCCCTATTTCTCTTGGGGCTTTTCACACTAGCGCAAGTGGTCATCCTGTTTTATGTTTAATCTGGTCCCAACAAATGTAGATTTACCATCTAACCCCTCCCTGGAGACCACCATGCCTTTTGATTGTGGGGGGTGCAAGATATCATGGCCTGAATGCACCTATGGTAAATTTGCATCCCCTATTTCTGTTGGGGCTATTCACACTAGTGCAAGTGGTCATCCTGTTTTATGTTTAATCTGATCCCAATCAATGTAGATGCACCATCTAACCCCTCCCTGGACACCCCCATACCTTTTGATTGTGGGGGGTGCAAGATGTCATGGCCTGAATGCACCTATGGTAGTTCGCATCCCCTACTTCCCTGGGGTTAACTCACACTAGCGCACGGGGTCATCCGGCTGTATGTTTAATCTGGTCCCAATCAATGAAGAGGCATCACCTAGCCCCTCTCTGGACACCCCCATACCTTTTGATTGTGGGGGGTGCAAGATGTCATGGCCTGAACACACCTATGGTAGTTCGCATCCCCTACCTCCCTGGGGTAAACTCACACTAACGCATGTGATCATCCTGTTTTATGTTTAATCTGGTCCCAATCAATGTAGATGCACCATCTAACCCCTCCCTGGAGACCCCCATGCCTTTTGATTGTGGGGGGTGCAAGATATCATGGCCTGAATGCACCTATGGTAATTTGCACCCCCTATTTCTCTTGGGGCTATTCACACTAGTGCAAGTGGTCATCTGTTTTGTGTTTACTCTGGTCCTAACCAATGTAGATGCACCATCTAACCCCTCCCGGAACACCCCCATACCTTTTCACTGTGGGGGGTGCAAGATATCATGGCCTGAATGCACCTATGGTAATTCGCATCCCCTACCTCGCTGGGGTTAACTCACACTAACGCAAGTGGTCATCCTGTTTTATGTTTCATCTGGTCCCAACGAATGTAGATGCACCATCTAACCCCTCCCTGGACAGCCCCATGTCTTTTGATTGTGGGGGTGCAAGATATCATGGTCTGAGCACACCTATGGTAATTTGCATCCCGGCCTTCCTGTGGTTAATTTACACTGACACAAGTGGTCATCCTGTTTTGTGTTTACTCTGGTCCCAACGAATGTAGATGCACCATCTAACCCCTTCCTGGAGACCCCCATGCCTTTTGAGTGTGGTGGGTGCAAGATATCATGGCCTGAACACACCTACGGTAATTCGCATCCCCTACCTCCCTGGGGTTAACTCACACTAGCGCACGTGGTCATCCTGCTGTATGATTAATCTGGCCCTAACCAATATAGAGGCGTCTCCTAGCCCCTCCCTGGAGACCCCTATGCCTTTTGATTGTGGGGGGTGCAAGATATCATGGCCTGAATGCACCTATGGTAATTCGCACCCCCTATTTCTCTTGGGGCTATTCACACTAGTGCAAGTGGTCATCCTGTTTTATGTTTACTCTGGTCCCAATCAATGTAGATGCACCATCTAACCCCTTCCTGGAGACCCCCATGTCTTTTGATTGTGGGGGGTGCAAGATATCATGGCCTGAACACACCTATGGTAATTTGCATCCCCTACCTCCCTGGGGTTAACTCAAACTAGCGCACGTGGTCATCCTGCTGTATGATTAATCTGGTCCTAACCAATATAGAGGCGTCTCCTAGCCCCTCCCTGGAGACCCCTATGCCTTTTGATTGTGGGGGGTGCAAGATATCATGGCCTGAATGCACCTATGGTAATTCGCATCCCCTATTTCTCTTGGAGTAATTCACACAAGCGCAAGTGGTCATCCTGGTTTATGTTTACTCTGGTCCTAACCAATGTAGAGGCATCACCTAGCCCCTCCCTGGACACCCCCATACCTTTTGATTGTGGGGGGTGCAAGATATCATGGCCTGAATGCACCTATGGTAATTTGCATCCCCGGCCTTCCTGTGGTTAATTTACACTGACACAAGTGGCCATCCTGTTTTGTGTTTACTCTGGTCCTAACCAATGTATATGCACCATCTAACCCCTCCCGGAACACCCCCATACATGTTCTGTGGGGGGTGCAAGATATCATGGCCTGAATGCACCTATGGTAATTCACATCCCCTACCTCCCTGGGGTTAACTCACACTAGCGCACGTGGTCATCCTGTTTTATGTTTAATCTGGTCCCAACCAATGTAGATGCACCATCTAACCCCTCCCTGGAGACCACCATGCCTTTTGATTGTGGGGGGTGCAAGATATCATGGCCTGAATGCACCTATGGTAATTTGCATCCCCTATTTCTCTTGGGGCTATTCACACTAGCGCAAGTGGTCACCCTGTTTTATGTTTAATCTGGTCCCAACAAATGTAGAGGCACCATCTACCCCCTCCCGGAACACCCCCATACCTTTTGATTGTGGGGGGTGCAAGATAGCATGGCCTGAATGCACCTATGGTAATTTGCATCCCCTATTTCTCTTGGGGTAATTCACACTAGCGCAAGTGGTCATCCTGTTTTATGTTTACTCTGGTCCTAACCAATATAGAGGCGTCCCCCTAGCCCCTCCCGGAACACCCCCATACCTTTTGATTGTGGGGGGTGCAAGATATCATGGCCTGAATGCACCTATGGTAATTTGCATCCCCGGCCTTCCTGTGGTTAATTTACACTGACACAAGTGGCCATCCTGTTTTGTGTTTACTCTGGTCCTAACCAATGTAGATGCACCATCTAACCCCTCCCGGAACACCCCCATACATTTTCTGTGGGGGGTGCAAGATATCATGGCCTGAATGCACCTATGGTAATTCACATCCCCTACCTCCCTGGGGTTAACTCACACTAGCGCACGTGGTCATCCTGTTTTATGTTTAATCTGGTCCCAACCAATGTAGATGCACCATCTAACCCCTCCCTGGAGACTCCCATGCCTTTTGATTGTGGGGGGTGCAAGATATAATGGCCTGAACACACCTATGGTAATTTGCATCCCCTACCTCCCTGGGGTTAACTCACACTAGTGCAAGTGGTCATCCTGTTTTATGTTTACTCTGGTCCTAACCAATGTAGAGGCATCACCTAGCCCCTCCCTGGACACCCCCATACCTTTTGATTGTGGGGGGTGGAAGATGTCATGGCCTGAATGCACCTATGGTAATTCGCATCCCCTACCTCCCTGGGGTTAACTCACACTAGCGCACGTGGTCATCCTGTTTTATGTTTAAACTGGTCCCATTGTAGATGCACCATCTAACCCTTCCCTGTAGACTCACATGCCTTTTGATTGTGGGGGGTGCAAGATATAATGGCCTGAACACACCTATGGTAATTTGCATCCCCTACCTCCCTGGGGTTAACTCACAGTAGTGCACATGGTCATCCTACTGTATGTTTAATCTGGTCCCAACCAATGTAGAGGCACCATCTACCCCCTCCCGGAACACCCCCATACCTTTTGATTGTGGGGGGTGCAAGATATCATGGCCTGAATGCACCTATGGTAATTCGCATCCCCTACCTCGCTGGGGTTAACTCACACTGACGCAAGTGGTCATCCTGTTTTATGTTTAATCTGGTCCCAACCAATGTAGAGGCACCATCTACCCCCTCCCGGAACACCCCCATACCTTTTGATTGTGGGGGGTGCAAGATATCATGGCCTGAACACACCTATGGTAATTCGCATCCCCTACCTCCCTGGGGAAAACTCACACTGACACAAGTGGTCATCCTGTTTTATGTTCCCAATCAATGTAGATACACAATCTTACCCCTCCCTGGACGCCCGGATACCTTTTGATAGTGGGGGTGCAAGATATCATGGCCCAAACACACCTATTGCAAATTTAATTCTAGCCGCCGCTCCCCACAGGAAACCCTGTGATCTTCCGGCCAATGGCAGACGATGAAGGATCTTCCGAAACTCTGGAGACAAACTAGTTTGGATCTTTTTCAACCATCCGCACCGCTACCACGTGAGCATATGGCTCTTTAGTAACGTGCATGCAATGGATGGGGTTGCAGAATAATTCTGAGTCCAAATAATGGAACCAACTCGGGAAGATGGCAAAGGTACTGTTTTATTAACAATTATCCAAAACAGGGAGGTTACAACGGACATCAACGGACGTTCGCTCAGGCTCTTGACGATTTTCTCATAAAAACATCCTTATATGCAAAGAATACGTCAGACGTGATGTCATACTGCATGGCAAATAATAGGAAACCTATCAAAGGCTGTGATAGGCTTAAGAGGAACAACTAAGTATGCATTGCATAGGGACTAGGATTGGAATTTGCTGCCCACTCTCAGGTGGAAAACGTATGCCTACCTCTTAAAACTTGTAAAGTACACAGTTTATCATTGGTCTTCAAACTATAAGGCCCTTCACTATATGGCCCTCTACAATTGGTTGGCATACTCGTGCCATATCTGGAACATTCGGTTCACTTATCAGCACGTAAACTCAAACCCAGGTGCCAGGAGGTGGACTGGACATTACCTCCCCACCCAATTAGCCCAGCATCTCTCATCTGCCATGAAGATTGTTTTAGAAATTGGCCTTGCAAAGTATCCTTGTCTGTGGGAATATATGGGAGTGCAGGCTCTCACTATCGTTGTTCTAGGACTCCAAGCTGAACTCTATTTCCATCCTAGGCTCACATTACAGGAGTCCATGAATTGGCCCATTTTGCAGCAGCCAACATGACCTCTGACCCTTTCAGTACAACTCACACAAAGGGAACTGATGTATGTGTTATTATTGTGTTACAATGCAATAATACTATTATGTCCGTGGCACTAAATCATAGATATGTACTGTGAATCATTTAAAATTCCAATCCGAAGCATATGTGATTGTGCACTTCTAACAGGCAGGGCACCTGGGTAATTGGTGTGCAGGCCAATGGTGGTATGTGGGTGGGAGCATATCTATTCTCTGTCTTTGCATCAGGTGGTGTGGGTTTTCTTGACTGTGTTTGTGCTTCTTTTTGTCACTTTGGTTGGGTGCATTCTGGTACATGTAGGGATTTTCGTATTGGTGTACGGAATGGATGTTGTTACGCATGCACTGGATCATTTTCTTCAATTGAGACACACCTGTCAAGCCCTTGCACTCACACATGCTATTACTGTGTTGCACCTTGATTTCCCCCTCTACACTTGCACGTTCAATGCATTCACTAGCAATAGTAGGTTTGTCTCCCCTTACCTTTTTTTATCATTACTTGTTGTACTATTGTAGCAATTATTGATCCTTGCTCTAATTCATAGTCTACCTTCCCCTTTACCCACCCTGTCTGCCCTCTGTGCGCTTTCAGGGTGTTTTGCGAATTGCATGAGCGCAGAATATTTAAACAACAAATAAAGGAATGCATAGACTGCGCACAGCCACTGCTGATCAGTGTTATATGTGCCCATAATTCAACAGTGCACATGCCCTTGTAGTTACACAGTCCACTGTGACATGCCATGTACCCAGGCAGCGTGGAGTTGCGCAGCACCGTGGAGTCATGGGTTGAACCAGGACATCTGGCACAGCAGTGGGTGATGAGGTGGCGGGCATCACACATCATCTGCATGTTCAGTGAGTAATAGTTTTCTGTTCCGGTAGACTGCCTCAACAGCATGCCTGGCCACCAGCTCCACATGTGTTCCGTCCATTACACCTATGATACAATATGGGATTTATAACGCACCTATACACAAGTGTTTCAAGGCGCGATGAGGCAAGGGAGGGGAAACAAAGGGAAAACAAAGACAATGGTCTTACTAGGCCAGGTGACATTGAGATCGCGCAAGTGCAGGGGAGGGGGGAAAGGGAAAAGTGCGGGGGAGGAGGTGGCTGTGCAATACATAGGATCAACAGTAAAAAATAAATTAAATTTAAAAAAAAGGTAAAAGTGCAGCCAGCTTGTGGCAAGTGCAGGGGTAAGTGCAGACATCAAGTGTCAAGAGCTTGTAGGGGACTGTAGGGATACAGAAACAGCCACCCAAGTGCAGCTGTTGCCTGGGAGGCAGTGCAGGTGTGCAACTGGTGGGGGAGGGTACCTGGGCCCGAGATGAGAGGGTAGCCAGGTGACCAATGCAGTTTCAGTCAGGAGTTCAGCAGGGGAAAGGGGGAGAAAAGAATCAAAGAGGAAGGTCTTGAGGTCCTTCCGGAACCAGAGATCGTTCTCCTCAAGTTTCAAGGAGGATGTTCCAGAGGGAAGCCCCAGCCGAAGAAAGAGATTTACCACAAACTCGTTGCTTGGAGAAGCGACTGACCCTGAGGGAGTTCGAGGCGGGTGAGCGAAGAGCTCGACAAGGAAGATATTTAGGAAGAGAGAGTTGAAGGTATTGAGGCCCCAAGCCTCAGAATGCCTTGTGGACAATGCAGAGGGTTTTCAACTTAATCCTCACAGCCACTGGGAGCCATTGCAGAGATTTCAGTCCTGGAGAGATACGATCCCTGGGCTTGATGCCAAAAAACAAGTCTTGCATTCCTGTTCTGGATGAGTTGCAGAGGGCGCAGAGTAGAAGCAGGCAGATTAAGAAAGAGGCAGTAGTGCAGCCTAGAGAGAACCAGAGCTCTAGAGACAGTGAACTTCTGGAGGAAGGAGAGGAAAGGAAGAATACATCTGAGGAGGTGCAGCTGGTAGTATGACTTCTTAGAGATGTCAGAGATGTCAGGAGAGAAGGAGAGTGGGGAGTCGAAGATGACCCCAAGGTTTTTAGCCTCACAGGTGGGAGCAGACAGAGGGCCAAGAGAGGCTGGCCAGAGAGTGACAGTAAAGGAGGGAGTAGGTGTGCCGATGAGGAGAATCTCCGTTTTACTGCCATTAAGGCAGATGTCGTTGGCGACGCGCCACACCTGGATAGCGGACAGACAGTCAGAGATGAGAAAGGGAGAAGAGGTGGCAGAAGGGAGCCTGAAATGAGTGTCATCCACACAGCACTGAATGTTCGGGCAGAGAGCAGCAATGCGGTGGGCAAGAAGTGCCAGGTATTAATTGAACAGCCAGGGAGAGAGGTTAGACCCCTGGGGAACACCACAGGTAGAGATAGAGGAGAGCAAGGATCCTAGTTAGACCTAGGAGTGTCGATCGGAGAGGAGAGAGGTCAGCCAAGCCAGGGCCTGATCAGTGATCACGGAGACAGTTGAGCAGGATGGCATGGTTGACCATGTCAAAGGCAGAAGAGAGATCCAGTCATGCCTGCAAGGGCATGGAAGGCAATTTTAGTGGCATTGACCTGGTCAGCAGTCCTGAGTAGGATGATGTGGTCTCCAACCTGAAACAGGACACGTGAAAAACAGGGTTGCAATATCCCATGCAGTTCACCCACAGTGTGTTGGTATGTGCCCGTGGCTATGAAGTGTAGCACAGACACTAACTTGAGCAAGTGGGGGGTGTGGCTGTACGGATATGTTTGTGTTCCTGTCCTTTTTGTTGTTCCTCTTCTTCCAGGAAAGGTTTAAGTGCCTTGCCTTTTTTTCCTTCATAACTCTTTTTCCTTAATCCCTTCTACCTCATATTCAGTTCTTTTTGACCTTGGAATAGTTGTTTAATGTGGTGAGAATTTCTGTGTTGATTTCTTTCTAAAATGTGAAACTGGTTTAGTCACTGTATGGATTAGCAAAGTTGGGTGGCATGGTTGATGTTTGGAGAGGTTTTTTTCTTTTGATCTTTGCTGTCTTTAAAGGTGGGTAAGAGCCAAAGGTGAAATTCTCTATTTCTGTAGCACACCGTGAACCAATAATAAGATTCTATCCAAAATAAAAAAGATGCGTATTGGTACAAATTTACAACCATTTGCTTCTTAAATATCCATTGTGAAACATGTTTAAAAGTTATCGAGGGGTGTGTGGCTTAGGAGGCCCACACACGGATGCCTCCTTAACAGTCTCCGGACATCGCCGGGCCTTCAGTGTTAATGGCGCCGTCATAAGTGTCACCAGAGCCTAGAAATCCTCACTCTGGCTAGGTGAAGCCTCGAGGCATGCAGGGACCGAGTTTCGGCACCCGCAGCCCTCGCTGGACAGGGTTGGGAATCCTGGAATCAGCGGAGCGGGAACCGCACCAACTCCAACATGGCGCCTGCAACCCTTGCTCGCCATAAACTGAGCAGCTGACCCTCTTCTCCAGGGTAGAGATGCGTGGGTCTGGGACTGTAACTTGCACTAAGCTGTCTGACCCAAGCTTTTCCTTTGGGGTACCTGTTGTTTTTTCTCTGCATCTTTCTCCGCTCTTCCTTTGGGAGCTGCCTTGAATTACATGCTTTCTGCCCAGCTGGTGAGTGCTCTGGCAGTTGGAGGCTTCCCGCGAGGACTTGCCAGATGCCTGACTCATTGCTTGATGCATACGGAGCATCTCCTTGAGGGCTTTGGTTGGTCCTAGGTGTGTGGTGCCTGGGTGTGCAGTGACTCTTACTACATGGGTGATAGTGGTATCTGTTGGAGTCCCTGTGCATGGATTACATGCTGCCTTATCTCTCTTCACGAGCATTGTAGTTAAGAGCCCTCAGTCACTGTGCACAGATCACATACTGCCTGATCTTTCTTTATTGGTGCTGGGGCTACCTGCGGTCCCTGGATTTGTTACCTGGAGGCTGTGATGGCAAAGAGGGGAAATACCCCTATAGATGGTGATATTGCGTGCTTGGTACATGCCTGTGAAGGACCTAAGAAGATTGACAACGCTGTCCTGCTGGTGCAGTGTCCCCAGTAGAGGGGAGAAGACATGGCTCTACCAGCTACCAAACCGGATCTGGCTAACCTGCTGAGGGAACTGAAGCGGGCACTCCAGAACAGTGTTGCCGAGCTCTCCTCTAAAGTTGTGACAATTGACAAACGCGTGACGGAGGCAGAACAGTGTATTAGGGACATTGAGGAATCTTTCTGAGCAAACCTTGGAGTCTTGCGATGCTTCCCAATGCCTTCCGAGGTGTGAGGCCCTGGAACACATGCAGGAGGACATTGACAATCATTCACGACGTAACAATGTCAGGCTACGAAGCATGCCTAGATCTGTAAGTGACTGCACCCTCTTCCGGTCTCCTCTCTGACTGTCTGAGGATGCCAAGGTGGAACTGAACCATACCCATAGTCTTTGAGGGTCTCTCTGGGATGGATCAAGCCAGTCACCTGATGTTCTCAGTAGAGTCAATTTCCTCACGTTTAAGCAGCGCATCATGGAAGCAGCACGTGCAGACCAGTCTTCACTTTTCGGGGTGCCGACCTTCAGATATCCCAGGATCTGGCGACTTTCACAATCCAGAGGAGCAGGATGCTTTGTCCACTTACTGTGTGGCTCAGGGAGGATGGTATTCATTTCAGATGGGGCTTCTCCACTGCTCTGTTCTTCACTTTGGAGGGGAAACACTGGTCAATAACATCACATCAGGATGCTTAGGATATACGGTCATCATGGCCATCTGGCCCTCATGAGGTTGGGTCCCTAAGCCACAGAGGGGATTGTGGTCAAGAGCTGGTAAGGTGCAAAACCCTGGGGGCCACTCGGGAGTAAAATGAAGGCGATTGGCCCCACGCAGGTGAAGTAGTTCTGGATGCTTTTTTTTTTTTTACTTATCTTTATAGGTTCTGGTTGAAATTAAAATGTATATTTTATTTCTATCGCGCTCATACACAAGTGTTTAAGAGCGCGACAAGGCAAAGGAAGGGGAACGGAGGAGAAAGAAAAACAACGATCTTACTAGGCCCAGTGACATTGAGAACGAGCAAGTGCATGCTAGAGGGGGAGAGGGAGAAGTGCATGGAAGGGGGATCAAAAGGAGAGTGCGGAGCAAGGAGGAAAAAAAACAAATAATAATAAATAAATTAATAAATAAAAAGGCAACAAACAGAGTGCAGCCAGCAAGTGGCAGTGCTGGGTTTAAGGCAGCAGGCTGGGTAGGTCTAATAAGTGCCGGAAGAACAAAACAAAGGGGTAGGGGCTGTGTGGGTACAGATACAGACCCCAGTGCAAGGGGTGGCTCGGAGGCAGTGCATGCGGGTGGCAAGAGGAGCAGGTACCTGGGCCCGGAGGAAAGAGGGTGGCCAGGTGCATGGTGCCGAGGGAGAGTAGAATCAGCAGGGGAGAGGGGGGGCAAAGGCAGAAGCAAAGAGGAAGGTCTTGAGGTGCTTCCGGAACCGGAGATGGTTCTCCACAAGTTTCCTCAAGATGGTTCTCCTCACTTTAACTGTTTGGACGATCTAGACTCTGTGAGCGGATGGACTTGGCGATGGCATGAATATTCTCTCTATTGATTTGTAACTGTGTTTTGGTCTGGCGACAGCAGGCAATAGCCCCTGTCTGTGATAATAGATCCTTTTCTGAACCGTTTTTATTTTTATACGAGTCTTTCTTGTTGGTGGGTGTGGGTTGGGCTTTTTTGGAAGGGTTCTCGTAAATGTTGAGGTAAAATTGGATGCAGGATGGTAAGAGTCATGATCAGTTCACTACTTGTAGAGTGTGACACCTGCTTAGTTTAAGCTTATCTCTTATTTCCACTTAGCACTGAGGTCGTGTTAGCGGACTCCCCGTTGGGCCAGAGTTAAAGAACTTGCTCTTAATGTGCACAGATTGAACTCCCCCTTAAATCTGTGTTGCAGAGATTGAGGGACCAGGAATGTTCCATAGCCTTGTTACAGGAGACGCACCTCTATTTTCGTAGACTGCGCAATAGACACTTTGCTAAACAATATCTTGCCTGTTTCAGTACTAATAAAGGTGGAACAGGGATCTTTGTTGAGTTGGGAGAGAAGAATGACCCGGGGGGGTCGGTTTATAGGGGTCAAGGGCTTGTTAGGCGGTCATCTGTTTACTGTCATATCTCTTTATTCCGCCAGTGAGAAGCAGGGTGGATTCCTGGTGGACTTTGTCGGAAAGGACTGCTTTTGCAGATGGACAAGTGATCTTGGTGGTGGGGGTAAGGGGATTATAATGTAGTACCTGACCCCATGATTAATCACACCCACCCTCTGCTACAGACTTTAAACTGGCCCAGTCTTTAATTAAAGTTCTGAGGGAAATTAATCTGGTTTACTTGTGGAGGCTATTGCACAAGGGAGAACTTGACAACACACATTTTACACGCATATAGGACTTTCTCAAGGATCAATCTCTGGCTCATATCTCCCTTTCGCCAGCATGGGGTCTGGCATGGATTCACATGCTCGTGAATATTCCCCGTTGTCAGGCCGGGAATCCTCGGTAAAAGAATAAACTGTTTGACTTGCACTTACAAACTGTCTTTCTTCTATACACCAAACACTGAGCTCTGGGTCATACTGTCCCCAGCCAATGACTGCCCTCTCCCTAAGCACCTCCACTGGCAGCCATCTTCACATTTTTACCGCACGTTCAAGTGTTGGGAGTCCTCGTGTTGTGCTCAGAGAGCTTTTCTACGTTTTTGCGCTTTTTCGATAAAAAGTTTCAATTTTTGTCAAATAGAGCCTGTGTGTTCTTTCGTTCCTTTGACCGGCAAGCAGGGATCCGTTTGTCGGCATCTTTCAACGCCCCTTAAGGGCAAGAATTTCATGAAAGAGTTTCATGGAAGATTCCAGAACGCCAATGGGCCTACATCGCACTCTGGACCATGTCGGAGGAGAAGACAGAGGGAGGCTCCCTCTTCAAGCTCTGCTCCAGCTGCGGATTGAGGAACTTGTTTGTGGAGGACAAACACTCTCAGTACCTCTACTGTCTCCATCCGGACCACAGCGAAGCATATTGTGAAATCTGCCTTGGGTTCTCCAAGCGAACCACCAAGGACAGTCACAGTAGGTTGGTGGCATGGCTTAACGCCAAGGCCTCTACCCTGTGCGGCAAGCAGGGGCATGCCTTACCCAGGACCGGCCGGTCCAAAGAGCTGGCTTCTAAGTCCTTTGAGGGTGCTCGATCCGCGGGGGCCCAAGACAAGGCCAAGTACCGCAAGTTTGTTTCCGTCTGGGTTTCCGCACAAGTGGGTCCCACGATACGCAGCGCACGTTCATCTTCGCCATCTGCCTCCATCGCCAGTCATCGCTCCAGCTCCTCCTCGAAGAGGAAATCGGTTAACCCAGGGAAGCTGCGGGAAAAGTCGGAGAAGACCAAGGCGCAAGGAAAGGTGTCCGACCTGCCCCTGAAGGCCCAGGTGGTCCAGACTAAGTCATCCTTGAGGATCGAGCTGGTGGCGGCCGCCCTCTCGAAGGCAAAAGGGGCTGACCTGGTCCAGCGAGTGGGAAAAGATATCCACCGACCGATGGGTGCTGGACGCTCCCACCCACGGACACTCTCTAGAGTTCCAGCAGAAGTGTCCGCGGATACCACTTGTGGCCTGGCAGGAGCAGCACATCCCACCGCTCCTGCGGGAAGTACGGGCCATGTTAAAAAAGGGGGCTATAGAGCTGGTTCCGATGTGACTGCGGGCCACGCAGTCTACTGCAGATACTTCTTGGTGAAGAAGACTGGAGGCTGGAGGCCAATTCTAGACTTGCGGCGCCTTAACAAATACCTCAAGTTCCAAAAATTCATGATGGTCATGTTGCAGCACGTGCTTGGCCAACTGGAGGAAGAGGACTTCTTGTCGTCGCTGGATCTGGAGGATGCATACTTCCACATCCCCATTCACGAGAAGCATCGGAAGGTCCTGTGCTTCGTAGTACAGGGAAGGCACTACCAGTTCAAGACCCTTCCCTTCAGACTGAATTCGGCACCCAGGGTGTTCACAAAAGTGCATGGCACCAGTGGCGGCCCATCTGCGCCTACAAGGGATACATGTGTACACGTACCTTGATGACTGACTCATCCGCGCCATGTCCAGGGAAGTAGCAGTTCAACACACGGAGAGGACCGTCCAACTGCTGACAGATCTGGGGTTCTCCGTCAACTATCCAAAATCCTGCTTGATACTATCGCAGAACGTGCTATTTCTGGGGGCCAGGCTCAACTTGGTCTCCTGCCTGACCACCCCCTTGGAAGAGAGGATAGTGGCCATGCTGGGCAAGGTGCAATGGCTGTTGACACTGAAGACTGCCACGGTGCGGACCATCAAGTCAGATGGGGCATGCTTGTATTCAGTGTTCTCCAAATAAAACTATAAAAATTATCTTAGGTTATCGACCTCCTGGCCCAGCACAGGCTTTCCTGGAGAAATTAGAATTATTTCTGGCAGACACAGGGAATAAGCATAACAAGCTGTTATGTTTGGGGGACTTCAATATATGGGCTGAGGAGGTGACATCTGGGGATGGGAGAGAATTAAAGGAGACCCTGGAAGCCCATGCTTTGGAACTTCTAGCATCACCCCCCCCACATTGCCAGGACCATTGTCTTGATGTCCTGCTATATCGAGGGAAGATAATTTGTTACGTTGAGACAATCGCGATATCATGGACAGACCACTATGCCATAGTATTTGAAATGAGAATGCATAAGAAAACTCTGGAAGTGCACACGGAAAATTGGATGGGGGAGTTCCGCAAGCTGAAAGATTTATTGAAAATCTCAGGGGAAACTCTGAAACATGCTTTGGAACAGATTGAAGAGGCTCTTCCATGTGAGGAGTTCTTCAATAAAGGCATGTAAATCATGGCTATTCTATGTAATGCACAGGCCCCTCTCCAACAAAACAAAGCCATGTAACCCCTGGTTTTCGCCAGATTTGGCCAAGAAAAGGGTACAGGAGAGATCTTTAGAGAAAAAAATGGAGAAGACATCGTACAGAGGGCATTTTAGAACAGGTCAAGAGCGCCTGAAGAGAATATGGAAAAGCCATTTTTGATGCCAAAGCTAAATTTATAACGGGGAAAATTGACAAAGTCATGAACAGGCCAAGGGAATTGTACACTGCTATTTCCCAGTTAGCAGATCCTGGGTGTGCGTCAGCAGCACCTGAATCGTCACAAGCACAGGCGGATACTTTTAATAATTACTTTATAAATAAAATAGAGCTAATACAAGGAAAGATTATGGAAATTAAACCATTACATCCCCAAGAGGATCTGGAAGTAACAGAAGAGATTAGCCCAGAATGCATATCTCATGATGAAGACACTGGGGCGGATCAGAAGCTATTTATGTTTACGAAAGTATCTGAGGAAAGGGTCTGCACCTTGCTCTCTGCGTTGAAGGCTACTAATGATGTACTCTTCGTTATTCTATCTTCAGTAGCTAAACTAATAGCTCCAGATATTACCCCATTTATCACAAAATGTGTTAACAAATCTCTTACATCAGGGGTAGTACCGATGATTCTGAAGAAATCTGTGGTCACGCCACTGCTAAAAAAACTAATTTAGACCCTAAGAATTTCCAGAATTACAGGCCAATGGCAGGATTGTCATGGCCATCGAAAATTCTGGAAAACATTGTGACAGCTCAGCTGCAGGAACATCTGGATCAGGAGAATCTGCAATCCGGCTTCCGCCCAGGTTTTGGGATGGAGATGGCGTTGCTGACGGTCTGGGACTATCTATTGGAGACGGCGGATCAGGGGGGCGTGTCCCTGTTGGTCATGTTGGACCTGTCCGCCGTCTTTGATACGGTTGTCCATGGGACCCTGCTGAAACGTCTGAGAGAAGTGGGTGGAGTAGGGAAACAAGCTCTTCAATGGTTTGAATCTTTTCTCTCTAGAAGAGAACAAAGAGTAGGATTTGGAGATTTCTTGTTAGATTCAGGATTACAAAGCTGTGGAGTCCCGCAGGGATCGTCCCTTGTCACAGGTTTCCCCCTTTCTCACCTGCTTTCGCTGCTTGATGGAAGCCAGAGGAGTTTTCTTCCGTACGGATCGGGTCTTGTACAAGCCTGCTCTGCCGTCTTCGGCTTCCAGTGTTCGTTCAGCTTTAACGTCCGGGAAAAAATGAGGAAACTCCAGGAAGACCAGGAAAGGAGAAGTGCACTCGGAGGCGGGTGCACGGAATCCGGGAAGAAGGCTAAATAGGAGGAGGGAGGATAGAAGGGAAAGCGGAGGGTCCAGGAATCGGGAAACTACAGAATTCCACAAGGCGAACTTCGGAGCACACGTCTAGCCACAGCAACAGTAGCGTTGAGACGCGCGGGCCGCGGGGGCATGGCCATTTTATAGAACATGCTGCCTCGGACGAAAAGACTGGTAGGCAGCGTTGTGTGTACGGCCATGTTGGAAGTAGTACAGAGTGTAAGCCCCGACGTGTCAAGGACCAGGAGGTCCAGAAGGGTCATGTCTGATGGTTCATGACATCCCTCTCCCCACTGCTTTTTAATTTATATGTTAAACTACTCATGGACATTCTGAGGAAGCACGGCATACAGTTTCACTCATACGCAGGTGTTCTTGAGGATACAGAATCTAGAGGAGACGTACGAAATAGTTGACCGGTGCCTACAAGAAATACAGGCTTGGATGTGTGCGATCCAGCTACTGCTGAATGTCAGCAAAACAGAAGTGACTCTATTCGCTTCAAAGCACAATCTGTAGAGGGAGCATTTACGCTCCCTATGTTTCCTGGTGACACAGCTGAATTTCTCCAAGAAAATAAAAAATGTAGGCTGTGTCTGGGAGGATAACATGGGAAGTGGAGCTCAAGTTAGTGCGAAGGTACAAGCAGCTTTCCACTCACTACGCCTATTGAAACATATCCTACCATTCATTGCGAATGAGGACAGAGCGGTAGTCATTGGCACTCTGGCCAACTCGAGGTTAGACTATGGAAATGTATTGCTGTCGGGTATACCAGCCTATCAGTTGCGAAGACTGCAGGTGGCCCAAAATGCAGCGGTTAGGCTGGCGTATAGGTAAAAAATCAGCTCCAACCTCTAATTTAAGAAGAGCCCTACATTGGCTGGCAGTAAAGGAGATCATTGAGTTTAAGGTACTCTGCTTGGTTTATAGGTGTGTTAACAAGATAGGAACAAGATATCTATCAGATAAAATCAGGAGACATGTTCCTACCCGACAACTGCGCTCAGCAGATCAAAATCTGCTTCATATACACCACACCAGGTATATGTGCAAAGGGGACCGCAGATTCGGCGTCTACGGTCCAAGAGCATGGAATAAACTACCCAGAGAAATCTGTGAGATTAAAACCTTTCCGGCATTCCAGAAGGCTGTGAAGACCTATCTGTTTTGTTAGAACTCTCCTAGACCTTAACTGGTGTATTTCAATCTCATATGATTAAGTGGATTAAGACATGGGCCTCATTACGAGTATGGAGGTAGCCATGCGGCTTTTAGCGGCATGGCTACCGCCATACCGGGTACCGGATCCGGGTTCCTGGAATGGGGAAATACCGGGCCATTCTGACCTTGGAGGGCCTGGTATTCCCCCATTCCAGGAACCCGGACCCAGTACATCCCCATTCGAGCCCCCAGAGGGCTCAATGGGAATAGGGAGTATGCTAACCACGGGCCCGTTAATGACGGGCCTGTTGTAAGCATCCTGGTCTGCTAGCGGGTCCCACTAAGGACGCCTGGTTTTACCAGACGTCCTTAGAGGGACTCACGAGCAGACCTCGTAATGAGGCGGTAGAGGGTTAACGGCGCTGGCAGCTCTACCAGCGCCGTTAACCTGATCCGGCTCTGCAGGTTGCGGATAGGACCCCTTCAGGAATTCCTGGCGCTTGGTGGATCCAGGTGTCTGGAAGCTTTGCAGACAAGATTGTTCTCGACGAGGAGTTCCGTCGAGCGATAAGGTGGTGGGGCGTGCGCGCTCCAGCATTGCCGGGGGCACGGATTTCCAGGCCCCCCCATACCAAGAGACAGTCACCACAGACGCGTCCCTGGAGGGCTGGGGAGCCCACACCGGACGTCTCCACGCCAGAGGCCTGTGGCTACCATAGGAGAGGGCTCTCCACATCAATGTCCTGGAGCTGCGGGCAGTGTTCTGGGTCCTCTAGTCATTCCTTCTGTCACTCAAGGGCAAGGTGGTAAGGGTCTTCACGCACAATACCACCACGATGTTCTACATCAGGAAGCAAGGAGGTACCAGATACCCGGCACACTCCAGAGAGGCGCAGGACTTGTGGCACTGGGCCGTCAGCCAAGAGATGTTCCTCATTCCTTTTCACCTTGCTGGAGTCAAGAACACCATCACCGGCTCCCTCAGCAGGGAGCTGCGCTCTTGCCACAAGTGGGAACTTCGACATGATCAAGTGAACCACCTCTTCCTCAAATGAGGCAGACCCCAGATCAATCTGTTTGCGACAGCGATGAATTCCAAATGCCAGAGATTCGCCAGAAGGTTCCACCAGCGAGGAGCATGGGGGACGCGTTTTCCTTTCTGTGGGAAGGCCTGTTCTGCCGGAATTCCCCTTCCCCGTTGCCTCTCCTGCTGCCAGTCATCAATCAACTCAAACGGTGGCGATGCAAGATGATCCTCATCACCCCGGCGTGGCCGAGTAAGATTTGGTACCCGGATCTTCTCAGCCTGTCAATGTTACCCCCGGTCAAGCTGCTGGTGGTGGTTTGGATCTGCTCGCCAGAGAAGGAAGCGCAATCCTACATCACGACACAGGATCGCTGAACCTGAAGGCTTGGCTCCTGCAGCCTTAGGGTTTGGAGTGTATGAGCTGCCGGCGGACTGCAGGGAGGTCCTTACCAGAGCCAGAGCATCGCCGACTCTTCATTGCTAAGGGCACAAGTGCAAACATTTTGCAACATGGTGCCTGACGCAGAAGACCAACCCTCTGAATATCTCAGCTCCGCAGATTCTTCCGTACTTGTACTTGGTCAAGGCAGGGCAGACGCACGCCTCTATCAAGGTGCTTCTGGCGGCTATCTCCCGCTACACCAGGTCTCCAGGACGGTCTTCTCTTTGGTCCCACCGTCTAGTCAAGGAGTTCCTCAAATGACTGTTTTGATCATTACCGCCGGAGAAGGCCCCTACCCCGGCGTGTGAACTCGACGTGGTGCTGACGAGGATCATGGGGGCTCCCTTCAAGCATATGCATCAGGCCCCTCTCAAGTTCCTTTCATGGAAGACAGCTTTTCTCGTGGCCATCACCTCTGCCAGGAGGGTAGGTGAGATCCAGGTCCTTTCCTGCGAACAGCCTTAGCTGACTTTTCACAACACGCCGGTGGTGCTGCGGATGCACCCCTCCTTCATGCCAAAGGTACTGTCGGAATTCCACCTCAACATGCCTTTGGTGGTGCCTGTGTTTTTTCCAAAACCTTTGTCGCCGGCTAAAAGGACTTTGCACTGGCTGGATGTGGCTTGTGCGCTGAAGTTCTATGTGGCACGCACAAAGTGTTTCCGGAAGACATCTCAACCATTCATGAACTTTGGTCCTGTGAACCATGGGAAGGCCTTGTCCAAGGCTTCCATCTCCAGGTGTCTCTCCGGCTGCATCACACACTGTCACTGGTTGTCAAACCAACGCTGCCCGGCCGTCCGAGAGCCCATTCTACCAGAGCGATTGCTGCGACGACGGCGTTCCTGTCTGGTGTGCCCCTGCTGGACATCTGCAGGGCTGCTACGTGGAGGTCCGCGCACACCTTTACAAGATTCTACTGCGTCCACAGGGATTCCAGAGAGGAGTCCAGGGTTGGCCAAGCAGTGCTACGCAACCTGTTCGCTTGAAGGTGAGCCTGTTCCGGAGGGAAGAGTATTTGCTTCTGTTGAGCCTTGCCACCTCCTGTGGTTGTGTAATGTTGTACTGCTATGTATTCTTTATTCATGAGCATGTGAATCCATGCCAGACCCCATGCTGGAGAAGGAACAAGTTGCTTACCTGAAACTATTGTTCTCCAGCATGGGTCTGGCATGGATTCACATGCAAACCCTCCCTCCTGCCCCAACTGTGGCTCTTCTTGGTCATACTGCCACTTTATGGGCTATTAAATCTGGAGATGGCTGCCAGAGGAGGGGCTTAGGGAGAAGGGCAGTCATTGGCTGGGGGCAGTATGACCCAGAGCTCAGTGATTGGTTTATCGGAGAAAGACCGTTTGTAAGTGAAAGTGAAACTGTTTTTTCTTTTTGATTCCCGGCCTGACGACAGGGAATATTCATGAGCATGTGAATCCATGCCAGACCCATTCTGGAGAACAATAGTTACAGGTAAGTAACTTGTTCCTTCTGATTCCGTTTGTATCAGAGGTACTCATTGCTACCCATGTACTCTCAGATCATGCAGCAGTTGAGTGTACACTTTCAGTTGATAGGTTGTCCCCCGTTAGCAGGCCCCCATGGAAGCTGCACGACCCGGCCCTCTCAGATTTGGTGTTCAAAGGACTCCATAACTAAGGCAATAACTGATTTCTTTAGGGAAAATAGCACTGATACCGTTCCGACTGCCACGGTATGCGACCCTATGAAGGCAGTGATTAGATGGGAACTGATTGCTCACACGACTGCTTGCACTTATAGGAATAGAACCCTAAGGTAGGCACTTTAGGGGGAGATGCGCGCTTCAGAAATGCTTCATAAGCATTTCAATTCTGTCATGGCCAGGAAGGGCCTACGGGTAGCGCGAAATAAACTAGAAGCACACTTAGCAGGACATACGGCCAAATCGATTATTCGTGCTAAGCAATCTTATTATGCCATGGGTAATATGGTGAATACATTTCTGGTTCATAAATTGAAGGCCATACATACAACAAATACTACAGCAGTGCTGGTAGACTCAGACATAAATATTCAGTACAGGGAATCGGCGAAAAGGAAGGTTTCTGAATGATATTTACCCACAGAATCTGCAGCAGGCCCGCCCCCCCGCCCCATCTCTGCGACTTATGCCAGACTACCAAATCAGGCTCTCGTCTACTGGGCAGGAGACCTTAGACACTCCTGTAACCACGGAAGAGGTGGCAATAGCAATAGTTTCTCTTAAACACAGGACCCCTAGTCCAGATGGTTTCTCAGCATCGTTTATACGATTTTTCAACCACAACTACTCAAACCTTTGACTAACTTATTCAACTTGTTCCCGGAATTTAGGGAGGGTTACTCCTTCGATGGATTCAACTACAATTTTAATACTTAAGCTGGGGAATCCCACACAGGATTGTCACCCGTACAGGCCAATTTCTTTGAACCTGGATGCCAAGTTGTACTCTAAGGTGTTGGCCTCGAGGTTGGGGACGGTTCTACCCCAACTGATAAATCCGGATCAGGCTGGGTTTATTCCAAAGCGAAGCACACAAGACAACATCAGATGAGTCTTGGATATCCTTGACCTAGCCAGGAGGGGATAGTCTTGCCCTGGGAGTACTCACACTGGATGCTATTAAAGCATTCGACAGAGTGCACTGGCCCTACCTTTGTGAGGTTCTGCTTGCTTTTGGATTTGTCCCGTTGGCTAACTACCATTGACCTTTTACTGGAATAAGGGTTAATTGCCCCTGTCCCTATCGCTCATGGAACTAAGCAGGGTTGTCCACTGTCTCCTTTGATTTTTGCTCTTGTTATGTTATGTTATGTTATTTTGCATTTATATAGCGCCTTATATACCATTGGTATGGTCTGAAGGCGCTGGTAGGTTGAATGCCCTTGGGAACCGAAGTTCATATCAGTAGAGGGAATAGAGAGGGTCAAAAGGTGCGTGTGAGCACCGGGTATGTGTGCAGCTCGTGCGGTATCCGTGTAATAGCTGCTTTCTAGCGGTAGGTGTAACGCTCACCTGATTCCCACAGAGGTGCAGGTCTGGCTTCGAGTGCTGATGCTTCTTCAATGGTGAAGCGCAGGACTCTGAAGATGGACAGGAAGGGCCCTCTACTCTGGCTTCTCCGGCTCGCAGGAAAATTCCCCTGTGCGTGAAAAGGGAGTATTACCTACTGACTGAGTTATGCTCAAGCCTTCCACTCTCTTCAACCCTCCACGATACCCCGTGAAGTCTCACCTTAGGGTCAGGAAGGATGAGCTCTCCATCCTGCTTCCGATGCAGGGGCGCATTGAAACTCAGTTACTTCACTGGATTGAGGATTGATGGGAGTTCAGGTAAGCTTGACTATTCAGGTAAGGCTCTGTAAAAGTTCTGTTGCAAGTTCAAAAGTCCAAGCTTAATAATAATGTTCATTGTCTTTTGGCAACAAGCGCTAATGCTTATGTCTTTTTTCCCCTTAGGGTCCGGGGTTCGGAATGCCGGAGATAAGGCGCCGACCCGAAGAGAAACGTGCAGTTCCAGTTCCAGTAAATGGCAGGTTAGTTCTGGATGAGAGCTCGGGAACTGTCTTTGCATACGCTCATTCAATGTCTTTGTCTTTTTTCCCCATAGGGGCCGGGGTCCGGAAAAATGCCTGGAAGCGGCAAGACCCGAAATGAAATGGGAATGACCCAACAGGTAAGTCTTATTCCCTTCCTTCTCTCACCTCTTATTCTTGTCTTTTTCTCTAGGCTCTGGGAAGTGGCTGTGTATCCGGATGATCGCTGCTGAAGATGGAGGAACCCAGGAAAGGTGAGTGAAATGCAGCGCTGCAGCGATCGTAACGAAATGCTTTTAAAAATAATGTCTTCCCTTTCAGGATCATCGGTGATGTCTCCGTGGTGCAGATTTAGCTGGTAAGGTCTCTTGTCTCCCTTTGTAGGTGACCCAGGATGCTGACAGGCGTGGCTGAAGTCCAGATGCAGGAGCTGACACGGTGAGCGTCCAGCTGCGAGGAGCAGAACAACGCGAAGCGTGAGTTGCTGATCGGGTGTGGTTTAAATAGTTTTGGAAGAAGTCCTAAGTGTGTATCCTTCCTCCGATCAGGTATGTATCCTTCCCCGACCACACCCGGGTGGAAAGTAGTCCCACAGGTAAAGTAGTTCCATTCAGGCCTCAAGAGGGCCTGGATGTGGCAGCATGGTCTGCATCAGGTAAGTGCACATTAAAACACTTGAACACATGTCTAGCTTTATGAGCCTGGCGCCTAAGGCGCCAGGACAGAGGTCCAACATGAGCCTGGTGCCTAAGGCGCCAGGACTGCGTCTAAAGGGCCCCAGCTTGGGCCCGCTGGCACTCCCCTGGGGGAAATGATGCCTGCCTCTGGGGTTGCTGGGTCGGACCTGGCTCCTTGGAGGTAGGCATCATGACAGTACCCCCCCTCAAGGCCCCTCTCAAGGTTCTTCCCTCCGGGGGTTTTGGCTTGTTCGGAAATCTCTGGTGAAACCTTTGTACTAATCGAGGTGCGTGGACATGGTTACTAGGCTCCCACGATCTCTCCTGAGGTCCATATCCCTTCCAGTCAACAAGATAGAAGAGTTTCGACTTTACCACCTTGGAGTCTAAAATGTCTTTAACTTCGAATTCTAATTCCCCTTCAATTTGAACTGGATCTGGAGGCTTGGACAATCGGGTTCCTGGTTGTACGGGCTTCAAAAGTGATGCATGAAAAACTGGATGTATACGCATGCTGGACGGTAGATCCAGTTTAAAGGCCACTGGGTTGATTATAGCCTTGATGGGATAAGGTCCTTTGAATCTGGGATTGAAGGTTCGCGGGCCCTTGAGGGATAAGTGTTTAGTTGCTAGCCATACCTGGTCTCCTACTTGGTAAGGCAGAGTTTTACTCCGGTGCAAATCTGCGTTTTCTTTATACTTTTTCTTGGCTTGCTGTAAATGAGTTGCAGCTTCTTTGAAGGCTCGGGTTATTGTGGAATGCAGATGATTTACTGCGGGCATTTCCAGGGTCAGAGATGGATCTAGGTCAGAGGTCCGAGGATGGTGACCATACAAAGTATAAAAGGGGGTTTGTCCGGTTCCAGAATGCACTGAATTGTTGTAAGCATATTCTGCGATCCAAAGGATGTCTTTCCAATTTAACTCGGATTGGTGTAACATGCACCGAAGATATTGCTCGAGAGTCTGATTGGTTCTCTCGGTTTGTCCGTCGGTCTGGGGGTGGTGGCTGGTGGATAACCGCACATCTATTTGTGCTAGTTGGCAACACTTCTTCCAAAAATGTGAGATAAATTGACTTCCACGATCCGACACTAATATGGAAGGGAAACCATGTATGCGAACTATATTCTCCAGGAATTCCTTGGCCAAGGTGGAAGCTGAAGGCAAACCCTTTAAAGGGATAAAGTGGGCCATTTTGGAGAATAGGTCCACAATTACAAGGATTGTGTTGTAACCAGCACAAGGAGGCAGATCGGTTATAAAGTCCATTGACAGGGTGTGCCATGGTGCCGGTGGAATATCCAAGGGTTGAAGTAGGCCGGCTGGCCTTTTCTTTTGAGCCTTGTTTTGGGCGCAAATTCCACAAGACAGTACAAAAGACTTTATGTCTTTTCTCCAAGAAGGCCACCAGAAATGGCGTTTGATTTTTTCCTCCGTTTTAGCGATACCAGGGTGTCCTTCCATTAAAGATTCATGATGATGGACAATAACAAGTTCTTGCAATTCTTTACTTGGCAGAAACAACCGCTCCTGGAAGTAGGGTAAGTCATCCTTAACGGTGTAATGAGGATCCTTTTGACTCCATTCCAGTAAGGTTGAAGAGTCTAGAAGTTGTTTTACTTGCGTTTGGATATCCTCAATAATTTGCAATGAAGTTAAACCTAAGATTCTTTGCTCAGGTATGATGGGCACAGGTTCTAAGCTCGAATTAGGTTCTTCCATGCCAATCCGGGATAAGGCGTCCGCTTTTCCATTCTTGCAGCCAGGGCGATAGGTAATTACAAAATCAAATTCCGCAAAGAATAGAGCCCATCGGAGTTGTAGTGAAGATTGAGCTTTGGCCGTCTTTAAATACTGTAAGTTTCTGTGGTCAGTAATTACGGTGATGGTGTGTCTTGCCCCGAGAAGGTAGTGACGCCAAGCCTTGAAAGCAGATTTGATAGCCAGTAACTCTTTATCGGTAATTGCGTAGTTGATTTCAGGAGGAGAACATTTTCTGGACCAAAAGGCCACTGGGTGTAGTTGGTTAGTTTTTGGGTCTCTTTGCGACAGGACAGCTCCCATGGCAGAACTGGATGCATCGGTTTCCACTATGTACGGGAGATCTGGGTGAGGGTGCTTCAATACAGGTGCAGAGGTGAATTTGGTTTTCAGGTCCTGGAAGGCTTGTTCGGCCTCAAGAGTCTATTCGAAGCGTTTGTTTTTCTTTAGGAGAGCGGTGATGGGTTGGACTGTTCGGGAAAATTCCGGGATGAATCTTCGATAGAAATTGGCAAAGCCGAGCATGCTCTGAACTCCCTTTACCGAGTTTGGAGATGGCCATTTGAGGATGGCGTCCACCTTTCGCGAGTTCATTCGGACTCCTTGAGGTGTCAGGATGAATCCGAGAAACTCAACTTCTGTGGTATGAAAAACGCATTTTTCGAGTTTTGCAAATAGTCTGTGCTGGCGCAGTTTCTCAAGAACTGCCCTAACATATTTTCTGTGATCAGATTCTGAAGAAGAGTACACCAGGATGTCGTCAATGTAAACAATGACAGACATCGATAAGTTCCCGAAGAACATCATTCATAAAGTACTGAAAGGCGGCAGGTGCATTGCACAAACCGAAAGGCATCACCTGATATTCGAAGAGCCCAAACTTGGTGCGGAATGCAGTCTTCCATTCGTCGCCTTCTTTTATGCGCACCAGGCGATAAGCTCCTCGGAGATCTAACTTGGTGTATACACAAGCGTCTTTCACCTGGTCGATAAGCTCAGGGATCAAGGGCAGAGGATAATGATTCTTAATCGTTATTTGATTTAGGGCGCGATAGTCTATACACGTTCTAAGGTCGCCTTCTTTTTTCGGCACGAAGAACAGAGCTGAAGAGACAGGAGACTTGGACGGGCGAATAAAACCATTGGCTAGGTACTGATCTAAATACTGACGCAAATGCAGGTTCTCAGGTTCCGTAAGAGCATAAATCCTACTACAAGGTAGTTGAGCATTGGGTACCAGATCGATTTGGCAATCATAAGACCGATGGGGAGGTAACGTGTTAGCCTGTTCTTTCTGAAAAACGTCTTGGAATTCTTGGTATTCTGACGGTAGCTGTACAGGGGTGGAAGTTGCTGAGGCTAGACCCATAGCTGGATTTCTTGGATAACAAGTTGGTTCACAATCAGGAAAACTTATCTTCTTTGCTCGCCATTCTATTCTGGGATTATGTGTTTCTAACCAAGGAATTCCAAGAATTACTTGAAATTGTGGGGCCTTGATCACATCAAACACGATTGCTTCCCGATGTCCATCCTGACCCACCAGTGTCACTTCAACAGTGGAATGCGTTACAGGCCCTGAGGCTATTTCGGTTCCATCTACTTTAGTAATGACATCTTGGGTTACTTTCGGGCGGAGAGGAAGCTTAATCCTGGAAGCCAATTCACGGTCTATGTAATTTCCAATAGCTCCACTGTCGATGTATGCTTTTATAGCATGCAACTGCTGAGGCTGTTTTGGGTCCACGAGCACCATTGGCATGACAAAATGCAAGGTCAAAGAGTTAGTTTTCAAGCTCGGCAAGCGGACCCCTACGCTTGCCGGGCTAGGTCGTTTCCCGAATCAGGTGTCACTAATTCGTTATCAGTAGCTCCAACCACCTTCTTAAGTGGTTTAACTGGACAATTTCGAAGAAAGTGACCGGAAGTCCCGCAATACAGACAAAGTTGCATTTGCCGCCTTCTCTCTCGTTCTTTCTGCGTTAATGGTCCTTTAACACCACCGATTTGCATATGTTCCGGTACGTCGGTACTCTTGGAGTTAGCGTGGGTTTTGATCGGTGCTCGGTTTTCATACTTGAACCGATCTGCTTTTCTATTTTGAAGTCTGTGATCAAGTTGAACCACCAAGTCAATGTAGTCTGCGCAGACCTGGGGTGGGTTTACTATCTGAGCTAGAACATCCTTAAGCTCTCCGCGCAGGCCTCGATGAAACAATGTGATCCTTTTGCTTTCTGGCCATCCAGTTTCCAAAACCAGTCTGTTAAAGGTGGTTATGTAGGACAGAAGATCCTGATTACCTTGTCGTAAGGATAGCAGTTCGTTATCAAGGGCCTGCCCTTGAGAGTGTCGAGCGAACAATCTTTCCATGCTGGCCTGGAAGCCCTGAAAATTCTGGAGAATGGGATCCTCCTGATTTACCAATGGAATAGACCAATCGGCAGCACTGCCACTGAGGTAAGATAGTATAAAGGCTACCTTGGTCTGGTCGTTAGGGAAGGCTCCGGGTCTGCATAGAAAGTGTAAATGACATTGGTTCATAAAGACGGCATATTTCTTGGGATCCCCCGCAAAATGTTCAGGCGGGGCCAAAGGCATGTGTCCAGGTAGATTAATTTGTACTGGGTTACTCAAACCCATTGATGTGGAAATGTCTCCGGAATTAGGTAAAGGAGTGTGCCCTGCCTGGGCCTGTAATAACCTTTTGGCTAGGTCATCTGTTCTTTCCTTGGATAAGATCAGTTCTCTTTTGAGAGCGTTAGTCTCCTGGCGGGCTGAGTGCACCTCTGCCCGTAATTCCCCCAAAAGCTGGGCCAGCTGGTCAGTCTCGGAAGTCTCCATAGCGCCCGGGTGGGAAATTGTGGGTAGGCTTCGTGTTCTGTAACGCTTACCTGATTCCCACGGAGGCGCAGGTCTGGCTTCGAGTGCTGATGCTTCTTCAATGGTGAAGCGCAGGACTCTGAAGATGGACAGGAAGGGCCCTCTACTCTGGCGTCTCCGGCTCGCAGGAATATTCCCCTGTGCGTGAAAAGGGAGTATTACCTACTGACTGAGTTATGCTCAAGCCTCCCACTCTCTTCCAACCCTCCACGATACCCCGTGAAGTCTCACCTTAGGGTCAGGAAGGATGAGCTCTCCATCCTGCTTCCGATGCAGGGGCGCGTTGAAACCCAGTTACTTCACTGGATTGAGGATTGATGGGAGTTCAGGTAAGCTTGACTATTCAGGTAAGGCTCTGTAAAAGTTCTGTTGCAAGTTCAAAAGTCCCAGCTTAATAATAATGTTCATTGTCTTTTTGCAGCAAGCGCTAATGCTTATGTCTTTTTTCCCCTTAGGGGCCGGGGTTCGGAATGCCGGAGATATGGCGCCGACCCGAAGTGAAACGTGCAGTTCCAGTTCCAGTAAATGGCAGGTTAGTTCTGGATGAGCTCTCGGGAACTGTCTTTGCATACGCTCATTCAATGTCTTTGTCTTTTTTCCCCATAGGGGCTGGGGTCCGGAAAAATGCCTGGAAGCGGCAAGACCCGAAATGAAATGGGAATGACCCAACAGGTAAGTCTTATTCCCTTCCTTCTATCACCTCTTATTCTTGTCTTTTTCTCTAGGCTCTGGGAAGTGGCTGTGTATCCGGATGATCGCTGCTGAAGATGAAGGAACCCAGGAAAAGTGAGTGAAATGCAGCGCTGCAGCGATCGTAACGAAATGCTTTTAAAAATAATGTCTTCCCTTTCAGGATCGTCGGTGATGTCTCTGTGGTGCAGATTTAGCTGGTAAGGTCTCTTGTCTCCCTTTGTAGGTGACCCAGGATGCTGACAGGCGTGGCTGAAGTCCAAATGCAGGAGCTGACACGGTGAGCGTCCAGCTGCAAGGAGCATAACAACACGAAGCGTGAGTTGCTGATCGGGTGTGGTTTAAATAGCTTTGGAAGAAGTCCCAAGTGTGTATCCTTCCTCCGATCAGGTATGTATCCTTCCCCGACCACACCCGGGTGGAAAGTAGTCCCACAGGTAAAGCAGTTCCATTCAGGCCTCAAGAGGGCCTGGATGTGGCAGCATGGTCTGCATCAGGTAAGTGCACATTAAAACACTTGAACACATGTCTAGCTTTATGAGCCTGGCGCCTAAGGCGCCAGGCAGAGGTCCAACATGAGCCTGGCGCCAGGACAGAGGTCCAACATGAGCCTGGCGCCTAAGGCGCCAGGACTGCGTCCAAAGGGCCCCAGCTTAGGCCCGCTGGCACTCCCCTGGGGGAAATGATGCCTGCCTCTGGGGTTGCTGGGTCGGACCTGGCTCCTTGGAGGTAGGCATCATGACAGTAGGTGTGATGGTTGAGAGGTCAGGAGTATGTGTTCGTTCTGGCAGGATTTATCCAGATCGGATGTGGCTGCGTTAGGACTGAGGAGAACGCCTGGCTGGGGGGTGTGCAACCAGCAGTGTTTACTTAGAATGATGTGGAGTGAGCGGCGGATGTTGATATGAGAACAGTTATACCGAATGGTGTCATAGTATCCCTGTGTTCTAGTTGAGTGGTGATGTAAAGGAGAGAGTAAGCATGATGGTGTGATATGATGGATTATATGCTCTTTCAAACGTTATCTGCATTTCAGACCATAGTATACACGTCACGCAATTCTATGCGCTCCTGTCCGTTCCATGCACTCCTATCTACTCCATGCACCCCAGTTTGCTCTATACATTCCGGTCCGCTCCATGCACTCATGCATTCCGGCCCGCCCTGCGCGCTCAGGTCCGCCTTGCGTACTCTAGTCTGCCCCAACATTCACAATTCTGTCTAAGTGTGGACATGCTAACATTCAAGGTCCTATCTAGATGCAACGCAGACCAATATTCACAATTCTGTCCAACTGTGGCCATGCTAATACTCACAATTCTGTCCAAGTGTGGATATGCTAATATTCACAACTCTGTCTAGGTGTGGACATGCTAATATTCACAATTCTGTGTGAGTGTGGACAAGCTAATATTTACAATTCTGTCTAAGTGTGGACATGTTAACATTCACAATTCCATCTAGATGCGACGCATGCCAATGTTCACAAATCTATCTAAGAGTGGGCATGCTAACATTCACAATTCTATCTAAGAGTGGACATGCTAACATTCACAATTCTATCTTAGAGTGGACATGCTAAGAATCACAATTCAATCTAGCTGCGACGCAGGCCAATGTTCACAATTCTATCTAAGAGTGGGCATGGAAGTATTATGGCACTCTATGTTATTGGTAGGTAAGATAGAGTGGCAGGGGTTCTCTGGAGTAGAGTGATTGCTCTACTCCCCACCCATGCCACACTCACGGTTTTTGTTGGTGTCTGTTGGCTGCTGGCTTCCTTGGTGTCCCCTTGCGGACACCTGCTGGCAATTCCTGGAGCCGCCTCTGTTGGAGCCGTCCTTGGCCTTGGGGCCCTTAGCCGGGGGCTGCACGGGCAGAGGGCTGCCCTGGGAGGACCAGTGATGAAGGGTGAGAGGACCAATGAGAACGGACCTGAGCAGGGTGGGAGGGAAGGGAGAGAAGGAAGAGGGTGCGGAGTGGGAGCGGGCTGCTGGGGGATCAGAAAGGCCTCTGGATATGGGGTCAGCCACAAAAGCCTGCTGCCTCTGGGTGTGAAGGAGGCAGGCAGGGGGCACTGCGGCCGCTAGGCCCAACGAGGAGTCAGGCTCCACCAAACACGGGAGGGGGTGGGCCAGGAGGCGGGAGAAGGGACGCGGGAAAAAGGCAGGGGAAGCAGGATGGCGATCGGGGGAAGGGGGTCAGCCACACAGGCCGAGATGTTGTAATGGAGCCATTTGCGCAAAGGATCAGAGACAACTCGGAGATCACAGGGACTGAGGTAGCTTCGGTGCAACACAAAATGCCTCTTTATGCCGATGATGTCCTGCTCATGTTAACTAATATACCAACCTCCCTTGAGGCTGTCATGTCTGAATTAAGATGATTTTAACTGGCTTCTCTGTCAATTACTAGAAATCCTTGCCATAAGTGTGCAATTGCCCAAGCAAGTCATTGCCGCTGCGAGATCCACCTGTCGAATTCCGTGGGCATCTGACACTATTGAGTACCTGGGGGTGAGGATTCCTATTTCCCCGCAGGATCTATATTGGGTCAACTTCCCAGGGTTGCTTAAGGATCTTGCTGAAGATCTTAAATGTTGGAGTAAGCAGGAAATATCACTGATGGGATGAATCGCTGCAGTAAAAATGAATCTTTTACCCAGATTCTTGTATCTTTGTCAAGCCTTGCTAGTTAAGATACCCAACCTTGAAGTACGTATGCTGCAGCGTAGCGTCCTACAATTTATCTGGGTGGGCAAAAAGCCTAGAGTTCCAAAAGCTGAGGTTTTAAGCGATGCCCGGAGGGGAGCAATGGCGGCTCTGGACCTCCTCAGGTATTATGTGGCTGCTCGGGTTACGCACATTTTGGCTTGGAGGTCCCCTCCCAGATGGGTAGCTCTTGAGAAAACCAACTCCTCCTGCCGGTTATCTTTCTTACCCTTTATCGACAATACTAAACTCCCCGATCTGACACACACTTGAGCTCGACTAAAATCTTGCTGTATTACTGGCACGTGGCTTTTATGAAGAAGTGGGTGAATCGGGTTTCAGACCGTGCTCTCCAGTCTTTGGTAATGCAGAATTCTCCCCAGGATTCTTAGGGAATAGTTTTTCAAATTGGCATAATGGGGGTCTGCATAGCTTGCATCAGCTGTACCAGGAGGGCTCTCCTCTCTCGTGTCCGAATGTAAGGCTCAATTCTCACTAACCGAAGGCGAACGATTTAGATATGGTCATATTCGGCACTGGATTTCACAACTGTGAGGAGCCAGGTGACCCGCGAAGGTGAGAGTATTGGAATGTACCCAAAAGTATGGCATAGATGGGGGTAGAATCTCATGCTTTTATATACTTTTGGGAGGCAACTTACTAACCGTCAGATCCTCCTACATTGCCATTTGTAAAGCGGATGTGGGACCTCCTGTCGAGGATTTATGGGAAGAGATCTGGGCTAGAAACTGTAGGGGAGGATTGGTCCTAAAGACCCTCCTTGCCTACATTCCCTCCCCAGGTGAGGGCCATGGCTCATCAGGCGTCCCCTCTTTACCACCAGGGCCCAAGTGGTGGATGGCTCACCTGCTGAAGGCATTGCCCAAACATATTGAATTTAGCCAGGCCTCAGGAACCATTTTGTCTAATAAAGATGGTGTGAGCTCGGCGCACTGCAGCGCGGCCCCCACCTTTAGAGAGTTTCAATTATCCCTGTGGCCACAGCTCCCTGGCAGATCCGCTGTGAGCCCGTTCCCACGGACAAGACGGACATGAGCTAGTGTAAGATACCAACACTAACATTTCACCTTCCGCAGTGTATCACTGCTCCCAACATGACCCGGCCAGCAGAGCCTGGGTGGAAAAAAGAACTGTAAAATAGCCCTTGGATAAAAGCAAAAGTTCCCAAATACTAATGCCAAAACTATCTGCGATGGGCGCATTTTCTCCACAAACCTCTTTGATTAGAAAACCTGCAAAACATATAGATGTGACAGAATGCATGTTCCATTGCATTAGCAATGAAGCACCCACACCACTGCAGTTATGTACAAATAATGGAAGCGTCCCGGGGGGTTATTTGCTATGCGTGTCATTGAAAGGTTTACACCGCACGGTCCCGCGCCATAACCAAACTAATGCTGCTAGACTGCAAAGAAAGGCAAATGCAACCATACTGAGGGCTTGTGTGAAGGACATGCGAGAATGGGCCCTTCATGTGTGTATGTCCAAGCCCCTTATGTGCCCCTACCGTCACGTACGGTGGCGAGTCGTTTTCTATGTACTCCACCAACCTCACTACTACCTCACGTACTGTAAATGTATATGCATATACTAAAATGTTGTAGTTGTTAAAACATAGTGTACAAATAATGTGCTCAGAATGGCTATATTTGAGAGGCATTTAGCAAAGTTAAAATGTAAGCTTTGGAATGATTCAATGAGTATTGTATAGTATTCGAATGTTTAGGATGCTTTCACCTAAAATCGGCAACACACGAGGAAGATACCTTTGTGAATATGTACAAGACCATTCCCCCTCCCTCCCTGAGAAGCCTGCCAGACGAGAGAGCAGAGGCCCGCGCCGCACATCTCCACCTCCCCCAACTAGGCTGGAGCCGCTTCAAAGATTTGTAGCTCCCTCTGCAGCACCCAAGGCCACGACCCGCCACCTGCATTATTCACAGCCCAGCAGTAAACCTCCGCCTGAATACACAACTCCAGAGGCGCCCTCCCCTACACCCCACAACCCACCGGATCACCTTAGGTTAATGGCCCCTGTAAAATGAGGTCACCCAATATTATGGCAACCTTACAGCAACACATTCATAAAGACTTCTAACAAGACAGGAGGACATGTACCGCCTGTCCCATGCCCTGAGACCCAGCCCCACGACCTATGGTACTCGGTCAACAGGACACTGGTAACCATGTACTGATGAATCGCCATCAAACCCCTCTCAAGGTGCATTCCTCCTGTGTTGCATTAACCTGTAGTATAACCTATTGGGAGATATACTAAAAAGAATAATATTGCAAATGACTGTGGTGTGCATGGCCTAGGGCAAAGAAGTCAGGAAAAGACATTCATCTCTGACACTGGCCACAGTGGCACAACAACACCGCCCGGATGGACCCAGCTGACCCGCCAGGCCCAGCCCACGAGGTTGACCAGTGACGTCCTCCAGCCAAGACCAACCACATCACAGCATCACCTATAGCTAGTCGTCGCCACCCAATCCCATTGAACTTGTGCCCCCTATAGTGTGTAGGTTTTGATGACGTTTTTTGTGAATATATACGCCTGTCTTTGCTATTGTCAGGCAGAACGCTCTCAGAGTTTGCAGAGTTCTTTGCATGCCCTATTCTGATTGATAAACTCCCATTTACGCTCACCCGCACTTTGTCTTGGCCTTATTCCCACTCTGGGAGAGTCTATTACTGTCTCTCATTGCGGGGAGGATCGTGCTGGTTGGGGACGCTTGCCTTCAAAACCACGCCTCCTCTAGATGTGTAACCAATAGAGAATGTATGCATAAACTTTGCTACAGATGGTACCGGGCTCTGCTAACTTTACATAAAATGAATGCTGCTTTGAATTCGGCTTGCTGGAGGGGGTGCGGCCTCGGGAAGCTACTTTCATATGTGGTGCTCCTGTCATGTATCCACACTTTTTGGGTTGCTGTACTGTCTCACATTAAGGAGAGAACTGCAGTGGACTTACCCCTGGCTCCACTAGTTGGCCTATAGCGTCGCTCAGTGGAAGATGTGTACCCTAAATCGGGTTGCAGAGCACAATCGGCGACACACCAATTTTTAGCAACTAAAATATAAATAGCACGATCGTGGAAGGCTCCTATGGGGCCAGTATTGGCACAATGGTGGATGGAGGTATGGGACATCTTGGTTGACGAAAAAGTTACAGCATGTGTAAAACAATGCGCTGCCTTGGTATCTAGATTTCTGGCTCCCATTTGTTGACTATTACCAGAATTTTCCCTCCCTAACTTTTAAACCGTCTCTACTTTCAAACTATTCCCTGATGTGATGTCCTTGGTGTGGTACTTTTTTTATTTTAACAGGGTTATGCATTTTCACATTAGCGCCTCGGTGGTGGGATGGCTTGTTGGACCCGGGAATGTTGTGCATTATGCATTCAGCCATATTTTACTGTCTATGTATGTCTCGCATCCTTGTTTGAATAAAAGGTTTGGGAAAAAAGTTATAGAATTTTGCTTTTATACTTAACCGATACTTCATTGTTCTGATATTGTGAAATGTGTAGGCTTAATTGAGCTGCAACAAGAATGCTGTGTGACTTGACTAGTTTATATTTGTGTATGATTTTGTATTATCTGGGGAGATGGTTTATATTTATGGCCTGTATTGTTTGTCTAATTGTGCATAGGAGACTTTTAAATATTCATGTTCGTGTGCAAGGTTTGTTTAATCCATGCACTGGGAGGAATTCTTACCCTGAGGTGCAGGCCCGTTTCTTGGCACGGGTGAGGCGGGCAGCTGCCCGGGGCGCAACCGCCAGGGGGGTTCGCAATTACCCTTCTACACTGGAGCCTCTGGAGGGGATAAAATTCCCCAGTTTGTGGGGCGGCGCATTGCCGTGGGGAAAGTTCTGTGGGTCAGGTACTGACGCTGCCCCTTCTGACTGTAATGTCACAAGTACTACGTAACATTACAGAAGTCAGAGGCTTTCTCTGACCACTTTTGCGCCCCTTGCGGTGGGGGCATAAGCACAACAATTAAAACACTTCAGGTCCCCCTGCAGCTAAAACCAGCTCCTCCCATCACAATGCAGGCAGGAAACTGCTAATGGTGGGCCATTAGTCACTGAATGGTTTCGTGCTGACATTGTGTTGGGAGGGGAGGTAGTGTGGGGCGTGGGCGTGCACTGTAGGCAGCTTTGCCTCTCCCAAAATAATAGTTTAAAGCGGCGCTATTTCTTTCATGCTGCTTCCTTTCCAAACTTGATATCAATTCCACTTTAAACCACTTCCATGGCACTGGTGATGAGTTACTTCATTATGCTGATAATAGTTTTGATCAGTGTTGCTGAGTAAATATTCTTTAAGCCATGACCCGGTTCATTTATTTATTTATGCAATGTTTGTCGGGTACATGGACACAGATTATTTATTTATGCAATGTTTGTCGGATACCTGTATCCGACAAACATTGCATAAATAAATAGGTACCCGACAAACATTGCATGAATAAATAAATAATCCGGTTCCATGTCTCCTTATAACAAGTCAACAGTCAGACTTTACTGTATCAAAGCATACACTTGATTCCCATTGAAAGAATTTTAAAGTGATTGTTTATTGTGTTCGGGTGTCTCCTTGTCATTGCCCTTTTGGCTTATGTTGCCTCCAAACCCCCTTCAGCATCTTGTGTTCTTTGATGGTTGCATATACTGCATCCTGTGCCATATTCATGTTCTCTTGGTGCCCAGTCCTCATTATCTGCAGCCTAAGTGGGACTAGAGCATACAATTGTCTTGGGCACCAATGAAAAAGTGGCCCACTGTTGCAAATGGCAATTCATTCCTTGTGTAACGGACTATTTGACTTTGGGTAGGAGTCCCTTAATGGTGTAGTTTGGGAGTGGGGTGGGGTGCGATGCAGTGGGGCTGGCGCGCGGGGTGCCGATGGGGCTGGGGCGCGGGGTGCGGTGGGGCTGGGGCGCGGAGTGCTGTGGGGCTGGGGTGCGGTGGGGCTGGCGCATGGGGTGCGGTGGGGCTGGGGTGCGGGATGGGATGTGGGGGGGTGTATTCCTAGTGTTTCGCTCTGGGCACCAAATGGATTAGAAACTGCCCTGCTGAAGTGTGTTATAATGGTTTTCAAACAGGCAACATAACTGTGGAAACCATGATGACCATTCTCCATGATAAAGAGAGTGGAATTAACATGCAAGGAGGATTCATGACAAGTGGGAGTATGGCATCCATCCTGCCACAAGACTGCAGCCTACTTTGTGTTCACTTATTTACAGGCACGCCTGATGCAGACAGGTGTGAAACCATTGTTCGCTAAACACTCCTTTTGCTTGGTATAATATTTCTTTACATTAATGTTTTGGCTATAGAACAGTGATAAAACACACAAGTTATGAAATAGTTAAGTTGACATTCATCACACAATGTTGTCCATGCACGAAGCCCCCAAAACAGACCACCTTGAGTTAAGCATTTCCATAAAACTTTCAGGTGCTTCGTTTCAGCAATATGGTGATTAGCCCTCTCTTAATATGGCATTCTTCCGTGTTAATGTGTCTACGTACATGGGGGAGTAAACAATGTTACGTTGGTGTCATGAAACAGAAAAGTCAAAATGTTTTTCATTTATGTGATTTTTATTATTTTTTGATCCCAGCAATTAAACCACTGTACAGGGCTTTTGTAATCCTCGGTAGCCTTTCAAATACTGTGCTTTTGTTGTGTCGGTGCAGAAGGGTCTCTCCTTTGTTCCTGCTCAGTCCCGTGTGTGCCTCGAGCTCCTGTATTCCCACCACAGCCCCGCAGTGTAGAGCTCGGTTCTACTCCATGCGACTTAATTTCTTCAAACCCCCTCTTTCCCAGTCTCCCCTTCCTCTCCCCACGGCCGCTCAGTGTTGCCAGGTCAGAAGGAAAAAATAAGCTGAATGTTCCTTTAAAACAAGCCCAAAACAAGCTGACTCCCAACCAAATAAGCTGCAAAAACAAGCGCACCTCTAAAATAAGGTGGAAAGGTCTCAGAAGTTGAAAAATAACTATAACGCAAAGAATACATACAGAGAGCCCAAACATATGTTAACAAAAAGCATTTATTAAAATTGTTATTTTCTAACAATTGGTGTCTATTTTAATTTTTTGTATGTGTGCGACTTATAAAAGCAACATTATTGGCTTTTTGGATCCTTGGCTGCTCTGGTCCTTGATTCGTCGCTCACCTCTGGTCCTTGGCGCCATTGCAGGTACCTGCCAAGTAGCCCCATGTACTTCATGACACTGAGCCAGTCCAGGCATTTCCTATTAAATGCTAGGACTGGTATTTTATTTCTTCCCATTATAAGTATGGGCCTACAAGGACCAGTATGCAAAGGGAAAATCCAGGACTAGCTCATGGCGACAAGCGTGACATGGCCCCCCCCACTGTCGTCCTTCTGGTATTGGGAAACCTGGTTGATTGCTGTCATCTGGTCCTTGGTTCATATAGTCCATCACCCCTCTGGTCATTGGCTCCCTCATGACTTACTCCTCTAGTAAATCACTAGCCCACCCATTGACTGTTCATTGCCATGCTAATCCCCAACCCTGTTCTTGCCCCTCCCCGCCCAAAACACCTTCTCATGGGAACTCTTTGAGCTCTCTTTAATCAAGCCTTAACATTAAACTTTGCACTCAATGCTGAATTAATTTTAGCTGTAAATGCTACTGGTGTAATAGAAATGTCTTAACCTGGTCTGCGTCCAGCCAATCAAGTTAAAAGCACTGTGTGTGTCCTTCAGTGAAGTCATGTTAACAGTTTTTGGCTTTTGCAAACTTATCAGGCATTTGCCAGGCGCTGCCATTAGATGCCCTGGTACTTGCACCATTTTGCACCTGGTGCCGTTCATACAACTAAAGACAGCAGTGCCTACCAAGGGCCTTTCCCATGCCTACTCAAAACCCTAAACTATTGTCATTGTCTATGCTTGTTTCCATCATGACTAAACTACATGTTGCTGTAAATACCCCGTGTTTACCTCTTGGCTAGGTAATGCATCTTCAAAGGGTCTCTCATATTGAAAGAGCCCATCAATGCAAAAGAAAGGAGTACTTGCAGGTCGTTAAGGGGCTGCAGACAGCCCCGTCCAGGACGCTGCATGGGGCTTCACATCAGGAAGGCAATCAGCCCGAGCCTCACAGCGTGTGCATAACTGCTTACAGCAGGACGGCATGTTCGCCTTTCATATTCATTTTTCTTTTTTGTAAATGGGGCCAAGACAGACAGACTGGCAAACAAGCGGAACAATAAGCACACAATTAAGGAAAAAAGCGGACAAAAACCGCGACAAGCAACCTGCTAATATTATAAGCGACTTTGGGCAAAAACAAGGCCAAAGTCACTTATAATATAATAAGCGGACATGGCAACACTGCTGCCGCTACAAAAGAAGAAAATATGAGAACTGCTTAAATGATGGACACGGGCACTCAAGGACAGGGGTGGAGCTACGCAGATCACTGGCCAATCCCAGGAACAGAAATGTAGGAGGGTGGGCTATGACATTAGCTTTTCATTTCGGGCTGCATGTATGGCTGTAGCCATCAAGTGGGCGTGACTCCGAAGATTGCCGAACACTGCCTCCCACAAGCTACCATGGGAGGCAGGATAGCATACAACACCGGTGCAGGCTGTGGGCGCCACACCCAATCGGGCAGGGCAATCTCTCTCTCCAAGCACCGCCACGCGCCAATCTCTGCAGCTCGTCTCCAGGGGCTCTGGCGATCAGCAGCGGGTAGAACGAGGCTTCCAAATGACTACTGCTATGGTTATCCTCCAGAATTAATACAGCAACATAGTGCAAGACACTACCAAAAGGATCTTTATAAGGATCCTAGCAGGAGCTCACGTCAGGCATGTCCTTGGCCACACATCCCATGAGAGGATAGTTGAGGGGCAACATGCTCGCCTTGGAAGCAAGACGATATGAAGCAACACAGGTTCGATCCCCGGGTCCGCGCTTAGAAACCTTTGGGTATTTAAGCACGTTATAAATACGCAACTAAGACAAAAAAAAACAATTCATGTATTTGCATTTGTTTTATTTATATAGCGCAGACCAGGCCCAGGGGCAACCGGGCGCATATTTTAGTAGAACGTTACATTGCAGGTAGTGGAACATTACATTACAATAGAAGGCATAGTATCATAAGGTCTCAGCAGGTACACCTAGAATACAGATAACGTTACCAAACAAGGCAATAATCAGAGCGGATCAATGCAAAGCTAGTTCCCAGAAGGCCCGTCCGGACAGAGGAGCGGTTGTTAGTGGGATATAGCTAACCAAAGCTTGTGTTTCAATTGGTTAAAGGAAGGTAGCGTTCTGATCATGAGTGGTACGGTGTTCCAGAGCTTGGCTGCCAGGACAGGGAAGCTAGCGCCCCCTGCAGAGTGAAGCTTGAATCTGGGAATTGCAAGACCTTGGGTTTGTGCAGATCTGAGTGCGCGTGCAGGGGTATATTGAGTGAATCTCGAGGCTAAGTATGAGGGGGCCTGGTGGTTAACACATTTGTATGTGAGGGCCAGTGCTTTCAGTGAGATTCTTTGGGCAACTGAGAGCCAGTTGAGGTTCTTCCTAGTTTCTGATATGTGGGCTGATCGGGGGACGTTGAGGGCTGCTCTAATGGCATTGTTTTGGGTTGTCTGAAGTTTGTTGAGATTACCCTGGTTAGTGCCTTGGTACAGTGCATTGCAGTAGTCCAATTTGGACATAACCAAGGTCCTGGACAAGGTAATGCAATTCTGGGCAGTAAGGAAAGGGCGGCAGGCAGAGATCAATTTGCAGGTGTAAGCAGACGCAGCAGCACCTCGATGCCCGTGGGCTGTGTGAGTGCTTTACAAATGCAAATAAATAAATAAAATAAATAAATGATTATGACCCCAAAGTTCTACCTAGGAGAGCGAAGGGGGGCAGCGGGTATCCTTAACAGTCTAGAAGATGCATCTGTCACTCCCGTGAAGAATGGGGCTTTCGAGCCCAAACCAGAAATCGTACCTGATGAGGTTTGCAGAGCTGATGGGGCGGGTGACTTGGATGTGCCCAACATACAAACTACCATAACTAATGACAAAGCTCACAGAACAATTTCAGCCACTTGCTGAGGTAGGCAGTTTCCAGGGGTGATTCAATGGAACATATAGGGTTTATTGAAGGAGGTACAACAGCAGTTGGAGAACAGGAGGAGGGTTCTGGGGTTGCCCTCGTACCAGTGCCGATAGCCTTGACCATCAACCAGTTGAGCCCCCTGCTTGAGCCAGAATGCGCAAATTGTGCAATACATGGTCTAGAAATCAAAGCCCTATGACAGCTCATTGAAAACCTGACCCAAAACCTAAGTAATTTGGGCAGGGAAGTTAGTGAACTGAAAGGTGGGGGAATTTTGTCAGAAACCATTCACCCCGACAATGAATCCCAACATTATGTGGGACACCAAGTAACCCTCAAGGCTTGTCCTTTTCTGAAGGGCAAGAGAAATTCATGGCTAAGGATATTGCTCCATTTATTACAACTTTTGTTAATAAATCGCTAGATCAAGGATCAGTACCTCAGATGCTCAAATACACCATATTAAAACCTTTATTAAAAAAGCCTAATTTGGACGGCCTGGTCCTCCAAAACTACCGTCCCTTTGCTGGCCTTCCCTGACCAGGGAAGATTCTGGAAAAAGTGGTAACCCAACAACTGCAGGCTTTTGTTAAAGAAGAGTCCCTTTTGGAGCCCTTACAGTCCGGTTTCCGTCCAAAATTTGGTACAGAGAAGGCCTTGCTGGCGGTCCAGGATGAACTGTTTAGGGTTGCTGATTAGGGCAAGCTTTCAGTTTTGGTTATACTTGACTTATCATCCGCCCTCAATATAGTTAGCCATGCTATCCTCTTAGACCATCTGAGGTTGGTCGGTAGAGAATCGGAGCATGCCATTCGGTAATTCAGCTCCGTTTTGGAGAATCGCCAACAATGTGTTAGATTGGGAGGCTTTACCCCAGACACCAGTACTATGGGATGTGGTCTCCCACAGGGGTCGTCGTTATCGTCGCTCCTTTTTAATCTGTATCTTCGACTTTTGATGAAAATCTTGAGACGTCATGGAATGAGTTTCCAATCATATGCAGATGATAGTCAGATCTCCATCACTATTGATAATGTCGAGGAAACCTTTGCCAGGATTAATGAATGCCTCCAGAATATTAGTGAGTGGATGGCTTCTAATCAACTTCAATTGAATGCCACAAAAACAGAATTCATTTTGTGTGGTCCCGATAATCTCCTTACTTCTATGAAAGAAATGTCAATTCCCAATTTATTGGGAGTAGAACCTAAATTATCTGTCAAAGTAAAAAAACCTTTGCTGCATCTGGCAGGATAATCTGGGCTGTGAAAGCCAGGTTGTAGCCAAGGTGAAAGCAATCTTCTACTCCCTGAGACTTCTTCGGCAGACTCTTCCATATGTTCCGGAAGAGGACCATGCTTTGGTGGTGGGAGCACTTACAAATGCCCACCTAGATTACTGTAACAGTCAATTGATGGGCATTTCAATAAACAGCTTCATAGACTTTAAAAGGCACAAAATGCAGCAGTCAGGCTGGCCTGTGGACTGAATAAAACCTATCATGTCTCTCCCTAACGTCGATCACGCCACTGGTTAGCGGTCGAGCATTGCATTAAGTTCAAGGCAGCATGTCTGGTGTTTAAGTGCTTGAATAATTTAGCACCCGACTATTTGAAAGATAAGATCAAGCTATATCAGCCCCCCAGATGTCTTCGTTCAGAGGACCAAAAACTGTTGATTATCCCGCCATCTAAATTTGTATCAAGAGGGGACAGAAGATTTGCGGTGTTTGGCCCTAGACTCTGGAATAGTGTACCCAGGGAAATTAGGACCCTTGACTCACTCTTCAAGTTCCGCAAAGCCCTAAAAACGTTTTTATTTAAATAAAGTTCTAGTCAGCTTTGGGCCTGCTGGGATCCATCTAGCCCCCAGGACGGGATACACAGTATTTTTACATACTATGGCAATTTCTTTGGATGTCATCTGCGCCATTATACGGTTTAGTCTGTGTCGAGCGTGTTAGAAATTCCTTAAAATCAAAATCAGAAAGAAGGCTTCCATGGAACCACCTTAGCATCGCTTATTATTGTATTCACTGGGGTCAATAGATGCCCTGTAACAACTAGTAGCAATGCCGATTCTATGTATCTGGTTAATGTCCTAAAGTTAGCAAAAGTTCAACTAGAAAGGAAAGATTCACTCATTAATAAGTGTATCCACTGGTTGTTAACAAGAAAGGGTTGCTGCTCGGTTAGTAGAGAGGATATCAGAGATGCAGAGTGTAATCATGACCCTGACTTCCCCAATTAGGATTATCTTAAAGTAGGTTTCTATAAGCGTGAATTTTCTAACATCATTGCCATTGACTACAGGACCTTACCACCAAGCGTATTACAAATTGATTTCCAGGTTAAACCCCCAATACGGTAAATGATTGAGAGAACTATGCAAAGCAATGGGAGGAGCAATTGTTATCACCTGATCATGCTCCCCCTGCCTCACTGAGCCTTGTTAGCAGCAATATCGCTGGCCTTGCAAAGAACCTAGTGGATTCAAACTGGTTCAGCTTTATTTCCAGCTTTGACATCATCTGTTTCCAGGAGACATGTGCACTCGACTTTGTGAGCTTGGTGGACTACATGAATTTTGGAATTCCAGCCAGTAAACCCAGGGGTGTAACTAGGCAGCTGTGTGGGGCCTGTGTGTATGGCCAAAGACTGCTCTTAATGCGCAAGTTATAACGAAGGCAACCAACTCGCCTGACATAATGGTCCTCACTACTGCCCTACCAAATTCTCAGAAAATCCTCCTTGCAACATATATAATCCTCCTTATGGCAACAATGCCACGCAAACTATGTTGCTACTTGAATCCATAATTAGCGACCACTCTCAATAGTAATAGTGATTTAACTCTGATTGGGGGGGTTTTAATGTACAATTTGAGCCGCATGATGAGTTGATAGACTTTCTTCAAGAAGATGATCTGATCTCGGACACCCTGAGCCCGAAATTTCCAAAGCCAATGAGACATTACAAACATGCCCTGGAAACTGCCCACATACTATTAAGGATGGGAGTCAGGGCATGCAATGGCCTTCTGGAAGGCAATATACCACCATCTCATAAGTACAAAAAAAGGCACAAATGTGAGCCACATAGACTACATCTTGATAAACGTACCACATTGGAAGATGTTGAATAACCTGTATGTCCACTGCAGAAGCAAAACTGAACATTATCCAGTCGCTATAAATTTAACAGCCCTTGAGGTTAGGAGAAAAAGGGAACTATCCCCCACTGGCCAAATGATACCAACAACGAACAATAGAAGGTTGACCTGGGAAAGGATTGAGTCAGACCCCACCATTCCATTGATCTTTTCCGAAATCCTCCCTCTACTTGAAGTAGCTTTCTGTCAAGTTAGAGAAATGATCAAGTTATTTGGGATACCAATGTGACCATAACAGGGATTTTGCACAACCACCTGACCCAGACTTGCAAATCCATAGCCCCTGGGGGCGCAAAGAAACGAAATAGAAGATGGTTTGATTGCGAGTGCAAAGTAAAAAAAGGAGAACTATTAGTAGCAGTAAAATCTAATCAGCATCAAGTACAAGCGACTAGCTGAAGAATTAGATACAAGTAGATCTGATAAAAAGGAAAAAAGAAAATATTACCCTAGATTACCATAGATAGATAGATGGGAGAAGCTAATTGAGGCAATCAGACAGAAGGATCATAAAGCCTTTTGGTGGATAGCCTATATGGGAGATAAGGGGATGGCGACCCATTTGAAGTGGCAATCAAAGAGGATCAGTGGTATGCACACTTCGCTGACCTATACAAAGAAGACAGAGTGGAATTCTGAGACATTTCACTATAAGACGGAGCTATAAGTTGCCCTGAGGTCACAACATGCAGGGAAGGCCCTGTTCCAGATAAGATACCAATTGACATGTACAAAGCAGAGCCTAAAATATAGCTCTCTTATCTTCAATCCATAATGAATCTTCTGCAAACTTGGCAAAGTGCGGAACACAAGTAGTGATTGTCCCCATTTACAAAAGGAGGCGCAATCTTCCAGTTAATTATCCTCCCATGTCCCTATTAGACGCCTCAGGCAAACATTTTGGCAAATTAATATTTAACAAGTTAGAGAAATGGGCCACTGAGATGAAATCTATTAGCAACCTCCAAGCTGGCTTTAAAAGGGGCATCAGCACCACAGATCAGGCATTAGACTATTCACTTTGACTGAACAATAGTTTAACCTGCTCGTGGGTATGCTATTTTTCTTATTCATCGATTTGAAAACAGCCTTCGATGTCATTCCACTTGCAGAGTTGTGGAAAACCCTAATGAGCAAGAATATTTCTCAATCCCTGCTTATGGCTATCTTTTTACTTTACACAAACACTGCAGCAGTGGGGTATGGAACAGGAGGGGAAATCACCAAGAAATTTACAGTAGAAAAGGGGTTAGGCAGGGCTGTGTTCTCGCCCCTATACTTTATTCCATCTAGTTTAAGGATGTGGTGAGCAGTCTGACCGTGGATTATTCTGATTCCCCAAAATTAGGGGACAGAGTAACACACTTTTATTTGCAGACAATGCTGACCTCATCACTTGCACATGCAGTGGACCCCTTAGAATAGCACATTTCAGGAAATATTGTAGTAAGAAAGGCCTGACCATCAACCCATTGAAAACAAATGTATGAGATGTGGGAAGAAAATGAAAAATTAGTCTAACCTCCAGATGAAAATAGGATGTTCCCCAATAGAAGAGGTTTCTTTCTTTGACTGTCTAGGCTTTTGGTTTACCACCAAAGGCAAATGGTCCATTCACACTGAGAAAGCTAAGGTCATCCTCGACAAGCAAGGCCCGGCTGTTGTCAATTTCTCAAAGAAGTATGTTCCAGTGCTGGAGGTGCACCGATTCAAGGCCGTAAGCAGGCAACCTATGGGGAAAAGTTGTAGGGTCATAGAAATGTCACAAATCTAACTACACCGGAAAATAACTTTCTAAAAGAAAAGCACTAATGCTGCATAAAAGCACACCAAACCACCTTTTATATTCTGGACTGGGCCTGACTCCAATAATTGTATATATGGCACTCAAGCTGCTATTATACTGGGCGACACTGTTGTTAAGCAGTGAATTGATTACCTACAAGGAGGCCCTAAATGATTTACACGGGCCCAAGGGGGTGCTCAAGCTTTCTTGGCTTGTTCATATAAAATCACGTCTTTACCAGTTGCAATTAGAACAATTCTGGTAGAACCCAACACTGCTACAACCGATCAGCAAGGCGGTAATCAAAAATGCATAGAGGGACTGGGCTCAAGCCAGAAGGGTTGTTTGACACTGACATTAGGCTGTAACTGAGTGAAGTATTCCCATGACTGTGAGAGCTACTAAATGCTTATCAAGTCTCCATTCGAACACTCTCTCTTCATGAAAAGGAGATTGAACATGTTCTCATTGGCACCGCTAACAAACCTATATGCCAGAAATGGACCTGGTAGCTGCCCCTTTTGTGAAGGGGTATTTGAATCACTCCAACACTTTGTTTGTCCTGGTTATTTCAGGATTTGCCAGTCAAACTTGAAATATTGTAGTGTAGATCATGGAATAAGACTGTTGGTTGATGCTGCTGCATGGTGCAAGAGTACCTTACATCAGGATGTGATATTTGCCATGGCTAACTACACAGGGCCTTGAGAAGGATGTCTGCTAGATTATCCAAATTCCTCTGATGGTTTAAGGGGGTTTCTATTGAATCTCAAGCATTAAAAAAACAAAAGCTTTTATGTATATTATGATGGAACGATGTGTTGTATATTAATTATGTGTTTATTGATTTTATGTTGCTCTTGAGGCCTATGTGCTGTAATAAAGCAATGTTTGGTAGAAAACAAGAAATACATCAACAAGGTGTCCAGTGAGAGAGTGTTACTGATGTGGAAGCACTAAACACATAGCAAGTGACAGCGTGTGGGAATGCACATAATAGGTAAATAATGTGGCAGAAAGGGCCATCTTACAAGATGTTGTGGATTTGGAGGATATTAAGATGATTCATGATAAGAGCCAAAGTGGAGAAGAAAATTACAAAGGTGAGCATGGTAAAGGCGACGAGGAGTCCACAGGAGTAAAAAACAGATGCAGTAATCACAATTAATGGAATTACAATGGACATGTTGATAGACAGTGGAGCAGATTACACCGCGCTGTACATTTAGGAACATTAAAGTGGAAGCTACTGCCTGTGGAGAGCAACCAATAGTTGTTGGAGATTTTGATACAAAATTGGAATATAAAGGTCAAGGGATGAACAGCATGGTGATAGTCACTGAAGTTGGAGAGGTTTATTGTCACGGGATGACAAAGGAGAGTTCAGATACCCTAATTAATCAGAACAAGTTGTGACAGAATTCACTTGCACAGTGGCGGGAGTAAAGGAAAGGAAAGACATAGAAGAATGGGATTTGGGTTTCTTCAGTAACAAAGTTCGATACAATAAAGGATGTGTACACAAGATGAAATCTAGTAAAGATGCCCAACCAGTGGTTTCAGAAGTTAGAACAATACCATTAGGCACTTAGGAAGGAGGTGTAGAATGAACTCAAAAGACTAATGTTAGAAAGAGTAATTGAAATGACTGAAGCCATTGAGTGGGGTAGTCCTATTGTTACTGTCCAAAATGGGAATGGTGAAGTGAGACTATGTGCTGACCTCAGGAATGTAAACGGAATGTGACAGTGGAGTGATTTCCTTTACCAACATGTTCTGAACTCATTGTGGACATTTCTGGTGCTGTGGTATACTCTCTGTTAGACAAGGACTGCCTATCACCAGGTTAGGCTTCACTCCCAAGCCATCGATCGGATTACATTTATTATACCATTTGGTCTGTATAAGTACAAACCCATGCCATTCGGTTTAGTTTCAGTGGCAAGTGTATTTATGAGAATTATGCATACATTTCTAGTAGGAATACACTGGTTGATGTTTTATCAGGATAACCTGCTGTATAGGGCGAGTGTTGAAGAACATGATCAGGGATTGAGGCACATACTAAAGTATTGGAGCAAGCTGAATTTACTGTTACTATTGAGAAATGTACATTTAAGAGAGACTATGTGGATTATGTATGTCATGAAATAACAAAAGCAGGAGTTAAACCTAAGCATAATATAGTTGAAGTGACTGTAAATATACCAGTACCAAACAAGAAAACAGAGTTTCCATTTTTAGGACTGATAGAATTCTAGGCAAAATGTGTCAAAAGTATGTCTAGCCTGACCAAAGCGATGAGACGACTAAAAAAAAAAGGGTGTGCAATTTGATTGGTCAGAGGAATGCAGCAAAGAATTTGACAGTACTAAAACAGATTATAAATACACCAACGTTAATTTCTTTAAAACAAAAAATATGTATAGCGCACAACAGCCCGTAGGCATCACAGCGCTGTTACAGAGGTAGGTATGTTTGCTTAGTTACACGGGTGCATACATACATACAGCATGAACACTGATAATACAAGACATAGTGTGCACAAATTAGTCAAACAGCCAGGTTTTGAGGGCTTTGCGGATGGCAAGGTGGGATGGTTCAGCTCTAAGGGTATGTGGCAGGGAGTTCCATTGCCTGGCAGCAATGAAGGGGAAGCTGGCACCACCTGCTTTGGTGTGTTTGACTCTGGGAATTACGAGTCAGTGGGAGTGTGGTGTTCTGGTAGGTCTGGACGAGCCTGCTCTGACTACTTTCTGGGAGAGATAGGGGGAGGCTGTGGGTGATGCACTTGTGAGTGATGGATGACAAGCGTTTTGAATAGGACAAGTTCTTTGATGATACGCCAGTGGGCTTGTTGCAGAGGTGTTCTCTCTTTTGGGGATGGTGAGGGCTTCTCAGAGTGCGTTATTCAGGATTATTTGTAGTTTCAGTAGGTTTTTTGATGAGGTGCAGGCGAAAAGGACGTTGCAGTAGTCCAGTATTGAGCCTATTATCGCTCTGGTAATGAAGAGGCAGTTCTCGGTGGACAGGAATGGTTTGGCTGCATTAAGCAGCTTAGTGTAGTAGGCTGCAGAGGAAGCAATAGCTCTGACTTGCTATGACAGAGAGGGTGGCATCTAGGTAGACCCCTATGATTTTCACAGAGGTTGAAATGGGAAGCTGTATGTGGTCTATCGTAAATGTCATTTATTGGCTATTTGTTTTTTTTAGGGTTACCTGGGGCCCTACCAGAAGGATTTCAGTGTTGTCCCCATTGAGGCAGAGCCAGTAGGTTGCCATCCAGGCTTGAATGGTGGAATAGGTTGTGTTTAGAGCCTTGGCATCTGCTTCGTAGTTAAGAGGTTCATACAGAATGTTAAGACAGTAGTTTAAACTGATGCAAGTGATGAAGGATTAGTGGTGCTACTTGTGCAAGAGGAGAACAGTGAAGATCACATGAGAACATTTGCATCTGGACCCCATGAGGGTCCTCAATGCATACATTCACTGATTGAAAAAGAAGCATTGTCATGTTTGTAGGCGACTGAAAAATGTAAAACGTTTTTGTGGGGGAAAATTGTGTGTTAAAAACTGATCATAAGCGTTTGGTTTCATTATTTAATTAAAAAAAGTTTGATGGCATATCTAGGAGAATTGTTAATAGGTTTACGGGGGTACAAGGATTACAATTCATAGCTCAAACATGTGGTTGGGGATTGAAAATTGTTGAGGATGCCCCATCAAGGAATGCAGTGGCTAAGGAAGAGGAGTTGAGGTGGGTGAGCAAATTTACGATGACTAATGTGAGATGTTGTTTTCGGTCAACCAGGGATTCAGGAAAGGAGAGTGAGATGTAGCCTTTAAAGGAGATGAAGTTTACAAACCAGTCAAAGGATATGTGGCGGGTAAAGTGGCCTAATGAGATAAAGGATTCCGTTTTGAGGGAGTACAAGAGAGTCAAAGAAGAAATGGACATGAGGGGAGAATATGTAGCCTGGTATCAGAGGCTATTGATTCCGTAAGAAATGAGAAAGGTTGTGTAGTTGGGTCATATTTAGGACTGGGAAAGACCAAGGCCGTGTTACATGCAGATTGTTGGTAGCCTGGAATGGACAGGTTAATAGAGGGAATAGTTGGAGAATGTGAAGAGTGAATGAAAAACAAAATACTTAAAGGGATGGTCTAGTAAAAAATTTGATTTAAAAAATAGATAGGCCACATAAAAAAAAATACTAGCATCCTCCGTTTTAAAACTTCCTATGTAAAATTTTGAGCTATTCAAGCTCAAAATTCGAAAAAGCAAGCACAGGGGCGCAGCCATTTTGCGAAATGGAGGCCCTCCTGTGCTGGCTTTTGCTTTTGCGGCACTAATGAAGGAAAAGCCAGCCAGCTGTAGTAAACAAAGTCTACCGCTGGGTGGCTTTCCCTTCATTAGTGTCGGGACTCGGAGGACGCGGACCGGAGACCAGAGCAGGAAAGCTGCAGCTGAATCTCGGTAAGTGCTATTTATTTTTTTTTACAAAAAATAAGCACTAGCTGCGTTTTTTTTTCTAAGTTTTCCGGGCTGGAGGAGCCCGGAAAACTTAGAAATAAAACCGCAGCTTTAAAAACGTATTTATGTTTGCGGTAGCTTTTGAAACATAAATACAAAGTTATTGTGTTGGAAAACGCTGCGGTTTTTCTTTCCAAGTTTCTCAGGCTCGGAGGAGATTCAGGCAGACAACGCGGTTGTTTTCCGCAATGCCGCGTTGTGTCTGAGCCCGAGAGCCCCAAATGGTAAAGCAGATTCAGGCAGACACAACGAGGCATTGCGGAAAACAACCGCGTTGTGTCTGCCTGAATCTGCTTTTCCATTTGGGGCTCTCGGGCTCCCCTGGGAGCACCGGAGACCCAAAGTGATAGCCACAGCAGGCAGAAACACACGCGGTTGTGTTGGAAAATGCTGCGGTTTTTCTTTCCAAGTTTCTCAGGCTCCTCCGAGCCGGAGGAGCCTGAGAAACTTGGAAAGAAAAACCGCAGCGTTTTCCAACACAATAACGTTGTATTTATGTTTGCGGTCGCTTCAAAAGCGACCGCAAACATAAATACAATGTTTTTAAAGCTTCGGTTTTATTTCTAAGTTTTCCGGGCTCCTCCAGCCCAGAAAACTTAGAAAAAAAAACGCAGCTAGTGCTTATTTTTTGTAAAAAAAATAAATAGCACTTACCGAGATTCAGCTGCAGCTTTCCTGCTCTGGTCTCCGGTCCGCGTCCTCCGAGTCCCGGCACTAATGAAGGGAAAGCCACCCAGCGGTAGACTTTGTTTACTACAGCTGGCTGGCTTTTCCTTCATTAGTGCCGCAAAAGCCAGCGCCGGAGGGCCTCCATTTCACAAAATGGCTGCGCCCCGGTGCTTGCTTTTTCGAATTTTGAGCTTGAATAGCTCAAAATTTTACATAGGAATTTTTAAAATGGAGGATGCTAGTATTTTTTTTTATGTGGCCTATCTATTTTTTAAATAATTTTTTTTACTAGACCATCCCTTTAAAACGATCATTCCTCCGATGGAAATTATTTGTGTTTCCAAGGTATCATGGGTAGAAATTGCCAGAGATCTGTTGGGATCATTTCACTTAATTTGGTCCCAGGAGTTGTGTGTTGGGGTGGTGGTTACTCTACTATCAAAGTGGCTGGAAATAAGCATAGTTTCACATTTTTAATCTAAAAGCATAATCAAATTCCTATAGACAGTGTTTTGGAGAGAAAGGGTTCCCTCTAGAATCATCTCAAACAACACACCACTGTTGATATCCAGAGGTTTTTTACAAGTTTTTAAGTGACCATGAAATATAGCATGTAACCACTGTGCTTTATCATCCAAAGAGCAATGGCTGTGTAGAGCACTTCAATCAAACCTTACTGGATTGCATTAAAATGGGTTTGAGTGCAGGAAGAAATTGGGTTTTAGCTGCGATTGAAAGGAGTTTCAATACAGAATGACACCAGATGTGAGCACGAGTGAAACACAGTTTGAAATGTTGAGGAAGGAATCGGAATAAGCATCTGTACCCTGGATGTATGAAAAAAATACAGAATGGCATCAGCTTAGGTGCTCTTTGTATACAAGCATTTACAAAATACTGAGTTCGCATGGCTATAAAATTCTTCTTCTTCTTCTAAACTACCGAATGCGTGGGCGGACCCACGCAGGTGCTTCCCCATCCAATAGGATGATGTGCACCAACCCACCAATCAACACATAGCCCACATAAACTCACAACTCCTCCCACCGCCCCGTCTGTCTCACTTGGAAAAGAGTTTAAACCCAGGCCCAAACTCAATGTATTGGCTGCAGTGCGCCTTCTAGCTAAAATATGGGAATTTGTATAAACACGTCGCTCTTTCTATAATGCCTTTTTTAAATGTGAATCCGATATTTTGAAAAACAGCAATACTTATTATTATCCAGCTACAAACAATACTTATCTTTACATTAGTTTAGCCATCCTGCTCCCAATGACGTTTTTGGAGTAAGCAGCTCATAGAAGTGGACTAATATTGCCTGCACCCTTTTATGAAATGTTGACTGAATAAACTTTGAAAGCCATTAATAATACCATTACAGTGGCTGCCCTTAGGATCTTTGTAATTGTAAATGGTTATTTATAACAGCTTAATACCCAGAGGTTTCTAAGCGCAGACCCGGGAATCGAACCTGTGTTGCTCTGCGAGTTCGTTGCCCCCGAGCGATCCTCCCGGTTGCTACTGTTGCAGTTGCTGATAGGAGTTTCAGTAAATTAAAGACGGGCTATTGGTCTAGCAATGTGCGATTCGTCCAACAAAAAGATACATCAACTAATAGAACTGAATTTATTTTTGGCCTAATTTTCTCTGTCTGTATATAATTTTTAAATGTAAGGTAATAAAACCAGCTTTTGTTTATATCACGCTGAGTTTAGAATTGTGGACATGATTGCAGTGCATGGCTTGAGGTCTGAGGTGCATTCTAGAGTGTCGTCCTTGGCTTTATATTGTCTAGAAGTTGTCCTGGAAAGAGGGTCACAGTAATTTAAGGAGAGTGGAAGGGGTTATATTTGAGCCATTTTATGAGGGGCATACTGGCCCCTCAGCCTGAGTTAAGGTGTCTGATCAAAGTGAGAGCCTTTTGCATAGGATATTACCATTGAATAGGGACAGAAGGACTTGATGCTATGGGTATTTGCACTCAAATGCCATGAGGAGCAAGGTTAACGTAAGGGTGAGAAAACATGGACCACAGAAAGCACATAATCCAGGAATTCTGTTTAAGTGAACAAAGAAACATGGCTGCCATGGATGGGAAGGGAAGCCGGGGCTCGGAGTGAAAACCTTCTTCCATTTCCATTGCATGGGCATCAGGGTGCTGGCAAGAGAGAGCACCAGACATTGAGTAGATAGTCTGCGGAGTGCAGCATTGAGAATAGATAGGTGCAGGGGGAAGGGCGGGGTAGCAGGAAGGAGCAGTGGGAAAGGCACACGAGGTTCAGGGGCAGGCCATCAAATAGGGAACCAGGCTTGGATTACTCAGGGGCTTTTAATAAAGATGGACTCTTGGCACTCCCTTCCATTTTGGTGATTTCACATCATAGCCTGGGCCCCACCATTACATTTGTGAAGATGACCCCTATGGTTTTAGCTGACACACATTATTTCCCAAAACATAATAAATGCAAACATGTTCTTGAGAATGCTCGGTTCTTGCAGAATTAACAGGAAGATGTCCTGGTCTATGAGCACAGTCCCAGATCTTCACATTTGTATTTAATAATGTGGCAAATGTGTACTTGTCCTTTGTCTGTAATCGTGTCTTGGTTGCGCGTTCTTGTTCCAGCACAGAGCAGGGTTCATCAGGTTCAGAAAAAACAGGTTCTTTTGTGGCCCTAGAGGTTTTCATTTTAACTGGAGTCGGTGACGTTCTGACTTGAGTTGCTTCATATTTCCTACCAAAGGCTGTCCTCCAGCGGGTTGTGTTGCTGGTGTTATCCTTTTGGTCTACTCCGTATCCACACGGTACATATCTTATAGTCAGAATGCAATGCATATCTTAAGCATTGACTAAGCAAGCAACTCCCTTCCAAAATGCCTTATTTAAGCATTTACTAAGCCCTTGCCAGGCACGAATAGGGCACAACAAATGTAAAAGGTATATTAGCTATATAAAAAAGCAGCCTGTGAACACTTTACTCAAGGGTTAAAATAAGTGAACTGCTTCTAGAAGAGAAACGCTTATCACTGCTTGGAAATTTGCTTTGGACATGTTTTATTGATGTGGTGTGGCATTATGGGCAGAAACCAGCATTATTTGGGCATCTGGCATACCTTGGTGCAGTCAGTATGAACATGTCTTCTTACAGTGGCAATGGATTATTACAGTCAATGAGCAAAAGCCAAAGTGAGTGTTCATAGTGCGGATACAGTCATTAGCACACCCAGCATGCACATGTTTCCTTGATGTGGCGTGGAATTAAGAACAAAGTGACTGTTCTTAAGCAGTAATACTGGCACATATGGGCACAGCAAGCATGAACATGTCTTCTTACACTGGCAGAATACAAGGCATATATTGTGTCAAAGGCAACATAAAGATGGACTGGAAAATGATCCTATGTGCTGTTGTTGACCTGGTATCTAGTGGATTTTTTTTCTTTTGTCGCTCAATCCTTCTGCTCCAAAAGCTGCTTCCACCGATGCTTGTTGAGCGTGTGCATACCTCTTTACATCTCCAGTGGCTTGAAGCCAGCCAGCATGCAGTGGAACCCCCACAGCCACGCCAGGTATCCCTCAAATTCTCCGTTTTGGAATGGGTGTTAATGGTCATATGTTAAGCTCTCGGAGGATCCCATAAGGAAACTATTACTTTCTTTTCTGTAGGCAGGACCACCTATGCAGCCCTCAAGTGGACAATTTACCTTCAGGATATCTAGAGAAGTCTGCTATCATTGCGATCAAGTAGGCCTAGTTTGGCAGCGTGCACACGTCAGCACTTGCCCCTCTCTGCTTGGCCCATGACATGTGGAGATTTCTGAGTCCACTCCATCCTCAATGGCTTGGGACCATATCATTGCACATGGAGAGGCGTAGTGAAGTCCAGAGAGAGCAGAGAGCATATGCAGTAGAAGCCCCGTGATGCAGAAACACCTGAGAAAGGAGTCCAGTGCACCTCTTAAGGGAAGAGATATCCAGACTTAATGATACAAGGAAATGGGGAACCCGAAGTCCTGAGACAGCATATCACAGATACGAAATATGATACGAAGATCAAAAGGGGAAGACGTTATATGTTACTGAACTCAAAAGGGTGTAGCAAATGTAAAGGCTCACTCCCCTACTTACCAATGCAGAATTATAAAATGTAACACCCCCCCCCAATGGGGAATGAGACTAGGAGAACAGGTTGCAAGATTTAGTAAGTTTATATAAAGTTGGCATCCAGAGAACTCTGCTGCCTCGAGAGCTCTCTGTCAAACAATACAGTTACATGGAAATATAAAGCAAAACAACGTCATAAATTACACAACTAACATAGGGTACGACAACAGTGTAGGATTACCTGAGGTGTGATGGCACATATGTCGTTGTAGGCGCTGCTTCTTCCGGATAGGTTGCCCAGTAGGCGGGAGGGTGAATGTCATGAGATCCAGCTGCCTGTGTCTGGGAGGGGCGAGGGTTAGGTCACGACAAGGTAGAGTTGACACTAACTAAGCTGGCATGAGAAACTACCACTAGACATATAATAAACAACAATCATTAGTATACCTTTGAGTAAATATTAAAACCCTATATGTATACACGTGACTACATCATCCTTCATTGGGACTTATGAGGTACAGGGCTTAAGGGGCTGGTCCTCTGTGATAACCTGGGCGACTGGGCGGTTCTTAGCACATCAAGGCGGGTGAGGAGTATAATGACATATGTTAGTTTTAGGGCACAATATACTGCGACAGAAGTCTGGATTCAGTGGGGGCACTCTAGGGTGGGCTGCACAGCAGGGTCACACTTCTGGTACATCAGGAGGGCACAGGGTTACATTGGCAGTAATTTTCCAACAGCGGGGGTAAGGGAGTAGGAGCAGGTTTGTGGAGATGGATGAGCTACAAGGCATGGTTCGAGTCGGTTCACATATAGGACAGTGATCACAAAGGAAGAGTGATATGACACATTCTATTATTTGTTTCAATTATCCCCGGCACATCCATGAGAAAGGGATTTGTGAAGCTTTAAGACAGTGGAGAAAAGGTGGGGGCTGTGAGCGCCGCTGCAGAGGGGAGAGAAGTCTTTTCATATTATCGGAGTGAGGCCTAGTCCAAAGATGGAGTCGAGGTCACACAAAATGGAAGCCAAGTGTATCCCGCAATAGCCCCAATTATGCTAATGTTAGCATACGGGCAATGGAGGCATCCCTCGCTAATGCGTGAGCACGTGGGTTATTTCGTGCTGAATTTGTGAGGGTGACCCAAACAACCCTAATCCCACACATTCCCCCCTTTCGTTACATCTAAAGTAACAAACAAATCTTTATTATTTTCACTCTGAAAGTACTCCAATTAATGCACACCCATGCAGGTGTCCCTTTTATTGGTATCCAAGCTCTGTAAACACTTTGTAAGCTTTGGCCTCTCAGGGCGTATTCATCAGGTGTACATGTCATGTATATTCCCCACACTAGCCACCCTATCTCCATGCTGATATACGGCTGTCAGGCGATACTTAGGGGGGTCTGACTTCCCTGTTTATATCTGAGCATCTTTCACATTTGCTACCATTATCGATGTGCCCATTGTTACCATCATCATTGCAGAAATAGGCATTGATTTTGCACAACATCGAATGGTCATCTGACACACAGAAAAATAGCAAAAGAAAAACGATGACTGGGACAAAAATTTTCATCATCACAATGAACCAGGATGGTATCCAATTAAAAATGTCGTCAAACCAGTTGCTTGGCACTATTCCTCCTTTCTTTCCCCCAAACTATGCACCGCTGAGATGACGTGGGAAAGGGTCCATTGTCTGTATCTCCAGAAGGTACGAATGTACAGCAGGCACTCCCGATTTTTTGGCAAACGCTTCGGTCCATTGCTGTGAGAAGGTCCAGGACGTACCGGTTCTGCATTGTCATTCGGCGCAAGGCTCGAAGTTCCACCTTGAACACATTGATACCCTCTTCAGTGTCGTTGGCCAGTTGGATCAGCTCCAAATGGACGATCAGCAGCCATTTGGCGTGTGTCTGTGCTTGGAGTCCTGGCACCAGGAGGGAAGCGAAAAATGTTTCAGCAGAGTTGAAGAGCTTGTATTTATCTGGAATCTCAGACAGGAGGTCTGACTGTTTGCTGGAGATATAGTTGGATGACTGCCATTTGCGAGACACCCGGTCTTGTAGTTCGTTTTCAGACAGGATGTCGTATGAGGAGGGTTCTGCTGTTTGTTTGGGCGCTGCCGATACATCAGCCGAATCTTTCCCCCCCTTGGATCTGGCTTTCTGGAATCACCATTAAGGCTGAATGCAGTGTGGCCATGGCACAGATGGCCCTCGAGGATGGTGGCAGATGCAGGTATGCTTGCTTGCCACATACCCAATACATGAGTGCTGCTGTGCCCCTTTTCATATCTGGAATGATGATCGTTTTGTTGCATTGTCTGTTAGAACCCATCTGTACCTTCCCTTCACCATGGAAACAAAGTTCATGTCCAATTTCTTTCGGCATTTTAATGGGCTTCTGTAACGCTCACATATCCACGGGGACGTCACTCAGCCTGTTCTGACCTCTTACGACCTCGAACCCTTCCCTGGAGTCCACTCGACTGGAGACTGGGCCTTGTTTTCTTGGAAAGTGTGCTCTCTGTCTTGCTTTCAGCGCAGGGGCGCGTTGATTGATGCGGGCTTGTTGCTGCCTAGTTACTTCACTGGCAAGAGTGCGACAGGTAAGTATAATGAGTCTTTTGAACAGTTCTCTAACTTTGTTCCTTTCCTTCCTTAGATGATGGCCGGCGTCCGGGGATGGTGACGTGCTGCTGAGATGAGTAGCGCTGAAGGTGAGTAAGAGCATGATGCGCGATGCGCCCTTTCGTATTTGTATTGAACTGAGTTCTTTTTCTGTGTCTTTTAGGTGCCGCGACGTTTTCAGCATGGATGCCAGTTATGATGAAGAAATGCGGTGAGTAAGCGTGGTATGCGGCGCCTCTAGATGTTTCCACGCTAACCTGGAGTGTCTTTTCCCTCTTGCAGATGGATGAGAAGTTCCAGAGACAGAGTTCCCCCAGAGCGGCTGGGATTCAGGTCAGCGTTTGAAGCTTGCACAGTCTTTAAAAATAAGCGAAGATTTGCTGAATGCTTACTAATGCCTTTTTTCTGTTGTTTTCCCTTTTCCTTAGGAAGCGGCGTACCAGGATGGGAATGACACCGCCGAAGATGCCCGCAGAACAGAAGGAACAATGAATGATGGGCAGAGGCGCTGCAAGGTAAGGCTGTTCCTAACGATGTTCTTGCAGGAGCTGAGCGCAGAAGAAAGATGCAGGCCTACTGGAGACCAATCCGAACATGGTGAGTGTCATGCTGCAGGTGCAGAAAACACAAAGCATGTGTCTCATCCTGGGCGTGGCTTAAATAGTCTCTGGGTATCCCAGGTATCTCTGGGCTGAACCAAACCCAAAAGACTAGACTGCACATGCAGTTCTGGGAACCGAGATATGTGGGGGCATCGATCTCGTCCCCATCAATGCACTACAAGTTCAATCCCCAATGTTATCCTATGGGAGTGAGAGAGTCTGGTGCCACAAGCGCCAAGTCTGACTCCAAGTGGGTCTTTGGAGGGATGGAGAGGCCCTTGAGGACCATATAGGTGATCGTGGCCTGGCTCCAGCCTGACATCTTGGAGGGCTGGGGACATGAGGGGCAGGAATCATGACAGCATTCCCCCCCCCACCCCAAGGCCCCTCTCAAGGTGGCTCTTCTGTCTGGTCCTGGTTTGTTTGGATGGTTTTGATGAAATCGTCTAAGCAAGCGAGGTGCATGGATGTACTCACAAGGCCCCCATGTCCCGTCTTGTGGACCATACCCCTTCCAGTCTACTAAGTAGTATAATTTGGATCTGACGCACTTTGAATCCAGGATGTCCTTGACTTCGAATTCTGGCTCCCCGGCGACTACTACTGACTGCAGGGCGTTGCTACCCGGGTCCCAGGTTGAACAGGTTTAAGGAGAGACACGTGGAACACAGGATGAATCTGCATGTTTGACGGCAAAGCTAGTCTGACCGGCACAGGATTTATCACAGAGGTGACGGTGAATGGACCCAGGTATCTTGGACGGAAAGTTCGGTTCCTTTAATGGACACGTGTTTAGACGCCAGCCAGACTTTGTCTCCCACTTGGTAGTTGGGGGCCTTTGCTCGGTGTTGATCAACAAACTTCTTTTGGCGATTCTTAGCTTGAAGCAGGTGTTCAGCTGCCCTTTTAAAGGTTTGAGAAATGGTTGTGTGCAAGGTTTTGACTGCTGGCATTTCCAGGGCTGTAGGAACGTCCAACTCAGAAGTACGTGGGTGCCTGCCATACATGGTATAAAAGGGTGTCTGCCAAGTGCTGGTGTGTAGGGAATTATTATAAGCATGTTCAGCTATCCATAATAGGTCAAACCAGCTTCCTTCAGCTTGGTGTAACATGCAACGCAGATACTGCTCGAGCGCCTGATTTGTCCTCTCAGTTTGACCATCCGTTTGGGGATGGTGACTGGGGGATAGCCGGATGTCGAGCTGGGCCATAGAGCAGCATTTTTTCCAGAAGTTAGATACAAATTGAGTACCTCGGTCCGAGACTAAAACTGAAGTAAACCCATGGAGTCGTATAATGCCTTCAAGAAATACCTTTGCCAGAGTGGAAGCATTTGGGAGCCCCTTAAGAGGAATGAAATGTGCTATTTTTGAAAATAGGTCCACGACCACAGGAATAGTGTTAAACCCTTGACTGGGTGGTAAGTCAGTAATAAAATCGAGGGACAACGTGTGCCAGGGTGCTGGTGGGATTTCCAATGGTTGTAATAGCCCAGCCGGTATCTGCTTGGATGACTTGTTTTGAGCACACACTCCACAAGATAGGATGAATTGGATAATGTCTTTACGCCACCTGGGCCACCAATAATTTTGTTTTACCTTGGCTAGGGTTTTAGCGATTCCGGGGTGGCCCTCGATCAAGGAATCATGATAACCGGACATGACTTGTTCTCATAGTTCTTGGTTTGGTAAGAATAAACGATTCCTGAAGTAGGGCAACTGATCTTTTATCATGTAATGTTCTCCTTGTGCACTCCACGCTTGTAATTGCTCCAGACTCATCAGGTTTTGGATTTCTTCATGTAATTCTTTCTGAGTTATGGTTGCTGTGATTCCTAGGAGCTTGTCACTCGGGATGATTGCTTTTGGGTCAGGGGTCTGATACCCTTGCTCTTCCACCCCCATACGGGAAAGGGCATCGACCTTCCTGTTTTTCACCCCTGGTCGAAATGTAATCACGTAGTCATATTCAGCAAAAGAAAGAGCCCAACGTAGTTGTCGTGAGGATTGGGCCTTTGCTGTTTTTAGGTACTGGAGTTTCCGGTGGTCAGTTATTACAGTGATTGTGTGTCTGGCGCCCAAGAGGTAGTGCCGCCATGCCCTAAAGGCTGGCTTAATGGCCAGGAGTTCTTTGTCTGTGATAGCGTAATTGAGTTCAGGGGGTGTGAATGTACGCAACCAGAAGGCAACAGGGTGTAACTGGCCCGTTTCGGGGTACTTTTGTGAGAAGACGGCTCCCATAGCCATGCTTGAGGCATCCGTTTCCACCAGGTATGGGAGATCAGGGCGAGGGTGGTGTAAGATTGGGGCAGATGTGAATCTTGCTTCGAGTTCCTGGAAAGCTTCCTCAGCTTCTGTTGTCCACTGGAACGTTTTATTGCTTTTCCTTAGCAATGAAGTGATGGGATGCACGATTTGCGAAAATCCTGAGATGAACCGGCGGTAGAAGTTTGCAAAACCTAGCATACTTTGAACCCCCTTAAATGAGTTTGGGGATGGCCAGTTCAGGATAGCATCTACCTTGTGTACATCCATTCGGATTCCATTCGGGCTGAGAATAAAGCCCAGGAATTCCACCTCAGACGTGGAATGAGCACTTTGAGCTTGGCGTAGAGCTGGTGTTGACGGAGTTTCTCCAATACGGATCGGACGTGTTAAACGTGGTCCTGCTTTGATGCAGAATATGCTAGAATATCCTAGATGTACACTAGAGCACAGGCATCAATCAGTTCCCACAGGACATCGTTCATGAAGTATTGAAATGCTGCAGGTGCATTGCAAAGGCCAAAGGGCATTACTTGATACTCGTACAAGCTGTAATTGGTGCGAAAAGCAGTTTTCCATTCGTCCCCCTGTTTTACGCTAACAAGGTGATATGCCTCCCTCGGGTCTAGTTTTGTGTAGATTTGGGCATCTTTGACTTGATCAAGCAATTCAGGGATCAGTGGCAGGGGGTAGTGTTTTTTTACGGTAATCTGGTGCAGTGCGCGATAGTCGATGCACGTTCTCAAGTCCCCTCCTTTTTCGGTACGAAGAATAGAGGACTGGCTGCTGGAGACTTCGAGGGACGGATTAACCCGTTGGCCAGGTATTGGTCAAGATAGGCCTTCAGGTGCTGGTTTTCTGGTTCCATGAGTGCGTAAATTCGCTCACAAGGGATTTGTGCGCCGGGTATCAGGTCGATTTGGCAAACGTATGGTCTATGCGGTGGCAGGGTATTAGCCTGTTCTTTCTGAAAGACATCTTGAAAGTCCTGGTATTCACTTGGTAGGGTGCTGATTGCCACAGTCGCAAGCGTGGAGGTTCTGGTGTCTATTGGTGGTTTCTCTTGGCGATAACATGTGTGGGCACACGTCTCGGGAAAGGCCAATTCTTTTGCTCGCCAATCGATTTGAGGATTGTGAGCTACCAACCATGGTATTCCCAAAATCAACCGGAACTGTGGTGCCTTAACTGAGGTCGAAAACGATAGATTCTTGGTGTCCATCCTGGCACAGAAGGGTTAAAGCTGCAGTGCATTGGGATACTGGACCAGAAGCTTTTTCCATGCCGTCGACAGTGGTAGCAGTGTCAGTGGTTGATTTAGGGCGTAACAAAAGCCCCATCTTTGCCGCAAGATCCTGGTCGATGTAATTCCCAACAGCTCCACTGTCAATGTACGCTCTTACTGCGTGCATCCGAGATGGTTGTTGGTGATTGATCAGGACCACACATAGTGCAAAATGGAAGGTCTGTAGTTCACTTTCTTCGCTCAACAAGTGGACCCCTACACTTGCCGGGCTGGGGGTTTTCCGATTCCTGGTATCTTCCTTGACCGTGGCCCCTACCGTCCTCCTCGGTGGCTTCACAGGGCACTCTAAGGAAATTACCTGACCTTCCACAATACAGACATAACTGCTGCTGTCTCCTTTTATCCCTTTCTGCTTTAGTCAAGGGGGATCTGACCCCCCGATTTGCATTGGTTCTCCTGAACCTTCCGTTGTGCGGGCAATATTGTCCTTTGAACGCACATACATAGGGCGAGGATCCGGTCTGGTTCGATCTGCTCTTTGGTCCTGCAACCTATGATCCAGTTGAACAACAAGGTCAATGAATTCTGAGCAGTCTTTCGGGGGGTTGACTACTTGTGCGAGAACATCCTTGAGCTCCCCCCGCAACCCCTGATGAAATAACGTGGTTCTCTTCTCCAATGGCCATTCTGCTTCAACTACGAGTCTATTGAACATGGCTATGTATGTTAATAGGTCTTGATTCCCTTGGCGTAGGGACAGAAGTTCGTTGTCTAATGCCTGCCCACGAGTACGACGGGCGAACAGCTTCTCCATCTCCTGCTGAAAGCCCCTGAAGTCATGCAGCAAAGGATCGTCTTGGGCCACAAAGGGTACAGGCCAGTACGCGGCGCTGCCACTCAGGTAGGATAGCACAAAAGCGACCCGTGATTGGTCATTCGGAAAGGCCCCTCGTCTAAAAAGGAAGTGCAGGGGGCACTGGTTCATGGACGTTGCAAACCTCTTGGGATCCCCCGTAAATCGTTCAGGCGGGGCCAGGGAACTGCCCCAGGAAGGGTTATCTGAACGGGATTGGCTGATGGTGCTGGCATGGAGGGCACGCTTCGGCAATGGTGCATGCCCTGCTTGTGACTGGAGAAGTTGCCGGCTTAAATCATCAGTGCGTTCTTTGGCTACTATCAGGACTCTCCTCAGGGTGTTGGTCTCCTGCCTGGCTGCATGTACTTCGGAACGTAGTTGCCCCAACATGTGGGCTAACTGGTCGGTTTCTGACGTTTCCATGACGCCCAGGTGGATTTTGATGTGAGGCTTTTTGTTCTGTAATGCTCACCTGGTATCCACGGGGACGTCACTCAGCCTGTTCTGACCTCTTACGACCTCAAACCCTTCCCTGGAGTCCACTCGACTGGAGACTGGGCCTTGTTTTCTTGGAAAGTATGCTCTCAGTCCTGCTTTCAGTGCAGGGGCGCGTTGATTGATGCAGGCTCGTTGCTGTCTAGTTACTTCACTGGCAAGAGTCTGACAGGTAAGTATAATGAGTCTTTTGAACAGTTCTTGACTTCGTTCCTTTCCTTTCTTAGATGATGGCCGGCGTCCGGGGATAGCAACGTGCTGCTGAGATGATTAGCGCTGAATGTGAGTGAGAGCGCAATGCGCGATGCAACTCTTTCGTATTTGTATTGAACCAAGTTCTTTTTCTGTGTCTTTTAGGTGCCGCAACGTTTTCAGCGTGGATGCCAGTTATGAAGAAGAAATGCAGCGAGTAAGCGCGGAAAGTGGCGCCTCTAGATGTTTCCACGCTAACCTGGAGTGTCTTTTCCCTCTTGCAGATGGATGAGAAGTTCCGGAGACAGAGATCCCCCAGAGCGGCTGGGATTCAGGTCAGCGTTTGAAGCTCGTACAGTCTTTAAAAATAAGAAAAGATTTGCTGAATGCTTACTTATGCCTTTTTTCTGTTCTTTTCCCTTTTCCTTAGGAAGCGGCGTGCCAGAATGGGAATGACACCGCCGAAGATGCCCGCAGAACAGAAGGAGCGATGAATGATGGGCAGAAACGCCGCAAGGTAAGGCTGTTCCAAACAGTGTTCTTGTTCTTGCAGGAGCTGATCGCAGAAGAAAGATGCAGGCCTACTGGAGACCGATCCGAACACGGTGAGTGTCACGCTGCAGGTGCAGAAAAAACAAAGCATGTGTCTCAGCCTGGGCGTGGCTCAAATAGTCTCTGGGTATCCCAGGTGTCTCTGGGCTGAACCACACCCAAAAGACTAGACTGCATATGCAGTTCAGGAAACCGAAATATGTGGGGGCATCCATCACGTCCCCATCAATGCACTACAAGTCCAATCCCCAATGTTATCCTATGGGAGTGGGTGAGTCTGGTGCCACAAGCGCCAAGTCTGACTCCAAGTGGGTCTTTGGAGGGATGGAGAGGCCCTTGAGGGCCATGTAGGTGATCGTGGCCTTGCTCCAGCCTGACATCTTGGAGGGCTGGGGATATGAGGGGCAGGAATCATGACAGCTTCTCAAGGGCTGTAACCCACGTGAGCTTTGCTATGTGCTGGGACCAGGCGGGAGTGCATGTCTCTTTGACCCATTGAAAGATTTAATCAGTGAGACCTCGTATTGCCTCTGCCTTGCACATGATTGTCTCGTCATGCCATTTGTTTTCTGTGAACTGTGTCCCTCTGATGACAAAAAATGGTTCTTTGATGCAATTCACTCCTTGTGCAAGTTTTTTCATTCTGCAGCATTTCTATTGTAACTGTGTGTGATTGGAAGGTGCTTTGAATCCTACACCATACTAGATGAACTATACATTGGGCATTTGACAAGGGTACTTCTTGAGGTATAAGAACTTTGGGTGTGCCAGAGGCATGACGAATGAGAGAGAAAACATAACAGCTCTCGCTCGTTGCTTGTTTGGCAGTGGCGCTCATTTCCAAGTACCATTTATTGGATTGGTCGGGGTGGTGGGGGTCTTCAATTTCGTCTAATACCAGGCCATGGTATGCATCGTAATTCTTCCCTCCTGCCCCCCTTTTCCATCTCCTGCTCTCCCCTTGGTCATTATATAACATCTTTACTCTGCTACTTTATAGGAAACATGTCCGCCCATGTTGCATCATCTCGTACATTATCATTTTGCCAGAACTGTGATACCAAGGGATCTTTGGTGGTTGGGGCATTGGGGCTAAAGTGCATATCAGTGCCATATGAGGTAGGTTCTGCGGTTGCATGTGCGTTTGCGAATGTCAGGTCAGGCGTACCGAACAGGGAATAATCACCATCATATTCATTAATTTCATCATCAATGTTATCACTTATAGCTGCATATGTAAGAAGAGGGGTTTTGACAGTTTGGTTTTTATGCAACGTTGTAAGATTATCATTTAGGGTGGCATTATGTGACCAAATAACCTTAACTCCAGTCCATATAAGGCTTGATCCTTCTCGTATTAGGTTTACCCCACTCCCCCCTCTTTCATATCCCTAATTATGAAAGACACACTCCAGTACAATCCAAGGCAAAATAGCATTACAGAAAACACTATCGCGGCAAAATGTAGGCCGCACTCATGCACTCATAATTGTAGTATCTATTCACTCTATCTACCCTATCACTATCTAAATTGGAGTCGTTGTTAGTGAGTGCCCTCCTCTCCGTCATATTTCCACCTAAATGGGCGATATAAAAGGGTTAAGTACATCATAAAAATACTTTATATTTTTCTATACACATTTACAAATCCCACTCGTAATCTTCATCTTATCTTTTGTAATTTTAAAACTTTTTAGTAAGAAAACACCTAATTTCTCCAATATTCACTAAACTTCTATTAATGTCCATAAAGGTGCTCAGGAAAGGTAAACTCGGTGGAAAGACGAAGAAATAGCAAGCGATAGAAGGAGAGAGAGACAGAGAGAGAGAGATGCATGCTGTAAACTTCCTTAACACACTTTTCTATACATTTTTCTTTATTGCTGCCTATTTTCTTCTTAGCATGCTCACTAAAACCTTTTAATTTTGCATTTTCATGTTTCATTCCTCCTTTTTAACCACTTGCAACTTCTTGGCTTTGTTGTTGTTCACTCTGCAGTGTTCTGCTATTGTGTACCCTTCTCACATCTGAGAGATGCACCCAATACTTTAACCCCTTCATTTTCACTGCGGTAGGCGTGCAATATCACCTCGTAAGGACCATGAAATCGTGTCGAGTTCCATCTCTGCATGAAACTACGCACATACACATTTTCTCCTGGCATTAACTGTCCTGTGGGGCTATCTTGTGCTGGTGTTGTGTCTGTTTCATTATCCTGTGTGAATCTTGGTGCTATTTGCCTTGCTATGCTTCGTACTGCACGTGTCAGCTGGGTGAGGTATTCCTTAAATTCATCCCCTAGCACTGTGGCAGCTCTGTGAGCATCTGATGCTCTCCTTACTGGTGAAAGTGGCATATAAATGCGCTGTCCTGTCACTATTTCGTGCGGGCTCAAATGGTGGTCTTTACTCAGTTGTGTTCTGAGTTGGAACAGTGCTAGGGGTAAGCAATACACCCAGTTCTTCTTAAGTGTATTGCACAACTTGGACAGTTTGCTTTTGAGCAGGCCGTTGATTTTTTCTACCACCCTGTTTGCTTGCAGGTGATAAATCAAACATAATTTGTGCTTTAGACCTAACAACGTGGTTACCACTTTGAAGAGATCATTTACAAAATGGGTGCCGTTGTCTGACTTGATCACATTGCATATACCCCACAAAGAGAAAACTTCTCGTACCAAAACCTTTGCTATGCACTTTGCGCTGGGGTGGGGACATGGCCAGGCTTCCACCCACCGTGAGAAGGGACAGACTATTACAATTAAGTACCTTGCTCCACTACATCTTTCTCCCATGTCGGCATAATCAATGTGGAGCTCTCTAAATGGCCCCACAAGGCGTGGCAGTGTTCCTCGTAGTGTTCCGAGAGTCATCCCTGAAATATATGTTTGGCATGTGGTGCATTCAATTGTTAATTTAGATAAATGTTCCTGTAAATTCGGGACAAACCATTCTTCCTGAATCTCTGCTGCAATGTGTTGTTTTGTTACATGTGTTGGGAAATGTAGTTGCTGGAATGCTATCAGTAACAATTCCACTGGTGGCATCACCTTCCCTGTCAGTGTCTGTCACCATTTAAATCTGTTGGTGATTGTTTGCATCCTCTTTTTCCCCATAATTCCTGTTCTTCTAATGGAGCGTGTTTTTGCAATTTTATTATTTGTAAAATCGGCGTGCAGTTGTATCCCTCTTCCTGCACCTCTAAACTTGTTTTTACAATGCACTCTAGTGGTTGGGGGACATTAAAGTAGGCTGCTTCTTTTGCGGCAGCGTCCGCTGCTGCGTTCCCGAGCGAGATTGCGACTGTGTTATTGGTGTGTGCTTGGCACTTTACCAATGCTACCACTGACGGTTCTGCTAGTGCTTCAATCAGGTCATTCAATAGTGCTGCATGTTGTACTGGTGAGCCATCTGCCCTTCTAAACCCTCTTCTTCACCATTGTGACAACCCCGAGTGTACCGTTTTTGTCACATATACCGAGTCAGAATATATCGTCACTACACATCCTTTGGCTGCATGTAATGCTTCAAGTAAGTGCTATTAGTTCTGCTGCCTGCGTTGAATAATGTGAGGGGAGGTGTTTCTGCACAATAACTTCATACTTTTCTCTTTCAATTCTGACCACTGCTGCCCCTACATGTCTTTCTCCTGTCTCACTGTCTATCAATGCTGACCCTTCTACAAAGTAGATTCCGCCCCCCCCCCCCCTCAAGGGCATTTTCACTTGCTTTTGGAATGTCATCCTCTTCCCCCTTCATATGTGGCGCAATCTTGTTACTGCATGTCTTCTACTGTGCATGGCTCAGTAATGAATGTGGCAGGGTTCACTGTCTTACATCTGACCACATGGACGTTTGGGCTGGATATTAAAATCACGGATGCTGTTGCTCGGTGTGTTGTGAGTGTTGATTTGGACCTTTCTAAGATAGCAAACAGTGAGTGTTCTGCGCAAAGAGTCACAGAACAACCCATCACAATTGTGGCACTTTTTTCTATCACGAAGGCCGCTGCTGCGAGGGCTTGCTTGCATGTGAAGTGGCCCTGCATCACTGAGTCTAGTGTGCTACTGTAATATGCCAATGGTTTGTGTCCTAACAATGTTTTTTGTGTTAGCACTGCTGTCATCAATATTCCATTGCAATGTGAAAACAGGTAGAACTCCCGGTCATAATCGGGGTTCGCCAAGACTGGTTCATGTGAGATGAGGTATTTTAGTTCGAAGTATTGAGTCATCATTTCTTGTGACCATTTCATGGGGGCGCTGTTCTTTTGTGCTCTTTTCACCCTTTCAATAGCAGGCGTGTATATGCCGCATAGCCCAGTATCCATGCACGGTACTAATTACAAATGCCAAGAAATCTCTGCATATCCATAACTGTCTTGGGTATAATTCTTTTACCATCTTTTAAAATCAACTGCCCTAAGTATAACACTTTCACTAGGCAGTATTGCAGTTTACCTTTGTCCACCTTGTACCCTTTTGTAGCCAGTACATTCAGCAATGTAATATAGTCTGCCCTGCACTGTTCTTCACTTTTGCTGCTGATGTGGAGGTCATCCACATATTGAATTATCACACTCTCAACATCCACATTACCAAGATCTTCATGCAAAATCCTATTAAAGATGCTTGGGCTCTCACAGTACCCCTGTGGTAGTTTACAATGTTCATATCTGTTTCCCCCCAATGTGAATGCTGTGAGATACTGGCAACTGGGCACTGATAAAAAGGCGCTTTTCAAATCTATGAGCGTGAAACAAGTGGATTCTTTAGGTATGCTACACAAAATGGATGCAGGATTAGGCACTAGAGGGAACTCTTTCTGTATGACGTCATTAAGTGGGCATAGGTCCTGTATAATCCTCCAAGCCCCACCTCTCTCTTTTTTGATCGGGTAGAATGCCGTATTACAAGGTGAATTTGATTGCACTATTATACTTTGTTGTAATAATGCATTTATAGTTTCTTTTATTCCCTACTCTGCTTCTCTTGACAATGGGTACCGTTTTACTCTAGGCGGAATTGCACCTGGTTTCAATTTTATTTTTATGGGCGTAACCTCTTGCAATAGCCCTACGTCATGTGGGCCTGCAATCCATAATTATGGCAGTACCTTTTCCATATCTTCATCAAATATGGTGGATGGTGCACTAACGCTAGCCATGAGAGGGTTGTGTATTTCTCTGTGCTGGATCATTATGTCACAAGGTACACTTATATCCATTATATTTTCCCCATCAGTATCATTGTCAGTGAACAGTTCCTCATCAGTCAAATCATGCATAGCTACATTTGGGTCTATGCACAGCACTGTTCTCCATTTGCATCCATGTGTGTCCAGTCCTATTACCGCAATACGTTTACTTGAAACTTGCACCCCTTCCAAGTCAATAGTCATTGTACCTGGCACAATATCTGAGTTTACAATTGGGCGGAAGACAAAATCAGATGCACTCTCCATTATTTGCGCGTTATCTCGGGCACCACTCTAGCTGTATTCCATAAATGAGCATGTCTATATCTAGGGGCACTCCTCTTACTGCAATTTTGTTTGTCATAGTATTCATCATTAACATAGCTCTTAATTGGCATACCCCTGGGGTGGAACACACTATCCCTCTTTCTGTGAAGGAGATGGTCATATTAAATTTGCTCAGGAGGTCTCGTCCTAACAAATGTATTGGTGAGGCTTCATGGTACAATAGGAGTGTTCGCACTGTCTTTCACCCCACTGTTAAGTCTAGATCTTTTGTGTAAGGAACTTTTAAAATAGCCCCAGAGAACCCCTGCATTTCCAAATTCTTTCCCGAGAGTGGGAACCAGCCTTCCATGAGGCACGATTTTTCAGTTCCCGAATCCACCATAAAGATGAACTGCTTGTTGCCTATCTCTGCACCCACCAGTGGCTCCTCTTCTGCATGTAGGGTAGTTGAAAGGACTGGACACGCAAGTGCTTTCTGTGGGCTGTCCTAGTCTCGGTATGTTTCTTTTCCGGGGACAGAAAATACATTTTCCCCCACCACAGCTGCACCGCGGAACGGTGCCAGCGTGCCCTTTGCAGTTGTTGCAAAAATGTTAGTGTCTGCGTTTCCCATTGTGTTCAGATGTGCTACCTGGTGTTGCATACCTTGCTGCTGGGGTTGCTGTCTGTGTGGCATTTGCTGTATTCTCTGCTGATGCTCATTATAGCATTGTTCGTTCTGCCCACTCCCACCCATTAGTAACCCATAGGGACTGCCTGGATGTGGGTGACCACACTGCTGTTTGTTTCCCACGGGAGGCGGTGCTTGGTAATATCACATAGGTCGCATTCGGCATGTTCTAGAAAAATGTCCCCACCTCCCGCAATTCCAACATGATCCTTGGGGTCCTCCCCTTATTCCTTGCCCTCCGAATCCTCTATTTCCCATTTGCCCCGAATCCTCCTCTCTGTCCCCGGTACCCACCTTGACCTCTTGCAGGTCTTCCTTGTCATTGGGGGCCTTCGTATTGCTCCTCTCCCGCCCATTGCTCTTGTCCATTTGCAGACCAAGTTGCTGCCATCCTCACTGGTGTGTTTCCTGACCCCTCCTTCCTTCCCCCTGCCTGTCAGTGGGTAGTGCTGAATTCATTGCAGCGACCTTCACTAATTTATTCGGAACCAATTTTGCTTCGTCTGCCAACCTTGTCTGTGCTATCTCTTTTTCTCTTTCTTTGATCATCCCACAATGGTGTACTATTATGCTCTGAATCTCTGGCCAGCCTTTGGCTTCTATCCCAGCTATTTTATCCAGGGCCTTCTGTACCTGCTTTGGGAGCCCTTTTTTAATTATGAAGTAAAATAGGGCGGTGGATTGGTCCCATGCCGTGTCGGTTTCTGATCTCCACAGGTCTTGCACCCGAAGGATGAATTGCGTAGCCTCCTCCTCTTCTCCCAAAGTACATTGCATTACTAAATGTAAGTCTGGGGTGTCTGGGAAGGTCATCCGCAATGCATCCCATACTTGTGCTCTCACATTGTTAAATGACGACCCATCATGGCGGTCACCGTTCATTGTTACCCCCGGGAAACCGGCCGTCACCCACACCCCGTCTGCTTGATCACCGACGGCGGACACTAAAACTTTTTACATCCCCTATGGCCAATGGTACCCCAGCTGTGTTCTTTTCGAATGCATGCATCCACTTCCCCGCCCCACCCAAAAGTGGAGGGAGGAGTTTCAACCAGTTATTTTTGTCCATCTGTGCTCATGGTATGTAGTGTGGTCTTCCTGCACCCTTATGTTTCAGCGGCATCTGGAATTTAGCCTTACCTCATTACTGTTCCTTTCTTCGTTTTACTTACCAACACGTTGCCCACTCTTTGCCTCAACCTCCCTTGCCACCTTGGGAGCCCTCCCCCATCCTCTGGGTCCATCCGTAATGGGAGTGAAAATCCTGCCGCTGCCGTCCCCTCTTCATACTCATCCAGATCACTCCATACGTCATCTATTTCTTCCTCTGACTCTCTTTCTCCCTGTCCAACTACTCCTTTGTCTTCCACAGCTTCCGCTCGCACTATTCTTATTGGCTTGTCATTTAAATGGAAGAAAAACTCTCCTGATTGCCACTCATGCTCTGGTCCCTTTGGCACATGCCCCAGTGGCAGTGGAGAGGTGTAGACCCCCCCCCGCTACGCTGGGTGGAGGAGTTAAGTCACTCGCCATGCTGGGTGGTACCTCTCCCCCCCCCCGGCAGCATCTGTCTCCTATCACACTGTGCTCTTAGCCGGGTTATTTCCATCTAAGTATTAACAAGTTGTCTTTCTAAATCCCCAGTAAGCCGTGCTAGGTCTACCGGAGGGGTGCTAGTAGGCCCGTATAGTCCTCTTAGATCATAAGGGGGCAGTGCCGTGGCAGCTGGAGTTGTCGGGGCACTCGGCACAGGCACATACCTGGGCTCACTGTACTCTACTGCGGGTCTCATTAATAATGGGTAAAAGCTTAGTGAGGTCATTTTCTCCTGTTTTTACTGAACACTCCTCCACCGTTACTCCCTCTACCTCCGTCGGGGCTGCCAGCCCTTCGGAGGGCTTTTCCTTATTTAAATCACTGGTCGGGGCTGCTTCCTCAAACATTCTCCACAAATCTAGTACTTCACGTCTGTTTTGTAATTGGTTACCTGGATACTTTGCTAACAAATGGGTTGATACCAGAACACTAAGGACCCTCCTTCTGGCCATATTTTGCACAAGCCCTCCCCTTTTATTTCTGCGAGCCATTGTTCATGATACTTCTGTATTTTTTCACTGTACAAAGGGAGCTGTTGACAAATGTGTGAGTGGCGGGGTCCCTCCCATCACCTCTTCTCTCAATGTTCTTCCTTTTTCACCACTCTGCTGTGTGTTATATAATATAACTCGGACAACTCTTTCCTGTCTTTTATCACTACTTTCTGACTCGTACCACGTTAAATGTCAATACCCGTTTTTACTTACACCTTTTTTCAGGAACCACAAAACATGTTTTATCAATACTAATTGCATAGGCACCATAGACACATATATGCTTTGTCGACAGACCAACACAAAATATTTCAACATACAACATGTAATGTACTATCTTCTGCTTTAGATCGCCCCTTTATTTGTCCTAGTGTCTTACCCCTTATTCTTATTTTCTCATTCACTCCCCACCTCTGTGCCCCCTTAGGCTACCTTCTTGAAGAATTCTTCTCACACGGAAAAAGAATATTCTAAATTACTACACCGAGCATACTAAATATATAAAGGAACCTACGTTTTTCCTTACTTCCACTTTTTATCCTGCACAAGTCTAGACAATGCTACCCGGTGCCGCCTTCTACCGCCCCCTTCGGAGCTGGGATCCCGTATTCCTTTTTATCTCTTTTTCAACAACAACCTAATGGCCATATAAAGGATAGATAAGAAAAGCCTAACAGTCTAACTCACACAGGCCCTAAACCCAAACTTCTAATTCCCACTATTTCGTCACCCTTATTTTTTACAGCATTATTTCTCAATTTTGCCCCTCATTTGAGAATCTTGCAACCAATACTCACGTGTCCAGGGTGGTCCGAGAGCCCCCATTCACAGTCTATCCACAATCAGGGTGGCACCCCAACCAAGCCGTGACCCGCCTCGGCGAGCTGTTGGGTATTTGCAAAAATGACAGGGACCCTTGGAACCTTTCTTTTTTGTCCGCACACTGGTCAAACACGAGGCAATGGTTTTGCTGGGGGCGTCCCGGATCTCGCCGCGCGGCACAGGGGCCTCTCTCGGCGCACCTGTCTTGATTACGTCGCGGGGGTCACCAAATGGAAAGGCTCACTCCCCGATTTACCAATGCAGAATTATAAAATGTGACGCACCCCAGTGGGGAATGAGACTAGGAGAACAGGTTGCAAGATTTAGTAAGTTTATATAAAGTTGGCATCCAGAGAACTCTGCTGCCTTGAGAGCGCTCTGGCAAACAATACAGTTACATGGAAATATAAAGTAAAACAACGTCATAAATGATGCAACTAACATAGGGTACTACAACAGTGTAGGATTGGCTGAGGAGTGATGGCACATATGTCTTAAGCGCTGCTTCTTCCGGATAGGTTGCCTAGTTGGCGGGAGGGTGAGCGTCACGCGGTCCAGCTGCCTGTGTCCGGGATGGGTGAGGATTAGGTCAAAAAAAGGTAGAGTTGACACTAACTAAGCTGGCATGAGAAACTACCACTAGACATATAATAAACAACAATCATTAGTGTACCTTTGAGTAAATCTTGAAACCCTATAAAAATTGTATAGACGTGACTACATCATCCTTCATTGGGACTTTTATGAGGTACAGGACTTAGGGGGCTTGTCCTCTGTGATAACCTGGGCGACTGGGCGGTTCTTAGCACATCAAGGCGAGTGGGGAGTAGAATGACATATGTTAGTTTTAGGGCAGAATATACTGCGACAGAGGTCTGGATTTATTGGGGGCAATCAAGAGAATACCTTAGGAGGGCACAGGGTTACATTGGCAGTAATTTCACAACAGCGGGGGAAAGGGAGTGGGAGCAGGTTTGTGGAGATGGATGAGCTACAGGGCATGGTTCGAGCCGGTTCACACACAGGACAGTGATCACAGAGGAAGAGTGATATGATACATTCTATTTGTTTCAATTATCCACGGCGCAGCCGTGAGAAAGGGATTTGTGAAGCTTTCAGACCGTGGAGAAAATGTGGGGGCTGGGAGCGCGCAGAGGGGGGAGAAGCCTTTTCGTATTATCGAAGTGAGGCCTAGTCCAAAGATGGAGTCGAGGGCACACAAAATGGAAGCCAAGTGTATCCCGAAATAGCCCCACTTATGCTAATTTTAGCTTATGGGCAATGGAGGCGTCCCTTTCTAATGCGTGAGCAAGTGGGTTATTTTGTGCTGAATGTGTGAGGGGGGCCCAAACTACCCCTTACTCCCACACACAACCTGAACTTGAGAGTTAAAAGCCCAAAAGGGGATATTGGAAATGTATCCCGAAAGAAGGTGGGGGCGCGGAAGAGACCGAAGGACATTGTGAAACAGTGGCAAGAACCGATACAGAAAGTGACAAGAGAATATTTAAAAATAGCCTACTAACAAGGAGAAGGAGAGCCATTGCCACAACATAATCAGGAGGAGGGAGGCATTCTCCTAATCTTATCTAAGTTTGTTAAAATAGTGGTAGGGTCAGTTTGAACTAGTTTCTGTACAGTGTACTGATTCATTTGACAACTACCTTATTTTTTTATATAGGCTGGGAACACCCGTATAGTAATAGGGAGAGATGGGCCATCTTATAATTTAATAATTAACCTGTGGAATCGTCATCACAGTGCCTGCGTTCTGACCCTCCATACTCCCTTGACACTCTTGTTCCCACTCAATCCATAGGGACATGCATATCTCCCCCTGGGGTATCTATCCCCTGGTTTCTGCTTGGGCATTTGAGCCATATGGCTGATTCGAATGCTTGGGTCTTCAGGGTCCCCATAACCACTGTTGTGTGTGTCTGATTCCCCTTCTGGGCTGGGTTGCCCCTCATACTGTGTTGTTTCTCAACTCAACAGGGTTTGGTCTCTGTGCCTCCTTCGACTGGCAGGAACCTGCATACTTCTCTACAGAAGGTCCTGCTCCAGCAAGGTGGCTCCAATCTGCTGATGCTGGTGTTTTCCACATCTCCTCGACATCCTCTTGAGTACTTTGGTTTCTCATGGTATGAGCAGGGGCCTTGTTTCCTTTTCACTTGCCAGGTTTTGCGTCGTTGGACTCCAAGCCCACCATGTCTTCCACGTGGTCACGCCTTCCCGATCAGTTGGCTCTGCCGATCTTGCCAACTCTGCACCCCACTGTGCCTCGCCTGTAAAGTTTCTCTGCCTCTCTCGCTTCTCTGCCAGAGTTTCTCCGGGTCTCCGTCTGGACCAGGTCCTCCTCCACACCACAGTTGGATCCACCTCCCAATTACTTCAGACCCTCAGAGACTCGCCTCCGCATATCACGTCTTCTCCATTCGAGTACATTTATCCTTGTTATCAGAAACGAAAAGGGTGCGTTTGATTGTCCAGCCCCTTGAAATATCAGCATTGTCTTGAGCCAACTGTTTAAACATATTTCTTACATTAGTTGTAGTTCTACAGCTGGCAGACAGATCCACTTCTGGTAGTCCCATATATGTGAACAGTGTCTCAGTAATAAGGAGTTCTTTACTGGAATGGGAGTCCCTTTCCCCTAACGGGAGTCACCCCCAGTTAGGTCCCTTTTTCCCAAACCCACATTGAGGGTTTTTCTTAGCAGGCTCACCCCCTAGCTCCAAAGGGGGTTACTCCACCAGGGAAGAAGAGAGGAAACCTCCAGGTACGTCACACATTCATTGTCTATTTGGCTAAGGACTGCACTGAGGCCACACAACTGGCATCCAAGAGGATTTCTGGTGTCTTTACTTGCATCAAAGTATGCCATGGTAGAGGTGCTAAGGAGCATATCTATGGTTGTTTGGAATGCTTCTGCCTGGCGATTTCACCATTCCCAGTCAATGTGTGATTGTGGTTAGGCAAGAGAAGTAATGTGCCCCATAATTGGCCATGCATAGGAAGCTGTATAGGTCTGACACGGCTTGAGAAGGGCGTGCAGCGGTCATGTGTCTACTTTCCAGGTTAGGTCATTAACCTTCATGAATAAAGACATATTCAAGGAATTGCAATGCTGTCTTAAAGTAGTCACCTTTCTCTCTGTGAGACGTGGGACTATAGTGGACAAATCCTTAAAACGCAGTCCATAGCCTGCCAAGGCAGTAATCCTCAGATGTTTAGAACCCCTTCAAAATAAGCCAGGATACTTCGGATAGCGTTGTGAAACATCTCCAAACCCCAGATGCGGAAATTAAGCCACTTGTGTCTGCATAGTCCAACACAAAGGTTATGATCTTGCACAAGTATTTATCCAGCTTGGATAACCATCCACCAAGACCCCAAGACAGGGCACTCCCTCAACACAGAGAGAGCTAAAGACAACCCGGAAAAGTCAATGGACTTCTGGGGCAGACTCCCACTCTCAGTCACAGGAAGAGCGTGGCTCCTTAAGATGATGGCGCTACCCCGCCTCCTGCACTTCTTTACCAACGTCCCATATAACATCCCCCAGCAGTTCTTCAAAGACCTAAACAAACTATGCAGATAATTCCTGTGTCAAGGAGGTAGGCATTGAGTGGCACTAGAAGTACTGCAGAGAGAGACCCTACGACAGAGGAGGCCTGAAAATCCCCAACTTTGAATTATACTACCTAGCAGGCCAACTAAAACATGTAATTCAATGGATGTCGGATGAAACCACATCTGACACCCGGCTCCTACAACCAGCCATCCCTCACATGCTACTCAGAGACTTATTCTGGACCCCAGATGGCACGAACCAGCACAAACCATACCTAATGAAGCTAGGTATCCAGAACTGGAAACAAGCCTGTAAAGTCATGAAGACATGCGACCCATACTCATCTCAGATACCGATTGCTGCAATCATGACAAACAGACCAGGGGGCCCGAAAGAAATGAGGAACATGTGGGAACCCTACGGGGTCGCCACCCTAGGCGAGCTGATAAACGAACAGGACATTCTAACATTAACAGAACTATATGAGACCTCATGACTACCAGTAGGGCAGTTCCTACTCCACGGCGCGGTGACAAAATCACTCGCAAGCAGATGGCCCGAGGTAGAGAACCTCGAAACTGGACTATATGGCATTCAAAACATGCTAAACGCTGCCGAGGGCGGACACGAAACCTCGAGACTCTACAAATCACTGCTAGATAGCGCAACCAAGCAAGATCTCAAGTGCAAAGTGAAATGGGAACAGGAGCTGGACCTGCAATTTGAGGAAAGGGAATGGGAATCAATAACTCACTATCATAAAAAAGTGTCCAGAAACGCCCGTCTGCAGCTCATACAGTTTTATATTACCAACAGAGCGTACCTCACACCCAAAGTCATTTCCAAATTCAAAGGAGCAAGAACAATGGAATGCCCTAAATGCAACGAACCCCACATGGGGATGACCCACATGTTCTGGGGATGCCAGATCATACAAACCTTTTGGTCACAGATCACCACGAAGGTTGCTGATGCAGACATCATCTTGGACGTACAGACACCTAGAGCATGCATCCTGGGCAGACACAAAAAAAGCAAAAAGAAACAAACCCCTGAACAGGCTCAAAGACCTGAAGTACATTTTAGCGAAGAGACGCATCCCCATGGGGTGGAAATCCCCCAAAAGTCCTAGCGTAACATTGTGGTGGGAGGACCTCCGTAAGTGGACAATGGCTGAAACTGGAGCATGGGAAAATGCGCAAAGAGAACAGAGACTGGACATCAGCGAAGACCTACACCAATGGGTGGCACTCACAGTGTCATTATTCCATCCAAATGAAGTAGATTCCACCACCGACGACGCCGGCAGCCCATGAGGGCCTTCCGGAACTTGAGGAAATGACGAAAAACAATTGTGGTCTTGGGAAAGTTGGGAGGGGGGAGGGGGGATACGCAAGTGTTCTAAACGATGCATTAATGATAACTGTTGTATTGTTACAAAATCAATAAAATACGATTACAAAAAAAGTATTTATCCAGCTTCAGAAGGTGGTAACTAGATTTTAGGTCTAATTTGGAGAAGAATTAGGCACCAGTGAGATTGGCAATTATGTCGCCAGTTATTGGACTGATGCAGCCTTCTCTTGATAGCATTAGATGACCATCAGTGATATCCATAGAGTGGTCCCGACATTCAATTATTCCTGCATTGGAGCATGTGCAGCTCTTCTACCTTCTGATGCATGTGAAAGCACACTCTTCTGTGACACAGGCTCCCTGGTTGAATTGATTTGTCAATGTGTAGTTTCACTGATTTCACCTTAAAATTAGGGAGAAGCATTCCTATAGAATGTCCCAGAGTTCAGCGGCTGAATTTGAATCACATAAGGTCAAGTGCTTCAGCCACCTTGCAGCTCAGCAATAATTCAGACTGAGTACCTGCAACAAACACTCTTTCATTGACGCTGTGTCAAGGATGCTTGTTGAGAAGAAAAGTCCTTTGATGGGTGTTTGATGACAGTTATAGTTTTGGAGTTCATTTGGCTAACTTGAGCAGTGCCCTTAACTTTTAGCTGATATGGATTTCAACAGAGGGCCTCCTGGTAACAGATGGCCTGAATAATCCAGTCACTTTGGGGAAGTGACAATGGTTTTATTCCAAAGACAGCAAAGTATTCTTTTTAATCTTTTTCTCCTTAAGGTGGACTAATTGATCTCATAAATCACTAGCAGCTCCTGTTGTAAAAATGTATTCTTGCGCTGGCAAGTTTGAATTATGCTAGACCTTTCATGATTTTTCTCTTGCAGTGCAAAATGTCTTTCAAAAGACTATGGTGGGCTGCCCGTTTCAGGTCAGTCTCCATTTGTTCCAATTCGTCTTAAAGGCACAAATTTGCATCTTTCACATTTGCTAGTTCTAGAGAAGCAACTAGGATCAAACCCTCAATTGACCATGCCCGACATACTTTTTGAGTCAGTTGCTATTTTTCATAGATCAAAGCATCATGTTCTTGTGCGAGTTTCTCTTTCTGTGGTTTTATGATACTAAAATTAGATTAATTTGATCAAATTCAGTTTGCGACTCGAGGATTGGTTTATTATTTTGTTTTAATTCTACAATGTATTCTTTCAGGGCCAATGTTGTCTTTATTATATGCAGATAGGTCATTATATTTTCTCTGAATTTTACTTTGGGTCTCCGTACGCTGATCATAAGTGTTCTGGAAACTAAAAGAACACTCTCTTGGTGCAGCAACTCATCACAATATGTCTTGATTTCAGCTTGTATTTGATCAATTACATTTTGCTGTTGCAATACGGAAACCTGACTTTCTTTCAATGGTTCTTGCTATCCCAAAATGTCTTCTTGTTTATCATTACAAAATTGCTTGGCGCTGAGGCTCTCCTCAGAATTTTTCTGGGACGCTTCTTGGCACTGTTTAATCTAAGCATCCCAGTCTGCTAACCTGCCATGCACCAAGTGAAGGGGGACATACAGGTCTGCAGAGAAGTTAAAATATTCTTCTTTTACTGTTGTATTCATTCATAGTCTGTGCACAGACATATTTAAATTGCCTTTTTCATTGCAAATACCTGCACTCATAGATCTCACTCTTTCCATAATTTCTGTCATTCAAATTTCAATATCTCTTGCTGCCCATTCCCCTTTCAATACAATTGTGAAAGAACATAGGCTTTAACCACAGGCACTCCTATGTCAGACATCTCCCTGTTTCAAATGTTGCAATATACCTCCAAAATTCTCACTGCACAGAAAAATGAAAACTCGTCTTACTACTATTTTACCACTGTCCCTCAGTCACCTGCAAATCCAAATTCAAACCTTCATCTTTTTCTACACTTAGGAGGCTGTGGTACCTACACTTTGTAATTCAAATGTAGCACAAAAATTCTGTGCACATTTGTGAAACACAACTTCAGTTAAAAAGGTTTCTGTTACAATAACACTAGCAATCATATCTCAGCGGAACCTCCAATTTGTAGGATGATTTCATTGGGGGACATCTAGGTCGGGTGAATTTTCCACCACCCTAAATCAGGCGTGCACTATTTTTTATTTAACAAAGTACTTTTGATGAACCTGGGACACGCCAGTTTAAAAGTATTGATTTCCTACAGCCTCCATCACCGTTAGGGTCAAGCAACACTCAGGGTTGCACATAAGGTCAGTTTAATAAAAACATTGAAATAATCAAACCAATTTAAAATAATAATTAATTTTTATAATTCTCTGAAATCCTGATATCAACGGCTACAACAATGATGATCAATACACTGCTCATTTCAATTGCCGGTGCTGTATTTAACTGGAATGCAGACTTTTAAAAGCACACACGTCACCATATGTACATTTGGTTTACCCTGAGTGCACATACACCAAAATTAAAAATGTACGAGGGTTCAGAACAAATCATCATTCTTTCTACTTTTCATTCATTGAAAACATATATATTCAGTAAAAATGAGGTATTTTTCAGTATTTCAAACAGCACTTTTGAGAACCCAATCTATGTGTGTAAATTGCTTGCAAAAAGAAAAAATATATATTTAACGAGTACGTGTGCTAGATTCCCTTCAACAGTGTCTGTTTGCATTACTGTGTACATTTGTCATGTTTCAATGGATGTCCATGAAAATACTGAATGGAAAAATGACTTCTTTTCTTAATAATGCTGAGGGAGACCCACCCAACCCACCCCCTCTCCGCACCAGCTTAACTATTATCCTTGCTGCACCCATATTTTTAAGAAATTTCCCCAAAAAGATGGTCATTTTTCCATTCAGGATTTTTCTTGCAAACATTTCTGTGGATACCTTTTTCAGGTGGCAATTTAAAGTGGGTTAAACTGGTGGCACCCTTTTTCTTTAAGTGGTACAGAGCCAGTAACAGGACCCTGCTCAGAGATATAACCTGGGAATTACCTAATTCATTTTATTTTTTTCTAGCTATGTGTAGTAAGATGTTATTGGGCTCCGAGTCTGTACTTGGCCATGGTGCACAGGACAAGTCAGGGACCACCAAATACATACATCATTTGGGTCTATTTGATCCAATCCAAAGTTCCAGAAGCACTTATACTTCTGAAATATTAACTAATTTCCCGAGATATACTATTAATTGATATGCCCCCCTCAATACTTTCACAAGAAAGAGGGACTGGGATTTAATCTATTCTGCCTGTAGAGTATACATCCACCCAACATATTTCCCCATGGCATTATACTCACATAGGAATTTCATTTCTTTGGTTGTTTCTCAGACAGGTGGGTACCCTCTTATAGATTGGTTCCATTTCCCCCCCTCAAGGGACAGGTGGGTATCAGTCAGCAAGGTGGGTCAGCCTCTCTCCATAGTCTGATTTTGCTCCTTCTGCATTGGAACCATCTGCTTCCTTTTCCACTAAGGAAAGCATGTGGCTGAACTCCATATATGCCTCATATAGTGGTCTGCCAGCAGTCTAAAAAGAGTCCAAAGGAAAGCAGGCTATGCTATTCTCCTTCCAGTTGTTGCCAAATATTCTTTCTATCTACTTCTTCCAGTCATTCTGCCCCCTGAATATGTGTGTTTGGTCTTTTATAGATTAGAAGCCACTACCTTTAGAGGTTTGTATAATTTCTCCATTTTAATTGGTCAGTTTATGTGATTGGACAGTGTTCTAAGAGTGACATCACACTAAACCATCCCCTTTATATGCATTGGACATGGTAACGAAGAGGGCAGTCCAATGAGAGTAACATTCTAAACCCAGTTTCGCTCCCATTTAATAGGTTTTCAACTTGGATACATTACATTAAACAAATGTGATTTTCTACAATATTAAGTTCCACATGTGATTAAGTTACTAATTAGTTTTAAAGATTGTTCTCACTCAGGTCAATCAAATAATGCACGACAGAATATGTGCACGAGACAGATTTGAGCTTTTTATCATATGATACTTTCACTCAAAGATTCTATTCCCATCTCAGAATGTTGGCTTAGTTGCCATGGACTGTAGGACATATGAATCACTGATGTGCCACTTTTCTGTGCAAAAATATCTGCATTAACAATTTGCATTACTAAACAAATACCATACATAGATCGTTACACATTTAGCTAATAGAGTTAATCTGCACATTTAAAAAAAAAGTAGTTGCTACCCCACTCTTATCAAATGATATTTAGGAAATATAATCTCATACAGAAGATTTGAAGATGCACTTATTTTCCAGTCTATGCAATGGGTTTGACAAAATATTATATTGCATTCTCTGGCCTAGCAATAACCATATGGTTTCAGTCCTTTGAGGTTCAGAGGTGGGCTATTCATGACCCCCTGCAGGGCCTGGTTCTCATGGCACTATTGTGGGAAGATTCTTTGAAATTAGGCTACTTAGGGCGGTTTGCTGCCACAGTACCCGGACTCATAAGTAATTATTCCATCTGGCTGTCCCAGATGCCAGATATGTCTGAGTAAGCATTAATGGCATTCTTAATGGAAGGCTGGTTTGATGAAAGTGGCTGGTAATTTGGACAAGTCCACTGCAAGCTCAGGTTTCTGAACGTACATTACTTTTTTTTCAAGGAATGCTTGGATAGGCACAGTGACAAATGGAGGCTGCAATGAGAAGCATTTGTTTTCCTCCCAAGGCCTGTTTTTGAGAACAAAGAACATTTGGTCCTATGGTGAATCCATGCTGTATCAAAGTTTATATCCCAGCCTCAAAGTCCTTGTTTAATTTAATCAAACACCCCAGCAAAAGTGCTGAGATCACAGAAATGCAGTCTTGCTTCCTATCCCAAAGCTGCTAGTTTCGATCAAACATGTAGCATTTGAGATCACTCTTTTACACCTTATATTTTTTTATTTAAATATGGCCATTATAAAATGTTTGCAATCAGGCTACTGTCGATAATAATTTACAATTCAAATGTCTGTAGGTTTTCTAATGCTGATTCTCAGTCTTCTACAGACATAATGTAGGGCTCAATTCTATTTTTTGCTTAACACTTTAACTAGTAAGCGAACATGGTACATAGCGTCGCCTGGCGGGCAACATGCATAAACAATCCAATACAATAATTCAGTGAATTATGTTCTTTTCTGTTGTGGTGATACAGTTCGGGTCATTATTAACAGACATATTACAACATACTATGAGTTAACTCCCTCCTCTTCTCCTCCACGTTATCTGCCCGAGCGAGGAAGTCTTGGAAGGGTCCCCAAATGTCTTTTGGTCTACACCTCGGCGTAACCATTGCAGAATAACCATTCTCTATTTTATTGTCGTATGTCAATGCCTTAAACCATTCAGTCCCCGTGGGGGCAATTGTAGATTTACAGTACTTTAATATACATTTTTTGGTAAACAACTCACATTAAACAATCTACGTACAAGTACTGAATGGGAGAAAGCACTGGGGGTATTTGCACCATATCATACAGTGCATTAGCTACTTCCTGCTAGAATTGTACAACCTGTGGGCATTTCCAATACATGTGATGGGAGTCTGCACGTGCATTGCCACACTTCACACGTTCCTCACTAGGATTTGATGCAAACCTAGATATATCTGCTGGAGTGTTATGTACGTGGTTCAGTAACTTAAATTGCATCAAACGAAATTGTGCATTAAGCAAGACATCCTTTGTCAATTGACAGTGCCTAAGCCATTGGTTGTCTTGTATCTCAATGTTGAGATTGGCCTCCCACCTATGTCGTGCTTTGTTGATTGAGGTATGCCCTTCTTGACACATGTGGTATGGCTTGGAGACCAGCCTTCTAGTATTTTCTCTGGTCACCACAGCTTCCAGACATTTATCAGTGTCGGGTTCCCGTTGGAACGATGGCCTCTGGCGACGCACTGCCATCCTCACCTTGTAATGCTCTAACATTTTAATGGGGTTGGTCCCCAATTTTTCTGCAAACTCCTCCAGCGTCGCAAACCTTCCTTCTAGGAACAAGTCCCATAGGACCATATTCCCCTCTGCAGCTCACTATCTCTGAATATCCCGGTCATAAGTCGGGGGAGTCCAGGGAAATTCTACAGGGGAACCGCACAATAATAAGGGTTCTTCATACCTAATCTTTTAAATAGCCTTGACCACACATTCACTGTCGTACGAACCGGGTCAAAAGGTACAAGTATCAATGTGGTGGGCCGCAAGGATGATCGAACTAAGATCCGTCAGTGCCGCACTATATAACTCCAGGGCACGTTGAACCGCCCCCGGGGAAGAGTAAAACAAGAGCCCGTCATGTTGGGCCTGAGCTACAATGTAAGGTAGCTCGAAGTGTGGGGCCACCAAGCCCCCCTTGATATATGGATCCGCTAGACCCTCCCAGGACTTTTGGGCCACCGCTTTGCACCATACAAAGTCCACTGCCAGGGAACGTAACTTACTAAAAAAATAACCTTCCGGTCTAGATTGAGATAGTGCTAAAATAGTACAGCACCTAAGGGACACCACCATTTTAAGCAAAGACAGTCTCCCATATGACGACATGGGCGAACTGACCCACAGCTGTAGCTTAGCAGCTAAAATATCGAGGTATACCTCGTGGTTATCCCTATTCAGGTAGTGATGTGAGCGAGAGCCCAGTACCCCCAATTATTTAATCCAGTCAGGTGCCCAGCTGAACCCCAGTAGATCAATTGTCATATTGTCCGTTAGCGAGAACAGTTCCGACTTAGCTTTTTTTATTTTATATCCTGAATAATGTGAAAACGTGCAGACCTCATCCATATCAGCCCCATATTTTGCTCCAGATCACAGATACATAACAAGGTGTCATCCGCATAAATGGATACAATTTGCGGCGGGCCAGCTATCCAGACCCCTCTGTGTCTAGTCCGCATCAGCCACGCCAGGGGTTCTATTGATAATGCAAACAATAGGGATAAGGGGCACCCCTGTCGTGTCGCACGTCCTAAACGGAAGGGTGTTGACAGTCTGCCATTGGTTCGGACCCTGGCTGCAGGATTTGCATACAAAAACCGTACACACCTGATGAAGTAATGACCAAATCTCATATGCCGCAGGACCCCGAGCAGGAAGTTCCATGACACAGAGTTAAAGGCTTTCTCCGCATCCAAGGAGGCATCCACTGTCCCGGCACGCAGAGCAATCTGCAATATGACTCCAGAAAACCTACACAAGTTCAACACAGTAGATCAGCAAGGGATAAATCCCGACTGATCAGGGTGCACCAATCACACCATATGTGGTAACAAACGAAAAGCCAGTATTTTCGCTAATATTTTTGCATCTGCATTTATCAATGACAACAGTCTATATGAGGCTGTGTCGTGCATTGGCTTGTTCGGCTTTAACAGCACAGAGATGACTGCCTCAGCAAGCGTTGGTGGAAACTTGCCAGATTCCAGCTATTCCTCCCATAACTTGAGCAGTATTGGTGCCAGTAGCAGCCCAAATTCTTTATACAACTCGATCCCTAGACCATCAGTACCCGGTGCTTTGCCAGAGAGTAGCACTGCAATAGCGTCCACCAACTCCTCCACCACAATCGGTAGTTCCAGTGCCGATTCTGCCTCTGCAGTCAATCCTGGGAGAGCAATATCACCGATATACCAGGAGAGATCTTCCTCCGAGCAATTGTCTGAATTACTATATAGTCTCTCATAACAATACCTAAATACAAAATTAATTTCCTCATCCGAAGTGGGCAAGTTCCCGGGCCGTCCCTTAAGGTTTACAGTGGCATTTTCGAACGTCACATTTTTTCGAAATGCCATTTTGTGGACACAAAAAGGCTGAAAAAAAATGGCAAATGGTTTTTTTAAAACTTATTTTTTTTTAATGGGGGGGTTCCCCCTTCAAACCCCTGTTTTTTTCATTGACTTTTTTTTTTTTTTACTAACGAAACCAAGATAAAACCTAAAATAAAAAATACATTCAGAATTTTTTTTCCACCATTTTTGTGTCAACAAAATGGCATGTCGAAAATGTGTTTTCGAAAATGACTGGATACCTCCCTTAAGCTCCGCACTACACTGGCCAAAAACCGCCCAGGTCTGTCGGCCTTGCTGTATCATGCGATGCAGACCTCCTTATCCGCCAAATCCCTAAACTTAATCAAGTTCCCCTTGATCAGCCCCAGCAGTGCCCCGTTATTGGTCATCCCATATTCATTCTCAAGCCGTCTCAAGCACGTTTGAACTTCGTGCAGCTCACGGCAGGTTTTCCTTAGGACCCCCGAGGTCATAGAAGTCATTTCACCTGTAGCCATCCCTTAAAGATTTCCCAAACAGCAGCAAATTGGGACACTGAACCCTTGTTTCTCAAAGAAATCCAGAATTTTATCATGCACCGACAACCGCTGCTCCGTGTCCACCAGAATCACATAGCAGCACAACGGGTCGATGCTCTGTTTTTCTTCCTGGAAACCCATTGCCCGATGTATTAAGGTAAGCACCCCCCTGGCTTGTGTGGAGTTTTCCGTATAGTTTCTCTGATCACCCCACTTAGGTGCAAATCCCTTAAGTGGCCCTTGAATATGCATTTCTTGCAGCACTAGCACCATGGGGCGGTGATGATCCAGATACGCGAGGACCTGGATTATTAAGGCTCCGGATGTTCCAGGACAGTAGTCTCACGTCTTCATTCATGCATTTTCAAAACGTGCATGACATACATCTGCCATCCTCCACAGTATACCCATGCCGTGGCATCTGCGCACGTCCTGCAACATGTCTGCCAACCATTCAAACTTGACTCCCCAACCCTGTGCAAATTTGCCCTCTAACCACTGTGAGAAACCTGAAGACGTCTCTCTAGCTAGTCCATGGGGATCTGTCATCCAGGTGGCCAGGACACGGCCATCGCTATGGGATCCAGTTCCAGGGGGTGGACCAGTGAGGCAGGATCACCTGGATGGGGGTCCTTGGGGAGTGGGACACAGATGGGTGAGATTACACCTTTTGCCCCATCCTACCACGTAGGATATTCCAAAACACTGCCCCCCCCCTTTTCGGACACAAACACTTTCTCACAACACGAAAGACAACGGACTAACACGAGAGCCGTTTACCTGACATATCCCAATAAGAGAGTCGGGCAATTGACCAGATCAGACACACCCGACAGCCTTTTCCCTTCTCCACAGGGATAAAAGGTGGAGCACGAGAGCCCAGAACGAGCAAGGCAGACCGCACGACATAAGAGAACACAGCAGTTCCAGAGGAGGAAAAAGACAGAGCAGACTGAGGGTGACAAGGAGAGAAGCAACCTTGCCCTTCCTGACCAAGGCCCGCAAAACCTCCACAGAGGGAATTATAAGTCTGCGAAAAATAGCCAGCGTGTGGCAGCAGCAGATGTCTACGGTACATGAGACCCTGTTCCAGTGATAACAAAGCCGGGAAGAGACGCAGGCCTATATGGTACCAGCCTTGCCTCGAAGGAGAAGAAAGCCAAGCAGTTCATCACAGAGTTGAGGGAAGAGACGATAAGAAACTGAACTTTGTTGAACAAGGAATAGCCAATGGCTAATTGGAAATTTTACGAAGCTTAACAGATACTAACGAGAAAATAAGGGGGAAAATCTGCAACGGAGGCGTCCCGAATCACGTGGGTGCTCATGCAGAAAACTCTGTGCAATTACACGATGGTAGGGACTACCGCAACCAGAAGGCCTTGGGAAGAGGCGAAGAGAGGTCAACGTGGTCATACAGGGGTGTTGTAAAATCTTCTGTCCTGTTGAAAGTCTTTGACTGACAGATGATTGACAAAGCGAAGGGAAATGAATCCCATATGGTGAAAATTAGTACAGGAACAATGTGTTTACAGGAATGAACCAGACAGAGGGAAGTCCACAGTGAATGGTTTGAAAATATATTAAAACTTGGAGGCTAGCGTTTGAAACAGAGTCCGAACACGGAAGAGAGATCCAAGGGTGGAAAGTCATCATCCAAAGTTCATTGAGAAAGGAACTGTTTGGTTGATTTGATGAATACGACTTGTGAGGGGTCTGCACCCGGAAGAGGGGGACCCAGGGGTAAAGCCGTCACCCAAAATATATGTGGAACAGAAATTCATGTTTGTTTGTTGAATGTATCAAGCCCTCTAAGGCGAGAGACTTTTTATTGGCGAGAGACTTAACCATCGAAGAACCCGATAGCTGATATGGAACTGTCAGCTCCTGCTGGAAAAGCTCGAATGTGTGCTGTGCTCAGGAGATCCACCTTGTCCCGTGCTCAAAGCGTGGGGAAGGGAGACCCCAGGCAATTACTTTGTGAACACTTCTTTCTTTGTTGAGAACATTACCCCACACTTCTTTTTGTATTTAGAGTAAGGATTGGCAATCGGTTTTCATATTATAGGCCCGTTTATTTTTACAATGCCACTAGGACTGCCTTATTTTTCATTTGATGGTCGACGCTTGCTCCCATCTTAGATCTAGGTTAGGCGTTTTTCCACCCTGCATTTATAGTTCAATAAACACCCTTGAACTGTGATCGCTTGTGTCTGTCTTTACTGTTGCCACCATGAGTTCCTTACACCACCAACACAAAGTCAGATCGACCCATAGCAGTCTTTTTACTGGGTCATATGATCTCCACAGTGCCTGGACCCCAGCAGCAAAGTCCGGGTATATATAGATGTTGATGGATTCATGGCGAAGTGTTCCCTTTTCTCTAGCTAGTTTAAGGATGACGTCTCGGTCCCTATAATTAAGTAATTTAGCAATGATGGTGCATGGCGGGGCGCCAGGCCCGGGCACCGGGGCCAGGGTCCGATGCGCACGCTCCACCAAAAAATGCATTGAGAATGATTTTGCCCCAAATAAATTCCTAAGGAGGTCCTCCACGAATGGTTCCATGGTCCCCTTGCATGCCCACAATACGGACATTGTTGCGTCGCGAACGTGACTCAAGGTCGTCACATTTGCCTCGAGTCTTTGACGAGTTCCGATCTCAGTTCAGCTATGGCACAGTCATCTTGGCCCACCCTGTCTTTCACCTCTCCAATCCTGGTCTCGGCTTCGGTAATGCGGCCACTCTATTAGGCAAAGTTTGTATGCAGTACCCTCTGGGACCACTACACACAACTAGGACTACAGGTGTAAGCAAAACCAACCTGTCATGATCTCTGCTTCCAAAAGATCAGGACTTGCCCGACTCCTTTGGAAGCAGACCCATAACCCCGGTTCCGAGTGCCAGCCAGTCCCAATTGGGACCTTTTGGACCCTGTCCTGGCGCCAGTGGCACCAGGCTCATAAAGATGCCCAGTCCCAGCGCTGGAAGCGCCGGGCTCATAATGCTTGGGTGGACTTACCTGCAGCAGACCATGCTGCTTACTTACCTGCCAGTTGAGCCCCTGATCCTCTTCTGTTTGGGACTACTTTTCCTGTTGGGTGGGGCAGGAGCCACTCCCTAGGTTCAGAACACTGGAACTCTTCTGGAAAGCAGGAACTCTTTTCTTACCTAGGCGAGGCTGTGGAAGGAGACACCTAAGCACTACAGGAGGCTATTTAAACCACACCCGATGGATGAATCTTGCTTTGCGTTATTCTGCATTCTCTGCAGCAGAACGCTCATCTTGTCTTCTGCTTCTGATCCTGGGTTTAAGGGAACAAAGGCTTACCATCCTGGAATCCAGTCTTCAACAGCACCTGTAAAGACAAAAAAAGAACAGGTTAGCACTACGGTCTTCAGTGGCAGCGCATCTCTTACCTGGTCCATCGGCTGTCACCAACGCCTCGCGCTGCATTCCGGCATCTGAAAGACAAAGGCTTACCTACTCTTCGCATGCTCCGGAGGTCTTCGCAATGCATTCCGGCATCTGAAAGACAAAAGCTTACCAGCTCTTCACACGCTCCGGAGGCCTTCGGCGCTGCATCCCGCATCTGAAAGACAAAAGAAGGTGCGTTTAAAGACATTGAGCAACTTTATTACTCACGTGCCATAACTCCTTCCCACGCTGAATCCAGTGGGTATTCCAGCACCCTTCAGCTTCTCTAAAGCTCCGAACTTGTACCTGCAAGATAAAAGGGACAGTTAGTGCGCATCGTGAAGCAGGCTAAAAGCGCTTACTTAAGTGCTTCCAGGCGCTTCTATTCCTCACGCGGGTTCGAACCTCAACTCTCATCAGCCCGCCATCGCCGGAACCCTGCAAAACAAGAGATATCATTACAAAAGACTTTTAAGACATCTGAAGTGCCCAGAACTTACCGTTCGTGCAGTTAACGACGGACAGCAGTCCTCTGAGGTCAAGAGGCCTGCACCCTTATCCAGTGAAGAAACTGGTTACGGCACCCTGCCCCGAGGCAGATGGAGAGCTCGGCGTTCACTTACCTAAGGTGAGGGCGTTAACCTTTGGGGTTCTACAGGAGAAGAGAAAGGGAAGAGGAGAGAGGCACCCAATAACCCCAGTTCATTAATCCCATATTTTCTATCTGCAGACATCTTACTCTTCGAGTCAGACCGGCGCCTCTGCGGGAATCAGGTGAGCGTTACACAACCTTTGGTATAAGTCTGTACCACACAGTTTTTTGTAGCGAGCTGAGCAGCCAGGCTTTTCTCAAGAGGGAATGTGAGCTGTAAGGGTGTTACACAGAGGTCTACAATCACAAGTATCCAGATAGACACTTATACTCAAGATTTCTTGGTAAAACGCTTCTTAATTTATTACACAGTGAGTTAGAAAACATTCACTAAAAGGAGGCAATCAATATCACACAAAAATATACTACAGTACTTCACACCATCAGGTTCTGAGGCATTTAAACTACTTTGAAGGAGGAGCAAAATGGCATTCAGAGCAATTGAAATAGGAGCAAAAAGGCATAAGATAATAAAACAAATATTACAGTTACTCTTAAACAGTGCAAATAGTTTGAGTTCAACAGAGGAGTTGATTCAATGCAATAGGTAGGCCAAAGTCAATGGGTTAGAGTCTTGTATAGGTAAAAACGGTTCTGGTAGTTAAACGGAAAAGTCTTTGCCACCGTTCTCAGAAGTAGTTCATAGAAGAAAGATTGATATGTCGAGTCACAAGAATGACTAGGCCTGCAAGTTGCCTGCAAGTTGCCAAAGTTTCACACACTTTCGCAGTGAGAGGTAAGTTCTCTCGGTTGGGTTTTCACAGTACCTTAGATTGAAGAAAAAGATGCAGCTGAAGACTTCTGTTCCTGGTAGTTCCTGCAGATCTCGCTGTTCCTGAGCCTCAGTCGTGGGACAAGAGGGAGGACGTCGGTGGGAGTCCTGCACTGCACGGGGACTGGTCACAAAGCTGGCAAACTGGCAAATCTTCGATTCCGGTAGCTGTAGTCAAGCACACAAACTGGTGTCCTTCTCCCTGGTTATTCGGTTTACTGCAGCACTCTGAGGAAAATATAACCAGCTCTGAGATTGGTGTCCAGGTGGCTTACGAGTTGATTGGTCCCACCAACTCAAAGGGAGACGTCGTCCTTGAAGGGCTTCTCTGTTGAGACGAACTTGGCGATTCGGACCTGCAGCAGGGCTTCACCGGGCAAACCAACGGTCCAAGAGTTGCAGCAGCCGTCCTCTTCCATCTCATCTTCGGTTCTTTCATTCCAGTGGTCGACTCTGCCTTCCAAGCAAAGAGTCTGCCTTTTAAACAGTTTTCGCCCATTTATTCAAGCCTAGCTGCCACTCACCCAGCAGGGTGGCTGTCCTTGCCGGACAGTCAGCAAGCCAATCACGCCAGAGTGCATTTGGGTCTCCTAGGAGACTAAGCACAGGGAGTTTTGGGCACCTCCCTCAAAACATGGCTCTTGCGATTTTTAGCTACCGGTGTTCGCGGTAGGGAGAATTCATGGTAGTTTGTTGTAAAACCACTGCCACCAGCCATTTTGATAGGAAAGGGTAGCATTTGACTGCTACATGAGTTTCTTGACACAGGGATACTAGGTAACCCCTCCAGCACTCTATTGGAAGATAGTGTCTGCTGGGTCTAGGAATTTAAAAACACTAGTAAAGTCAATTTAACTTTACTTTCTCTGGGAAACAATAGTTTATCCCAGAGAAGGTGTTTAAACCTTGGGAGAGTCTAAAAGGCTTCCCTCTGTCGCTGCACTGAGGGCGCTATGCGACACACATGAAAAGATGATGCTTATGGAGTTGTCTAAAACTCCATAATCAAAGAACACAAGAGTAAATCACACATCAAAATACATGAGTGTGGGAAAAAAGGCTCCCACTCTCGCCAGGAAAACCAAATCAAGTCCTCAAAATCCAGCAAAGTTGCTGGGGGTCTCTAAGGTGAAGGGGATTAGCACATTTATGGGAATTCTCCCCAACACTCTCTTTCTCTACTTTAGATTTCACTGAGCGGATAGTCACCACAATATAATCCAGTTTGACGTTAACCGCTATAAAACCGCTCTGCATAGACACAATCAGCTGGTCATCACTGGACCCACCCCCTAGCACTGTGTCATTGCCTCCACCAGCACCCGGATCCTCCAATCCAGAGGCCCTCACCATGGCATTCACAAAGGTGTCCAGGGGGCCTTGCTTCTTCCTGGTGCCCTTCGTCATGGTGAGCCTCCAACCCTGACTTGGTAGCAACTCCGGGACCAGGGGCCAACAAAAGCAAGTTGCCACACAACTCTGGATTAGTTTGCTCTTGCCTGTCCCCACACACGTGTGGCTCGCAGTCTACGGAAACCATGAGCCTCCCCCCGTGAGTGAGTTGTGGCTACTGTGGGGACTCGCCAACTCTCTCCAGCCCTTTTCCGTCTGTTATTATGTTTCTTCCGGTAGACCCAGGTCTTTAAATACCAGCGTGTAGCGGGGGGCCCAACACCAACAATGAATTACAACTAGGATGATGAAGCCTATCAGAAAGGGCATCCCAAACCCGGATCAAGTGAAATTGCTTAGTTGCCTGCCCCACCTCACATACCCCAAGTAATGGCCAAAGCCCCCAGGCCATGCCACACCGTATGCAACATAGTTCTGGGGGCCCGTAACTGTGCCCCCAGTGCACCCCAAAGCTGGCACACAGTAGGATATTGTAAAGGCACCTTACTGCCTTTGAAGCTGTCGCTACAAGAGATCACACGAAGAGGGCATTGTTGCAGTAGTGCCCGCTCTATCAGATTCACAATGAATACCACAGTGCCGCTGGCCACCACAACCACCACTGCAAAGTCAATCTAGTATTTTACCTTTGCCCAACCGGTGCTGAAACAATCTCAACAATGATTGACGGGTCAGTGGAGGTTCCATGTGTTAAAATCGCATCAAAAATTGCTGTGGACACAAAATATTGTGGCAAAAAGGCTGTGGTTTTGCCGTCGCAATCCATGTAAAGATGCGGGGGACACCCCACAACCCCCGGACCCATTATACCATTTAAGAGGAGCGGGGGACACCCCTGCAACCATTAAATGTTATAATGGGGTACACCTTCACCGGTCAAACCACATCTTTTTTGCCGCAATTTTTTGTACTGGCGACATTTTTGCCGCGATTTTATCACTGCATACGTCAGTGGAGGCGCTGCCCCTCAGGGCACTGTACACTGCTCAACACACCCTGTCTCCGGTGTTGTGGTTGGGCCCGGCACACTCCCAGATCGATGCTACCTTGGGGAAGGAGGTGGGAGGAGGCGCACTATTTCTGCAACAGCGTCGAGCCAAGGAGGGGAGCTGCGCAAATCCACTGACACAGCTCTGGTCTTCCCCGGGATCAGCTCACTCACCCGGTCCCTCCTGTGCATGCACAGGAAAGCCGGAGCGGACAGATGCAAATCGCTGCAGGCTGTATCCCTCAGGGGACACACATGGCGCATTCCGGTTCTCTCCCAGCGGCCCTGGCAGCCAGTGCTCCCGCAGGGGATCTCCTGTACCAAAGATGCTGTCAAGGGCAGACCGGCATGTAGATAGGATCTCAAGGCCTCTCCCTCAGCAAGGCCTTCATGCGTGGCGGCCCGGCGCCAGACAGCACACCAGCCAGTCTGCCAAATTCTTTCCGGTGACATTATCCCTCACTTTCACCTCACGGAGCCGAATGGAACTCAGCAACAACCTTCTTCACTTTAACAGCTGCACCAGCGTTCGCTCACAAGATCAAAAGTTGCCACACAGCAGGTTATTTATGAAATCAGGATGTTGCCGGGGACGAAGCTATGCTTAGAACGCCATTTCTTCTCGCTGCTCAGCAGTGCCCCCACATTTTTTGCTTTTCTATAAATGCTGTGCTTTTTCCTTCCAGATTGACTGCTATTTACTACATATTGTTGTGTACTTCCATGTAATTGAACAGATTTAGGGCCTTGTCATTTACTATAGACAAATACACTTTAGTTGTAGATGGGCTATTCACACCAACACATTTCCTCGCATGTTTTTCTTTCAACTGCTTTGCGTAGAACGCAGTTCATATATTAATTTTTAAAAGTGTGACCTCTCATGTTCTCCTTTTCTTTTGTATGCATTTCACTACAACACTACAGTACAAACAACTGGTACCACTCTCACAAATACTTCTGCTGTGCTTTACCACCAACACTCAGCTTGGCCTGATCTCTTGGTCCGCCTTTACCTCCTTCTGTGACCTCACCTGAACAACAAACACTTTGCCTCTCATACGGTCTGATTTTCTATTGCAGGGCTGGTGGTTCTGTGGCTTTCTCCACTTAGCACTGGTTGCAGTTCTCACCAGACAATCTGCACCAATCAGTGCCTCACTTTCACCTAGGACTCAGGTGATCAGCTTATAAAACCCTAAGGCCCTGCCCATTTTCAGCACATTTTTATAACAGTGTAAGAGGGTTTTCCTGCTGGTTTTCGGTTATGCTGTGTGGCTGGAAATTGGAATTTGGGATTCTTTGAGTGTTTTGGTCATTGTTGGGATATGGTGCTGTTTCAGTCTTCATGAATTGCTGTTTTCCAGGTTTTCTTGGCCACTTGGAAGGGGATTCCGAGAGTTGCAGTTGTGAAACAAAGAGATAACTCTGGCCAGCAACGGTATGGGGGCGTTGTTGGGAGAGAGAGTGGTTCTCACTTAACATTTGTGGCGTGGGGAGGATTTTCCAGGGAATGCACCCTCTCCCACCCTCCAACTCCCTCTTTACATACCTGTGGCTGGGCTGGTTCTGCCTTTGGCCTTAGTATGCCTCCCGCCTCAGGGAACAAAAGGAAGGGTACTAGAGGGAGGGAGAGAAGGGTGAGAGGGGGAAGGAAGTCAGGGAGGGGAATGAAGGAGAGATTTCAATGAGGAACGGAAGGAGGAATAGGTAAGAGAGGAGCGGATAGAAAAAGGTAGGGAGTTCCAATGTAAGGGGGCGAAGAGCTGAAAAGAGCGGAAACGAGGAGGCACAGGGGGATGGGGGAACAGAGTAAGAAGAGATCAGCGGAACGAAGAGAGCGAGAGGGGGGTGTAGAAGGAGAGAAGAGAACTATTTAACTAGTTAAAAGTGGCCTGTGAGGAATGCTATTCAGGAACGTGATGTGGAGGTTCCAAATTGGAAGTTGGAGTGTGGAGAGAGAGAGTGCTGTGATTTGGATGGAGATGGTTGGAGAGAGAAGGCAGAGGTCCGGAGGAGGAGGCTGGAGAGGCAGGGCTGCTGTTTCCATTTATCTTATAAGCGAAGATTAAACATATGCAAAACCTATTCCTGTGTGACGTGTCTTCTTAATACTGATGCGTTGCATCTTGAGGTGTTGGATGGATGCAAGCTTGTCTGGAATGTGCAAGTTTCAAAAATAAAGGGGATAGCCCAATAATCTAGGGTCCTGTGGGCTAAGTATATAGTACAAAATGGAAAATGAACCTATAGATTGAGGATGACAACCTATACATTTGCTTCTTCATAAATAATCAAAAATTATTCAATCTTCTTTACTTTGACAAACATTTTTTTAAATAATATTGAATATCTAAAAAACACCCAATGGTGTAGAAATAAATCAAATATAAAACACAATTAATACTTTATTCGAACGATCCACAACATTCACCCCTATATACCATTCATATCACTTTTTCAAAACAAAATCCACGCACACAAAAACTCTATGACCAATTGATTGAGGTCACAACTCCAATGTACAAATATATTGTTGTTTGGTATTCAATCCTTTTGTTACAATCTTCACATATGGATAACCGCCTCTATTTAATTAGGCAGTATGTCGACACGTGTTTCGGGTTGTATTTACTAGACTTTGCTAAGTCCACTATGTACACCAACCCTCTTCAGGACAAACAGGAACAACAATAACGTCCCATTCGGTCTTGCAGGGTGGATCAAATTTCCTAAAAACAATAGAAATAAAAACCTTTAATTACATAATTCTTCTTTTGTCATCCTCCTAATTTAATCACACACTATTATTGTGTAAAACATTTCTATATATAGCACATAACGTTGCATCAATGTCCATCTTTTCATTAGGGATATGAAAAACAACTATCAAATGGATAAATCCGGTACGTGCCCTACTGGAAATCCTTCACTCATGAGAACCACCATATAAGTACGCCGTACACAACATACAGTTCAACACTGAACCATAGTACATTAAAGATTATTTAATTTTCTTTTTGACCAATCAAATGCACTTACTCAGAACACAACGTATAGCCGTTCCCTCGAAGTGTTTCAACCGCCCGATAATAATCACGGACCTCTTGCTGTCGTATGCGTAGTAACCTTAATACGCCCAACTCTTATGATGTAGGATCATCGATTTCTGGCATGCACCTAAAGCCATAACAAAAAATTCCTTATTTCTGTTTTTTTGCCATTTAAACCAGGAGCAGTCTTCCATTCTTTTCATGCCATCTCACCTTTTTATGGTGGTCTCTGTATTCCAAATGGGGAATCTCCCACTATTGCCTTTTTCCTTTTGTGACTCTGCGGACTTCACGAAGCAGATGCCGATTTCAGAAATATTTCCTGTACAAAATTGATATAAATGCTTATCAGTTTTTTGTCAGAGGAGCCGAAAAAAATGTTTCAACTCCTACATTGTGTGTCTATGCCGCACACAACGTGAACTTGGAATGTGCAAGCTCAGATAAAGTGTTAAAATAACTTCCCAATGTTAGAAACTCGTGTCACCTGCACACTACCTTGGGTTTAAAAAAGCCAATCCATTCAATGTTTAACTGTAAGAGGTTATGACAGCATATATTTGTATGAAATACATGGATATTAACATATTACAAATCAATTAGTGTTTGTTGCACAAAAGAAATTTGAAGTAAAAAAAGACCCAATGCGTTTCGAGAGTTCATCTCTTTATCAGGGGTGCGATTGGATAAAAATTCTACAAGTAATCCAAACAAAATTTGTGACTATATTTCAGTATCATATTACCCGACTTCAAAGAAATATTATGAGATAAGCTCAACATTTGGTAATCATGAGTTTGAGAAATGTACCTTATAGGTTTCAAGGTGCAGGCTGCACCAAAGTGATGATGCTAAGAAGTAATCCTAGCTGATCAATTTGGGAGACTGTTGTAAAAGAGAAAATGTTGATGCATGAGAGGGAGAGTGTTGGGACACTGGTGTTCCATACTTAGGCAGAGATATGTAACCTGGGTGGTGGGAACCAGTAGGTCTCTCTGTATCTTAAGAGTAACCAGAATAGCCAGGGCATTTTTTGCCAGCTCCCCCAAAATCCCTTCTTACCTGTAACGTACCTGAAGCGGCTGATGGCCTTCAGTTAGAACACTAGCAACGAGTTGGTCTTTCAAAGAGGACTCAGGCTTGCAGAAGCTGGAACTACGGTAACCGGAATAGGAGAATACAAAAGTAAGCTGCTGTGGGGGTGTAGTAAGGGAGGACCCACTGACACTAAAAGTTAGACCCCCACGCAGGGCAGAAGAAAATAGGGTGCTAGGTAATTGTTTGGTTTGCACCCAGGATATTGTAGGATGGCAAAGTGAGAATGGAAACAATGCGACAAACATTGCCTATAACTTTAAAAACAACTTTTTTATTGTTGTTGGTTTATATACAAACCCTTTACAATGAATCAATCATGTTTTAAAACTATTAGTTTTTTTTTATAAACAATAAGCTCAACATTTTAAACAACAATAAGATCAAATAAAATAAAAATTCTTTCCCTTAACATTTCTTCAAATTAAAAATGTCATGTAATAAACAATATTGTTGCTATATTTTATAACGGCTAATTATACTGAATATTCTAAAAGAATCGTAAGAAGATAAAACAGTGAGACAAAGCAAATGGTAAAAAAAATACCATTAATTTACAAATATGTGTATGCAACACAATGCCTATAACCCAGGACAGCCTGCACCAAGGGTGTGTATGGAGCACTGCCAGGATAGGGGGCAACCCACAGGATGGATGTGAGTAACCCAGGGTTGCCACAGAGGAACATGGGCGGTTAAGTGGTTCCAAGGACGCCACTAGATAAGGCCCTGGATGCGTGTAGGCAAAAGCAAAGTGTGCCCACAGTGACCAAATAAGCAGTCCGCTAATGGTGAACAAGAGCCAAGTGGTGCGCATGGAGACTCGCCTGTGAGCAGGAGTGCTGGGGGAGTTGAAGTGGCCAGCGAGGATTTGCCATGGTGAAAAAAGAGCCGTTGAGCCATTAGCTACGTTGTCCATGTGTGCCTGATGCGAATGATGACCTTGTGCCAATCAGTTCTGGGGGATCCAAAGTTAGAACGAAGAAAGGGGTCTTCCGACGTTGCATGTTACAGCAGCAACCGTGGAACCCGGTCGGGCATCTGGTGACTGGAGCAAAACCTTGTGTGAGGCCATGATCGCACATTATGTGTGTGCAGTCAGCTGCGTGCAATGGTGACGTGCAGAAGAGGGGAGAAAGACGTGCCACGGTGAGAATAAACCAGACAACGAAGTGTGGGAGATTTTGTTGTGATCAGATCCAGAGGCACATGAGACACAAAGGACCATGAAAGGATCTCTGGTTCTACTGTGTTTATAAGCCTGGAAGCGGTGCAGGTGAGTGACAGAATGAAACAATGCAATAATCAGACCACCCTCAGCCCCTCTTTTACCCAACAGGTCATAGAGTACCATTATCATGAGACCAGATAGCCAGGTAAGGTGGAAAAAACTTTGGCTACAAGCTTTATTGTATAATGAGCTATGTGTAAAGAAAACCAACCCGACAAAAAACGTAATGGTAAAACAAACAATTTGGGGGACATGGGATCAGGTGAGCGGGGACCCTTCTCCCTCGTAGGGCCAACTCAAGGCTGATCCCTGCCGCCACCCTTAGGGGGTGCACAACCCCTCAGGTCCCCCCAAAATGGACTTCTATGTACAGCCCCTCTCTGCCAAAGTCCAAAAGATGTCCCTTGTAAAAATGCCCAGACCTTCTATGGAGAGGTACACCCCGTCGCTGATGAATAGTTTTTTATTATTCAATGTGATATCATGTTTTATGAATTCGAGGCCTGTGAATGGGCAAAAATTACATAAAGCCAATTTAAGTCTGGAAATTTAAATTGCTTTGTTGGACTCAGCACCTTGCCAATGCTGCCAAGATGTTGCTGCACTGATCCTGAAGGAGGGGGACCCGAATTCTGCCGGGTCCCGTGCCACTGCCCTTATCGCTTTTTAAGTACAGTCCTTAACTGGAATCTACTAAGGGCTGAGCCATTTTTGTGCGTCAAGAGTTGGCACCCCCTTCCCTGAGCGTTTTCCAAGGAAGAGTCTGGTGCTGCAAATGGGGCAATATTCTGCCTCCTCTATGCAATAAAGGTTAACAATTTTCCCTTTTCCTGTCTGGGCAGTCTTAGATCTGCTGAGTTTTATGGCCATCGTTTCTTTACCCAGGTTGATGTCAGACACTGCTAGGCCTTCCTCTGACTGTGTATTTTTGGATGCTGAAAAAAGAAAAAAGAGATTTGGGAAAGTAGACTCAAATGCGCTAGCCCCTTATGTAAATATATTCAGGCGAGTCATAACAGTCATTTAAATTGTATTATTGTTTCTTCACACTAATCATTTTTTCCTTTCATAAAGGGTTTCCAAAGAGATATTCCAAATGAAGAGGCATTTCTGTTAGATGTCACTTTTTTCATTTATTTTTGCTTCACACCAATATATTATTTAATTAAGACTCGCCTGAATATATTTACATAAGGGGCTAGCGCATTTGAGTCTACTTTCCCAAATCTCTTTTTTCGTTTTTCAATGTTACATCTGTGCAGCAGCCACACAGTATTGGGAAATTCTCATGCTGATAACCCAACATACTACTAAAACCTATTTTTTCTACTAAGAGAAAAAGCTGTCGCCAAGAAATTACTTCTTTATCACAGGCTGTCAAAGGTATTTTTGGATGCATTCTAAAAGCCCTGAAGTAGTTTGATGTAAAGGCTGCCCTAAAGAGGGCTGCTTCATAAGTGTCATTGCATACCTTGTGTAGGATGTCTATTAGGATTTTTAATTCAACAAAATGTATGGGGCGCCTAGTGTACATTTTTATCCCTTCCAGTTTGGACCACCCTTTTAATGCATATCTTGTCAATACACTGTGTGTGGGGTCTGTACCTCCCGCCAGTTTAGTGTAATACGCCACTTCTGCTAAATGGGAGGATGCCCATGCCTCCTCCTTATTCTGTCTGAAGACCCATTCCATGCATCATTCACGTGGTTTTCTTGGATTTCTCTGATGTTGGTGACCTTAGTTAACTCGCCAAAATCTTTGAGGCATTTGCTGTACAGTTTTGCTGTTTTTTTTAGCCAGGGAATTTTTTGCCAGCTCCCCCAAAATCCCTGTGGGCACACCTGTTTGTGTTTGATGCCGTGAGTTACTCCCCGCAACGCCTTTGACTTGGGTGCGGTCGTGTGTAGGTTTTTTTCCTGGGGATCCTTTCCTTTTGAGATGCTGTGCAAGAAATTGTTTTATTCCACGATTGCCCACACTTCTCCTGGTACTGCTGTCATCCTTTCCTCTGCTTGAGGATTTAATGCCCATGAAATCAAACTGATAACGGGACAGTAGCTTCATTTTCCTTCCCGGCAATATGCCGAGCTTTAACAACAATGTTGCATTTCAGGGTGAGCTTTGTTATTTCTCTCAGTGCATTTAGTACCAGCGTGCCAGATGTAGAACCTTTATTTAGCACATGCACAACTGCCAAGTTGTCAGACTAAGTGACTAGCTCAGTGATGTTCAGATTGGCCCCCCATATGTAGAGTGCTATCCATATGGGAAATATTTTCAAGCAGTGTGATGTTTTTGGTCCAACCTTGTTCTCGCCAGCTCGGGTGCCAGTGGACTGCGCACCATTTGTTGCCAAAGCATATACCAAAGCCCTTTCCCCCTGAAGCATCAGTGAACAGGATCTTCTGTCGCTGTTATTAGTGGGCGTGCGCCCTTATAACTTTCCCATTAAATTTGTTGAGGAATTTTTCCATACTGCTAATTCTTTCTGTATTGCATTGCCCAGCCGTATGTGTCATGATGCCTGCCCCCGGACATCCAAAACAAGTCCATCAGTCCAGGGAGCAGGCATCCAGACACCTATTGAAAACCCAGCCACCCCTGCTAGGGGCTATCTGGGTTCAGTCCTGGCGCCAGGCTCATATGAAGAAACATACCTCATGCAGACCATGCTGCAAAGAATCCAAGCCAACGTGAGGCCTGGAAGGAACTACTTTGTTTCAGGGACTATTTTTTTACTCAGGTGTGGTCTTGGGGAACTTCTTACCTGGGACTACTTTGGAGGCTATTTAAACCATGCCGATGAGCAGCACACGCTTCGCGTTATTCTGCATCCTGCAGCGTAACGCTCACCGTGCCTGTCAGTCCAGCATCCAGTCTTCTGCCACACCCGCCTCGAATCCGGAGCTCCTAGAAAGAAGGGGAATAAGAAGAAAAGGTTAGAGCAAGAACATTACCTTAATTCTTCATCTGATCCTGGATCCTTCGCGCATCCGAACAAGGAAAAGACTTTATTTTGTGCGCGTCGCACCACCAGCTGCAGCGCCGCTCTGTACTTACCAGTCTTCACAGCACCTCCTCGACCCGCCGCTGCTCATCATTCATCGCCAAACTCCCGGCACCTAATGGGACAAAGAAAGACAATAAGGTGAGCCGAGAAAACCAACAAAGACAATTTCTATTATCATTATAGACTTACCGAGTTACCGCCGGAGATATTATTCTTCTACACAACACATCGTCTTACGCTGCAGCTGTAAGGAGAGAAAGCAACAGGTTAAGCACTGGCATTTTTTACCGGACAGTGTTGGGTAACACAGACTCTTACCTAAATGCAATCAGCTGCTACGGGACAACCTCCTCTCGAATCAAGCTGCAAGACAAAGGAAGGAATAACAGACATTTTGAACTCTTAAGAACCAAATACTTACGGCTCCTCGTCACTTACCTCGGAGTCAATATTCATCTGGAACTTACCCAATTCCTTCGGACCAGTGAAGTAACTGGTTATCTACGCGCCCCTGCACTCCACGCACGATGGAGAGCTCATCATTCAAAACCATAAGGTGAGACTGGTGAAAGGGAATATCGGAGGTGATTAGTGGGAAAACGGTGGGGGTGTGTTCGCTCAATCCACGGGTGGCTAATTCCTTTTCTCCGCTTTCCGGAGAATACTCCTATGGGTCAAGCAGACTAAATTGAGCAGGCCAGTCCAGTCAGTCATCTCTGCACTACAATTCACGTTGGTGGAGGCCGCAGCTATCCAGTTCCGACCGTCGCCCCTGTGGGAGCCAGGTGAGCGTAACAGTATGTGATGGTGTTGTTTAGTTGCTGCTCCTCATTCTCATCTCTAGGCTTCTGTGAAACACCTGGCCCTGTGGCATGGTCCTGGTTGCAAAATTTAGTTTTCCTGCCAGTGACTGGATTTCTTTTAGGGTTGCTTTGTTTTTGCCTGCAATTTGTCGGATTGCCCCCAGTTGGTCATCTACTTTCTACTTGGGTATGCAGCATTCCTCCTATGGAATTAATTTCAATTCCTAAAAATGACAGGACCTGTGTAGGGCCTACTGTCTTCTCTCCCACCAGTGGGACCCCTAACATTGCCATGATTCCGCTGAATTTATTGATAGCTGAGTTGCACTGGGTGGACCCTTCTGGTCCAGTGAAGAAAAAATTGTCCAAGTAGTGCACTACTCTAACCCCTGGCATGGGCCCTTTGTAGGGTCCATTACAAAAAAGAGCTTACTTGCTCAAAATATGTGCATGCAATCGCGGAACCCACGGGGAGGCATTTATCAAAGTAAAACATCTTGTCAAAGTAAAAACAGAGCCACTGGTATGCGCTCTCATGGACCGGCAGCAGCCTGAAAGCTGACTGAAAGTCTGCTTTGGCCATGGGTGCATTCCACCCTGATAACCTAACTAGATGAACTGCATCCTGAAAGCTGCTGTAACAAACTGCTGCTCCTGTGGGGGGGTGCCATCATTTAATGAGCTGCCTGGTGGGTACGGTAAGTGGTGGATCACCCTAAATTCCCCCTTCTCTTTGGTGCCCTAAGGGTGAGCCTAAATAAAAATTCTCTATTTTTCCCCTAATAATGTTTGGTAAGGAGGAGTCAGATTTGAAGCTGTTGGGCATGTGTTGGGATCCATGACCATCAAATGGGATTCTAAAGCCTTCTTTAAAGTTCTGCCCTGTGAGGATTCTTGCTGCTTCATCCGGGTAGCCTTGTAACATTAGCATCAGTTTGTCTACTTTTACCGGCGAGACCCCCACATCTTAAATTTGTTTTTTTTTTTACTTTATTTTAAGCACTTGACATTGCAGAGAAGAACAAGCATGTAGCCGAACTGGCCTTCAGTGATCACATACACATGGTATCAGGTAATATTATCCCCGGTGGTCAGTCATAATATTGAAAATAAAATGTTGAATTACATTAAATTTGAAAATAAAATTCAAAAAAAAAAATTGAATTCTTTATTTTTTTATTTATATATTTTTTGGGGGTTCGGCATGTAAAAACAAAAGGTAAAAACAAAAGGGGGATTAGGGGGGAACCCCCCATTTCGAATAAAAAACGTATTAAAAAAGAAATTTGATTTTTTTTCTCGATTTTATGACTTTCGACATTTTTGGAGTTGATATTATGACTATAAACCATTATCCCCCCCGTACATAATATCGCCGGGAAAAGGTTGTATAGCGATATTATATGGGTGACAATATATATGGGGATAGGGGCAGCCAAAAAAAGAAAAAAAAAAGGGTTTGGGAGTTGCGGGGGTGTCCTCCGCATGTTCCATGCAATAATGTCCCCACAAAAAACGGCCATTTTTCGGCGATATTTTTGCATGCCGATATTTTTGTGGGGACATTATTACATGGAACCATACACACATGGTATAAGTAATAACGCTCATAAAAACTACATTGCGGCAGGTCACCCCCATCTGAAATTTAGTGTACGTTTTTACCCTGTGTACTTTTGGGTCCTGACTGGCGGCAGGGTTCTTGGTGCATTTAACACTGTCATGCTCTCCACCACATGTGCTGCATTGGTGTCTGAACCTACACACTTCACCCCAATTGCAGGAACCTTTTTCAAACTTCCAACAGTAAGCAGTAGTGTTCACCTCCCCCTCATCCCCCCCCCCCGGAGTTGCGGGGTGTTGTGTAACCAGGGGGGGGGGGGGTTCGTTGCCTAGATCTCTGCCCCGCTGGGCCAGGTTTCCGAAAGGGGTGTCTTGGCTTATGGTAGGGGGAACTGCCTCTTTGGTATCTGCACGACCTGCACTGCCTGTACCCCCCTTAGATGACCCTGTGACTCATATTCTTTGTTATTATGTGTATTGTGAGAGGAGTTCTCTTTCAGGACATAAAACATATATAATTTGGGATCCCCCTCCTCCCACCCCAGGTCTGGGAATGTTTGCATTTCTTTTCTGAATTCTTTATCATAATTCCACTAGGATCCCACGCCCTCCAAAGGTATTATGGATTTGAAGGATCATGTGGTGGTATGCTATCAACGCTGTTCCTTCCTCTGGGACTTTTTCTAAAATTGTTGTGGCTAATATTTGAAATGCTGCTTCCCAATTCTGTAAGGTTTTTTTCTATTCTTGGCCTCCTTGCTCTTTCTTTCTCTTTCGCTCTTCTGTCTTTCCTTAAAATGTCAAAGCCCAATTCTTCATATTCCAACAGGGAAAAGATTTCAATAAATAGTTTCTTCCATATTTTCTTCTTAATTTTACGATCAATATGCCATGCAATAGTCTTATTCACATTTCTATTCACATTCTTCCCCGATGTGCGCCTACCAAATTTGGTGGCCGTGATGCCCTGGGTTCCCTTACTGCTATTGGGCCCAACCCATGCCCTGAGGTGGCCTTGGTCGTCTTCGCTCTCAGTTTCAGACCCTGTGTCTGAACTTTCCCCCTCACTACTGGTGCCTAAAGCCTTCCCCTGTTCCTTTTCTTCTTGTTCCCCAGAGCCCCCTCATTATGCCATTTTAAAAATTGTTCCAACATTGGCCTTAGTCATTCTGCACAGTACCGTTTTTTACTTTTCTTTTCCTTCCTGGATTGACAACTGCTGTGGCTGGCATACTGCGGACATCTTGGCGCCTCTTTTTCTTCACCTGCGCTTCTTGTTTCGCCTGGTCCTCTTCCTCGCCAGAGTCTCTTCCTGTCGCTTCATCCGCATCCGAATCCCTGCTGGCTGAAGCTATTCTAGCCATCTTCTTGACCACGTCGATGAACCTGCGCCATTTTGCCTCCTTTGCCCATTCCAACAGCAACTTCTCCTTCAAGGTAAGTGTGTCTGTCCTCCTTGGCGTGGATCCGCTGCGCAAAATCTCCCTTCAAACTTTTCTTTCTTGCCTTGTTTTAATCTGGAGAGGTTTTGCTTCCCAGCTCCTAAAAATCACTGTCTTGATGAGATTTTCTCTTTAGTGTTTACCAATTTGGATCCACACTAAAACGTCCTTCATTGTTATTAAGCAGGCCTTGCTTTGTTCTACCTGCGAGGAATGGACTTCTTTCTGCAATTGTTTCCTCTACAGACTGTCAGGCTGCTCTCAGCTGTGCCCTTCTTACGTCCTCCGTGTGGTGGAGACTGTTGTGCGGCGCTCTGGTTGTGGCAGCGGTGTGTTTTCACCCACTTTTGTTTAAAGAAGGTCAATGACCCCCAACCAGGGCAGTCACACCGGTCTGTGCCTCTCACTGCATAGTAGCGAACAATCCGGGAGTCGCCTTCCCTCGCTTCCCGTGGCTGTGTGGCAGACATTCCCCCTTAGTGGGGACATCCCACAGCTGCGCCTCCCCGGACACTGGCACCCTTACCACATTCATACCCCTTATCGCCCCACACCGCCTAGACCTCCAGGAGGTTCCCTGGAATAAAGAAGCAGGACCAGTTTTCAAGGTGGAAGTCACTATGCTGCAACAATTACCATGTCCTCCCCAGATATAGGCCAAAGAAGGGCCTGAGGGCAGGTAGCCCCCCCTCCCTGTGGCACATCAAAGACCTTGTGTCCTCCATTCCATCCAGATGGGAGGGGGACCTTTAATGTAGCTGTCAGGTGCAGGCACCACCAGTTTGACAGGTGTTTTTTACTTGTCCCTGCCACGGTGCAGCCTGCTCAGGCGCCCAGTAGTCTGGGTCCCTTTTGTCTGTGATGTCTACTGTCCCTCCCTGCACACTTGGGTGACCCTGGACAAGCACCTGTTAGGTGCTGCCCATATCCCCTGCAGAGGGGCGCTTCCTCCTGCAAGCCCACCTTATGCCCGTGGTCCTTTCACCTGCAAGGGCCCATGTGACGTGCACCGGTCGTGTCAAGGTATGTTTAACTGTGTTTAAGGATTTGTAGTTAGGTCGCTATGGCAACTGTGGAAATTACGTTAGGAGATTCGCATGAATACTAAAGTAAAATTATTCAGAGAATAATTCAGGAAAATGTTTTGAGGCAGTATGTTTTCGATTGGCAAGTGTTGTGGTAGTGAACATTATCTCAGGTTTATCAGGGATTCATTTATGCAGAATTTGCAGATTTAGCACTGCTACGGACTTAAGTGCAGCAAGAACTTTTAGAAAAAACGTTCAAAGTGTTCACGTTTAAAAAATAAATGTTGGTAACTAACCCATGCAGGAGCAGCACTGCATGGCAGAAAAAGGGCTATTGGAAATACATGTACTTCGGTTGATGCTGCAGGAGTAGCTACCGCAAAAGATATGTTAAGAATATGGAAATAAAATAGATGTGCATGTGCTCTGAAGTGAGGTTCACACTGAACCGCATAAGGAGCCAAGTATCCTTAACAAGAAAGCAGACTTGAGGAACCGGCGGTGACGTGCATGAAAGGTTTGGCACCCTGACCCCGCTGTTGGCCCGTCAGACTCCTGTTTCTTCATCGAACCAAGAAGGCCTGCAAGGGTGATTTGCCCCTTTGGAGTAGTGGAAACAACTACTGTCGGCTTCTCCTACTTATACTCGAAAAGAGCCTCTTCGGAAGTGTTCCTGGGTCATAAAGTCAACTGACCAGCTGAAACCCAGGGTATTGCACAGGAACACCGGCATCCCGAGTTGAGACTGAGAATCGATAGCTTGTGGTCCTGGGCCCTCTCCTGCCAAACCCTGTTCTAGCTCCTCTGGGTCGTGATTTACATGAGTGCGCCACATCGCGAGCATTTGCGGTTCCTGCGTTGCCCCGCTGTGGTGACCATTACTGAAAGTGCCTGCAGTTCTTGCCTACTGTGTCCTGAGACGAGCTGCACCAGAACAATCCTCCTTCCTCCTTCGAGAGGTGAGTAAAGGCTACTATCCCGCCACGGATGAGAGCCCCCTCCCGCAGCTGCTGAGAGCCAGTGTGTCCTAAACTGCAGGGCTAACACTGTCGAGCAAAGTGGGCTAGACTGCCAAAGTTTGGTCTGGACTGTGTTGAGGGTCAGTGAGTACTTTCCTAACTTACCGGTGGGCCCCTGGCACATCCATCCCTTTTTACGCATGAGTGTCCCTCAAAAGATACTCCCCTTGGCTGGGATAGCCTGCGCTCCCCAGCTATTCCTGAACTCAAAGTCGCTCTATCTGCAAGGGTAGACTTTTTTCTAGGAATAGTAACGTATTCTTCATCGCCTCAAACCCCTTCCCGAGCGAGCAGCTATAGCCCCCTGAAGAGAACCCTCTTTTTCTGTTTACGCACAACTGTACTTTGAGCGCCAGGCTCCTCACTAAGTAGGGCTGGACTATATAAGTTAGGGATTGTTGGTAAAGGACTACCTAAACTGATACATGTGCTGATTTAACCCCATTCTGTTACAGGTTGTGGTTATTCTCTGCCCCATCATCAGTCTTAGGCTAATCACATTATTGTATATGTTAGATAGTGAATAAGCGTGTGTGCTAATTGTTTTATTGATGACTGTGGTTTAATCGTGTTTTTGTTATAAAGGTCTATAATAAATGTATTTTTGATATACACCTGTCTAAGGGTAATCTGTGGAGTTTTACTGTGTGTGCTCATTGTGGGCTTCCGATCACTCTCACCCTTCCTGAGACTTAGCCTTGACCGCCTGCCAAGCTAATGTAGATTGGTCTGGTTTGTCCAGAAGGTTCCCCTGTTCCACTAAACTAGAGTGGCCTCCTAAACTTCTGTCCACCAGGTCACAGTTTATAAATCCATTTTAACAGTATGATGTGGTGAGGATGTGGTGTGTGGTTCTAAACATGTGTATGAATGTGAAATGAGTTATGTGTGTGTCTGAAAAGGAAGGGAGGTGTGTTGTATGTTTATGTGTTGAATGGATGAATGCAAGTTGGTCTGGAATGTGGGAGATCAGAGAATGTTAATGTATGAGTGGGAGAGTGCTGTGGCAATGGTGTTCCATACATAGGCAGTTGGAGATAAGTAGCCTGAGTGATGGGAGCCAGTAGAACACTCTCAGTATCTTAAGAGTAACCAGAATAAAGCTTCTTACCTGTAACGTACCCCGAAGTGGCAGATGGTCTTCTGTTACTACACTGGGATCACTGTGGGCACGGTGGGGTAACAGAAGACCATCAACCACTTTGGTATGTTACAGGTAAGATGCTTTATCCCAGATACTCTTAAGATACAGAGAGGGACCCAATGGATCCCACCACCCAGGCTACATATCTCCAACTGCCTAGGTATGGAACGCCAGTGTCCCAACACTCTACCACACTGCTGTCATGAGATCTACAAGCTCATTTGGGGATAAAGTTGGACCCGGAGCATGCAGACCAGGTTTTTGCTGTAGAGTGTGTTCTGGTGTGGGGCTGGGGGAGAGGATGCAAAGGATGTCAAGAGTTGGTTTGCTGAAGTATTCAAGTGAGGTACAGGATGTTTAAAGGGATTTGTGGATAGGATCAGAGTTAGAGGGGATGAGGGCAAAGGCGAGAGTGGTACCATTAGCTTTGAGAGCAGAGATAAAGGAAGAGGGCAAATGCTTTGAAAATGAAGGCATAATGGAAGAAGCAGTGGAGTCAGATTATGTGAGCCTGATGGTGATGATGGTGGGGAGAAACAGTAGCGGTGAGGTTATATGTAGAGTTAAGGGCGCTCAACAAGAATGTGGTTTCGGACAGGTTTCCACTGGCCAAGATCAATGTCAGGTGAGGGAATGTTTTCGAACATGATTTCAAGTCAGCATACCATCAAGTCAAATTGCACGAGTTGTCAGAGTGGACTAGGTTTATCACACCTTTTGGGTTGTATCGATACAAGCACATGCTGTTTGGATTAATTTCAGCATCAAGTATTTTTCAGAGGGTCATGGATAGATTACTGGGGTGTTTAATGATGTGTTACCAGGACAATATTTTGGTGTGTGGAAAAAATAAGTGAGGATTTTGTGGGAGGCAGGTTTCACAATATCTATTGAGCAGTGAACATTTTGGAAAACCAGGGTTGATTATTTGGGGTATGAGCCATCAGTGCATGGGGTGCCTTCTAAATTGGATGCAGTTCAAGCAGTGAAGACGATGGAGGCACTGGTGGCGCTAGAGAGCTCATCCAGTAATGGCATTCTTTCACTGAGCTCGGTTTGTCAGCCCTGACAATCCTGTAAAACAGCAGCTTAGGAGGCAGCTCTGTGTGTTTTGGCAGTGCAGTTGGGGTGCGGGAAGCAACCAGCATGAAATATGCACCTTTCAAGTCCTGGCAGGGCCGGTGCGACTGGCCTGGCAGTGCTCCCTGAGCGAAGCGGCTGCTGTAGTACTGTACCGTCCTGTGGGTAAGCGGGTCCCAAGCCGGGCTCACATGGTGCAAAATATTTGGTGGGGGGGCTGCATTCCCCTGCCTGCGGCAAGGGATCTGCTCCACGTGTCCTATCCGGGGCGGGCATGGTACGCTGGGAGAGCCCAGACATGGGCTAAAGGAGAGAAGTAGCTTGGAAGGAGAGGAGACCCCTGGAGGGCCACGGAGTGTGGCCACCGAGGAACAGGGCAGGTGTGTGGAGCCGCAGAGGCAGTCTGGAGCCCGATGACAGCATCCGCGGCATGTGGTGAACCAGTGCGCACCCCCTGGATAAACTTTGCACCAGGGGCCTGTGTACACTCTGAGGTCCCAAGTAGTCAGGCAGTGGCACTGGGCCTAGTGCAGCTTCAACAGGAGCACCTGGGTGGACGATCAGAGGTGACCCCACCCGGGTGTTACACCGAGAACGACTTGATGTGAGGTTGAGGGCAGATATGCAGGTGGCTGCATCCTGTAGTGGTGGGGTGCAGTGTGTAAGGTAGCAGCCCCTGGGAGGTTAAGGTGCAGGCCCTCCTGTGACCCCCCCCCTCCAGACAGCATCTTTCTGGTGGCAATTCCTGCTGGGGAGCAGTGGCTACCACCCATATCTCGCTGGGAGGAGGCCTGGATGGAGCCTGTCCAGTAGTGGCTGGATTCCGGGGGTGAAAGGAGGCAGGAGCCTTAGACTGTGTGAGCGCGCTGGCCTGGGCTGAGTGGACCATTATTCCCTTGTCTGACGGCACATGGGACACAGACTGGCTTTCCCATATTCACCCCTGGCTGAATAGATTTGGTGGACTACAGGGCAGAGAGGTGTGAGGCATAGTGAGGCCCTGAGTGGTGGCTCGATCATTAAGGGCTGGGGACAGGGCTCTTGGATGGTGAGGTCCACAGTGGGACGACTGTGAGAGGTAGCTTGAGCCCGTGGTCACCCCCACCCTGTCTGCTTTTATCTGCTGTCCTTATTGTGCTCTGTGTCTTTGTTCCTTTCCCCACTGGTTCCTGAGAGAGGAGGCTGCCAAGATCCGCGGGTCGTGCCATAGGGAAGATGGAAAAGTTGCAGTGGAAGTTACATTCGAGCGGGCTCTTCCTCCAGAAACCCCCATGCTCAGTCCCATGCGGGGGACTCAGAGGCCATCAAGTCGGGCTATGGAGGGGCTGGTCCAGCGCCAGAGGTGGATATCAGGGAGAAACTGCTGGAACTTAAGGCATCAGGTGCTGGACTCACTCTTCTCTAAGGCTGATATGTTGCAGCACCGGCTAGACAACCTTGGCATTCACATAGACGAACAAGTTACTTACCAACTGGTAACGTTCTTTCGACTGGATGTTCCTCCAAAGTATTCCACATCTTTGACATGTAATGTCCACAGCTGTACTGCTTCGGAAATATTTCTGCAGAGGGCGTCCTGTGTCGATGGCGTCGGGTCGATGTCCCTCGAAGGCCTCCATCGAGGGCGACGTCATCGGATGTTATAAGTAGGACGCATGGCTTCAGTAGCCTCAGTTTATGTTTTTTCCCTCCGCATATAGCCTTGTGGGAACGTAAGCTGCAATAGCATGGGAAATTCTTCAGAAGGGCAGGCTGGGAGGGCGATATGGAATACGTTGGAGGAACATCCAGTTGAAAGAACGTTACCAGTTGGTAAGTAGCTTGTTCTTCGAATGGATTGTGTCCTCTAACGTATTCCACATCTTTGACAGACTCCCAAAGCAGTATTCGTGAACGGAGAAGGGAGAAGAATTTGGATATACCCAATCAGATGGCAGCATAGAGCACTGCTTTACAAAAGGCCATATCTTGACCATGTAAATTATCCAGGGAGTAATGCTGGACAAAAGTGTGGATGGAAGACCACGTTGCAGCATCACAAATATTTTTAACAGAAGCACCCCATTGTAGGGCTGTGGATGTAGCCACACCCCTGGTGTAGTGATCTCGCATACCCTCAGGAGGGTCCTTACCAGCCAATCTGTAACATTCAGCAATGGTGAGGATAATCCATCTGGACAAGGTCTGTTTGGTAACAGCCTGGCCCAATCAGTGTCCAGTGTATCCCACAAAAAGTTGGATGTCCACTCTGACCCTGGACATCCTAGAAATATAAAAGCTCAAAGCTCTCCTAGGGTTCAACCTATGGAGTCTCTCCTCTTCCTTACCAGGATGAGGAGGATAGAAAGTACCACCTTCTGGCTCAAATGAAACTCAGACACTACCTTAGGTAGAAAGGAAGGACAAACCCTCAGTACAACCCTATCCCTGTGGAACACAGCAAAGGGTGGCTTAAACGAAAGTGCCTGCAACTCGCTCACTTTGCGAGCAGATGTAACAGCAATCAAGAAAACTGTCTTGAAGGTCAACAGTCTCAAAGGACAAGAGTGCAAAGGTTCAAACGGAGCGCCCATCAAGAATTTCAAGACTAGATACAGATCCCAAACCGGCACCTGAAAAGGGGACGGCAGGAACACATTTGTGAGCCCCTTTAGAAACTGGGTAATCAAAGCAATCTTGAAATAAGAACATTCTTCAGACGAGCGCTTGAAAATAGACAGCGCTGGCAGGTAATTTTTAATGGTACCCACTTGAAGACCCTTGTGGGCCAAATAAAGCAAGAAAGAAAGAACCATCGGAATGGGACACTGAAAAGGATCGATATTGTGTCCTCTGCACCAGGCACAAAACTTATTGCCAACGGTACAGGGATTTGGTTGGCGGACGCCCGGCCCAAAGCAACACCTCATCCTTTCATCTGGGAAGTCCCAATCCTCATATCTCAACCTTTCAGAAACCAAGCATGAAGGTTGAGAGTTTTGACCTCTGGATGGAGAACCTGATCCCCCTGCCGAGAAAGAAGATCCTCTCTGTGGGGAAGACGGCATGGACTACAGATGGACATTTCTAGAAGGTCCGGGTACCACGCTCTCCTGGCCCGATCCAGAGCAATTAGGATCATGTGGGACCCAAACCTGTGCAACCTCCTTAGAACTTGAGGAATGACGGGGACCGGAGGAAATGCGTACAGAAGTGGGAATGACCAATCCACGACAAACGCATTCCCTAAAGCTCCTCTCGGAGGAAATTCCCTTGGGCAATATGTCTCGCACTTCCAGTTGGCACCAGTCGCGAACACATCCACTTGAGGGGTTCCCCAAAGGGCAAAGATCTCCTGTAGGACTTCCTGAGCCAACTCCCACTCGTGGGAAACAGCAATCTGCCTGCTCAGACCGTCCGCCGCCACATTTTCCTCTCCGGCCAGATGAACTGCCCAGAGTGAGATTGCCTCTGTATTGCCCAGAACCAGAGCTGCATCACCTCCCTGCACAGCGGGAGCGACCCTACACCCCCCTTTTTGTTGAGGTAATGCATGGCCACTGTGTTGTCTGTCATGATCAGGACTCTCTTCCCACGCACAAGCGGCAGAAAAGCCTTCAGGGCTAGCCGGGTGGCTCTCAGCTCCAAAGGATTTATGTGAAGTCTGGCCTCCGACGGAGATCAATGACTGCTGGCGGTCAGCTCGTTGGCATGAGCCCCACAGCCTGTGAGGGAAGCATCCGTCAGTACTGTCACCTCCAGCCATGGTTGCCAAAACTGTTCTCCCTTCATCAGATTCCCTTCGCTGGCCCACCACAGAAGATCTCATGAGACCTTGAGCGGAATCTGAAGGAGATCCGACATCTTGCCCGAGAACTGGGACCACTGCATCCTGAGGGCCCATTGAAGGGATCTCATCAGCAGTGTGGCCTCAGGCACCAGAAAATTACAGGATGCCATGAGGCCAAGCAACCTTAAGAATTCGAAAGTTGGCAGACTCTGGGCATGTTGAAATTTGTCGACCAAATGTCCTGGGAGGAGAGCACTTCCCCAAGGATGTGTCCAACACAGCCCCAATGTACTGGAGCTGTTGGGAAGGTGTCATATGCGACTTCTTGAAATTGAGGGAGAAGCCTAGCTTGTGAAAAGAGTGGCAGGTGAGGCTGAGATGCTCCAAGGCCTGTTCAGGAGAATGCACTAGGATCAGCCAGTCGTCCAGGTAGGGGTAGACGTGAATACCTCTACTGAGATACGCTGCCACCACCACCATGAGCTTGGTGAAGACCCTCTGGGCGGAGGTCAACCCCAATGGCAAGACCCGAAACTAAAAGTGCGAGTTGCCAATGGCGAACCTCAGGTATTTTCTGTGCTTTGGATGGATCGGCACATGAAAATAAGCATCCTGTAGGTCCAATGACACCAACCAATCCTGAAGTCGAAGGGCCTGAAGGACCCGAGAAAGAGTGACCATCTTGAACATGTCCTTCCTGAGGAACTTGTTCAAGCGACGCAAGTCCAAGATGGGTCTCAGTCCTCCGTCTTTCTTGGTAATCAATAAATATGGGTAATACCAGCCCTTGTTTCTCTCTGCCACAGACACTAGTTCTATAGCGCATTTCTCCAGCAGGGTCAAGATTTCCTGCACAAGGAGCAGATCTGGAAGCTTCAAAGAGAGGTTCCCCGGTGGATTGTCGTGAGGCCGATTTAGGAAGGGTAAGCAGTACCCATGGGATATTGTTTCCAGAACCCACGCATGTGAAGTAATGGCTTGCCACTCTTCGAGATGCTGAGACAGTCTGTTCCCAAACAGCGAACAATGAGACCTGGCCTCATAGCTGTTTCGGAGTGGCAGTGTCTGAAGGCAAAGAGACAGCTGCTTGAGCGGCTTTGGCACCTTGTCCCCGTCCACCACGAAGACCCTTACGGTGGCCCCTTTGACTGGCCGCTCCTCTCACTCTACCAAAAGAGGAGTAGTAACGAAAGCAACCCCCTAGGATGAAAAGGCTGAGGTTGATGCACAGCTGCGCCCAAAGTTTTAGCAGCTGCTTTGGAGGTCTGCAACCTCTCAAGGCTTTCATCAGCCTTGTTGCTAGACAAATGAGAGCTGTCAAAGGGCATGTTGAGAAAACTGGCCTGCACATCCGGTGCAAAACCCGACTTCTGCAACCACGCAAACTTGCGTATCACGGTGCTCGCAGCCATGGACCGGCTGACACTGTCTGCTGTGTCAAACCCAGACAGAAGGGATTCACACATGGCATCCTTTCCATCCTGCACAATAGCAAGGAACCCATCCCTTTGTTCCCCTTTGGGAATATGCTCAGCCACCAGTGGGACACAATGCCACAGAGTGTGCGAAAATATGGCCAAGGCACAGGTGGAGTTAGCCGATTTAAGGGCCATATTCAAGCCAAAAAAAACCTTGCGTGCCCACCCATCGAAGCATTTGTTGTTGCTATCTGGAGGGATTGTAGGGTACGCCGCCTGCCTCGAGGTGGCCATGGCCGCCTGAACCACCAAACTCTCAGGAGTGGGGTGAGTGGATAGGAAGCTGGGGTCGCTACAGGATGGGCGGTATTTCTTAGTCAATGACTTGTTGACCGCCGGAAGAGACTCCGGGCAGCCACCCTTTTCTGTAATGCCATGTGAAAAGGCAACACTGGGTCAGTGGACAGACCTTGATCTAAAATGTCAGTCAGGTCATACTGATCGAATTCAACTGGAGGGATGGGCTACCCTAGGTACTCCGTAACCCTTGACATCAACCTCCTATAGGAGGACTCAGCATGAGTCCCTGGCTCAGGCCTGCCAAACTGCATCTCAGGAGAGGTGCCCAGGCCACTGGCGTCATGTAAAGACTGACGCAGATCCTCCAATTGACTGGCCTCAGAGGAAACCATGTCAGGAGATTCAGGAGAGCCAGGAGCATCAAAAGTCTCCAACTCCACATCAGACCTCTCCTCATCCTCATCCTCATAAATATCTTGCAGAGAATGAAAGAACTCCCTCCTATGTACAGGAGTAGCCTTGGAATCCACAGGGAGCCTCACAGTCTTAGCCAGAGCCTTTCTTGGAGGGTCCGCAGCTTTAGGGGCCTCCACTGGCAAATTCAGACCTGAAGGCGTTGTGGGTGCCGACGGCTTCGGTGGCGAAAATGGCGCAGAGGGCTCCGAGGCCCCAACAGCCGCACTCAATGGGTATGGCGCCAACCCCTTCCCAGGCTTCGACGGTCCCACCGGGGACAAGGACCTCGACCTGGATCTGGCACGTCTGGCGATCTACCGGAGCCTTATCAGAAAGGGACCTCAACGGTTCCTGATGCTCATCATGCCGACCGCCCGGGCCCGAAGGTGTGAGAAGGTCGGACCGAGACCGATCCTTGCCGGCTTCAACCAAAAATGCAGACGGGGTAGTGCCCTGAGATTGAAAATCTCCAACATTTTCTCCCTGAATGCCTCCCACTCCTCCGAAGTAGAGGATTTAGTGGGAAAAGCCACTTTCCATGGTGGAGCCATCATCTGACGAGGACGGGGAAGGCAACCGGTGACGCCGTTTCCGGGAGTGCCTCGACAAGGACGAGTGGCGAGAACCACTCCGGGACCGAGATCCCCTGGACTCCTTCCGACAGGGAGAGTCACCCCTCTAGTCGTCGGTGGAAAGACCAGTAGACATGTCAAAGACGTGGAATACGTTGGAGGACAATTCATTCGAACAGGTGGAGCACAGGGTGTCTGGTCTGGAAAATGGGTCGGCATGGCTTACTGTCATCCCTGGAGGTGCAGCTCAAGTCACTGCCCGCCAAGAATGAGGATTTGGAGGGCAGAGCCCGCAGAAACAATATCCGTCTGGTCGGAATTCAAGAGCGCCAGGGGCAGATATAGATGGAGGAGTTTCTTGAAGCTCCCTGCAGGGAAGTGTTTGGAGGGACAGAACCCCCTTTGCCCCGTTTGTGGTTGAGAGTTCTCAACGTATACTGGCGGCATGGCCAATACTGGGGGCGGCCTCACCAGCCCATCATTGTCCGCCTTCTGAATTATAGGGACCAGGACACGATCCTTCACTTGGCCAGGCAGAAAGGGGACCTTCAATATGATGGCAATACATTTCAGGTCTTCACAGCCTTTTCCGCGGCGGTGCAGGCATCAAGGATGTCTTTCACATAGGGTTACATGCTGTCTTAGGGACAACATTCCATAGGTCACGTTGTTCCCTGCAAAGCTTTGCATCCAGCAAGATGGGAAAACACAATTCTTCATGTACCCGGGGGCGGCAAGCTCCGTGCTGGAAGAGACCGGGAGGCTACATCGTCCAACAACATGAGACCCAGGAATGAGGCCAGGCGCCAAGGTAGGGAGTGCCAGGAAGTCCTTTGAGGTTGGGCCGTTGCTGTGGCCGAACAGGGCGGTGGGCAGATAGAATGCATAACAGCCAACTATGAGACACTGGCATTTCCATCCGTTAGTTTGGGCTGCCTTGGAAATATGTTATAGCTACCTGTGGGTGGCTGAGCAGACACAGGTCTGGTTGGGCACTAGCACCCCTAGCGCAGTATTGTTCATTTTGTGGTTGGGGGGGTTCTTTTGGGCTGGGAGTAGGGTTGGATGGGGGCTGCAGGGGCAGGTTGTGTGGGGTTAGCACAATTAGGGGGATTTGGACTGTTATGTTTGTCTTGAATCCGATACTTAGCCTGGTGATCCACTGTCTGGCAATAATCAGTGGCGGCCACACTATTGGTTTGAAGGGGCAGGGTGCCACCAGACCTCTGTTGATATGCGACGATGGCCCTTCGAGTAGGCACCTGGAACATTAGGGCATGAATTTCCCCTCCAAGGTCAGGAGGGTAGAACGGTATCTGCATAGATACTGAGTGGAGGTAGCTTTTCTTCAGGAGACCCACCTTGCCCACTCTTCAGAACACAGGTGGGGTTCACACTGGGGCTGCCATCTGTATTTTTCGTCCTATTCGTCCTATGCGAGGGGAGTGGCTATCCTGATAGGCAAGGGGGTTACATTTCACCTAGTTTCGGTGGCATTGCTGACTCGTCTGCTGGAGGTGGATAAAAGCCAGCTGCGGGTGGAGTGTATTATAGACCACCAGGGAAGCCCCCTGTATGTGGAGGGAGACCTTGTGGCTGAATTCTGCGCATTTTATAGGCGCCTGCATGGGTCCAGGTACTCGCAGGACTCAGAGTCTGCAGCGCTACTTAGAAGAGGTAGAACTGTACTGGGTGGAACCTGAACTTCATGAAACTCTTAACCGAAAGATCTCGCTCTGCAGGAGGTCATGGCGGTGATCAGGGGAGCTCCCTGGATCTAGGTCTCCGGGTCCCTACAGCCTGTCTGGGGAATTTCATAAGGCGTATGCCCCCATCCTGGCCCCCATCATGCTGCGGGTGTACAGAGTTGCTTGCCTCAGGGATGCTTCCCCCTTCACTACATGAGGCGAACACCATCCTTCTGCATGAGAAGGGGAAGCCGGCTAAGGACTGCGCTTCATACTGGCCAATTTCCTTAAACAATGTGGATAAGAAGATTTTCGCTAAGGTGCTCGCTAATCGGCTGCTCCCCCTGATGCCGGGGCCTTGTGCTGGTGGATCAGGCTGGGTTTGTCCCGGGGAGGAACATAATGTTCGGGTTGCGCTGTTTTTTTGGGGGTTATGGTGCCGCTTGATCTGGAGTTACAGACTGTTGCAGTTTTGTTAGATGCTGAAAAGGCATTCGACTCTGTCGAACGGCCATACCTATTCGCAGTCCTCCAAAAATACAGACTTGGCGCTCATTTTATTGCGCTGGTGTCTCTCCTGTACGTTAACCTGATGGCGAGGATTGTGGTGGGGCGTGCAAGTTCCAAATGCTCCGATATGGGAAGGGGGTGGGGGGATGTGGCAGGGGTGCCTACTTTCCCCTCTACTCTTTGCTTTAGCGATGGAGCCGCTAGCAGAGATTCTGAGGGAGAGGCATATTCAGCGGGGGTTGAGGCTGGTGCCGCACAGGCCGATTACCTCTGTGTACGTGCTATTACCCAAATTGATCGGAAACATTTGAACAAAATGGTAGATTTGACAGAATTCGGTCACTACCATTAGTTCGAATTTATGCGTTCAATTTGAAGCCGAAAATACCCACCATGAGGAGCAGGTGTTGCAGGGTTGTTTCCCATACGCCCCATGTCCAGGATCTTTGACCTCAGAGGTTGCCTGGGTTTCCCCTGCATCCTAACCATTGGTGTTGGGGGACAAAAATTGCTTCAGCCCCCTTTTTTAATGAACAGTCAAAACGTGGGCAGGAGCAGTTACACTGCGGGCAGTCCACCCACGAACAAAACATTTGCGGGCAGACAACCGAGATCTGTGTACGCAGATGACATGGCCTTCTTCATTAGTGACCCGGAGTGCAACCTGGGCCCTGTGATGGGGGAAGTGCTCAAGTATGGCGAGTTCTCGGGTTTGAGGATCAATCATAGTAAATCAGTGATTTTCCCACTCACGGATGGGAAGAGAGTTTGAGGACATGTTTGGCCTCAAGTGGAAATATTCTGGGGTCCGGTACCCGGGGGTGTCTCGCGCAGTCACAAGGAGTTTTTTCGAGATAATTATGGGTGGATGGTTGGCTCTCTCGAGGAAGCGATGGCAGATGCTCCTGCTCACACTGCTGGGCCGAATCGTGATTGTGCTTCCCAAACTCCTGTATCTCTTCCTCAATGTGCATCCGTTTCTCTATGGAGGCTTTTTCCTATGATTCTTGACTTTCCCTGGGCAGGGAAGCCTGCGAGGGAGGAGTATACAACACTGACAAAACCGTCTGAGATGGCTGCTCTGGCTGTGCCGGATTTGGAGCATTATTACTGGGTGGCACAGGCGTCCTTCCAGACACAGTGCTATGCCACCCACTTTGTTCGCCTTAATGTACAGATGGAGAGGACGCTTGCCGCCCCAGACCTGTTGCGTTCTGTGGTCCTCGGGGCCTCAGGGGTATCACCCTGCTCTGTGAATGTCACAAGGATTACTTGTGCGATATGGAAGAAGGATTGCGGGCAAGATGGGCGCTTGCACATTATTTTCACCCCTCCTCCATGTACGACATGTGGCAGGGATTGCCATAATGGGAGAGCGAGCATATCTACGGTGGATTAAAAAGCTGGGTATCTTCACCTTCTGGGACTTTTTCACTGAGGTTTTCATTTCCTAAAAGCATGAAAGGGATAGAGGGAGGAGGGGTGTAGGGGGGAGAAACCGCTTTGGATATTGTCCTGCATTCTTGGGTGCGGTACGCACTGAAGTCACTATTCCCCTCATTTCCTAAACCACCTCCCACTTCGGCTTTACTACAGTGGGCGATTCAAACCTGGGGAGGCGGCCGCCTGATTTCGCAGATATACAGTACTCTCATGGTAGATATACTGTGGGAGGCGAAGGCTCAAGGCGGCAGTCAAGTGCTAGGTCAAACCCAGAGGGTGTCATTCAATTTTAGACTCAACCTAACACACTTTAACCCAGCCAGGCTCCACTGGCAGTTCTCTTCTACTCCGGATTCTTGTGTCAGGTGTGGGGGTCGGTTTGGCAGGGTTTCTTATTTGGCCTGGGAGTGCACGCAGGTCTCCCGCTTTTGGGTGTGGGGGCTGGAGAAAGTCTCCCTGATTATAGGGGAACAATTGGAGCCAGATCCTGTGATTGCGCTCCTAGGATGCACCAGGACCATGCCATGGGCAACTAGATGCCTGGTGTGGTTGTTGTTGGTGATGGCTCACAGAAAGGTGGCCATGGCCTGGGGAACGGTTAGACTGCCAGTGTGCAGGGGTGGATGCAGAATGTGGCATACTTCCATGACATGGAGACTACATTTATTGGAACTCTGCCGCAGCACGCACAGCCGCCGGAGGTGTGGGCTCCGTATGTACAATATCTGATTACAACGGCTGAATAAGCATGTGGTATGAAATTGTGGGCGAACGTTATGTAATCTGCATTGCAGTTGTACATTGTATTATGTTCGGGGTGGGTTGCGGGTTAGATCCGACTGCTTGTATGTTTATGTTGTTGATGCAAAATGAAAAATTAACAGGCCGATTCATGTAATTCCTAACAAAAGTGTCGCACGCGGCTGGCGCACAGCGTGCCCGTGCGAATGTCTGCGCCAGCCGCGTGCGATAAAATCGATTTCCGCGCACAGCGTATTCATGGATTCTCGCCTCCAAAAGCAGACGTGGCGCAGAGAGCCTGCAGCAGCGCCAGTCACGCCCCCAAGAACGCCTTTGCGCAAGGAAAAGCCATCAAGATCGCAAAACCATAGCCAAGGGCTGCGCCAACCCTGGACCAGTTCAACGGACTGGCAAACAGCAAACGCAAAGCGGGGAACGAGTATTACGGGTTTCGAGAACACGCGTGTGCGAGAAGTCCCACACGCGATCGGCCTGGGGGAGCGTGTGCGTGTAGTTCAGAGGTGCGCGAGAAGTTCCACACGCGATTGGCCTGGGCGCGTGGATTTCAGGGGTGCGCGAGAAGTCTCACACGGGATTGGGCCTGGGGGAGCGTGTGCGTGTATTTCAGAGGTGCGCGAGAAGTTCCACACGCGATTGGCCTGGGCGCGTGTATTTCAGGGGTGCGCGAGAAGTTCCACACGCGATTGGCCTGGGCTCGTGTATTTCAGGGGTGCGCGAGAAGTTCCACACGCGATTGGCCTGGGCGCGTGTATTTCAGGGGTGCGCGAGAAGTTCCACACGCGATTGGCCTGGGCGCGTGTATTTCAGGGGTGCGCGAGAAGTTCCACACGCGATTGGCCTGTACGTGTGTATTTCAGGGGTACGCGAGAAGTTCCACACGCGATTGGCCTGGGCGCGTGTATTACAGGGGTGCCGGGGAGTCCCACATGTGATCTGGCAGTGTGGGTCCTCCCAGGTGTTCCCTGTACACCCTCCACGGCCCCTGCAGGCAGCCCACACCACAGGGGACTACCCTGCATCCCTGATCATGTCCCGCAGGCAGCCCACCCAACATGGCCATGCCCCCCAGCAAAGGCACATGTCTCCTTGCACTAATGATCACCAACTCATGTCCCCTTGCACCCCCACACCCAGCATTGCGGGGCACCTGCCAGCAGGCCCCCACTCATGTCCCCCTGCACCCCCACCCCCCCAGCATTGCAGGGCACCTGCCAGCAGGCCCCCACTCATGTCCCCCTGCACCCCCACCCCCCCAGCATTGCAGGGCACCTGCCAGCAGACCCCCACTCATGTCCCCCAGCCAACATGTCATCACAATCTAGATCCCTGGCCCTTATGGTCAGCCTCCAAATGCCAAACACCCACCCGAGTATTGCATCCACCCACTTAGAAATGGCAATGACATGATTGAACCCCAATTGCAAGTTTGGAAATGAACACATGTCCCTCACATACACCCAATGGGTGTCAGTGAATCGCAAAACCCATATCATGATATGTATGATACCAATGAGATGATACTACACATTGAAGTCTGATGAAAAAATGTATTAAAAACAGCATGAATGGAATTAAAAATTAACAAATGACAATGGGAATAAAAAACCAAAAGCAGCATGTCCGTAAAACAATGAAAAACCACAAATCATAATCCAAAGGAAAGGTGTCCAAAGTCACAGTTCAAGAAAGTAAATCCAAGGTAAAAACAAAACCGAAAACCATTGCTCCATGGGTAAATCCAAAAAAAACCACTAAAATCCAACAGTCAACTATATACAGCTAAACAATCCAGGGTCCATGATCCCAACTGAAGAAATGAAACCTATATAAAAATCCTACCTAATATAAAAAGTATTTACAAAAATGTGGTCCATAGTCCAAAAGGTCCAAAATAAATATAAAACCAAAGGAAACCTAACACTAACTACATAACTATTTACAAGGGCAGCGGGCTAGTCCGACGGCTCACTGGTTGTTGGCATGGGCCAGGGCATTATCGAACTCCTGTTCAATGGCTTGGAGGCGGGCATGTTCCCTGGCCCCGAGGTCTCGCACGGATAATGCAGTGTCCAGCTCCAACTCCCTGCGAAGACCCTCGAGGCACTCAGCCCGCCTCGGCGCCCTCCGCATGGAGTCCTCCGCCCTGACCATTATGAGCCGTTCCTCCTCTGCCCGCTGCCGCTCCGCACCTATCTGCTGGCACAACCGCTCCCACACGGAAGCCACTCCCATTCCAGGGTTCTCCTGCCCTCCGGCCGATGCCTGCACCCCTGATGTTGATGGCCCCGAGCCATGATGCCTCCCACGTTGAGCCTGCTGCTGCCTCCGACGCAACTGCCTGTGCCAGCACGACGGCATCCAGGCTGATGGAAACCACCGACGCCGTCGTGCACGTGCCCTGCCCGATGATGCCGTCACATCCTCCATCTGCCTGGGTCCAGTTGCTGGTGTGTCCACCCCTGCTGGACCTTCGACTCCCGACTGTGGCTGCATTGGTCGGGGCAGGTCCACAGGGGGCCCTGGTGGCATCTGGGCCAGAAGACGGCATGGAGTACGACTGGCGCATAGCCTCCACAGAGGAGGAGAGGGTCGCCAGAGTGCCTGACACATGTACGAGACCCCCGACCATGACCGCTCCCAACTGGGCCACGTTGGCACGGTGCTCTTCGTGATGACGTGCGTGCTCCCCCCGGGAAGCACGCACCTCATCACGAATGACAGCCGTGCGCAACGCGACACCAATCAGGACCTTCTCCATACGGCCAGGGGTCCCCTCGTCCGCAGGTGGAGGGGAGTCAGATGACATGGACATCCCCCCTACCTGCGGACGGGCCTGGGATGGGGCATCCCTGCTGGTGCATGGTGGTGCAGTCACAGTGTCAGGGACAGTGACATGCACAGGCACCTCCACAGCGACCTGTGCTGGCCCCTGCCCCTGGACTGCACCACTTGCACCAGCAGGGATGCCCCCACCAGGCCCCATGTGCGGCTCAGTAGCGGCCTCCTCCTCCTCTGTGGAAACCACCAACCTGGATGGCTCCACACCGTCTTCCGCTGTTGCAAGCCCCTGTGGGGGCTCACCCACCCCTTCTGCTGCAGCCGTGGGGGCATCCCCGCCGCTTAGCTCCACAGCGCCATCTCCATTCTCTTGTTCACTTTGCGCTGTGTAGAGGGAGACATAGAACACAAGCATCAGGGTACTGTACAATGATCCCCTAGACAGGAAGCAATAGCAGATGAGTGGCACTGTCAAAGATCACTTCCATCATGTCCCTCCACAACACATGGGTCAGTGCAGGCAAAACACATGCAGTAACAGGCATGGCGCATGCTATGGACATAAGCAAACATGTCCAAGGGAGGCATACAATGTTTTTGGACTCACATGCATCATGGGTCATGCCTATCACATGCACACACTTCAACGTACTTTCATCCATCTGGAATCGCGTGTGGGACTTCTCGCGCACCTCTGAAATACACGCACTGAGGCCATTCGCGTGTATAACTTCACGCGCACATTTTGTTCCTGCGCAGGGACGCTACCGCCTGCTTTCGTGTGGCGGACATGTATGGGCCTGTGCACGTCTTTGGCCGTGCGTTGTCTTTCCCTATTCCATTCCATGAATACGTGTTGTAGGCGAGCGTGTGGGCGTTCCGCGCACTTGCCTCCTGTACTTCCCCCGTGACGCCCACATTTTCACAAGTTGTTCCCCATTCTGCGTGTAACGCCCCGTGTTACGCCTACTTTTGTTGTGTGTGCCGCGCTATGTGCGAATTCACAGTGGCCTTATCGCACAGCGTTCGATGACCTGTGCGCCAGCGTGCGCCGCAAACTTTTTCAGCGCACATCACACATTTTGCGCGTGCACGGACTTCCATGAATAGGTGTGCGCTGTTTTCTATGCGATAATCGCACTTGCACTGCGATTTTCGCTATTTCACTGCGAATCGCACGTTTTCGCACGCATGCGCCGTTTTTTCGGCGCACATTCATTCCATGAATCGGCTTGTAAGTATTTTTTTTAAAAAGGTGGAGGCACATACAAGCAGGTGTGTGGTCATCCGCATTTCTAGGGTTGGTGGAGTAGGAATAGGTTACTTACCCGTAACTCCTGTTTTCCAACATTAGTATCTTTCATGGATTGACATCCTCATGAATATTCTGCATCAGGCTGGGAATCCTCAGTAATAATAAAGCAGTTTTGCTTCAAACTTAAAACTGCTTGGTACTTGTATAGGGTACTGCCGTCACTTTGGGTCATACTGCCCCAGCCAATGACAGTGGTCCTCCTTAGCCCCACTCCTGGTTGCGATCTTCAGATTTAAACACACGCGTAATGTGGCAGTAGGACCCAATGAAGAATGATAGAGGAGTAGGAGGGAGGGTCACATGTGAATCCATGAAAGATACCAATGCTGGAGAACAGAAGACACCAATGCTGGAGAACAGGAGTTACAGGTAAGTAACTTGTTCCGTCTCCAGGATTGGAACCTTCATGGATTCACATGCTCATAAATACGATTATATAGTAGTACATAACAACCAATGGGAGGCGGTACAGGTCTCAACAGAAGCAATGGAAACTCACCTCTGGAACACTCACCTCAAGCAAAAAGGTTGCAACGTACCGTTTGGCCGACATGGGACACCTCCCTGGAATCCCTGTCAACATGGTAGCATTTCATGAAGGTGTGGGTATACCGTGACATTGCAGCCCTGCAGATGTCACCTACAGATGTTGAGCAGAACCCTAGACAGGAACGCCATAGTAGAATCCATGGCCCTGATGGAATGCAACCTCGGTCTACCTGGCAGTGGTCTGTTCACTAGCCGATGACAATACAAGATGCAGACAGATAGCCACATGGAAATGAAAGCCTTTGACAGGGCCCGCCCATGTTCAACAGGTCCAAATATTACAAAAAGTTGTGAAGTTTTGCGAAAGTCTTTTGTGCATGCGACATAAAACTTTAAAGCATGGGCAACATCCAGTGAATGCAACGCCCTCTCCGCCAGAGAGGTGGGAAAACCAAAGAATACAGGAAGAACGAGGGGCTCAATAAGGTGAAAAGTCGATGAAACCTTTGACATAAATGAGGGATGTGTGCGCAGGGATTGATGGAAAGTCAAATAAGGTGGCTTGCAGGAGAGAGCTTGCAATTACCCTACAAGTCTGGCAGATGTAATAGCCACCAGAAAAACAGTTTTCCATGAAAGAAACTTGAGGAACTTGATTTAGAGGCTCAAAAGGGGGGCCATTAGCTTGGAGAGAACCACATTGAGCTCCCATGCAGGAGATGGTGCTTGCACTGGAGGGAATGCCTGGAAACAGACCCTTGAGGAATTAATTAACCAGCCTATGAGACCACATGTCTTATGATGCAAACTAAAGTGCCTTGGAGCTGAGGTTGGAAGGATTTTCTTTGGGGGTTGGGGGGATTGGAAGGATTTGAGAGACCAGAATACAGCTCAAAGCTCCAACACAATATGTAGTATCTTCTCTTCCAGCTGCCAGAGTCCTCGTCCTCTGGTGTGGAACTTTCCAGTGTGTGCCACCAAACCTTCCAGGGAGGTGTCTGTTGTCTCCATAGACTGATGTGCCGGTGGGCGAAAGAGGGAGCCTTGCATGAGGTGTTGTCGATGAGCTCACCAATGTCAAGCCCAGCAAAACGTCGGGTTGAGCGAGATATTGTCATTCCACGAGTCCAACACCGGTTTCCACCCGGCATCTAGGAATTCCTGCACAGGTTTCATACACAGTCTGCAGTGAGGTACTAGAGGGATGCATGAAGACATCATCCAGAGTAATGACTTGAACCGTTGTCAGTTGGCGAGAGGACAGCTGTTGAACCTTGCAAAGTATGGCCTTGACACTCTCCTCCGAGGGGGTAGCTAGATCTATTGGAACCTGTACAGAATCACACCAAGAGAAGAGCCATTCTCCAGGAGAACTTGTAGAAGGACTGTTTTGAAACCTGTAAATCAGGGGAAGGCAGTCATTCCCCTTGGTGTTTCTACTTGAAGGAACAATTAGGTTAAGCAACAATGCAACTTTATGTAAGGTATACTCTTTAGTTTTAGAGTGCGAGGAATAGAAGTAGGTTTTTGACACAAGACAGTGGTTTATACTTTGACGGACATCTTGACAGACCCTTTTAGTATTCGTTTTGAGGCAGGGAAACTTCTCATAGAAGTTAGGGATAGCGAGGACCTCTTTTCCAATTTGCTACATTAAGGTCTGTAGCCAAAATCTTGCCACTTTTGTGTCAGGCTCCTTATTCGTCACCCTTACAGTGTGTTAAAGTATGCATCCTCCAAATCCAGGGACAAGAGTAACCCCCCTGTACCAGTTGTTCTAGCTCATGCTGAAGTGTAACCATGTGAAACATATGCGACTTTAGGAACTTGAGTTCCCCGAGGTCTAGGATGGGTCTCCACCCACCAGACTTTTTTCTCACTAGGAATTATCTGGAGTACATTCCAGAGCCCTGGATGTGCAGTTCAATGGCTTCTATGCTGCTTTTTGTAGCAGGGACTGAACCTCTTTTGGGAGGAGCATTAGATGTTGCACTTGCCGTAGTAGTGGAGGAATGGAGGGGCATTTGTCTTGAAATTCCAGCATGTGACCGTGTAGATCGATAGTGAGCACCCATTTGTCAGTGGTGATGTTTTGCCATTGGTCGACAAACTGAGATAGCCAGTTTCCTAGAGGGGTACTGAAGTGGGGGCTTGCAACATGACACTGGTCAAGCTTGGTCTGGGGTTTACGTGTGGGTGGAAGCACAGCGTCGCCTCTGCGTACCTCTATACGCCTGTGATCTTCCTCTGTGCACCTCTTGGGAGACGGTGCGGGATGGTTGATAATAGGCAGGCCAATAATATGTGGAGGTCCTGGAGAATCTGCCCTTCCCGGACCAAAAGGACTTTCTTCTCTGTTGCAGGGTACCCAGGGACCAAGCAGTATCTATGTCCGTTTTGATGGCCAACAGTGGCTCTTTGAACTTTTCCCCCCAAAGAGGTCTACCCCATCAAAAGGCATGTCAACAACCTTCGACTGTACCTCGGGGTGACAGTTTGTGGCTTGTAACCACCCATGGTGCCTTAGGACTGCTTTGTTGCCCATCTGACGTAAGCCTATGTTAGCAATGTCCAGAGCCAGGGTGATGGCATGATCATAGACCGCTTCTCCCTCGTGCAGCAAAGCTAGAGCATCATCCCATTTGTTATCAGGCAGGAAGTCTAAGATGGGACCCATCTTGAACCATAACTCTGTGTCATACCTGGAGAGAATGGTCAAGGAACTGGCTGCCTTAATGGTGGTTGCACTCACAAAAGAAATATGTGGTCAAGCCATATTATTTCAGTTGTAGAAGGTTAAAGGCTTAAAGACCAAACACACAAGAGGAGAACCTTCTTCAATGTAAACAATATTTCCATAGACACTTTTTTTTATAAAAGGGCAATTTTTCCAAATGTGTTTCATGAACGATTTATTAAATATTATTCATACATTTTTAATTCATCCATGCAATACATAATTCTCCTGCATTTTTTCAGCTAGTAACACAGATACAATACCATGTCAACCTTTCATCAACCAATCCTCCCATATCAAACATTTGTACTGCATACATTCATACAATACAACATTACAATGACAAAAGAGGGTCAAGTGCAAAAATACAATTAAAGATCCACACATTGCACCATTCCTTTCTCAATGGCATGAATCACATGTAATTTTGACACAGTTTAGGCTTTTCAATTTGAAAATGCTGTCAAACAATGAACTTGAGTACAATATTTTTATATCGTCGACTCGAGTTTCGACTTTATGGTCTGACTGAATTACATAGACCAGCCATCATCAGGAAAAAAACAAATTCGATCAACAGGGGTGCATCCCAATCTCCATTACTTCCAGATTACTTCCATTTTAAAAGTTGCCCGGAAAGGCTTAAAGCGACTCCATGCTGGAGGTCATCAAGACCCTTATCATTCATGAATACAAAAAGGGTAACAGGTGCCCCTCTCTAGAAATAACATGGTATGATAACCTGTTCTGTGGTTTTTACCCACTTTGAGAGTCTGCAGCCATTGCTTTTTGCTCACTGTACTTTCCACATAACAGGTTATCATGCTGTGTTCTTTCTAGAGAGGGGCGCCTGCTACCTTTTTTGTATTTTTGCAAGGAACTTGGGGCTGGTCACCCTAAGTTAACTGGGGGAACCCAGATGTGGACCCCTTGCTAATTGTGCTCAGAGAGGCACAGCTCCACCTCAATAATGTGGCCCGACTGGGCTAAAACACATGTCTGGGGTTGCTGTTGGTAATCTTGCTCAAAGGAGGTTCGCCAGGCATTTCAGTGCTGGACTGGCCTTGTGGGTGGGCCAATGATTGATATGCAAATGGATATTCATCCTTTGTGAAAAGTACAGTGAGCAAAAAAGCAGTGGATGCGGACTCTCAAAGTGGGTAAAAACCCCAGAACAGGTCATCATGCCATGCTCTTTCTAGCGAGGGGTGTGTAAGGAGCTAATGGTGGCAACAGTAAAGACAGATGCAAGTGATCACAGTTGAAGGGTGTTTATTAAGCTATATATGCGGGTTGGAAAATCGCCCAATCTAAACCTAAATCTAAGATGGGAGCAAGCTACAACCATCAAATAATAATAAGGCGGTCCTAGTGGTGTCTTGTCAAATAAATGGGCGTATACTAAGAAAAACATGTTGCCAATCTTTACGCTAAATGCAAACAAAGAGTTTGGTATAAGATTCACAGGAAAGAAAGAAGTGTTCACAAATAATAAGTCAGGATGCAGTAGTCGGGGTCTCCCTTCCTCACGTTTTGAGCACGGGACAAGGCAGGACTCCGGAGCACAGCACAGGCTCAAACTTTCCCAGCATGAGACTACAATTCCGTTCTCAGGTATAAGGACCTTCGGTGGTTAAGTCTCTTTTCTATAAAAAGTCTCTTGCCTCCGAGGACCTGATGTGTTCCAAACAAACAAACGTTCCTTTCTACTTGTATGTTGGATGATGCCTTTTCACCCCTGGATCCCCCTCTTCCAGGCTCAGATCTTCAAACAGTTCCTTTTTACAAAAAGCATGCACAAAAGTTCTGGTTCGGTTCTCATTTGGATGATGTTTTCTCACCTCTGGGTCCCCATCGTCCCGGCTCAGACCCCTCTGGAATATCAGCCTCCCTCTGTCGGGTTCACTACGGCTTTAACACAATCTCATCTGTGATATTCACGAATGTTAATGTCTCTAAACAGTTCACTGTGGACATCCCTCTGCCGGGTTCACTCTGATCAACACACTATTTATCCGGACATTTGGCTTCGCCCCTTTTTATCAGCATCCCTAGGTCGGGTTTAATTTTGTCAGACACACAATTTCCTTCAACAGTTCTTATGATACAGGATTCATTTCCCTTAGCTTCATGATCATCTGCCGGTCAACGACTTTCAAATGTCCAGAGGATTTTAGTAGACCCCAGTTTGACCACTTTGACCCTCTTCTCGCCTTTCCTACGGCCTTCTGGTATCAATAGTTCAACAATAGGGTAATCGCCTGGAGTTTCCCAAGTGAGCACACACGTGGTGCCTGACTCCTCTGTAGCTGGTTTTCCCCTTTCACAGTAACAGTTTTGTACTTTCTGCAATCAGCCATTTGCTACTTTCGTTCAACACAGTTTGGTTTCTTATCGGCTCTCCACTCGACTCACCGCCTGTGATGAACCACTTGGCCTTTCTTGCCTCTGGAGTCAAGGCCGGTATCACAGTGGCAAGCGTCTCTCCCTGGCTTGATAATCAGCAGAGGAGGGTCCTGTGTAACGTTGACATCTGCTGCAACACACTCTGGCGATTGTTCGCGGTCTTACGATTCCTTCTGTGGTGGTTTCACAGGACGGTCAGAAAGGGCAAGGCCGCTTCTCACACGCTCAGTTCGCGCAGTCTTTCTCCTCCTGTTGAACTGCTGCACTCAGTTAGCGCTCACGTTGTGCGGTCTGCCTTGCTTGTATTGTGCGCTCGTGCTCCATCTTTTATCCCTGTGGGGGAAGGGAAAGGGCCGTCGGTGTGTGCAATTCTGATCAATTGCCTGACCCTTGTGTTGGGACATTTCAGATAAATGGCTCTGGTGTTTGTCCGTAGTCTTTCGTGGTGTGCGAAAGTGTTCATGTTGTGAAAGGGGAGGAGGGGTAGAGTGTTTGAGTATCCTACATGGTTGGATGGGGAAAAGGTGTTGTAAGAAGGGGGATGATGTGTCTCACCTGTCAGCATCCCATCTCCACTCCCCGAGTACCCCCCCCATCCAGGTGATCATCGCGTACTGGTCCAAACCCAGGAGCTGGATCCAATAGCGATGGCAGATCCCCCAGGGAGTAGCAAGTGAGACACCTTCAGGTTAATCACAGGCGCCTGCTACCTTTTTTTATTTTTCCATCATTCATGACGTCAGAAGAAAAACGCATCTTGGTTCTGTGTTGCTGATAACCCTCCAAGGAACCAGACCAACCTGTTGAGCCCTGTCATCTCCGTTCAGTGTCTAATTTCTTTTCAAATTCTGGAAATGGTGGTTGCAGCTGTTGTAATTATCCACTTTCCAAAAGCATCTAGCTGCTTGCCTTCTTTGTCCAGGGGCACTATTCCAGGGGAGGATAGATTGGCTGCCTGTTTTCTTGCTGCAACAGATACCACAGAGTTGCCACCTGGCTAGGTGCGAAGACATTTTGGAGCAGAATTTGTACCTTTAATTTTTTCTCCAATCACTTTCTTTGCAGGTGGCGACGAAGGATCCTTCATATTCAGCAGCCCATCCTCCCAAAAGCCATCAAAAATTGGAACAGCAACTACCGACCTTCTGGGGTTTCCCGCCTCTGTAAAAGGAACCCCCTCCTTTCGTTGTTCCACTGGAACAAGATCAAAAAGCTTCACAGCTCGCACAAGCAGACCATGGGAAGAGCCGATTTCGTCTGGAGGCGAACCACTGGAAGTAGTATATGGCATGTCCAGTGGCTTCCCATCAGCAGGCACGAGGTATTCATACTGGTTCAGTATCTGTGTCGGTGAGCGTAGCTGCAGGGGCAGCCATCAATTGAGGACCAGGACCCAGAGGGCCTGGTGGTGGAACAGTGGCCTCACATGAAGGCTCGGGAAGAGGACTTCTACTTTGCCTTCTTGTGCCACCATGTGCACCTTGTGGAGTTGGAGGAGGCAGGTGCTGCAGCAATTCAGTGATTAAAGTTTTCAGGGTAGACGGAATGTCTATAGATCGGTCTCTGGGTGCCACTGGTGTTTCAACAGGAAAGGCACAGCCACTGGTGGAACAGCCACTGGTGGCCGAGGTGCAAGCAGATTTGAGTCCAGTTCTTCCACCACTTCTCATGCTCAAAGAATAAACCTTCATGAAGACCAGCATTAGAATGGGACTATTTACTTGGGATTATTTAACTTGGGGGGGGGGGGGGTTCAGCCAACATGGAGGCACACCCATAGTGAGCGTAGCTGCAGGGGCAGCCATCAATTGAGGACCAGGACCCAGAGGGCCTGGTGGTGGAACAGTGGCCTCACATGAAGGCTCGGGAAGAGGACTTCTACTTTGCCTTCTTGTGCCACCATGTGCACCTTGTGGAGTTGGAGGAGGCAGGTGCTGCAGCAATTCAGTGATTAAAGTTTTCAGGGTAGACGGAATGTCTATAGATCGGTCTCTGGGTGCCACTGGTGTTTCAACAGGAAAGGCACAGCCACTGGTGGAACAGCCACTGGTGGCCGAGGTGCAAGCAGATTTGAGTCCAGTTCTTCCACCACTTCTCATGCTCAAAGAATAAACCTTCATGAAGACCAGCATTAGAATGGGACTATTTACTTGGGATTATTTAACTTGGGGGGGGGGGGTTCAGCCAACATGGAGGCACACCCATAGCTCAGTTACAAGGAACTGAGCTATGCGGTCTAGTCTTTTGGGTGTGGCAGGCCTGGGACTACTTTACCTGGACTACTTTGGGTGTGGCAGGCCTGGGACTATTTTACCTGGACTACTTTACCGGAGACTATTTAAACCGCACCAAAACAGCAGAACATGCTTTGCGTTATTCTTCTGTGGGCAGCGTAACGCTCACCGTGTCCAGTTCTTCGATGCCAGCTTACCTGAAACCAAGGGCCTGCAGAGAGAGAAAGAACAATACGAAACTTACCTGGAACAGTATCCTGTCTTCAATACATCGCCGACTTCAGTTCCACTCACCTGAAGGTACAAACTCCATCATCCGGCACCGCATGCATCCTGGAACACCATAACCTGGAAAGAGGAGAAAGAAAGACAGCATTAGTAAGCGTTTACTCACGCTTCCTCCCGAATGAAGAAAGCCACACAATTCTTACCTGGATAGTCATCTCCTGGTCAGTATCATTGCTGGAACATTACGGCGCTCGGCGAGGAACATCACAACCTGCAAAGAGAGAAAAGACACAGGTTAGCAATATAAAAGGCAAAACAGTGCTGCGCATTATGCATTACTTGTCGGACAGCATCGCGCACACCACGCTTTCGCCTACCGGCCCATGCTCATCTTCAAACTGCATGACAACACCAAAATACCTTTCCATACCTAAAAGGAAAGAAGCAAGACATTATTATTCAAACTAAGAGGAACATAAAACTGCATATAAAGACTGTAAAGCAGCAAACCTATGGAGTCGCAGCAGGCCTGGATTCCCACAGGGGGGCTTGCACCAGTGAAGTAACTTGGTCGCTGCTCGACCCCCACATCTACGCGCCCCTGCCACGAGATGCAGGACGGAGAATCCACCGTTTACAATATTAAGATCCATCTTTAACCAGAGGCCTTACCAAGGGACCAGGAGAGGGTTCGAGAGTGAAAATCATCCAACCATGGGTGGGTGGCGTCCCCGTGGATACCAGGTGAGCGTAACAGTAGTCTACAAGGTGGAAGGTTTTCTCACTGATAGACCGTCGGCAGGACTGCCGTGGACGAGGTTGTAGATGAAGTGGCGTCAATGACGTTTGCCTGTGGCTCGTAGATGCCTCGGTGTCGTGATTGACGGACCCCTGGTCTCCGAAGTGTGGGACGAGTGTTTTGTCATCGGCTTAGTAGTAATTATAAACAACGCGGTCTCAGATGGGGCCAGAGATTGGGCCATGCAGGTGTTGACGGCAAGGTAGCTGAAATCTGCGACTTCTGACCCCTTTTAGGTTTCCTCCCCCGGAAAGTGTCCTCATGGGATCTCAACCTCTTTGTAGTGGGAGTCCCATCTCCAGGTCTGCTAACTTAGGGAGAAACATGACTCCAGACCGAGGCAGATTCAGACGCCCTGGCACACTTCCAGTCAAGCCCCCAACCTTCAATGGTGATAATAGCCGGTCTGATAGTACAGCAAGAATAACGCTCGCTTTGACATCTGTGCAGAGCCTGCTGATGCAGGTTTGCATCCCGGCAGGGCCGAACTCAGCATTTCATCCTTCCGAGGTCGATAAATGAGCCCACACACCGTGGGTAATAAGCAGTGCTCAGATACCTGAGGGTTTGTAGCGCTATATAAATGCTAAATTATTATTAATAAATTATTATTAAGAGTGTGTAAAAAGATTGGCAAATGGATCAGTTGTACAATTCATGCGGGTGCAGGCAAATAGATGCATTTCTCGTGTCGATCGTCCACAAAAACGTTCTTGAGGAGACACTTAGCGCAGGGGCTGAAAAGGCTTTACTTACTGGTGTCTCCCATGCTTGCGTAGAGAAGGCCAAAAATCGAGCAGAGGGCCTCTCTAAGAAGATAGTCGGATCCCCGCAACTGGCAGTCACAGCCGTGACCGATGAAGAAAAAAGTTTGACAATTGTCTTAAAAGTAAATGAAAAAATAATTTCGAGCAGCGAAACAATGACTCCCCCCAACATGTTATGTTACTTTGGATTTATATAGCGCCTTATGTACCATTGGTATGGTCCTCAAGGCGCTGATAGGTTGAACGCCTTTGGGAACCGTAGTTCAAGTCAGTAGAGCGCTAGAGTCATAAGGTGCGTGTGTGCACCGGATATGTGAGCAGCAGGTGTGGCATTCATATGATGGCTGCTTCTTAGCGGTAGGTGTGGAGGTTGGGAGATCAAGAGTATGTGTTCATTCTGGCAGGGCGATACTAGACTGATTCTGGCTGCGTTAGGCCTGAACGCATAGGCTGGCGGGTTTGTCGCCCGCTGTGTTTAGTTAGGATGATGGGCAGTAAGTAGCAGGTGTTGGTATGAGAACAGCTGTACCGAATGTGTCATAGTGTCGCTGTGTTCTAGTTGAGTGATGGTGTATAGAAGAGAGTAAGCGTGATGTGATATGGTGGTTTTCAGTAGGTGCTTGAGATCGAGCGTTTTCATGCTCTGCTCCATGTGTTCCATGCACCCCAGCCACGCCGAGCACTCCATCTGTTCAATCTGCTCCACAACTCTTCATCCGCTACACACTCTTCATCCGCTACACACTCTTCATCCGCTCCGCACCCTTCATTCGCTCCGCACCCTTCATCCGCTCCGCACCCTTCATCCGCTCTACAGCTCCTTCATCCGCTCTACAGCTCCTTCATCCGCTCTACAGCTCCTTATCCGCTCCACGGCTCCTTATCCGTTCCACCCGGGTCACCAGTTCCACCCATTTCCTTCGATCTACCCACGTCATCCGTTGCACGCAATCCACTCCACAACTCCTTATCCGCTCCACAACTCTTTATCTGCTCCACCCGCTTCACCTGTTCCACAGACTTCACTCGTTCTACCCATGTCATCCGTCGCATGCACCCCAACCGTCCTGTGCACTCCATCCATATCATGCACTACATTTATCTATTCCATTAGTTTCGTTCATTCCAGGTACTCTGTCATTCCCTGCCATCTATCTGTTCCATGCACTATCTATTTCGTGGGCACCATCCGTATTATGTACTCATCCTTTCCATCCTCATGTCCACTTTATTCCTCTCGTCCACTTCGATCCTCTCTTCTATTTCATTGTTATCATCTATTTCCTTTATTTCATCCACTTCACTGCTTTCATCGAGTTTATTCCTTTATCCACTTTAATAATTTCATCCTCTTCACTCGTGCTATACAGTTTATCCGTTTCAATTTACATTGGTGCTTGGTGGATATTAGTTTTTGATTTCTCGCTCGGATCATGATGCTGGATTGTTATTTATGATAAGGCAGTTTTGGGCTAAGGTCATTGATTGCTGTTATCCAGTTTGAGTTAGGAGTCGATTTTATGGGAAGAGCCATGTCTTCAGTAATTTGTGGCAAGACATGAGGTCCTCTGTGAGTCGGATGTGGGGTGGAAGTGCGTTCCACAGAGTGGGGGCCAGGGCTGAGAATGATGATCCACCTAACCTGACTGAGTTGTAACTAATCGTGCAGTAAAAATCTGAAGATGCCCACCAGGGGTGCAGCTAAGGTAGACCACGGTCATCGGCTAGGGCAGTATGACCCAAAGGCACAACAATAGGCTATACAAGTACCAAGCAGCTATAAGTTTAAAGCGAAACTGCATTATTACTACCAAGGATTCCAGCTCGAAAACTGGGAAGATTCATGAGCATGTGAATCCATGATAGATCCAATGCTGGAGAACCATGGTAAATTCATCAAGAATTTGGTAGAAAAAATAAACACGAGGTACCTTACTAAGAAAAGTGTGAGGTTTGTGTGGAATAAACAATATGAAGGGGAGTTTAAAATGATGAAGCACGATCTATTGAATACACCAGTGTTGAAAGGATTCAATACTAATAAAATAGTTTATATTTTTACAGACGCGAGCGAAAGTGGAGTGTGGTGGGGTGTGTGTTGATGAAATCTAATGGGGATGCAATTAACACGGTGGCCTTTGCATCAAGAGCACTTAGGGATGCTGAGAAGAGGTATTCATTGTTTGAGAGGGAGGTGTTGGCTTCTGTAAGGGAGATTGAGAAGCTCAGGTATTTTGTCTGGGGTTAAGCCATTTACGATTGTGGTGGATCATAAGCATCTTGTTGCGATATTTAGTAGGCATGGTTTGAATGGAGTCTCAAGAAGAATTGTGAGGTGGATTACTGAAACGAAAGGCTTGAATTTCATTGATGGGAAGAAAAATGTGGTGGCGGAGGCCCTGTCGAGTAATGTGGGGCGCGAAAGCGGTGTTGGGGAGAAATGAGAAAGTAGGTTTGTGCAAGATAAAGGTGAGGGGTTTGTGAATTCTGCAGTGATACAAGATGGAGCATGGAAATACGGTTTCAGTACTAATGAGCAGTATGGGAAGGTTGAGTATGTATGTGGAGGATGGCCGGTGGGTGAAGTAGAGGAAGAGTTGAAGGGCTATTGTAGGGTGAGGATTGAATTGGGAATGGAAGGTGAATTTTTGGTGGAGTGCATAGAGTGGTTGTTCCCGAGGATATGAGAGAGAAGGTGGTGAGTATAGTGCGTGATGGGCATTTAGGATTGGGGAAGACCAAAGCTCTGATTAGCTAAGATTATTGGTGGCATGGCATGGAGTGGATGCAGAAAGGATAGGATGTTGAAAGAGTGTGTGGAGTGTAGGGAGAGTGACAAAGTGTTGATTACTAGGACATCTCTGATGGTTGTGCCGCTAGTGCTTGAGCATGTGTGGCATGTGGTTGCTGTGGATATTTTCAGGCCTTTGGAGACAAGGGTGTCTCAGATTAGCTATGTGGTGGTGGTGATGGATGTATTGTCCAAGTGGCCTGAGGTGTGCGTATTGAAGGAGATTAGTGCGTGAAAGATTATTCAATTTTTGGATACTCTGTTTTGGTGCGAGTGTTTTCCTCAGAAGATTATTTCGAATAAAGGTCTGCAATGTATTGGTAGGGAATTGGCACAGTTTTTGGAAGAGCATGGCATTTGACATTCATCTGCTGCGTTGTCTCATCTGAAAGGGAATTCTGTTGAGAGGTTTAATAGGACAGTGATGGATTTTGTCAGGATGGTTTCAGTGTCCGGGAAGGATTGGATTTGTGTGGTAGCGTAGCTGATATTTCAGTAATTTCAGTATAGGTTAGCGCCTCATAATACTACTGGTGTATCACCATTTGAGTGTTTGAGAAGGAGGAAGCCTAATACTAGGCCCTGTCCGGGGTGGTTAAAGAGGTTGAAAGTTGTAAATGTGGTTGATGGTAAGATGGAGAAAATAATGATAAAGGGGAAAAGTCAAAGAAGAGGTACTATGAGAGGTGCTGTGTGAGCGATGTACCAATGAAACTGGGGATGCATTAACTGTGCAGTTAACCGTATCGCCTGGAATCCAAACCAGGTTAATAGGATGAATGGAAAACGAAGACTGGATTCTTCATTCGACAGGGGCATGGCGAGGGTCCAAATTTACGGCGGACCTCTTAAACCCATGTGTAGACAATGTAATATCAAACGTATTCTCCTCAGGCCGCTTGGCCCATGAGATTGTAAAACCTGAACATCCTCATAGATTTGAACACTCTGAAATGGCAAAACGGAAAAGCTGTGTCAGGGCGGAAATCAAGACAATTAAAGGCAGGCTACGCGGGATAAAGAACAAATGGTACAAGCCATAAAAAACAACGCCTTACTTATAATAATTGTGTAAAGGGAAGAAGGGCCACATTACTCCATAATGACTGAGAATATGCTAAAGATTGTTACTAAAAACTCATCGGCATTCTGGAGGCTAATAAAGGAAACCACACTCCTGAAGGCTTCAAAGCAAATAAATTCAATTTCGGAACAAGCATGGGCCTACCATATTGAATCAATTTTCTCCATAAACGACCCAAACATTACTTTTGAGCTTCCCAATTGGCGTTTTGATCAGGACACTATTTTAGAAATGATGGCAAAAGTCAGCTCCTCCCAGCCCCTGGCCCTAGCAAGTTGTATAAGTTGGTTATTCGCAGCAATCCGACTCTGTGGGTGAATATTTTGACTTACTTGTTTAAGAACATACTGGAGAAAAACTATGACCAGTAGCCTGGCAGATTGCCTATCTAGTTCCCATTTACAAAAAGGGCTAAGATCAGACATACGGAATTACTGCCCGATCTCAATATTGGACGCATTTAGCACAGTATTTGCTAGACTTTTGGGCCATCTAGAGACCTGGCTAAAAGACAGGACGATTACACAAATGGCAAACCACGTTTAGAAAATCCTTGGGGACATCAGTGAACGGTTTAATCTTCAAGTGTCTCCAAACCCTGGCATGGGGTCAAAAAATACAAATCGGAGGCCACCAGGGGGTGCAGGCAAGATGGCTGCCTGATTGCTGTGCTCCGCTCCTAGCCTGTGGGATATCGTGGTGTTATCGTGAAGAGCAGTTTATTACCCGCTCAAACTATTGAAATTTGAGCATGAGAACCTGAAGCCGACACGAGGGGCTAGCAAAGATCTCCTGAAATGACCCTGGCAATATCCTGATGCGCACTGGTGTCCTTTCCGCTAGCCGTGCCTTGTATCCGCAGCAAAGGAAAAGGACTCTGCTCGGCCCGCTCAGCTTATGGACCTGGATGTGGTGGCAGTGACGTTCCAAGCTACTGCCGAGATCAGATTGTGAAAGCGTCTGATGACATGATGTGCCGGCCATAGGTGAGCCTGCACAGCCTGAGTGCAGTGAGGATCGGCACCCCCACACTGAGGCCGACGCGGGAGCATGCCTTCCCCAGGTGTGAAAGAGTGGGGGAAGCGACCCAGACATCGCCGGAGGCGGACAAGGTAAGGAGGAGAGAGGGGAAACCTGCCCCCCACCCTCCTTACGGGGGTGCTGTGCCAGCTCCTGTGGTCCTTGGCACACCTGTAGAAGGCTGGGTCCGTGTACCGGAAGCCTAGGGCTGCCTGGTGGGAGGCTGAGAAGGACGGCTGGCCCCACCTCCCACACCTGCACTACACCAGGGGTTAACATGCTGCTGAACTTTTCCGCATGGGAAACCAGCATGAAAATCTAATTTCAGAAATAGAATTGAAAAAAAAATCACGAGTCAAACTACAACACGTGACCTTAAAAATTGGATAAAATTACGAGCAAAACCACAATGTGTGCCTTTAAAATCGAAAATGGCTATTATGAGATAAACACTGAGTGCAAGAAGCAATCAACATAGCCATATACTTGATTGGTATTGTTGCACCCCTCCTGATGAACCACAATAAAACAGGTGGTGAAACACGTGTCGAGGGAACACAAATGATCTGAACTTTACAGGACAAATTTATTTTGTCTACTGTGCCAACAATCATATGAAAAGAATCCAAACTGGTGCAAAAATTTGTATCCCTTTTAATGTTTTCCCCCAGGCAGTGCAGGAAATTTGGGGTCACTACTCCCTAAGAGGAACAGTACAGATCAAAGGGGGAAGAGAGGCACTATGGAGAACACAGGGAAGGGCCCTATTGGAAACCATCCATAGTTGTCTGTTGGGGTGCCTAGCCACACACAGTCTACTGCTGGGAAGGAAAGCTAGGGACTACGCAAACTACGAGGACAGACATCAGGCAGTTACAAGAGGCCCCGTGGAGGGGGCGGCTTGGTCGCCTCGCTGTGGAGTGCTTCCCAATCCCAGGGAAGGGAGATTCGAAGATGCAGGTGGTGTAGTTGTGATCCATCACTTGGTAAGACAACAGAGGGCACGCAGCACCACTACTCATCGGCAAGGAAGCATCCCAGTGGAGTAGAAAATACGGTTGGCAGCTTTTCTGAGTCTAGGGGTGTGGTCCCACCACATGAGCGCCCACCCGCCTCCCTGAATAAACAGTTGCGCTTCTTACAGACATAGGATAAGACAATAAGAGAGGCGTCTCTGGGCCAGGGACTGCATACCCAAGACTCCTGGAAGAATACAGGAAGGAGGAGCAGGGGAGTTGCTAGGTCTGGAAAAGACCCGGGGCTAAGCTGCTGTTGGAACTGTTGGGACTGGGGGCTAGCTAGTCTTTTGGCTGTAGCTCCTGAGATTCTATCCGGGGCTACAACCAAAAGATCAGGGGCTATAGCCCCCTTAGCCCCCCCCTAGCAACGCCCCTGAGGAGTAGGATTGGACACTGCATGAGCTGCAAGGGGGCCTTGGCAAAATTCCATTACCAAGCTGAGGACACACTGATGGAATCTGGGAGTGCCCCTCCAGCGCAGACTGAGCTAGGCTCTATAAAAACAGACAGACTATTTTGGAGGAAATTCGGGGGATGAAAACGGACACAGGGTGAGGCTAGCCGACCTGTCAGCTAAAGTGACCACTCTGGAGGACAGGGTCAAGGCTAATGAGATGTCCACTGGATGCTTGGAAACACAGCTGGAGGCTCGCTTCATGGAAATGGATCAGGAAGAGGAGCTGCATCCTAAGGGGGACGAAATTGAAAATCACGAGAGGAGGAACAATCTCCGATTCTTCGGCCTGCTGGAGACAGAGGGCGAGACACTGGAAGGCCTGGAACATAAGGTACAGGACATAATAAGGATGGTCCTCTGAGTGGAGGCAGATTGAAGAGTCACTGTAGACAGAGTACATCATGCAGGAGGGGGAGCACGTGGCCCCTGCACAGTCGTAGCGCGGATGCACTACTATGGAGACAAGGTGAAGACAATGGAGAGAGCTAAGCGCATAATGGAAATAAAGTATGGCGACTTAAAAGTGCCCATCGTCCAAGACCTCTTGGCCCTCAAAAAATGGCTGCAGGAAAAAGGGGTCCGGTACCGTTGGTGCTACCCATTTCATTGGCGTTTGAATGGGAGGGAGAGAGGCACCATCTGGTGGCAGTAGAGGACATTCAGAGGATCACAGAAGACTTTGGGGGGAGTCGAGAATGCCCTTCAGGTCCAGAAGCGGCCCGTGGAAAACAGAGGCCGAAAGGTGGGCGAAAGTTCTAGAAGCTTAACACCCCCTCCCAGCGGAAAGAGCACACTTGAAGGGCTGTGGTGCTGAATATTGTTCTTCATTTATGTTCTCTCTGGGGCGCCTCTGAAGTCCAAGGGGACCAGAAGCGAGGTGACTGACCATGGAATTGCCACTGTTTGGCGGTCTTTAGCTGGCCTGAAGGGAGGCAAGGGATGCATTTGTTGTGAGGTTTTCACTTATTGAAGTTTTGGATATGTTTCGGGGAGTGGCGCTGTTGGGTTGAGACAGAGGTGTTGGGGGACTGGGGGAGCAGTTGGGGGTCTCAAATGGGCACTATTGGGTTTCACACAACCCCCCCCCCCAGTATGCCTCAGGGATAGGAGAGTGGTAGCCAAGCTTGTCATGCTTCATCAGGCAGGGGAGGAGTCCCTGCTGGTTCGCTGACCATGCCCAGCTTGATTGGGAGATGGAGACGGATGCCTCAATTTGGGGGAAAGGAGTGGGGGGAGGGGGGAAGGGTAACATGCTATGGAATTTTTTTGCTGAAGAGGTTCCGGGCCTAGTGGGTGGGGTGGTCTGCGAGAGGAGAAAAGGGATGATGGTTGAGGGGGCGGTGGGTACACTAAACATCAAGGGTCTGAACTCACAGAACAAACGGTCTTGGACTAGCAATATGTTTCGCAAACAGAAAATGGTGTTCTCTTTTTACAAGAGACACACTATCAACTAGGGGCAGAGTCACAAATAAAGGGTAAGGAGATAGGGAGACATTTCTGGGCCTCTCACAAAACCTCCAAGAAAAAGGGTGGTTATACTGCTGGGGAAATTACTCTGTCTCATAGAAATTGAGGTCAAAAAGGGGCTTTGGAGGAAGGTTTTTGGGCATAAAGGGTATGTGTCATGGGACACAAGGCACGCTAGCCACCCTCTTTGCACACAATGCAGGCCAGGTGGGATTTATACGCCGGGTGATGGGTGAATGGGCCGAGGGAGAGATGCTGCTGGAGGGGGGATTTCAATCTAATATTGAACCCCAAATTGGACTGGTTGTCTGCGAGGGGGCTGGGGATGAAGGGGGAGATTAGGTACAACCTCGCCCTGAGAGACCTGCTTCAGGATCATTTTTGGGTCGACGTCTGGCGCAGATCTTGGCCGGGGCCTAGGTGTTACACGTTCTTCTGCCTCCTGGGCACCAGACATACACAAGGATCGATTTCCTGCTGATATCAAGGGGGAAAGGAGGGTGAGGTGAGGTGAGGCCATCACATGGTCTGACCATGAATTAGTGGTGGCAGACTGGCAACTACCAGAGATCCGAAGGACTTGCAGGCAGAGGTGCAAAAATACCTTGTTGAGAGACCGAGTCTTTAGGGATTTCCTGAAGGGGGAGATAAGGCTCATTTCAATACCAACAACAACGGGGAGGTAGGTATGGCAATGATCTGGGAGGCAGCAAAGGCCACCTTCTGGGGCCTGTTGATTGCGGAAAGTGTCCGGAAGAAACGCAAAAGGGCACTGATTGAAAATAGGCTGTGTGGGGAACTGAGAGTCCTCCGCCTTCAACTACAGCAGCGAGATGTGGACAGGGGAGCCTTATTGAGTGATATGAGGGACAAGAGGCTGGAACTTTACATGGTCGTAAATGGGGAGGTCGTCAAGAGAATGCAATATATCCGGCAGAGATATTATGAAAGGGGAGACACTGCGGGGACTCTCCTGCTGAACAGGGTGAGAGGCAGTAGAGTGCAAAGGATGGTGGAGGGAATCAGAGATGGAGGGGGATGGATCCGGAAGGGTGGGAAGGACATAGCGGGCTGCTTTGTGGAATTCTCTGAGTAGTTATATGCTAGGTCGGCAGAGAAGTCTTTGGAAGATATGCGACAGTACCTAAACGAGAGAGACCTCCTCAAGCTCACGGGAGCGGAGAGGGACGCTCTAGAGGGGGAGATAACTGGGGAGGAGGTGCTCGGAGCTATCAAGAGTTTGAAGGTGGGGAAAGCTCTGGGAGAGGATGGTTTCACGGCTGACTTCTATAAGCAGTTTCAGACGATCCTAGTGAAGCCACTGGCCAAGCGGTTTAATCAGATAGCGGACGGGACACAATGCCATCAATGTTCTTACAGGTCATGATAGGTCCTTCCCTGCCTTTGGTAGAACGGCTAACGGACTGTGCTTCCTATAGGCCTATCTCCCTCCTCAATGTCGATGCAAAAATGTTCACCAGAATTATGTCGACAAGGTTGGAAGTGCACCTCCCCCGACTGATCCATCCAGATCAGGTAGGGTTCGTGCTCGATAGGCAAGGCGCGGACAGAAGGAGAAAAAGCCTTCATGTGCTGAATTCGCAGACTGTGAGAAGGGAGGGGGTGCTCCTTTTGTCCCTGGACACTGAGAAGGCGTTTGTCCAGGTGAACTGGGCTTTTATGCGGGAGGTCATGGTATTCTTCGGAATGTGCCCGTCGTGGTTGGGTTGGTTTGGCGACCCTATACTCTGAGCCTGTGGCTAGGGTCGTGGTTAATGGGAAGAAATCAGGGTCTTTTCCACTAAGGCAGGGTACACACCAGGGATGCCCTCGGTCTTCCTTGATATAGGTGATGGAGCCATGGGCAGCAGCAGTAAGGGGGGGGGATGAAGGCATTGAATGGGTTAGGATAGGGGGGTACTTTGTAAAGTAAGTGTTTGCGGATGATGCCCTACTATATATTACAAAGCTGAACCAATCGGTCCCTCAAGTGCTGGTTAGCTTCGAGCAGTATGGGAAACTGTTGGGCTTTAGGGTCAACCTAGAGAAATCAATGATGTTCACAACTGGGGGGTTGTCAGTGGTGGAACAGAAAATATAGATGGACAGACAGCAGAGGGAGATGTTCCGATATTTGGGGCTACATGTGGCACAGCATCATGGGGATCTCTTCTCCAGTAATTTTCTCCACCTATGGATGGTGATAAAAAGAGACATGGAGAGGTGGGCGGGATTGGGGTTGTCCTGGATGGCACGGCTGAATTCCATGAAGATGTAGGTTCTCCCAAAAGTTCTATTTTTGTTTCAAATCTCATTACCCGTGTCCTTTCTGTCTGAAATAAAGCGATATATGTTACAGTTCCTCTGGGCAGGAAAGAAACACAGGATCTCTGTTGACCAGACCGAAAGAGGAGTGAGATTCCCAGAATTTGCCACATGTTATAAAGCAACCGAGCTATGAGTCTTGGTGGAGCATCTCAACCCGAGATCAGGGAAACAGTGGGTGGATATGGATAATGAGATACTGGCCCCGGTCATGCTGGGCGAGTGGATATGGGTTCCAAAAACCTGCATTCCGAACAGAGTCCTGCACCACCCAGTCTTGAAGGCTCTGTGGTCCATATGGAGAGGGAGGGTATATCAGATGGCTTACAACATGGCTGTCGCCGCTGAGCTGTATATGGGGGCCCCCTCTCAGGGATGGGCTTGAGGAGCCCTTGGCGTTTCAATCTTGCTATGTAGCTGTGCTTAGTAGGGCGGGGCAACTGTGGGTTAACAATGGTTTCACATCCCTGGAGAGGGTCCTGGGTGTGGGTAGGCTATCGCTCTTCCAGTTTCTGCAATTAAAGGGGGTCCTGACTGATGAAATGTGGGGGGCAAACCTCAAGAGGGAACTGACGGATTTGTAGCGATTTCTGATTACACAGCAGGGGTCCAAAGGGCTAATAGCAGGGATATATAAATTGCTTCTTTTGGCAGTCCCAATGGATCCTCCTCCCCTCAAAAGCCCACTGGGGACAAGATCTGGGTAGAAAAATTGAGGACACACTTTGGACCCATATGTGCAGGCGAGCCCATTGCTCCACCACATCATTGCAATACAGACAGCAGGCCCTAAAACTGCTACATAGATGGCACTACCCCCCTCCGGTCAGGATAGCCCGGATGAGCGAAGGATACGATCTGCACTGTTGCAAATGTCACAGCGAGAAGGGAGACTATATACACACATGTGGTGGGGGTGCCTCAAGGTACATGCGTATTGGGGCTTGGGGGGGGGGGGGGGGTTTACTCATGGATGAAAGGGGTAGACGGAATCAAACGAGACCTATCTCCCTGGCTTATTCTTTTTGGAGTTATTTATTTATTTGCATTTATAACACGCACAGCCGCCCTGAGGCATCGTGGCACGGTTACAGAATATTCACTTAGTCACACATATTCTTAGGTCCATTCTTAGGTACAGTCTTACATGATTACAACTCAAACATTATGCGTGTTACATAGTTTCAAGGAATGAACAATTTACTTGAACAGATTAGTTTTCAGTGCTTTTCTAAAGGCCATGAAAGAGGGTTTGTTTCTTAGTACGGATGAGGAGCTTGAAGTTGATCGGGGTCACATGTCCCAAATAATGTTGGTTGCTGCACGGTGCTGTCTGGCTCAATTGTGGAAAAACTCACGAATGCCTGGAGAGAAGGAATGGGTTTCTAAGATTAGGGTTATATATGTATTTGACCCACCTCTTGGCTGAATCCAGGATCAACATCGAGGGTGTGTGGCTCCCCTTCTTTGAGAAATATGGTTGGGCAGATCGGAAGGACCGAAAAAGAAAGAGGGATGGGATTTGAGGGAGGTACTTTGCCTACCTGGAAGTGGTGTCGAGGGACGCGGATCTTATGGTGGGGTAAAGAAGAGATGTTCGCCTGCCCAGTGTTTGGGCGTACCCGGAAGGAGAACCTTGAAAGGAGATAGTGTATCCACTCTTAAGTGAAGTACTGTGCAAATAACCATAGCAAGAGGGGCAGAGGGGGGAAGAGGCGTTTTGTAGTAAGAATACAGAGAAATGCATTTTGGTTGTTTTGTGTTATAATTAAAATGCAAATAAATATTCTTTGCGACAATTGATCTTACTTCCTCTTTCGATATGGTGAATAGGGAAACTTTGTGCCAGAAATTAAATGCTTTGGGGATTCAGACTGGCATCCTGAGGCTTAGAATTGCTTTGCATGATAACTCTGTGCTGCAGGTTTGACTCAACCAGGAAGGTTAACATGGCAGACTTTGCTTTGCCTAAGTGGGCCCATTTGAGAGTCACGTGGCTAAGCTACGCGGATGACTTGCTGATGTTTGACTGTACCAAGCGAGGTTTGCAGTACCTTTTATACTCTTTTGATAGATATGCTAGTGAGAACTGCCTGGAAATGAATTCCCAAAAAACAAAAATCATGCAGTGCACATTGTCAAAAAGGGAATCATCTTATACATGGCGAATTAGAGTACACTTATTGGAAAGAGTACACAATTTTATTTACTTGGGTTTTCCAATTTTTAGTAGACTAAGTGCGTTACGAGTTAAGGGTTGGATAAGAGCTTGTGCGATGGCCTTAAGTAATGAAATGAGGCGCATTGATTCAAGATTTGGAAAGTTCTCCTTAAAACCCCTTATAAAATGTTATGAAGAAAAATGAATCCCACTGGTTTTATATGTTATAGAGACTTTTGTTGTGGGTTTAAAAAAAACATTTTTAAAATATTTTAAATATTTGCATTGGTGCATAAACAATAACCCCTCCTTTCCCACCACCTGCAGCCACCTCCCCCTTTACCATTATGTTTCTCCTGAGACTTTTGTTCATTTGAGTTCCCCCGGTTAACAGACCCCATACCACATGCATAACACATGAATACAGGGTTTAGGTCAACTGTACCGAAAAAAAATGGTCGCAACGACCAAAGGTTCTAAAAATGCTACCACCAAAAGTTCAAACCTTTGGTGGTAGCATTGTAAAAAATAAAACAGGGGCTGCGGGGGTGTCCCCTGTATCGGCCCGCTCACTATACTTTATGGTATAGTGAGCAGGGGTTGCGGAGGACACCCCCGCAGCGCCGGTTCCCGATCACGGACGTGGAAGGGAACCTGGCGCTGCAAGAACCCAGCGTGAAGATGAAGGTAAGTGGGGTATGTTTATGTTGTGGGTGTACTGAGGGTGTCGATGGGGGGGTGTTATGGGGGTGTTATGGGTGTGTTGTGGGTGTGCGATTGTATGTGTTTTCAAATGAGAAAGGTGCAAACTTTTGGTAGTTCGCACCTTTCTCATGCGAACGTTTTGCCCGCTGTACTTTCAGCCGCGGGCAAATCACTTGGATTCAAATACAGCAGTCAAGGAATAACAGCACATAGCCACCATTGGCCTACCATTCACCCCATGCATGAATTCCCTCACCCACCAATTCCTTTCACCCGACCCATTAATTTCGCCTCCACGCCCCTGCGCCAGTCATCTCCCCGTTGCCTCCCTTCATGGGGGGCTTCAAATCTGCAGAGAAGCATAATTCAATCAACATCTGGCTTCAGTCTACCGTAACCCCTTCCCTCCTGCTTGGGGTCCCGTATTTTCAGCAACACTTTTAACTCTGCCATCTCCGACCTGCGTACATTCTGCATCCAGTGCACTACAGACGGACCATGAGGCTTCATTGCAGATGATGCCTATCCACCGTTTGGCAAGAATCAACAAACTGGGCCAGCCGATTGTGTGATTTATGATGCTTCCCCCTGGTGTCATTCCCCATAAACACACCTTCGGGTCACACTTGAATGTGGAACTCAGCAGCTCATTAATCTTGGACATAATTCCCTCCCAGTAACGCGCAATAACCGCACATCCCCCATCCTCTGCCGGCCCCATCACGCAATGCGGACAAGAGTGACTGAGGGTATCTTTTATAGCATGAATCTTGGCTGGGGTCACAAACTTTATGCAGTATGTTGAACTGAATAACTTGGAACTGAGTATGTCTTGAAACCTTTCAGACCCGTCCATAAACCTTCATCCATTCCTTCTCCGATATCCGACTGCCCATATCCATTTGCCTTTTACCCCCAGGATCTTCAGAGGGAGCTCACTATGCACTGCCTGGTAAATATGAGAGATTTTGGACCCATCTCCGTCCCGATCAAGCATCAACTGCATCAGCACACTCACACTTGGCTCCTCTGGCATCTACCCCCATATTGCAGCCAACCTCTTAGTCACCGACACCATATATTAAGAAATGTCCCTTGGAAACTCCACATTGTGTCCTATATTCAGCAAACAGCATCAGCCTTCCATCCTCAAGCAAGTCTCCCATTGTCTGGCACCCCTTCTCCCTCAGCCTCAAAATCCCTACCCTCCCATGTAACCGTCGTAACTTCGGATCCACACTCCATGGCAGGTCTGCACTTCACAGTCCTGCAAAATGTAACCTCCAGAGAAGCTTTTTCCATACCGCCCGTACCGTCCGAAACACGTCTGTCACCCCTCTGCCCCCTACCCTACCCCACCCCACAATTCCATCCCTCAGCCGCTGGAGGGGTTCCCACCAGTCCCCTAAACAACTCTCCCCTGACATCCTCCCATGCCAACACAACCTGCAGCTGTGCCGCCATAAAGTACAGCTCGTACTCAAGCAAGTTAAGGCCCCCATCCTATCGCGGACACCGCAATGTCACCAGCGACACCCTTCTCCCCGCATTCCGCAGCAGCTCCCCCAACATCTTAGAAAACACCTTTTTGATCACATAGGGAATGCTAATGAAAGAGTAGCCTCCGTCGTCTCACCATTTTCCAAAATGCTACCATCCCCTGCTACCATCCCCATCAGTGATAACGGCAGGTTCTTCCAGAATTGGATTCAGTCACCTATCCCGGAAACTGCCCTTCCCGTGTTATACACAAACGTATCTTTTATAGCGTGAAAAATGTGGATACCCAGATACCAGAATGATTCCCCATCCCAACGTATACCTCATTTTGCAAGGACAGCGAGTTCCTGGCTCCTAAGACCTCCCAGCGGGAACAATAGGGGCTTATCTTTAATGACCTGGAACCCAATTAACCTATGGAAATTTCCTAGTATTTCAAGCAGCATTGGCATGGTGTCTCGCAAATTCCCCAAATACAACAGTAGGTCATCTGTATATAAAGAAGCTACATGTTGCACCCCTCATGCTAGTATCCCTGCCTCGCTCATCTACTTTCTCAAGAACCACGCCAGCAGCTCAATGCCATGGAGAAAAAAATTGTAGAGTCTGGGCATCCCTGCCGTGTGCCTCTACTTAGGGTCCACTGCCGCAACACCCAGTCGTTTGTCTTCACCGCTGTGACCACTTTGTTGTACAGCAGATTCAGCCGGTCACAGATGTTTGCCCCAAACCCATAGGCCCCCAACACCCTAAACAGCCACTCCCATTTCAAGGTGCCATTTCCCCTTTAGATGTTTAACCAGATCCATAACATGATGCAAGCGACAAATATTCAGCATTTTATTTAGCCACCAACAAATCTCTGCTGATCTCGATGCACTAGTATCAGAGCTACGCCTGATAGTCTGGTAGCCAGAATCTCAACCAAAATGTTTGCGTCCACATTTAATAATGAAATCAGACTATAGGAGACACAATCAAGTGGATCCTTTCCTTCCATTAAGAAGACTGTTATGACCGCCTCCCTCAGAGGCCAGAAGAACACCTGTCTCGAACGCCTCATGATATACCATCTTGAGCCATGGGACCAACAGATCCACATACTCACAACACTCTACAGGGAAACCATCACTTCCCGGGGAGATCTGCCTTTCTTCATTGACTACAAACCCCCTCTCCCTCGTATGTCCTCTTCAATTGGCTCTCCATCCGATCCACTGCCAAAACTGGCAATTGAACCAGCTCTAATAGCTCATCCGCCTCCTTTGAAAAATACATCCCCTCACTTGTATATAAGTCCTGATAGAACGACTGGAAAGCATAATTAATTCCTTCCTGGGTGCAAGTCAGTTCCCCAGTCTCCCTACGGATTTGAATGATGGTGTGCTGCGGCTGCTCCCGACGAATCAGCCAGGCCAATAAGACTACCTGCCTTATCCCTCTCCCTGTGAATCCTCGCATCTCGCCCGCTGCTCTCAAAATTTGACAGTGAAGCCAGGGAATCGCAATGGGCAGCTAGTGCCCGAACCAGCTCTTCCACCCACCTCTGCTGTCCTCCTGCCATGTCTCTCTCCAAGTCAGCCACCTCCTCTTCAGTCCCAAGTGCTTCCTGTAGCTCCCTCCTGATCCCCATTACCTTAGATATGCAAATCCCCCTGATAGCAGCTTTAAACGCCTCCCACAGGGACCCCGCCGTCTCTACCAACCCTTTGTTAAGAGAGAGAAACTACCCTATTTCCACCCTGAATCCTGCATACTCAGCCTGCAGGTGCCACAGCTGCCTCAGGGGACGCCTCAGAAATCCCCTCAGCTGCGTTATCAAGGGTGAGTGGTCAGAGTCCGTCCCAAATATTCCGTTCCATCAAAGGAGTGGAAGTCCTCTGTTCCCACAAATATGTAATCGAAGCGGGAGTGACAACCATGTTCCCATGAACAATAAAAATATCCCTGTTCCTGCCCATGCTTCCCCCATCATTGCTCCAGTAAGTCTAAGCTCTCAACCACCCTCCGCTTGTCACTTCTGCAACCCTTATGTCCCTGTGCTATCAAGTTCTGGTTCAAATAGACAGTTAAAGTAACACCACCCCATATAAATAAGCCCTCCCTGTTTTTACCCGCCAAATCCAGCACAGCAGGAAAGTAATCTTTATCATCTATGTTTGGTGCATACGAATTCCCCACACAGATAGTCCTCCCCTCCAGTAGTCCCATGAGCACCACCGTTCTCCCAACCGCATTCATCAGGACCTTATCCACCCTGAAAGGAACCCCTGAGACCACCCAGATCAAGATCCCTCCCCCTCCCCTGAGCATGGGATGAGTAAGAGGTTCACCTCCACTGTCAAGTTCTTCCAAATCCTTAGAAAAGCATGCGTTCCTGAAGCAGTGTTCCCTCATCTCCAAAAAAACAGCTGATCATAAGTGCAGGGCCCCATCTCGCTCCGCCCGCTTAGTCAATGAAAAATCGCATCACTGTGCTCCTGCCGCTTCACCCCCTACCACTCTTCCCAACCCCCATCCTGGGCCTCTCCACAACTTACAAACCCACCCCACCACAAGCCATTCTGTCTCCAGTCTGTGGTGCTCTTCCTGCCATCTCTCCCCTCTGCTCCGGGTGCCGCCACATGGATTACAACCAGGTCCACACCTCCTGCAGCGTTGTGAAAAACCATGACTTGCCCTCTGGCAAAATCTTCAACTTGGCTGGGTAGAACATCATTTTATGTTCGACTCCCCGAGACGCTGTCGCACCCAGTCAAGGTTCTTACGCTGCTGCTGTACCTCCAGGGTAAAGTCAGGAGATTCTTATCTTTGAGCTGCTCGCCTCATGGTAACCATTCTTGCGGGACTCCTGCAGGATAGCGTCCCTATCCCTGAAATTGAGAATCTTTGCCACTATTGTACTCTTGGTAGACTCCCCGGCGGAGGGGCTCTGCCCGGCACCCTGTGCACCCTCGCCACCGTGAAGAGCTTTGTGAGTCCCTTCACCTGCATTTTCTCCAGGAGCAAACTCTCCACAAACAACTCTACACAGTGCCCATCCTCTTTTTCCAGCACACCCACCAGGTGTATGTTACACAGCCACGAGTGCCCCTCCACATCTTCTGCTCTAGCTTCCAAGGTCCAAGATGCTCCCACTAGGCCCATGAGCTGATTCTTGAAGCGCTGTAGGTCGTCTTCCACCGAACATACTCTGTCCTACCTCAGTTACCCTCTCACACACCTTGCGGAGGTCCGCCTGTACCCGGGAGACATCTACTCACCACCTTATTGCTCCCCTCCAGCAAGGACCTGGTTTGCCTCCAACAGCGTGCCCAAGGTGACCCCTAGCGGGCTCTTTTGGCACCCCCCCTCACTCTGCTGCGGCACCACCTCCCACCTCAGGTGTTGGTGCTTAGCGTGTGTACGTCTCCATTCTTTGTTGGCCCTTCACCATGATATTTCTGACCCCGGTCTCCACCACAGCTCTGCCCATCCAGAAAAGTACAGACCTTTCAGGCCACCAATAGGGGGACCCCTCATGACTTTGCTGACACCAGGATTCTCCTTTGGGATCTTCACCCTATACAAATCCACACTCCCATCCTCAATGCCACCAGTGCATGACCTGCCTCCTCCACCTCTAGATGGCCCGCTATGCAGGCTGGCCCTGCTCCGGGTGCCCTGCGGGGGTCCCTTCCTATTCCGTAGGGCCACTCACCAGCTTCCCATGTGCTTAGCCATTATTGCCAGTCCTGTCGTTCCACCTAGTGAGGTGAGCCCAGGGGGGTAAGCACTGCTGCAGCTCTATCCATCTCAAGCTCGAGGAGATCACTTCCTTATAGTATGCCCGCTGACCACGCCCCGCCAAGATCTTTAAAGCAGGTGCCTGGCTTTTGCATTGTGTCATTTTTGATCCATTACATCGCTGCTACGTTTCCTGGACCTTGTGGACCAGAAGAACAAGTTACTTACCAACTAGTAATGTTCTTTCGATTCGATGTTCCTCCAACGTATTCCACATCTTTGATATGTAATGTGCACAGATGTGTACTTTGGAAACTTTTTTGGCAGAGGGCGTCCTGCGTCGATGGCGTTGGGTCAATGTCCCTCAGAGGCCTCCGTCGAGGGTGACGTCACCAGATGTTACAAATAGGACGCACAGCGCCCGTAGCCTCAGTTTATGTTTTTTCCCCCATAACGTGTGGCACCAATACAATGCCTGCTTGACTGCACATAGCCTTGCGGAAACATAAGCTGCAATCGCATACGAAATTCTCCAGAGGGGCAGGCTGGGAGGGTCAATGTGGAATATGTTGGAGGAACATCCAGTCGAAAGAACGTTACTAGTTGGTAAGTAACTTATTCTTCGAATGGATTGTGTCCTCCAACGTATTCCACATCTTTGACAGACTCCCAAAGCAGTACCAGAAAATGGAGGAGGGAAAAGTATTCAGAGTACCCAATCATATGGCGGAATAAAGAGTCGCCTTACCAAAGGCCATATCTTGACCATGGATCGTATCCAGGGAATAATGTTTAACAAAGGTGTGGATAGAAGCCCATGTGGCTGCATCACAAATATTCCTAATAGGAACTCCCCGTTGTAGGGCTGTGGAAGTAGCCACGCCCCTAGTGTAATGCGCTCCCAACCCTTCAGTAGGGTCCTTACCCATGAATTGGTAACACTCAGTAATGGTGAGAATAATCCACCTGGACAACGTCTGTTTGGTAACAGCCTGGCCCAATAGGTGTCCAGCATACCCCACAAAGAGTTGATCATCCACTCTGACCCTGGACATCCAAGAAATATAAAAGCTCAAAGCCCTCCTAGGATCCATCCTATGGAGTCGCTCCTCTTCCTTGCCAGGATGAGGAGGAGGATAGAAAGAAGGAAGAACCACTTTCTGGCTCAAATTAAATTCAGATACTACCTTAGGTAGAAAGGAAGGAAATACCCTCAGACAACCCTGTCCTTATGGAACACAGTAAAAGGCAGCTTAGATGAAAGTGCCTGGAATTCACTCACACTGCGAGCGGAAGTAACCGCAACCAAGAACAATGTCTTGAAGGACAATCTTAAAGGACAAGAGTGCAAAGGTTCAAACGGAGCACCCATTTGCAATTTCAAAACCAAATTCAAATCCCAAACCGGCACCTGGAAAGGAGACGGCAGGAACACATTAGTCAGTCCTTTAAGAAATGGAGAAATCAAAGGAATCTTAAAGAAAGAACATTCTTCAGAAAAGTGCTTAATTATAGACAGCGCCGCCAAGTAACCGTAATGGTACCTACTTGAAGGCCCCTGTTGGCCAAAGAAATAAAAATGACAAAACCATAGGAATGGAACTATGAAAAGGATCAACATTGTGTCCTCTGCACAAGTCGCAAAACTTACAGCAACGGTACAGGGATTTTGTTGCTGGCCTTCGGGCCGAAAGCAATATCTCTATCACATCATCCGGGAGGTCCCAATCCTTATATCCCAACCTTTCAGATACCAAGCATGAAGGTTGAGAGTCCTGACCTCTGGATGGAGAACCTGACCCCGCTCTTGAGAGAGCAGATCCTCTCGGTAGAGAAGACGGTGTCGAGGGCAGATAGACATTTCTAGAAAGTCTGGGTACCATGCTTTCCTGGCCCAATCCAGAATAATGAGGATCATGTGGGATCCGAACCTCTGTAACCCTTGAGGAATGACAGGGACTAGAGGAAACCCGTACAGCAGTGGGAATGACCAATCCACTACGAATCCGTCTCCTAAGGCTCCTCTCAGAGGAAATTCCCTTGAGCAGAATCTCTCGCACTTCCGGTTGGCACTTATGGGATATATTTACCCACTCAGCAGTACTTCCCCACATCACCAAGCTGCACTTCAGCAGAACCAGCAAAATGGCTGTGCTGGCTCCTGTGAGCACTAGTGCCTCACAACAAAACTGCATTTTACAACAAAAAAAATATGGCTGCACCACCTTGCCTAGCACATATTGTGCAGGGGGCACACTGAAAAAGCCTGCCAGTGTGTTGCTTACATGTACAAAAGGAGTGAAAAAGCAGCGCTGCTTTGCTGCAAAGCCCAAAATTTCCATTTGAAAAAGGGAATATTTCATATTGAAAAGGAGGCTGCTCTGACGCTATTTTCATCTGTGTTTCATCAAACTACTTTTATCAAAAAGACCCCGTCATGTCCAGCCATATTCACATTGTGCTCCTTCAGAAAAGAGCATTATTCCTGAATGACAGGCTCTGTGCCAGCCAAATCTGATAAAATCAACAAAAGCTTTACTCAGCTGCACGGAAAAACGCTTAAACCTTTGCTACAAAATGTCAAAAAATCACTGTTTGAAAAGAAATTTTAGCTTGCTCTGCACATGTCAATTTCATGGAGACCTTAGCCTTGGACAGACTGCTGCCTACAAGAAACTAACCATGGCTGCAAAACAATATTGGGAAGTCAGGTGGAAAACCTGAATTTGAAAGGAAAATGCTAGCAGCTTGCACCACGTGTCAAAATGGGCATTTGCAAACCAAAGAGGGAAATGCCTGTTTTTAAAGGACTATGTTGAACAAAAACGTATCCTTGCCTAGCAATGTGAAAGGAGATTGTGTTGTGAAATACATGTATGACATTTTTTTTCGGCAGGTTTTCTTCTAATTCAGAGACAAAAATAAATAAAACAAATTAAACTGCATTGGCAACCTGGGAGAAACCAGCCCAAGACAGGTTTCTGCTTGGGGGGGATGCTAACAGAAGAAGGCCATTCACAGTAGATCCTAACACACAAGTGATAAGTGCTACCTTTACAGACTTTGGTCTAGGCGGAGCCATTTTACAATGGAACTTCTAGGACACGGATGTGCGAAGTGAAAAACCACACCTACTTGTGACTTCTACAGGAACCTTCAAAGGAAATCTCTGGCAACCCTGGATTGAGGGGGTAGCTTGGAAGCTATGCCCGTATATGGGAACTAATACTGAACATTTGTTTCCAAAGACTATTTTATAAATAAAACTTGTAAGACTTATCTTTGCCACAGAACTTTGCAAAAATGTGAAAAGTTAACAGTTTAAATGTGATTTTATGGGCTTTCATTTAAGAAGCCATAGACTTCACTGACACATGGGGAATATGAATGGCAGAGAATTGGGTATTATAAGGAAAGTATCCATGATGCCATTGAAAATGTTAATACTTAAATGCCTAATGATAATCCACACCCATGTATAAAGTTATAGAATTTTGAGTAATATTCGCATTGAAAAGCGCAAAAAACTGGTAGAAGGGTGAAACAAGGTCCTACAAATGTAAGGATTGGACTATGCTCTGCCTACAATATGTAATCTGCCCATGTGATTGGTTAAAGTGCCACAAACGTATACATGTGTAAATTAGGTTAGGACAGATTTTTGACAAAAAGGACTGTGGGATGGCTTTTTACCTCATAAAATGCAACCTCATGAACTGGGACTCCTCCTCGAGGAGGCAACCAACATTGATTGTCCTATCCGCTTTTTGGAGGTAGGCCTAGCTCAGTTCTGCCCACCAATAATACTGTATTGTCACCATGCTCTATAAATAAGAGTGGTTGCAGAGCTCCAGGACACACACTCCTGAATTACCAGCGCCTGCGTTCTTGATCTTCCACATTCATACTGCCAGACTCTAGATTCCACTACAGCGCCAAAGCAAAGCTGACCAGATTTCACTGCCAGGCCAAAGTATAGCTGACTCTACTCCAGCAAAGGCCTAGATTAAGAAAATCCCACTAAAATACCATTAAAAGGGGAAAGGCTGTGGTACCTTAGCATCCTGAGACCAGACCGGCTTGTCCACTACCTGTGCCATCCAGTGACACGAACTGCCCAGCTGCAATTGCCATCCGGTGACTAGACCTTTGCCCAGCTGTCTTTTGCCAGGCGAGTCCGCTACCTGGTGACGCAAGCGGTGCAGTGACCAAAACCCTGTTGACTGTTCCAAAATTCCCAAACCCAAGCGTGGACTGTGAGTATCCCACATCCCATAACAAAGTCTACCCCATCTTGACCAGTTTGTCTTTGTTCCACTCTCCTAAGCAATCATATCCCTACCCTGGTAACTTGTTAAAACTGTTAGAATTCTCTGTGCACCCTTTCATTGAATTTCCCAGCGTTAGCGCCACTTTCCTATTTTCCTTTTGCTTCGATCATAAGTCATTCGTGATATTTTGCAGCTTGCAACGTGACGCTCACCGTGTCCAGCTATTCCCTCGAACCTCGGAGAAGCAGAACCTGCAAGGAGACAAAAGGAACATCATTAGCAGCAGCATCTTTCCTGCAGTCTTCATCTTTAAACACTCGCAGCTACTGAGAACAGCTTCCTCGAATCTGCACGCCTCCCGGACAGCACGACCTGAAAGAGGAAGATAGAGGCAACATTAAAGAAAGCAGTAGAGACATTTACAAATTACGAACTGCTCAAAAGGCTTACCTGGCTGGTTGCCTCTCGGCTGACACCACTCCGGACATTCCACTCACGCTGAAGAAAACCGCGACCTACAAGGAAGGAAAACACAGGTTAGCAAAGGCAAGACTTTGCAGCGCTGCGCATAGCGCTTACTTACCGCATCATAGCGCTCTTAATGCGCCATCATTTATCAGCGGGGCTCAACCAAGCCAGTTCGCCGCGCTGAAGCTCAGCATACCTAAGGGAGAAAAAAGAGACATTTTAAACAAAGAAAGGCATGCAGGAGCGCAACAAAACTAAAGAACAGCAATAAGACCTACCTGAACAATATCAAACGGGCCGGCATCAGTGAAGTAACTGGACCACACTCGCCCATGAAAGACAACGCGCCCCTGCAAAGAAGGCAGGACGGAGAGCACGCCTAATTCTACCACAAGGTGAGGAGAAGGCGCCAGAGGGACTGAAATTGAAATCATACGGGGGTGGAGGGAGAATACTTACCCCAGTCGGTCAGTCTTGAACACAGTCCCCCTGTATTTTCAGGAAGAACCTTCCCCGCAGACCAAATCAAGGCAAATCTGAGAAGCATACCAGCGAGTAACCCGGCTGGGTGGCGTCCCTGTGGATACCAGGTGAGCGTAACATGCACTTGGTGAACCTTCTAGTAGAACATAGCCAAAGCACAATTGAATAGGAACACTTTTTTAATTAGGATAGATAGAACCCAAGTTAAGGTTTCCCCCTGCAACGTTCCCTCAATCCATACATTCTGAGTGGATAGAAAGAAGCAGCAGGTAGACAGGGACACGAAGCAGCGAACGGAATCAAAATCCGACCTTGCCTCACAAAATAAGAGGGAAAAAAAACCTTTGTAATAGCATAAAATGACACTCGGAACTTGACAAATAACTAATTAATGTGCGGTTAAATCTTTGAGACAAATATGACTTCTCACGACAAAAGTGATGCATAAACCCTAGAAATCACAAGGCAAGGGATCAACAAGAAGCATACAATTCAAAAACAAGTGGAAAATTAGAACATACTGCAGCCGAATGGCACGTTGGAAAGTTGCAATTTTCTCAATTCCCGTTTAAAATGACGAATTTGAGGAAAAAAGGATTAAATACTGGAATTCTCAATGCGGTTTTTGGGCTCAGGGATAGATATATATCACTGGGACAATATAGAGGTGAAAATAGGTCTCTAGCTGGTGGATTGAGACAGATTTGGAAGGTAGAGTGAGGGTCGTTTTTAGGAAAATGGAGCAGTGAAAAAGAGAATCTGTTTTTAAAAGTGTGGTTTAAATAGCCCCAACAAAATAGTCCAGGTAAAGTAGTCCCTAGGCTACCACACCCAAAACACTAGACCGCATAGCTTGGTTCTTAGGAAGCAAGCTATGTGGATGCCTCCATGTTGGCTGACAATATAATAAAGTAGTTCCCAAGCACACTGTTTTTCATGGTGTACGAGCCTGGCGCCATAGGCACCAGGACTGGCCCCATGAGGGCTTTTGAAGAGGATGCCAAGCTCTAGAGGCCCGAGTCCTGACTCCACCTGGCCAATGGGTTTGCCAGAGGGGTTTTTTGGCAAGGGTCGTGACAGTGCATTGCTTCCATTTCCGTTGTCATTATCCTCATTGTCATTTTTAACCTAATACGCAATTTCAAATCTAGTTGTGTTTTTAACCTAGATACTATAGCGCTCCTAGGCGCACTCTGACCAAATGTGCTGTTGAATCTGGTGGTGTCTTTAACCTAGTGTGCAATTTCAAATCTAGTAGTGTTTTTAACCTATGTGCAATCTCGAATCTAGCTGTGTTTTTAACCTAGCTACTATAGCACTCCAAGGTGCACTTTGACCAATTGTGCTGTTGAATCTGGTGGTGTATTTTAACCTATGTGCAATCTCGAATCTAGATGCGTTTCCAACCTAGTTACTATAGCGTCCCAGGGTGGACTTTGATCAATTCCACCCAGCTCAAACTAGCCGTCAACTATCATAGCCTGGCCTGCTCCCCACCAGCGCCACTAGCCTCCGGTAGTACCCACCGCTATCACCAGACCATGATCTTCTGGCTGGCCCTAATCATGTTCCCTTTCTGCATAACGCTGGACAACGTATCCTGTAGCAGCAATAGCTACATAGCCCACCAGGACGGCAAGGCTAAACTAGGGTGCCCCAGACACCACCCCATCCCCTGCCCCACTCTGTTTCTATCCTCCACATCCCCCTTTCCTCCCACTCACCACCACCCTCTCACCTCCATTGTCAACCAAGGCCTACCTACCAACACTACACGCAGCCACCTGTCAGGTTTCCTTCCCCTATTTAGGCTATTTGCCCTTATTCAAGTTTCTTTCCCATTATTTCTCTTTTATTATCCTTTTTAGATTAGCCTTGTGTGGGTGGGAAGTTTTCTATTGTAGTTGGTTTGGCCTTAACTTCCTGATTCAGAATCCTGGTTCTGACCCAAGGCAAAATGGAGTTTCACAGTGACAGCTCTGATTGGTTGGAAAACACTGGTGAACAACAATGAACATTCCAAACTGTCACTCTTTGCCTTTCATCATCTAAACCCCAGCTGAGAGGACGTGTTTAGTGGCTGCTCCTGCTTTAGACTTGGGCCTGGTGGATCTTATCCTTCAGGCGTTAGCAGTTGAGCGGCTAGTTCCTTGGGGGTTTCAGGAGAAGCTATCAGCTGACAGGAATTTGTTTTTGAAGACAGGAAACTCTGAAGATCTTTAAGAAATTGTGCTGGAGATAAGTGACTTTGTTTTAAACTGCAGCTCTGTTTATCTTAATGACGTTTAAGTGAGAACTCGTATAGTTTAACCTTTAAATTTATATTTTTGAACTTTGCGCGAGCGAGTGTTTTCTAGCGCGTGTGTTTTCTTAGCGCGTGTGCTTCCAAGCGCGAGGATCTGTTTGCCGCGTGAGAACTCTGTAGCGCGTGTGTTTTCTTAGCGCGTGTGCTTCAGCGCGAGGACTCAATTGCGCGTGTGGTTTCCTGCGCGTGTTTTTTAACGCGTGTACTCGACCGCGTGTGAACTCTTTTGCGCGTGGGTTATAAGGCGCGTGTGAATAGATGCGGAAATTCTTCAGCGAGGAATTTACAAGTGCGTGTGTTATATGCGCGTGATTCCGTTTGCTCGTGAATTCCGCTTTGCGTGTTTTTCCAAGCGCGTGTGTTTTTTTGCGCGTGGACTTTCTTTACAGTGCGTGTGTTCTTCAACGCAGGAAGTTTTTAACGTGCAAATCTTCAGTATTGAGATTATCCGCATGTGTGTTTTGCACGTGTTTCTTCAAGAATTCACAAACTTTATTGAATTGTAAAAAGTTTGAAAAAACAAAAGAAAAGTTTTAAAGAAAAAGAAAGAAAAAATAAAGACTATTTAACTGGACAACTAGTGAATTCTGGAAAAAAAGGCAAAGAGCAAAACTTTCCAGGTTTGCTCATATTAAGAAGCTTTTGTGAATTTCAAGAGTTTCAAGTAAGAGAGATTTTCGGCTTCTTTACAAGCTTCTCTAAGAAATTTCAAGAGAAGAACCAGGTTCAGCTTTGGTTAGCCTTGACCCAGTCAGCCTGGTGTTGTTTTGTTATCCACTTCCCCCTTTCCCTTTGGGGTGTAGTTAGCAGAGCTGAATTGAAACCTAGTTCTGAGAATTACATTTCAGGGGGATTGTCGGGGGTCCAGCAGCTTCCGCGGACACAGGACCTCTCAGCCTGACACCACCCCAGTCCCATCACTAAGTCTAACCAAATTAAACTGACTACCATACCTCCCGCCCACTCTAGGTCCCCCGGCCTAACCCCCCCCCTCCCTTACCCCCAACCTCACAGCCCACAATGACAGATTAGGCTCCAGGTTCCCCACCACAACTACTAGACCCAACTCCAAACCCAACACCAAAACCTATACAAAGCACAATGCGCCAAATAAGCCCACACCCCCCCCACTAAAAGGCGCCCTACTCAACGTCAGATCCCTGGCTGCCCACCCCACAGAAATTGCAGACATCATCCTTACCAACGACCTCGACTTTCTAGCACTAACAGAAACCTGGCTTCATGAGGCGTCTGGACCACATTGGGACCCAGAGACTATTTAAGCCACACCCAGGCTGAGAATATGCTTTGCGTTTTCTGCACCTGCAGCGTGACACTCACTGTGTTCGGATCAGTCTCCAGTAGGCCTGCATCTTTCTTCTGCGCTCAGCTCCTGCAAGAACAAGAACACCGTTAGTAACAGTCTTACCTTGCGGCGCTTCTGCCCATCAGTCATCGCTCCTTCTGTTCTGCGGGCATCTTCGGCGGTGTCATGCCCATCTCGGCACGCCGCTTCCCAAGGAAAAGGGAAAAGAACAGAAAAAAAGGCATTAGTAAGCATTCTGCAAATCTTCGCTTATTTTTAAATACTGTATGAGCTTCAAACGCTTACCTGAATCCCAGCCGCTCTGGGGGAACTCTGTCTCCGGAACTTCTCATCCATCTGCAAGAGGGAAAAGACACTCCAGGTTAGCGTGGAAACATCTATAGGCGCCTCATATCGCGCTTACCCACCGCATTTGTTCTTCATAACCGGCATCCACGCTGAAAATGTCGCGGCACCTAAAAGACACAGAAAAAGACCTCTGTTCAATGCAAATACGAAAGGGGTGCATCGCGCTCTCACTCACTTTCAGTGCTACTAATCTCAGCAGCACGCCGCCATCCCCGGACGCCGGACATCATCTAAGGAAGGAAAGGAACGAAGTTAGAGAACTGTTCAAAAGACTCATTATACTTACCTGTCGGACACTTGCCAGTGAAGTAACTAGGCAGCAATGAGCCCACATAAATCAACGCGGCCCTGCGCTGAAAGCAGGACGGAGAGCACACTATCCAAGAAAACAAGGTGAGCTGTGGATCAAAGGGAAGGGTTGGACCCCGGGGAATAAGGGGTTCAAGCAAACAGACAAAAGGGAGTTAAACTCTACCAATCCTGTGTTTCAGGCCCAGTCTCCAGGCGAGTAGACTCCAGGGAAGGGTTTGAGGTCGTAAGAGGTCAGAACAGTCTGAGTGACGTGCCTGTGGATACCAGGTGAGCGTTACAGGTCCATTGTGACCCCGGATATTTGAGAATGGGGGTGTGAGACGGGTCGGGTATCAGCTCAATTTGAATTCATTAAAATTAAAGGAAAAGCATTCCTATTGAGCACCACATACCAGGCTAAAACCAAGTGTCCTGGTCCAGTGTGTGACACCCGATTGGAATCCTTAACACACTGGTGGCAAAGAGATCCACTTGTGGGGTTCCCCAAAGGGCAAAGATCCCCAGGAGGACTTCCTGAGCCAACTCCCACTCGTGAGTGATCATGCTCTGCCTGCTCAGAGCGTCCGCCGCTGCATTTTCGTCTCCGCCAGATGAACTGCAGAGAGCAAAATTCCCTGCTGGATGGCCCAGAAACAGAGCTGCTTTGCCTCTCTGCACAACGGGAGTGACCCTACCCCCCGTTTTTGTTGAGGTAATGCATGGCCACTGTGTTGTCCGTCATGATCAGGACACTCTTCCCCCCGCACAGACGGCAGAAAAGCCATCAGGGCTAGCCTGATAGGCCTCAGCTCTAGCAGTTTGATGTGGAGTTTGGACTCCGACAGAGACAAAACCGCTGGCGGTCAAGTCGTTGGCATGAGCGCCGCATCCTGTGAGGGAAGCCTCCGTCACTACAGTCACCTCCGGCCATGGTTGCCAAAACGGCTCCCCCTTCATCAGGTTCCCTTCGTTGGGCCACCACAGAAGATCCTGGGAGACAGACTGGAATCTGAACAGGATCCGACATCTTGCCCGACAACTGCAACCACTGCATCGTGAGGACCCATTGCAGGGATCTCATCCTCACCCTAGCATCTGGCACCAGAAAAATGCAGGATGAGATGAGGCCGAGCAACCTTAAGAATTCGAAAGCCGGGAGACTCTGGGCATGTTGAAACCTGTCCACCATATGCACAATGTGATGAGCCCTCACCTTGGGAGGCAAGCACTTCCCCAGGGACGTGTCGAACACAGTCCGATGTACTGGAGCTGTTGGGAAGGTGTCAGATGCGACTTCTTGAAATTGAGGGAGAAGCCCAGCCTGTGGAGGGAGCGGCAGGTTAGATCGAGGTGATCCAATGCTTGCTCGGGAGAACGCGCACGGATCAGCCGGTCCAGGTAGGGTAGACGTAAATCCCCCCCTTTCCTGAGATATGCTGCCACTACTACCATTAGCTTGGTGAAGACCCTCGGGAGGAGGTCAATCCGAATGGCAGGACACGAAACTGAAAGTGCAAGTCGCCAGCCGCAAACCTCAGGTACTTTCTGTGCTTGGGATGAATCGGCACATGAAAGTAAGCATCCTGTAGGTCCAGAGACGCCAACCAATCCTGAAGTTGAAGGGCCTAGACGACTTGAGAAAGAGTGACCATCTTGAACTTGTCCTTCCTGAGAAGGTTGTGCAACCCACGCAAGTCCAGGATGGGTCTCAATCCCCAGTCTTTCTTTGGGATCAAAAAATAAGGGGAATACCATCCCTTGTTCCTCTTGGCTACAGGCACCAGTTCTATAGCGCCTTTCTCTAGCAGGGTCAAGTTTTCCTGCACAAGGAGCGGAACCGGAAGATTCAAAGATTCCCCGGTGGATTGTCGTGAGGCCGCTTTAGGAAGGGAAGGCAGTAGCCGTGGGCGATTGTATATGGAACCCACACATCCGAAGTAATGGCTCGCCACTCTTCGAGACAGTCTGCCCCCACCGGCGAACCATGGGACATGGCTTCATGACTGTTTTGGAGCGGCAGCGGCTGGAGGCAAAGAGGCAGCTGCCTGAGCGGCTTTGGCAGCTCTCTTTTACCCTGACACCTTTGACTGGCGGCCCCTCTCGTTCTACCAAAGGAGGTTGACGCACAGCTGCGCTCAAAGATTTAGCAGCAGCTTTGGAGGTCTGCAACCACTCAAGGCTCTAGTCAGCCTTGATGCCAAACAAATGCGTGCCATCAAATGGTTCGAAAGACGGGCTTGCACATCCGGAGCAAAACCAGACTTCCGCAACCACGCAAATCTGCGTATAACGGTGCTCACAGCCATGGACCGGCTAACACTGTCGGCCGTGTCCAAACCAAACTGAAGGGATTCACACATGGCATCCTTTCCATCTTGCACGAGAGCAAGGAACCCATCCCTTTCTTCCCCTTCAGGAATATGCTCAGCCGCTAGAGAAACAATTCCACAGAGTGTGTGTGGGTGTCGTGAATCTCACCCAAGCACCACAAACAAATGCGATGCGGGTCGGTAATTGACATTTTCAACTTACAGTCCCTGCAAGTCTTGAAGAAAAAACGCAGAGTCGGAGGGGTTGAAGAAGACATTCACAAGTAATACACAAGGCATGCCGAGTCTCCGAAACAAACACGTTTGCGGGAGAATCGGAACTGAGGCTACGGGCGCCGTGTCCCCTATTTTAACATCCAGTGACGTCGCCCTCGACAGAGGCCTTCGAGGGATGGACATCGACTCGACGCCATCAATGCAGGACTCCCTCTGCCGAAAAAGTTTCCGAAGTACACAGCTGTGGACATTACATGTCAAAGATGGGGAATACGTTGGAGGACACAATCCATTCGCAGTAGTGTTTCCATGACAGTCCCAGGTTCTCAGTGGCGTAACTGTGGTATGCACACCTAGGAGCCTTCTCAGTCTAAGTCCAACTCCAGAAGTGCTCCCGTGGTTAACCTGCCTACGCCCCCTGTGTCTCTGGGCTTATTTTTCAGCTTCCCAGTGCCACCAAGTCCTCCATCTGTCCGGGTCGCTCTCCCAGAGCAGGCTCTCCGTCACTCCCCCAGTACACACCATGGCCTGCGCCTGCCCTCTGCTGCACCAGGTATTCTCACTTCAGTTGGCACCTCAACACAGGCCTCAGCCGTCCCTTCCAGGATCCGCTCCTCTGTTGCACACAATCACAGCTCCTGCTCTCAGCGCGGCAGGCGGCTGCCCACAGCACCTCACCTCCCGAAGGCCCAGCCTGCACCACCAGTATCCACTCTGCTCTGCCGGGGTTGGGGTCGAACTCCCTCACAGGTGGTCTCTCTGGTGCCCTCATGCCACCTCTCCAATGTTCTCACCCCCCCTAGACCTGCCCCGCAAGGAGCCGTCACTGGCGAGGCTCGCTGGTGGCCATCTTTGCATCTACTGGTGCGGAACTCACCACTCTGAAAAAACACCTCCAGAGGAAAGCTCTCACTGCACAGCCGTTGGGCCCCCAGGCAGTCCCCTCAGCTACCCGGCAGTCCGTCCGTCGATCGATCGATCGATGCAATTTTGCAGTGATATTGACAGGATATTACTGGGTAGCCGCGGGAGTTCCAGGATATCGCCTCCTCATAATATGCCCACTGACCACACCCCCGGGTTTTAACATTTTTAAAGAGATTATAGGGTTTCATTTGGAGGAAAGTTTTAAACTTCCAAAATCTACTCCAATATCTGCAATTGGTTATGAACTTGGTTTATGTTCATTGGAAAGCAGAACCACTTATCAGATAAAATATGAAAAAAAGCTGTCATGTAACTGATCTGGTGGTAGTGTGCACTAATGTTCTCAGTAAAATTATATCATAGCAAAATCTTATTAAAATACAGTTAATGTTAAAAAGGTATTATACAGGGATGACTGGTTGAGTACAATAGATGAATTCCAAAGACTGGGTGCTTTGGCTCCATATTTAACTAGATACCCTAACCGACATATTCTAAGAGTAGTATTTTTTATTCAAATTGAATCTGCATTTAACAAAGGAGCTACATGCAAGATAAGGACTGTTAATTTGGGTCAATGAATCCTGTCCCTTTTGCAGTGATAAATCTGTAAAGAAAACTGACAATGTCCAGTTTTACAAGGGAAGCTGTCAGTCTTTTTTTTTTTTATAAAATACTTGTGCTGGAGACATTCATATGGCATTGATGAGGAAGAATTTCGGAAAGCATGCTTATCGGGTAGATCGATCTCCATGGTCATAGCCATTGCTGGGTTTTTAGATTTTTTGCACCTTGGAAATCTTACAATGTAAATTAATGAAATAGGAATAAAAGTATAAATTTCTTTTTATGCAAGTAATTTGGAGAAAGTGAGATTAGATTTGAAGTCGTGAATTGGATAATCAATTGTGAAAACTTATTTTCAATGTGTTTGTATGAAATGTTTAAAATTCATTGTGCACATATATTTTTCTTATTCCTTTTTAAAGGTCAAAAGTTATTTAACTAAGACCAATAAACAAAAGAGTAGCGCAGATGGTCAACCTATTCCAGAACTCCAGCAGTCTTCCGGCATCCACCTACCTCTGCCTCTTAGGTCTCAGGCCCGCCTCCATTTATTTTGTGCCAGAGACCAGAGCCCAGATGAGAACCCTACAGTAGCTTCTCAGGAGTCAGTGGTCACAATACTTGGGTGATATTTCGGTTGTCCACCAGGTGTCAGACTCAGTTTTGGACAATCTCTCTTGGGGTAATAGCAGAATCCTCATGTTGGTGGTCACAAACACTTGTTTGAGGGGGTGGGGGTCCATTGTGGGAACATGCATGTGAGCGGCCATTGGTCCCAAAGGGAGAGTCGCTGTCATATCAATCTGATGGAGCTGCGAGCAGTCAGACTAGCACAGACGGCCTTTGTACCCTCCCTCCAGCAAAAACATGTCTCAGCGCTGATGGACAACAAGCAATGGTGTGTGCAGTCACTGTCCCTATGTAGGTATGGTTCTCCAGAACGGGTTGGCAGACGCTTTGAGCAGGCAGAGTATGGCTTCTCACACGAGTAGGAGATTTGCCAGGAGATGTTGGAAAATCTTATTGAGTATGTACTTTACTGAGAAATATAAAGTAGATGGACTCTGTTTTTTAGTTCTATTTTTTAACTGTGAAAGGTGGTTCCTAAAGGAACATTTCTTTTGTTGTTTTTGGATGTATTTTTTGGCAGGAGAGCTAAGAACGAAAGGTGGGGGGGGGGGGATGAGGGAAGAGGAACCAAACACCAATATGGAGGGGTAGGTGGACAAGGGAAAATGTTGGCATGTGTTATTTCTATGATATGGGGTAGTGTTTCTCATGCTCCTTGATTACAGCAGTGGTGGTGGCTCTTGGGGAGGAGAGATTGCATTAGCTGATGCCATTTTAAGATAAATAGTTTTTCTAAAAGTATGTACTGTGTACTAGACTGTTAATGGATAATGAGTAGGAATAGGTGTTGGAGCTGTGGAAGGGAAATTTTGAAGTTGAAAGTTCCTAGACCAGTAGAAAATGCAGTACTGTCCGCGAAGCAGAGATCTTATGAAGTACGGACGGGTTCTCGGACACGTCATCATGCAGCACGCCAGCGTATGGTCATGTGGCACTGTCCGGAAGGTCTGCTATGAAGTCAGATGTGAAACTAGTTGAAATAGTTGCAAAAAGTGAATATAAGTGTTAAAAATGAATCCAGAAGGTGGGAAATGGAAGAGTTTTAAGGTGACACTTTGTAAATGGGACACAAATATTGCTATATTGGGTAATGAACAAGTTACTTAACTGTAACTGTTGTTCTCCAGCATGGGTCTGGCATGGATTCACATGCTCATGAATATTCCCCGTCAGGCTGGGAATCCTCGGTAAATAAAAAAATCAGTTTTTTTTTCGATCCTTTGTCCTGTCGACCCTATGGTGTCGATCCTTTGACTGGCAACCTCTTTCTACTAGTAACCAATCACTGGTCTCTGGGTCATACTGCCCCCTGCCAATGACTGCCCTCTACCTAAGCCCCTCCTCTGGCAACCATCGTCAGATTTGGTATCACGTAAAGTGGCAGTAGGCTCAAGAGAAGAGCCGCAGAGGGGTTGGAGGGAGGTTTCGCATGTGAATACATGTCAGACCCATGCTGGAGAACAGTTACAGGTAAGTAACTTATTCCTTCTCCAGAGTGGGGACTGGCATGGATTCACATGCTCATGAATACAAGAATACATAGCAGTACACGCATGCACAACCACGGAAGGTGGCAAGGCTCAACATTAAGCATTTCAACAACTCAACATTAAGCATCTCTTACCTCCTCACCAGGCTCACCGTCAAGCGAACAGGTTGCGCAGCACTGCCTGGCCGACTCTGGACTCCTCCCTGGAATCCCGGTCGACGCAGTAGAATCACGTGAAGGTGTGTGTCGACCTCCACGTAGCAGCCCTGCATATGTCCAACAGGGGCACACCAGACAAACGCCGGATTAGCAGCAATCGATGTGGTCGGGCAACGGTCTGTTTGCCAACCGGTGACAGTGCATGATGCAGCCGGAGAGCCATCTGGAAATTGAAGCCTTCGAGAGGGCCTTCCCTTGGTTCACAGGTCCAAAGTTCACAAACAGCTGTGATGCCTTCCGAAAACTCTTTGTGCGGTCCACGTAGGACTTCAGCATTCTAGCCACATCCAGCGAGTGCAAAGTCCTCTCCGCTGGCGACGAAGGCGACAGGAAGAAAACGGGTAACACCAAGGGCTCGTTGAGATGGAAGTCCGACGGCACCTTGGGCATGAAGGAAGGGTGCGTCCTCAGCACCACCCTCGTCTTGTGGAATGACAGGTATGGAGGTTTACAGGAGGGTCTGGATCTCTCCCACTCATCTTGCAGAGGTGATGGCCACAAGAAACGCTGTCTTCCATTACAGGAACTTCAACGGTGCAGAATGTAGAGGCTCGAAAGGCGGCCCCATGAGCCTGGTCAGCACCTCGTTGAGCTCCCACGCCGGGGCCGGGGCCTTCACAAGCGGGAACGATCGGAACAGTCCTTTCATGAACTCCTTCACCAGGCGATGGGTCCATAGGGATGACCGCCCCGGAGTTCTGGTTTAGCGAGAGATAGCCGCCAGATGGATCTTGATGGAGGCATGCGCCAGCCCCGCCTTGGGCAGCGATAGTAAGTACGGCAGCACTTGAGGGGCTGTAATCTGCAGAGGTTTAATCTTCTGTGCACGGCACCAGACAGAGGACCTCTTCCATTTGTGTCCATAGCACTTGAGTCGAGGACGCCCTGGCCTTTGCAAGCACCTCCTTGCAGTCCGCCGGGATATCGTACCCTCCGAACGCTGTAAGAACCAGGCCTGCAAGTTCAGCTACCCTGGGTCATGGTGCAGAATCGTGCCTTCTTCCCTGGCGAGCAGATCTGCATCCGTCGGAAGCCTGACTGGAGGGGACGCTGATAATTCCAGATTGTCCGGGTACCATATTTGTCTCGGCCACGCTGGTGCGACGAGGATCATCCTGCACCGGGACCATCTGAGTTGACTCATGTGTCGCAGCAGCAACGGGGGTGGGGAGACGCATTCAGGAATAGTCTGTTCCAGGGGAATGAGGAGGCATCGCCCATGCTCCCCGGCCGGGTAAACCTGCTGGAGAACCTCCGGCACTTGGCATTCGTCGCCGTCGCAAATAGCTCCATCTGGGGACTGCCCCATCGTCAGAAAAGTAGATCCACTTGATCCTGCCGCAGTTCCCACTCGTAGCAGGAGCGCAGCTCCCTGCTGAGTGAGTCGGCGATGGTGTTCTTTATTCCTGCCAGATGGAAGGGTACCAGGAACATCCCTTGGGCGACGACCCAGTGCCACAGATCCTGCGCTTCCGATCCTGCGCTTCCTTGGATAGGGCTGGGGATCTGGTGGCCCCCTGCTTCCTGATGTAGAACATCGTGGTGGTGTTGTCGGTGAAGACCCTTACCACTTTGCCCTTGAGGGACAAACGACCTAAGGGCCCAGACACTGCTCGGAGCTCCAGGACATTGATGTGTTGTGACCTCTCCTCTGGGAGCCAAAGGCCTCTTGCGTGGAGATCTCCGGTGTGCGCCCCCCATCCCTTCAGGGAGGCGTCCGTTATCACCGTGTCCTGATGTGCCGGGGTCTGGAAGCCCATGCCCGCCGCTAGATCCGGTGGTGGGGCAACCGCACGCATCGCTTGGCAGAAAGTATCGTCGAGTGAGATCCTGTCTTCGAAGCTGCCCGCCGCCTGCATCCAACAGGCATCGAGGAACTCCTGCAGTGGTTGCATCCGTAGCCTGCATAGGCACACGAGGTAGATGCACAAGGACAAAATTCCAAGTAGGGACTTGCCCAGGATGGCCTTCGTCCTTTCCTCCGACGGCGAAGCCAATCGCGCCACTGTGTCAAGTCTGGCTCCAAGGAACAGGGCGTCTTGCGACAGCACCAAGTGGGATTTCGAGAAGTTGATCGAGAATCCCAGATCTGTGAGCAGTTGGACGGTCTTCGCTGTGTGATCGACGGCGAGTTCCCTTGACTTTGCTCGGATGAGCCAATCGTCCATGTAGGGGTAGACATGGATCCCCTTCAGGCGCAGCCGCGCTGCCACTGGTGCTAGGCACTTGGTTAACACCCTGGGCGCCGACTTCATCCGAAGGGAAGGGCCTTTAACTGATAGTGTCACCATTGGACCACAAATAGCAGGAATTTTCAGTGTCCTTTTAGAATGGGGATGTGGAAGTAGGCATCCTCCAAGTCCAGCGACGATAGGAAGTCGCCTTCCTCCAGCTGTCCCAGCACCTGCTGGAGGGTGACCATCCGGAATTTCTAGGACTTTATGTACTTGTTTAGACGACGAAGGTCCAGGATGGGTCGCCAACCGCCGGTCTTCTTCCGGACGAGGCAGTAGGGTGAGTACACTCCAGAGCCTCTTTGGGATGAGTTTGATGGCTCCCTTTCTTAGCATCGCCAGTACCTCCAGCAGCAGTTGAGGGATGTGGTTTTCCTTCCAGGCCATGGGTGGAATATGGGGACAGCTTTTTTTGAAATTCCAGAGTGTGCCTGCGGGCCAGGGCATCCAGCTCCCAACGGTCGGTGGAGATGGACTCCCACACGCTGACGAACTTCGCCAGCCGGCCTCCCACTGGGGTGCTCAGGTGGGGGCCTGATGCCAAGGCCGGTTCAATCCTGTTTCGTCGCGGCCTTGCCGCCTTGGCGGCGACGGGATCCTCTGGTCTTGCCTCGTCCTCTGTAGGCCTCCTGCGACAAGAAGCGGGCCGCTTGGCAGTACGACGAGGAACCACCGCTGAATCCTTTGGAGGCACCTTGCTTGCCTTCGGAGTTCTGAAAGGATGGCCGTAGTTGTTGAAGAATGCCCAAGGCCCGAGCCGTCTTGGTGTCTGCCTTGATGGCCTGCAGTGACTCGTCCACTGTCTTGCCAAACAGGTTGTTCCTGTCGAAAGGCATGTCCAGAACCCTGGTCTGCACGTCCTGGTGGAAATCGGTGGCCCTGAGCCAACCGTCCCGGCGAAGGCAAAAGCTGTTGCCCATCTGGCGAAACCTGGTGTCGATGTCCGTGGCCACCGTTATGGCGTGGTCCGAAGCCACCTCGCCTTCTTGTAGGATTTCCAGGGCTTCAGCCCTCTTGTTGTCCGGGAGGAAGTCCAGGAGCGTAGCGATCTTGAATCACAGTTCCCCGTCGTAGCGTGCCACAATCACAAGGGCGTTGGTCACTTTAATCGTCGCCGCTGTCAACAAGATGACCCATCGTCCCATGGCGTCCAGCATCTTCCCCTCGCCGTCCGGGGGGGTGTAGAAGTTGAGAAGTTGAGGCCGTCGCTCTGCGCCGATTTCTTCTTGGCCGCAGCGGAGACCACTGAATCCGGGGACGGCTGTGCTCTGAGGCATATAGGGGCAGAGTCTGGGACCCGGTACTTCTTCTCGTACCAGTCTCTTAGCGGGAGCCGTGGCCGGGTTCTTCAGGAGTGCCAGCCATTCGTTCCAGATGTCGTCCAGTAACGGGACTGAGAGGACAGTCTTCCTCTTGGCCTCCCGTCGCTGGCAGAGGAAGCCCTCCTTCTGTTCTTCGGGGCAGAACTGGAAGAGCTCAGATGCCCTGGTGATCATGGCGTGGAAGGAGCCAATTTCGTCAGGGGGTGGGGGAGGGCCGGGGCGGTGGTGATGGGAGGTCCATCCCGTCACACTGGTCGTCGCAGTCCCCGTCGTCGCAGTCTCCGTCCCCGTCGTCGCCATCCCCGTCTCATCCCTTGGAGGTGGGGATGGGGGTGAAGGCTGGAAAGGGGGGGGGAGGAAGATGGAATCGTCTCCGCTTGTTAGGTGGGCTCCCTGACGGCCCAGGCTCCGCTGGGTCGTCGGTGGGGGGTAAGGGCATCCTTGTCCTTATCTCCATACACATGGCCTGTATAGCCATCAAGATAGCTCCTGAATTGTCCCCTGGTATGGGTACCGGCTGCAACAGGGCCGAAGGCTGGGGCGTGTGGCCCTATCTTCATCGGCTCCCCCGTTGCTCTCTTAGTCGGCCTCGTCAGGATCCTTCCCGTGGGCTCTGGATTCTTTGGACTTCCTGTCCAGGATCCTTTGGACGCTAGCGAGGTGGTGTCCGTGTCCGTTATGTCTACCGTGCCCCCCTCTTTCTCCTGCAGGGGTTTCACGGGGGTCTTCGATAGGCAGAAAAGAAGATTCCCTCCAGGGTGGCAGGGAAACTCTAGCCCCTGGAGCCGTTTCCACTGGGGAAGCCTCCGTAGGTTTTGCCAGGGCCACCACGACTCCTTCAATCGAGGCCTTAGCCGGGTGAATCAGGGCATTCACGACCTTGGGCGTGCCTGAGGCCTTCACCTTGGGGGGAGGATCACTGCCTCGCTCCCCCTCGGCTGTCTCCGTCGGGATCAACCGGGGATTCTCCCGAAGCTTACCCGAGTTCTCCGACTTCCTCTTCACCGAGCCAGAGCGTTGGCTCGTGGTTGATGGTGTCAGTGATAATGCGCCCTTCCTGGCAGCCGAGGAGCCCGACCGATCGGCGCTCCCAGTGCCCGCGGACTCGCAGTGCTTAGCCTTTTGTTGGGCCCCCATCGCCAGAGTGCCTTCAAAGGTCTTAGAAGACCGCTCGGACTTCTTGCTCTCCTCACCTGCTGCTGGGCTCTTCACCTCCAGCCAGTTGGTGAGCCGAGTAGGATGATCCTTCATTGTCTTTTCAGACATGTTCTTATAAAACGCACAGTCCTTCCCCACGTGCGATTTTTCATTGTGAAGGCAGTAGAGGCACAGAGTGCTCATCCTCCTTAAAGACGTTCTGTAGTCTACATCCAGGGAAGCTCCTGAAGAGCTTGGATCCAACAGGCGTCATGCTTCCTTTGTCCTGGGCCATGTCCACGAGGGGTCGGCCTCAAAGATCTTCAGGAATCCTCTGAGAAGTGGAAACTCGACAAAAGGATGCCCTTGAGGGGCGTTGAAAAATCCGAAAACGGGTCCCCGTTGATCGGAAGTAGAATCGGTGGAGCTTGAGGCTCGATTGACCGAAAATAGAGTAAACTTCGAAAAAACGCAAAATGCAGTAAAAGCTCGAGAGCTACAGTGCGAGGACTCCCAACACTTGAACGTGCGGTAAATATCTGAAGATGGCTGCCAGAGGAGTGGCTTAGGTAGAGGGCAGTCATTGGCTGGGGGCAGTATGACCCAGAGACCAGTGATTGGTTACTAGTAGAAAGACAGTTCAGAAACAAAACTAAACCTGATTTTTTTCTTTACCGAGGATTCCCAGGCGGACAACGGGGAATATTCATGAGCATGTGAATCTATGCCAGACCCCATGCTGGAAATGTATGATATTAGTAAGTTGTAGGAAAATAGCATGCACTAATAAAAACCTATGAAATTCAAAGAAAAAACTTTGTTAAAAGGGACGTTATGGTTTCAAGTAAAACCAAAAACCCAAACCCAAATTTGGCAGTTATGGTAAGCTCAACAACCATAACGCGCGCCACCACCGTGCACTGCTAAGACTAACACCCAGGACATCAAAGATGACATCACATATCTGGCCCACTTGTTTTTGTTCATTGACATTTATATGTCAATGCCAGGTGGTTTTGTTCACTGGCAGAAGGAATAATACAATTGAAAAAGGTGCTATACATCTAGACGTTAACCTTGTCAAATGTTCTTTAAGTACTTTCCTTTGGGTTTGGTCTCAGCTCATGGTGCACATACATGGGGAAATGAGCAGGCCCCAAACACACAATTCATTTGTATACATGAAGATGAACTTTAATGTCATTAACATTTTCTGATGATGCAGTTTCTTTCTTTCTTACTTACTTTAGTTTCCCTGTATGTGCCTCTTATTTGTATGCATTGTGGTTCTTCATATGTATTGTTTGTTCCAGCACAGTGTTGTAAGTCTTGACTGGTTAGCTAGTTATTAAATGTTTAACATTGCTCAAAACTCTGATAAGGTAGCATTCATTATTGTACTATCCAAAATTACAAGATTATAAATAGAGTACTTCTATGGTGCATGCTGCAGTCATTGCCTATGTTTATATATGATTAGGTTTCTGTATTAACAACACTCCAATACAATGATTTTAGATGAGTACATTCTTTAATAGATTAAGTAGTTCATGATAGGTCTCCCGATCACCCTGACATCTTGTTACCAACAATATAAACACAACTTATTGTCGGGACTTTTCATCAAAAATTATTTCACATGTGATGTCATCAGAGATGTCATCAATGACATTTTTGATGTCATCTTTGATATCCTGGGTGTTAGTCTTAGCAGTGCACGGTGGCGGCGCGAGTTATGGTTGTTAAGCTTAGCATAACTGGCGAATTTCTGGGGTTTTACTTGAAACCATGACGTCCCTTTAACAACGTTTTTTCTTTGAATTTCAGTGAATATATATATTACACAGCCACAATAGTGGCTGTGTAGTTATGGTTAAGTTGCTAATCCCATAGGAAGAGCACTTTTTGGGCGGCTTATAACTTCGCTCCCCCTGGACGAATCCTCACCAAACTCTGCAAAAAAAAAAAATGTATGTGGCCCACTCTGAATTTTTTTACAATGTTTGGTGAGGTTTGGTCCAGGGGGGGCAAAGTTATAGGGGGGGGTCCCAAAATGTCTTTTTTTCCCCATAGACTGAATGGGGAAAAAAACTTTGCTCACTTTGCTACAGCCCAAACCGCTGGACGGATTTTCACCAAATTAGCAGCAGGAGAAGCGGCTTGGTCCCGAAAGCGTGATTTCGTAAATTTGGTGAAAATCCGTCCAGTAGTTTTTTTTTTTAAATGACCAAAAAGTAGGTCACAAAAAATGAGTGATATCTATTTCCGCTCCGCGGACACACTTCCCTGTTCGCTTCGTGGACAGGACACCGATTGGTTAATCGGCTTGCGTCATGTCCGCGGACATGCAATGTGTCCGCTGATTGGATGGTGAAGAGCGTGAAGTGCATCAGATTTTTGCAAACGCCTGCCATTTTGGATTTGCGGACATCTACATATTAAAAAAACACAACATTGCACTTGTCAAACTTATCAAATAATCTCTGGGGAGATGAGGGGTGATGAGGATGGGATGGGATATGGCCGCAAGAAGCAAAAAAACTGGTATTTTCTGTCGCTAAAGTCCGCTAACAGTCCTGTGAAAGTTCGGGGACACCTCTGCATTACTGGTTTGGAGAAAAGCAGTTCTTGGATGGCTTACAACTTTGGCGCCACCTAATGGAACTGCATGCAATTTTTCTATTATATTCCTGACATGATCCGGAATGAGTTTGCAAAGTTTGGTGGGATTCTGTCAAGAGGGGGCAAAATTAGAAGGGGGGGTCCCAAAATAATGTAAAGGCTTATAAATGAAGTGCCATTTGACGATTCAACACTTAATTTGGCAAACTGATAATAGATCTAGATATAAATGATTTTGCAAAGTTTGGTGGGATTCTGTCAAGAGGGAGCAAAATTAAAGCGGGGTCCCACATATTGTAAAGGCTTATAAATGTGGTGCCATTTGACAAATCTACACAAAGGTTTGCAAAGACATTATAGATCTAGATATAAATGTTTTCGTAAAGTCTGAATCGATTTTGTCAAGTGGGGGCTAGGTTATATGACGATTGTATGTGTATACATTTGACACTTGAAAAAAATAAAACAAGGCTGGATTTCCAGCAAACATGCGTAAGGAGCATTGGCAAGGACCTACAAGCATGGTTTTGGAAATGTGCCAGTGTTTTATTTTTTGACAAGTGTCATAATGTAGCTACAAAAAATAGCAGTATACCTTTAGTGACTGAGGGGTAGCCTGTGGCCATGGGCAGTGGCCAGATTGTTTGGGTCATGGAATAATCTGGACAATCTGGCTACTGGCCATGACCACAAGGGACAAAGCATAGGATTAAAGTGGCCATGTCCACCTGGGACTGGCTTTGTGTTAAAGATATTCGAAATTAGGATAGATTTGAAAGGGAAGAAAAATGTGCTTGGGGTAATATGGTCATAGGGTTCTCTTTTTGCCTTCTGCAGGCTGCAATGGAAAGCGAAGAGGGGCCCTGTATGGAACCCCCTGCCTTCCCTTTCCATGGTGGCCATCTTGGAAAAGGATTTTTTTTCCTACCCCTGGGACGCCAAAGACGCCCCGGTGTAGGAAGAAAAATCCTCTTTTTTAGTACCCCGGGTTCCCGCTTTGGGAACCTAGGCTGCTAATGGCTTTTATCCCCCCATTTCAGGGGCTGGAATGGGGGGATAATTGTCCAGAGACCTCGTTATCCACCCTTGCTTCGCTTGGGCTGATAACTTGGGCTGCTGGGCCGGTATCCACCATTCCAGTCCCTGGAACGGAGGATGAACGCCACAATAGTCCCATTAGCATAACACAAAATGCAAATGGAAATGTTGGAAAAACTTATGGAGTCTATGTACTTTACTAAGAAATATAAAGTAGATGGAGTCTATACTTTTTTTTTAGTTCTATTTTTTTAACTGTGAAAGGTGGTTCCTAAAGGAACATTTATTTTGTTTTTGGATGCATTTATTTGGCAGGACAGCTTAGAACGAAAGGTGGGGAGGTAAATGAGGGAAGAGGCACCAAAAACTAATATGCAGTTGCAGGTAGACAGGGGAAAATTTTGCTCGTGTGTTATTACTAAGGTAGGGGGCAGTGTTTCTCATGCTCCTTGATTACAGCAGTGGTGGTGTCTCTTGGGGAGGAGGGATGGCATAAGCTGATTCAATTTTAAGATAAATAGCAGTTTTGCTAAAAGTATGTACTTTGTACTAGATTGTTAATAGATGAGTAGGAATAGGTGTTGGAGCTGTGCAAGGGAAATTTTGAAGTTGAAAGTTCCTAGATCAGTAGAAAATGAAGTTCTGAACTGTCCGCGAAGCACAGATCTTATCGTGAAGTGCGTACGGGTTATCGGACACGTCGTCATGCCGCGCGCCAGCTTATGGTCATGTGGCACTCTCCGGAAGGTCTGCAATGAAGTCAGATGTTCGTAGACATTATGGTTAAGTTGCACTAATAAAAACCTATGAAATTCAATGAAAAAACTTTGTTAAGGGGACATTATGGTTCCAAGTAAAACCGAAAAACCCCTGAAATTCGCCAGTTATGGTAAGGTAAGCAACCATAACTCACGCCACCACTGTGCACTGCTAAGACTAACACCCAGGACATCAAAGATGACATCACAAATGTCATTGAGGACATCACTAGGACCCCATGGGGGTTTCAGCAGAATTACCACTGGCAGGTAATTGTCGATTTGGCCTTTTTTGGGCTGCATTCTGCTGGAGGTTTTTCCTCTGCCTTTCTTCCAAACCCGTAGTTCGGTGCTGTGATAATGCCAAGGTTACTCCGTTACCACTTCATTAACCATCATTTTTGGCCACACTGTCGAACTCATAATGAGGCCCACAGAGTGTTTGCCACTGATCGCATTTCCTCCATTCACCAATCATATCCTAGGAGACTTCAGAATTGGTGCCAACCACAGCTTCCTCAGGTGGAGATTCACCAGTTACTGCAGGTGAGAACTGAAATTATGCATGAATCAATTACCAATGCTCATCTGTTACACAGCGCATTTGTTTCCTGAAGATTTACAAATGACAAGTATGACTTCATCCTAATAAGAGGTAATAAAGCAAACATTCCAATCACAATCTTACACTTGGATTATCTTTTTGTCTGATACCAGAAAATAAGCAGTACAAATCGATAGTATGAAGGGGAGGAGCTTATGCTTCCGACCTGGGAAAGTGAAAACATTTGCACCATGGTGCATTTTACAAAACAATGTGTTTGCAATATACCATTACAGTAGGCACAAATCTTTGTCGGTGTACGATAGGTCTGGTCCGTGATCCATCAACTAAGCAAAACACTTTGTTTTTTATACAAAAGATGGCACAGAAACTTAGGTTAAATTATTTTAAAACAATTCAACTGTCAATCCTCAGGCAAAGCATAGGTTTCAAATATGTGCCCTTCAATCTGAACTAACTTTCTGATGGACGCCCCTGGCCTGTTGCACGTCACACATAGCATCAAAGCACCCACTAGGGTGATAATAGTGATTTGGCAAGCGTGCGCCAGAGAATTATAGGATTGTGTATAGGCGCTATATAAATAAACTATGTGTTTCAAAGCGCTTCAAGGGAGGGAACAAGGGAAAATATAATGACATTCTTACAGGCCATGAACAGTAAGGATGTGAAATTAACCATCATACTCGGCCTGATGACATTTCAGATAGCGCAAGCGCAAAGACATAGATAAAGAAGGGAGGGGAAGAGTGGGAATGAAATGGAAACAGACAGGCGACTACCGTACTAGGCTTGACGACATTTCTGGTAGAGCCTTAGAAAAACAAACAGTGATGGAGAGGGGTGCAGAAAGGGAGGAACAAAACAAGCGACTATCGTACTAGATAGTGCTGGGGGGAACAAGTAAGGGGAGGGGGAGAAAGGGAGGAACAAAACAAGCGACTATCGTACTAGATAGTGCTGGGGGGAACAAGTAAGGGGAGGGGGAGGAGACAGACGAGGTTGCTATCATACTAGGTCCAGGGCCAATTCTGACAAGAGTAAGGGCGAGGAGGCAAGAGCAGAGAGTAAGCAGTTAAAACGAGTGGAGAAGCAAGAGGGGAAACCAAATAAAATTTTATAAGTCAGTATTAACACAATGTTGCAAGCCAGGATCCAAGATGAAGATGGGAACAGCATGATTCAGGGCCACCATAAGTACAAGATGCAAAGGAAGTCCAGCATGAGAGTTGAGAAAGGTGGTCCACAAAAGTCAATCCAGCATTGGCCACAAGACTTTGACACATGCAGAAGTAAGCTGGAGGGGGCTGGGGGAGGATAAGCAGTGTAGAAGAATCAAGCAAAAGAGGAAACACTTGTGTGTAGGAAGGGGGGGCACAAGGGAACATCACAGGGGGATTAGAGGGGGAGGGGATGGCCTGTGGGGACAGAGGGAGTAAACACATGTTGGTGCATGCTTACCTGCTGCCTGAGCAGGGAGTCGGGCGCTGGGTCCTCCCGGTCCAAACAAGACTTGCCCTTCACTTCGGACGCCCATGCGAGAGACACCCTTGATCTAAGAGTTAAGAGTAGGAAGGAAGAGGCAGGGCTAAGAAGGTGGGCGGGATTTAGACCAGGTGATCTAGATCCACTTGCACCTGCTCCCCATCTGCCTTTGTTGAGACTGCCTCAGCAATTTCAGGGATATAACAAGAGAATGCATTGCAGACTTTCAATGCACAACAATAAAAAATGCTAAATAATTGAAAAACAAGATTTAATTTATTTGCTTTACAGGTATAGAAGAACAATATTCTACATGTATTCACCACTTAGGCACAAAGGAGAACAGTGCCATTCAATGTGACTGCTCCAGTATACCAGTGCATTAATTTGCCCAGTCCTGTGTGCAAAACCCTCTATTTTGCACATGTAATCTTGGCAAGAACGACCATTTCACTAACCATATTTTATTTAGTCAATGAGATTGGTAGTCTGCCTCTCCAAAAGTGTGATGCCGCTCTACATCAGTGCTTTAAGCATTTAAAGTATTAATGAAGAGGAGAATGAACACTGGAACTGAATAGTACAGAGTTTGACAATTCATCCATTCTTTTGAAGTTAGGTGGTGGATCGTCAATACTTTTTAAAGGGAGACTGCCTTCCTGCAAGACCCACCCACATAATAGAGCTGCAGTAATGTATTTTATAACCACAATATAACATGTAAGGGCTGTAATATGAAAGGCAGTGGCATAAAGTAGTAGAGCAAAGCTATACTGAACACACCGTTCCTATGTTGTGGTACCTGACTTTAAGAAAGCAAAATGCAAACTGACGTACATCGTAACCAATGACGCTGCTCAATCAAAACATCCCTTCAAGTAATCCAGTGCGTTTAAATTATTAAACACGTGTGAACTTAGTCCCAAAGGGTAGTGGTGAGCTTCACAAGTCAGCAAGACCGGGGTTGGACAACGGATGGGGCAAAAGACAAAGGTGGTGGTGAGGCAGACCAACTATGGCGAAGGTCAGAAGTAACGTGGAGACAGAGGACTAGAATCACAAGAGTCCAAGTGAGGGTGATGGCGGTTGAGGGGGGAAAACAAGCCTTTAGCAGGCTACAGAAGGAGATGGAAGTCGTAGTGAGTAATGGCTTCAGAAGTGAAGTTCTAGACCCAACAGACTACATAAGAAACAGCCTCCTGTAGATATTGGAATATCTTGCCATGGTAACTCATTTGAAAAATGCCCTCACTTCTGGTGTTGCATGTACCTCCAGTGGTTTCAAGTTCCTTTCTATCATAGCCTGGTTGAAAGAATTAGCCATGCAGATGAAGCAAGAAGACTTTTCTGCGCCCAAAGGAGGCCAGTGAAAGAAAAGGGGGAGGGAGGTAATGTGGTCTGATTTTTTATCACAGATGAGCTGAGCAGCAATTAGCAGAATATCGTTGAGATATGCAAGTGGTAGCTGAGGGACTCTTGGTGCTACAACAAATATTCTGGAGGCGGGGCAGGGGGTGATGGAAGTGGTGCATTAGGTTTTATAAAGCAAAGTTTTAACTTTGAGATATGCACAAGGTCAACTTTGAGATATGTTGTTCAACATGTAGATGGAAACCAAGAATGAAGCCTAGAGACTTCGCTGAAGGGGGGATAGTTGGGGATGTCCAGTGAGGCTGCAGAGGTGAGCCAATGCCGATTATTGACAAAGGGAGCTATTGAAGGGCTCTAATGAAATGGTCTTGAGGAAAGATGTTGCACCATCCATCGCTTACGGATGGCAAGGCAGGATATTTACCATGATGACAGCAGTCTCTCTTGGGTAGCCTGGTAACCAGAATAGCCAGCAACCGAGTGCACGTATTTGGTAAAAAGGATTCCATTTGCATGTGCTGTGACGCACTTCAGTTTTAAAGAACTACCACTGCGGAACATTTCTCCATGTCTCTATCACAGTGGATAAGGTGCAGAGCAATGTCAATATTTGCAACAGTGGTCGAGAAGTACCAGTAAGCAGTCCGCACCATCCTTCGAAATATAAAATACCTCACCTAACAACTGAAGAGCTGCCATATTAAGGATGCTTCTCTGGCTATATCCCAAATGGTAATAGCAGAAGTGAGTGTTGGAGTGATTATAGAGAAGTGGGTTACCACTTTTCTTTTTAATAACCACACCAAGGACTGGTAAGCTTTGTAACAAGTCTCAGGTTGGGCAGGTCCAAAGGGTTCCATTTTCTCTTTCATTGCAATAGGTGCAATTCTGCCACTTTTGATGCATATCAGAGATACCTTGCGGTACAGCAGTGTAGACATTTAGATGATCAACACTTTACAGCAAAACAAAAGCAAAGCTTTTTGGAAGCTTGTCGGGAACGGTTTTATGAGAGTATGATCCTTGGGGGGAGGTTGGGGAAGGGGGAGCGGTCGGCGAGAAGAGGGAGAGACAACAGAAATGCATATGACTTTTTTTTTAGGATTAATTTTGAGGACGTTTGCACCACGTTTTTTAAACCTGAGGGATAAGCTCCTTGGCTCTTGATTTTTCTCATGTGGAGATCGAAGAGTTTTCTGACACTAGAAAGTCGAAGCTGGTGGTGGAGGAATGTTTAAGACATTTAAGTGTGCATTACCAGATATGTTGATCCATTTAGCTGTGGTGGCACTTGCATTGTGGATTATGCAGGTTTCAGAGGTGAGGATGGTTTTGCCAGTCAAGTTGATATAGTAGGGCCAGTTATTGAATATTCAAGTTTTAATTGCCTCTTTCTTTTAACAATATTACCGGCTTGGATAGGCATGCGAAGGTAGAGAACAAAGAATAATCGTGGAGGCTATATGACAGATGTAGAAGTTGTTGCAAATGGAAAGGTGTTTCAGTTCCTGTGTAATTTACTTTTCTAGGTTTCCTGAAATGTGGCAAATCTTCAACATTCAGTTGGGGGGGGTGGGTTTAAGAGTAGGAGGAGAACAGCAGGGTGATCTTCTGATGAAAAGAAAGTCTAGGGTTCCTAAGGTAGAGAAAAAGCAGGCACTTCAATGAGGTTGAGTATCACAGATATGGTTGCTGGAGCTTGAATGGTCTCAATGGTGGGTGGTGTGAGGAACAAACCAGTTAGCGTACAATTGCAGACAAGGTCTGATAAATGGCCGCCAGAGAAGGCTGTTGCTGGAAAGAAGGCAGCAAGGTTTCTGCTGGGCATCTCAAAGCATTTAAAACACAATACATAAAGTCTTGTAGGTTGTGAAGTCAGGAATCAACAAACCAATTAGCTTTGAAAAAGTCCTCTGGGTGAAGCACGTGTCGGCAAAGGCACAGATAATGGTATTCTCCTTTAGTACCTTTTTTTGGTCTACAAATGCTTAAAGGAAAGATTTCATATCTTACAACCTCTACACATCTTTGTACGTTGTTATAAACAGCCAGGTATTTTCAAGGTTCTTTCCACAGACTTCTAATCAACCATAAGCAGAGGGTCGCTACCTGGCAAGACACGCTGCAGGACATTGTTTTCATATGTTCCTATAGAGGCCAGGCCCAGGGACTTGCGGGTTCTGCCTCATACACAGTCTCTTACATATGCGTTTCCTGCCGCTGGATGAACGTGGAGGCAGATCAGAGGTAGCTAAAGTTCTTAAGGAGTTGAAGCAAAGGACAAAGAACTAGGATGGTGGAGTGAGGTGCAAACAGAGAAATGGAAGGATATCAATTCTCCAAGCCGAATCACATGCTAACTAGCTGTCAGAAAGAGTAGGTCTCACCCTCCAAATCCAGCTGAGAAAACTGTCAAAGGGAAGACTTCAGTCAGCCTTTGTGTTGCAGGGTGAGCAAGTAAGGGACATATGGGCATTTTAGATGTGATACACAGGAGTCAACAGCTACCAAGCAGAGCCTGGCACCACGGGGAAGTTATGTCCAGCAGAGAATTAACAGTCTGCATAGGAACGGAAAGACCCAAAAATATCTGGGACATGACCAAGGAAGGTTGTAGAGAAATAGGAGAAAGCAAGTGAAATAACACCAAAAGGGTCCCAGACACAGAAGTATTGCAGACCATCTACAAGGAATGGGAGATGGGTAGACAGAATCTGAGGAGGAAACGTAGAGCTAAGTCTAGAAGGGCTCAGCATTAATCTGGTCAGGAAGACCTGTACCAGAACAGGGACTGATGAGTACAGTAAACCGTGGAAAGCAGAGAATTATCTAAAATAAGAGGGATGCTTCCTATTTGTTTAAGATTAAGTATACTTTGGCCATGACTGCTGCACACTGTCATTGCCGTTTTTACATTGGAAGTGTATCCCACTGTTAATGTAGACATTAAACATGCCTACACATTTAACAACTTTCTTTTTCTGAAGCAACTCATCAAGTGCCAGATCAAGTGCAAAGGATCCACATGAAAATGTTGACCATCTCTTAAATGAGTGATTGCACATCTGTGCATACTTAAAGGAATTCTAGAAAGGAGCAGCACACTGAAGAGATTACTCAAAATGTTACGTTGCCCGACAAAAGGCACAGCCAGGTTCAAAGACTAGGCGTTCACTTTTTTAAATAGAGTTGTAGGTACGTTGCATTACAGCCTTTGGTGGTCCATAAACAGAAGTATACATACCTCAAAAGACACTCAAATATTCCTTCTCAATCACAAAAATGTTAACACATACCTTTGCTGTCATGTTAGAGAGACACAAGAACATAATTGTACATACAATTCCAGGTTTGGTGTGAATCATATAATAAATGATTTATTCAAACATTAAAAAACATTTTCAATGAGCTGATTCTTTTAGGTCAATGCTGATATGGGAAGCCACAGACAACTAAAGGTTCTTCTCCATTGCCAGTCAAAAGAATACTAGATTCCTCTATTCAGCTGTTGATTACCTGGCAGATTTTAAGATGAACTTTGACAAACCTCTACTTGTCACAGGGCAACACTATATTCAATACCTGCTAAAACATTCAGACATTGTTAAAAAGAAAAACATACAGAAATAAGAAACCAATGCACCAGTTGACTTCAATTTGAAGTAGCTACTATGGGCACAAATGGACCAATCACTTTTTAATCTCAGTTGAGAAATATGCTGGCAGTCTGTTTTCATGTGTTTAATGCCTCTGTGCATGCATGTGGACACAATACTCACTTGTTGGACCATCGCTAGGCTGACTCATCAGACATACTCTGCCTATACAATTTCAAGTGCCTTGCAAATCCTGCTAAAGGATTAAGAACCACCAATGAATGTTTAATCTGGCTAGTTCGCTGGATGCATCTGGACATGCAATCTGAGTGACTTTCACACCAAGAGATTGACTTCCATGGCCAGATCAACAATGGCTTGGATGGTCTTAATACCATAACAGTGTGCATAGGTGTATGGATCTTCTGAGTTTCAATTATGTCCTACACTTTACCAAATTAGTTCATTTGCTGGGCACTAAATTATAAATACAACACCACAAAAACAGCACTGTCATCGTATCAGATTGGTTTGGGATTGCAATGTGCAAAGTCAGCATATATTTATGCAAATACTATTTCTAGGGAGGGCAATTCTGGGTATTCAATGACCACGCAAAGGTTTTGAGGGACAGTAAAAGAGTGGTTATTGATGACGTTTGGCATGATTTTAGCAGTGCGAGGAAAAGTGCTGCTATCTAAACCCTGCAGGGTGTAGAGATTTTCTGTGAATTTTCAATTATCTTCATAATGCTTACTACATGGTACCTTGCACTATGAAGGGCATGCTCAATTGGTTAGTGTCCATAGTCAACAATCACTCCCTGCAGAGATAACTTCTGCAATGCAGTTTAGCTGAACTATGTAGACAGAAGTGGGTTTTAAACCTATACATTAAAAATAAGCTGCTAAAAATATTAAACTTTTTCTCCCCTTCCATATGGCCAGTTTCTTCGTTGGTTTTAAGTAAGTTAAAACTGAGCCATTTACTGTAGGTTGCCTACAATTCGCAAACACCACAGTAACGTTATTTAATAATTTATTATTCAACTGCCTGTAAATCGTAACCTAAGTAGTGAATATTTTAATATAATATATATTGTATGAAAAAGCTAAAAGCACAAGTGCTTATTTCCCGTCTCCTATCCTCCCAACCTGCCCGCGAAAATTGAGGGACTTGTGAATTTGGAATGCATTTTAGCCCACCCTTTTCAAATGCCTGTGGACAGGAAATACAAAGTGTACAAATGCTTTATGTTATTCTTGTAATCACGCCTCTTCAATGAAATTACTGAGGACCACAGACTAAAAGAAAGAAAATGATGAAAGGGAATTTACAGCAATCATTTATCTTTAAAGATCAAAACAGGTCACTTCATAGAAAGACTGCAGGACTGGTAAACATTTGTGTCTAAAAACAAAGGGATACTGAAGTTGAGGGTTTGCTGGGAGGAATAAAATAGCTTGTAGTAACTGGCCCGGTATGAGAGCTACCATGGAATAAATTAGCACAAAAACATAAGGAAGTCTTATAACTGTTCACTGTTACAGACGTAATCCACAAGATCAGTTACTTTTAAAAGTTCATCTTCATCTTCCTCTGGTGCCAACACATCATGCCCACTATCAGTCCCATTTGGCGCCAAGCTCGTGTTGGCTGTCCTGTCCTTGGGGGCTTGACTCTTTGCACTTGGTTTACTAATCAAGTTCTCAATAGTTTTCCCAGGGCTTTGTCCGTTGGTGGAAGGCAAGTCAACAAGACTGTAGTCCAAAGGGCTTTCTACCTTGCCAACATTGTCAAAGTCATCGTCATCGTCACTCTCTATGCGGTACGAAGACTTCTTTCTGCCTTCATTATGTGAAGGCGGGACTGCAAGCTTTTCTGCAGAAGCAGTTTTTTCTTCAGCCACATTAACAACCTTTTCAGCTGACTTCTCCTGTTCCTCATCCTCATCATCGTCATCTGTTTCTATGCGATTAAGTCGTTTCCGGATGCGAATGCCATTTGCATGTTCCAAAGGTTCCTCATCTGAACTCCTGATACATTTTTGAAGGGCATTTATTTTTCTTTTCTTTAATACTTCATTATCAGAATCCTTTGAAATGCTTCCTAAAGAAATAAGACAGTAACCAAATTCATCAATTACAAAATGTAAAAAAAGAAGTCAGTAGTCAGATTGCACTTAACCCCATGCAAGTATAGAGTTTACACTCAGATCGAAGATGGCACCGCACAGTATAATTTTTCCATCATTTTGCTGTGCTATTCCAGTTTATACAAAAAGTGCATTTAAGTATCTAATACAGCCAAAACATGCCCCAATATGAAACATGTATCTGGGCACGGACTGAGTGGTCACCAGCTCTGGGAACGATTGTTAAGTTCTGTTGTTGTAGGTCAAGCCCTTTAGGGAGACCTTGTGTGTAAAGCCCCGCCTTTTATCTGCCCAATGGAAATATGCAATCTTGCTATCAGTGCAGTGAATCTAAAACATTGTACATTGTATTTGAGAACAGTTTCAAATAGCCCATGTAAACAAAACATTGGGGCATACTCCTAGTTTAAGTCTCAAACTGTCTCAGTTTTACATATTTATTGATTCAGTTCCGATTTTCTAAAGCAGCCAATTCCTTACCTGTGGCACTCTTTTGGCAAAGCCTATATGGGGGGCATAGTATAAACTGTGTACATATGTATGGTAAATTAGCTTGTAGATCTAATTTACTGATCTCTTTATAACGAGAAAACCTTTCCAACCTTCGCTTATTGGATTCAAACAGGTCCTAGCCCCCTTTAGCCAAGTAATTTATTTTTATTGCACCATTTTTTGTAATTTCTACATGGCACAGACCTATTTTGTGCAAGTGACAACATTCAAAAGACAAGTAACAAAGTTTACTATCTTTGTTATGGAACTTTGGGAATTAACAGCCAGGGCTCCTCTCCACCAAGTAGTCTAAGGTTTTCATAATAGTCTTACTGTTGTTTCAGTCCTCGTCCTCAAATTGGTTCCAGTTTACAAAGATCCAGCCAGGGAATAAATCCTGAAATCTTTCAATGCCCATTCTATGTTCCGATTATGTATATAAATAGTTTATTTCGACAATAGTCATAAAACTTACAACACATATCAAAGGTTCCACTTAAATAAAATGCAGATCCAGGATATGATTTTAAAAGTCAAAGAGAGATAACACATAAAATAAACAGAGCCAATGGATACATCAAGTTGAGTCAAATTAGCTGTTCTTAGTGCAGAGTATAAAAATTAACCATCTTCCACGATCAACAATATTCTAAAACAATCCTAGGTAGTTTGGTGTCCCATGGAAATATTGACCAATAATCAACAGCATACAAGCTACACAATTGTCACAACTCTAAATGGTAAACACTTACATTAAATCAGGACTTAAAATTCTGATTTTAAAATGGAGAAAGGATACTTTTATACTAGAAGACTGGTTATGTATTTGCCATCATATAAGCAGTTATTTTCTTCCAGGCACATCTCATGTAAGAGAGTATGTGGCTTTCTTTCAATAGATTGTCTAATTGCATGCCATCAGCTAGTGACTGTTAATATGTCTTATCCTCCTGGATCAGTAACGGCTTCAACCACCAAGACCGCAAATCAGGATTATACGAGGCAGATAGACATGTGGTTCCATTCTAGTATCCTGCAGATTCTAATTGAGAGAAAAAAGAACCCCACTGTCAATTCTCTGAAGGACTGGGCTCTTATTCTGAACAGTGCAGGACAATGGGCAACAGGCAGCTTTACTGGCCCTGTATGTATCACATACACATACACTATTTGGTGCTGGATTTACTACGGCTCACTTGTCCAACGTGTGGTGCAAAGTTTTGTCTCTGAACCAGCAAGACATGTAATGAGCTTGCAATACCAGTGTTGGGAAATACCTCTCAGCAATTTTCCCTCGATAGTTCTACGGACCCCAAAATGTTTTCCTTTTACTCATTTTGTTATGGGGAAACTGATCTTTCCTTCAGACTAACAGTACTGGCAAAAAGAAATTCCTTTTTGTCCTTTACTTTTTGTAACTTTTAACATTGCACTTAGCCTCTTACAATGCAGTGCAATGGGGATATTTTGTATCACCCGAGTCAATTACACTTGGGATTTCTGGGTATTTTTATATGTTCTGTGAGAAACCAGAGGGTATTCACACTCAGATTTTCCATGGATCCACTGCGCAGGTGGCCAGGGAAAGGCCAGGGGTGGACAAGGAAGGGAGGATCTCCTGAGTGGAAGGTCCTTGGAGACAGGGAGTAGGGGGCCCTTGGGTGAGACATGCTATCCCCCTTTTCCTAATAACCCACCCAATCCTTCTCCAACCTTTATTGGTTATTGTAAACCAGCTTTCCTTATTTTGTCTGTCATGCCATTCAAGTACTGGGACGAGGAAGAGACTAGGAGGCATACAACCACACCAGTCTGGTATGGAGACGAGGAAGAGAGCCTCAGAAGACTACCACACTACAGAGATCAGGCATGTCATACTAATAATCCTAATTATAATCAGGCAATTGAAAGAGGACTCACACCTGCATCTCATTCACACAACACAGGCGGGAACACAGAAGCACAGAGTGGAGGGAGAGAAAGGCGAGACACCGCTGCGAGCCGGTGGATGCAGAGCTGCCGTGTGACGAGGGTCAGAATACCAGGGACTGCAGAGGCTGGCAGTCCTAACTTGGACAGCGTGAGAGATCTCTGGCATTACTGCAAGGCAAGAGAAGGATGCATGCGGAGGGGCCTGCCTTCTGATGAAGAGAAAGAGTGCTTGTTGTCCCACAGCCTTGGGAGCGCCAGTGTATCTCAGGGGCAGAAGAGGGAACCGTGAAGCCAACAGAGTTGAAGAGAGTCCAGCGTGGTATGCGAGAAGGCTGCAAAGGAATCCGGTGAGTTTCAGAGACCAGGAAACCCGGTGTGAAACTGACCGCGAGCGCTATGAAGGAACCAATGATTGTGCAAGGTATTCAATGTAGTGGAGTGGTCGCGTGGGTCTGAAAGAAGTGGAACACATTCTCAAAAACATCCGTCTGAACTGTTTAATGAATTAACAATCACGTGAAGTATTAAAGGGACCCTACACCTTGAGAAAAGGAAGAGGGCAGTCCTGGGAGGTTCCAACTTGCAAAATAGACATTTCAATGGTGTAAATAAAAAGAAATCTTTATCGATCAACCTTATAAAACATACAAACCTATTTTGAACATTGAACTGAATATAAAGCAGATGGCTAATTTTTCCAAAAACTGAATTGAATGCAGGTCAACCATCAGAAGGTGAAAACTAGAAATCGGCAATCTTGAGTCTACTCAAACTGTGAATTATTTTGAACTTGGGGAAGGAAACCCCAGCATTTCTACTGTGAACTATTTTTAACTTGGGAAGGGAAACCCAGTGCTTCTGTTGTGTACTGCCTTCAACCTTGGGAAAGGAACCCTGGGTCCTGATTCAAACTATTTTCCCTTTTGTCTATGAAGGATAATTTTGAGACTGTTCTGAAACTACTTTACACTTGAGAAAGGGGCAGAACTTTGGGATAAACACGGTTTTCTTTTGGTTGCTGATATCCCTACACATTGTATAAAGTTAATTGTGAAGGCAAGTATAGGTTTTGGACACAGACAGGTTCTACAGTTGAACTCTGACTCAGATGTTCCTTAGTTTTCCTTAGGTAGGGAAATCCCACCTTAGACTTGAATCGGTTTGCGTTCTTCTTCACGATGCCTTTACAGTTCCTAAAGACAAGCTGGTAGCAGCAATTATATTTTTTACATTGTTCTATTTGTAGTGTGCACATTCGTGTTTACCACGTTATGGCCACTAAAAGTAGCTATTGTCTTAAAACGGACACAACACGAGATTGTCGCTTGCTCTTTGGCCATACTGTTTGACCACCTTCCTGCCCTGTCAGGTCAGGAAATCCCATACAAGGTAATGTACTTGCCCGGGGGAAAGCTGCTTTCGTGAGCCAGTGATGGCAGACTAAAAATCCAAAGAAGACCGTGTCTGGCTCAGTGAAGCCATGTTGGACTAACTGATCTATGAAGGTCCTGATCGGTGCCTCAACCCCTAGACTGGTGGGACCGACTAGCCTCAATTAATTCTTGAGGATCCAGCCGTCCTGAGCCTTCGGAAGTGTCCCTGGACCACCAAGTGCACTTATAAGCTCTCCAGTGGGCTACCTCGCTAGAACCTTCACCACTGGAACTTTGGTACTCTCCAGATTTTGGCGCAAGTTGCCTTCCTGTCGAATTTCAGCCTTCCAGCTTCAAAGGATCCTGCTCTGGAAGGTCTTCTTCAACCGCGACTGGAAGGATGCCTGGCGTCACCTGTGTGCAATGGCCATCTCTGGAACTCCGCTTCCCCAGTCTTTTGAAGTGTCCTGAAAAGGTTGGTGCTACCTGCATTGCTCCACCATAAAGGGTAGGACTCAGCACCTGGACCTCACCGGAAGAATCCTTGCACCCACAGCTCTTGGGCATCTCTATTTGGAACCAACGACAAAATAATAAAAAAATACCGATTTTATTGGGGCCCCCCCACCCCTGTTTTGTTGTAAACCCTACCCCGACTCCCTCCGTGGCCATTCTATCCCTTTCCTATATATAATTATATAATATATATATATATATATATATATATATATATATATATATATATATATATATATATATATATATATATATATTTATTTATTTTTTTTTTAAAACAGCTTTGTTATATTTTCATTTGTTATTTTAAATTTTGTTATATATTCACTGTATACCATTCTTCCATTTCACTGCTTTTTGATCATTGAATCTTAAGATAGAAACAGATTTTTTACCTACTAGTAACTTTTTCATATTTTCTCTGGAACATTCACGAACACAAGAACTCTACCTACATTAGACACTTTCTGGGAAGAAACATTTTGACTTTGGGCACACGCCCCCGGCTCCCCTATTCGTAGGGTTTGGACTTGAATTAGGGCATATTTCTTGTGACTTGGTTACATCTCACTGCATCACTTACTTATCTTCTTTTGGTCAAGTTCTCCAGCATTGGCTCTTTCATGGACTCGCATGCTTTTAATATTCCCCGCTGACAGGCTGGGAATCCTCAGTAACATTTTTATCACTGTGGTTGTATATATGTTTATAATTGAATTTTGTGTAATATCACCTGCTTGTTTGGTTCCATGTAATAATGTCCCCTCAAAAATATCGCCATGAAAATAAATCGCCGAAAAATTGCCATTTTTTTGAGGGGACATTATTACATGGAACATGCGGCGGACACCCCTGCAACCCCAAACACTTATTTTTCAAGGGGCGCCAGGGACACCCCTGCAAGCCCTGTCCCTATATATATGGTCACCTATATAATGTCGCCACAGCCATTTCCCCGGTGACATATACGGAGACCATGTATATAGCATTATTATTACCGGATACCGTTTGTTTTGGGCCTAGAAGAGTATTTTTACTTGCCTGTCTAAATTGAATTATTGTGTGCTTCACTATGTAGACAGACACACACCTGAGCCTTGACTGCTCTCCATTGCTACCTTGATTGAGTTTTGGCTAATCTCTTAGAGTAACCCAGTTCAATATAACTAGGGTGGCCTCCTAAAAACTGTCCACCAGGCCAAATTCTAGAAATCCATCTCAACAACCAGACAGAACAATGCAAAGCCCGGTATTGGTATATCTTCCTGTTCATACTATCATGCCATGTTTTACATATTAGATTCTTTTGTTTGTAGATTTTGTAGCACAAGCTATCCCCAAATGTACCTCACAAATATTATTTGAACTGTTAAAGCATTTCTTCAGAAGGGTATAGAACTGTTTGAAAATAACAAGGGTTTGCGCAAAAGCATTTTTTTTTAACAGTGTTTATTTTTGAAACAGAGCAAAGTGAACACATTACAGGTAACATTATCGCATGGCAATTAGCTTCTCAATTTTCCCCTGTCCCTCCACCCAGTTGTTCCCCCCTCGAAGTCCCACGCCCCGCTTGGGTCTCTGGATTCACTATGTTCCTTCTTCCGCTTGGGTAGTTTCCGTCCTCTCCAGGATTCTTGCGATGTTCTGTGGTAAGTAAGTTAGGGCCGGGAACTTTCTGTTGTAATCTAGGAAGGGGGCCCAGATGTCCTGGAAGTGATGCAGAACCCCGGTTCTAGCCGCCGTTATCTTTTCTGCAATCAGGATGTCCCACATTTTTCCCCACCACAGCGTCACCAGCGGACTTTCGGTCGATTTCCATGTGCGAGCCACCACAAATCGCGCAGCCAGCAAGCATTGGGTTAGAAGTTTTGCTTTTCTCCCCGATCTGGGGTAGCACCCTGGGATCGGGGCCCCCAAGAGGATAGGCTCAGGTTCAAGTGGGATCCTCGTCTGGGTAATGTCTGCGAATATGGTTACACACTGTGACCAGAAGAGTTGAACCTTCGGGCACGACCACCACATATGACAGAAGGAGCCCGGTTGTCCACATAGTCTCCAACAGGCTGGGCTCAGGGCCTGGTTTATATGGTGGATCCTTAGGGGGCAGGGTGGGTAGTACCAGCGCAGTAAGAGTTTGTACGCACATTCTCCGTTTGTGATGCAAGCGGATGATGAGTGGGTTTGCAACCATATGTCCACCCAGTTCTGATCAGATAGTGCATGCCCTAGGTCCGCTTCCCACTGGGCCATCCCCCGGGTTTTAGAAATAAGAAAGCCCTCCATGAAGCGTTTGTATAAGGCTGAGATCCTTCCTCGGGTCGGGAGTTCTTGCAAGGTTAATTCAAGTGAGGAGGGGGAGCGCGTTGCTGCTTGCCGGGTCAGCGGGTGGGTGCACCAATGTCGGAGATGAATGTAAGTGAATCTGTCAGCTGGAAAGTTTCTTTGCATTGTTCAAAAGTTCTGGGACGATCTTCTACGAAAAGTTGGCCCAATGACTCCAGACCTCCCCTAATCCAATTCTTGAAGTTGTGAGGGTTGTTTCCGGGGGTGAAGGAGGGGTTCTCATGAGGACCAGGGAGAAGGGGCCTAGCCCTTTCAGGATTTTTTTGCGACGTCAGGCCCAGTCCCATGCCTTCAGCGTGTGTTTTGTGGGAGTTAGCAACTCATACTCGCTCTGCCGGAGGTGAGGTGGGATATGTGGGAGGAAACGCAGAGGAAGGGGGAGCTGGGATTGTTCTATCTCCACCCATCTGGGGCGCCCCAAAGTCATTAGCCAGGCTTGGATGTGGGCTAACTGCGCTGCAATTTGGTAGCTCTGAAGGTCGGGGGCTCCCAGTCCTCCCAAGCGTGCGCTCCCCATCATCGTCCCCAGGAGGGATCCTCGCCTTTTTGCCCTTCCAAATAAATTGAAGCACTTTCTTCTGGAGCCCCTGAAGGGCGGTCGGCAGAATCGTTACAGGAAGGGCGGAACATGCATATAGGAATCTGGGGAAGGAGATTCATTTTGCACTCAGTGATGAGCTCCACCAGGGAGATTTCTTGCATTGCCCACCTCTTCAAGTCTCTTTCTAGTTCGCAGAAAGGGGTGGGGGGGATTTGCTTGATATACTGATTGATTTTGGGTCTGCTGGGATGTGGACTCCCAGGTAGGGGATTGCCTTCTTTTCCCATTGTACGGGACATGAGGTGAGGGCCTGTCGGGTCGCCAGGTGCCAGGCCGATCCCCAGAGCCACCGATTTGTTATAGTTAATGGAGAAGCCCATGACTTTCCCATAGTTGTCTATTTCTGCCAGGGCGTGCCGCAGAGAGGAGGTGGGATCCGCGAGGGTGAGCAAGACATCGTCTGCGTAAAGGGCTATTTTGTGTTGGGTAGGGTCGATCAGTGGGCCTTTGATGTTAGGGTTGGCTCAGATTCTCTGGGCAAACGGCTCCATCAACAGGGCAAAGAGCAATGGGGACAGTGGGCATGTCTTTTCCTGGCTTGGGTAGTAAGATCATGATGGATTCGGCCATCAAGGGAGTGACAGTGCCCGAGTCCCTGAATGAGTTGAAGAGGGCAACCATGGGAGCCACCAGTTGTGGCCGAAAAATTGTGTAGAATCTTGCCTAGAACCCGTCGGGCCCCGGGGCCTGTGATTTGAGGAACTCGACCTCCTTGACTTCTTCACCTGTGATGGACACGTCTATGTTTTCTAGGGCTAAGTCCTTCAGGAGGGGTAGAGCCGCCCTCTATATATCTATTCCCTTTGTTTGCTTCGGTCACCAGGGGGTGTGGACATCATCTGCACCAGGTGGTCCACTGCCAGTTTCTCCCGCTTCGCATATTGGACCCTGCCCTGGCGATCCCGTAGCCCAATGATTGTGTTGTTCTGCCTTGGCTAGTTTGTTCACTAATGTGTTTGCCTTGTTATTTTTGGCATAGTAGAATTGTTTAGTTTTAGCCAGGATAGGAGCTGTATGTTCAGCATAATGCGCTCCAAGTTTATTGCGGGTGGTACGGATTGCCTGTTGCGTCTACGGGGACCAGCCCTTCAGTTTATGGGTTTTCTCAGCTTCTTGGAGTTCCTTTTCCAAGGGATAAGCGGGTTTGACGCCTGGCTCTGTCGTATGCCGCCCCCCTGGGCGACCAGTTCCCCCCGGACCACCGCTTTCATGGCATCCCAAGTGTTCGCTGGGGAGGTGCCTTCATTCCGATTTTCGTTGAAAAAGTTTTGGATTGCGGAGGCGATAGTATCTCTCAAGGGCAGGTCGTTGAGGATCGGGTCGAACAGCGCCCAGCGGAGGTCACTTGGTGGGCTCGAAGTTCTAGGGTTACTAGAGTGTGATCCGACAGGGTGCGTGTCCCATTCGAGATGTCCTTGACATAGGACAGTATCTGTGGCAACGTCAGAAGGAGGTCGATTCTGGAGAAGGTCCTATGGAGATATGAACAGAACGAGAAGTCCCTTTCTGTGGGATGAAGCACTCTCCAAGCATCCACAACTTCCAGGGTCCTGAAGAGGCACAGGATGCCCATTGCTGTATTAAGATCTTTGGGCGAGGGGGGATGTGATTTGTCATTCGTGGGGTCTGCGACTCCATTGGAGTCACCTCCAATCACTTTTAGGCCTTCAGAGAAGGACGAGAGAATCGTGCCCAGGGAATCATAGAAGGTGGTTTGGCTCATGTTAGGGGCATATGCGGACACCAGTGTATATGGTTGGCCCAGTAACAGGCACTTAATAGCAACATAGCGGCCCTCAGGGTCTAGATCGGAGCTTAGGATCTGCGGATTCAGGCCCCTTCTGAAAAGGATCGCCGTCCCTCCTTTTTTAGTGCCATCCGAAGCCAGAAATTGTAGGGGGAAGTCTTTAGATCTGAGGTGCCCAAAGTCCACTGGGACCAGGTGGGTCTCCTGCAGTAGGACCACACCCGCGTCTTCATCCAGGAGACGTTGGATGATCGATTTACGCTTAGCCGGGGAATTCAGGCCCTTGACATTAAGGGAGATAAATCTGAGAGTTCGGGGGATTCACCACCTCGGTGGCAGGAGTCGGGCGGGGGGGCCTTAATGGGTCGAGGTCAGCCACCATTGCGATCGCAGCTGTAGGTCACTCTGTCTCTGCATTTTTAAACTGAGACTCCAACGGAAGTACCCCAAACTATGCAACGTGGGGAGGACTGGGGTTTCAGAAACAGACCTCCCACCCCGGCCAACTTGGCCGGAGCCATGAGCCCCGGGGGTTGGCATCTGAAGAGAAGAACCATGCCAAGGACTGGTGGTCTGTACCTTGGAACTGGGCATGAGCTGTGGGGGGCCCGCCGAAGGGTTTGTTTCCAGAGGCTGAAGGGTCAGCATTTTTAGGAGGTCAGGGTTGAGGACCCAGAAAATTGCAGGGAGGCAAGGTTCCATACAAAACGTGAGTACAGTCATTTTCTTTTTCCATATCTTGGGACTGTGGACTATGAAGACTCCTTGGGTTTCGTTGAGGAGGCTAGGGCTTTGCTTGCGTCATCGGTTGCCGAAGGGGCTGGAGTCCCTTTAGGGGAATCTGAGTGCAAGATCTTCTCAGCATCTTCTAGATGGCTAATTCTCCGGATGGAGCCGTTGTAGGTAAACTGAAGGGCTGTTGGCAAGAGCCATCTGTAGCAAATGTGGTGGTTCTGGAGGTAGAGAGTGAGGGGGCGGAGGGTTTTTCTTTTTTGCAAGGTGAGAACCAAGAGGTCCTGGTAAATTTGGGGGTGGTGCCCCTTGAAAGGACAGTTCGTCGCAGGAGCGGCTTATGGTCGCAAAGGCTTCTTTTGTTGTGAAGAAGTGAACTCTGGTTATTATGTCAGGGGGTGGGGGAGTCTGTCTCCACTCCCCGTCGAGGGCACAGCCTGTGGGTTCGGTCCAGCAGTAGCAGAGTGTTGTGTAGGTGGGGACGAGGGCTTGAAAGAAGTTCCCCACATATTCTGGGAGGTCCTTGTCTGGGATAGAGGATGGGATGCCCAGAATTCGGAGGTTGTTGCGCCGGGCTCTGTTTTCCAGGTCCTCCTGTTTAACCTCAAGGATCTCACACCTGTCTTTTGTAGGGTTTGGATGGAGCGTTGGATCTCTCCCATAGCCGCCGTATGGTCCTGGGGGCGGGCTTCAATTTCCCCTATGCATTGTTCCGCCTTGGTTACCCTTTGGTTAGTGTGCTCAAGTTTTGTGGTGAGTTCGGTCATGCACAATCTGAACTCAGTTTTAATGTCTGCCATGAAGGCCTGCATGTCCTATTTACTAGCTAAGGAATCTCTGTCGTCCGATGCCTTCTGCTGAGTCATTTTGAGGGAAGGGTCTGTTTTCGTGGCCTTGTCGGTCGCTAGTAGCATGTGGAGAGGTCTGCATTTTTATTGGCTTTTGATTGTTTAGCCATGGCGGACCTTCGTTGGAGGGGACGAAGTGGAGGTGCTTATATCTGGTTCGCAGTGACAGTTAGATAGGAGACCCAGGGCTTGTCCTCGATAGCTCCTAGGGTTAATGGAGGTAGGGTGCACGTGCCTGGTGCTGTTCGGAGGGGTGAACCAAGGTGAGTAACCATGGATCCGGCAGCGGCCAGGCGCTACAGAGGCGGCCGGCACACGCTGGGAGGTGCAGCAGCAAGGAGGAGGGAAGTTGCGTGGCCCGGGGCGCCCCAGGAAGCAGGAAGGCAGGAGTCTTATTTGTAGCCAGCCGTGTACGAGGGATCCTTATACAAGGTGAAGTGGTGGGCCGGAGATGCCGGATTCAGAGTCACATAGTCACAGAAGCTGGCCCAGTTGGGGAGGTTGTTGTGGCTGCGGATGCAGACTTCCCCAGAGTGGGTGTGGAGGGTGCCAGAAGAGCGCTGCTGGGTGGGCCGGGGCACCCCAGGAATGAGTAGAAGAGGTCTTTGGGCAGCCTCGGGGTGTGGAGATCACCTGGAACAGGCTGTGGGTGTCACTCTCAGCTGCGGTCCCCAAGATGGCAGGTAGGCCATCACCCATGTTAAGGAGCACATCCACTGTCCCATTCGAGGCTCTGGCCGCATCCACCACTCCAAACCCAACTGGCTTCCAAGTAGCCTCTGGCATCCTTCACCATGGCAGGGTCCATGATATACTGGTACCATGTGAAACTCCAGTGGAGTCTCACTAGACTCAGTCAGTGGAGGAATCTATCCAGAACAGGACCATAACCAAATCGCTAAGCTCATCCACCCTTTCTGGAATAGCCAGTGCCCTAAAGACATATGGCACACTCTTGCGATCCGTGCTGGGCAACAGGCACAGTGATATTTATATTTGTTTAACGTGCACCGTCTGGCCAAAGGGCATCAGGGCGCAACTTGAAGCAAAATATACATACATATCTTATATACATACATACATAGTTATATACAAGAGTAGTAAAACAGCCATAGAACTATACATAAATTGCAGAGTAGCAGTTAGCAAGGTGATGCATAGCGACCTAAAAATATAATGCAAGCAGAGATCATTAGGAAGAAGTGTAGTAGGCATAGAAACAGAGTTTGGCAGGTCAATATAACAAAGTAGTTGGAGGCAACCGGCTGACAGACTGTGGTGTGAAGCACAAGAGAAGGAATACCGCCGTTCTGATCGAAAAGCCAAGATTTTGTTTTCGACTTGAAGGTGCTAAATGAGTCTTCTGATCTGATGGTGACAGGGAGAGAGTTCCACAGCTTAGAGGCGAGGACTGGTGGGAGCTGACATCACCAGCTGTTGCTGTATTTTGGTGAACATAGTCAGCATCTCCAGCCTGAAGGACTCTTATTTGCCTGGCGTCATCAGTGACTCTGTAATGGCCATACCCACTATTTTGACAGTAAGGTTCCTGGCAGTCTGAAATGTATGATCAGAAACCTTGAAAGACTCCCCAAGCCTTTCAATGGGCTGCAGCCATGTAAAACTGACTTGTAATAAGTGATTTGTGACAGGGAGGGGAAAAGAGTGGCTATATCAAAGTACCCTAAGGCATATATATCGTTACCCAGTTATTTTACCGAAACAAATTCAGAGTGATAAGTTTTGTAAAAAATACTGAAGAAACACCAAACATTTTAAAAAAAAATATATATATATATGGTAGTGGGGTAAGGGGTTAAATGGGCGGGGATGGGGTTGAAGGAGTAGGAAAACAGGGTGCTTGGGGAAGCTCCAAATAAAAAAGAAAATATTCAGCATTTTTTACCTCAGTAAAATCTACCGCTCTGCATTTTACTTCGGTAAAATCACATATAACCAGCCTATCAGCACTCCAGCTTCTATTATTAGCATTCTTAAAGACAGGGCAAGTTGGGAGTTACTTGTGATGTCTAGTGCAGCTGGAAATCTAGGCGAAGATGGTTTTGGGTGCAATTAGTGGGTCCCTAGCAAGCCAAGATGTGTATTGATAGTTTAAAGTCCTAGGAAGTGCAGTCAAGGTCTTCTTTGGGAGGACTCCTCCTCCGATTGCAATTGTTTTGTTCCCTTCAATTCCTGTTCAGAAAGGTGATGCATACAGGAGTTTAAATGGACTGAGTTGGGCTTCGTACTGTTTTAAATTCAGTTTGGAGATGGGGCCCTGATGGGGGGGAGGAGGGGGCTGGAGTGGGGTCCCCGTCCACTGGAAATTCCCACCCCCCGTCTCGCAAAGTCTTGGCTCTGCGACTGACAGATTTAACCTTCAACTCGTGGTAGCATTGATCACAAAAGTGGCAAATGTACTACATTAAAACCCAACTGATTACTGTGGAGTGCTGCTAGAAGGGCAATCTTTGTTTTGTTAAAACATGCCTTCCACCTTTCAGACCCAAAATAAAACATTTGTAGTGGTTTTATTTTATGAAGGAAACTGAAGTATGTGGTTTGGGGACAGGATGCAATTGGGAAAAATTGGGAAGCAGTTCTTTTGTTTTGGTGGTGGGAGCTGTGACCTGTGACCTGAAAGTTTCACACAGATCTCTATAGCCGGCACATTAACCACTTGAGCTTTCTTTTCGGCTAGGAAATTCTGACCTACAAGGTTAGGTAGCTATCTAAAGCAGGTATTTTAACACCCTGAGCTATTTTGCAGGGATTATAATCTTCATTGACTTCTTTCAATTTGATTATTTTATAGTAGTAAATATGGTTTAAGTTACCTACCTGTAACTGTTGTTCTCCAGAATAGGTCTGGCATTGATTCACATGCTCCTGAATATCCCCAGTCAGGCTGGGAATCCTCGGGAAAAGTTACAAGTTTCACCAATCACTGTCCTCTGGGTCATACTGCCCTCATCCAATGGCAGTAATCTCCTTTAGCTCCATACCTGGTGGCCATCTTCAGATTTGGTAAGCACGCCAAGTGGCAGTATGAACCAAGAAGAGCAACAGAGGGGAAGGCTTGAGGGTTCGCCTGTGAATACATGCCAGACCCATGCTGAAGAACAATAGTTACAGGTAAGCAACTTAAACCTTCTCCAGAATTGGGTCTGGCATGGATTCACATGCTCATGAATAATATTTACGCAGCAGTACATATACACAAACACGGGAGGTGGAAAGGCTCAACAGAAGCAATAAACACTCATATCTGGAACAGACTCACCTCAAACAAATAGGCTGCGTAGCACCGCTTGTCCGACTCGGGACTCTTCCCTGTAAATCCCTGTCGACGCAGTAGAATCTCGTGAAGGTCTGCGTGGACCTCGAGCAGCGGCACAACAGAGAGAAACGCTTTTGTTGCTGCAATGGCTCTGGTGGAGTGGGCTCTCGGCCTGCATGGCAGCTGCCTGCAAGCCAGTCAATGACAGTGCATGATGCAGCAGGAGAGCCACCTGGAGATGGAAGCCTTCGATGAGGCTTTTCCTTGATTTACAGGTCCAAAGTTGACGAACAACTGAGAAGTCTTCCGAAAATTCTTTGTTCATGCCATATAGAACTTCAAGGCATGAGCAACGTCCAGCAAATACAAGGCCCTTTCCGCTGGCGACGATGGAGTCGGAAAGCAGAGAGGTAACATAAAAGGTTTGTAGAGGTGGGATTCTGACCGTGACGTTGGCATAAAGGTGGGGTGTGTACGCAGTACCACCTTCGAAGAGTGGACAGACAAGTGAGGCTGATCGCACCACAGGGCCGGAATCGCCCCGACCCGCCTGGCCGAGGTGATAGCCACGAGGAAAGCAGTCTTCCATGAGAGATACTAGAGCAGGGCCTGATGCATAGGTTTGAAAGGCACTTCCATGAGCTTAGTTAGCACAGCATTGTGCTCCCAAGCCGGGGCCTGGCCCTTCACCGGCGGGAAAGTCCTGAAAAGTCCTTTGAGGAACTCCTAGACGAGCCTGTGATACCATAGCAAAGGTCTGCCCCGGTACCTGGTGTACCTGGATATGGCGGCGAGATGCACCTTGATAGATATGTGAGCTAATCCTGCTTTGGCCAAAGAAAGCAAGTAAGGTAGAAGTTATGGAGCCGTGACCCGCAGAGGGGTAAATCTTCTGATTTCTGCACCACACAGAGAAGCGTTTCCATGCGTGTCCGTAGAACTTCAACGTTCACAAGGCTCTGGTCCTGGCCAGGATGTCCATACATTCTGTGGGTAAAGCATAACCTCCAAATTCTAGGGCTGCAGGAGTCATGCCCTCGGATTCAGGGACTCCGGGTCATGATGGAAAATCACCCCACCCCCTTTCTCTGGTGATCAGATCCGGCGCCAGGAGCAGCCCGATGGACTGGACCACTAACAGACCTAGGTCTTGATACTAGATCTGCCTTGTCCACGCCAAAGCGATGCGCACCATCCTGCAGTAGCACTGTGTTAGGGAGAATTCTCAGAAATGTCCTAATTCCCTTCTACCTTAGAGACCCACAGCACTTTTGCTGGACTTAAGGACTTTTAATTTTTAACCCGGAGAGAGCAACTCTTTTTTTCATTCTCTCATGTATTTTTCGGTGATTTGAACTTTGTTTCTTTTTGGTTGTGGAGTCTGACAAACTCCATAGGCATCATCTTTACATTGTGGCACGCAGCACCTTCAGTGCAGTGACACAGGGAAGTCTTCCAGATTTACCAAAGGTTTAAATATCTTCTCTTGGATAAACTACTGTTTCCAAGAGCAATGAAGTGAAATTGACTTTACTTACATTTTGTAACTTCCTAGACCCAGCACAAACTATCTTACAGTAGGGTGCTGGAGGGGTTGCAAAGTATCCCCTTTGTCCAGTTTCTCATTATGCTACCCTTTCTACAATTAATTACCCTATGTTATGTTACCCTTTCTACAATTAATGGCTGGTGGCAGTGATTTACCTTTTACTACCATGGTGGGTTTTTACCACAGGCTGCATTCACAGCTGCAGTAATGCACCCATGGGTGCCCATTTTGTCAAAATGACTCCGGTCATCTTTATTCGGCAATTCTTGCTCGAAAAGTACCAACTTGAGATTTACTCTGTGCGCCAAACCAGGTTTGGTCCCTTTGTTCGTTTTGTCTGTCAGGGGCAAGAAGTGAGGGAGGTGCCTGCAAACTCCCTGTGCTTAATCCCCTTGGTTACAGGAATGCACCCAAAGGTGATTGGCCAGCTGGCTGTTCTTGGAGTTTGATTGACAGCTAGGCTGGAATGAATGGGGGAAACGTGCATAAAAGGCGAGGCTTTTAGGCTTGGAAGGCAGAATCGACCACTGGATGAAGGAATCTGAAGAAGAACTTGGAAGAGACGCCTGCTGCAACTCCTGGACCGTTGGTTTGTCCAGTGAAGCCCTGCTGCTGTGCAGAAGCTCTGAATTAGCCTCGACTAGAGCAGCCTTGCAAGGACGACTTCTCCCCTTGAGTTGGTGGGACCAATCAACTCCAAAGTGAACTAGTTTGGACATCCTCTCTGAGCTGGCTGTACTTCCACTGCTACTGGAACACCAAACTGAGTGCATCACTTATGTCGGACACAAGCTTGTGCGTCATGGTCACATGCCCCAGCCCACACAAACCACACCATCTAGTGATGGGGGCAACGGGTCACTTGTCCCACTCATGTCCCTTTGGGACTCAAACACAGGGGCCCTGGCTGAACTCAGCCCTGGCACCTTTGGTGCCTGGCTCATATAAAGAAGTGAGCAGGACCACTTTATTTCAGTGCAGGAGTGCTTTTATTTCACAAGAACATTCCAGGTGGTGCTGAAAGCCTTTATTCCTGAACGTGCACTTCACTGGGTGTGGCTCCCTTGGCTGGGTCTTCACCTGCTGACTCAGGGAGTGGCAGACAGGCTGAAGCTAGTGGACATGGCTTCTGAGACTCCGCTATATAAGCAGCCCCATCCTTCAGGCTGGTACTTTGTGTTACATTGCACCTCCATGCAACAAGTCGCTCACCGCCGTCGGGACCAGCAGCAGACTTACCTCACTGAATCCTGTGCTGCAACCGCTTGCTTACCTAGGCTCTGGCGCTCATCTACACGGCAGCAGTCCATCTTCCTGACACCACGCAGAGCTTGATCTTTATGCCGCAGCGCCCGCTGTCATCATTCCAACTAAGCAGAATTCCTGAAAAGAAGACAAGACAAGGTTAGAATAACTACCGACACGTAATCTTGAGTCGCGCTGCTATTAAAACCCACACGCACCCCTAGAGGTTTACTTACCAGTTACCAGACCATCGTAACTATCCACCTCCTATCTCTGGTGCCGCTTTAACCTCTGCAGCGACCGCCGGAACCACAGCATCACCTGCATGGGGAAAGAACAGAGAAAGAGACATACACCCAACGGACACTAGATCAAGAACGAACTTTACAAATACAATTACGAAAGTCAAAAGACTAGCAGGCGAGTGAAAACAAGGGAAACACTTACCAGCATGAGAAGTGGACTAGCCGCAGCCGGCCTGGGCAACCATGACAAGAGACCAGGGAAGGAACTCGGTCCATTAGACAAGCGCCCCTGCCAGAAGCCGCAGGACGGCAAGCTTGCCATGATCATTCAAAAGGTGAGCCCTCCAGAGTTGGCGCATTCCCTGGGAAAGCACGTCTTGGGAGAAGCTATCTGAATGGGGGTCATGGGAGAAGATATCTGAATGGGGGTGAGAGCCGTAAACTGCATACTTACAGCCCTCTAATATTCACGCAGGAACCGTGCTGTCCCGCCGCAACAATCCACATAGGCGCAGAAGGAAAAGCCAGACGTGAGAGGTTTCACCCCTGGGAGGGCTGCAACCATGCCCAAACGCCTCCGCAGAGACCAGGTGAGCGTAACATGTGGAAGATCCTCCGGACTCCCAGAAAGCAGGACTGACCAAGCCTGAGCCACCTCAACAGAGTGCTGGACCCCAGATGCGAGGAAAGTCTGAAGTGGTATCCGAGAGACCGCAGTGGTGCTATTTGCTGAGATGCGAAAAGCTTAAACCGCGAAGTGCAGCTGAATTGAAGTTTGCCCTTTGTTGCTGCTGACTGTCCCATTGTAGTGCAGTAGTCCCTAGAAGTCCTTCTTGTCCCCACGACTGAGGCACAGGAACAACAGGATCTGCAGAGCTGCACAGGAGCAGAAGCCCCCTGGAATAATTTATTCTAACCAAAGGTACTGTCAAGTTTAAGAGGACTCACCCTCTTGTGGTGTAGCCTTACTTGTTCTCAGTTGAGACTTGTCCTGGTTAACCTTACAGAGTTGCTTACAGCTTTGCCCCTCACAACTTGTGGCCCTACATTGATTCTACTTTTTCTACAAAGACTCATAAAACATTGTGCAAGACTTTTACTTACCTACAAGAAGTGCTTCAGCTCACCTGGACTTTTGCTGACTTAACATTGGCTGGCCTGGCTCATTGAAAGACTTACCTTACTTTGCATTGGAGGGTTAAAAAGTATTTTACCTGCTTCAGAATATTTGTGTAACCTTTGTTTTATTCTTAAACCCTGTCCTAGTTATTTAAGTCACCTCAGGGTGTATGAATAATCTGTGTGCCATCCCAAATAGGTACTTGCTGATTTAGAGAAACTCAGTGTGTATTTTGGAGTGTATTTGTGTGTTACTGTTATATTGTTCCCTTCTGAAGAAGGCTTATTCAACTGACTTAAATTAATAATGGTTGAATGAAGAACCCTAGAGTATAACAGTTTAGTTGAATACTTGTCACTGTAAACCTCTGTGTAATAACACTACTGCTCACATTGACCCCTCTTGAGATAAGCCTGGCTGCTCAGCCACACTACCAACCTGTATAGTACAGACTTATACCAAAGGTTGGGTTCCTATTGCCAGGAGGTCAGGGTTGTTGTAGTGCACCCAAAGGGTACTGCACACAATCTTGCCTAAAGAAGTGACCGTGTTGATCACAAGTAACGGAGTGGTAACAGCAGAAAGGCACACAGGAATGATGTGTCCTCGGTTGAGGGAACCTGCTGGCAAAACTTTGACACTTGGCGTTCTCTGCCGTCGGTAAGAGGTCGATCTGGGGCTGGCCCCATTTGCCGAACAGAAAATCCACCTGGTCCTGGCCAAGTTCCCACTCGTGGCAAGAACGCAGTTCCTTGCTGAACGAGTCTGTAATGGTGTTCTTAACTCCCGCTAGATGAAACTGAATGGGGAACATGCCCTGACGAACAGCCCAGCGCCACAGGTCCAGGGCCTCCTTGGAAAGCTCCGGTGAGCTGGTCCCCCCCTTGTTCCCAGATGTAGAACATGGTGGTGTTATCTGAAGATCCTGACCACTGTCTTTCAAAGACTGGAGGAAAGAGCTGAGGGCCCAGAATACGACCCGAAGTTCCAGGACATTGATGTGTAGGTCCCTTTCCACCGGTTGCCAGAGGCCTCTGGCTTGCAACTTTCTGGTGTGGAGTCCCCAGCCTTCTAAAGAGGGGTCCGTGGTGACCGTCTCCTGGTAAGGCAGCACCTGAAACGGAGCTCCCTGAATGAAGTGTGGCTGTATGCCCCACCACTGAATTGCCTGACGGAACTCTACGTTGATTAAGATCTTGTCTGCAAAATTCCCCGACACCTGCAGCCAACTCGCATCCAGGAACTCCTGGAGAGTTCTAATGTGCAGTCTGGACAGGCAAACTAAGCTAATTCAGGAGGACATCATGCCCAGCAGTGGCTTGATGGACTGAACTGTCGCTGTCTGCAACGACGAAAAGCGCAGCACATTGCCCTGTATGGCTCTCGCACGCTCCTCCGGGGGCGATGCCAAGCAAGTCACTGTCTTGTGTCGGGCACCTAGAAACAAGGCATCCTGAGAGATTGCGTCAAGCAAGATTTTGGATAGTTTATGGAGAACCCCAACTCCGTCAGCAAATGTACTGTCCTCGCTGTATGTTCGACCGCCTGAGCGGGAACACACCAGCAGTCGTCCAGGTAGGGGTATTATCGAAGATGTTCGCCACCAGGGCCAAGCACTTCATAAACACCCTTGGGCCGATTTGAGGCCGAAAGGCAGAGCCCTGAACTGGTAATGCTGACCTTTGACTACGAAATGTAGGAACTTGCAGTGTTTCCTGTGAATGGGAACGTGGAAGTAAGCGTCCTCCAGATTCAACATCAGCAAAATCTCCTTGCTCCAGCTGGCCGAGCATGTGTTGCAACGTGACCATCCAGAACTTTTGGGACTTCAAGTACTTGTTGAGACGAAGATCCATGATCAGCCTCCCCCCTATCTCCCCTTGTTTTCTTTCTAATCAGAAAGTATCTGGAGTATACTCTAGCCCCGCATCCACTGGGGGACGTTCTATTGCTGCTTTCTGTAAAATGGCCTGCCCCTCCTGCAGAAGCTGTAGTCTGTTTGTCGTGCCGCCGAAACGTGCGGGATACGAGGACATCTGCGTTGGAACCCCAAGGTGTGCTCTTGTCTTAGAGCATCCAGCTGCCATCTGTCCATGGTGATCTTCTCCCACATGCTTACGAACTTCGCCAGTCAGCCTCCCACTGGGTTACCTAGGTGGGGGTCCGAAGCCACAGCTGGTTCAGGCCTGCTTTGGGGTCGGCGCTTTGCCATTCAGGCAGCGCAGCTGCTGTCCTCTGCTGCCTTATGAGCGACCCCTGTACGCTTCCTGAGAGGAGGAGTGTGGAGGCTGTCGGTACAGTGTATTATATCCTTTGGAGGATCTTCCTGGTTTATCTCTGGAAGAACGAAAGGATGGCCGTTGCTGCTGCAAAGTTCAGAAGGAGCATGCTGTCTGCGTGCCGCTGTTTATCGCTTGCAACGACCCGTCAAATGCCTTTCCGAAGAGGTTCTCCTCATCGAACAGCATATCCAGTACATTAGTCTGAACGTCCGGGTGGAAATTAGTTGCCTTCAACCAACCTTGACGGCACAGGGACACTCCATTCCCCATCTGGTGGAAACCTGTGTCCACGATGGCCACTGCCACCGTGATGGCATGATCTGAGGCCACCTCCCCCTCCTGAAAGAGCTCCAGTGCCTCAACCTTCTTGCCTTCGGGCAGGAAGTCAAGAATAGGGCCCAACCTGAATCATAGTTCCCGGTCGTACCGACAAGATGGCTAGGGAGTTAGCTGCCTTGATGGCAGAGACTGCAGTGTAAATTATTCTCTTGCCCAGCACCCGCTGGGTCGCAGCTTCTTATCCTCCTGTTCCGGAGGTACCATGGCTGCCGAGGACTGGTTCTCTGAGCACTTCCTGGCTGCTGCCAAGACCACAGCATCGGGCGAGGGCTGAGACCTTAAGTGCCTGGGTGCTGAATCCGGGACCCTGCACTTCTTCTCAAGCCTGTCCCGCTTGTTTGGAGCCGTACTCTATAGTTTTTCATTAGAGCCCTCCTGCCAAATGTCACGCAGGAAGGGAACAGACATGATTGTCTTTCTTCTCAACTCTCACAGTTTGTTTAGGAAGTCTTACTTCTTGGTTTCCCCGGGAGTTAACTGAAACAGCTCTGAGGCCCTTCATATCACAGAATGAAAGAATCCAACGTTGTCGGGCTGGGACGCCCCGTGGGGCTCGTACGCATGCAGCGTCTCCCTTGTCAGCCGCAATGAAGTCATATTCCTCATCTGTGCCTGTATGCAGGTCCAGGGCTCTGGGTGGGGTCTCATCGCGACGAGATGGTGTGGTCATCGGATGATGGCTAGGACAAGCACCCCCTTTGGCCTTTTTCTTTCGCAGGAGTGAAACTAGCTTCAGGGCTCCTGCGTGTCATGTGAAAGCATAGGTCAAGGAGGCATCCTCTGCTGGATTTCGGTGACCAGTGTGTGCAGGGTAGTTCGAATATCCAACGACACGTCCCTATGTCTAGGGGGTGAACAGAGCCAGCAGAGTCTGGTCTGGGCTGATGCACCTCCTCTTGCGAGCAGTGGACCCCCCTGTGGTCCATGTAGCAATGTTCTGCAGATCTTTGTCCTCACAGGTACTGGAGTAGATCTGCTCCGGTCTGTCTGCTACAGCCCCCTGATCCACATACCGGGGAAGCTCCACCGGAGGGACTGTCTGTCTCTCCTCCTCAGGAGTCTGCTGGTTCGGTGCATTCAGCAGGTCCATCCCCGATTCCCGAATGGCCGTCGCCTTCGCTGCTGCTTCTGCAGCTGTAGGACACTTGTTGAGTGTCCGCCACCTCCTTCGATGACCCACTCTCCTTCAGCGCTATCGCAGCGGTCGTCTTTGACTTGGACGATGAGCTTGACGTCGCTTTTGTCGACAGTGTCGTCGACTCCGTTGACTCAACCTGCTGCAAGGTCTACCAGCTTCGTCAAGTCCTCACCTGACCGTTCCTTCGTGGGCACAGCCACAGAGTTTAGCCGGGTTTGGCGATTTCCTCTTTGAAGAGGACTCTTTCGACGTCAGGCACAACGTAGAGGTCACTGGTGATGGCGTTCGCCTTTTGTCCGACTTAGGACCTGCATCAGCGGTGACCCCCTTGCTCCTCAGACTGGCCGGTCCTAGATGAGGCTTGACTCTGCTCTGCAGCTAAGTCAGTGTGCTTGCTCAACTTCAGCCATGCCGACAGTCTGCTATAGCGGTCTTTTTTGGTTTTCTTCGAGAAGCCACGTTGCATCCCTCCTCATCGTGGTCCTTATGCAGGCAATATACACATTGATGATGCCGATCCTCCCCGAAGACGTTCCCTTAATCCACACTTTGCGCAGAGTTTGAAGAGGCTTCGACTTTCCTTCTCTTCACTCATGGTTGATAAGGCACAAAGTAGGCCGAAGGCTGGGCCGTCTCGAAACTTCGATGACGATCCGCCGGTGGATGATCTTCGCCGTTAGTGGATACCCGCTGCCGGCCCTTTGTCATTCGTCGAAAATATGGAAGCAAAATCAGGCAAAATTCTAACTAATTTGGATTTAAAACATTTAAAAAAAATAAAAAATAGCGCATAGATCAACTTGAGAACTCCCAACACTGAAGCGTGCAGTAAAAATCGGAAGATGGCCACCCGGGGTGGAGCTAAAGGAGAGGACTCATTGAAGAGGGCAGTACGATACAGAGGACAGTGATTGGCTTAAAGGAGAAATACAGTTTTAAAGTGAAAGAGAAACAGTTTTCTTTTATCGAGGATTCCCAGCCTGACGACAGGGAATATTCATGAGCATGTCAATCCATGCCAGACCCCATGCTGGAGAATTTGGACTATTACACATATCATATGGGATACATTACTCACCGCAATCGTATTTCTGATGCTTGTATCTGCTTAGATTCACATGCTGTGCATAGGCTGACATCTAGTGGAAGCTGCAGAGTATTACAGTTTTCGAAACTCGAAGAGGGACGTCAACAGGGCGTGGCAGTAATACTATACCTAGTGTGACGTCCACTGCACCCATGATCCCTCACGATTGTTATTTTTCTGACATGTGTAGCGCGAGTACAGTTGTGTTGAAGCAGATACGTATCAGACAAGCTCATAAGCATCCATGCGCCTTCTCTCTGAGGGGAGGAAGGGTGGGTGCATGTGAATCTAAGCAGATACAAGCATCAGAAATATGATTACAGTGAGTAATGTATCCCTTCTGAGGCTTGTGGAATCTGCTTAGATCACATGCTCTGCATACTAGGGATGTAACGGTATAACGGTATACCGTTAAAGATACTGTGAACCACTTAATTGAACAATAATAACCGTCACATTGTTTATACCGTTATACCATTCATACCGTTAAGTGTGCTTTTCAATCTGATTTGAAAAGGCTGCAGTAAGCAATTGCTGTGCAGTCTTGATTTTGCACTGTTGGATGTGCCGTCTACCAAGTAGTTTCAGTTGGAGCAGTTTTTAATGCCATTCCATAAACCACACGTGCCTTACACAAAATCAATATGTTAGCAATAGGAAGAATATATACAGTGCCAAGAAGGTATAGGGTTTACTTTGGGGTGGCGGCTTTGGGGTTTATATATTTATAATGGATAATATTCTCTAAACATATGGCAATGGGGGATTTCGCTGGTTCTATCATTGAATTTACATATAATAAGTCACACTGCGAAATTCACTCATCTCTGTGAGTATTCCCTGCTGCCATACCAAAGGGTAACATGTCAGTGATTACTGAACACCTTTTGGCCCGCAAGTAAACTAAAGGCTGTAACGTAAGGAGAAAGTGCGTGTGTGTGTGTGTGTGTATGTGCACAGGCATATACTACATCAGCCTCCATTCATCTGTGGCATGCAGGTTATCAAGATGGCAACATGTTCATCTTCACCAGTAGCCAGTGGGGAAGCAAAAAGCATAAATGACCGCTTAAGAAAAGCTATTCAGTTTGCTTTGTCAGTTGCAGCAGGCCTCCACCCCACCCCCTCCTCTCCTCTCCACACGTGTGTTTGTGTTTGGTGGAAGCAAGGCATTTCAGTGGAAAGTATGTTGAAAAGCCCAATTCTGGCCCTGGGTGCCTGGTTTTGTTTGTGACGATACATCTGTCAATTTATGACCTTTTAGAAAATATTTTTTAAGATCAGTTAACTCCACCTGCTATACCGCGATAACCATGATATACCGTCATTTGGCAAGAAGGTTATTGTACCGTCATAAAACGAATACTGTGACACCCCTACTGCCTGCATTAGCTAGCAGTGTTAGAAAAAGGTGGTGAGATGAGAGAAGGTTCATGGGCGAACAAATGTCTTAGAACCGCTTGTTCCACTTGTGTATCTGTCTTGGAATGTGTGTCCAGGCAGTAGTGCTGAGTGACAGTGTTTATTGAGCTCCATGTAGGTGCTCTGCAAATGCTGTCTAGAGGGACATTTGCAATGAAAGCTAGAGTGGCTCCTGCGCTCCTTGTGGAGTGAGCTGTGGGTGTAAAAGGCAATGTCTTGTCTGATAATGAATAGCATAATTGTATACATCTGACTATCCACCTAGAGATGGCATTCTTTGAAATGTGATCTCCTTTTTCTGCCTGGCGCCATGGAGACAAGCAGTTGATCTGTTTTTCTTAGCGCTCTGGTCTTGACTACATAGTAGAGGACCGCTCTCCTCACATCTAGTGTGTGGAGGTTTACCTCAGCTGAGCTGGTGGGTTCCTGGAAGAAACTCGGTAGCTCAATGGACTGGTTTACGTGAAATTTAGAGATGAACTTAGGGCGAGTACGTAAAACCAGCTTGTCTTTGTGTACAACGAAGAAAGGATCCTACACTGACAATGCTTGTATTTCACTTATGGAAGTAATGGCCACTAAGAAGGCAGTTTTAGAAGTCAGGTGTTTGAGACTAGACTTGTGCATCGGCTCGAAAGGGGGTCCCATGAGCTTAGCGAGTACAACATTGAGATCCCATCCTGGCGGTGGATTTGAAATTGGAGGGTGGAGTCCCTTTACTCCCTCCATGAATGCTTTGATGACGGGCACCTTCCACCATGAGACCTTATTGTGGGAGGTGGTATAGGCTGACAAAGCCGCGAAGTGGACCTTTAAGGATTTGAATACTAACCCTGCATCTAGCAAGTGGAGCATATAAGTTGGAATGTGGGAAGGAGTAGATTCTATGTGGTTAATTTGTTTAGACTGGCACCAAATTACAAATCTCCTCCACTTTTCAAAATAACAGTGCCTAGTGTTAGGCTTTCTTGATTCCTTTCAGATATCCATACATCTTTGTGGCAGATTAAGATAACCAAACTCTGACCTCCGGAGCCATGCTGCCAAATTCATTGGGAGAGGTTGAGGGTGCACAGTTCGTCCCACGTGCTGAGTGAGCAGATTGTACGGGCACAGGAGTTTGATGGGATCAAACAAATCGGCAGTTTGCGCAGATGTGGATCCCAGGGTTGTCTTGCCAACATTGGAGCAACTAGGATGAGCGTCACCTGTTCCTTGAGGATCTTGTTCACCACCTTCCTCATTAGAGGTGTGTACGCACATTTCCCTGACCAGTTCATCCATAGGGCATTTCCCTTGGAGCCTGGCTGGGGGGTACCTGGACGCGAAGTCTGGGCCTCGTTTGTTTTTGACACTGCTCTGCCTTCTGCGGCTACCTGGGGAAGCTGAGACCTAAGTGGTTCGGGGGCCAAATATAGTAAGGCCGAGACCTCATCCCATTTGTGCCAGTTGTAACTGGCCAACAGGGTCGAATTGTTGGCAATCCTAGTCTGGAATGCCGCAGAGCATGCCACTTTACTGCCCATCGTGTAAAGTCTCTTGCTTTCCTTGTCAGGCGGGGCCTCAGAGGAAGCTAGGGGAGTACCAGCCCTCTTCCTTGTTGTAGTGACAACTAGTGAATCAGGCTTCAGTTGCCCTCTGATATACACCGGGTCAGAAGGGGCAGGTCTAAACAGTTTCTCTATGCAGGGGTTCACTGCCCACGTAAGATTAGGGGTTTCCAGCGATGGCTGTATTTTTCACTGAATGGACTTGGGGAGAGGGATAAACTTTATGCAGCCTTATTGTCTCCTAGGATTTCTTCTACAAAATCCTTATCTTGCTGTACTTCCTGAGTTTGTTTGAAAATGCTCTGCCACCTTGACAAGCACTTCAATTAGAAGGGGTTGGTTGTCAATGGGTGAGTCCATGACCGGGGGATCCTGATTAACAGGAGTCCATGTGATACATATTTGCATCAGGGTCTTCATCATCCCTATAATAAGGGTCTGCTGTGTCATCCCCGTAGTAAGAGTCTGCTGCCTCTTGAATAGAGAGGTCTCCATGGTTGCAGTCCGGGTCATAGAGATCAATGATTCTGCCTTGAACTGGATTCTCGGGGCGAGACTTTTTAGCAGGGGGTTGAGCAGGGATCTGCGACCCAGCGGGTGCTGTAGTGGGGTGGAGTGGAAACTTTTAAAATAGGCAGGGTCTTTTTCATAGAAGTTGGCCATGAAGGACATCCTCCTCATGACCCCGTCTATATACTCAGCCGACCATTGTGCCGAACGAGGTATGACCAATGTTTGGGAAGGGAGCAATGGTAGGGAAGGGAGCCCCAAGTATTCATCTGTTGCAGGAAGTAATGCAGGTTCTTTGGGCCTGGCCTCTTGAGATTTCTCCTTGGGCCTGGTCTCCCGAGATTTCTCCCTGTGAGGGGTCTTATAGGGCTTCTTTTTTTGACTCTTTCTCCCTACTCTGGCCCCCTGAAGTGTGTTTACCCGGCTCTTTGGGGCCTAGTGCCCGTTGTGACGCAGAGCGTCGAATTTTGGGTGCAGGCTGAACCGGAGCCTTGTCTGTGGACGATCGGGCCTCGGTGGGAGTTATTTGCGCCACGTCCGTACCGTCCTTCAACAGCTGGGACCTGTCATGCGGCGATCTCGAATGAGAGTGCCCAGAGGACAGAGATTCCACTGACCTTTCCCTGGACATCGTGCGTTGCTATCTGCTCGACACGTGTGTCGAGTCTCGGCCTAGGCCTTGGGTTATGTGCTTAGTGGTGGATGAAGTGATAGCACCTCTACCGCCGGGTGTTGTCCCCATAACAAGACCGCCGTTTAGTCTTTCGTGGTCGGGGGCCTGCACTTGGGTAACCGAAGTCATCCAATCGCGTTCGCCGTCCGAAACCGCTGCGTTGCTGCCGTCGCTGAAAGCACCTTCTACTTCTATGGCCTTGAGCAGCCTGGCGTAGTGGGGCCAGCGTTTGGTAGATCGGTCCTTCAAAGTCTTGGGCCTGAAGAGCCTACACGCCTGTTAGGCAAGGTTTGTATGCAGTTCTGTTGTATTGTGCCTGTCTGAGGTGAGGTAGCTTGAGATGTCATGTGGAATGTTTATGTGTGGATGATCGAATATTCTGAGTGAGTGTTCTGTGCAGAGGCGGTTACAGCTGGCTGGCCCTGGGTGATGGGAGCCGGTGTTGTCACAGCTTATGTCCTTTATGTCTTCATGTGGATATGTAACTAAGAACCTGGAAATAAACTTACCTGAAGAAATCTTAAAGAGCCTGGAACCTGCTTTATAACAATGGTGACGAAGGTGGGATTTCATATGAAGAAATCCCAAAGAGCATTTAGCATAATTCTTTTGAGGAATTGCAGGTTTCGAGTGCCAAGCACCATGGCACATGTACACTCATGTGCATAAATCGTTACTGTTAGTGTAAGATGGGTGGTATGAGTGTGATAGCTTTAATCATTTTGAGGATTTTCAGCTATATTGCACATGTCAGTAGAGCCTGTGTAAACGGCTCTGGACTCATAGGTTCGCTTAAGAGCCTGCAAATGGCTATGGACGTTTTTGTTCATAAAAGTGTTAGTTTTGGGGATTTTACTTACTATGAGCAACATGGTTTTGTATTCAAATGTGCACAACACAAATGTTTTTAATGCGGTTTATGTATTGTTTACAGCATATGGTTGGAGCATTCTATGATTTTGGAATGTATGTTATGATGAATCTGATTCAGATAGGTTGGAGAGAGTCAGTGAGTGTTGGGGTTGACTCACATCCAGCATGGAAGTGTTGCAGTGTAAAATGCATGGTTTGAATTGTTTGGGTAATGTCAGTGGGGTATATAGTTTTCCTTACATTGCTTTGGTTTGGTTTGGGTAGTTACCTGTCGTGGTAAAAGTTGAACACCCATGCGATTGTTCTAGAGTGAGGTAGCGCCTCGACTCTTTCAATTAAGGATGTTAGGATTTTCTAATTTCATATGAGGGGATTGGTCTGGTTATAGGGGTTACCTGATTCGGGTAAAGGTTGAACAGTGATGAGGATGTTCTGTGAGGGAGGTAGCGCCTCCTCTAGGGTTTTTTTTATCCTTCTCATCACATTGGACAGTAGGTAGCTGGTGGTAAAGGGGTAGCTGGGGATGCCTGGTAATGACCGGTCGGTATTGAGTGTGGTAAATCCTGAGATGAGTAAATTGTTTTCTATGTTACTTGTGGTATTCATTGTGGATTTCGTTGTATACATGGGCTCAACAGCTTGTTTTGGGTTAGGATGTTTTCCTTGCTATAAGACCGTTTTGTTTTTACCATTCATTGATGTTGGCATTGGGAGTGCGTGGCCACCGCTCCCAATGTGTTTGGAAGGCTCGTACATCCTGGTCTGGTGTAATGAGTATGGTATTAAGACCATGGGTGTTTGTGATCTCAGTGATGTTGTATGTTTCCACTTTGTGAATCCCTGTTGGAGTGAGGTTGTGATTGTCTTTTTGGAGGCTTTGAGGTCTCAGTTCTCTAGAGTGGCAGTCTAAAGGCCTGCTCGGGTTCCAGGGTGGCAGCGTGAACACCCGTGTTGTTTGAGGCGGGGGCAGGTGGTAGGAGGTGAAGCAGTCTTGTGGTTGTTCAGGAATGTAGGTGAAGTAGCCCTTTTTCAGGGTTGGCCAGGTCCTGGGGTGAGAGCCCAGTTGCTTGTTTGTGGCAGGAACAGGCAGATGGATGACAGTATTTATGTTATTGGTACATGGAAAGTAGTTTGTCAGCGTGTGATGTTTTGATGGTTGGGTTTGGCTGTGGAAGTGTCTGTCTGCCAGTTGAGTGTTACGTGTGCGTATATCTTGGAAGGTGGTAGTTGTGTTGTTCTGGTATGTGACTTGTTCTGTGCATGTATGGTTTTAGTAAAAGAGGGAGGTGTGTTGTATTGTGCCTGTCTGAGGTAGCTTGAGATGTCATGTGGAATGTTTATGTGTGGATGATGGAATATTCTGAGTGAGTGTTCTGTGCAGAGGCGGTTACAGCTGGCTGGCTCTGGGTGATGGGAGCCGGTGTTGTCACAGCTTATGTCCTTTATGTCTTCATGTGGATATGTAACTAAGAACCTGGAAATAAACTTACCTGAAGAAATCTTAAAGAGCCTGGAACCTGCTTTTTAACAAGTACCATCTGGGAAAACTACAAACAACCCTGACTACAGGTATAGGAAACCCAACCTTTGGCATAAGCCTGTACTAGATAGGTTTGGTAGTGTATTGAGCAGCCAGGCTGATCTCAAGAGGGGTCAATAAGAGCTGTAGTGGAGTTGCACAGATTTACAGTTAAAAGTATTCAAAAAAACTTACACTCAAGGTCTCTTGAATAAACAATTATTAATTTATCAGTCAGTTAGAATAAGCCTTATAGTAACACTCAAATACACTTCACGCAATACACACTCTTAATATCTCTAAATCAGTAGATACCCTTTTGGGATGGCCCACAGACACTACCTACACCCTCAGGCAACTTCAATTGCTAGGGTGCTAAGGACATTGATATATCACTGTTGCATTTAGAATCATATAGTAATAAGTCAAAGGAAAAGATTATTTAGAACAAACAAGAGACCACAAATATTCTTAAGCAGGCAAATACTTTCAGATCCCGCAATAAGAGTCATTCAGTGGAAGAGGCTAAGCCAAAGTCAATAGGCAAAAGTCTATGTAAGCTGAAGCACTTCTTTGTAGGTATGTAGAACTTCTTTGCACAATGTTTTAGAAGTGTTTGAAGAAAAGAAGAATCAAATGTAGGGCCACAAGCTGAGTAGACGAAGATGGAAGCAACTACAGCAAGAGGTAAGTTCTCTTAGACTTTGCACAGTACCTTTAAAATGCAGAAAAGACGCAGCATATGACTCCTGTTCCTGTGCAGCTCTGCAGGTCTCACTGTTTCTGGGCCTCAGTCGTGGGGACAAGAGGGAGGACTTCTGGGGACTCCTGCACTGCGCTGGGATGGTCAAAGTTCGCAACCGGCAAACTCCACTTTCAGTGGCTGTCCAGTGTTTGAGCTCTGAAAAAAGAAGACCACGGCCATTTTGACAAAAATGGCACCCCTGGGTGCTTTACAGCAGCTGCAAACGCAGCCCGTGGTAAAGGCACACCCCGGTAGTTAAAACGAAACCAATGCCACCAGTCATTCAGTGAGGAAAGTGTAACATTAAAAATGTTACATGAGAAGCTAGACAAAGGGGATACTAGGTAACCTCTCCAGCACCCTATTGTAAGATAGTGTGTGCTGATTCTAGAAAGCTTACATGTGTAAGTAAAGTCAATTTCACTTAACTGCTCTGGGAAACAGTAGTTTATCCCAGAGAAGGTATTCAAACCTTTGGGAAATCTGAAAGACTTCCCTGTGCCACTGCACTGAAGGTGCTGTTTGACACAATGTAAAAGATGATGCCTATGGAGTTTGTCAGGCTTCATAACCAAAAGAAACACGGAGCTCAGAAATCACATTAGAATACATGAGAGAGTGGGGAAAAAGGGTCTCACTCTCTCCAGGTTGAAAAAAATCCAAGTCCTCAAAATCCAGCAAAGTTGCTGGGGGTCTCTAAGGTGGAGAGAATGAGCTTATTTCTGAGAATTCTCCCCAACACGACAAGAACCCTTGACATGGTCTCTCGGTAGACAGGTTACAAACAAGGTGTTTATCGACCCACAGAAATTTCCTATTGCACTTGAGGCAGAATTTAAAGAGGGGTCTTGGCCATAACGAAATGATACAGCAGCTAGGCAAATGTAGTGTAAGAAAAGGGTTATTTACATTCTAAAATGACCTCCCCCCTCTCTCCCTACTGTGTGGGCTGAAGCACAGAGCGGCCTTCCAAGGCCAAAATGGATCCATCGCGGGAGTCTTCCGACGGTCGTTATTCTTGTCTTCACCGACGCAATGTTTCGATAGTCGATGGTATAAAGGATAGAAAGAATAAACTATTGGTAATTGTGAATTAGTAAATGGCTATAAGACGAAGGAGGAACTCTCTAAGCGTCCGTCTAGAATGGCGGAAAAAAACAATCTGAGGGACCTCGACACGTGAGGGATCATGGGTACAGTGGACGTCACACTAGGGATAGTATTAGTTCCACGCCCTGTCGACGTCCCTTTTCAAGTTTCGAAAACAACAACTAATACTCTGCAGCTTCCACTAGATGTCAGCCTATGCACAGCATGTGATCTAAGCAGATTCCACAAGCCTCAGAAATATATAGATTTTTGCTTTTTATTTTCATTAGCATTTTGTAAAGATAACAAAACAATCCCCCCACACCTTCCATCTCTCCCCACCCACTTTCCCCACGACCAACAGTACCTTTAATAGTAAAACAAAACTTTGGTAACACATTCATCATATGTTTCATATAGTATTGGGGCTTTAGGCAATGTCGTAAATCCTAATGTTCTGTGGGCAAAGATGAATTCGATAATCATCCTTCAAATAGTCCAGCACTGTGCCCCAGTCCGTCCTAAACTTACAATCTTTCCCTTGTAAATTGTACGTCACCCATTCCATGGCTAATACTTGCCAGAATTTGTATAGTCACTGATGGTAACTTGGCACTGCCTCCTTCTTCCAGTTCCGTGCGATTACAAGTTGGGCCATCAATATCAAAACCACAAATGCTTTTTTATGTGATATGTCTCGTGAGTTCATATTGTTTGACCAAAAGGCACAGTAGGCATTTGCCTGCCCCTATTGATAGATTAGCCTAGCCCCCAAGACTTCCCGCATGGTCCTGTTAACCTGGCCCCAGAATGACTGCAGAGGTGGACACGACCAGCACATATGGAGCCAATCCCCTCCTCTTCTTACTATTACGCCAACAGACAGGTGAAGTCCTTTTGAAAATCATATTAAGTCTCTCCGGGGTATAGTGCCATTAAGTGAGAATTTTAAACCATGGAGTGAAAATTTTAAACAACAGTTCCCTTAGTTGGATAGACCGTGCTAATTTCCAGATATTAACCCAGAGTAACTCCCATTCCTCCTCTGCTATTGGACGGTCCAATGTACCTTCCCATTTGACCATGTACAGCCACTTCTATCGAGGGCCCTCTTCACAAAACAGTGTATAAAATATTGAGATCAAGTGGGTGTCCCCGTGTGTGATTTAATATATTTCTTGAAAGTGGTAAGCGGTCTTCCCGCTTGAACTTTATTTGGGGGATACAGGGCACAATGCCTGAGCTGGTAGTAACTAAATCGGTCCTTTTCTGTGAGTGTAAAGAATTGTTTGCATTGTTCAAAGGTTTTAATTTCTTGACCTAATGTGAGATCAAGTCTTGTACAACCCCCCGCCTTCCATTTAGCAAAAGCTTTAGTCTCCATCCCTGGGGTATATGGAGGGATCCCAAATATAGCTGTAAAAGGCCCCAGAATCATTGTGTTTCTGTTTCACCACTTCATCCCATACATCGCTCTCCAGTGCCGTTATTCGTGATGCCTTCACACTTAAAGGGCGATCGGCTCTAGGTAACTAAAGAAACTCCGCTAACGGAGCACCCACCATTGCCCTGTCCACAGTGACCCAATGTTTACTGTCATCTCCTGCCAACCATTGATTCAATATACTCAACTGTGCCCCCCAGTAATAGGTTCTAAAATCCGGGAAGGCCATCCCTCTATTCTTCGTTGCCATTAACGTCCGCAAGGCCACCCTTGGTTTTTTATTCTGCCAAACAAATGTGGATAAAATGCGATTGAGCGATTTAAAAAAAAATCATGGGAATAGCTACCAGTAAAGCATGAAAGTAGTAGAGGAACCGTGGTAAGTTGACCATTTTTAATCAAGGCCATGCTCCCTATATATAGACAGATAGGGGTTCCACCTTTGTAAATCCCTTCTCAAGGCCTCCAATAGCAGAGGGTAATTTGCCTCATACAGCACAGTCATAGATTTCATTATAAAAACCCCTAAATATTTGATTTTTTACTTCTGCCCATGAGAATTGGATAGATCCACTGATTTCTACTATGTTTTTTTTGTTAGTGTGAGGTTAATTATTTCTGATTTATGCGGGTTAACTTTTAATCCTGAAACGGCCCCAAATGTTGTTAGTTCCGATACTATTGCTTTCAAAGATTCACCTGGGTCCGATATAACTAGCAGCATGTCATCGGCGAAGGCCATTATTTTATATTACGTTTTTCCGAATTGAATCCCCTTCACGTCCGCTCTAAGCAAATCGGGCTTGACAATTGTCCATTAATGGATGACTGCAAACGAGGGGTTTGATAGTTTGCCTGTATCCTCTGCATAAAACGCACACCAAACCCCATTTCTGGCATTGTATGGAAAAGAAAGGGCCACTCCACCCAATAGAATGCTTTTTCAGCGCCCAAAGCAAGGAGACCCGCAGGGATACCCCGGCACTCCATTTTCTCCATTAGGTGGCAAACCCTTCTTAAATTATCGAAGGTCTGGTGATTTTTCAAAAATCCTGCTTGATCGGGCCCAATTAGCGTATGAAGTCTATCCTCCATTTGTGTGGCCAATATCTTGGTGTAAATTTTTGTGTCAATATTAATTAGCACTATTGGTCTATACGACCCACACCGTGCAGGGTCCTTGCCCGGTTTCGGAAATGCCACCAGTTTAGCCTCATGCATAGACGCCAAGACATGCCCGCTTTTTTCGAAGGAATTATATAAGCTGGTCAAATGGGGGGGGGGGGGGTCAGAATTTACCCGTTTTTTTTTTCTATAGAATATGGCTGTAAAACCATCTGGTCCCGGGGCCTTTTTCAACAGGAGTTTCTGTATGGCCGCAATCACTTCCTCCTTTGTAATATCCCCCTCAATCTCCTCCCTGTCTATTCTCGATAGCTTTGGGAAGAGATACTCCGGATATATATATATATGTAACAGACATTCCTGTAGCCTTTCAGATGAATATAACGTTCCATAAAATTTGTCAAAGCATCCTATTATCCCTTCCATATCAGTAACTTCCTCCCCTTCCTCTTTCTTAATCTTCAATATCGTTTGGGTGGCCGTCCTTTGTCCTAATTGGCCTGCTAATAATTTTCCCACCCTAGTCCGTTGGACATAATAGTGTTTTGTTTTAAGCAGGGTTCTCTCCGCCTTTTTTGCCTGTAATAGGTCTAACTGCCCTCTGACTATTCTATATGTTTTCTCTTCTTGGGTAATTACTCATTTTCGGGATTATGTTCTTACGTTGAGTCGCTAAATCATCTTCAAGCCACCTAGATGTCTTTTCCTTCAATGCTTTGCAGGCCATACTTGGGGAGGTATCCCCCATTGCATTTTCCTTAAAGTGAGCTTAAATCCGTTCTTCTATTTACCCCCGAAAAGTCTGTATTCGCAAGGATCCATTGCAGCACAACCCAATTCCACAACCCTCTAGCTTGAGTCGCTATGGCCAATATCATCTTGACGGGTGCATGGTCCCATAGTGCTATCGATCCCATAGAGACTTCTTGAATTTGACCCACCAGTCTAGCAGATACCCAAATATAATCTATTTGCGACTGGGTTTTATGTACGTGCGAATAAAACGTGAATCCTGGTTCACTTCCACTTAACTCGCCACACATCTAGTAGCCCCAATTGTGTACATTTGTCTTTAAGCAGTTGTGATGGTGTGCACCGCACCATCAAACCCACATCACTAGTATCAATTCCTGCACCCCAAATTAGATTAAAATCCCGTCAGTATTACATGACCCTCTACCATGTTTGTTTCCATCAAAAAACTTTCCTGTTGCGAGTTAGGTGCATATACTGTCCCAGCTGTAAATACTTCCATTTTAATGCAGAATTTCACAATTAAGTACCTCCCTTGTTTATCACTCACCACTTTCAAAATCACCAAGTGAGGATTATTCCTAAATGCGATCAAAACCCCCACTTTTTTCTCAGTCGTACTTGCTTGTAGAATCTGCAAATAGCCGTGCAGTCTAATTTGGGATTTATCTTTTCTACATATATGGGTTTCATAAAGTACGAGAAGGTCCGGTTTCTCGTGCCTCAAGCAAGATTCCAGTTGTCAAAGCTTTGCAGGTGAATTTAGCCCCCGAACGTTGTACATAATTATTTTAAAGCTCATGGCAAAAGCCTAATCCCCACCATTCGTGTTCCTTTCCCTTGGGCCTTATCCCTTTGAGAGTCCTCTTAGGTATAATCAAGCTATTGTTATTTTGAAATAAAATGCATATGTTGTGTGTGTTAGCACCCTCAAGACTCGATTTTGTTTGCCCTCCACCCCAGGTTGTACTTTCTCAATTATTCTGCTGGTCGACCCCACCTCCCCTCCCCCCACAAACCCCAAACACTCCCCTGCGCCCACCCCACCCTTCCTTGAAAGCCCCTCCCTAAAATTTGGCCCGGGCCGGCACATGGGTCTTATTGACACCCTCAGAAGAACCCGTCCATGCGCCAGTAAACATCCTGGGAACAAACAATTGCGGAAAGGTATACTAACGCCTTCCATAAGATCCCAATCCGGTCCCCTACTTCTCCCATTCTCATCCCAACCCTCCATCTCCAATGCCATCCTCCCTACCCTTCTTGTTCACATCAAATGGCAATTCCCTTGGTGTACCCGATTCATCAGTTCGCCCTGCCATCACCCCTCGGATTGTGGCGCGTCCTTTGACTTGTCCCAGCCTTTCGGAGCTATGGCCTTTCTATTGTCCCGTTTAATCAACAACCATTCCCATTGTCGTCTCTGCTTAGATGTCCCTCCTTCCGCATCCGATGTCCCAGGCTGGTCTCTTCTGCCTTCCGGCGCTACCACATCCATACCCTCTTCACATGTCATTAACTAGATCAGTCTCCTCTTCCAGGAAATAAGCTAACCAAAAACAAAAGTCCACCTATATTGCACCTACTCCTGATTAAGAATACTAGTAACCGGGTTAATCTGCCTCCTTTTGACCAGGTCTTGATAAAGCTGCACTTCCGATCCATTGATAGTTAAGGACGTACCTGACCGTGCTGCCCTAATAACTCCTTCCTTCTGCCCATATGATGTAAATGCAGCCAGCCTCACCCGGGGTCTGGACCCCGGTTCTTTCCTAGGAGGGCCCACCTCCACGATCTCCTCTGGAACATTCTTAATGCTTATATTGGATCGTCTTGATCGATTCTCAGGCTCTTGGCACTGAATTTCTAGATTGTGCGTCATCCGCTCCAGAGTTTCATTGTTTTTTCGCGAGTCTTCTGCCAAATCTTGTAAAGCTCATTCGGTATGATCAACTCTCTCTCCTAGTTTTGAGATTTTGCCTTTGATTTCTAAAACAGCACTTTTTACGTCCGATCTTACTGCAACAATCTGTTCTTGCAAAGAATCCTAAAGGGTTTCCTTTAGATGCTGTTGGTGTTCGACTAGACACTGCATTAATTCTTCCTTAGTAATTGCCATTGGATCGCTGTATTCTTTAATCGCTTTATGTGGCGACTGTGCAGCTTGGGAGCGAGTCTCGCCGGGCATGTCTTTCCTCTCCGATTGCCAGCACCCCGTAATTGTCCCCTCTGCCCTTCGAGTGTTAACATTAGGGGGCGCCGGGGTGCTTTTAGTGCGTCCTTTCCCTTTATCATTCAACATATGCTTCTTTTGGGGGTAGATCACCTATCTGACCACTCGCCATTGAGTCATCGGAATTATATGCTCCACTCCGTCTGGTAGCATTCACTGCAGTATCTCCTCCAGATGTCAGTGCCCACCTATGGCCTCTAAAAACTGCACATTAACCAAAGGTTATTACCAGATGGCTCTCCTGCTGTACATTTCCAAGCTTATGTGTCTCACGTGCAGCCCTAAAGTATTGGGTTCTCCAACACTTTCCCTTTTTGGTGGTCCGTACCCATTTGCCAATAAGACCTTGTCAACGTAACTGCTGTTTTGACCCTCCTGCCACGTAGATGATATAAGGAGTCTTACCCCTTAATTGGTTGTTTTAAAGCTGAAGGATGGAAAGAGAATTTATCAACCTCGTATTCCTCCAGGATTTCTCCAGTTACCTTGCAATCCACACCTTACGATTTGTCTCTTCCGCTTTTCTGCACCTCTTAGTCTTCTAAGTCCTCCCCTTTCGTCGACTGATGCCGGTTTGAAGATAACTGCACTTAAAATGATTCCTATACCAAAGAAAAGTACGATACAGCCACTAATGTTCCAACAGTGTGGTCAGTGTTCCAGAATTGTGTGAAACTTGCGATTCGCCTTCTCTTTCACTTCTCACCTCGTGGGGGTGGGGGGTCCTTATTTGAGTGATAAAAGGCTCTGTGCTACCTCCTCCGATTGCGTACTGCGCCTTGGACTCTTATCCTGCCAGCATGTGCGCGGACGGGGGGATATACTTCTTACTGTCCCTCAAAGTGACGTCTCCTCCCGGTCTTCTATGAAGATCACGTCCCTCATTAGGAACTGCCACTTTCTTTTGACTCTTGCCGGAGTGCCACGCCATGGTCTCGCCGCGTTATGCTATTCAATGGCACTCCCTCAATCCTGTGGCACGATCGAAGGTCCATTCTCTTGCTAGGCGACAGGGGCTCAGTTTGTGCTCATGGAGGCATCGTGGGGAGGGGAGAAAGGAGTGCAACATACCCCTTTCGTTTTGGGCCGAGGACGAGCATCAGCACAGCACGTCCACCCACTGCAGGTGGCCATCTTGGAATCTAATATCAGATTTTAAACAAACTTTTTTAGATATCTTTTCTTCTTTCATGCCCAGTATATTTAATAGCAGATTGGAAATTCAAACACCTCTATTAAGACAGCGCCTATCTGGGGAAAGCCGCCCCGGTTATAATTCTACCTAAATACATTTACATAGTTTAAAATCGCCCTCTTCTTATCCCTAAATCAGAAGTCAATAAAAATGACACAGAAGGAGGTATCGGCTTACCTAACGTCAATGATTTTACTGGGGGTAGGGAAAGGGACGACTGAACGACTGGCTGCATGGGGACTGTCAACTGCCACATATTAAAGTAAAGCATGGATGAAAGGAATCTCGCAAATCCAATCCTTGTACGGAGGTTATGGGGCGCTTGCTCTTCTGGACTTGATGCAACATGCCATTCGCATGTTGAAAGAAGCCCACCAATATATTGGGTGGGGAGGCAGGCTAACATTAGCGCAACCCGTATGCTACAACAGGCACATACATACCTGAAGTCAAATAGATTTATGGGAGGGGTTCACTGTAATATTCTAGCACTAAAAGAGGGAAACGTTATGTCATTTGCAGATCTCCAGTTCACTGTTGGGCTGCCGGTCACAGAACATTACCACCATTTTCAATTCACACACGCTCTTGGTACAACTTCAGAATTTTCAGGAGGTTCCGTCGTTCTCTCCTCTTGAAAGAAATATTCTCCCAGAGCCTATTCCTTCGAAAGTTACCTCCACACTATATCAGGTTTTTACATCTTTTGCAACCCGGGAACTGTCCAGCCTTAAGGCAAGATGGGAGGTGGATGCGCGTGTACTTGAACCAGAAGATTGGACTGAGGCGCTGATGTTCCCAAGGGAAGTGGGGATCTCTGCTAGGCAGCAGTTAATACAGTTTAAAATACTTCAGAGTGTATTACCACCAAACTTCATAATTTAAATGGGGGCGTGTAGAGCAGCAAATCTGTTTAATATGTGTGGGATTTGAGGGAACTTTCATATCTTGTGGGAGTGTACCCAGGTTTGCTGGTTTTACCACCAGGGTATGTTACGTTCGTTATTTTTGATCTATACCGTGCACTGCTACCACCCAAATGCAGTCTACAAGAGAAGAGGGCGTGGTGTGTTAGGGAGGATAGGATAGGTTCATAACCAGGTGAAACTGGCATCTGTGTGCGTTGTCTTGCATGTAGGAGTTGGTAGGAGAGGCCCCGCTTGTAAGCGTAAGGGCGGGACTCCGTGCATCGGATGTGTGCTAGCTTTTAATGTTGGGTGTGTGGATCATATGCAGTTAGTGAGGGGTACAGTCTTGCACACTGGTTAGTTGTATCCATAAGGGAGAGGGAAGTCCAGTGTCGCAGATGTCTGTTATGTGCAGTCTGAGCATTAGTTGAGTGTGAGAAATAGATTAATGCTAGGTGTGTCTATGTGTAGTGTGCCTAGCCCATAGTCATGTATAAAGGAGTAGGTTATGTTGGAGGAACAGGAACCGAGGAGCCTTAATTAGCACATCGGTTAGCTTTGGCAGTGCCTCCGAAGTAGGTCTGTGGTTGCTGCTCCATGGTACCTTCCAACACTCTTAGTTGTGGTCAGTCAGCCAGCCACGCCTCTTCTCCAAGCATGGATGCTAACCTCCCCACCCCTGTGATTTTCCCGAGGGCAAAGGGTTGGTTGTACCTAGTATGTTACCATTTACTCGCCCAGCGTTAGTCGGAGTTGCGCTTTGGCCTGTTGTGCGGTTTGCTGCTAAATGGATGCATGGCTAGTATTGCCATAACTTTGAGGAAGTGGTGCATGACTGATCTACCTTAGTTATGTAGGTGAGACATGGTTAGTCTAATGCTTTGATTTAATGCGTTACCTGGCTCGGCTCATCTGAATGCATACTTTTGTACGCAGGGTGCCTTTCCCAGTAACTTTCTGCTGTGGGGCAGGCTACTTTTCACCGATCTCTCGAGCTGTGGTGCATGACTGGACTAAGGTGGGCGTGGGGTATTTTGGGTCCTCCTTGATTTTGCTGCTGCTGTCTGTGACCGCGTCCCTTAGTGTGTTTCTTTCAATCCTCAATATTTTGCTGCAGTGGTCCCTTTGAGAGGTGAGTCATATTTTAGCTTACGAGTAGGAAGGGTCTACTTATGGCTTTATGGTTTTTATAAATTCACTGTGATTGTAGCTATGCGTTATCTTTAAATTAGAGCACTTATTTGAGCGTATAGTTACTCCGAGTGATTTATGATAACATTTATATTTTTCAGTATATCAGTGTATGTATATTCTGGGGTAACTATAGATACCAATTGTACCTCAGTGGCATCCTAGCGCCTCCATTGAGTAAAGCTGGACTGTTCTGCCACAACCTTCCTTTAGCAAGTTTGGTCTATCTTTTGGCACGGAACACTGGCTTGGCATTATGTTTGATGGTTTTACATCTCTCACCAGACTGCTGTAGTGAAATCTCCAAAAAAGGGACATAGGGCACTAGACAAACCATATATTGATAATTGTTCTAGATACAACAGCACTAGAAGAAAATATCTTCTTGTACAAAGATAAGATCTATAAACAAGTGCATGGGACATCTATGGGCGTGGTCTTTAAAACTACAACTAGCCAATTTATTTGTACAACACTTTGAAGAGACATGTTCTATCTACAGTCAATCAGCTTGGGAACGCAATCAAAACCTATCATCGATCTATTGATGACATCCTATTGGTATGGCAAATTGATTCTACCACCTTATTAGCTTTCTAGGATTGGTTGAATTCTAATTTGAAGTTTACTATAACATCTAGCCAGCTAGAAATGTAATTCCTGGATTTGTTGATGCAGAAGACTGGCTACCATCTAGAGGTGACACTCTTTAGAAAGCCAGCGGATAGAAACACTATTCTGCATCATACTAGCAAACATCCGAAGAGCATGAAAAATAAAATCCCTTTCAACCAGTTTCTCAGTTTTCAGAGAAATTGTACTTCCCTCTCAGAGTTTTATGCCCAAGTTAACATTTTGAGAGGTTGACTGGCGGCACGTGGTTATCCGAAGAAATTACTTTAATACTCAATGAAACATGCCAGTTTTTGTCCTACGGAACACCTGTTGAAATCTAAGGAAAAAATCCCCAATATCAGATTGGTATGCACCACAACATATTGTCATTTGAGTGATGCTTTACGTAATCTTAATCACAATTGGCTCAACCAGAATTAGAGAAACTGCGCGTTCAGACAGGGTGTCAACCTGCGCCAATCACTAGCGCATGCAGCAATAAGGGACAATCAATATAGAAGCGATACCCATGAGTTATTGGGATTGCCCCTGATTAAGGGGCACTTCAGTTGTGGCCACTGTTTGTGAGAGTACAATCCAAACTGCCTCATTTGAGGCGAGATCTCATACATGGATGCTGCAACAATTTACCAATTGTAGAATGACCTGTGTTATTTATGGTGTGTTTTGACAGTGTAACATACTATATGTGGGCAAAACCATGCGTGCAGTGCACTTGCACATTAAGGAACACAAGTCTAGGATACGGAATGGAGTAGCTATGGGAATGGTGTCCCGCTTTTGGTAGTTGAACCCCAGGGAGGTTGGCTAGTCATTGATAAAGTATTGAGAGGGGCCACAGATCCAATCGAAACCTCTCTATGCAGATTGGACCAACGTTGGATTTACCGTCTAAACATCCACATTGATCGTTTGAACGGGCAATTGGACTGGTCGGTTTTGATGTGAGAAATGCGTGCATTAGCACTTTGGGGCGATATTTTAGATACTGTACGCCCCTGCTTATATGATGTTTTCTAGAAATTATGCCCTTTGTTATACCAGGAATTTAGAATTATTATGACAAATAACGTAATAAATGAGAAAGGCTAAGCAATGTTGTTGAGATTTGACACTGAAGTTGATAATCATATTGCAGCTAGATCGACTATATATTGCACTTTATAAGTTGTTCAAGTAAAATTATACACCAATATGGCCGGTCGCCCACGGCTACTTTGAACTGTTCTGTGAGCGCAGTCCTCCTTTTATGTTTAAAATCCTTGACGAGGCTGCAGCTTTATCACCAATGCTGCGCAAAGCTGTATTGAAGCAGCTAGCCTTATTTTGCGCGTTACGCTACAGCTGAGAATGCAGCTCTTATCTTTTAAACTTTGAAGGGAAAAGGTATGTGTACTAAGTGGGCCGTTTAGCGCTGCCTAGCGTTTTTTGCAGCAGGACGTTTTAGGGCAAGAGCATCATTAAATCAATACGACAGCAAATTGCTGCTTTCTGTGTCAAAACAGAGCAAGGTTGTGGGGAGCACACATGCTTATTTGGCAGGCAGGGACCATCTGAAGTTGCTAAAAATAGTTGTGGAAGTGTAGTCGTGTATAGAAGGGTGGCAACTGGTTACCCACAGACCTCGAGTACAGGTACTTTTGAATAATTTCAGTGTCTTGGCGGGGTGATGGCATCACTGTGGTAGAGAATCGGTTCAGTTATTTCATATTGGATTGTTCTGTTTTGTTTGCAGTGTGGCGTGTATTGGCCCTGAGGAGACGACAATATCAAGCAAAGGTTTAATAGCACGTTGATGGAGGTCATTAGAAAAGCAGTGACTACAGGTGGAGATTGAATAAGGGCGGTGATGGAAAGGACATTCCAGTATAGGTCAGCGCCACACACGGTCATGGGAGTGGCACCATTTGATATTTTGAGAGGGAGAAAACACAACACATCTGTGTCCATGGTGGATGGGCAGATCGAGGTCGGAGTGAATAGAAGTGGAACCAATGAGAGAGAGGATGCGTCTGTCGGGCGAGAGGGCCAAAGCAAGATTTGATGAGAATTGTTGCAGGCTGGTCAGTGCGAGTCCGGGTGATGTGGTGAAGCTGAAATTACCACACAAGGTGAGGAAAGGGGATTCAAGTTTTTCGGAGGGAACGCAGGTAATGAAAGATTTGGGTGAATCCATCAGGGTCAGAGGAGGAGGAGCAAAGAGAGAATGGCAGTGATAAAGAAAAGAGGTGAGATAAAGGGTGTTTGGCGGAAAGAAGGGAGGTCTTAGGAATATGTTTCCTCATGCTTTTATCTGTCAATATCTTTGTCCACTCTGAAAGTACACTTCTCTCTTGCTATCGTTAACCCAGACTCTAAGAAATTCTAGAATTCTTCTCAACCGAGCATCGTGTTCTTCCATCGTACGACCATACACCAGAACAACATCTTGATAATAAATGACTCCCTTTTCATTTCCCAGCAATTTATGCATCACATTCTGAAACACATTGGCTGCCGAGACCAGTCCAAATGGCATCTGCTTGCATTTAAAAAGGCCAATAGGTGTTATGAATGTTGTCAAGTCCAAGTGATAAGCTGCTCTTAAATCCAAAATGGAAAACACCTTTGCTCCAGCCACTCCTGCTAGAAGATCATAGATCCTGGGTAGCGGGAACTCTGCAACAACTGCTTTATTAAGATTTCTGAGGTTGATGCACAAGCACAGTGATCCACTGGATTTCCTCACTACTACAATTGGGCTCACCCATTCCGCAGCATCTATGTTCTCAATGATTCCTTCACTCTCCATGTGTCTAATCTCCTATTCTTTCCATAAGGCTAACAGAACAGGGTGCAGTTTCGAAGGTATTGGTACTGCTCGTCTCCTGAGCTTTATCCGATGAACAAAACCTTTGAGATGACCAAGTTCTTTCTTGAACACCTCTGGATGCCAGGATGCAACATCTTCGCCAGTCTTCTCTCCCTGAATTGACAGAACTTGTTCAGGATGATGTGCATCAAGCCTGAAGGACAACTCTGTTTGGTCATCTGAAGATCACTCCCCACCTTTCCTTTCCACATATATTACACTGGTTGTCTTCCTGTCCTTGAATTGTAGTTTTGCCTCAAATTGGCCTATTATGTCTATGGGAACACCACCATAGGCACACACCTTAGCTCCAACTTCTTCAATGGTACAACAATTGAACTCTTATCTCCAAGTTCTCTCGCTGATCAAGGTATAATCTGCTCCACTGTCTATCAACATGGACATTTGCACTCCATTCACTGCAACAAACGCATAGGGTTTCTTCCTTTGCACCCTGCCGGAGACCGTCTGCACTGAATGGACCACTTCCTTCCCCATATACTCTTAGTCAGGACTACCTTCTTCTTCATCATTGACTTCTCTCACTTAGCCAAATGACGAAGTTTTTGCAGCAGTGTGCTAGGTGTCCTTTCTGACCACAGTCACAATAAATTATGTGTACTGCTGCACATTTCATTCACCAAATGTGTGTTGCTTCCACACCTTTAACACCTTTTCCCTGGGCTAAATCTGGAATCCATCCTGGGTGGGCCCCACGGCTGACTCCAGTTCCTGTTTCTAGATACTTCACGCTCTCTTTTTTCCACAGCCTGTCCACTGTTTTCTTCATTTTGTTGTTCCTTCTGATAGTGCCGTTTTGTGTCCTTCATCACTCTTCTCCGAATGAAGTTCTTTAATGCATGCCTTTGTGTATAGTTTTTGCAATTTCGATTGCTCTGTCTAATGTGGGATTGCGTTCTCTCCACATCTCTTCTCCGATTTTGATGATCATCAACTGATCTCTTAAATGCTCCTCCTGGAAATTTGTAAACTGACATTTGACTGCCAGGCCTCTCAGAATCTTTACAAATTCTTTAATTGATTCTCCTGTCTTCTGTTCTCTGGTGACAAAGTGATAGCGTGCCAAAATAATATTTTCTTGTACTTTGTAATGTTTATCTAATTCGGCAAAGCTTCTCTCATATGGACCTGCATCACCCATGCCTGCAGGCTTCGGTAGCTTTTTTAGAACATCTTGTCCAGCTGACTCCAAACAATGAACTAATAGTGCTTCTTTTTTTTCAAGTACTGTCATCACATACTTTGTGAACCCATCACGCCAGTCAAACCACTGTACTTTTGGGTTCACCTGGCATTGCCAAAAACAATATAGGTCATAGAACATGGGTCATATCAATTCTCTGTTCACAGTGCTTTAAATACGACTGTCCATCTGTTGCAGTTCCCCAGAATTTCCACTGTATGAAATGATTACTGCGACGAAGAATATGCTGATCCAATGAGGATTACCCAAAAAATAACCAGCGAGAAGAATGATCAATGATGATTACTCAATTTGTGTGCATCTTGGCCGCAAAATTGATGCTTTTCTCTAATAAGTGTGGCTTCCTTCACAACAAGTCAGTGTTCTAGGGTGCTTTCCTCTAAAACCCAGCAGCGTTACTGCCTGTCCCTAACACCGAGGCTTTCACTTGCATCGCTCCACCTAGCTTTGTTGCCACGTATTCAGGCAGCTCTCTTCATGCCGCCTTCCCTGGTCTCTGCAACCGCTGCGATCCGCTACACTGGCGCCTCACTGTGGAATTGATTTCATCAATCGTGTGTCCAGCGAATCTGGGGCGGACGCTGGGCATCGGACAGCTGTTCTAGTCAATCTTCCTCCACTTCTCACCAACCGTGCTCTCCGGGACAATTTCATGCAGTCTTCCGACGCTCTGCGCTCTCTTTGGGCCTCCCTCCAGATCCTTGATGACAGTCACAGTCTGGTAATATGTGATCTTACCCATTAAACAACTGACGGTCACTGCTCTCAGCCAGCTCATCACCAGTTGTTCTGGTATAGGGTAGGTTGCAAAGGATACCCTTGCTCTGTACGATAGTTCATGTAGTTTATTACTCATCAGGTCACATCAGTTTTCAACAGCATAATTAATCAAGGAGCTAGGAAGAGCATATGGAGAGCCCACGGACTCTCGCCAACCAGGCTTCATCAACTGCCTGGATCAGAATTCCAACCACTCAACATTCTTCTCAGACACACAGGGTTCCATGCTGACATTCCACACTGACATCACCACTCACCTGGACATGCATATGGGGACCAAAACCAGACCTAACACACCTCCCTCCATTACTATATAAAGTACAGAAAGATAGGCACCATTCAACCAACTCTCACACCATTCAACCAACTCTCACACCATTCAACCAACTCTCACACCATTCAACCAACTCTCACACCATTCAACCAACTCTCACACCATTCAACCAACTCTCACACCATTCAACCAACTCTCACACCGCCTCCAAGACCAAATATTTCCTCACCCGGAGACAGAGGTACCCAACTAGATGCAACTAACTTACTAAAGAAGGCAGCACCACAACCTGTACACTCCAAACAATCTGGAAATAGCAGGACTCCTCGCGTCCCTTCCTGCCACAAATGAACATCTTGACTGCAACCCTAGAGAACTAACCTGCCCCTCCATGGGCTACCAAACTGCGTTCCTACACCACCATTTACAAACAAAGCACCTTCCATCCATCTCTGCACTGATGAACCTCCAGACTGCCACTCCAGAGCACTACCTTGCCCCTTAATGGACTGGCACGCTGGCCCTTCTGTGCCATCAAAAATACTGAGCTAACTTGTGTAGGCAACAACTATCTCCATCTCACTCACTGGACACAAAACCTGAGGATACCACAATCACTAATAAGTTCCCAGTTAGGGAACTCCGGTCCCCTGCACACTATCAATGGCTAGATAAGCCCAGTAGTTTTAGAGTAGTAGGAATAACTGTTTCAGTAAATATCTTTTCTGTAGGTCTGAGGTGCAAATTTCATACATCATAATCTTTTTTCTTTATCAAATTTTTCTCAAAAGAAGAATTTATTCAAAACATATATGCCCAACGCGTTTCGAGATCATTCTCTTCATCAGGGGCTGAAAGTTCATTCACTTTTCATCAATCTACAAATATTCAGAAAAAGAAAACATGTATATATCAGTAAATCATCTAGACCCATAATTGTATGCAGATATCCAAATTCAATCACCTTCTGGCTAAATAATAGTCATTTTTGATACAGTCCAAAGAACCTAAAATGTTTTCTCACAATGTGCCATTTTTAACAAACAAAGTACATTTGTACAAAACCTAAATTGTAGGTGCTTTAGTGGTTCATAGACTAAGAATTGTCTAGAGGTTTGGTCGACCATTCAACAGAATCAATGTTAAGTATATCAAAAGACAGTGTATTTCAAATAAACATAGTAATTTAGGAACTGGGCATACCGTGTGCTGATCAGTGTGCCTTCCTAAGTCGTAAAAAGTGGGAAGAGGGCCGCGTGTTCACCATGTGGTTCAATGAAGGTCTACCACACCTGAGAAAATATAAATACGAAAATATACCTAGACCAAGCTTTGCAACCACTGGTCCAACAAACTTAGACTTATTTGAAGGACACTTCCCACTTCCTTAAATTACTTGAAGAAACACAAATTACGGATCCCTCAGTGATACTATTTACATTGGACGTGAATAGTTTGTACACGTCAATACCACACCAACAAGGTATCGAATCTCCAGAATGGTTTCTTCTCAAACATAGGAAGACTAAGATCCAGAAGGTATTTGCTATTGAATTGATTACTATTATCCTCTTCAATAACTATTTCCGATACAATGGCAAATACTTCTTACAAATTGCGGGAACATCAATGGGCTCTCCAGTAGCCCCAGCTTACGCAAATATATTCATGTTCCAATTCGAAGAAAAATATGTACTCAACAAAGAACCCTGGAAGACAAAAATCATGTTTTGGAAAAGATTTATAGACGACATCTTTGGTATTTGGAATGTCACCATTGAAGAACTCCACCAATTCTTAGATTACCTTAACAACTGTAATGAAAGAATTACCTTTACCCTTGAAATTGGACAACCTGACATACATTTCCTGGACATCAACATCCCAGAAATTGGACTTACTTTAAATACCAGCATCTACAGGAAACCCACGGATTGCAATAGTACACTTCACTTTGGAAGTTTTCACCCCACTCATCTGAAGGAAAACCTCCCCTTTAGCCAAATGGTAAGGCTCAAAAGTATTACATCTGAAACTACACGACTCCAAGGTGAATTTGACAAAATGAAGAACAGGTTTAAAACAAGAGGATTTCCAGATGAAATCTTGGAAAAAGCAGCAATCCGGACAGAATCACTAAGTAGAGCCCAATTACTTGAAGAAAAACCTAAAAAATCCACCACTAGACTTATTCACACAATGAAGTTCTCAAGCCAAAGTTATCAGATCAAAATGATCATCACAAAAAATTGGGATCTCATAAAATCTTATCCAAATCTAAATAGGCTTTTTCCAGAACCTCCTATAAAAGAGGGATGAACTTTAGAGACAGCCTCATCAAAGCAGAAAAGAAAAAAACCTCAAGCCAAACTACTGTTACAAAACAAAAACCAGGAACTTTTCCATGTTTACAGTGCCAACACTGTTCTATCATCATCAAGGGAGATCACGTTCGCCATCCGAGCACAGGCAGAAAAATACTTCATGACTTTGCCACATGCGACAGTAAAAACATTATTTATGCCCTCAGATGCCCTTGCGGAAAATATGTCGGAAAAACCATTAGAAAGGCAAAAGAACGCTGGACTGAGCATAAGTCCAACATCAGAACCAAAAATGAAAAGTCTCCAGTATTCAGACACTTTCGTGAGAACGGTCATAACATCACCCAACTACGCTGGGTAGTTTTAGAAACAGTACATTCATTACCTAGAGGTGGAGATTTTGCTAAGAAATGAGCACAGAGGGAACTATGGTGGATACACAAATTAGACGCAGTCCAACCACATGGTCTCGATGAAGAATTCTACTTAGGATCGTTCCTCTGAATAATGTTGTTGACAAAATGAATAGATGTGGTTCAAAAATATACAGTTCTATTAACTGATTGGTTTATTGTGGAAATTGTCTTTCAAAAATTGTATTTGTTATTTGTTTTTTTTAAATAATTTTTCAACTTCGGCTGAGTCAGAATCAACCTGTATTACATAGGTGTAGATTTATACTTTGTGGTGTGAGACCAGGAATGTTTTTTACCCCAATTAGATTGTGCACTCCATAATGGGGAGACAGGACTTGTAATGGGCTTTATACCTTATGTACCTAACAGATATTCTTTAACTTCCTAACATTGCACCTTTAGTCTAACATCAGCCAGATCCACCCCCCTTTCTTTAAATAAAACCTTCTGAGATTCTCATCCTCTCTACTCTTGCACTTTGGCATCTTGTACCTCCACCGGCCCTTACCCGGGTTTATCCGATGTATACAGATTATCCAATTCCCTGTGAGAGATGTCACTTTTTGTTTCTTTGCGCACAACATATAACTCGTACACTCCACGAGGGAGATAGTTTTCTAACAACATATACGGTACCAGCTACTTATTTAATTGGCTCTACACTCTATTATTCATACGCCACACGACAACATGTTTACAGTCGTGACGTCACACGCGTCGGCAACGTGACGACGTCACGCATATGACGCATATTTAACCGGCCATGTTTTTCAATCACTTACACGGCAACATTCGAACGCTTCCCTACTGCATCTGCAGCCATCTAGTTGCTTTTAAGTATATTCTATATTCTGTTCTTTGCATTTTTCCTAGCCATTCCCTCTTAGCAAGGGTCTTTATTTTCCTGCTTTTATCTTGCTCCTCTGATATAGACATACAGAGCTTCTACCGTTCGATTCTGTGAATACAATTGATCTCAGCGGCTCTCGCCCGAGCAGGACAGGTGATTCTCATGTCCAAACCGCTACTTACCTTGTACTCGAAGGAGCACAGACCACACTAGTAAGTGCTTCTACTCTTAGTTTTGATGATAGTTCATCCAAATGTGAGAAACCTTTCCTTTACACTATTCTGTATCTATATTTTCTCAGGGTGGTAGACCTTCATTGAACCACATGGTGAACACGCGGCCCTTTCCCACTTTTTACGACTTAGGAAGGCACACTGATCAGCACACGGTATGCACAGTTCCTAAATTACTATGTTTCTTTGAAATACACTGTCTTTTGATATACTTAACATTGATTCTGTTGAATGGTCGACCAAACCTCTAGACAATTCTTACAGTCTATGAACCACTAAAGCACCTACAATTTAGGTTTTGTACAAATGTACTTTGTTAAAAATGGCACATTGTGAGAAAAGATTTTAGGTTCTTTGGACTGTATCAAAAATGACTATTATTTAGCCAGAAGGTGATTGAATTTGGATATCTGCATAAAATTATGTGTCTAGATGATTTACTAATATATACATATGCGTTTTCTTTTTCTGAATATTTGTAGATTGATGAAAAGTGAATGAACTTTCAGCCCCTGATGAAGAGAATGATCTCAAAACACATTGGGCATATATGTTTTGAATAAATTCTTCTGTGAAATATTTGATAAAGAAAAAAGACTGATTATTATGTATGAAATTTGCACCTCAGACCTACAGATAAGATATTTACTGAAAGAGTTATTCCTACTACTCTAAAACTACTGGGCTTATCTAGCCATTGATAGTGTGCAGGGGACCGGGGTTCCCTAACTGGGAACTTATTTGTGTCTTATTGTATTGACAACCCATATGCCAGGGCTGTTTCTTCTCCTCTGCACCTTAAATTTGTTTATTACATAACCGAATTGAATGAACTAATATTTTTACCTATTTCTACATATTTGGAGTGCATGGTGTTCAAATCCAATTGATACCACAATCACTCACACATACTTGGACTCAGCCAGATGGGAGCAGCCACAGTGGGATCTACTCCCACACTGCACACAGACTATGTACAACCAATCTTAATCAGCTGGCCAGGCAGCATTAAAACCCATCAAAAGCAAGAACAGGTACCAACCCAAACTCCCATAGGTAGGTGTGAAAAGAGTCACGAGAGATCAAACTGCGCACACAAGACACAGGTAATGAGTTGGCACAGTTGATCTTAATGTCCAGTGAAATAATTTAGTAAACCAACGCCTGACAATTCTCCAAAAGTCATGAAACAACCTTACAATCCAAAGTTTGTAGATTGGCAGGTGGCGTCCCCATCCAAACCAAAACCACTCTCAAACTGGCATATAGAAAGCGTCCTTCCCACACCCAGTCAACACTACTGACAACTCTTGACAATAAAGTCAACGAACATACGCATAACCACGGAATCCTCCTTTGACATCAGTGTGCAACTGGTATTCTAAAGCTGAAAGTGCACGAAAGTGTACTGTTAACTGTCAGAACGCTTGGTCTTCATCAGATTTCGCTGACACGCTGCAGACCGATTTACTGTGGCGCAGATCACATAGGAGGACGTCTTTTACTGCAACACGGATGTTGCCTGACTTGCGAGAAGACAAAGTAAATATATTAGCTAACTTCTTCCCACAAAAGACTTGAATTGACCCTGCCTACGGCAGAGTCCTTTGAATGAACCATTGACGTATGTTGTAAATTACTTGAACGTTAGTGATGTCATATTAAGTATCCGCCTCCGTTCTAACATTCTACTCTTGTCTTGTAGAGCGTAGTGATTGGAAAAGGGTCTGAGGCCCCTCCCCTCTGCCCCGCAAGGAGGTCTGAAATACACAGAGTGCAGCGTACTTGGAAGTGCATGAAAGTGTACTGTTAACTGTTTACTGTGTGCGGTGGGCAGAAAAGGGCTTGATTTTTATTCTATTTTAGATATTGTGAATCTATATTGAGTATATATTTTGTTTGCTTACTGTCAAGTTATTTTTAGACAGTAATTAAAGATATGAAATTACGATCCACAAAAACCCTTTATGATAAACAGTATGACCCAGTGCAACAAAATGAAGCAAGCGGTTATTAGTAATTTTAAAGATATGAATGATGTCAAGACAAATCGTGCATGTAAACGCAAGATAATTTCTCAACCTGGGCTGCTGACAGATTATAAGCTAGCAAAAATAACAAGTTTTTTTTAGTGAAATTGAGCAGCCTGGCTCTAAAATGATTGAAGTAGACTAACCTTTGATGACCTCCAAAGAGGTTGAATGCAGTACATTAGAAATTATGAATGAGTTAGCTATGGCATTTCCCTGTATCGGTAGTAAATTACTGTGACAAGTGGTAAAATCCACCTCACCAAGTAAAGGGAAGAATACAATACAATATCAGGTAATTACAGTATGCCTGATAGTTTAAATGCTGTAACACAACCTGAGTTATTGATGGAGGATAATGACTGTGAAAATGTTGAGTTCCTTAATCCCGGAGAGAGGTTTAAAATTGACCCAAGTTCTGGGCTAATAGTCATTGGGCAAACATGTCTAGCAATCAATAATAATATGACTGAGAAACAATTGGAAAGTCCTCATGAAGGTAAAGAGAACTCTGTTAAAATAGAGATATTAGATGAGACAAGCTTTATGAGTATGAATACAGAAGAGCTATTCCAAGCACTTGAAAATGTTTTAGTTACACTAGTGGAAAAATGTGATTCCATAGAAAGTAAATTAGCAATAAACTCCTTGTTACTATGTGATATTAGCAAAAGAAGCAAACATAAGATTTGCGATAAAAGCACAAACACTAATAGAAATTGAAGATGTTGAGGCGAATGTATACGCAAATACTTTTGATTCAAGCAAACCTAGAGTGCTTCATGAGAGCAAAAACGAATATAATGTGGCAGAATATAGTTTGTTGAAGAAGAAAGGAAGTTGTAATAAGGCGAAATTCGAACATATGAATTCTAAAAGACAAGCAAAACAGAAAAAAATGTAACAAGAAAAGAAGATGTGGACAAGCAGCCATGTATAGCTCAAATAAGTCAAGCCAGGCCAACAATGGTTGCATTGTTGAGGTGAATGATATGTTAGAAATAAACAAGATTGAAATAGCGGAATCTGCAACAAATCAGAAGAGTAAAAAGTCAGATTCGAAAACATTATCGATATATAAAGAAGCTAATTTTGTTGGTGACCATAAAGCCGTGATCCATGAGCCCCTAGTGAAAGAGATTAGTAAAGATAAAACTAAAAAACTAAAAAAGGTTAATGACACAGACATTAGAAAATTCTTTATTAATACACCAAAGATACATCCAAGCAATACTGGAGAAGAGTGGCAGGGTATACCTAATAAGGTGGTATTGAGAAAGGAAAAAGCTAAAAAACCTGGAAATTATTGATGAAATACTTTCAGATGTACATAAGCTATATGAGAACACACAATGTCCTCATAAGGAAGATGGAAGAAAGGAAAGTATGAAAAAGACTAGATCATTGAAGAATGGGGTGTTGATTAATGGAAAATTACAGCACTCTGAAAAGGTCATCGAAAAGACTAATAAAACAAGTATACCATGTGGGGTGGGGGGGGGGTGTAATAAAGACAATAACTAAAATATTTGAAGAATATAATAATAAGATGCTGCTAATTATAGTAGGAGACTTAAATGTAAAACTCAATTTTGTATCTGAGATAATAACAGAAGAACATAATTCTGAACCATTTATTATACAAAATAATACTAGGGAGGGTAAGGCAAGGATATCCCTTCTATGTAATTTTCAACTTTCTGTGTTGAATGGCAATACCCCTGGGGATTGTGTGAAAAACGTGACATGGATATGTGGGCAGAGTATAAGTATCCTTGATTATATGATTATGGAACAGAAGAGCTCAGGAGACTGTATGTGACATGGATGTTGGATGCAGAGAAGAAAGTGATCATCTTCCCTTATATCTCTTATTAAGGGATAAAGTAACAAATAGACGTATATCAAATGAATGGAGAGATTGGAGTAAATATAAATGGAACCTTAGGAATATTGAGAAAGGGAATGAGATGGCAATACAATTGCTATAAAATTTTATTGAGACCTATGAATTCAGGGCTATGAAACCTGAGATTAAGATCTTCAGTGAATTTGAATATGTCCCGGATAAAATAAAGGCAGCCGTTATGATAAAACGAAGCTATAGGTCAGTGAATGAAAAATGGAACCCGACACATCACAAGAAATTTGATAAAGAAAAATTTGAAAAAATGTGGATAAGAAAATGCTTAGACTAAACATTCACGAATGTATAAAAGAGAAGGCAACATATGGAATTGAAAAGATACGTAAACTTAAGATCCAGTAGAATAGATGGAAAAAAACTCACCTGAAAAAGAAAAAAGACGACAGATGGCTTACTTTGGCTAATGCAGCAAAAAATAAAAATGATCAAGCCATGTGGGATATTAATAGTAAAAAAGAAAAAATTCTTCCGGTTAATTTTATTCCAGAGAGTCGCTGTGTTACCCATGTTAAAAATACATTGGGGAGTCTGGCATGCGATGGAGAAAGCTGTAAAAATTATGCGATGGAAGGGAACATATACGGTTACCTCCTTGACATTATTAATAAAGACACTGCCTAATTCTAGAGCTGTGGGTACCTGTAATGCCCTTCTGAATAGATCCGCAGAATTATGGGCTAAGGTGCTGTATATTATATTTCAGTGGATTGGAAGATATGGAAAGGTGCCTGAATCATGGAAGAGGAGCATCATACTTCCAATTTATAAAAAAGGACCCCGCAAAGAACCTGCAAACTATAGAATGCTGGCTATGCTGGATATTTCAGCAAAAATGTTTGCTAAAATATTGTTAACTGAGCTCAATCAGTGGATATCTAGCTGTGGGATATTGCCTGACAATCAGGATTTAGGGTGAGGTCATCGACATCCCATAATATAGCCATCTTAGTCAGTGCAGTGGAATACTCATGAGACTCGAAGGCTGCCTGTTTATGCTGCCTATATTGATTTTTCTGCGGCCTTCGATACAGTCACGCGAAAAAAATTATGGGCCAAATTGAAAAAATGGGGAATACCTCCTGGCTTGCTTCATATGATATAATTATACCAGGACACGTCTGTTAGAGTTTGTCATGACATTGAAGGGAAACTGTCAGATGCTATACCCACATTACGTGGTGTCAAGCAAGGCTGCACTTTAGCAGCCACTCTTTTTAATGTATAACTGGCAGATTTTCTAAGAGGTACAAAAAACCCTCAGATGAATGATATTAAAATGGGTGTATTGAGGCTTGGATGGTTGGGGTATGCCGATGACGACCTTCTATTAGATTATACACCAAAGGGACTGCAAGTAAAGTTAGATGAACTCGAAATGTTTGCTGAAGCGAATGAATTAGTGATTAACATTGATAAAACTAAAATTATAAAATTCGAAGGTAAAACCTTGAATAAAAGCAAAAATCCAATTTGGACGAACGATGGGAGACGGATCTAAGTTGTAAATTAATATAAATATCTGGGTATTATCAACAACAAGCTGAAATGGAAAGAACATTGGAATGAAACCAAAAGAAAATGTATGATAGCCACTATGGCTTTAAGTAAATGTATTGGATGTCAAGGGAATATATCAATACGTACTGTGTTGAAACTATACGCTGCTAAAATTGTATCATGTTTGGTATATGATGCTGAAATTTGGGGATGTCATTTTAAAAATGAATTGGTTACATTTGAAGCTAAATTGCTAAAGATTTTATTGAGGATGCCCAAAAACCTGCCATATGAATATATTTTATTAGAATGCGAGCTGGACTGTGTTAACAGTCAAATCCAATTAATGATTGCTATGTTATATGTCAAATTGACAAGACTTAATAATGACATATTTGTGGTGAAGCTAATGGAACAATATGAGCAGCAGATAATAATGCTGACTTCCTAACATTACATCGATGGAGGGGTCTATGATAAATGGATAGGGAATGAAACGTTTGGCTGGCTGTTATTCAACATTGCTCAGATAAAGCGCAAACTGAAAAAGAAGATATATGATCGGGATAGTGAACAAATGCTAGTTCATTTGGCGACAAAAGCAAACAGTGGGCTATTCCATGGCCACTTAGCAATAAGAGAAAGTAAACCAACCTACCAATGTGCATATCCACATTGTAATACTATCCATTGGTATTTAAAGTTTAAATTTAACATATGCAATGTACTAGTAATATTAGGAGCAAAAATTGGTATTCAAAAAGAGTTTAGATATTGTACACTCTGTGGAGTAAATACATTAGAAACTGGTCATCATTTATTATGCAAGTGACACAGTCTGGTCTGGTTACGTAATCTACATCTTATGAAATACAATAATATGCATAATTGCAATATACTGGATACATGGCAAAGACTACTTGACAGAAATTATATGAATTTCATTTTCTATATGATGACATTTTATGTAATGATTTTAGATATTTTAAAAGCGTTGTCATATGGTATATTTATGTTTTAATTAGGAAGTGTATTTTTATTGTGACTGATCAGCTATTTTATGTGACTATATATGCAAAACGTTATTGTTGTAAGCATATTATTAAAATAAGTATCCTAAACAAAACCCCTGACTTCAACCAGGTACAACATCTTTGCTAAATTGTGTGCAACTCCTAGAAGTGCAAATTACCTAGTCACTCCACCCACTCAATTATGCACCCCACCTCCACATTCATGTACCTTGTGTACCTCCCATATACACCCCCACAGGTTTTAGTGAAACACCCAGTGTACAGTGTAGCCGGAAGATTGCTCTGTACTACAAAATTGCAACCTGCGGCTCGGGTTACACATGTGCATTTCATCAAAGGTTTTTCAACAAATCCAAATACCTGTGAGTTTTCATTTCATTAAACGTTTTTCAACACATCCAACATTTGATGCAATAAAACGTGTTAACACTTCAAAACACCTGTGATTTGTAACACATTTCATTAAACTTCTTAACATTTCATTAAGAATTTCAATGTGTTCTCAGTGCTAATCCAACAATTGACACCAGTTGGAGTCAGCAACTTCAATACCAAATACTCATTGCATAAAAAAGTGCACCATGTGGATGGCGCACCGTAAAAGCAAAGCGTCAACTTAACAGTATTATCAGTAATAATTCAATCCCCCACATCTTTTGATACCGAAACTTAGGAAGAGTTTCCGGTGCAATTGGAAGCTGTGTTCATCCATTCTACGCCTGGCATATCCTTGAGCTCTCCCTGGAGGATTCCTTGTCGCGCAGCAGTTTAAAAAAAAAAAAAAAAAAATCAGATGTAGCTCCATCAGCGAATCCCTGTAGACTGATGCATACAACAATGTGAGGACAGGACGTTATGTTGACGCAGCAAAGCCCATTCCTCAAAACATCCCGTTTGTGCAGCTGCTTACCATAGCCGCACACCATGGAACGTCAGATGAGGGGATTCCATCTACACCATTTCCCTTACCAGCACAGTGACATCACCACTGTGACTGGGGTCACCGAGATGGGAGTAAATCTGGGGCTCTAATTGCTGCAATGGTTGACCAGCAATCATACGTTGGACACAACCTATTCCACTTTGGTTGTCCTGCTGTTACCTGACAATGGAGCTTACAGACTTTGCTCCAAGGTGGGAATACAAGTGTTTTACAGGCTTCCTTACAAGGACAGTTGAATGCCTGAGGCAGTCCTGCGCCTCCACCACAATTATCTCTGCCACCTCCATGTGTGCCACTTCCCACAACGCTATAGCTAGGTGGCGCAGTATTGATTAGCATTGTCCCCCTTCAGGCTGGGTAAAGAAGCACAGTCCCTGCCTAGATGCAGGACTACATCATCAGACCTCTCCCTCAGCTTTACTTTTCATTCTGGGTTGTGGGATTCATCTCTTAGGGGGCAGTGGGTCACCCTCTTCCATTCCACAGTCTCATCAAGCTCCATTACTGCACCCCCAGTAGCAGTCACTTCCATTTCTCGTTCTCTGATAATTTACAGGTACCGGATTTCTCTTTGGGTTTCATCCATGGGGTCCGTATCTGAGACCAACTTGTTGCCAGTGTTATAGGTAGTTTGCAAAGGATACACTTGCTCTGTAGGATAGTTCATGTAGTTTATTACTCATCAGGATACATCAGGTCACATCAGGGTTTCATCAGCATAAGTAATCAAGAAGCTAGGAATGGAGAGCCCACAGGCTCCCAACATCCAGGCTACATCTTCATGAACTGCCTGTATCAAAACTTCAACCACACAACATTCTTCTGAGACACACAGGGTTCCACGCTGACATTCCACACGGACATCACCACTCACCTGAACATGCATAAAGGGACCAAGACCAGACATAACAGCAGCAACTGGTTGCCTGCGGTCCTCGAGTACAGGTACTTTTGAATAATTTCAGTGTCTTGACAGGGTGCATCAATGTGGTAAGGAGTCGTTTCAGGTATTTCAAATTGGATTGTTCTGTTTTCAGTGTGGATTGTATTGGCCCTGAGGAGGACGACAATATCAAGCAGTCGTTGAAACTAGTTGGTGCACCAATGGAGCTACTATAATTATGCTGGAGTATTGACCCACTGATGCCCTGATATATGCGTTCTATGTTATACACATATGCGATACCTAATATAGGTTGCTTTGAATTTGGTGACTTATTGCACACTAGTTGGCCGGTGGTCTAGCTGTGTATCCATGGGGTGGGAGTGTGCAATCTGGTGATTGCACCCAAACCACTATGGTTATACACGTCTTAGGTTTTTAATGTATAGCAGTGGTACTTTCAGATGTTTATGTTTCTATATGAACATGATGCTATGTGATTTGTGCATTCATAATTAAATATGATGTGTTTTGTATGAATTAAGGTCTAGTACTGCCTTTTGCACATCCTGGCTCGACACTTCTTTGGAATATGAGGAATTCGATAGTGACAATGATTATTGCTGTTCTATGAAGTGTGTGTGTTGTTTATAGTACATTTTTCCTGATCTTCATTGTAATTCCAGGAACCCTGGTGTAGTGTAGTACAGGAAAAATACATGAACATTAATTTGGTAGCCCCCAGTTATTAGATGGTTGGAGAATTTGGAAACTATGCAACCTGTTAACGCGGACAGAAGATTTAACTCTGCTTCCAACCTTTCATATAGCACAAGTGTCTGCAGCCTTACATTGGGGAATCCTGGGGGACAAATCTGAAGCACAGAAGACTATGTCCAACCAACTAATTATGAGGAAACTGCTATTCGCAGGGCTTTTACAAGAACTGTTCTAATGTCATAACTCTGTTAATTGTGCACACCAACTACTATTGCAATGAACCACGAGTTTGTAGCTTTGCGACGCCTTCTACAGGTTGGACGCTGTTAGGGAGTTTTGCAAAAGTCCACCAAAGGAAGAGCTATAGAAGACTCACACTTGCCACAAAGGGCTCCAACTCCTAGTATAGGCCTGAACCACACACGTATGTTGGTAGAAATGGCAGAGCAGCCAGACTTATCTTAGGAGGGAGAAGAGGCTTTAGGTGGTACAAAGAACCTAGAAAATTCACATAGGCCAAAGAAACACAAAAATAATGGTTTCTTTTTTACATACTCTAGGGTAGGACGCACAATAAGTAACTTTAGAAAGACCAATGTATTATTCACAGTAAGTAAATCACTTTAGTAATACTTTAGAATAGCTATATGCAGTTCAAATGTAAGTAAAACATTTGTAAAACGTTGCAGAATAGCTGTTCCAGGTAAATAAATGAAACGCCAACATAAGGTAAGTAAATACTTTGCAATTATTTCCTAACACTTTAGAAGTCCATCCTATCTAGTTAGGAGTGTCTCAGAGTTGGATTGGAGGGCAGAACATCTAGGCATAAGCTGTAGAAAGTTCAAATGTTCTCTCAGGAAGTCTTCTGCAGCAAGCAAGTAAGCAACGGTCTTTCGGAAAAAGGGCCAGGGACTTCATAGAAGGCTCTCTGAAGACACACAGGGGTTAGGCCTGGCCGAACGTGCATGGGAGAGCTCCCAAACACACAAATCAGCACTTCAGCAACCAATGAGCAGCAAAGCAACTCTAGGTAAGTCCTACCTTGAGTCTCTCAGTACCTTATAACGGAAGAAGAGGGTGCAGCACAACGCTTCCATGATGCAGCAGCAGACCTGGTCACCGGATTCCTAGCGAAGCAAACAAAAGGAGAGACACTGGAATGGATCTTGCAGCAGCAGGCGAGTGAGGAGGCTCTCTGCAATGGATTCTTCTCAGTTCTGTGATTTTGGCTCCTTTTGGGAAGCGCCAGTGAAGAACGATTACTGCCCAGTCGACTCATCTCACCTTTTCGGCCCACCACTCTGGTGAGGGGACTTCAAGGAGTGGGATCTTGCCTTTGGAGCTCCAGAAGGAGTCCACCAAGGTTTCGGGAGGTTTCGATCTTCAGTAGACGATAAACTGCGCAATGGCCACATGGCAAAGGGTATTAGCGGTTTACAGCCCGTGAAGGTCACAGCTCGTAGTGGGATAGCTCGAAATGCAGGTCATCTCAAGACTGATTGGTCCCAACAGTCTAAGGGAGAGAGACATCCTCTTTGAAGTTCTCGTGATGGTTGGAAGGAGGGAGTTGGGATCCAACAGCAGCAGTTTAACAGAAGGCATCTCTGGTCGTCTGGAAGTGGCTCTTGGCATCTCTGTTCATCTTCTTCCTAGTCGTTTCTTTCATTACAGTAGTCAGCTTGTCTTCAGCATCAGCATCCAAGCCTTTTATCCAGGAACCCAGCCAATTAGCACCCATGCACCATTCTAACTCTAGGTGGTGCTGTGCTTTTAGGACAGCAAGTCCCCCAGTTGGAACTTGTCCCAGGCAGGTATACCAGAAGAGAAAGAACAGTAGCGTTTTAGACTCCTCGCTTGTTTTCTGTCCTCACAGACACGCTGGAGCCTTGGCGGGCTTCACAAAGGTTTCCCGCCGAAGAAAAAAGTCAAACCAGGACCTCCCCCACCCAGCACGACAGAAGGACCAAGAAGGGACAAGCACAAGGGAAATGGTGAAGAAAATAATACAGCCACAATGTTGGTTCAATGGTGACCCCTTCTGTGCACTACCCTGCCTCGGAGTACAACCTGGTGGTAATAATTGCCCAAAAGTAGGTAGGATAAAACCACCCCCACCAGCCATTCAGATTTGCCTCTCACGATAAAGCTATAGGAGCAGTGAGAACGGGGATCCAGTGTAACTCCTAGTATAGGCCTGAACCACACCTCAGCACTCCACATAAGGTGGGGTGTGCTGATCTCACAACAGAAATTGGGAAGGATACTAAATATCCCCCTGCCTTTGGGAACATGAGTTCTCACAAGGTAAATAACAGAAAATAAAAAGGGACCCCCCCAAGTGGCTTTCAGAAATACAAACCAAGGAGAATCACACATTGCGGCAAAATACTGGGATCACCAAGCGTAAATTCCTTAGAAGGAATAGCCAACCGAGATAAATAGTGAGCCTTTCCATGTCTGTGCCCAGGGCAGAAAGTGACCTCAAAGGAGAAGCGAGAAAAAAATAAAGCATCCACCTGGACAGACTAGGATTGATACATTTTAACGATTCTCCAAAAAGTACGATTTTTCTGATTTGACTAAACAGTGACTGTTTTGCCCCTTCCAGGGGGTGTCTCCAGTAAAGGAAGGTGTCTCGAATGGCCAACAATTTTCATTCATAGATTGAATAATGTTGTTTTGCTAAAAGGAGGGCTCAAGAACAAAAAGCCACTGGATGTCAATGCCCAGTAAGTAGGTCACTTTGGGAAAGAATCAGTCCTTAAGTGATTTCGGAAGTATCTGTCTCCACAATATAAGGTAAGTGGGATTAAGATGCTTAACACTGGGGCTATAGTAAACTGCCCCCAAGTTCAAAACAAGTTGTATATCGGACCAAACAAAAGGAACCCCATTCGTGGTTAACTCACTCAAAGGTAATGCAAGTGTTGAAAAAGGTTGGATAAACTGCTGGTAGAAATGGGCAAAGTCAAGGAATTTTTAAGTACTGCCTCCACTTTGGAGGTCTGCATCTTGGGACCACCCAGAAAGATTTCAAACCCCAAAAAAGAAACCAGGGGGCGTTCAAACTACTTTTTACATTTAGCATACAGCTGGAACTGAGGCAACCGTTCAAGCACCGTTCTTACATGTGTTCAATGCTCTTCCAAAGAAGAAGAATATCAAAATTTAAACTAACTAGACAACTAGACATAAAGCCAAGAGCTCTCCGAGCACCTCAGTAATAAATTGTTAATAAAAGAAAATGTTGGAAAACTTCCGGGGAGCCAAAACTCAAAACAAAAAGTGTATGGGGAAAAGGGAGGCAGAGACATCTCCCTGCTGAGACGCCGAAGCATCACAGCAAATTGCCGGTGACATTCTGTTGAGACCAGTCGCCCCAGAATGCCTCACCCAAGACATGTTATTATGCATTTGTATAGTGCCTATTGCCATAGTTCATGTCATCAAAGTGCTTTTGACTCCCAAAGATGCAAAGGAGGAGTAGGACAGAAAATTCAGTAGTGGTAGGGAGGAGCAAAGTCAAAGTAGATCATTGGGAAGAGGGATAGATAAGATGCTCAGCACGGTCTGAGAAGGAAAAGGTGAAAGAGCTATGCATACAACTGGATCAAATTTATCATGGGACTCAACTGGGCCAGGAGGATAGCTCAGGGTCAATGCGATTGCCTTGGAAGCAAGACGACACGGAGCAACACAGGTTCGATCCGGTATTAAGTACACCCCTGCTCACAGGAAAGTATTGTTGCCCAGTCCCTGTGCAGACCAGACAAGAAGAGGCAAACGCATGAGCGACCAAGACCACCAGCAACCAAGAGTGACAAACCTTCACTTAGTGGAGAAGTACTATGTGTGAAAAATATTTTAAAGGAATTCAATGGTAGACTCTTGAGGCAACTAAGTGATTGAACACAGGATCATAATGCGTAACTGTGATCAGTATTGAAGGATGTAACGCAGATGCAGTTCCCAGTACTGGGTCCGGATTACTTAAAAGTTTTCCTGTGATAACTATGAATACATCTGAATTTTTAGTTAAACATATAGTTCAAAAAGCAGTGCTTTACCTTTGTGTAACATTGTCAGGAGCTGACTGGAGGCCAACCCTAGACACTTACTGCTCTGCTGATGGCACTTATTGAGCCTACACACCACTGCTGTAGACAGGTTTTCATATTTAAAAAAGGTTTTCATATTTAAAGAAAAAAAGTTTCCAGTCAGAAAAAAACGAATTGAGTGACAAAATATTTAAATAACAAAATGTTTCTTGGAATGTGAAGGCCAAACATGGCCACAGATTCCAGAGGTCATTGGATTGTGAAATGAAATGCAGCAGAGGCATTCATTGGCAGTGGTTGGATTGGAGGTGAGGGACATTTGCATAGAGACTTCCATAACCATACTATATTTCTTCAATATTTATTTTAATATCATAGATTTTACGAGGCTGAAAAACACCAGATTGTGCATCTACGAAAAAAAATGGTACAAAAACAGACATGTAGTGTTGCTATGGAGTTTCAAACATTTAAAAAGGTTTACTTGGAAATCACAATAAATATAATTAGAAAAACTATGATAGTTTAAAGTTGTACTAGGTCAGCTGCTCATAAAAGTCATGCAAAATCTAACGGTGTGCATTTAAATAAACAAACGTCATGCTTACCATTACTGTCTGAACTGGTATGCCTTCTTTTGAGTACACGTCTCATTTCCTTGCCTCTTCCGAATCTAACACTTCTCTTGGAGCCGTCGCTTTCAGAATCCTCCCTGTAGTTAACCTGCCGTTGCGCATTCCTCCTCGACCTCCTTCGCTGTGTTTCCAAATAATCATCACTGTATTCACTGTAATTACTCTCTGAGGACACGGAAAAAAGCCTTTTTAAATCTAGTCCGTATGAACATGACTAAACATGTACATATGGAGCAGTGTGAGCTGGGAGTTGAAGATAGCTCACAAAATTTAATCCCTCTGAAGCATATTTTGTGAAATATTGAATAAAATCACATCACATTCTATGCAAGATTTGTCCACAACTTGTTTTGCACGACTTTTCTTTATATTTCTTGTCCCTTCAAAATCTGATCTATATTCGTTTTTGAATTTATTCTGATTATTTTCCTTTAAGACCATCATACTTATGAGAGTGCTTTTAGGATTCAGTTTTTCTGCTTCATTATTATATTTACCAAAATGCAGTCAAGAACACATATAAGAAGAGTTCCTTGGTATGGCAAGCAGTGTAAAAAGGGTGAATTGTTTTTATAAGGTATGTAAAAAATGTGGAGACTGTAGGGAGATGGGATCTTCATCTAGCAAGCTCTAACAAACAGGCTATCGCAGCAACAACAAAAAAAGAAGAGTATGAGGAATCCCCTTTGGGAAGATATTCTTGAAGCCATCCTAAATAATTATCAAGTTCAATTTTGGACTTGCTAGGGCGCTTAAAGTATTTAGGTTGACGATTGATCCCTGGCAAATCAAAATGTGTCACGCTGAAAAGGATGAACTTATACGTACTGTTCCTCGATCTTCGTACAGCCTTCGATGGCATACCACCTACTAAACTATGGGAAAAACTTTGTCAAGGAAACATTCTACGCTTTACAAAGCCATACCATTGCTCTACAAGGACAATGAAGCAGTGGTAAGGTAGGGTTTAGGTGGGGAAACTACAGCTTCTTTCGAGGCAAAAAGAGGCCTGCTGTAGGGTACTCTGGGTAGAATGCACTCTAGGGGTAAACAGACCAGTTTTGTTTGCCAGAGAGTCTAACATTTGAATACATCTGACAATCCAGTTTGCGATTGCTGCTTTAGTAAGTGCATCTCCTCGCTCTGCCTGCTGCCATTGATATCTGTTTTCCTGAATACTTAAGTTTTGTCTGGTACATTACTGCCCTGCAAACGTCAAGTGTGTGTCGAGCCCTTTCTCCTCCACTTTGCAGGTTTTAGAAGAAAGCTGGTAATTCAATTAACGTGGAACTTGGAGATGAATTTCAGTGAAAATCCAGGGTGTGTTCTTAGTACCATTTCATGTTTGTGTATTTTTGCAAAGGGCTCAGTTACCAGTAGAACTTGTAACTCACTAATCCTTCCGACTGAAGTGATTGCAATAAAGAAAGCTACTTGATGCATTGGCTCAAAATGGGCCCCCCCATTAGCCTTGAGAGTACTGTGTTTAAATCCCGCCCTAGATGTGTTTGACTCCCTCCATCAAGGCTTGAAGTACTGGTATCTTCCAACATGATCGATTTGGCTGTGATGTAGCGTAAGTAGCTAAAGCTGCTAAATTTGATTATTATTTTTTAATTTTTTTTATTTGTCTGGCTGAATAATTCAACCTTTCAAATTTTCATTCATTATACTTACAAAGTTTGATTTACATAATTTGTACAATATTCATTTATACAGTTCTAAAAATAAATAACTATCCTTTATATATTAAATACAACGATAATTTAATTATACATAAAATGACTAGAAAGGGTAGTAATCATAACACAAATAAAACAATATTTTCTCATGAGAGATCTAATTCAGGTTTGTCTCTCCAGTTAGAATAACATTCACATATTGGACAACTTAAATTTGTACTGCAGTTCTTGAACTAGTGAATAATACACACCATATTTCATCTTTAGATCGATAGCAGTTAAACAGGATCAATTGGTTAAAATGTCTTTTCCGTGTATGATTCAAAGTCGGGCATTCAACGACCAAATGTGACAGAGTTTCTATCTGTGTCCGATCAGTACAAAATTGGCAAGTATTATGGTTTTTCTGTATTATCCCTCTTCTTGCTAGGATTTCATTAATTGAGCATAGATTCATTCGTATTCTTAACAATTGATTTCTTTTGTAATGAGAAGGACTTTTTGCTAACCAAATGATGTGATATTAAAATCCACATATCTTTGACATTGATTTAAGGTACATATCCAGTCAAATCGATGAGATTGTTTGGCCTTCTCAGAATTCATTATTAGAAGTTAGATTGTGATATTTGCATTAGCATCTAATACCTATTTACTCCAAGTTTTGGGAAATTTTTCTGTGGAGGATAAGACATATTGTGCCACCGTACCCAGAATATTTGATGCAGATGCTCCTTTTAAGCATTTTCTGTATAGACTACACGATGCAGTGGCCTAAATGCGAGTACTACTCGCAACCAATTTAAAACCAGTTACTTTGAGTTTCGGTTTAAAGATTCTGATCTAAAGACACTCCTACCTATTTTCATGTGTAACTGATGGAGCATGGCCATGCTGAATTGATCTCTGCTCACAATTTCATGATTCACATCACACATTATGCCTTTTCTTGAGCGCGTTTCACAGTTCAAAGGGGTTATTATAAAATAATGATTGAACAGTATGTGAACTACTTCCATGCTTATGCTAGAAAGTCATTTCTTACCCTTTGGATTGGACAAATTAAATATTTCATTTTTGTGGAAAACATACACAAGTCATATACTCATGCTCCACCAAGCACTCACAGATGCAGACAAAGCACTAAGAGTAGCATTATCCACTTTATTGTTTGAAAAGAAATGTTCACTTAATCAGAAACTGCATGTGTGAAATGTGATTTATATGGCTGATTTTCACATGCAAGAAATTAAGTATACAGAATGTTAGGATTGTTTATTAATTTGAAAAACAGATTCTTTCTATGGTCAACTGTACATACACAAACACAGTCTGCTGCAGTGCTCACGAAGCAAATCAAATAGACAAGGCTCTGTTTTAATGCTCCACAAGGTATTCTTAAGAAGAAGGAATTCAGCTGCTGCATGATGGCCTTTGGTAATATATTGTCAAAACGATATATTAAAAGATTTATTTTTAGGGAACTAGTTTTGTTTATGTTCAGCAATATTTTGTTAAGGTTTGATATGGTTTTCTGTGATACTCATTTTTATGTTTGTTGCATATTTGTATAAAAATGTACACATTTAATTAAGTTTTCATTGATATTTTTGTTGAATATTTGTTTTGAATGAACAAATAATGGAGAAGCAAAAATTCTAATTTATCCCATGGATATATTGTTTCCATACTTCCATTGGTTAAGAGAAAGGAGTAGATATTCAAATATATTTACAAGAGCAGCAAAAGTGCAAATTCTGGTCCAAAATCCTTAGCACTTGGCCAATTTTTCAAAATTATAATTGCATGTTTGCTTTGCCATTTTTCACATACAGAAATTTAAAATCCCCTGCCCCTCCTTGCAGATCCCATGGCCAGAATAAGTGAAACCACATTTGCACTAGTGGATGGAAGCGAGAATTCGAACAGGTTGATTCCAACTGTTTTACCCATTTATTTTAACCCATGACTTTAGATTGTTTTTAGGGAACTTCCCTTAGAAGACGTGTGCTTTTGATATAGTTGCTTTTAGGCCTTTCCAGTTAATGGAACATCACTTGTCCACTGGGTTGCACATCCTGACAGTACTACTCTGGGTATATCTTAAATTTTATTATGCTATATTCTAGGCTGCTGTACACATTATTGATTGGGTGTAGGCTTTAGACTCTAAGAGAGTAGGTTGCTAGAACTATATTCAAACATATTGTCAATATAGGTGACTGCTTATTGTTTGACTTTTTTTAATGCTCATATCAGCACTAAAAGAGAATAAACCGACAAATGCTAAATAAAAGTGAGATCATGATAAGTGTGGTTTGGTCTATAATTTAAAACTTTCACATGAATACTAAAAACCCATAACAAATAGTTATTTCACTATGAATATATAATATATCCTTCTCATCAATTGATACAATTAATTTGTTGCTCATAAAACTTTCAGTTAAACCTGTACGCAATTAACTAATTTCCATCAATTACGTTTAACAGTCATATGTTTAAATCACTAAGGTGCCCAGTAGATACTATAACATTAAGAAACAATTATAACATCAGCCCTTTCATAAAGTCTCCTAACATTATTTGCTATCCATTTTTTCTCTTCCATTGTTTGTCTAAGAAATTAACAATGAATGCATAGATTAAACGACATGTTATAAATTTGATTACAAATTAATAGGGGGCTGGCTTATTCAAGTGAGGTCCTTTCTTCCTTCTAACAACTACCGATTATCAGTATAAAGTAAAGTTCATAGTGCCTACTGTTTAACAGGTCATCAATAAGTAAGTAATGTTTGATATTTTCTTGTTTACAGTGCGTAATAAACTCTCCCTCCATACTAGCAAACACCTCCTTTAAGAAAGCAACAAAGGCTGAGGACTGAAATAGATGTAATCCATGCATTGGTCTTATCCAGAAATATTCTTCACCCAAAGAGGCTGGGTAATGCACACATCTTTAAAAGAAAATATACTAATGTCCCACACTGACTCACAATTAAGTACCACATGTTTCAGGCTTTCTTTTGGATAGGATTTACATAAGCGACAACTGCTTAGTACGCAGTCCATTTTCCTTCTTGGACCTACAACTTCTAATGTGTATAGTATATTACATCAAAATCTCATGCACCAATTACGGTGCTCAGGACATGGGAATTTCTATAAACACAACATGGCAGTAAATAAAATTGGAAGGTATTTCATATATTCCGTTAATAGCTTATAATTTAAGTTTGTTAGGTAAACTATTTTATCAGAGCATTTAACATTGCTCTTAAGGAGCACATGATTATCACAAAGTAGATGCATCAACATCTAAATCTTTTAGATAATCCTCACACTGTTTTACAAAAATATGAATAACTTCTACTTGCTCATGTCTTGTTGTATGAATACGTTCTGTAAATATATTACCTTTCGCTGTCCAGATCTTAAGAGCAGGTATATTATCAAATGAGGAGAAAGTAATCTAGAAGAGAGAAATTATTTGTATGAAGATATGTAGGCATTATTTACTGAATTGTATGGATAAGATTGAATTGGGAAATAGCCCTTATAGTACTTGAACCTTTGTAATCAGAATGAAAAAGTATTGTGAACGTATGAGCACCCTTCCTGTCGTCTTCTATTTTTGTGCCTTTGTATGTTATATGTATTAGGATAAATGTATGCATTTGATTAGTGCTTATCAGATGAGAATGTATCAGTTTTATAGTAGTCTAGTTAAGGAAATGTTACTGGTTGTTACACCCGTTGTGTCCAACTTGATATGTTCTATTGTGTTGAGTAGATATTATAGTGGGAGCAATCAAACGTGTACAATACACTGTTCTTAATCTGTATATGGAAAATTATAAACAAATCAATAAAACAAAAAAAATAAAAAGGTTCAGTTTATTAAATACCTCTAGTATACCTCACATGATTGAAGGCCTAGTTCAAACAGTCCTTAGTGAAAAGTTATTTTGAAAAAGGTCTTTTCACTTAAAGACCGATTTAGAAGGACTGTTCTCTGACCGCATAGGAAGAGAAGTGACGCTTCAACACAAACCTCATAAAACAGCATTCCAACACTCTTAACCAATTCAAGTTGACCATTTCCAGTAATTCAATATACAGGGAGTGACATTTGCCTTGTAAAATCCATCAGTGGCTGGTGGCAGTGAACCTTTTTACAAATTCGGTGCACCTTTACCGCAGGTTGTTTTCACAGCTGCGGTAAAGGCACCCAAGGGTGCCCGTTTTCTCAAAATGGGCAGTCGTCTTTTTTTGCCATTTAAATGCTTCTTGTCCCTTCTTTGTTCTTCCCCTGCCTTGTGTGAATTTTATCTTCGATGGGAGACCTCGTTCAAGCTGGCCCAGGAAGAGAGGGAGGAGCCCAAAACTCAGCAGCCCTTTGTCTTCCAGCCTGACTGCGAGCATCCACAGTTCCAACTGGGAGGCTGGCTGTCCTGAAAAGACTGCCAACCTCTTAGGTTTGAATGTTGCATGCCTGTTTGATTGGCTGGGTTCCTGCATAAAAGTCCGACCCTGGAAGTTGAAGAGGTAGTTTACCACTGGAACGGAATCCGAAGATGACAAAACCGCGGCTGAGATGATTTCCAGCGACTGCTGAGTCTGATGTGTTACCAGAGCCGGCTGTTACCCTTCCTTCCAAGAGACTTGGGGACGCGGAAAACGACGATCCCGACCGGAGAATGGTATGGTTCACTAGACTGATCAAGACTTGTATTCCGAGCCATTCCACATCATGGTACAACCTTGCATGGCTGCAATACCCCAATAGCCAGGGAACCTGGAGAATGCATTCCGAATCGAGCTGAAAGTTTGGTGCCCTCCTTCTGGCTCTCCGGATACACGATTTAAGTCCTTGAAGTCCCGTCACCAGAGTGCTGGACCAGATTAGAGACAAGAATCAGACCTGCGATATTTAGTCTTCTCCTGGCTCCTGAAAAGGGTGCCAAAACAACAGAGCTACATCCAGTCATGAAGAAACTTGCCTGGAGCCTTCCCATTGGTCCCTGCTGCAAAACCCCTTCCAGTGTTCTGTCTTCATGACAAGGAATTCATCAACCGGGTTTTTGGCTGCAGGTCGTGACGTTTCTTCTGCTGCACTCTTCTTCTGTGCCGAGGTACTGTGTTGGCTGGGATATTTACTTACCTTAAGCCTGTGCGATCTCTCTATAGCTTTTGGGCTTTTTTTGTGATTGGGAATCCTCTCAACCAGTTCACCCAGGCCCAGTGCTGGAATCCTCCTAGGATGTCTTCTCAGAAGTCCCTGGACCCTACCTAACTTTAAAGTGAAATGCTTGTTTGTGGAGACTTCCTCAGGAACTCTGACTTTGCCTGCCACTGAACCCTATCTAACTCTGCCTACAGCTGGCACCTAGAACACCAGGGTCCCTCTTTTGCCTCAGAGACATCAAATGCAATAGACTAGGGAAGCACTGGATAAGAAAAGGATTCAGTCTTGAAAAGTATAACAAGTGTTAAGTTACTTACTTGTGAAAGAGTTGGTTGATAAATGTCCCTATGAGAGTGAGTGTTACCTAAACCAGGTAAGGGTCCCAACTTTTTTTCTCGGGGGATCAGAACTCAAAGGGAACTAACTCAAAGGGAAAAACAAAGGTGAGTCTGATTACCCCTCTTTCCATTGCCCCCAGTGTTTCAAAGTGACCAACAATTACAAATTAAACCAATACCATTTGATCTTGTTATTATGAGGCATCATGAACCCAGGACTTGCGCAATAGTTACAAAAAAATGTATTCAACTTTTATTATCACATATTGTATCTGAATAAAAAAGGCAGCATTTGCCACACATATAATATTACACAATTAAACAATTCATCATTTGTTAAAAAAAAACCTAGTTTTGCTATAAAAGACAAAGACCAAGCGCATAGTGCACCAATAGGACAAAGGTGTGAAAGCAACACAAAGGTTATATTTTTTTAACCACTCCTCTGTTTGCATGAGAATCCCACAATTGATTCACATGCGTATTTCAGATAGCTCTTTATCCCTATGAGAGTGAACAGCTAAAAAGGTTCTTACTTACCTTGAATGTGTTTTGCCATTCTTAAAAGAACAAGTTCCTTTCTTACCTGGTAACGTTCTTTCAATGGGATGTTCCTCAGACGCATTCCACATCTATGACAGTAATCACCACACCTGTGCTGTTTGGGAAAAATTTTCAGCGTCATTGTCCTACGTCGATACGCTGTCCCTTGAGGGCCTCCGTCGAGCCAACATCACCGGATGTTATATGTAGGACACACAACGCCTGTAGCCTCAATTGTTTTTTTCCACAGAAAGTGTGGCACCAATCTTCTGCCAGCATGACTACAGAAAGCCCTGCGGAAACGTAAGCTGCAATCGAATAAGAAATTTTGTAGAGGGGCAGGCTGGGACGGAGCGATGTGGAATACGTCGGAGGAACATCCCATCGAAAGAACGTTACCAGGTAAGAAAGTAACTTGTTCTTCGAGGGGATTGTGTCCTCCGACGTATTCCACATCTATGACAGACTCCCCAGGCAGTACCAACGAATGGAGGAAGGAAAGAATTTAGAATTTTAGAATGCCCAATCAAATTGCAGAATAGAGGACCGCCTTACCAAAGGCCAAATCTTGCCCATGGATAGAATCCAGGGAGTAGTGTTTTACAATAGTATGGACAGAGGCCCATGTGGCTGCTTCACAAATATTACGAATGGGAACTCCGCTCTGCAGAGCAGTAGAGGCAGCCACACCCCTAGTAGAATGGGCCCGTAAACCTACAGGAGCGTCCTTACCCGCCAGACGGTAGCATTCAGAGATAGTCAAGATGATCCATCGGGACAAGGTCTGCTTAGAAACAGCTTGACCTAAACGCCTTCCAGCGTATCTCACAAATAGCTGATCGTCCACTCTGACCCAGGACATCCGTGAAAGATAGAAGCTCAAAGCTCTCCTAGGATCCAACCTATGGAGCCTCTCCTCTTCCTTACCAGGATGCGGAGGAGGATAGAATGCCGGAAGAATTACCTTCTGGCTCAAATGAAAATCCGACAACCTTCGGAAGAAAAGGAGGACGAACCCTAAGGACAACCCTGTCCTTATGGAACACCATTAAAAGGTGGCTTGGCGGAAAGTGCCTGCAACTCACTCACTCTGCGAGCGGAAGTAACCCCAACCAAAAATACAGTTTTAAAGGTCAACAGTCTCAAAGGACAAGAATGTAAGGGCTCAAACGGAGCTCCCATTAGGAATTTCAGAACTAGGATCAAATCCCATCCCGGCACCTGGAAAGGAGACAGTGGAAACACATTAGTTAGACCTTTCAGAAACTGAGCAATCAAAGGAATCTTAAAATAAGAACACTCCTCAGACGAGAGCTTAAATATGGACAGCGCCGCCAGGTAACCCTTAATGGTACCCACTTGCAGGCCCTTGTGGGCCAACGAAAGCAAAAAAGACAGGACCACAGGAATGGCACATGAAAAAGGATCCACATTCTTTACCCTGGACCAGTCGCAGAACTTTCTCCAACGGCAACGGTACAGGGACTTTGTTGCGGGCCTTCTGGCCGAAAGCAACACCTCCATCACGTCCTCAGGGAGGTCCCAATCCTTATACCTTTCAGATACCAAGCATGAAGGCTGAGAGACTTGACCTCTGGATGGAGAACCCGACCCCCCTCTCCCGTGAGAGCAGATCGTCTCGATTGGGAAGACGGCGTGGAGGGCAGATGGACATGTCGAGAAGGTCCAGGTACCGCGCTCTCCTGGCCCATGCCGGAGCAATGAGGATCATTTGGGAACCGAACCTCCGTAACCTCCGCAACACTTGTGGAATGACAGGGACTGGAGGAAACGCGTACAGCAGTGGGAAGGACCACTCCACTACGAACGCGTCCCCTAAGGCTCCTCTTGGAGGAAACTCCAGCGAGCAGAATCTTTCGCACTTCCGGTTGACACTGGTGGCGTAGAGATCCACTTGTGCGCTCCCCCAAAGTGCGAAGATCTCCAAGAGAACTTCCTGAGCCAGCTCCCACTTGAGAGACTGTGCTCTGCCTGCTCAGAGTGTAAGCCGCCTCATTTTCGTCTCCAGCCAGATGAACTAACGAGATAAAGATTTCCTGCTGGAAGGCCCATCGCCTCTCTGCACAGTGGGAGACCCCCTGCCCCCCCCCTTTTGTTGAGGTAGTGCATGGCCACTGTATTGTCCGTCAAAATCAGGACATTCTTCCCCCGCACAGAGGGCAGAAAAGCCTCAGGGCTAGCCTGATAGAACTCAGCTCCAACAGATTGATATGGAGTCTGGACTCCGACAGAGACCAATGTCCGCTGACTATCAACTGGTTGACATGAGCTTCCGTCACGATCGTTACCTCCGGCCAGGGTAGCCAAAATGGAGCCCCCTTCATCAGATCGCCTTCGACGGCCCTCCACAGTAGATCCTGGTCGACCGAGGGCGGCACCTGAACAGGATCCGACATCCTGCCGGAGGACTGTGACCACTGCATCTTGAGAGCCCACTGCAGAGATCTCATCCACAGCCTGGCCTCTGGCACAAGTAGAATGCAGGATGCCATGAGGCTGAGCAACCTCAAGAACTCGAACGCCGGGAGCCTCTGGGCATGTTGAAACTTGTCTACCATCTGCACAATGTGATGAGCCCACACCTGGGGAAGCGAACACTGCCTCAGGGATGTGTCGAGTACTGCTCTGATGTACTGGAGCCGCTGGGTAGTTGTCAAGTGGGACTTCAAGTTGAGGGAGAAGCCCAGCTTGTGAAGGGAGTGTCAGGTGACGGACATATGATCCAGGACTTGCTCGGGAGAGCGCGCCCGATAAACCAATCGTCCAGGTAGGGATAGACGTGAATCCCCCCTTTCCCGAGATACGCTGCCACCACCACCATTAGCTTGGTGAAGACCCTCGGGCGGAGGTCAATCCGAACGGCAGGACCCAAAACTGAAAATGCAAGTCGCCAACCGCAAACCTCAGGTAGTTCCTGTGCTTGGGATCAATCGGCACATAAAAGTAAGCATCCTTGAGGTTGAGAGACACCAACCAGTCCTGAAGTTGAAGGGCCTGGAGGACTTCAGAGAGAGTAACCATCTTGAACTTGTCCTTCCTGAGGAGCTTGTTCAAACCACGCAAGTCCATGATGGGTCTCAATCCCCCGTCCTTATTCGGAATAAAAAAATATGGGGAATACCATGCCTTGTTCCTCTCCACTACAGGCACCAGTTCTATGGCGCCTTTCTCCAGCAGGGATAGGAGTTCCTGCGCAAGGAGCGGATCCGAAAGCTTCAAAGAGAGCTTCCCCGGTGGATTGTCGGGAGGGCTCTGCCAGAAAGGAAGACAGTAGCAGTCAGCTATGATCTCCAGAACCCACACATCTGAAGTAATGGCATGCCATTCTACAAGATGCTGCGGCAGCCTTCCCCCAACCGGCGAACCATGGGACACCGCCTCATGACTGAGCGGAAGCGGCTGCGGCAGTGCCTGAGGGCAAAGAGGCAACTGCCCGAGCGGCTTTGGCACCTCGAGTACCTTGTTTTCCACCTCTGGTACTCCTACGTTGGCCCCTTTGACTGGCAGCTCCCCTCGATCTACAAAAGGAAGAGTAGTATCGAAAGGAACCTCCCCTCCCCTAGGACGAAAAGGCAGAGGTTGACGTACTGCAGCGCTCAACGACTTCGCTGCACCATTGGAGGTCTGCAAACTCTCAAGGCTCTCGTCAGCCTTGCTGCCAAAAAGATGGTCACCATCAAAGGGCATGTTGACAAGCCGGGACTGTACATCAGGAGCAAACCCCGACTTCCGCAACCACGCAAACCTGCGCATCACAGTGCTCGCCGCCATGGACCGGCTGACAGTCTGCCACGTCCAGACCCGACTGAACTGATTCACACATGGCATCCTTGCCATCCTGAACGAGGGCAAGAAAACCATCCCGTTCCTCCCCTTCGGGAATATGTTCAGCCGCCAAAGATACACAATTCCACAGAGTGTGAGTGAATCTTGCCAAGGCACAAACGGAGTTGGCTGCCTTTAAAGCCATACCCCCAGATGAAAATACTTTCTTCACCCAACCGTCAAAGCGCTTGTCGTCCCTATCCGGAGGGATGGTAGGGTATGCAGCCTGCTTTGCTGGAGCCGTAGCCGCCTGCACCACCAAACTCTCCGGAGTGGGGTGCGCAGACAAGTAGCCAGGGTGGCCACTGGCTGGATGCTATTTTTTTCGGTAGTGACTTATTCACTGCCGGGAGACTCTCCGAAGCAGTCCAAGCCGCCGCCACCCTTCTTTGTAAGGCCATATGAAATGGCAGCACTGGGTCAGTGGGTGGACCTTGGTCAAAAATATCCGTCAGGTCATCCTGCAGAAAATCCACAGGTGGAGCAGACCACCCCAAGTACTCTGTCACCCTCGACATGAGACGCCTGTACGAAGACTCGTCGTATGTACCAGGATCAGGCCTGACAAACTCCAACTCCGGGCGTTAGGGAGAATTCTCTGTTTAGGCTGAATTTCCTAACCTAGTGAGTCCCCCAGCAGCTTTGCTGGATTTTTGGGGTTTATTTTTTTCTCCTGCCAAGAGTGAGACTCTTTTACCCTCACTCTTGGACATGATTTGAGTGTGTTCCTTTGACTGCGTTTAATGGGCTATGGGGTCTTTTACTCCATAGGGCTTCATGTGTTTTTGTGATGTGTGTTACACAGCACCCTCAGTACAGTAACACAGGGGTGTCATAGTGACCCCCCAGTATAGACTCCATACCCTGGGACTGACTACTGTCTCCCAGGGCATGTAAAGTCACCATTGACTTTGCTAGTCTTAAATTCTGAACAGAACCAGTGCAAACCATCATATTGTGGACGTACTGGCTGGGGCAATTCGATTTCCCCGGGGTCTGTTAGTCGAGGGGGCACGTCTCCGTCCCCCCTGATCGAGTTTTGTCTGGTGGCAGTGGCTACTACTTTTTATATTCAACCGCGAATATCTCTCTATGGGATTTTCCCATTGTTCGAGGCTACTATCTTTATTTATTTAATTACGATAGCCTCGAACATACCGCCGGTTTATTTAATTAATATTAATTCTCCGGTTGGTATTTTTTGCCAAAACTCGTTTCTAAAATGGCGTTTGTGTTCTCTTCTGTGACTCCAACCCAAGTCGAGCCCTTTGCCCCACTTTTTGGTGGGCTTCTCCACAGAAGCCCTCCAAAGTGGTGCCACTCTGTCTGGGGTACTTAGGAGGGGTGGAGGGGGATTTAGGCACCCTGGACTGAGTTGCCTAGGCAACTCAAGTCGCACTCCGTCCTGATTGGCCCAAGTGGTGAGCCGGCCGGCTCACCACTTAGCATGTTTGAGTGAGAACTAGTCTGAGTGAATGGGGATTTTCTGCATAAAAGCAGGGCTTTGGGGACTGGAACTTCAGAAGTCGCCACAGGACCTAAGAATACGACGAGGGAGAAGCTGAGCCGACCTGTCACGACGACACCACCGGTGGAGCCCTGCTGGGCCGTCTCATCACTTTTCCCAACGACAGAGGAGATCTCCCACCGGAGAGTCTTCTTCCTTTGACTGGTGGGGATAACCAGTTTCACCGTCTTTTCGCCTTCCCGACACATCTCGTGGCCGCCTTGCCTGTGCCAAGCACCCCGGCAACCGGAATACCACGTTTTACCATGATCGTGAAATAAAGGGTAATACCTTTAACCGGAAAACTCTGCGGCTGGTTTCTTCCCTGGCAGTGCAACGACCTTCAGCTTTCCTCCAAGTCGAGATCTTCTCTTCCCCTGGACGACGCCGAGACTTGCACCCGCTGCCAGGAACAACTGCCACCGCTGGAGGATCCTTCCCACTTAAGGTACTGTGTTCCGCCTGGCTTCCCTTGCCACCGACTGTATGGGGTAGATTTAGCCCCCGGCTTTCGAACCTGGGTTAGCCTGGGACACCCTGGCTAAACTTTTCTGAGCCCCTCTAAACTCTTTTTGAACTCTCTGCAAGACTTTCAAAGCCTAGTGTAACTGTGATCTTGGACGCATTTGTGCTCTGCTCTCTCTAAGAGTGGGCCCAGCCTATGGACTTTGGCTCACAAGTGACTTTTGCTCTTCTGCCTTGCTAAAAGTGTTCCTAAATCTTAGAGTGGTGTATCTTTCCATATTCTGTCTTTTTCCCTCCCTTCTTCATGAACTTATTGGAGTGCCATCTATAGTTAAGCGCTCACCTCTTTCTGGAAATAAGTGGTGTTAACTAAGACTTGTCTGATAAGGAATAAGGGTTGTATATATTATAATAGTAACTGTGTTCAGAGTGTTTTACCAAAAGAGTGCTGGAGTGTTTCAAACAGTGTGTTTTTAAATAAATAATTATATACTTTGATACCAAAGCTCTGGTAAGTGTTTGCTTGTATTATTGTATCTGAGTGCCTCTTGTGTATACTTTGCATACTGCCTAACTCTTCTTGAGAGAAGTCCGACTGCTCAGCCACAGCTACCAGGTAAATCTGGGTGGTACAGACTGCTACCAAGTGGGTTTACTGCTAACACCTGTAGTCCTACATCTTTTGCAGTGTTCCCAAAGGGAACTGCACAGGTTTCTGCCTAACACCGGGGAGGTGTACAGACCACTGGCGTCGTAAGGATTGACGCAGGTCTTCCATCTGGCTATGACCAGGTAACAGGTCATCAGAAACGTCAGGAGGTACAAACCCCTCCACATCTGACCCTTCATCCACCTCTGAGATTTAATCCAAAGGCTGGAATAAATCCCTGGAAGAGGGTACAGAAAAAAGCTCAAACACAGGCCTCACTGATTTACTCAGGGCCTTCCTCAGAGTTTCCACCTTCCTCCGGGGTACCTCCGGCAAAGCCTCAAAAGGAGTCGACGGAATCGGCGTCGAGCCGATGACTTCGACAACAGCTTCGAGGCCGGAGCCCCAAGCGTGTCCTTCGACGGCATCGGCGCCGATGACTTCCTCAGAGCCGCAGCATCGAGAGTCCCTCAGCGGACATGGCACCAACGGCGTCAATGCCTTCTTCCAAGGCGTCACAGGCTCCAACAGTCGCGAGGACATCGAGGACCAGGACCTGGACCTGGCACGTTTAGTGCGATTGACCTTGTCCGATCGGGACCTCGGCGGGTCCCGATGATCGCGCTGCCCGCCCGAGCCCAAAGGCGTGCGAGCGGTGGCCCTAGCGCGTTCATTGCCGGCTTCTCTCGAAGGCGCGGACGGAACGGTGCCCTGCGTTTCGAAAATTGCCATCATCTCCTTGCGAAACGCGTCACATTCCGCCGGAGATGAATGCTTGTTGGGACAAGCAACCCCGGCGTCTGGCGGAGTCCTCGGACGAGCACGGCGACCGATAACGGCGCTTCCGCAAATGCCTAGAAGAGGCAGAGAAATGGTGGGAACCACTCCGGGACCGAGAACCCCCCCCCTGGACGCAGAGAGTCGCCCCTCGAATCGTCGGTCGAAAGCCCAGCGGATTTCGACTTACAGGGTTTGGAAATCCTACCTACAGACAACTACTTCCTCCACTCCCGCAAGGCCTTTGACGTCAAAGACTGGCATTCATCAAAGTCATCGGGGGCGTGGCTCTCGCTGAGGCACCACAGGCAGACGGTTGTGCGGGTCCGTAAGCGACATCTTGGAACCCCAGTCCTGGCACCACTTGAATCCCAACCCCGGGGTAGAAGAAGACGAAGACATACTTCACAAGTAACCAAGTACGAAGAACCGATTCAACAGGAGAAGAACCAAGGCGAGCCAGGATTACGAAGCGAACATGTTTGTTGAAAAAACGGAACGGAGGCTAGAGGCGTCGTGTGCCCTACATATAACATCCGGTGACGCCAGCTCGACAGAGGCCCTCGAGGGACAGCATATCGACGTCATCGACTTAGGACCCAGACGCCAAAAAAATTTCCGAAGCAGCACAGCTGTGGTGATTACTGTCATAGATGTGGAATACGTCGGAGAACACAATCCCCCTCGAAGTGTATATATACGGTTATTTTACTCGCCTGTCAATTGGTTGTGCCTCTTCCCAAAAGTAATGCTGTTGGCTTTACCTGACTTTTTCAGAATATAAGTGTATAAATTTACCAACTCGGTCTTGCTTCCCCTAACTTGCTGTATAGTCTCTTTAGGATAAGTCTGCGTTAGGCCTTACTTTGCATAGCAGTGTGGAATTCTTAATAAGTGTATTGAGGGTTTTACTAACCTGGGTATGCCTTGTGCCATTCTAAAATAAGTAAGAGTTATTGCTTACCTTAGTCTGTGTTCCACTGAACTGAAAAGCAACTGTAATAGTATATTACACCATAAGGTCCTACTCACCTGGTAGAAATGTTATCCTGAATGTAGTTATAGGTTTATACTGTTCCTTGAATCTGTGTTCCACTATTCAGAAGAACAAGTTACTTACCAACTGGTAACGGATGTTCCTACAACGTATTCCACATCTTTGACATGTAATGTCCACAGCTGTGCTGCTTCGAAAACATTTCGGCAGAGGGCGTCCTGCGTCGATGGCGTTGGGTCGAGATCCCTCGAAGGCCTCCGTCGAGGGCGAGGTCACCGGATGTTAAAAATAGGACGCACGGCGCCCATAGCCCCAATTTATGTTTTTTCCTCCATAACGTGTGACCTGCTCGTACACAATGCCTGCTTGACTGCACATAGCCTTGAGGGAGCGCAAGCTGCAATAGCTTAGGAAATTCTCCAGAGGGGCAGGCCTGGAGGGCGACATGGAATACGTTGGAGGAACATCCAGTCGAAAGAACGTTACCAGTTGGTAAGTAACTTGCTCTTCAAATGGATTGTGTCCTCCAACATATTCCACATCTTTGACAGACTCCCAAAGCAGTACCAGAACATGGAGAAGGGAGAAACACCACCCAATTAGATGGCAGAATAAAGGACCACTTTCCCAAAGGCCATATCTTGACCATGGAGCGTACCCAGAGAGTAATGTTTGACAAATGTGCATAGAAGCCCATGTAGCCGCATCACAAATATTCCTAATAGGAACTCCCCGCTGCAGCACAGTGAAAGCAGCCACTCCTAGTGAAGTGAGCCCTTAAACTCACAGGAGGGTCCTTGCCCGCCAATCTGTAACATTCAGTAATGGTGAAGATAATCCACCTGGACAAGGACTGTTTGGTAACAGCCAAGCCCAATCGGTGTCTAGCGTACCCCACAAAGTGTTGGTCGTCCACACCGACCCTGGACATCCTAAAAACAAAAGCTCAGAGCTCTCCTAGGGTCAAACGTATGTAGACGGTCTTCTTCCTTACCAGGATGAGGATAGAAAGCCGGAAGAACCACTTTCTGGCTTAAATGAAATTCAGACACTACCTTAGGTAGAAAGGATGGACTTACCCTCAGTGCAACCCTATCCTTGTGGAACACAGTAAAGGGTGGCTTAGATGAAAGTGCCTGCAATTCACTCACTCTGCGAGCAGAATTAACCACAACCAAGAAAACCATCTTGAAAGACAACAGTCTCAAAGGACAAGAGTGCAAACCGAGCACCCATCAGGAAATTCAAGACCAAATTCAAATCCCATACCTGCACCTGAAACGGGGACGGCGGGAACACATTAGTGAGTCCTTTAAGAAATTGGGAAATCAAAGGAATGTTAAAATAAGAACACTCTTCAGACGAGCGCTTGAAGATGGACAGCGCCACCAGGTAACCTTTAATGGTACCCACTTGAAGACTCCTGTGGGCCAAAGAAAGTAAGAAAGTCAGAACCATGGGAATGGAACACTGAAAAGGACTGACATTGTGTACTCTGCACCAGTCGCAAAACTTACGCCAATGGCAACGGTACAGGGATTTGGTTGCCGGCCGCCTGGCCGAAAACCACACCTCCATCACGTCATCCGGGAGGTCCCAATCCTTATATCTCAACCTTTCAGAAACCAAGCATGAAGGTTGAGAGTTTGGACCTCTGGATGGAGAACCCGACCCCCGTGCCCCTCCCGCGCACGAAAGAAGATCCTCTCAGTAGGGAAGACTGCGTGGAGGACAGGTGGACATTTCTAGAAGGTCTGGGTACCACGCTCTCCTGGCCCAATCCAGAGCAATGAGGATCATGTGGGATCCGAACCTCCGCAACCTCCTAATCACATGAGGAATGACGGGGACCCGAGGAAACGCATACAGAAGTGGGAATGACCAATCCACGACAAATGCGTCCCCTAAGGCTCCTCTCGGAGGAAATTCCCTTGAGAAGAATCTCTCGCACTTCCGGTTGGCACTGGTCGCGAACAGATCCACTTGAGGGGTTCCCCAAAGGGCGAAGATCTCCCGGAGGACTTCCTGAGCCAACTCCCAGTCATGAGAAATCGGGCTCTGCCTGCTCAGAGCCTCCACGGGCGCATTCTCCTCTCCGGCCAGATGAACTGCTGAGAGTTAAATTCCTTGCTGGATTGCGCAGAACCAGAGCTGCATTGCCTCTCTGCACAACGGGAGTGACCCTAGCCCCCCCCCTTTTTTGTTGAGGTAATGCATGGCCACTGTGTTGTCTATCATGATCAGGAACTCTTCCCCCACACAGACGGCAGAAAAGCCTTCAGAGCCAGCCTGATGGCTCTCAGCTCCAACAGGTTGATGTGGAGTTTGGACTCAGACGGGGACCAATGACCGCTGGCGATCAGATCGTCGGCATGAGCTCCCCACCCTGTGAGGGAAGCGTCCGTTACCACTGTCACCTCCGGCCAAGGTCACCAAAATGGCTCCCCTTCATCAGATTCCCTTCGCTGCCCCACCACAGAAGATCCTGCGATACCGAGAGGGGAACCTGAACTGGATCTGAATTTGCCTGAGAATTGGGACCACTGCATCTTGAGGACCCATAGCAGGGATTTCATCCGCAGTCTGGTCTCTGGCACCAGAAAAATGCAGGATGCTCTGAGGCCGAGCAACCTCAAGAATACGAAAGCCGGAAGACTCTGGCCATGTTGAAATTTGTTCACCATCTGTACAATGTGATGAGCCCTCACCTTGAGAGGCAAACACTTTCCCAAGGATGTGTCCAACACAGCCCCGATGTACTGGAGCTGTTGAGAAGGTGTGGGATTTGGCTTCTTGAAATTGAGGGAGAAGCCCAGCTTGTGGAGGGTGCGGCAGGTGAGACTGAGATGAACCAGAGCTTCAGGAGAAGGCCACCAAACGTTCAGAGAATGGCAGGACCCGAAACGGAAAGTGTGAGCTGCCAGCCACAAACCTCAGGTACTTCCTGTGCTTTGGATGAATCAGCACATGAAAGTAAGCATCCTGTAGGTCCAGAGACACCAACCAATCTTGAAGTCGAAGGGCCGGAATGACCTGAGAAAGAGTAACCATCTTGAACTTGTCCTTCCGGAGGAACTTGTTCAACCAACGCAAGTCCAAGATGGGTCTTAGTCCCTAGTCTTTCTTTGGAATCAATAAATATGGGGAATACCATCCCTTGTTCCTCTCCGCTACAGGCACCGGTTCTATGGCGCCTTCTCAGAGAGAGACTCCCCGGTGGATTGTCTTGAGGCCGCTGTAGGAACGGTAGGCAGTAGCCGTGGGTTATTGTCTCCAGAACCCACGCATCCGAAGTAATAGCTTGCCATTCTTCGAGATGCTGAGACAGTCTGCCCCCAATAGGTGAACCATGGAACATGGCCTCAGTTGTTTTGGAGCGGCTGTTGCAGCGTCTGAAGGCAAAGAGGCTGCTGCTTGAGTGGCTTTGGCACCTCTATTTCCCTGACCACCACGGGGACTTCTGCGTTGGCCCCATTGATTGCCGGCTCCTCTCGTCCTACCAAAAGAAGAGTAGTAGCGAAAGGAATCTCCCCTCCACTGTTGTCCCCTAGGATGAAAAGGCAGAGGTTGACGCATTGCTGAACACAAAGACTTAGCAGCAGCTTTGGAGGTCTGCAATCTCTCAAGGCTCTCGTCAGCCTTGCTGCCAAACAAATGAGAGCCATCAAAGGGTATGTTATGAAGACTGGCCTGTACATCCGGAGCAAAACCCGACTTCCGCAGCCACGCAAACCTGCGTATAACTGTGCTTGCAGCCATGGACCGTCTAGCACTGTCACCCGTGTCCAACCCAGACTGAAGGGATTCACGCATGGCATCCTTGCCATCCTGTACGAGAGCAAGGAACCCATGCCTTTCTTCCGCTTCAGGAATATGCTCAGCCGCTAAAGAGACGCAATTCCACAGCGTGTATGAAAATCTTGCCAAGGCACAAGTGGAGTTGGTTGACCTCATCGCCATACACCCCGCAGGAAACACTTTGCGTGCCCAACCATCGAAGCGCTTGTCCCCATCAGGATGGATGGTAGGGTACACCGCCTGCCTCGAGGTGGCCGTAGCCGCCTGAACCACCAAACTCTCGGTAGCGGTGTGAGTGGATAGGTAGCTGGGGTTGCTACTGGAAGGGCAGTATTTTTTAGTTAACGACTTGTTAACTGCTGGAAGAGACTCCAGGGTCTGCCAAGCAGCCGCCACCCTTTTTTGCAAAGTCAAATGAAAAGGCAACACTGGGTCAGTGGACCGACCTTGATCCAACATATCAGTCAAGTCATCCTGAACAAATGCATCTGGAGGACTAGACCAACCAAGATACTCAGTAACCCTAGCCATCAGTCAAGGAGAGGTGTTTAAGTCACTGTCATCATGGAGTGATTGACGTAACTGAATAGATTAAACAAGCTAGAGGCCAATGGGCACCCCTGTTTTAGGCCCTTGGAAGTTGGAATTTCCTCTGAGAGGAGTCCTGCACCGTCCAATCTAATTCTCAAGAAGGTTTTCAAATACAAGGCTTTTGTGGACTCCAGGATGCCACTAGGGCAACTCCAGCTCACCAATTCGGACCACAGGAGGGTGCGAATGATACTGTCAAAGGCTTGGGACAGTACAATAAAGCACAAGCATATTCTTGTTTCTCTCACCAATATCCTGCCAATTAAACCGTTAAGGAGAAAGATGTTAATGTTTGTCCCAATTCCCTTGGTGAATCCAGACAAACATATCAACTTGCCCTGCATTTCTCGACCATTCATTCAAGCCCCAGAGAACTATCAAGGCAAACATTTTTCCGATCACTTCAAGAGGGGCAATAAGTCGATAGTTCTTTGGGTCGGCCGTATTGCCCTTCTTGAATATCAGAATAATGATCGAAAGTCCTTAACACCTGTGTGAAGAGCAAAAACAAAGACTGTCTGCAACTCCGGGTCTTTTTTCAAGGCAGAGTTTGTAAGCCTCTCTGGCCATGGTGCTCTGAGCTACTTGTCCTTCTGATTCGGGACAGTATATCCTCTTTATCGATTGGTATGTTCCATGAGTCGCCAACGGGATAACCGTATTGAGTTTGTAAAATATCCTCGACCGAAAAAAGGGTGGAAAAATGCTCGATCCATGAATTTTTCTCCACTGCATATGTCACGACAGCTGTTTGCGATACTCCCCCACTGTTGATTAGACCCCAAACCTCTTGTTTTCATTTTACACACTCATTTTAACATGGATCATGGTTGCTTTGTGGCACAAAAGCCAGTTTTTATACTATTTCCTCAATTTAATGGCCCTTATTGTTTTTCCAAGAGGGCGAGGTTTTTGCCATGTGCCTCAAGTCCCAAGTAGTTTCCTTTCAACCACAATTGCTGGATCATATAGACCAAGCTGGTCCGAGGTCTTTTTCCCCATGCCCCTTTTTGTTTTAGCTTAGCTCTGTAGAATCAGTGTGTAATCCAGTGCTTCCAAGGTTGCGACTCCTCGCTGTGATGCTACCTGGGCTTCATACTGGCCGATGAGATCTTCAATTTTTGCGTGGTTCGTGCGTAGATGGTTGGTTCCCTGGTTTATTTAAATTTTGGTTGTATATACCAACCGATCCACTCCTTTTCCGGCCCTCCACTTTGCACTGAAGAGGTTATGGTTGCCGTTTCCCATTTCCACCACTTGAAAATGTTGCATCAGTGACAGCATGTTGCTTGTGACAAAACCAGAATCCAGGGTCGCTGACTGCGATCCTCTGTGCCAAATTGGGTTGCTTAGCATGTCACCCAATTTACAACCATTCAGGATGCGCAGGTCTCTTGCTTTCATTTTTTTTAGCAAGCATTGACCTCTTTTTTTCTGCAGTGGATTTGGGGTTCCAAGTTCGTGATCTTACATCATAACTCAGTGGGTACATGAAATGTTCAAATCCCTACACAAAATAATCATCCAGACCTCTAGTTGTGAGTGCCCTGTATCAATTAGACCCATCATTCCCGCTGAAAAAAGTCATCTTTGCTGATCGCCACTGGATTCCTGTATAGGTTGACTAATAAGGAACTTCTTTGCTCCGGGAATTGTTTATCATTCCATTTTAACCCCACTATGTTCATGTAGGGGTTTGGGTGTTCCCATTCTACCATAGTTATCCCCCTACCAATTTTCATGGCATACAGTAACCCTGAGTATGGCCTCCTTTTAGTGCCCTTTATAGCTGGGTTTAAAAACGTTACAAAACAGTCCAAACTTGGGTTTTTTGGAACCATATTAGATCATGTTCTTCGAAGGCCAAATCTCCTTTCTTAAATAGGTGGGTGTGGCCTCTTGTGTTCCAGGATGCTAAAGTAATACTTCCTGGCAAATTCTGAGTCGTTAACTAGCAATTTTGAGCGACTATGAGAGCCTCAGCCATCCAGGACCAATAATGTTAATTTGAGATTAGTTTGCGTTTTGGTGGAGTCAGCGTGAGAGCTACAGTTTCAGTTCTCGACTGTGCAAGGATTTCTTTGGAAAGCCAGTCTGCCTTTTCTTTCTACATTGGAATCTTCAAGCCCCACTGTAAAAACCTACGAATAGCATGGAGTGCGCGTGGTGTGAGGCAGTGTGAGAGCTAAAGTTCTGCCTTTCGGCGACTGAGGCGTATCTACTCAGTGCTTCTACTTTTATTGTTTGGTTTGTTGATTTGTGAAATACGCTCTGTTGCCTACTTGGGAACTGTTTAAGGAAAGAGGTGTGAGCGTGTGACGGAGCATGCCCAGACTGTGGGATGCTGTCTTTTTATGAGAGGGAGCGGGAGCAGCGCCCAAGGTGGGATCGTTGGACGCCCCCTCTCCTGGATGTGGCAGGCGGAACCGCTGTAGCAGCCTCTGTTAAGTTTCTAGTGGCAGCGGCCTGCACTATTCCCAATGCGGAGCTCCCGGAGTCAAAGCATAAGTACAAGGGCAAGCCCAAGCCCCTTTTTCGTTGCCCTGCTCCTGCAACCACTCACTTGATTACTAATACTATAACTGATGAGTGCTTTGGCTTTGACAAGGCCAACAGGCATTTTACTGTGTCTGCAGCCCCCGTTTTGTTCTCATGTAAAGTTGTGCGATTCCATGCTTCCACTCCTTTTCCTCTGACCCTTTTGAAAGCAGTTCGGGTGCTTACCTATAACATTGAACCTACCGGCTCCGTTTTACCAGCTCAGCATGATATTGGTGCAACGCTAGTGAAACCGTCAAGTTTTTAGTTTTGGAAGACTGGGCTGTGGGATCGTGAACAATGGTCCATCTTGGAGGAATCGAGATGCAACTTCCTTGCGCCTTCATTTGGACGCCACTACTGCTGTTCCCGCTGCCTTGCTGGCTCCAGCACCTTTAAGTGGAACTGTTCTGGATGACTCTTTTCAGGCCCTGCTGTCAGCCAGCAAGGGCCATTTATGGGAACTTACGGTCTTGAAAATGTTGTCTATACATGTCATTGCTCCGCAAGTAGGAAGGGGGAGGCGGTTGCATTAAGACTAATGTAAATGTTGGTCCCCTACTCTCTTCCGGCGTGGCCCCTATATCGGGCCTTTTTCCAATGGAAGGTCTACAGCCCGGTCTGTGTCCGGATGCTTCTGTAGTCACAGAAGTGGTTGTAGTGGCGGGGCCAGGTTTAGGGCCGTTATCTGCCTATGCTGTGCAAATAAGGAGCTTGGTGAGTTCCATAGAAGTAGTAGTACCCCCACTCACATGCTCTCCTAAAGGTGTCTCAATTCCTATGACTTCTAAAAAAAGAAAAAGGCGTGCCACACAGTTTAGTACCTATGACTAGTCATGGGTTGGACCCGACAGGTGATTTGAGTTCTTTTGTTCAATCTGCCCTGCAGTTTGGTGATGTCTCTCCAGTCTTACCCAGGGCTGGTCTGCTACCAACTAAAGAGCAAGCCTTTGACACCAATGCTGATTTTAAGGTAACTTTGATTACCACCCTGCACATAAGTTTAAATATGGCCATTAAAGCCCTGACTGACACTCATGGAAGGATAAGTGGGGGGTCCTTAGGGATAAGGTTCTTGCCCTCAACAGATTAAATGATAGATTTACATATATTGAGGCCAATATTAAAGTGGAAGTAAATGCGCGACAGTTCCAAAGGTGTGATGCGGGGTGTGCTGAGGAGGTGGTGAACCCGGTGGGTAGAACAGTACCGCTAGTAACCCTGCCTGTGAACTCGAATTGTAGTAACAATGGCATTATGTTTTGCTCTGAGGTGGCAGAAGTTATAAACGTTGAGGATATACCCATTCTTTGCTCTCTGCCACTGGTTGACCGAAGTGTCTTTATTGATCAGGTGACTACTCCTCCCAACACCCCAACCCCCCCCATACCCCCAGTATGAAAGTGTATTGCAGGTGGCAGAGGACCTGGTGGAGGGGGAAATAGAGGTGGATGTGGTCACGGAAGTAATTGTGGAGTGGGGAACCTGTAGGAGCGAGGTAAGGGAAGAGTTCCCAATCTTACAACAGAGACAAAATAAGAAAAGAAAAGGGAGAGGTTGGAGTTGAGACCAAAAAGTCCAATAATTAAAAGTTGGCAATACATTAGAACACCCGGGGTTGCTGTGCATTTTTTTTTGTTATATTTTTTTTTTAGAAGGTTATTCCTTCCTCAAGCTCCCTCCCGAGGTTGAGGTTTCATTATTGCTTCAGCAGGATTGTGCTCATAGTAACAAAATGGTGGTAGAGGGTGGCCAGGATCAAACCAATGGGCCGACTCACCAGGATGCTGGAGTGACTGAGATGGTAGTAGGAGTGGGCTGCAAGTCTTCTATAGCGGTCCGCTCAGATGCGGTTTCTTAGTGCCACGATTGCCATTGTTCCTCTGCCCGTTGAATATAGACCACCATTTGCATCTCACACAAGGCTAGGGGTAAGGACTGCCACCCTAAGGGCTATCCAAGAAGAGGTGTGAGAATTCATTACTCCAAGTGATATGCCCTTGCTTTGTGATCCGGTGTGATCTTGTGGTGCCTATTTTCCATACTCTGAAGGAGAGGAGATGCTTGATTGGTACTGCCCGTGTGTCTATTGACTCAGTGGGCGGAGGTGGCCTGCCTCATGTTAGGTATGCTCCTAACCAACTACTGTTGGAAAATAATCATACCGGGCAGGGAGAATATTGTCCTCAACAGAGCAAATGTACTTAAGTCTATTGAGGAGTGTTCCCCTGCTTTTACATATTAGTACGGGAAATATAACCCAGGTTGAATTTTGGAACGATCAATGATTGGATAAGGTTATCCTACATTTGCATGTTTGGTATTGAATCAGATTATTGATGCTTCCGACTACATTAGAACATGGGGTTATGATGTAAGACAGTTTGATTCAAAGCCGCTTTCTCCTAACCAAAACTGTCATTCTGGGCAGAAAGGTGGGAGGGGGGTGGGGGGGGTTCAAATCTATTCATGCAACCTACTTTTCAAATTAAATGTTTCTTGGGTGATGATAGGTGCAATTATTTGCTTCTAATGCAAATGGTAATTCAGACTGGAGTTGGTTGGCGGCCTCTCTGGCCCTCAAAATGACTTTTGAGGGGGTAGCAATCTGAAGCTGCCCTTGGTAGAGATTTTAAGGTTATTTTGGGGACCACCAGGGGATAAGCCCATCTAATTCAGGATTGCAGCATATACTTGGAAGGAGAGGAGGCCTTCTGCCTCCAGGAAATGTGGCTCTTGGAATCAGCAACATTAGATGGGTATACCCTTATGCTAAACCCTGCATATAAGGGGGAAAAGGGGGGTCCGACATCTGGTTTGCTTTGTGGTATTAGAAGCGGACCTCTTTGTTGTTCCTACTCCTTTTGCCCAACCGAATGAGTTTATGCAGGTTGTTGATCTCGAGTGGTATCATTCAATTCACCCGGAAATTACCCATACTCTTATTGAACCTCTACAGGAATCCGGCAAAAATTATTGAAGAATTTTTTGATGCTATTGAAGAGATTCCCTTTTCTTAGTAAACTCACAGGAATTGCATTTCCATCATCTGTGGTGATTTGAACACCTTGTGAGTAGACTGGCTGACAAGTAATAAGGATTTTAGGGTTCATTCTGCTATTGTTAAAAGGGGTTCTGCGTTTGTGTCTTTGATGGAAGCATGGGATTTGAGCATTTGGTTATCCACTGGTGCTTCAGGTTAATTCAGGGGGGAAACCGCCTGGCTTCGAATGATTATAAGGTATTTTAATAACATTCTGGCAACTTTACTGGGTGACAAAATCTTGTACATCCCATTATGGAAAGTACCTTACACGGCATTGCTGAATGTTGTATTTGACTAAATGCCACCTCGTAGAAAAGCCTTGGTAGTCCACAAGCATGTTTATGACCCTGTGATACAGGGGAAAAAAAAAAATATTAAGAGCTTTACAATCTACATCCCGTAAGGGACTTAATTGAGCATTTAAGCCTCAAGTTAGCTTACAGAAACTGGCTTTGTAACTATAGGCACATCCATTTATTAAAATACTCCCAAGGAAATAAACATTTCTGCCTCCTCCTCCACCCAAGTCTGCCATGTTTATGGCCTTATACAGTCGTGACATGACCCCTTTCCCATCCGGGGCCGAGCTCAGGGTTTTCTCAAAGGGTGCGATCTCCCTTGCTAGCAATTCCTTCCATTTGGGGTTCGTGAGGATCCCTTTCAGCCTCAGGTAGTCGAAGACCAGGACCTTCACCGACGGTAAATTAGTCTTGAAGCTCCTCTATGGATTTGAAGAGGACGGGTGGAAAAAATGACCCGCTCGTTCCATCCCCAGAGTCTGACCATTGCTGTGAGAAGTTTTGCCCATCCAGGCCTATTTGCGGTCCCCAGACCGAGATTAGAGGGGAGAGTCATGTGGACAGGGCCGCGGTTGCTCTCCCCTTCCGCCACGACATCCATAGTTTAGTTTATTCATTTATATTGCGCGCCAGACCCGAAGGTATGAGGGCGCAGGAGCAGTAAGGTTATTCTCAACTTGGTTACAATGCTGTACAGTAGTTACAGTATATGCAAAGGTTAATACAGTTGCGATAGATGCAATAATATGCAGTTTACAAATATAGATATTTACATAGAAGCATAAAATGGAGAGGCAGGTTAGTTATTGGTCGTTATTCTTTAACCATTGAATGTAGTCTAAAGAGGGGGTAGGTTTGGGGTGTCCTTAGGGCGAGTGGTAGAGAGTTCCAGTGTTGGGCTGCTTTCACCTGGAAGCTGTTCCCACCCATTTTGGATTGGTTGAACCTGGGAACTGTAAGCAAATTAGCATTGGAAGTTCTGTTGGGCCTGTTATTTAGAGTGGGGACAGTGAATAAGTAGTTAGTGGTGGGTGGCTCTGTGTAGTGTGACCGTGGCTGGACTTTGTGGTGAGATTACTGATAACAACAATCACGCAGGAGAAAAAGTAATTGCTTGAAAGTAGGCGAGCGCCCGCATGTAGACCGTAGGGTAGAGTAAACAAAATTCAGTTAGGTGATAACAAGGGTGTCAACGCTTGGAGGCACGAGAGCAATGGCAGTCAGCCAGTGATAGTAGAGCGGCGGCTGCTATGGAGTTGCAATGTTACCTTTGCTAGGGTCTGGTGCGAGAGCCAGGGGGGCTGGCAGACGGCAGAAAACAATTGATGGTCTTGTCTCCCGTGGGCCTTGGAGGGAGTGGGCCAGCTTCGCCTGCCGGCGACCAATGGGGATTGAAATAGGCCGAATAGCCAATCGGCAGGCTGCAGGTGGTCTGGTTAGGCAGAGGGGGCTGCAGGCATGTCGCGGTCAGTAATCTTGGAGCTAATAGATACCTCGTAGACCTTAATGGTGGTGAGGGGCTCACTTTTGCTTTTTCAGCCGAAATTGTGCAAGTATAGGGTTTTCCTTTGCAGGCTTTAATATTCGCTCATCTGCAGTGATGCGCAGGTTTGGATGGCGATTTTTGAAGAAGTGGCGCGGGGGCATCAGCGCTTACCAGAATTCGTTGGCTGGTCAGGCAGCTTCCTCTGTAGGTCTGCTGATCCTGCAGGGACGTGACCTGGAGCTCCTGCTCCTCAGGTGGGTGGTGGGGACTGCTGCACCCAGGGTCAGGTGAGACCTCAGAATGAGAGGGATATCTTTTCACAGGGCCCAAAGGTAGTCACTCACCTTTCTTGGATGTGTATCTAGCTCTTCCAAAAACGTCCAGTAAGTCCTCTGATACTCCCTCATGTGCTCAAACATGACCCTCAACTGCGCTGCCCGGTAGTATCCCTGGAAGTCAGGGAAGCCAAAGCCTCCCTCGTTCCTGGGAAAAAACAGGGTAGATCTTTTAATTCTCGCTTTTTTGTTACACCATATAAACTTAGAAACTGCTGCGTTCAGGTCCGTAAAGAATCCCTCTGGGAGGACTACTGGAAGTGCCATGAAGAGGTAAAGAAGGCGGTGGTAGGATGTTTGTTTTTATCAAGGTCATTCGACCGTACCACAAAAGGACCAACTGCTACCACTTTATCAGATATGCCTTGATTCTATCTAGTATGGGGTAAAATTACATTTAAGTAGGTTAGCTAGGTCCTTAGTCAAGTGTACCACCAGGTATCTGATGCTGGTCCCCTCTACTTTCATCCCACACACCCTCGACGCTGAGTCTAGGCTCTGAAGCGTGAGATCAGGGCGACAAGCCCGGGCAGGGAGTAGTCATCTGCAAAGAGATAGTTTGAACTCTTTTCCCTCTTGAGTGATACCCTTTGATCTTTGGGTTAGACCAAATGGAAATGGCCAAGGTGTACAGCATTAGGAAATGTGGACAGCCCTAGTGGGTGCCTCTGAGGAGTCAGAATGATTCAGTCAATATCCTGTTGACTTATATGCATGCCGAGGGGGCTTCATACAAGGCCGCCACCCAGATTCTGAAATGAGGGACGAATCCCATTCTCTTCAGTACCTCCATCATATAGTGCCACTCTACTTGGTCGAAGGCCTTCTCAGAGTCTATGGTGACTAGGCCCATTTCCCCCCCCCCCCCAGTTCCACAGAATGCCTTAGGTCTAGGGTTTTCCTGATGTTATCCTTACCTTGCCCGCCCTTAACAGAGCCCACTTGGTCCCCATGGATTAGAGTCGGCAGGACCACTTCTATTCTATTCCCCAGCCGTTTTACTAGGATTTTGACAACCACGTTTAAAGGGATATTGGCCTATATGAAGAACACAGACCTGGGTTCCGGTCTTCCTTGGGGAGATCCACTATAATTGCTCCTATCATTGATTCCGGGAGGGGGGGCTCCTGCCAGGACTTTGTTGAAAACTCTCGCCAGGTACAGAGCTAAGGTGGATCGATATTGTTTATAGAATCTGACAGAGAAACCGTCACTTCCCGGGGCTGTGCCCACCTTCATCCGCTTAATCGTTCTGCCACCTCTTCCTCATCTATCTGGTCTTCTAGGGTTCCTGCCGATTCCCTTGTGAGGCATGAAATGGGCAGTTGGCTCAAGAAATCAGTTATGCATGAGAGGTCTCCATGGTATTCCGAGGTATATAGGGTCTCATAGAAAGCTCTGAACCGTTCCCCAATCCCCTCTCCGTCATATACCCTGCGGGCCTCCCAGACTCAATACTATTCACTAATTTATTCTTTTGTTCATCCCGCAGCTTCCAGCAAGGTTTTTGTCAGCTTGATCACCTTTTTGGTGATATTTTTGCTTGAGGAACAGTAATCTTTTCACTGTCCTCTGTACCAGTAACATTTTTAGCTGGATCTTACACCTTCTAAGATCCTGTGTCACCCCTGTGTGCTGGCGAGAGCCCTCTCTCGAGGTGCCCTTAGGTCCCGCTATCTTGTCCCTAAGTTCCAGGTCTAGTCGGGCCCTTTCCCTCTTCTTGCGAGAGCCCAGTTTTATTAGTTCCCCACATATGGTGGCTTTGAACCCATCTCAGAGTGATTAGACTCCCACTTCCCCATTGTTGTTGTGGGCAAAATAGTCCTTGATTTCGGAGAGTAGTCTGCGCCGTTTCTTTAATCTTTCAGGAAGGAGTCGGTGCACATCACCTGCCTCTTGGTTTCCCCACCGTCCAGTTCCACACCACTACTTTTACCATGCTGTGGTCGGACCACAGGACCGTTTTGACTTCTGAAATCGAGATTTGGCCTTTGAGAGTGAAATCCACTAAGATCAGGTCTATCCTCGAGTAGGAGTTATGGAACGAAGAGTAGCATGTGAATGGGCTAGTTCCAGCCTCACAGTCCATCAGGGAGTCGGACAGCCCCAGCTCTTCATTCACCGCCCCTAAATCTCTCTGAGATCTTCTCTGCCCATGTCACGTCCGTCGACCCCAATCTGGAGCAAATCCACAGGGCGTCGAGAACCATATTAAAATCACCTGCAACCACCATGGGACACTCAACGAAGACCTTCAGTTTGTTCTTTAGACCCTCCCAAAACTGTATCTGTCCCGTGTCTGGTCAGTAAACAGAGCCCAGTGTCAGCAGACTTTCTGAGAGCTGGCCCTTCAAAATCTGGTATCTCCCTTCCACGTCTACCATCTGTGCTGCCACCTTAAGGTTATGGCGGTCGGAAAGTGCGATAGCCACATCTCTTTTTTTCACCGTGCCCGATGCTCTGAACACCTTTCACACCACTCGTCTTCTCATGGTCGGTTCCACCCCTGATACCCAGTGTGTCTCCTGGATCATCAGGATGTCCATTCGTGACGTTTGCATTTCCCTCAACAACAGGGATGTTGTAACATTGAGGGACCCGATCGTTATGTCAGTACCCATGGTCCCTTCCTTGTGTATCCTCTAACTGGGTGCAATGAGTCCGGTCACAGCTCAACCATGACAATGCATTGTAGTAATCCCCCACCTGTATACCTCCCCATGAGCTCCACCTCAGCACTGGTTGAGTACCAATAATTAATCCCCTGGGTCGTACACATATGCCCTCCTCCCCCCTCACCTCCCTCCCAGCCCCCCCACCCCAATGCACCCAGGCTTGGTCCACTGTCACTGACCTCCGATTGGACCACCAGCCACACCCTTGATGTCCACCCCTGCATGTTATTACCACTTTCCTTCTGAGCCACCCCAAAAAACGAGGGTAAACTTTTTCCAAACTTCAAAGTCAACGTAGAACCTTAACTGTGCTGACCGCTAGGAACATCTCTATTACAACTATAAACCTGATGCCCCTCTGGGTCGCCCAAAAGAAAAGGAAGAAAAAAAAACTCTCCCCTTGTGTTATCAGACAAACCGCCCCACCTCTGCAACACTCTCCTCTTCCTTCCCCTATTGATGAAGATATGTGCCTCCATCCTACCGTTCCCGTCTCGACCACCAGCCCCAACCAACCGAGCCGTTCCCACCAGGTTTCGCATAGATGCAAAGAGACAGAAAAAGGATAAGTGAGGGTGGGTGAACCAGTCCCGGCCCTCAGCGTTCAAGAGGGGCCCTTCGGCAGGCGTGTTGAGCTTCCAGAACTTCTGTGATCCTGGCATGCCTCTCTAGTTGGATTGCTTTGTGTGCCATTGCTCTTCCCTGGGTGGATTCTCCCTGTCGACAGGCCTTTTATCCTAAGGGTCCACCAATTCCTCTGCGACTCGCTGAATGTCTTCTTCCGTGATCAGATGGTGCTTTAACCAGTCTTTCTCGAATGAGATGGTGAAAGGAAACCCCCATCTACAGCGAATACGCTTCTCGTTCAGCCATTTGGTCAGTGGGCTGCACAGCCTGCCCCTTGCCAAGGTATAGGACGATAGGTCCTGGAGGATTGTAATCCTTGATTCACCCTGGGTCACCGTCCCTTTTCTGTTGTGCATTGTCCAGAATTTTGTTTTATTTTGGGTAGTGGTGAAAGCGAGCGAGCACTGATCTCGGGCCTCTGGCGGCACCCCCGCCCCTGTGGACTCTGTTTTTTCTGGTCTTGTCTATTGAAGCGTCATCAAATAGGGCCTTTGCCACCTTGCGTATTGCCCTCTTGAGCCCTCTCTCCATTTCACCATCTCTTTCTGGAATCCTAAAAAAAAACAAAGGTTGTTTCTCCTCTCCCTGTTTTCGAAGTCGTCCATCTTGTAGGTGATTTCTGACTCTCTCCTCTTTCCAGTTCGGCAATTCTCATGTCCATCTGTGTTTCCAGAGCATCCAAGGTTATTCTCTACTTGTTGTAACCTGTCGTCCATGTTGTCCACTTGCTGGTTCAACTTATTCAGTTTACCACCTATGTCCGCTCTCATGCCTCTAATTTCCTACATCAGGGAGCTATGTCTTTTTTAATGGACATTTGGTCGCTGGACTCCGCCGCCATGTTTTTCTCATGGGTCTGGGATGAATGGAGTGAGACACGAGAGTATTGAAATTGGTGTAGGGCCGCCCTCCAGTTCATTTGTGTTTGGTGCTCATTGTTCAGCTGTGGGCGGAGCAGGGGGGTCAGGAGGTGGTGGGCCATCCAATGGCTTTTCCCACCTAGATTCCTTGTGAGTCGCATGTCCCCAGCACTCTGCAGACAGCCCCAGCACTCTGTGGTCCCCAGACTCCCACCTCCTTTGGCATAGTACCCAGAGGGGGCACCAGGCCGTTCCAGTGGGTGTTTAGTTCCGCTGCTGTCTTCCTAATGGGAAGGCCTTATTCAGGTGCCAGCCTGGGGGCGGGAGGCAGCACAGGGATTAGTCCAGTTCCCCAGTGTCCCTTGTGAGTTGGTGGCTAAGTTGTGTGGTGGGTGCGCCCACCTCACTGCTCCTGTAGGGAGCCCCAGGGGGCTGCGGTGCTCTCTCAGGGCTGGGGAGATTGAGGATGTATCTGGGGCAGGGGACCGGGCCTGGCGGGGCCCCAGTCAACAGGAATGTGCACCTTGAGGCCAACTCGCTGGGAGGTGGGGGCACGTCAACACCACACTGGTCCCCTCCAGCGTGTCTTGCGGCCTCAAGGAGACAGAATCCGGTGTCCCTCCAGAAAATCCACCACGGGCGGGGGCGGACATGGGGGACTCCCATTGTGGCTCAGGCTCCAGGCGGGACCCTCTGGCTGCTCTCGTGTTGGCAGGGAAGATGGTGGTGGACCGCAAATTAACCAGTGTGGGGAGGAGGGTGGCAGCCGGGGGGCTTTCCCACTGCTCAGATCGGGCCCCTCACTCGATGCAGGCCCTCAGAGCGAGCTGCCATGAGCTGGACCCGGCCGCAGCCTCCCACGCAGATAGGGTCCAGGGTTGCTGGTTCTCAGCTCTGAGGGCCGCTGTGACCAGTTTCCACCTCCTGCTCCTCCTCGCTTGGTGGCCGATTGCCGCGATTATTTCTGCCGAGACTCTTCCACAAGGTGCTCCGCATGGGGGATGGGGGGGCAGAGGGGCCCAGGCTCAGATCAGTTTGGAGGGGGTGTCAAGGGAGGGGCTCGAGACCCCTTTGCATGGGGGTGGACGAGAGCTGTCATTTAAGGTGCGCTCATCCTCGTGCCCCCTGTTGGCTTTCCACCCCTCTTCTTTTTAATCTTTATATTTCCGACATTGTCAACGCTTTTAAGGACACAAGTTGTTTCCCACCTTTTTTAGCTGCCTGCAAGACCAACTAACTTTTATATTGAGACAATCTGGTTTTGTTGGACTTTATGCCCGATTGGTCTGCAAAGACAACTTGCAGACCTGTGAGTATACGAGTCGACACAGATTGACGATTAACATTGCTAAGACCAAGGTTTTTCAATTGAGAGCTGGAAACAAAAATCACTATAGTAAATATAGGCGGCATTTGGAAAACTATCCTAGAACAAGTGCCTTATTTTGTTTACTTGGGATTCTACGTATTTGAGGGTCATAATCATAAGGCTTCCTTTATCCAACAGAAGGCTAAGATTGCCTCTTTAGTGGTGAAGGCTTCTCAAGTTAACAAGAAATGTGGTAATTTTTCATTGGCCCCTATGGTGGAATATTACAAAAAGAAAAAACTTCTCCTGGTAGTGGTATATGGGGCGGAGACGCTGCTTTTTTTTTATCCAAAGGTAAATTAGGGTAAACTTGAAGGCCGCTTTTGGAGAAGGGTATTGTCAATGCCACCTGGGATCCCTATTGCCGTTTTGCATTAGGAGTTGGGGCTCCTGTCCATTGAGGCACATATGGCGTGGAAGCAACTTTTCAAACAGGCCATGGAGGGGATATTGTTTGTTTCATTTAACAAATGTGTTAGGCAAGATTGTATGCAGTACCCTGTGGGAGACTGCACCAGCCTTGTCCCCTTGGCAATAGTTAACACAACCTTTGGTATAAGCATATACTATACAAGTTAGTAGAGTGACTGTGCAGCCAGGCTTATCTCAAGAAGGGTCAATGTGTGCTGTAAGGTTGCAACAGTTTCATAGTGACAAGTATCCAAACACCACTTATACTCAAGGTTTCTTGATTAAACAATTATTAATTTAACAGTCAGTTTGAATAAACCTTCTTTAGAAGGGAGCAAATATGTAACAATTAAATACACTTCAAAAATCCACACTCAGTTTCAGTAAATCGGTAGATCCCCATTTGGGATGGCACACAGACACTTCCTACACCCTCAGGTGACCTTAATAACTAGGACACTGTGGACATCGATATATCACTGGTACATTTAGAGCAATACTGAGTTTCGTGTCAAAAGGAAAAGGTTAGGGAAGGAAACAATGGTTAATACGTTTCTCAAACAGGTAAGTACTTTTGAACCTCCCAATGCAATGTAGGTTAACACTTTCCCAGCTATAGAAGTAAGGTATGTATGACTTTTTGGAGGCATAGTTAAAACACAAAGTCAGAGGTTAGAAGAGTCTTCAGGGAGCTAGGACAGCCAATGTCAATTGAGCAAAGTATAGGGGAGCTGAGGCACTTCTTGAAGGCAACTTAAAAGTCTTGCACAATGTTATAGAGAGTTTTTGCTGAAAAAGAAATCACTGTTGGGCCACGAGCTGGGAGGCTTGTGATGGGCAAAGCTGCAAGCAACTCTGCAAAAGGCAGCAAATGCAAGTTTCAGCTGAGAGCTAGCAAGCTACACAACAAGAGGTAAGTACCCCTTAGTTTACAGTATCTTACTTAGGTCTCAATATATTGGTTCCACGTGACTTATGTTCCTGTTGTATGGCAGATCCTGTTGTTCCTGAGCCTCAGTCGTGGGGAAAAGAGGGAGGACGTTTGGAGACTCATGCACTATGATTCGAAGTTTGGCGGCAGCAATGGGCAAACTTCAGATCAGCAGCACTTCACGGTTTCAGCTTATCACGAATAGCACCACTGCAGTTCTCGCACACTTGGTGGACTTTCCTTGCTTCTGTGGTCCAGCACTCTGTTTAGGTGGCTCAGGCTTGGTTAGTCCTGCTTCGAGGGAGTGCCTCTCCCTGGCACTCGGTTCCTGCAGCAGCAAATGGAAGTACAGCCAGCAACGAGAGAATTTCCAGATGAGTTTGTCTTGGGGTCGATAGGTCCCACCAACCCAAGGGGAGGAGAAGTCCTTTGCAGGGCTTCTCTAGTCGAAGTGAATTCAGAGCTTCAGCACGGAAGCAGGGCTTCACCAAGCAAACCAACGGTCCAGGAGTTGCAGCAAGCTTCTCTTCCAAGTTCTTCTTCGGATTCCTTTGTCCAGTGGTCGACTGCCTTCCTTGCAAAAGACCTCACCTTTTATGCAAGTCTCTCCCATTCATTCGCAGCCTAGCTGTCACTTACACACTCCAAGGACATCCAGCCAGCCAATCACCTTTGGGGGCATTCCTGTAACCAAGGAGACTAAGCACTGGGAGTTTCGGGATCCTCCCTTGCTTCCTGCCCGTTCGGGAGAATTCTCATAAATGCGCTCTTAGAGACCCCCAGCAACTGAGTTTTGATGTGTGTTTTACTCGTGTTCTTTGATTATGGAGTTTTATACAACTCCATAGGCATCTTTTCATTTGTGTCAGTGCAGTGACACAGGGGAAGCCTTTTAGGCTGTCCCAAGGTTTAAATACCTTCTCGGAGATCAACTATTGTTTCCCAGAGAAAGTAAAGTGAAATTGACCAGTCTTTTCAAATTCCTAGACCAAGCACACACTATCTTACAAAAGAGTACTGGAGGGGTTACCTAGTATCCCCTATGCCTAGAATCTCATGTAGCAGTCAAATCCTCTCGAAATGGTTGGTGGCAGTGGTTTCACAACAAACTACCATGATTTTTCCCGACCGCGAACACCGGTAGCTAAAAATTGCGGGAGCCATGTTTTTCAAGATGGCGTCCGAGTCTCCTTTGTTTAAACCAGGCTTGTCCAACCTTTTTGAATGTGGGGCCGAAGCATTCACTTTTTGTCACCCGGAGGGCCGGCGAGCCAAAAGTGAACACCCTGACCCAAAGCAGTATATTCAAAAGCGATGGTGTGTGACCTTTCACACAATAGCATCAAGGGCATAGCCATGCAGTCCCAAAGATAGCTTTTGGTGTCGGGGGCAGTGATGAAAGGTTAGTTTCTTGTGATTTCTTCCAGTGTGTATGTGTTGATATTTCTCGGAAATAGTGGGGGCGACCGAGCGTAGCGAGGGAGCTATAACAATATAGGGAGGGTTTGGGGGGTCCCCCCCCCCCCCAAGATTTTTTTTTCCAAATATGGGGCTGAAATTGTGCATTTTACAGCAGGAAAAGTGACCAAAAAGCCATATGTTTACAATCAGTTCTAAAGGGGAACATGTACATTCCATGTCACCAACAGCAGACAAGAACATTGTAGAACACAACACATTTTAATGATCACTGTGTCCACAGTGTAAGACAGCACTGTCACTGATGTAAAACATTGACATGCTGGTTGTGCCCAAAATATGCCTCTGTAGCAACATGTCTGTGCTGGCTGTTACCAATTTAGGCCAGCATTGTCCTCTACAAAGCATGATTGATGCTGCCTGAGCATGTGCAGTGTGCCCAATACATATACCGGCTTATCTCTTTAATACACATTCATTACTTCTGTGGTAATGAAAGAAGCATAATCCAATTCCAGGGGGCACATGGGGCAGTAAAAGTCCTCCGCCACGGCCCGGTTTATTGGTCGGACCCAACATTGCAGAAATCAATTAATTAATCGTGTCCACGGACCCGACAAACATTGAATAAATAAATCGGGCAGGGGAGCCGACTTATGAATTTCCCGGGTGGTGCCCAAATATAGGAAGTGACATAACCAGCACTTATATTACCGCATTTGCACATAGTCGCCAACTTGGTGCGAGGGGCAAGGGGGGGGTGCAGAACAGTGGAAACATTGGCTTGCATGCATTGCATATACTGAAGGCAAGTAAGAAGGAGGTTTAAGCCTTCCAGTTGCATCCCAGTAGGCCAATACTGCCCCTACTCCACCCCTCTATAATCATCCAGGTTGTAGTAGCCCTCAAAAGGCAGAGCAACACAACTAGGATAGGAGAACGAAATGCCATCCCATCCTGTGAGTGTGTCAAACCTCAAAGACTGTGCGTGTGCCTTGGAGCACAATCTCACTAATTTGGTGCAATTCGCGCAAGTGGGTGCATGGGAATGCCATGCGTGTGTGTGGGCTGCAGACCCCGGATCACTTGCTCACTTCTTCACTGTGAAACTCTGTCCAAGGCAGTACTGTCCCAATGGTGAGAAGTGTCATATTTTCACATTAACTATGCTTAAGCACTTTGGGTTATTTAATAGTGCTGCTACATTCGGAGTAATTCCATCCCTTTAAATATATTAGCTCTTGTATAACCACAACAGTGTTGATTTATTCTGATGATGATGAAGATGATGTTAGACTTGCTCAATAGTTCTGGTTCTGTATCATTAAATGTACTTCAGATCTTCGGAGTCTCGGGAGGATAGCTCAGGAGCAACACAGGTTTGATCCCGCTGGGTACATTTGACCTCTACATCGGTGCACCCCTCTTACCAAGAGGGGTGCACAGATGTACAAATACACCCAACCCAAAACGATTTTTTAGAAATTGGGGGACAGACTTGCTTTGCATCTGTGCCTCCATTTCTAAAAATCGTTTTGGTTGGGTGTACCTCTCCATCCGTGCACCCGTCTTGCCAAGAGGGGTGCACGGATGTACAACTACACCCAACCCAAAACGATTTTTTAGAAATTGGGGGACAGACTAGCTTTGCATCTGTGCCTCCATTTCTAAAAATCGTTTTGGGTTGGGTTACTTCTACATCTGTGCACCCCTCTTGCCAAGCGGGGTGCACAGATGTACAAATACACCCAACCCAAAACGATTTTTTAGAAATTGGGGGACAGACTTGCTTTGCATCTGTGCCTCCATTTGTAAAAATCGTTTTGGGTTGGGTGTACTTCTACATCTGTGCACCCCTCTTGCCAAGCGGGGTGCACAGATGTACAAATACACCCAACCCAAAACGATTTTTTAGAAATTGGGGGACAGACTTAATTTGCATCTGTGCCTCCATTTCTAAAAATCGTTTTGGGTTGGGTTACTTCTACATCTGTGCACCCCTCTTGCCAAGCGGGGTGCACAGATGTACAAATACATCCAACCCAAAACGATTTTTAGAAATTGAGGGACAGACTTGCTTTGCATCTGTGCCTCCATTTCTAAAAATCGTTTTGGGTTGGGTGTACCTCTACATCCGTGCACCCCTCTTGCCAAGAGGGGTGCACAGATGTACAAATACACCCAACCCAAAACGATTTTTTAGAAATTGGGGGACAGACTTGCTTTGCATCTGTGCCTCCATTTCTAAAAATCGTTTTGGGTTGGGTGTACATCTACATCTGTGCACCCCTCTTGCCAAGCGGGGTGCACAGATGTACAAATACATCCAACCCAAAACGATTTTTAGAAATTGAGGGACAGACTTGCTTTGCATCTGTGCCTCCATTTCTAAAAATCGTTTTGGGTTGGGTGTACCTCTACATCCGTGCACCCCTCTTGCCAAGAGGGGTGCACAGATGTACAAATACACCCAACCCAAAACGATTTTTTAGAAATTGGGGGACAGACTTGCTTTGCATCTGTGCCTCCATTTCTAAAAATCGTTTTGGGTTGGGTGTACATCTACATCTGTGCACCCCTCTTGCCAAGCGGGGTGCACAGATGTACAAATACATCCAACCCAAAACGATTTTTAGAAATTGAGGGACAGGTTTGCTTTGCATCTGTGACTCCATTTCTAAAAATCGTTTTGGGTTGGGTGTACTTCTACATCCGTGCACACAGATGTAGAAGTATACCCGAACCAAAACGATTTTTAGAAATTGAGGGACAGATGCAAAGCAAAAGCATCTTGCTTTGCATCCGTCCCACAATTTTTAAACATTGTTTTTTACCCGGCTTTTACCCGGGCCGCCAGAGAGAGACACAGTATGGATGGAACAAAGGACCATCCATACTGCGTCTCTTCTCTCCGGCCTGGGGGGCCGGGGCACCCGCATACTCTGCGCCCCTGAAACTGGGCCGTGGCCTGTAACTGCCTCTGGTGCTGGGGGCACCAGAGGCAGTTACAGACCACGGCCCGGTTTATTTATTTATTTGTTCAATGTTTGTCGGGTCCGTGGACCCGATTGATTTGGGTCCACGGACCCGACAAACATTGAACAAATAAATAAATAAACCGGGCCGTGGCAGAGGCAGTAACAGTCCTCCGCCACGGCCTGGTTTATTTATTTATTTGTTCAATGTTTGTCGGGTCCTTGGACCCGATTAATTAATTTATTTGCAGAAATAAATAAATTAATCGGGTCCACGGACCCGACAAACATTGAACAAATAAATAAATAAACCAGGCCGTGGCAGAGGCAGTAACAGTCCTCCGAGACGGCCTGGTTTATTTATTTATTTGTTCAATGTTTGCCGGGTCCGTGGACCCGATTAATTTATTTATTTCTGCAATGTTGGGTCCGCCCAACATTGCAGAAATAAATAAATTAATCGGGTCCACGGACCCGACAAACATTGAACAAATAAATAAATAAACTGGGCCGTGGCCTGTTACTGCCTCTGGTGCCCCCCCCCCTTTTAGGGGGCACCAGAGGCAGTAACAGTCCTCCACCACGGCCCGGTGTATTTCTTTATTTGTTCAATGTTGTCTGTACAGCCTCGCGGGCCACATGAAATGGCTTGGAGGGCCGCATTGTGGCCCGCGGGCCGTATGTTGGACAACCTTGGTTTAAACGAATCGCGCTCTTTTTTCGCCATTTCTTTTTGGAAAGGTCCTTCTAGAGTTTGTCTGCGCGCCAAATTAGGTTTAGTCCCTTTGTTCCTATGCCTTTGGCGGGCTTCAGGTCTGAAGCCTGCCTCTGGCGCCCGAGTGTCTGGGGTGGGCAGGAAGTGAGGGAGATGCCCGAAACGCCCTGTGCTTAGTCTCCTAGGAGACCCAAATGCACTCTGGCGTGATTGGTTGGCTGAATGTCCGGCAAGGCCAGCCAGCCTGCTGGGTGAGTGGCAGCTAGGCTGGAATGAATGGAAGAAAACTGTTTAAAAGGCGATTCTCTTGGCTTGGAAGGCAGAGTCGACCACTGAACTAAAGAATAGCGAGAGCGTTGACCGCCTTCATGGTCGTCGCCGCCGACGAGATGACCTGTTGTCCCATGGCATCCAGCTTCTTCACCTGCATAGATGCGCCGACTCAGATTTCTTCCTGGCTGCTGGGGAGACCACTGAGTCCTGGGACGGCTGCGCTCGGAGGCACATCGGTGCAGAGTCTGGAACCCAGTATTTCTTCTCGTACCGGTCCCTCTTTGCCGGGGTCGAGGATGGGTTCATCAGGCGGGACAGCCCTTCGTCCCAGATGTCGTCCAACAGCGGGACCGAGAGTAGGGTCTTCCTCTTGGCCTCTCATCGCTGATAAAGGAAGCCCTCCTTTTCCTCGGGTTTGAGCTGGAACAGCTCTGAAGCCCTGGAAATCATGGCGTGGAAGGATCCGATCTCATCGGGGGGAGAAGCCCTGAGTAGCGGCTCTGTCTCAGTCTCGTCCCTCGGCAGAGGGTATGGAGGGAAGGGGTGGTACGGTGGAAGAGGATGGACTCATCTCCTCGTAGTCGGTGGATCCTCCGATGGTCCAGTCGTTGGATCGCCCATCGGCGTGGGCAGCCTTGTCCGTATGTCCGTGCACAGGATGTGCAGAGCTTTTAGGATGTCCTCCGATCTGTCTGTCGGTGGTAGAGGCGGTTGCGACGGGAGCGGCGTGGGGTCCGGTTCCACCCAGCCCTGCCGTTCCCCTCGTCGCTCTCCCCCTCGTCGCTCTCCCCCTCGTTCTTGTCCAGCATTGCCTTCAGGCCAGAAAACTCCTCCTCAGAAGAGATCTCCGAGTCTAGCTGGACCACTGCGCCCCCCACTCTTCTCGGCCAGGTGCGACGGTCTTGGGAAGATGAGCGGTATCTTCACGGGAGTCTTCTCAATGGACACGAATGAAGATTACCTCCGGGAGGACAGGGAAACACTGGTTTTGGTGGATGCCTCCTGGGAACCCACATCAGCGGCCTTCACCAGGGATGCCATCACTCCCTCAATAGACGGTTTGGTCTGGTGAACCTGGGCCTTCACAACCTTCGGCGCATCTGAGGCCTTCACCGTGGGGGGGAGGGGGAGTGACAGCGCCTTGCTACCCCCTTAGCTTTCACTGTCAGAAGTGATCGGGCCTTCTCCCGAAGCTTACTCGGTTGCTCAGACTTCCTTTTCTTCGCTGGTGTTGGCTCGTGGTTGACGGCGTCGGCGATGTTGCGCCCAGCCTGGCTGTCGAGGAGCCCATACCCAGAGCACTCCCGGTGCCTGCGGACTCGCAGTGCTTTGCCTTTAGTTGAGCCCCCGTCGCCAGAGCGCCCTCAAATATCTTCGAAGACCGTTCAGATTTTCTATCGGGAGAAGAACGTTGACGGGGCTCACCTGCCACCGGGTTCTTTGTCTCCAGCCACTCAACGAGCCGCTTGTGATGGTCCTTCATGGGGCGGGAGGACATGTCGTTGCAGAATGCACAGGCCTCCTCTGCGTGCGATTTGTCTGAGTGTAGGCAGTAAAAGCACCGGGAGTGCCCATCCTCCTGTAATACATTCTGTAGTCCACATCCAGCGCAGATCCTGAACAGAGACGTTGAGTCCCCTTTGTCTTCGGCCATGTCCACGCGGGGTTGGCCTCAAGTATCTTCTGGAATCCTCCAAGAAGTGAAGTTCGACAAAAATATGCCCTTGAGGGGAGTAGAAGCGTCAGAAAACAGGTCCCGGTTAATCGGATGACCAATCAGTGGAGCTTGAGACTAAAATGACCGAAAAAAATTTAAAAACTTCTCTGAAAAAACGCAATACGCAGAAGAAGCTCGAGAGCTATAGCACGAGGACTCCCAACACTTGAACGTGCAGTAAAAATCGGAAGATGGCTGCCAGAGGAGGGGCTTAGGTACAGGGCAAAAATACATAAAACAATATTTACAAAAAAAGTAAACATGAGTCATCACCTTTAAATTAGTAGGGTAGCACAGCTTTTTTTGTAAATAGTGTTATGTATTTTTGTAGATTAAATCTAGGACCGGGGAACGAAACTGAACTTCCTGAAAAAACAGTTTGTGTCCTGAAGATGGCCCAATACTTGAACAAGTGACAGGCCAAGAAAGGGTTTGGTATACATCTAAGGGCAGAAACATATGCCGACCTCAAAGGGAATTTAATGTGTTTTTCCCATTTCTCATATGCATAATTCATCAATTGTTATGCTGGAAGAAAAGCAAATTCAATTTACTCCATTATTGTAGAAGTATATGTTGGATGGAAGTGGCAAATGATGATCAAAACATCAACTGTTTAAATGTTTTTTAAAAATGTTTTTATGAAAAATAAAGAGAATTGTTTTTTGTAATAGAAGCTGTTTGTTAAATAGAAACATCCAAGTCTAACCAGGTGATCCATCTACCCATTAAATTAGACCCACATCACCTCACCCTGCTGTACAGAAGGGACTTTCCAAAAGCGATGGCTGTGTCCTGACCACTTGGATGACCGATCCGCAGGGACTAATGGGTGAGTCACATTCTTGTTTCTTGCACGCCCTTCCACAAAAACCAACACTCAAACACTCCTAAACGGGTGTTGATTTGTGTTTGGATATGCAATCTGAGTCAGAAGTGGGCCACTGGAGGCAAGAGGGCACAGATGATTGAAGGTTGCAGATGGCTAGATTCACTTGATTCTACTAACTCGAGTAACAGGGCGAGCGATGGCTGAGCCACAGTAACTGTATAAATGTGGCAAGTCCTCCGCTATCTTTTTCACAAAGCCGACGAGTGCCGATGTCGGCTTCACTCGGCTGCAAAGAAACACTGTGTAGCAAACACATAGCTAGTCCTCAGTGAGCCTTCTTTTCATATAGACGGGATGACAGTTTCAACTTTCAAAGCCCTTCCGAATCTCTGCTTCAGTCTGACAAATTGCACATATTTTATAAAATTTCCCAGCAAGCTGCTGGTGAATCTACGAGCCAGTGGGCTAAAAGGGGAACTGCGGGGAAACTGCCTGCAAAACTGCCACTACGCTGATGCTTGGGCTAGTGCACGTTTATACCCAGCATCAACAGCACAGCGCCTTCTATTCTCCTTCACAGTAAAAAGCTACTTTCAGGATTTTTCCAAAAACTGCAGGGAAACTGCCTGCAACACTGCCGCTACATTCTTCTGACCTACCACTCATTTCACTGCAATTAGATACATTGGCGTAAATGTGTTGTGCACCCTGTTACCATTGTGAAAAAAACAGTTCATAGATTTGACTTTCGTTGCAGTAACTGTTGGGGAGATTTATCATTTTTACGCTTAATCCCTGTGAGACCACTAGCACTTTTTGCTGGACTTCTGGAACTTTTACTGAACTAGTTTAGCTTTTTTCCACTCATTCATTCTTCTGGGGGCGGTCATTTGGAATTATATTCTTTGTGTTTTACCTACCCTATGGAGTCTATTTCGCTCCATAGCTCTTAAATGCATCTGTATTTTACCAGTGCAGCTCACAGCTCCCTATGGGAAGAGTTGCTGGGGACCCTTAGGTTCATCCTTTGAGATTATTTTCTTTATCCTAGAGTAACTACAGTTATTAAGGATTGAGAGATATTTAAGGCCTGATTCACTGAGCGTTTTCCCATGCGCCATTGTAAAACATTTCTGTGAATTAGGACATTAGTGTCTCTCCTAAAACATAGTCTGAGAGATTGGCACACACCACCTTATGTGGAGTGCTAAAGGGATACCTAGTATCCCCCTTCTCTCTGCTCCTGTGACTATTTTAATCACATAGACAATCTCCTAGTTATGACTTGTGGCAGTGGACGTGTTCTGCCAACTATTGTGTCATTTTTATACCGCAGGCTAGTGCACAATAGGGGCATCCAACTACCAACTTGGGGCCTCCCTTCTTTTTTGCCATTACGAGCGTGGTTGTTCTTTGTTAGCCCTTCTTCTACCATTCTGGCAGGGGAGGCCGATGTGTGGGTTTTGCCTTTTGGCAGGAACCCTTGGGTGTCCCCCGCTTAGGCTCAAGAATTTCTGGCAGGTAAGAAGTGGGGTAGGAGTTTTCCAACCCGCGTATTCTATGTCTGCCAGAGTGCCGGAAAAGAACCAGCTCCCACTGGGGGTCTGGATGTCCTGATTGGACAGCCAAACTCTGGTTTCTGTAAAATTGCTGAGAGAGATTGCAGAGGAGTGTGTGCTGGAACTGTAAAGAAGGTGAGGCTCCTGGAGTAAAAAACAAGTCTACCACTGGAAGCAGAAGTAAGAGGAAAATGACCAGAGACGCCTGCAGACCGTTTGTAACACAGTGAAGCGACTACTGCTGTCCTGACTCCGTTTTCTGTGCGACAGAGGTGCTCCGAAGAGGACTCCTTCCCTTTGGTTGGTGGGAACAACCATTCCCAAGACAAACTTTGAATGGAGCCATCTTCTGAGGTCTTGTGAGTTTCCAGAGCTGCGGAACCCCAATACCAGGAGGCCTGCAGCCCATTTCGAGTGCATGATCATGGAGAGGCCGAATCCATCAAAATCTTTGCTGGCCCATCAAGGACCCTCCAGAGATCTGACCCAACTTGCCCGGACCCCCTCAGAGTGCGGTACTGCAGGAAGCGAAGATGATTAACCGGGCGCACGTGCCCTTTATTGGTGCTGCAGAAAAGGCGCCAAAACCGCAGAGTGACCAGAGACATTGATTAAAGTCGTGCCAGAGATCGATCTTCGAGACTGCTGCCGAGATATCCAGTCCATTGACCTGCCTTCAGTCATCAGACCAAGGAATCCGGAGGTCGGGTCCAGAGCTGCAACATTGCAGAGCATCCAACACGAAAATGTTCTTCTAACCTAAGGTACTGTGGGGAACAAGGTATTGCTTAACTGATTCGAGAAAGTCGGTCCAGAGCGCTGGATTGTACGTAGAGGTGTCCAGGGCAACCCCCTCCTATCACCGACCTAAAGCTGCTTCTTGCGGCCCTTTAGCAAGTCGTTTAAACAGGGTCTCCAACATTGGTTAAGCGTTCTTGTATCTTCCTTTATAGAGACAGGAACGTTTGATTTCTACAGCTTTGCAAGACTAAGCTGCTACAAACTGCCTTTTAGCTAGGGTTGAGTTTTTGACTTTGAAAGACTTGATGTGCCACAAAACTGCCCCTATAACTGCCCCTACAACCTGAGCTCTGCTAGGATAACACTAACCAACTGTTTTCCTTCCCAAAAATCACTATCTTGTATGTGTATGCAGACTAAATACAATTACTGTATTACTTTGCGGGTGCGCGGTATTACCGATAGAACTGTCAAACTCCTGTAACAATTGTATACGTTCAGCAACGACCAACTAAGAAGTAACCATTTCAAAGTATTGAAAATTAAACCTATGTGTGATGATTTATGGTGCTTAGTATTTAACACTGACTCTTGTGTAAATAGAATAAATCTATATTTTAATATATATTTATGTGCAAGTGTTTCTTTGTTGTGCATTACTGGCTGGGTTCAGTGTACTTACCTACAGCTCACATCTCCCTCTTAAGATAAGCCTGACTGCTCTGCCACTCTACCAAGGTCCTTAGTTAGTACAGACTGATACTAAGAGTTGAGGATCCACAAACCACTGGGATAGCACACTAAAGTCTTACTATCAAGTAGGATTTAGGAAAACTCCCCTAACACTAGTCTTAGCTGAACTCCCAGAGTGTGTGGTGGCTTTGAGCAACTATGCTGGAAAGGAGTATAAAACATGCCATGAGACATCACTTTTTCTTAGCTGATACACTTATACTACTAGAGCAGTGGCTGAAAAAGGTTGAAATATGTCAATAGCATGGTCGATTAGTGGATATTTGGGCTGAGAAAGGGTATTGTATTACTAATCTGCTTAGTGATCCACTGCTGTCTGTCAAGGCAATATTTGATTTTAAGGCTTGTTGCTGTTAAACCTTCAAATGCTTGGGTGGGCAAACATGTTTGACAAGCAGCGGAGGAACGTCTGTGTGAACATACAAGCATATTTAAACTATTTAAACGATGCTACACTTTTATCACTTCACTTCTGTGGACATCCTTGACAAGTTCACAAATGAACGCACAGGGAACAGAGACAGGAATGCATGCTACAGCTAAATGGTTAAATGCGGAACTTGCCTGTGTTGAAAACATTTTAAGATGTATACACTTGACCTACAAACTATTTGAAAGACAGATGGGTTTTAGTCATTGTAAAAATAATGCTCACCGTACGAAACAATTAAATACCAAAGTCCTCAAGCAAATTGAAATGAGGAGTAATAGATAATATACCAAAGTAATATTCCTGCTATACCAGTTAATATATGTTTTTGAAAAACAATTATTCAAAAAGTAAAAATCCATACAATTCATGAGGCATACATAAACATATGTAAACCATATTTTACATTTAGCGGAGAAGACACAAGTACATCCCTAAATTGGTTTACACCTAAAGTGCTACTGCATACTATACCACATTGAACATTTAAACACATAATACACTGGTATCCCTATCGTTAACTGCTGCCCTTTACCAAAATGTACACTATTGAATGTTCCATGTGCTCACAATAACAGGGTACTGCTCTGATTGTGCTAACATCCTTTCATTTTTTACCTACTGTTAAATTGAATTACTCCGATTCCTCATTGCCATCACCTTCCTGCAATTAATAGGAGCAATCTGCATGTGGTTGCCTCGCACCCACCTGGCTGTCATCCCAGTATCTGGCCACCAGGGGTCACCTGTGACTATGTATATCTCTAGCAGAAACCAAGTCTTGGCAAGCCTTTTTTTGGCCAAAATCTTTTTATTGAAATATTGATTAAACATTAAAATTCATCAAACATCACTGCAAGTGGCAACATAATTTCAAGAGCCATGAATCAACAATCTAATTCAGCATCTTTTGCAATTCATCAGTTATATCGACTTCGGCAACATATGTAAAAAGGCTAAATTCTTTGTTTGTCACTGCAATTGCAACATCAATCTCTCAAACAATGCATCAACATTTCATTTTAACATCTTTGTAATTAATCTAGTAAATATAATTTCATAAACATCCTCTGGGAATAGGATAGTTTAGATTAACATCGTGTAGCACTCTTAACTAAGGAAAAGCGGGAGAAGAAGGGAAAGAAAAAAAAACAACTTTGGTGAGGTTTTTTTTTGTTAACAATTCACAGCGTAGCCCTATGAGGAGCTCTATCAACCCCACTACCAGATTTCAGTCCAATGGGTACTTCCACGATGTCAGAAGCGTGCCAGGGCTGGAAAAGTTACTTAAACAATCTAGGCTGAAAAAACGTATATTCTTTTTCTGCAACGTGATCCAAAAATGGGCCCCAGATGCGTGAGAATTTGGGTGTCTAGTGTGGGATGTTTCAACCCACTAGTCCAGGACCTGCAACATTACTGTGCATTGCTTGCAGCAGAAACATCAGAATGGCAGCCGGAAAGAATGCTGCTTGCTAAAAATCACCAGAAAGTGCGCAGTAAAAATCTGAAAAATAGGCCGCCATCCACTTTTGCCTATCTCAGTGGTAACACAGGAGACCACTACCAAAACCCATCATTTGGCTGCCCACAGAGCAAAATCATTGCAAAAGAAACAGAGCTGTTTTAAAAATCAGTTTTTCCCTGGCTGTCAAATTTCCAAAAATCATGGCTCACAAACCACCCCAAAAAGATCCAACCTCCTTGTTGGGTGGTGAACATCATTCTACTTCAAGAATCCACATAAATATAATGTCAGCAGGAGTATATGTTAGCAGAACAAAGTCCACTTTTGAAGATGGTTGCTGGAAAGAAATCTGTAAAAAATGGGTGTAATACCGTTACTCACCTCTGTCAGAAGCTGGCAATTTTAAAACCTGTCATGTTTAAAGTTGTACAAACTATGCCAAAGAAAGACTTGCTATCAGAAGCCTAAGAGGTGGATACAATTCAAAACTATATTTCTCCAGCATGGGGTCTGGCATGGATTCACATGCTCATGAATATTCCCCGTCGTCAGGCTGGGAATCCTCGGTAAAGAAAAAACCAGTATCAGTTTCGTTTCTGATCTGTCTTTCGTAGTAATAACCAATCACTGGTCTCTGCGTCATACTGACCACAGCCAATGACTGCCCTCTACCTAAGCACCGCCTCTGGCAGCCATCTTCAGATTTTTACAGCACGTTCATGTGTTGGGATCCAGGTGCTATTGCTCTCGAGCGTTAGTGCTATTTTTCGCGCTTTTTCACAAAAAACTTCGATTCTTTCGGTCAAAAGAGCCTCAAGCTCCACCGATCCTACATCCGATCAACGGGGACCCGTGTCGGATTCATCTGTACCCCTCAAGGGTGAAGATTCGTCGAGCTACACTTCGGAGGACTCCAGAAGCTTCTCAGGCCCGGTCTCGGAGATGGCCCAGGAGAAGGGAAGCTCGACGCCCGGAAAGCTGTTCAGGGTCTGCCCTGGATGCCAGCTGCAGAACGTCTTCAAGGAGGACGAACACTCTTTCTGCCTTTACTGCCTTCATGAGGACAAGACGCACGTGGAGAAGGAGTGTGCGTTTTGCGGCAACATGTCGGAACGGACCATGAAGGACCGCCATCAACGTCTCGCCAACTGGCTGGAGGGTAAGAGCCCGTCTGGCGAGAAGAAGAAGAAATCCGAGCGGTCTTCTAAGACCTTTGAGGGCGCCCCGGCGACGGGGGCCCAACATAAGGCCAAGCACCGCGAGTCCGCTGGCACCGGGAGCGCCGAACGGTCGGGCTCTACGGGCGCCAGGCAGGGCGCACCCTCCCCGGCACCATCAACCACGAGCCAACGCTCTGGGTCGGGTAAGAGGAAGGCCGAGCACCCGGCGAAGCTCCTGGAGAGGCCCCGGTCGAGCTCTAAGGCAGAGGAGGAGCGTGGCAGTGCGCCCTCCCTCAAGGATAAGGCGGTGAGCGCACCTAAGGTGGTGAAGGCCTTGATCCATCCGACCAAGTCCTCTATCGAAACGGTCGCGGCGGCCCTGGCTCAGCCTGTGGTGGCTGCACCAGTGGTGGCGACCTCAGGGCCCAGAATCTCCCTGCCTCCTCGGAGGGAGTCTTCATTTGTGCCCATCGATAGGACCCCCGTGAAACCCTCCGTGGGGAAGAAGGGGGGGCAGGGCGTCGTCGTAGATTCGGCCTCAACCTCAGAAGAGGAGCTGATCGAGGTCTTAAGCCACAGCCTAGGCGTGGAAGAAGGCCAGCCCGTCGGAATGGACCCCGACGCAGGTGACGACGACATCGTCGAGGATACCGACGGGGCCCCTGCTCGCCCGTCGGATTCCCCTCTGCCAGCGCCGCAAGACAACTCGGCGGCCATTTTGTTGGCCATACAGTCCTTATGCTCCGAGATAAGGACGAGGCTACCGTTACCGACGGAGGAACCTCTCCCGTCGGGGGATCCAGAACCGGGACCTTCTGGTGTTCCCCCTACCAAGAAAAGAAGGATCCATCCACCACCACCTTTTCAACCGTCGCGCCCCGTCCAGCCCTCCTCCCCGTCCACCCGAGGGGATGATACGGGGACTGACACGGCAGCGACGGGTACGGACGACGAGGCATACGACGAGGATTTTCCGTCGTCGCCTCCCACCAGGGCTTCTCCGCCCGACGAGATCGGATCTTTCCACTCCATGATCTCCAGGGCTTCCGAGCTTTTCCAACTCTGCCCTGAGGAGAAGAAAAAGGAAGGCTTCCTTTATCAGCGGCGCGAGGCCAAGAGGAAGACGGTCCTCGCAGTGCCTCTGTTGGACGACATTTGGGATGAGGGCCTTTCCCTCCTCAAGAACCCTTCCACGACGCCAGCTAGAAGAGACCGGTACGAGAAAAAGTACCGGGTCCCGGACACGGCCCCCCTATGCCTCCGGGCGCAGCCTACCCCGGACTCCGTCGTCTCCGCGGCAGCCAGGAAGAAAGCGGGGGGGGTGCGGCCTCCACATCGACTTCCCCGCCGGACGGCGAGGGAAAGAAATTGGATGCTATGGGACGTAGAGTCATCTCGTCGGCAGCGACGACGATTAAAGCGGCCAACGCCTTGGCTATCGTGGCCCGCTACGACAGGGAGCTCTGGTACAAGATAGCTCCCCTGCTGGATTTTCTGCCGGACGACAAGAGGGCGGAGGCCCTTGAGATCCTGCAGGAAGGTGAGGTGGCGTCGGACCACGCCATCACCGTGGCGACGGACATCGCCGACACTGGGTTCCGCCAGCTGGGCAACGGCGTTTGCCTTCGACGTCGTGGATGGCTCAAAGCTACGGACTTTCGGCAGGACGTCCAGACCAGAGTCCTGGACATGCCCTTCGACGGGAACAACCTGTTTGGGAAGACTGTGGACGATTCCCTTCAGGCCATCAAGGCGGATACTGAGACGGCCCGGGCCCTTGGAGTCCTGCAGCAACGACGAACGCCCTTTCGGAGCGGCGGAGGCAAGGGCGCCTCCAAAGGTTCCGGCGGCGGTTTCGCTTCCTACCGTCAAGCGGCCCGCTCGTCGTCGCAAGAGGCCTACAGAGGACGAGGCAAGTCTAGCGGACCCCGCCGTCGTCGCCAAGGAGGTCAAGGCGGCAAGGCCGCGTCCAAGCAGGATTGAACCGGCCGTGGGGTCGGGCCCCCACCGAAGCACCCCGGTGGGAGGCCGGCTGGCGGGCTTCGTCAGCGTGTGGGAGTCCATCTCCACCGACCGTTGGGTGCTGGACGCCCTGGCCCGGGGCCAAGCGCTCGAGTTTCAAAGAAGGTGCCCGCGCGTCCCCCCCGTGGCCAGGAAAGAACTTCACGTCCCTCAACTTCTCTTGGAGGTAAAGGCGATGCTCAGAAAGGGCGCCATCGAACTCGTCCCAAAGAGGCTTCGGGGCTCCGGAGTCTACTCGCGATACTTCCTCGTGAAGAAGAAGACGGGAGGATGGCGCCCCATCCTAGACCTGCGACGTCTGAACAAGTTCATCAAGGCGCAGAAGTTCCGGATGGTCACCCTCCAGCACGTCCTGGGTCAGCTGGAGGAAGGAGACTTCCTATCGTCGTTGGATTTGGAGGATGCCTACTTCCACATTCCCATCCTAAAGGGGCACCGAAAATTCCTCAGATTCGTGGTCCAAGGGCGTCATTACCAGTTCAAAGCCCTTCCCTTCGGACTACGGTCGGCACCCAGGGTATTCACCAAGTGCCTCGCACCGGTGGCGGCGCAACTGCGCCGCGAGGGGATTCACGTCTACCCCTACCTGGACGACTGGCTCATCCGCGCCAAGACAAGGGAGCTCGCCGTGGTCCACACGGCAAGGGCCGTCCAACTCCTCACGGACCTGGGATTCTCCGTGAACTACGCCAAATCCCACCTGGTGCCCGCGCAAGTCGCACTGTTTCTGGGAGCGAGGCTCGACACAGTGTCCCTTCTGGCCTCCCCGTCGGAGGAGAGGACCAGGACCATCTTGGGCAAGGTGCAACGGATGTTGGTGGCCGACGCGGCCAAAGTGAGGTCCATCAAGTCCCTCCTCGGGATGATGTCTTCCTGCATCTACCTCATTCCCATGTGCAGGCTCCGGATGCGCCCGTTGCAAGAATTCCTGGATGCGCGCTGGATCCAGACGACGGGCAGCTTCGAGGAAAGGATCAAGCTCGACGAGAGTTTCCGACGAGCGATACGGTGGTGGGGCACCCGCGCGCATCTGACGGCGGGCATGGACTTTCAGACCCCAGCCCACCAGGAGACTGTGACCACGGATGCCTCCCTGGAAGGGTGGGGAGCGCACACCGAAAATCTGCACGCAAGGGGACTCTGGCTCCCGACGGAGAAGTCCCTGCATATCAACGTCCTGGAGCTCCGTGCTGTGTTTTGGGCCCTCAGGTCCTTCCTTCCGTCCCTCAAGGGCAAGGTGGTGAGGATCTTCACCGACAACACCACCACCATGTTTTACATCAGGAAACAGGGCGGAACCAGGTCCCCAGCGCTGTCCAAGGAGGCGCAGGACCTGTGGCATTGGGCCGTCGCCCAAGGGATTTTTCTGGTGCCGTTTCATCTGGCAGGGATAAAAAACACCATCGCCGACTCACTCAGCAGGGAGCTGCGCTCGTGCCACGAGTGGGAACTACGGCAGGACCTGGTGGATCGCCTCTTCCGACGGTGGGGCACACCCCAGATCGACCTGTTTGCGACGGCGACGAACACCAAGTGCCGGAGGTTCGCCAGCAGGTTTCCCCAGACGAGGAGCATGGGCGATGCTTTCTCGTTCCCCTGGGAGGGCCTGTTCCTCTACGCGTTCCCTCCCTTGCCTCTGCTAATCCGGCTCGTCAACCAGCTCAAGAGGTCACGGTGCAGGATGATCCTCGTCGCACCTGCGTGGCCGAGGCAGATATGGTTCCCGGACCTTCTGGACTTATCAGCGTCCCCGCCGATCAAGCTGCCGGCGGACGCGGATCTACTCTCCAGGGAAGGAGGCGCCATCCTCCACCACGACCCGAAGTCGCTGAACTTGCAGGCCTGGCTCCTGCAGCGCTAGAGTTTGGAGGATACGACATACCGGCCGATTGCAGAGAGGTTCTTGCAAAGGCCAGGGCGTCCTCGACTCTTAAATGCTACGGACACAAATGGAAGAGGTTCTCTGTCTGGTGCCACGCACAGAAGATTAACCCTCTACGGATTACGGCTCCCCAAGTACTGCCGTACCTGCTGACGCTGGCCAAAGCTGGTCTGGCACACGCGTCCATCAAGATTCATCTTGCTGCGATCTCCCGATACACCAGAACCACGGGGCGGACGTCCTTGTGGTCTCATCGTCTGGTGAAAGAGTTCATGAAGGGACTGTTCAGATCGTTCCCGCCGGTGAAGGCTCCGGCCCCGGCGTGGGAGCTCAACGTGGTGCTGACCAAGCTCATGGGACCTCCGTTCGAGCCTCTGCACTCGGCCCCGTTGAAGTTTCTATCGTGGAAAACAGCTTTTCTTGTGGCCATCACCTCCGCACGACGAGTGGGAGAGATCCAGGCCCTTTCCTGCAAGGCCCCGTACTTGACTTTCCACGACACGAGGGTAGTGCTCAGGACGCACCCCTCCTTCATGCCCAAGGTACCGTCGGACTTCCATCTCAACGAACCCTTGGTGTTACCTGTGTTCTTCCCGTCGCCTTCGTCGCCGGCTGAGAGGACTTTGCACTCGCTGGATGTAGCTAGAGCGCTGAAGTTCTACGTGGACCGCACGAAGGGTTTTCGGAAGACGTCACAACTCTTTGTGAACTTTGGACCTGTCAATCAGGGGAAGGCTCTCTCGAAGGCTTCCATCTCCAGATGGCTCTCCGGCTGTATCATGTGCTGTCACCGGTTGGCAAACCGACCGCTGCCTGGCCGTCCGAGAGCCCATTCCACCAGAGCGATCGCAGCTACCACGGCGTTCCTATCTGGTGTGCCCCTGCTGGACATATGCAGGGCTGCTACGTGGAGGTCGACGCACACCTTCACGAAATTCTACTGCGTCGACCGGGATTCCAGGGAGGAGTCCAGGGTCGGCCAAGCAGTGCTGCGCAACCTGTTCGCCTGAGGTGAGCCTGGTGAGGAGGTAAGATGCTTAATGTTGAGTTGATGTGATGCTTAATGTTGAGCCTTTGCCACCTCCCGTGGTTGTGCATGTGTGTACTGCTATGTATTCTTTATTCATGAGCATGTGAATCCATGCCAGACCCCATGCTGGAGAAGGAACAAGTTACTTACCTGTAACTGTTGTTCTCCAGCATGGGTCTGGCATGGATTCACATGCGAACCCTCCCGCCTACCCCTCTGCGGCTCTTCACTTGGTCATACTGCCACTTCACGTGCTTCCAAATCTGAAGATGGCTGCCAGAGGCGGTGCTTAGGTAGAGGGCAGTCATTGGCTGTGGTCAGTATGACGCAGAGACCAGTGATTGGTTATTACTACGAAAGACAGATCAGAAACGAAACTGATACTGGTTTTTTCTTTACCGAGGATTCCCAGCCTGACGACGGGGAATATTCATGAGCATGTGAATCCATGCCAGACCCATGCTGGAGAACAACAGTTACAGGTAAGTAACTTGTTCCTTAAAAAAGGCTTGAAGTAAGAAATTGGTTGATGTATTTGTTAAAAATGTAAGTTATATTTTAGGACAAGACAATTTCAGACATTGTGTTTAAAAGTTAAAGTTTCCCACACTGAGCTTCAAAGACATTCCACACCCGTTTACCCAACAAAGGAATCTCCCCCCTGCTCTCTGCTAAGAAACTGGCAGGCTGGTATGAAAGGAAATGGGAGAGGCACTCTGGCATGTGGAGACAATGGAGTCCTTCAGCTGAATGGAAATGCTAATTCGGGTGTGACTGACAACTGCTCTAGCAGGAAGACAAGCCATGTGACTCTGACTCAGCCAAGATCTTGGAGGCGGGCCAGACTGAAAATGTGGATTGAAACTGGAGTAAATATATACTTAAGGAAAAGACTTATAACAAACTGTACGGAACTGACAAAAATATGAAACTTGGAGATTATTAAACTGAAAAATTTGCTCACAGTTTAAAACTAATCTGGAATCTGTGCGATGTTCAGAGACTGAACCACAAACATTTTTAATATTGTAGCTATTGTGATTATGCTAGGAACATGAAAAATTACAGAAATATGACCAGATGGTATGTGCATGTATATGTAAAAAATTGTACAGATCCGAAAATGTGTAACCAACCAAAAGCGCGAAAAACTGTCATTTATGACCCAAAACTCTTATGAAGACGGGACTTGAACAGAGACGTGCCTTAATTAATCCGTCATGTAATTATGTATTATTAACAAGTTGAGCATATTGAAAATATGTTTTTTGGGAAAAATAGATTTTCTGGGTAAAAGCAATGGGGAGGTTCTTCCCTAGATTGTAAATGGTAACATCACTCTGACACATGATGACACACTGTTCCCTTCTCAAATCAGGGGACAGGGAATTCTCTGACCTAGCAGATACTTAGAGGGTTGGGCATAGACAATCAGCCTCCCCACCCACTTTGGAAAATGGATAAATAGGGACTGTTGAGGACCTACAGTCACCCACTCTTCACTTATCAACTGATCCACTGGCGAAGCACACTGCAGGAAGATCCACATTCCAGACTCTAGAACCCTGAAGCAGAGGCCCAATCCAAAAAGCTGAACCCTTTTCAGCAGGCCTTTAAAAATCTTGCAAACCTGATTTAACCCCTAACTTCAACGGGGCCTAACCTAACTGATCCAACAGCCTGGCTGAGCTGTTTTGCTGCTACCAGCCAAGAACCGTGCTAGAACCCAAGATCCAGATCTGTCCAGCAGAGCTGTAACACAGAACCCGTCAGACCCAGTCAAGAGGCCGTGCAGACCAGAGTGCCTTGCTAAGAGCAGAGTCCAGGTGCCCTGAAGCCTGTCCGGTGGCGAGTGAAGTCCAAACCCTTGACCAGATCTTTGACGTGCCCATTCCATTTCAAAACCATAGTTGTAAGTATTGTCATGATTCCTGCCTCTCATGTCCCCAGTCCTCCAAGATGTCAGGCTGGAGCCAGGCCACAATCACCTACATGGCCCTCAAGGGCCTCTCCATCCCTCCAAAGACCCACTTGGAGTCAGACTTGGTGCTTGTGGCACCAGACTCACTCACTCTCATAGGATAACATTGGGGATTGGACTTGTAGTGCATTGATGGGGACAAGATGGATGCCTCCATATATTACGGTTCCCAGAACTGCATGTGTGGTCTAGTCTTTTGGGTGTGGTTCTGCCCAGAGGCACCTGGGATACCCATAGACTATTTAAGCCACACCCAGGCTGAGAAACATGCTTTGCGTTTTCTGCACCTGCAGCATGACACTCACCGTGTTCGGATCGGTCTCCAGTAGGCCTGCATCTTTCTTCTGCGCTCAGCTCCTGCAAGAACAAGAATACCGTTAGGAACAGCCTTACTTTGCGGCGCTTCTGCCCATCAGTCATTGCTCTTTCTGTTCTGCGGGCATCTTCGGCGGTGTCATTCCCATCCCGGCACGCCGCTTCCTAAGGAAAACGGAAAAGAACAGAAAAAAAGGCATTAGTAAGCATTCTGCAAATCTTTGCTTATTTTTAAATACTGTACGAGCTTCAAACGCTTACCTGAATCCCAGCCGCTCTGAGGGAACTCTGTCTCCGGAACTTCTCATCCATCTGCAAGAGGGAAAAGACACTCCAGGTTAGCGTGGAAACATCTAGGAGGTGCTGCATACCGCGCTTACCCACCGCATTTGTTCTTCATAACCGGCATCCACGCTGAAAACATTGCAGCACCTAAAAGACACAGAAAATAACTTAGTTCAACGCAAATACGAAAGGGGTGCATCGCGCTCATACTCACATTCAGCGCTACTCATCTCAGCAGCACGCCGCCATCCCCGGACGCCAGCCATCATCTAAGGAAGGAAAGAAACAAAGTTAGAGAACTGTTCAAAAGACTCATTATACTTACCTGTCGGACTCTTGCCAGTGAAGTAACTAGGCAGCAACGAGCCAGCATCAATCAACGTGCCCCTGCGCTGAAGGCAGGACGGAGCGCACACTATCCAAGAAAACAGGTGAGCTCTGGATCAAAGGGAAGGGTTGGACCCCGGGGGAGAAGGGGTTCAAGCACACAGAGACAATAGGGAGTTAAACTCTACCAATCCTGTGTTTCAGGCCCGGTCTCCAGTCGAAAAGCCTCCAGGGAAGGGTTCGAGGTCGTAAGAGGTCAGAGTAGGGTGAGTGACGTCCCCATGGATACCAAGTGAGCGTTACAGTATTTAGTGTAGAACTGTCCATAACCAACCTCTTAGTATTAAGTAACCAAATCCAACCATTCCAATCTATCCATAACTGCATTATTGAATCTCTGTGTCTAGCCTAAATTCTTCTCTCCTCCACATAATCCTTGATAATTGTAGTGATAATCATCTTGGCGCTAATATATATTTTCTGGTGAAAGGCAATTGTCTCGTGCAGACAGAAACCATCCGGAGGTGCCTCTGGATAGGTGGCTGGGCTGTCGTGTAGTTTGCGGCTCCATAGACTCTTTAGTGTTAAGAAATCTTTGTTCCAAATCTTCAACAGCGCATCTTTCATTTTGAAATCTTGACTCTTGAGAAAAACCGACCTTTATTAAAACCTCTAACTTTTGAACCGTATGGGCTAGGAACGAACCTCCTCAGCTTTCAAACGAATCCAAAACGACATTCCAATTCCTTATAGTTTTTCCGCAACCACGTTTCTCGCACATGGAAAAGTTGCCGCGATTTCGCATTGGGCTTAATTTCACCCAATGTAAAACAGCTATTTCTTGCTTTCAACTTCAGAATTTCTATTTCATCTGCTAATCATTCTACAATCATTGCTAGTGTTGTCCTGAACCAATCCAAAGCAACTCTCACTAGTTCTGAATACCATTTAACAAATTAAAATCAATTTTAGCATTTTTCCCATTCATTGCAAATAACATTCAAAAGCATTTTTACCTGTTTTTAAAGCATTCCTGTTCTCTCTAAGCTTGCTGGGGGGAATTGGGATTGAACTGCATTGTTTATTGTTATTCCTGAAACCTGTGTGCCCTCATTCCATATCTCCATATTACATGTTGGAGGGAGTGAGTAACAGGGGGAAAGGGTGATTATATGGTCTTTGGTTGAATTCATATCAAGTTTATTTCGGTGTTGGATTCTTTCCTATCATTGCATTTCCTTGAATCCGCACAAAGTATTCTCTGCTACATTAATCCATTGCTGATCTTTGTTCATATTCATAAGTGTGATATTCATATTCATAAAAGTATAATGTAAATATTGTTCAATTCTTCAAACAAATCTTTTAATTTGCAAAACAACCCTATTTCTTGGTTCAGTGAGACCGGAGGGATTCAAAGAGACTGGCGTTATATAAGGGTACATCATCCAGAATTAAAAGAACGTGTGACATAAAAATATATAAATAAGGGTTTCCATTGGGCATCCCATACTAGGCATTGACATAGTTGGAGTGCTGGATTGAAATCACTTACACTGGCCTTCTATCGCAGCTGTTAGTTTGTCCACTCCAAGAAGTTCTCAAACCTTTACCCACCAGTATGCTATGTGGGGACCCTCTATTTCCTTTCAAAATCGAGCTTGTGTAAGGCGGGCCGCCATAAGTAATTGGGTAATCGGGCGAGCATTAGGGCCAGAACGTGGGTAAGACCCATCTGGTGTGTCGCCTAACAGCATTACTAACTGGTCCATGGGGAGCAGGATTCCACATATGTCCTTGATCTTTGACCTAATCTTTCAACAGTAAGTTTGGATGACAGGCTGTGCCACCACAATTGACCCAGATCTCCCTTTGCCCTGCAGCCGTGCCAGCACAAATTCGGATATTCCGGGTTTATCGCGTGTAGCCTCTGCAGTGAGAAATACCAACAAAAGCAGATCTTAAGTGCACATTCCCTCACTGCCATGCATCTAGTGGACCTATGCGCTCTATCCCAGATTCTTTGCCATGACTCCGGGGGTACCTCAATTCCTAGTTCTCTCTCCCATGCCAACATGTAAGGGAGTTTCTCATCTTCTGGGACGTTTCCCAGGAGGCGATAGCAAGTCGCCACTCTGCGTGAGCGTTGGCCTTCCGAGACTGTTAACTCTAGGCCTGAAGGGGGCCTAGTAGCAGCCTTTTTGGTGGTCGGATTGGTGATCCAATGCCGTAATTATATATATCTAAATCTCTCGGTCTCCGGGAGGTTAAATTACTCCTTGCATTGGGCGAAGGTCAGTGGGACATTGTCAGCATAGAGTTCCTGCAGTCTCGGGGTCCTTGTCTTGACCAGTTTTGGTAGGAGTTGGCCTGGAGCCGAGGGGTGAAGGCTGGATTCTGCGTGATTGGGAGAGGGGTCCTAATCCTGGGGGGAATCCCCTTAACTTGCAATGCTTGTCCCAACAATGAAGAGTCAACCCTGTAGTCGGAAGGAGGGGCTTCTGAGAGGCACGCGCCTCTCGCGGGTTGAAGGGGAAATGAGAAAGGGGAGCCCAGAGAACAGCTGCTCGATGTCCTGACACTTGGGGGCGGGGGGTCAACTGGGTTAGTCCAGCTCAAGATAGGGGCATTTTGGGTTGCTCGATAATATTTTAAGATGGAGGGGAGCCCAAAGCCTCCTAGCTGCCTGCCCCGAGTGAGTCTTATGCTGAATTCTAGGTGTTTTCCGCTGCCAGATAAAGCGACTTCTCTCTTTCTGCAAGTCTAGTAAGTCTCGCTCTGGGATTAGAACAGGAAGCACCTGAAACGTTTGGCTAGCCTTCTTACCCTGATCACTATCATAAGCATCAGCACCCCCATATCCAAAAACCCATCCACTAGGGTGAACTTACATACCCCTAACGCCTAGGAGCCACACTACTATGGCCAAGCAATCCAAGCCCGATCACCTTATCATACCCACCTACTTCCTCCCACCACTGAGCCTGCCAACATCGATCAAACCCACTCCATTCCTTCCCCCTTTGAAGATCAAGTACAACTCTAAGTACACCTCGCTACCCCCACCAGAATTTCCACATTGCCCACAGTAACCATCGCCAACAGCTACCCCAACCTGCCACTTGACATCCCACATGCCACCTTGACCATCAGTCCTGATACCACTCACGAACCCCTGACTACACCTACTTAACTGTTGCCCATTAACCATGCCCTATAACTAGCCGTAAGGCTAGGCTCGGCAACAGACTCGGGAAAGTTACTGTCTGACCCATTGGCATCCAACAATCCTCCTCAGCTTGCACCCCAAACAAAAGCCAAACATGTAAAGAAGACCAGACTAGTCGCTGCCATACCTAAATTCTCCACCCACAGCAATAACCCTTCTGTTATCCTTGGGGCACTGATCAATGCTAGGTCCCTGGTCGCCCATGCAATAGACATTGCTGACCTAATTTTAGAAAAAAACCTAGACTTCCTTGCAATTACAGAGAAGTGGTTACATGCAGCAGTTGGACCCTCCAGAATCCTCTAGAGGAGGCGGGGTGGCATTCATAGCCAAAACTACATTGGGACTCAGAATTGTCTCACACACCTCCACTAAATCCTGCGAACTAATGACTGTGAAACTTCCCTTCACAAACTCACAAACTATTACAATGCATCTAATGTATAGACCCCCTCCGGATCCCTGGGCTCCTTCGAAGATTAAATCAATTCACTTCTTTCTACCAACACGAAACCTTTGTCTCAAATCCTCATACTAGACGACTTCAATTTAGGTTTCAATGACCCTACAGACCAACTTGCAGCATCCGTAGCCAATTCCCTAGTGGAACTTGGCTTCACTCAAAGAGTCTTACTCCCTACTCATGACAAAGGAAGAATCCTTGTTTGGGTAGCGGACCTGAACTGTACCACCACCATCACCTCTATTGAACCACAACCATGGACCGACCACTCTCTACTGTCCTTTAATCTTCAAGACTGTACTCTTCCTAATAAAGAAAATCTCATTGCTCTGCCCATGCCCACTAGGAATAAAAAGAATATTACAGTGGACACAATTATGCCTTTCCTCCAACCTTACTGAATCCATCCATAGCCTCCTCCAACCCATAAGATCTAGTGGACCTCTAAAACACAACCTTGACCACAGGGCTAGATAGCATTGCTCCTCTAAAAATGCAAAAAAGGCAAACCTAAAGCACACCTGAACTCATGGTTCACCCCCAAACTTAAAACCTTAAGAAATGAAAAAAGGAAATATGGACCCTCTGGGAGAAATAACCCTTCCTCAGCCAAGAAAGACATGCTGGGCAAAATATCAGCCAGCTATAAACAAGAAATTATGTTCGCAAAAAGGGATACATACAATTTCAGGATTGAGAAAGCAAGTTCAAGCTCTGGTGAACTATTTACTATTCTAAGAGAACGTGAATCTCCCGTCCCTACCACTGAGAACTGCATAAAGGACAAGACCTGGTGTACCAAAATTCAAGAAGCTCTAACTAACAAAATCACTCTGCTTCAAAAGAAGATGGCAACCAAAAAACAGAACCCGATACCTCAATCTACTTCACCTAAACCTGCCTCCACCCTCTCGAAAACTACAACAGTGCTTCAAATTTATCTCAGTGTCCACCCAAGTAGTAATTAACATTATTGCCTCACTCAAACCCTACAACTGCCAAGGTGACTTCTGCCCAGCACCTGTCATTAAAGATGCAGCCAAAGATCCTGCCCCCTTTATCACCACCCTCATTAATGCCTTCTATCGCACAAGCACCGTTCCAACCAACCTGATGAATTCTTGGGTACTCCCACTCCTAAAAAAACAAAACACATTAGACCCGAGCATTCCAACCAACTTCAGACCCATCACTACCGTCCCTTTTGTTCTCAAAATCATTGTCAAGGCTGCCTATAACCAGATTCCAATGTACCTAGAGACCAATAAGCTACCTTTACGCTCACCTGGTTCCCACAAGGGGGGGGGGGGGTTCGATCGGACCTGGACAGCTCCGGTCTCCACCAACGTGATGCGTAGTGCAGAGATGACAGTCAGGACTGGCCCGCCTAATCTTGTCTGCTGGACTCGTAGAAGTATTCTCCTGCAAGTGGAGAAAGGGATTTAGCCACCCGTGGACTTTAGTGATGGCCCCCCAACTGTTCTCTATCACCTCCGATATCCCCTCTTGGTAACCTCACCTTATGTTTTTAAATGATGAGCTCTCCATCCTGCATGGCATGCAGGGGCACGTAGATACCAGTTACTTCACTGGTTTGAAGGTACTGGAGGAGTTCCAGAGGAATATTGACTCCAGTGTCTATAAAGTTCAAAGAGTTCAATATGTCCGATGTTCACTCTTGTTCCATTCCCTCGTTAGGTTGCAGCTGGGTCCAAAAGAATATTGCCTGGAGGCAGCTGATGGCGTTCAGGTAAGAGTCTGTATTACCAAACACTGTCCGGTAAAAGTTGCATGAGTTTAACTTGCTGTTTTCTCTCCCTTTATAGGTGCGGCATAGGAAGATGCGGCGAATTAAAGGATAATACCTCCGGTGGTAAAGCAAGTAAGCCTATGGTGGCAAGAGATTGTCTTTGTCGGTTTTCTCGGCTCACTTTGTTATTCCTTTTGTTTTCCCCCCAGGTGCTGGGTTTCGACGAAGAAAATGATGGAGGCAGCGCCGAGTCGAAAGATGCGGTGGACTGGTGAGTATAACGTGGCGTTGCTGCTGGCGAAGCGACGCGTGCTGAAATAATGTCCTTTCCAGGCTCGGAGATGTGCTGGGTCGGGAATCAGGTAAGGAATCAAATAATATCCGTGATCTAACCTCTTCTCCTTTCTTTTTCTTTTGTCTATGAGCTCAGGATTCAAGGCGGGCGTGGCAGAAGACTGGATGCTGACTTGCAGACACGGTGAGCGTTACGCTGCTGGATGCAGAATAACACGAAGCATGGGCTGCTGTTCGGGCGTGGTTTAAATAGCCTGCAAAGTAGTCCCAGGTAAGAAGTTCCCCAGAACCACACCCGAGTGAAAAATAATCCCTGTAATAAAATAGTCCCATCCAGGCCTCATGTTGGCTTGGACTCATTTGCAGCATGGTCTGCATAAGGTAAGTAAAGTCTATGAGCCCGGCGCCTAAGGCGCCAGGACTGAATCCAAACAGCCCCCAGCCGGGGCTGTTGGGGTTTTAATAAGTATCTGGATACCTGCTCTCGGGGCTGATGGACTCGATCCGGATGTCCGGGGGTAGGCATCATGACAGCTACTTGGACACCGCCAATCCGGATTCAGACCCCAACACGGAACTGAAACCACCCTAATCCAGATGGATGACCTGAAGGACAAAGGGAAACCTGCTCTTTTGCGTCTGTTGGATAGGTCGGCCGCCTTTGATCTGGTTGATCACAAGGCACTGTGCAGACACCTTTCCTCTGCGGCCCACTTTTCAACAGAAGCAACAGCTTGGATCCAAATCTTCCTTAACAACAGATCCATGAGAGTGTTCTCAGCCTCGGCAGCAGCTGATCCTATCCCCATTTCCTGCGGTGTCCGACAAGGTTCATGTCTATCACCAACCATGTACAATGTGTTCACCAAACCACTGTTTGATGATCTAGACTGTCTGGGTGTCACCTACACTAACTATGCAGAGGACACCCAGATACTCCTACCCTTGATTAACTATGATAATGACCTTGCTCTTATAAATAAAATCTACCCCATCATTCAGGCCTGGATGGCCACTTACAGACTGTGCCTGCATGATGAGAAAACAGAGTTACTCCTATTCTCCTCTCCTACCACCATGAAGAAACTGAGCAATACCTATCCTTTAATATTGATGGTAATGACAAAGGTGGCGAACAAAGTTAAAACCGTGGGTTTTTACCTTGACACCTCCTTGAATCTATGCAAACAAGTCAGTGCAACAGCCTCGACGACAGCATACACTTGCAAGCTTATTCACTCTTGCAAACCCTTTCTCTCGTCTAATAGCTGTATAACATTAGCATGTGCGCTTGTTTTATCAAAAATGTACTATTGCAATGCACTGTACCTAGGTGCCAGTAAATATATCACCAACAAACTACTACAAATCCTGCAGAATAATTCCCTTAGAACTGCCCTGGGTATCCCCAGATGGCAACATATCTCAATGACTAGGCGTAATAACTGACTTTCTATAATAAAAAATAATCAGCTTAAAACAGCCTTCCTTACGCATAAATGCCTCAACAACACCGCCCCTCAATACCTAGCAGAAAAATTCCTCAAAAAAAACTCTGCTAGACCTACTAGGACATCGAATACCGGCTGCCTTAGGGTGCCAGTATAAACTAAAAAGAGCAGGGGGTAGCAGCTTCCCAGTTATGGCTGCCCAACTATGGAACCCCACTTCCCCCCACTCTACAAACAGGCCAATCCTTCTACAAATTCAGAAAAGATATCAAAACAATGGCTTATCTCCAAAGAGACACCACTGCAGACCCCTAACCCATGTACGCATAGTGACACTTTATCTGATTACCCTATATGTATATATCTCTCATCAGTAATGTTGCATTTCCTATGTACCAGAAATGTATTCTTATTTTTGCTGTATTTCTGACATGTGTCTCCCTGTATGTCTCCCATCTATTTTGGTGTACTTATGTACATACCCTGCCTAGCATAAGTTTTGTATCATTATGCATGTAACATGCTTGTGCAAATATTGTGTGCAATGCTCTTTCTGTAACCATGAATATGACCTCCGTGTGAGTTGCGCACTATAAATAATAAACAAACACGTAACAAACAAGACACACAATATGGCTACAGCTCTTTCAAGAGATCCTACAACTCATCATTAAGACTTTTTCTTAATAAATTATATTCTACACTGGCCTTACCAGATGCATCATCCTCAGTTTCATCCTCCTCATCATCATCATCAGAATATTTCCTTTTCGCAGGCCTCCGTCGCAGCCGTCGGCTTTTCCTGGTGGGCCTAGCATAGTGCCGTCGTGGTTTCCGAAAGCCAATCTCTCCATCACTGTCATTTGACTGCAGATCCTCATCACTCTCCAGATTTTCTTCCGACACAACAAAATCATCTTGTGAGCTAGGAAAATAAACATTTTGCCAAAAACTCCATTTTAATATCTGCTGTTAAAGCAATGATATTTCAATCCAGAAATAAATGTTTTTACTGAAGCCAAATATAGTCATAGATCTCAACTAGTACTTTGAAAAGTATACACACATCCTTGTCCACCAATGGTCCAGCTGGATAAACAAATTAAAGACAGACGAGCCTGGGTTAATGATCAACCTTCATGAGCAGACAATCTTGACCCTGCAGATAGCTGCTTGAGTGAACATTCACAATATGAATGTGGTTAGAAGTTACAAGGAAATTAGTTACATGCAAATTCACCAATGGGTTCACTTTTCGCATTGTGAGCGAGTGGGGTTGAGTGGGTTTTACTTCCCTATGTTCAAGGTGTGAGAAAGACCTACCAAAACTGGGCAACGAGGTGCCCTCATTTCAGCAGACTCTCTTAGAGGTAAATATGGTGTAGCCGAGCCCCAGGACTCTCAGGCGCGAAGGCAGGGTGGTAAAAAGGTGTATTATAAAAAGTTATATCTAACAAAAAGTGAATGTCCACACAATATATTTATTTTTATTTATTTATAGCATTTGTTATACACCCAAACCCAGAGGTATCACGGTGTAGGTTACAGGGACCTTACTTATCCGGTTACAGAGTAGTTGCATTGCATTATAGACTTGACGTTTGATTAGAAACAGTAAACCTATTTAAATTTGGGTTGCAAGTGGGTTGTGCAGGCAGGTAAAAAAACATTTTGATGGTGCTATGTAGGCAGTGTTATATTCAATACATATTACACGTTGCATGTTAAAAATCGTTAATGAGGCTCTTAAAGTACTGGTGAGAAAGCTCGCTTCCAATGTGGGTGGGGATGGAGTTCTAGATCTTGGGTGCTGCTAATGGGAAGCTGATCCACTCCCCCACCACCTGCCCTCGAGCTCTTGAACCTTGGGACAAATAACTGAGTGCTAGAGTCTGATCTTGGGGCTCTGGTAGACATTTTTTGAGAAATAGAGCTGTTAAGGATGGTGGTGGGGGGGACTGCCTTAGTGACACATTTATGTGTGACACACAGCGTTTTGAAGAGGATTCTGGCTTGGATGGGTAACCAATGAACTTCCATCCCGATATGGGATATATGTTTGTTTCTTTTTAATCCAAAGGCTGCTCGTAAGGCTTGGTTTCGCAGCAGTTGAAGTTTGGTCAAGTCTGTGCTCGTGGTTCCTAGAAAGAGGATTACAGTAATCTAATTTAGATAGTATGAGGGCTGAGGCTAGGGTGAGGCAGTTTTGAGGGGTCAGGAATTGGCGACAAAGTGCAATAGGTTTTGCTGTGTAGGCAGTAGAGGATGAGAGGGCACTGATATGTTGGGTCAACGTAAGGTTAGAGTCTAAGTGAAAGCCCAGAGTTTTGACTTCCTTGAGAACTGGGATGGGAATTCCATCAATGGTAATGGTTGAATAGTCGGCGAGTAGAGATTTTATTCTGAAAGGGGAGCCTCAGTTTTTTCATCGTTAAGACATAAGATGTTGGAGGCCATACAGTTTTGGATAATGGCATACACCTTGCTAATGGTGGTTGTGTGTAGATCATGGTTTCCGGTAATGGGGATGAGGATCTGGGTGTTGTCTGCGAAGTTTGTGTATACGACACCCATTGCATGAAGTGCTGCAAAAAGGAGTTGTGTGTATGCATTATACAGAGTGGGGGATAGGCAAGAGCATTGGGGGACCCCTATGGGTACTGGAATTGGATCAGCGTCCTAATTACCAATAGATATTCTTGAGGTACATTCCGCTAGAAAAGATTTGACCCAAAGGGTGGCTTCGGTGGAGAAGTTGAAGTTTTCTGCCTTACATAGTTTGCCATGATCTACCAAATCGAATGTTAGAAAAGGTTGTATCTGCTTTCATCTAAGAATTTTCACTGCAGTATTTCTTGCTGCTTTTTTACAGCTTTCATTTGCTGCAAAAATGCAGGGGACTAGGGATGGAGACCAACGCTCCATCTCATATTGCTTTGACCCAAACCGTCCTCTGCATGTTGCGGCATACATTAGTTTAAAATGAAAAACACATAGTAAAATATCTGCAGTTTAATTCCTGCAGAAAAAAACTTAACGCAAGTGAAAACATGTTTTTTTATTTACTTTGCATTAAGAAGGGAACGTAGGTGAAATAGTTCAGTAATTTCAGTTTGTGACCCTACTAATCCGGGCCACCGGGAGAGTCTCGGTTAACCAGTCCTCCTTAGCAGCACGGTTGACAAAGTACTGGGTTAGAAAGGTTGCAAAGTAAAGTTCAGTCAAAGGGAATAATTGTCTCTCATACATCTAAATTCTAGTGGTGCAAAGCCAGTATGTCTGCCCTTGATCTCTGAAAACATTGCGAATAGTTTGAGAATTCCAAGGTAAGATTAAAATGTGTTTTGTTAAAGTACAATGTAGCCGACAATGAGTATCTGAACATGTTTTGGAGGCAGTTGGTTCTGCAGAAGATCTACCCAAGATGAGGAACCTGTGGGAGGGAAGACTATTCTATCAGAAATAAACTGAGTGGTAAGTAATTTGTTCTTCCTTTTCACAATATCCAGGAGGATCAGACTAGAGATTAGTGTGTGCAAAACAATGTTCTTAGTTACAATACTGTTTTTTGCAACTTTACATCTGTGGACAGTGATACAGGCGCTGTCACATTCTTTAACACGCAATGTCCAGCACCAGATGAAATTAAAATCATCCACTGATGATTTCCAGTTTGGCTCCTCCTTGTCTCAAAGTGGAAATGCTTTAACTATGATTGTTTTAGTCCTCTCTCCTTACAACTGTTCAGTTGCTACAATTGCCCCCTCCTAAATCAAGTGTAGTGTCTTTTGCAGTCCCTACGTAATCTACACTGCTTAGTTTGACAATGTTTTCCCAAATGCAAAACATCCACACATGCTCTTACTCCTCGCGCTCCTGCCTTGGGCTTTCTGTCCAGTCGTATAGCATTTTCATTGCATGGAAAACTGCAGGATTTTTAGCAAACATTTTTGTTTTATTTTTATATGCACCCAAGTGAATTACTATGATTGGCCTTCAAACCTCAACATTTTAGCGCACATTTTTGATAATTGATTCACAGATCTCCATCAACATTAACGGGACTCTGCGACAAACCTTAAACTACTATTTAGGGCTGCGGATCGATGGGTGTTGCATAAGGTGAGCCAAAAGGGACAGATGGCTCTGCAGAAAAAAAGGCCCACCACAAACGGCAGCTTCCAAACTCAAAGTATCATTCCTCTCAGGCTTCCAGTGCTGGATGATGAGGTAATGGAGCTAGTAACACTATATCAGACATGACGGCTCACACCAGAGGGCATGTTAATGGGTTCCATTACACCCACTACGAAGTCTAGTGGGACACTTGCTTTTTCAACTGCCAGAACATTTCAGATCAATGGCAACTTTGCAACTATCAGCACTAGTCTGCCGGAAGATATCCCAGATGTAATGTCCTTGCTTTTGGAATTGTGTCGAGTGCAACCAGAACTCGCATCAGTTGTGATCAGGCTTAAAATGGCTAGTCTGCTGAGGAGTGTGCTCCTGAAGCAAATGGGGCTGCCAAAAGCCCTTAATAGGTGGTGAGGTTCGCACGCCACCCAGCTGCCCAAGACAGATCCTGCAGGCTGTCCTTGTAGAGAAAAGTCTGAGGGCTATGCAGGAGCAGGGATGAATGGACTAGGGGTCCTGCCTGACTTGCCACTTGCTTCTGTCAAGAACAGTTTGACTCTTGAGGGCCAGAGGCAGCAGACCCCGCCCCAGTCTAAGGTGAAAACCATGGGATAGACAGTATTCTGGGAAGGTAGGCTAGTATAGCGAGTCTGTTGAGCAGGAACCTAGTGCCCAGAGTCCTTGCAACTTCCCATTGCAATTAGCCCATAAGGTGCCTTAGACAGATCACTTGGAAGTGAAGGAAACCATGTAAAAATGAACTCCTGACTTCTACTGACCTTGCATGAGTGTCAAGGTAAATGGTCATAACAAGCCTTGGCCTACTTGTCAATTGCCTAGCAAGACTGGTGTTAAGTTCAAAGGGCACCTAGATCTACCGCTAATAGTAAGGGGTGGGGCGGATCTGAGGTCTTTGACATTGTTGATGCCATTGACCAGCCAACCAACTCTGAAAACCTCTGTTGCCACATATCTGGAGGCAGGGCCTATGAGGAGCGACATACCCAAAGTGGCTGCTCAAACAGTGGATCCAACTTCATAACTTCTTATATGAGGAGCATGTGGACGATGTTTTGAGTAACTTGTACATTCTCTACATTCTACCCGAACCCAGACCTCTGTTCTATTGGAGTGCATTAATAAGATATTGAAGAGCATGATGTGTGCTTTAGAACAGCCCTGGTGGAAGTTAACTCTGCTTACCATTCTTTCTTTTTGCCCAAAAGAAAGTGCCACAGAAAAAAACCCTCAGTCCTGTTGAACACCTTCTTGGAAACTATTTGAGGGTCTCCTTTGTATACGTCATGAAAGGATAGAAACAAAACCCCTCAGTGTCCAACCCCTCGTGTGGTGGACTATATGCTGGGGGTCAGGGCAGCTCATGTGCAAGGCAAAAGAAAACCTGAAAGCAAGTTGGGCACTGGTCAATGAAAGGTAGAACCAGAAGGGTGCTTAGGTTTGTTTCATGGTGAGCCTAGATGTCCCTGTCATGGAGCTTACAAAGTTTGGTGCACTAGGAGTGGTCACTACATTTTCATTAGAGAAATGGAGGAAGTCACATATTTGGTCGACGTCCGCCAAACCCCAACCCCACTCCTCCACCAAGGAATACCCAATGGGTCCAGGCATGAGCAAGTCAAAACATTGCTTCAGGTATCAGAAAAGAGGGATATAGTGAGCTTTTCTCATATGTCGTCCATGGCAGTCCAACAGATGTCTTAGTGGAAGGAGTGAAACACCAAATAACCTCTAGGTAACATCAGGAGAGTAGGGGTTTGCTCCAAAGGTTTGCCTCTTTTTTCTCCCAGACTCTAGATCGTACACACTGGTGCAAACATGACCTAGACAAAGGAGACTGCAAGCCCCAAAAAGCAGACGTTACAGGATGTCACTAAGATGTTGGACATAAGCGTGATTAAACCTTCCCAGGCTCTTTGGCTTCTGCCTTGGGAACAAGAACTGCAGGAATGAAACAAAGATATCCGGTTCTGTGTTCTGTGTATAGGGCCCTTAGTGCTGTCACAAAGATAGATGTCCACGATGTCATTTGTTCAGCTGATGAGCTTGTGGACCTGCAAGGGCTACTCATTTTTACATAATCTTTGCTTTTACTTCTGGTTGCTGGCAGTTTGCCATTGGGGCTTCTATGCACACTCAAAATACGTTTGATTTGTAAACTGGTTGTTAAGGTTGCAAGGACCTGAATACTGAAAAATATCTGCAATGCATTAAGAATCATTATTGCCTTGATGGTCATCCTGACAAGATTGTTGATTCTTTAGAGAAATCCAAATGTTCAATCATAAATACAATTACTTTGAAGTTGGTCACAAATATTTTGTAACATTTGTTAAAATTCATTATATAGAGAGCAAAGCTCATTGATTAGATTCTTATCAACAAGTGTCTTCTCATTTCATAGTAATTGCATAAAAAGCTAAAACCTGGTTAATAATGTAATAAAATACGGTGCAGAAGACTATAATAAAACCCCAGAATGAGAAACTATTAAGCCAGAAAAAAATAAAATGCATAAAAGTGAAATAAACATCCCAAGCACAGACTAAAAGAAAAAAAATAAAGGAAAGTAATTAATAGACTAAAGTAAAAGGCGATGTTTTCAATGCTATAAGAAAATCCTACAGCAGATAGCAATAGGTAAGGGAGGTCCAGTCCCAAGCAGTAGCTTCCAAGAAGGCTTGTGAAGAGCACTGTGCATGGAAGGTGAGAACTAACGTCTTAATATGTCGGAGCTTCTGGTATATCAGTGTCCACCAGATAGATTTAGCTGCAAAATAAGTGGGAGGGCCCATAACTATAACAATTAAAGTGATGTAGTAGATCTTACATCTTGAAAGAAGATGCAGATCTGATTGGGGAGTAAATGAGGACAGAATAGAGTGATATAGTCACATTTCTGTACACCACACAGATCAAGCAGGCTGCTGAGTAGAGCCACAGATTTGAAAGCAAACAATCTAGAAGTTGGGGAAGCCCATTAAAATGGTGGTGTGCCCATCGAGAAAAAAAAGCATTAGGACTTGAACGGCAGTAGAGAAATCTGATGGGGGAAGAAAATAATTTTCTTCACGAGATTTCAAAAAAGCTGGAGAAAAAGAAAATGAAGAGAAGAATCCAAAGTAAAATCCACAGATTCCGATTTAGCTTGATGCATAAAGAGTGCTTGAAGCCATTCTTGGATAGGTGAGCGAGCGTAAGAGATTACCACAAACACAGTCTTGGTGATAACAAAGAGAAAGTAAAGACATTAGTCCTAAATATAAGTCCTAAATATAACCAAATCAGTCCCTCAGATGCTGGGAGCCATCCACGATGACTTCTTTAGATAGTGGATATCATGTCATCAGAGTCCTGGTGTATTTAGAGGCACAACTTGCAGACCAGAACCACCACCAGCAAACCAAATAGATGCTAAAAAGCAGGTGGGTGACAGAGTGTGTTGCCTATGTCTGCATGGAGAGCTGACCCTGTGAAGCAGTGTTTCTTCACTTTCATCTTTTCAAGGCAGAGTTCTATCCACATAACACCCTGCACTGCGCGAAGCATAGCGGAGTGTGTTGCCTGTGTTCCCTGAGGGTTGTGAGGACAGTGTGATGAGCTCCAGAACGGGTATACCCGCAACTCGCGCCCAAGTGAAACGGGCAAAAATACCACTAGCACCCAATGCAAAACAGGTTGCAAAATTAAATTTTATGCGTACCTTACCCACAGCTCTGGCCCCTGAAGGGGACGCCCCCATAGCGGCATCAAACAACTCTGATCCCCCTGGCCGGAGCGGTACATGTGGCGTGAGCAAAGGAGACCGCGTTACTAAAAGTAAGTCCAGGGGAGTTGGAGGAGAGGTCGGGGGAGGCGGACATTGACCGTGATAATGAAAATGAAAGTGGCTTTGCGAATACAAGCCGAGGCAGAGGCAGAGGCTGTGTTGAGGGTCCGTCAGTGAGGGTAAGCGGCTCAATCTGTTGTGATCACCCCCCTCATGGCCATTGTATCCGCGCCAATATTTACCCTTGAGAAAATCTTACCACGGCTCCTGGAAGAGGAAAGTCCCAGCCACGGGCAGCTTCTTGTCATTGCTGACTCCCGGTCTGCGGGCGGCGAAGGTGGAGGGGGCGTGCCCGCGCCTGCGAGAGCCGAGGTACTGCAATGGGGAGCGAGCACGGGCTGGATCGCGGGTGGCGGTGGCCCGGCCCATGGAGAGCCTCCTTGAGTTGTGCCGCCCAAGGATCTGGCTGATGGACTGCCTGTGGGAGGTGCGAGTTAGGGGGAGGGAGTTGGAGAGTTCACCACAGCCGCAGCCGGTCTGAAGAAAGACGGCAGGGGTGAATGAACAAGTGCAATGACGAGTGCAAGGACGAACATAAAACACACAACATCCATCGCCCCCTTAAAAATAATGGCGTGGTAAACAGTGGCGAAAATCAACTAACAAGGCACTAAAAAAAAAAAAAAAATGGTGAGTTTCCCTATTGCAAGAAATCTCTCCCTAGACCAGTGGTCTTCAAACTTTTTTGGCCTGGGCCCCCACCTGAGCAAAGTATGGGCAGGCAGGGCCCCCCCAAAAGTGCCAAATGGACAGTATGTAGAAATCTCTATGAACTTTTGCGTGCCGTCACCGCACCCTACTCCCAGTACCGACCCTGGGCTTTCCCCACCCTACTCCCACCACTATCCCAGTGCTGCCGCACATCCTGCTCCCACCACAGTCCCATAACACAAGCATACACACATCGATACACATTTAAATAAAAATTCGCCATAAACGTACCTCGCTTGGTTGCTAAAATGCCCCGCTCCAGGTTGCTCTGCCCGTATGTGCGAGGAGGCGCAGGAGCACCCCCTCGCACATACATACATACATACATACATACATACATACATGCAGTGCCCCAGCCAGCAATTACAATGAGCTATGCAAGGCTGGCGAAGCAAAACACCCCCAGCGTTGCATGGCTCAGTGATCATGTGCGGCTGGGGAAATGAACTGTCAAAGGCAGAGTTTCCCTTTGACAGTTCAGCCAGCCCAGGAGCACTCCCTCAGCTGGAAAAAGCAGCTGAGTGAGTGCTTAGTGTTTCACTGGGCTGGCTCTTCGGCTTCTCCATAATGGGCGAGGTGGCCAGTGGGTCGGCGCCCCCTCTCCCAGTATGGATGAGCCGGAAGGCTTGGACTGGCCTATAGGGCAATTGGGCGATGACCGTACCAAAAATGCAAAATGCTAGTGTAGGCCAGTAAAAATGGGCCACTTTTTTGGCCAATGTGACTAAACACTGAATATCCCTTTGAAACTGCTGGCCAATTTTTCATTGGTGCCTAAGACCGTTTTATGGCCCAGTCTGATCATGTGAGCTGCCTCTTCCCATTTCCTCCAATCTAAAAAGAAAAAAAAAAACCAACAATTTTGTTTTTTTTACATTTCATGCTGGGCTCTGGCGCCCCCCCCGGGAAGCGGCAATGCCCCCGTGGGGGGAAGCGGCCGTGCCCCCGTGGGGGGGGCACGCCCCACAGTTTGAAGACCTCTGCCCTAACAGTGACATAAGGGTAATCCAAGCTCAGCTTCATGATAACCCGATGTCCTCCCCAATGACCCCCCCCCCCAAACTATTACATCTGAGGAAGAAGTAGTAGAAGAGGATGAGAATAGTGGCGATGAAATTTGGGACCCATTGAACTTGGAGAATCCAGGATCTCCCAAAGCAGGATGCGCTCCCTTGCTGCCGGAATTCCTTGGTTATTGCCAAGTCATCAGAGACCTGATTAATATGAATAGCAAGTTATCACACTCATGCAAAATCAACAGCAAAACTTTAAATAACTTCACACCAATTATTGCTGTGGATCAGCAACACCAGGAAAAGGCGATGTCCTACCTTGTTGGTCTAGAAGCGAATGCACCGACATTCGAGACAAGAAACGATGAAATAATGATATCGCAAAAAAGAATCAGACACGACAGAAGCTCTGAAAGCGAAGTGTGTGGCTCCCTGAAAAGGTTTAAGAGCCATAACAGAACCTTGATACCAAACCCACTCACTGATTTGAGAGGGACAACAGCAGCATGCCAGCATCAAGGGATAACGAACATGTCCTCTTCGTCTTCATAAGATGAAGAGTATAACTCCCTGAATAATCAACAGCAGAATCACCATGAACTGAGGCCTCAAGAACCCAAGGGGCAACGTGAACTCCAGTCCACGGTGTAGATAGTGGAGAAAGTCATTAGCAACCTACGCCCAATATTGACGTTGGTCTGCACAATAGCTGTGGCGCCCCTAACAAAATTGTACGAAAACGTGCATGAGAATTACAGTGATCAAGGTACTCTAATTGCGCTTCTAAATTCTAAAATGGCGAAATTAGAAAGCGATCTAGTGGACATGATGACACAAATCAATGTCACAAGACGTGGCAATGATATTTCACTGTCAGTCTTGAAGGACTCATTAAAAGACAACTCAGAAGACAAACGACTGTTGGCGGAAGTTACCATGCAAGCCTTAACCTTACTACAGAAGTATCAAGAGTGAAGAACCAGTTAAGAATCACAGCAAACTTCAAGAGTGAAAGATCCCAAGCAATTATCGGCGCCCCAACTGGAAAATGGACGGTCGGCCATAGACACCTCACTAAGCTCAAGTAAGAACGGCATGGCTTCGTACATCGAGAAACAGACAACGCAGCTAAATGCAGCCAAAGAAAAAGAAGTGTCTAGAGAGCTGACAGGGGAGGCATAATCACCTGAAGGAGAAGGGCAAAGTCTTGGTGGCCCCACATCTGAATGCTGTGGTATGCAAAGTTGCAACAGTCCCGCCCCCACTATTGATCTAACGAAACCAACAGCGTCGAGTTTAGTCCAGGTTGAGTCGTCAAGCGTAGGTCCGGAAACCTCCTTAAATGTTGCGACAGAAGACTTGCAAAATTCTGGTCTAAAAGCTAAACCGAGTACGAGTGCCCCGGAAGTGAAGGACACTGAATGGTTTGATATATTCGAAAAGTCGCAAGCCAAAACTAATCATCAAAAAAATACAAAGAAGTCTGAAACGGACTTGAAACAAGGCAAATGCAAGGAAAAAACCAAAAACATTGCAATGCCAAAAAATAAAAACTCCAGAAACTCGACCAATTTCTTCCGATACATCAAAGCACTGAATGTGACCTTCAATAATCCCGACATCACAACCAATGATGTTATAAAGGAGAAAAAATGCAAGGTCTATCAAGCGTGAAAGAAGGAAGCAACAAGGAGAGTAGCTCTAAACACAGTGACACTAAGGAAGACGAGGTAAATGACCATGATGAGATACTGAACCTGTCAACCTATAGTCACGAGGGAACAGAAGACGATGAAGAGCCGCCAAGTATGGACGATGTGTTGACTGAGGGAAATGACGTTCTGACAGATCCCGAAGACCTAGAAGAGGAAAGGTCGCTGAAACCCTCAACGAGCGGCCAGAGCCCAAAACTGCAAGTACAACCGGTGAAGCGGATGATAATCTGGTCAACGTCTCCAGAAAAAAAAAACTAACACCAAAGCAAAGAACGTGAGTAATGAAGTAAAGAAAAAAAAATCTTCCAAACCATTGAGGAAAAACGGAAACAAACCATCCTAAACCACTTAGGTGTCCAAGAAGAAATGACTGTGGCTCCTCTGATATCAAATGTCATTCCAACGTTACCAGAGCTCAAAACAACGCACAGAGAGACGACCCAAGAAACTAAGCCACACCCTGGTCTAAAAAAGCAACTGAAGAAAAAAAGCTTCTTTTAGAATTCTGATCGATCGATGGAGCACAAAAAAGGAGACATGCCCATAAATAGAAACCTAATTCTACATCTATTCAAATTTATATCTGTATTGAGATCTACGAAAAGCATTGAGATTGACCGGGTTGAAATACTGGATGATTCCAATTGCAAAAGTGCCCTGCTGCACATCAAAGACCGCAAACTTGCTGAAGCAGTGATGTGTGCAAGACAGCTGATAGAGGCCGGATTCCAAGTCTACGAGGTCGACAATGCACTAGGGAACTCTGAATCAAATGCCCTGCTGAACTCAAGTGCTCTAAATAGAAATCTTAAAGAGCCCACAATTGCTAATACATCAGAGACTGACCCAATGAAAGAGAAAGGAAAGCAAACCAATAGGCCATCAGAGAATCAAAGACAACTACGAGCGGAATTGTCAGAATCCCGTAATCTGAAAAAGATAAAAATCACGGTGCAAAATGTAGGTACAGGAAAGCAAATGAGCCCTGCAGCAAGAATGCCCGACGAGACAGCTGAAGAACCGATTTCCTGGACGTGGGTGGCCAAAGCCCTAAATGACACCGCCAAAAGCTAATGCCAGATTCCACAGGTTAATACTGTATGGGCAACCTGGAACACAAGAGGCTATATTTGCATCTATTAAAATCGTTCCCAAAAGCCCTATCATCGGCAGATATCATTTGTCTACAGGAGACATGGCTGGACAGAATGCCCTGGGTAGAGGGCTTCGAAGTGGCGATAAACCCTGCAATTGTCCAACGGAAAGGAAGACCGATGTCTGGCCAGTTAATTTTGATAAAAAGGAAAAGTGTTTTCAAACTAAAGTCATCTGGCAATATCTCACCACACATTCAGTACGCGAGTTTAGAAGTCAAAGTTTCAGGAAATGAAGAATCGAATATTGTGCATGTGATAAACGTCTACTGGAACACCTCACCAGCAGAACACGCAAAGTTTGAAAAGGAACTTTTAGACACTATTGACAGCATTTTGATTAGAAAAGAGAACGCGCAAATAGTTGTCTGGCGATTTCAACATGAAACTGCTCGATACACCGAATGACAAAAAAGGCGCAGAAAAGAAGGAATTCAGCCAAAGTGAATTATGGCTTGAAGAAATGGCTGCTCGCTTTTTTACACATGATGAATGGCGCATCAGCAGGCGACATTCCCCCAAATGTAACCTGAGAAAGAGGAGGACAAAAATATATTTTGGACTACTTTTTCGTATCCGAACGGACATATGAAATTACAGCTATGCATGTAATCAAATCTCCGCAAAGTGATCACAATGTGGTAACAATGGAATGGAGACAGACAGCGACACACATTAGACCAATGGAAGACACAGATTGCGCTGGAACCAGGTGGCAATCGCCTGCGCATAAAATCTAGCGACATTTTAGATCTGTCAGATCTGATAAAAACGAAAGAAGGTGATAACGAGAATGATCCAATTGAATATCAGGCTCTACTAGAGGTATACAGAACAAAAAAACAATCTTGCAACAAACCAACCTTTAAAAGACATAATTTCAATCCCGAAGTTGCTCGGAAAAAGAGAGATTTACGTTCAACCATAAGATTATCATCTATGAACGCGATGTCTGATCTAAAACATGAAATAAGGTAAGTGAAGAACATCTATAATAATTGGATTAAATCACACCAAGGGCTCCTCGAACAGAGACGCCGAAGCAATCCTGGTGGCATTGAATAGGAACAATCCAAGAAGCTTTTGGTCAATAGTGAATGACTTGGATAATCCTCCAAATGCAAGGCTAGCAAATATGGTGTCAGAAAATCAATGGATAAGCTTTTGGTCAATAGTGAATGACTTGGATAATCCTCCAAATGCAAGGCTAGCAAATATGGTGTCAGAAAATCAATGGATAAGCCACTACGGCAATCTATTCAAAAGAAAGAAAAACACTAATTCACCAAACCTCAGTGTAAGTTTGCCATGGGATTTAGAATAGGACTACGAAGAGATCCTGAACACTATACAAAAGATCAGCTCTTCAAGAGCTGCTGGTCCTGATGGGCTCTCGAACGCCATCCTTAAACATAACATCGAGGAATGGACAGACTTCTGCAACTTACTTTTCGAAAACATAACAAAAGAGGGCCGGATACCAACCACGTGGAAATTGGGAATAATCGTACCAATTTACAAAAAGGGCGACCACACAAATCCAGCGAACTACCGGCCCATAGCCCTACTAGATGTGATCAGAAAGGTATTTGCTAGTCTCCTCTTAAAACAGCTGTCAAACTGGCTAAAGTCAAAGAAGATCTCTGACGTTCGACAGATAGGCTTTATTAAAGGTGTAGGGTGTAGCCTAAATCTGTTGATTCTGAATCTCTTAAAAATAGACGCCATTAAAGCAGGAAAGAAAATCTACCTGGCATTTATTGATCTAGCCAATGCATTTGATGGAGTCGACCGAGAATCCCTGTGGACAAAACTAAAATTGAGGGGATGCCCACCCAGCCTCCTTTATGCCATTAAAGAACTGTATTCGGAGATGCAAATCCACAATGAGGGCCATCTATCCAAGCCCATTAAAACCAAACGAGGAGTAAAGCAAGAGTGCCCATTAGGTGCCACTCTCTTCAATGTCTACATTTCAGAGGTAGGAGTATCACTCGACGACGTCGAGTCATTTCCGCCAAAAATAAATTGTAAATCTATTGGCTGGATAATCTATGCCGATGATATGGTCATTTTAGACTTAACACCGATTGGGCTCCAAAGAAAGCTAAACGCCCTGAAATTGTTCATAGAGGACCTTGGCCTTGAGATCAACGTGGCCAAATCAGAGATATTAGTCCTGGAAACAGGAAAGGCAGACAGCCAAAGTCAAAGAAGCTGAGATGGACTGTGGGGATGGAAGCCCTGAATAAAGTAACACACAAGATATCTGGGGACGATGATAAACTCAAACATCAACGATGATCCAATGATTAAGAAGATCGCAAGCAACTGTAAAGAATTAACACAAGGCTTGATTCTGCACAAAAAATACAGGAAATTCTCTTACATCCCGATAATAAGGTTTTATAAGAGCAAGGTGTCTCCTATCCTGATTTTTGGAGCAGAAAGTATGTTTGGGTGTTCATCAGAGATTCGGTCAAGATGTGAAAGCAAATTTTGGAAACAAATCTTACAAATACCAATGAGTTACCCCACAGTGTGTGTGTTATATGAGGTAGGGCTCTCCTCACTAAACGCGAGGATAATGTGGAACAAACTATCCTTATATAGGAAAACCCTAGCAGAGGCTGAACTTGCCCCTTTCGAAATTCTGATAAAATCTAAAGAAACTGTCACCTTAAGGTCAGCACTGACGCTATGGAGACAGCAATGCAAAGACATGTTAGTTCAATTGTCTACTGACGAAAAAAACTCTGGTACAACCCAAATGTGGTAAAGAAAAAACTCCTTCAATTGGATTGGATTGAAACAATCGACAAAAGATCGAAGCACAAATGTATGGCTAACTAGCCGGCGGAAGCTAAAGGAGTCAACACAATTCAAAACTACATGACCTTGTGGCCATGTAAACGCTTGAGGAAGTTGTATCTGAAATTCAGATTTAATCTATTTGAAACAAAAGAGATCTTGTTTCAAAGAAGAATGATTCAAGCTGAAAAAGGGACCTGTAGATTCTGTAATCATATTGAAGAAAACTTAAAGCACCTTGTCCTCTTCTGTCCGTACCTAAGAAATATTAGACCTTTTTTCTTGGGGAATGAAATGGATAAATGCACAACCTACAGCAGCGAAGAATGGTGGTGCCAAATACACAATAGCGATTGTAAAAAACTAACTAGCACTTACGAGATATTTAGGAAAGCTTCAAAATATGTTGGATGCTGTGAAGGGTCTTTCAGAGGTGTAAGCGTAATGTAGGAATCTATCCGAGTCTGGATTAATGTTCATTTTCTGTTTTTTCACGATGTTTTTTATTAATGTAAAGGTGAGAATTTTATGGAAGTATTAACTTTTATAGTACCTAATGTGTTTTATTTCAAACGTGGACTTAAACTGTATGAAAAAAAAAAGCAGGTGGGACTGCAACCCTTAATGGCACTCTGCATCATAATGGGAGGGGGCAAGACGTGGAGGATCCTACCAGCACAAAGTGTGCGATCTCCAAAAAGGAGCATAACAATGCCAGGACATACCCCTCTCAAACAAATGTGGCACAAGGATGTTAATAAGACCCTCATGGTTCACAGTTTCAAGATCAGCTTAGAGATCAAGTTGTCCAAGTAAACTGGTCTCACCAACATCCAGAGCACACAAGAAAGTCATCCACCCACGGGAACAGTATCTGTCTCGGTGCTACACCAAGGATGCCAGCCGTATTAATTGTTCCAAAGACTGTTTAGGTAAGTAAATAAGTGAAGGGTCAGGTAAACTGTACCACACTTTCAAGCGCGGAGGAGCGAGTAGTCGCGCGGAGGAGCGAGTAGTCGCTGTGGAGGTGCGAATAGTCGCATCTAAGGGTGGAGGAGAGACATAGGAGGAGTGAGAACATTGAAGACTCAGATATTTGGTCGATGGAATGGAGGAATGTTAAAGGGTAGAAAAGGGTTGGGTAAAGATTGAGCCTGGTAGAAAGAGGCCTGATTCAACCAGGGTATTTGCAAGAAACTATCCAAACGCCCCATTTGAAAAGTAACTATTGGATAGTGTCGAAAGAGTTGGTAATCCCCAAGGGAGTCTACAGAGATAAGGCCTTTATTTTATTTTTATTGTTTGCTTATTAAGCGCTTATACAATAAGAAAATACTATTTCAAAGAGCCCAAAGGGCAAGGGAGGGAGCAGGAGTGGAAAATACATTACAATACATTAAAAACACAATATATAAGAGCAGTGGCTGGAAGAGGAAAACAGGACAAACCTACTATGAGCCTTGTGAGTATTCAGAACATGCAAGTGCCGCAAGGAAGAATGCAGGGGGTCGGTGCCGTTCAGTGAGCTCATGGGTGAGCCACAGATTAAGTGCTAGGAATGTTGAGTGCTACACGGCCTGAAGCCGCAAGTGGTTTAAGTCCGAGCCACCAGGGCAGAGGGTGTAAGTGCAGATAAACAGGAGCTGGGCTGATTCGGTGAGGGAGGTCAGGCCACCGGGAATGCATAAGGGCCCAGGACACCAATCGCAGCAACTGAGGGATTAGCAGGGGAGAGAAAAAGGGAAGGTGGAGGTAAAGAGGAGAGTCTTAAGGAGCTTCTGGAATTTAAGAAGATCCGGCTCAAGGCGCAGAGGGAGGGGGAGGCTGTTCCATAGGAGGGAGCCAGCCGAGGAAAGCGAACGACCACCTGCCCTCTGTTTAGCAAAAAACCTTACACACAGTTAGAGCCAGAGGAGCATAGTGGTCTAGAGAGGGGGTATTTAGTAAGATAAAGTTGAAGATAGTGTGGTTCCCGGGCCCAGACCGCTTTGAGGATGAAGCAGAGGGATTTGAATTTGATCCGTGCAGCAATTGGGAGCCAGCGAAGACTTGTGCAGGAGAGATGCGGTCCCTGGGCTTAAGGCCAAGGATAAGTCCTGCTGTCCTATTCTGGATTAGCTGGAGGGGGTCGCAGAGTGGAAGATGGTAGATTCAGGGGGAGGCTATTGCAATAGTCAATCCTAGAGAGAATCAGGGCTTGGGTCACATTGAGCCTGTGGGGGGAAAGTGAGAATTCCTTTGAGAAGGAAGAGCTGGAAGTGGGACTACTTGGCAATGTTCTGAGTGTGAGGGAGGAAGGCGAGAGAGGAGTCGAAGAGGACTCCAAGGTTTCTGGCTTCTGAAGAGAGCACAGGGGAATAGTCAAAAGAGGAAAGCCAGAGTAAAGGGAAGGAGGAGGGCACAGGGGTCCCGACGGGAAGGATCTCAGTTTTACAGGCATTGAGGTAGAGATCATTGGCGGTGCACCAGGACTCGATGGCAGATAGACAATCAGGGATGATGGAGGGTGCAAGAGGGTCGACAGGGAGTTTGAAAAAGAGCTGTGTGTTGTCTGCGTAACACGAAGTTGGAAGAGAAGATGAGGCATGCAAGCAGAGCAAGGAAAGTGTTAAAGAGCCAGGGGTGGGGGGGGAGGATAGAACCCTGGGGGGCACCACAGGCGGAGAGGGAAGTAGGAGAGGAGAAAGTGCCCAGGATGACTTGGGAAGAGGGGTCAGGAAGGATGTCAGCTAGTTCAGTGCCCATTCAGAGATATCAAAGGTATCGTGGAACCTTTGTATGAGGATGGAATGGTTGACTGTGTTAAAGGCAGAGGAGAGATCAAGAAGGATAAGGACAGATGGGGAGTTAGAGTCCAGAGATGCAAGCAGTTCTTCACGGGTGTTCAGAAGAGCAGTTTCCGTGCCTCTCGATGCTTGAAATCCAGATTGATGGTCGTGGAGACCATGAACATGTTCAGTGTGTGAGTCGAGTTGGCGCAAAACCAACTTCTCCAGCAGTTTCCCCAGGAAGGGCGTGATGGAAATAGGGTGGTAGTTGGCAGGGAAGGTTGGATCTGATGTAGGTAATTTCAGGAGTGGGCGCGCAAGGTAGTGCTTAAGGGAGGAGGGGAAAGAAGCTGTGATGAAAGAGTGATTGCAGAAATCAGCGAGAGCAGGGGTAAGAGAGCCAATGTTATCCTTGATCGTCCTGGATGAGCAGGGGGAAACCTGTTTAAAAGAGGCCTTCATGGGCGGACAACTCTGGTAACTTTAGCAAGGGTGTTTAGGTTGTTCTGGGTTTTGGAGGCAAAGTGTGAGGCCAGTGCATTGCAGAGGGCCTGGGGAGGGGGATACTGAGGAGGGGCTGGCTAGTTCTCTGCTGATCTTGAAAAGGTCAGCTGTGTTATTGGAAGTGACTGAATGTGGGCTCTGTTTTTGTGACGGATGGAGTGTCTGTATTGCCTTTGGATCAGGCTGCAATCCAGTTTGCCAGAGTATGAGCCTGAGATTTGCCACGTCCATTCTGTTGCCCTGCACTTAACGTTTCAGGGACGCATGTTCTGTGTCGTACCAGGTGTTGCGCTTAGAGGCAGGTTTCAGGCAGATTCTCATGACTGGGGCAAGAATGTCTAGAGTATTGGTGATGGAAAGTTGGAGGTTGCTGAGGGCAGAGTCAGAGGGGTGACTGGATGAAGGTGGAATCAAAGGCAGCCAGACACTTGTTTCATCTGCCGACGTTAGCTAACAAGGTTAGTGGGAATTTCGGGGGTGGGGTGGTCAGGGGACCAAGGGGACTCAAGTGGGAGAAAAGAGAATGGTCAGATCAGGAGAGAGGGGCGACTAGTGGGGGGAGAGAGAGGTCAGAGTGTATGAGGGCATTGAGAGTGTGTGCAGCACAGTGAGTTGGCACAGAAGGGAGAATGGAGAGGGACAGCAAGGTGCAGAGGTCAGTGAAGAGCATGGATGCAGAGCCTGGGGAGTCCAATTGGATGTTGAATTCACCCCGTAGGAGGAGGTTGGATGTGGATGAAAGTAAGAAAGAGCAGAAGTCAGCCCATTCAGAGAGGAACTGAGTGGTGGTGCCTGGAGGCCAGTAAATGGTGGCAATGGTCAGGATGGAGATGGGAGAGATGACCAATTTTCAAACCAGGCTTTCAAAAGAAGAGTAGAGCTGCGTAGGTAAGATGGAAGCAGGAACACAATCAGGGAAGATTAAGGCAACCCCCCCGCCAGTGCTGTGAGGTTGAGGCTTGGAGATGATCTTGTAGCCTTCAGGGAGGAGGGAGTCAAAATCAGTGACTGAGCTGGCATTGAACCATGTCTCGGTAAGAGCGAGAATGTCAAAGTCAATGTCTTCAAGAAGGAGACAGATATCAGCAGAGTGTTTGTTGGCTGAGCAGGCGTGAACAGTTGCCAGGTGGTGGAGGTCTGTGCCTTTGAAGGTTTTCTCAGGCTGTGTACAGGGGCGTGGTACATCAGTCAGTGGAGGGGGAGAGAGAGTAGAAGGCGGGGATGCAGGAGAAGGGATTAAGTTAATGAGAGAGTGCAGGATCTGGTCAAAGAGAAGGAGGTTGGCTTATGGACCCTGAACCAGGATAGTGCCAGTGTGATGAACATTAACGAAACAGCAAGAGGATGAGAAACTGGTCAAGAGGACTTCCCACTTGGTGCCACCGTTAATGGTAAAACATGTGGAGGGAGAGAAAGAGATAAGATGGGGGTCCATAGATCTAGAGAGGGGACCGAGAAGAGGATATTAGTAAAAACCCGTCTAGGAAGCGCTGACATAGGTGTCTGCGATGGGAAGTCCAGGGTTTGCATTCAAGATGTCTTTATTTGTGCTTTTTTTCTACCAGACTTTGTGAGAGATTGGGGGGGCGGGGTAGGTGATAGTATAACAATTAGAGAATATAGGAGAAATGGAGAGAGCCATAGGTCGGCAAAGGCTTGGACAGGAAAGAAAGAGGAGCGGCTGCACAGTACAGTTCTAGCTAGACTCACCAGGAAGCCTAGTAAGAGACGTCAAAATGGAGGCACAGCACCGAGAAATGCAGGTGGTTCACAGATTGAATACAAGCACATCTAATCCGATTTCAGTGTAAGACCGAACTAGACAGTAGTGGTCAATCTTCTGCAGATACTAACCTGGGGCCAGGGACGCCTGGGGTGTGGTGGAGGTTCTACCTTAGACGAAAGAACAGACCTCACAAAACTTTCAATAAAAACCCTTGTATCTCCCCCAAACCGCCTGAGACCAGGAGAGTTTCTTGAACCATCTGGGACTTCTTAACCCTTCCTACCCTTCCTCAGAACAAGGTGCGACTTTCGATCTGGTGCTGGCTGCCGCATCCGAGAGAGTGTCTAACATCTGAATAGGCAGTGGTAGCTGTTAGCCTACTATTGGGAGGTGTTGCTTTAACTGCAGAGTTACCAGAAAAGGTGTTTAAGGTAACTTGCGCAGACTGCTTTCCGCTGCATATTCTAGGCTCAACTGTTTTACTCTGTTGTGCGTGTTCTATTTAATGCAAATGCTCAATGTCTGCTTAAGCGTCTGTTGATTGTTTGATCTATAACCTGTGCTTTGGACCTGTCTTTCTATTGTAGGGTTGGCGGTATGTTTCGCATTTCCTTGTTCCAGCACAGATTATTCAGTGCCTAGTTTGGACACATTTTGAGGTCAACTTCTCAGAAAATGTAATAGGCGTTTTCTCCATTTGTGAGGATGGTGCAGTGGGCTCAGAACAAGGGGGAGCATATATAGATGACATTATCAATACAACCCGCGCATAGATTCTGGGAGTCTGTGCGAAGCTCTAGGAGCCACCAGGGTCTTACAATCAGAGCAGTGGACTGGAGGAATGGACCTGTGTCCGAGGTGGATCAGTGCCTGATCATGACTGATTTTTAAAAAAAGTATTTCGGCACCTCATGCTGTTAAGAATCATGACTGCATAGGCATTCTTCCTTTACTCACTTCCCCCAGAAGCTCACTGTCTCCAGAGCCCTGGTTCTCTCTAGGCTGGACTACTGCAACAGCCTATTTCTAAATCTGCCTTCCTCTACAACTAATCCAGAACAGGACTGCGAGACTTATTCTTAGTCTCAATCCCAGGGACTGTATCGCTCCAGCACTAAAACGTCTCCATTGGCTCCCCGTGTCTGCACGGATCAATTTCAAGACCCTCTGCATCGTCCAAAAGGCTTTCTGGTGCCGGGCCCATACTACATCCAACTCTCTCTTCCAAAATACCTTCCTTCTCGAGCCCTTTGCTCAACTACCTTCAACTCTGAGGGTTAGACCCTTCGCTAGGCAGAGTGGGGATAGAGATTTCTCTCTTCTGCAGGTGCCTCCCTCTGGAATGAACTCCCTACCTCTCTCAAACCTGATTCAGACCACCTTCGCTCAAGACCTTGCTATCCTCCTCTGCACTCTCTCGCTCTCCCCCCTCCCTCCCTTCCTCCCCTGCTGACCTACCTGTCTGCCACACCGACTGGTTGCTTGGCTACCCTCTGAGCAAAACGATACCAGGCTCCTCCATGATCAGTCTCCACTGCACTGCCTCTGGGCCACCGACACCTCTACAGTCCCCTACCTCCCTGCAATCACCCAGAGCCGCACTGCCCTGGTTGCACTTCAGCATTGCTGCCCTGATCGCACTTCCCATCCCTTGCACTTCCCAGTCTCCCTCCCCCTGCGCTTTGGCGCTGTCACACTTGCACAATCTGAATGTCAGAAGGCCTATTAAGATTGTTTGTATTGTCCTCCCTCTGTCTTCCCTCCCATGTCTGGTCGCGCCTAGAAACACTTGTGTACAGGCACCTTATAAATGACTTATCATATAAAGGCGGAAATGAAAAAGGGCATAGGCTCTGAGGGGCACTGTGGGGCCTGCACACATCGTAGAATACCCCTGCAGATGGCTACTTTTACTTTGGAAGAAACAACTTGTAATGCTATGGCCCAGCCACTAACAAGCAGAATATGCATAACGTGTGAAACTAAGCTGCATTACAAGCCCCAAGGGGATTGGTGTGGGGGAAGAGTATATATTTCCATACAAAAGAGTTAAGGTTAAACCAACAAACACTTAAAGTCTGCAAACATAAACAACAATGTTAAAGTAACAAAACTTGAATACATTAAAAATATATTAAAATGAATTATCATGGTAACCTTAACTCACCCTAATTTGTTTTGCAATAGTTTGTTTTTGCTCTAAAATGCGTTATGGTGAAAGTAATGTAATGTGTTATTAATTTAATAAAATGTTAAACTGTTTATTTATATTTTGTATGTGTATTACATTTGTACTGTGTTAGTATTTCGTTTGCATTTACTAAATTTAATTCAGCACACATTACGTTTGCATTTCTTATAAATGTTGTGTATGTTATTTGTAGATGTTAATGTTACTAAGCTTTTACTGTATATTTTATACCTTTTTCAATTTTGTGTATGTTTTCTGCTTAGGTTATGTTTGTTTAGTAAATTATATGTATTTTAATGACATGTACGTTGATAATTTATATTGTTGTATATGTAAACTATGAGACTTGAATGCTTATGTATGTTTTGTTGTTGTAGATACATTTAAAAAAAATATTCTGTGCATGTTTTGAATTGCTTTAAATCCTCCTTTTCCCTTCCGTTGCTTCCTGTGCCCCAGCGGTAGTTCCGACTCCTTCCCCGAACCACTCCCACCTCCTGCTCTGCCCCCAAGCCGTGATTGGCCCACGAGAATCACTACCACCACCTCGGACCTAATCGGGTGTGGGCCAGCACTCCTGGTACACTTCGCTCTATAGCCTCGAGGTAAGCGCTTGTAGTGCCCAATTTTGTGTGCAAATCCGCTTTAAATCCACCTTTTCCCTTCCGTTGCTTCCTGTGCCCCCAGCGGTCATTCTGACTCTCTTCCCGACCCTCTCCCGCCTTCTGCTTCGCCCCCGACCTGTGATTGGCCCTCAACTTCCCTCTTAGGTCACACAGGCTGGACAGTCTAAGGGCCCAAGGCAAAGGGCAGCCCTAAAGAGGCAGCCCAGGAGGTGTCTGCAGTTGTTAGCAGGGGAAGCAGGTAGCCACCCACTAACAAACCTAGCCTAAACTGCCACCTATCCCCTCAGTGACACATAACCCAAATCAACCCGCTGCCACACCCCTCCCCCCCCCGGCCTGGCTTCCACCCAACGCGAAGCCCAAGAAACACGACAGCAGTGTACCCAACTAGCACAGCAGTCGCAGCAGCAAATCCGGCCAATTCCCCCAAGCTGCAGCCAACGTGTTCCTCGCTTCCACCACTACCCATCTAGGTGGTAGCAAAAGCATAATTCCACCCACGAACAAAAGCCGCTTGCAACAGTGTCCAGACGTACTAAACAAAGAACAGACAGGTGTCAACGGACAAGGTAGGTAGGTACAATTACTGTTACTAAAAACTACATTAACATTCACCTTACCCTACCCTACACCATCATCACCTGCAATAATTATACCAACCACCGATAGAGGCCCATCTCTCACACTCTACGAAATACACTGTTAATACCAACAAATTTAAAGACCTCTTGTATTGTGAAACCTGGGCCTCTATCCCACCATATAGGAATCTCAAATCTAGGTCTGGTCCCTCTTGTTTGCCTTTTTGAAACCCAGGCCTTCCCCATTGTCCAGGTGCACCCAGCTAACCAATGAAACCAATTATCTACAGCTAGGTCACTGCCCCAGTTAAATATAAACCTGTGTGTAATTCAGGAAACTTACAGACATACCGACTGCGCTACCCTCCATCCAACGTTTAGTATCCCGACACCGCCCTGCTTATATGATATGGCATTTATAACACACCTGTACACAAGTGTTTCTATGCTTAGACCCTCCACCCAAGGAAGTAAGAAGACCAGCACCGTAACCCACTACTTGGCCAACCGCCCTGAACTAACTACCCGCACCCTATAACAACCCAAACCCAGAACCCCCTCCAACATCTGCAACTCATTCCTACGCAGACACCCCAACCAACCTACATCAGCAGCCTCAAGATCACCACCACCTCCGGATCACAACCAATGTACCAACATACAAAGACAAGCCTACAGAGTGCACTCCGCTACCACATCGCAAAAGGATAAGACTCAACACAATCCAAACCACACAAGGTCCTACAGGCGGGCTACAGCCCCTATAACTCAAACTCCAAACCTCCCTACCATCAAGGGTCCAAATATGAAACTGAACAAAGCACAATCCGAACAGATACACTCCCTCTTCCGGCAGAAACCACTGCAAATGCAGAACATACCCCTAAACACCCCAGCCAATAGAACAAACATCACCAGCAGAGAAAAATCCCTATACCCAACTCATTGCCACATCCTCTACGTGAGAAGCAGCCCTTCCTGAAATTCAGATCCAACTAGATCAATCTACTGAAGTCTGCTGACGTTTAGATGCTCACCTGCTCCTTCTAGACTCCTGAGACCGCCTAGTGTACATACTTATATATTCACCATCCTGTTGCCCATTTGGACATCTTCCCTCTAGGCTAGTGACAACCTGTTCGTGCCTCGTGCCTGTGACAACCTGCTTTTGTCTGTATATATTCTATATTGCTTGTTTTCTGTTTCTAAACTTCTACGGACTGTATAGATTTTATTTTTTCGTGGAATCTCCATGGCCTACATATATTTTGTTTTTGCTTGTAATTTGTAACCATGTAAGCCTAAGCTTCGCATATTCTGTACTGCTGCGCCCGGTTACCTTTGGGTCTGGTGCGCATTGTAAGTGAATAAAACGAACAAACCAACTCCGTAACTTGCAACTGCCTCACCACCACTGACATGTCCAAGCATGCCAAGAACTCACTAGAATCCCGGAAAAAAAGAGAAGACCTGAGAAGAGAAGGGAATGAAACCAACACCCTCACCCCTGTTAGGGAGAATTCTCATAAATGTGGTAATTCCTTCACCTTAGAGACCCCCCAGCAACTTTGCTGGATTTTGAGGGCTTGATTTTATTTACCTGGAGAGTGTGAGACACTTTTTCCCCACTCTCTCATGTGTTTTGAAATGGGTTTAACTCGTGTTTCTTTTGGTTATGGAGTCTAACCAACTCCATAGGCATCATCTTTTCATTTGTGTGTCACAGCACCCTTAGTGCAGTGTCACAGGGAAACCTTTTCAGGCTTTCGCCAGGTCTAAATACCTTCTCTGGGATAAACTAATGTTTCCCAGTGTAAGTAAAGTAAAATTGACTTTACTAGTCTTAAATTCCTAGACTAAGCACACCATATCTTACAATAGTGTGCTGGAGGGGTTACTTAGTATCCCCTGTGTCTAGATATTCATGTTGCAGTCAAATGCTACCCTTTCCTCTCAGAATGGCTGGTGGCAGTGGTTTTACAAAGAACTACCATTATTTTTCCCCAACTGTGAACACCGGTTGTGTTAAATCACGGGAGCCATGTTTTTCAAGATGCTGTCTGAGCCCCCTCTGTAAGAACAGGTCCTGGCCTTTTTTTCACAATTTCTTTGTGGAAAGGTCCTTCTAGAGTTTTGCTCTGCGTGCCAAACCAGATTTGGTCTTTGTTCATTCTCCTTTGGCGGGCTTCAGTAGTGAAGACCGCCTCTGGTGCCTGAATGTCTGGGGTGAGCAGGAAGTGAGACCCAAATGTACTCTGTGGTGATTGGCTGGCTGACTGTACGGCAAGGACAGCCACCCTGCTGGGTGAGTGACAGCTAGGCTGGAATGACAGGGAGAAAACTGAATAAAAGGCGAGTCTCTTGGCTTGGAAGGCAGAGTCGACAACTGGAACTAAATAACTGAAGACTAGCTTGAAGAGTACGGCTGCTGCAACTCCTGGACCATTGGTTTGCCCGGTGAAGCCCTGCTGCAGGAGCGAATCACCAAGTTCACCTCGACAGAGAAGCCCTGCAAGGACGACTTCTCCCTTTGAGTTGGTGCGACCAATCAACTCAACAGTAAGCCGTCTGGATACCAATCTTGGAGCTAGTTGCAATTTCCTCAGAGTGCTGCAGGAAAACTTCTAACCAGGGAGAGGGACACCAGTTTGTGTGCGTCAATTACAGCCACCGGAATTGAAGTTTGCCAAGGGCCAGCTTTTTGACCAGTCCCAGTGCAGGAGACCCCCAATGTCCTCCCGCTTGTCCCCACGACTGAGGCACAGGAACAGCAAGATATGCAGGAACTGCCAGGAACAGAAGTCATCAGCTGCATCTTTTTCTTCATTGAAAGGTACTGTGAAATCAAGCAGAGTACTTACCTCTTGTGGTGAAAGTGTTTGAAACATTTGCAACTCACAGGCCTAATTAGCTTGTGACCCAACATATCATTCTTCTTTTTACAAACTACTTCCAAGAACTTGTGCAGAGACTTTACTGTTTACTTACCAGAACAGCTTTATCCTATCCAAGACTTTAGTCCACTGACATTGGCCTTGCCTAGTGAATTGAGTTGACTCTTCTGGTGAACTCAAAGTATTTGCACTGTCTAAGAATAATTGTAACCTTTAATTTTCTAATGATCTTTGCCTTTTACTCCTCTTGAAAAGTATTCTGAAATAGTATTGAAGTATATTTGTGTGTGATTATATTGCCTTCTTATGAATGTTTTATAACTGACAAATTAAGAATTTATCAAATAAACCTTGAGCAAAGAGTTTACTTAAACACTTGTGATTGTAGACCTCTGCGTAACATTTTTGCTCACATTCCCCTCTTGAGATCAGCCTGGCTGCTCAGCTCCGCTACCAAAATTGTGTAATACAGACTTATACCAAAGGTTGCTTTTGCTCACACCTGTAGTCTTAGTTGTGTGTACTGGTCCCAAATGGTACTGCATACAAACTTTGCCTAACAACCCTTTATATCACAAAAACAGTAACCTCAAAACAAAAAAAAGGATTAATAACAAACCCAACCACTTCAGAAAAATCCATTGCAATCTAATCAACGTTAGATCAATGTTCAAACTTGCCACAGAGATCTTCGACCTCCAATCCGACATCTTATTCATAACCGAAACATGGCTAGACGACAACTACAAAATCACACTGCATAAGTGCATCCCTGACAACTTAAAGTGGTCACAAACAACAGGAAAAACAAAAGACGACGACGACTGGCGGTAGCATACAAGGAACACCTGAAAATCAAAGTGGCTGCACCACTAAACATCAAAAACTGTGAATCCCTAATCCTTCACCTAACAGCAAACCCCAAAACAAACGTCAAATTCGTTCTGGTATACAAACCATGCAACCTTCGACCACGCTTTCACTGAAGCCATCATCAACATAGCCAGGAAACCTGATAATCCTGCGAGACTAACATCTGGTTTGATGAAGAAACAGCTAACTCACAAAAATCACTAGCCGAACAAAATCACTACCCGAACAACTGAAGACAATGAAACTACATCAGCTAGTCAAAGGAGATACCCACACAGTGGGACATACACTAGATGCAATCTTCGTCAGCAAAAACCTCATCACCACAACGCCACCACTACAGATGCTCTGCAGCGACTACCTCATCATCCCCTTCATAATTACGTTGCCCACGACGACAACCTGACAAACTACCGACTAACATGAAAAGAAACTGGAGGGTCATCAAAGCCAGCAATTTAGCTGAACTAGAAATCAACAAACCACCAACAACGACCCTGGACGAAGCTGACCGACAGAAACACAGAACTACATCATAATTGAATCGCCGGATCAATCAACAATATCTCCAAGGAAAAACCTTTCACCCCATCATGCAAAAGAGCAACATCAAAATGGTTTACCCCGCTACTCAGTGCCATGAAAAGAAAAAACAGGAAGCTTGAACGAGAATGGAGGAAAAAAAACGATTCTGCAAATAGATTACAACTCCGACAAATCCACTCATACAAAAATGAAATCCATAAAGCCAAAAAGAAATACTACGATAACATCACCAAAGCCACCAACACCCACAAAGAACTGTTTAAAATCATGAACGAAATGAGAACCCCCCCCGTCTGAAAAAACACACGGATACCTTCACTGAAACTATGCTATGATCTTGCAGACCACTTCAAAAACAAAATCGGCACCATCCAACAGATCATACAAAGCAGACCAAGCGAAAAACAATATGTAACCCACCAAGCCACCCGAGGAGCACCAGAACAAGCTCTGAAGCTTCCCCCAAATATCAGCAGATACATTCGTTAAGCTGGTAAGCAATAGCAACAAAGCAGGCTCCCCATTGTTACATGCCCCCCACAGACATACACAAGTAAATCCTCACACAAGGAACACCCATGTACTACTACAGAAAACTATTTCACCCAATCACTTTCAACAGGGTAAGTACCGTGATCTTTCAAATTGGCATACATCAAACCGCTCCTCAAGGACACAGCAGGAAACGTGGAGGACCTCTCCAAACACAGACCCATCTCCAAAATCCCCTACCCGGCAAAAATACTCGAAACATACATCTATAGAATAACAAGAATTCATAGAAAACCAACTGCTTCACCAAGCCCAAGTAAGCTTCAGACCGATGAGAGGAACGGAAACAGTGCTGCTTTCAATCTGGGATGATCTAAAGGCTAATACAGACAAAAGCACAACTCTAATACTTCTGGATCTCTCTGCAGCATTTGACAGTGAACCATGAAATCCTCATCAGGAGATAGGAAGAACTAGGAATCACCAACCGAGCGGCAACCGAGCGCAACAATGGATCAAATCCTTCCTAACAAATAGAACAGAAACCATATGGATAAAACCTTTCAAATCCACTACAAGGGAATCCGTGGCGTACCACAAGGATACTCCTTCTCCCCATTGCTCTTCAACATTTACCTGATGCCACTAATGAAGCTCATTAAAAACACAGCCTCACATGCTACAACTAGGCTTCGACATCAGGCCCTTCCTTAGCACTAGCCCTTCCTCATAACTACTCCATCTTACCTGCTGACAGAAAATCTAATTCAACTAAAGGGGGTGGAGTAGCATTTATCTACAAAACAGTGTTAGAGCCAAGGATGGTCGATAAACAGCAGTTCCCATCCACTGAATTAATTAGTTAAATTAACTACATCTGCTACTTCTACCATTAACATGCACCTAATCTATAGACCTCTGGCTATCACTACTACCTTCGAGGATGACAACTCTCACTTACTAACCTCCAATACTAAATGTAACTCTTAAGTTATAATCCTAGGTGACTTTAATTTAGGCTTTGATGATCCTACAGACTCCAAAGCTACTACCCTTAAGGATACCATGTCTGAGCTGGGGTTTACACACCGTATCACCAGCCCAACACACAAAGGCTGTACGCTTGATTGGCTGGCGGACCTCAATTGCAGTATCAAGGCACTATCTAATTCACATTGTCCTTGGACAGACCACCACCTAATAACTTTCAGCATTGACACAGCCGCTCCTTCCATTATCACTGCTATAGCACTAGCTTCGATGACAAGAAGTAAACAAAAACGTACTCTAGAAAATGTACTTCCATTTCTACCCCCGATAACTCATCCGACTTCCACCTACTGAGACCCATCAGACTTAGTCAATATCTATAATTATACCATTCTTAAAGCTTTCGACACAATAGCACCACTCAAACTACAGAAACCAAACCTCTCGCACAAAACAACAAATGGTACACTCATCTAAAAACCTTGAGGAAAGAGAAGCGATTAGCAGAAACCACCTGGAAAAAAGTTCCATCTCGACAAAACAGATATCTTCAAGGCAGTCTCATCTAACTATAAAGCTGCTATTGTCCAGGCACATTTTTTAAATTTAAATGACTGTATAGCCAAAGCTAACTCTAGTACTAAGGAATTGTTCAACATTCTTAAAGAATTAGAATCGCCTGCCCCTATACCAGATTCATATATAAAAGACTCTGCATGGTGCCCCAAATACAGAATGCCTTACAAGATAAAATCACACTGCTACTCAATAATATATCGATCAAGAAAACTCTCAGACTATGCCCTACCACAGGACATGCCACTTGCACCTAACCCTAATTTAACAATTTAAACCTTTAACAATCAAAGAAGTAGAGTTGATCATACGCAAACTTAAACCTTTGAACTGTAAGGGTGATGTCTGCCCATCCATAGAAGCGGCTACTACACTCTCACCTTTTATTACTTCATTCATAAATGCTTCAATAGGAGTACAGTACCTACCAATCTGGGTACTCCCTCTATTAAAAAAACCTGCGCAGGACCCAAATAATCCATCTAACTACAGACCCATTACTAATGTCCCCTTTTTATTGAAGATACTGGATCGTGCAGCATACCTTCAGATTCAGCAATATTTGGAATCTAATATCTATTGGGATTAAGACAATCAGGCTTCAGACCAAAACATGGGACTGAAACTCTCATTGACCTCAAGCCACAAATTCAGACACTAAAAGACAAAGGGAAGTCCGCCTTGCTACCACTACTCGACTTATCAGCGGCATTTGATTTAGTGAACCATAAAATCTTATGTAAACATTTATCAACTGCCGCACTCTTCTCAGACCAAGCAAACCTCAAATCCTTCCTTAGCAATAGATCGATGAGGGTCTTTGCACCCACTGCAGCATCCTCTCCTTCACCAGTCTCCTGTGGAGTCCCGCAAGGATCCTGCGTGTCCCCTACGCTTTATAACGTTTATACCAAAGCTCTTTTTGATATTCTAGACTATCTGGGTGTCACGTATACGAACTACGCGGATGACACCCAGATACTCATCCATATCACTGGTGACTACGCTATAGATGAACAAACTACTCCCTTACCTGGTAACGTTCTTTCGATGGGATGGTCCGACGACGTATTCCATATCTGACAGTAATCACCACAGCTGTGCTGCTTCATAAAAAATCTTTCGGCGTCTGCGTCCTGCATCGATGACGTCGATACGCCGCCCTCGAGGACCTCCTCCGACGGCCAACGTCACTGGATGTTATAAGTAGGACGCACGACGCCTGTAGCCTCAGTTGTAGTTTTTTCCCAGAATGTGTGGCACCAGTCTTCTGCCAGTCTGACCACACAAAGCCTTGCGGAAACGTAAGCTGCAATCGCATAAGAAATTCTGTAGCGGGGAAGGCAGGGAGGGAGCGATATGGAATACGTCGTCGGACCATCCCATCGAAAGAACGTTACCAGATAAGAGAGTATATTGTTCTTCGAGAGGATTGGGTCCGCCGACGTATTCCATATCTATGACAGACTCCCAAAGCAGTACCAATGCAAGGAGGTGGGAAAAGAATTTGGAAAAATAAATTTAGAATGCCCAATCAAATAGCGGAGCAAAGGATCACCTTGCCAAAGGCCAGATACTGCCTACAGATGGAATCGAGGGAGTAGTGACATTCAAAAGTATGGACCGAAGGCCAGGTGGCTGCATCACAGATGTTATGAATCGGAACACCCCTCTGTAGGGCAGTAGAGGCAGCCATACCCCTGGTAGAATGGGCCCGCAAGCCGACCGGTGGGTCCTTACCCGCCAAGCAGTAACACTCAGAAATAGTCAGAATAATCCTGCGAGACAAAGTCTGCTTAGACACAGCTTGTCCCAAACGCTTTCCAGCATAACCAATGAAGAGTTGATCGTCCACTCTGACCCGGGACATGCGTGAAATATAAAAGCTTAAAGCTCTCCTAGGATCGAGCCTATGGAGCCTCTCCTCTTCCTTACCAGGATGTGGAGGAGGATGAAATGCCGGAAGAACAACCTTCTGGCCTAAATAAAATTCAGACACCACCTTCGGAAGGAAGGACTAACTCTAAGGACAACCCTGCCCTTCTAAAATACAGTGAAGGGTGGCTTAACTGAAAGTGCCTGTAACTCACTCTGCGAGCGGAAGTGACCGCAACCAAAGATACAGTTTTAAGAGTCAACAGTCTCAAAGGGCATGAATGCAAAGGTTCAAACGGAATACCCATCAGAAACTTGAGGACAAGGTTCAAATCCCAACCGGGCACCTAGAAAGGTGACGAGGGAACACATTAGTGAGCCCTTTTAGAAACTGAGAAATTAAAGGAATTTTAAAATAAGAACATTTCAGACAAGCGCTTAAATATGGACAGCGCCAACAGGTAACCTTTAACAGTACCCACTTGCAAGCCCCTGTGGGCTAAAAAAAGCAAAAAAGACAGAACCACAGGAATGTCACATGCAAAAGGATCCACATTCTTAACCCTGCACCAGTCGCAGAACTTTCTCCAACGGCAACGGTACAGAGACTTTGTTGCGGGCCTTCTGGCCGAAAGCAACACCTCCATCACGTCTTCAGGGAGGACCCCATCCTTATAGGATAGTTCCGGGACTTTTTTTTTTATTGTCCCTACGGGTCGGCCATGTGTTTGTAAGCATAAATCGGTAGATCGTAGGAAACTTTCCTATGGACCTTACCCGACTTTTCGCCCATTATCGCACTCGAAATCAGCCTCCATTTTGTGATAATCCTATCATTTCGCCCCATCGACCTGGCTCACCTGCCTTTGCGGCACTAAATCAAATCCCCCGCCCCTGAAACAGACCTTATCAAAACATTCATATTCCCCGCCTCTATCCGTGACGTGACTGAGCTGCGTAGGCAAACGCGCCCAGGCGTCTTCTACGCGACTCCACACAGACCCCGGAAATCAACACAGATCAGCTCACAATACAGCGCACCACAATTCGGAATATGAAACTGTACTTTGAAATCAAACCGCAAGATTGTAAATGTGGTAAAGTACATTTATTTGACATCAAATGTTTAGAGAATATTCAGCGATTTGCATTTTTATTTGCTCATGTTCCAAAAAGTTCGTATTGAGGGAAGCGATGTTCGTGTGCAGTACACAGGGTGTTGGTTTACGATAAAAATAAGCTCTTCGGTCGCACTGATAATCGCATGGCTGTTCCAACAACGAGGCACTAGGCCACCACAACGGTAGGTATGTTGCATCTAACCGTTAGTACCGCGTAAGGGCATACTTGTACTTGGCGATCGTCCCATAAAATGGTCAGGGTGGTAACGTTGTTCACGCGGAGAAGCAACTGGCGGCTGTAGAAGCCGTCCGCCGGTGTCTGGTACTCGTGACACAGACAGTAGTGAATGATGTACCTAAAAACATAAAAAATGAAATTAGTCTCACCATCAGATCCTTATTAAAATTATTCATTTCATAGCGAGGACAGCGCTACTGGGTGTACACAAGTGTTTAAAGGCGTGGCGAGGCATGGAGGGGGGGGGAGTGGAGTACAAGGTAAGTAGCATAAAATAATAAATAAATAGGGCCAGCTGGTGGCAAGTGCAAGGTAAGTGCAGAACAAGTGCTGGGAAGGGGGGGGGGCTGTAGGATACTGAGACAGTCCCCCAGTGCAGGGGTTGACAGGGAGGCAGTGCAGGTGGAGAGTGGAAGGGCCCAGCACCGAGGTCGCAGACAGTGGACCAGTTGTAGCAGGGGAGAGGGAGAGAGAAAGCAGAAGCAAAGAGGAAGGTTTTGAGGTACTTCAGTAAAAGCAGATGTTTCTCCTCAAGATAGTGCGCGGTAGAAAACAATATGCCACATAGAACGAACAAGTACAACTGAACCCGTCTTTAAAGCCACTGTATAGTAATGAAATTGCGGTATAAACTCATCAAAAGTTACTTACATTATATTTGCATTTTCCATTGTGTCTCTGTGTAGGGCAGACCCGAAACACCACTCCTTCTTTGCCGACGTTACTTCTTCTAATGAACGTAGCTCATCGTTTCGTTTCTGAAATTTTATTCATTATCTTTTCTTAGTCTTTCGGGATGGTCCCGGCCTGTCAAGGTCAAATCACAATAGAACCTTATACTGGGTCGTGGGCCGTTCCGCCACCCGAGCAAAACAGCTGACCTTCACTTTGAGCGAGCACACATTTCTAGTTTGGGCCTGCAACATGAGGAGACTCGAGAGAACAGACAATCAAATTACAATCATTTAAACCGTGATGTGTATTTCTCAATGAGCTCTGCTTTAGGTGGACATGGAACAGAGGCAATGTTGGGTGGCAATGCAGTTGTCCCCTGCATAGGTTCGTTCACCACTCCATGTATGTGCCTATCGAGGACATCTACGATAAGTCTCTCAATAAACTCATATTGCATATCCTCAAACACTGGTTTGATCACCCATTGTTTACTTCTTTTAGTGAAGGCCTTATTGTAGCGAAGCGTCCCTAAAGTTCCGGTCGTCCTACTTTGTTGACGGCCAACATTATGGTTATGTGCCAAGACCGCTAGAAGAGTCCGATTTATCATGCCTTCCATGCCAAAATGCAATCTTTTGGGCCTGTACTTTAGGCACATATTGTGGAACACCTCCAAATCTCCTGTGTGGCAGAATTCCGTGAGTCCCCTCAAATCTCTTGTTATAGTTTTATCAAATACAATCTTTTCAATGGCCTTGTGAGTGGGTGATGAAGGAATCAACCACTTCTTCTTCCGTGCCTCCTCTGTGGACAAATGGCCATGTTCACATTTGTGGAAATGTTCATTTGTCGACCATCGATGTACGTTGCTACAGTGCAACATTACTGACCGCCATTTTTCCAGTAGAATTTCCAACGACCCTTCACATGTTTTTGAGCTCCACCAAAGATGGTTGCTGATTGACTTGGACCACTGTGAAATACCTTGCAATTCTTTTTTTTTACCTGCAGCCGACAATTTTTTATTGATTGATTTTGCAAGATGCCAAACGTCAAATTGGTGATTTATATTTTTGTACTGTTCTCTCATTGTCTTGGCAATTGAAACGTGTCTGTCCGTGGCTATCAGGTCGATCACCATTCCCCGCGATTGTAGTTCTTGCAATGATGCTACAAAGCCAACTTTCTCCATGGCCACTGAGGATGTACTTTGTGACACCTGCACGACCACCGAACTCACAATTTTCTTACTTTCCATGTCCTGAAAGTGGTAGGTGCAGTACTTGGCTGAAAATCCTGGGCTGTCGCACTGTCCATCACCAGCTAGCCTGAAGCGTTTGCCCGGGAATGTACTTTCCATTGACATTTTTTCCATTCTCCAAGCTTCGCTGATGGCTGGAAATAGATAATCGGTTTGGTATTTGTAGAACTGAGTTTTCGCAATGAAATGGATTCCCACAAACTGAAAGAAATACTGTAACTTTTTAAAACTTGAACCACTAAAAAGTGCGGCCGCTGCACAAAGTAGATTGCCTGCTGGCAGTTGCCCCAGCATGGGTTGTGCAGACCATGCGAACGGATGATAGTGTACAGGTGGCATGTATTTTAAGGTTAGTGCCTCGAATTGCACGAGTCACATTAATCAATGGCTCCCCACATACTTCCCCACCAACCGAATGCCCACATTTCATCATCATAATAATATCCATCAAACAGCTATCGAATACAATGAATTTGGCCTCTTTCCTTATACTGTCACTCTGCATCCCAGCTGGTTCGGCCTGTAACGTTGAGGACATGTCACTCGCATGAAAGGTACAATCTCTGATATCGTCTTCCGCTATGCTGAGTGATATTGATGGTGTTTCATTGTCGTCCATGTCATTCTCTTCCACTGCAACAACTGTTCCTTGTCCGGAGATGGGAGAAAAAAACAATGTCTTCAACTTTCGCGCGCTCTTATTTTTTGCGGGTGTGGATTCTGTGAATTGATCTCCGACTGCATCCAAACTACCAGGAGGACATTCACTATCAATGGCTGGTGGTGGTATAGCTCCGTTGTCAATCACTTCATATTCTTCCCATTGGCACGATGCATCTCCAGTCTCAAGTCCCTGCCAAAAGGTTTGACAAGCAACATCTCTCGTTCGCTTCACTGTCTGTGTAGATCTAGTTCTTACACCCACTCGCAACTAGAGGACAGATTAGAAAAGGGATGTTCAGTTTAAACACAACTTACAGTATTGAACTATTGACAGTGAAAGACAACATAATATAGTGAACAGGACACTAACCTTCTTTTGCTTTCTTTTCTTTGAAACTTTCTTGCCTCGAACTTCAACATCTGGACGCTGTTGCTCCGACTCGTGTGTGCATGTCTCCACTTCCTCTCGCGCTGCAACGACTATATTTTCATGATAAGCACATCCATCACTCACTGAGGCTCCATCGACTCCCTGAAACATAGAACTTTCATTAGTATGTATAATAATATTGAAAACACAAAATGTACTTGGGGACCAATACCCATACGTACATCTCAATAGCAAAACACGAATGAACGCATTGTGTAGAACATTCAAACGACAATAGTTCACGCATTGTTGATCTAGTTAGATTGAACTGTCAAGATCCATACCTCGGGCTCCGCATAGACTTCCATTGATGATATTATTGAAGATGACGCTTCAGCAACTCCCTGAAACACAGTAATTGCATTAGTATGGTTTTCTATTTTGTTTAAAAGAACAAACTTTCTGCAGGCGTCAACGGCTCATCTAAATAGACCTGCACAAATGATCAGTTGTCTAAAATAAATAATGGATATCTAAATATGATTCGATTTGCTCCATCGTTGGAAGTGTCACCACCCAGAGATCTGCATCAACTACTAGGGGTGATGTTCTTGTTGAAGAAGCTCCGTCAGCTCCCTGAAACATAGTACTTGCGTTAATAAAGAAGGAAGTATAGCGATGTAATCACGTCATTTGATCTCGCATGATTGATCTGTCAGTATCCATACCTCGAAATGCATAAGAACATCAAGGGACGCTGTAACTGCGGTGCACACTTCTGCAAGCTGTTGCGCCGACCCGTAACTGCATGCTCCCCCTTCTTCTTGGACTAATGCTCCATCGACTCCCTGAAACATAGGACTTTCATTAGTAATGAACACAATATTGAAAAAAGAAGACACATAGGAGGGCGACGACAGAAGGACATACCAATGGCTAAAAACGAAAGAAACATTGTGTGTAACAATCACGCTACAAGAATGCAAGATCTGATGATCTCCATCGATGGAACTGTCCGGAAACGTACCTCGAGCATCTGAGTGACATCTACGGTTGTCGTCAATGCGTTGGACTCCTCAGCATCTCCCTGAAAGACAGTACTTGCATTATTTTGGATAACAATAATTATAACTGAAAACAAAGACTAGAGGACGAGTACTGTGGTGTACCATTAGGTAAAATAATTACACGATCAATTAAAACTATTGATTTACATGCCTAAAACAAGTCAGTGTCAGAATAGCTAAGTAAGATTACCCGATAGGCGCTTGAAGTGGCTGATGACTGCAATAACGACACGGATGGAGAATCTTCCGCCTTCATATTGAGTGGATACATAAATGGGGAAATTATTGTTAGCTAATGCCACACACTACCGCAAGGCCGAGAGATAAATACGTAAACTTGACTCACCAGTGGAGGGATGTGGACGAATAGAGTGGGAATAGCGGTTGAGAGCAATTTTCGCCTCGCTCGCTGTGTTTTCTTCTTTATTAGCAATGATGTGGAGTACATGTCTGGGCTAAAGTGCCTGCTGCAGATGCGGTATCGATCACCCCTCTTGTCCGCAAAGACTTCTAGGACTCTACTTTCTAGCTCAGAGGCTGGATATCCGCAATATCGGACCCATTCTCTTATCTGATCTATTGTCTTAGGGAAAACATGCATTATAGTACCTTCAGATTTGTTATGGGTCTTCGAAGGGCAACCGCCAATGGAACAGGCAGGCATTATGGAAAGTTCTGAAAAGTAAAGATCAACAATTCTCTATGAATACCAATGTGTTAAAACAGTAAATGACACATAAAAGGTTCAATGCAAGGTCCGTTTTGGTTCTTGGAACTATACACGTTATTCACATGCGGATAAGTATTTCAATAACTTTCAAAAAATAGAAAAAGTAATTTGACTAAACTCAGAACATGTGACTAGTTCCTTGCATGTACTGTCGTGAACGAAAAGAAAACATGGATGCAATTTGATGACTACTAGCAAATAGATATAAATTAAAAAATTGGACGCAAAATGATTATGGTACATGGACTTACCTTGACGAACAAACAGTTAGATGCAGGGATCAGAGTAGTTTCTTGTCGTAGAACAGGGAGCAGTTCACAGGTTGCAAACTGACGAGTTTGCTCAAAGTGGTCACGGAAGTTCACAGAGACGAAGAGCAGATAACCAGCACCTTCACGGGTTGACTAGCAAAGCGCAAAGAAGTTCTCATTAGAAATATGAAGTGGGTTATAAAGAATTCGAAACAGGGGTGTGTTTGTGAATGAATGACGTGTATATGTCGTGGCATTATGCGGATTGCAGGGGGGCGTCCAGCGTGAGGGGGGATGCTTGGCAGGAGACACGGGGTCTGGAGGTAGACATGGGAACAACAACCCATGCTCTATAGACCACTTTGAAGTGTACATGGTCTTTGGCACCTCTTGGCCTTTATCGCTCCCTGACAGCTCCACTTGCCAGCAGCGCAAGTACCCTGGTGCGAACTGCCTTTGATAGGGCGGGGGTGGATCGGGGCGGTGGTCGTGCAGACAAGACACAGGAAGACTCGTGAATGGAGACACACTTATGTGGATTGCAGGGGGGCGTCCAGCGTGAGGGGGGATGCTTGGCAGGAGACACGGGGTCTGGAGGTAGACATGGGAACAACAACCCATGCTCTATAGACCACTTTGAAGTGTACATGGTCTTTGGCACCTCTTGGCCTTTATCGCTCCCTGACAGCTCCACTTGCCAGCAGCGCAAGTACCCTGGTGCGAACTGCCTTTGATAGGGCGGGGGGTGGATCGGGGCGGTGGTCGTGCAGACAAGACCCGTTTGCCGCAGGGCCTCACCAATGAGAGGCCATCTAACTGAATGTAAGAGGATGGCTGCAGGATCTACTACATGGAAGGCAGGGGGGTGAGTTTATAAATACCTCACCCTCCCAGGAGAATATATGGGGGTCATCTCTGTACCCGGTGCCCAAAAAGAGGATTTATTATGATCAACCATATTTATTATTTACCTATAACCATGTTTTGTATCAATAAAATCCAACGGCTTTTTATTGCCAACGCTTGATGCCAACCCACAAAATAATATATGTATGACTGCTGCATATATGGGTTCAACGGTTATGTGGATTGAAGGTGTGCGGCCAGCGTGAGAGAGGATGCTGGCCGGAGACATGTGGTGTGACAAGACAAGGCACTGGAAGGCTATTCAACGGAGACACACTAGATTCATTTAAAAAATCAAAACAACCATTGTTAAAATATATGTTGGGCTTTATTTTAGATTTTAATTAAACATAAATAATAAACATTACACATTGTAAAGTTGAGGTTGCAGCACATCGAGGGAAAATCCGCGGTATTGTCCACTGTCACTGGGGAAATGTTGTCTAATGGCAAGTACCGCACAGGCAGGTATTACTCTCCGAACGCGGTGTCCGAGCCTCCCGTGAAGCCACCAAGTGAAGCAACGATAGGCCACCAGCCTGTACCACCTGTGAAAAAAAAAAAAAAACTGTATTAAACTGACAAAACTTTCTTATCAATGTCGATTCAGGTAACACATGTCATTTTTCTTAGAAAAAAATTATATCTAGAAAATGCACTATATGGAACCAATTTACATGCGTTCGAATGATATGTAAATGTAATTTTATATGTGGGAGACGACCATGAAATAGTAGTGGCATCACTGACATCACAAACAGAGTATACTTACTCGTTACTCGGATTACGCGGACGAACAGTGCCACGAAGTTCGTGCATAAGCACCATCATCATCCTCAACACGGTCCGTGAGAGGCAAGCTTCCCTGAACTCTGGCAGCTCGGTGATGCATTGCGGACTTTGCTCGCCTTCCTGCAGACTTTGCTCGCTTTCCGAAATGTAGGCCAAGCACCCGGAATTTTCACGGCAGCAGCAGTTCTCCTCCTCAGTTGGCATTAGCTCGCACCGATTGCACGTGCACCAGGTGGAGACGCCGTCCATGCGACATGGTCCAGGCTCTTCATCCGTTGACTGGTCCTCCCAACTGCCGTCCGAATCCCCATCGTTTTCGCGTGCTTGCCTTTCCAGTAGTTCCTCCTCGGTGTACTCGGGCTCGTACATATACAGCATTATTGTGGCCATTGTGCGGTAAAGATAGTAAAATAATTTACAGAGATGGTACAGGTGTTCACACGGGCTACAAGCGGCGAAGGTAGCTGACCAGAGCACTGAAACGAGTCACAGAATACTCAAAGTAACACAGAGAGAGGAATGGAATCGAAAATCTGCTGCTGTGTGTTGTGAAACGGTCTGTTTATACTTATTGGGGAAAGAGGCGTCCTGCCATTTCCATGGCAACACGTCAATAGCTGAGGCGCAGCGATTGTTGACACGAGACGTGCTTGAAATGGGCAGTACGCGTCTGCTGATGTCAGGCTCAGGGGCGGGGGATTTGATTTAGTGCCGCAAAGGCAGGTGAGCCAGGTCGATGGGGCGAAATGATAGGATTATCACAAAATGGAGGCTGATTTCGAGTGCGATAATGGGCGAAAGGTCGGGTAAGGTCCATAGGAAAGTTTCCTACGATCTACCGATTTATGCTTACAAACACATGGCCGACCCGTAGGGACAATAAAAAAAAAGTCCCGGAACTATCCTTTATACCTCAACCTTTCAGAAACCAAGCCAGCCTTCCCCCAACCGGCGAACCATGGGACATGGCCTCATGACTGAGCTGAAACGGCTGCGGCGTTGCCTGAGGGCAAAGAGGCAACTGCCCGAGCGGCCTTGGCAACTCGAGTACCTTGTTTTCCACCTCTGGCACTCCTACGGTGGCCCCTTTGACTGGCAGCTCCTCTCGCTTTACCAAAGGATGAGTAATAACGAAAAGGAACCTCCCCTCTATTGCTGTCCCCTAGGACGAAAAGGCGGAGGTTGTCGAACTACAGCGCCCAACGAGTTGCTGCAGCTTTGGAGGTCTGAAACCTCTCAAGGCTCTCGTCAGCTTTGCTGCCAAAAAGATGTTTCCTGTCAAAGGGCATGTTGAGGAGCCGGGCCTGCACATCAGGAGCAAACCCCGACTTCTGCAACCACGCAAACCTGCGTATCACGGTGCTCGCCGCCAAAGACCGGCTGACGCAATCTGCCATGTCCAAACCCGACTGAACGGCCTCACACATGGCATCCTTGCTATCCTGGACCATAGCAAGGAAACCATCCCGTTCTTCCCCTTCGGCAATAGGTTCAGCCGCTAAGGAAACAGTTCCACAGAGAGTGCGTGAAACGAGACAAGGCACACACAGAGTTGGCCGCCTGAAGCGTCATACCCCCTGAAGAAAAGACTGTTCGCCCAACCATCAAAACACTTGTCGTCCCTATCAGGAGGGATGGTAGGATATGACGCCTGCTTTGCTGGGGTCGTAGCCGCCTGCACCACCAAACTCTACAGAGTGGGGTGCTTGGTCAAGTAGCAGGGGGTCGCTACTGGCTTGGCGGTATTTTCGTGGCAAAGACTTGCCCACTGCCGGGAGACTCACCGGAGCAGTCCAAGCCGCCGCCACCCTCCTCTGTAGAGCCATATAGAACGGCAGCACCGGGTCAGTTGGTGGACCTTGGTCGAGGATATCCGCAAGGTCATCCTGAAGAAAATCCCCTGGGGGAGCAGACCACCCCAAGTACTCAGTGACCCTAGACATAAGGCGCCGGTACGAGGAGTCGGCATGAGTGCCAGGCTCAGGCCTACAAAACTCCACCTCCGGAGAGGTGTCCAGACCACTGGCGTTGTGCAGGGACTGACGCAGGTCCTCAATTTGGCTATGGCCCGAGAGAATCTCATCTGGCACCGTATCAGGAACCATGCCATCATCAGAGCCCACATCCAGCTCTGAAATGTACTCAAGATGATGGTAAGAGGGCACAGAATGGGGAACAAAACCATGCTTGACCTTGGCCAGAGCCTTTCTAGGGGTATCCCCGTGCTACGGGGTACCACCGTCGCCACAGTCCCGAAAGGCGTCAATGTCGAGTGAATCAGTGTCAACGTCGAGCGCGGTGCCGACAGCATCGACGGCTTTGACACAGGCCTCGAGGGCGGAGTCCCGAGCGTGTCCTTTGACAGCCTGGGCGCCGATGACTTCTTCGGAGGCGGAGCCTCGAAAGAGTCCGTCGACGACCTCAGCGCCACAGGTGTCGACGTCTTCCTCGAAGACATCACAGGTGCACACGAGCGCGTCGAGGACCGGGACCTGGAACGGGTAGGACGGGTAGGACGAGAACAATTCCCCTTGTCCGAGCGGGACCTTTCCCGCGAATCGTGCCGACCACCCGAGCCCAAAGGCATACGAGCGGTGTCTCTCGACCGATCACGACCGACCCCCATTCGGAGGCGCGGACGGACCAGTGCCCTGCGATTCGAGAATCTCTTGCATTTTCTTACCAAAGGAAGCCCATTCCTCCGGCGTCGAATGCTTGGTGGGATAAGCGACCCGCCGACGGGCGGAGTCCTCGGATGAGGACGGGGAAGGCAACCAATGACGGCGCTTCCGGAAATGCCTCGAAGAGGCAGAGGAGTGGCGTGATCTACTCCGGGACAGAGACCCACTGGACTTCCGACGACGATGCAGAGTATCGTCCGTCGAAAGCCCCGCAGACCTAGACTTCCGTGGCTTGGACACCTTACCTACCGACAGTTTCTTCTTGCGCTCCCGCAAGGCTTTGGACGTAATCGACTGGCAGTCGACACAATCATCTGTGTCATGGGCCTCCCCGAGGCACCAGAGGCAGGCGTCGTGTGAGTCCGTCACCGACATCTTGGACCCACAGTCCCTGCACTTCTTAAAGCCCGGACACGGGGTGGAAGACGAGGTAGACATCACAAAGGATAACTTCACAAACGAACAGGTTCGAAGAACCGATAAAGAACAGACACTCCAAAGAGTCGAGGCGCACCGAGATCTCCGAAGCGAACATGTTCGCAGAAAAAACTGAACTGAGGCTACAGGGGTTGTGTGTCCTACTTATAACATCCAGTGACGTCGGCTGTCGGAGGAGGTCCTCGAGGGCGGCGTATCGACGCAGGACGCAGACGCCAAAAGATTTTCCAAAGCATGACAGCTATGGTGATTACTGTCATAGATATGGAATATGTCGGAGGACCCAATCCCCTCAAAAGTAAACTACTGAACAATATCCGCAGTACAATACAAATATGGATGGCTGGGGGACGCTGTTGGGCAGCCACCAAGATGGCAGCCTAGCTCTGAAGCTCTGTGACCCACAGAATATAATCCGCAATCAACGGCGGAATCCTTACAGTTGTGCCTCCAAGAGCGACACCTGAGTGCCCCTGCACACGGAGCACAAACTGAGAAAAAAACGCTGTCGGCAGTCCGACGGCTCCTGAGATACGACTGATAACGTTGCTGGGCCCGCCTCACGGGACACAGAGACGCGGTGGAGTCTCGGCGGCTCTGGGTGACGAGCGTGCAAACGGCGCTGTATCCTGCCGAAGTGCCCCCATCAGACCTGCTGCCAGCTCTGTAGCTGCTGCGAGGGAGAGAGGGATAGGACTGCTGATCTGCGCCCCTGGCCGGGACACCGCCTTCTCCGATGCCGCGCGCCTGTGCCAACGCCGGGCGGCAACGGTAGGTGTCTGCAAGGGGGAGGGTGTTGCCGCTGCCGTCTCCATCGCGGTCTCACCTGGCCGCCCCCCCCCCCGGGCCCATTACATCGCTGGTTGGGCCGCGGCTCGCCTCTCTCCCCGGGATCGCTTTCCACCTTATCCTGGCGCGGCGGCGGGCTGTGGCAGCCTGGGCCGGAGACCCGTAGTAACTGGAGCAACACTTGCCGCAGCTCGGCCCCCCACCTGCGGGGCCTGGCCCCGAGGGCTGCGCGTGCAGCTGCCCCCCCCTGCATATTGACTGCCTGCTCCTGTGCTCGGCAGTTAAAGGGCATATAAAAACTGAATTGGGGTGCACTGTGAAATTAAACTACACCTCATACGTGCTTCTGAGCATCGGAAGGAACTGCGGATGTGCGGGGCGCTGCAGGGGTGGCAGTCAAACCGCTACACCAGCACTTACAGATCAGAACTATAACACATCTTCATTTGGTGGGCCCTTCTACCCACCCCATCAACTGCACGCTGCCCAGTGAGCCCAAACACTATGTAAAGCGAAACGGGCTATACAGGGGGCCCCCTGACTCCTCCCAGCTCTCAACACCTACTGTTTCTGTGGCTGCTGTGAATAACTGGCTATACCCACCACTATACGGCCTCCTTGGCCAGCCTTGTCTGCGGCTTCCTCGCTATCACTGCCTGCCCACGGGCTGCCCACTCGCAACCAGCCGGGGTAATCACCTGAAGCACCGGGCTCACTTCCGACACGCCGCAACCACTTGCCTTCTACCATCTCCGCTCCAGAGCTGCAGTCCCCACCAACTCTGTCAGATTGAACGCTGCTCCACACCACAGCAATGTCCAATAGGTCACGAGGAACTGGCAAAATGGGCGCCATAGATAAATTCACCAAGGCAACGCCTAAGGCGGACCAAGCGTCGTCCTCCACGCCACAAGAAGATGGGGATATCCTGCCGAGCTCCCCACAGCCCGACTTAACATATGCTCCACTTTATTGTAGCCTTTTACTGTATATATGATCGTACCTATGTATATTTATAATCCTCTGCTTATACAGATTCGTGTTTTATGCATTTGTTTTCACTGACTCTTCCTTGCAGAGTCATCCCCTGTACATAGTTAGCCATGTGTAAATGCTTATACCTTGCTATGTGTAAACTGTATAAAATTATAAGATTAGCGCTCACTTGCCCCTGGGTTTGATGCGCTCTACAAATAAATAAAATACAAATACGCTGATGACACAGATAGTCTACAAAATACAAGACACACAGGAAGGAAACACAACCGTGGAAGACTGCCTACAAGAGCTCTACAGCTGGAACACTAATAGCCTCAAACTCGACCAGTGCAAAAGCGAAAATAATGATCACATCCAATAGCAGGGAAAACAATCACTAGATCCCATGGCCGACTGAAATGGGAACAGCACCGACTCCATCAACGATAGTAAAGAACCTGGGAGTTTTAATGGACAACGAACTAACACTTGAGGCACAAGTAAACGCTACAATCAAGAAATGTTTCTTCCTACTACACGCAGTAAAAACGATCCTACCATTCCTCTCTTTCACCCACAAAACACTCACCATCATTGCACTCATGTCCAGGGTAGACTACACCAACAGGCTATACCTAGCAATGGCAGAATGACAAACTTCAGCGCATCCAAAACGCTGCGGCCAGACTATTACTCAAACTACCGCAAAGATAACCCATTACCCCAACGCTGAAACTGCTACACTAGCTACTGATAAAACAGCAAATAGAGTTAAAAGCCATTTGTGCATAGCACACAGAGCAATCCATGGCCATGGAGCAGAGTTTGTAAAGGTGAAAACAACAGTCTACCATCCAACAGGACCACTCAGAGCAAGTAACGACATTAGCTTAGAACCAAAACCATACAATAAAAACATTTGGAGGATCATGCTTCTCTCACCTGGCAGCAACAACCTGGAATCACCCACCAAAAAACATGCATACCACCAATTCACAGAGGCAACCTAGGTAAGTAAGGTCCCCACACTGGTTGGGCTGGGAGGGAGCAGAATTCTCTAACCCAAACATTGCCAACCCCAATGTGGGGGAACACTAAGACATAACACTAGAGTAACACAGGAGGATAAGGTTTCCTTAACGTGCCTGCCAACTACGCCAAACACACAGGATACTCTTAGATGTTAAGCACAGAAACAACAAGACAAAGCAGTAAGAAGAAAAAAAAACGATAACCTAATTTTCAACTTTCAGCATACACTTCTCAAACAGAAACTCGCATAACCACCTCTCAGCACAGCAATCCGAACGCACTTCACCACATTGCAACAACAGACTAACACATAACCCTGGCACAACATCACATGGGAATTTGCACTGACCCAAGAATGCACTTAACTTCAGTTTGGTTTGCACCGTTCACTGAGCTTGACAATAGGACATCACAGCTCTCATTTTCCTATTGCCACTACATTCCCCTAACCACCACACTCTCTCCGTTCTTCACACACTCCTTTTCAGATCTACCTGAGCACCTGGGAATCACTACGGTGGTGAGGGTGCACAGTACAAATACCTTTAACATATTAGATTTTAAGTTTAATATGGAGTAATTTTGTATTACAAAAATATTGTATACTTTCTTTTAACATATTATAGGCCTACATTTAATGTAATTTTGAATATTACATTTTATGCAATTATTTATTTTTATGAGCAAAATTGTTATATTATGGTAATATTTTATGCTTTTAAGTGTGTGGGTTAAAGTTAAGATATTTGATTTTCAATCAATTTATTTATTTATTTTAGCATTTGTAGAGCGCACTACAGCCCACAGGCAACGAGGCGTTATAAGGAGTTTTTAAGAAGGCTTGCTTGAGGGTTACAGTAAGCGGCCCCAAAGGTCTGTTTAAATACATTCGCTTATGCACATTTGCATGGTTACATATGATAAAAATTGTTACAGTTGGTTACTAATCTTGTCTAGGGATATAGTCTCCTATACATAGTGAATACAGTAATAATGCATACCTACGGTGACAGGCTCTTTAAATGAAGAGCTTGGTTTTTAAGGCCTTGCGGAAGGCCGTGTGTGAGTCGATTAACCTCATCTAAGCTGGGAGGTTGTTCAAAAGGGTAGCCGCCATAGTGGGGAAGCTGGTGCCTCCAGCACGCACTCTCCGTGTGTGTGGAACAGTGATGCAGTTCGCATAGGCAGTCCTCGAGGGTCTAGAGACAGTTTGTCTAGTTATCCTCTGTGTCAGATAGGGAGGTGCTTGATCATGAAGGCACTTGTGTGTAAGGGCCAGAGTTTTGAAGATCACCCTTTCCTTGATGGGGAGCCAGTGTACCTCCCTCCTGATCCCCGAAATGTGTTCCTTGGGCGAGGTGCCTGTGGCAGACCTTAAGGCATTATTTTGGGCAATCTGGAGTTTGGCAAGGTTTTTTTGGGAGGTTCCAATGAACTGGACATTGCAGTAGTCTAATCTGGAGCAGATGATGGCTCTGGCTATTGAGATGCAGTTTTGCCGTGATAAGAAGGGCCTGATGGCATTGATGAGTTTGGAGTGATATGCTGCGGATGAGGCGATGGCATTTACCGGTCTGTCCATGGTGAGGCTGGGCTCGAGGTACTCGAGGTGTTTGAGAGACTCTGATGGGGATATTGTCCACTGTGAAGGATTGGTATTTAGTATCAAGTTTGCCCAGAGTGGATGGGGAGCTGACAAGCAGGAGTTCAGTCTTATCGCTGTTTAAACAGAGCCAGTTCTCAGCCATCCATGATTGAATAGTGGCACAGATGCTGTTGAGTGTTCCCAGGTCCTTGGTGTAGTCACCTGACAGGGGGATGAGAACCTGTGTTTCATCTGCATAGTTTGTATATGAGATGCCCAGGGAGTCTAGTATCCTGAAAAGAGGTCTCATGAAGAGGTTGTAGAGGGTGGGGGCTATGCAGGAGCCCTGTGGGACTCCACATTTGATGGGGCTTGGTGTTGCGTTGGCGGAGTCTGAGAAGACCTTCATTTTCCTCTCCTGAAGTAACAAGGAGATCCATTCACACACTTTGGTTGAGAAGTGTGCTGAGGTTGTGAGATGGTGGCATAGAGTTTTATGCTCGTCCAGATCGAAGGCCGTAGAGAGGTCTAGGAGCAGGAGGAGAGCTGGTTTGCCCGCGTCTCTTAGGTCATCTATTTGATTTTTTAGGTCAAGTAGTGCCGTCTCGGTGCTGTGTTGCAGTCGGAAGCCAGACTGGCTAAGCCCAAGGAGGTGGTTGTCTTCAATAAATTTTTGAACCTGCAGGTAGACTGCTTTGTCCAGAATATTTAACAGAAAGGGGACGGTAGTAACGGGGCGGTAGTTCCCTGGGAAAGATGGGTCGAGAGAGTTTTTTTTTTTAGGAAAGGTTTAACCCAGGCTTCCTTTACAGATCTTGGTACATGAGACGATTGAAATGATGCGATGACGGCTGTAATAATGGGAGCCAAAGCAGGCGCACAGTCTCTGATGATGTGGGGGGGGCAGGTATCTCCCTTGAATTTGGAGGGCTTAATGGATTTCATGAGTGCAATGACCTCAGATTCAGTCATGTTAGAGAATGCGAATTTCGGTATATGACTGGGCGCGTTTGGTGGTAGGGCTGGAGGAGCCGATGTGCGCTCAAGAAGAGCGGATAGTGCTTCTTGGTGGGCTAGAATTTAGAATGCAAGGTATCCAGTTTATGCAGCATGGCTGCTTGAATGTGGTTGCGCCAGGTCTCATCCTTGGTAATGGTGGATGGTGGAATGGAAGGTGATTCAAGTTCCCTGAATATGGCGAAGATTTCCTTAGAGTCAGAGTTGGCGTTGCTGATCCTAGTGTTGTAGGAGTTTGCCTTAGCCTGTGTGGTGGCTATTTTGTAGTCTTTGGATAGAGATTTGAAGGCAATTCTGTTAGACTCGGAGGGGTCCTTTTTCCATGTGGCCAGTAACAAGTTCTTGTGAAAACCAGGCATTGGAATGCTTAGTTATTTTTGCTTTTTTTGCGGTGAGGGGTGCGATGGCATCTACCGCTGTGGTTATCACTTGGCTGAATGTGTTAGCTAGGACGGTGGGATCATTAGGGAATGGGGGTTGCAATGCCGGGATGAGCAAAAGCGGGAGGAGAGAGTCATTTGTTCGTTTTTTGGAGCTCCTTGAGAGCCCTGCAGGAAGAAGGATGGATGGTCTTGTGGGTCCTGCTGAGGTGTCGATGTGAAAAGTGATGCAGAAATGGTCAGACCATGTTTATTTTGGTTAAAAAACAGCAAATACAGAAATTAATTTGTGTATACACTTTCACAATTTACATAATAAGAATGCAGAATAATACTTGGGTACAATTAAATTATTAAACTTTTAAAAAAGCATACATAATTTTCCTCCTACAACATGCTTGTTGCAAATATGACAGCACAGACAATCCAATCCTGGGAGAGACAGCCCATAATAAAAATAAACAGCAGCGCTGTTTGATTCGGATATCTTTTTTCAAATGCATTAATACAGTTTGTTACCTTAATGTTATTATTTCTGATGTATGCATGCTAAGTTTTTGTTGGTTTAACCTCAACTGTTGCATATATTTTTTTTAAAAGAACTTCTGGAATAATGTCAATTATTTTACAGTTACATGATTGAATGATTTTTAGCGTATGTTGTAATACTGGAGTGTGTTGCAAGTGCATATAGTATAAGTGTGTGTATGTTTGTCAGTGTGCGCGGTCGAAGTGTGCATGCCGCAAAAACACTTGTTACAGGACTGTGCATTATAGGAGCACGTGTTTGTGTGCGTTATAAAAGCATGTGTCAGATTGTTGTGTTATTGGTGCATGTGCCATAGGAGTGGGTGTTGTACATCCACGTGTCGTAGGTGCACGTTATATGTGTATGTGTTCTAGAAAAATGTGCCACGAGCGTGGGTGATAAAGGCGTGTTTTAAGAGTGAAATAGGTGCACGTGCTACAGGAGTACACTTTATAAGTAGGAGTGTCGTCATAGGAGCGTTTTTTGTCAGAGCACATGTCACAGGGGTGCGTGAGGTAGGAGCACATGTTGTATGCGTGCATGCTATATAAGCATGTCGCAAGACTGTATTGTAAGAGGGTACATGGTAAGTGTTTTATTAGTGTTCATATACACCGTGTTAATATCACAAATGTACATGTAGGGTTTTAATATAAAATGTACATCCATTCTGCTCATGCATTGTATCCCTCCTAAGGTGTACATTTCCGAATGAAAAGTGCACATTTATTCCATCACTTTAAAACTGACATCAAAGGCAGCTCTCAATAGCCTTTGATGCAAGTTTTTAGATAATTGTGTAATGTATGAACTGTAATTTGGAACTTTACATTGGCCACCTCGTTGGAATATTACTGTATAAAACAAAGGAGTCTCAATGAGAGATAAGGACTTAAAAGATGTACAAGATTATGGTTATAACTTGATCATTTGATCCAGAACCCAGATTTGTGTGCGATTCCTAGAAGAAATCACTTTACGCTGATCCATCCTGAACATGCTTTTTTCTAGAGCCCCCTGAACTGTTGAAAACTTGAATAAAAGAAATGTATCAACTTCCAAACTTCTAAGTCTTATTTGTCACTGCTCGGCCCAACAAAAAACATATAACCTTCTACAGACAGTTTAGTACTTGCTCCAGTTGATGTAATGTAAACTTTGTATGAATGTTCTATTTGAAATGATGCACAGAAGGTTAGGTTCCCCTGAGTTTCAATAGTAGACTCATGACAATTTTGACTAATAGTTAACTGGTCAGGTGCCCAAAGTGCAGAAGGCGTGCTGTGTGTCAGGCAGAAGCATCTACTCTGTGCCCCAAAATCTGGTGCAGCTCTGTGTTGGTATTCGTACTGTCCTGTAGGTGGAGGTAAGGCAATAGCAATCAGGGTATGGTTAAACACCGTCAACTTGACCCTCTTCATAACCTACCAGACTGGCCATCTGATCATACTCCTCTTTGGTCAGTGTTAAACGGTCCTGCAAGTTCTTCATTCTATTGTAAATCAGCTGTGTCTGCCTCTTTTTAAGACTCTGTGCATAGTCAACATCAAAACATTTATTAGGCACACAAAAAAACAGTAGCATGATGGTGCAGATGTAGCTTTCATCTAACCCAAAAGTTAGGTCCTGGTTACCAACACAAAAAGCTGCTTAGACAGGTGGTTAGAGTTCATAATTGGTTGGGCTTCTGGTGTTTCTTTTGAAATCTTCTTTCACAAAGGCAAGGGGTTCCACCCCCACCCGCTGACCTCCCCCCCCCCCCCCACCACCACCACCACCACCACAGGTTAGCCAAGCAAAGGTTAAAATGGTGTGAAATCTATACCCTTTTTTGGTACCTCACTGTAGGCAAAAAGCAAACATGGAAAGCGATGCCACTTTCTACTCGGGGGCTATTCAAGAGAACCCATTCTACTCTTCAGCTTCTTGTATATGTGTTCAACCAAACCAGCATTTTGTGTGTGTTAAGTGGTGGAGAACTTGAAAGTAACCCTGCATTCTGCCCACCTTGCCTTCAAGTATGTAGACAAAGTTGAACACATCTCTGTTAAAGATCAATATAAGGGCTATGGCAACTACAGGATACAATATCAAGCCCCACCTTCTCCAAAGGTCCATAACTACTAGCAGTGATTCGGGGTACTTTTTCAGGTTTTCCATCTAAGCCCCCATCTAGGGCTAGTGGACGTGCGAACCCAATGCCTCCAATGTTTTCTTCACTTAAAGTTGCATTGGAACTCTGAGAAAACTGAAGTAGGAAGGCCCTGTGCTTCAGGGGTATCATCAGCTTCCGATAGACCCCTCACTAAGGTCCCACAGTTTCAGTGTACAATATTCTGCCTTTCCAAGAAATCCTAGGATTCAGAGTTTCTCAAGTTGGCAATGGGCCTTAAACCCTCAAGAGATGGACACACATGATGGTCCTTGAAATGGTCTTGTTGGGAAAGACTCTCTCAGTGATAGATTCTTTCAACACTTGGGCCTTCCCTCAAGTTTGATAAATCAACTTCCCCAGGCAACTCTCTCTCAGAAGGGATTCCTTCTGCAGGCCCTGTTATGTTGCTCTGTGGCTTTTGCTACAGGAACAGATTCCTTAGCAGTTTGTCTCTTGCGATGAGTCCTGGTGACTGAGCTGCATTTAAGTCTCATACAGTTAACATGCTTTCGCATAATCGAACTGGACTTGGTCTCAACATGCAGAATGCAACCATCTAATTTGCTGAGTAAATTGGCAAGCTCATCGGATCCTGCATGGCCATAGATTCAAGCTACCTTTTCACCAATCTAGAGAATATATTTTGTATACGTTTATGTAGGATTTCATCAGTAAAACATCACTACCACATAGAAACATAAAAAAAACACAAATTGAAATAAGACATCAATACAAATAATATACAACCATGAACTCACCCTTTTTCAGTGCTAGTTTAACAAAAGCACCAAGTGCATGTTTAAATTCCACCATCAAAAATAACTCTAAAGCTGATAAGTGGGACATGATGCCCCATTTCAAAAGCACTGATCTCAACCACATCCTCTAATGTATACATTTTGTACAAACATTCAAGAACTACGAGATATTTCCCATGCCTCTGAAACTACAATTAAAATAACAGCCATTACTGTAATTCCTTTAGCTTCTGGTTCTTACACCTAGTCGTAAGGTACTCAAATGGATGTGATTAATTTGCAAAGCAAAGGCTCTTTCCCAATCCTCGAGCAGCAAATCTTTGTCAAATGCAAATTTTCCTTTTTACCTCCACTAGTTATAAGCGCCAGAACTAGGGAGGGAACTAGGAATGCTACTGTTAGGCAAGATTGTATGCAGTACCCTTTGGGTGCACTACAACAAACCCGACCTGGCAATAGGAACCCAACCTTTGGTATAAGCTTATACTACACAGGTAACGTGTTGAACAGCCAGGCTTATCTCAAGCAGGGTAAATGTGAGCTGTAGGGGAGTTACACAGATTCACAGTGACAAGTATTCAAATAAACACTTACACACAAGGTTTCTTTAATAAACAATTATTAATTTATTTATCAGATAGAATAAGCCTTCTTCAGAAGGGGGCAATATAACCGTAATACTCAAATACACTTCAAAAATACACTCTTAATATTTCTAAATCAGTAAGTACCCTTTTGGGATGGCCCACAGACACTACCTACATCCTCGGGTAACTTCAATAATTGTGGTGCTGGGGACATTAATCTATCACTGTTGCATTTAGAATCAGAGTTCAGAGTTTGTCAAAGAGAAAGGTTATCATGACAACAAGAGATCTCACAAATATTTCTCAAAGCAGATAAGTACTTTTGTAAACCCCCCCAATGCAAAGTTAGTTAACCCTTTCCTGGAAGGAAGACCAAACACATTCACAGAGGGAAGAAGAGTCATTCAGGGAGCCAGGCTAAGCCAAAGTCAATTAAGCAAAAGTCAAGGTGAAACTGAAGCACTTCTCAGAGGTAGGTACAAGTCTTGCACAATGTTTTAAAAGTCTTTGTAGATAGCAGAATTCAAAGTAGGGCCAAAAGCCGTTTAGGCTTGTGAGGTAAAGAAGCTGAAAGCAACTCTACAAATGCAACTCAGCAAGTCTTCAACGAGGACAAGTCGCTACACAACAAGAGGTACATTCTCTTTGACTGTACAGTACCTTTAGGTTGAAGAAAAGTGCAGCAGATGACTTCTGTTCATGTGCAGCTCTGCAGATCCTGGTGTTCCTGGGCCTCAGTCGTGGGGACAAGAGGGAAGACTTCTTGGGACTCCTGCACTGCAATGGGACGGTCACCGACCGCAACGGCAATCATCAAACAAATGGCACTTCGGTGTTTCAGCTCCTCGCGTCTACTGCAAATAGCAACACCGCGGTTTCTGGCCGTCGAGATGGACTTTCCTTGCATCTGGGGTCCAGCACTCTGTTGAGGTGGCTCAGGCTCTGTCAGTCCTGCTTCCTGGGAGTCCGGAGGATCTTCCTGGAGCTCTTGGCCAGCTTAAAAGCAACAAACACAATCTGGTGTTCCTCTCCCTGCCGTTTTTGTTTCCAGCAGCAACTCTGTGGAAATTCAACCAGCTCAAGAGTAAATCTCAAGAAGGACCTTTCCACAAAGAAACCGCAAAAAAAGACGTGGGCCATTTTGACAAAAATGGCACCTTTGGGTGCTTTACTGCAGCTGCGAACGCAGCCTGTGGTAAATGCACACCACGGTAGTTAAAAGTAAACCACTGCCACCAGCCATTCAGTGAGGAAAGGGTAACAAAAATGTTACATGAGAAGCTAGACAAAGGGGATACTAAGTAACCCCTCCAGCACCCTATTGTAAGATAGTGTGTGCTGGGTCTAGAAAGTTACAATTGTAAGCAAAGTCAATTTCACTTTACTGCTCTTTGGAAACAGTATTTTATCTTACACCTTTGGGAGATCTGAAAGACTTCCCTGTGCCACTGCACTGAAGGTGCTGTGTGACACAATGTAAAAGATGATGCCTATGGAGTTTGTCAGATTCCATAACCAAAAGAAACAGTTCATAAACCACATTAAAATACACAAGAGACTGGGAAAAAAGGGTCTCACTATCTCCAGGTAAAAGAAATCAAGTCCTCAAAACCAAGCAAAGTTGCTGGGGGTCTTTAAGGTAGAGAGAATTAGCACATTTCTGAGAATACTCCCCAACAGCTACATACTCTCACCAATCCTCTCCTGGATTTAATCCACTGAAATCACCCATACCCATTATTCCCTAGCTAATCGGCCACCTAATTTATGAAATGATCTCCCATTGGCTCTAGGGAAGGCAAATAACTGCTTTTCTTTAAATCTGAAGATTATTTTGTTATAGTCATAGGGGTTCAGCCAACAGATTTGTGCCCCGAGTTGTAATTCAGTCTATGCGTGGTGACCTTGTTTGTCCACGCGTCGTCGGGTTCTGTCGCGTGAAGGAGGGTTGGGAGATTCTCTTTGGGTACTCATCCTGTTGCTCCCGGAACATCCTGCCCATCAATGCTTTATTCTACAACGTTCAGGTACTTAAGGCCTTAACTAGGACATTGGGAATTAGAAGGTTTTCTGAATGCACATTCTGATCTAGTCTTTTGTCCCTTCTGCCTCGGGTCCTAAAGTAGCTGTCCCGGAAGGGTTATCACTTTTCCTGTGGGCTACTGTGATGTTGGCAATGCCTTATGAAGGGACAGGGCCGCCTAGTCCTTGTCCTACCATTTCTCTGCATGTGTTTTTTCTATGTTTTCTGCCACTGAGGTCCAGCCTGGACCTCTGGCAGTGCAGCTCTTCATGTTTTCCTTTTGGTGCACACCACCAGTGCTCCAGATAAGATTTTGAAGCAGGAGCATTTTACTCCCAATTTTTTAAAGTTGGGAGTAAAATGCATTTTTAGGGAGAGAAAATGTAAGTCCAATTCTCAACAGGAGTATTTTATAAGCGAGTAAACTGGGAATCGGAAATGTTTTTGTAATGATGATTTCTTTGCACCTAGTGATTCATACGCATCAAAAGATGCATGTTTACGTCTTCCGATCAGGCTGCAATAATAGCAGTAGTACTACTTGGCACTGCTGGTCCAAACATATCCATGGATTACAAGGTCATTTGTGTCTGTTTCCCTATTTTTGGGAGTATGTGCCTATTTTTAGGGAGTAAAAGTGGCAGATACAACCCTTATCTGTAGGCCAGCTCATGGGATACGCTTATGGCACCCAGGGGTTGGGGTACATCCTGGGTATCACCTATCATACCCTGGCTTGGCTGACCTCTTTCCTCTCCGATCGACCCTCCCATGTCCAACTTGGGTCCTTCCTCTCCTCTATCTCTACCTGTGGTGTTCCCCAGGAGTCTAGCCTCTCTCCCCGGCTGGTGAACCAATACCTGGCACTTCTTGCCCACCGCATTGCTGCTCTTTGCACCAACTTTCAGTGCTATGCGGATGACAACTCATTTTCAGGCTCCCTTCTGCCACTTCTTCTCCTCCTCCTCTCATCTCTAACTGACTGTCCAGGAGTAGTGTGCCGCCAAGGATCTCTGCCTTAATGCCAATAAGACCGAGATTCTAATCGGCACACCTACTCCCTCCTTTCGGTCACTCTCTGGCCGGCCTCTCTTGGCCCTCTTCCTTCTCCCACCTGTGAGGCTAAAACCCTCAGGGTCATCTTCGACTCCATACTCTCCTTCTCTGCTCACATCTTTGACGTCTCTAAGAAGTCACACTACCAGCTGCACTTCCTCAGAGGTATTCTTCCTTTCCTCTCCTTCCCCCAGAAACTCAGTGTCTCCAGAGCTCTGGTTCTCTCTAGGCTGGACTACTGCAACAACCGCTTTATAAATCTGCCTGCTTCTAATCTCCGCCTCATCCAGAACAGCACTGAGAGACTGGTCCTTGGCCTGAACCCCAGGGATCGTATCTCTCCAGGACTGAAATCTCTGCACTGGCTCCCAGTGGTTGCGAGGATTAAGTTCAAAACCCTCTGCATTGTCCACAAGGCCTTCTGGGGCCTGGGGCCTCAATACCTCTCTCTCCCTAAATATCTTACTTCCTGAGCTCTTCGCGCATCCGCTTCCAACTCCCTCGGGGTCAGTCGCTTCTCCAAGCAACGAGTTGGTGGTAGATCTTTCTTCGGCTGGGGCCTCCCTCTGGAGCAGCATCCCTGAAACTTAAGGAGAACCATCTCCGGTTCCGAAAGCACTTCAAAACCTTCCTCTTTGCTTCTGCTTTCTCTCCTCCTCTCTCCTGCTGAACTCTTGGCTGAATCTACACTAGTCACCTGGCTACCCTCTGATCTCGGGCCCAGGTCCCCTCCCCCACCAGTTGCAGTCCTGCAATGCCTCCCTGGCAACCCAGCACTTTCCACCAGCTGGCTGCACATTTTACCTATTGCTTTTATTTAGTCTATTTATTTTACTGTCTATCCATTGTACTGCACTGCCCCCTCCCCCTTACCCCAGCACTTTCCCCTTCCCCTGCACTTGCGCAATCTCAATGTCACTTTGCTAAGAAAGATTGTTGCCTCTGTCTTCCCACTGTTCCCCCTCCCTTCCCTCTTTGCGCCTTGAAACACTTCAGTATAGGCGTGTTATAGATATCATACCCCTTATTTGTGTTTGTGGGCACCTGTGTGTTGCCCACAGAGCACGGTATGGGCTGTGGCAGCTATATGCTGACTTCGGAGTAGCTCTGAAAGTCCTCCATTTTTGGGACACCCAGGCCCTGCCATAGGAATCAATGGATTCCTGATAGAAGGCAAGATGGCCACTGTGGCCTCTTGGTTTCCATTGCCTTTTACCTTGTTTCCCAAAGTCCTGGGAAGCCCTGGCTCTGTCCCTTCCGCCTGAGTGGCTGTTGGGTTGAAACACCAAAAATGTCTGTTCCCTTTCCTACCATATATGGCTCTGAGGCTGCCAACTGTCAGACTGACTGGAGATTTCCCAGAGGCTCACATTCTGTGTTATGGGTGTCTGGTTTCTGTGTGTGACTGAAACTGACATGAATGCAGTGTAGTGTATAGTGTGCTGAAAGGCTGGGTACTGGCTGGGTACTTGCCCCAATCCACATTCTTTGTTATGGGTGTCTGGTTGGAGTGAATGGCCTGAATGTCCTGCGTGTTTGGTTGAGTGAGCTTGTCTCAGCCTGAGTGAATGGGAACCGATGAGTATAACAGGGGACCTCTCACTCAACAATTTGTTCAGAAGCTGAAGCAAGAAGAAGCTGTTGCTTGAAGCCCAGCTGGAGGAGGAGTCTGCTGCTGCATTTTCTTTGGGTAATCTGAATGCTGCAGTGTTCTTCCAAGGATAAACCCAGAGAGGACCTGCAAAGGGGACCTCTCTCAGAGCTATGAGGGACCATTGTGCAGCTTGCTACTCTTCATCCAAAGTGCCTTGGAAGCCAGTCCTGTGTGCCTGCCGTCTGGAGAAGGGGTCTACATAAATCCTGAAGGGGAGTGCCAGGACACCTCGAGTCGAAGTCCATTGGTATCACCCAGGGTTCAGAGGTGCGTTTCGTTACCGCTGGAAGCTGTCTACTGCCCAGAAGAGGGGGTACACTGGCATAGTGCTGGACACCCAGAGCTGTGAAAGTTCCAAACTGCCCAAGAACATTTCAAGGGATATACTTGTCATCATTACTGTCCACCGGTGGGTTTCCCGCCACCAGAAGCCAACAAAAACGTCCAGAGGGTCCATAATGGGTGAGGGTCCATGGTCCACTCCAGTGGTCGAGTCCAGGTTGCCAGAAGCCGTCCAGGGGTCTGTGCTGCGGCCGCAGCACCAAAGAATGGAAAGTTGGAAAAGGAACAAGTTACTTAGCTGTTACCAGCATAGGTCTGGCATGGATTCACATGCTCATGAATATTCCCCGTCAGGCCGGGAATACTCGGTAAAAGAAAAAACAGTTTCACTTACAAACTGTATTTCTCCTCTAAACCAATCACTAAACTCTGGGTCATACTGCCACCAGCCAATGACTGCCCTCTTCCTAAGCCCCTCCTTTGGCAGCCATCTTCAGATTTGGGAAGCATGTAAAGTGGCAGTATGACCAGGAAGAGCTGCAGGAGGGAGGGTTTGAATGAATCCTTTCCAGACCCATGCTGGAGAACAACAGTTACAGGTAAGTAACTTGTTCCTTCTCCAGCATTGGGTCTGGCATGGATTCACATGGTCATGAATAAAGAATACATAGCAGTACACACATGCATAACCACGGGAGGTGGCAAAGGCTCAACATTAAGCATCACATCAAACTCTACATTAAGCAAATCTTACCTCCTCACCAGGCTCACCTTAGGCAAACAGGTTGCGCAGCACTGCTTGGCCGACCCTGGACTCCTCCCTGGAATCCCGATCGACGCAGTAGAATTTCGTGAAGGTGTGCGTCGACCTCCACGTAGCAGCCCTGCAGATGTCCAGCAAGGGCACACCAGATAGGAACGCCGTGGTAGCTGCGATCGCTCTGGTGGAATGGGCTCTCGGACGGCCAGGCAGCGGTCGGTTTGCCAACCGATGACATTACATGATACAGCAGGAGAGCCATCTGGAAATGGAAGCCTTCGAGAGAGCCTTCTCCTGATTGACAGGTCCAAAGTTCACAAAGCGTTGACGTCTTCCGAAAACCCTTTGTGCGGTCCACGTAGAACTTCAGCGCTCTAGCCACATCCAGCGAGTGCAAAGTCCTTTCAGCCGGCGACGAAGGCGACGGGAAGAAAACAGGCAACACCAAGGGTTCGTTGAGGTGGAAGTTCGACGGCACCTTGGGCATGAAGGAGGGGTGCGTCCTGAGCACTACCCTCGTGTCGTGAAAAGTCAAGTACGGGGCCTTGCAGGAAAGGGCCTGGATCTCTCCCACCCGTCGTGCGGAGGTGATGGCCACAAGAAACGCTGTTTTCCAGAACAAGAACTTCAACGGAGCCGAGTGCAGAGGCTCGAACGGAGGTCCCATGAGCTTGGTCAGCACCACGTTGAGCTCCCACGCCGGGGCCGGAGCCTTCACCGGCGGGAACGATCTGAACAGTCCCTTCATGAACTCTTTCACCAGACGATGAGACCACAAAGACGTCCGCGCCGTGGTTCTGGTGTATCGGGAGATCGCAGCAAGATGAATCTTGATGGACGCGTGCGCCAGTCCAGCTTTGGCCAGCGTCAGTAGGTACGGCAGTACTTGGGGAGCCGTAATCCGCAGAGGGTTAATCTTCTGAGCATGGCACCAGACAGAGAACCTCTTCCATTTGTGTCCGTAGCATTTTAGAGTTGAGGACGCCCTGGCCTTTGCAAGAACCTTTCTGCAGTCGGCCGGTATGTCGTATCCTCCAAACTCTAACGCTGCAGGAGCCAGGCCTGCAAGTTCAGCGACTTCGGGTCGTGATGGAGGATGGCGCCTCCTTCCCTGGAGAGAAGATCCACGTCCACTGGCAGCTTGATTGACGGGGACGCTGACAAGTCCAGAAGGTCCGGGAACCATATCTGCCTCGGCCACGCAGGTGCAACGAGGATCATCATGCACCGTGACCTCTTGAGCTGGTTGATGAGCCAGATCAGCAATGGCAATGGAAGGAACGTGTATAGAATCAGGCCCTCTCAGGGGAACGAGAAAGCATCGCCCATGCTCCTCGGCTGGGGAAACCTGCTGGAGAACCTCCGGCACTTGGAGTTCGTCGCCGTCGCGAACAGATCGGTCTGGGGTGTGCCCCACCGTCGGAAGAGGCGGTCCACTAGATCCTGTCGTAGTTCCCACTCGTGGCACGAGCGCAGCTCCCTGCTGAGTGAGTCGCCGATGGTGTTTTTTTAATCCCTGCCAGATGAAACGGCACCAGAAACATCCCTTGGGCGACGGCCCAATGCCACAGATCCTGCGCCTCCCTGGACACGGCTGGGGACCTGGTTCCGCCCTGTTTCCTGATGTAGAACATGGTGGTGGTGTTGTCGGTGAAGATCCTCACCACCTTGCCCTTGAGGGACGGAAGGAAGGACCTGAGGGCCCAAAACACTGCACGGAGCTCTAGGACGTTGATATGGAGGGACTTCTCCGTCGGGAGCCAAAGGCCTCTCGCGTGCAGATTTTCAGTGTGCGCTCCCCACCCTTCTAGGGAGGCATCCGTGGTCACTGTCTCCTGGTGGCCGGGGGTCTGGAAGTCCATGCCGCCGTCAGATGTGCGCGGGTGCCCCACCACCGGATCACTCGCTGGAAACTCTCGTCGAGTGTGATCCTCTCCTCGAAGCTGCCCGTCGTCTGGATCCAGCGCGCGTCCAGGAACTCCTGCAACGGGCGCATCCAGAGCCTGCACAGGGGGATGAGGTAAATGCAAGAAGACATCATTCCGAGGAGGGACTTGATGGACCTCACTCTGGCCGCATCCGCAACCAGCATCCGCTGCACCTTGCCCAAAATGGCCCTCGTCCTTTCCTCCGACGGAGAGGCCAGAAGTAACACTGTGTCGAGCTTCGCTCCCAGAAACAGTGCATCTTGCGCGGGCACCAGGTGGGACTTGGCGTAGTTTATGGAGAATCCCAGGTCCGTGAGAAGTTGGACGGTCCTTGCCGTGTGCTCCACGGCGAGCTCCTTCGTCTTGGCTCGGATGAGCCAGTCGTCCAGGTAGGGGTAGACGTGGATCCCCTCTCGGCGCAGCTGCGCCGCCACCGGTGCGAGGCACTTGGTGAACACCCTGGGTGCTGACCTCAGTCCGAAGGGAAGGGCTCTGAACTGATAGTGACGCCCTTGGACCACGAACCTGAGAAACTTTCGGTGTCCCTTTAGGATGGGAACATGGAAGTAGGCATTCTCCAAATCCAACGACGACAGGAAATCGCCCTCCTCCAGCTGACCCAGGACGTGTTGGAGGGTGACCATCCGGAACTTCTGTGCCTTGATGAATTTGTTCAGTCGTCGTAGGTCCAGGATGGGACGCCATCCTCCCGTCTTCTTCTTCACAAGGAAGTATCTTGAGTAAACTCCGGAGCCCCGAAGCCTCTTTGGGACGAGCTCGATGGCGCCCTTCTTGAGCATCGCCTTTACCTCCAAGAGAAGTTGAGGGACGTGATGTTCTTTCCTGGCCACAGGGGGGACGCGCGGGCACCTCTTTAGAAACTCGAGCGCGTGACCCTGGGCTAGGGCATCCAGCACCCAACGGTCGGTGGAGATGGACTCCCACACGCTGACGAAGCTCGCCAGCCGGCCTCCCACCGGGGTGCTTCGGTGGGGGCCCGACCCCAAGGCCGGTTCAGTCCTGCTTCGACGAGGCTTTGCCGCCTTGACCTCCTTGGCGACGACGGCGGGGTCCGCCTGACTTGCCTCGTCCCCTGTAAGCTTCCTGCGATGACGAACGGGCCGCTTGACGGTACGCGGAAAATCCGCCGCCGGAACCTTTGGAGGCACCCTGTTTGCCTCCGCCGCTCCGAAAGGGCGGCCGCCGTTGCTGGAGAACCCCAAGAGCCCGGGCTGTCTCCATGTCTGCCTTGATGGCTTGAAGGGAATCGTCCACTGTTTTCCCAAACAGGTTGTTTCCGTCGAACGGCATGTCCAAGACTCTGGTCTGCACGTCCTGACGGAAGTCAGTAGCCTTGAGCCATCCACGCCGCCTAAGGCACACGCCGTTGCCCAACTGGTGAAATCCAGTGTCAGCGATGTCAGTCGCAATCGTAATGGCGTGGTCCGACGCCACCTCTCCTTCCTGCAAGATCTCTAGGGCATCCGCCCTCTTGTTGTCCGGTAGGAAGTCCAGCAGGGGGGCCATTTTGTACCACAACTCCCTGTCGTAGCGGGCTAAGATAGCCAAGGCGTTGGCCGCCTTAATCGTCGTCGCTGCAGACGAGATGACCCTGCGTCCCATCGTATCCAATTTCTTTCCCTCGCCGTCCGGCGGGGAAGTCGATGTAGAGGCCGCGCCCCCCACCCGCTTTCTTCCTGGCCGCCGCGGAGACGACGGAGTCTGGGGGCGGCTGTGCCCGAAGGCACAAGGGGGCCGTGTCCGGGACCCGGTACTTCTTCTCGTACCGATCCCTTCTAGCCGGCGTCGTGGATGGGTTCTTGAGGAGGGCGAGGCCCTCATCCCAAATATCGTCCAGTAGAGGCACGGAGAGGACCGTCTTCCTCTTGGCCTCGCGCCGTTGATAAAGGAAACCTTCCTTCTCTTCCGGGCAGAGCGGTTCCTCCGCTGGTGGTAACGGCAGTCTCGTACTTATCTCCGAGCATAAGGACTGTATAGCCAACAAAATGGCCGCCGAGTTGTCTTGCGGCGCTGGTTGAGGGGAATCCGACGGGCGGTCAGGGGCCCTGTCGGCACCCTCGACGTTATCGTCGTCTCCTACGTCGGGATCCCTCCCGACGGGCTGGTCTTCTTCCACGCCAACGCTGTGGCTTAAGAATTCGATCAGCTCTTCCTCAGAGGTTGAGGCCGAATCCACGACGACCTCCTGCCCCCTCTTTTTCTTCTCCGTCGGAAGTTTCATGGGGGTCCTGTCGATGGGCATAAAGGAGGACTCCCTCTGTGGTGGCAGGGAGACTCTGAGCCCCGAGGTCGCCACCACTGGTGTAGCCTCCACAGGCTGAGCCAGGGCCGCCGCGACTGTCTCGATAGAGGCCTTGGCCGGATGGATTAAGGCTTTCACCACATTAGGTGCGCTCACCGCCTTCTCCTTGGGGGGAGGGATACTGCCTCGTTCTCCCTCCGATGGGGCCTTCAAGCTCGACCGGGGCCTCTCCAGGAGCTTCGCCGGGTGCTTGGCCTTCCTCTTACCCGAACCAGAGCGTTGGCTCTTGGTTGATGGTGCCGGGGAGGATGCGCCCTGCCTGGCGCCCGTAGAGCCCGATTGTTCGGCGCTCCCGGTGCCAGCGGACTTCCGGTGCTTGGCTTTGTGTTGGACCTCCGTCGCCGGGGCGTCCTAAAAGGTCTTAGAAGACCGCTCGGATTTCTTCTTCTCGCCTGACGGGCTCTTCCCTTCCAGCCAGTTGGCGAGACGTTGATGGCGGTCCATCATGGTCCGCTCCGACATATTGCCGCAAAACGCACAGTCCTTCTCCACGGGCGTCTTGTCCTCATGTAGGCAGTAAAGACAAAAGGAGTGTTCGTCCTCCTTTAAGACATTCTGAAGCTGGCATCCAGGGCAGACCCTGAACAGCTTTCCGGGCGTCGAGCTTCCCTTCTCCTGGGCCATGTCCGAGATGGGCCTCAGAAACTTCTGGAGTCCTCCAAAAGCGTGGCTCGACGAAATCTTCACCCTTGAGGGCGTAGACGAATCTGACACGGGTCCCCGTAGATCGGATGAAGAAATGGTGGAGTTTGAGGCTCTTTTTGACCGAAAAATCGAAGTTTTTGAGAAACAAACGTGAAAAATAGCACTAACGCTCGAGAGCAATAGCACGAGGATCCCAACACTTGAACGTGCGGTAAAAATCTGAAGATGGCTCCCAGAGGCGGGGCTTAGGTAGAGGGCAGTCATTGGCTGTGGTCAGTATGACGCAGAGATCAGTGATTGGTTACTACTACGAAAGACAGATCAGAAACGAAACTGATACTGTTTTTTTCTTTACCGAAGATTCCCAGCCTGACGACGGGGAATATTCATGAGCATGTGAATCCATGCCAGACCCCATGCTGGAGAATAAAGACATAGCAGTACAACATTACACAACCACGGGAGGTTGCAAGGCTCAACAGTAGTAATTACTCTTCCTTCCAGAACAGGCTCACCTTCATGCGAACCGGTTGCATGATTTAGGGAGTTACTCACAGAAATGGGAGTCCTTATCCCATAAGGTGATTCTCTCCCTGCGAGGTCCCACTTGCCCAGAACCATAGTGAGAGTCTTGCAGGGCAGGCTCTCCTCCATATCCTCAAAAGGGGAGGCTCCCCCATGGAGAGAAGGGACGAATGCCTTAGATTTGTCACAGTGCCTAAAGACAAGCTGGTGGCAGCAGTTACATTTTTACTGTGTTTGCATTATTTTTGGCGTGCACATTCCCGTTTACCGCAAATGGCTACTAAATGCGTCTAGTACCTGAAAATGGCTGTGCCACGAGACTTAAGCTTGTTCTTTGCCCAGATGTAATTTGGCAATCATTGTCTATGATGCATGGGTATTTATCGCACTCCATCTCAATGGAATATAACCTGGTCTTCGGTCCCCCAAGGGCTGTAACCTACAGAGCTTTGAGGCCATACCAATGGCACTAGGTGCTATACAAATGACATTACGTTACATATTGTAGTTTGGCTTTCTTCCTGCCTTCTCAGGTCAGGAAAGTCCTTATAAGGCCATGCACTTACCTGGGAAAGCCGATGTTATTGCAGGCTAGTGAGCCTTTGTGTACATTCTTGAGCAGGCTGCTTAGGCTCAGGTTCAAGTTTCCTTAATCTTAATTCTCTTCTACCACCTCTACAATCTGGATTCCATCGTTCTCCTTCTACTGAGACAGCTTTTTTGCATGCCTCCAACTCTCTTGTCTCTGCTCTTCATTCTAATATTTCTTTTTTTCACACTATTGTGCACTCCACTGTATCAACTTTCTGCTGTCCAAGACTGGATGTCTTCTAATTTTCTACATCTCAATCCTTCTAAGACTGAAGTTCATTTTTTTTACGGCTTTAACTATTCAGTCTACTCTTCCTCCTAGGGCTCTTTTTTCCTCCTTTTCCTCTTCTGCATGCAATTTGGGAGTCATCTTTGATCCCTCGCTTTTCTTTAAACTGCATATCTTTTTTATATCATTCAAATTCTATTGAAAATAAGAGCATAGAACAGTACACAGCTCTGTAGGCTCAAGCATTTCATCAAATACAGAGGTTTAGAGCAACATCAATGAACATATCCTTGAGTATCATAAAAACAGTGACTATCAAGTTAAACAAAACATCCATCCATTACAGTACAGAAAAAAGAAAAGGAGAAGAAAAAGAGAAAAAAAAGAAAAATAAATCGCTCATATCAAAACATATTAAACCCAGCACTGGGGAGAAAAAATTATGCGCATCATAATAGCGTGAACAAAATCATATGATGTGGCTTATGGTGGAGACCAGGGATGTCGTTTTGAGCTACAAACTGAACGAAAGGGTCCCATTGAGCCAAAAATGTGGGCATTTCCCTTTCAGAGGAGCTTCAATTTTACACATAGCTGTTATAAACCACAATTTAACCCACCACTCTGTAATATCTGGTGCAGTAGGAGACCTCCAATTCCGTGCTAATACAATTCTAGGCGCAACTAGGAAGTGTGAGTAACCTGGCTAACTTGGCAGACAATTTATAATGCCCTTCAGGGTCTTCATCTGCCAGGAGCAATGTCAAAGGTGCCATAGGGAGGTCCACTCCTGTATCCTCTTTAATTTGAGCCAAGATCTCCTTCCAATACAGCTGAATGACAACACAAGACCACCAAATGTGATAGAGGTTCCGGGAGGCCTGCACACATCTCCAGCAACAATCTGGTATAGCCAGGCTCATCTTATGGTGCTGTGAGGGGGTGCAATACCATCTAAACAGCAACTGTTTTCCTTTAACAGTACACACCTAGAAGATTTAGCATCCATATTCAAAGAGCTGTACCACATAAGATCTCCTTTGGGGACATTCATCTCTTCCTCCCAGCGCAACATATAGGCATGCAGGAACTTAAAAAACGACAGGCGTTGAGGACCTGGTACAGTGAAGAAACCCTGCGAGAAGGCGGATAACCAAAAAAAAAGATCCTCAAATAGGGCGGTATCTCTCTTAGTCTGCTGAAGATGTTCGCACATGATACCCAATGGCGAAGTTGTATGTAGGAGAATTAAATAAAGGCCTGCTTACATTTATCAAAGGTCAAAGGAAGCTTGGACTAAAAAAAGCTGGCCTAACTGCTCCAGACCCCCTTCAAACCATTTAGCAAACCTCTCCTACTGGCAACCTGGTAGAATCTCAGGTGTATTACATATGCGATTAAGGGGGGAGGGAATGTCGTCCCTTGATACTTACAAGTCGCCTTGTCCCAAATATTCCATTAAAACACAGGTCGCCGAGAAGAGGCCATCCTTCCTCTTACGAAACGAGGGACTCTCTCCAGCACCAATCACGTAGGTGAATTTGCAGCACAGATTGTTCTATAGAAAACCAGTGTTTAGGTTTTCGGTTTGCGTTCACACTAACAAAGGGGCTAACTGTGCTGCGTAAATATCTGGAAACCCTTTCGCCTTTGCTGTCAGATGGGGGATCCATGGAGATTAATTATTCCAAATAAATCTAAAAAGGGGAGTTTGCAGGTCTTTAAGGACCTGCTTGGGAACCCAAACCGGGAGCGCCTGAAAAACATACACGTGGCAGTAGCGATCATCTTAAGGCCTGCAACCCGCCCCAATCATGAGATATCAGTATGCGCCCATCAGAGAAGGTCGCCCTTGGCAGAGGAGAAAAGAGCAGAATGTTCTGTGCATATAACTGGGAATGCAAAGGTATAATCTGGACCTCCAAATACTTCTTGGTCCACTGGTAATCAAACCTCCCCTTAAGTTCTTGTTTCACCTCAGGACTAACAAACTTTGGAATAGTAGATTTAGAGTAATTAATCTTAAAACCAGAGAGCACATGGAAAGATTCTAGCAGAGAAACTATGAGGTAACGTAGTCCGAAGATGATGAATATAGAAAAGAAGGACCAAAAGACACTCACATCACACCCTACACATTCAGCTAACTTTTCCAAAGAAGCAGCTCTCTGGGTCACCTCCTTCCTCGAAGGAAGAGCCATGAAAGTCTTCTCGGACATAGCCAACGCTACACCCACTACAATCCACTGCAGAGTCCCTAAGGGATCTTGCACAGCACCCACACTATACAACTTGTTCACAAAGCCTCTCTTCGACAAGCTTGACTCACTTGACATCGAGTATACGAATTACGCTGACGATACACAAGTACTTCTACCTCTCTCAGGTTCGTACTATGAAGACGCCAAGGCTCTCCATACGATCTATTCCACCATCCAGGCTTGGATGGCGGTTAATGGCCTCTGCCTCAATGGGTACAAGACAGAAATCTTGATACTAGGTCAAAAGAACACCCTAGTCAAACTTGATCAATTGTACGCCAACTTTACCATTGACAACTCCATTATCCCTGTATCTACAGCCGTCAAGACGCTGGGAGTATACTTAGACTCCTCACTATTCAGGACCAGACAGGTTAGCGCTATCACGTCCTCCTCTGCGCATACCACCAAACTATTAAACGCCATAAAACCATACCTATCCAAACCCAACTGCCTATCAATAGCTAGAGCCACCACTGGAGCCAAACTAGACTATTACAATGCCCTTCTGGCAGGCCCATCTGTAAAAAACTTAAATAGGCTACAACTCACGCAGAACAATGCTCTCCGTGCCGCCCTAAGCATCTCAAGAAGGGAGCATATCTCCCAGGCCAGACAATCAGCTCATTGGCTCACAATCAAAGAGCATATCACATTCAAAATCCTCACCCTCGCACATAAATGCCTCTCTCTCTGCACCCTCAGACCTATCAGAGACTATCTCCAAATCCTCCTCCACACGTCCCACCAGGACACAATACAATAAACTCCACATCCCACGTATCAATAGAGCCAAAGCCGGTGGCTTAGGCTTCCCATATATAGTTGCCAAATCCTGCAACGCACTACCCACAGATATCAGAACAGAAAACTCACTCACTGCATTTCGTAGGAAACTAAAGATCTCACTCCTTGCGCAGTAAAATGTAACTAACTTCGAACCATCTCTGTAAATATGTACATTATCACTTTGCCTGTAACTTATGTATGATCCTGTATATGTAACTAAGCTATGTCTGTAACAAGCGCCACGATGCCCTAGGGCTACTGCACGATTTACAAATCCGAATAAATAAATCAGTGTAAAGCGCCACCGTATGTTGATGATCAGCTAGCGTGATACCGCAAATGTTATCCAACGCCCTAACCTTACTCGCTAACGGCTCCATTGATAGCGCAAATAAATCATGGGGACAATGGACACCACTTGCGTGTCCCCCTCATCAAAGCCAATGTCTCCGATAAAGTCCCATTTAACCTTATACGAGTGGTTGGATGAGCAAAATTAGCTTGCATTCTTTTAATAATAAGCAACCCGAATCCAAACCTACCAAGCACTTTGAAGAGAGATGACCAATCTATACGGTCAAATGCTTTTCCAGCATCTATAGAAAGTGCCGCCATTTCCTGGTCATGTCTCTTCGCATTCCGATCACATCCAGGGTCCTCCTAACATTATCAAAAGTTTAACGCCCGAGATGAACCCCGTTTGGTCGATCTGGACTATACCTGGAAGGACTGCAGTTGAGCAAGCTACGAGAACCTTTGAATATATTTGAGCATCATAATTTAGAACCGCGATAAGGCGATATGATGTGCTAAGGGTGGGATCCTTATCGGGTTTACTTGTGCATATCTCTTCTATTGCTTGCTCCTGGTGCTATATCCTTTTTAACATTCGTTGTGCTCGCCCCGATCTCTCATTTCATGCTACTAAATATCTTCTGTTCTGTCTTGTCTTTTCTCATATCGACTACTGCTGTTTTCTTCTAGGCCTTCCTGCCTCACATCTTTCTCTCCAATCTGTTTATAATTCTTCGGTTCGTCTTCTCTTCTTTACCTATTCACTCCTCTATCACAGCTTCTTTACTGTCTACTTCACTGCTTCTCTACCATTTTCTTTCTATTGTTTTTCAATGTACTCACGGCTTGGCCCCTCATCTTTCTTCGCTAGTCTCATTCTAATCTTCCACTCGGACACTCCGATCGCATAATATGCTTCTTCTCACTGTCCCCAAACCCACCTGTGCTTCTACCCGTTTCCAATCTTTTGCCCTCTTAGACCCTAGATGCTGGATCTCTCTCTGCTCTTCAACTCCAAATGTTTAAAACTAACCTGAAAGCTTGTCTTCTTTCCCTTCTTTCTACTTAGTGACTGTTTCAGGGGATTGGAATCCAGGTGATTTAGTGTTCAGGTTAAACCCTTTGGCAATAAGAAATGTTTGTGTTGAAATAGATGATGGGCATAGTGTATGGACAGTCCTGGGACAAGAAGTAGAACAAACAAGGGATAATGGAGGGGAAGATGATTATTTCTACCACCTTGAAGAGGCAGTGCAAGAAGGAGATAAAGGAGAGGAGATGGCGAGAAACCCGTCCCTGCCACAAGAGGCAGTGGGGAGGGACAGACCAAGAAAAAGACCAGATTTAATCATGGTAGTACAAGATCAGAAGAATACTAAAGGGGTAGAAAACAAAATAGATATGCAGATGAAGTAAGGATAACTCATTGTGTGCCATGGCCTCAAAAGGAGAGAAATAATTTGACTGAAACTCTCCCCCAGCTTATAGATGGAGCTAGTAAATGGATCTATGAATTTGAAAAACAAACAGCAGGGGTAGCCTTAACCGCAGGAGACTAAGGGTTTACTGGTCACCATAGTCTGGGACCAGGCTGGGGACATATGGGCAAGAGCTGGATTAAGTCTTGCAGATAATGGACATGGTGGTGCAGCCTTTGATGAGGTAAGGGAAAGGGAATGGGATGCCCTACGAAGGATGTACCCAGATACCCCTGACTTACATTCTTTAATGCAGTGCACAATGGGTGATGAGGACCCAGTTAGGTTTATTCTCAAGTTACAGGAAATGTGGAGAGTTGAGGCCGTGGAAAAAAGGCAGAGAGGTGGGCACTACTATAAGTTCAAAATCTATATAAATTGGCGTGTTGAATTCTTTCACAATGCCTTACTTCGTTTATGTGGAGCCACCAGATTAGAAATGGCCCAAACGACACCAGAGCTATAACAAAATCACAACACCAAAGAGAAACAGAGTGGGATCCACTCTGTAAAAACTAGTGCTCCTCGTTGCTCCTCGATAGGAGCTCAATTCGTTTGGTTTTTTAAAAAAAATGTTATTAACTTTATTTCCATTTTCAACAATAATGAAAATATTGCATATGTATAAACAGATGAATCAGAAATACACTGTCATATACATGTCATTAAAGCTTTCATCAAAGAAACTATCACATATCCGTTAAACCCTATTCACAAATAACAACCCCACATTCACAACCACACAGAACAAAACACAAACACCCACCCTCACAATATCATTTTTGATACAAGATACAACACCTATAGACCCCTTCAAACCAAACAACCTTCACCCATAAAGATCATCAATTCGTTTGTTTTAAAGTTGCAAAGGTTTGTAACTTATGTTCATAATATAATTGGGCGTTCTATTCCAAAGATTGATGGGTTTGTGACTTCAATCTTTGAAATAGGACGCCCAATTATATTATGAACATAAGTTACAAACCTTTGCAACTTTAAGAGAGTTGAGACAGTACCATTTTTCTATTTTATTGTAAAGAGGGGACTACCAAAAGAGGTCCAGAAGGCACTAGATTAAATTGTGGGAATTGAAGCCAAAGGGTGGCCAGAGATACAAAGTATAATAGTCCACAATTATAAGAGAATCAAGGAGCAGGACAGGGAGACAGCCCAGAAGGGGCAAATTGACGAGGCAAAACTAGTGGAAAAGAAACTAAATCAGGTTGTCATTCAAGCACCAGTGAAGGCCCCGGCTCAGGGGGAAACGACAGGAGATACTCAATAAATTAGGAATGCCACAACTGCAGCACTATGGGGTGAAGGAGGACAGGGACAATGGGGTGTGGGGGGGCAGTACCCCAAACCCACAGTGGCAATATGAAGGAGAACCCAGGGGAAAAGGAGGATTTCGAGAAGCAAGAGCAGGCGGCTTTGGGAGGATAGGGCCTTGGGGAGAAGGATTGGGAACATCACAGTGCTTTTGTTGCAGGAAATAGGGGCATTTCGCAAGGGAATGCAGGAACAGGCCTGGGATGAAATTTAATTATGGGTCATCACCTTCAGGGCAGGGGTTCCAAGGGCCTCAAGGAAGGAGACAGCAAATTGGCGAGGGGGTAAATTCAGTTCCCTTATGGAGCTGGCAGACCAGGGCAACAACTACAGCAGGTTGAGGGAACACAGTTTAACAGAATGGCACAGGGAGGCGGGGGAGGGGGATGGGGGGGACAGGTGCCCCATTCCAAGGAGTTACAATGACGGGGCAGCCCTTTTTCATTCCCCAGGACAAATACATATTCTGATTAGGATAGCCCACAGAAAGCACTTGCATGTCCAATCCTATAGCTAACCGTACATCCTGAAGAGGAGCCCTTGGTGGAAGAGGAAATAGGAAACAGGCAATTCATATGTATGGTAGATTCAGGTGCAACGAAATCATGCATCACGAAGGGAAACTTTCCATTATCAGGTAAAAGAACAAGTTACTTTCTTACCTGGTAACGTTCTTTCGATGGGATGGTCAGACGACGTATTCCATATCTATGACAGGCAATCACCACAGCTGTGCTGCTCCGGAAATGTTTTGGCGTCTGCGTCCTGCATCAATGATGTCGATACGCTGTCCTCGAGGGCCTCCGTCGAGCCGACGTCACCGGATGTTATAAGTAGGACGCACGATGCCCGTAGCCTCAGTTATAGTTTTTTATCCAGAACGTGTGGCACCAATCTTCTGCCAGTATGACCACAGAAAGCCTTGCAGAAACGTAAGCTGCAATCGCATAAGAAATTCTGTAGCGGGGCAGGTAGGGAGGGAGTGATATGGAATACAATGTCGGACCATCCCATCGAAAGAAAGTTACCAGGTAAGAGAGTAACTTGTTCTTCAAGGGGATTGGGTCCTCCGAAGTATTCCATATCTATGACAGACTCCCAAAGCAGTACCAATGTAAGGAGGAGGGAAAAGAATTTAGAATATAGAAATTTAGAATGGCCAATTAAATTGCAAAGTAAAGGACCGCCTTGCCAAAGGCCAGATCCTGCCCATCAATAGAATCTAGGGAGTAGTGTCTTACGAACGTATAGACAGAAGCCCAAGTGGCTGCTTCACAGATATTACGGATAGAAACACCCTCTGCAGTGCAGTAGAGGCAGCCATACCCCTAGTAGAATGGGCCCGTAAGCCTACCGGAGGGTCCTTACCCGCCAAGCGTAACATGGTAACATTCAGAAATTGGCAAGATAATTCATCTAGACAAAGTCTGCTTAGTAACAGCTTGTCCCAAACGCCTTCCAGCGTAACCTATAAAGAGCTGATCGTCCACTCTGACCCGGGACATGCGTTAAATGTAGAAACCTAAAGCTCTCCTAGGATCCAACCTATGGAGCCTTTCCTCTTCCTTATGTGGAGGAGGATAAAATGCCGGAAGAATGGCCTTCTAGCTTAAATGAAATTCCAACACCACTTTCGGAAGAAAGGAAGGACGAACCCCAAGGACAACCCTGTCCTTATGAAACACCGTGAAGGGTGGCTTAACAGAAAGTGCCTGCAACTCACTCTGCGAGCGGAAGTAACCGCAACTAAAAATACAGTTTTAAGAGTTAACAGTCTCAAAGGACAAGAATGTAAAGGCTCAAATGGAGCACCCATTAGGAATTTTAGAACAAGGGTCAAATCCCAACCGGGCACCTGGAAAGGTGACGGTGGAAACACATTAGTGAGCCCTTTCAGAAACTGAGAAATTAAAGAAAATTTGAAATAAGAACACACCTCAGACGAGTAAGGAACAAGTTACTTACCTGTAACTGTTGTTCTCCAGCATGGGTCTGGCATGGATTCACATGCTCATGAATATTCCCCGTCGTCAGGCTGGGAATCCTCGGTAAAGAAAAAACCAGTATCAGTTTCGTTTCTGATCTGTCTTTCGTAGTAGTAACCAATCACTGGTCTCTGCGTCATACTGACCACAGCCAATGACTGCCCTCTACCTAAGCACCGCCTCTAGCAGCCATCTTCAGATTTGGAAGCACGTTAAGTGGCAGTATGACCAAGTGAAGAGCCGCAGAGGGGTAGGCGGGAGGGTTCGCATGTGAATCCATGCCAGACCCATGCTGGAGAACAACAGTTACAGGTAAGTAACTTGTTCCTTCTCCAGCATGGGGTCTGGCATGGATTCACATGCTCATGAATAAAGAATACATAGCAGTACACACATGCACAACCACGGGAGGTGGCAAAGGCTCAACATTAAGCATTACATCAAACTCAACATTAAGCATCTTACCTCCTCACCAGGCTCACCTCAGGCGAACAGGTTGCGCAGCACTGCTTGGCCGACCCTGGACTCCTCCCTGGAATCCCGATCGACGCAGTAGAATTTCGTGAAGGTGTGCGTCGACCTCCACGTAGCAGCCCTGCATATGTCCAGCAGGGGCACACCAGAAAGGAACGCTGTGGTAGCTGCGATCGCTCTGGTGGAATGGGCTCTCGGACGGCCAGGCAGCGGTCGGTTTGCCAACCGATGACAGTACATGATACAGCCGGAGAGCCATCTGGAAATGGAAGCCTTCGAGAGAGCCTTCCCCTGATTGACCGGTCCAAAGTTCACAAAGAGTTGTGACGTCTTCCGAAAACACTTCGTGCGGTCCACGTAGAACTTCAGCGCTCTAGCCACATCCAGCGAGTGCAAAGTCCTCTCAGCCGGCGACGAAGGCGACGGGAAGAACACAGGCAACACCAAGGGTTCGTTGAGATGGAAGTCCGACGGTACCTTGGGCATGAAGGAGGGGTGCGTCCTGAGCACTACCCTCGAGTCGTGAAAAGTCAAGTACGGGGCCTTGCAGGAAAGGGCCTGGATCTCTCCCACCCGTCGTGCGGAGGTGATGGCCACAAGAAACGCTGTTTTCCACGACAGAAACTTCAACGGGGCCGAGTGCAGAGGCTCGAACGGAGTTCCCTTGAGCTTGGTCAGCACCACGTTGAGCTCCCACGCCGGGGCCGGCGCCTTCACCGGCGGGAACGATCTGAACAGTCCCTTCATGAACTCTTTCACCAGACGATGAGACCACAGGGACGACCGGCCCGTGGTTCTGGTGTATCGGGAGATCGCAGCAAGATGAATCTTGATGGACGCGTGTGCCAGTCCAGCTTTGGCCAGCGTCAGCAGGTACGGCAGTACCTGGGGAGCCGTAATCCGTAGAGGGTTAATCTTCTGTGCGTGGCACCAGACAGAAAACCTCTTCCATTTGTGTCCGTAGCATTTAAGAGTCGAGGACGCCCTGGCCTTTGCAAGAACCTCTCTGCAGTCGGCCGGTATGTCGTATCCTCCAAACTCTAGCGCTGCAGGAGCCAGGCCTGCAAGTTCAGCGATTTCGGGTCGTGGTGGAGGATGGCGCCTCCTTCCCTGGAGAGCAGATCCGCGCCCACCGGCAGCTTGGTTGGCGGGGACGCTGACAAGTCCAGAAGGTCCGGAAACCATATCTGCCTCGGCCACGCAGGTGCGACGAGGATCATCCTGCACCGTGACCTCTTGAGCTGGTCGACGAGCCGGATTAGCAGTGGCAAAGGAGGGAACGCGTAGAGGAACAGGCCCTCCCAGGGGAACGAAAAAGCATCGCCCATGCTCCTCGCCTGGGGAAACCTGCTGGCGAACCTCCGGCACTTGGAGTTCGTCGCCGTCGCGAACAGGTCGATCTGGGGTGTGCCCCACCGTCGGAAGAGGCGATCCACTAGATCCTGCCATAGTTCCCACTCGTGGCACGAGCGCAGCTCCCTGCTGAGTGAGTCGGCGATGGTGTTTTTTATCCCTGCCAGATGAAACGGCACCAGAAACATCCCTTGAGCGACTGCCCAATGCCACAGGTCCTGCGCCTCCCTGGACAGTGCTGGGGACCTGGTTCCGCCCTGTTTCCTGATGTAAAACATGGTGGTGGTGTTGTCGGTGAAGATCCTCACCACCTTGCCCTTGAGGGACGGAAGGAAGGACCTGAGGGCCCAAAACACAGCACGGAGCTCCAGGACGTTGATATGTAGGGATTTCTCCGTCGGGAGCCAAAGGCCTCTTGCGTGCAGATTTTCGGTGTGCGCTCCCCACCCTTCCAGGGAGGCATCCGTGGTCACTGTCTCCTGGTGGGCTGGGGTCTGGAAGTCCATGCCCGCCGTCAGATGCGCGCGGGTGCCCCACCACCGGATCGCTCGTCGGAAACTCTCGTCGAGTGTGATCCTTTCCTCGAAGCTGCCCGTCGTTTGGATCCAGCGCGCGTCCAGGAACTCCTGCAACGGGCGCATCCGGAGCCTGCACATGGGAATGAGGTAGATGCAGGAAGACATCATTCCGAGGAGGGACTTGATGGACCTCACCTTGGCCGCGTCGGCCACCAACATCCGCTGCACCTTGCCCAGGATGGTCCTGGTCCTCTCCTCCGACGGGGAGGCCAGAAGGGACACTGTGTTGAGCCTCGCTACCAGAAACAGAGCGTCTTGCGCGGGTACCAGGTGGGATTTGGCGTAGTTCACGGAGAATCCCAAGTCCGTGAGAAGTTGGACGGTCCTTGCCGTGTGAACCACGGCGAGCTCCCTCGTCTTGGCTCGGATGAGCCAGTCGTCCAGGTAGGGGTAGACGTGGATCCCTTCGCGGCGCAGCTGCGCCGCCACCGGTGCGAGGCACTTGGTGAACACCCTGGGTGCCGACCGTAGTCCGAAGGGGAGGGCTTTGAACTGGTAATGACGCCCTTGGACCACAAACCTGAGGAATTTCCGGTGCCCCTTTAGGATGGGAATATGGAAGTAGGCATCCTCCAAATCCAACGACGACAGGAAGTCTCCTTCCTCCAGCTGACCCAGGACGTGCTGGAGGGTGACCATCCGGACCTTTTGCGCCTTGATGAACTTGTTCAGACGTCGCAGGTCCAGGATGGGGTGCCATCCCCCCGTCTTCTTCTTCACGAGGAAGTATCTCGAGTAAACTCCGGAGCCCCGAAGCCTCTTTGGGACGAGTTCGATGGCGCCCTTCCTGAGCATCGCCTCTACCTCCAGGAGAAGTTGAGGGACGTGAAGTTCTTTCCTGGCCACGGGGGGGACGCGCGGACACCTTCTTTGAAACTCGAGCGCGTGGCCCCGGGCCAAGGCGTCCAGCACCCAACGGTCGGTGGAGATGGACTCCCACACGCTGACGAAGCTCGCCAGCCGGCCTCCCACCGGGGTGCTTCGGTGGGGGCCCGACCCCACGGCCGGTTCAATCCTGCTTCGACGAGGCTTTGCCGCCTTGACCTCCTTGGCGACGACGGCGGGGTCCGCCAGACTTGCCTCGTCCTCTGTAGGCCTCCTGAGACGACGAGCAGGCCGCTTGACGGTAGGTGGAGAAACTGCCGCCGGAACCTTTGGAGGCGCCCTTGCCTCCGCTGCTCTGAAAGGGCATCCGTCGTTGTTGTAGAACTCCAAGGGCTCGGGCCGTCTCCGTGTCCGCTTTAATGGCCTGAAGGGAATCGTCCACTGTTTTCCCAAACAGGTTGTTCCCATCGAAGGGCATGTCCAGGACTCTGGTCTGAACGTCTTGACGGAAGTCCGTAGCCTTGAGCCATCCACGCCGCCTAAGGCAAACGCCGTTGCCCAACTGGCGGAACCCAGTGCCGGCGATGTCCGTCGCAACGGTAATGGCGTGGTCCGAAGCCACCTCACCTTCCTGCAGGATCTCCAGGGCCTCTGCCCTCTTGTCGTCCGGCAAGAAGTCCAGCAGGGGAGCCAGTTTGTACCAGAGCTCCCTGTCGTAGCGGGCCATGATAGCCAAGGCGTTGGCCGCTTTAATCGTCGTCGCTGCAGACGAGATGACTCTGCGTCCCATAGCGTCCAATTTCTTTCCCTCGCCGTCCGGTGGGGAAGTCGATGTGGAGGCCGCCCCCCCCCCCCGCTTTCTTCCTGGCCGCCGCGGAGACGACAGAGTCTGGGGTAGGCTGCGCCCGGAGGCACAGGGGGGCCGTGTCCGGGACCCGGTACTTCTTCTCGTACCGGTCTCTTCTAGCTGGCGTCGTGGAAGGGTTCTTGAGGAGGGTGAGGCCCTCATCCCAAATGTCGTCCAATAGAGGCACTGCGAGGATCGTCTTCCTCTTGGCCTCGCGCCGCTGATAAAGGAAACCTTCCTTCTTCTCCTCAGGGCAGAGTTGTAAAAGCTCGGATGCCCTGGTGATCATGGAGTGGAACGATCGAATCTCGTCGGGCGGAGAAGCCCTGGTGGGAGGCGACGACGGTACATCCTCATCGTATACCTCGTCGTCCGTACCCGTCGCTGCCCTGTCAGTCCCCGTATCATCCCCTCGGGTGGACGGGGAGGAGGGCTGGAAGGGGCGCGACGGCTGAAAAGGAGGTGGAGGGTGGATCCTTCTTTTCTTGGTAGGGGGAACACCAGAAGGTCCCGGTTCTGGGTCCCCCGACGGGAGAGGTTCCGTCGGCAACGGTAGTCTCGTCCTCATCTCTGAGCATAAGGACTGTATAGCCAACAAAATGGCCGCCGAGTTGTCTCGCGGCGCTGGCAGAGGGGAATCCGACGGGCGTCACCTGCGTCGGGATCCATCCCGACGGGCCGGTCATCTTCCACGCCGATGCCGTGGCTTAAGACCTCGACCAGCTCCTCCTCCGAGGTAGAGGCCGAATCTACGACGACGCCCTGCCCCCCCTTTTTCTTCCCCACGGGGGATTTCATGGGGGTCCTATCGATGGGCACAAAAGAGGACTCCCTCCGAGGTGGCAGGGAGACTCTGAGCCCCGAGGTCGCCACCGCTGGTGTAGCCTCCACAGGCTGAGCCAGGGCCGCCGCGACAGTTTCGATAGAGGGCTTGGCCGAATGGATTAAGGCCTTCACCACCTTAGGTGCGCTCACTGCCTTATCCTTGAGGGGGGGGACACTGCCTCGCTCCCCCTCCGCCTTCGAGCTCGACCGGGGCCTCTCCAGGAGCTTCGCCGGGTGCTCGGCCTTCCTCTTACCCGACCCAGAGCGTTGGCTCGGGGTTGATGGTGCCGGGGAGGATGCGCCCTGCCTGGCGCCCGTAGAGCCCGACCGTTCGGCGCTCCCGGTGCCAGCGGACTCGCGGTGCTTGGCCTTGTGTTGGACCCCCGCCGCCGGGGCGTCCTCAAAGGTCTTAGAAGACCGCTCGGATCTCTTCCTCTTCTTCTCGCCGGACGGGCTCTTCCCTTCTAGCCAGTTGGCGAGACGTTGATGGCGGTCCTTCATGGTCCGCTCCGACATGTTGCCGCAAAACGCACAGTCCTTCTCCACGTGCGTCTTGTCCTCATGTAGGCAGTAAAGACAAAAAGAGTGTTCGTCCTCCTTGAAGACGTTCTGCAGCTGGCATCCAGGGCAGACCCTGAACAGCTTTCCGGGCGTCGAGCTTCCCTTCTCCTGGGCCATGACCGGGCCTGAGAAACTTCTGGAGTCCTCCAAAAGCGTAGCTCGATGAAATCTTCACCCTTGAGGGGCGCAGACGAATCCGACACGGGTCCCCGTTGATCGGATGGAGAGTCGGTGGAGCTTGAGGCTCTTTTGACCGAAAAAACGTGAAAAAAAAAAATAGCACTAACGCTCGAGAGCGATAGCACGAGGATCCCAACACATGAACGTGCGGTAAAAATCTGAAGATGGCTGCCAGAGGCGGTGCTTAGGTAGAGGGCAGTCATTGGCTGTGGTCAGTATGACGCAGAGACCAGTGATTGGTTACTACTACGAAAGACAGATCAGAAACGAAACTGATACTGGTTTTTTCTTTACCGAGGATTCCCAGCCTGACAACGGGGAATATTCATGAGCATGTGAATCCATGCCAGACCCCATGCTGGAGAAATATAGACAGCACAGCCAGGTAACCTTTAATGGTACCCACTTGCAGGCCTTTGTGGGCTAAAGAAAGCAAAAAAGACAGAACCACAGGAATGTCACATGAAAAAGGATCCACATTCTTAACCCTGCACCAGTCGCAGAACTTTCTCCAACGGCAAAGGGACTTTGTTGCAGGCCGTCTGGCCGAAAGCAATACCTCTATCACGTCTTCAGGGAGGTCCCAAATCTTCATACCTCAACCTTTCAGAGGGCAAGCGTGAAGGGTGAGGGATCTGACCTCTGGATGGAGAACCAGACCCCCCCTCCTGTGAGAGCAGATCGTCTCGGTAGGAAAGACGGCGTGGAGGGCAGATGGACAAGTCGAGAAGGTCCGGGTACTACGTTCTCCTGCCCCATGCTGGAGCAATGAGGATCATCCGGGAACCGAACCTCCTTAACCGATGCAGCACTTGCGGGATGACGGGGACTGGAGGAAACGCGTACAGCAGTGGGAGGACCACTCCACCACGAACGCGTCCCCCAAGGCTCCTCTTAGAGGAAATTCCTGCGAGCAAAACCTTTCGCACTTCCGGTTGACACTGGAGGCGAAGAGATCCACTTGTGGGGTCCCCCGAAGAGCGAAGATCTCCAGGAGAATCTCCTGAGCCAGCTCCCACTCGTGAGAGATCGCGCTCTGCCTGCTCAGAGCGTACGCCGTCTCATTTTCGTCTCCGGCCAGATGAACTGCCGAGATCGAAATTTCCTGCTGGATGGCCCAGAACCAGAGCTGCATCGCCTGCCTGCACAGAGGAAGTGACCCTGCCCCCCCCTTTTTGTTGAGGTAGTACATTGCCACTGTGTTGTCCGTCAGAATCAGGGCATTCTTCACTCGCACAGTTGGCAGAAAAGCCTTCAGGGCAAGCCTGACGGCACTCAGCTCCAACAGATTGATATGGAGTCTGGACTCTGACGGAGACCAACGACCGCCAACTGTCAACTTGTTGGCATGAGCTCCCCACCCCATGAGGGATGCGTCCGTCACGATGGGTAGCCAAAATCAGATTGCCTTTGACGGCACACCACAGAAGGTCCTGGGTGCACGAGGAGGGTGGCACCTGAACGGTGTCCGACATCCTGCCGGAGGACTGTGACCACTGCATCCCGAGGGTCCATTGCAGAGATCTCTTCCGCAACCTGGCCTCTGGCACCAGTAGAATGCAGGATGCCATGAGGCCGAGCAACCTCAAGAACTCGAACGCCGGGAGACTCTGGGCATGTTGAAACTTGTACATCTGCAGAATGTGATGAACCCTCACCTGGGGAGGGAAACACTGCCCCAGAGACGTGTTGAGCACTGCTCCGATGTACTGGAGCTGCTGAGTTGGCGTCAAGTGGGACTTTTTTAAGTTGAGGGAGAAGCCCAGCTTTTGAAGGGAGTGGCAGGTGACGGACAGATGATCCAGGACTTGCTCGGGAGAACGCGCCCTGATCAACCAATCGGCAAGGTAGGGGTAGACGTGAATCCCCCCTTTCCTGCGATACGCTGCCACCACCACCATGAGCTTGGTGAAAACCCTCTGGGCAGAGGTCAATCCGAACGGCAGGACCCGAAACTGAAAGTGCGAGTCGCCACCCGCAAACCTCAGGTACTTCTTGTGCTTGGGATGGATCGGCACATGAAAGTAAGCGTCCTTGAGGTTGAGAGACACCAACCAGTCCTGAAGTTGAAGGGCCTGGAGGACTTGAGAGAGAGTAACCATCTTGAACTTGTCCTTCCTGAGGAGCTTGTTCAAACCATGCAAGTCCATGATGGGTCTCAATCCCCTGTCTTTCTTCGAAATCAAAAAATAAGGGAATACCATCCCTTGTTCCTCTCCGTTACAGGCACCAGTTCTATGGCGCCTTTCTCCAGCAGGGATTTGAATTCCTGCGCAAGGAGCAGATCCGGACTCTTCAAACAGATTCCCTGGTGGATTGTCGTGAGGCCTCTGCCGGAAAGGAAGACAGTAGCCGTGGGCTATGATCTCCAGAACCCACAAATCTGAAGTATTGGCACACCATTCTACAATATGCTGCGCCAGCCTTCCCCCAACCGGCGAACCATGGTACATGGCCTCATGACTGAGCTGAAGCGGCTGCGGCAGTGCCTGAGGGTAAAGAGGCAACTGCCCGAGCGGCTCTGGTACCTCTAGTACATTGTTTTCCACCTCTGACACCCCTACGGTGGCCCCTTTGACTTGCAGCCCCTCTCCATCTACCAAAGGAAGAATAGTACCGAAAGGAACCTCCCCTCCATTGCGGAGGTTGACGAACTGCAGCGCTCAACGACTTTGCTGCAGCTTTGGAGGTCTGCAACCTCTCATGGCTCTCATCAGCCTTGCTGCCAAAAAGATGTTCACCATCAAAGGGCATATTGAGAAGCCAGGCTTGCACATCAGGAGCAAACCCCGACTTCCGCAACCACGCAAATCTGCGCATTACGGTGCTCGTCGCCATGGACCAGCTGACAGAATCTGCCACGTCCAAACCCGACTGAACGGATTCACACATGGCATCCTTGCCACACTGAACAAGAGCAAGAAAGCCATCCCGTTCCTCCCCTTCGGGAATATGTTCAGCCGCCAAAGAGACAATTCCACAGAGTATGAGTGAAACGTGCTAAGGCACACATGGAGTTGGCTGCCTGTAAAGCCATACCCCCTGAAGAAAACACTTTGTTCGCCCAGCCGTCAAAACATTTGTCGTCCCTATCCGGAGGGATGGTAGGGTACGACGCCTGTTTTGCCGGGGCCGTAGCCGCCTGCACCACCAAACTCTCCGGAGCGGGGTGCGTAGTCAAGTAGCTGGGGTCGTTACTGGCAGGACGGTATTTTTTCAGCAAAGACTTGCCCACTGCCGGGAGAGACTCTGGAGCAGTCCAAGCCGCAGCCACCCTTTTTTGCAAGGCCATATGGAATGGCAGTACCAGGTCAGTTGGTGGACCTTGGTCCAAGATGTCTGTCAGGTCATCCTGCAGAAAATCTCCTGGTGGCGCAGACCACCCCAAGTATTCTGTGACCATCGATATAAGGCGCCGGTACGAGGATTCAGCATGCGTACCCTGCTCAGGCCTGCCAAAATCAACCTCCGGGGAGGTGTCCAGACCACTGGCGTCGTGCAAAGACTGACGCACGTCTTCTAACTGGCCACGACCAGATAATAGGTCATCAGGAACCATACCATCATCAGACCCTTCATCCACCTCAGAAATATAGTCAAGAGGCTGGACAAATCCCTGGATGAGGGCACTTGTTTGGACTTGGCCAGAGCCTTCCTCAGGGTTTCCATCGGTCTCCGGGGCACCTCCAAGAAATCCTTCTCAAAAGGCGTTGAGGGAATCTGTGTCGACGTCGAGAGTAGCGCCAATGGCTTCGACACAGGCCTCGAGGGCGGAGCACCCAGCGTGTCCTTAGACACCCTCGGCGCCGATGGCTTCCTCGGAGGCGGAGCCTCGAAAGAGTCCTTTGACGGTCTCGGCGACAAAGTCTTCTTTGAAGACCTCACAGGCTCCGACTGTCTCGATGGCGTTGAGGTCCGGGACGTGGAGCGGGCATGACTAGAGTGGGCATGGCTAGAGCGATCCACTTGTCCGACCGGGACCTCGAAGGTTCCCAGTGATCGCAACGACCGCTGGAGCCTGAAGGCGTGCGAACAGTGTCTCTAGCACGTTCCCTGCCGGCATCTTTCGACAGCACAGACGGAACAAAGCCCTGCGACTGAAAAATCGCTAAAATCTCCTTACGAAATTAATCCCATTCCGCAGTAGAGGAATGCTTGGTGGGGCAAGCAACCCGCCGACGGGCGGAGTCCTCAGACGAGGACAGAGAAGGCGTTCGGTGACGGCGCTTCCGTGTGTGCCTCAAAGAGGCAGAGGAATGGCGGGACCCACTCCGGGACCGAGACCCCCTGGACTTACGCCAACGATGCAGAGAGTTGCCCCTCGAAAGCCCAATGGATTTCGACTTCCGGGGCTTGGACACCTTACCGACAGAAAGCTTCTTCTTACGCTACCGCAAGGCCTTCGAAGTTAACGACTGGCAATCGTCCGTGGCGTGGTCCTCACCTTGGCACCAGAGGTAGGCGTTGTGCGGTTCCGTCAGCGACATCTTGGAACCGTAGTCCCGACACTTCTTGAAACCTGGCCGTGGGGTAGAAGAAGACGAAGACATCATGGAAATCTTCACAAACAAACTAGTTCGAAGAACCGAAAGAACAACTCAGAAGAACCGAGGCGCGCCGAGATCTCCGAAGTGAACACGTTCGCGGAAAAAACAGAACTGAGGCTACGGGCGTCCAGAGCAGCACAGCTGTAGTGATTACCTGTCATATATATGGAATACGTCAGAGGACCCAATCCCCTCGAAACTCTTTACATGCAGGAATTCTCTGGGGCTATTTCTACAGTTCCATAGACAGAGGAGCTGGATATAAAGGTGGGAGGGGAGGTAGTACGAGCCCTTGTTATAGTCAGAGAGTTCCCCTGTGAACTTGCTGAGTATGGATCTGCTCAGTACAATAAATATAACTAATTATTCACAGATCAAGGGGTAGTGTGTTCCACTCCAGGGATGTGTGCAACTCAAGCAATGGTAATAATCAATGCACTAGCAAGGGAGTCAGTAGTATATGGGGTACCTCTGGTCCTAAATATATTTATTTTAATGGTATTAAGGTATTAGTAAATACAGTGCCTTAAATTGTGACAAAATGTTGGCAAGTACCTACAGATTTTATTTTCTGACCCATGATGCTACCAGAGATGGTGGCAGGGAAAATAGTCTTTTTTTTAAACACTATTTTTTGGATCAAAGGCATACAGATATATTAAGCAATTCAGAAATAGTAAATTAACGTTATTGTTCAGCCTCCCTCTCTTTCTGATGTTGTCCAACAATGGTCAAGGTCTCTTAGCCTTTGAGTGTTCTCATTTTTCATTTTAAAATCCCAACACCCCTTTTCCCCCCTGTCCCACCCTCCCCTTTCCCACCCCCCTCCCTGCTTTAACCAACACTTGAGAATAATAGAATACAGTACAGAGATCAACATGTGTGAGGACTCTGGGTAGGGTTTGTCCTGTGTTCATTCTCCCCTCCCCCCCCTCCCCTCTTGCTGTTGATGGCTCTTATATGACATGTATGCTCCTGAGAAGACGGGGTTTAAAGAAGTAGGACTCTGTCGCTCACGCACTCGTGGAATGGAGTCCAGTTCATCAGGAATTTTTGGTATTTTCCCGTAGCGAGTGCGCATATTTTCTCCATGGCCTTCACTCCCCACACCTTGACCCACCACCATGCCACTATGGGGCCCTCTTCGTTTTTCCAGTTTGGCGCTAAGGTCATCCTAGCCGCCGATAGCAGGTGAGTGATAAGAGTGGCTGTTGCCCCTGACATTGCATATTTGCCATCTATCGGGACACCTAATAAGATCGTTTTCGGGGACATCGGGAGTTTGACACCAGTGATGTCTTTAATGTGGCCCAGAATCTCCTTCTAATAAGCCACCGCTTTGGGACATGTCTAACACATGTGAATTAAGTCACCCCTCTCTCCACAGTTTCTCCAGCAGTATGGCGAATAGGTCTTGGTGATCTTATGCAGACGGTGTGGGGGCAAATACCACCTACGACACAGTTTATAGGCGCATTCTTTAATCGTGGTGCATCTTGAGGCACCATGCGCACGTGGCCATATTTTGCACCATTCTTCTTCCGTTAGGGACTCTTGCAGGTCGCTTTCCCAGTTCAATTGATATGGGAGGCGGTCTGACATTTGGGAATTTGAGAGAAGTTTGTAGAGTCTTGTGATCCCTTTTTTGGTCTGACCCTCCTGCTGCAAGGTTAGCTCTAGGCCGGACGGTGGTCGTGTGCCTGCCCTTTTAACCGTTGGATGGGTTGTCCAATGTCTTGTTTGTTTGCCTGTACCGCTTTCTTTCCCCTATGCCAAACTTCTGCTGACAGTCTGTGAAAAGTAGTGGGGAACCATCTTTGTACATCTCAGCCCGGGTCAGGGTCTCCGCTCCATCCCTCCCAGTCTTTACTCTGAAGGCCCGGGGCGAAATCCGGGTTACGCAGTATAGGTGAGTATGGGCCCAGGCCTTGTGGGATAAGTTTCTGCTTCCTGGCCATATCCCAACTCTGCAATGACCCCTTTGTGGATTCCAGGAGGGCACCACCACTTCCTCCGTGTTCAGCTTTCAGACCTAGGAGTATGATCAGAGGGATCGACGTGACTGATTGTTCTATTCTGCACCATCCTTTGTGATTCTCGACTCTGGCATAGCACAGCATAGGAGCTAGTCGTGCTGCTGTTATGTATCTATCCACGTCTGGTACTCCGAGGCCCCCCAAAAGTGGGGGTCGCATTAAGATACCCTTCTGGATCCTAGCTTTTTTACCTTGCCATATGAATTTAAGAATTGCATTTTGCAGCTCTCTGATCTTGGTTGGCGGGATGGTCACCGGGATTGAGCTTAACACAGAGAAGCCGCGGGAGAATGGTCATCTTGACTGTCGTGATGCGGGCGAACCACGATAATTCCTGGGACTCCCATTTGAGCATATCGTCCTGTAGTTGCTTGCATAGGGGAGTGATGTTCACCCGGAGTAGTTTGCTTGGTTCCGTGGTGAGTCGTATTCCCAGGTATTCGAGGGAGTCTTTCACCCATGTCAATGGGTATGATTGCTCTAGCCTTTCTATCGTTTCCCTCTTCGCCGTGATGTTCATCGACTTTGATTTGGAGAAATGTATGGAGAAACCTAAACCTGCCTGAATTCTTCTAGCCGAGCCATCGCACTGGGCATTGTGTCACCTGGATCTCCCATGTAAAGTATGTCGTCGTCTGCATGTAATGCGATTTTGTGAGTTTCCGAACCTAAGATCACACCTTTGATGTTGGCTTCTAGTCTGAACAGCATGGCACACGGTTCCATCGCCATTGCAAATATTAGTGGGGAGGGGGGGCACCCCTGTCTCGTGCCTCTTCTGACCTTCACCGGGTCTGTTTTCTGGCCATTGATCATGAGAGTTGTCGATGGGGTTCGGTAATTAGCTAGCACCATCTTAGTGAATTCTGGGCCACAACCAAAGCGCTCCAGGATTAGGGACAGATAGTTCCAGTCCATACTATCAAATGCCCAGGAGGCGTCCAGGGCTGCCACTGCAAACTCTTGTTGCGTCCTTCGCCCTGCGTCTATGACGTCTATTGACCACCTGATATTATCTTGTGTGTGGTGGTCCGTGATGAAGCCTGCTTGATCATCATGTATTATATATGGGAGGACTTTCATCAGTCGGGTAGCCAATATCTTCGCATAAATCTTTGCATCAGTGTTCAATAGCGCCATAGGACAGTATCTTGCACAGTTGCAGGGATCTCTTCCGGGCTTCAAGGGCAGTATAGTTGTTGCCCTCCCCTCTTCTCTGATAGTGTTATATAGCTGTTAGGGAAAATTCTCTGTTTAGGCTGAATTTCCCAACCTAGTGAGTCCCCCAGCAGCTTTGCTGGATTTCTGGAGTTTGTTTTTTTTCTCCTGCCAAGAGTGAGTCTCTTTTCCTCACACTCTTGGACATGATTTGAAGGGTTCCTTTGACTGTTAATGTGTTTTATGGGCTATGGGGTCTTTTACTCCATAGGGTCTCATGTGTTTTTACTATGTGTGTTACACAGAACCCTCAGTGCAGTGACACAGGGGTGTCATAGTGACACCCCACCATAGACTCCATACCCTGGGACTGACTACTGTCTCCCAGGGCATGTAAAGTCACCATTGGCTTTACTAGTCCCAAATTATGAACAGAAACCAGTACCAAACATCATATTGTGGACGTACTGGGCGGGGCAATTCGATTGCCCCGGGGTCTGTTAGTCGAGGGGGCACGTCTCCATCCCCCCTGATCGAGTTTTGGCTGGTGGCAGTGGATACTACTTTTTATATTCGACCGCGAATATATCTCTATGGGATTTTCCCATTGTTCGAGGCTACCAACTTTAATTATTTAATTCTCATAGCCTTAAACATACCGCCGGTTTATTTATTTAATATTAATTCGCCGGTTGGTATTTTTTGCCAGAACTCTATTCTAAAATGGCGTTTGTGTTCTCTTCTGTGACTCCAACCCAAGTCGAGCCCTTTGTTCCACCTTTTGGTGGGCTTCTCCACAGAAGCCTCCAAAAGTGGCGGCCGGCTCACCACTTAGCATGTTTGATTGACAGCTAGGCTGAGTGAATGGGGGTGTGCTGCATTAAAGCAGCGCTTTTGGGCCTGGAACTTTAGAAGTCGCCACAGGACCTGAAAATCCGACGAGGGAGAAGCTGAGCCGACCTGCTACAATGACACCACCGGTGGAGCCCTGCGGAACAGACTCACCACTTCCCGACGACAGAGAAGATCTCCCGGCTGGAGAGTCTTCTTCCCCTGACTGGTGGGCACAACCAGTTTACCTTCTTTTTCTCGCATCCCAGGACGTCTTGTGGTCGAATTGCACGTGCCAAGCACCCCGGCAACCGGATAGCCATTTACCACTGGACAGCGAACAGAAGGACCGCTCCTTTTAACTGAACTCTGCGGCTGGTTTCTTCCCTGGCAGTGCAGACGACTCCTACTTTCCTCCCCGACAAGATCCTCTCTTCCTCCAGACAAAGCACCGACCTGCACCCGCTGCCAGGAACAACTGCCCCCGCTGGAGTATTCTCACCACTTTAAGGTACTGTGTCCGCCAGGCCTCCCTTTCTAAAGATTGCTACAAGGTAATAATCCCTTAACCTTCTGGACTGGGCTGGGCTGGCCGCCTTGACCATCTAACTGGTCCCTTTCTTTTGGTCCAACTTCTTTCTGAACCTTTGAGACTCTTGTGCACTTTTCAACCCTGTGACCTTGGACACATTTCATTCTGATCCTCTTAAAGTGGATCCGGCTTTCTGAACTCTAACTTCGCGGTTTGATTCTGCCTTCCTCTCTTGCTGTGTTCTTTTGAAAGTGTTGGGATCTGTTTCAATTTATGCTCTGCCTTTCTCTCCCTTTTAAACCGAATTATTAGAGTGCCATCTGTGTTAAGCGCTCACCGCTGTCTGAAAATAAGTGGGGCTTTACTTAAGACTTGTCTAATATTCTTTTAAGGGAGTGTATATCTTTTCGTGACCGTGTTTTTCAACTGCTTGATATTAGTGCCAGTGTGTTTTATTAGATGTGGTTTTAAATAAATAATTAAATCTCTTTTACACCAAGCTCTGGTCAGTGTTTGCTTGTTCTACTGTGTTCTTTTGACCTATTGTGAATACTCTGTATACTGCCTAACTCTTCTTGAGGGAAGTCTGACTGCTCAGCCACAGCTACCTATCTCTGTGGTACAGACTGCTACCAAGTGGGTTTACTGCCAAACACCTGTAGTCTTATATCTTTTGCAGTGGTCCCATAGGGAACTGCACAGGTTTCTGCCTAACAATAGCTTTGTCAATGGGCCGAGTAATTGGGTACGGAAGGTTTTATAGTACCCGTTGGTGAGGCCATCAGGGCCAAGGGTTTTGTTTGCTGGCAAAGCTGAGATAGCGTCACTGACCTGTTGCACCAGGATCGGGCTTCCAAGGCCGATTGTCTTGTTCTGTTAGTTGGGGTAGGGGTATATGTAGAGAGTTTATATAAGTGATTTGCTGCGTGGAGTCAAGTTTTTCGTTGCCTAAGAATGTCTCATGGAAACGTTTCATTATCTTTATTTTATCTGGCTCTGCTGTGTGCGGTTTCCCCAAGTTCATCATTCAATTGTATTATGTAGTTGCGGGCTTTATGTTTCCTAAGTTTTGCCGCTAGGAATCGATTTGCCTTGCCCCCGTGGATGTAGTAGGACTGTTTCGTGCAGAGCATTGACAGGGCCATCTGGTCCGCTGTATGGTGCTCAAGCTGGGCTCTGATCTTCCGAAGTCCCCGCAGGGATTTCCTTGAGCGGCAAGCCTTGTGTTGCATTTCCGCATTTTTCACCACAGTTTCTAACCGGTGTGTTACTATTGCTCTTTCTCTGTAGTATGCCGCTGCTTGTGACATAAATTCTCCCCTGATCACCGCCTTCCCTGCATCCCATATTGTCCCCCAACTAGTTTCCCCATTATCATTTTCTTTAAAATAATTATTTATGGAGGTCTCGATATGTGCTCTAAGTGCTATGTATCTGAGTAGAATTTCATTTAGCCTCCAGGGTGGTTTACTTTTGTGTTCTCCCTCCCTCCAGATTACTCCCACTGTCACTGGTGCATGGTCTGAGTGATATTCCACCCCAATTTGTACCCCGGTTATTTGTGGAATTAGCATAGTAGAGACATGCATCATATCTATTCTAGAATAACCTAGGTGTACCGCCGAATAGTGGGTATACTCCCTGCTGTCCCCTTGAAAGAATCGCCAGGTCTCGATGACCCCCATTTCCCTGAAGAGCCGACCCAGTGCCTGTATTTTTTTTATCTGCATTTGTGGGGGGGGGGGGTGTTTTATCCAGGAGTGGATCCATAACACAGTTGAAGTCTCCTCCAATAATTAGTTGGCACTCACACCAACTGCCCTGTTTGCCCAATAGGTTTGCTATAAACACATCTTGGCGTTCATTAGGAGCATATATGGCCAGGATTGTGTATACTCTACCTTTGATCAGCCCCTTCAAACCCAGATAGCGACCCTCTTTGTCTCTGCAGCGTTGGGTTTTTTGGAAAGCTAGGGCCTTAACTATTAGTATGGCCACCCCTCTCTTTTCCCCCCCACTGGATGCAAAGTATTGTTGCAGGAAAGCTCGATGTGCCATACGCTTTTCATCTTTAGGGAGAAGGTGCGTCTCTTGCAAGATCCCTATTTCTGCCTGCATCTTTACCAGCCTATCGAGGATAACACGATGTTTGATTGGAGAGTTCAATCCCTGAACACTCAGGGAGACTATATTAGATTCAGCCATATATATTTAGAAGGAGAAGATTTGCACTTTTGCATTGTGATAGGTTGCACTGGTGTCCCCCTTCACCTACCCATTAGGACCTTTCCAGAGCCCTTAGTCTCACCTCCTTGTGCCAATCTGATAACTTTCCCAACACCCTCCTTGTTCCTCCTGCCTCCTCCCTTCCCTCCCTCTCCTCCCTCCCTCCCTTGCGTTCCCCACAACCCAGATTCCCTAGAATCCTCCCCATTAACTACTTGGGGCGTCAGGTCGGTCAACAATTCACAAGAGACGAGAAGCCCGAAATTGTCGGGTCTCGTATTGGATTCCACGGATTGGCATTGCCTGTCTCTGCGCCGACTGCTTATAGAAGCTTGTATATATTACAGCGTGTAGATCAGATCACAGCCAGGGCACGTACACGGCTATAGTCTGGTACTGCTAATACTTCTGGTGGTCTTGGTTCATTTGTGGATCTTCTAGTTTTTATTCTCTCCTCAGTCTGCTTCTGCGCGCCGTGGACCACTCCCACGGGTTGAGCCCTGTGTCCTGTGGCTTTCGTGCCCTGTCTTTATCGGGGCAGCTCGGGACTTCTTCCAGATTTAGTAAAGCCTGACCCTCCTCACATGTATTTTTTCGCCTCTGTTTGCCCTCCCAGTTGAACAGCAGGCCAAAAGGGTATGTCCATCTGTAGGGTTTTAGTCACTGGACGCATGAGTATGCGCGTGTGGAGTGTAGAGAGAGCAAGATCCTGGAAAAATGTAACCTCATGGCTATTGATTGTCAGGCCAGTGCTGGATCTAGCGGCCTTCAGGATGCATTCTTTTGTTGTGAATGAGGTGAGAGCTACCAGAACATCCCGAGGGTGGGCGCCAGGGTCATTCCTTCTAGGACAGACTCTGTGTACCCTATCGAACCCTATTGATTCTGGCGCTGGATCCCGTAGTATCTCACAGAGGTCGCTGTCCGAATCGATTCAGGTAGGCCCTTGACCCGTATGTTGGATCGTCTCGACCTATTTTCAAGGTCCTCCGCCTGTAGCTCAAGATTGTTTGTGGCGGCGGCTATTTGGTCCAGTAAGAGGCTAGACTGCTTGGACTACTTATAAGTTAGAAAGGCCGTTTTCCACCGTGTCAACTCGGTCACCAAGTTCGTTTACCTCTTTTCGGATTTCCTGCAGGGAGGCTTTTATGTCTTCCCTCAGCTGACCTATTTGGGCTTGAAATGCTGTTGTCATTCTGGCTCCATACCTTTCAGGCAGGCCAACATTTCTTTATCCGTATCCATGGCTCTCTGAGGCGTTTCTGGGGCTAGCTCAGATGATTCCGGTTGTGCTTGCTGGGGTGTCTGATCTTGCTGCTTCGCCTGTCCCCAGTACTTGGCCAGTTGGTGTTCTAGTCTCCTTGGCGAACCTTTCGTCCTAAGCGGGGCGCTTTTGGCTCTGATGCCCGGCATCTGAACTGGGGTCTTGTCCCGGTGAGTCACTTTTCTCTTCTGGGCGTACACTGCTGGGCGGGATCCCGATGACATACACTTCTGACCTATCAGGCTAGTGGAGGTTAGGGTCAAGGTGGTCACAGTTCAGTGTTCATGTCGGACCCCTGTTCACTAAGTCAGATGGGAGGCTGTGCTGGGGCCAGTCTCAATGCGCCTGTTTCGCCAGACACTTGGCTCGTGTGGACCTCGGTTGGGCGCATTGATTGGGACCAATGGTTATTGGCACGAGGTGGACAGTGCGAGTTTTAACATGCTTGCTGTGCCCGTTAATCCGGCTGTTCTCCCTGACCCCCCCCGAAGCGAGGGAGTATTCAAGAGTGCGTGGGGCTGGCTTGGTGTCTCAGCCAAGCGGGCCGTAACGCTTGATGGGTTAATTGAGCTTCCCACCACACTCTATTGAGCTTAGTACCAGCACTGACTGTTTCTCCTCCTCATGGGGGTGTATATGAACATGCAGATTCCCCTGGATTTGTGGCCCAGTTGATCGAGGTCTCTGTGAAAGTGGGTGAGGAGGGGGCAGGGGTGGAGCACCTCTCACCTCGACGGTTGAGTTGGCTTCACTATGCGGGGCACCGGCGTCGGCGAGCCTCGTCTCCTATGCTCGCGTGTTGTGTGGCTGTCAGCTCCACAGCTGCGTTGCCCTTTCCGAGTCGCGCAGAGATCCTGCAGGGCCTTCGCCCCCGATCGCGGCTCCGGGGGGGGGGGGGGGGGGGGGGAGACAGCTCCAGGTCGATTTTGCGTGTTCCTCTAACCCCGGCACCAGAGCCCCAGGCCACCGCGGCCCGAGGGCGGGGGGGAGGACCGTGCCTCGGTGTCACAAGTTCCAGCTATTTCAGGCTGCCGGGGGCGGGGGGGGTAACAAGGTATGGGCTCCGACGCCATAGCGCTGCTGATGTGACTCAGTAGACCCGGACCCCGCCGGAATTGCTTTACTTGGTTGGCGGCTGTTATCTAAGCCGCGCGACTCCGCGGGCTTCACCAGTGTCGCACCCAGCATAAGGTGCTCTTCCAGCCTCACATCGAGCGCGGAGGGGCCCGCATTCCGGCACTTTTATCTCCGCTGTGGGGGGGGGGGGGGAGCGGGAAGCCCAGTGTGATTCTGCAGCGGCTAACTGAGCTCGCCAGGGACCCGCCGGGAGGGGGAAGAGCGGCCGATACGATTGCGGGATCCGGATATCAGTCCCACTCAGGTATTCTTTGCCAGCTAGCTCCGATTCAGGTCACACTGCTATTTCGGATTACTCCATCTGTCCCGCACGTTATCAGATGCCGTTACTTGTGGCTGCTTCAGCTTATATACACCTTTGGAGGCTTTTGTGTTATCCCCCGGAGCGCAGGGGACGTGCGTCCACTTCAGCAGGCGGCCATCTTGAAATCATATTGTCATTAGATTTACAAGGACTTGTAGCGTCAGAAAAAGAGCAGCCCTTATTGGAACAGACCATGTTGGGTGTAAGTGGTGCACAATATTATGTATAGACCCAACAGTGTAATTAAAGGAAATGATGGATAAGGAGTTATTTGAGGACAGTTAGCAAAATGGGGAGATTATTTTGGGAATCTGCATCCCCTGTGATATCATGGTGCAGTGTAGGGAGGTACCTATACTGCACTGATGCCCTGATGGCAGTGCTAACTCAGATTTTTTTTTTTTTAGGAGGGCATGCAATATATGCCAGCACATTTATGGACTGTTAATCCACATGATATTGGGTTACTGAGAGCTGAGACCCCCCCCTGTACAGATTACATTGAAGTAAGGTGCTTGGCACAATCATCCAGTATGTGGATGATCGGTTGGGATGTAGTGAAAATAACATCAGTGCAAGAGGGGTTCTGTTGCATTATTGCAATTGCTGGCTCACAGAGGGTACAAGGCGGATAAAAAGAAGGTACAATACTGCCAACAAAAGGGACTATACTTCGGACAACTTTTTTGTAAAAAATGATCAGATAGGGTGGCGGCATTACGCACCGCCCCTAGGCCCAGTACTGTGAAGGAAGTGTTGCAGTTTTTTGGGCTTATGTAATTATTGTAGGGCATGGATCCCTAGGCTATGCAGTCTACACAAGGCCACTGTTACAAAGTCTCAGGGAAGGACAGAGGACTTAAAAGTACATTTGAATGGACAGACAAAATGACTAGACAATTTGAGGACTTCTACTATATGCACAGGCCCCGTTTTAGCAACTCCGGATTATATACAGGAGTTTTATTTATTTTCCCACTCTGATGAACGGCTCATGCATTGACGGAAGGAGACATTATATGTTGATGGGTCATAAATAATTGACCAGAGGACGGGGCGGAAGCACACAGAGGCGGTAGTAGCGTGCGGTAAAGGGGGGAGAAATAGTGACCACCCCTGTATAAAGCGAGACCATTGTTCCATACACAGAATTACCCATATAACAACGGGACCATTATCATCTGGGGAAATGATCAGCCCCAGGTTTAAAGGTCCATATGAGGTGGTGTTCTGTACTCCTCTCTCCGTCCGTATGAAGGAGTTAGGTTTTGGGTGCATCTCTCGGATGTCCCAAGAGCATCCGAGACCAGGCAAAGTTTAGTAAGGGCATAGCCAAAGAAGAGACATTCTTGAGGATCCATGGCAGGGTGGTGTGTGGTGACACATGCCTGTTTTTTTCTTTTGTCAATTTTTTATTTGATTTCCTTTTCTTTTTTTTTTTTTAAAGTTCAGGATCCGGTCGGCCCTGATGGGGGAAAAAAAAGGGGGGAGGGAGGTTGGAGGGGTCGGTCTCAGTCTCTCTTTTCTCTCCCCCCTCACTCCCTCCCTCCATCCCTCCCTCCTCTCTCTCCCTACAATGTTGAACTTTGCTTTAGCAATGAAGGAACAGTGCCTGGTGGTGCAAACACACAGTGCAACCACACTCTTGTGATCCCCTGGTAGGACAAAAGGTACAGCAGCAGTGATGGATTACTACTGGGTTTGTGGCCGACAAGCCTACTTGCAACTCCTACCATCTTGGAGGGGCAGGTGTTCACTGGCCACCCTGCACTCAGTGCTACTAGTAATCCTGGATGAACAACTGAAGGGAGAAGAAATGCCTGTTGAGGTGCGAACAGCCACTGTAGCATCTAAAGAAACAGAAACGAAGCTTGCAGATCACACAAGAATTTGGTATGTTGCCAGAAAAAGGATGACTTCAACGGCGGGGAAGAAAGCTCAAACTGTCTCAAAAGACTGTTCCGCACTACTCAGAGGAAAACCTGACAATTATTGACTTTTTAGCTCAGCAGAGACTTTCTTTTTCATCTTTTTAGGCTCCTGGGGTACAAGCAGGTGCAGCACTTTTCTACCCCCAGAGGATGCAAATATCCCACGTCATCAAGGCGGTGCACAATCTAGGTGTTCAAATGAAGAAATAAGGTGGAGTTCAGAACATAGATTGGCTATCGCTTGCCTTTGATTGGGTGCGGTCATGGCTGGGAGCAGCAGTAAAAATACTGGTTCCTGTGATCATGTTCTTCTTGGTTCTCTCTTGCACGTGCCCATAGGGTCTCCGATGAGGTGTCCCTATAGTCCCTAATAGTGCAAAGATGATTGTATCAATTGGGGGATCTAAAACACCTTGCCATGCAATAAACAGCGAAACTCAAACTAATATTTCTGGGATTGTAGACATGTCGGGTGGGGATGAGTTTCTTACTGTAGAAGTAACGAAAGGGGGAAATGTTGGGGAGGAGCTAGTGCCTACCTGCACCCCTCAAGTGCTTTACAACTATGCAAGATTTCTAAGCACTACAGCACTGAGAAAGATTAAACATTTCGATTCAGCAGTAACGGCAGCTAGATCCAACGTCTTAGGCAACGACTAGAAAAGTAAGTGGCTATAGATTACATTGTAAAATTTACTATATTATGATGCACGTAATAAGGATGGGCACCATGCGCATACGCGGGACAGATATTAACGTATTCCCGTCCACGCTTGATTTTCAGAGCGTTCGGCAGAGGGCATACTATGCTACATACGTTCAAACTGGGCAATCAGAACGTAGACGTGTTCAAAATAACATCGACATTTTGAGTCACACGGCATCAAGAACAGCCGATAGAAATATATTACCAAAGGTAAATTATCTAGCTGATGCATGCTAAGCTTTGTCTTTGTGAAAAGAACAGACAATAGATTCTCTTTTACACGTGATGCTAAAAGTGCACGGAATTGATGTGTGCACGAGCTTACTAGGTGGCTTGTACTTTAAACCTTTGTCTCGTGCATGCTTGATTTGCCGAATTGCTATCTGTGGGCAAACTATCCTACATATGTCCAATTTGGATGCTTAGACCGCAGATGTGCCCTGAACACATCTCTCTGGCCTACACAGCATTAAGATTGGTCGGCGGAAATACATCGCTTAAGGTAATTTATCTAGCAGATGCACATGAAATACTAAGGCTGTCTAACAATATGAGAATATAAAAGTATCGATTAGGTTTATGTAATCGAAGAGTTGAGAACAAACAAATCCCTGCGGCATGATTACTGGTGAATTGAAAAGGTGCCACAGTTAAGGGACTTTGTATTAATTGCCAAAACATGAACACCAACAGATTGTTCAGGGAATAGCCAGCTAGTCGTAAGCCAACTACCAGCTGAGACACCCAGGTAGAATAATTCAATGAAGTTCTCCTTTCTTTTTCAGTTTAGAATAAGACTAACATACTGGGTAGCCTCATTTATTGACGCATCTGATGAATCGGCTTTACACACTAATAAGAAATTGAAGGTTAGTTGAATTTGGGCACAGCTCACGTCAGTACAAGATAAATAGCCAAGGTCAGTTTTTAAAAATGTTTTTTTGTGAATTTCTCTGTAGTATCCTATCTGCATGGTTACAAGCGCTGGAAGAAACGTGCAATATCTACACGGCCAATTAACAGTGTCCTGAAGACCGATTCAAAGGAGCACAGAAATAAAGCTGGTCCAAAGATGTTTTATTTTGAATCTAGAAACACACGAAAGTGTGTAGACACTGAATAGGGAGGGCTATTGCATATGCATGATTGCGAATAAGCCTCTCATCTGTGTTACTAACCTCACATTAAATTTAAAAAACGCCTTCTAATAATAAAAGACACGGCCTAAGTGTGCAAAAGCAGGGGAGCTATTTGTGGAATCTGTATGATTGTTGAAGTTCCTTGTCCTCATCTACAAAGCCACCCTTCAAAAAAAAGAGGAACCCCATGCTCATATAGATTGTGCCCTGTCCAATCAGGGAAAGCCAGACCCCCAGTGGGAGCTGGTTCTATTCAGACACTCTGGCAGACTCCAGATACTATGGAGCATAGGCGGGGACACCCAAGGGTTCCCACCAGAGGCAAAACACACACACCTACCTTGGAAGGACTATCCTTTCCCAATGTTTTAAAAACATGCTAATAGCAGAAATATATTAAGAAAAAATTCACAATTCAGGATCCAGCTTCAAATTTGGAAAAATGCCTATTTTTAATCACGCGTACGGTACCATCATTGCAGGGACTTGAACATGTGTTACTATCCTTGTGGGGACTTATTTCATTATTCTTATTGGAATTGAATGCATTCATATGCAAATGCCTAAATATTTGTTTCACATTACTCTTTGTACATTATACAATTCTACTTCTATACATGAGTCCCTGCCTCCATCAGAGGGATGCACAAGAGATTGATAGTGATGGTGTTCTATTTCCAATAAGGTATTCACTTCAAAGCTTTTCATTCTGTCATTAAGCCATTTTAATAACACTCCAAAATGTGTCTACAAAGAGAACTGGGGATCAGAAAGATGACAACTGACCCAGGATCAAAAGTTAATTTCCCTGTGTGGAGGGTGCATGATTATTGTAAATGTAAAGTCCCCACAAAGATTGTGTGTTCATACTATTTTTGAAGTACCCATAGGGTTGGTGTGTTTTCCTAAAGATGCTAAGTGCTCATAGAGATGGTGTGTGATAATGTAAATGTCCCAATAATAATAGTGATGGAGATGGTGTGAGATTATGATGGGGATTCCACAGAGATGTTGTACGGTAATATCAATGTTGAAGTCCCCACAGAGATGGCTTTTGATTATCAGCATATTAAAGTCGCCATACAGATGGTGTATTATGCTGAAGTCCCAATAGAGATTGTGTGTCATGATACAGATGTTAATGCCCCCACAGAGATGGTGTGTGATAAGAATGAAGTCCTCACAGAGGTGGTGTGAGAGTATAATGATTTTAAGCACATCTTTTCTCGAGGATTAGCGTTATAAAGATGCACTGTCCACTTTGGGACTGTTTGTGATATTGGTGAAGATAATTACCCACTGGGGTGGGTGCATGCTTAGTGCAAGAGGAAAGTTCCCACAAAGATTGTGTTAATAATATTATTGAAGTACCCGTAGGGTCAGTGTGCGTTCATAAAGATAAGTCCTCAAGAGCTGGTGTGTGAAAATGGTGATGTAAAAGTCCCCCAAAGCAATAGTGCATGTTAATAATGATGGTACATCTTAGATGGAGATGGTGCGTGATGGTGATGAAGAATCCACAGAGATGTTGTATGGTAATACCGATTTTGAAGTCTGCAAAGATATGGCGTGTGATCATCAGGATAGTAAAGTCACCAACAGATGATGTATTGTGTTGAGATCCCAAAAAAGATTGTGTGTCATGATACAGATGTTCAGGTCCTCACAAAGGCTGTGTATGATAATTAGGTTTATGGTCCACAGAGATTGTGTGTGATAAGAATGAAGTCCTCACAGCGAATGTGTGTGATTACAATGATTTGAAACACCTCTTGTTGAGCAATGGCTTTATAATGATGCTTGGTCCACTTTGGGATTGTCGGTTATAATATTAATTTCCCTGCAGGAGTGGGTCATGATTATTGTAAATGGAAAGTCCCCACAACAATTGTGTGTTAATACTATTTTAGAAGTACCCATAGGGTTGGTGTGTGTTCATAAAGATGCTAAGTCCTCATAAAGACAGTGGGCCTCATTACGAAGTGGGCGGTAATCCCTTACCACCCTACTACGAGTTCCTCCCCTAACGCCTGGTTTTTCCAGGCGTTAAGGACGGGACCCGCAAAGGGACTCTGGAGCTAATAACGATACCGCAATTTGCAGTACCGTTATTAGCGCCTTCCCCATTGAGCCCTATGCGGACTCAAACGGGAATGGGAAAGGGCCCTGAATGGGGAATTACCGGTCCGCCAACCTTGGAATGGGCCTGCCAACCCCTTGGAATGGGCCAGTAATAGCTCCATTCACCAGGGTGGAGTCGGTAAGGTTTCGGAGGCAGCCTGTTGCCGACCTGTTTTGCTAACTAACTTCTATACCTGTGTCTGCCCAGGAAATCAAAGAACAGCCAGGCGGCGTAGCAAAAAAGGGAAATACTGATTATTGTTCTGACCTGAAGCTATTCTGCTAACTTCCTGTCTCTGCCCTTGATACCTGCTACTTCCTGTTCGGTTACAGACCACGGTTCGAACTTAGATTTCTCAGTATTTACAGAATTACAGTTTTTTTGCCTGCATGTTGCCGACTTGGAATTCTACACAGACTCCTCTTTTCACTGCCGCTCCAGGGCTGTTTTGTTGTCAGGTGCCCAGAACGCTCCGTTCATTCTGAGTGCTGCTCCATGCTGTGTTCTAACCTTCAGCACCAGAATCAAAATTGAACTCTCTCCTCTGTAGGAGACCCCTCACCATCAGCACACACCATCCATGTGAGGACTTAAATATCATCACATATCAACCCTGTGGGGACCTCAACATCAGCACACGCCACCCAGTTGGAGGATTCCCTGTCTGGAAAATGTATGAATTTTTAATGGACGGCTTCATGTTTTATAAACAACTAGCAACAAGGTCTATGCGACCTTGAGCAGAATTACATACTATTCTTATGGGGCCTTCCATGCCATGACACACCATCCCTGTGAGGACCTCTGTCATCAAACATCCCAGTGGGGACCTCAACATGACCACACACTATCCTTTTGATGGACTTGGTACCATCATATCAGCTCTATGAGGACTTCAGCATCATTACATACTATTCGTATTTACATACCTTTGTATGGCCAATTGGGTGCATCTGTGGCTTCATTTGCATCACCTGAATGCATTTATCTGTGATGCAGCCACCTGGGCTTCGGTACATACTTTTGTACGTCACTATTCCCTCGATTCCATCCGGGGGCAGGATCTGGCCTTTGGCCATAGTCACATATGTCTTCAAGAGACTTGGGCAATGGACACCCTGATGTTGGATGGCTATATGAACTATCAATCTTTTGCTAAACGGGGTCATAAAGGGAGACCCTTTGGAGGGCTGCTGATAGGGGTGGCTAGCTTCTTGATTTCGAGGCGGATTCTCTGCAATCTAGAGAACAATTTGATGGCAGTAGAGGTTGAATATGGACCCAAGGGAAAAGGGGAAAAATGACTGCTGGAAAATGTATATAATCCTCCCCAAGTCTTGTTAAGTGATGTACTGCAAGAAGCACTGCATGAGCTGTTAGCATCCTGGTCAGTCAAATCTGGAAACACTGCAGTGTTTGCAGTGGGCGATTTTAACTGCCACATGGCTGGTGAGGGAGGTACCCACCCACAAAATCCAAAGTTGAGGGAGAAACGCTTACTGACGCGTACTAAAATTGATAATGAGGGGCCGTGATGGCTCCATTTGTTTGAGAAAAGTAATTTGGGTACATTATGCGTTGACAAAGCAGGAACAAGCATAAGGTGGTCTGCCAAGAACATAAATCAGGCGGCCGATGCTCTTGTGATTGAGAGATGGCCGTATTTACCAGATTTTAAAAGCATGTCCAATGATTTAATAGAACATTGGATTACTGTTTTTTCTAGCATTCCTGCATCTGCCCCTAAACGGCAGATGATCAGACCTGAAGGTGAGATACTCTCTTTTAACAAAAAGATTAGAGGCATTAAGAGAGACCTTAGAAGGGACTTGCGTGCCAGCAAGAAAAAGCTGGGCCTCGCAGATTAACTTTGGGTGGGTGCTAGGAAAATTAAAAATAAATACAGAGCTAATATGAAGAAGAGCAAGTTACTCTCTTACCTGGTAACGTTCTTTCGATGGGATGGTCCACGACGTATTCCATATCTATGACAGTAATCACCACAGCTGTGCTGCTTAGGAAAATTTTCGGCGTCTGCGTCGATGACATCGATGCGCCGTCCTCGAGGACCTCCTCTGACGGCCGACGTCACCCAATGTGATAAGTAGGACGCACGAGGCCCCTAGCCTCAGTTGTAGTTTTTTTCCCAGAACGTGTGCCACCAGTCTTCTGCCAGTCTGACACACAAAGCCTTACGGAAACATAAGCTGCAATCACATAAGAAATTCTGTAGCGGGGAAGGTAGGGAGGGAGCGATATGGAATATGTCGTCGGACCATCCCATCGAAAGACCGTTACCAGGTAAGAGAGTAACTTGTTTGAGGGGATTGGGTCCTCCGACGTATTCCATATCTATGACAGACTCCCAAAGCAGTACCAATGCAAGGAGGTGGAAAAAGAATTTAGAAAACAGAAATTTAGCATGCCCAATCAAATTGCGGAGTAAAGGACCGCCTTGCCAAAGGCCAGATCCTGCCCCCGGATGGAATCGAGGGAATAGTGACGTACAAAAGTATGTACCGAAGCCCAGGTGGCTGCATCACAGATGTTGCGAATAGGAACACCCCTCTGCAGGGCAGTAGAGGCAACCATACCCCTGGTAGAATGGGCCCGTAAGCCGACCGGTGGGTCCTTACCCGCCAAGCGGTAACACTCGGAGATATCCAAAATAATCCAGCGAGACAAAGTCTATTTCGTCACAACCTGTCCCAAACGCTTTTCAGCGCAACCAATAAAGAGCTGATCGTCCACTCTAACCCGGGACATGCGTGAAATATAAAAGCTTAACGCTCTCCTAGGATCAAGCCTATGGAGCCTCTCCTCTTCCTTACCAGGATGTGGAGGAGGATAAAATGCTGGAAGAAAAACCTTCTGCCCTAAATGAAATTCCGACACCACCTTCGGAAGAAAAGGAGGACGAACTCTAAGGACAACCCTGTCCTTATGAAACACAGTGAAGGGTGGCTTAACTGAAAGTGCCTGTAACTCACTCACTCTGCGAGCGGAAGTGACCGCAACTAAAATACAGTTTTCAGAGTTAACAATCTCAAAGGGTATGAATACAAAGGCTCAAACAGAGCACCCATCAGAAACATGAGAGCAAGGTTCAAATCCCAACCGGGCACCTGGAAAGGTGACGGAGGGAACACATTAGTGAGCCCTTTCAGAAACTGAGAAATTAAAGGAATTTTAAAATAGGAACACTCTTCAGACGAGCGCTTAAATATGGACAGCGCCGCCAGGTAACCTTTAATGGTACCCACTTGAAGGCCACTGTGGGCCAAAGAAAGCAAAAAAGACAGAACCATTGGAATTTCACATGCAAAAGGATCCACATTCTTAACCCTGCACCAGTCGCAGAACTTTCTCCAACGGCACAGGGACTTTGTTGCGGGCCTTCTGGCCTAAAGCAACACCTCCATCACGTCTTCAGGGAGGTCCCAATCCTTATACCTCAACCTTTCAGAAACCAAGCGTGAAGGTTGAGGAACCTGACCTCTGGATGGAGAACCTGACCCCCCCCTCCCGTGAGAGCAGATTGTCTCAGTAGGGAAGACGGCGTGGAGGGCAGATGGACAAGTCGAGAAGGTCCGGGTACCACGTCCTCCGGGCCCACGCCGGAGCAATGAGGATCAATCGGAAACCGAACCTCCGTAACCTCCACAGTACTTGCGGGATGACAGGGACTGGAGGAAACGCATACAGCAGTGGGAATGACCACTCCACCACGAACGCGTCTCCTAAGGCTCAGTTTGGAGGAAGTTCCCACAAGCAGAACCTCTCGCACTTTCGGTTGACACTGGAGGCGAAGAGATCCACTCGAGGGGTCCCCCAAAGGGCGAAGATCTCCAGGAGAATCTCCTGAGCCAACTCCCACTCGTGAGAGATCGCGCTCTGCCTGCTCAGAGCATCCGCCGTCTCGTTTTCGTCTCCTGCCAGATGAACTGCCGAGATCGAAACTTCCTGCTGGATTGCCCAGAACCAGAGCTGCATCGCCGACCCTGCACAGAGGAAGTGACCCTGCCCCCCTTTTTGTTGAGGTAGTGCATGGCCACCGTGTTGTCCGTCAGGATCAGGACATTCTCCCCTCGCACAGTCGGCAGAAAAGCCTTCAGAGCTAGCCTGACGGCCCTCAGCTCCAACAGATTGATATGGAGTCTGGACGCCTGACGGAGACCAACGACCGCTGACTGTCAACTCGTTGGCATGAGCTCCCCATCCCGTGAGGGATGCGTCCGTCACGATCGTCACCTCTGGCCAGGGCAGCCAAAATGGAGCCCCCCTCATCAGATTGCCTTCGTCGAAAAATAAGGGGAATACCATCCCTTGTTCCTCTCAGCTACAGGCACCAATTCTATGGCGCCTTTCTCCAGCAGGGATTGAATTTCTTGCGCAAGTAGCGGATCCGGAATCTTCAAAGAGAGATTGCCCGGTGGATTGTCTTGAGACCTCTGCCGGAAAGGAAGACAGTAGCCGTGGGTTTTGATCTCCAGAACACACACATCTGAAGTAACGGCGCGGCACTCGGCAAGATGCTGCGCAATGGAGGGGGAGGTTCCTTTCGTTATTACTCATCCTTTGGTAAAGCTAGAGGAGCTGCCAGTCAAAGGGGCCACCGTAGGAGTGCCAGAGGTGGAAAACCAGGTACTCGAGGTGACAAGGCCGCTCGGGCTGTTGCCTCTTTGCCCTCAGGCAAGGCCACAGCCGCTTCAACTCAGTCATGAGGCCATATTCCCGAAGGGGGATGAAGGGGATGGTCATGAGGCCATGTCCCATGGTTCGCTGGTTGGGGGAAGGCTGGAGGTTGTCGAACTGCAGCGCAAAACGACTTCGCTGCAGCTTTGGAGGTCTGCAACGTCTCAAGGCTCTCGTCAGCCTTGCTGCCAAAAAGATGTTCCCCGTCAATGGGCATTTTGAGGAGCCGGGCCTGCACATCAGGAGCAAACCCCGACTTCCGCAACCACGCAAACCTGCGTATCAAGGTGCTCGCCGCCATGGACCGGCTGACGCAATCTGCCATGTCCAAACCCGACTGAACGGCCTCACACATAGCATCCTTGCCATCCTGAACCATGGCAAGGAAACCATCCCGTTCATCCCCCTTCGGGAATATGTTCAGCCGCCAAGGAAACAGTTCCACAGAGTGCGTGAAACGAGACAAGGCACAAATGGAGCTGGCCGCCTGAAGCGCCATAATGTAACGCTCACCTGGTTCCCACGGGGGCGCTGGTCTAGTCTGGATTGCTGTGGCCTCTTCTGGCGTGATGCGCAGGACCCGGAACACCGATTGGACAGGACCTCCAAATCGTGCTTGCCTGGCCCGTAGGAATATCCTTCTGCAGATGAGAAAGGGGATTAACAGTCTGCAGAATAGTGTGTTAGCTCCCTCCTTTCCCCCTTCCCCCTTCGTTCCTCTCTAACTTCCTCCAAACCCCGGTTTAAGCTCACCTTATGGTTTGGAAGGATGAACTCTCCATCCTGCTTCTGGTGCAGGGGCGCGTGTGCGTCCAGTTACTTCACTGGTTTTCAGAATGGCGCTGGCAAAATCCACTTGACTTTCCTGAGTGATGCGCCGTAAGTATGAAAGTTCAAAGTTCAAGTGAGGCCCCCTTTATGTTGTCTTTCTAACCTGTGATCTGTCCTTTATTTCAGGTGCAGAATGAAGGCGATGCGTCGAGGGGTTAAACTGCCGAGGTGAGTAGTGATGAGGGCGATCCCTCTAAATGTCCTTATCATTCCCCAGAAATGTCTCTTGTCCTTTCCCTATAGGGGCCGGGGTACGGTACCTGCCAACGGGGCGGCGCCGACCCGAAATGTGGAAGAAAAGCCGGTAAGTATTATGGCTGTTAATCAGGCTTTCCTTCTGTGTTCCTTCTGCTAACCTTTTGTTTCTTCCTCTCTCCCCTAGGTGCAGAGATGTGGCGTCCGATGCTGACAGCCGCGATGGACCCGGGAGATGTCTCGAGGACAGGTGAGTGAAGCCTTTCTTCAGGGATGCTGGCGAGAAGATTCCGGATGCAGGTAAGAAGTTTGAAATAGTCCTTGGTTTTCACCTTTCTCTTCTCTTCCTTGCAGGTCTTCCAGGTTCGAGGCGGGCGTGGCGGAGTCCAGGAGCAGACACGGTGAGCGTTAAGCTGCAGGAAGCAGAACGCGAAGCATGAGCTGCTGTCTGGGCGTGGCTTAAATAGCCTCCAAAGAAGTCCCAGGTATGTATCCTTCTCAAACTAGGTATGTATCCTTCCCTGGCCACGCCCGAGTGAAAAAATAGTCCCTATGAAAAAATAGTCCCTTTCAGGTCTCAGGGAGGCCTGAAGCGTGCAGCATGGTCTGCATCAGGTAAGTGCACAAAACACCTCCCTTTATGAGCCTGGCGCCTATGGCGCCAGGACTGATGTCCAACATGAGCCTGGTGCCAAAGGCGCCAGGTGTCATGATCACTGCTTCCAAGGAGCCAGGACCAGCCCAACGTCCTTGGAAGCAGGCCCCTAATCCTAGGCACCAGCCGGTCCCCACTGGGACCTTTTGGACCTTGTCCTGGCGCCGGTGGCCCCAGGCTCATCAAAACCATCGGTCCCGGCACTGGAAGCGCCGGGCTCATAATATGTGTGGAGATGCTTGGGTGGACTTACCTGCAGCAGACCATGCTGCTTACTTACCAGCCACTTAGAAGTCCTCTGTGAACAGGAACTACTTTCTTACCTGGGTGGGGCAAGCTCCACTCCCTGGATACAGCACTGGAACTTTTCTGGAACTGGAACTCTTTTCTTACCTAGGCGGGGCCGTGGAGGAAGACCCCTCATCACTCCAAGGCTATTTAAACCACACCCGATAGAAGAAACGTGCTTCGCGTTATTCTGCATCTGCAGCAGAACGCTCACCGAGTCTGTTCCAGCCTTTCTTCTTTCGATCCTGAACCTGCAAGAATTATACTTACCATTCCTGTATCCAGTCAACAGCAGCACCTGCAAAGACAAGAAACAACAGGTTAGCAAGGCAACCTTTACTCGCAGTGCTTACTCACCTGATCCATCGGCTGCAGCCATTTCTTCACGCTGCACCTCCGCCTGTGAAGACAAAAGCATTGTTATTACTTACCGGCACTCTGCAAATTCCGGATTTCTTCACGCTGCATCGCCGCCTGTGAAGACAAAAGCATTGTTATTACTTACGGGCATTCTGCGGACTCCGGCGCTGCAACCCAACTTCTGAAAGACAAAAGAAGAGACATTAGACAGGTATTTACTTACGCCCATCGCGCTCGTCGCAATAGAACGCCTGCAAATACTTGGGCGTCTCTTCAGCACGAATTAAGCTGCAAGGGAAAAAGACAATTAGAGCGCTTGCATTTACTTACGCATTTCCAGGTGCTCACTCCATCTTCCATCTCAAGAGTCCTGCAAGACTAAAAGGGAAAAGCATTATACAGAGTCCTGTTCAAAATCAATGTGCCACGCACCTAAAGAGTATAAAGACTAAAAAGGTGTCTGGAAACTCACTGCTCGTGCAGTTAACGACGGTCACCATCCTCTGAGTTCAAGAGGCGTATGTTTCACCAGTGAAGGAACTGGCAACGGCACCCTGCACCAGACGCAGATGGAGAGTCCAGCATTCACCTATCTAAGGTGAGCACGTTGACCTGGGGGCTCTACGGAGAAGCTAGGAAGAGAGAGAGAGAGGGACATTCAACAACCCAGGCCATTAACCCCCATATTCTTTCACCTGCAGAAACCTCACCCTACGAGTTCGACACACAGTGCGAAGAGGTTCGACCCCAGAAGCCAATCGAGTCCTGCACATCACTCTTCGAGTCACAGACACCTTCCTGCCAAGACCAGCGCCTCCGTGGGAATCAGGTGAGCGTTACACCAGGACTGAGTCCAAAGAGCCCCTATAAGGGGCCGCTGGGCTTTTACCCGAGGGCATGATGCCTGCTTCCGGGGGTGCTGGGCCTGGCCTGGTGCTCCGGGGGTAGGCATCATGACACATAACCCCTGCAGAAAACACTTTCTTCGCCCAGCCGTCAAAACGCTTGTCGTCCCTATCAGGAGGGATGGTAGGGTACGACACCAGCTTTGCCGGGGCCGTAGCCGCCTGCACCACCAAACTCTCCGGAGTAGGGTGCTTGGACAAGTAGCAGGGGTCACTACTGGCTGGGTGGTATTTTCGCGGCAAATACTTGCTCACTGCCGGGAGACTCTCCGGAGCAGTCCAAGCCGCCGCCACCCTTCTTTGCAGAACCATATGGAACGGCAGTACCGGGTCAGTTGGTGGACCAATGTAGAGGATATCCGTAAGGTCATCCTGAACAAACTCCCCTCCGGGAGCAGACCATCCTAAGTACTCGGTGACCCGTGTCAAAAGGCGCCGGTACCAAGAATCGGCATGAGTGCCAGGCTCAGGTCAACAAAACTCCACCTCCGGAGTGGTGTCCAGCCCACTAGCATCATGCAGGGACTGTCTCAGGTCCTCAAACTGGCTATGGCCCGAGAGAATCTCGTTGGCACCGTGTCAGGCACCATGCAATCCTCAGAGCCCTCATCCACCTCTGAAATGAACTCCAGATGGCAGTAAGAAGGCACAGAACTGGAACCAAAGCCATGCTTGACCTTGGCCAGAGTCTTTCTAGGTGGTTCCCCCAAGCCACGGGGTACCCCCATCGACACAGCCCCGAAAGGCGTGCGGCATCGAGAGAATTGGCGTCGACAGACGCGGCGCCAACAGCATCGACACAGGCCTCGAAGGCAGAGCCCCGAGCGTGTCCCTCGACATCCTGGGCACCGAAGGCTTCCTCGGATGCGGAGCCTCGAGAGAGTCCGTCTACGACCTCGGCGCCACAGGCGTCGATGTCTTCCTCGAAGACTTCACAGGTTCACGCGGTCTCGAGCGCATCGAGGACCGGGACCGGGCATGCCGAGAACGATTTCCCCTTGTCCGAGCGGGACCTTTCCCGTGAATCGTGACAACCACCCGAGCCGAAGGCGTGCGAGCGGCGTCTCAGCTGATCACGACCGACCCCACTCGGAGGTGCGGACGGACCAGTGCCCTGCCATTCGAGAATTGCCAAAATGTTCTTCCCGAAGGAAGCCCATTCCTCTGGTGTCGCATGTTTGGTGGGGTAAGCGACCCGCCGACGGGCGGAGTCCTCGGATGAGGACGGGGAAGGCGACCGATGATGGCGTTTCCGGAAGTGCCTCAAAGAGGCAGAAGAGTGGCAAGACCGACTCCGGGACAGAGACCCACTGGACTTACGACGACGACGCGGAGAGTCGCCCCTCGAGTCATCCGTCGAAAGCCCCGCAGACCTCGACTTCCGGGGCTTGGACAAATTGTCAGTCTAGAAAAATGGATACCTCTACTTTGTGACTGCAAACGTATTTTGGTGGCCGTGGGCCAACCGTCTCATGCACTACGACAGAATATAGGTTTTCGAGTTTGCCAATGAACGGCCATTTTGATGTAACAAGAATCGCCATTTTGTTTTCTAACCATTGCTCATTGCTTTCTGTTCCTACTGCTTCGCAGTTTATTTTCCGCTTACACTGCTCGACTGTAAAACATTGTTGTCTGTATGTGAAAAAGGACAAGGCCGCAGGTCGAGAGGATAACAAGAGTTCGTTGAAACACAAACGTAGGCAGCGCCAGGAAGAATGCCGGCTCCCTCCCGAATGTAGCCTTGAAGCAGAGCTGCAGGGCATTTAATCATTTCGCAGCTGCCAGCCAGTCTTGTCATATGGTAGAATATGTTAGAATAATACTGCTAAAGGCTTGAATTATGTTTTCCTTACGGCCCCCTTTGCTGAGCGCGCTAGAGCGTGTCGGCGCCCAGGACACGAATAGCACCTAATAGATAGCAAGGTCCGGAATGCAACTCTTCCCTCTCGTATGTAGCTCGCTTCCAAGAACAGAAGCGCTGTGTTCTATTCAACAACTGAAAGATGCCTTCGCACTCACAAATTGCAAATTGTTACTAGAATAGATGTTTGAAGGTGTCATAGTAGTCGGAGATGTCCATCATCACACCAAGTTCAAAGAAACCCAATAAAGGGGGGTGTTAAACATGTCATAGCTGATTGTTTGATATGCATTTTGTATATATATAACTGATGTACGTAATTCACTCTCTTGCGTCCCTCGAGGTCTAGAGATGCACGTCGCGGGGCGTGAGACTGAGTTGGCCAACTGAGACTTTTTGCTTTGCAATAAACCCTAGCTTTGGGAATACAACCTTGTGTCTGGCGTATCTATCGTGTGTGGTGACTCGCCTTGTATCCATAGACGTCAGGGTCCCCTAGGGGCCCCTTTCAACCTTAGCTACCGATAACTTCTTGCGCTCCCGCAAGGCTTTTGACGTGAGCGACTGGCAGTCGACACAGTCTTCCGTGTCCTGGGCCTCCCCGAGGCACCAGAGGCAGGCGTCGTACGAGTCTGTGACCGACATCTTGGACCCACAGTCCCCGCATTTCTTAAAGCCCAGACGCGGTGTGGAAGACGAGGTAGACATCTTCACGAAGAATAACTTCACCAACGAACAGGTTCGAAGAACCGAGATGAACAACGTCAAAGAGTCGAGGCGTACCGAGATTCACAAAGCGAACACGTTAGCGGAAAAAACGGAACTGAGGCTAGGGGCGTTGTGCGTCCTACACATCACATCGGGTGACGTCAGCCGTCGGAGGAGGTCCTCGAGGACGGTGCATCGACATCGACGCAGGACGCAAATTTTCCGAAGCAGCACAGCTGTGGTGATTACTGTCATAGATATGGAATACGTCAGAGGACCCAATCCCCTCGAACATACGATATGCTGAAAGAACTCAGGCCCATCAGAAATTAGTACAGACCATCTGCGCTAAAAACGCCCGCAGCATTTTGGTCCCTGCTAGGTGAAGCTAGGGCGACTGTTAAGGGTCAACTGGTTGAACCTATAAATGCAGTGGAATGAGAAGAATTTTTGGAGAATTGTAATGCCATCATGTTGACTGATGAGACATATCCATCAATAGCTACAATACCAATTGTACCCTTTGATATATCTTACACGGCCATAATCAGTAAAATAAATACTCTAAAATCATCTAGAGTCCCAGGACCTGACCTAATGATCTGGCTAATAAAGTAATCAAAAGTCAGCACGAATTCTGGGCCGGTTTACTGGCCATATTGTTTGAGAAGATCATGGCACAGGGGAAGATTCCTAGTTCTTGGCAGACTGCCGTGTTGATCCCCGTTACTAAAAAAGGAAACCTGCTCGACCCGAATAATTACAGATTACTGTATATGCTGGATATGACAGGCAAATTATTTGCGTCCCTGCTACTCAATGAGCTGCAGGTATGGGTCAACAGGGCTAACATTTTACCTAAATTCCAATGCGGATTCAGAAGAGGCTACTCAACTTCCCACAATCTTATGGTCATGAATCTACTGAGATCTAGGTCCCGTAGAAGGGGTGAACCGCCGTTGTATGCACTATACATTGATTTCAAAGTGGCCTTTGATTCGGTCCCTAGTGAATGGTTATGGTCTAAATTAGCCACCCTGGGTTGTCCTGCTGGTTTATTGTATTACCTTAGACTGCTGCACTAGAACCCCTCCGTTAGGTTGAAATTCGATCAAGAGGGGCATCTGACTGGAAAAGTGCAGCAGAATAGGGGGGTGAAACAGGGTTGCGTCACCGCCCCTGTGGTGTATTACCTTTATGTCCATGACATACCGGTGGCTATAGATGCTGCTAACAATTGCCCTCCAAAAATTGGGGAGGCTGTTTGTTCTGTCTTGGCATATGCAGACGATTTGGTCATCTTTGATCATACCATCAGCGGACTGCGTAGATCTGCCACGGCAGTTTGGGAATACGCCTCTTGTAATGGTCTCACCATTAACTTGGATAAAACCAAGGTCTTGATATTTTCCAGTAAAAGAGTCTTTCGAGTCAATCTCATGGTGGGCAACGTCAAGATCTCATACACGCCACAATATCGCTATTTGGGAATAGACTTTGAACCCAGTGGTGAATATGTGGCGTGTAAACATTCGCGTTTTACGCGCGCAGCGCAAGTAGCAGCTTTAATGGCCAGTTTTACAAACAAGCAGAGAGGCTATGGGGTATGCGCCAACTTTATATGCAAGTATTTAATCCTATGATGACCTATGGCCTAGAAGCACTTTTTGATAAAGATCTTGGCTGGCTACAGGTCATCGAAGGGAAATTTTGGCGGCGTGTCCTCGGGTTAGCACCGGGAGTCTGTATGGCCATTATACGTCTGGAATTGGGAGTGCCCTCACTGTATGCCACTATAATGAAAAATAGACTAGGGTTTTTCCTGAAGATGTGTAGTGGAATAGACAATCCACTACTAACGTTATATCTGGAATTATGCAAGAAACAGAACCCCTGCTCTCCGTCTGTTAAGATGACAAAATATATAGCTGATATTGGCTGGGCTTGGCGAGGAGGGGTGTACTCAACTTTGGTACAGAATGCACTGAATAAGCGTGTTAAAATGTGGGATTGGTTGGAGAACTTTGCCAACCTCCGCACGCTAAAAAATTATCCATTTGTACAATATAGGTTATAGTCTTTCATGAAACCACAGGCTTATCTCAATCTTTGCCCCTCTAAAAGGTTGAGACGCTTTATACTGCTACTCAGGATGGATCAGCTCCCAACCTTGATGGTCAGGGGTAGTAGAGAGCATATCCCATGGACCAACGGATTTGTAGGGTTTGTAAAGCGAACAATGAATTAGAAACAGCTAGACATTTACTAACCCAATGTGGTTGCATGATAGATATAATCCACCATTATATTGGGAATTACAACCATGACCTGGCAACAATCAATGACTCAACCTTTTGGCACCATTGCATCAATTCCGAGAGTCTGCGGACCCTGACAGCCTTTTACAATATCTGGCTAAGGATTGAAGAAATGTTGGGTACCAAGATTTGAATAGCAACTGGAAAACAGTGTGTGATTCATCATACTATAGATTCTTGCTTATGCCTTGTGAAGCGGTAAACTAAGGTCTTGGCTTCCAATTGATTAGAGGTTGTATATACACCTGCCCTGATCCTGTCTGATTTGACATCAGCACATTAACCAGTGATCCTCAGTGTTTTGATGTACTGATGATCGTTTTTTATTTCATGCTCATTTGTACGAATAAGGTGGAAGATTAATTCTGGTATGTTTGTTGATTGTTTTCTTGTATACTATTTTTACTTTATATTTTACATTTTTGTACTTGCGTTTCTCTTATCGGTGTCTTACTTTTTCATCATCACAAACATTACATCTGAATGTGATATGTATATTTTAGGATTGCTGTTTTACTGTATTTTTATGCTCTATTGTATGTCGTTTTATGCTATTTGATTTTGGGTATTTTCTACTATATGTATAGGTTTAAATTTAGATTATGTGTAAAGTTTATTAAGTAAACTATCACATTAAATAAATTATTATTAATATATATTTTTTGTTTGTTACATTTATTTACACTATTTTCTCTTGTTGTCAACTGTATATTTGGGTTGAGTACCACCAGTCAACAGTTATTTTAACCCCTATTTGTGCAACCAAATACAGAATATTTTTTACATATATATACTTTTTCTGTTTCTCTGGTGTTTTTTTCTTTGTCAAAAGAATAGATGTGACACGCACTAATGCATTTACTGCAAAATGGAGGGTTGGCAAGAAGAGATTACTAAAAGGTATTAACCCGTTTGCTTTAAAACCCGTGGCGCAGCAATACTCCCCTTCCCATGATTTAAAGCGAGGGAGGATCACCTGAGTGGAGGCTCCGTGGGGATTGGGTGTCTGATGACGAGACATGGTATCCCCCCTTTCCTAACACCGACTTACCCTTCCTTCCCCCAGTCTTCATGGGCTATTTACGCTGATGCCCTATTCTACCCATTGAGTCCCCACAAAGTACTGAGAGGAGGAGGAAGCATCAGAGAGGAATGCACACTTCCCATAGAAGACACCACACTAGTACTGGGATGAAGAGGGATTTGGAGGAATACAGAAATGAAGATCCTATATGTCCCATTCATTGTGTGAACTATGGCCAGACAAAAGAGGCCAAGGTCTCACACCTGAAAGAAGCTGTGTGAGCAGATAGGCTGTGATATCCAGCAGCACAACCAGTGATTTTCAAGTAAATGCAAGAAGCCTGGTACACGATCTAATGAAGGTTGTTGACAAAAGCTGTTGAAATACATTGTATCAGAGTGGTCATGTCGAGCCGGCACCTTGTCAAAGGTCTCAGATCTAGAGACAAAGAGAATAAGCAAATGTGATGCCAGCAATGGACAGTCTGTAAACCAGGTAACAGTAGTTGTGTATAAGGAAATCATATACGTATGAAGGTCTTTGAACAACTGAATGTGAATTGTTAAGTATTACAAGCAAGAACTCGAAGAGGGGGAGCAATGAAGTGTGAGGAAATGCTCGATCTGGAAAATCCATGAAAAGGAGAAAGACTACTAGTGGTAGGTGACAAAATCGAATCTATGAAAAGAGGGGACAAAGAAAGAGCCACTTACCAGTGAATATTGACACAAGCAGCTTGGGCAGGAAAGAAGCCAAATAAGAAACTAAGGAACCAGTAAAGGAACCAATTAAGAATCTACACAGGCAACTGGTTGTGCGACCTGTAGTGGGGGACCGTGCGGTCCGTCAACTGCGCCAAGACCATGGAGTCCCAACCAACCTTTAATAATTTAAGGAAGTCATGAATGCTGCGTTTTAAGAAATATGTGCTTTTGAGCTTGGGAAAAGGAACCCAGAGCTCCTGTTGAATATTGTGAACCACTTGACTACTGTGAGCAAGCACATTACGCTTGAGTTAGGGATTCCTGCACACTTGTAGAACTTTGTGAAATTAATGGAACATTGTGCGTCAAGAAAAAGTGTGTTTTGGACTTTGGGAAAGGAATGCCAAGGCTAGGCGAATTAGCTCAAACAAGCATATACTAGAACTGTATCCTGAACTTGGGGAAGGGAGCCAGAGCTAGCTCCATATTTGTTTTTGGACACTGTTTAGTTAACAATGAACATCCCTAGAAAGTTTTTAGTACTAGACGTGAGGGCAAGCATAGGTTTTGAAACAGACAGCTTTTTGGTTTGAACTTACCGACAGACTTTCCTTAATTTATTTAGGTACCCCCACCTTAGTTATAGGGCAAGACAGGCAGTAAACCAACCCAAAACTTTCAATAAAGGTTTTAAGAAACATTTACTCTCGTTGTCTGTCTCATCTATTGATACCATGCCTGTCTCACAGAGATCAAGGAGGACCAAGAGGCAAGGATGGCCATCATTGAGGATTTTAAGGGCATCGTTGATCACCTTGATGATAGCAGTTTCTGTGCTGCATCTGGGTCTTGATACACATTGGTAGGACAGAAGGAGGTTGTTCGCTGTGATGTGTTTGAGGAGTTGCATGGCTACTGCTTTCTCAAGGATCTTACCTAGAAAGGGAAGATCGATGATGGGGTGGTAGTTGCTGAGATTGTCTGGGTGCAGTGATCGTTTCTTGAGAAGCAAAAGGATTTGTCCGGTCTCGAGTGAGGGAGCGGTTGATTGTCAGGTAATTGAGAAGTGCCCTAGTCAGAAGGGTCTTGAGTACGGAGGCAGGGAGGATGCCATCCACATACGATGTGGCCTTGAGGGATGCTAGGGTAGAAGTGTGGTCCCCCATAGTGGGTGTCTTGAAAGTTGTCCTGGTAGTGGTCGTTTTGTGAGATGTGATGAGCAGTATGTTATCAGTTGTGGCGTTTGGGTCTACATGCTGGCAGATCATGTTGATCTTGTTATACAAGTCCTTTATATCGCGCCTGTACACAAGTGTTTCTAGGCGCTACAAGACAAGGAAGGAAGGACAGAAATAGGACAAAACAATTATCGTACTAGGCCTTGTGTCATACAGATTGCACAAGTGCAGGGTGTGGGAGTGGGAGAAGTGCCAGAGGGGAGGGGAAGAGTGCAAACTAACTAGTAAGTGCAGCCGGGAGGTGGCTCATAAATGCAGAGAGTCAGGGGACTGTAGGGTTGCAGATACAGACCTTTAAGTGGTTGGGAGGCCCGGAGGCAGTGGGTGGCTAGGTCCCCAGTATGTGCAATAGACTGGGATATCAGCAAGGGGGAGGGAGAGAGAGAGAAGGAAGGTCTTGAGTTGCTTCCAGAACCTTAGGTGGTTCTGCTCAAGTTTGAGAGAGTCAGGGAGGCTGTTTGAAAAGGAGGCCTCAGCCGAGGACAGTTCTACCGCCCACTCTCTGCCGAAAGAAGCGTCTGACCCTCAGAGTTTGAGGTGGATGAGTGCAGGGCTTGAGAAGGATGATGATTAGGAAGAAAAAGTTGGATGTAGTGTGGCCCTCAGACCCAAGAAAGCCATGTGGACGATGCAGAGGGTCTTGAACTTGATCCTCGCAGCCACAGGGAGCCAGTGGAGATATTTCAGGGCTGGAGAGATCCGATCCCTGGGCTTGAGGCAAAGGATAAGTTGTAGAGGAGGAAGAGTAGAGGCAGGCAGATTTAAAGAGAAGCTGTTGCAGTAGTCCAGCCTAGAGAGGACCAGGGCTCTGGAGACAGTGAGCTTCTGGGGGGAGTGAGAAAAGGAAGAATACCACTGAGGAAGTGCAGCTGATAGTGTGCCTTCTTAGATCCTTCAGAGATGTGAGGAGAGGAGGTGGTGGTAGAATGGAAGATGACCATGGTTTTTAGCATCAGTGGAAGGAGCAGGCAAAGGGCCCAGGGTGGGCGCTTAGAGTGAGAGCGGGAAGGCGGGAGCAAAAGTCCCTATGAGGAGGCTCTCAGTCTTACAGGCATTAGGTCAGAGATCACTAGAGGCACACCATTCCTGAATAGCGGACCGTCTGATATAAGAGAAGGAGCAGAAGAGGCTGACAGGAGCCTGAAGGAGAGCTGGGTGTCAATCGCATAACACTGAAAGTTAGAGCAGAAGGTAGAGATGTGGTGTGCCAGAGGTGCCAGGTAGTGTTTAAATAGCCAGGGAGGGAGGTTAGACCCCTGGAGAACACCACAAGTAGAGCGCGAGATAGAAGAGAGGAAAATCCCAAGTTGGACCTGGGAGGGTCGATCAGTGAGTAAGGAGGTAAACCAGGCAAGGGCCTGACCAGAGATACCCAGGTTGTCTCGGAGACGATTGAGCAGGATGGCGTGGTTGACCGCCTCAAAGGTAGGAGGATAGATCAAGGAGAATGAGGACAGAAGGAAGGTTAGAGTCAAGATTGGAGAGCAAGTGTTCACAGGTGTTCTGGAGAGCAGTTTCCGTGCTTCTGGCAGCTCTGAAGCCAGACTGGTGGTCATGGAGACAACCAACAGATTCAGTATGTAGATTAAGCTGGGAGATGGCCAGCTTTTCCAGGTGTTTGCCCAGAAAACGAGTGATGGAGATTGGGCAATAGTTTGCCGGAGAGGAAGGATAGTGTTGAAGAAGAAAGATTTGATTGCAGATTTTTAAATAGAGAGCGGCACTGGTGGGTCCGGCAGAGGGATGGTGAAATGCTGGATGACTTTGAAGAGGGCTCTGCTCCGATTGGTGGCCTTGGATATGGGCTTTGGTAGTAGTTGGCCTGGACAGTGGTGATAAGTATCAAGTAGCATACAGTTCTTTGAGCATGGCAAGGTTGAATGCATTGCAGGATTTTTGCCATGAGTCTTCCTGTTTTCTGATTGTTCTTTTGTTCAAGGTCAGTTCTTGAGTGTATAAGGGTGTGGAAAGGTTTAGGTTTCACGGTGCGGTGTTCCACTGGGGCATGCAAGTTTATTATTGTTTCTTTTTTTAAAACCTTTATTTATTTGACTTGACAATGCACAAACGACAAGAGGCGCACACGGTATGACAGCAAGATACAATCTTATACAAAGAATACAAAACTGGTACATAGTGGACTTTTCATACATATTAATGAGTCAGGGTCCAGGTGATATCACAGATAGAGTCACTGCTCATGGGGTGGTGACAGGAGAGAGAAGGGCGGGGACGGAGGATTCAGCGTCCGAGTCAGAGTTCATGGTGGACATATAGCTGCGAAACTTCCGCCAGATATCCCTTGGTCTCTAGTGTGGATGATGCAACGTATCCCAGGCATCTTCAGTATCTGACGCCCAAGTGACTGCCCTGAGCCACTGTGTGTTTGTGGGTGCTCTAGGCCGGAGCCAGTTCATCAAGATGCAGCGCACAGCCAACAGCATGCAGAGGCCAGCTAGCTTCCTCGAATCGCGCCCTAATTGGGGAAAGTCGTGGAAAAGGCATCGTAATGGGGATGGGTCTATAGTGTGGTCCAGTATAGTAGACAATGTGGAACATATTTCGGTCCAGAATTGTGTCAGTCGCGGGCAGGCCCAAATCATATGGATGTATGCAGCCTGATCGGAGCCACATCTAGGGCAGCTGGAGGAAAGCTCACTGAACATATTGTGCAGTTTGCTCGGGTTGTGATGATATCTGTGCAACACCTTGAATTGTATGTTTAAATCGAGAGTTAAAGGATACTTTATGGGTGCGTGCACACATCCGGGACCAGCGTTCATCAGTTATCTCCACCCCAAGATCTTCCTTCCACCTGTGTTTCAGCGCAGTGAATGAGGGGGCAGCTCTGGTTTGTAACAGGGTATAAAGCCTAGACACCTTCCCCTTCGAGGAGTCGAAGGAGCACAGCTCTGCAATTATGGGTTCATCAGGTGGTACTGTAGGGAAGTTGGGGTATTTAGTTTTGAGATTTTTCCGGAGAGAGGAGTATTGCAGCCATGCTGATGGTCTCCGTCTAAGGGAGAGTAGGAGATCTGACCATTCAAGAAAGCTACCCTGTACATAAACATCTCGGAGCGCCATGAAGTCCCTGTCAGCCCATCGGGATACGATGGATTGTGGGACGCGCGTCTAAGGTGTGTCTAATAGTTTCCAGATTTTGGAAAGGGCCCGGGATGTTAGTAACCGGATCTGCCGAACCAGGGTCAGCCGGGGCGGGTTTGAGAATGAGGGAACAAATATCCTGATCACTGACTATCAGTTTCTCCAACCGAACATGGGGGGGGAGGGGTGGTATATTGGGGGGGTAGTCTGTGGTGTTAAACCAGTGGGAAGCAAATTGGGATTGTGCTACCAACCAGTATCTGGGGAAGTCCGGTGCGCCGAATCCACTGTACTCCATAGGGGTGGTCAATGTTGGTTTCAGCCAAACTGCACCGGAGTGCCACAAAAAGGTGTTGGTTGTGTGGAGTTGCGTCCGGAAGAAGTCGCCTCCCCATAGGATCGGGACCAGGGGGAAACTTTCCAAAAGAGAGGCCAGGTGCAGGTAAAAGTCAGGGTTATCAATATTCGGACCGTAGATGTTTAATACGGCCACATCTTTGTTTTTGCAGAGTACCTAGGGTCAGTACATATTTCCCCTGTGGGTTTACTCGTGAGTGACTGCAAGTGAATTTAAGGCTTCTGTGTATCAGAGTCATCACACCACGACTCTGCGTGGAATAATTGGTATAGTACCTCTGGGGCCCACACTGTTTAGAAAACTTCTCACATTGTTCAGAGCAGGCGTGGGTCTCCTGCAGACATAGGATTTTAACGCCATGGTATTCAGCATGAAGTTGTATCTGCCGCATCTTTTTATGGTTACCCAGACCCCGTACATTCCAGCTGGTGAACGCTAGGCTATTATCCACCATTTGTATGGAGATGTCGGTTAAACTCTGATTCACGGCTGAGTGACGGCCAATACCGACCCAACTGAAGCGGGCACATCACCCCACCAGTATGACTACGACCTGATATTGCAACATGCGTGGCATCTCTTGCGATCGTCAAGCCTTTTTTAACATAACTCCCAACCCCCCCACCCACATTCCTCCCCCAAACAGAGGAATGATAACTCAGCACAACCATAACAACCACCAGATCAACGGCATCAACGCCTGGGGGCCTGATAGCTGGCCTGGCGGTAATGTTCCTTACTGGGGGATGTATAAGGGTATTTGCACTTCTAAACAAAGTTAACCAGTGTGACTAGGAAGGAACACGTGGATTGAGGATCAGCAGACCAATAGAAAAACAAGTCCAACTATTAATGCATTCCTGTGAAACGCAACAACAATTATGTGCATGGCCATATATAGGCCTATTACCAAGCAAAAGCTTAATTGGCAAAAACAGAGCACTAATCAATGCCACAGCAACAGGGGGAGAATCAGCCAGGGAAATGTTCATTGATGAATTTTGAGGCCTCTTCCGGAATCGTAAAGAAGAATGTCCGATTGGAGTGTTCGATTCTCAGCTTGGCAGGGAATAGCATGGAGTATTTAACCACCAAGTCTCGGAGTCTCTTTTTGACTGCCAAAAAAGTTTAGTGCTCCTGTTACACCGCTACAGAGAAATCCCGGTAAAGATGGATCCTTGCTGCCCCAAGAAGCAGCTCCCCCTTGACTCTAGCTGCTCTGAAGAGGGCATCTCGATCCCAAAAGTTTAATATTCTGGCTATGATGGGACACAGCGGTGCGCCAGGTTTGGGCTTCCCAGTTCAGGATCAATGGGCTCTTTCAACTGCAAATTGTGGGGAAAGTTTTGGCGACTCCAGAAGTGTTAGAAGAATGCGTTCCACATTGTCTTCCATGGGCTCATGGATACTGTCCTCGGGCACTATGCGCAGGTTATTACGTCTTGAACGGGATTCGGGATCATCATTTTTTTTCTACTGCTAGTACCCGACTGGAGAGCGAGGAGAACGTAGCCCGCAGAGAGCATGATCATCCTCACCGGCACCAGCCTCGTTTCAATCTCGGCCACCCGGCCATCGGTCTTCTCGATATGTGCTTTTATGGATGAGATGGTGCCGTTCGTGTCATAGAGTTTGGTGTGCAAAGTGGTGAACCCTTCGCGGATATACTCCCGCATCTTCTGGAAATCATCGGGGGCAGGTGGGGACGATGTAGCAGGTGCATCCTCCAGTGTTTCCCCCCATTGACTTAGCCAGCGTTTTTGCAAACATATTCAAAGAGCTCTGTTTTTTCCCTGTGCCAGTTCCTTTGGTCATGGTGTCAGCTGAGTAGGGTCCTGAAGAAATGAGTAAGCGTGGGTGGTTAGAGCGTGCCAGAGTTCAGCTGGGTTGTAGAGTGTAGCAGGGCGTCTGAGAGCGGGCTGCTCAGATCGCTTACAGGGATCCCCCTGGATAAGTCACTTCCCCATTGCCGCTTGAAGCTTGTGGATGTGCCCCATGAGGGGTTGTGTCTCTGCCCAGCCCGTCTATGGCCTGCTCCGGCCACTGGCGTTACAAGTTGTTGGTCCGAACCCGCGACAGTGGCGCCAAGTAGCCACCCAGAGAGGGGCACCATGTCAATCCTGCTCACCAAGGCAGTGTCCCAGGGGGCCAAACGCGTGCGGGGTGGGTGCCGAGGATAGATCAGGATAGTGCCGACAGAAGGGGCCCAACCTGTGTCAGCCTCCCGCCAAGCATCAGGGTAGGAGTATGTATTATATGACAGGAGATCTGAGTTCCGGTGTTCAGGGCAGGCAGATACCAGAGTCAACGGGTGTCAGGGGGGCAGTTCTCCCTAGCTTTAGTCAAAGGCTTAATCAACCAACCGTAAGAGTTGCCCGCAGCAGATTGCGTGTTACAGCTAGTGTATTCAGTGACATAAGTTTGCTGCACGTAATCCTCTCATCTGGGCATGAGAGGGATCAAGGGGGCTCCAGAGCAGCTGGCGTACCTGACACGGCAGTGATGGCACAACTCACCCGGACCGCACAACCCCCTAAGCCCTCCTACCCTGTTCTCAGTCTTGCGGGCGTCACTGCTGCAGGAGACGGGCGGCAGGGGGCCGGGAGACCAGCGCACCAGCACAGGCACTACAGCCCTCCCGCTGCACTTCAAGTCCCTGCTGCGTCCGCCTGCCGGGTTATTGTTGAGGGGTAGCACTGCGTTCCAGGCAGGCAGGGGCCAGCAGACCTCAGTCGTCCCCTACAGCAGCACCCGAGGCCCTCAGTCCAGTCCTGCTCGGGCATCTCTGGAGCTCACCTGGCTATAAAATGTCCGCCAGGCGTGCGATCAGGGCAGAGCCACCCCTCGCTCCGCAGGCCCGCGCCACACAGTAGTCAGACTGGCCGTGCCCCCTGGAGCCGCCGCACAGGGAGAGTTAGGCGTGTCTCACGCTGGATTGTTGTCAGCCGTATCTCCACGGTTTCCGGGTATTAGGTTGTGCAAGTCAGTAGGAATGCACAGTGGGAGGTCCGTTCGTTCCCAGGTCTCAGTTAGGTGAGCAGGATTTGCTGCGTAAACCTGTTATTTCAATAAAAAGGATTTTCCCAGTCCGGAGCTCGGCACTCAGGCTGCCATTTCCATCAAGCGGAACAGTGCCCCCCCGGGGCATGCAAGTTTTGAGGGTGTTGCGATCTTGGAGAAGTGAATCAGTGTCCTGGTTCGTCGGAGATAGATCGTCCCATGTGAGGTGCAGGATGGTGAAGTTACCATAGATTATTGAAACCTAATGAATAACCACTGATTTAAACGTACACAGAATTGATAAGCAAAAAGGAGGAGCTCCAGAGGAAGCTGCATCATAGTTTTACATGTGTTGAAAATATTGCATGTTAATAAAAAATGCAGAATATGAAAGAAAATATACAAACATAACGGGGATTCCAATCGATTTCAACTAAAAACAGATTTTAGTGGGCACACAAAATATTCATTTTTTTACTTATTAAAGCCCCAGCCATCCTTTCATGTTTAATCAGAAGATTCCGAACTCACCCAGCAACAGGGATAAATCAGAAAATGCCATTACATCCGTTTCATCCATCTTGACTATGCAGGGCTGGTTTCCTTGCCTACCCACCATATATGTAGAACATTGTACACGCTTTTAAAATGGTGCTCAGTATGGCCACCCCAGGGTACCAAATATACCCAAATATAATCAGGTACCCTGCCAACAAACAGCAATGAAGAGATAGCCAGCTATATGAAAATACTCCCAGGACTAACAGAACACTTGAAGTAGCGAGGAATGTAAGGTACAAGTCAATCCCATGTGAGTCCCTGGTAAGGCCTCATCAGGAAATTTAGGAATTGTTAAGGTGAAAAATGAAAATAAAATCACCAAGTCCTTCTTGGCAGGGTCACCGTTTAGGGCTGTCAACCTCAAACCACATTATGTGGGTCTGTTTTAAAGAGCCCTAATGGGCCTTTCACAATGGAAAAACAGAAAGCAACAGCAAAGATCACAGCACCATATAATCTGCAGCTTTCACTGCATAAAGTGGCATGAAAAGCCTTAAAAATAATCCCATCTGTCCCACAGACCAACATTTGCTGCCCATTGCAAATTGAAGTTGTTTGGGAACAAATGATTTATTGCGGTCCACCACTTTCAATATTGTGCATTCTCATGCTTAACACTATGCGGTTCAGTCTACTGCCCTTCACCTAATCAGGAATACTGTTGAGCTGAGCAATACACCCTTCCACCCCTGATGCCTCGGAAATGCTTCGACATGAGATCAATCAATTGCCAGGAAACATTTTCCTGGTCTATGCCCATATTGGGGGAGGGAAAGGGAAAGGGAGATTTGCCTAGATGTTTGTTGTGAATATTTGCCCCAGAGAAAATAACTAAGTCTTTCCCATTTTGGCCCAATGCCCTTGCACATTTCCCTCCTAAGTGTCTGCTTTTCTTCTCTCAGGGAACTTCAAATCTTTATTAAAAGTGAGCTCTCACCAGCTCTTCCCTGTGTCAGCTCCACCTTCCCCTTCTTTCTGCTCTCTCACCTCTGCTCTTCTCTCAAGCAGAAAAAGGAATTTGTGTGAAGGTAAAGTTATAGAGTTGCAGGCCTTTCAATTCCGTCAAAGCAGTCTTACATGTTTTCAATGCTCCTGCAGTGTTCAAAATGCATATTCAAGGAGCAGGAGCTAAAAGAAAAGCTGTGTGTCGCCCAGTAGGCAGGAGTTACCACTGGGAAAATAGGAGCGGGTACACAGTGCTCTGCAAATTTAACTTCCACATGAGACACACACTAAGGTTTTGCCCATTATGTACGATACATTATATTTAAGTGTGTTTACTAGATGTGTTAATTCTTCTTTATTTACATTTTCAAGCACTCAAAGTTAATGTCGACTATGCATGATTGTAGAGCACCAGGTGGCCTGGGGAGCCAAAGTTAGGTTCTTGTAACTGTTTGTTTTAAGCTCTAAAAGGGTAGAAGCAGGAGCTAATTAGCTCCCAGTAATTTCGAACAATGTCCCGAGTAGGACCCTGGCTGTTTTCTATCTCATGGGCAAATGTGTGCAGTTCACTGCTTTGTTTTAGAAACAATTAATCACAGATGGCATTAGTTCTTATCTAAGAGTACATGTCTAGCAGCTGTAATATCACTAATTCAAACTTGGCAACAAAAGGACTTGATCTTAGCAGCCTCAATGCTTAAGGTTTCCAATAACGCTAAATTGAAAAAGTTTCTTTTTTTTCAAAGCTCAAGGCTAAATCAATTAACATGTTCAATGTTTTTCAACTTTAACATACCCATCACTGATCCTGAATTCATCTTCACTCTCCTCTTCTTCAAGATTGCTATCGCTGTCGAGGTCATTTAGTCGCCGGCGTTTCTTACGCTGTATAACCACAGCTCTCTGTGGCCTCTTGCTCTCTTTTTTCTCTTCTTGAAGGATGGTGGACATATCTTTTCCACAATGAGCTGTGATATTGGCCATATCCTTGCCTATTCCAAACCCTAAAGAACAAGTACATTTGAAAGGCATCACTTTTACATGAAAAGTCATCATTCTAATAAACTAAGCATGCTGCATTATTCTCCGACCCCGACCCTCATCTAACAGCACTGGCTACCACTGCAAGCATGTATCACCTTGAAATCCTGCTGCATAATGAACAAGGACATCATCCTCAAGTCTTAAGATAACACGCTAACAAATTCAGCATCTCTGGAAGACTACAACCCACCAGAAGTAGGGTAATATGCAGACTTGAACTCCACAGTAAAGGAAAGAAAGAACAAGTAGACACAGGCCTCCTGTTTCTACGTCCCCAGAATCTGGAACATCCTCCCCACCAGCAAGAGACTCGTCCCTTTGCTTCTACATTTTTTTAAGGCGCTCAAGACTCTTCTCTTCAAGATATGGCTCCTCCCTAACACAAAGGTCTGCACATCTACTCACCACCCACCGTGCTACAGGGCTATCTGCTTACTCCCGTTTTCTTCACTAGTTGCTTTTTGATCTCTTGCTGCAAAATGGTCCCCCCACCCCCTTGTTATCTCCCTCCACTGTGCACTTACCCCTATGACTTATAAAGCACTGTTTCCCAAAGATAGGCCCTTTCTCAATGAATACCCTAATGATAATTTTATATAGACTGCTGTTGGGTATGTTTTTCTAAAGTCCAGTTTTGTTGGACTCTAGCAGCATTGGGCCTCATAACTGGCGGTAAGGCAACCATGGTGCTGGTAGTGCTACCGGCGCCGTTGTTAACTTGCCGCCACATTACGAGTTCTGCTCGCGGGTGCCGTTCTGCACGCCTGGTCAGACAAGACGTGCAGAGCGGCACCCACGAGCAGAACAGGATGGTAGCAACTGCACCGTTATCAACGGTAGAGCTTCTACCATCCTCCCCATTGAGCCTTATGGGGGCTCAAATGGGAATGGGGAAGTACCAGCACCGGGTCCAGCTCAAGGCAAATTACTGGGCCCTCCAAGGTCGAAATGGCCTGCTAATTCCCCTTTCGCGGGACCCGGTGCCGGACCAGAGTTTGGGTGTAGCCATGCCCTTATCGAGGGCATGGCTACCAACAAACTCGTAATGAGGCCCATTGTCCCTTGGTTTCAGGGCCCCAGCTACTAATATAGGCCTGCACTACCCAAGGTTGGTAGAATGGCAGAGCAGCCAGGCTTACTTTAGGAGGAGGAATGTGAACTGTAAATCAATACACAGAAATCGGAACATACACAGATCCATTGAAACACTTAGTTATATCAAAATGATATATTTTATATATACACAAGGCAAATAATAACCAAAGAAATAATCCAGCAACTAAACTCAAACACACATTTACAATCATACGAAAAAATAAAGCAGGTGAGTGAATTATTATATCCACACACGCAGTGTGACTTTTTTTTCCTGTTCCAAAAAAATGCTATTAGTACCCCAGTCTTGCGGGCAAATTCGCTTCGCTCAGGCCTGTAACTTTGGGCCCCGGGGCATTACCTGACTCGATAATGGCAACGCGGCTCGGGGCTTATTGCTTAAATAACCTAAATAACAGGTAAGCAACACTGTAGCTATTCTTTGTATGGTAAAGGCAGTCTTTACCTTAACTAAAAAGGAGTTCTTCAGTTGAGGTTTTGGAGGGAAACAAGTAATGCCAAAGCCAGTAGGAATGAACGATTTACTGTAGGGAAAACAGCAATGCCCAAGTCAATAGGAATGCAACAGTTCAGATGCAAATCTTCTTACCACAAGTAGGTAACAAAGTTAGTTTTTCTTTAAAAAGGTACAGGAGATTTGGGGCAGCCGTCCTGTAGGTGTAGAAGCTGGTAGGCCTGGGCGACTGAAGTTGGGTGATCACCCAAACAGCAAATACAGTACTTCAAGAGCAGGAGTGATACAAATGGCTCAAGGTAAGTTTACCCCGACCCCCACAGTACCTTTAGAATGAAGAAGATTAAGCTGGATGCACGACTGCAACCCCTGTCTTTTAGTCCTTGTTCGTGGTGACAAAAGGGGGGGCCCTGAATGGGCTCCTGCAGCAGTAGTATTCGAGAGAGAGCGGGACTTGCCAGCAAAGAATTATTCTTACTCCTGCGTCGGTATGTGGTTTTAGCACCTTTTTCTCAGCACCAGGAGCTAACTAATACCGCTGGTTGGAATCATCATCTGTTCTCAGTCCTGCACTCTGGTGAGGGGACTGATGAGGATTAGTGCTTCTGGAGGTCCACACGGATGCCATAGAAGTTCATCAACCGCAAAGCAATGCACGTAAAGGTGGTTCAGATAACGGGTATTGGGATTCTGCAGCCCGAAGGTCGCAGAGCATCAGGGGACAGCTCAAATTGAAGTATGTCTTGAGGCTGTTTATGCCCACCCACCTAAAGGGTCATTCTTGGCAGAGCTTCCCTGTCCATTAAAAAAGGAGTCAGGACAGCATCGGTTCTTTCTGAGTTGCTTCTGTGCTTACTGGAGGAGCTGCAGACATCTTTGGTTGTGTTCTTCAGAGCTTCAGTTCCAGTAGTCGACTTAGCCTTCTGTCCCAAGAACCTCGCCTTTTATGCAGGAACCATTCATTCAGTTCTATGGACCTGTCAATCACCTGGGGATGGGCTGTCCATGCAGGACAGTCAGGCTCCCAGTTTAAACTGGTTCCAGCCAGGCATACTCTCAAACAAAGGCATGTAAAGATTTGGGCTCCTCTCTCACTTCCTGCTGCAGACACACCGGAGCCTTGGCGGGCTGCACAAAGCAATTCTGCCAAAGGCAAATCTCAAAGAGGATCCACCACCACCTGGATCGGTACAGGAAGGGCCAAGAAGGAGAACACAACCGAAAAATGCTGATAAAAGACTGGGCCCATTTTGGGAAAATGGTCAACCGTGGGTGCTGTTGTGCAACTGTGAAAACAGCCGGCAAGTAACCTCCTCACAAATGGTAGAACAATGTATCCACTACCACTAGCCATTTAGGTTTCCATGTTACATGAACTAAAAGGTTACAGGAGCAGTGGGAAAGGAGTTACTGTGTAACCCATCAGCACCCCACATAAGGTGGTGTGTGCCAATCCCACAAAAGAAAAAGGTAAGATAAGAAGTGCCCTACTATCCTTGAGCAGTAGTTCTCATAGGAACATATAAAATAAAAAGGGAAGCCCAAGGGACTCCACAGCAACACTGCACACAGGGTGCTGAGTGCTGCAACAATCACTTACAGATGTCTGTAATATAATACATGGAGGAAAGAATGACCGCAGTAAAGTAAAAAGAATTACAGTAGCAGTAAAGTAAGATTCCCAAATCAGAGCAACAAAAGAATGAGTGAGTGAGAAAAAGTACCACTCACTCAGGAGAACAGAACAAATAAATCCCATAAATCCAGCTAAAGTGCTGAGGTTGAGGGGAACTGGCAGAAGAAATAATTCTCACTAACAACTGCACATCTAACAAAGGAACATTTTCAAAAGTGTTGATTGAGAGGTCCCACAAAATACAGAGGCCAAAGAGAAAAATCACTGCCTCCGAGGTTTCACAGAGAGCTTATTACACCAAGTTGTAAAAGCAAGTGATTTAAGATTTGGTATGTTCTCTCTTCATCTTCAATTGCATGATTCTACAGTGATACAATCCATATGAATAAGACAGAGGACTGTCAGGTGGATCGGCTTCCTTGCCCTGAACCAACCCAGGCAACATAACTATGAAAGATATGCTCTAATTTCTCAACTTGAGTCCAACAGACGTTCTGTGTGCTGCTCATTTGTTTATCTGAGAAATCGAGGTAGATCACATTTGTAAATGGCTAGGATCCACTAGCATTAATCATAGAATTGGTAGTTATAGCCAGAGAATGCCGACGCTGTATAGTTTCTTCGATCTTTAGGTATGGATATTGTGTGTGGCCCAGATATAGTACCCTAACTGGTGAACATGGGGTCTCCCCTGAGTTATCCTGCCCCGTCAAGTGACTGAGCAGTCAAGGCAATACTTAGAAAGTTAAAGGTTGGCTAAAACTAACAGTAAACACTTTTGGGAAATACACAAGGGAATGTCCACACATCTGCATAAATATATTCTTCATGATACAAGTGTGCAAATTTAATTACTTCAAAATATTTACGGGCAAGTTGAAGCAACTTTTCAGAACATTAGAAAACGAAAAATGTGACTGCACAGAGTTATACATGTTTCCAGAAGTCCAGAAAGTCCAACGGGGCACTTAGTGAGATTCACAGGCCACTATAGGAACAATTACAAGTCAACATGCAAGTGTTTGGCTCATTAGGGACCAATGCAAGTCAATGGGGATACATTGGGGGTCAATTAGGGCACATGGGGCCTTATAGGATGATGGATCAGAAGATGATCCATAGTTGGATGGGGCCCCTAAGAATAGATGGTCACCTAGTTCAATTCACCATTCCTTAGAAAAGGAGACTGCAGAGGTGAGTAATGAAGTAACATGCAGGAATTCCCACATTTTTTTTCAGGATGGGAGAGCATCAGCAGATGAGCCTTACAGTCATGAATCAATAGAAGCAAGGCACAGGGGTGAATAAGGGGAGCCTGTCAACCCGGAGAGGCATGAAAAGTTATCAGCTCAGAAAATCACAAGTTCAGTGCACGAATAAGTAGCCGCAAGAGAACCAGCCAAAGTCGCAGTTGTCAGCTAGATCGGCTAGTAGTAGAGAGCTGGCACTTCAGGAAGAGTCCTGGGGAACCCAAGATGAAGCTCAACCGGAGAGAAAGTCTGAGTCACGCTGTGGAACCTGTAAAGTGGGGTCCTTCAGAAAATGTAATGGCTGTCAGCCAGATAAGGACAATCTGCAAATGAAGACATGCCTATCGATGGATTGATCAAACAGCCAAGTTAGAGTCACAGGCGTGAGGAATAGGCAAAGGAACCACAGCCTCCAGTGTCTTTTAGGAGCCATCTTGGCTGCTGATTTCACTTCTGGCTGCTGGATCCTGGCAAGACCAAATAGTCGTCTTCTTTGCCATCTAAGTCATTATTGGTCCAGGTGTTCGGATGCTGTAAACCGCACCTGGAAAAGGGCTGTACTCACTGGGTTGTTTTGCTTCTCCTCAAGCGTCTTTTCAGGAACTACGACTGAGAACCTATAACTAGGACCTGGGTTATTCAAGGTACGTACATTCAGGGTTATCCATGGTTCATGATAGTTGGATTCAGCAGGTCCCTTTGAAGCGTGTTTCCCCACTAGTTTGCATTAGCCCAAATCCTTCTTAGCTGCATCTTTTCCTGGGGCTGCTGGGTCACAAACCTGGAACTATAACTCTTCACTAAGTCTCTTCTGGTCACCCTGGGGGTCAGTTGCAGTATTTTCTGCATCTGAGGTGTAGAACTGGTGCTTACCTTCCTTGTCCAAAATTCCTGCTGTGCCTTCTTACTTTGTGGCATTTTTACCTATGGGGAAGTTTTGAATTTACCAGGAACTCTGCTAGAGCGACTTTAAATCTGAGATGGAGAAACATTTATCCTAGCTGGGGGGTCACAGTTAGAACAAGGTTTAGCAAGATACACTATTGGAGTTCTCCGCGCTTGGACGATGGCAACAGGGCCCTGCTACACTGTATGGTCATCAAATGAAAAGTTCGGCAGAAGCAACTGCCCCACGGGGTTACAACGCCTCGGATTCTGGCATTAAGAAGCATTGGCGAACCCTGGAATTTGGATGAGCATCATCCCCACCATAAGTGGTGACCATAAGTGAAAAGAGCACTGAACAAGGTTCCTTCTGGCCAGAGGCTGAACTTCACCTGGTTTCTTCTATTCCAACAGATGCCAGTAAAAAGCTTTTGTTCTCGTCTTCAGGTCATTCTTATTTTTGGATGCTTCAGGATCTAGTCTCAGTAGTTGACAAAGCACTGGTGCAGTGTGCCAACCTTTTATGGTCAAACTGGAGGGCAGAGGGGGACTCTAACCTCCAAAACACATTAATACACCATTCAAATATGTGGCAGACAGCCAATCAGTTTTGGCCACTTTTAGGGAGATTTCTGCACACATTTGGTTAGGGCTGTGCAACCCTCTAACCTAAACGTGGTGTTTCAAAATAAAAGGCAAATCAAAACTTGCGCCATGAGAAAGCTTTTAACTCCCGGGATGCAGGAGGGTTGATAGGGAAATAATTATTGAACACAACCAAAGAAAACACTTTGGTATACTGAGAAATATACACTTCATTAATAGAATCTCTGGGACATTAAATTAGTAGTATAGTTAAATGTTAATGGTATTTGTACCGCGCACCGTCACCAACGGAATTGGTCCCCAGGCGCTCAGGCGGATCTGTAAACGATAAAGGTGGGATGTGTTAGTAAGTTGAAGTAGGGAGTAGGATAGTGAGAGGAGTGGTGTTCTGTTGGCAGCTTCAACTCAGTATACACCAGGTGCTGAGCTTTGGTGCGGGTATCGGATCGGAGTCAGTCCGCGTGTGCTGCTGTTCCGGTTTATGTGTTGTTGCAGTGTTGTGAAGTGCGTGCGGCTTGTTGTGCGAGAGATGGTTGTGTGAGTTTTTTTAGTGAGATAAGTATGCAGAGTTTGAGCTTATATTGGTTAGTGGGTTACCTGGCCTTTACCATGCTAACATTTGTAGTTCTGTCTGAGTGTGACACCTGTTGGCCCCTCATATTCCCATCTAGACGCGGCGCAGGCCGATGACTAGGACTCCATCCAGGTGTGGTCATGCCAACCCTCACACCCCCATCCAGATGCGGCGCAGGCTAGTGTCTAGAGACCCGTCCAGGTGTGGGCATGCTAACATTTACACTCCATCTGGGCGCCACGCAGGCCGGTGTTCACAATTCAAGGTGTAGCACATGTTAGCATTCACGTTTTTCTGGGCGTGGGCATGTTATCCTTCAATCGATCCTATCCAGATGCGACGCAGGCCAACGTCTATCTAGATGCGTCTGCCGGTCTGGAGATGTTCGTCCGGTATGTACGAGTGGGACAGTCACTTGGGGCTTTCATCTGGGTCTAGGTATGTGGTCAGTCTCTGCAGCCTTCCTTTGTGGCTATTTTCCATCATGTCTTATGCTCTGTCGAATGGTTGGTTATTTGGTTTGAGTGTTTGTCCAATTTGAGAGTGGTCGAGGTTGGAGTTATTTTCGTCATTGTTTTAAAGTCTGGGCATTCTAGTGCGTCTCGGTTGTGGTTACGCTTTGAAGAGCCATGATTTGAGGAGTTTCCACAATGCTAGGTGGTTTGTTGTATTCTGTATATTATTAGGTAGGTCATTCCAGGTTTTGGGTGCCTGGTGAGAGAAGCACGATCCTCCGAGTTTTTTTTCTGTTGTAGGGTTTTGGTTCCAGGCGTAGGTCGGTGCTTGATCTTAGTGTTCTTGTCGGTTGCTGTAGGTGTAGTTTGTCGCTTAGGAATTCTGCACCTTGTTTGTGTATTGCTCTGTGCGTGATGCACATGGCCTTGAACTTTATTCGTTGTTTCAGTGGTAGCCAGAGTAGTATTTTTAGCAAGGGTGTGATGTGTTCACTTCTGGGTAGCTTGAGGAGGAGTCTGGCTGCTGCATTTTGTATGCGTTGCAGTTTTTTTTTAGAAGTTGTTCGGGCATGCCCAGGTATAGGCTTTTGGCATAGTCTACTCTGGACATGATCAGGGCGATGATGGTAAGTGTTTTGTTGGCGAATGACAGGAACGGTAGGATCCTTTTTGCTGCTCGCAGGAGGAAGAAACATTTCTTGATTACAGAGTTTACTTGTGGCTCCAGAGTGAGGTTGTTATCCATCAGGACCCCTAGGTTTTTTACAGTTGATGGTTCTGGTGTGGTGCCGACCTCTCTTGGCCAGGGGATGTAGTTGATGTCTCCTCCCTTTTTTGAAACAATCATTATCTCTGTTTTGCCCGGGTTGATTTTGAGATGGTTGAGGTTCATCCAGTTGAATATGTCACAAAGGCAATTCTCTAGTGTGGTGTTTTCTTCTAGGTGTCTTGTATGTTGAAGATTATTTGAGTTTCGTCGGCGTAGTTGTAGCATGTGAGGCCGTGTTTTTTGAGGAGTTTGATTAATAGGTACATGTAGATGTTGAATAGAAGCGGGGAGAAGGATGATCCTTGTGGTACTCCGCATGTGGAGACTCTGGGTTTGGATTTACAAGGTTTCATTCATATTGTTTCTGTTCTGTTTGTTAGGAAGGATTTGATCCATAGTAGGGCAGTGTCTGTTATCCCTAGTCCTACTAATCTCTTTGAGGATGGCGTAGTTGACAGTGTTGAAGACTGCAGACAGATCAAAGAGAATCAGGGCGGTGCTGTTGTCTGAGTCTGCGTTTGTTTTTAGGTCAGCCCATATTGAGAGGAGAGCCGATTCTGTTCCTCTCATAGGTCTGAAGCCAACTTGTGCCTGGTCTAGTAGGCAATGCTCTTCTATGAATTCTTGGGTTATTTGGTAGACGTACGTTTCTAGTAGTTTGGCTATGTAAGGTATGATGGAGATGGGTCTGTAGTTAGATAAGTCCTCTACGTTTCCTGTTGGGTCTTTGAGTAGCGGCTTGATGTAAGCCGATTTGAAGGCCTGCAGTACTTTGCCTGTTGAGATTGAGAGGTTGAGGAGGTTTCTGTGGTATTCCATGGGAGTTCCTCGTTTGAGAATTGTTTTGTATATGTCCGTTGGGGGGGCAAGGGTCTTCAGGAGAGCCCGATTTGTTGCTTTGGTTTACCAGTTTGACGAGCCTCAACTGATATTTCTGGGAAGTTTCGTAGCTTGTTTGCTTGTTCCTCGTCTGTGTCGGTGGGGTTTGAGCTGTGAACGCTTGGTCTGTTTTGTATGGTGTGTTGGATGGAGGTTATTTTGTTTTTGAAGTGGTCTCCGAGGTCCTCGCAAAGTTTCGTCGATGGTATTGGCGTGTTGTTGCAGGCCGGTGCGTTTTTTATTTCGTTTATGATTTTGAATAGTTCTTTTTGAGCGTTTGGTGCTCTGAAGATTCGGTTGTCGTAATGTTTCCTCTTTGCTTTTTGTATTTCCTTTTTATATGCGCAGATCTGTTGTAGGAATTTCAATTTGTTTGGGGTGGTGGCGGTGTTCCTCCATTCAGATTCTAGTTTTCTGTTTTTCCTTTTCATGGCTTTGAGTAGTGGGGTGAACCATTTTGCTGTAGTTTTCTTGCGTGATGGGGTGAAGGGCTTTTCTTTGGCGATATCGTCAAGGGTTGTTGCGATCCAGGTATGAAGTAGGGCAACTTTGTCTAGGTCTGCTTCTTCCTCGGTTGATGCTTGTGGTTTGCTGAGTTCTAGGAGCTCAGTAAGGTTGGAGTTTTTTATGGTTCTCCAATTTCTTTTCATCATGATGGGTTGCTTTTCTTGTTGCTTTTTTGTCGGAGCGGCCGTTGTGATTATGACCGGAATAATGAGGTGGTCGCTCCAAAGTATTTTAATTGGGAGTGCCGTGGTGATGGGTTCCTTGTGGCGAAGATTGCGTCAAGTGTGTGCCCTGCTGAGTGGGTTGCTCCTTTGACTAGTTGTTGTAGGTTCATGGCTGCTAGTTGGGCGGTTAAGGATTTTTGTGTGGTTGCGGTTTCTTCGTCGAACCAGATGTTGAAATCTCCGAGGATGACCAGATGATTGTACCTGATGGCTAGGGTGGTGATTGCTTCCGTGAAAGCGTCTACGAAAGTCGCATCGTACGTTGGTGGTCTGTATATCAATATGAATTTCAGGTGGGTTTTGGGGTTTACTAAAAGTCATAGTATTAAGGATTCGCATTTATCGATGTTTAGTGGATCTTCCATTTTGATGGCCAGTTGTTCCTTGTGGATGATCGCTAGTCCTCCCCCTCTTTTGGATTTTGTTTGTTTGGATGCATTTGAAGTCTTCAGGCAGGCAGTTGTTGAGGGTGATCTTGTAGTTGTCGTCTAGCCATGTTTCGGTTACAAATAGGATGTCTATGCCTCCTTCTGACAGGTCGTATATTTCCGTTGAGTGTTTGGACATTGACCTTGAGTTTATTAGATTACAGTGGATTCGCTGGGCGATTTTGTTTTGAGGTTATTAGTTGCTTGAGTTTGTAATTGTCTGTTCGTGGAGTTTCCGCATTGATGTGGGTAGGATGAAGAACGGCAACAGCTGCTTCTTCATTGAAGCGGTTTAGTATGTTGTAACAGGGTTGATTAGTCTTGGTGTTTCTGCTGTGATGCTACTCGGATGATGATCAGCGGTGGTTTCTTCATTGGGTCTGATTGTTGGGTGGGAGGTGGCGTTGCTGGTTGTTGGTACTTCACCGTATTGTGCGGGATGTAGTGGAAATCGATGTTGCCCCTCTGTTCTTGTAATGTAAGGGGTAATGGGGTCGGAGCCCTCCCACTCTCTTGTTGAGTGCCCCCGTGTTTTTTCCGCGTGTATCAGGAAATTCTTTGCATGTTTCAAGGTTTCCGTGTTGGGGTGTCGGTGTACCGTGGTTGTCGCGAGGTAAGGAGTGAGGTATAAGGATTTTTCTCTTGTGGATTTTGTTCCGGTTGTGGCTGTTTTAGGCGTGTTTTCTTCCAATGGGGCTGTTTCTTGTGGGTTCTGTCGGTGTTGTGTGTTCGCGTCTCTTGTTGCACGGTCTTGTTCTCTTTCTCGGTGTCCTTTTCTGGTACGGCCATTTTCCAGTCTAGGTGCAGGTGGGGTATGGCAGTTGGTCCTCTATGCTGGGCTGTGCGGTCGCAGTGACCTCAGTTTTCCTTCTCTGGATACGCTGGGGTGTTCTCTGGCTCAGTGTTGTTTTCTGTCGGTGGGTAGGGTATGTTTCCTAAGGGTGCACTGTCGGTGGGGGCGGGGGCGCTTAGGGTGTTAACGGTCTGCTGCTATGGGATTTAGTTGGGTTAGGTAGTGGTGGGTTTCCGGGATTGGTAGAGTACTGAACTAAGCGCAGTCAGTTTATTTGAGAGATCTGTATAGTGGGTGAGAGTCCTGTCAGTGCAATCTAAACATCATACAATGCCGTTCGGAGACAAGGCCCCTGCAAAGTTTGAAAGACCTGCACAGCGGGGAGAGACGTCCACCAGCACAATCTAAACACCACACAGTGCAGTTTGGAGACGGAGCCCCTGTTAAACTTTGAGAGACCCGCACAGTGGGAGAGCGGCCCATCAGTGCAATCTGAACATCCTACACGGTAATTTGGGGAGAGAGCCCCTGCTAAATTTGAGAGAACTGTTTAGTGGGAGAGAGGCCCATCGGTGCAACCTAAACATCATACAATGCAATTAGGAGACAGACACCCTGCTAAATTTGGGAGACCCGCACAGTGGGAGAGAGGCCTATCAGTGCAACCTAAACATCATACAATGCAATTAGGAGATAGAACCCCTGCTAAATATGAGACCCCCGCACAGTTGGAGAGGGGCCTATCAGTGCAATCGGAACCTCATATAATGCAGTTTGGGAGACCTGCATAGTGGGAGAGAGGCCTATCGGTGCAATCTAAACCTGATACAATGCAATCATTTTTTTGCTTTGGGTTTGGCAAGTGGCTCAGAGTCTGGGGTAGAGTAGTTGCTCTAATCCTGACCCAGGCTACTCCTACCTTACAGGTCCTTGTAGTTGCTGGTTGACGGCTGGCCACTGGCTTCCCCTGCGGACACCTGCTGACATCTCCTGGAGCCGGCTCTGTTGGAGCCGCCCTTGGCCTTGGGGTCCTTAGCCGCAGGGGGCTGCCGGGCAGAGGACTGCCCGGGGAGGACCAGTGATGAAGTGTGGGTGGACCAATCAGAGCGGGCCTGGGCGGGTCGGGAGGCGGGAGGGAAGGGGAAAGCAGGACGAGGGAGCGGGTGGACACGGGCTCTCTCAGCAGCAGTCTCGAGGGAGGACCTCTGGTACAGCTTTCATCAACTTCTCTGGTCATTATGTGATGCACTCGAAATGGACAGCAGGTCTCCTGATATTGGGGTTCCGCAGCTCTGGAAACTCACAGGACCTCGGGCGATGGCTCAAATCAAAGTTAGGGGAGGAGTCCTCTTCAGAGTTCCTCTTTCGCACAGAAAACGGGGTCAGGACAACAGTGGTTGCTTGACAGTGTTGCAAAGGGTCTGGCAGCGTCTTTGGTCGTCTTCTTCGGTTACTTCAGTTTCCAGTGATCGACTTGCTTTTCACTCCAGTAGCCTAACCTTTTATACAGTTCCAGCACTCACTTCTCTGCAATCTTCCTCACCAGTTTACAGAAAGGGGCGATTGGCTGTCCAATCAGGACATCCAGACAGAGCTGGTCCCATTCAGGCAGACAAAGGACGGGGGGGTGGGGGGGGTGTTTGGGGTTTTGACTACTCCACCACTTACTGCCTGCTCAGACACACTGGCGCCTATGCTGGGACAGCGAAGGGTTCCATCCAAAGGCAAAACACACAGGCCTCCCCTCCCAGAATGGTATAAGGGCTGACAAAGAACAACCTCGCTAATAATGGCGAAAAAGGAAGGGAGGCCCCGAGTTGGTACCTGGGTGCCCCTATTGCACACGATCGAGGCAATGGACATTGTTCTACCGCAAACTATCATAATTGATAAAAAGCACGTCCACTGCCACCAGCCATAACTAGGAGATTCTCTTTACTAGGGAGAATTCTCAGAAATGTGGTAATTACTCTCTACCTTAGAGACACCGGAAGGTGCTCATCCCCAAAATACAGTTGTAGACAGATAAGGACACACCCCAGTAGAGAATGAGACCAGGAGAATGGTTGAGAGGAGAACAAAGTTTTATCAAGGTATATGCATGCAGAGGACTCTGCTGCCTCGAAAGCGCGCTGACCAACAATACAGAATACAGTACATTATATGTAGTTTCAGTGTGGCAGTGTAGGGGCCGGCTCCACATGATTGGCTGGTGCAGGGCTGTTACTACAAGAAAGTCATTCTGTCTAAGCTATGCTACATGCAATCTCCTGACATGCAATGAATAATACAGAATATAGACCAAATAGTAATATATGGGTACACCTATAAATTGAAGACACATTTACACATTCCGGCCTTAGTAGTTGTGAGGGGTACGAGGGCCTTGCCCCCAGGTGCGTTATCAGTGGGCTTGATCTAAGATTTATTTGCCATGGCGCTGCAGTGAGTGAATTGATGGGTGTTGGTTTTAGGCGGGATATATGATGACATGAGACCAGTTATATTGGGGGGCACTCTAGAGTGGTCAGTGGGGAAGGGACACTTCTGCTACATCAAAGAAACCATGAAGGGGCAAAAGATTGAACCGGCAATAACTTCCAAAGGTGGGGGTGAGCGGAGCAAGAACAGTTTTTTGGAGACGAATGGGCCACAATTGAAATTCATCCCCGGTCACACGCAGGGCAATGAGCTCAGAGGAAGGATAAAAGAATACAGTATCTGTTTTCAACAATTTGTGCCAGAGAGTCCATGAGAAAGAGGCCTGGCTGGCTCAGACACGGGAGGAGGTGGTGGGGGCTATCTGTGTGCGTGGTGCGCTGCAGGAGGGGAGAGGAGGCTTTGCAGGGCTCAGGATGTGGCCTATGGAGTTGAGTTATGCACAAAATGGAGTCCTAATGTGTCTTGCAGTAGCCCGCTCCCACTATAACCAGGGAAGGGCAAGGAGGACGTCTCCCCACTATTGCATGAGTAGTCATTCTCATTTGCGCCGAACGTACAAGGGAGGTGGGGCGGCAAATTGACCCTTCCTCCCTTATATTCCCCCTTTCGTTACATCTAAAGTAACAAATTACTTTTATTATTTTGCCGCTCTCGCCGTGTTTCGCCTCCTTCACCTCTTGGTCCCAAACAGGGTATCCTTTTATAGGCATCCAGGCGCTACATACCCCATTAGACTCTGACCCCGCCTGGCGTACTCATCAGGAGTGCACGTCACGTTTATACCCCCATCCCCGTCCAGGTCCACCCACACCTTCTTATACCATTGCAATTCCTGGGGTTCTTTAATTATAGTGTGGTACAGGCTGTCCACCCCATCACCGGTGGTGCAATATACTGCTGTCATGTGTCATGCGAAATTTGGGTTCAGGGTTATCTCCTGTCTGTATTTGTGCATCTTTCATTGTCTGCACCTTTACTGGACTGCCCATTGTCACCATCATGGCACTACTAGGCAAGGATTTTGCACAGCATCAAACACCTACCTGGCACACACAAAAAGAAATCAGCAACAAAAGTACTATAGTTGCACAAGTATTTTAATGGCGGTTCCGCACCAGGAAGGAACCCAGTCAAAAATCTTGACGAACCAATCGCTTGGCTATAGTCCACCTTCTTTCTTCATCCTTAGCCCAAGGTTGTGGACTGCCGTTATCATGTGTGAGAGGGTCCATTATCAGCATCAGCAGAAGCCACAAACGTGCAACATGCACTACCGATTTTCCGGCAAACATCGCCGTCCATAGCTGTGAGAAGGTACAGGACTTAGCGGTTTTGCATGGTCATCAACCGCAGGGCTCCGAGTTCCACGTGGATGACGTTGAATCCCTCTTCAGTGTCGTTTGCCAACTGGATCAGCTCCCACCAAACGATCTGGAGCCATTTGGCGTTTGCTCGCACTTGGATACCTGGCACGAGTGATGCAAAAAATGTCTGCAGTGCTAAAGCTTGTAGTGGTCAACAGGAATTTGGGCCAAAGGTTCTGTGGATTCCTTGGAAATGTAGTTTGATGCTCTCTTTTTGCGAGACACTCTTTTCGGCAACTCATCCTCGGACAGGATGCCATACGTGGGGGGGTTATCCGGTGGTTGACTGGGGTGTGGGAGACTCTCTGGCAGGCACCCTCTTCCCTGGACATGGCTCTCTGGAATCACCATCAGGGCAGAATGCAGTATGGCCAGGGCGCAGGTACCCCTCCATGACAGTGGGAGGTGCAGGTACGCTTGGTTGCCGCATACCAAGTAAGTGTCCATTAAGGCAGCTGTGCCTTTCTTCATGTCGGGTAGGATAAGTGTTTTATTGCAGTGTTTGTTTGACCCCATGGACACGTTCCCTTCTCCGTGAAAGCAAAGTTCATATTGCACTTCTCGTTGGATTTTGATGGGTTTTTCGAGGGCTGTGACCCATGTTAGGTTGGCGATGTGCTGAGACCAAGCTGGAGTGCATGTTTTTTCGACCCATTACCATATTTCCTCTGATAGTCCTTGCAAGGCTTCTGCCTTGCACGTCACGGTTTCTTCTTGCCACCAGTTATCTGGAAACATTATCCCTTTTAAAACAAAAAACGGCTCCTTCATGCAGAGTACTCCTTGAGGCTTGCTGTGACAGGCTTTCTCATTTTGCAGCAGCTGTAACGTTACCGTGTGTGCCTGGAAGGTGCTTCGAATTCTACAAAGAGTCAGATGAACAAGACATTGGGCATCGGCTAAAGGTGCTTCTTGGGATAGGAGGACATTGGGCGTCCCAGATGCGTGGGGTATCAAATAGCAGACGTAGCAACTTTCATTTGTTGCCTGTTTAGCCATGGCAGGCATATCGGAGTTCCATCTGTTGGACTGATCAGGGTGGCGGGGTCTTCTACTTCGTCTAAACCCAGGCCATGGTAAGCGTCGTACCTTTTACCTTCCGCGCCCCTTTGCCACCTTCCGCTCCCCCTAGATCACTGTGTAACTTATCAACTTTGATACCGTATGGGGAAAAATGCCTGACCACATTTTTTTGTTACGTTCAGTAGTGCTCTGCCAAGGGGTCAGGGGTTTGAAATATAAAGTGCGTATGCTCGCCATTTGAGGTAGGTTTGTTGGTTGTCTGTGTGTATGCATATGGTACATCAAACATTGAATTCTCTGCGTTCTAATTGCTCAAGGCATTTTCATCATAATTCATTGCAGAATATGTAAACAATGAGGCTCTAACAGTGTGATTCTTATACAGAGAGGTAAGATTCAGATTTGTGGAGGCATTATGCGCCCAGATTACTTTAAACATTCCAAATTAGGTCCGTTTCCTCTTGTACTAGTGTTAACCCCCAGCCCCTCTTTCATACTCTCAAAAATAAAAGTCAGGCTCCAGTGTAACCCTAAACAAAATAACATTATGAAGAAAACTATTGCAACAAAATACAACCCCTATTGCCATCTACATCTGTGGTGTTGTCATTGAGGGCCCTCGTTTCCGCCATGTTTGAATCTGAAGAGGGCAATACAATGGGTTAAGTACACATACATGCATCAAAACGCTTTGTGCTTTTCTCTTTATACAATATTGTTAAGAGAAATGAAAGAGGAGAGAGACGCATATTTAATTACTTTCTCACTTTCTATATTTCAGAACATTTACATTATAATAATATTTACATGTCTTCCTCTATTACCGATTGTCGCTTCTATATTTATTCTGTTAGCATTTCCTCATTGTACAGCCGTTTCTTGGTCTTTTGGCTGCTCAAATTCAGGCAGTGTGCTGCTTTGTGCTTTTAAAGGCGCTTAACCTTCACTTCAGAAGGCGTACAGTACATTTCTTCATAAGGTCAATGAAATCTTGGAGAGTTCCATCCCCGCACAAAGCTGCGCACATATACAAACTCCCGGGGCATAAACTGTGAGGTGGGACTGTCTGGCGCTAGGGTATTGTTGTCTGTTTCCTCTTCACGTGTGAATGGAGGCGCTATCTGCTTTGCTATACTTCGCACTGCTCTTGTGAGTTGTGTTGGGTATTCTTTGAACTCATCCACCAGTACTGTGGCTGCTGTATGAGAGTCAGACGCCCTTCACACTGAGGACAATGGTGTTTGAATAAGTCTCCCAGTCATGATTTCGTGCATGGACAAATTATGGCCCTTGCTTGGCTGAGTTATCAACTGAAATAGAGCCAGGTGCAGACAATACACAGTTTTTCCTTAGGGTGTGGCACAGTTTGGACAGTCTACTTTTAAGGAGGCTGTTTATTTTCTCGACCACTTTGTTTTGTTTGCAGGTGGTAAATCTAACATAATTTGTGTTTTATTCCTAACAGGGATGTTACTACTTTGAAAAGGTCATTTACAAAATGGGTCCGATTATCTGATCGTATGACGTCACAAATGCCCCACCGTGGAAATACTTCCCTTACCAAAAATTTGGCAGCACATTTCGCATCTGGGTGCACAATGACCTGCTGCCACCCAGCGAGAAAAAGGGCAAACCACTACCATCAGGAACCTTGCCCCGTTACATCTCTCCCCCATGTCTGCATAATCTATGTGTAGTTCCCCGAAAGGCCTACTGGGGCGAGGGAACGTGCCCCGCAAAGTTCTGAGTGGCAGCCCTGAGCTGTATGTTTGGAAAGTGATACACTATTGTCATTTTTGTCAGATGTTCCTGAAGGTTTGGGACAAACCACTCTTCTTGAATGTCTGCCGCTATGTGCTGCTTTGAGGTGTGTGCTGGGAAGTGGAGCTGTTGGAATGCTAGGTGTAATAATTCTACAGGCATTACTACTTTTCCTGTTATTTCTTGCCGCCAGAGGAGGTCCGTTGGTGATTGTTTGCAATCTCTTTTTATCCATATCTCTTGCTCATCATTTGCTGCACGTTTTTGTAGCTCAATTATTTGTGAAATGGACACAGTTATACTCCTCTTCCTTGCTTTATGGTGTGTTATTTTTGAGTATGCATTTGGCTTCTTGGAGTTTGTGAAAATATGCTGCCTGTTTTGCGGCTGCGTCGGCCGCTGCGTTTCCTAATGAGATGACGTCACTGTTATTTGTATGTATGTGCTAGGCATTTTACCAGGGCTATAGCTGAGGGATCTGCTAATGCTTCTATTAAGTCATTTAATAACTGTGCATGATGTACTGGGGATCTGTCTGCTCTTATGAAACCCCTTCTTCACCATCGGGATAACCCGGCGTGTACTGGTGTCGTCACATATGCCGAGTCTGAGTAGATTGTTACTGTGTATCATTTCGCTGTGCGTAAGGCTTCAATTAGCACTATCAATTCTGCTGCTTGTGCTGAATAATGTGAAGAGTCTTTTCTACACGATGGTCTCATTCTTCCCCCTCAAACCTCACTACTGCTGCGCCAACATGTTTCTCAACCGTTTCTGGGTCAATCGATGCCGACCCGTCCAAAAATTATAGTTCTCCTTCCCCTAAGGCGTTTTCTCTTGCCTTGGGAATGTCATCCCCCTCTCCCTCATATGTGGCACAATCATGTTCCTGCATGTCTTCTACTGTGCATGGCTCGGTGATGAGTGGCTGGGTTTACTGTTTTTCAACGCACCACGTGTATATTTGAGCTTGAAATGATTATTTTATATGCTGTAGCCCATTGCGTCATGAATGTGGATTTTGACCGCTTGAGTATGGCAAACAGTGACTGTTCAACAAATAGGGTCTATGGTCCCATCACTATGCTGGCGCTTTTTTCAATTGCGAAGGTGGCGCCTGCGAGAGCTTATTCGCATGTGAAGTGCCCCCGCATCACAGAATCTACTGTGCCGCTGTAGTAGGCCAATGGCTTGTGACCTAATGATGTTTTCTGCATCAGTACTGCCGTCATGAGTGCACTATTACAGTGCAAAAATAGATAGAATTCCCAATCATAATTGGAGGTCCCCAGGATCGGTGCTGTCAAAATTAGATCTTTCAATTGGTAAAATGCTGTGATCATCTCTTGTGTCCATTTTAGTGCTATGCTCCTTTGTGCTCCCTAGAGTGCCTGAAGTAGGGGGCAGGTGTATGCTGCATAGTTGAGTATCAAGGCTCGGCAATAGTTACATATGCCAAGAAGCTTTACAGTTTTGGGCATTATTGTTGCACATATAGCTGCAGCTCTATGGGGGGTGTGGCCTGAGCCCATGGAGTGAGGTCAGGTTTAGCCGACGCTCCTGTTGTGATCCTCTTTGATCCTCGACCTGGCGGTGTAAGGAGATATGAAAATCAACAAAATTAAATCGAGAAACTCCAAGCGATTTCCTAACCTCAGAGCGCAACTATTGCAAAAATCTGAGCGATTTCCTAGCAGAAAGCTCCCTTCAAACAGGAGCCCAGTGCATACAAAGATGGCGGGTGTGGCAGTGATCTTGAAGTGACGAGGAAGGGCGGAAGCCGGGGAGAGGAGCCAGTGAAGAAGCAAAGAGGACTGCTGGCTGGGAAGCTCACAACCGGCCAGGGAATCCTCGGAGCACAAGACCTCAAAGCGACCAGAGCGGAGCCGACGCCAGGGCTGACCATCAGCCAGACAAGGCCCCCTGGAAGCACAGCCGCGTGGGTCCCGTGAGCGCTGCTACAATGAACTGCGGAGGAGCAGTTGGATACTGCACACATAGGCCCCCACACGAGACAAAGCGGAGGGCGTAACAAGACCCATGGGAGGTGCACCTAGAAAAAGCCACAACAGCACTGAAGCCTGGAAAACATTCACCCCTGCCGGCACAGACAATACGGCGGACCCTTACCGCCAAGAGCCCGGAGAACAGAAGCGGAGCAGTGCAGACAGAGGACAGATCGGAGTCCAACAACGTCTGCTGAGAGCCGCCAGAACCAGACTGAGGAGACTGAGGTGAGCCAGCGCAGCACGCCTGCACCCCCCGCAAGATCCGGAAGGCACACACTAGATGCAAGTGGGGTCGAATGGAACACGAACAGTGGCGGTACAGGGTCACAGCTACGAGCGGCCACACAAGTGCGGACCAACCCATAGAACTGCCACGCAGCGGAACCCAACAAGCAGGCTGCAGGCCATAATGAAGTAAAAGAGTGCCACAATAGCCTGCTTCAACAACAGGGAGCACAAAGGTCCAGAAGCAGGCAGCCCATACAGAATCACTGCTAGAGAAGACGTGGCGCTGCCCACTTAGAGACACCACGGGTCCCCATACATATAAATTGAGCGGCTGCATAGCCTGACCAACTAACGGCACCTGGATAAAGACCTGAAGTGAAGACGGCAGGACCACTTACCCTCACCACGCGGCAAATCCGCATAGGGGCCTAAGCAGGATTAGGCTACCCACAATGGCCGAGGGACTCTAACACCACGCTGAAACAAAGAGCGCACCTAGCACCACAAGGCCTCAAGAGAACTATTGTGCCCAGCTCCAACACCAAGTTACAAGACAGAGCACGGTGGACTGAGAGACAACAAACCCATAGGTGCCACCCCCCTGACCAAACTGCTCCACTTGCTGAGAACACAAACTCAGTTAATCAAATAGGGCTGGGGGTGCCACGGAGGAAAAGCAGACTCCGGATGCCACTAGGACAGGCTCGGAAGAACAGCACAGCAGTGAACGAGCAGTGGAACTCAGATCCTAACCAGGCACTGCCTGGGAAGGCGGGAAGTAAAATGCCCTCAACGAAAGACAGAAACAAGACCACCATTATGGATTATTTTGCTGCGGCCAAGGCAAAGGATCAACCACAGGGAATCAATTGATCCAGACCGACACAAGAAGCCCCGAGTGGTGACGGCAAAGACAAACAGAGCTAGATGCAATAGCAGCACTGCGCACGTTCATAGACACAAAAATAGGGGAAGCCAAGGAGGACATGCAGCTCATGAGGCAAGACATGCGCAACCTGACAGAGCGAGTGACTGCCACAGAAACGGAGCAGAAGGAATCGGCAGAAACGCTGAAAGACTTGCAGACCAGGGTGCAGGAACTGGAAAGAAGAAACACTGTTCTGGAATCGAGAGCGGAGGATGCGGAAGGGCGTGCTAGATGCAATAATGTGCGCTTATTAGGAATCCCAGAGGGAATGGAAGGGTCCAACCCTACGAACTTCGTAGAGACACTACTGCAGTAAGAAATAGGCGCTGGCCGACTCTCCCAGGGCTTCGTGGTGGAAAGAGCCCACAGGTCACTACAGAAGAAACCCCCACCGGGTTCACATCCTCGCCCAATGATAGCCAGGATCCTCAATTTCCAGGACAGAGAAACTATACTAAAATACTCAAGAGAAGGAGGGGAGATAAAAAGCGAATGCTAAAATCACCATCTATCCGGACTACACAACAGCAGTGCAAGGAGCGAGGAACTCCTTTTTCCCAATAAAAGCTAAACTACAGCAACTGAACCTAAAGTACATGTTGATGTACCCGGCAAGACTGAAGGTGCTCTACAAAGGCCGGGCCATATTCCTGGAGACCCCAGTGGCGGCCACCATGTGGCTGGAGCACTACAACCTAGACACGGGAAAGGAAGATGTGCCATAGATCATGCACTATCACGTGGGAGCGGATTAATGTAAAATGAGGCGTATTGGAGGAATAAAATGAACAAGCAGATTGATGCCACACACAAGAACAAACTACACCACTGAATGGTAGAACTTCTATGCTGCAGACAGGGGCACGGCTGCGCCCCCTTGCCTGGGCTGTTTGATGCGCCGCGCGAAGGGACAGGTACTGGCTGCTGCAGTTTTACACGAGCCAGTACGAGAACACTCGCGATTGACGCCACGGATGGGACAAAATAGCGCGAGGGAGCCCAAGCACTACAACATTGAAGGTTTGGTTTTCATTTACTGTTTACATCGTTCTAATGTCTTCAAACTGCAACGGTGCGGAGGGGGAAGGGCCATAAAGGATGGGCACACATGGGAAATGGTGGGGCAGGGTGAGGGACGGGGGTTCCCGGGTTGGGGGCACCCAAAGCATGAGGGGGACCGGAGGCTGACCAGCAAAGCGCATGTAAAAGACCACGGCCGCACAACTTAAAATACTAACGTGGAAGGTAAGGGGGATGGGAACCTACTTACGCAGAAATAGGATTAAATCCTTCTTACAAAGGAAAAAGGTAGATCTAGCTCTGCTACAGGAAACGCATCTTACGACAGAGGCAATGTCCAAACTGAAGGAAAGCTGGGGGGTCTGAGGGGAGGGGGGGGGGGCGACGACAGTGGTATGGAGCCGCGTATTACAAATATCCAAGGGGAGTGTTTACTTGGGTAAACCCGGGGTGCCCTTTAGGGTGCTGAAGCAGATGTTGTGGGCGCGCTTGGCTGTGGTAAATACGATGGGTACTATACCCTTCTGCAGGCCTAATTAGCAGGGGGTACAATTTGGTTCTCCTCCCTCCCTCCCTCCACTCCTGTCGGGCCAGATACCGCCTCAGGTGGTGCTTCGGTTTCTGTAGGAGGTGTTTCTTCAAACAGCCTCCAGAGATCTAGGACATCCCTTCTATTTTGGAGTTGTTTCCCCTTGTATTTTGCTAACAAATATGTTGTTACAAGATCTAGTGACGATTCTCTATAGGTACATCAAGTGGCTGGTGTAGGGCTGTTACTTCGAGCAGCAAGTGGTCAGCTGGGCTCATCTGGGTGGTGTGAAGGTCAGGTTGGTTGCATATGAAGAGGTCATTCTGTCTAAACTATTCTACATGCGGTCTCCTGACATGCAATGAATAATATAGACCAAGTAGTAATATATGGGGACACCTATAAATTGAAGGCACATATTTACACATTCCAGCCTCAGGCCTTTGTAGTCGTGAGGGGTACGAGAGCCTTGCCCCCAGGTGCGTTATCAGTGGGCTTGATCTAAGATTTATTTGCCATGGCGCCCCAGTGCTTGAGTGAGTGAATTGATGGGTGTTGGTTTTAGGCGAGATATATGATGACATGAGAACAGTTATATTGGGGGGCACTCTAGGGTGGTCAGTGGGGAAGGGTCACACTTCTGCTACATCAAAGAAACCATGGCGGGGCAAAAGGTTGAACCAGCAGTAACTTCCAAAGGTGGGGGTGAAAGCAGTAAGAACAGGTTTGTTGGGACAAATGGGCCACAATTGAAATTCATCCCTGGTTACACGAGGTTCAGAGGAAGGATAAAAGAATACATTATCTGTTTGCAACAATTCGCGCCAGAGCCTCCGTGAGAAAGAGGTCTGGCTGGCTCAGCCACGGGAGGAGGTGGTGGGGGCCGTGTATGAGGTGCGCTGCGCTACAGAAGGAGAGAGGAGGCTTCGTAGGGCTCAGGATGTGGCGTAGTCCAAAAATGGAGTCTAGTTATGCACAAAAAGGAGTTCTAATGTATCTTGCAGTAGCCCGCTTTTACTGTAACCAGGGAAGAGCAAGGATGACGTCTCCCCATTATTGCATGAGTATTAAGTCTCTTTTGCGCCAAATGTACGGGGGGTGGGGTTCGGGGAATAAATAAATAATTTAAAAAAAATAATAAATAAATTTTTTTTAAAAAATCGACCTTTCCTCCCTTACACCCCCAGCAACTTTGCTGGATTTTGAGGACTTTCATTTTTAACCTGGAGAGAGTGAGACCCTTTTCCCCATTCTCTCATGTATTTTTGTTATGATTTCAACACTGTTTCTTTTAGTTGTGGAGTCTGACAAACTCCATAGGCATCATCTTTTACATTGTGTCACACAGTACCTTCAGAGCAGTGGCACAGGTTTAACTACCTTCTCTTGGATAAACTACTGTTTCCAAGAGCAGTAAAGTGAAATTGACTTTACTTACATTTGTAACTTTCTAGAGCCAGCCCACAGTATCTTACAATATGGTGCTGGAGGGGTCACTTAGTATCCCCTTTGTCAAGCTTATCATGTAACATTTTTATGCTACCTTTCCTCAATGAATGGCTTGTGCTTTTACAGCGGGCTGCGTTCGCAGCTGCAGTAAAGCACCCAAGGGTGCCATTTTTGTCAAAATGGCCCAGTCTTTTTTTCACCATTTCTTTGTGGAAAGGTCCTTCTTGAGATTTACTCTGCGTGAAAACCAGGTTTGGTCCCTTTGTTCATTTTGTCTTTGGCTGGATTCACAAGTGAAGCCCGCCTCTGGTTCCAGGGTGTCTGGCGGGGGCAGGAAGCGAGGGAGATGCCCAAAACTCCCTCTGCTTAGTCTCCTAGGAGATAGGAATGCACTCTTAGGTGATTGGCCGGCTGCCTGTCCGGCAAGGCCAGCCACCCTGCTGGGTGATTGACAGCTAGGCTGGAATGAATGGGAGAAACCTGCATAAAAGGCTAGGCATTTTGGCTTGGAAGGCAGACGACCCACTGGATGAAGGAATCCGAAGAAGAACTTGGAAGAGACGCCTGCTGCAACTCCTGGACCGTTGGCTTGCCCGGTGAAGCCCTGCTGCTGTGCTGAAGCTCTGAATTCAACTCGACTAGAGACGCCCTGCAAAGATGACGCCTTCTCCCCTTGAGTTGGTGGCACCAATGAACTCCAAAGTAAGCCACATGGACATCCTCTCGAAGCTGGTTGTATTTCCACTGCAGTTGCTGCTGGAATTTAAGAGCCAGGGAGAGGAACACCAGTTTGTCTGCGTTGCTTTTAAGTTGGCCAAGAGCTCCAGGAAGATCCTCCAGACTCCCAGGAAGCAGGACTGACTGGGCCTGAGCACCCCAACAGAGTGCTGGACCCCAGATGCAAGGAAAGTCAAACTCGACAGCCAAGAGTCTGCAGTGGCGCTATTTGCTGAAACTGCGAAGTGCCATTGAATAGAAGTTGGTCCTTTTCCATCCCCGACCGCCACGTTGCAGTGCAGGAGTCCTCCAGACATCCTCCCTCTTGTCCCCACGACTGAGGTCCAGGAACACAGGATCTGCAGTGCTGCACAGGAACAGAAGCCAGCGGGAACAGTTTTTCTTCTAACCAAAAGGTACTGTAAAGTCTAAATGTACGTAACTCTTGTTGTGTGATCTCACTTGTTCTCAGTTGAGACTTGTCTTTGTTGCTTCTGTAGAGTTCTAACAGCTTCTTTACCTCACAAGCCTAATCAGCCTGTGGCCCCGCTTTGATTTCTTCTTTTCTACAAAGACTTCTAAAACATTGTGCAAGACTTACCTACCTGCAAGGATTGCTTCAGCTCACCTAGACTTTTGCCCAATTGACATTGGCCTGGCCTGGCTCCCTGAATGAATATTCTTCCCTCTGACTGTGTTTTGTCTTCCTTCCAGGGAGGGGTTAACTTACTTTGCATTGGGGGTTACCAAAAATACTTACTTGCTTCAGAATATTTGTGCGATCTCTTGTTTTGTTCTAATAACCCTTTTCTTTCACATATTCCTAAGTATTGCTCTAAATGCAACAGTGATATATTAAATGTCCACAGTGTTCTAGCTATTTAAGTCACCTCAGGGTGTAGGAAGTGTGTGTGCCATCCTAAATGGGTACTTTCTGATTTAGAGAAACGAAGTGTGTATTTTGGAATGTATTTGTGTGTATTTGTGTGTTGCTATTATCTTACTCCTTCTGAAGAAGGCTTACTCAAACTGTTAAATTAATAATTGTTTAATCAAGAAACCTTGTGTGTAAGAGTTTATTTGAATACTTGTCACTGTGAATCTCTGTGTAACTCCCCTAATGCTCACATTGACCCCTCTTGAGATAAGCCTGGCTGCTCAACACACTACCAACCTGTGTAGTACAGATTTACACCAAAGGTTGGGTTCCTATTGCCAGGAGGTCAGGGTTGTTGTAGGGCACTGCATACAATCTTGCCTAACACTATGTGACTATAAAGTCACAAGAGCAGAGAGAAGGGGGATACTAGGTATACATAAGGTGGTGTGTGTCAATCTCTCAGACTGTGACGTTTCTGGAGAGATAATATGCATCCTGAAGAACAACAAGCTACTTACCAAACTGGTAACGTTCTTTCCACTGAATGCTCCTCCAACGTATTCCTCATCGCCCTCCCAACCTACCCCTCGCAAGAATTTCCCATGCCATTACAGTTTACGTCCTGCACGGCTAATTGCGGTTGATGCGCTGTTCTGGGCATGTGTGCCACACGTCGTGAGGGGGGGAAAACATGAACTGAGGCTACGGCCCCTGTGCGTGATACTTATAACAACCGACGATGTCACCCTCCACGGAGGTCTACGAGGGACATCAACCCAATGCCATTGATGCAAGGACGCTCTCTACCGAAATAATTTCCGAAGCAGCATAGCTGTGGACATTACATGTCATAGATGAGGAATACGCTGGAGGAACATCCAGTCGAAAGAACATTACCAGTTTGGTAAGTAACTTGTTCTTCGAACGGATTGTGTCCTCCAACGTATTCCTCATCTATGACCGAATCCCAAAGCAGTAAAAAAGATCGGAGGAGGGAAAAGAATTTAGACATACCCAATTAAATGGCAGAATAAAGAACTGCCTAACCAAAGGCAACATCCTGAGCATGGGAAGTATCCAGGGAGTAATGCTTGACAAACGTGTGTATAGAAGACCACGTTGCAGCGTCACACATTCACCAGCCCCTCGCCTGCCCCCTCTGGAGGGCTGTCGAAGTAGCAATGCCCCTGGTGGAATGATCCTGCAAACCCTCAGGAGGGTCCTTACCAGGCAACCGGTAGCATTCTGAAATAGTGAGGATAATCCACCTAAACAAGGTCTGCTTCGAAACAGCCTGTCAAAAACAGTGTCCACTATACCCCACAAAGAGCTTGTCGCACACTCTGATCTTTGCCATTATGGACAGATAAAGGCTCAAGGCTCTTCTAGGATCCAACCTATGAAGCCTTTCCTCTCCCTTACTAGGATGAGGTGGAGGGTAGAAAGCGGGGAGTACCACCTTCTGACTCAAATTTAATTCTGACACAACCTTAGGGAGAAGGGACGGACGTACCCTCAGTACAACCTTGTCCTTGTGGAACAAAGTAAAGGGTGGCTTAGAAGAAAGTGCCTGCAACTCGCTCACTCTTCGAGCAGATGTAACTGCAACTAAGAAAAGAGTTTTAAAGGTGAACAACCTTAAAGGGCAAGAGTGTAAGGGTTCAAACGGAGCACCAATCAGAAAAGTTTAGAACAAAACTAAGGTCCCAGACCGGCACCTGAAATGGCAACAGTGGGAACACATTTGGGAGCCCTTTCAAAAACTGAGTGATCAGTGCAATTTTAAAATAAGAACATTCCTCTGAAGAGCAATTACAGATAGGCAGCGCTGCCAAATAACCTTTAATGGTGCCCACCTGATGACCCCTGTGGGCCAAAGAATGTAAGAAGGAGAGAACCTCCAGAATCGAACACTGAAAAGGATCCACATTCGTTCCTCTGCACCAGTCGCAACTCTTAAGCCAAATGGCAAAGGGACTTTGTTGCGGGCCGCCTAGCCGAAAGCAACACTTCCATCACGTCATCCGGGAGGTCCCAATCCTTATATCTCAACCTCTCAGAAACCATGCGTGAAGGTTCAGATGAAGACCCTAATCCTCCTCTCGCGAGAGAAGATCCTCCTTTTCAGGACGACGTATTGGACGACAGATGGACATGTCTAGAAGGTCCTGATACCACGCTCTCCTGGCCCAATCCGGAGCAATGAGGATCATGAAGGCCTTGAACCGTCGCAACCTCCTGAGGACTTGAGGGATGACGGGGATCGGATGAAACGCGTACAGAAGCAGGAAGAGCCACTCCACGACGAACGCATCTCCTAGAGCTCCTCTCGGAGGAAATTCCGTTGAGCAGTACATTTCGCACTTCCTGTTTGCACCAGCCGCGAACAGGTCCACCTGAAGGTTTCCCCAAAGGGAGAAGATCTCTTGAAGGACTTCCTGAGCTAACTCCACTCGTGAGAGACCGCGCTCTGCCTGCTCAGAGCATCCGCTGTCATGTTCTCCGTGCCGGCTAGATGAATCGCCGAAAAGGACATACCCTCGCTCATTGCCCAGAACCAGAGCTGCATTGCCTCCCTGCACAGAGGTAGTGACCCTACACCCTCTCTCTTGTTGAGGTAATGCCTAGCCATCATGTTGTCCGTCATTATCAGGACATTCTTCCCCTGTACAGAGGGCAGGAAAGCCTTCAGCGCTACTCTGATGGCTTTCAGCTCTAAAAGATTGATATGAAGTCTGGACCAACGACCTCTGATGGACAGATCGTCGGCATGAGCTCCCCACCCTGTCAGGGAAGCATCCGTCACCACCGTGACAACTGGCCACGGCTGCAAAAAAGACTCACCTTTCATTAAATTTCTCTCGTCGGCCCACCACAGAAGGTCCTATGAGACTGAGAATGGAACATGAAGGAGATCTGACATCTTGCCCGAGAATTGGGACCATTGAGTCCTTAGAGCCCACTGAAGGGATCCCATTCTCAAACAGGCCCCTGGCACCAGAAAAATGCAGGCTGCCATGAGGCCGAGCAACCTTAAGAATTCGAAAGCTGGCAGACTCTGGGCTTGTTGAAATTTTATGACCATCTGAAGAATGTGATGAGCCCTCACCTTGGGTGGCGAGCACATACCCAAGGAAGTGTCCAAATCAGCCCCTATGTACTGGAGCCACTGGGATGGTTTCAAATAAGACTTCTTGAAGTTGAGAGAGAAGGCCAGCTTGTGAAGCGAGTGGCAGGTGACGCTGAGACGATACAAGGCTTGCTCGAGAGAACATGCCCGGATCAGCCAATCGTCCAGGTAGGGGTAAATGTGAATGCCCCCTCTCCGGAGGTATGCTGACACCACCACCATGAGCTTGGTGAAGACCCTCAGGGCGGAGGTGAGCCCAAAAGGCAGGACCCGAAACTGGTAGTGGGATCTGCCAACTGGGAACCTGAGGTATTTCCTGTACTTGAGATGGATCGGCACATGAAAATAAGCATCCTGCAGGTCCAATGACACCAACCCATCTTGAATTTGGAGGGTCTAAAGGATCTTCGAAAGAGTGAGCATCTTGAACTTGTCCTTCCTGAGGAACTTGTTCAAGCATTCTAAGTCCAAGATGGATCTCAGTGCCCGTCCTTCTTGGGTATCAAAAAATAAAAGGGAATACCAACCATTGTTCCACTCTGCTAAAGGCACCGGTTCTATAGCGCCTTTCTCCAGCAGGGTGAAAATCTGCTGCAAGAGGAATGGATCTGGAACATTCAAAGAGTGTTTCCCCGGTGGATTGTGGTGAGACCATGGGAGATAAGGAAGGCAGTAACCGTGGGCCATCGTATCCAGAGCCCACACATCTGAAGTAATGGCTCACCATTCTTCGAGATGCTGCGACAGCATGCCCCCCCCACCAGATAACCATGAGTCATGGCCCCAGAGCTGTTTAGAAGCGGCAGCAGCAGTGCCGGAAGGCAAAGAGGTAGCTGTCTGAGCGGCTTTGGCACCCCTACCTCGTCCACCACGAGTGCCTCTTCGGAGGCCCCTTTGACTGGGCATCCCCTTCGCCTTTCCAAATGAGGAGTAATAACGAAAGTAACCACTCCTCCATTGTTGTCACCTATGACAAAAAGGCAGAGGTTGTCTGACAGCCGCGCCCAAAAATGTGGCGGCCGCCTGGGAGGTCTGCAACTTTTCAAGGCTCTCGTCAGCTTTGCAGCCAAAAAGATGCGACCCGTCAAAGGGCATGTTGAGAAGGCGGGCCTGCACATCGGGTGCAAAACCGGACTTCCACAACCAAGCAAATCTGCGCATGACGGTGCTCGTAGCCATGGACCTTGCGACACAATCCGCAGTGTCCAACCCAGATTGAAGGGATTCACACATGGCATCCTTGCCATCCTTCACAATAGCTAGAAAGCCATCCCTTTCCTCCCCTTCGGGAACATGCTTAGCCGCAAGCGAAATACAAATCCACAGAGTGTGCAAAAGTTTTGCCATGGCACAGGTGGAGTTGGCAGATTTCAGGGCGATACTCCCAGCAGCAAATACCTTGCGCTCCCATCTATCCAAGCGTTTATCGTCCCTATCCAGAGGGATTGAAGGGTACGCTGTCTGCTTCAAGGTGGCCATAGCTGCCTGAACCACCAAACCCTCGGGAGTGGGGTGAGTGGACAGGTAGCTGGGGTCGTTACTGGATGGGCTGTATTTCCTTGATAAAGACTTGTTAACTGCCGGAATAGACTCTGGGGAAGTCTAAGTAGCAGACACCCTTTTTTGTAAAGCCACATGAAATGGCAACACCGGTTCAGTGGACAGACCCTGATCCAAGATGTCCGTAAGGACATCCTGATCATACTCAACCCGAGACCTGGACCAACCCAGGTACTCAGCAACTCTCAACATCAGTCTCCTATAGGAGGAATTAGCATGGTCACCAGGCTCAAGTTTCCCAAATTCCATCTCAAGAGATGATACTCAAGTCCGACTGTCCTCATCAATGAGACATTCCAGACCATTAGGCGTCCCATAAGGCAGACCAAAAGGAACAAAGTCCCCATCAGACCTCTCATCATCATCATCTTCTCTCAAATGTTTTGGAGAGACTGGAAAAACTCCTTCCTAGGGAGAGGAGTGCATCTCTCATCAAGAATAGGCTTCACAGATTTAGCAGGAGCCTTTCTTGGAGGTTCCAGAGCCACAGGGGCTTCTAACGACAACTCCTGCCCAGTAGGCGCCGACAGCATTGGCGTCAACGTCGAAAAAGGAGCAGAATATTTTGAAGGTTTCAAAGGTCTGACACCCAGGTAAAGACCTGACAGACTCACTCGACGGGCATGGCGCTGATGGCATAGACAGCTTCTCAGGCTTCGATGGTTCCGTGGTAGAAGAAGATCGCGACCTGGCACGTCGCTGGCGATCCCCTGAAGCCTTGTCCGAACGGGACCTCGAAGGCTTCCAATGTTTATCGCGCGACTGCCCGGGCCAAGGGCACACGTGCATCGGACCGAGACCGTTCCTTGCTGGCTTCAACCGAAGGCACGGACGGAACTGAGGCTACGGGCGCTGTGCCTGCTACTTATAACATCCGATTACGTTACCCTCGACGGAGGCCTCCGAGGGACATCGACCCAACGCGATCGATGTAAGGACGCCCTCTGCCGAAAAAAATGCCGAAGCAGCACAGCTGTGGACATTACATGACATAGATGAGGAATACGTTGGAGGACACAATCCATTCGAACTGTAGTTACTCTAGGATACTGAAAAAGAATCTCAAGGGAGGGCCCCAGGGGTCCTCGGCAACACTGCCCATAAGAAGCTGTGTGCTGCAATAGTAACATACAGGTGCCTTTAAGAGTTAGGGAGAACAAATAGACTCCATAGGACAGGTAGAATACAATGAATAGAGTTCCAAAAGACAGCGCCCATAAGCATGAACAAGTGGAAAAAGACTCCACTCAGACAGGGTTTCAGAAAAAGGTCCAGAAGTCCAGCAAAAAGTGCTGGGGGCCTCACTATGAGAGGGGATGAAGCATACAAATGATACATTTCCCTAACAAACACAAAGCCAGAAACTTATTACACGCCTAGAAAACAAAAAGATTTGTAATACAATGCAGTTATGCATTGTAACTATTAATTTCTCACAGACAGGAGTGTAAAACAAGACTTTAAAGTACATATGAAATCAATGCCACAAGCATACATTCTAGTCTTCAGTCTATCTCCAGGGGCCTCATGGGTGGTGGCCAAGAAAAACATCTAGAGTCCAGTTGGTATCCCCCAAAGTGACTCTAGGAGAGTTCCTTGGAAGTTCAAAACTTCCTTATTGGATTAAATAGAACAAAGTCTATAGGCACATCAGGAGTCATGGAGAAGGAAGGTAGACACTAGTTCTGCACCCAGCAGCCGCTAGAAGATAATCAACCAAACAGGAGTCGGGCTAATGCAAACTAGTGGGAAAACACAGGTGAAGGGGACCTGCAGAACACATCATTCATGGACTACGAGGACACCTGAAGGTAAGTATCTCAAATAACCCAGGGCCCAGAGATAAGTTCTCACAGTTGTGGTTCCTAAAATGAATCAGGAGAGGTAAAACAACCCAGTGAATACAATTCTTCGCTTCCAGGTGCGGTTTACAGGATATGGTCCCACAGGCTTTGTTTGTGCACCATTAATGACCCAGATGGCCAAAAACAATATTTGGTCTTCCCAGGACAAGACCCACCCGCAAGAAGTGAAAGCAGCAGCCAAGATGGCTCCCAGAAGACTATCGAACCTGGCAAAGTATATTCCGATGGCTCAATGGACAATGAGGGGTAGCCAAACAGTAGACAACAGTCCCACAATGAAGACTGTGGAGGTAACCAAGGATGGCTCAAACAAATGGGAGAGGTAGGGAATTTGGGTCTCAATACTCTTTTGGGCAACAGCAGTTTCCTACTTCAAGGTGGACAATAATGGCAGCAAAATGAGTAAGATGATGGTACAATAGTTCAGAGATGGTCCCACCATGAAAGGCGCAGGCCAACCTATGAGGATGACGAGGGGGAAGGAAAGGACAGCACAGCAAGGATGTCCAGCAGTTGAAGATCCCAACTGAAGCCAAGGAACATAAAGTCAAGCCCAGCGAGAATGGTCGAACAGACTCAAAATTCATCAGCAGCTTTTCAATGCCAATATTTTCCAGCAGGTAAATAAACCTGGCGCCTTTCAAGAAAAACCCAACAGAACTGAGTTAGGGTCAGGGTTTCCCCTAGAAATCTACTATTTCAACCACTGACTGGCCTATGTTAGACCTCCAATTACTCAACGAGGTTCTAAACAAAGGACTGGTAGCCAGCGAGCCTCGTTGGACCCGAAAATTACCAAATGTTCAAGGCTACACCTACAGGATGTGAAATGACCAGCCTAGTGCTAGAGGGTAGTCTAAACCAGTTCAATCCACACTAGAGGGTGTAGGGCTGGCCTGTGAGTGCACCCATGTTTTCACAATGGCCATTTTAGGCATTCCTTGTGGTGTACCCAGACAAAAGGATGGCCCAAAAGCAAAAGGGCCAAAAGCAAGACTTAAAAGACAATACATTAGCACTAAAATGTTGTTTTTTTTTTAGTATGTTATTTTTCTTCGGATTTGTACCACACACCGCTGCCGTTTGTATGAGCTCCAGGCACTATACGTACCTGTAGTAGAATATTTTTTTTAAATATTTTACTTTTAAATGAAAGTATATTCGTTCAGAAAATTATACTATGTGGACATGTCCTTTGTGGGTTGACAAACTGGACTGTATGACCACTTAATTCACTTGGCACCTCTACACGTTGCCATCTTGAGGGTCAGGAGTAACTTGGCGGAAACCTCTCCGTAACACTACAGGTATGTTTTTTCAAGCCCTCGCCACATCCCATTGAAATATCCTCCCAACAGTTGCCACCCATACATCATGGCTCCAACAATCACTGCACCAACTGAAGCAGGATGCAGACATATAATCTTCAAGTGGGTCGTGTTTAATTACAAACTTACTCCATCACAGCCCACACATGCCAACCACTTATATACTAAGACCCAATTAACACTGCAAGCTTTACAGTAACTAAAGATTGCAAGTATAATACAACTATACGCCCGGTCCATCTCCACTCGCTGAGCCACTAGATCCATGATACTCACTCCTAGGAGTTTGTTATGGAAAGCCATCAAGAAAGTAAGAAGCCTCTGAGGTAGAGAAGAACTCACTAGTGTCTTCCTATTTGACAATAAGGCAGACTGGAAGGAGCATATTAACTCTTACATATTGTGGTTGTTCATTTTTCCAAAGGTCTTCGGCTGTTAATGTGCAGACTTTATTTTAGTGCCTTGTCTAACTTGGCTGTCAGAGAGACTTCTACTGAAGTCCACCTGCAGCTGCAACTCCTTTTTGGTGTTCTGTCCTTAAGAGCCCATATGGCAATCGGGCAGGAGTGCTCCATGAGGCCCCATTTTGTAGCCAAGTGAGTTGTCACAGTGTTGGGAAGTAGGTTGGTGGTAGCTAAATGTTTTTGGCTAAACTTTCCTGTTGCCTTTTCACTGCATCAGTTGCATAATGCCCATATATGGTGGCTATTGGGCTAACAATGCATTTTAAAAATCCAACACCTTGGCCATTTTGTTTTGTAAAAGTTTGGCCCACAAAGAATGGGCAAATAGCCGCTCTGCCTATGTAGGCTTTTCAGAGAGCATGCCAACGTACCTTTTGTGTGACCGGTACCTGGTTTAAACTGGATGTGGTTTACCTACACATCTCAAGTAGGCCCATCGTGCACACCCACCTGTGCCTCTGGGCCCGGATGTGAGGGCGTGTGCGCTCGAAGACGCTCCCTTGCGCGCGCATGCATGCATGCGCCCAATCAAGGCGTGAGGAGGGCACGATGGAGCATCTCTGGGCAGACTATTTGTCTGACACACAGATTAGCAAAACATTACCTTTAATCCTTAAGGGACCATTCTGAGAGCCTGAACTCTTAGAAGGTATGGTGAATTATAAAATAGAAAGCACATACATCATAGAAAAGAGGCCCCTTTGCCCATAGATGTTTTACTCTGGCCACAGCTGACCTATGGAAACCAGAAGACAAAAATACCAAATTAGTATCTAATAAGTGATTAGCAGTTAGACATGTCTAGATCAGAAACTTTTGCTGTACGAACTTGTATATATGAGTCTTATTTACAAAGGTTTTACTGTGCTTTAAGTATTTAATGATTTAGTCATACAAACCTTTTATCACAAACATATTTCTCAGATAAAAAGATTGGTGGTCATTCTTAAGTTTCCCAAAATGCATGTTATGCAAAGCAGCTAGTAACACTCACTAGTTTCATTTGTCTGCCTCCCCATTCTCACTGGGGTTCTTTCTAATCAACACACTCATTCACTGTGCTAAGCAATAATTTTGCACACAAACCCATGTTCAAATACACCTGACATGCCTTTAACAGCCTCCCTCAATCGGGCTCAGACCAACAACTCACTGTGGACATCCCTGAGTCGGGTTCACGTTTGTCATCACAATGCAGTTCACTTAGCTTTTCAAATCACAACGCGTCCAAGACTTTCGACTGTACAAGGGGTTTTGACTCTACCCTTGTATGACCAGACATCTCTCTCTGGCCTCACCTAGGGCATCTTGGTTCTTGTTTTCTACACTCAACATATCCTCCTTGTTCAGGAGCGGGGCATTCGTTACTGTCTTTCGAAAGAGTGCCCACAAGGCGCCAGCCCACTCCAACCTTGGTTGTTCACAAAAGACCGTTGTCTATTATCTTCTTTTCTTTTACACAAATGCTGCCACTGCAACTTTGATCTTAACACAGCTTGGGCCGCTATCAATTTCCTCTGACTCACCGGCTGTGCTGAACTCGTTGGCTTTTCAGCCGCTGGAGTCAAGGACCGTACCACAGCGGCAAGCTCTTTTCCCCGCCCTGGCTATCAGTGCGGGAGGGCCCTGTGTACCGTTGACATCTGCCACACCAATCACCAGCTGCAAATCCCGGTCTTAATATTGTTTTATCAAAGTTTTTGCGGCTCTGGATTGAAAAGGGCAAGGGTAACTCCATCTTTGTTGTACTTTTGGTTTTCACAGCCTTTGTCCTTCGTTTGAACTGCCGTCCCGGAATAGCTGCTTCCTTGTGCATTGGGCTTTGCTTAAAGTGTGCTCTGCCTTTTATCCCTGTGGGGAAGGGAAAGGGCGGTCATGTGTGTTTAGTTATCGGCAATTGCCTAACACTTGTGTTGGGACAGGTTAGGTAAATGGCTCTGATGTAAGTCTGTTGTCTTTTACAGTGTGAGACAGTGTTTGTGTAGGTGAAGGGGTTGGGGTGTAGAGTTTCTAAATATCCTACAGGGTAGGATGGGGAAAATGTGTCATAAGGAAGGGGTATCACGTCTCACCTCGGTGTCCCACTCCCCGAAGGCCCCCCATCTGGAACTGGATCCAATAGCAATGGCCGTGTCCTGGCCATCTGGATGACAGATCCCCGGGGACTAGCGAGTGAGACACCTTCAGGTTTCTCACAGCACCTAGACCATTAGGGTCACTTCTGCCTCAGAGAACTCTTGCAATAGAATAGTGAACGACCGGATAAGAAAAGGATTCTGCTTTGAAAAATACACCAAGTGTTTAAAAGCGTACTTAAATGTTCAAGAGTTAGTTGGTAACTGTGTTAAGAATTTCAATCAGGCAACGCACACCTTAGTCTCGGCCCAGTATGCAGCACACAATTGAAATGCTTATGTTAGATTCAATATTGAGATGGTACACAACTCATATCACACACCCTTTTCAAATACCCCAGGTCACCATGGACCATGAACCAGGCTGGTTGATAAAATGTAATATTTATTTATTTTAAATTCAAAAGAAATCATACAATTTTTAATATGGGGCAGAAATAACCAATGGGGGGGACAATACCAATAGGAAAGTAAGCAATGCACTTACTTTAACCTACTATTGACACATCTACAAAACACAAGGGAATAGGAGCACTTTTTGATTTTAGGAAGATAGCACTTGAGTTAGAATTTCCTCCTGCAATGTTCCCTCAACCCACAAATAATCCATTTTGAGCGGATGAATAGAAACAGCAGGTAATCAGGAATGACAAATGGAAAACAGAATTGAAATCGGACCTTCCCTCCCCAAACAAGAGAGAAAAACGGATTTCAAACCCTGGCAATGCTAAAATGACACTCGGAAATGGATGAATAAATGAATGAATGTGTGTAAAAACTTTGAAAAAAGTATTATTCCCCACTAAAGCAACAATGTAAAGGTGCAAACAATCACAAGCAATGTATCAGCAAGAGCAAACAGTTCGAAAATGAGTGGCAGGTTTTAAAACATGTTGCAGCAAATGACACGTTGGGAATGTTGCAAACTTTGCAAATCCCACCTGAAATTATCAAAACGGTTTTTAATAAAAACGGGTGAAATAGTGAAAACCGCAATGCGGTTAGGCGTGTAGTTGAGGTGTAGCTATAGATCATAGGTACAATATGGAAGTGAAATTAGGTCTCTAGCTGGTAAATTGAGTTATGCAAGATCTAGAAAGGTGTGTTTTGAGTAAAATGGAACGGTGAAAAAGGAAAGGAAATCAGTTTTGACAAGAACAGTTTTACTCTACACTAGAGCATTCAGGGTAGAATACCAAAAAGGGACACAGCAAGCTCCAGGGTTGATTCGCTAATTCAACCCTAGTTCCCCAGTGCCCGTCCTGGCGGAACTAGTCCGATCACTCGAAATAGGATTAATAGTTTAGGATTTCACAAGACAAAGTTACTAGAAGTGCTGGCGCTAGCACAAGAAATCAAAGGCATGGTTTCAAGAATAATTCTGACAATATTACAAGTTATCAGGATAAGGATAGGATGACAGAGAGGGGAACTAAGGGCAAGGCAAGTTATACTACGGTTTTCTATGGTTCCTATTGATACTCACAGTCCACTTTTTAGTTTTTGGATTTGGACAGTCAGCAGTTTTGCTCACCACACAGAGATCTGGTTGATAAAATGTAATATTTATTTATTACAAAGGACAGCCGGACAAAATCAGAGGGGCAGGATCAGCTGGGCATGGACTGGTTACCCTGTAGCAATTCTGGACTGGCAATTTTGGTCACTGGATAATATAGGGTAGCAGGATGGCAGCAGCATGCAGTGAATGGCGGCAATCCAAGCTGGATCAGAATGCCAAAAGTACCACCGTTTTTCCTTTTGTTTATTTGGGAATTTTAGTGGTTTTCAGAATTGGAGGGCAGGCCTTGCGGGAGTAGGATCAGCAATGCTTGGGTTTTGCAATGAGCCCTGGAGTAGGATCAGCAATGCTTGACCTTGTAGTTGGGATCTGGAGTCTGGATAGATGACAAGTACAGGAATGCAGCACAGGAATCAGGAAGAATGTGTCTGTCCAGGGTCTTGTCAGGGACCCTTATTTATAAAGCCATAGTGACATCATCCAAGTATATGACTGGGGCAGGCTTAACTAAACACACCCCTAACAAATGTATTGGACAAGGGTAGTAGTCTCCGCCTCGCTCTCAGTTGGTTGGATTTCCAAGGGAATGTCAGGATTATGAGGTGAGTTTAACAATGTCCAGAAACTCCCACATTTACTTTACTGAAAATCCGATTTTGCCAAAAACATACATTTCTTCAATTGCAATCTTTTGGCAAATTATACACACAGATGTGCAGCACAGATCAGTCCAATCCTTAGGTCTGTGCAACCTTGTTCCGTCTTTGATACCTTTTGGTAATCTTAAGCATGAAAGATTCAGCCTAAAATTCCCCAAATTTATACACAGATGCGAATTATCCCCAGGGATGTATGTACATAATTTTATGCTTGCAACATTAATGTCAAGAATTCAGCACAAGTAGCTGGGGCAAGTGTCAAGTCCAGGGTTGCGAATGCCAGTAAGGAAGGAGAGTAAAAGATTTAAACATATTTATTACAGGACCCTTCTTTGTTGTACATGCAGGCAGAGGGCTTGGGGCCGGTTCAATAGGCTTAAAAGCCATCAGGACCGCAGAGGAGGACAAGGGACTCCATTTCCCAGAAGCCCTGCACGACTGCGAGCCTCTGGGAATCTTTGGGATGACGCCCATCCAACTGCGCGCATCCTCGCTTGCGCTACGGACTATCATATGGAGAAGACGTGTTTCTGCGGGCTCCTGCAGGCAGCCAACAACAGGGCCATTCCCCGCCTGCAAACGCTGCAGGCCCCACTGTGAACGAGAGAGAAGTGCATTTCTATTCATGTTCCTCGCGCATACTTGCTGGGTAACTTGCATGTGGGGTGAAAGCTACAGAACGCTGAACCTCGCGCTGGCACTGGGCTCCGATGACTGCAGCTTTAGAATCGGGCACCGGCACCATTAACCCCTGAGCTTCACGCTAATGCTGGGTTCCGAATATCGCTGCATTAGAGTCAGGCACCGGCACCATTAACCCTTAGCCTCATGCAGACGCTGAATTCAGAGCTTGGCAACATAGAGTTGGAACACTAGCTCTGTTAACCCCTTTGATCCTCCAGATTGCATGTTGCAGACAAAAGGAAAAGAGTCAGTGAAACTGTTAAAGCTGTATTACGATCACCAGGCATATGCTTTCATCTTGTTTGTTTTCACTCCTAATGATCACGTATGGTTGTAAACGGCAGGGAATGTTTATGTTTGCTAGCTAGGGAGTAACCTTAAGGAATTGGGTACTTGTAAGTTTCTGTAATGTGTGAAAGCACAGTAGGGAGTTCTCTATTGTGCAGATTAACAATGCCTAATGCTCCAGAACCCAGAGAAGTTATCTGGGTCAATTAATCCAGTGTAGCACGAGAAAGTGCTAGAGTGCATGAGTGTGGGCAGCACTTCAGTAAACTCTGGAAGCCCAGGAGGGGCCTTATGTTCAATACCTCACCAACTACCCCATTCCTATCCACAACTTCTCCCTATCCCTCAATCCGGTTACCCTAACTCCACCAACCTATCCAAACCAGCAGACCCTAAACCTCTTTCCCCGGCGGGTCGCGGATGCCTGTCTTGTGAATACCCCAGGTGCCAAGACCCAACGGGGAGGCAGGTGTATGTGCTACCTCCGCGCAAGACAACGTTCCTAACAGGAGCGCAAGCCCAAGTATTGTTAAGCGCCTGGGTAGCACGTCATCATGGAGGATGTGTTAAATGCATTAAGGGAACTAAAAACAGAATTGCAAGAACTAGGCATGACTGTGCAACCCTGGCAGGGCAGGTTCACACTCTTACGGTACAAGCTAATGCCCAAGATACCCCTTGCCCATGGACCAACTCCACCCACCCCTGTTCAGGTATCAGTGTCTACAGAACCCCCACTCCCATTGGCAGCCCCTGAAAGGTATCATGGAGACCTGCAACAATGCAACCAGTTTGTTATGCGATGCCAGTTGCACTTAATTACTAAACCAAATATCTTTCGTACTTCCCAGGCCCATACTGCCTTTGGGATTTCTTATCTTGGGGGTGATGCAGCGTTGTGGGCCACGCCACTGGTATCCAAGGATGATGCGCTCTTATACCACTGGGATACATTTCTGGAGGAATTTGGGAAAACGTTCACTAATTAAAGACCGGGAACTACTCACCTTGCGCCAAGGAGGTAGGGATTTACTCACCTATGTTACCACGTTTAATCGGTTAGTGGTGGAGATGGATTGGCCCCAAGAAAAACATTTGCCTTTATTTTACCAGGGGTTACAGGAAGAAACGAAGGACCTCATTGCGCAAGTGGACCCGCAGCCAGATACATGTTCTTCTATGATAGATTTGGCCTTACTGTTAGACCAGAGGCAGATCGATAGAAGACAAGACAGAAAGAAGTGGGATGCTAAACCCATGTTTCGTTTAGATGAACAGGTCAAGTCCAACAGGAGCGAGAAACCTTCAGAGGAACCTATGCAAATAGGGACAGTGCGAGGCCCCCTCACAAAGGGCGAGAAGGACAAGAGACACCAAGAGAAACTCTTGTCTTTATTGAGGAAAGGCTGGGCATTTTGTTCGAGATTGTACTACCAAGCCTAAAGCAGAGCAGTCAGAAAACGTGAAAGCTCGTCAGTAAGGGTGGCCCCGGCGAGCCAATCTGAAGACACCCCTAAATCCCTTGCTAATACACAGCAAGCAAGAGTTGCACACAACGGTTTCAGGACACATTAGTTGGTAAGATCAGCATGTACCAGTATCCCTAATGGTAGATTCAGGAGCTACTGGGAACTTTATCGATGCAAGCCTGGCAAGCAAACTAGGGATCCCTTTAATTGTTAAGGAATGAAAGGAAGAAGTGAAATCGGTGGATGGGTCGCCTTTAATCTCAAGCCTTATTACAAGGCAAACTAGGTGGTTGCATTTGGAATACGATTCACGGCACCATGAGGACATCAGGTTTGATGTCATTGCGGCAACCCAATTCGGAATGATTCAAGGGTTACCATGGTTAGGCACCCACAAACCCAAAATCGATTGGGTACAAGGTTCTTTGTGCTTCTCATCAAGTTCTGTCAGCATACCGATGTTGGAAACTCCGAATCCAAAGTGCCACCTAAGAAAGGACATGTAATTGGAAGTACCGAGACCACCTTGCCCACAGTCTATCGGGGCTATAGGGATGTGTTCAGTAAAACCGCTGCTGAGACCTTACCACCCCATCGAACCTTAGACTGCAGAATTGATTTGGAACCTAGGGCAACTATGCCATGTAGTCAAATATATGCAGTGACGGAGGCAGAAAACAAACATTTAAAGGCTTATATCGAGACAAACCTAGCGAACGGTTTTATACGTCACTCAAAGTTGCCTGTGTCGTCCCGCTTGTTTTTCTTCCCAAAAAAGACCAGGGATTTGAGAACATGCATCGTCTACAGAGCCATAAATCGTATAGCCGTGAAAATAGATATCCTTTACCATTAAGATCCACCTGGTTAGACCAAGTGCAAGACGCCAAAATATTCACGAAGTTCTACTTGCATGGAGCCTATCATTTAGTGCGGGTGCATGAAGGAGACAAATGGAAGACTGCCTTTAGAACAAAGCCGAAAGCTCATCTAAACAAATGGTTTACTCCACAGTTAAAAGATCTACGTATCTTAAAAAGAAAGAGTGAAACCGCTTGGAGGCTTTGCCCATCAGCGGACAACAAAGCCAAACGTTCCACTCTCTCCTCACTGTATAAAAAAGAAGTCTGCCAGGCAAAACGTAATTCATATGATGACCGCATAGCGAAATCCAACTCCAGTATGAAAGAGCTCTTCTCGATTCTAAAGGAACTTGAGTCCCCCATTGCCATTCAGGACACCTGCACCAAGGACAAACCTTGGTGTACGGATATCCAGCAAGCCCTTACCAATAAAATCATCACACTCCAAAATAAAATCAAGCAAAAAAAAAATGCACTCAATATTCAGGATCCGCCTCATACCAAGAACTAATTGGGGCATAGTAACACCTTCCACTTCTCCAAAATGACCACCCTGGAAGTAGAAAAAGTTATCCTGTCGCTTAAACCTTCAAACTGTAAAGGTGACATCTGCCCAGCACAGCTGATAAAAGACGCTGCCAGAGAATTATCCCCCTTTATTGCTAAACTGATCAACGCTTCCTTCGCTTCAGGTACGATCCCGGCCAACCTTAAACAGTCCTGGGTTCTCCCTCTCCTAAAGAAGCAGACATTAGACCCTCTCATCCCTACTAACTACCGCCCTATCACGACGGTACCGTTTCTCCTTAAGATTCTGGATAAAGCTGCCTATATCCAAATTCAAAGGCACCTGGAACTACACAACCTATTAGGAGAAAGACAATCGGGCTTCCGACCCCTACACGGAACAGAAACTGCCCTTATAGACTTGAAGTCCCAAATCGATGAGCTAAGAGACAAAGGGAGAACAGTACTCCTACTACTCCTGGACCTCTCAGCGGCCTTTGATTTGGTGGATCACAGAGTCCTCTGTAGCCACCTGGACTCCGCCGCTCATTTCTCGGCAGAAGCTATTGGATGGATCAAGTCTTTCCTGAGCGAGAGAACGATGCGAGTCTTCTCTCCCTCCGCGGAGGCAGATCCCACCCCGATCTCGTGTGGTGTCCCTCAGGGCTCCTGCGTATCCCCAACTCTATACAACATTTTCACCAAGCCATTGTTCGACGATCTGGATCATCTTGGTATCACCTATACTAACTACGCAGATGATACACAGATCCTCCTCCCGCTTTCTGGGGATCATGCTAAGGACACGGAATTGGTGAACAAGGTATACCTTATCATCCAGGCATGGATGGCCACTCACGGCCTTTGTCTAAACGATGATAAGACAGAGTTGATCATCTTGGGTACCCGAGCCAATATCAAAAAACTAGGACAGGAATTTGCCTCCTTCAACATAGACGGGAACATCATCCAAGTATCCAAGGATGTTAAAACCCTGGGATTCTATCTTGATTCTACCCTATCTTTTGACAAACAGCTAAAATCCCTTGCCTCCTCCACGGCCTACACGTGCAAACTGATTAGAGCCAGTAAACCTTTCCTCTCCAACAAGAGTTGTCTAATCCTGGCCAGAGCCTTAATTCTTTCCAGAGTAGATTATTGTAATGCCCTATACTCTGGAGCTAATAAGAAAATAACCCAGAGACTACAAACATTACAAAATAATGCCTTGAGAGCGGCACTAGGCATTAACAAACAGTCCCATATCTCGTCCACCAGACGACACCACAACTGGCTGTCTACAGAGAACAAAATAAAACTCAAGATGCTATCCTTGACCCACAAAGCCCTCAATAACTCTGCCTCTAGTTACTTGTCTGACAAACTCCATAGGAGAACATCTTCCAGACCCACCAGAGCTGGTAACTTCAACTGTTTGACAATACCGAACTTTAGACTGAACACTATCGGAGGAAACAGTTTCCCAGTAAAGGCGGCTAAAACTTGGAATTCTCTACCACAAGACCTGAGAGCAGACATGCCCTACCGTTGCTTCAGGAAAAAAGTTATTCAACTCCTCACCTCGACTGACCTTTGCTGACCGGGGGCTCCTACTTCCTACGAGCATCTTGACCCCCTTGAACTTGTATACTTGCTGTAATTACTGTATGCCTGATCTGTCTAACCCAATGTAATTTTAATGTACATTTTGCCATGATGTAACCTGTAAGTTTCGTATTTCCTTGCCACTGCGCCCTGTTACCCCTGGGTCTGGCGCGCATAAAAAGTGAATAAAACAAACAAACAAACAAACAAACAAACAAAGTTCGGTCTCTACGAATACCAAGTCATGCCGTTCGGACTCTGTAACGCACCTGCCGCTTTCCAGCACTTTCTGGATGAAATCTTGCATGGATATTTGGACGTGTTTACTATGGTTTATATCGATGATATCCTCATCTATTCCCATAACCAAGAACAACATCAAGAACACGTGAAGGCTGTATTACAGTGTGAGAGAATATCAACTCTACGCAAAACTTGAAAAGTGTGAATTCCATCAATCCACTATAGAGTTTCTCAGTTTCATTCCATCTCCTGAAGGCGGTTTATAGTGATTATTTCGAATTACATAATTTCGAATGGCAAAATGTCCCAAAAAATTGTACCTAAAAAAAAAAAAATGCTTGAATGTCTTTTTTTTGGTTATTTTTTGTTTGAAATGGGGGGGTTCACCCCTAACCCCCCTTTTTTCTTTTTTTTCTTTTAACTCTTTTTTTTTAAACTTGTGAAAAAAAAAACATGTAAATTAAAAAATAATACATTCAAATGTTTTTTTTTTGGGTAAAACTTTTTACATTTTTGTAATTCACCTATTAACTGGATACCCCTGAAGGCATAACTATGGATCAAAGAAAAGTTCAGGCCATCATAGAGTGGCTTTCACCTACGTCAGTGAAAGAAGTCCAAACAGTATTGGGTTTTGCCAATTTCTATTGGCGATTTATAGATGGGTTTGCGAAAAAGGTGCAACTATTATTCGCCTACTCAAAAAAGGAATAACGTTCCAATGGGATGCAGAGGCAGGTTTACAAGCCCTGAAGACCGTGTTAATCTCAGCCCCCGTGTTGCTTCACCCAGATCCCACTCGCCCATACACTGTGGAAAATGCTTCCAGCTACGCACTTGGAGCAATTTTGTGTCAACGGGACGATTCCGGACAACTGCACCCGGTTGCCTACTATTCACGTTCTCTATTTCCCGCAGAACGCAATTATGTGATAGCAGATAGAGAGCTTCTAGCCATCAAAGTAGCGTTTGACGAATGGCGTCACTACCCGATGGGTGCTCGTCACACTATAACCATACTAACAGACCACAGAAACCTACAATTCTTGAAATCTGCCAAGGTGTTGAGCCCCACCCCCCCCCCCCCGATAACTGCGTTGGGCTATGCGTTTCTCCAAGTACGATTTTGTGGTTATTTATCATCCAGGAACAGAAAACAGGAAAGCAGATACCCTATCTCGTTATCCAGAACGAGATCCCAAGACACTTAAGAGGAGGAACCAAGACCCATAGTGCCGTCTGCACGCATCATAGGCAGCATCACTGTGGAGGATCTTTTTTACAACATAAGAAAAGCAATGACCGCTCAAGAGTTAGCGCAATGGCACAACCCAAAGAAAATGCAAACAGTAAAAGATTGACTCCCCTTTCATGGGTCGACCTTGTATCTTCCTACCTCAACTATTCACCAGCAAGCCATAAAGTGGTGCCATGATTCACCGTTCGTGGGCCATCCCAGGGTTGCCAAGACCTGCGAGTTGATAAAGCGTCACTTTTGGTGGCCTCAAATGAGACAAGATGTTCAGCGATATGTGCAAACTTGTGAATGTTGTCTGAGGAATAAAGCTGAACACCAAAGGCCCACAGGGATGTTGCAACCCTTGCCCACGCCACCAGTGCCCTGGCATACCATATCTTTAGACTTAATAGTAGATCTACCTGTCAGTCATGGCCTTACCACCTTAGTGGTAGTAGTGGACTCCCTGAGTAAGTTAGCACACTTTATACCCTGCAAGGGGGTGCCTACAGCAAAGGAGTTAGTAGAACTTTTTCTCCAGATCATCATACTTCTACATGGCATTCCCCAGCACATAGTTTCTGACTGGGGTTCACAGTTCACATCTCGTTTCTGGCAGGCTTTTTGCAGTTCAGTGGGCATTAATATGAGGTTGTCCACCAGTTACCACCCGGAAACAGATGGCAAACAGAGCGGGTGAACCAAACGCTTGAGCAGTATTGACGATGCATGATATATGATAACAATGCTTCTTGGACGGACATGCTCTGGTTGGTGGAGTTGGCATACATACCCGCCACCCAAACACACAGGGAACACTTAGGTATGGCAAGTTATTCTCACGAATTTAGAAAAAGCAAAGCAAGCATACAAGACATTTGCTGACAAAAAAGGGCGGCCAGGTCCGCAGTATAAAGTTGGTGATAAGGTTTGGTTGGCTACACGCAATCTTCACTTACATGGTCCCAAGAAATTCCAGCCATGATTTGTAGGGCCTTTTTTGGTTGAGAAAATCATAAACCCCGTAGCCATTCGCCTGACTCCTGTATCCTTGGTAAAACCAGCTCCAATATCCATCTGTCAAAAAAAACCCTCCGCCCAATTCCAGAATTCCAGAGTTTGAGGTAAAATCCATCTTAGATTCACGTGTGCGATGTGGGGTATTGCAATATTTAGTGGATTGGTTGGGATATGGACCGGAGGAGCGCTCATGGGAACTAGCTGCAAATGTACATGCCTCTCGCCTAGTCCGTATGTTTCATGTCAACCACCCCTCTAAACCGGGACCTGTTGGGAGGGGGAGTACTGTCAAGAATTCAGCACAAGTAGCTGGGGCAAGTGTCAAGTCCAGGGTTGCGAATGCCAGTAAGGAAGAGTATTGGTTTGGCAAGGAGAGTAAAAGATTTAAACATCTTTATTACAGGGCCCTTCTTTGTTGTACATGCAGGCAAAGGGCTTGGGTCTGGTTCAATAGGCTTAAAAGCCATCAGGAGCGCAGAAGAGGACAAGGAACTCCATTTCCCAGAAGCTCTGCTCGTGCAGAGACAGTCGCTAAACCTCTACTTTTTGCAACCTGTGATGTGTCCCGAGGAGGTCTGCATTAGTGTTTCTTGCATTTCTTCATCGCCAGGGGTTGCAACTTGAAGTTGCACCTGACCGAAAACACCCCAAACCTGCAACTCCTGCGCATCAGCCACTGGAACCAACAGCAGAAGAGTGACACCCCAGACGATCCACATCCTCTTAAGGTTTGGCAAGCTTAAGTTAGGAACTAAATTGTGACCTAGTTCCATCATTTATTGCATTGAGTCTACTTACCTGCTTGCTTAATAAGTGACTTACCACATTTATGAATTTATGGTGAATGTATCGATTTGTCTCAGAGTTGTGTGGTAATAACGGTTAGGTTAATTTTTCAGTGTGTCTAGAAGGCCTAAAATAAATAACTTTTATACTGGACTGTCTACATTGAATTGTGTGCAATACTGGGTGGACTCATTGTGGGCACCTGACCCCACACGCACTCTTCTGAGAATAAGCCTTGACTGCTCATCCTCATATCTTGACTGGAATTTGGCTAACCTCTCCAAGTTCCCAGTTCACTATACCTAGGGTGGCCTCCTAAAATCTGCCCACCAGGCCAGATTCTACAAATCTATCTTAATACCATTTTGTGGACGTTAAAACAGGATTGCTTTTCCTACCAATCGTAGCGGAAGTCAGGAAGACAACAGAAGTTACTTCCCTCACCCGTCTATTGTGGCAGAATGGAGTAAGGTGGGTGAAATGGTGTTCTCATTTTGGCTATAGACTTATTAATAACTCAAAGTAAAATGGTCTTTCTTTATCTCTAGAGGGGTTAACCCTGACTCAGGTAATACTTGGGTGCTCATCAGAATGTCCATCAAAACCAAACAGTACCGTCCTCTGCCCAAGCCAACTACTCTATTCCTACGACTGAGAAATAAACCACTGAATGTTCCAGGTTCTTCTTAACAAAAGCACCAGGAGTCTCCTGGTTAACTTGGGGAAGTCTGTTCCTCGATATTCTCTTGAACACGTTTTTAAAGGTTCTTTCACTTCCTCCAAAGGATTAATAAAACCTGAGTCAATCTTTTCCTTACTGTTGATACCCTCTTAGGGCTTAGATTGCTCCCGGATAGCTCTTGGTCCTTTTGGTCTCTTTTCCTCAAGTTAGATTTCCTGCTTTGACGAGGGGGGTTCACTCCCAAGTCACTCTTTGTATATCTTGTCACTACAGTGATGAGGAGGTTCACACTTGATGTACCATTTCCTTTAGAAGCAGGCTTGGTATTTAGTGAGACTGTCCCTGTGAGTCTCTTGCCTTTTTCCTCGACTATCAGCTCCCATTTGCCGGGGTCCACTTTCAAGGAATACTGGCCTCTTGGCTCTTTGGTTATCACTGACGAGGGAGATTACTCTTGAGTATCTTTATCAGTCTTGAACATTCCCGCTGACCCCACTCAGGTCTCCTGCAACTCCTGTTACCTTGACTGTGGTCGGAGTGCGTCTCGGCTTCTCGCTCACTCGAGTCTTCTGCATGTCCTTTTCCTTGGTTCCAGTCTCAGTGTGGCTCTGCGGCACCTTTTCATCTTGTGGCAGTCTGGGTGCAGTTTCTGGACTACTCAAGGAGGTTGTGTAACCACAGACTGACTTACGGTGGCTGTTGGGAGTCAGGTCCATCCCGACTCCCAAAGAGCCTCTCAGGCTCCTGCTCGAGGCTTCCACCCTATCCCCCCCGCTCCGTCTCTGACTGTCTCTCAGTAAGTCCTCTTCTCCAAATTCCTGGGTCAGAATCTCGGGATGCGGTTTCCCTCGCTGTGGCTGCAGGCCAACTGCCTGCACCCAAAGTCTGAGTCCTTCCATCTCTACGATATACAACGTGGTCAGCCCCACGTAACGTAAAAGTCTATTTCCGGTTGTTTAGAGGTCCTCTGAATGCTTCCATGAGGCCACCTCGTTGTAGTCCCTTGATAATTCACCGGAAGGTTATTCTTCATGTTTCCTTGCATCTTCTTCGTCCACAGTTATGTTGGATCTTGCAGGTGATGCAGAAGAACAAGTTACTTACCCATGGTAACAGTATTTCGACTGGATGTTCCTCCCATGTATTGCTTATCTTTGATTTTCACATATCCAGCTTGCTGCTTCAGATTTTTATTTTTTTTCAGTAGAGGGCGCTGCGCGTCAATGTCTGTCGAGTCGATGTACCTCGGAGGCTTCCATCACCACAAAGTCATCACGGGTATAAGTAGTCGCGCGCAGCGTCCATTGCTCAGTTCTGTTTTGAAGTGTTGGAAATTGTCCAGGATGAGACGGTTACTACCCTAGGGAGAACGCAGACTGCAATTACAAGGGAAGTTTTACTGTGGGGAAGGATGGGAGGGGCGATAAGAATACGTGGGAGGAACATCCAGTCGAAAGAACGTTACCATGGGTAAGTAACTTGTTCTTCGAATGGATTGTGTCCTCCCACGTATTCCTTATCTTTGATAGAGGGAGTAAAAATGTAATTCTTTAAGTATGCACATAATGCAATACTGCCTTCCCGAATTTAGTCTCTTGGCTAGTGGAGGAATCCCAGCTATAGAACCTTGTAAAGTTGTGTGCAGACGACTATGTGGCAGCTGCGCAAATGTCTTTTAATGGAACTCTCCTTTGAAGAGCTCACGAAGCAGCGATACCCCTGGTTGAATGAGCCCTCAGATACTCCGGATGGTCTTTACCTGCCAATTTTTAACATTCCACAATAGTTAGAATGATCCATCTAGAAATGGTTTGCTTGGTGATGGCTAGGCCCAGCTTATGACCTGTGTATGCCACAAACAATTGGTCAGTCTATCTTAGTTTTGCTCGTCTTCTAATATAGAAACTTAAAGCACGCTTTGGGTCAAGTCTGTGTAACCTTTCTTCCTCTTACCCCGTATTAGGAGGAGGGTAGAAGAAAGGCAAGATTATTTTTTGGGTGATATGAAATACCGAAACAACCTTTGGGAGGAAATTAGGCTTCACTTGTAGGATGACTTTATCCTTATGAAAGACAGTGTGGGGAGGTTTGCGGGATAAAGCCTGCAACTCACTCACCCTCCGGGCAGAAGTTATTGCAACCAAAAAGACAGTTTTGAGGGTTAGAAATCTCAACGGGCATGAATGACGGGGTTCAAAAGGAGTACCCATTAGAAATTTTAAGACTAAATTTAGGTCCCACAGAGGACCTTGAACAAGAGTTGGTGTGGGTGGGTGCGGGGGGGGGGGGGGTTTAGATATTGGTAAACCCCTTCAAAAATTGAATTACCAAGGGCTTTTTAAAATAGGAGGGTTCCTCAACTGTGCGCTTAAAGATGGACAGCGCTGCTAGGTAACCCTTAATTGAGCCGACCTGTAGCCCTAGATTTATTAAGTGCAAAAGGAAGGCTAACACAATTGGAGTATTACATGAAAAAGGCTCAACATTTGTATCCCTCCACCAGCTGCAGAACTTGTTCCAACGGCAGCGGCATAAGAATTTGGTTGCTGACCTTCTGGCCGAAAGCAACACCTGCATTATGTCGTCCGGGAGGTCCCAATCTTTGTACCTCAGCCTTTCAGAAACCATGCGTGAAGGCTGAGAGTCCTGATATCCGGATGGAGAACCTGACCCTCCTCTCACGAGAGTAGATCCTCTCTTTGTGGAAGATGAATCGGAGGACAGATGGACATGTGTAGAAGGTCCGGGTACTACGTTCTCTTGGCCCAATCGAGGGCAATTAAGATAATGGATTTCCTGAACCTCCTTATTACGTGAGGAATGATGGGGACTGGAGGAAACTCATACAGGAGTGGAAATTCCCAGTCAACCACAAAGGCGGCTCCTAGAGCTCCTCTCGGGGGAAATTCCCTTGAGCAGAATAGTTCGCACTTCCTGTTGACACTGGTCGCGAACACTTGAGGGGTTCCCCAAAGGGTGAAGATCTCTTGAAGGACTTCCTGAGCTAATTCCCACTCATGAGAGACTGTGCTCTGCCTCCTCAGAGCATCCACCGCCGTGTTCGTCTCTCCGGCTAGGTGAACTGCCGACATAGATTAATCTTGTATTGCCCAGAACCAGAGCTGCATTGCCTCTCCGCACAGTGGTAGTGACCCTACACCACCTCGTTTGTTGAGGTAGTTATAGGCCACTGTGTTGTCTGTCATTATCAGGACATTCTTTCCCCCTACAGAGGGCAGAAAGGTCTTCAGCGCTAGTTTGATTTCCCTGAGCTCTAAAAGGTTGACTCCGATGGAGACCAACGACCTCTGATGGTCAAATCGTTGGTATGGGCTCCGCAACCAGTGAGTGAGGCATCAGTCACTACTGTCATCTCCGGCCATAGTTGCTAAAAAGGTTCTCGTTTCAAGATGTTCTCCTGACAGGCCCACCACTGAAGGTCCAGTGAGACTGTCTGGGATTTGTAAAAAATCGGACATCCATCCTGTGAACTGTGACCACTGGGTCCTGAGAGCCCATTGTAGAGATCTCATTCTCAGGTGAGCCTGTGTCACTAGAAAGATGCAGGATGCCATCAGGCCGAGCAGCCTCAGAAAGTCGAAGGCTGAGAGATGTTGGGCATTTTAGAATTTTGTGACCATCTGTAGAATGTCTTGAGCCCTCACCTCTGGTGGCGAGGCTTTTTCCAGGGATGCATCCAGGACTGCTCCGATAAATTGGAGCCTTTGTGATGGTATTATGTGGGACTTCTTGAAGTTGAGGCAGAAGCACAGCCTGTGGAGGGAGAGGCAGGTTTGGTTTAGATGATCCAGGCATGTTCCGGGGAACTGGCCCTGATCAACCAATCGTCCAGGTAGGGGTAGACGTGATACCCCACCCTCTCCCGAGACTCGCTGCCACAACCGCCATTAGCTTGGTGAAAACCCTCGGGCGGAGGTTAGCCCAAAGGGCAGAACCCGAAACTGATAGTGAGCTGCCAATGGCGAACCTCAGGTACTTTCTGTGCTTGTGATGGATTGGCACATGAGTAAGTAAGCATCCTGAAGGTCCAGAGATACCAACCATTCCTGAAGCTAGAGGGCCTGAAGGATCTGAGAAACAGTAACCAACTTGAATTTGTTCTGAGGAATTTGTTCAATTCTTGTAAGTCCAAGTTGAGTCTCATTCCTCCGTCCTTTTTTGGAATTAGAAAATAAGGGGAGTACCAACCCTAGTTCCTCTCCACTACAGGTACCGGTTCTATAGCATCTTTCTCTAGCAGGTCTAGAATCTCCTGCATACGAAGCGGGTCTGGAAACTTCAAAGAGATGTTCCCCGGTGGATGACTCTGAGGTGTGTGTAGAAAAGGCAGGCAGTAACCCTAGGCAATTGTTTCCAATGCGCAAGCATCTGAAGTAATAGCCTGCCATTCTGTCAGATGTTGAGTTAACCGGCCTCCTACTGATGTTTTGTGATGTAAGACCTGAGAGGTTTTGGGGCGGCTGACGCAGATGCCAAGGGTAAAGCAGCACCTGCTGTAGCGGTCTTAGTACATTTACCCTGTCCACCACGGGGAAGCATCTCTGGCCTTTTTGAGCTGGATGTCCTCTGCCTTTTCCGAATGCAGAATGTTAGGCAGAGTTTGTATGCAGTACCCTTTGGGACCACGCACACAACTAAGACTACAGGTGTAAGCTACCCAACCCTTGTTACAAGTCTGTAGTACACAGTTTTGGTAGCATTGCTGAGCAGCCAGGCTTTTCTCAAGAGGGAATGTGAGCTGTAATGATGTTACACAGGGGTCTACAATCACAAGTATTAAAATAAAATGTTACACTCCAGGTTTCTTGGTAAAACACTTAATTTATTTCACAGTCAGTTTTAAAACATTCATTAGAAGGAGGCAATCTGTATTACACACAAATATACTTCAGTACTTTACACTGTATGTTTCTGAGGCCTTTAAACTACTTTGAAGGCGGGGCAAAATGGCATTCAGAGTACTTTGAAGTAGGAGCAAAAAAGGCACAGGTTAATAAAAAGAAGATTACAGTTACTCTTAGACAGTGCAAATACTTTGAGTTCACCAGAGGAGTTAATTCAATGCAATAGGTCAGGCCAAAGTCAATGGGCTAAAGGTTTGTAGAGGATAAAGCAGTTCTGGTAGTTAAACGGAAAAGTCTTTGCCAAAGTTCTCAGAAGTAGTTCGTAAAAGAAAGAATCATATGTTGGGTCACAAGCTGATTAAGGCCTGCAAGTTGGGAAAGTTTCAAGCACTTTCACCGTGAGAGATAAGTACTCTTAGTCTCATTTCACAGTACCTTACAAATGAAGAAAAAAGTGCAGCTGAAGAAGTCTGTTCCTGGCAGTTCCTGCAGATCTCGCTGTTCCTGACCCTCAGTCGTGTGGACAAGAGCGAGGACGTCGGGGGACTCCTGCACTGAGACTGCTTGCAAAGCTGGCAACTGGAAAATCTTTGATTCCGGTAGCTGTAGTAAAGCAGACAAACTGGTGTCCCTCTCCCTGGTTATTCGGTTTCCTGCAGCACTCCGAGGAAAATACAACCAGCTCCAAGAATGGTATCCAGGTGGCTTAGTGTCGAGTTGATTGGTGCCACCAACTCAAAAGGGAGATGTCATCCTTGCAGGGCTTCTCTGTCGAGATGAACTTGGCAATTCGGACCTGCAGCAGGGCTTCACCAGGCAAACCAACTGTCTAGGAGTTGCAGCAGCCGTCCTCTTCAAGCTCATCTTCGGTTCTTTCGTTCCAGTGGTCGACTCTGCCTTCCAAGCCAAGAGACTCTTCTTTTATTCAGTTCTCTCCCATTCATTCCAGCCTAGCTGCCACTCACCGAGCAGGGTGGCTGTCCTTGCCGAACAGTCAGTCAGCCAATCACCCCAGAGTGCATTTGGGTCTCCTAGGAGACTAAGCACAGGGAGTTTCAAGCACCTCCCTCACTTCCTGCCCACCCCAGACATTCGGGCGCCAGAGGCGGTCTTCAGTCCTGAAGCCTGCCAAAGGCGAAGGAGCAAAGGGACCAAACCTGGTTTGGCGCGCAGACAAACTCTAAAAGGACCATTCCAAAAAGAAAAGGCAAAAAAAGAAGACCGGGACCTGTTTAAACAAAGAGGGCTCAGACGACATTTTGAAAAACATGGCTCCTGCGATTTAACACTACCCGTGTTCACGGTCGGGAAAAATCATGGTAGCTCGTTGTAAAACCACTGCCACCAGTCATTTCGAGAGGAAAAGGTAGCATCGGACTGCTACATGACTATCTAGACATAGGGGATACTAGGTAACCCCTCCGGCACTCTATAGTAAGATAGGGTGTGCTGGGTCTAGGAATATGAAAAGACTAGTAAAGTCAATTTCACTTTACTTACTATGGGAAACGGTAGTTAATCCCAGAGAAGGTATTTAAACCTTGGGGAAGACTGAAAAGGTTTCCCTGCGCCACTGCACTGAGGGTGCTGCGCGACACACATGAAAAGATGATGCCTATGGAGTTGTCTGAAACTCCATAACCAAAGAAAACAAACACAGAAAATAATCAGAATTAAAAAGTACAAAGTCCTAAAGTTCAGCAAAAGAGATATGGGTCTCTAAAGTAGAGAGGAATTAGCACATTTTTGAGAATTCTCCCTAACACGGAATAGCAGCGAAAGGACCTACCTCTCCAGGGCATACCTGTGGGGCGGTTCAGAGTTTGTTTTATCGCAGCTCCAAGGGATTTGGCCACCGCCTTCGAAGTTTGCAACTTCTCCAAACTGTCATCAGCTTTCTTGCCAAATAAATGAGTGCCCAGAAGTCTGGACTGTACGTCAGGAGCAAATCCAAACGTCCGCAACCATGCAAATCTGCAGATTGTCGTATTAGCCGCCATGGCTCTGCTGATGCTGTCAGAGTCGAGACCAGTCTGGAGGGACTCACACATAGCTTCCTTTTCATCCTTGATAATGTTCAAGAAACCGTCTCTCTCCTCACCTTCAGGGAGACGGGCAGCCACCATTGAAACACACTCCCAAAGGGCGTGGCTAAGTCTTGCCAGCGTGCATGTGGCATTAGCAGACTTCAGGGCCATGCTGCATGCCGAGAAAACATTCTTGGCCATGGCATCAAACTTTTTATCATTGCGATCATATAGGATTGTAGGGTATGCAGTCTGTTTACCTGACGAAGTTGAAACTTGAACATCTAAGCTTTATGGGGTCGGTGTTTTGACAAGATAGGGGATCTGCAGCTGATGCCCTATATTTTGCTGTCAGTCTTTTGCTGACTGCAGGGATCCCCTCTGGCGTTTCCCAGTTTGTAGACACTTTCTTTTGTAAGGCCTTGTAAAAGGGGACGATAGGATATTCTTGTGGTCTCTTATTAAGTATGTCAGTGAGGTGATCTTGCTCGTATACAGGTGTGGGCCTAAACCACCCCATATATTCCATCACCCTGTTCATGTGTGTCCTGTAATTACTGTCTACATGATCCCCTGGTTCAGGCTTATTGAAATCAACCTCTGGGGAAGTATCTATCCCGCTTGCTTCCGGTTAGGATTCTTGCAGTGCTTTCAATCTGGCCTCTTCGGAGACAAATTCTTCAGGTATGGAAGGCCTCATACGCTCCAGACCAAAGGGTCTTTTCTGCATCAGAATCCTCTCCTTCCTCATAAATTGAGGATAAGGTTTTAAAGTAATCTGAGCGGGACAGAGGGATATAGCTCTTTTCCAATGAAGAAGGGTCAATAGCAGTCACTACAGGTGGAGAAATACTAGTAATCGTCGATGTGGACATCACTGGTCTCGATGGATTTGTGATTGGCTTCGAGGTCGATAGACTCGACTGACATTGGCGTCTTCAATGAAGTTGTCGAGGGTATTGAACCGACTGGCGTCAAGGGGGTCGACGCTCTAGGCGCTGATGACCTCTCCTTCGACAGTCACAGAGGGTGTTGATGATGCAGTCTTTGGCTTCGAGATCTGAGTCAATGGTGACGATGTTTTGTACGCCACAGAGGCTTTATCTCGACTCAAGGGTTTTTGACGCTCTCGAGGAGTTTGTTTCACCGAGGTGGAAGACTCACGGCTCTTATGTTTACCATGTTTTTCCCCTCTAGGTGTCTGAGGGGGGCAAGGCCGCGTTCTCAAACACCTTTAGCATTTCTTTACTTAACTCCTCCCACTGAGCCGGGGAGGTGTGCTTAGTGGGACATGTAACTCTCTCCGGTGAACTAGAAGATGAGGTAGAAGGCGATCTATGATGCCTTTTTTTACTGTGCCTCGAAGTGTATGAATGGTGCGATCTGCTCCGAGATCGTGAGCAGGAGTGTTTTTTATGTCGAGGAGACGATGGTGTCGACTCGTCTGAGGTCTGTTTACTATGGGTAATGGATTTTTGGGTCTTACCTCTCTCCAACTTCCCTCTGAGCCCTCTTCAGGCTTTCACCATCATCGACAAACACTCTTCACATTCTGAACATGGATGCTCTGCCCCAAGGCACGATAGACAGACCCTGTGTGGGTTTGTCAAGGACATCTTTGCCCCACAATCTAGACATTTTTTAAAACCAGATCGGGGCGTAGATGGAGCCCTTGAAGCCATTTCGATTCAAGGATTGAAAGATTTAGACGAAAAGTTCTTCGATTTCGTCACAGAACGCAGCGTTACGTTCCCGAAGCTCATGAAGCGCGGAAAAACGGAACTGTACAACGGACACTGATGATGTTGTCGTCCAGACGGAAGCCTCCGAGGTACATCGTGTCGACAGGCATTGACATGCAGCACCCTCTACAGAAAAAATAATTCTGAAGCAGCAAGCTGGATATGGGCATATCAAAGATAAGGAATACGTGGGAGGACACAATCCATTCGAAGAACCCTTACAACAGCACAGAGTAGTACTCTCAAGATGGTTATTAGATGGACTAACCAGGGTTGCAGGTTGTGAAAGAAAGGGTTTAGGGAGGTTATGGCCAGTATGGGAGTCATTATCCACAGGTGGAGAGTCTCTCCCTAGGAGGTCCTTCCACATGTTACCATCCCTACGCGGGCTTTGGGTAGCTGCTTCGCCTCCCTGGGCTGAGAAGGAAGCGCTGCTCCCTTCTGGGGAGAAGTAACAAGCTCCCATGTATCGTCACACCATGTGGAAGGGCAAGTAAACAAGGAGAGACAAGGGGTGAGATGGAATAAAAAGGCAGCTTTCCATAGAACGACCAAGGCATCAGTGATTTCACCAATGCACAAAGTCTCTTCTCACCTGACACCTGCATTAACTGGTTTAGAACATTGCCAACCCTGCCAGCAAAGCAATTGCATCAGCGGTGGTCGCAGACTGCTTGGAATTACATTGATTCACCCTCAGGAAATGTTTTCGTGCAAGTTGGTCAAAAGAAACTACTATTCTCAGAAACACCTTAACACTGCAACAAGGAAGAGGGATGGGGGAATGCCGAGCAGAGTAACCCAGAGCACAGGCAACGCTCTAGTGGTTGTGAGCATATCTTATCCCTTTTGTTTCCCCCTCTTTGTCTTGTTGTGCCTAGAACCACTTGTGTACAGGCACTTTATAAATGCAATAATATATCATACACCTGTACCCGGGACGTTTAAAAGAAGATCACCAGAAGAAATGGTAGACTGCTGGTGGGAACGGACTGCAGCTCTCCGTGTTGAAGAACCGAAAAGAGAACGCTGCAGCCAACCGGCTCATACAGTGAGCATCAGAGGATGACACAAAGAGGATTTCAAGCGGGAACGCCAGAAGCAATAACAGTGCTCCTGTGCGTTTGCCAGTGGAAAACCGCAAGAAGCTTACCGGAGAGCCACGAGGAGAAGAGTAGCCCAGCAAGAGCCATGGGGAACTTGGAAACAAAGTCGAGCAGCGCCAAGGAGAGAGAATCCCACGGCTGTCATTGGCGAGCTGCAAACAGACCTGGAAACGCCACGAAAAGCTGGTGAGCCCACGCTGGGGCCAAAGGGAGCACTGGGGCATATTGCTGAACACGCCGTATGTCAAATATTGAACAATCCAAATCAGATAGAGAAAATTGTTTCTCAATAAAGAAAGCAAGAAGTTAAAAGCACATTTGCCTCAGAAAGAATCTATAACGGACAATGCAAATTAACCCAAAAAGGTGGTGAATGATTGGAAGTGTGAGCAAAACACAGGTGGAGTTGCAGAGACAGGCAACTAAAAGAAGCCCTGGCAAGAAAGTATACCAGGCAATTGCAAGTGTGTGACCACAAGAAACCTTGGCAGGAGTCTACCAGGCAAATGCAAGTGTGTAAAAACAAGAAGCCCTAGCAGGAGAATACACTAGGCAACTACAAGTGTGTGAAAACAAGAAATACTGGCAGGAAAGTACACCAGGCAATTACAACCATGTGATAATAGAGGAAGAACAAGTATGCAAATACTTTTTTAAATTTTTTTTATTATGTTTTAGTCAAACAATCAATTCGACTTTTCACAAGATAAAGACAAAAAAAGAAATGTACAATAAACAATTACAAATGTAATTCCTATACATGCACACATGACATGAAAAACAGTAGAATAAAGGGTACACTTAAATGGATAAAATTTCATAATAGCTACACATTTGTGGCTTACTTTCGTTTTAAAAGTGCTAGATTGTGCAAGAATAGTACTACTGGTCAGGAGACATTCATGACCTGAACGTAAGCAGTCCCTGAAATCTTGAGTACACAGCCACCAATATTTGTCTATGAACCTCGAGAACTTTGACTGCTCTGGCACGCTTACGAATCGGCTGTCCACCAGGAAGTGTCTTAATGTCACGGCGTGCCCTAGATTGCATGGTTGGCACAAATTATCAGAGTGCAGGTCTTTATGCCAAGAGTGGAGGATTTCCCTCGTGGCTAACAAATTTAGCCTAAACCAGGACATCATTGCGAACTCTAGCATTAGGAAAACAGGCTAAATAACTTGTTAAGTAGCCCTGTGATTTATCAAAAGCCAGTTGTGAATGGGAAAGCTTTTTAGATATTACATCTATTGTTTGTATCCAGTCCTTTCTGTTGACATTTTTTACCAACATTGGGTTTTTAATGAGATCGCTTGTTTCACTTTCACAGGATTTCAGAATTTTTAAGGCATAGTTAGCCATGCTGGATAGATCAAGGTTATTTTTTCAAACTAATTCCTGTTTCAAATCTACATACAGCGTATTGTCACGGGATTCCCAGATAAGTTTGAATAAAGACAATATTCTCCACTCGATTTACGAGCGGAGAGATAGCAGTCCCAATTCATTTCTCAGAGTCGAAATCGAGAGGGATAAAAAAAATTCCACATGAACTCTCTAGCCTGTCCCAATTTATTAAATTGATGGCAGGGTTGACATCTACTCCATGCAGTAGAGTAGTGATCACTTTGCTGATCTAGTATCTAACGAGAACTAGCAATACTTGCAAGTTCAATTTCTTCATTTGACTCCCCAGTTGGGTACATTTGCCCTCCATGATGCCCTCGACATACCCTTAGGAGGTAAAGGAGCGGATATTAAATCCCAGATATAAAACCTTTTCCAATTGCCACTACTTGTACACAAATTCTCCAGGTGAAATTGGGAACCTTTGTCACTGAACATTTGACGATGACTATTTTCGATTTAGAGGGATTCATTTTGAGGTTAACTGTCGCAAACTCCCCAACGGTTTCCAGAAGACACTGAAGCCCAATGCAGGTGTAGTCCAACAGCAGGATGTCATCTGCGTTTGACACCTAGTTCAACCTCTCCGACCCCCCTACAGGACTCGAGAGACTGTGCCCCTATGCTTCTGGCTATATCTGCCAGATACAGATCAAAGAGGCAAGTGGCTACCCTGCATCCCTGTCTCACTGCCTTGAAAGTTGGAATTCGGCAGGATAGGTTACCTCTAGCATCCAATCTTATCCTTACTAAATTACTTCCTATGGAGTTCGATAATTATTGCAAACAGAAAATTGGAGAGCTCCCCCAGTCTCAACTTCTGCCATAACCAAACTACGTTGACCGTCGAAAGCCTGGGAAGGCTTCAGGTAATATTGTAATATTATCCCCATAAATAAGGTTGCCATACATATAGTCGCCGGGAAACAGTATAGGCAACATTATTTATGGGGATAATTTATGGGGTAAATGGGAGCAGGGGTTGTGGGCATGTCCCCCGCTCACTTTAAAAAAAATATGAGGTTTGCGGGGGTGTCCCCAGCAATTCCATGGGGTAATATCGCTGCAAAAAAGCAGCGCCATTCTTGTATTGTGATATTTTTGCAAGGGATATCACATGGAACCCCTGGGAAATATCGACCCAGGCCCCAAACAGTCTTGGGCCCCCTTCTGAAAGTATTTGTATGAAGTTGTGCTTAAAATCAGTCCATTGAAGGTGGTGGACAGCCCTGTACGGAATCCTAATTGGTTCATTAGGATTCCCTGTTTCTTTGTCCGGCTTTCCAGGTCCCTCAGGACCAAACATGCACACATTTTGGTGCCCGCATCTAGAAGAGAGATTGGGCGGTAATTTAATGGATCAGCCCGATCCCCCTTCTTATTGGGATTTCGCCCAACGTCTATATTTCAGAAGTAACTATCTCTGATCAGTGTTTAACACTTCTAGACTAAGAGATTTAGTATTAAGCCAATGTTAGGTAAGATTGTATGCAGTACCCTTTGGGTGCACTACAATAACCTTGACCCCCTGGCAATAGGGACCCAACCTTTGGTGTAAGTCTGAACTACACAGGTTGGTAGTGTGGTCGAGCAGCCAGGCTCATCTCAAGAGGGGTCAATGTGAGCAGTAATGTTGTGGCACAGAGTTTCACAATACAGTTATCCAAATGAACACTTAACTCAAGCTTTTTTGATAAAACAATGATTCATTTATTTCACAGTCAGTTACATAAGCCTTCTTCAGAAAGGGAGCAAAACATGCAACATTTAAATATACTTCAAAACACACTCAGTTTCTCTAAATCAGATGACTCATTGGTGATGGCACACAGACGCTTCCTACATCCTCAGGTGACACATTGCTAGGACGCTGGACGTCCATTTATCACTGGTATATTTATAGCAATACTGAATTTGGCGTAAAAGATAGAACAGAGGAATAAAACAAAGGTTAACAAATAGCACAAACAAGCAAGTACTTTTAAACACCTTCCAAAGCTCAAAGTAAGAGGTAAAGAGGAGTCTCTCAGGGAGCCAGGACAGCCAATGTTAATTGCACAATGTCAAGGGGAGCTGAAGATCTTCTTTAGAGGTAGGAAAAAAGTCTTGCACGTTTGTAGAAATGTCTGCAGAAAATATAACACTTGAAGGGCCACAAGCTGAGAGGCTTGTGAGGGGCAAAGCAACTCTGCAAGGTAACCAAGACAGGTCTCAGTAGAGAGCAAGCAAGGCTACACAACAAGAGGTAAGCAGGGTCGGACCGGGCCATACAATTGACTCTGGCACCAATGAAAAAGTAGCCCATAGTTGCAAATGTCTATTCATTCCTTTTGTGACACTGTTTGAATAGTAAACAAGGGGGAGGAGGGTTTGATTATATATGATGCAAATTGTGCATTTTAAAGAATATTTATTCAGTAAAACTGGCCAAAACTACTAGCTGTGGGGTGAACGCCTCACACTGGCCCAAATTGGCCAAATAGGTGCCCCTCTTTGACCAAATAAACTGGCCCACACCAGCATTTTATGTTTTTGGTTCGGCCATGGACCTAATGCCTTATATGTCAGTCCGAGCATGGAGGCAAGTTCTCTTCGACTTTACAGTAGCTCTGTTTAGATGAAATGGTTCCAGCTGGCTTCTGTTTCTGTACAGCTCTGCAGATCCTGTTCCTGAGCCTCAGTCGTGGGGACAAGAGGAAGGACGTCTGGGGACTCCTGCTCCGCAATGGGAAGGTCAGCAACAGCAATGGGCAAACTTCAATTCAGCCGTTCTTCAGTGTTTCGCGTCTGTCAGCAAATAGCAACACTGCGGTTCTTGGATACCACTTTGGACTTCCCTCGCATCTGGGGTCCAGCACTCTGTTGAGGTGGCTTAGGCAAGTCCTGTATCAGGGAAGTCCAGAGGATCTTCCAAGCGCTCAGGTCGGACTTAAAAGCAACGCACACAATCTGTTCCTCACACTGGCTCTTCGGTTCCAGCAGCAACTGCATTGGAAATGCAACAAGCTTCGAGAGGATGTCCAGACAGGCTTACTTTGGAGTTGATTGGTCCACCAGCTCAAAGGGAGAAGTCGTCCTTGCAGGGCTTCTCGAAGCCAATTCGGAGCTTCAGCATAGCAGCAGGGCTTCACCGGGCAAACCAACGGTCCAGGAGTTGCAGCAGGCGTCTCTTCCAAGTTCTTCTTTGGATTCCTTCGTCCAGTGGTCAACTCTGCCTTCCAAGTCAAAAAGCATTGCCTTGCCTTGTATGCAGGTTCCTCATATTCATTCCAGCCTAGCTGTCAATCACACAGCAGGGTGGCTGTCCTTGCTGGACAGCCAGCCGGCCAATCACCTTTGGGTGCATTCCTGTAACTAAGGGGATTAAGCACAGGGAGTTTCGGGCACCTCCCTCACTTCCTTCTCCCGCCAGAAATACTGGAGCCAGAGGCGGACTTCACTCGTGAATCCCACCAAAGACAAAACGAACAAAGAGACCAAACCTGGTTTGGCGCGCAGAGTAAATCTGAAGAAGGACCTTCCCGACAAGAAATGGCGAAAAAAAGAAGACCGGTGCCATTTTGACGAAATGAACACACAATGGTAGTAAAAAGTAAACAACCGAGATCAGCCATTAACAGTAGGAAGGGTAACAAAAATGTTACATGAGAAACTAGACAAAGGATATACTAAGTAACCCCTCCAGCACCCTATGGTAAGATAGTGTGTGCTGGGTCTAGAAAGTACAAATTGTAAGTTATGTCAATTTCACTTCACTGCTCTTGGAAACAGTTTCCCCAATAGAAGGTATTTAAACCTTTGGGAAGTCTGAGAGACTTCACTGTGCCACTGCACTGAGGGTGCTGTGTGACAATGTAAATATGATGCCATGGGAGTTTGCCAGACTCCAAAGTTGCAAAAGAACACAGAAATTAAATCACATTAAAATTACATGAGATAAAAAAATCCTAAAGTCCAGCAAAAGAGCTGGGGGTCTCTGAGGTAGAAGGAAATTAGCACATTTCTATGAATTCTCCCCAACAGCCAACAAAGTTCTTTCCTTGGTTCTCTTTTTTTTTTTTTTTTAGTAGGGTTTCTTCATAAAAGGTATGCTGGCGATTCTTTACAGACGACTACCCTAACGTTTTAGGACTGTGTGTCCCCCACAGGAAAGCTACGAATGTTGTGGGATTATGTAGGTGATGTGATTCTTGGTCGTTATACACTGAATCCTTCGACAGTTCCTGGTTTAAGCGGAATCCACCCCTTCCAAACTTTGCGAAACGGTTTTTGCCACCATTCACACAAAGCTGGGGAATAACGATTGGCCATGCTTGTTAAGGTAATTTCAAAGGAGCCCGTTAACATAAGATGATCGATCCAAAAGGTTGACTTGATAACTAATTCTTTACAGCGGATGAAAGCATCTTTTGGGAAGAATAAGTAGTCAATAGTCGACCACTGCCTACCCAGCTTCCAGGAGGCCGCGGGAGGCAAATCACCTGTGATGTTACCATTGGCCATAAAAAGATCCCACTCCTTTAGAAAAGACTGTCACGTTCGGCCATTAGGGATGGAATCCCTCCATACCTCTTCTTCATCTGGAATGGAATGCACTGGGCATTAAAATCATCAGTTGGGATAATACTCCCTGCCTCAACTGAATCTGCAGCTGGGTTAGAACTACTAGCCAAATGACTCAGAAAGGCCTTTAGAAAAGAAGTTGCAGGGTTCCAGTAGATATAGATCACAGTTAAGGTTGTTTCCATTTTGGTTGCCCTGAATTTAGTTGCTATTGCGAGGATACCCGAGATTTCGTCACTCATTTCAATACCCGAGAAAATGTGATTCCCTAATGCAATTAACATCCCCCTGGCCGGTAGCCCCTTGCCTTTGTACGTGGCTAACTGATCTATTATTGTGAACCTGTCAGTTTTAACTGATTGCTTTAACCAGGTCTCTTGTAGTGCTCCAAGATCATACTTGCCAAATATCTCTTCTCTATTTTCCTGATTTTTAAAAGAGCAAGAAACCCTCGTGTTCCAGGCTATGCATCTTAGCTCTTTTGCAGTTAAAGTGACATCTCTGCCAGTCCCAGTTTAAGGAAAACCTGTGAAATTATCTTGAGAATTGGTGCCCTGGGGTTTTGAGACTTTAAGGGTAGTTGATAGGATCTTTGTGTGACCATTGAGTTGGAGATTGCATTTTTTGCGACCTTCTAGTTCTAGGCTTTCCTGTTTGGCTCTTGTAGGCTCAGATTCTGCTGAAATTTCTATGCATAAGGTCCTTAGCGCTGGGCAGCTGCTCTCATGCAACCTACCCACTCCAAGCCTAGGGACATCTGGCTTAGGTTCCGCTCCTACTTGTCCGACCTTGACATGTCTCCGGTGGCTTCCCCTCCACCTGCTCCTTCTCACTAGTGTGGGAGCTCCTCCCATATTATTTTGCTCAGCCACCCCTCTCCGCATGTCGCTTGTAAGTCTGTTTTTGAATCATTTTGTGAACAATCTCCATATGAATGTACCATGAACTGTATTGTCAGCCTGTATCTGCTGGGCACTGTTCGCCTGTTTTGCTGCCACGCTGCCTAATAAAAAGAATTTAAAAAAAAAAAAAAAAAGAATTGCTTTTGCCCCTATTCTGGATTTATGAACTATCTCCGTTATACTGTGGTCCGGGAATTTAAGGTATTCAATGTCCTGGAAGGAGAAGAGGAATAACACGTGCGTCAACTTGAGGAAATATTGCTAATATTCCGCTCCGGTTTAGAAACTGTTTTGTTCCTCGCGTCAATTCGTATGATCCAAACTTTAGAGATGGCAAAAGGATTCGTAACCAAGTCCGAATCTTCTGCTACAGTAATTCCCTTCCCCAAGTTTTGATCCTCTAATGTTCCTTCTCCAAGTTTCAGTTGCTGCTTCTTCTGCCCCCCCCCGCCCCTGCCCCCTGGATGTGTCTTATTTTTGTGATCATGAATCACTGGAATGGTCTCAACATTGATTAAATTGATCTCCGGGCTAGAGTCCTTCCTCCTCCTGCGAATCCCTTAGTTTCTTACTCTGGAGAAATATTGGGGCTATCCTTATGGATATCGGAAGGGACATTGTTTGTACCCCGATGGTAGGTTTAGAGCAACCTTTTATCAAATGTTGCGTTCCTTTCTCACTTCTTTTCCCTTTACCCCTCTTTGTCTCCCCCCAATTTCCTTTATGCATTTACATCCTATGTTAATTTCATGGTTACTGTTAGGAGATTTAGTTAACAATGTGCACTTATTTAATTTGGGTGGATTTCTAGGACTGTGGTTGACTTTTTTCCTTGGTGTTTTCTGTTTTTTACATTTTTGAAACTGAACTATAGGTTTCACTGGCATTTGTTGTCCTACATCTTTTTTTCTTTTTCTTCTTTCTTTTACTATTGGTTTTGTTTACCTTATGTGTCTGCTCCACCCTGTCGCCACACATTTGATCTTTATGGGGTTAGCTTGATATCTCCTTACTTTCTTCGAGATCACAGGTTTGCACGAGTTGAATGAACACCTCCATGACTGATTCAGATAGAGGGGTATCATCAAAGTCTGAGCAAGCTCTTTCCCTGAGGTGCTCCCTCTTCCCATCCACTAAACCCGGTCTAAAATGGATCTCATCTTGAAGGGATGACACTGCAGTTAGGATATCTATGGCCGCCCGTTTTGTTAACCAATCCACCAGCATTGCGTCTGCACCCTTGGATTGTTCCTCAATCTCAAGTTTTAATTCAGAGAGAGGGGCTAGCAGGCCAACATTGATGGCGGATTTCAGGCCAACCATATAGCTTTCACACTCCACAAATTCCCTAGTTAGTTCTAATAGAAAACCAAGTGTGTTTAGACATCCCTTCTTAATAGTTCAGACACATTAACCAGGGAATTTAGAACAAAATTCAGAGCCGGGAAAGTATTATCATTCACCCCTCTCTGATGTTCTATTATTGCCTCCCCACCCCCTTGAAGCCTCAAACATCTTTCATCTGTTACTGACCCACTCGCCTGTGCCTTCCCTGGTGTTTGGATTGGGTTAGAAGCTAAATTCGAGGGTAATGGGGTTAATGTAGAGGCAGAGGGGGAGCCTTCTTCTGACATCATTTAGGTGAGCTTCTATTACTCTCCCATCTGGCTCGAATTTGAGTTCGAAAAGGTCGATATCCCCCACACTTTGGTATTTCCTTCTAGGGAAAAAGTATTTTGTTATTTTCATTGTGCTTGCCGTTAGTGTAAATTCCATACCCTGCACGCAAAATAATCTTAGGCACAGGATATTTATTGGAGGTACCAGGCCGCTAACTTGGACATTCTCTCGGTCTTCCTCAAATAATGAGGACTTACCCTTGTTTGTTGAAGGTTCTATTTCAGGTGATTCAGATAAGGTTCCCTGCCACCCCCGGGTTGTCAAGCTGTAGTGACCTTGGATCGTCCTCCATAGCCCCTCTTCTTAAATAATACATGTGTGACATTGCAGAGTTTTGAATAATGCTACTTTGTTACTACTCTCTGCCAATTTACACAGACAAGTTTAAATTCAGATACACAGTGAAGGGCATTATATGGGCAGCTCTAGGCCCACAGAATCTGTCCCGAGTGAAAGAATAAACAGTCAGTTCACTTAACACGCCTCTTTGAAATATTAGCAATTTGCGCAGGCTCTAAACAGTCCACAGTCACTGATGCTTGAGGAAACAAGCAGGAATACGAGTTGCTCAACGGCTACTAACGACCGCAGTCACCACCACAAAAGAGAACTGACAATGACTTAGGATAAAAAGGGTTATCTCTATTCAGCTGGTCTTAGATGATGATTAGGATTGGTTCAAAGGCCATCAGGCCCGCAGTCACCGTCGCAATGAGAGGCCGGCAGAGTGACCCGTGGGTGACTCAAAGGCTTCTATTGCCCGCAGTCACCATTCACTAGCTGGTGTTCAAATCTCCTTTGAGTCCGAAGATTAGCGATTCATTAACCTATTTGTCAGCTTTTCACAAGCCACATTATTTTCTCAACGGCTCAAATGCTCTCCTTGCCCGCAGTCAACAAAGAAAAGAAAGTGAATCAATGTTAGGCGGCTTGTCACTGAAATGATACCAACACCCTCCTACAAATAAAGAGGCTATTGGTTCGAAAAAAATCCTAGTAACTTATCTGTGCAGAGAGTCAATGACAATGTATATAGGCTTGCTGTAAACTTACGATCAGGTTCTGTATTATTTGACCGAGGATCAAGACACAGCTGATTAACAAATACTATGCACCATTCACAAAGTGGATTTCCTTACTATAAATCCTAACGGCAGCATGCAAGCTCAGCGATAATCTTTGTTCCTCACTTCCTCTTTTGATGGGGATTGGATGGTGGTCAGTCGGGGGTAGAAGGCTCGTCCGGCCTGGCCTGCCACAACTGCCTCTCTCAACCGCTCTGTGTTTGCAAATACAAGAAGCCCTGGCAAGAAAGTATACCAGGCAATCACAAGTGCGTGAATATAGGGAAACCGAGAAATCCTGGCAGGAAAGTATACTAGGTATCAATCGCATAGGAAATTCTCCAGAGGGGCAGGCTGGGAGGGCGATGTGGAATACGTTGGAGGAACATCCAGTCGAAAGCACGTTACCAGTTGGTAAGTAACTTGCTTTTCGATTGGATTGTGTCCTCCAACTTATTCCACATCTTTGACAGACTCCCAAAGCAGTACCAGTAAATGGAGGAGGGAAAAGAAATCAGATGGCGGAATAAAGAACCGCTTTACCAAAGGCCATATCCTGACCATGGACTGTATCCAGGGAGCAATGCATCCCAAAAAGGTGTGGAGCGAAGCCCATGTAGCGGCATCACAAATATTCCGAATAGGAACACCCCGCTGAAGGGCGGTGGAAGTAGCCACGCCCCTAGTGAAATGAGCTCGCAACCCTCCAGGAGGGTCCTTACCCGCCAAACGGTAACACTCCGTAATGGTGAGGGTAATCCACCTGGACAGGGTCTGTTTGGTAACAGCCTGGAGCAAGCGGTGTCCAGCATATCCTACAAAGAGTTGATCGTCCACTCTGACCCCCATTTCTTGGGGATCAAATAATCTCCGCTACAGGCACCAGTTCTATAGCCCCTTTCCCCAGCAGGGTTAAGATTTCCTGCACAAAGAGCAGATCCGTAAGCTTCAAAGAGAGTTTGTCGCGAGGCCGCTGTAGGAAGGGAAGACAGTAGCCGTGGGCTGTGGTATCCAGAACCAACGCATCTGAAGTAATGGCTCGCCACTCTGAGATGCTGAGACAGTCTGCCCCCAACCGGCGAACCATGGGACATAGCCTCATGACTGTTTGGAAGCAGCTGCAGCAGTGCCTGAAGCAAAGGGGCAGCTGCCTGAGCGGCTTTGGCACCTCTATTTCACCGACCACCATGGGCACTTTTTCGCAGGCCCCTTTGACTGGCGGCCCCTCTCGTTTTACCAAAGGAGGAGTAGTAACTAAAAGAACCTCCCCTCCACTGCTGTCACCTAGGACGAAAAGGCGGAGCTTGACGCACAGCTGCGCTTAAAGATTTTGCTGCAGCTTTTGAGGTCTGCAATCTCAAGGCTCTTGTCAGCCTTGTTGCCAAACAAATGTGCACCATCAGAGGGCATGTTCAGAAGGCAGCTTTGCACATCCGGAGCAAAACCAGACTTTCGCAACCACGCAAATCTGCATATAACGGTGCACGCAGCCATGGACCAGCTAACACTGTCTGCCGTGTCCAAATGTGACTGAAGTGATTCGCTCATGGTATTCTTGCCATCCTGCACGAGAGCCAGGCAGCCATCCCTTTCTTCCCCCTCTGGAATATGCTTAGTCGCTAAAGAAACAGTTCCACAGAGTGTGTGAGAACCTTGCTGAGGCACAAGTGGAGTTGGCCGATTTCAATGCCATGCTCCCTGCAGAAAATACCTTTCGAGCACAACTGTTGAAGCGCTTGTCGTCCCTATCAGGAGGGATGGTAGGGTATGCCGCCTACCTCGTGGTGGCCGTAGCCACCTGAACCACCAAACTCTCAGGAGTGGGGTGAGTGGATAAATAGCTGGGGTCGCTAACAGAAGGGCGGTACTTTATTGTTAAAGTTTTATTAACAGCAGTAAGAGATTCCGGGGACAGCCAAGCAGCTGCCACCCTTTTCTGTAAGGTGAGATGAAACGGTAACACCAGGTCTTTGGACGGACCTTGATCTAAGATGTCCGTTAGATCATCCTGTACAAAGTCTTCAGGAAGACTGGACCAGCCCAGATACTCTGAGACCCTAGCCATGAGTCTCCTGTATGAAGACTCTGCAGGAGCCCCAGGCTCAGGCTTACCAAATTCCACTTGCGGAGAAGTGTCCAACCCACTGGCATCATGAAGGGTTTGCCTCAACTCCTCCAATTGACTATCTCCAGAAATAAATTGGAGCCACATCCACATCACGTCCTTAAAATCAGACCTTTCTTCCTCATCATAAATGTCGTCCGGAGGGAGTTGAAACCCTGGCCTGGGGACAGGAGGCGGCCTGGAGTCCAATACTGGCCTCACAGACTTTACAATAGCCTTCCTAGGAAGATCCACCACATCGGGTTACTCCAACAGCAAACTCCAGGCAAAAATCTGCAAAGGCGTCGAGAGCGCCGAAGGCTTCGACGCCGAGAGCATCGACAACCTCAGCGTTGTGCGCGCCGAAAGCTCCTGCGTCGACACTGGTGCCGACGGCACCGTGGGCTGATAAGATGGCAAAGCATCAACGTCTAAGTCGGACGGACATGGCGCTGACCGAGTCGACGCCGGCTTCGAGCCCTTAGTAGATAGCAGCAGTCTTGCTGGGGACCAGGACCGAGACCTAGAAGCACGTCTCTTGCGACCATCCGAAGCCTTGTCCGAACGGGACCTCGAAGGTTCCGGATGCGAGTCGCGGATCCGAGCCCGAAGGCGTGCGAGCCACAGTACGAGACTGATCCTGGCTGGCTTCGTTAGAAGGCGCGACTGGACCCGTGCCCTGCAATTTAAATATTGCCAACATTTGCTCCTTAAAGGCAGCCCATTCCTCCGGAGTTCAGGACTTCGTCGGTGTAGTGATACACGAAATTGCAGCCTTGCCAATCAGGGCTTTAGATGACAGCATTAGCCGCTGAAAGCCAATAGTGTATTCAAAGTATGTGCTAAAAATGCTGACAGTAGTCTGTTGTAGCACTTCCATTATGCAGTAGTGAGCTACAAGGAATATGCAGGCCTAGTATGAAATAGGTCACATTATGCATTGTTGATAGACAGGCAGGGAGAGGGCCCCTAGCTCTGTAGCTAATAGGTATTTTTGGAGTGTTTGGAACATCATGGCACCTATATAGCGCTTAGATAGCCAGTCTTAAGCGCTATAAACACTAAGCTATGAGTGCATGCCTTTTAGAGCTTGCAGATGGGGTTAATACATCCCTGCTTCCCTTAGAATATTCAGCCTCACTAACGGTAGCCCTGGCTCCAAGCTAATCTTCCTTTTCTCTGGGAAGGTACTGATAAGACATTCCTCAGCCAGCGCAGATGGGAACCAGGGAGGGGTAGGAGCGAGCAGGGTGCCTCTCAGAGAGAGTTGGGTTTTTTCCATGAGCCAGTTGCACAGGGAAAGTTCTGGAACTGTGCGTCATGGTGACTGACAGCACGAGATTATAAAATATCCATGCACACATGACTCGGTGGGAGATCGTCCTGTGGACTTGATTCATGCACGGTCAAGTGCCCGGAATTGGCTCTCACGGTGTCCTCCAGCATTGTTTTTCTGAGCGGGGCTTGTTTTTACAGCTAGCTTATGAAAAGCCAAGGTCTCCCAGTGCTGATTAAAGGGACGTAAGACTGTGTTTCTCTATGTTTCTCTATGTTTCTCTATGTTTATCTAAGTTCCATGTTTCACTATATTTTGCATTGTTCTAAGTTTATGCTTTGTAATATTCTTTAACTTGAATCCCAAATGTATATGAAATTCACTGCTTAGAATAAATATGCTAAAACTTTGAGGGTGTCATTTGTCACTAGCATGAGATCACTGCTCAGCACAATAGAACCTGTATTTTGGGCTGAATTGGGTATTTTTGCTCTCAAAGGGCTGGCCCCGAGGAAGATTTTGCCCATATCAAGACAGTCGGGCATGCCACTTTCCTCGCGGAGGAAGGACGGGAAAGGCGAACGGTGACAGCGCTTCCGTGAATGCCACGACGAGGAAGAACAATGGCGGGAACCACGCCGGGACCGAGGACCCGGGCCTCCTCCCGACGCAGAGTCTCCCCTCGAGTCGTTGGTGGACACCACTTTGGATTTCGACCTGGATTTACAGGGATTACTGGGCTAAGAGCCCCAACCTGTAACGCTCACCTTGCATCCACAGGGGTGCCTGTCGACTGGTCTGGGATGCTTCTGGGTACACTGCAACTTCCCTGGGGTTTGTTCTGCCAGGAATCAGTTCTAGAAGACAGGAGTAGATTTTAGCGACTTCTCTTTCCTTCGAGAGACCCACCTTCCTGCTTTCCCCTTGCGGTTTCCCCTTGGGACTTCTCTCACCTTGATTTTCGGAAAGTTGCGCTCTCCATCCTGCCGTGCTGGGCAGGGGTGCTCGTTGTTGGCTTGGTCCGCCGAGTTACTTCATTGGCGATAGCCTGGCATCCAGACCGGCTGCGACTCCACCTTTCTAGTAAGTCTTTTTAGTTTTTTTTTTTTTGTTGTGTCTGTATTGATGAATGATCCAATAATCTTCTCTTGTCTTGCAGGGGCTGATGGAGCGAGCCGAGGCTGACGGCAGAGTTCGAGAAGGTAAGGATGCGGTGCTGAAAGCGTCCTTGCAAGTTGACTGACCTGTGCTGCTGTTCTTTACAGGTTGCGAGAATTCCTGGAAGCGGCGATATATTGGGACCAAACGCAGAGGATGATGTTCGGAATGGCAGAGGCCTTCCAGGAGAGCTGATTAAGTAGCTTCTGATTCTTGCCTCTATTTTCCTAGGGATGTAGCAGGAGAACGATGGAGAAGTTCCCGAAGTTCCCGAAGGCTCCGACTGGATGGAGGAGCTGGAGTTGAACAGGTAAGGATGGTGGGGTTCTTTAAAGTCTCTTGCCTGTGCAGGCCAGGATGCAAGAGCAGGACCCGGTAAACGTCACGCTGCAAGAGCAGAATAATGTGAAGGGTCGGGCGTGGTTTAAATACCCAGCAGGTATCCCAGGTGCTTTTGGGGCAACCCCACCCTGATGCTAGACTGCTTGTTGCAGTTCCCCGATGATCTTTGTGGGGGCAGCCATGATCACCCATTGCCCATTGGAACCCATACTCGTCAAGTGAGCCTGATGCCAACTTAGAGTTCTGTGGCAGGGGCCATGGTGGTGCCTGAGTCCCATGGTCTGGGGTTAAGGTTGTGACACTACCTACCTGGAGCTTCCCCTTACGCTCCCGCAAGGCCTTGGCAGTTAACGACTGGCATTTTGAACTTTCGTCGGTGTCGTGACTCTCGCCCAAGCACCACAAACAAATGCGATGCGGGTCGGTGATCGACATTTTCGACTTGCAGTACCAGCAAGTCTTAAAGCCAGACCGCAGAGTCTGAGGGGTCGAAGAAAAAGACATCTCAACGATGAAACACACAAGGCACGCTGAGTTTCACGAAGCAACACGTTCACGGAAAAAATGGAACTGAGGCTACGGGCGCCGTGCATCCTATTTTTAGCATCGGGTGACGTCGCCCTCGACGGAGGCCTTCGAGGGACATCAATCCAACGTCATCGACGTAGGATGCCCTCTGCTGAAAAAGTTTCCGAAGTGCACAGCTGTGGACATTACATGTCAAAGATGTGGAATACGTCAAAGATGTGGAATACGTTGGAGGACACAATCCATTCGAATAGTACTTTGGATACAGAACAGTTTCGTTTTTGGACATTCTGACAATGGACAAATCTTTAGTTTTGGGTTTAGGTAGGGAAGCACCGCTAGTGCAGGGACAGCAATGCATTTTCCAACCCCTTTTTGTCAATAAATGTCTTTAGCCAAAACAATGTTTTGTGTGTCAGTTTCATTCCTGACCCTTCACACTTGTCATTGTCAACAGAAGAGTCGCGGAATATCCCAAAACTAGAGCTGCAACTAGTAATCTTACTTTTATAAATCTAAAACACTTTAGCAGCTAATGTTTGGGTGCTGCATGTGATGATCTACAGTCAATACTGATGCACAACGTTGGGCCAGTTCTCAACCTACTCGATCAGCCAACCAGAATCCGGTCAGTCCCTCCCATTGTGTCCTATGTGAGAGTAAGTCCAGGTTGAACAAACGCGCTGTGATTTGCCTTGGGGACTCTAAAGCTAAGCCTGGTACCTAGAGGAACATTCTGACTTTCACCTTGACCCCAACTAGTATTGTCACAACCTCGAAACACTAAAATGGCTCATCAGAAGTGGATATACCGGTAACCTACAACATTACTTTCCTTCACAGAAGATAAAGTAGTGTTTTCTCAAACATCTGCGAGGTCAATCTAATATTTTATGTGTAACTATGTATCACTCCCCCATCCTCCTAGCCATTCTAAGAGTCAACCCTGGCTGCTAAGTCATTAATACCAATAGGTGATATTGTGATATCTTGGGTGAAGACTGCTCCCTAGCTGTGGGTCCATCATTCTCATCCCCTAAACACAGCGCTATCCACTGTTTTTGCATGGTAACCTACACATGGTTATAATCTGTAGGCAATTTTGTGTCACCATCTGCTAGTTTGTCCCCATATAATTAATTTGATTTATGTTATAAGTCACTTGTATAGTGCCTAATCTCAAAGCACTTTGGATGAACGCCCTTGGAGGTCCGAAGTATGAGAATTGATATGAGGATTGTAGAATGCATGTGTGCATTTTAACCAGTACAACAGTAGGTAGGGGTGGTTAAGTCCCTTCTAGCAATTTGGCTAGTGGATGAGTGCTGTGATAGGCCGTCGGGAGAGTATGCGAATAAAGTATGTGCACAGCTAGATCAAATGTTATCGTGGGACTTCGCTGCATTCTAGTGGCAGAGGTGATGTGCATTATGGGTTTGAGTAGTGGACTGTTGCAGATGTATATTGGTGGTTGGCTGTGCCCTGTGAGGCATACAGCTATCTTACATTGCGATGGAGCGCGATAAGTACCAGTGAGTCATGGCTGATATGTAGTTTCGAAGAGGGAATGTATATCATGAAATGCAGATAGACTAGAATTCTTTCCGTGTGTGCTCGGTACTGTCATGTCTTCTCACATGACTCATTGATGCGCCCACCTACCGGTCAGGGGTGATAGATTTACCCTTGAGGTGGACTAGGTCAGTCAAGATGCATAAGTGAAGAGCCAGGTATTGAGTGCCTTCCAGAAGGCGAAGTGATTCTCTATGCAGCAAATGCTGAAGAGGATAGAGTGCCATATGGTGAGTGCTTGGACGGAGAAAGAGGATACCCCTATTCTGATCGATTTGGCTATTAGAATGACAAGGAGAAGGGCTGTGCCTGATCTCAGGTTTCTGTAGGGTGTGAGTTTGCGTTGTAGATAATCAGAGCCTATGTTTTGCAGAACACACTGGGTGATGCACATAGCCTTGAAGGTGGAAAGTCACCCAATTGGTAGCCAGTGAAGGACAGAGGGCAGGTGAGATGTTTTCTCTGGGGCCGATGTCAAGAAGAAGCCTTGCTGCAGTGTTTTGGAGCCATTCGTTTTTTCTAAGTTGAGATGCAGGGGCGCCCAGGTAAAGGGTCCTGGCATAGTCTAGGCGAGAGGACGATGGCCGTGATTGCGGCAACTGTGTGGGAAGGTCAGGTAGGGGAAGATGCGTCAGAATGCATAGGAGATGATAGCAGGATTTTGACAGTTGATGTGTTAGTGTCAGACACAAGTCCATTGTGCACCCACAGTTCTTTACTGTTTTAAAGGTAGGGTGTAGGGCCTAGAATGGGTGGAAAAGGGGTGGTCTGGGTGGGGTCGGGGAGGCTGTTGCAAGAGGCAGTCTTCCTGCAGATCATGATTTCTGATTTTTCATGGCTGAAAAGAAGGTGGTTAGCCATCATCCAGTGGTTGATTTCTGCGAGGTATGAAGCGATGTCGGGGAAGATGTTGGAGGGGTCCTTTGGGATCTTGAAGTTGATTTTGGTGTCTCCGGTGTAGCTGTAGCATGACAGGCCATGCAAGGGGATGATAGCGGGTAGGGGGCTCAGGTAGAGCAGGGGTGAGAGCAGCCCTGTGGTACCCTGTAGGAGACAGGGCGCAGCGTTGAGTAGAAGGGATGCATGTGTATTTGGGATTTGTTGCAGAGGAATGAGGAAATTCACTTCAATGCCACCTCCATAATGCTGAGGGAGTGGAGTCTGTCCTTGAAAGTGCAGTGGTCAATGGTGTCGAAGGCCGCAGAGAGGTTGAGTCGAGTGAGTTTCTTTTGAGATCATCCCAGATGGAGACTAGGCATGATTCAGTAGGGGTCTAAAGACGGATTGGGCGGGGTCGAGGAGGCAGTTGGTTTCTGTGAAAAGGTATAACTGGGTGTAGGTTGTTTGGTTAATTATCTGATTGTGGGATATTTTTCGCCCATAGTTGTGGGATATTTCTTGCCCATAGTAGTCACCAAAGGTCTCCGATTGACAATATTATTGCAGGGGAATTCTACAGGGCCAGTAGAAACTGTAGCGGTGATTCTGATTATTTCGAAGAATCCAATACACCCACTACAAGGTTCCTAAATAGAGGTTACAATCAGGACAGCATAAGCAAAGCGGCATACAAGTACATCAAGTACAAACAATCAGATCTGTTATGTGATCACATCAAAATGAAACCAGCACAAAAACACATTGCTATTACGCAATTCTCACGAGATTCCTCCACTCTTTATCGTTTGGTTTCTAAACATTAGCATATTTTGAGATTAGATAAGGATCTGCTTCCCTTTTTGTCCGATAAGCCGAAAATTACGTATACTAGAGCACAAACGATTAAGCAGAAACTGATTCCCTCTTTCTTGAATCTTAAGGACAATAGCAGTGAGAATTGGCTTAACAAAAGCAATTGTTTTTTCAAATGTGGATGTTACAACTATTGCAAGTATACTCCTGCTTTACAAATATCAATGGAACATCTATTAAGATCAACAGGTTTATTAACTGCAAAACTTGCTATATGGTGTATGCTATTTGTGTTTGTGGCAAACTGTATGTTGGTAGCACCATAAGGCAGTTAAGAATCCGTATCGGGGAAGACTTGGCGATTCGGAAAAGTACTGACCCCAAATCTCCATTGGCCATACATTGGCAAGAACACCATCAATTAAGTAACAAGGAAGATATCCGGTCTATTGGATTAATGCAAGCTAGTAAGGGGAAGAGAGGTGGCAATCGTAGGCTCAAACTAAGACAAATGGAATGTAAATGAATTTGTTTTCTAAGATGCACATGGGTTGGTCTCAACAGGGACCATGAGATGCATGTTTTTCTATGAACATCTATTTTTGAGGCCATAAACTGCAAAAAGATGATCATTGGTTTCTGCAGTATCAGATTAGACTATTGCAAATACACTTTAAAGTTGAAGCCATTCTGCCTATCCCCAATACATAATCTATAAGTGATGGGAATTAGGTAGTGTCAATCCTGATCTTTTTAGTTAATGTGTCCGAATTTAGGAACAGTGACACAGGATATTTTGACTGGTTCCCCTGGCATCAATGGACTATACAAGGATCATATTCGAAATTCTATTGATTGAAATTATGCTTCGACTATTAATTATGGCCACAATAATATCTGTTTTCTTGAACCCATTTTAGAGCATATACGTAATATTAAAATACTTACAATGGATATCCTTTCATGGCTTTCACTCTGATTTAGTTACCCACAATGGATACAGAACTACATATTCTTATAATACTTATTTCAATCTTTGGAGACAATGTTAAGCCTAAATGACAAACAATAAGAAAAATCTTCAGCCAACATAACGACAACATGCCTTTTGGCATATTCAATGTCTCTAAATAAATTCTCATTGGTTTACTTATAACTTCTCAATATCAAATAGTTTTGGTTTTAAAGTGGCATGTTCTTTGTCACATATATGCCACCAACATGTCTAGCGAACATGTTGTATACTCCCGACGTCATGCGCAAGCGTACGCATGAAGTCATGATGCAATAAGACTCCATTACTCTCGAACACTTGCGGCAGTAAAGAATTCATTCTAGCCGAGAGGCAAACTCACGGGCATCTGCCGTAGTTACAATACAGAGGGATTGATCCATTATACAACCTCTGAGTATCAATGCATTCATATTTTATCGTGCTCCATATTATTTTAATTCACGTAGGGGGGACTGTTCATCATATGGACCGTATCATGCTTTTAGTAAAGCTGCAGTAGATCTTGCATATAGTCAACTGTAATATAAGTCTGAAGATATTAGATGACTTTCCAGATTTTTATTTCATAACTTACATAGTAATAAAGATCAAGACTAGGAATCGGTCTGGCATTATCACAGAGCAGCAATAGAATTAGGCGGTAGATAGTGGGAGTCTCAAACTGTGTACTAGTGAAATCCCCAAGCACTGTACACTATTATTGAATCTATTTTTATCCATATTCCTCTTAGGTGATACCCAATCTAGAGGCTTGAATTAAGTCAACCAACTTGTTTATTTGTATATAATCAGCTTCCACAACATATGATCACAAATACAAGTGACGATCACTACAGGTGGGTTCGACATTAGTCCGGGAATCAAGTGATCTCAAGAATTGCCATCAGCCGTTTGTTTAATGAGAACGCTAATGGTCCTTTTCCGAGAATGGCATATATTACAAGACACAACTAAATTAGTTTGTGATCAAGTACACACTATTTTGAATAATTTTGCTGAATTTATTTTCCATTTGACCGAAGGACCAGAAGTAGTGGAAAACATGCGGGGTAAGCATATACATGTTATTCTGATATATAATAGTTTAGCATGCAAGTTATTTTCACTTTAATTAGTTCGGGATCTTCCCAGGGACTGTTAAAATTGCTAATTTCTGCACCTTTTGACATTATACTTTACTAATATTAGAATCACGTATTTTGGGAGCATGGGTGATCTTTTATTGATTTCACCTGGTAATGTATTGGATTAGTCAAGGTGGCTTCGCCTTTTCTTATCACACTATATCATAAGGGATTTTTCTTTTGGACTGGTTTTGGCACAGACAAAGGAATTAGAATATAAATGCAGAGCACAATGGACGGAAGACGGGCCTAAATTCTAATCTATGGCCATTTTATATATTTTTCCCAACTTTCTTTCTCAACCAACTGATCTCCATTTGGAACCATCCCTCCGTATCTGACCTGACATGCGACACCATATGGTGTGGTTTTTAATAATAATTGGGTACAATTGCGCTAATCTAATTTTGTATGCATGTAAAATGCATTATGACAAATACACAATATGTATTTTGTCTTGTACATGGTCTAACATGGTACCACTTTTGATGTAGGAACTCATAACAGCTTTGAAAACGACAATTGTCGAAACACGTGTCGGCTGTTCAGAATCTGAGGAATAAAAACACCATTTGCCTTATCATCTGAGGCCTTTCAGTGATATAAACTTGAATCAGTGGACTTCTTTTGAGCGCGAGACATCTTCACAAACCCAAATTCTATTGTTCAGCTAATTCGTTTTGCTATGAAACTGTTGTCTGAGATAGGTCTCTAGTTGAAAGGTAGAAGGGGGGGCCAAGGAAGGTTTTTTTGAGCAGAGATTTGATGTGTGATGTCTTGAAATCTGCTGGGAACGTGCCTGAAGTGAGGGAGGAATTGATGATCATTCTTGCGATGCTGCCGACACAGGCTGAGGAAAGGATTTCTTTTAGAAGAGAAGGAGGGCAAGGAACTCCAGGGCATCCTAAGGGATGGCTGCAAGCTAGTAGCTTTAAAAATTCCGGGTGGGAGTTAGGAGAGAAGGAAGAGAAGAGCGGGCGGGCCTCAGTGTCAGGGAGTGGGAAAGGAGCGACAATTTTTTAGTACCAATGGTGAGGTTTCTTTCTAGGGCTATGTTATGGAAATGGTCACAGAGTGAGTCGTAGTGCTTGGGTGTGGGAGGAGGCGGTGCAACGAGAGGCCGTGAATTCTGAGATGATCGTACCGAGTTCCTACAGGTGTTAGGGGCATTGGTGATTCTATTCCAATAAAAGGATTTTTTGGCCTTGCACATTTCTGCCGTCTGCTTTGAGTTGCTGGATGCAAGATGTTTTTGTGGCAAAGGTTTCCGCCCGCCATCTGCTTTGCAGGGTGTGGTTTGGGATTTTGAGAGATCTGAGAGCTGGGGGTGAACCATCTGGGTGAGGGGTCTTTTCTGTTGCAGAAGGGTCTGACGGCTGGTGAGAGGGCAAAGGGTTCCAGAGAGACATTGGTCAAAATAGATGGAGAGTTGACCCGAATGGAGTGGGAAAAAAGTGTAGGTAATTAAGCAGGGAATCAGCCCGGTCCAGGTTTACTTTGCCCTTGTTCCATAGAAGGGATAGGGAGTAGGATCCTGGGGCTGTCGGGGAGGATGGCGGCTCCACAATCGAGAGGGGGAAGAAAATGGCTGCATGGTCGGTCTAATGGCCGATATGGGAGTGTGGTGATCAGTTCAGAAGAGCTGAAGTTTGCGTCTAGGATATCTCCTGCAGCGTGTGTGGCACCAGATACCAGTTGTGTCAGATGACGAGATTACAGGTTGTCCAGGGTGGGTCGTGTCATTGGATTATGTGGGAAATCTAGCCATATATTGAAATCCCCTGGTGAGGAAGGGGCGAGTAACCAAGATGGCAGCTAATGAGGCACAGAGGTGTCGAGCAACATTTCTGTTGTAGCCTTGGGGTCTGTGAAAGCTATAAGTGTAGGGATGAGAAACTTCACTAGGAGGGATTTGCTGTCTTAGTTGCAGGCTTGTTTCTCGTAGTGTGAAATGGGGAGGTGGGATTTGTGAAGGATAGCAATTCCACCTTCCCTGCTGTTTCTGTTATGCACGATAAGAGTGTAGCCGGGGGTGGTGAGGCCCCACGCGCAATGGGCCGGTAGTCCTGGGAGAACCAGGTTTTTGTGATGAAAAGGATATCAGGGCCTTCAGATGAGATTAAGTCATAAATACTGTTTTTTTGCCACAGATCTGGCATTGATTAGGATGCACTTTAGTTTGTTGTTGGGCTGGGTGGTTGATGCGAGGCAATTATGAAGGGACCAGAAGGGGCAGAGGTCGCTGGCCCCAGGAGGGGGTGTAAAGGTGCTATGAGCAAGAATGCTGGAACTGAGATCCACTGGGCACGGGGGGGATGCTGGGTCACAGGGGTGTGTTCTGAAGGTGGTTGTGAGGGGGCAGGAGGTTGTGAGGGGGCAGGACAGAGTAGTGGCTGGTAGATAGTGCCGAGTAAGCCTATTGTCTCTGTTCCGAGGCGTGGTGAAGGAGGCTGAGTGTATTGATGGTGCTTGAGAGTATGAGAGTAGAGAGCTTGCAAGGTTAGGGTCCTATGGAAAATGGCGAGTGATGTGGTTAATGGAGGTGAGAGTGTGTGTGTGTGGGGCTGGAGAAGTGGAGACCGTGTTCTGAGGTCTGAGAGGGGATGTTTGAACTGGAGAGGGAGGCAGGTGGGTGTGCAGGGTCATAGGGATGTTAGGGAGAATTCTCAGAAATGTGCTAATTTCCTTCTACCTTAAAGACCCCCAGCACTTTTGCTGGACTTTAGGACTTTTAATTTCTAACCTGGGGGGAGAGAGACCTTTTTTCACACTCCCTCGTGTATCTTACATGTGATTTGAACTCTGTTTCTTTTGGTTCTGGAGTCTGACAAACTCCATAGGCATCATCCTTTTATATTGTGGCACACAGCACATTCAGTGCAGTGGCAGAGGGAAGTATTTCATATTTCCCAAAGGTTTAAATACCTTCTCTTGGATAACTACTGTTTCCAAGAGCAGTGAAGTGAAATTGACTTCACTTACATTTGTAAACTTTCTAGACCCATCACACACTATTCTACCATAGGGTGCTGTAGGGGTTACTCAGTATCTCCTTTGTCTAGTTTCTCATGTAACATTTTTATGTTACCCATACTACAATTAATGACTGGTGGCAGTGGTTTACTTTTCACTACCATTGTGTTTTCACCGCGGGCTGCCTTCGCAGCTGCAGTAAGGCACCCATGGGTGCCATTTTGTCAAAATGGCCTGGGTCTGCTTTTTTCACTATTTCTTGCTGAAAAGGTCCTTTTTGAGATTCTCTACGGGCCAAACCAGGTTTGGTCTTTTTGTTTATTTCGTCTTTGGCAGGATTCACGATTGAAGCCCACCTCTGGCTACAGAGTGTCTGGCAGGGGCAGGAAGTGAGGAGGTGCCCGAAAACTCTGATTATTTGTGGGTTGAGGGAACATTGCAGGGGGAAACCTTACCTTGGGTGCTATCTATCCCAATTCAAAAAGTGCTCCTATTCACTTGTGCTTTGGTTATGTTCTACTAGATGGTTAACCCAGTGCATTGCTTCCATTTCCATTGTCATTATCACCCCATTGGTGATTGATGTCCAATATTAAAATGTGTGCGATTTTTAAAAATAAATATTGTATTTTCACCAACCGGCCTGGTTCATGGTCCATTGTGACCCAGGGAATTTGTAAAAGGGGGTGTGAGACGGGTGCGGTACCGGCTCAATTTGAATTTGTTGAAATTAAAGAAAAAGCATTCCTATTGAGCACCACATCCCAGGCTAAAACCAAGTGTCCTGTTCTAGTGTGTGACGCCCGATTGGAATCCTTAACAATCCTGTTCTTCAAACCCAGAGTACCGTCTTGACTAAGGGGTGCTTACCTCTTTTGTCTGCAGCTTGCTTGTTCTCACTGGAGACTTGCAGTAGCTGCTTTTTGCAGTTTATTTCAGCTTTGCCCTTCAAAGCCTTACAACTTGTGGCCCAACAGTGATTATTTTTGCTACAAACTCTCAGTCACTCTACCAACTTGTGTAGTACAGACCTATACCAATAGGTGGGTTACTCATTACCAAGAGGACAAGGCTGGTGTAGTCTCCCACAGGGTTACTGCATCCAATCTTGCTTAACAACTGTAACCACTTTCTGTATTTTTTCAGGCGAGATAGATAATCAACACTAGCAGAAAATGCACCACTTTTTATAACTGATTTTCAGGGCACATCAGAAATTAAGTAAATTTGCTCAAACCACAGACAATATTTTAAATGGAAAGGGTTTTGAGCATTTCTGAACCGATTTTTTTGCAACCTCAGAACAGTCAAAATTATTCTGAAACCTGTCTCCGATCGCAAATGACCTTAGTCTCCCTAAGGTGCACGTTTTGGATGACTTTTAACAAAGATGAAGTAAATAGTGCTGACTCCTTCAGTCTTCTAGCTCTTTGGGGAGAGCTATCCTTGCTTTGTCTGAATTTAACTGCAGAGTCTTTGCCTAACTTTTCTTCTGTATTTCTTCCTTCAAATTTAATGCACAACAGATTGTCTGCAGGATTGAACAATGGATGACATACACTGGGGGGCGTGGCTAGAGCCATGTGAAAGGACGTGATTCCGTGTGCTCCTGCAGATCCTTAATGATCCCCAAAAACGGCCGTGACCACAGAGAGCAGCACTGTGCAAAAACGCTTAGGCAAATGTATGAAGTCGTGAGGAACAAAACATTTACAAATTCGACTTGTTATTGTGCCCGCTCTGGGAGATGTGAGCCGGAGAAGTGAGAGTCGTCTGACGGAGTAAGCAAGATGGCGACCAGACGGAACAAAGGACACCCCTGGTAGGCTCCGGCAAACAAGATGGGGGAAGCAGATCTGAACATAGCCTGGAATAGACCTCATGCGGCACAGAAGATTCAAGCAGTGCTTGCGTGACGAAGGCCTGCATTTGTATAGAATGGAGAAGTGCGAATGCCCCTGCAGCGGCTGTAGCGCGAACAATGACATTGGAGCAGCAAGATAAAGTTCTCCACGACATTGGTTGAAACAGGCACGAGTGGGAGCCGGGCAACCGATAGTAAAGATGGTGCACCATGTGTAAACAAAGAAAGAAGCAACAGAGATAGAAGCCCCTAGGCGAAATTGTGTCATGGCCGCAAAAATTCTTTTTGATTTACATTTGTCGCCACCGGCGTACCAGCACATCTAGTGGACACTTAATACACTGTAGCAGTTCAAGGACGGTGCTCTTCGGATCAAAGATAAGTATGAAGAAGTTCACCGCTCGTCTCAACGCGATAGACGGCAGGCACATAACATTCGATCGCCCGGGATACTTTGTTGCATGGGGCGAGTGCAAGCAGAGGCAGTATGCAGACGAGGCGCCTACGGCAAGGACTGATTAAGGAAGCATGCAACAGACTCCTACATATGCCGAAAATGCATAAGGAGCGCAGCATAGTAGGTGAAGGAGTACAACACTGGAGGTGATTGCCACAGGAGGAGGGTGAATCACACGTCGAGTGAGACATTATCTGCAGCACAACCTCAACCGCAGTAAGCTGATAAAAACCGGCTCGCACACAGGGAAGGCACCCGAACCGGGGGCGTTCAATATTACAACGGACACAGCGGAAAGCAGTGTAACAGTCGCAAAGTGAGCATGGAACCATACGTGGGTCAAGACCTCCTGGCCCATGGAGCAAGAAAAGGTCTAACACACTATAGCGGCTATATTCCTGTGTGCAGGATGGACACAGACCGTCACAGGAGAAGATAAGAGAATACACAATGGCAACTTAAATTGCTGGAAAACACAGCACCAGCATAACGAGGCGGAAAATTGGTGGTAAACTGGAAAGGGCAATGGCCCTAACACATGGAGCTAAGAGGAAGCTCGCACTCCTCGGAGGCATGAAAGGAACACAACACTGAAGGAGACTACCGGGAGAGGAGGATGATCACAAGGAGTAGGAATACTGTACGCAAGTTGGGCTCCAAGGTAGCCAGACAACAGAGGTTTGCACGCACAGGGAGAGGGCGCCTAAACAGTAGGACGGCTACCAGACTAACTGACGCAGCTAAGAACTGAGACTGACAAATGTCGGGCTACGACCGTGGGCACACATAGCAGCCCAGGGCAAAATATAGCCTAGGAACCACAAACAGAGAAGGGAGTCACTAGGGCCAGAAGAGCACAGTAGGGTCCCCGAGGACCACAGACTACGAAGAGGGCTGCGGGGGATAACGGAAGAAAAGCTAACCAACAAGAACAATGCAACAGACAAGGAACAGCACCATCTCAGTCTCGATAGGTGGAGACACCACACAGAGGGTGAACAAAACCATGGCATCCATGTCAAATAAAGGCAAGGAGAAACAGTCCATCAATATATTTGCTAAACCGGCAAAAAACCGCATCAAGGGAAACACAAGGCGAGGAGGCTCCCGGAAGAGGCAAACAACTGATACTGGAGGCTGTAGCCGAGCTGAAAACGGCACTGGAATTTAATGTAGATGCAGTCAGAATTGATGTGAACCTCTTGAGACAGGATGTCAGGCACTGTCAGAATGCGCAGGGGTGTTGGAGAAAGAGGTGCAGGCCAACAAGAGCAGCTGCAATGAGAACTCCCAAGAAGTCTCCATACTGCAGCAAGTAAGAAATCTCGAGAGCAGAGCAGAGGAAGCGGAAGGACGAGCACAGAGAAACAATGTAAGAATTGTTGGGTTCCCGGAAGGGGAAAAAGGCCCGAACAGAGACTTCATCGAAAACCATGCTGCTGCAGGAAATAGGAGCCGGGACACTTAACCAGGGATTTACAGTTGACAGGGTGCATAGGGCTTTAACAAGAAAGCCGCCACAGGGAGCCCCACCCCAACTGAGGATAGACAGGATCCTGAACTACAAAGATAGGGTGAAGATCCTGGAACACTTTCGCAAAGAGGGAACAATCTGCCGAGCATCAGCGACCATCACCACATACCCTGATTATACTTTCCAGGTGCAAAAACAAAGGATGACCTATGTTGAAGTTAAAAGGAGGTTAAGAGCAGCTAATCTCAAATACATGTTCCTGTATCTGGCGAGACTGAGGGTCCTATACAAAGACCAAGCTGTCTTCTTCGAGACTCCAGAAGATGCAGACAAGTGGATAGAGACAGTGAACATGCCGATGGAGAAAGAAGATCAGGCGGGAGCGATAAGTGAACCTATATTGTTTGGTTACAACACATTTCAACTGCATGGTAGCCATCATGGAATGATCCGGTATTATAAAGTCGAAAGGTCATAGCATTCGACATTACAAATAGCTAAATGTAGGAACCACTGGTGCTGCACCGGCAAGAGCGGTGCCAAAGGAATCACACTTTACCCCATGTAGTTTAGACAGGTGGGTAGGATACTAGTAGTTCAGTGTCCTCCTGCTGCGCTCCGAACAACGGCATTAGTGCAGAGTTAGGAGTGAGAAGCAGGGATGCCCGAGCTCTGAAGTTGGAGATCGGCAAAAGTTGGGAACTGTGGGGGAGGTGGGTGGGAAGGGAGTTGGGATGGTTAGAGGGGACTTGGCTTACAGATACGCACAGAGAACATGATTTGGTAGAAATGGGAGTGAGAACCGCTAGAAGAAATGGGGGAACTTAAGATAACAACCTGGAATGTTAGAGACTTGAACAGCTACATTAAGAGGAACCTGGTTTGTTTATTACTTGTATTGCGCTCCAGACCCATAGGTATCAGGGCGCATTGCAGAAGAAGACTCACAGCTTCGTTACACAAAGTCATTGGGTTATCCAATTTATACTACACATCAACATTAGACTGACATGATATACAATTTATCTCATCTACGCAGTAGACAAGATAGTGTACTTATATACAGGTTACACATCAATATTACAGTATCATATAGTGTACAACTTAGCTACACAGTAGAAGTAATACTGTACGAGTAGTACAGAGTGGTTCATGAGTCAGAGTGGTTCGTCCGTCAAGGAGGTGACTTCTGGCATTACTAGTCGGAATCTTTGAGCCATGTCATGAAATTCTGCTGGAATTTCGGGTATGTTTGATCCACTCGCAGAGGCGGGGGTAGAGAGTTCCAAAGTAGCACCGCTTTAACCTGGAAACATCGTCTCCCTACTCTAGACAGTTTGAATCTAGGGACTAAAACTGTTCGAGCTGGATGATCTGGTTGTCCCTAATAGGGATGGTTTTGATGAATCCGTCTGCGAGGTAACATGGTGCTGCATTGTTCGGGCATTTGAATGTGAGTGAGGTGACTTTTAACTGGATTTTTTTGTAAGTAGAGAGCCAGTTATTTAGTTCACTAACTTCTGATATGCGCTCTCTCCTGGAAATACCAAGAGCTGCTCTCAAGGGGTTGTTCTAGAGGAGCCGGATTCTTTCAATGGTTGCCTTGTTGGCTCCATTGTAGAGAGCATTACAGTAATCCAACTTCGACAGAACAAGCGCTCTTGCCAAGGTAATACAGCTGTTAGAGAGGAAAGGTTTACCTGCTCTAATTAATTTGCAGGTATATACGGTGGAGGATGCCATCGTATTGACCTGTTTAGTGAAAGTGTGGAGTCCCAAGTAGACGCCCAAGGTTTTCACCTCGTTGGCGGTAACAATGAGGTTATTGTATATGTTAAAGGATAAGTATCTAGGTCCTAGTTTTTTTTTTTTTTTTTTTTAAGAGGGAGGAAGTGCTCAGGATGATAATCTCCGTCTTGTCATCATTCAGGCATAGTCCATGTGTGGCCATCCATGCCTAGATGATGAGATACACGCTATTCACCAAGGCCAAATCCTTTTCATAATCACCAGTAAAAAGGTAGGAGAATCTGGGTATCATCTGAATAATTGGTGTAGGTGATACCAAGATGGTCCAGATCACCGTAAAAAGGGGCTTCGTGAAATTGTTGTAAAGTGTGGGAGAGACACATGAGCCTTGGGGCACTCCACAAGTAATGGGGATGGGGTCTGCGGAGGAAAAGACTCTCATAGTCCTATTAAGAAACAATTGGATCCATACCACTGCTTCGTCAGAGAAATGGGCAGCTGTGACTAAGTGGTTGCAAAGGACCTTGTGATCTACAAGGTCGAATGCCGCTGACGGGTCCAATATGAGGAGTAAGGCTGATTTACCCGTATCGCCTGAGCTCGTCAATTTGGGCCTTTAAGTCGATTAGGGCTGTTTCAGTTCCGTGCTGAGGGCGAAAGCCTGACTGACGAGCTCCTAACAGGTGGTGAGATTCCAAATAATTCTGCATTTGTCAATACGCCATTTTGCCTGTAATTTTTAGGAGAAATGGCACTGTAGTGATTGGGTGGTAATTAGTAGCTATGGAAGGGTCAAGCGCCAGTTTTTTAAGTAGGGGTAGCACCCATGATTCTTTGAGGTTACTTGGTATGGTGCCCGTAGAGAATGACGCATTAATAAGTTTGGTGATAAAGGGAGCCAAGTCTCTGGCGGCATTCTTTATTAGTTGGGCAGGGCATTGATCTCCGTTACAATTCCAGGGGTTGAGCAAAAGGATAATTTCTTCTGTTTCCTTGATAGAAACTTTAGAAAATTTAAAATCGCGTACGGCATGGAGAGGTATTGGTGGAGGATGATGGCAGGGAACTGTTATCGGACGGGCTGGTAGTAAGTGACGCTTTATTTTGGCAATTTTGACTTGTAGGGTTGAAACTTTGTTGGCCAACACTTGCTGTATGTTGAAGCACTAGGATTTATCTTTTACACAGTTGTCAGGTACTGGGGTAGGCGTTTCTAGCTCCTTTAAAATGATGAAGTTATTTAGAACTAGAGTTAGCTTGAGAGATTCTGGTATTGTAGGTGTCACGTTTGGCCAATATTATTACCTTTTTGTAGAGAGTAGTTATATGTCTTAGATTAGTTTTGTTTTCATCCGAAGATAGTAATCTTTTTTTGTACGCAAGGTTTTTAATTGTGGAGTGTACCACGAGTTAAGGTGGGCTTTGGGTTTATCTTGCCTCAGTTTGAAGGGTGCGATTAGGTCGAGGGAGGTGGACATAATTTTGTTATACTCATTCACCAAGGCTTCTGGGGCCATGGTATCTGGTAGAGAGTTAAGTTTAGGGATAAGTGGGGAGTAGATTATCTGTGGTAATGTTCTTTTTGTTTCTTGTGGGGATAGGCGGGGCCATTTGGATAAGGGTAGGGGTCGGTCTTTTAGTCATTAATGAAAAAAACACTAGGTAGTGGTCAGTCCAAATATGGGGGGAGATCGACACAATGGAGGCATTGCAGTTACGGTCTGCCACCCAATCCAGTATTCTAGCTTTGTTATGTGTAGGGTAGAGTACTGTTTAGGTGAGGCCAAGTTCAGTCAGAATATTGGGCACACTAGTTGCGTGTAAGACTTTGGGGTCATTAAAACCTAGATTAAAATCCCCTAGAAGAATAACTTGGGAAGAATTTTTTAGGTTATTCGACAAGATATTGGATAGATCCTCAGCAAAGGTTCCGATGGGGCCTGGAGGTCGTTATATCAAGTGGATAGTGAAAGTCTGGGAATTATTGATGAGCAACTTAGCTGTGAGGCTTTCGCAAGATGTAATGTCAGAAGTGGGAGCTAGCCTAATGGAAAGGTTAGATTTTGAAAATAAGGGCTATGCCGCCTCCACGTGCTTCACTTGTGTCCGATCTTAAGATGGTATAGCCGTTAGTGATAGCTAACATAAGCTGCCTTGTGCAACCAAGATTCGGTAATGGCCAGGAAGTCGAGGTTGTCATTCTGGATAAGGTCGGCTATCTCTGTAGCGTGAGCTACCATCAATCTGGCATTTATTAGGGCTCCTTTAAGGAGAGAGCTAGACGGTATAGGAGTAACAGACGTTTCTGGAGCAGTGGTCTTAAGTTTGAAAGTAAGGTGGGTCTTTGTCTTAAGAACCTTGAGAGGGCTGAATGGTCTTTTGGTCCGATTATAGGCTACGTTATTGGGCGGCGTAGGCTTCCTGTCATTAGTGGAGGGGAGTGTTCTAGCTGGAGGCTCGAATAATTTAGATAGTCTAAAGCATAGTCTTTTGTTCCTAGCAATCGTATCACATGGCTGGGTGTCAAAGATCAGAGGCAGCATGTGGGCTTGCCCAATTTTTGATAATGATAGGTAGATGGGTGTTGGTCTGGATTGACTGGGTCATGGTAGTGAAATGAGGTGGGCGCGATTCTGTCCAAGTCTTGTGAGAGCAGGCTAAAGCTATGATCAGTGTTGCTAAGAGTGGAAGGAGCTCTACATCACACATTTTGTAGTGGCACAGTAGTTAGCTAGGCTTCATGTGGTGCTAGGTCACATGCGAATGGGCTTGTAGCAGTTATACAAGAATGCAGAATAATTTGTATGCAATTTTAAACAATATTAGGTCATGAAGGAGTAGGCTGAGTTGGTACAGGAGCAACAGGAGTCTAATTCAGAGTAAGGGATATACGCTGCAGTAAATTGGATTTGTTACATAGAGATGGACTACATCAATAGTGTAAGCTACATACAGTTTGATCAGCACCTCAAAGTAGGCTGATTAGCTTTGATCAGCATAACGTGCAGAAGGGCATTTCAAGTCAAGCAGTTGGATTTGTTAAAATATGCAAATATTGTAGGTATTGGCAAAGGTGCAGACATTCTCGGAAGTAGTAAGATCCAGTTGCATCAGCGAAATATGCTGATTCAAATTATCAAGGGGCTAGGTACATCAGCAGAAAAGGGCGATTCAATTTGTCGTAGGAGTGCATAGGAATGTCATATCATGAGTATGCAAGCATTGTTAAAAATTGGCCGCAATAGGTACACACTGAGGCGCTGAAGAGCCTGGTTACACCAACAAAATAGGATAATTAGAATACCCTAAGTGTAGTGCCTAACTTGGTTAGCCTTAGAAAGCACATAGAAAGCACGACTATTTCATCACAGTTCTATACGCATCAACGTCATTGTGAGGTGGAGAAAAGTACAGTAATACGTTAATATGCAATCTGAAAGCTGCAACAATACACATGCAAGGATGTGTTCATTCGCAGGTTCAGCAACTGAGTTTTACAGTCGGGGGTGCAAAGCTGTGTGCATAAATTGGGCAGTTTGCAGCATGTACATGAGCAATATAGGTAAGCGCAGGTAAAACTGTGCAAGTTTTACAGTTACAAAGTCAAGCGGTACACCTTGAAATGCACCTCGTGTGATCAGAGCAGCGACAGAGGGTGGAAACACGCTGGTGGACAAGGCAGGCTCACTGGTTCAGAGGGATGGTGTTTGCCGTTCTGGAAGTGTTAGTAACCATGTGAATATGTGCATTGGCGGAAGACCTTGAAAAGGACAAAGGTGTCTTACCTCAGGGTGATGGGCTAAGCTTGGGGCAGGCAACAGCGTAAACAATGTGCTAACAGGCGCAAACAGGGCCTTTTCCAGAGGGCCTTCGCCAGAAGGGACAGAGCTGGCTTTCGCCTTCCGATGTACCGGTGCTAGTGATAAGCACGCTCATTGCTATGACAATGTTATCAGACAGCCATATTTGTCTGCACGACGGCCATTTTAGAAACGGGAGCTTTGGTGATCGTGATTATGTTATTTGGAATTCTGCAAATTAAGGCATGGTAATCACGCCGGACACGATGGGCACTGTATCCCAAACACCTCACCTCCTTCAGGGCCTTGGTGAAGGAGATCCTGCGCAGGATCGGCAAGCTCGAAGTAGGTGGATCAACTGATACTGCCACGTGCATGCTGCATCGGCTGTGATGTGGTCGGGGGGGGAGGGGCCCCTGCCCACTCTGTTCTTGGGGCTCACGGTTGATACTGCTCCTGCAGTATGGGTGCAGCGTCGGGGATGATGGGGTGAGCAGGGCTCCTGCCCTTATTCTGATTTCAGGCTCACGGCTGGTAATGGCATACTTGAAATGGCAGAAAATAGATATAGCCCTCCTGCAGGAGACTCATTTGACTAAAGACAGACAGGATACCTTGGCGCGGAAATGGAAAGGAATGACCCTGGGCACAACATACTCCGCATACGCCAGAGGCGTCCTAAAACGGGTGGTGCCAACAGTTCCATATAAGATCCTCCAGACCTACTTGGATGTTGATGGCTGGGTGATGAGCACTACAAGGAATAGTGGAAAATAAGGAAATGTATTAATATGTATGCTCCAAATCAGGACACGGCAGCCTATTTTAGATCCTTATACCCAAAGATAGGTCCGTACAGGGATTCCGCAGTGACATGGGGGGGGAGGGATTTTAATTTTATGCTGGACCCGGTGTTAGATAGATCGGATGGCAAATTCGCTCATCCAGCCACCTCAGCTAAAGCTCTAAAGATGCTGTTACATGCATTAAAGTTAGTTGATGTATGGAGAACGAGGTACCCGCAGGACAGAGTATACTCTCACTACACCGCTCCCCATAACCTCCATACAAGGCTAGATTATGTGTTTGTGGGTGAAGAAACTCTGGGGGAGTTCATAGGGGCCGGAATACAAAGCGAGGGTACTCTCGGACCATGCCCCACTGTTCGTCATGTGGCAGATTCGCCCCCGAGCGAGGATTCCGACATGGAGACTCAGAGTCGAGGCACACAGACACTGGGTTTTGGGAACATCTGAGGGAACATCTGAGGGAAGAGGTGAAGGAATATTTTGTGCACAATACTGGTAGTGTCAAATCTGCAGGTACACTGTGGGAGGCCTTTTAAGTAGTGGTGAGATGAGCGGCTATAGCAAAGTCGAACGGGGTGCAAGATGTAATTTTACGGGATTTACAAAAAGTGGAAGGTAGGCTGGAAGCCATAGTACAGACAGGAAGCAGGTACGGAGTAGAGGCAAAGGAGGTGTCTAGCCTACAACAAGAGTGCTGGGAACACTGGAATAGATTAGGCAAATTAAGTTACAAGAAATATGTGGAGAGACAACATGCAGAAGGAGACAAGCCGGGGCGATTGCTAGCCTGGCTCTACAAGAGCGAGAGTAAGCGAGATACAATTAGAGTAGTCGTGGGAACTGCTGGTGAGTTGGCAGAGACTGAAGAAGGGGTGATTAAATGTTTTTATGATTATTATAAGCAATTGTATGAAGAAACCTCAGAATGTGATATGGAAGGGATACAAGAAGCATTGTTATAGATCAATCTAACCCTCACTAAACAAAGATGACTGTGAAAGGCTGGAAATCCACATCACGATAGAAGAACTAGAGTATGTGATAAAAGATCTGCCGACAGGCAAAGCCCCAGGAGCGGATTGGCCTCCCATTGAATTCTACAAAGAATACAGGGCAGAAATCCTTGCTCCACTGCTGGCAATGCTGAACAAAGTGCTGGACACAGGAAAACTGCCCGTGTCCCTGAGAGAGTCGATTATCGTCCCTCTTATTAAACCAAATACATTGGGTAGAGACTGTGGATTGTACAGGCCCCTTTCGTTACTGAACCAGGATGGAAAGATCCTTACAGCAGTCATGGCATATAGACTTAAACCGGTCATAGCCAAACATATCCATTCAGACCAGACCGATATGTCCCACATAGTATCACCAATAACCTACGGAGATTCCACCACATAATAGACTGCACCCTGGGAGAAACTCAGTTTGCAGTAACGTCGCTAGACGCAGTCAAGGCACTTGACTCGGTCAGATGGCCTTGGATACCAAAGCTACTGGAAAGGTTCCGTTTTGGGCCCACATACATTAAATGGGTGCGATTGCTGTATAATGAACCAATAGCAAGGGTCCAAACGGGTACAATTATTTCAGAACAGTGGCCGTTACACAAGGGCATGACAGGGATGCCCGTGGTCCCCGATGCTTTTCATCTTCGTGTTGGAGCAGCTAGCGGTCTATTTACGGGAGGAATATGGGGAGGCCGGCATAGTTACTCCGGGAGGGAGGAACTTGATATCATTGTATGCTGATGGCATGCTCCTGTACTTGCAGCACCCTGAGACAAATTCGCAATACATTCTAGAAGTGATGGATCGATATGCTGCCTTGTCAGGCATAACTATCAACCCAAGTCTAATCTGTTTCCTTTGGGGGGATATATTGGGACGCCCGTGCGCAAGCTACTGGTGCTACCAATTAAATTGGAAATAGTTACATTTAGGTACTTGGGGTTGGGGTGGGGGGGTTCGACATTGATCATGATCCTAAAACAGAGCACACACACAACACAGTGAGGGCTACGAACATAATTGAAAACTCCATGTCTTTTTGGGCCAGAATGCCGTGGTCTATGATGGGGAGGGCGGCATTGTTCAAGATGGTGGTGTTACCAAGGCCCCTACACTATTTTGCAAATGTTCCGTATGCAATATGGAAAAAGTTCTTCACGAAACTGCATAGCAAATGCAGGAGCTTCCTGTGGCATAACTCACGGTGCAGGGTGGCATTATGCAAGCTCCAAAATTCATATGAACAAGGGGGAATAAAAGTGCCCAATTTTGAAGCATATTTTGTTGCTAGCCAGTTGCTATATGTGGCCAAATGGCTGTCCGATGAACAAATGCCTGAATAAAGGTTATTACAAGCAGTGAGTACCCCTTAACTAAGTGATATGGATATCTGACCCTTGCGCACCTCACTCGCCCTTGCAGTTACGACTGGGGTATGTAATGTGGCAGAGGGCCTGCTAATGGATAGGGAACACTGTACTCCACGCACATTCCTCTAGTCGCGCTGGAAGGGGTAGATGAAGAACTGAGGTTAAATGTGAGGAAGTACTGGGAAACCATGGGTGTGGGTATCGGATCCCCCTCGCTTTTTTATTAGGGGGCTTTCCGAGGCCCAAGTGGGCTAGACGTATGAATAAGCTTAAGGATTTAGCATATATACTAGCGAAACGCAGGATAACGATGGGATGGAAAGCACATACAAGGCCAGGAGTACAGATGTGGTGGAATGACCTGTTAAAATTGGCAAATGCTGAGACAGTGGTGTGGCAAGAAGCAGTGGGTCGGGACACAGAACAGGGAGAGGGGTGGACGCATGGAGGTGGCTGATAGCGGATTTAGCCACTTCGGTGGAGGGCACTAAAGACTACTAGAACACTCCTGAACAAGAGGATATTGACACCAGGGCGGTGGTGGGGAGTAGAGGTGGAAGCTGGTGGAACCAATGGGTGCGAAGTAGGCCAGGGTGGGGGGATTTGAGGGGAAAGGGAGGGACAGGCGATTATGATTGATGTGTAATAAGATGTATGTGTTAATGCAAGTCTGTAAGTTACTATGGTTATGCAAAATAAAAATTGTTTTTAAAAAATGGACATACTCTAACAGCTCTTAGCTATCCTATCTACTAGATTGCAAGCTTTTCCCACCACCATCAGTTTTCCAACCACTTCTATTCACCTGTGCCATCTGCGCACATAAGATTTTCAATTGAAACAATTCTCGAACCTCCCAAAAAAAACATAAATTAACAGCCCACTTAGCTAATTCAACTGTAAAATAATACTGCCATTTGCATTCCTCAAATCTTACAAACCCTGTACAGTTTGATAGGTTGGCCATCTGGCTCACAATATTAAATTGGCTATTTCCTGTAACATTCAATTTCATTTTTCCAGTAGCTTAAATACTCAAATCCCTGCTCCACTTAATCTACCCAACCTCGTTGCTAATTACTTTGGTTTTCTTCCGGAACCATCACATTCTTCGTTCATATAGGTCCAGAGTGTTTACTCTTCTAGTAGTAAAAATATATATTTTTCCTTTTATTAGCTCCAAGATGTGTTTTAACAGCTGCCTATGCTGTGCTAATTGTCAAGCAGAACATCACAATTAATTGCTGTTGCACCATCTTATGAATATGGGAAACCCTTTGGCTTACAGTGTTATATAATTTAATACATAAATAACATACCACCCCCTCCTCCTCCTTCCGAATCTCTGATATCATGTTCTATTGCTTCATCGATTGCTTCATCAAACTCATCAAATCTAAAGACAAACCAGAAAAGACCACCACGTTAGGCACAACATTCTTCAGTAATGCATCCTTGAAACTTTACACTCCGCCCTTAACTGCTAGCTAGTGTGTAGGCATCACAGTTGTGGGCCTTTACTAGGGGGTTTTCAGAACTACGGGTGCATGGTTCTGCGTAGCAAACCTTCAAAAATTTCACACAAATGTATGAACTGTAACTCTCACTTGGTAATAAGGACAAGCAGTTAGACTGAGATCAATGGGGGATTTGGTATAAAGTAAAATTACCAAAAAAGGGGTTTGCAAGCAATAAGTATAAGAAATTAAAAAGTACAAACATTTGTTTTGCCATTTGTATGCATTGAGCCAAATATAAGGTAGGTAAAATCAATACACGTACAATGGAGTATAAAAAGACACCACACTTTAGCATTCACACAGTTAAATAGCAAGTCTAACACAGTAAAGGGGGGGGACATGTTAAACAATATTCCAATTCTCAATGATATAAAGCAGAACCAACACTCAAATACTAAGCTTCTTGAGTACAAACTCTATTGAATAAGTTCGAGATCATGAAATTCTGTAGACAAAAGGATGAAGTGCCAAATGGAGGGCAAGATCCATCAAGACTCGATGGCAGCAGAGAAGAAATGTCCCAGGGCCCCCATCAAGGATTCCATGTACAATTTACAGAAACAGACTGCACGCGATACCAGCAACAGCAGAGGTCCCCACATCAGATGCTGTGCTCCAGATACAAGGTCACGACTCCTCAGAACTTGAGGACAACCTGAGTGATGCAGGCCTCGTAAATGTTAGGCCCACCAGTTGAAAGAAGGGCTGCACTCTGGAAGGTCTGCCATATTAATTGAAGAGCAGAGCTTTACATTGTGGTGGATGGCTTTGCCATTAATGGTTACATTCTGGTGTCGGCTTGCAGCTGCTTTAGCTTTAAGATACTTGGCTCCAGTGGTCTACAAGAATGGCTCCAGATCCCCATCTGATATTTGAAAACCTAGGTTGGTGCATTAGGCAAGAATTGATGTAGTAACCCTGTGGGAGACAACATAACACTTGTCCTCCTTGCATTAGGTAACACCTTTTGGTATAGGCCTGTACTAGACAATTTGGTAGTGTGACTGAGCAGCCAGGCTTATCTCAAGAGGGGTAAATGTGAGCTGTAGAGGTGTAGCAATTAAATTCACAAATACAAGTCGCCAAGTAACACTTAAACTCAAGGTTTCAGTTATAGTTATTTATTTAACATCATTTTTTAAATAAGCATTATTTAAAAAGGAAATATATGTAACAAATATACTTTAAAATACTTTTCCTTGAATCAGTACAAAGCTAGTAGATACTCTTTAGAGATGCTTTTTACACACTTCCTACACCCTGAGGTGACTTCATTCACAAGGACAGTAATGGAATGTATATATCACTAGTTCACACTGCAGATTCTGAGGTTGCAGAAAGGAAAGGTTAACGGAAGGAAAAAGGTTAAACAGGGTCTCAGGGCATGCGAGTATACTTAAATCTTGCAATGAAGTCTAGACAAAAACCTTTCCTAGTTATAAACCAAGTTATCACCTCTGAGAGACAGTAAATGTCAAAGTCAATGGACTAGAAGAGTCTGAAGGGAGCCAGGACAGCCAAAGTTAACTTAAATGCAGTCTATAGAGCTGAGGCACTTCGTAGTTAACAAAAAGTCTTCCACAAAGTTAGAGTTTGTTGTAAAAAAAAAATCACGGTTGGGTCACAAGCTGTCACACTTGTGGAGGGTAGAGCTGAAATCAACTCTAGCAAAGTAGCTACTGCAAGTCTCAACTGAGAAGAGCAAAGCAAAAGACACTGAGGTAAGTACCCCAAGTCTGAACAGTACCTCTGGCTAGCAGAAGAGTGGTCCAGCTGGCTTCTGTCTGGTTGCAGCAATGCAGACCCTGGGTTCCTGAGCCTCAGTTGTGGGTACAAGAGGGAGGACGCCTGGAGGACTCCTGCGGCAGCAATGTGGAGGTCGGCGGCAGCTACGGTTTCAGCGCACGGTAAACACCACCACCGCAAATCTTGGATACCGGATGGGCTTCCTTCACTCCTTGAGTCCTGCACTCTGGAGGGTCCAAGCTCCTGGCCGGACTGCAGACATTGCACTGGACTACGGATTTCTCGACCCCTGGCACTCGGTTCCTGCAGCAGCAAAGAAGTACAGCCAGTCGCGGAAGATTGTCAAATGGAGTTCATCTCGGGGTTAGTTAGTCCAACTAACCCAAGGGAAGAAATCGTCCCTTCTGAGCTTCTCTTGGCGATTAGAAAAAGGAGTTTCAGCACAGCAGCAGGGCTTTACCGGACAATTCAAAGGTCCAAGAGGATGCAGAAAGCTGCGTTCATGGTTTCTTCGTCGGGTGTTCTTCCCAGTGGTCGACTGCCTCTAGTCCCAAAACCCTCGCCTTTTAAGCAGCTTTTTCCGATTTATGCACAGCCTAGGCTGTCACTCAGACAGCAGGATGTTCAGGACAGCCAGCCAGCCAATCAGGAACGGGTGCATTCAGGCATTCTTAGAGACAAAGGACAGGCGAGTTTCAGGACTTCCTGCCCTTCCAGACACAATGGAGCCAGAGGCGGGTTTCAGTACTAAAGCCTGCCAAAGGGAAAACAAACTAAGGGCTCAAGCCTGACTTGGCGCACAGAGTAAAACCTCACAAACAGAAAATGGCAAAAAAGAAGACCAGCGCCATTTTGACAAAATCGTCACTCATGGGTGCTATACAGCAGCGGAGGATTCAGCCTGCGGTAGAAAAGCACAATGGTAGGAAAATTAAACCACTGCCACCAGCCATTTAAAGTAGTGAGGGTAACCTAAAAATGGTACATGAGAATGTAGGATAAGGGGCTACTAGGTAACCCCCAAGCACTTCATATAAGACGGTGTGTGCTGTACCTACAAAGGGAAAAGATAAGTAAAGCCAATTTCACTTTACTTTTCTAGGGAACAGTAGTTCACACAAGAAAAGGTATTTAAACCTTATGAAAAATCTAAAGGATTTTTCCGACACTGCACTGAAGGTGCTGTGTCACCATACAAAAAGTAGATGCCTATGGAGTTTGTAAGAGAGTGGCAGACTCCAAAAACAAAGGAAAACACATAATCCAAATCGGGTCAAAACACATGAGAAGATGAAAAAAAGGGCTCACTCACTCCAGGGTAAACATTAAAAAGTCCTCAAGTCCAGCAAAAGAGCTGGGGGTCTCTAAGGTTGAAGGGAATTAGCACAGAAATTAGAATACTACCTAAAATGGGGGAATCCAGCTCACCACCAAAACGACCTGCATCATTCAAACTCTTTGGAAGGTGAGCAGGAAATCAGACAGTTCAGACATTCCCAATACATATGGAACGATCCCGCAATCAGTTGTGAATTTGGCCATCTTTGCTGGAGTATAATGCAGTCTATTCAGGACCTTGAACTGGATTAAACGCAGGCCAGCATTAAGTGATACAGTTTTGGTAAGCGCACAGTATTTGGACCATTTCTCATCAGTAATGGGCATTGCCATGTCTTTTTCCCATTTGTCTTTAATGTCATTTAGTGTAGGGGTATGTGCCTGTGTTAGTGCATACAATTTAGAGATTCCGACACCATCACCCGATGTTACCATTTGTAAGCATGGGTGTGAAGGGGGTTCATCAGGGAAGAGCGGCCATCTTCCACTAAACGCGGATCTCATTTGGTAGTATTGGAGTGCCCCCCCACCAATTGTGTTTCTAAAATCATCTAAGGTCTCAAATTTCCCGTTGGGGAACATATTCTGCACCCTAATTTTATTTGTTCGGGTCCCAAGTTCTCTGGAGTGTTTCATCGAATGTTGGGGGGGATATCAGGGAAGTTCCATAGGGGAACGTCCGGATCATAGGGCGTCTCTATCTCTAGTCTCTTACAAATCGCCTCCCCAGGCTCGGACCGTACCACTCACTGGGTCAAGGTGACATGGACCTTTGTGGCGTAAACTGAAGATGACAGAGCGGAGGTCGGTAGGGGACGCAGCATATCTCTCTATCCATATATGGGGTGACTTGTCAGATGAGTCGTACCAGTGTTTGGCGAATTGGGCCTGTGCAACTAAGTAATATAGTTCGAAATCCGGTGCAGCAATACCACCCGAGCAGTATGTTTCGACCATTTTTTCACATTTCATCCCAGTTGTTTTCCAGCTCCAGACAAACGTTGTTGCCATGGAACGGAGCTTCTTGAAGAAGTTTCTGCCCGGCCATATGGGTATGTTCCCGAAGAGGTAAAGCAATTTAGGGACCGCAACCATTTTCAGGATTGCGACCCGACCATGCATGGAGATGGGGAGTTTGGCCCATATTTGAAAATTAGTGCGAACAATTGCAGTGCTTGTTTGCGGTTGTCTGAGTATAGCGTCTGCCCATCTCCATAGACCAATATACCCAGATACCGGATGTGGTGGGTCGACCATTTAGGTTGGCAGGTTGTCGCCGGGCATGTGGTGGCTGGGGTCAATGGAAAGATCTCAGATTTAGCATTCTTAATCTTGTAGCCTGAATATTCAGCGAATTTGTGTATGTCTGACATGATAGGTACCAGGTTAGTTTCGGGATCCCGGAAATACAGAAGAGTATCGTCTGCATATAATTAGATCGATTGAGTTGGACCCGTCATTCTTATCCCTCTGTTCCTGTGTCTGTCTAACGAATGCCACCATAGGTTTTATGGTTAAGGCAAACAATATAGGTGAGAACGGACAGCCTTGTCTAGTACCCCTTCCCAGTAGAAACAATTCAGAGATCGAACGGTTAGTCAGGACTCTGGCTCCCAGTGCCGTGTACAGTAATTTTACATATTTAATAAAATGGCCTGGGGCCCCGGGGCCCTGAGAGGTCAACCTCTGGAGCAGCTCAGCAGAGGCTGAGCTGAAGTGTGTCTTTGCCTTGCAAGCCCCCAGCTCTGGAGCTCTGGGCCCAGGCCCCAGGAGATCAGCCTTGTGGTCTTTAGATTGAAATCCCAATGAAGGGCGTAATATCACGAGTACCCCTCTGTCCTGTGTGGAGTATTCTGTATGGTATCTCTGTTTGCCCCCGGTTAGCTAGGATATTTGTATTACTGGCCCCGTGCGCATGTGTTTCCTGCAACATTAATATGTACGGGGCATGTCTAGTGACATAGGATCCAATTTTCCTAGATTTCATAGAGTTGTTAAGCCCACGTATATTCCATGATAGAAGATTGATTTTTAACCCGTCACCTGCAAGACGGTTGTGTGCATACGTGTCCGAAAGTACTGTGGAAGTTGGTTCAACGCTCGCGCCTCTCCTTCAGATATCAATGCAAGTTTATATTGTGATTGTTGTTCATATGTCTGCATCCAATCATTTCTTGGAAATTTTATTTTGGCTTTCTGCGGTCGATTTACTAGCATGTCCTCCAATATTTTTTCATGGACACTTAATTGGGCACAGGCGTCTTTCCATAGATTTAGCAAAGTTGCTTTAGCCGCTATTGTTGTATGTCGAAGGATTTCAATTGCGGGGATCTGGTGTTTTATTACCATCTTCCTGTAAAGAGCAAGGAGTTTCCAATTCTTAGCCGACTCCAAGGATTGCAGTGGCAGTTCATATTGTAAATGGGGAGCTGGATATGTTGGTGGAAGAGACAGGATCTTTTGCCATACTAGGCCTTCTAGGCATGTCCACATCTCTCGTGGGGCATTAAGCATTGTTTCTGAACCAAATGTCAATATAGCCATTATTTTTTGCCTGGAAAAGGCAATCAATGGCTTCATTGAAAATGTTCCATATTTAAAATGCAAGATCTTTCTTTGTTGCGCTAATAATCCCTTCTCTTTTAATTTCTCAACCCATTCTTTCTCGGTTTCTGAAAGATTTAAAAGACGACCAATATATTTAAAGGAATGGTTTGGTCAAAAAATGTTATTGTCCCTACGGGTCGGCCATGTGTTTTTAAGCCGAAGTCGCTCGATTTTAGAAACATTTCCTATGGACCTTACCCGAGTTTTCGTGCATTAAACGCACGCGAAAACAGGCATCAGGGAGCTGCCATTTTGTGATAATCCTATCACTTGCCCCATCCCCCTGGCTGACCTGCTTTTGCAGCACTAAATCATATCCCCCGCTTCTGAGCCTGTGATCAGCAGGCGCGTACCGTCCATTTCACAACGCCAAAGCACGTCTCATGTCAACAATCGCTGCACCTCAGCTAATGACGTGTCGCCATGGAAATGGCAGGACGCCTCTTTCCTCAAAAAGTATAAACAGACCGTTTCACAACACACAGCAGCAGATTTTCGATCCCATTGCTGGCTCTGTTACTTTGAGTATTCTGTGACTCGTTTCTGTGCACTGGTCAGCTACCTTCGCCGCTTGTAGCCCGTGTGAACACCTGTACCATCTCTATAAATTATTTTAGTTTGTTTACCACACAAGGGCTACAATAATGCCCTACATGTACGAACCCGATTATACTGAAGAGGAACTACTGGAAAGGGAACATGCGAAAACGATGGGGCTTCGGATGGCAGTTGGCAGGACAAATCAACGGATGAAGACACTGGACCTAGTCGCATGGACGGTGTTTCCACCTGGTGCTGTGAAAACTCGGGATGCATGGCCTACATTTCGGAAGGCGATCCACGCCTGCAATGCATAACCAAGCTGCCAGACTTCAGGGCAGCCTGCCTCACACGGTCCGTGTGGAGGATAATGATGGTGCTTCTGCACGAACTTCGCGCAACTGTTCGTCCTCGTAATCCGAGTAACGAGTAAGTATACTCTGCTTGTGATGCCACTATTTCATGGTTGTCTCCTATATTCAAAATTACATCTACAGATCACTAACGCATGAAAGTCTAGTTTGCAGCGTCTAGATAGTAGTTTGTCCGAGCAGAATGCCATTAGTTACAAGAATTGTCATTGACAACAAACGTTTAATAAACTTATATTGGTCATTTAAAAACAATTTGTATCATTCTTTTTTCACAGGTGGTACCGGCTGGTGGCCTATCGTTCCTTTACATGGTGGCTTCACGTGAGGCTTGGATACCGCGTTCGAAGAGTAATACCCGCCTGTGCCGCTCGTGCCATAAGAGAAACTTTCCCGAGTGACAGCGGTCAGTACAGGGGATTTTCCCTCGCTGTGCTGCAACCTGATCTGTACAATCTGTAAAGTTTTGTATTTTTGTGCCATCAAAATAAGAAACAAAATTAAACACCACATATTTTAACAACGGTTGTTTCGATTTTTTAAATGAATCAAGTGTGTCTCCATTCAGCAGTCTTCCTGTGCCTTGTCTGCACGCCCACCGGCCCATCCATCAATCCCTCCACCCCCCATCAAAGGCAGTTCGCACCCGGGGATGAGCGCTGCCATTGGGGGCTGTCAGGGGCGCAAACGGCCAAGGTGCCAAACACCATGTACACTTCAAAAGGTATCCCACGCCCAGGGGCCATCGCTCACATGGCCTCCTCAGACCCCGTGTCTCCAGGCAGGTCCCCCCCACCCCCTCACGCTGGCCAGCTCCCGGCAAACCACATAATACCACGACATACACACGTCATTCATTCACAAACACACCCCTGTTTCTAATACTTTAAAAACCACTTGATGTCTGATGAGAACATCTTTGTGCTTTGCAAGTCAATTCCTGAACGTGCTACCTGAGAACCACTGAGATCTATGCTAATCTGCTCGTCGACGTGCTATCCGTGAACTTCTGTGACTGCTTCGAGCAAACTCGTCAGTGTGCTACCTGGGGCCATCTACCTGTTCTCCTGCAACATACTGCTCGGCTTGCTGAATCCAACTGTTTGTTGGTCAAGGTAAGGCCATGTATCCTAGTCATATTTCGTTGATTTTTAAATTTCTATCTATTTGCGAGTAGAATACTCAATAGTGCTATGTTCATTGGTCTCATTGCTATTGACTTGAGTTTCAATTGTTATGCTATCTATAGATCTATTTATATTCATCTGTGTCAATTGTCATCGAATTGCATCCTTCGGGGGTACAGTCTATAATGTAAGCATGTTTCCTTCTCGTGCAAGACAGAACATCCCAGGGAACGAGTGACATGTTCATAGTTTAGTCACATCATTTATACATTTCTGCAACTTATGCAAATACTAAGCCGCACATGATGAACTGGTATAGTTCCGGCGACCAAAACAAATCTTGCATTGAACATTGTATGGCTCATTTACTTTTGTATCACATTTTTATTCATCAAGATTGTATAATAATGTCGATATTTACTTTTCAGAATTTTCAACAATGCCTGCCTCTTCGATTAGCGGTTGCCCTTCGAAGACCCCTGCTAAATCTGAAATGCACAATGCAGGTATTCCCCAAAACTGTTGCTCGAATAAGAGAATGGGTCAGACATTGCGGATATCCACTGGTTGAGCTGGAAAGTAGAGTCGTACAAGTCTTGGAGGACAAGAGGGGTGATTGATACTGTATCTGCAGCCGGCACTTTTCCTCAAACATGTATGCCACATCTTGGGTAACAAAGAAGAATAAACGGCGAACACCACAAAAATTGCTCGCAAACGCTATTCCCACTCTATTCGTCCACATTCCGCCACTGGTGAGTCAAGTGTCCGGATTAGGCTTTAAGCATGGCGGTAGTGTGTAGGTAGCCGAATGGATTAATTGATATTTTAGGTGTTGTGTCCCTTGTAATACTTTCAACATTGATATGAGTGTATAGCTTTTTGAATAATGACATCAATATATTCTTTTTCGATTTCATAACCCACAAACGAAATCTATATATGGGCACAGGGAACTGTGCTATATTGCGCATTTTCAATAACATTACTCTCAAGTATTGTGTCTCCTTACATGGCAATTTTTAATATTGGCATTTCATTATCAAAAAATAATTTACCTTTACAACTGCTTGACTATCCCTTGAATCTGAAGCAAGAACATTCTACAACCGTGACGTGTTCGCAGTTATCAACCACTTCTAGCGCGTATCAGGTAATCTTACTTGGCTATTCCGCTACAGATTTGTTTTATGCATGTCAAGTAATAGTTTTTATTTATCATGTAATTATTTTATCGAATGTTTGGTTAGTGCTTTCCAATTGATATACACCTTAGTTATCGTCCACTGGTGTTTGTTTTCAGTTATAATTAGTGTTATCCATACTAATGCAAGTACTGTTTTTCAGGGAGATGCTGAAGCGTCCACCACATTAACAACAGCCCTAGATGTTCTTCAGCAGCACAAGGTATGGATACTGAGAGCTCCATCGAACTAGATCAGAGCTGGAATACTTGTCGTTTGATTGTTCTACACAAAGTTTCATTCATGGTTAGCCATTGATATGTACCTGTGCGGTGACCCCAAGTGTGTGTTATGTTTTCAATATTGTAATCTTTACTAATGCAAGTACTAAGTTTCAGGCAGTAGATGGAGCGTCAACCCCTGCACTTGATGCGGAGCCTGACATTCAAGTAATTCCAGGGGAAGTGGAAGCGGGACCTTGCGTATACGAATCGGCGCAACAGCTTTTGGAAGTGCACACTACATTTACAACATCCCTAGAAATTCTTCGGAAGCACGAGGTATGGCTACTGACAGCTCCATCGAGCGTGATCATATAAAGTGATTCCATTTGCTATACTTTCTTCCCTATTAACCAAGTACTGTGTTTCAGGGAGACGACAGAGCTTCCACTACAATAACAACATCCCATTTAGATGATGCAGATGTAAATAAATTGGAGAAATAAATCGATGAAATGTCATCATATTTAGATATCCCTTGATTCTTTTAGACAATGCATCATTTGTGGTTATCTCTTTTTATGTACCTGTGCCGTCGAACCCAAGTGTGTGTTATGTTTACAATATTGAAAACCATACTAATGCAAGTACTGTGTTTCAGGGAGTTGCTGATGCCTCCTCTCCAATTCATGGAAGTCCATGCGGGGCCAGAGGTATGGATACTGACAGTTCCATCGAACTAGATCATCAGAGCTGGAATACCTGTCGTTTGATTGTTCTACACAATGTTCAATTTGCGTTTAGCTATTGAGATGTACATGTGTGTTCGTCCTCGCGTGTTTTAGGTTTTCAATATTGTGATACATAGTAATGAAAGTACTATGTTACAGGGAGTCGATGGAGGGTCATTCCGTGCGGTCTATGCGGATCCAGAAAATATAGTCGTTGCAGCGCAAGAGGAAGGGAAGACATGCGGAAACGAATCGGAGCAACAGCGTGCAGATGTTGAAGTTCGAGTCAAGAAAGTTGCAAAGAAAAGAAACAAAAATAAGGTTAGTTACAAACAGTTCATTTTAGAAATTGGTTTGTGCTGGGTACTATGTTATGTTTTTTTCCTGTCAATTGTACTATAATTTATCTTGTGTTTAAACTGAACATCCCTTTTCCAATCTGTCCTCTAGTTACCCGTGGGTGTACGAACTATACATACAACACAGACAGTGAAGCAAATGAGAGATGTTGCTTGCCAGACCATTTACACTATTGAGGAACTATTAATTCAGATGCAGCGTGTTGAGACTCGAGATGCTTATGTCCAATGGCCAGAACATGAATTGAATGTGTCCGGAGAATCCAGTAAAGTTTTATTGGACCATTGCTGCAGTGCGACCGCACCACCAAAACAAGATGATACTGAATGTATTGAAAATAGCTCTGAAGTAGTCGCAGATCAATTCACACAGTCTACACCAGCAAAGAAAATGCAACCCAAAAAGCTGTCGACATTGTTGTGTTCTCCCATCAATGTTGAAGTAACAGATGTTGAAATGACAGAGAATGAACCAGCAGCAGCATTCACCGATGCATTAGGATTTGATATCAGCGATATTTCCTTCAAATGTGGTTATATGTCCTCAACGTCACAGTCCGAAACAACTTTGACGCCGGATGACAGTCTAATGAAAGAGGGCAAATACATAGTATTCGACAGTTGTTTGATGGATATTATAAGTATGCTGAAATGTGGGCATTCCGTTAGAGGGGAAGTATGTGGGAAGCCATTGACTCATGTGACTCGTCAAAAACAAGGCAGTAACGTCAAAATACATGCCGCCTGTAGATTAAATCATACATTCTCATGGTCTGCACAACCAATGCTGGGGAAACTGCCAGCAGCTAATCTACTGTGTGCAGCTGCCTCACATTTTAGTGGGTCCAATTTTAGAAAGTTAGAGTCTTTCTTTCAGTTTGTGGGACTCATTCATTTCTAAAACGCAGTACTACAAATACAAACATGATTATCTGTTTCCGGCCATTAGCGATGCTTGGAAAATTGGTCTCTAGTAAGTACATTCGAAGGCAAACGATTAAGGTTAGCCGGCGATGGACAGTGCGACAGCCTTGGATTTTCTGCCAAGTACTGCAACTACCACTTTCAGGACATGGATGGTAAAGTGTGAGTTTGGTGGTCGTGCAGGTGTCCCAATGTACATCCTCGGTGGCCATGGAGAAACTAGGATTTATTAAATCATTTGAATATCTACAATCGAGGGGAATGGACATCGACCTCATAGCCATGGACAGAAACGTTTCAATTGTCAAGACAATGAGAGAGCAGTTCCCACATATTAAACATCAATTTGACGTATGACATCTTGCTAAATCAATCAATAAGAAAATCTCGGCTGCAGGGAAAAAAAAAAGGTTTGGAAAGTATTTCACAGTGGTCCCAGTCGATCAGCAACAATCTTTAGTGGAGCTCCAAAACGTGAGGGGTCAGTGGAAATCCTCCTTGAAAGATGGCGGTCACTGATGCACCACTGTACCAACATTCACCGCTGGACAGAAAACCAACATTTCCACCAATGTGAACATGGCCCTTTGTCCACAGAGGAGGCACAGAAGAAGAAGTGGTTGATTGCATCTTCACCTATACACACACAGCCATTGAGAAGATTGTTTTTGATAAAACTATCAAGAGAGTTGAGGGGACTGACTGAATTCTGTCACACAGGAGGATTGAAGGTGTTCCACAATATGTGCCTAAAGTACAGGCCAAAGCGATTGCATTTTGGCATGCAAAGCATGAAACATAGGACTCTACTAGCGGTCTTGGCCCATAACGAGAATGTATGCCATGAATAGTCGAGGACTACCGGAAATGTAGGGATGCCTCGCTACACTACGGCCTTTGCAAAAAGTAGTAAGAAATGGGTGGTGAAACCAGTATATGAGGAAACGGAGTTCAACTTTGTTAAAGGCCTTATTGTTACTGTATTAGAGAAGCACACACATGGAATTTTGAGCGTTTCTGTGCAGAGCACTGATGCATTGCCACCAAACATTGCCACTGTGCCATGTCCACCCAAAGCAGAGCTGGTTGGGAAGTACAAATCCCGGTTTAAATCATTGTAATCTGATTGTCTTTTTGTAAAAAAAATGTTATTGTACAGTGTACATACAAAGTATGCTAACCCTGACCACTTCCTTCACCATCCTGAGTGGCGAACAACATGGGTGTCATCTTTGACTTCTCTCTCTATAGACCTCATATCGCTGACCTTGTGAATATGTGTATGTATATATTTTTGTTGCTGTAACTAAGTTTCGCAATCTCATGTAAATGTTGCGCACTTTTAACTGAGGGGAGGCTTGCGTATTGCAAATAATAAATAATATGGTTCTCTAGGGCTGCAAAGCTCGCGGACAACAAGGACAAAATTGGGGGCCTTAGAACGCGCCAAGCGAGGCGTTGCAGATGGGAGAGAAGCCAGTTCACATTTGCACTTTGAGGCCTAGTACAAAGATTGAGTCGAAAATTCAAGTTCTCACAGATGGCTTTACACGGGATGTTGCAAAGTAAGACTGTATGCTCATGCAGAGTGAAGGTCAGCGGCTTTGATTTTTTGCTCGCGGGCTGAATAGGCCCGCGACTCGCACTGGCAGTATAAGGTTCTATTGTTTTTTGACCTTGAGAGACAGGGACCATGCTGAAAGGACTTCATTTGAAGGAGGGGGGCAATAACGTAAGAGACGATAAGGCTGAAAATTCAGAAATTAGATCGAGTTTCATGTTAGTTCAGTACATGAAAAATCGTTGGCACGAACACAGTGGGATTTACGGACTGCATTACGCAGACACACAATGGAAATGGCAAATATAATGTAAGTAACTCTTTAGACGCTTTTATACCGGAATGAAGAATTAATGAATGATCAATTACAACATTTGTGGGATTGTCTTTCTATCGGACGCATGTGCCCATTCGACACGCATGTAGACAAGCAGTCGTTTCTCAGTGGTTTAACGCTAAAAAATCATTAGATTGTGTGTTTACCTCGATTTATTTCGTTAGTTTTCGCATTGCTTTTAGAGCTGAACATACTTCATTGCACTATCCTCGCAAGGAAATAGTTTCAGCTTGGCCCTAATAAATACAATGAATAATAGTAATAAAGATGCGCTGGTGAGACTAATTTCAATTTTTATGTTTTCAAAACAGGTACATCCTACCCTACACCGACTCATCTGTTCCAGACCCCGGCCGATGGATTTTTCAATCGCCAGCTGCAGCTTCTTGTAAACAACTGCAAAACGTTGACCATTTTATGGGATGATCACCAAGGGCCCATATGCCCTTACGCAGTACTAGCGGCTAGAAGCAACATATCAACCTTTACGGTGGCCTAGTTGATGGAACAGCCTTGCGGAGCACCATGCATCCAGAGTGCTTCTTTTAACGAAAACCAACACCCTTTGTACCATAAAGGAACAGCGCGTGAATCACAATAAACTTTTGTGGATTTGCGGATCAAGAGCAAAGAAAAAAAATGTCCATTCCGATTTAATATGCCAATTGCTGAATATTCTCTAAACATTTAATGTAAAATAAATGTACTTTACCAAATGTATAATATTGCTGTTTGATTTTAAACTACTGATTCATATTCCGAATTGTGGCATGCTGTGTTGTGAGTTGATCTGTGTTGGTTTCCGGGTTCTGTGTGAAGTCGCATAGAAGACGACTGGGCGCGTTTGCCTACGCAGCACAGTAACGTCACGGAGAGAGGCGGGGAATATGAATGTCTTGATAATGTCAGGATCAGGGGCGAGGGATATGATTTAGTGCTGCAAAAGCAGGTCATCTAGGGCGATGGGGCAAGTGATAGGATTATCACAAAATGGCAGCTCCCTGATGCCTGTTTTCGCGTGCGTTTAATGGACGAAAACTCGGGTAAGGTCCATAGGAAATGTGTCTAAAATCGAGCAACTAAGGCTTAAAAACACATGGCAGACCCGTAGGGACAATAACATTTTTTTGACCGAACCATTCCTTTAATTGTGGTCACTGTTTCCATTCTTTTTCCTTCGAAGAAAAATTACAAGCTTTTTTTTTTCTCTTATTTGGGTGTTGAGAGAGTCATCACTGTTTTATTTACTTTTATCTTTAGCTCGTTTTCTGTGACATATAAAACTAACCCATGCAATCTTCTTTGGAGTCCCACTTGCGTTTTATCAAGGATCACCAAATCATCGGCATATAATAAATATGCTATCTGTGTGTTATTCAGTTTTGGTGGATTGGCATTTATACTCCTTTGATTGTCCGCAAAGTCTGATATAAAGAGGTTGAAAAGGCTTGCCCCAAAAGGCACCCCTGCTTCAATCCATTCCAAGTTTTGATTTCCGCTCATACATGCCCAATTTGAGATAGTCTGATTTTGATCGACATTAGTATAGAAGGCTTTGATTGGTTCTGAAATTTCCCTTGGACATTTCCAGTTATCAAGTTTTTCCCACAACTTCTTTCTATTGACAGCGTCAAACGCTAGATGGAGGTCAATTAACGCCGCATGGGGCGTGGATCTTTCTTTTATTGCTTCTAATTTCAGCAAATTTAAGAGAAGCATATTAACATTGTCCCTATGTTTTTTTTTATAAAAACCTATTTGTCTGGGGTCTAATCTTTCTGCTATCTTTGCCCAGTCTATCAGTTTTTGTAGTAAAAGAGCCGCAAAGACTTTGCCCAGAGGATCCAGAAGTGCTACAGGGCGCTAATTCGCCTGGCTTTTTCGATTAACCTTGCAGAAAAATGGGTATCAGGATGGCTGTTTTCCATGTAAGCGGAATAGTATTGGTAATATTAATAATCCTGAGTAATTCCATACATAAGCTTGTCCAGGCTTCAGGGTTTTGTCTAAACTGCTTATTACTAAACCCGTCAGGGCCAGGGGCACGCAAAGTATTTAATTGTTTAATATGGTTCTGTGGATCTGCACGATGCCAGGAGATTTTCCATTTAGAGGTTTTAGTTCGAGAACTGTCGTTATCAGCTTGTTTTCTATATAATGCTGAAAAGTAGTTACTTCGTTCTAGCTCTGAAACATCCTGTATCAGTTTCGCTTGATGCTCAGTATTTTCATTTAGCAAGCTCCACAAATTTCTGGTATTTTGGTTTCTGAGGGCTCTTAACATGATTTCGGCATGGTTTTGCATGATATCTGCCTGTGTCATTTTTAGCCAGTTCTTAGATTATTTTAGATTTTTTGGCTGTTTTTACATAATGAACTTGTTCAGATTTTTTGGCTTCCTTTATATTCTTTCGTAATTAATTTTTCTTTGCAGCTATTTGATCTATCTATGTGTATGTTTTTTTCTCATTTTTTGGTTCTGCTTGTTTCAAATCCTGAATGGTTCAAGCAACCATCCATATTCAAATTTTTCTTTGTCATGTTATTGCGAAAGATTGAATGAGTTCCTCAGCCCGGTCATGTGTGTCTCGGAAATTCTTCAGCGATTCATACCGTTCAGTTCTAGTGCCGGGATTTGGATTTTCTGTGAAGCTGCTAGATTCATCGGCAATTCTATTGCTATTTTACTGGGATCACTTTTGGTAGAAGGATTATTCGTAAATTTTATGATAGATCGTGTAATTCTCTTGGAAATTTAGATGTAATCCAGGATGGCAGTGGATGAACCTCTCGTCCAGGTTGGCTTTGGAGGGGAGTTTTCTATGCAATGATCGTTAGTTAAAGTCATCTGCCTTTTCTCATTTCTTTAGCCCATATACGAGCCCTTGGGGTTAATTTCCTTGGTTCAATTTGCACCCCATTCCGTAAAACAGGTGTATGCTCCGATCTCCACATACAACCAAACCAATCTGTTCATTTTTGCACGCATATCGTCTTTGGCAGAGAAGACGGTCAGTAAAGAGTAAAACTTATAGCCATGGGGTTTCCAGTACAGGTTTACTATCCCCAGTTTCTTCACAGACATCTTGTTTCTTTTTATTTGCGTTTTGGATTCTACAATGGAGATTTGGATCCAGGGATTAGGATTTATCGGCTGCTTCACTTCTAACACGCTATTTAATTTGATTAGCGTTAGCTTTCCAGACATAGGGCGGCCTTTAGTTTAATTGCAGGGTTCATACAGACTGTATCTCCATCGCAAATTGGGGGGGGGGTAATGGAGTCCTGTTTCCTGCAGACAGATTATTTGATATTCATATAGGTCAGCAGATGCCCCGATCCCCTGGTATTCCAACAGCAGATGGATATATTAGATTCTTGTTCATCAGTTCATTTCTAATGAGTCAATCCCTTCATTGCAGTTGGTTGCAATTCCCATGCCTTGAATTCACGCTGAATTGGCCGATATATCGGGGTCAATTGCTCTCCTGTATAAGGTATATTTGATCAATCAAGGACCGTTCTTGCTTGGTCGCCTTTGCCCTCAATAGACTCAAAGGTAGCTCTCTGATTTTTTGATCTTTGATTTAATGTGGTATGTGCACCATCTCTTTCATAATTATCTTTATTTTGTTTGCTTGGTAGGCAAAATTCTCAATTTTTACAACGCAAACATAAAAAGGCTAGTTTAGCCAGTACATCTGCACTGTTCATTACCATCTTTAGAGTTCGCATTGTTTTAAATTGAATTCGAACTTGGTCTCTTTTTTCCTCGTAACAGAATTCCACCAGTTTGATATCCTCTGATTTTACATTCTTTAACAGTGGTGTCACTTGAAGTAGTCTAAGAATATTTGTTCTGTTCAACACCAAACCGTCTTCCTTTGTATTTGTTCTATGATTATTGTAGCCATTGGTGCATTAGGTCTACGATCAAGAAATATCAGTAGTTTAAGCCAGGTCTCTCGCGGGCTTCGAAGATGATTCGGTATTTGCTTATCATTGTCATTCTCATCCAAAGCTCTTGATTGGTCTCGGAGGGATACATCTGATATGGAGTCATCGTCTATTATTTTCACATGAAAGGTTGCATATTCCATCGGTTATGCTATGGCCTTCTTTATGCTCGTCAATGACAATTGAAGGTGAATTATCATCAATTTTATCTTCATTAGTTAAAGAATGAGATGGCTCATGTATCTAAACGGACAAATTCATTAGCATCTCCTGATCAGCTCGTTCTTCGGCCGGTAAGGTAGTCGACTGTACATTCCGGGTTGATTTAGTTTGATTCTCAGTCACAGCTCTTTTTCTGATGATCATTTTTTCACTGTTTGAGTGCCACTCGGATTTACTGGCATCCTTAAGTTTCTCAAAAAGGCTCTAGAGCCTCTTTTAGTGTTCTTAAAACTTCTTTGTGGCTGGCGGACCTTTGTGTTTCAAGTTTGTATTCTTTGTCTGATTAGTCTGCACATTCTTATGCTGCTCAAGTATTGGAAAAGCTTGTGTCTCTTGCCGGGTAGGTATTTGGTACTATCAGGATAAGGCTCTTGTTTTCCCTATTTCTCAGTCTTTTTCGTTTGTTGCTGCAGAATCCGTACCTCAGCAACAGTGTGAGAATTTTTGGGTATTTGGTTTTGGCTGTATATGAGAGATATCGCCGATCACTTATCTGAACTTGTTGGCACCTCGCTCATGTCATGTCGAGGGTCGTTGCGCTGATGACTTGTAAGTTGGAGCTGTGGCCCATGACCTGTGTCCGTCTCGCTAGCTCATATGTTTTTCCTTTGTTTATCTGACAACATTTCTAGCATTGTTTTCGTCAGTTGAGCCTTGACAGCTCACTCCAGGCAATGTCGAATAGTCTTACTAGCCACTGATTGGAGATTTCTGCTTCAATATCGAGTCTTGAGAATTTTATCAGCAAATTATTCAAAAAAAGGTTGTTTCGTATGAATCATTGCTAAAAGCGTGGCTTGATCCTTCGTGGTTTCACCAATTGTTTCATACAATTTTAAGAATGGTATGAGAGCGTGTGTTGAAGCAGCCATCATTATATTTTGCAATTCGACCATAGAGGTTGGGATGAATTCACGCAGTGGATAGCTATGGTGGTTATATTTGCCTTCATCTCCCGTGTCGTCTTGTGGTTCCTTTCTCAATGCATGGTCACCTTCTTGCCGGTGAAACCCAAAATGTTTTTTTTATTTGTGCAGATTTGTATTCTTGGAAAGTCTGTGTGGTCGTTATACCTCTCATTACCTTATTCAATTGTTGGAGCGGAGTAGAAGTCATAGTTGTAGTTATCGGAAGTGACTTCATTGTGTTTACTGGACCAAAGATGTTTTTCCTTTTTTCATGATTTACCATTAAATCTTTGATTTCTGTAATGCCCATTGATAACCACTCTATACGTTTATTCTGTGGGGGCCATCGGCGTTGCCAAAATAGAGAGGTGTGCGTTCTGTTTGTCATAATTGGATTGCCATTTTAGTTTCGCTTGAATTGCTTTCGTTTTCTGGGACGAGCGCGATGTCATGCTGTCATCATCTTGAAATGCGCAGGCCCTGTCACAAGGTTTGACTACTTCAGACTGTAGTCAGTAGATTTCTGCTTGGTCATCTGCTAGTTAGCAAGTTTCATCCGAAGAAGTTATAAAGGGGCACATAGTCCCAGAGGAAATTTGGTTCGAGGGCAGAGTGGGGTTTTGTAAGTCAGGATTCCTATCCTCCTGCACGTCTTCTGTTTGAAAGTGTTCATCCTTTGCAAGGAAAACCTAATTTTCCTCATTTCTCACGCACAGTGTCAACAACATTTTCATCTATCCTTGCAGGGGGCGGTTTAACATCTGAAAATTCTACAGGTGCCATAACTCCCTCCCCCCGCAGTGCTGTCTCTTCGAAACACAGGTCTAGATTAATTGGAGCAGGTGTACTCACCAAAGGTTCCAATTGCTTTTTCAGTTGCTGCTCTCGAGCCGTCAGTTTTGCCCACGGCTGCCTGCATTTAGAACGAGGAGGCTCAGTAAGCGCCGGGGTTCAAGGGGAGTCCATCATCGGTAAGGTTTTCGCACATCGCCGAGTGCGTGGTCCGGTGGAAACTATTATCCCTCAATAGTCACTGGAATACTGACACCTCCCAGCAGCCTCCACTCAGACTCTTTGGTTTGTTTATTTATAGGGCGCCAAAAAACCCTTGGGTAGCTGGGCGCACAAAATAACAATACTTAGAACTTAGTTACAGGTTACAAGTTGTTGGTATCATGTGTTATGTACAGTAATTACATTATATACATTCTTTACATGTAAGGATAGAGTGTAACATATTATAAACAGTAAATACATTATGTACATTTTTCATGTGAGAGTTGATCATATTGCATCAGATCAAAAGCACATGGTCTCAGGTTTCAAAGGTCATTGCGTCAGAGCCAGGTGCGGGTGTGGTGCCTGAAGCTGTTGTAAGGCTGGTCCCTTCTTAGTTCAAGTGGTAGGTCGTTCCAGTACTGAGCTGCTTGCACAGGGAAGCTGTTGCCTCTTTTTATTGTCGGAATCTCTGGGTTTGGAGGCAGAAGGAGTTGGCTGTTCTGGTTGGTCGTGCAGAGGTTTTTCTTATTATTCTGTCCCTGAGGTATGGGGGGGCTGCATTGTTCAGGCATTTGAATGTTAGTGTGACAATTTTGAAGGTGATCCTATCGCTAATTTTTAGCCAGTTGTGGTTTTTACGCACATTCGAAAGGTGCTCTCTGACTGGGAGATTCAGGGCCATTCTGAGCGCGTTGTTTTGCAGGGTTTGAAGTTTATTGATGATGTATTTGTTAGCACCTGCATAAAGTGCATTGCAGTAATCCAGTTTTGAAAGGATCATTGCATTGGCTAGGATAATGCAGCTAGCTGGTGAGAGGAAGGGTCTGCATGCTTTAATAAGTTTGCCAGTGTAGGCAGTGGATGAGGCCAAGGAGTTCACTTGTTTCCTTAGGGACAGAGTGGAGTCCAAGTAGAAACCAAGGGTCGTCACCTCTTTGGCGACGGGGATTATATTGCCGTCAATATTGAAGGAGCTGTAATTGGAAGAGAGTTTTTTTTAAGTTGTGAGGTGAGCCTAGAATAAGGATCTCTGTTTTTTCGTCGTTCAGGCAGAGGCCATGGGTTGCCATCCATGCCTGGATGAGGGTGTACATTTCGTTTACTAAAGCTGTAGCCGGAGTGAAATTGCCCGAAAGGGGGATGAGGATCTGGGTGTCGTCTGCATAATTTGTGTAGTTGACACCCAGGCTGTCCAATTTCTCTAATAGAGGTTTAGTAAAGATATTGTACATCGTTGGCGAGACACAGGAGCCCTGTGGGACTCCACATGTTGTCTGGATGGGGTCTGCAGAGTCTAAGGTGGAGAAGACTCACATACTTTTATTGTCGAGAAAGGATTGGACCCAGGCTATAGCTTCACTTGAGAAGTGGGCGGCTGACGCTAGGTGTTTGCAGAGTACTGCGTGGTCCACTATGTCGAAAGCCGCCAACTGATCAAGGAGGAGTAGCATAGCTGTGTTTCCTTTGTCGTTGAGCTCGCCGATTTGGGCTTTAAGATCTATAAGTGAGGTCTCAGTGCCATGCTGAGGTCTGAAGCCCGATTGACGAGTGCCAAGGAGTTGGTTAGTCTGCAAGTATTTTTGGATTTGGAGATAGGCCACTGTCAATTATCTTCAGGAGGAAAGGGACCGTAGTGACGGGCCTATAGTTGGTGGGGATGGAGGGGTCTAGGGTTTGTTTTTTTAGCAGGGGGAGAACCCAGGACTCTTAAGCTGATTGGGACTGTGCTAGATGATGAGGCGGCATTGATGAGTTTGGTGACAAAGGGAGCTAGGTCTCTGGCGGCATTCTTAATTATCTGGGCTGGGCAGTAATCGCCTTTGCAATTGGAAGGTTTTAGTGAGGCAAGGATTTTTTCAGTTTCATGAGTGGAAACTTTAGCGAATTTGAAAGGTGTTAAGCTAAGTGTGGGCGTACTGGGAGTTTCGCTGAGAGGGAGCAAGGCTTTTTTTTATAGTAATTTTAGATTGTAATGTTTTCACTTTGTTTGTGAGGGCATTTTGGATATTGGTACACCATTGCTGGTCTTTGGGTACGTTATCAGGTGGTGGTATGGGAGATTCAAGTTCTCGCAGGATTGCAAATAATTCCTTTGTATTGGAACATGCATTGGAGATTCTATTGTTCTAGATGTCTTTTTTAGCTTGGGTGATTACTTTCTTGTAGTGAGTAGCACAAAGTTTCAGTTTAAGTTTGTTTTCAGCTGTAGGGGTGTGTCGTCATACAGTTTCAAGCTTCCTTTTTTCCAGTCTCAGTTCTTTTAGGTGGGGAGTGAACCAAGTATTGAGGTGGGATGGTTTACTTTTGCAGTTCTTCAGTGGGGCAACGGTGTCCATGGCTATGGCCATGGCGTCGTATATTTTGACCATGGTGTCTGGGTCAGAATCAGTTGGCAGGGCATTGATAGTAGGGAGGAGCAGGGGTAAGATATTGTCAGGTGTGATGTTTTTTCTGGATCTAGCAGTTCCAACGCTGTGCCAAACCACGGGTCAGCTAGGTTTTTATACTGGAGCTAATCCTTTAGGTAGGTAGAGAGCGTAGATAGACTGGATACAGAGTAGCACATCTTTCCAAAAGCACAACGTAGCAGCGAAGCCTCCACTCAAGACTCCCTCAGACTCTGCTGGCTCAGCCATAATTTCCTGTGAGCTAAATTGACCACAAGTCATGCAGCCACTATTTTAAAGTAAATTGCCACCACCACTGCAATGTCTGGGCTAGGGTTCTGGCCCAAGGAGACTAAGGGACACCTAGACACCCCCACACCATTCGGGTTCATAGAAGTCTCAAATGGACCATGTGCATAAGACTTGCATTTAAAGTGAGACGTTAGGCTTCACTGGGGAAAAATAATTAGGTCACAATTCAAGACTAGCACAAAAGGTGCAACACAAAAAATGTATATAGGACTTTGCCCTTACACAGTGAGCCTAGCTAAGGCCAGAACAAATCCATTAATAATTGCAGATGATGAAACAATGGTTCTGTAACTTGAGAGCAAAGTTTGAGTAATAGTAACTCTAGCCAAGGTTCATAGTTAGCTGTACCATTAAAGTGCCGCAGGACATCGACTAGAGAAGCCCGGGCAGACAACTTCTTCCCTTGGGTTGGTGGGACGAACTTTGCTGAAAAACCTCTCCCTGCTGGCTGTACTACTTTGCTGCTGTTGGAACAGAGTGCTAGAGGTCAGGAAGCCCAAAATCGAGTGCATCATCTTTAAGCCGGACACAAGCTCCAGGAAGATCCAGAGGACCCTCCCGAAGCAGGACGACCCAAGCCTGACCCACCTCACCAGAGTGCTGGACCCCAGAAGCACAGGAAGCCCATCAAGTGTCCAAGAATGCAATGGTGCTATTGACCGGTAGCTGAACCCGTGAAGTGCAGCTGAATGGGAAAGAGTCTGAAGCCACCGCCGACCTACAAACTGCAATGCAGGAGTCCTCCAGACGTCCTCCCTCTTGTCCCCACGACTGAGGCTCAGGAACCCAGGATGTGCAGGACTGCAACCAGAACAGAAGCCAGCTGGATACTCCTCTTCAAACGTAAGGTGCTGTCTTGGAGTACTTAGCTCTTGTCTGTAGCTTGCTTGTTCTCACTGGGGGCTTGCAGTAGTGGCTTTTTGCAGAGTTGATTTCAGCTCTGCCCTTCACGAGCCTTACAGCTTGTGGCCCAAAAGTGATTCATTTACTACAAACTCCCTAAAAATATTGTGCAGACTCTTCTGACCCATTGACTTTGGTTCCAACTGTCTCTCATAGGTGTCACATAAGTGTAACTTGCATTGCTGGGAAATATCTAAGCTAGACTTCATTGGGAGATTGAAAAGTATTCAGATGGTCTGAGAATATGTTAACCTTTTCCTTCCCTAACATTTTCCTTTCCCACAATCTCAATATTGAATTAAGTACAAAAAGTGATATGTCAATGCCAAACATTGTCCTAATAATTGAAGTCTCCTCAGGGTGTAGGAAGTGTGTGTGAGGCATCCCAAAGGGGTATCTACTTGCTTATCTTAAATCTGAGGAAGTGTTAAAAAGTGTATTTGTACTTTTATAGAAGGCTTATTTAAAACTGACCATTAAATAATAATTTTACTAGAAAACCTTGAGTGTATTTGTATACTTGTAATTGTTATTCTCAGCGTTACCTCTCTACAGCTCACATTTACCCCTCTTGATACAAGTCTGGCTGCTCAGTCACTCGACCAACTTGTGTAGTACAGACCTATACCAATAGTTGGGTTACCTATTACCAAGAGGACAAGGCTGGTGTAGTTTCCCACAGGGTTACTGCATCCCATCCAATCTTGCCTAACATCAGGTTAATGCCTTAAGGAGACGAAGGGTGCAGTTTACTGTTTGCTCATACCTTTGGGGATGTTAAAATGGTTATGTACAACCTTCTTGGGATGGCAGCACAGCCACTAACGTTAAGGTCTGGCAGTACTCTCAACCAAAAGAGGCAAGCCAAAAATCTCCTTTTTAAAAAAAACTTTATTTAGTACAGTGACAGATATGCAACCTCAAAACACATACTTAGGCGAGAGTATTGCAACCTCGTATTGCATCAGTACAGATTGTCTGTACAGGTTTCAGAGAACTAGTATATTAATTATTATATATTGTAACGTATTTTACTGATCAACATTTGTTTTCTGTAGGTATTTGCGGAATGTTTCCCATATGTCCTTGGGTCTGCAGCTGGGTACAGTCGATGAAATATAGCCTTCTTCCCGTTAATTAGCATAGGTCATTCCCTAAGCCATTTATTGACAACTTTGGATTTCCAATATTTCTATATACATTTTTTGGCAATTGAGCAAGCCAATATTAAAAAGTCTACGAATTTTCACAGATGCCTTCCCAATGTCCCCCAGCAGGTACTTAGGGGGTGAAAGTGTAAGGGGGATTTCAGTAATATACAGGGCATCAGACACCGACCACCAGAACTGGGCAATCCATGGGCAGTTCCAATATATGTAGGGAGTCTGCGGTAGCTGCACCGCATTCTTTGCATTCATCACTAGCCACTGCCGCAAATCTCGAGACAGGCACAGGCGTATACTGAAACTGATTGAGTATCTTAAATTGTATTAGCCTAAATCGGACATTTAGGGAGATCTCTTTTGCCAAGTGGCACCAGCGCAACCACTGCTCATTGTGTATTGTTATACCCAAATCTCTTTACCCATTTCCCTTTGGCTCTGTTGATGAGTGTTTTATTGGCCTGACATGCTTTGTATCGTCTGGACACTAGTCTTTTAGGGTCTTTACTGGTCACTAACATTTCTAGTGGCTCGCAGTTGCATGGTTCTTGGGGGAACGAGGGCCCACGGCTACGAAACGCTGCCCTCATTCTAAAATATTGAAGTGATCGAATTGGGTTATTTCCAAGTTTGGCAGTGTATTCTTCAAGTGTGACAAATGTCCCGTTGGAGAAGAGGTCATGTAAAGTCGGCTCCTCTCCAGTGTCCCACATACTTTGGATATCTTTGTCGTAAGTCGGGGGGGAGGAGAGGGTGGAGTCCATGGCATTTCTACAGGACAACCGATCCGCAGTATTGTCTCATCACCCCTAGTCTCAAACAGTCTCGACCAAGCATTTACTGTTGTACGGACCAGGTCAAATGAACAAGAGTCAGTGTGCTGATCCGCAAGGATAATTGATTCTATGTTGGAGGGCGAAGCACTATAGGTTTCCAGGGATAAGTGCATTGGGGTATCATGAGACTAGTACCAGTGGCCAGCATACTGCGCGTGCGAGACAATATAGTAAGAGTTCAAAGTCAGGGGCAATCAGGCCTCCCTGTTTAAACGGTTCGGTCAATCCCTCCCATTTCATTCGCGGAACCCCTGCTCCCCATGTGTATTTGATTACTAGGGAGCGTAGATTTATCAAGGAAAGTATGTCCCGGCCATACAGAAATATTGCAAAAATAATACAGCAGTTTGGGAACTATCATTTCAAATACTGAGCCTGCTATACAACGATATAGGAAACCTTGCCCATAGCTGCAGTTTAGCAGCCAGTGTGTCCAAGTAAGCCTCGTGGTTATCTGCGAGTATTGAACAGTGCGATCGAGAGACCAGTATGCCCAAGTATTTAAGTTTGTGTGGGGCCCATCTGTTTCCCCGTAAGTCTGTCGTGATGTGTGTGGCATCGGTTAATGGAAACAATTCCAATTTTGCCTCGTTAATTCAGTAACCGGAAAGTGTTGAGAAATTGGGGATTTCTTCCAACAATGAAGTCATGATTTGTGCCGGGTTACGGATATAGAACAGTGTGTCATCGGCAAAGAGGGATATCATTTGTGGAGGGCACGCTATATGGAGACCCCTATAACTATGTTTATATTGTATTATACATGCCAGGGGCTCAATCGTCAATGCAAAGAGCAGAGGGGATAACTGGCAGTCCTGCCTCATACCACACCCCATGCGGAAGGCGGGCGAGAGCATGCCGCCAGTGCGAACTCTGGCTGTTGGGCTCGCGTATAACAGTCGTACAAATTGTATGAAGAGATCCCCAAATCGCATCTGTTGAAGTACTGCGAAAAGAAAACAGACAGAATCAAAAGCCTTCTCTGCATCGAGCGAAGGCCTTGGCCTTCGTGTCTATTTGGGACATGATGCAGAAGAGTCTGCACAGAAAAAATGCTGTAGAGCGTCAGGGATAAACCCGGATTGGCCTGGATGGACAAGCGTAGACATGAAAGGTAGGAGACGGTTGGATAAAACTTTGGCGAACATTTTGGTGTCAGTGTTGATTAGAGATAATGGTCTATACGAGGCCATTTCGGAGGCTGGTCTGTTTTAGCAATTCAGTAATTACGGCTTCTGAAAATGTAGGTGGTAACTGACCGGATTGAATGGACTCTTCACAGACCCTCAGAAGCTTGGGTGCCAGGATCAGTTGGAGCTCTTCATATAGTTTGATACCTATTCCATCTGGGCAAGGGGGCCTTTGCCGACGAAGAGCCATTATTGCGACTACAACTTCGAGTGGTCGGTTGAGCAATAGCTGTGTTTCCTGTGTTAGTGATGAGTAGAACCTTGTTTAAGTAACTAGTCAGCTCTGCGTCAGTGCACATCTGAATTGGCATATAGGGTTTTATATTATTGGTGGAACTCACTGTTGATTTCTTCAGGTGTGGCGAGTATGTTACCTGTCTGTCCCTTAATCCCAGTGATGTGTTGTGTCCCTTTCTCAGACCCCAATAGCGCCTGCAAGGAAGTGGCCAGGTCCATCTGCTTCCCCATATCGCTTTACCTGGGTGGGCTGGTTCAACCAGCATCCTTCTCTGTCCGCCAGTTCAGTACATTTAAGCAGGTTCCCATTAATGAGGCCTAACAGCACCCTATTATGTGATGTACTGTATTCAGTTTCAAACGGTCTGAGGTCTGTTTCTACCCTGCCTAATTCTGTTCTGGTTTCTTTTAGACTTCCAGTGGAGACTGAAATCACCTCGCCCCTCAGCCTTTCCCAGACAGTAGAATATTGGGGAAAGGATCCTTCTTTCCTCAGGAAGAAGTCCTTTAATGTCTCCAGAAACATTGTATTGAGTAGACATGAGGGAGGCATTCTCCAAGGTGGGTGGGGGTTACCAGGGCCGTCCCATATTATCGTCAGTGAAATCGATGAGTGATCCAAACTGGTTCTAGGATATATCTTGCATTCCTACACACGTGCCATCAGCGCCACCGTGCCCAACCAATAGTCAATCCTGGGCTGTGCGTCATGCACCAATGAGTAATAGGTATATTCATGTAAGACAGGATTACAGTCCCTCCGTGCATCGACCAATTCCGCTTGCTGCATAATTTGCAATATCATGCAGCCTGCATTTGTCAAATCACGGTGGGTAATCCTTGCATGGTCCACTGCATAGTCCAGGATTATATTTAAATCGCCTCCCTATATATTCTGGGAATGACATCCCTCGATTAGGATTCCCATCACTTGCCCCTAGAATTCGGTGTCATCTAAGTTAGGGACACATGTATTGACTAACATATCAATACCGGATACCTTAACCCATAGGATCATATACCTTCCCTGTGGGTCTAATGCAGCACTTGGCTTCCTGAAAGGGGAGTGAACTATGTATCAGTCAGCACTCCCCCTAGTTCGAGATGAGTAGTCAGTGTAGTCCTGCTGGATCCCCCAGTTGGGAACAAATCTCTCATTGAGTGTCCCCTGGAGATGAGTTTCTTGAAACATTACCATCTTTGGACCGTAGCAATTAATATATGAAAATACTTTTCTTGCCTTGATGGGGTTGCAAGACCCAGACAATCCATGTTAGGAAGGAGACGCTGTCACCTATAGTTTCCCGTTTATGTTACGTAATGAATAAAAGATTTTGGTTCTGTGAGTACTAGGGAGACAGACCAATTATTTTCAAAGAATACAACTTCAAAACTTTTCAACCCCATTAACATGTACGTCCTTAAACCAAACTCGACCGACATCCTCCCCACCTCCCTCATCATCACCCCCAACTTGACGATGTAGCCCCAAAAAAAAACAGTGATGCAGTAGGACTGTAGACGGGGGGGGTTGCTCGCTTTGACTCTTCTATCTTGACCCCAGGAGCGCCACTGGGGGTCAAGAGGACCGGGAGCCATGCTTCGCTTGACGGGTGTGAGTCAAATGAGGAGTCAGGTGTTCAAGCAGTAAGGACAACTGCTGGTCGATGGCTGTGGATAGATTGTTGCCCGGTCTCAGTAGACGATCAGGCTGTGCACATGCGAGCGGCATGGGAGCAAAGGAGTATCATCGCTTTCATACCAGCATTGACGTGAGAATATGTAGCACAGTGGTTGAAGTGGGTGCTCTGAGGCTATAAAGGTTGCAGGCCGCAGGACCAGATTTCGCACCAACTCTTGAGCGCCTCAGTATGGAACTCGCTGGCACTCTTTGTGGGCTTCTTCTTGTATAGGGCCTGTCACAACTGCACATGCAGTTGATTTATACTGCTGTCAATGGATCCTGTATCTGTTCCGATCACGTGGGATACAAGACAGGTTAGCTTGGAGCATTCGTGTCCAGAAGGTCAGCGCTTCACTGGTGCCCAGCTCTGCACACAGGCGATTCCAAGTAGCACATGAACGGGTGGGGGCTGGACTACGTATTCCCTCGGCCGGGGCTTCAATGAGGCTGTCGGGTGACAAGCAGCGTTACAAACAGGCCTGTAGCGTAACGTGCGCAGTTGCTCTTGGCGGGCAAGCAGTGATCTATCAGAGCTGCTTGACGATAGTACTGGGATGTCCCAGCACGTATGACAGCGGCTATGCATATCAGGGTAAATGTCTTCACATTTTAGAAGGGTTCGGGTATGCAGAAACACTCACGGGTTACGTTGCTGTGGTCCGGCTTTGAGGTGAAGAAAGCAGAGTGTCGGACTGGATACCCAGTTCGCAGTCTGCCGTGCAGAGTATTTCAGAGGGTTCCCGCATGGAATCTGCACGGCTCAGGCTGCCGGCTCGTCCAGATGTGGTGTTCGGATGTCGCTCCTCCCACCACCGGCTCAGTCTTCAGCGGCGTGCTGCACCGACCCAAGTGAATGGTTCCGCTCAATTTTAGAGCTGCAGGTTCCTCGCTTCGTCTGCTGTATGTGGAGACCTTTTAACGCTAAATTGATGGTATAAAGCTGTGTTTATTTAGCAGAAGGATTTTACCGGACCAGAGCTCCCCATCGTCTTGGCTGCTCAAGAGCGCCCCCAAGCCAAACATCTCTTAAGGACGGTAAAATAAAGCAGCTATACTGAAGAATATAATCCTTTATCAGATTACACAGACTTATATATATAACAATATATGGGATACATTACTCACTGTAATCATATTTCTGATGCTTGTATCTGCTTAGATTCACATGCTGTGGATAGGCCGACATCTAGTGGAAGCTACACTTCCACTAGAGTATTGTTTTCGAAATTCTAAAAGGCACATTGACAAGGTGTGCCAGTAATACTATCCCTAGTGTGACGTCCACTATAGCCATGGTCCTTCACGCGTCAATGTCCCTCAGATTGTTTTGTTTCTGACATGAGGTAGCGTGAAGAGTAAAGTGAGTACAGGTGTAGCCAAGCAGATATGTATCAGACAAGCTCAAAGCATCCATGTATCTTCTCTTCAAGGGGAGGCAGGGTGGGAGTATGTGAATGTAAGCAGATACAAGCATCAGAAATACGATTACGGTGAGTAATGTATGCCTTCTGAAGAATGTTGGAATCTGCTTTGATCATGTGCTGTGAATAGATTAGCGAGCAGTGTTAGGACAAGGTAGTGGGTTGTGAGAAGGTTTATTGGCAAACAGATGTTTTAGAACTGCTTATCCCACTTGTGTATCTGCTTTGGAATGGGTGTCAATGCAGTACTGCTGATTGAAAGTGTGTATTGAGCTCCATGTAGCTGCTTTGCAAATGCTGTCCATGGGGACATTTGCAATGAAAGCCAGAGTGGCTCCTGTGCTCCTTGTGGAGTGAGCTCTAGGCGTGAAAGGCAGTGTCTTGTTTGATGAAGAATAGCACAGTTGTATACATATGACTATCCACCTGGAGATGGCATTCTTGGAAATGCGGTCTCTTTCTCTGCCTGGTGCTACGCAGACAAACAGTTGGTATGTTTTCCTTAGCGGTCTGGTCTTGTTTACTTGTTTACATAGTAAAGGAACGCCCCTCCTTACATCGAGTGTGTTGAGTTTTACCTCAGCTGAGCTGGTAGGGTTCTGGAAGAAAGCTGGTAGCTCAATGGACTGGTTTACGTGAAATTTTGAGATGCACCTCGGGAGAACCTAGGGTGTATACGTAAAAGCAAGTTTGTCCTTGTGTATCAGAACGAAAGGATCCTGCACTAACAATGCTTGTAATTCACTAACTCTTCTTATGGAAGTAATAGCCACTAAGAAGGCAGTCTTGTAAGTAAGGTGGTTAAGACTTGACTTGTGCCTAGGCTCGAAAGGGGGCCCCCCCATGAGCTTTGTGAGTACTACATTGAGATCCCATCCTGCCGGTGGGTTTGAAATCGGAGGGTGGAGTCTCTTCACTCCCTCCATGAATGCTTTGGTGACCGGCCCTTTCCACCACAATACTTTATGTGCGAAGGGGTTTAAGCTGATAAAGCCACCAGGTGGAGCTTTATAGAGTTGAATACTAACCGCGAATCTAGCTAGTGGAGCATATAATTTAGAATGTGGGATGGGATACATTCTATGGGGTTTATTTGTTTACACTGGCATCAAATTACAAATCGCCTCCACTTGTCGAAATAACAGTGCCTAGTGTTAGGTTTTTGTGTCTCCTTCAGGATAGCCATACACCTTTGTGGTAGAATAAGATGTCCGAACTTTGACTTCAGGAGCCACGCTGCCAAGTTCATTGAGTGAGGTTGAGGGTGCAGCATTATTCCTCTGTGTTGAGTGAGTAAGTAAGTTGGTCTGGCACGGGAGTTTGATGGGATCGAAGGTCGCCAGTTTGCACAGATGTGGATACCATAGCTGTCTTGCCCACATAGGAGCAACTAGGATGAGCGTCACTTGTTCCTTGTAAATCTTGTTCACCACTTTATTCATGAGCGGAGTGGGTGAAAAAACGTAAGCACATTTCCCTGACCAGTTCATCCATAGGGAGTTCTGGTTGGGGGAACGTGGACGCGAAGATTGGGCATTGCTTGTTTGCGCTTTTAGCAAGAAAGTCTAGCATGGAGTAAACCACCTGAGAGAAGAGATGGTCTACGACCCCTGTGTCTAGTTGCCATGCGTGTTCCTCTGTTAGGGGATATCTGCTTAGTGAGTCTGCTAGTGTGTCGAGTTCCCCTGGAACGTGTTGCGAGGATAGGAATATCTTCCGTTTGAGTGCCCATTTCCAAATTTGTTGTGCTAGTTTGGGCAGATTTGGAGGATGTGTGCCCCCCTGTTTGTTGATGTAAAGCATCACTGTAGTGCTGTCGGTGAGGACTTGTGCCGACTGATTTGTTAGCTGTATTTCTAATGCCTGAAGGGCCTTGAATACTGCCAGTAGTTCCAGCAGATTGATGTGCACCGTGGCATGCGTCCACAGACCTTGAGCCGTGTGATGAAGGTGATGAGATCCCCCCCCCGACCCGGCGAGCCAAGCGTCTGTTGTAACTATTGCTTGCACTTCTGGATCGTGGAAGGGTTTGCTCTTGAACAGATTTTCCCTTGTCCACAAGAAAAAAGGTTTTGTACCAGCGTTGCCGAAACGACCACTAGATCGTCCCACAGACCTCTTGCCTGAGACCACAGTTTCGCCAACCATTCATGTATGGGCACATGTGCAGGCGTGCATGCGGTACCAGGTACATGCAAGATTCCATCATGCCTAAAAAATGCATAGCTTTGCGTATGCTTATCTGGCGGCCGGCCTGATAATGAGGTATATGCAGTAACGTATTTTGGAGTCTTTCCTCCGAAGGGAAGATTAATGCCTCCCTTGAGTTTATTACAGCTCCTAGGAACTATTTTGGTTGCGCTTGGCACTAGGCTTGATTTTTTCTCGTTTATTGATAAGCCCAATTGAAAGAGACAGTTTATCGTTATTTTAATGTTTTGCCTGCAAATCTGGGGCGTCTTTCCTGTAATCAGCCAGTCTTCAGGGTAAGGGTACACTGGGATTGTCTCCCTGCGCAGGTGCGCTGCCACCACCGCCAGTACCTTTGTGAAAACCCTTGGAGCAGATGCTATTCCGAAGGGTAGCACCTTGAATCGATAGTACTGGATTGCCATCTTGAACTGCAGGAATCTGCTGTGCGTTGTGAACATTAAAATATGAAAATAAGCATCTTTCATATCCAATGTTGCCATGTAGTCCCCCCGCTTTGGCAGACCGATTGCTTCTTGTAGCGTAGTCATGCAGAATTTTTGTAGCTTGACATAGCTGTTCGCAGGGCGTAGGTTTAATACTGAGCGCATTGTTAGATTTATTTTGGCACAAGGAAGTAGGTTGACTAAACACCCTTGTTTACATGGTGCGCCGGGATGACTTATATGGCATCCTTTTGGAGCAGCGTTGCGATATCCTTGGGAAGGATGCGTTCTTCCTTCGAGTGTGTCTTGACGTGGGGGATGGTTCCGGGGTTGCTGGATTAGTTCCACACAATAACCGCCCGCCACGGTGGATAACACCCATTTGTCTGAGGTGATTCCCTCACATGCTTGGGTGAATTTTGAAATACGCCCTCCTACTGGAGAGGCATGGGAGGGCACCTGAAGTGGGTAGTCACTGTTTTTGAGGTTCAGGAGCGGATTTAGGTACGTCTGTGATGTCTTTCGACAGTCAGGGCCTGTCATGGGACAATTGCGACCTCGAGTGCCCAGAGGACAGGGAGCTTGTGGACCTCTCCCTAGACATAGTGTGTGGGCTCTTGGTCGACGTACGTGTATGATCGACGTACGCATAGAGTCATGGCCCTTGGCTGTGTGTTTAGTGGTAGGAGCTGTGTGAATGCTGAAGCCGCCAGTTGTCGTCCCCGTAACAGGGCTGCAGGCATGTCTGGTGGGGTCGGGGGCTTGCGCTTGGGAAACCAACGTGTCGCCTTCGCAGTCCGAAAACGCAGCGTTTCTGCCATCGCTGTAGGTACCATCCACATCCATGGTAACTTCGGCCTGCATGGCGTGTTGGGACGCGCGCTTAGTTTTACAGTTCTTTAACATCTTGGTTTAAAGAGCCTGCAGACTCGACAATTCTCCTTGACGTGGTCCCGTGGGAGGCAGAGATTGCACATTAGGTGCTTGTCGACCCACAGAAATGTTTTATTGCAACTAGGGCAGAACTTGAACGGGGTTCCATCAATTATTAAATGAAATGGCAGCTAGGTGGAGAAAAAGGGGTAAATACATTCTCCAATGCGCTCCCCCCTCGCCCTACTGTGTGGGCCAAAGCCCGATGCGGCCTTCCAAAGCCATAAGGATCCGTCGTTTTCTTCACCGCTGTCGAAGATGTTATCGATAGTCGATCGAATAGTATAGAGGATGAGTAGACTAACTCTAATTTGATTAATCAATGGCGTTATGCCAAAATCAGAACTCTGCGATTTAGCGTCCGTCTACGATGGCGGAAAAAAATGATCTGAGGGACCTTGATGCGTGAAGGACCATGGGTACAGTGAACGTCACACTAGGGATAGTATTACTGGCACGCCCTGTCGACGTCCCTTTTTGAATTTCAAAAACAACTAACACTTTGCAGCTTCCACTAGATGTCAGCCTATGCACAGTGTGTGATCTAAGCAGATTCCACAAGCCTCAGAAATATATATATCATACATTACTCACCATAATCGTATTTCTGATGCTTGTGTATCTCCTTAGATTCACATGCTTTGCATAGGCCGACATCTACTGGTAGCTGCAAAGTATTGCATATGACGTTTTCGAAGTTCAAAAAGGGAGGTCTACAGGGAATGTCTAATTCTATCTCTAGTGTGACATCAACTGTACCAATGATCCTCACTCATCTAAGTCCCTCTGATTATTTGTTTCTGTCTTGAGGTGGTGTAAGCGTGGAGTGTAGATTAATGATCATGAGGTGTAAAAGATCTATGTTTTCACGAGAACCTTCCAAGAGAGGAGGAAGGGTAGGCGCATGTGAATCTAAGCAGATACAAGCATCAGAAACACAGAAATACAATTAAGCTAAGTAATGTATGCCTTTGTGGATCTGCTTAGAATCACATGCTTTGCATAGATTAGCAAACATTATTTGGAAAGGTTTAAGTTACTTAACTGTAACTACTGTTCTCCAGCGTGGGTCTGGCATGGATCATGAATATTTCCCATCAGACTGGGAATCCTTGGTAAAAGAATAAAGTTTCACTTTAAAATTGTATTTCTCGTCTTACACCAATCACAGTCCTCTGGGTCATACCGCTCCATCCAATGATAGTCCTATCCCAAAGCCCTAGCTCTGGCAGCCATCTTCAGATTTGGTAAGCACCTAAAGTGGCAGTATGACCAAGAAGAGCCACAGAGGGACGAGAGGGACGTTTCGCATAAGAATCCATGCCAGACCCATGCTGGAGAATAATAGTTACATGTAATTAACTTGTCCCCTCTCCAGCATGGGGTCTGGCATCGATTCACATGCTCATGAATAAAGAAAACATAGCAGTACAACATTACACAACCACAGGAGGAGGCTAGGCTCAATAGAAGCAATTACTCTTACCTCCAGAACAGGCTCACCTACAAGTGAACAGGTTGCATAGCACCGCTTGGCCGACCCCAGACTCCTCTCTGGAATCCGTCGACGCAGTAGAATCTTGGGAAGGTGTGCGTGGACCTCCACGTAGCAGCCCTGCAGATGTCCAGCAGGCGCACACCAGACAGGAACACAGTTGACGCAGCAATCAGCCTGGTGGAATTTGCTCCCGGACGGCTGGGCAGCGGTCAGTTTGCCAACCGATCACAGTGTTTGATACTGCCGGAGAGCCACCTGGAGATGGAAACCTTGGACAAGGCCTTCCCATGGTTCACATGACCAAAGTTCACGAATAGTTGAGACCTCTTCCGAAAACTCTTTCTGCATGCCACATAGAACCTCAGAGCACGAGTCACACATCCAGCGAGTACAAAGTCCTTTCAGCCGGCGACAAAGGTTTCGGAAAGAACAAAGGCAACACCAAAGTCTTGTTGAGGTGGAATTCCGACTGAACCTTTGGCATGGAGGGGTACGTCCGCAGCACTACCCACGTGGAGTGGCAAGTCAGATAAGGCGGTTTGCAGGATAGGGCCTTGTTCTCACCCACCCTCCTGGCAGAGGTGATGGCCAGGAGAAAATCAGTTTCTCTTGAGAGGGGCCTGATGCATAGGCTCGAAGGCCCCCCACCCCTCCAATGAGCCTTGTCAGCAACACACAGTTCTTAAGCCAGGGCAGGAGCCTTCACTGGCAGGAACGATCGAAACAGTCCTTTGAGGAACTCCTTGATGACTCAGTGGGACCAAAGACCTCATCTATATGAGGACCTTTACCCTCAAACTTGTATCATGTGCATCACCTTTGGAAATCTAATGCAGAACATCTGTATTATATTGTAAATGTGTATAGTCCGCTCACCTACTCTAATTTATTCCTGTAGCCGTGTGCAACCTCATTAATATTATAGTTCGTATTGCATGTTATTTTTGCATGTATTTCTGTATACATGTACATTTTTATCCAGTAGACATGAGGCTCTCGCCAGCTTGCATTGATTTCTCTGTAACCATGTACAGATAAGAAATGCACCCAGATGTCCTTAGGCCAGGAGCGCAACACAAATAAACTAAATACAAAGAGGATTGTCCTGGAGACCTGGTGTAGCAGCAGATGGCCGCCAGATACACCTTAAAAGACTCGTGCGCCAGCGCCGCCTTGGCCAAGGACAACAAGTACGGAAGCATCTGCAGGGCTGTGACCCTCAGAGGGTTGATCTTCTGCGTCCGGCACCATCTCGCAAAAAGCTTCCACTTCTGCTCATAGCACATAAGAGTCTACAACGCTTTGGCCCTTGCCAGGACCTCCCTGCAGTCCGCTGGAAACTCGTACCCTCCAAACTCTAAGGCTGCAGGAGCCAAGCCTTCAGGTTCAGCTACACTGGGTCGTGATACACTGGGGATTGATGACTCGCAGCAGGAGGCAACGGAGGGAATGTGTACAGGAACAGGGCTTCCAACGGGAAGGAAAACACGTGAACTTCTGACATTTGGAATTCCTTGCCCTTCGCAAGCAGATCGATCTGGGGTCTGCCCTACTTGAGGAAGAGGTGGTCCACTTGATCCTATCGAAATGTCTATTCGTGGCCGGATCTCAGCTCCATGCGGAGGGAGTCGGTGATCGTGTTCTGGACTCCCGTCAGGTGAAAAGGGATGAGGCAGATCTCTTGGGCAACAGCCCAGTGCCACAAGTACTGCACCTCTCTGGAAAGCGCTGGGGATCTGATGCCCCCCCTGCGTCCTTATGCCTGATATACAACATTGTGGTGGTATTGTCCATGAAGCCCCTCACCACCTTGCCCTTGAGGGACAGAAGGAACAACTTGAGGGCCCAGAACACTGCCCGCAGCTCCAGGACAGATGTGGAGATCCTTTGCCTCTGGCAGCCACAGGCATGGAGGGAAGTGTCCATGGTGATCCTCACCAGGTACAGGGGGCTCTTGAAATTTGTGCCCCCGGCGATGTTGGAGCGCACGTCCCACCAACTTGTCGCTCGACAAAACTCCTCCTTGAGAGCAATCTGGTTTGCAAAGCTTCCGGACACCTGGATCCACCGAGTGTCCAGGAATTGCTGGAGGGTCGCATCTGCAACCTGGAGAGCCGGATCAGATAGATGCACAATGACATGCCGAGCAGCGACTCAATGGTCCGCACTGATGCAGTCTTCAGTGCCAACAGCCGTTGCACCGTGCCCAGCAGTTGCTATCCTCTCTTCCGAGGGAGCCGCCAGGCAGGAGACAGTCTTGTGCCTGGCCTCCAGCAACAGCGCGTTCTGCGATGGTGTCAAGAAGGACTCTGGATAGTTGATGAAGAACCCCCAGATCCGTCAGCAGTCAGACGGTTCTCTCAGTGTGTTCGACAGCCACTTCCCTTGACTTGGCCCGCATGAGCCAGTCGTTGAGGTACGGGTGCAGGTGTATCCCCTGTAGACGCAGATGGGCCGCCACTGGTGCTAGGCATTTCGTAAACACCCTGGGCACCAACTTCAGTCTGAAGGAGAGGGCCTTGAATTGGTAGTGCCTTCCCTGTACTACAAAGCGCAGGAACTTCCGATGCGTCTCGTGAATGGGGATGTGGAAGTATGCATCCTCCAGATCCAGTGACGTCAAGAAGTCGCCTTCCTCCAGTTAGCAGAGCACAACTTGAGGTATCTGCTAAGACGCTGCAGGTCAATAATGGGCCTCCACCCCGGTCCTCTTCTTTACCTAGAAGTATCTGGAGTAGTCTCCGGAGTCGCTTTGGAACCAGCTATATCGCCCCTTTTCTTATCATGGCTGTACTTTCTGCAGGAGCTGAGGGATGTGCTGCTCCTGCCGGGCCAGCGGAGGTATCCGCAGACACTTCTGCTGGAACTCTACAGTGTGTCCGTGGGCAAGAGCGTCCAGCACCCATCGGTCGGTGGAGATCTTCCACTTGCTGATGAAGGCACCCAGCTGGCCTCCCACCGGGGTGCATGGGTGGGGGCCCTATGTCGGCCAACCCCACCGAAAGCCTTGGAACGGCCTCTGTAGGCCTCCTGGGTCGTGGACCGGAGGGGTGATGGTACGAAGAGGACCCTCCAACAAAACCCTTTAACGATATGACAAACTTCCCGCCAGATGCATGCAAGAATGGGCAGTGTTGAAGAGTGCCCAAGGCACAGGCCATCTCAGTGTCCGTCTTAATGGCCTGCAACGACTCGTCGCACAGCCTTCCCAAAGAGGTTGTCCCCGAAAGGCATGTCCAGATCCCTCGTCTGGACCTCCTGATGAAGGTTGGTGGCATTCAACCAGCTATGACGACGGAGGCAGACAAAGCTCCCCATCTGTCAGAACCCTGTGTCCGCGATGTCCAGGGCCACTGTGATGGCATGGTCCGATGCCACCTCCCCCTCCTGGAGGATGGAAAGTGCCTCGACCCGCTTGTCAGGTAGGAAATCCAGAAGTAAGGCCATCTTATACCACAGTTTACAGTCGTATCTGGCCAGGATTGCATGGGCGTTGGCCGCCTTGACGGTTGACGCCACCGAGTAATTACTTTTCTTCCCATGGCATCAAACTTCTTCCCCTTACTATACGGAGGGATGGAGGATGAAGACAAGGGGTTAGATGACTTCTTCCTTGCTGCCACTGAGACCACTGAGTCCGGGGAAGGCTGTGTACATTGGCACTTGGGTGCAGATTTAGGCACCCAGTATTTTTTCTCCAGCCGATACCTCTTGGCCGGGGCCTGGTTTCTCAACAAAGCCAGGCCGTCCTCCCAAACGTCGTCCAGGAGAGACACCGCCAAGATGGTCTTCCTCTTGGCCTTGCGTCGTCGATATAGGAAATATTCCTTCCTAGTCTCCTCTGGGGTCAATTGGAAGAGTTCTGACGCTCTGGCGACCAGGGCATGGAACGTCCCCACCTTGTCCAGGGGGAAGACCTTGGCTGCGGCGAACGACCCGCTGTGGCCATGTTGTCCATGTCCGTAGCCGTAGTGTTCGTCCCCGTGTCTGATGGGGGGCTTTGGGGGATCACGTGCGGAGGTTGATGTGGTGTAGGGTGCTGCTTCCTCTTTTTCACCAGACGTTGGTCCAGGGCCGGCGGTGTCATCGCCATCTGTTTCTGAATATCCAACACCAGGGTCGAAAGGATGTCCAGTGATACATCCCTCGGAGGGGTCGGGCGGAAGGCTTACAGGGGCCCCGCGCCATCAGCAGGTCTGCCATCACCTCCGTCGTCGGCGTGCCTATCGGGATATTCGCCGTCTCCCACATCCTCCTGGATCTTGTGTACGGACGCCTGGTCCTCCTCGTCTGAGGAAGAACGATCTGTGATCTGGAGTACGGTTGAGGGCTCTTCTCCACCCCACTTTTTGCATCTCGAAGAGTCAGGTTCGGGCTCAGGGATGGCAACCTCTTCTCCGGTGTCCTCTTCACCCGCTTGGCCGATGCCTCCCGTCTCAGGGGTAGGGATACTCTGGGCACTGCCGGGGCTACCGTGGCTGGGTCAGCCACCTTGGCCTTCAAGAGGGCAGCTGCCACCAACTCGATTGTCGATTTCACCTGGCACGTCTTTTCCTGCGCCTTCGTCTTCTCAGGCTTTTCCCGCGGCTTTGCCGGGTAAGCCGATTTCCTCTTCGAGGAGGAGCTGGCGTGATGGCTGGAGATGAATGGAGATGGTGAAGATGAGCGCGTCCTGCCTGTTGCGGGACCCGCTTGCACGGCGCTCACAACGGAAACGTACTTGCAGTGCTTGGCCTGGTCTTGGGCCACCACCGTTGGAGCGCCCTCAAAGGACTTCGAAGCCCGCGCTTCGGACCGGCAGGTCCTGGGTGAGGCATGCCCCTGCTTTTGGCCCTGAGCCACGCTAAAAGCCTGCTGTGACAATCCTTCACGGTTCATTTGGAGAACCCGAGGCAGATTTCGCAATCCGTTCCCTGTGATCCGGATGGAGACAGAGGCACTAACACATTCCGCAGTCGGAGCAAAGCTTGAAAAGGGAGCTTCCCTCCTGCTCCTCCAACATGGCCCTTAGTGCAGAGTCGGCTCACAGTAAACCAATGGCCTTCTGGAATCTTTGATGAAACTTCAGCGATTCTTGCCCTTGAGGGGCATTGAAATTCACCAACAAACGCATCCATTGCTTGTCGGGCGATGCAGAGAAAGAGCACACTATCTCTGTTTGACAAAAATCAAACTTTTTACAGAAAAAGCGTGAAAAATGTAGATCAGCTCACAGAGCAAAACATGAGGACTCCCAACACTTGAACGTGCGGTAAACATCTGAAGATGGCTGCCTGAGGGGCTTAGGGAGAGGCCAGTCATTGGCTGGGGGCAAGATGACCCTGGGTTCAGTGATTGGTTTAGAGGATTAATCGAATTTGTAAGTGAAAGTGAAACTGTTTATTCTTTTACTGCGGATTCCCGGCCTGACTAAAGGGAATATTCATGAGCATGTGAATCCCTGCTAGACCCCATGCTGGAGAAAGCCAAGTAACTTAAAGCTTTGCCAGCATGGATTCACATGCTCAATAACTAGTACACAGCAGTAAACATTACACAACCACAGGAAGTGACTAGGCTCAACAGAAGCAATTAAACCTTACCCCTGTAACAGACTCACCTCAAGCAAACCGATTGCGTAGCACTGCCTGGCCGACTCTGGACTCCTCCCTGGAATCCCTGTCTACGCAGTAGAATTTTGTGAAGGTATGCAAGGACCTCTATGTCGTAACCCTGCAGATGTTGAGCAAGGGCACACCTTAAAGGAACGCAGTCGTCGCAGCGACTGCACTGGTGGAGAGGGCTCTCCGACAGCCCGGCAGCGGCCGGTTTGCCATCTTGAGATGGAAGCCTTTGACAAGGCCTTCCCACGGTTCACAAAATTGTGAATCATGCCAAGCAACGGTTTGATGGCCCACACCGTGACTGTCCTCGCCGATGACCGTCACTGCAACTTCCCTTGACTGACTGCCAGCCTCTCTTCCGAGGGTGACGCCATGCAAGCCACTGTGTTGAATCTAGCACAGAGGGACAGCACGTTCTGCAATGGCATTAAGCAGGACTTTTTTTTTTATTTGTTAATGTGTTATGCACCGGAGAACGCGGGCATAGTTTACAGAGAATCTCAGCTCTGTCAGTAATTGTACAGTCTCCTCTGTGTGCTTGTCAGACAGTTCCCGAGAGTGGGCGTGCATCAGCCAATCGTCCAGGTACGAGTATACATGTATGCCCTGCAGACGCAGATGGGCAACCACCGGGCCAGGCATTTTGTAAAGACTCTTGCGGTCGATTTCAAGCCGAATGGTAGGGCCTTGAACTGGTAGTGTTGGCCTTAAACCACGAAACTTAGGAACTTTTGATGTTTCCTGTGGATGGGGACATGGAAGCACACATCCTCTAGGTCCAACGACATCTAGAAATACCATTGCTACAGTTGACCGAGCACCTGCTGCAATGTGACCATCCTGAATTTTTCAGACTTCAGCTACTTGTTCAGATGGCTCTGGCCCAGGATGGGTCTCCAACCCAGTCTTCTTTTTTACAAGAAAGTTCTTTCTTACAAAAAAGTATCTGGAATAGACTACGGAGCCCTGGAGCCATTAGGGAACAAGCTCAATCGCTCCTTTCCGTAACATGGCTCGCACTCTTTCCAGGAGCTGAGTGATGTCAAGCTCCTGACGGGGAACCAGTGAAATACATGGGCACCTGCGCTGGAACGCCAAGGTGTGTCCCTGGGCGAGAGCAAACAGCACCCATCTGTCAGTGGTGATCTTCCACTCGCTGACGAACCTGGTCAGCCGGCCTCCCACCGGGGTGCAAGAATGGGGGCCTGACGTCTTGGCTGGTTCAGGCTTGCTTGGGCGCTGGCACCCTGCGGGCAACGCTGACCTCCACTACCGTAGGCCTGAAACCCACCCCTGTAGGCTTCCTGCATGGATGATCATGGAGGTTGCTTGTATGTAGAAAATCCCTTCGATGATCTATACCTGGAGGAGCGAAAAGACGAACGATGCTGCTATAGAGTGCCAAGGGAACGTGATGTCGCAGTATCTGTCTTTAAGGCTTGAAGGGATTTGTCGACCGCCTTCAAGATTAGATTTTCTCTGTCGAAGGGCATGTCCAGCACCTTCCCATGAACTTCCTGATGAACGTTCCTGGCCTTCAACCGTCCCTGCCGACGAAGGCAGACTCAATCTCCCATCTGCCGGAAACCTGAGTCAGCGATGTCGACTGCTACCGTAATGGCATGGTCCGACACCACCTCCCCTTCCTAAAAGAGGGCGAGAGCTTCCATTTTCTTGTCATCAGGGAGGAATTCCAGGATCGGGCACAGCTTGTACCAAAGCTCCCGGTTGTATTGGGCCAAGATAGCCCAAGCATATTAGCCGCATTGATCGTGGATGCAACTGTGGAAATGACTCTTCCTCATGGCGTGCCGACATCTTCTCGTTGTCCAGGGGAACTGATGATGAAGCTGGGTTAGCCAAACGTTTCCTTGCGGCAGCCGACACTACAGAGTCTGGCAACGGTTGTCACCTCACGCACTTGTGCGCGGTGTCCCACACCTTATATTTCTTCTCAAACCTGTCGTTTGGTTGGAGCCCTGCATGGGTTTTCATGAGGGCTAGGCCTTCCTCCCAAATGTCGACCAGAAAGGGTACCGCCATGATAGTCTTCCTCCTGGACTCTCGTTGCTGATACAAGTAGCACTCTTTCTTGGTTTCCTTGGCCACCAGCTGGAACAGCTCAAAGGCCCTGGAGATCATTGAGTGGAAAGATCCCACCTCGTCTGGTGGAGAGACTATGAAGGGGCGCCCAGGTGTGGTGATTTTGTCTGCTGGGAAGAAATCGGCGAACCATGGGACATGGCCTCATGACTGTTTGGAAGCGGCTGCGGCCGTGCCTGAAGGCAAAGAGGCAGTTCCCTGAGCGGCTTTTGCACTATGATTTCCCATGACCACCACGGGTATTTTTTCACTGTCCCCTTTGACTGGGGGCCCCTCTCATTCTACCAAAGGAGGAGTAGTAGTAACGAAAAGAACCTCCCCTCCATTGCTCTCGTCAGCCTTGCTGCTAAACAAATGTGCGCCATCAAAGGGCATGTTGAGAAGACGGGCCTGCACATCCGGAGCAAAACCAGACTTCCGCAACCACGCAAACCTGCGTAGAACGGTGCTCGCAGCCATGGATCGGCTAACACTGTTAGCCATATCCAAACCAGACTGAAGGGATTCGCACATGGCATCCTTGCCGTCTTGGACGACAGCAAGGAACCCATCCCTTTCTTCCCCCTCAGGAATATGCTCAGCCGCTAAAGAAACAGTTCCACAGAGTGTGTGAAAACCTTGCCAAGGCACAAGTGGAGTTGGCCGATTTCAAGGCCATGCTCCAAGCAGAAAGTACCTTTCCGGGCCCAATCATCGAAGCGCTTGACGTCCCTATCCGGAGGGATGGTAGGGTACGCCGCCTGCCTCGAGGAGGCCGTAGCTGCCTGAACCACCAAACTCTCGGGAGTGGGGTGAGTAGATAAATAGCTGGGGTCGCTAACGGAAGGGCAGTATTTCTTTGTCAAAGATTTATTAACAGCCGGAACAGATTCCGCGGACTGCCAAGCAGCTGCCACCCTTTTCTGCAAGGGGAGATGAAATGGTAAAACTGGGTCAGAGGACGGACCTTGATCTAAGATGTCCGTTTGATCATCCTGCACAAAGTCTTCAGGAGGACTGGACCAGCCCAGATACTCCGAGACCCTAGCCATAAGCCTCCGGTATGAAGACTCTGCATGAGCCCCATGCTCAGGCCTACCAAATTCCACTTCAGGAGAAGTGTCCAACCCACTGGCATCATGGAGGGTCTGCCTCAACTCCTCCAACTGACTGTCTCCAGAAAACATTGGAGCTTCATCAAGTTCACCAGGGTCCTCAAATTCAGACCTTTCTTCTTCTTCATATTTGTCAGCCAGAGGGAGTTAAAACCCAGGCCTTGTGACAGTAGAGGGCCTAGAGTCCAAAACTGGCCTCACAGACTTCGCATTAGCCTTCCGAGGAGGATCCACTACATCGGGGTACTCCAAAGGCAAATTTCAGAAAAAAATTCCAAAAGGCGCCGATAGCGCCGAAGGCTCCGACGCCGAGAGCGCCGAAGACTTCGGCGTCGACACAGGTGCCAACGGCGCCGTGGGCTGATACGACGGCAAAGCGTCGAGGTCCGGGGGACAGTTGAGGAATGTACCCTACCGACAGGACCCTTCAAGGATCGCTCGACTCAGTCAGTACTATATTTAGAGGAACCTTGAGTTTTAACCCGGGACATATAGCTCCCTCAAGAGGGGCCTCGAGCCGTGGCTTGGTGTAACAAGCACCTGAAACAGAGACCTCAGGGCGAACCCCGGTATCCAGAGCCACAGACTAACTGAGCTGAACCTTAGCACACAAATGGTGAACCTCAGAGCCACGTCCGGTTTTGGCAGGTCCTCTGAGGGACCCTCAGAGAACACTCTGGTGTACCTATTAGGCCCTTGAGGCACCTCAGGGGAATCCCTGGTAACAGAGCTACACCAGCCCCTCCAGGTCATGGAATGCTCTCACCGAGCAGGGCTGCTCATCGTCATCCTCATCCGCTTAAGGCTCATCCGAACGAGGCGGGAACAGAAGACTGGGCCTCCACACCTACCGCCCCAGGTTTTAAAAGAAAAACTGAACTGGAGCAGCCGGGGCTGGGGTGGAACAGGAGTGAAAAGGCACTTGAAATACGTCCTCATAGGGTCCGAGTGCATGAGCATCTGAAACTTCTCAAAGAAACTCACCCTCAGCCGAGGGCTTAGGTGTTGAAGAGGAAGAAACCACTCGTAAGGGACCTACCCCCCCCGAACACAAGAAGGGTGGTTGCCAGGAGGGTCCACCACCGGCCGGGTCCACACAGATCAGTGGAGCAGGAGGGAGCGAGACAGTATAAGGCAGCAGAGCCCATGCGCGCCAGTCAAAAGGGCGGGACGGGTTACTATTTCCGAAAGGAATGCTCCCAGCACCAGACATTGCGAACGTAGGTGTAAGGGAGGTATCCAGAATGACCACCGTAGGCCAGGCAGGTTGGGCCACCATTTTGTCACCACCTGAAGAGAACTGCATCACATGCGTAGCTGAGACAATTGCCTCCTCAGGAGAGTCAGGGGACTTAACACTTTTGCCTTACAAGGATCCTCCGCAGAGCTGGTACTTGGTGGTCTCGGATGTTAAATTGACATTTTCGAACCAGTCTCAAAATTAGCCTCCAACGGAGGAACCTCAAACAAGCCGGTACCAGAGGGAATGCGGTCCATGACTCCCATCTCTGCGCCCCCTCCACAGAACCAGTACCACCACGACCATGAGCGTGGGACAGTTGAAGACAATACCTCACTGACAAGACCCTCTGATCAGATCTGTTGATATAGACTTTATCCTCCACAAGAGGAGCCCCAGGTTTCAACCTAGTACGTAAAGCTCCCTTAAAAGGGGCCTCGAGTCTGAAACCTCAGTACAGACTTTAGCCTCCACAAGAGGAACCTCAGGTTTCAACATGGTTCCAGCGGGGAAAGCTCCAGAAACAGAAACCTCAGGGTGAACCCTGGTATCCCAGCACCCAGCCGAACTGGGCTAAACTTTAGCACCGTGATGGTGAACCTCGGAACAATGTCCGGTACTGGCAGGTCCGTCAGGAACCACTGAGGAATCTCCGGTACGCCTGTTAGGCCCTTGGGGCACCTCAGGGGAAAACCTGGTGACAGAGCTACAAGAAAGGCCCTTAAACTCCCTCACGGGGTCGGAGTGCATAAGTCTCTGAAACTTCCCAAAAAAGGCATCTTCTGATGAAGATTTAGACACTCGAGTGGGCAGAGGCCGCTCTTAAGGGGCATACCCCCACAAACGTAATAAGGAAGGCTGCCAGGAAGTGAGACCGTAAGCGGTAGTGGCATCCGAGCACATCAGTCATAAGAAGGGCTGGAACAGATTTGCACTGACCCGGTGAAACGGTTGTTCAACAAAAAGAAGGTTGCCAGCACCCGTCGTCGATAGCGTGGGTGTAAGGAAAGAATCCAAAATGCCCGCCATAGACCACGAGGGAAGGCCCGCCATTTTGACCACACCTGAAAAGAACTGCATCACATGTGTGGATGAGGCAGGTATCTCCACAGGATTGTCAAGGGACTTGATCGAAACTTTAGCTTTGACACAAGGATCCTCGGCAGAGCCGGTACTGTGGGGCCTCAGTTTACTGGACATCCTGAAGGGGCCCCTTGAATTAGCCTCCAAGAGAGGAACCTCGGCAAAGCCGGTAAGAGGACATACAATCAGCGACCTCTCCCTGTGCCCCCTCAACAGAACCGGTATCACCGCGAGCGCAGGAATGTTGAGGAATCCACCTCACAGACAAGACTTTAACGGGTCTCTCATTTCTGTTGGTACACACCGTAGCCTCAATGAGAGGAACCTCACAACAGAGTCTGGTCTGTATAGCTCCCCCAAGAGGGGCCTCATACTGTGGTTCGGTACAGAAAGCCTCAAAGGAGGCCTCAGGGCACACCCCGGTTTCTGTATCAGAAGCTCCAGACAAGGAGACCTCGGAGCGAACTCCGGTACCCAAAGCCTCACCACAACTGAGCTGGCCATTAGCATCCCGATTGGTGAACCTCGGATCGTAATCCGGTGTCGGCAGGCCCCTCGCGGGAACCCTCAGAGAAAACCCTGGTACGCCTATTAGGCCCGCCAGGCACCTCAGGGGAAACCCTGGTAGCAGAGCACTTGAAGCCCCTCCCGGACCTGGATGACCCCGGGAAGGAGTCCCCCCCCGGTCGGGGTGGCCTACAAAGTAAGGAATTTACCCAGCGTCTCTTCTTTTCATCGATGAAGAGTTGAAAATGCGGTGGTGGAACTCGCTGGAACACCTCCTCCCACAGACAAAGAAGATGCTGAAGTGCCCAGACCGAAAGGGAGTTGCAGTAGAAACAAGAGTCCCAACGGTGATCCGGTCCTAGACACACCAAACAAAGAATGGGGATCCGCCCTAGCGAAGCGACGTTCGCAAGAGGAACAAGAGACAAATTCCAAATGATCCGGCATAGACGGAGGACTACGCGACCTCAGAACCGGAGCAGGAGAGAAGGACAATGGGAAAGAAAATATGTCTTCCCGGTGATGCAAGTGCGTCCAGCCCCGACCACGTGGAGAAATGGACTAAAGGGCGATGCGTGGGGCAGAGTTACGGCCACGTGCGGTACCCCACGTTAATAGAGAAGGACACATTTTTCAATTTGATGCTTTTTTACCAAAATGCTCGGGTACCGTCCCACTGAATGGAATGTCCCAAAAGTATGGAGGAAAGGGGAAGGGACATAGGAGTATGGTAAATACAGGAGTCTGGAATAATGGAAAGGGAGCTGTCATGCTACAGCAGGGCATGGGTGGTTACTTTGCAGGAAGAGGGGAGAGTAGTTTTTATCCCAGAGGAGGAAGAGGATTTGTTCACATAGGGAGAGGATTTGGGTTTGGTGGGGGACAGCCCTGCTTCGGAGGAGCTGGGGGAACTGGAGCAATATGTTGGACATGTGGGAAAGTAGGACACATTTCACGAGTGTGTAGAAGTAGAGGAGCAATGAAGCAAGGTGCAATGCAGAATGGGCCAAGAGGGATGGGGGCTGGCATATCCAGAACCATATGGTGCACCACTGCAAAACTGAGTACTATGACTACACACAATATTCACCAGATCAGAGACCAGCACAGCAGGTGCAGCAACCCCAAGAGCCAAGAATACAGCCACAGATTGTGCCAAAACAACCACAGCAGACATTGACACAGCAACCCCAGAGTGCAGTGCAATCACAGCAAGCAGTGACAGAGTGGGGTACCCATATTCTGTTACAGACACCACGGATAGGAGGAGTGACAGTGGTTGGGGGAACCCTTTTAGAGGGACAGGACTGAACATGTATCCCTAATAGGACAGCCCACAGAATAGCTTGATGTGCCCTAGCCTATCAGTAACCATAGCCCCTGAACAGGAAACGAGGGTGGAGGTACCTAGAGGCAACCAGAATCTTTCCTTCTTAGTTGACACTGCGGCAGCAAAGTCCTGTGTCAGAGAGGGCAGATTTCTGATGTCAGGAATATTCACGGACACTCTAGGCTTTTCCGGGACTACAAATATGGTTCCTTTCACTAACAGTTTGCAGGGACAGTATGAGATCAGACGGTAGCTATCCCATTCCTGTATTCCAGGAAGACACCTGTTGACATATTGGGAAGAGATCTTCTGGCCAAATTGAATATGTCAATATCCTTCACAGAGGACAGCATAATATGCTCTACACCAGGCATATATTTCCAGACAGTAAAGAATACATACAAGCCTTTCATGGGCAGAAAGTACAGAGGGGAGTACCAATGGATCCTGAAGTATTTTTCTATGGAGTACAAGTGATTTTAGCATGGCTTCCCCACATTGCGGGGCAGTTATTGAGACTACCCACATACTTTTTATTCAGAACTCAGATACCCACAGATGTAACTGAAGGGGAACTGGTTACAATTGAGCTAGAGATGGCTGTAGTGAGGGAGGGTAGACTGATTTTACACTGCATTGATGAGGAATGGGTTAGTTGGCACACAGTAATAGCACTTGACGAATCACACAGACTGACCCAGTTGGCAGCCAAGTTGTTGGACTACAGTAACTGATGAGGTATTGTGAGAGATAAATATAACATGTCAAGAGTATACAGAGGTGCCACAACAAATAATGCTAGCTAAGAAAGTACCACCATTTATGGAATAAGATTTGGCAAGGGAACCTAGCACACTATGGACGACCAGTCCATATGATGTGGGGTTGTTAAAAGGAATTGGAGCAGTAAAAATAAAATTAAAGAAAGGGGCAATTCAACCTCGAGTAAAACAGTATCCAATGTCCAAAGAAGCAAATGAGGGTATTTATGAAACAATAAATGTGCTCATGAAGCCGGGAGTAATAGTGCCATCAGTCTCTCCTTGCAACACTGCGGTATACCCGGTAATAAAATCTCAGGGAGGGTCTTGGAGATTCATACAAGATTTACGCCCTTTGATTAACATTGTTGAGCCTGAATATCCAGTGGTGCCTAATCCTGCCACGGTATTGTGAAATATACCTCCCACAGCCACACATTCAACAGTGATTGATACCCCGTCATGAAGATTTGCAGTGTTTGACCGCATTCACCTATAGAGGAGTAAGACAGGAATATTGTCGTCTCCCACAGGGGTACTGTGAATCCCCCAGTTCGTTTAACAGGGTGTTGCAGATGGATTTGGGAAACATACAGACTCCCAGTGATGACATAATATGTAGAGTACTTGCTTGTATGCAACGACTGTCGGGAACAGTGCAGAAATGACTTGGTGCAGCTACTGACATTGCTAGCTGAGAAAGGGTACAAAGTTGACAAACAGAAAATGCAATATTGCCAGGAAGAAGTACTTTATTTGGGCCAAATAATATCCAAAGAAGGGAGAAGGGGGACACCTGAATGCCTCTGCTCTTTTAGGTGTCACCCTTCTCCCTTCTTTGGAGATTATTTTACCCAAATAAAGTACTTCTTCCTGGCAATATTGCATTTTCTGTTTGTCAACTTTGTACCCATCAGTAATACACCTCACCCAAACACAGTGAAGGAGTTGCAACAGTTCTAGGGATTATGCAATTATTGCAGAGTATGGGTATTTGACTACAGCTCATACATCAGACCACAGCTAGAAGGGTTAAAGGGAGCACAAAAAAACAAGGCTCCCATACAATGGACAAGAGAAATGTGCAGCACATTTGATTAACTAAAAGGCCATAAATACAGCACCTGTGTTAAGAATCCCAGATTACAAAGCAACATTCTTTATTTTCTCCCATTGCAATAGAGTAGACTTCAATGGGACATAACCTTTTGGCATATTACAGCAGGTTGTTAGACCCAATAATGAAAGGGCATTAGCCAGGTGAACAAGCTTTGGTTGCAGCAGCATTTGCAGTTAAGAAATCATCCACTGTGACGATGGGGTGTTCGGTAACATTATACGTGCAATATGTGCTTTTTGCAATATTTGAGAAGCATACAAGCACATTGATTACACAGAGGGCCTCAGGATAGGAGGTCATTCTAACAAATCCACCTATTAAAATGGTTAGATGCCATGTGGTAAATCAAACAATAAATAGCAGATCCAGTTCAGTAAGATGATTATGTCCATGAATGCACAACATACACAGATTATTATGAGATACTCTGTGCCAAGGAGGTGGCAAAAGTGTTTGTTGATGGCAGTTCAACAATAGACACCACATTCAGGGACAAAAGAGAAAGAAAAATTGAGAGTTTGAGACTGTTGAAATCATAGGACTACCTGCACAATTTTCAGCACAAGCAGCAGAATTAGTGGCAATGATTATGGCACTAGAGACATGAAGATGAAGAAGTTATGGTGTACTCCGATTCCGCCTATATGACGTACAGTGTGCATTCAGGACTGTCGCGGTGGACAAGGAGGGATTTCCTGCGCGCTGACGGTACACCCTTGCAGCATGCTGCACTGTTAGAAAAACTGATTTCTGCATTATCCAAACCATCAGAGGTCGCTTAGCACATACCAGAGGCTCAGATTTAATTTCCTGCGGAAACGCAGCAGCAGATACAGAGGCCAAACGGGCACCGTATTTGCCATACACAGTGGAGGTACCAAAATGCATGCAATCACATGCAAAAATTATTGTAGTGACAAAGTTACAATGTACTGCAAATAGCACAGTTAATAGAGATACTAGGACAGGCATTACCAGCAGAACAGTAGTTGTGAGAAAAGAGGCTGTTCATTGTGCACCGCGCATCTTCGGTGGCGACAGGGAAGCACAGGAAAGCCTGTAATGCCACTAGAATTACTCAAAGTAGCATTACAACAGTTGCACTACCCAGCACCTATTTCCAAAGAGTGTACTGCAGTGCATTTTTCCAGTAGTGGTTTGTGCCCACCCTGCACGAACACGTGACAAACTTTATCATCAATTGTGCAACTTGTCAGAAATATACAGTAGCCTATATACTTAGGACCCCGAGAGAAACAATACTCCGCCCATCTGGCCCAGACACCTGAATGCGGATTATATTGATATGGCCCAAACGTGCAGAGGGTACAAATATGTAATTGTGGTTGTGTGCCCCTTTTCCAGATGGCTAGAAGCAGGACCATGCACCCACCAAGATGCCATGTAAGTAGCGAAATTTGTTGCACCCAAAGTGTAACCCCAATGGGGAGTGTTTGAGGTGCTGAGATCTGATAAAAATCCTCATTTTGCAAATGAGCTCTTTGCAAAACAACATCCCTATTAGGCATCGGGCATAAACTCTGTGCGGCCTACCACCCACAAGCAAATGGCATTGTGGAGCGCCTAATTAGCCTCCTGAAAGACAACATAGCAAGATTGCTTGACACACTGCATAAGGACTAGATGTATTGCCTTCCGCTGGCTCTCTTTGCCCTACACAATCAGCCATGCTCCGACCATCACCTGACTCCTATTGAGTTGGTGACAGGTCACAGGATGAATGTGCCCATTACCCCGCCCACGCACTCAGAGTCAGATGCCAAAAACACTGCGTCTGTATTAGGAAATGAGTTACATGACTATTTGATGTACATGACTAAATCTCTTTCATTTCTCGACAGGAAAAGAAAAGGCAGGGAGGTATCGCAAAAGGCACAGAAGACTAGACAGATTTGGACACTGCCAAAGTTATTTCACCTCTCCAACTGTTCCCTGGGGACCTTGTGATGTGCCGCAACCATGTGCGATAGTGGCACCACCCAAGGTTCACGGGTCCCCATGTTGTGACTTGTACCCCCTACATCAGTAAAATTGCAGGATAAGGCAGCGTGGGTCCACTTTGCCGATATAAAGCCATACAAGAGTGCTGCGTCCCTGCCCAAATAACAGGATCCCTAAGGGAGAAGAGAACAAAACCAGACCCAGGACAAGAGCTCAAGTGCATGCTGAGAAAAGATAAAAGTATTAAGGAAATTGAGAATACAGAAGATATAAATCACATTGCACCACTTTAGGAACACTGATGCAGAACTATCACTGGAACAGTAAGACAGGAAATTATGTTGAAGACTTTTTGAATACATAATGTTGGGAAGAAACCAGAGTCCTCGCGAACCACCAAGCACTTAGAGTTAGGCAAGACCTCTTTAAGGTGCTATAATGGACTAGGGGGGAGGAGGGGCACTGGGAAGGCTCTCTCATGCAAACATACTCACATACACAGACATAGGCAAGCACCCAAGAAGGTAGTTCTCATCTAAATATAAGGCGCAATTAACTATCAGTTGGATAGATTTGTAATGTCAGATCCTAGGCATTGTAAAATCTTTGTGCTATATGAGTCAAGAACTCCCCCTCCTCAGAAGGAATGCAGACTGTGGGATCTGCAAATTGACCATAGGCATTTATGCAGTGTGCGTCACTTTGGCCAGCACATGTTCTGTGCGACAAAATGCACAATGGGACAAATTAGAGTAAAAGGTGGAGGAGACAATAGGAACCAGATAAAATATGAGCAGAATAAGTGGAACATGGAGAGAATGACTGGAAAATGTTTGTACACATACAAATATTTCGTTTTCCCTTGGGCTAGGCCTCAATGTTTGTAAAAGCCTGCAGAGCTGCAGCGTGTTTTTTCAGAGTAGGAAAGCATGAGCTACAGTGTATTCTTGAAGAGCTAGCAAAATGTAGATTTTGCCCTGACAAAACCACTCACAACGAAGAAAGAAGGCTTTGGAGCATCCCTATTACGAAAAAAGGACAGATTGGGATGAAGCCATGATCCATATCCAGTAACCCCACCAAAGCAAGCCAGGCCCATATAAACCCCTGCATCAAACCACGCTGGTAGGAACGAACGGAAGAGGGACAGGAGAAGACCATTCAGGCAGGAGAGTCCATTGCTACAATCCTCATCCATTGGGATCATCTGAGGGAGCAGGAGCTTCTCCGACTGCAGGAGCAGTTTCCCTGCCTAGAATCAAGGTAGGACCCAGGGCCCATGCTGCACAAATCTGCGACTAGCTGCTGCCATAACATCTAATTTGCGGCAGATTTGCCAAACTTGAACAAATTATTCAGCCCGCCGTCCTACAGCTCGATTAACTGCATTTACCAGAGTTTCGACATTATTTGCTCATAATTCTTTGAGCCCCCGTTGCAGCCCACAAGGGGTAGCTGCTCTAAGATGGCCGCCTGTTTTTCTTCTTTGTAGCCTGGCTACACAACTTCATCCAAGACCCGTCTTGGGTCCCATTGGCTACTAAAATCTACTTTAAGCCAATCCTGTGCCGGCAGGCACTGAGCTGGCCTACCCACGAAGGCACACACACTAAGGAACTTCGCCTGTCCCGAGCCTGTCCAGAGGGGACAGAGGCCAGGAAGTCTGCCTATCCATGCAAATCAATGCTGTGCTCTTATCCATCCAGCACGCGTGTTGCATCTGTCTGGTAAGCAGCCAGATAACTTCTCTGTTCGCTCGCATAAACAATAACCTGCAACTAGCATGCACTTTCCGTTCACATTATAATCTACGCTTAACGTTTCATCTGCCACTCTGCCCAATACTCTGACCCACATGATGCGAATGCACGGCTTCAGTCACTAACATTACTCTTCGTGCCGACCGATGCCGGATGTTTCCACAATGATAAAATTAGAGCAGTGTCCATCATTTCAGTTTATGTCTGCCTGCCATAATTGCATTTGATGTGTCTCTTTGCCTGTGCTCGCAACACAAACCAGCACCCTAAACTTAACTGCTCATCCGCTGGCGTTTAGAGGCTCAGTCAGATCTATTCTACTACCATCGACCCCTTATGCCCTCGGATGACCGTGAGAGCCACCTGCAACTTTGTTGGCCATTCTAAAGCCTTTACAGTGATTTTGTACTCTGTTTTTGCCAGAATCCCCTACCAGGCTCTCAACTTTAAAATTGCTCTATCTCACAGCCCACCCTACATGTGCAAACATAATAATTGACTCGCTGCATATTTATGTTACTGCGCTCAGCCAAATGTAGCAATACCTGCCGCGACCTAGCCATCACCTGAGCTTGTCACAAGTCGCCTTTAACCAGTACCTTTGCAGTAACGCACGCGACTACAGACTTTAATCTCCACCGATACTGTACAAGCATTACTAACCTGATTGTGAATTTGTTGCTCTATGTAGCCTATCACTGTGCCACGCCTTACTTTGCTATTTGGTTTGCATTGCACTGTGCCCTATATGCCTCATCTGTGCTGCTCAATCCTAATGTTGCAATGGTGCCTAACTGCTTCACCTGCTCTGCCTCTTTCAGTGTGCTATTGAGATAATATCCCTATGGGATACTATTGAGACTTAGCCTAAGTGCCTTAATTTTGCCCTACATGCACTGAGCACTGGCTCAATCTCCTTGTGTCATTAAGACTTGGGCCAGGTGCCCAAACTGTGTCACATGTTCTGCCTCTTCTAGTGTGCTATTAAGATGATATTGTTATTGACTGTTACTGAGACCTAGTCTAGGTGCCTAATTTGCTTTACTTGTATTGCCACACATGCCCTGTGTTCCTGAGACTTAGCCCAGGTACCCAATCTTGCATTACATGTACTGCCTTAAACTCCTTGTGTTAATAAGCCTTGGCCCAGGTGCCCAAACTGTTTTGTATGTACGGCCTATTACTACTGCATAACATTAAGTCTTCACCCAGGTGACCCAAATGTACTGCCTATCTTGCAACTCTATCTAGCCTAAGTGTGCCCACATGTACTGCACTACTTCTACCACTTAATCAGGAAAATGTTAAGCCTAATAACATTGTTATACATATTGACGGTCACCCCATTCATAGGTACTAGCCTGTCTAAACTGACCAAGTCAGCTATGAATAATGCCACCACCGTCTCACTCAAGCACACTAGTGCCCTAGGGACAACAACCCATGTTATCTCTACCATGCGCCACGTCTAGTAGAAACATCAGACTCCGTGCCAGATTAATAAAATTGCATGAACCCCTCAGAAGAGCTCTACCTCATATCAATCCCAACTCGAAATATCAGCATACTATGCAAGTTAGTCATACTAAGCTATCACTGCCACCCTGCGCACCTAATATAGAGGCCCTCTTAACCAACAACAAGTGCAAGCTAACTCATCCCATCACAGCCAAGCCACTCCAAACAAAAGTTGCAACTGAGACCCCACCCACCCCCATCAAAGGAGCACTTCTCAACGAGAGAACGCTCGTCGCCCATGCCCTGGACATAGCTGATCTAATCTCAGAAGGTAACCTTGACTTCCTTGCGATTACAGTACATTTTCTACTCAAAATACTGGACAAAGCTGCTTATAATCAGATTCAAAAACACTTAGACCTGCATAAACTCTTAGGAGATGGACAATCTGGCTTCCGCCCCTTACACAAACTGAAACTGCCTTAATAGATTTAAAATCCCAAATTGATGAGTTGAGAGACGAAGCGAAGACAGTACTTTGGCTACTCCTTGATCTCTCAGCAGCTTTTGATATAGTGGACCATAAGGTCCTCTGCAGACATTTGGATTCTGCTGCTCACATCTCCCATGAGGCCATCAGATGGATGGAGTCATTCCTGAGCGAGAGAACCATGAGAGTATTCTCTCCATCAACAGCCGCTGACCCTACCCCCATCCTGTGCGGTGTTCCTCAAGGATCTTGTGTCTCCCCAACACTATATAACATCTTCACCAAGCCCCTGTTCGATGATTTGGATCATCTGGGTATCACCTACACTAACTATGCAGATGATACACAGATCCTCCTCCAGCTTTCTGGGGATCACAGCAAGGACACGGAAATTTATCTCATCATCCAGGCATAGATGGCCACACATGGCCTCTGCCTGAACGATAAGACTGAGTTATTACTCCTGGGCACTCATACCAACATTAAAAAACTAGGCCAGGAATTTTCCTCATTTAATATTGACGGGAATATCATACAAGTTTCCAAGGAAGTAAAAACCCTTGGTTTCTACGTTGATTCCACTTTGTCATTTGATAAACAGTTAAAGTCCTTGGCCTCTACAACGGCCTACACTTGCAAGCTCATAAGAGCCGGTAAGCCATTCCTCTCCAATGCTCCAATGACAGTTGCATGATCCTGGCTAGAGCCTGAATACTCTCTAGAATAGACTACTGTAATGTCCTATACAGTGGTGCTAATAAAACTACCACCCGGAGACTACAAATATTACAAAACAACGCCTTGAGAGCAGCACTCGGCATAAACAAAAGAACCCATATCTCCTCCATCAGACGCTAATATAATTGGCTATGTACTGATAACAAAATACAGCTAAAGATGCTATCTTTGACCCACAAAGCTCTAAACAATGCTGCCCCTAGTTACCTTACAAATAAACTCCACAGGAAAATCTCTATCAGACCATCCAGAGCCAGCAACGCTAACTGCCTGGTAATACCTAGATACAGGCTCTCCATAATCGGGGGAAATAGCTTCCCAGTGAAGGCAGCCAAAACCTGGAACCTACTGCCACAAGACCTGAGAGTTGATGAACCCTACCCACACTTCAGTAAAAGTAAACATATCATCTCCACTGACTTCTAGTCGCTCCCCAACCACACTTGCCCTGGAGTCATTGCTTAAATGACTATGTGCAACCTAATTCAGGGTAATACTAAGACTGTATATATCCAGCGCAATGTCTGTTTAATTGCACTTTTCTGTATATTTTTTGTATCTATGTTAGATTTATATATGTATACTGGATCTTGAATAACTGTTTTATTCTGTAACTTGTAAGCTTTGTATTCTTCTTATCTTTGCGCCCTGTTGCCCACGGGTTTGGTGCGTATAAAAAGTGAATAAACAAACATTTTGTAAGATTAAATGTGTTATGCTTACAAGATCGCCGTTTTGTCTCATTTGCCTAGAGAGGTGTATTTATTCTGGTGTGAGCGTAGTTAGGAACACCCTTACAATCACCACACAGTATTTCTGTTGATGCCGAGGACTATTTTTCACAAGAACATACATCTATAACAGACTTTTTTCTACTTTTCCATCTTTACATTTTTGTTGGGAATATCTTCCACATTTTTATATTTTTGTTTTTTATCAGCACTTTTTTATATTTTTCAATGAACCATTTAATAGTGGAAAGGTTTGAAAATAAATCAAATCTTGTTTATTATTGTCATTATATGTGGTTGTAAATGGTTTTGAAAAAAGGTATATACAGCTCGCCTCACCTACAATTGAAAAAAAATAACCTACTATTGCCCGGTACTAAGTAAACCGTACGAATGTTTTCATATCCCTATGTTCCTGATCATAATACCTCGATCAATATGCTGCAGGACATATCTACATACGATAAGCATTATGGCTATTGCGGTCCTTCGGTTTTCCTTTCTCTTTTGTTGTTTTTATTTCTTATTTTATCTCACACTGCACTGAACTGATAAGATAAATGTGTCCCTACAGCATTATGTTGGTGAAGAAGTTAAAAAACAAGTGGATTTCCAGTTAGAGCAGGAAATGGTATTCCGCCCAGTTGTGGAGATAGTAAGGGCTGGGAGAAGTATTGCAGATGATGAAAATGATATGAGAAGGTATTTTGACAATTCCATAAATATTGAACGAAACTCACAGTATAGGTCAAGGAGAAGTGGGAAGAGAGAGATCAAGGGAAAGCCGCTTTGTTTGCTCACCTATTCCCTATGCCATGACAGCCTCACCAGTATTTATACCTCAAAAAGTACCCGAATACAGTGCTTGGTACATCTCGCAGTATGCCAGTCTAGGGGACAATTTCAGGGACAATCTGCCATGAAGTATCTCACAGGATCAGAATTCCCATACGTAGACAACTATGTAAAAGAGGCAAACATGGAGAGTATAAGAATGAAAAATAAGGTGCTCAAGTACATACTATCAAGTCCAAAAAGAGGAGATGTTGAAGTAGTGGATCACCAAATATTAAGGTGTACAGATGTCCAGTTTAATACAATACCTCATTGTTACCGACATACCACAATTGCAAATAAAAAGGAAAGTATATTCCTGAGGAGGATGGGTTGATGGAATAATGGGATGCAAAGCAGAGACAGTATGGACTGCACCAATAGAAGTGATTAAAAAAATGCACAGTGTGCCGTGAGGAATGGAAAGAAACTGCAAAATATTTACATGAGTGGAAGATTAAGCAGGACCACTACCCATAATCAAACTACAAGCACCAACATTATGCTTTAGAAATAATGGTTCAGTAAAGCTTGGTGACAAGGAAGGGTGCAAAAGCATTATGGATTTACCAGGTATGAAAGTTGGCACAGTTGTACTAATGGACCATTACTGGGCCTGTGGTACAGGAGCTTATATGCAGCTTCCACCCAACTGGGGAGGCATATGTACAATAGTGATACTAAATGCACGGCACAGGCAATACCACAAAGGGAGGTGGACATTGGGACTTTTCCTTCAATGGCACACAACAGAAAGAAAAGATCCCTAGGTCTAAAACACACAAAAATTACTTTTTCCGAAGAAGCCAATGCTGCATTCGATGAAATCCCAGAGTCATAAGTTGTTTGGTATAACAACAACATTCTTCACATCCTTTCTAATTCCTGGCCTACAAGCAGCAGCAAATGCACATTGGATCCAGATAACTAGGTGGGAACTGTTGCAAACTATTAATACCGCAATAAAATGCTTTATTGCCATCAAGGAGGAGTTGAGAGCTATTGACGAAAATCGTTTTGCAAAGAGGCAAACAGGCTTTGTTCAACAAGTACGGACGGAAGGAAATCTCTTCCTTTTAAACTTGATAAAACAAGAAGCCATGATGCCAAAAACAACCATATGGATGACGTTTGTAGATCTCCAATTGGCTTTTGACACCATAAATAGCCAGCTCCTCTGGAACAAACTTGAAAAATGGAACTGCCCAGACCACATCTTGCAGCCGATCAAACTTTTATACTCTGAAACCAAAATACAAGTGAGATTGATCAATAACGGTATCCATACAGTCGAGATCGAAACATCGAACAGCCTTAAACAAGGCTGTCCACTGGCGGCCACATTGTTCAACATGTTTACAGCAGAGATTGAGCAAGAAATGAGCGCTCCAACAACCAATCCACCAAAAATAAACTCAACACTGTTGCCCATAATGATGTATGCTGATATTCTACTTTTAGACAAAACCCCACGCGGTCTACAACTCAGCATGGAACTGTTGACAAAATACATGGATAATAACAAGCTCAAAATAAACATCAAGAAAACTAAAATCATGGCCACAACAAAGCTCAAATCCAAAGATCGGAGCCCAAACCTAAGGATAAATGGACACCAAATAAAAGTAGTGCAGTCCTTTAAGTATTTGGGGGATCACGATCAACCAAAACAAGGAAGAAACAGAACGAGCTGAGATGTTTCAAAAGAAAATCTATGCGCTTGCTAGACAAGGAGTCTTACTACATAAAAAGTATGGTAAATTTTCTTTTGTACCAATAACAACCTTCTACAGAAGCAAAGTTATCCCAGCACTAGCGTATGGAGCCAAAGCACTGATAAAACTGGATCCATCAATCTGGGCCAAACTAGAAGCCATATTTTGGAGGAAAATACTGAACCTACCACAAGCTTTCCAATTGCACGAATACGTTTCGAGCTGCCAATTAAATCTATAAAATCGATAGTGAGCTGGAAAAAACTGTGCCTATATCGAAAGATCATATCAAAGGAAAACATTTCAGCAATCGAAATAATGAGTGTAACACCCAATTCAACCTGTGCAAAAACTACACTAGAGTGCACCCCAAGAGCAGAAGAAATATCTGGAACAGGGAGACACATCAGCAGAGATGCTGTTATACAGGCCACAAAACACAAAGAAAAAAAATGGTTTGGAATGACTGGTTTAAGACCATTGCAGAGAAAAATACATACAAAGAAAATCTGAACTGTGATAAAGAAACAAGGGCTATCACACAATTACCGGCGTTTTGAAGCTTTTCCCCGATACAAGAATAAGATTGCTCTACGTGAGGCTCCGCCTCAACCTACTTCCCACTAGATTGAGACTGGCGGTAATCAAACAGCAAGATCAAGGAAAACAACAATGTAGGTTTTACGAACAGAAAGGAACGATAGAATCTCTACACCACATCATAATTACATGTCCGAAACTCCAGGAAGACGGAGCCCTATGTAGACCATATTTTAACATCAGCAAAGAGGCGCACACCTCAGAAGAGCGATGGGCACAAATACTGCTGGGGCAGGAAAAAAGCAGATATTCATCAGAACATTTTGGGGAAAATCATGAAATCAGCATCATCTTGAATCATCGTATAGGAACTTATGGATAGAAGAAAATCGGGATTTTGTGTTACTAAGAAGTAAAACTAAATGCAACAATGAAAGAAATGTTTAAGAAATGAAGTGTATGTATTAACTAAATCATTTTAATAAAAAAAAATGCAGAGCAAATGTGTCCTACAGAGGAAAATAACGTAACAAGCAGCTGCCATTTTAAAGTGCACCAGAAAAGCAGAAAATTGAGCTCTGCAGCTTTGAGAAAAAGCCCCAGTTAAGCATGCTTGAACAAATACATTTAATTCAAGGAAATGCTGTGGTAGCTGGACATCGCTTCTAACATGGAATGTTAAAACCCAATGCCTCGTAGGGGAGTGTTACATGCCGGAACAAGATACCATTGTGTGCATCGAGCCGTCAAGGTAAATTAGGTTACGATAACAGAGCAGACCATTTCAAGTCTATGGTACATACTGAAGATCCCTGGAAGTTCAAAAGTAGTTGGAAGATTAATGCCTCTACGATCAGCTAGGTGTGACAGAGGAACGCTATGCGACTAAAGACAACTAATTGCTGCGATGAAATCTTAACGGGGTGGAAGTAGCATGACTCACAAAATAGTTATTCATAAATGTCTCAAGTACATGAGGGCACGGTCACAGTTGCAAGAACAGGTCTTTGAGACTCAGCGACGTCATGGCAGAAGATAACATGGGCAGTTTAATTTCATTAAGAACAAGGTGATACGCTTGTCCTCTCTCCTCCCATCTACATAAAACATATCATCATGGAGCCAGTTCATGTAGAGTGTGACCACCCGTTAACCGATGAGCACATGTCTTTTTTTTCACCACAGAAGTAATTTAGGGCCTACCAATAATATTCAAGTATGAGAAGCACATTTTTATGGGATGGTTTATTGGTGGGATCTTAGATAAGGATTGTCCAATAACTAGCTGTGGACATATAGAATTATGTATGTAGCTTAGTAGAGCGAGCCAATGACCAGGAACAATTTCATAACTGACATCATATTGCCTTTGAAACCTTCTGTTTCTTGTTAACATGTGGAGAAATTCTTGAGTGAGCATGGTTTTTAATCTTGCTTTTCCCCCCCAGTCTATATTGCAAAAAAGCTGGGTTACCTTGCATTTGGAAAACCACAATAACTCTGTGTGGTCTTTTTTTTGACCTCTGGTTATCATATGCAGCGGGCTTCTCTTCACGGTTTCTTCGTCTGATATTTCTTCCGTGGTCAACAGACTAGTCCCAAAATCCTTACCTTTTAAGCAAGTTTTCCCATTCATGCACACCCTAGGCTGTCAATCACACAGTAGGGTGGCTGTCCTTTCAGGACAGCCAGCCGGCCAATCAGGACTAGTTTCGATCAGGCACACCTAGAGACAAAGGACAGGAGAGTTTCAGGACCCTCCCTCACATCCTGTCCTTCCAGACACACTGGAGCCAGGCTCGGGCTTCAGGGCTGTAGCCCGCCAAAGGCAAAAACACACAAAGAGCTTAAACCTGTCTCAAAGCACAGTAAAAACTGGGAAGGACCTCACAAACAGAAAATGGTGAAAAAAGAAGATAGGCATTTTGACAAAATGGACACCCATGGGTGCTGTACTGCAGCTGAGGGTTTAGCCTGTGGTAGAAAAACACAATGGTAGGAAAAATTAAACCACTGCCACCAACCATTTAAAAGTAGTGAGGGAAACAACGAAATGTTAAATGAGAAAGTAGGCTAGGGGCTACTAAGTAACCCCCCAGCACTCCACATAAGATGGTGTGTGCTGGACCTACAAAGAGAAAAGGCAAGACAGATACATTTCATCTTACTATTCTTGAGAACTGTAGTTCACCCAAGAAAAAGTATTTAAACCTTAAGAGAAATTCAAAGGACTGCTCAGTGACACTGCACTGAAGGTGTTTGTCACCATACAAAAAGCTGATGCCTATTTAGTTTGTCAGACTCCAAAAACAGTGAACACACAAAATCCAAATCAAGGGAAAACACATGAGGGAGTGAGAAAAAGATCCCACTCACTCAGGAGTTAAAATGAAAAAGCCCTAAATCCAGCAAAAGATCTGGGGGTTTCTAAGGTGGGTGGATTTTAGGACAAAAGAACAAGTTACTTACCAACTGTAACGTTCTTTCGACTGGGTGTTCTTCCCACATATTCCTTATCTTATGATTTTCGAATCCTGCCAGCTATGCTGCTTCGGAAAATAATGTTCTCGGCAGAGGGCGCTGTGAACGAGGTTGTGGCGTCGATGTCTGTCGATGGGCTCCGTATCGTGTCGACGTCACAATCAGTATAAATAGCTTGTGCCGCCCCCTTTGGCTTCAGTTCTGTATTCGAGGAACACCCAGGCGTGCCTCATGACTGATCGTTATACTTCCCTCTCATGAAGGGTCTAACGTAAACTGTACTGAGCGGTAGGATGGGAGGGGCGATGAGAAATACGTGTGAGGAACATCCAGTTGAAAGGACGTTGCAGTAAGTAACTTGTTCTTCAAATGGATTGTGTGCTCCCACGTATTCCTCATCTTATGATAGCCTCCCATAGCAGTGGTAATTTTGGAGGTGGGAGTACTCATTTTTCTCATGGACGGAATGAAGTACCGCCTTTGCTAATAAACCTTAATTGGAAGAAGAGGCATCTAGCAATAATGCTTGATGAAGGTATAAATTGATGCCCATGTTGCAGCTGAACAAATATCTGCTGCAGGGACTGCGCTCTTCAGAGCCTCAGAAGTAGCCATCCCCTAGTGGAATGGGCTCGAAGCCCATCCGGTGGGTCCTTTCACGCCAATCTGTAGCACTCAATTATAGCCAGAATGATCCAGCGGGATATAGTCTGTTTTGTCACTGCTAATCCCAATTTATGGCCCGTATAACCTATCATCCTGACGCAATTTTGAAATTCTTGAAATGTAAAAACGGAGAGCCCTTTTAGGGTCCAGTCTATGCAATCTCTCGTCTTCTTTGCCCAAATGAGGAGGATAGAATTTTGGTAATATGATTTTTTGTGACAAGTGAAAGTCAGAAACTACTTTAGGTAAGAAAGAGGGTTTAACCTTAAGAACCACTTTGTGCTTGTAAAAAGTAGTATATGGAGGTTTACATGAGAGAGCTTGTAGCTCACTAACCCTGCGGGCTGATTTTAAGGCCACAAGAAGGACAGTTTTTAATGTTAGAAGCCTCAAGGGATAGGCGTGCAGAGGCTCAAAAGGTATACAAGTTAGAAACTTAAGTACCAGATATAAATCCAAAGTAGGGACATGAAAGGGGACTGGAGGGTACACATTAGTAAGCCCTTTAATGAATAGAATTATTAATGGAATTTTGAAGTAAGCAACCTCTTCCGAGAATCGTTTGAAAATGGGCAGCGCAGCTAGATATTCTTTAACTGTCCCAATCTGGAGCCCGAGATTGGCTAGATGCAATAGGAAAGAAAGCACCATTGGGGTGCCACATTGAAAAGGGTCCACATCCTTATCTTTGCACCAGTAACTGAACTTGTTCCAACAACACCGGTACAAGGATTTTGTTGCCGACCATCTGGCCGAAAGCAAAATCTCCATTACGTCATCCGGAAGATCCCAATCCTTGTATCTCAACCGCGCAGAAATCATGCATGAAGGTTTAGTGTTTTGACCTCTGGATAGAGTACCCGACCTTCCTCTAACAAGAGAAGATCCTCTCTTTGCGGAAGACATATTGGAGCGCAGATGGACATGTCCAGAAGGTCTGGGTACCACGTCCTGCTGGCCCAATCCGGAGCAATTGGGATCATGGTTTTCCCGAACTTTCTCAACCTCCTGATTACATGAGGAATCACGGGTACTGGAGCAAAAGCGTACAGAAGTGGGAACTTCCAATCCACCACAAACACGTCTTCTAGAGCTCCTCTCGGATGCAATTCCCTTGAGCAGTACTGTTCGCACTTCCGGTGGACCGCGGTCGCAAACAGATCCACTTGAGGGGTTCCCAAAGTGCGAAGATCTCCAGAAGGACTTCCATGAGTGGGAACTAGCTCAGGGACACTGTGCTCCGCCTGCTCAGAGCATCTGCCGCCGTGTTCTGCTCTCCAGTTAGGTGAACTGCCGACAGAGATTCCTTCTCATATTGCCCAGAACCAGAGCTGCATTGCATCTCTGCACAGTGGTAGTGATCCTACGCCTCGTCTTTTGTTGAGGTAGTACATGGCCACTGTGTTGTCCGTCATTATCAGGACATTCTTTCCCTGTACAGAGGGCATGAAGGCCTTCAGCACTAGTCTGATTGCCCTCAGCTCCAAAAGGTTGATGTGTAATTTGTACTCCAATGGAGAACAACGACCGCTGATTGTCAGATCGTTGGTGTGGGCTCCCCACCCTGTAAGTGAGGCGTGCGTAACTACTGTTATGTATCGCCACGGTTGCCAAAAAGATTCTCTCTTGAGGATATTGTTGTTGCAAGCCCAACATAGTACATCCTGAGCAGCTGCACTCGGGACTTGCAGAAGATGGAACAAGTTACTTACCTGTAACTGTTCTCCAGCATGGGTCTGGCATGGATTCACATGCTCAAGAATATTCCCCGTCAGGCTGGGAATTCTCAGTAAAGCCATCTGGAAATGGAAGCCTTCGAGAGGGCCTTCCCTTGGTTCAAAGGTCCAAAGTTCACAAATAGCTGTGACGTCTTCCAAAGGGTCTTCGTGCGGTCCACGTAGAACTTCAGCGCTCTAGCCACATCCAGCGAGTGCAAAGTCCTCTCGGCCGGCGACGAAGGCGACGGGAAGAAAACAGGTAACACCAAGGGCTCGTTGAGATGGAAGTCCGACGGCACCTTGGGCATGGAGGAGGGGTGCGTCCTCAGCACTACCCTCGTCTCGTGGAATGTCAGGTATGGAGGTTTACAGGAGAGGGCCTGGATAACTCCCACTCGTCGTGCGGAGGTGATGGCCACAAGAAACACTGTCTTCCACAGTAGGAATTTCAACGGTGCCGAATGCAGAGGTTCCAATGGCGGTCCCATGAGCTTGCTCAGCACCACGTTGAGCTCCCACGCCGGGGCTGGAGCCTTCACCGGCGGGAATGACAGGAACAGTCCTTTCATGAACTCCATCAGGGGATGAGACCTCACAGATGCTCGCCCCGGAGTTCTGGTATAGAGGGAAACCGCTGCTAGATGGATTTTGATGGAGGCATGAGCTAGCCCCGTCTTGGCCAGCGACGGTACATACGGCAGCACTTGAGGGGCCGTAATCCGCAGAGGGTTAATCTTCTGTACACGGCACCAGACAGAGAACCTCTTCCATTTGTGTCCATAGCACTCGAGGGTCGAGGATGCCCTGGCCTTTGCAAGCACCTCCTTGCAGTCCGCCGGGATGTCATACCCTCCGAACTCTAGTGCTACAGGAACCAGGCCTGCAAGTTCAGCGACCCAGGGTCGCGGTGGAGGATGGTGCCTCCTCCTCTGGCGAGAAGATCCGCGTCTGTCGGCAGTTTGTTTGGGGGGAGGCTGACATGTCCAGAAGGTCTGGGAACCAGATCTGCTTTGGCCACGCCGGTGCAATGAGGATCATCCTGCACCGGGACTGTCTGAGTTGACCGATGAGTTGCAGCAGCAACGCCAACGGTGGGAACGCATACAGGTCGTCCCATGGGAATGAGAAGGCATCGCCCATGATCCCCGGCTGGGGAAACCTGCTGGCGAACCTCCGGCACTTGGCGTTTGTCGCCGTCGTGAATAGGTCAATCGGGGGATTGCCCCATCGTCGGAATAGGAGATCCACTTGATCCTACCGCAGCTCTCACTCGTGGCACGAGCACAGCTCCCTGAGTGAGTCGGCGATGGTGTTCTTTATTCCTGCCAGATGGAAGGGTACCAGAAACAATCCCTTGGGCGACAGCCCAGTGCCACAGATCCTGGGCTTCCTTGGATAGGGCTGGGGATCTGGTGCCTCCCTGCTTCCTGATGAAGAAAATCGGGTGTTGCTGTCGGTGAAGATCCTTACCACCGTGCCCTTGAGGGACGGAAGGAACGACCTGAGGGCCCAGAACACGGCTCGGAGCTCCAGGACATTGATGTGTAGTGACCTCTCCTCTGGGAGCCAAAGGCCTCTTGCGTGGAGATCTCCAGTGTGTGCTCCCCATCCCTCCAGTGAGGCGTCCGTTGTCACCGTTTCCTGATGTGCCGGGGTCTGGAAGTCCATGCCTGCTGCCAGATGTGCGCGGGTGCCCCACCACCGGATCACTTGGCGGAAAGTGTCGTTGAGTGAGATCTTGTCTTCGAAGCTGCCCGCCGCTTGCATCCAGCGGGCGTCGAGGAACTCCTGCAGTGGTTGCATCCGCTGTCTGCACAGGTGCACAAGGTAGATGTACAAGCAGGGACTTGATGGACCTCACCCTGGCCGCGTCCATGGTCATCAGCCGTTGTACCTTGCCCAGAATGGCCTTCGTCCTTTCCTCCAACGGAGAAGCCAATCGCGCCACTGTGTAGAGCCTGGCTCCCAGGAACAGGACGACTTGCGACGGTACCAAGTGGGATTTCACGAAGTTGATCGAGAATCCCAGATCCGTGAGCAGTTGAACGGTCTTCGCCGAGTGATCGGCGGCGAGTTCTCTTGACTTTGCTTGCATGAGCCAATTGTCGAGGTAGGGATACACGTGGATCCCCTGCTAGGCACTTGGTGAACACCCTGGGTGCCGACTGCAATCCGAAGGGAAGGGCCATGAACTGATAGTGTCGCCTTTGGCCCACAAATCGCAGGAATTTTTGATGTCCTTTTAGAATGGGGATGTGAAAGTAGGCATCCTCCAAGTCCAGCGACAATAGGAAATCATCTTCCTCCAGCTGTCCCAGCACGTGCTGGAGGGTGACCATCCGGAACTTCTGGGACTTTATGTACTTGTTTAGACAACGAAGGTCCAGGATGGGTCGCCAACCGCCGGTTTTCTTCCGTACGAGGAAGTATCGCTAGTACACTCCGGAGCCTCTTTGGGACGAGCTCGATGGCTCCTTTTTTAGCATCGCCCGTACCTCCAGCAGCAGTTGAGGGACGTGGTTTTCCTTCCTGGCCACAAGTGGAATACGGGGACACTTCTTTAGAAATTCCAGAGTGTGCCTGCGGGCCAGGTCATCCAGCACCCAACGGTCGGTGGAGATGGACTCCCACACGCTGACGAAATTCGCCAGCCGGCCTCCCACCGTGGAGTTCAGGTGGGGGGCCCGACCCTACGGCGGTTCAGTCCTGCTTGTCCACGGCCTTGCTACCTTGGCCTCCTGGGGGTACGACGAGGAGCCGCTGCATCATTTGGAGGCACCTTGCTTGCCTCCGGAGTTCTGAAAGGACGGCCGTCGTCGTTGAACAACACCCAAGGGCCGAGCCGTCTCCGTGTCCACCTTGATGGCCTGCAGTGACTCATCCACTGTCTTGCCAAACAGGTTGTTCCCGTCGAAGGGCATGTCCAGAGCCTGGTCTGCACGTCCTGGCAGAAATCGGTTGCCTTGAGCCAGCCGCGCCGAAGGCAAACGCTGTTGCCCATCTTCCTGTAGGATTTCCAGGGCCTCAGCCCTCTTGTTGTCCAGGAGGAAGTCCAGCAGGGGAGCGATCTTAAATCACAGCTCCCTGTCGTAGCGTGCCACAATCGTGAGGGCGTTGACCGCTTTAATCGTCGTCGCCGCGGACAAGATGACCCGCCGTCCCATGGCATCCAGTTTCTTCCCCTCGCCGTCCGGCGGGGAAGTCTAAGTTGAAGCCGTCGCCCCCGCCGCTGTCTTCTTGGCCGCCAGAGATGGACAAATCTGGGGATGGCTGCACCCTAAGGCACATGGGGGCGGAGTCCGGGACCCGGTACTACTTCTCGTGCCGGTCCCTCTTAGCAGGAGCCGTGAACGGGTTCTTCAGGAGCGTCAGCCCCTCGTCCCAAATGTTGTCCAGTAGAGGACCGTCTTCCTCTTGGCCTCAGGCCGTTGGTAGAGGAAACCTTCCTTCTGCTCTTCGGGGCAGAGCTGGAAGAGCTCAGATGCCCTGCTGATCATGGCGTGGAAGGAGCCAATTTCGTCGGCGGGGGGGCCCGAGCGGGTAGTGATGGAAGGTCCATCCCGCCGTCACCACTGTCGTCATCTGTCCCCGTCGTCGCCGTCTCCGTTCCCGTCTCATCCCTCGGAAAAGGAGAAGGAGGTGAAGGCTGGAAAGGAGGTGGGGGATGAGTTTTCCTCCGCTTGCTTGGTTGGCTTCACCGCCTCGCTTCCCCTCGGCTGTCTCCATCGGGATCGACCGGGACTTCTCCCGAAGCTTACCCGGGTTCTCAGATTTCCTCTTCCCCGAGTCGGAACGTTGGCTCGTGGTTGATTGCGTCGGTGATAATGAGCCCTGCCTGGCAGCCGGGGAGCCCGACCGATCGGAACTCCCGGTGCCCACGGACTCGCTGTGCTTTGCCTTTTGTTGGGCCCCCGTCGCCAGAGCACCCTAAAAAGGTCTTAGAAGACCGCTCTGACTTCTCACCTGCTGCCAGTTGGCGAGTCGAGTATAACGATCCCTCATTGTCCTTTCGGACATGTTCTTACAAAACGCACAGTCCTTCTCCACGTGAGATTTGTCGTCGTGAAGGCAGTAGAGGCACCGAGAGTGCTCATCCTCAAAGACGTTCTGTAGCCCGCATCCACGGAGCACCTGAACGGCTTGGATCCAACAGGCGTCATGCTTCCTTTGTCCTGGGCCATGACGACACAGGGTAGGCCTCAAAGATCTTCTGGAATCCTCTCAGAAGTGGAAACTCGAAGATGCCCTTGAGGGGCGTAGAAAGTTCCGAAAACGGGTCCCCGTTGATCAGAAGTAGAATCGATGGAGCTTGAGGCTCAATTAACCAAAAATAAGAGTAAACTCTTCGCAAAACGCAGTAAAAGCTCGAGAGCTAAAGCACGACGACTCCTAACACTTTTGCAGCCATCTTCAGATTGTTACCGCACGTTAGAGGAGAGCCTTAGGTAGAGGGCAGTCATTGGCTGGGGGCAGTATCACCCAGAGACCAGTGATTGGTTATTAGGAGAAAGACAATTCAGAAACGAAACTGAAACTGATTTTTTCTGTACTGAGGATCCAGCCTGGCGACAGGGAATATTCATGAGCATGTGAATCCATGCCAGACCCCATGCTGGAGAACCGACATACTCCCCGAGAATTGGGACCACTGAGTTCTGAGGGCCCATTGGAGAGATCTCATCCTCAGTCGAGCCTCTGGCACCAGAAAAATGCACGATGCCAGGAGGCTGAGCAACCTCAGAAAATCGAAGGCCGGCAGATGTTGGGCATTATGGAACTTTGTTACCATCTGCAGAATGTGGAGCGCTCTCACCTTGGAAGGCGAGTCTTTGCCCGAGGAAGTATCGTATCCAAGACTGCTCCGATAAACTGGAGCTTTCGGGATGGTATGTGTGAGACTTCTTGAAATTGAGTGAAGCCCAGTTTGTAAAGGACGTGACGGCTTGTTCGGGAGAACGTGCTCTGATCAACCAATCGTCCAGGCAAGGGTCGATGTGAATTCCCCCTCTCCTGAGACTTGCTGCCACAACCGCCATCAGTTTGGTGAAAACCCTCGGGCGGAGGTCAGCCCGAATGGCAGAACTCGAAACTGAAAGTGAGAACTGCAAACCTCAGGTACTTTCTGTGCTTGGGATGGATTGGCACATGAAAGTAAGCATCCTGAAGGTCCAATGATACCAACCAGTCTTGGAGTTAGAGAGCCTGAAAGATCTGAGAAAGGGTTACCATCCTGAAATTGTCCTTCCTGAGGAACTTGTTCAAGTTTATTAAGTCCAAGATGGGTCTCAATCCTCCGTCCTTTCTTTGGGATGAGAAAGAAAGGGGAGTACCAACCCTTGTTCCTCTACGCTACAGGTACATGTTCTATTGCACCTTTCTCTCGCAGGGTTCAAATTTCCTTCAACAGGAGCGGATCTGGAAATTTGACCGAGTTGGTTCCCGGTGGATGGTCCTGAGGCCTTTTTGGGAAGGGAAGGCAGTAACCTTGAGCTACTGTCTCCAGTGCCCAAGCATCTGAAGTAATGCCCCACCATTCTTTCAGATGCTGAGAGATTCTGCCTCCCACCAGGCGGCTGCAGGAGCAGCTGAGGGCAAAGATGCTGTTCCTGAGGCTGGTTTTGTACTTTTTCCTCATCCTCCACGAGCGACATTTCTTTTGCCTCTTTGTATGGCCTGTCCTCTTCCTCTACCAAAAGAGGAGTAGTACCGAAAAGAACGACCTCTCCAGGAAGATGAGCCTGAATAAGGTTTCTGAGGCTGTCGCATAGAGGCGCTAAGAGATTTAGCCGCCGCTTTTGAGGTCTGTAGTTTTTCTAAGCTTTCATCAGCTTTACTACCAAACAGCCTCAAGCCATCAAAAGACATGTTGAGTAGCCTGGCCTGCACGTCTGGTGCAAATCCCGACTTCCTCAACCACGCAAATCTGCATAACACTGTGCTTGCAGTCATGGATCTGCTGATACTATCAGCAGTATCCAGTCCAGACTGGAGACATTCTCCCATTGCCTCTTTTCCATCTTTGACAATATTCAGGAAGCCTTCCCTTTCCTCGCCTTGCGGAATATGTTCAAACGCTGCCAAAATGCAGTCCCCCAGGGTATGGGTAAACCTGGCCAGGGTACAGGTGACATTAGTTGACTTGAGAGCCATGCTACCCGAGGTAAAGACCTTACAGGCCCAAGCATCCACCTCTTATCCTCTCTATCCGCGGGGATAAATGGATAGGCTATTTGTCTTGACAAAGTTGCTGCCTGAATAACCAGACTTTGTGGAGTGGGGTGCCTATTTAAGTAATCAGGGTCAGAATTAGAAGTTCTGCACTTTTTTGGAAAATTACTGTTGACTGCAGCAACAGCATCAGGAACCTCCCAGTTTTTTTTTCCACTGTTCTCTGAAGTGCCCTCTGGAAGGGGAGAACTGGGTCCATCTGGAGGCCATGACCAAGTATATCAGTCTCATCATCCTGATCAAATGTGGGTGTGGCTCTACCCGAGCCCATGTATTCAACAACCCTATTCATTAGACTCCTGTACCCTGAATCTGCATGTTCTGCAGGGTCAGGTTTTGTAAACTCTAGCTCTGGTGATGTATCAATGCCACTAGCAGAGTGAAGGGTGTCACAGGTCTCATTTTAGATTCTGGATCGATTCATTCTTCTGGAACCTCTCTGGTACCATATTGTACTCCAAAACGAGAAACTTCTTCCTCAGAGACGCTTTCTTCAAATATAGAAGACATAGACTTAAAGAATCTCCTTTCCTGTACTTGAGTTTGGATCGAAGGAATCAAAGGAATCTTCGATGGTATCGAAGGAGTCTTCGAAGACACAGATGACGTCTTCGACAAAGACGAAGTCGAGGGCTTCAACGACTTATGTTTTTTAGTCGGTGTCGGGGAAACACTCGATTCTCCATGAATCTTCGACAATTTGATGTCTACTTGAGATTTTCGAGGTTCACCTTTACTACTGGATCTTTCCACAGTAGTTCCTGACTTCCCTGTGTCGTCCAACCGAGTGACTGGGGTCTGGCTCTTTTGAGGCTTCTTTGAGGGGATCGAAGCCACATACTCAAAGACCTTCCTCATCTTGCTTCTAAATTCATCCCATTTTCTTGGGGAATCCGACTTAGTCTGACATCTTACCAATTCGGTAGACGTATCAAAGGAAGAGGAGGGAGATCTAGGTCTCCTCTTTACCTTCTATGAATAGGAAGATGAAGAGCATCTCGATTTACTGCGTGATCGAGACCTCTTAGAATGTTTATGGCGATCTGATTCTTTGGAAACGCTCGATTTTATGCTTTTTTGACAAGGCCTTCGAGGAGACCTTGGAAGCTTCCCGCCCCACTGCCAGTTTACCTTTCCTCTCACGAAGGGCCTTCTCCATCATTGACTGACAGGGGCCACAGTCGCCGGTTCAATGGTCTGAACCTAGGCACCAAAGACAAACACAGTGAGGATCTGTAATCGACATTTTCGATCCACAGTCGATACATTTTTTGAACCCCGTCTTGGGTGCAGTAGGGATTGAAGAAGACATTTTCTGAAGAAAATGTCAAAGCGCGCCATTCTCGAGAGCGAAGCAAGAGCGAAGCAATCGGAAAAACGGAACTGAAGCCAACGGGCGTGGCACGAGCTATTTATATTGATGTGACGTCCACATGGTATGAAGCCCATCGAGGGACATTGACGCCACGACCTTGTGCACAGCGCACTCCGTTGAGAATTCTTTTTTCCGAAGCAACGAAGTTGGCAGGATACAAATATCATAAGTTGAGGAACACGTGGGAGGACACAATGCATCGAAATGAACATTCTCCCTAACAGTTCCTCGGGACTCCTGACCTCTTATACATCCCCTGTTCCAAGGTGTCTTGCTCTTTTCTCTTATTCCAATTCCCAGGTGCTTCGACCCGTTACTCCTTTCCCTGTTCTCTGTACCTCTTACACCCTTCCCTGTTACCTAGGTGCCTTGACATCGTACCCAGTGCCCATTTGCCCAGGATTCTTGTCATCTGGCCCAGTTGCACCTGCCCTGATGTTCCCCATGTATCCTGCTCTTGCACCTTATTGCTTCCCCGGTAGCTTGTAATTTTCCCATTTGCGTCCCCATGAACCGTTGTCCTCTTCTATCCTTTCCTTGCGTGCCTGGACCTCTCACCTGATCCTTGGGCTCTATCCTTTCTTCCCTCTTGCCACCTCACTGGGTTTCCCCTGCCCCCTTCTCTTACCACGTTCCCTGTTTCCGTTGTTTCTGACATCTATGTCCTCTATAACCTCCCCCCAACTGACATACCTTTTACTGTGCCTTTGGACCCCTGCCCCTTCCCCAACCTAACTTGTTTCAAGCAGACTTCTACATTTTTGCTTGCTAGTCCCCTTTCTCCCCCTGCCCTAATCCTGCCATGACTTCAGTGGCTGCCGCCTCCGAGGAGTTCCCCCCCACCTTCCTAAGCACCTACCTAGCTAACTCTCTCATCCTGGTCCCCGGTCTTCCATAGTCCCCTAGCACCCTCTACCCCAACCCCCAAAACTGCACCTCAGTACCCCCACCCCTAGTTTAGTTCCCTCTCGCATTTGTCCCAAGACCATGTTCAGTTACACTCTATTGGACCCTTCTGCCGTTGCCACCCCTGCCCCCTTCCCCCCTCTCCTTTTGCCAGCTACCCCGTAGCGGTGCCGTCTTATTTTTTTCACATCATGTTGCCTTTACCCCCCACTTTGAAAATTACCACACTGCCACATTTCGTTACCCTTTATTGCACTGTTCTGCCGTTCCCACTGCCACTCTCCCCTTGCCGGCTACCCTTTAACAGCATCCTCATAGTTTAGTTCACATCATGCTGCCTTTTCCAATTTTGACCTTGCCACACAGCCATGTAATGTTTCCCTTTATTGCTCTGTTCTGCCGTTACGACCGCAGCCTTCGCTTCAACCCCTTGCCGGCTACCCTGTAGCGGCGTGCTCCTAGCCCCCATCCTCCCTCACATGCCCTCTGCTGCCTTCCTTATCACATCCTTATATCTACATCTCAATTCCTCTATAGCTTCCTTTCTGCCCATCCTCATGATTGCCATCCCCGCCTCAACAAGTGTTTGATGTGTTACCTTACTAAGCGGCTACTAGTTTTGACCGTTTTTCGGAATACATACCCTTTTAAGTTGCGCATTTGCATTACATTTCCCCCCGGTCCCTTGCTTTGTTTACAACAGCAAATTGTGTCATCCTACCACACCATTTGCGTAGCTCGCCAAGATCCTCTGATATTCTAAACCTTGCACAATTACCTGCTTGCCCCAAGTCAACCACCTCTGTAATGGCGTTCCTTCAGATCATTTGTAGTACATAGCACCTGCAGTCCATAATCCCCCTCTTGTATCACATTACCCCATTTGTGTCAATCCTCTGATTATTCTTAAAACATCGGGCAACAAGTGGCCCTACCAGCTTGCTCCAAGCCAACCAGCCGTGGCGTTTAACCCTCCCACTACTTGTTTCATTCCGACCCGCAAATCTGTAATCTCATTGAGAAGCCCAACATTTCTTCCTTTTGTTGTCGTGTACCATTTACTATCCTATTCCCCCTCACTTTTGTTCCATTCCCTTCCCTCTCACCCTCTTGCAACCCTGCACGAATCGCTTTCTTTTTCCGCTCATATCCCCGCTGCCTGTCCCCCACCCCCCTAGTTGGTTAAGCCAGACCACCCGACTCCCCTGAGCACAATGCCTTGTGGAGACAGAGATCCAACCGGAGAGGCCTACCCCAAGTCCATAACCTCAACTTAATATATGTCATTTATAACATGCCTATACACTAGGGAGTTTAAGCACAGATCATTGCAACTAGCGTTTGGCCCGCTGACTCATAGTACTGGCTCTATTAATTACCCAGCCGTTTGCCTGCAGTTGCCGCAGAACTTGCAGTGAAGTTCATCTTGTGCAAACTTTAACACTTGCCCACCTGTTGTGAAACCAACGCTCGCAATGCTACACCAATGCACCATACCACATTGTTTCATGCCTTATTTAAAAGGATGCCCCGATGCTCACGAGACGAAAGTGTGAAATTATTGAAACTAAATGTGTTCCGGCATTCAACAACAGGACAGAAAACTGCCTTACCTCTAAGTATAAACAGCAAACTGCATCCATCGGGGATGATCTACCATGTAACTCGCCACCATAAGTACATACATGTTCTTGTGATCGGCAAACAGATCAATGTACTGATGTCCAACCTCGAAGGCAATTCCAAAACGGTCTCGCAAACAGTGTGCAAGCAACGGCTGTAGCTCTTCATAACACTGATCCTACGAATTTAAGCATCGCAGCCCTCCTGGAATAAACTGATTTTTCTTCCAGCCCAGGGGTCTTTACCTCTTCATGTATGCCATTCCAGGGCAAATCAAAACTGTTCTGCAATTAAAAGTAAGAGGTTGGGGGGGGGGCCTCAAAAGCACTGAAGAGTGCACCTGTAGTGCAAGCGCTCAACCTTTAGAACGATCTTAATATCAGCGACGAGCCTGTAAGCATAAGCAGGATTCACAATGTAGAAAGCCGGGTGAGCTGAATTACAGGCGGACCCCTTTAAATACAAAGCAATGCACAACTACAAACTTAATACAGATCCGCTGCAGGTGGTAGTGATCTAGAACTAACAATAGATTTCAATACAACTCAGTGGAGGTAAGGAGCAAGGGATATAAACTAGCGTAATAGCTGCGTTGTATACATTTTAATTTTAACAAGTCAACCAGCACACCCTCACTCTTAGGCAGTGCAAATGGTTTTAGTTCACTAGAGGACTCGATTCAGTTCAATAGGCCTAGGCCAAAGTCAATGGAATAGTGTCTTGGATAGGAAAAAGCAGTTCTTGAACTAAACGGTAAAGTCTTTGCAAAAGTTCTCAGAAGTAGTTTGTACGAAAAAGAATCATGTTGGGTCACAAGCTGATTAGGCCTGCAAGTTGGGAAAGTTTCAGAGATGCTGCATTCTCTGAATCGGGTTGGCACAGTACCTTAGTATTTTTTTTAACTTTTATTTTTGTCGGATACCAGTAGGAGGCGAATTGTGCCTGCGCTGCGATCCAGTACCGCAGCAAGTCAGGGGCGGTGAAACCTCCTTTCTCGTAGGGAAGTGTCATAGCAAGCCATTTCTTTTACGCACCACCCCCGAGTGCCACAGAAACTGAGCACACAACTTATGTAAGTCCATGAAGTATTTCTTACCGGGCCAGACAGGAACATTATTTAATATATACAGCAGCTTAGGAAGCAATATCATTTTTACCAGTGAAAGTCTCCCTGCCAAAGATAGCGGGAGAGGGCGCCACTGTGCAATCCTGGCCTCAGCCAGTTCCACCGCGGCCCGGTAGTTGTTAGCGAGGAGGGTGTCTTTGGTCAGGGACACCCAGCTACCCAAATATTTAATCCCATCAGGGGACCAGCGGAGGGGGTACTCGGTGGCTAGTTGTGCTGTGGAGCTTGTGAGAGGAAAAAGGTCAGATTTGGTGTAATTGATTGTGAAGCCAGAATACGTGCCGATACGGGTGATGTCCCGGAGGATTGGGTCAAGATGGGTGTTGGGGTCCCTGACAAACAGCAACACATCGTCCGTGTAGAGAGAGATAATTTCGGGGGAATCCTGCAGCTGTATCCCTTTGCGTGAGTGGCGCTCCCTAACAAAGTCTGCCATAGGCTCGATGGAAAGGGCAAACAGGATCAGGGAAAACGGGCACCCCTGGTGGGTGCCCCTGAAAAGAGGGAACAGAGAAGAGGTCTGGGAGTTGACTCGGACCCTGGTGACCGGGGAGGTGTTTATTAGGTTGATGTATGCGATCATCCTGGGTCCTATGCCCATGGTCTCAAGAACGAGCCACATGTACCTCCAGGACACCATGTCGAAGGCCTTCTGGGCATCCAGGGTTACCGCGACCGCATTAACCCCCTGATCGATGCGTGCCACAACGTTCAGGAGCCGTCTGACATTGTGGGACGCGGATCTCCCGGGGACAAAGCCCGACTGGTCGTCATGCATCATGTAGGCCATGACAGGCAGGAAATGGGCGGCGATCAACTTAGCGAAGATTTTAGTACCAAGATTCATCAATGACAGGGGCCAGTAGGAGCCGCATTCATTGCTAGGTTTACCAGGCTTAAGCAGGACCGTGATGACAGCTTCGCGTAGGGACAGGGGAAGGGAGCCTAGCCTGAGCGGTTCATTTCATACTTCGAGCAGTTCGGAAGCCAAGATTGCAACGTGCTTGTGAGGTGGTCAAAGAAGCAACAGAATCAAGGGAGGATCCTATTCTAGTAATGAGACCCAGCCAACAAAAGGTTTACACAGCAAATCAAAAGAAAACTACATGTCCCAGAAACCACCACGAGAAACGAAACCAAGGAGGGGGCAGAGACAGAATTAAAAAGGGAAAACGGCATAGGTACAACCCAATCATACAGCATGGAAATAGGTGTACCAGAGATTGGCACTGGTATAATGCAGTCAGCCCGCATGTAGATCGGTGGCCCCAGAGACATACAGGGTGGGGTCAAACAGTGCATGAAACTGGGTGGACTGAGGAAAGAAAACGCCCTGCAGGTGTGGGGAATGGGAGGGAAAACTGGCTGGAGACTGAAGGGAGGGGAGGAGCAGAGAGGGGCTTAAATGCAGCAACAGAGAGCTCACCAGGTTTTCTGATTACAGCTGCAAGCCGAGCCGGAGACCAGAGAGGAATGGAAAGGTGATTGTGACTGGGCGTACTTAGAAGGCTCAGTGAGAGGCACAGGGGAGATCCCTATCAGAGGCGGACTCGCTGAGGAGAAGCTCCAGCCGTCAACCATTAATCAAGGACTGTTCCTTCCATGTGGATTTTTGTCTTTTTGTTTTCTTAACCCAGTGAACAGAGGGTGAGTCAGTCCGTGGAGAAAAAGAATTAAGTTGACTTTATTTTCCCTTTTAAAGATGCGAGAAGCCAAGTGGAGCTTCTTTTGAACTCTGGACTGCATTAACCCTTTCACGGAAACAAACCTCATGAAACTAATACTGTTTGATGTGCACAAGGAGAGCTGTTGTTTAAATTAACACCGCAATAAATCTTAAAATTGCTAAACCTACATCCGACTACAGCCTACTATTTTACAGTGCTCTTGATAAAATTCAGCCGTTAGCCCATCGGGGCCCAGCGCCTTTGCTTTAGGGAGACTGGATATGGCCTCCACTATTTCATTCAGAGTGATGGGGGAATCTAATGAGTCCCTCGTGGTGGTGGAGACACAGGTGGTGGGTATCCATTCTAAGAGCTCTTGCATCTGGGAGTCGCTATGCTCGGGGGGGCTGTTAATATAGATCCGAATAGAAATCCGTGAAGATAAAGGATTTGCTGGTCAGACCACTGCGTGATCCCCTGTCCGTTCTTGATGTAGGTTATTTGAGATTGGCCCCACTCCCCCCCCCCCTAGCCAACGCAGCCAGTGTTTTCCCGGGCCTGTCCCCCTCGTCGTACCGTCGAGCCGCCTGTGGGCGGCTGAAGTACTGGACTTCCCTGGTAGCCTGCTCGTTGAAGATTTTGAGCTCCTCCCTGATCTGGGAGAGGATGCTCGCGTCAAATGAGGCCGGGTGGGCACGTTCCAGGTCACGCAATTTAGTCTCCGCGCGGGACAGGTCGGCTCTAATAGTTTTGACGACTCCTGACACTCTAGAGATGGATGCACCCCTGATGAAGGCTTTGAAGGCGTCCCAGCGGGTTCCCGGTGTGGTGGACTGGGGGGTGTTGTATTCAAAATAGGTCTGGATGTCGGAGAGGATGTCTGCCTTAAATACAATATCCTGCAGGGCAGCTGATTTGAATCGCCATGTGTTGATCGCAGGGGCAGAAATACCCAAGTCTAGAGTTATCAGAATAGGTCAGTGATCCGACAATGTGCGCGCTAGTATCTGTGACTCCACTACCCTGCCTAGCAGTGAACCGGACAACAGAAACAAGTCTATCCTAGACGAGCTGTCGTGTACTGAAGAATAGTAGGTGAATTCCCGCGCTTGCGGATGTAATGTTCTCCATACATCATGTATGTCAAGTGTTGCCTGGCAGGTGAGCAATCAGCGAGCTGCGTCGGACAGGGGTCTAGGGGCCGCGCTCATTCTATCCATCGCGGTATACAATATAAAGTTCATGTCCCCCCACCCCAGATCTGTACCCCAACGTATCCTAACAAAATGGATACCACCTGTTCAATAAATTCGGGGGAGTCAACATTAGGGCCATAAGTATTCACCAGCAAGTACTCCCTGTTGGCTATGTCGCAGTGCAATATCAAATCTCCCCTCGGGGTCCACATAACTCTTGTGGAGAACAAACGAGCGTTTTATGGATCATCGTTTACACCCCTCTGGCGCGCGTGGAATAAGAGGTAAAATATCTGAGGACCCCAAGTTGGGGCCATACTTTTTATCAGGGGGCCCATTGAGTGCGTCTCCTGCAGGAACAGTATTTTACAGCCATGTCTGTTGGCGTATGCCATGATTTTCGAGCCTTGGAATAGTTGCTCAGGCCCCGCACATTCCAGGACATTATGCTACAGACATGTCAGGTAACATCCCACCAACGTTGTCATAAGGTAAAACTAGGGCGGGTGTCGCCCCCGTCAGGGCCCCCCCGATGCACCGTGGTCTGCCAGTCCACCTCTGCCATTTCCTTAACATACAAACAACCCTTCCCACCCCCCTCCCGCACCGGCCCATCCAAGCAGGCAGTGTTACCCCCCCCCTCCTCCACCGACAAATACAACCAGGTCCCACGAAAAAGGGAACTACAGGCAGTGCCCAACATGAGCCCGCCAGCCCATTGGCCCAACCGTGGACATCGCCCAATACTAAATCAACAAAAGTAAACAATGCAAACGCAGTGGGGTGCGCCATTGCCGTGTGGTGGGCTCTATGAGAGACATGCATATCAGATTACCAGCGGTGCCTAGCACAGCATGTATGGACCGTGCATAGGTATTCAGCGCTAGTCATTAAAATGTGTTCACGTGAGTCCAAAGGGTTATATTACCATCAACACATGAGGAACAAGCAATAGAAGCATATAGCAACGATACCAAGTGATTAGTCATCTGCCAATGGATTGGTGTTGGGAACAGGTAGCAGTATTTGTGCCTCTAAGAATTTGATCGCTTCCTCAGGCACCGTGAAAAAAAACAACTTCTCTTTGAAGGTGATTTTGAGCCTAGCGGGAAATAGGATGGCGTATGGGACATTGCGCTCCCGTAAAAGTTTCTTGACACCCAGAAATTGGCATCTATCCTGCTGCACCCCGACCGAGAAGTCAGGGAATATCCGGATAATGTTGGAGTCCAGGCGTAGATCTCCCTTCTCGCGGGACAGGCGTAAGATGAGATCACGATCCCTGTAATTGAGAATCCTGGCGATGATGGGTCTGGGGAAATCTCCTGGCTTCGGACGCAGGGACAGAGCTCGCTGAGCCCGTTCCACCATGAAGAAGGGGGACAATGCAGGGTTCCCCAGCAGGTCTTTAAAAGCATGGTCTAGTAAACATTTTTATTTAAAAAAAAGATAGGCAACGTAAAAAAAAAAAAAAAATACTAGCATTCTCTTTTTTAAAACTTCCTATGTAAAATTTTGAGCTATTCAAGCTCAAAATTCACAAAAGCAAGCACATGGGCGCATCCATTTTGTGAAATGGAGGCCCTCCTGTGCTGGCTTTTGCGGCACTAATGAAGGAAAAGCCAGCCAGCTGTAGTAAACAAAAGCTACCGCTGGGTGGCTTTCCCGTCATTAGTGCTGTACGCAGAGGACGGGGACCGGAGCCCAGAGCAGGAAAGCTGCAGCTGAATCTCTGTAAGTGCTATTTATTTATTTTTTTAAATAAGCACTAGCTGCAGTTTTTTTTCTAAGTTTTCTGGGCTGGAAATAAAACCGCAGCTTTAAAAACGTTGTATTTATGTTTGCGGTCGCTTTTGAAGAAACATAAATACAACGTTATTGTGTTGGAATCCGCTGCGGTTTTTCTTTCCAAGTTTCTCTTGCTCCTCCGGCTCGGAGGAGCCTGAGAAACTCTGGAAGGAAAACCGCAACGTTTTCCAACACAACCGCGTTGTGTTTCTGCCTGCTGAGGCTATCACTTTGGGTCTCCGGTGCTCCGACGGGAGCACCTGAGACCCAAAGTGAAAGCCACAGCAGGCAGAAACACAACGCGGTTATGTTTACACGCCGCGTAGTTTTTCTACCTACAGCCGATTTCCCATTTGGGTCTCTCGGGCTCCCCGTGGGGGAGACCCAAATGGGAAATGCAAAATGCTGCGTTGTTTCTGCCTAAATCTGCTTTCCCATTTGGGGCTCTCGGGCAGGGAGCCCGAGAGCCCCAAATGGGAAAGCATTTTCAGGCAGAAACAACAGGGTTGTTTTCCGCAATGCCGCGTTGTTTCTGCCTGAATCTGCTTTCCCATTTGGGGCTCTCTGGCTTGGAAAGAAAAACCGCAGCGTTTTCCAACACAATAACGTTGTATTTATGTTTGCGGTCGCTTCAAAAGCGACCGCAAACAAACGATTTTAAAGCTGCGGTTTTAAGTTTTCCGGGCTCCTAGTAAATAAGCTAGTGCTTATCTTTAAAAAATAAATAAATAGCACTTATCAAGATTCAGCTGCAGCTTTCCTGCTCTGGTCTCCGGTCCCCGTCCTCCGCGTACAGCACTAATGAAGGGAAAGCCACCCAGCGGTAGCTTTTGTTTACTACAGCTGGCTGGCTTTTCCTTCATTAGTGCCGCAAAAGCCAGCACAGGAGGGCCTCCATTTCACAAAATGGATGCGCCCATGTGCTTGCTTTTGCGAATTTTGAGCTTGAATAGCTCAACATTTTACATAGGAAGTTTTAAAAAAGAGAATGCTAGTATTTTTTTTTATGTTGCCTATTTTTTAAATAAAATGTTTTACTAGACCATGCCTTTAAGCAAATTTTCAACTGCCAGCTCCATGCGTCGCTTCAGAGCATTCTCAGGGACCCCAATTATGCGAAGATTGTTTCTGCGCGAGCGGGATTCGAGGTCATCACACTTTGACTTCACCAGCTTCATGGCGCGGGTCAAGGTGGCCCACTGTGTCCTGCAGAGTGTGAAGCTGGTCTTCGTTAGCCCCAATTCTATTTTCCGCCTCAGTTATCCGTGTTCCCGTCTGGTCGTCCCGTGATTTTAGAGAGGCGACATTGGCATTTATGTCGTCTAATTTTTCGTGAAATGAGGCGTAGTTCTTGGCCATTGACTCCATCATGGCAGTGAGATCTGGGGCCGGTGCGCCAGTGGGGGTCTCAGGATCAGGGTCGTCCGGGACGGACACTGCGGCGCCCTGGTCCATGCGCGGGGCCGCCCTCGCATATTTATCCATAGCGCCCACCTTATTTGATCCTCTGGGTTTGTTAGGCATAGCACATGTGATGGGGAGTTACCCAACAGGAAGGCCTAGTTTAAATTTATGTGCCAGGGCACAGTGGCAGGGGTCACTCTACAGATGTAGCAGGCTGTTGTGGACCACCGGCGGTAAAGATGGGCTAGGGCCTTATTATATTCAGGTATCCAGCTGGCCACTGGATTGACGTTTGAGGCAAGCAGGCAAATGTAGGCAAGCCGGGTATTAAACGTGGAGGGTGCGTGGGCCGGGGGGAGCCGCAGCCAGGCACTGAAGACGTGAAGTTAGGCCAGGTAGAGTGTGCAGGATGGCCGATGTAGAGTACCACGATGCCGGCGCTAGACCGGGGCCGATGCCTGTCAGATATTAATGCCTGAGGGCGCACACATGCGCCAGGCAGGCGCGGCGCCCAGGGCCAGGTGCCAGAAAATGGAGTGAGATACTGTGCCCCTGGGTGCAGATTGAGTCATGAAAGCGAGGCACGGCAGTGGAGGGCCCCTGTCCAGTGTAGTGCAGCTGGAGGTGTCAGGGCACACACAGCTGACAGTGGGCCCCCCCGTGGTCAGCTAGACCCGCTGAGCCGGTGGTGATGTGGCACGGGCGGGCCGTATGTGGAGGTACCGGGATAGGGAGCAGCAGCAGCAAGAGAGGGCCGGCCCCGCCCAGCCCAACTCCCCACCTGTTCCCAGGTGCAGTCGGCCGCCCGCGAGGAGGTAGCCCGGTGTCCCCAGACACAAGCGGCAGATTCGTCGGATCGAGCGGCCGCTCAGGGGGCGGAGAGGCCGCGATGCCTCGGATGTCAAGGTGAGGGAGCAGAGCGGGGGCATGCACACAACCAGGCGTCGCTCCGATCCATCGGAGCTGTGAAGAAAGTTGCGGGGAAAGCCTTAGTGCACAGGTGGGGCCGGGGACACCCCCGGCCCCACCTGTGCACCCCCGGCAGTGTCGGCAGCCGCAGGCGCCAGTTCCTCCTCGCCGCGGCAAAGACCGATGAGGTCTCCCACGGAGGCGGGCTGCAGCGGCCCTCCAGGAAACGCTGCAGCGCGTATCAGGCAACAGGCCAAGATCTTCTGAACGGCCCAGCAGGGCCCCCAGAGGCCGATTCGGTCAGAGACAGCAGCGAGACGTGCAGGTCAGTGTGGGGCACAATCCAAGCTGGCGACATGCAGGAAAGGTAGTGGTATCAGCTGATGCTGCCGGATTACGGGTCCCAGCCACACGGAGCTCCACAGCGAAGCAACCATTTTCGGGCTGCTCAACGGCGCCCCTCACAGTACCTTAGTAGGAAGCAAAAAGATGCAGCTGAAGTTGGTTCCTGGCTGTTCCTGCAGATCTCACTGTTCCTGAGCCTCAGTCGTGGGGACAAGAGGGAGGACGTCGGGGGACTCCAGTACTGCACGGAAAACACGGACAAAATGGAGTCACTTCAGTTCAAGTAGCTGTAATTCAAGCACACATGCTGGTGTCATTCCCCCTGGTTAATCCTAACCAGCTTCCAGAACGGTATCCAGGTGGCTTACGAGTTGATTGGTCCCACCAACTCAAAGGAAGAAATCGTCCTTGAAGGGGCTTCTCTGTCGAGATGAACTTGGCAATTCGGACCTGCAGCAGGGCTTCACCGAGCAAACCAAAGGTCCAGGAGTTGCAGCAGCTGTCTTCTTCCAGCTAGTCTTCGATTCTTTCGTTCCAGTGGTCGACTATACTTTCCAGTCCAAGAGACTCACCTTTTAAACAGTTTTCTCCCATTCATTCCAGCCTAGCTGCCACTCACCCAGCAAGGTGGCTGTCCTTGCTTGACAGTCAGCCAGCCAATCCCGGCAGAGTGCATTTGGGTCTCCTAGGAGACTAAGCACAGAGTTTCGGGCACCTCCCTCACCTCCTGCCCACCCCAGACACTTGGACGCCAGAGGCGGTCTTCAGTCCTGAAGCCCGCCAAAGACATAGAAACAAAGGGACCAAACCTGGTTTGGCACGCAGAGACCAACACTAGAAGGACCTTTCCAAAAAGAAATGGCGAAAAAAAGAAGACAGGGACCTGTTTAAACAAAGGGGCTTAAGGCACCATCTTCAAAAACATGACTCAAGCAATTTTTAGCTACCGGTGATCGCAGTTGGGTAAAATCATGGTATTTCTTTGTAAAACCACTGCCACCAGCCATTTCATTTGACTGCTACATGAGTTTTTAGACACAGGGGATACTAGGGAACCCCTCCAGCACTCTATAGGAAGATACTGTGTGCTGGGTCTAGGAATTTAAAAAGACTAGTAAAGTCAATTTAACCTTACATTCTCTGGGAAACAGTTTATCCCAGAGAAGGTATTTAAATCTTTTGGGAGACTAAAAACGACATCCCTGTGTCACTGCACTGAGGGTGCTGTGTTAACACATGAAAAGATGCCTATGGAGTGATCCTAAGACTCCATAATCAAAGAGCACAAGAGTAAAACATACATAAAAATACAGGAAATAGTGGAAAAAAAACTCACTCTTTCCAGGTAAAAAATAAGTCCTCAAAATCCAGCAAAGTTGCTGGGGGTCTCTAAGGTGAAGGGAATTAGCACATTTTTGAGAATTCTCCCTAACAAGCTGACAAGTCCAGAAGGTCCGGGAACCATATCTGCCTCGGCCACGCAGGTGCGACGAGGATCATCCTGCACCGTGACCTCTTGAGCTGGTTGACGAGCCGGATTAGCAGTGGCAAAGGAGGGAACGCGTAGAGGAACAGGCCCTCCCAGGGGAACGAGAAAGCATCGCCCATGCTCCTCGCCTGGGGAAACCTGCTGGCGAACCTCCGGCACTTGGAGTTCGTCGCGAACAGGTCGATCTGGGGTGTGCCCCACCGTCGGAAGAGGCGATCCACTAGATCCTGCCGTAGTTCCCACTCGTGGCATGAGCGCAGTTCCCTGCTGAGTGAGTCGGCGATGGTGTTTTTTATCCCTGCCAGATGAAACGGCACCAGAAACATCCTTTGGGCGACGGCCCAATGCCACAGGTCCTGCGCCTCCTTGGACAGTGCTGGGGACCTGGTTCCGCCCTGTTTCCTGATGTAAAACATGGTGGTGGTGTTGTCGGTGAAGATCCTCACCACCTTGCCCTTGAGGGACGGAAGGAAGGACCGGAGGGCCCAGAACACTGCACAGAGCTCCAGGACGTTGATATGGAGGGACTTCTCCGTCGGGAGCCAAAGGCCTCTCGCGTGCAGATTTTCGGTGTGCGCTCCCCACCCTTCCATGGAGGCATCCGTGGTCACTGTCTCCTGGTGGTCTGGGGTCTGGAAGTCCATGCCCGCCGTCAGATGCGCGCGGGTGCCCCACCACCGGACCGCTCGGCGGAAACTCTCGTCGAGTGTGATCCTCTCCTCGAAGCCGCCCTTCGTTTGGATCCAGCGCGTGTCCAGGAACTCCTGCAACGGGCGCATCCAGAGCCTGCACATGGGAATGAGGTAGATGCAAGAAGACATCATTCCGAGGAGGGACTTGATGGACCTCACCTTGGCCGCGTCGGAAACCAACATCCGCTGTACCTTGCCCAGGATGGACCTGTTCCTTTCCTCCGACGGGGAGGCCAGAAGGGACACTGTCGAGCTTCGCTCCCAGAAACAGTGCGTTTTGCGCGGGTACCAGGTGGGACTTGGCGTAGTTCACGGAGAATCCCAGGTCCGTGAGAAGTTGGACGGTCCTTGCCGTGTGCTCCATGGCGAGCTCCCTCGTCTTGGCTCGGATGAGCCAGTCGTCCAGGTAGGGGTAGACGTGGATCCCCTCGCGGCGCAGCTGCGCCGCCACCGGTGCAAGGCACTTGGTGAATACCCTGGGTGCCGACCGTAGTCCGAAGGGGAGGGCTTTGAACTGTTAGTGACGCCCTTGGACCACAAACCTGAGGAATTTTCGGTGCCCCTTTAGGATGGGAATATGGAAGTAGGCATCCTCCAAATCCAACGACGACAGGAAGTCTCCTTCCTCCAGCTGACCCAGGACGTGCTGGAGGGTGACCATCCGGAACTTCTGCGCCTTGATGAACTTGTTCAGACGTCGCAGGTCTAGGATGGGGCGCCATCCTCCCGTAGTCTTCTTCACGAGGAAGTATCTCGAGTAAACTCCGGAGCCCCGAAGCCTCTTTGGGACGAGTTCGATGGCGCCCTTCCTGAGCATCGCCCTTACCTCCAGGAGAAGCTCTTTCCTGGCCATGGGGGGGACGCGCAGGCACCTTCTTTGAAACTCGAGGGCGTGGCCCCGGGCTAAGGCGTCCAGCACCCAACGGTCGGTGGAGATGGACTCCCACACGCTGACGAAGCTCGCCAGCCGGCCTCCCACCGGGGTGCTTCGGTGGGGGCCCGACCCCACGGCCGGTTCAATCCTGTTTCGACGAGGCTTTGCCGCCTTGACCTCCTTGGCGACGACGGCGGGGTCCGCCAGACTTGCCTCGTCCTTTGTAGGCCTCCTGAGACGACGTGCGGGCCGCTTGACGGTAGGTGGAGAAACCGCCGCCGGAACCTTTGGAGGCGCCCTTGCCTCCGCTGCTCCGAAAGGGCGTCCGTCGTTGCTGCAGAACCCCAAGGGCCCGGGCCGTCTCAGTGTCCGCTTTAATGGCCTGAAGGGAATCGTCCACTGTTTTCCCAAACAGGTTGTTCCCATCGAACGGCATGTCCAGGACTCTGGTCTGTACGTCTTGACGGAAGTCCGTAGCCTTGAGCCATCCACGCCGCCTAAGGCACACGCCGTTGCCCAACTGGCGAAACCCAGTGTCGGCGATGTCCGTCGCAATAGTGATGGCGTGGTCCGACGCCACCTCACCTTCCTGTAGGATCTCCAGGGCATCCGCCCTCTTGTCGTCCGGTAGGAAGTCCAACAGGGGAGCCAGTTTGTACCATAGCTCCCTGTCGTAGCGGGCCACGATAGCCAAGGCGTTGGCCGCTTTAATCGTCGTCGCTGCAGACGAGATGACCCCTGCGTCCCATAGCGTCCAATTTCTTTCCCTCACCTTCCGGTGGGGAAGTCGATGTGGAGGCCACCCCCCCCCCCCCCGCTTTCTTCCTGGCCGCCGCGGAGACGACGGAGCCCGGGGTAGGCTGCGCCCAGAGGCACAGGGGGGCCACGTCCGGGACCCGGTACTTCTTCTCGTACCGGTCTCTTCTAGCTGGCGTCGTGGAAGGGTTCTTGAGGAGGGCGAGGCCCTCATCCCAAATGTCGTCCAGTAGAGGCACCGCGAGGACCGTCTTCCTCTTGGCCTCGCGCCGTTGATAAAGGAATCCTTCCTTTTTCTTCTCCTCATGGCAGAGTTGGAAAAGCTCGGATGCCCTGGCGATCATGGAGTGGAACGATCCAATCTCTTCGGGCGGAGAAGCCCTGGTGGGAGGTGACGACGGTAGATCCTCGTCGTATACCTCGTCGTTCGTGCCCGTCGCTGCCGTGTCAGTCCCCGTATCAACCCCTCGGGTGGACGGGGAGGAGGGCTGGACGGGGCGCGACGGCTGAAAAGGAGGTGGAGGGTGAATCCTTCTTTTCTTGGGTGGGGGAACACCAGAAGGTCCCGGTTCAGGATCCCCCGACGGGAGAGGTTCCTCCGTCGGCAACGTTAGTCTCGTCCTTATCTCTGAGCATAAGGACTGTATAGCCAACAAAATGGCCGCCGAGTTGTCTTGCGGCGCTGGCAGAGGGGAATCCGACGGGCGATCAGGGGCCCCGTCGGCACCCTCGACGATGTCGTCGTCACCTGCGTCGGGATCCATCCCGACGGGCCGGTCTTCTTCCACGCCAAGGCCCTGGCTTAAGACCTCGATCAGCTCTTCCTCCGAGGTTGAAGCCGAATCTACGACGACGCCCTGCCCCCCCTTTTTCTTCCCCGCCGGGGATTTCACGGGGGTCCTATCGATGGGCACAAAAGAGGACTCCCTTAGCCACACCAATGGTGATACTGACCAAAAAGACATTGGCGAAATAAAGGTTATCAATTTTTAAAATAGCTTTTAGATAATTCCACACCTGTTGCCAGAACTAGTATATAAGAGTGAAATCTTAGAACATATGCTTCTAAGATCCAGGGGTGCCCCCACACGACGACCATTTCCCATCTGATCCATTCCTGGGTTTCATCAATTTCACGGGCGTTATAAAGGCTCTGTGCATGAAGCAAAAATGATTGTGTAATGTTGGCGTCATGCATCTGCTGGCTGATACCTCAGCTTAAATGGTGACAATTTTCCAAAAATGGCCCTCATCTTTTTTCGCCATTTTCTGTCAATTTCTTCTAGGATTTTACTTGTTTGAATCGGCGTTGAGTGCTTTGTGTGGTTTGCCTTTGGCAGGTGTTAGGCAATATTTGGAGCAGTACCCTTTGGGTGCACTACAACCATGACCTCCTGGCAATAGGAACCCCACCTTTGGTGTAAGGCTGGACTACACAGTTTGGTAGCGTGATGAGCAGCCAGGCTCATCACAAGAGGGGTCAATGTGAGCAGTAGGGGAGATGAACAAGTTACTTCTTACCTTGTAACGTTCTTTCGACGGGTTGTTCCTCCGACGTATTCCTCATCTTAGATATCTCCTTCCAGCTCTGCTGGCCTCGGAAAATTTTTTCTCTAGAATGCGCTGCACGTCGACATCCTCCGAATCGATGTCCCTCGACAGCCGCCGTATCGACGTCGACGTCATCCTGCCTATAAAGGTCGCGCGCAGCGTCCGTTGCTCAGTTCCGTTTTGTAAGCTGCAACAACACGGGAAGTAGAACTGCGGGGATGGATGGGAGGACCGATGAGGAATACGTCGGAGGAACATCCTGTCGAAAGAACGTTACAAGCTAAGAACTAACTTGTTCTTCGAAGGGATTGTGTCCTCCGACGTATTCCTCATCTTAGATAGGCTCCCATAGCAGTATTGTATTATTGGAGGACGGAGTACTGACTTCACGCTGTCTTCTATTGATGAATAGAATGCAGTACAGCCCTTCCAAACCTAGTCTCTTGACTGGAGGAGGAATCCAAATTGTAAAAACGTGTAAAGGTATGGACAGACGACCATGTAGCGGCCGCACAGATGTCTTTAACCGGCACGCCTCTTTTGAGGGCCGATGAAGCTGCAATACTTCTGGTCGAATGAGCCCTAAGGTTTTGAGGGGGCTCTTTCCCTGCCAGTTTATAACATTCTAGAATGGCTAGAATGATCCATCTGGAAATGGTCTGCTTAGTTATTGGTAACCCCAGCTTGTGACCTGTGTAACCTACAAACAGCTGGTCTGCCTGTCTTATCCTGGCTAGTCTACTGATGTAAAAACTTAAAGCCCTTCTAGGGTCTAGCCTGTGTAACCTCTCTTCCTCTTTACCCGGGTGAGGAGGAGGATAGAAAGATGGTAGGGTAATCTTCTGAGTGATATGGAATTCAGAAACCACCTTTGGGAGGAAATTAGGCTTCACTTGCAGGGCAACTTTGTCTTTGTGAAATATTGTGTGAGCGGGTTTACAAGAAAGAGCTTGTAATTCGCTCACCCTTCTAGCAGATGTAAGTGCTATTAATAAAACAGTTTTAAGGGTAAGGAATCTTAACGAACAAGAATGGAGTGGCGCGAAAGGTGTGCCCATCAGGAAAGTTAGTACTAAGTTTAAATCCCATAGGGGAACTTGGAATGGTCTTGGGGGATAAACATTGGTTAACCCCTTTAGAAACTGTATTACCAAGGGTAATTTGAAATAGGATGGTTCTTACGCAGTGCGCTTAAAGATGGATAGCGCTGCGAGATAGCCCTTAATGGTGCCAACTTGAAGGCCTGAATTCGCCAAATATAGAAGGAAGGACAAAACCATTGGTGTACCACATGAAAAAGGGTTGATATTCTGTTCTCTACACCAGCTGCAAAATCTGTTCCAACGGCAGCGGTATAAAGACTTTGTTGCTGGCCTCCTTGCCGAAAGCAACACCTCCATATCATCATCAGGGAGGTCCCAATCCTTGTACCTCAACCTTTCAGAAGCCAAGCGTGAAGGTTGAGGGTTTTAATGTCTGGATGGAGAACCTGACCTCCCTTCTGTGAGAGTAGGTTCTCTCTGAGTGGAAGTCGAATTGGAGGGCAGATGGACAAGTCTAGAAGGTCCGGGTACCACGTTCTCCTGGCCCAATCCGGGGCAATTAGGATCATGGTTCTCCGGAATCTTCTCAACCTCCTGATCATTTGAGGAATGACAGGGACCGGTGGGAACGCGTACAGAAGCGGAAACTCCCAGTCCACTATGAACGCGTCTCCCAGAGCTCCTCTCGGGGGAAATTCCCTTGAGCAGAACAGATCGCATTTCCTGTTGACGCTGGTGGCAAACAGATCCACCTGAGGGGTTCCCCAAAGGGCGAAGATCTCTTGAAGGACTTCCTGAGCTAGTTCCCACTCGTGGGAGACTGTGCTCTGCCTGCTCAGAGCGTCCGCTGTCAAGTTCTTCTCTCCGGCTAGGTGAACTGCCGATAGAGAGATTCCTTCTTGGATTGCCCAAAACCAGAGCTGCATCGCCTCTCTGCACAGGGGTAGTGATCCTACGCCTCCTCTTTTGTTGAGTTAATGCATGGCCACTGTGTTGTCCGTCATTATCAGGACGTTTTTCCCTTGTACAGCTGGCAGGAACTCCTTCAGCGCAAGTCTGATGGCTCTCATCTCTAACAGGTTGATATGTAGTTTGGACTCCGATGGAGACCAACGACCGCTGATGGTCAAGTCGTTGGCGTGGGCTCCCCACCCCGTGAGTGAGGCATCCGTGACTACTGTTATCTCCGGCCAGGGTTGCCAAAAATGTTCTCCTTTCAGAATGTTCTCCTTCCATCACCGAAGGTCTCGAGCCACCCTGTCGGGAACCTGAAGAAGATCTGTCATTCTCCCTGAGAATTGTGACCACTGAGTCCTCAGTGCCCACTGGAGGGATCTCATTCTCAGGCGAGCCTCTGGCACTAGGAAAATGCAGGATGCCATGAGGCCTAGCAACCTCAAAAAGTCGAAGGCTGGGAGACGTTGGGCATCTTGGAACTTGGTAACCATCTGTAGAATATCTTGAGCCCTCACCTCTGGTGGCGAGGCTTTTCCAAGGGAAGTGTCCAGGATCGCTCCTATGAACTGGAGTCTCTGCGATGGTATCATTTGTGACTTCTTTAAATTGAGGGAGAAGCCCAGTCTCTGAAGGGAGTGGCACACGTGATTTAGCTGGATCTGAGCTTGTTCCGAAGAGACAGCCCTGATCAACCAATCGTCCAGGTAGGGGTAGACATGAATCCCTTCCCTCCTTAGACTTGCCGCCACTACCGACATCAACTTGGTGAAGACCCTCGGGGCAGAGGTCAGCCCAAATGGCAGCACTGGAAATTGATAGTGAGAGTTGCCAATTGCGAACCTCAGGTATTTCCTGTGTTTGAGATGGATAGGCACATGGAAATAAGCGTCCTGAAGGTCCAGAGATACCAACCAGTCCTGGAACTGAAGGGCCTGGAGGATCTGAGAAAGAGTGACCATCTTGAATTTGTCTTTTCTGAGGAATTTGTTCAATTCTCGCAAGTCCAAGATGGGTCTCAGTCCTCCGTCTTTCTTTGGAATGAGAAAGTAAGGGGAGTACCAGCCCTTGTTCCTCTCCGCTACAGGTACCGGTTCTATGGCACCTTTCTCTAGCAGGTCCAAAATTTCCTGCAAGAGGAGCGGATCTGGAGCTTTCTGAGAGCTGATCCCCGGTGGATGACTCTGAGGTATGCGTAGGAGCGGCAGGCAGTAACCTTGGGCAACTGTTTCCAATGCCCAAGCATCTGACGTGATAGCCTGCCATTCCGCCAGATGTTGAGTCAACCTGCCTCCTACAGGTGTCCTGTGAGGGAAGTCCTCAGAGTGGTTTTGGGGCAGCTGATGCAGATGCCGATGGTAAAGAGGCACCTGCTGTTGCTGCGGCTTTTGAATATCTACCCCGACCACCTCGGGTAGTTCTTCTTTGTCCCCATTGAGCCGGTCGTCCTCTACCTCTACCGAATGCGGAGTAGAAGCGAAAGGACTTGCCTCTCGCAGAGGTTCCTGTGGGACGAAAAGGTGTGACGGATTGCAGCGCCTAGGGATTTTGCTGCTGCTTTTGAAGTTTGCAGTTTTTCTAAACTGTCATCTGCCTTTTTCCCAAACAAAGAAGAGCCATCGAATGGCATGTTCAAGAGCCTGGCTTGCACATCTGGGGCAAAACCAGACTTTCTCAGCCAAGCAAATCTCCTGGTTGTTGTACTTGCCGCCATTGCTCTGCTGATCCTGTCAGCCGAATCAATGCCCGTCTGGAAGGATTCGCACATAGCGTCTTTACCGTCCTGTATGATATTCAGGAACGCCTCCCTTTCTTCTCCCTCTGGGATGCAGTCAGCCACTGTAGAAGCACACTCCCAAAGTGTATGGCTGAATCGAGCAAAGGTGCAAGTAGCATTCACAGATTTTAACGCCATGCTACATGCCGAAAAAACTTTCTTTGCCATAGCATCATATTTTTTATCGTCCCTGTCCTGTGGGACGGTAGGATAAGCAGTCTTGACATCGGTAGAAGATGCTGCCTGTACCACCAGACTTTCTGGGGATGGGTGTTTTGACAAAAACTCTGGATCTGTAGAGGATACCCTGTATTTTGTAGACAGTTTTTTATTTACTGCCGGGACGACATCTGGGGTTTCCCAGTTCGTCATAATCTTCCTCTGAAGAGCTTTTTGAAAAGGCACCACAGGATCCTCCTGTGGGCCTTTATCAAGAATATCTGTGAGGTCATCTTGTTGGAAAGATTGTGAAGGTGCAGACCACCCCATAAACTCTGTGATCCTGGCCATTAAGGCTCTATAGGGGGTTTCAGCAAGCTCCCCCGGGTCTGGCCTAGCAAACTCCACCTCAGGGGAAGTGTCTAACCCACTTGCCTCATGTAAGGAATCATGAAGATCCTTTAACCTGCGTTCTTCAGAGGAAAATTCCTCTCTAATTGGGGTTACAGGTCCCTGCAACTCAAATGTGTCTTCCTGTTCAGACAATTCACCCTCTTCCAAAATTGAGGACATAGTTCTCAATTGTTCTGAACTCATAAAGGGTGTAAATCCCATTTCCAAGGCAGAGGGTGCCGAACTTGTCATTATCGGCCTCGAAAACGTCGATGTCGTCGACGCCGAAGGCTTCGAGCGTGGCGTCGAAAACAAAGGTGGAGGCCTCGATGACCTCGACAGAATTGGGATTCTACTCGACAATCTCGAAGCCATCGTCATCGAGGACCTGGGGATAGTCACTGGGTGTGTCGTGACCGTGACTTTTCTTGGCGTCGACGCCGGTGTCGAAGCTGGCGTCGAGTCGACAGACCCGTGTGTCGAAGGTCCCTTCGACAACGTCGTCGAAGGTCCCTTCGACAACGGCGTCGAAGACACCGACCTCGGCGACGACGGCATCGACCGAACCTTCGAGGAAGGTTTGGAGGTCATAGTCCTACTCGAGGGTTCGAGACGCGCTCGAGAGGTTTCCTTCGCCGGGTACTGCGACTCGCGACGTTTTTGACCTTCGGGTCTTTCGACCAGAGCATCGCTCTCGGCAGTCTTCGATGGGGTCCAGGCCGCTTTCTCGAAGACGCTCATCATATTTTTGCGGAATTCCTCCCATTCAGCCCGGGAACTATGTTTCGTGGGGCAAGGGATTCTTTTTGGCGAAACAGAGGAAGAGGAAGACGGAGAAGGGGATCTTCGACATCTCCTCTTCGAGTGCTTCGATCTCAAGGAGTGATGGGACCCACTCCGAGACCTGGAGCGCGAATGGTGACGAGGAGACGAATGTCTCGACTTCGTCGATGAAGAAGAAGCTTTAAAAGTCTTACCTTTCTCCAGCTTCCCCCTACGCTCCTTCAGGGCCTTAGCTGTCATGGACATACAGTCCTCGCACTCCGAACAATGGTGTTCAGCTCCCAAACACCACTCTGTGAGGGTCAGTCAGTGACATCTTTTTTTCACAATCTCGGCATTTTTTGAAGCCGGATCGAGGAGTTGTCGATTCCGACGAGGAAGCCATCGAGTACGGATCGAATAACTCCAGGTAAATAGGTTTAATCTGACAAAAACTGAGCAACGGTATTCCGAGGCACTGAGTAAGCGCGGAAAAACGGAACTGAGCAACGGACGCTGCGCGCGGCCTTTATAGGCAGGATGACGTCGATACGGCGGCTGTCGAGGGACATCGACTGAGGACGTCGACGCGCAGCGCCCTCTAGAGAAAAAAAATTCCGAGGCCAGCAGAGCTGGAAGGAGATATCTAAGATGAGGAATACGTCGGAGGACACAATCCCTTCGAAACAGAGATTCACAGTGACAAGTATTCAAATAAACTCTTACACACAAAGTTTCTTGATTTAACAATTATTCATTTATTTAACAGTCAGTTTGAGTAAGCCTTCTTCAGAAGGGGCAATATAATAGTAACACAAATACACTCCAAAATACACACTTAGTTTTTCTAAATCAGTAAGTATCCATTTGGGATTGCACACAGACACTTCCTATACCCTCAGATGACCTAAATAGCTAGGGCACTGTGGACATTAATATATTACTGTTGCATTTAGAGTATGTCAAAGAAAAGGGTTATTAGAACACAACAAGGGATCACAAATAAAGAAAAGAAAATGAAAGATCTGAGAAAGGGTAACCATCCTATAGCACCTTTCTCCAGCAGGGTTAAAACTTCCTGCTGTAGGACCGTTCAGGCATTCTCGGACAATTGGGGTGCCATATTCTAGCCTAAAAGGTACATACTCCTCATCAGATTTTTCCTGTGCCTCAAAAATTGAGGTCAGGGACTTGAAAAACTCCTTCCTAGGAAGAGGTTTGAAAACCTTTTCTGGGAGAGGGAAGGGAGGAGTACTAATGGGTCCTGAAGACATTACAGGTCTTGTAGCCTTCTCTTTCTCTTTTTCTGTCCGATTTTGCTGAACTGGAGGTATCAGCTTAGAGGGTTTCGGGGTCGACGTCGACAGAGGCGTCGGCATAATACCCGTCTTCAACGGTGCCGAGGGCGTCGAGGCGCTCTTCGAAGACTTGCCCTTTGAGGTGTGTTCAGTCTCGGACGGCGTCAGTGACCTTGAGCTGTCGACTCGACTCATGCGGCTTTTCTCGCTCAGCGTCCTTAAAGGTTCTCTATCCTTCCTCTTTCAATCACCCGGGCTCGAGGCTGGGCGAGTGTCGGAGCGATGACGCTCCCGGCCGGCTTCCGAGGAAGGCGCGGACCGAGGCTTACCTTTCTCGAACACCTCCATCATTTTGACCCTGAATGCTTCCCATTCTTCGGATGATGAATATTTAGTAGGACATTTCATCCTTTTTGGGATTCGTCCGAGGACGAGGTGGAGGGGGACCTGTGGCGTTGTTTCTTCGATTTTTTCGTCAAAGACGAGTGATGGGAATCGCTTCGGGTTCTAGACGATGCCTTTCGTGTTGAGGAGATTTCTCCTCACAGGACCTCGACTCGACGCTCGAGGCTTTACGGTCGGATTTACAACCTACCTGTAAGTTTTCCCCTCCTCTCTCGCAAGGCCTTCCCAATCATCACCTGACACTTTGTACAGGCCTCCATGTCTTGGCCTTCTCCGAGGCACCACAAACACTCTCGGTGCGGGTCTGTAATCGACATTTTTGAACTGCACGATTTGCACTTTTTGAAACCCGATCTCAGGGTCGTGGTCATCGTCGATGACTAGGACATATTCTTTATTTATTATTTCTTCACAGAACTCGAGGCGCGCCGATTCTCCAAAGCAACGTATACTGCGGAAAAACGGAACTGAGGCCAACGGGCGCCGCGTGTGCTACTTCTACACCCGATGACGTCACCCTCGACAGAGGCCTTCGAGGGACCATCGACTCAATGGCATCGACGCACGGCGCCCTCTGCTGAGAATTTTTTTTACAAAGCAGCTAAAGCTGGATGGAATACATTTAAGATTAGGAATACGTTGGAGGACACAATCCACTCGAAATACGATTACGGTGAGCAATGTATCTCTTCTGAGGCTTGTGGAATCTGCTTAGATCACATGCTCTGCATAGATTAGTGAGCAGTGCAAGAAGAAGGATGTAAGATGTGAGAAGGTTCATGAGCGAATAAATGTCTCAGAACCGCTGCTCCCACTTGTGTATCTGTCTTGGAATGGGTGTCAATGCAGTAGTGCTGAGTGAAAGTATGTACAGAGCTTCATGTAGCTGCCTTGCAAATACTGTCTAAAGGGACATTTGCAATGAAAGCCAGAGTGGCTCCAGTACCTCTTGTGGAGTGGGCGCTTGGCGTAAAAGGCAGTGTCTTATCTGAAAGGGAATAACAGTTGGATACATCTGACTATCCACCTAGAGATGGCATCTTTAGAGAGGCAATCTCCTTCTCTGCATGGCGCTATGGAGACGAACAGTTGATCTGTTTTTCTTAGGGGTCTGGTCTATGTAATAGGAGGACCGCCCTCCTCACATCTAGTGTCTGGAGTTTCACCTCAGCAGAGCTTTTGGGTTCCTGAAAGAAAGCCGGTAGCTCAATAGACTGATTAACATGGAATTTGGAAATGATATTCAGTGAGAACCTAGGTTGAGTTCGTAAAACCAGTTTGTCCTTATGTATAGTAAAGAAAGGATCCTGCACTGAGAGGTTGGATTTCACTGACCCTTCTTATAGAAGTAATGGCTACTAAGAAGGCAGTTTTGTAAGTCAGGTGTTTACGACAAGATGGTGCATGGGCTCAAAGGGGGGGGTCCCATGAGCTTAGCAAGTACCACATTAAGGTTTCAACCTGGCAGTGGGTTAGAAATTGGGAGGGTGACGTTTCTTTATCCCTTCCATAAACGCTTGAACGACTGGCACTTTCCACCATGACACCTTGTTATGGGAAGTGGTGTAGGCTGACAAGGCTGCCAGGTGTACTTTTAGTGAGTTAAACACTAACCCTGCATCCAGTAAATGGAGCATTTAGGTTACAACATTAGAAGGAGTACAACAGGGTTGATTAGTTTATTCTGGCACCAAATTACCAATAGTTTCCATCTGTCATAGTAACAGTGCCTCGTGTTCGGTTTTCTTGACTCTTTCAAGATATCCATACATCTTTGCGGTAAATTGAGATGTCCAAACTAGGACTTCAGAAGCCATGCTGCCAAGTTCGAGTTGGGCTGAGGATGCACGGTTAGTCCCTCGTGCTGGCAGAGTAGGTTGTACCGGCACAGGAGTTTGATGGGGTCGCACAGTTTGCACAGGCGTGGATACCATGGTTGTCTCGCCCACATAGGAGCAACCAGGAAGAGCGTCATCGGTTCCTTGTGAATCTTGTTCATCACTTTCCTCATCGGAGGGGTTGGTGGAAAAGCATAGACAAATATCCCGACCAGTTCATCCATAAGGCGTTGCCCTTGGAGCCTGGCTGGGGGAACCTGGATGCAAAGTTTGGGCATTGTCCGTTTCGCTTGTGGCGAATAGGTCTATTGTGGGGAAACCCCACTGAGAGAAGATGTCTCCTACGACCTCTTTGTGTAGTCGCCACTTGTGTTCCTCTGGGAGGGGATCCCTGCTCAGAGCATCTGCTAGAGAGTTGAGTTCCCCCGGAACATGTTGGGATGACAGGTAAATCTGTTTGAGTGCCCATTTCCAAGTTTTCTGGGCAAGCTTGGACATATTTTGAGAACGAGTGCCCCCTTGTTTGTTTAAGTAAAACATTGCAGTTGTGCTGTCTGTTAGGATCTGCACTGACTGGTTGTATAGGAGGGGTTTGAATGCCCGAAGCGCTCTGAAGACTCCCAGAAGTTCAAGCAGATTGATGTGGTTCTGAGCCAGTGTGTGAGACCAGAGACCCTGAGCTGTGTGGTGAAGGTAGTGAGCTCCCAACCCTGCCAGGGAGGCATGTGTTGTGATGACGGGCTGTATCTCTGGATCATAGAATAGTTTCCCCTTCGTAAGATTTCCTCTTGTCCACCAGCGAAGACACTGAACCAGTGTTGGCGAAACGACCACTAGATCGTCCAACTGACCACTTGCCTGAGACCACTGTTTCGCCAATCATTCCTGCATGTGTCTCATGCGCAGGCGCATGTGGGGAACCAGGCAAATGCAAGATGCCATCATGCCTAGCAATGCATAGCTTTGCGCACCCTTATCTGGCGACCGGTCCGATATTGAGGAATTAGCAGCAACAAATTTCGAATTCTTTCCTCTGATGGAAAGGCCAACCCCTCTTGGGTATTTACAACTTGGCACCAGGCTGGACTTTTTCTCGTTGATTGAGAATCCCTATTAGAAGAGGAGGTTGATTGTTCTTTGGATGTTTATTCTGCAAATTAGGGGCGGGGCGAGGGGAGGACTCCCCTGTGATGAGCCCGTCGTCCAGGGAAGGGTACACTGGGATTGCCTCCCTGCGTAGGTGCGCCGCGACCACCACCAGTACCTTGGTGAATTCCAAAGGGCAGCACCTTGAATTGGTAGCGCTGGTTGTGTATCTTGAAACGCAAGAATCTTCTGTGCGCTGGGAACATTGAAACATATCCAATGTTGCCATGTAATCCCCCTTTTTTAGCAGAGGGATTACCTCTTGTAATGTAGTCATGCAGAATTTTTGTGGCTTGAGATACTTGTTTGCAGGGCACAAATCTAATACTGGGCACATCGTCAGATTTTTTTTGGCACAAGGAAGTAGGTTGAATAAATACCCCCGTTTACCTGGTTGACCGGGACGACTTCTATGGCGTCCTTTGCAAGCAGAATGGCGATCTCCTCGAGGAGGATCTTCTGGTATTCATTGAGTGTACTTTCTGTCGCGGAGGATGGTCGTGGGGGCGCGCCCTAGCAAAACTATGCAGTACCCTCCGGACGCTGTGGACAGCAGCCAAATGTCAGAAGTGATCCCCCTCCCATGCATGGGTGAAGGTGGAAATGCACCCCCCTACTGGGGATGCATGGGAGGGGACCTGAAGCGGAACGTCACTGCTTGTGGGGTGGCGTACCACCTCTGGCAGGGCGTTAAACATACTTGTAAGACCAGTTGTTAATCTCACGTATAGAAACCAGCGATTGATAGGTGTTCAGTATAAAAAAAGTTCTCATTAATCCTCGTTCGCTGCATTAACTTAAATAGACACGCTGTGTATGAATATTACATATTTTGAACACGTGCTTACATAACCCATAAATACGAGAGAGTGAGAAAAAGGTCTCACTCCAGGATAAAAATGAAGAGTCCTAAAATCTTTCAAAAGAGCTGGGGGTCTCTAAGGTTGAAGGGAATTAGCACAGAAATGAGAATTCTCCCTAACACTACCTTCTGGAAACCTGCCAGATTTCCTGCATCTTCAAGTCAAGTGTTCTCACTGAGGCAAGACTTCCAGTACATGCTTCTTTCTGAGGTCCAGTCTTTGTTCTGCCTACAGTGCCATGGTCCTGACCGAGTACTTGAGGAAACGCCCACCCTAACACAGGAGCACTCCTAGTCCACTGTACAGTTATCTATTACACTTGCACACCTGTGCGATGGGGCCTTGATGAGCAAATGTTCTGCATTCTTTCAGTTTTCAGCAGTTGTGATCATGGTATGCCATGATGCTGTTTTGATGTTCAAAAGTGTTAAGCTATGCTGCAAGATCTTGTTATGATGGACTCCAGGGGCACCCTCTGCTATGGTACCCTATATGCTGTATTGGCTTTGCAAGGCTAAGCTTTCTTCTGCAAAGCCATGATATGAATGTCATGTTGGACTATGCAGTTATGATTTGGTGGAAAATGCTATGTACTTGTTAAAATGTGAATCACACTCTACAATGTTTGTATGCACTGTAATGTGTTAAGCAATGTACGACTACTGCCTAGGTGGAACTCCAAAATGTGCAACATAGCATTCTTAAGGCAACCCACAGCACTATAAAGAATACCAATGTAGATCGGAGGGTACAAATGCAGTGCAACAGAAAAAGGTAAAAACAAACAATCATGACTCATACCGATAGCTTATGAATTTCCTTGTCCTAGTTGACCTCCTTTCTAGTGGTATGGCTTTTTTGGAGTCTTTCTTCTTAACTTCCTGCACTTCTTGAATCTCTGCCTCCTGTGAAGGATAGAAGAGCAGCACAACTAAAAAGGAATGTAAACAGAAGGTGATGCCAAATTCTAAAGTTGAAGAATGTAAATACATTGTTCAAAGTCTTGAAGAGAGTAGCTGGGTGAACTTGAAAGACAGTTGAGGGGAACATACAATTGCACAGTGTTCCTGTTGTTGGCCAGAGAATAGAGGAAAACGAGAGATTGCGCAGATTTTCAAAGTCAGTCAAACATCATAAAGATCCTAAATAAACAACAAATATCACAGCATTTGCATGTGGTACAGGAAAAGTTGCCCTACTAGCTCCTACCAGGGACAGATTGAAATACAAAACCTCTTCACCAAACAGAATTAGCAGGTACAAGTCCAGTACCGAGATGTGTAGATGGCATTCAGGTTAGGGAGACCCCTCAGAGTCTCAATGTTACTCTTTGGTTTCTTTGATCAAGTACAGTAGTTCACCGCAAGAGAAATTATTCTAAAGCCTTTTGTCTACAGAGCACATTTCAACCTAACTGGCTTACCATATAGGGCATTTCCTCTGCTTTATACTTGGTAGAATGGCTGGGCAGTTAAGGCAACTCTTCATAAGTTCAGGGATGGTTTAAAACCCCTGAAGTGCTAAGGGCGTCCAAGTTCCTCCTGAATTCCCATAAAAAATTAATTGTAGGCGACACCCACTCCAGCAGTTAAATGGTTATAACGGCATTGTTAACACTACATAAGCACACAATAAGTGAATGTGCACACAGTATATCTGTAAACATGCATTCTTTTACGTAAAAGTTGTACAAAATACTACTACAAAATACTACAAGTAATGAAGAATAATTTGTAAACAAGTAAATGTGATCACACAAAGTGATCAAATGTTCACGTATGTTCACAAAGTCCAACTGGACTTTTGGGGAGACCAACAGGCCCCTACAGCTATCATAATATAAAAACCTCAATGTTACTCTATGACCTAAGAGAAGTCAGTGGACTAATGGTATCCAAGGGATACAGGTTAAAAGTATCCACAATGTAGCCCATGAGGGAGATGAGCCCAAAGATGACAAAGACTACCCAGCAGCACGTGGATCGGAGGACAGATCGAACTACTAACAGACGAAGGATTTTCCGAACCAGCACTTTAGGAGGGCTCTGAGGCCAACCTTTGTGATTAGAAAGGGTTTTTCACACCATGACCTACCAAACTCTCTGAAGGTAGCGTAGATTGAAGAGTAAGGCAGACTTAGGAGCTAAAGGTATAGTGCGAAATGCAGTTATCTAAAGTCAAAGACAGGTAATGGAGTACCACACAGACATTTTAAAATAAACTATTAGACCTCAATGCACATGCAGGTAAAACCTAAGAGGACTATGCACTACAAAACGCACTTATCTACATGTTATATTGATATATATAACAGGACTGCGACTGCTGCCCTATAGGTAAGATAAAACCAGATTGCACTGACTTTTGCCAAAATACTATTGCTAATAACATTTGACTCGCTGGATGGATTTGGATGAATTTTTCCAAAACAATTATCTGCTACTTGCCCCTCCAATCTGAACATTGTGGGGAGTTTCTTTTTTAATGGCTCAAAGGTTACAAAGAAAATAAAAACAAAAACTGTTTTCAGCCTACTCTCATTCATCTTCCCATAAAGAAAAGGAAGCTTCCTTTGAATACCTGTAACACCAAACCCACTGGAAGGATTTGCACCAAATAATTTGGGCACAAAGCACAGCAGATGCCTTTTTTGGTTTGCAGTAAAACCATGCAGTAGTTTCTTTAAACAAAGTGATGGAGAACTAGCTGTCCCTTTGGTCCAAAATACGAAAACGTTTATATATCTCCAATAGGCATTGCAGTACTGAGGCTTTTCAGAAATGAAAAACACCCATTGCTTTTCCTCGAAACAAGCTATTTCCACAGTAATGTCAAGGGAAGCCAAAACAGTGTTCAAATTAATATTGGAAAGGGAAAGGCCTGGTTGGATATCAGAGTACAGATGGGAGAGGACTACTTATGAATTGGGAGAGTTGTGGGTCTTTAAGATGGATTTCCAAAATCAACCCTGAGGAGCGGGGGATTTTGGGAGACCAACCCATTATGGTGAAAAGGGAAGACACTGAAGTCTAGCCAGACCCAATCAAGGTAGGAAGCCAATCGGCAAGGCTTAGACAGCGACAGTGGTCTAGCACTATAATGAGTGCACACAGAACAATAATTTCAGTTATACAGGTATGGACAAGCATATACAATGATTTATTAGCCCTTTAAAATGCACACTAAGCAAAGGAAACTTCTAGGCAAACATTGTCTTGCATGTATTATGAAACAGATCTATACATCACCCCTCCCCCTTAGAAAATGGAAAGCATTTGATTCAGTAACCAGGGTAAAACACAGATGCCTAAGGTTCAGTAGAAACACTTTAGAGTAAGCATAAAACAGTTCCCTAACACTTAATCCCAGTCCCAAGGTGGTTTGGGGTCTTGTGCCCTAAAGTCATCAGTTCAAATATTTTCTTTTTGCACCTTTCCCTTCATAGATTTCTATGGGACCCCATTCTTTGTTCGTTTTCAACCCGACCCTGACTTGTTGGCTGTCAATTAAGCCCTCCACTTTACGTTCCTTGCCTGGTTTGCTCATTTGTATGGGGGAAACTGACTAGTCCCCAAGACGGTCAGTACTGAGAGACTATGGGCCTCATTATGAGTTTGCCAGTCCGGATACAACAGTACCGTTAAGCTTGCCGGTACCGTTGTATCCGGACTGGCAAACTGAGTTGTGCTTGCGGGTGCCTTTCATTCCGGCAGGTCTAACCTGGTGGAATGAAAGGCACCCGCAAGCACAGCATGTCTGTAGCACAGAAACCGTTATGAACAGTACCGGTGCTACAGGCATCCCCTACCGGGCTCAATGGGAATGGGGATCACCCAAGCGGGATAAATACCGCTTCGGATCTCTACTCACATAAAATATTTGGGATCCTTAATAAGTGCTAACATAAATGACAATCCTTGGGTCGAGGCCACCAAAAGAAAATGTCAGCAACTGGCTTGCCAGGCCGCGATCATAAACAATAAATTCGGAAAATTCTCTATAAAACCTGTGATACATTTTTACAGACAAAAAGTAATACCGACCTTGATTTATGGTGCCGAAAATATGTTTGGTTGCTCACAATTTTTGGACTAGAGCGTTACAAATCTGTAAAGGATGTCCGACTAGTAACATAAGATTTGAATTTGGACTGACATCCATACAAGCGAGAGTTTGTTGGAATGCTTTAACTTTATACAGGAAGTCGCAGCTCTCTAATGCAGCCCCTCATTTGAAATACTACACAAGCCGGATTCAGATCCCGAATACACAATGCTTGCCAAATGGAAACAACAATGTTCTGAAATTCTGGACGCAAACGATATCGACATTACTACTTTACTTGAAAATCCTAATAAGGCTAAACGTAAACTATGGAGTGCAGATTGGCACCAAACCTGCACTGACAGATCTAGTTCTCGCCTGCTAAGAAGCAAGAGAGCTAGACAAATTACAACTGTATCTGTTACAATCTCCCGATCAGAACTCAAGATTACTATACTTTCATTTTCGATTTAACCTTTTTATGACCAAAGACCGTACAAGTACTTGGTCACTTAAAGAACCTGCTGATTTAATCTGTCGTTTTTGTAAACATTCGACAGACACTAAAACACTTGACGTTATTTTGTCTAGAGTTTCGCTCGTTGCGAACAAAGTTGTTCGGACCTCTTTTTGAGGCACGCAGCACCTATACGGCTGAAGATTGGTGGAAAGTTATGCTTGAAGGTGCTGACTGAAAAATTATGTTTGGTTTAGTGCAATTTTTGAAGGACTTGAAAACCCATCTAAAAGAGCAGATTCCGACATTAGGTGGGAACGATTGTCAAAGCCTCTAATAACGTATGTTCAGTGGGGTGAAGTACGAAGAAGTGTATCTTGTTTTCTGTTTTAAAGGTTTTCTTTTGTAAACCATATAAAATAAAATAAAAAAAGAATGGGGATCACCCGATCCCAGCACCCGCGAAAGGGCAATTACCGGTACGGCGGGGCCGGAATACCCCGGTAATTGCCCATTCGCGGGTGCCGGATTTTTTTTTGCAAGTTTTGAGTTAGCCTTGCCGGTCTTACCGGCAAGGCTATCTCCAATGTTGTAATGAGACCCTATGTCTCGTTAGGATTTCTTGTATTTTTACAATTGCATACATCGCCTTACAGTGTCGTCTGTAGCTGAGCACATGTGATGAGCAGTGTATGTCCCTGATTGGACAACCCCATGCTATTTGAATGGAGTGTATCCTTGTTAGATAAAGTTTGTTTGCAGTGCCCTCTGGGACCACTACACACAACTCTGACTACAGTTAAAGGCAACCCAACCTTGGGTATAAGCTTGTACTACACAGTCTTGGTAGCGTGTTGAGCAGCCAGGCTTATCTCAAGAGGGGTAAACGTGACCCGTGTTAGAGGTACACAGAGATGTACAGTTACAGGTATTCAAATAAAATCTTACACTCAGGTTTCTTGCATAAACAATTATTAATTTATCAGTTAGTTAGAAAGCCTTCTTCAGAAGGGAGCAATACATTAGCAACACACAAAGACACTTCAATACTGTACACTCTTAGTTTATCAATTCAGTGAAGACCCTTTTGGGAATTCCCACAGACAACCCACACCCACATGTGACATCAATAACTGGGGTTCTGGGGACATATCTTACTGCTGGCATTTAGAATACTTTTAGGAATCGGTAAAAAAGGCCAAAGGTTATTAGAACACAAGAGACGACAAATATTCTTAAGGAGGCAAATACTTTTGGATCCTCCAAGAAGAGTCATACATTTCAATAACCCGAGCCAAAGTCAATGGGCAAAAGTCTTGTATAGGATAAAGCACTTCTGATAAGTAAATGGAAAAGTCTTTGCACAAGTTCTTAGGAGTCCTTGATAAAAAATGAATCAAATGTAGGGCCACAAGCTGATTAGACTTGCGAGTTGTAGAAGATTCAAGCAACTCTACAGTAAGAGGTAAGCTCTCTTAGACATGTGTTTTACAGTACCTTAGAAATGAAGAAAAGATGCGGCTGATGACTTCTGTTCCTGTGTAGCTCTGCAGATCTCACTGTTCCTGGGCCTCAGTCGTGGGGACATGAGGGAGGACATCGGGGGACTCCTGCAATGCACTGGGACGGTCAAAACTTGCAATCAGCAAACTTCACTTTCAGTGGCTGTTCAGTGTTTCAGCTCCTCGTGTCTACAGCAAATAGCACCACCGTGGTTTCTGGCTGTCAAGATGGATTTTCCATGCTTCCGGGGTCCCGCACTCTGTTGAGGTGGCTCAGGCTTGGATGGAGGATCTTCCAAAAGCTCTAGGCCAGCTTAAAAGCAACGCACACAATCTCTCCCTGGATATACGGTTTCCAGCAGCAACTCTATGGAAATTCAACCAGCTCCGAGATGGATATCCAGGTGGCTTACTCTGGAGTTGATCGGTCCCACCAAATCAAAGGGAGAAGTCGTCCTTGCAGGGGATTCTCCGTCGATGCGAACTTGGCGTTTCGGCACTGGAGCAGGGCTTAACCGGGCAAACCAACGCTCCAAGAGTGGCAGCAGGCGTCCTCTTCAAGCTCTACTTCGATTCCTTCATCAATTGGTTGACTCTGCCTTCCAAGCCAAAGGACTTGGCCGTTATTCAGTTCTCTCCCATTCATTCCAGCCTAGCTGTCAATCGCGCAGCACGGTGGCTGTCCTTGCTGGACAGTCAGCCGGCCGATCACCACAGGGTGCATTTGGGTCTCCTAGGAGACTAGGCACAGGGAGTTTCGGGCACCTCCCTCACTTCCTGGCTACCCCAGACACTCTGGAGCCAGATGCGGGTCACACTTGTGAATCCCGCCAAAGGCAAAATGAACAAAGAGACCAAACCTGCTTTGACGCGCAGAGTAAATCTCAAGCAGGACCTTACCACAAAGAAATGGTAAAAAAAGAAGACTGGGAGCCATTTTGACAAAGATGGTACCCGTGGTTGCTTTACACCAGCTGTAAACGCAGCTTGCGGTAAATGCACACCATGGTAGATGAAAAGAAACCACTGCCACCAGCCATTCAATGAGAAAAGGGTAACGAACATTTTTACATGAGAAGCTAGACAAAGGGGATACTAGCTAACCCCTGCAGCACTCTATTGTAAGATAGTGTGTGCTGTGTCTAGAAAGTTACATGGCAAGTAAAGTCAATTTCACTTTACTGCTCTGGAAAACAGTAGTTTATCCCAGGGAAGGTAGTTAAACCTTTGGGAAATCTGGAAGACTTCCCTGTGTCACACAGCAGTGACACAATGTAAAAAATGATGCCTATGGAGTTTGTCACGCTCCACAACCAAAAGAAAGAGGTAAAATCCACATTAAAATACACAAGAGAAGGAAATAAGGGTCTCGCTCTCTCCAGGTTAAAAAAAAATCAAGTCCTTAAAATCCAGAAAAGTTGCTGGGGGTCTCTAAGGTGGATGGAATTAGCACATTTCTGAGAATTCTCCCCAACAATCCTTTCCATTGGTGAGCTTGCTTTCAGCCTGAATATTGGATAAAAGGAGGGATACTGCAACTGTTCATCATATCGCAGTTGAAGTCAACTTCTAAGAAGAATAGTAGACCACTGAAGACGACCACTTTAGCTGACGAGCATCGACTTCGGTGGTGTACAGGTAAAGCCCTGCTCCTCTATCCTGATCTCAAAAAGAACCACCAGTCTGAATCCCTGTTTGAGGATCTGTACCTTCTGAGCCTTTGGAAGATTACAGGGATCAACCAGCAGAATGACCAGCTTCCTCCTGTGTTAGAGATTTCCGTTTTACAATTTTCCCCTCTATATTTTCCTATGGAACCTCAATGTTTTTGTTCAGTTTTTGAAGGGAAGCAAAGCCTTCAGCTTCGCTTCCCTTTTGCCAATTTGTTATGGGGAAACTGGTCAGTCTTTCAGACTATCGGCACTGATACAGACTTTTGAATTCTTATGTTTTAATACTGCACACAGCACCATACATTGCAGTCCAATTGGGATACTTTTGTATCACCCTAGTTTTTTACACATGGGATTTTTGTTTACTTTTATATGTGCATAAAGACAAGCTGGTGACAACAGTAAATATTTTACTGTCTTTGCATTATTTTTCGGTGTGCTCATTCGCGTTTACCACATTGGGGTACTAAACATGGTTAGTGCCTTAAAATGGCCGTGCCACAAGATTTTTGTTGGTTCTTTGGCAATATTGTTTGGCTTGCTTCCTGCCTTGTCAGGTCAGGAATATCCTGCACTTGCCAGCGAAAACTGCTGCTTCCATGGGCTAATGAGCCTTTGTGTGTCTAGTCCCAGCACATCACTGGTGTCAGAACGTTTGCTACTGGGGTGGCTGTTTGAATGGTGCAGAGCATTAACATTGGTGGGCTTGGACTTGCTTCCGGCTTGGGTTTTGGATAAGAGGACTCCTACTGCAGACATTCTGGAGATCTACGTTGGAGCCAAGATTCCTTCAAAGAGCAGCCCGAGGACGACTTCTGCAGTGGCCCAGCAACCTTTCGAGTGACTAGCCTTGTGAAGCCCTGCTCCCTCATCTCCGATCATTTTATATTGTTATAACTGGCTGTCTAAGCTGAATTATTGTGCATTATCCTGTGTGGACTCCTTGGGAGCCCCTATCTACAATTACCCCCACCCCCTCCACATCCCCTGAAACTAAGCCTTGACAGCTCTCAACTCTATCTTGATGGTTTTCTTTCTCAGAGCTCCCTGTTCACCATAACTAGGGCGGCGTCCTAAAATCTATACACCAGGCCTGATTTTAGAAATACATTTTAAAGTCCTGGGCTACCTCACTGCAGCGGTCCTCGTTCTGAGCAGAGCCTTGGAATTTAGCAGATCTTCAGCTTATGCCACAAGTCGCCTGCTCCTGAATTTTCAGCTGTCTCACTTCAAAAGAAGCTGTGCTGGGGCTTCTCCCATGTTAACCACTGTAGGAACCCCTGTTGTTACCTAACCGTGGTGACTCTTGATGGAACACTCCCTTTAATCCCAACAGGTGTCCTGAGGGCGTCTGCGCCACAGTAGACTTCATCTTTCATTGTTCTAGGTCTTCAACTGGAAACTGACTGGAACCATTCCTGCGCAACGCAATCGAAAGAAACTAAGTCCCAGTGCCGAGAGGGACCTCTACACCCGCAACCCATGGGCCTTCCTTAACTTGACCAAGCTCAGAAAATTGTATCCCCAACAGATTCTGGAACACCTACAGTGGTCTTTGGAAGAATTGGAGTCGGGGGGGAAGTTATTATACCTGTTACTGCCTCACCCTGTTCTCCATAGGTTTGCATTGGGTGTGAAGTCCTGACCCTAACTAACTGAAGAAGTTATACTTTGCAATTGGTGACTTTCGGGCCCAAGGCCCCAAACCAACTTAGGGTTGGATTTAAGATTGAAGGCAACTGCTCTTGTGTTGATTCTGCAGAGTTCTGCCTATTTCTCTGCGCATCTTACTACTCACCTGTATTGCACTAGTAATTAATTCATATGCAATTCTATTCTCCTTACTTATGGTGATTTTTTTATATACGTTTATAAGCTTTGCATGACAATACATCTGTGATTTTTATATGCTTAGTGTGTAACTAAATGCCTAATAAATAACTATTTTTATATACTTTCTGTATAAACTGAATTACTGGTTTTGCTCCGTGTGGACCCATAGTCACTTTTCCTGGGACTAAGCCTTGATTGCTCAGCTACCTTACCTTGATTGAGTTTGACTAACCTTCAGTGTCTTCCCCGTTTACCATCAATAGGGTGGCCTCACAAAATCCTCCCACCAGGGCTGATTTTGGAAATCCATCACAACACAAAGTTACTTTTCAGCAAGCGTTTACTATATGATGGTACAATGCAAGTGGTTATGATTTAAAGTTCAAAAAGTTAAGTAAAGTTCGGGTAAGTAATTCACTCAATCCCAATATACTTAGATAGGCCTAGGAAGGCATCATTGACCAGGATCCCACCAAGCAGGAAAGCGTGAGATAGGGAGAACCCTATGCCCATGAAGCCCCACTGAGAACAGGAGGGATTTTCTCTGGGACAAGGGCGTATAGGGGGGATGCAAGTATGTCGATTTAACCCACTGACTCACTTTTCCAGCAACAACTGTTGAGGTTCCAGATTCCGTTTGGGACACCCGCGATTGGCTCCCGTCAAGGAAGGCCCAGGAGTCGCAGGTGCAGATGCCACTTGCGGTGTCAAGTGCTTGAACCTCCGTTCCGAGAACCTTCCACCTGAGCACTCTTATGAATAAAAGATGAATACTTCTGTGGTGCAGGTGATCTCAGGACAACTCCAGGGAACAAAGAAGCCCGATAACAATGGGCGTTCCATAGACAGGCCATCTTCAATGGACGAACAAAGGAGCAGTCCCTGCACGGCTTTCAATAATGCAGGAAGGTTAGAAATGGACAGCAACTGCTACAGTGGGGTAGCCCAGGAGAGAGCTAGTCAGCACATCGGTTGATCAAGGGACACTTTCGAAAACTCAAAAAGGCATGGATTCTCGAGCAGGAGTCTAGACTGCTGTCCCCACCAGTCCAGGGGTCGTAACACCGACATATTTCTTGTTGAGATCAGGACAGAGGGGCAGGGCTTCACTGGAACTTGGTGCTGGTCAGCTACAGGAGTCAACCTCTGGTCATCCAAAGCTGCACTTCTTTGTAGGGGTCTTGGCTCCTATGAGGACCTGTCGAATGGCTGCAGGAGGAGTCCTCTTATTCAAGATCTGTTCTGGAAACTCAGCACCAGTATACCAATGGTAAGGATATGCACCATTGAAACTGGTTGTGAGAGATCTATGTGATCACTGCGCCGTCCGTAATTCCGCCAATGAAAATGTTGACTCCAATTATGGAGAGGTGCAGTGATCAGATAGATCAATTTTGCCCGCATTGCCCTACCCGCTCCTACTTAACGTTACAACGGCACACTTCTGTGTGCGCCGCAGACTAACCCTATCCCTGCGGCGTCAGTTCCTCGCACGTACGTGGGTATGAGCTGACGCTGCATGGTCCTTTAACTTTTTTGGTTACTTTCTTGTCCGCCGCTTACCACAGCAGTATGCGGGGGGACACCCCCGCAACTCCTGACTCCCATTACAGCGACCAAGTGGAGCGGGGCACACCCCCCGCAACCCCTGCTCCACTTGGTCACAGTAATGGGAGTCGAATTTTCTATAATGCCAACTGCACAGTAAATGTGCAGTCAGCATTATAAAGGCGCAGTATTTGGATGCTTCTGTTTTGACTGTTAAGAACGTTTTTCAACTTTACCTCCATAGTTTGTATGGACCTCTTTAAACCTGTTCTGCCTTTTTTGAAGTTAAGTAACTCTTTCAGTTTCACTTGTCTTGTGCCTTTTGCTTATTCTTATGGGGAACTGATCAGTCCATCAGACTATCTTTACTGGGAAACTATGTTTCCCTTTTGAATGCTTGTATTTTTCACGGTGCTGTGCAATGGGGAAACTTTTGTATCACCCTAGATTTTCATACTTGGAATTTTTGGTTAATTTTATATGTGCTTAAAGACAAGCTGGTGGCAGCAGATCTATTTTTAAAATGCAATATTTTCAGTGTGTGCATATGTATACTGTGTATAGCTACAAAACATGTCTAGTGCCCTAAAATGGCTGTGACACGAGGTTGCCGTTTGCTTCTTTGGCCATACTGTTGTGCTTCTTTCCGCCTTGCCAGGTCAGGAAATTCCTTATAAGGTCATGCACTTGCCAGGGAAAGCTTCTGCTAGTGATGCTTTTGTGTGGCACAGGAAGGGGGTGGGGAGGTCTAGTCCCACTCCACATCTGTGTCTCAGGTGGCCAGGGAAAGGCCATCATTTTTGGATCCTGACCCTGGAGGGGGAGAAGCGAGGGAGGATCATCAGTGTGGAAGGTCGGGGAGAGGACGTCCCCAAGGGAGACAGTGCTCGCCCTCCCAACCTACCATTCCATAAAGAACCCATAATCCCAGAGACCTTTGTGAGATGTCGGTACCCCTCTTCCTCTGGTCAGGCTAACAGGAAGAATTATAAATCCTGAAGACACAGAAGGAGGGGGAGTTGCGTACCCATAGGCGAGATATGGTATCCCCCTTTTCCCTATTGACAACCAACCTAACCCTCCACCGACCTTTATGGGCTACTGCAAGCCCTTTCCCTTCATTTCCCCACATTCAACCTTTGAAAATACTGGGAAGCGGAGACTAAGAGTAAAGAACACTTCATCTACTTTTTACCACTCTGGTACTGAGACGAGGAAGATGTCTGCGGAGTATAGTGAGAGTCAGACATTTCCCCTTATTCATAGTCAGGCAAACCTAATGAAGGATCCACAACAGCAATCTGTTAAGAGGTTGCAGGTGTATAAAGAGCAAGAGGACACCATAGGGAGAAACGGGGAGGCCTATGGGGTAAGAGAATAGCAGGGGACCCTTTCCAGGACGAGACAGCCGTGTTGGGACCTGTGTAGGAGCCAGGATGCCGGCCAGCAGCCCAGAGAGGGAACCTCCGTATTGTGGAAGTATGCAGAAGCGAGCAGGACACCGTACACATCAACCCAGAGGCAGCAGAGCTGCCAGTGTTTGAGGTAGATCCTGTTTGGCGAGCGGGGTCCGCAGGAGCTGGCCCGCCGATCTGACCAGAGGAAAGTAGCAGCAGGAGTCGGCGAGAAACAACGCCAAGCACCGATGAGTGTCGGAGAGCAGCACTCGACAACCGGGGCTTTCCCGGCAGGCTGCGACGAGGTAATGAATGAAAATTAATTACTGAATTAATTACTGAACTAAACGGAAACTTGAAATTAAGGTTAATGAATATATATTGAATACTGAACTGAAAAGAAACTTGAAATCAAACATATTCCGTGTCTATTGAATACAGAACTGAATAGAAACTTGCAATAAAGCTTACTGAATATGGAATTGAGTGAAACATTTAGGGGCAAAGCAAAGAACTTCCAAAGAGATCGTGCCCATATGCAAAGAACATGTAAGAGTGCAAATGTGAAAGAGTGCCATAGAAAGGTGGGACATGAGCAAGACCACCAAAGTGAACTTTTATGAGTAAATGTAGTGCGTCAAGGCCAAAGACTGGCAAGGGGTGTGTGACACATTACGACAGAACCAAGAAGCTATTTACTCACTAGCACATGTTAGGTGCTTGTGAGTGATCATGTGATCTATGATGTCTCGAGGCATGTAGAAGCGAAAGGAAAAATCGCTTCTGTCACGTGTTTGGAAGAGAAATATGTCCGACATCCAGTGGTCACTGCGGAGTATTGCATTTTGTTTTTCGTAGTCGAAAAGGGGACTTCGACAAGGCGTGTCTAACACTATCCCTATAGTGACGTGCAGTGTACCCACAACCCCTCACACGTCGAGGTCCCTCGGTTTGTATTTTTTCTGCCTCGAGGGAGCCTTCTATACGTGAAGGAGTACAGAAAAGAGAGAGAGATGTAGAAAGATGTCTATGTTCCTTCCATCCGAGCGGGGAGGAAGCATGTGAATCTAAGCAGATACAACCATCAGAAATGCTTTTACGGTAAGTAATGCATTGTCTTCTGATGTTTGTTAATCTGCTTAGAATCACATGCTGTGCATGTTTGTTAATCTGCTTAGAATCACATGCTGTGCATAGACTAGCGAGCAGTACCCGGAGTTGGAGGTGGGTTGTGAGAAGGAACAGTAGAGAAAAGATGTCTTAATACTGCTTGTCCCACCTGGGAATCAGATCTAGAGTGAGCATCTAGACAGTAGTGTTTTGTAAAGGTGTGTACAGAACTCCGGGTTGCCGCTTTGCAAATGGACTCAAGGGGAACGTTTGCAATGAATGCTATGGATGCCCCAGTGCCTCGAGTAGAGTGTGCTCTTGGCTTGAAGGGTAGTTCTCTCTTAGCAAGAGAGAAACAGAGTGATGCATTGAACAATCCATCTAGATATAGTGGACTTTAAGACTGCATCTCCTTCTCTTCCTGCTGCCACAGAGACAAAACTGATTAGTTGACTTTCAAGATGGCCGCCGGCTGTGGAGGTCGCGTTTGAGTCGCGCTCCAGCCGGGCCGCATACAATAAAGAACGCTAATAGAGATTCTCTGAGCGAATTAACTCGGAAAGTCAGCCGGAGGCACAGGAGTGCAGCTGGCATCGGAACAGGGGGAAGACGCCCTGTTAAATCCTGTACAAGAGGCGCCGCAACGTGGAGAAGTGAGCGCCCCACCCCCATCGTACGCTGGCCCGGAGGCGCGACCGCGCTAAGAGGCGGAGACAAGCCGCGGCCACACTGCTTCTCGAGAAGGAAGCAAGGAGACGTTGAGCCGCCGGCGCAGGAATCAGAGCGCGGTCCGGGGGCAAGCCGAGTGAAAGTGCGCCACAGAAGGCGAGGACGTGAGGGCCCCCCCCCCATCCCAGAAAAGAAGCGTCACGGAGAACCCGCGGGTGCCTTGGCTCAGCCCGTGGGAGCGAAAGAACGAGGGGAAGCGGGGACGCAGTGCTTCCCCAGAGCATCAGTGGGAAGCAGCACAGCACCGCCGGTGGAGACCACAACTTAAGGTGAGGGGCTGGGGGGACGCACACGGCCGCATACGGTCACAGACTCTACTCAAGGGATCGAGGAGCGTTCCCCCTCCAAGTCTGCAGCAGCGTGGTACAGGAGAGAGCGCTAGTGAGGAGCCGCTCTCCTCACACAACAAGCCACAAGCCACATTATTAGTCCAGTATCCCAGAGCCTACTCAGGCGCAGTAGGAGGGTAGAGGACCGCCTGCACTGGAAGGACAACTCCCTCGTTACTCCCCCACCCCCCACCCCAGGAGATACTCAAGGCACAACATAAGCAGGGGACAATGTCAAGGGCAAAGGGGAAAGGGGGCGTAGGCCAGTCTGCTTCACAGTCGACGAGACAGGACTCTAACCTGCTACATATGTGGTCTGCTGATGCAACAGCTAACTCTAGGGACAGACCAGAGGAGGAATCTACAGCGGACAACGCTCCTTCCGCCCAGGGCAACAGACCACTCACAAAGGAGGATATGCAAACATGGTTTGGGGACCTGCAGAACAAGTTTATGGCCACTGTACAGTACCAATTCGCCTCCATAAGAAATTAACTGAAACAAGTGGTCCAGGAATTGAAAACTGACGAGGCCAAACTGGAAGAAAGGACGGATATCTTAGAGAAGATTGTCCAAAACATGGAAGAGAGACAACTCAAAACTCAGAAACGCAGGAAAACGTGGTGCGCCTTACACACAATTTAGAAATTCAGTGCGAGGATCTGGAGAACCGCTCTCGCAGATCAAATATTCACATCAAAAACATGCCTGAAACAGTACAGGACAGGGATCTTAAATTCGCAGTTCAAGAAGTATTTAGAGACATAATTGAAGAATAAGAAACCGAAGCCATTGGGATCGACCGAGTACATAGGGTCGGCCCGAAAAGATCTGGCGCTCCAGGAGAGAGACCAAGGGATGTCTTAGAGGCCCTCTCATCCTATCCACAAAAGGAACAAATACTTCGGAGAGCGAGGCAAATGGACCACATAAGGATGAACATGGTAGAGATCCAGTTATACCAAGATCTGGCTTCGACAACATTACTAAAGAGGAGAGCGATGGCCCCACTGGTAAGGGAATTGGTAGCGAAAGAGATAAGATACAAATGGACGTTCCCATTTGGATTAATATTTGAGTGGGAAGGCAAACAAAGGAGAGTAACCACTTACGAGGAAGGCCTACAGATAATGGATCGGCACCCACGAGGAGCGCCGGGAACAGAGGGGATTTCCACAAGAGACCGAGAGGATGGGATGTAATGCGGCAAAAAAAGAAACATGGAAAAGGAAACATGGGGCTACCCTCTGAGAAGTAGGGGAGAAATTCAGGCAGAATGAAAGGCTCAGTCGCAGAGCTCAGAAGGCTGAAGGGCATCACAGAGGATGCTTGGAGAATCTGATTTACAGCGGCCCGACAGGAAACCGGGACCCAGCTCGTGGAGGAGGATGCAGGGTTTAGGACTCCCTGGAAAGTTTTTCCCCCCGAGGCAGTTGAGGGCAAGGAGCGATAGGCGCAACACCCTAGCAACCTTAGGTACCTGGGCCCTCCTCGGGTCAAGAGTTGAGTTAATGTTAATGGTAGGGGGAAGAGTTGGGAGGGAGGTGGAGGGGGACACTATTTTTGGAGGACAGATGGAAGTTCAATGTTGGGGGGGTTCAGGGGAAGGGAGGGGGGGTTCGGTGGCATCAACGGAAAGAATCAAGCACAGAAGGGGACCCAAAGCCAATGCATAATTACATAACAGAATGGGAATGATACGCATTTTAACCTACAACATTAGGGGCATGAATAATCCATCAAAACGGGTGAAGTTGGAGAAACAGATGAAAAGGGGAAAAGCAGATCTACTGCTACTTCAAGAAACCCATATCAGAACGAGGGACAAGCAGAAAACACGCATAAAAGGGTATAAAATATGGGCACAAGCAAAGACAAAAAAAAGCAGGGGTGCTGATAGCGGTGAAAGAAGGGAAAGACTCTAAACTGACGGATACGGTCATAGACAAAGAGGGAAGATATGCCTTTGCCAATGTGGAGATTGAGGGATTTTGCATTACCCTTGCCTCAATATATGCACCTAATCAGGGACAGGATGGCTTTCTCAGAGATGTCGTGGGGAAATTAGAAGACTTTGCAAGGGGGGAGGTGACCATGGGAGGGGACCTCAACATGGCGTGGAACCCACATCTAGATAGAAGTACGGGGAGCATACACGGCCAAGGGGCACCATCGATGCGTCTTAAACAACGGATGGACCACACGGCCTTGAATGATGTTTGGAGGGAAATGAAGGGGGAACAAAGGGAGTACACATTTCTCGCATGTTCACAATTCCATGTCCAGGATAGACTACTTCTGGGTATCGGTGGGTCTCATGGGTAAGATACAGGGACTTGAAAAGGGAGCGAAAGCGCTCTCGGACAATGCCCCACTATGGCTAGACGTGTCTCTCCCTGGGAAAAAGAACGGGCTCTGGAGATGGAGGCTACCACAGGAACTGATCCAGGACCCAATAACCGGGGAATCCATAAGGGAAATGATAGAGGAATACTTCGCACAGAATGACACCGGGGAAGTCACTATGAGCACAGTCTGGGACGCGTTTAAAGCAGTTATCCGGGGGAAAATGATAGCGTTGAAAATCACGAGAGAAAAACAAAGGTATATGTGGGAAAAGGAGCTGGAAAAAACATTCGAAGATATCCAAGAGGAAATGCTGTCACACCCCACAAAGATATTGAAAAAAAATCGCTGAAACATACACAGGGCCAATTAGAGATGCTACGCACAAAAGGTGCAGAAAGGAAGTTACTCTATCTGAAACAGAGATATTACATAAAAGCGAACAAAGCAGATAGACTCTTAGCGAGACACCTTCGTGCGAAGCAGAAAGAAACAACAATTAAGGCCATGCGGAATGCGAAAGGCGACATTAAAACGCGCACACAAGACATGGGGGAAAGCACTGAAGGAATACTACCAAACTCTCTACTCCACAGAACGCCCTAATACAGACACCCAAGACTCTTATCTAGAAGCCCTACAGATCCTGCGGATTTCTGAGGAGGATAAACAATCCCTAGAGAACTCAATTAGTGAAGAGGAAGTTAGAAAAGCAATAAATGGACTTGGGGGGGTTAACAAACCACCGGGCCCAGATGGTTTTACGGCTCCATTTTATAAAAAATACTCCGACTTATTGACCCCGGTCTTGACTAGACTCTTGAAGTCATTTAAAGATCGCGGCAATGTGATCCCCACAATGAATGAAGCGAAGGTGTTCGTTTTTTACAAAACAGGTAAAGATCCAACATTCCCCGCATCATATAGACCAATCTCCCTGACAAATTTGGATGCAAAAATCTATACGAAGATTTTGGCAACAAGACTATCCCCCTCCTCCCAAAACTGATCAGTATGGACCAATCAGGCTTCATTCCTGGCAGGCAAACCCATGACAATATTAGGAGGCTCATGTATCTAGTGGAAAAAATAGGCATAACTCACACCCTAGACGCTGAGAAGGCTTTTGATCGGGTGGAATGGTCAATGTTATTTAGAGTTCTAAAACGCATGGGTTTTGGGGAACAATATATTGCGAGAATCAGAGCGAACTATAACTCCCCATCCAGTAGAATAGCCATTAATGGAGAGGTAACTGACAAAGTGATAATATCAAGAGGGACAAAACAGGGCTGCCCCCTTTCCCATTACTGTACGCTATCTTTTTAGAACCTCTACTGATGAAAATAAGGGATTCGACACGCATTAGAGGGATTGATATGGCAGGACAGCAACATAAGGTGATAGCATACGCGGATGATATGCTAATAGTCCTAGAAGATCCTGAATCCACTTTATCAGCTGTGGTTGGGGAATTAGAAGACTTTGGGGCTATCTCAGGTCTGAAGATGAATAGAAAAAAATCAGAAATCCGAATCCTGGCGGGGGATAGAACAAACATAGAAGGGGAAGCAAAGCTACTGGAACTTAAGATCGTAGAAAAGGGTATAAAATACCTGGGAATAAAAGTACCTCAAAATATTGGGTAAGTCTATGGGGAAAATTACCCGCAGCTACTCACAAATATCCGTAGAGAAGTAGGCAGATGGAATCCATTACAGATATCTTGGTGGGGCAGGATTCAGTCAGTTAAGATGACCATCCTCCCAAAGGTACTATACTACTTTCAGGCTCTCCCGGTGGGTGTCCCCCATACGTTCTTCAAAACTCTAACGAAATTGGTATCATCCTTCATATGGAAAGGGAAAACGCAGAGAATAGCTAGGACTGTCCTCACGGCACCAACCAGCGAGGGGAGATGGCGCTTCCCCACTTTAAAAAATTCTTTCAGGCAGCGCAGCTAAAGGTCCTGCGGGAGTGGGTGAGGGAGAATCCGCAGCAGATCTGGGCCAAGCAAGACAGGGCAGTAACGAGAACCCCACTGGTGGAGCTTCTCTGGAAACCGAGGCAACACAGACACGAGAACTTAGGGATAAGTGAAATAATGAGGACCACATTGGAAGCATGGAATAGCCAAACACGGAAAGGTACAATGACCACAACGCTGGGAACCTTTACGCCCATAAACAGGAATCCGCAATTCCCACCAGGGATGGAACAAGGGGCATATGACAACTGGGAGGAAGCAGGCATAACGCAAATAGGCAAAATGTTCAAGGACAATGAAATTAGGTCACTAGAATCCTGCTTTGCAAACTCAACTCTCCCCAAAGGCGATATATATAGATACAAGCAGTTAAAACACTGGCTAAGTTCCCCGATCATCACCAAAGCGGCAACTAGGGATCTCACATTGTTTGAGACATACATCATCTCCAACACAGGGGCAAAAAAATGGGTATCGACTCTGTATAAATTCATAAACTGGTGGGATTGTAAAGGCATTAAGCCCTTTTGGGAGGAAGTTAAAGGTGGGGGTGTGGCTTTGTGGAATTAGATATGACACAACAAGGCGATACAATAAATCACAGTGGAGAAGCTTTATGGGACTTCTCATTGCGGCATGGACAACAATTGCCCAGAACTGGAAGAATAAAAAGACCCCACTGACATACTTGGCTACAGAAGGTATGGGCTCATATAACAATGGAAAAAATCACCCACATAATCCAAGGAACAAGGGACAAGTTTGTAAAGGAATGGGAAGGGACTTTACAATACCTTCAGTCAGATTTTATGGAACAATGGTGCTCCCATAATATCAAAGTATCAGACATCTTCAACGCATAAAAGGAACCCTTGACACTACGATTGCAAGCGACCCGAGGGGAGGGAAGGGGGAGGGAGTGGGGGATGTTATAATATTTGAAGTTTATTCTATGTAAAACCCAATAAATACAAGTATATAAAAAAAAAAAGAACTGATTAGTCTTTCTCAGTGGCCTAGTTCTTTCCATATAAAACATGACAGCTCTGCGCACATAGAGTGTATGCAGGCTCTTTTCTCCCAAATTGGAAGGGTTTTGAAAGAACGTTGGTAGTTCTATTGACTGGTTGACATGGAATTTCAATATGAAGTCCGGTGCAAACCTTGGGTGTGTGTGTAGAACCACCTTATCTTTGTGAACTGTTACGAAGGGGTCTAGAATAGAAAGAGCCTGTAGTTCACTTACTCTCCTAATGGAGGTGATAGCCATTAGGAAAGCAGTCTTAAGGGTGAGGTTCTTAAGAGTTGCCTTATGCATGGGTTCAAAGGGTGAGCCCATGAGCCTGGTAAGTACCACATTAAGGTCCCAGCCGGGAGCTGGGTTTGCTATCGGAGGGTGTATTCTCTTTACCCCCTCCATGAAGGCTTTGATAACTGGGACTTTCCACCATGACACCTTAAGTTGAGAGGTGGTGTATGCAGAAAGTGCCGCTAGATGGACTTTAATAGAATTGAACACTAGACCAGAGTCCAGTAAATGGGTCAGGTAAAGGACAATTTGTGTGGGAGAGCAGTGGACTGGGTTGATGCTCTTACCTCTACACCAGATGGCAAATATTTTCGACTTGCTAGAATAGCAGTGGCGAGTGTTGGGTTTTCTAGCTTCTTTGAGAATATCCATGCATCTGAGGGAGTTGTAAATGGCCAAATTCTATGACCTCAGGAGCCAGGCTGCTAAGTTCATGTTCTGAGGGCATGGGTGTAGTGTCTTGCCCTTGTCCTGTGACAGCAAGTTGTACGGGTAGGGCAGTTTCACTGGTGGGGACAGGGACATCTCCATCAGGTGCGCAAACCATGGCTGGCGGGCCCACATCGGGGCTATCAGTATCATGGTGACTGGTTCCTGGTGCATCTTGTGCACTATCTTGTTCAGCAGAGGGGTCGGGGGAAAAGCGTTAACAAATTTCCCCGACCATGGTATCCAGAGACCGTTCCCCCTTGGAGTGGTTCTGTGGGTATCTGGAGGCGTAATCTAGGCATTGTGAGTTCTCCAGAGTTGCGAACAGGTCTATTTCTGGGAAGCCCCATTGTGTGAAGACGGCGAAGACGATGTCTTTGTGTAACCACCATTCGTACTCTGAGGGCAGAGGGAAGTCTCTGCTGAGTTCGTCTGCTAGCAGATTGAGTTCCCCTGGTACATGTTGTGACAATAGGAACATGTGTCTGAGAGCCCACTTCCAGATGTTCTGGGACAGCTTGGACAGTCCTGGAGAGTGAGTGCCCCCTTGCTTGCTGAGGTAGTACGTGGCTGTGGTGCTGTCCGTGAGGACCATCACTGTCTTCCCTTGTAGGTATGTCTGGAAGGCTTTTAGTGCCTTGAAAACCGCAAGAAGCTCTAATAAGTTTATGTGCTTGGAAGCTACGCTCGGAGTCCAGACTCAATGAGCAGTCTGATGGGATAGGTGAGCCCCCCCATCCTGTGAGGGATGCGTCTGTGGTTAGAGTGGATTCCACTGCGGGGGTGGCAAATGGTTTCCCTATTACCAGGTTTTCCTTCGACCACCACCGTAGCGAGAGAACAAGGCCTGCGAGACCACCACTAGATCGTCCCATTGTCCGCTGGCCTGACGCCACTGGCTGTTGAGCCACTCCTGCATTGGGGGTATGCGCGCGTGAGGTACCAAATAAATACATGACGCCATCATTCCTAGCAAGTGCATTGCTTTGCGTACAGTCACCTCTCGACCGGCCACATATTGAGGGGCCTGAAACAGCATATTTTGGACCCTCTCGTTGGAGGGGAAGACGAGGCCGTCCTTTGTACGAATTAGAGCCCCTAGGAATTGTTTGATTTGGCTGGGGTCTAAGCTGGACTTCTCGTTGATGGAGAAGCCCAGTTGGAACAAAAGGTCTACTGTCTTCTGGGTGTTTGAGAAGCATGTTCCATAGGACTCCCCTGTTATGAGCCAATCGTCGAGGTAAGGGTATACCGGTATGGACAACCAGCGCAGGTGGGCCGCTGCCAGTACCTTCGTGAATACCCTTGGTGCAGACGCTATGCCGAAGGGTAGCACTCTGAACTGGTAGTGTTTGCCCTCTATCACAAACCTGAGGTATTTTCTGTGAGCTGGCAACATCAAAATATTAAAAGTACGCATCTTTCATGTCTAGTGTTGTCATGTAGTCCCCCTGAGATAGCAGGGGAATTACCTCCTGTAATGTTACCATACAGAATTTTTGTGGTTTTACATATTTGTTCGCTGGGCGCAGATCTAGTACAGGGCGCATGGTTAGGTCCTTTTTGGGTACAAGGAAGTACACTGAATAAATACCTTCCATTACTGGAGATAGGGGCACGACCTCTATTGCTCCTTTCCGTAGCAGTTGTTCTACTTCTTGCAGGAGGATGACGAGGTGTTCTGTTGACCGGCGTCGTCCCCTTGGAGGTCTGTAGGTGGAGGACCGATTGAACTCTATACAGTACCCGTGGGCTACGGTTGACAATACCCACCGGTCTGATGTTATTCCCTCCCATGCTGAAAGGAATGATGTTATCCTGCCCCCAACCAGAGACGCATTGGAGGCCGACTTTAATCCGAACGGTAGGGCCCTGAATTGGTAGTGGCGTCCCTGAACCACGAACCTGAGGAATTTCCTGTGCCTTTTTAGAATAGGGATGTGGAAGTAAGTGTCCTCCAGGTCCAAAGACGATAGGAAGTCGCCTTTCTCCAGCTGTCCCAGCACGTGCTGGAGGGTGGCCATCCTGAATTTCTGCGCCTTGATGTAATTGTTTAGGCGGCGCAGGTCCAGGATGGGGCGCCAACCGCCTGTCTTCTTCCTGACGAGGAAGTACCTGGAGTACACTCCGGAGCCTTCTGGGGACGAGCTCGATGGCACCTTTCTTGAGCATCGCCCTTACTTCCAACAACAGTTGAGGGACGTGATTTTCCTTCCTGGCCACGGGGGGAATGCGAGGGCACTTCTTTTGGAATTCGAGCGAGTGCCCGTTGGCCAGGGTGTCCAACACCCAACGGTCGGTGGAGATGGACTCCGACACGCCAACGAACTTCGTCAGCCGGCCTCCCACCGGGGTGCTTCGGTGGGGCCCCGACGACACGGCCGGGTCATTCTTGCTTTGAGGCGGCCTTGCCGACGACAGCGGTAACCCCCTCGTTTGCCGCAACCTCTGTAGGCCTCCTGCGAAGAGGAGCGAGCTGCCTGGCGGTAGGTGGAGGAGCCACCTCTGGATCCTTTGGAGGCACCCTGTCTGCCTCCAGAGCTCCGAACGTGCCGTCGCTGCTAAAGCACACCCAGGGCCCGGGCCGTCTCCGAGTCGGTCTTGATGGCCTGTAGAGACTCATCCACTGCCTTCCCAAAGAGGTTGTTGCCGTCGAACGGCATATCCAACACTCTGGTCTGGACGTCCTGGCGAAAGTCTGTCGGCTTGAGCCATCCTCGTCGTCAGAGGCAAACTCTGTTGCTCAGTTGGCGAAATCCGGTATCGGCAATGTCCGTTGCCACCGTAATGGCGTGATTCGACGCCACCTTGACCTCCTGCAGAATCTCTAGGGCCTCCGCCCTTTCGTCATCCGGCAGGAAATCTAGCAGGGGAGCTATCTTGAACCAGAGCTCCCTGTCGTAGCGGGCCACGATCACTAAGGCATTGGCCGCCTTAATCATCGTCGCCGCCGACGAGATGACTCGTCGTCCCATAGAGTCCAACTTCTTACCCTCGCTGTCCGGCGGCGAGGTTGAAGTTGAAGCCGCCGCGCCTGCTGCCTTCTTAGCTGCTGCCGAGACGACCGAGTCCGGCACGGGCTGGGCCATGAGGCACAAGGGGGCGGCATCAGGGACTCGGTACTTCTTCTCGTACCTGTCCCTCTTGGCGGGTGTCGTGGCAGGGTTCTTGAGGACAGCAAGCCCCTCGTCCCAGATGTCGTCAAGTAAAGGCACCGCAAGGACCGTCTTCCTCTTAGCCTCTCGTCGCTGGTACAGAAACCCCTCCTTTTTCTGTTCTTCAGGGCAGAGCTGGAAGAGCTTGGATGCCCTGGTTATCATGGCGTGGAAAGAGCCAACCTCGTTGGCTGGGGACGCCCGCGGGGGAGGCGATGACGGGATGTCCGCTGTGCCATCGCCGCCGTCGTCGTCCATCCCCGTCGCCGTTTCCTCTCCCGGCGAGGGGGATCCGCCGGTCTTGCAGGCACGAAGGGCGGAGCAGGGTGGACTCTCCTCTGCTTGTTCGGAGGGCTTCCCGACCGGCCTGGTTCTGGCTCCTCCGTTCGGGTGCGTGGTAATCTTGTCCTTATCTCGGTACATTTGGATTGCCAACAAAATGGCCGCCAAGCTATCCTGGGGCTCGGGCAATGGCTGCGACCGACGGGATGGCCGTTCCCGTGGGCCATGTTCGTCGTCCTCGCCGCTCTCACCGATCACGTCAGTCGGGACCGTCCCCTGGGATCGAACCTTCTCGATCCTCTCATTGAGGTTTATGAACCTCTCGTTGAGGCCTATGGACCTTTCGTTGAGGCCCCTCTCGGTCTCCACCAGTTCCTCCTCAGAGGCTGACTCCGAGTCTGTAACGGCCACCGCCCCCCCCCCTTTCAGCCGGGGGCTTCACAGGGGTCTTAGCGATAGGCTGGAAAGAGGATTCCCTCCGCGGTGGCAGGGATACTCTGGCCCAAGAGTCCGTTTTCATTGGCGTAGTCTCAGCCGGCTCCGCCGGGGTCGCAGAGACCACTTCGGTAGAGGCCTTAGCCAGGTGGATCAAGGCCCTCACCACCTTAGGTGCGTCCTGGGCCTTCGCCTTGAGGGGAGGGTCAACGCCTCGCTCCCCCTTCGAGATTGACCGGGTCTGCTCCAGCGGCCTACCCGGGTTCTCGGACTTCCTCTTCCCCGACCCAGAGCGCTGGCTCATGGTCGAACGTGCCGGGGAAGTAGCGCCCTGCTTGGCAACCGAAGAGCACGAACTTTCAGCGCTCCCGGAGCCCACGGACTCGCGGTGCTTGGCCTTCTGTAGGGCCCCCGTCGCCGGGGCGCCCTCAAAGGACTTAGAAGTCCGCTCAGACTACTTCTTCGCCTTCTCACTTGCTGTGCCCTTCTCCAGCCAGGTGGCGAGGCGGGAACGACGATCTTGTTTGGTCCGTTCTGAAAGGTTCTTGCAGAACGCACAGTCCTTCTCCACGTGCATCTTGTCCCCATGGAGGCAGTAGAGACATTGCAAATGCTCGTCGCCCTTGAAAACGTTATATAATCCGCATCCAGGGCAGTTCCTGAACAGCTTGGATCTGGGCGTCAAGCTCCCTTTGTCCTGGGCCATGTCTTGAGGTAGGCCGCAGATCTTCCGGAATCCTCCAAGAAGTGTAAACTCGACGAAAACTTCACCCTTGAGGGGCGTAGAAGAATTCCGATAACGGGGACCCGTTTCGGAAGTAGAAACGGTGGAGCTTGAGGCTCAATAAAACCGAAAAAATGAGAAATTCTCCTGAAAAAACGTGAAAACGCAGTAAAAAAAAAAACTCGAGAGCTAAACACGAGGACTCCCAACACTTGAGCGTGCGGTAAAAATCTGAGGATGGCTGCCAGAGGCGGGGCTTAGGGAGAGGGCAGTCATTGGCTGGGGGCAGTATGACCCAGAGATCAGTGATTGGTTACTAAGAAAGACAGATCAGAAACGAAACTGATACTGATTTTTACTTTGCCGAGGAATCCCAGCCTGAGGGGAATATTCATGAGCATGTGAATCCATGCCAGACCCCATGCTGGAGAACTATATTTTCAGATATTTTCATCTCATTTGGTGGTGACTGGGTGGTTGACTGCCCAGGTAATAGATTGCTTATAAAGAGTTGTGATATAGATAGGGTGGTCAGTGCATGAGACATCACATCTATCAGGAGTAAAAACCCCTAACAGATGTGAGGTCTCATACACCGAGGTCTTAAATTTACAGACAATCCAAGTCATCACATTTCTCTTCCAGACATGTGACAGGATGGAACCAGTTTTTCCTTTCGTTCTATGTACCTTGAGAGATCATAGATCACAGGATCACTCATGAGCACCTAACATGCTCAGGTGAGTAAATCTTTTGGGTTTGACTGCCCCGAAAGGTCATTCTAAGACTATTGCAGACCTTTCATGAGCTTGGGGAAAGGGAGCCGAAGAGGACAGTATTAGCTGGAAGAAGCGCAGAATGTTGATCACCATTTCTTTGCTTATTGACATCCCTACACACTGTTTAGTTTTAGTTGTGAGGGCAAGCACAGGGTTTGGACACAGATAGACTTAAGTTGACCTCTGACTCAGAACTTCCTTAGTTTCATTCAGGTAGGGAAATCCCACCTTAGCATAGGGCAAGTTAGGCCTTCTACCATCCTGACATTTAAGTTAATAAATATCTTTTGTTTGAACTTTAAGTCTGTTGTCTGTGTCTTGCTTCATGATGCCTTCACAGGTGCCAGAAAGTCTAGGTGTTGGGAACATGTGAAACCAGTAGTTGTCCCTTATTGGCCAACTACTGGCTGTATGAATGGTGCCGATCCTTACTATTGGTGGGCTTGGACCTCATTCCAGTACTCTGGAAAAGGAGGACCACCAAAGCCATTCCTTTAGATAATCATTGGAGCCAAATATCCCTCGAAGAAGAACAGCCCGCTGAAGATCCAAAGACGACAACTGAAGTGCCCCAGCATTGCTTCCATTGTCCAGCCCAGTAAAGCCCTCATGGACTACCTGTTCTTTAAAGACCCTGAGCAATGCTTCAGCCCTAGTAAGAGTGGGACCAACTAGTCTTGTCCCTTTCGAGGAACTTGCTCTTCTGAGCTTTTGGAAGTGTCCCCGGACTGTCTGGAGGACTGACCAGCTTTCTCGTTGGCTACCTCTCCTAAAAGCATTGCTGTTCTGGGCTCCATCAAGGGATACTGTCCTGGAGCAGCTTCTGTGACCGTGACTGGAAGGACATTTGTCAACGCCTGTGTGCGGAGACGGTCACTTTTCTCCACCCTGTGAAGGTCTGCATTGGCATTTCATGCATTTGCATCTTGCAGCTGCAACCGATAGGAAGAATCCTCAGACCTACAATTCCTGGGCGCCTCTCAACAGAACCAACGGGCGAAGAACAAGCCTCCAGTGACTAGCTGACGATCTGCATAGTCAAAATCGGAGTCAAGAGGGGGTGGGGGGAGTAAACGCAGTGCATGTGCCCCACACCCCCACCGTTGTCCATAGGATAACATTGGGAATATGTCACTTTGTCTCCTACATTCAATTCCATTCACCATTCGGTTGCTGAACCTGGGTAGAACATTCGGAAGTATAGAAAAACATTCACTTACCTGTAGTAATATTGTTGAAGAAGTTATTTTAACTATCACCAACACAAGTACATTTCAACTTACCTGTAGATGCGACATTCTGGTGAGAAACACGGAGGCTCCTGTGACGTTTGAGCACAAGGACCCATTCTTCTTAGCATTTGGAATGCTTAAGTTAAGTTATTGACCTGTGATCTGGTTCCATCCTTTCTCCCGTCTCGGAAGGATAGCTCGGGGGCAACACGCTTGCCTTGGAAGCAAGGCGATGTGGAGCAACACCGCTTCGAACCCCAAGTCTGTGCTTAGAAACCTCTGGGTATTAAGTGCGTTATAAATAACTAATTATAAATACAATAATTATAATTGCATCTATTTACTTACCTGCTTTGCTGAATAAGTTATTTGATGTATTTATGAACCTCAATCGAATGTATATATTTGTATCAGAGTATTGTGTCATAATGCTACTTGTTAGATACATTTTCCAGAGTGTTCAGAGGGCCTGTAACAGTGTCCCAGTACTGATAGGGTTATGGACTGATCAGTTTCCCCATATGAATGAGCCAGAATACAAGAAAGTAAAGCAGAAGGCTTACTTGTCTCCAAAATGTCAGGTCAGTGGTCTAAATCAAGCAAAAAGAAAGGGTGCACCATACACGTCAGAGTAAAGCAGCAAAAAGAAATAAATTGTTTGTTAACACGGGTGGGACTGACTGGGGAGTGCGTTTCAGTTAGACCATTTTAGTCTTACTGGGAGAATCCCGGGCAAGTGTTGCAAGAGGCACTTACAAAATGCATCAAATGAGCAAGTGAATGAAAGAGGGCAATAGGGAAGGGTCTGAATATTTACACAAGGTGGTGAGAACTAGAAAGTAGGGTTGCAGTGGGGATCTGAGAAGACAAATTGTCAAGCATTTTTCCATTTCCACAGTAAATGAAAACCGGCATTTTGCTTTCTTTTTTCCTTCATGCAACTAGGGTTTACAGTAATTTTGCAGTGAACAAATGGATTCTCTCAAAACTCTTCAATATGTATGCTAGGAACACCAAGGGTGTCATTTTGCAAATTTTGAAAATTGCTTGCAGGAGACTACCAACATTAGCATGTACGTGCTGTTGCGCCCCTGCTTGCAACAGTAAAGGTTTACAAAACAGAGTTTAAAAGTGAAGCGTTAAATCAAGCAAAATTGCCTTTTCTCTTCATTTATACTCTCCGTTTTTTTCATAAGAAATGGGAATGCCACCTGCATATTATGCTTTGTAGACCGCATTTACAATGGATTACAATGGAACCTGAATGCCATTATCAGGTGACAAAAATAGGCACCCTCAATGAGTTTAACGCCTGCACGAAAATCTTAATATATTTAACAAACATTAATTACCCAGTAATCTCCTTTATGTGGCTCGTCACATGCTTTTCGTAGGCCACTATTGTTATGGAGACTTTTCTGTTTCTGTACCAATTCCCTTTAACTTTAGAGGCCCTCAGCACCTTCACTTGACTCCGGACTTTTTTGATTTTTAATCTCCTGAGTGAGTGCGACTTTTTACCACTCATTCATTCTTTTTCTCTGACTGGGATTTTTATTCATACTGTTATATGGAGTCTGGTGAACGCCATATGCTTAATATAGACATCTGCTTTTTACTTTGCGACACCCAGCATCCTCTGTGAAGCGTCACTGGGGTCCCTTAGACTCCTATGTTTTATTGCATTCTCTTGTGAGAACTTCAGTTCCCAAGTATTAGGCAAGATTATGTGCAGTACACTTTGGAAGACTACAGCAACCTTGACCTCCTGGCAATAGGAACCCAAACTTTGGTATAAGTCTGTACAACCCATGTTGGTAGTGTGGCTGAGCAGCCAGGCTTATCTCAAGAGGGGTCAGTGTGAGCAGTAGTGTTCTTACACAGAGGTCTGAGTGAACACGTTTATTTGAATACTTGTCACTGTAAAGTTTCTTGATTAAACAATTATTATTTTAACAGTCAGTTCAATAAGCCTTCATCAGAAGGGAGCAAATATATGTAACACAAATATACTTTAAAATACACACACTCAGTTTCAGTAAATCAGTAGATACCCTTTTGGGATGGCACACAGACCCTTCCTACACCCTCAGGTGAATTAAATAACTAGGACACTGCGGACATTGATATATCACTGGTACATTTAGAGCAATACTGAGTTTGGTGTCAAAGAAAAGGGTTTGGGACTAAAACAAAGGTTCAAAAAATATTCTGAAGCAGGTAAGTACTTTTGAACCCACAATGTAAAGTAAATTAACCCTTTCCTGGAGGAAAGGTAAAGCACAAAGTCATAGGTAATAGTCTTTCAGGGAGCCTTGACAGCCAATGTTAGTTAGCAAAAGTATAGTTGGGCTGAGGCACTTCTTGCAGGCAAGTAAAAGTCTTGCACAATGTTCTAGAAGTCTTTGTAGAAAAAATAGAATCAATGTAGGGCCACATTCTGGGAGGTTTGTGAGGGGCAAAGCTGCAAGCAACTCTGCAAAGCAACCAGGACAAGTCTCAACTGAGAACAAGTAAGGCTACAACAAGAGATAAGTCCCTTTAGTTTTACATTATCTTTGGTTAGAAGAAATTGATCCAGCTGGCTTCTGTTCCTGTGTAGCTCTGCAGATCCTTTGTTCCTGGGCCTAAGTTGTGGGGACAGGAGGGAGGACGTCGGGGGACTCGTGCACCAACATGGGAAGGTCAGCGGCAGCAATGGGCAAACTTCAATTCAGCAGCACTTTGCAGTTTCAGCTACTTGTGTCACCAGAAAATAGCCCTACTGCGGCTCTCGGCTACCACTATGGACTTTCCTCGCATCTGGGTCCAGAGGTGGCTCAGGCTTGGTCAGTCCTGCTTCCTGGGAGTTCGGAGGATCTTCCTGGAGCTTGGGTCCGACTAAAAAGTGATTCGCTCAATCTGGTGTTCCTCTCCCTAGCACTTCGGTTCCAGCAGCTGCAGCAGAAGTACAGCCAGTTCAGAGAGGATGTCCAGACGAGTTCACTTTGGGGTTAATCGGTCCCACCAACCCAAGGGGAGAAGTCGTCCTTGCAGGGCTTCTCTAGTCTAGGCAAATTCAGATCTTCAGCACAGCAGCAGCGCTTCACCGGGCAAACGAACGGTCCAGGAGTTGCAGCAGGCGTCTCTTCCAAGTTCTTCTTCGGATTCCTTTGTCCAGTGGTCGACTGCCTTCCAAGCCAAAAAGCATCACTTTTTATGCAGGTTTCTCCCATTCATACTAGCCTAGCTGTCAATCATACAGCATGGTGCTGTCCTCAGAGGACAGCCAGCTGGCCAATCACCTTTGGGTGCATTCCTGCAACCAAGGGGATTAAGCACAGGGAGTTTTGGGCACCGCCCTCACTTCCTGCCCCTGCCAGAAACTCTGGAGCCAGAGGCAGGCTTTACTCGTGAATCCAGCCAAAGACAAAAAGAACAGAGGGATCAAACCTGGTTTGGTACGCAGAGTAAATCTCAAGAAGGACCTTTTCCAGTACAAAATGGCGAAAAGAGAAGACCGCTGGGCCATTTTAATAAAATGGGCCCCCATGGGTGCCTTACTGTAGCTGCGAAAGCAGCCCGCAGTAAAAACACAATGGTAGTTAAATGTAAACCACTGCCATCAGCCATTAATTGTAACAAGGGTAACATAAAAAAAAGAAACTAGACAAAGGGGATTCCAAGTAACCCCCTCCAGCACCATAGGGTAAGATAGTGTGTGTGCTGGGTCTAGAAAATTACAAATGTAAGTAACGTCAATTTCACTTCACTGCTGTTGTAAACAGTTGTTATCCAAGAGAAGGTATTCAAGCCTTTGGGAAATCTGAAAGACTTCCCTGTGCTACTGCACTGAAGGTGCAGTGTGCCACAATGTAAAAAGATGATGCCTGTGGAGTTTGTCAGACTTCAGAACCAAAAGAAACCCAGAGTTCAAATCACAGAAAAATGCATAAGAGAGTGGGTAAAAAGGTCTCACTCTCTTCAGGTATAGAAATTAAGAGTCCTAAAGTCCAGCAAATGTGCTGAGGGTCTCTAAGGTAGAAGGGAATTCTGAGAATTCTCCCCAACACCAAGAGTAGAAAGATAGCCTATCTTTCTTACCTTTTCTTATGTGGGGTTCTGAGGTGTTACATTGTAACTCCTTCTCCCACTCAAGTAACTTTGATACACTGACTAAACTTAAATGGCTGTTGGCACTGGTTAATTTTTACTACCTTTCGTGCAGGTTACTAGCAGGCTGATTTCTCAGCTGCACTACAGCACCGATGGGCAACCATTTTATCAAAATAGCCCCCGTCTTCTTTTTTTGCCATTTTTACTTTGCCAGTTCGTTCTGGGCTCTTCTTTATCGATTCATGTAGATTTGAGTCCTTTGCGGGTTTTGCCTTTGGCGGGCTTCAGCCCTGAAGCACGCCCAGGCTCCAGTGTGTCTGGGAAGGCAGGAAGTGAGGGAGGGTCCCAAAACGTCACTGTCCTTTGTCTGTAGGTGTTCCTGTCTGAAACCAGTTCTAACTAGGCAGCTGGCTGTCCTGGAGGACAACCAATCCCCAACCCATTGACAGCTCCATGGGAGTGAATAAATGGATGCCAGTATAGAAGGCAAGGATGTTTTAGACTAAAGGCAGAGGCGACCACTGGAACAAGGAAACCGGAGCAGAGACTAGCAGATACGCCAGCAGCACCTTCAACACCCACATTAGTGTCTGTAAAGCCCTGCAGCTGTGCTGATACCATTTTCATCTCGACAGGGAAGACCCGCCAAGGACGACTCCCCCACTCATTCCCCAAAGGCTGGTAGGACCAACTAGCCCCAAGATATTCATTTGGGACCATCTCCCCCGACACCCTGCGACTTTCCTGGGCTGCGCAGAACACCAATACTCGGGGTACCTGGACCATTATCGAGTGCAACGTCTTCCGAAGATCAAATCCGGGGCAGGAATTACTCATCAAAAGCAAAAAGAGCCGTTGGAGGGAATTGAATCCTTTGCTTCTGACCCCTTCTCCCGAGTGCTGCCGCAGAAGCCTGTCACAGGTCCCCCCCTTTCGTCACCACGACCAACGAGAAGGAACCTGGGTCTGCATTGTTGCATCTAGAAGGCGACAAGCTACATTTTAATCTTCTCTATTAAGGTACTGTGGGGCTTGAATTGTACTTACCTTAGGCCTTTTTCGGTGCTCCTTTGCTTTGGGAATTGGCCTCAACTCCACTGTGCATGCCTTACAGCCTGTGTGCTATCAGGAAGGCTCCCCTTGAGCTCCTATATATTTTATCCAAGAATATTTGACTAGTTACATTATCTTTGGAAGTGTATGCTGCAAAAATCTAGATTGCACCTCATTCGGACATAAAGCGTCGCAAATGTGCACATTCTGTTGCATACCTTTCCCACTACCACAAGAGCCCTCCCTTCTGTGTCTGCCCACACCCTGGTGGTCTCAAGCTTTAACTCCTTCACCAGTATTCCCACCCCCGCTTTTCACAGAGGGCCAGAGCCCCAATATTCCGTCCCCAATCTAGAGTGTAGGACCCTGCGCTCTTCTCATATATACTTGGTCTCTTGGAGAAAGAGTACATCTAATCGTGCCCTCTTGAATTCCCTGCAGACCAGTGATCGCTTCTTGGGCGAATTTAGGCCCTTAACATTGAGCGTACCTACCCTGAAAGGTTCCCCCCCTCGTGAATTCAAGTGTTGTCACCATTCCCACGTCTCCCAAGCATACCATTCACAAGTAGAGCACATGCCGCTGTCACTTTCGACATCCTCCTTGCCCACAACTCAACTCTGAGGTGGCATGTTCCAGTTCCCTCCTCCCCCCTTAATTTTCCCCTTCCCTGTCGGCGTCCGATCCAACCGGGTCAGCTGTATCGGGTCAGTCTCTGACCACCAGTGGAGACCGTACTTCTTACGGCCCCTTCTCATAACGTTCAACTTAACCTTGAGGCCCAACTTTCTCTCTTTTTTTTTTTTAAACTTTTATTTATTCATTCAGCTTGGCAGCACAGATACAGGTGAGTAACAAGAGAGCATTTGGAATCAAGACACTGCAATCGGCATCAATTCATACAGTACATATAAACGGGGTACATAAAGGAAAGGGGATCGACATATGCACCCGGGGGACCCATAGAAGGTCGGAGCGAAGGTAGATGAAAGACAGCTCAGGGACCAACTAAGGTTGAGTTAGGAGAGGGAGCTGGGGATGCAGGATCTGAGTCGGTGTCAGTGGAGGACATGAATGAGCGGAACTTCAGCCAGATATCTCTAGATCTAGAACTGGAGCAGGCGGGTTGTTGAACCGCCCAGGACTCTTCGGTGTCGGAGGCCCACGTAACTGCTCTGAGCCACTGCGTGCAGGTGGGGGTGATAGGCCGTAGCAAAGTAGAATTGTACGCACAGCTAGTAGCATACAGAGGCCAGCCAGTTTTCTGGAGTCACGGCAGAGCTCGGGGAAATCGTGGAATAGGCATTTCATTGGGGATGGAGAGATGGGGGATTCGAGAATGGACGATGTAGTGGAGCACACTGAGATCCAGAATTGAGTGAGTCGGGGACATGACCAGATCATGTGGATGTAATCGGCATCCTCATAGCTGCATCTAGGGCACCTAGGGGAGGAGTCGCCCGAGATGCGATGTAGCCTGGTCGGGGTGTAGTGGTACCTGTGGTACCTGTGGAGCACCTTGAATTGGATTAGTTTGAACCGGGAGTTGAAGGAAACCCCATGGATCCGTGCACACATGTGGGTCCAACGCTCATCGGTCATCTCAAGGCCGAGATCTGTCTCCCAGGAGCGCCGTAATTTGGAGAATGTAGGGGGTGTTCTGGTTTGAAGCAAGGTGTATAGTCTGGAAATTTTGCCCCTCATAGGGTCAGGTGATGAGTTTGGCTATTGCAGGTTCATCAGGTGGCAATGTTGGGAAGCATGTGTACTTGTGCTTGAGTACTCTACGGAGGGATGAATATTGAAGCCAGACGGAGGGTCTTCGTCTAAGGGGGGCCGGAAGGTCAGGCCATTCTATAAAATTACCCTGTTCGAATATATCACGCAGCAATTCATAACCCGAATCGGCCCATGTGCGAACCACGGAGGGAGGGACTCGTGGGACCCCGGGAAGGAAATTCCAAATTGGGAAGTTACCGTGAAAGGGATGGGCGGTGCCCCGTATTTGCCAAGATTTGGATAAGGCCAAGGATGTGCATGTCGCCGGATCCAGTGAGTCCGATACCACTGGCATTGGTAAGAACACCAGAGATCGGATGTCGCGATCACTGACTGACAGCCTTTCCAGTCTGACATGGGGTGGGGGGTCCGATATATTGAACCAATGTGCAGTGTGTTGGAGTTGAGCCGCCAGCCAGTACTTGAGGAGGTCTGGTGCCCCAAAGCCGCCAGCTTCAATTGGGGCAGAGAGGGTCTTGAGCTTAAGGCGGACCGCACCAGAGTGCCAGAGGAAGGAGTTAAGGGTGCGTGTCAATGCCTGAAAGAAGTCAGCTCCCGGCCACAATGGAATATTAGCAAACCTGTACAGGAGTTGGGGAAGTACCACCATCTTCAGTACCCCCATCCTACCCGCCAGTGAAATCGGAAGTTTGTTCCAGCCCTGTATTGTTATCATAAGGTTTGTGAGGTATGTCTGATAATTAGACCCGCTCAGTATGACGTGACACCACTACGCCCAGATAGGTGAATCTAGATTGGGCCCATGCAAATCCCATGGTATCGGGAGGGGGGAGTGTGCTGGGCGTGAGCGGAAAGAGGGTTGATTTGGAGAAGTTCACCGTGAGACCGGAGATCCTTCGGAAGAGAGCAATATCTCCCAGTATTGGGGCTAGATTAATTTCGGGGGAGCGAATATAGAGAAGAGCATCATCAGCATATAGAGAGACTATATCTGAGGAACCGGCAGTGCGTAGACCCCTATGCGCATGGTTTTGGCGAAGCATATCCGCAAACGGTTCCATTGCCACAGCGAAGATTAAGGGCGAGAAGGGGCAGCCTTGTCTGGTGCCCCTAGCTATATGGAAAAGGGGGGAGCAACGGTCCTCAGTACGAACTCTGGCAACGGGTTTGGAGTAAAGTAGCTTGACCCAGGATTCAAAGGTGGGGCCAAATTTGCATTTGTCGAGTACCCGCCAAAGGTAGCTCCACGAGACCGAATCAAAAGCTTTTTGCATGTCTAGTGTCGCAGCCACCGCGTGCACACCCGGGTTCACTCTACTTATAATATTAAAAAGGCGTCTCAAGTTCAAGGAGGTGGAGCGGCCCGGGATGAACCCCGCCTGGTCAGGGTGGATGATATGTGGCATGTAGGGGGCCAGTCGTAGAGCGAGTAATTTTGCGTAAATCTTAACGTCGCAATTGATCAATGAGAGCGGGCGGTAAGAGCCGCATTGAGTGGGGGGTTTATTAGGTTTTAGGAGGACTGTTATGGTGGCTTTGCGGAGTGAGGGGGGAAACTGGCCCGCCTCCACCGACTCCTCCCAGAGAGCAACCAGACGAGGGAGTAGGAGTGATTTGAAATGTTTATAAAACTCGACAGGAATATCATCCGAACCTGGGGCTTTACCCGAAGATAGAGAGTCTATAGCACCCGAGAACTCCTCAGGGGTGAATGGATTCTCGAGGGATCCGATGGTGTCAGGAGAGAGGACCGAGAGGGGGAGTTTATCAAGATAAGCATCGATCTCTGCAGCAGTGGCGCTGTCAGAGTGTGCATATAGGGATTGATAGAAGGAAAGGAATTCCGCATTGACATCTCCAGGGGAGGTGGCCAGGGATCCATCAGGTCTCTGAATTCCGGGAATGGGTGGGGAACCAAACTCATGGCGGAGGAGTCTAGCTAGGAGACGGCCAGGGCGTTCACCCTCACCATAACTCCTCGCCCGCCCGGGATTATCGAGAAACCTCAGCTCGCGGTCCGCGAGGGCACGGAAGGTGTCCAATTCCGTGCCAATTAGCGCAAGGGTTACAGGGGTTGGGTCTAGAGAATACTGGGCCTCCAGCGAGGATAACGTGGCCTCGCTCTCGGCGATTTCCCTACGAATAGTTTTAAGGATACCATTTTCCTTGGAGAGGGCAATGCCTCTGATGTAGACCTTAAAGGACTCCCAGAGAGTGGCCTGTGAAGACACGGAGTTGGTGTTGATCTCGAAGAACTCCTCGATCGCGGAGGGAATGTGGCTTCATTTTCCAATATCTGGCTCGATCACGATCCGGGCCCCAGCATAGGGTAACCGTCACAGGGGAGTGATCCGATAGGGTCCTGTGGAGGATTGCCATACCAGATATGTTCCTTATTAGCCCGTCGGAGACCAGCCATCTGTCAATCCGAGAAAAGGAATCGTGAACCGCGGAATAGAAGGAATAAGAGCGGGAATCAGGGTAGAGAAGCCTTCATGCGTCAAACAGGGCCAAGCGGGGAAGAGAGGAGAGTGTAGTGTAAGCAGCTCTGGAGAGTTGACGGGGTCTGGAGCCAGATCTGTCAAGATCCACGTCAAATATCGTGTTGAAATCGCCTCCCCAGAGAATCGGTATCAGAGGGAAGCCATCTAAGAGTTTTAAGAGGTCAGAGTAAAATTCGGGATCATCAATGTTGGGACCGTATATATTTAGCAGGACAACTTCACTATTCTGTAGGGTACCATGGAGTAGCACGTATCTACCCAGGGGGTCGATAATCGTAGCAATGGGGGTGAATCTAAGGCTTCTGTGAATAAGGGTCATAACCCCGCGGCTCTGGGTAGAATAGGTGGTAAAGTACCTTTGGGGACTCCATGTTTTAGCAAATTTTTCACAGTACTCTGTGCATGCATGCGTCTCCTGAAGGAAGAGGATTTTAGTTCCATGTCGCTCGGCCTGAAGTTGTAGTAGCCTCATTTTCTTGTAATTACCCAGTCCCCGTACATTCCAGCTCATAAATGTCAGAGTTTCCTCACTCAAACCTCCAGGGATAGTCATAGAAAAATACGGGTGGGTGGAAATGTGCCCCCCATGGACGATGCCCAGTGCGGACTGATCTAAATCGCCGACGGGACCATGATGCTTCGGACTCTGCCCTTTCTGCGACTACCAAGCTGTTTTTAACATATAACCCCAATCCCCCCTCCGCCTCCCACATCCCTCCCCCAAACGAAGGGATGATCAAACTAAACCCAAACAACCAGAACCAACACAATGGCATCAACACCTGGGGGGCCTGTGTACCGGCCTGGCGGCGATGCTCCGAACCATAAGGCAATTTTAGGATTAACATAATGCCCAACAATAATACTTGTTCCCACCCAGGGGAGGTCCCATGGGGGAAGGGGCGGGCATGGTCAACAGGTAATGAACCAAAAGAACGGGAGTGAAATGTATATATCCGATCCACTGGACCGAGATAGCGTATTAGCTCAACTACAGGAACTGAGAAAGAACCGTAAAGACAAATGAGCAAGGGGGAAAAAAGCATGTAGCGGGTATCTAGAGCCCATCAAGCGGGGGGTCGGGCCGAGCAAGCGATTGCCCAGCAGCCCGGCCATATTGTGATAGGTCAGGGGGCAACAACAACAGTGAGAAATTGCAATGACAATAACATTTTTGTTACAGGTGCGACCAAGACACTACATAGGAACCACATCAGGTAGTGTCGGAGCGACGGAAGTCCAGATAAGATCTAAGGCAGGATAAGGCGGCGTCCATTCAACAGTTAGTACAAGCTGTGGCGAGCCAGTGTCAGTGACTGTTTCAAGTACATTTCAGCCGGGAAAGTGTTCATCTATGAACCTGGATGCCTCTTCAGGCAGCGTGAAGAAGTAAACCCGGTTTGTATGCTCGATACGCAGCTTAGCGGGATACAACATGGCATATTTAACCTGGAGGTCGCGTAGTCTCCTCTTCACCGCCAGAAAGGTTTTGCGCTCACGCTGAACCGTCACCGAGAAATCTGGATATAGGTGGATCCTGGCTGCGCCTAAGGGAAGGTCCCCCTTGGCCCTCGCCGCCCTCAGGAGGGCATCGCGGTCGCGAAAATTCAAGACCCTGGCTATAATCGGGCGTGGGGGTGCTCCAGGTTTGGGTTTCGCCGTGAGTGAACGGTGGGCCCTCTCGATCGCAAACTGCGGGGAGAGTTTAAGGGAGTCAAGGAGTTGGAGTAGCAACGTAATCCCCCATGGGTTCATGTATACCATCCTCTGGCACCCCGATTATGCGGAGGTTGTTGCGCCTCGAGCGGGATTCGAGGTCCTCATTCTTCCTCTCCACCTCAGTAACGCGGGCGGATAGCGTGGAGACCTCCGCACGAAGGGAACCCAAAACGTCCTCGGCGGTGCTCAACCGTGTCTCAATCTCGGCAACACGACCATCAGTTCTCTCCATATGTGCTTTAATGGAGGATATCGTGCCGTTCATGTCATCCAGTTTACTATGAATCGCGGTGAACCCCTCTCGGATAAACTCCATTTTCTGGGAGTCGGATGGTTCCAGCACCAGTGAGGGGGAGGGTTCCTGTGAAGACACCTCCTCTCCGGGGCCCCCCCGAGGGTTTCGTGAAAATATTGATAGAGGATTGTTTCTTGCCGGTTCGTGTCGACATGTTGCCGGTGGGGGGGGGAAACTTAAGTCCAGAAGCTCAGGCAGGAGAGAGGGTAGTGCCACAAGGGGAGACACCAGGATCGACAAGGAAGCGTATGAGCGGGGCTCGAGCAGAGCACCAGGAAGGAAGGAGTATGGCGTCTCCGATGGGGGGCCCCACAGCCCAGCCAGACCACGCAGGAGCCAGCGAACACCAAGCTATCCCAAATAATTCACTGGAAATTCTGTAGGGGGGTCCGGGCCCAAGTGGCAGTGGCCAGCGGTAGAGGCAGAAGTAGCCGGGGTCGTAAATGTTGATATAGTACAGGAGACCACCACCATATGAGGCAGTGAGACCGGTGGCTCACGGTGCAGGTCGTTGAGGGCAAGTGGAGGGACTCGAGACCCCAGAGCAACCTTGGCAATAGGTCCACCAGTCGGGAGGTACGGTGGGAGACAGTTGAGGCTGTCTCCGTGTCAGAACAGTAGATAGACGTGCCGACTACCACATCCAGAAGGCTTGAGGGGGAGTCGGTGGCTGGGGAGAGACCAGTGGAGAGGAGTATCTCTGTATGAGGCAGTAAAGCGGTCGGTAGGAGGAGGACGTCAAGGGCAACTGGGGCCCAGGAGCAATGGCACGTGGAACGTTGGTGGTCGGTAGGAGATCCAACCGATGGGTGGCTTGGCAAGAGTAGGCTAGCCAGGTTGTCCCAGAGTCAATTTATCGGGCCGGCGAGAACCCCAACCGCAGGCCAAGGATCCGGGGAAAAACGTTAGTGGTGCAGCAACATTGGCATGAGGAGGACCCGAAGGGGGGGGGGGGACCCCCGGGCCGGCACACAATTAGCCGCGAGGGCAAGGGTCCAGTACAGGTGGCGGGTCACAACAGCACTCACCGCGTATCAGGGGGCTCGAGCGAATCTCGCGGCCTCAGGGATAGAAGAAGCGTAGGACCGGAGACCGGGGCCCGTGGCAACTCACCACCCGGAGCCGGAGCAATGGAGGCTCAATGACGTGCAGCACGCCGCCCAGGATGGGGCAGCGGAGCGGAGCGCTCTGGAGTCCAGTGCAGGTGCCGTCTGGAAGCGAAGGACGAGGCCAGCCGCCCTCGTAACAGGCGGGGGAGGGCGATCGCACAGAGCGAGTAGAGCGCCCCTCCCCCACAGTAGGCCGCAAGCCGCGGACCACTGGCGCGATCCCTAGGAACCAAGAGCGGGGCCGGGGAAGCACTCGCTCCCGCCCAGCCCACGATGGGTTGTTGCTCCGCAGCAGGAGCGGCTCCGTGGGCGGCGCTCGGACAGCAGGCGCCCGGTCTCACCAGCAGCCCCTCCGATGGGTCGGGTGGCCGTGTCGCAGGGGCAATCAGGAGGATTACAGCAAAAACGGTGCCTCACAGAACAGAGCAGAAGATCAAGCGGCCATCTTCTCTGAGCGCAACAGCGCCCCCCAACTTTCTTTTTTTTTACTTTTTTTCCACTAGACCTTCGTATATGGCAGTCATGCATAATGTCATCAAAACAACTACAATAATGCAACTTTCATCTTAATAAAGCATGCATACAGTCTTTATTTTCAGTCATTAACTCCCGTACCATATTAATCCCCCCCCCCCCAACATCCCCCTCCCCACCCCTTCTCTTCCCCCAGTTTTAACCAAGAGTCTACGCTCCAGTTTCAGGTCCGTTCATTGAGCCCGGGTTTGGGACCTGGGCGCTCCTTGCCTCTTATCAAACGTGTATCATCTTGAGCTGTTTTGGTTTGAAGAAATGGGCTTCGCTCTCTCCTACGTAGTCCTGGAGAGGATCCCATATTGCCAGAAACTTAAGTTTTTCACAGCGTTAGTCGCACAAATGTTTTCCAACGCCATGACCCACCATACTTTGACCCACCACCAGGGGGTATTGGGTCTGATCGATCGATCGATTTCCAACATTGGGCGATTGTCATTCTAGCTGCCGTCAACAGGTGTGTGATTAGGGCTGCCCCGTTTCCTGATGCGGCATATTTACCCTCTGCCACTGTGCCCAGCAGAATTACTTTTGGGGACCAAGGCAGTTCGGACCCCGTTATGTCCTTGATGAGCTCTAAAATTTCCTTCCAGAAGATGATCACTTTCGACACGTCCACCACATGTGGAACATATCCCCTCTATTACCGCATTGATGCCAGCACAATGGGGAGTATGCCGGATTAATTTTAGGTAGGCGATTAGGGGTCAGGTACCACCGGTAGCAGACTTTGTATGCGGATTCTTTGATCGCTGCCGATTTAGATAGTTTATGCACTGTAGCCCATATTTGGCACCATTCTTCTTCCAGAATCTCTTCCCCTATATCTTTTTCCCAGTCTTTCTTCTATTGCAGCGGGTCTGATGTTTGTGACTTGTATAATAGTCTATATAGACGAGTGATAACTTTAGTAGTTGAACCCTCTCGTAAGGTAAGTTCTATGCCTAGCGGTGTTTGCAAACCTACCTTCTTTGTCTCTGGATGGGTGAGCCAGTAGCATATTTGGAGATATCTGTACCTGTGTTGTTCTCCTAACCCGAATTTCTGTTTGCATGCCTCGAATGACAACTGGGTGTCATCCTGATATACGTCTAGGAGCGTCAGTGTTTCGGCTTCACTCCACCCCTCCCAAAACTTTGGGTCCAGTCCAGGGGCGAATTCAGCATTATTTGCTATAGGTGAAAGTGGGCTCAGACCCTTATGGATCCTGGTTTATAGTCATAATGTCGACAGTCAAAATGTCGACAGTCAAAACGTCGAGTCAAAATGTCGAAAAATAAAATGTCTACTTTTTTTTTCAATGCATTTTTTTTTATATGGGGGGTTCCCCCCCAACCCCCTTTTTTAATTTTTTTTTTAATTTTTCCCTTTTTTTTTAGCTCCCAAACCCCTAAAATAAATATATAATTAAAAAAAGAGAAAGTCGACATTTTTTTTTTCGACATTATGACTGTCCACCATGGATCCTGCTCCTGCGGGCGGCTTGGTCCCAGCCCCGTAGGGTTTGCCTGGTGGTTTCGAGTAGCGCTCCTCCCTGCTCTCGGGTTTCCGGTTTTATGAATTGTAGAGTTTTTAACAGGGTCATTGTGGCTGCTTGTTCCAGCTTGCACCAGCCAGGTGAGGGCCCAGGGTGTGCCCACTGTAGCATTGGTGCTAGCGGTGCCGCTAGTATGTACCCCTCTATGTCTGGGACTCCCAGCCCACCAAGTAGCGTTGGGCGCATCATGATTTGCCGTTGGATTCAGGGCTTCTTGTTGTGCCATTTAAATTTAAAGATTGCTCCTTGCAGTTCTGTGATACGTCTTGGTGGTATGTCTAACAGAATTGAGCTCGCTCCATACAGGAGCCTGGGAAGAAGCGTCATTTTGTGGCTGCTGTTCTCGCAAACCAGGAGAGTTCCAGGTTGTCCCATCTCTTCAGGTCCTCCTGCAGGTGTTTGCAGAGCGGCATTATGTTTGCTTTGAAGAGATTCCCCCAGGTTTTGGTGATGTGTACCCCTAGGTAGCTCAGCGAATGTTTTTCCCATTTCATAGGGTAGAGGTGCTCCAGGGGGTTCACCTCCTCCTAATCCTTACTGATGTTTAATGCGTTAGATTTTGTGTACTTTATTGTGAATCCCGAGGCCTCAGCAAATCTCTGTAGCTCGGCTATTATGGTAAGGTGTTTTTGGTATCAGACATATAGAGCATGATATCATCTCCATAGAGCGCAACCTTATGTTGAGTCTCCCCGCTGACCACCCCTTTGATGTTTGGATCTTCTCTGATGTGGATTGCAAAGGGTTCCATCGCCATTGCAAAGACCAATGGTGAAAGGGGGCATGCCCGACGAGTGCCTCTCCTAATATCACTTTGCCGCAAGGTATGACAGTTAACAAGGAAGTTGGTAGACGGTAGCTGAGAGTTTGCCAAGACCATTTTAGTAAAGGTCGGTCCACACCCAAATCCCTCCAGCACCAACTTTAAGTATTCCCAATTCAGGCTGTCGAAAGCCCGCCTAGCGTCCAAGGCTGCTATTGAGAGTTTTTGATTCTTTCTTGTGCCCATTCGATAACATTAATCGCCCGCCTGACGTTGTCTTGTATGCGTCTCCCATTGATGAAACCTGCTTGGTCGTCATGTATTATTCCGGGCAGGACAGCCCCTAGATGGTTTGCTAATATTTTAGCGTACAGTTTTGCATCTGTGTTAAGAAGGGCAATGGGTCGGTAGCTGGCAAAGTCAGTTGGGTCTCGTTCTGGTTTTAAGAGTAGTAAAGTAGCTGATTTACCCATATCCTGTGATACTGCCCCTGCTTCTCTCATTATGTTGAAAAGCCGGGTGAGGGGGTTATCAGTTGTGTGTGGAATGATTTATAATAGCCATTTCCCAAGCCATCCGGGCCTGGGGTTTTCCCCGGTGGAAGAGCTGCTATTGCATCGCTAACTTCTTGGGCTGTAATTAGGTCTCCCAGACTAATTTCTTCTTGTTCTGTGATCTGTGGCAAGTGGATAGAGGACATATAGGTTGGTTGTTTCACCTTGTCTAGAGACTGACCAGATAGCAGTCCCTCGTGGAATTGGACCATTAAGTCTAGCTTTTCCTCGTCCCTCATGTGTAGCTCCCCCATACTATCTTTCAATCCTGTGATGTTGTTGCGTATTTTTTGTTTGCGTAGTTTGGCCGCTAGGAATTTGTTTGCTTTCCCTCCATGTGTGTATGATTGTTTGGTTTTTAATAGTGCCTGCACCATTTTATCTGCTGAGTGGTTCTCTAATTTGGCTCTAATCTTCCAGAGCGCACGCAATCGCTTTGGGGTTTGGCGTGTCTTATGTAGCTTTTCAGCCTCCTTCAGTTCATCCTCTAGCTGACGTGTTATGAGAGCTCTCTCCCTAGAATATTGTGCGCCCTGGGCAATAAATTCCCCTCAGACTACTGCCTTCCCCGCATCCCATACCACTCTCCAATCTACTTCCCCGTTATCGTTCTCCCTGAAATAGTTGTTAATGGAATTTTCTATATGTGCTCTGAGGGCTATATCTTTTAAGATTGCTTCGTTTAGTCTCCATTGTGGGCAATGCTTATTGCTATTCTTTGCTAGTTCTATTCTGATGGCCACAGGGGGCATGGTCTGACAGGTATTGCTCCCCTATCTCAATATTTGTGATGCTAGGAATCAGGGTGTAGGAGACCAACATCATGTCTATTCTAGAGTAGCCACCATGCACTGCTGAGAAATGCGTATATTCTCTAGCTTCTCCCTCAAAGAAATGCCATGTTTCGATCACCTCTAAATCACGGAATAGTATACCCAGGGCCTGTCTATTCCTCTGGTCCGCTGCCGTCGGGGGGAGCGTCGTGTCCTACTTCGGGTCCATTACACAGTTGAAGTCTCCTCCCATGATTATCTGGCCTTCGCACCACCCTCCCACTTTCTGGAGCAATTTGATGATCTATTGGTCTTGTTTTTCATTGGGTAGATATACCGCGAATATCGTGTACATCTGACCTCTGACTGTGCCTTAAATCCCCATATATCTACCCTCCACATCTTTTATCATCTGCCATTTCTGGAACCCCAAATCGCGACCACAAAGGATGGCCACCCCTTTTGTCTTTTTCCCGCCGGAGAAGAATTGTGTCGGATACGACCTGTTGCGCATCTGCTTTTCATCTTTCTACAGGAGGCGTGTCTCTTGCAGGAGCGCTATCCAGGCATGCCTTGTTTCTAATCTGCCCAGGAACGCCTTAAGCTTCGCTGGAGCGTTCAACCCCTGGACATTAATTGATGATCTATTCACTTCAGCCATCGCACCGGGATTTGCCCTAAGGCACCCGATTCACCCCCTGCTACTTGTACCTGGTTCTCCCATGTCCCCAAACCGGTTCTTCTCCCTTCCCCTGGATCAATAGCCCATTTTATCGCTGAGGCTCTTGGTTCGTTCCCCCACCCTCCACCCTCCCTTTTCTCCCCTTCCCCCCCCCCCCAATGCTCCCCTGACTGATAATAACTGTGGCCCCGATTCGAGGGAATCCACCCCTCACTTCTTGCTGGGCTTTAACTTGCTCCCAGTCTATGAACTGCCAGGATCTGATCTTATGTAGTTTCCACTGTGTATTCTTCCTCCTCCCTGTGAATTTCGTATGCCTCTGTATATTGCAGTCTGCGTGCATTGTTCTGAGGTTATTAACTCCCTTGTTGGTTGTTTGTCCTGTTCCTCTTCCACCACCAGTCATTCCTGGCTCTGCTGCCGGGCTTTGGTCTTTTCTGCTTTCCTTGACTTTGGCCTCCTTTCAGTTGACCATTCCCAAGGTTTACTCACTGAGCCGGGAGGGTTGCGTCTTGGACAGTCCTCCAGGCGATCTTGGTCTTCCTCCAGCTGCAGTAATATGAAGCCTTCCTCACAGGTGTTAATTTTCTTTTTCTTGCCTTCCCATGTAAATGATGAGCCAAACGGATGCGTCCACAAGTATTGTATTTGCCTTGCTTGGAGTGCCTTTGTAACAGGCTGCATCAATCTCCTTTTATGGAGAGTGACCAATGCTTGGTCTTGGTATAATTGAATGCGCAAGCCATTGATTGTGAGACCTTGCTGCCCTCAAGATGTCTTCTTTCATGCAGTATAATGTTACTGCTATCAGGACATCCCTAAGCCTTGCTCCGGGGTTGTTCCGTTTTGGGCCAACTCTGTGTATCCGGTCGAAGCCAATTTGCTCTGGCTGCATGTCCGGGAGCATGCTGCTAAAACACTGTTGCATAGTGTCTCCAAGATCTTTATCCTGGATTGTTTCTGCCAGGCCTTTGACCCTGATGTTAGACCTTCTTGAGCAGTTCTCAAGGTCTTCCACCTGTAGTTCCAGGTTGGTTGTTGCGTTAGCTAGCTGGTCTAGTAGGACACTGTTCTGGCTCGTTTCTTCTACTACATTTGACAGACCACTTTCGATGATATCTATCCTTCCACCCAGGTCCGCCATTTCTCTGCTCACCTCCTGAAGGGAAGATTTCCCAGCTGATTGTGAAACTTATTTGTGAGCCTGGTTTCCATCCCCTTCAAGCAATTCAGGAGTTCGTCCTAGTCTGACGCCATGGTGTGTAGTGGTGGTGCTACTGAGTGGTCAGGGCTTTCCAGGGGCGAAGGAGGTGATTTGCTGTCTGTATGCCGCCCCTGTCTCCAGCACTTTTCCAGTTGGCCTACTTGGGTTTTGTCCGTTGTTCTCGATTTCGACTGTCTGGTTCTCGCTTTAGTCCCTGGCATCTGAGTTATTCTGTTGTGGACGGTCAGCGCCACTCTGGAACAGCGTGATTACCCACTCAGGTGTCCGAGCAAGGGGGGTCTCTCTTCCCTGTGCCACCACTTTTCCAGCTACTTTTTTTTCGGCCCCTTCTTCCAGGGCAGCACTCGGGGAACAGTTCCACCAGCTTGGTCTATCTTAACCTAGGTCTGAGTGTTGCTGGAGAGCGGGCCACTTTGAGCTGATATGTTTTCTTGTAGAGTAATGGTGGGGACCTCTATCTTGGCCCCTCAGCAGCACTATGTGTATCCAATAGGACTCTGCCGTCGCGTTTGGCCTTGTAGCCAGGGTCTGCATTGGGTCCCACAGCGAGGGACCTCTATCGGGCTGGTGGAGCTGCAGCTGCCCACACCACCTCAGCCTGAACTTGTCCCCACAGCCCACCAGTGTGCTGAAAGCAACTGACCATTCACCCTTGATTTCCTTCAGAGGCGGATCGCACCCCGACTCACAGGCGCTCCCAGTAAAATGTCATTTACTGGGTTGTCTCGCTGTGTATTCAAGCCCGAGGATGGAGACGCCGGTTTAGACTGCCATCGCGTCCACGCCGTGGTCCCCCTCCTTAGTAGTCTCATAACATATCGAGTTTATTAGAAAAAGCCTCACCCCACAGCGCCATGGGTTGCAACCTGGGCAAGCCCCCTCCACTTCCGCATTCATTACCTCTGAACAGCGTCGTATTGCGTGTTTGCAGTCAGCGTCGTTCCCCTTATCGTAGTCGCTGACCAGAGGTCGAAGAGCTTCTCGCTGACCTGAGTGTCCTTTTCGGCTTGGTGGAATGTCTTGTGTTCAGTGTTCCATATCTGGAAATGCATTCATCCTCCTAAATGTCCTCGATCCGGGTACTCAACTCTGCTTCGGGCCTTTGATCCGCCATTCTCTGTTGTCCGCCCTTCTTTCCTCTCGGTTCACCTCGTCACCCTGGTCGCCTAGCAGATCGGTTGTACAGCTCTGGATATCTCTTTCCGATCTGAGTCTGATCGTACTCCTTTTCCATTCAAATGTTAGTGAGAAGGGGTAACCCCAGCAATACCGGACGCCTTTCTCCTTTAGCCATTTAGTGAGCCGGACGCACTTTCTTCTCATAGCCAGTTTAAGAGCTGACAGATCTTGGTAGAGTGGCACTTTAGCAGTATCTAAGGGGATCTGTCTGCTACGCTTGGCCTTCTCCAGAACCCTGGCTTTATACGCGTAATTGTGGAACCGTGCCAAGACAATCTTTGATCCACCTGCAGCACGTCCAGCTCTGTGTATTCTGTCTATTTTGGGCTCATCAATAGAGTCATCTTTGAATAAGATTTTCATGAGCGTGTGTAGCGTCCTCTTTAGGTCTAGATCAGTCTCCCCTTCTCTTTCTGGGATGACGAAAATGCGTATGTTGCGTCGCTCACGGTTCTGTAGGTTATCCAAATTGAGGTGGAACTGCTCTTCCCTGGCTTGGATGTCCGCAATTCTTTGGTCCATTTGAGATTCTAATGTGCTAAAAGAGGATTGGTTATGCTCTACCTCCTCAAGTCTCTCCTCCATTTTGTCTATTCTTTGTGTTATTTTGTCAACCTTTCCGCCTATGTCAGCTCTCATGTTTTTCATTTCGTTCAGAATGGCTGCAACATCCGCTTTGGTTGTGGCTGTCTCTGCCCCTGGAGCCGTCATTTTGGAATCTGAAGAAGTGGTTGTGTCAATACGGTGTGGGGAGAATCTATATGCTGCGAGTTTCCCCCTTATGTCCATATGGTCGCGGGACAGGGCACTTCAATGGAATATATGCCTTATAGTATATCTTCCCTTCCGACCGGGTTGATGCGAGGAGTGCATGATCTCAGATGAAGAGGGCACACGCCCCAAAAGTGGGGGTCCAACCTTCTCTGTGATGAGTGTGGATCAGGGTTAGTGAAGAGGGCTGCACTTTCCAGTTGCAAGATTCTTGGAAGAAAGGTTTGTGCTTCGCTGATTCAGGTCTTCCTCCACAGTTGTCTTCTCTTCAATAGGAGCGCGTGTAGAGTTCGGTGGTGGCTGGACAGTGCTCTTTATTGTCAAGGGGCCAGGGTCTCGGGTTCTATGGATGAGGGTAGTCTTCAGGAGGGCACACACTGTATTGCTTCTTTGTAGTGGGCACTAATTTGGGTGCGTCCTTGTGTTGGAATCTCCCCACCGTTATCAGATCTCAGTTTTGCTTCCTCTTGTTACTGTGGCACTCTCGATGCTCCCGTATCGTAGCAATCTCTTCAAGTTCCGCCGGAGGGGACGTTTGTCACTTAGACCTGCACCTTGTGGGCCCCTATCTTGGTGCACAGGAAGGCCTTCTGTCGGTTCCTCCCATGCTGTCACAATGTGCACGCAGAGGGATCCTGGGTATCTGCTTCTCTGTATCACTATCCCCCTGTACACTAGGTGGTAGGTGCTTTAAGCTAAGTGGGATATTCGTGCGGGACCCATCTTATCCTCGGGTGTTTCCCAGATGATTTTAGGATTACTCATCGTGTCCGGGCATTTACCATGGGCGTGGGTTTGAGTATTGAGTCGCCCTGGTGTTCCCCCACTCCTGTCCTCGTCTCAACACAATTGCTGTGTGTTGCTTTAAAGATCTTCCTTCAGCCTGCATGTGCACTCCATGATGCGGCGCACGTGGGAAGGAGATCTGGCGGTATCACTGGGTCTCGTGTGTTGTGGGTTAGACCCATGATCGCCGTAAGTATGTTTGGGCAGTTCAGCGCCTCAAGAGTGAAGCGCAGGATTAGGTAAGACTATTGTTCAGAGTCCGGACTCCGCTGCTCTGAGGTTCGTTTTATTTGTGGGGCATGTCGTCAGTTTGAGCCCCTAGTCGTGCTGTTCAGCGCAGAGAACAGTAATGATTCACCATCCCTGGTTCTTCCCTTCTCTATCCTCACTGCGCATCCCTTTAGGGCCGTTTTGCCTCTTATCTGCATAAGGGCACATATGGCGTGTTCGCAGCCCGTAAAATGGGGGGGGGGATGTCGTTGCGCGGGTTCGGCTGCGTAATGTCAGAAACACCAGAGTTCCAGGCGGTTGTCTAGAAGGTTCGGGGTCCAAGTCACAAAGAGGAGCTTACAATCGCCCAGAGGTTATCGTTACGCTCACCTGGTCTCTGCAGGGACGTTGGGGTACGGTTGGAGTCCTCCCTGGATTTGGCTTCCCTGGATCTTGCTTTACGCCCAGCTGCGGCGATTTGGTCTGGTCAGGTTGCTGGCAATGCCCTTGAGGGAAAGTAGGACACAGTGAGAATGCTGTGACTGAATTGTGATCCCCCTCAAACCCTCGTGCCAGAATGAGATGCGCAAGCGTTTTCCCATAGGCTCTCATCCGTTATTTTGCAAAGATTATCTCTCCGTCCTGCTTCTCTTCAGCATGGGTGCTATAGACAGACCCAGTTGCTTCACTGGTCTGTATGCGTTATGGCCCAGACCGGCTGCGAGCAATCATGCTAGGTGAGTGTTGACAATGATTTTTGTCCGTATGCTTCTGTAAAGTCTTTCCCAATGATTATTGTCCGTATTCTTAATAATGTCTCTCTTTCCCCAATAGGTGTTGAAGATGGCTCCGCTGAGTCACGTTGCTGAATGAGTGCCCACGCGGTGTCAGAAAGGAATGGAGCAGTGGAGCAGACCCCACAGAAGGCAAGTAGGGTTTCTAAATGAAATGCAAGGCTTAGGTGTATCGCGGCCAAGCGTTAAATGTTCATGGTTTCTAACCTTGTGCTGTCTATTTCTTGCAGGGATGGCCTGGCGTCGGAAGATGGAGAACTGCTATCCGGGAAGCTGTTTGCAGCTGCGAGATGAAAGAACCGTGAGGATGCCTGATGAGAAGAAGACTTCTGCGTGAATGAAAACTCCGACAGGTGAGGAAGATGCGCCCAACAGAAGATGGATTCGAGGAGACAGGTAAGGTGCGCACTGAAGATACTGGCGTGAAGCTCGTAGTACTTCAAGCGGTGATATGGCTGGCTTCAGGTAAGGTGTGCGCTGCGGATGCCGGATGAAGATTGGATGCGCTCCGGGCGATGGTATAGCTGGATCCAGTTAGGTGCGCGTTAAAGATGTACAGTTGGAATCAGGTAGGTGCGTGCCAAAGATGTGGAGCTGGAATCAGAAGATGCAGAACTGGAGACAGGTAAGAGATTCGGACGGCGGTAAGCGTTACGCCACATACAGCAGATTAACGCAAAGCTTCAACATGAATGTGGGGCTGGCTTAAATAGTCTGGCCCTAGCCACTCCCCTTTAGCTCCACCTTGTGGCCCCACCTCACCACTCCCATAGATGATTGCAGGTGCCTTCCAATGCTTTCTAATGGCTACACGTGCCTTGGACCCCAAGTGTGCAGAGACTCTTTGGAAGGAGGAAATAAGGGCCCTTTGGTTAGTGGCCATGACAGTAATGGGCGCGATCCGCTGTGCCTCTTTAGTTATCTATCCAAGCGATGTCCAGGCGGGCTCAGCTTCCATGGACTCCATTCGTCACGGGTTCCGAAACATCAAAAGTCACAGTTCACAAGTGTCCAATCGCAGTTTAAGGCTAGGCACAGCAATGCGTGAGGGAGGGACGGGTCCTCTGTGGGACCGGGGTGACCAGGGAATGTTGGTGGGCTCACCTACTTGGCACTCATACGCCGCAGCGCTGCGTTGACTTGTTTTCCACTTCACTCCTCTGATCCGGGTTGTGAGAAAGGCTGGTTGCTTTCCTTCAATTTGTGGCGAGGACCGCCCTCTCGGGGGCAGGGAGGGGGACGTCTTCGCTGCGGTGGCGCTCTCCTCGACGTTATGGGTATTGCAGCATCCACATTTGGAGCTCTGACTGTGTGGGCCTGCAGGTGTCCAGGCGAATTCGGAGCTTGTGGCGTAGTTAGTCTTCGAGTTGTGAAGTCAAGTATCTCGACAAAGCTTTTGCCGATTTTGGTCGGGTTTTTTCTCTGCTGGTGGGGGTCACCTTCAGATGCTCAATTCACTTGTTTTTAGTGAGGGGGTTCCATTTGCTGGGGCTCAGGCCGTTTTTGGGGCTGTGGAACAGAGCACACACGGAGAAGACGATCATCCGTGCACCCCCTGGTGGCCAGTCGATGCATGTGTTAAGCAGATGCAAGTCACAGACAGTGGCCAAGTACTGTGTCCTTGAGGCTTGTGAATCTTCTGAAGATCCACATGCTTTGCATAGACTAGCAACCAGAACCCGATGGAGGGGGAGCTGAAGGAACAGTTGGAATAAATGTATTTTAATTGTTTGCCTCACTTGTAAGTCTGTTCTTGCTTGAGTGTCTACACAATAGTGCCAAGTGAACATGTGCACTGAAAAAACATGTTGCTGCTTTAAAAATTGTTTCTAGAGGTAAATAAGCAATTAAAGTAAGCTTTGCTCCCTTACTACGTGTTACAGTGCGCTTTGCTTTAGGGGTAAAAGGAAGCGCTTTCTTTGATAGTGTGTGACATTGTTGTTGCATGGCAATGGTAGACTTTGTGACTGGATCTCCCTTCCTGGCATCGAACGAAATAACTGATTAGTCTTTCTACGTTTTTTCATTCTACTGTGGTAATTCATGACCGGCCTACGTACGTCATGTATTTCAGAGAGAAAATCTAGGACGTGTTCCTAAAACCACCCTTTTTTACTTTTAAATTGATCATTTTATTTTGAAAATCCGACATTAAAAGAACAAGAGAATAAGACCATAAAATGTAACAATGAATGAGATAAAAAAGAAAATAATTTGCACTACAATTTTTCATACAAGGGTTCTAAAAACAAAACTATGACATAAGGTGTTTTACGTCCTGTGATCAGAATTCTCCAACATGTGTCCAGGTCTTGTTTTTGAAAGTCAGAGAAAAAATGACTAAAAAGAATTGATCGTCTTTCGTTCAAGGCTGTGCAAGATGTTACCCAATGTTTTACACACTATTTCAGATGGATTTTTACAGTAACGGCAGCAGTTTGATGTACTTAACCAGAGTTTGTGTTTAAGTTGATTCGTTGGTTGTAAATTCAATCGGGTTCACAAAAACTGCTCCCTAATTTTCTGGTCAGGGCATAGTTTCAAATACTCGCATATGGTGTTGAGCTTACGTGGTTCAACAGGAATATTAGCTATTGACTGGTAGCCATTTGCCTGTTCGTTGGTGTTAATCCAATCTAGTTCTCTTAATTTCTTTTTGCATTGATTTGGGTTTGTTAAAAGTGTTTCAAGAGAAATGCCAATTTCTCACAATGTAGAATACATTTTTGTGCGCCACTGTTGTATCATTGGGGTAGGTGATGATAGTATTTCTTTCCTCAGTATTTCAAGAATCGCTGGGTGATTGGGTACAAAGCATTTTATGAACATTGAAAGACTTTTCCACATTACCAGTGATTTAAAGGAAGTAAGCCCCAACTCTCATCGTATGACTGCAATAGGAACGGATTGAGGCAAGTTTAAAACCTGTTTCCAAAATAGACCCTCCAATAGGGGCCATGTATTGTTGGGTATGTGCGGTGGCTTCAGAGCCATATGATGGAGTTGCTGTGACTTTGGCTCGATAGAATGAGATGATCGGAAGGAATGAGAACTTCCCATATGTTCGGTTTACGGCTCGTGCTGGACTTACCAAGGATTTCATGACCGCATGTAAATGAGTATTCATTGGTGCTTCTGATTTAGTGTCGCTTAACCAAAATCCTGGGTACTTGAAGGACGTCACTTGTTCTATTTGCTCACCTTCAAGATACCACTCATGTGCGTTTTCTTTCATTCGAATTCCCAATTGTTAGAATTTTGGTTTTTGATTGGTTTATCTCCAAGTTGTTATTACTGATGAAATTTTGTAAATTGTCCAATTGCCGTTGCAGCCCGATCTGAGTTTGATCAATGAGTGCAATGTCATCGGCATATAGTAGTCACGGTACAGATGTTCCGCCGATGGATGGCGGAAACACACTGATTTGGCTATCATTATGTTGCAAGTCGGCCAAAAAGAAATTGAATATTGCTGAGGGCATTGGACAACCTTGTTTGACTCCTCTAGCTGTACTGATATGGTTGGATAACAGTCCATTTGGATTCAGTCTCACGCAGAATGATGTATTATGATGCATGGTCTTTATGGGAACCAAGAAGGAAGATGGGCAACTTGCTTTTTCCAATTTATGCCATAAAGTTTGCTGATCGCTCTGGTCAAATGCTTGGACCAGATCGATAAATGCTATGAAGTATTTTGTCTTCTTGTTGTGGGTGCGACTTTTTAAGATGTTAATAATGATGTTAAAGGTAGTGCCAAAACCTCTGACAAATCCTGTTTGTAACGGATCATTCATGTTGTTGATACACCAAAATCGAAAATGATCCAGAATTATCACTCCATATATTTTTACGATGACATCTAGCAAGGCGATGGGACGATAATTTAGGATCGTCCCCATCGCCCTTTTTAAATATCGGAACGATAATTGCTTTTTTCCAGGAAGTCGGTATTTGGCGAGATGAACAAGTTACTTTCTTACCTGGTAAGGTTCTTTCGAAGGGATGTTCCTCCGACGTATTCCTTATCTTTGATATACGTTTCCAGCTTGCTGGCCTCGGAAATTTTTCTGTAGAGGGTGCTGTGCGTCGATGTCCACCGAGTCGATGTCCCTCGACGGCCACCGTATCGGCGCCGAAGTCACCACGTATAAAAAAGACATGCCTGAATTGGTTAGTAACCTTGAAGGAGTGAAAGCTGCAACTACAAGGGAAGTTATCACTGCGGGGATGGATGGGAGGGGCGATAAGGAATACGTCTGAGGAACATCCCGTCGAAAGAACGTTACCAGGTATGAAAGTAACTTGTTCTTCGAAGGGATTGTGTCCTCCGACGTATTCCTTATCTTTGATAGACTCCCATAGCAGTGGTATGTAATTGGAGGAGGGAGTGATAGTGTTATGTATCCCTTTAGGGATGGACCGAGTGTAATACGGCTTTGACAAATATGGTCTCTTGAGCAGTGGAGGAATCCAGATTGTAAAATTTTGTGAATGTATGTGCGGACGACCATGTGGCAGCCGCACATATGTCCCGGACCGGTACCCCTCTCTGGAGAGCCGAAGAAGCTGCGATACCCCTGGTTGAATGAGCCCTGAGGTTTTGTGGTGGCTCTTTCCCTGCTAGTCTAACATACCAGGATGGCCAAGATAATCCACCTGGAGATGGTTTGTTTTGTTATGGGTAGTCCCAACTTGTGACCCGAGTATCCTACAAACAGCTGGTCTGCTTGCCTGATTCTAGCCATTCTGCTGATGTAAAAGCTGAGAGCTCGCCTAGGGTCCAGCCTGTGTAGCATTTCCTCCTCTTTCCCCGGATGGGGAGGAGGGTAGAATGAAGGCAAGGTAATTTTCTGAGTAATATGGAATTCAAAAACCACCTTTGGGAGAAAATTAGACTTCACCTGGAGGACAACCTTGTCCTTGTGGAAGATTGTATGAGGGGGTTTACAGGAGAGAGCTTGTAGTTCACTCACCCTCCTAGCCGATGTTAGTGCTACAAGTAGGACAGTTTTAAGTGTGAGAAATCTTAATGAGCAAGAGTGGAGTGGCTCGAATGGAGTGCCCATTAAAATGTTTAAGACTAAATTTTAGTCCCATAATGGAACCTGGAATGGTTTTGGAGGGTAAACATCAGTCAGACCCTTGAGAAATTGTACCACTAGAGGAATTTTGAAATACGATGGTTCCTCTGCAGTGCGCTTGAAGATAGAAAGCGCTGCGAGATAGCCTTTCACAGTGCCAACTTGAAGGCCTGAGTTTGCCAAGTAGAGTAGAAACGATAGCACCGTTGGTGTACCGCATGAAAAAGGGTCGATATTCTCTTCCCTACACCAGCTGCAAAACATGTTCCAACGGCAGCGGTATAAAGACTTTGTTGCTGGTCATCTGGCCAAAAGCAACACCTCCATGACGTCATCAGGGAGATCCCAATCCTTGTACCTCAACCTTTCAGAAGCCAAGCGTGAAGGTTGAGGGTTCTGATGTCTGGATGGAGAACCTAACCTCCCTTCTGCGAGAGAAGATTCTCTTTGAGTGGAAGACGGATTGGAGGACAGATGGACATATCTAGAAGGTCCGGGTACCACGTTCTCCTGGCACAGTCCGGGGCAATTAGGATCATGCTTTTCCGGAATCTTCTCAACCTCGAATAACAGGGAATGGTGGAAACGCGTAGAGGAGTGGAAACTCCCAGTCCACTACGAACGCATCTCCCAGAGCTCCTCTCTGGGGAAAATCCCTTGAACAGAACAGATCGCACTTCCTGTTGGTACTTGTGGCGAACAGATCCACCTGAGGGGTTCCCCAAAGGGCGAAGATCTCTTGAAGGACTTCCTGAGCTAGCTCCCATTCGTGGGAGATTGTGCTCTGCCTGCTCAGAGCGTCCGCTGTCAAATTCTTCTCTCAGGCTAGATGGACTGCCGATAGAGAGATTCCTTCCCGAATTGCCCAAAACCAGAGCCGCATTGCCTCTCTGCACAGTGGTAGTGAACCTACGCCTCCTCTTTTGTTGAGGTAGTGCATGGCCGCTGTGTTGTCCGTAATTATCAGGGCATTTCTCCCCTGTACTGATGGCAGGAAAGCTTTCAGCGCTAGTCTGATCGCTCTCAGCTCTAATAGGTTGATATGTAGTCTGGACTCCGATGGAGACCAACGACCGCTGATGGTCAAGTCGTTGGCATGGGCTCCCCACCCTGTGAGCGAGGCGTCTGACTACTGTCATCTCCGGCCATGGTTGCCAAAACAGTTCTCCTTTCAAGATGTTCTCTGAATAGGCCCACCACTGAAGGTCGTGGGCTACCTTGTCCGGAATCCGGAGGAGATCTGTCATTCTCCCTGAGAATTGTGACCACTGACTTCTCAGTGCCCACTGAAGAGATCTCATTCTCAGGCGAGCCTCTGGCACAAGGAAGATGCAGGATGCCATGAGGCCTAGCAACCTCAAAAAGTCGAAGGCTGGGAGACGTTGGGCATTTTGAAACTTGGTGACCATCTGTAGAATATCCTGAGCCCTCAATCAGAACCGACGACGCCGTGATCCGGCTTCAAGAAATGTCGAGACTGCGGTAAAAAAATGTCAATAACTGATCCCCACAGGGTCTGTTTGTGGTGCTTGGGGTCCGAGCACCATTGTTCGGAGTGTGAGGACTGCATGTCCATGACGGCGAAAGCCCTGAAGGAGCGAAAGGGGAAGCTCGAGAGAGGTAAGTCAGCCAAATCCTACTCGAAGGTTTCGTCGGCCGGGTCAAGGCATTCGTCTCCTCGTCTCCTTATCTAACCCAATCCAATGGCGCTGTTCATTCACACTTTGATTCGTTGACTTCGAGAACGTGAACGATAAGGAATATTCGCCGAAATAGATTTAGATAAACCTGACTGAACTGAGCAACGACGTTCCGAGGCCCCACGAAGGGTGGGAAAACAGAACTGAGCAACGGACGCAGCGCGTGTCTATTTATGGGCATGGTGACGTCGGCGCCGATACGGTGGCCATCAAGGGACATCGACTCGGCGGACGTCGACGCGCAACGCCCTCTACAGACAAAATTTCCAAGGCCAGCAAGCTGGAAAAGTATATCAAAGATAAGGAATACGTCGGAGGACACAATCCCTTCGAAATAGATATTCTTGATATCAAAGTGTGAATGAACAGCGCCCATTGGATTGGGTTAGCTTTCAATAAGACATTGGTAAGCCTGTCCAGACCAGGTGCTTGTAAGTTAAGTTGAGTGATCCGGTAAATAATGTAATTCATGCTTAATGAAGAATCCCACCATTCCTTGTCCGTTATCAAGGAGTCAGGCGTACTTATTTGATTTGGTGCGCAATATAAATCTTGAAAATGTTGTATCCATTTGTGATGGTCAATTGGATTAGGTTTATGGTCTATTGAACATTCCTTTTTTGATTGAATCAATGTCCAAAAATGTTTGGTTTTCTTGGTTGTTATTGCAATTAGCATTGCTTCTGCATCGCGTTAATATTGTAGGTGTTTTTTTGCAGTCAACCAATTGTTGTAACCGTTTTTGGCATGATGCCAGATTTTATAATCAGTTGACAGTTTTGTTTTCTTGGCCCACCTCTCTAGTTTGCATACCTTCTTTCTGTAGTATACTAGATCTGAATTGTAAGTATGTCGATGAGATACACGAGAATTCTGCCTATTGATATATTTGTGCCTAAAAGGTTCCAATAATATTATAATATATTCTACCATTACAGTAACTTCTTGTAATTTCTCCGTCAAATGTGTGATATTCTTTTGTACCAATTTTAATCTGGTTCCATTATTAGAGATGACTATTTGTAGGCATGAAGTGTTGAGTTTTATTCGTAAAACCCAACCATTCAACACACTAAGCGATGATCGCCGTTTTCATTATTTCAAATGTTAGGCATGGTAAAAACATTTGGGGTAAAAACAGTCTATGGTAGATGAAAGACCCATACTCTCCCATATTATCTGGGAGGGAATATCAGGTTTCACATTGCCATTTAACATGTGCATATCTTTGCTGGTCAATAAGTTATACCACATGCTGGCTCGGGATTGGTTGTCAGGTGACTTTTTGGTCCTTTATACCCATGTTTGAATCGATTAGGGTCGGTAAATTAAGATCAAACCCTGTATTTTGAAGTATTTTGAAGTATTTTGAAGTATATAGGCATCATCTATTAGATCAGCTATTTGTGATATGAATTCTTCAGATGTTATTTGAACAGGATTACAATATACGTTAATTAAGACTATTGTCACCAGATCTGGTATGGCTTTTTTAACCGGAGGTCTGTTCCCATTTAATTATCGTTTCTTGTGACAAGGCGGTTTTCGCTACACATTTTGATAACGATAAAGGTGCACCAGATTTTATAGCTGTTAATAAGCCTGATGTAGGTCGTCCTTGGGGGCCTTTAGTTGCGGCACTTAAGGAAATCTCATAGCCATCAAGAACTGGTTTGGACAGCAGCCAAGACTCCTGGAGACATATGGCATCAGAGTCACCTAGATTAATGTCACACTTTCGTTAGATGAGTGTATCCTTGGGTGTTCCATGAGGTGAGTAAACAAAACTGGTGCTGTGTGGAATTCAGTCGTGACAGATCGAGGTGCTAGCTTTGATTTGTCGGATTGCTAAAGCCTGGTCTCACCGCTCATTGCTTGTGCTATCCACAACCAGTCCTGATGTTTTTCAGCAAATGCTGTAGATGATGCTGAATTCTGTCCTATGGTAATGTTACGAGTCGAAGAAGAGGTTTGTAATGGAACATTTAGTTTGTGTCAGGCCTGGTGGTCTTCACCCGATGTTCAAGGAAACCAAAAATTCGACTTTGGTATAATTCGGAACAATTCTGTGTTGTAATTTATTTTCAGAATTTTCCTTTATCTCCGATTCACAATGAATTGTTTTTATGAAGGAAGTTGATTTGTCTTTACACAAGATCTGTTGGTTAATTTTTGTGCAGAATCACTGACCGATGTGAAATTAGAAGATGCAATTCTTTCATCTGCAGATGGTTGAACTAAAGTTAGATCAAATCCTAACATGAGAAGGTTTTCAGTTTCGTTGATGAGCATATTTTTAACCACTGGAGAGTTCATGTGCAGATAAATGTGACAGTACGTCGGTCATCAAAAAACTCTATTGTGATCAGATCTCTCGATGTAATTTGTTGTAAGTTGGGAATATGATGAAAAAGTTCCAACACGGCTCATCTATGCAGAACAAGATGTTCATGAGTGTCTGTTACACGTTCAAGCATGAATGTAAGATGTAGAGATAGCAGTGATGGTTTTCTTTGCATATGGTTTAGGTGTGATAAGGTTTGTCCTCTCATAAAAGGAACTGGACGTGTGTTGGAATGAAGAGTTTATTATCATTAGTTAGATGATTTGCATCATCACTCACTAGTGACTTTGAAGGTTGTCCATGTGTCATGTGAGATCTTCTCAGACAAAGTAAGACAAGCTAAGCCAGTTGATTCTGATATTCGAGTAGGATATTTAATTGCTTCTCCCTGTTGTGAAGTTGGTCGATTAAGTTGTTCTTGTTCTTCGGTGACTCCTCAACTGAATGATCGAGAGAATAGGTTGATAAGTCCAAGAGCTGCAACGATTTGAGGGTTTGATCATCCAGAATTATTCTGGTATCCTGTTTCTGATCATTCACCATCACATTTTTTCTTGTAGTGTCTTTTGGTGACGCTGTTTTGGTCCCGAGTATTCTGGGAGCTGGTTTTGGTATTAGTCGCTGTGGTTTTGTTTGCAAATAGTTTGAAGCATTGTTTTCAGCCACTTCATTGACTTTGGGGTCAATTTTGTCATATGATGTTTTGTTTTCAATACATTGTTTTTGTCCCCAAAACATAGCATACACTGTTCTGGTCATATCTCTTGAATTCAAGTCATTGATTGCGATGAGGTTAGCGCACTCTGAAGACAGGGTGCATTGTTTGAGAGATGAAAGGAGTTTTTCAGGGTTAGGTCGATAGATTCCATTAATTCCAAGGAATCTGGATGCATGTTTGGTCCTAGGTTGAAGTTAGTCTGCAATTGACTGCACCAGTGGAATCTCATTGGACTATGCGATTTTGTGATTCGTATCAGTAGTAAGGTCAACTATTTGAACAGATGCAAACGTTTGAGCCTTGTGAACTGTGCATAGGTCTAGTAGGAAGCACAGTGGTAGCTTCAGATATTTTGCTTATTACTGAGAGCTCATTTACTGCATGCATCTTTTGAGCTGTGACATTGCCTTCAAGAATTTTTTTTTTGGTGTGCAACATTGAGAGCATGGTCGTGTGGTCTTTCAATGTATCATTGCGATTTTCATATCATTTCATGAAAGGTGCTAAGGCAATTATTGTTGACAAAGCTAATAAATCAGTTTTTTTGTTTCTTGGTTTCAACATTGTGGATTAAAAGAGTATTGTCATGCTCGCTCAGACTCCTCGTAGAACCATTGGAGTTTGGAATTGGTTCTTGAACTAGCAATGTAGATGTTGCCGACTGCTCCAATAGGGAAAGAGATCGTTTTTTTTTTTCATCCTGTAATTCTCTGATGGCATCATTCACAAATTTTGTGATTGATGGTTGAGAATTAGTCAATGTTTTCATTGTGTCAATTTGGGTGCAACAGCTTTGTTAAAGTTCACAGAAAATGTTTGTACCATTGTGTAGTTTGTTCTTAGCAATGTGTTGTTGGAGAAATCCTTCATAGGAAAATTTTGATCTCCATATTCTTTTTCGAGAGCAGCCATAACTTAATTAACACATTTTTGTTTGCACTTCAAGACTTGCTTCTCTTATGTTTTAGGGTTTAAGTTTCTCTGAATGTGATTGGTTACAGGTTGAGAATAATCAGTGTGTTCGCTAACTTCTAGGGTACTGTCCGCAGGCCTCATGGATTGCGTTAAGGCAAGGTTGATATCTGTCGTTCCGATGAGTTGCTCCGTTTGGTTACTAATTCCTGCAACGGTCAGTTGAGAGTTTTCCAAACGTTCTAGTAGTTGGGCAGACGGATCTGCTAGGACTGATGGAGGCATAACATACGGTTCCTTGAATGGGTTATAGGTTGTTAAAATTCCTGGACCACGACCGCGTGGAAGTGCTTTTTTGTATATCCTTGATTGATTTTCTCTCTTTTTTTGTGTTGTAAGAACTTTGTTTGATGTAAAGCATGCAAAATGCTTAAACGTTTGCATTGCATTCTCTTGTATGTTCACGCTAGCGCTTGGCACTGTACCAAACCAAGGTTCTGTAATTGGCAAATCATTAATAGACATGACTGTGTTCTTAGTGTATTTTTAGGTGTGCTATTAATTGCTATGACATAAGATTTTAATTCTCCAAGGAGCGTTATGTCATGAATCAAGACTTCAATTCTATGTTCCTTGGTGCTGCCCATGTTGGAAGTTGCATTAAACGTGTGTGTTGTTTCAGGCTCCTGTGTTGCTACCAAAGTAACTTTGGAGCTACAAGCTCCATTCGCACTGTTGAGCCTGTGGTTTGTTCCGTAGTTACAGAGACAAAGGAGATTGAAAGACAGAGCTCGCATTACTTGACGAGGCGAGGTGAAATGTACTATTTGCTAACTCAAGAGTTGAAAGAGAAGCTGCCGGAGGTGTATCATCGGACAGCTCCGGCATTAGCAATTGTTCAGCCACGACAGAAGGAGGAGCAGAACAGTGACGTTGTGAGGTAGGAGAAGATATCAATGCAATGTTCATGATAGTAGATTTGCGCACATGCTTACCCAAGTCTTGCATAGCAGAAGACATGTTTTCGCTGTGCTCAGCACCAATCGTTGTTACTGCAGATGTTTCAAGAACATGGGGGCTGAAGGTTTCGCCATCCTTCTTGCTTTTAGCACTTCGGAGAGGTCTTCCTTCGTCCATTCGTTTGCCTGACACCAGACACTCTCACACTCTGCTACGCTTGATTCCCAGCTTTTACGAGTTACGTGAGCTGGAGGAGGGGTCTGGTGCGGCAGAAACGCTGGACGACAGACTTGGGGAACTGCAAGAGGCAGTATCACGTTGTTTGGAGAGAGAAAGACAGGTTGGATGCAATAAGTCGCTTCCAATAATGTTCAAAAGACTTCGGGAAAATCCAGTAATGTAAGATTGTGCAACAGGGTGCCGTCAAGACACCAGACACTCACACAGCTTGTTTTGTATATAAAGGTTCTCACACAGATAATTCCTGTTGCTCACTTAGCCTACTGGTGGAAGTGAAGGCAACTTTGCATGTAATCTCCTTACGAGAAGCTCTGGTCATTGGTTCAAATGGAGAACCAATAGTTTACATAGCACAATGTTCAAATCCCAGCCTGATGTTGGTGTTCCACAAGTGGATATTTGTGTTTTACCCCTTCAAGGAAAGTCTTGACAATTGAGATATTTCACCAAGATACGCATGTTGTGATGTGTGTGCCAACATTGCTTCCAAATGCAATTTTAGTTAACTGTATATTAGACCTGAGTTAATCAAATGAAGCAAAAAATACCCGCTTTTGGTGAACAGTTAATGAGGCTGATCTATCGTCGAGTATAGCAGATGGCAAATCTCACATTTATTGAAGTAGCAATGTCATGCTAGGTTCAAGATTTTGAAACATCGGGTGGGTAGTTGCAAATGTCTGAATTTTATGAGCTCAGGAGCTAAACTGCCAAGTTGGTTGTTTAAAATGCTGGATTTGACATCTACTCTTGTGTCAGCAGTTTGTGTGAGATTGGAAGCCTCATTAGTGGACATTAAAACACATTCAGCACGAGTACTACATCTGACTCAACCACATTGGCATATCAGGATTAGATTTTCTGATGTAATTTGTGCATTAATTAGCGCAGCGATAGCACTGGGGGAAAAACATATGCATATATCCCAGACCGACTGACCTATGCATAGCGCATTGCAGAGAGACCCTGTTGGGGTACCTGGATGAGAAGATTGGGCATTATGAATTTTCTGCAAACAGATGGACTGTTGGATGAGCACTCTGTGCAGAGATCCATTTGAGTGTATTGGCACCAATTTCACTTCTGCTCCTGAACAAGGACTCTGTTTAAGCTGTCCGCTAGACAATTGTGTTCCCCTGGAACATGTTTGAGCTTGGAAATGAATATTTCTTTTGTGATCACACTACTGCATTTTTTGTGAGATCCGGGACAATACTATTGAGTGTCCTGTGCCCTATTTGTTGACATAAAAGAGAAGAATGATTATCACTGATCAAGACTTTTGAAACGAGCACATTGCTATCTGGACAGCTAGAAGCTGCAAAACATTTATGTGTTGAACTTGTTCTGCTGACCATTTTCCCTGGGCAGTGAGGTGTGGACAATGCATACCCCAGCCAGTCAAGGATGCATCTGTTTTGTGATGGTTACATGTATTGGTGGGTTAACAAAATCTCTCCCTTTTAACATGTATCCTTTTGTCAAGCATTTGAGGGCTACTACCAGCTTTTGCTAGACAACCACTAGATCTTCCAACATCTAACTTGCTGTTTCCTGAGAACACTGCTCTGCTAGCCACTGCTGTATAGGGCGCATGTTGAGTCTCATTTGAAACTAGAAAGATGAGTGGCGCCATCAAGCTGAGGAGTTTCATAACTTTCCTGACTATTATCGGTCGACGGACCACATAAGAGATTTGAGCTACTGGTGCTTGCATTTGTGTTACTCTTATCTAGCTTGGCCCTCAGGAACTGTTTGTTTTGGCTTACAATATTACTTTCCTACTTTTCGTTGATGGAAAATCACAAATTGCGTATGAAATGTACCGTCTCCTGTGTGCGCAGGAGACATTTTGCGCTCTCCGGTTATTACCCACTCGTCCCGATGAACAAGTTACTTACCAACTGGTAACATTCTTTCGACTGGGTGTTCCTCCAACGTATTCCACATCTTTGACATGTAATGTTCACAGCTGTGCTACTTTGGACATTTTTCAGCAGAGGTTGTCCTGCGTCGATGGCGTCGGGTCAATGTCCCTCGAAGGCCTCCGTCGAGGGTGTCATCACCGGATGTTATAAATAGGACGTACGGCGCCCGTAGCCTCAGTTTATATTTTTTCCTCCATAACGTGTAACATGCTTGGTACCCAATGCCTGCTTGACTGCACATAGCCTTGAGGGAACGCATAGGAAATTCTTCAGAGGGGCAGGCTGGGAGGGCGATGTGGAATATGTTGGACGAACATCCAGTCGAAAGAAAGTTACCAGATAGTAAGTAGCTTGTTCGAAAGGATTGTGTCCTCCAACGCAATCCACATCTTTGACAGACTCCCAAAATAGTACCAGGAAATGGAGAAGGGAGAAGAATTTAGAATACCCAATTGGATGGCAGAATACAGAACCGCTTTACCAAAGGACATATTTTGACCATGGAGCGTATCCAGGGAGTAATGTTTGACAAAGGTGCGGAGAGAAGCCCATGTCGCTGCATCACAAATATTCCTAATAGGAACTCCCCGCTGCAGGGGAGTGAAATCTCAACCCTGCAGGAGGGTCCTTGCCCGCCAATCTATAACATTCAGTAATGGTGAGGATAATCCACCTGGACAAGGTCTGTTTGTTAACAGCCTGGCCCAATCGGTGTCCAGCATACCCCACAAAGAATTGTTCGTCCACTCTGAACCTGGACATCCTAGAAATATAAAAGCTCAGAGATCTGCTAGGGACCAACCTATGGAGCCGCTCCTCTTCCTTACCAGGATGAGGGGGAGGGTAGAAAGCAGGAAGTACCACTTTCTGGCTTAAATGAAACTGAAGACACTACCTTAGGTAGAAGGCAAGGACGTACCCTCAGTACAACCCTTTCCTTGTGAAACACGGTAAAGGGTGGTTTAGATGAAAGTAACCGCAACCAAGAAAACCGTCTTGAAAGACAACACTCTCAAAGGACAAGAGTGCAAAGGTTCAAATGGAGCACCCATCATGAATTTCAAGACCAAATTCTGATCCCTTACCGGCACCTGAAACAGGGACGATGGGAACACATTAGTGAGCCCTTTTAGAAATTGGGAAATCAAAGGAATCTTAAAATCGGAACATTTGTCAGACGAGCGCTTGAAGATAGTCAGCGCTGCCAGGAAACCCTTAATGGTACATACTTGAAGGCCCCTGTGGGCCAAAGAAAGGAATAAGGACAGAACCATGGGAATGGAACACTGAAAAGGATCTACATTATGTCCTCTGCACCCGTCGCAAAACTTACCCCAACGGGACAGGGACTTCGTTGCCGGCCGCAACACCTTCATCACGTCATCCGGGAGGTCCCAATCCTTATATCTCAACCTTTCAGATACCAAGCGTGAAGGTTGAGAGTCTTGACCTCTGGATGGAGAACCGGAGTGGAGGGCAGATGGACATTTCTAGAAGGTCCGGGTACCACGCTCTCCTGGCCCAATCTGGAGCAATGGGGATCATGTGGGATCCGAACCTGCGCAACCTCCGTAACACTTGTGGAATAACGGGGACCGGAGGAAACGCATACAGAAGTGGGAATGACCAATCCACGACAAATGCGTCTCCCAAGGCTCCTCTCTGAGGAAATTCCCTTGAGCAGAATCTCTCGCACTTCCGGTTGGCACTGGTCGCGAACAGATCCACTTGAGGGGTTTCCCAAAGGACGAAGATCTCCGGAAGGACTTCCTGAGCCAACTCCCACTTGTGAGAGACCGTGCTGTGACTGCTCAGAGCGTCCCCCGCCGCATTCTCCACTCCAGCCAGATGTACTGCCGAGAATATTCCTTGCCCAGAACCAGAGCTGCATCGCCTCTCTGCACAACGGGCGTGACCCCTAACCCCCTTTTTTGTTGAGGTAATGCATAGCCACTGTGTTGTCCGTCATGATCAGGGCATTCTTCCCCCGCACAGATGGCAGAAAAGCCTTCAGGGCCAGCCTGATGGCCCTCAGCTCTAACAGGTTGATGTGGAGTTTGGACTCTGATGGAGACCAACGACCGCTGGCGGTTAGATCGTCGGCATGAGCTCCGCATCCTGTGAGGGAAGCGTCTGTCACTACTGTCACCTCCAGCCACGGTTGCCAAAACGGCTCCCCCTTCATCAGATTCCCATCGTTGGCCCACCACAGAAGATGCTGCGAGACCGAGAAAGGAATCTGAACGGGATCCAACATCTTGCCTGAGAATTGTGACCACTGCATCTTGAGAACCCATTACAGGGATCGCATCCTCAGCCTGGCCTCTGGCACCACAAAAATGCAGGATGCCATGAGGCCAAGCAACCTTAAGAATTTGAACACCAGAAGATGCTGGGCATGTTGAAATTTGTCCACCATCTGCACAATGTGATGAGCCCTCACTTTGGGAGGCGAGCACTTCCCTAAGGATGTGTCCAACACAGCCCCAATGTACTGGAGCTGTTGGGAAGATGTCAGATGTGACTTCTTGAAATTGAGGGAGAAGCCCTGCTTGTGGAGGGAGCGGCAGGTGAGACTGAGAGGATCCATTGCTTGCTCGGGAGAACACGCACGGATCAGTCGTCCAGGAAGGGGTAGACATGAATCCCCCCGCCCCCCACACCTGAGATACGCTGCCACCACCACCACCATTAGTTTGGTAAAGACCCTCAGGGCGGAGGTCAATCTGAATACAGAACCCGAAACTGAAAGGGTGAACTGTCGGCCGCAAACCTCAGGTACTTTCTGTGCTTTGGCTGAATCGGCACATGTAGGTTCAGGGGCATCTACCAATCCTGAAGTCAAAGGGCCTGGAGGACCTGAGAAAGAGTGACCATCTTGAACCTGTCCTTCCTGAGGAGATTGTTCAACCAACGCAAGTCCAAGATGGATCTCACTCCCCAGGCTTTCTTTGGAATCAAAACAATATGGGGAATACCATCCCTTGCGCCTCTCTGCTACAGGCACCAGTTCTATAGCTCCTTTCTCCAGCAGGGTCAAGAGTTCCTGCATAAGGAGCGGATCCGGAATCTTCAAAGAGACATTCCCCAGTGGATAGTCTTGAGGTCGCTTCAGGGAGGGAAGGCAGTAGCCGTGGGCTATTGTATCCAGAACCCATGCATCCGAAGTAATAGCTCGCCATTCTTCGTGATGCTGAGCCAGTCTGCCCCCAACCGGGGAACAATGAAACATGGCCTCATAGTAGTTTTGGAGTGGCCGCGGCAGCGCCAGAAAGCAAAGAGGCAGCTGTCTGAACGGCTTTGGCACCTCTATTTCCCCGACCACCACAGGTACTTTTTTACGATGACCCCTTTGACTGACGGCTCCTTGCATCCTACCAAAAGAGGAGTAATAACGAAAAGGAACCTCCCCTCCACTGCAGTCCCATAAGACGAAAAGGCGGAGGCTGACGCACAGCTGTGTCCAAAGATTTAGCAGCGGCTTTTGAGGTTTGCAACCTCTCAAGGCTCTCGTCAGCCTTGCTGCCAAGCAAATGTGAGCCATCAAAGGGCATGTTCAGAAGACCGTTCCCTGTCGGCTTCTTCCGAAGGCGCGGACGGAACTGTGCGTATTGAAACATCGCCAGAAGATTCTCCCTGAAGGCTGCCCATCCCTCCGGAGTCGAGGACTTAGTGGGGCAAGCCACTTTCCATGCGGCACCATCCTCCGAGGAGGATGGGGAAGGCAACCGTTGACTGCGCTTCCAGAGATGCCGAGGAGAGGACGAATGGTGGGACCCACTCCTGGACCGAGATCCCCGGTACTCCTCCTGACAAGGAGAGTTCGCCCTCGAATCGTCGGTGGACATCCACTTAGCAGATTTACGGGACTTACTGGGTTTAGAACCCCTACCTATCTGTAACTTCCCCTTATGCTCCCGCAAAGCCTTACCAGTCAGCGACTGGCATTTCGAACAGTCGTCAGTGTCATGACTCACGCCCAGACTCCACAAACAAATGTGGTGCGGGTCTGTAATCGACATCTTAGACTTACAGTCCCGGTAAGTCTTAAAGCCAGACTGTGGAGTCAGAGGGGTCGAAGAAGACAACTTTCACGAGGAATACACGAGGCACGACGAGTTCTCGAAGCAAACACGTTTGCAGAAAAAAGGGAACTGAGGCTACAGGCGCTGTGCATCCTATTTATAACATCCGGCGACGTCACCCTCAACGGAGGCCTTTGAGGGACATTGACCCGTTGCCATCGACAAAGGACACACTGACGAAATATTTGCCAAGTAGCACAGCTGTGGACATTACATGTCAAAGATGTGGAATACGTTGGAGGACACAATCCATTCGAAAGGGTATGCTGAAATTCTCTTGCGGCACACGTGAGCTGCCAGCACTGCAAGCACCTTGGTGAATACACGAGGTACCAAATCCATCCCAAAAGGAAGCACCTTATATATCTTTTTTTCAATGTTTATGAGATATATGTAATGTCCTGGGAACATTGAAATATGAAAGTATGCATCTTTATATACAGTGTTAGCATATATTCTCCCTTCTTTAGTAGGAGAATTTACTCTTGGAGGGCTGTCATTCTGAATTTTTGTGGTCTGACATATTTGTGTGTGAGCCTTAGGTCTAGAATCAGCCTCTTTGGTTCGTCTTTTTAAGGAACCAGGAAGTATAGTGAATAAATACCCTGTTTACCTGTTCTGTAGGAACTTCCTTGATGGCTCACTTTTTTCTTTTTCAGGGCTTGTAATTCCTCTTGAAGTAGTACAAGATGATGTGGCAGTAACTTTCTGCATCTTGGAGGCAGATTGTGCAGTTTTCACTTGTCTTTTGTTATACCCTCCCAATGCTAGGTGTACGTTAACCATCCCCTTACTGGGTAACATGGGAGTGTACCTGCACTGCTCAGTGACTGTTCAACGGTACAGGCTGCTCTGTGAGGTTGGCCTCTCGTGCAACCTCTGCCACGTCTGTGTGATGAGCTCCTGAGGAGGCTGCGTACCCTGACTGGAGGGACATGTATCCTTACCCACTGGATATGGGTACTGGGCTGTGGATTGAATATTGCTGGGGATGAAACATCTGCCGAATTGAAGAGGATCCTCTGTGGTGCCAATGTTTGATTGTTATTTGTGAGAGACTCTTGATAGTCTTGTGTTCGTTTTAGCGCTTTCAAATGTTCTGTTAAGTAATGTTAAAGGTTCTTGTACCGCGTACTGTCGACGCAGAATTTCGTGAAGGTGTGCGTCGACCTCCAGGTAGCAGCCGTGCAGATGCCCAGCAGGGGCACCCCAGAAAGGAGCGCTGTCGTGGCAGCGATTGCTCTGGTAGAATGGGCTCTTGGACATCCAGGCAATGGGCGATTTGCCAAACAGTGAGAATGAGTGATGCAGCCGGAGAGCCACCTGGAGATGGAAGCCTTGGACAAAGCCTTCCCATTGTTCACAGGACCAAAGTTCACAAAAAGCGGAGAATTCTTCCAGAAACTCACATAAAATGTCAGCGCTCGAGCGACGTCCAGCAAGTGCAAAGTCCTTTCAGCCGGCATCGGGAAAAAAAACAGGTAACACCAAGGGGTGTGAAGGAGGGGTGTCCGCAGCACCACCCTCATCTCGTGGAAAGTCTAGTAAGGCTGTTTGCAGGAAAGGACCTGGATCTCACCTACTGTTAGGCAAGATTGTATGCAGTACCCTTTGGGTGCACTGCAACAACCCTGACCTCCCGACAATAGGAACCCCAACCTTTGGTACAAGGCTGTACTACACAGTTTTGTAGTGTGTTGAGAAGCCAGGTTTATCTCAAGAGGGTTCAATGTGAGCTGTAGGGGAGTTACACAGAGATTCACAGTGACAAGTATTCAAATAAACTCTTACACACAAGGTTTCTGGATTAAACAATTAGTAATTTATTTACCAGTCAGTTGGAGTAAGCCTTCTTCAGAAGGGGGCAATATAATAGTAACACACAAATACACTCCAAAATACACACTCTTAATATTCTAAATCAGTAAGTAGCCTTATGGGATGGCACACAGACACTACCTACACCCTTGGGTGACTTCAATACTAAGGGTGCTGGTGACAAATATATCACTGTTGCATTTACAAAACTCTAGAGGAGTGTCAAAGAAAAGAGGTTTCAGAATAAGACAAGAATTCACACAATTATTCTTAAAGGAATGGTTCGCCCAAAAATGTTTATTGCAAAAAAAGATCAGCAAAAATAAAAAAAATAAAAAATCGATAGGGACTTAAAAAAAAAAAGTTCCAATGTAAAATTGAGAAAATGAAGCTCAAAGGGAAGCACATGGGGGCATCCATTTTGTGAAATGGATGCCCGCCGCTGTGCTTGCTTTGGCGGCTTCTAATGAAGGAAAAGCCAGCCAGCTGTAGTAAACAAAAGCTACGACTGGGTGGCTTTTCCTTAATTGGTGGCGCAAAAGTAAGCACAGGCGGGCATCCATTTCACAAAATGGATGCCCCCGTGTGCTTCCTTTTTAAAATTTTGAGCTTCATTTTCTCAAAATGTTACATAGGGACTTAAAAACAAAAAAGTGGCAATCGATTTTTTTTTATTATTGCCCATTTTTTTTGGAATAAAAAGTTTTGGGCGAAACATTCCTTTAAGGTGGTAACTACTTTCAAAATAACCCCCAATGCAAAGTCAGTTAACCCCTTCCTGGAAGGAAGACATAACACCTAAGCAGAGGAGAGAAGAGTCATTCAGGGAGCCATGCCAGCCAATGTTAAGTTAGAAAATGTCCAGGTGAGCTGAAGCACTTCTTGCAGTTAAGTAAAAGTCTTACAATGTTTTCGAAGTCTTTGTAGAATAGGAAGAAATCAAAGTAGGGCCACAAGCCGATCAGGCTTGTGAGGTAAAGCAGCTGGCAGCAACTCTACAGATGTAACCAAAACAAGTCTCTAACAAGGATGAGTGTGGTTACACGACAAGAGGTACGCTCTTAGACTGTACAGTAACTTCAGGTTGAAGAAAAGTGCAGCAGATGGCTTCTGTTCCTGTGCAATTCTGCAGATACTTGTGTTCTTGGGCCTCAGTCATGGGGACAAGAGGGAGGACTTCTGGGGACTTGTGAACTGCAATGGGACGGTCACCGACAGCAACCGGCAATCTTCAAACAAGTGGCACTTCAGTGTTTCAGCTCCTTGTGTCTACTGCAAATAGCAACACAGATGTTCCTGGCTGTCGAGATGGGCTTTCCTTGGATCTGGTGAGGTGGCTCAGGCTCGGTCACTCCGGCTTCCTGGGAGTCAAGGATCATCCTGGAGCTCTGGGGCAGCTTAAAAGCAACATACACAATCTGGTGTTCCTCAGCCTGGCTAATCGGTTCCAGCAGCAACTGCAGTGGAATTTCAACCAGCTCCAGGTGGGCTTACTTTGGAGTTGATTGGTCCCACCAACTCAAGGGGAGAAGTCTTCATTGTAGGGCTTCTCTAGTCTAAACGAAATTGGAGTTTGAGCACAGCAGCAGGGCTTCACCAAGCAAACCAACGGTCCAGGAGTTGCAGCAGGCGTCCTCTTCAAATTCTTCATCGATTCCTTCATCCAGTGGTCGATTCTTCCTTCCAAGCCAAAATGCCTTGCCTTTTATGCAGGTTTCTCCCATTCATTCCAGCATAGCTGTCAATCACACAGCAGCGTGGCTGTTCTTGGCGGACAGCCAGCCAGCAAATAACCTAAAAGTGCATTCCTGTCTCTTAGGAGACTAAGCACAGGGAGTTTCAGGCATCTCCCTCGCTTCCTACCCCCGCCAGACACCCTGGAGCCAGAGGCGGGCTTCACTCATGAATCCCGCCAAAGGCAAAAGGAACAAAGGGACCAAACCTGGTTTGGCACGCAGAGTAAATCTCAAGGACCTTTCCACAAAGAAATGGCGAAAAAAGAAGACCAGTGCCATTTTGACAAAAATGGCACCCTTGGGTGCCTTATTGCAGCTGCAAACGCAGCCCGCGGTAAATGCACACCACAGTAGTTACAAGTAAACCACTGCCACCAGCCATTCATCGAGGAAAGGGTAAAATAAAATTGTTACATGACAAGATAGACAAAGGGGATATTAGATGACCCTTCCAGCACTCTATTGTAAGACAGTGTGTGCTGGGCCTAGAAATGTATGAGTGTAAGCAAAGTCAATTTCACTTCACTGCTCTTGGAAACAGTTTATCCAAGAGAAGGTATTTAAACCTGGGGAAATATGAAAGACTTCCCTGTGCCACTGCACTGCAGGTGCTGTGTGACAATGTAAAAGATTATGCCTATGGAGTTTGTTAGACTCTACAACCAAGAGAAACAGTGTTCAAAATCACAGAAAAATACATGAGCGAGTGGGAAAAAGGGTCTCACTTTCTCTAGGTTAAAAAGTCCTAAAAATACAGCAAAGTTTCTGGGGGTCTCTAAGGTAGAGAGGAATTAGAACATTTCTGAGAATTTTCCCTAACACCTACTCTCCTGGCAGAAGTGAAGGCCCCAAAGAAAGATGTCTTCCGAGACAGGAACTTAAGAGGACCCTGATGCATCTGCTCAAATGGGGCCCTCCCATGAGCCCAGTCAGCACCACGATGAGCTCCCACGCCAGGGCTGGAGCCTTCACCAGCAGGGATGACCGGACAGACCTTTGATGAACTCCTTCACTAGACAGTGCGACCACAAGGAAGACCGTTCCGGAGACCTGGTGTCCGGACTTGCCAAAACGCTAGCTCCTCCCCAACACTGACTGTGGAGATCTTCAGTGCTAACAGCCGTTGCACCTTGCCCAAAAAGGTCACTATCCTTTCCTCCGACAGAGCCGCCAGGCAGGACACCGTGTTGAGCCTGGCTCCCAGAACAGCGGATTTTGCGAAGAAATCAAGCAGGACACTGCATAATTCACAGAGAACCCCAGATCTGTCAGCAGCCGGACAGTCCTCTCCGTATGCTCGACGGCGATGTCTCTCGACCTGGCCCGGATGAGCCAGTCATCGAGGTAAGGGTACACATTAATTCCCTGTAGTCATAGATGGGCCGTCACCAGTCATTTTGTGAAGACTCTGGGAGCTGACTTAAGTCCAAAGGGAAGAGCTTTGAATTGGTAGTGCTCCTCTTGTACGACAAACCGCAGGAACCTGCAATGCGTTACGTGGATGGGGACATGGAAGTACGCGTCCTCTAGATCCAACAATCTTAGGGAGAATTCTCAGAAATGTGCTAATTCCCTCCAGCTTAGAGACCCCCAGCAACTTTGCTGGATTTTGAGGACTTGTTTGTTTTCCCTGGAGAGAGAGTGAGCCTTTTTCCCCCCACACATGTATTTTGATGTGTGTTTTACTCGTGTTCTATGGTTAAGGAGTTTTAGATAACTCCATAGGCATCATGTTTTTATTTTTGTGCCACACAGCACCTTTAGTGCAGTGGCACAGGCGTGTCCTTTGGACTTCCCAAGGTTTAAATACCTTCTCTGGGATGAACTACTGTTCCCCAGAGAATGTAAAGTTATATTGACTTTCCTATTGAAATGGCTGGTGGTAGTGGTTTTATAACAAACTACCATGATTTTTCCCAACAACAACCACCAGTAGCTAAAAATCGGGGCCACCGTGTTTTTCAATATGGTGCCCAAGACCACTCTGTAAAAACAGACTCCTGTCATCTTTTTTCGCTGTTTCTTTGTTGAAAGGTCCTTCTGGTGTTTAACTCTGCATGCCAAACCAGGTTTGGTCCCTTTGTTCATGGGCTTTTGGCGGGCTTCAGGACTGAAGTCTGCCCATGGCGCCCAAGTGTCTGGGGTGGACAGGAAGTGAGGGAGGTCCCCGAAACTCCCTGTGCTTAGTCTCCTAGGAGACCCAAATGCACTCTGGCGTGATTGGCTGGCTGACTGTCCGGCAAGGACAGCCACCCTGCTGGGTGAGTGACAGTTAGGCTGGAATGAATGGTAGAAAACGGTTTAAAAGGCGAGTCTCCAGGACTGGAAGGCAGAGTCGACCACTGGAACGAAAGAACCGAAGATGAGCTGGAAGAGGACGGCTGCTGCAACTACTGGAACGTTAGTTTTCCCGGTGAAGCCCTGTTGCACCTCCGAATCGCCAGATCTCCATTCGACAGAAGCTCCTTCAAGGGCGGCTTCCTCTTTGAGTTGGTGGGACCAATCAAGTCAGCAAACGCCTGGATACCACTCTCAGAGCTGGTAAGGTTAACCAGGGAGAAGGACACCAGTTTGTGTTTGGAAGCCAGTGTTACTTGAGCTGAAGTGACGCCATTTTGTCTGCTCCGACGACAATTCCGTGCAGTGCAGGAGTCCCCCGACGTCCTCCCTCTTGTCCCTGCGAGTGAGGCTCAGGAACAGAGAGATCTGCAGGAACAGCCAGGAACCAACGTCTTCAGCCTCACTTTAAGGTACTGTACCATCCGGTTGAGAGATCCTAACTCTTGCATTGAAAGTTCATGAAACTTTACCAACTTTCAGGCATAATCAGCTTGTGACCTAGCATATCATTCACTTTCATCTAAAATACTTCTAAAAACTTTTAAAAAGACTTCTCCATCTGTACCAGAACTGCACTGTCCTATCCAAAAACACTAGACTATTGACTTTGGCGTGGCCTATTGAATTGAACTAACCCTCCTGGTACATTGACCCATTGCATTATCTGAAAGAAGTGTTTTCTAACCCCTTGTACAAACCACTGCCTTATTATTCCTATTTAAAAGTACTGAAGTGCCATTTGGCTCCTTTTTCAGGGGAGCCCAAACTGTCCCTACAACTTAGAGTTTTGTGCTGTAGTATATTGGTGTTTAATATTGAGTTGATTACTAGTGAATGGTTTCCAAATGACTAAATAAATGTTTGTACTTTTTACCAAGAAACCTTGAGTGTAAGTGTCTACTTGAACCACTGTGATTGTGATACTTCTGTGTAACTTCTTCTGCTGCTCACATTCCCTCTTGAGATAAGCATCTCTGCTCACTCGCTACTAAAAGTGTGTGGTACAGACCTATACCAAAGGTTGGTTTTTGCTTACACCTGTAGTCCTAATTGTGTGTGGTGTTCCCAGAGGGTTCTGCCTGCAATTCTGCCTAACAAACGACGACAGAAAGTCTCTGTTAGGGAGAATCCTCAGAAATGTGCCAATTCCCCTTCTACCTTAGAGACGCCAAGCACTTTTGTTGGACTTTAGGACTTTGCATTTCTAACCTGGGGGGAGAGAGACCTTTTTCCCACTCTCTCATGTATTTTTCTGTGATTTGTACTCTGCTTCTTTTGGTTTTGCAGTCTGACAAACTCCATAGGCATCATCCTTTTACATTGTGGCACACATCACCTTCAGTGCAGTGGCACAGGTAAGTCTTTCAGATTTCCCAAAGGTTTAAATACCCTCTCTTGGATAACTTTTGTTTCTAAGAGCAGTGAAGTTAAATTGACTTTACTTACATTTGCAAAGTTCTAGACCCAGCACACACCATCTTACAGTAGGGTGCTGGAGGGGTTACTTAGTATCCCATTTGTCTAGTTTCTCATGTAACATTTTTAGGTTACCCTTTCTAGAATTAATGGCTGGTGGCAGTGGTTTACGTTTTACTTCCATTGGGTTATTTTACCGCGGGCTGCGTTCGCAGCTGCAGTAAGGCACCCATGAATGCCCATTTTGTCAAAACGGCCCGGTGGTCTTTGTTCACCTTTTCTTGCTGGGAAGGTTCTTCTTGAGATTTACTGTGCGCACCAAACCAGGTTTTGTCCCTTTGTTCGTTTTTGTCTTTGGCGGGATTCACTGGTGAAGCCTGCCTCTAGCTCCAGGGTGTCTGGCAGGGGCAGGAAGTGAGAGAGGCGCCTAAAACTCCCTGTGTGTGAATCCCCTTGGTTACAGGAATGCACCCAAAGGTTATTGGGCTGCTGGCTGTCCTTGGAGAACAGCCACCCTGCTGTGTGATTGGCAGCTACGCTGGAATGTATCGGAGAAACCTGCATAAAAAGGTGAGGCTTTTTGCTTGGAAGGCGGAGTCGACCAATGGAAGAAAGGCATCCAAAGAAGAACTTGTAAGACGCCTGCTGCAAATCCTGGACCGTTGGTTTGTCTGGTGAAGCCTCGCTGCAGTTCTGAAGCTCCGAATTCACCTCGACCAGCGAAGCCCTGCAAAGGATGACTTCTCCCCTTGGGTTGGTGGGACCAATCGACCCCAAGACAATGCTCATCTGGAAATCCTCTCGGAGCTGGCTGTACTTCCATTGCTACTGCAGGAACCGAAGTGCCAGGGAAAGGAACACCAGAATCGAGCGAGTGTCTAAGTTGGACCAGAGTTTCAGGAAGATCTTCCAGACTCTCAGGAAGCAGGACTGACCAAGCCTGAGCCACCTCAATAGAGTGCTGGACCCCAGATGCGAGGAAAGTAGATTGTGGTAGCAGAGAACTAGGGTGGTGCTATATGCTAGAGATGCGAAGAGTTGAAACCGCCAAGTGCCGCTGATTTGAAGTTTGCCCATTGCTGCCGCTGACCTTCCATTCTTAGTGCATGATTCCCCAGACGTCCTCCCTCTTGTCCCCATGACTGAGGCCTAGGAACACCAGGATCTGCAGACCTACACAGGAACAGAAGCCAGCTGGAACCAATTTCTGTACTGTAAAACTAAGGGGAAGTACCTCTGGTTGTTGTAGCCTTACTAGTTCTCAGTTGAGACTTGACTTGGTTGCTTTGCAGAGTTGCTTGCAGATGTGTACCTCACAAACTTCCCATCTTGTGGCCCTACAGTGATTCTACCTTTTCTACAAAGACTTCTGAAACATTGTGCAAGACCTACCTATCAGAAGTGCTTCAGCTCACCTAGACTTTTGCCAACTTGACAATGGCTGTCGTGGCTCCCTGAAAGACTCTTACTTCTGACATTGTGCTTTACCTTTCCTCCAGGAAAGGGGTAATTTACTTTGCATAGGAGGGTTAAAAAGTACTTACCCGCTTAAGAATATTTGTTAATCCTTGCTTTATTCCCAAACCTTTTTCTTTGACACCAAATTCAGTATGGCTCTAAATTTACAAGTGATATATTAATGTCCGCAGTGTCCTGGTTATTTAAGCCACCTCAAGGTGAAGGAGGAAACTGTGTGCCATCATAAAAGGGTACTTGCTGATTTGGAGAAAGTAAGTGTATTTTGATCTGTATTTGTGCGTTACTAATATATTGCTCAGAGATTTCTCGGATACATTCTATCTTAGCTGCCAATCACACAGCAGGGTGGCTGTTCTCCAAGGACAGCCAGCCGGCCAATCACCTTTGGGTGCATTCCTGTAACCAAGAGGATTTACGCACAGGGATTGGCAGCTAGGCTATAATGAATGGTAGAAACCTGCATCAAAGGCTAGGCTTTTTGGGTTTGGAAGGCAGAGACGACCACTGGATGAAGTAATCTGAAGAAGAACTTGGAAGAGACGCCTGCTGCAACTCCTGGACCGTTGGTTTGCCCGGTGAAGCCCTGCTGCTGGGCTGAAGTTCCGAATTTGCCTCGAGAAGCACTGCAAGGACGACTTCTCCCCTCGAGCTAGTGGGACCAATCAACTCCAAAGTGAGCCACCTGGACATCCATCTCAGAGCTGGTTGAATTTCCACAGAGTTGCTGCCGGAAACCGTATAGCCAAGGAGAGGAACACCAGATTGTGTGCGTTGCTTTTAAGCTGGCCTAGAGCGCCAGGAAGATCCTCCAGTCTCCCAGCAAGCAGGACTGACTGAGCCTGAGCCCCCTCAACAGAGTGCGGGAACCCAGAAGCAAGGAAAGTCCATCTCGACAGTCAGGAACCGCAGTGTTGCTATTTGCGGTAGACGCAAGGAGCTGAAACACTGAACAGCCACTGAAAGTGAAGTTTGCCGGTTGCAACTTTTGACCGTCCCAGTGCATTGCAGGAGTCCCCCGATGTCCCCACGACTGAGGCCCAGGAACAGTGAGATCTGCACAGGAACAGTAGTCATCTGCTGCATCTTTTCTTCATTTTAAAGGTACTGTACAAAGTCTGAGAGAACTTACCACTTGCTGTAGAGTTGGTTGATCTTCTACCACTCACAAGTCTAATCAGCTTGTGGGCCTAAATTTGATTCTTCTTTTCTTCAAAGACTTCTGAAACTATGTGCAGAGACTTTTCCATTTAGCAGAGGTGCTTCATCCTATATAAGACTTCTGCCCATTGACTTTGGCTTGTCCTATTGTACTGAATGACTTTCTGGGGGGATCCAAAAGTATTTGCCTGCTAAGAATATTTGTGGTCTCTTGTATGTTCTAAATCATTTTCTCATTACTATTGACTCATTACTATACGATTCTAAATGCAACAGTGATATATTAATGTCCCCGGCACCCTAGGAATTGAAGTCACCTGTGGGTGTAGCTAGTGGCTGTGGGCCATCCCAAAAGGGCATCTACTGATTTAGAGATATTAAGAGTGTTTATTTCATGAAGTATATTTTAGTGTTACTGTTATATTGCTCCCTTCTGAAGAAGGCTTATTCTAACCGACTGATAAATTAATAATTGTTTATTCAAGAAACATTGAATATAAGAATTTATTTGAATATTTTTAAATGTAAATCTCTGTGTAACTCAACTACAGCTCACATTGACTACTCTTGAGATAAGCATGGCTGCTCAACACGCTACCAAAACTGTGTAGTACAAGCTTACACCAAAGGTTGCGTTTCCTATACCTGTAGTCAGAGTTGTTTGTAGTGTTCCCAGAGGGTACTGCAAATACATTTTGCCTAACACCCGGTGAAGCCCTGCTGCAGTGCTTAAGCTCCAAATTCAGCTCAACTAGAGAAGCTCTGTTTGCGCTGGCCAGCACGTAATTTAGCAGCCGTTTCCTGTACATCAAAAACCCAGGTAGTCTGCGGCTCATGCACACAATGCAGAATTATGTTATAGCGAGCTTTCAAGGGGGATTACTGGATCAGACAAAAATATAAGAATAATGGGTGAAGTGTAGAGATTATGGTGGGAAGGTGTGTTTATACATAAATGTTAAGAATATAGCAAAATGATGAAAAATGTATGCGACAATGTATTTTTGCATAGGCTAGCAATATATTAAGTAGCCTGTCCCAAACTGAACCCTGGCCATGCAAGAAGGAAGATTGCAGCACCCCTTGTAAGGGCAGGACAACAGTTTTTGACGGAGCCATGCCAGGATCCGTTGACCAATTCAAGAGTATTTAAGCCCCCATCTGGCATGAGCCTGCAGGACCTGGGAGCAGTTGAGCGACAGAATATACCGCTCGGGAGCAGAGTCCTTTGCCCATCCTCACTTCTGTACAGATTAAATTTGTTATCTTTTGCAAGATGGACTCTTGACCTTAATTCCCTAGAGGGCTGCATTCATTCTGGTGTGAGCATAATTAATGTACAAACTTAGAATTAGGGATACCCTTAAAGGGACTCCCTTTCACAAGTCTCCCAGCTTGTGGCCCTACAGTGATTTCATTTTCTACAAAGACCTCTAAAACATTGTGCAAGACTTCTTACTTACCTTCAAGAGGTGCTTCAGCTCCCGTAGACTTTGCTAAATTAACATTGGCTGACCAGGCTCCCTGAAAGACTCTTCTTACCTCTGGTGTTGTGCTTTAACTATCCCTCAACAAAAGTCACATTCTATAACTTGTGTAGCTGGGAAAGCAGTAATATACTTTGCATTGGGGGTTCAAAAGTACTTGCCTGCTTAAGAATATTTGTTAACCATTGTTTTATTCCCTCATCTTTTCCTTTTGACACTAACTTCAGTATTGCTCTAAATGTACCAGTGATATATCAATGTCCACAGTGTCCTAGTTATTTAGGTCACCTCAGGGTGTAGGCAGTGTGTGTACTATCCCAAATGGGTATCTACTGATTCACTGAACTAAGAGTGGGTATTTTTGAAGTATGTTGTTATGTTACATAAATAGCTGCCTTCTAAAGAAGGCTTATTCACCTGACTGTTAAATAAATGTTTAATCAAGAAACCTTGAGTGTAAGTTGATTTGGATAATTGTCACTGTGAAACTCCATGTTATAACCCTACAGCTCACATTGACCCCTCTTGAGATAAACCTGGCTGCTCAGTCACTCTACCAACTTGTGTAGTACATGCTTATACCAAAGGTTTGGTTTACTATTGACAAGAGGACAAGGCTGGTACAGTCCCCCACAGAGTACTGCATACAATATTTTTTTTTATTATTTTTATATTGTGTTATAGCCAAAACAAAATTGACTTTTTACACATCCTTTTTTTAAAAAGAAAATCCTGATGGAATGAAAAAAAAAGGAAAAAACAAGAAAAAAACTAATACAAATTCAAAAATATTTAACGAAAATTACATTAAACACATTAAATCTATGAAAGGAGAAAACTAAAAGGAATCCCACACATTACTTCAGGCATTTAGATGACTAAACTTAACCCTACATAGAAAATAAAATAAACCTCAAAGATAAAAATATTACATTTCAACTTCAAGATATTTGAATGTCCATAAACTAATGGCTAAGGTGTCTACATGAAATTGATACAACCCTTGAGAAAAAAAAAATAATGTTTCTCATTCTTTGCCTCCTCTAACAAGTTGCGTACCCAGTAGTAAGATTTAGAGCATTCAGGACCTTTACCACTTCCGCTGTCAAAAACAATTCATTTCCTGATAACATTCTTTCCCAAAACATACAGCAAACAAGAGACTCAACATTATGAATACATCTTTTCAGTATAAGAAGCCTTAAGTCCCGGGTCCCTGGGCAGGTTATTAATAGATGTTCAGTTATCTGTTTTAGGTTCAGCTCACACTTCTGACAAATATGGCTTGGAAAGGCTCCCTTTTCTCCAATGTGTGAGATTTCTAAGGTGGGTAGAATATTTAGTCTAAATCGAAGGAAGTCAGCCCTAGTCAGTGAATCGGGAGACTTCCTTAGATAGATAGGCAAGAAGGATGTAGGTTTATCGCACACAGAGTGAAGATGATACTTTAGCTGCTCTCATCCTCTAATGCAATCCCATCTCTTCATACTTTCTTTTGCTTTTAGTGGGTTTTGAAGCAGGATTTCTAGGGCAGAATCCGCTTGCTCAAGAATCACGTTACCTCGGTCCCTAAATTGATTTAGAAACCTATTATCTCCCGTCTGCAGCTGTAGGGCCACATCTCCGTAAAGTGACATGGTAGGGGGGCTCCAAGATGAGGCTGTATAACAATATCCATTTCCATTCAAGCCAGGCTAAGAGTGATGTCAAGCCTAGTTCATACCGTATACAGACCATAGGAACAGAGTTTGGAAGGTTCAGAGATCTTTTCCACAAGTTCGCCTCCATTTATCCCAATTGATATCAGCTTTGAGAATTGCATTCAAGCCCAAAGGGCAAAGTCGGAACTACTTTGCCTATATAGTATTTTAATAATGGGAGAATTTACAGTATTTGTTGTGGATTTTGATCATTTCAGAGCCCAAATTCAAGACCTTCAGATACAAGGAAGAGAGAAGATCCCTTTTAGTCAGAAAGGCTCTGATCTTCGAGCCCAGATATGCAATCTCATTGACAATGGGGGCAGCTTGATTGTCAATCTGCCAAGTGAAAGATTTCGTCTTCACCTGTGGCCGTTTGAAGATCCACGAGCACCTATGAACTAACCCTAGATGGTATTCCTAGTCTGAACCCACCTGCCCCATAAAATCCGACTACCCAAACATCAAGGAGCACAACCTACTTGTTAAAGTTTTCATGGCTAGTTTTTGGTCAATTATCCTCATCATAGCCAGCCTGCAACCTGTTACCAACACCACCATAGCAACAGCAACACCCCCGGTACGCGATCATACCCAATCTCCTAGGCCTATCACCTCAGTCTCAGATCACAACCTCTACCCCTAACTCCTGAGCAGTGAATCCTACGGTACGCCACTAAGCCTACCTCTAACTTAGCATACAGAAATTTCAGACTTGGCTACCGAACCACATCGCTAGCGTGCAGAAATGATAGACTAGGTTTGTGAACCATCACCATTAATACCCCTCGCCACAAGCTGACGCCTCTCGAACCCATCACCACCGCCTTTGACCCTACCAATAATAACACCCTCACTAGCTAAACCCATCCCTGACTCAGTGCCACCACTGGCAGACATCCCACACATCAAAAGGAGCACTCATAAATGCTAGATCCCTTTGTGCCCACGGTCTAGATATAGCGGACCTCATCTCATCCAATAACCTTGACTTCTTAGGAGTAACTGAAACCTGGATTCACCCAGCAGCAGGCTTGTCTCTCATGCTTGCCATACCCGAAAACTATACAATTACTAGAGCTGAAAGAACATCCAGCAAAGTGGACGCATATAACCAAAATCTGCGGCAAGCACTAGACCAAATAGCGCCCCTTAGAATGAGAAAAGCGAAACCACCCAGTCATCTAAACAAATGGTTCTCATCAGAACTAAAAAATGTACGGAAATCTAAAAGGTGCACAGAAACAAACAGGAGAAAAAAATCCTTCTACCCACAACAAGGAATTATTCAACAATGCCTCCAACATTTATAAAGATGCTATTCAGAAAACTAAAAGTGACACCTTTAAGCAATAGAATATTAACACCAAATCTAGCACCAAAGAGCTCTTCACCATTCTTAAAGAACTGGAGTCACCCACTCCTCCCCCAGCTTCATGCAACAAAGACGCCCTTTGGTGTGCAAATATCCAAAAAGCTCTACTAGATAAAATTGCATTACTCTGAGCAGAAATCGAAACCAAAAAACAAATCCTCGCCTCCAAGGCCAAATCCAGCAAACAGCTATCTCCTCCACCCAAGTCATCTACTCCATTTGAATTCTCCCCATTCACCATAGAAGAGGTGGTAGGCATAATAACTGGCCTAAAACCTTCCAAATGCCAGGGAGACATCTGTTCAGCAACCATTATTAAAGAAGGCGCCAAGGAGTTTGCTCCCTTCATTACTTCCTTTATCAATACTTCCTTCGCATCCTGCTCCGTCCACAAAAATCTCAAAGATGCCTGGGTCATGCCCCTAATCAAAAAGCTAATTCTCGACCCGAATACCACAACTAACTACACACCCATCACAACCATACCGTTTCTTCTAAGAATCCTGGCTAAAGCTGCCTATATCCAAATACAAAACCATCTCAAAAAAAATAATCTATAAGGACTCCGACAGTCAGGATTCAGGCCAAGACATGGCACAGAGACAGTCCTCTTGGATTTAAAAGCCCGGCCATACTCCTATTACTTGACTTGTCTGCTGCTTTCAATTTAGTGAATCACAGTATTGTAACTACCCACCTAATCACCTCATTCTCACCCAATGCAGCCAAATGGATCCACTCGTTCCTCTTCGACAGATCCATGAGGGTTTTCTCAGCAGAAGCAGGGCCCTCCCCAATCACATGTGGAGTCCCACAAGGGTCATGCACATCTCCATCCAACTTTGTATAACATATTTACAAAGTTGAGGTTCGACCATCTAGATGACATGAACGTCCCATACACCAACTACATTGACGATAAGCAAATTCTCATCACTCTCTCGGGATCCTATGAAAAAGATTCCACCAGCCTAAATGAAATATACAGCAAAATCCAAAACTGGATGGCCAATCACGCTCTTTGTCTCAATGACAAAACCAAGCTATTACTCATCAGCTATATCACTTACTATAGATCTATAAGAGCAGCAAAAGTATGCTGGAACGAGCATCGTCCCTGCATACGTAACTTGAATACTAATTCAGCAGTAGCTCGACATTGGAATGAGAAACGCCACAATTTGTCACAATTCAGGTTTTTGATCCTGGAAGTACTCAAAGTCAATCCCCATGAAGATTTGGGCCTTCGCCTCAACCAAAGAGACATTTTGGATTGATAGACTGGGAAGCCTGTATCCCAATGGCCTCAATGAAGAAATTAACTACCATTGTTATATTTGATTCAATGTACTATTGTTGTTTCTATGTGATATTATATATACTGTTTCTGAATCACCTGTTGTGTTTGCACGTGACATACTGATCAGCATTGTTGATAATACGCAAGTATTGTTTTCCTTAGCGTAATGCCAGTACTATCTATTTACTTGTTGGTTTTTTGACATGTATTACAGTTCATTCCTACTTTATGCCACCATAGTTGTTTTCACAGCATTTTTTCATCATCCTCATGCGTGTATTTGGTATATTATAACTTTAGCGCATTCTGCGCTCTTACATCGATGCCACCCCCCCCGGACAGTAGTCTGGGACCCAAGGTGACACCTATGGTGCCACCTATTGCGGCCAATATTCACACTTACTCACTCATTTCAGTATTCCCAGCCACAATTTTTTTACATAGCACCTTAACCAATAATTTACATTTGTTATTATTAGCGCCTGTCTTGATTGATGACAGACACTGTTAGATTTAGTATTGTTTCTATGTCTGTTATTCGTAAACCTTTTTTTGTATGTACTTTTTATGTGACCATTATTTCTTTCTTACCCTCTACAGTGCTGTTAATTGTTTTTCAGGCCCCCCCACATGCCCATACACCCCATATGCAGTGCTCTTGTGAACGTGCCGCATCGCGCCTTCTCCTGGAGCGATGCGGTCACGTGTCTATTGCAGCGTTTCTATAGCAACGCTTACACACAGCGATGCGCAACAGCGTTTCCAAGGCCGCCGCAGACTACGATTCTGCCTTCAGGTACCTACAAATGCTGTCTCTCCCTTTTCCTTGCCGTACCTTCCATAACCTGCACTAAACACGTCCTCTCTTGAACAGATTGATCATTTGATTTGATTGCGTAACACACTCTGTTGTTACTCATAGCAGACTTCACGTCTGCCACTGATCCTGCATTTTTTGCCCTGCTTGGTCACACACTTCTCGTGAGGTAACCCGCCTTTATTTCTTTCAACTATTGAGTAGTATTGTTGATTTCCTACATTATTTTACTCATTGGTTGTCCTCTTTTCTATCTGCATATCTCTACCTGACCTGAACCCGCCTTGGTATGTGATTATTTATTTTTATGCCTAACTGTATGTTACAACACATTGTGTTTCACTTTGTCTGATGCTTACATTTTTTGTCATTAGATTAGACTTACCCTGATTAAGGAGCTCTATGCTCCGAAATGCATTGGTTTATTAGGTCTATTCAAAAATATGAGAAGTGTCAGCCGCGTCCTCACTAAGATGTGATTAGTGATTTCCTGTTTTTGATATTTTTTTGGAATTTATTTTTGATAAACACTTTTCTTACCAAAACTCTGAATCCATTGGTATCATTATTAAACCGATGCAGTTGAAAAAGTGATTTGCCATTGCTACCAAACAACCTTCTTAGAACTACAAGACCCTTGTTGGGTTCATACGGGGAGCGGCTGTATGACTAGGTTTTCTATCTAGTCTTTTGCTTCACTGTTTTACGAGTCAGGGTGTCTCCAGACTTCTTACAGCCAGCTCCTGTAAGCATTCATCCAGCTTTTGCCTATCTTTTTTGATTGATTTTGTCTAAAAAGTGTTAAAATTCTCAGAGATTTTCTAAAGAAAAGTGGTGCCTGCTTATTTTTGTTCCTTTAACATTTCTTCACCATCTTTATGGAGCCTCGCAGCTCTAGAAGACCTCAGCCAGTTTCTATAGCAATTATTGATCAACCTGGCCCCATCTATTTGTTGCTGTACATTAGTATTTGCTTTTTTTTAGATCTCTTTTCCTCCAGGATTTGTAGATCAAATTGATGAGTATGGATTTGGATTATTCTTTGAAGGGCGAGACTCTGGTGGATTAAGGCTCCAAAGGAATTCTACGAAGTGTCCCGGGTCACACTGTATAGCTATTTCTTGTTGGGATAGATTTTTTGTAAACCTTTCCAAGTTATTAATGAGGGTTCGACCCCCTCTATCAAATTCTACTAAACTATTTCCCGCCAGATTTATGAGCAACTCCTGAGTAAAGGAAGGGCCTGTGAACTCGCGATGTACCCCAAATGTTGTCTCCAACATGGCATGATTACTTAAGTTCCCCTCAGTAACTAAACTCTGTACAACTCTCAAACACAAGAGAAAACAAGATGTAGGGTGTCCTCTTTTTTATTAGGGGCTCGTTTGGAGAGGACTACAGAACATGTAAAGAAAGGGGGGGGTACCACAGCGAGCTACCTATTAATGCCGCACTAAAGGTTGAAGATTTGACCAAACATTGAGTGAGTTTAAACAATCATCTTTTTCAACATATATAAAAAGGGTCGGAATTACAAAAATATATTAAGTTTTATTAGATAACACGTAGTAAAAAAGTTTTTTGACCCATTGGTCACATTTATAAAAACCACAACATAAAACATGATTTTTCACAAAACAGTATCTGGTTCTATGACAATGGTATCTTTTTTCCTATAATGGTGTATCAAGAATATGCACTAAAGCTAAGGTGATGTTAGTAGCCTATGGGTGAATTAGATCAATACAATTCATATTTAATTTTGAAAAGGTCCCCATCATTATTATGTCAAACACATTTTGATTGTTCACTCAAAATATTGCATACAATCTTGCCTAACACAGTGTCATGATTGAGATTAGGGCAAGTCATCTTTCTGTGGTGTGGCGGCCTGGTAAGGCTGTTTGAATAATAAGAGCAGTTTGATGGCTATTAATAGCAATACATTAAAGGAATTAATTCATCCCGATATCTCGATGAGTACCAGTCTGAGCATTTTGAACAGCTTATTCATTGATAGACTGGAAACGCAAAAGAAGAGACAGAGTCCACATTTGCAATGTTACAATGAAGTTGTTAAGGAGAAGGAAAGGGAATTGTGACGCGCGATTCATAAATTGACAGATATTGATCGCGCACAGAAGAAGCTAAACACAACTGAAACAAGGTTTTGTCTGCAGGGACATAGATTTTTAGTGCTTCAGCAAGATTGAGAAAACATGCTAAATGCGTTAAAAAAAGATACTGCTGCCTTTTGGGCCTTGAGTAAACCTTCTGCGACGGGGCAACATTTGCAAGCACAACCCATTTAAGAGGGTTGTTGGGTAGAGCATTTCCTTAAACTGTATGAGAATCTGGCAAGTTCAAAACAGGATAGCTGGAAGTTAGATGGGACTGAGTGAAGCTTACCATGCACTGCAAAGGATATTGGTTTGATCATCCAGAAATGTAAACCATGAAAGGCCCCAGGGCCAGATGGATGGGCTCGCTACCTGCATTATGGGCTTCTGTACTATCAGCTTTGTTTCAGATCATCTACGAGCAGCGTATATCAGAGTCTTGGAAATGTGCAATTATTCTTCTGGCATTTAAAAATGGAGACCGGCTGGATTCAGGTAATTATAGGCTGATCTCCCCCTATGGGACGCCTAGAGTAAAATCTTTCCTGTACTGCTGTTAAAAGAAATTCAGACATGGGCGATATCCGCTGCTGTTATGTATAGGTTTTAATCCGGCTTGAGAAACAAGGTGGGGACATTGCTGAATTGTTTTATACGTTATCGTTTTTCACTGTAAGTAATTTGGTTCAAACAACAGTTGTATGTTGCTTTTTTGAGCTTGACACAAGCATTTGAACGTGTAAACAAGCAGAAACTTTGGAGTGAGCTACACTATGCAGGTTGTTTCAGGTATCTACTTAGTATGTTGATGCCTCTACATGCAGAGACGAGGGTCAGAATACGTCTTGACCAAAGTGGCAATTATTCACATCCAATCGCTACCCACCGTAGTCTACGTCAAGGCTGGGTACTAGCTCAGTTTTAATTTCATTTCTATATTAGCGATTTGAAGTGTACCTTGATAACATCTAAGGCTTGCCCTCCTGGCTTGGGTGATTTGTGAGTGCAATGCATGGCTTATGCAGACTATTTGGGTTTGCTGATAAGAACCCCCCACCAATTGGTATGCAAAGGTCTTTAAATGTGTTTGCTGAGCATCTTGTTAAACTGGCCCTTAAGATCAAAGTCTCGAAAACGAAAATATTGATTATGAAGACGAGACACCCAAAAAACAAGAACATATATAACTGGTTTCTCGGACAAACAAGAATTTAAGTTATTGAACTATTTAAATATGTGGGGGTCTATTTACTAGCTTAACACCAGGTCAAGCACTGTTGCTATGGCTATTAAAGTGGCGGCGGCTCAAATAAAAATGCTCGATAAACGTTTTGGGTGGTTGTCCATTTTGCTGTTATTGCAATTCTATAAGCTGAACTTTCGGCCTAAATTAATTTATGGCGCTGAAGCATAGTCTGGCAGTGTAGAGTGGGGTCGATTGAGGCTCTACTATGGCATAGTGTTTTGCCCCTCCCGAAGGAAGTATCCATAAGTGCAACTAGACATGAACTTAGTCTTCTATCAATACAATGAACGATTGGAACAAGCTTCCATTACTTCTTAAAATTTTGAATCCGCCTCCAAATACCCTGTTTGAATAAGTTATAGTTAAGTAAGACAGTTAAGTGAGACTTGCAAGGCTTCCAATCATTGGTCAGCTTGTTGCTGCAATATACTCCAGTCTGCTGAGTCTATGTTAGAGGTGGTTCAGACCCTGCACAGAAGTAAAATCGAATATGCCCTTATTGACTGGATCTTGTATCAATTGTTTTATAATGCTCAAATGGAAGAAAAACCTTTTAATGGCATATCACATTATCTGCTTCGATACTAGTTTCTAAAAAGTGATGTGCTGGGTGCAAGACAAAATGTGGCACGTGAGACTAGATTATGTCAGTTTTTCCAAGAAATGATGAAGCCTTCTAAATACTTGATTGTAGAGTGTGATGCGCCATCACTCATTGGAAAGCGTTGGTTAAGTACATTTGTTTATAATTAATCTAGATTGTAAACTAATCACTTTTGGTGCAGAACTCTTACGGCCCAAAAGACGTTCACTAGCTTTGTTAGCATTTCTGTAAGAGAAACAATTATTTTATATGCAAGAATGATTGTGAAAGGTTTTTATAAACTAAAAAACAAAAAAAGATGCTTTACTTAGTATGTATTTTAAAGGCCTAATACACAATATAATAATTGTATACTCACCTGTCTAACTATAATTATTGGTATTGCCCTGTGGGGACTCATTATAGCTCCATCCATATCACTTTCACACCCTTTGAGATGAAGCGTTCCCACTGTTAGCTACCTTCATTGGGTTTGGCGAAGCTAAGTGTCTTCTCTGTTCACCATAATAGGTTGGCCTCGCAAAATCCAACCCTCCCAGGACTGATTTTGGAAATCCATATTAACAATTACACTTGCCACGATGTTCAGTGACACATCCCATCAGTCTAGGTGTTGAACCATTGATTAGGGCCTTCTTTAGATCAGGATGGAGGAGCAGGGCTTCATTGGGACTTGGCTGGAGGCAATGCTGGTCAGCTGAAATGGTGGTCCTCGGTTCTTCAGTGGGCTGCACTTCACTGTAGAGGTCTTGGCTCCAACAATGATCTCTTGACTAGTTGCATGATGTTCGGTAAGAATTAGTGCAGTCCAACTGGTGAGGACTACACAAGACTTATCTGCTTAATATTAGGTAAAGACCCGCCCCTGAGTCCTTCCATGGCATTACTTTCACATATAAACAGATAGAGAATACGTACAAGTTGGGGGCAATATTGCAAATTAAAGTCTGATTGTAAAAACTCCAACACCTCTGTCCAGTCGATAGAGAATTTAGACAGTTCACCCTAGATTACAAACGTGGTCCACCCCAGTGCCACATGGTTCCAAATCCTATAGAACTATTCAGTCACTGTAGGCGGATCCTTGGAGTTCCACCTTTGAGCTATACCCAATAAGGCCGCCAGCTGCAGCACCACAAAAGTTGTAAATTTTAATTTCAAATTCTCTTGCATGGCGGAGTCAAAGATCAACATCAACCTAGCTTTCACAGAATTCTCATTTGACATACCAAACACACAGATTTGACAATACCAAACATGACCCCAATCCCTTGTTGCACTGCACTGTCTCCAACACAGCTTCGACAAAGAAGATTTGATCTTATGCAAACGGGCAGGCATGTAATGCCACTGCGTTAGAAGTTTTATCCAAAATTCCTGCAGTTGTATAGAACGGGTGTGTTTAGGAAATGTCCTTCCATAATCGTTCCCATTCATCATCCGTGACCGGTGCCCGCAAAGTTAGCTGCCATCTAATTTTATAGTTCAAGGGGATGTTAGAAGACGACCCATTTAAAATGTTATAAAAATTCAACATCAAAGCCCCATTACCTGGATCAGTAGTAACACATTTCACGAAGGGAGTCAGTTCCCTAATTGCTGCCGACCTAATTGGGAGGCCAGTATCCAGTGGTGCACTTGATAGTATGGATAGTATTCTCCATCACCCAATCCGAAATCAAGCTTACATTGTTCAAATGTTTAGAGATCCCTACCAGTAAATAAATCCTGTATTTTAATGCATCCTGCCTGCTTCCACTTTAAAAATGCCCGATGATCACAGCCCGGAGCAAACTCAGGATTTCAAAATATCAGGGTTAGAGGGGAGGGGAACAACGTCAAATTGTGCCTTTTAGCCGCCGCATCCCAAACCTCTTTGACCAAATGCATAATTTTGCTCTCATGAATATTAGGGGGCGGTTTTTCTTTTATTGCCACAGAACTTCCCCTAGCTTTGACCCCTCCATCCCCGAATGCCCGATCCATCTGCAACCAGCATTTACCTTCATCCATACCCTACCAATCCTTAACAATTCTAAGTTGAGCCACCTGGTAAAACTTATAAAAATCAGGGAGCCCAGACCACCTCTCGCATTGGGAGCAGTTAAAACTTCATTAGCCACTCTCGGAGGCTTATTATTCCAGACATTCCGATATCCTCCTACGCAACATCTTAAAAAATACCATTGGGATTCGAATAGGGAGTGCCTGAAAAAAGTATAGCATTTTTGGAAGAATAGTCATTTTTATAACATTCATCCATCCCAGCCACGAAAAATCGACGAAGGGCCCCAGTGTCCAAATTGATTCACAATTGTTTTCAGCAAAGTGGGGAAATTAGCCTCAAAGGTCTTGCAAGCTTGGCGTTACATTGACTCCCAAAAGTGGAATAGGTCCCTGAGCCCACCCGAATTTAGTTTGTGTGTGTAATGCACACACTGTAGAAGGGGGGCAAAAATAAGTTTAACATTTCTAATTTGTCCAAATTAACTTTCAAACCTGCCACCAAGCCATACTGCTTCAGTTCCCTTTCTATTCCCACTAAGGATATCTCTGGCTCAGAAACTTCCAGTAGCAGATCATCAGCGTATACAATGATTGTGTTCTATCCCCCCCAAAAAATATACCATGAATGTCCTGCGTTTGTCGGATTTTTGCAAGAAAGGGCTCAAGAGCAATGTCATACAAGAAAGGGGACATAGGACAGCCCTGTTTTGTACCTCGCTGCAGGGAGATAGGGGAGGAAAGTTGTCCATTTATTAAAAGCCGGGCCACTGGGAAATTGTAATTAATTTTGATTATTGCTACAAAACCTGAAAATGGAACGACAACTCCACCTGGTCAATAGACTTTTTTCGGCATCCAACGATAAAAGAAGTGCTGGGATCGGTCTAAGCGCCACTTTTTCCAACACATGGCACACCTGCCGTACATTGTCATGTGTCTGTCGTGGTTTAATAAACCCTGAATGGTCCGGGCAAACAGATGGAAGCACCCCTCCATCCTATTCATCAGGACATTTGTATAAATCTTGGCATCTAGGTTAATCAAAGCGATAGGTCCATAAGACCCACAGAGCCCAGGGTCTTTACCAGGTTTCAGGAAAAGAATAATCTTTGCCTCCGCCATAGAGGTTGAAATACTCCAAGCTCAAGAACGAATTGTAAAACAATGTTAACCTTGGAGCCAGAACACCACTAAACATCTTAAAAAGGGTGGGGGCGGAGAACCCATCCGGTCCGGGGGACTTATTAAGGGGAGGTGACTTAATAACTGACACTACCTCTTCAGCAGAAATATCTTTTCCAGGACTTCCCGCTCCAACCCCGAGATCTAAGGGAGCTGCACTGTCTGGAGATACAGAGTCTGTGCACTTTCATCTGGATCCACCGTATGATAAATATTTGAGTAGGATGAGTGGAATTGCGAAATTATTTGTGAGGATTCAGTGACTATACCCCCATCTGGCAATTATATCGATATAATAGTCTGTGCTGCGATCTTCTGGCGTAAATTGCAACTCCAGCAGTCTATCCGCCTTGTTAGCTTTCACGTAATCAGACTGGCGTAAGTATAGCAGGGATTCCTCTGCTTTTTTAGTAAGAAATAAGTTTAATTTGGCTCTAGATATTCTGTAGGCTTTTAGTATCGCCGGATCTTTACGGTTTTCCATCTCCCTCATCACATGCTGCAATTCTGCCTCTAGTGTTTCTACTAGAGACGTCCTTCGTCGCCTTTTAATTGCCGCCTCAGGGATGAGAGCTCATTATGAAAGCATTAAAGGCCTCCCATACCAAATTAGCCGAAAATATCAGATGTCATATTTATATCAAAACATTACTCTATCTTTGCCTCAATATTCCCCCAAACCACTGGATCCTGAAGCACCTCTGCTGGATATCGCCAGGTCCATAGCCGTGGAGTTACCCCTTCCATCTGTATCTGTATTGTCAGTGGAGCATGACCAGAGTGCAATTGGATGGCAAATTATGGATGTAATCGCACCCAAAAGAGTGCTGGAAAGCCACACAATCAATTCGGGAAAACGAGCGATGGACACGCGAATAATGTGTATCCTTTCAATTCCCCCTTTAAAGCCGGCCACACCTCAACCAGGGCACGGTGAGCAGACTTTTGCTTCAATACTTTCGAAGGTACATAGTGCGCTGATGAGGGGACTGCGCTTTGGTCCCGCTCGGGGTCTCAAGCTATGTTAAAATCCCCTACTAGTATAATATCGCCCTCACAAAACCGTTCAACCTGAATAAGTGCTGATTTCATTAAGCCCTGCTGACCCTTATTTGGGGCGCATATTGGTATATTGACGCCACCGTTACCTTTTTACGACCTACCCCAGAATGGCAAACACATACCGTCCCTCTTTATGAGCATGTGTTTTCAAAACCGTTATGTGGGGGTCTGATTTCAAAGCCATCACCACACCCGCTACTTTAGCCATTGCGTTTGCTTGCATCAGCAATGGATACCGACGAAGACGCAGTGTTAGGGAGAATTCTCAAAAATTTGCCAATTCCCTCTACCTTAGAGACCTCCAGCAACTTTGCTGGATTTTGAGGACTTGAATTTTTTTTTAAACTGGAGAGAGTGAGACCCTTTTTCCCACTCTCTCATGTATTTTTATGTGATTTTTGAACTGTTTCCTTTGGTTGTGGAGTCTGACCAACTCCATAGGCATCATCTTTTACATTGTGGCACAAAACACCTTTAGTGCAGTGACACAGGGAAGTCTCTTAGATTTCCGCAAAGTTTAAATACCTTCTCCGGGATAAACTATTGTTTTCCAGAGCAGTAAAGTGAAATTGACTCAGCACACACTATCTTACAATAGAGTGCTGGAGGGGTTACCTAGTATCCCCTTTGTCTAGCTTCTCATGTAACATTTTTAGGTTACCCTTTCTTCACTGAATGGCTGGTGGCAGTGGTTTCTTTTTTTACTACCATGGGGTGCATTTACAGCAGGCTGCATTCGCAGCTACAGTAAAGCACCCAAGGGTGCCATTTTTGTCAAAATGGCACTGGTCTTTTTTCGCCATTTCTTTGTGGGAAGGTCCTTCGTGAGAATTACTCTGCGCACCAAACCAGGTTTGGTCCCCTTTTTCGTTTTGTCTTCGGCGGGATTCACGAGTGAAGCCTACCTCTGGCTCCTGGGTGTCTGGGGTAGGCAGAAGTGAGGGAGGTGCCCGAAACTCCCTGTGCTTTGTCTCCTAGGAAACCAAAATGCACTCGGATGATTGGCCGGCTGGCAGCTAAGCTGGAATGAAAGGGAGAGAACTATGAGGTGAGTCTTTTGGCTTGGAGAGCACAGTCGACACCTGGACGAAGGAACCGAACAAGAACTTGAAGAAAACGCCTACTGCAACACCTGGACAGTTGGTTTGCCCAAGTTCACATCGACAGAGAAGCCCCTGCAAGGACGACTTCTCCCCTTGAGTTGGTGGGACCAATCAACTCCAAAGTAAGCCACCTGGACATCCTTCTCGGAGCTGGTTGAATTTCCACAGAGTTGCTGCTGGAAACGGTAGAGCCGGGGGGAAGGAACACCAGTTTGTGTGCGTTGCTTTTAAGTGGCCAAGAGCTGCAGGAAGATCCTCCGGACTGCCAGGAAGTAGGACTGACCGAGCCTGAGCCACCTCAAAAGAGTGCGGGACCCCAGAAGCAAGGAAAGTCCATCTCGACAGTCAGGAACCGCAGTGTTGCTATTTGCGATACATGCAAGAAGCTGAAACACTGAACAGCCACTGAAAGTGAAGTTTGTCGGTTGCAAGTTTTGACCGTCCCAGTGCAGTGCAGGAGTCTCCTGACGTCCTCCCTCTTGTCCCCACGACTGAGGCCCAGGAACAGTGAGATCTGCAGAGCTGCACAGGAACAGGAATCATCTGCTGCATCTTTTTCTTCATTTTAAAGGTTCTGTACAAAGTCTAAGAGAACTTACCTCTTACTGTAGAGTTGCTTGCATTTTCTACTACTCGCAAGCCTAACAGCTTGTGGCCCTACATTGTTTAATCTTTTTCTACAAAGACTTCTGAAACATTGTGCAAAGACTTTTCGACTTACCTTCAAAGAAGTGCTTCAGCCCATATAGACTGTCGCCTATTGACTATGGCTTAGCCTGTTTAAACTGAATTACTCTTTTTGGGAAGGGGGGTGGCGGGGACTGAAAATAGTTGCCCGCTTAAGAAATATTTGTGCCATCTTGTTTGCTCTAATAATCTTTCCCTTTTGATTGCTCTCAACTAATTCTGAATGCCAACAGTAATACATTAATGTCAACAGCACCCTAGCAATTGAGGTCGCCTGTGGGTGTAGGTATCTGCTGTATGCCATCCCAAATGGGCATTTACTGATTCTGAACTTAAGAGTGTATCATTTTGAAGTATATTTGTGTGGTGTTTTACAATGCTCCCTTCTGAAGAAGGCTTATGTTAACTGACTGGTAAATTAATTGTTTTATCAAGAAACCCTGTGTGTAAGTGTTTGCTTGAATACCTGTCACTGTGAACCTCTGTGCATCTCCCCTACAGCTCACATTGACCCCTCTTGAGATGAGCCTGGCTACTCGTCCACACTACCAACCTGTGTGGTACAAACTTATACCAAAGGTTGGGTTGCTATTGCCAGGTGGTCAGGGTTATTATAGTGTACCCTAAGGGTACTGCATACAATCTTGCCTGACACGCAGTTTGTGCTTATCTGACATACATATATGCGTCTCGGAGCGCCACCAAGTAAGGTTGGTGGCACCACAAACGAGAATTCAGCTTCCTGCGATTTGCGTGTGTGTTCAAGCCCCTAATGTTCAGTTTAAGACACTTGAATTAACCCATCAGGCTGCCAGTAAGTTTGTTGTAGCTTACTTACCCCCAAATCAAATGCACCCTCAATTTTACTCCAACAATGCCACACAGACCCATCCCTTCCGCCCAACCCACCAACTTCCCACCCTTCCGTTACAACCCCTCTAACCCCAACTTGACGCAACCCATCCCCTCTCAGTCTCCTGGTGTTAACCACAGTTCCTAACATCCAAGACACCTGACCCCAGCCATGGATCCACCACTCCTCCAGGACAAGGTGCAGGGTATCCTAAAACCCCCATCTGTACAATGAAAGATAATCCCAAAACGCACCACTGAATGTTCTGATCATCTCATCCTCCAGCTTGTGATGAAAGTGAGGTCATTTCAGATCATATACTTTAGAAACATGCACCTGTGCCTCTTAATCAGATCCTTTGGGAGTTGGGCCTCAAGCGGGCCTTCCAATTTTGCTTCTGCTGCTGATTCTGCTTCCTTGTGCGACTCAATACTACCGACCATTCCCACGGTTTCGATTGCTGGGATACCCGCCCAACGTCCGATGTACCTTTGTCCTTCTTCGTCTTCAATAAGCAATAAAGCAATTCCTGCCTCACGGGACGTCACCCTGCGTTGTTTGCCCTCAAAGGTGAAAAGAATTTGAAACAGGAAAGTCCATTGATACTTAATTCCCCGGTGCCTTAGTGCTCTAACCACAGGCTGCATTTCACACCTTTTCTGGAGAGTAGTTTGCGATAAATCCTGAAAAGGGTGAATTTCCATACCATTATAGGTAATCGTGGTTTTTTCACTGGCTGTTCTCAGGATCTGCTCTTTTTGTTGATATGAGGTGCACGCCACCAAAACATCACGTAAGCGAGCCCCAGGGTCACGCCTCCTAGGACCCGTCCTGTGTAGACTATCAATAGATATTTGTGGATTCTCTACGCCCGGGATCAAGTATACAAAGATCTGGGTTACCGCATCTTTGAGCTGTGTGTCTAAGACCGTTTCCGGCAGATTGCGTACGCTGATGTTTGAATGTCGGGATCTGTTCTCTTAATCTTCATACTGTAACTCCAGGTTTCGTGTTGCCCTGGCCAATTCCTCCAACGATAGGTCAGTCAAAACCTGCTGTCTTGTGAGAGAGCTTGTATTGCCTGCTCATTACCTTAGCCCACTCGCCATGAGTAGCGATATCTTTACCAAGGTCCATCAGCAACTGTTTTAGCTCAGTGGAGAAGGATATAAATTGTGCCTGAAAGGTGGCCGAGAATGTTTCTTGAAATGCCTGAAAACTTGCAGCCAAGTCCTTGTTAGACAGAAACCTGTGCAGTTCCCTCTGGGACCACTGCAAAAGATTTAAGACTAAAGGTGTTTGGCAGTAAACCCACTTGGTAGCAGTCTGCACCACCCAGATTTACCTGGTAGCTGTGGCTGAGCAGTCAGACTTCCCTCAAGAAGAGTTAGGCAGTATACAGAGCATACATAATAGGTACAGAGGCACAATAGTACAAGCAAACACTGACCAGAGCTAGGTGTAAAAGTATATAATTATTTATTTAAAAGACACTCATAAATTACACTAGCACAGAAAAGGTAAGTAAGTCAAAACACAGTCACTATTACTTATATGTACATCCCTAGTTATTTGTTGGACAAGTCTAAGTTAACACCACTTATTTCCAAACAGAGGTGAGCGCTTAATGTTAGATGGCACTCCAACAAGTTAGTTAAACAAGGGAGGGAAAAGGCAAAGGAAGTGAAAACAGCAAGGCAAAACACTTTTCAGAGATTCACAGTGAGTGTAGAAAGGCAGTCTATTGAGGAGCAAGGAAGTTCGGTTGCCAGGCCCACTCTAGGGAAAGCCAGGCAAAAAGATGCCCAAGATCACACAATGTCACAAGTCTTTACAGGTGAGTAGAAAAGGTTTTACCAAGTTTAGAAAAGTTTAGTTAGGGTGTCCCAGGCTTACCCAGGGTCGAGAGCCGAGGGCTAAATCTACCCCGTACAATCGGTGGCAAGGGAAGCCGGGCGGAACACGGTACCTTTAAAATGGAAAGGATCCTCCAGCGGTGGCAGTTGTTCCTGGTAGTGGGTGCAAGTCGCGGCGTCGTCCAGAGGAGGAGAAGATCTCGTCGTGGAGGAAAGCTGAAGGTCGTTGCACTACCAGGGAAGAAACCAGTCGTGGAGTTTTTCCGGTTAAAAGGATGTTATCCCTCTTTCGCGGTTGAGGTAAAAAGTGGTATCCCGGTTGCCGGGGTGCTTGGCACAGGCAAGGCGGCCACGAGATGCTTCAGGGCGGCGAAAAGAAAGCAGAAACTGGTTGTCCCCACCAGTCAAGGGAAGAAGACTCTCCAGGCGGGAGACCTCCTCTGTCGTCTGGAAAAGTGGTGAGATGGTTCCGCAGGGCTCCACCGGTGGTGTCGTCTTGGCAGGTCGGCTCGGCTTCTCCCTCTTCGGCTTCTTAGGTCCTGTGGCGACTTCTGAAGAACCAGTCCCAAAAACCTTGCTTTTATGCAGCAAACCCCCATTCATACAGCCTAGCTGTCACTCAAACATGCTAAGTTGTGAGCGGGGTGGCTCACCACTTGGGCCAATCACTCCAGAGTGTGACATGAGTAGCCAAGGCAACTCAGTCAAGGGTGCCTAAACCCTCTCCCACACCTCCTATGGTACCCAGACAGAATGGCACCACTTTGGAGGGCTTCTGTGCAGAAGCCCGCCAAAAGTGGAACAAAGGCTCGACTTGGGTTCAGGGTTACTGAAGTGAACCTAGACGCCATTTTGGCGGCGAGTTCTGGCAAAAAATCCCAACCGGTGAATTTATATTAAATAAATAATCCAGCGGTATCTTTAACATTGCACCAAAAAGTGGTGCATTAAAATCAATGGGAAATCCCATATTTCCGTGGTATCCACTGCCACCAGCCAGAAACTCGGCGAGGGGGGACGGGACAGTACCCCCTTCGACAACAGACCCAGGGGCAATCTAATTGCCCCTACCAGTACTTCCACAGTATGATGGTTTGTACTGGTTAAGTTCCTAAATTAAGACTAGTAAAGTCAATGGTGACTTTACAGACCCAGGGAGACAGTAGTCAGTCCCAGGGTGTGGAGTCTATGTTTGGGGGTCTCTATGACACCCCTGTGTTACTGCACTGAGGGTGCTGTGTAACACATTTAAAAACCAATGATAGCCTATGGGGAAAAAATACCCCATAGCCCATAAGCACATTGCAAGTCACAGAAACACTCAAGTCATGCCCAAGAGTGAGGGTAAAAGAGTCTCACTCTTAGCAGGAGAAAAAAATAAACCCCAAAAATCCAGCAAAGCTGCTAGGGGACTCACTAGGTTAGGAAATTCAGCCTAAACAGAGAATTCTCCCTAACAGTCCTCTTTTCTTCGCCACCATTTCCTCTTCAGGGATATCAGTGCTATAAAGTAGGGGAGGTTGCACCACTGGGGAGGTAGAAGCCGTCTCCGAGCATGTTGCACACCAGAGCCTTTGCAGCGGGTTGCGTTTACCCTGCGAGTCCTTGGGAGACAGTGAATGGTGTGCTTTTTTCTTTCCCCTCGACGTATGAGAGATTACACCAGTCAGATAATTCCTACGGAGTTTGAGGGTACTGCTCCTTCCATGCACTGAGACACTTTGCTGTTATCTGCAGCCCAGACTTAAATCATTTTAAAACTTTCCAACTGCAGGCGTGAACTTTTGCCCACTGCCACGCCCTATAGCTTAAATTGCAGTATTAAGTATGCAGTGGTTAGGTGACTGTTGACAATAAGGTATTCTTCCCACTACAGTGAAATTCTTTTGTTGTATATATGCCTGCTATTACTTCACTGCTCCTCAGTGTCGCAGTTTTCTTCAGCAAAACCTACACAGATGTCTGCCTTTTACTCAACTCCTGGGCGTGCCCTCCAGCTGACTCAGCCACCTTTATCTGTGTGTTTGCACTTAGTGCCCTATGGTACCCCGCTAAATTCCCAGGGCGATCCCTAGGCCCATTGATAGTGGATTCATTAATGTCCGAGCGCTCCCCACCCGGCTGCTTTGACATATGAAAACTCCTGCGCACTCATCAAATTTTGTGCCTTAAGTTGTGTCACTCCCAGGCTCAATAAGTTAGCCTTGGCGCCGTTCGTGCTTATTTAAATCTGTTGAGCAGCAACTAGTGGCATATTATTAAAATGTGGGATGGCGTTGAAATTAATGCTCCAATTTCAGTCTTTACAGAATCTCCGGCTATGGCAGAAAAAGAGAACCTCTGCCCTCCGTTTGCACACACATACACGTCCGTTTTGTCCATGGATAAAGTAACGTGTAGAATAGTATGCACACTTCAAAATCTTTCCCGTGTAGTACTATGTAAAATATAATGCTGACTTTCGGATCTTTCCTCTATGAAAGCGTTTATATTGGAAAGCAGGCTTTCAGATCTATTCCTCTATAACATGTAGGATGGCATGCAGAGTTTCAGGTCTGTCCTCAGTGCCGATCGCAGTGCGCCCACCGTTCTACTGTCCCCCGCTCTCCTCAACTGTGCAATAGATCACACATTAGAGAGCATCTTTTATTCCCGATAGCCGGAGCAGCTTGTCCTCCTGTTAACCAGCCGCTCAACACCCCGCGGGCAGGGGCACTCCCGGCTGTGCCCAATCCAGTGTTAATGCGGCCAACTCCACGAGCCTCCTGTTCAGCTCGGATTAGAGCAGGTTTGTGTCCCCACAGCCCAAGCAAGGTGCAGGGTGCTCCCAAAGTACAGATAGTGCCTATGTGCAACCGAGGCCCCAGTAATTTCACACACACAGATTTAAAGTCCGACTGATGCCCCAGTTTTTCCGCTCACGGAGCTAGCATGCGCAGGAGTCCGGGACCTCACCCACTCCAAACAGAATGCAGCGAACACGCACACTTGGGTGTCTGTAACCGCACCCGCTCCCAGCCAGATGCGCAGCAGAGAAATAGGTAAAAAGGGTATCAAGATACTCTGTCCCCAGCCGGGCAAATCCACACAGTGACTCTGATCGTGCTTCCAGTTTACTGCCACTTTATGTTCAAATGACTTGCAGTTTGAAGTTTAACGTCCGCTCACGATAGCTTAGATGGAGGAGAGACGTGAACCACGTCTTCAAACAACGGCGGCCATTTTGGAATCTCAGGTAACCTCAGAAGCCAGGCTTATCTTAAGAGGGGTGCTGTAGAGCTGTACAATTGAAATCAGTAAGTACATGTAGCCAAGTAACACATACACACTAGTTATATATAAATATGTATTTCTAATATACACATGGTTTAAATAAGCATTCTTTAAAAAACATCATCCATTAGTAAAATTCAATCAAAGTTAGGATTCAGTTTTTAAAAGACAATAAGAGTTGGTCATTACTTTTCGTATGCTAACACATATGCCAGCACACAGAGTGACTTCAGTAAATGTCAGTATTCCACTTATTTCAGTTATTGAGTTGTGAAAGGAAGGACATGTTACAATACGATTTAGACCATACTTTAAACAGTTTGTAAAACAATTACAATCGCCTAAAGTGAGGCAGGTCAAATGTTATCCCAGCAATAATAGTTTCCACAATTGTAACCTGCGAGGGAACAAGTAAAGCCTAAGCCAGTAGGTTCAGAGGGGTGCCTTTAGGGAGCCAAAGTATAGTCAATAGTTCTGATGCACTTCTTTCTAGATAAAGTCTTGACAAAGTTAGTAAGTTCAGAAGAAATCACAGTAATTCAAGTGAGCTACTTTGTAGAGAGCACAAGCTGCGGGGCCAGTGCAAGCGAGTCGAGATCAACTCCAAAAAGTACTTTGCAAGATAGGAAGCACAACATCTGGCTAAAAGGCTAAAAACCAAGCCCCACAATACCTGTGATTTGAAGAAAAATGTTCCAGCTGGATTCCTTGTTGCTACAGCTTGGCAGACCCTTGTTCCTGGACCTTGGTTGTGGTGACGACAGGGGGGACATCTGGTGGGCTCTTGCGGCAGTACTCAGGAGAGGGACTCCTCAGCAATGGATTTCCTTTGTTTCAGCGGCTTTTCAGGGTTGTGGCGCATTCTCCTCAGCGTCAAATGAAAAAAGAAAACTCTGTCTGGAAGAAGCTTGCTCACTCGGTCCTGGACTCTGGATCAAGATTTCCTGCTTCTGTAGGGTCCTCTGGATGCCCACATAGATTTGGACGGATTTGGGCTTCGCAAGACGATGCACTCGTCAATGGTCCACGGACCCCAGACATTGGGCTTTTGCAGCTCTGGTGAAGCACAACAAGTCGGGAGATGCGTCAAATGGAAGTTTGTCTCGAGACTATTTGATCCCCACCAGCCACCAGCCCAAGGGAGGAAGTCCTCTCGTATATGTCTTCCCATTCGATATGAAAAAGGGGTCAGCACAGCTGCAGGGCTTCACTGGGCACTTCGCAGTCCAGGAGGATACTACTGGCATGTTGTCACGTCGTCTTTGGATGTTCCTCTCACGTGGTCTACTCTGACTCGAGTCCCAAAAACTGCGATTTCCCATTAATTCACAGTTTATGCTGTCAATCACACAGCAGGGTGGCGGTCCTTTTTGGACAGCCAGCTGGCCAATCAGGACTGGTTTTGTTCAGGTACACCTAGAGACAAAGGACAGAAGTTTCGGGAGCCCCCCTCACTTCCTGCCTTTCCAGGCACACTGGAGCCTGGTCGGGCTTCAGGGATGAAGCCTGCCAAAGACAAAACTCACAAAGGGCTCAAACCGGTTTTAACTAACAGATTAAGAGCCATGAAAGAACTTACAAACAGCAAATTGGCGAAAAAAGAAGACGGGGGCCATTTTGGGAAAACTGGTCACCCATCGGTGCTTACTGCAGCTAAGGGTTCAACCTGCCGTAAAATGCACACTGGTAGTAAGAGTAAACCACTGCCAACAGCCATTTAAACTAAGCTAGTGTAACAATAAATGTTACATGAGAAGTGGGAGAGGGAATTACCAAGTAAACCCATCAGCACTCCACATAGGGTGGTGTGTGCTGGTCCCACAAAGAGAAAGGTAAGTAAGACAGGGATCATCTTACTATTCTTGGGAATGGTAGTTCACACAAGAAAATGTAATCAAATATGAACCAAGGAACTTCCAAAGGACTTCTTAGTGGCACTGCACCTCAGGTGCTGTGTGTCACTATACAAAAAGCAGATGCCTATCGAGTTTGTCAGACCCCATAAAACAGTAAAACACAAAAATCCAAGTCAAGAAAAACATGAGGAAGTGACAAAAAGGTCTCACTCACTCAGGAGGAAAAATATCACAAGTTCTAAGTCCAGCAAAAGAGCTGGGGGTAAGTTGGGGGGGTCTATAAGGTAGAAGGGAATCAGCACAGAAATAAAAGTCCTCCCTAACACAGGAGTCCTGTTATAACTGGGATTTGGACTGGAGTAGCCAAAAGTATACCAATGGAAAGGATCTTCACCATTCAAACTGGCAGGGACTGTTGAATCATGGAAAGCCACTGGTCAAACATTCTGCCCAGCAACAGAAACTCGGGGCACATTTGTGGATTGGGACCAGACCGTTCCAGCCTCTCACATCTGGCCACACACACAGACTGCAACTTTGCCTGGGAATGCAGAGGCTGTGTCTGGGGAAAAGGGCAATTCCAGATCAGAGTGGGAAGGAAGAAGGCCAAAGAATATGGTCAAAAGATAGGCGAAAATCGTCCACAGTAATTTTAGAGTGTATGGTACTCTTTATGGATTAAAATGCAAAAGTGCAAGAGGAAAATGTCCCAAACACGGTAGAAAAATACCTGCTGCCACCAGCCCATGCTGGACACATTGCAACAATTATAACAACAAAATTACAAAAGAAAAAGTTATAATGATAGAAAGTATCCTAAATGCATTTCACTTTAAGGTGAGATATACAGGAAATCCACTAAGGGAGACAGTCTCCCAGTACGAACAGGCTCATGGACTGATCAATTTCCCTATAAAAATGTGCACAAAGCAAGGGAAGTAAAGCAGAAGACTTTACTTGCCTCCAAAAAATCATCTCGGCAGTCAAAACAACAGCAAAGGGTGTCCCATAGACAAAAGCAGCAATAATACATTATTTCCTAACATTATTCAAACCTTGTGAATACATCTATGTCAAGTAACATTTGCTTGACAATTACACTATGTATCATTAAACAATGAGTACAAGCTGTGTATTGTTGCATAACAAGATTATAACCTTACTTGTGTGGGAATGATGTTCTCCAGACTGATCCCAACATATACCAGACGCTCTTTCCTGGAAGAAATACAACATTTCTCTTGAGTGTTTTTGTGTAAAAACAGGCTAATCTTAAAATCGTAGATTAAAATATTCTTCAGGTATCAGTTTTGGCATTTGCTGCTGTTCAATGCATTTCACAATTATAGGCCTTGGGTGCAAAGAAGGGTGGGAGAATAGTGGAGTGAGTGACCGTATGAAAATCGATTTACAGAGTTGCAGTGCAAGCAAGAGACTATGCTAGTCTGAGAACATGCCAGTGAGGGCTAGCAAGAGGAGGTGTGAATGAGAGTGTGAGAGAGTGGGCTTGTAAGAGAATGCAAGGGAGAGGAAGGAGGAGAGAGAAAGTAAGTTTCTAGCACATGAAGATGTTAAAAGGCAGCAAGTGGGAATGCATTCACAGGTGGTGAGGAGGGGATGAAAAAAAGAAAGAGGGTGACGAGTGGGAGAGTGGGTGCAGTTCTGTCCATCTCTTTGAATTGCATCTGTGACCCTGTTTCTTGAACTTCAAATTCCTTTTTGTATTGCATTTGTGCCTTGTGTGACTACTAGACCACATGGTGAGTTTATCTAGAACTGCGCTGTGCAGCCTCTGTTAGTCCTCTAACCTTTGCCACCACTATGGCTCTCACCATCTCACCCATCTTCTCTAACTGCTACACAATCACCTATCCCACCCTATCTCACAAAGTCCGGAAGGAAATCACAAAAACTACTTCCTGAGTGCAAACCATGGCCTTCCCGTCCCCAACATCTAGGTCAGCGCTTCTTCCAGGGAGGTCTTCACTGATATCCTCTTCTCTGTCCCCTCTCCAGATCTATGGACCCCCCCTCATCTCATCTCTACTTTCACATCATCTCCCATTAACAGCGGCATCAAGTGGGAATTCCTCTTGGCTGGCTTCTCATCTTCACGTTGCTTCGTTAATGTCTACCACACAGGCACTATCCTAGTCCAGGGTCCTCAAACTAACCGCCTTCTCTGACAGGATCCTGCCGTCTCTTATAAACTTCCTTCCTTTCTTCTCCTGCCTCTCCCCCCACTAATCTCTCTATCCCTCCCCCTCTGAATGATGCACCACGCCCCTGTACTACACCTCCAAAAACCTTCAAAGGAAGATACCTTTTTCTCCTGGCTACTCTTAACGTACGCCCAGCCAACAAACACTCTGCCGACATTTGCCTCCTTGAAGACATTGACCTTGACATTCTTGCTCTTACCGAGACATGGTTCAATGCCAGCTCAGTCGCTGCTTTTGACTCACTCCTACCTGACGGCTTCAAGATAATTTCCAAGCCTACACTACACAGTGCTGGCAGTGGGGTTGCCTTAATCTCCCCTGAGTGTGTGCCTTCTTCCATCTTATCCACCCAGCTCTACTGTACCTTTGAGAGCCAGGTGTGCAACTTGGTCATCTCTCTCTCATCCACCAGGACAATGACCACCATCTACCGGCCTCAAGGCGCTACCGCCCTGTTCCTCTCGGAATGGGCCGATTTCTGTTCTTCCTTACTTCTTCCACCTCCAATAACCTCCTCTTGGGTGATTTCCACATCCAATTGGACTCCCCTGTCACAGTATCCACTCTTTTCATTGACCTCTGCACCTCTCGATCACTCTCCATTCTCCCTTCTGGTCCATCCCAATCGGCTGGGCACACTCTGGATGCCCTCATCCACTCTGACCTCTCTCCCCACTGGTCACCCCTCTCTCTTCGTCAGACCATTCTTACCTCCAACCTGCGTCCCTTTGGCCATCTGACAGCTCCCCCCGCCAAAGCCCTGGCAACCTCATTGACTAACATCCGTCGAGTGAAACTAGTGTCAGCTGCTGCCTTCGCATCCATCTTCATCCCCCTTTTGACCCCCTACCACAGATTATACCACTGACTCTGCTCTCAGAAATCTCCACTTGGCCACCACTGATATTCTTGACATTCTTGTCCCAGTCATGATGATCCACCTGAAACCTGCCTCTAAGCAGATCACCTGGTGTGACTCCAAACTTGCAGCCTTGAAACAAAAGTGCAGAGGGAGGGACTGAATGGCAAACCTCAGGCTCATCCTCTAACAAACTGGCCTGCCGCCTGCTTCAAAGGCAATACAGACTCCATCCATGCCAAGAAAAGAGCCCACATACAGGCACAGGTTTCCGGAGCAACAAACATGGCTGAACTTTTCAAGATCTGCAGGGAACTAGCCAACCCCCGCAGTTGTCTCCTCCACTTCTTCCCAGACCCTCTGCAACGCACTGGCCACTGACTTTGCAACCAAAACTGAGGACATTAACACCCTGGTTACTCACCCTCCCAACCGATCCTACACCTGCTTGCCTCCCTTGGCCTCTCTCCCTACTCCCTCCTTCCTCTCCTCCTTCCCGGTCACACCTGAACGTTAGAGTTGTCCGCTCAATGAAGGTCTCTTCTAAACAGTTTTCCCCTTGCTCATCCAGGACAACATTGGCTCTCTTGCCCCTGCACTCGCTGATTTCTGCAATCACTTTTACCACTGGATCTTTCCACTCCTCCCTCAAGCACTCCTTTGTGCACCACCTCCTGAAAAAACCTTAAGCAGACCCCAACTGCCCTGCCAACTACCGCCCTATTTCAATCACCCCCTTACTGGGGAAACTGTTGGAGAAGCTGGCCATGTCCCAACTCAATGTGCACACCAAACTTGTTGGTTGTCTCCGCAACCATCAATCTGGATTATGAGCATCCAGAGGCAAGGAAACAGCTCTTCTGAACACCAGTGAAGAACTGCTTGCATCTCTGTACTCCCCAGCTGTCCTTATCCTACTCGATCTCTCCTCTGCCATTGACACGGTCAACCATTCCATCCTCATACAAAGGCTCCACAATACCCTTGGTATCTCGGAAGGGGCACTGGACTGGCTGATCTTCCTAACAGACCACTCGTCCCAAGTCATCCTAGGCACTGGGCAACTTCTCCTACTCAACTTCTTCTCCGCCTGTGGTGTCGCCCAAGGTTCTGTCCTCTCCCCTTGGCTCTTAGACGTCTACCCTGCTCAGCTGGCACGCCTCATCGCATCCTTTTCACCCCCAATTTCCAGTGTTATACAGACAACACACAACTCTTTTTCAAACTTCCTGCCGACCCTCTGGCACCTTCCATCACACCTGATAACCTATTTGCCATCCAGTCCTGGTGCACCTCCAACGATCTCTACCTCAACGCCTGCAAAACTGCGATCCTTCCCATTGGGACACCTGCTCCTGCCTTCCCTTCATTCACTCTGGCCTTCCTCCATAGGCTCTCCTCCTGCTCCTTCTGAAGAAACCTTTGAGTCATCTTCAACTCCTCTCTTTCCTTCCTCACACTCAGGACATTTCCAAGAAGTCCCACTTTCATCTCTTTTCTTTCCCCCGGAGGCTCAATGTTACCCGAGCCCTGGTTCTCTCTAGGCTTGACTAATGCAATAGGCTCCTCCTGAAATGTACCTTCTTCCACCCTGCGACCCCTCCAGCTAATCCAGAATAAGGCAGCAAGACTTATCCTTGGCCTTAAGCCCAGGGACTTCATCTCTCCGGCCCTAAAAAGTCTTCAATGGCTCCCAGTTGCTGCAAAGATAAAATTCAAATTCCTTTGCATCATTCACAAGGCTGTCTGGGCCCAGGAACCACAGTATCTTCAACTTTATCTTGCTAAATACTCTCCCTCTAGACCTACGTTCCTCTGGCATCAACTATGTGTAAAGCGTTTTGCTAAACCGAGGGCAGGAGGTTGATTGCTTTCCTCAGCTGGCTCCCTCCTATGGAACAGCCTCCCCTCCCTCTGTGCCTTGAGCAGGACTCTCTTAAATTCCAGAAGCTCAAGACTTTCCTCTTTACCTCCTCCTTCCCTTCTTCTCTCCTCTGCTCATCTCACAGTTGCTGTTATTGGTGTCTTGAGCCCTTATGCATCCTCGGGGCCCTGACCTCCCACAACCAATCACCCCAGCTTCTGTCTACCCTCAGCACTTGCCTTGGCACACCCTCCACCCTGGAGGCTCGCACTTACACCCAACACCGGCTCCAGGCCGTGTAGCACTCACCATACTATGCACTTCATCTGTGGCTCCTCCACGATTATGGACACTCCAGCACCTACCGCGTGTGCCCCCTTCCTTGCTGCACTTGCACATTCTGAATACTCACAAAGCACAGTAGTTTTGTTCTTTTTTCCATCTTCCCTCCACTGTTCACATTTTGTGTATTTGAATGTGTTCCACTCCCTAGATACCATCCCCTTTACCTGTGGGCACTATGAAACAGAAGCTACTTGCTGTATAAGCACCTAACAAGCAAATATTAAATAAAATAAATAAACTCCACCATCCCCTGTGTCACAACCTACTTTTTTTTTTAATTTGCATTTGGTTCAAATACATACACAATTTCATGTAGAACCTTTACAAAATCTAAAATATAAAAATCAACATTTAAAATTCATTATATTCCATTAATTTTGAGTCATTTACAAAAGGTCTTACTAAATACAAAATGTAAAGTCTAAAATGTAACCCTTTATATATTTCACTAATAATGTAGATTACTCAACTGCGAGATAATTCTAATTCCTTTTCAATTAGCTTACAAAAACTAACCAGCTCATAGATTAAGGGTTTATGCACTCCTTGCATCATTCTACACCACAATAATTCCAGGCAATCCTCATATTCAATGTTCACAAATTTCATCAGTAAAGAATGAGGTGCTTCAATGTTTCATAAGGTTCATTACATTCGTCAAAGCGACATCCGACACAATTTTTTGTTTCATTCAATTTTTAGTTCTTTCTCTTGTGTGGTAGAAATTCAATCTGAATCAAATGTATGCCTTTCTAGTATGATTACAAGGAAATAGCGTGATATGTTCATATCGTGGAATTCGTTGCTTGACATATATACCATATTCTTTATATAGTCCATAGGTCATAATCCTATCAATCGTTGAGCACCAATCCATTTCAAAAAGCTTTTTTTTTAGCATAGCAGGGACGATGTTTTATATCATCCACTGTAATATTCGCAATGCCTAAAATTTGTTGCATTTTCGATTGATAGTTGATGAAAGATTTTGTGGTTTGGGTCCCCAACATATTGTTCATATCCATAAAAAGTGAATTACTAGGAGGATAATATATCTTTACATAGTTGGACAACAGCCTCCATTTCCATCGAGTAGAAAGTGACACCAGCCCCAATTCATGTCGAATAACAGCGTTTGGGACCGACATAGGTAAGAACATTGCGGATTTCAGTAGAGAGCCCTGTAAGCTATCAAGCATAAAGGTCATGTCACAAACAGACATCGAGTGTATAAAGAATGACACTTTCAATTTTCAGTGTCATAAATTCTATTAGAGGAGTTAATGAAAATTTGCAATACCAGATATAAATCTTTCATTTGTGACAGAAGTGGTCTAGTCTTACCTTTAATAATTGCAGACCTCGAATTTTGGGCTGATAAATACCCTAAATAAATTGCATTATTTACGCAGGATATTTGTGTGTTCATAATTTGTCATTTGAAATTACCCGTTTTTGATTTGATTCCAAATTTCATAATGGCAGTTTTTGCCGGGTTGGGCGTCAAATTATGTGCTTTTGCAAAGACTTCAAAAAGTGATAATTTAGTTTGCAGCCCTGCCGGAGTAGTGTCAAACAAAATAATATTGTCTGCAAAAGCAATCCATTTTAAATGAATACTCCCCACTTTAACCGAAAACAAGTTCCCATTTTCCCAATTCTCACCCAAATCGGACAAATCTAGGTTAAAAAGAGGGTAGCTGCTAGGTAACAACCCTGTTTCAGACCTATTGCCGTAGAAATTGGAGCAGTAGTGCCACCTTCCGATGATATTCTTATTCTATACGATGTATTCGTGTGCAGCTTTATGATCCAATACAGCAAAACAGTTGGAATTCCAAACTTCATCGTTTTCATCCATAATAATTTGCGAACAACATTATCAAAAGCTGAGCTCATATCAATCATCGCAATATAGACAGGGTTAGAGTTCTTTTCTTTTACTCCAGCAATAACATGTGCCTTAATAACTGCATTTAAGGTGATACTCATATTTTTCCTAAAACCAGTTTGATATTTTGAGTATAGGACCTTGGCCTCGATCACTTTCTCAAGATTTTGTAATAGAAGGCTCGCAAAAATTTTAGCCTCAGTATCAATTAATGAGATTGGTCGATAATTCTCTGGTAGAGATGGATTGCCCTTTTTGAATATAGGGACTATATTTGCAGTTAACCATGATAGTGGAACATCCCCAGAATTAATACTAATTTCAAATTTGGTCTTTATAATGATAGCCCACATCAGAGGAACAGCCTTGTAAAGACAAGGGGGAAGCCCATCTGGCCCAGCAGCTTTCGAATAAGTCAACCTAGAAATTGACCAAATAATATCACTGAGATTCCACTTCAGCCTTGGGATAGTATAATACTCCAGAGAAATACTTGGGACATGTTGAAATTCACAAGGCAGTTGGTATTTAGTCATTATGTATGTTTGCCATACCTGATCCGGAATACAATTTGGTGTAAGCAGTGCAACACATTTATTATCAGCTTTCAAAGTGCGCCAAATTATACATGTATCATAAGACGTGATAGCGCGAATTAGTGCACAGTTCTCCTCATTGTGTTGAGATACAAGCAAATCTTTTTTTGTTTGTACACCGACAGAATTTGGTTCCTTCCTTAGTGACTTCGCTGCCCAAATTGCTTCTCTTCAGATGTCTCAATGCCCTGTTTTTATCCCTTTTCAGTAATTTGCATGTGTGATTATATGGGTGATTGTGTTTCATATTACTTTGTTTTTTTACAGAAACTACTTCCATTCCTCAAACTACAACGAAAGGATCATTTAACAGAAAGTTTCTTCTCCAGGAGACTGTCTCCATACTCCTGATGTTCGGATAGTATTCAAAAGAACGTTCTCTTGCAACAAGAATGCCAGGGGGGAATAGGTTCCTTCCCCTGGCTTGCAGTTTACACACAACCTTTATACAATCCCACATCCAGGAAAATAGTTCCCTTCTCCTGGGGTAGATATATATATATATATAGTTTCCAATAAAACTAGGGGGAATGACTCGCTTCCGCTGGCATCACTAGCGCAACTCCCAGTTCGGTACCAGGAGAATGACTTCCTTCTCCTGGTGTTGCTTGGCACAGTTCACAAGGCAAGAGCAAATTACTCCATTTCCCTGGTGTCTTTAGAGTATGTTCCAAGAGCATTGGCCCCTTCCCCAGGAGAATGACTCCACTCGCCAGGTGTCCAACAAGTTCTTTCTCACAATCCTCAGCTTGATGTAGACTGTGCCACTCTGTTTTGGTGCAATGCAAGATAGACTGGTTGTGGATGCAAACTGACTTCACCTGAGGCTGAAACCAAAAGTACTACTCATCTAAATCTGAGTTGGGCATGTGTGCTCCCATGATCCCAGCACACAACCAAATGCTACCATTAAATACTAACAAAAAAATCTAATTCTACTTGAATATTTTTTAATGTGCTAAATCAATAATTAAAATAAAGGCCTAATGGCCAACTCTGCAGCACAAAGTTTTGCCAAAAATTGCTTTTTCAAGACTAATTGGAACAGAGTCAAAGTGAAGAACATTGTCAATGAAGTGAATAACAATGTTCCTGATTTATGCAAAACCATACAGTCAATTCATAACTGAGATGCTCTGTTATCAGTGAGTATCTCACTTTCTTAACAAAAGATTAAAATTGGAGCAAAGTACAAGTATAGTGGCAACAACAGCTTCACAGCACAACTTCATTCAGACCCGTATTTATGCAGATGGTAAATGGTTCTGAACAATGGGGAGAGCTAGGAAATGTTGGGCAGTGACAATACTCAATGGGCTGTATCCCAGGTGAGTGTCCTTGTCCCCAGTTGGGGGGGGAGGGGTGGGAAGAGTCCCTCCCCATGAGGGCACTCCTGCATTAAACCACCCCTAGGGGGTGACTATTGGGTAGTGGCCGCACCTCTCTAGGCGCATGGAAAAGGGCTCCACCGAGGGGAGGGCAACACCTGTGAATCGTAACACCACTCAGAACACCAGTAATTCCAGTTAGACAGGCAAGTTTAAAAATACAATTATTTATTAGGCCTTTAGTTTGCATACTAAGCTGATAAAAATCACAGGACAATATTGCTGCACAAAACCCTAAAAAAAAAAAAAAAAAAAAAAGATGCATACATTCACCCTTACAAGAGAGTAGCATTTGATTCAATGACCAGCTAAATACAGAAAAGTACTGCATAGTAGATGCATAGAAATAGACAACTCTTTACAATCAACACAAAATCGCTTCCCTCAAACTTATAAAGTCACCCCTAAAATGGTTTGGGATCCTGTGTCACCAGTTCCGAAGGATCTACTTCAGGAAGGTTTATATAGAGATTAGCAGTGCAACTGGTTATGGTTAACAGAGTCATACAAAGTTAAATTCAGACCAGGGATTCCAATATTGCCACCGACTGAGGACGTACAGAGGTGTGCTCCGTCTTGTGCCTGCAGCAGACAGTGACCGTCCGTATCAGCACAGCAATTTCAGCCATTTTGAGTGGGGGAAGACAGAATGTCCCTCCTCATAAATTTCACCTAACTGTTCGTGAGAATTGCCATGATGCATACCCCCGGGCATCCAGACCACGTCCATCAGCCCCGGGAGCAGGCATCATGTCGCCTTGAGAAAACCCAGCAATCCCTGCTAGGGGCTGTCTGGGTTCAGTCCTGGCGCCTATGGCGCCAGTCTCATATGAGACATCAGTCCTGGCACCATAGGCGCCAGGCTCATAGATCGTCAGTCATCGCTGCACTACGCATCACGTGGATGGAGGCTGCAGCAGTCCGGGTCTGACCGACGCCCCTGTGGGAGCCAGGTGAGCGTAACAGAACGCGAAGCCTATCTACAAATCCCCACCCGGGCGTTATGGAAACCTCAGAAACCGACCAACTGCCCCAACTATTGGGGGAATTTAGGGAGGACGTGCACTCCGCTCGCCCAGAGACTAAGGCCCTCAGAAGAGAACTAATTGTATTGAAGGAGCGCGCAGATGATCTCGCTAGACAACTGCTGCAAAATCAAGCTGGACAAGCACCCCTACCTGGTTCCGGGGGGAACCCAGCTCCTGTGTTAGCGAGTAACCCTGTGCAAATAAACCTACCAGGAAATATTCCATTAGCTCCACCCGAACGCTTTGCCGGAGATCCCAAAAGGTCTGCCTTGTTTATGAACCAATGCCGCTTGCACTTTTTACGCAGACCAGGAGCCTTCCCAAACGATCAAGCCAAGGTAGCCTTTGTATTATCATATCTCAGCGGCAGTGCCGCTGATTGATCAATTCCTCTAGTTACTCAGGATGACCCAATTCTTCGGGATTTTCAGGGCTTTCAAACTAGCATGGAAAGACTATTTGCCCGGCACTCCCAAGGACAGGCCCTGGATAACAAACTTTTGTCCCTACGACAGGGTAACCAGGATCTGCTAACCTATATCGCAACCTTCAATAGATTGATAGTGGAAACCGGATGGCCTGAGGAAAAACAAATTACATTGTTTCATCGTGGACTTCGGGGAGAACTTCTTAAAGACGTCTTGGCTCAAGTTGTGAACCCACCTCAGGATTGCACAGAGTTTATAGACAGTGGTCCAGCTGGATCATCGACTCCAGAATAGAAAGGCTGATCGAGCTAAGTTCGAAAATCAGGTATTGGTTAAATCCAACGTTGCCCCCAAAGGAACAGATGCATCAGAACCTATGCAAATCAGGGGGTGGGGGGGTCAAAGGACCCTTAACCCAAAAGGAAAGGGAAAGAAGACAGATGCAATTGTGTCTATACTGTGGAACCTCAGGACATTTTCTATGGGATTGCCCTATAAAACCACCCAAGAAGGTGGTAGGAGTTGCTGATAAAAGCCCAAAAGAGCCCGATTCGGAAAACGACCATGCCCGACAAGCGTAGAGGTCCGCTTGCCAAGCTTAAAGAAGGACACTCAGACCTCGCATCTGATCATACCAATGGTCCCAATTGATCCTAGACAACCCTCACGTATGCACGCAGTAAGGGCATACATTGACAGCGGGGCCATAGAGAACTATACGGACCACGAATTGGCTTCAAGGATGAATCTCCCTCTTTGCAAAAAGGCCACTTCGGATGTCATCACCAGTGTCGATAGAACTGAAATTGCCTCTGGGCCTGTAACTCATTCCACTACAGAGATGACACTGTTGGGTCAAGATGGGCATCGAGAGACTATTGTGTATGATTTAATCAAAGCCCCGCAGTTTCAAATAATACTGGGGATGCCGTGGTTGGAAACACATAATCCTTGTATTGAATGGTGAGAGAAGAGAATAACCTTCCCGGATTGTGCACACACCTGTTACCTGGAAAAAAAACCCGAACAAAGGCCTGGCCACAGTCATCAACCCAATCGTGCAGTTACCTCAGGAGTATCAAGAATTTCAGGATGTTTTTCAAAAAGAATAGGCCAATACATTACCACCTCACAGATTGCACGATTGTCAAATTGACCTTCTACCCGGAGCACAACCCCCATGCAGTAGAATCTACGCCCTCACGGAACCTGAAAATCTTCTCCTATGGCAATACTTGGACCAATACCTGGCTAATGGCTTTATTCGCCCTTCCAAGTCTCCTGTATCCTCAGCTTTGTTCTTCGTGCCAAAAAAGGAAGGTGACATTAGAACGTGCATAGACTACCGCGCACTAAATCAGATTACCCTAAAAATAAAACGGTACCCATTGCCTCTGATCCCCGAATTACTAGACCAAGTAAAGGATGCTTGTATCTACGCTAAGTTAGATCTCCGAGGGGCATATCATCTGGTACGTGTAAAGAAAGGCGACAAATGGAAGACGGCCTTTCGCACCAAGTACGGATTATTCGAGTATCAGGTGATGCCCTTCAGGTTGTGCAATGCACCAGCAGCCTTACAGTATTTTATGAACGAGGTCTTTCGTGAACTCATTGACGTCTGTGTTGTCGTATACATAGACGATATCCTTGTGTACTCCTCCTCAGAAACAGACCATGTTAAGTACGTACATGCAGTCCTTGAGAAACTACTCCAGCACAAGTTATATGCAAAATTGGAAAGATATTTTATGGATTTCCGAATATGCATACAATAACTCTGTACATTCAGGAACCGGACAAAGCTCCTTTTATACCATATATGGACACCACCCTCGAACTTCAGAACTCTATTCGCCTCAGCACTTAGAAATGCCCGCAGTTATTCATTTACATTCTACTATAACACAAGCCTTCAAGGAAGCAACAGAACATTTGAAGCAAGTAAAAGAGAAATACAAGAAAAATGCTGATCTACATAGAAGTGAAACTCCACAGTACCAAATTGGAGATCAGGTTTCTCCAGCTACAAAACACATACCTCTGAAAGGAACTCAGACTTTTAATGCTAGATATTTGGCACCTGACACCATTAAGGCCATTATCAACCCGGTGGCCGTCAAACTGGAATTACCCTCCAATATGCGAATCCAACCTGTCTTTCATGTTTCACTTTTAAAACCAGTTCAACCAGGAACAAGATTAACCAAACCACCAGATCCTATCTTGATAGATGGAGAACCTGAATTTGAGGTGAAAAACATCCTGGACTCCAAGGTGGTCAAATCAAAACTTTTTTACTTAATCGATTGGAAAGGTTACGGGCCACAGGAAAGGTCATGGGAGCCTAGTGACCACGTTCATGCACCACGATTAGTGGAGAGATTCCATCGGGACTTCCCAGACAAACCAGGACCAAGGGGAAGAACGACTTTAGGAGGGGCCTTGAGGGGGAGTGCTGTCATGATGCATACCCACAAGCATCCAGACCACGTCCATCAGCCCCGGGAGCAGGCATTATGTTGCCTTGAGAAAACCCAGCAATCCCTGCTAGGGGCTGTCTGGGTTCAGTCCTGGCGCCTATGGCACCAGGCTCATATGGGACATCAGTCCTGGCGCCATAGGCGATAGGCTCATAGGTGCACACTTACCTGATGCAGACCATGCTGCAAGAAGATCCAAGCCCATGTGAGGCCTGGAAGGGACTACTTTACCTTAGGGACTATTTTGTTACTCGGCTGTGGTCAGGGAGGAATACCTACCTGGGACTACTTTGGAGGCTATTTAAACCACGCCTGAAGAGCAGCACATGCTTCGCGTTATTCTGCATCCAGCAGCGGAACGTTCACCGTGCCAGCAGCAGCACCCAGCTTTCTGCCACGCTTGCCTCGAACCTGGAGCACCTAGAAAGAAGCAAAGGTTAGAACAAGAGTATTACCTGATTTCTTACCCGATTCCGGATTCATCGCATCTTCAAACCAGAGGAAAGACTGTTTTAAACGCGTCGCATTGCCAGCAGCAGCACCGCGCCATACTCACTGTTCCACGCAGCATCTCTTCGATCCGGCACTGTCTCCATCTTTACATCGCCGAATCCCGGCACCTAAGAGGAACAAGAAACAACAAGGTGAGCAGAGAGAACAGACAGACAATTTCTTTAGCTGCCATATGCTTACCTGATTTTACCGCCGGAGGTATAATCCATCAGCACGCCACATCATCTTTTGCCGCACCTGTAAGATAAGGAGAAAGCAGCAAGTTGAACCCTTGGCATTATTTACCGGACAGTGTTGGGTAACAGACTTTTACCGGAGCGCTTTCAGCTGTCAATGTTCTTAATGGGTCAAAGCTGCAAGATAAAAGAGGAATTGGACAGGAGTGAATTCCAGACATTTTGAACTCTTACAACTATATACTTACGGCTCTTCGCCAGGACCTTTTGGAGTCAGGATTCGTCTACAACTCTTCCAATATCTTCAGGCCAGTGAAGTAACTGGTCATCAACGCGTCCCTGTGTGCTTCGCAGGATGGAAGGCTCATTCTTCAAGAATATAAGGCGAGATTGCTGAGAGGGCGCTTCAGAGGTGATTAGTGGGGAGGACAGTGGGGGTGCTATCACTTGAATCCACAAGTGGCTAAATCCATCTCTCCACTTGTAGGAGAATATTTCTAAGGGTCAAGCTGACAAGATTAGGAGGGCAGATCCAGTCAGTCATCACTGCACTATGCATCATGTGGGTGGAGGCCGCAGCAGTCCGGGTCCGACCGACGCCCCTGTGGGAGCCAGGTGAGCATAACAGAATTCTCACCACACAGCACCTTAAGCGCAGTGGCACAGGGAAGTCTTTTAGATTTCCCAAAGGTTTAAATACCTTCTCTTTGATAAAGAGCAGTGAAGTGAAATTGACTTTACTTAAATCTTGTAACTTTCTAGACCCAGCACACTATCTTACAATAGGGTGCTGGAGGGGTTACTTAGTATTCCTTTTGTCTAGTTTCTCATGTAACATTTTTAGGTTACCCTTTCTACTATTAATGGCTGGTGGCAGGGGTTTACTCTTTATAACCATTGAGTTTTTACAGGGGCTGCATTCGCAGTATTGCACCCATCAGTGCCCATTTTGCCATAACGGCCCCAGTCTTTTTCACCATTTCTTGTTGGAAAGGCCCTTCTTAGATTTCTTCTGCGCACCAAACCAGGTTTGGTCCCTTTGTTCGTTTTGTCTTTGGCAGGATTCACTGGTGAAGCCTGTCTCTTGCTCCAGTGTGTCTGGCAGGGCAGGAAGCAAGGGATGTTCCCGAAACTCCCTGTGCCTAGTCTCCTTGGTTATAGGAATGCACCCAAAAGGTGATTGGCCGGCTGGCTGTCCTTGCAGGGCAACCACCCTGCTGTGTGATTGACAGCTAGGCTGCGAATGAATGGTAGAAATCTCCATAAAAGGTGAGGTATTTTGCTTGTGAGGCAGAGTCTACCACTGGACAAAAGAATCCGAATAAGAACTTGAAAGAGACGCTTGCTGCAACTCCTGCACCGTTGGTTTGCCTGGTGAAGCCCTGCTGCAGTGCCGAAGCTCCGAATTCGCCTCGACTATAGAAGCCCTGCAAAGGACGACTTCTCCCCTTGGGTTGCTGGGACCCATCGACCCCAAGACGAACTCAACTGAAAACCCTCTCGAAGCTGGCTGTACTTCCATTGCTGCTGCAGGAACCGATTGCGAGGAAGAGGAACAGCAGAATAGAGTGCATCTTTTTAAGTCGGACCCGAACTCCAGGAAGAACGTCCACACTCCCATGAAGCAGGACTAACCAAGCCTGAGCCACCTCAAGAGTGTGCTGGACCACAGAAGCAAGGAAAATCTACCAAGTGTCCGAGAACCGCAGTAGTGCTAGTTGCAAGAAGCTGAAACCGTGAAATGCCGCTGATCTTAAGTTTGCACATTGCTGCTGCCAACCTTCAAACCGTAGTGCAGGAGTCCACAGACATCCTCCCTCTTGTCCCCACGACTGAGGCACAGGAACATAAGGATCTGCCATACTACAACAGGAACAGAAGCCAGCTGGAATCAATTTCTTCAGACCTAAGGTACTGTAAACTAAGGGGTACCTACCTCTTGTTGTGTACCTTACTTGTTCTCAGTTGAGACTAAGCTTTGTTACCTTTTGCAGAGTTTCTTGCAGCTTTGCCCATCACAAGCCTCCCAGATTGTGGCCCAAAAGTGATTTCTTTTACAACAAAAACCTCTCTATAACATTGTGCAAGACTTTTTACTTAACCTTCAAGATGAACTTCAGCTCCACTAGACTTTGCTCAATTGACATTGCCTGTCCTGGCTCCCTGATAGACTCTTCTAACCTCTGACTTTGTGTTTTGATCTGTCCCTCCAAAAAAAGTCACACTTTCTTTAGCTGGGAAAGGGTTCATCTGCATTGCATTGGGGGGGGGGGTTCAAAAGTACTTACCAGTTTGAGAAACTTGTTAACCAATGTTTTCTCCCTCTAATCTTTTCCTTTTAACACCGAACTCAGTAGTCCTTTATATGTAACAGTGATAAATAACTAGGACACTGGACATTCATGGAAGTCGCCTAAGGGTGTAGGAAGTATGTGTGCCATCCCCAATGGGTATTTACTGAAAGAGTGTATTTTTGAAGTATATTTTAAGTGTTACATATTTGCTCCCTTCTGAAGAAGGCTTATTCAAACTGACTTAAATGTTTAATCAAGAAACCTCGAGTATCAGTTTATTTGGATACTTGTCACTATGAAACTGTGTTACAACACTACAGCTCACATTGATCCCTTTTGAGATAAGCCTGGCTGCTCAGTTACTCTACCAACTTGTGTAGTACATGCTTATACCAAAGGTTGGGTTAATTATTGCCAAGAAGACAAGCCCGGTGGAGTCTCCCCACAGGGTACTGCATACAATCTTGCCTAACAGCCATTCAAGAGGAACCTAAACATGAGCCATGGAATTAAATAATTCCCACTGATTTCATGACGACCATAGGTGTATTCAAACATACCCAGCCAATCCAACACATCAAGTTTAGGTTCAAACATACTCACTTGCTTCTTTGGGCAGACAAGGCCTCTTGGGACTAGCAGACTTAGAGGACCCTGAAAGGGAAGGAGAATCAAGGGACATTCTTCTCATATCCATTTCATGTAGCATCTCTTTCTCTTAGTTTCACCTCTTGATGTTGGGCTTCAGCTTGGGCTTGTAATTTCTTGAACTCCAACTGTAATCTCAGTCTTTCAAGAGAAACATTCTGGGCTTAACTGTGGACCTTGTGGGGTCCCAATGGAAAATGGCTGAGGCATAAGGGCAGTTTGTGGCAGAGAGGGTCTCTCTTCTGAGACTCTTCTACCTCCTCTGACTCCTCTTGCAGATTGGAGCTTGACTCTAAACTAGCATCCTCATTATTGTATATTAATTTTTATCACGCTCCAATGACCCGAGGGCTTACAGGCGCAGACAAAGACACAAAAAAAGAGCGGCTCCCATTGCTAGTGGGTAGATAATGACATTCACATTGTTTCCATGGGAAAATTATCAAAAGAGGCAGTTACCGGGGAGCATATCTAGCAGAAAATGTGTTTTTAATTTCTTTTTAAATATTTCAATTGACTTATCTTCCACATTACTTGGGTTAGTAGGTGTTACAGGCCTACCACCCAAACTTTGGCGATTCAACAACCTTGTAATCAATTCACATTTATTTGCTTTCCGAGTCAGACCCCTGGTTTTGCACATCTCTCAGTTCTACTGTCTGCTTATTTTATTTCTATAGCGCTCCGGACCCTGGAGTATAAGGGCACTTAATACAGGTTACAAGGTACAGTACATGCTAATAAGCAGTGATACTAGAACAATTTGAACAGCAGTTATATACAAGTATATAGGCAGTGGGGTGATAGCACCCAGTAATGACATAAATGAGGCATAAACAATAAGTGCAGTTTATATCTAGGTCTAACTTCAAGGTTGACTTTTTGTCAGAAGCCACCCAATGGCAAGTTTCCTGAACGATTGGAAAGATTTGGAAGATTTAATATTCAGTGGCAGGTAGTTCCAAAGTTGGGAGGCGAGGACGGTAAAGCTCGAGCCTCCGGCTCTTTTAGAGGTGAATCTAGGTACTATGAGACATAGGGTATTGGAAGATCTCGTAGTTCTAGTGGAGGATTTCATGGTAAATTTGTTAATCAGGTAGGGTGGTGCTAAATAATTGAGAGCTTTGTAAGTGAGGCAGAGTGTTTTTAGATCAATTTTATGCTGGATGGTGAGCCATTTACAAGTGGTTCTAGTGGCAGAGATGTGCTCACGCCTGGGAATGTTTAGCGCTGCCCGTAAAGCATTATTTTGAAGGACTTGGAGTTTATTGATTATCGCTTGGTTGGCACCTAAGTAGAGGCTGTTGCAGTAGTCTAGCTTAGATTGTATAAGGGCTCTGGCTAGCATGAGGCAGCTGTTGGGGGAGAGAAATGGTCTACAGGCTCTGATTAGTTTTCCGGTATAGGCAGTGGCAGAGGCAGTCGCGTTAACTTGCTTAGTTAGGTTAATATTGGCATCAAGATAGAAGCCGAGTGTTTTCACGTTTTTAGCGACCGCGATAGAGTTGCCATCAATTATGATGCTAGAGTAATTGGGACTAAGTTTTTGTAGGTTGTTCGGTGAGCCAACAACAAGCAGTTCAGTCTTCTCGTCATTGAGGCAGAGGCCGTGTGTGGCCATCCATGCCTGAATGACGGAGAGGATTTCATTGATCCTGGCTCTGTAAGAACAATCAGGGCTTCCTCATTGAAGTTAACCATATTTGGCATGTTACAATTGCTTCACTTTTTGATGGAACTTAGCCTTGTGGTTGGTTTAGTTGGGCACAAGTACAGCAAATAATCAATGTAGACAATTTAAGGGTTCTTTAAATATGCACATCTCACACACCCAGGTGGACCTGGGAGGACGGAATGTATACCTTTGAGCAGTGATCGAACACCGACATAACATTGGCTATGGTATACACACCTAATACAGGACAGGAGGGGTTCCTGCGTAATGTAGCAGCTTTGTCAGAACATTACGCAGAGGGGGAAATCATATTGATGAGGGACTTTAACCTAGCATGGGTCCCTCAAGAGGATAGAAGCTTGCGGGCGCAATGGCCAATCAGAGCTAAAATAGATCAGTATTGTGAGGCCAATGATACCCAGGAAGTTAGCATAGGATGATAGGACATGTTTAAAGTAGTATTGCAGGGTGAACCGATTGCTTTAAGGGCTCAGCAAGCATTGGATAAATTCAAAAGTGAGCTAGAGACTCAATTAGGTGAGGTTATGCTGGTCTTAACAGACAAGCGGACGAGGGCTCTGCAAAAGACACTAAAACATAGTCGAGGGCAGCAAGATGTAATACATAAGTTGGTCCCAAGGCTCACAAAACGATTTAAGTCCATAGCAGCTACGGGAAGGGTTACGCAGGGAACGGTTACGCAGTCAATGTTGGAAGCTAAGGTGGTGGTATTCCAGAAGCCCAACAAAGTCCTGATGAGCTGTGGCTCTAACAGACCCATCGCACTAATGAATATAGATGCAAAAAATGTACAAAGGTATCCTTACTAAACGATCATCCCCGTTGCTGCCAACACGGATTGACCCTGATCAATCCGAATTTATTAATAGAAGACAGACCTTTCACAACTCTAGGCGGCTATGCCATTTAATTGTTAAAACGGACAACCCCCATTTTGATATCGCCAGACGCCGAAAAGGCATTGGTCTGTCAAATGGCCATTCCTTTTCTACACCTTAGAACATGTGGGTGTTGGCGCCAAATTCATACAGATGATAAAGGCAAAATACAGGAACTCCACAATATGGCCATCAATCAACACCCAGCAATCCAGATCCATCCCCATCCTTAGGGGAACAAGGCAGTGATGTCATTTGTCCCTGCTATTATATGCCTGGTACTCTGAGACTTTACTCCCCACAACCAGGCAAAACCCGGGTATAAAAGTTATTCAGTTTGGGGGCTGGGGCAGAGGGGGGAAGGGGGACATAAGACTGTTGCGTACGCAAATGACATGTTAGTAACACTAACTGAACCGGGAAGCTCCATAACGGCCCTGATAACAGAGCTTCAACACATGGAACACGTGGCAGGGCTTAAGATTAATATGCAAAAATCTGAGATTCTAGATGTGCGTCTTATTCCAGAACAGACTAATGATTTGAAGCAACACTCCCCGTGAGTATAGCAGACTGGGGTATACGGTACCTCGGGGTAAACATTGGTAAAACCCTATCTCTGATGTACTTTGAGAACTAACCGGGTGTCTTACGACAGATTAAGATGGACTTTGAGAGGTGGAGTCCCCTGACAATATCATGGCTAGGACGGACAGCGATAATCAAAACAGTTATGCTCCGGGGAGGATATTTTCAGGCCATACCCATCAAAGCTCTGAATTCCTTCTTCATCTCGTTAAATAAATACTGTCTGTCTTTATATGGTAGAAAAAGCATCCCAAGATTGTAATACAGACACTTGTGGCACCCAGAGATAGGGGAGGCCATGGGCTTGCAAACTTTCTCAAATACTACAAGGTGGTACAATTGAGGGTGGTGAGGGAGTGGTTCTCAGGTAAGGATGGAAAGGGCGGTGGGGGGGCCTCTGGAGGGGTTCCTGTGGATACATAAACCAGATCGATTTGTTATTATGCGCCTATAGACAAATGTTTTAAGGTGCATGACAGACCACTGAAAACTCAAGTCATATCAGAGCATTGATTTGCAAAATCTGGGATGGACAATTTGATCAGGAGGCTCTCTTCGAATCCCTCCCCCTTTACACCACTATTTGAGACACTCCGCTCTCGCCTGAGATGGCACAGGGAGCTTTTATACAATGGCAAAAGGTGGGCCGAGTGAAATTAGGGGACATGGTGCTGGGGACAGAAATATCCGTTGATGCATGCAATGATCACTTGTGGCACACACAGAGGCATAGAATGGGATACCACCAGATGAGACACTGGATGTTGGATACTACCATTAAACAAGCTGCATGCAGGGATCCAACTGTGAGAAAGTAATCACCAAACACACAGGATCAAAGAGTCTAGTTTCCATGCTATATAAGATCCTATTGGACTCCACGACAAACCAACAGTGGTCACGTATGAAAAAGTGGGAAAATACACTAGGTGCTGACATCCACCTAGAGCACTGGGAAAATATATGGAGGATTATTCCAAAGCCAACAGGCTGAACACAACATAGGGAAACATGGTATGAGGTTATGATGCAGTGGCCTTACAACACCCTGGTGACATTGCATAACATGTTAAAGATATTTATATCGCACACCGTCCCTAACAGAGTTGGTCCCCAGGCGCTATGGTGGATCTGTAAAACAAGAAGGCAGACAGGGTTGGGTTAGTCAGGAGGGGGGGGGGAGAGAGAGAGAGAGAGAGAGAGAGAGGGAGAGAGGGAGAGAGGGAGAGAGGGAGAGAGGGAGAGAGGGAGAGAGGGAGAGAGGGAGAGAGGGAGAGAGGGAGAGAGGGAGAGAGGGAGAGAGGGAGAGAGGGAGAGAGGGAGAGAGGGAGAGAGGGAGAGAGGGAGAGAGGGAGAGAGGGAGAGAGAGAGAGAGAGAGAGAGAGAGAGAGAGAGATGCTGGCGGCTTCAGTTCGGTATACACCATGCACTGAGCTTTGGTGTAAGTATTCGACCAGGAAGAGACCTTGAGTGCTGTTGCTGCTGTGTTGTTGGTTTGTTGTTGATGCAGTGTGGTGAAGTGCGTGCGGTTTGCTGGGCGAGAGTTGATTGTGTGGCTTTTCGGGTGAGTTAGGTGTGCAGAGATTTGAAGGTAGGGTAAGTGGGGTTGTAAAAGTAGATCTATTTAGCATTATAAATATTGGCCTAAACGCATACACACAGAACCACGCCATTGCGGGTCCCGAAAACGGCATCTTTGGTGCTTTGCTCTCATTTCCGAGTTTTTATTCTGAACGCGGTGAAGTCTCAAAAAGTCACTGCCTCGGAAGCCTAGCGAAAACATGCCCCTAAACAGGAATTCTGAAACTGCTGAATACGCTGAACTCTGCAACAGAGAACCTTGAAGCACTGGCACGAACGTAGCTAATCTGTAAATTAGGTGCCATTCTGTCTTTTATTTGCAGCTAATTGTGAACGTGCGATCCAGACAATTAAGGTGAAGCACGATTTACAGAATATTCTGTTTCTAAGATGAACTACTGAGTAGACATGCAGACTGACCTTTTAGCTTAGCACAAGCAAATTAACACAAGGAATGTTACCTTGTACTGCAGAACACAATATCCTCCCACATCCCTCCCAGCTTTGCTTCTCAGACAGTAAATAGTCTGCAGGGTGACATGGAGTGTTCGACCACATGTGCCAGGGTACAATTGCCCACGTTCATGGGTCTTTAGGTCACAAGTCATTATTACGTGATGAGCTAGCCCAAATTCGTCATGGTATTGTAAAACTGCATAAAACACCCTTATGCCCACAAGTTTGGGCTCACTTTTCCTGTGCTTGTATGCCGTGCATTTGCAAAAGTCAGTCCGCACTAGAGTGTGAATAAACTGTTTATACCTTTGTTCCTTGTGACTGGTGTCTCTTCATTGCTTTACAGTAGCCTCATATTTTTGGACTAACAGAATGGCGCCTGGAACGTGGGCTCTTACGATCGCTTGGCGAGGACGGATTAAGATCGGAGTATCGGGGCACCTGCACATCTTGAGACGTGACTCCTCAGCAGACTGCTGCTTGCGATCTCCGGACGCAACTCTTCGCCTAGAGGTCCCGACGGCAAGAGACTCGGATTAGAGGCTTTTTGGGAAGACAGCCAGGCACGACGATAGTTGAATTGATGGGAGAGCTCTCTGATTGAAATTGGGCGAGTTTGTTACAACCCGACAGTGCTCTGCCTGATGCTGATTTGATATATATTTGCACATGTTCAAATATTGGCCTGGTAGAACTGCTTGTTTAGAGATGCCAGGCTTTGGTAAACTGTCATCCTGTTGGGCAACACTGTTGTAGGCGAAGACAATTGACTAATTTGGGACATTATCAACCGGTGCCACTGCCAGGGTCGCCGGCATATGATATGTTCATTAAATATGGTATAGGAGCTGTTGTGTTTAATACTATTTGGCATTGTCAAACCAGACATGAACCAGAACTTCAGTGGCCGAAATTGGGGAGTTTTGAGATTGCGAGTATTGGGCATTTAGAAACTGTATTGTTACAGAAGAAACAAAGCACACAGCATTTGACGTTGTTAGGGATTGGAGGAAGGAAGCAACGCAACGTCTTAGAAGCAGAGAGAAACATGCACGCAAACACATTACACAAGCTGGCGAAGCCTTAGCACATGACCAGCAGTAAGAGGAAGAGGCCATAAGAAAAATGGATAGGGATTTCCCATTAGAAGAACTAAAAAAATAAACCTCTCCCAAGATTTGCATGCATCTGATGAATAGATAGGTTATTAAACGAGAGAACATCTCCTACCGCACCGCCTCCATATGTATCGCCACAAGCACCACAAGTGCAACCAGCATTGCTTACAGCAGTTACACATTCTGATAGTTTTCCTTTGCCTCCCAGTGCACACGACTTGCTCTTACTTTCATTACCGACTGCTTATAGCACTCCACTGTTGACACATGACACTATTGACGATCCAAGGATTGTAACTCGTAGCGCGATATCGTCTGCACGAAAGAAGGCATTATGGGATTGGGCAGAAAAATATATAGAAGGGGGTGGCGAAGCAGCGACTTTACATTCTCTATCAGACCATGGGGGTAGTCCTGAACAAAAGATACTGATAGAACCGATGGGTTTATATTTAGCCGAAGTTTGGGTTGATTTAACAGCACCACAGGAATTACAAGATTTTAATTTTTATCTTGTACTTGAGATACCGCACTGAAAGTGCAGAACCATGTGTCAAAACTTTTTCTATAAACATGAATTAGATAGTCTGCATCAAGTAGCATTAGATGAAGGCACACGATTGGAGTCATATGTGAAGAAGAAATGTTTGCCACCGTAAAAATTAGTCAGCGAAGAAACGCGCGTATGTACAAGAGACGCTCTTAGATGGATTTCGGACGCCTCCATTACACCTATTGAAGCACATGACACATTTAACCAATATTCTCCATCTATGCAGAGAAAAATATTACAAGTTATGGTAGAGTACCTGCAAGATGAATGTTTGAAAAAGAATGTGTGCTGTCCTGCTGACATTATGGTAATATATAAACGTGCGTGTTCTGCTGACACTGCACTAGCTTCATTGTCACTCGATTTGGCTTTACTCCTTAATAAACGTTTGAACATTCCCACAATGCAGTTGCCTATGAGAGAAGTTCTTCCAACTCTTGTCCCGGAGGTAGAGATACCTGCTGTAGGGGGAGCACCAGCCACGACTATTCAAGCCCATTATATTTCACAGTTATGTTCCTTTTTCACGACAGGAAGTAAACACTCTTAAGCAATCGATTCCAGACATTTGAAAGACTCCTACAGGATTTTACAAAGAAATAGAGTCCATTTTGAATTCATCGGTTTTCACTTTAGGGGATATCGTCTTACTGTTCCCTGTAATTTTACCGACAGATTTATGAAGAAAATTAGGACCATAGACGATCAAGCTGCCATGGGAGATAATTGGGTTGCCTTGGAATTAGCTGATAGATCTAAAAAAGCTGGAGAAAAAACCCCTCAGAGCACATTGATGTTACCGAACCACACAGTGATTAAACTTTAGTGCCTGAAAAGAGAATTATTTGGGATAAACTCTCTGCATGTATGCAAGGTAAGACGGAAGGAGCAACCAAGTCTTTTCAGATTTTAATGGTCAAGGCTGGAGTACGGAGCCAGGGGAGAGATTATTTGTTGACAAATTTGTGCGAGTATTGCTGCCGGACATTCAGTAGCAGATCACTGCATCTGAAAGTGCATGGCAGGCGAAATCTCAGTCAGATGTTTTGCATATGACTCAATACTACGAAAAGAGTAAATAATAAGAAAGAAGATTGAGAAGAAGAAAGGAGATTTAAAAACGAGGATACTTCTGCAACAGATTGCTAGAGGAGGAGCACGGGGTGGAAATAATGGGAATACACAATCAAGAATCCAGTTCATGCCACAAACTGGGCCAGTATACGTAAACCAATGTGCCTATTGTAGACAAGAGGATCACTGGAGGGCACAATGTCCGACCCTCCAGCAAAGAGTAGCAAACGGAACGATCGGTAGAAGATCAAGAGCACGCAATGGCATGCCCATTATGAATAGAAATCAGTTTCCCCAGAATCAACAGAACCAGCCACAGGATAATAATGTAAATAATCAGGGAATTCAGCAACTGAATACTGGTAATGCAAACGCTTTTGACACCAATTTGCATTCCTATTTTACTGAATATTTCACATCTGATGTTTTGTTTCGGTAGGACAGCCCAAAACAGAATCTGGAATCTATTCCTAATCCTGTAGACCAGAAAGGACCCTATATTGGAATGAAAGTTGGGAATAAAGAGCATATTTTTCTAGTAGACACAGGGGCACAGAAGTGTTCCATTGAACACCTGTGGGTTCCAGATATCCCACTGTCAGAGCAAAATAATGTTTCTGTAGGGTTCTCTGGTACGCCAGTAGTGAGTCCAGTTTCTCGACCGGTACCGATAGCTTTGGGTCCATTCACTGACTCATGTCCATTTTTGTTGACTACGAATTGTGGTGATCATCTTCTGAGATTAAATTTGTTGAAGAAATTGAATGCAGTGATTTACTGCTCGCTGAATGGAGTGTATTCGACCATTTCACCCCAGCTGAATTCCACTTCACAATTTATGACTGCCTTTACCGAGTGAGTTACAGCAAGTGCCAATGCATTTATGGGCAGTAAACGACAACGATGTAGGGATACTAAATGTTGAACCTGTACGAATAGTATTGAAATCCGGTATTACATTGCCACGTATTCCACAGTATAAAGTATCTGTAGAGGGTGAACAGGCGCTTAAAAGTATTGTTTTGGATTTAATACATCAAGTCGTAATCGAAGAGATTTCAGGTAGTACATGTAATAGTCCGGTTCTGCCCGTCTCTAAGAAAGGTGATAATGCTTTACCCTACCGTTCTGTTATTGATTGTCACGCGATTAACAAGGTAGTAGCCCCACAATTCCCCATTGTCCCTGACATCACCACTATTTTAAATATGATTCCTGCTACGGCAACACATTTTAATGTTATTGATTTGAAGAATGCATTTTTTAGCATACCCATTCATCCAGATAGATACATGTTTGAATTTTCGCTGGGAGTACGCTCTTACTTTGACACGTATACCACAGGGATACACTCAAGGAACAACTCGACATGCTCAAATTGCCTTCCACTTGCACATTGTTACAGTACATTGATGACCTACTAATAGCTGCTGATTCCGAGGACGTTTGTAAGGAGGGCACTGTTTTACTATTAAAGCATCTAGCTGAAAATGGCCATAAAGCTTAACTGAAAAAATTCCAATATTGTCGACATGAGGTCGCCTATTTAGGCCATCTCCTGTTAAAGGAGGGTAAACGGCTTGCACCTGAATGTATACGAAGCATCTCTGGTATGACTGTTCCAAATACGCAGAAAGAAGTTAGGGACTTTATCGGCATGGCTTCATATTGAAGGCAATGGATTGCGAATGTTTCACTGTTAATTAAGCCAATGTTGGCACTAACTATAAAGGATGTAACTATACCGTTACCTTGGGATACGGATTGTTAGGAAGCTTTTGATTTGCTCAGAACTGCGTTATGTTCGGCGCCAGTTTTGGACACACCAAATTATAGAAAGGATTTTATTTTATTTGTGCATGAGAGGGATGGATGTACCTTGGCTGTTCTGACACAAAAACAGGGGGGAAGAAGTAGCCTGTGCAGTTATTTTCCCTCCACGTTAGACCCTGTTGCATGCGCTTTGCCAAAATGTATAAGGGCTGCAGGGTATGGTCTTGGGTCACTCCTTGACAGTAACGGTACCTCACTCAGTGGATGTTCTGTTAAATAGAACACAGACTCAGCATCTCACATCTGCCAGACTCACAAGGTATGAATTGATTTTATTTGCACCTCACATCAAAATTAAGAGATGCTGTTCTTTGAATCCGGCTGAATTATTGCCTCCATTGAATGAGGATTAGATTGATAATACATTTCATGACTGACTGTACATTACTGAACAAGATACGAAAGGCAGAATCGATCTAAGCGATACACCTTTAACATCGCCAGAAGGAGAGTTGTTTTGCGATGGCTCCTGTTTTAAACTACCTGATGGCACTTCTACTGCATGCTATGCAATCACCAACTTAGATAGCATTATAGAAAGCAAAAGAATTCCACACAACTCTGCCCAGGCTGCAGAGATAGTTGCCTTGACTAGAGCTTGTGAGATATCCCAAGGGCTCAGCGTTAACATATACACGGACAGTCAGAATGCCTTTGGAGTCGCTCACAACTTTGGTAGATTGTGGCCTGAAAAAGGATATTGAACATCTCATGGTACAAAAATTCAGCATGGTCCCTTGATAGTAGAACTGTTGTCTGCTTTAGTCCTGTCCAAATAATTGGCTATTGAAATGCGCAGCACACCAGTGGGTGACTGACGATATTGGACAAGGAAATGCCTTTGCAGACAAAATAGCTAAACAGACTGCCACTGACCCTCACTCACGGATGTGTGTGTTAGATTCCACTAAATGGATTGCTGACACCGGGATGATGGAGGAGGGTGTTAGTAGTGTGAAAGAGATGCAGGATGAGGCCCAAAAGGAAGAGATTGAATATTGGGCTTCAGGACCTGCAATACTGGACAAGGAGAGATGTTGGTAGATCGGGGAGAACAGAGATGGATGCTGCCCAATGCATACGTAACAGCGATAGTTACTATGGCACATGGACCAGCATACAAACGCGAAGAGCATACAAACGCGAAGAGCATTTGTAAACACTTAGATGCAGTTTGGTACAACAATAACATTTCCAAAGCTGCAGAGCAACTAGTTCAGCACTGTATGATTTGCTTACAGCATAATATTGGTAAGGGTTCACTGGCACCTAGAGGTAGTTTTGGACCTCGCGCTATGCCATTTGAAGTGATACACTTTGACTTCATTGAGATGGAAAGATGCCAAAACTACAAATGTATTGCTAATGATCTGTGCCTTTAGTAAACGGATCGAAGCCTTCACTCTGAAGGATAACACTGCCATGTCAACTGCCAAAGTAATGTTGAAAGAGTACTTTCCTAGATATGGGCTACCCAGGGTAATTTGGTCCGATAGACCGCATTTTAGAGCGTCTATCATACTACAAGTATGTGAGGCGCTACAAATAGATAAAGAGATTACATTCAGCACGGCATCCCCAGAGTGCTGGTTTGGTGGAACATCATAACGGTATCCTTAAGAATAAATTAGCAAAGATATGTGAACACAGTAAACTGAAATGGCCCTATGCTTTTCCCTTAGCCTTACTGTCAATGAAGGCAGCAGCACAGTCTAAAACGGGACTTTCTCCTTATGAGATTGTCATGGGGAGACCTGCTAATATATGGAATGCACCCAGACCTAAGAAACTGAACGAAGTACAGTACCAACTATTAACTGATTACTGTAACCAATTGACTCAAAACCTGTGTTTGATTCACCAACAGAGTCAAACTGCCTTGCTGAGAAATACGAAGGACCTGGTCATCGCATTTGACCTGGGGACTTCGTTTTGGTGAAGGGCTTTGAGAAAAAGTATCTTGCAGCTTGTTGGAAAGGACCTCATTAGGGGCTACTGTGGCTACTCAAACGGCTGTTCGAGTTGACGCAAATCGCCACTGGATTCATGCAGCTCACCTGAAACGAGTGCCCTTGCCTTTACACTGTGGCAAATGGGTTAAGGAGGGGGTTGTTAATGATCCTGCTGCCCACAAAGATGTGCCCGTGGAAAAGGGCTATTCTGATCAGGAGGTAATATTTGAGCCCAAACAAGTCGGGATTTCTTAATTTTCTTCAGATTGTTTCTTTATTCACCGATCACACTGTACCTGGAGTCACAAGGTACAACTTTCGCCCATGGAAACTAGATAGGGAATGACATTTCTGCTAGACTAGGAAAGTGTGGTAAGAATACTACATCCACAAGAAACCAACTGCCTTCCCTCTAATCCCCTCAAAGATGCGGGAAATATTTTGTTTTGGAGCAACAGCGGGCTGGGAAAAGAAGAAACATTTATCAAACCAGAAGAAGACTACAAGCAAGATAGGCCACGTGGTCAAGTGCCACCTATGGATGAACTTATGAAGCCTGTTTTAGCGAGGCTTCTTAACGGACACTAAAAACCATGCCTATCCTTGGGGCACGTGAAAATGCAGATAGAAATAGCATTGCTACTGGTAAACCCATATCTAGAGGGCTATGGACAACAAAGTAATTGTAATAACACTTGCAGCCTATGTTATGATTTTAATACCTGTATTATGGTACTTCAAGAGTTCACATCCTCTCAGTATACTGTTGCCTACTGCCAACACTACTTTGTCTCCCCTTTATGTACATTCTCACACTCTTCAACCACATGATTTGAAACATCGAGAATGTTACCACAATAACACACTCATACAAATTATGAATGCCACACATGCGATCTTAATTAAAACAAACTGCTGGGTATGTTCTCACCGACCACAACTCAGCGAGAAAGGTTTGGGATGGTACATCTATCTACTTCCACTATCAACTTCGTGTTAAGCTTCCTTTAGAGCCCTTTCTTTGGAAAATGGAATGATAGGGCCACTGGTAACTTTGATGGGACAAACCTAAATGAATTTGATCGTTTGGTATTACTACCTCTAGGATGCTCTGTCTTTGCAAATAAAAGTACGACAAATATTGCCTCTACTAGGAACTCTAATAAACATTCTAGACCCCATCAGTCCAGGATCTCATTTAAAATGGCACCAGTAGGGAATAGGGACAGTCCCTCCCTCTTACACCATTAACGATGATCCAGATATAGTACCATTTTATCTAAGAAAAGAAGGATCCCGGTATATGGGCACATATGATAAATGTGTGAATACTGCTGTTTTAGTGAACGAAAATGGGACCTTGTACGTTGGGGGACTCATTTTGTTTGTGGAAAAGAAGCATATCCATGGTTACCTAAAGATTGGAAGGGAACTCGTTATATGAGGATATTGCTACCTGGGGTTTAGGTCACCTCCACTGCAGACTTACTGCAACATCGCCCTAAGAGGTGAATAGACAATGACACCCTCTTCCAGGTATTGGATGGGTAACGTAGCAAAAGCCATGATTCCATTCTTGGGCCAAGTCCTTAATTCACGAGATTGGCAAGGGTATTAGAGAATACAATGAGACTACTGACATCTTATCCAACATGATGTTGGAGCAGAGAGCAATTAGACTAGTGGCTCTTCAGAATGGAAGGTCTTAGATGCCATGTTAGCTGAACGTGGTGGTGTATGGCAAATGGTCGGGTCCGTGTGTTGCGCGTTCGTACCAGACTCCTCCCCCACGGTATTCCAAGCAATAAAACGACTACACATACTTAGTACTGAAGTCCACGTTCCCAAAGGGAATTGGGACATAGGGACATGGGCCTGGAATCTGTTAAGAACCTGGGGTTGGAGGATCTTCTCAGCACTTGCTATTATCATTGGGGTAATACTATTTTTCTGTTGTTGCATTCAATGTCTGCCTATTTTAGGTTCTGTACTAGGTAGTTGCTGTTCTAAATCCCTAATGAAACTCCGACCTGGTCCTCATCCTCATGGAAATTTAACTAATGCCTTGATAATGCAAGAAGTCACTATCAAACAGTTTATATCTATCAATATAGAGGACAGTGATGACTGGATGTTCCGATGATGACAATGATACATTGTCACTTGCTTCTAGCAATGTGTTGGCTTAGGCCAAAAGGAGGGTTTGTAAAAGCAGATTTTGCATTTTAAATATTGGCCAAAGCCCATACATACACCTGCACATACACATTGAACTGCGCCATTGCAGTTCCAGAAAACGCCATCTTGGCTGCTTTCCTCTCATTTCCGAGTTTTCAATCTGAACGCGGTGAAGACTCACAAAGTCACTGCCTCAGCAGCTTTCCCAAAATATGCCACTACACAAGAATTCTGAAACTGCTGAACACGCTGAACTCTGCAACAGAGAACCTTGAAGCACTGGCACGAACATAGCTAATCTGTAAATTAGGTGCCATTCTGTCTTTTTTCCACGTTTAATGGTGAACGTGCAATCCAGAAAATTAAAGCGAAGCACGATTTACAGCATATTCTGTTTCTAAGATGAACAAACTACTGAGTAGACATGCAGACTGAACTTTTAGCTTACACAAACATATATAAACTAACGCAAGGAATGTTACCTTGTACTGCAGAACACAATATCCTCCCACATCCCTCTGGGCTTTGTTTCCCAGACAGTAAATAGTCTGCAGTGTGACATGGAGTGTTCAACCACCTGCTGCCATGGTAAAATTGGCCATGTTCATTGGTCTTAAGGTAACAAGTCATTATCACGTGATGAGCTAGCCCGAATTCCTCATGGTATTGTAAAACTGCATTAAACACCCTTATGCCCACACGTTTGGGCTCAATTTTCCTATGCTTGTATGCCATGCATTTGCAAAGGTCGGTCTACACCAGAGTGTGAATAAACTGTTTATACCTTTGTTCCTCGTGACTGGGGTGTCTTCATTGCTATACAGTAGCCTCATATGTTTGGACTAACTGGGTGAGAATCCTGGTTATGGCACATCTTGTTCAATTTAATTTGTATTACTATGGGTGGGATTAGTTGCTACAATCCTTTGACAGTGTGGGTTTTAGCGCGGCGCACTCCCTGTTGTATTCTAATGAACTTTGTATAATGCAATTGGGTGTGTCTATTCTCCTTAGGTCTCAGAGCAGGGGGTCAGGTGGCCCCTTTTCCCTTGCTATCTATGTGAAATAGGTCTGTTGGAGCTTGGGTGTGGGACATGGCCAGGATGCTATTGATGAATCGTCCAAGTGCTTCTGTCTTGGTCTGCCTATGTATTCAGTCTTTAGTGTCCTCCTCTCATGGCTCACTCATTATGTTGTTTGGTATATCGTGGAGTGTGTTCCTTATATTCTATTTGTTTTGATTGCTTGGTGGGAACCGGGATCGGTATCTTCATTCATCATTGTTTTAGCTGTGTGTGCGTTCTTGTGGGTGGTCTAGTCACGCAGTGAAGAGCCAAGATTTGAGCAGTTTTCTGAATAGTAGGTGGTGTCTTGTGTTCCGTATATTTTTTTTAAGTTGTTCCAAAATTTTGGTGCCTGGTGAGAGAAAGAGGATCCTCCGAGTTCTCTTTTGTTGTAGTGTTTCGGTTCCAGGCGGATGTCGCTGCTTGATCTGAGCGTTCTTGTTTGCTGATGTAGGTGCGATTTATCACTCAGGAATTCTGCGCCTTGGTTGTTTATTGCTCTGTGCGTGATGCACATTGATTTGAATTTTATTTGTTGTTTTATTCTTAGCCAATGTAGTGTTTTTAGCGCAGGTGTGATGTGTTTTCTTCAGGGTAGTTTGAGACGGAGTCTGGCTGGCGCATTTTGTATGCATTGTAGTTTTTTTTTTTTTTAGAAGTCCATCAGGCATACCCAGGTATAGGCTATTGGCGTAATCTACTCTGGGCAAGACAAGGGCGATGATGGTAAGTTTTGTTGGTGAAGGACAGGAACGGTAGGATCCTTTTTGCCGCTCGTTGCAGAAAGAAGCATTTCTTGAATAGAGCGTTTACTTGTGGCTCTAGAGTGAGATTGTTGTCCATCAGGACTTTTATTTTTTAATACAATCGCCGATGGTGCTGGGGTTGTACCGAGTTCTCTTGGCCAAGGGATGCAATTGTTTCCTCCGTTTCTTGTGACAATTCTCTGTTTTGCCTGGGTTCATTGAGGTGGTTCAAGTTCACACAGTTTGTTAGGTAAGATTTCCACAGAGCTGGTAAATCTTCCTTTCCTGGTTCCAACTCCAGAACTTTTTGCTTTTCTAGTGGGATATTTTTCATTAATACCTCAGTGAGTGGGAACCTTTTTCCACACTCACCTCATCTTTAACTCTTTTTATGGGTGTCAAACAACTTATTGGCAATAAGTGCCTGTTGTTGCTGGGCTGCCCTAGGGGCTCCCCATTTAACTTTCTTGTGCTAACTTTGAGTGAACTACAGTTCCCAAGGGTGGAAAGAATCTGTGGATCCCTTTTACATTTTATTCTGTGAAACCAGCACACCCCACATTATGTGGAGTGCTGGAGAGATACAATGTATCCCCTTTCACATTAAAACTAACAATTCTATTACAGTGACAAGGTTACCTTTAATGGCTGGTGGCAGTGATATCTTTTACTAATTTGGTGCACCTTTACCGCGGGCTGTGATCACAGCTGCAGTAAAGGCACCTAAGGGTGCTCATTTTACCAAAATGGCCCCTGTCTTTTTCTGCCATTTTAGTGTTTCTTGTCGTTTCTTGTTCCTTCCCCCGACATCCAGGGCGGGAAATTCCTTTGTTTGAGTTTTGTCTTTGGTGGGAGTCCCCTGGACCCCCCCACCCCCCCGCCCAGGCTCCAGTCAGTCTGTAAGCACAGGAATTGGGGGAGGAGTCCAAAACTTCCCCCTCCTTTGTCTCATGCCTTCCTTCAACTGGGCCAAATCCCAGTGGGGGGTTGGCTGTCCTGATTGGACAGCCACACACCCCTTTCTTGTAAAATGCAGGGAGAGAATGCAGAGGTTGTGTTGCAGTTCCTGATGAATACTGGAAACCTGGAAGCTGAAGTCATGTCGACCACTAGAACAGAAAACCGAAGAGGATGAAGGAAAAGCGGCGGGAATGATTTCCAGCGACCGGAGAGCCTGCTGTGTAACCGGAGCCTGCTGCAGCCCTTCCTTCCGATCGACCTGGGGTCTCCGAAAATGACGACCCGAACCCAGAGCCTGATGAGACCCACTAGACTCAAGACGACCTGCATTTTGAGCCATTCCACGGGTTGCTGCGACCTTGCGTTCTTGCAATACCCTGGGACCTCCAGCCACTGTGCGGTGCACGGTCTTCCGAATTCCGAATCTCGCTGAAACTTCGTGGGCATCCTGGTCTATCTCCAGAGACACAAATCGAGTCCAAAAAGTCCCCTCACAAGAGTGCTGGACCTTTTAAACGAGAATTCAACCACGATTTTCTGTGTTCTTCTGTGCTCCTTGAAAAGGCGCCAAACCCGCAGAACCGCATTCAGCCGTGAGAGAAATCTTGCCTAGGGCCTTCTTCATCGATCCCTGCTGCAAAGTCCCTTCTGAGGTCTTGTGTTCAGTCTCCAGGACAAGGAATCCACTGACCGGGTATTTGGCTGCAGTCCCTGAAGTTCTCCTGCTGCAATCTCTTCTTCATTGCTGAGGTACTGTGTTGGCTTGGGTATATACTTACCTTACGCCTGTTGGGATTTCTGTGTAGTCCTGGGGTGTTTTCTGTGATTGGGAGGTCCCTCATCCAGTGCACCCAGTCCCACTGCTAGAATCCTGCTGGGGTGTCTTCTGTGAAGCCCCCGGACCCTCTTCTAACCCTAGAAGTACTCACTTGTTTGCCAGTTTTCCTAAGGAAACTCTGACTTTTGCTACTAAAGAACTTATTCTAACACTGCCTGTTGGTCACTAGTCCTAGTGACCCCCCCCTTCTGCCACTGAGAACACTCATGCTCTAAGGGAAAGACTTTGAAGGGATTAGGACTTCTGCCTAGAAAAGAAATCAAGTATTTTTACTTACTTGGTGGGTAACTAAAATTGTAAGAGTGAACAGCTACAAAAGTTCTTACTGGTCTTGAATGTATGATGCACTATTCTTAAAAGTATGGTTAACATCTTTTTTTCCTTAGCCACTGTTTTGCCATGCTAAAAGAAAGCAGATGTAAAGGTGTTTTACTCTCCTGTGATTATGTGGTGCCTCTTTACACAAGTAATGTGTTGGTTTCACCAGATTATTCCTGTAGGTTAATTGTATGAGTGTCCTCCAACTGTTGGTATCACCAGGTTAGTCCTGCTAGGATAACGGTGTGAGTTTCCCCCAATTGGGTCTTGCTTCCCCTGACGACTTGCTGCTAGCCTGTCCTTAATAAGTCTACCTTAGGTTGTTGCCTACCTAGAATAACTATTCAGTAAAGTGTGACATGGGTTTTACTTTCCCCTTCATTGTGAAGTTAAAGTAAGTGGGTTTTACTTACCTTGTGTTAGCTGTGTGCCATCCAAAACAAGTTACCAGAGTTATTGCTTACCTCAATCTGGGGTTCCCTGATTTCCAAAGCATCTGTAATTGTACGTTACATCCTTAGGTTTTACTCACCTGGTATAACTGTGTGTAATGACAAAAGTAGTTATAGGTTTTTACTGCACCTAGAATAAGTGTTTCACTATTCACCAAAAGTATATTGTCCAGTTGACAGTTTATGTGATTTGTCCAAGAGTCACTGTACAACTGGAAGGCCTACTGTCCTTGTATTACCAAAAGTAATCTGAAAGTAACCATTGGTCTTTTACTCCCAAAGAATAGGAATGACCTATACTAAATGTGTATAACAAGGTTTTGACTTCCCTAGAACTACTGTTAGGTGTTCCAAATAAGGTCTATACTTGGGTCTGTGTACTTTCCAGTATAGTGGTGTGCTTATATTGTGATTTTATATAATGTGTTAGTACTTACTTAACCCCTAGATATATCTGGGCCTACTTGTATTTAAATAAATCCTTTATTGTTACAATACATAGTGTTTCAGTGTTTCTTTGGATCATTTGTATTACAATTTTCACCTGTACTGTATCTACTGCCCTCTCTCCCTCCTAAGATAAGCCTGGCTGCTCTGTCTACGCTACCCCGAACTCAGGTGGTACAGCCTTATACTAAGAGTGAAGTCTTGTACTGCCTCAGTAGAATGGTTTTGCTAGGCCCTTAACTGGACTTCAGATCAGAAAAACTGTCCTAACACAGTTGAATACATCACGAAGGGTGTTCTCTAGTGTTGTGTATTCTTCTTGGGTGTCTTTTATTTTGAAGATTATTTGTGTGTCGTAGTTGTAGGTGAAGCATTGTCTTGATTTTGATTAATAGAGATAGGTAGATCTTGAATTAAAGTGGGATAATGATGATCCTTGTGGTACTCCGCATGTGGAGTCTCTTGGGTTGGAGTTGAAAGGTTTCATCCATATGTTTTACGTTCTATTTGTTAGGAAAGATTTGATCCATAGTAGGGCGGTATCTGTCATTCCCAGTCCTTCTAATCTCGTTATGAGGATGTCGTGGTTGACTGTGTCGAATGCTGCAGATAGGTCTAGAAGTATCAAGGCAGTACTGTTGTCCGAGTCTGCGTTTGCTTTTAGGTCTTTCTCTCACTGGTCTGAAGCCAATTTGTGCCTAGTCTAGTAGGCAGTGCTCTTCTATGAAATCTTGGGTTGTTTTGCATACGTACGTTTCAAGCAGTTTGGTTATGTACAGTATGGTGTTTCATTGAGGAGCGGCCAGATGTACGCTGATTTGAAGGAGTGTGGCAACTTACCTGTTGAGATTGAAAAGTTGTGGACATTCCTATGGTATTCCATGGGAGTTCCTTGCTTGAGAATTGATCTGTATATGTCCTGAAGGCAGGGGTCCTCGGGAGAACTTGATTTGCTGCTTTGATTTACAAGTTTGACGAAAGTCTCAACTGATATTTCAGGGAAGCTTTGTAGTTTGTTTGGATGTTCCTCGTGAGGATAGGTGAGGTCTTTAGTATAATTGCATGGTCTGCTTTGTAAGGTTTGTTGGTTGGTAATGATTTTGTTTTCGAAGTGGTCCGCTTGGTCACTGCATAGTTTCATCAATTGTATTTGCGTGTTGTGGCATCCCTGTGGGTTTTTTATTTCGTTTATGATCTTGAAGAGTTCTTTTTGGGTGTTTGGAGCTTTGAAGATTCGGTTATCGTAGTGTTTCCTCTTCGCTTTTTATATTTCCTTTTTGTATGAGAGGATATGTTGCAGAAATTTCAGTTTATTTGCCATGTTGTTTTTGATCCTCCATTCTAGTTTTCTGTTTTTTCTTTTCATGGCGCAGAGTAGTGGGATGGAACATTTTGCCATTGTTCTTTTACGTGAGGGATTGAAAGATTATTCTTTGGCGAGGTCATCTGTGGTTTACTGAGTTCCAGAAGTTCAGTTACGTTGGAATTTTTTTATGGTTCTCCAGTTTCTTTTCATGGTGATCAGTGGTTTGTCTTGTTGCTTGTTTATTGGAGCGGTCATGGTGATTATGAATGGAATGATGAGGTGGTCGCTCCAGAGTATTTGAATTGGGGGTGCCGTGGTAATGAATCCTTTCTTGGCGAAGATTGCGTCAAGTGTATGCCCTGCAAAGTGTGTTGCTCCCCTGACTAGTAGTTGTAGATTCATTGCTGGTAGTTGGGCGGTTAAAGATGTGTAGTTGAGGTTTCTTCATCGAACCAGATACTGAAATCTCAGATGATGATCAGATGATGCTTGATGGCTAGGATGGTGATTGATTCTGTGAAGGCGTCTATGAAGGTTGCATCATATGTTGGTGGTCTGTATACCGGTGTGAATTTCGGGTTTGTTTTGGGGTTTACTGATAGGCGTATTATTAAGGATTCACATTTATCAATGTTTAATGGGTCTTTCTGTTTGATAGTCAGGTGTTCCTCGTGGATGATTGCCAGTCCCTCCACTCTTTTGGTTTTTCTGTTTGCTTGGATGCATTTGAAGCTTTCAGGCACGCAGTTGTTGAGGGTGATCTTGTAGTTGTTGTCTAGCCATGTTTCAGTTACAAATAGGATGTTGGTACCTCTGTCGGATAGGAGGTTGTATATTTCGGTTGAAGGTTTGGACATTGGCCTTGCGTTTATTAAATTACTGTGGATTTTCTTAGTGTGGTTTTGTTTAGGGGTTGTTCCTTGTTTTGGTTTGTAGTTGTGGTGCTTCTGTGTTGATTGGATGAAGAACAGCAACGGCTGCTTCTTCATTGAAGCAGTCCACTAGATTGATAGCATGGCTGTTCAATCGTGGTGCTTCTCTGTGATGAGGATTGGTTGAAGTTCAGCGATGACTTCTTCTTCATTGAATCGGTCTGTTAGGTTAACGGTTGAGTTGTTGGGTTTGGGAGTTCCCGTCTTTTTTCCCAGGTGTTTGGGGGGGATTGTTTGCTCATCACGAGATATCAAGATTTCAGTGTCGTTAAGGTATCGAGGCTCTGCGTTTGTCGCGAGGTATGATGCAAGATAGAAGGATTTTTCTCTTACATAGTTTGTTCTGGTGATAAGTGTTAGGCAGGGTGTTTCCTTCATTTGAGGCTGCTTCAACTGGGGGCTGTTGGTTTTGTGTACCCTTGTCCATTGTTGCATGATCTTGCTCTCTTTCTCAGCGTCTATTTCTGCATCGGGGCATTTTGGTTCTTGGTGCAGAGATAGCAGGGTAAGTGATCCTCTGATGTACTGTGCTAGGACAGTATTGCTATTTCCTCTAATCTTGATATGCGTGGATGCTCTCTGGTTCTGTCTGTCCTTCCTGTCAATGGGTCAGGTGTGTTTCCCAGGTGTGTGCACCGTCAGGGGGGTTTTGGGAAGTTCCAAGCGTTCGGCTGTCGGGTGGTTTAGGACTCAGTTAAGATAAGTAGCGATGGGTTCTCAGGGGTATTGGTGGCAGGATGGTGGAACTTGGTTTCACTGATGATCAATATTGGCACGCAGTGCTTAACGCTTCAATTGGGACTTGGACGGCCAGAGAGGGCCGTGTCTCAAATAGTCTCAGGTGGTAGTTCGAATAGCTGGTTTCGAGACCCCGTGATAACTAGAGGACGGTCTAAGTATTAGAGAACAGTAAAACACCCAGATCTGAGGCGATTGGACAGCGGGAGAGGCCTAGGCTTCAGATAGTGGGGGGTGGAGTATTGGATGTCTAAGTTAAAGGTAGGTATGATCGAAATCCTAGAGATTGACGCACTTTAGAAATTAAAGCACTGTCACAGTGTGGACCTTTATGAATGTGAATCAATTTAATCCTAAGCTCCGTTATCCGGGTACCTTAGTATGCGATGCAGGCTAGCAACTACAATGCTATAGCAGTATGTAGCAGGCTAGCAACTACAACACTATAGCAGTATGTAGCAGGCTAGCAGTTACAACACTATCACAGTGTAGGGAAGGTTAGCAATTACAGTGTGGAGCAGTATAGTAATTAAGATACTATCACAGTGTGGAGTAGGCTAGCAATCACAATGCCACCACTGTGTGGCCCCCTCCAGATGTGAATCAAGTCTGGCTCAACAAATTCCCCGGTGTGCGGTGCAGGCTAGTGGTTACAGACTATGGTAATGTAGAGCAGGCTAGCAATTGTATTACTATTAGGTGTGGAGCAGGCAAGCAATCACAATACTACCAAAGTGTGGACCCTTCTAGATGTGAAATGAGTTAGTCTCAACTGCTTCACTAGTGTGCAGCCCTGGCTGGCAGCTACAATATAATCACAGTGTGGACTCTTCTAGGTTTGGATCTATTGGACCTCAACCAGTTCATTAGTGTGTGACGCAGGTTAGTAATTACAATACTATGTCAGTGTAGAGCAGGCTGGTAGTTACAATGCTACCACAGTGCAGAGCAGATTAGCAACCATAGTAATACCACAGTGTGGACCTTTCTAGGTGTGAATAAAGTTGCTCTCAGCGAGCTGAGTACAAGACAAAACACTGCTATGCCCGAGTGTCCTGTACAGTGGAAAGAGGCCTACGCCCAACAATGCAATTGAGTACAAGGCTGAACAGAGCTAGATTTGAGTACAAGACTAAGCATGGCTATATTTGCGAATCTTGTATAGTGGGAGAGAGGCCTACTACTAATAATGCAATTGATTACAAGTCTAAACACAGCTGGGTTTGAGTGCAAGGCTAAACACAGGAAGTTCTGAGAGTCAATTGAACTATTGAGTACAATACTAAACAGCTAGATTTGACAGTGTGGGAGAGAGGGAGGAAGAGGAAACTAATCCGTGCTTTAGAAAGGTTTGGTATGGAGATGGGCTTCCAAGGTAGAGTAATTGCTCTACACCCCACCCAGGCCACTCCTACCATGCTAGTCATTGCTGGTTGACGGTTGGCCACTGGCTCTCCCTGCTGACACCTGCGGACAGTATGTGGAGCCGCCTCTGTTGGAGCTGCCCTTTGTCTCGAGGCCCTTAGCTGCAGGGGCTGCCAGACCGAGAGCTGCCCTGGGAGGTTCACTTATGCCCGTCGAGCACTCCAATTTGGGGTTAGAAGGGCTTAGCACAGAGCAAGGGAATGCTCAATCAGGGAAGGTGGGCGGGCTAGGAGGCGGGAGGGAATCACAGAAGAGGAAATGGGTGCCGGGAGGGAAACGCGCTGGAAAGAGGGTCTGGGTGCTCAAGGAGAGGCCAAATTGGTAGGATGGAGGCCCACAAGTGTCTCTGCAAGAGGCAGGCTCACCTGGGTCTGATGGAAAATGACCACAACGGTGTAAAGCAGGTTGCTACACCGAGCAAACACTTATGAAGTGCCCAATCAGGGAAGGTGGGCGGGCTGGGAGGCAGGAGGGAAGCACAGACGAGGAAATGGGTGCAGGGAGGGAAACACGCTGCAAAGAGGTCCTGAGGCCTCATATGAGTACTGCTGGAGAGATTGCCAAGGAAAAGGTGATTGGGCCCACATATGGTGGGAATGCCCGGCAACAGCACCATTTTGGGTGGGTATTAAATCTTAGATACAGGCAATTATCACATTTGTTATGGCCCTGGGCACCCGAGAATGGAAGTGTGGACTGCTAGATCTGAGACTTAGCTTACCAACCAAGGCCCAGAAGAAAGAATTCATGATGTTGATAGCAGCCTGGCTGGTACTTGGGACGCAGTGGAAGCATAAACAGCCCCCAACACAGTTTGACTGGCTTCAGATTATTTGGAAAATGCTAGCAATGGAATGGGTCACCTATAGAATACATGGAGAGAGCATGCGATTTAAGCACGACTGGGCATTGGTCTTGGCCTACCTTCAAAGTGATTATAAGAAAAAATTGTGCCCTCACAACCTGAGAGCATTCGATATTATGGAGATGAGGGAGGGATATGTGGATGGGGAATGGGAAGCAGGAACGAAATGTACTATGCTACTGTCGCTGGGGGTACAGGGAAGGGAAACGTTTGGTTAATTTCATTTATTTACTGTGCATTTGCTACACGCTTATACAACAAGGGAATTGTGTTTCCAAGCGCCGACAGGGCAACAGGGAGGGAACATGGGATTGAAAACAAGGTATACACTAGGCTAAAGACAGACCTTCTAGGCCGTGTGAGCATTCAGAGCATGCAAGTGCAGAGAGAGAGAAGAGGGAGGAGGGATTAGAGGGCGAGTGCTGTAGTGTCTGCTCATGGGTGAGCAGCAGATATAAGAGCTCAGTGTAGTAAGTGCTAGGGAGCATTGAGCTACAATAAGTAGGTAAGTGCAGGCCTACAGTGATGTAGACGAGTGGGTGCCAAATCAAGTGCTATGTGTAGGGATAGGCTGAGGTGATTTGGTGTGGGAGGCCAGGGCCCCGAAGGACACATAGGGCCCTGATCACCAATCATGTGACTGAGGTTAGCAGAGGAAGGAAGAAGGGAAGAATAAGGTGAAAAACAAAGTCTTGAGGAGCTTCCGGAATATGAAGAGGTCCGGCTCAAGACAAAGAGGAAGGGGGAGGCTGTTACATAAGAGGGATCCAGCTGAGGAAAGAGATAAGCCTCCGGGCCTCTGTTTAGCAAAATGCTTTACACACAGAGTTGATACAAGAGGAACGTAGAGGTCTAGGGGGAGAGTATTTAGTAAGAGCCAGTTGCAGATGGCGTGGTCCCCGGCCCCAGATAGCCTTATGGATGATGGAGAGGGATTTAAATTTAATCCGTGCAGCAAGAGCCAGTGAAGGATTTATAGGGCAGGAGTCGCCACAAAACCTGAGAATCCGACGAGGGAGAAGCTGAGCCGACCTACCATGACATCACCGGTGGAGCCCTGCAGAACCGACTCACCACTTCCCAACGACAGAAGATCTCCCGGCTGTAGAGACTTCTTCCCCTGACTGGTGGGCCCAACCAGTTTACCTTCTTTTCTTCGCACCCCAGACCGGTTTGTGGTCGAACTGCCCGTGCCAAGCACCCCGGCGGCCAGATAGCCCCTCACCACTGAACCGCGAATCAACGGACCGCTCCTTGTACCTGAGAAACTCTGCGGCTGGTTTCTTCCCTGCAGTGCAACGGACTCCTGTCTTCCTCCACGACGAGATCCTCTCTTCCCCCGGACGAAGCACCAAATTGCATCCGCTGCCAGGAACAACTGCCCCCGCCGGAGTGTTCTCACCACTTTAAGGTACCGTGTCCGCCAGGCCTCCCTTTCTAAAGATTGCTACAAGGTAATAATAACTCCTTAACCTTCTGGACTGGGCTAGCCGCCTTGACCCTCTAAGTGGTCCCTTTCTTTGGTCCAACTCCTTTTTGAACCATTACAAGACTTTTTTGTGCACTGCAACCGTGTGACCTTGGACACATTTCGTTTTGATCCTCTTAAAGCGGATTCAGCCTACTGACTCTGAATTCACGGTTTTACTTTGTCTTCCTCTCTTGTTATGTTCTTGTAAAAGTGTTGGGATCTGTTCAATTTGTTCTCTGCTTTTCTCTCCCTTTTTAAAACAAACTATTAGAGTGCCATCTACATTAAGCGCTCATTGCTGTCTGAAAATAAGTGGAGCTTTACTTAAGACTTGTCTAATATTCTTTAAAGGGAGTGTATATCTTTTAGTGACCGTGTTTTTGAATTACTTACTATTAGTGCCTGTGTTTTTCTAGATGTGGTTTTTAAATAATTATATCTCTTTTACACCAAGCCCTGGTCAGTGTTAACTTGTTCTATTGTGTCCACTTGACCTATTGTGAATACTCTGTATACTGCTGAACTCTTCTTGAGGGAAGTCTGACTGCTCAGCCATAGCTACCAAGTGAATCTGTGTGGTACAGACTGCTACCAAGTGGGTTTACTGCCAAACACCTGTAGTCTTAAATCTTTTGCAGTGGTCCCAGAGGGAACTGCACAGGTTTCTGCCTAACACTAGTCTTTGGTTCTTTCGTTCCAGTGGTCGACTCTGCCTTCCAAGCCAAGAGACTCACCATTTAAACAGTTTTCTCCCATTCATTCCAGCCTAGCTGCCACTCACCCAGTAGGGTGGCTGTCCTTGCCGGACGGTCAGCCAGCCAATCGTGCCAAAGTGCTTTCGGGTCCTGTAGGAGACTAAGCACAGGGAGTTTCGGGCACCTCTCTCACTTCCTGCCCACCCCAGACACTCTGGCGCCAGAGGCGGTCTTCAGTCCTGAAGCCCGCCCAAGGCGTAGGAACAAAGGGACCAAACCTGGTTTGGCGGCACGCAGAGACAAACTCTAGAAGGACCTTTCCAAAAAGAAATGATGAAAAAAGAAGACCGGGACCCGTTTAAACAAAGGAGGCTCAGATTCCAGCTTGAAAAACATGGCTCCCGAGATTTAACTCTACTGGTGTTCGCGGTCGGGAAAAATCATGGTAGTTTGTTGTAAAAAAACTGCCACCAGCCATTTCGTGGAAATGGTAGCATTTGACTGCTACATGAGTTTCTAGACATAGGGGATATTAAGTAACCCCTCTAGCACTCTACTGTAAGATAATGTGTGCTGGGTCTAGGAATTTGGAAAGACTAGTAAAGTCAATTTCACTTTACTTTCTCTGACAAAAAACATGAGTTTATCACAGAGAAGTTATTTAAACCTTGGGACAGCCTGAAAGGCTTCTCTGCGTCATTGCACTGAGGGTGCTGTGTGACACACATGAAAAGATGATGCCTATGGAGTTGTCCAAGTCTCACACTCTCTCCAGGTAAAAAGATCAAGTCCTCAAAATCCTGCAAAGTTGCTGGGGGTCTCCAACGTGAAGGGAATTAGCACATGAGAATTCTCCCTAACAGTGTCTCACCCGCTAGTCCCCAGAGATCGGTCATCCAGGTAGCCAGGACACAGCCATCGCTTTTGGATCCAGTTGCTGGGGCGGGGGGGAGGAGAGGAGGAGGGGCGGGGGGGGAGGAGAGGAGGAGGGGCGGTGGGCCAGTGTGGAGGATCACCTGGATGGGGGGTCTTCGGGGAGTGCAAGTGGGACACTGGATGCTGTGGTGCGTTATCCCCTTCCCTGTAACCCCTTTTCCCCATCCTATCAGGTAGGATACTTAGGAACTCAACCCCACCCCCCTTTCCCGACACAAACACTTTCTCACAGACCGCTCACGGTGAGAGAAAACGGACTAACACCTGAGCCGCATAGCTGTCATGTACCATCACAATGGTCAGGCAGAGTCAGGCAATTACTGATCATTACACACACACCCGACTTCCATCACGATTCCCCACGTGGATAAAAGGCGGAGCACAAAAGCACACTCTGAGCAAGGCAAAGCACACGGGGAAGCAGCAGTTCCAAGATGGCAGTTTAATATGAGGAGAAAGACGGCAAGGAGGGAAGTGCCCTTGACCTTTTCAGAGAAAGACCATTAGTTCCATGAGCCTTCGAGAATAAGAAACATAAGACCCAGAATCAAAGCTGAAGAAACCTGCATTGTGTCTCAGAGGTACCCAGGGCTCTTCCGCGTCGATAGCCAAGGCACGCAAGACTGTTCGCCGCTATGGTACTGTCCTTGGCTACAACAAAGCAGCGCCAATAATGTCAGCACAGACGGTGAGTTGGAGAGACGGATACCAGACTGGTCTTTGTTAAAGCCAAGGTTGTAAGTGTTAAGGATTTCAATCTGGCGACACACACCTTGGTCTCGGCCGAGTATGTAGCGCACAACTGAGATGCCTTGCTCCTTATTTTATGCAGATTCAATTTGAGATGGTACACAGCTCGTATCGCACCCCCCTTTTTAAAATACCCCTGGTCACAATGGACCATGAACCAGGCTGGTATGTAAAATGCAATGTTTATTTATTTTAAAATTCAAAAGAAATCATGCAATATTTATTTTTATTTTGGGGCAGCAATCACAATTAAAATGTTATCAGGACACTTGGTTACCCTTCTCCTACAACATATACACAGAACAATTGAATAGGAGCACTTTGATTTTAGGAAAGATAGCACCCAAGTTAAGGTTTCCACCTGCAATGTTCCCTCAACCGACAGATAATCGAATTCTGACTGGATAGAGAGAAGCAGCAGGTAATCAGTAATAAGAGAAGACAGAATACAAATCTGACCTTCCTTCACAGAATAAGACCCTTTAAACCCTTAACAAAGGCCTAAAATAACACTCGGAAATGGCAAATTAATGAATGTGTGGTTAAATTATAATATACATATGTTTTATCACAATAGCATGTATGTTTTATCACTGGCAATCACAAGGCAATGGATCAGCAAAAGACATACAATTCGACAATGAGTGGAAAGTTTAGAGCATGCTGCAGCCATATAACATGTTGGAGAACTTGCAATTTTCTCAATTCCCGCTTTAAATTACACAAACGGTTTTTAATAAAAACGGGTGAAATACTCTGATTTTGGGTTGGGGGATAGATGTATATCACATGGAGGTTTATAGAGGTGAAAACAGGTCTCTAGCTATGAAAAAGGATGAGATATGCAAGATATAAAAAGGGTGGATTTCAGTAAAATGAAGCAGTGAAATAAGAAAGGAAATCAGTTGTGGCAAGAACAGTTTAACTGTAAACTAGGCTATTCAGACTACACCGCCAAAGAGGGACACAGTAAGATCCAAGGTTGATTCGCAAGTTCAACCCTGTCACCCCAGCGCCCAACCCTGGCGGAAACCAGTCCGATCACTTGAAATAGGACTAATGGCTTAGGCTTACACAAGACAAAATTGAAACGAGATGGCGCTAGCACTTAAATGTTAAGGACAGGATACAGGGATAATTCTAACAGTTTCAACAAGTTACCAGGGTAAAAATAGGATTGCTTAGGTAGTGGGATAGAGACAAAGGCAAGACAAGGTAGGCTATGTATTTCTATGGGGTAAGGATTATACCCACAGCCCACTTTCTAGTTTTGGGATTTTTGGATAGCCACCAGGGACAGGTCACAACGCGGCTGGCGCACCTGGCAAAAGACAGCTGGGCAAGGTCTGGTCACCGGGTAGCGAACAGCTGGGCCATTCAGCTCACTGAATGGTAATTCTCCTGGCAATGGACAGCTGAAAGGCAGGATTGCAGTGGGCATGCAGGTAGTGGGCAGCAAGCCAAGCGGGTTCAGGATGCTTCCCAAAAGAATACCACAGCTTTCCCCTTCGGTTATTTGGGATTTTAGTGGGTTTTCAGAATTGAGGCGTTGCTGGAAGGATCAGCAATGCTTAGGCTTTGTAGTCGGGATCAGCAAGAGGGCTGTAGCAGATCAGGAACGCAGCGCAGGAACTTCAGGAAGAGTATCTGTCTGGAGTCTTGTCAGGGACTCTTATTAATAATACATAGTGACATCATCAAAGTATATGGCTGGGCAGGCTTAACTAAGCCCACCTCTAACTGACTGGATTGGTCAGGGGTGCTAGTCCCTGCCTCGCTCTCAACAGGTAGGATTTAAAGGCAGCATGTCAGATTTATGATGTGAGTTCTACAATGTTCAAAAACCTCCCACAGTTACTATAGCTAAAATCCGATTTTGCCACAAATGGTACATTTATACAGTTGAAGTCTCTTAGCAATTTACATAAACAGGTTACATATTTTATGCAGACCATCCCACTCCAACTCTGAAATCTGTGAGACATTGTTTCGTCCTTCTAATACTTTTTGGTCATTTTGAGTATGAAAGATTCAGCCTAAAATTCTGTAACTTTATAAATGTGTGTGGATTATCATAAGGGAGTTAAGTATTAAAATTCACAATGGCATCATGGATACTTTCCTTATAATCCCCAATTCTTTGCCATTCCTGTCCCCAAGGTGTCAGTGAATTCTACAATGTCTCAAATTATAAACCACAGAATCACATTTAAACTGTGACATTTTCGCATCTTTGCAAAGTCCTGCTGCAGAGATAAAAGTCTTTACATTTTTATTAATAGTCTTTGGAGGCAAATGTTCAATCTGTTCCCCATGTGTGGGCCCGCCTTCCAAGGCTACCCCCCCTTCAAGGGCAGGGTCATCATGGAGATCCCCTTGTAGCTTCATTTAGAACTCACGAGGAAGTGCGACTTTCTTTTCACATGTCCTTGTCCTGGAAGTTCCATTGTCAGAGGGTTCAGCCGAGACCAGATTCTGTTATCACAGAGGTGTTAGTATCTACTGAGCGTTTATGGTGGTTCCCTTTCTTGGGGGAAGCCTTAGCGCTGCCAACTGGAATAACCTGTTTTTGGAAGCTTGCACAATCTAGCAAAGGCAGTTTAAAACCTTTATTTTCTTTTATTTGGTCCTGAATCAAAGAAAACAAGCCTGTTGAATAGACAGCCCATATGGGTTTCCCAGCAGCCAACCCCTTCACATTGCTAGGCACAGATGAGCTTTCATTCAACATTTTACTTTCTAAAACAGGCATTTTTTTTTCTTTTGTTTGCACAAGCCCATTTCGACACATGGGGTGCAAGCTGGCATTTTTTTTTAAATTCGGCTTTTGCATCTGCCTTCCCAATATGGTTCTGTAGCCAGCTTGTTTTACAGAACAGTCTGTACAAGGCAAAGGTCTCCATGAAACTGACATGTGCACAGAAAGCTATGATTTCTTTTCAAACAGTGATTTTGACGCTTGGTAGCAAAATTAAAGCGCTGTTCTGTGCTGCTGAAATAAAGCTTTTGTGGATTTTTCTCAGATTTGGTTTGACAGGGCCTGTCATTCAGAAGTCATGCTTGCCTGCAGGAGTGCAATGGGGATATGAATGGAGAAACAGACCCTTATTAATAACAGTAGTTTGAGGAAGAACAGATGAAAATAGCGTCAGAGAAGCACAATTTTATAAGTGAAATGATTCCTTTTTCAATGGGGACTTTGGGCTTTCAGCAAAGCAGCACTGCTTTTTCACTCTCTTCTTTTTGTATATGTCAGAACACCCTGGCAAGCTCCCTCAGTGTGTCCCCTAGTTCCATCCTGCCCAACATGTGCTTGGCAAGATGGTGCAGCAATCTTTTTGTCGCTGCAAAACGCAGTTTTCAGGCCATGGAGCACACAGGAGTCAGCACAGCCATTTTGCTGTTTCTGCTGAAATGCAGCTTTGTTATGGATGGGAGGAATTATGTTCAGTGGGTCAATATAGCCCACACAAGAGAAAACAAGAGAACAGTGTGTGAAGCATATGTGGCAAGCGGTGCAAAAATAATTAAACAGCAGATGATTCACTGAACTGTTGAAGCCACGACAGATACTGCAAACAGAGGGGTCTGGCGCCACGTTGGTGCTCATTCGAAGGCCTCCGATCGGTATCCAACTGAAAGGTGGCAAATGTAAAAAGGAATTGTGAAATCCAAGTGGTCCTGCAACAGGTCAAGCCAAACCCTGTGTACATTCGAAAGTCTTCTATAATTGATGCTAACTGAAATTGGTCCGAACCCGGCTGAGGGAGACTAAATGTATTAAGCAGAGTTTCTAATACCGGCTAAGGGGGGTCCTTTGAATCGTGAGTCAGTTTCTTTTGGAGCTCATTGAACAGCTAGTGGGGTCCAGCTCACGGGGTCGGGGTAAAGTCTGGTTAAATGTTCTCAACCGGATAGAAAGGATCTCCCTAAAGTGTAGGCAGCAGATCCTCTGCGCAGAGCATGGCGGCTGGTTATTTTATTTATATATACAGCGCCTTACGCCCAAGGTTAATGGGCAATGGAGACTAGCACAAACCACCGACACCAGAGCAGGGCAAAGCCCCAATAAGGCAGAGTAAAAACAAACCAGGTAGAAATAAGATAAAATACAACGGGCAAATAGCCAAGGGAATAAAAATGATAAAATCAATAAAAACATAAAATTAAATACCAAGTAGCATGTGGAATATAATCAGTAAAACTGAACACGACCTAATTAAGACCACAACTTTATGTGAAAAAAATGCTTTGAGCAGTTTCTTAAATCGCTCAATTGAAACCTCAGACCATAAATAGACAGGGAACCCATTCCAGTGCTCTGAAGCCAAAAAGTCAAAAGACTGTTTAACCGCTCTATCCTATTTAACGAATAGCACAGACCGCAGATTACTATTGCTTGATCTAAGCATACAGTTGTGTTGCTTAACACTCAATATACGTTTCAGATAGGAGGGATTGTTGCCAAAAAGGCATTTATGTGTGATTGCCAGCAGCCTACATTTCAGGCGTTCCCTAACAGGAAGCAAGTGAAAATATTTGCTGGCTGTAGTAATGTGTTCTCACAATTTAAGGTCCACCACTGTACTCTCAGGCTGATGCTGGACCACCTGAAGCCGAGGCACATTACCTTCGGAGGTGACAACCAGCAGGCTCCTAGGATTACCCATCCCAGTGTGGCACTGTTGTCCTCTGAAATAAAAGGCTGGATCTTACCAAGCACTCTAAGCCTGTAGGCCGAGGAAATAAAGTTTACCTGACCTTAAGAGCAGTTCACTGATGACACTGGGTAGGCCTTAAGGAGGGCCATCAGACTCTGGGAATGGCAGGCACAGGGGTTTGTGAAGTGGGGGAAAATACAGAAAAAAGGCGCAACAGAAGCAGACAACAAATAATGCTGTAAAGTAACCAGCTCAAGAAATGTTAAACAGTAAAGATTAAAATAGGAGTAAACTAAACAAATGAATGCAAGAAAAAATACAGAAAGGAGCATGCCTGACTGCAGCAAGGCTTTGGTCATTGAAGTGAGATGTGAGGGGCTAGGTATATTTACAACTAAGTTAAGCCTAACTACTGAAATGTCTTAATGGGTGAACAAGGTTACCTGGCTTTGTGTCCTGTATTCAACCACACTAGGATAAGGATGATGATGTAACTTAAAAACTTACTTTTCTATATTTGTATGTAAATGTAAACCGAATTGTCAGTTACCTTCTCTCTGCTCGTTCTCTCTTTTTTAGCACAACGTCTAAACTCTGCAATCTTTCTTCAAGCTTCTCACATAGCAATTTCTGTAAAGAAGGGGTCAAATAGGTTAGCATTCTGTGCTAAATCTCTAGGCCTCAAAAACCAGCACATTTATGGCAGATACAGAAATAATGTGCACTGCTTATGAATTGCTTTTTATATACTTCCAAAACACTTGATCAAAATGCTTTCCTTAGCCCACTGTTTGCAACTTAATTCAAAGCTAACAGCAGCCCATAACTACCCATTAGTAGCCGGTCAATTTATAAAGTGCATGTTAGCAAGAGAAGAAACGAATAAGAACACAATTAAATGAATGTAATTCGAATATAGTACTACCAAACACTAAATAGGCATAAAATATTGTGCATTCATAAATCAAGTATAGTACCAGACAGCCTGTTTGCCCCCATTGCTAACTTCTCTGTCCTGCCAATCACAATTAAAGGCTGGAAATTGTTAGATGGGTATTTTTGAAACCCTCTTGTGACAGGTTCAGAAGACTAAGTAGTGCAGTATCAAGGGATCAACCAAGCTTGCACAAACTCAATGTTATTGTGACAGAGCAGTATGGCTTTACTCCGAGTAGGAGATGGGCTGGTTTAAAAGAACAATTTTGCTCACACACGAACAGGGGAACAAAAAAATGAGATATTCAGTCTACATATTTTCTGTACAAGGAACCCCCCCCCCCGCCCCAAGTCAAATAGGTACTAGGTTTAAACACAAAGCACACTATACACAAAAACCAGTAAAGAGTAGGTACAACTAACTCATTCCATAATTCAGGAGAAAAGACAGTCACTAACAGGGAAATCCTACACACTTTGTACGTTAAATTGGGAAGACAAAAAAAGGTTGCAACATTTAAGACGAATAGTCATCAATCAGGTACACTATGTAAACAGCAATGGGTCTAATAAGGATGTCAGGTAATGGAATGATGCACGTGTTATTGTAGCCCTACAACATTTTCACACTCCTCCTGCATTAAGCCCTTAACTGCCCTGCTACATTACTTTAACTCGTTTGGCTAGACATCAGTGCCTTTCCTGTTCACCAGAATAGGTTGGCCCCTCAGAATCCACCACCAGTTTTGATTCTGAAAATCCATCTCAACAGCAAAGGTCTCTTGGGGTACATTGTTGTCTTTGCCACAACTGTGGGGTAGAACTCAGACTTACCCGACTTTTCCCAATAATCTCATCCAGTTACTCCCCATGTGGAACTTTTACTGCCTTGGAAAACTATCTAAATGATTAAGGGTACTTACCTGAACACTGGCATTTTCCTGGGACCACCCAAGGAGTTTTCAACCAAAGACTGGTATGTTAGCAAGCATGCCTGATTTTATCCGTATTTTTCGAATTATTACACTCCAGTGTACTGAAAATCCTCTAAATTACACTGGCATAATTGTTGGATATTATTGTGTCCATTTTCTAGGAGTATAGTAAGACCTCATGTTTCGATTACTACAAGTCTGACCTTTATCCTTCTAGGTGCTGCGTTTAGTGGCTGGTGTACATTTGTATACTTTAGGTAACTGTATACTAAGGTCACAGAATTTGAGACTTTTCTGAGTTGCATTTTGGGGACCGATTGTGACTTTAAACATATATATATTTAATTGCATCTAGGGTTCTCTTTCCTTCCCGTCCCTTAGCCTAGTATTGTTCCTAATACCAAGTAGTGGGCTGGGTCGTCACCAGCCATTATGGTTTTATATTTGTTACCTTTAACCCAGGTACTAATGTGTCATAAGGGAGTAGTTTCTTACCTGTAACTCAATTTCTCCAGCATTGCATCTTTCATGAATTCACATGCTGTGAATATTTCCTGTTGTCAGGCTGGGAAACCTTGGTAACTTTAATATAGTGGTTTTCCTATGGAAAATCTTTGGCACCTTTAGTGTCCCATCAATGTCTTTATGGGAGCTTTAGGCAGCACCAATGGGGTGCCCAGTGTATAGTTCCGCCCGCACAGCTTCCCTTCAGATTTCAACCCCGCCAAACAAGGAGGAACCTGAACAGGATTTTTGCCTGACGGGGGAGGCCAGAGGGCACATGTGAATCCATGAAAGATGCCAACGCTGGAGAAATGGAGCTACAGGTAAAAAAATACTCCCTTCTCCAACACTGGATCTTTCATGGATTCACATACTGTGAATAGACTACGTAGCAGTAAGAAGACCTGGCGGTGCGCAACAGGCAAACAGTACCCATACGAGAGGAAACAAACCATAATAGAAAGACATTACTTTTAGGTAATCAATAAAAAATGCATGAGCAAAAAACTCAAACCCAGGAAGCTGCAGGGCTTACCTTACTGGAACAGCCATTGAAGCACAGCACATCCAACTTGCACGTTGATTCAGACAGTGTCTGGTGAATGTGTGCGGGCCTGCCCACGTCGCTGCCTGGCAAATGTCACTGCGCGGAATGCCTGCCCAAAGAGCGGCTGAAGACGCAGTGGATCTCGTAGAGTGAGCCCTGAGTGTCGCCTGCAAAGGCTTGTTGGCTTTGTTGTAGCAGAATTATATCGTAGACTATACCATCAGGAAATGCCCTGCTTCGAAATCTGCTTCCCCCTGTTGAAGGGGCCGAAGGCCACAAAGAGTTGCTTAGATGCCCTGAACGACTTAATCCAGTCCAGTTAGAACTTCAAAGCCCCCTCGACATCCAAGGAATACGCTTTCTCCGCTGGAGTAGAAGCCTTAGGGAAAAACATTGGCAAGGCTATTGTTGAGTTTTTGTGAAAGTCTGACGGAATTTTAGGAATATAATGGGGATTCATAGAAAGGAGAACCTTTTCCTTCATGAAACGCACGTATGGAGGGTCAATGACCAGGGCCTGCAATTCCAAAACCTGCCTGGAAGATGTAATAGCCACCAGAAAAACAACCTCCCAGGTGAGACATTTTATGGCAGCCGTTGCTATGGGCTCAAAACGGCGGTTTCGTGAGAGCTGCGAGCAGCAAATTGAGACTCCAGATCGGGAAAAACAACTTCAGGGGAAACATCCTGAAAAGGCCCTTGAGGAAATGTTTTTATCAATCACTCACTAAACAGAGGCGTAGAGTTGCGCTGCCGCTTGTACCTTGATAGACAACGCCAGACCTCCTTCCCTTCTTCCAGCAGCAGAAGGTAAGTAAGAAGTTGAGGAGGTGAAACCTGCAATGGCTGAAAGCCCGGCTGCTGAGAAAACCAGGCACAGAGAACCTTTTCCACTTACGGTCATATGACATGTTGGTAGATGGCGCCCTTGATGCAGCGAAACTCCTGGGGAATCTTCATCGGAGCGGTCAGGAGCTATGCTGCCAGGTTAAGTGAGCCCGGGATGTGATGCCACACCATCCTGTTCTGTGAAAGAAGATCCGGCGCTGAACCCAGGTGAAGAGGGTCGTCCTTCGCTAGGGGAAGAAGGTCTGAGAACCAGGTCTGCCGGGCCAGAACGGGGCCACCAGGATAATCCTGCATTGCTCTCTGCGAATCATCTGAATGGTCTTCCTGATCAACGCAAAGGGGGGTGGGAAAGGCGTAGGTGAACAGACCCGTCCACAGGAAAGAGAACGTGTCCCACCTTGAGTCCGGATGAGACTGCTTGCGAAGAGACGGCATTGCTTGTTCTCGGGACTGGCAAACAAATCCAGAGAGGGAGTCCCCCACTTTCCAAACATCCTCGCCACCTGGTCTTCCTTCAGCCACCACTTGTGCATTTGAGCAGACTCCCTGCTGAGAGCATCTGCCTTAATGTTTTGAACCCCTGGCAGGTAGAAAGCCAAGAGCAGAACCGTGTTTGCAATGGCCCAGTGCTAGATGGCCTGAGCCTCCTGGGACAGGGGCTGTGAATGCGTGTCCCGTTTGCGCAGATAGAACATAGTCGTGATATTGTCAGTGAGAATCCGAACCACTGAGTCCTGAATGAGGGGAAGAAAAGACTTGAGTGCCCAGTGAACTGCGCTTAGCTCCAGGATGTTGATATGCAAATACACCTCCATGAGGGACCACAGGCCTTTACCTGGAGTTGATCAAGGTGCGCCCCCCCCCATCCAACCTGGGAAGCACCAGTCACGACGTGAACCAAAAATCTGGTTCCCTTAAGATTTTGTCGTAGTGAGTCCACCACTGCAGGGCGTCTGCCAGAGACCGGGAGATGAGCACCCTGTCGGACCAGGAGCTGTGGATCTGTGATCACCTTGAATTGAGAAACTCCTGTACAGGCTGCACGAAGAGACAACAATTTGGGATGACTGGAATGTAGGACGCCATGGTGCCGAGAAGAGACTTTTACAAGCGGACCGTGACGGACGACCAAGGACAACAGCTTTTCTATCCTTTCTTTTGACGGTTTGTCTTCATTGAGCGTTGTGTGGAAATGAGTTCCCTGAAAAAGCAAATCCTTTGAGGGCATCAGACAGGACCTGGCAAAGTTGACTGCAAAGTCCAGACGCTGCAACAAGAGCATAGCTGCGTTGAGAGAGACATCTGTTGACGAGTAGTCCCCCCCAATCCCCTTTACCAACCAGTCATCCAGGTACGGATAAACAGGTTGTCCATTTCTGTGGAGGAAAACCGCCACAGGAGCCAGGCACTTGGTGAAAGTCCTGGGAGCTTACTTGAGGCCAAAGGGAAGAACCCGAAACTGGTAATGCTCGTCGCCGACCATGCACCGTAGAAACTCGAGATACAATAACGCCAGAAATTCCCCCGGCTGGACAGATCAAATGACTTCTTGCAACGTTAGCATCCTGAACTTTTGGCATTTCACCTTCTTGTTGAGCGGCCGCAGGTCCAGAATAGGGTGCCATTTCCCGTTCGGCTATTTGATGACAAACGACCGGGAGTATATTCATCTTCCTTTTTCCGACGCCGGGACCCTCTCGATAGCCCCCTTTTGCAGCATCATAAGTACCTCCTGACTCAAGACCTGTAGGTGCAGCTGATCCCTCTTCACTGGTGGAATAGGGAGTTGCAGACGCATGAACTCCAACGAGTGGCCGCATTGGACTACATCGAGCACCCATCTGTCCGTCGTGATCAAATGCCACTTGTGGAGGTGGTGCCCCACCCCCCTCCCTCCTAGTCAACTGCCGTTGTGGCAGTCATTGTTGAGGCTTGGATTGACGGCCTCGTTGAGAGGAGGAACCACCCCTTTTGCTGGCCTTGATAGTCCCTGCTCCACTGAGTGGACGTGAAGGACTGACGGAAACCCTGGGAGAAATAGGTATTTCTGCCGTACCCCTTGTCGCTGGAAACTCCGAACCTTGTGCTCCCCGAGACCCCACGAAACAGCGAAAGGTTTGAAAAGACCATCTGCCCTGCAGAGTAGTCAGGGACCTCACAGTATCGGAGTCTTCCTTCATGTTCTTCAGTGCGTCGTCAATTTTCTCTCCGAAAAGATGTTCCCCTTCGCACAGCATGTCCACCACCTTGTGCAGAAGCTCTTGCCAGAAATCAGCGAAGCCAGGACTGCCTCCGGAGCACCACACTCTGCCAGGTCGAGTGCAATGTTAATACTATGATTCAACGCCTCTTCCCCCCCCTCGCGAAACCAAAAGCATCGCCTCCTTCTGTTGCTGCTCCAGCAGGTGGTCCAACAGAGGAGCCAATCTGTGCCACATCTTGTGGTCGTACCGTGCCATGATAGCCAACGAGTTGGCCACCTTGACGTCATAGCACCCACCATGAGGACCTTTTTCCCAAAAGCATGCATTTTCAGGGGGAGTCGCACACTTGTGCTGGGAACGAGCCTTCCTACTATCTGCAGCCGAGACAGACTCTGGCGTGGGCAGCAACGGCAAGCACTTGGGAGTCGACTACGGCGCCTTGAATTTCTTCTCCAGGCGGCCGTTGACTGCCTGCTCTGTAAACGAGTGACACATTGTCCGAAGCCATTCCTGCCACACGTGGTCCAAAATGGAGATAGAGAAGACTGCCTTCCACCTCTTCCGCATATGGTCAAACAAAAAACCAATCAGTCTTCTCCTCAGGGAGGAGTTCAAACTCCTGACCGACCTTCGCCATCATGGCATGAAAGGCTCCAATATCATCCTGCGGTGATGGCTGGGCCGGACTACTTGGAGCATCCAGCCCTGGATCAGTATCCCAGGTATCTGCCCGTCGGGGCAACGACGAGACTGTCGAGAGAGTCCTGCGGAACGCTGTGCGGCTCCGACTCCACCAATTGCCCTTCCTCCTGATCCCTTCGAGGCGGGCTGAACGCCATGGCAGACGGCATAGGAGGCCGAATCGTGGAAGACCTGCGATGAGGCTCTCTACTGCGAGGGGGAACCGAAACATCCTAACAAGGAACAGCAGGTAAGGCGAGGAGCACCAGGAGCCTGGCATTCAACTGGCCCAGGAGCCACTGCAACGTGGTAATCACCTGCATCGACAGCAAAGAGTGCGGATTGATCAGCAGCTATTGAGGCGGAACAGCCCGCAGCCCCCATGACGTGGATGGAAGAGAACGCTGCAGGCCCAGAACTAAAAGGATACAGAAACGGATGCCCCTCCTCCTCCGGATCTGTGTCAAACTCGTAGGCAGAGGGCAGCTCATGCTGGGGAATATCCGTCAGGAGAATGGACATAAATCCTGCCCCCTGACTGCCACGCCGTAACCCCAGAAGATGACTGATCGACATCGGCCGCCAGCACCGTGGACTGCCACATCTCCACAGTCGCTATAGCCGCCATTGACGGGATAGTTGACGTAGCTATAGGCAGCCCGGCCAGCGACAGGACCGTCACCAGCAGGATCCTCGACGGGGACACAGAGGGTAAAGCATCGATGGAACCGAGGATAGCATACCAGCCGTTGGTGTTGTTTTAGGCACCAACACCTCTCTAGTCGGAGAAGAAGGCCGCTTGGACGAGGTCTTAGAACAGTGTTTCGAGGACTCATAGCCCGAAGAGGAGTGAAGCCACTCCTTGGAAGACCAAGTTGTCCAATGTTGTCCAATGTTGAGGCCTTGTGTGTCGGTTCCACCGGCTTCCGCGGGCGTGAACCCGAGTCCTTCGGCTTATCCGCCCGTGACACCGACTTGCCTTGAGGGGGGGGGGGCACTACTCGGCACCGGTCGTGCCACCGAAGACTCACCACCTTTCCTTAAATCTATTGCTGGGCCAGCTCCCGTGCGTTGCTTCTTAGGTGTCCACCTCGTCCTCTGGTGCAACAGGGATCTCTTTGCCGCAGGAGTAGACAAGCGCCCCCCCCCACAGGAAGAGCCCACCTCCAAAGCCGGATGGGCCCCCTCATTCAACCAACAAATCAACCTTCGGTTATGGTCCTTGAGTCTTCTGGGAGAACCCCCGACAGATGGTACAGTTATCAATGGAGTGATTAGGGTACAGACAGTACAAGCAGTCCGCGTGGCTGTCCCCCTCACATGTTTGAGGCTGCAGGTCTCACACGGCCGAAATAAAGACTTCTTCGGACCCACAGATGACATGAATGTGCCTACAAGTACTGGAAACAGCGAAGGCTGCATAGAACGAAGAGCAAATGCACTGGAGCAAACAAGGTGATCCCAACAGTTTGGAGATGGTTGAAATCTGAAGGGAAGCCACGGGGGTGGGGTTATATACTGGGCGTCCCATTGGTGCTGCCGAAAGCACCCATAAAGACGTCGATAGGACACTCAAGGTGTCGAAGTTTCATAGGAAAACCACTATATTAAAGGTTAGAGGTTTCCCAGCCTGACAACGGGAAATATTCACAGCATGTGAATCCACAAAAGATCCAATGCCGGAGAATAGATATTGTGTGTGTGTGTGTGTGTGTACCAGCTAGATCTGGTATTCTTGGTTCTCTTGGCTTTGCCTTCTGAGGCAGGTAGGGACCATGCCCATCAACAGCTTCATCATTCACATAGAGGGAACAAGGATTAGCTGTGAAACTCACATTGGATTTCCCACACGTAGACAGGACAGGCTTGGAGCCTTCTAAAGGTTACTGCCACCAACCAGAACTCAACAAACTATGCTAGATGACTTGCATGGGATAGAGCATCTTTGAGATACCAGAACCTCGAGAGGAGGATAATCTCTCAGGAACACGTCAATGAGCAGTGTTCCGGATGAGGTGACCCATTCTGCCTCATCCAGTAAAAAGGTTGGTAAATCAGTCAGGAATAACAAAAAGATAACTCCCCCCCCACCCTTACCAGGAGGTACAGTTAAGGACTTTTGTCCTCATTGCAACCTTGGCTAATAGTGCCACAGGCAAAGTCCAAACACCAACAGGTCCTTCGGGTACCAAGTACCTCAGTGGCCCTTGGGGATCTGTATACATTGAAGTGGGAGTTAGTTTTTCATTGACCTCAATAGGAGTATTACTGGTGTGACCAAAATGGCAGGCTAAGTGGTCTGACACCTCTGCTGCACTGCAACCAGAAGCCATCTGAGCCCTCACTGCCACCATGACAGTCTGAAACCATGCTGTGGAAAGGCTATACACTAACAGATGTCGCATCCTTGACTTTCCTTAAATTATCCCATCAAAGTGTGCTGTACGTGAGGTTTTCAGCCTGCACCAGCAAATGGAGTTAGAGTACGATCAGATCAAAGAGAAATATGGACATGCAACTCCCTGGAATGGCTGGTGGTGGCAGAAGCAATAGGGGCCACTGTGGTCTAGAAGTGCATGTATGCAGTAGAAGCTTGGTAGTGGGATGTTCCCAACTATACAGTGTATAGTAATGAGGTTGTGCTGGTTGGTCTGCGACAGCCAGTTGTGCTTGGGAGGGGACTTGGGGTTCAAGCCCATCTCCCCAGGGGCTAAGCCAACCACCACGGCTGCAGACTCACTGTTAATAAAGGACAGAGAGGGGCTGCTTCCACAACTAAGCATGTGGGATGGAGAGATCCTAAGGCAAAGGAAAGTATGAAGGAGGCAGCGTCCTTGAAACTGAGTTCATGGGACTTCACTGAAGTCGACTGTCAAAGAAATCCTCCAACACCCAGCTCCCCGTGGTCACTTGTCTCCCAATGCCTGTCAAAAGTATATAGAATAGTTGCAAGTGAAATGCACTGCAACCCTGAAATATTGGATGGTGCTTTTAACCAAAGAAAGTTGAGTCTAGATACTCAAGGAGGAGAAAGAAAACAGTGTTACTTTCACTCGAGAGGCAACACAAATGGGGCATTGAGCAGTGTCCCATGCATGAAATACAAAATGACATGCTTCATTGGAAAGCAGTACTGGTGGAAGAGCTCAAGAAAACACAATATTCAGATTACAGTGCTATGATGAGCCTGCTAATACCAGCTCCAACAACAGTCATTGAAACATCCTCAACACTGAAAAATGCTAATCCACATATTCAGTAATGCTCTTAAACATGACCTGAGAGCAGAACATAAGCTGTGATTCAGCAAGCTTCTGAATACAGGGCTTTCCAGACCAATCCCTCCCCTCGATAGGTTTTGCTGTTTGCCACTTAGGATGACATCATAGCTGATGTATATGGAAGTATAAAGCCTTTGTGTAATCAAAATTTAGATGCGAGCGAGTTGCATTTCGTATGGTCACCAGATTTCCCTACTTTATTTGAGCTGACAATAAAGTAGCACTTTGCCATATTCTTCGAGTCTGTCTGGTTATTTGGGTCTGAGGTCATTTACTATGGTAATTCCATTCTGCACATGAGATACGCTCCAAGGTGCTACTGCACATTTTGGTAGTGGTGCAGATGGTTCAAGATACAGCTACCCAAGCCCTGAGCTAGACTAGCGACGACTTTCTCCATTACGACTTTTGCCCCTTTCAAGAAATTCCTGTCCGGTCCCTGCAGGTGCCCTGCGGACTGAAGGCGAACTGGTCCATTGGGGAAGAGTTGATGCCTAGTGTTAGGCAGAATCTTGTGCAGTTCCCTTGGGGAACACTGCAAACAGATTAAGACTACAGGAGTAAGCAGTAAACACAATTGGTAGCAGTCTGCACCACCCAGATTTACCTGGTAGCTGTGGCTGATCAGTCAGACCTCAGAGATGGGCAATCTGCAGAGTATACACAACAGGGCCAAAACACAGTAGAGCAAACAAACACTGACCAGAGCTTTGTGTACAAAGTATATGACAATGCATTACTTACCGTAAAAGCATTTCTGATGGTTGTATCTGCTTAGATTCACATGCTGTGCATAGGTCTGACATCCAGTGGTCACTGCGGAGTATTGCATTTTGTTTTTCGTAGTCGAAAAAGGGGTCGTCGACAAGGCGTGTCTGTAACACTATCCCTATAGTGACGTGCGTTGTACCCACAATCCCTCACGCGTCGAGGTCCCTCTGTTTGTATTTTTCTGCCCTGAGGGAGCCTTCTAGACGTGAGTACAGAAAAGAGAGAAATATAGAAAAGGATGTCTATGTTCCTTCCATCCGAGCGGGGAGGAAGGGTGGGCGCATGTGAATCTAAGCAGATACAACCATCAGAAATGCTTTTACGGTAAGTAATGCATTGTCTTCTGATGTTTGTTAATCTGCTTAGAATCACATGCTGTGCATAGACTAGCGAGCAGTACCCGGAGTTGGCGGTGGGTTATGAGAAGGAACAGTAGAGAAAAGATGTCTTAATACTGCCTGTCCCACCTGGGAGTCAGATCTAGAGTGTGCATCTAGACAGTAGTGTTTTGTAAAGGTGTGCACAGAACTCCAGGTAGCCGCTTTGCAGATGGACTCAAGGGGAACATTTGCAATCAACGCTATGGAAGCCCCAGTGCCTCGAGTGGAATGTGCTCTTGGCTTGAAGGTTAGTTCTCTCTTAGCAAGAGTGTAAGAGAGTGATGCATTGAACAATCCATCTAGATATAGTGGACTTTGAAACTGCATCTCCTTCTCTTCCTGCTGCCACAGAGACAAAGAACTGATTAGTCTTTCTCAGTGGTCTGGTTCTTTCCGTGTAGAACATGACAGCTCTGCGTACATCTAGTGTATGCAGACTTTTTTCTCCCAAGCTGGAAGGGTTTTGAAAGAACGTTGGTAGTTCTATTGACTGGTTTACATGAAATTTCGAGATGAATTTTGGTGCAAACCTTGGGTGTGTGCGTAGAACCACCTTATCCTTGTGAACTGTTACGAAGGGGTCTAGTACAGAAAGAGCCTGTAGTTCACTTACTCTCCTAATGGAGGTGATAGCTATTAGGAAAGCAGTTTTAAGAGTGAGGTATTTAAGAGTTGCCTTGTGCATGGGTTCGAAAGGAGGGCCCAGGAGTCTAGAAAGTACCACATTTAAGTCCCATCCGGGAGCTGGGTTAGCTATCGGAGGGTGTATTCTCTTTACCCCCTCCATGAAGGCCTTGATAACTGGTATCTTCCACCACGACACTAAGTTGGGAAGTGGTGTATGCAGAAAGTGCCGCTAGGTGGACTTTAATGGAATTGAACACTAGACCTGAATCCAGTAAATGGGTCAAGTACAGAACAGTGTTAGTGAGAGAGCAGTCAACCGGGTTGATGCTCTTACCTCTACACCAGATGACAAATCTTTTCCACTTGCTAGAATAGCAGTGGCGAGTATTAGGTTTTCTGGCTTCCCTGAGGATGTCCATACATCTCTGCGGGAGTTGTAAATGTCCAAATTCTATGATCTCAGGAGCCAGGCTGCTAAGTTCATGGTCTGAGGGCATGGATGCAGTGTCCTGCCCTTGTCCTGTGACAGCATGTTGTACGGGCAGGGAAGTTTCACTGGGGGAGATAGGGACATCTCCATCAAGTGAGCGAACCATGGCTGCCGGGCCCACATTGGGCCACTAGTATCATGGTAACCTGCTCCTGGTGCATCTTGTGCACCACTTTGTTGAGAAGGGGAGTCGGGGGAAAGGCGTAAACAAATTTCCCTGACCATTGAATCGACAGACCGTTCCCCTTGGACTGGTTCTGGGGGTACCTGGAGGCGTAACTTTGGCATTGTGAGTTCTCCAGAGTTGCGAACAGGTCTATTTCCGGGAATCCCCATTGCGTGAAGATGTCTAAGACGATGCCTTTGTGCAATTGCCATTCATACTCTTCGGGCAGGGGGGAAGTCTCTGCTGAGTTTGTCTGCTAGCAGATTGAGTTCCCCTGGTACATGTTGTGATAGTAGGAACATGTTGCGTTTGAGAGCCCACTTCCATATATTCTGGGACAGCTTGGACAGTCCTGGAGAGTGATTGCCCCCTTGCTTGTTGAGGTAGTACATGACTGTGGTGCTGTCTGTGAGGACCATCACTGTCTTTCCTTGTAGGTGTTCCTGAAAGGCTTTGAACACCGCTAGTAGTTCCAGCAGGTTTATATGCTTGGATGCTAAGCTCGGAGTCCACGCTCCGTGAGCAGTCTGATGGGATAGGTGAGCCCCCCATCCTGTAAGGGATGCGTCTGTGGTTAGAGTGGCTTCCACTGCGGGTGTGGCAAAAGTTTTCCCTAATAACAGGTTTTCTTTTGTCCACCACCGTAGCGAGAGAACCAAGGCCTGCGAGACCACCACTAGATCGTCCCATTGTCCGCTGGCCTGACACCACTGGCTGTAGAGCCACTCTTGCATTGGGCGCAGGCGCTCGTGAGATACCAAATTAATACATGACGCCATCATCCCTAGCAAGCGCATTGCTTTGCGTACCGTCACCTCTCGACCTGCCACATAATGGGGGATCTGAAACAGCATGTTTTGGACCCTCTCGTTGGAGGGGAAGACAAGGCCGTCCTTTGTTCGAATTAGAGCCTCTAGGAATTGTTTGATTTGGCTGGGGTCTAAGCTGGACTTCTTTTCGTTGATGGAGAAGCCCAGTTGGAACAAAAGGTCTACAGTCTTTTGGGTATTGGAGAAGCATGTTTCGTAAGAATCCCCTGTTATGAGCCAGTCGTCGAGGTAAGGGTATACCGGGATGGATAACCTGCGCAGGTGGGCCGCTGCCACTGCCAGTACTTTTGTGAATACCCTTGGTGCAGATGCTATCCCGAAGGGTAGTACTTTGAACTGGTAGTGTTTGTTCTCTATCTTGAACCCGAGGTATTTTCTGTGCGCTGGCAACATTAAAATATGAAAGTATGCATCTTTCATGTCTAGTGTTGTCATGTAATCCCCTTGTGATAACAGTGGGATTACTTCCTGCAAGGTCACCATACGAAACTTTTGGGGTTTCACAAACTTGTTCGCTGGGCGCAGATCTAATACAGGGCGCATGGTTAAGTCCTTTTTGGGTACAAGGAAGTACACTGAATAAATACCTTCTGTTACCTGAGATAGGGGGACAGCCTCTATAGCTTCTTTTTTCAGTAGCTCTTCTACTTCTTGAAGAAGAGTGGTGAGGTGTTCCGGTGTCATGCGTCGGTTCCGTGGGGGTCTGTACTTCGGGGAACCGTTGAATTCGATGCAGTATCCGTGGGCTATGGTGGATAATACCCAGCGGTCTGACGATATTCCCTCCCATGCTGAAAGGAATGATGTTAGCCGGCCCCCGACCGGTGATGCATGGGAGGTGACCCGAATCTTCGGGCCATTTGTTGGTATTGGGCGTGGAACCTTTGGGGCTGGAGCCGCGACCTCTTCCTTTGCCACGGCGTTGGCCTCTTTGACTGAACTGGGTGTTGTTACCCTGGTTAGAGGGCCAGTTGGTAGCAGAGTAAAATTGCTGTTGGTTTTGCTGCTGGCGTCGGCCACGAAAGGAGCGTCTATTGCCATAGCCGCGTCTGTTAGGGGGCCTAGAAATTTGGTCAAGAGTCTTGATGGTATCAAACTCTTTCTTCGCATGTTCTAGGGCCTCATCAACTGCTTTCCCAAACAGATGTGTTTGTTCTATGGGCTTATTTATCAGGGAAGCCTGGGTTTCCGGCTTAAATCCCGAATTGCGCAGCCAGACATGGCGTTTGAGAAGTATTCCCTGAACCAGGGAACGGCCAGCCGTCACTGCGGCATCTAAGGAGTTCTTTACGATGCCCTGGTTTACAAGAGTTCCCTCTGAGATTATAGCTAACAGGCGTGAACGCAGGGGTTCTGGTGCGTCCTCTGCTTCGCTGCGCAGCTTGCTCCACTGTGCATCTGCGTAGCTAGCTAGTAGGGAATTGTTATTTGCAATCCTAGTTGAGAAGGTGGCGGAGGTCGCGATTCTCTTCCCAAGTGCATAGAGCTTCTTGACCTCTTTGTCAGGTGGTGCCTCACTAGTGGATAGTGGTACCCCCGCTCTTTTTCTTGTATTAGTAACTACGAGGGAGTCCGGAATAGAATGTCCTCTGATGTACAAAGGGTCAGAGGACGAAGGGCTGAAGAGCTTTTCTATCCGAGGGTTGACCCCTCTGACTAAGGCAGGATTGGAAAGGGAAGGAGTTATTCATCTCTTTATAGAAGCAAGGAGCGGAATAGACTGACTAACAGGGGCTTTCTCTTTAATAACTTTCTCTACAAAGTCTATGTCAGGAAGAGTCTCCCCTGTGTCTATTTCAAAATGCGCTGCTGCCTTGCGCAATAGTGCATTAAGTGAAGGTTGGTCATCTATGGGAGAGGTTTTTCCAATAGGTTAATCCTTGGGAGGAGAAGGGTGAAAGATATCAGGGTCTGAGTGCACTGATGGGGATTGCCAAGGCTGCACTGATGGGGATTGCCAGGGCTGCGAGGTAGCTGTATCTTCTTCAAAAGCTCCTGCACTAGTTTAAGGATCTTCTTCAAACCCCTCTTCCTCATGTTCTTCCTCTCCACCCAAACACTCCTCATCTTCATGGAGGTATTGCTCCTCTTCAGTGAGGTCATATACGTCTGTAGAAGGGGGAACAGCCTAGGAATCTTGACCCTAGGGTCATCCTGGGGCCATTCTCTTGGTCTTTTGGGTGTGGGTGGGTTTTGGCTTCCCAAAAACCTTTCCATTTTCTCCATACAAGAATGGAGTCTTTCCAGGGTCTCATGGGGCACCCCTGAATAGTCTAGAGGGGGGAATTCAGTGTTTTCACCTTCAAAACGCTTAGAACGCTCCCACAACGTCGAAGAAAGGTTTCCGTCGCCCTCTGAAAAGCCCTCCGGTAGTTCAGAAGTGCCCTTAGATGAAGGGGGCAGTTCCTGGCTACTCTTGTGCTTTTTCGGCGTTTCCATAGCTTTTTGTGCGGTATTCGACGTTTGTTTCGTCGTCCGCTTACGTTTGTCTTCGGAAACAATTCTCGCCAGGCTCTCGACAACGAGTTTGTCAGTAGAGGGCTCTGGTGTCGACGTTGCCTGCGTTACGCGTTGTTCCTCGACGGCCGCTCTATGGAGCGTTACGGCGGATGATTTTGAGGTAGCGCCCGTGTTTGAAGAAAGCCCAATCGCTGGTCGCGGCTGCGTTTGCGGGAGGGGCTTGAGACCCTTACGGTCTGAGGTAGACGCCGGAGTGCCCTGCGTCCCCTTCGGCGCTGATGGATCCTTCGTCTTCGACGAAGAAGAGCCGTGGGTTGTGTGCTTAGGCCTATGGGGTCTGTGTGCGTCCTTGTCACCGGGGTCTTCATCCCCATAAGCATGGCGTGAGCCGAGCCCGTCGGGGCCGGGGACGGACGTCGAGGAGCGCAAGCGCTCCTTCTGGGGGTTAATGACTTCCGTAACGGACGTCGAGTTATCACCCTCCTCGTCACTTTCTGTAACAGCGGCGGCGGGTGAGGAACCTGACTTCGACATAGCGTAGTCCGCCCACCTCTTAACTTTTCGTTCTTTAAGAGTTCTTGGTTTCAAGAGCTTGCAGGCCGCGCAGCTGTCCTCCTTATGATCGAGGGGCAAGCAACGATTACAGAGCTTGTGTTTGTCCTTCCAAGTGTATTTGCCCTTACAGCGTGGGCAAAACTTAAAAGGTGTCCTCTCCATAGCAGAGGCAATAATAACTGGTGATAACAACCCCAAGGGAAAGATAGGTGAGAAAGAAAGACATTCTCAAAGAGAAGATAAAAGTTTGAACCCCCACTCTCCCTACTGTATATGTTGGCCGGCGAGGCCAGGCCACGTGTTCGGCAGTGCCGAAGGATCTCCTCCGTCTCTTCCCCTCCGTCGAAAACTTGCTCGGCGGAGAATCAGCTTCACAGCTAACGTCGAGGGGAGGGATCTTTAACAATATAATAAGTATAATTAAGGACCGAGGTCCGTAGTAAGTATTTGCAATCAATGAAAAGTAATTTTAAAAAACAATGTATACACACCTCCCTTAGTAACTATCAGACAAGCCAGGGTTAAAGCACAACTATTTGTTAAGACAGAAGTGAGCGCTTAACCTAGATGGCACTCCAATAGTTTAGGTTAAAAAGGCAGAGAAAAGGCAAAGCATAAAATAAAACAGTTCCCAACACTTTCAAGAGTTCAGAGCAAGGGGAGAAAGGCAGGTTATACTGTAGAGCCAAAGTTCATAGGCCAGGCCCACTTTAAATAGAGCAAAGCGAAATGTGCCCAGGATCACACGGTTTAAAGTGCACTGAAAGTCTTTGCAGAGTGTTCACAAGAGGTTGGGGTGATTCAAAAGATAGTTAGAAGGCCTGGAGCCAACCCAGTTTAAAAGCCACGGGCCAAGGATTTAAGGGTCACCTTTAGCAATCTATAGAAAGGGAGGCCAGGTAGGACACAGTACCTTAAAGGGGAAGGAAGCTCCAGCGGGGGCAGTTGTTCCTGGCAGTGGTTTAAGTTCGTGGTTCCGACCAGGGGAAGAGAAGATCTCGTCGAGGAGGAACCATGGAGTCGTTGCACTGCACAGGGATGGAAACAGCCGCGTAGTTCCCGATTAAAAGGTGTGGTCCTTTTATTTGCGTTCAAAAGTGGCGAGTTTGGCTATCTGGCCGCCGGGGTGCTTGGCACGGGCGATTCGACCAAGGGCCATCTTTGGAAGGCGAAAAGGGTGAACTGGCTGGTCCCACCAGCTCAGAGGAAGAAGACTCGTCCAGCAGAAGATCTTCTCTTGTCGTCGGGAAAGTGGTGAGGTAACTGCAGCAGGGCTTCACCGGTGGTGTCGTCGTTGCAGATGGCTCAGCTTCGTCCCTCTTCAGATTCTTAGGTCCTGTGGCGACTTCTGACGTTCCAGTCCCAAAGGCCCTGCTTTTATGCAGAAAACCCCCCCATTTGTCAGCCTAGCGGTCAATCACACATGCTAAGTGGTGAGCCGGGCGGCTCACCACTGGGCCAATCAGAGTAGAGTGTGACTTGGGTTGCTAAGGCAACGCAGTCCAGGGTGCCAATTCCCCCCTCCACCCTTCCTGTGGAACCCAGACAGTGTGTAACCATTTGGAGGGCTTCTGTGGAGAAGCCTGCCAAAATAGTGGAACAAAGGGCTTGACCTTGGTCAGTTACAGAGACGGACACAACCGCAATTTTAAAATTGAGTTCTGGCAAAAAGACCCAACCGGGGATTTAATATTAAATAAATAAACCGGCGGTACCTTTAACGTTGCACCAAAAAGTGGTGCGTTAAAAATGATTGGTAAAATCCCATAGAGAATATTCCGGTGGAATATTTCGCGTGGTAACCACTGCCACCAGCCAGAAGCTCGACAAGGGGGGACTGGACAGTGCCCCCTTGAAAACAGACCCAGGAGCAATCGAATTACCCCTTACCAGTACTTCCACAATATGGTGGTTTGTACTGGTTCTCTTCACAATTTTGGACTAGTAAAGCCAATGGTGACTTTACATGCCCTGGGAGACAGTAGTCAGTCCCAGGGTATGGAGTCTATGTTTGGGGGTCACTGTGACACCCCTGTGATACTGCACTGAGGGTGCTGTGTACCACACATACAGAAAAACAGATGATACCCTAGGGAGTAAAAAGGAACACCATAGCCCATAAGCAGATAAGTCAAAGACATCCCTCAAATCATGCTTAAGAGTGGGAGTAAAAGAGTCTCACTCTTAGCAGGAGAGAAAAACAAACCCCAAAAATCCAGCAAAGCTGCTGGGGGGCTCACTAGGTTTGGGAAATTAGCCTTTTAAGAGAATTCTCCCTAACACTGAGGTCTCTAGCTGAGCCACGGATGTAAGCAAAGCATTGAAGTGGCAAATAAAGGGAAGGGGCTATAGCCTAAGTGTACATATATGGTAACAGGGTTTGTGTTTAGAGATCGAAGAGAGTACCAAAGAATATGCATTAAACTCCAAGTAGAGTATATGATGGGGATTCCTGAAGCAAGTGCCAATTAAGAAGAATGCATATTACACTCCAAAATGCAATAGTAAGATGAGACATTTACTACGGGAAAATAAAGAAAGGTGATCACAGAAAAAGAAAAGTTCACATTTATTTGGGGTTATAAATACAACAGTGTAAAACTTGTATTGTGTATAAGCTAAGAAATTATAGTGACAAAATGAGCTAATTATCAGGCCTTAAAATCAAGCGATTGAGGTCAGAGAAGGATAAAAGCTGAGAAAAAAAAGTAAAGTAAAATAAAGGTTCTTGCAATGGCATTATTAAAACAGGCCAGCAAGTGTCGATGGAACTATAAACGAAGAAATAAACGATATCTAAGAAATCTTAAAAGTTGTTGAAAGGATTGGTCTTTTGTGGTAAAGGGCAGCAATTTATTTATTTCACTTATAGAGTGTGCATACAACCCTAGGGCATCCTAGTCAAACAGCAGGGTTTTGAGGGCTTTGCGGAAAACCCAGCGATGTAAGAAAAGCTTTAGCCACCCGCTGTGGCTCAATTAACTTTAGGTAGGAGAAGGTGGTGGGCATAGGGTGTCCTGATGGGTCTGGAGGATTGGGTTTTCGATATTTTCTGTGAGAGCTAAGGCGGGCCGTATTTGAGAGGCATTTGTGAGGGATAGGGTTTAAAGAATTATGCGTTCTCTGATTGGTAGCCAGTGAGCGGCTCCTCTGGCTGTAGTGATGTGTTCTTTTTTAGGAATGTTAAGGGCTGCTCGAATTGCGTTTTGTATAACTTGCAGTTTCTGCATGAGGTGCCTGCGAAGAGAACGTCTCAACAGTCTTACCTTTAACCAATGACAGCTCGGGCGAAAGTCGGGCAGCTGTCCGTCAGGAAAGGTCAAGATGAGTTTAGAAGTTTGGTGGCATAAGCTGCTGAGGGGGCGATAGCACTCACTTGGCGCATCATGGAGAGGGTAGCGTTGAGGTAGACTCCTAAGGTCTTTACTGATGGGGACACGTGGATAGGGATGTTGCCCCTCTGGAAGGATGAGTATGGTTTATTCAGTTTTTTAGCACTGCTGGGGGACCGACAAGCAGGATTTCGGTCTTATCTGTATTGAGGTACAGTCCCCGATCTCATCCAACAATTTTTTTTAGGTCCAGTAAGGCAGATTCTGTGCTGAGGCCTGGGTGAAAAACCTTATTCCTAGGATGTGGTTGGCTTCAAGGAAGTGCTGGACTTGCAGATAGGCTGCACAATCTAGTATTTTCAGTAGGAATGCAACTGTTGTAATGGGCCTATATAGTTAGTTGGGGTTGTACCCATGCTTCTTTTAGGCTTGCAGGCACTATGCTTGTGGCGAAGGTGGTGTTTCTGAAGGTGGTGAGGAAGAGTGCTAGAATTTGAGCAGTCCTTAATGAGAGAAGCGAGACAAACGTCTCCTTTGCACATAGAGGGTTTTAGACTTTTGATGATGGCTACAGCTTCAGACGTTGATTGATTGCTTTAAAATGAAACTGGGGAATCAAACTGTTCAGGTAGTCTGCGGTGGTAATCAGTGTAGATGTAGTAGGGGGAGTGTGGTGGAGGCCTTGATTACTAAGGCGTTTTTTGTTCAGTGTGTCGATTTTGTTGAGCATAGCATTTTGGATGTTGGTGCACCGGGATTCATCCTTGTCCTTGGGGGGGGGGGGGAGGGAGGAGGGAGGAGGGAAATCAGGGGCTGGACGCATGGGGATTCGAGTCCCTAAAGAAAGTTAGTGAAGATTTTTCTGGAATCTGATTTGGCATTAGAGATTCTAGCGTTAAAGGATTAGGATTTAGCCGCAATGATCGCAGTTTTGTAGACTTTGGATGTACTCCTCTCCAAGCGTGTCCAATTTTTTTTTTTGCCAAGCAAGTTCTGCTTGTGGTTTGTTACGTAGTTCTAGGGGGTCAGGGTGAAGCAAGAGTTGGAATGTTTGACAGGTTCGGCTTTGCAAGGAGCTAGAGGGGCAATGGTGTTGAATGCAATTGATAATGTGGTGGCATAGATGTCTGCTAGCATGATTGGGTCATTTGAGAATGGGGGCTTACAGTTGGGTGTGTCCAGCCAAGGCAGGATATGTTCTTTTGTGCGCTTGCATGACCTGCGTGTGAGTGCAGGTGGTAGTGATAATGCAGTAGGCTTAGGTTTCTTTTGGTGAGGTATGAAGAAGTCGATAATGTGGCGGTTGGACCAGGGACATGGGGTGCTGGCTGTGATTGAGACCTGGCAGTTAAGGTTGCCGATCCAGTCTACAGTGTGGACCATTGTGTGGGTTGGTTTCTCGATACGGGCCTAAAGCGTAAGGTTTCGAGAGCGTTTGCAAGTGAGGTGGCATGAAGGTCTTCTGGGTCATTCAGACCCAAGTGGAGGTCTCCCATGAGGATGATTTTGGAGGAGGCTTTGATATTATCTGTCAGGATTTGTAGGAGTTTCTCTTCAAAATTGGGCCTGGAGGGCATTAGATGGAGATAGTGCAGGTTGGTGTGGGGGATATCTTCAAGGAGAAAAATGATTCATGGTGCTTGGCCAAATCTATTTTTGTATGGGGCGATTTAATAACCCAGTAAGTATTCGCAGTTGAAACAGACTTATCATGTAGGACACTCCTCTTTTACATTTATGCAGGACATTAACAGGATACCCACCTAAAATAAGGCAGCATCATGTGAAGTGGGTTAAGGGCCCGACTAATAAAACTCACGCAGTGACCCCAAGAAGGCTTGTTGTCAAAAACAGTATTGCAACATATGACAACATATTTGTATGCTACATACACAGGGAAGAAACTAGAAAAAAGAATTATGGAAGATGTATCAAAACGAGAACGAAGACCAGCCTGAGAAGGTTTAAGTAACTTATATGTAACTATTGTTCACCAGCATGGGTCTGGCATGGATAAACATGCTCATGAATATTCACCTCTGCAAAACAAAAAAAACAGTTACACCGTAAAACTATTTCTCCCGTAAACCAAATCGCTGCACTCTGGGTCATACTGCCCCCGTCCAGTGACAGTCCTCTCCCTAAGCTCCACCCCTGGTGGCCATCTTCAGATTGGTAAGCACGTAAGTGGCAATATGAACCAAGAAGATCCACAGAGGGGAAAACAGGAAGGTTTGCATGTGAATCCATGCCAGACCCACCGTGGAGAACAATAGTTACAGGTAAGTAACTTAAACCTTCTCCAGCATGGGGTCTGGCATGGATTCACATGTTCCTGAATAACAAATAGCAGTACACATACACAACCACGGGAGGTGTCAAGGCTCAACATCAGTAATAAACACCTCTGGAACAGACTCGCCTCAAACAAACAGATTGCGTAGCACCGCTTGGCTGACTCAGAACTCCTCCCTGGAATCCCTGTTGACGCAGTAAAACCTTGTGAAGTTGTGCATGGACCTCCACGTAGCAACCCTGCAGATGTCGAGCAGGGCCACACCAGAGTGAAGTGCAGCAGTAGCTGTGTTGGCTCTGATGGAGTGGGCCCTCGGTCGGCCTGGCAGCAGACTGCTAACAAGTCGATGACAGTGCATGATGCCGCCTGAGAGCCACCTGAAGATGGAAGCCTTAGACAAGGCCTTTCCTTTATTTACAGGTCCAAAGTTGACGAACAACTGAGAAGTCATCCGAAAATTCTTCGTATCTGCCACGTAGAACTTCAAGGCACGAACAACGTGCAGCAAATGCAAGGCACTTTCCACTGGCGACAACGGATTCGGAAAGACCGGTAACACCACAGGTTAATTGAGGTGGAATTCCGACTGTGCCTTTGCCATAAAAGGTGGGGTGTGTATGCAGTACCACCCTTCTAGCGTGGAAAGACAAGTAAGGCTGCTTGCAAGACAGGGCCTTAATCTCCTCGACCCGCCTGGCCGAGGTGATAGCACAGAGGAAAGCAGTCTTCAAAAATGGAAACTTGAGCCGGGCCTGATGTATAGGTTTGAAGGGCGCTCCCAGGAGCTTAGTTAGCACAACATTGAGCTCCCAAGCCGGGGCAGGAGCCTTCACCGGCGGGAAAGTCCTTAAGTGCCCCTTGAGGAACTCCTTGACAAGCCTGTGAGACCACAGCAAAGGTCTGCCCAGGAGCTTGGTGTACTTTGATATGGAGGCCAGATGCACCTTAGAGGCGTGAGCCAGTCCCGCTTTGGCCAAAGAAAGCAAGTATGGTAGAAGTTGCGGGGCCGTGACACGCAGAGGGGCAATCTTGTGGCCCCCGTCACCACATGGAGAAGTGTTTTTCACATATGTCCGTTCAACGTTGACGAGGCTCTGGCCGTGGCCAGGATGTCCTTACATTCTGCAAGTAATGCATAACCTCCAGACTCCAGGTGTGCAGGGGCCATGCCCTCAGGTTCACAGACCGAGTCGTGATGCAGAATGCCCCCCCTTCACTGGCAAGGTGGTCGGGGGACAGCGGCAGCTTGATGGACAGAGCCACTGACGGCAGTAGTAAGTCGGGATACCAGATTTGCCTCGGCCACACCAGGGCAACGAGTATTATCCTGCAGTGGCAGTGTGAGTGTGTTGATCACACGCAAGGGAGAAACTGAGGGAAAGCGTACAGGAACCATCCCTCCCACGGAAACAAGCACACGTACCTCATGCTCCTCAGTTCAGGGAACCTGCTGGCGAAACTTTGACACTTGATGTTTGCCGCCGCCACAAAGAGATCGATCTGGTCCTGGACTTCCACCTGGATTTGGCGCAGTTCCTACTTGTCGGAAAAACGCAGTTCCCTGCTGAGCAAATCCATGATTGTGATATTGACTCCCGCTAGGTGAAACGGGATGAGGAACATGCCTTGACAAATGGCCTAGCACCAGAGGTCCTGGGCCTCTTTGGAAAGCACCGGTGAGCAGGTTCCCCACCCCCTGTTTCCGGATATAGAACATGGTGGTGGTGTTGTCTGAAGATCCTCACCATCTTGCCCTTCAACGATAGGAGAAAATTCTTTAGGGCGCAGAATACGGGCCGAAGTTCCAGGACGTTGATGTGGCGGTGCTTCTCCGCTGCTCGCCAGATGCCTCTAGCTTGCACCTGTCCGGTGTGAGCTTCCAATTTCTCTAGAGAGGCCTCTGTAGTGACCATCTCCTGGTAAAGGGGAACCTAAAACGGATCTCCCTGGACCAGATGTTGCTGTACGTGCCACCACTGTACTGCCCGACAGAATTCCTCGTTGAGCGAGAACTTATACGCAAAGTTCTGACACATGCATCCAATTCACAGCCAGGAACTCCTGGAGAGGTCTCATGAGAAGTCTGCAGAGACGAAGGAGTCTGATGTAGGAGGACATCATGGCCAGCAGCGACATGGACAGTTCCGTCACCGTCTGAACAGACACCAACTGCTGTACTTGTCTAGTATGTCTCTCACCCTATCCTCCAAAGGTGACGTCAAATACTTCACTGTGTTGAGTCAGGCACATAGAAACAGCTTGTCCTGAGATGGCTCCAAGCAAGACTTTGGATAATTTATGTAGAACCCCAACTCCGCCACCAGACGTATAGTTTACATTGCGAGTTGGTCTGCTAGAGTGTGTGAGCGGGAGTGCATCAGCCAGTCGTCCCGGTAGGGGTATACATGAATTCCTTGTAGACGAAGAGGGGCTGCCACCTAGCCAAGCACTTCGCAAAAACCCTCAGGGCCAATTTCAGGCCGAATGGCAGAGCCATGAACTCGTAATGCAGACTTTGAACTACGAATCGTAGGAACTTCTTGTGAAAGGAAGAAGTAGGCGTCCTCCAGATCCAATGAGGTAAGAAAATCTCCTTGCTCCAGCTGGCTGGGCACGTGCTGCAACGTGACCATCCAGAACTTTTGGGACCTCAAGTACTTGTTGAGACGGTGATCCAGGATCGGCCTCGGAACACACAACACCTCTCCTCCGCCCCTGCCACGTTTTCTTTCGAACCAGAAAGTATCTGGAGTATACTCTGGAGCCCATGAGATGCTGGGGGACGGGTTCTATTGCCCCCTTCCGTAACATGGGCCGCACCCACCTCTTGCAGAAGCTGTAGTCTTTGTTGTTATCGTCACTGAATCAGAGGAATGCAGGGACAACTGCGTTGGAACTCCAAGATGTGCCCCTGTCTGAGAGCATCCAGCACCCATCTGTTCGCGGTGACTTTCCCACATGCTGACAAATTTCACAAGCCAGTCTTCCACGGCCGGTTCAGGCTTGCCTGGGGATCGGAGTACACTGTCCACTGTCCTCCGTTGCCTTGAGTGTGACTCCTGTACGCTTCCTGAGAGGATGAGCGTGGAGGCTGTCGGTAAATGGAACCCTTGGAGGATCTTCCTGGTTTTCCTCTGGAAGAGCTAAAGGATGACGGCTATCGCTGCTGCAATGTTCCCAGGGAGCATGCCATCTCTGTGTCAGTCTTTATCACACGTAAAGATTCGTCTGCTGCCTTTAGGAAGAGGTTGTCCCAGTCGAACGGCATATCTAGCACCTTATTTTGGATGTCCTAGCGGACGTTTGTTGCCTTACACCAAGCTTGACGACGCAGCTAAACCCTGTTCCCCATTTGGCGGAAGCCCATGTCCACTGCCACCATGATGGCATGATCCGAGGCCACCTCCCCTTCTTGAAAGAGCGCTAGTGCCTCAACCTTCTTGTCTTTGGGCAGGAAGTCCAGAATAGGACCCAACTTGAACCAATGTTTTCATATCAGGACAAAATAGCTAGGGGGGAAACTGCCTTGATGGTAGAGGCTGATGTATAAATTGCATCCAGCTTCTTCCCCCACCTGGTCCAAAGGTACCATGGCTGCAGACGATGGTGACAAGCGCTTCCTAGCTGCGGACGAGACCACCAAATCACGCGAGGGCAAAGACTGTAAGCGCCTGAGAGCTGAATATGGAACCCTGTACTTTTTCCTCCAACCTATCATGCTTGGTCAGGCCGTACTTTGGTTTCTCATTAGAGCTAAGCCTTCCTCCCAGATGTCACCCAGGAAGGGAACAGACACGATTGTCTTTCTTCTCGACTTCTGCCGTTGGTAAAGGAAGACGCCTTGCTTGGTCTCCTCGGGAGCTGAAACAATTCAGAGTCCCTTGACATGACAAAGTATCCAACTTCGTCAGGTGGTGAGGCCCTGTGGGGCTCGTCCACTTGCAGCGCTTCTCAGACAGCCGCAATTAAATCTTGCCCATAGCCGTGGTAGCTGTGTCCGTGTGCGGGGCCGGGGCTCCGGATTGGGTGTTTTTCCAATGAGGTGGTGGACGAGGAGGAGTCGGATGATGCTGAGGACCAGCACCCCCTTTGGCCTTTCTCTTCCGCAGGGAGAGCTTAGCCGCAGAGGCTCTTGCGTGTCCCGTCAGTCCCTGTGGTGGCATCCTCTGCTGGATTTCACTGACAAGTCCGTGCAGGGTCGTTAGAATGTCCAGCAACATGTCCCTAAGTCTAGGGGTGAAAGGAGCCAGCGGCATATGGTCAGGGCTGATTCACATCCTCTTGCAAGCAGGGGACCCTTTGTGATCTGTGTAGCAGTCGTCCTGCAGATCATTGTCCGCATTGGTACTTCAGTAGATTTGCTACGGCCTATATGGAGCAGCCCGCTGGTTCATATACCCAATGAAGGACCACCAGGTAGGTGTGGGGGGCAGAGGGGACCATCTCTCCTCAGGAAGTCGCTGGGTCTGTGCGGTCGCTGGGTCTTTCCCTGACCCCCAAAGTGGCCCCCCCATTTCATTGCTGCCTCTGCAGCCGTATCTTGTTTCGGGGTAAAGGACAACCGTGGAGCAGTCACAACTTCCTTCGCGGACCCACTCTCCTTCAACGCTGTTGCAGTGGCCGTTGCTGCTTTCGTCGAAGGGACTGCGAGGTCTTAGCCAGCTTTGACGAGTCCTTTTTTTTTTAATAACACATTTTATTAGATTTATAACATACAACCATTGGGCCTTCTGGGGCCAACCTTTAAACAACATTAATGATAATAATAGAAATAAAAATAACATTGGATGGGAAAAACACTCATATGGAACACATGTTATATGCTATTATGTAGCATTCAGTACATAGAGTAATAATGTTTGGTACGAAAGTAGGTTTTCCGCAGCATTGTCCACAACCGCTAGTCTATGATTTTATGATATCAGAAGTTCAGTAGTTCATATCGTGTCTTCCCAGCGTTTCCATACTCTATCTGCTTTTTCAGGGCAACCTCTGGCTCTGTACACCCTCCTTTCTATTGCGATGCAGATTTCTACATCTGTAATCCATTGATTCACCTGCGGCGATTCCGCTGCCCCCCATAAGCGTGCTATGTTTCTTTTGATGATCGCTGTTGTGGTCATGAGGCAGAGTTTTTCGTATTTTGAGAGATCTATCTCACTGTCCACTCCCAGTAGCAACAGTTTGGGATCTCTGGGGATCGTCTGGTTCAGGACTCTTGATAACACGTCGCAGCATTGCTGCCAGTAATGACTGATTACCGGGCATTCCCACAGTATATGAAAGAAGGTTCCTTCTTCCCGGCAGCGCAGGCAGTTGGGTTCAGCTATTTTGCCCCATTGGTTCAGGGCTACCCTCGGGTAAGATCCTGTGCAGTATCTTCAATTGTACTAGGCGTAGTCTGGCCGATATGGTAACTTCACGGGGGGTACATCAGGATTTGGACCCAGTCTTCGACTTAATTTCTCCCACTTCAGCCTCCCATTTCGACTTCAATCGTTCCAGATCTGGTGTGGCAAAGGAGGTGATAACACTGTACATCACAATGGTGACCTTGGCTGGAATATGGTCTACCGCTATGTTCCATTCCAGTGGAGTAGAGTCTGCCATGTCGGAGAGAGCAGGGAGGTGCTGTTGCAGGGCGTGTCGGAGCTGTGTGTAGTGATATCTCTCGGTTTCCGGGAGGTCAAAGGTCAAAATCAGTTCATCAAAAGGTCTAATAGATCCTTCTGTTATAATGTCTTTCACTTTTTCTATACCGTGTCTCATCCACACCGGCCATTTCGGCAGTTTGATTACCTCGGGGAGGTTCCTGTTCCACAGCAGTTGTAATGGAGGGATTTTGTCTCCCCAGCCTATAAAGGTGTGTGACTCTGCCCAGATACGTGGCGTGTGCGAGGTGATATCACATGGAGATGCCCTAGGTGTCACAGCATATAATTCCATGGGGGATGACGCTCTCACATGTGGTAGTGTGGGATCGGCGTGTAGAGTGTCGTTTATCACCGCCATCTGACTGGCCCAGTAGTCAGTCTGTAGCCTCAGTAGACCAATACCTCCTTCCCATATTGACCTTTGTAGAGTTCGAAGCGCTATTCTCGGGTGTCCGCCACCCCACAGGAGTTGCCCAAGTACACGCTCTATCTCTTGAAACGTCTTGGTTGGTATGTGCAGCGGGGCATTCTGTAGCACATACAGGTAGCGGGGAAGTGCTAACATTTTGAACAATGCAGCTCGTCCTAGGAGGGTCAGGGGTAGAGGCTTCCAATGTTGCACATCTCATGTAAATCTTTCCGTAATGGGTTGCATGTTGTCGGGTATATAGTCGAGATTTCTTGTGATCTGGACGCCCAGATATCGAAATTGTTCATGCGCGACTTTATACACGCAGGGTTAAGGGGGCTCATTTCCCAGTTGGTTCAGTGCAAATAGTGTGGTTTTGGATAGGTTCACTTTCAAACCACTAAAGGTGCCATATTCTTGCAATAGCTGTATTACCACTGGGCAAGTTGTTTTAGGTTCTTGAAGGTATATCGGTAGGTCATCCGCGTATAGTGAGACTTTGTCTTCCCACTCTGGTCCTCCGGGGATGCCTTTCCATGTGTGCGTATCTCTTAGCCATTGGGCCAGTGGTTCCATGGCCAGCGCGAAGAGAAGGGCTGATAGTGGACAGCCTTGTGTCCCCTTCCCCAGGGCGAAGGATCGTGACGTTCAGCCGTTTACCCTCACTTCGGCAGTCGACGCCTGGTACAGCAGTTGGATCTAGGTTAGGAATCACTCGCCGATCCCCATTTTATGCATAATCGCCCACAGTGCTTCCCAGTGGACCGAGTCGAAGGCCTTCTCAAAGTCCACCGCGAGTACTGCCATGGGGGTGTCCAGGGTCTGGGCGCGCTCAATGGCCAGGTGTAGTCTACGTATGTTCATTCTCGTAGATCTACCGGGCATAAAACCACATTGATCTGGGTGTATTAGGGATGTTCTGACCTGTTGTAGGCGCATCGCCAACAGTTTCGCCAGTATCTTCGTCTCGCTGTTAGAGATATTGGTCGATAAGAGTCACATTCGTCTGGGGGTTTGTCTGCTTTGGGTATCACAACTATTGTCGCCTTCCTTAAATCCGCTGGTAGGCTGCCGTTGTCTCGGGCCTGCTGATACAGTTTGAGTAAGTGTGGGGCCAATTCAGTTCCGCCTATCTTCTTCCAGGTTTCAATGGGGAAACCGTTTGGACCAGGTGTCTTTCCGGACTGGAGTTGCATCATAGCTGCCACTATCTCGTCTTCTGTAATTTCCATTTCTAGGCCAGCCGCTTGTTCAGCAGAAAGAGAGGGAAGGGCAATCTTTTCTAACACTGAGGTTTCAGGGGGAGTTTCAGGTGCTCTGTATAGTTTTTCATAGTATTTTGCAAATTCCTCTGCAATATCTGCGTCTGTTGATCTCGTTTCAGTGTTTTGTGTTGTTATCGCTCTTACTTGGTTGTGTCCCTCATCTATCCGCACCAGCCATGCTAGCATCTTCCCAGCTTTGTCGCCTGTCTCATAGATTCTGACTCTCATCGCCCCGTGTGCCTGTTTAGCATTGTTCAATGACAATATTTTGTAACTTTTTTTGAGCTAGGATCAGAGCTCTGTTCATGTCAGGAGTATTGTGGATTAGGTGTGCTTCCTCCGCTAGTGTGACATTTGCTTCTGCTTCCCTTATTGATTCCAGGTGTGCTTTTCTTTGTGCTGCGGTCCAGGAGATGATCTCTCCGCGAATCACAGGTTTGTAGGCTTCCCCCAGAGTAATGGGCGAATCCACCGTTCCTTCATTTAACTCAAAGTATGTTGTGCGAGCATTTGGTAGACGTTCTAACAGTTCCGGGGACCCTAGATGGTAATTATTCAGCCTCCATACCGGCGGCGGTATTGGTTTACACGTCGTAATTGACATTAATAGAGGGGAGTGATCCAAGATGCCTCTTGGGAGGTACTCTGCCTGTGTCGCCGTGTGTATTATTGATGCTGGTATAAAGAAATAGCCTAGGTGCGACAGTGATGCGTGTACCCCAGAGTGATAGGAGTATTCTTTGCTTTCCGGGTGAAGGTCCCGCCACACATCCCTAATTCCAAATGCTTCGACAAAGCTGGCCAGATTAGTTTGGCGATTGGGGTTTTTACTGCGGAGGTGTGTGCGGTCTCGGGTATTGTCCATTACATTGTTGAAGTCTCCCCCCAGGATTAGGATGTCTGAGGTGTCCATAGTGATCAGTGGGGTGATGTCTTCTATTAGCGTGGCTTTCAGTGTGGGTGGGGCATAGATCGCTAGTAGGGAGATCATTTTGTTCCAGAGCGTGCCTTTGACATGCGTGTATCTGCCTCCAGTGTCCTGTGTTGTATCCGTAAGGGTAAAAGGAAGTCTTCTATGTATCAGTATTATTACTCCTCAGGCTCCCATCGTGAATCCTGCTTGTATTGCTGTGCGGTAGTTGGACCGCTTAAACAGTGCATTGGTTGTTCCTGCCAGGTGAGTTTCAGTTAGGAAGGCAATATCTGGGCTGTGTCTATTCAGAAATTGCCGCACTAATCGTCTCTTCAGACTGCTTCCTAGAGCATTCACGTTCCAGGTGAGGAGCTTCAAGGTTCGGATTTTAGGATCTTGCGGAGTCATTTAGGCGTATGTGGATGTAAATGACAGGAACGTTCTTTGGGGTCTGGCCATTGAGTTCATTTGTACCATGGCAGGGAACAACGATCTAGTTCACACCAAAACCCGTGTCTCGAGAACTTCAATGTTCCATTGAGTTTGTCCATCCTTTAAACATAAAAGCACATATCCAACTCCCCCCTCCCAATACTTCGCCCCAACTGAAGCATCTGTCGCCCCATTACAACTCAAATACAAATTAAACAAAAGCTGTAGACTCGCAGCCCATTGCTCGTAAGTTCCCACCGTGCTCCAACGCAGGGAGGCAGGGGGGGGGGGACTTTCCAGGGGGAAGGGGGGGAGCTTCCACCTGTTCTGCCCGCTTTGCTATGAGTCTCTTCATGGCGGTTATAATCATGTAAGCAGAGTGTCAACAATGCACAGTACCTTACGCCTTGCTCATCGGGGCCTTCAGAGTTCCTGATTGTTCATGTCTCGGGTGTCAGTCTTCTCTTTCTTGTGGTTGCGGTCGTTGCCAGGCTGTTGTCGGTCCGGCGGTTCATGTCTTGGCCGGGCTCGGGGGGCTCTTTTTCTGTTGCCCCTTGCCTTGGCCCAATCACCTTCAATGTGTTGCTCTGCCCATTTGTACACATCTTTGGGGTCAGTGAAGTGGACCGTCGTGCCTTTATGGTATATATTAAGTTGGGCAGGAAATGGGAGGCCGTATTTCACATTCAAGGTTTGCAACTGTCTCTTGAGTTGGTCAAATGATTGTCAGGCTTTTTGCAAGTCTCTGGTGTAATCTGGAAAAAACTATATCTTCGATCCATTGTATGTGAGGGTGCCTTTTGCCCGTGCCGTTTGGAGCTATGCGTCACGGTCTCAATAGTTCAACAGCTTTGCTATCACTGTGTGTGGGGGGGCACCTGGTACTGGGCAACCCGTCGGCACGCGGTGGACCCGTTCAATTGAAAAGAAGTTGGAAAATGTATCTGATTCAAACAGGTCTGTGAGTAGCTGCTCCAGAAATAATTCCATGTGCGGGCCTTCAACTTTCTCCGGCAATCCCAGGATTCTAACATTATTACGCCTGGATCTTCCCTCGCTTTCATCGACCCTCTCCTCCAGGGTTTTTAGGCAGGTCGTAACTCTAGCTAGTTGTTGTTCTACTTGCCGTAGGCCGTCCTCCGTCCCAGATATGCGTTGCTCTGCTTCTCCGGTACGGGACGTCAGCTTCTGGAGGTCATGCCGGAGAAGGGAGACGTCCATGCTGATGCCATCTATTTTTTGCTCCATTGAGGCCCGTGAGTCTGCTATTGCAGCCATGATGTCTTAACGATATTGTGCCTTCTGCTTGTGTTGTAGTGTCTGGTAGGTCTTGTTCCGAAAGGGTGGTCGCTGTCGGCGTCGTGTATTGATCCATCCTGCTCTGGGACATTAGTTTACTGGGTTAATCCTTGCCCCTGTCGTACGGCGATGGTCAAGTGTCTCCGAGTGGACAGACGCACTGTTTTGGGTTTCAGGCCGGCATGCGTAATATTCCTTCTGCGCCCTCTTGGGTCAGGGGCGATTGCTAGTTCATGGAGGTGTGGGCGACTTCTGGTTAGGCCTGTGGACAGTCGGTTCCAGGCATAGGTCGCTGGTCGCAGGTCTATCACAGTGTGGTGCTCCTTCACCCTGCTATGTACTGACGGGTGCGGCCATTTTGTCCGTGTTTTCCGGCTGTCCCGTAAATTCGCTGATCGCACTACGGGCCTACGTGGTCGGAGTCTCTGGCGGGTCTGTGGCGTCTCCTGAAACGGGGTATGAGGCCAGCGGATCACGTGCCGTGGACCTACCGGGTCGCCTGGTTCTGTACGCCGTCTGGCCTCCTTCTCTTGCAGGCTCAGTATGAGCGTGAGGGCCGGGGTAGGGCGAACGTATGTTGTCACCCTAGGTTGCCGTCTCCTTCTCGGGTCACCCTGGCGGCCCGACGGTGCACTAGGGCCCGCCGCACCACTCACACGGGCACAGAAGATCTGCCACCCTCTGGAGACGGTGGGCTGGCCGGGAGTGTTCCACGGGCGAAGTGCGTGCTGCTGTTCTGGTGGGATTTCCACCACCTCATGCGCGGATGTTATTGCTGCGTACCTCTATTCCCAGCCACAGGTCATCGATCGCAGATCCGCTGTGTTTTCCCGCTGCCGCGTGGCTTGATTTCTTCGGCTCCGAACTCACCCAGGAATGTGCGATTTTGGCCGGGATTTCGCCTGGTTGTGCCCAATGTGTTTGTCTTCCGGAAAATGTATAATTTCTACAGGAAAGCCATTCGTAGCAGGCTGTTTCTACAGGATATCTGCCGCGGTCGCAGGAGCTACAGGGGCTCACGTCCTCATAGCTCTGGTGCTGGTCATGCCCCCCCCTCTCTGGACTTTTGCTCGTCGGCTTAGCCACAGACACACAGTTTGGATGGGTTTAGGGACTTTCTCTTTGAAGAGGCCCCTTTCGTCGGTAGGCTGACCGTGTAGGCCGACTGATCGCCTTCTGCCCAACTCGGGCCCGAATCAGTGGTTAACCCAGCGGCGCAGAAGTTGGCCTTCTCTTGAACCCCCACGAACGGGGCGTCTTCAAAGGATCTCAACCTCTTCCCTGAGGGCGTTTGCTCCTCAGACCAGCCGGTCCTAGATGAGGCTTGACCCTGCCCCATCGCTGAGTCAGTGGCCTTGCTCGACTTCAGCCACGCTGACAGTCTGCTGTAGCAGTCTTTTTTGGTATTCTTCGAGAAATCAAGGCACACTTCACATCCCTCCTCATCGTGGTCCATATGCAGGCAATATAAGCATTTCTGATGCCGATTTTCCACAAACACATTTCTTAATCAACACTTGACACCGAGTTTGAAGAGGCTTAGACTTTTCTTCTTTTCCGCCATGGCTGAAAGGTTCTTAGTAGGCCCAAGCCTGGGCCTTCTCGAAACTTCGATGACAATCTGACGTTGATGAAGATGTTCACCGGTAGTGGATCCCCTGCTGACTGTTTCTGTCGTTCGTCGAAGATGATCAAGCAAAACAAAAAAAAAGAAATCTAAGTATTTTGGATAAAAATTTGAAAACACAAGAAATTAGCAATGAGAGCAACTTCAGCCCTCCAAACACTGAAGCGTGTGGTAAAAATCTGAAGATGGCCAGGGCTTAGGGAGAGGACTGTCATTGGATGAGGGCAGTATGACAGAGGACAATGATTGGTTAAGAGGAGAAATACAGTTTTAAAGTGAAACTGTTTCTTTTACCGGGGATTCCCAGCCTGACGGGGAATATTCATCAGCATGCAAATCCATGCCAGACCCCATGCTGAAGAATTATGCAGTAAAGAAAACCAGTTCACAAGAATGAAGAATCTAACTTTATAAGCACAATCAGTATGTTGAATGGGGCCTTGTGCCCCAAAATCACAAAGTTCCCTTGGTAGAGGGGACAAAGCCAGGAAGAGTTCTTGTGCTGGTGAAAAATGTTCCAGAAGACCTAAAGGATTTTTATCGGTAAGTAAGATACTTTTTCTATCTTCCAGAACAGCCTTTAAAACAAACATCCGTACAGAAGTAATCTTCCAAGAGCTGCTTAAATTAAATTTGTTATCCCTATTAGGTTTCCTCCTTTGGCTGACCCTCAATCTCACACCGGGACCACTATGACAATGAAGTCACCCACCCACAAGTGTGGCTCCCTCAGCCCATTCATCTGGCAGTGCGATCAACACCTGCCTAAGGAATCGTACCTAGCCCACATTCAGTGCATATATTGTAGCCAATGGGATCTTAAGGCACTCGTGAAAGCCCTTAATCCCCAGTAATCTACCCCCAAGCCCTCTCTTAACCTAGATGCCTGTCAGCTTGAATGATCTTCCCAGCACAATTGCCCCACCCTCCTTCTTGTAGTCTTTATGCGAGGCACAGAATGTGCGTTCAATGTCCTTGCCTTTTATCCCAGACTCTGCCCTTTGCTCATCATGGGTCTCCTGCATGAAAAGGACCCCCAGGTGTGGCTTACGGACCATGTTGCTAAGCAGCAACCTTTTATTTTGTGCGCTGAGCCCCTTCACATTGAGTAGCAACCCCCGCCCATAGTCCCACCCAATACCAGTCCCTATACTCTGCTCTGGCATCCACTTGGGTGACGTCCCCCTTTCCTACCCGACCCACTGCCTGGATTCCCCCCCCACCACTTTCTTCCCCTCCCTACCTCTATACCCCTCCCTAGAGCCTCCCCTTTCGGCGCAACCCCCTACCCGAGGCATTCAACCACACGTTGCAGAAATTACTGTCAAAAGGGCCGAACCACCACAGTTACAACCCCTGTCCTGACCCCACTTGCTTTACCAGCAACCCTCCTCCAGGAGACTTTGCACCCTAACATCCCCCACAGTGCTATCCACCCCAGAGCACCCTCATCAGCTCCCCCACACATCCCCTGCATAGCTTCCCCATACATCCCCTCAATGCAAAAATGAAACATTGTACAGAGACACACTTCTCTGAATAGATCACTCCACAAAGTACACATCTCCCTAGATCCTAAACAACCAGGTTCAGGGAGGTCTTAAACACAGAGTACCAGGACCCCCAAACGAACAGACAACTGCTAACTATCCACTGCCCCTCCTTCAAGTGGCCTCCTTGCGAGGGTCGAGGGTGTTTAGCCTCTGGCATTTCCAGATTTCTTGGCCCCTGAATCTTACAGCACCCAAGATCGGTCTTCAAGCCCCTCATTTCTCAGCCTGACAGCCTCCGCACCGCCCCCACCCCTCTCAGGGCTCGATAATGTCCTCCATGGTCCATTTGATGTCCTCCTCCGACACAAGCTGGTACCTCTAATCCTTCCCATTCAAAAACAAATGTAAAGGGGTATCCCCAACTGTACCTCACACCTTTTTCTTGAAGCCATCTGGTAAGGGGGCCACACTTCTTGCGCTTCAGAAGTGTATTGGCTGAAAGGTCCTGAAATATAGCCACCTTGAGTCTTCATATTCAATGTCCCCCATGTGCCGCACCTTCTCCAAAATGTCTGCCTTGTCGCAGTAGTGCAGCCTGGCCAAAACCAAGCGGGCCTCTGCTTCCACCTACCGCTCAATGCACTCTGTCCAAGGGCAACTGGTCATCTTCCTTCGAACCTAGAACATCCTTATAATCTCCTGGTTTCTTCGTTACAGTCCGGCCGGGGTTTCCCCCTCCTTCTCCCGCAGACCAGAAAAACAGAGGTTGTTGCGCCTCTCCCCATTTTCAATGTCCACTTTGAGACGTAGTTCCTCCTCCAGCTTTTCGACTTCTTGAAGACTGACCCCCATCTGTGATTTAAGGATCGCAGACTAGACGTGATTCTCTTCCAATCCCTTCCATCCGCTCCTCCAGAGGGACCACCTTTGCTAACAGATCTGCCACTATCGCCCCTATGCCTGTCCACATTCCACGTATGTCCTCCAGTATCACCTGAATGTCACTTTTAATGGTGCCAATCTCTGGAGTACAGGGGGGAGGTTCCCCTTCCCCCCTTAGCTTTTGCCATATCTCTGCCATCTGGATATTGGAACAGCGAGAGCACAACTTTCCAGCTCATATATCTGGACTACCACAATCTGTGTGCCACTCTCGGGCAGCTCCTGTTTCGTGACTCTGATTGCTCCCCTCACCATCGTGCCACTCCTTGTTGTCAGCAGGATGCGCACAGCCCTCTTAAGTCAGCTGAACCACTACCACCTCAGCCACTCAACCTGTAGCAGCTTTCTGGGTGCACACTTCCAAACCTGGACTCTACTCACTGGAAACTTAGACCATTGTCCTGCCTTGGCCACTGGGCACACCACGCACTCCAAGTCCAGTAGCTTCTATAAGGAGCCGACTTGGGCCCCCTTGCGTGCACCTCGTACACGCCTGTGCTCACCCCCTTACAAGCACTTCCTCCCAAAAGTAGTCACTTGTCAACACTCTCCTGGGGTCATGCATGGAACCTGTACGGACTCCTTGCATGGAAAAGGTCCCCCGTAGCGCTTGCCTCCAAGAGCTTGGTTGCTCCACTCGCTTCTGCAGCACAATGCCCTATGGTGCAGGGCCAGCACACTGGATGTCCCCCGGGGGCTCCCTGCCGGGGCTTCAGATTCCAACGGTGCGGCCTCCAGCTCATCTCAGCTCCTCCAGCTGGGATCAAACTTCCAGGCCGGGCCCTGCAATGCACACCTGTAAGTGGCGCTACCCGTTATCCTGTTCTGCCTCTGAGGCCCCTGCAATCACAGTCGCAGCTCCAGGTTTTAGTAGCCAGCAGTAGGTCTCTCCCACGCAGCTTCGACTAGGCTCTGCCCCTGGCATCCTCAAGGAGCACCGTCAGGGATAGCAACACACTCCAGCAGGAACTCTGGCACCCAGACACCACTGTAGGACCATGTTGCAGGCCCGGTCACGGGTCCCCTGTGCCCTCACCAGCCAAGCTCTACAGGCATACCTTTGGGGAACACCGTCCAGGGCACAAGTCTGTCCCCACCAGGCCCTGCAGCTTGCTTTCACAGCCAGCACCCCAGGCCACACAGCACATTCAGTCTCCCCTATAAACGGGAATGGGGTCAACCACCACTAAGACCACCAGTGCGGCAAGTTTTCCGCAGCCCACAGACCCTGTTGCCATGTTTCCTGGGCGCACAACTCCTCAGCTACTCCTCAAGTCACCAGGGCAGGGGACAGAGCACAGCAGTGAAGTGTATATCTTGCCTGGTGGCATCCCTCTTCTGATTTTGTATGCATTTTTTTTTTAAGTTATGCTTTTAAAGGGTGAATGTATTTTTATCCATGTAGCTCACTTAGGTGACTCTGTAAATATTTTCCTGGATCTGAATTGCTAGGATAACCACTACAAACATGTGTTCTTAATTCTTGGAAGCTTTGTCTATGCTATGAAAATGATCCCCTGCCCTTTACAAGTAGGATTTATCATCACGTGTGCATTTGCATTACTTTTAATACCAAGTTCTAGAGCAGGGTTACGCAACCTTTGGGTCTCCGCGTGTTAAATTCTACAACAGCCATTTCACCTAGCCAGCACAGTCCATACTGTGGGATTGTTAGGGACCACTGCAAAAAGTTTAAAACTACAGGTGTTGGCAGTAAACCCAATTGGTAGCAGTCCAGACCACCCAGATTTACCTGGTAGCTGTGGCTGAGCAGTCAGACTTCTCTCAAGAAGAGTTGGGCAGTATATAGAGTTTACACATTAGGTACAAAAATACAGTAGCACAAGCAAATACTGACCAGAGCTTGGGTATAAAAGTATATAATTATTTATTTAAAAACACACTTATAAAAATACACTGGCACTAACATGTCAAGCAAGTTCAAACACAGTCACTAGAAATATATACACCTCCCTGATTAATTATTCGACAAGTCTTAGGAAAAGAACACCACTTATTATCAATGCAGAGGTGAGCGCTTAACCAAGAAGGCACTCCAATAATTATTTAAAAAGGGAGGGAAAAGGCAGAATTAGGAAAGCACACAATACCAACACTTATCAGAACCACAGCAAGTCAAGAAAGGCAGAGTCTACTATAGAGCAAGAAAGTTCATAGGCCTGACCCACTCTTGGAGAGCAAGGCGGAATGTGCCCAAGATCACACAGTTGAAGTACACTAAAAGTCTTTGCAGATAGTTCAAAAGGAGTTGGATCAGTTCAGAAAAAGTTAGTTAACAGGTCCCAGGTCACCCCAGGATAGAGAGTCAAGGATTTACGGGACACCTTGAACAGTCTGTTACAAGGGAGACCAGGTGAGAGACAGTACCTGAAATGGTAAGAAAGCTCCAGCGGGGGCAGTTGTTCCTGGCAGCGGTTTCGTAGTCCAGAGGAAGAGAAGGTCTCGACGTGGAGGAAAGCTGGAGGTCGTTGCACTGCCAGGGAAGAAACCAGCCGCGGAGTTTCTCGGTTAAAAAGGTACTACCCTTTTATTTGTGGTAGTGGTGAAACGTGATCCGGCCGCCGGGGTGCTTGGCTTAACCCCACCAGTTCAAAGGACGAAGACTCTCCAGGACGAACATCTTCTCTGTCGTTGGGAACTGGTGTTTCGGTTCAGCAAGGCTCCACCGGTGGTGTCGTCGTTGCAGGTCAGCTCAGCTTCTCCTACTTTGGATTCTTTAGGTCCTGTGGCGACTTCTGAAGTTCCAGTCCCCAAAGCCATGCTTTTCTGCAGAAAACCCCCTTTCATCAGTCCTAGCTGTCACTCAAACATGCTAAGTGGTGAGCCGGGTGGCTCACCACTGGGCCAATCACACAAGAGTGCGACTTGAGGCAACTCAGTCCAGGATGCCTATTCTCCCCCCCCCCACACCTCCTGTAGACCCAGACAGAGTGGCACCACTTTTGGAGGCTTCTGTGTAGAAGCCCGCCAAAAGTGGAACAAAGGGCTCGACTTGGGTTGGAGTTACTGAGGCGAACACAAACGCCATTTTAAAACCGAGTCCTGGCAAAAAGACCCAACCGGGGGATAAATATTAAATAAATAACCCGGCAGTATCTTTAACATTGCACCAAAAAAGTGGTGCGTTTAAAATGAATGGGAAAATCCCATAGGAAATATTCCGGTGGAATATTTCGAGTGGTAACCACTGCCACCAGCCAGAAACTTGAGGAGGGACTGCATAGTGGCCCCTCGAAAAACAGACCCAGGGGCAATCCAATTACCCCTACCAGTACTTCCACAATATGATGGTTTGTACTGGTTCTGTTCACAAGACTAGTAAAGTCAATGGTGACTTTACATGCCCTGGGAGACAGTAGTCAGTCCCAGGGTATGGAGTCTATGTTTGGGGGTCACTATGACACCCCTGTGTTACTGCACTGAGGGTGCTGTGTAACACTTACCAAAAACACATGAAACCCTATGGAGTAAAAGACCCCATAGCCCATAAAACACATTACAAAGTCAAAGGACATTCTCAAATCATGCCTAAGAGTGGGAGGAAAAGAGTCTCACTCTTAGCAGGAGAAAAAAATAAACCCCAAAAATCCAGCAAAGCTGCTGGGGGACTCACTAGGTGTGGGAAATTAGCCTATACAGAGAATTCTCCCTAACAGGGATTAGAGAAGTCAAAGTCACGAAATAACTGGAGAGCCACAGATTGTAGAACCCAGTGCTAGAGGGTCAACATTAATGTGGCATGCTAGACATTTTCAGACATCGGTAAAAATGTCTAGGGTTCTTTCCTGCCTATACGCGCTGGTGCTCATCACCAGGTGTGGGGCCTTCCACATATACCATGGGTAGATTGTGTATGTAGGACACTGCACTTGATTGTACAGGCCAATGGGGTTGGGTGGCTTTAACAGCTTTTAGGTTCCGGTGTTCTCCCCACCGCATATTAACTTATGTTGGGTGCCACCTGTGACCCACAGACCACTAATGGTTTTATAAAATATGGGGTAACCTTTTAATAATGTGTATTATACTTTAAGTACTTACTTTGACTGGATAGATGTGTGCATGTATTTTCAAGGTTATCAGTGTAGTGTATTTTTGATAGAGAGCTAGCGAATGGTACTTTGGTGTCGACCTGCTACCCCCTGAGAGTTCAGCCATGTTGCTCTGCCCACGTTACCTACCTTGAAATAGCCACACATTAAGGTCAGTGGTTGTAGTGCCCTCAGAGGACGGTGGTATAAAAACGATCTGAACAAGTAGGGGATAGCTCTCTGTAGAGTTGATCCTCTGCTTTCTACGTTATTGGCTCAATTTGGAATGTTCAAAGGTTTTGGCTCCGATAACCGTTTTCATTGCGTCCCAGGTTATTCCCATGGAAGATGTAGAAGGTTTATGTTTGGAAAAAGGTGGCAATTTCCTCCCTAATAATGGTCTTGGGTCCTGCCTCCCTCAGTAAATAGTCCAATAATCTTCAGAGCTTGTCTCTACGTGCATGCAGTTTTAACCATATGGGTGCATGACCAAAGACAGATTTTGACAACCATAGTCCTCTTCATGAGGACTGGGCTTAAAAATATCTAGTCTACACTGGAGTAAGACTTACAAGGTGAGAGTAGTAAGAGAATGTGTGTTCTTTGGATGAATTGACCTTAAGGAGTCATATACTCCTTATTCCTGAAAAGTCTCTCTGGGGCGCAAGAGCCTGTGGTAAAGTCAGATTTATCCATGTAGGATCATCCACTCTATTGGGACGCACTGACCAAGTTGCATAGCCCACCTGCTAAGTAACTTTGAGATAACATGCAAGGCAGGGTGAATTTTGGTCCTGAGGATTTGTTAAGAAGGATTTCTGAACTCTGACCTGAGGGGCAGAGGTTCAGAAGGCCAACGTAATTTCTTGGAACAGGGTAACCTCTGGACAAGCCAGGCCAATCAGGGTAGCTATGGCAGGCGGTGAAGACTAAGTCTCAGGAGGGGAGAGGGTGACTGAAGGACCTCAATGAGCACACAGAGCAAGGACACTTAGAAATTGCTCCAGACAGGTGTTATATTAAAAATAGATACATTTATTACAAGGCCTTTGTAACAGACCATAGCAAAAGAATCACAGTAACACTAAGTAAACCAATACATCACACTCAATACAATATATACAAGACCATTGGGGTCTAAAGTATTGAATGCACGAAATATGTCGACAACCTAGATGGAAAGGAAACAGGCAGTACCGATAGTCTTTAGGCCCAGATCGACATTGACAGTACACCTAACTAAGAGGCAGTCCAAGCCCCAAGTAGTACATGCAATGCGCTTGTACCAATGGGCGGAATAGGGTCTCTAGCAGCTCGGGAAAGTGGATGAGCCGATGCAGAACAAGTTCCTACTATTCAAGAAGGACCTCCACTTGTGGGCAGAGGCAGTTTGAGTGTGCGGGATGGAGTCGCTATTTCGCAATTGCTGTGGAAAGGAGAGGGGGCCCCCAGGGGCCACTCGTGTGTAAAAATTGGCTCTTGCGTTAGGGGCCACCGGTTGGGGTAAGGAGTACTCACCGGTCCCTGACGCAAGCAGGCCCAAACTTCGCCAGTTCACTCTACTTCGCTGGCAGGTTCAAATGCGGCAAAAAGGACGTCTCGGCACCTTTCAGTTTCATACAGCAATGATTCCCAAACGGACAGTGGCGATTTCTTCGCTCCGGGTGGAGGAATCGGCCCAGTTTCACTGCAGCAGGCTTCAGGAGCAAGAGGGTCACAAATGCAGCGAACTTGCACAGGTCGTTGTCGCTGCAGGGCAACACGGTAAACGCGTTTACTCCGGTCCTGGCGCACTTGTCTCACTTCAGACCTGGGAACGCCAAATGTACGGAATTCGGTGGGAGGGTGCCAGGGACACAGAGCTAGCAGTATGACAATGCATTACTTACCGTAAAAGCATTTCTGATGGTTGTCTGTGCTTAGATTCACATGCTGTGCATAGGTCCGACATCCAGTGGTCACTGCAGAGTATTGCATTTTGTTTTTCGTAGTCGAAAAGGGGACGTCGACAAGGCGTGTCTGTAACACTATCCCTATAGTGACATGTGTTGTACCCACAATCCCTCACGCGTCGAGGTCCCTCTGTTTGTATTTTTCTGCCCTGAGGGAGCCTTCTAGACGTGAGTGAGTACAGAAAAGAGAGAAATATAGAAAGATGTCTATGTTTCTTCCATCCAAGCAGGGAGGAAGGGTGGGCGCATGTGAATCTAAGCAGATACAACCATCAGAAATGCTTTTACGGTAAGTAATGCATTGTCTTCTGATGTTTGTTAATCTGCTTAGAATCACATGCTGTGCATAGACTAGCGAGCAGTACCCGGAGTTGGTGGTGGGTTATGAGAAGGAACAGTAGAGAAAAGATGTCTTAATACTGCCTGTCCCACCTGGGAGTCCGATCTAGAGTGTGTATCTAGACAGTAGTGTTTTGTAAAGGTGTGCACAGAACTCCAGGTAGCCGCTTTGGAGATGGACTCAAGGGGAACATTTGCAATGAATGCTATGGACGCCCCCGTGCCTCGAGTAGAATGTGCTATTGGCCTAAAGGGCAGGTCTCTCTTAGCAAGAGTATAGCAGAGAGTGATGCATTGAACAATCCATCTAGAAATAGTGGACTTTGAAACTGCATCCCCTTCTCTTCCTGCTGCCACCGAGACAAAGAACGGATTAGTCTTCCTCAGTGGTCTGGTTCTTTCCATGTAGAACATGACCGCTCTGCGCACATCTAGTGTGTGCAGAGTCCTTTCTCCCAAGTTGGAAGGATTTTGAAAGAACGCTGGTAGTTCTATAGACTGGTTTACATGGAATTTTGAGATGAATTTTGGAGCAAACCTTGGGTGAGTGCGTAGAACCACTTTATCTTTGTGAACTGTAACAAAGGGGTCTAGAACAGAAAGAGCCTGTAGTTCACTTACTCTCCTGATGGAGGTGATAGCTATTAGAAAAGCAGTCTTAAGGGTGAGGTCTTTAAGAGATGCTTTGTGCATGGGTTCAAATGGTGAGCCCATGAGTTTGGTAAGTACCACGTTAAGGTCCCATCCGGGAGCTGGGTCAGCTATCGGGGGGTGTATTCTCTTTACTCCCTCCATGAAGGCCTTTATAACAGGGATCTTCCACCACGACACTGAGTTGGGAAGTGGTGTATGCAGAAAGTGCCGCTAGGTGGACTTTAATGGAATTGAACACTAGACCTGAATCCAATAAATGGGTCAGGTATAGAATAATATGTGTGGGAGAGCAGTCAATTGGGTTGATGCTCTTTCCTCTGCACCAAATGACAAATCTCTTCCATTTGCTAGAATAGCAGTGGCGAGTGTTGGGTTTTCTGGCTTCCCTGAGGATGTCCATGCATCTCTGTGGGAGCTGTAGATGTCCAAATTCTATGATCTCAGGAGCCAGGCTGCTAAGTTCATGTTCTGGGGGCATGGATGCAGAGTCCTGCCCTTGTCTTGTGACAGCATGTTGTACGGGCAGGGGAGTTTCACTGGGGGAGATAGAGACATCTCCATCAAGTGAGCGAACCATGGCTGTCGGGCCCACATTGGAGCCACCAGTATCATGGTTACTTGTTCCTGGTGCATCTTGTGCACTACCTTGTTGAGAAGGGGAGTAGGGGGAAAAGCGTAAACAAATCTCCCTGACCATTGAATCGACAGACCGTTCCCCTTGGATTGGTTCTGGGGGTTCCTGGAGGCGTAACTTTGGCATTGTGAGTTCTCCAGGGTTGCGAACAGGTCTATTTCTGGGAACCCCCATTGCGTGAAGACGTCGAAGACGATGTGTTCGTGCAGTCGCCATTCGTACTCTTCGGGCAGGGGGAAGTCTCTGCTGAGTTTGTCTGCCAGCAGATTGAGTTCCCCTGGTACATGTTGTGACAGAAGGAACATATTCTGTTTGAGAGCGCACTTCCATATGTTCTGGGCCAGTTTGGACAGTCCTGGCGAGTGGGTTCCCCCCTGTTGGTTGATGTAATACATGGCTGTGGTGCTGTCTGTAAGGACCATCACTGTCTTGCTTCGTAGGTGTTCCTTGAAGGCTTTTAGCGCCTTGAACACCGCTAGCAGCTCCAGAAGATTGATGTGTTTGGATGCTACGTTCGGAGTCCACTCTCCATGAGCAGTTCGATGGGATAGGTGAGCCCCCCATCCTGTAAGGGATGCGTCTGTGGTTAGAGTGGCTTCCGCCGCGGGTGTGGCAAAGGGTTTCCCTTTTTCTAGGTTTTCTTTTGTCCACCACCGTAGCGAGAGAACTAAGGCCTGGAAGACCACCACTAGGTCGTCCCATAGTCCGCTGGCCTGACACCACTGGCTGTTGAGCCACTCCTGCATTGGGCACATGCGCAGGCGCGCGTGAGGTACCAAATAAATACACGACGCCATCATGCCTAGCAAGCGCATTGCTTTGCGTACCGTCACTTAACGACCGGACACATATTGAGACCCTCTCTTTGGAGGGGAAGACGAGGCCGTCCTTTGTTTGAATTAGAGCCCCTAGCAATTGTTTGATTTGGCTGGGGTCTAGGCTGGACTTCTTTTCGTTGATGGAGAAGCTCAACTGAAACAAAAGGTCTACCGTCTTTTGGGTATTGGAGAAGCATGTTTCGTAAGAATCCCCTGTTATGAGCCAGTCGTCGAGGTAAGGGTAAACTGGGATGGACAACCTGCGCAGGTGGGCCGCTGCCACTGCCAGTACCTTCGTGAATACTCTCGGTGTTGATGCTATGCCGAAGGGTAGCACTCTGAACTGGTAGTGTTTGCCCTCTATCATGAACCGGAGGTATTTTCTGTGCGCTGGCAACATTGAAATATGAAAGTATGCATCTTTCATGTCCAATGTTGTCATGTAATCTCCCTGTGATAGCAGTGGGATCACCTCCTGTAGGGTCACCATACGAAACTTTTGGGGTTTGATGAACTTGTTCGCTGGGCGCAGATCTAATACAGGGCGCATGGTTAGATCCTTTTTGGGTACAAGGAAGTACACTGAATAAATACCTTCCGTTACCTGAGATAGAGGCACGACCTCTATGGCTCCTTTTTCCAGCAGTTGCTGTACTTCTTGTAGAAGGATGGCAAGATGTTCCGGTGACATGCGTCGTCCCCTCGGGGGTTTGTATGTTGGGGAACTGTTGAATTCGATGCAGTATCCGTGGGCTACGGTGGAAAGTACCCAGCGGTCTGACGTTATACCCTCCCATGCTGGAAGAAAGGATGTTATCCGGCCCCCGACCGGTGTTGCATGGGAGGGGACGCGAATCTTCGCGTCACTTGGTGTTGTTAGGGGCTTGGGAACCTCTGGGGGTGGACCCTCGCCCTCTTCCTTTGCCCCGGCGCTGTCCTCTTTGGCTGTACTGGCCACTATTGGTCTGGAAATTGGTGGCAGGGTACTGTTGCTGCTGGTTTTGTTGTTGGCGTTGGCCACGAAAAAAGCGTTTATTGCCATAGCCGCGCCTGGTAGCGGGCTTAGATATTTGGTCAAGAGTTTTGATCGTATCGAACTCTTTTTTAGCCATCTCCACAGCCTCATCCACCGCTTTCCCGAAGAGGTTTGTGTCTTCAACAGGTTTATTTATTAAAGACGCCTGTGTCTCCGGTTTGAACCCTGAGTTGCGTAGCCATACGTGTCATTTTAGGACTATTCCCTGAACTAGGGAACGTCCCGCAGTTTCTGCCGCATCCAGAGAGCTCTTTACAATACTCTGGTTGACCTGGGTTCCTTCGCCAATAGTTGAAAGCAGGCGTGTATGTAATGGTTCCGGCGCTTCTTCGGCCTCCTTGCGCAGTTTGGCCCACTGCGCGTCCGCATAGCTAGCGAGCAAAGAATTGTTGTTGGCAATTCTTGCCGAAAAGGCGGCCGAGGATGTAATTCTTTTTGCAAGGGCATATAACCTCTTGCCCTCCTTGTCAGGTGGTGCCTCACTGGTGGAAAGTGGTACCCCTGCCCTCTTTCTTGTGTTGGTTACCACCAGGGAATCCGGAATGGAATGCCCCCCGATGTACAGCGGGTCTGAGGGTGAAGGAGTGAAAAGTTTTTCAATTCTAGGATTGACCCCTCTGATTAGTGCGGGTGTGGACAGCGAAGGGATGATTCTTCTCCTCACTGAAGCGAGGAGGGGAATTGTCTGACTGACCGGGGGTTTCTCCTTAATTACCCTTTCTACAAAGTCTAATTCAGGGGAGAGCTCCCCAGTGTCCAGTTCGATGTGTGCTGCTGCTCTGCGCAACAGGGCATTAAATGTGGGTTGATCGTCAATGGGAGACGTGTTTCTAACAGGTGAAATGTCAGGAGGATTTAGGTTCAGGACATCAGTGTCGGAATATATTGATGGTGATTGCCAGGGGTGAGAAGGTCCTTCTTCTGGATTTTCTCCGAAGCCTTCTCCTACCAAGTCTGGGCTGTCTTCCAGACCTTCCTCCTGGTTCCGTCCGTCTTCCTCTTCCATAAAATCATCCTCTTCCTCAAAATAATGTTCTTCCCCAGTGAGGTCATACACACTGTGGAAGTCTGAGGCTGTGTCCTGGTGGGGATTGCCTAATCTTGGAATTTTGGCCCTGGGGTCCTCCTGAGGCCCTTCTCTTATTCTCTTTGGAGTGGGAGGGTTTTGGGCATTCATAAACCTCTCCATTCTTTCCATGCAGAGATGGAGCCTTTCCATGGTTTCATGGGGTACCCCTGAGCGGTCTAGCAGGGGAAAATTGGTGTCTTGTAGCTGAAAACGGCTCGACCTCTCCCATAACGTCGAGGAAAGTGTCCCGTCGCCCTCCGAAAAGCCTTCAGGTGTGCTGGGAATCCCTTCGACTGAAGGAGATCGTCCCTGTGTTTTCGGCGTGTCTTTCGACCTTTGCGTAGCGCTCGACGTGTCTTTCGGCGTACGCTTGTGGGCGTCGGCTACCACGATCCTCGCCAAGCTCTCAGCGACTCGTTTGTCAGCGGAGAGCTGTGGTTTCGACGTTATGGGTGTCGAACGCTCTACCGCGGCATGCGCTTTCTGCTGATGCGCTCCGGCCGATGATTTGGGGGCGGCGCCCTTATTTGCCGAAAGCCCAGTCGCTGGTCGCGGCTTTGAGAGGGGCTTCGAACCCGAACGGTCCGAGGAGGCCGCCGGTGAAACCTGCGTCTCCTTGGGCGCTGATGCTCTCTTTGCCTTCGGCAAAGAAGAGCCATGGGTTGTGTGCTTATGTGTGGTCTTGTGTGCGTCAGTGTCGCCGGGGTGTTCATCCCCATAAGCAGGGCGTGAGCCGAGCCCGTCGGGGCCGGGGACAGACGACGAAGCGCGTGTGCGCTCTCTAGGGGGGTTTACGACTTCCGTAGCGGAGGTCGTGGTATCACGTTCCTCGTCACTGTCGGAGGTAGCGACGGTGGGTGGAGCGTCGGCCTTCGACATAGCGTAGGCCGCCCACCTTTTGACCCTACGGTCTTTTAGAGTCTTCGGTTTAAGAAGTCGACAAGCCGTGCAACCTTCCTCCTTGTGATCGAGGGGGCAAGCAGCGGTTACACCGTGAATGCTTGTCCTTCCAAGTAAACTTGCCCTTGCAAAGCGGGCAAAATCTAAAGGCTGTCCTCTCCATAGCCGAGGCAATAAAACGTGATAACCACCCCAAGGGAAAGGAAGGGGAAAAGGAAAGGCTTTCTCAGAAAAGAATTATTAGAGATGTCCCACGACCCCCACTCTCCCTACTGTATTTGGCCTGCGAGGCCAGACCACGTGTTCGGCAACGTTGAAGGATCTCCTCCGCTCGTCCCCTCCGTCGAAGATCTTGCTCGGCGGAGACAGCTTCACAGCAGCGTCGAGGGGGGGATCGATATGTTCTATATTAATATAGGAAAACGACCAAAGGTCGAGGAGATGAAATCTGCAATGTCTCTCGAGGAGCTCCGCGTAAAGGCTCCAGTAGCTGGGCGGAAAAAAACAATCTGAGGGACCTCGACGCGTGAGGGATTGTGGGTACAACACACGTCACTATAGGGATAGTGGTACAGACACGCCTTGTCGACGTCCCCTTTTCGACTACGAAAAACAAAATGCAATACTCTGCAGTGACCACTGGATGTCGGACCTATGCACAGCATGTGATTCTAAGCAGATTGACAAACATCAGAAACCAAGTTTCGAGGGCCTCCTCGAAACACGGGCGGTGACAGAGCAAAGCAACTGTGTTAGCTGGTAAGTCCACTGGTTGGCCCAGAGACACTTCTGAGAAAGCTTACTTGCAGGGTTTGATGACGGTGCCGAGAATAGTTGGTCCCACTATTCAAATGGGTCGAAGTGTCTTTGCAGACCTTCTAGGATGACCAGATGCAGAGGGGACCCACGGGACGACAGCAGGCTCAGGGTGCCAAACCTTCCAGCGGGTCACCAGTGGTTCCTCGACTCAGCTTTGTAGTTGCAGGATACTTGGATCCTATCCTTTGTTCGGTGTGAACTCAGGATATCAACATGGTAGTGGTGTTTTCAGCCTCCTCTTATCCAAAGTTCCCTTTGCGCCAAAACAGAGAGGTCCCAATGGGAGATCTGCTCACAAACACACACTACATACGTGGACCAATCATGGACCACGGTGGTCCCAGGCATTCACGGCACTCCAGACACTCTGGACCCAGGATGTGTATTGGAATCAGACATTCCAGCCCACATTCTGGAGGCACACACACAAGGCATGCAGAATCCCGCTAAATCATTGGGATTCGCGGGAGAGTGCATGACCAAATAAGGACTGACCCAGGTCGATTCGACCTGGGGAAGGTGAAGGGGCAAGATGGCCAAAGGACAGGACAAAGAACCTCGTGGCATGGCCATTTTGGAGCCAGGCCACCTATTTGCGCAAAACGCGGTTAACATGGCAGGAAAGGGTTCAAAATAATGCGAAAAGATAGCTGCCACCAGTCCTGTCCATGACATCTGCACAGTTCATAAAAAGTACAGCGATAGTATCTAGAGTCTTTGGAAAGGACTATAGATCCAAGTGTGCTGTATGGTAAGATACATTGCACACTTGTTGCATGTTGCACAAAAGCTGCAGCATGAGGAAAGGACTAAGGGAAACACAGTCTCCCAGGACTGACTGTCTTAAGGGCATGTCAGTTTCCCCATAAAAAGTGAGTGAATGCCCAGGAGTGCAGCTGAAGGCTGTGCTTCTCTGGCAAAGTCAGTCAATGGTGACTAAACAGCAGCAAAAAGTTTGGGGTTGACACATGGAGGGAAAATTACATACAATTATGAAATATTTCCTAACAGGAACAAGGAAAGTTTCTTTAAACCTGACAAAATCTGATGCAGACCGGGGTAACTCCCTGGCCAATGAACAAGTTACTTTCTTACCTGGTAATGTTCTTCCGATGGGATGGTCCGACGACGTATTCCATTTCTATGACATGTAATCGCCACAGCTGTGCTGCTTCGGAAACTTTTTTTGGCGCCTGCGTCGATGACGTCGATGCGCCGTCGTCGAGGACCTCCTATGACGTCATCCAATGTGATAAGTAGGACGCACGACGCCCGTAGCCTCAGTTGTAGTTTTTTCCCCCAGAACGTGTGACATTAGTCAACTGCCAGTCAGACACAAAGCCTTGCGGAACGCAAGCTGCAATCGCAAAAGAAATTCTGCAGCGGGGAAGGCAGGGCGGGAGCGATAAGGAATATGTCGTCGGACCATCCCATCGAAAAAACATTACCAGGTAAGAAAGTAACTTGTACTTCGAGGGGATTGGGTCCTCCGACGTATTCCATATCTATGACAGACTCCCAAAGCAGTACCAGAGCAAGGAGGAGGGAAAGAATTTAGAATCAAAATTTAGAATAGCCAATCAAATAGCAGAGCAAAGGACCGCCTTGCCAAAGGCCAGATCCTGTCCTCGGATGGAATCGAGGGAATAGTGACGTACAAATGTATGTACTGAAGCCCAGGTGGCTGCAGGGCAGTAGATGCAGCCTTACCCCTGGTAGAATGGGCCCGCAAGCCAGCCGGTGGGTCCTTACCCGCCAAGCGGTAACACTCCGAGATGGCCAAAATAATCCAGCGAGACAAAGTCTGTTTCGTCACAGCTTGCCCCAAACGCTTTCCAGCGTAACCAGTAAAGAGTTGATCGTCCACTCTGACCCGGGACATGCGTGAAACATAAAAGCTTAAAGCTCTCCTAGGATCAAGCCTATGGAGCCTCTCCTCTTCCTTACCAGGATGCGGAGGAGGATAGAATGCCGGAAGAACAACCTTCGGGGCCAAATGAAATTCCGTCACTACCTTCGGAAGATAAGAAGGACAAACTCTAAGGACAACCCTGTCCTTGTGAAATACAGTGAAGGGTGGCTTAACTGAAAGTGCCTGTAACTCACTCACTCTGCGAGCGGAAGTAACCGCAACTAAAAACACAGTTTTCAGAGTTAACAGCCTCAAAGGGCAAGAATGTAAAGGCTCAAACTAAGAAACTTAAGAACAAGGTTTAAATCCCAACCGGGCAACAGGAAAGGTGACGGAGGGAACACATTAGTGAGCCCTTTCAGAAACTGTGAAATCAAAGAGATTTTAAAGTAAGAACACTCTTCAGACGAGCGCTTAAAGATGGACAGCGCCGCCAGGTAACCTTTAATGGTACCCACTTGCAAGCCCCTGTGGGCCAAAGAAAGTAAAAAGGACAGAACCATGTCACATGCAAAAGGATCCACATTCTGAACTCTGCACCAGTTGCAGAACTTACGCCAACGGCAACGGTACAGAGACTTTGTTGCTGGCCTTCAGGCCGAAAGCAACACCTCCATCACGTCTTCAGGGAGGTCCCAATCCTTATACCTCAACCTTTCAGAAGCCAAGCGTGAAGATTGAGGGATCTGACCCCTGGATGGAGAACCTGACCCCCCTCCCGTGAGAGCATATCGTCTTGGTAGGGAAGACGACGTGGAGGGCAGATGGACAAGTCGAGAAGGTCCGGGTACCACGTCCTCCGAGCCCATGCCGGGGCAATGAGGATCATCCGGGAACCGAACTTCCGTAACCTCCGCAGCACTTGCGGGATGACGGGGACTGGAGGAAATGCGTACAGCAGCGGGAATGACCACTCCACCACGAACGCGTCTCCTAAGGCTCCTTTTGGAGGAAATTCCCGCGAGCAAAACCTTTCGCACTTCCGGTTGACACTGGAGGCGAAGAGATCCACTTGAGGGGTCCCCCAAAGGGCGAAGATCTCCAGGAGAATCTCCTGAGCCAACTCCCACTCGTGAGAGATCGCGCTCTGCCTGCTCAGAGCGTCCGCCGTCACGTTTTCGTCTCCGGCCAGATGAACTGCCGAGATCAAAACTTCCGGCTGGATGGCCCAGAACTCGAGCTGCATCGCCTCCCTGCACAGAGGAAGTGACCCTGCCCCCCCCCCCTTTTTGTTGAGGTAGTGCATGGCCACTGTGTTGTCCGTCAGGATCAGGACACTCTTTCCTCGCACAGTCGGCAGAAAAGCCTTCAGGGCTAGCCTGACGGCCCTCAGCTCCAACAGATTGATATGGAGTCTGGACTCCGACTGAGACCAACAACCGCTGATGCAGATGCAGCGCCGACAGCATCGGGGGCGTCGACACAGCTCTCGAAGCCGGAGCCCTGAGCGTCGATGACTTCCTCGGAGCCGGAGCCTCGAGAAAGCCTGTCGACGCCTCTGACGTCGACGTCTTCCTCGAAGACCTCACAGGTGCACACGGTCTCGAATGCGTCGAGGACCGGGACCTGGAACGGGTACGTCGAGAACGAATCTCCTTGTCCGAACGGGACCTCCCCCGTGACTCGTGCCGACCACTCTTGCGAGCGGTGTCTCTCGACCTCTCACGACCGACCCCACTCGGGGGCGCGGATGGCTTAGTACCCTGCGACTCAAGAATCGCCAGCATTTTCTTCCCCAAGGAAGCCCATTCCTCCGGCGTCGCACGGCTGGTGGGGTAAGCGACGTGCCGGGCAGAGTCCTCCGAAGAGGACCTGGAAGACGACCGGTGTCGGCGCTTCCGAGAATGCCTCAAAGAGGCTGAGGAGTGGCGAGACCGACTCCTAGAAGGAGACCCCCGAGACTTCCGACGATGACGCGGAGAGTCACCCCTCGAATCATCCGTCGAAAGCCCGGCAGACTTCGACTTCCGGGGCTTGGACACCCGACCTACCGACAACTTCTTCTTATGTTCGCGTAAGGCTTTGGACGTGAGCGACTGGCTGTCGATACAGTCACCCGTGTCGTGGGCCTCCCCGAGGCACCAGAGGCAGGCGTCGTGCGAGTCTGTCACTGACATCTTGGACCCACACTCCCCGCACTTCTTGAAGCCCGGACGCGGGGTTGAAGACTAAGTAGAAGACATCTTCACACGAAGAATTTTCACAAAAACGAACAGGTTCGAAGAACCGAGAAGAACAGAACTCCAAAGAGTCGAGGCGTTAACCGAGATTCACGAAGCAACACGTTCGCGGAAAAAACTGAACTGTGGGTACGGGCGTCGTGCGTCCTACTTATCACATCGGATGACGTCGGAGGAGGTCCTCGACGACGGCGCATCGACGTCATCGACGCAGGACGCAGAAAAAAGTTGCCGATCCTCTCGAAATAATTTTTAGAGAAGTTCAAACCCATGTTCCAGGATTCTTGTATCATCTTAACAGAGTTCTTTGCACAAGGGCAGAATATTACCAGCACTCACCAAAGAGCTGATCCTTCCGGCACACCCAAGTGAGAATATCAAGAGATGAAAAGTGAAGGGAACAGTTTAACACCACAAGAGGGGTTAAACAAGGCTGTGTTCTTGCTCTCCTACTTTTTATAGAATAGGTGAATATCTAGAACACTGTCCAGGAAGCCACATAAAACATTCCTGCAATAAAGACCTAGCCCACACTGATGTTAATGTAAGCAGACGATTCAATTATTATGGCCCGCATCCAGAACGTCCTCTAGGTACAGGTAGCAAACATATTAAAAGAAAAATATTGCAGTAATTGCCTCAGAATTAAGACCATCTCTTTTGAATTGCATCCAAAACAAGCACTGACAAAGCCAATAGGTCTGGCTATTTTATAGGTGTTTATGGGTGGATAGAAGGTCGTATGGATGAGTTGAGATGGATTTCTAGAATTTGCCCTGGTGAACAGCTTTTAGGAGGCCACCCTAGTTATGAACAGGGAGCTCCGAGAGGTTAGCCAAAACCCAATCAAGGTAGGTGGATGAACAGTCTAGGCTTAGTCTCAGGAAAGAGTGTGGTCAGGGATCCTCAATGAGACCACACAGTAAAGGATACAATTCAATTCAGACAGTATGTATAAAAAAACAATGTATTTTAGGTCTTATGAAGACACTGGACAATGAATCTAACAGGTACTATTATCACACAACATTATCATACAAACATTTAGTCACCATAGGTTCAATTAATAAACAGACAACTTAATCAAGCAAAGCAGGTAAATAAGTTGGATGCAGTAAATGATGGGAACCAATCACAAGAGCAATATCCTAAATTGAGAGGTCCAGGATGAATGGGGCCTTGTGCCCAAAAGGCACAGTGATTCTCACCAGTATGAGTTCTCTTAGAAAGGATTCAATGGGCTTGTGATAGTGACTAGTTTCAAAAGTCAGTTCTATAACAATTTACAAAAAACATGAGTGGAATGGAGAAAGGAGACAAGTGGCTTTGTCTCCTTTCTCCATTCCACTCATCTTCTGTTGTCAAACCTGGGTCGAGTATCCTGCCCTTGGGTTAGACTTGGGTCTGGCAGAAAAGAGAACACTTACCTTTTGTTAGTTGGGAAATATTCAACGGCGGCAGGGATAGGCACACTGATGCTTATGTATCCCTCCCGCCCGACTCATTTTCCCAGATATTGATCGTTTGGGGGTTGCTGGGGGCTCAATCTTCCATCATTGGTTTCATTAGGTGGTGCCCAGGAGTTGCAGATTTGAAGATTATTCTGGTTGGCAGGTAATGCAAGACACAACCCCTTTCGGTGAAGTGCAGAATACAACGGTGCAGGCCTCCTTAGGACACTCACTAGATGGAGGGAGACTAGTTTGAGTGGCTATCACTGTGCACAGGCAATGGCAGGTGTCCTTCCACTCGCGGTTACAGCAGCTCCTCCAGGAGAGGTTCCCGTGAAGGTGAATGTGCACACCAAAAACAATCAAAACTTAATTGCTGCCACCAGCTTGTCTTTAGGCACATATAAAAGTAACCCAAAATACTCTGTGTAAAAAGCTGGGATGATTAAAAAAAAAAAAAGGTACCCCCACTGCAAAGCAGTGTAAGATCTTGCATGTATGTTAACATTTCAAGAATTCCAAATGGAAATAGTTTCCCAGTACTGGTAGCCTGGAAGACTGATCAATTTCCCCATAACATGTGAGCAAAAGGGAAGTGCAGCTGAAGGCTTACCCTTCAAAAAGTCAAGACATGATGAAAATAAAGCAGAGCAAAAAGAATAGGGTTTCATTACAAACTATAGAGGGTAAGTTTCAAAAAAGAAAACCTTTCCTAACAATGAACTACTTAATAGGATGAACGAAGGGTAGGTTGATTGTTATTGAGATGGATTTCCAAAATCAGCCCTGGTAGGGGCATTGGGAGGCCTCCCTATTATGGTGAACAGGGAAGACAGAGGTTAGCCAAACCCAGTGAAGGTAAGCTAAGAGCGGCAAGGCTTAGTCTCAGAATGAGTCCACACAGAGCAACAAAAGTAATTCCAATAAGACCGATAAGTATATAAATACAATTATTAGGCCTTTAGTTGCACACCAAGCAGATTTAAAAAAAGGCAACTATTATCAGTTTTATAAGGGCTTTATGTGACATGTACATTAACACTTAGGAAAGATAGATAGCATATGATTCAATGACCAGTGAAACGGGTAAGTACTCAGATGCATATAGACAGTACTCTTCAGAGTAATCACACAACAGCTCCCCCAACTCTTAAGTCCAACCCTAAAATAGTTTGGGACCTTGTGCCCAAAAGTCATCAGCTCAGAAGTATTCACTTACATGTAGATTTATAGAGAGATTTGTAGTGCAAGTGGTTATGGTTAATAAAGACTTCACAAAGTAAGATGTAAGTTCAAGTTAAGATCAGATTAGGACTGGACTCAATCCAACACACTAGGATTGTCCTAGGCAGGGATACTTAACCCATGTCCACCAACAAATGTCAGGTAAGAGTGAGTTAGGTGGGAAAAAGGAAAAAAAACAGTGAGTTAGGGTTAGGCCATTACACTATTACACTATGGGAGATGGGGACAGGGTGCACAGGTATGTAGACTTACCCACTGGCTTAGAGTTGCCCAGACACCCCTTGTATAGGTACCATACTTCGTTGCAGGCTTGTTCTTTTGCCTTGGTTGTTTTCGCGAGGGTGGTGTAGACAAGAAAGATAGTTTGTTTCATGGCACTTTGAAATCAGTTTCAGACATCCCCCAGGTGAAGATTTCTGAGTGACAGATGGCCACGGGACACCTCAGAGACATGAGGGACATGAAGAAGTCAAAGTTTACCACAGTCGGGCAGCAACAAGAGATCGTCAAGTATCGAACACAGGAACAGGCCCAGCACAGCTTCCCTTGGTGTGAAACGGCTGAAAATGCAGGAGCAGGTGACTTCTGGCACAAGCTGAAGATCTGCAAATTTACAAGACTTCTCAAAACAGTGACAGGTACAGTGAGGTAGCCCAGGAGAGAGCTGGTCAGTCCACCGGTAGGTCCAACGACACTTCCGAAGGCTAAGTAGGTAAGGTTCCTCAAGCAGGGATCAAGACTTGTTATTTCCACCCGGGCAGGGGTCAATGCATTTTTTGTATTTGTTTTTTTATTTAGGATTTGCAAAGTGCTTTAAGGCAAAGCGACGTACATAGATGCTTAAAAACGGTACAATAAAATGAGAATACAAGTGACAATATAAAAGCAATCAGCCTTGTATGTCAGTTTGAAGAAAATAGGTCTTCAGCGAGGAACGGAATAAAGAATACCAAGAGACTGAGCAGAGAGATAGTGGGAGAGATTTCTAGTGAAAAGGAACTAACAGAGTAAAATAACAACAACAGGAATTAGCACAAGGAGGACTGGAGACTCCAAGAAGAAATGGTGACAGAGCGGAGAGAATTAGGAATATAAAAGAGAAGAAAGGTAGGTCGGAACAAGACTAAAGAAATTTAAAGACTAGACACAGAAAATTAAATTTGAGACGAGAATGGAAAGAGCCAAGAGTAGAGAGAAGAGACAAAATTATGCATAAAGAGAAGATAGAGAAGACGAATAGAAGCATTGAAAACTGATTTTGGTGGGGCAGGATGAGCGAGAGGAAGACCAAATAAAGAAACTGAACAATTGAAAGATCAGGAAAGAATTTACAAAGATATCAAGAGTTTTGTTGTGTCAAAAGTTAAGAACAAGCTTTACGGATATTATACAAGTGACATCGACAGGCACGAGACGATTGGAAAATGTGATGGACAAACAAAAGATCAAGATCAATGTAAAATCCCATGTTACGAGCTAAGAGACAGGAAGCCGAGAGGGAGGAAAAGAAATGGAGGAGGGAGGAAGAGGAGATGGAATTGTGTTTGCAGGGAAACAGTACTTAAGTTTTGGCAACATTTAATACCAGAAAATGTTCTGTCATCCAAGAATTGATGGCTACGAGAGATGTCGAGAGTTTATTGTAAACTTCAGGAGTGAAAGAGTATTAAAGTGCACAAATACTGTCTACAATAAGATGTTGTAACAGACTGTAGAGAATCGGATACTAAAAGTGCTGGAAAAACTGAGAAGGAAAGAAGATGATCGGAGCGATAGACAGGAAGTGCAGACACAAGAGTTGAAGATTGAAAAAGTAAAGTTAAGATCTAAGGAAGAACCTTACACATGAGAGGTAGGGGTGGAAAGAGGAGGAAAAGTGGGAATCAAGAATTGTAAACAATGCGAGATTTGCATGTGTAGAGGAAAGATTAAAGTCTCCTAAGAAAATAAAAGGCATCGTAGAAGGCAGAATGAAAGCAAGACGATTGCCAATATCACAGAATGACCCAGGTGGCCAATAGTTAAGTAACCAAGTTATAGGATAAGGCTTACAAAAATAAGTATATGAGTATTCAAATGAGGAAAAGACTGGACGAGTCAAAGTGGAAGAAACAAGTGCAGAGGAAGAACGATAGAGAATGCCAATGCCCACGCCATGAGTAGAAAGACGCGGGGTATGACAAAAAGATGTAAGGGATGCAGAAAAAAGAAGCCGGAATAAAGTATTGAAAGATGAAATCCAAGTTTCAGTTATACAGAGGAAATGCAGGTTTAGTCGAAAAAGAGAACAAAGTAGTAGATTTGTTGCAAAGGGATATGGCATTCCAAAGTGCCATGTCAAGATAAAGCGCATGATAAGTACAGCAAGGATTGATAAGATCAGCATAGTTATGAGAAGAGGGGAGCTGATAGCCGCCAGAAGAATGTACAAAAGATGCAGGCAGACTAGGTTTAGCATGAAAATAATAAACAGCATGAAGGAGGCAAAGTCAAACAGACACAGATTGTACAGAGGATGAGTATGAGCAGGTGAGTATGTTGGATGTGCTGTGGCCGGAAAGTCAGTAGAGGCTGCCTTGCATCGCATGTTGGCTGCTTAGAAGATATTACAGCTCAAATATTTAATAAATATTCGGTTTTAGGCTGCATCCATCCATGGACCCCACACACAGCATCATCAGACTTTGCCCGAGGAATGCCTTTGTGGGATCAGGACAAAGGAGCCAGGATTCACCAGTACAACACTAGAGTCGATGCAAGTCAGCTGCAAGGGTCATCTTTAAGTAGTTAGCAGGCTGTTCTACGCCATAGAGGTTTTGGCTCAAACGCTGATCTGAAGAACAGTTGCCTTTCATCCAAAATTCAGGCTGGGAGCAAGTCCAAGCCCACATATTGGTAAGGGTCTGTACCATTCAAACAGCCAGCGGTTATCCAATCATGGATAACCACTGATCACCACATCTGCGACCAGCAGCAGACATTCAGGCACCAGAGATGTGGATTGGGACGAATTTATGTGATCAACGCACCACCCATGATGTCGACAATTAAATTGCTGACACCCATTATGGTGCAGCGATCACATAGATCACTGTCCTGCATCCCCCGCTACCGCCTCCCCCCCTACCCACTTACCTTTTCGGCGGCACACCATGAAGTGTGCCGCCATCTCTCACCAGACCCTGCAGTGTCAGTTCTTGGCCATTAACGTGGGTCCAAACTGGTGTCGCAGGGTCCTTTTTTTCTTACTTTATTGTCCCCCGCTCTCATCCAATGGAAGCGGGGACACCCCCCACAACACTGACAAAAGGGAGCAGGGGACACCCACGCTCCCATTAGTCGGCGTAGTGGGGGGGTGGGCATTTCATTAACGGGCAAAGGCGCGGTAATGAAATAGTCATAATTGTTAGGACAAAATGTTGGTATCGGTTCCGAGATTTCCATACAAGGCATTTCCTAACATCATGAAGTATGAAGAAGGCCAAAGAACAATATTGCAAAAGTACAAGCGAAAAACAGGCAAGGGACGTAAAGCAGGCGGCTTTACCTAAACTCCAAAAAGTTAAACACGGGTTCAAAACAAGAAAAAAAGAAAGGGTAGCCCATAGAAATCTCTGGAGGAAAAGTTGTAAAATGAAATTCTTTTTTAACACTGATCGTAATTATTTAGATGGATGCTGGATGTCATTGTTGAATGGATGAGATTGGGTTGGCTACCTCACCATGCCACATGCAGGCGGTAGGGACTTGACATTGCCATTTTAGAAGCTCTTGTCCCTTAAATGGACACAATTATGGGTGGCGGCCCTGCAGAGCCGTAAGCGCATGCATGCATGCACGGGCTCCCTTTCCATGGGAGCAAAAATCATTTAAAACCACCGAAGCAGAGAGCAGGGGCTGCACAAGCAGTTTACTATTTAACTTGCAAGGCCTCCATACATATATACGTAAGTCTAGTTAGACTAAGTGAGCCCTCCCCAAAAGCAGGGTCAGGGTGTCATGGGCCAGAAATAACCAGGGGCAAGGTGCTCAATATCCAAACCAATTCCATTGGGAGACTCGCCTGGTGGCCAGAGGAAGGGTCCAGGGGTCAGAAATAACCAGGGGCAAGATGCTCAATCTCCATACCAATTCCACAGAGGGAGATCAGAGAAAGGGGCCAAGGTTGTCCAAGGAAGGGGCCAAGGTTATTCGAGGTAGGGGCAAGGTTGTCCGAGGAAGGGAGAGAAGAATGACATTGACAGACAATGGGATGGGGAGAGAGGCATATCCAGGGGACCTGGGAGAGGAAGAGAACGATCCAGGGAGATGGGAAGAGAGCATGAGAAAAACAAAGAGGGTTGTGGAGAGAGTGAATACTAAGTGATGGGGAATGAAGGACAAAGATAGTTGGAGAAGATTGAGAAGACGGGATTACGGTGGCAAGAGAAACCATGGAGGAGGGTGGGGGGCTGGCGAAGAAGACATCCATCAATATAGGGGGTACCCAAAGAAGGAGGTGCCTAAAAATATAACTGAAAAGTGAGGCAACTATCGAAGAATGGCGTCGTGAAATTGGTGGGGTGAAGTGGAGATTCACAGGGAGGCAGAGGACCAGAAGAACATGAGAGGAGACTAAGAAAGCAGAATGTAAACCATGGAAGGGGAGAGGAATGCGTCTTTCGTGAAGCATTAAGAACAAGAAGGACAAGCACTAGGACAAAGGAGATAAAAGAGTAATGGAAGGTCTGTCAAGAACAATCTCCACGTCTAGGAGTGAGTGAGTTACAGTTGGGAGGCTGTAGAACTAAGACCCCTAGTGAGGGGGTGGTGAGAGTCCTAGAGAACCCTGTAAAGAACTTTGCAAGAACGGTCTTCCTATGGCTCTGGACCTTACTTTAAAGTCAGCTCCAGCATAACAACTACAGAATCAACTACCAGGCTACGGCACTGATTTGAGACACAAGAAGACAGTCTTCCCATCGTCACCAAGTTGCACAACATTACAAACAAGCCAAATAACATCAAAGAATTCACATACCGAAAAACTGCAAGATCATGAGAAACATTTTTCCTAGAATTCTTTGCATTTCATTTATGACACGGATTTGGTTATGTTGAAGAAACCAGGAAAGCACTAACAAAAACTGGAATCAACTTTTGCTTTTGACTTTCCATGAAACTTCCCAAGAGTCGTTTATGTATATTTTGAGCACACATTTCCCCAACCACGATTAAGATAATTATTTGCACTTTCTTGGCCCTATCCTTGTAAGCCTAATACAGTTCTGATTGGGGAATATTGCATGCATGGCTCATGTCTGATCCTTATATGCTTTAAGACAATTGCCACTGTAAAATAAATTCATGATATTGTACCCAAAATGTATTTTAGCATCACAGGATTTAGAACCAGGGATTACAGATAACACTTTCTGAAATAGGGTTAACATGTCCGATTCCTTCTCCCCCTAAATGTTTGTTTGGGCATTTATATAGCGCTACGAACCATCAGGTATCTGAGCGCTGCTCATTTCCCACAGTGTGTGGTGCTCAATTATCGCCCTCGGAAGGACGAAAGGCTGAGTTTGGCCCTGCCGGGATTCGAACCTGCGCCAGCAGGCTCTGCACGGATGTCAAAGTGTGCGCTCTACTCGCTGTGCTATCTGACTGATGTTGTAATAAGAGGTGTTATTAACTAGTATTTCATTGTACCAACTTAAAAAGTATTAATGACTGAATCCAATCAAACACACCATTTGCTTCACCCATTACTAAAAGGAAATATAACCCCTTCTGCCATTCCCCACCTTTCTCTCTGATCTACAGTTCTCACTCTCCTCCTTCACATCAGATACCTCTTCCGCAAACACCGTCTTCGCCAAATTCCAATCCCTGCTATATGACTCATTCTCCTCTCACTTCCCACTGCTTACTTTCACCCCCAAGTCTCAGAATCCTCAACCATGGGTCACCCCATTCATATCTCCGCACAGACATGTGTCAGCTGCTGCGCAAATAGAGGCATACCAATCGCATGAGGACCTGCAACTTTACCTCTCTGAAGTCCACTCTTGATAGAGCTAAAAGAATTCACTCTCCAACCATCTTAGCTGGCTACAGGGCACCACTCACTGCTACGTCTATGACTATCAACTCCACTCACAGTATGATCTAGCTGAATACGGTGCTGCAAAAATTACCAAAATGAGATAGTCTCCTGACCTTCCACACACTCTGTCCTCCTACATTTTACACTCTGCCTACTCTACCATCACCCTCTGCCACCATCTCACTTTAGTCACAGTAATACTGACCAAATGCTCTCTCTAGTGATGAAGGATAACCCCTATTGTGCACCGTTAGACCCTCTTGGTCCTCAGCTAGTCAAGCCTATTGCGGCTTCTAACACTGCTGAACTCTTCAACCTGTCCTTCGACTCTGCTTGCTTTCCCCTCTGTCTTCAAAACTGCCACGGACATCTCTCCTAAAAAAGCAAGGTGTTGACCCTAATTTACCAGATAACCTTTGCCCTGTGGCTCTCCTTCCGCACTACTGTAAAGTGCTCGAAAAGGTTGTGTTTAACTGTCTTACCAATTTCTTAGACTTCCACAAGCTTCGAGATCCCCTACAAGAAGGTTTCCGCTTCTGTCACTCCATGAAAACTGCTCTCATGTGTCCAACTTCATCCCCTCAGCTAAGCACTGACACCTATCCTCCATCCTAATTCTCCTTGACCCGTCTGCTGCCTTGTGTTAGGGAGAATTCTCTTAAAAGGCTAATTTCCCAAACCTAGTGAGTCCCCCAGCAGCTTTGATTTTTTTCTCCTGCTAAGAGTGAGACTCTTTTACTCCCACTCTTAGGCATGATTTGAGGTATGTCTTTGACTTATCTGCTTATGGGCTATGGGGTTCCTTTTTACCACAGGGGTGTCACAGTGACCCCCAAACACAGACTCCATACCCTGGGACTGACTGCCTCCCAGGGCATGTAAAGTCACCATTGGCTTTACTCGCCCAAAATTGCGAACAGATCCAGTACAAACCACCATATTGTGGAAGTACTGGTAAGGGGCAATCCGATTGCTCCTGGGTCTGTTTTCAAGGGGGCACTGTCCAGTCCCCCCTTGTCGAGTTTTTGGCTGGTGGCAGTGGTTACCATGCGAAATATTCCACCGGAATATTTTCTATGGGATTTTCCCATTCATTTTAGATACACCACTTTTTGGTGCAATGTTAAAGATACAGCCGGTTTATTTATTTAATATTAAATCACTGGTTGGGTCTTTTTGCCAGAACTCAATTCTAAAATGGCGTGTGTGTCCGTCTCTGTAACTCTGACCAAGGTCGAGCCCTTTGTTCCACTTTTTTTGGCGGGCTTCTCCACAGAAGCCCTCCAAATGGTGCCACTCTGTCTGGGTTCCACAGGAAGGGCGGAGGGGGGAAATGGAACCCTGGACTGCGTTGCCTTGGCAACCCAAGTCGCACTCTACTCCGATTGGCCCAGTGGTGAGCCGCCCGGCTCACCACTTAACATGTGTGATTGACGGCTAGGCTGATGAATGGGGGTTTTGCTGCATAAAAGCAGGGCCTTTGGGACTGGAACTTCAGAAGTCGCCACAGGACCCAAGAATCTGAAGAGGGACGTCATCTGCAATGACGATACCACCGGTGAAGCCCTGCTGCAGGTACCACCCCACTTTCCCGACAAGAGAAGATCTTCTGCTGGACGAGTCTTCTTCCTCTGAGCTGGTGGGACCAACCAGTTCACCCTTTTCGTCTTCCAAAGACGGCCCTTGGTCGAATCGCCCGTGCCAAGCACCCCGGCAGCCGGATAGCCAAGCTCACCACTTTTGACCGCAAATAAAAGGACCGCAATAAAAGAACTCCGCGGCTGGTTTCATCCCTGTGCAGTGCAACGACTCCACGGTTCCTCCTCGACGAGATCTTCTCTTCGCCTGGTCGGAACCACGAACTTCAACCACTGCCAGGAACAACTGCCCCCGCTGGAGCGTCCTTCCCCTCTAAGGTACTGTGTTCTACCTGGCCTCCCTTTCTACAGATTGCTAAAGGTGACCCTTAAATCCTTGGCTTCTAAACTGGGTTGGCTCCAGGCCTTCTAACTATATCTTTTGAATCACCCCAACCTCTTTTGAACGCTCTGCAAAGACTTTCAGTGCACTTTAAACCGTGTGATCCTGGGCACATTACGCTTTGCTCCATTTAAAGTGGGTCTGGCCTATGAACTTTGGCTCTACAGTATAACCTGCCTTTCTCCCCTTGCTCTGAACTCTTGAAAGTGTTGGGAACTGTTTTATTTTATGCTCTCCCTTTTTAACCTAAACTATTGGAGTGCCATCTAGGTTAAGCGCTCACTTCTGTCTTAACAAATCGTTGTGCTTTACCCTGACTTGTTTGATTGTTACTAAGGGAGGTGTGTATACTTACAGACTGTTTTAAAATTACTTTTCATTGAGAGTGCTAGTGTATTACCTAAAGTGTGTTTTAAATAAATAATGATATACTTTTTATACAAAGCTCTGGTCAGTGTTTGATTGCTCTACTGTGTTTTGGCCCTATTGTGTATACTCTGGATACTGCCCTACCCTTCTTGAGAGAAGTCTGACTGCTCAGCCACAGCTACCAGGTAAATTTGGGTGGTGCAGACTGCTACCAATTGGGTTTACTGCTTACTCCTGTAGTCTTAATCTTTTTGCAGTGTTCCCCAAGGGAACTGCACAGGACTCTGCCTAACACCTTGGACACTGTCAAATCACTCTGATCTCCTAAATACCCTTGGGATTCACGATCAAGCCCTTGCCTGGATTGAATCCTACCTTGCACCGCGCCAATTCACGGTCTCCTTGACTAACAACACCTCTCAACTCACTCCTCTAACTGTTGGTGTTCCACAAGGCTTTGTTCTTGAGTCCGCTTCACACACTACACACTTCTGCACTTGGGGCACTAATCTCCTTTTTTGGGTTCTTGTACCAATTCTTCACGAATAAAACCCAAATCATCTCCTCTTTACCTGAGCTCTCCTCTGATATCTATCAAAATTTCCAATGGCCTCTCTGCCATTAAATATTGGATGGCTTTGATCTCTCATGTTAAACTCAACCAAAATAAAGGTACTCTTCTTCCCCGGCAAAAGCGCTCTCATCTCTTCTTCTGCCTATCCAGTTACCCACCTGCCACTCTCCCCTACTCTTCTTCAGCTTGAAACCTCAGCGTCATCTATGACCCTTCTCACACCTTCTCTACTTTCATATCCAAAACTGGAACAGCAGCTCGCCCCAACCTCCTAAATATTAGGAAAATCAGGCACCTCCTTCCTTTCAACACTGCCAAGAATCTCTTAACCACTCTTGTCTTCTCTAAACGGGACTGCTGTGCCAGCATCCTCTGGTCTCCCCAACTATGCTTTCTGTCCTCGACAAGTTTATTATCTTTGCTACCAGGACTCTTTGAACTCCCTCACTTCACACCTACTTCTTCGTACCGTCACCAGGCTGGATGGCTGATGAAACAAAACAGGGCCAGATTTAAATGTCTTCTCCTGGTTCACAAATCTATCCACATTAAGGCATCACTATCTATCCTCCTCTATCCAACTCTATAAGCCTTCGCGTAATCTATGCTCTGTCTCGACTGCCCTTGTGGCTCCTCGCCCTCCCAGTGCATCCGCTCCTCTCTGCTTGCTCCACTTGCATGGAATGCTTTTCTCCCAGACATCTGAGAAACAATCCACATAGATTTTTCAAAACCAAACAAAAAGCCGACCTCCTCGCCTCCGAGTTACCCTCTTAACCTACCTCTAACCTGCCTCTGACGCTCACTTCCACTGCCTCAATTCTAGAACTTCACCCATCATGGTCACATCCAAAAGCACAGCCGGCCATACCACCTACCTGCACTTAAAAATGTCCAATGTTGGTTGTCCTTAATCTATGTATGTTCTCTTATGTATTGTCCCCGGTGACTATTCCATTTACTCCCGTCTACAACCTGTCAGAATGTCCTTCAACTGCTTCCCATCAAATCTGATTTTGTATGTATTGTACGTTCTTTTGTGATCAAAAGAGCGTTGTTCCTCTTGTACATATATAAATTGTAGGTTGCATAGGGTTGTCCGTGGTGCTTTTAATTCTCTCAACAATCCCACTGGATGGCAGATGACTCCCCTAAGAGAGTGCTTTGCTTGATGAGCTAGATTTTCTGCTTTTGCATTTTAAACATGCACCTCTAACATTCAATACAAAAACAAAAATAACTTGCAACCCCGACGGTAAAATCATTGAGATTCCTTGTCAGATTAGGACGCTGGTCCAACATTAACTGTTAAAAGCATTGGCATAAATAAGGATGCCAAACTTTGGAGCAAACAGATCAACTATATGTTTGGGTATCAAAGCCAAACTGACAAATAAGGTACTGGAGTTAAGAAGGTTGGCACCACCGTCCATAGCCAATGCTCTGCTTTCTATATATCTATAATTAGGATTCAAGGAATAAGAAGTGCACCATTATCTAAAGGAGGTGATTAGAGCATACCTGGTTTGAATCATCCACATTGGGGCAATGCCCTCTTAAACCCTCTGCGCAGAAGATCACCACACCTGCGCAGCATGCTCAATCCAATTGCAACTACCAACAGACATCTGCGCCACCTACTGACTGAAGCACCCCAATGAGTCTACCTCAGGATCCCATCTGACCACAGCTTAGACACTTAGCGACCTAAGTCTTTGGCTCACAGACTGTCTGTACCAGCCTGGGAAATAACACTTCAGCTATTGTGGTGGAAAAACAGGCCTTAAGACAAATCCAATTCCTATAAGAATCCCCCCCCCAAAGGACACTGCACCTGTGCACTATAGTGAGCTTCACAAGAGTGTCCGATTTTGAGCCAGTTCACGCCTAGGTGCTTGCCACACATTAGAATGCCATTTGTAGGAGATAACTTTGCAGCTAGTTTGGGGTGTAGCAGGCCCTGCACTTGCAATTCCTCAAAGATTTATGATGAAAAATGATGGCTTAATATGAACATAAGAGAAGTGGAATATTTGAATGGAGAGGACAAAGGATCAGGCATCAGAGCAAGATATTAGGGACAAAAGAAAGGAAAAGGAAAATGAAAAAACCCAGCAAAACTGCAGAATATAAAAAGGACTGCAGAGTTGGCTCGACCGATGGCAGCCATTAAAAATTGTGAACGTAGTTTGACACCACAAAGGCAGCCATCAGCAACAATGACGCAACAGTGGACAGCATGATTCACAAAGCTCTTCCCAACTGAAACAGTTGACTTTTCTCTTAAATAGCTGTTGCTGGAAATGAGCCTTGAGATAGACACTTGTCATGCTTAACAAATCAGCTGGGGACTGTTGTAGGTCAGAGAGGGACGGTCACTGCTGGCATTTTAGCAATCGGTTTTATTTCAATAATAAAGACAAAGGCCCATCTATTCCTAATAGTTTGCCCAACCTAATGCAAATCTAACTAGGGTGCCTGCCATCAGTGAGACTGTCCAAAGTAATAAACTGTCCTCTGTCCCTAACTCCCCAATTCTGTCCCTACCACTGTTCAAAAAGCCTCAAAGAAGAAAAAAGGGGTTGAGGAGAATGACTACCTTCTCATGGACAGACCTTTAAAGCCTCAGCAAGTCTTTCTTAGGGTAGCTTTTGGTGATTCTCCAAACAAGTTACTTTCATTCTTCAAAAGGGGCTCTTAACCCTCTGGGGTTTCCCCTTTTCAACTACTAGCACAATTGCTTGTTCAAGCTTTTGTAGCTGTGATGCTGGAAATGCTTTGGAGGGACAGGGCCTCCTCGTCCTGGTCCCACTACTTCACAGTTAGTGTTTTTCTGCCACAGAAGTCCAGCCTGGACCTCTGGCAGTGAAGCTCTTCATTTTTATTATTGGTGATTAAGATCCATGGGATACCTCTATGGCACCCATGGGTAGGGGTAGACCTTGGTACCCCTAGTGTGTGTTTTTGGGCACCTGTGTTTTGCCCACAAAGCAGGGTATGGGCTGGTGGCAGCTACATGCTGATTTTGCAGTTGCTCTGGGTATTTTCTTTTTGGGACACCCAGGCACTATCATCGGAATCAATGGATTCCTGAACAAAGGCAAGATGGCCACTGAAAGTCTCATGGCTTCCTGCCTTTCCCTTCCGGTTTCAAAGTCCTGAGAAGCCCTGTCTCTGTCTCCCTACACCTGATTGGATTTGAAGGACCATTATGGCTCTGGGGCTGCAGCTGCTAGACTGGTGGGAGCCTTCCAGTGACGGCTTGTTTTGGGTAGACCTTAGGGTTGGGACTTCAATGAATGGAAAGGGGAGTCAATTCACATTCTGTGTTGTGGGTGTCAGGTTTTGGTTGTGTGTCGCATACCTGTGGCCTGCCTGAGCCAGTCCAGTTTGAAACTGGAGTGAATGCATTGTGTGCGCTGAAAGGCTGGGAATTGACCCCAATACACATCCACTGTTTTGGGTGCCCGGTTTTGGGTGAGTGACCTGAATGCCTGTGCCCGATTGGGTGCTGCCTGATGAATGCACTAGTGTGTGATTGGCTGACTGAGCCTAGCCCAGCCTGAGTGAATGGGGGGCAGGGTGGGAGGGGATGGGGATTTGTGTATATCAGAAGACCCTTCACTTATCTCTGGGCCAGGAGCTTTAAGTCAAAAGACAGAAGCTTGTATCCTGAATCCAGCTGGAGGAAGTCGTCTGCGGCTATAACTCAACAAATTCAAAGGCTGCCGCTGCAACTCCTCAACAAATCCAAAGACAAATCAGGGACCGATCAAGAGAGGACCTTGTCATGCGACCTCTTCCGTAGGCGCGAGGGGTCATCGTGCAACTGCTGTTCTTCACCAGAAGTGTACTGGAAGACAGACCAGAGTGCCTCCTGCGCTGCAGAAGAAGAGTGACCAGACCTCTTGAGCCCAAGAAGTCCACCAGTGTCGTCTTTTATCCGGAGGATTTCCGTGGCCAGAAGAAAGCCTTCTCATTAAGTCTCGCAGGAAGAAATTAAAAGGGACATTTTGGTCTCTAACCCTGGTCTTTCTATCGCTGACACCTATACTAGCGCTTCCTCCAGACAGACCCTCACCGAAATCCTCTGTCGTTCCCTCCCAAGACCTATGAGCTTGTCATGTGGTCTCCGCTCTCTCCTTTCTCCTCCTCTCAAATTAATGGTGGCACCCGTTGGGAGGCCCTCCTGGTGCCCTTCGACTCCTCCAAGGTCATCATTAATGTCTACCTGAAAGGCACCGGCTTGGTCCAATAGCCTCGGGCCAACCTCTTCCTCTTTGACAGGCGCTTTCCATGCCTCGTCAACTTCCTTGCTTCTCCTGCCGTCTCATGTCTCCCTTCTTCAGCTCCCGTGCCTCCCCCTATACCTCCTCCTTGGCTACCTTCCTCCTTCCTGTCCTGTCCCCCCCCGGTGGTCTTCTACACCTGCGCAGGGCGTACCTCTGATTTGTACCCCTCCCCAGAAGTCCTTCGAGGATGGCAACCTTCTCTATATTGCCCCTCTTAACTCTTGCTCTGCCTGACATCTGTCGCCTCCTGGAAAAACTCAACCTCAATGTCCTTGGTCTCACCGAGAAATGGATCATGACCAGTTCTGTCACGAGCTTTGACACTCATCCCTGATGGCACTTTAAGATCCTCTTCGCACCCAGATCCACCGGGGGTCTGGATACTCCCATCTCCTCATCTGGACTCTTTTGCGACCTCTGCAAAATCTCACCCTCTTTCTATTTTCCCCTCTGACCCCACTCATTCTGCAGGGCACGCGCTTGATGTTTTGATCTCCTCTGACCTCTGCCTCTCCATCCATGTGACCACTCCTCTCTCCTGGAGTGATCACTCCCTCCCATCTCTCCCTCTCCACACCTCAGGTCTGGTCAGGCCAAGCCAACTCCAACACTGCCACCTACCTTCTCGGTCATCTGACCCATGAAGCGTGTCTCAGTTGAGGCTTTCGCTGCCAATTTCTCGCCCCCCCCAACCCCCCTCTGGCTGACTCTCACCCGACACTGCCCGATCCATGCTCTACTCTTCTATCTCTGATACTCTTGATGTTCTTTCCCCGGTCATGAGGCTCCGCTTAAAGCCCAAAGCCAAGTGCAACCCTAGGTACGACGCCGACATAGCAACCCTTACAAGTGGAGGGTTGCTGAGAGGAAACGGTAGGCTTCCTGTGCATTCTCTGACAAACTGGCCTGCCGCCTGCTCCAAAGTCAATACCAGCGCCTTATCCAAACTAAGAAGAGCCCACATCCAATCCCGCGTCTCTCTGTGGCATCTAACAACTCAGCTGAACTCTTTAAAATCTGCAAGGCGCTGGCCAACCCAGCTGAAGTCTCTACCTCTCCTGTTGCCTCCCAGGCCCTCTGCAATGCCCTTGTCCCTCACTTCATCTCTAAAACCCAGGACATCCAGTCCACCCAGTCCATCCTCTTGTCCTCTCCACCTCTCCCTGCTCTGTCTCTCCAAACTCTGACTCTCATGCGGCCAGCCCCTCGCTCTTTCTCTTACTTTCCTCTGTTCTCCCCTGATGAGGTTTGTAGACCGATTTATGAAAGTCTCATCAAAACAGGTTCTTCCCAGTTCGTCTGAAACTATCAAGGAGCACATTGACACACTTGCTCCTGCTCTGGCCGACTTCTGCAACCACTCCTTCACCTCTGGAGCCTTCCCGTCCCATCTGATGCACTCCCTTGTGCACCCTCTTCTCAAGAAACCCACAGCCGATCACTCATGCCCAGCTAACTATCGCCTGATCTCCCTCCATCACTCCTTTCCTTGGCAAACCCCTGGAAAAGGTGGCCATCTCCCAGCTGAATGTTCTCACTGACTGTTGGTTGTCGCCACAACAATCAGTCTGGCTTTAGAGCTGCCAGAAGAATGGAAACTGTTCTCCTGAACATCTGTGAAGACCTGCTCTCCAACCTTGATTCCAACATCCCTTCTGTACTCATCTTACTCTATCGCTCCTGCATTTGACACGTTCAACCATCCCATCCTGCTCAATCGTCTCCGTGATAACTTGGTATCACCAGTCCAGCCATGGCTTGGCTGACCTCTTTCCTCTCTGATCGACCCACCAAGGTCGAAACTTGGTCCCTCCTTTCCTCCATCTCACTCTCTACCTGTGGCATTCCCCAGGGGTCGAACCTTTCTCCCTGGCTGTTCAACCAATACCTGGCACCCCTTGCCGACCGCATTGCCGCTCTCTGCTCCAACTTTCTGTGCTATGAGGATTATAGTCGGCTCGTTTTCAGGCTTCCCTCTACCACCTCTTCTCTCATCTCTGACTGTCTTTCTGCTATCCAGGAGTGGTGTGCTTCCAATAATCTCTGCCTTACGCCAGTAAGACAGATTCTCATCGGCACAACTGCACCCTCCTTCCCGGTCACTCTCTGGCCGGCCTCCAATGCCCTTTTTCCTGCTCCCACCTGTGAAGCTAAGAACCTTGGGGTCATCTTCGAATCCACACCCCTTTTCTCCTCATATCTCTGACGTCTCTAAGAAGTCAAACTACCCACTGCACCTCCTCAGAGGTATTCTTGCTTTCCTCTCCTTCCCCCAGAAACTTGTGGTTTTTAAAGCTCTGGTTATCTCCAGGCTGGACTACAGAAACAGCCTCTTTCTAAATCGGCCTGCTTCTACTCTCCGCCCTCTCCAACTCATCTAGAACAGGATTGAGAGACTTGTCCTTGGCCTCAAGCCCCGCAATCGTATCTCTCCAGCCCTGAAATCTCTTCATTGGCTCCCAGTGGCTGCAAGGATTAAATTCAAGACCCTTTGCATTATCCACTGGGCTTTCTGGGGCCCGGTTCCAAAATACCTTCAACTTTCCCTCCATAAATACCTTCCTACTCGAGCTCTTTCCATCTCCAACTCCCTCAGTGTCAGTCGCTTCTCCAAGCAACGAGTTGGTGGTAGATCTTTCCTCAGCAGGGCCTCCCTCTGGAACAGCCTCCCTGCCCTGCCACTTTGGAACTTGAGGAGAACCGGAAGCACCTCAAGACCTTCCTCTTTGCTTCTGCCTTCACTCTCCACTGCGGATCTTTTCTGCTTCAACACAGTGCCCCTGGCTACCCTCCAATTTCTGGCCCAGGTCCATTAACACCCCAGCCAATTGCCCCCACTGCCCATGGCAACCCTTGCACTTGGGTCTCATCTGTTATCCTAAAGTCACCTTAACTGCACTTACCAGACACCCCTGTCTGCACCCAAAAACCTGCACTACCTTTTGTGTTTTATCCCATGCTCAGCACGTTCCATTTCTCCCCTCTCCCTCACACTCCCCCACCTTCCCTCTCCCCTGAACTTGCGCGTTCTCAAGGTCACTGGGCCTAGTAAGATAGTTGTTTTGTCCTCCCTTGTTCCCCTCCCTTGCCTCGTCGTCCTCTGAAACACTTGTGTATGAGCGTGATACAAATAACATATCAACCAATATATATTGATGCAACTCCTTCCAATCTATACAGAGGTGTGGTTTTCCTAGTCCCATGATGCAGGGAGGATGGGGAAAAGGGAGGAGGCGGGGTTAGGGGGGGAGACACCTATTGCTTGAATTCCAATTTGGTTTTAGGGACCTTATTTTAAATGGGAGCAGATTATAATAAATGGAACCTTGTGGATTCTGTGGATTGGTGCGCACAATTAGACTAGTAAATGATGTCCTTGTGCTAAAATTTGCAGGAGTTGCATGTTTTTCCTTTTTCCCCCCCTAATCTTTGTGGTGCAATAAATACATTTTGGATATGGTTTGATAGGTATTACTTCTACATCTAATGTGTTTCATGTCATTTCGATTTTGCATCATCAAGCAATGATTATTTTAATTAATATTTAAGATTTACAAGCATTCATTTTCTATTCAACTTGGAAAGTGAAGAAATATTTGCTTCAGCCCTAAGAGACACCTTTGACACATCTGCTCTATACTTCCCTCCAAGATAAATAATGTATGTCAGTGCAAGGCTTTCCTTGGCTGCATGGAAATCTTTTAGTGTCAGTTAGATCTGAAGAAATGGCTGCAGGAGGAGTCCTCTTATCCAAAATCCAGCCTGGAAGCAAGTCCAAGCCCACCAATGTTAAGGATCTGCACCATTCAATCAGCAAGTAGTTGTCCAATTAGGAACAACTATTGGTTTCACTCATTCCCCACACCTAGACTATGGCACCATGGATGTGGAATGGGACCAGATAGTCCCACCCCCTTCCTTGGCCAAATACACACAAAAGGCATCACTAACCAGAAAAAGCAGGGCTTTAAGAGATTTCCTGACAAGACAGGAAGGAGGCCAAACACTATGGCCAAAGAACAAGCGTAAATCTTGTGACACAGCCATTTTAGGCTACTAGCCACGTTCAGTAGCCATACACGGTAAATGCAAATGTGCACACTAAAAATAATGTAACAATGGTAAATATATATCTGCTGCCACCAGCTTGTCTTCCCAAGTGTAAAACGTATCCCCATTGCACTGCATTACAAGATGCGTTGTACAATGTTAAAAAGTTACAAAATGCAAAAGGGAAACAGTTTCCCAGTACTGATAGTACGAAGGACTGATCGGTTCCCCATAACAAATTAGCATAAGGGAAGTGAAGCTGGCAGGTTCAAAAACAGACAATACGATTGGGGATCCATAGGAATTATGGAGGGAAAGTTGCTAAGAGAACCATTTCCTAACAGGGACAGGGAAAAGTAAAAAAAGGTGAGACAAAGCAGGGTACAGCAAGAAGGAGATGAGAAGAGAAGAGGAAGCAGGCCCGGGGGCCAAAAAGGAGGAGCGCAAGGAGACTTCAGAAGTGAAAAAGACAGCGAAATCAGTGGCCGAAAGGTTGGAGGAAAGAGCAGGAGGCGATAAAGTTGAGTAGTTGAAAAAGGCGACAAGCGTGGTGGCAAGTAGTAAGAAATAAGAAAGACTAGGAGAGAGTCGTATGAGGAATAGAGGGAGTGTAAAGTTTTTCAAGAGCATTGGACTTATTCCACTGGCACTTGGTTTTAAAGAGAGAAGAGCGAAGGGAACGAAGAGAGTGAAAAAGCCAAGGCTGGGGAGATTTCTTGGAAGTGGAGAGAGGGGTTGAAGTGGTCACTAGTGGTTCGAAGAGTGGATTCGAGAGGAGGCATTGTCAGTAGAGTGGAAATGTCATCAATGGGGACAAGCTTAGAAGAAAGAAAAGATGAATCAAAAGAGTGCAGATCACGTTGCGGTGGGAGGGGTCAACGGGGGTGGAACGGGGGGGGCAGGAAACTAAGAAAAAAAGATCTGAGGAATACATTTGATAGGCTGGAACTGGACTGTCACAGGGAAGCAAATACAAACTAAGTCAAGAAAGGAACCAGCCAAGAAATGGGGAGAACTGTACAGATTCTAAAAGATTCCAATGAAAAGGGATCGGGTGACAAGATCTCGCTCCATGATGGGGGAAGAGGAAAGTAACTCGCCAACGGCTCCCACTTATTAACTTGAAGAGTTTATTTGGTCCTGTATGACGATGTGCATTGGTGGGAGGGAAGGGAGACGGGTGGAGGGGGACGAGGGGCAGTTGAAACAAGTTTGGAAGATGGAAATGATGTTGAGCTGTAACACTTCAGAAAATGTTAAAAAACGAAAGTTAAAAAAAGAAAATGCCATGGCTGTACCCTGGGACCCCAGCTACTGACATCGGCCCCCTGGGCACCCCAGCACCTTGGACTCGCATCACATTCAACATTAATGTGATTATGTCTGAGTGCAAGGCGCACCATGGAGCAGGTATGGCATTTTTTTTTACTGGGCATGGTTGATAAAGCAAGCATGATACGTGTTATGTAGCTAGACTGGCATTTTAAGGCAGCCAGCCTAGCCATTTAATATTGCTGTATGACATTTTGTATTTGGCATCTTTGATGAAGCAAACTTGATAAGTGTTATTATGTAGCTCAACTGGCATTTTAAGACAGCCAGTCTAGCCATTTAATATTGCTGTATGACATTTTGTATTTGGCATCTTTGATAAAGCAAACTCGATAAGTGTTATTATGTAGCTCAACTGGCAGTTTAGGGCAGCCAGTTTGGACACGTTTTCATACTTTGGCAGGCATTTTTTATGGTAAAGCCAACTGGAGTATGTTCTTACGTGGGGATACTGCCATATATTGGGAGAACACATTTCATTTATTTATTGTGCATTTGTTATGGGCTTATAACACTAGTGAATTGTATTTTAAAGTGTCCACATAGCAACAGGGAGGAAACATGGGATTGGGAAAAAAAGCAATATACGCAGGGGCATAAAGACGAACCAACTACACCTTGTGAGTATTCAGAACGTGCAAGTGCAGAGAGAGAAGAGAGGTAGTGGGGGTAAGTGCTGAGGTGGCCGTGCTCGTGGGTGAACCGGAGAAATAAGTGCCAAGTGTAGTAAGTGCTAGGAAACATTGAGATGCAATAAGCGGAAAAGTGCAGGCTTACAATGGTGTAGGCCAGTGGGTTTCCTGAAACAGTGCTGTGTGTAAGCAGAAGCTCGGGCGATTGGGTGTGCGATGCCAGGGCCCAGAGGACACAAGGGCCCTGGTCACCAACCACATCAACTGAGGTTAGCAGAGGAGGGAGGAAGGGAAGGATGAAAAGGAAAGTCTTGAGAAGCTTCCAAAATTTAAGGAGGGCTCAAGGATGACACATTTTCCTATAGTATTACTGGCATTATGCGCAAAGAATATATGAGTATGTTCTTATATGGGAATACTAGGGTATAAATGGTGCAGTCAGAATGGAAATGTATGGGCAGAGCCAGTGCAAAAATATTTTATACTGGCACATATTGTGGGAAAAGGTATGAAAATGCGGTGCACTGTTGGTTACCCTACAGAAGCAATTGCAAACTGTTTGGCTTTTTACCAATTCTTCTATAAATTGTGCTCTAAAATGCAGCATTTTAACCCATTATTTAAACAAATTTCACGGGGGGAGAACCCCCCCGAAACCTCTTGACTGGCAGGGCTACCTCGCTATGCTCTGTCGCTGTGGAATATCTGGGACAAATATTACACTCCTCAAGTTAAAAAAAATAATAAGTCACCTGCCACCACGTACATGCAGACTAAAAGATGTGCATGTCTATGCTATCTCAAACTCTGTCCCTAAATACTTCCCTGCTAGAGCCCTCCGCTCCTCTAACTCCAACTCCCTGATTGTCAAACGCTTCTCCAAGCAGAGAGTGGGGGACAGGTCTCTCTCTTTGTCTGGTGAAACAGCCTCCTTGCTTTTCTCAGCCTCTTTCCCTTCCCTGCTAACCACCCCACTGCCACTGAGACTGGCGGCCTGGCACCTTCATGAATCTCACAGGTACTAGGCCCTCTGCCCAGTCGACACCAGTACCCCCCATCCTCCCCGTCAGAACTGCCTGTGTGGGTCCCCTGCCTGGCAGATGTGCATCCCACCCCTTGGGATACCTCTGCCCAGCACTTAGCCAGTTGACTCCTCCCCGCCACCCCTTTGCACTTCCCTCTTGGTCCATCCCTAATTCCCTCCTCGCACCTCCCTTCCTTCCTTCGTTCCTTCCTTCCGTACCTCTTGCACTTCTCTTCACTGCACTTGCCCGTCCGAATGCCACAAAGCCTAGCAGGACCATGTTCGTTTACTTACTGCTCTTTTGCATTGTATTTACTCCCGTTGTTCCCTTCCCCATTTGCCTTGTGCTGCTTGGAAACACGATTGTGTTGTATAAGCGCTTAACAAATAAATACATAAACAGTTGCACAAGTACACAGATTGAAAGCAGTGCACACACGCATATTTAAAGCTGCATATATATCTGTATTCAAAGTCAAACACGGTGTAGAATGAAATTAACACACCCATGTTCATTGAAAGTCACACGTGTTCAGAGAAAGCTGCACCCAAATATTCTAAGAACACAGCACACATCTGGGTTCAAAACAGTTAAATCCCTGGGAGAATTCCTTCCAATTCAAACCTGCAGGAGACAAATTAAACTGCCCACTTTCTAACATAAATTACCTGCACATAGCCAATACATTCACAATCTAACACTGTGGAAGGGAAATGGGAGTGTCAAACTAGCACAATGCATGAATCAAATTAATATATTCTGACATAAGTCTCACTGCCCCCTCCATCTCGCTGCCAACTCTGTCTCTCAGAGTCTCTCTTTGTCCACATGTCTCTCCCAGTAGGTTGCTTTGTCCTGCCATCTCACACTCTCTCTCTTTCCCTTCTCTTTCAGACACTCCCCTCTGTGTGTCTCTGTATAAAGCTCTCTGAGCAAAATGTATCATTCAACGATGGAAAGTCTGCTACACTCCTATTCACTTTCAAAATGCCCATAGGACAAAGGAGAAGGACACAGCCCGATTGAGGGTTCTTGGATGCTTTGCTTAAAATCAAAAATCATTTTGGTAACATAAGAATGACCACAGATGCTTATACTTGACAGATGATAAAAGTGTTGCATGCTTTGCACAATGGTCTTAATGCGCATTTCTTTCTTCACGACATCCATCCTAGGGTATATGTAACCATAAAGCATACATGCTCATCCGGACACAGTCAGAATTTGTATGTGAGGGTAAAATGACTACAATATCTGCAAATCCATTGGGTTTCATAAGCCATCCTCCTTCTAGTTTCCAGAGATATTTCTGCTACTTAAAACCAGGCTGGGGAAGGTGGGTTTGGCAGCCTTGCTGAATTGTAGGAGGAGCAGGGACAGCTGTTAAGGGAAGACAGGTATTAGAGGAAGGATGTCTGTGTGCATGCCCAGTTGGCCATACAAATATATACATAGAGTATTATATAATTATAATTAAGAGGATAAAGCTGTCACCAGTCGACACTAACAAAACCGACCGGTGATGGGACTTGCACTGAAACAAAATAGGGCTTTTTTTACTAGCAGCGATATGGGCTTCTTAGGGCAATACATCGAAATACAGTTGCAGCCATCAAAGGCAAAGTTTCCCTAACAGCAAAAATAAGTTAGGATTAAAAGGGATTTTAAAAAAACAATCAGCTAAGAGATGAAAATGGCTTTCTAACTGAGTAAAAGCACGGCCTCCGCAGACCCCATTAAAGAGTGTATGGTTACAGCCTAAATAGATACAACTACATATTTAGTACCTGGTTTTGGGTGGGTTTTCCTGTTGAATGTGATCCCGCTGTCACCACCTGTTTCAGGTATTTTGTCAACTAGATTTCTCATCTTTGTAATCCTGCGAAATATTGGTACTCTTTTCACATCTGTACTGAATCTTGAAATGATCAAAAGATGTATTGATTTTCAAGTGCCAACCTATTGTGCATCCCCTCCAAAAACTAACGGAGAAGCTATCTACTACTCATTATGAAAGGAGTCTCTCTGGTTACAGAAACATTGAAAACCACTTTTATAATTTTGAAAAATATTCTAAAATGATTCCTGTTCCAATCAATTGATCAAGTGAGAATGAACATCATGTAAATATGTAACAGACTGATGCTACAAAAACACTGTTGCAAATTAACTGAATGAATTTCTGTAATGTACAATTAGCATACACATCTAACCTTATATAAAATATTTTAATGACAAAAAAAGCATACATGCTGGCAGGGCGGGCAGTACCACTCTCCATCGGGGATGATCATCAGAGGGGGGCGAAGGCAGGCAGTGTGATATCCACTATCACATGAATCACACAACAGAATCTGAAACAAAGCAATAAAAACATGTATATTAAAACAAGCATTTCAGGAATGAACTACCAGCAAACCTGACCTTAGCACAACATCCAGAGGAAGTTGACTGTTTACTTTCAATTGTTATCACATTTGTGGCAATAACACTTAGGGAACAGCTGTGAAGGCTTCCTCAGGACAGAACCCTACCATCTGTGGTTCAGTGACTGTTGATGGTTATCTGTAACACTCGCCCTTACTGCTCCTCATGTGCCACTGGACAATGCCATCTTTAGTGTTCTTGTACCTCCCCATCATTTTAGGGTTCAGAAGTGGCCTCCCAGCAAACCAAGTACTCAAAATCCATGAATGAAATACATTGTTCTGGCAGCCCTATTTTTCTAAGCCACTTTATTGCATGCAAAATAAATTCTCCACCTCTGCATTAACGCTAATTAGTGAGTTATAATTTGAACATCAGACACAAAAGTATGTTCACCACCAGGTCCCCAGATATACCATCTTATCAGTCTGATTCAGCATGTAAATAAAGCCAGCAAAAAAGAAACTAGACTGAGATGATAGCATACAGAAAGTTATTCTTTCAAAGTCAGATCATTTAAATTCATGATCTGAACACGTGGCATGTTAGTGGATTAGAACGCAGATAAAAACGTTTCTATCCTATTGACTGAAATAACACCTCCCCTATACGGCAGTAAAATGATGTCTATATATCATTGGTATGACCTCAAAGCGCTGGTAGGCTGAACGCCCTCAGAAACCGTAGTTCTGGTCAGAGAGAGATAGACATAGGGTGCATGGGTGCAGCAGATGTGTGCAGCTGATGTAATTGCCGGATGGTAGCTGCATCCTAGCGTTAGGTGTGGTGCTGAAGATATGAGTTGGATGTGTGTTGTCTGGTGGGTGGACACCAAGACTGGGCTCTGGCTGCGTTAGGCCTGAAGGACGCATATGTGAGCAACAGGGTCGGAATGTGCTTGGCTAGCTGCGTTGTATTAGGGTGATGAGGCGTTTGTGGGGTCGTATTCGTATGTGAACAGCTAGGCCGAGTTAATCAGGGGTATAGCTGTCTTCTAGTTGAATGATGGTGTATAATATAGAGTAAGCGTAGTGATGTGTTATGATAATTAAAGTGCCCGAGACCAGGCACGTGAACAGGATGGCAGAGAATAGAGCGACACATACACAGACAGGGGCTGGGCTTACAGCGATGGGAGGATACATATAGATATATAACAACAGCATGGGGAACAGGAAAGCAGGGTACACAGTGATGCATGTGTGGGGCATGATAACATTTACATTTGCATTTACATCCAGATGCGATTCACGTTAATGTTCACAGTTGTACCAAGTGAGGGACATACCAACATTTGCATTTCTACCTAGAAGCGACTCAGGCTAGCGTTCACAATCCCGTCAGGTCTGGTGCAGGCTAATGTTCACAATTCTAACTAGGTGCGGAAGTGTTGGATTGCAAACATTCAATCTTGTCTGGTCAGGCTAATGTTCGCAACTCTAAGTGCAGCATTGTGAATACTCACAATCTAGTGTGGGTCTGGCGCAGGCCTATGTTCACAATTCTAACCAAGTGCAGCATTGCTAACATTTACAATCCTATCTAGATGCGACACAGGCTACTGTTTACAAATCTAGCTAACATTCACAAACATGCTGACAATTCCATTATATTTAGATGGGACTTAGGATAATGTTCACATTTCATCTAAGTGTGGGACAAGCTATCATTCACAAATCTAAATGTGGGACATGCTGACAATTCCATTCTATCTAGATGCCACTTAGGCTAATGTTCATAATTTCATCTCCAAGTGTGGCACATGCTACCATTCAAAATCTATCCAGATGTGACGCAGGCCAAAGTTAACAATCCCGTCCAAGTGTGGCACATGCCAACATCCACAAACCTATCCAGATGCGAAGCAGGCCAGGGCTCAGAATTCTCTCCAGGTGTGGTGCTTGTTAACATTGATAATTATGTTAGTATGCAGTGCACAGCAACATTTAAACTCCTGTCATGAGTGGATTCAGGTTGGTGGTCACAAATCTTTCCATGTGTGCATGTTGTAAGTCTATGGCAGTATATGTTATGAAAAGGTACGGTAGAGTGGCGGGGGCTTTCTGCAGTAGAGTGATTGCTCCACACCCCACCCCTGCCACACTTAGTTTTTGTTGGGGTCTTAACTGCTGGATTCCCATGCGGACACCTGCTGACACTACCTGGACCCGCCTCTGTAGGAGCCGCCCTTCGCCACAGGGGCTGCACAGGCAGAGGGCTGCCCTGGAAAAGTTCCTTATGGCTTTGTGGGCATCCAATCACGGATGGTGGGCAGGGAGGAGGGGGTGGGGGAGGAACAGCCTCACAAGCCCAAGCCGTGTCTCTGCAACATACTCCTAGGCCATAGTCCCCTTTCCTCCATACTGTATAGGAGTCCCTCGCTAGGGACGGGAAACAACCCAAGAAAAATGTCTTCCTCTTTGAATTTAGATGGGCGCGCCCCTGGGAGCATGCGCTCCCCTGACTCCACCCACCGACATTACTCCTAAGTCCCCTTTGACGAGTCGACAATATTAGGATTGCCTAATGACAGAAGTTACAGGGGAGGATGGTGGGAAGTATGGAGGAAAGGGGACTATGGACTAGGTAGTCACTACGGTGAGTAACCTATGATTAGTCTTACGTTCCGTCCCCTTTCCTCCATACAGTATGGGCGATTACAATTGAATGCAGACCTGGGGAGGAGAGTTGCCCCTCTAAGAAAACAAGTCCTTCAAAACTGCCTGGCCAAATGCTGCATCCGACCTGGAGCTGGCATCCAAGCAGTAGTGTTTGCAAAAGGTCGAATGGGAAGCCCAAGTAGCCAACTTGCTGATCGTCAGCCACGGGACCTGGCTTTGGAAGGCCACAGTCGTGGTCTTGGCTCTGATGGCATAGGCATGCAGGTTGGCTGGCAAAGGCCTGTGCTGCCCCTCATATGCCTCCTTGATGGCCATAACCATCCCCCTTGCTATGGAATCATTGGAGGCATGACAGCCTGGTTTTGGCACGCCAAAAGTAATGAACAAGGCGTCCGATTTACAGAAGCTCTTAGTCCTGTCCAGATAAAATCTTAGAGCACGTCTGACATCCAGACAGTGCAATACCTTCTGAGCCTCATGCTTCGGTTCCGCAAAGAATGTTGGGAGTACTATTGCCTTGTTAAGGTGAAAGGAAGAAACAACCTAAGGAAGAAAGGCAGGATGCGTCCTAAGCACCACCTTGTCACGGTGAAAAGTGGCATAGGCCTCTGAAGCCACCAGAGCATGAATTTCGATGATCCGGCATGCTAAAGTAAGCCAACCAGCAGGGCAGTCTTAATAGTAACCAGCCTGATGTCTGCCAATGCCATGGGTTCAAAGGGTTTGTGTGCCAGGGCGCCCAACACCATGTTAAGGTCCCCGGATGTGGACATTTGACAGGGGGATATAATCTGGTCAGACCCAACAAGTGCCTTTTAACCACCGGATTGGAAGAGAAGATGTCTCCAGAATTCTTGTAGGCCCTTATGGCCGCCAGATACATACAGCAGGTACCTGCACACCTGAGTGAGCCAGATGTGCAGAGAAGGATAACACCTCGTCCAGTGAGCATGTCATCGGGTCCATCTTGTTTGTATTACCCAGTGGCAGACTCTCGTCCACTTGTATTGACTCCTGGTGGAGTCACTTCTTTCCCCTTGTATGATAGCCAGGTTGTCCTGTGACAAGTGTAGATGCTTCAGGGTGACCTATTGAGGAACCAAGCTGCCAGGGCTAACTTCTGCAGAGCGGGGTGAACCACTGTAGCCCCCAGCTGGAGAGAGTAAGTGGGCTGGACCTCGCGGGAGGTGTGCTGGAGGTTGGTCCAACAATCCGAGGAGTTTTGAGAACCTAGGTCTTGCCGTGAGTCAAAGCATCCGACTCCCTGACCCTGCAGATGACCCTGTGAATTAGCAGAGGGGGCTAGGGTGTATGCATTCATGCCGTCCTATCGGATCTGAAACTTGTCCCCAAGAGGTCCCTTGTCTTGCCCCAGGCAGAAAGTGAACTGAGGGCATCTGCTGTTCATGGTGGCGAATAGGTCTATCTCAGGGGGGCCCCACCTGTCGAAGATCCTCCTGAGAACCGCTTCGTTCAACTACACTTGTAGTTGTCGATCAACAGCCTGCTGAGCCTGTCCGCCTCCAAGTTGGACTCCCCCAGCAGGTGGACTGCTGAGTAAATGCTGTTCGATGTCGAACAGCCTGCAGAGCGGTGGCGACCTGGTACCTCCATGCTTGTTGATGTAATACATGCAAGTGGAGCTGTCTGGATGCAGACAGACTTGCTGTTGACAATGGGAGGAACGCTTTGAGGGCAAGCCAAATGGCCATCTCGAGCCAGTTGATGTGTTCCAGCTGTTCCCTTCATGACCATACTCCATGGACACTGGTTGTCCAGTGTAGCCCCGCCCCCATCCTTCTAGGGATGTGTCTGTGGTAATGGTGATCTCCGGAGAAGGCTGCTTGAATGGCCTGCCCGCTACCAGGTTTACTCTGCACTCCCCCACACCAGGTCCTGGTGTAGGTGCTGTGGTATGCTGACAAGAGCTGTCTGGGAGCCCGTCTCCTGATTCCAAGAGGCTGAGAAATGCAACTTCAGTCTCCTCATTTTGAGTCGTGTGTGTGGCACAGCCAGGAGACGAGCCGCCTTTGTTCTAAGCAAGTGCTGGTACCACCATGCTGAGGTCACTGGTCTGCTCAGAAAATGCCTGGTGGCCTTTGATTGCCGGTATCTTGACTGCCGAGGGGAAGATCCTCTCGCCCTCGTATCCCAAATTAGACCCATATATGTTGAGGGCTGAGTGGGGAGTAACTGCGATTTCTTGAGGTTGATAGAGAACCGCAGATCAAGTGCCGAAGCTGTGCGCTGTACAGCCACGGTTGACTCTGCTGGGACTAGCCAGTCATCGAGGTATGGATAAAGGTGGTGTCCCTCTGCCCTGAGCAGGGCTGCTACCGAGAATTAACATTGTGAGGACCCTCAAGGCTGAATTGAGGCCAAAAGGAAGGACCTTGTATTGAAAGTGAACACCCATGATCCTGAACCCCAGGAACGAACAATGGGGCTCCCAAATCAGGACGTGCAGGTAAGCATCCCTGTGATCCAGGGAGCACATCCAGTCTCCCCCACACAGTGTCTCTGCAATGAGTGCTGGATTAACAATCTTGAACTTTTGAAGGGTTAGGGAAAGGTTCAAGGAAGAGAGGTCTAGAACAACTCTCGGGCCAGCCTGGTTCTTTTTCTGAATGGCGAATATCTGGGAATAGAAGCCCATGAATCGCTGTTACGCTCACCTGGTCTCTGTGGGGAAGTTGGGGCATGGTTGCAGCCCTCCCAGGATCTGGCTTCCCTTGATCAGGCTTCTTCCCTGCTCCCGTGTTGTGCACTGTTCTGGTGGTTGAAACTGCCCCTGTGAGGATATGAGCGATCGTAAGGATGCTGTGATATGGCTGTAATTCTCGAACCCTTCGTCCCAGAATGTGGTGAGCTGTTTAACTATGAGGATGAGCTCTCCATACTGCTTCTCAAGTGCAGGGGCACTTTAATTGGACCTAGTTCCACCACTGGTCCGTGTGTGCGGCAACCCATACCAGCTGTGGCTGATCCACTTCGAAATTAAGTGTTCGTCAACAGTTACTGTCCGTACTCGTTTGCTGTGTCTTTTTTCCCCCCATGATTAGTGTACGTATCCTTAGTAATGTCTTTCTTTCTCCCCAATAGGTGATGAAGGCCCAGGGTAGTCGCAGTGCTGGAAGGGAGTCCAAACAGAGCCCTGAGGAGTTTACAATGTCCCAAAATAGATGGTAAGTTTGGGCCCTAGGGTCAGCGCGAAGGTTGTGTAGCGCGCGACCTTAGCGAATTGTCTTTATGTGGTTTCTGACCTTATTTGTCCTTTTCTCCTGCAGGTATGCCCTGGCGACGTCAGATGAGGAGCAGCTGTCCGTAGTTCTGTCAGCGGGTTATGGATGGCTGCAGTCGTGAGGATGCTGGTCGAGAAGAGCTCCCGCGTAAGTGTTGGAACTGCGGAACAGGTAAGGAGCGCTGCAGGCGATAGTATTGTTGGAGTCAGGTAGGTGCGCTTTAGATAATGGTAGATGGTATTGCTGAAAGCAGGTAAGATGCGCTTCAGGCGGTGGTATTGCTGGAATCAGGTAAGATGCGCTTCAGGCGATGGTATTGCTGGAATCAGGTAAGAAGCGTTTCATGCGGCAGTGAGCGTTAAACTGCATGAGCAGACTAACGCGAAGCGCTGGCATGCGGGCGGGGCAGGCTTAAATAGCCTGGTCCCAGCCACGCCCCTTTGCTCTGCTTGATGGCTCCACCCTGCCACTCCCAGAAGATGCTCCACGTGTACCTCAATGCATTCCTACGGCCACGCCCGGCCTGGATGCACGTGGGGGCCTTGTAAGAGATGAAATGACACGTGCACTAGGAATAAAGTGTGCAGGGCACACTTTCTCATGAACCTAGCGCCAAAGGCGTCAGGACTGGGTCCAACTGGACCCTTTAATTGATGCAACTTGTGGTCCTTGCCCTGTGGCCATGACACTCGCTGTGCAGATGGAGCCTCCTCCACTGCCTGACTCGCAATGAGGGAACGGATTTCCGCCAAAAGAGTTGCCGTCCCAATCTGTGGGAGGGGAGGAAAGAGGAAATGGAGGAATTGGCAGACGGAAGCCTGTGGAAACTATGGAGAGGATCCATGGGTGCGCAAACCTTGCTCGCCAGGAATGGATGTGAAGGGCAAGCATGCCCCCCACCGAGACTTGTGGATCTGGATGGCATTGTCACTGTTTTTTACCCTCCGAGGCTGGTGTCTGAGAGGGGGACTGGAAAAACCCCTTGTGACAGGATTTGTGCTGCTTGTGCCCGTGCTGGATAGAAAACCTGGTCGGCTGTCTAGCACGTCGCTCCTGAAAGCCCAAGCCACCAGAACTGTCAGAGCGTTGGTGACTTTGGCTATAGGCCTTGGATGCAGATTTTGTCAGGATTGACTAGGACTTAGCTGGTTGCAGGACATTTTTCTTTTTGTCAAGTTCCTCATCCGTGGTAGAGTGAAACAAGCCCCGCCAACCTGCCCCACAAATGGCAGGTCGAGAATGCGCTCCTGCATATCAGGGTTAAACCTGGTCGCCTTAAGTCAAGCTGTCCTCCTCATATCAATGGTGACAAAGATAGCTCTGCCCGCAGCGTCAATGTGAGCCACTGTGGACTCCATGATATCTTGGGCCACTATTTTTGCCTCTGCCAACCCTGCCCAGAATCGTGCCAGACTATTTGTAGGCTGCATGTAATGCGGCTTCACCCAGCTGTTTTTGGACAAGGATTCTACATCCTTATGCAGAGCGATGCCTGTTCTTGTAGTCAGGTGGATGGTCAACACCTCAGCCAAGACCCCCGCCTCTGGTTGTTCAATTTGGGGCTGCGGGATCCCAGGTACTCTGCCACACCCGCCAGCCTCTCGTAGAAATCCTTAGCTGAGGGAGTATCCTGATCCTCCTCGCCTGTGCCCCAGCTGTGCACTTCAGGTCGGGAGGTGCTGGTGGTGTGCTGGGTGCGGCAGCTGAGGCATGCTGACTGGCAGTGCCGGGGGCTGTTCAGGGGGCTGTGCCGGGGGTGGAGCCACCGTGACTGGTGCGAGTGCAGGAACCAGAGCCTGAACTGGAACTGCGGTCTGTACCCCAATTGGGGCTTGTGGTGGTACTGACTGGTGCAGGAGGGAGCATGTCCTTCATGACCCCCCTGAGGACAAAGCCCATCTGAGGCGATTTCATAAAGGTAAGGAACTCTCGAAGAATCCATCCTTACATGCTGGTGAAGGGCTTGGCTGCGTAGGCGCCGGGCCCTGCGGCTGCTGGGCTCTTGCCGGTTCTTGTCGCACTGGACTGGGGTCTGTGTACTGCTGATGTGACGTGGACCAGGTAACTGGGGTTGTCCAGATCCATCTTGACACACGTTCCCATGCCTGCTCTCTCGATTGAGGCGGCTCCGGGTACGCCGCCATCTTGTCTGGCCTGGCAGCCATTTTGTTATACCCCACGCCACGTGCCTGCTGTGTGGTGCCTGATGAGCTGGGCCCAGACTCCACCTGCACGCTTGGAAGCAAAGGCTCAGACCTTCCCTGCACCTCAGATAGAAACCTAGGAGGCGGAATGCCATCGGCCATTATGCCGGTAGTGCTACTGCTGCGTATAGGCGCCCCCTCGGGAGCGAGCCCGGTGTCAGGGGAGAACCCTGGTAATAGAGCCTTGCGGCCCCTCAGCAGTGGGAACAGAAGGCTCCTGGTACCCCTCGACCTGTTAGTCAGTATCCTGTCAGAGCTTCGGCCCCCTTGCTGGTCTTAGGAGCTGGAAGACCCCTCCCGCTTGGACGCTTCTGAGGGACTGAGTCGCTATTGCAGGTTGCAGAGGAGAACAGAGCACCTATCTTGGGCCTTGTCTTCCTCTTCACATAGGTCTTCATGTCTTCTGGGGGTGATATTTCAAACAGTTCTCTCCACCTGGCTAAACGATTCTTCAGTGAGTGCAGGGTCAATGCGTCACATGCAGAACAGACGTTCCAGCTGTGGTCAGGGCCAAGTCACCAGAGGAAGAGTGCGCCAGGATCCAAAGTGGGTAAAGAACCCTCGCAGGCCAGACACCTGCTGAAACCCGCCATCGTCGACATGGACTGGGGAGGAGTGTGGCACCAGAGGAAAGCGTATTCTCTCTGATAATTACTGTGAGAAAGAAGTAAAACGAAAATATCCTGGGGAAAGGAGCGCTGGTGAAAGCAGTCCGTTCCCATCGATGCTGTAAAGAGGAATGAGGAGTGGCGCTGGTGGGCGAAGTCAGGGGAGCGCACGCTCCCAAGGTTGCACCCACGCGTGCATCTAAATTCAAAAGGGGAAGACTATTTTTTCTGGTGAACATTCTTCAGTTTTCCGTCCCTAGTGAGGGACACCCATACAGTATGGAGGAAAAGGGACAGAACGTAGGAGTAAGGGGGTGGGGGGAGGAATCAAAGTCTAAGGAGCAGAGCCGTTCATACACATTTTTCCTGCAGGCTTTGGGAGTGTTGTATTTATTTTTAACACAAGGGGGCTGGCAGCCACACAAATACAGGCAAAACATTTTCAATTGCATCATTTCATTAAAAAAAGGAAGTGAGGAGGAAAATAAAATATAAACTGGGGCAATAAGCCTGGACAGAGCTAGTGGTAAGCCTGAATTTATGGGTATCCAATCTAAGTTATCTTCAATAAAAGTACTCCTAGGACCGCCAGCAAGCTTTCTCTGCAAACACATCATTTGTGCCAAAATCAAGGCCTCGATAGTGATACGAGAAAGCTTGGAATGAATGTGGTAGTACCGGGTAAGCCAGTGCAGAACTGAAGGGTCTGAGTGATGTGATCAAATAGGCCGCAGAATGAACAATTGACTATAGAGGAGCTAGTGTTGAAGCAGGAGGGCCTATACACCCTGGGCAATGGAGAAGAACTGCCACCTAGAGGTTTGCACAGAATATTACAACTTGTTTACCAGTTTACCAAATCAAAGCATATATAACCTTGTTCCAGTACCACGTGGATGCTCCTATCGTGTTCACATGAGTAGACGCCATGCACAAAAGGAAGGTCAGTCTCACTACTTTTTCTGCCCTATTTTAATCTGCATTTTTTTGGCTTTGCCCTTTTTATATGCACCTCTAGAAAATAGAAATTTTAAAGCACACACTTCACATCTTTTGACTATTAATATGACATGCCTGGAAACATGCACCTAAATAGCTTAACTGAACATCTTGTGCATTACATTTTATGCCATGTTTTTAACAAGTCCATCTTTTAGGGTGCATATTTTTAAAATGACCAACGCATCAGGGACGTGGGAAGTTACCATGCGAATCTAAAGCCTAGGGAAGCTTAAAAATACTGTTACAGGCAAGTAACATTTCCCTTTTGAAGCATGAATCAGTGTTCGGTTCACATGCTGTACCCAGAATACCAAGCAGACTGATCCAGAGAGGTGGAAGTGGCAGTTCAGGATTCTGTGCCCTGCCTAGCGAAGGTAATGGTGAGGTGGGAGGCTTATCCCAGGAAGACATTCAGAGCCAGATCTTCCCCCGAGGACTGGCCGTTGAGAGGGTCCCAGTTCCTCTCCACCTTGCCCAGGTATGTTTTTGTGCAGTACAATTTTGTCTCACACCACCTAGACCCGATGCTCGCCAAGGTCTTATCTTGTTTCTTTAACACTCTTGATGCAGATTTGGTCTCAAACTATGTGGCATTGACAGTGCTAAACGCCCACAGAAATTGTGGGCATTTTCGCTGAATTGAGTTCCATTGAAAAATGAATGTTTGCATCTTTGAGTTAAGTAATGTGGGTAGATCTGACTGTTAATGCGCTTGATGTCCTAAACTGTAATGAAAGAATGTGTTCTTAGCAAAGGTAAGTAGATAAGACTTCAAATCTTATTCAGTATACATCAACACAAATCTTATTCACTATACATCAACACATCTTATTCAGTATACATCAACACATCTTATTCAGTATACATCAACACAAATCTTATTCAGTATACTTCAACACAAATCTGATTCAGTATACATCAACACAAATCTTGTTCAGTATACTTCAACACAAATCTTGTTCAGTTTGATCCAACAGAAGTATTGAGTAAGCTGTAATTTAATTCAGTGTGCATCATTTCAGCCTTTGCATCTTTGAGATCTATTTTTTTTAACCATTGCAAGGCCAATTTTAGACTCAAGAGTGCTTGCAGGACTTTTTCAACTTTGTGACCATGTAGTACAGAAAGCCAGGGCATGTGGCAAGCATGTATCATGTTAAGTCAGAAGTGGAACAGGGAAGACAATTTTTTGCATGTGTGCTTGAAAGGGATAAGTGTGTGCCCTGTACACAAGTGTGTTAAGTGAGGTACACAGGAAGGCCTTTCAACTTGGTTTTGAGGCCGGCATTCAACAGTCACCAGAGGGCTGCATACCACTGTATATCAGAGTGCTGCAGTACTAGCATTGGGCACATGGTGGCAAACGAGAGCTAGCTGTCCGGGGGGACGAGGGAAAGGGGTTTCTTACGTTACAGAACCTGCAACTCGCCATTTAATTTTACTAGTAAGAGTTAGTCATATTTTCAAGTGGAATCTAGAAGTAGGTAGCAAAATACAGTTCAACCGAGGTCGTGGGTTGAAGACGAAAATGTGGCATATTAAGGTATCAAAATGCTGTGCAGGATAAAAGTCTGAAACAATGTCCAAAACCCAAGTCAGCTGCAAGAAAACCTAATTGAAGCAGAACATTTTGGATTTGTTAAGGCAACTAAACAGATGGTGGATGATTAATCAGGACAAAACAGTGGGACTCTCCCTTTCCCGTCAACAAGCAGAGGAAACAAAATCGGAACTTTCCTAGCAGACTCACTTCATGAGAAAATGGAGATATAATGCATAACAGCCTGGAAACAAGGCCCTCCTTCAAATCCAGGTCTAGCACATTAGAGTGACATTGACAAAGTATAGAACGTGGAGTATACATTTTGTGCACTCCCCCAAGCGCCCCCATTTACTGGCCATGCCCACAGAAGGCATTTCAAAGATGGTCAGTTCAGTTGGTAAGGAAATTGCATCATGCAGAGAGTGGACACTGCTCTTGGATCGTTGGAGATGAAGGCCTCAAAACAGTTTAGGCTTGTAAACATTTCATAGCAATACAGGTAACATAAACCAAACTATATAAACCAAACATGGTGATGGGACATGCTGAGGAACCCTTGCAAAAAGAATAGTGCAGTTCTTTGCTGAAGAATAAGTAGAACTGCTAGCCCAGTTCTAAATGTAAAGCTTGGGTTACCAAACTATTTTGTAGCCATGCAAACTCCAGGCATGTTGTGTGTGGGCATCTACGGGAACGAGAGGAGTGGCCAGTAGCCCAGTGACCTCATCTTACCAGAGGGGAGGTCTATGTTCTTTGGAGCTAGAGATGTAGAGCGCCAAGACACTTGGGTGCAACATTAGTGTTGTGCGACCTTCCATTTTTTTTATATGCAGTTTCCATTTTGTCCCTTTTGCTATCACTGCTTATTTCCCTCCTGCTCCATAGTTTATTTCTTGACAGTGCTGTTTAAACGTAGCACATATCTTCTCATTAAGGAGTGTCATCTTTCAAAAAGGCAGTGTTACCAGCCTAAGAACGCACCCTTGAACTTTGTACGCTAGCAGTTTTATTTAATACCTTATACATTTGCATACTTTGTCTGGCCTCTCTCTGTAACTGGTTTCGGTTGTCATTATGAAATAGGTTTGCCCTAGCAGGCCTACTGAAGGCCCCTTCGCCTTATCCACCCCAAGCCCGTCCTTGTGAGGCAGCGTCTCAGTTTCATCTCCGGAAGTGGGTTGGGAACGTACATCATCCCACATGATGTTTGCCAACTGCCGAAGGCCAGACAACTTTTGATGTATAGTTTGTTGGGGATTAGAGGGTAGCTTCTGAGTCTTCTTTTTACATGCCTATGTCTGATGATGTTTGCGATTCTTTCCACCACACGGAGTCCTGGTCAGTGATGGGGTACTGAAATCTCAGCACTGTCAGATGGTGCCATTACCCAGATGAGGGAATCCGTTACTTTACTTTCATTCCAGAATCTCTTCCAGTGGGTCTGAAACACACAGGTATTGAAACGTATTGCACGGGTTCGGGCCAGGCTTCTGGTTTCAGCTATAGTTGCCAGGTCTACGTTAGATATGAGATGTCTGGTCAGGTGTAATCATTGGGTTATTTAACTGGTAATGTAGGTAAAAGCATATGCAGGGTTACATGTATTTTGTGAGCTCTCTTCTGCTGATCCTTCAACTGAGACTAATTTTAATAAAGGGCACACCCTTTACTCTGACTGCCTAACCGTTCGGCCCAGTTTGCCTTTGTAGCCTATGCCTCACATATCCATTGTAGGGAAAGGCATATACAAGTATTATATCGTTACGATGCAGGCAAATCTGTCCTAAAATGGCACACACAGACACATGCATGCAACTGCCCAGGCTATGAACCCTTCTCAGCGGAAGGAACAGTAGATGGAAAACGCATTGGCTCACTTCGCCCATTACCGTCTAGTGCGAATTACAATGCCTCTATTGCCAATGCAAAGCATTTTCCACATGGGCAAAGGAGTGCGCAGTGAGCAGCAAATTAAATTGGAAAATATTCTATATGTCCAGAACCAACAAGATGATCTAGGAAGAGCCCTTGTGCGCATTCAAATTAATTGAACCGCATCCTCCCAAAAAGGGACTGTTAGTAAAGAATTACTGCAGTCCAACTGGTGAGGACTACACAAGACTTATATGCTTGGTATTAGGTAACCCACCTTTTAATATAGGCCTGTACTACACAAGTTGGTAGTGTGAATGAGCCGCCAGGCTCATTTTAAGAGGGGTAATGTGAGCTGTAGAGCTGTACAATTGAAATCAGTAAGTACAAGCAGCCAAGTAACACTTGCACACTTAAAGTTATATATAAATATTTATTTATAATATACACAAGGTTTAAATAAGCATTCTTTAAAAAGCTTTATCTACTAGTAACATTCAAAGTTAGGATTCTGTTTAAAAAAAGACAATACAAGTTGATAATCACTTTTCTTATGCCAACACATGTTCCAGCACACAGTTACTTGAGGAAAGGTCACTATTGCACTTATTTCAGTTACCAAATCAGTTATTGAGTTGATAAAGGAAGGAAAGGTTAGAATAAGACTTAAAACATACTTTCAACAGTTTGCAAAACAATTACAATCTCCTAAAGGGAGGCAGGTAAGATTTTATCCCAGCAATACTTTGTTATGTTAGCGGTACTTGTATAGCGCACCATCACCAACGGAATTTGTCCCCAGGCACTATAGCGGATCTGTAAACAGGACGCGTGGGTAGGGTTAGTCGGGAGGAGGGGAGAAGGAGAGTGGGAGAAGTGGTGTGCAGTTGGCAGCTTCAGCTCGGTATACACAGAGTGCTGGGCTTTGGTGCTAGTATCGGATCGGATAAAGGCCTTGAGTGCTGTGGGTGAAGTTTATGTGCTGATGCGGTGTGGTAAAGTGCGTGCGGATTGCTGGGAGAGAGATGGTTGTGTGGTTTTGTGTGGGTTTAAGTATGCAGAAGATGGAGGGTTGGGTTAGTGGGGTCTGTATCCTGGTCCAGGTACTTATGATTCCGTTAGAGTTGTATACCTGTGGGTTGGGATGTTGCTGGTTCCTCGTGGGCCGACTTGCTTTGTTGGTGTTGCGCTGATCCAACTGTATCCTATTGAGTATAGTTTGGATTGGTGGGTGCGTCTGAACCTAATCTTCAGGTGTGGGACTGGGTGGGTGATATCTATTCTCAGGTGATCTAGTGTGACTCTGGTCGGTTAAGGCTTTGAATGGTTCAGGGTCAGGTTTGTGTTGTCCTAGTGGATCCGTCTTGGTAAGCCTGTGTATTCAGACGTTTGTATCCTTCTGTCCTGACTGGTTCATTGATGTCTGTGGGGTGAACATCCTTGGGACTGTTTAGTTGTAGTTTTGTGTGGTGGGGCATTGTGCTTCCTGCTTTGTATTGGTGGACAGTGTGTAGTGATGAAACCTTCTGTTTCTCACCCATTGCATTGGGGCCCGTGATGCAGTGCTTCCTTTCCCCCTCTCTATGTTTTGTTCTTAGGGCTGTTGGGGAGGGTAATAGTTAAGGTCATGGTCCTCTTGATTCGTTCTAGTCTTTGTCTTAGTTTGCTATGTTTACTGTCTTTGGTCGTATTGCGACTGTCTCCCGTTTGGTCCTTTAGTATGTCGTGGGATATTTACCTCAGCTTTTCCCATTGATTGATAGGTGCGTATCGCGGTCGATCTACGTTCTTTGATGTTTTTAGTTATGTCGTTGTCCCTGTGGCCAGTCTTTCTAGTTATGACGTGAAGAGTCAGGTTTTGAGCAATTTCCTGAATAATAGGTGTTTTGTTGTGTTAAGTATGTACTTTGGAAGGTCGTTCCAGGTTTTCAGGGCTTGGTGAGAGAAAGAGGATCCTCCAAGTTTTCTTTTATTGTAGGGCTTCGTTTCCAGGCGGATGTCCATGCTTGATCTGAGCGTTCTTGTTGGTTGATGTAGGCGCAGTTTGTCTCTTAGGAACTCAGCGCCTTTGTTGTTTACTGTTCTGTGCGTAATGCACATTGTTTTGAATTTTATTAGTTGTTTTATTGGTAGCCAATGCAGTGTTTTCAGCGCTGGTGTGGTGTGTTCTCTTCGGGGTAGTTTCAGAAGTAGTCTGGCTGCTGCGTTTTGAAGGCGGTTTTTTTTTTAGGAGTCGTTCAGGCATGCCTAGGTATAGGCTATTGACGTAGTCTACTTTAGACATGAGGGTGATGATGGTGGTTGTTTTGTTGGTTAACGATAAGAACGTTAAGATTCTCTTTGCCGCTCGCAGGAGGGAGAGCGTTTACTTGTGGCTCTAGCGTGAGATTATTGTCCAACAGAACCCCCAGGTTTTTTTAACAATCAGCGAGGGTGCTGGGGTTGTCCAGAGATCCCTTGGCCAAGGGATGAATTGGTTTTCTCCTCCATTTTATGTGACTATCATTATTTCAGTTTTGCTTGGGTTGTTTTGAGGGAATTGGAGTTCATCCAGAAGAATACATTGCGGGGGCAGTTTTCTAGCGTTGAGTTTCTTTCCAGGTTGTCTTGTATTTTGAAGATTATTTGTGTATCAGCGTAGCTGTAGCAAGTGAGGCTGTGGCTTTTGATGATTTTGATCAGTAGATACAGGTCGATGTTGAATAGTAGGGAGAAGGATGATCCTTGTGGTACTCCACAGGTGGAATCTCTCAGGCTGGATTTGAAGGGCTTCATCCATACAGTTTCCGTTCTGTTAGGAAAGATTTGATCCATAGTAGGGCAGTGTCTGTTATTCCAAGTCCTTCTAATCTCATTATGAGGGTGTCATGGTCGACTGTGTCAAATGCTGTCGATAGGTGTAGGAATATCAAGGCAGTGCTGTTGCCCGAGTCTGCGTTGATTTTTAGATCGTTCCATATTGAGAGTAGAGCCGATTCTGTTCCTCTCAGTGGTCTGAAGCTAACTTGTGTCTAATCTAGTAGGCCGTGCTCTTCTATAAACTCTTGGGTCGTTTTATATTTGTACGTTTCGAGTACTTGGCTGTATATGGGATGTTGGCGATGGGTCTGTAGTTGGAGAGGTCCTCTACGTTTCCCGCTGTATCTTTGAGTAGTGGCCTGATGTATGCAGTTTTGAAGGCTTGTGGCACTTTCCCAGTTGCAATGGAATAGTTGAGGACGTTCCTGTGATATTCCATGTGCGTCCCTGGTTTAAGAATCGATTTGTATATGTATGGTGGGCAGGGTTCATCGGGGAGCCCGAGTTATTGCTTTCATTCACCAGTTTGACGAATGTCTCCACTGATATTTCTGGAAAGCTTCGTAGTTTGTTTGGGTGCTCCTCCCGGGTGTAGGTTGGGGTTGTGGTCAGATCTGACAGTCTGCTTTGTATGGTTTGTTGGAGATTTTGTTTTTGAAGTAGTGTGCAAGGTCGTTGCAGAGTTTCATGGACAGAGTTGGTGTGTTACATCCCAGAGGGTTTTTGATTTAGTTTATCATTTTGAAGAGCTCTTCTTTGGTGTTTGGTGCTTCGCAGATTCGGTTGTCGTAGTGTTTACTCTTTGCTTTTTGTATTTCCTTTATGTAAACCCGGTTGTGTTGTAGGAATTTCAGTTTGTTGGCCGCGAACAGAAATCACACGTGCGACAGGATTGCAATTTCTTATTTAACACAGGCTTTAAACTGGCAAACAGCTAAGAAAATGGCCTTAGCAGTCAACATCGGAAATCGGTTTTTGGGATGGGAAACAAAGGCACGGAACAGATAGGATACTGAGGGTAAGGGATGACTTTATAGGATGAGAGTAGGTTTTTTTATGGGAAATGCAAGTCGGATTCTTAAAGAGCAAAACACAGGCAAAATCGGGTTTGTTAGTACAATGATTGGTTCTACTGACTATATTTTAAGGACTATAATTGTTAAAGAAAGGCACATGTCATGAAGTGGTTGGGTTCGAATTGCAACCAGCTCACTGTGAATCTCTTTATAGGGGAATTCATTTATTTAATTCAAATGATACCAAGGACTTACACGAATAACAGAAATAGAAAAGAAATATGCGAAGAGCGATAGACTAAAACAGATTCTCCTAAGGATAGGGTACACAGAGGATACTGGCAATTAGGGATATGACCAGTGTTTTTGATGGGATTTTAATAGGATTTGAACAGGATGCACGGTGAAAGAGCGGGATATGCAGTTTTTGGGTACTGGGTGATAGGATACTTACAAGGCAAGCTTGAGTTTTGGAAATTTGGACAGTCAGCTAGGTCTGGACAGCGGAGTCAAGGATATGGTCACGGCAGCGCTGTCAAGAGATGTGGTTACTGGGTCAGCTGGGCTCTCCTGGATGGGAACAGCGGAATGGGTCAGCTGGGCAAAAGGTAATAAGGGAATTTCAGTTGGGGCTGATAAATGTACCCTACAATTCAAGGAAAATTATTTTGTGGCGAAGTAGGATACAACCCTATCATAAAGTTGATAAGGATCTTCAGGTCCGAGCAACATTTGCAGAGAAGGAAGGCTCAACTTTCGATCCAACACACTGATGCCTCACAGGGCATGAGACATCACTCGATGCTAACATGGATTTACTGCCGGTAGATTTTGGGAAGCCACCCTATTATAGTCAACAGGGAGACACACAGCACTAGCTAAGCCCAATTTCACCTCTTCTTCATAGGGGTTCCATGAAATCAATCTGCCCATCATGCACCCATGGGCTGCTTAAAGTCCTGTAGCCTATAAATATGAAGTATTTTGTGTAAAAACCACTAGCAGGTAATAGAATTCTGCTAACAATTCTGCTATGTACCCCTGCAATTATGTCAGTTTGTTTGCCAAGATCTCACACTCGCCTCTTCTGAGGTTTTCATCAAACACAAGTGAATGAAAGTAGAAAAATGGAGGTCCATACCAACGAGGTTCACCTTCAGTTTTGAAGCCCTAAAATATAAGTGACCATGTCAGTCAAGCCAATTATGATCACATGGGCACCTGCCATCTATTTATGTCAGATGTTATGTAGATAAACTTTTGGCAAAAAAGACTCACCTCACATGAGGTGTGTGGAGGTAAATGGAGGTGGTTTTATGTTAACCTGAAGAATCTCCACAAATTTAAGTGGTGTGCTCCATTGAGTCCAAAGAATTAAGAAAGACCCATTCAGTAAAATAGTCCAGTGAGGAAAACTAGGGCACCCCACTATACAAAGTTGATAACTCACAGCTATAAGGTAAGGTACTTAAAGGAGCACTATTTCAGGCCAATTTGGAAAAAAAAGTCAGCGGATTGTGGCCGATTCTGAACGTGAAAGCAAGTGAATTCGAAAATGGCTGCTATTTATATTGCTGTTCACGGCTAATGTGATGACGTTTCCACGTAATAATGGCGATGTCATAAATGCAAACAAGTCTCTGTGCGTGGCAAAATAGCCTAATGCCCGCAGTATTGATATTAACCCCTTAAGTGCAAAGGGCAAGGTATCTCATCCTTGGCACTACATTCCCAGTGCCAAGGACGAGATAACTCGTCCTTTTTGGTACATCTGTTTATGCGATCACACAAACTCTAAATCCAACTCCCGGGCTATGTGAGGAAGAAGTTCCTCCTCACTGCCAGGGGGTTGGATTTCCTTCAGTGTCACGTCAGCATGCGTAATGCTTCGGCGTGACACAAAGTAAATTTCACCGCTACAGCCATTTCTGGCAGCGGCAGTGAAATTGAAAGTAAGTTCCTCCCTCGATCTTTGGCATTTTCGTGCAATTTTGATCGAGGGAGGTGTCGTTGGAAAGGGGAGACTCCGCTTTCCAACAACACCTTCCTTTAAGCATAGCTGGGCGCAGATCGTTCGATCCGCGCATAACAATGCCACTAGACAACCAGGGATCTGGGTTTGAAGTAGGAGGGTGAGAGGGCCGCTTAACAAGCAGCTCCTAAAACACACGGCAGTACATTTTGCCCACCCTGGGGGCAGATGGGCACACTAAAGGGGCAGAACAAAAAAAAATGTTTTTTCTTTTGGTGGGCTGTTATGTGTAGGGAGCACACTAGACCACCAGGAAACTTTGCAATGGAAAGGGGGGTGCCCCCCCCTTACCCCAAATGGATGGGGCGGCATCTCATGTAGCCCTCCCTGAGGGCAGATTGCTAATGCAATCTGGAAATCTGACAATCTGACCCTAGGAAGAGGAAAATGTGTATTTCCTGGGGGTGGGGGGGTGTGATAGTTTTTATAAAAGGGGGAGTGGCCCTCTACCCCGCCTGCTCCAAATGGATGGGGCATGTAATTTAGACCTCCATGGGGGCCGATTGGCAGTGTATTCTGCCAATCTGTCCCTAGGAAGGGGCAAATGTGTTTTTACTGGGGGGGCGAGGGTCACTAGATCGGAGGGCAGTGATCGGAGCGTGATAGTTACGATTTAATTTTGCTGTGCTGACCACAGATAATGAATGTGTTTTGTTTACAGGTTCTTTTACACAAGGAGCTTCGATGTTCTGTAAGTAGTTTTTTGTTATTATATGGTTAGGGCCCATGGTCAGTGGGGTGGGTGGGACTGGGGCCGGATTGGTGGTGTGGGCGAGAGTTTGGCAATCTGGGGAGGTATTTTGGTGGGCTGGGACACAATTGCAGGGTCAGGCCACAAATTGCCACCCCCATGCCAGTAGAACATCAGTGTTTCCCTAGGAGCAGCTATCTCCCATGTGGAGAGACCATCCCCAAGTACAGCAGCAGTCCCAGGAAGCCCCGGCAGGTTATCCATCCCCTCCCCAGAGGGAAAAGTAGTAAGCAACCCAGAGCTCCAGGCTGGGATTGAGGATGGTCGACCCACATGGAAGACAGGCACCACAGACTAGGGATATCACCCTCGACCATCCTGGGGCTCTGGCAGGCCAGGGTTACAGCTTCTCACTCCAGGAAATTATGGGGACCTTGCTGGGCCTCCCTGGAACCTCTGCTGGGCTTGGAGACGTTCAACCCGCATGGGAGACAGCCGCCCAAGGCCAGGGACGTGACCCCCAACCATCCTGGAGCCTCTGGCTGGGTTGCGTGACAGAATTTCCCTCTGGGAAAGGATGCGGACCCTGCCGAGGCTCCCTGGAACCGCTGCTGGGTTTGTGGACGATCAACCCCCATGAGGGACAGACGCCCAAAGACCGGGACAGCACCCCCGACCATCCTAGAGCTCTGGCTGGCCTGCATTCTAGAATTTCAATGTTAATAAGTACAAGTATCTGGGCCTTGACATGAGTCAGAAGCTGAACTACAAATATTTTGTAAAGGCAAAAAAGAACAAGGGCCGTAAACTGGCAAACCTGTTCATGAAGTGCGCATGTAAAACAGAAGGATTTTCATTGGAGGGAATCCTTACTTTATATAAACAGGGTTTTTGCCCTATGGTCTAGAGGCCCTAGCAATGACCGATTTAAGTTGCCCTATAGATTAGAGGGCTATTTCTGGAAACATGTACAGAGACTGGCCAAGAACACCTCAGTGGAATTTCTGAGACTAGAACTCGGACTGGTCTCATAGAAGGGCCAGTTACTTGCGAGACAGGGTGGACTCCATATCAAGACTAACACCAACCCCAGATGCAAACTGCTATCAATAGTGGGAGCAGACAGGGAGAGAAACTGGAGAGGTAAAGAGGGAGAATTTTTGAATATAGCAAACCAGCTATATGAGGCCCTGGGATGGTACCCTCGTTTTGAGCAGGGTACAAAATATGAAAGATTGAAATATCTTCTTGGAAAAAGAGTGGCGAAATGGGACTGGACTAGGAACTACGAACTACTATCATCATTAAAATCACATGACTGTGTCAGGGGTCGTACATGGATATTCGTGTCCACAGCCCTATTTGCACCAATGCTTCTGGTCTTTGTGGGAGCACAAAAGAAGATCCCTCAGGCCCAAAAAGAGTGTGCCGAATTTGTAATATTCCAGGAGTCTCCTAAACAAGTTTTCACAAAATGCAAACTCTTGGGTGATATATACAGGTCCATACATGGTAGATACGTATATAACTATAGAACTATAACAAGCGAGTCATTCTGGATACTGCCTCAATTCTGATTTGGGAAGTCTCCATATTAGCATATATTGGCTTTGGCGTCAAATCGCTAGTCGATTGCCGACAGATAAAAAGAATATTCAATACAGATGATAGGTTTTTCCAGCTGTTTTGTATTTAAATTAAGAATGAAGTAGCAGTATAGCTGTTAGTCTAATTTTAGTGGAAACATGAGTTAATGTATTTTAGATATGGGCTCTTGCAGATAAAAAAATATAAGCGATAAAGTGCTATACATTTTAAATTTTGTGATTATTAAGTGTATGTTGAAAATTTTAAAGTAAAATTGTTACGATTTGGTACATTTTGTTCTTAAACAGTTAATATGAAATGGTTTTCTTTTATTGTTGTAAAGATTCTTTAAGAATTGAACACAAGAATAATAATGATAGAATTTCACTCCAGGAAGGACTGGGGACCCTACCGGGGCTCCCTGAGGCTGCACTTGAGGATGGTGGACCCACATGGGAGACAAGGCTGGGGACATCACCCCCTCTCTAAACCCCTTCTCCCGACTAATCTGGAGCTCTGGCTGGCCTGCGTTACAGCTTCTCCCTCTGAGAAAGGATGGGGACCCTGCCGTGGCTCCCTGGGTCCTAGATCCATATGTGAGACGGATGCCCAAGGCAGGGATATTACCTCCAAGCAGTGGTGTATTTGCTGCCCTAGGCCCAAAAACATTACTCCACCTCTGCACCTTCACCAGATACCGCCCCTTCAAGAAACGCTGTCTGCGTTGTCCAAATTATGCTCCTTTACCCCAATTGTGTCTCCATTTTGGCTCCATAACATTATAAGGATGTTTTTAAGGTTGTAGGGATTAGAAATGTATTGCTTACTCTATTAATTGAAGCCTGTTATATTCTATGTTATGTTAGTTGAAAGTATGCTTTCAGATCTCTGCTGCCCAAGAATTAGAGAAGCCAGAGTGTTCTACAGTTGAGTGCACTTGAGGTAATTGTTACAGCTAATTGTCTACTTTCGGTTAGGTCTGAAAACAATCTTTTAAAGGAAGCGATAAGAACATAAGCTGTCTGCCAAATGGACACAAGTGAGAGAATTTGGTTTTAATGCTAATATCCGTTTTCTTTCACAAATTGCCTCCTGTCACTGTATGAGAAGGACCTAGAGTGGTCTATAGTTTTAATACAACAACTACATTTCTACATCCGGTCTTGTCAAATGGTAAAGTTTACATATGAAATATATGCAAGTGGTACAGGCACATCTTACAAAACGTTAGAATACACAAAACTCAACCCATTCTCATGGTTACAGCTCTGGTGTTAGCAGGGGCAAAATGCAAATATGTCAAGTTACCTGCTGCAGCCGATGTATCTCCGATCCCTTGGGCTGGAATGCCATTAAAATATGACAAAATAACAAGTGACTTGTGTAAACTCTGCCTAGGCATCCAAACACCTCAGTAGAAGAAAGACAGTTGGAGAATGTTCTTGGAATCTTTGGCTGTGCATTCTCATGGTGGAGTAATGTAGAAGGGCGACTCTGAACCAGTGGCGGCTGGCGAGTTTGAAAGCTGGTGGGTCGTAAATGTCTCACAGCGAATTTTCTAGCGAGCGTGTGAGCCCAACCCCCCCAAAAGGGGTGCGGGGGTGTTCTCCCCCAGAAACATTTTTGGAAAAATGGCCTACAAAATTTGCAATTTACTGTCCAAAAAACCCACTGAAATATGAAAAAAAGCATTAGGTTTTACATACTAATGGTACTAGGTTCCTGCAGACATGGGCAAAGATACAATTTAGATGCAAAACAAAATACCTATAGTTTTCAGAAATCAAGGTTCCATACGGACTGGTACCATGTCAGAGTTGCTATGACACCATCATTAAGTAAGACGAAAAAGCAAGAATAAACAAGCATTGGCAAAGCCAACCGTTTTGGCTTTTCCATTGTCAGACATGACCCCCTTACTCATACATGTTTAACATTACAGCTTTCATAACACGTTTACGCAAATCATCCCCATAAAATTAATAACGTTACTAAATTCAAGAGGAAATGTGTGAAAGAGTGACAATCTAGGGGCCATGGGACCGATCGAACGGTCATGCATGCCATGGGGCAATGCGATTTTGGGAGAAATAAGAATGGGTCACGTGCAATTCAGGTTTCAATTTGATATGGCACAGGGCATTATTAGGGCAATTTGAGTACCAGGGACATAGCAATGTGGCATGGGGAAGAGATGGAGTCAATGTACGTGTCATTGGACAATGGATACAATCAAACACCAGTTCTCTCATCTCCTGTAAATGACACTGCTGGCCAGTGCGAGAAATACTAAGAGCCGCACCAAACACTGTGCCAGTCCTGGATTAGTTTGAGGAATCTGTATTTGGGATGTTTTATCGTAAATGCTTCTCCTCACAAGTGGGCTGCAGTTTTAATCACGTTTTAGACATGCAAAGAACAAGACGTAGTTTTGCTACTTAACAAAAGGTGGAGGTTGTATTAAGGGCAGAGGAGGTATCCCACCACTATCGAGTTTGGTGGTGTCCCAAACGTAGACAGACATGGAGGTACCTCCTCTTATTAATGGATGAAGATACGATGGATCTGGAGTAGCTGGTTCTGAAACTATTCCTTGCTGATGAGCAACTGCGCTTTCTCAAGAAAACGCAACAGACTTAAAGACTAGGACAAATTACACCACGGTTTACATTAAAAAAAATTGAAATGTTTTAACTTTATGTTTAAATGCTTTCGTCTGATGAGCTGTACTCTCCTTTGACTACATCTTGGGTTTAGTGGTTCACACACCTTTATGTCATGCATGTACCTTATGGTTCAACGTCTTTACAATGAGGGCTTCTACGTGTATGCTGAACATGGTGTGAGAAACGGCAGGTGTCTTGCTGAACTGAGCTTTGCGAGTACTCATGGTGTGCTATGTTTATAGAAGTCATTTTATATAGTGTGCACGTTTTTTGGCATAATCACTTATTGTTGTCTGCTCCAGACTTTGCTCTAGTTTCAATCTTATATTAATAGCAGCTAGTGATGTCCAACACATCATGCACAGTTCAGCTGTCGCATCTCCAACGTGTACTGTTTTTCGGCATTTTCAGACGGACATTCGGCAGTGAGGAATCACAGCCCAAACAAGAAGGCTGCCGAACAGTTCCGCAGAGCAATGAGAACACAAAACACAGGAGAGAACGATGGCAAATCGATCAACACAGAAAGGGGTGAGGGAATGTTTTCACTGCGCGGCACAGACATTAATACAAAGCGATGTAAGTGATTTGCGAGCCCGTTCCCACCCACTGCCCAGGTACACACACTGATCTGAAGGGGAGCCGCGCTCACAGGCATTGTAAGACCGCCAGGGGCACAGTGGACAGGCCTGTTCCGAGGGTTGCATGATCACTGTGATATAGTTTGCGAGGTTTACGGGGGGCAGCCGGTTCTCTGACCCCGCCACGCGAGGTCAGAGGACGTGAGCCAATACTACAAGCCCACCAAGCGAGCCCCCTCAAGGAAGGGTCTGCATGCATCCTCCTGCACCCCAGATCCTCTGCTTACACCAGGCATGCTAGCAGTAAAGTCACCAAGTGGCAAAGCAGTCGTCCACACTGACTCCCTAATGAATCAGGATGGCAAAGAAGCTGTCAAGATTTTAATCTTCTATAAATCAGCACTATAATTAGCAATCAGTAATCACTGTGTGATAAGGCTTGTAATTTTCAAATTACCTGTTTGCACCAATTACGTCTCGCTGATGAAAAGTACCAATCAAAGCGCCATTTGCTCGCAGGCAAGAAATACTCGGCAGCCACCCGTCTTAGCCCCGTTGCTATGCTTTTAGCCTAAAAGCATTAGCAAATATTCACAGAATAACACCAGCCCTCACCCTCGCGCTGCCAGGGCTCTCCTCTCCAGTCCCTGGTGACTTGTGTCGTTTTATATTTTCGGCTTTTTTGTCGAAAAATGCCGAAAATATAAAATGGCACATTGGAGATTGCGGGAAGCAGCAGCACGCCTGCCTGGGCCTTGCGGACCGGTCCGTAGCCCAAGGCACAGACCGGGGGTAAAAGGCCCAGGTGGCCCCCGCCTTGGTGGTAGTGGGCGGGCCGCTGCCACCAAGTCCCCGGCCCCCGGGGAGTGGGACTCACTCACTTGGGAGACACAAGCAGCCCCCAACAGCAGTCAGCAACACTGAAAGACGTGTAGGCCAATGCAAGGGTTGTCATTGGCTGACAAACAGCCAATGACATTACTGTATCCATGCAGGGGAGGGGACTGGGGAGGGAATTTCATTTCCTTACTGCGATGTTTGCGCACATTTTATACTGGCGGGGCCACCTATGAAGCGCCCCGCCAGCCTCCTAATTAAAGGGGCTACGGCACTCTACTATTAAAAAAAGATGAGTAAATTGGGACGCGCCCCGCTGTGAAAGCCGGGCCCGGCCCTGACACAATGACATACACACTGCTAGCCTTGCCACAGCGCCCCCGCGCTGTTGGCAAAGGAAATGCACCTTCTAGAAGCTAAATGAGATTCAATCGGAGAAATTCTCTGATTTAATCTCTTTTAGCTTCTCTCTTTCTTTTCTGGGGGGGCGGCGCCCGGCCTCCCTATGATAGCAGCCGCCACTGCTCTGAACATTCTTGTGTGGGAAGCAACAGCCACCCTCGTAGCTGCAAAATGCAGGCACCTTTTATAACAAATGAAGTGCTCTGGCATTGTGAGGGCAGAGGAGGAGGAAAAGCTGCCCATCTGAGGATGCGATTCCGAAAATAAATGGTGGAATGTCCTGCAGCATGATGCGAGCAACACGCTGCTAAGCTCACTAGACCTGGGGGTGCCGGCATTAGAGTGCTGCAAGCTGTCCCGCAGGAGACGCGTGGCTGGCCGAAAATGGCGGGGATACACCAAGAGGATGAGTGAGGAACAGGTGGCGGCTATACGCAGCTCGGACTGAGGTCCTGGGTCGGAGCCGCTGCTGGGGAGGCGCACGCTCCTGAATACTGGCTGAAGGAGAATGGTGCCGGTCGGAGGCGGCTTGATCGGAGCTGGACGAGCCCTGCACCCAGCAGAGGGTTGTACCTGGCCGAGTTGACAGCAGGCCTCCCGGTGTGCAGTTAGTGCCACCTGGGTGGAGGAAAGCCCAGCCGGGGCTGGCGGAAGCGGGAGAGCGAGGTCAGCGCTATGTGCCGTGGGGGTAATGACTGCTTCCGGGGGAGGGGGGGTGTGGGGGTGCCTCCGTTGATAGGGCGGCCAATGACATTACTGGATGGCGGTGCAAGGTGTAACCCCTACTGCCCCCCTCCGCTTGGAAACGCAGGGCTGTGGGCTGGGCTCTGCTGGCCTCGCCTGTGCAAACAAGCATTGCGGGAGCTGAGCATCACTGTGGAAGCACCGCTGAGGAATGGGTTGGTGCCCCGCAAGAGGCGCAAGCTGGCGGAATGGGGAAATAGAAGTCCCCTCTCCCAGTGGTGGTCTCCCAAGGCCACGCTGAGGAGATGAAACAAGTGAAAGATGCTGGGAACAGCCCGCACAATACAGCAGCCTGCTAGTGCCAGCATATTAAGAATATTAACCCACAACAACCCAGCAGCGGATACCTCCCGTGGGAATAAGCCTAATGGGATAACCTCTGCAGTCCAGGAGAACAAAGGGGAAGGAGTGTGAGGGGAGCACCTGTGTCAGGTGGGTGTACAGGGGGCCCGAGAGGCAGTCCCGTGGGTCAAGCCCTGGCTGCCCCCAGGGTGTTCTCTTGATTGTGGACACCCCAAGGGCAGTCGATCAAAACCTGGAGTACAGTCAACCCAGAGGGCCTTGAGCAGGAGGGAGGTGCAAGGGCAGATCACAGGCGGAATAGGCTGCACTTTGTAAATCGGGAAGGAGGTCCCTGAAGCGAGGGTCACCCACAGGGGCCTCGGACCTCACCTGAGAAGAGAGCCAGTCTGAGTGGGTGTACAGCTGCCAGAGTCCCGGCCCCCCCAAGTTGTCAGCTATGGCCTAGACACCGAAGAGTGGTAAACAGCGGGGTATCTCAACCATGCTGCAGACTGCAGACAGGCAATCGCACGGAGGTGGTGGCAGCTCAGGTGCACAACGTAGACCCTTTACCCGCCATGTTTACGCAGATGTCCACAATGGCGGACCTTCAGGACTTGCTGGTCGAAATCCGTAAGGAAATACATAAAAGTACGGAGGAACTCTCCCACAAAAGTCTAGCTCTTGATACAAGAGTAGCTGAAGTGGAACACCGGGTGTCGAAAGTAGAGGAGACACTCTGTGACCAATCATATTTGGTGGAGGAATGTTCCAAGCGCCTGGAGTCTTTGGAGGCGTGCTGCGAAGCCATGGATGGGAAGCTGGAGGATGGGAGAACCATTCCCACAGGATCAACATCTGCATCCAGGGTATCTCTGCCACAGTAAGAGACTTGGAACGGTCAGCCTTCGTAGCGGATTTGCTTCGCTTCATCCTTAAAGCGCCAAGAGATCAGGATATGGAGGTGGACAGGACGCACCGCACTAGATCTCGCAGCCCTTCGACCCAGGACAGGCCTGCAGACCTTCTGACCCACGTCCATTTCCTTCAACTTAAGGAGCGCATACTGACAGCTGCGAGATCCATGACAACTATCATTTTTCATAACATGTTGCTCGCCTTGTACCAGGATTTGGCTGCAGCAACCTAAATGAAACGCAAAGCCCTACTTCTTCTGTCTGAATGGTTGTGTACGAAGAAGATACTGTTTCAGTGGGGATTCCCCACAGCCCTGCATTTCACCCGTCAGGGAAGGGGATGGCTGGTGCCCTCCTTGGCGGAAGCAGAGGGTCTACTGCACCCGGAGAGCCCGGACCTTGGAGGGAGTTCGGGGGGGGCTGAGCCTGAAGGACAGGGGACCCAGTGGCCACTACAGAAATGGCATAAGGTGGGTAGAGGGAAGCGTTTGAGAGGTCCAACCAGGAAGACCTGAGGGGACTATGTCCATGGAGGTTTGCTTCTTGGGTTCTGGTAATGTTGAGGGGCCAGGATGGTTGCAGTGAGGTGGGGGAAGGTCCCAATGCTGAAAATGAACGGTGTGCTGGGCTAGGCAATCGGAGGGATGGAGAGGCGCCAATGGAGGAGGAAGCCCTCTTCCGCCCTGTAAGTCAGGTCCTCGACGGATAAGCCCAATGTTTGGAAGATGCTCAAGTTGGAGCATACTTAGGGGTTGGGGTAGGGGTTTGGGGGGTAGTGTTAAAAGGTTGAAAAGTTGATCATGAGGCAGACACCAGCAATATGGGGAGGTGAGACAGGAGGCACTTGAGATGGGGAGGCAGGATGGCGCCCTAAAACGGGGGTCCATGTGGGATGATGTAAATTAACCAAACAGGCAGGACGACACTATAGCGATGTCCACATGGAATGTTCAGGGTCTGAATTCCCCAACAAGAGAAAGACAATCCTCGGCAAACTGAGGGATAAGCCATTGTCTATTATGTTCCTGCAGGAGACTCACCTGTTGGCCCGGGACAAGCGGCGCATGAAGAATAGGGAATTTCCGCACCAATATTTCGCCTCGGGCAGGGAGAAAGAGGGTGTGACCACACTCATAAGCTGGCAAGTTCCAATTACAAAAACTAAGGTTCTCTGGGATCCACAGGGGAGATATCTCTGTGTCAAGGGTCTATTACGGGATCGTACATTTACCTTTGTGTCCCCGTTATGCCCCCAGGCCCCCAACATAGGGCAGGGTGGCTTACTGGAAGGCCTCATACCCAAAATACTATAATTCGCAGAGGGGCAGATCCTACTGGAGGACAAAACACTCCCACCCACCAAACTAGACTTTAAACACTACCGCATTTTGCGTTTTTCTCCGGGAATTGGGGCTAGTGGACGTATGGAGTTTGGCTAACAGGGTTGTTAGGGATTTCTCTTTCTATTCAAATGTTCATGGGGGCTACTCAAGATTGGACCTAATATTAATACCTAGTATGTTGTACCCGTGCCCCCGCGAGGCGAATGTAGGCAAACGTACACTGTCCGACCACGCACCCATATCAGTTACACTGGCAGTCACAGATAGACTTGCAAGGCCCAGGCGCCCATGTAAACTAGCAACCGGTGCTCACGGATCCCATCCTGACCAGGGAGATAGGGGAAGAGAACGAAGGGTTCAGCCCCTCGCAAGATATAGCGAGGGACGCTATGAATGCAGTGGCGAGAGGGGGAACTTATCAGTAGAACTGCGGCTTACACTAGAGCAAGGAGACTGGTCCATGAGAGGCTGAAGCAGGAGGTTAGCCAAGCCTATCGGGAACACAAGAGGTCAAGGTCACAAAGAGCATTGCGAGCACGGAGGGTGGCGAGAAAACAGCTAGAAGCACACCTGGCAGACGGCCCAAGCAATAATGAAAACCAAGCAATACTCCCAGAATTCCATTCAGGCCCTGAGGGATAGGGAAGGGAAGCTGCAGCAGGACAAAGCTGTTAAAATGGGTATCTTGGAGGCTCACTTCTCGTCTGTATTTCAGGGAGCTCCCATTGAAGGAGGCTTAGGCCCGATATTTGGGAGAGGCACAGTTGCCTAGACTTAACGCAGGAGGACCAAGAAGGCCTTGATGCACCAATAACAGCGGGAGAAGTGGAATGGGCTATGAAATCATTAAAGAACAAGGTCCCGGGGGCAGCATGGCTTTTCGACACCCATTTATAATAGATTCAGTAGTATGTTGGTTCCCCCTAGGGTTGTTTAACTCATTCCTGACTTCCGGGAGGGTTGCTCCGTCCATGGGCGCCTCTAACAGTCCTTCTGCCTAAGCCGGGAAGGACACGACCATGTGTGATTCATATAGGCTCATAATACCCACCAATGTGAACTCGAAAATATTTTCGAAAATACTGGCCCGCCGTATGATGGGGTTTTGCCGGGGCTTATAGATAGGGGTCAGACAGAGGATTTATCTCGGGCGGGGAGCGCAGGATAACATGAGACTCACTATGGGGCTACTGGAGCTGGGTGTGAGGTCGGACCTAGACTTGGGGACAATTGCTTTGGACGCCCAGAAGGCCTTTGATAGAGTAGATTGGGGTTATCCGAGGAGGGTCTTAGAATGCTTTGGGTTTGGGCCGAACTTCACAAACTGGGTCATGACAATCTATCAGAATCAGTCCACACACCTGCGGGTGAATGGGGGAGCATCGGCCAGCCTAAGCATTACTAGGTAGGTACAAGGCAGGGTTGCCTGCTCTCCCGTTCATTTTTGCACTATTCATGGAGCCGTTTGCCAGCCGGACTCGATCGACTGGGTCAATAAAGGGTGCGAGGATGGGGGAAAACAGACTTGAAGGTAATCCCACTATGCGGACAATTTCCTTCTCACACTGAGACATACTGCCGCCTCCCTGCCAGTGCTGCTGGGGAAACAGGATGAGTTTGGCCAGGCCTCTGGGTTTAGGGTAAACTACGATAAATCACATGGCCTGTATGCCCTTAGGCCCAGAGATAGGGAATCCATAAGCACTCTAGCTCCCATACAGTGGTCCCGGAACTCTATTCCGTACCTGTGGGTGCGCATCCCAAGCCAACTCTGAGGTGTATACAACCAACTTTCCTTGGCTGTTCACGGAAATGACCAGAGATCTAGGGGGTGGGGACAACAGGAGAACTCCTGGTTTGGCCGCATAGCGGCAGTCAAAATGAATATAGTACCACGCTTGCTTTACGTGAGCTCGGCTTTGGCAGTGAGAGTCCCAGGCTCAGATCACCGTCGGCTACAGGAGAAGATTCTAGGGTTAATCTGGGGAAATAAAAGAGCCAGGATATCCAAGAGGGCATTTCTGAAGCCAGCAAGAGTTGGTGGACTGGTGGTCCGAGGCGTGTTTCGTTATAGCCTAGCTGCCCAGGTCACCCACGCCCTTCCATTGGTGTAGACAAACCTCACCACCAAAATGGAAACTCAGAACAGGTCCAATCACGGGTCGACCTGGCAAGGCTGCCTTATGTGGAGGCGAGGCATTTGGGGGGTTGGGGCGGGGGCTTCCCCTTGCTTGCGACAACTAAATGCACCCTCTACTACATAGGAACAGCGCTTCGGAGGTGGGGTTTAGGCAGAGGGATGGGGCCCTTGACACCAGTGTGAAATAATCCAGGCTTTTGGCCGTGGTGCGGAGGAGGGGGCGGGGGGAGACTTCAGTAGGTGGATGGAGGGTGGCCTGGAATGTATACGCCAGCTTTATAGAGACAACAAAATCAATGTCATTTGAGGAGTGTAAACTCGCCTTCAATATACAGGAGTCAGAACGCTTCAGATACACCCAACTGTGGTACTGGGCTTCTCACCCACACACAAGGGAGGGGGCGGCGAGGAGGGGTTTTTGGCCCTGGAGTTGACACTACAGGACAACAATACAGGGTTTGGGGGGTTCATCTAGGTTGTATAAACTCCTGGACACGGGAGACCCTGTAAGGCACCTGCCATATATGTCTAAATGGGAAGATGACCTGCGGGGGCCCATAGAACTAGGAGTGGTTGTGAATATGGGGACGTATGCTTAAGTCTTCCTAGTGCGTTACGGACAGTGAATGCGCTTACAAATTTTGCTATAAGTGGTATCTTACGCCAGAGAGACTAGTCACATGGACAAAAGCTATTCGGCCGCCTGCAGGCGGGGCTGTAGGGCGTTGGCACACTGTTCCATATGGTGTGGGTATGTTCTAAGGTGGGCCTTTTCTGGAAAGAAGTGCTGGCAAAGATAAAGGAGATCACGGGTTGGACCTTCCAGTGGACCCACCAGTGGTGATCCTGGTGGACACAAGGGGGTGTTTGGGGGGGGGTATTCCCCCTAACAGGCTCACTGGCCACTTTGATTGGGCATCTCCTATAAGCAGCAAAACTGGTGATTGCTCGGACTTGGAAAACGGTTGAGGGGCCAAAAACGCAGATGTGGCTGGTTAGGGTATGCAACATATTGTTGGGGGACAAAATCACAGCACTATGCGAGGAATGCTATGCAAGGTATGCCTCAGTATAGGCCCCATTCATCGACTTTGCTGATAAATTCCCCACCATGGTTGCGAAACCCCCAATGTTGCAACTATTTTCCCTGCTGTGAGCTGGATTGAAAGGTGTTTGACTCTTGCCGGTGTTGAGGGATCAAGCAAGTTCTGGGTAACTGGGGGCTGCCTCCCAAAAATGCATTGTTACACTGTATTGAAAGCTAAGCATGTTCAGCACTCACGACCTGCTTTAAATAAAAGATGTTTGAAAAAAAAGGCCTACCTTGTATTTAAAATATAATTAATGTAAAGATTACTCATATACAGCACAGTTCTGGATTGTGTGACATACTTTGTAGTTCTCCTGGTAGTACTGAGCATGCAGCAGAATTTCAAAGACACATGATAAACTCAGCAGGGATGCCACTTGCCTGCTTAGCACCGAGCAGCTTCTGTGAAGACCGCTGAATGGATCTCTTAATGGACACCATTACAGCTGTGAAACAGTTTGTACCTTTGGCACACAGTTTTTGTTCTCGCCCTTCTATGGCTCTTGGTATCCGTTCACAGATTTCTTGATGCGCTTGCACATTCAGATTTACTCTTCACCATTTTAACTTCTCTACGATCCATTTTATGCTTGCACCTTTAGGCGGCCACAGACCTATACAATTTGGGGCCGGGGAGGGAAATAAGTGCTTCCTTCTGATCATTTAAGGGCCACCTGTGGGAACTCTGTGTTTGACTTATGCATAGGAATGCGTTCAATATTGTAAAATAATGCATTATTTTTAACCTTTACTTTTCCGAAGGGAAACCCCTCATTTTTCCAACGGTTTGTCATGTATTTGAATATAAAAGTGATTGCTTAACACAGTGTGTGTGTATTGAATAGAAAGAACTCCAAATAATGTGAAGTGGCACAAAGAAAGCCAATGAGGTTTTGGCTGTTTTGTATATTAAAGAGCATTTTGGGAAGATCAGAATGACCAAATGTCTTTATATTTGTGATATATGTCTGTGAGAGTTGTATGATTAAATCCCTAAATACCTAAAGCATGGCGGGTTTGGTATGCATTTCATTTTTTTTTATTTTTGTCTCTTTTTTAAACAAAATTCACCCTAACAAAGCTTTTCTAAATATCAAGCATACATGCAAGTTTGGCCATCAAAGACTTTAGCTGTCAGGGTGTTATGACTGATAACTCCACATTTCTCACAGTGTTGTCGATCAGACAGACTCGGAGAAACAAAACTGGTTTTGTATTTGAAAAATGACAACCAGTAAATTGAAAAACATCAAGAAAATGCTGCTCCTCTGACAATCTGCCGCCCCAGGACTTGGCCAGTCGGCCTTGCTGCAAATAAGTGTATACCTCCAACCGTCCTGGAGTTCTGGCTAGGTTGTATTACAGCTTTTCACTGCGGGTGGGGATGGGGACCCTGCCGGAGCTCCCTGGAACTGCTGTTGGACTTGCGGTAGGGTCTTTCTTTTCCACCCAGGTAGGTGCAGCCACACTTGTGAGGTACCGTTTTCGTTGGGACACCTGTGGGAACGCGGGAAGGTAGGACATGTGTTGGCTGCTTGTTCCAGTGGTTTCCTAGTGGCAAATGTCTGAAAATTGTGGGGTTTTCCAACATTTTTGACTTTGTCAGGCCTTGTGGGTAATAAATTCTAGGCCGATTCGCCCAAGTTAGACCTCTGGATTCCCACTGGTTTCTACTTGTTATAAATGCATGGGGTTCCCCATTTTCCTTGGTAGCTACAACACCCCAGCCCCAAATCTGTAGGTTGTCCACAAGAGCAAAATCCTGCACAATTTGCTCTCCCAAAACATGTTGGGATACAAGTGGTTTAATCTTTTCTTTTTGCACCCAGGTAGGTGCACCCACACATGAGGTGCCATTTTTCATCGAGACACCTGTGGGAGTGCGGGAAGGTAGGACATGTGTTGTTGGCCACGTGTTTCAGTGATTATCTGGAGGCAAATGTCTGAAAATTGTGTTTCTTTTCCTGCATTTGACTCTGCCGGGCCTTGTGGGAAATAAATTCTAGGGTGATTTGCTCAAGTCAGACCTCTGGAGTCCCACGGGTGTCGTCTTTTCAGAAATGCATGGGTTTACCAGTTTTCCTTGGTGGCTGCGAAACCCCAAGCCCAAATCTGTGGGTTGTCCACAAAGTCAAATCCAGTCTTCCCAAGGGCATTTGATGTTGTTTGCTCTTGGTTTTGATAACGTTTTCATACATTTGCTATTGCACTTTGTTACACAATCCTTTAATTTCCCAAATGTAACTGACATCTAGTCGCTGCTTTAGGCACTGTACGCTTTTGTAACCTGCACAAGCCACCTACCCTTCAAAAGGTCTGCCTGTGCCCTTTCAAAAAATGTATGCTTGGCATTCCTCACCACATGTGTTTTCCTTATTTACACATGCCAAGTACATCTGTTTAGGCCTTCAGCATATAAATCCTCTGTAGCATGGCTCAGTTTTTTGCTTGTGGTACTGCTCGTTTTGTGAAACCTTACGTTTAATGTGTGATTTCCTAACTAGAGGAGCCGGGGGAATGGTGGTGCATTGCTTTTCTCAATATTCACAGAAGCCATTACCTTACAGGTCCAACCATGTCCAGCACATACCTTTTTTTCTGTCATTGTTCCAATATTTCCCCACACTATGGCAATTTTACCTACATAGTTGTTGCCTGACCTATGCAACTGACCCCTTGCTAAACATGGAATTTTGTCTACTTTTCAGAAATGTATGCCTTTGTCTTCCCATTCAGCTCTCCAACCCTTCTCTTCTATTCCGTCCACGCTTGTCCTACTGGAAAAAAGGGAAAAAAAATCACCTACCTCTCAAACTGATAAGCTCATAATAGGCCTTTTTTGTTTCCACGCCAACTCTTCTGAATTCGCCATTTTCCAGGCTTTTCAAGAACAGCAATGGTTCCGAGCTCTTACTAGGAAAAACCACAGGCTTCTTTGAACATCATTTTATTGCCATTTTCTGAAAAAACACATGTCCTCTTTGTTTTCTCTCTCAACCCCCCTACAGCGAACTAGGATTCCTTGGTGGCGTTATGACGCCTACATGTGGGAAGAAAAGGGGCCACATTTGGCTCAGATACCACATTTAACAAAAAAGTTACAAGGGATTGAATGGCGAGATACCGAAATCACCAAAAAAGGGCCTGCCACTGGGAGGGAATACCATTGGCAGTTAACTGTTTAAGGACATATGACAGTTGGCCCCCAGTATTGGATGGCCCTAGCGAAACAAGTATACTCAAATTCAAACTAAAATGTAATAGGCCCCAAGATATTTAAAGGTGTTGTGTCAATACAAAAATACATTTGCGGGTGGAAGGGTATATTGTGCACGTTTGGTAAGTATGGTGCACTCAATGCACTCACGGACCCACAAGTCATTTCAGGTTTCCAATGACACTAATGGGGAAGGTCCTAATTGGTCAGCAATCAGACATGATAGGTCAACTAGAAGAAAGACTAGGACCAAAAGAGAAGCACTTCAACACCTGGAAAGATTCTTTACTGAATATTAAAAGACTAACAGACCATTCCCTAGTGCAGAGCATCCATATTGCTTATGACCGCTTTGTTGCATTGCAGCAGGGAATCTAAAAGCTGAGAGATGTGGTAGTAGATATGGAGCATATGATATGGTATTTATAAAGCACCTGTACACAAATGTTTCTAGGCGCGACAAGACGAGGGGAAAACAAAGGGAAGACAAATGATCTTACTAGGCCTTGTGTCATTCAGATCGCCCAAGTGTGGGTAAGAGGGAGGGGAGAAGTGCCGGGGGGGAGTGAAAGGGGGAAGTGCAGGTAACTCCATAAGTGCAGCCAGCGGGTGGCTCAAAGGTGCAGAGAGAAGTGACTGTAGGGTTGCAGTAACAGACCCTTAAGTGCTGGGGGAGCCCTGAGGCAGTACAAGGGCAACTGGACATGCAGGAGACTCGGCCAGAGTTGAGGGAGTATCCAGGTGACCAGTGCGCGGAGCATTCAAGGACATCAGCAGGGGTGAGGAAGAAAGAAAGCGTAAGCGAAAAGGAAGTTCTTTAGTCGCTTCCGGAACCAGAGGTGGTTCTGCTTAAGTTTGACAGAGGCAGGGATGCTGTTCCAGAAGGAGGCCTCAGCCGAGGAGAGAGATCTGCACCCATCTGTCTGCTTGGAGAAGCGTCTCACCATAAGAAAGTTGGAAGGTGGATGAGCGGAGAGCTCAAGGAGGAAGATGTTTTGAAAGAGTAAGTTGGAGGTAGAGTGGTCCCAGGCCCCAGCAAGCCCTGTGGACAATGAAAAGGGCCTTAACATAATCCTTGCAGCCACAGGGAGCCAGTGAAGAGAATTCAGAGATGGAGAGATACAATCCCTGGGCTTGAGGCCAAGGACAAGTCTCTCAATCCTGTTCTGGATAAGTTGCAAAGGTCAAAGAGTAGAGGCAGGCAGATTTAGAAAGAGGCTGTTGCAGTGGTCCAGCCTAGAGAGGCCCAGAGCTCTGGAAACAGTGAACTTCTGGGGGAAGTGAGAAAAGGAAGAATACCTCTGAGGAGGTGCAGCTGATAGTTTAACTTCTTAGAAACATCAGATGTGAGGAGAAAAGGGGAGGATGGAGTCGAAGATGACACCAAGGTTCTTAGCCTCACAGGAAGGAACAGTAAGAGGGCCCAGATTGGGCGGCCAGAGAGGAAAGGAGGGAGGTGGTGTCCCAATGAGGACTTCAGTCTTACTGGCATTGAGGCAGAGATCATTGGCGGCACACCATTCCTGAATTGTGGCCAGACAGTCTGATATGAGAGAAGGAGTGGAGGTGGCTGAGTGGAGTCTGAAAGAGAGCTGGGTGTCATCCAAATAACACTGCAAATTGGAGCAAAAATTAGCAATGCAGTGGGCAAGAGGTTCCAGTTAGTGGTTGAAAAGCCAGGGAGAAAGATAAGACCCCTGGGGAACACACACGTAGAGCGAGATAGAAGAGAGGAAAGACCCCAGTGAGACCTGAGAGGGTCGGTTGGTGAGAAGGTTGAATATTGGTGGAATATAGGCATGATTAAGCAACTATGCTTCAACTAGCAAATTACTTACCCTTGTCTTCTTTCCCCCCTAAAACAGGTGAGGGCCCCTCCACTACCGGGGCTATTGTGAAAAACAGGAGCAGTAATCAGCGTGACCCCATTGCTAATAACAAAGTTACTCACTATAGTGACTACCTTACTCCTAGTCCATAGTTCCGTTTCCTCCATGCTTTTGGGACATTATGTCCATCGGGACGGGACCGGAGCACTTTTGAATGCGCACACCTGTAGCCAGACATTGTGCTGGAATGCCCAATTCCTAATCTGGATAGCTTGATGCACCAGAGGTGGGGACCTGGTGGCCCCTTCTTGTTGATGAAGAACATTGCTACGTAATGGTCCATTCATATTTGCACCACTGTTGATGACAGATGGCTGGAAAGCTTTCAATGCAAGAAAAACTTCCAGAAGCTCTAGGTAATTGATATGAGACATTCTGTCCTGGGGCATCCACAGATTGTACACCTCAAAGTGACGCAGTGTTGCCCCCCCACCCTAGAAGGGAGGAGTCTGTTGTAACCATAACCTGTGGGCAGGGCTCCTGGAAGGAGGCTCCCACTGGAAGGTTGCTGGCGGATGACCACCATTGAAGATCCGCCATCAAGGAGGATGGAATCGGAAACTTTTTTTTTGGAGTCCAGGTCCACAGCCTGGGAACTGGACTCCTGGGACCAGCAGTCCCGAAGAGCAAGCTGGGTGCGTCTCATCTTCAGTCTCGCCAGGGGTAAGGCTAACACGCATGAAGCCATCAAGCCCAGGAGTCTCTGGAACCACCAGGCCAGTGGTATGATCGGTCAGGACGAGGAGGAAGAGCAATCACCCCAGGCAGACGTGGTACTTCCAAGTGCAGGCTAGCAGATAGTTATAAGGGCTTTAAGTTGTTTGCGTCGCAGCTCGTGAGCCCAGCCGAGGGGCTTAGTCTGGATATCAGCTGCCTGTGGAGGCCTCTCAACCGCTCGCCTGCACAGCTTCAAATCCCAAGACCGGTCCAGTAGGGTGGCACCAGGGGAACGCGGGCACCACACTCACTGACATTCTGTGTCTGCAACAGCTCCCAGACGTGGAAGGCAGGAATAGAGAAAGGCAGGCGCCACAGCAGAACTCCCACCGCCGCACCCTCTACTGGATGGTGTTGCAACTGCAAGAGGACACCAGTGTTGAGGGACTGATCGCCCAAGAGCCTGGTACGGGGTTAGGAAAGTGAATCCAGTGATGTCCCCTGCGGTGCTCCACCACAGCTGTCGATGCAGATCTTAGGGTTACCGTTGCAAGCAACAAGGAAGGGTCAGTCAGGAGTGGGTTCCAGCGGACACCAACGTGAGCATGCCCAACTGTAGTGCTAGTCGGCCGCTGCACTGTAGCCAGGATCAGGTCCCAACGCACATCACCATGCAGGCAGCCACCCGTCTGGCACGGAAGATTCGGATCTCTACTTCCAGATGGGCAGCAACCCGCTGGACAATCAGGGCGACTAGGAGGCCCGCAGACGGGTGGTTCCAGTGGGTCCTGGTTGGACAACAAGTGTCAGCCACCGCTGGGGCACAGCTTACCGCACAATGCCCAGTGGGAGACCCACGGAAGGGCTGTCAAGTCCCAGTCACAGACACTGTTCCTCACACGATCTTGCAGCCATACACGGGTGCCCCGGGATGCAGGGCGACAGTCTAGGATAGGAAGCGGGGCGCCTCCTCGCCTCCGACTGCAGCACTGCGGCAAGGAGGAATAGGTGCACTCTGAACGGGTGTCCAGAACAGGCCACAGCCACAGACCTTCTCCCACTCGTGGATCACCCTCGTCAGCACCTTGGCAGTAATCGCACAGCTCAGGCAGCCGGCGAAGGAGGGCACATCACTCAGGCCACACCATCATCCCAGTCAGGAAGCCCGGCCTTGCCCCCCATACCACGCACAGGCTTTGGTTCAGAGTCGGCTCCGGATCACAGGTGCTACATACCCTCTGGTACAGCCGGCATCTGTCAGTATAACAGTAGTGGAAATTTGCAGGATTAATTCATGGTAAGGATAGTGTGGCGCCAGAGTACTTGGTTAGGCAGCCATCTTCCTGGCTGCTCAACCGATCTAGAGTGCTTTTGAGCCCCTTTGGATTCTGCAGAAGAATTAGCCCTCGGTCAGGCAACCTCAGCAGGGCCGGTACTTGAAGACTTCAGGCCTTTGCCCCATCAGCAGGATCGGTTCAACCAAAAGATTGTTTGTGGGAAGGCTTAGGGTCACCCCCCTGTAGCCAGAGCCCTCAGAGGAGGCCCCTCGATCCTGCCTGTTTGAATTACAGCCCCTAGTATGGGATTCTCTAGGGTAACCCTGGTGCCTTTAGTCTGTACAGGAAACCTCAAGAATGGGCTCAGTACGTTTAGTTCCAGACCTGGAAACCTCAGGAATAACCCCAGTGTAAACAGCCCCAGAAATGTTGGGCTTAACCTCAGCCCCCAGATGGGGAACCTCGGATGAAAATCCGGTCTCGACAGCCCATTGACAGGGGGACTCGAAGCAAACACCGGAATCCAGGTTAGATCCCTTTTGGGACACTTCAGGGAGAACCCTGATACCAGAGCCACTTGCGCCCCCCACCCCCGGAACCAGAAGACCCCAGGACAGAGTCCCCTGGCCGGGTTGCCCTAAAAAGGAAGGAATTTACCGGACGCTTCCTTTTTTCGTCAATGAACTGCAGTAAATGTGGAGGAGGAATCCACTGGAACACCTCGTCCCACCTGACAAGCCGACGCTGGAGTGCTCGGACGTAGAGGGAGTGGCAGTAGAAGCAAGAGTCCCACTGATGTTCGGGCCCAAGAACTCCAGACAGAGAATGGGGATCCGCCATCGCAAAACATTTGCACGAAGAACAGGACATGAATTCCAGACGCTCCGGCATAGATGGAGAAAAGACGACCATGGAACCGAAGCAGGAAGATGAAGGACAAGGGAACAAAAAGAAAACAATTCCATAAGATGCAAGTGCGTCCGACCGCATGGAGAAAAGGACTGGAGGGTGCCGTCGTGCTACGGTCACGTGTGGTGGTCTTGTGTAAAAATAAAAAGGACAATTTATTTTTTATGCTTCAAAAGTGCTCTGATCCCATCCCAATGGATGGAATATCCCAAAAGTATGGACGAAAGGGGACGGGACATAGGAGTAAAACATTAAATGGTAAGCCGGAAAAAAAAAAGAATAAAATCACTTCTTTTTTCGAACCAGTTCTAACTCAACCCCTTCTCACAGAATCTCTGCTCCTGGAAAATAAAAGTGGGGAGCAACTGTGTGACCATATGGAACAATTGCTGCTAATGTGCCAATCCACTGCTATGTCTGATGATGCCCTGCTAAGTGTAATGGAATACAACGAAGAGCAATTGGGCCAGGAGAGAGGATCGCATGTGGTCGCCTCAGAACTTGTGGGAGTATCAACGCAGGAATTTAGAGACCTTTGTCTTCATATACGTTCACTTCTGTCCGATTCCTCCAAAAGGCTGTCGGCAATGCTTCAGCAGGTGGATAATCGGCTGACTGAAGGAACCAGTTTGGCCTTGGATGGGCCCCTCAATTAAATCAACCAAGTCCTTTGTGCTCTTGTGAACCCTTATGAAGGTCTCAAAATGGAATCTAGAAACCACACATCTTTGCTTGACTATTTATTGTTTCAGTTCAAGGACGTAGAAGTGTATAACTAAAAGATTTCCTGAGCAATAATACAACTCTGAATCCCTGCAAAACCACAGAAGATGATAAATCTGGATGTAAGAAACCATTCCCATGGCAACACACAAGGGACTGGCTTACAGGAGCCGGACACTGCAGTGGTACAAGCACCGGCTGCAGTTGGTCTGTGGAGGAGTGAGGTTAGCCTGCATTTCCAATTATAGGTCAACAGATTTCAAAAGGGACTGTCCGCTCCCATGATGGATATCGGGCAAGACGACCTTGAGTGGGTGGAATCCCTATTGGAGGAATCTCACTTTGGGTAGAGTTTGGAAAACTCAGTTGTGGAGCAGTGGCTAGTCGGTCGTGGAAAGACCTGGAATGGCTGATCATGCTAACATGGGAAAAGAGGTCAATGCCATTGCCCTGCCTCCATTGAACAACACTGGGGGGGAACAGTCAGGGAAAGCCAATGCAAATACTAAATGGTGTGAAGAGAAAAAGGACAAAAATAAGTCTAGGGGTAAGCAGTTTCATAACTCTTTGTGCACATTTTTTTGGACATTGGTGAGGCAAACCTCAGTTATTACTGCCCTCAGAAATGCTACCCAGAAAAAGGCCAGTTTACAGCAGGTTGGTTCAGTCCTCTCAAATGTGAAGTGGGAGGAGGTTTTGAGTGGCGCTGTGCACTTCGAGCAGACAGAAACGATAAGTGTGTCCCCACTCGGTTCAAATGGAGGACTTGCAGCCTGAGCACTTGGTTGATGTGACAGGGGAGGTAAATGGCTGCATTTTAATCAGACATGAGAAAAGATGCATTGGTTAAAATGCCTAGAGTCATTAGATTTGACTTATCGTCAAAACAAGAAGAGGGCACTCGGTAAGCAAAGCCAATGGGAATTCCACGACAGGCTGAATGCTATATGTCCAGTGACTCTAGGATAATCAGTGTGCAGGGCCCAAATGATGGCTCTTCAAGGAACTTGGCCTGTAAAGCTGAACGGACCCAAACACAAGAATTGAAGGAGGCTTAGTCGATCTGGTTGAATCCCAATTTAACTATCAACATCAGAAAAGAAATGGTGAAGTAACCTCCCCCAGCACTCCTCACAAAAGGTCTAGTTCGAGTTTATCAGAGAATAGAGATTTTGTTTTAAATAGAGCCAACATCCTTCGTCTGCTGAGAAATTACAAATTTAAGGGCCATCTCATCCAGGGACCTGGAAAGAGTGTATTGTACTGACTTAAATAGAACAGATCTTTCTGTTATATGCCTAAACTCAGAAATGATATTGGATAAACATTTTGTGGAACTAAAGTCCTTGAGATTATTGGGTTTTGATCTGACAATTCCTCAAAGAATTTGGCCAGCAAGGACTACGCTCCAGCCCCATTACCTAGTGAAATATGTGTTTCCATTGATGTCAGGGATACGGAAAAGAGAGATTAATGTGGCCAAGGAAATTGATGACAGTTTTTCTAAAGTCCAACTAAGGAATCTCTGGGATCACAGTGCCACGCGTAAATGCACTGACGAAAATGTCGATGCCAATTACGGCACGGCGATCAGATAGAACACTTTGTCCGCATCCCCGGCCTGCATTCCTCTTTCACCGACCCCTCCCCACCCCACCCCACTTACCTTTATGGCAGCACAATTGTGTGTGCCGCCTACACCCCGCTATCCCTGCAGCATCAGTTCCTCCCACTAACGTGGGTCGAAGCCGATACTGCAGGGTGCCCTTCTCTTTTCTTTTTTATCTTGTCCCCCGCAACCCCCGACTCCTGTTACTCCACCCAAGGAGAGCAAGGGACACCCCCGTAACCCCCTGCTCTGCTTGGGCGCAGTAGTAGAAATGTCAACTTTTTGGTACGATTGCCCAACTAAGGGCTTCATAAAACCATACATCTGAGGCACTATTTTGAGTGCTCAAGAAAAATGTTAAGGTGTCTTTTGTGCCATTTAAATTATACATTTTATACGTGGGAACAAGCCACTTAAGGCGCAGGCTCCTGTACAAGGGACATAGAAACAGGAAATGAATAAGATCTTCCACAGCACTCCTAATGATGTTAAAATAAACTGTGCCCCAAGAACTGATAGTCCACGCAAGAGGGAGAATCCCTAACTTCGCTTTTAAATACAAAGTACAAGCCTTCTTATCTGGGATGCAGGTTACGTATTGTTCTTGGACCAACGATTGTTTAAGGTCAAAGTATTTTGCTTTAATGCCTATCCGACCGATTTCCAGGATTGTTGCTCTGTGGTGCCAATCCTTGTGCTTTTGCTTAATGCAGTCTCTCGTCGTCATATGATCTTGAAAATTTAAAGCAGACATTGAGGGGAAACCCAAGTTTCCCAATTAAGCTGGAGACACATTTAACCCATTGTAATGTTCTAGTCCAGTCTTGTGCAAGGACACCCAGAACGGATTATCTATAAGAGCCGAGGGCAGGTGAAGTACATCATTTCTGGTAATACAGGATGGGGTGCAATCTCGTGTCAAAGGCCACTCTGTCCACCCCGAGCCCCAATGTTAAGGGGAGAGACGGGGCACTTTAGTAGAAAAATTAACTCTTTTACCATAACAGTTTCCTTCTGCTCCAATCTCCCAAGATCAGAGTGACCCCAAATCTCTGCACCATACAGGGCAGACTAACTGGCACAAGCTGACGACCTCCAGTGCGGAAAGCACTGCATTTCCACCATAGTAGTGCATAAAACCCTGCACAGCCCCACCTTGCATTGTATAATGAAGTGTGGATTTTTAAATGTTTCCCACAGTGACCTCTTGCATCTAGGCAAACCCCCATGGTAGTCATAAAATCCGACTTCCTCTAAAACGTTACTGCCCAAACAGATTGAGGGGAAAGTAATTACCACCTCTCTCGGACCAGAGCATAACCTTAGTTTTTAATAAGTTCATTTTGAGCCCCAGCCTGACTCAGAGTCACAGAGTAAGAGCTTTCTGAATACCGGTTCTTGTTTTGCTGATCAGAAACAGTATCATCAGTGAATAGAAGGATGCCTATTTCCCTCCTTCCTAACAGAGGCATCCATGTCACAGCATTCAATCTCCTCTGCTATCTGGCTTATATATAAACTGAAGAGGGTAAGGGCAATAACACAACCTTGCTTAATGCCCTTAGATACAGGGAAAGAATTGGGCATACCTTAGTCTATGGGGTACGCACATGTGCATATGTACCAACATGTAGACCACAGATTGCTGCTAAGAGGTTAACAGGGAACCCCAGATGAAATAGCTACTCTATCTGGAGATTGAATCAAAGGCTGCTTGCAGATCGATAGAAACCAAAAAGAGGTTTTGACTACGAAGTCATATTTGTCACAAATTAGGCACAGCCTGAAAATATGATCCACTGGACCAATAACTGGATGGAAGCCTGTCTGCAGATCTGAGACTACCTTGTTTGATGACACCCAATCCTCCAACCTATTTAAAATAATTTTCACATAAATCTTTGAAGCTGCATCGATTAAGGTCGTAGGTCTATAGTTTTGAAGATCGTCTTTACTCCCTTTTTTAAATAAAGGGACTAGAATAGCCCCACGCCATGACTTGATAAGTTGGGGCTCATGATATTTGAAAATACATGCAGTAAAACAGGGCCCCATACTCTTCTGTGCTGAACAGCTCTCCTGGTATTGAATCTGGCCCCGGCGCTTTGCCCCCCTTCAGTGAAAAAATTGCTTCCTTCACTTCCTCTAAGGAGATGTGCAAAGTGTAATGTGACATTAGAGCCTCCCATTCCCTGGGTTCTGTGAAAGTCAATGGCTGAGCACCGGAATCCTGATAAGAGTTTACTGACACCAAAAGCCCTCTGGGAGATTCGGTAATCCAATTGGACGACCGTTTATTATGCGCAGAGACCAGCTTCTAAAAACCCAAAGGATTTTTCCTTTTAACTGCTAATTGGAGCTCCTCCCATTTCTTTTCACAAATCATCTCCCTTTTTTCACCCAGTAAACTTTTATATTCATGTCTAACTGATCTTAAATCCCAAGCACTCCTATAATTCATCGATTTCACATAAGACAATAGTTCCAACTTCTTTTGGTGACACTCCTGATCAAACCACCCGGCTTGAGATTACATTTTCCCAGACCTGTTTACCTGGCTTAGTTAAAATGGGATTCAGCAAGCAGGCCAACTGCTGCCAGAAAACACTAGGGAGTAAACCATCCCTTTCAGCAAAAGATTCAAGGAGTGGCACCAATAGGGTGTAGACACTACAGATATTGTTTTCTACCAGCGACCGCAAAGGGATTCACCTCCTACCTGCTTGGATATTTAACTTTACGAACATATCTCCAGGCTCATCCTTCTAAGCGTACACGGGAATCTCAGTGAGGGCAAAGGATATCAGGAGGTGGTTGTGGTCGCTCTCAATTCATTGGACAACTTGAACGTCAACCACTAACCTACAACTTTCTACATGTGTTAAAATATAGTCAAGAGAGTGGGGAATCCCCCACAACTAATCATATTCCCTTTATAGGAATTTATATTCCTCAATTTCAAGCTAAGTATTAAAATCACCTAGTAGCACTAAACGCGCTTGATGTGCAGTACGGAGCAACATCTTCTCAACTTCGAGATGAGTTAGTAGGGCATCTATAGCTTCCTCTGAGGGCTTCAAATAAATGTTAACAATGACAATGATTGAACTAGAATTTTAGATCCTATAAGTGAGTTTTTAAAACTAACAGACCCCCACTTGGCCTACCCCTCTCGTTGACTTTCTTGCTAGGGAGCTAAACACTTAAGACACTTATCTCTTCCGGTTGCAGAAGCCATGTCTCTTGGAGACAGAGCTGAGTTTTTCAGAAATTACGGCCAATCCAAATCATCTCACTGTTAAAGCCAGTTATATTCCAAGGTAAAAGTTTAAATATCTGGGGGTGTCAAATAAAGGTAACTGGGGGAGGACTTGCCAAATGGGCCAGCTTGTTTTGCTGGGAATCCCCTTGCATTGGCTCGCAAGCAGCCACCCCCAGGCTATCCATACCCAATTGAGGAGCAAGGATATTCATCCCACTCAGAGTCCCAGCGGGGGGACATGTGATGCAGCTGCAAACCACTTCAGTAGCATGCTTAGACGGGCCACCCTGACTCAAAGCTGACACTTTGCTGAGTTTGCGCTCTAGTTCTGACTTTGTAAGATCGATAATCAGGGGGAGCTGAAGAGCACAGTTACTTTGCCTTGCCTCACTCTTATTTGGAGCCACTTCAGCAAGTGTTAAAAGGGGTGAGTGCCAGGTATCATGTAGATGACAGATGGCGTTTGGAATCTTGGTACACTTCAATTCCTCTGTTTGAAAGGGCAGTTATGCAGTTTAACACACAGGTAGGAAAATAGAAGTTAGAAAGACTAAAATGCACATTGCACTCACCAGAAAACATGCAATCTGATACAAATCTTTGTCACTGTAAAAACCTTAAAGGAAACAGACTCACCCAATATATCACTCAAAGCCTTTATTAAAGTTCTTTTATACGAGGTCTTATTCCCATGGAGACCTTTAAAACAACAGATGTTGTGTTCTCCAGCGGGCTAAAATGTCTTGCCGATCAGGTTTGATGTCAGCTGTCCTCATTACTGATGGAGCAACAGAGGTTAACGGTGCAAGAGATGTTTGAGCCTCAGGTGGCTTATAAAGGTAGGTGTCACGCGCAGTCCCGGCTGCTGTTCGCACCGCCCACACTACGTACCTGTTGGTGTTTGGAGATTGTATCCCAGGTGGTGCAGGCAGGTGCGTCAGTTTCTGGGGTGATTGAGATGCCTGTGGTCGCAGGGGGCACCAGTGGGGTATCCCACAATGGTTCTGCAGACGTGCTGGATGTTTCCGGAATCTGAGCTGTGCCTTCATTACGGCACGGCCTTCAGGGCTCGGGTCATGTGACCCTGTTCCCAGCCTGGAGCGTCTCAGTCACGTAGGACAACGCTAACGCCGGAAGACCCACGCACTATGTAAGGCTGGCAATTTCCCTGTTCAGTGTGTCTTAACGCTCCCATTGTCTAGGTCTGCCTTTGTGCCTCTATTGTCTTTTGGGACCACTGCCTTGCCCTTTTGCCTGCCAACTTGATCTCTTATCTGCTTCCTGCAACCTGCCTGCTTACTCTCTTTCTGCCCTACTTGCTCATTCCTCATTTCTGCCATCCAGTCTTTGATCTTCCTGCTTGGCTCCTGTTCCTATTTCTGCCCAGTTCTTTTCTGTTTCCGAGTCCTCTGCCAGAGGGTGGCTCCCCTGACAGGCTATCTACATCCAACAAGCACTTCCGTGCCCAGTGGGACCCTTGTGGTAACGTTGTCTTTGCATCACATTAATTCTGGGAAGCAGCTCAGCTCGTGGTGTGAGGGAACCTGTCCCCGACCCTGCCCAGGTTAACAGCTTGGGACGGAAGGGGGGGCTGCGTCTCCTGCTTGCATAGACCCTGGTTCATCATGGATGGCTCATAACCCGGTGCCTCCAAGAAGAAAGGGAAAGGACCTTCGCAGCCAGGACCCGTAAGCAACGCTCCAGCGATCAAGCCCTTGACAGTAGGCCTGCGTTGACCAACCTGTCATTGGCAGTGAGGCTGTCAGAGGCCAGATTGAATGTACTTGTAGCAGACAACTTCCTATCCCGAGAGTCACTTACTACTACAGGCTTCACAGGTAATCGGATAGGGACTGTCGATCCAATAGTTTTATCTGAGAGTACTTTAGTATCGCCCCCTCCATTGGAAATACACTCTTCCTTGGAGATTTGTGCAGAAAATGGGGTCCTCACTTCTCTCAGTTTGGCGATCGAAATCAGATCTTTTCCGCCTCACAACAGCCGCCACAGTCGTCGGCAAAGAGGAGCATCGACATTCAGCCATACGGTTAATAACATTCAGACACTTATCAAGACGCAGCTCATTTCGTTGCTCATTTCTTGCATGAGAGATACGTAGGTTAGATATTTTATCTTTAATGGATGACAAGGTGGACATCAAAGGTCTGAACCAAACTTCCACTTGATGCATTTCTTCCTGGTTAGAGATGTTTGGGGTTCCAGTTGATATGCAATCAACAGAGCTCTCAGATGAGTGTAAAAGTAAGGAAAAATGTAGCTGCTGGGTTTGCACATTATTCTGGTTAGAAAATGCAGACTCCTCCCCATCTTGTCTTAACCCTTCCTGACATCTCTTCATGGGCTTGAACGGCCTGTTGGAAGTCCAAAGAATCGCCAACTCCTCATGAGAAAGACACGTGCCTCTGAACACACACTGGGGATCCTTGGGAGTGAAAGAAGGCCTCACTGCAGCCGCCTGAAGTTGCTTAGGCATTATGGAGCTGGGGGGGTCAAAGGATGGTCTAGACCCCAACAAAGAAATGGAGATTGGTGGTAAGGCACCAAAGCGTGTCCTTAATAATCGTACTTATTAATGGTATAACTTTGAAAAGGACACTTGACAGCTTCTGTAAAGCAGTTCTAATGAAGGGAGGGTTGCGGATGGGGAGGCCGCACTCCCCTGAAATTGAGGGTCACTATCCATGTTTTACACTTCCCTCGATAACTGCTTTCAAGTCCTTACTAAATACATCGCCAGAGCCACAGTCCCGCCCGGCTGCTATAGATGGTAGGTAGTTCTCCTTGCAGAGGCGATCAATTGAACGTTCCAGTGCCTAAATTACCGTTATTGCCAGAGGAAGAGAGGTTGCATAAAGGAGATATGGACACAGTAAAGACATTAATAGGGGATACAGCAGGGTTGAAGAAGCCACCACTCTGGTCCATTGATGAAGGAACTCCCAAAACACCTAGAGGACTTGTCGCTAGCCCTCGGAGAGAAAACTGAGTCGCAGCATCAAAGACAGTAGTGGAAACACCACAAGCAGTGGTGGACTCGGCGTCAGTGCGGTCATTGCTCAACCCTCAGCAATTGAGGCAGGGTCGCTTGTAGGCTTCTAAGGGCTCGTCTGATGGTGGATGGGGTCATATGATATGAGCTGCACCCCTTAATTGAAGAGGGTGCTGAAGCGGGTTTGTGCAATTCCCCCCCCCCCTTTCAATTTTCTCAATTTACAGCATGTGTTCCGCTGAGTAGGGCAGATTTAAAGGCCCATCTATCAAAAAGCAGGAGAGCAGATACAAAAATAGCTTCCTCAGCATACACACACAGAGATAGGGCCCACCAGCAAACCCTAACAATGTCGTGCAGCTAGGATTGGTGCCAGAGTCCCGCTTTCAGGTGCAGGGTGCATCTATGCACTCACTGCACATACCATTTATTATGGGTCTAATGAGTGCTAAGGGCTGGAATTGCTGTTTTAGAGTTTCTGCTCTGTAGATTAAAAACGTCTCTCACCAGCCACACCAGCGAGACCCACTGTCCCACAGACGCTTCACAGCCTAGCACCGAACAGGCGCTGGCAGGCAGGAGAAGCAAAATTAGGCAATGGCAGAAACCAAAGCAGTGCACAATAAAACAGCGCAGACCAAAATTCTGCGCTCTCCCTCTCCACATCTCACCTAAGCACAGCTACCACCCACCAATGACCAACCAACAGCAGAAAACAGCCACCATCCATCATAAAATGGTACCCGCTGCTTATCTGCCCGGTCAGCCCGACTAGTCCGCCCAACCTGATCCATCCGGTAGCAGTGCTGCGGCAAGGGCTGGAGAGGGCTCGAAGCAGAGCGCGCACACACACACACACACACACACACACAAACACAAACCACACGTCAAGCCACACTGCAATCCGAGAAGGAGCATGTACTAATAAGGCCAGTTTGTTTTAAATAGAGCCAACAACCTCCGTCTGCTGAGAAATTCCAAATTTAAGGGCCATCTCCACCATGGACCTGGAAAGAACCGATTGTATGTACTTAAATAGAACAGATTGTTCTGTTATATGCCTAAGCTAAAATGTACAATAAGTATGTCTGTTTACTTGTAACTAAGATTCTGTTCACTCTCTGTAACAAGCGCCACGATGCCTTCAGGGTGTTGCGCGCTCTACAAATATGAATAAATAAAATAAGCTCAAATATGGTATTAGATAAACGTTTTGTGGAACTACAGTCCTTGGATTATTGGGCTTTGAACTGACAATTCCTCAAAGAATTTGGCAAGCAAGGAATACATGTTTCCATTGAAGCCAGCAATAAAACCATACATCCGAGGCAGTACATTAGATCAACTCTGTACCACCAGAGAATGTGGTCGAATGGACAGTGCAGCCAGGCTGATCTTGGGAGGGAGAGAGGGCTGTAGCTTGGAACCAATAAAATGAAGCATACATATGGTCCAAAGAAACACTGAAACACTATGTATTGTAATAAAGGGTTTGTAGACCAAGATCATTATTGGGTAAGTACTAAAACATTATGTAAACAATCATAAAAACCAACATGATGCCTACGATATGCAAACCAAGGTATAACCTTATTTAGAGGAGCAAGAAGCAAGTCAAGGTGGGTCAAACCTAAGGTTATACATTCAGGATAGTAATATACCTTTCTTGGGTAATAAGACCAGATTAAATATACTTTTAGAATACAATCAGTATTTCAAAGGAAGTAGACCCGGTCAGTCATGCAGTGACACCCAGTTGTGAAATCCACAAAATAAACCAACCCTGTTAAAGAACAAGTTACTTACCAACTGGTAACGTTCTTTCGATTGGATGTTCCTCCAACGTATTCCTCATCTTAGATGTATTCCATCCAGCTTTGCTGCTCTTCGGAAATGTTTTCGGCAAGGGGCGCTGTGCGTCGATTTTGTCGAGTCCATGGCCCCTCGAAGGCCTCCGTCGAGGGTGACGTCATCGGGTGTATAAGTAGCACGCGCGGCGCCCGTTGGCTTCAGTTCTGTTTTTCCCCCTTTTTTTGTCTGTGACCTTGTACTGTGTAGATTGTGCCGGCAGACAGGTATCAGCCTTGCGACATTTGAGATGGCAATAACCTGTAAAAATCTACAGATGGGTAGACTGGGAGGGCGATGAGGAATAGGTTGGAGGAACATCCAATCGAAAGAACATTACCAGTTGGTAAGTAACTTGTTCTTCGAGTGGATTGTGTCCAACGTATTCCTCATCTTAGATAGACTCCCAAAGCAGTATTTTGTATACTTTCCCTGGAGGAGGGGTCAGACTTTTCCAATGCCTTTAAGATGGCGGAATAAAGCACTGCTTTTCCAAACGTCAGCTCCCTAGACTGGGAAGCATCCAGGCTATAGAATTTTGAAAAGGTGTGTAGTGAAGACCAAGTTGCTGTTTCGCAAATGGACCTTATTCGAACACCTCTTTGAAGGGCTGTCAAAGAGGCGATGCCTCTGGTGGAATGAGCCCTTGACCCTTTTGGTGGGTCTTTTTGTGCTAGTCTGTAGCATTCTGAAATGCAAAGCACGATCCAGCGTGAAATTGTCTGTTTTGTCACCGATTGACCCAGTTTCTTTCCTGTCTAACCTATAAACAGCTGGTTGTCCACTCTAAGTCTGGAAAGTCTAGAGATGTAAAAGCTTAAAGCTCTTTTTGGATCCAACCTGTGTAATCTTTCCTCCTCCTTAGAAGGATGGGGTGGAGGATAGAATGTGGGTAAAACTTTTCTGACTTAAATGAAAATCAGATATTACTTTTGGTAAAAATGATGGTTTAACCCTCAACACTACTCTGTCCTTATGGAAAACAGTATAGGGTGGCCCAGAAGACAGTGCCTGCAATTCGCTGACTCTTCTAGCTGATGTTAGAGCAACTAAGAAGGCAGTTTTCTATGTTAGTAATCTTAATGGACATGTGTGCATAGGCTCAAAAGGAGCACACATTAAGAATTTTAGGCTAAATTGAGATCCCAAATCGGTACTTGAAATGGGTGAGGAGGAAACACATTAGTGAGACCTTTTAAGAATTGTATTAAAGGAATTTTGAAGTAGGAGCATTCTTCCGATGAGCGCTTGAAAATGGAAAGCGCCGCAAAGTAGCCTTTTATTGTTCCAATATTTAGACCTCTATGTGCTAGGGTCAGAAGAAAAGATAGTACTTCCGGAATAGAACATAGAAAAGGATCGACATTCTTTTCTCTGCACCAGTTGCAAAACTTTTTCCAACGGCAGCGGCATAGAGATTTTCTTGCTGGCCTTCTGCAGAAAGCAACACCTCCATAACATCATCTGGAAGGTTCCAATCCCTGTATCTCAGCCTTTCAGATACCAAGCATGAAGGTTGAGTGTTTGACCTCTGGATGGAGAACCTGACCCTCCATTTGAGAGAGAAAGTTCTCTGAGGAAGACGTACTGGAGGACAGATGGACATATCTATCCTGGCCCAATCTGGGGCAATTAGGATCATGCGGCTCTCGAAACATCTCAGCCTCCCGATGACCTGAGGAATGACGGGAATCGGAGGGAACGCATACAATAGTGGGAATTTCCACTCCACCACGAACGCGTCCCCCAGGGCTCCTCTCGGGGGAAATTCCCTTGAGCAATACCTTTCGCATTTTCGGTTGGTACTGGTTGCAAACAGGTCTACTTGAGGGGTTCCCCAAAGGGCGAAGATCTCTTGAATGACTTCCTGAGCCAGTTCCCATTCTTGGGACACCGTGCTCTGCCTGCTCAGAGCATCTGCTGTCATATTCTCTTCACAGGCTAGATAGTGCTGTTAAAGAGATTCCCTCCTGAACGGCCCAATACCAGAGCTGCATTGCCTCTCTGCACAGGGGTAGTGACCCCCACACCTCTTTTGTTTAGGTAATGCATGGCCACTGTGTTGTCCGTCATTATCAGGACATTCTTTCCCCTGACAGATGGCAGGAAGGCCTTCAGCGCTAGTCTGATTGCCCTCAGCTCTAAAAGGTTGATGTGTAGTTTGGACTCCGATGGAGACCAACGACCGTTGATTGTCAAATCATTGGCATGAGCTCCCCACCCCATGAGTGAGGCGTCCGTCACTACTGTGATCTCCGGCCATGGTTGCCAAAAAGGTTCTCCTTTTAGGATGTTCTCTGTACAGGTCCACCATAGAAGATCTTGTCTGACCTTGTTCAGAATCTGAAGAAGATCCGTCATTTGACCCGAGAACTGGGATCACTGGGTCTTTAGAGCCCATTGAAGGGATCTCATCCTCAAGCGTGTCTCTGGTACTAGGAAGATGCAGGGTGCCATGAGGCCGAGCAACCTTAAAAAGTCGTAAGCCTGGAGATTTTGGGCATTTTGGAATTTGGAAACCATCTGAAGAATATCTTGAACCCTCGACTTGGGAGGCAAGCTCTTTCCCAAGGATGTGTCTAGTACAGCTCCTATGTACTGAAGCTGTTGGGAAGGTGTAATTTATGACTTCTTGAAATTGAGGGAGAAGCCCAGTTTGTGGAAGAAGTGGCAGGTGACTTTCAGATGATTCAGTGCTTGCTCAGCAGAATGCGCTCTGATCAACCAATCGTCCAGGTAGGGGTAGACATGAATCCCCCCCTCTGCTGAGGTGCGCTGCCACCACTACCATTAACTTGGTGAAGTCCCTCGGGCGGAGGTCAATCCGAATGGCAGGACTCGAAACCGATAGTGTGAGTCGCCAACTACGAACCTCAGGTATTTTCTGTGCTTGAGATGAATCAGCACATGAAAATAAGCATGCTGGAGGTCCAATGACACCAACCAGTCCTAAAGTTGAAGGATCTGAGAAAGGGTAACCCATCTTGAACTTGTCCTTCCTGAGGAACTTGAACAAGTTTCTTAATTCCTAGATGGGTCTCAGTCCTCCGTCCTTTTTGGGGATAAAAAAATACGGGGAGTACCATCCCTTGTTCCTCTCCGCTGCAGGTACTGGTTCTATAGCACCTTTCTCCAGCAGGGTTAGAACTTCCTGCTGTATGAGCGGGTTCGAAGACTTCAACGGGTGCCTCCCTGGTGGATTGCTTTGAGGTTGCTTTAGAAAAGAATGTTACAGCCGCTGATGGCAGAGAGGCTGCAGCTGGAGTTGGCTTAGCACGTTTTCCTCATCCACCGCGAGAGGCCTTTTTCTGGCTCTTGACTGGCCATTCCTCTTGTCTTTCCATATGAGGTGTAATAACGATAGGATCGTCCCCTCCATGACTGTCCTTGCGCACGAAAAGGCTGAGGTTGCCTAACAGCAGCTCCTAAAGATTAGGCAGCTGCTTTTGAGGTCTGCAACCTCTCAAGGCTCTCATCAGCCTTGTGGCCAAAAAGATGAGACCCGTCAAAAGGCATGTTCAAAAGGCGGTTCTGTACGTCCTGTACAAAACCCGACTTCCATAACCACAGAAATCTGCGCATTACCGTGCTAGTGCCCATGGACCTGCTTACACTATCCGCAGTGTCCAATCCAGATTGAAGGGATTCTTGCATGGCTTCCTTTCCATCTCTAACAATGGCTAGGAACCCTTCCCTTTCTTCCCCTTCTGGTATGTGCTCCGCCGTCATTGCGATGCACTCCCACAGAGTGTACGAAAATGTTGCCAAGGCTCATGTGGAGTTTGCAGATTTTAATGCCATGCTCCCAGCTGAAAATACCTTCCGTGCCCAGCCATCCACACACACACACTTCTTCCCTGTCTGCAGGGATAGAAGGGTACGCAAGTTTGTTGGAAGCTGTGGCTGCCTGTATGACCAGACTCTCTGGAGTTGGATGTTTTCACAGATAGCCGGGGTCGCTACTGGCCGGGCGGTATTTTGAGGCGAGGGATTTATTTACCGGAGGAATAGAATCCGGAGTTTCCCAATTCTTGGCCATCCTGTTTTGCAAGGCTACATGAAAGGGTAGTACTGGGTCTTCGGTGGGACCATGGTCCAATATATCTGTTAAATCATCTTGGACGAATTGGGCTGGTGGTCTAGCCCATCCCAAGTAATCTACCACCTTTGTCAATTGACGGTATGATGGACTGGCATGCTCTCCTGGATCTGGTCTGCCAAAGCCATTCTCAGGAGATGTGCCAATGCCACTTGCATTGTGTAAATACTCCACCAAATCCCTCATTCTGCTTTCCTCTGAGATCAAGCATTCTGGGACATTTGGGGTGCCATAGTCTAGCCCAAAAGGTACATTTTCCTCATCAGATCTCTCCTCTTCCTCTAAATTTGAGGTCAGGGATTTGAAAAACTCCTTCCTAGGGAGAGGCTTGAAAACCTTCTCTGGGAGAGGAGAAGGAAGAGGTAGTACCAGGCTCTGAGGAAATTACAGGTTTTGTAACCTTCTCCTTCTCTTTTTCCGGTTTCCCTGGCTTGGCTGGAGCCTTTGCGCCAAGGGTTTCGGCGTCGATAAATGCATTGACGACATAGTGGTCGTCGACAGGGTCTGCTTCGAGGGCGTCGAGGCGGTCTTCGAAGATTTTCCCTTCGAGGTGTGATGGGTCTCGGACGGCGTTGGTGACCTCGAACGGTCGACTCGACTGTTTTTCGCTCGGCGTCCTGGAAGGTTCCCGATCCTTCCTTTTTTGATCACCCGGGCTCGAGGGTGCGCAAGTGTCGGAGCGATGACGCTCCCGGCCGGCTTCCGAAGATGGCGCAGACCAAGGCTTGCTTTCTCAAACACCTATCATTTTGATCCTGAATGCTTCCCACTCTTCGGAAGACTAATGTTTCGTGGGGCATTTCATCCTTTACGGAGACTTGTCCGACGACTAGGTGGAGGGAGACCTGTGGCGTTGTTTCTTTGTTTTTTTTACGAAGACGAGCGATGAGAATTGCTACGGGACCTAGATCGATGCCTTTCGCGTCGAGGACATTTCTCCTCATGGGATCTCAACTCGACGCTAGAGGCTTTTCGATCGGTTTTTCAACCTACCTGTAGCTTTCCTCTCCTTTCTCGCAAGGCCTTCCCCGTCATCGCCTGACACTTTGAACAGGCATCCATGTCATGGCCTTCTCCGAGGCACCACAAACACTCACGGTGTGGGTCCGTGATCGACATTTCTGAGCCGCACGACTTGCACTTTTTGAATCCCGATCTCGGGGTCGTGGTCGATGACGGACATATTTCTTCTTTGTATTATATATTCTTCACAGAACTCGAGGCGCGCCGAATGTCCGAAGCAACGTATACTGCGGAAAAACAGAACTGAGGTCAACGGGTGCTGCGCGTGCTACTTATACATCCAATGATGTCACTCTCGACGGAGGCCTTCGAGGGACCATCGACTCGACATCAACGCAGGGTGCCCACTGCCGAAAAAATTCCGAAGAGCAGCAAAGCTGGATGGAATACATCTAAGATGAGGAATACGTTTGAGGACACAATCCACTCGAAAGTGTACTCCTTGCAATATTACTTTTTAGCAATCAGTTCAGAGCTAGTAAAACAGGTCATACTTTCTGGAGGGGCCTCAGGCTGCTCAAGGCTATGTATGAACACTCACTATTTTAGAATGCACTAAGCAATTCAAGGAAAGGCAAACCCAATTACGCTTTAAGACAATGTATTTCAAGGTAAGTAATTTAACTATATTTGATCTAATAGCTAGTTATACCCAGTATACTTTTAAGAAGTGTACAGTATGGTTTTTAAGGTAAGAAGTTTATGAAACTATTTTAGAATAGCACCAAAGCAATTCAGGGAAGCACAACCCAGGGTTAGCATTTTAAATGAGCATCAGCTAATCAAGATAAGACCCATAGACTTTTTAAAAGAGCCTCCAGCTACTTAAAAGGTAGGTATAAACCCCAAGACTGTTCTAGAATCTGTATAAAGCGGACCCGGGAAAGCAAAACCCAATGTTACACTAAAGAAAGACAATATATGGCAAGGTCGGTAAACCCTACTGGTAAGCTTTTAAACTCATTCAGTCCGGTCCGACAGCACAGCAAATGGAGCACTCTCTGACATCTGTGCAGAGCCTGCTGACGCAGGTTCGAATCCCGGCAGGGCCAAACTCAGCCTTTCATCTTTCCAAGGTCGATAAATGAGCGCCACATACCGTGGGTAATAAGCAGCTCTCAAATGCCTGAGGGTTTGTAGGGCTATATAAATGCAAAAAAATGTAATTAAATAAAAAAGTAAAGCAATGATAAAACAGTACCAAGACTTGTTACTTTTTAGAAGCGGGGAAACACCATTCAAAGTTAGTAGGGGCAGAATGCAACTCAAAGCTGATCATAAACGTAATGACACTTTGTAACTTCTTTCACAGAGATAGTAACCACACTAACTTCTTTAGCAAGTAAATACATTTACACTTGCTATACATACGTTCAAGGCAGAATCCTTTTCTTATCCAGTCCTTCCCTAGTCTACTGCAGTTCTCTCAGAGACAGCTGTAGGTAGGTTGAGTTCCATAGGAGATCTTCTTAAACAAGTATTCACTTTCAGAGTTAACGTGTTCAGGGACTTCACAGAAGACTCCCTAAATGTGTTACAGCAACAGGCCTGGGAAAGTGCTATGGGCAAACTCCCAACCCCACGAATCCCCCACTCAGCCTCACAGGATGCACACCGGACTTAAAGTAATGCCCAAGCCCGCAAAGTAAATTAGGAGTAAAGAAGAGCTTCGGAGTGGATGCCTTCAGGATGCAGCAGCACAGGACCCGGTCCCTGGATTCTTGGTCTGGCGATGAAAGAACTGGACACTGGATGGGATCTTGTAGCAGCAGTCGTTAAAAAAGAGGCTTCCAGCAAAGGTTTGTTCATGGATTCTCACGGCTTTGTGGATTTGGCCCCTTTTTACAGCAGCCAGAGGAAGAACAAATATTGCCAGTCAGATTCTCTTAACTCTCTCAGTCCTGCACTTTGGTGAGGGGACTTTAGGGATTCGAATCGGGTCTCTGGAAGTCCAGCAGGCAGTCACAAAAGTTTCAGCTGGATTCAGACTTCAGAAGACCATGCAACGCACTCTGGCTCGAGGGCCCATGGGGGCGGTTTGCAGACCAGCAAGGTCGCATCACTTATTGGGATGGCTCAAAATGCAGTTTTTCTTGAGACTAGTGGATCTCACCAGCCTCTGGGTAGGAGTCGTCGCATTCGGGACACCCATGGTGATTGGAAGGAAGGGTTGCATCAGGCTCCAGTTAGACAGCAGGTTCTCTGGTCGCTGAAAATCGCTACAGATGTCCTTACTTCATCCTCCTTTTAGGTTTCAGCTTCTGTGGTCGAATTCAGAGTATTTATCAGGAACTACTGCACAACTTCTACACCCTCTCCCTGCAGTTTACAGAAAGGGGCGGTCTGGCTGTCCAATCAGAACAGCCAGAACCCCCTTGAGACTGTTCCTTTCAGGCAAGGCAAAAGACAAAGGGCTGCAGAGTTTCTAACTCCTTCCTCGCTTCCTGCCTTCTGAGGAACTCTGGAGCCTGGGGGATGAACACAAAGGATTCCCGCTAAAGACAGAAAACTTACACTGAGGTCGTTCCTGCCTATAATGGCAGGGAAGACCTGAGAAATGACAAGCAAACGAGAAATCGTTAAAAATCGAGCCCAGCATTTAAGCAAAATGGTGGCCCTTCTGTGCACAACCAAGGCCGATTTAACAGCCTGCGAGTAATAAGACTAAAAAGTCACCAAGGTAAAACAACTGCCACTAGTCATTCAAGTAAACCAGCAATTGTAACAAAAATGCTACAGGTAAGTAAACAAGGGGATAAATTGTATCTAGCAACGCATTCCACATAAGGTGTGGTGTGCTGGCTCACGATATATGATGTAAATGGGGATGAAAATCCCTTTTTACTCCTTAGGAAAAGTAGTTCATTCAAGTCCATTAAAAGGAAATTAACAGGGAAGCCCAAAGGGGCAACCCAGCCTAAGCCCCAAAGGTATATGAACCTATAACTCCAACCATACACTATGAAGAGACATACAAAGGTCACCCATAAAAAGAGCAAAAGACTAGGTGAGGGGAAAAAGATTCACTATGACCAAGGGACCAGGGAAAATAATCACCAAGTCCAAGCAAAGAGTTCTGGGGTTGACACAGGTCAGGAAGATTTATTACCAATATGAAAATCTTACCCAACAGAAACCACTAGGTGTGAAAGATAAATAATGGATTGGGCATGGTTGTCTGCTGCCCTCAATAACCAGTGTGTGAACATGAATATGTAGCCTGCCTGCCAATTCTAATTTCAATAGTAATGTGTCACTCATTCCATGGAATACTAAGGGCCATTTCAAGTTGATCACTAACCCTGAATTAGGGAAATTTGTGAAAGGTCATTTGTGTTGCAGGATACGTGGCTGTTGGAGTGTACTTTGATGGGTATATCTCACATTTCCAGTATTGCAAGGAAAGGTTCTTTGGGTCGTCCTTCCGCAAGTTTGGTGAACCTGTTTGAAGTAGGAGTTGGTATAGAATCTGTCTCCGTTAAGAATGTGTGCCAGGGGATTCTCGCTGTATACTTAAAACTGACCACCAAGTTGTGCAAAATGAACCTGTTCATTGTTAATGTATACTGGCATCAGGGAGTCTGAGCAGGGGGTGGCCATAGACTCCCTCTTTACATACTCAAATGACTGGTGTAGCAGAGTAGAGGGGGGCAGTTAATTATTGCTAGGGATCTAAATGGTGCCTGCATTGAAATAGAAGTGAAGACCTCTATTCCACCCGTGGCTATCGTCAAAAACTCCAAACTGCTATCAGGCTTGGCACTGGCTGAAGACCCTCCAGGGCCTGGGCCTTATGATGTTAAATGGGGCAGTAAAAGGTGATGTGCCCTGTAACACCACATGGCATAATGGGGACCACGGTAACAAGACTACAATTTTGTAGGGGAGTGGCTCTTTAACCCATGTGTCTCAGCACTAAGCAAACATTCTAAGTGAATTACTGTTTCTGGGTGTAAAATGGGATCAGATGACTAGTAGGGTCATACAGACCTCTTGGTGAATCAAGCTAATAACATAATTAACTGGAATGTGATAACTATGAAATTAGTAAATGATGCATTAGTTGGTTGTTTAGAGGAATCTTTCCTGATATGGAAACATGGCACTTTCACAGTGAATGTGTTGGTAACTTTTGTGGATGATCTATTAAAATAATCTTCGACAGAGATTTTTCTTTCTAAATAAGATAAGAAACACGCATAAGCATGACCAGGACTTCATGGAGGAAAAACTCGATGAGAATCCAGATCAAAGCATTGAAAGAAAGGGAGGACCTGACTCTGGAAGTTCAACTCTCCTTCATTAAGTCTATCAAAGACGAGTATAAAAATTGGATACGGGTAAACAAATGGTTCATGTAGCAAAAGGTATGCAGAGGCCATGTTAAGTGTCCCAAAAAATAAACAAACAAAAAAAGTGATGGGTGGAAGGTTGCAAATTAATCTGAACCACTGGCATTGCTTACACCATACCGTACACCACAGTTTTTAAGCCCGTCTGTGCCATTGCCAAAGGGATCCAGTCGTATGCAAATCAGTCGGGTACTGCCACCAATGGCATCTCTTTTTTGGTTATAGCTTGTCTCCATATGTGAGAGGGTATGGCCAGACATGGGCCCTTGCTCACTGCGCCAGAAGGAACCAAGCTGCACCTCACTGAGGTGGCCCAACACGGCAGAAACAGACATGTCTGGGGGTTGCTTGTGTTTCTGTGTAGAGGGCTTCTGGCCTAGCAGTTCAGGCTCGGCTGAGCCCATTAGTAGCAGTACCTGACTGCTTTGCATATGGCTGGACCCCTACTGCAATGGCGCAGACGGGCCAAAAAAATGGTGTGGAAGGCTGCCCAGAGCAGTGCCAGCAGTTCTGATTTATTCAAAACTTTTCACCCATCACTTTTTTTAGACAAAACCTTTCGTAGGTTATTACTGCACACTAATGGCAGAGGTACGTCAGGGGTTTGTGTGGACGGCTGTGCGAGGAAAAATGGGCTAATAACTTTGGAAATTTAAAGAAGTGGCAGACAGGGGTTAGAAAACATGTCGACCAGCTTTGTGTTGAAATGCGTTCAGTCCCTTGCCTGGTCCCAAAAATATGAGTCGGTTTTTATTGCCACCATAGACCTCACCGCTGCATTTTTCGAAGTTAACAGGAACCTTCTGTGGTCAAAGTTGCAACGCTGGGAATTTCGGTGGCACTTTCGCTGGCACTGTCATAGCAGATTATGGGTTTGCATGAGCATTCAGTAGTATGGGTAGGACTGAATCAGAGGGAAGCCTTTTGAAGAAGTGTTTAGAGGTGCTATGGGTTTTTGACCCCCTGTCGCTAACCTGTAAATGGTGGACCTGGGGGAATACCTGGGCCCTGTAGCGTTCGTGGCTACCAAAATGAAGGCTCTTGCAGTTACATGGTTGAGTCACAGAGACCATTTTCTCATCTTTGATTGTACTGAAATTAGCTTGTAATGTTTTACCACTGCCTTCTTGAAATTTGTTAGCTATAATCTGGCGATAAATCTGCAAAAGTCCAAGGTTATGCAATGCACTATGAAAAAAAGAAAAACTACCTTCGAGTGGTGCGTATCATCTGAACCCTTGGAGAAGTTGGAAAATGTGCAGGAATGTATTCATCTCGAATTTCTCGTTCTGGCTAAACCCCAGAAATCTCAGGTAAGGGAGTGGATTAGAAGCAGGGTGACTGCCTTATCTCAGATGTACCATGTGGATGCCCTCTCTGGGACATTCTCACTGATACCTACCATGCGAATTTATGAAGGGAAGATTGTGGCAAAGCTGCTTTATGGGTTTGAAGTGCACCCCCTCTCGGTGATTGATCAGCTTCCAGTGTTGGAAGGTTTAAGTTGGCATAAAGTCTTGGGCATTCAGAACTCTTTTCCTGTGGCAGCCATCCAATACAAATCGGGCCTTCACTCCCTTACTGCCAGAGCAAAGTGGAGATTTGTCATTATATCATAACCTTATTTGCCCCTTAGGAGATCTGTATATTCTTACACAATCATCTAAAGTGGCATTCTTGAAAGAATTTGTATAATTTTGCACAGGCCTGTTGAACCACCGAGGGGGTTAAGAAGTCCTTATAGGAGGACTGGATTCAGATTCTGGAGACATTTCACGGTTATGAGTCTATAGAGCACCTTAAGAATGACCATAAAAGACTGGGGTTTGTAGCACCATTTCTCACCATCTACTCAAGCATAATTGTGAGAAGGCAGTTCCTGAAATGTAGGTGGAATCCGCTACCCATTAATCAAATTAAGTTGAGCTATGGTCTTATTCAAAGTAAAAGCTCCCATTGTAGATTCTGTAAGATCTGTGGTTGAGAAGAATCCTTAAAACACTTATTAATCTCATGTCCCCGCCCTTGGTATTTAGCGAGAGTGCTACTTTAGAAAATGTGCATATGGTGATCACCCGGAGTGCGAAGACATTGTTTTGACAAATTGTATAACTGGCAGAACAAATTGTATAAATTCAAAGCTTAAATCTTGAAGATAATGGTTCATTTGAGTGATTGTCCATTGTGAACAGTAACTGTGACAAAAGAAGTGATATGGTCTTAAGTATTGCTTAATTTATTTTCTTTCTCTAGACTTGTATAATATGGATTGGTTTTATTATGTAATGAATTAACTTTGGGAAGGAGTTTGAATTCATGAAGAGATTAAAAGATTCAAGTTAACAATTGAAAGGAATTGTATGAATTGTTTTGCAACTGTTTTGAAAGTGTATTGATTTATTTTTAATTTTTGTAACGTGCTGCATGCCCATGGGCCTCCGGGTGCACCAAGACCATAAAACAAACACGGATGAGGTCGGGGGGGGGAGGCGCAGGGGGTTGCCTATATCAGGTTGAAAAGGTGGGGCTGGATTCTTTTTTTTTTTACTCTGTCAAGGTCTTGATTGTTCTCAATTCAGGAGGGAGAGCGTTCCATACTGATTGGGCCTGTCCTTCAAAGCAGGAGCCACCAAATGTAACCAGCTTCAACCTGGGCTGGATTAATCTAGACTGATTCTGGGACCTCAGGGTATGGGGTGGGCTGATAAACCTTTAAACTATCGTTAACGTACCTGGGTGCCTCCCGATTCCGGCATTTGTAGGTCAGTGTCAGAAGTATGCAGTGTTTCACAGGGGGCAAGTGAAGGTCCCTTCTGGCCGTGGTGTTGTGAACACGCCCGGTAAGACCCAAGGTCACACGCAGTCCCCCATTTCGGATAACTTGCAAGGCTGTGATGTTTTCTTGTAAGGTACCGAGCTGCAAACTATTGTAGTAATCCAGTCGGGAGTTCACTAGGGCATAGGCCTACATGGAACGATTCTTGAGAGAAACGCAATGGTGAATGTGGTAGAGTAATTTGCTACTATAGCCACAGGAAGCCAGAGTGTGTACAACATGTTTCATGGTAAGCTCCGCATTGAGCACGATGCCCAATGTTTTCACGTGCTTGGCTACTGTGATGTTAGTGTCTGCAATAACAAAGCTCTGATAGTTGGTGGGTAGATTTATTTAGCTTTGGCACTGAAGCAACAATCAGAAGCTCAGTCTTGGCCGTGTTTAGAGCATGCTAGTTGGCTGTCATCCAAGCCTGAATGGCGCTGTAGATTGTGTTGATAGCCAGGCAGTCGTGTTTAAGAACCTGAGAGCTCCAGGACCACCTGGGTGTCGTTGGCGTAGTTGGTATACAAGATGCCCAGGCTGTCTAGGAGCTTCAGGAGCAGCAAGATGTAAATATTAAACAATGTGGGTGAAATGCAGGATCCCTGATGAACCCTGCCAGATGTTGGTGCTGGACCGGAACAAGCATTCCCAATAGCAACTCTCTCACTGCAAGGCCCCAGGAAGGAAGCAACCCAGCGTGCAGCCATGCCCGAACAGCCAGTCAAGTCCTTTAGTCTGGTCACCAATAGAGGGTGGTCGACCAGGTCAAAGGCTGCTGAGAGATCCATCATCAGCAGGGCTGGCTGAACTCTATCCACGATGGTGGCAAGTTGGATTAAAAGTCGTGCATGGCGGTCTCCACAAGCTGCTGTGGGCCGAGAATGTTATTGTCTTCAATACATTTCTGGAATGGAATGTGGGTGACACTATCCATGAAAAGGAGAAGGAAGGGCACGTTAGTTATGGGGAGGTAGTTTTGGCCAGCAGAGGGTCAATGTTCATTTTCCGTAGTGGTGCAATCCATGCCTCTTTAAGGAGGGGTGGAACGTAGCATCGGAGAAGGACAGATTCACCAAATTCGTCATCCAGGGTTCTAGGGTATTCACGCATTCTATAAAGGGATTGGATGGGTAACTATCACGTAGGAAAGAGGTGGATTTTATGTTTATGTGGAAGACGATCTTTCTCATTTTGGCCTCGGTGCAGGAGTTAAACGCGAACTCTGAGCAAGCCTTTGCATCAGGCGAGTTAGTGATACTGAGCGGAGGAAGAATGGTGCCCACCTCGGCAGTGCTGGTCCCTTTTTGGATGCCAATTGATTGCTGATGTCTATCAATTTTAGAAACGCATTCGTCATGATTCCCTTGACATCAAGCTTCTTTGTTAATAGTCGATGTTTGGGGCATTTTGCCTTCAAATTATTTCAGAATTATGAATAGCTCCCTGGAACTCGATTTAGCCTTGGCAATCCAATTGTTAAAGCTCAATGTCTTATCCTCAACAATGGCCTTCTTAAAGCTCCTCACAGAGTGTGTGTGATCGAGGAGAAGGGCGTTTCCACCATTCTTTCGGTGTCTCCCTTCAGATGTCTGAAGACTAGGATGGAGTCATTAAACCATGAGTTCTTATTGGATTCTGGTTTTATGACTTTGATCTAAATAGGCGCTCAGGCATCTATGGCTTTGCTCAGGATGTTTGTAAGATGAGTGGCCAGGTCGGAGTTGTTGAAGCCTTCAAGGGGGCCTAGCCTAGCCATTAGTACAGCAGACAATTTCTGAGCAGTCATGTATTTCAGATTCCTGGATTTTATTTTTTAAGACTCTATGGACAGCATCAGTGGGGGTGGGGAGGCTGCAGGGTGGACGAAGGTGATCACTATATACAGTGATCAGACCAGGGAGTTGCAGACGTGTTGGTCGTGGGTCAACGATGGGTTAGTATCCAGTAAATCGCGTGCCCCCCCCCCCCTTTATGAGTCGGACCATTCACCTTACCGGAAAACCCAATGGAGTTCAGGGGGACAAGAAGAGATGCGGCTTGTTTATCAGACGGGTCATTAGCCCATAGATTAAAATCGCCCCAGCACTATGGTGGGGGTCTTCACTCACTTTGATCTTTTTCAATAGGCTCAGGAGTTGCTCCTTGAAGACAGGCATAACTCTGGGAGGTCTGTGGATTACTACGATGGTTAAGGAAACATTCATTATCATCAGTTTTGATGCAAGAATTGCACAGTCTTCTGGGGACTCGGGGGGCAATTAAATAGCAGTTCAACCGATTGTTCAACAAGATCGCTACCCCAGCACCACTTTGGGTCAAGTGGTCAGCACGCAAGATATATTAGTTTGAGGGAACAGCCAACGTCGCCTTGGATGGTATTGTATCGCAAGAAAATCCAGTGAGGAGTTTAACAGAAGGTCCTCTATTTCCGGACCATGCTGCAGGAGGGACTGGATGTTTAAAAGAGAAAAGTGCAAAGGGGCATCTTGGAGTGTTGTGACATGTCCGTTATTGGCCGCGGATGCCAGAGAGGCACGTGTCTCAGCGTCGATCTCCGAGATATTGGAAGGGATTGCAGGTGGTGCAGTAAGGGTAGGTGTAGCGGGAGAGGTATTTTTGTCATCATGGCCGTCACTCGGCGTGGGTAGGGGGTCCCGAGCCCAGTAGAATAGTGCATTCATGTTCATCAGACAGGGTAAGGAGTATAAAGGAGTGATATAATTTGGAATAATGGGGTTGGGATCTAGGGTGCAGTATTTCGCTGTGATTGCTGCAAGTTTGAGCTGAAATGGCATTAGAGTAAGAGTGGTTGTTGCTGGCATCGAGGAGTGTAGCGCCTTGAATAAATCATGAATGTTCTGCATATCCCTGGAGAGAGCGGAAACAAAACAGTACCTGGAAGAGGCAGACCAAGGAATGCCAACACTGCTACCGGAGCCCCCGTGTGCAAACCGGCGATAACCGGCCTTCCAAATGTTCCTGCGCTAATGTGCTGCTGCGTCTTGGTGGCTCAGCGGAGCCGGACAATTTAGTTCAAACGAACTACTTTGAAAGCAGGCAGCTTACACTGTTAAAGACCTGCCGTGGCCATGATGGAAAAGAGACACAGTGTGAAAGGTTAATCAGGGCAGAAGTCGTTAAACGAAGCAAATTCGAATTCAGTTGGGCTGTCTTGACTAAAACAGAAAAGTCGTAAAACAGAACAGACCAATACAGGTACCGCCGGAGCAGTCCTTACTACTTGGCAGAACAAAAGCAAAATAGCACCAATCAATGCATATACAAAGAAATTAGTAGCATGTGGGAGCATACAATGCAAATCAGTATTTCATAAGGTTTGGCACACCAATGCACTTGCATACCTTCAATCTTCATGATCGTATGAAGATAGATTTAACGAGTCAAAGAACCTTCTTTTAATAACTGAAATTAATTTCATGAATTGCTTTGTAATTGTTTCTAATGTATATGATTGTAATTTTGTTAAAGGTTATTTGATTAACCATAAACAATACAAAAAATACTTTAAAAGAATTACCAAAAAGCTACTAGAGAGAACACCAGACTGGCCAAAGGAGATTCAAGCCCTACTGGAAAGCTCCATACCAACAAATGTGAGCGCCATCCTGGAATCAATTACTGGCTGGCTGTTTTCAATGCACAAAAGCTGTATCCTGATTGACAGAGGAGATCTGTTTGGAACTTTTTCGTGCAGCGAACCTCTACCTATCTCTGCGATCATCAGCAACTCAAAGTTGTATACTGACCAGCACCTGCTGCAGCCGGGTCTTCTCAAGAGGATATACATTTATGCTTTCCTATTCAGTAACCAGTAAAGGTCCTGGATGAACAATGTTTAGCAACTAAGTAGAATGTGATAATCTTCATGTTGTCTCTTCTCTCTTATTTCCATGACTCCTAAGATGCCTTCACAGCTCGTTAAACGTCTCAGGTGGTGGGGGGATAGGGTGGGTTGTATGTTTATTTTTTTTACTATGATTAAGGCATGAAATCTGACCATATTTTCAAGCCATGTATGTAATATGAGCCACTGGTGTAATGCATTTGAAATAAGTCAATAAGTAGGATTTACATCTTTCTTCGTGCACAGAATTACGTATTGATTTCCGTGACAGGATTTATCTTGTTATGGTCTTGCAAGTCAATTGTGTGAAAAGTGAATTGTGTGAACAATGTTTCTAAAATGCGTTTCCATGCTTCTGATAAAGTACACGTAACTTCAAAACTACTAGGACTGCAACACTTCCTGTGAAGCTTGTGCCTGCCGTGAAATGTAGTCAGGGGCTAGCGAAAAAGGGTAAAAGGGGCATTCGCTGCGATAGCCTTGCTCTGTCATAAACAAGCTTTTCACTTCCCTAAAAAGCTGATTTACACTGATGGAGCCGGTGACCTAAATAGCTCTTTGGGACGACTAAGGTCTAAAATGCTTTTTGCTTCGGTTAGATATTATGCTAATAAGGGGTGTTGAATGTTTAAGCAGAGAAAGTATAAAAGGGAGGCTTTGGTAGGCAGGGCATGGGATTAGCTGTTAAAGACCAGAGGCAGACTGATGGCTGAAAGGACCAAACAAGATGTAGATGCACTAGGGACATTATTCTCCATGCGGAAAGGAGGGTTTAAAGTCCCTTCTTTTTTCCTTGCTACTTTTTGAAGCCATTAAATTAGATTGTTGTATTTTTTTGAGGTATTTTGAGTCCCGAAATGACACTGGCTATTGGCTTTGAGCAGAACTATTATTTTTTGAATGAGCTCTATGTGGAATATGTTTATGTTTCCATCCAAGGCAAAACAGCTCACCACCTAGGAACAGATCTTATTTTTAATTGGCTGATGCTGGCAGCAAAGTGAATCCCAATTGACATTGACTCTTTGAAGCATTTTTCCCATTTCCATGCTTTTTTGATACAACGACCATGGTGCTTTGATAGGTGGTTTTTGATAAGTGTTGGCATGTTTCTTGGATTGTAGAACGCTCCAGGCATTCAGTCTTCTTCAACCCTCTCAGCTCCCTACCTTCTACAGATTGTATGAGGTTACTTACCCATCATTGATATCACACTGAGAAAGGTATTGAAAGGGCAGGTGATTTTATGAAGATTGCCTAGCAAGATTAGTGAGGTTGCCTATCAAGAACCGGTAAGGCAGGTAGTTTTTAAGGTTGATTAGTCTGGGTTTTGTGTAGGCGTAGAAGCAATGACAATTACTGCTTATTCATTAATGACATTTTGCATTTTAAGTGTTTTATGTAAAGTAACCTTAATGGTAGTAATTTTTATTACTTCTTTCTCATTAAAAGATTTACCTTATACATAAGAAGCATTTGTTGAGTGTTCATTACTGAGAAATGTGTCAGGAACATTTTGAATAGGAACATCATATGTGGGGCATCTTTTTAAATGTATTTTGTATAGATGCTATATATGGTGCATATCTTCAATACACACACAGAGTTACTGGAAGGTATGAGCAGTGAACTATCAAAACAATGTGACAGTAGACCGCTCCTGTGCAGATTGAGAGTAGTCGCTCACTTCAGGGAGGAGCCGTTTACTTTCTTTGCTGATGCACAGTAATAGGTATTTGCTGTTCCTCTCTCTATTCCTACTACAATCCCTGCTGCTAGGCGGGGAAGGTCTTGGACACTCCGCTGGGGGTGAAGGGAGGGCTCCGGACATAGGGGTGATAAGAATTGCATCACAATCATACATGTCGCACCACACTGTTCCTTCAAAGGCTAAAATCAGCTCCAACCTTGCAGCAGTCATTGCCTTGATTGTGATTCAAGTGGATGGATTGCTTAGCTGTTTATGTCCCCAATTCATTTTTTTTTTAAAAATCAAATGTTATTGCCATTTTTAGTAAAATAACACAGGACAGCATTTAAGCATTCCCCTATAACCAAAACCTTTAAACCATTCCCCCCTCCCCTCATGCTTTGAAGTTTTAATTGTCCCTGCAAAATTCAAACACAGGATAATGCCTCCTTTTCAGTCAGGCTTCTTCTGGGTACGCTTGTACGCAAAACACGAGAATCTCCTCACCAGCTCCCCATGATTAGTTCTGAAAACCGTAATCTCCCCTCGTGTCGAGCAATCCCCTCCCCCACATCCTATTCTTCATCGATCTAACCGCCCATATTTCTCAAAGAAAGGGAGCCATAAACCCTCAATATCAGACCTGGACTCATCCATGAGGTGAGTGAGATAGTCCATATCATATATAGCACAGATCTTCAAGACCCACTCCTTTTCCTCCGGCATTCGTGGGTTTTTCCACAATTGGGCGAGGCAGCATCTCACTGCCACCAACATGATCTGAAACATATACCCCTGCTCCATTTCCTGCTCCTCTTCTGTGCCTACACCAAAGAGAATACACCATGGTGAGGACTCCCTCTGAATTCCGTCAACACCTTTAATCCAGGACAGGACATCCCCCTCCAGTGTGCCTGCACCCTCAGGCAAATCCACCACATGTGAATGTAATCCCCCTTTTCCCTGTGGCACTTCCAGCAGTGTGGGTCATTTCCCTCTCTCATTCGGGCAATTCTCGTTGGAGGGTAGTGCCATCTATGGAGTAATTTCAAGGCTTGGTGTCTATACTGGAGTGATGTTGAGTGGCAGGCTCTCCTGCACATCTGAGCCCACAAAGTGTCATCAATATCCCAGATCCTATCCCAATTTGACTCTCAAAGGGAGGGGGTCCTGTGGGCTCGCCAGGAGAAGCTGCCTATACAATCAGGCTATCAACCCCGCAGATCCTTTTTTATCAACAACTTCTCAAAGCTCATCTTCTTAGATCAGGCCCCCAACTTACCTCAGACAGGACCCCCTTCAATTGTAAGAAACGAAAGGGCAACAGTTTACTAAGACCTAGGGCCTTCTCCTGTCTACTACGAGAGATAAAGGCCTCCCCTTCCCACATTTGTCACGCCCTGCTCAGCCCACCCTCGTACCAAGGTTGAAATGCCAATGGTCCCTCAAGCCCATATCTAAGTGGAGGGGACCTAATACAGCTCAAAGGTGACAGCCATGTTGTGAGCCACCTGTTGTCCCCTCCCTCCAGATGGACCACAGGGCCTCCATGATCGGGTGACGTAGCACCAAGTTCGCTATAAGGGCTTTAGGGACCCACAACCACCCGTCTATTGTAACCGGGCCACCACCGCATTGTCCATCATCACCCACTGCTTCGCTGATAGTGGGTTGAAATGGTCCACCAGGACCCGGAGTTGGGTCGCTTTCTAATACATCGCCAGGTCAGGGAATCCCACCCCCCCTCCCTTGGCCGGATTAATGTCCCGTATGCAATACTATGTTTAGCCCCTGCACAGAGGAACTGCAGCATAGCTCGCTTCACCTCCAAGAAGAACGATACAGGTATTGGTAACATCTGAAACAATATTAAGAATTTGGCAAGAACCACCATCTTCAAACAATTTAAGTGCGCCATCCAGGACAGCCCTGCACCAGTCCATATCCCGTTTTATGGCGGACCAAAGGGGATGGAAGTTACTAGGAAACAGATCCTCAAATCGCTGTGTCACCTGGATCCCCAGGTATCGGAACGTTTCATTTTGCACCTTAAAGGAAAGCCCCCCAATGTATTCCCTTTCCCCATCCGGCATCTCCCCACCACATATGCCACTGGCTTTCCCAGATTGACATTAAACCCCCCGACAGCTTCCCATAATATTCCAGGCTCTTCAACAAAGGGGGGGAGCAAGTGAGAAGGCCTAGTGATGTAGAGCAGGGCGTCATCCGTAAAAAGACTGACCTTACAATCAAACTCACCTACCACAACGCCTCTAATCTCTGCATTGTCCCTGATCGATGCCGCCCATGGCCCCATTAGCAATGCGTAAATCAGTGGCGAGAGGACACCCCTGACGTGTGCCCCGCCGTAATGGAAAGTGAAATTATTTAGTCCCATTGACCACCACCCGAGCTGCAAGCTCTGAATACAGGGCCGATATCCAACCCATCCACCTAGGGCCCATCTCCCTAGGGACACAAAGACCTCCCCCATTAAGGCACAGCTCACCCAGTCGAATGCCTTCTGAGCATCAAGGGACAGCAAGAACACCCCCTTCTCTTTTGCCCCTGGCGTGTTCAAGAGAGTCTTCTGCATGCTGCCTGCCCCCTGTCTATGTAGCACAGAGCCAACCTGGTCCGAGTGAATCAGTCGGGGAGGTGAGATTACAAACGAGTCGCCATGATTCTGGCAAAGATCTTGGCATCCACGTTAAGAAGGGAAATCGGCCTATATGAGGCACAGTTGGCTAGGTCCTTCCCGGGTTTCGGGATGACTGCTATTGGGGCCTGGAGAAATGTCTATGTTATCGTGTCCTGCCCCACTAAACAATTAAACAACTTGGCCAGGGGTACTGCCAGCAGGGTTTGATTTCGCTTGTAAAAATCGCCCATAAAGCAATCATCCACCGGAGCTTTTCCGGCCTTCAGCCTTTGAATGGCCCCCAATACCTCCTTCCTGGTTACCTCTCTCTCCCCGTGCATCACTTTCCTCCCTTGTGAGCCTAGGGAGATTCTGGTTGGCCAGGCACTGCCGGATTTCTTCCACCGATTGCTCTGGTGGTCTAGCATATAGCTCCTAAAAGATGTTTGCAAAGCAGGCCACGATATCAGTTCCCCCGTTCCTCACCCGTCCCCTTGTATCCCGCACTCACTCTACCCACCTTTCTGATCTACAACCCCTCAGTCTATGAGCCAGTAGAGTTCCCACTGTGTCCCCCCTTTCATAATACTTCTGTCGGGTATATCTCTTCTTCACAACCTCCCCAATCAGGACTGTATGGAGTTCCTGCCTTATACCTCATCTCTCCCAATAAGGCCTCCCTGTCTGTGTCCCGTTGAATCAGGTGGGAGAGCAGATTTTTCAGTTCCTCTCGTAGCTTGCTTTCAATCAACCCCCTTTCGTGCCTCCTCCGAGCCTCCGCAACGATGAGTAATCCCCGAAAGGTGGCTTTGGCCACCTCACACACCGTTGCCCATATTTGTCTCCATGTTATCATTAATTTCAAATTAAGCCTGTATCTCCCTTCCCAGAAAATCCCTAAACACCTGATCCCTCAGCAGGGGTCCTTGCACCTCCATCTAAAGCACCTTCGTAGCTGGGGGAGCCACCAGTTCACCAGCACAAGCTCATGATCTGACCACGTGATCGTGTCCAGCCTTGGTAGCCCTACCTCGCCCTCTCGGGATCAGGTCGTCGTCAATCCTTTTATACGTCTGGTGTGGGGGAGAGAAGAACGTGCAACCTCCTAGCCCTGGCCACTGCTTCCACCTGACATCCACCCAGAAGTGGTCCCGCAGCAGATCCCTCAGGGCCACGCTATCCCTGGTCGTCCCTTTTGTGCCCGCCCTTTTTGATGACCACCTGTCCAGCATGGGGTCCAATATCAAATTGAAGTCTCCCGCAACAACATCGCACCTTCCACCCATCTATCACCTTAAACAACTGGCGCAGGAAGCCCACAAGTCCCACATTGGGTCCGTACAGGGTAGCGAGTGTAATCCATACTCCCCCGTGCATACCTTTTATGCCCATGAATCGTCCCCCAAATCCCCTCTTAACCTGATCCATAAAGTGGAGGGATTTACATCAAGCACTATACCCACCACTGCCTTCTTGGAAGTCTTGTTGGAGGCCCAGAAGTGCCTACCAATCTCTTTATCTTCCATCAGTGATTCCACCTCCTGCCTATAGTGGGTCTCGTGTAGTAAGAGAACCGCCAGTTTTTGTTTGCGGAACAGGTTACTAGTCTGAGACCTTTTGTTTTGAGAGTTCAATCCCTTTACGGTCAACGTACCCAATGCTACCTCAGCCATAACCCTTTACCCTTCGCCTGTTACTCCTAGCATGTCATATGAGGTACAAGACCTCAGCAGCATGTGAATCTCTGCATGAGGTTGCATACACTCTCACCCCCTTACCAAACCAGCCCAACTCCTGGATCCCCCCTTTCATTAACCGTATGCTCACCATCTGCACAACCCTTCTCAAATTTTGGCATCTAAATTCCCCATGACCCAGGCCACTGACCACCCTTCCAGCGGCCAGAGAGAGAACCTCCCCCGAACTCGGTCAGCCTCCCTTGAGGCCCCTAAAAGGGTTCAGAGGCGATCCCCAGAAAATGCAAAGAGCCAGTGTAGGGTTGGCGCCGCCCCCTTTCAAGCATCATTGTTCCCTGGGAGTCCATTGGCAATGTTTGCTACATCAATTCTCAGTACAGTAACTTGTGTATGGGAGCTATGTTTGCACAAATTTATGATGGAACCTTTCAGAATATGGGTGACTCCATATTTTACCAACCACATTGTAATTGAGGGACAGTACTAATACTATCAGAGACTGGCCGCCATCAGTATTTTAGATCATTTTTAATGTGCACTCAATGGACAACTTTGTGATTGTCATTTCTTTTACATTTTTAAAAATGTAATTTTAAATGCCTCTCATTGGTTCACAAAACAATCAGATACCTACCACGTTGGAATTGTCTTCTCCGCACTCATTCCCCCCCACATTTCTGACTGCACTGGGAATTTTCATTCTATTTTTACTGGATTATAAAGAAGATTATGCATTCTGTTGGGAAAGCAAATTGATAAAACCTCAGGGAATCTCCTTGTAAGAATGATCTTTTCTTTATTTTCCTAACTAAATCACACTTTTAAAAAAAAACTGGATACAACATGAAGTAAAATTGACACGCAGGATGGGCGCTCTGGGTTGTTTCTTCCATTCACAAAATCATTCTGAACTTTCAAACCAGTCCACTACAGGTCATTGAGAGACCAGGTAGCCTCTTTCAAGTTTTCGAACACAAAGTTCTGGTTCGCCTGCCATGGAACCATGCATCAACCCTCTGATGAACCATCAAAAAGGAAGAAACATGCAGCTCAGTCTCCAGCTGAAACTTTCCTACCCTTACTTGTTAGGCTTTTCAGAATCACTACTGTTGTAGGGTTCTGGGAAACCAACTTTAGTGGACCTGCCAAGCTTTCACACAAGTCTAGCACAAATCGCTTGGTAACAACGACAATAAATTAGGCCAAGACTAAGGAGATCTGAGTTTTGGTGTGAACTGCAAGTCCCAAACAAAAGGGGGTGTTAAGCAGTATATAGTCCACATAAGTAAATACAAAAATGCTCTATTTAGTAATGTATGCTTTGAATCACAGATACTAAAATACACGTTTGGTGTCCAAAATGATGCGACACAAAGCACACTTTCTGAATCCCACAGTTTCATTAGCAACATGTTTGGCAATATAGCATAGACCTTATAATGTTATATGTAAACACCAACACCAGGTACTAAGCTTAATGAGCTTAGCACAAGCCCTACAGGCAGATTATCATATTGAAATAAAACAGAAAAATTAGCTCTGCATGTTAAGCATGGTATGGGTTTGAGTATACAGTGAAGAGCTGATTAAACATTGTAGCAGGACTATTGTTAAAGGTCTATAATAATCAATAGATCATAATACAAGAAAGTGTGTGAAGGTGACAGTGAACATTCAGAAGTGGCTTATGTGTCACTATACATTTATTTAAACTGAACCGCAAAATAACACATTTTATGATACAACTATACAGACCATTTTGAAAGCCAAATATCAGGAGAAAAACTGGCAAAAACAGAGCATCAAATTACAATATTTGCCTGGTTTGAATACTTACTAGCTCGGGATGGTTGGGAAGGCCACATTTCTTGCAGGGTTCATCATCTTCTCCTGGTGCAGGAGACCCTTTCCCCTCTTCATGACCTTTACAATCCTTCTCAGAATTGGCTTCACTGTCAGAATTTGTGCTTTCATCTTCACTAGAACACTTCAGTTTACGCCGTGATCGTGGTCTTGGGCGCGTAACAGTCCACTTGGCTCTTCGCCTTCTAGATTTAGGCTGATGAAGAACAAATACAAGTCATCAAACTTCTGTTTAATACTTAAAATAGTGATATACACCTAGCCTTGTGTTTCTATATTCATGCAGTTACAAAATTATTCGAAAGGGTGAAAACAAACTATTTGCAATTGTGGAAGATTATTGTTATCTATAGGTACAGAGGTGACCCAATAAAACCTGAATATAAAAAATAGATAACTCACCTAATGGTAATGTTTAATACATGAAACACACCTAGTGCGTTGTTTCCAACGGTTAACCCTGCTGCACTCTTAGTAGACACAGGGTCCTACAAGTAATGTTTTTGATTCCAGTTGTTGGTGTCACGCAGTGTACAACCACCAAGCGGGTCTTTCACAAAATACCATTTGATAAAGTAAATAAAGTACACAACACACAATTTTGAAATGAAAATGTTTTTAAAGAGAGATTTAGCACAATTTGTCTTGTCAGGGTCCAAAGTCTCCAGAACGACACCTTCACAGCGAAATGAACCCAAATGGGAAACAATAAGTTGATCCTCCTAATAACAATCATTCATACAAATCCAGAGGAGATGTCAACTGGTACCCAATTTCATTCAACATTTTTGTCATTCATTTATTGTGGAATGGTTAAACTAATAATTCATTTGGGGACATATTACTGTGCAAACTGACGATTTACAACTTCAGGGCTCAAAGCTCAATGTCCTTCACAAAACCTTTTTCAAATTATCACACAATCGTTTTATAATCCTTACAGATTCATCTGTGCACCTACAACGTAACAAACTAATTTAGCACTTATAATTTGCCACTCGCTAATAACCAACTCAATATCCCTAGAGAGTTCACTGACATTCCTGTGCATGAGTAGATGTTCAGTAAAATGAGAGACCTATGTGGTACAAAACGAACTCAGACAAAATGTATACATGCTGTCACTCATATTGAGTGTCAAACTCCATGACACCATATCAATGTGATCTCCACTTACCAGTAGTGTAACCAGACGATGGGAAAGATTGTAGCTAGTAGCAGCTCAACAACCTTCTAAAAACGATGTAGAGCGCAGCCATGAGCGATTATGTATGCTACGGCGAACTGCACCTCCCAAAAATAGGTGAATACGCATTGATAAAAACTAATGTTCCCCATTCATTCCATTTGGTAAACTAGTGCCTTCGAGGCGACCCCCATGCGGCCCGTGCCCTCAACGTGAGCAGTATCAAAGACTGCATCATACTACTATTTTTAACTATGTAATTTCTGTGTATACTCCTTGCTACTCAAGAACAACTCAACGTTACCCAAATACAGTAAGGCACTTCTTACTTCTAAGTCCGCTTCGATATAGGGAAAAGCAGTTGTCAAACATGATCTGTAGATTGGCAATCCTATTGCTTCGCTCCCCCCCCCCCACCAATTATCTCTCACTTTTTCTCTGAACTTGCTCTATCCGAATTCTCCCTGGACCTAGTGTGATTGTTAAAATTGTCTCCTGCCCCACCTTTCTCGCTATTCCCCAGCCTCTGCAGCACTGCCTGAGGTGTCATTGGGCATAGTGCGATGGTCGCTCATTTTGTTCCTCTCCATCCTTTCTCCACCCCACCCTTATTTTTTATTTTGTTTCGTTTAAACCTTTACAAGTAGTTTTTTCAATCATACATATTTCTAGGCGATATGTGCTCCATAGACCGTACACAAGTGTGAAAAAAAATCCCAAAAATCTAAAACAGCTTCAAAGTTTCAATACTAAAATTCAAATACAAAGCTCTCAAATACATTGTGCAAAATGCAAAAATGTGCAGATTTTAAGTGCAGTGTGTTGTACATAGAATTAAGGGTGCCGAAACACGGTGCATCCTTATGGGCTATCAATAAATATAAGATGATTTAAGAAAAACTGGTTTTGTTTGATACCTGAACTTCACTGTGGCGCAGTAATAGATGGGCGCAGAAACCCTTTTGTACACAGAACGTATACATTTTCTTTCGAGTGGAATCAGAAAAGTCCCAAAGAAGGCTGTTACAAAATTTCTAAGCTAAAATTCAAGTTCAAAAACTCTCAAGATCAATGTGCAAAATGCAAAATTACACAAATACAAATATCATAATTAAAATCCAACCAACATAATAAAATGAGTGTTCATGCAATAAGAGAGTATTTGCCACTTGATTAAAACCGAATATAAAACAATTTTAAAAGACAAAACTACAACAGGACATTAGAGGCGGGACATACTACCTGTGCCAATTCATCAATTTTCCCCAATAGACTGGTTAGTGCAATGATTAAAGATTTACTTTCACCACACATTCTTATCCCCAATAGATTCATAGAAATTCCGATTCGTTGATAATATATATACATAATGTACACCGTCTGATAACTCTAAAATGGGAACAAGCTAAAACCAAGTGTTTCAAAGTTTCCTTAGGTTCTTCACAATTTGGGAATCGGCACTGCCACAAAGGTTTAGTATCATTGTCGCATACACAGTGTGCTATTCTTTCTTGTGTATGAAATTGGTTCAACTTAAAGCACATATAAAGTGAACGAGCGTTTGGACAAGGAAAAGAAATTAGATAACTACGCAGGTTTCTGTTTCTAAAAAACTTTGTTTATTCATTATACATATGGTATTTCTCCATTTCCTCAATTGTTACAATTCATATCATATATATTATTTTTAAACAAACCCTGCCGAATGATTAAATCTTCCATTGCAACATCAAGTTTACTCAATATTTGCATTTTTCTGCAAAAGGACCCAAAGGAGTACAATCCATTATCAATCATCATATCATTAAGATCGTTGTGCAATGAGTTTGAAGATGGATCCAAAGTTTTTGCATAACTCTAACATCCTCCATTCATATCTAGCAGCTAAAGAACGCAAACCCAATTTGTGGCGAACTAAAACATTAGGAACAGAAGAGGCTAAGTGAAGCGTTGACTTCCATAAACAACCTTGTAAAATATTTTTAAAAACAGTCTTACTTCTCCATCAGTCAGATATCCAATTCATAACACTGGCTCCACTTTCAAAGTGTAGATGTCTAGCAATGTTAACAACGAGAATTTGCAGTATTTTTGTGAAAGGAGTTGACGTAGTTTCTGATTGAGAAGATCTTTCCACATGTCCAGGGAGGATGAATTGCACAAGGTGTATCCCAGATATTTTATATGTACTGGTTGATCAATGTAGATGCCTTCAATTTCTTTCCACACGTAAAGATCATAATCTTAGATTTATTAGGATTGGGTAGGAAATTATGCTTAAGTGCAAACGATGAACAAATGTGTAACTTATTTTGAAGCTCAAATGGGGTGGTATTTATATGATCGTCTGCAGATGCAATCCAATGTAAACAAATCTTTCCCAATCTTACAGGACATATCTGGTTCATTCCATGAGTCATCTAGGTCACATAAATACAGATTAAACAAAGTAGATGCTAAATTGCACCCTTGCTTGACTCCCACATGAGTATGTATTGTGTCAGTCAGTGCGCCCTCCTGATTAATTCTTACCCTTCATACAGTGTTCTCGTGTAACAGATTGAAGAGAATTATTAAAGGGGCTATACCCAATTTGATCATTTTGTTCCACAATATATATCTCGTATCACACTGTTGAAGGCTGCAGACATGTCTAAAGCAGCCATAAAGATTGGATTTGATCCTTTACTCTTGGTTTGTGCCAGGATACGAGATAACATGGTCGCATTTAGTGCAGTACCCATTTTTTTGCGAAACCCATTTTGAAATGTAGTGGTATGTGCTACCCTGTGTTTTTCCAATTCATGAAGAATGGAGAATATCTTGGCGGAAGCATCTGTCAGAGCGATAGGTCTATAGTTTTCAGGTAGTGAAGCATCTCCCTTCTTATAAATTGGGACGATTATAGAAAGCAACCAAGATTTGGGAATGATCTGTGCTTCAAATATATGTTAAAATGTTACCTTAAGAATGCATGCCGAAAACCTTGGGTTAGATTTTTTCAACACAGTCTGGGATACCATCCCGCCCTGCAGCTTTCGAGGAATTTATTTTGAAATTGCCCATTCAATGTCAATAAGATTCCATTCACATTTACCCATCATTAATTTTGAATTGTGGAATACCAGAATAGCGCAAAGGTAGTTGAAATACCTTTACCATGTGTTTGTTCCTTCCATACTTCTGCACAAATAGAAGAGTGCAAACTTCTCTATCTTTGCTGTTAGCCTGCTTGATCACAGACCCAATAGATTTAGTATCATGCTTGCACATGTATTTTATAATGTTTTGGTTTTTCGAAATTGTGCATGTTGATTTTAATTTGTTTCACACTGTTTTTGTATAACTGAAGAATGCATTTCTTATTATAATTAATTATATATATTTAACGTTTTATCGAGTTGAGCTCCAAGTTGAATGGAAACTTATGACTGCAGTTCAAGGGTTTTTGTTTGCTTATCAAATATTTTAAGTTGAGTGAAATTATGTTTACATATTCTTCTATTGTACTGAGATCTCTTATTCCCTTAGTCACATCAACCTTTTCCAACTCTTGTGAAACCATATTAGTAATCTGTTAGCACAAATTAGAGTTCCAACACAAGGAAATCTGTGGACAATCTAGTTGCACCAGCCTCGAGGCTGGATTAATGCAATTCTTTATCGATTCCATGTTTATTCTTAACTGAATTAATATATGATCACTCAATTTAGCATCACAAGCAATCACGGGCTCACAAAGGTTACTAATCGTTTTTGAAACACAAATTGTCAACGAGGGAACAAGCTGAACCGCGTTTCCATGTGTAATTTGGAGATTTATCTTCAACATTGACAAAGGACAAATCCCATTCAGAGAAGTAATCAACCCATCTTTTGCCTCTACGCTTGGACAGTGATGCACCAAAGTCTTGGCACTTATAGGAGTTAGGTTGACCGCTCGGATCGCAACAGGAGTTGAAGTCACCTGCCACAATTAGCTCATAAATTGGATTAAACACAAAGGTATCTTCACGGATTGAGTCCAACTGATTAAAGATGCCTTAAATTGTGATTTTAGCAAGATTCCAGAATTAACATACATGCAGTACGTGCGTTTCCACCGTGTCCTTTAAACACAGTTGAACCACCAACAGATGTTCAGAGCAAAATATGGTTCTGGATACTGTACTAAGCGTTATCAATAGCAATCAAAACTCCTCCAGAAGGGCTATAGTTGCAGATGAAAACTATACAGTGTAGCCATCCAAGAAATACTGACCAACCTTCATGGTTTCTTGAAAAAATATAATATTGGGTTTATGTGATAAAGGAAGTAAGGAGAACCACATTTGAAAGTTATTGAACCCACATGGATTCCAAGAATTCAGAGTGAAGTCATGGACCCTAAGCTAGCTACGCAGAAGTTACAGCAGGTTTGGGTGCGAAGATGGATTTAATGAGAGGTTCGGCCCACGTCCAATCTTCTATTGTGCCTGCCAGAGACAAAAACTGAGTCGGTATCTTTATTTAATGCCTGCTTACTAACACCAGCCGTGGTTTGACTTTCCGCTGTAGCCTCTTGAACAACCTGAACTTCCACAAATTTCTTTGCTTCCTCTTTAGTTTTAAAGAATTGAATAGATAATCCTAATTGAGTCCAATCTGTGATCCCAAATGAGTTTTGATATGATGGTGGAATGAGCCTGACAAATCATCCTATTGTTATTATGTTGTGCTAGAGTAACCAATCAAAATCTTCAAGATTTAAAATTATTACAGAAGTAATTTGATAATTTACTCCCAATAAAAAGGAGCTTTTAATGCAAGCATTGCCCTGAATCTTAAAGTCACTCTCCCAGCCTATAATATTTGATGTCTGCTGGGATATTCCCCCTCTGAAGTATTATAGGGCAATTGAGCTGCACTATTGCACACACCTATAGATGTCATGTTTGCAACTAGAGGTAGCTGGATAACCCATGAGGAGGGAAATCCATTAGTTTGGCTAATACGACAACCACAATGGACTCAACTCCCTTTTATATTAGATATAAGGCTTGTAATTGGTAATTTGTCATTGATAATGCTCGACGATAACAAGCTCGGAACAAGTGGCGGATGTGACAAGCCTGTTGCAAGACCACAAGAAGGTCGAGGCAAAGGTGCATCAACTTTAAGCTGATTACTCCCTTTTTGGTCAAGTAAAATGCAGGATGGAATTGTGTTTTGAACAGCCAAATGGAATTTGTTTGAGCTCAGAGACGTCATACTTGACTCAGTGGATGGAGGGATAGTATCAATTGTGGGAGCACTATTTGTTTGGTGCAGGAGGGCATCGACCCAAGGCAAAGAGCCTTATTTTGTGCCTTTAGACTGCCTGAATATGAAAGGTCAACAGGCATGTGAGGTTTGACATGTGTTGGGCCTCGACAATATCTTGCCAGAACCTTTTGTCCTGCCAATAGTAGGGAAAATGTTATACATGTGAGCCTGTTTCTTAGAGCCCAATTCATCTAAGTGCATAGAAGAGATGTGTATTTCATCTATAGATTTGAATGGTAAGCTATTCATTACATTAGGAACTAGTATTTCCACCTTATTATCTTTGTTACATTTTTCAGAGTTGCACTTAATTATTATAGGTTTGCTAACAGGTTTCTACGCTTGCTTAAGGTCGCATTTCAACTGTAAGTGCGCTTTGCTTTCTTCGCTCAATTGCTGGAGGTCTATTATCTCATCCTGACTGCTAATAGCGCAAAGAATTTTGATATTATAATTGTGTCCACCGATTTTGGTTAAAGGCAGGTTCTTGGTTTTCTTGGCATTAGACTCATTTGAGATTTTCCTATGAGCCCTTCTCTTGGCAGCGCTCAGTTGAAGTCTTATTTCTATGTGAAAGAAAGATTGCAGAGCTACCAGTGAACGTTTCAGCAACCACAATAGAATAGTCTTGATCAATGTCTTCAGTTAAGGCAGAGGGGCTATTCAGATGCGCAGCACGGACCGAAGTTCTGCCTGGCAGCATCATGTGTTACAAGTAAGCATTGGCCAGCTTGCTATTCTAGAGCCAAGCACTCTGCAGGAAGCAATAAGGCTTCCTTACAACATCCAAAAGCCAGCACGTCCATTCCAAAATGGCCATCCCATTCGCCTAATGAGCGTGGAGACCGTAGTCCTCATTTCAGAGAACAGCCGATTGGCCGTGCGCTCCTACTTCCAGGCGATCCCCCAAACGGAGACTGAAGCCGGCCGCTGCCCCAGAAGGGCCGCGATCAAAAGGGCCTGTCTGCAGCTGTCCGCGGATGGATGCATTGAGAGACCCCCGTATGATCGTGGTCATAGTGTAAATACTCTCCCATGTACTGATATCTGCAGATCACCCACTGTTACCCTCTGGTAATGCTCCCTCACCAGAGTATATGAGACAATCTTCAACCATTGCCCGTGACTTTCATTGCCTCGCACACAGCGACACACCCATTTGTGCCACTGTCACTTCTCCTAGTGCCTGCTGCACCCCACTGGCCCGACAACATCCACAGCACTGCGGTTGGACATCGCAGAACAAAGCCCCACAAAATCCTGCAAATCTAACTAACGCCCTTGCCCTATATCTAGTGCCTCATATCCAACTACACTCCAGCTACATATCACGTTATGTAACATTGGTTCCGTCATTACACACAGTATATTTGCCATTTTTGTACTGCATTACCCGTGTTGCTTAAAATTTGCAATTGTAATACTTGCACTTCTTAAAATGGCTGTGGCTAGGTGCCAAATGTGTCCTTTGCACTAATAGTCCACTACAGTTATTCATACTGTGTCTTAGCCCTTATGCCTTCCAGCATTGCGCTATTGTGTTCACTACCAGGGTAGAACTGTGACCTGGCTCAAACGTTGAGTCGCCTCTTTCACTGGCTCACCCGCGTTCCCCATTTGTTACTCTGCAAATAATACTCTTGTCCACATATTCTATGTACTCTTAGAACAAGCCATTGTACTAATTTATACTGCCTATTTACCCACGATTGTTGCCCAGATAGTGACTCGGTCTAGTTGCTTAACTGTACTGCCCCATTTATTGCTACTGTCTAGCTGACAAGTTGTATTCATGTTCTACTGCATCTGTGCTGCTTAAGTGACTACTACGCTTTATACTACTGTGCCTATATGTGCTACCTTTGCCCCATTTCTACGATCCAACTGTGCTTAGGCTCAAGTGACGAGTTGTCTTAGGTACCGTACCCCTCGCCCTATACTGCTTAACTGACACCCCTATGTTACCTAGCTGTGACCCTGCCCAGGCGCCTCTATGTGCTGTGCCATCTTCCTTGATGCTGTAATTGATAAAATATTAATCTGAGCAATTCTGTTTTGTACATTGGCTGCTACCATGTATGCTGACCCTAGAAGCCAAGAACACTGCACTCAGTCCCTGCTAGCACCCATCGCAGACCCTAGTCTGCCTACCCAAACATATACAGTAACAAACACTGTCACCACGAGTCAACATATATATAACAGGGCCACAGAGATAGCAACCTAAACCTCTCTACATTGTGCCACATCCAACAGAAATGCCAGACTACGTGCCACATCCAACAGAAATGCCAGACTACGTGCCAAATTAACCAAACTTTATGAAACCCTGAGAAGATCCCTATTGACTACCAACCCTAAATCTAACCTTAAGTTTAGTACGATACCCAGTCATTTAATTTTGTCTCCGCCACTGCCCATCTTGAATACGAATGCCCCCCAGACTAACAATTACAAGCGCAAGTCATGCAATATTACCTCTGACAAATCCATCCTAGTCAAAGTAACTGATATTGCCGACCTAATCACTGAGGCCAAATTGGATTTCCTTGTGATTACAGAAACATGGCTCCATATAGCAGTAGGACCCTCACTCATGCTAACTATCCCTGATGGCTACACAATAGTCAGACAAGACCAAGACAGTGCCCAAGGAGGTGGCATTGCCATTATTTCCAAAACTTGTCTCTGCCTAAAACAAGCCCCCATATATCTGTCACAATCATGTGAAGTTCTCTCTGCCAAATTCCAGATAAGCAATACACAATCACTCACCATTCACCTAAAATATAGACCACCTTGTCCTCTTGGCACCTTTGAGGAGGACCTACACAATATAATCACTAATAACCTTAAACCTTCCTCGCAACTACTTCAACCTAGGTTTTAGTGACCAAATGGATAAAAATGCCACAGATATAGTTAATACAATTAACGCCCTAGGTCTATCCCAAAAAGTTAATAAACCTACCCACCTAAAAGGGAGAATACTGGATTGGATAGCGGATTATAACTGTACAGCTACCGTCTCATCCATCCTGCCGCTTTCTTGGAAAAGCCATTCTCTGGTGTCCTTCCACTTATCTACTATAAGAACCACTCCATTGGCTCCTCCATTAGCACCACCTTGTTTAACTAGAAACAAAGTATCACAACAGAGAAAGTTTTCACTGCTATCCATCCCACCCTTAATACATTGCCAGAAAATCTCGATCTTAGTATCCTAGTTCACAAATTCAATAATATTATGCTCACCACACTGGACAACATTGCCCCTCTCAAACTCAGACCCAGCAAACCAATAGCCCACTTAAATAAATGGTTTACACCACAACTCAAAGACCTTCGTATACTAAAAAGAAAAAGTGAAACCAATTGGAGACTCTGCCCTATCAGTGAGAACAAAGCTAAATTAACCTCACTCTCCTCACACTACAAGAAGGAAATCTGTTGGGCAAAACGCAACTCTTTTGATGAGCGCATTGCTAAATCTAATTCTAGTATGAAGGAACTTTTCTCCATACTCAAAGAACTAGAGTTCCCAATAGCCATACCTGACATCTGTACCAAAGACGAATCTTGGTGTACAGACATACAATACGCACTAGCCAATAAAATTAACACGACAAAATAAAATTCAGCAAAAAAAAGAAGTACTGAACCTACAGTACTCGCCCAATAACCTCCTGCCTAGTGTCATCACCATTACACAATATATTCCATATCTCCAAATTGTCTACCTTGGAAGTAGAAAAAATGATCCCGTCACTGAAGCCCTTTAACTGCAATGGTGACATCTGCCCAGCACAATTAATAAAAGATGCTGCCAGAGAATTATCCCCATTCATCACCAAACTGATTAATTCATCCTTTGCCACAGGTACCATGCCGGCCAACCTTAAAAGAGTCTTGGGTGCTCCCTCTCCTCCAGAAACAGACTTTAGATCCTCTCATCCCTACTAATTAGCGACCCATTACCACAGTCCCATTCTTACTCAAAATATTGGATAAAGCCTCTTACAACAAAATTCAAAAACATCTCGAACTGCATAAACTCCTAGGTAATAGACAATCTGGCTTCCACCCACTAGATGGAAAGGAAACAGCCTTAATCGATTTAAAGTCCCAAATAGACGAGCTGAGAGACAAAGGGAAGACAGCACTGTTGCTCCTACTTGATCTCTCAGCCGCATTCGACCTGGTCAATCATAAGGTCCTATGCCTACACCTGGACTCTGCCGCCCACTTCTCCCCGGGAGCCATCAAATGGCTTGAATCCTTCCTGAGCGAGGGAACAATGGAGAGTCTTCTCTCCTTCGGCAGCTGCTGACCCGACACCTATCCGGTGCGGTGTTCAAGGCTCTTGCGTTTCGCCAACTCTTTACAATATCTTCACCAAACCATTGTTCGATGTTTTGGACCATCTGGTTATTACCTACACTAACTACGCAGATGATATCCAGATTCTCCTCCCGCTTTCTGGGATCACAGCAAGGACACGGGGTTGGTGAACAAAGTATATCTTATCATCCAAGCATGGATGGCCACCCATGGCCTTTGCTTGAACGATGATAAGACTGAGTTGATAATTCTAGGTTCACAGGACAACATTAAAAAACTAGGCCAAGAATTCTCATTCAATATTGACGGGAATTCCATTAAAGTATCCAAGGAGGTAAAAAACCCTGGGTTTCTACTTGGACTCCACACTGTCCTTTGATAAACAGGTAAAATCCCTTAACCTCCTCCACAGCCTACAATTGCAGCTACTCAGAGCTGCTAAGCAATTCCTCTGATGACAGCTGCTTTATTTTGGCTAGAGCCTTAATACTCTCCAGAATCGATTACTGTAATGCTTTATACAGTGGTGCTAATTAAACCACCATCCAAAAGCTCCAAACATTACAAAATAATGCCTTAAGAGCAGCCCTAGGCATAAACAAAAGAACCCACATCTCCTCCCTTAGACGCCAACATAAATAGCTATCCACAGCTAATAAAATACAGCTAAAAACGCTCTCTTTGACTCAAAGCTCTCAATAACGCTGCCCCGAGCTACCTTACAGACAAACTCCAGAGAAGAACCTCTCTTAGACCAACCAGAACTGGTAATGTTAACTGCCTTTAACTGCCTGACCATACCCAAATACAAGCTAGCCACTATTGGTGGTAACAGCTTCCCTGTAAAGGCTGCTAAATTCTGGAAAGTACTGCTACAAGACCTGAGAGCTGACCAAGCCTACTTACATTTCAGAAAAAATGTTATAAAACACATTATTGCCACTGACCCCCTAGCATCCAACTCTCTAGGATATACCCGCAGCTGGAGCGACAGTCACTCCATCTCAATTTTGTAATATGTTAATAGTGGTAGATCTTACATAATCAAGTACTTGTGAGCCTCAGTGATATACGGAGGGTCTCTCTCTGCAACCTGTATTTTTGCACACTTATTGTTTATTTTTGTAACTATATAGGCCATACTACTTTTGCTCATACTTGCACATTCATTATGTTCTGTAATTATGTAAATTCTGTATCTGGTGTACATTTTGTAACTATGTAAGCTTTGCATCTTCATACTGCTGTGCCCTTTTACTTACGAGTCTGGTGCGCATAATAAATGAACAGATGAGTAATATCCCTGATGACTGACGAATTTCCAGTCTTCGACAGAATAATGTCTGATTTTTGTTCAGTAACAACCTTATCTTTAAGGGACTGTATTATTGTCTCAAGTTCATGGATTTTACAAGCAAGAAATGTAACGTTTTGCCAAAGTTCAAAAGGTATCGTGTGTCAGGGAGTTGGACAATGCACCCAAGTCCCTAACTATATTCACTAGATTAGTACCTTTGTTCTTAGAACTATCTGCCATATCCAAATCTGTTTGACATGATTTATGTTTAACCAATGTCTGAGTGGTCTGTGTTTATACAGATTTAATAGGGATATGTGACTAACAAGGAGCATGAGTTGGAGGTCTACAGGTCTCCCTGGCAATCAAGAATCCCTCAAGTCTTAAGTTTTGACAGTATATCTGATAGAGAGATCTTTATGTCCCTGGTCTCCAAGTGTATAACCTCATGACCCTTGTCGAGAAGGTTAAGTATGCAGGTTATTACAGGAAAGGAATGCAAGTCTGAAGGATCAGGGTCAATTCAAAGATTAATGCTCAATGGTATCCTTTGCTCTTCAATCCCCTTCAAAGAACGACGAGATTTAGAAATGTCAGCAGGCTGGGGTTCAACTATAGAACAGTCCAAAACTCCCTTCAAGTCGTCAGATATTGTATGCAACGCGTCGGCAGGTGAACTGGAACCTCGTTTCTCTTGATTTTTGTTTTTAAGTAAAGCGGATGAAAAGGTCAATATAGGGGGTTCAACATAAGGATTCTCTTTGGAAAATGGACTGGTTCCACATTCCTAGAGTGAGTTGACAAGGGAGTACTAGGACCAAGGGAAAGCCTAATTCCTTTCCCAAGTTCCACCATGACTGTCGGTGCAAGCATGGAGATGTCTGAAATGGGTTCATTATTAAAGTCAACCATGTTGAGAGACAACCTCCTCACAGGGTAGCCAACATTATTCGTATGATTTTGCATCACTGATTTGTCCAAGTCATATTTCCTGTAAAGAATACAGGTCGGCACCCTGAAAGGAGGTGGCTGGCTGATGTACTTGAGCACATACATTCACATGCAAGATATTTTTCATTGTATCGAGTGGAGGAACCATAATACTTTGCAAATCCAAGTCCTCACTAAGGGGTTCGTCTTTACACAAAGACATTAATTGCAACAAGAGGTGAGGTCTTTATAGTTGTATTAGCGGTGCCTTCCATTTTAACAGAACGAGAGACAGAGGGCTCAGTAAGACACCTCCCGCTACGGAGTTCCCCTACCATTGAGAAAGTTTGTCAGTCCTTACACTAGATGTGCTGACAATACTGGTAAAATTCCGCTTCATATACTTTTGAAGATTAGGTACAAAAGGGATTGGGTGGGAAAACGTTAAAGAGCTACAAATAGGAATGAGCCCATTTATTTTTCAGTTTAGATGTACCGACCCGCACCGTATCTAAATGCAAAACGTACCTATAGGGATGCAATCACAAATTCCAAGCTATTGCACTTGAATCACCACGCATTCAGAGATAACAGTTGTGTTGATAATCTTGCATATCAGATCACATTCCCTCTTACATGCATAGGTGTCGAGTGCAGCCGCAGTCACTCACAAATTAGCCAAAGTACTCAGAAACAATGTAAACCATACAATGAAACTATCACTGGTTAGTATGCCAGTACCTCGTGCGTAGCAGCAACGTAGTTTGCCAATTTCACTATGGGGCATCAAAGAAAACAATGCACAGTAGTTGGACCGGGAACAACCAAAAGACGTTTTCACTGTTTGACAGTGCAGCAAATGTACCGGTACTAGACAGGCCCCACCTAGACCCTTACAAAAATGAAAGAAATAGGCGCTTATACGTTACCTCTACGCTTACATCAAATTCGGCACCGCTCTGCATCATTAGCTTCTTAACCATCGTCCGTACAGCCGCGAGATATAGCATCTATGTGACATTGTAAAAATAACCTACGCTACAATGAGGCACAGATTGCCCACAGCTGTGTAATTGTTGAGTGAACTGGCCACAGAGTCACAGAGAGCCAAAAAGCCTCAATAGGCACTTGCAAGTGGCACTTCTGCTGGGGGGCACGCGCCTTTTGTTGGAAGGTGCTTGGAAGAGGGGGCGTGGCTTATGGTAAAGTAAAGAAAGAGCGTATTAGAACACTGTATATACACTATATAGCAGTATAACTGCTAATAATGATTGCAGACAGCGTAAGAGTCCAGCCTTTGAAGAAAACACTGTTGAAGCAGGAGTTAAAGATATTAACAGCACACTTATTCCAACAGATCAGCAGGACGAGACATGCTCAACAGGCAATTGCGAGGGGCACTTCCGCTCCCCTCTCCCTTACCTCGCTAGGCCGAGTGCGATGGTACACTTCGCATTCTTGTTCATAGCCTGTGGCAATGTTTGTGTTTTCCCCTGTTCCCTCCCTTGTTGTGGGGCGCTTTGAAGCGCATTGTGTGTGGTCACTGTATAGATGAACTATCATATCATATCATATTACTATGCTTACTCTCTACTCTACACCATCACACAATTAGAGGGCAACTACCCCCTCGATCAATTCGGCCTAGCTGCTCCCATACAAACACTATCCCATTAACACCTCATCATTCTAATAAAACACAGCTGTACTCCACGACAAACCAGTCTAGCTGCACACAAAAGCGTCGCACAGGCCTAACGCAGCCAGAACCCAATCTTGGTGTCCACCCGCCAGACTGCTCACATTGAACCGATATCAATACCACCACACCTAATGTTAGGATGTAGCTACCATCAGGCATTTACATCCTACTAACAAAATTACTTTTCAACCTTATAGTTTTAAGCCTACAAACTAGAGACTCTAACCACGTCGACCTTCAGGCTCTAAGCACAGCAAATAATGGGCTCTCCATGGAGCCTAAACCGAACTTATTCCTTCCTCAGCTTAAGCTAGACCACCAATCAACTAGCAAAAAAAAACCTACGAGATTCTTACCAAAACTAATCTCAAACCCCAAACCTATGAATGTAGATAATACAATTGTTACGGACCTCAACTTCTCGTCACGCTTCTCACCACAAGCTTACTATGAGCCTAGCAAAACGGATATACCCTGTTATACCACAGCCAGAAATAAAAGACTCTGCAAGACTTTCTAGACTTCACGAACATTTGTCTCTCAGAGTTGCTCACTACAACATTACGAATATCACGCACAATAACCATAACTCCAAAGTAAAAAATTCTATCATAGTGTTCAATCTGAAACCCAACATCAAAGCAAGCATGGACAAATCCCTGCCCTGCTCTGCTAACCGCATTACCGGAGCCAGTAGAAAAAAGAATTTCAAGACAAACACTAAAGACAGGACAAACCACCAACCTGCCTCATTAACCTGAACACCCCTTACTTTAAAGCTGCCCTAGTCAACACTAGATCCCTGGTAACACACGCTACGGAAATTGAGGATCTGATCACAACAGACAACCTCGACTTCCTTGCAATAACAGTCATGGTTACATACAGCTGCAGGCCCTGCCATCTCACTTGCAGTCCCAGACAACTAGAATATTATAAGAGCTGATAGAACAGATGCTAGAGGCGGAGGCATAGCCATCATTGCTAAGTCAAATCTAGCCATGAGGATAGTTCCCTCTCCAGTCATCAAGCCCTATGAACTCCTCACAGTCAAACTACTTACCTCCAAAACTAGTACCCTAACAATCCACCTTATTTACAGACCACCTGGTCCAATTGGTTCATTGGAAGAGGACATCTCTATAATCCTATCTGACAATACTAAGATCTCTTCCCAAATACTGCTACTTGCTGATTTCAACCTCTGCTTCGGCGATTCCAATGATCCACACGCCTCAACAGTTACAAACACTCTCTCCAAAACTGGGCTTCACCCAGAGTAAAGCAGACTACTCATGACAAAGGCAGATTGGGTGGCTGACCTCAATTGTGCAATTTCAATCTGCTTCTGTCCTTTACCATTTCAGCCAACACACCTACTACCAGGGCCAACCTAACAGCCCCTGCACTCCTCACCCAAAATAGAAGAAATAACACGGTGGAAAAGATCTTATCACTTGTTATACCTAACCGTAATGTACTTCCAGATTCTTCCGACCTCGACGTTCTAGTAGACGCGTACAACGCCTCCATGACCAAAGCCCTTGACACTATTGCCCCATTTAAACTGCGTAAAAGTAAACCAAGAGCTCATCTGAATTCTTGGTTCATCCCTCAGCTAAAATCCCTAAGAGCAGAAAAAGGGAAGTTAGAAGTTTCATGGAGACAACTACCTACAGAGGAAAAGAACCTGAACAACCATATTGCTCTATATAAAAAAGATATTATACGCTCTAAACAAGAAACCTATAATGAGAGGATCCACAAAGCCAGTTCAAGTTCAAAAGGAACTATTCACCATCTTAAGAGAACTGGAAGCTCCCATACCTCAGACAGATGACTGTTTAAAAGACAAACTCTGGTGTACCAACATACAGAATGCCTTAACTAACAAAATCTCACTTCTTCAGAAAAAGATTGCGGACAAAAAAAATAATCTTCCATCAACAATTAATCACAACACTACCAGATCGATCAACTAAACCGCCTCAAAGCTTTGGATTCTGTCAAGTTACTATCCTTGCGGTCGAAAAAATTATCTCCTCCCTTAAACCAGCAGGGTGTCTAAGTGATAGCTGCCCAGCCCAAATAATTAAACGCTGCAAGAGACCTAGCACCTTTTGTTTCAAATCGTATTAACTCGTCATTCTCATCAGGGATTGTCCCTAGTAACTTAAGGAGTCATGGGTCCTACCCCTCCTAAAAAGACAATGTCGGGACCCTTCCATTCCAACAAATTACACGCCGATTACCACCATGCCCTTTCTCCTTAAAATACTAGACACAGTGGACTATACCCAAATACAGGAGTACCTGGAGTCAAACCATTTACTAGGAGTCCATCAATCGGGCTTCAGACCACATGGCACGGAAACTGCCTTGCTGGATCTGAAATCACAGATAGATGGATTCAAGGACAACAGGAAAATGGCCCAGCTCCACTCTTCGATCTCAGACGCTTTCGATTTGGTTGACCATGAAGTATTGTGTCAACGCCGCTCACTTTTCTCAGGCAGCCATCATGTGGATCAAATCCTTCCTGAATAAAAGGACCATGAGAGTCTTTATCACAGATGCTGCGGACCCCATCCCTATTACATGTGGTGTGCCACAAGGCTCTTGTGTCTCACCAACAATGTACAATATCTTCACAAAGCCACTGTTTGACGATCTGGACAATCTGGGTGTCACCTAAACTCTAATTATGCAGATAACACCCAGATCCTCATTCCACTGACAGGCGACTACCTAAAGGACTCGGCTTTAGTAAACAAAATGTACTTTATCATTCAGGCATGGATGGCCGCTCCGGGCCTCTGCCTGAATGACAAAACAGAGCTCCTTATACTTGGCTCAACACACAATCTGAGCAACATAATAAAATGAGTGTTCATGCAATAAGAGAGTATTTGCCACTTGATTAAAACCGAATATAAAACAATTTTAAAAGACAAAACTACAACAGGACATTAGAGGCGGGACATACTACCTGTGCCAATTCATCAATTTTCCCCAATAGACTGGTTAGTGCAATGATTAAAGATTTACTTTCACCACACATTCTTATCCCCAATAGATTCATAGAAATTCCGATTCGTTGATAATATATATACATAATGTACACCGTCTGATAACTCTAAAATGGGAACAAGCTAAAACCAAGTGTTTCAAAGTTTCCTTAGGTTCTTCACAATTTGGGAATCGGCACTGCCACAAAGGTTTAGTATCATTGTCGCATACACAGTGTGCTATTCTTTCTTGTGTATGAAATTGGTTCAACTTAAAGCACATATAAAGTGAACGAGCGTTTGGACAAGGAAAAGAAATTAGATAACTACGCAGGTTTCTGTTTCTAAAAAACTTTGTTTATTCATTATACATATGGTATTTCTCCATTTCCTCAATTGTTACAATCCATATCATATATATTATTTTTAAACAAACCCTGCCGAATGATTAAATCTTCCATTGCAACATCAAGTTTACTCAATATTTGCATTTTTCTGCAAAAGGACCCAAAGGAGTACAATCCATTATCAATCATCATATCATTAAGATCGTTGTGCAATGAGTTTGAAGATGGATCCAAAGTTTTTGCATAACTCTAACATCCTCCATTCATATCTAGCAGCTAAAGAACGCAAACCCAATTTGTGGCGAACTAAAACATTAGGAACAGAAGAGGCTAAGTGAAGCGTTGACTTCCATAAACAACCTTGTAAAATATTTTTAAAAACAGTCTTACTTCTCCATCAGTCAGATATCCAATTCATAACACTGGCTCCACTTTCAAAGTGTAGATGTCTAGCAATGTTAACAACGAGAATTTGCAGTATTTTTGTGAAAGGAGTTGACGTAGTTTCTGATTGAGAAGATCTTTCCACATGTCCAGGGAGGATGAATTGCACAAGGTGTATCCCAGATATTTTATATGTACTGGTTGATCAATGTAGATGCCTTCAATTTCTTTCCACACGTAAAGATCATAATCTTAGATTTATTAGGATTGGGTAGGAAATTATGCTTAAGTGCAAACGATGAACAAATGTGTAACTTATTTTGAAGCTCAAATGGGGTGGTATTTATATGATCGTCTGCAGATGCAATCCAATGTAAACAAATCTTTCCCAATCTTACAGGACATATCTGGTTCATTCCATGAGTCATCTAGGTCACATAAATACAGATTAAACAAAGTAGATGCTAAATTGCACCCTTGCTTGACTCCCACATGAGTATGTATTGTGTCAGTCAGTGCGCCCTCCTGATTAATTCTTACCCTTCATACAGTGTTCTCGTGTAACAGATTGAAGAGAATTATTAAAGGGGCTATACCCAATTTGATCATTTTGTTCCACAATATATATCTCGTATCACACTGTTGAAGGCTGCAGACATGTCTAAAGCAGCCATAAAGATTGGATTTGATCCTTTACTCTTGGTTTGTGCCAGGATACGAGATAACATGGTCGCATTTAGTGCAGTACCCATTTTTTTGCGAAACCCATTTTGAAATGTAGTGGTATGTGCTACCCTGTGTTTTTCCAATTCATGAAGAATGGAGAATATCTTGGCGGAAGCATCTGTCAGAGCGATAGGTCTATAGTTTTCAGGTAGTGAAGCATCTCCCTTCTTATAAATTGGGACGATTATAGAAAGCAACCAAGATTTGGGAATGATCTGTGCTTCAAATATATGTTAAAATGTTACCTTAAGAATGCATGCCGAAAACCTTGGGTTAGATTTTTTCAACACAGTCTGGGATACAATCCCGCCCTGCAGCTTTCGAGGAATTTATTTTGAAATTGCCCATTCAATGTCAATAAGATTCCATTCACATTTACCCATCATTAATTTTGAATTGTGGAATACCAGAATAGCGCAAAGGTAGTTGAAATACCTTTACCATGTGTTTGTTCCTTCCATACTTCTGCACAAATAGAAGAGTGCAAACTTCTCTATCTTTGCTGTTAGCCTGCTTGATCACAGACCCAATAGATTTAGTATCATGCTTGCACATGTATTTTATAATGTTTTGGTTTTTCGAAATTGTGCATGTTGATTTTAATTTGTTTCACACTGTTTTTGTATAACTGAAGAATGCATTTCTTATTATAATTAATTATATATATTTAACGTTTTATCGAGTTGAGCTCCAAGTTGAATGGAAACTTATGACTGCAGTTCAAGGGTTTTTGTTTGCTTATCAAATATTTTAAGTTGAGTGAAATTATGTTTACATATTCTTCTATTGTACTGAGATCTCTTATTCCCTTAGTCACATCAACCTTTTCCAACTCTTGTGAAACCATATTAGTAATCTGTTAGCACAAATTAGAGTTCCAACACAAGGAAATCTGTGGACAATCTAGTTGCACCAGCCTCGAGGCTGGATTAATGCAATTCTTTATCGATTCCATGTTTATTCTTAACTGAATTAATATATGATCACTCAATTTAGCATCACAAGCAATCACGGGCTCACAAAGGTTACTAATCGTTTTTGAAACACAAATTGTCAACGAGGGAACAAGCTGAACCGCGTTTCCATGTGTAATTTGGAGATTTATCTTCAACATTGACAAAGGACAAATCCCATTCAGAGAAGTAATCAACCCATCTTTTGCCTCTACGCTTGGACAGTGATGCACCAAAGTCTTGGCACTTATAGGAGTTAGGTTGACCGCTCGGATCGCAACAGGAGTTGAAGTCACCTGCCACAATTAGCTCATAAATTGGATTAAACACAAAGGTATCTTCACGGATTGAGTCCAACTGATTAAAGATGCCTTAAATTGTGATTTTAGCAAGATTCCAGAATTAACATACATGCAGTACGTGCGTTTCCACCGTGTCCTTTAAACACAGTTGAACCACCAACAGATGTTCAGAGCAAAATATGGTTCTGGATACTGTACTAAGCGTTATCAATAGCAATCAAAACTCCTCCAGAAGGGCTATAGTTGCAGATGAAAACTATACAGTGTAGCCATCCAAGAAATACTGACCAACCTTCATGGTTTCTTGAAAAAATATAATATTGGGTTTATGTGATAAAGGAAGTAAGGAGAACCACATTTGAAAGTTATTGAACCCACATGGATTCCAAGAATTCAGAGTGAAGTCATGGACCCTAAGCTAGCTACGCAGAAGTTACAGCAGGTTTGGGTGCGAAGATGGATTTAATGAGAGGTTCGGCCCACGTCCAATCTTCTATTGTGCCTGCCAGAGACAAAAACTGAGTCGGTATCTTTATTTAATGCCTGCTTACTAACACCAGCCGTGGTTTGACTTTCCGCTGTAGCCTCTTGAACAACCTGAACTTCCACAAATTTCTTTGCTTCCTCTTTAGTTTTAAAGAATTGAATAGATAATCCTAATTGAGTCCAATCTGTGATCCCAAATGAGTTTTGATATGATGGTGGAATGAGCCTGACAAATCATCCTATTGTTATTATGTTGTGCTAGAGTAACCAATCAAAATCTTCAAGATTTAAAATTATTACAGAAGTAATTTGATAATTTACTCCCAATAAAAAGGAGCTTTTAATGCAAGCATTGCCCTGAATCTTAAAGTCACTCTCCCAGCCTATAATATTTGATGTCTGCTGGGATATTCCCCCTCTGAAGTATTATAGGGCAATTGAGCTGCACTATTGCACACACCTATAGATGTCATGTTTGCAACTAGAGGTAGCTGGATAACCCATGAGGAGGGAAATCCATTAGTTTGGCTAATACGACAACCACAATGGACTCAACTCCCTTTTATATTAGATATAAGGCTTGTAATTGGTAATTTGTCATTGATAATGCTCGACGATAACAAGCTCGGAACAAGTGGCGGATGTGACAAGCCTGTTGCAAGACCACAAGAAGGTCGAGGCAAAGGTGCATCAACTTTAAGCTGATTACTCCCTTTTTGGTCAAGTAAAATGCAGGATGGAATTGTGTTTTGAACAGCCAAATGGAATTTGTTTGAGCTCAGAGACGTCATACTTGACTCAGTGGATGGAGGGATAGTATCAATTGTGGGAGCACTATTTGTTTGGTGCAGGAGGGCATCGACCCAAGGCAAAGAGCCTTATTTTGTGCCTTTAGACTGTCTGAATATGAAAGGTCAACAGGCATGTGAGGTTTGACATGTGTTGGGCCTCGACAATATCTTGCCAGAACCTTTTGTCCTGCCAATAGTAGGGAAAATGTTATACATGTGAGCCTGTTTCTTAGAGCCCAATTCATCTAAGTGCATAGAAGAGATGTGTATTTCATCTATAGATTTGAATGGTAAGCTATTCATTACATTAGGAACTAGTATTTCCACCTTATTATCTTTGTTACATTTTTCAGAGTTGCACTTAATTATTATAGGTTTGCTAACAGGTTTCTACGCTTGCTTAAGGTCGCATTTCAACTGTAAGTGCGCTTTGCTTTCTTCGCTCAATTGCTGGAGGTCTATTATCTCATCCTGACTGCTAATAGCGCAAAGAATTTTGATATTATAATTGTGTCCACCGATTTTGGTTAAAGGCAGGTTCTTGGTTTTCTTGGCATTAGACTCATTTGAGATTTTCCTATGAGCCCTTCTCTTGGCAGCACTCAGTTGAAGTCTTATTTCTATGTGAAAGAAAGATTGCAGAGCTACCAGTGAACGTTTCAGCAACCACAATAGAATAGTCTTGATCAATGTCTTCAGTTAAGGCAGAGGGGCTATTCAGATGCGCAGCACGGACCGAAGTTCTGCCTGGCAGCATCATGTGTTACAAGTAAGCATTGGCCAGCTTGCTATTCTAGAGCCAAGCACTCTGCAGGAAGCAATAAGGCTTCCTTACAACATCCAAAAGCCAGCACGTCCATTCCAAAATGGCCATCCCATTCGCCTAATGAGCGTGGAGACCGTAGTCCTCATTTCAGAGAACAGCCGATTGGCCGTGCGCTCCTACTTCCAGGCGATCCTACTTCCAGACGATCCCCCAAACGGAGACTGAAGCCGGCCGCTGCCCCAGAAGGGCCGCGATCAAAAGGGCCTGTCTGCAGCTGTCCGCGGATGGATGCATTGAGAGACCCCCGTATGATCGTGGTCATAGTGTAAATACTCTCCCATGTACTGATATCTGCAGATCACCCACTGTTACCCTCTGGTAATGCTCCCTCACCAGAGTATATGAGACAATCTTCAACCATTGCCCGTGACTTTCATTGCCTCGCACACAGCGACACACCCATTTGTGCCACTGTCACTTCTCCTAGTGCCTGCTGCACCCCACTGGCCCGACAACATCCACAGCACTGCGGTTGGACATCGCAGAACAAAGCCCCACAAAATCCTGCAAATCTAACTAACGCCCTTGCCCTATATCTAGTGCCTCATATCCAACTACACTCCAGCTACATATCACGTTATGTAACATTGGTTCCGTCATTACACACAGTATATTTGCCATTTTTGTACTGCATTACCCGTGTTGCTTAAAATTTGCAATTGTAATACTTGCACTTCTTAAAATGGCTGTGGCTAGGTGCCAAATGTGTCCTTTGCACTAATAGTCCACTACAGTTATTCATACTGTGTCTTAGCCCTTATGCCTTCCAGCATTGCGCTATTGTGTTCACTACCAGGGTAGAACTGTGACCTGGCTCAAACGTTGAGTCGCCTCTTTCACTGGCTCACCCGCGTTCCCCATTTGTTACTCTGCAAATAATACTCTTGTCCACATATTCTATGTACTCTTAGAACAAGCCATTGTACTAATTTATACCGCCTATTTACCCACGATTGTTGCCCAGATAGTGACTCGGTCTAGTTGCTTAACTGTACTGCCCCATTTATTGCTACTGTCTAGCTGACAAGTTGTATTCATGTTCTACTGCATCTGTGCTGCTTAAGTGACTACTACGCTTTATACTACTGTGCCTATATGTGCTACCTTTGCCCCATTTCTACGATCCAACTGTGCTTAGGCTCAAGTGACGAGTTGTCTTAGGTACCGTACCCCTCGCCCTATACTGCTTAACTGACACCCCTATGTTACCTAGCTGTGACCCTGCCCAGGCGCCTCTATGTGCTGTGCCATCTTCCTTGATGCTGTAATTGATAAAATATTAATCTGAGCAATTCTGTTTTGTACATTGGCTGCTACCATGTATGCTGACCCTAGAAGCCAAGAACACTGCACTCAGTCCCTGCTAGCACCCATCGCAGACCCTAGTCTGCCTACCCAAACATATACAGTAACAAACACTGTCACCACGAGTCAACATATATATAACAGGGCCACAGAGATAGCAACCTAAACCTCTCTACATTGTGCCACATCCAACAGAAATGCCAGACTACGTGCCACATCCAACAGAAATGCCAGACTACGTGCCAAATTAACCAAACTTTATGAACCCCTGAGAAGATCCCTATTGACTACCAACCCTAAATCTAACCTTAAGTTTAGTACGATACCCAGTCATTTAATTTTGTCTCCGCCACTGCCCATCTTGAATACGAATGCCCCCCAGACTAACAATTACAAGCGCAAGTCATGCAATATTACCTCTGACAAATCCATCCTAGTCAAAGTAACTGATATTGCCGACCTAATCACTGAGGCCAAATTGGATTTCCTTGTGATTACAGAAACATGGCTCCATATAGCAGTAGGACCCTCACTCATGCTAACTATCCCTGATGGCTACACAATAGTCAGACAAGACCAAGACAGTGCCCAAGGAGGTGGCATTGCCATTATTTCCAAAACTTGTCTCTGCCTAAAACAAGCCCCCATATATCTGTCACAATCATGTGAAGTTCTCTCTGCCAAATTCCAGATAAGCAATACACAATCACTCACCATTCACCTAAAATATAGACCACCTTGTCCTCTTGGCACCTTTGAGGAGGACCTACACAATATAATCACTAATAACCTTAAACCTTCCTCGCAACTACTTCAACCTAGGTTTTAGTGACCAAATGGATAAAAATGCCACAGATATAGTTAATACAATTAACGCCCTAGGTCTATCCCAAAAAGTTAATAAACCTACCCACCTAAAAGGGAGAATACTGGATTGGATAGCGGATTATAACTGTACAGCTACCGTCTCATCCATCCTGCCGCTTTCTTGGAAAAGCCATTCTCTGGTGTCCTTCCACTTATCTACTATAAGAACCACTCCATTGGCTCCTCCATTAGCACCACCTTGTTTAACTAGAAACAAAGTATCACAACAGAGAAAGTTTTCACTGCTATCCATCCCACCCTTAATACATTGCCAGAAAATCTCGATCTTAGTATCCTAGTTCACAAATTCAATAATATTATGCTCACCACACTGGACAACATTGCCCCTCTCAAACTCAGACCCAGCAAACCAATAGCCCACTTAAATAAATGGTTTACACCACAACTCAAAGACCTTCGTATACTAAAAAGAAAAAGTGAAACCAATTGGAGACTCTGCCCTATCAGTGAGAACAAAGCTAAATTAACCTCACTCTCCTCACACTACAAGAAGGAAATCTGTTGGGCAAAACGCAACTCTTTTGATGAGCGCATTGCTAAATCTAATTCTAGTATGAAGGAACTTTTCTCCATACTCAAAGAACTAGAGTTCCCAATAGCCATACCTGACATCTGTACCAAAGACGAATCTTGGTGTACAGACATACAATACGCACTAGCCAATAAAATTAACACGACAAAATAAAATTCAGCAAAAAAAAGAAGTACTGAACCTACAGTACTCGCCCAATAACCTCCTGCCTAGTGTCATCACCATTACACAATATATTCCATATCTCCAAATTGTCTACCTTGGAAGTAGAAAAAATGATCCCGTCACTGAAGCCCTTTAACTGCAATGGTGACATCTGCCCAGCACAATTAATAAAAGATGCTGCCAGAGAATTATCCCCATTCATCACCAAACTGATTAATTCATCCTTTGCCACAGGTACCATGCCGGCCAACCTTAAAAGAGTCTTGGGTGCTCCCTCTCCTCCAGAAACAGACTTTAGATCCTCTCATCCCTACTAATTAGCGACCCATTACCACAGTCCCATTCTTACTCAAAATATTGGATAAAGCCTCTTACAACAAAATTCAAAAACATCTCGAACTGCATAAACTCCTAGGTAATAGACAATCTGGCTTCCACCCACTAGATGGAAAGGAAACAGCCTTAATCGATTTAAAGTCCCAAATAGACAAGCTGAGAGACAAAGGGAAGACAGCACTGTTGCTCCTACTTGATCTCTCAGCCGCATTCGACCTGGTCAATCATAAGGTCCTATGCCTACACCTGGACTCTGCCGCCCACTTCTCCCCGGGAGCCATCAAATGGCTTGAATCCTTCCTGAGCGAGGGAACAATGGAGAGTCTTCTCTCCTTCGGCAGCTGCTGACCCGACACCTATCCGGTGCGGTGTTCAAGGCTCTTGCGTTTCGCCAACTCTTTACAATATCTTCACCAAACCATTGTTCAATGTTTTGGACCATCTGGTTATTACCTACACTAACTACGCAGATGATATCCAGATTCTCCTCCCGCTTTCTGGGATCACAGCAAGGACACGGGGTTGGTGAACAAAGTATATCTTATCATCCAAGCATGGATGGCCACCCATGGCCTTTGCTTGAACGATGATAAGACTGAGTTGATAATTCTAGGTTCACAGGACAACATTAAAAAACTAGGCCAAGAATTCTCATTCAATATTGACGGGAATTCCATTAAAGTATCCAAGGAGGTAAAAAACCCTGGGTTTCTACTTGGACTCCACACTGTCCTTTGATAAACAGGTAAAATCCCTTAACCTCCTCCACAGCCTACAATTGCAGCTACTCAGAGCTGCTAAGCAATTCCTCTGATGACAGCTGCTTTATTTTGGCTAGAGCCTTAATACTCTCCAGAATCGATTACTGTAATGCTTTATACAGTGGTGCTAATTAAACCACCATCCAAAAGCTCCAAACATTACAAAATAATGCCTTAAGAGCAGCCCTAGGCATAAACAAAAGAACCCACATCTCCTCCCTTAGACGCCAACATAAATAGCTATCCACAGCTAATAAAATACAGCTAAAAACGCTCTCTTTGACTCAAAGCTCTCAATAACGCTGCCCCGAGCTACCTTACAGACAAACTCCAGAGAAGAACCTCTCTTAGACCAACCAGAACTGGTAATGTTAACTGCCTTTAACTGCCTGACCATACCCAAATACAAGCTAGCCACTATTGGTGGTAACAGCTTCCCTGTAAAGGCTGCTAAATTCTGGAAAGTACTGCTACAAGACCTGAGAGCTGACCAAGCCTACTTACATTTCAGAAAAAATGTTATAAAACACATTATTGCCACTGACCCCCTAGCATCCAACTCTCTAGGATATACCCGCAGCTGGAGCGACAGTCACTCCATCTCAATTTTGTAATATGTTAATAGTGGTAGATCTTACATAATCAAGTACTTGTGAGCCTCAGTGATATACGGAGGGTCTCTCTCTGCAACCTGTATTTTTGCACACTTATTGTTTATTTTTGTAACTATATAGGCCATACTACTTTTGCTCATAGTGGCACATTCATTATGTTCTGTAATTATGTAAATTCTGTATCTGGTGTACATTTTGTAACTATGTAAGCTTTGCATCTTCATACTGCTGTGCCCTTTTACTTACGAGTCTGGTGCGCATAATAAATGAACAGATGAGTAATATCCCTGATGACTGACGAATTTCCAGTCTTCGACAGAATAATGTCTGATTTTTGTTCAGTAACAACCTTATCTTTAAGGGACTGTATTATTGTCTCAAGTTCATGGATTTTACAAGCAAGAAATGTAACGTTTTGCCAAAGTTCAAAAGGTATCGTGTGTCAGGGAGTTGGACAATGCACCCAAGTCCCTAACTATATTCACTAGATTAGTACCTTTGTTCTTAGAACTATCTGCCATATCCAAATCTGTTTGACATGATTTATGTTTAACCAATGTCTGAGTGGTCTGTGTTTATACAGATTTAATAGGGATATGTGACTAACAAGGAGCATGAGTTGGAGGTCTACAGGTCTCCCTGGCAATCAAGAATCCCTCAAGTCTTAAGTTTTGACAGTATATCTGATAGAGAGATCTTTATGTCCCTGGTCTCCAAGTGTATAACCTCATGACCCTTGTCGAGAAGGTTAAGTATGCAGGTTATTACAGGAAAGGAATGCAAGTCTGAAGGATCAGGGTCAATTCAAAGATTAATGCTCAATGGTATCCTTTGCTCTTCAATCCCCTTCAAAGAACGACGAGATTTAGAAATGTCAGCAGGCTGGGGTTCAACTATAGAACAGTCCAAAACTCCCTTCAAGTCGTCAGATATTGTATGCAACGCGTCGGCAGGTGAACTGGAACCTCGTTTCTCTTGATTTTTGTTTTTAAGTAAAGCGGATGAAAAGGTCAATATAGGGGGTTCAACATAAGGATTCTCTTTGGAAAATGGACTGGTTCCACATTCCTAGAGTGAGTTGACAAGGGAGTACTAGGACCAAGGGAAAGCCTAATTCCTTTCCCAAGTTCCACCATGACTGTCGGTGCAAGCATGGAGATGTCTGAAATGGGTTCATTATTAAAGTCAACCATGTTGAGAGACAACCTCCTCACAGGGTAGCCAACATTATTCGTATGATTTTGCATCACTGATTTGTCCAAGTCATATTTCCTGTAAAGAATACAGGTCGGCACCCTGAAAGGAGGTGGCTGGCTGATGTACTTGAGCACATACATTCACATGCAAGATATTTTTCATTGTATCGAGTGGAGGAACCATAATACTTTGCAAATCCAAGTCCTCACTAAGGGGTTCGTCTTTACACAAAGACATTAATTGCAACAAGAGGTGAGGTCTTTATAGTTGTATTAGCGGTGCCTTCCATTTTAACAGAACGAGAGACAGAGGGCTCAGTAAGACACCTCCCGCTACGGAGTTCCCCTACCATTGAGAAAGTTTGTCAGTCCTTACACTAGATGTGCTGACAATACTGGTAAAATTCCGCTTCATATACTTTTGAAGATTAGGTACAAAAGGGATTGGGTGGGAAAACGTTAAAGAGCTACAAATAGGAATGAGCCCATTTATTTTTCAGTTTAGATGTACCGACCCGCACCGTATCTAAATGCAAAACGTACCTATAGGGATGCAATCACAAATTCCAAGCTATTGCACTTGAATCACCACGCATTCAGAGATAACAGTTGTGTTGATAATCTTGCATATCAGATCACATTCCCTCTTACATGCATAGGTGTCGAGTGCAGCCGCAGTCACTCACAAATTAGCCAAAGTACTCAGAAACAATGTAAACCATACAATGAAACTATCACTGGTTAGTATGCCAGTACCTCGTGCGTAGCAGCAACGTAGTTTGCCAATTTCACTATGGGGCATCAAAGAAAACAATGCACAGTAGTTGGACCGGGAACAACCAAAAGACGTTTTCACTGTTTGACAGTGCAGCAAATGTACCGGTACTAGACAGGCCCCACCTAGACCCTTACAAAAATGAAATAGGCGCTTATACGTTACCTCTACGCTTACATCAAATACGGCACCGCTCTGCATCATTAGCTTCTTAACCATCGTCCGTACAGCCGCGAGATATAGCATCTATGTGACATTGTAAAAATAACCTACGCTACAATGAGGCACAGATTGCCCACAGCTGTGTAATTGTTGAGTGAACTGGCCACAGAGTCACAGAGAGCCAAAAAGCCTCAATAGGCACTTGCAAGTGGCACTTCTGCTGGGGGGCACGCGCCTTTTGTTGGAAGGTGCTTGGAAGAGGGGGCGTGGCTTATGGTAAAGTAAAGAAAGAGCGTATTAGAACACTGTATATACACTATATAGCAGTATAACTGCTAATAATGATTGCAGACAGCGTAAGAGTCCAGCCTTTGAAGAAAACACTGTTGAAGCAGGAGTTAAAGATATTAACAGCACACTTATTCCAACAGATCAGCAGGACGAGACATGCTCAACAGGCAATTGCGAGGGGCACTTCCGCTCCCCTCTCCCTTACCTCGCTAGGCCGAGTGCGATGGTACACTTCGCATTCTTGTTCATAGCCTGTGGCAATGTTTGTGTTTTCCCCTGTTCCCTCCCTTGTTGTGGGGCGCTTTGAAGCGCATTGTGTGTGGTCACTGTATAGATGAACTATCATATCATATTACTATGCTTACTCTCTACTCTACACCATCACACAATTAGAGGGCAACTACCCCCTCGATCAATTCGGCCTAGCTGCTCCCATACAAACACTATCCCATTAACACCTCATCATTCTAATAAAACACAGCTGTACTCCACGACAAACCAGTCTAGCTGCACACAAAAGCGTCGCACAGGCCTAACGCAGCCAGAACCCAATCTTGGTGTCCACCCGCCAGACTGCTCACATTGAACCGATATCAATACCACCACACCTAATGTTAGGATGTAGCTACCATCAGGCATTTACATCCTACTAACAAAATTACTTTTCAACCTTATAGTTTTAAGCCTACAAACTAGAGACTCTAACCACGTCGACCTTCAGGCTCTAAGCACAGCAAATAATGGGCTCTCCATGGAGCCTAAACCGAACGTATTCCTTCCTCAGCTTAAGCTAGACCACCAATCAACTAGCAAAAAAAAACCTACGAGATTCTTACCAAAACTAATCTCAAACCCCAAACCTATGAATGTAGATAATACAATTGTTACGGACCTCAACTTCTCGTCACGCTTCTCACCACAAGCTTACTATGAGCCTAGCAAAACGGATATACCCTGTTATACCACAGCCAGAAATAAAAGACTCTGCAAGACTTTCTAGACTTCACGAACATTTGTCTCTCAGAGTTGCTCACTACAACATTACGAATATCACGCACAATAACCATAACTCCAAAGTAAAAAATTCTATCATAGTGTTCAATCTGAAACCCAACATCAAAGCAAGCATGGACAAATCCCTGCCCTGCTCTGCTAACCGCATTACCGGAGCCAGTAGAAAAAAGAATTTCAAGACAAACACTAAAGACAGGACAAACCACCAACCTGCCTCATTAACCTGAACACCCCTTACTTTAAAGCTGCCCTAGTCAACACTAGATCCCTGGTAACACACGCTACGGAAATTGAGGATCTGATCACAACAGACAACCTCGACTTCCTTGCAATAACAGTCATGGTTACATACAGCTGCAGGCCCTGCCATCTCACTTGCAGTCCCAGACAACTAGAATATTATAAGAGCTGATAGAACAGATGCTAGAGGCGGAGGCATAGCCATCATTGCTAAGTCAAATCTAGCCATGAGGATAGTTCCCTCTCCAGTCATCAAGCCCTATGAACTCCTCACAGTCAAACTACTTACCTCCAAAACTAGTACCCTAACAATCCACCTTATTTACAGACCACCTGGTCCAATTGGTTCATTGGAAGAGGACATCTCTATAATCCTATCTGACAATACTAAGATCTCTTCCCAAATACTGCTACTTGCTGATTTCAACCTCTGCTTCGGCGATTCCAATGATCCACACGCCTCAACAGTTACAAACACTCTCTCCAAAACTGGGCCTCACCCAGAGTAAAGCAGACTACTCATGACAAAGGCAGATTGGGTGGCTGACCTCAATTGTGCAATTTCAATCTGCTTCTGTCCTTTACCATTTCAGCCAACACACCTACTACCAGGGCCAACCTAACAGCCCCTGCACTCCTCACCCAAAATAGAAGAAATAACACGGTGGAAAAGATCTTATCACTTGTTATACCTAACCGTAATGTACTTCCAGATTCTTCCGACCTCGACGTTCTAGTAGACGCGTACAACGCCTCCATGACCAAAGCCCTTGACACTATTGCCCCATTTAAACTGCGTAAAAGTAAACCAAGAGCTCATCTGAATTCTTGGTTCATCCCTCAGCTAAAATCCCTAAGAGCAGAAAAAGGGAAGTTAGAAGTTTCATGGAGACAACTACCTACAGAGGAAAAGAACCTGAACAACCATATTGCTCTATATAAAAAAAGATATTATACGCTCTAAACAAGAAACCTATAATGAGAGGATCCACAAAGCCAGTTCAAGTTCAAAAGGAACTATTCACCATCTTAAGAGAACTGGAAGCTCCCATACCTCAGACAGATGACTGTTTAAAAGACAAACTCTGGTGTACCAACATACAGAATGCCTTAACTAACAAAATCTCACTTCTTCAGAAAAAGATTGCGGACAAAAAAAATAATCTTCCATCAACAATTAATCACAACACTACCAGATCGATCAACTAAACCGCCTCAAAGCTTTGGATTCTGTCAAGTTACTATCCTTGCGGTCGAAAAAATTATCTCCTCCCTTAAACCAGCAGGGTGTCTAAGTGATAGCTGCCCAGCCCAAATAATTAAACGCTGCAAGAGACCTAGCACCTTTTGTTTCAAATCGTATTAACTCGTCATTCTCATCAGGGATTGTCCCTAGTAACTTAAGGAGTCATGGGTCCTACCCCTCCTAAAAAGACAATGTCGGGACCCTTCCATTCCAACAAATTACACGCCGATTACCACCATGCCCTTTCTCCTTAAAATACTAGACACAGTGGACTATACCCAAATACAGGAGTACCTGGAGTCAAACCATTTACTAGGAGTCCATCAATCGGGCTTCAGACCACATGGCACGGAAACTGCCTTGCTGGATCTGAAATCACAGATAGATGGATTCAAGGACAACAGGAAAATGGCCCAGCTCCACTCTTCGATCTCAGACGCTTTCGATTTGGTTGACCATGAAGTATTGTGTCAACGCCGCTCACTTTTCTCAGGCAGCCATCATGTGGATCAAATCCTTCCTGAATAAAAGGACCATGAGAGTCTTTATCACAGATGCTGCGGACCCCATCCCTATTACATGTGGTGTGCCACAAGGCTCTTGTGTCTCACCAACAATGTACAATATCTTCACAAAGCCACTGTTTGACGATCTGGACAATCTGGGTGTCACCTAAACTCTAATTATGCAGATAACACCCAGATCCTCATTCCACTGACAGGCGACTACCTAAAGGACTCGGCTTTAGTAAACAAAATGTACTTTATCATTCAGGCATGGATGGCCGCTCCGGGCCTCTGCCTGAATGACAAAACAGAGCTCCTTATACTTGGCTCAACACACAATCTGAGCAAACTCAACACAAATTACTGGTCATTCAATATAAACGGGAAGATTATCAAAGTTGTAAAAGAGGTAAAAACTCTTGGATTTTCTCTTGACTCAACTCTGAAATGAATAAACAAGTGAATGCCATGGCCTCATCCACAGTTTACACATGCAAACTGATCACAACCTGCAAACTATTTTTATCCAAAGCAAGCTGCACGATTCTGGCCAGAGCCCGCAATAATCCAAGCTGGATTATTGTAATGTACTATATTTAGGGGCGAGCAAATGCATCACTAAGAATTTCAAATCCTCCAAAATAACGCGCTTAGGGCAGCATGTGACATTCCCAGGAGAGAACACATATCAGACGCAAGGAGATAGAACAATTGGCTCTCCACTATTGACAAAATTACCCTAAAAACCGGTCTCCCTAACACACAAATGCTTCAATGATGCTGCCCCACGATACCTCTCAGAGACAATTGTCAAGAAAACATCTTCACGTCCAACAAGGACTGCTAATTCATTCAGTCTAGCCCTCCGTAGGTTCAAACTAAAAAAAGGCAGGGGGGTGGGGGATGGAGTAGCTTCCCGGTCCTGGCGGGGCAGCTTTGGAACTCCCTCCCTCTCTCATTGAGAGTGGACCAACCTTTCCTTCAATTTAGACGCAATTCCATAAAATGGCTGGTATCTCAGGACATTTGAGACTCTTTGCCTCTTTAGGCTTGGTAGCAAATTGACCGGCTAACTAACTACTGCCAATAACCATAGTTTTTGATCCTACTGTGCATAGCATAATGTTCTACTTTGTAAATATTATTCTGCTTTGGTCATGTACCTTCTATGTGTATTTATTGTTAAGTGTTCAACTGCTATGTCTGTAACCTAAGCCTCATGTATACTTGTTTCTAAAGGCGCCCCGATACCCTCGGGTCTGGTGCGCAATACAAATAAACATTAGCTGCACACTTAACTGGTGCACTCAAGCACCCTTCGACACCCTACTCTCTCAACTGACCTGGACTACGGTCCCCTAGGGCGTTCAACCTACCAGCGCTTTGAGGTCATACGAATGATATATAGAGCGCTATATAAATGCCAAACAACAACAATACAGTCAGCATTAGGTCTTATGATGCATTTGCTGTTTTTCATAAGATGTGGCGGAGTTACAGTTCAGAAAAGGTTGACTTGAGACTTTAACGGCCCGCTCCAACATCCTTTAATTTTATTAAAGAGGGAGGTGCAACAGAGGGGTAGGGACGCAAGCGAGCGAGGCGCAAAAGAGGGATAGGGCGCAAAAGAGGGATAGGGCGCAAAAGAGGGCGAGGGAGGGCGCAAAAGAGGGCAAGGGAGGACTGGGATGGGGTGCAAAAGAGGGAAGGAGGCCGGGGGGGGCAAAGGGGGGAGGGAAGTCAGGGGGGAGGGGTGCAAAAGTGTGAGGGAGGCCAGGGAGGGGAAGTGCAAAAGAGGGGCAAGGGAGGCCAGGGAGGGGGGTGTAAAAGAGTATAGGGAAGGGGGCAGGGAGAAATGGCGCAGGAGAATTTTCAATTTTACTACATAGCATATAAAAATGTCAACACATTCTAAAATGTAACTATCTCCTAGATCCACCTTCATTGGTATTTCTCTGCATTTACAAGCGGTGACGGATCAACTAGCATGTTGCACTGAAGGGCAAGTCCATGTCAGATTAAGCCTCTGGTAAATTCAACTATTTCAATACTTTTTTTTTTTAGAAAAGTATATAACCTGAAAAGAAACCATACAACCCATACTAGCAGCTGACATCTTCCAGGTATACATGTGCCAACAAGCACCCTCTACAAAGGGCATGCTCAGTATACCAACACTCATCCACTATGTGATGAATCTCGTCACTTCGTCCCTGGTCCCTAGTGGGGAGCCACCCACTGCAAGGCTAGCCCGTTCTGCAAGGCCCTCCGCTAGGGGTGTGGGCAAGTGGGAGTGACACCCCTCTCTGGGACAAGGACTCCTAGTCCGAGGAGGATTTCCTGGACTAGACTACTAGTCTGACTATATGGGACCTGAAGAGACTGACTTTTTAACTACAACACCCAGAAATCTTCCCCGCTGTTGGCTTCAGCCAATGCTGGAGTTCATCTGAGCGCCAGTCAAGGAAGGACACACTCCCTTTGTCCATGAGGCAGTACTTAAGCACAGGAGGAACTGTGATTGAAGAGAAATCTCCTACGCAGGGAGAGCGAGTCACACAACAAACTTCCATGGAAAAAACGTCCAGGAGAGGCAGAGCCATGCTCAACAACGGAGCCAGCGGTGGTGTAGGAAGTGTGGGGTACATGGACCAGCCCAGCAGAATCCCCTACTTCACCAAACTACATCTCAGCAGTAAACAGCAGAATGGCTGCGCTGGCTCTGTTAAGCACCATCACCTTGCATTAAAACTGCGCTTTGCAGTCTCTAAAATGATGGCTGCGCCGTTTTACCGGCCACACATGGGGCAAGATGAAAACCAGAACACCCCGAGAATTGCTCCCAGTATTTTCTTCAATTGCACCAAAGAAAATAATTCAAAGGCAGCACTGCTATGCTGCCAGCTCAAAACATTTTCACTGAAAAAGAAAATATTCTGCCTTTTAAAATGATTGCGAAAATATCTGTTTAAAAGTGAAATGTTGAATTACGGCCCTGTCCCTGCATAGAAATGTGATGGGTGTTTGTTTCAAAACATATACAGGATTTTTAATACCAACAGTCTTGCTGTCTGGTTCAGGAAAAAAATTAAAATAAAGTTACTGTCAAACGAGCAGTACAGGTTTTTAGGCCCTGGCATCAAAGGACTGACTACAGGATATACCTTCCCCCAAGTGTACCAGCATCTGGGGCATAAGAATAGGCAAGGGTGATGCGTCTCACACCCTCATCAGACTCTGTGGCAATGCTCCAGCCGGGTACATTGGATTTCTGGGGCATGTAGGTGTGACTTTTTAAGTAGCATCTTCCCTAAACTTAAACTGGGGAGCTACAAAGATAAATCCATGGCACACAGAGCTAGTGTCTGACAGTTGGCTGTGGTGGAGAGGGAAGTAGGTATACTCTTTGTATACAACTACATCGACATGAGGCAAACGTAGACCCTATACCAACTTAGCTTAAAAGCATTGCACCACCTGCATTATGTTTTTAAAGAGAACGATAGAAAACTCAGTTGATGCTAATGTCAACAACAAAAGATTATAAATTACCCACTGTAGTGACTAATGTACTCTTAGTCCAAAGTCCCCTTTCCTCCATACTGTATGGGCGCCCCTTCCAAGGGACGGGATACCGAACCTTTTTCACCAGAAAAACCTTCCCTTTAAATTTAGAGACACGCAGGGGCACGGCCCAAGGAGCATGCGCTGCCCTGACTCCGCCCTCCGGCACCACGCCTCAGTCCCCATTGACACATCGACAATAGATTGAACATTGCCTAATGACACCAGTATTATTAGGGGGGAGGTTGGTGGGACGTAGTAGAGGAAAGAGGACTATGGACTAAGGGTACGTTAGTCACTACAGAGAGTAACTTATAATTACTCTTACGTCCCATCCCTCCATACTGTATGTGCGATTACAACTGATTGTACCCCAGGGTGGAGAGGAGCCCTTCCTTTAAGCAGGGGAAACTAGCCCTCACAGCATGGTACCTGAGCAGGTAACGCTTAGGCACTTTAGCCTCTCAGAGGCCAATCTGGAGATCATACAAGGCACCAGGAGCAAAGCCACCAGAGCCCAGAACAAGAGCAAATGGACTAGGTTCTGCCACTGGGCAAAATCCAAGGGAATTGACCCCTTGGCCTGCAATTTGGATGACATGCTCTCCTTTTCAGCGCACCTCGCTCCTTCGGGAGTACAGGTCGACACCTGCCATACATACCTTGCAGCCATTGGGGCTTATCGGAACTCTGAGGAAGGCATTTTATCCTTCTCCAACCCCATCGTCAAGAAACATCTGACGGGTCTCGCTAGGCTCTACCCGCCCATCAAGAGACCGCACCCTGTGTGGGACCTTAATCTAGTCTTGGGTGCCCTGGCGCACAAACCATTTGAGCCAATGGCATCCGTGAACATTAGGCTGGTCACCATCAAGACAGCCTTACTAGTCGTTTTACCTCAGCTCACAGTCAGAGAAATTCAGGCACTGGTCGCCTCTGAACCATATACCACCTTTCACAAGGACAAAGTAGTCAGGCAGCCGCACCCGGCATTTCTGCCCAAGGTTCCATCCACATTTCACCTGAACGAGGAAATAGTCCTCCCTACGTTCTTTCCCGATCCCAAGGATGATGCACAGAAAGTGCTGCACTGCCTGGATGTCAGGTGTACCCTCAAATTCTACTTGGACAGGACCAAGGACTTCCGCAAGTCGGACGCCCTGTCCACATTCGGCGGCTCGAGGCCAGGCTACCAGGCCTCCAAGGCTTCCATATCCCGTTGGATGGTCGCTGCCATCAAGGAAGCGTATGAGGATCAGCAAGGGCCGCTCCCGGCCAACATGCATGCAGTCGGAGCCAAGGCAACGGCCATTGCATTCAAACGCCATGTCCCTTGGCAAGTCATAAGCAGGGCGGCCACCTGGGCCTCCCCCTCGGCTTTCTGCCAGCATTACTATTTGGATGCCGGCTCTAGATCCAATGCCGCTTTCGGACAGGCGGTTCTCAAATGGGCCTGTGACTGGTGCAGGCTAAGCCTACCTTAATGAACCAATCCGGGGTCCCCACCAACAATCTTCTGTTATGCATGAGCTCAGGACCAGAGTGTTTTGCAACATGACAGACGAGGGGTGACAACACATACCTATGTCCCACCCATCTTCTGTCTGTTGTAGATCAGTGTCTCTCTGGTTAACTGAGCCCTATGACTCTTGAATAAAGCGCAGGTCTCCCTTGACGTTTGTGCTGGGAGTAGACTTCCTGTCTCCCCTAAATCACATCCTTCGTCCCTCTGAAAGGGGTCTGCTCTGCAGGGACACCTGTGGTTGCTGTTGGACCCAGGCAGGCAATTCACTGCCTTTCATACAGAGAGGTGGGAACTAGCTTCAGGTTGACACATTGCCCTACCAAAGGGTTGTTAGTCCCGCCTTGCTGTTGTCTTTTCTGGCAACCAAGCCTCTCAGGCTTGCCTCAATTATCCCATTAGTACGCACTGCCACCAGCCGGATTAGACCAAAGCAATGCAGGTCCATGGAGCCTTTGGTATTTAAATGAGGCTGCCCATCGCTGGAGGAAGGTGTGCCTTTCCCCCTTCTTGAGATGCTTTGATGTACCCGGGGCTGTCAAATTTCAGCTGAATGACAGGGGAAGTCTCCGCCTGTAGGCTGTCTCTTCCCGTAGTACACGCGACTATGCCTTTTGTGCAGGAAGCAGATGAAATGGGCGCAGAATGGCCTCGCACATTTCTCAGAGGCTGATCTCCCATCATTCATTTATATTATTAAAAAATAATAAAAGCCCAGGTGAGCGCACTTTCGCGTGCGGTTAGTCGAATTCCTCACAGGTACATTATCCAACTATGTACACGCAGTCACTTTATTATATCTGTATTTGTAGAAATATGTTTAAATGTATCTCTACCTGTGGATTAGTGGTTTATATTTGGAATGTTCAAACTATCCGTTCCCTTGAGAGGTATTCATTTCTGATTATATATAGCTACATTACAAGATGGCAGCCACGTAAACGGAAACAATGGGCCTCATTATGACTCCGGCGGTAAGGGCACCACGTCGTTCCCCCACAAACACACCCCACGGCGATGCGAGTAAGGTCGCACACCGAGAGTCGACGGTGAAGGGCAGATCTTCTGATCAGACGTCCTCTTGGCGCTCTGAACGGCCGCCGCATGACAAGCCAGACAAGACAAAGGTCACCCGGTACCCCCTCTTCGACCTAAGAGCAGGGAGCATAAGGAGAGAGACCAGTCTAGTTCCTCTAGAGAGAGAGGGACTCACTTAGCAAGGAGATGGCTAGGGAGCAACCCTCTAGCCAACATAAGAGTATGCCCCTGCAGGACACTATAGTAGAGTCTGATCATACACATCAACCTATCAGTCTTGATGAGGAAGAGGAACATACACCCATTACCCCAACTCTAGCCTCCTCCAACCAGGGTTTATACCCAGTTCAGCCAGATGGTCTGCACAGGATATTCAGAGAGTTATGAGCCGCATGTCCTGCTTAGCAAATTTCTTTGAAAAACATCCTCATGTTCTAGACAACTTAGCTTCCACGCCTCCCACTACACAGGCGTCTGGTTCAAACACAACACCTACAGCCTCTCAATCTCAGACAACGGCTGTACCATATAAAAAGCGATCTCAGCCAGGTAAACCGTTGGACAAATGTGGGTCCTATAGGCCCGTTTAGTTTAGTTTATTATTTATAGAGCGCGCCAGACCCTGGGGCATAAGGGCGCACACGACAAGAATATGCTCAGCTTAGTTACAGGTACATGGTAAGTAAGACAGTACATGGTCATCAGACAATTTACATTAGGCAGATATATACAAGGCAGGATCTAGGTCCAGAACAAAGTTTTACATGTGCAGGTATTCTTGAGAGGAATATAAAATAATAATATATACAGTAATATACAGGCACCCGGAGCATTCCAGTGCATGAAGAAAGAGTCGGATACAAATAGCCTGGTGAAGGGGTGCAAGTCGAACTTCAGGTAAGTTCGTCAGCGGATACAAGCAAGTCAGGGTGGTTAGGTGTCATTAGTTCTCAACCAATTGGTCAAGTTCTGTCTGAATTTCACAAAGGGCTGGGGTTCTCTAATGCCATGGGGTAGCGAGTTCCACAGCTGTGCAGCCTTGACTGGGAAGCAGTATCCTCCCTATGGTAGCGAGTTTGAATCGCGGGACTTGTAGGCAGTTTGCGTTTGCTGCTCTTGTGGGTCTGGTCGAGGTTCTTAGATGTAGCCTATCCTTGAGGTAGGGTGGTGCTTTGTTGTTGAGGCACTTGTGGGTAAGGTAGGCAATTTTGAGTTGAATTTTATCAGAAGTGGATAGCCATTTGTATGCTCTTCTTACCGAGGATATATGCTCATTTCTGTTAATCTTGAGAGCTGCTCTGAAGGCATTATTTTGGACGACCTGGATTTTATGTATGGTCTGTTAGTCCCCAATGTATAGTCCATTACAATAATCCAATTTGGAAAGTATAAGGGCTCTGGCGAGCGTGATGCAGCTGTCTGTAGAGAGGAATTGTTTGCTGTCTCTGATAAGTTTGCATGTGTATGCAGTAGTTGAGGCTAGAGAGTTAACTTGTTTAGCAAAGTTCAAGGTCGCATCTAGGTAAAAGCCTAGGGTCTTCACTTCCTTTGCTACTTTTATGTTATTCCCATCGATGATGAAATTGGCATATCCAGGCTGAGGTTGGATATGTATGTCGGGGTGCCTAAGATAATAAGCTCAGTTTTGTCATCGTTCAGGCATAAGCCGTGTGTGGCCATCCATGCCTGACCGATGCTGTAGATTTTATTCACTAGGGTTAGATCCTCGACGTAGTCTCCTAAAAGCAGAAGGAGGATCTGGGTATCGTCTGCGTAATTGGTGTAGGCGATACCCAGATTATCCATTTTTTCGCAGAGTGGCTTTGTGAATACATTGTAAAGGGTAGGTGACACACAAGATCCTTGAGGTACACCACAGGTTATGGGAATCGGGTCTGCCGAGGCTGATGGAGAAGACTCTCATAGTTCGGTTACTCAAGAAGGATTTGATTCAGATTATGGCCTCTTTAGAGAAGTGGGCTGCAGAGTCTAAGTGGCTGCATAGGACTGTATGGTCAACTAAATCAAATGCAGCTGAGAGTTCTAGCAGCAGTAGGGCTGCTTGGCCGTTGTCTCTGCATTGATCTATTTGGGCCTTAAGAACGATTAGGGCTGTCTCAGTCCCGTGTTGTGGACGGAATCCGGATTGGCGGGTTCAGAGTAGGTGGTTGGTTTCAAAGAAGTTTTGTATTTGTATGTATGCCACTTTGTCGAGAATTTTTAAGGGCACGGTCGTGATGGGCCTGAAGTTAGTGGGAATGGCCGGGTCAAGGGTTTGCTTCTTTAAAAGTGGCAGTACCCAGGACTCTTAAGTTATTCGGTACAGTGCCTGTGGTAAAGGATGAGTTGATGAGTTTAGTTATGAATGGAGATAATTCTCTTGCAGCATCCTTAATCAGTTGGGCAGGGCATTGGTCACCTTTACAGTTGGACGGTTTAAGTCACAGAATAACCTTTTCTACCTCAATGGTTTATACCTTGGAGAAGCAGAAACGCAATTCTTGTTTGGGATTTGGTGGAGGTGCTATAATCTGTGGGATATGAGGCGTTAGGGATGCTTTTTTTATGGCAATTTTAGTTTGTAGGTTGGCTACTTTGTTGGTTAGTTGAGACTGTATGCTAGAGCACCATTTTTTTTATCCTTGGTGCACTTTTCTTGGGGAGCAATAGGTGTTTCCAATTCTTTCAGAATGCTGAATAGTTCTCAGACACTAGATTTAGATATTCTAGTATTATACGTTTCCTGTTTAGCTAGTAGGATGTCTTTCTTGTATTGGGATGATGCCTTGGCGAGGTTAAGTTTGTTTTCGGCTGAAGGAGAGAGTCTCCAGATAGTTTCAAGTTTTCTTTTAATTAGCCTTAGATTTTTTAGATGAGGAGTGAACCATGAGTTAAGATGTTTTTTTGGTTTACTATTCCGTAGCTTAAATGGCGCTATGTGGTCAAGGGCTGTATTCATAGTTTCATTGAATTGTTCAACTAGCCCATTGGGATACATATTGGCTGGGAGCGAGTTAAGTTGTGGCAGTATAATGGGCAACAATGTTTCCGCTGTCATAGGTTTTTGTTCCTCAAGGGCATAGGAGGGGCAAGTGAGGACTGGGCCGTGGCACAGTTCGTTGCTACTGTAAATAGTAGATGGTGGTCAGTCCAGATCTGGGGTACAGTATCTGTGATGGTAACTTCACAGTTATGTTCCGCTATCCAGTCATTGATTCGACCTTTGTTATGCGTAGGAAGGTTGACTTTCTGTGAGAATCCCAGTTCTTTTAGGATCGAGGCAGTAGCTGTAGACTGGATGTCCTTAGTGTCATTATAGCCTAGGTTGAAGTCGCCTAGCACTATTGTTTGGGAGGTGTTTTTTAAATTATTGGACAGGGTTGTAGAGAGATCCTCAGCGAAGGTTCCAATAGGGCCTGGAGGTCTACAGATAAGGAAGAGGTTTAATGTTTGGGAGCTAGCGGTGGCAATTTTGACTGTGAGGCATTCACATGATTTCATAGTAGAGGTTGCGGTAATTCTCATGTCTAGACTGGTTTTAGCTATGATTTCTAGACCCCCACCTCGCAAGGTGTGTCTGTCTGCTCGTAGGATGGTATAATTATCGGGGACTGCTAATGATAGGGCAGGACCTGCCGCATCATGAAGCCAAGATTCCGAGATAGCCAGGAAATCGAGGTTGTCTACGAGAATGATATCTGAGATCTCTGTTGCGGGTGCGACTAGATACCTAGCGTTTATAAGCGTGCCTTTGAGATGATGTTTGTGGCTATCTAAGTTGGGGTGCGTGGTGCTTAGTCTGTCTAAAGCGGTAGGTTTAGTGCTGTTTTGTATGGGTCTTTTGGGATTGTCATATTTCCTAGTATGCTCTACAGTAGCCTTCAAGGGAAGGTGTTTTTTTTAGGAGATTAAGTTGTTCAATTTTCTTTGCTGGTGGCTCATACAGTTTGGACAGGCGCACGCATAGTCTTAGGTTTCTGTCCGCGGTGCTACATGGCCTATGTATAATAGTATCTTCTTGATTCACTATAGGACCTGTGATTTGTTGTGTGACAGGCATGGTAAGGCAAGAGGGGTGAGTAGGGTGGGACCTGGTACATTCGGTCGATATCTTAGCTATGGTAACCAAGCTAAGTGATAAAGCTACTAATATGATGGAAGAGGCGATCTAGAGAGATGGATTAGCTGTCCTATAATGGGCAGCAATAGTTTGTTTACCTAGATTTAGAGAGTACATGCTAACTGGTTAATACAAGAAGGCTCGATGCGCCTAACAAGCTAGGTGCAGTTTAGTTAACAAGTGCACTTTAAGGTTGCTTAGTATGGGCAGACTAGATGCAATTGACCGGCTAGGTACAATTTTGAGATGTCACATTACGTTTTAGAGTGGGCAAGTACAGGCAGGCTAGATGCGACTATCAGGCTTTGAATAGTATTAGGTAGCAGGACATCGATAGGCTAAGATGACGTAACACAGGTTACAGCAATCTGAGTGCAGCTAAATTCAAATATCAGGCACATCAGGGAATGCAGTGCAAGATACAGTGCAGCTAAATTCAAATATCAGGTACATCAGGGAATGCAGTGCAAAATACAGCGCAGCTAAATTCAGATATCAGGCACATCAGGGAATGCAGTGCAAAATGCAGCGCAGCTAAATTCAGATATCAGGCACATCAGGGAATGCAGTGCAAAATACAGCGCAGCTAAATTCAAATATCAGGCACATCAGGGAATGCAGTGCAAAATGCAGTGCAGCTAAATTCAAATTTCAGGCACATCAGTGACTAGGGGTGCGGAGGTTCACCTAAGTTCAAAGTCAGAGTGGATAGCTAAGGTACATTAGATTGTATTGACTAAGGGGGCGGGGGTTCACCTAGATTCAAAGGCAAGTAGGCAGTAGAGAGGTAATTCGCACTGAGCAAAAATCAAAGCATAAACCATTAATGTGACCATTGGGCAGTCTGAATACAGATTGGTTGGTGGGCATTCTAGTGCATTCTAATGGCAACTTTGATAAGCAGTCCAGTGGTGAGCAACGTTTTTTTTTTACTCTGTATGCCGTTTACTGGTGTACCACTGGCAAGCGTGGTAGTAGGCAATGATGACCTGTGGGTAGGCGATACAATGTTAGTGCATTGAGGGTCAAAAGTTACCTGGTGTGTGGCAGGCAGGGGCTATGGCAGACGGCAGATGCAGGCACAAACAGGCACCTAACAGGTGAAGGCTTTGCTACCGTGGGCCTTGAACAAAGTGGGCCGGCTTCGCCTGCCGGCGACCAATGGGGGAGTAGATAGGCACGGCAGCCTATCAGTGTTGGAGGCTGGAGCCTCGGTAGATGTTGCTGCAGGCAGTGCAGACGCTAGCGGCCATTTTGGAAAGGTGAAAAGCCTCGTGTGTGTCGATGGCGATTTAATGCTGCATCCGGTAAATAGCATCAAATCTGTGGAGGTAAGCTGCAAGGAAGCCTATCCTTTCCTCACTCTTGCGCCGCTCGCTGATGCACTTTAAAGAGGAAGAAATTGCGGGAAATACGCTCCGAGTTTAGCGCTCATCTTGTTACTGGCAAGGATGTGGGGCCATGATGCAGAGTGCTCGCCGGGTGCCCGATGCTCCAGGAGGGGAGGGGGCAGGTCCTGGGAACTCCTGCTCCTACGCTGGTGATGTGAATAAGGCATATAGAGAAATAATCTCGGGAGTATTTTGTGTCAGTGTTGATCACTGATCAACACTGACACAAACATAATTGCCAAGATCATTGCCAATAGGTTTCTCCCCATTATGCCCCACTTAGTCCACCCTGATCAGAGTGGCTTTGTGCCCGGCAGATCCACCGCCCTCAATATCCATTGCCTATTTAATGTTCTGGCTAGAATTGACCCCAACGCACAGGCCGTGGCGGTCACCCTCGATGCCTAGAAGGCATTTGATATGGTGTCCTGGCAATACATGTGGGCGGTGCTCCAAAAAATGGGAATTGGCCCACACATGAGATCGTACATCAAACTTCTCTACACAAGCCCCGCAGCCAGAGTCCTAGTCAACTCCAGGGCCTCGGCACCCTTTGCTCTCCACAGAGGTACCCGCCAGGGCTGCGCGTTTTCTCTGATACTCTTTGCGCTCGCTTTAGAGCCCATGGCTGATAACGTTAGGGACAAACATATACGTAAATGTATACGTCTCCGTGATACTCCTGAGATTATTTCTCTATATGCCGACGAAGTGCTCCTATATATTAGAGACCCGGCTGCCCACCTAGACCAGATATTGAGAGACATAACCAAAATTGGCACTTCCTCGGGCTTCACCATAAACTATTCCAAATCTGCAATCTTCCCGCTCACCCCGTCCACTACACAACCGACCTGCAAATTCCCCCTCCGATGGTCACCGAGGGGCATCAGATACCTTGGAATGAAGGTGTCCCTCACTAAAGATTCACTGTTGGCTGACAACTACGCGGCTGTGGCGCAGCTTGCTGAGGCTCAAATGTTGAAATGGCGCAGTCTCCCACTCTCTCTGTCGGGTAGACTATCTCTAATCAAAATGATATGGTCCCTAAATTTCTCTACGTCTTCACTAATGTGCCGATCTGGCCGGGAAAACGATATTTCAGGAACCTACACGCTGCATGTGCCCAATTTCTATGGCACTCGGGCGCGGTTCGTAAGAAATGGCAACACATGTCTCTTCCCTATAATAACGGGGCTTTCACCGCCCCCGATTTGGCTAAATACTGGACAGCCGCGCAGGCCCAACACGCCACATACTGGTACACGTTCTCCGACCCCCCTCTGCATGTGAAGCTCGAGAAACTAGCAAGTGAGAGTGTTAACACCCTCTCCCTCATTCTCCATCACACATCACGCCGACACCCCGGCAGACCCTGTAGTGGCCACTGTTGGGGCCTGGAAATATATCTTGCAGACACAATCCGACCACCACCCGTACTACAAATGGCTGCCCATTTGGCAGTTCCCGGGCCTCAGCCCTACACATGATAAACTCTTAATAAAACACTGGCATGACCTGGGCTACAGGGCCCTGACCGACTTCTACCCCGACGGGAAGTTCATCACTCGGCAGACGTGGCGCCCCGGACACCTGGGTACTGCATTGGAACTACTACAATACTACAGGCTGAGGGCGGTGTTCTGCGCCTGGTGGCCCTCATACCCAGATGAGCCCCCAGACTCGCCTGAGATTCATTAGATATCCAACTCGGCTGGTGCTAGGGGGATAGTGTCCGCGCTGTACAAATTGTTGATGGCCGACCCCACAGACGTGCCAGTCAAGGCGCGAGATACGTGGAGTGAGGAGCTGGTGCCTTCCCATCACTGACGCAATGTGGGAAAATGTGCATACACACTCGAACCACCTCTCTGAATGCCAGACATAGGTGCATGCAGTACAAGCTCATTAACAGACTGTATTACACGCCTCAAAGACTGGACAGGTTTGCACACACCCAAGCCCGCACCTGCCCCAAGTGCGGGTCTACTGCTGCAGATCACACTCATATGTTCTGGTCCTGCGATGCGCTGGGCCTATACTGGAAGGCCATAATTGAAGCTCTCTCAGATATCACAGCGTCCCGTATCCCTTCAGAACCCCTAGCTATACTGTTCGGCCTGTGGGATAGCCCTGAGTTGAGGGAAATGTCCTGGTTTCTGAACGTTGCCACCATAACAGCCAAAAAATGCATATTACAATGTTGGAAGCGCCAATCCCTCCCTTCGTTTGAGATGTGGATGAGGGTCCTCACCTGGACTCAAGTGTGCAAGGAGGACTACATCAATACCCTCCCGTCCCAGAAATGTGTGGACGGAATTTTGCACCTATTTTAATAACAAAGATGTCCTAGAACTGTTGTCCTCCCCTCCTCCTGGTGATGTAAACTAATCCACTGCTGTGCCGCTTGAATCCGAACAATGGCCCCATCTGTACCTGGCTGGCATTCCCATGTATTGCATTACCATGTGTGTATCTGTTACTCTTGCTATGCTGTACATTGTGTTGATTGTCTGTTCTCTCACCATGCCAATAAAGAAAAGTTAAAAAAAAATAAAAATAAAAAAAAAAGCGATCCCTTCCCCCAGTAGAATTGGCTGTTGAACCTCCACACAACTCCTCTCCTCGCCTCACCTCACCTATGACCTTTACAACCAGGATGTAGGGGAGGATGACTACTTAGACGAAGGTGAATTCTATGATGGTGACATTGAGGGTTACGACGCCGGGGGAGAATGTGATCAAGACGAAGAGGACACCGACTCTGGTTTTCGCAATGGACTCTCCAGTCCCACAAGACCCTGTTTTACCAGACTCCCCTGTGGATAACCAGCCATTATTCAGTGATATACTCATAAGGACTGCAGAGCTTTTTCGCATCGAAACACAAGAAGCCCAGCAGGACAAGGATTTTGCAAAGAATATGTTGGGCGATAAAAACAGACAACCCAATTTATCCCCCTGCTAAAATCAGTCCAAAGAAGGATTCAACCTTCCCTAGAACTACCAAACTATACCATAGTAAACCCTAGGATCGAGAAACTCTTTAAACCAGCACCATCCGACCCCTTATATATAAGGGGACAACTTCGACCTGACTATCTGGTGGTTACCACCACCCGCAAGAGAGCTGGTACACCCTTAGCCTCCTCCGAAGCCCCTCCAGACAAGGAGAGCAAAATATTATATGCTATGGGTAGGAAAATAGCATCCACCCACTGCAGTCAACAGTAATAGCGGATATTCAAAATAGCCTGGATGGTTTCTTTAGAACCGATAACCAAGCCTATCCTCCAGCACTGCCTAAATAAGGGAGTTTATGAACCAGAACCAAGTTTCATTTATTGATTTTCCTTTAAGAACTCACCAGTAAAAAAATGCTACTTCCAAACTAACAGTCCAAATGACCATCCTTGACAGAGCTGCAATTGTCAACATGCTGAAACCAGGATTTGCGAAAACATTTCATGAGATCAATACTGTGTTCATACCCTACATCAAATCTCAGCTTCAATATGTTACAAGGCTATATATCATCTGGGGTCAGTGACTTATTTACAATAAGGTCAACTAGGCCCATGCATAGGGTGGTAGATTGCCACTGGGGAAACTACAGAATGCTCCAGAATATGCAAAAAAGCCAGAACCTCAATGGTTTTATTGGTGCCACCTAGGGATATAATGGTATACCGTTAAGTGTGCTTTTCAATCTCATTTGGAAAGGCTGCAGTAAGCAAGTTCTGCAGTCTTGGTCTTCCACTGTTGTATATGCCATCTGCCAAGGGGGCCTTGTTTGGCAGACAAGAGCATAGGGAAAGTGATGCCACATTAGTAAATGCAGCTTTGCTGCTGTGACCGCTCTTTCTCTGTTATCAGTAGAGTCGGATCAAAGACGTTGCGTAAATTGTGTTGAACGCTGCCCAGTGCCTGAACCTTTGTGTTCCCCATGCAAAGCTGGTAACGATGAGCTGACTGACTGGCTCTATAAGCATACCGGAGATTCCAGTTCATAGACTCCGCCAGACCTGGATTTCATGGCCAAACTAGAACAAAGTTATTTTGTTTCAGGCATTATTTATTTGAAAGGCAGCATACAGATTTGAAACGTTTTCACACAGTCATGCTGCTCTGCGCTACAGATTAGATGATCTTTGGTGACTGTCACGATTTTCAATTTGCAATTAGCAAGACCACAGGGACATCACAAGGGTGAGCTGAGAGCCTGAACTGAAAGTGAGCATTTTATTTTTCCTTTCGTTCGCATGTAAACAAATGTAATAAAACGTTCAGGGACTTGCAAAACAGTGGAGCCAGGAGCACTTTGCTTAGCAACTACTCGGCCAGCAGGAGCAGAAATGTACCGATTCAGCCTGGCCCAGCATCATGTGCCATTAGTTCAGTAAGTTAAGGTCCTGCTGCACTGAGCAAACACACATTGGAACAGCTCTTGCTCTGGCATTACAAATTGTAAAAAAAAAAAAAAGACGACCAGTGAAGTCACGCATATCGAATTACTCTCTCCAAGGTTTAGATTCAAGGAACTTAAAGTTTCTCATGGTTATGGATCGGATAGCCATCCAGTTCTGTTTTAGCTTAGAATTCTGGGAATTTTAGTTTTCCCACCAATTTCAAAGATTGGGAACTACACATGAACTGGATGCCCTTCGAATGCATGTCCACAAACAACGTTAGCTCTGTAGACCAGGCATGGACTGGCCTTTAGGGCAATAGGCCCATGGCCAAACCAAAAACACGAAATGCTTGTGGGGCAGTTCTTTGGGTCAAAGTGGGGCACTTTTTTGGCCAAAGTGGGCCAGTTTGATGAGTGACTTCACTATGCGGCTAATAGTTTTGACGACTGTTGCCGAATAAATAGTCTTTTAAATGTACAATTTGCATCACATTTTATCAAAACTCTCCCCCTTGGGTACTACTTAAACAGTGTTCCAAAAGGAATAAATTCCCATTTGCAACTGTGGGCCACTTTTATGTTGGTGCCCGAGACAACTTTATGCCCCAGTCCGACCCTGCTGTAGATTGTTGAACACTGGGCCCATCAGTGCTTTCGGCTAGTAAATAAACTGCCCCCAATGTCCTCTGTGTAGATTTGCACATTGGCACTGGAGTTGTTGCTTGGCTTGATCCTTCACCTACCCGCCTTCTGCATATGGCACTGGACTCAAGCAGGCAGGACAGATTCTACATTCAATTTGAAGTATCCAGAGCAACGGGGTGAAATATTTCTTAGGTCTATTCTCAATTTGTGACACCACCCATGAAAGCATTCCTAGCTCTGAACTCACATCACAAGGATCCTAATGCACTCAGAGCTGGGGAAAACGGTAATGATGGGGCTGTGATTAAGTGGTGGTCTAGGCCATATTTGTGCCGGTATGTGTTTTAACTTTGTCATTTTGCAAAGTTTCTTTTTTTTGCCACTATCTTTAAGAAGGTAAATGAACATTATTGCAAGAATCAAGAAAGAAATCAACAGCAGCCACTGATCGATATCCCTTTTAGGATTACATGGTCAGTGGTGACTCCGACATCAGACCTTCATAATACACCAGGCTGATGGTAAACACGCTATAGTGATTAGATCACCATGCAACCTTTAGGTGCGTCTGTGTTGGCTATGACATTTTGACAAAAGAAACACAATGACATGGGCTTTCAGACCGCACATGAGTGACCTTTCTCCCTTTAATGGGATAAAGAGTTGTTAAAACAAACATTTTGCCACAGCAAGGGGTCCTGATGCCCATGCCACGTGGTTCCAAAAAAATGCAAGTCAAGGCCAATTTTCAAAGCGATGACCTGTGACTGAGCAGCAAGCTCATTCCTCAAAATGTGCATTAACACACTTCCACTAGTCGCTCTCATTCAAGGCGATCAACGAGTGAGTGCCATAAAAGACCAATTCTGCAGCCGCCTTAGATTCCCAGAGGATCAGCTAAATATGTGCAGAGACAAGTTTCAAAATGCTACCTTGCTACAGCTGGAAAATACTGCCTGCGTATTCGTAAATTAACTAAAAAGCATTGACTTAATGGTAAGTAAAAGAACTTCACAATGTAAAAGTTCTTTTTTTTTATACAAAATAGTTTCAGTTGGAGTAGTTTTTAATGCCATTCCGTAAACCACACGTGCCTGACACAAAATCAATATGTTAGCAATAGGAAGAATAAATACTGTGCCAAGAAGGAAAAGCATTTACTTTGGGTTGGCGGCTTTGGGGTTTATATATTTATAATGGATAATATTTAAAACAGTACCTCAAATGGTAGCAGCAAATATAGATCTATAAACCACAAATCTCAAAATGTTCCTTTGTATTATATATGTAATATACAATACAAAAGGTAAAACTCACCTACTGCACAACATTTAAGTTTCTTGGTTAACTGCATGGTTTAGCCTCCACTTCTCCACTGCATAGACGCATCCTTGGCATTGCTGCTGTGTTTGCATACTAGGCCTTTTCCCCCCTCTTATAGGAAAGTTGAATCTGGTTTGCTCTGTGATAACAGAGGTACTGTTAACTGTCTCATATTAGGTTTTCTAATTGGGAGCTCCTGCATACTGTTGAGTGTACCTACCAGCCTAGTCTGTGTTCCCTGCTGTGTGATCCCTCCCCCTGTTGAACACCCTGTGCAGCGCTGGCTGTGCATCCCTCCTATTTTCACTCTCCTCCTCCTACACCGCGTTGCATCCTCTATAGTGCTTTCCATTTCCCCCCCATCTTCTCCAATTGCCACTCTATCTCCTATCCTGTCCCTATCACAAAGTCTGAAAGGAAGAAGTTCAAGAGGGTCATCCAGGTCTCCAAACCAGGCCTATTTATCGCTGACACCCATATCAGTGCTTCCACCAGACAGACTCTTTCCGACATACTCCGTCATTCCGTCTCCAGATCTATGGACCCATCGTATGGTTACTAATCTAGCCTTTTTCCTCCTCTCCCATTAATGGCGGCACTCGGTGGGAGGTCCTTTAGGCCGCCTTTCACACCCCTAAGACCATAATTAATGTCCATCTGAATGGCACCATCTGGGTTCACGGCACTCAGCCCAATCTCCTGCTTTTCGCTAGGCGTCTCCCGCATCTTATCAACTTCCTTCTCCTGCTACCTCAAGCCTGTACCCCTCCACAGAAGTCTTTCAAATGTGGCAACCTGTTCCATGTCGCTACTCTCAACTCTCGATGTCAAACACTCCTCTGATATCTGCCACCTCCTTGTAGAATTGGACCTTGAGGTCTTCACTCTCACGGAGACATGTAACAGCCTCTTTCTTGCCTGCTTCTACTCTCCGCCCTCTGCAACACATCCAGAACAGGACTGCGAGACTGGTCCTTGGCCTCAAGCCCAGGGATCGTATCTCTCCAGGACTGACATCTCTGCACTGGCTCCCAGTGGCTGCGAGGATCAAGTTCAAAACCCTCTGCATTGTCCACAAGGCCTTCTGGGGCCTCAATATCTTCAACTCTCTCTTCCAAAATATCTTCCTTTTCAAGCTCTTCGCTCATCCGCCTCCAACTCCCTCAGGGTCAGTCGCTTCTCCAAGCACCGAGTTGGAGGTAGGTCTCTTTCTTCGGCTGGGGCCACCCTCTGGAATAGCCTCCCTGCCTCGCAGAAACTAGGAGAATCATCTCCGGTTCTGGAAGTACCTCAAAACCTCTCTTTGCCTCTGCCTTTTCTCCTCCTCTACCCTGCCGACTTCCTGGCTGAAAGCAAATCTGCACTGGTTACCTGGCCACCCTCTGATCTCAGACCCAGGTCCCCTCCCCCACCAGTCGCACACCTGCACTGCCTTCCTGGCAACCACTGCACTGGGGACTGTTTTTTTTTCCTGTCTCCCTACAGTCCCACTTCCAGCACTTGACACCTGTTTGTCAGCAATTACCTTTGCCACCCATTGGCTGTACCTTTACCTATTGTTATTTATTCTTTATCCCATGGAGTGCACTATCCCCTCCCCTTGCACTCTCACCCTCCCCCTGTCCCTTGCACTTGCGCAATCTGAATGACACCTGGCCTAGTAGGATTGTTGTCTGTCTTCCTTCTGTTCCCCACCGCCCTTGCCTCGTCGCGCCTTAAATACTTGTGTATAGGCCCGGTATGAATGCCATATTATATCATGGTTCATGGCCAGCTCTGGCACGAGTTTTGACTCTTCTCCCTGACGCTACAAGATCCTCTCCCATGAAGTGTGTCGGTGGAGGCCTTCGCAGCTACTTTTTCTCCTCCTATACCTGCGGCTGACTCACACGGACAGCCCTTTCTAACCTGCATCTCTAACACAGTGGATGTCCTGGTCCCTGTCATGAGAATCCGCCTGAAGCCTACCTCCAAGTGCAACTCATTGTCCTGACTCTTGTCCTGACTCTTGTCCTGACTCTTGTCCTGACTCTTGTCCTGACTCTTGTCCTGACTCTTGTCCTGACTCTTGTCCTGACTCTTGTCCTGACTCTTGTCCTGACTCTTGTCCTGACTCTTGTCCTGACTCTTGTCCTGACTCTTGTCCTGACTCTTGTCCTGACTCTTGTCCTGACTCTTGTCCTGACTCTTGTCCTGACTCTTGTCCTGACTCTTGTCCTGACTCTTGTCCTGACTCTTGTCCTGACTCTTGTCCTGACTCCACCCTCAGCACCATGAAATGCAAGTGTAGGGTGGTTCAGAGGAAGTGGAGGACATTGAGTGCATCCTCTGACAAACCTGCTCCAAAAGCAATACAGACTGTCCTGTGAGAAACCTGAATGTGTCTCAACCGCTAGTCCCTGGGGATCGGTCATCAAGGTGGTCAGGACACAATCATCACTTCTGGATCCAGTTCCTGTGGGAGGACCAGTGCGAGAGGATCACCAGGAAGAGGGGTCTTTGGGGAGTGCAAGTGGGGCAGGGGACGCGATATCCCGTACCCCGTAACATCTTTTCCCATCCTACCAGGTAGGATACATATGAAGTCAAGCTCCCCGCGGCGCCTTTTCCGACACACACACACTTTCTCACACACAGCTCACAGTGAGAGAAAAAGGACTAAAACCCAAGCCGTATACCTGATATGTCCCAATACAATGGTCAGGCAATTACTGAACATTAAACACACCTGCAGCTTTTTAAAATGACCCAGGTCTATAAAGATAGGGGGCTGCGAAGGAGGAGGAAGAAGGAGGCGGCAGCCATGAATGAGCAAGGCAAAGCACACAAGGAAGCAGCAGTTCCAAGATGGCAGTGTAATACAAGGAGAAAGACGGCAAGACCGAAGAGAGTTGCAAGGAGGGAAGTGCCCTTGACCTTTTCAGAGAAAGACCGTTATTTTCATGAGCCTTCGAGAATAAGAATAAGAAACATAAGACCCAGAATCAAAGCTGAAGAAACCTTCACTGTGTGTCAGAGGTACCCAGAGATCTTCTGCGTCGATGGCCAAGGCAGGGAAGAGCATTCGCGGCCGTGGTACTATCCTTGGCTACTACAACAAAGCAGCGCCAGTAAAGTCAGCCCAGCTGGTGAGTTGGGGAGACCGATACCAGACAGGTCTTTTTTAAAGCCAAGGTTGCATGCGGCAACATTGTATAGAGAAAACTGAAGAGAGACTCTGGGTAAGTCCCTCGTAACCAGGACTAATGTCTGGCAGAGGGACTCCCAGGACCCCCCTTGTTAAATCTGCATATTTAAGTAACTTTGGGTCTCACCCTAAGTTACTAGGGGAATCCAGACGTGGACCCCTTGCTCACTATTCTTAGAGAGGCACAGATCCACCCTACTGATGAGGTCCAACCAGACCGAAACACGTGTCTGGGGTTTCTGTTGGTACTCTTGTTCAGAGGAGAATTGCCTCGCATTTCGGTGCTGGACTGCCCCAGGGCAGGACAAAGACTGATATGTTTGGGATATTTCTTCTCTGTGAAAGATAGTGAGCTAAAGACTCTGGGTAAGTCCCTCGTAACCAGGACTAATGTCTGGCAGAGGGACTCCCAGGACCCCCCTTGTTAAATCTGCATATTTAAGTAACTTTGGGTCTCACCCTAAGTTACTAGGGGAATCCAGACGTGGACCCCTTGCTCACTATTCTTAGAGAGGCACAGATCCACCCTACTGATGAGGTCCAACCAGACCGAAACACGTGTCTGGGGTTTCTGTTGGTACTCTTGTTCAGAGGAGAATTGCCTCGCATTTCGGTGCTGGACTGCCCCAGGGCAGGACAAAGACTGATATGTTTGGGATATTTCTTCTCTGTGAAAGATAGTGAGCTAAAGACTCTGGGTAAGTCCCTCGTAACCAGGACTAATGGTCTGGCAGAGGGACTCCCAGGACCCCCCTTGTTAAATCAAGGTTGCAAGCGGCAACATTGTATAGAGAAAACTGAAGAGAACAGTGTGTGAAGTGTATGTGGCAAGCGACGCAAATATAATTAAACAGCAGATTCACTGTACTTTTGAAGCCAAGATAGATACCATAAACAGAGGCAGCTGGCACCAAGTGGCTGCTCATTCAAAGGTCTCCGTTAGGTATCCAACTGAAAGGTGTCAAATGTAAAAAGGAATTGTGAAATCAAAGTGGTCCTGCAATGGGTCAAGCCAAACCCTGTGCACATCGAAAGTCTTCGATAGATGATGCTAACTGAAATTGGTCCAAACACGGCTGAGGAAGACTAAGGGCCTAATTCACAGAACATTTTCCAATGGGGTTTTGCCATTATAAAACACTTCTGCTAATCAGGTCTTAAATGTATTTTAAGCAGGGGGATCTGAGCCCGGCTGAGGGGATCCTCTGAACGGTGAGTCACCCGAGAAGGAATATTCTATGAACATTCTGAAAGAGGATCTGAGCCCGGAAGAGGGGCGTCCAGGGTGAATAGTGAATCATTTGAACTGAGTACTTGTAAGAGGAAAATAACTGTTTTGTCGTACCAGGCCCTCTGCATGAAGAGACTGATGGGCAAAGAGACTTGAGTACAGAAGGCCCTGATGCTAATGATTGAACTGCATCCTCATGCTAAAGAAGCCAGAGATTGTGCTACACTCGAGTAAACCACCTTGTCCCATGTTGAAAACTTGGGAAGGGAGGCCAACGGCCTGAACATCCGGATATAATTTTTGTGGACACTTTTCTTTTTCATATACACTACCCCCCACACTATTTGTATTAATAGGTAAGGATTGACAAGGTTTTATTTTGACAAGACATCACTAGGACTGCGTTATTTGATGGTTGTAGCTGGCTCCCATCTATAGATTTAGGATTAGATAGGCGTTTATCATACCCTTGTAGTTCAATAAACATCCTTGAACTGTGGCCACTTGTGTGTCTTCTTGTTGATACCATGCCTTCCTTACATGTCCAAGAAGAGAGCCCACATCCAAGCCTGTGTCTCTGCGGCCTCCTACAAGGCCAAACGTTTCAAAATCTGCAAAGAGATGGCCAATCCAACTGCAGCCTCCACCTCGCCCGTTCCCTCCCTGGCTTCTCACTTCACCACTAAAACTCAGGATATCCCGTCTCTCCTCTTCATCTCCCACTCCCTACCACCCCAGGCTGCCGCTGCCTCTCCTCCTTTTCCATCTTTCTATCCAATCACACCAGACTACGAAAGTGTCATCCAAGCAGGTAGTCCCTTGTTCCTCCAGAACTATCATGGACCACATCGTTGTCCTTGCTCCAGCCTTGGCCGATTTCTGCAATCACTCTTGACCATGGAACTTCCCCTACCCTCCCTCTAAAGCACCCCCTTGTGCGCCCCCTCCTGAAAAACCCTTCTACCGATCCTTCCTGTCCGGCAAACTACAGCCTGATCTCCATCACTCCTTTGCTGGGCAAACTTCTGGAAAAGCTTGCCATCTCCCAGCTTACTCTCCCACACTGAATCTGTTGGTTGTCTCCATGACCATCAGTCTGGCTTCAGAGTAGTGAGAAGCACGGAAACTGCTATCCTGAACACCAGTGAAGATCTGCTCACTAATCTGGACTCTAGCCTTCCTTCTCTTCTCATCCTCCCTGGTCATTCCTCTGCTTTCGACACAGTTAACCATGCCATCTAATTAATCAATTCCATAAGAATCTGGCCATCACGGATCAGTCCCTGGTTTGGTTGACCTCCGTTCTGGACCGACCCTCCCAGGTCGGAACCTGGGTCCTTTCCCTCCACCACCTCGCTCTGTGTGGTGTTCCCCGAGGCTCTAACCTCTCAACCTGGCTTTTCAATGTTTACTTGGCCCCTTTGGCCCACCTCATCTCCACCTTCTCCTCTAGCTTTGTGTTATGCGGATGACACTCTGCTCTCCTTCAGGCTCCCCTAAGCCTCCTCTCCTCTCTTGCTCATTCCTGACAGTCTATCCGCAATTCAGGAGCAGTGCGCCTCCAACAATCTCTGCCTTAATGCCAGTAAGACAGAGATCCTTCTCACTAGGACCTCTGCACCTTCTTTCACTCTGGACACCCCCTTCGGCCCTCTTCCTGCACCTTCCTGTGAGGCAAAAAGCCTGTTTGTCATCTTCAACTCCACTCACCTTTCCACACATCACAGACCTCGCTAAGAGGTCCCAGTACCAGCTGCACCTCCTCAGAGATATTATTTCTTTTCTCACTTTGCCCCAGAAGCTCCCAGTCTCCAGGGCACTGGGATCCCTCTAGGCTGGACTACTGCAACAGCCTCTTTCTCAATTTACCTTCCTCTACTCTCTGCCCGCTCAACTAAGGCAGAACAGGAAGAGACTTGTCCTTGGCCTCAAGCCCAGGGTTATTTATAGCATGCTTAATAACCAGAGGTTTCTAAGCTCTGACCCGGGATCAAACCTGTGTTGCTCCGTGTCATCTTGCTACCAAGGCGAGCATTGTTGCCGCTGAGCTATTCTCCAGAGTATCGTATCTCTCCAGTCCTCAAATCTGTGGTTGGAGCCAGGTGTAGCTTTGGGCATCTCAAAATAAAACATTTGAGAAGAGTTATCAAGTTAATCCTGATCCACTTAGGGAGTATTGTGGTTTCAAAAGCCATATTGCGGGCACTGGATTATAGTAAATGCACACTTTTGGCTCAGCCTAAGTTTCTGATCCAGCATCAGCAAGTGCTGCAGAATTCTGCTGCGTGCTTGGCAAGGGGCCTCCCTAAATCTGCTCATGTATCTTTCGGTACTAGGCAGCCTTCACTGGCTCCCTGTAGAGAAGCGGATTTTCAAATCTGTGTGCATTATTCACAAAGCTTACTATGGAACGGGAGCCACTTACTTGCGCAAGCAGCTGATTAAATACACTCCATCTAGACAGCTAAGTTCAGCTAATCAGCTCCTGCTAACTGCACCTCACTCTGTTCTGACAACTCTGGGTGGGAGGGCTTTTTCTATGGCCGCCCCTACCCAGTGGAGCTCTTCACCATATTCTTTGCGCACCACCCCAGACCAACTAGCATTTAGGAGATGACTGGTTTCTCTCTTTTTTTGCACCCCATGACTTTAGCTACCTTAGCGTAAAGATACCCCCCGGGTCGAAGCTGCGCTTTACAATTCCCCATTCATTCATTACTCGTATGCATAAAATGTAATTTTGCTTAATTCTGACTCGGTTAGATTCCACTACTTATAGCCAGTGATTTAAATCTGACATGAAATTGTAGAGTAGGAAACTTGCTAACCTAAATAAAGAAAGTAGAAAAAATGTCATTCCTCAACAAGGAACAATGAAGCATACATATTTTTCAACAAATCACAAAGAGTGAATACGCCAACCCCGGATAAAACAAAATACCTAATGTACTGAAAACACATTTTACACTTACTTTCTTCAGTTTTGGCAGATGTTCTTTTTCTGGTGTTGCTCCTATATCAATTTCGATAGGCTGTACAGCTGGTTTTGTTTCCTCATCACTTTTCTTTTTATCAGGTTTCTGATCCATGACGGCAACCACTTTCACACTAGGCCTTGAAATTCTTGGTGATCTTCTCAAAGAACGACTAATGCTATCCTCCTCTTCCTCAGCTATTACAAGATCTATACATTTTGGAAGGGATTTGACATTATTAGTGACCGTTTTAACCTTATGATCTTCACAATCTGAGAGAGAGTTAAGGTTCTTGCTTTTAAGAGTCCCAGATTTCTGAAGAGATTGAACATCTTCATCTTCCTTGTTTTTAAGAGCAGTCTCTTGAAAAACTTTGTCTTTAGACTCCTTTCTAGTTTTACGATTCTGTGCTTTGCGCAGGGATTTCACATCCTTAGTCTCTTCCTTTGAGTTAAGATTTTCTGCCACTAGAGACTCCTCTGGCTTTTTCTTCCTGTTAGCAATCCGGATTGTCAATTTAAGACCATCTTTTTGCCTTTCAGAGGTCATCTCTTTACTTTCAGTTTCACTGTTTTCATCCTCAGAAGGCAATTTATGTTTTGTTTTGTTCCTGGATACAGGTACTTTTTTCTCTGCCTTTAAAGTTACCACATCAGGTTTCCCTGTTTTTGTTGTAGCAGACTTACGTGGTACTTTTTCTGTGCTGGAGCCCTCTATTGGTTTGCTTTCAGAGATGTGTTTCGGTTCTGAATTCTCCTTTTCCAACCCTTCAGACACAGTGGTAGCAGGTGACAGAGTTAAGGATGTGGATTTTGATATGCTTGAGATTCTCTTTGATCTGCTTCTCAATCCTTTTCTGATCACAATTAATTTAGATGTTTCAGTACAAGTCGGGGGCTTCTCGGTTATATCCGCACAAGATGAAGGTTTCTCGAGCGGGTCACAACAAGAGACGGACTTCTCAGGCAGCTCATTACAACACACCGATTTCTTGACACAAGACATGTGTTTCTCGGGTGGATCAGAGCAAGACAGAGGTTTTTCGGGGGACACAGCGCAAGGCAGGGGCTTCTCGGGGTCCCCAGCGCAAGGCAGGGGCTTCTCGGGGTCCCCAGCGCAAGGCAGGGGCTTCTCGGGGTCCCCAGCGCAAGGCAGGGGCTTCTCGGGGTCCCCAGCGCAAGGCAGGGGCTTCTCGGGGTCCCCAGCGCAAGGCAGGGGCTTCTCGGGAGCCCCAGCGCAAGACAGGGGCTTCTCGGGAGCCCCAGCGCAAGACAGGGGCTTCTCGGGAGCCCCAGCGCAAGACAGGGGCTTCTCGGGAGCCACATTGCAAGGCAGTGGTTTCTCTTGTGGCTCAGCAATACAAGTTGAGGTAGTCTTTGGTTGCTTACTACACAATGAAGGCTCTCCGGATGGCTCATTGCTAGATGAGATTTTCTCCTGTGGCTCAAGAAGATGCAGATGTTTGTCTGGTGGCTCACTGCAATGCAAAGGTTTGTCAGCTGTCTCACTGTAAGACATGGATTTCTTAGGCGGCTTACAAGACAAGGGTGTAGCGGGGCGCTCACTACTGGAGGGTGCGATTTTTAAATGTACACTAGTTTCTAAACCATCCTTCACTTTGGTCATCAAGTCTTTCTGGAGCTGAGTTGCTGTCTCCTCATGTTTGTTACCTACAATGCAGCCTGCTGCCTTCTCACTATTAACTGTGTGGGACTTCTGTTTTTTTGCGGGAAGACATTCAGCATTTAGAGATGCTTTCGGAATACATTTCTCAGACACAAAAGAAACAATTCCTTTATCCACCAATGCCAAATTATTTTCTGTCTTGGCAGTTGCCACACTTTTGATTACTGAACTTACTTTATCTCCCACTATGCCATTTTCCTCCTTAGAAGGGCCACATAAACGTTCCTTTGCACAGCATAGGTTTACAATAACTGTTTTGGCTTTACCCAGAGGAACTATTTTGCCATTGCTCACCTCCCCATTAACCAGTGGCTTTCCATCATAACCCGACGTAGAGCACATAGGAGTTCGCTTTAAGCACTCATCCAATTTCCCTTCCTCTCGCAACATTTCTTTTGTGGGTGTAATAGATTTACACAAGGCTCCTCTACTTCGGCTATCAAAGTCTTCGGTCATTTTGATTTCTCTTTTTTTCAAAGGAATTTTAGCTTGTTGATCATTCTTAAGTTTTTCAGTATCCTCATTAGATTTTTCTATCACCTCTTGGGAACATCTTACAATTACAGAGATCTCTGGCCGTTCCACTTCATTAACTTTATCTGATCTTTTCTTTGTATCAGAATCTGTTGGTGCTTCTTTATTTTCTTTAATTTCAACTCTCACTGGCTTGACATTTTCCTTAAAAGACTCACTTTCTTCTTTGGTAAATTTAATAGTCTTACTTTCTATACAGTGGTCATTACTCAAGATTATGGGAGTGGTTGCTGGAGATCCAATAGCCTCAGTTGACTCTTTTTTTACAATGATACTTTTATCCTGCAGCAGGCAGGGAGGCGTTAGAGTTCTTGGCTCTTTTGATTGCTCTAGTGCCTTTTCTTCAATTATCTGCTCATCTATCTTCTCTTTCACAATGTGTTCACCCTTCTGTGTCACAATCTGCTCATCCAACTTTTCATTTTTTAGTGGATGAACCATCTCTGCTTTCACTAATTTTTCATCCACTTTCTCATCCAACTTGAGAGCAGGAAATGACTCTTCCTTTAGGACTTCCTCTTTCTTTTCCTCCTTTACTGGCAAATCTTCATCTTAAAAACAAAAAGAAAATTAAATTGACAAAATAATCAAGTTGATAACCATAAAATAAGCAAAACCTTCTGTTACACTGTATGCATCTATATAGTTGTATATGACAAGAAATACCCTGTAATAATCTTCCTGAGGCTTGTATCTTTTTAGAAATATATTCTATGTATAAACTGGTTGCCAGAAGTGGGTTCCATCTTGTGTTTTCTAACTCGAAAAGGGCATTGACATGGTTGTTCCTATAACACTAGCCCTGACCTACATGTATAAGTTACCCATGCTCCTTCACATGGCTACGTTCTCAGAATGTTTTTGTCCCGAGGAAACTTGAACAGGAGTAACCTTAAAAAAAAAAGACACTACCCCCTTTGCTCATTTAAAGGGAGGATGGGTGGGTGCATGCATGTGATTCTAAGCCAATTCAAGCCACAGAAAGATGATTACATGTTAAGTAACATGTGTAAATTTGCTTTGATTCACTTGCTATGCATAATTAGTAAGCAGTACCTGAAGCAGATGGGAGAACCATGGGTACAGTTACAAATAACTGCATTAACACTGCTTGTCCCACTGGCAAATCTGACATTGCACGAGTATCAACACAGTAGTGCTGTGTGAATGTGTGCACAGAACTCCAATTTGCTGCCTTACAGATTGCTTCGATTGGAACATTTGCCAGGAAAGCAAGTGTAGCCCCTTTACTACGTGTTTAATGTGTTTAGGATTGAAAGGAAGTGTTCTATTGGAAAGTGTGCAGCACTGTTGCATACACTTGATGCTCCCATTAGCAATGATTACTTTAGCAACTGAAACCTCTTCCTTTTCTGTTGCCATTGAAACCAATTAATCTTTTTTGTGATGTGTTGTTGAGGTAGTATGTGACTGCTCTTCACACCTTAAGTGTACGAAGCACTCTATCTTCCGTTTTGAGGGCTTGGGGAGAAAGCTGGAAGGTCTATGGACTTGTTTTCCATGACATTTAGATATGTACTTCAGTGAAAACCTGGGATGAGTTATTTACACCAGTACAGTTTTCTTTTTAATGGAGAAAATGTTCTAACATAAAATGCTTGTAATTTGTGTATTCATGTTTTGCGTGTTATTGAGATCAGAGAAGCCACCTTATGAGTAAGGTTCTTTATTGAAGCCTTATGCATAGGTCCAAAAGGAGGATCCATTAGTTTGCTAAACACTAGGCTAAGATTGCATCTGGTGGAGGATGTGCAATTGGCGGGCATTTACATTTAACCCCTTCCATAAAAGCATAGACAATTGGAATCTTCCATCTAGAAGCCATGTTGAGATGTATTATATGCTGATATAGTAGCTAAATGGACCTTTATTGAATAAAATAATAGGCCTTATTATAGTAGGGAAAGGAGGGAAGTTAATATGTTTGGTGTTAAAAAATATCAGTCCCATGAACTGTACTCTAACAAATGACAAACCTTTTCCATTTATTGAAATCATGTCTGGTGTTAGGTTTACGTTCCTCCTTTAATATCTTGATACACCTTGGTGGTAGATTGAGGTGTCCAAATTATATTACTTCAGGAGCCAAGGTGCTAAATTGGTTGCATCAGGTGTTCAATGTGTGATTTTGAGAGTGTCTGAGCAGGTCCACCGTGGCCATTAGTTTATATGGCTTACACAGTGACATATTTCGCAGGTGGGAGTACCATGGGTGACTCGCCCACACTGGGGCAATTGGTATCATTGTTGCATGTTCCTGATGCAACTTGCAGACCAGTTTGGGCAACAGAGGTGACTGGGATGGAGAGGATGGTGGGAGAAAGCATAAGCTAATATTTTAAAATGTTATTGATTAAATTTTGTTTTTGATGCTTTCGCATCCTTACAAAATTAAAAAATATTACACTTAATTTACATTTAAAAGAAAAGTATCTTTACCTACATTCACTATACATATTTTTAAAACGACAAACCAGATAATTACAAAATGTTTACATTTAGGCATATCCTACAAAAAAGAACATCCAAAATTGATTATTCAATAAAAATATGAAAATCATTTTTTTCATAAGAGCATTTCATAAAGCATAAATTCATAGAGCCAAACATGCGTAAATCAAGAAATTCTAGGTCGCTTCATCGCTGGATAAGGCTGCCTCGATAACTTTCACTAGACGTACGGTCGCTAGAATTATTGAGTTATTAGAGCCCCACATACATCGTGACCATATTAATTCCCTTCCAATAACTGAGGGAGTAGAAGTAAACGCATTGATATTTTTTAGCCTTTCGGTTTCAAATAAGGGACATATGAGAAAAAGATGTTTTAAGGTTTCACTTACTTCGTCCTTATTAGAGAATCTGCAGGTGGTATCAAAAAGATTGTTGGAGTTACAATTCCAATATTTAGTTCTCACTTTCGTGTGAAGTAAATCTAAGCGGAATCGCATATATGATGTCCTGGTTTCAATACTTGGATAAAGAATGAGATATTGTAAACGTGGCGATTGCTTTTGTCTAAATATTGCGTATTCCTTAAATGATCCATAAGAAGATATTTGAGAACAAGACTCAGCCCAGTCATTCCAAAACAAGCGTTTGTGAGCTGTTTTTAGTTTGAAATGTAAATCATCTAGCCGAAATATTAATTCCGGCTAAAATGGTAAGTATACGCTTATGGAAATTTGCAATCGAAGCCGGATGGGATTCTCTCAGCATGACAAAAAAATATTCGTATATCGAGTTTTGAGAGGAAAGCACATCTTTGCATAATTTTTCAATATACGCCAATTGTGCCGAGATGCCAAGGATTTTAATCCTAGTTCGTGGCGTAAGATTGCATTCGGAAGATAGGCAGGTAAACCGAGAGTAGTTTTCCATAATTTAGCTTGCAATTTGTTTAGGAAGGTGGAGAGATCTAGTAAACATAGATCTAATGCATATAGGAGAATTGCCTCCACCTTTTTAGAGTAGAATTCAAAGAGTGGAACTAAAGAAAACTTACAATATTTGCGAAAGATTGTTTTTTGCCAAAAGATAACAAATGTTATTTGCAAGAGTATAACCCAAGTAAGTAAACTTTGTGACGATTAGAATAAAGCTGGAATCCAATTGCCAGCAAAATTTGCATACCTTTCTCCTTGAAGATAGCACAAGGATATTTGATTTTGTGGAATTTATCGTCAAGTTGTTTGCTCTGCAAAAGTGATAAAAGGTTTCCAATTTGTTCTTAAGACCAGCTTGGGTGCTATCAAACAAGAGCACGTCATCAGCGTATGCTAACCACGAGAGTTGCAGCTCACCGAGACAGACAAAAAAGGATTTTTCCAATTCCCATATTCCTTCAAGATCTGATAAATATAGGTTAAAGAGGACTGCTGCAAGATCACAACCCTGCTTGACACCAATTGCCTTTGGAATGGAGTCGGTCAGGTGACCATTACTTGATATGCGTACTTTGAAGGACGTGTTATGATGTAGCAACGCAATAAGTGCTATTAAAGAGAGCGGAAATTTGAGTTCAGTCATATTAGCCCATAGTCTGCTACGAAGTCAAATGCGCCAGATAAGTCTAAGGAGGCAATGAAAATCGGTCCATAATGAGGACCGTGTGCTTTCGCATTTAAATGCGCCAGTATAGTGGCATTTAATTGTGTGCCCATGTTTTTACGGAAACCAGTTTGTACTTTGTTTAGGATACGATTTTCCGTAATGTGGGTTTCGACATCCTTCAGTAGGAGGAGTGCAAAGATTTTAGACGCCACATCCATCAGGGCAATAGGCCTAAAATTAAGAGGGTTATTTAACAGCCCTTTTTTGTGCAACGGAATAATGATGGAACTCACCCACGAGGGCGGAAGAGATTTTAGGGTGAAGATTGATTGAAAAATCCTCAACAATACAGTGGCCCAGAAAAACGGGTCATCCTTAATCACGCAAGGAGGCAGCCCATCTGGGCCGGCACATTTCAAGGTTTTTAATTTAGTAATAGCACAGAGTATATTCTCAACAGACCATGGGCATAGTGCCGGGATGTAAATGACTAACTAGTTGGAGAAAATCGTTCAGGTAAAAGCAATTTCTGTTGAAAGAAGTCGAACCAAGAATTGCCATCGATGGCTGATTCTAGGTGTGGTTTGGAGTTTTTATTAGTTGCCCTAAGTAATTTCTAAATGTCTCGAGTACTATGCTTACAAATCAGGCTTACCATGTTTTGGTTGCCTATTAGGTGAAACGAGGTACGGGCAGCTTTTATACTATTTTTATGTTTACGTACAAGTAATTTTTTAGCTGCCAAATAGTCAATGTGATCCCTAGCGCGGACATTTCGCCTAAGGGTTCTCAATTCTCTATTTCTCACTGCTTTTAGTTTGGCAAGTGTGTTTGCCAATTACAAATCCGAGGAGTTAGTGTTCGTTTGTAACTGCGCCGCTTCTGCTATGGCAGCTAGATGTCCTTAAATCATCTGTAGATTCCACTCAAGAATAGCCTGAGAAGGGTTGTCTTCAAAGGCGACATCAGGCCACCAATCCCGATTAACTAAAAATGTTAGTTGTCTGCAAGTCGAAATATTCTAACGAATTGACAATAATTGTCGCTCACTCTGTACTAAGGCAAGAGCCTGCATCTTATCAAACAATTTACTTTCAGCAAACAAGGTGCTCGAGAGTATGGCGTGATCGCCATAAGGGGGAAAATGGCAATTAGTAAGCGAAATAATACCAGAAAGATATTGGGAGGCAATTATGTAATCAATAGAAGAGCATGAATTTCCTCGACGCCAGGTTGAGCAGGCCTGAGGATGCTGTGGTTGTATCACCACAAGATCCCAGCTAGAGAGGAAATTAATCCATCTTACACCATTTGCGTAGGCAATTTTAAAGTGGTATGGCGATTCATTTGACAAGGGAAAATTTGAAGAGGCATGTAGGTATGCATCGAAGTCGCCACAGATCAAAATTTCAGAGGTGGGATGGTTAAAAAAAGTTTCCATTAGTGTTTCATTTAGAATGGAGATGGCTTCTTCGATGCCAAGGGCAGAGGGATTCCAATAAATGGATATCAAGACTACTCTTTTTGGACCAAAGATGTTGACATCAATGTCAATCATTAAGAGCAATTGATTCGACACGTTAGAATTGATTGTAAAGAAAAGGTCATTATTGAGTAAAATGGAAATCCCCCCTACAGGACGCCCAGACCAGGGCTGAGTCGCAACATTATGAACAGCGGTAAAACCATCCAGAAAAAATGTATTACAACTCATGGTTTCTTGCACAAAGAAAATTGCTGGAAGGTCTTTCCTGCTCCTATTTGAGAACCATGTTAAGAGATTATTGAATCCGCAACAGTTCCAGGACTGAATAATGAGCTCGTTACATTATGAAGGTATCTTATCATTGGAGTTCATAGATACTAATTGTGGTGATGCTTTTGCTGCAGGCAAGATCCCCAAAATACCATTCAAAGCAGTAGTTAGAGAGGCCAATTGTGTTAAGATTTTGTCATTCTCCGATGGAGCAGAACCAGGATTATTTGCAGTAGTACAATTTTTTGGGATAAGAGGAGGAGTAAACTCCAAAAATTGCACTGCCTTTTCAAAGGATGGGAATGCTTGTAATTCGAATCCCAGAAAAAGCAAGTCGGTTTTGTGTTCCCAAATAAGTTTCGCTATAATAGGCGATATTACTTTGCACAAATTGCGATTATTGTTAATCAGATGTAACTTTATCCACTCTATGTCTTGCGATACAAGGTTGCGCAGAGAGGGAATTTTATAGAGAGTGTTCATCAAAAATGAGCGGTTAATAGGAACCGCCCCGTTAATTTGCTGGTTACTGGACCATCCTATTAAAGTTTGCATTTCATCTGGGATGTCATTAAATGATCTTAAGTCGCGATTGATGATAATAAGGGGGGAAGAAGATTTAGATTCGGCACTGCATGATATACTCGGTGCTTGAACCGCCGCAACCTGGGAAAGGTTGTGCCTTGCGTCGGCTGCTTGTTCTGCAGTGTCTGCACTTGGACACAGATTCTTGAGACCTAGTCCCTAAGAGAGGCGCCTGAGATGTGTGTGTGTGGATGCTTGAAGTTCTAGCGGGGGAGGCACAGACAGAGGTTGATGGATCAATGCATGAGCAACCGTTAGACTAGGTCCCTTCAAGTCAAGTGCATCCGTATTGGGGGTACTGCTAGTACTACAGCACGATGTTTTTTTATTATCCACAAGAGGAAAAAAAGTGTTCAAGTTTGTCTGTGTTAATGCACTCGCGGGTATAGTGCCTGCACAACCAACAGTTGTGGCAACACTAATATGATCTTCTGATACATTCTCCTCAATAGGCTTAAGCACAAAAGCGCCTATGCCTTTCTTTGTTCTTTTTTGTGCTTTTTTAGATGATTTTAATTGAAGTGCCATTAAGCTCTCTTCATTCAATTGACGAACATTAAGTTGAAATTCTTCGTTACCAATTTGAGTGGCGTTCAACATCGCATCTACTTTGTCACTATTTTCGGCTGAGCATTGCAAGGAGGAAACTGCATTGCTAACCTTCGAAATGGAGGCATTGTTCATCTTAGATCTATTTCTCCATTTCAGTGCTCTCTGGTATGATTTTTTCATTCTGCGCGATGGATGATACCAATTTTTAGATGTATCAATTGATACTGCTGAGGTGGACTCCTCAAGCAGATTCGTAATCGCTGAAGTACTATCAGGGGGGGTGGGGGTACCGCAGGAGCGGAAACCGTAGCACTTCTCATTTTGAAGTAATTCTGCCGAAAACAACTGAGATTTAAATAAAATCTGTTCAATTTGTAGAATTCTCTCGTGTTGAAGTTTCGCAACTTCGACTGCGTCGAACTCTGGGGGATTTAGTGAGAACGGCTCCTGTAGGGTAGGTTTAGCCACTGCCTTCTCAAATGACGTTGGCATGCCATTTAACAAAACGGTAACTTCATCCGTTTGAGTACATTGCGATGACAAGGCCTGCATCGAGGGATTCGCGGGCAAGCTCCTCTTTACAAGCTCAGCCATCCGTTCTGGACAAGTTGTATGGAATTTGTGACACGCTTCCTGAGCTAACATGAAACCTTCGATTTTAGAGAGTTTAATGGAGTTTGTTAGAATTGAGTCCTTGATGTCTTTTAATAGTACATGAGTAAGTTCATGTCCCTTATCAAGTAAATTTAGGATACGAGTAAGGACAGGAAATGAGTGAAGTTCGTGTTCTAACAGATGTGAAGAATTTTCATTAGGTGGAATTGGTGACAATGGAGAATGAGTCGACGGCGGAGTAGTAATAGATGACTGTGCCAAGTATTTATTAGAAGAGTCATGAAGTAATGGATCATCTAATTGTAACTTCATTTGAAACTGGGAATCCTGGGTAGGCGAGCTGCCCGGTTTACTAGGTGCAAAAGAATCTCTTGAATAATTACTAAACTTTGTAAGAGAGTTGGATGGAGCTAAGGTGGCAAAAGGCATCGGATGAAAATGCACTTGTTCACGCAGTCCACAGGACGCTGTCACTGGGGTGGAAGGACCTAGTGAGAGGCTAATGCGTCTCTCTAAGGCAGCAATTACAGCCGGTGCTAGCAAGGAGTTATCCTCAATAGGAATAAGAGTATTGTCAATTACCTCCAAGCAGGTATCTGCCTTAATATGTGTGTCGTTAGCAATTTGTAATGTGAAAGGTGTATTATCTATTGCCTCCAAATTGTAAGCAGCTAATTCGGCATCAGTGTGATGATCAATGGGTGTTTGATAAGGCAACTGCTCTACAGATTTGAGTAAAGGATCTGCTTGTGTGGAGACAGATAAAAATGAATGCTGACCTATTGCAATAGCATGCGGACCTTCCATTTTAAGTTTTGGGAATGTCTTGATCCCAGAAGTTTTAACAGTATCTTTAAGTCGCTTACCATTCCTTAAAGTGAGTAAAGGGGAATCCATAGAGCAAGCTCGAGTAGTTACTATAGATCAAACAAAGTAACGTTTTCCCAAAAAGATGCCTATATATCGCCTTGAAAGAAAATCCTGTAAACAAGTGCTTATATATAGCTCTAGGGGAAGCGTGCTAAAAATCTACCACTCAGATGTTACCAAAAGCAACAAGTTTACCATGAAAATGCAAGACAGACACCACACACCACGAGCCGCGAACAGCAAACAGTCCTTTGCGGTACTTCGCGGTGTGCAGCGCGGGTGCGCTGATGGGGTGTATTTAAATGCACCCGGAAGGGCGTTACCCGAGGTGTAGGAGGCGTAACCAGTCCCCAGCACCTTGAAAGCAATGCACAAAAATACAGATATTAAAGATTATGCCTATAACAGTCACGATCCATAGTTCAATATGTGTAGTTCAAAGTCCATGTGCCTCAAGAGGAGAGGAGGAGGCACGCTGAAATGCACCCGTTTCCTGTAATGACGCAGGTCAGGCACAGAGTGGTGTTGCAAAAAAGGACTTCCTCCACGATCGACACGGCAACTCAAATGAAGGGAGCGCCAGATTTCAGCCACAGCGGACTGCTTGAGAAGTAGTCGGCAGCACAGCAAACAGTCCTTTGCGGTAAGCTAATATCCTTGGCCGTCCATTGATAGTACATTTCCCTAGGGACCATTTCTGTGAATACCTGGAGGCGAAGTTATGGCATTTCACGTTTTCTGCAATTGCGTAGAAATCCATGTATGGTTGCCCCCACTGTAAAAAGACCCAAGTATGCTGGTGCACAATTCCCACTTATATTCTTGTACTCTTTGTCTGCTAAAACGGCCTGCCAGCAAGTTGTGTTCCCCTGAAATATGCGCTTGCAAGTGAATCTATTTTGAGACACCACTTTCAAAGCCTCTGTTTGAGCATGGGTAACTCCAGTGAGCGTGTTCCCTTTGGTTTCATTTTTTATGTAAAACATGGCAGTAGTGCTGTCTGTATAGATGAGAACCCTTGTTTTTCATGTTTGCCTGAAAAGAGTTTAGTGCAATTCCTATAGCTGGATGCTGTAGGATGTTTATCGGGCTCCTTGCACGCAGATAATTGTGTGGCATAAAAAGGCACATCACATTTTGCTGCATGTGATTGTATTTATTACTGCATTTTTACAGAATATTTTCTATTGATTGTAGAGTGTATGATTGGCACAATGCAAAAAGGAGGCAGTGTCCAAGGCTACAATAGATCCAGGTGGTCATTATTTGCATCCTTTGTATTAATTTAACAGAAGAGTCACAGATGTCCCTGCCTTCACACAAGTGTGTTTTGCTCTACTTCTTTTGATTTAACATGTGTGCCTGTTTAACATTATTAATGCTAATGATCATTATCAGTTGTAATGATACAAATATTCCTCATCTATCCTCTCCAATGCCTGAATCACCCACACACCTCACTCACCAACACCGTCAGTCATGTGCTTAGTCATGTGCACACTTGCATGCTCTGTCCTGCTGCCAAGGTACAAACCAATCCACAAAGTCTGCCACACTCCAAACCATGCTCCCAACTCATACCAGACACTCCAATTCCTCCTGCATTTTCTCTAGTCCTCCATTCATTGCTCTTTCTGCATCTTGTATCCCTTCTCCCATTCCATCGTACTCTTCCCCCATCCTTTCTCCCTATCTGCACCTCACTGTCTCTTTCCGACAACAGCTCCCTCTCTGCCCTCTTAACCACTACTCCCCCTGTAGCCCATGATCCCTCTGGTTTCTGGAAACCCCCGATTTCTAGCCCACAGACTCCCCTCTGGATCACTGCTTCCTTTCTGCTCTCTTGCCCACAGTTCCCCCACCTCTGGCCCACTGTTCTCCCTCTGCTTTCTTGCCCATCACTCCCCATTTTACCCCATCACCACCCCTCTGCTTTCCCCATCAAATTCTCTTTGGGCACAGCCTAAAATAATTGAGTATCTAAAAAAAGACCAGAGGATGTGCTGTTTTTAGATAACTTATTTTTGGAAATGATCCAGTCTTATAAGAGGAATGCCGTCAGGAAATCTAACCAGGAGGCCAAAGAAACTACCAGTCACTCGTAGTATTGCCCAGACCCATTCCAGGATAGAAACAAACCCCAAAACCAACCACCCTGGGCCGTTTACTCCAGCAGTGGGGCTAACAAGCAGTTCCATAATATATTAAGGATAAAGGGGAGGTCTGCAATCGTCTTTTTAGAATTTGGAACTTGGTGCGCACCGTTGCAGCAAAACTTTTATCCCAGGAAGAACTCTGGAAACCCTGATTGCGGACCTTGCCGCCAGGCCACGCCCACCCTGGAAGTGTGTGATATAAAAATGCACGCAGGAACATTTCAGGTGCTAATTGCTGGATGCGGATGCAGAGCTCAGATAATACGCTGCTTTTCAAATTTTTTGTCGTGCCTGGAAACCCTGATTGCGGACCTTGCCGCCAGGCCACGCCCACCCCGGAAGTGTGGGATATAAAAACACACGCAGGAACCCTTGTGGCGTAATGCCCGCAGTGGAGACAAGGGTGCAGTGCTGTTAGGCTGTTGGGTGTGTCGGGGCGTCCTGAAATCTTCTAGTTGTGAATGGTGAAACTCTATGCAAGCGGATTGGCCAAGACGTAAGCAAACCATCTGTTTTTTGCATAAAGGCCACCCTGGTTGGGGGGCGGGGGGAGAGTCGAACAAGGCCGCTCCTTAAGCTGTCGGGCGTTCCCAAATCAGGTGGATATTTGTAATTGCTTCTTTGGACATTACCTGTGGCATTTTAAATTATTTAATTATCTCAGTTTTATGAAATTAATGTATTTAATTACAGGTCACATTTAATATTGGTACGAGTGTGACCCATGAAATAGAGACTTTGCTGACTTTTTTGATAGTAACGTTTTTTTATTAGTTTTAATTTTTAAAATTAGTGCCCCTCTTTTTATAGATAGCTCCTTTTAAGGTGATACTACTAGAAGACCCCTGACTATATTTTCTCTCATGTTTGGGGCTACGAAGATTTCTTCTCCCCTATTATTTTTAGATAATGGTGTGTTATTATGAATGCACATTTTTGTTGGTCATACGCATTTCTTGCACATTCACTCTTGCTCTTTCACTTTAGTCCACCTTTGTTAGGTGGGCAGCCACTGTTGGTTTTAGTAACAGTATCTTTTTGGAATCCTTAATCCTTGTAGGCTGCGAGGAGGTTCCTCTCCTCAGGGGTTTATAAGATTCCTGTATCCTCCTCCCTTATTTCAAAGCGGCTGGTTTATCCTCCCTTTCCTAGTACCATGGGTCCGAGTCCATGCTCACACCACCTCAGGTCAAAGAAGGGGAAAAAAAAAAATACCCACACCAATTTTAAAATTGGGAACCCTGAAGCTGGGTAAAGGAAAAAACCCAAAGAAAGGAGGGAATAAAGAGCAAACTAGAGTGATCAAAGGTGTATTAGAGCAACCTAAAATGCTTCGTTTTTTAACCATTAAGGAAAAAGTGAACGTATCTGAAATAGTACAATTCTAACCTTCCCCTTCCAATAGTTCGATGATTGACAATTCTCTGCTGAAATTAGTACACAATTTCAGGCGGCAATCTAAGGGAACGGCCATAGATTTGGATATTTCTGCAGTAGATGAAACAGATATGAATAATGTTATTGGAGTAAATCTGTCCGCTGCTCCAGATTTGGATAAATTTTCACAAATAGAAGTCGAACCCAATGAGGGCGATGTGTCTTGGAATTCAACTGGAAACTCCTTTGAAAACACCCCTAACAGAGTAGGGAGTGTTTTAAGTGAAAACTCACTAAAGGTTGGAGAGAAATGTGATGCTCTGACTACCATGATGGATGTCCTTCTGACCATTTGCACTAAGCTGTTAAAGGAACAGAGTGACACCAAATCATTGGTACAACAGACTATTGACAACACCAGATCCCTCGGGATTATGGTAGAGGAATATTGGGGAAATTAACTGCATAGGGAAAAGAATTACTCCAATGAGGCAAAAGTCGCTTTAGGAGATCTGAGCGAATTTGTTTCTGCCGCCGAAAAAGAAAATAAGAAAGATGACCCTCAGTTAAAAATACACCTTAGTGAGTCACCAATCTCTAAGGGAAATTTGGCTGAAGTAATACATTCAAGTGATGGCGTTGATGAAATAACTGTATCCCAGGGTTTAGAGAGACGTTCTACACGTGAAAGAAAAGATAAGAGACCTACTCTTAATAGGGTGGCAATGGCCAAGGTTAAAGCCAACAAGAACGTTAAAAAGAACACCTTGGCTCTTGCCACTACAGCCCCTTTAGACTCTGAATGTGTAGAAGTGGTGAACCACTATGAAATCATTGAATGCCAGCGGAAGTTGGATGAAGGTAAAAAAGTGAAAGAAAGATAATTGGCTAAAGGGAAATTAACATTTGACAGATGAGAAAGAACCAGAGGACGTAACAACAATGCCATGTCTCTTACTTAAAAGGAGAGGGAGCTATATATTAAGGAGATGAAACAACTGGCTATGTATAGCAATTCTAAAGTTAGAATGAGTAATTCTGTCGGAAATAAAGAAGAATCCCAATTTTAAGTGGGGAAAAGTATTAAGATCATTGAAAAATCCACCATTGATGAAAGCCCTTTCTTAAATCCGGCTTGGATCTTGAACAAATTGTCACATATCCCACAGTTACAAAATATTAACAGGGGATATTGATTCCATCATTTTGCCCGAAATTGGAAGTAGGGAAAATTGGGTAATTGTACAATTCAGATCTGCGGTTTTTGTTGACCTCATATGGGAGTATTCTAATGGAGTATGGGGTAACAATTATGAAATTGTGATATGCCACTCCTCAATTTATCAAGATCTGAATGATAAAAATATGGATTTGGGGGTGGTTTCTCCCATTAACATTGAATCAGGAAGTAAGTTAAGGGAAGCAAGATCTTTGGAGGGAAACTTACCTACCTCAAACTGAGATGAGGCAAGTAATAAAGAATGTACCCTACTCTCTTGGAATAGTAGGGGTTTTAATTCCCAACTCCATACCAATGGCATCAAACGACTGTTGGACAGCGATATATTTGCCCTCCAAGAAACCTGGGTCACTGGGGGAATGCTACTGGATGGATATAATATATGGGATAAAGTAGCCAGTAAAGGTGAAAAGGGTCGACCGATTGGAGGCTTATGCATTGGGGTGAAAAACCACATTTCTTATAGACCATATGAGAAATGTGGGAATTCTCCTTATGTTGTGTGTGCAGTTATTGATAGGGGAAACCTATCAGGTAAACTCCTTCTCATTAACATTTACTCCCATCCGGGAGAGGGGGGGATAAGATTTGGGAGATTCTAAAACAGCCCCTTTGAAGGTTGGATATTGGAATCCCTTGACTCCGAAATTTGTATAGTAGGGGATTTTAATGCCTATTGCGATATTGCCAAAAGGGAAATGGATAGGTGTATAATATTGTGGGATGAAACTCTCATTATTGTACCAATGGAAACACAGGATTAGTGCCTGGTGGGGGGGGGGGGGAGAATATCCCCAAACCTTACAGGGAATTCGATGGATGAATTTGTTGTCTTGCTGGGGGCTAAATTATTTGGAACCTAATATAGGGTCAGGTATTAGGGAAACCTGGACAAATGGGAAGGTTGGGTACAGGCTTGACTATATGTTTGTGAACAAAAACCTAAGTCACTCTTATCTCGTTCGAACATGTGGTCAACCCTTTGAGTGACCATACACCCCTTAGGGGTACATTTACTAATGGTCCAAAATTACAGAGCTGGGAAGTAGGAAAGGTGATGAATATACAACTCTCAGCAGGTGGAAACAGGATCACTTGGTCTGATAAAAACCTAGCCTCATTCAATGGTTTGTTTGATCATCTCACCATTAATTGCAAGGACACTGCCCTTAAAACAGCCTTAATATGATCACAAATCTGTTGGGCTTAATACGGAGAACGAATAGTAATTTCATTTTGAAAAACAAAAATGGTAAAAATCATACTCACAAATTTCATCAATTGATACAGGATAGGAAAAAAGAAATGAAGCGCGATATTCGGTAACTTAAGGAGTTATGTGTCTTAGATGATGAGGAGAAGAGATTTAGCAACATTAAGACACTACAAAAATTGGCTAAAGGATTATAAATATATCAATAATGCAAATTGGAGGTGCATATATAAGCTATGCAAAACCCACGATTCAAAAGAATTCTGGCACCGATATCGCCAATTTTTGATGGACGACGATAATAGGGATAATAATGACGTGGGACAGGAGGTTTGAAAGCATTATATTACTGATCTCTTCAAGAAAAGTCACATCTCCGCTATTTCTACCTGTAAAAATGAATATGGTTCTTACAAGTTCCCCTTTGGTATTTTGGATATCCTTAAAGTTATTTCAAAAATGTAATCTTCACGAGCCCCTGGCCCGGACGGACTGGCTAATATTGTTATCACACAAAATCCTAAAAAATGCCCAGTGCTTTTGCTTCATCCATTTACTGGTATATGGGAAACAGGTATTATACCAGATAGTTGGAGGAAAGCTATCATTATTCCCATTTTTAAAAAAGGGGATAGAAAGTTGCCTGATAACTACAGATTACTACTAGCAATGGCTGACAGCAGCTGTAAGATTTTGTGTTCCCTGTTAGAAGACAGCTTGAACAACTGGATAAAGGAGAAGGGTCTCCTTTCTGCCCAACAAACAGGTTTCAGAAGAGGATACAGCACCCTGGATAATCTGACTATGTTGAAACACATTATAGCTGGCTCTAAGGATAAAGGGGAAAATTATGTGTGTGCTTCATAGACTATTTGAAAGTTTTTGACTGTCAACAGGGGATTGTGGGAAAAATTGAGGGGGGGATAAAGACCTGTCCAAAAATCCTTCATTTTCTGGAAGAAATGTATAGGGAAACCACGGTGTCTGTCTAGGTAAAGGAGGAATGTTATCACCCGAGATCAGCACTAATACTGGTCTTAAGCAGGGATGTGTTACATCACCAATATTGTATAATCTGTACGTTTCAGATATGTGGAAGAGTTTTACTGTTATAAATAACTTCTCACCCATTGTGGGGGGAAAAGCAATATGTGGACTTATGTACGCAGACGATACCATCCTTATTGATCCGGTAGGGTTGCAAAGTATGTTGAATGGCTTGTATTCCTATTCCGAGGCAAATAACCTTAATATAAATATAAATAAGACCAAGATTATGGGATTTGGAGCAACAAAGCAAGTGAAGAAAAAACTTACCTTTAGACGACACATTAATTCTATTAAATTGGAAGTTGTCGATGCTTACCCATACCTGGGGATGCAAATGTTTAGTAACTCCAGCATAAATTTCTTCCAAGAGGTGGTAGATATAAAAATACTAAAGAAGTGGAATGTCATACAGAAATATATGGCTAGTAAAGGGGGTCACTCTATTGAAGGCTTTCTAGAGGTATATAAGAGCTGCATTATACCCAGTATTATGTACGCCCTGGAAACAGTGTAGAGCAAATATCTTAGTAAATTAGATCAACTTGAAGGGAAGCCCTGGAGCCCTGTCCTAGGATTACCTAATGCTGTGCCAATACAAGCAATAAGATGTGAGCTGGGGTTCATCTCCTTCTTGACTCTGTGGAAAATAGGATGCTGTAAACTTTACTTCAGAATAATATTGGGGTAAGGGGAGGAAGGAAATCTGCTTAATCTAAAAGGAAAAAATAAAAGTGAAGGCAGGTTCAACAATACTTATATTTTAAGTTTACAAAATACAGTACTACCCTTCCTTGAAGTTCTAGGATACAAGGATCCTATGGTGAAAGACAACGTTGTTTGTATTTTGAAATGTCTTAAAGAAAAAGTATGCATCTGGGATTTGTGTGAAAATCAATCATACCGCTACACTAAGTCACGTTACGCTGCCTACACTCTTCAAGGTCTTAAACCTGCCACCCCGAGAGAATATTTGTTACAAAAAAGGAACAGGGCTCTATGAAGATTTATTTTGCAACTACGCCTGAATACCCTCCCTTGTAATGAATTAACCGGGGCATAGACAAATACCCCCCCCCCCCCCAGCAGAAAGACTGTGTAGGCACTGTAAAATAGAGGTGGAGACTGTAAAACACATTCTTACCATGTGTACTAAATTAAAGGAATGGTATTATAAAGGGTATGTAAATATAGTTGGGGGATCCTCAAATGATTGAATCAGACCAATTTTTGTCAATTTATGACGGGGAGATAAAGGTTTTTATTGGGGCAGCCTTTTATATTTGGAAAAGAGCTATCTGTTAGTGAATTATATGTAACTGTTTTCTTACAATGTGTTTTTTCCTTTATTTCGTGATTTCTTTTTAACTTGGAAAAAAAATGATTGTAATATGTTTGTATAATGGTTCTAGGATTGAAATGTAATTGCTTCTTTTTGATGATTTTTCTGTAGTCTATAAGGTTTTTATTAACTAAATTGCACTTTAAACTGTATCTATATGTATCTATATGTATCTATATGTATATGTATCTATATGTATCTATATGTATATGTATCTATATGTATCTATATGTATCTATATATATATATATATATATATATATATATATGTATCTATATATATATATATATATATATATATATATATATATATATGATACATTACTCACCGTAAACGTATTTCTGATGCTTGTATCTGCTTAGATTCACATGCTGTGCATAGGCCGACATCTAGTGGAAGCTGCAGAGTATTACAGTTTGTTTTTCGAAACTCGAAAAATGGGCGTCTACACATGGCGTGCCATTATTACTATCCCTAGTGTGACGTCCACTGTACCAAAGATCCCTCACGCGTCTAGGATCCTCAGATTGTATTTTTTCTGACACGAGGTAGCATGAGGAGTAGCGTGACTACAGATAATCCAAGCAGATAGAAAGGTAAGACTACAAGCAACCATGCGCCTTCTCTCAGAGAGGAGGAAGGGTGGGTCGCATGTGAATCTAAGCAGATACAAGCATCAGAAATACGATTGCGGTGAGTAATGTATCCCTTCTGAGGCTTGTGGAATCTGCTTAGATCACATGCTGTGCGTAGATTAGCGAGCAGTACCTGAAGGAGGTGGGATGTGACGAGGGTCATGAGCAAATAAATGTCTTAGAACCGCTTGTCCCACTTGTGTATCTGCCTTGGAATGGGTGTCAATGCAGTAATGCTGAGTAAAAGTGTGAATAGAGCTCCAAATAGCTGCTTTGCAAATGGTGTCAAGGGGTACAGTTGCAATGAAAGCCAGAATGGCCCCAATGCCTCTAGTAGAGTGGGCTCTTGGCGTGAAAGGCAGAGTTCTTTCAGAGAGTGAGTAACACAGCTGGATACAGTTAATAATCCACTTCGAGATGGCACCTTTAGAGACGCGATCCCCCTCTCTGCCTGTAGCTACGGAGACAAACAGTTGATCTGTTTTTCTTGGCGGTCTGGTTTTATTTACATAGTAGAGGACCGCCCTACACACATCTAGGGTGTGTAGTTTCACCTCAGCCGAGCTTTAAGGGTCCTGGAAGAAAGCCGGAAGCTCGATCGACTGGTTTACATGGAATTTTGATATAAACTTAGGTGAGAACCTAGGGTGTGTGCGTAAAACCAGTTTGTCTTTATGGACAGTAAAGAAGGGATCCTGCACTGACAGAGCCTGAATTTCACTGACCCTTCTTATAGAAGTAATAGCTACTAAGAAGGCCATTTTATAAGTCAGGTGTTTGAGACTGCTTTTATGCATGGGCTCGAAAGGGGGTCCCATGAGGTTGGCTAGCACCACATTCAGGTCCCACCCTGGTGGTGGGTTTGAAATAGGAGGGTGAAGTCTCTTTACTCCTTCCATGAAGGCTTTAACTACTGGTACGTTCCACCACGAGACCTTGCTATGGGAAGTGATGTATGCCGACAGGGCTGCCAGGTGTACTTTCAGTGAGTTAAAAACCAATCCTGCATCTGGCAGGTGGAGCATGTATGTAACAATAGTGGAAGGAGTGCAATCAACAGGGTTGATCGGTCTACTCTGGCACCAGATAACGAACATCTTCCACTTGTCAAAGTAACAGTGCCTTGTGTTTGGTTTCCTAGATTCCTTTAGGATGTCCATACAACTCTGTGGTAAATTAAGATGTCCAAACTCTATGACCTCAGGAGCCATGCTGCCAGGTTCATTGAGTTGGGTTGCTGGTGCACTGTTTGAGCTTGGTGCTGGGACAGTAGGTTGTACCAGGCTGGAAGTTTGATGGGCTCGCACACCGCCATATTGCGTAGGTGTGGGAACCACGGTTGGCTTGCCCACATGGGAGCAACTAGGACGAGCGTCATCGATTCTCTGTTCATCTTGTTCACCACTTTCCTGATGAGGAGTTGGTGGAAAAGCGTACGCAAACATCCCTGACCAGTTCATCCACAGGGCGTTCCCCTGGGAGTCTGGTTGGGGGAACCTGGATGCAAATCCTGGGCATTGTCTGTTTTCGCTTGTGGCGAATAAGTCTATAGTGGGGAAACCCCACTGAGAGAAGATATCTTCTACGACCTCTCTGTGTAGAACCCATTCGTGTTCCTCTGGGAGGGAGTGTCTGCTCAGAGCATCTGCTAGGGAATTGAGCTCCCCTGGAACATGTTGTGATGACAGGAAGATGTTCCGTCTGAGTGCCCATATCCAGATTTTCTGGGCAAGCTTGGACAGATTTGGCGAGCGAGTCCCTCCTTGCTTGTTCAGGTAGAACATGGCTGTTGTGCTGTCCGTCCGGATTTGCACTGACAGGTTTAGTAGATGGGGCTCGAACGCTTGAAGCGCTCTGAATACTGCCAGAAGCTCTAGCAGGTTGATGTGGTTCTTGGCCACTGAGGGAGACCAGAGACCCTGAGCTGTGTGGTGGAGATGGTGAGCTCCCCACCCCGTCAGACATGCATCAGTAGTGACTACTGCCTGTACTTCGGGATCGTAAAAGGGTTTTCCCTGTGCAAGATTCTCTCTTGTCCACCAGTGAAGGCTTTGTACTAGAGTTGGCGAAACGAACACTAGATCGTCCCACTAACCACTTGCCTGAGACCACTGTTTCGCCAACCATTCCTGCATGGGACGCAGGCGCAAGTGGTGGACCAGGGAAATACATGACGCCATCATGCCCAGCAAACGCATTGCTTTGCGTACCGTTATTTGGTGACCGGACTGATATTGCGGAATTTGCAGTAGTATATTTCAAATTCTTTCCTCTGAAGGAAATGCCAACCCCTCTTGAGTATCTAGGATTGCTCCTAGGAACTGTTTGGAGGTGCTTGGCACCAGGCTTGACTTTCTCGTTGATTGAGAAGCCTAATTCGTGGAGGAGGTTGATAGTCTTTTGAATGTTTGTCCTGCAAATTACTGGGGTTTCCCCCGTTATGAGCCAGTCGTCCAGATAAGGGTACACCGGGATTGCCTCCCTGCGTAGGTGTGCAGCCGCCACCATCAGTACCTTGGTGAATACCCTTGGTGCCGAAGCTATCCCGAAGGGCAGTACCTTGAACTGGTAGTGCCGACTGTCCACCTTGAAGCGCAAGTACCTTCTGTGCGCTGGGAACATGGAAATATGAAAATAGGCATCTTTCATATCCAAGGTTGCCATGTAATCCCTTTTTTTAGGAGGGGGATTGCCTCTTGTAGCGCAGTCATTCGAAACTTTTGGGGCTTGACATACTTGTTGGCAGGCCGTAAGTCCAATACTGGGCGCATTGTCAAATCTTTTTTTCGCACAAGGAAGTAAGTTGAATAAATACCCTTGTTTACCCTGGTGTCCCGGGACGAGTTCTAGCGCGTCCTTTGCTAGCAGATTGGCGATCTCCTCGAGGAGAATCTTCTGATGTTCTAAAGAGTGTACTCTTTGTCGTGGAGGATGGTTCCGGGGACGCTGCAGTAGTGCTATACAGTACCCTGCGGATACTGTTGACAGCACCCATCTGTCTGATGTGATCCCTTCCCAAACCTGGGTGAAGTTGGAAATGCGTCCCCCTACTGAGGTTGCGTGAGAAGGGACCCTGAACTGAGCGTCACTGCTTTGGTGGAGGCGTGCCGCCTCCTTTACTGGGGCTGCCTCTGCCTTTACCACGTCCTCTCCTATTACCCCTGCCGTAACCCTCGGTAGACTGTTGGCTGTTGTTGTTCCACTGTGTACCCTGCCCCTGGGAATAGTTTGATCCTCTTTGGGAATTTTGGCCGCGTGGGCGATGAAAATTACTATTCCCTCTCTGGTTAGGGGTTTTATTGGTTAACTGGCCAAGGCACTTGAGTGTCTCGTATTCGTCCTTGGCATTCTTCAGCGCGTCCTCAACCGCCTTACCAAACAGATCGGCTTCCACCGGTTTGTCCAACAATGATGCCTGGGTTTCTGCCTTAAAACCATACTGCCGTAACCACCCATGTCTCTTGATAACAGTACCTTCTGCTATCAATCTAACGGCATTGTCCGTGGCGTCAAAAGTTGCTTTTAAAATGCAACCAGACACGGCTCTACCCTCTGCGGAAATTCGTGCTAACTGGCCCTATAAGGGTTCTGGTGCAGAGGCTATGAGTGCCGCGACTTCTTCCCACTGATGGCAGTTGTAGCTGGCCAACAGGGTGGTGGAGTTTGCAATCCTTGCCTGATAGGCGGGCGTTGAGGCTACTTTCCTGCCAAAACCATATAATTTTTTGCTCTCCTTGTCTGGGGGAGCTTCGGACGATGACAAGGGTGTTCCAGTCCTCTTACGAGTGTTAGTGACCACTAGGGAGTCTGGCTTCAGATGTCCTCTTATATAGAGAGGGTCAGACTGGTCTGCCCTGAAAAGGTTTTCAACTCTGGGATTGACTGCTCTGGTGAGGTTCGGGATCACCAGGGACGGGTCTATTCTTCGCTGAATAGACTTAAGGATAGGGATGGTCTGGGCAACAAGCCTCCTTTCTCCCACTAACTCCTCGGCGAAGTCCCTCTCTTCCTGGACACTGAGTGTCAATATGGAAATGTTCTGCTGCTCGTACGAGAACCTTGTTCAGGCGGGGTTGGTTATCGACAGGGGAGTCGGTAACCGGGGCTTCCTTCTCTACAGGGGAATCTACTCTGTAGGTTTCATGGTCTTCCTCTTCCTCTTCTTGGTCCTCATCGTCCCCATAGTAGCCCGTCCTGGTTTGCTCTTCTACCATGCCAAAATCTTGGTCCTCACCAAAGGAAGTCTCTCTTTGATACAGTGAGTATGGCCGTGATTATGGTTGTACCTCGAAGGGGTCTGTAGACCTCATTGGCGTCTCAAACCGGGGCTTCTTACTCGGGGGGATAGGATCATTAGAGCCGGAGGGTGTAGCCCCTTGTGGATTATATGAAAGGAAATGGTCAGGATTTTTATCGTAAAAGTCTGCCAAAGACGACATCCTTGACATGACCCTATCTATGTCATCACTCGACCATTTTTTGGAACTGGGAATGACTCTCTCAGAAAGTGTAGGAGATTTATCTTGAGTAGATTTGCTGGTTTTAGAAATATCAGCAGACCTGGTCTTGTCTGTCTGCTTAGGAGGAGTGGAGTGTTTTACAGGTGTGGAAGAGTGCAGAGGCTGCTTCTTCTGCTGTTTTCCCACCTCCCCGTAAGTGGAAAAGTGTTTTCCCTGTCCCTTTATGGCTCCGGAGGTTTTCGACGCCTGCCGTTGAGGATCGGGGGTAGAGTCCCTGTCCTTCGAACGTGGGGCCGCGCTGATCTTGTCTGCGGGCTCCGACTCCTGGAGAGCGGCCTGGGGGTGGAAGTCGTCTTCGTCCTCCGACAATCGAACTTCTGTTAGCCTAGGGAGCGAGGCACTCTTGGCAAGAGTGGATGATTGCCTGGAGTCATGCAGCAATCTCGACCAAGAACGCCCAGAGGACACAGATTCGGACCGTTCTGTTTGTGCCTCTCTTTCCGAGTACTCGACGTCCTCTAGTCTCGGTTGGTCTTCGTGTGTTTTGTGTGAGTGGTGTGTGAAGCGCTTGTGTCGCCGGGGGTCTTCCCCATAGCCGCCCTGATAGACCACCTTCCGAGGTCGGGGACCTACGCTCGGCTGTCTTTCGACGCCGTAATGCCCTCGCCGTCCGAAAGTACGGCGTCGCTACCATCGCTGAAGGCGCCTCCGCTGCCATGGCCGCCTGCCTGGCGTGGTGGGCCCAACGCTTCGTCGAACGGTCCTTAAGTGTCTTAGGTTTACTACACGCTCTGCAGTTCGCTTCGGGGTGGTCCCTCGGCAAGCAGAGATTGCACGTGGCGTGCCTGTCGACCCAAGGGTATTTGCGATTGCACTTGGGGCAGAATTGAAAAGGGGTACCCTCCATACGCACACCTTGAGGCAGCAGGCTGTTAAGTGTAGGAAATGTATAAGGTGTACCTATATACCAAGAGTGTAGAGTATGTCCACCCCCCACTCTCCCTACTTGCAGGGCCGAGGCCAGAGCCTTCCGAGGCCCAAATCCGTCGTGCAGCAGCCGACGGTCAAATTCTTCTCTAGCCGGCGTCGAGTGTCGAAGTTCGACGTTAGGATGGGGAAAGGATGTAAATTAATCGATATTTTAGCAAAAGTATGGCTAAGGCCAGGGGACTCCGCAAAATGCTTCCGACCAGTATCCTAGACGCGGGAGGGATCTTGGGTACAGTGGACGTCACACTAAGGATAGTATTACTGGCACGCCCTGCGTCGACGCCCATTTTCGAGTTTCGAAAAACAAACCGTAATACTCCGCAGCTTCCACTAGATGTCGGCCTATGCACAGCATGTGATCTAAGCAGATTCCACAAGCCTCAGAAATATATATATACATATACATACATACACCTCTATCACCAAGGTTTGCCCAAGGTTTTAAATATTTACAGTCCCAAGAAAGCAAATTAGATAGGAGAGCAAGGGTGACTTGGAAAAAGGGGTGTATGATTGGGACAGAGTTGGGGACAGGGAACAGGGACGGCTCCAGACCTTGAATAAGCAGCCTACCAGGGAGTATGCCAGAGCTGATAATACAACAGAGCAGGCTGAGGGAAGGAGGGCGCCAAATTCCCTGGCTCTCCAGAGTGTCTTGTTTTCAACTTTTGTTACCAATGTCAATCATGCCATAACTTCCAGCATCGTTTCTGGTCAGTGTTCCCTTTGGCCCTTTACAGGTACGTAAAAGATCCAGAATCCAACACACTAGCAAACAACAAACAGATGGAAAAGATGCTGAACAAGAAGTTCCTGTTCTAGCCTACCAAGGCAGATGGAGGGCTAGACGCACGGCGAATGCCAACCAGCCCAACTGCCAAGACTGCACAAAGAGCCATGAACAGAAAGTGGTGAGGCCAAGGAGGTGTGAGTATTGAGACCGTATGCCATGTTAACTCGGCCTGAGGGAAAAGCCTAGGACTAGATTGGCCCAAACCAGGGAACCAATGCAAAGGTGAGGAACCAGAGTCACAGGTAAAAAAGGCCTGCACTCAAGACTGAGTGAAAGATGTTCGGGTGTTAGGTTAAACATACTTGTAGAGCGCACATACACCAACAGCATCTTGGCGCAACGATACAACAGGAAAACCAAGAGAAAAAATAGGAACAGATAACTAGAAAAGATAGGTCTTCAGTGAACGTCAAAACGGTAGATTGTTTTTTGTTGGCCCTAAGTGGGAATGGTATGCCATTCCATAATGTAGCTGCTGCTATAGAAAATGATTGACACTCCAGGCAACACAAAACCGAGGGACTGAAATCAAGCACGCCTCCCGGAAGCGTAACAAGCGCACCAGAAGATAAGGAGGGAACTTCTCCTGCTGATATTTTGCGCCCTGGCCCTAGAAAAACCGGTGCACTATGCAGTGACCTAAACATAATACGTTTTGAGACAGCCAGCTAATTGTAGGATACGAGAAGTAAAGGAAGAGCGTAAGAACCGGGCCCCCATCAGACAGGAAGGAGGAAAACCAAGAGAGGACATGCAAGTTTGGCAGAGCGTAGGTGAGATGGGCAAACCATAAGGGATACCAGCCGCTACACGCACCGCCAAATTTGGAAGAAGTTGAAGGCGGCGAGTAAGATGGAGGCTGAGAGAGAAACAAAGAGTTCCAGTAATCAATGCGACTAAGGATAAGAGCTGCGTAGATGGGAAGGTAGAAAAGGAAGAAACTTTCGAAGAACTTTGAGATGGAAATGGCCAGTCTGGGAGATGGAACTAACCTCTGCCTCCGTGGACAGGGAGGCAGAGATTTTAAAGCCAAGACTTTTGACTACCGACACAAGAGTGGGGAAAGGGTCAAGTTCAGCAGGCCAGAAAGAAGAAGTCCAAAGAGAAGGACAGGAAGCAGAGGAAAGGGGGCCAACCACCAGTATTCTCAGTCTTGTCCCCATTCAATTTAAGCCAGTCGCCACTCATCCACCCTCGGACCACCGACAGGCAACCCCTAAGCTGAAATGCCATGTCTGGCAAGGATGAAATGAGCAGGACAATTTGCATATCAGCATAGGAGTAGCAGCTGAAACCAAAGGAATGGATGAGTTGGACCAAGGGTCGAATGTAAGCAATGAATAAAGTAGGGGACAAGGCCGAGCCATGGGGGACCTTACACAAAAGGATACGAGAAGTAAAGGAAGAGCGTAAGAACCGGGCCCCCATCAGACAGGAAGGAGGAAAACCAAGAGAGGACATGCAAGTTTGGCAGAGCACAAACTGCTGAGCGGCAAGGAGTGGCCGAACATTTAAAAGGCTGCTGACAGATCTAAAGGAATCAGCTCCCCAACTACCCCGATCAACCAGGTGAGTAAGGTCGTCCCCCAGCAAAATCAGCACATTCTCCATGCCACGGCCCAGTCGGACACCCGACTGAAAGGGGTCAAAGAAACCTGGACTCCAAGGGAAAAAAAGAAAAGAGGGGAAATCCAAGGATTCTAGCAACTTCATAAGGGAAGAAGGGATGGAAATTAGCCGGAATAGCTTCTTCAAAAGGTGGATGACAGGTGCTTAAGTGTTGTAGGAATAATACCTGCTGAGCAGGTAAGGCTTATTGCTTGAGCCACCAAAAAAGGAGGACCTGGGAGGCCCTCGCTAAGGCATTATCTAACGAATTATTAGTTCCAGATACTGTCAGATGGATACTCTTCCTAGTGTCTTCGATCTCATTTATGAAAAAGTCAAAAAGAGAATCACACATTGCTTGAGAAGGTGGCCCTAGCCATGGGCGTGGTCTTCAATGACTGTGACCGTACCAAGGAGAAGAACTATTTAGGCTGGTTCAATGCAAGGGCCACTTTGTCAGCATAAAAGGAAAATTTGGCTTCTCTAATGGGCAGATGGTATTACTTAGTGATGAGCTGAAACTTTATGTCCTTGTTGGCATAGGCAGTGAGCCACCTGCGCTCCACCTGCTTTTGGTTAAAACAAGAGTGACTATAAATTCCCTTCAAATCACGGTTTGGAAGGCCAAGAACGAACCCTCAGATTTCAATGGGGCCATATGGATGGCTAATTAAGTAACTGTCTGCAACATAAAATAAAGATCCACAGAATTAACCGAACTTCATTTGTCACAAAACATTGTAACAATGTCATCCTTGGCCACAGAGTACCAACCACGTTTCATAGCGACTGGAACCGGGCGCACAGATCGGAGTATGAATTATTAAAGGAACCACTGCATGATCGGACCACGTGATTGGGAAAGGAGGGAAAGTGTAGACAATTACCCATTGTTAGGCAAGAATTGATGTAACAGTGGGAGACTACACAACACTTGTCCTCTTGGTATTAGGTATCCCACCTTTTGGTAGTCTGAGCAGCCAGGTTCATCTCAAGAGGGTGTAAATGTGAGCTGTAGAGCTGTAGCAATGAAATCCACAAACTAAGGTAGCCAAGCAACACTTACACAAGTTTTTTTTTATAAATAAATAATGATTTAACAGTAGTTTTTAAATAAGCATTCTTTATAAAGGGCAATATATGTATAACAATCAAATGGACTTCAAAATGCTTCCCCATAATCAACAGAAAGCTAGTAGATGCTCTTTAGAGATGCTTTTTATTTTATTTGTTTATTTATAGGACAGCACACAGGTGATCACATAAATTAACAATTAAATGCAACACCAAACCTCGGCATGCAAAAGCAACATTTCCCCCATCCCTCCCAGGTTGCCCCATGGGTCAGCTTGACTCAGTCCGACTGGGCCCGTCTGTGCGCCAGTTGTTCGTTATCCGAGTGCAGGGCTCTCGCGATTAGGCGCGGCTTTTAAGTCAGCGTCAGGTAGTTCTGATCATAATCCAAGAGTGGAGCCCAAATGTTCGCAAAGCGGTGAAGGGTGCCCGCCCTGGCTTCAGTAACCTTCTCGGCTATCAGAATGTCCCAAAGCTTAATCCACCAGAGCGTCATCAAGGGACCTTTAGCAGACTTCCAAGTGCGGCCTACAGTAATTATTGCCGCCAGCAAGAGTTGGGTTATGAAGGCAGCCTTCCTGCCCGTTCTCGGGTAAGAGCCCGGGACCCCCAGAACAACATTTTCAGGAGCCAAAGGGATTGCCACTTGGGTAATGTCTTATCGTGACGAGGCATTGGGACCACAATTCTCTAACCTTAGGGCAAGTCCACCACATGTGGAAATAGGAGCCTGGGAGTCCGCAGAGACACCAACATTGGGGGTCTAGAGCCTGATTAAAGTGGTGCAAGCGGAGCGGGGGTTAGTACCATCTTAGAAGCAGCTTGTGGGCGCACTCCCAGTTGGTTATGCAGGGGAAGGATAGGCGGGTTCTCAACAAGATATCTACCCAAGTCTAATCCTCTATGGCGTGTCCAAGGTCTGCATCCCATTGAGACATGTAAGAGGCCTTGGCGACAAAAGGGTCCTCTTGCAGTAATTTATAGAGAGCGGAGCTCTTCCCCCGGGCTGGCAGGTCATTTGCCGTGGGTTCTAGTGGTGTGGGAGCTTGCGTTGTTGCCGTTTGTGTCAGGGGATGGGAGCACCAATGTCGCAGTCGGGAATAGGTGAACCCGTCTGTTTCCGCTAACCGGAACGTCTCCTTGCATTGCTCAAAGGTGCGTGGGCGGCCCTCCTCAAAGAGTTGCCCCAGGGATTTGAGGCCTCCCGCCACCCAATTCCAAGTTCAAGGGACAGGAGCCTGGCGAGAAGGCCAGGTTGTGAAATATTGGGGAGGATGGGCCCAGGCCCCCCGGGGTGCGCCTATGTTTCCGTGGCCAGTCCCAGGCTTTCACCAGATGTTTAGTAGAGGCCATAATATTCGGCCAGGTTCGGCGCAGTGACGGGGGGGGGGGGGGGCATATGGGCCCGGGGCTCTGGATTTGAGGCTCTTAATGGCCGCGTCGACTTCGTCTGTGATGGGGTCCTCGGGACTATGCCTTGCTGCAGCCTTTAGGTGCGGAAGAGCAGCACCCTGCAGGTAGTCTCGTTCAGTTTGATCTCTTGGAGATGCTGTCATTGTCTCTGAAAGGTGGGTCACCGCCAGCAGCAACTTAACTCGTTCCGCAAATTGGATCGTGCCATGGGGGTCACGGAGGCCCAAGACAGTGTTTCTTTTCTTTTTTTTGCTTATGGCGTAGTACCACTGTTTAGTTTTGGTTAGCAAGAGCCCTGTGGCCTCGGCATAGTGCGTCTCCAGCTTCTTCTGTGCCGCCTGTAAAATCCGATAGGATTTCTGGGACCAACCCTTCCGCTTATGGGTGGACTCAGCTTCCAGAATCTCATTCTCCAGGGCTGTGCGGGCTACACGTCTATGTTGGTAAAATACTGCACCTTGGGCTACCAGTTCCCTCCTCAGCAAAGTCTTCATGGCGTCCCAGTTGTTGGCTGGGGACCTGTCCTCGTTCCGGTTTTCTGCGAAAAAGTTTTTAAATCGACCTAGCAATGGAGTCCCTTACCACCATGTCAGTCAAGATGGGATCATACAAGTTCCACCGACGGCAGAGGGGGAGGATCAGGATCATGTGCTCGCAGGGTCAGCGAGAGTGGAGCGGGACTAGAGAGGACCCAGGGGCCAATGGTGATATCTGTAAAAGCCAGGACCTGAGGGGAAGCCAGCAGCAGATAAATCTGGAGAAGGATCAGTGCACGTATGAGTAAAATGTAAAGTCTGTCTCATCAGGGTAGATTACCCTCCAAGTGTCCACGACATCTAGGGTCCAGAAGAGGTGAAGCAGGCTCTTTGCCAACTTTAAGTCTCTGGAGGATGGGGGGATGAGACCTGTCCATAAGCTGGTCGGGGGCTCCAATGAAGTCCCCTCCAATGATGACTTGCCCCGCTATGAATGGGAGGAGAGCCTCATCTAAGTCTCGACAGAACCCCTCTCGATTATCATTGGGGGCGTAAACTGAGATGGAGTAGAGTTGACCGAAGATAAGGCATTTGACTGCGATGAAGCGGCCCTCTGGGCAACGTAATGAGTCCAAGATTTGCGGTCTGAGATCTTTCGCAAAGAGAATTGCCGTGGCCCCCTTCTTAGTGCCGTTAGAGGCCAGGAGTTGCAGGGGAAAGTCTACTGCGAAGGCGGGAGAAGTCTGCTGGGATCAAGTGAGTCTCTTGAAAAAACGCCACAGGCTTCCCCCATCCTGTAGGCGTTGAAGGGTGGATTTCCTTTTTTTTGGGGGGGGCGGAGGGGGGAGTTTAGGCATCTGACGTTTAAGGTGACACATTTTTGATTACTGATGCAGAGGCAGGATCTCTGGAGACGGAGTAGACCCGAGGGGGTTGAGGGGGGGGGGGCAGAGTCAGCCATAGTCGAGAGGTGCGTTCTTAACCAGATCATCCTGTGGCTGGAGTTTTTTAGGTTGCCTCCAACGGGAGGAAAGGACTTCCAACTTTGACCTCCAATGGGAAGCCAGAACCTGAACTTGAGGGGCCGATTTCATCACATCGGAATTTCCCCTAGCCAACAGGGCTATAGCCAACCAGGAGGGTTGGAATTCACTCCAAGGGAAATATGGTGACCTGCACCCTGGAGTCGGGCATGGGTTATTTGTGTTCCAATGCTGTGTGTTCCTCAGGGATTCTCTCGGACATTACTTGATTTTGCGATTTCTTTGCACTATTGACCCGGATGCCTGCCTCGGTTTAGGGGAAGATCTGCCTGATCCGGTCTCTGCAAGGTCAGAGGGAGTCTTTGAGCTTCCAGGAGAGCCGGGGCGAAGGATTGGTGTTGCATCATCGAGGTGGCCAATTGTTCGGGGGGGGTTCCATTATGAGAAAACTGCAGAGCTGTAGGAAATATCCACCAATAGCGAATCTGGTGATCTCGGTCGAAGGGCCCTACGCTTCTGCAGCGTCAGGAGAGAGAGGTCCTGGAAGGTTTGATGCGTGGAGCCTTGGCACGTTAGTTCGTCGCACAAGCGGCCTATTGCAGCAAACATGGGGGGGTTGCGGGAGTCCGAGTCCATTCCTCATCGTGGGTGCAACCTGTGGGTGCACTCTAGTAGGAGCTGAGTCCAAGTGCAGCAACAGCGACTCGAAGTCGCACACATCTGCAGCTAGATCCTTATCAGGGACTGAAGAGGGGATTCCCCCCCCCTCCAATCCGCAGATTATTGCACCAGGCTCTGTTTTTGAGGTCCTCTTGCTTGAATTTGAGGATCTCTGTTTTGTCCATCAAGGCCTGAATTGTGCGCTGCACCTCCACGCGGTTAGTAGAGTTCCTGGGCTAGGTCCTCAGCCTCCCCCAACCTGTGCTCGACATCCGAGACCCTCTGGTCCGTCTGCTCCAGTTTCGAAGTGAGCTCCGACATTCAAGATCTGAATTCTGACTTGGTCAGACATGAAGGCTTGAAGGTAGTCTTTGGTTGCGAGGGTCCCTCTGTCTTCCGGCATTTTTTGAGGCGTAAGTTTCGGGGGGTCTGCCGTCTTGGGAGGTTTAAAATGTTTGGCCATGGTATCAGGTCTCGATTCCGGGAGCATTTCTGCAAACCCGGGCACAAACCGTGGAGATGAGGGGGACACAAGGAGGACTGCCGATGGAGGGCAAGATCAGTGGATTCCGTCCAGCACTATGTAAAGGGGCAGACCCCCAGACGTGAGAAATCGGACTTTGGGGAGCCGGACCGTTAAGCTGATTGCTGGATGTCTCCCTGATTGATTATAAGGGAGCCAGAGCTTTTGGGGGGGGAAGTGTCCAAAAAATCCTGGGTCGTCAGAGGGCTAGGTCTGGAAGCAGGCAATGCTGCAAAGGAGACTTAGGGCTGGCGCTGTAGAGTCCTGCGTCTTCTTTTCGGTCCCAGAGGGGGGGGCAGCCAGGGGAGCAGAGAGTGCCCTGGGTGCCTTGGGCTGTGTGGGGCCTCAGGAGCACTGCAGTCTGGCACAGTGAGGCGGCGGGAACCGGTTGCGGCTGGGCTCTTCCTCCGCCGCACCGCTACCAGGGCAAGGATCTCTCCCCGCCAGGGACTAGGGCACCGACAGCTGCAAAATCAGTGCCCTCTGTCATCGTGGCTGCGATCGGCTGGTTGTATTGAGGCGGCTTTGTGAGGGACGGTCAAGGAGACATGGACCCGCTTCCAGAGGGTCTCTGGCGTTGGCCTCACTAGAGAGCTTTGACTGAGGCACGGAGGACGTGTCTTCCCAGCCCATCCGCCATCTTGAACTAGCAGCGGCGGACGGAGTGCAGAGTTCGCAGACACCGATTCGGGGTTCCTGAAGGCGCCGAGGGCCAATCCTGGGATCATTGGGTGCCCCAGACCTTCTGATGATCCTTGCTGCATTATCCGCTTCGGAACAGTGATTGGAACGTGATTTATTCATAATATGCTGTGGGCATCGTGCAGAGGCCATCAAGGGAGCTGCACATCGCTGGCGCTCCTGGCCACGCCCCCCATTAGAGATGCTTTTTTACACACATCCTACACCCTAAGGTGACTTCACTAACTAGGACAGTAATGGCATTTACATATCACTAGTACAGATTTGCAGAAAGGAATGGTTAAGGGAAGGAAAAAGGTTAAACAGGTTCTCTCAGCATGTGAGCACTTAAATCTTCCAATGAAGTCCAGATAAAAACCTTTCCCAGAAATAATAGTTTAAAACCAGGTTATCACCTCTGAGGGATGGTAAATATCAAATTCAAATGAGTTACAGAGTTTGTTGAAGAATAATCACTCTAGGGTCGAAAGCTGTTACACTTGTGAAGGGTAGAGCTGAAATCAACTTTAGCAAAGTAGCTACTGCAAGTCTCAACTGAGGAGAGCAAAGCTAAGTACCCCAAGTCTGAACAGTACCTTTGATTAGAAGAGTGGTCCAGCTAGCTTCTGTCTGATTCCAGGGCCTCAGTTGTGGGGACAAGAGGGAAGCCGTCTGGAGGACTCATGCGGCAGCAATTCAGAGGTCGGCAGCAGCTAGGGGCTCTTTTCAGATCAGCCGAACTTCGCAGCTTCAGTGCTCGGTAAATGGCACCACTGCGGATCTCGGACAACAGTTGGGCTTACTTCACTCCGAGTCCTGCACTAGGGTGAGGGGACTACAGCTCTGGTCGTCCTGCTTCAAGGAGGGCCACGGGGAGACTGCTGGAGCTTCTGGCCGGCTTGCAGACGTTGCACTCTACTATGGTTTTCTCCACCCCTGGCACTCTGTTCCTGCAGCAGCAAAGAAGTACAGCCAGTCGGGGAAGATGGTCCAGTGCAGTTTGTCTCGGGGTTAGCTCCCACTAACCCAAGGGAAGAAGTCGTCCCTTCCGGCGCTTCTCTTGTCTATCAATAAAAGGAGTTTCAGCACAGCAGCAGGCCTTCACCAAGCAGTTCAACAGTCCAGGATGATGCAAGCAAGCTTCGCTCACGGTTTCTTCATCGGGTTGTTCTTCCCAGTGGTCGACTTTGCCTCTAGTCCCAAAACCCTCACCATTTAAGCAGGTTTCTCCCATTCATGCACAACCTAGCTGTCACTCAAACAGCAAGGTGGCTGTAGTGAAAGGACAGCTAGCCAGCCAATCAGGACTGGGTGCATAGAGGCATTCCTAAAGACAAAGGACAGGGGAGTTTCGGGAACCTCTCTCATTTCCTGCCCTTCGACACTGGAGCCCGCCAAAGGCAAAACTAACAAAAGGCTCAAACCTGGCTTGGGACACAGAAAAACCCAAGAAACATCTCACAAACAAAATGGCAAATAAAGAAGACCAGGGCCATTTTGACAAAATGGTCACTGATCGGTGCTATACTGCAGCTGAGGATTCAGCCTGCGCTAAAAAGCACTATGGTAGGAAAACTAAACCACTGCCACGAGCCATTTAAAGAAGTGAGGGTAACAAAAAATGTTCCATGATTAGGTAGGATAAGGGGCTACTAGGTAACCCCACAGCACTCCACATAAGATTGGGTGCGCTTGACCTATAAAGAGAAAAGGTAAGAAAAGTCAATTTCACTTTACTATTCTTGGCAACAGTAGTTCAGATAAGAAAAGGTTTGTAAACCGTATACAAGAAATCTAAAGGACCTATCTGTGACACTGCACTGAAGGTGCTGTTCGTCGCCATACAAAAAGTAGATGCCTATGTAGTTTGTCAGACTCCAAAAACAAAGGAAACACTCCAAATCAGGTCAAAACACATGAGTGAGAAAAGGGATTACTCACACCAAGGATAAAATTAAAAGTTCTTAAGTCCAACAAAAGAGCTGGGCGTCTCTAAGGTTGAAGGGAATTAGCACAGAAATGAGAATTCTTACCAACACCCTTCCAAAGAAACAAGATCTAGTGTGTTACCTAAAGAAGGAGTGTGCTCTAAAACAGTGTTCCAAACTGGAATCCTTGACGGGGTTCAAAACCTTTTGCAGGCTAGTGATGCGCGGGCGTGTCTAGTCCCACTCCACATCCAGGGTCCAGAAAGTCTTGGCATGGCGCAAATGTGAAACCAGTAGTTGTCCCTGAATGGACAACTACTGGCTGTTTGAATTGGGCAGATCCTTACCACTGGTGGGCTTGGACTTGCTTCCAACTCAGAAAGTAGGAGCAAAGAATCCCTTGAAGACAAACCGCACACTGGAGATCCAAAGGCCACTCCTGGACTGGCTCAGCATCACTTCCTGTGTCTGGCTCAGTGAAGCCCTATGTGACTTACTGATTTCCACAGACCCTGAGCAGTACTTCACCCAATGTAGTAGTGGGACCAACTAGTCTCAATGCCTTTGAGGATCCTCTCCTTCAGAAGTGTCTCTGGACAGACAAGCTCTCGTGGGCTACCTTGCCAAAGGCGTTGCTGTGTCCGCATTCAAGCCTGGAACTTGTAAGTAAATGCAGTGTATCTGCCCTCCCCCCTGTTCCCCACAGGATAACATTGGGACTAAGTCCCCTTGCCTCCTGCATTCCATTACCCCAACCCTTTAGCCATCGAACCTGGGTAGAGTAACCTGAAAAATATGACTTACCTTAGTAAAATATTTCAATAACTTATTTGAACTATCACCAACACAAGTGAATTGCAACTTAACTGTGGAGAGTGGGAGACTCCTTTGAAGGGGGAACATTGAGACTCCTGTGGCTTTAGGGCACAAGGCCCCATTCTTAAGGTTTCGACTGCTTATCTTTGGGAATTAACTTGTGACTTGGTGCCATTATTTACTTTATTTAAACTACTTAACTGCTTGTTGAATAAATGACATGTATTCATGAACTATTGTATTTTTATCAGAGTATTCTGCGATAAGGTTTATGCTACGCTTGGCCGACCATGGTCTCCTCCCTGGAATCCCTGTTGACGCCGTAGAACTTTGTGAAGGTGTGAGTGGACCACCATGTAACAGCCTTACAGCTGTCGAGCAGGGACACACCAGAGAAATGCTGTCGTTGCTGCATTGGCTCTGGTGGAATGTGCTCTCGGCTCGCCTGGAGAGGCATCTGGAGATGGACGCCTTCACCACAGCCTTCCTGTGATTCACAATTACAAAAACGGACTAACTTGAGAAGTTTTCCAAAAAACCCTTTGTGCATGCCTCAAAACTTCAAGGCATGAGCAACGTCCGGCGAATGCAAAGCCCTCTCTGCTGGCAACAACTGATTCAGGAAGAAGACAGGCAACACCAAAGGCTTGTTGAGTTGGCACTTCGATGGCACCTTCGGCATAGAGGTGGGGTGTGTAAACCGCACCACACTTGTAGCGTGGAAGGACAAGTATGGCTGTTTGCAAGCCAGGGCCTGAATCTCCCCAACACGCCTGGCCGAGGCGATTGCCACAAGAAAAGAGAAACCATAGCGGGGCCCGATACATCGGTTCAAAGAGGACCCCGATGAGTTTAGTCAAGAGCACACAAGTTCCCAAGCTGGGGCCAGAGCCTTCACTGGCGAAAAGTCCTGAAGAGGCATTTTAGGAACGACTTGAGTGTGTTACCACAGTACCCGGCATCCTGGAGTAACGAGACATTGGGGCCAGGTGCAATTTGCTAGAGGCATGAACCAGTCCAGCCTTGCAGAGGGAAAGCAGGTACGGCAGGAGCTGCAGAGCTGTGACACAAGGAGTAATCTTCCGGCACCACGTGGAGAAGCGCTTCCACTTATGGCTGTAGCACGTCCACATCGAAAAAGCTCTGGCCCTGGCCAGCAAGTCCTTGCATTCCAACAGCCGGGAATAATGTATAAACTCTAGAGCTGCAGGAGCCAGGCCCTAAGGCTCAGTGACGCTGGATCGGGGGGCAAAATCGCCCTGCCTTCTATGCCGAGAAGATCAGGAAGTAGAGGCAGCCGGATGGATGAAGGTGCCGACAGACGTAGCAGGTCTGGATACGAGATCTGTCACAGCCACGCCAGAGCAATGTGGATCATCCTGCAGTGACAGTGTTGACCGCTTGTAACAGGAGAGGGAAAGGTGTAAAAGGGAGAGTCCTTCCCACGGGAACGAGAAAGTATCCCCATGCTCTTTCGGCTGCAGGAACCTGCTGGCGAACCTCTGACACTGAGTTCACTGCTGTCAGAGGTAGATCTGGGGCTAACTCCACCTGCGGAACAGAAGTGCCACTTGATCCTGGAAACGCTCCCATTCGTGGCATGAACGCAGCTTCCTGCTTAGTGCAAGCAATGGTGTTCTTGGTGCCTGTCAGGTGAAAAGGGACGAGGAGCAGAATGTCCCGCACCACAGGGCCTGAGCCTCCAGAGAGAGAGCTGGTGAACGTGTGGCACCCTGCTTCCAGATGTAGAACAGGGTGGTGGTGGTCTTGTCTGTGAAGATCCTCACCACCTTCTTCAGTGATGGCAGGAACGACCCAAGAGCCCAGAAGACTGCCCGAAGTTCCAGGACGTTGATGTGAATGGTCTTTTCTTCTGGTAGCCAGAGGCCTCTGGTGTGTAACTGACTGGCGTGGGGCCCCCTCCTTCCAGGGAGGCATCCGTGGTGACAGTTCTGGTACGGAGGGACATGAAATGGAGCTTCTAGCATGAGGTGAGGGTGCAAGCCCCACCACAGGATTGCTAGCCAAAACTTTTCATTGAGAGCGACCTTGTCCGTCCAAGAGACGGAGGCCTGCAGCCACCTGGAGTCCAGAAACTCCTTTAGAGGCCCCTTCTGTAGTCTGCAAAGACGGATGAGGTTGATGGTGGAGGACATCATGCCCAAGAGCGACTTGACAGCTCACACTGTAGCCTACTGCACAGACAGGTGCTGCACCTTCCCCATGATGTCCAACCTCTCTTCCGAGGGGGACACCAAACCAGCGACCGTGTTGAGCCAGGAACCCAGAAACAGAGCGCTCTGTAAATGGTTCCAAGCAGGACTTCAGATAATTTATAGAACAACCCAGATCAACCCAGATCTGTTATCAGACACACGGTCCTCGCAGTGTGTAGGCTCGCCAGCGCGTGGGATCCGTCAAGCCAATCGTCAAGATAAGGGTAGACGTGGATGCCCTTAAGACGAAGATGCACTGCCACCAAATTCAAGCACTTCGTAAACACTGTTGGGTCCGATTTCAGGCCAAAGGGGAGTGCCTTGAACTGATGTTGTCGTCCCTGAATCACGAACCATAGGAACTTCCGGTGGTTCTGGTGGATGGGGACGTGAAAGTAGGGCTCTCCCAGATCCAGCGATGCCGTGAAGACTCCTCCCTCCACTTGGCAGAGTACGTGCTGCAACGTGACCAGCCTGAACTTCTGGAACTTCAGGTACTTGTCAAGACAGCTTAAGTCCAGGATCGGCCTCTATTCACCGCCCCTGACTTTTTTGGGACCAGAAAGTATCTGGAGTACACTCTGGTGCCCTGCAGGGGCTGGGGGAACAGTCTCCATCGACCCCTTCTTTAACATGGCGTGGACATCCTGCAGCAGCTGTGCGACCTTGCTGAGCCACAGGACGAATACGAGGACCCTTGCGTTGGAACTCAATGGAGTGCCCCAGCTTCATCACATCCAGCACCCATCTGTTTGTGATGATCTTCCAAACATACGGCCTCCCTATGGGGTGCACAAGTGGGGACCCGAGTCTATGGCTGGTTCAGACCTGTCTCGGCGCATGCACCCTGGCCTGCGGGCGTCAACAATGTGGTGCCGTATGCCTGGGAGCGCCCTATATACGCCTCTTGCTTCGATAAGGGGTGGAACTAAATGAAGATGACAGGCGCTGCCGTAGGGTCCCCAGCAAAAGTACCATCTCTGTGTCCATCTTCATCGTTTGTAGAGACTGTTCAACGGCCTTGCCAAAGCGGATTTCTCCATCAAACAGCATGTCTACCACTTTTGGATTGGACGTTCAATCTGAAGTTGGTGGCCTTCAGCCATCTCTGCTGACGAAGAGACACTGCGTTGCCCATCTGGCAGAACCCTGTGTCCACGATATCCAATGCCACTGTGATGGCGCGGTGCGAGGTCACCTCTCACTGCTGGAACAGGGCCTCAACTTTCTTGTCCTCAAGCAGGAAGTCCAGAATAGAGCCCATTTTATACTACAGTTCCCAGTCATGGCGGAAAAGAATGGCCAGGGCATTAGCGGCCTTAATGGTGGAGGCTGCGGTACAGAAGATACTCTTGCCCATTGCAACCAGCTTCTTCTCTGCCTAGTCAGGGGGCACCATGGACGAAGACCAAAGGTTCACCAAGGGCTTCCTGGCGGCAGCAGAGACCACAGAGTCGGGAGAAGGCTGGGACCTACAGCACTTGGGGGCCTAGTCCGGGACCCTGTACTTCTTCCACCTGGGAGGAGCGGTGCTCTGAGTCTGCATCAGGGCCAAGCCCTCCTCCCAGACATCATCCAGCAAGGGAAGCAACATGATGGTCTTCAGTCTGGACTTGTGGTGCGGGAAGAAGAATCCCCCTGCATTAGTCTCTTCATGAACCAGATTAAAGAGGTGTGAGGCCCTGGACATCATGGCGTGAAAGTAACAAACATCAGGTGGAAAGCTCCCGCCCGGAGGGCTTGTCTGCGCCCAATGGTTCCCTGTCCGCTGATATGAAGTCATCGGCCTTGTCTGCGTCCGTCGCCGTATCTGTGCCCGTGTGTGGTGCCATCTCAGCGAGAGTCAAACCATGATGCAGAGGTGGTGGGTCGGTTGACACCTCGGGGCAGCTGGGTCCTTGGACTTGCGCTTGGGCCGGAGTGGGCTCCCAGCTGGAGGCCTTGGGCGGCCTTCGCGATGCGGCAGGTCCCTGTGTGGTAGGCAGCCTCTGCTGGATTTCAGACACTAGTGTGCAGCGTCATCAGTATTTCCATTGACATGTCCCTTGGCTGTGGATTGAAAGGCGCGAGAGGCGTAGGGTCCGGGCTGACGTACCTACTTGGGCAAGGGGGAAAACTGGGATCACCCTGTGGGGACCCCCCTACAGACAGTGTTCCACGACCACCTTCGTGGTCTGAATAATACTCCTCAGGCAGATCATCGCCTTCGTCAGAGCTTGTATAGATCTGCACCAGGTTCTCTGGAGCCGCTGGTGGCTCTGCAGCCTTCTTAAGGTCAGTAGAAGGGATACTATGCTAGACTCAAATTGTTTAATTCTGACACAGGATGAACAATTGTTTAAGAATAAGGCAAACCACCCAAGGGCATTTTCGCGACATATTGGTAATTGCTTTTAGCCTAGACAGTAATATAGCATGGTCCAGGGTGTCAAACGCCACTGATAAATCGAGAAACAAAAGTAGGGCGGATGTACCCTGGTCCATGATATTTAGATGCTGATCCATATGGGATACATTACTCACCATAATCTTATTTCTGATGCTTGTATATGCTTAGATTTACATGCTATGCATAGGCCGAAATCTAGTGGTAGTCAGAGTATTACATTATTTGCTTTTTCGAAACTCGAACAGGAACGTCGACAGGGCGTGCCAGTAATACCATCCGTAGTGTCACGTCCGCTGTACCCATGGTCCTTCATGCGTGGAGGACCCTTAGATGGTTTTGTTTCCGAGATGCGGTAGCATGAAGTGTAGCACGAGTACAGATGTAATAAAGCGGATAAGAAGCGATTAAGCCAGAAACAGGCTCCGACTGGCTTCTATAGCTTCCAAAAGCCCCCAAATAGAAAGGAAGACGGGGACGCATGAGAGGTGCAAGAAACTAGGTTATTGGTTGTTAATTGGAAAATGCATCATGAGCCCATTGTGGTTCGTCTGCAGGTGTCGCCACCATCTATGGGATTTCTCATTGTGATGTAAACAGAAGTGCTTATTCCCATTTTCTTCATTTCTTATGGATGCGATCAGGCATGGGCTGGACTTTTTTGCATTGTTTCTTATTTTACATTATTTTTCAGAACCTAAAACATCATTTGTGTTTTTTTTTCTGACCTTTTTCTGGATTTATTGTTTTTGTTGGATTTACCTGGACGCTGAACTACATTTTTGTTTTTTGGATTAGTTGGTCGTTTTTTCAAGGATTAATCAGTTTGAATGGATTTCCCTGATGCTTAAGGATTGTTTTTTTTGATTTTTTTAAACTTTTCCATGGATTTATCTTGGCAGATTTTATGTCTGGAATGTTTTTAATGGTTTTTCTTTTTTCTTTTTTCCTGGGTTGTTTGGTTTCAGTGGATTATCCTGCATGGCATATTTCTTTTGTATGGAAGGTTTTTATTTTTTTTATTGGATTCATCTGGATGGAATCTCTACCTGGAATCTTTGAAATGGTTTTTTAGGGGTTGTTTGACTTTGCTTTTCTATTCTTAGTGGAATTCTACAGCCATGAAGACTTCATTGATCCTGCGTTCTGTGTGCTAGGATCTCCCATTTATCGTTTAAAGTAATGAACACTGGGCTTGGTGGTCCCGTTGGAACCGACTCTAAATCAAGCTCTGGCAATACAATTATGCATTGTCTTGTTTGATTTGGCAGGGACACACCATTCTCGTTCATCTCCAGACGACTTGGCACAGTCTCTGAACCAAACTTGGAGTAAGTGGTTTGTTTGGCATCGGTGTGTCAAGCTCTATCACATCCTAGCCCATCATATGCGCATTTTATGTATAACTCTTCATGCCATGCCTTGCCTCCTCGTCGATGTTGAAGTGTTTTACCTGTCCCATTGTGCCAGCTTACCCCAAAAAGTGCATTTAAGCATTGTGTCAGCTTACTCTAAAAATTGAATCTAGGCATTGTGTCAGCTTACTCTAAAAAGTGCATTTAGGTATTGTGTCAGCTTACGCTGTATTACAAATCTAGGCATTGGGCCTCATTAGGACCCTGGCGCTAAGTGTTTAACGGCGCCGTAAAAGGCTGTGGCGCCGTTAAACACTTATCGCCTTACTACGAGGTCCCTTTGCGGCACCCGACCTGAACGGCTGGTCTAGACCAGCCGTTAAAGTAGGGACTCGCAAAGGGACCTTGGTGCTAAGTACGGTACCGCAATTTGCGGTACCGTACTTGGCGCCTTCCCCATTCCCATAGAGCCCTATGGGGCGAAAATGGGAATGGGGAAGGGCCATGGTTCAATGGGGAATTACCGCCCCGCCAACCTTGGCATGGGGTGGTAATTTCCAATTGAACCATGGCGGACCCGTTACAACACCCGCACCAACCATGGTGCTAATAGCGCCATGGTTTAGCGCCGGTGTTGTAATGAGGGCCATTGTGTCAGCTTACTCTAAAAAGTGCATTTAGGTATTGTGTCAGCTTACGCTGTATTCCAAATCTAGGCATTGTGTCAGTTTACTTTGTACTCCAAATCTAGGCATTGTGTCAGCTTACTCTAAAAAGTGTAGTTGGAGAGGAACTTTTTAATGAGGAGACATCTTACAGTGTACACTCGCGACCTGTAGATGGATGCTGCTGTAGCTGTTAGTGTCTTTCTTATGTGATATTTATCTGGGTTATTTTCTGAACTTTTCTTTAGTCGCAGAAGTGTGGGTCAGCACGGAGACAGAGTTCCTCAACTCCGTATGAAAAATATGAGAAAAAGTTTGTGTGTGCCCACACCTAATTGCGCCAAACTTCTTATGTAGCAAATTAAATTCACAAAAGTCAAATTGCTTGATATGAATAATCTTTGGTTTATTTGGTACGGTTTCTGCCCTTTTTTGGATGACACGTGTTTCGGCGTTTAACTAGCGCCTTTTTCAAATCCGGGCTGTTCTCAGATAAAAACAAACAAAAAAATAGAAATAAAATAACATTTTGAATAGCATATGACTTGATTGCTATCTTTTGATTAATTACACGTTGTGTACACAAGATAGTGAGCCTGGTTGTTATTGTGAGCCTTATAAAAACATCCCTCAATGTGATTAGACACCTGAAAAGTGACAAGCAATTGATACCTCGTGTAATAGTGAAGCAAAAGAAAAAGTCAAACCATTAAATGTGTCGCAGAAATGTGTCCCCTTAGGGGACTTCAACCTAGGCTTTAAAGACCCCAAAGATCACCAGGCTACCCTCATCAATAATACACTTTCTGAATTAAGCTTTACCCAAAAAGTATCTGGCCCCACCCACAACAAAGGGAGAACCCTCGACTGGGTAGCAGACTACAACTGCGCATAACTCCCCTCAATCATGGTCCGGCCACCATCTCCTCTCCTTTACCCTCGAAGCCTCGAGCCCCATCACCAACAATGTGCTAGCCTCAGCCATCCCTACGAGAAGTAAAAAAAAATATCACAGTGGAAAAACTGATACCGCTCATACTCCCTACTCTTAACCAACTCCCTGCTTCCTCCAACCCTCACGACCTGGTAGAAGGCTACAACAAAACTATGCGCACCGCCTTAGACTCCATTGCACCATTAAAACTAAGAAAATGTAAACCGAAAAAGCATCTCAACCACTGGTTCTCCAATCACCTCATAACGCTTAGACTAGAAAAATGCAAAATGGAACAAGCTTGTAGACATTCACCCACAGACCACAACAAAATATTGCTCAATAAAATAATGTCCAATTACAAAAAAGAAATCATAGCCGCCAAACAAGAATCGTACAACTTGAGAATAGCTCAATCCAACTCCAGCACCAAAGAGTTCTTTACGATCATTAAAGAACTGGAAACCCCTGTGCTAACCCCAGACACCTGTGTGAAGGACAAACAATGGTGCACCAGTGTCCAAAATGCCCTTAAAGTCACAAGCCTTCAAACTAAAATCAAAAATAAGAAAGACTCCCTAGCCAAACCATCCAACCCCACCAACACGACCCTATGCCCCAACACCCTCTGCCCAACCCCTCCAGCTTTAGCTTCTCCAAAGTCACCACTCTCGAAGTGGAAAAATCATTCTCAGCCTAAAACCATCCAACTGTCAGGGAGACCTTTGCCCCCCACAAATTATTAAAGATGCGGCAAGAGACCTCTCGCCATTCATCACAAGACTCATCAACGCCTCCTTCTCCTCAGGTACCGTCCCCAGCAACCTCAAAGAGGCCTGGGTCCTCCCACTTCTCAAAAAGCCTTCTCTGGACACCTCTATTCCCACCAACTACAGACCCATTACCACCGTCCCCTTCCTGCTCAAGATATTAGACAAGACAGCCTACCAACAAATCCAAAAATACCTTGAACTAAACCACCTCCTTGGTATACGACAATCAGGCTTCAGACCCCAACACGGGACAGAAACAGCCCTCATCGACCTGAAGGCTCAAATTGGACACTCAGACAACTGGAAAACAGCTTTACTGCTTCTCCTCGACCTCTCCGCGGCATTTGATCTAGTTGATCACAGAATCTTATGCAATCACTTGGACTCAGCTGCCCACTTTTCCCAAGAAGCCATCGGCTGGATCGAGTCATTCCTTAGCAACAGATCCATGCGTGCCAACCCCATCACATGTGGAGTCCCCCAGGGCTCATGCGTCTCCCCTACACTGTACAACGTGTTCACGAAGCCCCTGTTTGATGATCTAGATGGTCTGGGTATCACATACACTAATTATGCCGATGATACCCAGATCCTCATCCCGTTGACGGGAGATTACAACCATGATTTGGCCTTGGTGAACAGGGTGTACCTCATCATCCAGGCATGGATGGCATCTCACAGTCTGTGCCTGAATGATGACAAGACTGAACTCGTTCTTGGTTCCACCGCAAACCTAACCAAATTGGACCACAACTACACCAGCTTCATTATAGACGGGAATCCGATCAAAGTAGCTAAGGAAGTAAAAACCTTAGGAATATACATTGACTCCTCCCTCCCCTTCCATAAACAGGTTAGCTCTATGGCATCCTCCACAGCCTACACATGTAAGCTTATAAGAGCAGTCAAACCCTTCTTATCCACCCAGAGCTGCATTACCCTAGCCAGAGCCCTTGTATTATCAAAACTGCACTATTGCAATGCCCTCTACGTAGAAGCCAGCAAACAGGTTACTAACAAAATACAGACGCTACAAAACAACGCTCTCAGAGCAGCGTTCCGCATCCCCAAGAGAGAACACATCTCCAACATTGAGAGCCCATAGCTAGCTCAACACAACAGATAAAATCCTGCTCAAAGTAGCCTCACTAACACAAATGCATCAACAAGGCTGCCCCCCGCTACTTAGTCGACAGAATAAGTACACACCTCCAACAGACCTACTAGAACCTCCAACGCTAATCTTCTCACAGTTCCCAGATTCAAACGTACCAAAATGGGTGGCAACAGCTTCCAGGTGAAAGTAGCCCAACACTGGAACTCCCTACCACCTTCTCCAAGAACACCCCAAAACTACACACACTTTAGAAGCAACTACATACACTGGATAAAGAACAATGACCGCTAATTCCAATCATCCCACCTCACCGCTACCTACCTCTAAATATGTATATTTGTAAATCCGTCAACTTTTGCCTTTTTCATGACTGCTTCAATCATCTATTGTATCTACTGCATTGTATCCATAAAACCATTGTAATTACTCTACTGCATTGTAACATGTAACCAAGCTGCAAATAACCTTATTGCTCCTGCGCCCTCATACCCTCGGGTCTGGTGCGCAAAACATGAGCGGTGAGGAAGGGTGTGCGGCATGTGAATCCAAGCAGATACAAGCATCAGAAATACGATTACGGTGAGTAATGTATCCCTTCTGAGCCTTGAGGATCGGCTAGATCACATGCTGTGTATAGACTAGCTATCAGGAGAAGGAGGTGGGTTGTGAGAAGGTACAGCAGCAAATAGATGTTTTAGCACCGATTGTCCCACCTGTGAATCAGCTTTAGAATGTGTGTCAAAGCAGTAAAGCGGAGTAAAGGTATGTATGGGACTCCATGCAGCTGCTTCACTGCTACTGGGCCAATTGGTTTGCATATCGCCAGTTTGAGTAGATGTGGAAACCAAGGTTGTCTCGCCCATGTAGGAACAACCATGATTAGAGTCACTTGTTCCTGGTGCATTTTGTGCACTATCCTGCTCAGGAGCGGTGTCGGTGGAAAAGCGTAAGCACATTTCTCTGACCAGCTGATCCACAGGGCATTCCCCTGGGTTGGGGAAACCTGGATGTGAAGTCTGGGCATTGTGCCTTCAAACCTGTGGCAAACCAATTTAAAGGAGGATAAACCCAGAGGAAGAAGACATTGTCTAGGATTCCTCTATTAAGTTGCCACTCGTGTTCCTGTCATGACCCTTAAACCCTGGCCCTCAGTAGCAAGTCAGCCTTCCAGTTAGGGCCAGGTCAAAGGCCTTAAAACATCATCCAAGACTCTCTTGGAGTCGGTCATGGCGCCTTTGGCGCCAGGCTCCTAACCATCATGAAGAGCAACATTAGAATGGGACTATTTACTTGGGACTTAACGTAGGGGGTGGGGTGTTCAGCCAACATGGAGGCACACACATAGCTCAGTTACAAGGAACTGAGCTATGCGGTCTAGTTTTTTGGGTGTGGCAGGCCTGGGAATATTTTACCTGGACGACTTCACCTGAGACTATTTAAACCACACCCAAACAGCAGAACATGCTTCGTGTTATTCTGCTGTGGGCAGCGTAACGCTCACAGTGTACAGTTCTTGATGCCAGCGTACCTGAAACCAAGGACCTGCAGAGAGAAAGAACACTACAAAACTTTCCTGGAATAGTATCCTGTCTTCAATCCATCTCCGACTTGAGTTCCATCAACCTGAAGGTATGAACTCTATCATCTGGCACCGAATACAACCTGGAATACCATAACCTAGAAAGAGGAGAAAGACAGACAGCATTAATAAGCGTTTACTCACGTTTCCTCCTGCACGAAGAAAGCCACACTATTCTTACCTGGGTAGTCATCTCCTGGTCAGTATCATCGTTGGAACATCACGTTGCTCGGCGAGGAACATTGCGACCTGCAAGGAGAGAAAATACACAGGTTAGCAATATAAAAGGCGAAACAGCACCGCGCTTTACTCACTGGACAGCATCACGCACACTGCGCTTTCGGCTACTGGCCCATGCTCATCTTCAAACTGCATAACAACACCAAAATACCTTTCCATACCTAAAAGGAAAGAAGCAAGACATTATTCGAACTAAGAGGAACATAAGAACTGCATATAAAGGATTGTAAAGCAGCAAACCTACGGAGTCGCAGCAGGCCTGGATTCCCACATGGGGCTTGCACCAGTGAAGTAACTTAGTCGCTGCTCGCCCCCCACATCTACGCGCCCCTGCCATGAGGAGCAGGACAGGGATCCACCTTTTACAATATTACGGTGAGGAGAAGGCCCAAGGGGGAGTAAGGAGTTGAGGCCAAGGGAGGTGGGGAATCAAAGAATCTCTATTGAATCCAGCTCTCCTATATTGCAGACCCATCTTTAACCAGAGGCCTTACCAAGGGACCAGGAGAGGGTTCGAGAGTGTAAATCATCCAACCAGGACTGGGTGGCGTCCCCGTGGATACCAGGTGAGTGTAACAGTTCTTTGGGTAGAGGATCTCTGCTTAGGGAGTCTGCTAGAGAATGGAGTTCCCCTGGAACATGTTAAGACGCTAGGAACATGTTCCGTTTGAGTGCCCACTACCAAAGTTTTGGGATAGCCTGGACAGACATACAGAGTGTGTGCCTCCCTGCTTGTTTATGTAGAACATGGCAGTGTTGCGGTCTGTGGCCTGTTAGATGCAGTTGGAAAGCTTGCAGGGCTTTGAGTACTGCTAGTAGTTCTAGAAGGTTGATGTGGTTTTGGGGTGTGATCTGTGTCCACAGGCCATGCACTGTGTGTTGAAGGTAATGGGGGGCCCCCAGCTGCAGAGGGAGGAGTTTGATGTAATTGCCGCCTGTATTGGAGGATTGTGCAAGGGTTTGGCTTGTAACAGATTTTCTTTTGACCACCAGTGAAGTGAGTACTAGGGTAAGCGAAACAACCACTACATTGTCCCAAATTACCACTTGCCTGAGACCACTGTTTCGCTAAACGCTCCTGCATGGGCGCATCCTTACCTGAACTAGATAAATGCATGAATCCATCATCCTGAGCAGGCGCATTACCTTGCGTACAATTATTTGGCCAGATAATGAGGTATTTGCATTTTTAAATCTTTTGTTTGAGGGGAAGACTAGCCCCTCTTTCATCTTTATGATAGCTCCTAGGAACTACTTGGTTTGGCATTGAACAAGGCTTGATTTTCTCTCGATTGAAAATCCCAATTGGGACAGAAAATTGATTATTCTTTAGGCATTTTGCTAGTAAATTGGGGGGTGGGGACCCCGCGATCAGCCAGTTGTCCAGATAAGGGTACACAGGGATTCATTGTCTGAGTAAGTGCGTCGCCACCACCTTGTTAAATACCCTTGGAGCTGAGGTTATGTCAAAGGGGAGCACCTTGAATTGGTAGTGTTGATTTGCTATCTTGAAGCGCAGGAATTTTCTGTTCGCTGAGAACATTGACATATGAAAGCATGCATCTTTCATATCTAATGTGACATGTAGTCCCCTTGTTTTAGCAGTGGGATAACGTCCATTGTGTTGTCATGCAAAACATTTGTGGCTTGACATTTGTTTTCAGGGCGCAGGTCTAGGACAGGGCACATAGTAAGGTCTTCCTTTGGCACAAGGGAGTACATTGAATAGATAACCTTGTTTACCTGGTTTGCCGGGGTGATCTCTATAGCGTCCTTTTCCAGTAGTGCTTTGACCTCCTTCAGCAGAATGCGCTATTCCTCCTGCGTTGTCAGTCTGTCTTGGCGGGTGGGCGGATGGTCTCTGATTTCTATGCAATAGCCTCCCGCTATGGTGGAAAGTACCCACTTGTTTGACGTGAGCCCCCTCCCATGCGTGGATAAAATGACAAATGCAACCTCCTACTGGAGAAGCATGGGAGGGGGACCTGGAGTAGGTGGTTATTGCTTTGGGGGTGGAGGAGGCTCTGCCTTTACTAGTAGACCTTCTGTGACCCCCTTTAAAATTAATTCTGTGAGTATTGCCCCTACGAGGAACCCCAAGATGAAGTGTATCCACCCTGACTATATTTAGAGGACCGTTGGGCGTTTTTTCCTCGAAAGCGGCGCGCATTAAACACGCCTCTCTACACAAAAGGTTTATAAGCAAAAGGTTTTTCAGTGCGTCCTCTACTGCTTTCCAAATAAGGCGTTTGGTTCGATAAGCATATTAAGCAGGGTGGCTTGAGTTTCCAACTTAAAGACGGACTGTCTTATTAGCCATGCATAGCACTTGATGAGTGTACCATCAGCTACTATGCCGCCCGCATTATCTGCTGCATCAAGATTATTTGTCAGGATGCAATTTGCCACCTGCTTACCCTCAGCCACCGTATTTAAAAGCTGTGTTTTAAGGAGCTCTGGGACAGCTGTCATGAGATCTCGTCCCATTTGTGGCAGTTGTAACTTGCCAAGAGCGTGGTGTTATTAGCTATTCTTACTTGGAATGCAGCCGAGGAAGCTACTTTCCTGCCCAGTGTATATATTTCGTTGCTGTCCTCCTTCGGAAACCTGCTCTAAAAACGCAATCTGGTGTGCTAACATTCAGAAAGCCCTTGCAGACAAAATTGCTCTACTCCAATCCAAAATTGAGCAAAAAAAAAAGAGAAGCCTGATCAAGAACTCCACCTCCCCTATAGCCATCCCAGCGCTTAATAACCCAGGACTGCCCACCGTTCTCCTCGCCAGTCTCGGCTAAAGAAGTGGAAAAAATCATCAAAAGTCACAAACCTTCCAAATGCCAAGGTGACCTCTGCCAGCTACAGTGATTCTTGAAGGCGTTAAGGAGCTAGCCCTGTTCATCTCAGCGCTAGTCAACTCCTCATTCGAGACCAACACAGTACCCAACAACCTCAAGGAAGCTTGGGCCATGCCCCTCTTAAAAAAAAAAACCTAGATTCTAACATTCCCACAAACTATAGGCCCATCACCACCGTTCCCTACATCCTAAAGATCTTGGACAGAGTGGCCTACCTCCAGATACAGAAACACCGGGAGGATCGCAACCTACTAGGCCTCGGACAATCTGGCTTCAGGCCCAGACATGGAACGGAAACAGCCCTCCTGGATCTCAATCCAAATGGACATGGCTAAGGACAATGGTAAGCTTGCCATGCTCCTTCTGTTAGACCTGTCAGCAGCTTTTGATCTGGTCGACCATCAAATCCTCACTGATCATCGGTCTACAGTAGCTGCCTTCTCCAGCAACGCCTCTACCTGGATACAATCCTTCCTGTCCAACCGCACCACTAGGGTCTTTGCAGCCCCTGCGGATCCGATTCCCATCCATTGTGGCGTACCGGAAGGCTTGTGCGTTTCTCCAAAGCTCTACAACATCTTCACCAAGCTCCTCTTCGACCGTCTTGACAACCTGGGTGTCACATACACCAATTATGCTGATGACAGGTTCTCACTCTCTTGGGGAGCTATGAAGATGATTGTAAAAGAATCAACGAGATTTACCTGGAAATCCAGGCGTGGATGGCAGATCACTGCCTTTGCCTCAATGACGATAAAACGGAGCTCTTGATCACCAGATCCCAAACCCGCCTGAACAAACTAGACCCCCACTATGTCTCCATCAACACTGATGGTAACCCAATCAAAGTGGCCAAAGAGATCAAAACTCTGGGAGTCTACCTAGACTCCACACTGTCCCTCAAGAAGCAGGTGAATTCAACTGAGTCTCCAGTGGAGTTCTTTCCTATTGTAGGATACCTGGTGCCTCCTAGGAATGTTTCGGACTACTCAAACTGCGTTATTTTGCACAACGTGGAGTTTGCGTATGTTCTCCTTACTGGCCCCCCTTGGAGGGCGTTACAGTAATCAAGCCTAGGCAGGATGATAGCAGGAACTAAAGTTTTGCAATTTTTGCGAGATACCAGGGGATTTATTTGCCATAGTACTTTCAGATGGTATTGTGTGTTTTTTATATTATTAAAATGAGCATCTGCACTCAGATGCTTCTATTAATACACCCAGGGTTGTGTGTTTACCGCTGGGATAGAGGAGCCATCAATCAAGAACTCTGAGTAAGCCTGCCCCAATTTGTTTGTTTGGCTAGAACCAAACAAGTTCTGTCTTTGAACCGACAAGACATCCAGTTTTTGACAATCCACTCCTTTATGGATGCATACATAGAAGTTAGATAGGCTAGGTAAGTGTCATAGTCCCCACTAAGGCCCATTAGCAGTTGAAAGTCACCTGCATAGTTTGAGAATTGTAAGCCCCTTGCTGCAAATTGGTCAAAGAGAGGCTTTATGTATAGGTTAAAGAGGGCCGGTGAAATACAAGCCCCTTGCGGCACTACGTGGGCAGTGTCTCGGAGCATGCAGTTCCCAGGTTATTTTAGAATGTATTTTGCTCAGGAATGATTTTATCCACAAAATAACCACAGTGGAGCAATTTCCCACTGATCCCAGTGTTTCAAGCAAACAGGAGTGGTCCAGTAAATTGAACGCGGCTAACGGATCCAAAAAAATCAGCAGCACGTATTTCCTTTCTATCTAGCATCTGAGATTGTAAATTAAGCAGGGCACTCTGTCCCATGGTGACTCCTAAAGCCTGACAGATTCGGGTGCAAGATGTCAGATGTCTCCAGGTGGGCCTGTAATTGGGCAGATGCAACCATATCCCAAATTTTTAAAAGGAAGGGCGTGTTAGTAAATCGGTCTCAAATTGCCAGGGTTTTTAGGATTGAGACCAGGCTTTTTGGTTAAGGATGTAACTACCACTTCCTTAATGCTGTTGGGTACATTTTTGTGCCAGATAGATGTGTTAAAGAATCTGGTCAAGAAAGGGGCGAATAGTTTGTTTGCTAGAATTACTTTAGATGGTAATAGGTCTTCTGGACAAGATGTAGGTCTCATTTTGGTAGGAGTATCCTCCATTGCCTTAATGGCGACCTTTTGGAAAGAGAAACCTAAATCTGAGCCTTCCTTCTTGGTGTTCAGTTCAGATGCTTGGTCTGGCGGTATATTCAGTTTAGCACGACAGGTTTGGATTTTGTCCCCTGCCTTAAGGCCTTTGGCCTCCAACACTTTCTGAACATGGACACAGACTGTCGGGGGAAAGGACAGAAAGCTGAGGGTGTTTCCGACTGCCTGTACATTTCAAACAGTTTGCAAGAATTGTGCTCGGCTTTGTTCATTTGTTCATCATAGAAGCATTGTTTTTGTTTGCGAAAATCTTCAATTTGTATAATCTTTCTAGCAATTTCCATTTATCTCTATTTTCCACAGTTTTATCCTTGGCACAAATTTGCTGCGCCTGTATTTTTGCCTTCTTCATCAGATCAAGTTCAGGGTAGAACCAGTTCTGTTTGTTGGGGCAGTCAAACTGTTAGTTATCTAAGCAGGGCTGTATCCTCTAAGAGTGGATAAATGTTTTTATAAACCTCCACTAGATGACAAGGGTGATAGAGTTCCAAGGAGTTTGTCATCATAGCTGCCCACCAGGAATCAAGGTCAGTGGCAGTAAGCTGGTTGAAATTTCTGTTTAAAATGTTCTTGGGGGTTGGGGGGGGGGGGGGTTTCTATTAGGTCCCTTCCTTACAGCGAGGCCTATTCTGCAACAACTTAGTCCATGATTTGACCATGATGCATGGTTCAGCAACAACATTGCTACTATGAATATTACACGTGGCCACCCAATCTAGGCGGTGTCCCGTTATGTGGGTTAGCTCATGATTTATGACTTGAAAATCAGTATTGGTCAGATGGTGCTCCAACTCTATAGCTTCCTTATCTTGAGGGTCCCCCTTGCAGCGGTTTAAATCACCCAGAAGAATGGTGGAAGTTTTGGGGCAGTCCAGGGGGTTTAGAAGATGAAGTTCTTTGTTAAAAGATGGCACATCCGTAGGACGATAAATAAGGATGAAATGGATACACGTATTTGTAGTTGGAGATAATTTGGCATGAAGAATTTTGCAAATGGCACATTCAATACTTGCTTCAAAGAGCCCCAGCTCTTGCTTACTTAGATCAGCCAGCCCCACCCCCCCACCCCTCCTTCCAGGCCCACTAAGCGATTCATGCCCAGAAATGTGTAGCCTTCTGGGTAAACCAAATCAATTGCTGGACCATTTCCTTGTTGTAACAATGTTTCTGTGAGACCCATGATATAAATGTGATTGTCTAAAATATAGTCCAGGATGTGTAATGCGTGCTTAGACATTGAGCGTGTATTGAGCAGATCGATTTTGTGTTGCCTAGGTTTCTCTTGTCCCCCTACCTCTATATCTAATGGTAATGAGATCATGATACCTTCTTGCCAAGTCCGGGTGAGGTTTCCCCAAGAGCAATGCTAACGTAAAGATTTCCTTTTCAGTTTCCAGCGGCCCTACGCAGGGCTAGCGCCACCTGGCAACCCCAGGAAAACAAGAACACATGTATAATTATAATCAGAGGACTTACCGAGCCACGGATAAGCGAGATGATACACTGAGCCAACGCGCACCCAACGTGTACCAGTGCAGACAAGCCCAAACGCGCCAACGCTAATGCGCAGCTGATGAAAAGAAACCCCTGCAATTGCTGGGAAACGTAGTTAACTACTACAGATTAGTAGCAGCATGAGGAAATAAGCTGCGCTAGGCACAGAAAACAGTTGTAACAGGAGGGCAAAATTGAAATGGTGAGTTCCCCATATTATGGAAAGGAGGCAGCTCAGCATTTAAAAAGAAATAGGGGAATAGACATTCTTAAAAGGAAAGATTACCTCCCTCCACTCTCCCTACTGTGAAGGGCCGAGGCCCGTTGAGGCCTAAGTAGGGCACAGTGAAAGTTTGTTGAAATGGTCGAAGTAGTAGAAGAATCCGTTGCCAAAGATCTTACGGTGGTACAGCTGTCGAAATGATTGGATTCCGTCCTATTTTAAAACTTGTATAATCAATGGCGTTAGCCAGAAAGAAAGGAAAGAACTCTGCAACTTGCATCAGACTATGATGGCAGAAAAAAATCTGGAGGGACCTTGACGAGTGAAGGGCCATGGGTACACTGAACACAAGCCTCAGAAATAGGATTATGGATATATATATTACATTACTCACCGTAATCATATTTCTGATGCTTGTATCTGTTTAGATTCACATGCTGTGCATAGGCCGACGACATCTAGTGGAAGCTGCAGAGTATGTTTGTTTTTCGAAATTTCAAAAATGGGCGTCGACACAGGGCGTGCCAGTAATACTATCCCTAGTGTGACGTCCACTGTACCCATGATCCCTCACGCGCCTAGGACCCTCGGATTGTATTTTTTCCGCCATACTGGTCGGAAGCATCCCGCGCAGTTCCCTGGCCTTAGCCATAATTTTGCTAAATATCGTAATATTTCACAATTTTCTCCAACCCGACGTCCAGTCACCGACCTTCGACGCCGGCGGAGAAGAAAAAACAACCGTCGAGAGCTGCACAAAGGAATTGGGCCTCGGAAGGCCTATGGCCTCTGGCCTCGGCCCGGGCCTTGGAAGGCCTCTGGCCTCGGCCCTGCAAGTAGGGAGAGTGGGGGGTGGTACCTACTCTACACTCTAAATATATAGGTATATTCCTACACACATTAGCCCGCTGCCACAGGGTGCGTACGGAGGGTACCCCTTTCCAATTCTGCCCCAAGTGCAACCGCAAGTACCCTTGGGTTGACAGACACGCCACGTGTAACCTCTGCTTACCGAGGGACCACCCCAAGGCCAACTGCAGAGCGTGTAGTCTGTTTAAACCAACAACCCTTAAGGACCGTTCAACCAAACGTTGGGCCAACGACTCCAGGCAACAAGAGGCCATGGCAGCGGAGGGCGCCTTCAGCGATGGCAGCGACGGCATGCTTTCGGACGGCGAGGGCAATGTGGCGTCGAGACAGCCAAGCGCAAGTCCACGACCTCAGAAGGTTGTCTGGCAGAGCAGCTATGGGGAAAACCCCCGGTGACATGAGTGCTACCCACAGCACTTCCACCAAAAACGCAAAGTCCCACCGAGACTCGACACGCACGTCGAGTTCTCGGAAAGAGGCACACAGAGAACGGTCCACTGAATCGGTGTCCTCTGGGCGTTCTCGATCTAGATCGCCGCATGACCCCAGGCAGCCATCCACTGTTGCCAAAAGTGCCTCGCTCCCTAAGGTAACGGAGGTTCAATCGTCAGACGAAGCCGACCTCTATCCGCAGGCTGCCCTCCAGGTGTCGGCGTCAGCAGACCGCGTGACGGCTTTTCCAGAGTCCCGACCTCCACACTCTAGACATAGGGACACTACCCCCGAACCTCGACGCCAGACGTCGAAAAGCTCCGAAGGGGCGAAAACACTGGGGAAACATTCTTCCACCCACGGGTAAGGGGGAAAACACCAAAAGAAGCATTCTCAACTTTGTTCTACACCACAGCAGCAGTCAGACAGGTCAGAGTCTTCTACTCCACAAAGACAGACAGACAAGGCAAAACTGCTTCGGATATAAAACGCATAATCCAGGATGGCAATAGAGCTGCCCTTTTGCCACGTTGGTCTTGGAGGAGCATCAGCTTTGAAGCTGCCGTTTAACATGGATAAATTGCAGTCTTTCAGACTTTCCCATCTTTTGGATTTAGACACGATTCTGTCACCCTTTTTCACAAAACATGGAGGTATTTAAGTCACTGACAACCAGGACTGTATAACTCACTGGATCACATGTGATCGTATCCAATAGATGTGTTATATGCTTAATAAATACATCATCCAGTACTGCTGGGTTCCAATATATGTTGAGAATTGCTAATCTGTTTGTTAGCTCATTAAAAGGTATCTGAGAGATCTAATTTGTCCAATTTTAGGCAAGGATGGGGAGAGGTCCACGGGGTAAGGTTTACATTTAGTTCTTTTTAGCAGCGATCAGCAGGCTAGCCAGCCATGGGTCGCCCACTTGTCCGCTTGCAGGTATCCATGCGATCTCATAGTTGGGCCAGATTGGGTAATCACATATGACAATGCATTACTTACCGTAAAAGCATTTCTGATGGTTGTATCTGCTTAGATTCACATGCTGTGCATAGGTCCGACATCCAGTGGTCACTGCGGAGTATTGCATTTTGTTTTTCGTAGTCGAAAAGGGGACGTCGACAAGGCGTGTCTAACACTATCCCTATAGTGATGTGCGTTGTACCCACAATCCCTCAAGCGTCGAGGTCCCTCTGTTTGTATTTTTCTGCCCTGAGGGAGCCTTCTAGACGTGAGTGAGTACAGAAAAGAGAGAAATATAGTAGAGGATGTCTATGTTCCTTTCATCTGAGCGGGGAGGAAGGGCGGGCGCATGTGAATCTAAGCAGATACAACCATCAGAAATGCTTTTACGGTAAGTAATGCATTGTCTTCTGATGTTTGTTAATCTGCTTAGAATCACATGCTGTGCATAGACTAGCGAGCAGTACCCGGAGTTGGCGGTGGGTTATGAGAAGGAACAGTAGAGAAAAGATGTCTTAATACTGCCTGTCCCACCTGGGAGTCAGATCTAGAGTGTGCATCTAGACAGTAGTGTTTTGTAAAGGTGTGCACAGAACTCCAGGTAGCTGCTTTGCAGATGGACTCAAGGGGAACATTTGCAATGAATGCTATGGAAGCCCCAGTGCCTCGAGTGGAATGTGCTCTTGGCTTCAAGGGTAGTTCTCTCTTTGCAAGAGTGTTACAGAGTGATGCATTGTACAATCCATCTAGATATAGTGGACTTAGAGACTGCATCTCCTTCTCTTCCTGCTGCCACCGAGACAAAGAACTGATTAGTCTTTCTCAGTGATCTGGTTCTTTCCATGTAGAACATGACAGCTCTGCGTACATCTAGTGTATGCAGACTTTTTTCTCCCAAGCTGGAAGGGTTTTGAAAGAACGTTGGTAGTTCTATAGATTGGTTTACATGAAATTTTGAGATGAATTTTGGTGCAAACCTTGGGTGTGTGCGAAGAACCACCTTATCCTTGTGAACTGATAGATACGAAGGGGTCTAGTACAGAAAGAGCCTGTAGTTCAATTACTCACCTAATGGAGGTGATAGCTATTAAGAAAGCAATCTTAACAGTGAGGTATTTAAGAGTTGCCTTGTGCATGGGTTCGAAAGGAGTGCCCATGAGTCTAGAAAGTACCACGTTTAAGTCCCATCCGGGAGCTGGGTTAGCTATCGGGGGGGTGTATTCTCTTTACCCCTTCCATCAAGGCCTTGATAACTGGTATCTTCCACCACAACACTTTAAGTTGGGAAGTGGTGTATGCAGAAAGTGCCGCTAGGTGGACTTTAATGGAATTAAACACTAGACCTGAATCCAGTAAATGGGTCAAGTACAGAATAATGTTAGTGGCAGAGCAGTCAACTGGGTTGATGTTCTTACTTCTACACCAGATGACAAATCTTTTCCACTTGCTAGAATAGCAGTGGCGAGTATTAGGTTTTCTGGCTTCCCTGAGGATGTCCATACATCTCTGAGGGAGATGTAAATGTCCAAATTCTATGATCTCAGGAGCCAGGCTGCTAAGTTCATGGTCTGAGGGCATGGATGCAGTGTCCTGCCCTTGTCTTGTGACAGCATGTTGTACGAGCAGGGAAGTTTCATTGGGGGTGATAGGGACATCTCCATCAAGTGAGCGAACCATGGCTGCCGGGCCCACATTGGGGCTACTAGTATCATGGTAACCTGCTCTTGGTGCATCTTGTGCACCACTTTGTTGAGGAGGGGAGTCGGGGGAAAGGCGTAAACAAATTTTCCTGACCATTGAATCAACAGACCGTTCCCCTTGGACTGGTTCTGGGGGTACCTGGAGGCGTAACTTTGGCATTCTGAGTTCTCCAGGGTTGCGAACAGGTCTATTTCCGGGAAACCCCATTGCGTGAAGACGTCTAAGACGATGTTTTCGTGTAATTGCCATTCGTACTCTTTGGGTAGGGGGGAAGTCTCTGCTGAGTTTGTCTGCTAGCAGATTGAGTTCCCCTGGTACATGTTGTGATAGTAGGAATATGTTGTGTTTGAGAGCCCACTTCCATATATTCTGGGACAGCTTGGACAGTCCTGGAGAGTGAGTGCCCCCTTGCTTGTTGAGATAGTGCATGGCTGTGGTGCTGTCTGTGAGGACCATCACTGTCTTTCCTTGTAAGTGTTCCTGAAAGGCTTTCAGTACTTTGAACACTGCTAATAGTTCCAGCAGGTTTATATGCTTGGATGCTAAGCTCGGAGTCCACACTCCGTGAGCAGTCTGATGGGATAGGTGAGCCCCCCATCCTGTAAGGGATGCGTCTGTGGTTAGAGTGGCTTCCACTGCGGGTGTGGCAAAGGTTTTCCCTAATAACAGGTTTTCTTTTGTCCACCACCGCAGCGAGAGAACCAAGGCCTGCGAGACCACCACCAGATCGTCCCATTATCCGCTGGCCTGACACCACTGGCTGTAGAGCCACTCTAGCATTGGGCGCATGCGCAGGTGCGCGTGAGGTACCAAATAAATACATGACGCCATCATCCCTAGCAAGCGCATTGCTTTGCGTACCGTCACCTCTCGACCTGCCACATATTGGGGGATCTGAAACAGCATGTTTTGGACCGTCTCGTTGGAGGGGAAGACGAGGCCGTCCTTTGTTCGAATTAGAGCCCCTAGGAATTGTTTGATTTGGCTGGGGTCTAAGCTGGACTTCTTTTCGTTGATGGAGAAGCCCAGTTGGGACAAAAGGTCTACGGTCCTTTGGGTATTAGAGAAGCATGTTTCGTAAGAATCCCCTGTTATGAGCCAGTCGTCGAGGTATGGGTAAACCGGGATGGATAATCTGCGCAGGTGGACCGCTGCCACTGCCAGTACTTTCGTAAATACCCTTGGTGCAGATGCTATCCCGAAGGGTAGTACTCTGAACTGATAGTGTTTGTTCTCTATCTTGAACCTGAGGTATTTTCTGTGCGCTGGCAACATTAAAATATGAAAGTATGCATCTTTCATGTCTAGTGTTGTCATGTAATCCCCCTGTGATAACAGTGGAATTACTTCCTGCAAGGTCACCATACGAAACTTTTGGGGTTTGACAAAGTTGTTCGCTGGGCGCAGATCTAATACAGGGCGCATGGTTAAGTCCTTTTTGGGTACAAGGAAGTACACTGAATAAATACCTTCTGTTACCTGAGATAGGGGGACAGCCTCTATAGCTTCTTTTTTCAGTAGCTCTTCTACTTCTTGAAGAAGAATAGTGAGGTGTTCCGGTGTCATGCGTCGGTTCCGTGGGGGTCTGTATTTCGGGGAACCGTTGAATTCGATGCAGTATCCGTGGGCTATGGTGGATAATACCCAGCGGTCTGACGTTATTCCCTCCCATGCTGAAAGGAACGATGTTAGCCGGCCCCAGACCGGTGATGCATGGGAGGGGACCCGAATCTTTGGGTCATTTGTTGGTATTGGGCGTGGGGCCTTTTGGACTGGAGCCGCGCCCTCTTCCTTTGCCACGACGTTGGCCTCTTTGACTGAACTGGGTGCTTTGGTTAGGGGGCCAGTTGGTAGCAGAGTAAAATTGTTGTTGGCTTTGCTGCTGGCGTTGGCCACGAAAGGAGCGTCTATTGCCATAGCTGCGTCTGTTAGATGGCCTAGAAATTTGGTCAAGAGTCTTGATGGTATCAAACTCCTTCTTCGCATGTTCTAGGGCCTCATCAACTGCTTTCCCAAACAGATGTGTTTGCTCTATGGGCTTATTTATTAGGGAAGCCTGAGTTTCTGGCTTAAATCCCGAATTGCGCAGCCAGACATGGCGTTTGAGAAGTATTCCCTGAACCAGGGAGCGGCCAGCTGTCTCTGCGGCATCTAAGGAGTTCTTTACGATGCCCTGGTTTACAAGAGTTCCCTCTGATATAGTAGCCAACAGGCGTGAATGCAGGGGTTCTGGTGCGTCCTCTGCTTCGCTGCGCAGCTTGCTCCACTGTGCATCTGCGTAGCTAGCTAGTAGGGAATTGTTATTCGCGATCCTGGTTGAGAAGGCGGCGGAGGTTGTTATTCTCTTCCCAAGTGCATAGAGCTTCTTGCCCTCTTTGTCAGGTGGTGCTTCACTAGTAGATAGTGGTACCCCCGCTCTCTTTCTTGTGTTAGTCACTACCAGAGAGTCCGGAATAGAATGTCCCCTGATGTACAAAGGGTCAGAAGACGAAGGGCTGAAGAGCTTTTCTATCCGAGGGTTGACCCCTCTGACTAAGGCCGGATTGGAAAGGGAAGGAGTTATTCTTCTCTTTATAGAAGCCAGGAGCGGAATGGACTGGCTGACCGGGGCTTTTTCTTTAATAACTTTTTCTACAAAGTCTATGTCCGGAAGAGTCTCCCCTGTGTCTATTTCAAAATGCGCTGCTGCCTTGCGCAATAGTGCATTAAGTGAAGGCTGGTCATCTATGGGGGAGGTGTTCCCAATAGGTGAGTCCTTGGGAGGAGAAGGATGAAAGACATCAGGGTCTGAGAGCACTGATGGGGAGTGCCATGGCTGTGAGGTAGCTGTATCTTCTTCAAAAGCTCCTGCGCTAGTGTAAGGGTCTTCCTCAAACCTCTCCTCCTCAAGTTCTTCCTCTCCACCTAACCACTCCTCATCTTCCTGGAGGTATTGCTCCTCTTCAGTGAGGTCATATGCATCTGTAGAAGGGGGAAACAGCCTAGGAATACCCTAGGGTCATCCTGGGTCCATTCTCTTGGTCTTTTGGGTGTGGGTGGGTTTTGGCTACCCAAAAACCTCTCCATCTTTTCCATACAAGAATGGAGTCTTTCCAGGGTCTCATGGGGAACCCCTGAATAGTCTAGAGGGGGGAAATCAGTGTTTTCACCTTCAAAACGCTGCGAACGCTCCCACAACGTCGACGAAAGGTTTGCGTCGCCCTCAGAAAAGCCCTCCGGTAGTTCAGAAGTGCCTTTAGATGGATGGGGCAGTTCCTGGCTACTCTTGTGCTTTTTCAGCGTTTCTATTTCCTTGGGTGCGGTATTCGACGTCTGTTTCGTCGTCCGCTTACGTTTGTCCTCGGAAACAATTCTCGCCACACTCTCGACGACGAGTTCGTCAGTCGAGGGTTCTGGAGTCGGCGTTGCCTGCGCTGCGCGTTGTTTTTCGACGGCCGCTCTATGGAGCGTTACGTCAGATGTTTTTGGGGTAGCGCCCGTATTAGATGAAAACCCAATCGCTGGTCGCGGCTGCGTTTGCGGGTGGGGCTTGAGACCCTTGCGGTCTGAGGTCGACGCCGGAGTGCCCTGCGTCCCTTTCGGCGCTGGTGGATCCTTCGTCCTGGACGAAGAAGAGCCGTGGGTTGTCACACAGACCCCATAGGCTTAGCCTATGGGGTCTGTGTGCGTCCTTGTCGCCGGGGTGTTCATCCCCATAAGCAGGGCGTGAGCCGAGCCCGTCGGGGCCGGGGACGGACGTCGAGGAGCGCGAGCGCTCCTTCTGGGGGTTAATGACTTCCGTAACGGACGTCGAGTTATCACCCTCCTCGTCACTTTCTGTAACAGCGGCGGCGGGTGAGGAAACTGACTTCGACAGAGCGTAGTCCGCCCACCTCTTAACTTTCCGTTCTTTAAGAGTTCTTGGTTTCAAGAGCTTACAGGCCGCGCAGCTGTCCTCTTTATGATCGAGGGGCAAGCAACGATTACAGAGCTTGTGTTTGTCCTTCCAAGTGTATTTGCCCCTACAGCGTGGGCAAAACTTAAAAGGTGTCCTCTCCATAGCTGAGGCAATAAAAACTGGTGATAACCCCAAGGGAAAGAAAGGGGAGAAAGAAAGACATTCTCGACGAGAAGGTAAAAGTTCGACACCCCCACTCTCCCTACTGTATGTTGGCCGGCGAGGCCTGGCCACGTGTTCGGCAGCGCCGAAGGATCTCCTCAGTCTCTTCTCCTCCGTCGAAAACTTGCTCGGCGGAGAAACAGCTCCACAGCTAACGTCGAGGGGAGGGATCTTTTAACAATAAGTATATATTAAGGACCGAGGTCCGTAGTAATTGTTTAGCAATGTCTCTCTAAGAGCTCCGCATAAGGCGACCATAAGCTGGGCGGAAAAAAACAATCTGAGGGACCTCGACGTGTGAGGGATTGTGGGTACAACGCACGTCACTATAGGGATAGTGTTACAGACACGCCTTGTCGACGTCCCCTTTTCGACTACGAAAAACAAAATGCAATACTCCGCAGTGACCACTGGATGTCGGACCTATGCACAGCATGTGATTCTAAGCAGATTAACAAACATCAGAAACAAGTTTCCTGGAATATTAATATGTCGTACAGTGTCAGGTGAAGCAAGTCATTAGCATCCAAGTTGCATCCAAGTTATGGGCAAACCCTCTCGTGTTCCACACAGCGATCATATAAGAGGGGGAGCTAGGTTTTACCTTTCTCTAATGGCTCCAATCACCTTTTTTTATCTCTCAGCGTGTGTCGCAACTATACCCAAGAGCCCTATTGATCATCCTGCACGTTCCAATTTAAGGCTTTTTGACTTGATTGAGGCTCCAAATTCACAGTTACTCAACCCCTTCTGTCTGAGAATATGGCTAGCATCACCACCCTCGAACCTCACTGTTCTATAACTAGCGTTTTTTTCACGTTCGACTACTGGCATCTTATCCCAAGCTTTCGATGACTGGATTGCATTGAGGTTGATCTCAATCCGCTTCTCTCCAAAGCAGGTCTTTCATTCCATATACATTGCCCAACAATTTGTGATGGTACTCTTATAATCAGTGTGTCTAATTTTCGTGATTTTATTAATTGGATGGATTTAATGTCTCTAGATTTCACCTTTAACATTTTTATTTCCCTAAACACAGTCAGGATTGTAGCTCTGTTTGGGTTTGGATCACTTCTCTTTCTATTCGTCATTTGATGTGCTTTTTAACTACAGGAGTTGGGGCAAACTTGGTATCAGTCTTGGATTTTTGTTTTGAGGCATCGACTGATGATTTCATGCTAATTGCCATACGAGGGGAATCAGCGCAAGTGCTCGCTCTAAGGCGTGAGGATATAACTATCCAATTCTTTAGCTATTTACTGCTTTAATATAATCAAAGCACAAGACCCCACTTGCCACTGTTCAGGGGCATCAATCTTTTTTGTTCCCTAGTAAAAAAAAAACATACTAATTCTACCTGCCTTTCCACTGCTTGCACACCATCACCTGCATCATTTCCCAATACGGCACCCACTATCTCTTCCCCAATGTGTGGTAGAGTGGATAGAGTATGTAGAGCAATCCAGCCAATCAAAGGAGAAGATTCACCAGCTTTCTCAGTCACAGTACTTACAGATAATTTTTGTCCCGATTCACATATATCTTTATTGACTGCATTACTAATCTTGTTCGTCCTAACTTTCTTTGGGTGGCGTGGATAGCGCATTAATGAAGGTTGGTGTGACTTTTGGGTATTTTCCCCAATTGGATCTAGGTGGATTTTCAGCTCAGTAAATAGTCGAGCTTTACTCTTTTTTTACGAGAGATATGAAAGAACTCAAAGAGGTTGTTTATCGGGGCATCCTCTTGCCCCACTGCTGTGTCTTGTATATTGGAAACATTCACAATAGACAACGCTTCAGGAGTAATGCAATCAATTACAGAATAAACAACGCATACAAGCAACGAGGCAGAGCTTGCATCAGCCGCTCCAATGGTCTCCAGTGTGGTTGGTAAGGCTAATTTAGCTGCATTAACCGACAAACATGGTTCGGGTAACAAGGTACCAGAGTTCGAGCTCATCACAGAGGCAATCAATGTATCTAATTTCCCCTCAAAGGCGAGTATTTACAAGCGCTGGTTAGTTGATCAAGTTTGCTACCAATATTAGTTAGTAGCGCCTGGTGAATTTCTGTTTTTTTCAGTAAGGACTGTTGTGGAAGTTTCTCAGAAATTTGCTAATTCCCTTCTACCTTAGAGACACCCCAGCTCTTTTGCTGGACTTTAGGACTTTTGATATTTATCCTGGAGCGAGTGGGACCTTTTTCCGACTCCATGTATTTTTCTGTGATTCGGACTCTGGTCTCTATTGGTTTTGGATACTGAAACTCCATAGGCATCTTTTTACATTGTGACACAGCACCTCCAGTGGATTGCCACAGGCAAGTCTTTTTAGACTTCCCCAAAAGTTTAAATACCGTCTCTTGGATAACTACTGTTTCCAAGAGCAGTGAAGTAAAATTGACTTTACTTACAATTGTAACTTTCTAGACCCAGCACACACTATCTTACAATAGGGTGCTGGAGGGGTTACTTAGTATCCCCTTTGTCTAGTTTCTCATGTAACATTTTTTATGTTACCCATTCTACAATTAATGGCTGGTGGCAGTGGTTTACGTTTTACTACCATTGAGTGTTTTTACCACGTGCTGCAATCGCAGCTGCAGTTGTGCACCCATGGGTGCCTGTTTTGTCAAAATGGCCCTGGTCGTCTTGTTTCGCCATTTCTTATTGGAAAGGTTCTTCTTGAGATTTACTCTGTGTGCCAATCCACGTTTGGTCCCTTTGTTAGTTTTGTCTTTGCCGGGATTCATTTGTGAAACCCGCCTCTGGCTCCAGCGTGTCTGGCAGGGGCAGGAAGTGAGGGAGGTGCCCAAAACTCCCTGTGGTTAATCCCCTTGGTTACAGGAATTCACCCAAGGTGAATGGCCAGCTGGCTGACCTTAAAGGACAGCCACCCACCGGTGTGATTGAAAGCTAGGCTGTGAATGAATGGAAGAAACCTGCCTAAAAAGCAAGGTCTTTTGCTTGGAAGGCAGAGTCGACCACTGGACGAAGGAATCCGAAAAAGAACTTGGAAGAGTTGCCTGCTGCAACTTCTGGACCGTTTGTTTGCCCGGTGAAGCCCTGCTGCAGTGCCAAAACTCTGAATTCGCCTTGACTAGAGAAGCCCAGCAAAAGGACTTCTCCCCTTGGGTTGGTGGGACCAATCGACCCAGAGACAAGCTCATCTGGACATCCTCTCGGAGCTGGCTGTACTTCCATTGTGGCTGCAGGAACCGATTGCCAGGGAGAGGAACACCCGAATCGAGTGAGTGTCTAAGTCGGACCCGAGCTCCAAGAAGATCCTCCAGACTCCCAGGAAGCAGGACTGACCAAGCCTGAGCCACGTCAACAAAGTGCTGGACCCCAGATGCGAGGAAAGGCCATAGTGGTATCAGAGTACCGCTGAAGTACCGCTGAAGTGCCGCTGATCAGATGTTTGCCCATTGCTCCCACCGACCTTCATTTTGTAGTGCAGGAGTCCCCACGACTGAGGCCCAGAAACACAGGATCTGCAGACCTACAACTGGATCTGAAGCCAGCTGTAACCAATTTCTTCAAACCTAAGGTACTATAAACTAAGAGGTTGCTTACCTCTTGTTGTGTAGCCTTGCTAGCTCTCAGTTGAGACTTGCCTTGGTTGCTTTTGCAGAGTTGCTTTCAGCTTTGCCCCTTACAAGCCTTCCAGCTTGTGGCCCTACAGTGATTTCATTTTCTACAAAGACTTCTAAAACATTGTGCAAGACTTTTTACTTACCTTCAAGAAGTGCTCCAGCTCCCTACACATTTGCCCAACTAACATTGGCTGGCCTGCCTCCCTGAAAGACTTCTTACCTCTGTCTTTATGCTTTAACTATCCCTCACAAAAGTCACATTCTATAACTTGTGTAGCTGGGAAAGGGTTAATTTTCTTTACATTGGGGGTTCAAAAGTACTTACCTGCTTCAGAATATTTGTTAACCATTGTTTTATTCCCTCATCTTTTCCTTTTAACTATAACCTCAGTATTGCTCTAAATGTACCAGTGATATATCAATGTCCACAGTGCACTAGTTATTTAAGTCACCTCAGGGTGCAGGAAGTATGTGTGCCATCCCCAATGGGTATCTACTGATTTATTGAAATAAAGTGTTTATTGAAGCATATTTTAGTGTTACATATCTGCTCCCTTCTGAAGAAGGCTAATTCAAAATGACTTAATTCTTCAATCAGGAAAACTTGAGTGTAAGAGTTTATTTGAATACATGTCACTGTGAAACTCTGTTACAACCCTACAGCTCACATGGACCCCTCTTGAGATAAACCTGGCTGCTCAGCCATACTGCCAACCAGTGTAGTACAGACTTCTACCAAAGGATGGGTTACCTATTGCCAGGAGGACAAGGTTGGTGTAGTCTCCCAAAGAGTACTGCATACAATCTTGCCTAATAGACTCATACCATGATCAAGGTGTAGACGCCATAATTCAAGGTGCTCAATATCGGTCCATTATTTACAGCTTGTGATTGTGCCAACCCAAATGACAGAGGAGTTGGCTTCGCAAACGACAGCCGGGTTTGCCTGGGACATGCTTGCTGATGAACCAGGTGAATCCGGATACAGTATGGGTGATTGGGAAAGGTTTAAACTTTGGGCCCTCGAAAGTACACAGAGTTGCGTCTCTGGTATGATTCCCTCAAACATAGTGGGGACATGGTCGCATGTATCGAGATGGGTAACTGCCATATCGCCATATCCCTTCTAATTAATGGCAGAAAGCAACATGGCATATCATTTACAGCTATATGGGGGGGAGGGGGGATTACAATATTTCAAATCTTTGTAAGTAGATATATATATGTATATATATATCGACATTCATCCGCACCGACTATATATAGCGCCATCATCATTTTGATCAGAACAACTCAGCAATACTTCTATGTTTTTTACAAGTTTAGTTTTGACGATCTGTGAATATAACAAAGGCACATTCACGTCTTTCACTTTATGGCCTTGCACCTTATGACAAGGCTGAGCTTTCGTTACAAAATTACGGTCGCCATTGCCGGCTTTGGCCACAGTTGACTGTACCATAGCCACAGAGTCAATTAATTGCACAATCATTTCCGCATCTGATATGGACAGGAACAACAGAGCGGTTGAGCTCCTTACTCTGAGCATTCAGCATAATGTAGGCTCAATGTGTATGTTGGTTCTTACTTGCTATCAAAGGGGCATAGCAGGACTGCATATCCAGAACTAATGATTTTGAGCGAGTTAGTTAGTTACTATGGGAATTAGCATTTGCGCCATACCAGTTTTCAAGGTGAAGCTCTCCATGACAAAACCGGAGCTTACTGCAGGGTCAAGAGAAGCCCAAATCCAAAGAATGAGGAAGCAGGAGGCTGGCGGCTGCTCAGCCAAACAGTACTCCTGAAGCACTTGTATGATGCACGCGCACCATTGCGTATGTGCACGTGTATATAGTGGTTCTGGGAGTTGCACAGGCGGGGCTTTGAAGAGCTATGAAAAAAAAGGAAAATACGTATTCAAAGGTCCACTTGCAGACTTCTATCACTATTCAATAGTGAGGGAGAGGTTAGTTACCGTAGTAATAGAGAACAGTCAATCCAGATTAAGATAGTATGATCTAATCAGACTGCTGGAATCTTCAGCACAGCAGCACAGGAGCAACAAGGAGAGTCCCTCCAACTGAACAGCACTCCTGCTGCACTCACACGATTACTAAGAAACAGTGCAATCTACATTTTTTTTATTCTTTGGAGATCTTGCCTTCCGTCAATGATCTGTTAATGAAGTGCATAATAAAAGGAATTACAGCTGGGCAACATAATTTAAGGATATTGGAAGGACAATAGTCTCATGGGCAGGTAGTCTGGTTCATGGAAGGGATGATCGCTGCCACCTCTTTGAGGGTGAATGGGTTTAACAAAGTAGGGATGGAGCCCTTGTAAGTGCTTGGGTAATGGAGATATTGGTCCTCATTGGGATCCCCAATGCAGCATGTATAAAGCTACTTCTACAAACGTAAAATAAAAATATGGCTTAAAGTGGAAAGCAATGAAGTCGTTGAGCATTGACTAGCTACTAAAACCAGTTGAAAAACCTTGGCAGTGTCAGCGGAGGCATTAGCATATGAAGTGACAAGAGATCTCCAATGTTAAAAAGATGGTTAGAGGGGAAGGAGAATCTGAGCTTGCTTAAAACCAGTACGAACACATTTTGCACACTGAGCTGCGTTGAAGTCATGCTTGTGAGATGCGTTGTTTGCTGTACCACCGTGGGAGCACAGAGGCATGGGGTTAACTGACCTCCAGAAGCTTTGCCGCAGCATTGAGAGTGCGGATGTGGGAGCAGCTGATGGTTGTGGGGGCTGTGTAATCACCCATCTGCCTCGTCTGAATATCCTCAGCACCTGGCTGTGCTGCATGACATTATTTCAAGGGACCCGCTGTGCAATCCACTCACACATCCACTGCGGACTCCTTGGATGCAAGGAGTACGGCAGAGGCTCATCTAAAAAGCTAAACGCTCATCAAGTACTGATTACCTACCGTGCTGTGGCCAATGGGGGCCTATCAATGATTTGCAAGACAGCTTGCCATGTCATGTCATATTGCCACTTTCACCCATGCCAATAGGTTCCACTTCATTGCCCTCCATGCCCTTCTGACGGGACGTGGATTGGGGATGTGGTGGAAGAGAGTGGGTACTCGGGATGTGTGAAGACATTTGATCATTTACTACCTACCTCATTTGTCCAGTTTTGGATTTCCACTTTGTGACTAACTCAGTTAATCTTTTTCATCTTTCTCACTGTGAATTTCTCTACTGGACAATCTTTAGTTGTGTGTATATAGCAATCGGAAAATCACAGCTTATCTCGTCTTCTTCCTCATAGTGCCAATCAGCCACTATCCTCGGGTATATAAGACCTCTTACCAGGAGACATTACATTATAAATCACATGCAATATAGCGACTAGCAGCTGATCACAGCGACCAGTGCACAAAGCACACAAATGGATCAACACCACAGCCGAATTAAGACAGACAAGCAGACCTTCACCTAAAGCACAGAGTTATACCTAGAGCAGCTACAAGCAAAAACATTGACCAATAGGACAGTCGGATGCCTTGATCAACAAAGTGTTCCAAAAGACCACAATAACATTACCCTGGACATGCCCCTTAAAGATCAGGTCAATAAACATTTACCAATGAGGCCTATTCATACATATTAAACTTACCAAATAGTGCCCATTGTTACCAAACACCTGCAGCAAGTTCACAAGCCCCCCTTTTCACAAACAGCCGCCTTATGAAACTGCACACATATGTTCAACACACAAAATGTTTGCACGAAAACAGACTGATTGGCTTTCTTTTTTTTCAATCATAATTTTGGTCTAGGAAACCAAATTGCTGAAATAAGTTTAAAGACTCACCTTTTGAGGGTACATTTTCTTGCTGTGCTTTGCCATCTTCCACATTTGGAACAGAGCTATCATTCAAAGATGCTTCCTGCTGGTCTGACGTTTTCAGCAATGTTGGGTCGATCTGTGCTTTCAGGAGTTCTAGTGTCTCAGCCAATTCATTTCTGGTTCTGAAACATCAGTGGCGAGAAACAGAATACTGCTAAAGGTAAATAGTAACTACCACTAGCCACATGTATTCATATGCAAAGGAACAGACTACAAAGAATGTGAGCAAAGCAAGAGTGGAGTGCCCATCTTGTGTCCCCAATTTACTATTACACATATGCACTGTAGCACAGTGTCCAACCTTCTCCTTATTTACTCTACATTACTGCTGTTCTTTATCAGTAGAAACTGATTGATCAGGCCAAATTCATACATCGGCATACCCGTAGTTGATGCAGTGAACAGAAGAGAACCATTTACTTGACCACCCACAAGCAAGCTTCCTACTCACGCACTGCACCAATTCATTCCTATCCATTCATTCCTACCCAGCTCAGAAAATGCCTTTTCGGAGTACCCCCAAGAATCTTCCCACTTCCATTTAATCTCCATCGTTCACTCTCACCCTTTTTCCTAAGATCACCAAATTTATGCTACAACTAAATAGACAACACCACTCCAATAATAATACAACTTCTAAAATATTAACATCTATGGGTGGTATTTAAGCTACTCATTACTCAATCTAGAAAAGACAGAAGTCTCATCACAGGCAGACCTACCAGACAAAATATTCCTTGACAAATGTATTAACCCATCACTTTCACTTCCTCTGCTACTGAAGCCAAGAACCTAGGAGCTACCATTGATCAAAACATACAGCTGTGGCCAAGGACACATTTGTTCGCAAAACTGAACATTTTTCCTTTTCTGGCCTTTGTTCAAAAGTACCGAACCATTCTTGGAGAATGGGGTATGCTAACAGGTTACATTTTGTGGCACCACCTTACTTAATCATGAGACTGCACAGTGCAGCAGCAAAACTATTGCTGGGGCATAGATATCGCATTACCTCAGCTTTGTCTTCTTTGCGTTTGCTCCCAGTCTACAGTTGCCTGTAAGGTGCTTGCTTTTACTTTTATAGCCATTAATGGGTTAGGTCCAACCTTAATAGATGCAAAAATAGAAAAGATACTCTCCCTCCAAGAACCTCTGTTCAAAAGCGCACATTTGTAATGCCCTGCTATCTCAAAAGAACGGCGGGAGGCTCTGCTTTTTTGCCCATTGCTCCTCAAATTCAGAAGACCTTGCTCAAATACAGAAGTGGTATCTTATGCTAGAGCTATTGGCCTGTGGAAGAAAAAAAAAAGATTGAAACCTGGGCGTTTCTATATTAGTTTACCGATCCATCCTTTTAATCAGAGATTTGCATCTTCAGGGACAATCATTTCCCATAGGGTGAACATCTACTGCAGTATCTGCATCTATCAGTATTTGATTATGCAGTATAACACTGCTGTATGCATTTTATTTACAATCCATCTAGCAATGGTAGCTTATGTGACAGGATCCACCCTCACTTCCAGCTACTCGAGCCACAGGAAACTGGTCTGTTTTTCAGAGTGGTTGAGTTTTGTTGCGGTACTACATGATTGCCCTTCAAACATCATTGGAGTGCTCTTTTAGCAGAGTTGTGTGGATTTTGAAAGAAGTGGAAGATCGCTCAGGGGCAACGTGCTCGCCTTGGAAGCAAGACGATATGGAGCAACGCAGGTTCGATTCCGGGTCCGCGCTTAGAAACCTCTGGATATTCAGCACATTATAAATAACCATATCAAGCTGGCAATTCAGTGGATTGGTTGATAAAGAACTTAGAAATGTTTTCTAGTGACAAGCGAGGGTGTGTTCTTAAGACCGCCTTGTTTTTATTCCATTGTGACCAAAGGTTCTGACATACAATGCCTGAAGCTCACTTACCCTCCGAATAGAAGTAATGGCTATAAGTAAAGCAACCTTGTGAGATCTTTGAGGCTTGCTGCAAGCATTGGTTTTAAAGCCGGGCCCATGAGTTAGCAATTGGGAGTGTAAAGCCGTTTTACTCAGTCCATGGAGGGTTTAACGACAGGGACTCACCAACAAGAAACTTTGATTTGCAATGTTGTATATGTGGATAGTGCGGCTAAATTGACTTAATGAATTAAAAATAAACCCTGAATCAAACAAGTGTAGTACATGGTGCACTATATGAGATGGTGAGCAATCAATCGGGTTGACATTTGACCTTATCCACACTACAAATCTTTTCAATTTGTTCAAAAGCAGTGTCTAGTCTTAGGCTTGCGTGCGTCCCTTAATATTTCCAGGCACCCACATGGAAGATTAAGGTGTCCAAACTAGGACTTCAGGGGTCAAGCTGGCAAGTTGGTTATCTGGGTTTGAGGATGCATGATTAATCCCAGATTCTGTGACATGGTGTAAGGGAATGTTAGTTTTATGGGTGGGCAAATGGACATTTTGAGAAGGTGGGAATACCACGTTTGATGTGCTCACATTGGAGCCATTATAATCATTGTAAAGTAATCCTGGTGCATTTTGTGAATTACTTTGTTAAAGAGTAGGGGTGGAGGAAAAGCATATGCAAATATCGCTGACCAACTAATCCACTGTGCGTTCCACTTGGACTCTTTCTGCAGGAACCTGAAGGCATAATTTAGGCATTTTGTGTTTTCTTTGTGGCAAATAAGTCTTGAGGCGAGTCAGAAGGAAGACTCAGGTGACATTTTAGAAAGATTTTATTAAAGTAAGAATTTGTAAAGCCCAACATTCACTATGGGAATTCCCTACCTAACTAATGTGCTTGCCAGTCAGTTGTGGAAGTCTAAATAAAAAAGGCAGCAGTCCAAAACTATCCTAACTGACCCTACCACTATACAAACCGATTTAGGCTTGGAGAAGTAAACCCTTATCCATTGGATACTTATAATCTCAGTCTGTTAATCATGGGTTAATGATCTATTTTACTTTCTTCACTGTAGCTCTCAATATTCTCTTGGTTATATTTCTGCCTTGTGATGGTTATCCCCATTCCTTTATTATGGTTCAGTTTAGTTTGGCCTCTTCAACCTTGGAACTGTTGCACTATTTGAACCTTTTCCCATGGTAATATGGTTACTGGTTTTTCCTCGCTCTTCCTTCAGCTTTTTAATAACTTGTACCTTCGATTGATCACACTTTGCAATCACTTTAGATTCTTTCCCCTTTTACCAGGGTATTGCAATCACAAGACATTCTCTCTCAGTATTAAATATTCTCAATTGTTTTCCCACTTGGGCTTTCACTCTCTCTTGACTTGCTACAAGGTTGTGTTTCCAAATTATTACTGAGACGAATTGGATCTATTCTAGAACAAGCCCCTATTCGAAGGCCATCCTCGACTCCCGGTTACCTTCTTCAAGGACGCCAATACCAGAGTTATGAGATGGTTCCTGGACATGCAGCCCTTCTGTGTTTTTCAGTAGAACATCGAAAGTGACAAGAACAGGGGTATGTTGACTTCCTTGGCCGTTTGTTTACTCATCAACCAAGAAGGGGTATCCACAATTAATAAGGGATGGGTATTTGATGAATCGAGGGAATTCGTTCCTTCTTAAGTGGGCTCTGCTTCCTGGGAGTCTAGGGAGGTGAGCCCGCTCCGAAATACCCTCTCTAGGGGTAGAGCCAAGTGCGATCCAACTGAGAGAGACTACCCCTTGGGGGACAAGCACTCCAGTTCCCGTGAATAACTCCCTTACAGTAGCACACACTATGGCATACAAGAGAGGCTCTCAAAGTCCAGAAACCTTTTTACCTGCAAACTGGGACAAAAAACTAGAGATGCCATTATTTTACTGCAAAAGGACTATGTCCCTTTAAATAGAAATAACCAATCCACTGACACGTCTTATAATGTCACCTTCAGGATTCGAGAGAGAGAGCAAAGCAGACATCGGCACAGGAAGGCCCCCACGTGATGTGAGACCTGCAGGAACAATAAACCAGAGTTTCAAACTCGCTCAAGCATCTCGATAAGAACATCAATGCTGCAGCTTGACAGATGAGAATCTGGCAGGGCAGGAACCCGCAGATAGATGGTGGCTGCGCCACGGGTAAACATCCGTGGTGGACCAACGGTCAAACAACACCGCCAAGACCATTGTGAAGAGGAAGCCTGAAGGAGCCCGGTCTCCCGTTCACAGACCCGACCACCGAAGTGAGATGAGAAACCAAGAGCAGAGGGAAGGCCGAGAGAAACCATAAGCCACAGAAGGAAAGGCACCAGAGGTCGACAACAGGGAAAAAGGTACCCGACTCCAGAAGACGTTCTCCTTTGATGAAGAAGGTAACCGGAAGTCGTGGGTGGCCTGGAAGAGGGGTTTGTTATATAATAGATCCAAATTGCCTCAGTACTAATTTGGAAACACAGTTAACCTTAAAGCAAGTCAAGAGTGAAAGCCCAAGAGGGAAAACAATTCTGAGAGAAGGTCTTGAGATTGCAATACCCTAGGAAAAGGGGTGAATCTAAAGTGTATGAAACACGCAACCAATTGAAGGTACAAGTTGTTAAAAAGCTAAACGAAGAAAGAAAAACCAGTGACCATAATACTGTGGGAAACGGTGCAAACAGTGCAACAGAAACAAGGTTGGACAGGCCAAACTGAACCATAATACAGGAAAAGGGATAATTATCCTTAGGCAGACATCAAGAGGATATTGAGAGTTACAGTCAAGAAAGTAAAATATACAATAAGCCAACGAAAAAGATCCCAAAACGGAGAGGAAAACTCCCAAACGCATTGGAAGAGTTAGAGACTGATCGAAGTAGTAACGAGAAGAGATTTAAGAATCCTGTACTAATTAACAGACTAAAAGTATCCAAAGGAGTCATTCTCCAAGCCAGAGTTGGTTTTATAAAGTGATAGTCAGTTACGATAATTTTGGTCAGCAGACTACTTTATTTGGACTTCCATGACGGACGTGCAGATTAGTAAATTAGGTAAGGAATTCCATAGCTATAGGAAAAGTCAAGCCTTCAAATTCTTACATTAATAAATCATCCTGATAATGTCAGCTGAGAGTCAGTCTTCCTTTTGACTCGCCACAAATGGTGTCAGAAATGGGATGTACACCAGCTGATATAAACTGGAGGCCCATAAAATGTAGATGACTCCATGCCAAAGCCAAAAGTCCCTCCATTGTCACAGCTGAATCTATAAAGTTCGACCTATGAAGTACAGACGAAATTGAAATACCCCCTGGCGAGAAACATCTAATCCTGATGGGATTGACATTAATCCCTCCCAATGGAATTTAGATTCTACTAACCTGCAAGTCTGGTCTGGCAATACGAGTTAGATGTTATTGGAAAGCATAGTGATTCATATTTCAGAGGGGATGTTAAAATCCTCCTATACAACCATGGTAAAACCCTGTATACTGTTAAAGAAAGCGAGAAAGTTGCTCAAGGCATATTAGAAAAAAACATCAGTTCCCCCGAGAAGTATCTGAGCAAGAAGAGAGAACAAGGCACCCAAATGTTCAGGAAAGCTGACCTACCAATAACAAATTCCTGCAAAAGACAATGAAGTGGTTGCTCCACTGCCCGATCCAGCCTTTGCTCAGATGAATGACCCCATCCTCATCGAGGCCTTTAATAAGGTCATTACACAAGAAGCTGGAAGGGGTTAGGAGAGTCCCTTCCTTTTAAAAATAGGACTACTCTATAGAGGAGATATGACACCTGAAGGGGAACGCCAAAGAACTGGTGGTACCACAAAGTCATAGGAGGACGGATTAGAGTTAGCCCACTCATCTAACCACCCGCCCACAAAGGAATAGGAACAACTCAGAACCAAGTAATACTTAGGTTTTATTGGCCCAGTAGCTTCAGCTATGTCAAAAATGTAATATCTACTTGTAACTTATGCCAGAAGACCAGCAACACTCCAGTACCATCTGCCCCATTACAACCCCTACTATAATTGAAGTTCCATTTTCACTAATTGCTATGGCTATAGTTGGCCCCCTATAATGCACTAAACTGACATCTCCTACCATTGCTTAATCCGCTAAGTGTGATGGATACAGTACACATCATAATAGGGATAGCATTACAGAAACGCACTGTAAACGTCCTTTTTCTAAATGAAATATAAATCATGCAATACTCTTCACCAACCACTAGATGTTGGCCTATGCACGTCCTGTGATTCTAAGCACATCCACAAATCTCAGAAATAGTCACAAATGGTCTTAAGAACACACCAACACTTGAAGACTGTTTAAGGGGTTTTCATTGAAATGTGGAGAAAGGCTCAATCACCCCTCTCTCTCTCATCGCCAGTTGCCTTTTCCCTCCCTAATCCAGGTGCCCATAATCCCCATGGTGAGCTCTAGAGACTGCAGTAAGCCAAAAGGTTGCATTTTGTACCTCCACCTTACTTAAATCACAATCGGTAAACACTTTCTAACAACTGACTGGCTAATTGTGATGGCCTAAAGGCAATCTTCTTATCAAGCAATCGCCCTCTCTGATTTTCTAGGCAATACCTGTGCAAGGAGTCCCACAAATCAACAATGCCTACAATGGGCAATCATTCCTGCAGTGGGAATAGGTGCCTTGGAACTACTTAGTCTGGACTTGTCCTTCCCTCTCTTGCCCTGACCACCTCTCTACTGCGTACCTTCCTCCTACTCTCCTCCCTGTACCTCCTCCCACCGTCTCTCCCTCAGATGTCGGTCTCCCTCTTTTCTTCTACCCTTAAATCTATCCTCTACTACTCTGTCCCCACTACTCTAGATTCCCACCCTTCACTACAATCAGCTCCCACTACTTTCCACTAATCTCTTCGCACTACACCAACACCTTCACGGAGTCTACTTTTTCACTCTCCCAGGGACTCATTCCAATCACCGTCACACCCAGATTTACTCCTACTCTCACTCACCTTACATGCACTCCCATACCAGACTTCCAATTTCTCTCACCAACCAATCTATTACCTTGAACAGACTTGCTCTAGTTCTCCTTCATGCTCTGCTGCACAGTGCTTCCTCCGCCTAATTTCTTGTTTTGCTTTCTACTCCCTAGACCTCACTCCAACAACCCACACGGACCAGTCCATTTCAGCCTTGCTTCTTCTCCCCCTTTGACTGGCCTTCCACGTCAGCTGGTTCCCCAGGCAAACGGCTGACGTCCTCCTCTCCCCGGGCTGAATCCCAAGTGTAAGAAAGCATTAAATGGGTTTTAAGCTCCACCCCCTTTTCATATACAGGTCAGGTGACTTTCAGTAATAGCGGCCTGAGCAAAATCCATGTTAAAGTTGATATCCGCCTTGCATGGGGGTTTCTAAATGCAGGCTTGACTTGTGCGTCATTCCACTTTCCTTTCACTCACCTGCCGATTGAGCGCTGAAGTCAAGTAACCGCCTCAAGGCATTCTGGTGGTTAGAATGCTTTAGGAAGAGGAGAAAAACACTAGCCAGCACTGTGCACAACTGGTATGGCGCAACAAGTGGTACTTGACAGTTGCAGCTAGGAACAGGTAGAAAGGACAGACTCTGGCCCTTTCCATCTCCCACACCTTGCCTCTGCCAAACACCCTGGCAGGCCCTCTGCCTCAGGTTGAGAGGGGTCCTCACCTCCATGTCTTCTCTCCAACTCCCACTGGGAATTCCTAGGAGGATCCTATTCAGGTCTTTTCAACTGGGTTAGGTGCCTTCCAAATACCCAAGCTTCACTTACCCTTTCCTTTCATGCCACTCTGCTCCTTAAGCTGTGCGGTCTCCTCCCTACTATTCCTCTCAATGAGCCTCATTCCGAGTGCGGTGCTAACCAATGGCGCTATTAACGCCTTGGTTGACGCCGTACCCGGACCGGCAGCGCCTTGGTGGATGGCGGAATCACCGCCCCATTCCAAGGTTGGCGGGGCGGTAATTCCCCATTCACCAAGGCTCTTCCCCATTCCCGAATGAGCCCCCATAGGGCTCAATGGGAATGGGGAAGATGCAAATAACGGTGACCGTTCATTACGGTCACCGTTATTGGCTTGGAGGCCCCTTTGCGCCCTCGACTTTAACACCTGCTCAAAGCAGGCGTTAAGGGCGAGGGCGCAGAGGGAACTCGGAGTATGGCGGTAAAGGATTACCGCCACCGGTCTCGTTACCGGTGGCCGCTATCCCTTACCGCCATACTCGGAATGAGGCCCAATGTCTTTCCCCCACAAACTGTCTTGCCTGACCCTCAGATGGTTTTCACTCTACGGCCTGCCTACCTCTAACCTCAGATTATACTCTACTTCACTCTTCCTGCTACTACTCTCTGCTACACCCCCCCACTGCCCTGATGCACTCCTCTTCACTGCTCATTACTTTCCACTTTTCCCACTCAACTTCTACTACACTCTGCGAAACCCTTCCCCCACTAAACTGCACATTCTCCTAGTCACCATCCCAACACTTTTCTCAGCCACTCTCATTCATTCTTCAACACTTTCCCCTTAAGTCTCACTCACCTTAAACACACAATCACGTCAAAGGCCTAATTTCTATCAGCCCCAATACCACTCCTTGCACATGTTTTTGACAATTCTCCATACTAAGCTGCACCATCTTTCCTCCATTTGGTCTCTTTGTCCTACTACTCCCCTCCTGGACTTCATCACGAACACACATTGCCCTCTTTTTCCTCCATTTGTCCTTGCAATTGGTTTACCCAGTCAGCTGGTTCTCCAAGCCAACCATATTGCTTTCTTTTCCCAGCCAGGGACGGTTATCTGTGCTGGCAGGTTGGCAAAAAGTCTGCCCTCAATATTTGAGTCAACCAACGAAGAGCGCTTACCACCATTTGCGACACCACTACTATTTCATCCCATACGCCTTTGACCATTTTTCTGAGAGCCACTGTTCTACAGCACGCATATTTAGATGTATGTACGGGACAATGTAGATACAATGGGTTAGTATTCCCAAAAGCTTCATGAGCTTTCTGACTTATCTGGGCACCAACCTGTTAACAAGCAGCCTGTGTTAATATTGATTGTACTCTTTCTCGAGAGGGATAAGCTTTTGCCCGCTGTGTATTTAAAACTGCTTGAGAAATTAGTGTTTGGGCAGGTTTAGACTGTACTTGTTTCAGTGATTTAGAAACTCAGTGTAGAAAGTCTAGTCTTCTTACTACTGAGCAAGCTATTTGCCTCGGTTTCTTATGTTAACAGCTAGTCTTCCAGGTAAGGGTAAACCGGAATGTAGTGACATGACACGTGAGCTGTCACTATTACAAGCACGTTGTTGGATACATGAGACGCTAATACAATCTTTTGCCCTATGAATTTTTGCGGTTCGGCATGTTTGCTGACCATAAGCCTAACCCTGTCTTTTTTTTTTAAGGTACTTGTTAAGAGAATACATGTTCAGGATTACCGGATGCTCTAGAGCAGGTCTGATGGCATTCTTTAGAAGTAGTGCTCAGACTTCCATTTCCAGGAGTTCCCGATGTTCGCATTTCATTTTTCCCCATGGTGGTAGGTGGCACGGTTTGTCTATTAACTCAATGAAGTAGCCTCGAGCCAATGTGTCCACCACCGCTTGTCGGATGTGCCCACACCCAATGCTTTATAAAGGAGGATCTCTCCCCACCCTATTGGAGAAACATGGGAGGGGATAGAGATGTAATTATTTTAAGGTTGTGGATGTCCCTCTTGAGGTTTGTCCTCTTGCTCTTGGTTTACCTCTGCATTGCCATCGTGAAGCTGTGAGTAAATGTATGGCTGTGACTGCATTCCTACTGTACAGCTGTGGCCACTTGCGGTCTGGCTGAAGTGGGCAGTGGTCTGCGTATAGGGCACGTTCTAAAATGGCCAACAATTTGAGGGGGCTCTCTTGTTTATTAACTTCGCCTGGAGTTCTGGCCTAGTGTTTTAGGCCCTTTTTTTACTTAACTGCTTTACCAATCCGGTGTGCTGCCTCAAACAGCTTGTCTAGGGGAGCGGCTAGAGTCTTCACCTTGAAACCAGTCCACCGTAGTCAGGCATGGAGTTTTATTACAACTGCTCCTTACCATGCTGTCTCTGCGGCGTCTAGTGCATTTCTAATAACTGCATTAGCAACTTCTTTCTGTTCTCCCTGTATTTATTTATTTTTTTTTTTTTTTAGAGGTTTGATCGTAGCTCTGGAGGGGCTTACACATCATCCCATTGACACCCATTATACAGGACTATTAAGTGTTGTAGTATTAACTAGTCACACACAAAATGCTGGGGATGTAGTGGCCTTACAGCCAAAAGAATAAGTATGCCTAGTTTCCCTACCTGTAGGGTACTCAGATATTTGCATTTCTTTTCAAACCCGAGGCCTACTAGTTTTGTACTCAAAGGTTTAGTTAGTGAGGGAGTAATAGGTTTATTGAATTTAACAAAGTGATAACTGTGATACAGATTTCTTTTTATCAAAAACACACTCAATGAAGTCAATATCTGCCAAGAAGGGACTTTCTTATAATTGATTGTGAAGAGGAGCTGTCGAAGCTGGGTGCCAACTGCAAGACTGTGCCTGCAGATGCCCCAGCACGTGGCTGATGAGATTTAAAATGAGTGTTGGAGCCCCTCTAAGAACGAACATGGGTCAAATACCCTGTTCTATGGAATTTCTTCCACTCAGGAGAGAGTACAGCCACGTTTTATTCACTGCCCCATTCACAGAGAAGAAATATCCATTTGGATATCAGTCTGGTCCCACTTTCCAGGGCAGACGAGAACTGAAATGCTAGGCAATTCTTCTGTGAACAAGAGTACCATCAGCAACCCCAGACACGTGTTTCAGCCTAGTTGGGCCTCCTCATTGAGGTGAAGCTGAACCACTAAAGCACAGTGAGGGGGTCCACGTCAGGATTACCTTAGGGTGAAACCCAAAGTCTTATCAAATTAAAAAGGAGGAGTGTGGGAGCCCCACCAAAAACTTCCCTGTTCTGCTTTTTGAGGTAACTATTCTATTGTATTCCTTTTTAATAGAGCTGTTCAGGGAAATACCCTTTGAACTATTTTATTCAGATTTGGTTTAAGTTTTGCCACATGGTCACATCCAATTGACACTAAATCCAAGGCTTTGCTATAGTCACTAGACCATAATGGCATTTGTAGGTGTTTTTTTGCTATTGTATTTGATATTTTGTGGATATTGTAGATTCGATAATGAATTTTGGATTGCATAAACCTGATAAGCCTTCCTCCAGCTATAGGCGGTCAGGTCTCTACCATCACAGAGGACATTTGTGAGTATTTAATATCACATTGAGAAAGACGTGAGGTATTGAAATGCAGTTCAATTCATGAGGCTTTCTAGCGAGAATTGATTAGGAGGAGATAGTTTTACAAATGGTTATATGATATTTAAGCTGGTTTCATTTAGAGAAGAGATATGGCGGAAAATGATTGTGTTTTTATTGATAACTCCAATTGAGTGGGTTATGTTTAGTTACAGTAGTAGCAAAGCTTTTCGTATATGTTTTTCTCGTAATAAAAATAAATGCACTTTGCAGTAGAGTGAGAATGTTTGAGCATTCTTTATTGGGAATCAATTCATGGACATTTGTGAATTCATATTAAGTGTGAGGTATCCATCTACAAATTACATAAGATTAGTTAATCGGTCTGGTGTGTGTGAGTGAGAATGGCCAGCTCACCATAGAAATGTTTGGTCTCTCTCTTTGATGCACAGTGGCCAGTATATGTTTTTCTCTGCCTCCGTTCCTACCCCAGTACCATCGGGGGGTGGGCGGTTTGGCACTCTCCCATTGGGGTGGTGGGAAGGCTCTGGCTGCAGGGGTGATGCAAATCATGTCAGAATCACAAGTTTCTAAACATGTACTTGTTAAGAACACCTTTACAACCTTTTAGCTTACATCTTCCACATTGTTTATTATTAAACATGTCCAAAACCAACCCACTCGACTCTAGCATCATAGCTCCTTGATCTAGCCTACTATAGTCAACTGCTCGCATGTACAAATTAACTAGTTCATTTTATACCTATATGTAGCTATTTCGAACTAGCCTAACTGTTTAACTGCTCTTTTGTATGTGAAACATGCCTACTCCATGCTACTGCCGCAACACCTTCCACTAGTTTACCCGATTAATTTGCTTCCCTGTTACAACATGGGTACGTGCCTGTGCGTACATTAACATCAGCCTGCTTGCTCTGATCCGGCAGCACCTGTACTAAGGTACATAGATTGAACTAACTTACCTGCAAATACCAGCCCACTTTATTGTGCACCCGTCTGCTTAGATCAGCTTACTATATTTAGCCACTCCGCTAATGTGGGACCAGCCTATTTCTAATATGTAACTGCCCCATATAAGTGGGACCAGCCTTTTTGATTGCAACCATGCTAAGGTGGCACTAGCCTATTTTTGATTTGTAACTGCCCCATCGATGTAGAACAAGACTGTTTGCCTTTATCTGCTTTGCCTATGTGGGACAAGCCTATTTTTCATTTTGTAACCACCCTCTATATGCGAGACCAGCCTATTTGATTGCAAGCGCCTCTCTAATGCAGCACTAGCCTTTTCTGATTTGCACTACACACTTCCTGCTGAGTACCAAAATATAGCAGCCAGATAGAACTATGCACACCAGAAAGTCCCAGTTGACCAACACACGACTGTCATTTCTTTGCACCCTCACGATAATGGCCTACATGAACCTCATACCTTGCCCTTTACTGGACAGAAACTACAGACTACAGGCAAGACTACCCAGTCTTTACAAGCCTAAGACGAACAGAAACATTTTCCAAATTCCCACCTTAATCATAAACACCACCGCCATAGATCAGGAACCTTCCACACCAGATCTAGAAGCCCTGCAAAAAACACAGAACTGCGTCATCCCCCACCCCCACCCCCTCTTCATACCCATATGAGAACCAATCATCCTAAACGCAGACTCTCCTACCCCCTAAGGGCAGAATAATACAACAACAATCTCAGGAGCTCTTGACTCAAGATCTCTTATGGCACATACTACTGAAATTGCAGATATATTATCCACTGATGATTTAGACATCATGGCAGTAACTGAATCCTGGCTTCATGATGCAGCAGGCCCTGCCCTCATGCTAGCTATTCCAGATAACTACCAAATACTTAGAGTAGAAAGACCGAATACCAGGAGGCGGCCTAGCTATAATAGCTAAAACAAATCTGGCAGTAAGATTAACCACACCACCCCAACTCAAATCTTGTGAAATACACTCAGCCAAATTACCCATATCCAACAACTGTACGCCAACTATCTTCTTGTTATATAGACCTCCAGGACCAATAGGCACCTTTGAGGAGGACTTATCGAGTCTCCTCACCAACATGAAAGACTCTACACAGTTTCTACTCTTAGGAGACTTCAATTTGGGCTTCAATGACCCTGAGGACAAACACGCCCAATCTGTTGAAGCTATCTTGGCTGAACATGGCCTTGCCCAAAAAGTTCTTGATCCCACTCACACCCAAGGGAGAACAGTAGATTGGGTCGCCAACTTAAACTGCACTATCACTAAAATAACACCGCAACCATGGACTGACCAAAACCTAATTGGCTTCTCTTCCACAATAGAGCCCCAAAAGTTGAAAATTATAGATATGGTACCCCCCCACCCCAACCAGAAGCAAACGAAACATTACAGCTGAAAAATTACTTCCTCATCTCTCCCACAAACAATTCTGACCCAAACTTACTAGTAGAGACCTTCAACAACACCATGGCCAAGGCCCTCGACATCATTGCACCAGTCAAACTACGTAAAAGTAAACAGAAGACCCACCTTAATACCTGGTTCATCCCCCAACTTAAAGAACTAAGACTTCAAAAAAGAAAACTCCAAGCTGTATGGCGACACTCCCCTACGGACAAGAACAAAGTCCAATTAACCGACGTCGCCAATATGTATAAAAAAGAAATCATCCTCACCAAAAGGAATACATTCAATGACAGAATCTCCAAGGCCAACTCCAACACTAAGGAGCTATTCACCATCCTCCGTGAAATGGAAACCCCCACTCCACCCACAGACAATGTCCCTAAAGACAAACAATGGTGCACCAGCATCCAGAATGCTCTATACAACAAAATAGCAACTCTTCAGACTAAAATAGCCAACAAAAAAGCATCCCTGCTCTCCACTGAGATGCAACCCACCCTACCTAAGGTAATACCTAGCACCGACAACTTTCAGATTCACAAAAATCTCTATACTAGAAACTGAAAAAGTCATACTATGCCTGAAGCCTTCAAATTGTCAGGGTGACAGTTGCCCGGCACAAATAATTAAGGACGCATCTAGAGATCTAGCACCGTCTATCTCTAAACTAATTAATGTCTCTTTCAAGACCAGTACTGTCCCAAACAATCTCAAAGAATCTTAGGTTCTACCGTTACTGAAGAACCAGAGCCTTGACCCTTCTATCCCGACTAACTATAGACCGATTACCACGGTCCCTTTACTTCTTAATATAATTGACAGAGTAGCCCATCTCCAAATTTAGAACCATCTTGAAGCCAACCAATTACTACGTTCCCACCAATCCGGATTCAGACCACAAGACGGTACGGAAACGGCACTAATTGATTTTAAGACTCAAATCGACAAGCTTAAGGACAAAGGTAAAACAGCTATGCTGCTCCTCGTCGATCTATCGGCGGCCTTTGACCTGGTGGATCATGCAGTGTTATGCAAACACCTGGCATCAGCCGCCCATTTCTCGAGTGATGCTATTGCCTGGGTCCAATTCTTCCTAGCTAACCGTACGATGAGTGTTCTCCCCTCTCTGCATCCGCAGACCCAATCCAAATGACCTGTAGCGTTGCACAGGGATCATGCGTCTCACCGACAATGTATAGCATCTTTACCAAGCAACTCTTCGACAAATTGAATAAACTAGGTGTAACCTGCACTAATTATGCAGACGATACCCAGATCCTTATACGCCTTTCGGGCAATGTTGACGAAGACACGACTTTGGTAAGGAACAAGTTACTTACCTGTAACTGTTGTTCTCCAGCATGGGTCTGGCATGGATTCACATGCTCATGAATATTCCCCGTCGTCAGGCTGGAAATCCTCGGTAAAGAAAAAACCAGTATCAGTTTTGTTTCTGATCTGTCTTTCGTAGTAATAACCAATCACTGGTCTCTGCGTCATACTGACCACAGCCAATGACTGCCCTCTACCTAAGCACCGCCTCTGGCAGCCATCTTCAGATTTGGAAGCACGTGAAGTGGCAGTATGACCAAGTGAAGAGCCGCAGAGGGGTAGGCGGGAGGGTTCGCATGTGAATCCATGCCAGACCCATGCTGGAGAACAACAGTTACAGGTAAGTAACTTGTTCCTTCTCCAGCATGGGGTCTGGCATGGATTCACATGCTCATGAATAAAGAATACATAGCAGTACACACATGCACAACCACGGGAGGTGGCAAAGGCTCAACATTAAGCATTACATCAAACTCAACATTAAGCATCTTACCTCCTCACCAGGCTCACCTCAGGCGAACAGGTTGCGCAGCACTGCTTGGCCGACCCTGGACTCCTCCCTGGAATCCCGATCGACGCAGTAGAATTTCGTGAAGGTGTGCGTCGACCTCCACGTAGCAGCCCTGCATATGTCCAGCAGGGGCACACCAGAAAGGAACGCCGTGGTAGCTGCGATCGCTCTGGTGGAATGGGCTCTCGGACGGCCAGGCAGCGGTCGGTTTGCCAACCGATGACAGTACATGATACAGCCGGAGAGCCATCTGGAAATGGAAGCCTTCGAGAGAGCCTTCCCCTGATTGACAGGTCCAAAGTTCACAAAGAGTTGTGACGTCTTCCGAAAACACTTTGTACGGTCCACGTAGAACTTCAGCGCTCTAGCCACATCCAGCGAGTGCAAAGTCCTCTCAGCCGGCGACGAAGGCGACGAGAAGAACACAGGCAACACCAAGGGTTTGTTGAGATGGAAGTCCGACGGTACCTTGGGCATGAAGGAGGGGTGCGTCCTGAGCACTACCCTCGTGTCGTGAAAAGTCAAGTACGGGGCCTTGGATCTCTCCCACCCGTCGTGCGGATGTGATGGCCACAAGAAACGCTGTTTTCCACGACAGAAACTTCAACGGGGCCGAGTGCAGAGGCTCGAACGGAGGACCCATGAGCTTGGTCAGCACCACGTTGTGCTCCCACGCCGGGGCCGGCGCCTTCACCGGCGGGAACGATCTGAACAGTCCCTTCATGAACTCTTTCACCAGACGATGAGACCACAGGGACGTCCGGCCCGTGGTTCTGGTGTATCGGGAGATCGCAGCAAGATGAATCTTGATGGACGCGTGTGCCAGTCCAGCTTTGGCCAGCGTCAGCAGGTACGGCAGTACCTGGGGAGCCGTAATCCGTAGAGGGTTAATCTTCTGTGCGTGGCACCAGACAGAGAACCTCTTCCATTTGTGCCCGTAGCATTTAAGAGTCGAGGACGCCCTGGCCTTTGCAAGAACCTCTCTGCAGTCGGCCGGTATGTCGTATCCTCCAAACTCTAGCGCTGCAGGAGCCAGGCCTGCAAGTTCAGCGATTTCGGGTCGTGGTGGAGGATGGCGCCTCCTTCCCTGGAGAGTAGATCCGCATCCACCGGCAGCTTGATTGGCGGGGACGCTGACAAGTCCAGAAGGTCCGGGAGCCATATCTGCCTCGGCCACGCAGGTGAGACGAGGATCATCCTGCACCGTGACCTCTTGAGCTGGTTGACGAGCCGGATTAGCAGTGGCAAAGGAGGGAACACGTAGAGGAACAGGCCCTCCCAGGGGAACGAGAAAGCATCGCCCATGCTCCTCGCCTGGGGAAACCCGCTGGCGAACCTCCGGCACTTGGAGTTCGTCGCCGTCGCGAACAGGTCGATCTGGGGTGTGCCCCACCGTCGGAAGAGGCGATCCACTAGATCCTGCCGTAGTTCCCACTCGTGGCACGAGCGCAGCTCCCTGCTGAGTGAGTCGGCGATGGTGTTTTTTATCCCTGCCAGATGAAACGGCACCAGAAACATCCTTTGGGCGACTGCCCAATGCCACAGGTCCTGCGCCTCCTTGGACAGTGCTGGGGACCTGGTTCCGCCCTGTTTCCTGATGTAAAACATGGTGGTGGTGTTGTCGGTGAAGATCCTCACCACCTTGCCCTTGAGGGACGGAAGGAAGGACCTGAGGGCCCAGAACACTGCACGGAGCTCCAGGACCTTGATATGGAGGGACTTCTCCGTTGGGAGCCAGAGGCCTCTCGCGTACAGATTTTCGGTGTGCGCTCCCCACCCTTCCAGGGAGGCATCCGTGGTCACTGTCTCCTGGTGGTCTGGGGTCTGGAAGTCCATGCCCGCCGTCAGATGCGCGCGGGTGCCCCACCACCGGACCGCTCGGCGGAAACTCTCGTCGAGTGTGATCCTCTCCTCGAAGCCGCCCGTCGTTTGGATCCAGCGCGCGTCCAGGAACTCCTGCAACGGGCGCATCTGGAGCCTGCACATGGGAATGAGGTAGATGCAAGAGGACATCATTCCGAGGAGGGACTTGATGGACCTCACCTTGGCCGCGTCGGAAACCAACTACCGCTGTACCTTGCCCAGGATGGACCTGGTCCTTTCCTCCGACGGGGAGGCCAGAAGGGACACTGTGTCGAGCTTCGCTCCCAGAAACAGTGCGTTTTGCGCGGGTACCAGGTGGGACTTGGCGTAGTTCACGGAGAATCCCAGGTCCGTGAGAAGTTGGACGGTCCTTGCCGTGTGGTCCACGGCGAGCTCCCTCGTCTTGGCTCGGATGAGCCAGTCGTCCAGGTAGGGGTAGACGTGGATCCCCTCGCCGCCACCGGTGCAAGGCACTTGGTAAATACTCTGGGTGCCGACCGTAGTCCGAAGGGGAGGGCTTTGAACTGGTAGTGACGCTCTTGGACCACAAACCTGAGGAATTTTCGGTGCCCCTTTAGGATGGGAATATGGAAGTAGGCATCTTCCAAATCCAACGACAGGAAGTCTCCTTCCTCCAGCTGACCCAGGACGTGCTGGAGGGTGACCATCCGGAACTTCTGCGCCTTGATGAACTTGTTCAGACGTCGCAGGTCTAGGATGGGGCGCCATCCTCCCGTCTTCTTCTTCACGAGGAAGTATCTCGAGTAAACTCCGGAGCCCCGAAGCCTCTTTGGGACGAGTTCGATGGCGCCCTTCCTGAGCAACGCCTTTACCTCCAGGAGAAGCTGAGGGACGTGAAGCTCTCTCCTGGCCACGGGGGGGACGCGCGGGCACCTTCTTTGAAACTCGAGCGCGTGGCCCCGGGCCAAGGCGTCCAGCACCCAACGGTCGGTGGAGATGGACTCCCACACGCTGACGAAGCTCGCCAGCCGGCCTCCCACCGGGGTGCTTCGGTGGGGGCCCGACCCCACGGCCGGTTCAATCCTGTTTCGACGAGGCTTTGCCGCCTTGACCTCCTTGGCGACGACGGCGGGGTCCTCCAGACTTGCCTCGTCCTCTGTAGGCCTCTTGAGACGACGAGCGGGCCGCTTGACGGTAGGTAGAGAAACCGCCGCCGGAACCTTTGGAGGCGCCCTTGCCTCTGCTGCTCCGAAAGGGCGTCCGTCGTTGCTGTAGAACCCCAAGGGCCCGGGCCGTCTCAGTGTCCGCTTTAATGGCCTGAAGGGAATCGTCCACTGTTTTCCCAAACAGGTTGTTCCCATCGAACGGCATGTCCAGGACTCTGGTCTGTACGTCTTGACGGAAGTCCGTAGCCTTGAGCCATCCACGCCACCTAAGGCACATGCCGTTGCCCAACTGGCGAAATCCAGTGTCGGCGATGTCCGTTGCAATAGTGATGGCGTGGTCCGGCGCCACCTCACCTTCCTGCAGGATCTCCAGGGCATCCGCCCTCTTGTCGTCCGGTAGGAAGTCCAGCAGGGGAGCCAGTTTGTACCATAGCTCCCTGTCGTAGCGGGCCACGATAGCCAAGGCGTTGGCCGCTTTAATCGTCGTCGCTGCAGACGAGATGACCCTGCGTCCCATAGCGTCCAATTTCTTTCCCTCGCCGTCCGGTGGGGAAGTCTATGTGGAGGCCGCACCCCCCCGCTTTCTTCCTGGCCGCCGCTGAGACGACGGAGTCCGGGGTAGGCTGCGCTCGGAGGCACAGGGGGGGCCGCGTCCGGGACCCGGTACTTCTTTTCGTACCGGTCTCTTCTAGCTGGCGTCGTGGAAGGGTTCTTGAGGAGGGCGAGGCCCTCATCCCAAATGTCGTCCAGTAGAGGCACCGCGAGGACCGTCTTCCTCTTGGCCTCGCGCCGTTGATAAAGGAATCCTTCCTTTTTCTTCTCCTCAGGGCAGAGTTGGAAAAGCTCGGATGCCCTGGCGATCATGGAGTGGAACGATCCAATCTCGTCGGGCGGAGAGGCCCTGGTGGGAGGTGACGACGGGAGATCCTCGTCGTATACCTCGTCGTCCGTACCCGTATCATCCCCTCGGGTGGACGGGGAGGAGGGCTGGACGGGTCGCGACGGCTGAAAAGGAGGTGGAGGGTGAATCCTTCTTTTCTTGGGAGGGGGAACACCCGAAGGTCCCGGTTCAGGATCCCCCGACGGGAGAGGCTCCTCCGTCGGCAACGGTAGTCTCGTCCTTTTCTCTGAGCATAAGGACTGTATAGCCAACAAAATGGCCGCCGAGTTGTCTTGCGGCGCTGGCAGAGGGGAATCCGACGGGCGATCAGGCGCCAAGGCCGTGGCTTAAGACCTCGATCAGCTCTTCCTCTGAAGCCGAATCTACAACGACGCCCTGCCCCCCCTTTTTCTTCCCCGCCGAGGATTTCACGGGGGTCCTATCGATGGGCACAAAAGAGGACTCCCTCCGAGGTGGCAGGGAGACTCTGAGCCCCGATGTCGCCACCACTGGTGTAGCCTCCACAGGCTGAGCCAGGGCCGCCGCGACAGTATCGATAGAGGGCTTGGCCGGATGGATTAAGGCCTTCACCACCTTAGGTGCGCTCACTGCCTTATCCTTGAGGGGGGGGGACACTGCCTCGCTCCCCCTCCGATGGGGCCTTTGAGCTCGACCGGGGCCTCTCCAGGAGCTTCGCCGGGTGCTCGCCCTTCCTCTTACCCGACCCAGAGCGTTGGCTCGTGGCTGAAGGTGCCGGGGAGGGTGCGCCCTGCCTGGCGCCTGTAGAGCCTGACCGTTCGGCGCTCCCGGTGCCAGCGGACTCGCGGTGCTTGGCCTTGTGTTGGACCCCCATCGCGGGGGCGTCCTCAAAGGTCTTAGAAGACCGCTCGGATTTCTTCCTCTTCTTCTCGTCTGACGGGCTCTTCCCTTCCAGCCAGTTGGCGAGGCGTTGGTGGCGGTCCTTCATGGTCCGCTCCGACATATTGCCGCAAAACGCACAGTCCTTCTCCACGTGCGTCTTGTCCTCATGTAAGCAGTAGAGACAAAAGGAGTGTTCGTCCTCCTTAAAGACGTTCTGCAGCTGGCATCCAGGGCAGACCCTGAACAGCTTTCCGGGCGTCGAGCTTCCCTTCTCCTGGGCCATGTCCGGGCCTGAGAAGCTTCTGGAGTCCTCCAAAACGTAGCTCGACGAAATCTTCACCCTTGAGGGGCGCAGACAAATCTGACACGGGTCCCCGTTGATCGGATGGAGAGTCGGTGGAGCTTGAGGCTCTTTTGACCGGAAAAAACGAAGTTTTGAGAAAAAAACGTGAAAAAAATAGCACTAACGCTCGAGAGCAATAGCACGAGGATCCCAACACATGAACGTGCGGTAAAAATCTGAAGATGGCTGCCAGAGGCGGTGCTTAGGTAGAGGGCAGTGATTGGCTGTGGTCAGTATGACGCAGAGACCAGTGATTGGTTATTACTACGAAAGACAGATCAGAAACGAAACTGATACTGGTTTTTTCTTTACCGAGGATTCCCAGCCTGACGACGGGGAATATTCATGAGCATGTGAATCCATGCCAGACCCCATGCTGGAGAAACAAGATATACCTCCTCATTCAGGCATGGATGGCATCACATGGCCTCTGTCTGAATGACAAAGCTGAGATCTTGATATTGGGCTCTGATGCTAATCTAAAAAAACTAAGCCCCAGCTATGCTGCATTCAATATAGACGGCAACGTAATCAAATCAGTAACAGAGGTAAAAACACTAGGATTTTACCTAGACACTACCCTATCACTAAAAAAACAAGTCAACGCCATGGCATCATCAACTGCCTATACCTGCAAATTAATCGGGGCTTGCAGACCCTTCCTTTCCAAAGCTAGCTGCATTACGTTCGCCAATGCACTAATAAACTAATAATGTCCAAACTAGACTACTGCAACGCCCTATATATAGGAGCCAACAAATACATCTTAGATAAAATGCAAACACTACAAAATGATGCCCTAAGAGCAGCTCTGAACATACCCAGTAGAGAGCACATCTACAACATTACAAGAGACCAGCACTGGCTAAAAATCAGCAACAGGATCCTTCTCAAAACTGTATCCCTCACATTCAAATGCCTGAACAATGCTGCACCCCCATATCTCTCAGACAGAATGATTAGAAGAACTTTGACCCGCCATACCAGATCATCTAACTCCCACTGTTTAAAAAACCCCAGATTTTAACTAACCAAATCGTACAGAGCCAGCTTCCCAGTTAAAAAGGCTCTAGCCTTGAATGCTTTCCCCACCAAAGAAAACAGAGCTGAAGAGCCATACTCTAGATTCAGATGCAGCATGTTAAACTGGCTTCGAGCAAATGAATGACTAATACCTGCGTGTTTTGCTGTACCCATATGTGTACTTGAATATTCAACTATTCTTTTATCTAATGTACCAGCCTGCTGAATTGACCACTGCATTTGTTTTGTACGTTACTCCGTACCCATTGCACTCACAAATCTAATTACTGTACCTATTTACATGTTGTAACTAAGCTTCAAGTATCCTTGTATCTGTTGCGCCCAGCTACCCAAGGGTTTGGTGCGCATTACCAAACAAACAAAAACAAACCCATCATTTTTAATTTAACAGCTTGTTCATGTGTTTCAGATGCCATGAAGAATACTCACTTTAAAATGTGCCCATCTTGTAACACCTTGTACGACTAAAACCTTACTTCTTAAACAAATAAGTTGATAGGCAAGCATCACATAGCTATGCACATATGTGGCTAGGCTGTCGCCATTTAAATACGTTTAACCCAATCCTTGTACATTATGTCACCAACATCATTTATCCATCCCACTATTGAAATTGACATGATTTCCTCTAAAACAATTGGTCGAGTGAGATTTAGCCAAATGTATCTTTGCTTGGGACATTTTAACGCAAATGTAAGTGGGTGAGATGGGCGTGGGGAGACTAACACCCCCACCTTTTTGATTACTCAAACCCCTTCCCAACCACCCACATACAGTTGTGTTGAAATTCTTCAAAAAACATTGGACCAATTCTCCCTTGACCAATTCTGCTGCAGCATAACCTCTCGAACCCAATTCGACCATCTCAATGCCAGTTAGAGAGCCCAGAAGAACAAGTTACTAACCAACTGGTAACATTCTTTCGACTGGATGTTCCTCAAACGTATTCCACATCTTTGACATGTAATGTCCACAGCTGTGCACTTCGGAACCTTTTTCAGCAGAGGGCGTCCTCGAAGGCCTTTGTCGAGGGCGACGTCACCGGATGTTATAAATAGGACACGCGGCGCCCATAGCCTCAGTTTAAGTTTTCTCACTCAGAACGTGTGGCACCAGTCTCATGCCTGCTTGATTGCACTTAGCCTTGCGGAAACCGAAGCTGCAATCGCATAGGAAATTCTCCTGAGGGTCAGGCTGGGAGGGCGATGTGGAATACGTTGGAGGAACATCCAGTCGGAAGAACGATACCAGTTGGTAAGTAACTTGTTCTTCGAATGGGTTGCGTCCTCCAACGTATTCCACATCTTTGACGGACTCCAAAAGCAGTACCAGTAAATGGAGGAGGGAAAAGAATTTAGAGTACACAATTGCGGAATAAAGAACCGCCTTCCCAAAGGCCATATCCTGATCATGGATTGTATCCAGGGAATAATGTTTTACAAAGGTGTGGATGGAAGCCCATGTAGCGGCAACACAAATATTCCTAATAGGAACACCCCGCTGGAGGGAGGTGGAAGTAGCCACACCGTTAGTGGAATGAGCTCTCAACCCTTGAGGAGGGTCCTTACCAGCCAATCGGTTACACTCCATAATGGTAAGGATAATCCACCTTGACCAGGACCGTTTGGAAAAAGCCAGGCCCAATCTGTGTCCAGTTTATCCTACAAACAGTTGATCGTCCACTCTGACCCTGGACATCCTAGAAATGTAAAAGCTCAGAGCTCTCCTAGGATCCAACCGATGGAGTCGCTCCTCTTCCTTACCAGGATGAGGAGGAGGGTAGAAAGATGGAAGAACCACCTTTTGACTCAAATGGTATTCAGAAACTACCTTAGGTAGAAAAGTGGGACGTACTCTCAGTACAACCCTGTCCTTGTGAAACACAGTAAAGGGCGGCTTAGATGAAAGTGCCTGCAATTCACTCACTCTGCGAGTGGAAGTAACCGCAACCAAGAACAGTCTTGAAGGACAGAAATCTCAAAGGACAAGAGTGCAAAGGTTCAAACTGAGCACCCATGAGAACTTTCAAAACAAAATTCAAATCCCAAACCGGCACCGGCGGGAATACATTAGTCAATCCTTTAACCCTTTAAATGCCAGCGACGAGCCGGCTCGTCGGTAAAAACCACTCCAGGTTGCCACCAACGAGCTGGCTCGTCGGTGGCACTTAAGGGGTTAATGAGGGGGGAAATGTTGGCGGGTTTGGGCGGTGAAAACCGCGATTTAAAAAAAAAAGCCATTGGCACTGGGGGGGGAACCTCAATGGCACTTAAGAGGTTAAGAAACTGAGAAATCAAAGGAATCTTGAAAATAAAAACATTCTTCAGACGAGCACTTAAAGATAGACAGCGCTGCCAGGTATCCTTTAATGGTACCCATTTGAAGGCCCCTGTGGGCCAAAGAAAGTAAGACAACCATAGGAACGGAGCACTGACAAGGATCAACATTGTGATCTTTGCACCAGTCGCAGAACTTACGGCAATGGTACAGGGATTTTGTTGCTGGCCGCCTGGCCGAAAGCAGCACCTCCATCACGTCATCCAGGAAGTCCCAATCCTTATACCGCAACCTTTCAGATACCAAGGGTGAAGGTTGAGAGTTTTGACCTCTGGATGGAGAACCTAACCCCCGCATTGCCCCCAATCGCCCCCCTCCCCCTTGCACGAGAGAGAGCATGCGCAGATCATCCCGGTAGGGAGGGCAGAAGGGTATTTCTTTAAGGTCCGGGTACCACGCTCTCCTGGCCCAATCTGGAGCAATGAGGATCATGTGGGAACCGAACCTCCATAACATCTGCAATATTTGAGGAATGACAGGGACTGGAGGAAACGTGTACAGCAGTGGGAATGTTAATGTTAAAGGACATTTGTACTGCGCACTATCACAACCGGAGTGGTCCCCTGGCGCTCTGGCGGCTCTGAAAGAGGAAGGGAGGGCGAGTTAGTGGGAGGAAGCTGGAAAAGTGCAAGAAAGCAGTGATGTGCTGTTGACAGCCTCAGCCTGGCGGGTCCGTTGGCTGCGTCTGGGGTGTTTGCGGCCGGTATTCGTTGTGTACTGTTGTGCGAGTCTGTGTTTTTTGTTTTGTTGTTGCAATGTAGTGAAGTTTGTACGGTTTGTTGTACTGTAGGTTTGTGGTTGTGTTTGGAGTTTGCGAGGTGTATGCAGAGGGGGAAATTGTTAGTGGAATTGGTTAGTTGGCATCTCTATCCTGAATTGAGGCGCTGAGCTTGCGTATTCTCTCCAGATGGGGGTCGGGAGCACCCCTGCGCCTCTGTCCTGATCTGGGCACGTTCGCCATTCATGGTGCTGCTCACATCTGGCCCCCTCCTCCACCAGCCTCCCTCACAACCCCACCTGTCTTCCGTTCCCATTCATACAGCCAGTGCACCTGCCAATGTTCACAACTCAGCTAGTGTGGTGATTGCCAATATCCAACAATTCCACAACACTGTGGTACCTGGTAGAAACTAAGGGTTGAGTGGGGGTGTTGGGTGGAATTAGCTGGGGTTGTTGACTCCGTCTCCATGGGTGTCATCTGTGTTCCACTCTACCCGGCGTCACCCGTCCGGGTGCCGTGGGAGATCCCCAGTTGGTTCTGGGAGCTGTGTCCTTTCTAGTTTAGTCCTCTTTTCCCTTCTGTTTCGTTTTTCAGTTTGAGTCTGGTGTTGAAGAGCCAGGTTTTTAGTAGTTTCCTGAATTTTAGGTGATCTTTGCGGCTAAGCGGTAGAAGGAGGTCCCTCCAAGTTTTTTCTTAAGGTATGGTTTTAGTTCCAGGCGGATTTCGTTGCGTGACCTGAGGAGTCTTGTTGGCTTGTGGATTGTTATTTTCTTTTGTAGGAATTCTGCTCCTTGTCCACTGATTGCCCTGTGCGTCATGCACATTGTTTTGAAGGTGATGTGATGTTTTACTGGGAGCCAGTGTAGTGTTTTTAGGGCAGGAGTGATGTGATCTCTTCTGGATAGTTTAAGGAGTAGTTTGGTTACTGTATTTTGGATCCATTGTAGTTTCTTCAGAAGGTATTCTGGTATTCCGAGGTAGAGGCTGTTTGCATAGTCGATTCTTAACATGATGAGGGCGATGATAGTGAGTGTTTTGTGCGTGAAGGAGAGGAAAGGTAGGATTCTTCTTGCCGTGTGGAGGAGGAAAAAGCATTTGACTGTTGCATTTGTGGTTCTAAGGTTAGGGTGTTGTCCATCAGGACTCCTAGATTTTTTTTACTACCTTAGATGGTAACTGTGCGGCTCCCATCTCTTGGTCTTTGGATACGATTTTGATTTGTCTTTCCTGGGTTGATTTTCAGGTTGTTGGCATTCATCCAGTTGAAGACTTCTTTTAGACACTCGATTAGGGTTGTGTGCAGCTATATTAAGGCAGTAATGAACAATGCTTAGAACATGGGAACCCTATGATACAAATCGGATCCAAGAGACATGGCTTGTTTAGGTGCCGAATGCTGTGGTCTCTGCTTGGCAAAAGAGACAATTTTGGCGGATTGTGATGCTGGCATGCCACTCCGTCTCAGTTAGTGAGGCGACAGGTAGCGGCCAACAAATAAGGTGACAGTTTTAGGTCATGACAGTATGGTGGGGTATAGGCTTGTGCAGAGAGTAACAGCCATAATGTTGGGTAGTTTGGAACTTTAACATACCTATTTAAAACTGTGAGCATTTTGCATGTGCAGGATGGTGAGTGCCTTGGTGCGATGTGAATCTGTAGAATGGGGGCACTGCGAGGATGCAAATGAGTTTGTGTTTATAGAAGATATACATGCATCTTAAACGGCGCTGTTCTGTTATGTAAATGGGTAAGTGAAACGGTGACAATATAGTGTGGTAATATGTTGTATTGAAAGGTATTTAGCATAATTCTTTTGAGGAATTGCAGGTTTCGAGTGCCAAGCACCATGGCACATGGACACTAATGTGCATAAACCGTTGCTGTTAGTGTAAGATGGGTGGTATGTGTATGAGTGTGATAGCTTTAATCATTTTGAGGATGTTCAGCTATATTGCACATGTCAGTAGAACCTGTGTAAATGGCTATGACTCATAGGTTCGCTTAAGAGCCTACAAATGGCTATGGACGTTTTATTTCATAAAAGTGTTAGTTTTGGGGATTTTACTTACTATGAGCAACATGGTATTGTATATCAAATGTGCACAACGCAAATGTTTTCAATGCGGTTTATGTATTGTTTACAGCATATGGTTGCAGCATTCTATGATTTTGGAATGCATGTTATGATGATTCTGACTCAGATAGGTTGGAGAGAGTCAGTGAGTGTTGGGTATTGGGTGAACTCACATTCAGCATGGAAGTGTTGCAGTGTGAAATGCATGGTTTGAATTGTTTGGGTAATGTCAGTGGGGTATATAGTTTTCCTTACATGGTTTTGGTTTGGGTAGTTACCTGTCGTGGTAAAAGTTGAACACCCATACGATTGTTCTAGAGTGAGGTAGCGCCTCGACTCTTTCAATTAAGGATGTTAGGATTTTCTAATTTCATGTGAGGGGATTGGTCTGGTTATAGGGGTTACCTCATTCCGGTAAAGGTTGAACAGCGATGAGGTTGTTTTGTGAGGGAGGTAGCGCCTCCTCTAGGGTTTTTTTTATCCTTCTCATCACATTGGACAGTAGGTAGCTGGTGGTAAAGGGGTAGCTGGGGACGCCTGGTAATGACCCGTCGGTATTGAGTGTGGTAAGTCCTGAGATGAGTAAATTGTTTTCTATGTTACTTGTGGTATTTATTGTGGATTTCGTTGTATCCATGGGTTCAACAGCTTGTTTTGGGTTAGGATGTTTTCCTCGCTATAAGACCGTTTCGTTTTTACCAGTCATTGATGTCGGCATTGGGAGTGCGTGGCCACCACTCCAAATGTGTTTGGAAGGCTTGTACATCCTGGTCTGGTGTAATGAGTATGGTATTAAGACCATGGGTGTTTGTGATCTCAGTGATGTTTTATGTTTCCACTTTGTGAATCCCTGTTGGACTGAGGTTGTGATTGTCTTTTTGGAGGCTTTGAGGTCTCAGTTCTCTAGAGTGGCAGTCTAGAGACCTGCTGGGGTTCCAGGGTGGCAGCCTGGACACCTGCGTTGTAGTAGGCGGGGGCAGGTGGTAGGAGGTGTAGCAGTCTTGTGGTGGTTCAGGAATGTAGGTGAAGTAGCCCAGTTTCAGGGTTGGCCAGGTCCTGGGGTGAGAGCCCAGTTGATTGTCTGTAGCAGGAACAGGCAGATGGATGACAGTATTTTTGTTATTGGTACATCGAATGTAGTTTGTCAAGGTGTGATGTTTTGATGGTTGGGTTTGGCCGTGGAAGTGTGTCTGCCAGTTGAGTTTTACGTGTGCGTATATCTTGGAAGGTGGTAGTTGTGTTGTTCTGTGCATGTATGGTTTAGTAAAGGAGGGAGGTGTGTTGTATTGTGCCTGTCTGAGGTGAGGTAGCTTGAGATGTCATGTGGAATGTTTATGTGTGGATGATGGAATATTCTGAGTGAGTGTTCTGTGTAGAGGCGGTTACAGCTAGCTGGCCCTGGATGATGGGAGCCGGTGTTGACACAGCTTATGGCCTTTATGTCTTCATGTGGATATGTAACTAAGAACTTGGAAATAAACTTACATGGAGAAATCTTAAAGAGCCTGGAACCTGCTTTTTAACAATCTTCTATGTTGCCACTTGTGTTTTTCAGAAGTGGTTTGATATATGCTGATTTGAAGGCCCTTGGTACAGTTCCTGTTGCTAGTGATAAGATTTAGAAGTCTCTGTAGTATTCTGCTGGTGTTCCTTGTGCGAGGATTGATTTGTAGATGTCCAGGGGACAGGGATCCATGGGTGATCCTGCTTTCTTGCTGCGTTTTACCAGCATTGCGAATGCCTCTGCTGATATTGCAGGGAGGTTTTTGAGTTTGTGCTGAGGTTCTGCGTTAAGTTCCTTTGGTTGGTCTGTTTTGTATGGTTTGTCGGATGTCATTGATTTTTTTCTTGAGGTGGTCTGCCAGGTCGTTGCATAGTTTCTCTGAGGGTGTTGGAGTGTTGTCGCAGCCTGGTGGGTTTCTAATCTCTTTAATGATGTTAAAACATTTATTTTTGTGTGTTGGTGGCATTGGTTATTCTGTCATTATAATGCCTTCTCCTCGCCTTTTGAATTTCCTTCTTGTATGTGCGGATGTGTCTCTGGAACAGAGATTTTCTTTTGTCTGGTTTGTATTCTTTCCTCCATTCCATCTTTTTGTTTACCTTTTTCATGGTGCTTAATAGTGGGGTGAACCATTTTTGCCATTGCTCTTTTTTATTGATGGGGTGTATTGTTTTTCTGGGGCGATCTTGTCAATTGTCTCTGCAATCCATTTTTGTTGTAGCTCCGCTTTCCCGTCTAGATCAGCTAGCTCTAGTTCTGTAGTTGAGGGTTTGGTTAACTCCAGTTGTTCGAATAGGTAGCTTTCTTTGACGCGTTTCCAGTTTCTTTTTGTGGTGGTTGTGAGTTTAGGGGGTTGGATGCAGACTTGAGTAGGCAGAGTGATCACTAATGGGATGATGAGATGGTCGCTCCACAGTATTTGTATCGGCGGTGCCGTGGTGATGGTTTTTCCTTGGCGAAAATTGTGTCAAGGATGTGTCCTGCCGAGTGAGTTGCCCCTTTGACTAGTTGTCGTAGTTTCATGGTAGTGAGTTGTTCAATCAGTGAGTTTTGGGATTTGGCGTCACTGTCTTCAAACCAGATGTTGAAGTCCCCCAGGATGATTAGGTGTTTGTGGTTGATAGCTATGTTGGTGATGGCTTCTATGAAGTTGTCGACGAAGGTTGCATCATATGTCGGCGGTCTGTACACCAGGATGAATGTGACGGTTTTTGGGCTCGCTGTTAGGTGTATTACCATGGTTTCGCAGTTGAGGATGTTGAGCGGTTCATCTGTTTTTATTTTCAGGTGTCCTTTGAATGCTATTGCGATGCCTCCTCCTCTTGTGTTTTTCTGTTTATTTGAAGGCATTTGAAGTTTGTTGGAAGGCAGCTTTGGAGTGTGATTTTGTAGTTATCGTCCAGCCATGTTTCTGTGAACAGGATGTCAATGCTGTCGTCATCAAGTAGGTGGAAGATCTCTGTTGAGTGTTTTGACATGGATCTTGCGTTTATTAGATTAGATTACAATGGAGTTTGGAGGTGTTGTTTGGTTTGGACTTTCTTGTTGAGGTAGTCTCCTGATCGGTGTTGAGGTTTCCTTCTTGGCGGATCTCTTGTTGAGGTGTAGGTTTTGTGGTGTCAGCGTCTTCGAAGAGTTCTTCTAGGTTCTGTTTTGGGTTTTCATTTTCATAGGGTTTGTCTTCCAGGATTTGTGGTTGTTGATTGGAAGTTCTTCTTGCTTTGGTGATGTAAGGTGTTATAGCATCGGTGTTGTGTTTGTTGTTTCTTGTGTTGTTCATCCTTCTGCATGCTTGTGTTGGGTTGTTTGATGTTGCTGTTTCTAGCATTAGGTTGGTTTGCTCTGGTGACCAGTTGTTAGCGAGGTATGGAGTTAAGTAGAGGGATTTGTCTTCTCTCAGTGTTGGTTCGATTTTTGTTCCTGTCTGCGGGGTGTGTTCTGTAGTTGTGGTTCTTTGGTGCTGTTCGAGTGTTTGTTCTTTCTTCTCTTTTTCTTTCCCTCGGAATGGGTCGTTTGCACAGCATTATAAGACAGAGTTGTTTGGTCTTTGTTTGCTAATGTCCAGTTGGTTCTGGTTGTCTTGTGGTGTAGTACTGGGTGTGGAGGGCTGTCCGCTACCAGTTACTGCTCTGTCTGTAGGTGTAATTTCCAGCTGATGTTGCCGACTCGGTCGGTCATTGTCTTGAGAGGGGTAGGGGAGGTGGTTAGGGGTTACATAGTTGGGTGTTATCGGTGGCTCTCTTTAGTGTCTGTCTCCTGCCTGGAGAGACTTCAAAGCCCTTTCTGGCAACAGCCCCGTACCAACCAGTCGTCCAGATACGGGTATACATAATGACTCTTCCCTGCGTAGGAAGGCAGCCACTGGAGCCAGGCATTTTGTGAATGTTCTGGGCGCCGACTTCAGCCCAAACAGGAGGACACGGAACTGGTAATGGTCATCGCCAATCAAAAAGTGCAGGAACTTGCAATGGTTTGCCCTCATCAGGATGTGGAAGTAAGCGTCCTCCAAATCTAACGCCGCCAGTAACTGCCCCGGCTGCACCACCTGGATCAGATCCTGCAGCATCAGCATCTTTAACTTCAGGCATTGCAGATTCTTGTTCAACGGCCGAAGATCCAGAATAGGCCTCCACTTTCCATTGGGCTTTTTTATGACAAAATACCGGGAGTATGCTTCCTGACCATGTTCCGACACTGGGATTGGTTTTATCGCCCCTTTCGCCAGCATGAGTTCGACCTCCTGCCGCAAGACAGGCAGGTGCGGCTGCATCACGTGCACAGGTGGAATTGGGACTTGAGGACATCGAAACTCCAACAAGTGGCCAAGACGTACCGTATCCAGTACCCAACGGTCTGTAGTAATGAGATCCCACTCGTCGACGTGTCACAACACTCTTCCCCCAAGTTGACTGCCCGCATGGCAGGTCATTGGTGAGACTTAGATCGCCGTCCATTAGCCGCTGAGGAGGCAGGAACCTTCTTACGCTGCGCCTGGTAGTCTGCTTTTCTGAGCCGCTTGGAACGAGCACCTGAAACCTTGGGAAGAATAGCCTGGTCAACTAACCTCGGTCGCAGGAGGCGGTAAATCTGGCATTACCAGAGGCCCCTCGAAATGCCCGAAAGGAGCTAAATGAATAGCCCGTTTGGAGAGCCCCTAGGGACTTTGCCGTCTCAGTGTCTTCCTTCATGCCCTTGAGCAGCCTGATTGATACTCTCCAAAGAGCTGCTGCCCCTCACAGGGCATATCCACGACTTTATGCTGGACTACCGGACGAAAGTCAGTGCTGCGCACCACGCCTGCCTCCGGAGAACAACACCGTTATTTGTTTGAAGCCTGACTCCGCCAAGTCCACTGCAATGTTGATGCTGTGGTTAGAGGACTCCTCCCCACCCCCCTCGAACCAGTAGCATAGCCTCCTTGGGTTGTTGGTCCATGAGATGTTCCAAGAGCGGTGCCACATCTCCCCTTCATACCTGGTCATAATAGCCAAGGAATTGGCCGCCTTCACTGTCGTAGCGCCCACCGTGAGGACTTTCTTCCCGAAAGCATCTTGTTTTTTGGCCTCACTGTCGGTGGCATAACACTTGTGTTGGTTTCACGCCTTCCGACTCGCCACAGCCGAAACCACGGACTCCGGTGTGGGCTAAGACATGTGGCACTTGGGGGTCGAATGAGGTGCCTTAAACTTCTTCTCCAGATGTCCCTTCACGGCTGGTTTCCGAAAAAGGATGGCGCATCGTGGGCAGGCCCTCCTGCCACATATGGTCTCAAATGGGGACCGAGAAGACGGCCATCCGTCGCTTCCCCATGTGGTCGAAAGAAAACAGTCTTTCCGCTCCTCCTCAGGAGTCAGGCCAAATTCTTGGCTTGTCTTCGCCATCATAGAGTGAAACGCCACAATATCATCCGACTGAGACGGCTGAGCAGGGCTGCTAGGCGGGTCCACTTCCGGGTCTGTATCCCACGTATCATCTATCCTGGGAGACGAGGACACCGTCAACAACTTGTCAGGAAGCCTGCACTTCGGATCCAAATCGACCAGCTCTCCTTCCTCTGGTTGACTTCTGGGAAGGCCCAACCCCATCGGTGACTGCAACGTCAGCCGCACCAGAAGCAAATTCCTGGGGAGACTCGGGCGAGGGGCTCAACAGGCACACTACACACCAGTGGAGTCACTGGGCTCGGAGCCGCTGGAAGTCGTGCATCCAATTGTCCCAACAGCGAATGGAGCGTACTTAACACCTGCATAGACAGCAGAGTGAGGGTTCACCAACGGGTACAGGGGCGCCCCAGCCCCACTCCACGTAGACTGACCTGCCTCCCGCAGACCCAGCCTAGATGGATGGAAACCTGGATCATGCTCCTCCTCCAGACCCGAGGAGGCTGAATATGAAGCCTGATCCAGTTGGAGAATGTCCACCGGGAGCAACGGCCCGAAGCCGGCCCCAGACTGCCACGGATCTCCCGTTGGCAACAAACCACCATCCGCCTCCAGCTGCGTCATCGACAGCAATTGCAGACCACTGACGGTCACAGCTGTAGATGGTGGTGATGACACCCCCATCAACGAAGGGAGTGAGGTTTGTACCACAATCGTCGGCGACGCCGGTGGCGTGGTTGAAGTGCTGAAACGGTGTTTGGAGGAGTATCGGCTGGAAGAGGACCTATGCCGGTCCATAGACGAGTGCTTCGAAGAGGACTCTCTCACCTACTTCTCCCCCAACGTGGACTTATGCACCGACTTCTCAGGCCTATCACTCGATCCTCTTGCTGCCCTGGAGAGCAAAGAGCCACTTGCACCTCTAGACCGATGCAACTTGGATTCAGAGGAACCACCACCTTTCCCCACCTCCGATGCCTGCCCCTCTGTGCATTGCTTCTTGGCGGGGATGGAGGGGGGTTCCGCGGACATCGCCCTCCGCTGCGTAGACGTCTTCACCGCCGGAGCCGAGGACTGGCTTCCCCGGGACGAAACCTCTGAACCCGGGAAAGTGCCCTCGTTAAGCCAAGCAATCAGCTGGCGGTTGCTGTCATTCAGCGTTTTCTGAGAAAACCCATGACAGATTTCACAGGCATCCGCCAAATGATTTGGGTAAAGACAATACAGGCAATCTGCAAGGCCGTCTCCCTCGAAAACTTTCTTTAGGCCGCAGGTAGCACAAGGCCTAAACAGCGATTTTTTCTGGCCCACAGATGACATACTGGCCGATACTAAAAGCATGTGCAGAACACGAAGAGTAGACACAAGGTAATCCCAACTGTTTGGAGACGGTTGAAATCTGGCGGGAAGCTGCAAGGGTGGGGCCATTATTACAGAACGTCCTATTGGGTAGCATAAAGCACCCAAAAAGGATGTTGATAGGACACTAAGGTGTCAAAGTTTTCCATAGGAAAACGCAAGGTTACAGTTACCAAGTGTTCCCAGTCTGACAACGGGAAATATTCACAGCATGTGAATCCATGAAAGATCCAATATGGAAAAGTATTAGACACATGGACCAGATGCAAGCCCGATCAAATATACTTTATGCACCTGGCCTCGAGATGTACACACAGACACCTTCTGGAGAGAAGTCAAGAGTTAAAATGTCTAAAATAATGAGTCAAGAGTTGGCAATCTAGTCAAAGTTCTGGTTATTGGGCCTGTTTAGGTTCAAATCTTTTAAAGAATCTATGTTTATGAATTTAGCAACAATAGTGGTTAGGCAGGGTGTGGCAATGGGGGTGGAGAAACTGCTGAAAGCTGTAACCTGGACGAAGGATTTAATTTGTCGTCATGAGCTGTCCGACACGTATGAAACACTACACTGCCAACTAGCAAAGCAAAGACATTTGTGTTCGCCTGAGGGAATATCTTCCTACTTGAAGGGGCTGCGCATAGCATTAAAGGAAGCAATGAACTGCAAAAGACTATACAAGTACTAATGTCTTCATCTGTAATGCTTTGCTACTGGAGGCCTCACTGATGTCTCATACTGCCCCCTTTCATAACTTTCGTATGAAATGTAAGAGTTACTTAATGTTGAAGTGTACCAAAATTGAAGCTAAGCACTTGACAAAGCTGTAACTCTCATTCTGTCCTTCTTTGACTGTTTTTTTGGAATTGTAATGTTTGATAATGTAAAGTGTTTTCCCTCTCATTTGCTAGGGTCTCAGTCATCAGAGGGACTGCTAATGAAGTCCTTATGCAGTACGTTTTTTTCAATAATGTTGTATGGTAGCCATATGGCTCCTAGGACGTCCTATTTTGGCATTAGTGTAATTACATTACCCTAAAATGGTTTTGTGGCGAAAGCTGCTGCCAGTTTTTTGGGTTTTGGCTTCACTAGGGGTGCATCACATGTTTCCTAGCCTAATGCACCTATAAGGTGGCAATTATATATTTATTTACATTCTACTCTCTGCCATTTTGTTTTAGGTCATTCTTTTCTTCGGAGAAACAATGAAGACCCATTATGGCCATTGCGCAGACTCCTTATGACCCAAGTCCTTCACCCTCTGTAGTTGTATGTTGCCCAGTCGTGGGATTGTTTTATGCTGGCTGCTCCGAATTGCCCTCCAAGTGATCTGGATATACCTAGTCTGGTTCCTATGCCCTCTGCCCACCATCCCCGATGTTGCTTTTGTTCCTGGCTGGTGGATCACACTCCTGGCCGCAAGGGTTGAATGCTTTTCAAGCAACAGCATGCAAGACATCATAGTATCACGCGATTGCTTTTTTCGCTTTGCGCTTGTTTAAATATTGTAAACTGAACACAGTTTAACAATAGCCTGAGGAAGTCCTTCATAGGACGGAACGCGTGGCACATTCCTTAACTGGTTTCATGGTTATTTTAGCTTGTTTCTGACCATATGTTATGGCGACTATTTAACTGATGGATTAATAAACATAACTTTTCCAAATTCGAGTGCCGGGTCTTTTTTTCCAACCACCCTGCATCTCATCTGGATAACTGAGTAGTTTGATTTGTGTTGCTTGATAGATGTATATGGGATCACCGTAATCGTATTTCGGATGCTTGTATCGCCTTCGATTCACATGCTTTGCATAAGCCGACATCTATTGGTAGCTGCGGAGTATTACAATTTTTGTTTTCGAAACTCGAAAAGGGACGTTGACAGGGAGTGCCAGTAATACCATCCCTAGTGTGACGTCTCCTGTACCCATGATCCTTCGCGTGGCAAGGTCCCTCAGATTGTTTTGTTTCCGACATGAGGTAGCATGAAGTATAGCGCGAGTACAGATGTGTTAAAGCAGATAAGAGTAGATAAAGCCAGAAAACATCTATGCACCTTCTACTTCACATGGGAGGAAGGGTGGACACGTGAATTCCAAGCAGATAAGCATCAGAAATACAATTACGGTGAGTAATTGAGGCTTGTGGATCTGCTTAGATCACATGCTATGCAAAGATTAGCGAGCAGTGTTTGGAGAAGGTGGTGGGTTGTGAGAAGGTACAGCGGCAAATATGTTTTAGCACTGCTTGTCCCACCTGTGAACCTGCTGTAGAATGTGTGTCAATGCAGTAGTGCAGACTAAAAGTAGGTATAGAGCTCTATGTAGCTGCTTTGCAAATTGCGTCTAGCATGACGTTTGGAATAAAGGCAGAAATAGCTCCTGTAGCCCTGGTACAGTAAGCTCCTTGTGTGAAAGGCAGAGTTTGGTTTGATAGAGAGTAGCAGAGTTGTATGCGTTTCACTATCCTTTGGAGATGGCTTTTTAAAAAAAAAAATGTAAACATGATCACGTTCCCTACAAGTTGCTATGGAGACCGTCCATTTTTCGTAGCGGTTTTGTTTACATAGTAAATAATCACCCTCCTTACATCTAGTGTATGGAGGGTCTTCTCAGCGGAGCTTGAAGGGTTTTGAAAGAAAGCAGGTAGTTCAATGGACTGGTTGACATGGAACTTGGATATGAACTTAGGTGAAACCCTAGGTGTGTTCATAGTACCAACTTGCCTTTGTGGATAATAAAGAAAGGGACTTGCACTAACAAAGCTTGTAGTTCACGGACTCCTCTTATGGAGGTGATGGCCACCAGAAAAGCAATTTTAGAATTTAAGTGTTTAAGGCTAGATTTGTGCATAGGCTCAAGGGGATGGGGGGGACCTATGAGTTTAGCGAGGCCACATTTAGATCCCCACCTTGTAGGCGGTTTTGAAATGGGAGGGGCGGGTGGGCTTAGGGGTAAAGCCTTTTTACTCCTTCCATGGGACTTTCCACCAGGACACCTTGCTTTGAGAAGTGGTGTATGCGGACAGATAGAGTTGAATACTAGACCGGAGTCTAGTAAGTGGAGCATGTAATGAAGAATGTGTGATGGAGTTAATTAGATTTACATTTTTTGACTAGCACCAAATTACAAATCTTTTCCATTTGTTAAAGTAACAGTGTCTGGTGTTTGGTTTACATGCCTCTGAGGATTTCCATACACATTAGAAGTTGTTTTAAATGACCAAAAAGACTTCAGGAGCCAAGCTGCCAAGTTCATAGATTGTGGGTGTAACATTGTCACCGAATGTTCGGTGAGCATGTTGAAGGGGCACAGGAGTATGACTAGATCACACATCGCCAGTTTGCGCACATGTGGAAACCATGGTATTGGGGGGAAAAGCGCATTTCCCTAACCAGCTCATCCACAGGGCATTCCCTTTGGATCTGGGCTGGGGAAACTTGGATGTGAAGTCTGGGAAATTTGTGTTTAGGCTTGTTTGGCGAACAGGTCTAATGGAGAACAGCCCCAGAGGGGAAAAGATATCGTTTGACATTTTTCTTCTGAGCTGCCACTCGTGCTCTTCGGTTAGAGGATCTCTGCTCAGTGAGTCTGCTCGAGAACGGAGTTCCCCTGGAACGTGTTGCGCCACTAGGAACATGTTCCGCTTGGGTGCCCACTTCCAAATGTTTTGAGCTAGCCTGGAAAGACTCGGAGAGTGTGCATCCCTGTTTGTTTATGTAAAACATGGCAGTGGTGCTGTCTGTGAGGACCTTTACCGTATGGCCTGGTAGATGCACCTGAAAGGCTTGCAGAGCTTTGAGCACTGCTAGTAGCTCTAAAACGTTTGTGTGATTTTGGGCTGCGATATGGGTCCACAGGCCATGCGCTGTGTGCTGAAGGTAAAGGGCCCCCCTCCCGGTGAGTGATGCGTCTGTTGTGACAATCGCCTGCACTGTAGGGGTGTGAAAGGGTTTTCCCTTCAACAGGTTTTCCTTTGTCCACCAGCATAGCACTTGAACTAGGGTTAGCGAAACAACCAGTAGATCGTCCCACTGACCGCTTGCCTGAGACCACTGTTTCGCTAATCACTCTTCCATTGTGCGCATGTGCACCCGTGCGTGTGCAAGCGGGTAAATGCATGAAGCTATCATCCTGAGCAAGTGCATTGCTTTGCGTACGGTTATTTGGCGACCGGCTCGATACAGAGGTATTTGGCAGCAGTAGGTTTTGCACTCTTTCGTTTGATGGGAAGACTAGTCCCTCTTCTGTCTTTATGATAGCTCCTAAGAACTGTTTGGCTTGGAACAAGACTTTTGTTCTCGTTTATTGAGAATCCCAATTGGAACAGAAAATCGATTGTTCTTTGGGTATTTTACCCCGTTATCAGCCAGTCGTCCAGATAAGGGTACAGTGGGATGGATTCTCTGAGAGGTGCACTGCCACTACCGCTAGTACCTTGATGAATACCCTTGGAGCAGAGGTTATGATGAAGGGTAGCACCTTGAATTGGTAGTGTTGATTCGCTATTTTGAAGTGCAGGAATCTTCTGTGCGCTGGAAACATTGAAATATGAAAGTATGTACATTTCATGTCCACGGTTGCCATGTAGTCCCCCTGTTTAACAGTGGGATTAATTCCTGTAGTTTTGTCATGCAGAATTTCTGTTTCTTAACATAAGTGTTCACAGGGCGCAGGTCTAGAACAGGGTGCATTGTTAGGTCATTTTTTGGCAAAAGCTATGAAATGTGCTGCAGATCTGTTATCCCAAAGGATTTTCTCTACAAAGTCTTTATCGACTTAAGCTTCCTGGGTGTTGATCTTAAAGTGTTCTGCAGCCTTTAAAAGCAGGTCATCGTACTGCAGCTGGTTGTCCACTGGGGAATCAGCCACTGGTTGGTCGGTATTGTCTGGGATTGGATGATATATACACATCAACGTCGTCATAATATTGATCTGTGTCCCCCATGGTCTTCTGAGTCTGCTAAAGAGCAGTGTCTTGTGAAACTTGAGTATCGTAATAATGTGCGTAATTGGACACATCTTTATAGGTAGACGTATAGGTTTGTGTTGAGGCGGGGTCTTTTGGAATCAGGCTGCTTAATAGTAGCTTCGTCTTGAGGGGGCCTCTGAAGGTTGGGAAGTTGATCTGGGTGTTCACCAAAGTAATTAATAAAACTAGACATTCTCCTCATGACCTTATCAAACTGTTCTGGGGTCCATTGGGAGGAGCTTGGCAAAACTGAGGGAACAAGTGTAAGCAGAGGCTCTGGAGCAGGTGGCGGGTTACGATGCATTGCCCCTGAAAGGGTGTCCTTAGGGGCAGAATAATCCCTACTTTTTTAACTTTGTGATTTTAATGATTGGAGCGTTGAGGATTGAGTTGAACGACTTTGCCTTGAGTAGGGTGTCAGATGAGTTTTTTTAGTAAACCACTCATGTTGGAATGTTTTGCAGAGGCCATCTACGTGTCTTTCAGCGCATGGTTGCCAGAACCTGATGGCCTTCCAGAATTGTTCGCGGTGTCGGAAATAGACTTTCGACATATGTTTTAGGGGCCTGTCGTGTGGTGATCACTATGGCCAAGAGGACAGGGATTTATCGGACCATCCCTTCGACACTGCTTGTGGCTTTTCGGTCAACGCCATGGTCGACTGTCGGCCATGGGGGGATGTGCTTAGTGTAATGGAGGGGCTTGAGCTGCCGACCTGCCTGTTGGAGTCGGGGGCTCGTACGCTGGAGTACAACGGGTCCCTATCGCCCTCAGCGTCAATTAGGACACTGATGTTGCAATTGCTGGAGGCCTGCATGGCATGGTGGGCCCAGCGTTAAGTTTTTCAGTCCTTTAAAGTTTTTGGCCTAAACAGTTTGTAGGATTTTCACTTTTTTCGGCGTGTTCCCAAGGGAGGCAAAGTTAACGCACTCAGTGTGAATCCTTCCAGGGAAACTTCCTGTTACAGGAAGGACCGAATTTAAAAGTAGTATTTTCCATAGTGTGGAAAGAGGGCAACCTGGTGTAATACAAGGAAGTATAGGGGAATAAGCATTCTCTGAGTGAGATGAAAGACAGAAGAAGGAACTATGCGATATGCGTATGACTATGATGATGGACAAAAACAATCTGAGGGACCTCGACGTGTGATGGACCATGGGTACAGTGGATATCACACTAGGGATAGTATTACTGGCACACCCTGTCAGTGTCCCTTTGAGTTTCAAAAACAAAATATGGAATACTCTGCGGCTACCACTAGATGTCGGACTATGCAGAGCATGTGAATCTAAGCAGATACAAACATCAGAACATTACTCACCGTAATCTTATTTCTGATGTTTGTATCTGCTTAGATTCACATGCTCTGCATAGTCCGACATCTAGTGGTAGTCAGAGTATTACAAGATTTGTTTTTGAAAGTTGAAAAAAAGACATTGAAAGGGCGTGTTATTAATGCTATCCTTAGTGCGACGTGTACTGTACCCATGGTCCTTCATGCGTCCAAGTACCTCAGTTTGTTTCTGATATGAGGTTGCATGAAGTGTAGCGCGAGTACAGATGTCAAAGCAGAAACAGTAAGAAACCAGAAAACATCTATGTGCCTTCGACTCCAGTAGGGGAGGAGGGTGGACTCATGTGAATCTAAGCAGATAAAAGCATAAGAAATTTGATTATGGTGAGTAATGTATCCCTTTTGAGGATTGTGGATCTGCTTAGATCACATGCTCTGCATAGATTAGTGAGCAGTATCTGGAGATGGTACAGTGGCAAATAGAGGTTTTAGAACCGCTTGTCCCACCTGTGAATCTGCTGTAGAGTGCATGTCAATGCAATAATGCTGTGTGAAAGTATGAATGGAACTCCGTGTATCAGCTTTGAAAATGGCATCTAAAGGGCGTTAGTTAGCCTTCACTGCAAAGGTAGCCCGGTACCTATGGTAGAGTGAGCTCTGGGAGTGAGGGGTAAACATCTTTTGGATAGGGAATAGCAGAGCTGTATGCACTTTACTATCCATTTGGAGATGGCGTTTTATAAGCGATTTCCTTCTCTCCCACGTGTTATGGAAACAGGTTTATTTTCCTTAGGGGTTTAGTTTTGTTCACATAGTACAAGACTGCCCTCCGTACATCAACTGTATGGCGGCTTCTCTCATCTGAGTTGGATGGATTTTGAAAGAAGGTAGGAAGTTCAATGGATTAACATGTAACTTTGTAATGAATTTAGGTGAAAACCTAGGGTGTGTCCTGAGGAAAACCTTGTCCTTGTGTTTTGTGAAGAAAGGGCCTTTTACGGACAAAGCCTGTAGCTCACAGACTCGTCTTATAGAGGTGATGGCTACTAGGACTGCAGTTTTGCAAGTCAAATGTTTTAGACTGGCTTTGTGCATAGGCTCAAAGGGCAGACCCATAAGCTTGAAGAGCACGACATTAAGATCCCAACCCGGTGCAGGGTTAGAGATGGGTGGGTGGGTATAGCCTCTTTACCCCTTTCATGAATGCATTAATGACAGGAACTTTTCAGCAGGACACATTGTATTATGACATGGTGCAAGCTGACCGAGCTGCCAGGTGTAATTTGATGGAGTTGAACACTAGGCTGGAGTCTAGTAGGTAAAGCATGTAATGTAGAATGTTAGCTGGGGAAAATTCTATTGGGTTTAAAGTTTGTGACCTGCAGCATATCACAAATCTCTTCAACTTGTTGAAATAGCATTTTCTGGTGTTGGGATATCCAAACACCTTTGTGGAAGATTCAGGTTGCCGAATTCTAGGACTTCAGGAGCCAGGCTGCCAAATTCATAGATTGACGAGGGTGGAGGGATGCTTCCTTGCGTTGTCTTAGCATGTTGTAGGGGCACGGGAGCTTGATTGGGTCACACATCGCCATTTTGAGCAGATGTGGAAACCAAGGTTGTCTCGCCCACATAGGAGCAACCAAGATTAGAGTTGCTTGTTCCTGGTGCATTTTGTGCATAATCTTGCTGAGGAGTGGCGTTGGAGGAAAAGCATTGGCAAATTTCCCTGACCAGTTCATCCATAGGCCGTTCCCCTTGGACCCTGGTTGGGGAAACCTGGACACAAATGTATGGCATTGCATGTTTAGGCTTGTGGCGAAAAAACCCAACGGGGGATGACCCCATAGGGAGAATATTTCCTCTAGGATATCTTTGGTGAATTGCCACTCTTCTGGTAGAGGGTATCTGCTTAGAATGTCTCCCCGAGCATTTAGTTCCCCTAGAACGTGTTTAGAGGTTAGGAACATGTTCTGATTGAGTGTACACTTCCATATTTTTTGGGAATAGCCTGGACAGTGTGTGTGTGCCTCCCTGCTGGTTTATGTAGAACATGGCAGTGGTGCGGTCTGTGAGGGCTTGCACTGTTTGACCTGTAAGATGTTGCTGAAAGACTTGTTTTATACTCTCGTTTGACGGGAAAGCCAGCTCCTCTTGTATTTAGAATTGACTTTGCGGTTTGACATTTGTTTGCAGGGCGCAAATCTAGCACTTGGCACATGGAAGGTCTTTCTTGCACTGTTCGACCTGTAAGATGTGGCACAAGGAAGTACGTTGAATAAATACCCTTGTTTATCTGCTTTGCTGGGACGATCTCTATGACGTTCTTTTCCAGCAGTAACTTTTCTTCTAATAGCATGCGCCGCTCTTCTGGCGTCATCTTTGTGTCTTGGTGGGCAGTTGGGTAGCTTTTGTAAAGGTTAGATGCAATACCCACCAACCACAGTGGACAACACTCATTCGTCTGACGTTATCCCCCCCATGCCTGGGTGAAGTGTGAAATTCAACCTCCTATTGGGACTTGTAGCGGTGCGTCATTTTGTAAGAGGCATGGAGCATCTCCCAGGTGCGGTTCTGCCTGTTTCTCTGGGTATTTTCTTCCCTCTTTGAAAACCAAAAGAGGAAAGTGTACTTGCAATGGGGCCGAAGTTGAAAACGGTCTGCCCCGAGTGTATCCGAAAGAGCGTTGTGAACTCGGATCCCGGAATCTTCCGGGGTTTGAGCCTCTTTGTACGTACAGTTTGTTGGTTAATTGGCAGAGGGATTTAAAAGCGTCATACTCGTCCTTCGGGCTCTTGAGGGCATCTTCGACAGCTTTACCAAAAAGAACATTAGGTTCTGCCAGCATAAGGAGGGTGGCCTGTGTCTCTATTTTAAAACCAGACAGCCAGGCGTGGCGCTGGATGATTGTGCCTTTGACGGATGATGCAGCATGCATCGAGATTATTCTTAAGAATGCAGTTAGATACCTGCTTGCCCTCCGAGATGGTGATTAGAAATTGTGATTTTAGGGGTCCTGGAACCGCTTCAACCTGGTGTTCCAAGTCATCCCACTGGTGGCAGCCACAACTAGCTAGGAGTGTAGTAGTATTTGCAATTCTAACTTGATATGCAGCTGAGAAGGCAACCTTCCTTCCAAAAGTGCAGATTTGTTTTACTAGGTCTGGCAGGGCTTCAGTCGACGCCCGAGGTGTGCCAGCCCTCTTTCTGGTAGTGGTGACGACCAGAGAGTCAGATTTCAGCTGAACCCTAATATACCGGGGTTCTGTGGGTGCAGGCCTACCTTTTTCGATTCCAGGGTTAACTGCCCTTGTGAGGTTAGGCATAAGTAAGGAGGGATGTATAAGTCTTTGTATAGACTAACAGTGGGATACACTGAGTGGCGGACTTCTTGTCCCCAAGAATGTCCTCCACAAAGTACTTGTCTCCCTGTGCCTCTTGGGTGTCAATACTGAAATGTTCGGAAGTCTTCAGCAGCAGTTCGTTGTATTGGAGCCGATTATCTACAGGTGAATCTGCTACAGGCTGATCTTGGTGGTCAGGCGAATGGATGACAGATGTAGTCGTCATACTGGTCCCGACTGTACAGGTCTCCATGAGAGCCGGGGGTCTTGCGACCCTCAGAGATCAATATCAAGTGTAAGTGCTTGGCAGTGGGTCAAGACTAGGTTTTTCTTGCAGGGGGTTGATGTTTTAAAGCCCCCGACTGGGAGGCATCTCTAAGGGACGTTAGCTCTTCTGGCTGCTTGTACAAGAAGTCAAAGCATGACATCTTCATAATTAATAAGATGCATTTATGGGAAGGCTCCATCCTACCATAAAAGTAAATTAGTTACGTATGTGTAAAGACGCGCACTCAAGTCGGAGCCTAAAGGCCGAATTAAGATAACCAGGGTTAAGAAAGCAAATGGTTTGGGAAAAGCATTCCACACTAAGGCCGCAATGATGTGGGACAATCTTCCCCTCCCTATCAGGGTGGAAAAGAATTACACAAGCTTTCGGAAAACACTCAAGACCCGCCTGTTCAAATAAACCACTGTGTACCAGACAAAAACGCCAACCCCATAATTGAACAAATTGTCCCGTGATTACGTGTTTTGTATCAACTGTCTATATGTTAGCGCCCTGATGCTTGCGAGCGACCGGTGCTATTTAAATAAAAATAATTCTGTTGAATTATTCAGGGGTCCATCAATAGGAGGGTGGAAAACCTGAAGGGGCAGGGGTGGCTTAGGAGGGTGCCTGATCCTTGTGATACATAGTCCCGCAGAGTTTGTCTACATGGGAGGAGGAATCCATAACCTGAGAGCTTTGGGAAGACAAAGGCGTTGAGGATTTTGATTTTTTTCAGTGACATTGTCTTCAACAGGGTAGCAGGGACATGTTTTTTTTTTAAATTAGTTGTTGCATTTAGGCATCTGTTTAGGGGACGCTGATGCACTTTTAAACGCCTGCGTTCCGGTGCGCGAAAGGATGGCTTTTTTGTGAAACATGATCCGTCAATGTCAGTTTTCGACTTTCAAAAACAAATCTTGTAATATCCAGTTACCACTAGATGTCCGACTATACAGAGCATGCAACCTAAGCAGATCCACAAGCCTCAGAAGAACAAGTTACTTAAACTGCTAACGTCTTTGACTGGATGTTCCTCCAACGTATTCCTCATCAGCGCTGCTTCGGAAATAATTTCGGCAGAGGGCGCCCTTGCGTCGGGTCAATGTCCCGTAGCCTCAGTTCATGTTTTATCCCCCTCACAACATGTGGCACACATGCCCAGAACCCAGCATCAACTGCACTTAGCCTTGCGGGACGCAAGCTGTAATAGCATGGCAAATTCTTGAGGGGTAGGCTGGGAAGGCTATGAGGAAGACGGAGGAACATCCAGTCGAAAGAACGTTACCAGTTTGGTAAGTAAATTGTTCTTCGAATGGATTATGTCCAACGTATTCCTCATCTATGACTCCCAAATCAGTAATCATGATTGGAGGAGGGAAAAGAATTTAGTTATACCCAATTAAATGGCAGAATAAAGCACTGCCTTACCAAAGGCAACATCCTGAGCATGGGAAGTATCCAGAGAGTAATGCTTAACAAATGTGAATATAGAAGACCACATTGCAGCGTCAGATATTTTTCACCGGTACACCCCTCTGCAGGGCTGTCGAAGTAGCAATGCCCCTCGTGGAATGAGCCTGCAAACCTGCAGGAGGGTGTTTACAAGCCATTCGGTAGCATTCTGAAATAGTGAGGATAATCCACCTAAATAAGGTCTGCTTAGAAACAGCCTGTCCTAATCGGTGTCCAATATACCCCACAAACAGCTGGTCGTCCACTCTGATTTTGGCAATTCTAGAGAGATAAAAGGTCAAGGCTCTAGGATCCAACCTACACCTCGCCCGCCACTTAATTACCGCCAGGTACCACATTGGTGTGGAACTATGGAGATATTGGCAATCGCCCACTACCTGAGAGGTTGTCATTGGCAGGGGCACTGGCCACAAGAGTATGAATGGAGGATAAGGGGAGCTATGAGAGAGCATGTTAGAGGCGGGGGGGTGCTAGAGGAGTAAGGAACCTGTATGCCAGTCAGACCCAGTAGAGGACAGAGCCGCAACAGGGAGACTACGCAAGCCGAGCGCTCCAAATTCAGGATAGAGACGCAAACTAACCAACCCTACTAACAATTTCCCTTTCTGCATACATCGCTCAAACTGCAGACCAAACAAAACCAAAACCTACAGCACAACAAACAGCACAAACTTCACTATATTGCAACAACAAAACAAAAAAAACCACACAGCCTTGCACAACAGGACACGGCGACTACCGGCCGCTAACACCCCAGGCCCAGCCAATGGACCCACCGGGCTGAGGCCGCCAACAGTACATCACTGCTCTCTTGCATTTTTCCTGCTTCCTCCCACTAACGCAACCTCCCCTCCTCTTTCAGAGCCGCCAGAGCGCCAAGGGACCACTCCGGTGGTGATAGTGCGCGGTAGAAATGTCCTTTAACATTAACATTCCTTACTAGGATAAGGAGGATAGAAAGCAGGGAGTACCACCTTCTGACTCAAAGGAAATTCTGACGCTACCTTACGTAGAAAGGACGGACGTACTCAATACAACCCGGGCCTTATGGAACAAAGTAAAGGGTGGCTTAGAAGAAAGTGCCTGCAACTTGCTCACTCTAAGAGCAGATGTAAATGCAACTAAGAAAACAGTTAATGCCAACAATCTTAATGGGCAAGAGTGCAAAGGTTCAAATGGAGCACGCATCAGAAAGTTTAGAACCAAATTAAGGTCCCAGACCAGCACCTGTAACAGCGACAGCAGGAACACATTCATGAGTCCTTTTAAAAATGTAGTGTTCAGTGGAATTTTAAAATAAGAGCATTCCTCTGAAGAGCGCATAAAGATAAGACAGCGCTGCCAGATAACCTTTAATGGTGCCCACCTGAAGACCTCTGTGGGCCAAAGAAAGCAAGAAAGTGAGTACCTCTGGAATCGAGCACTGAAAATGATAAGCATTCTTCCCTCTGCACCAGTAGCAAAACCTACATCAAAGGTACAGGGACTTTGTTGCCGGCCGCCTAGCCGAAAGCAACACCTACATCACGTCATCGAGGAGGTCCCAATCCTTATATCTTAACCTCTCAGAAACCATGTGTGAAGGTTGAGAGTCTTAACCTCTGGATGGAGAACCAGACCTTGCTCTCCTGACCCAATCCAGAGTATTGAGGATCATGCGGGTCCCGAACCGTCGCAACATCCTGAGAACTTGAGGGATGACTGGGATCGGAAGAAATGCGTACAGTAGGGGGGAAGAGCCACTCCACGACAAACGCGTCTTCTAGAGCTCCTCTCTCGGAGGAAATTCCCTCGAGCAGTACCTTTCGGCACCCTCGTGAATTGCCCAGAACCAGAGCTGCATTGCCTTCCTGCACAGAGGTAGTGACCCTAGACCTCTTGTTGAGGTAATGCATCACCACTGTGTTGTCCATCATTATCAGGACATTCTTCCTAGACCTCTTGTTGAGGTAATGCATTACCACTGTATTGTCCATCATTATCAGGACATTCTTCCTAGACCTCTTGTTGAGGTAATGCATCACCACTGTGTTGTCTGTCATTATCAGGACATTCTTCCCCCGTACAGATGGCAGGAAAGCCTTCAGCGCCAATCTGATGGCTCTTGGCTCCAAAAGATTGATGTGAAGTCTGGACTCCGATGCTGGACAGATCATTGGCACGAGCTCCCCACCCTGTAAGGGAAGTGTCCGTCACTACCGTGACCTCCGGCCATGGCTTCCAAAAAGGCTCTCCTTTCGGGAGATTTTTCTCATTGGCCCAACATGAAGGAGATCCGACATTCTGCCTGAGAACTGGGACCATTGAGTCCGTAGAGCCCACTGAAGGGATTTCATTCTCAATCGGGCCTCTGGCACCAGAAAAATGCATGATGCCATGAGGCCGAGCAACCTTAAGAATTTGAAAGCCTGAAGACTCTGGGCTTGTTGAAATTTTGTGACCATCTGAAGAATGTGATGAGCCCTCACCTTGGGTGGCGAGCACATCCCCATGGACGTGTCCAAAACCGCTCCTATGTACTGGAGCTGTTAGGAAGGTGTCATATGCAACTTCTTGAAGTTGAGGGAGAAGCCCAGCTTGTGAAGGGAGTGGCAGGTGACGCCGAGATGATCAAGTCTTGTTCTGGAGAATGCGCCATGATCAGCCAATCGACCAGGTAGGGATAGACGTTAACCCCCCACCTCCTGAGATGTGCTCCCACTACCAGCATGAGCTTGGTGAAGACGCCCTTGGGGTGGAGTAGAGCCTGAAGGACAGGACCCGAAACTGATGGTGTGAGCCGCCAACTGCAATCCGCAGGTGTTTCCTGTGCTTGAGATGGATCGCCACATGAAAATAAGCATCCTGCATGTCCAATCCACCAACCAATACTGAAGTTGGAGGGCCTGAAGGATCTGAAAAAGTGACCATCTTGAACTTGCCCTTCCTGAGGAACTTGTTCAAGTAACAAGTCCAAGATGGGTCTCAGTCCCCCGTCCATCTTGGGAGTAAAAAAATAAGGGGAATACCAACCCCTGTTCCTCTATGCCACAGGCACTGGTTCTATAAGCGCCTTTCTCCAGCAAGGCCAAAATCTCCTGCACAAGGAGCGGCACCCGGATACAAAAGAGTGTCTACCCGGTGGATTGTCGTGAGGCCGGCGGAGAAAAGGGAGGCAGTAACCGTGGGCTATTGTATCCAGAGCCCACGCAAACTGAAGTAATGGCTCGCCATTCAAGATGCTTCGACGGTCTGCCCCCACCGGTGAACAATGACTCAAGGCCTCAGAGCGGTTTAGAAGCGGCTGCAGCAGTGCCTGATGGTAAAGAGGCAGCTCCCTGAGCAGCTTTGGCACCCCTACCTCGTCCACCACGAGGGAACTTACGTTGGCCCCTTTAACTGGCCATCCCTCTCACCTTTCCAAATGAGGAGTATTAGCGAAAGGAACCACCCCTCCATTGCTGTCCCCTAGGACGTAAAGGCTGAGGTTGCGCCATAAGATTTGGCAGCTGCTTTGGAGGTCTGCAACTTCAAGGCTCTCGTCAGCTTTGTTGCCAAAAAGATGAGACCCGTCAAAGGGCATGTTGAGAAGACGGGCCTACACATCGGGTGCAAAACCGGACTTCAGCAACACGTAAATCTGTGCATCACGGTGCTCGTAGCCATGGACCTTGCGACACTATCCGCAGTGTCCAACCCAGACTGAAGGGATTCACACATGGCATCTTTGCCATCCTGCACAACAGCTGGATGCTATCTTCCCCTTCGGGAATATGCTCAGCTGCCAGCGAAATGCAATTCCACAGAGTATGCAAACATTTTGCTAAGACACAGGTGGAGTTGGCCGATTTCAGCGCCATACTCCCAGCAGAAAATACCTTGCGCGCCCATCCATGCGTTCATCGTCCCCATCAGGAAGGATGGTAGGGTACGCTGCCTGGTTCGAGGTGGCCGTAGCCGCCTGGACCACCAAACTCTCGGGAGTGGGGTGTGCGGACATATAGCTGGGGTTGCTACTGGATGGCCAGTATTTCTTTGATAACGAATTGTTAACCGCCGGAATAGTCTCTGAGGCATTCCAAGTAGCAGCCACCATTTTTTGCAATGCTACATGAAATGGCAACAACAGGTCAGTGGATGGGTCATGATCCAAGATGTCAGTAAGATCATCCGGATCAAATTGTACCGGAGGACTGGACCAACCCAGGTATGCTACAACCCTCAACATCAATCTCCGATAAGAAGAGTCGGCATGATCTCCAGGCTCTGGCCTACCAAACTCCATCTCAGGAGAAGAGTCAAGTCCACTGGCATCATGCAAAGACTGACGCAGATCCTTAATCTGACTTTCCTCAGGAATTAGACAGTCCAGAACATTAGGAGTCCCATATGGAATACCAAAAGGACCAAACTCCTCCTCAGACCTTTCTTCATCCTCAGATATTTGAGGGGCTGAAAAAACTCCTTTCTGGGGAGAGGAGTACACCTCTTATCAGGAACATGCTTAACAGACTTAGAAGAAGCCTGGATCCATAGCCACAAGGGCTTCCACAGTAAAATCTGCCTAGAAGGCACCGATGGCGTCAACAACTCAGACGGCGTCGGCAAAAGCTCTGGCGGCCTGACCTGGCAAAACCCAACAGACACACTTGACAGACACAGCACTGATGACACCTTCGACGACTTCATAGTCTTGGACGGTTTCGCTGGAGACCATGACCTGGACCTGGCACGTCTCTGGCGATCCCCTGATGCCTTTTCCGAACAGGACCTCGACGTCTCCCGATGCTCATCACTCCGGCTTCCCGGGCCCAAAGGCGAACGAGTATGCGGTCGAGAGCGTTCCTTGCTGGCTTCTTCCGAAGGCACGAACGGAACTGTGCCCAGAGTTGGGAAAATCTGCAACATTTGCTCCCGAAAAAGACTTCCATTCCTCGGGGGTTGAGGATTTAGTGGGGCAGGCCACCTTTTTCATGTAGTCATCCGACAGGAAAGGCGAACTGGGACACCGCTTCCTGGACCGCCTCGACGAAGAGGAAGAGTGGCGCGAACCACGCCGGGAGCTAGATCTCTTGGACTTCCTCCGACGAGGTGAGTCCCCTCTCGACTAGACGTTTAACAGACCAGCAGACAGATTTACGGTGTTGGGAAACACGGCCTAACTTCAATTTTCTCTTTTGCTACCGCAAGGCCTTGGCAGTCAACGACTGGCACTTCGAGCAGTCGTCCGTAGCGTGGTCCTTGCCCAGGCACCACAAGCAAATATGAGTGTCTGTGGTGGACATCTTGAACCCGCAGTCCTGACACGTCTTGGAGCCAGACCGTAGGGTCGCCGGGGTGAAGACCTAATACCGAATGCAATAGGAAACATGAGGCGCGCAGAATTCTCGACGCAAACATTTGCGGAAAAAACAGAATGATAGCTGAAGGATTTTTGCAAAGAAGCTGTGGTGCTCTATTTTTAGGACAGGGTTTCGTTATACTGGCTGGGCTCTGTGCATGTTACCTCAGCTAGGCTTTCTTCTTTTGGTTACTCAACATCCTTCCTCAGCAATCTTTCGTTCTAACCTGGTCCTCACTAAAATGTTTCTGGGAAGTTGTCTTCCAGTCTTGTCCGCCTGGTCATAGTGCATTGAGGTAGAAAGTCTTTTTCTGGACCATCTTAGGTTGTCTACACTGTTGCCCCGATTGTGGGACTGCTTTCTGCTGGCGGCTCAGTTTTGCAGACACTAGTCGGTCTTTAAAATTAAAATCGAAAGACACATGGCGGTCTTATTAAATTCATAGCACTAGTGTCATTAGAATGTAATGCCTCGTTGGCAGTAAACCACCATTAGCACTTCTAGCCAACCTTCTCCAGGACGACTGCCTTTTCCTAACCCAGCAAGGTGCAGCTAGGTTTCAAGCCTCACAGAACCCATTTTCTAGAGCATGGCTTCTGGACTTCAAACAGAGGCAGGAGCAATGAACATGAACACGGCAAGCAGCAGTCATTGATGGACTAGCGGTCTAATTACTAACACCAAGCAACAACCGTATTATTGCGATACCAAGGAGTGCAAGGCTTATATAATCTGTAACAGCTGGTCACTGACATACTACCTGGTAAGAGAAACGCTGTGGCAAAAACAGCTATATTGCACCCCAACTTCAGCAGTTAGCCACTCCACTAGCACAGCACATTCTTCGATGGGTTTTCACTCTACCTGCTTGCAGTACATATCCGTTGCCACCCGAACACTCACTTCACAGCTGGAGAGCAAGACAGCCATCGTTCGCCTTTGACTTTCTTTGCAAAGTTTCAAAGCTTTCACAGTAGTGACACAAGCATTACTTTTCTTTGCAAAACTGCAGATCTGCGTGAATGGACATCCTTAAGAATCGACCTATACTTGGGGTTTTTGATTTTCGGTAAATTCCGAAAACAGCTGGAAAAACCCTCTTCTCCACCTTGAGGGTATCTGGAAAACAGCAGTTTTCGGAGAAGGTCTGTCAGCTGTTCACTGTCACGCTCACCTGATTCCCACGGGGGCGCAGGTCTGGCTTCGAGTGCTGATGCTTCTTCAATGGTGAAGCGCAGGACTCTGAAGATGGACAGGAAGGGCCCCTCTACTCTGGCTTTTCTGGTTCGCAGGAATATTCCCCTGTGCGTGAAAAGGGAGTATTACCTACTGACGGAATAATGCTCAAGCCTCCCACTCCCTTCCAACCCTCCACGATACACTTCCACGATTCCCCGTGAAGTCTTACCTTAGGGTCTGGAAGGATGAGTTCTCCATCCTGCTTCTGATGCAGGGGCGCGTTGAAACCCAGTTACTTCACTGGATTGAGGTTTGATGGGAGTTCAAAATAAGCTCGACTATTCAGGTGAGGCGCTGTAAGAGTTCTGTTGCAAGTTCAAAAGTTCAAGCTTGATAATAATGTTCATTGTCTTATTGCAGCAAGCGCTAATGCTTATGTCTTTTTCCCCTTAGGGGCCGGGGTTCGGAATGCCGGAGGTATGGCGCCGACCCGAAGTGAAACGTGCAGTTCCAGTAAATGACAGGTAAGTTCTGGATGAGCGTTCAGGTAATGTCTTTGCATTCGCTCATTCAAAGTCCTTGTCTTTTTTCCCCCACAGGGGCCGGGGTCCGGAATGCCAGGAAGCGGCAGGACCCGAAATGAAATGGGATGACCCAACAGGTAAGTCTTAGAAGGAAACTGAGCCTTTCCTATTCCCTTCCTTCTCTCACCTTGTTTTCTTGCCTTTTTCTCTCTAGGCTCTGAGAAGTGGGTGCGGATCCGGATGATCGCTGCTGAAGATGGAGGCGCCCCGGAAAGGCGAGTGAAATGCAGCGCTGCAGCGATCGAAGCGAAATGCTTTTAAAATGATGTCTTCCCTTTCAGGATCGTCGGTGTGATGTCTCTGATGCAGCTTTAGCTGGTAAGGTCTTCTTTCTCTCCAATTCTTATCTCCCTTTGCAGGCGACCTAGGATGCTGACAGGCGTGGCTGAAGTCCAGATGCCGGAGCTGACACGGTGAGCGTCCAGCTGCGAGGAGCAGAACAACGTGAAGCGTGAGTTGCTGATCGGGCGTGGTTTAAATAGCTTTGGAAGATGTTCCAGGTATGCATCCTTCCACCGATCAGGTATGTATCCTTCCCCGACCACACCCAGGTGGAAAGTAGTCCCACAGGTAAAGTAGTTCCATTCAGGCCTCAAGAGGGCCTGGATGTAGCAGCATGGTCTGCATCAGGTAAGTGCACATTAAAACACTTGAACACATGTCTAGCTTTATGAGCCTGGCGCCTAAGGCGCCAGGACAGGGGTCTAACATGAGCGTGGCGCCTAAGGCGCCAGGACTGTGCCCAAAGGGCCCCAGCTTGGGCCCGCTGGCACTTCCCTGGGGGGAATGATGCCTGCCTCTGGGGTTGCTGGGTCGGACCTGGCTCCTTGGAGGTAGGCATCATGACATTCACTTAACTGCCACGGCCACCGGCCCCTGATGCTCTGCGGGGGGGGGGGGGGGGGGGGGGGGGAATTGGGCAATTATTGTGCTGCTCTTTTCTGGCATCCGGTTCCTCAGTCTATTAGATTTTACCAGCCTAGGCTCAAAGGGTAGCTTAGAGCTTCGACATGCAGCAGCTCAGCCAGCATTCCCTGCCTGCAATATCAGGATGACGCCTCATCCTAGCTAGTTGCTGTCAAAGGTTGCAGCTCACCCATTCCAGCATGCAAAGATAGTGCCTGCAAGCCTTGCGGGGACTGAGCAGGATACATGCATGCGCATATAAACTACGGCACACACAGCCCTGCACACAAGACCTCAGAACGGGTGCTGTGTTCCTGAGTGCATACAGTGTTACATAAAGCAAGCAGCGAGGCAGGGCCATCTATTGACCCATCTCTTTTTAGGAGACGCCAAAAAGTTACACTTCCCCAATTTGTCAGAATTCATGTTTAACTTTCCACTGTCCCAGCTGTTCTCTCCCTCACCTTATCTCGCAGAGTTCAAGGGAGTGCCACAAAGCTGCTACACTACAGGGAGACTGCCACCATTAGCAGAATACCAGCTAGATGGCAATGCAACCACACTGAGGGTTAAAGGAAAAGGCTTTTAGTGAAAGAGAATAATAATTTACTTACCAACTGGTAACCTTCTTTGAACTGGATGTTCCTCCAACGTATTCCACATCTTTGACATGTAATGTCCACAGCTGTGCTTCTTCAGAAAGTTTTTCGGCAGAGGGCGTCCTGCGTCAGGTTGATGTCCCTTGAAGGCCTCTGTGACGTCACCCGATGTTATAAATGGGACGCACAGCACCGTAGCCTCAGTTTATGACACTTGACTGCACATAGCCTTGCGGGAACGCAAGCTGCAATAGCATAGGAAATTCTTTAGAGGGGCAGGCTGGGAGGGCGATGTGGAATACGTTGGAGGAAAATCCAGTCGAAAGAACGTTACCAGTTGCTAAGTAACTTGTTCTTCGAATGGATTGTGTCTTCCAACGTATTCCACATCTTTCACAGACTCCCCAAGCAGTATCAGTGAATGGAGGAGGGAGAAGAATCTAGAATACCCAATTAGATGACAGAATAAAGCACCGCTTTACCAAAGGCCATATCCTGACGATGGAGCATTTCCAGGGAGTAATGCTTGACAAAGGTGTGGATGGAAGACTACGTTGCTGCGTCACAAATATTCTTAATAGGAACTCCCCTCTGCAAGGCTGTGGATGCAGCCAAGCCCCTGGTGGAGTGAACTTTCAACCCCTCCGGAGGGTCCTTGCCTGCCAATCGAACATTCAATAATGATAGAATTATCCACCTGGACAAGGTCTGTTTACTAACAGCCTGGCCAAATCGATGTCCAGTGTATCCCACAAAAAGCTGGTCGTCCACTCGGACCCTGGACATCCTAGAGATGGAAACGCTCAAAGCTCTCCAATGGGCCAACCATTGGAAGTCTCTCCTTCTCCTTACCAGGATGAGGGGGAAGGATAGAAAGCAGGAAGAACCACTTTCTGGCTCAGATGAAACTCAGACACTACCTTAGTTAGAAAGGAAGGACGTACCCTCAGTACAACCCTATCCTTGTGGAACACAGTAAAGGGTGGCTTAGATGAAAGTGCCTGCAATTCACTCACTCTGCGAGCAGATTTAACTGCAACCAAGAAAAGCATCTTGAAAGACAAAAGTCTCGAAGGACAAGAGTGCAGAGGTTCAAACGGAGCACCCATCAGAAATTTCAAGACCAAATTCAGATCCCAAACTGGCACCTGAAACGGAGACGGCGGGAACACATTTTTGAGCCCTTTTAGAAATTGGGAAATCAAAGAAATCTTAAAATAAGAACACTCTTCAGACTAGCGCTTGAAAATAGATAGTGCTGCCAGGTAACCTTTAATGGTACCCACTTGAAGACCCCTGTGGGCCAAAGAAAGCAAGAAAGAACCATCGGAATGGAACACTGAAAAGGATCAACATTGTGTCCTCTGCACCAGTCGCAAAACTTATGCCAAAAGGTACAGGTATTTGGTTGCTGGCCACCTTGCCGAAAGCAACACCTCCATCACGTCATCCGGGAAGTCCCAATCCTTATACATCAACCTTTCAGAAACCAAGCATGAAAGCTGAGTCTCTTGACCTCTGGATGCAGAACCCGACCCCCTTCACGAGAGAGATAGATAAGATCCTCTCTGTGGGGAAGAAGGCGTGGAGGGCAGATGACATTTCTAGAAGTGGGATACGAACCTTCGCAACCTCCTTAGCTCTTGAGGAATGACGGGGACCGGAGGAAACGGGTACCAAAGTGGGAATGACCAATCCACGACAAATGCATCCCTTAAGGCTCCTTTTGGAGGAAATTACCTTGAGCAAAACCGTTCGCGAACAAATCCACTTGAGGGGTTCCCCAAAGGGCGAAGATCTCCAGAATTACTTCCTGAGACAACTCCCACTTGTGGGAGACCATGCTCTGCCTGCTCAAAGCGTCCGCCGCTGCATTCTCCTCGCCAGCTAGATGAACTGCAGAGAGTGAAATTCTCTGCTGTATCGGCCAGAACCAGAGCTGCATCGCTGCTCTGCACAACGGGAGTGACCCTATACCCCCCTTTTTTGTTGAGGTAATGCATGGCCAGCTCCGACGGTCAGATCGATGGCATAAGCTCCCCATTCTGTGAGGGAAGCGTCCGTCACCACAATCACCTCTGACCACGGTTGCCAAAACTGCTCCCCCCTTCGTCAGATTCCCTTCTCTGGCCCACCACAGAAGATCCTGGGAGACAGAGTGAAATATGAATGGGATCCGACATCTTGCCTGAGAATTGCGACCACTGCATCTTGAGAACTCATTAAAAGGGATCTCATCCTCAGTCTGGCCTCTGGCACCAGACAGATGCAGGATGCCATGAGGCCGAGCAACCTTAAGAATTCGAAAGCCGGAAGACTGAGCATGTTGAAATTTGTTGACCATCTGTACATTGTGATGAGCCCTCGCCTTGGGAGGCAAGCACTTTCCCCAAGGACGTGTCCAACACAGCCCGATGTACTGGAGGTGTTGGGAAGGAGTCATATGCGACTTCTTGAAATTGAGGGAGAAGCCCAGCTTGTGAAGGGAGCAGCAGGTGAGGCTGAGATGATCCAAAGCTTGTTCAGGAGAACTCGCTCGGATCAGCCAGCCATCCAGGAAGGGGTAGACGTGAACCCCGTCTCCTGAGATATGCTGCCACCACCACCACCATTAGCTTGGTGAAGAACCTTGGGGCGGAGGTCAATACGAATGGCAAGACCCGAAACAAAGGGCGAGCTGCCAGCCGCAAACCTCAGGTATTTTCTCTGCTTTGGATGAATTGGCACATGAAAATAAGCATCCTGTAGGTCCAGACACATCAACCAATCCTGAAGTCGAAGATCCTGAAGGACCTGAGAAAGTGACCATCTTGAACTTGTCCTTCCTGAGGAGCTTGTTCAACCAATGCAAGTCCAAGATGGGTCTCAGTCCCCCGTCTTTCTTTGGAATAAAGAAAATATGGGGAATACCATCCCTTGTTCCTCTCCGCCAAAGGCACCAGTTCTATAGCGCCTTTCTCCAGCAGGGTCAAGATTTCCTGCACAGGGAGCGGATCCGGAAGTTTCAAAGAGAGAGTCCCCGGTGGATTGTTAGGCCGCTTTAAGAAGGGATGGCAGTAGCCGTGGGCCATTGTATCCAGAACCCACGCATCCGAAAGAATAGCTTGCCATTCTTAGAGATGCTGACCGAGTCTGCCCCCAACCAGCGAACAATGGAACATGGCCTCATAGCTGTTTTGGACAGGCTGCGGCAGCGCCTGATGGCAAAGAGGCAGCTGCTTGAGCGGCTTTGGCACCTCTAGTTCCCTCGACCACCACAGGTACCTTTACGTTGACCCCTTTGATTGGCGGCTCTTCTCATTCTACCAAAAGAGGAGTAGTAATGAAAGGAACCCCCCCTCCACTGTTGTCCCTTAGGATGAAAAGGCAGAGGTTGACGGACAGCTGCGGCCAAAGATTTAGCAGCAGCTTTGGAGGTCTGCAACCTCTCAAGGCTCTCAGCCTTGCTGCCAAACAAATGAGAGCCATCAAAGGGCATGTTCAGAAGACGGGCCTGTAGATCTGGAGCAAAACCCGACTTCCGCAACCACGCAAACCTGCGTATAAAAGTGCTCACAGCCATGGACCAGCCAACACTATCGGCCGTGTCCAACCCAGACTGAAGGGATTCACACATGGCATTCTTGCCATCCTGCACAAGAGCAAGGAACCCATCCCTTTTTTCCCCATCGGGAATATGCTCAGCCGCTAGAGACAATTCCACAGTGTGTGAGAAAATCTTGCCAAGGCACAGGTGGAGTTGGTGGACTTCAGTACCATACTCCCAGCAGAAAATACCTTGCGTGCCCAACCATCAAAGCGATTGTCGTCCCCATCAGGAGGGATCATAGGGTACGACGCCTGCCTTGAGGCGGCTGTAGCCGCCTTAACCACCAAACTATCGGGAGTGTGGTGAGTGAATAGGTAGCTGGGGTCGTTACTGGATGGGTGGAATTTCTTAGTGAACGACTTGTTGACCGCCGGAAGAGTCTCCCGGGTCTGCCAAGTAGCCGTCACCCTTTTTTGCAATGCCAAATGAAAAGGCAACACTGGATCAGTGGACGGACCCTGATCCAAAATATCAGTCAGGTCATCCTGATCAAATGCAACCGGGAGGACCGGACCACCCGAGATACTCTGTAACCCTCGACATCAAACTCCTATAGGAGGATTCAGCATGAGCCCCAACCTCTGGCCTACCAAACTCCAAGTCAGGAGATGCGTCAAGGCCACTGGTATCATGCAACGACTGACCTAACTTCTCCAACTGTCTCCAGAAAAGTCAGGAGCCTCATCAGTTTCAACAGGCTCAAACTCCAAATCTGACCTCTCCACATCCTCAATTATAATGCAGAGAATGAAAGAATTCCTTCCTAGGGACAGGAGCGGCCCTGGAGTCCACAACAGGCCCCACCGTCTTGGATAAAGCCTTTCTCTGAGGATCCACAGTACCAGGGGTCTCCAGCTGCAAATTTCCGGCCAAATTGCCCCAAAGGCGTCGAGGGCGCCTATGGCTTCGGGGTCTACGTCAACAGTGGCGCTGATGGCTCCGAGGGCTGGATCGAAGGCAAAGCTCCAACAGCCGCACTCGACGGACACGGAGTCGATGCAGACCTCGAGCCCTTACCAGACTTCTGGGGGTTCGCCGGGGAAGACTACCGAGACCTGCATCTGGCACGTCTCTGGCAATCTAGCGGAGCCTTGTCCGAAAGGGACCTCGACGGTTCCTGATGTTTATCGTGCTGAGTGCCCGGGCCCGAAGGCAGGCGTGCGCATCGGACCAAGACCATTCCCTGCCGGCTTCTTCCGTAGGCGTTTACGGAACTGTGCCCTGGGCTTGAAAAATCGCCAGCATTTGCTTCCTGAAGGCCTCCCATTCCTCAGGAGTCGAGGATTTAGTGGGACAAGCAACTTTCCACACGAGCCATCATCCGACGAGGACAGGGAAGGCGACCGGCGTCACCGCTTCTGGGAGTGCCGCGATGAGGACGAGTGGTGGGACCCACTCCGGGATCGATATCCACGGGACTCCTTCAACAAGGAGAGTCACCCCCCCGAATCGTCGGTGGAAATACCGTAGCTTTTTTCGGATTTGTGTAGGTTTAGAAAACCGACCTAACTGCAACTTCCCCTTAAGCTTCCGCAAGGCCTTGGCAGTCAATGACTGGCACTTCGAGCAGTCGTTGGTATCATGACCTTTGCCCAGACACCACAAGCAGATGCGGTGCAGGTCGGTAATCGGCATTTTGGACTTAGAGTCCCGGAATGTCTTGAACTCAGACCGTGGAGTCGGAGGGGTAGACAATGAAAACATTCTTCGAAGATGATCACACGAGGCACGGCGAGTTCTCGAAGCAAACATGTTTTTGGAAAAAACGGAACTGAGGCTAGGGGCGCCGTGTGTCCTATTTATATCATCCGGTGACGTCACCCTCGACAGAGGCCTTCGAGAGACATCGACCAGAGGCCGGACGCCCTCTGCTGAAAAAAATTACGAAGCAGCACTGCTGTGGACATTACATTTCAAAGATGTGGAATATGTTTGAGGACGCAATCCATTCGAAAGTGGGTGTGGGTATGTGACAGGAGAAGCCATGGAAAGACTGGGAAACAGTTCACTGGGCAGAAGAATGCCAAGGATGAAGGGGGTCGGGTAGTCATCGTATTTGATCCAGACTCCTAAGTTCCCAGCTTTACCACTTAAAAAAAAAAAGTGTGTGATCCTGGGCAAATGAAGTCCCATGATGCCCAACATGTGAAAACTGCCAGTCCCCATGTATTTCTCCGGGGTAGGTGCATAAACTCGCTGAGCTGTGTGTGTTGCTTTGTTCTCACAGGGATGCAGAAGGGTCATGTTTCCAAGCAAGACTCCATAGAGGTACATGATGGAGTCCAGTGCAGTGATTCATGAAACTAACTTTCCAGGCAGAGGCACAAATGGCACTAAACACATGCAGCTGTTAAAAAAAGCACCATGGAAGCAATAGCAGTTACTAGATTTAGTGTTGCCACTTTGAAGTCACATCAATGGCGATGAGAAAGAGTGGGAATCAGTGGTGCAACACCATTGGGCTGACCGGGCAACTACTATCGTAAAGCATTTAATTGTAAGCATCTGCATACATGTTTAGGAGTTTGAAATTGTGATGTGGGTTTATAACTTACAATCCAGTGGAGTGATTGGAAGGGTAGAGCGGGGACAAGAGACTGTTTATTCTCCCAGTGGTCCGAAAGTGGGCGCTTTCAAAATTAGAGAGTTAACTGCTTGCAACATTGAAGCTGCACTAAAACACTCATTAGAATGGCAAATAAATGAGATGCCTCCCCACAAATAAGTTTGCCCCTCCCCCACCATCTCTGAAGTTAGCACCTGTTCTAACATTTTAAGCGTTAGCCCACCAACTCTCGAAGCCCTTGAAATGCAGGTTTTATTGCACCACTGGTGGGAATGTTGGCAGATTAACTTGCCACCCTGTTCTATCCAGCTCCTCAGCGGTGAAACTGGTTTGTTGTGTTGCTCTTTAAGGGGTTTGTGTTGCTCTTTAATGGGCTTTTCATGAGGTAATGCAGTTTTCTTAATTTATCGATTTGTGTATTTGTGTCAGTAGGTACCTTGTGTATGGCTGTTTGAGGTGCATACATTGAAAGTATGGAATCATGGAGTTTCAATCTTTCAAATCAACAACCAAGTGACTAACATCTGTTGTCACAGCATATGTATCACAACAGTGACCAAGGGACCAGCCATAAAACAAGGGACTTGTAGCATGATGTTTAACCAGTGTGTGACCCTTGGCAAATGATCTCACTGCACATTGCCTAAAATTGTAAGTTCTCAAAGCCTACTATCTTTATACATAATACCAGTATCAAAAGAGGTCAAAATCAGTCTGATTGAACATCTTTGAGCAATGGTTGCATTAGGCTAACAGAATCAAATGTAAAGGTATCGACTCGACTTAAAAACCATTAAACTTAAATGTGTGTGGGGGCGCTGTTGCAGGGCTGTGAAATGGCCGCTGCCTAAGAGCTCGCACATAGCGACTTCTAAACATCCAACATCCTGCTTTACCGCAGCATTCATGCGATGTTGAAACTGCCATCAGACGGGCAATCACGTACAGTATCACCCAAATTTATCAGCTACGAGAGGGATAGCCATCCAGTGTTATCAGCGCCCTTTCCGCTCTCTCGGGGTCCAGCATCCTAGCCACGGTTTCCGCACCTGCCTGGAAAGGCATGTGACTTACGCCGGACACCGCAGACGGCCCTGGGAGCTCTGGCACAGAGCGCACAACGCCAGAGTAAGATCCACCAGCTGGTCCGCATAAGTAGGACTGGGATGCACCTCACGGATCCCAGCGGTGTGTGCCAGTGGTGCCTCCTCTACTCAGGGCACCACTCAGTGACTCGCAGCCGACCCTCCACTGGCTGAGACTACTGGGGTGAGGAGACCGTGCTCAGGACTCCTGCACGTAGCGCCAACCACATTCCCCCTTCTTCCCCTCTCCCAGTGAACGGTTACCGTGGACGTGCCCCCCCTCCCCCCCTGGGATATTGCTTGTGACTTACGGGACAGTGGGGCTCGGAGCCCACAGGAGGGGGGACTCCGGCTCCCACCCTGGGCCCTGTAGCCTCCTTCATCTTGTCATCTTCGTATACAATGCGGATGGGGATAAATACAATTTAGAGGTACTGCTGGCAGCTGAGCTGATTTAGGGGTGCTGGGCAGGCTGGCACGAACTCCCTCTCACGTTGGTTTGTGTTCTCCGTTGCACAGGCTGGGAGCTGATTCGACGAAGTGGAGTTTGATACCCTCCACACCATGCATGGAAACTTTGCCATTACCCTCTGGTTGGGGCACACATTGCGGGACTGAACTGACTCCTGGGGGCTGCGTTCCCCAACACTGAAGGATCCAATACTCGGATAGATCCTGTGGTTTAGAAACGCTGATGCCAGGTTCCACGCCAACAGGGTTGTTGCCCCTGACCCTGTAATCCCTGCTCTCCTACGGCACCGGCTGCTTGCCGCTTCTTTAACAAGATGGGGAACAAGAATGTTCTTCCTTTCTGTCTAGCATTACTACCTTCTTTAAGACGGGAAGTGCAGGCAAACCCTGCCCCCCTCTTTTTAAGTAGAAGTGAATTAGGCAGTGTAACTTGATTTATTTGGTTACAGTGAGGTGGCCTGGTAAGGTCCCTCTCCTGTGGGCCTGTAGCTTCTCTGCATCACCTGGAATGGGGACTGCTCTGTTCGTGATAATCGCGAAGCATTCCCTTCTGTGCAACTTGATGGGTAACCTTGTATAAGTACATAGTAAGTGTCTTTTCTGCTCTCCACTAGGTAGAAAAGCTTTGCAGGAGATGACATCCTTTTTCTAGATTGTCTGCAGACCCTTGCTGGGTCACCAAGACTACAGTTGCTCCTGCATCATCAAGGGCCTTGTTTGTTGAGGGTGCTACAGCAGAGACCCATCATTGGGAAGTTTGAAGTATGTCTCCTGATCAGAACAGTGACGATTTCAAGCATGGAGGTAGCACATGCCTTGTCTACCTCACATCCCCTGGGCATCCATTGCAGCAACCAATAGTGAGCGCAGTCATCCCAAAGCCTTTATACTTACATGGAGTTTGTTTTCCTGCTTTGCAGGGATTAGAGGCATGTAAACCTGTTTCATTGGTCCTTCCTGGACCACATACACTCCAAAGGGGCATAAAGTCCTCCCCTTTCTCACCACTCTTGCTTTACCTTTAGTGGTAGAACCTGGGATTAGGATTCTGGTTTGGGGTCTTGGAACTATCGAGATGGGTGGCTGATCTCTTCTTCCTCAAAGAACCCATTACTTCCTGAGTATTCCACTATAACAATGCTTTGCCAGTTGATTTAGCACGCAGCAGTGTAGAAGGCAGTTATCCGGCAACTTTAACCAGTCCTGGAATGAAGTGTGGAGACTGCCCGCAAGTCTTAATTGCTTGCTGCGACACCCCTGTGTACTGGCCAGTTCCACAGTTTGGCAGAATGGCGGGACAGCGAGTATGTCTATATCACACTTATTCCATTCTTTCTTTGTTGTGACCCTAGCAAGCTGAGCGGTGCTGGCCTGATCCCTCACTACTCTTTATTACCAAGGAAAAGAAACCAGAGATGATCGAAAACTAAAGGAGCCTTAGCCCTGCAACAACTCTGAATTAGAGCAGCTAAGAAACAGTAAGTTTGTCAGTTTGCAACATCCTTACAAGATTGCCCGGCCTTTTGAGGTAAACTAACCTGATTAAATTAAATCAGGTTTTTGCACTTACGAGAAAAAGGAACTGAAGAAAAAGGGAAAGGAATTACACACATGTGATTGATGCATTAGCTAAGCGGCCACCGTGGAACCACACGCAGTTTATTTTATTGCAGTGTGTGAACGTTGAAAGTGGGACGGGGGGTCAGTCCGATTATGGCAGGCCCTTAAGATGTCCGGTGTGCATTACCTGCCACCTGAATAGTTATAGATAAGATGTAGCTGCATATTTCATATTGATATGGTCAGTTTTGATTTTATAGCTATTTATCACGATTCATTTATGTAATGTAATTGGACTGTTATTTACAGTTATATTGATACATAACATGAAACCTAATTTATACATGCAGGACCTTTATAATTGCTTCCCGAGTTGTGGGCATTGATGCTGTACAACTTTTGTAATGATCAATTGTATTTAATCTGTATATTCACTTTCTGCTACATTCCAAGACAAAATTCCATTTGTTGATAGCACTGGTTTACCTGTCCTTGTATATTCAGACTGCCTCTTATTGGCCAGAAATCTCACGTTTTTGCCAAATTTAATCGAAATGTCTGATTTGGGTTTGACTGTAAATGCTACCATATCTGGCGCATAGGGACGATCAAGGTGTTGGATTTAGTACATCTTTTGAACCTAGCAAACCTACTTAAAACCAGCACTATCAAATGTTTAATGAGTTGGTGATAAATGTACCCATTACTATAAAGTACAGCTAGTGAAGCTCTTACTAAGTGCATATGAAACATAAGTGAAAAGAGCCGAGATATATTGAGCAGGTACCCATGGATTTTAATTCAAAGGAAGGATGCGGTGCTTGCACTTTTCTTTGTAACACTGTTAGCTCCATCTACCCACAATTTTGATGTGCATAAAGAATTGGATCACCCATCTCTGGAATTCTCATTGGTATTGGCCCTATTCTATTTTCCCATCTATCATAATAAAGCTGTTCTTTCTAAGAATTTTTTGGGCAGCATCCTATCGAGTATTTGGGTCTGGAAGCTCTGAAACCAATCAGTCAGCTGATGCAGGGTTGGTGAAAAACCAGGTCTTTCCCTCGTGGACCACCCATAGCTTAGCAGGGATTAGCATAGCGTATCGTAGGTTCTTTTTTTAATTTTTTTTTTATCAGTCAAACTATTTCCTCTGGTCCTGCACCTGTGGGCTAAAGTCCGGTAACAGTCTGATGGAGGATCCATATTGTAATTCACCTTTGTCCCATTCTTTTGTGAGACGGGTGTCCCTGTCCCTATAATTGGGTATTCCAGGCGATGATGGGTCTTGCAGGTGGCCTCTGGGCCAGGGAGCAGTGCACCCTTTCGACTAAGAACATATTGGACGTCTCAGGGTGTTCAAGTATGTCCATTTGAAGCTTTTCCACAAATGTTTCCTTATTGTCTGAGTAGTTTCAGGGACCCCCACAATACGAATGTTGTTCCAGCGAAGACCGTTGCTCTAAATAGTCATTTGTGGCCTCCACCCGCCTCCTTGATTGTTCCAGGGAGACCACCTCCCTCTGCAAGGATGCTACACTGTCCTCATTGTCCCCTATCCGCTATATCTATTTGGATAGCTGAGGGTTCCACTTTGCAGGTTATTATGGTGATTTTAGATCTCAGACTGTCCGTACTATTTTTCAATGCCAGCAAAGTTTGGTTCAGCATGGTTACATAGTTTGCGGAGGTGGTTGAGGCCGTAGCTGGTGGTGGAGGGACGGGGAGATCAGGTCCTGCTGTGCAATTTGGTCTAGTTTAGCCTGCTTCAGGCACCAGAAGAATGCAGGATGCCATGAGGCTGAGCAACCTCAAGAACTCGAACGCTGGGACACTCTGCGCATGTTGAAACTTGTGCACCATCTGCTGAATGTGGTGAGCCCTCACCTGGGGAGGAAAACACTTCTCCAGGGACGTGTCGAATACTGCCCCGATGTACTGGAGCCACTGAGTTGGCGTCAATTGGGACTTCTTTAAGTTGAGGGAGAAGCCCAGCTTGTGAAGGTAGTGGCAGGTAAACGACAAATGATCCAGGACTTGCTCAAGAGAGCGCGCCCTGATCAACCAATGTCCAGATAGGGGTAGACGTGAATCCCCCCTTTCCTGAGATATGCTGCGACCACCAACATGAGCTTGGTAAAGACCCTCGGGCGGAGGTCAATCTGAACGGCAGGACCCGAAACTGAAAGTGTGAGTCGCCAGCCGCGAACCTCAGGTACTTCTTGTGCTTGGGATGGATCGGCACATGAAAATAAGCGTCCTTGAAGTCTAGAGTCACCAACCAGTCCTGAAGTTGAAGGGCCTGGAGGACTTGAGAAAGAGTAACCATCTTGAACTTGTCCTTCCGAAGGAGCTTGTTCAAACCGGGCAAGTCCATGATAGGTCTCAATCCCCAATCTTTCTTCGAAATCAAAAAATAAGGGGAATACCATCCCTTGTTCCTCTCCGCTACAGGCACCAGTTCTATGGCACCTTTCTCCAGCAGGGATTGAATTTCCTGTGCAAGGAGCAGATCCGGACTCTTCAAAGAGAGATTCCCTGGTGGATTGTCGTGAGGCCTCTGCCGGAAAGGAAGATAGTAGCCATAGGCTATGATCTCCAGAACCCACACATCTGAAGTAATGGCATGCCATTCTACAAGATGCTGCGCCAGCCTTCCCCAACCGGCGAAGCATGGGCATCATGAAGCGGCAGTGTCTGAGGGCAAAGAGGCAACATTCTCGAGCGGCCTTGGCACCTCGAGTACCTTGTTTTCCACCTCTGGCACTCCTACGGTTGCCCCTTAGACTTGCAGCTCCTCTCGATTTACTAAAGGACGAGTAATATCAAAAGGAACCTCCCCTCCATTGTTGTCCCCTAGGACGAAAAGGCAGAGGTTGGCAAACTGCAGCGCCCAACGACTTTGCTGCAGATTTGGAGGTCTGCAACCTTTCAAGACTCTTGTCAGCCTTGCTGCCAAAAAGATGTGCACCATCAAAGGGCATGTTGAGGAGCCAGGCTTGCACATCAGGAGCAAACCCTGACTTCTGTAACCACGCAAACCTGCGTATTACGGTGCTCGCCGCCATGGACCGGCTGACGCAATTAACCATGTCCAGACCAGACAATGGATTCACACATGGCATCCTTGCCATCCTGCACGATAGCAAGGAAACCATCCCATTCCCCCCTTCAGAAATATGATCAGCCGCTAAGGAAATACAGTTCCACAGAGTGCGTGAAACGAGACAGAGCACAAACTGAATTGGCAGCCTGAAGCGCCATACCCCCAGAAGAAAACACCTTTGCCCAACCTTCAAAACGTTTGTCGTCCCTATCAGGAGGGATGGTAGGGTACGACGCCTGCTTTGCGGGGGCCGTAGCTGCCTGCATCACCAAACTTTCCGAAGTGGGGTGCGTGGTCAAGTAGCAGGGGTCGCCAGGGGCTGGGCGATATTTCTTCGGCAAGGACTTGCTCACTACCGAGAGACTCTCCAGAGAAGTCCAAGCAGCAGCCACCCTTCTCTGCAAGGCCATATGGAATGGCAGCACCGGGTCAGTTGGTGGACCCTGGTCGAGGATATCAGTCAGGTCATCCTGCTGAAAATCCCCAGGGGAGAGGGGGGCAGACCCCCCCAGGTAATCCGTGACCCTCCACATCAGGCACCAGTATGAGGACTTGGCATGCGTGCCGGCCTCAGGCCTACCAAACTCCACCTCCGGAGAGGTGTGCAGACCACTGGCATCGTGCAACGACTCACGCAGGTCCTCAAGTTGGCTATGACCAGAAACAATGTCATCAGAAACCTCTGCAGGAACCACACCTTCCTCAGATCCCTCATCCACCTCAGAAATATAATCCAGAGGCTGGAAGGATGGCACAGAAAAAGGAACAGACATGTTTAGCCTTGGCCACCGCCTTTCTGGGGGTGCCACCGTGCCACGGGGCACCTCCAACAAAGCCGCCTCGAAAGGCGTCGACTGAATCTGCGTCGGGCGTGGCGCCGACTGCGTCGACACAGGCCTCGAGGGCAGAGCCCCGAGCGTGTCTCGACAGCCTGGGCGCCGACAACTTCCTCGGAGGCAGAGCCTCGAGAGCGTCCGTCAACGAAATTGGCGCGGCAGGCATCAATGTCTTCCTCGAAGACTTCACAGGTTCTCGCGGTCTCGAGGGCGTCGAGGACCGGGACCTGGAACGGGCAAGTCTAGAGCGACCATCCTTGTCCGACTGGGAGCTCGAAGGCGCCGGTGGTCGCGACGACCACTCGAGCCCGAAGACGTACGAGCAGCGTCTCTAGAACGGTCACGGCCGGCGTCTTTCGACAGCGCGGACGGACCAGAGCCCTGCGATTGGAAAATCGCCAACATCTCTTTCGGAAGGAATCCCATTCCTCAGGAGTGGAATGATTGGTGGGACAAGCAACCCGCAGATGGGCGGAGTCCTTGAACGAGGAAGGCAACCTGTGACAGCGTTTCCTGGAGTGCCTCGAAGAGGCAGAGGAATGGCAGGACCGACTCCCAGACCGAGAACCCCCAGACTCACGACGACGATGCAGAGTCGCCCCTCGAATCATCTGTTGAAAGACCAGTAGAACGCAACTTCCGGGGCTTGGCCACCTTACCGACCGACAGCTTCTTCTTACGCTCCCGCAAGGCCTTCGATGTGAGCGATTGGCAGTCGACAGTCATCCGTATAGTGGTCCTCCCCAAGGCACCAGGGGCAAGTGTCGTACGTATCCGTCGGCGACATCTTGGACCCGCACACCCAACACTTCTTAAACCCGGACCGCGGAGTGGAAGAAGCCGAAGAAGACATACAATATCAAGGAAGAAAACAGGTATGAAGAACTGAATGAACAGGATTCAGTAGAATCTAGGCACGCCGAGATCTCCGAAGCGAACACGTTCGCGGAAAAAATGGAACTGAGGCTACAGGCGTTGTGCGTCCTACTTATAACATCCGGTGATGTCGGCTCGACGGAGGCCCTCGAGGACAGCGTATCAACGCAGGAGCCGAAAGATTTTCTGAAGCAGCACAGCTGTGGTGATTATGGTCATAGATATGGAATATGTCGGAGGACCCAATCCCCTCGAAATACAGGTTTCCTTCTCTACAGACAGCCTTAGGGACTGAACATTCCATGTCCCAAAAATCTGAGTCATAAAAGAAAAGGCAAAAAAGGGTCAGGAAAAAACAAAGGGTCAGCAGATGAGGCACAAAATAAAATATGTAACCTACATAGATCAGTTATCTCCAACAACAAAATAAACTTGTTTCTTAGTGTAGATACCATCTTCTGCTTTTAGCTGTCCAAAGGTTCTATGTGCAGTACTAGCTCCTTAGATATTTTGAATCTTGACCAAGTTTGGAAATCAAAGATATGTATGCACAAAGTGCACTCCAATTGCAGTTGCTGCAGTGCAGAGAAACTTATCCGTGTGTGCTGTGATTAGGCTGGGAAGCCTGCTGCCCTCTGCACAGATGTATACAGCGTTGCGAGTGGCTGTTGAGACTACGAGAGTCCCTCCTCTCCGTTTGTCATTTCATGGAGAGGAAGAGGATATTTAAAAATAGCTGTGTCACAAAGGGACCAGGGCCCAGAAGCCCAGGGTAAGTGCCACCTTTTAATATGTCATCATATGCACTTGGAAGCAAGGTGGCCCCGCTCCCGGGGGTGGATTCCTCCGTAGGGTGATCAGTATCTAAAAATCTGAGGTGGACTTGCCAGAACCTAGACTGGGCTGTAAAGTGGATTGCAGTAAATCACCATCTGCCATCACGCGGGGTGGGGATCGACCAAAATTTACAAACTTTTTTCCTAAAGTAATTTGTAATTTGCAAGGGCAGTGAGTCTTCCTCTACACGCCCAGGGACTGGTAGGGGAGGATCGATCCATCTGCAAAGATGGAGACTGTATACCAGAGCCTAATCCGGACCAGGTATCTGATCTATCCATCTTGCCATCCATGGTGGTGCGGGAGCTCGTTCAGGTGGTTACACACAAACGCAAGCATTGCCAGAAGCAGGCACCCATCCCAAGTCAACTCAAACGGCCCAATAACTGATTCTAAACTCGTCAGCAATGGCCCTGCTGCATGGACATCTCGACTGCATGCCCCCCCCCCACGTACCTAACTCAATGGAAAAGTCCCAGCATCTTTTTTGACCAACAGATTTCAGGTCGATCTGGATGGGAGCCTTGAATTTAAAACAAGGACAAACATCTAAGGAATTCAAATTTAAAAATACTCCTCCGGATCTAGATGCTGGGTTGTGCGGAACTCTGTGGCGAGGGCATACGAGAACAAATGACCTGAGAGAAGCTAACTCATTAAAAACACATAGGTTTTATAGAAGGTTTTATTACTGCCCAAACATCAGAGGAGGCCCCTGAACCATCACCCTGAAGTAGGTCCCAATTCAGGATTAAAAAGGTCATACTCCTCTGCATGTCAGACGGATCCCCCCAGATTCTTAAACTGCACACGCAGAGACGATCGACTATACAACTGACCTCTGGATGACTTCGAATACTTAAGAGATTATATCTATCTCTATATACGTGAGTGACTCTGATGAAGTCTTAACGGTTATCAGGTCTACGAACCACGAAACTCACAATGCTTTAAGGATGGACAATGTAGTGGGGATTCGTAGCCTAATCAGTCCATCTGCACTGTCTCCACAAAGAAAAAATACACACCCCCTGTCCCAATAAAAGAAAATGATTCCTAAAATAAATCTTGACTAAAGAAAATTCCTGCAGAACCTGCAAAACCAACTAACACCTATTCTGAGAATGGTGGTGAGGAAGACCAAACTCCGCGAGCAACAAATCAGAAAAAAAGATGCAAAAAGGAGCCATCTCAAAAACAGACCGTCATCACTTAAAATCGGCTGAAGGGACTATTCTACCCTTCCTGCAAAGAACCAACTCCCAACGCCACATCTGGAGATAGAATAACTCTGTATGTACAAGGATAAAGATGATCAGTTATATATTCAAACACTGATCATTGCTAAAAAGGACACTTTGGATTTACTGAATAAATGCCTAGACTGGGTGGCAATTTCATCTACCCCACTAACTATATATAGAACTGTGACATTTACGCAAGGAAAACCAGCCAGATCTAGGCAAAGGGAACATGATCAGGATAGGCAGAGCAGGCCTATTTCACATAACATTAATACCAACGTAGCTATGAACCAAGAGGCCGTTTAGGGTATCCTGGGTCATGAACTTCTCTTGAGAGCCAATTACAACACTGTCCTAAACAGGTCAAATGTTCTGGAACTCTTTGAACATCCCCAATTTCAGAAATCAAGTGATTTAGCATGGATTGGGTTTCCAGATTCTAAAAGGAATTACTTTGTATTGTTACATATCAGCTCGGAAGTTGCGTTTGACCTACTTCTCGCTTAAACAGCAGCCTACCTAATGATGGGTTATGATGTTTAAATTTCAGAAGCCTTCTAATTTGGTGCTCCAAAATTGGGGCAAGAGCAATATTCTGGAATGGACTGGTTGTATTTCTTGAAGAATTCTTACAGTATCTTAACCTCAAACCCCAGGATGATTCAATTCACCATGGAAATAGGTTCTCCTTCCATTCACTTTGATGAACTAGTGGTAAACGACACAGAAGGATTGTGCACAACAATGTTTAGAAATCGCAACAGAAATAACTTGCTAGACGGGCTTAGTTTTCATCCTCCAAATTTGATTAAAAACCTTCCTTTTAGTCAACTCTTGAGGGTACACAGAATAGTAGTGACAGTAGGCGGAGTTCGGCAGAGTTCAGTCTGCATAAACCTGAGGTGGCGAGAGGAGCTGCAGCTACTGTGTTTTCTTCCCAGTAAACAGATTGGTGCTAGTGTGGCTTTAAGAAAATCAAGCCCAAGCACCTTTAAAAACTCCAGAAGAGCGCGGAGCACGCGCTGAGTTCGGCAGAGTTCAGTCTGCAGAAACCTGAGGTGGCGAGAGGAGCTGCAGCTACTGTGTTTTCTTCCCAGTAAACAGATTGGTGCTAGTGTGGCTTTAAGAAAATCAAGCCCAAGCACCTTTAAAAACTCCAGAAGAGCGCGGAGCGCGCACGGAGTTCGGCAGAGTTCAGTCTGCAGTCCGCAGACGAGGACAAGGAGAGGTGAGTGATATGCAAGACTCTGGCCCCCAGACTCGTTTAAAAGCAAAAATAACCCGGGGTAAAAATCCGGAGACTCCTCTACCTGACACGACAATGGTGCCATTAGCCTCCCTGACCCCTCAAAGCAATAACAGTGGCTTTCCATCCTTGCAAATGAAACGCCACACAACGGGCACTTTTGGAACAATAAACATTAACTGCTCAACCGAACATTGCTCGAACAACACTCCAATTCAAACCAGCAAACACATACTTGTAGACTCATCGACAAGCAGCGAGGCTGCACAGTTATCAACTGCCCAGCCAGCAGACGCACTAGTCGATTCCTTGAGAGCGCAAGTGGCGAGGGGCGCGCAAATTAGTCCACTTAATAACGATAAGATCCAACGCCTTTCGACACTAGTGATTGCCCGCATAAACAATTGGGCGCTTGCAAAACTAGCATTTGGCCGAAACGACCCGAATGGTCAAAGGTCTCTCTCAGACAAACACAACTTATGACGAAAAAAGCATGCCCTTGCAGTGGAGGCCGCTACTATCGATGCAAACAGCATCGGCGAAAAATAAAGGCATTCATTGCAGCGCTTCGTGTGCTGACATGTCAATAAACCAAGACACGTCCGCCCTGAACCAAAGTGCATTTGTTACGCGGCCTCTACTAGGCGAATCCGATAGCGATTTGGTTGAAGCATCAGCTGCCTTGTCTCCCTCGAGACATACGAATGAGAGCCACCCGATGGTGGAAGAAATCGTTGACTTGGTTGCTTTGGAGAGCGACGTGAATTTAAAACAACATGCTTCTGACTCTAACACATCCTATATGAAGAAACGCGACTTCAACTTAGAAAATGGTGAAACGACTGCTCCATTGAACATAACAAAGTTGTCAAAATCTGCACCTAACATAAGCACGACTGATCGGCTCGCCAAGATGTCCTTAGCAAAATTGAAATGGAAACAAGATTATGAAAGCAAGCTTGCCTCTCCGGCAAATATAACACACTGTAATGTGTTTGACCTTACCGACAAAACAGATCCTGAGCACACAGCCCTGCTCGTGACAACTCCGAGCCCCTTGCACGCGGACGTCTCTGGTCTTTACGCGTCAAAACCTGGACTTGTCCCCAGACAAGGAAGCGCGTATGAATCGACGGTAGCCGCGCGAGAAATGCGTCTAATGAATAGAAATGCTTGGCAATCAAGGTTACGTGACCTCGCAATGAGAGCTAACCATGAGAAAGCAATATTGATGGAGGCCGTGATGGAATACATGAAATGGCTGCGTCATAGGGAGTCGATTGAAATTCCTGGTACTAAAGGAGCAAAGCCAGCCGACTAGCCGACCAATATTGTTGCGCTCTCACAAACCCAAGGCTCAAAAAAGAAAAACTTGGTAAATGCAATTACCCAAACATTATCTGAAATTGGCTTGCCAGCCGACTTGAGCTGTGATGTGACAGGCACAAGAGATAAAGGTCCCAAAATCGCGACAGAGGACCTAAATGGGACAATCCTGCCGAGTATGTCTGAGATCAACGCTCCACCTTTAACACCTCATCATACAACGACTTTGATACAACAAATGCCAGTATTGGCGGCCGCAGCGGGCCCACTCATTGGCGTGTCTGATGTGGCTGGAAACAACAAAAAAAGCCCTCTCGACATTCGACATGTTCAAAGGCCCAGCAAAAACGATTCAACTACTACCAAGCAAAGAAACAAAAGAAACAAATGCGAAAATTGGAAAGAAGAATACAAATAATAGAAAGGCAGATGCAAAAAAGCAAACTACCAGTTCTAGAAAATGTATAAGAAACTTAACTACACCTATTAGACCCGGTCTATTTGATCGGGAGCACCATAACCCCACGGTGCAGGCAAAGAAAAAGCAACAACCATCAAACTATACCAACAAGCTGCCTGTACCTGGTAAAGGAAATCCTAAAAAAACGTGCTCGTCGAGAATCGGGATGTAGTTCAACCCACTCTGTAGACTCATCAATTGATCTTGAAGATCTGTCTACATATTCAGTCAGTTCGGTTGATGACCTAAATCAAACGCTGTCACCCGACAACGACCGAAACAAGAGTGAAAATACAGCAGAAACGCCTGACCGTGTTGACCAATTATCAAAAATAAACCGGAAAAGAAAACAAGATGAATCCTCAAACACGAATCAGGCTCCAAGCTCAATAGTACAAGGCTGTCAGATACACAACTTTTCGGCGAAGCCTTTAAGATGTAACGGCAATGACGGCATAGGTCAACGAATGAAGCAAAAACCACCGGCCAGAGCCGCCCCCAGGTCAGTACACAATGGCGCAAATCTAAACCCAAAATACACAGCGGCGCAAAGAGCTAAAACTGACAAACTCAGGACCATAGAACCAACAAAAGTGGTGCACGATTCCTTGGGCAAACTGCGATTTGAAAATGTGCTCGCAGATAATGACTCAATGAATTTGAACCGGAGAAATATCTTGATGCTACTCCAGAGTGTTCCAGCTCTGCGGACTATAACCACAGATGACATCAAGATAGTCGAATATGCGTCCGAGACCAGTACTGACATAGTACTGCTACACATTAAATCTCTCATGCAGTACGACAGGCTATACTTGCGGCTACTGAGGAATTGTTATTCTTTGGCTTGGAGGTAAAATCTGAGGCGATGGCCTCAAAAAGTCCTACAAATGACATGCATATTTCGCCATTGAATGAACGGGCCAAAGATCTTGCAAGACAGAAACTCAAGGCAACAATGAAATCTTCTATAAATTCCAGCGACCAGAGAAGTAAAGATGATTCTATAAGAAAAGTGGGTACTTCCGACCGCCGATCGGCACGAACCCCTGCTTAGCAATGAATTGATATCAAGAAGGACCCCTCAACAGTAATATCCTGGAATACTAGGGGTTTCGTACACCTTTTCAACGAGTTTTCCCTCGACCTGGCTACAAATTTGATCATATGTCTACAAGAAACGTGGCTGCGAGAGACCCCCACGAGAGATGGTTACTTGATTCTAGCAAACCACGCAGTTAAAAATAGTCTAGGGAGACCGTTCTCAGGGCTGGGAGTTGATTCAATCAACGAATCCAAACCCCTTTGTTCAAGGTACATTGTTACAATTGAAGGCCAATGCAGCAGGGAAACCAAAATACATGTTGGTTATTAACGCATACTGGAATCCAGCTAAGATCTCTACAAAAAATTTCATTAATTCAGTAACAACCCTAATTGACCAAGGTCAGTTGGCATATACTGACCTTAAGTATATAATTTGTGGTGATTTAAATCTTGCTGAACTAATTGACAACATCACAATTAAATGAAAGTTTTGTGACAAGGCAAACTGCCTCGACGAGATGTAAAAGCTGGACTCAAGCAATGGAAATGCGCAATTGTGTCATGACAAATCGTAATGTTATTAGTGACTTTCCACCTCATTCTACCTGGCACAACACAGGTTTACATAAAACCCTGGATTACATTTGGGTTTCCTCAAATCTTTGGGCTCATGTCCAAGACTTAACTATAACCCCAATGACAAGAAGTGACCATGACGCTTTAGTGCTGCACTGTCAAATTGAACAAAACAATGCAAAAAAGATGTCTGGAGGGAACCTGGCAACAAACCAAGCTGGAAATCGTCTGAGAATAAATAACACACAGGTTACAAGTATTACTAATTCAATACGCGCTAATGAAGTCGACACAGATTCACAGGTAAATTATACTCCTTTGCTGATGCAATTCCGATTTCCTCAAGGTGGTCTAAAAAGTAACAATGTAGAACACATACACACGTGGAGTGCCACGATTTGTAAAGAGAAAAAGTTACTACAGAAAGACTTAAGGAAGCTGAAGAAAAACCCTGATGCATCAACGACTCTAAAAATAAAAAAAGGAAACAGATTTCGAAATTGGAAAAAAACCTTTGAATCAATGAGAGACCAAGAACAAGGTGCCCTGATGCTAAAATTAATCTTGACCCAAAATTCAAGAGAAACTTGGACAATATTAAACAATGAAATTCCATCGCAGAATGCAATGTTATCAAATGGGGTAGCCGAGGTGACTTGGATAAAACACTTTACCAAGCTTTTTTTCATCAAAGACGAAAGCAGCCAAATTGGCAACCACGTTGCACAAGTGGAGTGGGACACAACTGAAGAATTCGATGACATAGCCACAAAAAGCGCAAAGCTGAAAAATTGTAGAGCAGCAGGCCCGGATGGCATTAGTAATATAATGTTAAAGAAGAATAGGCTAGAATGGTCATCCTTCATTGAAATTCTATTCAAGCAAATCACAAAAAGAAGAATTTTGCCACAATCATGGACAACGGCAATTATAGTGCCTATTTATAAAAAAAGGCCTTCGTGAAGACCCAAATAACTATCGGCCAATCGCGTTGGACACCATTGGGAAAATAATGGCTTCTTTTCTACAACAGAAGCTAGCAAGTTGGGCTGTACAATCAAACTGTCTAGACCATCGTCAAACTGGGTTCACTAAAGGTGTCGGGACAGAAGTAAATCTTGTAATCCTGAACCTACTAAAGCTTGAAGCATTAAAACAAAAAAAGAACTTACATCTGGCATTTGTTGACATGCGTCAAGCATTTGACTCCATCAATCGAGAACTACTATGGAAGAAATTAAGGAGCTGGTCTTGCCCAGAAGAAATTCTACAGCCCATAATTGCCCTTCACGTAAATAGCTCAATCAGAGTACGGTTGAACCAGCAAGGCGATTTAACAACTCCTATAGAGACAAACACAGGCGTGAAACAAGGCTGCCCGCTTGCTGCGCTCTTATTCAAGTTGTTTATTGCCGATATTCCACTCACACTAAATCAAGTTAACCGTTTTCCTCCGAAAGTTAACAGCAATGAAATAAGAGGAGTCACATACGCTGACGACATAGCCCTTGTCGACCAAACCCGGATCGGCCTCTTAAGGCTTCTAGCAGCGTTAGACAAGTATATGATCATAAACAAATTGTGTATGAATGTCGCAAATACCAAAGTCATGTCCTTCGGTTCGACATCAGGACAAAGAAACAGAAACTTCACGTGGTCAATTGGAAACCACTAATGAAATACGATACCTGGGAATCACTTAACACTTCCATAAGAGAATGGGAGTGGTCTAAAGACTTAATTCATCGGACAATAACATTTGCCCATCAAGCTACAAAACTGCATATGCTGTATGGCAAATTCACGATGCAACCTGTACGGGAATTTTACCAACTGAAAGTTATACCAGCACTAACCTATGGCGTTGAAGCAGCCTGGAATTTAAACCATAGAATATGGCCGTATTTAGAAGCTCAATTTTGGAGAAAGGTTTTAAGGCTACCCAAACATGTATCAGTTATCAAGATCAGAAATGAACTTGCATGAAACCCCCTCCAAGGAACTGTTCTATGGAAATCATTGCCCCTACTTAGGAAAATGAAGCTAAATTCCCTGGAACCGGCGTACGAAATTTTCCAAAATTGTGACAAAAGATGCTCGAATTCCCTGATAAATGAATGGCAACTAAAACTTGTTGAGATCTTGTCTCATGCAGATACATCTTTGGACATGTTAATAAATCATCCGCAAAATGCAAAAAATAAAACAATGGCAATGGATCTTAAACCTAGAACATTATAACAACTTGGACTCTGCACTATACTTGGGCCCAGTTGCAAATTGTCTTGATTTGCTACCCAGGTACCTTAAACAATTTCCATCAAGACACCGAGACTCCTTTATGAAATTGCGTCTAAACGCCTTGAGGACAAAAGAACTGCTATTCAGAATGCACGCCAATGACACGATCGACAACCTATGCAGATTTTGTAGGGGCGAAGTTGAATCCATGGACTTAAAGCGCCAAAGATCAAATCATCTTGGAAAATATGCACCAGAAAACTCAAATATGGAAGACTGGTGGTTTCGTATTCTTGGTGGAAACAATGTGATGCTGACTTGTCGAGTCATTGACTTCTTAGATGAAATCCTAAAGGATCATAACGAAACTGCCACTTGAGAATTTAAAATCAAGGAACTGTAACGAGAGAGATATTGTTTTAAAAAGTTTGTAAATCAAGCTATAAAAAAATTTAAAAAAATAATTAAACAAAATAGTAGTGACAGTGATGATTGCAAGACAGAACTACAATCTATGACCAACAAATTCAGATGAGGTTACAGTGAAGCCGAGGTCAGGTCACTTAAGGACAAGGTCACTGCTACCCCTAAGGAACTCTGTAGTCAAACATAAGCGGGAGGGTCCAGCTCTGACTTACATTTCTATGTTCTCCACTCAAAGTAACCATATCAAGAGAATAATCTGTAAACATTGGAGTGTCATCACTACTGATTCTAGATTAGCTTCTTATTTTGCAGAACCACACGTCTCTACTTCTAGATGTAGCCAACATCTTAACCTCCTGAATGACACCAAGGGTCTTCAAAACTGTTCTATCGTGGTTGGTATGAATGCAGGTGCTTGGGAATGCTTCAGGGAACGTTGGTGTGCCTGAGAGAATGTTTGATTGTGAGTCGAGTCCAGTAATTCCTGACCTGAAGGTTCCGGAGGATGTCAGTTGGAGAGGCCCAGTCTGGGTGATGGGAGGCAGTGGTTCATGTTTACCAACTTAATGTAATGAGGAATAAAGCTGACTTATGGAACCTAACAGATGTGTCCAAGGAACAAACTTTTCTACACTAGCAACAAGGTGGTCTTTCTTCAAGGCCAGATAAAGAACCTACGAGGAAAGGTCTAAGGAGAAGAGTCCAGTCTGCTGCAGGGGGTTGCAGAGAAGGACAGGAACCACTGCCCCCCACACAAGTCCCATCACCCAGTGCCAAAAGAGGGGCAGCTGCAGCTTCATAATACCCCTGTCCCAGGGTACAGAGGCATTAACCAGGGCTAGCCTAGGGTAAACTAGTCGATTAGTTGGTACAGGGACAACAGAAGCCCCTTCTGAAGGAAGAAAGGAGGAGCCCATCTCAGTGTCAGCACCTGGGCCAACAAGTAAGGACAGAGGAACAAGAAGGGCTCAGTTGTCTCTGGAGATGGCCATAGCGGTGCAGATAAGGGAAAGCTACACCCCCATTAGATGATCTGGGTAATAATGACAAAGTAAATGTGGAGCTGAGCCCAGATTAAGACCCAGGACCAGAGCATGAAGGGCCAAGGGTGAAGGGTTCATTTATTGAGACTGATCCCATGAGGGTCCTTTAAGACGTGGTAACAGTTCTCCGATATAGATGGGGGATGCAGATCTTACTCATACATCAATAATCAGACCAACTCAGGAAGTTAGCAAAGTCAAAACTGTTTTAAATACAAGTCTTTAAAAACAGGGAGACAATGGGCAAAAACATTTCATGAAAAACATTGCTTTATACAAAAAATGTGTCCTAAGTGTCGTCATACTACATTGCAAAATAACAAAACCTATTAGGGATGTGATTGGCTTAACGGGAACATCTATGTATACTTTCTATTTAGGCAGGAATTGTGATTGGGTCTCCATGGTCAGGTGGACAACTAAACCCACCCTAAGTGCAAGTCATCTTTTGTGTCATACTAAAACACAAAGTGCTATTGGCTTCTCAAACTATAGGGCCCTTTGCCCTGTTGTCTACTTGCGTTACTGCGTCTGTACGATTGTAAAATGGTTTTGCACTTTCTTCAGTGCTTATTCGCACGCGCAATCTCCATTTCGATCCCGAAATGGTGCTTACTTTGATACTGCATCAGATTCTACAAGGTCTATATTCTTTCTTCATTCGCATCTCTTCTGGGTGTGTCACTCCTGCTTCATGTGACGTCACCAGTCTCTTTCATTTTCACACTTCTTACGGAATTTCTTTCAGAAGACCGTAATTTCTCTGATTGCATATAGGGTTTTCTCAATGGCTACCTTGTCTCAAGGATCTTTCATGGTATTATTGACTTTGCGCATGTCAATTTCTGGTTGCCAACATATAGGCAGAATAGGGGCGGGACTTCCGGTAGAGGTACTTGGCTCCTCCTCTACAAGACTCATCTCTATGGGGGGATCTGTCTGATGCAGTGATGGGATGCGCTGATGAAGATTGACATAATCTACCAGACGATTCAGCGTACAGCGAGGTGCCTAGGGCTGCGTCTTCCATGTCCCATTGCTTTGGTGCGAGTTGCTCTTACCTGCAGCGACGTGGGAGCTGAAGAGCAGAAGCAGGGGTTGGCGTTGCACAGCTCCGCCGTGGTCTGGGATCAACACACCAGTGGTGACGACATAGAAGCTGCAGAGGGGGTTGGCGCCCGACTGGAATAACAAGGGCAATGACGTGCTTGCCCTCGACATGTGTTGACCTGGAGATGCATTTCATGAAGGATACATTTGAGTAAAGGACCTTGCTGCGCTTGCGTGTCACGCTGTAAGGAAGTGAGTTTCAAGTGAGTTAAGACTGAAGTGCTACCAGTCAGCGATATTTTTGTGTGAAAGAGGACTTCATGGAAATAAGTCTGCGATCCACCAGATTGCAAAAAGGCCATCCAGCAATGTTCAGGTTCTGTGCCATTATCGTGACAGCAGTACGGGAAGAAAGAAATGTGTGCCCTATGGAGTTGTAGTTACGACATGCACTGGTGAGACCTGGTTAAAGAGGCTGTGGAATCTTATGTTAGAGGACGTGGGATTTGGCATCTGCAAACATGACAATGTAATGGAGCATGCATATCTTGAAAGAAAATGGCTGCATTCATTTGGAAGTTTTGCCAAATGAGTTTAGTTGTGTAGTATTACGGGCTGGATGTGTGTCGCACACACTCTTGAAATATTTGCATTTGTGTATGCGAGTGTAGTAGTGACGTGTAGTATTTTAAAACCTGCATGGACATTACAAGAGAGTTCAACGTCAGTGCTGAGAATGTTTAGCATGAAGAATAATGCAACATTGCAGCAGGTACAAGGCATTTGCATATTTGAGGTTTATTGCATTTTGAGGTTGATCAGGTAGAGCTGGACTACCAACTACAGACCTTTAGCAAATCTACTTCATCTCAAGAGCAAGTTACACTTGCAGAGCTTGGAATGAGTAGAACACAAGAGTATGTGCTAGTGATTAAAAGTTTGAGGACATTTTAGCTTTATGGTTGCTGTCCGCAACATGGACTTTTAGGTTGCCAGGGCAACGTGGAATTTCAGGTTTCAAGTCCCACAGTGTCTGCTATGGTAATACTAATGTAAGCAGAAGCAGTGGACAATATTAGATGTTATGTGAAAAATCTAATAGGGACTAACATGTTTTGAGAATTTGCAGGTTAGAGCATCACAGCTATGGACATTTAGGATGCTATTATCTCGTTAAAAGTAGGGTATATAGACCTTGAGTAAAGAAAAGTCAGTGGAAAGTATGGGTAGTCTGACCTGTTTAAGGAGATGCAAGTGGTTAGGAAAGTTTCCCATGTATGTGTACTTTTCCCTCCAATTGTGCAACCCCCCCCTTAACTTTTGCTGTTGTCTGACAAGCTCAGCCTGACTTTTGCCAGTGTAGCACAGCCTTCTGCTGCACTCTGCTGGGTTTCCGTTCACTTTGTTATGGGGAAACTGGCATGCCCTTAAAGAGTCAGCACTGGGAGACTTTGTTTCCCTTAGTCCTTTCCTATGTTGCAACTTTTGTGCAACATGTTACAAGTGCACAAAGTACCTTACAGTACAGTGTGCTTTGGTCTACCTTTCGTTACCAAAGGCCCAAGACTCCCTCAAAGGATTTTATGGTAGAAGTACAGATGTGCGTTGGACAGGGCTAGTAGCAGCTTATCTTTCCGCATAATTTTAATATTTTTAACCCTTTTTTGCCATGCAAGCTGCATTTACCGCGGTTGGCACAGGAAGGTGCCCTGGCTCCAGAATGGCCATGCCACGAGGTTCTTTGTCCTGTCCTTTGGCCATCTTGTCCCTTTACCTTCCCCAGGTTGAGCAGACCCGCGTCAGTCCTTATTTTGTCATGCATTCTCCCGTAAAACACAAAGCTTTCGCAGGCTTTCTGCATTCATTGTGTTCGCGCCTCCAGGATGCGGCTGGACGGTCTAGTTCCAATACACATCCTGGGTGCCAGAGAGTCTGGTGTGCTGGGAATGACTGGGACCACCATGGTCCGCGATTGGTCCACGTCTGGTGTGCCTGTATGTAAGCAGATCTCCCATTCGGTCCTCATCATTTTGGCGCGAGGGAGATTCTGGATAAGAGGAGGCTCCAAACACCCATACCAGGTCAATCTCTTGACTCACAAACTAAAACTGAGTCGAGGAACCGCTGATGACCCCATGGAAGGTCTGGCACCCTGAGCCCTGTTGTCTCGCAAGACCCATCTGGCATCTGATCGAACTTAGAAGGCCTGCAAAGGCGCTTCGACCCATTTGAATAGTGGGAACTATTCACGGCACTTCCATCTTAACCTGCAAGCAAGCCTCTTCAGAAGGGTTCCTGGGCCAACCAGTAAACTGACCAGCTTGCGCAGGACCTTTGCTCTGAAACGGCCTTCGAGTGGACACTTGAAACTTGGTAGATCGTAAGATCTGTGTTCCCGGGACTCTCACACCGACTTGCGTACACTTGGCATTCCCAGGTCTGGAATAAAGAGCACCCGAACCAGAGTGCACACAGTCACTGTTTCGACCCAGCCGTGGTGACGAACTTTGCAGGTGCCTTGCTGCAGCTGTGCCCCTCTGTGCCCTGAATCCTGCTGCAGTGAAACTGGCCTGATCCCTTCAGCAGGAGCGGAGAAATCGCCACTGTCCGGCCACGGAATCATTGCTGTAACTCAACCGCTGAAAACCGCAGAGCCGCACAATTGCTGCATTTGTCCTGCAACCGAAGAGGACTCGTCTGCCGAAGTTTGGTCCAGAGTGCGCCTGGGGTCAGCGAGTACTTGGAACCCTTACTGGTGGCCCCTAGCACATCCATCAGTTTTACGCACAAGTGACCCCCGAGGGCTACTCACCTTCCCACAGATAGACTGTGCTACCAACCTATTCCCAACTCATGGAACCTGTTCTGCCCTCTTGGGGAGACTCTCCACGAATAGTGGGAACTTATTCTTCATCGCCTCACCCACCTTCCTGAGCTGCTACAGCACCTGAAAGAGAACCCGTTTTTGCTCCACCGCACAATCGCATGCACCAGCATCTGAAAGTACTTTTGAGCACTAGGCTCCACTCTTTGTAGGGACTGGACTGCCTCTTAGTTAGGGACTGATTGATGAAGAAATGTCTATTTGCACTGCTTGCTCCCTTTCCTACTAGGTTGTGGACCCATTCTGTGCACTTATTCTTTAGGCCACTTGTTATTGTATGTGTGTGTTATAGTAGTGTTGTATTGGTTTGAAGTATTACTGTTTATATTTGCTTTGTGTTTGATTTCAAAGGCCTTGAATAACTGTATATATATGTTTTATATATACACCTGATTGATAGTGATTTGCAGTGGTCCTTTGCTGTGGGTGCTCATTGTGGGCTTTCAGTCACCTTCACCCCTCCCTGAGACCTAGTCTTGACTGCCACCAATTCTACCTTAATTGGTCTGGCTTGTCCAGAAGGTTAGCCTGTTCAAACAAACTATGCTGGCCTTCTGGAACCTCTGCCCACCAGGTCAGAGTTCAGAAATCCATCTCAACAAGTCAGACGTGTCCGTTGGACTGTTGGAGCAATGTCAAAATGTTAGTATCATTGTGCAAGCATAGTAGAGTATGGTAAGGGTATTTGAATGAGGTATGGTTTGTGGCGACACCACAAGTGTGTGTATAGAAATGGAGAGGGATGTCTCCTCCGATGTGAGGTTTGTCAATGGATACTGTGTATGCACGCAGAGTTAAAGTGAAGTGAGGAATGGGTATTTTGTAGGCATGCAGAGTTAAAGTGAGGTAAGGAATGGGTAGATGTGTTTGTGAATAAAGGGCAGGAGGGACACCTTTCCATTCATGTGACTAAGAAGTAGAGTATGGGTAGATAAGTGGAGGATGAGAGGGGGTGACTTCTGTAAGAATGAGTGGCTGCTGTTGAAGGCAGAGCCAGTAAGTGGGGAGGAGGGGGACGTCTTCCCATTCATGTTACTAAGTAGGAGAGTATGTGTAGAATGAGTGGCTGACGGAGGCCATCCTTGTCACCAGTGTAATAATCAAGGCTCCTTAGTCATCTTGGGTAGGTTCCACAAGTAAGCTTTATTCTGGTTACATTAAGAAGTTTAACATGAACAACTGGGTCCCATCGCCCAGGCTGGGCCTCTCCAACTGACATACTCTGGAACCTTCACAACAGGCATTCCTACTCGCAACCAAACATTCTATCAGACACACCACATTCTCTCATGCATTCCCTAGCACCTGTATTCATACCAAGCACAATACAACAATAATCGGAGAAACGATTGTTGCAATTTGAGCAGTGTAGACATGGGAAAGTACCCAATGTCAAAGGCAACATTGTGTACAACCCAGAATTAGGGGGGGAGGGGGGGGAAATCAAACTGCTGTATTTTGACACTTGTGATAGCCCTTGTATAATCTATGCTATAAAATGTCAATGCAGGTTATATTATGTGGGACAAAAACAGTGAAAGGCTGATGGAGTGAACATTGGTCGAATATACGAACAAGCAACTGCCACTCACCAGTTTCATGACGCGTCCAACAACACTAGCACCAACTATCACATATAAGAATCCAAATTCTCAAAGTAGTCCAGTGTTACTGACACAAAGACGTTCAAAACCAAAATGGACAGGAGAGGTATTTTGGATACACTGTCTTGATTCTGTAGCCCCTTAAGGAATGAACAAAGAACTTTGTTCTGTTTTCTATGAGAACACTGTGTATGCTTGTCAATAGACCTATTCTTCTCTCGTGTTACATGCATCTTTTGTCTTACCACTAACCAGGTTAGAGTTCTACAATTGCAAGTTGCAAAAAAGCACAACCCATTTTCGTTTCCCACCCTGTTTGAGTGATTTTTAACGGAGATTATTGTATTATTTCTGTATTCTACGGAATGAATCACAATTGTCATTCCTTTGCCCAACACTGACCAGGTTAGTGTCCTTACTTCATGCACTACCTTTTGTCAAATGCTTTAGAGGAGAGGTGATTGTATTTGTTGTGCATTCTAGAGTATTAATTATGATTGTAATTTCCTTAACTGACCCTTTCTGCATCCTTGTTCACTTGACTAATATAGTTTCTACCTTTGTCATGACTTTTCTTGTTTCTCTCGATACTGTATCAGTTGAACCTTTGTTTTTACTTGACATCTTGTATTATCCGTTCTACAGTAGTTCCTTGATCATCTACTCATTTTGGACAACCTTTTCTAGTCTTCTTTTAGGCATCTGTTGCTTCTAGTAGCGGTTTGCTGTTAACATGCACTTTTGTTCTGCCTTCCGACTACCCATACCTTCTACAATGCCCAATTTTTATTTTCACACTTCCTGAGGATTGATGCAGTGAGGTCATCATGTGATATGGAACGTTACTCTACTTGACAGGGAAGCACCATATGGATCAAATTTAAGATTCGATCAGCAGGAGCTAAAAGCAGTTCCTGGGTATCCAGCATTAACCTGTGACCAGGAGCTACCACACGGGACAAGGAGCTAGTACATAGCAAGGATGTCAATTTGTCCAATATTTATCACCAGTTTTGCTTTGTTGTATTACATGTGCCCAATCCTAATGTTCGCTTATAGATTGCCCCAATTGCAGAGAGTTAAATTCACATAGGTGTGTTTGTTCTGCATCAGTTGGCCTGGGGAGCCAAAAGTAGCTCCTGTAAGTTTGTTTCAAGCTAGCCAGTCTTTCTAGGTTACAAGCAGGAGCCAAAAGGATCCCAGCTCCGTTCAATTTCAAAACTTGCACCACAACCATTTACTGTTCCGACTGGGGGTTTATATATGGTTCTTGAGAATCCCGATTCAGACCACAGCTGGTAAGCATGGCCCACCATGTTCTTATTGATGGCATCGCACAACTTCCTACCACAGAACTTGCGCTCTGTGTTCTTGTTTTTTCCTCTGCCTTTCTTTGATTGCAGTGTCACGTACCATGTCCAGGTACTACCACGTTGTCATTAACTGCCATCTATTACATTTTTTTTATTTTTATTTCTTCATGTTAGTTTACCAACACCATCTAGCAATGCCCATTTGGTATGTGTTTTTCTTTTCAAAGAGGTTCCTAAACATTAGACCAGAGACATCTTCAGAATTTTACACGTGTATCTAGCAATTTATAACTAGGAGTCCATGTTGACTTTTGCATCTTTCTTTTGGGATTTAAAGCTGCAGATTTCTGGTGAAAACAGATTTTTGGCACGTGATCATACACATTTGTTTCTTGCATCATGTCATCCCATATTTTTCCTTATGATCATTTAATGTGTTGGAACAGGAATGGGTTTTGTTCAGGTGTTTTCTTGGTTTTTCACTGTTTCTCCGATAAAGTTTTCTCCATCCTCTTGTACTAAATATCTGGTATTGTCTTCTCAGTATGCTCTGGCTGCAAAGACCAAACATTTATAATTAACATTCGGGCTCCAATGGTCTTTGGCACTACAGGATCTCTAGCAGGTGTGTGTTTTCTCCTAGTTTACACCACTCAAACCAGACTCAATGCAAACTGGCCACCTGGGATAAACATGACTCGCCATCCTCTAACCCGGTTGGACACACAAAGATTGCATCATGAAGCCTGGTTCGATCCTGAGGAATCAGCGAAGAACTTTAGTCTGGTACTTTTGATAGTGCCTGTCCCCCTAGTTTTTTTTTGGGGTCTTAGAGGTTGGTTAACGCTCTTGCAGCATCTTTTTTCCCATATCCTTTTCAGTGACATTATGGCAATTCTTGACTTTGTCCTCCCAGCTAAAGTATCCAGAGTGACTAGGCATATTTGTTCGGCATTCTCTTCTTTTACAGGAGTGGGTTTTTAGTTTTTCAGTAGTTGGTTGTGTAATGGATTTGTTTAGAGTACATATTTCTATAGAACCTTGATTGATGTTTATTTTGAAACTGTTGTACTATTTTCGGGAACTCGGACTCAGGAGGCGGACAAGGGGTAATGTTTTGTAGAGCTGATTATCAAAGGAAAGAAAGCCTGTCTTTACCCTAACCTACAAAAGAAAAAGGTGCTTGTCAGGATGTCTTCACAACAAAAATCAGTCCTCGGTCATAACCCTAGTCTAAGTCTGTCCCTACCACTAACAAATAGGAATAACAAACTTTATTCAAAGGGAGTACTTCTCAGTCCTATAGAATTTCTGGTCTCCTTGGAGATCCATTTGGGAAAATACACTATAGGGGCCTCAAAATTTCATCCTGAATCAAATTAGTTCTCCAAAAGTCTCGCCCCGATGCGGCTCAGTCTTCTGTCCAAAGTAGTTCCATCAAACCATGTCCTGCTGGGTGAGAGCCTTTCCCAGGGTGTCGCCAAATGGAACCTCTCTCCAAGATGCCCCAGATTTTTCTGAAGTAACTATTCTTCTGAGAGGCGCTGTATAACCAGCTCCAATGATGAGACTTGGCTGGGCCCTGGGTCCCTGATATGGAACTGGTTTAACTACCTGCCTTAGGATTTTCAACCCATCACTTCCCAGACGCGTTTTACTCTCCTACTCACTGAGGTGCCACTCACTTTTCCCTTTGAGACCTGCATTATTATACCTCTTCTCTAGCGGTCAGGAACAGTCTACTCCAACGCTTCACCAGAGGAGTAGAGCAATTACTCTACTCCGGAAGCCCAGCCACTCAGCAAACGTACCTACACCTGTGCAGTACAGTGATCACCATCCCCTCCCTCCCACTCCCCCACTGTACAGGACGTTCATATCCGTCTGTAGTCTTGTACTCACTTTGCATTGTTGGGTATAGGCCTCTCCCACTATACATGAATCTCAAATTTAGCAGTGTTTAGTCTTGTACTCAAATCGAGGTGTGTTCAGTCTTGCACCCAAATTGCATCGTGTGACGGGGCCTCTCGCCCACTATGCAGGACCCTCAAACCTAGCTGTGCTTAGTCTTGTACTCATTTTGCGTGGTTAGGTGTAGGCCTCTCTCCCACTATACAGGACTTTCAAATCTAACTGTTTAGTCCTGTACTCAAACTGCATTGTGTGACATGGGCCTCTCGCCCATTACGCAAGACTCAAATGTAGCTGCGTTTAACTTGTACACAAAGGTAGTTCTGCTCTACCTTGTACTCAAACTGCATTGTGAAACTAAGGCCTCAATCCTTAAAACAGTCATCTAGGCACCATATTGCTCACAGGCCACAACAGTGCAGCCACCTGGCACACCATTAGCCCCAACGAGACCCACCACAGTCCTTCACTACCCTTGCTATCACACAGCCCACCTTTAACTTGCATCTCTCACGCATCCCTTCCTCCCCCACCACGCCCACCTCAATCTGTCACTCCCCCCTCCTGTTCCCCACCTGTAGATCCCACTCTGCACAAATAAGAGCGGCAAGATGGAGAGACTGATTAGAGAGCTTCCCCCCACGAAACACACCAGAGAATGCAGCAAGACACCTAATATGCCTATCACTCCAATTGCGCCAGCGACCAACCCCTCCCCCGACACCTCCCACTCACATTCTCCATTATCAACTGCACACCACCCCCAACTCTCATTTCCCCAGACTTCGTGCAGCAAGATAATCTCTAGCCAATACCCCATTCACCAGAGAACCACCCACTCTCTCCCATACACCCATGACCGCCCATAATGCAAGGAATGGGCTAGACCACAGGCACCTAATGCCCCCTCGCCCCTAGCATCACCCATTCTCCAAGAGTTCGCAACCACTGCCATATAGGAGCGAAACCTCACTGCCCATACCCAACCCAGTCGTAGCTCTCTTCCCCCCTGTACTATGGTCCCCCACCCCACCTGCTCCCTTACCCCCAAACTCCACTGCCCCCCTCAGAAACCCCCCAACAACTGCCATTCCCTTCAGCAGAACACGCTCCTCCACCCCCCAACCCTACCCACCCTCCACCCGCCCACAAAGGCATCCCACCAAATATCTTGCACCTTCATCAACGACAGGTTGTATCCAAAAACAAACTTCATCTATAACCTCATCACAGAGGAAAACCCAGACATCCTATTCCTCACTGAGACCTGGTTATCGGACGACTACAAACACCTTGGCCACGAGACCTTCCCACCTGGTTACATTCTCACTGTTCGGAACAAAGCACGAAGGGGAGATGTGCTAGCAATATTACACAGAGACCAATTTAAGCTAATGACCAAGGACACCTCCGCCAGCACCACAGACTACGAATCCCTCCTGGTAAAACTCCAATTCGCACCATTCGCCTCACACAGCTTCCTACTCATCTACAGATCCCCCCCGCCCCCCCAGCTATAAAACTTTTCACACACTTGGTGAAGGACTGGCCGCCAACCTCATCCTACATCCAACATTCACCACCCTAGGAGATTTCAACACATGGTTAGACTCCACCAAACCCAATGACCAGGTACCTTACAGATAGTCTACATCCACTCAATCTGAAACACCACACATCCACTCCCACCCACACAAGAGGCCACACCCTCGATGCAATAATCGGCGCCGCAAACCCCACCCACTACGCCCCCTCTCATGGTCTGATCACTCAGCACTCAGTTTCACCATACCACTCGACAGTGGTCAGCGCCCTTCACCCCACACATCCACCACCAGCCCCCACTACTTTCCCACTATGGAACAAGGTGGTAATCACCCCAGATCTTGAATGCTCACTCCGCAACTCTCTCAACTTACTCTTCCTCGCAGAAGGACCCCTCACCCCGTCAAGAAATTCCTCACAAAGATCTGCACCATCGCCGAGATGGTACATCCCCAATCTCAAACCTCTCAAAACTCTCAAGCACCGTCTGGAACGAGCCCGGAGAGTCGACCCTTCAGCCCAAAACAAAACCACCCTAGCAAGAACAACCAGAATTTACGGAAATCAGAAAAAGCAAGAAACATTATGGGAACCAAATCCAAAATGCTCGCAACCCAAGTAAGTAACTACATAAACTCATAGCAGAATTCAAATCCCCCTCATGCTCTCGCCTGTCCACTCCAAGCTCACAAGCCTTATGCGACACCTTGTCACTCCACTTCTACAATACCGCAAACGAAAGACAATGCTATCGTCGCTAAACTAAAAATCCTACAACCACCGCCCACTCCCCCACAACCCCCACACAAACCATGGCACAATCACAATCTTCTTTTGACTCCTCCCCATCCCACACCATGAATTCCTATCGCTGGTAGCAGTCAGCCACCCATCAGGCTCCCCGGAAGACCTGTGCCCACACGCAATGCTCAAAAAAAATACTATCCTCCACCAGTGCAGGTAACATGGCATGTGCAAATCTTAACCACTCACTCTCATTAGGATCCTTCCCGAAAGCCAAACATTCTACACAAAACCCATTCTCAAAAAACCGACGCTTGACCCACTTCTTCCCCAAAATTAGTGACCTATTTCCAATACGTGTTTCATCGCCAAACTGATTGACCGCGTGGGCCTACAAACAGCTTGGCCAATTTGCCAAAGCTAACAACCTCCTAGACCCAGCTCAATCAAAGACCACTATGGGGAACAGAAGCCTCCCTAGTCTCCATCTGGGACTACCTAAAAAGAGCAGCCGACGCAGACGGCTGCGCGGTTCTCATCCTGCTAGACCTTTCCGCAGCCTTCGATACCATCGATTACTCGACTATTAGTCTCCTAGACTACAAACACTAGGAATCAAAAGCACAGCCCTCTCGTGGATTTCTTCCTTCATCATGCATCTCAACCAGTTCACATCCATGTCCCCCAAGGAGCGTCCACATCACCGCTAATCTTAAACTTCTACATACAACACATTCCTGCAATCATCCACTCGTACAACCTTACCTGCTACAACTATGCAGATGATACCCAGATCATCCTCAAAATCCCAAACCCCGAAGGATCAGGCAGCCCGGACCGGTCATCGTGCCTCTCTGACATTGATCACTGGACGACTACCAACCATCTCATCCTCAACCCTGGGAAACCGAAATACTAGTTGGCAGGAAAATCTCACTCACCCCCCCCCCCCCCCCCCGAACCACTCCCGTGGCCTGTATCACTAGGACAAGCACTGGCACCCTCAAACTTGGTTAAAAATCTTGGATGCGAATTGGACTCAGATTTATCCATTACACAACACACCACCAGTGTATCCAAAACCTGTTTCTTCCACCTACGTATCTTCAGGTGGATCTTTCCCCTACCTAACCTATCCCGCTGTTTCTCGGCCATGAACTCCATCATCCGCTCCCACCTAGACTACGCAAACTGCCTCTAGCTAGGAGCCACGGCATCCCAACTAAGGAAACTCCAAAGAATCCAAAATGCAGCAGCACACCTGCTCATTAAACTGCCCGCCAGATAACACATCAGGCCTGCTCTGAGAGCCATCCACTGGCTCCCTATTGCTCGGCGCACCACCTTCAAAGCCATGTGTATCACCCATTGCGCAATCCAAAACACCGGCCCAGAATTCCTCAGAGACAAATTTGTCCCCCATCAACCTACCAGGAACCTCAGATCTTGCACTACATTTCACCTAGTGATCCCACCCCACAGCTCCACAAGGCTTGGCGGTTCCTCCTCCTATGTTCAAGTGCCAATCATTTGGCTTTTCCTTCCCATACACATTTCCAACACTGAAAATCACCTAAAATTCAGGAAGACCCTTAAAACCTGGCTCTTCCCAATACTCTCCTAACCCACTCCACCACGTGAATACACCACTAATAAAATCCACCGCATCAATCACAACTAAGGGTCCGGCAGCTCTTGCAGCGGTTTCACCTGAAACTACCACATATTGCACAACACCACAGCTGCCGACCAGTACTCCAGGTAAGTCATAAGCTTTTGTTGTGGCACACCCACAACACTATGCGCCCCCCGCTTGCCAGCCCACGTGAGACACGACTAACAATTAACTAAGTAACACAGGTTAGCACACGCCCATCACCAAGTAATCACTGCCACTGTTAACCTGCATCACTCATTCAGGGAAGCTCTCATCACTAGCAACCTTCCACCACAAATGTATTCTCAAAACTAGGTACAACTAACCATCGATGACTGCTACACTACGTAAACCTACTGTACCAGAGGCTGAAACCTACGGGCTTGTGAAGCCTGGGCCCTCCCCCCACCACCATACAGATGTCGCAAATCTAGGTGTAGCTACCTTCTTGCTGACTATGATGAGGCCTCCTATGTTTTTTTAAACTTAGGCCTCTTGCCCACTTTACAGTATTCTCAAAAATAGGTGTGGCTTCCATCTTTATTTACCGTACAATTATACCTATTGCATTGTGATACCCAGGCCTCTCTCTCCCTCTATACAGGATTCGCAAATCTAGGTATAGCCTTCATCTTTGTTTACCATATGCTTAAACCGACTGCACTGTGAAACATATGCCTCTTTCACACTATACAGGATTCTCAAACCTAGGTGTATCCCCCATCTTTGCGTAATATATGCAGGTATCTGCTAAAGTATGAACAGGGGTCATCCTGGACACCTTGCAATTAGTTTGTTTAAAAAATTGGATTTTCCACACTGTTTATGGTTAGTTTTGAGTGCAATTTTTAATGGTCAGTGGATTTCTGTGGACTCATGGTCCCAATTATGGTCAGCCGACACGTGTTTCGACTGCGTGGGTCTTTATCAAGGCGGATATATATTTAAAAGGTTACACATGTGAACGTGATTTGTGGTGTAGGTGACATTTGTGACAGTGCATGTGTGCGCCGATACAAGGTGAGTGATGTAGTGAAAATGTACAGTACTCAGTCCAGCGGAAAATAAAAAATTAGTACATACAGCATATTAGATATTCATATAAATGGTTAAATGTAGACTGTTTCATCATGGAAAATTGGGGCGGGAGGGACCGGAAGAGAGCAATGAGGTTAGTTGGTTGTAGCTGCAATAAAGGGGGGGGGGGGGGGAGTAGCGTTTTCTCCACTTAACCCCACCTGGGGCATCTACATCTATTCCATACGACTAGGTAAGATGATCTGCCAGTACTCTTCGCTACTCACCCCATGCACTGTCACAATAACTGATGATTTTTGTTGGGGATGTGGGAAGGAGAAAGGGACATTAATCAATATGTTGTGGTATTGCCCAAGAGTATTAGCCTTTTGGCGCGAGGTGCTGGATAGGTTAGACATGACATCAATTATGTTTCCAAGAGGGCCGTTACAGGTTTTATTATTGGCAAAAAGTGGGCGCTGTTTAATGGCTTGTTTGTATGGATCTTGGTTAGATGCAATCCTGGTGATAGCAATAAAACAGATTTTGAAGTATGGTGAGTGGGGTGTTGCGTGGGACAGAAACTCCCACCCACCCCCCTGCAGCCTTTTTATTTTTTATTCTTTTTTGTCAGGCAGCTGCAGGACTGTGCCCTTCATCCCCTGCTTACTACACTGTATAGTATGGTGAGCGGGGTGTTGCGGGGGACACCCCAGCAGCCTTTCATTACCTACCTAAAATGCATACCACCAAAGGGTCGATATTTTGGTGTTCGAACCTTTTGTGGTATGCATTTTCAGACGTTTTGTAAGGCTCCGAACTCGGTGCAGTCATTTTGACCGAAAACCTTTTATTCTTAGGCTATACATATACGTCCCATTTCTATGTACCCTGTCTTCTAAGGTGTTCTGTGTGGTAGGGAAGTTTCATCCAGATTCAAATTTCTAAACCTGATGGCAGGAGCGCTCTCTGTTCCATCACCACTAGACCCTTCCACCAATTTATCTCCTGTGAATTGTACTTGGATGCACCAAAAACTCTTTTGCACATTTTTAGTGATATTTACTGTCTGTGCTGAATTTGTTAGATTTTTATGCATGAGCGAGTATGCTTGAAAATGTTTGTGTTATGACTGAGATGTATGTTTAATGTATGCCGAATTGAGGTTTTTCTATGAATGTTATGTGAAATTTTTGGGAAGGTCACATACTGATTAATATTGTGAATAATAATAATAATAATAATAAACCAGTGTGGTGTGAATTACATATAAACTGCTCAGTGACACATTATACAGTTAAGTGTAGTATGGTATGAGAAGTCTGTTCTTGGTTTTTTGTCATATTGGATCTCTGCGCATCTTCATACCACTAAATGAAGTTAGTGGTCGACTTAAAGTCGTTTTAACATGCCATTTGGTGCCGATGGACGAGCTGTAAATCACATGTTATTTGTCATGGATGTCCTGGCAGAGAAATGTGATAGTGTGTGGGAGTGGCAGGGCCACTCAGGCCTCCCCCCCTCACTCATTCAGTTTAAGGTACATGTCACTTGCTCAACCAACAGTGGGTGATGCCTCCTTTTGCCCCCGTGTACATAACCAGCCCCTGTGCCGACGACGACGCAGGAGGGGCTGTTGTAGAGACACTCGGCATCAATCTTGGACACCCCCGACTCCATCTTTGGATTAGGCCTCACTGTGAAACTACGAGAAGGCTTCTCTCCACTCTGCAGCGCCGCACACAGCGCACTCGAGGCCCCCACCTTTTCTCCTTGTGTCTGAAAGCCCTGCGGCTCCATTCTCACGCCTGAGCCGGAGGCAATTGCAACAATACAAATGTAACACCTCACCCTTCCTCTGAGATCACTGTCCTGTGTGTAAACCAGTCCGAACCATGCCTTGCAAACTCATCCATCTCCACAAACCTGCCTATGCCCCCATCAACCCGTTACTGGAAAGCTACTGCTAAAATAACCCCATGGCCCGATCCTCACCACATCCTGGAAACTCAGCCTTCCCTGCACCCAGAACCATACAATATGCCAAACCACCCACCTATCACCTAGCAGCACACCACCCCTCCATCTTTGTGAAGAGCTCTGACCGCTTCACGCCTCCCTCACACCCTAACCAACCTCAGGCAAGGAATACACTCAGACCTGGGAAGCAATCCTCCAACCTATCTACCACTAAGCTAACCACTAGCACCAAAGAACTCTGCCTCCTACAAGTCGCCCTTATCAACGCCAGATCACTCCCCGCACATGCTCTCGAGATAAATTACCTCATTGTAACTAACATCTTGACCTGCTAGCAAATCTACGAAACCTGGCTGCACAAAGCACCAGGCCCAGCCCTATCCTTAGCCCTACCAGAAGGCTTCTATATACTTAGAAGTGACAGAACTTACTCCAGAAGAGGGGGTGTCACTCTTAGAGACACGCTTCATATTAGACCTATTGAAAGCCACATCTCAGCTAACTGCGAAGGTCTATCAGTCAAATCACCCACCGACTCAATAATACAGCACATCCTGTACAGGCACCCCGAATCCCCCCCCCCCCCCCCCACCACCACCTTTGAGAAGAACTCACACTTCATCTCAGGCATCAAACCCTCTTCCAGGGGACCTTAATCTAGGTCTACACGACCCCATGAACACCACAACTACAGTAGCAAATGTCCCCACAGAACTGGGCTTCACGCACCAACTCAGCACACATCAAAGTAAGATCCCTGCACTGGTTAGCCAACCTGAACAGCCCATCACAATCAGCTCAAACACCCCCTGCCCCTGGTCGGACCACCACATCTTTAGTTTCACCTTACCCTCCTTCAACTCCCAACAGCAAGATCCTCTGTAGAGTACTCACCAGCAGTACCAAAAACATCACCAAAGTCTACATTTCCCCCTAAGAGACTTGGATCACACCGCCTCAGAAGACCCCACTATCCTAGCAGATCTGTATGCTAACACTCTTACCAAAGTAGTCAACCTGGTTGCCCCACTCTATCACAAAAAGGCCAAGCTCAATGCCCACATCAATTCCTGGTTCTCCTCGGACCCATCTACCCTGCGGTCACATAAAAGGCAAGCTGAAAACCTCTGGAAGAAAGATCCCAACCACACCACCAAAACCGCCTTCATATCCCTAGCCAGGGAATATAAAAAGGCCATCATCAACGCTAAAGCTGCAACCTACAACTCCAGGATTAACGAAGCCAGCTCCAAGTCTCACAAGCTTTTCAAAAGCCTCAGAGAACTTGAAACACCATCCCAGCCCCTTAATACCATAACCAAAGACGTAACCTGGCACATCAGCATTCAAAATGCCATGCGCAATAAAATAATCATGCTACAGCAGAAAATTGAAAAGAAAAGAGCAACAATCACCCCATTCAGCACAAAATTCATTAACGCATCGTTCTCATCTTGCCAGGTCCCTAGTAGCCTAAGAGAAGCCAGGGTTTGCCCACTGCAAAAATTTAAACATCCCTAGACCCTGTCACCCAACTACAGACCCATCACCAAAGTCCCCATCCGCCTTAAGAGCCCAATCGACACAACCCCAAACTCACAGACTAGTCCTGCTGAAGATTAAGAAGATCAAAGCAGGAGGGTCCAGTTTCCCCTACAGTAGCTGCCACCCAATGAAATGCACTGTCACCTGAACTAAGGGCAGAACCCAACTATCATCCTTTCCGCAACGTCCTGAAAACATGGCTCTTTGTGTAAGGACTTCCGGCCATCCACACAACCCTCAACCAAGACCCCCTGCCTTCCACCTCGCTGTCTAGCAGCAAGGCCCTCTGCTACCAACCGGCTGCTCACTCCCCACCCCCCCCATGTGTGTGTGTGTGTGTGTTTTCTTTTTCCTACGTTTTTTCCCACCTGTTTTTTTTACTGACTAGATGAATGTAACATGTATGAAACAGCGCCCTGATGCCCTTGGGCGCTTTCCAAATGCAAATAAATGAGCTATATCTAGCAATTCACTCATGTGGACAGTGCCACTGGCTTTTGACCCTCTCCTAACAAGCCGCCCCATGCCTTTCATAGACTGCAGTGTGATCATACGGACAGCAAGAATGAATCTGCCTCCAAAACAATATTGTACTCATTAGAATGGGATTCCCATCGAATATGCCTGCCGTTTCTACATGGTCAATGAAATGGGTAACCAATAGGTTGTCCTCTAATCACACTAATATATGAAAACACGTTGCCCCTCGTTTCTAAATGCTAACAAATCTCATTTAAATTCTTCAATGAATGGTGCAGTGCAGTAGACCTTACTTGCAGGTGTCCAAACTTCAAATTCCAAGCTACTAACCAATTATAGAAAAATCAGTTCTCCACATGCACACAATTTCTTAGTCACCAAAACTGAAAGTCGACTCCCCAATGGCTAGCAGCAAATGCACATTTTGAATCCTGTTATGGATCCACGTGTTCCATAAATCAAATGAGTTTTAAACATGTTTCCAAAATACTGTTCAACAACCTGCCATGGTGGTGTTTTCAATCAAGCCATCTAGAGAATGACATTTTGAAAACCAAATCCAGAAGTTTATTTTTCCAACTTCAAAGATGTATTTTCAACTCCTGGTATTTTTTTATTATTTTTTTTTTAAATTGATTCTGGTAGAATATATAAATTGATTAAACCGAATAAATGTTTGTCTCTCAGACTTCCCCGCTCCCAGTATCTATATACGACTTGTGCTCATTTAAGCTCATGTAATGAACTTGAAATTTCTCCAACAAAGTGTACAAATATACAGAATTGGACAGTGCGTAAGAACTGGTGCCATTTGCATAATGTGTTAATGTAATGAATTATGTTGTAATGCGTCTTGCTAGCTGAGTGGATGATATCACTGCATAATGGAATGTAGTGATGTCAGTGTGAGTGGAGTGTTGGTGTGTTATCTGAAGGGGGATTCTATACTTGGCAGTTGGAGGTATGCTGACTTGGAAAGGACATGCCAATGTTTTGTTCCTGGCAATTGAACTACAATAAATCTACTTAATAACTTACCTGCTGGTTCGGGTGTTCATCAGCTTCCAAGTTATTACACTGGCGACGAAGGTGGGATCCTGTCGAGGAGGGGACAGTTCAGGAACGGGAAAACATTGCCCTCCTGTGAATTCATGTCCATTTGCCAAGTTGACAGCAAGTTGGAGCCCAAGGTGTTTTAATTGGGCGGTCTAAGATTCTTCAGCAGGCCGGGTGGTGCTGAAGGTGGAGCTGGGTCGGCACTCAGGTCGGGGTGCAGTGTTTTACGCTGTTGCCCCAGAAGCTGCCTTTCCCAGTGACCGGGTGGTTCTGGGACGTGTGTGAGCAGCTGTTCGGCACACTAGTCAGTGTGTGGTGTTGGGATGCAAGGAACGCCTGCCGTAGTGTCCAGTTTGCTGGTTTCCCTTTGGCTGGCTGCGGGCGTCCTGGAACAGCTGTCGGGCCATTAACAGCACACGTGTCGGTGTGTGGGGTCTCCGCAGCAAGAGTGCTTCTGGGCGGTTGTTGATCACCGTGACTTGAGCAGGTGAGTGTGCCTGCAAGCTGACTGGGGGCCGGGTGGCCCAGTTAGCGGACAATTTGGTGGGGCTCGGAGAGCAGCTGGAAGTGCCTGGCTCCACAGGAGAACGTCGCGCTCTTTATAGTGGCGGGCCCCGGTCCTCTGTGGTCATGGAGGGGTGCAGGAGATGGGAGCGCTGTGGTGCCTGCGATGGCTATGGTGACGTAGCGTGTCACCTAGTGGAACTCCATCGTGAACGTTGCTTGCGCGCATGTCGGAGGAGGCTCGAATACGTAGATGCTCATGTGGGCGTGACAGAACGCGTTGATGTTATCGCGTTTCCTGTCTTGCGGCATGCGTTCCAGCGTGTGCTGCTGGAACGCAAAGAATGTTTGCGTTGTCTTTCCTGTCGCGGACGCGGTGTGCGTTCTGAGCCGGTGTCTCTGGACAGAGCAGAGCGGCCGCGGGGGCCCTCCAAAAGACTTGGCGGAGTATTGGATTGCGAGCGGTGCGGGAGGAACGCCTGGGGCGACATGGACATCTGCAGGTGCGCGTCAGTGGGGCGCAGATGGTATCATGAAAGGGACGTTGACTTCAACACTGATGTGCACATTCTGGACGCCCTCATCTTCCGCGTTGGGCGTAAGGATCCTGTGTTGGTGAAATGTGGCGAGGAGAATGTGTTACACTTGTTGTACTACGGATCCATCAGGGCAGGTACAGCGGTGGAGTTACCTGTGTCCTGTGTTTGGATTTCTGGTTCTGTGCGGATTTGGAAGCAGTGGAGTTTTAAATCACTGCAGTCCGCTGCGAGGAGGAGGATCTTCCGGTTCATGGAGAACGCTGTGCACTAGTGAGATTCGTATGTGGTGTGCCGGCTGTACTGTTGCGTGTGGTGGGTGTGTGCGTAATAGAGGCCCGTGTGAGTGTGGATGCGCGCGCTGGATGCTTGTATGTGTGTGACTGGCTGTCTGTTGGGGTTGTGATCATTGTATGCAAGTCTCAGGCGAGTGAATGTGGTTTAGCGTTTTGTTGTTGCATTAATATGTCTGATTTGCAATGTATTTTTCAATAACAATATTCTTCCAGGTGGACTGAACATTTTTGGGTTTGGACTTGTGGGTGGGAGCACTCACATGTTGCATCAGTAGTCCTGTCTTGATTAATGTGCTTAAGGCCCAACAATGTTTTCTTTACAGGATGGGTTCCATTTGGCTTTGGATGGACTCGTGGGTGGGGGTGCCCACGGGTGATTATGGTTTATCGGGCAGTCATTTCTATCCATAGGTGCTTTAAGACATCATCCTAATTGTTCAGTTATGTTATGTCTAATCTTTGGTAGTACTGAATATGCATGTGAAAGTCAATGTATCTTTTTGCAGATATGCATATGGTGTGCGGAGGTGTTTATGGAGAGTGGGGGTGGCTAGCCTTGTGTGTATGTGAACTGTGCTATTGTTACATAGTGCCTCTGTTTGTGGTTTCCTATAGCAACATGCAAGGTGGGGCCATTGGGTAGGTCCCGTGTTGGAGTAGTCCTGCTGTTTTGTAGGTTGTTGGACCTGGGGTCCAAGGTATGGAGTAATGTGCTGCGGGTGGCAGTAGGCTGGACCTGGGGTCCTAGGTGAGTGGTAGGTGCACTGCGCTGTGCAGTAGGCTGGACCAGGGGTCCGCGGTGGTTGGTGTGTGTGTTTGGGGTGTGTCTGGTTTAGGTGGTTGGTCCTAGTTGTGATCCGCATTCTTGCGGGTTGTGTTCTCTATGGTTCAGGGTTTTGTGGTTTTGTGGTACCCTTAGGGGTGCTGTGGTGAACTGTTTCGTTGTGCTTGTTGCTCTGTTGAGCTGTGTGGTTCGTGCCTGGGGGTGGCAGCCCTGGTGTCCTAGGGGGCAGACTAGGACGGGAGGATGTTTGTGCATTGAGAGTCGAGGAGTGTTAGATAGTTATCTTTGAGGATGCTGGGTCGTGGAAGGACCTAGGTTCCAAGGGGCAGCTTGGAACAGGTGGGGGTGCGTAGTTTTTTATTTTTGTTTCTCGAAGGTTGTCCGGTTCTGTTCATGGAAGGAGTGAGCCCTTTGTAGACTGCGTTGGGTTCCTCTCTGTTTTGTTTATAAAGGTGGAAGTGGTGTTGAGTTGGGCGTAGGACTTGGTGTAAGGGTTGGTTGACACGGGGTGTCATGTTGCCCAACGTGTTGGCACAGTTGTTAGTATCATGGGGGTGTCATAGGTTTTATTGGGTTCTTATTCATTTGGTGGAGCAATTTCCGGTTTCCTTGATCTTCCTTGGAGTGTCCGGGGGTTTGGTGTTCTCTAGGGGCAGTTTATTGTCACCAGTGGTGTTACTAGTTGGTGCATTACGTGCTGGCCTCACGTACATGTAGGGGTTTTTGTCTGGTGGTGGTTTTGGTGTGATCTTTCTCTGTTTCCAACAAAGTAAAGGAGGGAGAAGTGTTCTAATGTGTCTTGCTAGCTGAGTGGATGACATCACTGCTAAATGGAATGTAGTGATGTCAGTGTGAGTGGAGTGTTGGTGTGTTGTTATCTGAAGGGGGATTCTATTCTTGGCAGTTGGAGGTATGCTGACTTGAAAAGGACATGCCAATGTTTTGTTCCTGGCAATTGAACTACAATAAATCTACTTACTAACTTACTTGCTGGTTCAGGTGTTCATCAGCTTCCAAGTTATTACAAATTACTACACTATCTTTCAGATTACACAGTTCTGGATAACGTGTAGAAATTCCTGGGAGTCAAGAGGTATTGTCAACTACTTCCTTTCTCTGTATCAAGAACACAGTAAAAAAGGCAGTTTCCCCACCCTAGAAAAAGGAGAATTATCTGATGGCCCTCCGCTTGAGATTCCTGGTTACAGAGGACAGGAGCTGCATAAGGAAATAATCACAGGAGGACAGGGATCAGTATAAGTAACTACAGGTACACTGGTACGTCAGTTGCATAATTCCCCTTGCCAATTGTACTTCCCTGAACTAGCCAGTCCCTTGCTAGAACCACCAGTGGAAGGCAGTGGACTTCCCTTCGTTGGCTTCACAAGGGGAGGGTCAAAGTGAAAGGGTTCCCTTTAGGCGTGCCAGAGTGGGACAGAATGTGTCTTGGAACAGGGAGATATGGGTCAGGAGAAGAGGAGGGTTCCATGAGCAAAGTCTTACCAATTACCTAGAGCGGGTCCTGCCGTTGCCAGGAACCTGCATGGATCCAGAGTAGCACGACACGGAGCACAGCACCTTTATTTATGGGAATCAAAACGACTGTTTAATCGCGGCATACGAGAGCGGGCGCAATGACGTTTAACGTCACCGCAGCCACCTTGTATGTGGCCCGACTTGAGTCAGCCGGCAGCCATGGTAAAATGGGCTCTGGTCTGGAAACTCCTCCCAATGCTGCCATATAGTGGAGAGTGCATCTCGGTTGACACAATCGCCAGAGGAAGAGGGGTGTGCAGGCCCAGTTTGGTGGAACCCTAACACTATCCCACAGAAAATGATTGCAGTGTAAAGCGTTCAGGTATTGAATAGTGTTCGCTTTTTTCTGCCTATAGTGTTTGCATACTGGAAGGTTGGATTATTTACCCGATTGTGGCTAGGTATCCCACATGTGATGTGAGTTTGTGTGCAACTAAATGATTTTCTCAATGAATGTTTATCATCATAATCTAAATGTAACAGCCAGAACATTCTTCACACTTTGACTGAATGGATTAAACGTCAAAGGGCAAATAATCCTTTCTGTAGAGCCTGTATTGGACTAAAGCTGCTGTACAAGGAATTGAAGTAATTCATATGCGTTCCAGAAGACTTAACCCTTTTCAATAAAGTCATTTTGACTCCAAGATGCACTCTTCTGTAAAGATTTGGTTTATGTTTAAATATTGGCAGAGTTGCAAGGTTTGCTTAAATTTGCAAAATGAAATGACGTAGCCTTTAAAAAGGTTTACTATCACGAAGTCTATGTAAATGTCCTCTGAACATCTTACAAGCACAAGCAAGGCATTTGTCTGAATATACATAATCTGTACTGCTAGCTTGAACATGTTGCAACCACAAACAAATTACCTGCTAATTGTACACTGATTTGAATGGGTCATTTAGATATTGCTCTGCTGTTACAATTCATAATTTGAGCAGCACACTCCATCGACAAGTCACTGAACTGTCCAACCCAGTGGAATATGAACTTTGGTGTATTACATGCATTGTGAATTTTTTATGCATTGTGAATTTTTTTTTCCAACTACTAGGAGGGTAAAATAAAGCATAATGAATGTGGCACCCAACCAAACAGTGCCAAAGGACTGTTTTTCCTGCCCAGGTTTTAATGTTAAGGGTCCGAGGATCATTGAAAGTCTAAATGTTAATCTGTGTGCTCGGTAGAAGTGTGTAGCACATCTCCACACCCCCCCTCCCACACCTCACAGGATTTAACAGGAGGCATCCTGACGGACTAAAGAGGCACGAGATTAAAAAAAGACAAATAAAAAAACACGGATCCTCTACACAGCCTAGTTTGAAAGGGGAGATTGCAGGCCTCCGCACACCACACCATGGTACAGGTCAGCCACATTGTACCCTTCATCTGAACAAATTAAATGGCCTCCAGAACTCAGAACATTCATTTTTAATGTTCCTCCTTTTTCACATCACTTTGTCGTATTTAGACAACAGCTGCAGGTCCCCTATCCAATTCTCCACATCTAGTTTCTTTCTAGTTTTCCAAACCCAGATTATCTTATTTTGGCCAAAGGTGCTCCGCAAACCTAGCACTGTATAACCACCCCCATCCCCCATTTCACCAATCAATGGGGGCAGCCTTCAAAGCATGGTAGGAATCATAGCAGGGTGCATGACTAGGTGGAAGCCCGTCATTAGGGCTACGCTTTCCAAGACATTCCTCCAGAACTGCTGGACCATGTTAGTGTCCTATCACATGTGAAAGATCATCCACCTGAACTTCACAGCCCAGGCATGTGTCTGACTGAGGAGACCGAGGCCCAATGTAAATGCAAGTATTCTCTCTGCAAAGGGTTTCGGGTAGAGGCCTAACTTGCAGCAGAACTGGGTTGTGCCACATCTATCCCAATGTTCAGGCAAAAAGGAAAATCTAGGCGCAGGTACTCACCCTACTTCTGACAGTTGATCCCATCTTTCAGCCTCATTGGCTTTTCTGGGCATGAGGTTGAGTAAGGTCTAAACCATTTTGGGGTTGGGGGCAGATTCAATCAGTCCAGTGTGTGGGTCTCTCCTCTGCGCCTTTACTCATCATGCCAAGCTGATCAGGAGGTCCTTCAGCGTATTATATCTGCCACTCTGCAACTTCCCCAGCTGGCATTTAACCGAAAGCTCCCTGAATGCATCAGGCACCCCCCTCTCCCTCTCACCCCCCCTCCCAACTCCTCACTACCACATCCCCAATAGTCAATATATTCCTCATCACCCAGCTCGTCCAGTACATCTGATTAATAATGTGTAGTGCCGGGTTATACCAGTAAGGACCCCTTATGTAACCAGACAGTTCAACCAGTATCGAAATGCCCCTTGTGTGGCCTGTACAGTGGGGAGAGGGGTTTTAGTGTAGGGGAGTATTCACAGGTAGTAGAAATTGCAGTTTTAACAGTAGTATTGAGAAGGTTTCCATGTTCACCGATGTTGGTTAATCATATCTTTTGGATTCCAGCCAGTGGCTTGATTTTTCAAGTTAAAAAAAACATGATTTTACAAGGAAAGGGATCCAAACTTTACCTGTTTCACGCTACGCATAAGGAAACAGGACAGATTTTTCATGCTTTCCTTTGACCTGTAGAAAGGCTTGAAATATCAGTTTTTGCAGTCAGGGGAAGCAACTCAACCAAGTGATTTGGTAGGGAGAGTAATTTCAATGGTGTTCCCTTTTGCCCAGATTGTCAGTTTTAACAATCTTGCAATGTCTGCCTCTATGATGCACACCATTCCAATTACATTAAATTTCTGATATCTCAACAATTTCACAGCTTCTCTGCCATTTGCAGTTCCAATCTGCAAAGTACACCATACGACTGCCAAGCTATTAGCAGCAATACTGTATGTTTGACCAATTTACCTTGTCGCATGAAGGATTTCACAAGCTCTTAAATAACATCTCTAAAAGGGTGCAAACTCCTTTGCAAGGGACAATAGGCCAACCATGTCATCTGCATAGGCCAAGAGAGGGCACTCCAACCTTCCCCACATTTTGCCAGACCCTTGGCAGCCATCCCCTATAGAAACATTAAAAATACTTTGAAGCTTTCACCAAAGCAGAGCCTACGCAGGGTAAACTACAAAAACCTACAAACACTATCAAACTCATTCTCTGCATCGAAAAACAAAAGTGAGGGGTGGTCCCCTTTACCAGACATCTCCAGGACATTGATCAGGATCCTTATCATAGCCATACATTTCCTTGATGAAATGTGCCCGCAAACCGTCAAATTACTGAGCCTATGCTGTCAAAAGGGAGTGTTCATGGAATCAAAGCTGTACAGAAGTGTACGGTTTCACATGCATGACAATGTATGCATCTTCTTAGATTGCCCATTTGTTTGGAAAACTGCTTCATTTTAATTATTGGATGCTGCTTTGGAATATCAAACTGTTTTGATGGAACACAAAGTATTTGTAAAAGGAAAGAGCTCAGCTGCATTGTTATGACCTTCAGTTTTATTACCCATTTCATATCCTTGAATAACAAACAAAACCAGTTTTAAATTTAGTTGGAATTCACCATAATACAAGCTGCATCTAACTTCAATTTTATTCTGAAAAGTTAACTACATATAAAAAAAGAAAAATGTTTCACAATGTTCATCTTCTAAAAGCAGGCAGCTGAATGTCTATGGTTGCTGCGAAAATTGTCATGGGAAGGAACCTAGATTAGATCCAGACATTACCAGGAGTGACCATTTTCATAGTTACTATTTAAAATCAATGTCAAGTATACAAGAAAATGACGCGCCGGGTCTTACAGTTTTGATTGGTGGCAGCCTGAGCTTTGCCGTTTGGAATGAAACATTACAATTTAGGGGAGAAGACCCAGATAAGATCAACATGCTCTCTTAATTTTTCAAATCAATGTAAGAGACCTGCTCAATAGCTTAAAAATATCAGAACTAAGGTTAAGACACAGACACCGTGGATTCTCTGAATATTACATGCAAGTTTGTGACGCTTGCATTTCTGTGTGTTTTCTCTCGTAAGAGAAAACCCATTACTTCAGACATCTTGTACCATCAAGGTGTTAAATCATGCCATTAATGCAGAAGCATTGTCCAATAGGGTTACCACCTACACTAATAAAATCAAGTACACATTCTGGGAGTTACAGATTTGCCTTGGAGGGGCTCAATGTGTATGGTGGCAGGTATGTGTTTTTTCTTTTACCAAGGAAAGTACTGACACAAAAAGGAACAAAACAGCCATTTTAAAAATCAGTTCGATTTTTTATGAACCCAGTTGGTTTACTTATACACAAAGTATACCTTGTAACACACTGTCTGGTGGGTGTCACCGGCTTTGATCTCTCACGTTCCCAAATAGCCCCATGCCCTTCATAAGCAGTGTGATAATCCTCAACACAAACCGTAAAAAGCGTCAAAGAACAATGTAGATCCCCCCCCTCACTAAAATGAGATCCCTGTCCAGTCTGCATACCAGGATCCCTTCTAACTATATACCACAGACGAGGAGAAAACCAAAAATGTCCAGGCAAAGCAAACAGGGGCAACAGTAAATTAAACCCATCACCTTATAACACATTTAACAACCAGCCCCCTGCAGTCATAACTATTAAAGAATATGGGACATTAAACCTGCTAGCATGGGCTCAATCTGCCATGTTCACCCTTTTGTGAAGCAGTGCTCTTACTATAGCAGAGTTAACTTATTGTATTTCATTCCAGGTCGCTTCCCTCACTGCTTAGCAGAAACAAAGAAAATCTAGGTGAGAAAAGCACATATGGGAGGAACATTTGTGCACAAGACATGGGTAGAAAAAGCACCCAAGCGCTCTTGTTGCGGGAGTGAAAGTAAAAGACAAACAAAGGAGAATTTCATCAGGATATTTTATTGTGGGTGCCAATTTGCTGAAAAGAGTGATTTGCATACTCTGAGCAACATGTTTATGACTTGGACTTACAATTGTTCAGTAAACCATAATGAAGTAATTGAAGAGAATGCAACATTATGCTGGTGCCCCACAGGTATTATGCATTACCTATAAATCTAAGGCATTGATCACACTCAAGAGGAACAAATACATAAATGATTAAAGAAATTGTTAGCAGACATGGGAGAGCTCAGATGAATAATCCCACTGAAATGAATAAACTGTCCCGCAGCAGTGAAAACAGTATAGTACTGACACAGCTGACCAGTGCCACAAAGTATTGAATCTGATCATTTTGACTGAACAATTGTTACAGGTTGCCAATACTGACAAAATACCTGACAATGCATTTCCAAGAAGAACCATCTTGGTCATCTTGCTCTTCAATATACATCCGGATGTTGTTATCTTGATCCAAATGGTACCAATACATCAATCCATCTTTATCTCTGCCGACTGGCTGCAAACGCATGGTATCAGCATCCTCCTCATTAATGAAGTTTCTAAACTTCACATTGTCGTCAAACTGACACTCGCACAGATGCTGAAATAAAAGTTATACAAAAACCATTTGGTCATTTAAAAATGTATTAAACGGAAATATTCAGTTATTGGTAGCCATATGCATCAGTTCACATAAATAACCTATAAAGAATCATACCAGAGTATAAAATAGCAAAGAGCAGCCCCATGCATGGCATTTAATAAAATGTAAAGATAAATTGTTGAAAATCTGATGTTATGTTATGAGGAGTGTGAGGCTTGCATTGTTGACTGAAAATTGCGAATTACTTTGAATTGAAGTTGTATTTCTATCACGCTCATGCACAAACAACAATCTTACTAGGTCCAGTGACATTGAGAATGCGCAAATTCATGGGAGGGTGAAAGGGTGGTGGGGTGGAAAGTGCGGAGCAAAAGGAGAACAGAATAAATTAAAATAAATAACAAAATCAACAAAAGTGGTAGTATAAGGCAGCAGACGGGGTTGGTCAGTTAAGTGCAGAAAGAAGGGGGGGTGTATGGGTACAGATACAGACCCCAGTGCAAGGGGTGGCCCGGAGGCAGTGCGGGAGGTTGGCAAGGTGAGCAGGAACCTGGGTACGGAGGACAGAGGGTGGCCAGGTGCACGGTGCAAGGAGAGAACAGATCAGCAGGGGAGAAAGGGCAGGGGGCGAAGGCAGAAGCAAAGTGGAAGGTCTTGAGGTGCTCCCAGAACCGGACATGGTTCTCCTCATGTTTTAGAGTGGCAGGGAGGATGTTCCAGAGGGAGGCCCCAGCTGAAGGCAGGTCTACCCCCAGTTCGAGGAGTGAAGAGCTCAAGAGGGGAGGTATTTGCGAAGGGATAGCTGAAGTTATTTTGGAACCAGGCCCCAGAAAATCGTGGACAATGCAGAGACTTTTGACTCTAATCCTTCCATCCACTGGGAGTCAATGGAGAGATTTCAGAACTGGAGAGATACGACCCCAGGGCTTGAGGCCAACAAGTCGCGCAGTCCTGTTCTGGATTAGTTGCAGAGGGCGGAGAGTAGAGGAAGGTAGGTTTAGAAAGAGGCTGTTACAGTAGTCCAACATAGAGAGAACCAGAGCATGGGAGACAGTGAGTTTCTAGGGGAAGGAGAGGAAGGGCAGAGTACCTCTCAAGAGGTGCAGTAGGAAGTTTGACTTTTTAGATACATCACAGAAGTGGGCGGAGAGGGAAAGTGTGGAATCAAAGATGACCCAGAGGTTCTTAGCCTCACAGGTGGGGGTAGGAGGGCCAAGGAGGCCGGCCATAGTGAGGGGAAAGGATGGAGAAGGTGTGCTGATCAGGAGGAGGATCTCAGTCTTGCTGGGTTGACAGATTTCCTAGAATGCACAAGCAATAGTCTTAAAAAACTACTGAAATCTATGACACGCACTATATGTATATCTATACACACACCCTCTTAACGGTTAAATCCAACGTTCTTGAAGGATTGATAAATATACCAAAAAATACACTTAATTAGCATTGTCTAATTTCGCCAATTCCCTTAAATAGATCTAAATCGCCTTACATATGGAGATTACATGTAGAAATTAACATGTACAATTTAAGGAAGTCCTCCTATGAAATAATTACAAATAGTCTCCACAATGGTTTCAGCTGCAAGTCATACTCTCAAAACTATCAAATATAATCACAATGTGGGATAAAGATTCCAGCTTCACTCACATAATATACATATTCCTGGATGTATATTCAGCATAATGTGGGATAAAGATTCCAGCTTCACTCACATAATATACATATTCCTGGATGTATATTCAGCATAATGTGGGATAAAGATTCCAGCTTCACTCACATAATATGCATATTCATATTTTTTCCAAACAACCTACTTGCAAAATCTTCAAATACGAATCTAAAAAGTATACCCTCTCTGAAGGTTTGGAGGAAACCATAGGCAAGTAATTCTGAGAGAGGTTAAAAAAAACAAATATCTTAAATGGGTATTTATGTATTACATAATTTCTCAAAAATGTAGATTAAATATAATGCAAACAAGAAAAAAATCAAAATCTAATCAACCTCAAAAGAAACACCACCAACCTGGAGACCCATTACATAAATGCACACAAAATAGGAGAGAAAGTAAATAAGTCTGCTAACGAGTTTGAGCATTTAAAACCACCATAAAAATACAGCATACATGTGAAGTGCAAACAGCATACATAAGAGGCATGCTCCTTCAGAGACATTTGTAACAGTAGCATTTTGCTACTCCAAAAAGGTACAGGTAGAAATGCCTGGGAAACCGATTTAGTAAAGAACACTCTTGGAGGCCACCAGGGGGGACCCAGGATATGGCAGCTTAAGCCACACTGCTCTCTGAACAGAGGTAAAAGGGGTCTGAGGGCTCCCCCCCGCCCACTTATTTGAACTCCCCACTTGGGTATTTGACCATTGTGTCCTCGAGGGATAGCCCCTGTATACATCCAGCCCAAATTTGGAGAATGTGGCAGCCTGGGAGCCGGAGTTAGCCATGTCTCGAGGCAGACAGGCGGTGATCGAGGCAGGGTGCGGAGGAGCATCTTCAACATGCACCAAGCAACGTCCCTGATTCTGGGCAGCGTCGGGCGGGGGGATTGGGCTGTCGGGGAGGCTGGCGAATGTTCTCCCACCCCAGCAGCAGCTCTTCTGCACAAGGGCTTTGAGGGATTTCAGCCCTCTACGGAACAACAATGGTTTCCCCCATGAGTTCTGAGTGCATGACGGACCAAGGCAGGGAGACCTGTCCCAATTCGCGCACAAAGGAGAGGGACGTAAAGCTCCCAGCACAGAGCCTTTCATCGGTGTGTGTGTGCTGGCCGACAGGGTTTATTTTATTGGTTATTTTATTTTTTTTGAGGGAGTGAGCTGATGCGTCACAGTGGTTTATTTATCTGAAAAGTGCTGTGTTATTCTTTTTTTTTTAACTTTATTTCCATTTTCGACAAGAAAACATTACATATGTATAAACAGCAGATGAATCAGTAATACATTGTCAAATACATTTAATTAAGAGCTTCGATCAAAGAAACAATCACATATCCGTTAAAGCCTATTCACATATAACAACCCCACATTCACAACCATAAAAAACAACAGAACAAAACACAAACACACCCCCACAATATAATTCGAGACTAGACACAACCTCCACAGACCCCATCAAACCAAACATCTTTCACCCATAAAGATCATTAAAATTCCCCCATTGTTCATCATAACATGTTTCTTTGTGCAATCTACAGAACAGTCTTTTCGTAGGCAGAAAGAACTTGCACATCAAAAATCCAGTCCTCTACCAAAGGGTTCTTCCTCGTCTTCCAGACTTTCAATATCTGCTTTGTAGCCACCAACAAGACCTTGACTATCCAACTCTATGTTACCCAATCAATTTTATAACCAGTGGTCAATAATTGCAAAATAATTGCGGATGAGTTCCTTGGATAAGAGACCCGATCAATCCCATCAAGCCAAAAGGTCTCAACTCTCTCGCAGCTCCATAACATATGGATTAACGTACCCTTCTCCTTCCCACAACCCCAACAACTATCACTATCAATCATACCCAGAGCACACATAGGAGACGGAGTCCAATAGATTCTACCCAAAATCCTCTGATGAATGTATCTCAGTTGCATATCTACTTTAGCCCTAATCGGGACCTTCCAAACCCATTCCCATTCAACTGAGGTCAATTCTCTACCCAGTTCCTCTGTCCATGCCAACCTCAATTTATCCCACGAATCAGTCCACTGTACATCTAACTTCATAAATTTCAAAATATCAGACACCTTACGCAGTCCACAGACCAATAGGTTAAGAACCTCAGGGTCCTGCAACATCGGCGCTTCCAATATTCAAACCCTTTCCGATACCCAGTCCAACAATATATTATATCTCCTTAACTCTATTTTGCAACCCAAACTTTTCCACCAGTCTCTCAAATGAGACTATTCCAGTCACCCCCCCAAACATCTCCAACCTTCAAAATGCCCCTACTAATCCAGCTTCCCCAATTTAAAGGCCTATTATTGATCTGGAGACCTGGGTTGAGCCAAAGAGAGGCCCCTTTGTAGACAAATAATCCCTGGTCATTTTCCACTATTAGCGATGTCAGCGCCGCCTTTGTCGCCAAAATTGTTTTCAGTGACCTCAATCTCCCAGGCAACTTTCCAAATGAATACAAACATGTAATATCGAAAGGTAGTAGCTTCTGCTTTTCAATCTGCACCCACCAAGGCGCCTGGAGCAAATCACCAACAAAATAGCTAGACACTTTTTTTTTAAGAGAAAACCATCACAGTAATTCTTCAGGACCGGATAACGAAAACCCCCGTCCTTAATACTACGAATCATAATATAACGCAGAATGTTGGCCTTTTTCCCTACTCCCCAAAGAAAATCTTGAAATACCCTATCCAACCGCCGCAACACCTTCCTGGTGAAAAGCAAAAGCAACAACTGGATAATATACAGGACCTTCGGCAATAGAATCATTTTGATTGCATTAACTTTAGCCCAAACAGTCAACGTAAACCAATTCCATTTCCTAATATCTTTATGAAGAGTCTCTACAATCCTATCTACATTATAACTAACCAATTTACCTACTTCACGAATACGGTGTATACCCAAGTATTTGACTCTCACATTCTCCCATTTACAATCCCAACCCAATAGCTGTTCCTGCAATGGAGAATACCTTACAGGAAACCCCACTGTCTTTCCCCAATTAATCCGATAACCTGACAATTTACCTACCTCTTCAAAAATACTCTTCAATAAGACACCTCCCTCAGCAGGATTACTCAATAGAACCACCAAATCGTCAGCATAAGCCAACACTTTAACTTCTCCGTCCCCCACACACAAACCTCTGATCCCCATATGCTGTCGAATATACGCCAGTAAAGGCTCCAACACCAAATTAAACAACAGGGGGGACAAAGGACAACCTTGCCGGGTGTCCCTAAACAACTGCAACTGTCCCGAAAAACCACCATTCACCCATACCTTAGCTGTTATCCCACTTTGCAAAGACTGAAACCGCCCTGATAAACAAAGGCCCAAACCCCAATTTTGACAACGTATAATTTAAGAACCTCCAATTTACCTTATCAAATGCTTTTTCAGCATCTAAAAAAAATAAGTAAAACATCTTTGACCTCAGCCTCCTGTAAATCCAACAATGTTCTTATCACACCCATATCGATTTCTCATAAATCCTGTCTGAACGTTCAATGAATTCCCCCATATATTTGTTAAGCCGAGCGGTCAGTATTCTAGTGAAAATCTTCATATCGACATTCAGTAATGAAATAGGTCTATAATTACAGCATTTAGTAGCATCTTTCCCTATCTTCGGAATCACCGTAATTATAGCCGCCTTGATTGTCCCACATAACCTCCCTTCCTTCAGCATACAATTAGACAGATCACACAAAATAGGCAACACTTCCTCAAACTCCTGATAAAATTCTACTGTCAAACCATCCACTCCCAGCGACTTCCCTTTTGCGAGTTCCCCAATTGCCAAAGAAACATCTGCATTGTTAATTGGACCGTACAATAGCTCCCTGCCTTCTTGTGAAACAGGGAGAACAATTTTTTTTTTTTAAAAAGTCATCCAACTCCTCCATCTGTGGGTCCATATCTTCCCTATACAAGTCCGCATAAAACAAGTGAAAGCAATCCCCAATCTCACCCCTTTTGACCAGGACTTTACCACAATCATTCACAATCTTCTGGATGTATACCCTCTCAGAAAAAACTCCTCAGTTTATTAGCTAAAGCTTTCCCTCCACGATCTCCCCTTCCCAATATTTGTTTCACATAATATAAACCTTTTTCTGCCTGCAAATTCAACTCACTTTGTAACTTTTCTTTTATCACTGCCATTCTAGTCCTCAACTTCAAAACATTTGTCAATGCATAGCATCGCTGCAATTTCCCAAGTTCCTCTTCCAATTCCTTCAATTTAGCTCCTTCAACCCTTCGAACCCTAGCAGTCCAATTCATCAACTCTCCCCTAACAGAAGCTTTAAAGGAATCCCACACTATCATGTTCTCTGCCGACCCAGTTTTCTTGAAAATAAGTGGTGATAAACAATTTCAACGCTACCAAAGCAGCCTCATTTTTCAGCACAAAAGGTTTCATCCTCCATCTATGAATACCTTCCCGCTCAGCAACATCTGACAACCTTGCAGTCACAATTGAATGATCTGAGAGGTGCCTTTTCCCCCCCCCATCGTCACATCCAAAACCGTCTCCGCCAATCTGTCTGACATAAGGATGTAGTCAAGCCTCGAGTATGAGTCATGTACCGGAGAGTAAAACGAAAATTCTCTCTCTCTCTCTCTCTCCAATGAGAATTCCTCCAAACATCAACCAAATCAAAGACTTCCAAAAATTCTCGTAACTCCCTACTTGACGACTGACCAGTGAAACCACATGACAAAGACCTGTCTAAGACAGGGTCCATCACACAATTAAAATCCCCACTAAAGAAAAGATTCTCCTCCCATATCACGCAACATCCCTTTCAAAGTCTGAAAGAACATCCCACCTCTCACACAGGGACCATAAATAAATCCAAATTTTAACAGTCTGCCCTCAATACTCAAATCAAGCAAAATAACGTGCTCAATACCCAGAGTTTTCCAAGCGCGGACCCCGAGATCGAACCTGTGTGACTCCATGTCGTCTTGCTTCCAAGGCGAACATGTTCCCCCTGAGCTATCCTCCCGTCGGGGCTGGCGTGGGGGGCTTCCGAGTCAGACTCGGACACCGGAATCAGGCCACATCCACTATACCCTGGCGGAGCAGAGGCCCGCCCATGCTGGGCGGTAATTGCTCAACTGACAGGAGTGCACTGCTAGAAAGGCTGCCCCTCCAGCTTGACGTGAGGCCTGTGATCAGAGTGCAATAGATTCCTGAGCATTTTTCTTTATTTGAGACGATTTTCTGGCGGCCTAACTTACCAAAGGGGGGTGCAGGAGAGTCCCTTCACCAAGCTCACAATCAGCTGGCTCTCACACACAGGCCTATCTCCCCTCAACTGGGTCTCGCATAGTGCCAACCCATAGGGTTTGTCTTCGGGCCAGAGACAAATTAACTGTGCACGCTTGATAAACCCATGCTAAATCCATGATTTTTCAGACGCAGACCAAAGGTCAGGATATAGTAATCACTGGAGGGCACAGCCTTTAGCTTGTATGGGGAGCAGGTGCAAAATGGATCTAGGTCACCTGGCCTAAGCCCCGCCCACCTGGTTCCTGCCTGCCGCTCTTTTTCACCACTTAGCAAGCCCTGCCCACCTGGTGCCTGCCTGCTTGCCGCTCTGTTTCCCTACTTAAGGAGCCCTCCAGCTTCTTTTCCTTTGCAGATGGGGAGCAGGTGCAAGTGGATCTAGGTCACTTAGCCTAAGCCCCGCCCACCGGGTGCCTTCCTGCCTGCTGCCCTTTTTCACCCCTTAGCAAGCCCCGCCCACCTGGTGCCTTCCTGCCTGCTGCTCTTTTTCACCCCTTAGCAAGCCCCGCCCACCTGGTGCCTTCCTGCCTGTGGCTCTTTTTCGCCACTTACCAAGCCCCGCCCACCTGGTGCCTTCCTGCCTGTGGCTCTTTTTCGCCACTTACCAAGCCCCGCCCACCTGGTGCCTTCCTGCTTCCCACTCTTTTTCACCACTTACCAAGCCACGCCCACCTAGTGCCTTCCTGCTTGCCACTCTGTTTCCCTACTTAAGGAGTCCTCCAGCATCTTTTCCTTTGCAGATGGGGAGCAGGTGCAAGTGGATCTAGGTCACCTGGCCTAAGCCCCCGCCCACCTGGTGCCTTCCTGCTTGCTGCTCCTTTTCACCATTTAGCAAGCCCCGCCCACCTGGTGCCTTCCTTCACCATCACTGTCTTGTGGCCAATGCTGGATTTCACTTTTATGGACTTCATTCATTCACGGTGCGTCACTCTTTTTCAACTCTCATGCTGGACTTCCTTTTTTTATATCTTGTACTCATGGTGGCCCTGAATCATGCTGTTCCCATCTTCATCTTGTATCCTGGCTTGCAACACTCTTGCTTCTCCACTCTTTTGACTGCTTACTCTTTTCTCTCCTCCTTTCCCTTTTCCCCTTTTCTTATCTCCTCCCCTTACTTTCTTCTATGCACTTACTCTATCAGAATTGTCCCTGGACGCAATATGATGACAACCTCGTCTGTTTCCTCCACCCTCCCATCTACCTCTCCAGCACTATCTGAAAGGTCGTCAGGCCTAGTATGATAGTCGCTTGTTTTGTTCCTCCCCTCCCGCACCCCTCTCCCTCACCTTTTGTTTTTCTCCGGCTCAACCAGAAATGTCGTCAGGCCTTGTACGGTAGTCGCCTGTCTGTTTCCATTTCCTTCACACTCTCCCCCTCCCTTCCTTATCTATGTCTTAGCTCTTGCACTATCTGAAATGTCATCAGGCCGAGTACGATGGTTAATTTCACATCCTTACTGTTCATGCCCTGTAAGAATGTGGTTGTATTTTCCCTTGTTCCCTCCAGTGAAGCGCTTTGAAACACATTGTGTATAGGCGCTATATAAATAAACAATCATATCATATGACCTGGAGGGACACTTTACAATAATATAGATTCCAGGGTCGCCCCATAACTATACCACTCTGACAGAATTGATACGAACGATGGCGGAGGACTCCGTCAATGAAAAACACAGCAGCGCTCCTTGAGGAGATAAGCGGCCTCAGATCCGATACTGGGCATAGGCTGGATAAGCTGGACAGAAGGGTGGGCACAACAGACTACAGAATTCAAGGCCACGGAACCAATCAAACATCGGACAACCCCCTGGAGACGCAAATGGACACAACTCAGATCAAAAGAAGAGAGAATGAAATGGCACTAATCTCAGATTTTTGTGATTCCCAACGTGAAACGGAGTCAGAGAGAGATATCAAAAGGGCTATCCACAACGTTAAATCTCTATTTGGCGAGGATACCACAGACGAGCCTACCATAGATCAAGTTCACCAAACTGGCAGAGGCTCCAGGGGCACTCTAGCAATCCTTGCACGCTTTCATTATGCAGAGAAAGCAAAACTCCTCGACACAGCAAGGAGAGAAGGCCCTATAAAATATTGTACGGATCAGATATTCATCTTCCAAGACCTCTCTTTCATGTTGACTAAAAGGATGTGCAGTACCCATACGTAGTGGCTAAAGGAAAAGGGAGCAAGATATCGCTGGGGTTTCCTTTCTCGATCCCTTTCGAACACAAAGGTCATGGCGACATACAATGGGAGAAGGGGGAGCATTTGGGAAAAAACAGTAGGAACTCAATTTTGATGGGCCAAACAGACACTCCAAGGGAAGGTCATGGTGGCGTCAGAAGACCGATCCAGGGCTACCGAAAGTTCAAAAAGCTGAACACTCCCCCCATGAGGAATGAGTGACTCATGAGGGTCCTGTCTTATCTCTGTGGGGGGCAGTGTGGTGATGCATAACTGACAATTTTTCGGGGTGGTGGTTGAGTGGTTCGTCATGTTTGGAGTTGTGTGGGAGGTGGTGAGTAGAGACTAAGGTTGCATTTCAGAAAGTTCCTGGTCCACTGGTGGTCCAGTCTTGTTTGGTATATGGTTCTCCCACTGGACTGTATGCCTTGCGTAGGGGGAAGGGGGAAGTTACAAGTGGGTTCAAATGTTTCTATTGACATGGCATGTTGCGCTAAGGGGAGTGTCCTCTCTGACTGAAGCACCTTCCATATGCAGGTGGGGGCTCGAATATCTCTTTGGTTATGGGTACAAGTTCTGAAATGATTATAGGTTACCCTAAATGCAAGGGGTGTCAAATCTTCGGCCAGGAGAGCAATGGTCCTCAGAATTTCAGACATCCAAAACCCAGCAGGCAGGCAAGGGGGCAGGGTGTTGGGTTCCCACGAGAGTGCCTGTCTTCTGCCTAGAGCCTGTCTTTCATTGCTGCTGTTGGTTTTCCTCACCCCTCCCACCCGCAGAACTCTTCATAATTCTCCGGCTTCCCTGCGGGGAAGTAAGAGCGCAGGAGTTGGCGAGCCTGCGGGGGCCCTGCCTTCCACCATCCTTGGCTTTAACAGACAATGTGGTAGCAAAGACCAGAAAGGCAGTCAACACTGACTTTGCTTGCAATTGTGTGCATTGTTCACTACTTAACCCATCATCAGCACGCCAGTCCCTGAGGTGACCTTAGCCCCCACCCTTTATGCTGAATTCACACTGGACACTATTCATGACAGTGGTCAAAGTGTATGAAAAGAAGTAGTGGAACCATCACACACCCCCACACACCCCCACACACCCCCACACACCCCCACACACCCCCACACACCCCCACACACCCCCACACACCCCCACACACGCGCCTGCTTTTTAATAGGAACTTTCAGTGCAGCGCATGGACAGTAAGTTTCAACTGCTCCAACCCACTTTGACCACTGATTCAGTAATCTATGAATCTTTGTGTTGAGACCAGGGTTTGGTCGGGGACCGGAGTTTGAGCCAGGAGCAAAACGGAAAACCTTGTCCCTAAGGAGGACTAAGCAAAACCAGAACCATAACCCAGCTAACCCAGCATCCATGATTGACACTGATCTTGTGCCCAGCTCATCAGATGCTGCTGGTTCCTTTGGAAATGCATATTTATTAATGAAATTCAGAAGTTCCTGGGCACTCCTGATGCAAACAGCCTGCGTCATGGGGGGGTGGTAGGCAGTGCAGAGTCTGGTACTGAATGCTGTAAATGACACTGCTTTTGCCGTTAAAGCCTGCGGAACCTCAGCCCACCTGACATTTGCTGATGTGGGCTTCGAGCAAAGGGGGGCGGGTGGGGGCATGTTTGGCTCTGCAAGCCTTGCAAGCACCACAAACACCACATGCCCAGGCTTATCTACTGCTGTGTCCATCAGGCAGTTCTGCTACGGCCACTAAATCTAATCCTGGTCTCAAACATCTACAGCCTCCAGTTAAACAATATTCCAGCTGACCCCTTCTCATGCGAGAGGCAAGAGTACCAATGTATCTCAGCCCAGGATACAGCCCGAGGCCACACCACTCTTTACAGAACCAAGCGATGCCACCCCTATCTATCTGTTCTGTCTCATCTGTATGTGCTGCCGGTGAGCCTGTGGAAAGTTCAACATGTGCGCCAAAGGCAACAGAGGCAGACTTATCTGATACATCACTCAGTCCCTGGCTAACACGAAGGGAAAGATACTGCTGCTAATGGCGTGGATGAAGGGGAAGAGTAGGTGCCGACAACGAGGTGCTGCAGGTGTACCATAGTGCTGGCTGAACTTGTGACTGTAAAAAACCTGCTCCCGACTTTAATGGAAGTGGTTGGTAAGAGTAGAAATTGCAAAATATCTGACCAAGTTGGGGGTGTGAGTGGGGTTCCAACAAAATAGAGGTTGGTTACCCTTAAGAAGTGGTCATGCGCCCGGAAGAAATTATTGAGAAATCCATTGATTGGAAAAAATCACACGACTTCAATTTGAGATTGATATTTGATACATGCACAACCACGCTATATAATGGCCCTGATTTGAAAAAGACGTTGGATACGTCGAAACACGTGTTATCACCATAGGGCAACATTTTTCAAGATAAATTGACAAATATCAATCTCAAATTGAAGTCGTGTGATTTTTTCCAATCAATGGATTTCTCAATAATTTCTTCCGGGCGCATGAGCACTTCTTAAGGGTAACCAACCTCTATTTTGTCTTTTCCTAATGGAGTAGAGGAATCAAAGACTCCATTGTTACCCTAGTTCCATGCGACCTTTTAAACTGTAGTACAAGATAAAGAGGGTGCAGAGTTCTAAGTGAAAAGTACCTCAAAACAGATTCCTCACATTTTTTAAAGTTTGGGGTTCCAACAAAGCCAAACAAATCCAGCCCAGTAATATCTCCCAAATAAGTCACCTGCTCAAAACCTTATGAGCGCAGCAAAGTGACAATGGGCGTCATGATGGTAATAGAGTTGAAGTAAACAAAGCAGATGCCCCAAGTGGCAAAGGGCTGACTCAAGGAAAACAGACAGGCAGATTTCCCGGAGCCACTAGGTTATCAGCAAAACCAACAAATAGGCTGCCCCAACGGCGGTCTAATCCATCTCATGGGTTCATTGGCCAGTCAATATTTATGCATGCAGTACCCAAACCGCTATCTAAGCGCCACGAACCAAGGAAAGTGCTACAAAATGAATGTCCATTGGCTCAGTTTTGTTGAAGGTTGTTATTTCGTATCAGGGGAGCACATCCTGGACCGTATCATATCATCACAAATGGGAGAGGATTTACTGGACTGTTGAGCTGAGGTTTAGAGACCCAAAAAAGGTGGGGGCGTACTGAATTTTAGTAGGTTACCTAACCCCGCGAGAAATACTGCAATAGTTCTGAGCACATCCCCTTAGGTACCATCACCCCATGAGTCTGTTGACGGGAGCGAACGCAGTCCTACTGGGAGCAAGGCACGTGATGTTTTACCCGCCTATGGCCAATAGTGGTCAATGTGGCATCACTTAAGGGATGCTGTTGTTCTAGTGACCTGTGTTAATTTTGATTTAAAGTCCCTCTGGCCCATATTAACGCCTAGGATCATGTTATGTTGGTTATTGTTTGGAAAGATTGTATGCAGTACCCTTTGGGTGCACTACAATAACCTTGACCTTCTGGCAATAGGGACCCAACCTTTGGTATATGTCTGAACTACACAGGATGGTAGTGCGACTGAGCAGCCAGGCTTATCTCAATAGGTGTCAATCTGAGCAGTAATGTTGTGACAGTTTCACAGTAGCAGTTATTCAAATAAACACACTCAAGGTTTCTTGAGAAAACAATTATTAATTTATTTCACAATCAGTTGTATACGCCTTCTTCAGAAGGGAGCACTATATATAACACTTATAATACACTTCAAAACACTCTTTTAGTTTCTCTAAATCGGATGACATCCATTGGGGATGGCACACAGACACTTCTTACACCCTCAGGTGACTTAAATAGGACACTGGCCATCGATTTGTCACTGGTACATTTAAAGCAATACTGAATTTGGTGCAAAAGATAGAATAGAGGAATAAAACAAAAATACAAAGTTTAACAAATAATTGACAAACTAAGTACTTTTAAATACCTTCCGATGTCAAATAATTTAACACTTCCCTGAGGAAAAAAAAAACAGTCAAAGGTAAAGCACAGTCTCTCAGGGAGCCATGACAGCCAATGTTAATTCCACAATGTCCAGGGGAGCTGAAGATCTTTGCAAGTAGGTACAAAGTTTTGCATAATAAATAGAACACTGGAAGGGCCACAAGCTGGGAGTCTTGTGAGGGGCAAATCTTTAGCAACTCTGCAAGGTAACCAAGCCAGATCAAAACTGAGAGCAAGTAAGGCTACACAACAAGAGGTAAACCCTCTTAGACTTTACAGTACCTCTGTTTAGAAGAAATGGCTCCAGCTGGCTTCTGTTCCTGTACAGCTTTGCAGATCCTGTTGATCCTGGGCCTCAGTCGTGGGGACAAGAGGGAGGACGTCTGGGAACCCCTGCTCTGCAATGGGAAGGTCAGCGGCAGCAATGGGCAAACTTCGATTCAGCTGTCCTTCGGTGTTTCAGCTCCTCGCTTCCGACAGCAAATAGCAACACTGTGGATGTCGGATACCATTTCAGACTTTCCTTGCTTCTGGAGTCCAGCACTCTGTTGAGGTGGCGCATGCTTGGTCAGTCATGCATCAGGGAAGTCTGGAGGATCCTCCTAGCACTCGAGTCCAACTTAAAGGCAACGCACACAATCTGGTGTTGCTCTCCCTGACACTTCGGTTCCAGCAGCAGTGGAAATACAGCCAGCTCAGAGAGGATGTCCAGACGGGCTTACTTTGGAGTTGATTGCTCCCAAAAGGGAGAAGTTGTCCTTGCAGGGCTTCTCTAGTCAAGGCGAATTCAGAGCTTCAGCACAGCAGCAGGGCTTCAACGGTCCAAGAGTTGCAGCAGGCCTCTCTTCCAAGTACTTAGGATTCCTTCGTTCAGTGGTCGACTGCCTTCCAAGCCAAAAAGCATCGCGTTTTATGCAGGTTTCTCCCATTCATTCCAACCTAGCTGTCAATCACACAGCCGGGTGCTGTCCATGCCGGACAGCCAGCCAATCACCTTTGGGTGCATTCCTATAACCAAGAGGATTAAGCACAGTGAGTTTTCGGGCACCTCCCTCACTTCCTGCCCCTGCCAGACATAATGAAGCCAGAGGCAGGCTTCACTTGTGAATCCCACCAAAGACAAAACAAACAAATAGACCAAATCCGGTTTGGCACGCAGAGTAAATCTCAAGAAGGACCTTTCCAACAAGAAATGACGAAGAAAGAAGACTGGGCCATTTTGACAAAATGGGCACCCATGGGTGTCTTACGGTAGCTGCGAAAGGCAGCCTACGGTAAAACACACACAAGGGTAGTAAAAAGAAAACCACTGACACCAGCCATTAATTGTAGAAAGGGTGACAAAAATGTTACATGAGAAACTAAACAAAGGGGGATACCAAGTAACCCCTCCAGCACCCTGTTGTAAGATAATGTGCGCTGGGTCTAGAAAGTTACAAAATGTAAGTAAAGTCAATTTCACTTTGTTGCTCTTGGAAACAGTTTCACTAAGGTATTTAAACCTTAGGGAAATCTAAGACTACCCTGTGCCACCGCACCAAATGTGCTATGTGTCACAATGTAAAAGATGATGCCTATGGAGTTTGTCAGACTCCAAAGTTAAAAGAAACAGAATAAATCACAATAAAAATACACGAGTGTGAGAAAAAGGGCTCACTCTCTCCAGGCTAGAAATTAAAAGTACTGAAGTCCAGCAAAAAGAGCTGGGGGTCTCTAGGGTAGAAGGGAATTAGCACATTCTCCCCAACAGTTATGTGATGATAACAAGTGTGTGGTGTAAGCTTTTATGGTTTTCAGCCGAAATAAAGTTAAAGTAAATTGTGGATGTCCTCCTGCTACAGGAAATGCACTGGCCGTGGAGGAAAGAACCCAAATTGAGGGCAAATTCATTGGGGAGGGGGTGAGGAGTTGTCGGACGTTTATGTGGCATCAGCTCCTACCAAAAGAAGGGTGGTGGCCATTCTTCGAGTTGCCTGGGTCTGAAGGTTGACAAAGTGATGACAGACCCAGAGGGTCGTTTTGTTTTTGTGAAGGGTATTTAAATGGCAGGAGGGTCACAATTGGATCTGTGTATTGTCCCAATGCAGGGCAGATTCCAGGAGAAGCTCACTGTGGAAGGTTAATCAATAGTGGGGGTTGGGAGACTGCAATATGGTGCTGCACCCAGTAAGAGAAAGAAAAGGTGGTTGACTCCCCTACGACTGCCGAAAGACAGTGATTTCATCCAATTCAGAAGGGTTAACCAGGAACTGGGACATGGACTCCCTCACTGACTCCACTGTGGGGGACAGGCCTTACACTTACTACTCACAAGTGCCCAACTCCTATTCAAACAGATATAATGGTACTAATCTCGGAATCCCAAGTGATTCCAGTCTTGTGGTCGGACCACGACTTAGTGAGGATAGCCGTAGGTAATTGGGTCTGGTCCAACAACGAGGTGCGGGTGGAGGTGCAATGACTTTCTTCTGAAAGAGAGCTTGCGTAGGGCCTCTTCAGGGAAACCAAAGAGTATTTTGAACCCAATGAAAATGGAGAGGTTAGGGTGCAGACCCTGTGGAAGGACTTTAAGGCCACTTTGAGGGGCGGGCTCTCATGTGAGTGGGTTCCCAGAAAAAGGAACAATAAAAATAGGAGGACTTCATCATGACGAAGATCGTGGGAATACAGCCGGGAGGGATCTCTGGTAGCTATGTGTCCCCGTCTAAAGCCAATAAACTTAGGCAGTATAAAACAAAGCTTGAGTCAATCTTGATTCAAGACACTGAAGAAAAAACTTTTCTGAAACAGAAATGCCATGAAAGAGGACAAGGTCGCCAAAATTCTGGCATTGAAACAGACGGAAGAGCGTAAGAGGAAAATGACAACCTCTATAAAGACAACAAAGGTACCCCATCACGAACGATACGGTGACTAGTTTACCAAATACTACAAGGAGATGTACACCTCAGAAAAATTTGGAGATGGTTCCCATATTGCTAACTTTTAAGTTAGCCATTTCTTTTTTTTTTTTAAATATATTTTTATTTTATCTCAACCAAACAACATTACAACGAAACATAAATAAAACACTTCAAACAACAAAACCAAACAAACAAAAAATAAGGCACTGCAATCCCCATCCCTCCCCCCTATGAGCCTGTAGAGTGTCCGCCATCAGTGTCCGTTCCGTGCGGTGGGACCTCATCGCTCTCAAGTCCAGCCGAGGCCGATCCCGTACCAAACAGTTCAGCTAACAATAACTTCCATGCCGCCAGAGAGCCTATTTCTTCCTCATCCCCAGCCATACTGCCATCTTGCCACACTGTCGTTTCGGCATCCGCCCATTTTTGGAGATCCCGCCACCAGACCTCCACTCGCGGCTTGTGACATTTCTTCCACTCCATGGCTATCCTACGTTTGGCAAGCACATAGGCCAGATCTTTAAGTTTCTCAACATGTCGAAGCTTACGCGCCCTGGGATACCCTCCCAGCAGACAAGCCCAAGCCGAATCCACCCTAAGCGTGATACCCCTCCCCGCCAGCCTCCGCGCCACTTCACCCCAGTAAGTTGCAATCACTGGGCACGCCCAGAACATATGTATCATGTCCGCATTCTCTTCGTTACACTTGGGGCACGCCTGGCGCCCACTACCTAGAAATTTGGAAATTCTAAGGGGGTCATATATGCTCTGTGCGTAATGTAGAGCTGTATCTGCTTGAACCTGGCGTTCCTCAATACCTTTTTGTGGTACCCCAAGGCACGCTCCCACATCCCATCCGACATCGGGGCCCCCCCATCTCCGCTTCCCACTCCAGTCTCAGGTGCCCCAAATCCTTCCCAACCTTTGTCATCAACATCTCGTACAACCTAGAGACCTCGTGTCCACCCTCTGATGCGTCATACATCGTCTCCAGCGTGGCATCCGGTTCATCGGCCAAAGTAGTTTCGGGCCACATGCTCCGGACCTCCCGGACCACCCTATGATATGTTACATATTGACCCCTATGTAGCCCCGACATAGAACTCCATCGAACTCCATCAGGGTCCCATCCTGCCATTTCAGGGGTTTATCGGGACTCGTATGCCATCCGAGACTTGCCTGTAGTCACAGAGGAAGATACAGACCATTAAACAGATGAAATCGGGCACGGCCTCAGGTAGCAATGGCTTTTTGTAGAAAGGATTCTACCAGATCGATTCTTCCCTCTTACTCTACATGATGATGGAAACCATTCTAGTGGTCAGACACAAAGAGGGTAAAGACACGTCGCTCTGTTCCTCCTACAGACCAATATTTTTCAATAAGATACTGGCAAAACTGTTGGGAAACCGGCTGAAATTCCTTCTCCCCCTCCCTCGTCCATGGCAACCAGGTGGGCTTTATTAGCGGTATGCAGGGCTCCGACAATATAAGGAAGACCAACTTGATTCATCATGCCAAATCGGCTGATCTTGATGCTTATTGGTTTTATTTTTAGCATTTGTTACATGCCCAAAACCGGAGGAATCACTGCGTAAGTTACATAAACGTGCTCGTCTGGTTACAGAGGTAGTTACAATACAGGCAAGGTTAGATGTAGAAATTAGTTAGACACTACAGTTCGGGTTACAAGATAGTTACAGTAAAGGCACTGCATTCCAACATATAGTGATTGCAGTGTGCTGACAGTAGCATAGAGGAGACACTACTAGTTAAAATTTGTTGAAGAGCCATGTTTTGAAGCACTGGTGGGAGGGCTCATTTCTAATGTGCATGAGAAGGGAGTTCCAGATCTTAGGTGAAGCTACTGGGAAACTGGCGCCCCTTGCCCAAGGGCTCTTGAACCTTGGGGCCAATAGGTGTGTGCTAGAGCCCGATCTGAGGGATCTAGTTGGCTTTTTTTGGGCAACAGTTCTTGAGGTATGAAAGGGCCTCATTGGTGATACATATGTGTGTGATGGTAAGAGTCTTAAATAGGATTCTAGCTTGGACAGCTAGCCAGTGTACTTCCCTCCTAATGTGAAAAATAGGATTGTTTCTTTTTAACCCAAAGGCTGCCCATAAGGCTTTGTTTTGTAGCAGTTGCAATTTAGCCAGATTCATACTTTTAGTTCCTAGTAGGAGGATATCGCAATAATCCAGTTTCGATAGTACAAGGGCTCGAGCTAGGGTGAGGCAGTTTTGTGGGGTAACAAATTGGCGGCTGAGTGCGATGAGTTTGGCTGTGTTGGCCATTGAGGATGAGATGGCACTAATGTGTTTGGTCCTAGTAAGGTTAGAGTCTATAGACGTCCAATGTTTTGATCAGAGTACTGGGATGGGTGTGCCGTCGATGGTAATAGCCGAGTAGTCGGTGGGAAGAGTTTTTAGTCGGATGGGCGTGACCTACAATGAGGATCAGTTTTTGCGTCGTTGAGACACAAACTGTTGGAGTCTTGTACATGTCTCCCGTGATGGGGATAAGGATCTGGGTGTAGTCTATGAAATTGGTGTAGATGACTCCCATGGCATGAAGAGCTGCAAATATAAGTTTTGTATATCCATTATACAGGGTGGGAGATAGGCAAGAACCTTGAGGGACCCATAGGGGTACTGGGATAGGGTCGGCAGCCTCATCACTCTCGAGGCACGTTCCGATGGAATGACTTGACCCATAGGGTGGCTTTTGTGGAGAAGAACAAGTTACTTATCAACTGGTAACCTTTCAACTGGACGTTCCTCCAACGTATTCCACATCTTTGACATGTAAACAGCTGTGCTGCTTCGGAAATGTTTTCAGCAAAGGGAGTCCTGCGTCGATGGCATCGGGTCAATGTCCCTCGAAGGCCTCAGTCGAGGGTGAGGTCACTGTAGGTTCTAAATCAGACGCACGGCGCCCATAGCCTCAGTTTATCTTTTTTCCTCCATAACGTGTAACCTGCTCGTACACAACTGCTGCTTGTCTGCACATAGCCTTGCGGGAACGCAAGCTGCAATAACATAGGAAATTCTTCAGCGGGGCGGGCTGGGAGGGGGATGTGGAATACGTTATGATCTGATATGAAATTTATAACACGCCTACACACAAGTGTTTCAAGGCATGACCAGGCGAGGGAGGACAGAGGGAAGACAAAGACAACGATCTTACTAGGCCCGGTGACTGAGATCGCGCATGTGCAGGGGAGGGGGGGGAGAGAGGGTGAGTGCGGGGGCGGGGGGAGAGGGGCAGTGCCATACATAGGATCAACAGTAAAGAATAAATAAAAATAAAAGCAGAGTAAAAAGTGCGGCCAGCTAGTGGCAAGTGCAGGAGTAAGTGCAGACATGAAGTGTCAGGAGCTGGGAGCTGGTGGGGACTGTAGGGATACACGGGGAAGAAAACAGCTCCCACATGCAGGGGTTGCCCGGGAGACAGTGCAGGTGTGCAGATGGCGGGGAGTGAACCTGGGCCCGAGATCAGAGGGTAGCCAGGTGACCAGTGCAGTTTCAGTCTGGAATTCAGCAAGGGAGAGGAGGAGAGAAAGCAGAAGCAAAGAGGAACATCCAGTTGAAAGAACGTTACCAGTTGTTAAGTAACTTGTTCTTTGAATGGATTGTGTCCCCCAACGTATTCCACATCTTTGACAGACTCCCAAAGCAGTATCAGTGAATGGAGAAGGGAGAAGAATTTAGAATACCCAATCAGATGGCAGACTAAAGCACCACTTTACCAAAGGCCATATCCTGACCATGTATCGTATCCAGGGAGTAATGCTTGACAAAGGTGTGGATGGAAGACCATGTTGCAGCGTCACAGGAACTCCCCACTGCAGAGCTGTGGCTGTAGCCACGCCCCAGTGGAGTGTGTTTGCAATCCCTCAGGAGGGTCCTTGCCCGCCAATCTGTAGCATTCAGTAATGTAACAGCCTGGCCCAATCATTGTCCAGTGTACCCCACAAAAAGCTGGTTGTCCACTCTGACCCTGGATATCCTAGAAATATAAAAGCTCAAAGCTCTTCTGCATCAATCGTTGATTTCAGGCAGTTATGGTAGATAGAGATACTATCAGGGTTGGTATTTGTTGTTGAGTAGGTCTTGAGGGTATCAGTCAGAATAGGGGTGAGATATTCTGCTGCAAGTTTGCGGGTGTTTCTCACCGCAATGGGGCAGAGTGTGGGCTGAGGAATGCTGAGGAACCGGTGTCCCCCCGATTTAAAACGTATTAGATAGTGATCCAACCAAGTGATTTCGGAGATGGATTCTATCGATAGATCAACATTTAGTGTAAGCATCCAGTCTAAGGATTCTTCCTTTGGAGTGGGGGAGTAACAATTTGGGTGAAATTCATTTCTTGGAGGGCCGTGTAGAATGCAGTGGCTTTGTGGTCAAGTTTATCATTAAAACCGAGGTTAATGTCACCTAGGATAAATGTAGTATTAGGTTTGAGGAGTGGGGGTGATGAGTAGAGGGATGTCTGATTCAGGGTGCTTGGCATTATTCAGAGATCTGTAGATAATGAGAAAGTTGGTTGTGGTTTTGGGGGTCAGTTGTAAGTGAGTAGAATGAGTTTGTGTCCATCCACTGGGTCTAGTGAGAAAGATCTGATGGAAAAACATGATTTCAATTGGTAGCGGCAAGCAAGATATAGAAAACTATTTAGCAGTGTCAAGCAAAGATGCACAGGATTTGAGTAACCTGCGGTATGCAGTCTATCATAATCTGAGTCAGGCCATGCAATGAACATGGATGGGGCATGATTTTAATCACCTGTGGTAAGGAGAAATATCACATCCTCAGTGTGGGAAGCAAGAGAGGCGTTTGATGAGAGGGTGTAGACTGGTTGTCGCAGCGATCTCGGCAGGATTGTGCTGAGTGACGTGTCGTCGTGATTCAGAAGGTTAAGTAAGGGCTCACACAGTATGTGGGGTAGGATGGCAAGTACAACAGTGCACCGTGGCTTACCGGCAGGGCTCGATGCTAATCGCTAGGCTGGTTGAAATGAGGAGTTGGTCACAGAACCCCTCTACAGGCTGCTCCTGGCTCCGACAGTCTCGGGACCGGGGCCTTAAGCCTGGGCCTTCGGTGGGGGACGTTGTTCGCCTGCCGGCTCCCTGGTAGGCTGGCTAAGAGAGGTCAGTCAGCCAATCACTGTAGCATCAAGGTCTGTTGCATAGGCACTCCAGTGCTATAATGCAGGGGGGCCATTTTGGAGAGGGCACACTCCTTCACGGAAGAATATGCTCAGTGTATCAGGCAAAATGGTTGCTAGGCCAAAAGGTACACAATCGCGCACCGCAGTTCTTGCATATTCAGCAAATGCAGCTTTCAGATATAACCAGCAGTGTGACTTAGAGAGTGACTTATTCTTCCGAGGGACCAGGGAGTATTTTGACTCCCAGATTTATAGATTTATATTTATAATCAAGCTTCACAGCTGCATGTTGTGCCTGAGCACATGAAGGTGTACCCGAGAACATATTGGTCCAACCTCGAAGAACTGGAAGCTCACCCCCATAAAGTGAGACACTTTCTATGGGCCCTGTATAACACTCCTAAACGTCTTCGCGAATATTCCACCATGGGAGTCCTTTGGATAATGTGGAAAAATAATGGGGCTAAGAGTTCTCTCTTCCTGGCCTCCGCCCCCATGTCGTCTGTGTGGGGCCCTCCATTTAATCTAGGAAGACAGGGGTTTTGGTGCTCTCGAAAGTGGTCAGATGAGTGTCTTGAAAGGGCTGGTCAACTCTTTAGGAGGCTTCCTTCAGTTTGAGGTAAAGAGTGAGATCTTAGGGAAAGACTAGATTTCTAATTTGGACTACCTCCACCTCAAAGGCATTTTTACGGACCATACGTGGTATGAAACCCTGTCTAGAGAATACCCCATTTGAAAAGATTCCTGAAACAGTAAGGGGATCCTCTCTAGACTTTATAAGTCCTCATCACCGCTGACAAGACAGTTATACAAACATAAGAGGTATTGGGTGGAACTAGTCAGGGGACTGGGGGGGGATTTCAGAAGACTGGGCAAAGATCTTTACGATAACCTTTCATGGAAATCTGTTTACACCCACCATGGAGAACAACTTCAAGATACTGCAGGGTTGACAGAGACCCCCTAAAGACATCAAAAATCTTCCAAGGTATGTCTGCAAGGGTGTGGGCCGGTAGGCTCACTCTCTCCATATGTGGTGGCACTGTCCGAAGATGCACATTTTCTAGGACAAACTCCTGAGCTGGATCACAGAAATAACGGGTGAACAGCTCACTCTAAACCCTCTCCAGATTCTACTGGGCATTCCTGCCATTGATAGGGAGGAGTATAGGCAGCCCAGGATGTGGGAGGTGATGTTTCGAGCAGGGAGATTGGTCATCGTCCAAAAAAGAAAATCAGCGCCTGATAGAGCCGAAGCCTTTGCATGGGTAGTATCGCCTAGTGGCAGTGGTCTTTAAGTAACAAGTGTACTTGAGGTGTGGAATGGGGATCGTAGGGATAATGCACTTAGGCACTCCCTCTTATGGCAGCAAAGGAGTTCGTCCACATACCCAATAATGTGCTTTCTATTACTCTAACACTCAGAATAAGAGAAAATGAACTATGGAAACATTTAAGCTGTTTTGGGGGGCGAGGGGGTGGATAGGCTTGGCTGAGAAAATTGAACTCACTAAGTTGTATTAATGTGATTGTTAAAGAGAATACCAATGCAAATTAAAGTGAATGGCACCAAATAGAAGGTAGACGTGGAATTGCAAAGAAAAATTACTTCGATATTTCACCATGGAAGAACTGGTTGTGAAAGAGGCAGATGGGAACAACTCTGCATACGCTCTGGTCCTGTCACAAGGTCCACGCCTTCTGGGAACAAGTCATGCAACATATTGACTTAGTGTAAAATCTCACATTCCCACAGACACCGATTGCATGCCTGGTGGGTTTGATTTCACCACGAATTAGCGTTTCTTATGATAAATAGAATGGGTTTACAGAGCGCGTATTGTGGCATATTTCGAAAAACTGGAAGAGTAATGCTAAATTTTGTTTGTTCCACTGGTACCAAGCTTTTCTAAAGTATTCCACAGAGCCCCAGGCCCCAGGTAGGATGGCGGCTGACAATCCGTACAGCAAAGAATGTCTGGCTTGGGTGAAGCCTACATTTTTGAGCAATGATAATATTTTTCTTCTCAAATCCCTATAGGCCGGACAGAATAATACAAAATGCAATAAGTCCTCCTTGGGCTATTAGCAACATGGACAGGCAATAGGCTGTTCATTATGCGACCAATTCTTGGTTCGTGCCCCAAGCCATAGAGAATTGAAACGGGCCCGCGTTAGCGCCCACCGATCAGCAAGTCTATGGCAATGAAGCAAGTATGGCTGGATGCCCTCGAAAGTAATTAAAATTATAGGCCTTCTGGTCGCAGGGCTCCCCAAAGCAGAAACTTCCCTATTTGACACAAGAATGGCATTATATTGTTGCTTAGATTTTTTTTACTGAACAGGGAGACAAGATGATTGGCGGACAAACTCAGAGTGTAACAGAGTAATACATTTCTGAATGTATAAGAGCCACGGAATTTTCAGTTTAGCTGAACTAGTCACCACAGTTTTTACAATCGTCTGCAATAACGTGGCTTTGGGATTTGACCATATCGCCAACCAGTGCAACAGGGGTGCCATCAACCAATCACCACTGTGCGGGCACCCCAATTCCAAATTCCATGTGCGTGGCATAATTGGGTGCAGATTGTGGGAGACCCAGCTATTTCTTCAGGAAGGTATTCTCTAAATGTTCAATGTTGGCAACTTTCTCCATACCCCATAATACAGCCCCATAATTTGTAGCGGTTTTAGTTTGGGCTCTGTACACCTCCATGATTAGGTTAATGGGCTGACTTAGACAAACATTTTGAAACCGAGACACACCCCCCCCAGAGCCTGCCTCATTCTCAAACATTGTTTATCCACATGGCCAAGCCCCGACAGTTTTCACTAAAACAAACTCCAAGGTATTCGAATTTACTGACCCTGGGTATGTGTATGGGCTTTCCACCACTCCAAATTGTGCACATTCTGAGTAGTTTACCCCCTGTGCTTCTACACGCCATAACTGCCGATTAATTAGAATTCACTGCCAGTTTGTGGTTTGACAAACTGAGTATATGCATCCACCGATAGTTGTAAGGCTATTGGGGTGCGGGCAATTATAATCATATCGTCTGGAGGGCCTGGGGAGGGGTTGGCAGCCTGGGAGGGGAGAACATCAGTTTGCAGAATCCAAACCATAGCAGTGATTTTTAGCCTCAGCAACATGTGCATATCTTTATGTGTGTCATTGCTAAACAATCAGACCCAACATTGTGCTGTAGTGAACTTAGAACCCACACTAAAGGGCTGGATACGTTGTAACACTTTTCTCCAAAACTCTGGACATAACCACAACATGAGGCACCACAACATGAGGCTCCACCCAACTTGTTCAATCATTCTGAAGTCACATAAATCCCATTTACGGATTTAAACCACAACAGTGTATATTTGGCATTATGGGAAAATGGTTCAAAAAGAGCAAAGACTCTGGATCACTGAACATTAGGCAACACAGCTAGAGTAAGGGGGTGGGGGGCCCCACTTCCCTCCAAATCCAAGGGAGACAACTCTCACTCTGCCAAACCATGACACTTTAAACGATGCAGATATTAGTGCTCTATTCACTCCAATATTTTGTTTCCAGTCAAATCTGTGAATAGCAAACTAGTGTCTTTGACGGGGGCACATGTGCAGGTATAAGTGAAAAGATCCAAGAGTCTTTATCGAATCGCTTGATCACAAAACACCAATCTAGTGAGGTCTGAATGTGGTCTCATTTCGTTCATTCACAATCTCGCCTCTGCTGGTGACATTCATGTAGTTTCACTGCCCTCTAGTGCTTACTGGAGTCCACATGCAACAATGTCAATATTAATTGATTTGATTTACAATATGTGCTGAGTGAAGCAAGGCGTTTTGGGGCACTGGAGATAAAAGGCAGTTGTGGAAGTGTAGCGTTAATTGGGGGTAAAGAGGGCTTGCCACCACGTTTTATAGCTTAGCATTTATATCGTGGCTGATGCATTGTTTTATGTTTAAATACTAGTGTCGAGATTTGCAGGTCGAATGTTTAGGAAAATTAGGTATAAGTATTGGAGGTCGAAATGTGGGTAAATCATTTTAAGTGGCATCTAGGACAAGTAACATAGTAGGTGATTAAAAGACAGATCCAGAACAACCTTAAATAAGTCACTGAAATTCCTATGGTCTACCATTGTAAAGGGCTCAAGGATATCTGCACTTGTATGCACATAATATCTAAACCCAAAACACTTGTATCCCCAGCCATCACGGACTAGTCTGACCTTTCATATCCTCAATATGTCAGACAAAACGAGTAGATTTCTCTTCTCACTGTAGCTCACGTATCCCCCTCCAAAGGTTCCCCTACATCATGTAAACAGGCACTCAAATCTGCAAAATATCTTCAGCTGTAAACATGCCAGACCACCATAGGTTTCGGCTCCGCACATGATCTTTTATAGATCTTTTATAGTATTTGAAAGATTAAGGGGTTTGGCTGAGATGCCTCATGTCTAACCTTCCCTACTTTGCAAGACCTACCTATCCCATTTCTTCATCTACTTATTTTGAACACTGACATTTAGTATTTAGTGGAATATCGGGAACTAAGCCTTCGTCGTGAAAAACATTTAAAAAAGCAGACATTTCTAAAGTGCAAATGCTCAACTACAAATGAATAATTTGTATAGCAGGACTGTGCTGGAAATTAAAAACCCTTCTGTAAGCCATTGCGGATATAGAGCACTCTCCTAGCTTTGCCTTACATAGCACCACAGATCAGTGCCCCAAATTCCATGCTTTCATACTATAAGTGGAAGTTAATAATAGCATCTTACATAACCGATGTCAGTGAGCTTACAATGATCACATATCTAATTATGGTCTAATTGGGGCTATTGATGCATTCAACCACTATCCGAATGTTGGGCTGCTACTGTTGCTAGCAATTTCCAGGGTATTTGAAAATAGTACTTTATCTACTTTTGAGAAAGTAATCAGCGGCGGCTCATTTGTATGGTCGGGGTGCTGACCCATTGCTTCAGTGACAGGCAGCACTGTCCATTATTTTCATAGGGTCTGTGCTGCCTGCCTTTGAGCAGGGGAAAGTCCTCTGCTACGTTTTTAATTTTGTAAAAGGCCAACGGCTCATAGGTCCGGTCCAACTACCTCATTACTAGTGTAGGCTGTACTGACTGACAGGCGGCAATACCGTTCATTTTCGGTCAGCAAGTTATGCATGGGACAGGCCTTCTGTTCGGGTCTCAGACTTGGTATCGGCATACTGAAGGTGCGAGCAGAAGGCAAGTGAAATGTAGGTCTATATTTTTTTATTGAATTGGTTTAAATTATACCTTCACAAAGGACAAATGCACACAAGAAGTCTATATTGTGTAATGTGTTTGCAGGTATGGATGTGGGGCTGTTGGTGTGTGCATGTTTATGTATGCGTGTATACAAGCAGTATGAGTGCTGTGTGCAAATGTGAGGGTGAACGTATGTTGTGTGAATGTACAAAAGCGCAGGTGAATAGGAGTGTTGTATGAAGGCATGGGTTAAGGTGCGTTGTGTGCATACGCTGTGTGTAGAAAAAGAAAAGGGAACAGGCCTTTAACTTTACGGGTGTGGGCAGCAGGGCATACTAGGCATCAATGGTAAAGCATACATGATCATTTTGATGTAGTTTGACTGGTCTACGTTGGTGGAGACAGTAATTGTGTTTTCTTATTGTGGGATGGCATTATTTTACTGGGAAAGCTAGCATGACGAAAAGTTAAGTTGCTAGAGTAGCCTGCATTGGTGCAGCCAGTTTGGATATACTTTCTTGGGGTGGCATGGCATGTTTTTACTGGGCATCAAGGGTAAAGCAGTGTTTACTGGTCTAAACTGACCTAGATTACTGCATTCAGTCGGGCATGTTTTTTTTTTACTGTGGCTTGGACTTTTTTCTACAGGTAAAACCAACTAGTGTAAATTATTATACAGGCAAAGCCAACTGTGTAATTTCTTATATCGTAAAAATGGAATAATGTTGTATCCTGTACGGACAAGTAAGGGCATAGCCAGCATGAAACAGTTTTTATAGTGGCATATATTGAGGGGAAATGCGTCAGACAATGCTCGCGTGCACGGTTGGTGGCTTACAGTTATTGATTTTCTCATGTGCTAAACAGGGATCCCAGTTGTCCCTGCTACTATACGCCATTTACTTATAGCCTTATTAGTTAAACTCTGGACCACATCAGTGGGATCAGTATGGGTGGGGAGGACCACAAAAACCTTGCATTTGCTGATGAAATGCTGCTGGCAGTGGCAGGCCCGGAACAATCACTGCCTGCACTTATAGGGGAATGATGTGTTCGGGCAGGCTGCAGGATTAAAAATTAACAAGCATAAATCCGAAATCTTAAACTTGTCAGTCCTCCCCGATCAATAGGAGTGGAGAAGGACCCACACCCAACTTTAAATAGCACCGACAGGGATTTCCTATTTAGGGGTTACCCTCACTAAGTCATGGGAACAACTATACAGGGCTAAATATCCTTAGTTGTTACAGAAAACTAAAGTGGAGAAGCAGAGTGGGGTTCTTTAATGGTTTCATGGCTGGGTAATTCTTCTGCGGATATTGTATTATTTCCAGGCTCTCCCAATCCAAGTGCTAAATTCTTTTTTTAGTTTCCTCAACAAAATGATAGACAGATATGGCAGAATAAACCTCCCTGTGTTGCGACAAGTACCCCAACGGTACCAGAGGGGACTAGGGCTTCCACGCTTTCCTAAGTACCATGAAGCAGCACAAGTTCGGGTGGTGAGGGAATGGTTTACTGGCAACACCCACAAAGTATGGTCGCAACAGGGCAGTAGCGGGGACGCCCTTATCGGGAGTGCTGTGACTGGGGAAAACAGACAACCAATGTGCACATCAGCAAGATAGTTGGGCTGGTAGTGGACATCTGGGTTTCGTTAGTGGTACGAGGAACCCTATCCACCTCCCCATTCCCATTTACACTGCTGTTTTACAATAAACAATTCTCCCCAGGAATGAAAAGGGCTCGTACAGGGCATGGTGGGCAGCGGGGTGTACACAATTGCACTATATGTTCAAGGGCAGGATATTATGTAATTCGAGGTCTGTAAAAATCACCGAGGGGGGGGGGGAGGCTGTGGCAGTTACGAAATAGGCTGTCAGACCCACATATTAGGGCAGCCACCACTCAGCACTTAACCCCATTCAAGAAATTCCTCACAACCTAATCAGGATCTAAGCAACTGGTCTCCTCCGTCTACAAATTTCTAAGCAAAAGCATTTCTCCCCCTTAATCTAACCCCAGCCCCAAATCTAACCCCGTCCATCGAAATTAACCATCGAAAAGTATTCAGTGAATATGCTTTTTGATGGAAAGGCAATTCAATTAATACTTTGATGGAAAGGTGTTAGATGGAAAGACCAGATACCGATGCGGAGCGACCGGGGACTGGCTCCATATTTGGTGGGAATGTCCCGGTATCCAACCATTCTGGCACAAGGTCAACTCCCAGCTGAAACAGAAAGTCTCAGGGGGTGGCAAAATAGAGAAAGTATGGCTGTGTGGTTTGTGGGACCAGGATAAAATGATTTATTCCCAAGGCAGTAGTTACAGGGATACATGATTTTACTTATAGCAGCGTGGCTGGTGATAGCACAAAAGTGGAAACCGAAGCAAGTACAGATGGCATTTGACTGGCTACAGAAAGTGTGGAACTTTGCGGCATTGGAGTGGGTAACATACAGTGAAAGGAAACAGGATGGAATTCAGCGGGACCGGGGTCTTGTGTTATCGAACCTCCAAAGTGACTAACAACAATGGTTGAGAATTCTGGATATAATGTAATTGTAGATGCTGTGCTCGCTAGAACAAAGGTTCAACTGCATTTGTCTTTCTGGCGGGGGAAAAAGTGGGGTGTTAATGTTCATATATGTTTTGGAAAATTCAATAAAAATATAATTTTAAGTGACAATTCTGTATGATTACAGTGATCAATCAAATCTGAAAATCTTCATTGATTATTGCTGGATAGTAATAATGGAAGCCAATTCAGGATGGTTAAAAACATTACAATACTTCTATTTTATTAAAAGAATTAGAGAAAATACAAAGTTGCTTTATAATATTCACAAATAAAATGAATCCCTAGCACAAAAACAGAAAAATATAAAAGACATGTGAAAAACATAGTTCAAACATGATTATTCAGATAAGAAAAAAGTAATGAATGAGGACAATCGCCTTCACTTACTGGAAGGATGTATTATTTTATGTAGCCCTTTCACCAAAGTATGGGATTCAACCCGTGACCCGAAACATGAGACAGAGATAGATACGTGAACAAGTACCATTGGGTAAGCGCCAAAACCCTAATACCATACGAACCATGCATTAGATGAATAATTAAAATGGAAAGAATCCAGAAATGAATCTGAGAGGCGAGTTCATAATGATAAAGCTTTTGAACTAATGTGTTTCTCAACACTTTTTCCTTTTTTTATGTTCTTTCTACCATCCCCAAACACTCCTACCCTTTACCCCTCCCTCAGTGGCCGAATTTTCATAATGGTGTCCTTTTGGTGTTTTCTACTACTGTGTACTTGAAATGCGTCTTTTAACTTCACACACACAATGAAATGTGAATGGTTTATATGCATGCTTTTTTTGAATATGGAATAACAAGCCCTGATTTGAAAAAGACGGGGATACCGTCGAAACACGTGTTATCACAAAGGGCACACTGGTTTTTTTTCAAGAAACAAAAAATAAAAAAACTATTCAAAGTTACATTCACAAACTGGGAAAAAGGTTATGCGGAGTTCGGCAGCAGAGTTGAAGCTGCAGTCAGTGGCAGTCTACCCTGAGTCTCTCTACAGTAGCAGTCACCAGCATTTTCAGTGTGTGAGTGGGAGGTGCATAAAACCCCGCCACAACCGCGGAGCGGCCGCGGAGTTCGGCAGCAGAGTTGAAGCTGCAGTCAGTGGCAGTCCGTGGGCAGGACGAGCAGCCCAGCAGAATGGTCCCCAAACCACCGGTGGGCCGGGAAGAAGAACGAAGACAGACGAGGAGTGTAAGTGTTTCACTAAGCAAATTAGAGCCAGCTAGAAGTGCCTTATCCCGTGGCTGTCCGCCACACACTCTATTTCACACCAAAGATTCTAGACTCAATCGTCATTCTAACCCGTCTGGTGAAACCTTGGCGGCAGACAATTCATTCATACAACTCAGGTCCCCTACCCCAGCTAAAAAGCTCACTTTTGTGCAAACAACCTCACCTGGACCTGATGCCGGCAGCACCGGCGCAGAAATGGCATCGGTGGAAGTTCTTGCCCTTGCCCTTGCGGGGTCTCCGGCTTCTCCAGGCGGCAGAGCGGAGTGTCTGCAGCCACCTATGCCTGCGGAGGCACTCATGCCGCGCTCGCCCCCAGTGCAGTCGGCCGAGAGGCGGGTTGCGAGGGACTCGCAGGCCGGGTTGGGTCGCGCTGCAGAGGAAATGGACGATTGCCTTCGGAGTGGCGCGGGGGCCCCACTCGTTGAGCCCCGGCCGGGTCCCGAGGAGACGAGAGCTTCGACGGTGGAGCTGGTTTCCCCCGTGGCCGGCGCACCGCCGACGAGCTCGTTGGTGGAGCTGCGGGTGCGGGACACGGAGGAGGAGCCAGACTCTTCATCGGAGCGGCGGCGGATCGCTGTGCTTTTCCACGCCGCGGAAAACAACGCCCCGTTCCTAGGGGAAGGAGGAGTCAAGACCCACTCAAATGAAGTGGAAAAAGAAAGAGAAAGAGAGAGAAAAAAAAAACAAAAAGGAAATTAATGGGTCAGCGCCGGAAGGGCGAAAGCCTTGCTCTTTGAACTTGGAGCCAAACATCCAAATAGATGACTCCATTGTCGAAATGAACACCACAGAGGACTCTACCTCCTCCATTGCGACCCCTCCGCCAAAGAAAAAAAATCAACAAAGGAAAGCAAGGGCCAAAAGTGCCTATTTCTGCAGCGCAAAGAAAATCAAAAAGCTTGCAGCAAAATGCACAAAAACAAAAATTCTGCAATACAAAAAAGAAATTGCCTGCTCTAAAGACTATGTCGAAAGCAGTGCTATGCAACTCCTTGAAAGAATACTTTACCAGCCAAGGAAAAAGGAAATACGATGTCCTAAAAGAACTTACAGATGCAGAGATATTAGAAGTGTCTTGTGAGCATCTAACAGAACCATCTCAGAATGAGGAGGATTCGACTGGATTCAACAATTACAATAAAGTCCTTGGACCGTTTAATTTTTCAAGTGAGGTTGAGGTCCCCTTGATGGCCGTGTGCTCGATTACCTTACCGGCCCCGGCAAGTCCAGTACCTAAAGAAAACCGCAAGGCTGACACCAGCGACAAAACCGGTGGTCCGGTATGCCCAACTGTTCTACCACAGAGTCCGTTACCACCGTCCACTTCAACAATATTGCTGAATTCGCGATCCCTTTTGCCAAACACGGCTCAATCGGAAAGCGAGATGGATCCAGAAAACCCAATAGATCTTCAAAACGGATCCCCACTTCAAGGAATTGCATTGAGAAACCAGACCAGTTCCCCAAGAACCTGTTCCCCAAATCAAGGACATGAAGCCCTAACAGCTAAGGCTTCGAGTTGGAGAGAGGGGAAAAAGAGGCAGAAGAATATCCCTCTGCTTCCACTATCTCCTCCTCTAGCAACATCAAGGAGGAAAAGTAAATCAGGAGACCAGCCTCAACAAGAAAATCAGAAAGACTTGCCTTCTAAGCGGCTGGACTTAGCAACGCTGATGTCAGCAATCACTATTGCCCTTGCCCCGTTTGGCAAACTTTACGAGGCAGTAAGTGACTCATTAAAAGACCACACTACTCTTTTAGCAATGATCCATACAAAATTGATTTACCTGGAAGGGTATATCGCAGCAAAGGACAAATTGGACTCAGAACTCTAACAAAATCCTGCTGACATCCTCTAAAACGATCACGACGCCACAACAACCAAGACAGAGACCGATTGAAATTAAAGACTCTACAGACCAAGGATCTCAAACCGGACCTGTACTTCAGATGACGCACCTTCCTGAGGCCAAACCTCCTGCGTCCCAGTCCAAACACAAAAAGAACACGTCTTTCTTTCTGATGGCGGATACAACTAAGCCAACTTTGTCGACAAAAGAGGGGAGGGGTCTTTCCTCTATTCAACCACTGCCCAAAGAAGGTCCTGCTAAAACGCACATCCCTAAAAAACCTATGAATAGCCCGAATAGCCCGACTCGCCTGACAAAAAGGAGGGATTCAGCAAAGGTCCTGGTATACAGAGATAAAAATATAGACTCCCGAGAACTAGAGTCCACTACCCCGAAATCACTTTTAACGGAACCTGTGACGCGGCCTAAAAATAACCACCTTAAGGCCAAAGAACATCCATTTCGAAATACGGTTTCTGAAAACCCAGAAACTCTACCCAATCAAAGAAAGTCCCCAATTACAACGGAAGATTTTATGAGAGAAGACCTTATCATGAACCTCTCCACCCATTCATCACTGATAAGGGATGAGGGACCACAAAACTGGTCACAGGAAAAACAGGTTCTGTCACCTGAAAAGAACAACCCTCCCTCTCCCCTACCGCCAAAACGAAGAAGACGGAGTGATACTTGTTTTGAAGACTTTGATGAGAATTCGAGAAGACACCCAAGAGGGCCGAAGGCAGGCGGTCAAGTTTCATCTCCAATAAAACAGCGTCGGAAAGAACTAGATTTCAAGGACGACAACTATCGCAACTCATACAGGAGAAGATCTTCAACTAGTCCTAGAAGACACCGCACTTCAAAAAAACAAAACAGCCCAACTAGACAAAAAGTCTTTTCAAGAGTCCATAGACCTGAAAAAATACTTCCTCCATCGACAATCTTCAAAATTGAACAAATCCCGCAAAACTCAGAAAAAATGATACTGAACAGAGGCACAATCTTAAAAATTCTGAAGCATTCGAAATTCTTAAAACATCTAACAACGGCAGATTTAACCCTAGTGGAACCCTACCATAACGGAAACAAAGCTAAGGCTTTTTTTCATGTTAAACACCAAGCGGCAAGGAGATGCAACAGTGACGATTCAAGCGATCTCCGCAATTGCGGGTACATCATAACGGAATAGTTAAGCACAGCAGACAAAGAAACCAAGCTTGGGCAGCATCGACGACACATCCAAGGCGAATCAGAAAGAGAACGAAATAGAAGTTCCGACGACTACAGCAAACCTTCAGGTCAAGAGCCACTCTTCAGATTAAATAATAATAAAAAGGGGGGAGGCACAAATGAGAAAACAAACCAAACATCTGCGACAGTAGCACGTGAAAAAAGAGTAGAAGACTACACAAGCACAATGCCAAAAGATTCATCGGCGATATCAAGATCTGAGAAACACATGACAACTGAAAAACCAAGGTCAAGGCCCCTCCAAGCAGAAAACTCCAAATTATCATTTGCCCCTATAAAACAACTGCTTGCGTGGCTACCTCAGGCATCAAAGCCATCAACGAAAAAATAGCAATTATCACCAGTGGGTCCGAGAAATAACGACTCCATCTCTCACCGACTCTCGAGAGACTCACAAGCCTCAACGCCCGATGAACGCTCTGATATTACGCTGATGTCCTGGAACACAAGAGGATTTAGCCACCTTACAAAACCTGGGGAGGTAAACCTGGCGGACTATGACATTATCACCCTGCAAGAAACATGGCTTACAGAAAAACCGGGAATCGACGGATTCTCAGTCATGGTAGCACCAGCGAGAAAGGGTCGTGTGGGACGCCCTTCTTCCGGTCTGCTGATAGCAGTACGGAACGGAGTAGGTCTCACAATTAAGAAGCGTCTGGGTGCCACTCAAAATCATCTAGCCGTGCTTGTTGAATGGTCAAAATCCTCGGAAATACCAACTGATGTAAATAAAAACAGGAAAAAAAAAGAGACACACTGGCTCGCTATTATCACGACGTATTGGAATCCACAGGCCATTACAGACGAGAAATTTCTGAACATCATTGAAGCGGAGATAGATGGAATCTTAACAACTCAAGAAGACCCGCTGATCATAATAACGGGAGACCTGAACGCAAGATGCCCAAGAAAGGGCCAAGGCATCACCTCCACAAAAGAAAAAATCAGGACAGACTCTCGAGGCGATAAATGGCAGCAATTGATGAACACCAGAAACCTGCATAACATCGAGGAAGCACTCCTCCCAATGAACCCGATTCCATCATGGGAAAGAGGCACACAAAAGGGGACAATAGACTACATTTTCTCTTCAGAGGGCCTGTTAGCCCGGTTGACCTCGTTTGAAACTTTACGCTCTGGGGCAAGCGACCACAACATCTTAAAAACCAGCTGGCCATCCAAGCGAGACGCTAGCCTCTTTCTATCAGAAGCCTCGGAACCTACCCTGCAAGGAAATCGACTCAAACTCACGAGCGAAAGGATCATAGAATTGACGGGGGCGTATGAAAGGCAGCAATACAGAGAAGCGAATCCTCTAAACCACCTAGCGGACTACCAACCCCTTCTAATTCCTTATTACTCTAAAACTCAACCAAAAAGAACTGCAATTAACCCCTTGCATGAGTACAACCGAGAACTGGTTCTTAAAAGACGAGAGCTCCGAAAACTGAAAAGACAGGCGACAACCTTAAGAACGCCCGACGCTGTGAAACTTTATAGCCAAGAACAAAAAACCTACAAAGCCTGGCTACGATTCCATCGATTCGCCCTCTACCAAAAAGACGCCGAAGAAATGCTCAAGAAATTAGCAGATAAAAATTCGGGAGCGTTTTGGCAACTGATAAATAAAAACGACGGTTCCAAAATGTCATCCACAACCTCTAACTGTGTTGGAGAGGCGGCATGGATATCCCACTTCTCGTCCATTTTTCAACCCCCTGAGATGAACGTGATGAACAGATTATCACCAGCTACAAACAGCGTCTGGGAGGGTTTTTCTGACATTAACGACATCAGGCTAGCCATAAAAGGGTTAAAACCATCTAGAGCCCCGGGCCCCGACGGAATTACTAACATCGACCTAAAAAACCATCCCGATGAATGGGCCTCGTTTATCAGCAAAGTGTTTAAGAACTGCACTCTGTCTAGATCAATTCTGGAGTCCTGGTCTACTTCAGTGGTGGCCCCGATATACAAGAAAGGGGATAGGTCGGCCCCGGTCAACTATCGCCCAATTGCACTGTTGGATACTATTGGAAAGATCTACGGGTCGCTTTTACAAAAAAGCTTTCAATCATGGTCCAAATCGGCAGAATGTCATGACCCCTTCCAAGCGGGTTTTACCAAAAACTGCGGAACCCAAGTCAACATATTGACTCTCAGTATTTTGAAGAGCAAAGTCATCGAAGGGTCCGGAAAGATCTTTTTAGCCTTCATAGACCTTACCCAAGCTTTCGACCAAGTTGATCGCGAGCTGTTATGGACCAAACTTTCTGCCTGGAATTGTCCGCAATCATTATTGGCACCGATCAAAGCACTCCATACAGCAACTTCTATGAGAGTAAAATTGAACCGTCAAGGCTTACTGTCTGAAGCTATATCGACCTCCAGAGGGGTGAAGCAAGGCTGTCCCCCTGCCCCGGCCCTATTTATCTCCTTTCTGGGCGACTTCAAAGAAAGCGCAAGCCAAACAAGATCTTTTCCACCTAAAACTGGGCAAACACCTTTAGCCAGACTTCTCTACGCCGATGACATCATTCTTCTCGATCAAACAGAAATTGGCCTACAAAGGCAACTCAATAACTTGTCTTCGTATATTTTCACCAACAACTTGGAAATCAATAAGGAGAAGACAAAAATTTTGGTAATAGAAAAATGCCAGGGGAAGAAACAAAGAAAAAAACCAAGCTGGTTCATTGACAAAGTACCTTTGGAGACCATCAAAACCTATAAGTACCTTGGCGTAACAATTGATAGCTCCAAATCTGAACTCGCCATGCAGCATCATCTGTGGGATAAAACCCGAAAACTAACAACTCAGGCAAGGATCATTGATAGGAAGTTTGGACGCTTCTCGTTGATGCCGGTGCTCAAATTCTACAAAGGTAAGGTAATCCCTTGCCTGGTCTACGGAGCCGACGCCCTTCCCAACCTCCCGATGGATTTATGGGGAAAAATGGAGGGGTATTTTTGGCGGAAGGTCCTTAATCTTCCAAACTCGACACCGATTGCAGGTATCAGAAGGGAGTTAGGTCTTCGATCGCTGAAAGCAGCTAAAGAGGCGGGTGAAATGTCACTATTCAGGAAAATACTTATGCCCGAATCACCTCCGCTATATAATCTGCTAAATACAGAAATGAGCAATAACACCTGTAAGATGTGGACGACATGGATGTCCAAACAAAGAGCTATTCTTGAGAAGATTGCATGCACAGAAGAAACATTGATTGGTAACCCAGTCAAAGTAAAAAAAAAAATGGACCAAGAGGACTGGATTGAAACCCACACTATGGCCGAAAAGATCAAACTTCTAAAACATCTCCCGTCTCTACCTAAAAAACTGGATGCGATCCCTGAAATAATCAAAAGATTTCCAGACAGAGCTCTCCGCTCAACCTTTTTAAGGGCAAGATTAAACCTCTTGCCGACAAACGAAATTCGGTCCATAAGAGGCCTTTCGGACTCAAACCTCTGTCGACTGTGCAATTCACAATCAGAAAAGGAGACTGTGAAACATCTTCTTAGGAGTTGCCCCAAGACTTTCAAATGGAGAAGAGCGTTTGTAGGTCCTCTGTTGAAACCCTTTGCACAGTACGACGAAGACGTGTGGTGGTCCCGTTTAATGAGTGGTTCACGGACCACGTGGTCTATTGCAACAGCCAAAATTCTCAACGCAGCGTTGGAAGAATGCGCTAAGAAAGATGTGGCCAACGATAGTGAAAAGCATTAATTGAACTGAAATTAACTGCTTACTGGAAACTCTCACAAACGGACTGTTTAATAAGAACTAAACAAACGGGGGAAAAAAAAAAAAAAAAAAAGGGAAAAAAGTGAAAATGAAATTAAACGTAGTAACAATATTGCAAAATCATAAAAATGATAAAAGCAATAAAAAAAAAAAAAGGTTGTCTTTTCTCAGAATAAACGTGTGTGCATGGGTTACATGTCAAAGTAACTGCAAAGTTCGTCTTTCACCAAAGTACTTTACATAGAACCACCTTTAAATACAATATAACCTAAGCGAAATTTGGTACATGACTATTCTGCATCTGTTACACACGAATTACAAGGCTGAACACAGCAATTACATGACTAAACAGCTTGCAGAAACCTAACAGTTAAGGCTTGATGGTCTTGCAATGGGATTGGTTCTCCCATCTCTCCCACATTCCAAGTGTACTAATGGGGAGGCATCAACATTTGCACTCAACACAAGGCATAAAATAAGCAGCGTTGCATAGCAACTTGCTATGCAATTGTGTAGGTTTGCCAATTAAACTGACACTCGTGTAGCAAAGCTAGATATTTAAATTGTCCTTTTTAGTGAAAGCATATCTTGGCCTGCATTCCTAGGACTCTCCATACTCTTCTCGGGTTACTGCACGTTCAAAGGTGCTAATAGAGAGAGCGAGCACCGGTATTAATCTTCACTATTCAAAGTCCCAGAAACCTGTGTGGCAGTGTTAGCCAAGAAGGATTCTCTCTTTCAAATATTTGCAAATCAGAAGTAATTAGGATGCCACTTTTATTAAGCCAACTATGTCCTGGTTGGCAAAGGCCAGTAGGTTGTACAATATTTTTTTCTAAAGGCAGCTCTGCCATTCCATTCCTAAACATATTAAGTTGCCAAATGCATATTTACAGTACTGCTACTATAAAACCCTGCATTACTTCCACATTTCAATAAAGTTTAGATTAGTGCATCTAAATCTCATACCGACAACTATATTTCATTTTGTTGGGGAAGGTGCATCATATTGACGAGAGAAAACTTTTGAATGTGTACATGATCAGATGGGCAAATGCTTTTGATGGCAAACCGTTTTGGGACCTGCGGGTTGCATGCATTTGTGTAACGGTGCTCAACCCATGAGCTGATCCAACTCCTCGTCATCCTGTCTTTTTACCCTGTTCCTTTATTCTAGCTTCCCTGAAAGTGAGATGGTCACAAACTACAATATTTTACCTACCTGGTCCAGTGCTATGCGCATTATGCCTACTATGCCATCCACTGCTCTTAGTCTCTTTTTTCTTAATGAATACACAAAGCTAACTAGATGTTTACACAAAGTAGTGCTCAGTGGTTCCATCCAGTCTCTACATCGAGATCTGCTGCCATACCATACACTGTACTTAGCCTGCAGAGCTTGCTTCGCTCCATTATTATTGCATTATATATTAGCACCTGCAGAAGAGAGCTTACCAATCTGGAGTCTGGAAACAAGCAGAATCTGCAAGTAGTTGCCCTCCTTTCATACCTGCCAGCTGCGCCACTGCCCAAGCTTGACCCGGTCCTTGGAAACAGTGCCCACTGTAGTGCCACATCACTCCGACCCATGCCCACTCACTGCACACCTCCTGGACCACCTGCAAGTCCTGGAAATAGTTATTTCCAATCAGCGTCATATGTTTAGTTTCCTTTTAAGGAAAGCAAGAATTGCGCAAAGATTGGTTTCCTTAAAAAGAAAAAGTATCAGCACCTGATAGCGGCTCAGAGTGTTAATAGCGATACATACGGTTATGTTCGGAGAATTTCTTACACGGACGTTCACCCGAAGGCATCTTGGCGCCAGGAAGATGCCAACAGGACCATACACCACCATGGTTTAGCAAAAAAATAGTTTTGAGTAGATGACTGAAGGTCAAATGATTTCAGTCATTCTAAATTTAAGCGGATGACCACTCCAAAGCTTACCGGCTGCTACAGAAAAAGCACAGCCACCAACTCTCAGGAGGTGAAACCTGGGAACTACAACCAGGCAGTCGCCACCAGAACCGAGAGTTTAGGAAGGAACTTAAGGCTGGAATTTTTCCAGAAGAAATTCAGGCCCGACCTGATAATAAGCCCGATGAACCAAGTAAAGGGATTTTAAAAAGGTATACGCTGTTGCACAGGAAGCCAATGGAGACAACGCAAAACTGGGCTGATGTGAGAACCATAAGGGGTTGCAGTGACAACCCGAGCAGCCAGATTCTGTAATTGCAGCTGATGGATAAGCTGATGGATAAGACCAACCGGCTATGCCAAACACAAAGCATTACAATAATCAGGCCTACTAGAGAAAAGAAGAGCACCCACCACTAAGGGGTGAAGAGAAAAACGAAAAGGTAGAACCTTGCATAGAACCCGCAACAAAAAGTATCCAGACCGACATACCACGCTCACCTGGAAGGCCATAGACAACGAGACATATAGGTAGAGCCCCAAATTCTTCACCACTGTCACCGGAAAGGAAAACACACCAAGTGAAGAAGGCCAGAAAGAAGACGACCTGGAAGCCAATTAAGAGGAGGCCCCAATAACCAGGACCTCAGTCTTATCCCTGTTAAGCTTGAGCCAACTGGTGGCCATCCAATTACCCACGGCTGATAGGAAGTCGCGCAGGCGAGTAAACACCTCGTCCTAGTCAAGAACTGAAACAGACCATGATTTGCATGTTGTCCCCATAGGTGTAACATCTAAAGCCAGGGGAGCGTATAAGGGCCACCAGGGAACAAACATTGATGTTAAACATCAGGAACAAGGTGGAGCCCTGGGGGACCCCACAGCAAAGAGTGAGAAAAAGGAGGCAGAGATACAGCCTGGCTGCGGCCGGTCAGGAACGAAGAGCACAAGGCCAGTACGGGACCAGCGATCCCGATGGAAGCCAGGCGAGAGAGGAGGGAAGAGTGGAGGGGTCGACAGTATCAAAAGCTGTCAATAAGTCTTGCAAAATCAAAGCCCGCCCCCAGTCATCAATACACCTGGTCAAGTCATCCATCACTGAAACCCAGACTGAAGAGGGTCCAGTACTAAAGAAGACTCCAAGTAGTAAGATGAAGGGGAAAATTAAAGCCTCAAGATGTTTCATAAAGAAGGGTAGTATAGAAATAGGATGGAAATTAGAAATAACAGCTGCTTCCATGGGTGCGCATGGCTGGAATGCTGTGCTTGGATCTACCTGGCTTGGGCTGGAGGGCTGGTAGCAACCCTGCCCTCCCCAAAATGTGGTATTGAACGCTATATTGAACAGTTGAGATCAATAACAGGCATGGGCCATCTTGTACACCTGAATTTGACAATTACCCTGCCTGCCGCAACACCATACTATGTACTTCGTCTCAGGCTATGACTTTCCTTCAACATTATGAACTTTTGCTTTATGAAACTTCTGAACTTCTCTTTACGCACCAAATGATGGGTCAAGCCTAAAAAATATGGATACTTCCCTGTGCAACACCGGCAACTGTTTTCAGAGCCATTTTGTCATATCTATGTATTTGTGTCCATTGATCAGGGTTCAAAATTGAGGGGAGCTAGGAGCTATTTAGCTTCCGCTTGTGGCCAAGAAGAGCATGGCTAGGTTGACAACAACTGCTACAAGGAGATACATTTGGCTCCCCAGGGCAACTGATACCAAACAAGCACACCTATGTGGATTGTGTGTGAGAAAATATAGAAACAAGCATTATGACACATCTATACAATTTTTAAAAGCAGAAGGGGTCATAAATAGTCAGTGATATGTTTGCATCTTCTGTGCAAGTTTAGATTTGTGGACCACCATCTACCATCTCCTGGTTCCCCAGTGGTCGCTCCTGGTCACTGGTTAATGCTGGATTACCCAGGAGATGCTTTTAGCTCTTGCTCGTCAAATCTAAATTCGATCACTCTTCACGCAGCTAACCTGTACATTTTACAGACACTCATCTTGCAAATGTATTACTTCAGCGGTACACATAAATACTGAATTGTTCCTCATTTTATGTCTTGCATAAAAATAACTTCTGGCAACATTAAAAAAATATCAGTAAAAAATTGATGTTTTTCAGTATTGTGAGAGGATGTCAGGAGTGGGTTGGTGGGACACCACTAAGTGGGAAAATTCCTTTTCTGTAGGTTTTGCAACCAGTTAACGCTTCCCTGTTTTACTCCTTCATAAACAAGTAGGGCCAGTGCAGTAAAATGAATCTTTTCTTTTCTGCTAGGACAGATCATTCAATTTTTTGCAGACTTTGATGCCCCTTTTCTCTCAAGGTAGTAGATACCATTTGTGTAGAGATTACAGCTTCAAATGGTTTAATGGTATTCTTTGAATAACTCAATGGCTAGAAGTTACGACCTTCATCACACTCTAAGAGCCCCTATCGACCCTCCTCTGAAAGGGACACTTGTCTTGGAGACCAGGAAAGGTTAGACAACTGGGGTTCAGCTCTGGCAAGAAGAAGGTGTACTTCTCATTTATACACTATTAAAAATATTTACCTTCAACATTCCCAATTTGCATTCCACTGTCATTTCCTGGTAACCTTTCTTCTCCATTTCCCATGCCCAGGTAGCGTTGAAATCCTGACAAAGCTGGAAAGAAAAACAATTTTAAAAACGGGGTACTTGACATTGAAAACAACCTTCTTCAGAACAAACAATTGCGATAGTGAGCATTTATAGCAACCTAGCAGAGTTGTGTTATGTAAGAGCTGTGGTGGATGAACACCCTTTGGAAGACCATAGTCTGTTGACCTGTAATGAAATGAGAGGTCAAATGCATGTGGGCATTCATAGCCAAATCAAAGGTAGATAGAGCAGCTGGATGTCTAACAGCAGCCCATATTGCAATGGCGAGAGGATCCGTGTCAAATGCTATGTCAACAGATGAACCACATTTTATTCTATTGGTCGGAGCACGTAGCGGTCGAGTGCGATGTAGGTCTAGAGCAAGGTTTAGCCACATAATGCACATTTCCAAGGCAATGGGTGTGTGGCAGTATGACCAGCTGGACCGAATGTTTCATGTGGCTGCGCTGTACTGTTGGACGTGGCGCACGCAGGTAGCGTGAAGTAGTATACTCTGGGAAGCCAAATGCCAGTGTGGCTAAAAAAGAACAGCAGTGAGATGTTATGTTGATTTATACCGTGCACCGCTACCACCCAGGGGCAGTCTCTAGGTGCTCGTATAAATCTGGCATGCCTATATTGGTAAATACTCTGGGGCAAAATGCAACCCCGGCAAAATATAAGTGGTGAAAATACAGAGTTCCAAACCTATATAGGTAAATACTCTGGTAGGCAAAGTGCAAGTGTGGCAAGGTATAACGGTGGTGAGAATCAAATTAGGAAACCTATTATGGGAATGCTCTAGTAGAAAAAAAGCAAGTGTATGCTACGTCTACCTGTACAAGATATGGGTTCATGCATACCTGTCTACTTGTACATCACCGGATATTTAAACAAATGTACTCTCCACGCAACATCGAGCAAGTAATTTAAAATATTTTTTTTCGAAGTGAAGACAAGCCTAGGTGGGCAAAAATAGCAGGAACTTCAGGTGCCAGAGCGGTCCAAACCCAACTAACATTAGGAGCATGTGAGCCCAGGGTTCGAAATTGCCAGGAGCTGGGAGCTATTTTGATCCTGGTTCTAGCCTTGTTAGCTTGAAACCAGCAGATACAAGGAGTTAATTTTGACTCCTCAGGCAAGTTGTGCAATACAAACCAAACTGAGATATTAACTGAGTGTTTAGGAATGTTTATAAAATATCTTAAAGTACCCCACCTAAGGGACATTCAAAGCATATTCCATAATAGGAAAAAGGGTAGTTTGCATAGATTTGCTGTGCTCCATGTACTTGCCTCCCCAAACGTAGCTCCTCCCTAATGGGCGATGCCTGATAACCAGAAGCTGCTTTTTGGTCCTCGTCAATAAATCCTTCGGTGTGTGCCGCCGACTCCCCTGTCTCTTTGCGACACCAGTTCCCTTCACTTTTTTGAAATGCATTTATATAGCGCAAAACAAAGGCCCTGGAGGCACAGAGGCGTTAGATAAGACAAAACAACAATATTTCTGGTAAGCGAGACCAAACCCTCATCCTTCTCCATGGAGCAGTACTCCTTTGCCTGAAACCATGCCTCGCACGCAGTGGGGATGGGAACCGGAGATGTCTTTTTTGTTTGAATAACTTTATTTTACAGGCAGCAGGTGACACCCCCGCAACCGCTGCGCCCCTTGTTCACTATAATGGGAACGTATGGTACAATTGTTCGTCATTTTCGGTCATATGCAATTTTAGCACCACCAAAATGCAAACTATGACATGCATTAGTCACCGCAATAGCATTTCTGATGATTGTATCTAGTTAGATTCACATGCTGTACATATAGCCCAACATCCAGTGGTAACCGCAGAGTATTGCATCTAGTCTTTCGAGGATTGAAGGGGACGTCGACATGGGCGTGCCTAACACTATCCCCAACGTGACGTGTAGTGTACCCAAAATCCCTCACGCGTGGAGGTTCCTATGATTGTATATTTACGGCCATGAGGGAGCCTAATGACTATCGTGAGTGAGTACATAAAGAGAGAAAGTAGTGAGACGTCTACGTTCCTTCCACCAGAGCGGGGAGGAAGGGTGGGTGCATGTGAATCTAAGCAGATACAATCATTAGAAATGCTATTACAGTGAGTAATGCATGTCTTCTGATGCTTGTTAATCTGCTTAGAATCACATGCTGTGCATAGACCAGCAAGCAGTACCTGGAGTTGGTGGTGGGTTGTGAGAAGGAACAGTAGTGAAAAGATGTCTTCGTACTGCTTGTCCCACCTGAGAATCAGACCTGGAATGAGTATCTAGGCCAGAGGTGCACAAATGATTGACAGAGGGCCAAAAGTACCTTACATGATGACTATAGTGGGCCGAAAAGTAAATGTGGGTGGGGGGGTAGGCTTGGCATGGCAGGCGGCTTTTTCACCCCCCCCCCTCCCCCCATTTCATTAAAAACATGGAAAAAGAATCTTTTTTTTTTTTTTAGGTGAACAGTGTATTTGTATTTCAAACTTATATTTTGTACTACACATTTTCCATTGTCATCATTTATTTCTATTTAGTTATTGCATATCGTCTGTTTAATTAAAGTATGACAATGCATTACTTACCGTAAAAGCATTTCTGATGGTTGTATCTGCTTAGATTCACATGCTGTGCATAGGTCCGACATCCAGTGGTCACTGCGGAGTATTGCATTTTGTTTTTCGTAGTCGAAAAGGGGACGTCGACAAGGCGTGTCTGTAACACTATCCCTATAGTGATGTGTGTTGTACCCACAATCCCTCACGCGTCGAGGTCCCTGTTTGTATTTTTCTGCCCTGAGGGAGCCTTCTAGACGTGAGTGAGTACAGAAAATAGAGAAATATGGAAAGATGTCTATGTTCCTTCCATCCAAGCGGGGAGGAAGGGTGGGCACATGTGAATCTAAGCAGATACAACCATCAGAAATGCTTTTACGGTAAGTAATGCATTGTCTTCTGATGTTTGTTAATCTGCTTAGAATCACATGCTGTGCATAGACTAGCGAGCAGTACCCGGAGTTGGCGGTGGGTTATAGGAAGGAACAGTAGAGAAAATATGTCTTAATACTGCCTGTCCCACCTGGGAGTCAGATCTAGAGTGTGCATCTAGACAGTAGTGTTTTGTAAAGGTGTGCACAGAACTCCAGGTAGCCGCTTTGCAGATGGACTCAAGGGGAACATTTGCAATGAATGCTATGGACGCCCCCGTGCCTCGAGTAGAATGTGCTCTTGGCCTAAAGGGCAGTTCTCTCTTAGCAAGAGTATAGCAGAGAGTGATGCATTGAACAATCCATCTAGAAATAGTGGACTTTGAAACTGCATCCCCTTCTCTTCCTGCTGCCACCGAGACGAAGAACTGATTAGTCTTCCTCAGTGGTCTGGTTCTTTCCATGTAGAACATGACCGCTCTGCGCACATCTAGTGTGTGCAGAGTCCTTTCTCCCAAGTTGGAAGGATTTTGAAAGAACGCTGGTAGTTCTATAGACTGGTTTACATGGAATTTTGAGATGAATTTTGGAGCAAACCTTGGGTGAGTACGTAGAACCACTTTATCTTTGTGAACTGTAACAAAGGGGTCTAGAACAGAAAGAGCCTGTAGTTCACTTACTCTCCTGATGGAGGTGATAGCTATTAGAAAAGCAGTCTTAAGAGTGAGGTCTTTAAGAGATGCTTTGTGCATGGGTTCAAATGGTGAGCCCATGAGTTTGGTAAGTACCACGTTAAGGTCCCATCCGGGAGCTGGGTCAGCTATCGGGGGGTGTATTCTCTTTACTCCCTCCATGAAGGCCTTTATAACAGGGATCTTCCACCACGACACTTTGAGTTGGGAAGGAACAAGTTACTTACCTGTAACTGTTGTTCTCCAGCATGGGTCTGGCATGGATTCACATGCTCATGAATATTCCCCGTCGTCAGGCTGGGAATCCTCGGTAAAGAAAAAACCAGTATCAGTTTCGTTTCTGATCTGTCTTTCGTAGTAATAACCAATCACTGGTCTCTGCGTCATACTGACCACAGCCAATGACTGCCCTCTACCTAAGCACCGCCTCTGGCAGCCATCTTCAGATTTGGAAGCACGTGAAGTGGCAGTATGACCAAGTGAAGAGCCGCAGAGGGGTAGGCGGGAGGGTTCGCATGTGAATCCATGCCAGACCCATGCTGGAGAACAACAGTTACAGGTAAGTAACTTGTTCCTTCTCCAGCATGGGGTCTGGCATGGATTCACATGCTCATGAATAAAGAATACATAGCAGTACACACATGCACAACCACGGGAGGTGGCAAAGGCTCAACATTAAGCATCACATCAACTCAACATTAAGCATCTTACCTCCTCACCAGGCTCACCTCAGGCGAACAGGTTGCGCAGCACTGCTTGGCCGACCCTGGACTCCTCCCTGGAATCCCGGTCGACGCAGTAGAATTTCGTGAAGGTGTGCGTCGACCTCCACGTAGCAGCCCTGCATATGTCCAGCAGGGGCACACCAGATAGGAACGCCGTGGTAGCTGCGATCGCTCTGGTGGAATGGGCTCTCGGACGGCCAGGCAGCGGTCGGTTTGCCAACCGGTGACAGTACATGATACAGCCGGAGAGCCATCTGGAGATGGAAGCCTTCGAGAGAGCCTTCCCCTGATTGACAGGTCCAAAGTTCACAAAGAGTTGTGACGTCTTCCGAAACCCCTTCGTGCGGTCCACGTAGAACTTCAGCGCTCTAGCTACATCCAGCGAGTGCAAAGTCCTCTCAGCCGGCGACGAAGGCGACGGGAAGAACACAGGTAACACCAAGGGTTCGTTGAGATGGAAGTCCGACGGTACCTTGGGCATGAAGGAGGGGTGCGTCCTGAGCACTACCCTCGTGTCGTGGAAAGTCAAGTACGGGGCCTTGCAGGAAAGGGCCTGGATCTCTCCCACTCGTCGTGCGGAGGTGATGGCCACAAGAAAAGCTGTTTTCCACGATAGAAACTTCAACGGGGCCGAGTGCAGAGGCTCGAACGGAGGTCCCATGAGCTTGGTCAGCACCACGTTGAGCTCCCACGCCGGGGCCGGAGCCTTCACCGGCGGGAACGATCTGAACAGTCCCTTCATGAACTCTTTCACCAGACGATGAGACCACAAGGACGTCCGCCCCGTGGTTCTGGTGTATCGGGAGATCGCAGCAAGATGAATCTTGATGGACGCGTGTGCCAAACCAGCTTTGGCCAGCGTCAGCAGGTACAGCAGTACTTGGGGAGCCGTAATCCGTAGAGGGTTAATCTTCTGTGCGTGGCACCAGACAGAGAACCTCTTCCATTTGTGTCCGTAGCATTTAAGAGTCGAGGACGCCCTGGCCTTTGCAAGAACCTCTCTGCAATCGGCCGGTATGTCGTATCCTCCAAACTCTAGCGCTGCAGGAGCCAGGCCTGCAAGTTCAGCGACTTCGGGTCGTGGTGGAGGATGGCGCCTCCTTCCCTGGAGAGTAGATCCGCGTCCGCCGGCAGCTTGATCGGCGGGGACGCTGACAAGTCCAGAAGGTCCGGGAACCATATCTGCCTCGGCCACGCAGGTGCGACGAGGATCATCCTGCACCGTGACCTCTTGAGCTGGTTGACGAGCCGGATTAGCAGAGGCAAGGGAGGGAACGCGTAGAGGAACAGGCCCTCCCAGGGGAACGAGAAAGCATCGCCCATGCTCCTCGTCTGGGGAAACCTGCTGGCGAACCTCCGGCACTTGGTGTTCGTCGCCGTCGCGAACAGGTCGATCTGGGGTGTGCCCCACCGTCGGAAGAGGCGATCCACCAGATCCTGCCGTAGTTCCCACTCGTGGCACGAGCGCAGCTCCCTGCTGAGTGAGTCGGCGATGGTGTTTTTTATCCCTGCCAGATGAAACGGCACCAGAAAAATCCCTTGGGCGACGGCCCAATGCCACAGGTCCTGCGCCTCCTTGGACAGCGCTGGGGACCTGGTTCCGCCCTGTTTCCTGATGTAAAACATGGTGGTGGTGTTGTCGGTGAAGATCCTCACCACCTTGCCCTTGAGGGACGGAAGGAAGGACCTGAGGGCCCAAAACACTGCACGGAGCTCCAGGACGTTGATATGCAGGGACTTCTCCGTCGGGAGCCAGAGTCCCCTCGCGTGCAGATTTGCGGTGTGCGCTCCCCACCCTTCCAGGGAGGCATCCGTGGTCACAGTCTCCTGGTGGGCTGGGGTCTGGAAGTCCATGCCCGCCGTCAGATGCGCGCGGGTGCCCCACCACCGTATCGCTCGTCGGAAACTCTCGTCGAGCTTGATCCTTTCCTCGAAGCTGCCCGTCGTCTGGATCCAGCGCGCATCCAGGAATTCTTGCAACGGGCGCATCCGGAGCCTGCACATGGGAATGAGGTAGATGCAGGAAGACATCATCCCGAGGAGGGACTTGATGGATCTCACTTTGGCCGCGTCGGCCACCAACATCCGTTGCACCTTGCCCAAGATGGTCCTGGTCCTCTCCTCCGACGGGGAGGCCAGAAGGGACACTGTGTCGAGCCTCGCTCCCAGAAACAGTGCGACTTGCGCGGGCACCAGGTGGGATTTGGCGTAGTTCACGGAGAATCCCAGGTCCGTGAGGAGTTGGACGGTCCTTGCCGTGTGGACCACGGCGAGCTCCTTCGTCTTGGCGCGGATGAGCCAGTCGTCCAGGTAGGGGTAGACGTGAATCCCCTCGCGGCGCAGCTGCGCCGCCACCGGTGCGAGGCACTTGGTGAATACCCTGGGTGCCGACCGTAGTCCGAAGGGAAGGGCTTTGAACTGGTAATGACGCCCTTGGACCACGAACCTGAGGAATTTTCGGTGCCCCTTTAGGATGGGAATGTGGAAGTAGGCATCCTCCAAATCCAACGACGATAGGAAGTCTCCTTCCTCCAGTTGACCCAGGACGTGCTGGAGGGTGACCCTCCGGAACTTCTGCGCCTTGATGAACTTGTTCAGCCGTCGCAGGTCCAGGATGGGGCGCCATCCTCCCGTCTTCTTCTTCACGAGGAAGTATCGCGAGTAGACTCCGGAGCCCCGAAGCCTCTTTGGGACGAGTTCGATGGCGCCCTTTCTGAGCATCGCCTTTACCTCCAGGAGAAGTTGAGGGACGTGAAGTTCTTTCCTGGCCACGGGGGGGACGCGCGGGCACCTTCTTTGAAACTCGAGCGCGTGGCCCCGGGCCAGGGCGTCCAGCACCCAACGGTAGGTGGAGATGGACTCCCACACGCTGACGAAGCCCCCCAGCCGGCCTCCCACCGGGGTGCTTCGGTGGGGGCCCGACCCCACGGCCGGTTCAATCCTGCTTGGACGCGGCCTTGCCGCCTTGACCTCCTTGGCGACGACGGCGGGGTCCGCTAGACTTGCCTCGTCCTCTGTAGGCCTCTTGCGACGACGAGCGGGCCGCTTGACGGTAGGAAGCGAAACCGCCGCCGGAACCTTTGGAGGCGCCCTTGCCTCCGCCGCTCCGAAAGGGCGTCCGTCGTTGCTGCAGGACTCCAAGGGCCCGGGCCGTCTCAGTATCCGCCTTGATGGCCTGAAGGGAATCGTCCACTGTCTTCCCAAACAGGTTGCTCCCGTCGAAGGGCATGTCCAGGACTCTGGTCTGGACGTCCTGCCGAAAGTCCGTAGCTTTGAGCCATCCACGACGTCGAAGGCAAACGCCGTTGCCCAGCTGGCGGAACCCAGTGTCGGCGATGTCCGTCGCCACGGTGATGGCGTGGTCAGAAGCCACTTCACCTTCCTGGAGGATCTCAAGGGCCTCCGCCCTCTTGTCGTCTGGCAGAAAATCCAGCAGGGGAGCTATCTTGTACCAGAGCTCCCTGTCGTAGCAGGCCACGATAGCCAAGGCGTTGGCCGCTTTAATCGTCGTCGCTGCCGACGAGATGACTCTACGTCCCATAGCATCCAATTTCTTTCCCTCGCCGTCCGGCGGGGAAGTCGATGTGGAGGCCGCACCCCCCCCCCGCTTTCTTCCTGGCTGCCGCGGAGACGACGGAGTCCGGGGTAGGCTGCGCCCGGAGGCATAGGGGGGCCGTGTCCGGGACCCGGTACTTTTTCTCGTACCGGTCTCTTCTAGCTGGCGTAGTGGAAGGGTTCTTGAGGAGGGAAAGGCCCTCATCTCAAATGTCGTCCAACAGGGGCACTGCGAGGACCGTCTTCCTCTTGGCCTCGCGCCGCTGATAAAGGAAGCCTTCCTTTTTCTTCTCCTCAGGGCAGAGTTGGAAAAGCTCGGAAGCCCTGGAGATCATGGAGTGGAAAGATCCGATCTCGTCGGGCGGAGAAGCCCTGGTGGGGGGCGACGACGGAAAATCCTCGTCGTATGCCTCGTCGTCCGTACCCGTCGCTGCCGTGTCAGTCCCCGTATCATCCCCTCGGGTGGACGGGGAGGAGGGCTGGACGGGGCGCGACGGTTGAAAAGGAGGTGGAGGATGGATCCTTCTTTTCTTGGTAGGGGGAACACCAGAAGGTCCCGGTTCTGGATCCCCCGACGGGAGAGGTTCCTCCGTCGGTAACGGTAGCCTCGTCCTTATCTCGGTGCATAAGGACTGTATGGCCAACAAATCGGCAGCCGAGTTGTCTCGCGGCGCTGGCAGAGGGGAATCCGACGGGCGAGCAGGGGCCCCGTCGGTATCCTCGACGATGTCGTCGTCGTCACCCGCGTCGGGGTCCATTCCGACGGGCTGGCCTTGTTCCACGCCTAGGCCGTGGCTTAAGACCTCGATCAGCTCCTCTTCTGAGGTTGAGGCCGAATCTACGACGACGCCCTGCCCCCCCTTCTTCTTCCCCACGGAGGGTTTCACGGGGGTCCTATCGATGGGCACAAAAGAAGACTCCCTCCGAGGAGGCAGGGAGATTCTGGGCCCTGAGGTCGCCACCACTGGCGCAGCCTCCACAGGCTGAGCCAGGGCCGCCGCGACCGTTTCGATAGAGGGCTTGGTCGGATGGATCAAGGCCTTCACCACCTTAGGTGCGCTCACCGCCTTATCCTTGAGGGAGGGGGCACTGCCACGCTCCTCCTCTGCCTTAGAGCTCGACCGGGGCCTCTCCAGGAGCTTCGCCGGGTGCTCGGCCTTCCTCTTACCCGACCCAGAGCGTTGGCTCGTGGTTGATGGTGCCGGGGAGGGTGCGCCCTGCCTGGCGCCCGTAGAGCCCGACCGTTCGGCGCTCCCGGTGCCAGCGGACTCGCGGTGCTTGGCCTTATGTTGGGCCCCCGTCGCCGGGGCGCCCTCAAAGGTCTTAGAAGACCGCTCGGATTTCTTCTTCTTCTCGCCAGACGGGCTCTTACCCTCCAGCCAGTTGGCGAGACGTTGATGACGGTCCTTCATGGTCCGTTCCGACATGTTGCCGCAAAACGCACAGTCCTTCTCCACGTGCGTTTTGTCCTCATGAAGGCAGTAAAGGCAGAAAGAGTGTTCGTCTTCCTTAAAGACGTTCTGCAGCTGGCATCCAGGGCAGACCCTGAACAGCTTTCCGGGCGTCGAGCTTCCCTTCTCCTGGGCCATCTCCGAGACCGGGCCTGAGAAGCTTCTGGAGTCCTCCGAAGTGTAGCTCGACGAAATCTTCACCCTTGAGGGGCACAGACGAATCCGACACGGGTCCCCGTTGATCGGATGTAGGATCGGTGGAGCTTGAGGCTCTTTTGACCGAAAGAATTGAAGTTTTTTGTGAAAAAGCGCGAAAAATAGCACTAACGCTCGAGAGCAATAGCACGAGGATCCCAACACATGAACGTGCGGTAAAAATCTGAAGATGGCTGCCAGAGGCGGTGCTTAGGTAGAGGGCAGTCATTGGCTGTGGTCAGTATGACGCAGAGACCAGTGATTGGTTATTACTACGAAAGACAGATCAGAAACGAAACTGATACTGGTTTTTTCTTTACCGAGGATTCCCAGCCTGACGACGGGGAATATTCATGAGCATGTGAATCCATGCCAGACCCCATGCTGGAGAAGTGGTGTATGCAGAAAGTGCCGCTAGGCGGACTTTAATGGAATTGAACACTAGACCTGAATCCAATAAGTGGGTCAGGTATAGAATAATATGTGTGGGAGAGCAGTCAATTGGGTTGATGGTCTTTCCTCTGCACCAAATGACAAATCTCTTCCATTTGCTAGAATAGCAGTGGCGAGTGTTAGGTTTTCTGGCTTCCCTGAGGATGTCCATGCATCTCTGCGGGAGCTGTAGATGTCCAAATTCTATGATCTCAGGAGCCAGGCTGCTAAGTTCATGTTCTGGGGGCATGGATGCAGAGTCCTGCCCCTGTCTTGTGACAGCATGTTGTACGGGCAGGGGAGTTTCACTGGGGGAGATAGAGACATCTCCATCAAGTGAGCGAACCATGGATGTCGGGCCCACATTGGGGCCACCAGTATCATGGTTACTTGTTCCTGGTGCATCTTGTGCACTACCTTGTTGAGAAGGCGAGTCGGGGGAAAAGCGTAAACAAATCTCCCTGATCATTGAATCGACAGACCGTTCCCCTTGGATTGTTTCTGGGGGTACCTGGAGGCGTAACTTTGGCATTGTGAGTTCTCCAGGGTTGCGAACAGGTCTATTTCTGGGAACCCCCATTGCGTGAAGACGTCGAAGACGAGGTCTTCGTGCAGACGCCATTCGTACTCTTCGGGCAGGGGGAAATCTCTGCTGAGTTTGTCTGCCAGCAGATTGAGTTCCCCTGGTACATGTTGTGACAGAAGGAACATTCTGTTTGAGAGCCCACTTCCATATGTTTTGGGCCAGTTTGGACAGTCCTGGAGAGTGGGTTCCCCCCCTGTTTGTTGATGTAATACATGGCTGTGGTGCTGTCTGTAAGGACCATCACTGTCCTGCCTTGTAGGTGTTCCTTGAAGGCTTTTAGCGCCTTGAACACCGCTAGTAGCTCCAGAAGATTGATGTGTTTGGATGCTACGTTCAGAGTCCACTCCCCGTGAGCAGTTTGATGGGATAGGTGAGCCCCCCCATCCTGTGAGGGATGCGTCTGTGGTTAAAGTGGCTTCCGCCGCGGGTGTGGCAAAGGGTTTCCCTTTTTCTAGGTTTTCTTTTGTCCACCACCGTAGCGAGAGAACTAAGGCCTGCAAGACCACTACTAGGTCGTCCCATAGTCCGCTGGCCTGACACCACTGGCTGTTGAGCCACTCCTGCAATGGGTGCAGGCGCGCGTGAGGTACCAAATAAATACACGACGCCATCATGCCTAGCAAGCGCATTGCTTTGCGTACAGTCACCTCTCGACCGGTCACATATTGAGGGATCTGAAACAACATGTTTTGGACCCTCTCTTTGGAGGGGAAGACGAGGCCGTCCTTTGTTTGAATTAGAGCCCCTAGGAATTGTTTGGTTTGGCTGGGGTCTAGGCTGGACTTCTTTTCGTCGATGGAGAAGCCCAACTGGAACAAAAGGTCTACAGTTTTCTGGGTATTGGAGAAGCATGTTTCGTAAGAATCCCCTGTTATGAGCCAGTCGTCGAGGTAAGGGTAAACTGGGATGGACAACCTACGCAGGTGGGCCGCTGCCACTACCTTCGTGAATACCCTTGTTGCTCATGCTATCCCGAAGGGTAGCACTCTGAACTGGTAGTGTTTGCCCTCTATCATGAACCGGAGGTATTTTCTGTGCGCTGGCAACATTAAAATATGAAAGTATGCATCTTTCATGTCAAATGTTGTCATGTAATCTCCCTGTGATAGCAGTGGGATTACTTCCTGTAGGGTCACCATACGAAACTTTTGGGGTTTGATGAACTTGTTTGCTGGGCGCAGATCTAATACAGGGCGCATGGTTAGATCTTTTTTGGGTACAAGGAAGTACACTGAATAAATACCTTCCGTTACCTGAGATAGAGGCACGACCTCTATGGCTCCTTTTTCCAGCAGTTGATGTACTTCTTGTAGAAGGATGGCAAGATGTTCCGGTGACATGCGTCGTCCCCTCGGGGGTTTGTATGTTGGGGAACTGTTGAATTCGATGCAGTATCCGTGGGCTACGGTGGAAAGTACCCAGCGGTCTGACGTTATACCCTCCCATGCTGGAAGAAAGGATGTTATCCGGCCCCCGACCGGTGTTGCATGGGAGGGGACGCAAATCTTTGCGTCACTTGGTGTTGTTAGGGGCTTGGGAACCTCTGGGGGTGGACCCTCGCCCTCTTCCTTTGCCCCGGCGCTGTCCTCTTTGGCTGTACTGGCCACTATTGGTCTGGAAATTGGTGGCAGGGTACTGTTGCTGCTGGTTGTTGTTGGCGTTGGCCACGAAAAAAGTGTTTATTGCCATAGCCGCGCCTGGTAGCGGGCTTAGAGATTTGGTCAAGAGTTTTGATCGTATCGAACTCTTTTTTAGCCATCTCCAGAGCCTCATCCACCGCTTTCCCGAAGAGGTTTGAGTCTTCAACAGATTTATTAAAGACGCCTGTGTCTCCGGTTTGAACCCTGAGTTGCGCAGCCATACGTGTCGTTTTAGGACTATTCCCTGAACTAGGGAACGTCCCACAGTTTCTGCCGCATCCAGAGAGCTCTTTACAATACTCTGGTTGACCTGGGTTCCTTCGCCAATAGTTGAAAGCAGGCGTGTACGTAATGGTTCCGGCGCTTCTTCGGCGTCTTTGCGTAGTTTGGCCCACTGCGCGTCCGCATAGCTAGCGAGCAAAGAATTGTTGTTGGCAATTCTTGCCGAAAAGGCGGCCGAGGATGTCATTCTTTTTGCAAGGGCATATAACTGCTTGCCCTCCTTGTCAGGTGGCGCCTCACTGGTGGAAAGTGGTACCCCTGCCCTCTTTCTTGTGTTGGTTACTACGAGGGAATCCAGAATGGAATGTCCCCTGATGTACAGCGGGTCTGAGGGTGAAGGAGTGAAAAATTTTTCAATTCTAGGATTGACCCCTCTGATAAGTGCGGGTGTGGACAGCGAAGGGACGATTCTTCTCTTCACCGAAGCGAGGAGGGGAATTGTCTGACTGACCGGGGGTTTCTCCTTAATTACCCTTTCTACAAAGTCTAATTCAGGGGAGAGCTCCCCAGTGTCCAGTTCGAAGTGTGCTGCTGCTCTGCGCAACAGGGCATTAAATGTGGGTTGATCGTCAATGGGAGACGTATTTCTAACAGGTGAAATGTCAGGAGGATTTAGGTTCAGGACATCAGTGTCGGAATATATTGATGGTGATTGCCAGGGGTGAGAAGGTCCTTCTGGATTTTCTCCGAAGCCTTCTCCTACCAAGTCTGGGCTGTCTTCCAGACCTTCCTCCTGGTTCCGTCCGTCTTCCTCGTCCATAAAATCATCCTCTTCCTCAGAATAATGTTCCTCCCCAGTGAGGTCATACACACTGTGGAAGTCTGAGGCTGTGTCCTGGTGAGGATTGACTAATCTTGGAATTTTGGCCCTGGGGTCCTCCTGAGGCCCTTCTCTTATTCTCTTTGGAGTGGGAGGGTCTTGGGCATTCATAAACCTCTCCATTCTTTCCATGCAGAGATGGAGCCTTTCCATGGTTTCATGGGGTACCCCTGAGCGGTCTAGCGGGGGAAAATTGGTGTCTTGTAGCTGAAAACGACTCGACCTCTCCCATAACGTCGAGGAAAGTGTCCCATCGCCCTCCAAAAAACCTTCAGGTGTGCTGGGAATCCCTTCGACTGAAGGAGACCGTCCCTGTGTTTTCGACGTGTCTTTCGGCGCACGCTTGTGGGCGTCGGCTACCACGATCCTCGCCAAGCTCTCAGCTACTTGTTTGTCAGCAGAGAGCTGTGGTTTCGAGGTTATGGGTGTCGAACGCTCTACGGCGGCATGCGCTTTCTGCTGATGCGCTCCGGCCGATGATTTGGGGGCGGCGCCCTTATTTGCCGAAAGCCCAGTCGCTGGTCGCGGCTGCGGTTGCGAGAGGGGCTTCGAACCCGAACGGTCCGAGGAGGCTGCCGGTGAAACCTGCGTCTCCTTGGGCGCTGATGCTCTCTTTGCCTTTGGCAAAGAAGAGCCATGGGTTGTGTGCTTATGTGTGGTCTTGTGTGCGTCAGTGTCGCCGGGGTGTTCGTCCCCATAAGCAGGGCGTGAGCCGAGCCCGTCGGGGCCGGGGACAGACGACGAAGCGCGTGTGCGCTCTCTAGGGGGGTTCACGACTTCCGTAGCAGAGGTCGTGGTATCACGTTCCTCGTCACTGTCGGAGGTAGCGACGGTGGGTGGAGCGTCGGCCTTCGACATAGCGTAGGCCGCCCACCTTTTGACCCTACGGTCTTTGAGTCTTCGGCTTAAGAAGCCGACAAGCCGTGCAACCTTCCTCCTTGTGATCGAGGGGCAAGCAGCGGTTACACCGTGAATGCTTGTCCTTCCAAGTAAACTTGCCCTTGCAAAGCGGGCAAAACCTAAAGGGTGTCCTCTCCATAGCCGAGGCAATAAAACGTGATAACCACCCTAAGGGAAAGGAAGGGGAAAAGGAAAGGCATTCTCAGAAAAGAATTAGAGATGTCCCACGACCCCCACTCTCCCCCTACTGTATTTGGCCTGCGAGGCCAGGCCACGTGTCCGGCAACGCCGAAGGATCTCCTCCGCTCGTCCCCTCCGTCGAAGATCTTGCTCGGCGGAGACAGCTTCACAACAGCGTCGAGGGGGGGATCGATATGTTCTATATTAATATAGGAAAACGACCAAAGGTCGAGGAGATGAAATCTGCAATGTCTCTCGAGGAGCTCTGCGTAAAGGCGACCAGTAGCTGGGCGGAAAAAAACAATCTGAGGGACCTCGACGCGTGAGGGATTGTGGGTACAACACACGTCACTATAGGGATAGTGTTACAGACACGCCTTGTCGACGTCCCCTTTTCGACTAAGAAAAACAAAATGCAATACTCCGCAGTGACCACTGGATGTCAGACCTATGCACAGCATGTGATTCTAAGCAGATTAACAAACATCAGAAATATATTTTATTGACCCTTCATTGGACATTCCGTTATTTTGGATTGCTATACTTTGCCAAGAGTATGGCCTTCGTTGAGTCAGGTTTCCACAAAAAGCAAAGGATGTACATCGCCTAATTATGCCTGTTTTAGCTTCATTATTGGATTCACTCGTGGAGTGCGAGACTATGCCCCATGGCCCCCACCCCCAAACACTATGCCCCATGGCCCCCACCCCCAAACACTATGCCCCATGGCCCCCACCCCCAAACAATATGCCCCATGGCCCCCACCCCCAAACAATATGCCCCATGGCCCCCAACCAAACACTATGACCCATGGCCCCCAACCAAACACTATGACCCATGGCCCCCACACCTCAACCAAACGCTATGCCCTATGGCCCCCAAACACTATGCCCTGCACACCCCACAAGCTTGTCCTCTACCCCCTACAGACCCGAACCCCCCCCCACTCCAGCATACAAACTAACAAGCATACACCATACATACATATCCATACAGACCAGATGCCCCCACCCCAGCATACAGGCTAACCAGCATACACACTGCATAAATATCCATACAGAACCGACTCTCCACCCCCCCGCCCCCCATCGGAAGGGCTTCAAGGTGGCAGGGCATCAAGTAGGTTATGGTGGGGTACCATGGTGGCAGGGCACCAAGCACGGTAATGGGAGGGCATCATGGTGGCAGGGCACCGAGCAGGGTTATGGGACAGCATCATGGTAGCAGGGCGGCAGCAGCAGGGTTATGGGACGGCATCAGGCAGGGTAATAGGAGAGCATCATGGTGGCAGGGCAGGATATGGGAGGGAATCATGGTGGCAGGGCAGCAGCAGGGTAATGGGAGGGCATCATGGTGGCAGGGCATCGGGTAGGTTATGGGACGGCATTATGGTGGCAGGGTATCGAAGGGCATCATGGTGGCAGGGTATGGGAGTGCATCATGGTGGCAAGGAATCAAGCGGGGTAACAGGGGGGCATCATGGCAGAAGGGAATAAAGTAGGTTATGGGAGGGTATCATGGTGGCATGGCATCAAGCAGGTTAATGGGAGGGCATCATGGTAGCAGGACAGCAGCAGGGTATGGGAGGGCATCATGGTGGCAGGGCAGGAGCAGAGGCTTGTGCTGCCCCGCCCTCTCCCAGAGGGGTGCATGTGTGCAGTTTTGCCATGCTGAACGGAGGGTTGCTATATTCTGTGTGTTGCCGCAGGAACAGAGGGCACTCACTCTCCTGCAGAGGGAATTCCAAGGAAACCCGAGGCCATCTGAGACGCGTTCCAGGAGACAGCTGGGCCCCACGGCACAGCCCCTATTCCCCCCCACTGCTCCCCGCCAGGATGGAAACGACAATTTAGCTTAAACTTGCCACTTTCTACGAGCACGGCTTCAAAGCACCTCAGGACTTTATGAGTATGGATAAGAGTGCAGTAGTGAACAGCCGTGCATGGCCACCCAAGAATAAACTTAGCTGGTGGTCTAGAGCGCAGGTGAGAGGGTGGGCAGGCGATGAGGCGTGGATGCAGGCAGACGGACAGACCTCCGAAACTTGATCTGTGGATGGCGTGGCAAATCTGAAATTCCTTTCCGGCAACAATCCACGCCAGCCTCAGTGCTAGCTCTCTATTTGTGGAGTACACACACTACGTGGCTTGTAAAAGCCACGTAGTGAATGCCCTGCACCAATGAAGGGTCTGTATTTGTCCTGGCCTGGCAAGTCAAACAAATACTTTCCTAATGGAGGGCAGCCGTTGCAGCTTGCGGTCCGCCTTCCATTAGGAAAGTCTTTGATCCTGGCGGGCCAGGAAAAACATGCCGGGCTGCACTTGGCCCGCAGACCGTATTTTGTGCACCCGTGGTCTAGGCTATAGTGTTTTCTAAAGGTGTGTACAGAACTCCAGGTTGCCGCTTTGCAAATGGACTCTAGGGGAACAATTGCAATGAATGCTATGGAAGCACTGGTGCCTCGAGTAGAATGTGCTCTAGGCTTGAAGGGCAGTTCTCGCTTAGCAAGCAAGCAACGCAATTGACAATCCACCTTGCGAAGGCCGATTTAGAGACAGGATCCCCTGCTCCACCAGCTGACACTGAAACAAAAAACTGATTTGTCTTTCTCAGTGGTCTAGTTCTGTCCAGGTAAAACATGACTGCCCTGCGCACAACTAATGTGTAGGCTTCTTTCGGCCACGTTAGTGGGGTTCTGGAAGAAAGTAGGCAGTTCTATCGATTGGTTCACATAGAACTTTGAAATGAATGTACGCGCAAATTGAGGGCGAGTGCGCAGAACCACCTTATCGCTATGGACTGTAACAAAGAGGTCTAGGACTGAAAGGGCCTTTAGTTCACCAACTCTTCTTATAGAAATGATGGCCACTAGGAAGGCAGTCTTGATCCTTGAGACTTGCTTTATGCATAGACTCAAAGGGAGACCCCATAAGTCTAGTCAATACCATATTTAGGTCCCATCCGAGAGCCAGGTTAGAGATGGGGAGGATGAATTCTCTTAACCTCTTCCATAAAAGCCTTAATAACTGGTACTTTCCACCACAGCACCTTCTGTTGTGATGTGGTGTGGGCGGAGAGGGCATCTAGATGCACTTTCAGGGAATTAAAAACCAGACCCGAGTCCAGTAATTGAGTCAGTTACAACACAATGTGTGTTGGAGAGCAGTCAATGGGATTGAGGCCCTTGGGAGTTGCACCAGATAAAGCACTTCCATTTACTTGAGTAGCAATATCGGGTTTTAGGTTTCCTCGCCTCCCTAAGTATGTCCATGCATCTCTGAGGGAATTGTAGGTGCCCAAACTCTATGACCTCAGGAGCCAGGCCACTAAGTTCAGGATTTGCAGGTATGAGTGAAGTGTTTTTCCCTTTTCCTGAGAACATGTTGTACAGACAAGGCAGTTTCCTTGTAAGAGATAGGGACATCTCCATCAGGAGAGAACCATGGTTGCCGGGCCAAATGAGGGCCACTGATATCATGGTAACTGGCTCCTGGTGCATCTTGTGCACATTCTTGTTGATTAGGGGAGTCGGGGCAAAGCGTAAAAAAAATGTCCCTAGCCATGCAATCCAGAGTCCGTTCCCCTTGGATCGGTTCTGGGGGTACCTGGAGGCGTAATTTTGACAAGCATTCTCCAGAGTTGCAAACAAGTCCATCTCTGGGAAGCCCCATAGCGCGAAAAAACGTTGGAGATGATGTCTTCGTGTAATCGCCATTCGTACTCTGCAGGCAGTGGGAAGTCTCTGCTGAGCACGTCCGCCAGTGAGTTCCCCAGGAACGTGTTGGGACAACAGGAACATCCTGTGTTCGAGAGCCCATTTCCAAATGTTCTGGGGCAGCTTGGATAGCCCTGGAGAGTGTGCCCCCTTTGCTTGTTCAGGTAGTATGGTTCCTAGTCAAAGTTTCGACAGTCAAAGTTTCGAATGCCAAAAGTTTAGACACAAAAGTGCTGAAAAAAAGTTTCAATTTTTTTTTTTTTTTTTAATGGGGGGGGTCCCCCTCCAAACCTCTTTTCTTTTTTTAAACACTTATTTTACAAAGCGAAATTAAGATAAACCCTTTAATAGATTTAAAAAAAAAAAATCTAAACTTTTGTGTCGAGCTGTGGACATTCGAAACTACTGTTTCGAAACTTTGACTGGACACTGGTAGTACATGGCCGTGGTGCTGTCAGGATATGGACCGTCTTCCCCTGCGTCTGTCTGAAAGGCTTTCAGTGCTTTGAATACAGCTAATAGCTCCAACTGATTTATGTGTTGGATGCCATTTCTGGGGACCATGCGCCGTCTGCTGAAGCAGGTGAGCCCCACCACCACCCCATGAGAGATGCTCCCGTCATGAGAGTGGCTTCTACTGCGGGGGGTGTTGAAGGCTTTCCCCTTCAAGAGGATTTCCCTCGACCACCACTGAAGAGAGAACGAGGGCTGGCGAGACAACTACTAGATCTTCCCATTGTCCGCTGGTCTGACACCACTGGCTGTTGAGCCACTCTTGCATGGGACGCAGGTGCGCGTGGGGAACCAAGTATATGCATTACACCATCATACCTAGCAGCCGCATGGCCTTGCGTACCGTCACCTCCGGACTGGCTACATATTAAGAGATCTGAAAAAGCATGTTCTGAACCCTCTCGGAGGGGAAGACTAGGCTGTCCTTTGTCCGGATTGGAGTCCCCAGAAATTGTTTTACTTGACTGGGGACTAGACTGGACTTTTCGTTGATAGAGAATCCCAGACTGATCAGAACAGAAGGTCTACGGTCTTCTGGGTGTTCAAAAAGCATGTGTCGTAAGAGTCCCCTGTTATGAGCACGTCGTCGAGGTAAGGGTAAACCGGGACTGATAGTCTGCGCAGGTGTGCTGCCACTAATGCCAGGACCTTTGTAAACACCCTTGGCGCCTAGGCAATGCCGAAGGGGAGCACCTTGAATTGGTAATGCCGGTCCTCCATCATGAACCTTAGATATTTCCTGTGCATTGGCACCATTGAAATATGAAAGTATGCAACTTTCATGTCCAATGTTGCCATGTGGTCTCCCTGTTTCAACAGTGGGATCACTTCTTGTAGCGTTACTATACGAAACTTTTGAGGTTTTATAAATTAGTTCGCTGGGCGCAGGTCTAGAACAGGGTTCATGGTGAAGTCCTTTTTTGGGCACAAGGAAGTACACTGAATAAATACCCTTGTTTACCTGAAGAATGGGGACGGCTTCTATGGCGTCCTTTCCCAGAAGCACTTCCACCTCTTGATTCAGGATGGTGCGGCAAGAGGCGTCGTAACGTGGCAGTCTGAACTGTGGTGGTCGGACAAATTCCACGCAGTACCCGTGGGCCACCGTCTTTATGACCAACTGGTCTGAAGTTATCCCCTCCCATGCCGCGAAGAAAGGTTAAACGTCTCCCCCACCGGGGGGTCATGGGAGGGGACCTGGATCCGTTGGTCATTTCTGACCAGAGGCTGCGGCTCCTCTGGGGTTGGGGCCTCTGCCATGTCGTTGACCCCTAGCTGAGTAGTTGGCGGGGCTTCTGGATGTTTGTCCAGCGCTCCAGATTCCTGTATTGTAGTTTTGACCTGCACGGGATTGGCCTCGAAAGAACCGACGAGAACCGTCTCCCCTTTGGAGGGAAGGCTTATGAGTTATATTTTGTAAAGACTTAAGAGTCTCATGCTCTTTCTTGGCCATCTCCAGAGCATCGTCGACCGCTTTCCCTAAGAGATTGGTCTCTTCTATGGGTTTGTTAATAAGAGCAGCCTGTGTTTCAGGCTTGAACCCCGAGTTGCAGAGCCAAGCGTGCCCTGGGCCAGGGACCTGCCTGCCGTCTCAGCAGTGTCCAGGGTGTTTTTAATTATATTCTGATTTACCTGCCTGCCTGCCCTCGGCCACAATGGTGAGAAGTCTAGACCTAACGGGTTCAGGAACCTCCTGGAGACCTTGTACAAGGTTCCATTGTGCGTCTGCATAACTAGCAAGCAGCGTAGTGTTATTCGCTATGCGTGTGGTGTATGCAGCTGCTGAGGTAACAAGCTTACCTAAGGCGTACAACCTTTTAGATTTCTTATCCGGAGGTGCCTCCCCCATAGCAAGGGGGTACCACTGCCCGTTTCCAGGTGGTAGTGACTACCAAGGAGGTTAATCTATTGAGGGTCCGTATGAGTGCCTTTAATAGTTTTTCCACTCTTGGATTCACTGCCCGGGTCTTAGCTGGCATGACCAGGGAGGGGGCCAACCTTCTTTTAACAGAGTTCAGGAGGGGAATGGCATGGCTTGAGGGGGTGGGTGGGGTCTTTCTCTTTGAGAAGGTCCTCCACAAAATCTTGTTCGGGTACCACCACCTGGATGGTGATCTGAAAGTGCTCTGCTGCCTTCCTTAAGATGGCATTGAAGGCCATTTGATAGTCTACAGGCGAGGCCTGGCGGACCGGAGTGGTGAGAGGAGAATCCAGGCATAGGACATCCTGATCTTGCGTGGGGAGCGTCCATGGCTCCGTCTCCACTTGCGGGGTTTCCTCCCAGTTCTCAATGGCATCCGCCTGGTCATCAGGGTAGTCTTGCAGGAAGGAAGAATCTTCTTCCTCGTCATAGATGTCTTGGTAAATGTCCCTCTGGACCACATCTTCATGGTGAATAGAAGCCGAAGGCTGAGAGTCAAGATTTTCCTGGAAATGTGAAGCTGACCCCAAAAGAGGGTCTTCACGAGATCTCTTAGGGGAAGGATGCTCAGAATGCAAGACAATCTAGACGGTCCATGCATCCTTCAAACTTTTCCCTGGTCCACTTAGATGAACCAGAAGGGCCCAAAGGTGGAAAAACGTCATCTTCCTCTCTTTGGTGTCGAAATTTGTCCCGAAGGGTGTTGGACAGAGGCTCCCCCCCCCCGACTGCCCTCTTCGGTTTCGCTAGTACTGGGGCGCCATGGCGTGTCTTTAGACCTGTCTGCGGCACACTCCATGCATTTTGATGGTGTCTTGGGCGTCAGCCCAACCGCCGAAGTAATCCTTGCAATACTATCCTCAATCTCTGCCGAATCAGCGTGAGTCAACGGGTCAGCAATAGATTTACCGCCTACCGCGCCATTAGAGGGCCTAGCGGTAGATTTTGCGCCTGTGGAAAGGCTAGGAGGCCTAGGAGTAGGTTTCGAGCCTACCAGGGCCATATGGGGCACCGGATGATCGCGCTTCGACGTGTAAACCCAATTTAGAGGTAGCGCCATTATTTTTGGAGTGCCCAGTCGCAAGACGCTGCTGCGGATGTGGGGAAGGCTGCTGATCTACCAGATCAGAGGATTCCGTCTAAATTTTCAGCGTTCTTGCTGGCGCTTTACCTTTTTCAACAGACCCGTCGAAATCGGTGGTGGGGTTGTGCGCTTAGTGTGCGGTTTCTGTACACCCCTGCCTCTGGGTGTTTTCCTCAAAACTAGACTCACGTCGTGCCTAGAGGGGTCGGGGCAGGCGTGGCGGACCTAGAAGCGTCTGCCTCAAGGTCGATGACATCCGACACGGATGTCTCATTATCAGTGCCCCGGCATGCGACAAACCGTACGCGGCACACTGCTTTACAGAGCGCTCCTTAAGAGGCCGATGGAGCTTACAAGTCGCACACCGCTCATCATGATCTAGGGGTAGACTAGAATTACACGTTCTGTGCTCATCTTTCCACGGGTACCTGACCCTACACTTAGGGCAGAACCTAAATGGTGTCCGTTCCATAGCGAAAGGTATAGACGAAGATGACCAGACCTAGAGGGCAAAGAGGGGGAAGAGGAGAGACATAACAAAAGATATGGCCCCCCTGATCCCACTCTCCCTACTGTGTAGGCCAGCCAGAGGGCCCAGCCACGTGGATGGCTCAGCCGTCTTATCTTAGGCATGGAAATCCACTGCCGTCGAAACTTCCCGCAGTCTTCGCCGAAGTTGCTTGAATCGCCGAAGTGACTTAAGGGGGAAATAACCGACAAAGTCGGTATAAAGATAAACAATGTCTCTTATGAAGAGCTCCGGTACAGAGTGACCCGTTATCTGGGCAGAAATAAACTATCTGAGGTACCTCGGCACGTGAGGGATTTTGGGTACACTACGCGTCACGCTAGGGATAGCGTTACAGACACGCCTATGCCGATGTCCCCTTTCGTTCCCCGAAAGACAAGATTCAATACTTTGCGGTTCCCACTGGATGTCGGACCATATGCACAGCATGTGATTCTAAGCAGATTAACAAGCATCAGAAAAGGGGTCTATCTTTTGAGTGTTCAACAGGCAGGTTCCGTAGGACTCCCCGGTTATGAGCCAGTCATCGAGGTAAGGGCAAACCGGGACAGATTCTCTGCGCGGGTGTGCTGCTGCCACTGCCAGTACCTTCGTAAACACCTGTGGTGCCGAGGCAATGCTGATGGGGAGTATTTTGAACCGATCGTGCTTGTCCTCTATCATGAACCTTAGGTATTTTCTGTGCTCCGCAACATTGAAATATGAAAGCAAGCAACTTTCATATCCAATGTTGCCATGTTATTCTCCCCCCCCCCGCCGTTTCAGCATAACCATACGAAACTTTTGAGGTTTCGTAAATTTGTTTGCTGGGTGCAAGTCTAGCACAGGGCGCATGGTGTGATCCTTTTTGGGTACAAGGAAGCACACTGAATAAATACCCTTGTTTACCTGCAGAATAGGGACGACTTCTATGGTGCCCTTTTCCTGCAGGATCTCTATCTCTTGCAGTAGGATGCATAGGCGTTCCGGCGTCCGGTGTCTTGATTTTGGCGGTCTGAATTTAGGTGGTCGTCAAAATGTTATGCAGTACCCATGGGCGACGGTCTTGAGTACCCACTGGTCTGTTATCCCCTCCCATGATTGAAGGAATGATGTTAGACGCCCCCCAACCGGGGTGGCATGGGGGGGGACCCGGATCGGAGGGTCATTTCTGACCTGAGGCTTGGGAGCCTCCGGGGGCAGAACGCCGGCCTCTACACTTTCCACAACACTGTCCTCTAGGTGGATACGTGGTGGTGTTAGAGCCTTTTCCTGAATTCCTGTTTCCTGAACCATACTGGTTGAGGGGAGCGATATTGCACACGAAAGGAACGACAGCTGCCCCCTCTCTGTGGTGAAGGCCTTTGGGCAATCTGTTGCAGGGACTTGTGTCTCATGTTCTTTTTTTGGCTGTCTCAAGTGCTTCGTCCACTGCCTTGCCGAACAAGCTGGTTTCTTCAACGGGTTTGTTTATTAAGGCTGCCTGGGTCTCCGGCTTAAACCCCCCCGAGTTCCTCAGTCAGGCGTATCATTTAAGCAAGGTACCCTGTGCCAAGGTTCTTCCCGCTGTTTTCAGCAGTGTCTAATGTGTTAAAAGCACATTCTGATTCACTTGCTTGCCTTCCGATACAATTGCGAGCAACTTAGCCTGCATTGGTTCAGGTACTTATTGAAGGCCGCCTTGCAGCAGGTTTTATTGGACGTCTGCATAGCTAGCTAACAGAGTGGTGTTATTGGCTATTCGGGCAGAGAACGCAGCAGCAGTCGTGACCCTCTTCCCCAGTGCATACAGCCTCTAAGATTCTTTATCAGGCGGTGCTTCACCTGTAGACAGGGGTACACCTGCCCTTTCTCTAATGGTGGTAACTACCAGTGAATCCGGAGTGGCATGCCCTTTTGATGTAAGCAGGGTTGGTAGGAGAAGGGCTAAACAATTGCTCTACTCTGGGGTTATCCGCTCTGGTCTGAACTGGTGTCAACAAAGAGGGCGCCAGTCTCCTCTTGATCGAATTCAGCAAGGGAATTAGGAGGCTTTTCCTTCAATATATCCTCTACAAAATCCGAATTCGGCAAAGCCTCCAGTGTGGCGATCTGAAAATGCTCAGCCGTCTTTTTCAAGATGGCTTTACACACCCTCTGCGGTTTGGCGGAGTGGAGGCTGAGGAATCCATACCCAGAACGTCGGGGTCCGGGGTAGGAGGAGGGGGGACACCCAAGGTTGACAATCAACCTGGTGGCTATCTTCCCAATTCTCCATTGGATCCACTGGATCATCAATATTGTCCCCGAAGGGAGCATCATCTTGTAGATGGGTGTCCACAGTAAGGTCAAGTATATTCGTCATGAGGATCGTCAAAGGTCCTCTGAAACTTGGCCATAGGTGTAAAAGGAAGGTCCTCACGAGGCCTCTTGGGAGCAAACCTCTCAGAAAAAGGCATTTCTCTAGTCTGTCCATATACCCCTCAAACTCTCCCCTGGTCCATGAGGATGAACCAGAGGAGTTTAGTGGAGGAAAGGGGTCATTTCGACCAACTTCTTCCAAAGAGCGTCGTGATTGGTCTCCTAAAGCACTGGACAAAGGCAAAGGGCCCTCAGAGTAGTCCTTGAGAGATTCCGGACGTTGGGACATGTCTTTCGGCGCGTCTCTAGGCTGTTCCTTTTGTTTCGCCGTCTCCTTCGACCGTTCCTTATGTTTAACTGCGAGGCTATCTTTGCAATACTATCGCTGATGCTCTGGGTAGCAGGGAGGTTTTGTTTGTTTATTTGATAAAGCGCAACCAAACCCTTAGGTAGCTGGGTGCGAGCATTACAAGTATACTTAGAGCCTAGTTAGAGATAATTGACATTACAGGTATACTTTGAGCTTAGTTACAGAGAAAGTTATGGAGCGTCCATACAGGGCAAGTAAAGCAAGTTACTACCACCTAGTTTATAACGAGACACTGGTGGTCACATACATATATTGCAAGATTATAATAGATAGGACATAGGTGGCAGATACATTACAAGCGATAGGCCAAGTAGGCATAGAGTGGCAAGAGTCGATAAGGTAAAAATATAGGCAGCGATAGGATGAGGAGTTTTAGGTAGGTTAGGAATCATTGGTCCGGATCCAAGTGAGGGTTTTTCATCTAAAGCTTGAGTAAGGTTGGTCAGATCTGAGATCCTAGGGGAGTATTCCAGGATTGTGCAGCTAAAACCGGGAAACTTAAGCCACCAGCTGTGAATTGTTTAAATCTAGGGACTTCAAGAGTGTTTCTGTTGGCAGATCTCATGGTACGGGCAGCGATTCTCCTATTGACTCTTTCAGCTCGATAGGGTGGAGCTATGTTGTTCAGACATTTCGAAGTGAGAGTGTTTTAAGGAGGATCCTATCATTAATCTTAAGCCAGTGGACATTTCTTCTAAATCTGGAAATGTGCTCTGTTAGGGATATTTAGGGCTGCTCTGAGTGCATTATTTTTGAGTCTTTGCAGTTTGTCGGTGATATACTCATTGGATCCTGCGTCTAAGGCATTGCAGTAATCCAATCTGGATATTTTAAGTGCATTGGCCAGCGTAATGCAGCTTGTTTCAGAGAGAAACGGTCTACATGCTTGGATCAGCTTACAGGTGTAAGCCGTTGAAGATGCTAGAGAATTGACTTGCTTCTTAAGGGCGAGTGCGGAGTCAAGGTAGAAGCCTAAGGTTTTGACTACAGGCATCACTTGTTCAATATCAATGTTGAAGGAAGCATATCTAGGGTTAGGTTTAATAGCCATCTCTGAACCTAGGATCAGTAACTCAGTCTTGTCATTCAGGCAGAGGCTGTGGGAGGCCATCCATGCCTGAACGAGGAGGTATATCTTGTTTACTAAGCCTCTGTCCTCAATGAAGTTGCCCGAAAGGGAGATGAGGATCTGGGTGTCATCTGCATAGTTAGTGTAGGTGACACCCAGTCTGTCCAACTTGTCAAACAGGGGCTTAGTAAAGATATTATACAGGGGAGACACACATGATCCCTGAGGTACGCCACAGGAGACTTGTATGGAATCAGCAGCTACTGAGGGGGAGAAGACTCATTGTATGGTTAGCTAGGAAGGACTGAATCAAGGTTATGGCATCACTTGAGAAATGGGCAGCCGACTTAAGATGGTTGCATAAGACTGCATGATCCACCAGGTCAAAGGCTGCAGATAGGTCAAGGAGGAGTAGCAGAGCCGATTTCTCATTGTCCTTCAACTCGTCAATTTGGGTCTAGGGGACTATTAAGGCTGTTTCTGTAACGTGGAGGGGGCGGAAGCCAGACTGACAGGATCCTAATAAGTGATTGGCTTCTAGGTAGTCCTGTATTTGCAGATACATTCAATAATTTTAAGTAGAAAGGGGACTGTAGTGATAGGTCTGTAGTTGGTTGGGATGGACGGGTCTAGCGTTTGTTTTTTTTAGCAGTGGGAGTGCCCAAGATTCTTTGAGGTTATTAGGGACTAGGTTCTGCTTGAATGATGCATTAATGAGCTTAGAGATGAAGGGGGCTAGGTCTCTAGCTGCATCCTTTAGAATTTGGGCTGGGCAGTTGTCTCATTTACAATTTGACGGTTTTAGCGAGAGTATGACTGTCTCAATGATGGAAATTTTCTTAAAGCTAAAGGGTAGGGTGGGACTGTCTGGTATGTTTATGGGGGGTGGTTGCTGCTCAGGTATGATCAGTGAAGCTTTATTAGCTATTTTAAGTTGAAGTGAAGTGATTTTATTTGAGAGCGCATTTTGTATGCCAGTACACCAGGGTTAAATCCTTGGGAGTATTGTCAACCTGTGGTATTGGTGATTCCATTTCCTGGAGGATGGAGAATAGTTCCTTGGTGTCCAACTTTGCCTTGGATATTCTGTCGTTAAAGGTATTCTTTTTTGAGCTTATTATTTCGCTCTTGTAAAGTTTGGATAAATTAGTTAGTTTGGCCTTGTTCTCGTCGGAGGGCGAGTAGCCAAATTGACTGAAGCTTCCTTTTTTGTAGTCTTAAGTTCTTTGAGTTGGGGCGTGAACCAGGCATTAAGGTGAGATTTCTGTCTGCCTTTCCGGAGTTTGACAGGTGCAGTAGCGTCCAGAGCCTTGGTCATGGCATTATTGAAGACCTCTACTAGTATGGTAGTGTCTGTGTTGCGGGTTGTGTTATTAATAGTGGGGAGAAGTATTGGGAGTATCGTGTCCGCTGTAATATCCTTTTTACTTCTAGGGGGAGTGGCAGTGCCATAATTATGGTATTGTGGCAGGTGAGGTCTAGAATGGCAGTGAGGGTGACTAGAGAGTGGTCGGTCCAGGATTGCGAAGTGGTATTAGTAATGGTAATGTTGCAATTCAGGTCGGCAACCCAAACCAAACACCAACCAAAACGCAAAGGTGTGCCGGTTGAACCAGTGGCTGCGCAGTGGATTTCAGCATCACCGGGGCCGTAAGCCGTTTCAGCGCTTTCGTCTGCAGCGTCTCGATGGCTGCGTGTTTTTTGGTGCTATCGCCCTTTACTTTAGATTGCCCAGACGCATGTTGCTGCTGCCGTTGCGGGGAAGGCTGCCTATCATATAGATCAGCAGATCCCGCCAAAGTATCCGACGAGTCCGTTGGCGCTTGACTGTACCGCCGAAGCAGAACGTTGGGTTGTGCGTTTAGTGTGGGAAACTTGTGTGTCCCTGTCGCCGGGTGTCTTCCCCATAGCATGACTCGCGTCGTGCCGATCGGGGACGGACGCTGCGGATCGAGAACTGTCCGCCGTCAGGTCAATGGCCTCAGAAACGGAGCCTTGGTTATCGCTAGTCCCTTCATCACACTCGCCGGCTGTGGCGGCGGGGGAATTACTTTCGGCCTGTGACATACCATAGGCCGCTCACCACTTGAAACGGCGCTCCTAATAGTCTATGGATGCAGGAGTTTACAGGTGCCTCGTTGTGGACGAGGGGGATGGGGGGGGGGAGAGACCATTATCGCACCGACTGCTAGTCTTTCCACGGATATTTGGCCTTACGCCAAGGACAAAATCTAAATGGAGTTCTGTCCATAGCGCAGGATTGATATAGCGATGACAAAACATAGGGAACAAAGACAGGGAAAAAGGAAAGGCATTCTTGAAAAGAATGACCACCCAACCCCACTCTCCCTACTGTATAGGCCGGCCAAAAGGCACGGCCACGTGGTCGGCAGCGCCGGCCCGATCAACAGGCGTTGAAATTCCCAGCAGTCTCCGGCGGTGCACAGGATTCAACTGTCAAGGTGACTTAACGGGAATAAACGACCAAAGGATGATAAATATAACAATGCAATCTCTTATGAAGAGCTCTGCATTAGGGCGACCAGATAACTGGATAGAAAAAAAAACAATCTGAGTGACCTCGAGGGTACACTACACGGCACGTAAGGGATAGTGTTAAAGGCACGCCGATATCAACGTCCCCTTTCAATCCTCGAAAGACAAGATGCAATACTCTGCAGTTACCACTGGATGTCGGACTATATGTACAGCATGTGATTCTAAGCAGATTAACAAGCATCAGAAACACCATTATTATTTTTTTTTTTTAACTGTCTACCGCTTTGAAGCAGTGCATACTTAACGATTGGAAATCAAAATATTCCCCAAGCAGCGAGGAGTGGTTGCGCGAGTTGGTGTATGTTAACAATATGGAGGAGGGCTATGTTTTAACCATAACTCCTGTAAGATGGCTCAAGGACATTTGGAACCCGCTCCGGTTATATCTGGCACAAGCTGACCATGAAGGTAAGGCCGAAAGGGCAGATGTCATTGTGTCAGATTGTTAATGCTTTCTTCAACGCCACTTTTATTCCCATATTATGCCATTTTGATTGCTCTCTTTAGATGATGCCACACAGTGTATGCTATGTACTGCCCTTGTAGAAGCTATTGGTTCAAAATTCTGCAAACCGCTCGTTTCATGACAGTCCTAAGAATAAAGGTTTACAACAACAAAAAATCATAAAGAGACAAGCCACAGCGGTTCCCTAGCATTTGCCTTCTCCATTAATAAAGCAAACATACTAACTAGTCCTTATATTCTGGTCTTGTCCATTTACATTACCCTACTATGCCTAGCGGGATATTAACCCTCAGAACAGAATACATCTTTAAGAAACTAAAACCAAATATGAAAAAGAGGCTCCATCAACATTAGATCTAAGATAGGCCTCCACACATTAACCAAATAACCTTCCCTCCCGACCCACGACTCCTATATTTGACATATTTGCACCTTATGACTAACAGCCACCCCAGACAACATTTAGATATTACTTGACAACCTGGACTGCCTGCCTTGGCTCTGCGAAATGTTACCAGACTTGTACCTAAATCCACTTGCATAATATTTCTTATAATACGAATAAAGTTCAAGCACCAGAATCTAGCAAAAGGGTCACCCACACTTTCTAACAACGGCCAGCTGAAATATTGGCAGGCTAATTAGATAAAAAAACCTCATCATATGCTTCCTATTCATTGTACATATGTCACACAAGCACCTTGAAGCGGTACCCTTGCAAGTGAACACAATACCGAATAGTAATTTGCCCTCTAAGGATTTGAGTAGGCAATCTCATGCTCAGCGTCTCCTTTAACATTGCTATCATTACCCTTAAGTGGAGAGCAGCACTGCAATATTATTTACTTGACCTCCAAGAGATGAAGTATATGAACTATGCATGGAATTACTCATAGTATTAGGGCAGCAGGTATTCTAACAGCTAGAAGGCTTGTCACACAATCTGCATCCTAGGTTTTCAGCGTTGGATTGGTTATTATGCACCTATACAAAAGGGTTTCAAGGCACAACCAGGCAAGTGAGGGGGAACAAAGGAAGGCCAAGGGAGAGGGTACAGAGTGAAGTGCACCCACAGCAGCAGGGCCCCGAATTAAGTGCAAGGAAGGCTGGGACTACAGGGGGCAATCCCAGCCCGCTACTGCAAGGTTAGCCAGGCGGCATTGCAAGGTGGGCCAAGTAAGGAGTGCCGGGAAAGACCAGGAGGTCCTCCATTGGGAGAAAAACACATGGTGTTGAGGGCAAGAAGCACTGAGGAAGCTGAAATCCAGAGAAGGGAACGAAAACCCCAGGAGAAAAAGCAAGTAGAGTGATTGTGTGACCCTGGAGATGTTGAATGTTCAGTCTAGGAACAAGGCAGAGACCGCAGCAGCAAAGGTGACGCAGAGAAGAAACAAAAGGAGAACAAGAACCAAAAGGTATTCAGACTATGAAAGACATCCCTACGTGACACCAACCTGTAGAGAAGGTGGTAAAGGGAATGGCGGCAGACCCAGGAGGGAAACTTGGATAAAGATCACACGTAGCCTAGTCATCCCAGAGGGTGGCACAAATCCAAGAAAATTGAGAAACAATATTAAACTGCTCTTACTCAACTCAGTAATATAAGAATTGGACAGGAGAATAAGAATAAACTGTTGGGTCTACAAGGAACAGAGAGGGGGAACTAAATGCCGAAGAACAGAAAAACAGGATAAACACAGAAATATGGATACAGTATCCGTAGTAATCTCAGAGAACTAAGATATTGCACTAGAATATCCAACACCCATAACATTGAGGAGAAGCCAACAAAGAAAATGACCAGGGGAGCCAGAGACTCCGAAAAGTCCCCTAGAAGAACTAAATAAATGAATCAAAAGATTGCTAAACAAGTATCTCAAAATTAAGGCTGAGGAAGCCCATCCAGGAGTCTGGAGTCATTCTCTGGTCTTTTGTTATTTTGCATTAGTGGTAAGCAAAGAGCAGCTTAGCTTTGGACTGACTCTTACTTTGGACTTCACCACAGATGACGAGCACCCAAGTTTGGTTAGGCAGGGAAATCCATAGATTAGGGATAGCAAGGCCTTCTCACTCATTTGAATAAATGAAAGTGAAGAACACCAAAAATTGGTCTGTGTCCTCCTGACCTACCACACCCTCATATGGGCTTACTTTGACTCGGTAGTGCATCTGCCAGTTATGGTTTTCTCGGTTCCCTTAACCCTTTTGGCTTTCCCAGCCTCGACTACTAAAGTCTCAGCTCCTTGGGACTCTCTGGAGCCCTCCGACCTTCCAATAGTATTGCTTGACTTGGGTAGGACGTCTGCTCGCTCAGGTTCATCAGGCTCCCAAAAACCTGTGTGGCTTTCCCAGTCTCGAATGTCTATTCGCCGCGCTCAATGCCATTACCTCTTTGGAAGCACTTTCTTCCCTTCCATTGTTTGGTTCGCCAGCTAATACACTTCTCGGTCTCTCCGCTGCAGTCTAGTGTCTGCATCTGTTAATGTGCCTCAGGCCCATCACAGCTTCTGCGTGGTCACACTGCTAGGCGAGATGGTCGCTTTATCATCTCAGTCTTTCTTCCGACCTTGGCTTCTCGTTGGTCCGGATGCCAGCCTTCCAGCATCGTGTGAGCGTATTGAATGCTCTCCATGTAACCGCTGCGGTTTACTGTGGCTAGAGCGAGGGGGTGGGAGGAGCCAAAAGAGTAAACATGCTGGACACATTTACATTTCCAGCTAACCCCACCCCAGGCAGAGGTATCATCTGAGGCTGAAGAACTGAAGGCGCTATGGGTGGGTGGGGTGGGGTGGGGTGGGGATGCCTAGCCTCAAACAAATGGATAATATGCAGGCAGGTTTTGCTTCCCTTTCTGGCCAACTGGATGATACAACTACCTTAACTTTCAAATGGCATGATTCAGCGTGTAAGTCGCGAATTACAGAAGCTGAAACACGCTTTGGTACGGTTGAAGATGATGTGCATACCCTAAATCCCAGACGGTGACAGTAACTGCAGACTTGAGATGGGCCCTCTCCAAGTGTGATGACCCGGAATCCAGGTCTCGAAGAACATTCGGCCTCCCAGAGAACTTTGGTTGTCTCTCTACGGAAAAGTGCGTGGAGGACCTATTTAAAGAACTGCTGGACAATCGGGAATTCCCCAGGTTTGTGGTGGAATGGGCCTATAGAACACCGACTGGAAGACCTAAATGCGGAGCAACCGCCGGAGCACCCACCAGAGCAGTTAGACTGCATTTTCCACCTTGCTAGAGAGAAAGGCCCACTGAAATACAATACCGCATCCCTGCACATATTTCCAGGATTTTCTGCAGGGGTATATGAGCTAAAGACTCATGGGACTCAAAGGAGTGCTAAAAGAAGGGGCCACACCATACGCTATGCTTTTCCCAGCGAGACTCCGAAGCAGGCCCAAGGGAAAACTTTGTTCTTCACATTACCAGAAGAGGCAGGCTCTTGCATCAAGGCTAATCTACCCATTAAGACCCAACCGGCAGGGACCAAAGGGGGTGTCTTCCACGTACACTTGGCTGAGACAGTGGTTACAGAAGGGCTGACCCGATTCACCTACATGGTATCTGTTGAGGTTTCTTATGACAGTAATGTCCATTTTGTCCTAGTATCTTGATATAGAGGTAATGCTTATAGACCCGATTTATACCAGGCTTGCCAATCCTACATGTGCTGTTGAATTGTGGTAGGCGTGCTGATTTTTTGTAGGTTTAAATTCAGAGGCAACACCACCCCCATGCAAAGTTGCAGTTGTTTGTTGAGTTATCAATGCACAAGGTGGGTTTAGTACGGTAGGAGGGGGGTGGGTATGGTATACATGACCCTGGTTGGGAGGGTGAAAGGGTGGGGGAAGGGAGGAAAGTAGAGGGGGTGAACAGTTGGGGACATTACAAAACGTATACTTGTAGGTTTAAATATATTGGAATAGTGCATGGATTAATTCATACTGGTGCTACGCTAATTGCTTGCAACAATCTGGCGGGGGTCGCTTAATGTTTTGAGCTGCAATGTACGCAGCTTTGGAAACTTTAGTAAAGCAAGGAGGAAGGTATCCTACATTAAATTGCCGTGATGCCCATACCTTATTCCTACAAGAAACACATGTGAAGGGGGGAGCAAACAATACATTTGCTAATAACTGGGGCTCGATTCTTTACCATTTACTCTTCTTTAGTCTTCCAGAGGCATGTTGATGCTGATTCACAGGGGGGTAGCCTTTGTTCTCCTACACTTGCACATAGACCCAGAGAGTAGATATGCAATTGTTCATTTTAAACTGCGCAATAGAGAAACACTGCTTGTGAATTCATACAGCCCCAATCTACATGACCAGAGTTATTACCGGGAATTGGCCGATGTGCTACCCACTGATCCTGGTAATATGGAGGGGGCAATCTGAACATTATCCTTAACCTCGACGGAACGGGCGAGCACCAAGATCTTTATCGAAGGCTGCTATTTATATCATCAACTTGTTGAATACACTTGTTCTACATGTTATATGGCATACACAACAAATGCTCAAGAGGGGCTACACGTACTACTCCACGGTTCACGATATGTCCTCCAGAATAGATATTATTTTCATATCAGATTGTTTGGCAGGAGCAACAGTGGAGACTGGTATTCTTCCTCGTCCTTATTCCGACCACTCCCCAATCACGTTCTCCTTGAACTGGAATGGCACAGTTCGAACCAGAAATCCATGGAGATTTAAGTCACTAACTTTGCAAGACTTACTATTCTGTACCGACTTAGACAATGACAGCCGTACATAATTCTTGCTGAATGACAACGGTTCTGTGACGCAGGCTACGCTCTGGCTTGCGTTTAAGGTTTACATCAGAGGAATGGCCAGGTCACGCAAATTTGGTGTGCTACAAGATATACGTAGAGATACAACCAAAAGCGAGAGTGAGCTTCAGAAACTAGAGGCTGAATATGCATTAACTCCAGACCGTATGAAACTAGCAGTGATCAAAATGCAAATAGAGACTTAGACAATTGGCGGACAGTGAACTGAGATACTTTACTAAAACAGCTATGGCCAGACGCTATGGTGAAGGTGAGACACCAGGAAGGGTGCTTTATGCATTGGTTGAAATGGATAAAGGGTGCGGTCACAGAGTGGCAATTAAAGATAAACATCAAAGACTGCGCTATTCCGACAAGGAGATCATTGACGAATTCACACAATTCTATACAGAGCTGTATCAGGTGACAAACTCGGACAGTGGACCGGAGATCGGGAGACTACTTGACTATTCAGTTATCTGTGCGGTCTGTGGGCGCCGGAACCCTAATCAACCTCGCATTCACGACAGAGGAAATATTCAAGATGATAAATTGCCTAGAAATAAGGCACAGGTCCTGAAAATCTTGCAGCAGAATTGTATGTGGAATATGCTGCCTATCTGGCCCCTTACTTATTGAAGCTATGGGAAAAGGCAGTTATGGAAGGCCAACTCCTGCAATCTCTGAGAAGCGGTCGTTAACAGTCCTGCTTAAACCGAATAAGCCATGCATATCAGTCTTTGTGGCGGTCCAGCACCAAAATGTCAGGCTTACCTCCTTTGAACAGGAGTCCCAACAGCAACCCCAGGCATGTGTTTCAGTCTTGTGGGAGTCAGTCAGTGAGGTGGAGCTGTGCCTCTGAGCAGTGAGCAAGGGGGGTCCACGTCTGGATTCCCCCAGGTAACATATGGTGACCAACCCAAGTTCCTTGCAAAAATACAAAAAAGGTCCTAGGTGCCTTTCTAGAAAGAATATCACATGATAACCTGTTCTGTGGTTTTGTCCCACTTTGAGAGCCCACAGCCATTGCTTTTTGCTCACTGTATATACAGGAATAAAAGTATATGAATATCTAAAATCCAGGCGATAATCTTGTATGCGGACGATGTCTTCATATATATTAGAGATCCGCAACAGAACTTAGATCCCATAATGGAGGATATCGCCCAAGTTGGGGCACATTCTGGGTTCACAATCAACTATGATAAGTCTGATCGGTTTCCCCTTTTACGGATGCCACACCTCGACCTGAGACACAAACCTTGCTCAAAATGGACACCAGATAAGCTGAAGTACTTGTGAAAAATTGTCTCTAGGGCTAAAACTGGGTTATTAACTTATAATAAAGTTGAAATACACAAATACAAAAAGGTCTGTATGGTCACGGATTCCCCTTCATTAGCAGGCAGACTCTCGCCAATAAAAAATGTAATACCTAAAATGTTATACAGGTCTGTAAATTTACCCATCTGCCCAGGCACCTGTTTTTTCAACAAACTGCACTGTATCCTAACTAGGTTTTTGTGGCACTCTGGAACCGTGCGAAAAAAGGTGGTAATCGATGGCAAAGCCATAAATAATAGAGCCAACCTGGAGGTCTACTGGAGACGGCTAGAGCACAATTTGCCTCCTACTGGTATGACTTGGGAGAAACTCCACCACATGTTCGGCTAGAAAAATCAGCGACATAGGGAAGGGAAATGATGACACTCATATTGGATAACACATAGAAGGACGACTGTCCATATGATCCTGTCTCAACTACACCGAGCATCAGGAAGCATAATTTTCACAGGACAGATGGAAAAAATCCATATTACCACTTTGGAACTTCCCACACCTTTCCCCTACACAAGATGTCACTATCCACAGACGTCGGGAAACCCTGAGGTATAAATGTATAGGTGACTATTTTCCTAAGGGGAAATTCTTGTCGGTTGGGGCTCCTCCTCTTCCTCCTCCCAACTGTATGGTTAAATGTCACAAATCAGTTCGTAAAGGAAACCGACAATAGAAATAAGAGGAAAGCAGTTGGTTAAAACTATTGGCAAAATACTGGACCTGTTTACCTAGAGACAGCTGTGTGGAGATCCCCCACCACCCCGGCAACCTTTAGAATAAATATATTACAAGCCCAGTCCATATATTGTTCACAAGAGTCTTTCCAATAGTTCAGCAACCCCAAAGTACCTGGCGTTGTAGCATTCCTCGTCGGGGAATAGACGGCCCTTCTCGAGTGCCCTCCCTTTAAGGCAGGAGACACGGGTCATCAAACGTCATGCAAAGAAGACGGTGAACTACGGCGGTCAAGTGGCAGCTTCTCTCCTAGCAGTACTCGTTGACGGGGGAAGCGTAAACGTCCTGCAAGGAAGAGGCGCCTCGATGTCGATAGTTCTGGACCGCAAAGAGTTTGAAGAACTGTGTCCCAGCAAGGGCGTCGAGTCGCTGGCGTCTGTGGTCTTTGGGTGTCAGGAAACCCACCGGCGGATGCTCCTCGGCACGTTGACAGCCTGGCCTTCTCCAGCACGATAAGGCTTGCGGCGGTGCGGACGAGCAGATCCATGAATCGAACATTCTTAGGCAACGGGAGCATGGCGGCTGCGGCCGTCGACGGTGGCGGACAACAGTCCAGGCGCTTCTCTTTGGGATTCTGCGGCAGTCTCAGGTCAGCAGCCTTTCGTAGGTCTGTCTACCAGGGAGCTTTGTCAAAGATCAGCCAGTGCACAATGGTCCCTCGTAGCTCAGGAAGAGGGCGCCTTACCAGGTCCTCTCTGGGTCAGTCCTTGGAGACTGAGCAGCTTTCAGATTGATGAAGAAGAGCAACGGCAATTCTTCTCTTCCAGAAGGGCTTCAAGGTCAAGCTTCAGTTTCACTCCAGTTACTCTTCGTAGTTTCGACTTCAGCTTCTGAACACGATTCCTAGCAGTGAGAGGTCCCCAGATATACTGTTGATCTCCCATTCATTTTACTGGGTCAAACTTAAGCCAATCACTACGAAGGCTATTCAGCAGTCAGCCAATCAGGCGCACAGTGCATTCAGACCATTCTTCTCCATCCAGACACTCAACACAGAATGTGGATTCGGACAAGTACCACGCCATTCAACACTACACACTGCATTCATACCAGTTTCGGGCAGGGCTGTGTCAGTCATTGTGTCAAACACCAGAAAGTAGACACCCACAACAAGAAGTGCATATTCGTCACACGCTCCATTCATCCAGGTCCCACCCACAGGTGTACCCACAACATACTGTCGTTGGGAAGGCTCCAGTCAGTCTGGTCAGCACTTCCCCCACATTACCATATATGGAACTTCCACCCAACAGCCAGTCAGAGGGAAGGGGCAGAGTCAGGGCTTCCCAGGACTTCAGGAAGATCAAGGTAACAGGCGATGGAACGCAAGAGGCCACGGGGGTCATCTTGTCCCCATCAGGTATCTACTGAGTCCAATGACTGGGCCTGAGCATCCCAAAATGGAGGACGCTTAGGGCACCAGTCAATTCAGCACGGAGCTGCCATCAGCCCGTACCCTGCTCTGTGGGTCACACACCGGTGCCCAAAAACACACTAGGGCACAGGGTTGTACCCCCCACCCATGGGTGCCATAAGGGTATTCCATGGGTCTGTACACCAAACCAAAAGAGCTGCACCGCCAGGAGTCCCACATGAACTCCTGCACAGAAAACACTAAAGAACACACGATAAAAAGAAGTAAAGGACAAGGATACGCAGGCCCGGTCCCTCCGATGCATTTCCAGCATCACAACGAGTCGATCCGTCACGGGAGAAACGGGAGAGGGAATTGAACTAGGAAGTAAGTGACGAACAATAGGGGGCTATGTGTGAATTCACTACATCAGTATCTATAAAATGGCCGACTGAAACCCCTCCAATATAAGCCATTACATATGTTGCACTATACACCATATAAACTCAAGAGAACATTCCCAGATCACAATTGTTTATGTCCGAGATGCGGAGAGAAGGAAGCGGGATGCCTACACATGTTCTGGTCCTGCCCAAACTATTATACTATTGGAAACAAATATACATTGTAATGTCTGAAGTTATCGGTAAGCACATGGATGCTACTCCGATGTCGCACCGTTTGGTCAATGGCAAGGCCTGCTGGAAAGGAGGACTAGATCCTTTTTAAATTTTGGCAATATAGTGGCAAAAAGATGCATACTCATGAAATGGAAAGCTTGCTGCCCCCATCCATTCAAGAATGGATAAAGGAACTAACCTGGGTGAACGAGTATGAGGAACTGAATATATATGGGATACATTACTCACCGTAATCGTATTTCTGATGCTTTTATCTGCTTAGATTCACATGCTGTGCATAGGCCGTCATCTAGTGGAAGCTGCGGGGTATTACAGTTTGTTTTTTCGAAACTCGAAAATGGGCGTCGACACAGGGCGTGCCAGTAATACTATCCCTAGTGTGACGTCCACTGTACCCATGATCCCTCACGCGTCTAGGACCCTCAGATTGTATTTTTTCTGACATGAGGTAGCATGAGGAGTAGCGTGAGTACACATGATCCAAGCAGATAGAAGATAGATAAGACTACAAGCATCAATGCGCCTTCTCTCAGAGGGGAGGAAGGGTGGGTCGCATGTGAATCTAAGCAGATACAAGCATCAGAAATACGATTACGGTGAGTAATGTATCCCTTCTGAGGCTTGTGGAATCTGCTTAGATCACATGCTGTGCATAGATTAGCGAGCAGTGTTAGAAGGTGGGATTTGAGAAGGGTCATGAGCTAATAAATGTCTTAGAACCGCTTGTCCCACTTGAGCATCTGTCTTGGAATGGGCGTCAATGCAGTAGTGCCGAGTAAAAGTGTGAATAGAGCTCCAAGTAGCTGCTTTGCAAATGGTGTCAAGGGGAACATTTGCAATGAAAGCCAGAGTGGCCCCAATGCCTTTTGTCGAGTGGGCTCTGGGCGTAAAAGGCAAAGTTTTGTCAGAAAGAGTAACACAACTGGATACAGTTGACAATCCACTTGGAGATGGCACCCTTAGTGACGCGATCTCCCTCTCTGCCTGTGGCTACGGAGATAGTTTCTGTTTTCCTAAGCGGTCTGGTCTGGTCCTGTTTACATAGTAAAGGACCGCCCTACGCACATCTAGGGTGTGTAGTGTAACCTCAGCCGAGCTTTGTGGGTTTTGGAAGAAAGCCGGAAGCTCGATGGACTGGTTTACATGGAATTTAGAAATAAACTTAGGTGAGAACCTAGGGTGTGTCGGTAAAACCAGCTTATCCTTATGAATAGTGAAGAAAGGATCCTGCACCGACGGGGGTGTGGCTACGAGGGCCATGTAGGAGGACGTGATCTGGAGGAGCTCCCGAGATCCTGAAATGATCCGGGCGTAAAAGTGCGCAACGATGGGCCGATGACTGCTGAAAATACACATGTCGGTGTGTGAATGATTGGGCCACGCTTGGTGAACTTTTGGAAGGTGTAGGAAGAACGGCGGCAGAGATCTGTGCGAAAAGGATAAGGAGCACCGGAGACAAAAGACGACCCAAAATGGCCGACCAATGTCCAGAACAAAGGAAGGAGCAGGCCGCACGGTGATCGAGCGAAAGAGGCGTACTGGGTGCGCAGTTGTAATTTGTGCAGAACACAGGTCCTCTGGGTCATGTCGAATAGAACGGTGAGGCCGAAGGCGAAACAGCCCACCCTGGACGACTTCGCTAAAACGTCCCCTGGGCAAGACAATACCAAGAGCAAGGATAAGCCGCCTGCAGGCAGCATGACGACAATGGGCGCTAACCAAGAAGTCCTAGCTGCGATTGCAGACCTAAAGGCAGCCTGGGAATCTAAACTCGAATTAGCCGTCACTGTGCAGGAGGATGTTAATCTACTCCGACAGGACGTCAGGGCCTTGGCGGAGCGCACATAGTCCCTTGAGAAGGAAGTTAGCCCGAATACCGCGGATTGTGCCTCCCATAAGGCCGAATTGCATGCCCTGATACAGAGAGTGGGCAACTTGGAGAGCAGAGCGGAGGAGGCGGAAGGACGCGCCTGACGAAACATCTGCATCGTGGGCCTGCCGGAGGGATTGGAGGGCCACGATCCCACAGAGTTTATTGAGTCCATGCTACTGCAAGAGATACCCTGAGGAGCCCTATTTGCGGTGGAAAGGGCACATAGAGCTCTAATAAGGAGGCCGCCGCCAGGAAACCCGCCTAGGCCGGTGATAGCGAAAATTCTTAATTACCGGGACCGGGAGAGGATATTAGAACACTTCCGCAAGGGAGGAACGATTATACGAGGAGCAGCAAACATCACAGCCTACCCGGACTATACCCTGTCTGTGCAGCGTAGCCGCATGAACTTTGGGACGGTAAAGCGGAGACAGAGAGGCGGGCCACAAATACATGTTACTGTATCCGGCAAAATTGAAAGTTATATATAAACACAAAACTTTGTTTTTTGAGACCCCGGAGGATGCCATGAGATGGCTCGGTGCGCAGGGATGTCCCCAGGAGTCAGAGGTTCGGACAGAGAGAGAGCACGGAAGAGATAAGTAATGCACGAGGAAGGTGCCACAAGATGGCGCGGCATGGACCCGTGGGACTTGAATATAGTCATTTGCACAGCCTTCAGTAGAGAAGGTCAGACTATTGCACTAGATGTTATGAGCACTGTAATTATTATTGAAGTAATGGGAGCCTTACAGAGCGGATCTCTTTACCCCACAATAATCTTAGTTAAGTGGCCATTAGGGCGACTTCACCCTACTGAGCTCTGTGCATTGTTTGGTGCTTGCAGGGCTAGATGTGGGGGTGCCTGAGTTCCGAGAACGGAGCTAGGCAGCAGTTGGGGTGTGTGGTGTTGGGGAAGGGACGGGTGGAGGGAGGGGAGGGAAGTTGGGAATTTGTTGTGTACATAGTTATGGATAGCTTGAGCTGGTACAAGAAGCTACAAGTAAAGATGGAGAGCTGTATCAGTATCATGTGGGCAAGGGGGATTCGCTACACGGAAGGTAAGAAGACACTCATGAGCCATAGGGGACCTTAAGATCGTAACATGGAATGTCAGGGGACTCAACAGTTACTTAAAGAGAAACAAAGTCATGATGTACTTGAAAAGACAGAAGATTGATATTGCGTTGTTGCAGGAAACCCATTTGAACCGGCAAAAACTGGAACTGGTGGGGAAGAAGTGGAGAGGTACTGTAGTAGGCTCTCTGTATTCTGCCTACGCTAGGGGAGTGCTGGTCTGGGTGGCACCGCACGCTCCAACTTACACAAGAAGTGGTGGACACGGAGGGGAGGTTGGTCATATTGAAGGCTTTGGTGGAGAATAGAGAGGTGTGCATTATAAATACGTATGCCCCCAACCAAAATACTGCGGCATATTTTAGAACCCTGTGTACTCATCTGCGCGCGTGTATGGGAGGAGCGGTTATCTGGGGAGGGGATTTCAACTGCATGCTCAACCCAAAGGCAGACAGATCTGATGAGAAGATTGATAGGCCCACCCCAGCAGCCAGGGTATTGCAGACATTACTAGACGACTTCGGGTTGGCAGATGTTTGTAGGCTAAAACACCCCCATGAAACAGTACTCGCATTACTCAGCTCCGCAGCAACTGCACACAAGACTTGATTACTTTTTGCCACGCCAGATGTGGTGATAGAGACCACCCAAACAGACTATAGAGCGAGGGTCTCTGGTTCTGAGTTGGCAGTGCTGCCGCCCCAGGGCACGGATACCGACATGGCGCCTCCGGGCAGAGGCGCTCCGGGACCTGGTCTTCAGGGAAGATATCAGGGATGCGATCACACAGTACTTTGAGGTAAACACAGGCAGCGTGGACTCAGCGTGCACGCTCTGGGAAGCCTTTAAGGTGGTATTGCGGGGTGCTGCTATTGCTAAATCAAAAGGCCTACAGGGTGGGTTCCTAACGGAGCTAGAGGAAGCGGAAGAGAAACTGGAACGGGAAAGCAACAGGGTGGGAGGGGATGCGGAACTTGTACTCGAACTACAGCAGAGGTGTGCAGAGCTTTGGGAAAGGCTCTGCAACCTTAACTATAAGAAGTATGTTGAGAGGCAACATGCAGGTGGGGATAAAACTGGCCGCCTGTTGGCGTGGTTATACAAGAGCGAAACTCCCAGCCCCCCGATTAGGACAATAACTAGAGAAGACGGGGAGGTGGTTGACACCCAAGAGGGAGTCAACGAGGCATTCTCAGACTATTATAGGACATTATATGAGGACAGAATAGGGGACAATCGAGAGGAGATTAGAGAAACTCTAAAAGACATGGAATTACCTAGGATTAGTGCTGAAGAAAGGGAGGCACTGGATGCACCGATTATCTTAGAGGAATTGGAGGAGGTGGTAAAGCAGCTACCCACCTGTAAGACCCCGGGCGCGGACGGATTCCCTGGCGAGTTTTATAAAACATATAGAGAGGAAGTACTCCCCCCTATGCTAGAGATGCTCAATGAGTCTTTTGAGATGGGCCGGCTGCCGGAATTGCTTAGAGAAGCGTTAATTGTGCCGCTTCCTAAGCCCAACAAGCCAGGGCATAGCTGCGGCTCCTATAGGCCCTTATCAATGTTGAACCAGGATAGCAAGATATTGACGGCGGTCCTGGCCAATAGGCTGCGTAGAGTTATTAGCAAACTGATACACCCGGAACAGACAGGTTATCTCCCCAGCAGAAATATAACCCACAACCATAAACGACTCCACCGGGTGACTGAAGAGGGAAACCGGAGCGAGGGGGAAATGGCGATGGTGTCCCTAGATGCAGTCAAAGCTTTTGACTCAGTGAGGTGGATATGGTTGCTGGAGGCCCTGAAAGAATACGGGATGGGGCCGGGTTATGTTAGGTGGGCAAAATTACCATACAGTGAACCACTGGCCAGGGTGCGCACAGGATCGGTGATATCTGAGAGATGGCAACTCAGTAGGGGCACCAGACAAGGATGCCCCTGGTCCCCGAAGTTATATATTCTGGCCCTGGAACCCCTGGCAGTGGACCTCAGACAACAATATGACATGGTTGCTATTGAGGTAAGGGGAGAGAAACATCTAATATCCTTGTATGCTGACGATTTACTACTATACTTGAAATACCCGGAGGAAAATCGTCAATATATTCTAGAGGTTATGGAAAGGTATGCAGAACTGTCCGGCATAGCGGTGAACCCCCAAAAATCGAGCATGTTCCCATTGGGGAGCTACAGAGGAGCCCCTCTGGAGCGGTTGCCAGTATTGTCCGTACCATGGGCGGTTGATTCCTTCCGCTACCTCGGAATAGATGTGTACCATACGGTGGAGGAGGAACACTTGCATAATACCGAGGTGGCTGTGGGAAAAATCCGAACAAGTATGAAGTTTTGTGAGAAGTTACCGCTGGCGATGATGGGACGGGGGCGATGCTCAAAATGGTGGTCCTGCCCAGGCTGTTACACTTCCTTCAGTAATATACCATACTTGATACCCAAAAAGTTTGTCAAACTGAATAGCATGGCACTCGCAATAGAGTAGCGCTATGGAAGCTGCAGAACTTCCATGATAGAGGGGGCATTAAGCTGCCTAATTTTGAGGCCTATTATTTAGCTGGTCAGTTGCAATATGTAACCAAATGGCTTTCTGATTAGGTAACTCCTCAATTTAGGCTGTTTGGACAGGACTGCACTCCGTTTTACCTAAAGGAGATTATCTGTATGCCTAGACTTGAAATGAAAGAACGCCCGGGTATGATGTTGCTTGGGTGGAAGATGTGGCGCAGAGTATGCCGACTGATTGAGAACCCGTACCCGTGTTCCCCACAGGTGCCGCTAGTCGCCTTGGCTGGGGGAGACAACCAACTCAGAATGATAATCAGGACCTATTGGGAATCGGTCGGGCTGGTCACATTGGAGAGATGTATGGCAAGAGGGGATCATTAAGGATTTCAAAGAACTGGGAGAAGAGGCAGGCTTGCACAGAGGCCAATATGTCACATATTTTAGGCTAGTGCAGATTATTCGTAAAACCTGGCCAGAGACTGTACTGGCGGAGGTCATAATGGGAACAATATATGACATATCAGAAGGAGGGCACAAGATCTCTAGATTGTATGAGATGGTGATGACCCGGGTGGGGAAGGATTTGACTCATTTGAGGCTGGACTGGGAAGTGGAGGTGGGGGCACAGATGAACGATGGGATGTGGGAGCGTGCTATGGGATACCATAAGAAGGTGTCCAGAAACGCCAGATTGCAGCAGATACAGTTATACATAACGCATAGAGCCTATATGACCCCGAAGAGAATATCTAAGTTTGTAAAGGCAGGAAGACAAACATGCCCAAAATAAAGGGGCCCGCTCAACATAGATACGGCCTGGGCCTGCCTGTTGGGAGGGTTTCCCAGACCACGGAATACTAAACATGTTGGGAAACTGAGGGACCTGGCATATGTGCTTGCAAAAAGAAGGATTGCCATGGGCTGGAAGCAGTGCCACAAGCCACGGGTTGAGGTATGGTGGCGGGATTTGCAAAAATGGGCAGAAGCTGAAACGGTAGTATGGCAGGAGGCATGTAGCAAGTGCGGGGAAGAAGAAGTGGGTAACCTGATGGCATGGAGAGTGTTGATAACAGGACTGTTTGGCACAGTAATGGATTCTGCAGCTTCGGAAGGAAGCCATACCCGGCCACACGCAGCAGATACAGAATGAGAAACGCAAACAAGCTCTTGAGGGGGGAGGGATTTGGGGAGCAGTAATGTGCATTAATTGATGTTCACGAGTCTGTTGTAAATAATGCTGCAAGTTTGGCTTGTATTGTTTATTTGTTTTCAAAATAATAAAAACTTAAATAAAAAAAAAAAGGATCCTGCACTGACAGAGCCTGAATTTCACTGACCCTTCTTATGGATGTAATGGCTACTAAGAAGGCAGTCTTATAGGTCAGGTGTTTGAGACTTGTCTTATGCATGGGCTCGAATGGGGGGGTCCCATGAGTTTAGATAGCACCACGTTCAGGTCCCATCCTGGTGATGGGTTAGATATAGGGGGATGAAGTTTCTTTACTCCCTCCATGAAGGCTTTAACCATGGGTACCTTCCACCACGACACCTTGCTATGTGAGGTGGTGTACGCTGACAGTGCTGCCAGGTGTACCTTTAGTGAGTTGAAAACCAAACCTGCGTCCAGCAGGTGGAGCATGTATGTCACGATTGTGGAAGGAGTGCAATCAACTGGGTTGATTTGTTTATTCTGGCACTAGATAACGAATCTCGTCCATTTGTCGAAGTAACAGTGCCTCGTGTTCGGTTTCCTAGACTCTTTTAGGATGTCCATACATCTCTGTGGTAAGTTGAGATGTCCAAACTCTACGACCTCAGGAGCCATGCTGCTAGGTTCATGGAGTTGGGTAAGGGATGCACCTTCTGACCTTGGTGCTGGGACAAAAGATTGTACCAGCCCGGAGTTGATTGGGATCGCACACCGAAAGTCTGCGTAGGTGTGGAAACCACGGTTGTCTCGCCCACATGGGAGCAACTAGGACGAGCGTCATCGACTCTCTGTTCTCCTTTCTGATGAGGAGTTGGTGGAAAAGCGTACGCAAACATCCCTGACCAGTTCATCCACAGGGCGTTCCCCAGTGAGTCTGGTTGGGGAAACCTGTATGCGAATCCTGGGCAGTCTGTTTTCGCTTGTGGCGAATAGGTCTATAGTGGGGCAACCCCACTGAGAGAAGAGATCTTCTAAGATTTCTCTGTGTAGACACCATTTGTGTTCCTCCGGAAGGGGATCTCTGCTCAAAGCATCCGCTAGAGAATGGAGATCCCCTGGAACATGTTGAGATGACAGAAAGATGTTCCGTCTGAGTGCCCATATCCAAGTCTGGACAGATTTGGCGAACGAGTCCCTCCTTGCTTGTTCAGGTAGAACATGGCTGCCGTGCTGTCCATCCGGATCTGCACCGACAGGTTCAGTAGGTGGGGCTCGAACGCTTGAAGTGCTCAGAAAACTGCCAGAGGTTCTAGCAGGTTGATGTGATTCTTGGCCACTGTGTGAGACCAGAGACCCTGAGCTGTGTGGTGGAGATGGTGAGCTCCCCATCCTGTCAGGCATGCGTCGTAGTGACTGCCGCCTGTATCTCGGGATCGTAAAAGGGTTTCCCCTTGGATAGATTGTCTCTTGTCCACCAGTGGAGGCTTTGTACAAGTGTTGGCGAATCGACCACTAGATCGTCCCACTGACCACTTGCCTGAGACCACAGTTTCGCCAACCATTCTTGCATGGGACGCATCCGCAGACGCGCGTGGGGGACCAGGTAAATACATGACGCCATCATGCCCAGCAAACGCATTGCTTTGCGTACTGTTATCTGGCGACCGATTTGATATTGCGGAATTTGCAGTAGTATATTCCGAATTCTTTCCTCTGAAGGAAAAGCCAACCCCTCTTGAGTATTTAGAACAGCTCCTAGGAACTGCTTGGAGGTGCTGGGCACCAGACTTGATTTTTTTTCTCGTTTATGGAGAAGCCCAATTCGAAGAGGAGGTCGATAGTTCTTTGAATGTTTGTCCTGCAAATTACTGGGGTCTCCCCCGTGATGAGCCAGTCGTCCAGATAAGGGTACACTGGGATTGCCTCCCTGCGTAGGTGTGCCGCCGCCGCCACCGCCAGTACCTTGGTGAATACCCTTGGAGCCGAGGCTATCCCGAAGGGCAGTACCTTGAACTGGTAGTGCTGACTGTCCACCTTGAAGCGCAGATATTATCTGTGCGCTGGGAACATGGAAATATGAAAATAGGCATCTTTCATATCCAATGTTGCCATGTAATCCCCTTTTTTAGGAGGGGAAATTACCTCTTGGAGAGTAGTCATGCAAAATGTTTGGGGCTTGGATTAGGATTAGGGAAGCTTGGTATAAAAACAGTTTGTGGCATTGTAGAGTCCAGGGGGACTATGCAGTTTTTAATAAAGATGGAGGATTCACCCTTTCTTTTCTCTGCAGTGACTTTAGGTTTCAATAGTGTCCACACAGACTACGAATTTTGGACATTCTTTGAACATATGGATGAGCAATCACTTGAGGCGATTGGTTGTTATGGTTTGTTAACTGTCTCCGATATTCCCTGTGGGAGGAGTGGAGGGCCTGTGTTGGGTTGTTTCAAATAACAATAAAAACACTTAAAAAAAGCTTAAAGATGTGTGAGAAAAACATTGAGACATTAAAAATAGATAGCAACGTTGTCACTTGTGTACGTCACTTTGAAAACAGGAAGAATTCCATGCATAGATCAATAACAGCTTTCTCATACAAGGAACATTGCCGATTTGTCAAAGAAAAGAAAATCTACTTACCCTGGTCAAGTACTTTTCCCATCTTTCTATTGTTACAGACTTCCCAATCTTCCTCATTAATTTCAAGTGCAGCTCAACCAGTAGCTTTGGAACTACAAAAAAGGCAGATAATTTAGGTTAAAAACACGAGCAGAAAAAGGACAATCAATAGACCAGCCATTTCGCACTGAATTTCCCCCAACACATACACAATTCAAAAATGGAGATAACTTCATAACCCAACAGAAATATAAAGGTTATGCTCAGCAACAAGAAAATAAATTTGGCTTCATCTACCCACTCTTGCTACCAACATGGGCAGATTAGTGTCCCAATTCAATGCCACAGCCAGCTTCATTGAATTGCCCTGAGGATGCATATGCAGGAAAAGCAAGCAATTGTGGTCGTGGTACTGCTCAAGTCTTGAAATACAATGTGTGTTATTTATATAGTGCCAAACCGCTTTACTTAAAACATTTACATACAATATACAACAGCCATGCCACATAAGCTTGACGAAAGTAAAAACCTCCAATTTGCCTGGTCTTGCAGAAGAAAAGTACTAAGTTTCTTACCTGTATCTCTCGTTCTCCAGTATTGGATCTTTCATCAATTCACATGCTGTGAATATTATTGTACTGCTAGGAATCCTCAGTTACACCTTTCAACAGGTGTTCTATAGCCCATTACCCCTCCTTATGGGTGCTTTGAATCCCACCAAGTGGGACAGAGTATCAAGCCCCTCCCTTGGTGCCTCTTCAGATTCTAACTAGTCTGTGCTGGCTAGTTGTAGGTTTGAAATTAGGCTTTTCCCCTCAGTGGTGGAGTTACAGGTAAGCAACTTACTCCTTCTCTAGCATTGGATCCTTCATAGATGCTGTGACTAGAATATACAGCAGTGTGAACTTTCTGGCGGCGAAATGTAGATAAAGGTGTACCTTACTGGAACAGACCCTGGACGACAGCTATAACCATTCTTGCGTCTGCTGCATGTTGCCCTTCGAGGCAGTAATGTTTCATAAAAGTGTGCAGTGCTGCCCAGGTGGTCGCTTGACATATGTCAGTTAATGAAATTCTAACCAACATTGGCGCCAACGCCACTGTAGCTCTTGTGGAATTAGCATGAGCTGCGTTTGTTAACGGTTTATTCGCCTTTGTATGGCAGAAAGATTGCTGAGGAGATCCATCTCGAGATCCCTGGCTTTGAGATTGCTTTCCCTTTATTTGAAGGGCCACAACCTACAAAAAGATGCATGGAGTTTGTAAATGATTTAGTTGTATCCTGATACTGATTAGCTCTTCCGGCTTCTAGGGAATGCAACAGAAGTTCTGCAAGCAATTTAGTGTTCAGGGAATCCGCAGGCAATATAATTGTTGATCGAGTTTTTGTGAAAGTCCGTTAGGACCTTGGGGAGGAAGTGCAGGTTGGCCATCAGCACCACTTTATCCCTCCAGAACCACAAGTACGACTTGTACACTGCCAGTGCCTGCAACTCCAATACCCTTCTGGCGGAGGTTATCGCTACTAAGAAGGCGACCATGTATGATACATACTTGAGATTTGCAGTAGGTAACAGTTCAAAGAGCACCCACATGAGCCCTGCTGTGACAGTGTTCAAACTCTATTCTGATGGTACCCTCCTGGTAGATGTAGATGACCAAAACAGCCCTTGCAAGAAATGTTAAACAAGCTTGTCGCTGAACACGGGCTTATTTCCCCTCTTCCTGGTGTACCTGGAGATGGAAGTCAGGTGACTAATAGGACAGGCCTCTGACAACAGCTAAGGGAGGACCTGTTGCGGGTTAGAGAGAGCAGCTGGACATGGTATGCACACCATGTACAGAATCACTTCCACATGAGCTTATATGAGCGGTTGGAGGAAGGCATTCTTGCTGCGCTAAGAATTTCCTTACATTCTTGTGGTATGGTTAGGTGCATGACTCCTGTGTAGTCAGGAGCCATGCTGTTAACTTCAGGGACTGCAGGTCGTGGCGCAGCACTTTTTCCTGGTCTTCAGATATTAGGTCTGTGTGGTTCTGCAAACGGGCTGGATGGTCCTGCAACAGTTGAAGCTATGAATGCCACATTTGCTGTGTCAATTGGTGCAATTAGAATTCATCAACAGGGATATGCCATCATTATTTTCACTGCTTTGCATATTACTGGTATTGGGTGAATTGCATAGGCCAACAGGTTCATCCATGGGATGGAGAAGGCATCCCCCTAGCCCCCCAATCAACCCTTCCTGTGAAATTCTGCTTGCAAACCATGTGCACTTTTTGTGCAGTCTGGTGGCAAATAAGTCCATCGGCATGTGAACACTGAGTTGACTCTTATCTCCCACTTGTGGCACTGTGTTGATGCTCTGCTGAGGCTGCCTGCCACCCAGGGATATGGTGCGCTTGCATAAATATGCAGTTGGTAAATCGCCCACTGCCATACCCGCTATGCGTACTGAGATAGGGTGCTTTATCTTGCCCCACCCCATTTCCTGATAGAATACATCGTAGTTGTATCATGTGAGAACTCTCACTGGGGATTCTTGCAAAACCGGTACGAAAGATCAGAGACCCCATTTGACTGCTCTCGTACATTTAAATGCAGAGTTGTCTCCTCATTGGTCCAGAGATCCTTGATATGAAGCTCGTCTAGGTGCGCCCCCTCCCCCCCCAACCGGGCATTGAGGCATCTGCGATAAGTGTCTTCTGGAGGATCTGTAAAGATTTCCCACCATTAGGTTCAGCGTGAGGGCCCACCACCTGAGCTTGCGTTTGAGCTGAAACTCCATGTTGGCTATGAACTCCTGCAGGGACCTCATTTGAAGACTGCATTTGGGGAATAGAGGGCTGCAAGAGGACATGGTGCCTAGTAAACCAATGCATTTGCGAACAGACATCCATCGCCCCGGTCTGAAGGTGGGTGGTCGAGGGTGTGGGGGAATCAATGATGTTAAAGTTTTGATCCTGTCTGTTGATGGCCACAGTAGCACTTCCATTGTGGAAAATTGTGCTTCAAGAAAGACTACCTTCTTGGGTGGCTGTGTAGAGGAATTCCTGTTATTTATGCTAAAGGCTAAGCATTGAAGAATATATTGCACTCTTAAGATTGACTGCCGTGCCTAGGGGATCATTGGTGCCCGGCAACCCAATCGTCAAAATATGGATAGACATGACGCCCCTCTTTCCTGAGGCATGCTCTGATGGATGCAAGATTTTGTAAATGTCTGAGGTGCTGATTCTAGCTTGAAGGGCAGTACCCTGAATTGGTAGGGTGTATCCTACCACTCAGGTATTTCTGTGTTTCTGATGTACTGGTAGGAAAATGTAGCGTTACCATTGGGAACCTTTGTATTTTGATAAAATTGTTTAACTTTCGTAGGTCGAGAATGGGACATTACTTGCTGTCTGGCTTTTTTTTTTTTACTACAAAGTACCTGGAGAAAACTCATGTGCCTTTGAGATGTTTTGGCACCCTTTCTATCGTGTGTTTTACTAACATTTGGTGCACTTCTTCCTGGAGCACTTTTAGACGTGGAGGAGTTTGTAAGCTTTGGGGGAAGTCTGGTGGGCGATTGGCAAACTCTAGTTGGATGACCTCCAGGACCCACGCTCTGTTTTGATGTTTTGTGAGTCATGCTTGTGGTATACACGGTCTCTCTTTGGGAGGCTGGGGCCCTTGTGCGTCGCTGCAATTTTTGGATTTGGATCTTTGGTAATCCAGGATGTTTGTTCTGTACCCCTGAGAGTAGTAGGTACTCTGTATGCCCTACCGCCTCCAAGGAGGCTGAAGAACCGGCTCTTCCAGATGCTCACCTGAAGGGACAAAAATCCCTTCTCTGCAACGCTGAGAGAGATCTTACTGGATCAGTGTCCGGTTTGATGCCTCCTCTCTTTCCTGAAGGATGGTCATTGCCTCCTTTTTCTTCTGGAGATGTTCTAGGATGGAAGCCATCCTATGCCACATCTCCCGGTCATATTTTGCCATTATGGCTAGGGAGTTTTCTGCTCTAAATGCGGTGGCTCCTACTGTCAAGACATTCCTCCAAAAAGTGTCGATCTTCCACCCCTCGTTACCTGGTGGCACTGTGCATTTTTGCATTTGCTAGTGGACTTTTCTGCCCGCCGCCACTGACAGCACAGGCTCTGTGATGGGTTTGAGTAGTGAGACATTTTAGCTTCGACTACGGGGACTTAAACTGCTCCAGCCTGCCTTTAATGGCTATTTCAGTGAAAGGGTTTGTAGGGGCGGACCCTTAATTACCCTCAGCCCAAATGGTGTCCACCAACTGAAGGGGGAGGACCTAAGGTGATCGGCCCAAGGCAGAGAGAGACAGGAGGCCATTCCATAGGGAGGCACCTGCAGAGGAGCAAAGTCTACCTGCCCATGTCTCTGCTTGGAGAAGTGACTCACCCGCAGAGAATTAGAGTGGAGAGCTCTAGGAGGAAGGTACTTAGGAAGAGAGTTGAAAGTAGTGAGGGTCACCAGCCCCAGAAAGTCTTGTGGACGATGCAGAGGGGTTTTAAACTTGATCCTTGCAGCCCTGGGAGCCAGTGAGGGATTTCAGGGCCAAAGAGAGAAAGAGAGAAAGAGAGAAAGAGAGAAAGAGAGAAAGAGAGAAAGAGAGAAAGAGAGAAAGAAAGAAAGAGAGAAAGAGAGAAAGAGAGAAAGAGAGAGAAAGAGAGAAAGAGAGAAAGAGAGAAAGAGAGAAAGAGAGAAGAGGAGAAAGAGAGAAGAGAGAAGAGAGAAAGAGAGAAAGAGAGAAAGAGAGAAAGAGAGAAAGAGAGAAAGAGAGAAAGAGAGAAAGAGAGAGAAAGAGAGAAAGAGAGAAAGAGAGAAAGAGAGAAAGAGAGAAAGAGAGAAAGAGAGAAAGAGAGAAAGAGAAGAGAGAAAGAGAGAAAGAGAGAAAGAGAGAAAGAGAGAAAGAGAGAAAGAGAGAAGAGAGAAAGAGAGAAAGAGAGAAAGAGAGAAAGAGAAAGAGAGAAAGAGAGAAGAGAAAGAGAGAAAGAGAGAAAGAGAGAAAGAGAGAAAGAGAGAAAGAGAGAAAGAGAGAAAGAGAGAAAGAGGGAAAGAGGGAAAGAGGGAAAGAAGGGAAAGAGGGAAAGAGGGAAAGAGGGAAAGAGGGAAAGAGGGAAAGAGGGAAAGAGGGAAAGAGGGAAAGAGGAAAGAGGGAAAGAGGAAAGAGGGAAAGGGGAAAGAGGGAAAGAGGGAAAGAGGGAAAGAGGGAAAGAGGGAAAGAGGAAAGAGGGAAGAAAGAGAGAAAGAGAGAAAGAGAGAAAGAGAGAAAGAGAGAGAAATAATACATTTTTTTGCCTCACAAACGGGTGCAGGCAAGGGGCCCAATGAGGGCGGCCGGGGTGAGAGGAAAAGCGGGAGCAGCGTTTGCAAAGAGAATGAGCCAAGTCTTACTGGCATTTACAAAGAGTTCCATCTTCTATAAATTGTCTCTCATTGGTCACTGACAATCTTTACAATCATCTTCAGCTCGAGTTGAAGTCCACCTTCGCTGGGGAGCAGTCTGTGCTAGGTCGTGACATGGTACAATGAAACATTCATATATAACATTACTGAGTAACAACTGGCCTAGGGCCTTTTAAGTGTGTTTGCATATCGTCAACTTGAACAATTTAGCAATACGAGGAAGGCCTGAATAAACAGGTTTCTCAAACTACTGATGGCAATCTCCTCTGCCCCAGACTCCCTGTTAGGACATGCTAATTTATGCGACCACCACTTCAGCACGTACAGCCTCTTTGTCAGGGTTGGGCGTGTACCTGGAGCAGTTGGGCAGGTAGCTGCCGATATGGGAGGCATTGAAGGGGTTGGGCACACTACATTGTACTCTAGGAGAGTTCTCCATTCCTTTTTCAGGAAGAACGCTCAGGCATTGAGAACAGCCCCAAAGACTACACTACCCAGCAGGTTGTGCTGTGCACAGGCCTGCCGGTAGAGTGATTGCCACGCCCGAGCTACTGCACATGCGCAGGCTGCACCCTAGTGACAGCACTTGCAATTCCGGACATTGGACGAGAGGACATGTCTCAATGAGCTCCGGCAGGCACGCCTACGCGGGGCACAAGTTCCCGCCTGATCGCCTCAGGCCCCACAAACAAGATAAATCCATTGTTATTATTTCTGCAGCGAGCGCACTTACGAACACGAAGTCGCATACAAGCCAAATACGCGGCTAGGAACGCAGGTGAGGCAGAGACTTCCAAACTGGGGGCAAATGCACCAAAAACGCTACGCATGATCCCTGCATGGCTTGCATGCCTTAATCAGCCCTTGCATGTTACATTTGGGGCTTTAGTGTACGCTTGAGTGACAGCAACCACGACTCGAGCCAAAGCCGTGTGATCATGTTTACTAATCCCAGTCTTGGGTCCATTAGGAAAATCAGAACGCAGCGACTGCACGTACTTCCATTTGCTTTGGTATCTTTCAGCAGTCATTCAGCACATTACCAAGGCAGCATTCCCAAAGCAGCACGGACAGGCCAGGAGGCCATGGGACACAAGGAAATCGAATCAAAGTGTTTTCACATTTTCTTTTCTTCTCATTGGGAAGTCTTGTAGCAGACTTTGCATGGTGTTGATGCAGGGGAGGTTATTCAAGCATGGGTGTTAACACAGGGAGGTGGATTCTGCACGAGTGAAATGCAGTGTGTACTAGAACTTAGTTGAGCATTACTACAAGTGTTTAGGTACAGCTACAACCGCATGCTTAAGTAGCTGGTTGATACAGGTAATAACTCGTTGACACGGCCTACGGTCCAGTGTTCTGGTTTAGGAGCTCCAGTACAAAGGCTCCCTACTCCACTGGCACATAGTAAGAATGTGGAGTGCATGAGAGCAAGAGCGGAGTAAACGTCATTCTGGAACCAGCAGCAGGAGTCAAGGAGCATGTTACCCTAAAACCCCATACCCATTCCTAACCCTCTTTCCGGTTTTCCTGAATCCCTCTACCCATCCAACCAATGGACCCCAACCCTCTTTCCCCGGCGGGTTCTGGTGGCCTGTGGTAATAGAACTACCAGGGGCCTAGACCAAACGGGGAGGTAGGCGTTTTGTGCTGCCTCTGCACCAATCAAGATTGGGACAGTAAGCCTGACACTAGTTTCAACCTGTAAAAACAATTGACATCCTTGTCTCGTGCTTCATCTTTATTGCTGGCCTAAGCGGCGACTGGCGATTAATAGTGCACAATAGTGAGAACAATAAGACAGTGCCAACCAATTGGGTCAATGGGAAAGGATGGAAGTGTTATAATTTCAAAGTCACACCACACATAGGGATTTGTTGAAATTGCCTCGGTCATTCACTCCACGCACACTCCTCTTGGAGCAACCAGTTACAAGGCAAGCTCAAATGATACAAGTTTAAAAGTATTACCCAATCAGCACCCTGGGAAAGGAGATTATCTCAACATTAACACATAGTTTGACATTATTTGATAGAAAAGGACGCTCTAGATGCCCCAAGAATTGCAAACAAGAAATGACCTACTCTCTATGCGGATGATGCGGTCATTCTGTCCACATCTACCAAGGGTCTTGAGACATCAGTGCTATTTTTTTTTTTTTTTTTTGTAAGTGCAGCAAGCTTGGCCTGGAATTGAATGCCGCCAAAACTAAAGTCGTGGTCTATATGAGGAATATTACTCTGAGAATAATGGCAGATGGCATAAAGCTGGAACAAGTCACATGGACTGCCTGGTTAGTAGGTCCCATGAGTCAGGGGACTTACTAAGAGTAGCCTCGGGAAGTATAGATGTCATGGCAGTGGGGCAATCTTCCTGGAACAGGCATTATATGACAAACAGGCCTTACCAATGGTACTTTATAGGGCAGAGCTATGTGGTCATTCTAAAAATCGGTGCCAGTGTCAGGAATCGAGAATAAGCTTTTGAAAAAGTTACTACAAGTGCTCCGAGATCCTTGGTGGTAGCACTCTAGTGTTTTTTCTATAGCCAACCAGATTACTCTCAAGCTGGTACTCTATTCTGTCAGACTATGGTCTGGTCCGGGCCGGTCAACATACCGGGAGGCTCTGAAGAATTATTTTACTTTTGGAAGGGGCAAAGAGTTGTGGTTGGCCGGCCCATGTAAAGCATCTATTATATTTGTGGGATGAAAGACCTCTCAGGTAGACCCATCGAATTGTAATAATTCTCTCAAAACTGAGTTTAAAGCAAAGCCAAGAAGGAAATAGATGGAAAGTCTGGAAGTGCAATGGGCCTCCTTGAATGCTCTGGAGTTCCCACACAGTAAAACGATGGGAAACTCGCTGAGCCTTCTGGATGAACTCCATCCCCCCCCCCCTTATGAGCATTCTTTGTACGTACGAATGAGGCTGGGGATATTGCGTCCAGTATTGTACACCCGCTCATGGTCAACCTCGAGATCTGGGATATTCCCACTGTGTGCTTCTACTAATGAAATATTAAACAAAGTATGTGCTAATTTTCCCTGTCACTATGGATTTAAGGAGAGAGTATTTGAAACCATAATTTGCTGTGTTGGGAGTGCGTGGCACGAAGGTAGCTATGTAACTTCTAAATTGTTCAGTCGATACGATAGGAAAACCTTTTTCTTCTGCACGTTATGTACATCGAGACTGGTTATTAAGACAGACATATGGGAAGTGTAATAAAGAGGCTGCTAGCGTGCTCTCCTAAAGGTGATATTGGATGAAGATGTAATACCATTCACTAGTGTTCTAGGATTTGCTCTGTTTATTTTATTGTTTGATATATGTTTTATACTTTATTCCTTTAAAACATTTGTATATCTAATTGATTGTATTTTCATGTATAAACTGTTACATTGAATTTATGCTAAAGGGTCAATGCCGAATAAAGCTGTTGTATTGATATTTTAATTTAGTCACAAGGTTAAACTAAATCGACAGTTAGGAAATGTAAGGAAGCACCGATAGTACAAATGAACGATTTGGGCCTTGACAGTGCCGATTTAGAGGGGCTTATGGTGTCTTTGTGATAGAGAATAGCATCTCCTCTCTAAAAGAGAGTATTGTTAATGTCATTGATAAATAAACGAGCGATCTGATGGGAGAACTCAAAGATCTTAAGGGGATGATTACATCGACTAGTGAGGCTGCAGGAACTACTGCAGTTATGAAAGAGAAGGGGCCAACCTCTCGCTATCCTAGCCCTGGAACTGAACCGCGGGTGACTAGTGGTAATTCGAGGAGAAAAGTGGGAGAACTGGGGCGAGTAATTTGGGGTGGCCAAATGATGCCCCTGTAGGTAACCTGGTTGGCCAACAGTCAGATAGGCCGGGAGTACACCCCAGATCATAGGGGCATCTGGTAATCAAGGCTCCACGCGAACAAAATTGAACTCTTAGTAACTCATTTAGGGCTGATAGACCAGAGGCAGCAACATGGGTTGAACCCCCCTCCCCTTATGGTTCAAACCTATTCCCCCTTGCTAATAGATTGGTCATGTGCCTTGTGAGGTAGGTGTAACCAGGGGTGGAGGTCATAGCCCAGCCCCTCCTGCCCCCTGGGTTTATGTACTGCGGTTAGCGTGGGGTTTTTATGAGAATGTGGAAGCCCTTAAGAAAAGGGTTAAACCAGGGGGTGCCCATCTGTCATTGAGAAGGACTTTGTAAAATGTGATAGGGACTCACTCTCCAACTCCAGTTCTGATTAAACCGAGGTTTACTTTAGTTCATGGGATTTAGTGGAGGGTATCAAGAGTATTGACATCAGCAATTCCACCAAAGGGGTGTTAAGATCTTGATACAATCTCAGCAATATTTTGATCTTAATTTTAGGCAAACTGCCTGAAATGGCAGCACACAAGTAATGTGGGTCTAAATAGGAACGTTGCAAAAGTAAGGGGTAGTGAATCATGTGGTGTGAGGAGGTCTTCTGACTTGGAGCAGGTGGACTGATTGGAGCGTGTTGAGAGATGAACCGGTTGGAAGCCCTTTAAAAATGTTACGAGATATAGTGGGCCTAAAAAGAGTAGCTATGGACCCTGCTTGGTGCTGCCTTATCAGACACCAGGTTTTATTCTTCCAGGATATGTGGGTTCTGGATCCTATGGATTTTCAAGGCTATGTAAATTGTACAGTCTCTGCAACTAAAGGCACTAGAGAAAGAACAGTGGGAAGGCTGCAGATATGGTATGATAATCTGGACTGGGAGGTGGTCCCCTTTGATACCGGTATACCAGATCTCAAACTGCTGGCCTTATATCAAGAATAGGTGAGCAGTTTCTGCTCTTTAACATAGACACAGTGTGGGTACAGGACTAGAGGCTTTTACGGAAGTTGAAGTAACTGCCAATATATTCTGTTTCAGGTGACATGAACTTGCAGCTGGAACCACTGAAGTTACTTAAGATCTTCGGGAAGACTAGGACATTGCCTGGTCCATACCACCTCTGCAGGCTTAACCCCCTAAAATAACTCAAAGTGGCAGCGGAATTAGCGTGCATTATTGCAAATTTAAATCTTAGAGCCTGTAATGGAATATTGGTATTCGTTCAACGTTTAGGGGCTCCATGAGGTCCTCTCAAATGGACTATATTCTCATCTCTGGCAATAGCTGGTATGAGCTGGGGATTTAGTTGTAGTTGATGGAAGTGAGAGTGACCATAACCCTCTATCCCATCATGATTTACAAACGTTACAAACGAGCCAAGACAGCTGTGATCTGTGCCACAGAATACAAAGTACACAACGGCTAGTGTCAGAAGACAGAGTTAGACATTTACTGTAGACAATATATGGTCATTGATGAATAACGCTCGTGGGTTCAGAAAAAAAGCAAGCAGGAATCGCGCCCCAAGGGGCAATCAAGTCAATCCTTTAATGCACGCATAAGGACTAGTGGTTCCCTTGGGGATGTTAGCCAGTGGGCTAACCAACTAATAGTGGTAGAAGGCCATGCCAGGAAAACTTAAATGGGCAAATTGGATTGGAAGAGAATTACAAGGAGGCATATGCAGTGATCGAGGAGAATGTGGGGGAACATCTAATACTAGTTTATCAGATAGTGCTGCAATAATAGTAGAATCTGAGACATTGGGCAAGAAATTAATACCATTCTTGACCATGTCAATTGAAAAGATAAAAGGAGAGTGGTGGTGGCAAATTCCTGGTATGAGGAGTAGTGCTCTAGGTCAAAGAGGGATATAGTGTCAGACATAACATCTAAAAACATTAATTGGACAAAATCTCCCTACATAATCTATGAGCCAAATCTAGGATGCTGTTAAAGAAAAAAGGGGACTAGGTAAAAGCCTCCTGGAAGGCTCTATATTTGGCTTTAGAGGATAGGGACATGACACGATTCTAGAAATTGGCAACCAGGGGAGTACAGAGAAACATACATGGGTCGGCTAAAACCAATGACTTCCTATGTCCCCACCTGTAGATGTATTGGTAGGGTTTTTAATTTGGCTACCTACTCGAGGCAAGTCCCTAGATCATAGAGGGATGCAATAATAGTAACAGTCTATAAAAAAGAAGGAAGCGATCACCCTGAAAACTATCGCCCGATTTCACTACTGAAATGTGTCAGGAAAACGTTTGGAAAAGTCCTACAAATTAAACTACAAAAGTGGGTAGATAACTCATGGATTATTAGTGATGCCCAAGTGGGATTCCGCAGGGACTACCGCTTTCTGCTCTTTTTATTAATAAAGAATAAACAGATTGCTCAAAATAAAATTATATGCCATCTTGCTACATCTAAAAACTGCCTTTGTTTTAGTACCAAGAGAAGCATTGCGGCAAGTTTCAGAGGGCACGAAAGTACCAGTAGCATTAGTTGATGCAATGAAACTATATACGGATACACAGGCCGTGGTCGCTATGGGCTTGGCAGGGAACAATCAAAACCCTTTGAGGTGCAAAGGGGGTCCGCTAAGGTTGCGTCTTGGCTCTGCTTCTCTTTTCAATCTATATCCAGTGAATAGTGGATGCACTGGAGGTGGGTTCCTTGGATGCGCAGAGGATTGCATCTAAGAGGTGGCAAACCCTCTTCACAGATGATGCAGTGATCCTTGCAACACCAAAGGGGTTGGAAACATCTCTTGATATTTGTATGGGAAAGTGCAAGGACCTTGGGTTGGAATGAACAAAACCAAAGTTATGGTTTTTAAACCTCCTTTCGTTAAGCCCCGTCAACTGAAAATAGAGATAGATGGCCTAAATTGGAGCAGGTTAAGTTTTTTGATTATTTAGGGATTAGGTTGAACAAATCTGGTGGTTGGTCAGCTCAACTCTTTAAAGCTAAAACGGACCCAAGTAAACATTGTGGGGGTGTTTATTCCTTTTTGAAACATGGTAGTGGGACAGTTTTGCCAGCTGTTTAATGGTTTGAAAAACGAGCATTACCAGCAGCACTCTATGGCTCTGAGATCTGTGGTCATACTGATACAACATTCCTATCTCCAACTGAGACCAATCTCCCCCCTTAACTACTTTCAAATTTGGCCTCTAGCCTACCAGACTGCTTTGAAATCAGTACTATATTGGGCAAGACGTTGGTCTTCGCCGAGCTTAGCTCCCTGTAGAGAGGCAATGACGCATTTCTTACAGTTGGAAGGTGCCAACAGGTGTGGATGGGAAGTCCATGAGAAACAAGTGTTAACTGAGCTGGATGCTAAATTGTTTTGGGATAAACCCCCCCCATACTCCCCGGGTGCCATGGAACACTAGAAACTGAATTTTAAAAAAGTGCAGAGACAAGCTAAGGTAAGGCTAGAGGCAATAAGATTCTCGCTGACAAACAGCCCAGAAAGTTTACTTTGTAATATGATGGTAAAACGTAAAAACATCTTAGAGAGCGTTCATAAGGTGGATGAATTTCTTCTATCACTTTAGCTTGGGCATTCTGCATACAGTATCAGGCTTTGAATTTGAGCAGGAGGTAAAATCAGCCCCTGGGTGTCGGCATCAGCCTGTAGGCAGGAGTAACCTCAGGGGAACCGGGAGCTACCAGAGATGCTTCTTTAAATGTGTGTACATTTTGTATGAACCATTGAGTTTAAATGTGTATTAGATGTTTTCTAATTATATGACAAAGCATAATGCGATTATGTAAAACACAGGGGACTGTTTCGGGTATTCCGACTGTGGGTTGCCCAATACTCTGGTCACACTAGGAAACAGTTTTTTTATTGAAATGGGTAGGGATGGATAAATCTCTATCAATGAACTCACAATTGCAAGTAAGTACACTCTATCGTGCTAAAAAACACATAAGCAGCCGTTCCCGACTATATGTGTGCCTGCCATATTCCAAATGAAATTCTAGAACCTTTAATGAGCTTTCTCCATCAGGCAGGTGCAAGAATGTCTATTAAAAAGACTGGAGGGTGTGTATTATATTCTCCAGTGGGTTCCTCTTTTGCGTCTGAGCATTGAAGAATCTCATAGGGTCCTTGGTATTTGTTTTTCAGGATCCTCAAAGGGAATACCCTGCCTGTGCTATTTTACTTGAGCACTAGGTCAGGTCTCCCAATAGCCGACCGGTTTCCGTGGTATGAAAGTGGTTACACCACATTCCTCAGGGCTTAGGGGGGCACTCAGTTAGGTTCCTCCTAGTTTGCAGTGACAGCATAGTCTGCAATATTCAAGGTCCTCTCCCTGTGGGTGTGACAGGAGGGAAGGGGAAGAAAAGAGGGGGGGTGGCAGGTTAACTTAAGCAGTGCCTTACCGCCTAATTGGTCTTGTATATAGTTCAATTGTGACATACTGCACATGTTCAGTATAAAGGGAAGGGGATTCTTACCCTTTCCACGTGGTAAATGATTCTATGCACGGATGGGTGAGGCACCCTGAGACCTAGGGGCCAAAACAGTAATAAATAACGGGTTAGGGAACGTACATACACATATGTAAGTCAAATCACAATGCATGCTGCCATCGTGTACACTGTTTAAACGTATTAAGTAACCAAAAATTGCGTATGTTTTCTTGTGCGTTTGGCCGCACAGAGGCGTGCCATGTCCCATTACAGATATCACACATTACCTGGGGCCGGGCATATGCCGTGTGTGTCCGCTAATCGGAGAAGAGCGTCTGGTGCTCGTTGTGTGAGGTAAGGGCTTACCTGCTGCTTTCGTCTGTAGAGAGGTCTGGCGGGCTGCGCGCGGTGAATTCTCTACGCCGCCGCCCGCCAGACCTCTTTTATTGACGATTGTCCCGACGCCGCCGCATTGGGCACGCACGTGTTCTACAACATGGCCACCTCGGAGTGTCCCAGGGCGGCCATCTTGGACTCAGGCTTTGCATCGGACTGTTGACAAACCAGGCTTTTGTTTGGGAAAGAAAGATCAGGTATGCGCCAATACAGTGCGCTTTCATCTGGCACCAAATTGCGTCGTGTAGATGGTGGGGCACGTATATGGCTGGAACTGAGGTCTGGTCATGTATGCGAAGGCTGTCCTGCTACATTCACCAGTGGCATGTTGCACACGAAGGGGTCCCCATACATAGAGACCGACACATTCACACACACACCCTCATGGTATCTGGTCCATGTAGCCAAGATGATGTAATTGGCAAAAAAGATTGGGTTGATGTTCACATAGTGGCAAGTGTTTGCCAACTGGTCGGTTCGTTCAATCCGATCCTGTCCGCTTTCAAACGAAAAATCCACAATTGTTCTCTTCTATAGAGGTGGTCATGGATGTTGCCTCCTCTCGTGGGTATTGCCATTTTCTCGATAATTGACCAAGTGAAATCTGCTGGGTTATGTTGATGTTCAAGGAAATGTTCCACCATTGGTGCAGTTAACTTTTTAGTTCGTATTCACGATCAATGTTCTGCAAGCAGTGTTCGGACTGGTCTTGTTGTCATTACTACATAGCGCTTGGTACAAGGGCATGTTATGATGTAGATTACATTGCAACTGTTGCAGTTTGTGAGATTCTTTGGCGTCCATGGAAAATGCCAGCCAATCTCAATGCTAGTTGACCTTTTGGTGCTTGAACATGCACTACATGGGACGTGTTCCAAAGGGTGTTGATTCTGGGTGTTGAATCCTTATATGAATGAACTAAGGAGTCTCTCAAGTTCTTACGTCTTTTGATGGCAAATCTTGGAGTGTCCAGCCTTTGGGAGCAGACATTTGAGAATCGGCCAGAGCATCAGAAAATCTTTCTTGATTTTATTGGTGAGGGGTGAGTAGCCAAGTACTGCTGTGATTTGCTCAGCAGATGTGTTTTCCTTCGCGTGATGTTCCAGAGTGGTTTCCCTTGGGATATTTCTAGCTCCTCTTCTGGCTTGTTTGACCAGGTGTATTGGGTAGCCCGTTCTTTAGTTTTTTGGCTAGGGCTATTAACTGATGATTGTAGTCAGTAGCTTGTGTACAGTTGCGGCGGTATCGAAGGAACTGGCCAAAAGGTAGATTTTTTCTCGGACTAGGCGGATGGTAGCTTTTGTAGGTAAGTGAAGAGTTCCCGTCTGTCGGTTTGTTGTAGACGGTACTCGTGATGTTGCCGTTACTGATCTTTAAAATTAGATCCAAGAAATGTACTGAGACAGTGCTATGGATTTCAGAAAATCTGAGAAACGGGTTTTGCATGTTCAACCAATCCATAAAGGAAACTAGATCGATTTCGTTGCCTATGAAGATGAGTAGTACGTCGTCAATGTACCTTGACCAGAGTTCTATTTTGTTCAGCCACGGATTGTTCTGATGATAGATTTTTTCTTCGTCAAAGTTCGCAACGTAGAGGTTGGCGAGACTGGGGGCAAAGGTCGCTCCCATCGCCGTTCCCGATACTTGTTCATAGTGTATGTTATTGTAAATGAAAAATGTTTGTTAATGCAATCTCTGCTAGTTGCATCACAAAGGTTACTGGGATCGGAAGTGGTGGTTCCCTTTCTTGTAGAATCTTCTCTACAACTCAGAGTTGCCATCTGTGGGATTCTGGTGCATAATGATTCAATGTCCAATGTGATTAGTAGGTTGTTAGTTGGGTTAAACGGTCGATCTTGGAGTAGTTTGATGACTGCTGTCGTGTCTTTCAGGTACAACCTCATTTTAGTTACTTCAGGTTTAAGGAAGAAGTCCACGAATTGTGATAATGGTTCCAGGATGGAGCCAATCCCGGAGACCATCGGTCTCCCGGGTGGTAAAGAGATTCCTTTGTGCACTTACGGAAGTGCGTAGAAAGCGGGTTTCTTTGGAAATTTTGGGTTGAGGAAATCGTATTCTTTGTTGCTAATTATCTCTTCGGCACTTGCTTCTTGCAAGATCAGTATGATTAGCTGTCCGATTGCCTCTGTAGGGTCAACCCCTAGTTGTTTGTAGGTAGAGTGATCCTGTAGGAGATTCTGTACCATTTGGTCATAGGCTGCTGTGTCCATTCCATTATGACGGTTGCTCCGCCCTTGTCCGCCGGTTTGACGATTATAAGTTAGTTTGATGCTAGTGATTGCAATGCTAGCTTGTTTTTGTTTGAGAAGTTTTTGTAGCCAGGCACTTGTTCAGTTTCTAGTTTCTCTAGGTGTTTCAACGGTGCTTTTTCAAAAGGTAATCGACTCAGGGGAGATCCCATTAGGTGGAGGATAGAAGGTGGATTTGTTCTTAGATTGGTCGCGCTTTTTTCTCTAGATGTAGTGGTCATTGAGCCAAAATACTGTTTCAGGCGTACTTTTCTGATTAGTTGTGCCACTTCTATGCGAGTCTGCAAAGGGTCGTGGTCTGCTGATGGCACAAAAGATAGTCCCTTTTCAAGGAGATCCAATTCATCTGTAGTTAAGTTGTATTTGGATAGGTTCATCACTAAGCTGTGCGCCACAGGTTCTACATCTGCATCGGGATCGGCTGTGTCTATGTTCATGGAGTTTATTTGGCTTATGGTCCTTGTTGTGGTTGCCCTTGGCCTCGGGTCATGATTGTTGACTGGTTGTGCCAGTGGACCTGTGGTTGCCAGTTGCCTCTGCCCTTGTTCTGAACATGGCACGCCTCTGTGTGGCCAAACGCACAAGAAAACGTACGCAATTTTTGGTTACTTAAGTTTAAACAAGTGTACACGATGTCAGCATGCACTGTGATTTGACTTAAATATGTGTACATACGTACCCTAACCCATTATTTATTACTGTTTTGGCCCCTAGGTCTCAGGCTGCCTCACCCATCCGTGCATAGAATCATTTACCAGATGGAAAGGTTAAGAATCCCCTTCCCTTTATACTGAACATGTGCAGTATGTCACAATTGAACTAAACAAGACCAATTAGGCGGTAAGGCACTGCTTAAGTTAACCTGCGCCCCCCCCTCTTTTCTTCCCCTTCCCTCCTGTCACACCCACAGGGAGAGGACCTTGAATATTGCAGACTAAGCTGTCACTGCAAACTAGGAGGAACCTAACTGCGTGCCCCCCTAAGCCCTGAGGAATGTGGTGTAACCACTTTCATTCCACAGAAACTGGTCGGCTATTGGGAGACCTGACCTAGTGCTCAAGTAAAATAGCACAGGCAGTGTCTTCCCTTCTAGGATCCTGAAAAACAAATACCAAGGACCCTATGAGATTCTTCAATGCTCAGACGCAAAAGAGGAACCCACTGGAGAATACAATACACACCCTCCAGTCTTTTTAATAGACATTCTTGCACCTGCCTGACAGAGAAAGCCCATTAAAGGTTCTAGAATTTCATTCGGAATATGGAAGACACACAGTCGGGAACGGCTACTTATGTGTTTTGTAGCACGATAGAGTGTACTTACTTGCAATTGTGAGTTCATTGATAGAGATGTATCCATCCCTACCCATTTCAATAGAAAAACTGAGTTCCTACTGTGAGCAAAGCATAATGTGAGCCGTCTTATCTTTCTTTAATATTGCAGGTTCAGTGTTTTAAATTAACTTCCCGTTTTAGTTTTTCTTGCATGTCATTAGGAAAACAAATCCAAAAGTTACTAGTTCCTCATTAGAATAAAATCCAACTAAAGTTCTGCGAACCACAACTCCCATGGTCCTGAGGTCTGTTGTAGTCCTGACCTCCTTCCCCACCAATCAGTGGCTAGGTCGGGGTATAAACACTCTTCCCCCCCCCCCCCCCCAGGTCCATTCCTCTTTCTTTTTGCTGCCATACACAAGAGAAGTGTTTGCTTTTTTCTGGTTCAATAAGTAGTAATTTATGTACTGAGTAAATATTAGGCTAATATTTACAATGATATGCTAGTAGAATGTATTCCTTGTGGGAGAGCGTTTTATAACGTTGACGAGATTAGTGAAAGTGAGGGGAATACAGTGCGTACATTATTACGCTTGTTTCATGAGGATTAGTAGTAAGAGCGCGCGTACCTTATCAGTTTTGTGTGTTCCTGAAGAGAACGTGACAGTGAGGAGAAGCGGGGTGGAGCCGCGAGCTAAGCCGCGAGTCTCAGGCAGCCACCCCGTTCCACGCGTGCTTGCATTAGGTCAGCTCGCGCCGCCGAACTCACAGGGCATTGGGACCCTGTGGCGTGGAGGCCTGCCTACACGCGTAGGCTTGCAGTCTGCCCGCGCCGCTGCACACTAAGGGTTTTAGGACCCGGCAGAGCCTAAGCCTTCCCACAAGTCTTCCCGGCATCCTCCAAGGCTCTCCAACGTTCGTTTTCGCCAGAAAGCATAGCGAAACGGAGAAGAGTCTTGTGGGATTAAGTTCTGAAGATTGATAGAAAAAAACAGGGAAAAAAAAAGATTTACAGTATATTCTGTAGTGAACGTTGGGTAATTCACAGAGACAAAGCTAGAAAGGCTCAGAGTGTAGCAAATCTAAATCTGATTGAGTCCATATTTAATAAACTGACTCCCAAGAAGTTAGCTCTGCTAACAAGTACAATGGCTCACTCATCGCACCCCAGAGATTCTCAATCCACCACACCAGAGTGGAGTGAACAAGAGTGGGAGGAAGACCATGCATGGCAAGACACCGATTTGTCCCCCAGCTGCAAAAGAGTACGGAGTGATTTACTTACACAGGCAGTCTCTCAGGGGGTGCAACCTTTGACACAAATGTTAGAGATGCTAGAAGCATGCATGGCTGAGCAGCAAGAGCAGGAGAGAAGGAGAAGGAGGAGTCCTAAAGATCAATAGCAAACTCGGCGACCTAGCCACATATGAGGCCGGTGAGGGCGCCAAAGGTTTTCTTTTCGGGGAAGCCTTTGTGAAGGAGATGTCCCAGTTTGTTGGCACATACTCGGTGCTCGAAAAAGCCCAGAGCTCCATAAGGAAGATTTTCCCAGGACGTGTTTTTGCCAATTCAGAGGTCGCTCGTCAGGTCCTTTCAACTATCAAAGAAGGCCTCAAGGTCCACGCGCCCAATATTGGGAAGGTTGCCAACAGGATACCTTTTTTTCTGGCCAGAGGAAGGCATCCAAGAGGTCGCAGATGGAGGGGCTCCTTCCGTCAACCCAGTGCAGTAGGCGGGGAGTACACCAAATGTTCCCATCAGAGGGAGAACTCTCCACTTTCTATAACAATGGGAAGCTTTATCAAGCAATGCTTGGGTATTGCAAGCAGTGCCGGGCCTTCAGCTAGATTTCATAGACACCCCAATACAAGACAGGGAGTCTTTCCCCATTTCCATGGCACAAGAGGAGCAGGCGATTTTACACAACGAGCTAATAAATTTAGTGAAGAAAGAGGCGATAGAACGCGTGAGCATAGTAGGTCAAGGTTTTCTCAGCAACATGTTTCTAGTACGCAGAGGGGAAAAGATCCGCCCTGTCATAAATTTGAAATATTTGAACAGCTGGTTAGTGTACAATCATTTCAAGATGGAGGGCATTCACCTCCTTCGAGACCTATTCCGTTCAGGGGATTGGCTAGCTCGTCTAGACCTCAAGGATGCTTATCTAACGATTCCAATAGCAGCAGCATTTCGGAAGTATCTGAGGTTCCGATGGAGGAGATATTTGGCGCTTCACATGCCTTCCGTTCGGACTAGCGTTAGCCCATTGGGCTTTCACAAAAGTGATGAAACCACCCGCGGCTATCAGGGAGAGATCGCCGCTGCTATCAGGGAGAGAGGAGTTCATATGATCATCTATCAAGACGATATCCTAGTGATGGGATCCAGCAAAGAGACTCTCACGAGAGATGTGCAGTGGATTTTCAAGTTCCTATCTTCTCTGGGGTTCTTGGTGAATTTAAAGAAATCTCAATTAGCGCCAGTTCAGATACTGGAATTTTTAGGCTTCACCATAGATACGGTGAAGGCGATTTTAGAACTTCCAGGGCACAAAGTAAGAGCAATAAAGAAGGAGCTCAGGTCAGTGACAGCAAAGCGATCTATTTCACTTCGAAGTCTTGCCAGAGTAGTGGGGCTACTAGCAGCCTCCATTCAAGCCGTTTTCCCGGGACCGTTGCATTATTGAGCATTCCAGAGGCTCACAATCAAGCATCTCCGCAGAGGCTTGAGATACCACCAACTAGTAAACCTTTATCAGGAAGCCATGACACAGCTGCAGTGGTGGCTAGAGAATATGGAAGCCTGGAACGGACGAGCGATTTTCGGAGATGTGCCAGAGCGGACCATAGAGTCAGACGCAAGCAGGTCAGGCTGGGGGGCCAGGTGAAAGCAGATTCAGACAGGGGGAAAATGGTCACAAGAATTGAGTCTCTACATAAATTGTCTCGAACTTCTGGCAGGCTCCTTCGCTGTTAGAGCGTTTACGAGAGACAATATAAGATGTTGCGTATTGCTCAAGATGCACAACATCTCGGCAGTCCGCTGCATCAACAAGCTAAGAGGCACCAAATCCAGGATGCTAGCGGAACTAGCGAAGGATTTCTGGCATTATTGCCTCCAGAACAACATTGCAGTAACCGCAGAATATCTTCCAGGAAATCAGAACAGTATAGCAGACTGGAATTCTCGGTATCTTGTAGACTCCAGCGATTGGAAGCTACACCCCCTGATTTTCAGGTGCCTACAAGAGATATGGGGAGCCCTAGATATAGATCTATTTGCTTCCAGGCTGAATGCGCAGACACTGAAGTACTACAGTTGGAGGATAGACCCGGGAGCAGCAGGTACAGACGCCTTTCTGCATCCATTGAACGGAGCAGTCCATTACGCCTTCCCGCCATTCGTGATGATCACGAGAGCTCTAGCCAAAGTCGGCAGAGACAAAGCAGAGGTGGTGATGGTGCTGCCTTGCTGGAAAGCACATGCCTTGTTTCCTCTAGCGATGGAACTTTCTACTGATTTTCGAGGATAGTTCCGAGCATCCCAGACCTTCTTTTCGATCCGACCGGTCGATCCACCCACTGATAGAAGCGAACTCCATGCAGTTGATTGCATGCAGGGTTTCAGGAAAAGATGGAACTTGCCAGGAATTTCGGACCTCGCTGCAAACTGTATCCGAGATTCCTGGGCGCCTTCCACCGTTAGGAGCTATAACACAGCTTGGAACAGTTGGGCACGATGGTGTACAGAACACAGTTTGGATCCCGTTTCTGCACCTCTAGTGCACATCCTCAATTTTTTAGCTTTGAGGTTTCAGAATGGTTGTGCCTACAGAACGATAGGAGTTTACAGATCCGCAATTTCAGCGGGACAACAAGGTAGGTGGTCCGGCAGGAGAGCATCCGGCAGTCCTGCGTCGCCTCAAGGGCATAAAATTGAGAAGGCCACCAGAACCCAAGTATGCAGTTCTTTGGGACATCAGAGAAGTTTTTCACCTATTCCTTAGGAGCCCGGAGAATGGAGCTTTGTCACGCTCACAATTATCAGGCAAATCAGCTATGCTTCTGTGCCTGGTGGCCTGCCGGAGAGTATCAGACATGAAATCCTTAGAGATTGATAGAAACATATTTTATCCAGAAGGAGTAGCGTTTACTATCGCTAAAAGAACGAAGACAGATTCCAGGGTAATTTCCTACCCGTATTTTGCAGAGAATAAGAAGTTGTGTAGCTCAGTGCATTAAAGATTATGAAGCAGCAACAGCGCAGATTAGACCACGCGGCGCAACCCAGTTGCTTATAGCGCATAGGAAGCCCCATCATGTGGTAGCTACAGCGACTACTGCAAGATGGGCGAGAGAGGTGATGCAATGGGCAGGAATAGATTTATCCTTATTTGGTGCACATTCGGCTAGAGGAGCGATGGCTTCTAAAGCATTTGCGACAGGAGTGGCTTTGCAAGATATTATGAAGTCAGCAGATTGGTCCTCTGAGTCTACCTTTAAGACGTTTTATTTCAAACCAGTATCTGATATACCAAATAGAATGATAGCAAGCTTTGAACAAGCATAATGCGAGCCTCCTGTCTTGTCATAGAATAAAGATTGCCCACGCCAATAGCTCAGAAAAGTCTTCATTCTATTAAAGACAAGGAGGCGAGCATTATATCCCACCCGAGATGATAAAACAAATGAATAATTTGATAACTGTGTAACATTTTGAATTAATTCCCGCCCTCATGTGACTTTCTGTTCTCGCAGGAGACGACCAGAAGACGTGAACAAATTAGACAATGAACAGGTGTTCTGGCAAGTTGTCCCCATTGGACCATTTGGTTACGTCAGCTACGGACCAAGACAAACCTGATGGATGGTGTTTAACAGTTTTGGGTTTTCTGTGGATCTAGACTAATGGCAAAGAAAGAGGAATGGATTTAGGGAGGGGGGTAGTATTTATACCCCGACCTAGCCACTGAATGGTTGGGCAGAAGGAGGTCAGGACTACAAAGGACCTCAGGACCATGGGAGTTGTGGTTCGCAGAACTTTAGTTGGATTTTGTTCTAATGAGGAACTTGTCACTTTTGGATTTGTTTTCCTAATGACATGCACGAAAAACTAAAACAAAGTTAAAGTTTAAAATGCTGAACCGGCAGTATTAAAGAAAGAAAGCATAATGCTCGTCTCCTTGCCTTTAATAGAATAAAGACTTTCCTGAGCTATTAGCGTGGGCAATCTTTATGGTTCATTAACATTCTCAAATACTCAAAGTTAATATCACATATACATGTTTGGAAGGCACCAGTTGGCCCTGGGAGCCAAAAGTAGCTCCTGGTAGTGGTTTGTTTCAAGCTAACCAGGCTGTACTATGCTAGAAGAAGGTGCCAAATAGCTCCAAGCTCCCTCAATTTCAAACCTGCATCATGGAACACCCATTCGTGATCACCCTCGAGATCTGGTGCATGCCCAATCTGTAAATTAGCAAATGAAACTGTTATGATGTACTGGTTGTGTTTGTGTCGTTTGTGGGGAAGATGTGTTGTGAAGTACTTGCTATGAATGGATGGAATGCTGAAGTGAGGTAGTGGAATGTTTGGTGACGAATGCAGTGTGAAGGTTCCAGTTCTTGTCAGTTAAGCCTGGGTGATGGGACCCAGTGGTTCCTTATCTGTTAGCTTAAAGTAACTTACAATAAAGTGTCAGAAGCTACTTTATTTCACTGGCAACAAGGTCAACTGAGTCTAAGTGAGCAAATACAGAAGACTGCTGAGGGGGGAGCAGCAGAGGAAGAAAAGGAAACACTGCCCCCCAAAGACAAGAAGTCCCATCACCCAGGGGTGCAGAGCGCACAGGCCCAGGGTACAAGCAAAGAAGAAAGGTAGCCCAGCCCAGTATCCAAGAGTTTTATAAGTAAGGAAAGCCACAGAGCAGGCCCAGGGCACAAGTAAAGAAGAAGGGGCAGCCCAGCGAAGTGTCCAGGGGGTTATGAAGTAAGAAAAACCCAGGACTGAACCAGGCCCCATAAAGCATACGTTTAGTAAGGCTCCCGGGACAGTAAGAAGGAGCACTGATCCCAAAAGCGAAGCAGATGTTAAGGGCGGCGTAGAGAAGAGGAAGCATAGAGGAGAAAAAGCACCAGTACTGCCATTATTGTCGGAAGTGGGGCACTGCCTGAAATACAGATTACAGGCAGGCCTGTGAAGTGGCTGATGGGTATTTGAAGCTCCCACTTGAGAAAGATGTGAGTGGCACTGTGTACAGGAGCAATGTCCGTTGGAGAAATGTTTGGCACCAGAGCTCGGTCGAGCTTAGGCGCGCTGTGCCTAATGGTGACATCACCAGCTTACTGAGGGTGATGGTGGAGGCAGGCTGTGTGGTGACGCATCACAAATGACTGTGTTCTGCGGATTACAGTAGGAACTGTCGCTGTGTAGAGCTTTTGAGTAAAGTACCCGACACCGTGGGTCTGACGTATGCAGGAAGTTGGACGCACGTCAGTCCACTAACATGTATGAGAAATCTGAAGAGCGGATTACTGGAGGTCGCACAGCTGAAGCCCGGACAGCTTAGCGAGTACAAAGGGTGCGGATGTAGAGTATATACAGGACCGTGTTAGCTCAAAAGGTGAAGAGCTTTGCCGGTAATGACTGTAAATCACATATGAAGTAATGAAGCTGTATGCAATGGACGTGTGAACCTAGAACAAGGGAAAGCAAGTTGGCCGTGAAGAACATGCGTGTTCGGATAGAGAGGCCATGCTGAGAAAAGTTCATTCACAGCATTTATGGATACGCCCACGTTGCATTGCAATGTGCGGGCTGTGAAGAAGTCGGGGCTGTGAAGAAGTCCGGGCTGTGATGCTGATGTATATCCTCACTATAAAGGTGTTCATAGTGATAAGTGAACAAGTGGTGTGCTGATGCAAGTGGGGCTGAGAAATCGGTGCAATAGAGCAAGATGAGGACTATGAAGTGGATGAATGCAATGCAGTTGCAGTATTGAGGGTCATGGTATGCGCAAGGAAGTTTCTAATGTTTTTTTTAGAATTTGCAGGTACCAACGGACTCTTGCTGAAGTTAATTTATACCAGCGCCCAGTTACCTCAGGGTTCGGCGTGCGGTATAAAGAAACTAAACTAATACCACAGGTAGTGTGTTTATGGTGACAAAATGAGCTAGTGGCAATGTTGAGGAATTGCAGGTTTTTAGGTTGTATAACGCAACATGGACTTCTAGAATCTTAAAGGTATGTGCATAGAGCACAAATAGGCTACAGGAAGGTGGCATTGACTTTTAGAGCTTCACAGATTTGCGGATTTTACTGTAATAGGATTTTGAAATGCAAAATGTTCTATTCTAGAAGTGAGTCACCATTGTTGAAGGGTGAAGGGTGAAATGCAGATATATCAGAAGTGTGACAGTTGAGGCGAAGGGTATGATGGCGTCCCAATCAAGTCAGGTCCGTTCAAAGCAAAGGGTAGGGATGGCGGTCAGGTCCGTTCAAAGCAAAGGGTAGGGATGGCGGTCAGGTCCGTTCAAAGCAAAGGGTAGGGATGGCGGTCAGGTCCGTTCAAAGCAAAGGGTAGGGATGGCGGTCAGGTCCGTTCAAAGCAAAGGGTAGGGATGGCGGTCAGGTCCGTTCAAAGCAAAGGGTAGGGATGGCGTCCCATTAAGTTATGAATTGCATCTCTAAATAAAAAGGTACATGGTAGGTCTGTTTCGTGTGAGCTCCTCATGTCTGTGTCCCCCGCGTTAGTGTTGTCTTTGGAAGGGCAGGGGATGTGTTGTGATGCACTTCTCTAGTTTGTGTCATTATTGGAAAGGAAGGAGATGTGTTATGATGTACTGGTTGCGTTTGTGTCATTTGTGGAAAGGAATGAGATGTGTTGTGAAGTACTTGTTATGAATGGATGGAATGCTGATGTGAGGTAGTGGCATGTTTGGTGATGAATGCAGTGTGAAGGTTCCAGCTCATGTCAGTTGAGCCGGAGTATCTGTTAGCTTAAAGTAACTTGCAATAAAGCTTAAGTTAGAAGCTACAGAAGTGTCAGAATCTACTTTATTTCAGAAACATTGACCCACTTTGTTAACTTGCCCTGTTTCAAAATACAAGAGAAGTTATTCCGTTTTTAACTTGTACAATGGAGTGGAAAGTGGCGTTTGTCTCTGCTAGATGTGCGCATCGTACCTGGTTACTAAGAAGGAAGCTGAAGGGCAATAGATAACCCAATATTTGGAAGCATTGCGAAGCTGCAAGCTTGCTCTCCCCACAGGGAGGAACATGATTCCAAGGCAACCACTGTATATGGATGGATTTTAACTGTCATGTATATTCAAGCTTCTTTAACCATTGTAAAAATTGCTTTTGATAGAAGATTTGCGAGCGATGGATGAATTGTGCTGAAGGTCTAAACCAAATAAAGCATTTGAAAATTAAATGACTGTCACATCAGAACCCTGGAAAATTTGAATAAGTCTTAACATTTGTCTTCTTTTCTGTAATTTGCTAAAATATAGATCAGGTGCATCTTACGTTTTATAGTTGAATGTCTTGGATAATTTCCTGCCAAGGCTGTTCGGATACATTTTTGATTTTACTCATCTCATGCATTCATTTTTTTGGCTCTTTTAGATTGATTTTTACTACATGAGTGGGACTTGCCTTATATATTTTTGGTGTTTCGTACGGGGGAATGCATGTTTTTTCAGAAAGCTGAGCTTCTCCGCCACACTTGGGGACAAGCGACGTTCGCCTGGAGAAAGAAGCAGACTGTGCAAAACACAAGGCAGTAGCAGGCGCCGGGGTTACCCAAAAGGCCTGCCTGATCACTCCTGGCCCCAGCCTCCCACTTGAGTGCAGGCCATTGTGAAGAGAGGCAGCCGCAGAAGACTTTAGATGAGAATAGCGAGCCAGTGCACCTGACCCAAGAGTTACAACAAGGAAGAGAGTATAAATGCAGAAGTGGAGTGAATGATGGTGTGAGTCAAGTGGTATTTTTTGCTCTTTTCCTTTCAGTAGCAATTGAAGAGGGCTCCTGTAGAGAGGAGCGGTGGCTTCAGAATCTTAAAAAACTTAAGGGAAGTGTACACATCCCTCAGTAAAAGAGGGAGGGGCAGCACCGCTTCAGAAATAAGAGTAGGAGGTTGTAGATCTGTAATTTTTTTTACTTCTTTGCATCGATATATGGCAAATGTCTAAGATTTTGAATGGGAAAGGAAAAGATTTGGGTGCAGATTGCATTTGGGAGCGGGTGTGGTTTTGAAAATGTAGATGCGCATGAGCGCACTGTGATTTTGAATTTAGGAGTTGCCTTTTTGTATTGATGTTCACGTTTTGCAGTTTTGAGGCATTTTACGGATGCACCATAGAGGGGCAGCCACCCTAGAGATAAGGGGTATATTGGCCGCCTGTACTGCCAAAACAAAATAGGCAAATACTTCCAAAAAGTAAAAACCGAGGGTAAAAACAGAGGGTAAAAGCACTCGCAACCAAAATAGGAGGGAAATAAGGGCCCAACCCCAGGGACCTTGATATTTTTGGACTAGTAGTATACATAGTGCCAGGGAAGATATTATTACTGATCCAAAGTGCTAAAATGGTTCTTTTTAATGTGCATCGATAACTAGTTGCCAAAGAAGTGTTGCGGCTCTAGAGTTAAATGTTTTACTTGCTTATTGAATGCTTCCATTGGGAATGTCAATTACTTTACTCCCTAAAAATTCATTTTACTCCGAACTTTAAAAAATAGGGAATAAAATACTCCCACTGCAAAATTATATCTGGAGCACTGGGGGCTGCCCTTCAAGGTGATATTGAAAGTTAGCTATTACTCATTGCACAAAGAACAAAAAGCAATCAGTTGTATTCATGTTTTATTGCATAGGAGAAAATGAGTACTCCCATTACACCGTATGGAAAGAGTTACCAACCTATAGAGAAAAAAAACTAAAATACAAATCAAGAATGGTGAGAGGAACAGAAGGACATTTTTTTTACAGCTTGGCCAGCTGAGAGCACACGTGTTAAGAGCATCATTGAACACATGTGTACCCATCTAATGTCCACATACAAGAGCAAAAACTCAAGAAAATACAGAGTATATTAGTAGATTAGAGTAGCACTAAAGAAAATGGGAATGCTAAGGGAGTGTCTGCCCGGCCATCAGACAGCGCAAATACAACAGACGCCTGCGCAGTTGGTACCTCAGACGAGTATAGAGAAAGGCAACCTGTGCAGCCGACAGCCCCATTCGTAGCAGGTCATTATCCCTTAAAACAAGGTGTATGATATACAAACCCTCCTCCCCGATATAAACCTCCAGCATATTCTGAAACAAATCCACTAAAAGGGAGCGAGTGCACCTAGTGACAGACGAGCCCTGGCAATAGTACAATCAGAAAATAAAGTGTGCAAAGATTTAGAAGCAATACGCAAGACAGAAGAGGAATTGCAAAGGATAAGAGGGATGGGCCATGCCCTCTGGTAGATGCAAAAACATGGGCAGCAGGAAAAATACTATTCAAATTGCACAAGGCAGTGATAAAAGATGTAAAAGTAGAAACTGAAGAACCGGAGCAGAACGATGTAGATTATGCATCTGACATAATTGAAAGTGAAGATGAGCAGGAAGAAAGTGAGTAGAGTTGGGGGGGACAGAAGAGTATCAGGAAGAAGGAACTCCTTGGGAGAGACAACTGAGACCTTGCTCTAGAACAATGGCAGTGGTCAGAGGGAGGAAGACTGCTAGAACGCATTATATCCCAAAACGGGAGAAGGCAGTTTCCACTAATACAAAAGGAAATGGGCAGATCGAAATATGTACCATGGCCCCATATGGATACAAGATGCTACCAACTCTTACAGAGGCGCGGTAAGTGGATTGGCGCAGTAGAAAAGCATACAGCAGAGGCAACCATAGCAATCTGAGGTATGAAAAGCTTATTAGCCAGCATAATCAGAGATCAGATTAACACAATTTGGGAGCAAGCAGGGTACCCAGGAGGTTATAAAGTGATGCACATGACAGCGCTCCATGTAATAACTGCGGTGTCTGTGTACGGGTGGCATTGAGAAGGGTGTAGAGTACCCTGACAGACCTGATGTAGATGCCATAATAGCACGCACAATGAGGACCCTGCACTGTATATTCAGTCCATTCTGGAAATGTGGCAACAAGAGACCGGGGCAACATGGGAAAAGCAGATACTGTTTTGTCTACCATGCATTAGGAAAAGGTCTTCCCACTGATGTGCAAGTAGAATTAGACAGAATAGTGGGCATGGAGGCAAAGGGATGCAGGCGCACAGTGCATTTTTGTGAATGCAAGCGCAAGAATGAGAAAGCAGCAGAAGAAAAGGCACAGCGTGCAGGAGCCAAAATAGTGAAAGTTGTCATGGAGAGAGCTGTAGTTTACGGCCCTACAGCTGTGTAACAGCAGTCGGGACAATCACAAGACTGGGCAAACCCTCCAGATAGCAATCAACGAGATGGAGCAGTCCAAGGGGTAAGTGCTACCACACAAAAAAGGGGGGAGGATTTGGAAGATTATGATGTCCATTTGGAGGAGCATTTTGGACCTGTGGGAAAATGGGACACATGTCTAAGGATTGCTGAACTAGACCCCGCCCCCATGCAATACCACCCAGGAGCACCCCCAGCTTTATATTACGCACAAGGGCCAACGCAGGGATTTAACATTCCAAATCAAGCCCCCCCCCCGTCCCTAGTACCAATGTATGCCCCAGGATCTGTGCAACTCCAGAATGTAGGCCCAGTAGACATGATCACACTGACACAGGGACCCTGAGGAGCAGGGAGCTATTTAGCTCCTGCATCTAGAATAGTAGAGCCTGGTTAGCTTGAAACCAGCAGCTACCAGGAGCTACTTTTGGCTCCTAGGGCCAACTGGTGCCTTCCAACCATGTAAATGTGACATTCACTTATTTGAGAAGGTTAATTATGAAGTACCATGGCAGCAGAATGCCCTACACTGGGGGCAAGTGTTTTAAGTAGCAATGCTTTCCTACTTTTAGAATCCAATACATATACACAATAGTACAGCCCACAGCAAGGCAAGCTCAGATGTGCCCAGTTCTCTGAATCACCCCGAATGCAGATAAGGAGCCAAAAGTAGGAGTGAAGATCGGGAACAGAATGTTTACCTTCATGGTAGACACTGGAAATCCGATATTGCATAAAGGAAGGACGGTTTCCATTGACTAAAAATAGTATCGACACTCAGGATTTTTCTGGGGCAATGGTAAGTGTTCCTTTCACAGAAGATGTACCCCTCACTATAGGGACAGGAGATCGTCTCACCATTACTGTACAGCACAGACACCAGTGAATTTATTAGGGAGGGATCTCCTTCAGAAGTTAAACATGACAATCTAATTTACTGACACAAGAATTGCATGCTCAACCCCAGGCATGCATTACAATAGAATAGCCACAGTAATACAGGCGCTTTGCAGCACTAACACAATTTGAGCATTACCATTGCATGAGGCAATATTTGCATACGCAGTAACCATTTTGATTGGGTGGCTACCAGGTGTACAAAATGTAATATTTTGCCTGCCCAGCAGAACTTCTATTCAGACCAGCAATGAGGAACCCCCCCCCCCCCCAGGAACCATGTTCACATTATACATTGATGCAGTGATCATGGCAAAAGGCCCAATCGTTGCAACAGGCACAGATGAGTAAGGGATGGAGTGGAGAACAGTGCTATGCATAGATCCCATACTGCCACTAAGAGAAACCAAAGATGAACATCCATTTGCCAACAGAGAAAGAGATTAGTTGTTTTTGAAATCAGCATTTGCTGCCACAGACCATACAGACAGCTGCAGCAACACTACGCGAAGACATTGCACAAGTGCCTAGTCTACTACAGACAAGCCACCCACATGACGTAGGGCGACTGACCAGCATCTGGTGGTTAAAATCAACTCAAACCAGGCACCATCCTCCCTAGAGTGAAACAATATCCATTGTCCAAAGAAGCCTTCACCAAGGCATCATAGCGCCTTCATCATGCAACATAGCTATATAACCTCTGTAGAAAGCAAAGGGATCATCATGGAGATTCATTCAGGATCTCGGTCCTCTGAACAATGTAGTAGGAGAATAGCCGCTGGTGCCACACCCTGCATCGATAATGTGTTGCATACCCGCTGATGCAGTCTATTTTTCTGTAATCGATCAGTGTTTTAACAGGGTCCTCCACATGGTCTTCTGGAACATTAACATGTCTAGTGCAGTTCTACAACTAGTAGATTAGTATGCAGCAACACAGAAGGACAGTGCAGAAAATACATAGTACAGCTCCTGACAACACTTTCAGACAAAGGGTACAAGGTGGACAAAGACCAACTACAATACTGCCAGAACAAAGTGGTGTACTTGGGTCAGATCATATCCTCGGCAAGGAGAAAGATGATTGTAGACACAGCCACAGCAGTGGGAAACACACCACAACCCAACACAATCAGAAATTCAACAATTCCTAGGATTGTGCAATTATTGCCACGCATGGATATTTGATTACTCAACATATGTCAAACACCCTATTGCAGGCACTTAAGGAAGCACAGAAAATTAAAGGCACACTTTTATGGACAGAGGTGATGGCTGGATGATTTAAGAATCTAAAAATCAGCGGTCCACCAGTATGAGCAACCTACGATTACAACAAAACCATTGTTCCTATTCTCACACTCAAATGGAAAGGTCATGACAGCAGTACTCACACAGCTGACAGAACTGCCCCTATGGGGTGTGATTTTCTGCCCCTCTCCCTCCACCCATAATAGGGCTGTGTGAAGAGGGCAGGGAAATCAAATGTCGTATTCTATGGTAGGGATTTAGTCTAGCAGTAGGACAGTTTCCTTGAGTGTTTGCACCCCTTGACATAATACAGCCAGGGAAAATGTTTGTGTAGTTCGTTTGGACTCAGACTTCATTATGAAGCATTACTCAGAAATATGAAGCCGACATTTGAAGGTAACAGGTCAATATATTGAATATCACTTCTGCTCTCTACCAGCTCTAATTCTCATTACACCTGCTATGAAGCAGCAACTATAACATAACATATTGACAAACATGTGAAGAGCGTTATTGCAGAAGCTAAAAGCATGATTTACATTTAATACAGAATAAGTCTACACTAAGCTATGGTATGATCAAGAGTAGTGTAACATAATAAAACACGCCTTCAGTCTCAGAATATCCATACAGTTTGATTTCAACATTCAAACTCACGCTTTCAGGCCTTGTCCGGCTGCATGCGAATTGACCACGAATGCCTATCGATCGGGCCTGCTCACGCCTTCGTTCGTGCCTTCTGCTCGGGGACCTGCCATGGTTGTCTCTTCCCAACCCCCCCCAAACGAGAGAGAGAGTGAGTGTGAGTGTGAGTGTGTGTGTGTGTGTCCCCCAGTCAGTCTGTTTTTTATATTAAAGCAGGCCTAAAACGTGTGCATCATCTCCTCGGCCTGGAAAGTTAGTCTAGAACTTGCTCCTGCGCTTTGCGTCACACACATGATGTACCCATGTATAAAAATCAAGCGACATGCGCTGTCCTTGACCCTTGGTTGTTTCCCTTAGAGTAAATGGGCTTCCGCTTGGGGATAGAGCAACATGTGTGTTCTGCTCCTAGACCACTTTAAACCTCATTTTAGTAAAGGCTTTTCTGAAGATGTTAAGAGCAATACTCATCTGTGCACACATTCAACCTTCGGTGTGTATTTTGGTATTGTGCGTCCTGTCCTTCGCTTATCTGATGTGACTGGCGTGAAAAAGCCATCCCTTCAATCTAGCCGTTTAAGACAGGGAGCTGCTATTCTGTGGTTAAAAAGAGGACGCTACCATATCTGGTTCATCACTTTCTGCTAAAGCCAAGCAACAGGCCACAAAATATAAATTTGGACCAAATGTCAGCAGATCGAGGTTGCCATAGAATTTGCAGGTTTTAAAAAGAGTTTGTTGAACATGCACCATATGCCATTTGTATCGTGTTTGCAGAGAAGATTAACCATGGCCTGATTGCCAGCAATATAGGCTTTATGAGATACCCTATATGCATTCCTGTACGATAAATTCATTGTATCAAAGTTATGTTATCAATAGGCAGGTGCAAGTTTTTCAAGACTTGCATTTCCCTGTTCTTTTGTCGCTTTACATATGCAATTTCATCCGAATAAGTGTTTATGTTTCTGGCTAGCACCTGGCTTATATCGCGTCACACGCGCCAATTCCTCTCGAATAATGTGATTGTTATATGCTACTAGCCAAGCGATGTCTTCAATTGAACACCCTCTATTTTCGTCAAAACTTTTAATAGAACGTAATGCGAAACCAAGAAATTACAAAGTTTCTTCTTCCAACTAACTGAGAGATGGCCGCTCTATTTCCACCAAACCAAGTTCAGGAACCCTCTCACACAGCCCAAGAGTAATTGACATATTAATGGAGATGGATATGATACAATGATCACTGTACCCAGCATCTATAATTTCACATTTTTGACAAACATTTAACAGCCCAGAAGAAATGGGGGAAAAAGAAAAAAAAAATCATAGAACAGGCAGATCCTCTATGCCATGTAGAATAATTCAAACCATTATCACAGAATTCCACCAACACCAGATTCCAGTTTGTAAAATACTGAACCCATCTCCGTCCATTCAAGAGAGACCCACGCCCCATTTTAGTATTATAGATTGTACCAGAAGCCTTAAGGGCCATGGAACTACAAGTTAAAATCTCCTCCCAATATGATCTTGTAATTTGGGTTGCGCAGTAATGCATGTTCCAAAATGGCATCAAGTGTATCCATTAAGTCATCAATCCTGGTACCATCATGATTTACAAATGGCCAAAATCGCCTCTATATCTGCACCTGAAAGTAAGATGTCAACAGCTAACATGGCGTCAGACGCATGTAATAAATTAGCCTGCATGTTCATGTTGTTACTAATCAAAATGGCAAGTCCACCACTAGGACGCCCCAATCCTATTTTTTTAGCCAGCAAATAGAAGGATGTATAACCATTCACAAACATACCATTTAAATGCATAATTTCCAGCAGAAATAGGATGGAAGGCACACAAAAAAACAGTTTGCGAGTTCACACATGCGAAAGAACTTTTAAAACCACACACATTCCAACTATAAATGTTAATCCGTGTATAGCTGAGAGTTCACGTTTAACGGCTGTCCCTCCAGTATAGACTTTATCAAATTGCCCACCCACGCCCAATCCTTAATATTGGATGCCATAGCCGACAATTGCGCTATTAATTCGGGCTGTGTGTCAGGAGGCGAGACTCACCGATGACTTCCCAGATAAACAAGGCTCTCAAGGCAATTGAAATTCTATAAACGAGTAAGCTTGCTCTTCATTTTCAAACAGCACCAAATGTATCCCCACTAACTCCAAGTCCTCCCGTTATTCCCAAATTTATTTTAACACAATTAATTTACCTGGGAGATCATTCTAAAATTGTTTTCAGACGCCAATTTCACCCACTGTGTCATAAGAATTGAGTATTCTTAACATCAGAATATGACTGAATGTTTTGAAGATGAAGGAACGGTTAAGACGAGATTGCCCATTGATTGCTGTATTGTCAATTCAGCCCATAATGGTAGAGGTGTTATCACCCGCCATTGCCCATTCATTCTGCTTCTCCCTCTGCTCATCTATTATCATATTTGCTTCATGATTTACATTTGGGCGAGCAGCAATAGATATTATAATACTGGGTGCCGGAATACTAGGTCTACCCTCCTGTATAGAGTTAGATTGAACGGACACTTATCCCACTTCAGTTAAAAGATTGCTTTCCAGACATAGGAACGTGCACATGATTAACCAAAGCTGTAGCCTGCACATTAACTGAATTATCTGCTCTGAAATTGTTGGTTATGAGTGGATCAAAGGACAATTGTGATTGCTTGCTGTCTTTGACAGCAATTAATCCACTAGCTGCTGGAATAGGTGGTACTGTTTGTCTTTGATTACCATTAGACGCAACGTTGTGTGCTAGATCATTGCTTCCCTGTACGTGTAAAACAGTGTAAAACAGTAACACCCACACAGGGTCAAAACAGAGTCTGAGCAAAGTCTGATTAATCACAGACTGCGATGACCAATTGCACAGGTTTCTACCAGCAAGGCACTTCCTCTTGGCGACGAGAGATGCACGCCAAACAGGACCACAGAGTCCCAGCGTCTTCAGCCCAACAGCCACTTGGGTCGCACTTCAGGGTGTGCGCCAGCGACTCCAGCTCCTACGGCCTCACCTGCGTTACCTCTCTGTTGCGACGATAGTGTGGCTGTCGCAAGTACGTCAGAGAAGGAGCCTGAACACGCAAGATTGAACTGATCATTTGATAGAGGATCATGTAAAAAGCGGAGAAGACGACGGACCGCACAGAGCTAGGACGGAACTAACAGTCTGCGGGTCAGGAACACCTGTTCCAGCAATATGTATAAGACCAGAAATGGTGTTAACCCAACAGAACACTACTAACTCACCAGAACGTAGAGATGGCCCCTGACTCGACAAAACTCAGCTGGAGTTTGAAATACAGATTCATGCTGCAATTTGAGCGAGGATTTAGAGAGGGCCCCCCCTCCCTTCTTAAAGGTCTCTGTAACCTCCCGGAACGATTATACAAGCACATTAACTTCAATGCTAACAGGAGCAGACGAGAGGAGCTAAATTCTATTGATAGTAACAACGAGGCCCAAAAGGCTTACGAAGAACAAGACACAGAACAGGACGATTTAACCCGCCGAAGGGAAATGACCGAGAACTCTATTAGAGAAAACAAAACCCAGGACCCAAAGCTCAATTAAAACACTGGCCATTGTAAAAATGGTCCAAATTACGTGGCAACCCAAATCTGTACCCAAACCAAAAACTTGTCAAAAACATAACCTAAACAAAAAACACCCCATCGATTTAAAATTAAAACCCAGAACCTACAGGAAAATTACCCCCATGAGATCATCCAGTATGGGTATCTTGTCAAATTTCTTTCACAAGCAGTACAAAACGATTTTGGAGAATGCAGAAGAACTATCTGATGCAGAGATCCTGGAGGGGGTCTCAGATCAAACAGACCAAACAGACTGCAACTGGAAAGGAACAAACCCAGCCCGTTACATGTATGAATGCAACGATGCCAGAGAATCAGCAACCCAAAGATGGCATTTTGGAAGACCAAAACATGAAAGCTGTTGTGTTGCCGAAACAATTATTTGGGAAGAAGGACAAAACAGGTAACTTAGCACAATAACCTTCCCCTCTTAGAGGAACAGAAACTACAGACAATGACTGGCGACTGTCGGCGAACAGCCCAACGCTTCGTCTAAATCAGGGACCGATTAATGCATCTCCTAAACAGACTGAAATGGAACAGCAGAGAATGCCCAGCTTATGCTCTCAAGGCTTCGACTCAAGCAAAACCTTACCAACAAGCAAAAGAACCTATTCAAGAACCCAAGGACTTCAGCTAAGGTCCAGAGTACTTCCACAAAAGTCTTAGTGGGGGAGGGACCCTACTGAAGAGAGACCTTTGCTAGGAACTGAGGAACCTACGCAAGTAGCCGAGATACTGTCAGCAAGTGATTGATATACTCTTCACATGCCACCTCTACCACAATTTCCAACTGCCTCAGCACCCCAAAACAGAAGACCGAGAGTGCCATCTGAGGCAAATGAAAAGGACACCCCGAATAAAAAGCCTGACCCATTTGCTATTATGTCAGCAGTGACGATTTGCTTTAGCCCCTTTGGGCAAATTATACCAAGCACTGAATTACACGTTAAAAGACCACACTACCATGCTTGCAATGATGCACTCCAAGTTAATATACTTGGAGGGGTACATTGCAGCATGTGAAGTAAGAAAGCAACCTGTGAAGGAAGCAGGCTTAATAACTGTGACAGAGTCAGAAGAACTGAGTTCTATACAACTTGGCAAACCACCCAAGGGGCTCATTTCAACTCCCAAAACAAACTCAACTATTGAGCCCAGAACAGAAGACGGTCTCTGTGTGGTGAACAATCACAACTCTTCTGAAAAGAAAAAAAAAAAAAACACACACACCTCCCAGAAATCCTAAAATAACATCACAGATGAGATTGGCAAAAGCAAACGGAAGCCGCCCCCAGAAGAAAAACAGAATCTGGCATAGACAAACCCTCACATCCACCTAAGAGGCATAACGACTGTATAGTTCTAGAAATGAATGGACACCGAGTATAAGATCTACATGTCAAAGCTCTAACACGAGAAACAGCGTATTAAATGATACGATGAAGAATTTGCAATTTTCTCTCAAACGAGGGGGGAAAACCCCCAAGAAGATCCAAGAGCTACGCTTCCTGCTGGAGTCAGACGAGGAACAGCTGCATCAGCAAAGAGAGTGAAGAAAATACATTAAAGATATTACCACCAGTACCGGCTATGAGGGGCATGCTAAACTGAGTGCAGCAGAACGAGCCACAAGCAAAAACAGAAAGGAGGGAAACACAACAGAAATGCCTCAATGATAAGTATAGACAATCTTGAAGCAAGTGTAAACTTGATTGACTGGATACTGTCTTAAGTCCAAGAGTCTGAATCCGAACTAGTTGAAGTGGCTCCGGGGAGCGAAAAAACGATAGAACCTCAGAGCCCACTTATATTGAAAGCAAGAAACAAAAATCATGAAAAGGAAACGGAACCTCAGGTCTTTTTTGACAATAGATGAAAGATGGGCAAAACTGGCAAGGGCAGATAGAAAGGATGGCCCAGGAGAAAGTGCAAGTCACCATTGACAGATTAGCCGAACGGATTCCCTGCCACAAGAAAAGCAAGTAACTTCACAAAGCCGACAAAGGACTTCACTGAGTCAAAGAAGTCCAGTACAACTAGACAGACCATCATCGCCTTCAAAGCGAACATCTGAACAGAGAAGAAAGGTTCGAGCAGAAACACTAAGATTAGATAAGCAAACTTTTAAGAAACATGAAAGGAAAAACGACCAAAGAAACAACTGTCACAACCAAAATCGAAAGGATAAGAGCAACCGGACATTTAAGTTGGAACAAATATGGAACAAGGATTGAGAGTTGATCCTGAATAGAAACACCATCCGACTATACTCCATTGTATTCCGAATCTTCGGCACCTCCGCTCTGAGGATTTGAAAATTGTTGAATTTTGGATTAAAGGTCGAACGGATAGTGTATCTCCACATCTCTTCACCAGTAGTGAAAAGCATGTTGCTGAATTCGACAAGAGAACCTTTTGATGCTTGGGTTCGATCTAACAGAAGCCAAATCTGTTAGCGAGCCTGCGTACCATCACAGAAACACGACAAGAGTACCTGACCAACCAGCAGCGACGCTTCCAAGTATGACTTCAATAAACACCAAAGAGGAAAATCCAAGAGACAAGTGAAGAGATAGCAAAACCCCCAAAGGGGACTCGGCTTGTGACATTAACTACAATAGAAAAGTGTCAGAACAATTAGTTTCGTCTCCCGTCTATGAAAACTCACAGAATCATGAGAATGAAAAACAAAGCAAAAAAGAAAAGAGACCCACTGAATACAGGTTGTGTACTAAGAGGCCCGCTTCCCAAACTGAGGGTGACAAGATCTCGCTCCGACTTGTCAAACAAACAAATAATGACGAAAGGGGGCAGGAAACATGGGGTTGGATACCCAAAGCTTTGGCGAAACAACCTCGACGATAGCCACCCACAAATTCTTAATGCTCTTCGTTGAATAAGGATAACTTGGAAGATCTCCACCCCCTTGTACGCACATTAAAAATGGGTTCATGGAACACAAGGGGCTTTATCCATTTAACACCTAGCAACATTAACTTGGGAGACTTTGACATCCTATGTCTCCATGAGACATGGCTCCTGGTAAAAACCAGACTTGGATGGCTACTAGGTCTCCCTCTCGCTGGCTTCAAAAGGCCAGAAAGGACGACCAACCTCAGGCCTACTAATGGCAATACGATCTGGAAGTGGTATATATCTGAACAAGATATTAGTTTCAAACTCGTCCTTTCAAGTTCTCTTAACGAATAATAGACACCGGGGCGCTGGAGACGATGACGACCGAGGACATTTCGCAGCAATCATTAACACAAATTGGAACCCCCAAGCAATAAGAAGGAGGGCAGCGAACATAGTTGACGAGATCTGCACAGAACATCAACCAAAATACATTATATGAGGCGATCTAAATGCAATCTGCCCGAAACATCTGGGGATAAAGAAACAACCCAAGAACTCTCCTTCAGTTGAGAGAGGAATTCTTTGGTCATCACTAATGGATTCCCGAGATCTTTATAACCTCCACAGGTTGGCAGATCAAAACAAGATACCAGTGCCGACTTGGGAGAGAGACGGGCAAAATGCATTCATAGACCACATCTTCGTGTCCAGAGAACTTTTCCCCCTAATCAACTCTTTTAAAGTACTCCATACTAAACACAGTGACCACAACCTATTGATTATGAAATGGAATATTGAGGCAGGATAAAGAAGGAAAATGGCTGCCGAAGTGGAGGAAAGTAATGATGGTACGCGCCTTAGACTAACCGCAAGCTAACAAAGGATTAGACGGTTCACGCCGAGGCAAAAACACTCCAAAACCGGATCATCATCCCCTGCTAACCAGTCTCAAGAAGCCTGACTTCAAATTTGCCATTGTCCATTCATTGGCAAGAGCATCATCAGATGGATAATGTAAGAGATCTACAGTTTATTGGTTTAATGCAAGCACGATTGCACCCTAGAGGTGGTGATCGCCTTGCCTTGTTGAGACAATTGGAGGAACGTACTATTTGTAAATTGCATTGTACCACTTTGGGTTTGAACATTGACGCCGAATTTCATGTTTTCTTGTAGGTGGGCAGTCTGATGTGATTGCCATAAACATTCAATATCTAAACGGCTATGTAAATATCACATGTGTCACCACCAGGGGCCTGGGAGACCAGGGGGGTGATTTCACCACGACCGTCGGTTTAATATACCACATCCAATCTAATATTGCATATCTTACTGAGATATTCATCCTTTATCAAAAATATTACTCATCCTTTATTTGGACCCTGCGGGTATCTGATATGTTTTACGCCTATTTAATTTAAGGTTGTACAGCATATGGTGTAATGTTGTACTACCTCATAGCATGGTCAATACCAGACCCCATTGAGGTTACTCGCCATTCGACTGTTCCAATGGTTCAGTAACTTGTATTTTTATCAAATTTAATTTCAATTTTGATTAAAAAATCTTTATTCTCAATTACATTTGGAAAACGTTGATATATTTCTCTATAAAAATCTAACCAGGCTTTCTCCGCATTCATGCACGTACGGTGAAATCACTTCGAAATCACTCAAGTATTCATCTCCTCTCCCTTACATTCTCATACCCCAAGCTATCTGTCTGCATGTCACACTACGTGAACGTTTCTTATGGGTGTGTGATCTATTTTGAATAAGAAGTCTCCCGACTCACACTCGTCCCCACCTGGTTGCACCGGTGCCCCCCGCAGGTGGTACAAGTGTATCTGCCTTGGTTACATTGCATGCTGCCCTTAACCTGGCTAACTGTGTCAATGCCAGTGCTATATGCAAGTCCTGTGTGCTCACCCCGGTGTTGGCAGTGACCGCCGGAGGTGAGACATAGGGGGGAGGTGGGGCTGTGGTCAGTGGTGTGGCCATCGTGCCTGCTGATATACGTTGGATTGGTGCACCCTTCCGACGGGCGAGCCGCTAGCAGATATCTTCCTTTTATCGTCTCCACATTCTTCCCACTCTCTCCTGAGACTGTCTCTTTACTGCCGTCGTGTGTCACGCATTCCCTTTTGGATCCTATGTGTCCTCAAACATTTTCCAGAGGTTCAATATTTCCCTTCTATTCTGCAAAGGTCTTACCTTGTATTTTGATATCAAGAAGGTAGACATATGCTCCAACGCGCTTCTGTCGAAAGAGCACCGATCCGGACAGGAGTGAGGCATGCCCCCCCCCTCCTAGTCTTGGTCACGCACGGGTTGTGATCTTTTCACAATACAGGGGCAGGGCCTTGCATATGTGTTCTAGGGGAGGTTCTACCCACATATTTGCTCCTCCCATGTGTGTCCCAGTGGTGTTACACCTATGTTACTGCGCCTCAGTTATTATGCAATACAGTGTTCAACACAGTTTACATTTGTGAACAAAGCAATTTAATGTCATCAATAAACTTCCCAATGTGCAATAGTCTGTCCAATACCCCCACATCTCGATCCCCAATTAAAGCTTTGTACCAGTACCCACACCTCCAAAACATATGCGCCCCTCCTCCTTACACCGTAAAATACACCAACAAAATAAGCTAAAACAACCACTACTATTCCCGAGCTAAATGATGCAGAGCCCTTATCCTTGTATTTTTCCTGCACTGAAAAAAACTGCACATGGAACCCTGTTCCGCTTTCCTTTATATCCTTAAAAGATTTTAAGAAGAAATGTTAAAAACTCTCAATTTCAAACACAGCGTGTTCACACTGCTTAGTACATCTACCGCTACGTTGTTGTCCCTTGGAGGCCATACTCGTGTGCGCGTGTTCACCTGAACTCCTCCGTTCATGGGGTTCCAACACCAGCTTGCACCTCTCCTTGGGTCACACCCCGCTCCAAAGTCCAGGCAGGATTCTGCAAAGACTGCTCCCACAGGGCCACTGGGGGGTACGCGTTTTGGGAAAGGTCTGTGTGGGTGGGCGCTGCCCTTTGGAGAGACCGCCTGGATAATTCTGCAGGTACAGGGGTGCTGGGATCACGTTGATGGCGTCACCAAATGTAGGCAAGTCCCTGTTTACACTCACACCAGAAAGAATACAACCCTCAGGTGAAAAAGGCCAAGAGATTGCTTGCAGGTATAACAAGGTTTAATTGTCCAGAATAAATACAAATGGTTTCAGCAAAGAATTCTGCTGCTCGAGAACGTTCTGGTTAAACTTGGTGCAAGCAGAGGCTTAAAAGTAGGCAAAGCGTCATCACTATATAGTAAAAATTGGCATCACCGATTGGCTACAATTGGTTCATATTTCTGCCATCTGTCAGTTCCCACGTGGGTTAGCTGGGCTCATCTCTCCGAGGTCATGTCTCTCATAAGTTACAATATCAGAACTATGATATACTGAGCCTACTACTATATCACTGTGGCATGCACCTGGGAGGCTTGGGGACTGGTGCCAGAGGGAAGGGAGGAAGAAATACAGTGACGCTGACCCACACATTCTGTGCTTTGTTGATATTGCACCCAAGACCACCACTCTTTTGATCTATAATGTATCCCTCCCTGTACCTCGCATTACAGAGTATTTATGTGGAGAGGTGGAACAATCATTCAGACTTCGATCATTTATGGCTATTTGGTTTATGATTGGGGCTGGGGTCGTTCACCGTCCTAGAATGCAGGGAGAATAGGGTCAGTGGTATGGACCATGGCTATGGGTAGGTGGTCGGCTGGATGTTGGCTGTGATGAATGGGCACTGTGAGGAGCCTGGTGTTGTCTCACAGCCTTGCAAGGCGCATCATTTCCAGTGATAGAGTAACTGCAAAAACGGAGAGACAAGAGGCAGCTTCCGTGAGAACTGGTTGTGCGGACTTATCTCGTCTTAATGATCTGGGCCTAATCGAGTCCTTCCATGGACTAATTTCCATCCCAACAGTTCCCATATCTATTTATTAGCATGTATAGCACGCACAGCAGCCCTTATTATAAGGCTACCCAGCTCTGTGTATTGGTGGACCATCTGGACCCCCGTGCACAGACAAACAGGGGTGCCAATGGACAACGCGATCTTGGCCCCCATCTCTGGGGAATGGATATGGGTGCAGAGGTCTCGCAACCTGAGCATGCTGCTGCATCACCCAGTTCAAGAGGTCCTGTGGTCCCTTTGGAAGGAAAAGGGGGGAGAGGGGGGGGAGAAGGGAGAATATGTGGCTGGCCACATGGCCGTAATCCCCCCCTGTTGCAGGATGGAGGGGGCAGGGGTGGGGGGGTACCGCTGGCATTCCTGCTTTGCTATGAGGCAGGGCTGAACAGGCCCGGTCAAATGTGCGAAGGGGGGAGGGGCTTTCATCTCATTGGATAGGTTAGCGGAGTGTTTAGGAGTTGGAAAGTAATCAGTATTCTGATACCTACAGTCAGTGGGGTGAGAACTTGCAAAGGGGATTGACAGATTTCGAACAGCACTTGCTCGGCTGTATAGGGCGATATTGTTGGCAGAGCCTAGCGATCCAATCGCTGACAGAATCAGATGGGGGGCAAGATCTGGAGAAGCACATTGACAACGCCCTATGGACCTTGATGTGTAGGGGAGTCTCCCACTCAATGGTTTCCCTGCAGTACAGACATCAGGCCCTGAAGCTGCTGCACAGGTGACAATCTCATGCCACGCGTCCCATCCTTTTGCATGACCAACACTGCACCTCAAACACCCATCCATAGTTAGTTCCCTTCGGCCAGTTAGACTGGGGCCCCATTCCCCCGAACCTGCCAAATGAACCATTTCCTTGCGATATTTGCCCCATAGCCCCCGGAAACCCTAATTTCCCTTGGACCAGGAGCATACCTGTCCATCCTACGTTGTGTCATACCTGATACACTTTATCCTAACGGTCACTGCTGTCCCTCCATGGAGCCTGTATCCACTTCTCCTTCTAAACAGATTTTTGCTAGCTTTTTCTTAACAAGCTTGGCCTCTGTCTTTTGTGCCTGTTCTAGACTCTTTTCCTTCTCTTGCCTCCTTTTATAAAAATGCACAGTGTATAAAGATGAGTGTTCCCCAATGGGTATTTGTCACAGAAGACTTCGGGACCACAGAGGAGAGGGGGGCCGGGCGCAGACAGCTCTGTTTGTTGCAATACCATCGGATGAGGCTGGCTTTCAAAGCTAGGTGGCCGCTATTTCCGGATGAGCCTCTTCCACATGAATGTGTTGCATTGTTGTCCTCCAAGTCAGGCACAAGCGTCTCTAAACTTTATACGATAATACAAACATACACACCCTCGCTTAACACAATCAAGGCTTCCTGGGAAACCGACATGGGGACCACAATCTAAGACAAAAAGTGGTTGAAATAATGTGAACTGTCCAAAAAGGTATCCACCAATTCTGGCCTCCAGCTGATCGAGTTTAAAGATACTAAACAAAATTCTCTATACTCCAGCCACAATTGCTAACATTTACAGAAGACTGTCCTGGTAGCTGCCAGAAATGTGGGAATCCATTAGCTGACTCATTCCATATGTACTGGAGCTGTCCACTTATTTCGGGTTTTGGAGGGAGGCAGCTGAAATAATAGAGGAGAAACACAGGTTTCAGCTGACCTCACGCCCCAGAGATATTTGTTTGGGGACATAGGAAAAAGTGCAGAAGTAAACAGAAGATTGTTTAATGTGAACTGTGCGGTAGCCAAGAAGTGTATGCTTCAGAACTGGAAAAGCCTGCACTCGCCACACAAACCACTTCCTGAAAAAACTTACATAGGTAAATGAATGCGAGGAACAATACGTGATGACAGTGCCAAGGACAAGACGACCCAAAGATATATGGGCTCCATTTAGGGTATATTTATTCGAAATGATGTTGGATGAAGTAAGTCCCACAAGGCCCTGATGTGTGTTGATTCTGTATATTGTACGATATGAGGTTTGCCCCTAAATTGTTAATCTCTGCAATGTTTAATTGTACTGTACCGTGTTGCTGCAGTGACGTGTACCACAACCAATAAATAAGTTTAAATTTTAAAAAAATGCACAATGTGTGCCTGCATTTCTGACTGCCATCCCTACAAATTCCTCTAGATTGTGCTGAAACCTCCTTAGAAAGTCCCTTCTTTAGCATGTGGTAAACAAAAAACAAAAAAGCTCTTCATATCCCTTGCGGCAAACATGACACTGGCAATATGTTTTTTTAAATGCACAAATCCACTTCCCTGCCCCTGCAGCGAGCGAAGGGAGTATCTTCATCAATTATTCCGGTCTATGTGAGACCATAGGACATAATACGATAACGATGCCTACGCTCCACACGACGACCTTCGTGACACCTTCTGCAAGCCCAAGAACTGCTGAAACCTAGATCTAACTATCCCTACCTATAGTGTTTCTACAAGAGGCCGCCATTCCAAGATGGCCGCCCGACTCATCTAGACTCTGCCCCTCCTTGGCCGAGTCCATGCGAGCTGCATCGCGCACACTATTGGCTGCCTGATTTCATTTCTCAACCTATCCATGACCGGCAGGCGCAAGCCGGCTGCAGCACAACGGCGTGCACTAAGGCAGCTTCCCTGTCCATGCCTGTCACTGTCTGCTCACTGGCCACTGGCCAGGAACTCTGCCCGTGAGCCTTCCCACCGGCAACCAAAGGTACTGTACAAACTGTCTCCTGATCGCCCGATCTGTCTACCCCCACCTCTTTGGCTTACACACCTCCTTATATAGCTATAACTATGAGTATATGCAAATGCTGCCCTGATTACATGCAGCCTGCTAAATATCTCGCACTATATACTCACTCAGACGCTCAAGCACAGAGCAATCTGCCCTCTAAGCGCGGTGCTAGCGCCTACGTATCTGCATTCCTTGCTTTAGCCATCCCCCGTCATAACCAATTCTGCCCACTCTGCAACATGGCATCACTGTATTGTGCCTTATGGTCGCCCAGAGACCACTGTATTATTGTGTAGTGCCTTATGGTCGCCCAGAGACCACTGTAGTATTGTGTAGTGCCTTATGGTCGCCCAGAGACCACTGTAGTATTGTGTAGTGCCTATGGTCGCCCAGAGACCACTGTAGTATTGTGTAGTGCCTTATGGTCACCCAGAGACCACTGTAGTATTGTGTAGTGCCTTATGGTCGCCCAGAGACCACTGCATTATTGTGTAGTGCCTTATGGTCGCCCAGAGACCACTGTAGTATTGTGTAGTGCCTTATGGTCGCCCAGAGACCACTGTAGTATTGTGTAGTGCCTATGGTCGCCCAGAGACCACTGTAGTATTGTGTAGTGCCTTATGGTCGCCCAGAGACCACTGTACTATCACTCTCAGCCCAGTATCTGACCTCGGTTTTTAGACTTACATCTGACTGTCGCACTTAGCCCAGTATCTGACTGCTACTCTTAGACTAGTACGTCACTGCTGCATTAATCTCGCCAAGTATTTGAGAACTGTACTCTGCCTACTCTGCCCCGTATCCACCCACGGCAACTAATTCCAGCCCACCTAGCTCAGCTGGTAGTAACAGTATGTACTTCCACAGTTCACCAAACTGACAATTATCCTTACCATCATCTACATGACCATGCCTACAGTTCTGCCTACAGAGGGCCTTGGTGCCCACATACAACTCATCTCTAAACCTTGCAACTTAGAACAAAGGAAGCTTAGACTCCGGGCTCGACTACCTAAAATATTCAAACCTTTTACTAAATATAACATTAACCTAGAACACCTTCGACCCAAAATATCCCGACCACTGGTAACCACCGCCCCTTTCAGACGCCAACCATACCATAAAAATCAATAAACTTATAGCCAACCCCCCGCTCACAGCGCAGCTAGAACCTGAACTAAAAGCTGCTCTAATCAATGCCAGATCATTAGTCGCCCATGCCACTGACATAGCAGATATCATACGGGTTAATAGCCTTGACTTCATTGCCATTACTGAATCTTGGCTCCACGATGCAGCAGTTCCGGCTCTCACTCTGGCAGTCCCAGAGAATTATACCATTCTCAGAGCTGACAGACCAGACTCGCGTGGTGGAGGAATTGCAATTATCGCCAAATCTGATCTCTCTATGAGAATCACACCCACACCCTCCCTCAAATCCTGTGAGCTTCTCTCTATCAAACTACCGACTGCGAACTCCCAAACACTAAACATCCACCTTATCTATAGACCCCCTGGCCCCGTCAGCACCTTCACTGAAGATATCACCACTGTTATCTCTGAGAAGCTAAAAGAGTCCTCCCAAACACTAGTACTAGGAGATTTCAATCTAGGGCTCAACGATATCAACGACCATCATGCTACTGCCACAGGCAATACTCTGTCAGTGCTAGGCTTCACGCAGCTCGTGAATACTCCCACACATATCAAGGGAAGAACACTAGACTGGATTGCCAGTCACAACTGCTACCCTTCTATAACAGCCATCACCCCCCAAATATGGTCTGACCATTACCTTATCTCTTTTACCCTCAACACCAAAAGACCCATAGTCTTAACACCCACGCCAGCCACACCCACCTTAACGAGAAACAAGAAAAATATTACAGCCGACAATATTCTGCCCCACATCCTACCCAAACTAAATTCCCTACCTGACCACTCTGACCCAGGCATCCTAGTGGATGCATTCAACGCAGCCATGTGCTCTGCTCTTGACAGTATTGCTCCATTTAAACTTCGGATTAGTAAACCTAAAAAGCATTTGAACTCATGGTTTACATCCCACCTAAAAAACCTAAGACTGCAGAAGAGAAAATGCGAAACAGCTTGGAACCGGCATCCGACCGCTGAAACTAAAACTAACCTAACTAACATCTCCTCGCAATACAAAAAAGATATCATCCTGGCCAAACAAGAAACCTATAATAATAATAGGATCACCCAATCCAACTCCAGCATGAAGGAGCTATTCTCCATCCTAAAGGAATTGGAAACTCCTATCACAGTACAGGATGACTCCATTAAAGACAAAACTTGGTGCACAGACATACAACTGGCACTAACCAACAAAGTATCCAACCTCCAAACAAAAATTGCCCTAAAGAAAGCCTCACTGCCAACTCAACCTCTGCTAGTCAAAATTCCCACATCCAAACCTAAAGAATCCACCCAATTCCGTTTCTCCAAGGTCTCAGTAATTGAGGTGGAGAAGACCATTTTGACTCTCAAACCTTCTAATTGCAAAGGCCACCAATGCCCCGCACAACTGATCAAGGATGCGGCTAGGGACTTAGCCCCCTTTATTACAAAACTTATCAATGCCTCCTTCACTACGGGCACCATCCCCCGCAATCTAAAGGAATCTTGGGTACTCCCCCCTCCTAAAAAAGCAAACATTGGACCCCAACATTCCCACTAACTACAGGCCCATCACCACGGTTCCCTTCCTACTAAAAATATTAGACAAGGTAGCATACACCCAAATCCAGAACTTCCTTGAGATGAACCATCTCCTTGGCACCCGCCAATCCGGTTTCCGTCCGCAACACGGCATAGAGACTGCCCTTATCGACCTAAAAGCCCAAATAGACTCACTCAGAGACGAGGGAAAACTAGCTCTCCTCCTCCTTCTAGACCTCTCAGCCGCCTTTGATCTGGTGGACCACAAAGTCCTATGTAATCACTTGGACTCGGCTGCCCACTTCTCAGAGGAGGCTATAGTCTGGATTCAATCATTTCTTAGTGACAGAACTATGAGGGTGTTCTTCCCCCGCAGCGGCAGCAGACCCTATCCTAATCACTTGCGGTGTGCCCCAGGGATCCTGCGTCTCGCCGACACTCTATAACATCTTCACCAAGCCACTCTTTGACGATCTTGATAATCTGGGTATCACCTACACTAACTATGCAGATGATACTCAGATTCTCTTACCACTTACTGGGGATTACATCGAAGATCTGGCTCTGGTGAATAGAGTCTATAGCATCGTTCAAGCATGGATGGCCAACCATGGCCTATGCTTGAACGATGACAAAACAGAGCTCATCATCCTGGGCACGGCAGCCCGCATCTCCAAACTTAACCAAAACTACTCCGCCTTCATCATCGATGGTAACACTATCAAGGTCGCCAGAGAAGTAAAAACCCTAGGTTTTTACCTTGATGCGACACTATCTTTCACCAAACAGGTGAACTCACTGTCATCATCCACTGCCTATACATGCAAGTTAATACGAGCTGGGAAACCATTCCTTTCAGAGGACAGCTGTCTTATTCTAGCTAGAGCCCTCATTCTATCGAAATTAGATTATTGTAACGCCCTCTACATAGGGACTACCAAACAAATCATCTACAGAATCCAAGTGCTCCAAAACAATGCACTTAGAGCGGCCCTAAGTATCCCCAGAAGTGCACACATTTCAGAAATAAGACGAAAACACAAATGGCTTTCCACCCAAGAAAAAATCAACCTTAAATCTGCTTCCCTTATCCACAAATGCCTAAACAACAAAGCTCCCCGATACCTCTCAGAACGCTTCAACAGGAAAAATCCAACGAGACTCACAAGGACAGCCAGCCCCAACTGCCTCCTAGTGCCCAGATTCAAACTAGCCACCATTGGAGGTTCCAGCTTCCCAGTTAAGGCAGCACAGTTATGGAACTCCCTACCTCTTGCACTCAGATCTGACCAAACCTTCAATAACTTCAGAAAGAACACCATAAAATGGCTTATTGAGAATGCGACATAGCGTATGTCACTTTATACGTAACGTCTTTTATAATGCTTGTGCTGACCTGCTTTTACTGTTCGATCGCCATAGATTTGACTGTTTAGCTACGCCTTATCTGCACGTGCACTTGCCCTACCCTGCAGATTCGAAATGTCCACTATGCCTGTAACCTGTAACTTGTAACGTTAACTTATCTGTAACCTGTAAACGTTAACTAAGCTGTAAACCTCCTTGTTCTCTTGCGCCCTGCTACCCAAGGGTCTGGTGCGCACAATAAATAAATAAATAAATAAAACAAACAAACAATACACCTTTTTTCCCTGACCCGTCTGCCCACCCCGCCCATCTCTCACCGACTACGGCCATGTGAGTACCACAGTGCATCCGAAGACTGCATGGTCTACTGTGTCGCTGCTACTGGAGCGGAAGATGGGATTGCTACACCCTGCTCTCCTTGCTCAAAATCCGATTCCCATTCACCTTCGTCGCTTACACCCGTCATCACCTCCCCTGAACTTCTTTTGTCTTACTATAGTTTTTTCAGTTTTTCTAGGACCGGCCACTTGGGAGCATACCATTAATGTATAAGGAATAACAAGATGCAATAACTAACAGATCACAAATCCAGGTGATTGATTATAAGGATTAAGTCATCAAGGCGTGACAGGAATATGATTCAATGTAAAGATAACTAAAAATATTATACATTGTAGATAAACCGAGAAGGGAAAATGCTGGTAGACAACTTCTGAAGAAGGGGTTATTATTGCCCCAAAACACGTCAAGTGAAAAGCATTTAAGGATATCCTGAACATATATGACTAGAAATAATGAACTGTGGCGATATATATGTGCGAATTAGTGATGATCCACAATATGCTAATGTCTATCTGAAAAATCAGCAAATTGAATGATGTTGCACTAAATGAAGAAAAAAAAAAAAGACTGATGAGATTGCAATTGTTTACATTTATTGTTTAGGATCGGAAAATACATATATATTTTTTATATAAAAGAATTACCTTGATGAATTTTTGTTGTAAAGGTTTTTTCAAATCTTATACTAAATATGTACAAAGCATACTAGAAACAGTTGTCTTCACAATAACAGGGTGTGCCGAGGACGGGATTGTTCCACAAGATTGTGGACATCTGCTGTTCTCACATTGTTTGATACAACCCAGTGCCTGGGTTGGTTTTCTTCCCAGCACCCCACTTATTACCCTAAACCTTTAACATTTTTCCGAAATAGGTCTGCTATAGGCCAAACTGGTTATCTGCCCAAACAAAATGGCCAGTATGTCAGCCTAATATCTAGGAGTCATTTAGTGAGTTAAGGCCATTCTGGCTAGAGAGCCGTCCAAGATGGCGGCCTCCCTGTGAGCTCCGCGGAGCTCCCTAAAAGATCCTGAAGAATCGCGTGTTCCGTGGCTTCTACACAGTTTACAATCCTTAGATATCGACAGCTGTGGGGTTTCTACTTCAGCTCCTGCCTTTATTTCCTCTGACTGCTGCAGTTTCGCCCATGGGCGACGGATCGCGGAGCCTCCACCCCCCCCCGCCCTTCAGCTGCCAGGCAGACGCGGCCTCGTACGAATACGCTCCGGAAACTTGATCCGCCCACGACCACACGAGCTGCGGCACAGGCCTTGACGGAACCCCTATCGCGGGGTGGAGCGGGGGATCGTGCCCCCGCGGTGCCCGTCGCGGACGGCCAAATCACCCATCACAGTAGATCGGAGAGAATCGGCGAGAGAGTGGCCGCGGCAGACGGGTATCCGGAGACCCGGCGGCGGGCCTGACGCCTCGGAGGGAGCGGAGAAGATTCAGGTACGAGCGCCTTGCGCCCCCGCTGCACCCGCGTGGGCCCGCGACTGGCCTGTCTTGCATTCGGAGCACCCGAGCCCACTGGTACGTGATTTCGAACGATCCTGAAGCCGAGGGGATCCGTGACGCTACATTTATAAAGCGGGGTGCTTGCAAGTAGTCATCGTACCAGGCCCAAGAGATCTATGACCACGCGCCTAATATCGAAAGTTCAAATCAGACATTCGACACAATCGCACCCCCAGCACAGGACCGCAGCCTAGCCCAGAACTGAGCCCAGAGGCCCAGAACAGAGCTCTGTCCAAAGACGGCCTAAGCAGAATTTAATCGACACAGCTACTCAGAATTCGCGGGCCCTCCCGACCTCCCAGCGGCCAACATACTCGGCGTGCCTACAGCGGAACCATCCCGCCATCCGTAGTCATCTCAAGGATGGGGAAAAATGATAGATCGCAGAGGAAATTAAACTTTGAAGGCTGTCTCTCTGCCAAAGCAACCACCTCAACCAGCAGACCACAATCACCCGAGCAGGACCAGCCCCACGAAGTCGGAGAGTCACAAGAGCTTGACATTAGGGAAATCCTGCTAGATCTCAAGGCTGGAATAGGAGGCCTGGGGAGCAAACTAGACTCCCTCTCCTCCAAAGTCGACCAACTTCAACATAGACTGGACAAGCACGCCGACAGATAAGATACCGTTGAACAGAGAGTCTCCGACCTTGATGACGGTACATCGACCTTAACCGCCAGAGTATCCCTGTTGGAGGCGCAAGTGAAGGCGGTGAGCGCCAAGAACGAAGATCTAGAGGGACGCTCCCGGCGAAATAATCTAAGGATTGTTGGCATTAGGGAACATCAGCCCCCTCAGAGAATGGAAGAATACATAGAGAAGATCTGCACGGACCTGTTCGGGACGGAGATCCTATCGAACCTTTTCGTGGTTGAACGGGCCCATAGAGTCCCCAACACAAGACCCGTCCCGGGAGCACACCCTCGACCCATCATTGCAAAACTGCTCAATTACAGGGATTGTGACGCCATTTTGAGAGCCGCCAGGGACAAGGGGGACCTTCAACACGATGGAGACAAGATCAAATTCTTCCTGGATTTCTCCCAAGCAGTCCAGGCGCAAAGGCGCTCATACACTGCAGTGAAACGTAGATTGCAAGAGAATCAGATTCAATACTCCATGCTTTTTCCTGCGAAACTCTGTATACAATACAAAGGCAAAACTCAGTTCTTCAATACGCCTGAGGAGATCAACGAATACTTAGACCGCAATGGCTGTAGATCCGCCCCGAGCGATGCAAACCCCCAAAGAGGAAACAGACCTAGAAGGGAGCCGCCATAAAGACCCACCCCGCAGCTGTCACAGATTGAAAATTTCCTAGTGCCATAAAGGCAACAACGTCACCACCATGGAACAAACTCTCTATGCGACTGGGAGCCAGCCTCCTCTTGGAGGGCCACTAGCACAGCAATGTTTACTGTTGGGTTTACCGAGGACTGTTCATCACGGGCCAGTTGGGAGTTGCCCGTGCACGGGAGGGTGGGTACACCGTGGGCCTGTTGGGGGTTGCCCGCACGAGGGAAAGAGCCAAGAGTTACCATATTGTTTTTGTCCGATCAATTACGTCCAAGCACACAACAGCCACAGATCACTGACCCGGAGCCTGCAATCGGCGAGAGGAACCTCTGCACCTTCAAGTACCTCCAGATCCGCATGACAGGGGTGGCATTGCCCCCCCCTCCTTTCTGTCGTCACAAGATGGGGTCAATTAAAACCGCCACCTGGAATATCAGAGGCGGCAACCAATCTTCCAAACTCAGGAAAGTCCTCCAGTACTTACGGAGACACAAGATCACTATCGCTATGCTGCAGGAGACACCTTACACCATCGGCAGAACAGCACTGGGCCCGCTCATGGGGATGCCATAGATACTTTTCTTCATACTCCTCGTACGCGAGAGGCGTAGCAATACTGATCGACAGGAAGGCCGGTTTCAGTTTGATCGGTTCTAAGAGGGACGAAGAAGGCAGGTTTCTACTGGTGAGGGGCCTGCTTGCGGGGAAGGAAATAGTTTTGGTGAACACCTACGCTCCCAATGTCGACGGGCCGAGTAACTTCAACAGGATCATGTCAAACCTGGAAACATACACCTCAGCAACTATCATTTGGGGAGCAGATCTCAACACCCCCCTAAGCCCCCATATCGACAAATTGCACGGTCCGAGCAACAGAATCTCCAAGGCCAGTCGCCAAGTTACAGAGATCTGCCTGGCCTTTGAGCTATCCGACATCTGGAGACACTCCCATCCAGACTCCCGGGACTACACCTTTCACTCAGCAGTCCATAACACCAGCTCCCGCATTGACTATCTACTGGTGTCATCCCGGAGTCCGTTCAGATGGGGGCCCTGCCAAATTCTGCCACGATCCCTATCCGACCACTCTATGGTCACACTCGAATTTACGCTATCCGAGATGCCGAAAACCCCCGTGAACTGGAGATTCAAATCGGGTGCGCTCCTAGACCCTACGTTTGCAGATGAATTCCGGCAGGACATTACCACCTTCCTCGAGACGAACCAAGGCTCAGTCGACTCACCCGGCACGCTATGGGAAACATTGAAATGCTACGTGAGAGGCATATGCATGGCTAAAGAAAGTGGCATCCTGAAGCTGATCAGGCAAGAGTTAGCAGACAGTGAACGACGTTTGAAAGACCTGGAAAACAAACAAGCGACATCCCCAGACGCGCAGACCCGGGCCGACCTAAAGATGGAATTAGTAAAATTCCACACAGCAGCTGAACCCGAAATGAAATTCCTGGGCCGCAGACATAAGATCAGGCAATACGGCGAAGGGCAGAAACCCGGGGCGCTCCTGGCCCGCCTCTTGAGACTTGACCAGACACCCCCCCAGGTGGAATGCATCCGCGACATGAATGGGAACCTAACCTACTCCAAAGAAGACATTGTGAATACATTTCATAAATTCTACCAGGACCTGTACAGCTCCCGATTCACCAGTAACCCCGAAGAGATCCAGGACTACCTTAATGACACTGAACTTTACTGGGTGATCCATGAACTCCGTGAACCCTTGAATGCGCCCATCACACAGGGAGGAATCACTGAGGCAATAAAATCACTCCCAAACACTAAAGCACCTGGCACCGACGGTCTCACCGGCGGATTGTATAAGGCACACGCACCCACGCTAGCCCCACTGCTCCTTCAAGTGTATGAAGAGGCCTTAGAACAAGGGATTCTTCCACCCACCCTCCGCGAAGCCAATGTCACTCTCATTCACAAACCAGGCAAACCCCGAGACGATTGTGCCTCCTACAGGCCGATCTCACTGATCAACCTCGATAACAAGATTCTAGCCAAGATCCTAGCGAATCGTCTCCTCCCCCTCATGCCCGCACTGGTTCTGGGTGACCAAGCCGGCTTTATTCCCGGACGCAGTACGACATATGGCATTCGCCGACTGTTCGGAGTCATCGCTGCACTCGACCCATCACAGCAGGCCATTGCAGTACCACTAGATGCCGAAAAGGCTTTCGACTCTGTCGAATGGCCATACCTCTTCGCAACACTCACACAAATGGGTCTAGGGAAAACCTTTATCAGGATGGTCTCACTATTATACAATGACCCCCGCTCCTACATTACCCTCGGCTCTACCAAATCTCCCGATGTTAAACTGGAAAGGGGAACCAGGCAGGGATTCCCCCTCTCGGCCCTCATATTTGCCTTAATTATGGAACCACTCGCCTCCAGGCTAAGGATGCACCGAATCGAGAGAGGCCTCACCCTAGGCCCACACAGACTGATCGTCTCCCTCTACGCGGACGACGTAATGCTGTTGATCAAAGATCCCCAAACAAACCTCAACCCAATCATGCGCGAGGTGATCCGATTTAGTGGCTTCTCTGGCCTCAAAATAAATCACTCTAAATCAGTAATATTCCCGCTAACAACAACCACCCATCAGTTCCAAGACGACCATGGATTTAGTTGGGAAAACACAGGGGTTCGCTACCTCGGCATTCTCATGTCACTTAATCATGATGAGATATTCAAAGATAACTATGGCCAAGCACTCCAATCCCTCCGTGAGCGTATCCAGAGATGGAAGGCGCTTCCCCCAACACTATGGGGGAGGGTTTCACTGACTAAAATGATGATTCTCCCCAGACTTCTCTATTTGTTTACGAATATACCCCTATTACTCCCACGCTCATTCCTGCAGAAAATTAGAAGCCTCATTTTGGAACTAATCTGGGCGGGTAAACCGGCGAGAGTCGCCTACACAACTCTGACGTTACCGGTGTCACACGGCGGCCTTGCACTTCCGGACATTGAAAAATACTACTGGGCCGCTCAGGCTCAATTTCTCAGTCATTGGTATGCTTCTGAGTATGTCCGCCCACATGTGCAGGTTGAACGCGCCCTGGCCTCCCCAGACTTCTTAACAGCTGTGATCTTCAGCAATCTCTCGGTGCCATATGGCACGCTGAACACAGTCCTATCCTCATACGCCGTCTGGAGGAGAATCGCCCGTAATCACGGAATACAGATAAGATATTCCCCACTACTACCCGTCAAGTTTATCCCCGGTATTCCCCTAACCAACGAAAAAGTTTTTCTGATCTGGCTGAATAAAACCAACATACATTCCATGGGTGACCTGTTCCCAGACGGCGTATTCATCACCCCACAACAGCTCAGGGAGAGGGGCGGCACCACCTCACTTGATATTTTCCTTTACTTCAGATTGCGTCATACCCTGCAGGCCCGCTTCCCAACATTCCCCAAACAACCACCAACGTGGACCCTGTTGCACAATGCGATCCAGGCCAAGGGAGAGGGAAGATTAGTGTCCATAATTTACAAATTGTTGCTTGCTGACTCAACTGTGACCGCAGCTAAGGCAAGGCGCAGATGGGAAACGGCCCTTCACACCACAATACCCGAAGACGATTGGACCTACATCCTTCGGCAAACTCAAAAAGTAGCGCTAAACACTCGCTATAAACAGACCCACTTTAACTTTGTGCATCAAACATACTATACTCCCCAAAAGAAACAACATCACCACCCCGAGGCCTCTGACCATTGCGAAAGATGTGGCACCCCCTCCGCCGACTTCGTCCACCTCGCATGGCACTGTCCGGGCATAGCCCGATTCTGGTCCTCAGTTCTACAGCATACGAGCGACATATTGGGTGAGGTGCTAGCCACTGATCCAGTAGTCGCGCTCTTGGGTATGACGAGACACCTGCAAACCCAAGTCCGGAAATTGGCCTCCCTGCTCTTAGTGCTCGCCCGTAGAAGGATAGCCCTAGCATGGGGACGTGGCCCTCTTCCCTTGCTCACCGCATGGAAGAAAGATATCCTTTATTGTCAGGACATGGACACTGAATTCACGCGAACCCTTCCCCTACATGCGCGACCACCCGACATTTGGGGTCCCTATATTCAATATCTACTCACTACCACCGAGGCTACACATTCCCAATCTCAGACTCAGCAACCATAACCCAGATAAAGTTCCAGGTCCCACTATTCACGCGAACACCCGTAGAGCAGATTATTTGATAGAGCAGTTTGTCCGATGAACATGTGATTTGCACTAGCCGATATGTTTTGTATGTGCTATGAACGTAACGTTTGGCTTTTTCCTTTTTCTCTCTTATGCTTAGTTAACCTGTTATTACAGGTGGTTCATTGAATGTTTATGTTAAAATCTAAAATAAAGTTTAAAAAAAAAAAAAGGTCTCTAAAGGCCATTCTGCCCACAGCTCTAGAAATCTTGGATTTTAAGCAAAATCTGAATCGCAAGGCACTGATGCCAGGGAATTTGCATCGTTTTTGAAAAAGAAACAAAGCCGATTCTGGGATCAGATGTATTTTCAAGGACTTTTGATTGACACGTTCCCCATTTAAGAAATTCCACAAATGTGCAGACTGTTTTTGATACAGGATTTGTAACATTTGTTTGTTGTTCCTTTGCCATACAAAAGGTGTTTATGGCCAATAAGACAATTTTAAGGTCTCGGCATGAACTTCCTTAAAAATCTTGAGTAACACGCAAAAGTGAACATGAAGCAAAGACATAGTCAATGGTAGAGACATTAGATGCTCTAACCCATGTCAGTTCCCATTAAGCTTAAGTATGCCAAATAATTAGCATATTGACATAACACTAATAGGTCTGACCTTCTATAGAGGGGAAGATGTTTTGTAGATGGCGAAAGAGAATGAAGAGGTTGCAGACAGTCCTTCAGGGCATTCCCAGAGGCCGATATTAATTATCAGAACATCTGAAATTGAAGCAGGGGTTCAAACAACCCTCTGGCAAATAATACTTACTAGATCAAGTCTATGTACTGGACTTGCTTAGCTCAAATAACCACTTATGCAAAACCCCATAAGTATCATAGGGAGCCAATATTCGCAAATACCCAATAGATATTGTAGACCACCAACCACCATTGGTAGCAGATATAATAGCCATTCACTAACACGAGCCACACCCTCTTAAGATGCAAATTGGGATGTGGTGAGAGATTCAATCCTCTCCCCAAAAAACGTGTTATTTATGTGTCATTAGCACACCCTCATAACTCTGGATTAAAAGGCAAGCAGTAGACTAAAAAAAAACTGTCCTCAGGGATAACCTTCAAACAATAGATGTATTATGGTATTTGAGCATGGCCCTAGACTCAGGAAGCAATGGAGCACTATAGTCATAGTGGGTAGGACACATTAAGGTAAGCAGGAGGGGGCATTAACTGTCACGACCTTAAGCACTGGCCAGGGAACTCGGGGCCTCTGGCCCTCGCCGCAGTATTTTTACAAGGCCCCAAGGGCCCAATCGTGCCCCTCTCATGTGCCCTGGCGCCAGGCTCATTTGGCAGGTGAAGTTTCCATTGGGCAATGGTCCAACATGACTGCCCCCACAAGGATCAACGTGGAACTGCAGCATGCAGTCTAGCATCCAGGGCGTGGCCCGCCACGAAGGCACCTGGGCTACCTGCTGGCTATTTAAACCACGGCCGCCCGAGTTGAGGCACGCGCTTCGCGTTATTCTGCTCTTGCAGCGTGACGTTCACCGGGTCCTGCTCAGCATCTTTGGCCTGCATGGGCGAGAGAAGAACCACGTTATTCATCCTTACCTGCTCCACATCCTGTTCTTCTGTCAATCCGGAATCTTCCCTTGAATTCGTTATCTTCCTCCAGCAACATCCTAGAGGAGCGATGAGAAGAGGACAATTAGTAAGCAATCATCCATCTGCTCCACCGCTTCCAGGCTCCGCTTACTTACCAAGCTCTCCTGGAAGTCTACCGCCGTACGGGCATCTTCCATCCGGCGCCCTGTTTCCATCTGGCCACATTCTTACAGGAATCTTTCGGTGACCTGCAAGGAAATACAGCACAGGTTAGCCTTATTCAAAGGACGCTCATAGCGCCACGCCCTGCGCTTTCTCTTACCTTCTCGAGCTCAGCCCTCTATATCAGCTCGACGTCTCCATTTCCCCTTCTTCATCAACAAGAAAGGTGAAGGTCAACCGGGGCAACTACAATTACGGACATTCATTCTTAACCAGACTAGAGACTTACCTCAAGAGTGGAGTCGCAGTCGGTCTGGACTCCCGGGCCACCACACCAGTGAAGTAACTCGGTAGAACGGTGCCCCGCTACAACGTGCCCCTGCTCACCACGGCAGGACGGTGAGCGCACCTTATTGAAACACAAGGTGAGAAAGGCTCCAAGGGTGTGGGCGCAGGGGGGAAGAGTGCCGCAAGAGGACACAGGGAAGGTTGGCTCTGAAAGAAGGTGTTGTAGCTAAAACCAAACTCCTATCTTCCAGAACAAGCCCTCGGCAGCGCAAGTCCCCGGGGAAGGTGCAGCAGTCCCAGAGCAGTCGGGTGGCGTCCCTATGGATACAAGGTGAGCGTACATTAACAAAAGGGGAAGGGTGAGTAATTTGGCAGCAAGGGTCTACCAGCAACCAAGAGGAAAAACAAGGGATTGGGGGTATAGATCACCCAGTCGCAGGTTAGGAGTGGAGGGTGTGTGCACCTAGGAGTTAAACAGTGGAGGAATGGCTCCTGCCTAACGAATCCTATTTGGGTTTCAGGATAACATCTTAATCGTTTTTTTTTTTATTAAATAAACTGTGCTCCCAGACCCCTGCAATGTGCAATCCCAATAAACTCTGCACCAAGGGGTAAATGGTCCATAACATTGGCTTTAACTTTGAACCAGCCATAAAAAAACAAACTCGTATTTCTGAGGAAGAAGCATTACCAAGTATGGACAATCAATCTAAAAGGGAACTCAACGCATAACCCACAAACTGTTTCTCAACCGATCATATTAAATGCATCTACACCACGTGAAACAGACGTACCAGAAATAGAAAGGTCACTTGCAACAAATGCGCTAGATGGCTGCGAGAATATCTCAGAGACAGATCCTGTGGATGAAGTCTTTATTCTATCAGTAGACTTGCCTGATGAGAACACCATAAATAAGGAGGATTATCAGGAAAGTTGAAATAACCTAGCCGAAAATGATAAAAAGCTCCAACCAACGGGACGGGACATAAGCTTGGTGCGCAAGCGAACCAAATTGTGAATACTCTGCCGAGAGATAACTATCTAAAATCTCTGAAGAAGTCCGAAATAGCAGGACAATTAGTGAAAGACTTGACTCTACTGGCAGAAAAAAATATCAGCACAGAAAAGATTAAGTCTGGCCAGTATAGAGAATAGGCTAGCTGAATTGTAAGGTAGCACATCCTTAAAACCACTCACTAAGATCCCTGCAACCTAATATGAGACCAAAAAATATGGAGTTGGATATAAATCTGGAGGAAACTGCACATCCGACCAACAGCTCAAATCAAGACCTCTGCCTGGATAATTCAATGAGGCAACCTTGCAATGCAATTGAGTCTAGCTCTTCAACAATCGAAGATGCAAACATCTCTAGTCGAGACTCTGATTTAAGCCTAGAAGAAAAAAGATGGAACCCCTCACCAAGTAATCCTTCATTGGTTCCAGTTAACCTCAACCTAGCGGACCTCCAAAATATTATCCTGGCCTCCATTGCACTCTCATTAACATCATTCATGAAAATTAATGAAAATGTGCACGAGGATCTACGAGACCAGAGCACACTAATAACCATGGTACAAAACAAAACTAATTACCATGGAATCTCTAGCCATAAAGATTGAAGGCCACCTGGACAAAGAAGCTGAGACTTCCTTAACATGGCAAAAGAGGTTGGCAGATCTGGCATGTTGAGAAGCAAACGAAAACTCAAATTTGATGATGGCCATAATGGAAGACTGCAAGCGGATGCGGGAGATTTGGAAAACCTCAGCACCTTCGAAAAACCAGGATAACATTGCTCCCACCCTAGAGGCAGCAAAGATTGAGTAGCCCAGAAGTACAGAGGACCTGACTCAGCCTGATGCTACTGAAGGTGAAGTTCAAAATATGTATTCCATCTTTAAAGACAAAGAAAAATAACCTCCACTTTTGAATGAAAAGAAAAAGAAAACAGCTATGAAAGTATCAGATAAAGGACCTAGCAAAGAGAAAGAAATTAAAGAACCAATCAATAAATTAAAAAAAAAAGAGAGGAAATGGATCACAAGCATTTCTAAGGAATTTACATACTCCCCCAAAACTATATTTGGAACAACCCGCAAAAAATTCAAGAATTTAACTCACATTAAATATGAACGAAACTATTAAAAAAGGTGAGAAATTAGGTTTACGAAACATTCTTTTATAGAAGAGGATCTTGAGGAGAATGTGAATCAATCAATCTTCTACATTAAGTGATTTAGTAGAAATTATAGACCAGGAAAGAGATTACTCAAACTGGAATAATTTAATCCGAAACTGAATGGGTCGAACTATACAAGGATAAAAGAAACCGAAAGGATTCAAACTCAAGACAGTATAAGACTCCTTACATTAAGAATCCCCTCTACCTAGATTTGCCAAATGGAGACCTAGGAGTAGAAGCCCAAGGCGAATGAATAGAGAGGAAATAAATGCTACAAATTCAAGGAATAATAAAGTACTTTACAATAAGGAGCCCAATTCCCCTCGATTTAATAAACAAAGACATAAGAGCCAAAGTCCCAGGAGAGATAATCAGAGGGGAAAAAAAATGCTACTCTTACACTGCAACTGAACAGACTAAATAAAGATTGAAATGCTCCCATCCTAAACAGACTAACAATAAGAAAATTATTCCAACAAATCCTGAACTAAGAAATCTGGCCACAGACGATCTTAAGATCGTTGAATTCCCCTATGAAAAATCTACAGATATTGTCATACTACATATGATCTCGTGGTAAGCTAAATCTAAAATTCTGGAGCAAAAAAATTTGAATATTCAAGACATCATCCGGATCTAAAACAAAGATCAATAAGGATCGAGAGCCCAAAGAAGATCCAAGAAAGATTTTTAGAAAAACCAGCTGCCTTGAAAAGCAAGCAATCGGTACATGCATGACAGAATGAGAAATCTTATGATAAACACATCAAAGAACTACCTACAAGAACGATTAAAATAAGGTTGAGGATCTTTGTAAAATTTCGTTCACAGTAAAAAATATTTTAAAAAACTGTCAAGCATACATGAGTAACGACAATGGAAGATCATGGAACTGGGCAGCTGAAGCTCTAGCAAAGCGATATGAACAACAGAATATCAATTTGGATACATCCTCAGAGGTACTCATTGCAAGCTGGAACACAAGAGGATTTAGGAATTTATTCCGTGAAAAGAACCAAAGCCTCATAAAATATGAAATAATTTGCTTGCAAGAGACATGGCTCCGCAATACCCCATGCATGTGACGGTTACGAGTCATTCTTGAACCCGACAGGGAAAGGTATATTTGGACGACCCTTTTCGGGCTTACTCACCTTGGTGAAAATAAGAGTCCAGTTATCAAGTAATCTCTCATCTCTGTCCTAGTCAATACATACAGATTCTGATCTTACATTTGAATATTAAGAAGTCAATTGAAAAAATAATTCTAACCAACTTCTATAGGAAACGGAACCCATCGCAAAAGATGGATCAACTGAACAGTCTCAGCAGAGAGCTTGGTAAGCTCAAACTTGAACGGCCTAAAGCATTGATAATCTTATGTGGAGACTTTAATCTGCATCTATTAGATCAAAATGGATACCCAAAAATCGAAGATGCCCTTGACAATAAAGCAAACCTACATGACCTGCATATGCTAAATGGTCAATCTACAGGAGATACTCCGGGGTCATGCACCAGGTGCAATGGCGTACAAAGATACTGCCTTGACTATTTCTTTGTTTGTAATGCTTTAAAGAGCAGAGTTAAATCTTTAATAGTGGAACACCAATCCTCAAGTGACCATGACCTACTTGGTGTAACATTGATGACTGACTGTATAAAACCTAAAAGAGAATATATAAGTACGTCAACATCACTTGGTCCAAGAACCAGCTGAAGATTAACACAGATGACATTGTGATGATTGATATATTCAAACAAGCTTTAAACAAGAATCCAAATCAACCTATTAAAAGACTTTATGAAACCATGTAAATCGAGAGGAACAAAAGAAATAATATGTAGTGACTCTTTGGTTTTTAAACAGAAAAAGGAAATGGAGGTGGAAATCCGAAAACTAAATAAAGAAAGACCTGATAATTGGCGAGAGCTAAGACTCCTTAGGAGACAGAAATATAAAAACTGGCCAATTGCCACTCGAGCACAAAGACTACAAACAGAAGCCGAAGGAAGGCTAAAAGCAATTAGAGAAAATAATACCAGAGATAATTATGGACCTTATTAAACAGAGGTACTTTTAAAATCAGACCCCATGATAAGTCTCATAAGTGAACAAAGATGGTGTGAACATTTTTATCAATCTGTTCACAACAAAAGATGATTCACTAACTATGAAGCAGAAGCTTAACATCCAAGAATGGGAATTACTATCAGAAGCAAGAAATAGCCAAGCTACCTACCAACTGCTTGGATGATAAATATTGACCAAGATGACATTAAGAATAAATCAACTAAGCCCATCTAGGGCAGCAGGACCTGATGGGGTCTCAAACTTTCTAATAAAAAAGACCCTGAAAAATGGAGCAAGTTGATATTGCAAACTTTTCAACAAGTGTTAACCACTAAATGCATACCAGATTCTTGGTGCGATGCTCTGATAGTGACAATACACGAAAAAGGAGATCGAGCGGACCCCAATAACTATCATCCTATTGCGCTTCTTGACTCATGGTGAAATTGGTCTATCAATAACGAAAAATTTGAAATTGTCAATACAATGGTCTACTTGGGAGTAAACATTAATAAAAATATCAACGATGCTGGTCACTATCAATCCCTAAGAAGCAAAACTAAGAACTTGGCAGCACAAGGAAGGCGAATCCACCAGCAACATGGTAAATTCTCTGTGATTCCATTATTAACCTTTTATCGACAAAAAGTAACTGCCATACTCACATATGGTGCAGAAAGTATGGTTTGTCTGCCATGGACTATTTGGTCACTACTAGGAGGACTGTTTTGGAAGAACTGCTTAAACCTCCACAAATGCTTGAAAATAGCAGTCATCCGCGATGAATGAAAAGCTCCAGTCATTAGAAAGCATGGTACTATGGAAATCCATTGCTTTATACAGAAAATCACTACTCCAAGGTAAAAACTCCCCGTTAGACATCCTTCAAGACAAACAAGGGAAAGACAAAACAACTCAAAACTGGTATTCAAAAATCTCAGATATAATGTACGATCAGAACTTAAGTAAGGAAGAGCTGATTAGTAATCCTATGAAGATCAAAAGGCAAATAATGAATAATGACTGAATAAACTGATCGTCTAAGACCAGCAAAAGAATTAGAGAAAAAGGGGCCTCAATAACATTCCTAATTACTTGAAAAATTTCCCTCGCCCTATTACCAAGATTTGCTGATTCGTGCGGGACTGAATATCTTGCCAACTAATGAAATTGCATTACAGAAAGATGATCACAGAAGCGACATCTTGAGTTCCCTGAGTTGAGATGCTGAATAGGCAGAATCTCTGTCCCACTGGGTGATGAAATGCCCCATATTAAGACATTTACGAAATAAGCACCTGCAAAAAGCCCAGCAATTGAACTGTGTTGATTTAGATCAAAACGGGTGGGACAGAGTTCTAATGGGAGAACGCAGTGCATAGAGATGCTGAAACTGATTTAAGCAATTTTGAGAAAAATTGAGCAAATGGATTTAGCTGAAGGAAAGAATGGATATGAGGATAACAATATATGAACTTATGTTTAACTATATTGTGTTGAAAGGAACGAAGAAACTGCTAGCAAAAGATAGGAGGAATGAAGAAAATATGTAAATGGTTAATTTTAAATCTGTAAAACTTCTGTGATAAAGTTTACTTATTTTGTATCTTTTTAAACCAATAAACATAAACAAAAAAAAACTGGCTTAAGAATGCTGTGCGCCGCTGCACTATGAAGGCTGACCACTGATTGGCTCACCAAAGACTGTCCACAGAACAAAAATGTCGAACACAATAAAAGCTGGTAAATAGACTGGGATGTTGCAAGTCAAGGCCTCTAAATATCCAGAACCACCTCTACAGAGAAGCATCAAAACAGAACAGAAAATGAATCTCGGGTTTTCAAATAGTTCACGCCACCCACACAAAAAAAGCTACAGCAAAAGATCTAGCAGTGCAGGAGAATTCTTTGGAATGCCCGATATGAAGCATCCACCAAAAGTAAACCTTCTGCCACCTCTAAAAGCAAACAAAAAGCACTGCCTTCCCATCAAACTTTGAATTAGGAAGACCTCTTGATCATCACACAACTATAATCACACCCATATCCACACCTGGGCATCATCTCAATTCAAAGTTATACATTACATAAAATCACAGCTACAAAATCAACAGTGCCAGAAAGCTACCCCGATGGTAACAAAAAATTAAAACATAAGTACAGAGACATGCTGTAAATTCTCAAAGGAAAGGAAAACAACATTCCATTCCACAGAAAGCTGAGTGAATAACGTTTAGGTAAATAGAAATGATTTAACTTACACAAAGTTAAACTTCATTGCCATGTCCCCTGTGAAAATGAACTGTAGGAGGTGGCTGGTATGTTGTGCAATGCCTTATGTGTAACACAGATAATTAAATACACACAGACATAAATCCGATAAAATCTTGCGGCCGCTGTTCCTGACAAGAGTGCTATACATACCTACCATGCACATACCTGCTACAGAGCATATTAATGTACATACTCTGTGCCAATTCCGGTATTTCTTTCAATGCCCCCTAGATACTATGATTCAGTCAGCGTATAAATTAGTCTATGTGACAATCTTTCCCAGCTGATTGTATGGTGATCTTTTAAAGATATTTTGTTTCTGTTATGTACTGTTTAAGCAATGAATTATACTATACCTGGCCCTTACCCTATTGCTATGGTGATGCCCCCGCTCACAAGTGCAGATCTGGTCCTCCGGTCCAGGATGATGGATGTCACCATGAGCAGGGGCAGGCCCCCATACAGAACAGCAGCAGTTTAGCATAGTAGCACAGGGCTCAGCAGAGCAGGCATATGCACATTTACCAAACCCCTGCAGAGGACACTCTAGCTGTGCTCAGTCCAGAAAACTGACTAGTGAATCTACCGGCTGCAGAGTAGACCACAACTGCTTCCCTGGCTATTTTGTTCCCGCCCCCTGTAGCTCACCTGGGCCGTTGTCCCGCAGCACCCTCTCCAGCTGCGGAAAGGTGAACTCGGGCAGTTCCAGCAAAGCCCCATAACGTTCCAAGAAGGAGCAAATGACGGCGAAATCCGGCCACGAGTCCGGGGACAGCTTAGTCTCCACAGGCGCCAGCGCCTCTGCTGCTGCCTCCGCGGCCGCCATCTTGGACCTGCTGGGGGAGGCGGAGGCAGGCCAGGGCCTCCGAGGAGCCCGCCGCGATCCCACAATGCTCCGGAAGAGGCAGTAGCGAGGGAGAAGGTGACGTTCCTCCCCGCCTTCCCCTCCCACCCACCTCCCTTGCAAGGTAGCGTGCTTTGGCCTCGTGTGACACAGGAATGAAAACAAAAGAGCATAGAGAGGGGGCGGGGGACGATGTTGGAGCGTCACGGTGGAAATAGAAAACGCACTACGGCGTTTAAATACCTAAATCGGGTTGCTTGCATGAACGCAGTAGCCATGTTGGGAATGTTGCCGCCATTGTTTTATTCACTTGGCCATGCTAACAAAATAACCATTCAAGGAGATTATTTGTGCGTTTTTAATTGACGTGCCTTAAATAACCCGAATTTAGAGTTTTTTTTCATACAATATACTATGCATCGTTTCTTTTGATGTTTTCGTAACTATGACAAATAAAACAAGTTCAAGCTTTTAAAGTATTTATTTCTTTGACAAGACTAGAAAAAAGGAGCTGTGTATGTACTGTCTGAACGATTACCACTGGTCTCAATAAACGGTCGGTGAAATTGGCTTCGGCTCGTTAGAATTCCAATAGTGTCTTGTCCTGTCTTTTTTTCTGATCCACAGAAGTGGGCGGGCTTTTTAAATGCACAGGCGCTGTCACCACTACTGGCAGGCAGAACAGGCGGAGTTAGAATGTCAGCAGTAACCAATAGCCTCGCAGCAGAGGCGTGCCGGTTTGTGTTTTTGAACGCCCTCAAATTACTTGTAGTGTATGTATACACAAAACTGCAAGGCAGACCTCCAGCGGTCAGCTGATTGCTGCGGAAGAAGCCCGCACAGGTGGTTGCCAGTCTCAGAAGTTGCGAGTATCGAGGGGCAAGGGAGACGTGCTACATTGAACGTTCTGTCGCTGTAAGTACAAATGTAGCTGGCTCATGGGGCCAGACAAGTCAAAACTGCAGACTCGCATTTCCGTCACCCACAGACTGATTCATGTGAGTGGTTTGTGGGTCCACTTCCTCGCGGTTTATGTAGCACCCGATGTACTCTTACCCACGGTCCCCGTTCCTTTCTGCAGATGCTGTCAAAGTCGTGATTTGTTTACTTTGCATTCTGGGGCGCGAGTCTTTCAGTTATAAATCTAGGAGAGGACTACAAATGCAAAAGTGACCCACACCTGAGTGACTTGACCAGTATCTGCCGAATAGAATGAGGCAGGTGTATGTGGACGCGCTTACAGAATTGTATATGACAAAAGCATGGGCACAGAAAGACATACATTACGTTCAAAGTGATGCACGTGGATGTGGTGGCAGAGCTAGGGAGAAACAGCCTAGTTGTCTCATATTTGTAGTTCACCGATAGTAAGAAATGACAACAAACCCGTATAATAGAGGTTTCTGGTGTGCACTGTTGGACTTTCCTTAATGCACATGACATAGCAACATTTTAGATCAGCGAGGGGTGATTTTTAGACGGAAAGTGTAAGAACTGAATGTGATCATTGATTTGCGGTTGAAGATTTCATTTTCAGGAGGGAGAAATCGCTACATATTTTTTTTTGGGACAAAACAGGAGTCTCCCGTTCGAAATAGGGACGGTTGGCATCTTCACATGATTACACGCAAAAGCATCTCTGCTCGCTCCCCCATTTACATTCTACAAGTCACAAAGAGCCCATACTCGTATTCAAGACAACACCCAACTCCTATACAAGATTGTTTTTTGTTAAAAATAATTCTTACTTCCAATTCTTACGAACACACATTTCCCAAATAGAATAATCATATAACAAAATGGAGTTTGAAACATCCAAATACTCTCTAAACCCTAGTGAACACGACAAACATGCTATGTTCAACATACAAATGTTGTTTCAACTTCACTTCGTCACATAATCCTTCAACCAAATTGGGGGTATCCTCGTCCTCCTCCTCATTCCACCAATCTCTCCTCGCTCCTCACAGCAACCACTCTCATCAACCCCCGCATGGCCACACTGATCACCATCTACAACAACGCTATGCCAGCAACCACTCATCATTTCCTCTGAATCCAACCAATACTCAGTGGTGGAAATGGAAAAATGTGAAGGGGGATCCCACAAGGGCCGGTGGTGGGGATGGCGTTTGGATGTATGGGCGGAGTTCCAAGGGAGCAGAGTTCTGAGGAGGCAGAGCTGATGGTTGGACTCCACTCAAAGGAAATATTCAAAATATTAATTTAAAAATGGTGCAATTTCCAAACTCCACACAGGACATCATGTCCACTTTAAATCACTTGCATGGCAGTGGTGCACCCAAAACACTGTCGGTAAGGCAGTGATTTTTAGTACATTAAGGGATCCATACACCCACTGTCTATGAGGAGCACCTATTGACAATTTTTACATGTTCCAGAGGGAGGTGTTACACCTTACAGACACTGGTCCCTTTGTCATCGCGGGCGACTATGTGGTGCTGTGGTGAGGAATTCTTCCAATACGGCCGGCGGACTTGTCTGTTCCGCGAATTGCAGCAGTACAGTCTTTTCACGTTTTGGATTGACGTTGCCGGCTACGCATGTGATCCCATATACAGACCAAAGACCAGTCGTCCGATGCCTCGCTACTGCTAGAATCAGTGCTCTGTAAGTTCACATCTAGGATTCTATTGTTATTTCTATTTCATGTGCTTTTTCCCTCTCTTACTATTATTTTCTTATTGATCGTAGATCCAGGCTTTCCCAGCGGCAAGCTCCTTCCGCTGCCAATAGGCTCAGAGACTTTCCTCCGTTCCGCTCCAGAAATATGCTCTCTTATTTGCCTGCTTTCTCTTGGAAGACAAGCACTCACTGTTCTTTCATTAGGTAGTTGGCATTCTTCTACTTTTATGCCGGTGCTTTAGGACTCTTTTCTCATTCACGGAAGTCCCAGGCATAATAAGTTTCTTGCATATGGGAGTTTTAGTCCCTCCCTTCTATCCATCAAAGTCGTCGATCGAACCTTAGGTGAGGTCTAGTCACAACTGGTTTCCCTTTATCCTTTCACTCCTTTATTTTCACAATAGAAGGCTATACTTATGTTACTGTGCTTTCCTCCTTAGAGAAGATTTTCAGCTGCACATAATTCATTATCCAGCTGACTGCAGCCTTCCACAAGACCTGGCTCCGAAGTCCCTGCTATCCAGCCGCTACACAGGGTTTTCCCCTCGGAGGGTTTCCCTGAGAGCAGTGCCCTCTCTCTCTCTGGTTTCCTTTACCCAGGCGGAGGCTGGCAAGGCTTTCTGGGGCATCTTCACTGCCACATTTGTCTTTCCACTTGATTCTCTGCTGTCTGCCCAGGTGAGTGCTTGCCTGGAATTATTCTTATGTGCCATTAATTATAACAGGAGGCCCCAGCCGAGGAAAGAGATCTACCACCAACTCGTTGCTTGGAGAAGCGACTGACCCTGAGGGAGTTGGAGGCGGGTGAGTGAAGAGCTCGAGAAGGAAGATATTTAGGAAGAGAGAGTTGAAGTTATTGAGGCCCCAGAAGACCTTGTGGAAAATGCAGAGGGTTTTGAACTTAATCCTTGCAGCCATTGGGAGCCAGTGTAGCGATTTCAGTCCTATAGGGATACAATCCCTGGGCTTGAGGCCAAGGACAAGTCTTGCAGTCCTGGAGGGATGAGTTGCAGAGGGAGGAGGGTAGAAACAGGCAGATTTAGAAATAGGCTGTTGCAATAGTCCAGCTTAGAGAGAACCAGAGCTCCGGTGATAGTGAGCTTCTGGGGGAAGGAGAGGAAGGGAATAATACCCCTGAGGAGGTTCAGCTGTTAGTATGACTTCTGAGAGACGTCAGAGATGTGAGGAGAGAAGGAGAGTGTGGAGTTGAAGATGACCCTGAGGTTTTTAGCCTTGCAGATGGGAGTCGGAAGAGGGCCAAAAGAGGCCGGCCAGAGAGCGACAGGAAAGGAGGGAGCGGGTGTGCCGATGAGGAGAATCTAAGTCTTACTGGCATTAAGGCAGAGGTAATTGGCGGCCCACCAATCCTGGATAGTAGACGGAGAGCTGAGATGAGAGACGGAGAGGAGGTGGCCGAAGGTAGCCTGACAGCCATCACTATTAACTCCTCTCTGAGTCTCATGAGGTATTCGCTTTTCTTCTCTGACCAACAGACTATCTTCCACAGACCATTCCTCTTTCACCTCCCAAAACAGCAATATCTTTTTTTAAATAATAATGAGAGAAACCTATCTTCCCGATCTCTAAAGAGATTTCCCTACACCAAAGGGTGGTTGTCAAACTCCAAATGTTTGTCCACTGTCCAAATAACCTACGCTAGCCCTACCGCTAACAAAAGACATAAACATAAATGGCTCCCTATAAATGGTGAAATGGGATCAGCCCTTGGGGCATATTTCTATTGGTCTCTGGTAATAGTTCAAGTCTGTACTTGTCGACAATACCAGGAGAATGAATCCCTTCTACTGGTCCAACAGTTCATTGCCTCCAAACTACTGTTTGGTAACCTTGTGCCTTAGTTTCTGATTCAACAATTTAGGTGCAAGAACCAGGCACATTTGTATTTATTTATTGTGCATTTGTAAGGCACTTATACATCAAGTAAATTGTGTGTCAAAGCGCCCACAGGGCAACAGGGAGGGAACATGGGAATGAAAAGAAAATATAACAACGAAAGAAATATGCAGATCCAGTAGGCCTTGTGAGCATTCAGAACGTGCAAGTGCAGGGAAATAGAAGGGAGTGGGGGCTTAGTGCAGGGTGTACCAAAGTGGGAAGTGCTATGGAGTAAACAGCTGTTAAGTGACTGGGTGAGAATGGTCAGCTGGCAATAAATAAGTGCAGGCTTGTGGTGGCAAAGGCCAGTGGGTGCCAAGACAAGTGCATGCCATGACAAGTGCTGGGAGTGGACGGAGGCTGAAGGCGATTGGGTATGGAAGGCCAGGATCCAGGCAAACGCATAAGGGCCCTGGTCAGCAATCTCAGCAACTGTGGTGTTTAGCAGAGGAGGGAGGAAGGAAAGGAGGAGGTGAAAAGGAGGGTCTTAAGGAGTTTCTGGAATTTGAGGAGATCCAGTTTAAGAAGAAGAGGTAGGGGGAGGCTGTTCCATAGGAGGGAGCCTGCCGAGGATCGAGATCCGCCACCAGCTCGCTGTTTAGCAAAGCGCTTGACCAACAGTTGTTGCCAAAGGAACGTAAAGATCTGGATGGAGAGTATTTAGTGAGAGCCAGTTGTAGATAGCATGGTCCCCGGCCCCAAACAGCATTAGGGATGATGCGGAGGGATTTGAATTTGATCCTTGCAGCAACCGGGAGCCAGTGGAGAGATTTTAGGGCTAGAGTTATGCGGTCCATGGGCTTGAGGCCAAGGAAAGGTCTTGCAGCCCTATTCTGGATTAGCTGGAGAGGTTGAAGAGAAGAAGAGGGTAGATTAAGGAAGAGGCTATTGCAGTAGTCAAGCCTAGAGAGAACCAGAGCTCTAGAGACATTGACCTTCTGGTGGAAAGTGAGAAAAGGAAGAATTCCTTTGAGGAAGTGGAGTTGAAAGTGGGGCTTCTTGGCAAGGTCCTGAATGTGAGGGAGGAAGGAGGAGTCGAAGATGACTCCAAGGTTTCTGGCTTCTGATGAAGAAGGGGGAGAGCCCATAGAAGATGGTCAGAGTGAGGCGATGAAAGAGGGAGCAGAAGTCCTAATAGGAAGGATCTCAGACTTGCTGTTGTTGAGGCAGAGATCATTGGAAGTACACCATGACTGGATGGCAGATAAGCAGACGAGAATAATGAAGGAATTAAGGAGAGGAACAGAGGGAAGTTTGAAGAAGTGTTGTGTGTCGTCTGCATAACACTGGAAGTTGGGGGAGAAGATGGAAATAAGGTGTGCAAGTGGAGCAAGATAGGTGTTAAAGAGCCAGGGAAAAATGTTGGAGCCAGGGGGGACACAACAGGTGGAGAAAGAGGTGGGGGAGGAGAAGGAGCCCAGAATAACCGGGGACAGACGGTCATTGAGGTAGGAGGTCAGCCAGTCTAGTGCCCGCTCCGAGATACCTAGCATATCGTGGAGCCATTTTATGAGGATGGAGTGGTTGGCAGTATCAAATGCTGAGGAGAGATCAAGTAGGACGAGAACAGCTGGAGAGTTGGAGTCAAGAGATGCAAGCAGTTCCTCACGGGTGTTCAGAAGAGCAGTATCCATGCCTCTGGTTGCTCAGAATCCAGCTTGATGGTCATGTAGGCACCCAACAAGTTCAGTGTGCTGGGGCAGTTGGGGGAAGAGCAGCTTCTCCAAGAGTTTACCAAGGAAGGGGGTGATAAATATGGACCGGTAATTGGCTGGACAAGATGGGTCTGCAAAGGTTTTTTCAGGAGGAGGCGCACAAGTGAGTGCTTGAGGGAGGAGGTGAAAGTTCCAGTAGCAAGAGTGTGATTGCAGAAATCAGCAAGTGCAGGGGCAAGAGAGCAAATATTGTCCTTAATGGTTCTGGAGGAATAGGGGGAGGCCTTTTTGGAGGAGACCTTCATGGGGCGGGTAACTCTGGTGACCTCATCAGGTGTAATGGGAGAGAAAGGCAGAGGGGGGGGGGGTGTGAGGCCATAGGCAGCAGAGGGTGAGGAAAGGGGAGGGGGAAAAGGGATGCAATGGTGCTCAGTGTGTGGCCAGTGCATTGCAGAGGGCCTGCAAGGGAAGCGGTGAAGAGGAGACTGTGGAAGAATTGGCTAATTCCTTGCAGATTTTAAAGAGTTTAGCCGTGTTGTTGGATGCACCAGAGATGTGCGCCTGGATGTGGGCTCTTTTCTAGGCACAAATGGAGAGTCAGTATTGCCCTTGGAGCAGGCAACAGGCCAGTTTATCAGAGGTTGAACCTGAGGTCTGCCACTTCCGTTCCGCAGCTCTGCACTGGCGTTTCAGTGCTGTAAGTACAGAGTCGTACCAGCTGGTACACTTGGAGGCATGTTTCAGGTGGATCCTCATGACTAGGGCAAGAATGTCGGGAGTGTTCATGATGGCGAGATGGAGGTTGATGAGAGCAGAGTCGGACGTAGAGTCTGCAGTGGGAGGAGAAGGGATGAAGGTGGATGTGAAGGCAACAGCTGACACTCGTTTCATCGGACGGATGTTCGTGAACAAGGTTGGCAGGGCTGGGGAGAGGGCAGTCAGGCTGAGAGGACCTGGGTGAGGGGAGAGGAAAGAATTGTCTGACCAGGAGAGTGGGGGGAGAGAGTGAAAGATCAGTGTGGATGAAGGCATCAAGGGTGCGTCCAGCCGAGTGGGTAGGACCAGAAGGGAAAATGGAGAGGGGAGCGAGGTGCAGAGGTCACAGAAGAGAGTGGCTGTCGTGATTGAGGAGTCAAGGTGGATGTTAGTCACCAAGGAGAAGGAGTTTAGAGGTAGTTGTGAGGAGAGAGGAGGAGAAATCGGTCCATTCACCAAGGAACAAGGTGGTATAGCCAGGTGGCCTGTAGGTAGGGGCAATGGTCAGAGAGGAGGTGGGAGAGATGACCAGCTTGCAAACCAGGCTCTCAAAGGAAGAGTAATGCTGGGTGGGTATGAGGGAAGAAGGGACCCACTCGGGGAAGATCAGAGCAACCCCACCACCAGCATGTTTAGGGCAAGGCTTTGAGATAATTTTGTAGCCAACAGGGAGAAGGGAGTCAAAAGCATGCCTGAGTTGGCATTGAACCACATCTCAGTGAGAGCAAGGATATCGAGGTCAAGGTCTTCAAAGAGGAGGCAGAGTGTTTGATGGCAGACTAAAGCATGGCTAGATGCAAGAGGTCCGCACCTTTTTGAAAGTTTTCTGGGGAGAAGTACAGGGGTGTGGTACACCAGTAGTAGCGGGGTGGGCAGAGAGAGTGGAAGAAGGAGTGACGGGTGTGGGAAGGAAGTTGATGAGGGACGGGAGGCGCCGGTCAAAGAGGAGGAGGATGTTGGGTTGAGGACCCTGAACCAAGATAGTGCCAGTGTGATAGACATTAATGATACACCTGGATGATGCAAAGCTCTTCAAGAGTACTTCCCATCTAGTGCCACCATTAATGGGTGAAGATGTGAGAGGAGAGAGAGTAGAGATGAGATGAGGGGTCCATAGATTTGGAGAGGGGACAGAAAAGAGGATATCAGTGAAGACAACCGGTGAAATGGCCGCTCTAAACCAACACTACTGGCATCAATACTAATCTTAGTTTTCTTCCTATGTCAAATCCTCCAAGTCCCATTGCTCCACAAATGCTGCCATCTTTAATGAGTTCCATTGCTTCCATGCACTCATTACGCCAAATGTGCTCTCGGTTCTTTTAATTTTCTTTTTAATTTATTTTTAAATTTTCAAGAAAACAATTGACCCAACAGTAATAAGGCAAGGGGAAGGAGCACGTACATCAATTCATCAAATTTTCAGTCCAAAGTACCCTCCCCTGAGTCCATCTCCATTCAGCAGAGCATAACGTTGCATTATCAATTCAACTTTAACTAGATCATGAACAAATTAATTTATCAACAATCAATTGGAGAACAATGCAAGAATAAACAAACCGAAGAAGCGGGAAAGAGAAAAAAAAAACATTCAATAAATTGGAGCCTGTGCAATTCTTAGCAATATCCTTTCTGTGCAGAGTACGCAATTTCATGTCTGTCAGTTCATAAAGTGCCTCATCAAATCCGGCCTAAAGTACAGCTGCTCACTATCCTCCACATAGTCCAAGAAAGGGTTCCAGATCCGTCTGAATCTCGATAGCTTCCCTTGTAGCATAGCATAGCAGTGAGCTTTTCAAGACCCATCAATTCCCACACCTTCACCCACAAGTATGCCACCTATGGTCCCTCCACCGCTTTCAAAAATCGAGCCCTGGTGATTCGTGCCGCAGTAAGTAACTGCGCAATTAGGGCTGCTCTGGACCCCGTCATCGGGAAGGACCCATCTTCAGGCACGTCACCTAGGATTAGTATACGCGGGTCCATAGGAAGCAGCGTGCCAGTAACATCCTTGATCTTGGAACGGACCTCTAACCAATAGTCTTGGATGACCGCACAATGCCACCACATATGCCCTAGATCACCCTTTTCACCACACCCATGCCAGCATGTATCAGGTTTACCCGGGGTTCATGGCATGAAATCTAGTCAGTGGGAAGTACCAACGAAAGCATATCTTAATTGCATTTTCTTTTACCAATGTACATCTGGAGCTCTTGTGGGCTCTATGCCATATGCGCTGCCAGGATTCCTCTGGGATTTCAACTCCTAACTCTCTTTCCCACGATAACATGTAGGGGAGCTTTTCACCCTCTGAGACATTTTCTAGAAGGCCATAACAAGCCGCCAGCCTAGAGCTCTGCCCCTCAAGAATTCTCAGTTCTATACCAAATGGCGCTCTGCTGACAGCTTGGCAAGTTTCCCTATTAGTCAACCAGTGTCGTAGCTGTATGTACCTAAACCGTCCCCCCTCTGACAGCCCAAACATCTCCTTGCACTCCTATGTGCTCTCCGTATTAAACAATTTTTGGATAGGTTCTGCCAAACTCTCAAAATTCTTAACAAACTTATTATAGTATTCAGCCAGTCCCAAAAAAGATTTTCACTCGTCTTTGTTCGTGGGATATGGTGCATTCCTTATAGTCTACAGGAGTCCACCTTCAGGCTGTACCCCCCCTCAACTCACCAAATGTCCAAAATGCTAAACTTCCTTTTCTCTAAATGTGCATTTGTTTTTTTTTCAACTCTTGAATCCTTGTCTGTCAAACTCTCCAATACCATTCTTAACCTACAACCATGCTCCTAACTTCCCTTTCCATAAACTATATCATCCTGATACCCTCTCAATCCCTTCAAAATGGACATCATAGCTCTCTGGACACCATTACCGCCAACGTCAATCCAAACGGCATCCTTCATTAGAGATGCATCCCAAACAGCAATATGAATCCTGTGAGATGTCTGCAGTCATCCATCAAATCTATCTGATGGTAGGCACTCGAGAGGTCCAGTGTCGTAAATACACCTGCTCCTTGTATGCAATTCAGCATTTCTGAAATTATGGGTAGAGGAAAATTGTCAACCTGCATAGTCTTATTAAAATCTCTCAAGTCCATGCAAATCCTCAACTTGCATTCCTTTTCCTGGCCACTACTCACCCATTGAGATGACTCAATCTTCTCAGTTACCATGTCCCTTTCCCGTCTTTCTAACTCTGCTTCTACTAAAGCAAACAGGGTTGGCCTTGCTCTCTTGTGAGTAACCGGTACAGCATCCAACTTCATTATAATTCTCTGGGAATACTCGGCAAACCCAATCCTGCTTGGAACACTTCAGAGAATTCAGCAGATGCGCACATACCAGTTGAATCCACAACATCCTCTGTGTGCTTTACAAACAAAACAAACTAGTTCCAGGTGCCAGGTACTTCCATCCAACTATAAACGGCAAACCCACTTGCATGCATAATACCACATAGTTGGTAAAAAAAAAATGTATTCAGCATGCAAAGTTATAATTTGTTAGAACAGTTATTATACAGAAGTATGACATTCTGACGTATTATTCATCAATTGAAATCTCAAATGTAAAAAAACATTTCATATTACTCAAATGTAAAAAAACATTTCATATTACTTTAGAAAAACATTCATATAAAAATACATCACGTCACATCATCTCTTATTTCCAAACACTCACATACCTTCACATTCATACATAAAGTATCTAGTGCTCAAAATTGAAACTCAGCGTACTATATAGGAAAATGTATAATGGCTGTGGTGTTCCAGCGTGACTGGGTCAACACAAGAGAAACTTGCATGAAATTATCATCAACCACCGGATGCGTCCCTTCTGGACTTCATGGTCCCTGACCCATAGGGGACTGAACTCGGCAGTACTCCCAACATGGCCGCCGAACGCGGAACGCTGCTTGCCAGTCTCCACTTTGTACGCTCTACGTTTTACAAAGCAGACACGCCCCCGCGGCCCTGCGCGTCTCAACGCTACCGCTTGCAGTAGTCAGACCTGTGCTGCCGTAGTTCGTACAGCGAATGCCACTGATTCCTGGTTCCCAGTCCCCTAATTTTCCTTCCCTTTTTGTCCTCACCTTGCATTCCTGGATCTCCTTCGCATTTGCCTTCCGAGTGCGCTCCTCGCCATTTCCTGGACTTTTCCCCCGGACATCTGAACGCTCCCTGGAGACGGGACGCGAATCGCACGCTGGAACCCGAGGACCCACGCACTGGTTTATACAAGACCCGAACTGTGCGAAAGAAGACTGCATCGAAGAACTCGAACAAACAACACAGACAGGTGAGAAGGGGGAAACCTGTGACAGATTGAGATGCCAACAAATTGATACAGATACGGACATGGAGGCTGCAGTTCAAAACCTCATGCGCGGCATGCAGGAGTTAACAACAGACGTTCAGAATCTTGAAGCCGAGAATGCTGCATTAAAACAACTAGTCCTGTATATTTCTGGGCGGAGTGGTGGATAAATATGATGGCTCATCAAAGAACCTTCATGGCTTCCTCGATTCGTGTTTAGTACACTTTACCTTTAAGCCCTACTACTTCTCCACCCCCAGGGCAAAGGTGGGCTTTATGATTTCACATCTTTTCGGTAATGCATTAACTTGGGCAACACCCTTAGTTAATTCGGATGATGCCCTCCTGGATGACTATGATGGCTTCGTACGGGCGCTAAAGACCATGTTTGACCGCCCAGAACAGGTTTACAGTGCCCAAGAATGCTTATTGGACTTCCAACAAGGATCCCAGGATATGCTTACCTATGTAACGCGCTTTAAGCAACTGGCCAAGGAAGCAGACTGGTCCTCTGAGGCCTGTTTTACCCTCTTTCGAAGAGGTCTGAATGAAGAGATAAAAGACAAGCTAGCCAGGATAGCTCACCCAGGTTCCTTCCAGGCTCTCATGGACCTCTTTACAAATAGACTTTCGTATCCAGGAAAGGAAGGCGGAAAAGAAGAAGGCTAACATGCCCTACCAAAAGACCTCTACAAAACGTTCCTCTAGACCTGAGCCCGCTCTTGCCCCGACCACAGACCCAGAACCCATGCAACTAGGGGCCTTTCGCGGACCCATAACTTCGCAAGAAAGGATGTGACGGATTCACACCGGGCTGTGCATGTACTGTGCCTCTGTTAAACATCTTGTGAGAGAATGTCCTTTAGCCCCTCCACGGCGTTCGGGAAACGCCAGCTCCCGATCCTAGATGGAGCACAGCTTCGGGAGAGAGATGTTTGCTCCACATCTATTCCATCCTTGAACTCTCCTGGACAAAACAATCTTGTGATCCTGCAGGCCTTTCTATCGCCTTCCAAGAAAGAAGCTTATTCCATTCTGGCATTAGTGGATTGTGGGGCCATGGGGATATTCATAGATCATGATTGGGTCACTACCCACCACATTCCATATGGAACACGAGACATCATGCAACCTGTAGAGCATGGGTGCACAACAAACGGCCCGCGGGCCAAGTGCGGCCCGTGATGCTGCTAGATGCGGCCCGGCAGGGTTGAAGACTTTCCTAATGGAAGGCGGCCCGCAAGCAGCAACGGTCGCCCTCCATTAAGAAAGTCTTTGTTTTCTTCCTTGCCGGTCCATGAAAAATGAAAAAGACTGTCCCTCATTGGCTCAGTCAGCACACACTACGTGACTCCTTTGAGTCACGTAGTGTGTGTGTGTGTGTATGCTGCACCAATGGGGGGGGCCAGCAGTGCGGCTGACGTGGCCAATAAGGTTGGATGCCAGAAGGCATTTCAGCCTTGCCACGCCAGCCGCACAAAAAGTCATCCCCCCCCCCTGCCTGCCTGCACGTCTTCTCTGCCCTGCAGCTCGCCCGCCCGCCCGGTGAGTTCGTAAAAAAAATGCTTTGTGAACGACAGCCGGGTGGGCGGGCAGCAGCATGGCAGGCTTTACCAAGCCCCCAGCTTCACTGAGGGAAGCTGGGGCTCGGTGACCTAATCTACCCTGGCAGGGACGCCGAGTATGGGGGGGGTGTTGGGGAGCCCAGCCCCCCTGCAGAATTAAGTTGGGGCTGAGCCCCCTGGACCCCTAGAGAAGAGACGCAGTATGGATGACCCTTTGTTCCATCCCTACTGTGTCTCTCTCCGGCGGCCCGGGTAAAAGCGGGGGAAAAACAATGTTTAGAAATTGTGGGACAGATGCAAAGCAAGAGGCTCTTGCTTTGCATCTGTCCCTCAATTTCTAAAAATCGTTTTGGGTTGGGTATACTTGGTACACCCAACCCAAAAGATTTTTAGAAATGGAGGCACAGATGCAAAACAAGTCTGTCCCTCTATTTCTAAAAATCGTTTTGGGTTGGGTGTATTTGTACATCTATGCACCCCTGTTGGCAAGAGGGGTGCACAGATGTAGAGGTACACCCAACCTTTGATGGGACAACATCAGCACCTCTCAGTTCAGCTGCTACACTCTTACTGACAAGGCCCCAGCACTTCTCAACAGATGTATTTCTTTTTATTTTAATTGGTTAATTATAATGCGTGTACTACCCAGAGGTTTGTAAGCGCGGACTGAGGGAGCGAACCTGTGTTGCGCGGACTGAGGGAGCGAACCTGTGTTGCGCGGTCCGAGGGAGCGAACCTGTGTTGCGCGGTCCGAGGGAGCGAACCTGTGTTGCGCGGACCGAGGGAGCGCACCTGTGTTGCGCGGACCGAGGGAGCGCACCTGTGTTGCGCGGACCGAGGGAGCGCACCTGTGTTGCGCGGACCGAGGGAGCGCACCTGTGTTGCGCGGACCGAGGGAGCGCACCTGTGTTGCGCGGACCGAGGGAGCGCACCTGTGTTGCGCGGACCGAGCGAGTGAACCTGGGTTGCACGGACCGAGGGATCGAACCTTTGCTGCTCTGTGTCATCTTGCTTCCAAGGCGAGCACGTTGCCCCAGAGCTATCCTTCCGATACTCTAAAGATCTGAAGTACATTTAATGATACAGAAACAGAACTATTGAGCAAGTCTGTCATCAGAATAACTCAACACTGTCCTGGTTATACAAGAGGTCATATATTTAAAGGGATGGAATTACTCCGAATGTAGCAGCACTATTCAATAACCCAAAGTTCTTAAGCATAGTTAATGTGAAAATACTACACTTCTCACCGTTGGGACAGTACTGCCACTTCTCACAGAGGGTTCTACACCTTTTATGGGGCAGCACTGATCCAGCCTACTGCTCACATGCTCAGAATTGTCATTTCTCAGCAGGACTGCAACACTATACCATCGTGTTCTTTATGTTGAGTGCTTCTTCACCACCAATGTGGATTCATGGCTCTCTCCCAGGGTCTAAATAGTAGATCTGTCTACATTCAATTGGCAACAGGCATGTCCGGAGCTGCCTCCTGTCCATAAACTGAATGAAAGAATGAGCTCTCTCAGACACAAGTTATCACCCCTGCACACACATTTAATGAATATGGTATGGATCTATAGATCGAGAAACTGGAGTGACAATTCAGAGTGTTTTAACAGAAATATAATTGTCTTCCCAGGTGGGATACTGACTCCATTAATATACACGGGGTCACTGAGATGACCAAGAGTGAAACTGTACATTCAGTTGTGAGATTACCAGCAACGGTTGATACTATGCTCGAAGGAGTGAGGTGCCCACTCAATATATCGCACTGTTTAAAGGTGTGAGACCTATCCTGAATGCTTGCCCAAAGAGCCTTGGCCAGAGTTTCACACTGAAGAAGTGAGCATGTGATCTGGGGATTTGCGGTCCTATAACTGCCAGTGATGTCACTTCCTGTATTTGCCCCCCCCCCCCCCCCGGGAAATTCATAAGTCGGCTCCCCTGTGCCCTGGGCTCGTTGCTCCTTTCCCCAAACAGCCGCGTGTTTCATTCTTCTGTCCTTAAGGGGCGGGGGGGCCATCACTGATGAAAGCAGTCATTCCGCAATGCTGGGCACACTAAGACTGGGCTATAAATAACAATAAACGCTTAGTTGTCATTGGATTCCTTCAGTCAGTATGATAGCTCAGTGAGTTAAGCGCCTGTCTCTGGCATCGGTGTGCAGCTTTCCGTTTGGCTCGCTTAGTGAGATGAGCCCTTGTCTATGATGGCTGTGTGAACATTTGATTTTCACTACAGAGGGAGAGATACCCCCCACCTCTGCCTGATTATAAGCAAGTGAGCAGCCCAACCCATGCCCTGGCCAAACATATTTTATAGCAGTATTCATAAGGAATTGCAAAAAGTCATACGATTAACAGGAACTTAATCTTAGCAACCGTCTGTCAACCTGCTGAGCTACCCTGATACCCTGATAGCCTTCTACTTTAGAGCCTTCTACATGGGGCATAGTGTTTGCTTGAGGGGTGGGTGTCTTGGGGCATAGTGTTTGCTTGAGGGCTGGGTGCCTTGGGGCATAGTGTTTGCATGAGGGCTGGGTGCCTTGGGGCATAGTGTTTGCATGAGGGTTGGGTGTCATGGGGCATAGTGTTTGGTTGAGGGGTGGGGGCTATGGGGCATAGTGTTTGGTTGAGGGGTGGGGGCTATGGGGCATAGTGTTTGCTTGAGGGGTGGGTGTCTTGGGGCATAGTGTTTGCTTGAGGTGTGAGTGTCTTGGGGCATAGTGTTTGCATGAGAGGTGGGTGTCATGAGGCATAGTGTTTGGTGGAGGGGTGGGGGCCATGGGGCATAGTGTTTGCTTGAGGTGTGGGTGTCTTGGGGCATAGTGTTTGGTTGAGGGGGGGGTGCCTTGGGGCATAGTGTTTGTTTGAGGGGTGGGAGCCATGGGGCATAGTGTTTGCTTGAGGGGTGGGGGCTATGGGGCATAGTGTCGCACTCCAAGAGTGAACCCAAAAATAAAGCTAAAACAGGCACAGTTAGGAGATGTACATCCTTTGCTTTTTGTGGAAACCTGACTCAACGAAGGCCATACTCCTCTTGGGCAATCCAAACAGCAAAGTATAGCAGTCCAAAATAATGGAATGTCCAATCAAGACCAGTAAAATATATATCATTTAATTAAACAGACGATATGCAATAACTAAAAAGAAATAAAATTACAATGGAAAATGTGTAGTACAAAATATAAGTTTGAAATACAAATAAAAATCATTACACCTCAAAAACATTCTTTTTCCATGTGTTTTTATAAGAATTGGGGGTTGAAAAAGCCTCCTGCGAAGCCACGCCCCACCGTGCCTACCGCCCTACCCACATTTACTTTTCGGCCCACTATAGCCATCATGTAAGGTACTTTCGGCCCTCTGTCAAAATCAGTTGTGCACCCCTGCTGTAGAGGCTATCGATGGAAGACCTCTTTCTTCAGGACCCATAACCCTGCAAACCAAAGAGATCCTGCTTTCTATAAACCACCATCAAGAGAGGATCAAATTTGACATCATAAGATCTGCCCATTATCCAATAGTACTGGGTATGCCCTGGTTACAGAAGCACAACCCCTACATCAACTGGGCGCCAGGATCCTTGTTTCTTGGTTCAGAACTCTGTATGTCCCACTGTCTAGTAAGAAGAGAAGAGTCATAGGCTACCCCTTTTCTGACCGTATGTAGAAGATAGGCTTGAGAGAAGCAGGTTGCCAGTGTATAGATGCTGGCAAAGGAGGGTCAGGGGAGAGAAATTTTCAAAACAAATAGATTTATTCAAAACATTATTGCACACTATAAAAACAGTAGGTATATAGAAACAGAACCTATTCAAAGGTTTACTTGAGCCAAACCTCAACACAAAATTAGAACTGTTTTAAACATCACAGTTTAAAGTGGAGGTTAGTAACATATTGTGTGAAAAAGGTTTACATTACTACTTTTAAACAGATAGTAGTATTGGTTGTCGACACAAAAATATGTTTCCAGTCCGGGGTGGAGTAAGCCTTCACTTGAGCGTAGTGGTGTTGTAAAGTGAAGGGTCCGGACTTTCATCAGGACGTGGTTCAAGGGGGAAGTTTTCTAAAAGAAGATAGCAAAATTTAGAATAGTGTTTGCAAAGAAGGGGGGACCACAAACACTGCGCAGTCAAGGCCTACCTTTAATCCCTGGATTCCTCGTCAAGATCCTCTGAAGATACGCGAACAGACCAGCAAAGCCCATTCACGGTCTCAAATATCATCCAGGTTCCCAAGGCCTATCGGGATTACACTGCTGTGCTCTCGACTGCCATAGTTCAGGCCCTACCCCCTCACAGACCTGAAGACTGCACTATTGATACTGAACCCTCAGAAGTGATTCCCATTGGAAAGAGCCCTCCGAGAATACTTGGATACCAACCTGGAAAATGGCACTATACGACCATCCAAATCCCCGGCGGGAGCTTCGTTGTTTTTTGTTCCCAAGAAAGATACCAAGGAGCTTAGCCCTTGCCTTGATTATCGTGGTCTTAATCAATGCACCCTCAAGGACCGCTACCCACTGCCCTTAATCTCGGATATCCTGGAAGCGGTGAGAGGAGCTGTAGTGTTCACAAAATTAGATCTCAGAGGTGCCTACCATCTGATCCGTGTAAAGGAGGGTGACGAATGGAAAACAGCATTTAGAACACCCTTTGGTCACTTTGAATACTTGGTTATGCCCTTCGGACTCGCCAATGCCCCAGCGGTCTTCCAACGTTTTATGTACCGGGTGTTCTCCGATATGCTGTTCCTCTTCGTCATAGTTTACCTGGACGATATACTGATATATTCCAAGGAACATCTAAAGCATGAAGAACATGTTAAAGCAGTCTTACAGCGTCTACGTGAACATAAGCTCCTGGCTAAACCCGAGAAATGCCTTTTCCATGTGTCTACTGTTCACTATCTCGGATTTGTCCTTAGCCCAGAAGGAATTGGAATGGACCGCTCAAAAGTAGACTCCATTCTATCATGGCCTGTTCCAACTACTGTGAAACAGATTAAATCCTTCCTGGGGCTTGCCGACTTCTACCGAAAATTCATACCTTCCTTTTCGGAGATAGTACAACCGATCATTACATTGTTGAAGAAGGATACTCCCTTTCTCTGGACAGCAGTCAAATATCAGGCGTTTCAACGATTGAAGTCGGAGTTTACACAAGCCCCCATCTTGGCTCAACCTGACATTGATCGACCCTTCCTAGTGGAAACAGACGCCTCTAACTACGCCATCGGGGCAGTCCTAAAACAGGAATTTGATGACAAATTAGAACACCCCATCGCTTATCTTTCGTGTACCCAGACTCCTAGCGAAACCCACTATTCTGTTCTGGAAAAGGAACTATTAGCCATCCGTCAAGCCTTCACAGATTGGCGTCATCTACTCCTGGGAGCTAAACATCCTGATCAGGTCCGCACGGACCATCGGAATCTTCACCCTGGAATGTAGGAACAGTCATCAAGCCCGTTAGGCCTTCTTCTTTGCCCAGTACCAGTTCCAAATCCATCATGTTCCTCGAACACACAATATAATTGCTGACGCCTTATCCCGATGTCCCGACTACGAAATTCTTGAAGACCGGTCCTTCCCAAAGATGTTTCCCCACACAATATTTGTTGCCCAAGCAGTCAGTCTCCTGGAAGACATTCGGATTCAAACCCAGTCCTCTGGGATCTGGAAGGAGTTTACTGGGAAGAATCGATGGAATCTCAAAACAAAGGACGGATATTTGTTCAAGGATAATGGTCTGGTCATCCCCCACCCAGAGACTGCGACAAAGGATCACAAGCCTATGTCATGACACCCTTCATTCAGGACACCGTGGCATCACCAACACTCTCCGTTTAATACAAAGACAGTTTTGGTGGCCGAAAATGAAAGGTGACGTCCAGCATTGCATCCAAACCTGTGCAGTCTGCAGTCAAAATAAGCATGATAACAAGAAACCGGCGGGTCTCCGGCTCCAACCAGCGCTGCCAACAAGACCTTGGGAATTCATCGCTACAGTCTTTATTGTGGAATTACCACCTTCCAGGGGATACACAACTATCATGGTTCCCATTGATTTATTCACTCACATGGCTCATTTCACACCCTTATATAAACTACCATCCTCCTCTGAACTCGCTGGAATCTTCCTGGAACACATATTCCGACTTCATGGACTACCTTCCAAGATCATATCTGACAGAGGACCTCAGTACATATCTCAGTTCTGGAAACACTTATGTCGTATACTAGGAATCCAACGTGCCCTCTCCACAGGTTATCATACACAGACCAATGGAGCTACTGAATGCGTGAACCAAACCCTGGAGCAATATCTTCGCTGTTTTGCCACCAAGGTCCAGGATGATTGGTCACTTCTAATACCCGTGGCTGAATTCGCATAAAATAATTCAGACCACTCGGCTATCAAAACCAGCCCCTTTTTCTGTAGCCAAGGATTCCACACTTCGGTTCTACCATCCATACTCCCGCATCCTACCCCAGTTCCTACAGTCGACTCATGGATTGAAACACTCATCAACGTACACAGAGAAGCCAAAGAACACTTCGAAAAGGCCCGAACAAACACCAAGCATTATGCATATTCCAAAAGAAGACTAGGGCCTTCATACGCAGTGGGTGATAAGGTCTGGCTATCCTCGAAACTACTGCCTTGACACTTACGACCAAATAAGTTGGCTCCCCGGTACTAGGGCCCTTGTTCCATAAAGGAAATCATTAACCCAGTGGCCTTCCGACTCAAACTACCAGAATCCTGGAAGAGGATCCACCCAGTTTTTCACACTTCTCTGTTGAAACCATACGTCCAGTCCTCCCCGACTGCTCCAAGATCTACCCATATGGTTGTCAATGATCAGTTAGAATAAGAAGTGTCCAGAATATGTGATTCCGGGTACAGACGTGGTCAGCTACAGTATCTGGCCGAGTGGGAAGGGTACCCTCCCAGTGAACGCACCTGGGAGCCAGTCTCAAACATAAATGCCCCCAGACTACTCCAAAGGTACCACCTTATACACCCGGGCAAACCCGGAAGAACTAGGTTTCGGAGGAGGCATGCTGTCATGAACCACCGGACGCGTCCCTTCTGGACTTCATGGTCCCTGACCCATAGGGGACTGAACTCCGCAGTACTCCCAACATGGCCGTGGAATGTGGAACGCTGCTTGCCAGTCTCTGCGTTGTAGTTTCTACGTTCTACAAAGCAGACACGCCCGCGGCCCTGCGCATCTCAACACTACTGCTTGCAGTAGTCAGACGTGTGCTGCCGTAGTTCGTACAGCGAATTCCACTGATTCCTGGTTCCCGGTCCCTTAATTTTCCTCCTCCTTCATCCTCCCCTTTTTGTCCTCACCTTGCATTCCTGGATCTCCTTCGCACTCGCCTTCTGAGTGCGCTCCTCACCATTTCCTGGACTTTTTTCCCGGACATCTGAACGCTCCCTGGAGACTGGACGCGAATCGCACGCTGGAACCCGAGGATCCACGCACAGGGTTATACAAGACCCCAACTGTGCGAAAGAAGACTGCATCGAAGAACTCGAACAAACAACACAGACAGGTGAGAAGGGGGGGGGGGGAACTGTGACAGAAATATAATGACTTTGCAATCCAACAGTTTGGTCATAAAAATTATAGCGAGCCCGAACTGTATTTGGTAAAATCGCCCGCTCGAGAAGATGGACTCAACTTTATGTGGGTTAGATTTAATCTTTGGTATTCCAGAGAAGTCACGGGCAAACGTAAAATTATATGCAAGGAAGACAACAAACGTAGATTTTGTGGATGTGAGAATGATATGGAATCTTTAAAACATTTTGTTATTGGCGTGTGTTAAATTGACACCATTAAGATCATGATTGTTAAACCCTGTATTCAAGGAATTTGGAGATATGTCATCAGAGTTACTCTGGCAACTTATCTACACTGGTCAAGTCGCCTCTTACAGGATAAGGGTGATTGCATTTTTGAAAGCTTTACAGCTGGAATCTGTTCAAATATCTAATGTCTCATGATATATACCATCATTCTACCAATAAGGTATATAACATCGATGACATAGCTAGAACTACATGCTTTAAAGTGTTACAAACAGTCTAAGGGTTGAACGTTCTAATCTATTTTTGCATGTGTGATTATTCCTAAGTCATAGCCAATAGCACCCTACTATCATTGTGAGCACTCATGTAAAGGTTTCGTCTATCTTTAAGTCTCTGTATACAGTTTTGATTATGTTGTATGTTTAACAGCTCCAGTTTAGTTGATCTTGTGGTGCTATTTTTGACTATAGAGCTTCTGATTATTTTTGTTTTAATATCTAAGTGAGATGATTTCTAAGCAAGATGATTATGTATTGTTTTATAATCAATAAGTAATAAAGTTTTTATTAAATGTTGAAAAGTTGGCTTAGGTCAGCTGTTACAACAATAAAAAAAAAAGTCTGTTTGTTCCAAAACAGGGCTGCACATAGTCTTGTCCTCTATAAGAACTCAAACGTCCTCAATGCCTCCCCTGCATGTTTCTTTCCATTAGGCACATGTAAAATCACTAGAACGTCTTCAGGGGCTTTAACACGTTAATGAATTCAGAGTTTGTGATAACTCCCACTTCACATTTATACATGCATTTTAAATATTTAAATTCTTATGCTCAGACTTCAAGTTCAGCGTCAATTGCCTACATTGATTCCCATGTTCCTTAATTCAATCCTTTTTGCAACACCATTATTCTATTTGGCTTTATGGTCTTTGCTGCATGGTCCAATTTCTTAGTCTTGAAGGATCTCGTCTGCAATTCCAAAAATGACCCATATAACATTGTATTAGCGATCTTGTAATTAGCTCATTATAACTTTATTTATTTATAGGGTATTTATAATGCACCTATACCGCAGATGGTGTTTCAAGGCGCATCAAGACGTGAGGCAGATGAAGAATAACAAAAATTGACCTACTTGGCCTTGTGACATTTGGGTAATGCAAGTGCAGTAACAAGAAGTGCAGGGTGGGGGAATGCCGGTCTGAGCAGAATGTGCTAATGCTAAGGATGGAAAGGAGTGCAGGTCAGGGTGGAGAGCACGCACGTGCTGTGGGGAGGAGGAAAGGGGGAAAGGGAGAGAGGGCCCATGGGCTAGGTGAGTGCTAAGTGGAGGCCAGGTGAACACGTGTCAGAGGAATGCAGAGTGCAGGGGAATGAGGTACACATGCTAAGTGCTAAGAAGGGCTCAATCGGGGTGCAGACCCAGCCAGGCTAGTGCAGGAGCAGGGAGCCCGGAAGGGCAAGTGCAGGTTAGTGGGTGGGGGGCTAGGGGAGCAGAGGTGCTGGGGTAGACTGGGTGAGGAGGGCCTGGTGCCCTGTATGACTCAGAAGGAACCAAGTAGCCATTTAAAATGCGGCAATGGGGAACATTAGCAAGGGAGGAGAGGGAAGGAAGAAAATAAATGGAGGGTCTTGAGAAGCTTCCAGAACTTAAGGAGATCCGGCTCCAGTCTGCGAGGGGCAGGGAGGCCATTCCAGAGGGAGGTTCCTGCGGAAGAAAGAGATCTACTCCCCAATCTCTGCTTGTTAAAGCGTCTGATCTACATAGAGTTGGAGCTAGAAGACCGAAGGGCGCTAGCGGGGAGGTATTTAGGGAGAGAGAGAGTTGGATGTACTATGGTCCCAGACCCCAGAAAGCCTTACGGATGATGCATAGGATCTTGACCTTGATTCTCGCAGCAACCAGGAGCCAGTGGAGAGATTTTAGGGCTGGGGAGATGCGGTCCCTGGGCTTGAGGCCAAGGATAAGTCTTGGAGTCCTATTCTGGATTAATTGAAGGGGACGAAGGGAGGGTTTAGCCAGACTGAGTAAGAGGCTGTCTGCAGCCTAGAGAGGACCAGACCTCTGGAGACATTGAGTTTCTGGGGGAAGGTGAGGAAAGGGAGAATTGTCTCTGAGGAGGTGCAGCTAAATGTCGGCCTTCTTGGCAAGATCCGTAATGTGAGGAGATGGAGAGAGGAGTCAAAGATGACAACAAGGTTTTTTGCCTCAGAAGAGAGTGAGTGAGGGAGGGGGCCCAAGGAGGGCGGCCAGAGAGTAGGAGGGAAGCAGGGAGCTGGGGTCCCAATGAGAAGGATCTCAGTCCTTCTGGCATTAAGGCAGAGATCGTTCGCAGCACACCATGCCTGAATAGCAGTTATACACTCGAGAATGAGAGAGGAAGAAGAGATGAAGGAATGAGAGAGGCTACTGTTATTATATAATTAAAGATACGGAAAACGCCAAATCTGCATAACGAAAGCACCACACAACTCTTTCCGATGGCACTGACTGTGCATCATCAGAGCAGTGTAGAGTGACCTTGAAGAGCCCCCCAAACATGTACACAATTGAACATTGATAACATAGTGGAGGACATGGGTCCTTGACAATGGGGGGGGGGGGGAGAATGTGATTAGAAAACTAGAAGTTGCAGGGGAAAGTGGAAAAATAAACCACGGACGAAGACGGGACAGAAACCCATAGGAACTGGATGGTGGAGAATGTAATAAATTAAGGATTGAGGGGTGACGGAAAAGTACTGTAGGGTTGTCCATGAGCGTAGGGAGAGGGGGAAGCAGGGTGATGGAGTAACGTAGATTGCTGGAAACAGGTTCTTCAGAAAAGAGGAGGGCTTTGAGTTTGGATTTACATAGTGGTAGAGTTGGAGCAGTGCAGAGAGGAAGAGCATTCCAAAGGAGAGGGAGAGAGCGGAAAAGAGAGTGCAGCGGGCTCGAGTATTGGAGATGGAGGTGACCTGAGGATGATCTTAACAAGCTAGGGGGAGAGTAGCGAGTGAGATGAGCAGATGGATAAGGTGAGGCAAATCCATAGATAGTTTTGAAGATGATGAGAATACGTTTATACTTGGCTCTTTGTTTCATAGATAGCCAGCCAATCTGGTGACCAGGGGAAAAGAAGGGAGGTATGATAGGGTTGAACTGATTCCTTGAGGGCATTTTAAGTCCAAACTGCTGAATACCGTGAACAAGGATGGGATGTGAAGAGGCCAACCGTACATCATTTAGGAAATGTACAGGGCGTGTGAGGGGAGGGGGAGAAGGTGAATATTTGATGGTTGTTGTTTGTTACTATGAAAAACGTAATAATAAGTGTTAAAAAAAAAAAATACCCTTCTGGAACGGGTTCTTTGTCAAATAAAAGTATAAGAGCAGCACAACTTAGAAATAAAAAGTAGGGCCACCAGGGGGAGGGCAGATGCGAGGCGCCTCTGCATAGTTCTCCAGCCTCGCGGTCCCTAAACGTGGCATGATCCCCCCCCCCAGTTGCAACTAAACCCCCCCCTCACGCCAAGACAGATCGGTCACCGTGGTGTGGGGAACTATTCGGGCGGCACCCCCTGCCCAAAGAACGGACAGAACCGGTCCAGGACTGGTGGGGAACCGGCCACTGTATACGCCGGTGAAAGTGAAAGTGCGAACGCCCGCCTGCATAGGAGTTGCTTGGGTGAGAGGAGTGCGCCGCAGGCAAACGACAGTGGCTGTGAGGTGACCTGGGGAGTGTTTTGGAGGAGAGAGGTTGGTGACCCGAACCCCCCCCCCCCCCCCCCAGGATACGTGTGCCTGTGTGTCCCCAGCAGGTCACCTTGATTATCAGCCTTTTCACCGGCGCTGCATCCAGTGTGACGAGAAGCAGGACTCACTTGCAACACATGAGGAGGGTAAGCTGAGCCCCGCAAGGAGCTGAGTCACGGACACCGGCAACGTGGAGAGCTCAGTCTCCCCCAGTTGTATCAGAGGTGAGGAGTAGCTGTGGATCAACGGGGGAGGCTGGCGGTGTGTGGCCCTGGCTAAAACAAGTCCGGAAGCACCCAGAGACCGAAGCCCGTGTGGGGACATCACGTGATCGCAATCTCTCGATGCAACTGGATCGTGCAAGCCTGCGCTCCGCGAGAGAACGTTGGGGGGAGAACGTTGCCACCAGTACTGGTTGACCGCCAGACCAAGAGGTCTGCATACAGCGCTGCTCCTGTTAAGGAGCCACTATAAAAAAGGCACGTAGAAGTCTCTACAGTCCAGCTTCCAGGGCATAAGACCAAGGCCACAGGAGACCACATGTGGGCCCTGGAAGCTTACAGCGTGCCATCCATGAGCACACCCTGCCTCCAGTGAAGTAACTGGGAGGCCCAGACTGGAACTGTGAGTAACTCCCCTGCCCTGCTCAAGGAAAAGTTATGCCCACCAGACAGTTAAGACCCATCTGAGTGCCCTGTCGTCCTTAGAGTCCACTACATAATTGGCGATGAGGATGCCAAAAGACCCACGGGCCCACCATGCAAGGCGCCACACTGCCCCCTGCGTTTTTCCCTTCACCTGGGACCCTGGCAATGCCGTAGAGGCAATGTGAGCCCCTTTTCACCACGTATCTGGAGGCTGTGGGCGGCACGGGATATGCCCCCGCTAGGAAGAAGGCGATGCTGCTGAACGCAATGGGGGTTGAAGGTCAGCGCATTTTTGCCAGTTTAACAGCCATTCCAGTAGTCGATGGCGACAACAACGTCTACAAGGAGGCGACCCGTCGCATTGTGAAGAGGTTCACCAATAAGGAGGACGTGGTGCTACACAGGCTGAGGTTCTACACCCGTAAACAAGAAGGGAACGAACCCGTAGACGACTATATCTCCAGGAGGAGGGAGCTGGCTTATTTTTGCGCGTTCGGCGAAAACGCAGAACAAGTTATCTGCGACATGCTGGTCGTTCACACTAACTCCAGGAAAGTGCAGGACAAGTTCATCCAAGAAAAAGAAGTGACCCTTGACAAGGCCATCCAAATTGCCTGGGCAGAGGAAGAAACCTCCAGCAGGCGCAAAGAGGCGGGAAGCCACCTGCCCGTACCCGAACTTGCGGCGCTGCAATGGAGAGGGCGCAGAGACAAGCAATCCTGCGACAGCCCCAGAGACAAAGGCCCCAGACAAAAGGATCTGCCGAAATGTTATAGATGTGCCAGTACCAAGCACATGGCGCATGATCGTGACTGCCCGCCAGGAATAAGGAGTGCTCCAAGGGCGGACGCTTTGGTCACGTGGCCCCGGCATGTACGTGGCGGGAGAAAACCGGTTCCCGGGTCGATGGCGACCGCGCCTCAAGCGATGATGATGAGCTTCAGGACAGACCCATGGTCATCATGGTCCACGCCCTCCACGCCAGGAGAGAAAAGCCCCACTGCAACATTAAAGTGGATGGAATGGAAACACGTGTCATGGCAGATTCGGGATCAGACCTCACAATCCTCCCCATCGACACATATAAGGAAATGATGGGACAAGCACAAGTGGAAATCAGAACGACCAGGCAAAAACCGACGGTCTTCGGAGGTGCAACTGTCAACCTGCTGGGCTACATGAGAGCCCGGATTGATTTCAAAGGGAGGTCTACCACCACCAAAGTGTACTTCTCACCCAAAGGCCCAGCCGTGCTTGGATGGGACGATCAACATAGACTCAGCATTAAACTAGATCCCAGCACTCCGGAACAGGTACTCATTGTCTCCTCGGGAGCAGCGCAAAATTTCAAGGAGATGTTCCCTAGCCTGTTTTCCGAGACCCCGGGGAAAGTGAGAGGATTTGTCCACAAGATTCGTTTGAAGCCCAATGCGGTGCCGGTGAAACACAGTTAGAGCAGTACCTACCATGGCGAGGCCTGCATTAGATGCCCACCTTTGGAAAATGGTCGAAGAAGGAACCATCAAGACCGTGGAATCCTCCAAATGGTTAAGTCCAGTGGTTCTAGTTAAAAAGAAATCCAGCAACGACCACAGAATATGCATCGACCTGAGAAGCCAGAATCTAGAGGTTGTCACTGATAGCTTTCCGCTCCCCAGCATCAGCGAAATTGTCCTCATGATGAAAGAGGCAGCAATCTTTTCGAAGCTGGACATGCGTGACGCCTATCACCAGATTCCTCTACACAAGTGTTCACGCCCCCTGACGGCGTTCATCACCCTGTTCGGCACCTTTCAATATACCCGCATGCCTTTTGGGTTGTCTTCGGCAGCGTCCGCATTCCAGAGGATGATGAATTCCCTACTTAAAGGACTCACAAATGTTTCATTCTTTCAGGACGACATCCTCGTGTACGCCAAGGACAACGAGACCCATGACAAAGCACCCGGGGCAGTACTGAGCAAGCTTCAAGAGGCAGGTGTCCATCTACGCCACGAGAAATGTGTTTTTGGAGTGAGCAAGGTAGAATACCTTGGGTACTGCATCTCAAGCGAAGGGGTGAGCCCCAAGAAGAATATTATGGAGGCCATTACAGACGCCCCAGCCCCGATGTCCAGAGAAGAACTACGCTCGTTCCTGGGCCTAGCCAAGTACTATGCAAAATTCATCCCAAGGTTCTCTGAGACCACGTCCCCCATGAGGGGGCTTCTGAAGAAGGGGGCAGCCTACTCCTGGGGGCCAGAACAAAATGAAGCCTTCACTGAAATCAAAAGGAGAATTGAACACGCACCATGCCTGAAACCGTTCAACCCTGAATGGGACACCTGCATCACAACGGACGCCAGCGCGTAAGGGCTGGGGGCCACCCTGACCCAGAATAAGGGCGACACTGAAAATATTGTGGCGTTTGCATCAAAAGCCCTATCATCAGCGGAGAAGAATTACTCCACCATTGAGAAAGAAATGTTGGCATGTGCCTGGGCCGTCGACTACTTCAGATCTTATGTTTGGGGCACGAAATTTAGACTGGTCACCGACCACAAACCCCTCATTCACATGTTGAGCCCGGGCGGCACCAAGACTGCCACCCCGAGACTGACCAGGATCGCCGCAAAACTGCAAGAGTACACATACAAGATAACCCACATTTCTGGTTGGAAAAACGCGCAAGCGGACTGCATGTCCAGGCTCCTCAACCAAAACGCCCCTGGGACCACATCCTTGTGTCGTAGCCTCTATAAGTGACTTGAGGAACGGCGAGTACATGGATCTAAGTGAGCGCCACTGGCAGGAAGAGTTTGAGCAGGACGATGCTCTAAGGCGTGTAGCAGCCTGGGCCCGCAAAGGGTGGCCTGACGAAAGAGCAATCCCTGAAGGCCTACGTCCATACTGGAAGGTGAACGACGAAATCACCACCAGGAACGGTCTCATTCTGAGAGGCGACCAAGTGATCCCGCCCAGCGGAATTCGCAAAGTGATCCTGTGCAGAGCACACTCAGGCCATCTGGGATGCAATATGACCCGACGCAAGATACGCGACACCTACTGATGGCCAGACATGGATCAGGACATACGAGCAATGGTCGAAAGGTGCCATGAGTGCACAAACGGTGACAAGCGTCTGGCTGTGAGACAAGCCCCAATGCTACCCATCGAAGTCCCCAAAGGGGTGTGGCGCAAACTAGGGTTGGATTTCATCGGGCCTCTGGACAGCATGCCCCCAGAATATAAATATGGGATAGTCGCGGTCGACTATTTCTCCAAATGGGTCGAAGTTGACTTCACCTCAGACATCACCACAAGCACAGTTATTGAAGCACTCACCACCATATTCCAGCGCGAAGGCCTCCCTGAGGAAATTGTGATGGACAATGGAGTCCAGTTGGTCTCTTGAGAGATGGAGAAATTCCTCAACCTCAACAACATTCGGCAGCGGAGAGCAAGTCTCTACCACCCACAGGCCAATGGCCTGGTCGAGCGGGCAAACCGCTTCTTCAAAGGGACGCTACAACTAGTGGCTGCCTCGGGCCTAAACCTGTACATGACGGTCAAGGAGGCTGTCGCAGCCCACTGCATCACCCCCAACGCCGTCACTGGCGTTTCACCTTTCCATCTGCTAAGGGGGAGAAGGGCAGCATCCACACTGGTACCACCTTGGCTCTATCAAGTGAGGGCTGACGAAGATGTGGACATGGAAGATGTGGTTTTCCGTATGCAGCGTAACAAAGAAAGAAGCCATGAAGGCGCAAGGCGACATGCATCTAGCCATTCGCCAGACAGCAGTTAACAAAGGCAAGTTAGTAAAGATACATCTCCCTCACAAAGGCCCTTCGACCGGCTCCTTATACAGCAGTCCCATAGAAGTCATCGAGAAAGGGTCAAACCACATCTGCACCAGCGATGGAAGGAAATGGAATCTAGAAAGGGTGGCATGTACCGCAGAAAAGAATCCGTTGAGCAGCCACACTGGGAAACCGGAGAAGATCCAGACCAACAAGAGCCATCCGAAAACCCTCACCAGTCAGGAAGAGATGCCTCGGAGTCACCCTACGGCGACGAGTTCTCAAGTGTCCACTCCCCAACTCCACTCAGGGAGTCACAGCGAAGGGCAAGACAAGGAGAACCTGAATCACCCGCACCTCCACAAGAGTGCTTCCGCAGCCCTGCCCCATTTCCGGAACAAGGCAGGCCTCAGAGAGAGAAAAGGAAACCCAGCAAGTTTGCAGACTTTGTCATGGAATGACCTTCTATCCTTTTCCCAGCAAAGGAGGTGTGTGGGGACGTCACGTGATCGCGGGAGCACGATCTCGCGAGATCTCAATTCAACGGGATCTCGCAAGCCCGCGCTCTGCGAGAGAACGTTGGGGAGAACGTTGCCGCCAGTATTGGCTGAGCGCCAGCCCAAGAGGTCTGCATACAGCACTGCACCTGTTAAGGAGCCACTATAAAAGAGCCTCATAGAAGTCTCTACAGACCAGCTTCCAGGGCATAAGTTCAATGCCACAGGAGGCCACATGGGGGCCCTGGAAGCTTACAGCGTGCCATCCATGAGCACACCCTGCCTCCAGTGAAGGGACTGGGAGTCCCAGACTGGAACTGTGAGTAACTCCCCTGCCCTGCTCAAGGACAAGTTATGCCCACCAGTTTGTCTTGTTAATAAAGACAGTTAAGACCCATCTGAGCATCCTGTCGTCCTTCGAGTCCACTACAGCCCACTTTATGGATTGGAAACCTCAGTTCCTAATCAGGTTGTAGCAGACAGGTGCACGGGGAGGGGGGCTGGGCTTTGGACCACGCTCTATGAACTGACTCCTCTCTGGGACTTGGAGATACTTGTTCCCTTCGTAAGAGGAGACGAGGGACAACACGCAGCACCTAGAGATAGTGTCTCTGCCCACAGGTCTGCTGAGAGGGGCACAGGTCTCTACACCTCGCAAACATCGGTCCGAGTGGATATCCAGAGACCACGGAGGTGTAGGGACCACAGGGCAGAGGCTAGCAAGCGTAGGAAAATGAAGTTCGATCCACGGAATAAAATGGAACCCACCAAGAAGAGGGCTACGGGGGAAGGAGCTCACCACGGAATGAGGGGTGTACTACCCTGGGAGCCACCCAGGGGCCCACATGGTAATAGAAGGGCCAAACTATATGCCCATTGGTCCTCCAGACCTAGTAGTTTTCAGAGACTGAACATGGTTGGGGGAATGGGAATCGCAAGTCCGGTCACAGATCTGAAACAAGCTGCGCGGAAGAGACCCGCGCACCCAAGGAGGGGTGGGCACCCAAGCCTGGGGCGTGTGCCCTCCTCCTGAGACCCGGACACCGGTGCACCGACCTAACCGGACCTGCTGCCCAGAGACAGCGGGGGAAGATCGAGGACCAGGACAGATCTTGTGTACTGGGAAAGGTCCCCCATAGTGGGAGTACCAGGCTTCAATTTAGTACGAAGGAGACAAACACTGCTTTGTTGGAAAGTAGTCTGTCTTTCCCCCCCCCCCAATTCGTTCCTGTGTGGTGTGGGCCACCTAGATAAGGGCGTGTGCCCGCCACTAGGGGCAGAGACACTGGTCATAGGGCCGCGGAGAACAACAGAACACGGGTGGTATCACTGAGCTAGTGGCCCCAATACCTTCGTAGAGGGGAGCGGAAGCCGACGAGACAAATTGCTGGCCACGCATAGGTCAGCAGAGCGGTGTGTATGGAAGTAAGACAGAAGTTGGCTATCTACAAATATTCACCACATCGTCCCGGGCATGAGACCTCGTCTCCTCCCAAAATGGCGGCGTCAGCGGAGCAATCGGCCGCAACCAAAGGTGATGTGTCAGCCCTAATGGAGGAGATGAGGAGCATGAGGGCGGACATCGGCGGCAGGGTCAATAAGATCACAAAGAGAATAGACATGATGGAGGAGCAGCTAGAGGAAGTGGAAGGCAATCGGACCTCCTTGAGTACCCTGGAAACACAAATGGACTTAAGGTTGACGGAAATGGAGAGTCTGGAGGAAGAATTCCCCCCCCAAAGATGGACGATTTGGAAAACCATGAAAGAAGGAACAACTTGAGGTTTTTTGCATCCCGGACAAAACTGGGGAGTCGGAGCAGGACCTGAAAAGAATGCTCCATGAAGTAACGAAGTTGGTCGTTGAGGACGACTCCATTGACGAGGCGAAGATGGAAAGAATACACAGAGCAGGGGGTCAACTGATGGTCCTAGGACTGTCTTAGTCCGGTTCCATAACTATAGCGATAAGTCCAAAATCTTGGAGAAAGCGAAGCAGAAGGGTCCAATCACCTACGGATCGGCTAGGGTGACAATCTATCTGCATTAACCTTGGCCAGGCTGCTTTTACTCCTGTCAAAGGTCTTTTGAATTGACCTGCTCCTGGTGTGTTTTAGCTACTTGTGGGGCAGCTACATTTGAAAGGAAGCTTCTTGGCCCGTACACAGCACTCCGAGCTGTCAGCTTTTGCTGGTAGGGAGGCAGAGCTACACTTGCTCACGTGATAGGATCACGTGACTACACAGGAACATTTCAATTGCCTCCATTGCCACCCTCGCGGCGTAAGCCCTGGTGGCAGAAGGGCTGGTGCTGTTTGGCTGTTTGCTGCGCTCTGTGCGAGGAGCAGGTCACTTGGCTCTGCAAGAAAGTTTATTTGGTATTATTAAACCGCAACAGCAAGCAAATTGGATCTGCTCAGATTACTATAGTAAGTCTAGGTGAAGATCAAAATATAACTACTAGAGTACTGCAGTGGGAGACTGTTGAGGCAAGTCCTCTTTGATTCCCATTGTTATTTTATTTGTGACTTTGGTATTTTAAACAGCAGACATACTAGCAATATAAGCAAAGTGTTTTCCTTAGTAATTATAACTTTGTCTTTGGTCTTTATTTGGACACATTTTCAGATTCGGGGACTGCGGGGTGAGGCTGTTGTCTTTACCCTTTGACCCGATTTTTGTTTAGAAATTTCCTTGCTGATTTATCCAAATGAGATAAGGACTACGGAATGGAGTTGGCTTACGTACACCTTTACAGCACATGGTGGTACCCTGTGGAGTCAGTGCAACCCAGCTGGGGGATGTTATAATACCTGTAAAGAATAGGCAAAGTATACATACTATGGCAAATATCCCACTACCACCAGAAACAGGGGTAACATTCAGTACTGAAGATGAGGTACAAGCATGTGAAGTCCAGAAAACCGCTGCAAAAACTGTCCATATGTCTAGTAAACCAGCTTTGGTTCTTGAACCAAAAGTGTCTATTCGTAAAGGGTTCGGCAACAGAACAAAGGCTGTAGAGGCAATGTTGGAAAGTCTCCCTATTCCCACTATCACACCCCAAGGGTATCAGAAAGGGTGTAAGGCAGTAATTTCAAATGTGTCAGCCCCTCGGGCATCTATTTCAATGCAGTTTTTAAAGCCCATTTCAGGCCAAAGAGTTATGGACCATTATTTTGTTAAATCAGTCATCACAAGCACTGAGATTAAATCCTTAACAGTCCTAAAGGGAACAGCTATGCTGGACCATTCAGTAATGGCTACGCAGCCCAATTATGGGGGCCTTAAAGACCTAACAGACATTAGCAACATTGAATTGGCTGACCAAGCGGACTGGAGGCCCTGAATATGGAGCAGTCTAATCCACAGTTTCAGAAGCCTCCTAATGCCGCCTCGTTTGACTCACCAACCCCCTTGGTGGATGTTATAAATGAGGAATCATCTGGTCACAACCAAGAAGACGGTCAAGTCCCTTTCCAAATGAGGGATGGCTTGGGAGTTCACAAAGGCTCCTCAGAGTTACACCATACATTGAAGGAGGTGGATGAACGTATTTGCCTGTCCCACCCCACTGTATTGGCTCTGAATATGGTGTTAAGTTCTTTTGTTGTCCTATATGACAACAGTTGGGCAGAACTGAAATCCACCAACACTATATTGACTAATGTTACTTCAAAACATGAGGAATTAGAGTTTGAGATTCGGTTTGCTAATGTGCCCATGAGAGATGAGGATGAAATTAGAAATGTACCACAGCCTAAGGCAAATTTTGACAATGCCTTAGGGTCTGTCATTGAAATCTGATCTGGGTTCAAAAGATCAGCACCCGCTTGGAAGCGAGGTCATCATCTAGTGGCATGGACCATTTAACTAATTTGCCAGAATGGGGGAGCTACTGGGATTGTGGTGGACATAATTGATATTACTAATGATAAATCTCAGGTGGAGGTTGTGGCTAATATTCCCATGGCGGGTGAAGGGACCTTAGCCAAAGGGCAAGAGAACCACCCAGTTTCTAAAAAAAAAACGACTGTGTTGAAAGGTAAAGCTTTGCAGCGGAGGTTGGGGGCCAAAAAAACCCAGAATATTAACCTTAAGAAAGGCCCACCGGATTCTGTTTCAGGCTAGACTATCCCCTGTTCCGGAACAGGTAATTCCAATACATGAACCAGGGTTAGAAGCTCAGATCACACCTGGGAATATCTCAACTATACCAGATAGGGTGGTCGGTGTTCCAGCCCCCCGGAATCCTAATAAAGAGTCACTAGTAAAGAATACGGTCATTACTAAGGTAGTGGGAGCTCCAGACATAGATCAGGGCGTGAGCCTGAAAGATTCTCCCATGACTCCATTCCCATATTTAACTGGGTTTTGGGGTGAGCAGGGAGGAGGTCCTTGTAGATTCAATCCACTCTCTAGCCAATTTCTGTCTATCTGGGGCCCATCAGAGGGGGCAACTACCTCTATGATGTTGGGGAACAGAGTGGATGGAAAAACGGTACATGTAAGTTCAACAGTAAAGTCACCTGTAGTCCTGAATGAGGTGCCGGTGGTGAGTCGGGGTGTTATAAACGACATTGCCAGACCCACGTTGGTCACAAAGGATATTCCTATTACACAATTGCCCCTCCCATGTCCTAATCCTACTTTCCCTAGAGACAGGGTGGTGGCAGGATCTGGAATGGGAAAATGGATATTCCTCAAAGAGGTGGCTGACCTCCCCCGGAATCTAACTACCCTAGAGTGTCAGCCAGTATGAAGAATCTGTTGCAGTGTTTTCATTACCCCTCAGGTGCTACTGCTCAAGGGCTCACTGGTGCTCCTGTAGGGAATGCAGATCCGTGTTATGGTCCACCATGCGCCCCTCCAATAAAAAATTCTTATTCTGATGTACTTAAAGGGAAAATAGTCACACAACAGAGGGTGAAGGGTGGGGGCCACGAAACACATCAAGTTAAGATCCATTGCACTCTGGGTTCGGACTTTCGATTTGTATGAATCGGCCAAATATTGTAACCATTTTTTGCATCTATCCCAAGCCTGGCTTTGATGTCATCGGCTGATATTGGGAGAGTTTCCTTCCCAGTTAGAGATGACATGAGTACTAGTATTATGTCTCTGTCCTCTCCGCTAGTAAGAGAACTCATTCCTTTTGCCCAAAAAGAAGAACTAGCAGAGTTGGGTTTTGAAATCTCCCTGATACAGGAATTAAAGAAGGGAATTGTACGAGCCAATCTATTTCTAGTTTTCCCAAGGTTGCTGCTATTAGGGATAGGTTGGCCCAGGGTGTAGTTTTGAATGATATGGATTGGGCATCCATTATCTCCTCTCTATGGGAAAAATTGGTCCCATGAAAAGAATCCATCTTTGGGTGATAATTAGAAGATCATACTTCTATGTTTGAAATCTTGGAATACTCGAGGCAATATCCATCTCTTTACAAATTCTGTTTGTATGAAAACCCTGAGAAAGGCTAACTATATTTGTCTGCAAGAGACATGGCTAACCTCAGCACCCATTCTGGACTGATATAGTGTTTTTATCCAATCGACTAGCGATGGGGCGTGAGGGAGACCATCGGGGGGCCTTTGGATTGCTGTAGATATCTCCCTTGGCCTCAGTGGGGTGGCAATTGCGAACTTGCCCTTTGGTGTATTGGGGGTTGATTGTAGGTCAATAGATGGTTCGCTTAATCTACTTGTCAAAAGTTTCCCCCTGGCTCACCTGAGTTCTCTTCTTGTGGCGTTCCGCGGAGGACTCCTTCTCCCGGCTGGACCGGGACTTGTATAAGTGCGCGCGAGTCGAGTCTGACTCCAGCGCGATCGTTCAAAGTTCCAGGAAGTCGCATGTTCCAGGACGTCCAGGAAGAGGATCGAAGAAGGGTAAGAGATACTGGAAACGGGGGGTAAAGGGAAGAAAGAATAAGGGAGTTGGCCAGGAACTTGGAAGGGTAACGCCGAGCAGCACACACACACACGTCGAGACACTACCTAGAGATAGCGCGGGGGCGTGGCCCATTTATAGAACGTGCCGTGTCCGACGTACAGGCTAGTACGGAACACGGCACTGGGCACGGCCATGTTGGAAGTATCAAGGAGCACACTCTCCGTCTGGACCAGGACCAGGAAGACCAGAAGGGGCTATGTCCAAGGTTCATGACAGCATGCCTCCTCCGAAACCCCGTCCCATCAGGCTTGCTAGGGTGTATGAGATGGAATCTTCTCAGCAATCGAGGGGTGTTTAGGTTGGATAGTGGTTCCCATGTTCTCTCGCTAGGAGAATAGCCTTTCCACTCGACCAGGTATTGAAGCCGAGCCCCTTTGTACCTGGAGTCACATATTCTGGATACTTCATATTCCAGCTGATTGTCCACAATCACAGGACTGGGTCTGCCGGTTTTCCGGGTGGAGTGGATGTAGGGTTTGAGTAGAGAAGTGTGAAAAACTGGATGTATTCTCTTCCAGGAGTCTGGTAGCTTGAGCCGATAAGAAACAGGATTGATGATTTCTTTTATGGAAAATGGACCATAATATCGGGGGGCTAACTTGTTAGGGCGTAGATGTCGTGGTAATAGTTTCGAGGACAACCAGACCTGGTCACCAATAGAATAGGAGGGTGCTGGTCTTCTTTTGGAATCAGAATATCGCTTAGTGCGAATCTGGGCCTTTCCCAATTGTTCCTTGGCTTCCCTGTGGATGTTGAGGAGAGTTTCAATCCAGGAATCAAGTGAAGGTACTGGAGTTGGATGTGGGAGAACTGAAGGTAACACGGAGGGATGAAAACCTTGACTGCAATAGAAGGGGCTAACGTTGATCGCTGAGTGATCTGAATTGTTATAGGCAAATTCGGCCAAGGGTATAAGGAGGGACCAATCATCCTGTACCTTGGTTGCGAAACAACGAAGATATTGCTCCAGGGTTTGATTAACACGTTCTGTGGCCCCGTTGGTCTGTGGGTGATATCCAGATGAAAGAGTGCGTTGAATCCCTAGAACACGACAGAGATGTTTCCAGAATTGTGAAATATATTGCGGTCCTCGATCCGATATGATCTTGGAAGTGGGAGTCCATGAAGACGGAAAATGTTTTCTAGGAAAATTCCTGCGAGCTCTGAAGAGGAAGGAAGTTTACAGAGAGGCGTGAAATGTGCCATATGAGTAAACAAGTCTATGGTTACAATGATGGTCGTGTAACCCCGAGAAGGTGGTAATTCCACAATGAAGTCTGTAGCTATACATTCCCATGGTCTTGTTGGCAGTGTAGGTTGCAATAGAAGGCCTGCCGGTCTCTTATTGTCGTGTTTATTCTGACTGCAGACAGTACAGGTCTTGATGTACTCTTGTACCTTGCATTTCATTTCCGGCCACCAAAACTGTCTTTGTATAAGACGGAGCGTGTTGGTTACACCACGATGTCCAGAATGAAAAGTATCATGGCAGAGAGTTATTATTTTATGTTAAAGTTTCGGTGTGGGAATGACCAAGGCATTGTCCTTGAAAAAGTATCCTTCCTTGATTCTTAAGTTCCAGGGATTCTTCCTGAGACGTCCTTCCAGAGGTCAGAGGACTGGGTTTTGGCTCGAATCTCTTCCAAGAGGTTGATCGCTTGAGCTATAAAGATTGTGTTGGGAAACATTGTAGGATAGGTCCTATCTTCAGTGGTTAAATAGTCAGAACGTCGGGACAAGGCGTCCACAATCACGTTTTGTGATCCAGGAACATGAGTGATTTGGGATTTGGTACTGGGCGAAGAAGTAGGCCCAACGCGTCTGACGACTGTTCCTGCACTCCATATATTGGAGAATTTGTAGATTTCGATGGTCCGTACGGACCTGGACTGGATATCTAGCACCCAGGAGTAAATGTCGCCATTCTGTGAAGGCTTGGCGGGTTGCCAACAGCTCCTTTTCCAGGACGGAGTAATGGGTTTCGCTGGTTGTTAGGGTTCTAGAGAGGTAAGTCACTGGGTGGTCCATCTTGTCCTCAAGCACCTGTCTCAAGACCGCTCCTATGGCATGGTTGGAAGCATCCATTTCCACTATGAAAGGCCAATCTAAGTCAGGCTGAGCCAGGACGGGGGCTTGCGTGAATCTTGTCTTCAAGCGTTGAAAAGCCTTCTCTTGCGAGGAAGACCAGATGAAGGAAAATCCTTCTTCAGCAGAGCACCGATCGATTGGACGAGCTCAGAAAAGGTAGGAATGAACTTTCGATAAAAGTTAGCAAGTCCCAAGAAAGACTGAACCTGTTTCACCGATGTAGGAGCAGGCCAGGCCTGTAACGCTCACCTGATTCCCACGAAGGCGCAAATCTTGACTGGGTTGTTACCGTGTCTTCAATTGGAAAGCGCAGGACTCGGCTGGTTCCCTGGGCTGGACCTCTTCTCACGGTATGCCTGACTTGAAGAGTGAGGTGTCTGCAGGCAGAAGAACAAGGGGTTAATGAACGGTGGTTGGACGGACTTCTCTTCCTCACTCTCTCTTTCCTTGAGGCCCAAAGGATAGGTGTGCTCACCTTAAGTAGGTGCATGCTGGGCTCTCCATCCTGCGACTGGTGCAGGGGCGCGGGTACCAGTTACTCCACTGGTGATATTGTAAACCTCTTACTTGCAGAGGACAACTTTGAGCGCGAGGCCGTCGTTAACTGCACGATCAGTTCCTTATATGTATCTGAACACCTTTAATAAAGTCCTTTTCTTTTACAGGCTTTAGATGCGGTAGGCGTTGTTTAATGGACGCCAAAGTACGTGCAAGCGCGTAAGTAGGTGGATGGCGGGCGTGAAGGCACGTAACTTGAATGGCTGCTGATGGTTTTAAATGCACTCTTTAATGTCTCTTTTTCTCTTGCAGGTTTTGGATGCGGTAGGCGTTGGTTCATGGACGCCAAAGTTCGTGCAAGCGCGTAAGTAGGAAGATGGCACGCGTGAAGGCACGTAAGTAGAATGGCGGCTGATGGTTTTAAAAGCGCTCCTTACTGTCTTTCTTTATTTGCAGGTGCGGGTATGCAGCGCTTGTTGGAATCCGGAGCGTGCGTCGCACAGGTAAGCAGATCAAAATATGCAAAATGACTGATCAATGTTCTTTGCCTTTACAGGGATCGATGGACTGCCAAGGAATGCGGCGTGAGGATTGGAAGATGCCGATGGATCGGGTTAGTAAAAATGCTGGCTTTTGGCTTTAAGTTGGCTTTTGCTAACCTGTTGTTTTTTTGTGCTGGCAGGTGCGGCTGAAGACAGGATCCCAGGAAGGTAAGAGTTTGTTCCCACAGGTGCTGGAGCTGGAGTTTTCACTGGGAGACTGGAGCTGACTCTGTGAGCATCCTGCTGCTGGTGCAGAATAACGCGAAGCACATTGCATCAATCGGGCGTGGTTTAAATAGTGTGCAGGAGTGCTTAGGCATCTTCTTCCACTGCCTCGCCTAGGTAAGGAAAGAGTTCCAGTTTCCAGAAGAGTCCTAGTGTTCCTGATCCAAGGAGTGGAGCCTGCCCCACCCAGGTAAGAAAGTAGTCCCTGTCAGAAGAGGATGTGGACGTCATCTTGTTGGTGAGTATGCAGCATGGTCTGCTGTAGGTAGGTCCACCCAAGCACTTTTACACATCTTATGAGCCCGACGCTTCCAGTGCCGGGACCGATGATCTTTATGAGCCTGGCGCCACCGGCGCCAGGACAAGGTCCAAAAGGTCCCAATAGGGGCCGGCTGGTGCCCGGAATGAAGGTTATGAGCCTGCTTCCAAGGATGTTGGGCAGGTCCTGCATTCTTGGAAGTAGTGATCATGACAAGGCCAGTATGGCCTTTACCTTTTGAAGGGTCCATTCCAACTCCTTCTGGGCTGAGGATGAATCCAAGGTAATGAACTGAAGTCACGTGAAAAAGACATTTCTCAGGTTTGACCAAGAGCTTGTTTTCACGGAGCCGTTGTAGTACCGCCATGACATGTTCTTCATGTTTCAAGGGATCCTTGGAATAAATCAAAATGTCGTCTAGATAGACAATGACAAAGAGAAAAAGCATGTCAGAAAACACCCTATCCATGAAACGTTGAAAAACTGCAGGGGCATTAGCTAATCCAAAGGGCATGACTAGATATTCAAAGTGACCAAAGGGCGTTCTAAAGGCGGTCTTCCATTCGTCCCCTTCCCGGATACGGATTAAGTGATGGGCACCCCGGAGGTCCAACTTCGTGAATATTACGGCACCTCTGACAGCTTCCAGGATATCTGAAATCGGAGGCAGAGGGTACCGATCTTTGAGGGTGCATTGATTTAGACCACGGTAGTCGAGGCAGGGTCTGAGTTCCTTGGAATCCTTCTTAGGAACAAAGAACAATGAGGCACCCGCTGGAGATTTTGAGGGTCTTATGGTGCCATTTTCCAAATTGATGTCCAGGTATTCCCGGAGGGCCTTTTTCTCAGGTTCTGAAAGGATAAACATTCTGCCAAAGGGAATCACTGCTGAGGGATCTGTCTCAATGGCAGAATCTTCGGGTCTGTGAGGGGGTAAAGCCTGGACTATGGCAGTCGAAAAGACATCAGTATATTCTTGGTAGACCTCTGGGACTTGTACAATGTTGGAAACCATGAGTGAGGTTTTTGCTCTCCTGAATGTTCAATAGCTGGTGTTAAGGAGAGATCCAGGGATAAACAGTGGGACATACAAAACTCGGAGCCCAGAAACAATGACCCTGCTATCCAATTAATGTACGGATTATGTCTTTGAAGCCAGGGCATACCCAGAACCATAGGGTAATGGACTGATTTGATGATGTCGAATGTAATCTGCTCTTGGTGGTGGTTTATGGAGAGACGGACCTCTTTTGTCTGTAGGGTTATGGGTCCTGAAGAGAGGGGTCTCCCATCAATTGCTTCTACCGGCTGTTTAATGTTCCGTGACTCAAATGGTATTTTATGTCTGATAACCCAGTCTTGATCAATGAAAATTCCCATAGCTCCACAGTCCACCAGGGCCAGTATGGGATAGGTCTTGTGCTTGGAGGGCGATAGAAAGGCCTGTAGCACCACCAGGTTATTCTGTCCAGGAGAGTTCAAGGATGTGATTGATGTGGAGCAGACATCTTTCTCCCGAAACCTCGCTCCATCTAGGGCCGGGAGCTGGCGTTTCTCGAAGGCCGTGGAGGGGCTAAAGGACATTCTCTAACGAGATGCTTGTCTGAGGCACAATACATACACAGGCCGGTGTGAATTCTTCTCATCCTTTCTTGTGGAGTAATTGGCCCACGAAAGGCGCCTATTTGCATTGGTTCGGAGTCGTTATCAGGGGTTGAGACAGGATCGGATTTCACAGTCGACTCCGGAGGGGTTCGTTGAAAGGCAGCCTTAGCCTTTTTCCTTTCAGCCCTTCTTTCCTGGATACGAAAGTCTATTTGTAAGGCTAGATCTACCAAAGCCTGAAACGAACTGGGGCGAGCCACTCTAGCTAATTCATCCTTGATATTGTCATTTAGACCCCTGCGAAATAAAGTGAAACTCGCTTCAGGGCCCCAATCAGCCTCCTTTACCAGCTGTTTGAATCTGGTAACGAACGTTAGCATATCCTGGGATCCTTGCCGAAAATCAAGTAGGCGTTCCTGGGCGCTGAACACTTGTTCGGGGCGGTCAAACATAGACTTGAGCGCCTGGATAAATGCATCATAATCGTCCAGGAGGACGTCTCTCTTGGTCACGTAGAGGGGTCGGGAAACAAGAACTTCAAGTGGAACATCAATAAGATCCTGATGGACGAAGTCAATGTGATTCGATACTTAGGAATTTCAATCAACACATCGATAAGAGAATGGAGTTGGGTGAATGAGCTTGATAAGCGAATTTGTACTCTCGCACTACAAGGAGCAAGAATTCAAATGCTAAATGGAAAATTCACATTAATCCCAGTATGTACATTCTACTTACAAAAAGTCATACCAACAATCACTTTCGGTGCAGAGGCAGGCTGGAATATTGACCTTAAAATCTGGACAAAACTTGATGGAACTTTTTGGCGGCATTGCTAAGACTGCCCAAATATTTATCGATAACAATAATACGTCATGAATTAGCTGTGGAGCCCATGTATGGAGTAGTAATTTGGAAGTCTATGGCTTTGCTAAGAAAGATGGAAATCAAGATACCAGAACCTGCATTTAAACTCTTTGCTCCACAGGAAAACATGAATCCAGACAACCTGTTATCGGTATGGTCTCAAAGTAAAAGTATATATGCGATCAGCAAACTTCACAATGGAGATGCTATTGAAATGGCCCCAAATGGCAAGGAGAAAATTGAGGCAGTGGCTTTGGATACAAAATATGGATAAATACCACTAGCTAACAACTGCCTTGGATCGAGGGCCGGCAATGAACAAATTGGACCATCTACCGAAGTATCTCTGTCAATTTCCATCTCGTTACCACAGAGATGGTTTTCTCCGCTTACGTACCAATGTGTATAAGTCGAGACAAATGTTGTTCTTGAGACATATTGACAATGTTAAAGATGACTCCTGTAGGTTCTGTGCACAGCACCCAGAAACGGTAAAACACTTAGTAATTGAGTGCCACCTGCTCAAGGAGACTAGATCTCTATTTATGAATAAGTTTGCCCCAATACTGGAAATATGGATGAACTATGGGTGCGAATTCTGAGCGTGAACTCAGTACACTTAACCTGTGCAGTTATAAACTTTTTGGACATTGCGATACCTTCGTTGGGGAAGATGAATGGTGAATAGATTGGAGTTGTCTTTTGTTTTCTTTTCTATCCTCCCCTTTTCTAGAAGAATGATCTGGACAAGGACTTTAGTAAAGTGTAATAAAAGTTTGTAAGAAACTATAAATTACAAATAAATTTAAAAAAAATGGAGAACTATCCGGCTTTAAGATCAAGTCGGTCCTATTCCCATTGAAGGCACTGGGAGAGGGAGATGATGATAGATTTGCCCCATTGGGATTTACGGTTAGAGAGGACACAATGAGATATTTGGGTATTAATCTCACTAGGGAACTGGGGGACCTATTCACAGCCAACTGCCCACCCCTTGTATTGCTCGCCAAGAGTGCATGGACAGTTATTTATCACCAGTACATTTGCAGAGCAGAGCAAATACTTTGATCGCAGGTAGATGGAAAAATAACTCACACCCACACGCGGTTAGAGGATAATGAGCACTTATACGGCTATTTATTCATAGTTAAACATACATAAAGCAATAAGTGATAACACAGAAGTAAATCTCAGAAAAGATAGTAAGTTAGCAAGAATACATCACCAGGGGCGTAACTGAATTCCTCATCTCGCCAGAAGCAGCTGGAAGACCCCGGTAACAGTCAGGCCGAGAGCACAACAACCCACAGGTATGTCGGAACAAGGCGGCCCCCCCCCCCCTCCGACTGAGTTCTTTGTGCTTTTCCCGCCTGACCTTTCCAGAGCTCCGTATATATGCACTCCTCAAAAGGGGTGGCAATTTCTCAAATCTTCTGGCATTAACTTTGTTTAACTGTTTGCAGTCCTTTTCGGCTTTTACTTCCTCTTTGGGCGATTTCTAAGTGCAAATAATAAACTGTTGTTTGCCTGGATGCTGCACCCTTAAGTGAGTATTTCGGCTGCTGCAATATATATTCAAATTTTCTTTTTGGAAAACACTTGGGTGGAATGTGCTTCAGGCAAAATAATATATCCGTCACACCAGCAAGTTCACTTTTTAAGTAATATTTATTTTTTGCATTAGTAGCATGCAATATCGTTTTTTCCAAACATTGATTGACAAACTGATAGTTTTTTTGCCTCTCAAAACGTGTTTCCCCACGTCTTATGCTCGTGGTTCATCAGGAGAGATGCTAAGTTCCTTATTGAGTAAACATATCTCTGATTAATAATTCCTCTTTCATTTTGTCTCTCATTTTTATGAGTTCTTTTATTAGTAAATTTCTTTTATTTTTACTCGGTACGATTGCCTTCAGTCCACCATAGTCTGCGCTCTTCTGGCATTAGCGCTTGCGCATTGATGAGTGACCGTTGGCTGCCGGCCGGGTCAACCGACAGTAACCCCAAGAGCAAAGCGCTTCCCTCTCCTAAAGCACCACGGAAAACAATTCCATAACTCATTGTGAGACCTTGGCACAAGCATAGCAAGCCATAACAAACCTTTTTTATCTGGTACCAGCCGGCACCTGTGGATCCTAGCTTTCCCAGTGCCGTGTCCTTGGCTGAGGCATGCATACCAGTCTCGGCAACGAATAACGTTGAAAACATGTTTTTCAGCAAGTGCAGCTTCCACTGAGGCATGGAATAAATATCCATTGAGGCTCTGAGTGCCCCCAGAATGCACTGCGCACCAGTGCCATGTTTTAGCTCAAGCATCACCCCCCCCGCCATTGCTGGTTTGAGGGTTCACCTGGAAAGGTGGAGGAAACTGTCCATATCTTGGCTGGGGCGATTAAATGCCCTAAAGAGAGTTTGTCTCACTGGATTTTTGTATGTGTTCCAGATGCTCATGATCCACCTCCCCGAGTCCTGTTTTCCTGAGGTGAAGGGGGCGATGCTGAAGTTTCTATGGGAAGGGAAGTAAGTGAGAGTAGCATATGATGTCCTTACATTGCCCAAAGATAGGGAGGGGGTGTGACTCCCGAATTTGAAACTGTATTATGAAGCAACACAGTTGAGGGTCCTTAAACCCCACCTGCGAAGGCAGAAGGGAGTTCAGTGGATGGACTTGGACAACAACAATTTATCGCCCGCCACGGTGGCTAAGTGGCTGTTGGTACCGAGAAGGAAGCTCCTCCGTAGGGTTAGGGACCACCTGATCTTGGGCACTGTATGGGAGGTATGGCAGGAGCGAGCGCCATGCAATGAGTGACCACATGGCCACCCCCCCGCCCCCCTGAGTTATATATGTCATCTGGGGTTCGGGAGGCCATTCCAAACCCTGACAGGTTCCAAGCATGGTTCGAGGTAGGGTTGGAGTGGGTGGGCCAATTATGGAAAGCAGGCACTTTTTTAAAATTTGTATTTTTTAATTTTTTTTTAATTAGCTGAATTAATCACCTTTTTAATAAAATTTAAAAGAAACAATAGTAAAACATGTTGACATAAAAACGTAGTAACATAATGGGATGCTATCATAAATCGTGATACATATAGGGAGAATGGTAATTCCTGTTACAATCATGATGTGATATTTATAGATAATCTCATAAACTCATCAGGATGTGGTTTGATGTTTCCATTCTTATCACCATGTTAGTGTTTGACACTTGATGACATGGTAAAAACGGTACCAAGCCACATTTTATGATTCCACAGCATTTCTTCGATGTCTACTCAATAATATTCCATTTACGGTAATCCGATTAACCTTAGTCTGCACTAATTAACCATTTTACATTGTCACTTTTAACAGCCGTGTTGTTATTACATGATATACAAGTCATGACATGAGACATTCAATACAACAAAATCTGATATTTCCAAGCCATAATTCAGATGTTCAGCTCTGAGGCCACGCATGCACAAGTTTTTACGGAGCCACAACTAATTTCCTTAATGCTATTGATTACTACTAGATTTTCCTATTGGAGCTTATCCAAGCCATTTGAAAATTAATCGATCAATACAAATCAGTCATCAAATTACATCTGCTCGGTATCTATATCTATCGCACTGTTCAAAGCTAAAGCTGTTAGAAAGTTTACAGTTGCTATTCTGATACTAATTAAAGGAGTGGACAAAGTCAACTGCCACCTAAGATTTGAATTCAATTCTCCAAGATATTTATAATGATTTGCAAAGAATTTTCCTCTGTCTGGTACTAGGGCGGGGCAGTGTATTATCAGATGTTGTAATGTCTCTTAACAGAGCGGTTCTCTACAAAATCGACAGATGTTTTTGTCAGTATTTATTATTTTTCACTCTGCTAGTAAATCTCAAGTCGGCCATAGGTTAATCTAAATCATGGATAGATGGTCCGATAGATGGTGAAGGACACCTACATAGATATCACTCAATCACCCGAAATTATTTTCCGCCAAAGGGATTTTTTTGTTTGCGAAATGTTTGTATATTAGACAGTCTCCTTGTCTCTATCCAGTCTGCTAGATCTATTTTCTGTCTGGATCAGAGACAAGGACTTCAATAGTAACATCAGCGCTGGCCAATAATATATAGAGTCACCAATGATATAATGTCTTCAGTTAGATGAGTCCCAGTTCATAGCGCAACCACGCTGCTGGTTTGCACTATGGGAGATGCAAAACCTGCCTCCAGAATTTCCCCTCTAGTTTATTGAAAAATGTTTCTGGAAAAATAGCCCTGTGTCAATGCTGTATAATCCCAGAGTCACTTTCTGGGTATAATACGTCAATGCCGAACTTAATGAGAATTTGCCATATCTGTTAAGAATGTTCTTTGTCTGCGATATGGCTGAAGTTTTCGCTCCAGGCTTACTAGATGAGTTCTATTCTGCAGATCTCTATCTATAGTCATCCCTAGATACATGTAATGTGGTACTACTTCTAGCTGAACATTTTTGATGGTCCATGTCATTTTGACACGAACAAGTATCTTGCTAGTACAAGCTAGAATTTTCATTCTTTGAAGATTTATTGTTAGTTGGTTTTCATCAATATATTGTGTCAAAGAATCTAGTAATTTCTGGAGGCACACTGGTATTTTAGAGATGAGAACCAAATCATCAGCGTACAGTAAAGCTTGGATTGGTGTACCATTTAATTTAGGGTAGTCAGAAGTGATGTTCTCAAATGCATTTTGTACATCATGCAAGAAGAAATTTAAAGAGGGCTGAAGCGAGGATACATCCCTGCTTCAGCCCTCTTGATGTACAAATGGGTATTGAAAGCAGTCGCTCTGTGGTCAATCTGACTTGATCCATCTTTGCCTTCCAAACTGTGTTCAACACTACAGCAGAGGGTATCCAAAGTCTAACAGTGGATAAGTCAACGTCACTCGGGAACTCGACCTGATCTATGTCAATCGAAGTAAAATCTTCAATGCAGGCACTTCTGCAAAGATATTCATAATACTTGATCTACATAGATTATATTTGTCATAAGGTGATAAGCGACATTTCATTATTAGGGAGTACGCTTGCTGTACGGGCTTCTCACTGGTACTTAAAGGTTTTTGACTCAACTCCCCCTGATCAGCCATGATATCTGCACTATAACTTGTGATTGGCCTATTTATGTGCAACAATTGATCACATGAACGGGATGGCGGTCGCAAATCACCCATTGCCTTGCAGCGTCGATACAATGAGTTCCTATGTTTCCAACATCCCTCATTTAATGATTCTTTCTGTGTAGTGTCAATTGCAGCTATTGATCTATTAGAAGGAGGTGTTTTATCTTTAAGTCGGGCATCAAGATGGGTATCCACCACCTTTTTGATCTCTGTACCTTTCTTCATGCATTGGGTCAGTATTGGCCTGTGATTTGTTGACCTCAATTGTTCCCCGATGTTCCCTGTTTGATTGTACTTTCTCTATTTTTGATTGTGTGATCTCTGAATCTTGTTCACGGACCGCAATAAGGTCATTCTAAGGTGCACACGTTAAAGTATGTTCCTTAATTTGTTGATCAGTCACTCTTGTTGCTGTGTTAGATTTCTTTAATATCACTTTATTTGGAGACTCAACATTTATGGGGCTCTTCTGAACACTGCTAATGGCTCAAATTTATGTTTTAGAGCTCTTTATACTAACTGGCCAAATTTCCTGCATGTTTTTGCCCCCATAATATGAGAAATAGTTTAGTTTTTTGATTAAAAACACAAACTCAAAGTGTTTCCCCCTATATGGGTAGGCACATTAACATGTTGAACAAAATCTAGAGTGTGAAAAATCTCTAGAAGTGATAATACCTCCAAATCTAAGGGATCATTTGTCCAAAGATTAAAATCGCCCAGAATCGTAATTGCAGAGTGCTGTTTCCAAGCATTGCCCAAAAATGCCAACAATTGTTCCTCAAACAAGGGTGTCTGCATATGTGGTCTGTCTATCAATAAAGGAGTTGTCACAGGGTCAATACTAAGTTTCAGGAAAAGGGCCTCACAATGATCCAATAACGGGGATGATGAAATTTAAGGAAGGATTTAAAAATCAATGTAACACCACCTCCCCTCTTCACGCCGCTTTAAAACTGCCTTTCTGCTGCTCCGCTCTAGTCAAACACCCCCTACCAAGTTTCTCTCACTCACCGGGCAGCGTCACGTTGGCAAGTGGTCCCTACGGATAGATGGGGTCGAGGTCAGGATCTCACCACCTGCCCCATAGATACCCTTGGGACCGGCACATGTACCAAGGGAACTAGTATTCTACTGAACGCCACCATCAGGATTAAGACTGCCTTACTCCGGCTCCTTGGAGGCACGGCTCCCTAACCATGCTGCAGTCCCTCACAAACACCGGGTCAGCGTCTTAGCACGCCGTTCTCCTACTGGTTTTCAATCCTGCTGCTCTCTGCTCCTTGGTTTCTCTGCTCCGGACAGCATCCCCAGTTCACTCTCCTCCTTGTGACAAACCACACCTTTTATAGTTGAAAAAACAGTCAAGTGGAGTCAGGTGTGAATGGTCATTATTAAATGCCTGACTCTATAAGTGGGACAACTTGAGTTCTTTCTAAAGTAGGTGTCCCTTACTTTCTCCTTGTTGTTTCTATGGGTAATCTTTACTGCTCCCAATTGCCTCTTCCTCGTCCCGGTATTGGTTGATAATGGGGAGGAGGTGATGGAAGGGTTTTGGAGAATAGATTTATTTCCTGCTACTCTATCAGGGAATCGACAATGGACATAGGGAAATCCTCTAGCCTGGTTTCCACTCAAGGGGATTGTTGCCCCTACCATATTTCTGATTGTTGATTATACAAACATGAGTCTTGATGGTATTCCCTGTCATCTAAATTGGTAGAGGATGAATGTATATTAATGTTGGACTGTTTTTGTTTTAGTTGGTTTTTCTTCCTTCCCCACCTTGGGCAATTGACTCTTTCCTCCGTTCCCCTTGGGCCATGGATGACGGGATTGGAATTGGAGAAAATGAGACCTGGATTAGGGTGTTGAGAATCAATGTATCCAAAGAAGGTGCCCGGGATGATGATGTTGTCCTCCTCTTCCACCTCCTCCTCCTTCTCCTCCTCTTATATCACCCCACCTGAATACCTCATCTTGCCCCTGTGGATACCTCACTCCCAATCCCCAGGAACCCACCTCTCGGGGGATCCGCACTCGCTTGTCCACCCCAGGTTCTGGATTCAACAGCGATGGGCTTCCTCTGGCCACCCTAGAAGAAGATCCAGGGGGAATAGGAGTGAGAATACCCTCAGGTGTCTCACACAGGTCTCTCACTCCCAAACAGAGACTTGGTTTACTCACCTGCCAAGCTCTGTGTTTCTTAGTTGTATTTTCATAGTTCTCTTTATGGCCTCCTTATGTCTCATACAGACTTGGTTTACTTCCCTGCCAAGTACTATCTTCATATGTATCTTTCCCACAACTTTCTACTTAGTATGTCCTTTTCCTGTAAGGGTCCCAGTCCCAGACCTGATTTACTCTTTGTGATCAATCCTGCAGAATCCTCACAAAAACCCTACCTAAAGTCTCCTCCCAAGTGGCCAGGAGAAAGCAGCCGCTACCTGATCCTACCCCTGGGGTTGTTATTAGTCAGGAGGATCACCTGGGAGAAGGGCCTCAGGGGAATGAGGGGATTCAGTTGGGTGAGATGCAGTATTGGTCTTCCTCCACGATAGACTTGTCAGTGATGGCAGAATATATAATGGCTTGTTGTTAAAGTGAGATTCTCTAGCCTAAAACTATTAATTCTGGGGATTGCAAAACTGGTCCTAATCAATAATGTATCAGACATGGAGCTCCCCCTCATCAAGTTGTCCACATCTATAATGGTAAAGACTATTTCAGTCAACAAAGGGAAGTGAAATGTAGGCATCGGAACAATAACATCCTAAGTTCTGATAGAGCTAGTACTCCTTCGATTTCAAAACAATCATTGTCTCCTTTTTATAGCTCCTCCTGAAAACCTCATTAATAATGAAAGTGTAGTAAATCCATTTAAACATAACATGCGCAGAGAAAAAGTAATTGTAGCACTGGGGACTTCAAGTCCCACAATGCCCAAAGTACTGGGAGGAGGAAGAGGGATTTGAAGACACTAGACTGCAAGCTGCAGTCTAGTGATTGTAATGACCTACACCTGAGAGGAATTGTTGCATATAAAAAAAACCTTGGGTGCAGGTAATGGGAAGTAGCAACAGGAGAAGCAGAAGCTGCAGTGATGATCGACACTCCACGTTGCAGTGGCAGCAGAATTTGCATGAAGGTCGAGATGCCGGGGCCATCGCCATGTGTGAAGCTGCTGCCTGCTTTGTGAGGGTTACTGTCCTTCGAGACCTTGTATGCAGACGTTGCACAGTGGGAAGCGTTGTTTCAGAGAACTGTCCCACTGAAGACTTTGTATGCAGAGTATGCGTGGCAGGATTTCCCCAAGTAACCTGTGCTCCGGTGTCAGGCGAGTTCTGTATTGCTCGGGGAGCGAGGAATGCTCCTTTCCCGACTGGCGTGGGCCGCAGAAACCAGAAAGCAGTATCTTACCTTGTAACGAGACGCAGAGGAAACGGAAGGCAACAGTGTGGACTCGTATGCAGCACCCAGTGAGTTCACTAGTTGTATGTGGCCCTGGAACGCTCTGTAATTACCTGTGTTAACACTTTTGAATACCAAACTAATGTAAAGAATCAGACAAGAACTAACTTTGCATATCAAACTGATGCTTACCAATTAAAGTCAGAATAAGAACATTAGGGGCAATTATAATATCTAAGGTAGCAGAAACCGCCATTGCCAAAGCCAAGAGAAGGCAATTATAAAAGACCTTAACAACAACCAATATTGCCAAAACCTGAAGAGGGCAATTAAGAAGCAGACCAATTATTAACAACCCTATTGTCATAGAAAAGAAAAGGCAATAGTTATTAAAGATCCATATATGCATTTTCTAAGCCATAAAAAGCTGTTATCAGCATTTGGTTGATGTAGGAGTGGGAAAACTAGTGTGGCAGGAAAGCTGCCCTCCTGATGGCCAACATTCCGGAGGAGAGGGGCATTATCTGCATTTCATGTGGGATAAACGGCACCCATGTGGTTCATCTCTTTCTAGAAGATGTGCTCATTACTAAAGTTGTCAAAAGGCTGGGAGGCCACGAGGGGGCGTGCTGATGGGAAGTCCCTGATTTCGCACCTCTCCCATACTGATCCTGGAAAGTGGATGAAGCCCCCACTTTTCGCCCACCCTCCAGGCGCTAACTGTGTGATAAGGGTGAAGGGAGAACCCCTCCGTAGCGTGAAAGAGCATTGTGAAACCGCAAAGTGGATCCAGAGAACAACTGTGGTGCCCCCAAAAAGGGAAGTGCTCCATCCTCCCGGAGACACTGAGCACAGCGGGCAAGAAAGGAGGGAAGCCCCCAGCCCGCGTACAGGCCAGTACGAGAGAGAGAGAAAGAGGTGGGTGTGACTCCCTCGCCCCCCCCACCTGCGGCTCATCCCGGGAACCCACACACCCCAGATCTGGCAGCCTGACAGAGGATAATATGATATATTTTATTTATATCGCGCCCATACAGAAGTGTTTCAAGGTGCGACGAGGGAAAGGAGGAGGTACAAAGAGGACAAAAAAAACAATATTACTAGGCCCAGTGACATTGAGAACATGCAAGTGCAGCGAAGAGGGAAGGGTAAAGTGCGAGGGGGAAGAGAGGAAAGTGTACAACACAGGATCAAACAACAAAAGGTAGTGCGGCCACCAGGTGGCAAGTGCCTGACTTAAGCGCATGACTGAAGCGCAGAAACGGGTGTCAAAAGAGTGCAGGTGAGGGGACTGTAGGGTTGCATATACAGACCCAAGTGCAAGGATTGCCAGAGGCAGTGCGCTTAAGTTGCAAGGGTGGGCAAGGGATCTGGACCCGAAATTGGAGGGTAGCCTTATGATCACTGCAGGCACAGACAGAGATCAACAGGGTTGAGGAAGAGAGACGGCAGAAGCAAAGAGGAATGTCTTGAGGTGCTTCTGGAACCAGAGATGGTTCTCCTCAAGTTTCAGGCAGGAAGGCCCCAGCCGAAGAAAGAGATCTATCACCAACTCGTTGCTTGGAGAACGACTGACCATGAGGGAGTTGGAGGCGGAAGAGCGCAGGGCTCGGGAAGGAAGATATTTACAAGAGAGTTGGAGGTATTGAGGAGCCAGGCTCCAGAAGGCATTGTGGACAATGCAGAGGGTCTTGAACCTAATCCTTGCAGCCACTCGGAGCCAATGCAGAGATTTCAGTGCTGAGAGATACGATCCCTGAGCTTGAAGCCAAGGACGAGTCTTTTAGAAAGAGGCTGTTGCAGTATTCCAGCCTAGAGAGAACTAGAGCTCAGAGACATTGAGCCTCTGGGGGAAGTTGAGGAAAGGAAGAATACACAGGAGGTGCAGTTGATAGTTTGACTTCTTAGAGATGTGAGTAGAAAAGGAGAGCGTGGATTCAAAGATGACCCCAGGTGGGGGGTGTGGCCAGCCAGCGTGTGATGAACACGTAGCACTGTAGAGCTCCCGCTCCGCCGTCTCAAATCCTGTTTAATAGATCCGTATTATGTACCCTACGGACGTTTGGAAGGAAGGCATGGGAGTCTGACGTGTGGGAGGCCACGCAAGGTGAGCGGTGAGGGCCTGGGAAGGCTTATTTGCGGCAAGATCCAGCAGAGAAGATGAGGCCCAAGCGACAACGGACGGTGGGTCCAAGATGGCTGCCGCGGTGCTCTGAGTGGAAGCGGAGCGGTGTTGGAGTCCCGGTCGGGAGACGAGGTTGCGCGCTGCCCCGGTGAGCACTGCCTACACCCGGCAAGGGCTGGGAGGGTCGGAGCCCCGAAAATCTCAGGTGGATGACGAGATGCAGAGGATGGGGAGGTGAGCCTGCGGGAGAGACGGCAGGTGACGTGACGTGGAGCGGAGCAGCGGTGGTCACCTCTGACAGCGGGCCAGGGGAGACGCGCCTCTGGAAGGCGGTAGAGACCGGGACGCGGCCCGAGAGGAAGGAGCGGTAAAGGCGCCGCTTGGGGGATAGAACGGCGGTCAGCGAGCCCCATACGCACGCTGGAGTTCAGAAGCAGCGTTGGAGGCGCTTTCCACCTGCATGCTTGAGCCCTGAGGAGGTACAGCCGTGGAATCAGGACTGGTCGGCCATCCCTCCACCTCGACTGAGCGGTGAATCACATTTCAAAGTGTGGTAATAGGACGGGTGAATTGGAGGTGTGTGGCGGCTGCCTTTGGAGACACCCGAGAGGACCGTGTGAACCAGGGATCTGAGGGACTGAGAGCCCCTGCTGCTGTAAGGTTGAGGGATAGATGCGGTGTTGCCTCGGGAGTGCTGCAGGAACAGCAGTCTGAAGGGAACAGTGTGCTTGGGGCCTCTGCTGGCAGAAGAAAACACGGAGGCTGGGCACAGCAGGCAGGCACTCACCAAGGAGAGTAAGGCAGTGGACAATCGGAGCACAGGCCAATACAAGGAAGGTGGGATATCTATCACCTACATACTTTGAAGGGTTTTCCCACCCTAGTAAACGAGTGGAGGGATTGTTGCCTGGAGACTGCCTGAGTGAGAGAATGGGGAGAGGGCAGCAAAAAATGGAGAAATACGCGGAAGTCAAGAGTAAGCCGCAGAAACAGGTGGAGGGAGACGGTCCGGTGGAAGAGGGAGCAGCAGGCGGGGAAGGAGGAGGTGTGACTTTTGATGCGCTGATGGAGGCGATGGTCATCTAAGGTCTCCTTGGAATGCAGTATTAAGGAAGTAGAAGTGGATGTCTCCCTGGTGCGGGTGGACCTCCGCAAAGTGTGCAAACCCGTTAAAGAGGTGTAGCAGAGGGTCAGCGCAGTGGAGGATGACGTCCAGACCCTTAAAAACCAGATGGCGGGGTTGGTGTGGGCAACCAGAACATTGGAAATGAAGACGACGGAAGCGGAGGGGCGCTCCAGACGCTGTAATGTCAGACTGGTTGGGATACCGAAGAGAGAAGAGGGGCCCTGTGCGGAACTGTTTGTGGAGAATTTAATCCTGAAAGTGCTGGGAATCAAGGGCCTCTCGAATTTCTTTACAGTGGAAAGAGCGCATAGGGTGCCTGTCGGGGGCTCCACCGAGAGTGATGGTGGCAAAGATTATGAACTTCCGGGATTGCGACTCCATTCTGCAAGACACTCGGAGGGCGGACCACTACGATATTGGAAACGCGAAACTGCCGATCTTCCTAGACTTCACCTCTGAGGTGCAGAGACAAAGAAGGGCATACGATGCACTGAGGCGTCGGCTTCGTGAATTGAATTTGAAATATTTTGATGTTCTTCCCAACCAGGCTTAAAGTAATTGCGGGAGGGAGATCTTTGTTTACCTCCCCAAAAGAAGTGTGGGATTGGTTGGACTCGGTACCACGGGACAGGATTTCATATGGCCAGGAGGTTCCGTAGGGGGCACGATCCCAGGGGCAGTAATGATTGAGGAAAGGGGCTCTTGGCTATAGGCTTTGGGCCTTGGGTGGGAAACTGTTGCCCTGGGAGGGGGAGAGTGCATCATGGTAGGGATTTGACAAATGGAGCGGGTGGGGGTGGGGGCACTGGAGGGCTTCCCCCCCTCCCGATAATTGACGCCATTGACTGCTTCCCACAAGGGAAGAAGGGGACGTGGGACGGCAGAGTCATGGGGTCTATACAGTGGGAGAGCGCCCCATATGGGGCTGGCAGGTTAATGTAGTTAGGGTGGGTGGAGGAGGAGCGCGGGGAGGGCAGGGATGCTTGGGGTGGGAGGGGAGGAGGGGGAGTCTGGTTGGGGAAGAGTTGGGGTTGAGGGCACACCAAGTTGGGGGCGGGTGAGAGAAGTGGGAGGGCCAGGGCAGAGGGGGGAGGTAGGAGGATTGACATGGCAGTAATAGCACCAAGTTGGGGACGGGTGCGAGTGGGAAGGGGGGGGGCTGGATGGATGCAAGGAGGAGATGGAAGGTCAGGCACAGCAGCAATGAGTTATGGGGTAAGAGTGGGGGTGGATATGGGTGCAGGTATTAAGGGTGCTGGGAGAGATTAGGGGATAACTTGAGCGAAGACCTCAATTCTCGGATGGGTAGGCTAGGAAGTCTGAAGATCGGGACGTGGAATGTCCGGGGTTTAGGGAACTACCAGAAGAGGCGGAGAGTGAGGGAGTCCTGAAGAGACAGGGGATACAAGTGGCTTTGCTACAAGAGACGCATGCAAGTACAGAGGTGTTGGGGAAGCTGGGGAAAATGTGGAGAGGGCAAGTAGTCGGCATGACATACTCTACCCAGGCGAGGGGCGTGCTCATTTGGGTGGCAGGGGGACACCACTGATGGTAGGACGGTATGGAAGGATGAGATTGGCAGGAAGGTGCTTGCGCAGTGCTCATGGGAGGGTAGGACAATTTGCTTGGTTCATTCGTACGCGCCAAAAGTAGATGACAAGGAATACTTTCCCTCGGTGCTTCGCATGATGGGGGCGCATAGGGGGGAAATGATAATATGGGGAGGGTATTTTAATTGTCATTTGGATGAGCGGTTGGATGAGTCGGGGTGTAGGGGGGTGCCTAAGAGGTATATGACGGGGTCTCTCCATAGAATAATGAAGGAACTGGATCTGGTGGAGGTGTGGAGGGAGAAGCCTTGGGGAGGAAAGGGGCTATTCATATTACTCGGGTGTGCACAGCTCATATTCACGCCTGGACTACATTGTAACGGGAAGGGAACATTGCCAGCATTTTGGGGAGACCATGTATTTGGGACGCTTGCTGTCGGAGCATTCCCCCTTAGAGGCCACGTTATTTGGGATCAAAGATGGACCCCCACGGTGGCTGTGGCGTCTCCAAAGGGAGGTGCTGCGGGATGGGGCGTTTGTGGACGAACTCAGGGAAGGGATCAGAGCGTATTTTGAGTTGAATGAGGGTTCGGTGGAATCCAGGGGAGTGCTGTGGGAAGCCTTTAAGGCGACCGTGAGGGGGAAATGCCTATCCATGACAGTAGGGATGCGTAGGCGGCTCCTGCAAACGCTACACCGAATGGAGGCCCAGGTGGCCGAACTGGTCAGGGCAGCGGCGGGGGGTGTGGAGGTGGGAGAGGCCTTGGCGCGGAAGCTGCAGTCCCATCAGGGAACCCTGACAGAGCTGTCACACTTTGATAGCAGCAGGCGGGATGTTAAACTGCACGGGGAAGCGGAGAAGGCAGGCAAACTGTTGGCGTGGCTGATTGGCAGGGAGAACCCATCTTAGGTTAAACACGGGGGAAATAGTGGGGACCCAGAAAGAGATCAGTGATACTTTTGTGGCTTTTTACAGGAGCTGTATACGAGTGAGGGTGACGTGGAGGATCTCATGGAATCGCTACGGCTACCGAAACTGGGGGAGGATCTGCGGGAGGAATTGGAGGCTCTGATTGAGGAGGGGGACATTCACTGGGCGATCAGCACGATGCGGAGAGGCACAGCACCGGGTAGTGATGGGCTCCCGGTGTAGTTTTACTCCGTGTTTGCGGACCTCCTGGTGCCACAACTTTTGAAGGTGTATGAGGAGGCTTTTCAGAATGGCTGTCTCTGGGAGTCGATGAGGGAAGCATTGATCACGGTGATCTTAAAAAGAGGGGACGGACCCTAGGGATTGTGAGGCGTATCGACTAATCTCCTTGCTGAATGTGGATGGGAACATTTTAGGGAAGATCCGAGTTGGCGGGGGTGGTGCCGAGCTTGGTCCATCCGGACCAATGCGGTTTTATCGGGGGGGGGGGAATACATCCAGCAATATCTCTCGTCTGCACCACATTATGGACTTGGTGAAATCACAGAGGCGCAACATGGCTATAGCGTTGTTCTACACTATGAAGGCGTTCGACTCCCTGGAGTAGAGATGGCTGTTCCGGGTGTTGCAGGAATTTGGGTTTGGGGAGAATATTTGTAGATGGCTGGCCCTTTTATATAAGAAACCTCTGGCGATGGTGAGGACTAACAACTGGGTATCTGGGACATGGGAATTGCGAAGGGGGACGCGGCAGGGGTGCGCAGCTTCCCCAATTTAGTTTGCCCTGGAACCGTCGGTGGCGTTTTTGCAACAGGAAATGGGGGAAGCCGGAATTGAAGCGGGAAGTCAGGAACACATGGTGTCCCTTTACACGGACGACTTGTTATATGTGGTGGATCCTAAGGTGTATCTTTCAGAACTGTTGGAGATTCTGCGACATTTTTTATGCATGTCGGGCTTCCGCATTAATCCGGGGACATCGGTGTTGTTCGCGTTAGGGAGGGTTATGGGATTGTCCATTGGGGGATTTGCCGGAGTTGGGGATAAAGTGGGAGACAGAGTCGTTTCAATATCTGGGGATACGGTATTCCATGAGATAGAGGATACGTTTGTACACAACACGGGGAGAGCATTATCTAAAATAGGATACTCTGTCCAGTTCTGGAAGGTTTTACCCCTCTCTCTGATGGGCAGGGTCGCATTGTGCAAAATGGTGATCTTGCGGCGATTGCTTTATTTTGGGATACAGGGAGGAGAAGGGTGTTCTTAGAGATATTGCGAAGAACTAGGGAAGAAGGGGGTCTAAGCCTCCCGAATTATGAACAATACTTTGTGGCGGTACAACTGCAGTCGGTGTTAGTATGGGACCAACCTGGGGGTAGGGGGGTGGGAGGACGGTATGAGGGTAGACTCCCATGGGTTGCGGATCAGAAGCTTTGTCAGGCAATTGGGAGGCTAGGAATTCAGAGGCTTCAGGAGAAAGGATGTGAAATGGTGGGAGATTTATTTGAAGGTGGGAGATTACTTACCTGCCGGGAATGGTTGTGATGCTGGAAATGCATCGGAGGGACAGGGCCTCCGTATCCTTGTCCTTTGCTGCCTTTTTATCGTGTGTTCTGTCATATTTTCTGTGCAGGAGTTCATGTGGGACTCCTGGCGGTGCAGCTCTCTCTCTTTTGGTTTGGTGAACAGAACTGTGGGATACCCTTACGGCACCCATGGGTGGAGGTACAACCCTGTGCCCCTAGTGTATGTTTTTGGGCACCTGTGGGTGGCCCGCAGAACAGGGTATGGGCTGGTGGAAGCTCCATGCTGAATCTGACAGGTGCGCTGAGTATCCTCCATTTTGGGATACCCCGGCCCTGCCATTGGAATCAGTTGATTCCTGATGGAAAACAAGATGGCCCCTGTGGCCTCTTGCTTTCTATTACCTGTCACCTTGTTTTCCCAAAGTCCTGGGAAGCCCCGACTCTGCCCCTTCCCCCTGACTGGCTGTTGGGTGGAAGTTCCATATATGGTGTTGTTGTGAAGTCCAGTCCAGACTGACTGGAGCCTTCCCAGTGACTGTATGTTGTGGGTACGCCCTGTGGGTGGGACCTGGGTGAATGCAGTGTGTGACCAATATGCACTTCTTGTTGTGGCTGTCTGGCTTCTGGTATGAGAGACAAAGACTGAGACAGCCCTGTCCGAAACTGGCCTGAATGCAGTGTGTAGTGTTGAATGGCTGGGTACTTGTCCCAATCCACATTCCTTGTTGTGAGTGTCTGAGAGGGAGGAGGAAGGCCTGAATGCACTGTGTGCCTGATTGGCTGACTGACTGCATGAATGCCCTTCTGTATGATTGGCTGCTGAGAGTGACCCGGCAGTGTGGATGAGAGACAAGATAGTATATCTGTGGACCTCTCACCACTGGAAATTGTTCAGAAGCTATGTTTACACTTGAAGAGTAACTGGAACTGCTGATCCTCGACGACGAAGACTTGCCGTTGCATTTGCATCGACCTGATCTGAAAGCTGCCGAACTCGTCAAAGACTGATCCGAGAGAGGACCGGGTAAGGCACCCTCTTCCTGTGCTCCGAGGGACCATCGAGCACCGCTAACCTTCACCGAAGCGCTCTGGAAGCAGACCCTCGAAAGGCTACCGACCCGAGACGGGACCGCTGAGGAGAACGAAGCAAAGCACCTGGACTTCCCCGCTGTCGAAGTCTATTGCCGTCGACCAGGGTTCGCAGGTTTGTGTAACCGCTGGAGGCCCGTCGAAGTTGTGTTGCCCAGCCATGGGGACCACTTGACGCCGTGCCGCCGACGACCGGAGCTGCCCGCTCCTTTTCCTAAGAACATTTGAATCCAATGTCATGATCCCTGCTTCCAAGGGGTCAGGACTTGCCCCACGACCTTGGAAGCAGGCCCATGACTCTGATCCCAGGAACCAGCCAGTCCCTATAGGGACCCTCTGGACCTTGTCCTGGCGCCGGTGGCGCCAGGCTCATGATGGTGACTGGTCGCGGCACAGGAAGCGCCGGGCTCATATTAGATAAGAGTGCTTGGTGGACCTACCTGTAGCAGACCATGCTGCTTACTTACCAGCTAACTGGTCTCCTGATCCTTCTCTGCCTGGAACTACTTTTCCTGTCTGGGTGGAGCAAGAGCCACTCCCTGGAAGCAGAACACAGGAACTCTTCTAGAAATCTGGAACTCTTTTCTTACCTGGGTGGGGCCGTGGAAGGAGATACCTAAGCACTACAGAAGGCTATTTAAACCACACCCGATTGGTTTCACGTGCTTCGCGTTATTCTGCATCTGCAGCAGGATGCTCACCGTGTCAGCTCCAGGAAACCTCCAGCTCCAGATCCTGTGAACACGAAATAACCTGCTGGAATCCAATCTTCAGTCTTCTTCAGTCTTCTGCAGCTCCTGCAAAACAAAGGCACAGGTTAGGCTAAAGTAAAGGCAGCAAATCTACTTACCTAATCCAACGGCAGCATCCAAGGCGCCTTTTTCTGCCTTTCTCTTCCGGCATCCGACATCTGCAAAGAGAAAGAACATCGGTTAGTAATATTCAACTACAAGTTCTGCTTACCTGTGTTACGCCTGTTCCAACTCAGCTCGCGCTGCATTCCGGCACCTGCAAGGCAAGATACATCGGTTAGTAACGCTTAGTTACAAGACTTCTTACCCGTCGCTTTCAATCTGTTCGCGCTGCACATCAGCACCTGCAAAGACAAAAGAGACATTACGGAGCATTCTCCAGCGCTAGTGCAGTCTTTCTACTTACGTGCCATTAGAAGGATAAGCTTCATTGTCACAGCATCTGAAAAAGGAAAGACATAGACTTTACAGACTTAAGGCTTTTGAAGGAGAAGAGAACAATGCAAAAGGAACTTTAATACTTACAAGGCACGCTCGTGCATTAACGGCGTCTTCGCTCTCAGCAAATCCTCTGCTATCAAGAGGCAGAGCTCGCATCCAGTGAAGCAACTGGATCCAGCGCCCCTGCACAAGACGCAGGATGGAGAGCCCGGCATTTACCTATATAAGGTAAGCGCAATATCAACCCAGTTCCACGGGGAAAGAAAGGGCGAGAGGGGCTAGGAACTTTCCGAATCGTCCAAACACTAATACCTTGGTTTACCCTTGCAGACATCTCACTCTTCAGCTTAAACTGTCGGTGGGAAGGGGGCCCAGTCCGGGAGCAAAACGAACCCTGCGCCTAACACTGAAGACAGTATCCACGCCAGATCAAGACCGGCGCCTCCGGGGGAACCAGGTGAGCGTTACATCCAAGGACTCCCTTGTCCGCATCGTCGACCGCTTTGTCCCGCTGGAGAAAGTCGAGGACGACCAACGCGCCGAGGAGAATCCGCCGGTGGGTTTCCCGCCATCTGAAGGCCACAAAGACTTCAACGACTCGACGCCCTCAGTGGACCACAGCTCTTCTGAAACTCTTTGCGGTCCTGAACAATCTATTGCCGAGGTGCCCCGCACACCTCATCCTCGCAGGACGTCGCTGACGAGCACCGCCTGGATCGACATCGGGTTCTCGGCAACCTTGAACTTGTCAACGTCTCTGCTGCAGCCCTGTGAAGTTCTACCTCCCACCGCCTTCTGTGGCCTGCGCGACGGCCCTGTGCCCATGATGGGGCTGCGGGGGCCGTGTCGGGCTCCGGCGCCTGTGGCTTTCCTCTCCACCTGAGTGTGCTGCGCTGCAGCCTGCTGTGGGGAAGGGGTGCTGCAGCCCTCGTCGGCGGTACCAGTCCTCCTGGCCTGGGTGCCGGCCTACATTTCATCAGCGGGCTTCTGTGCCCTTCCGGAGGACCCCGCATATCCTGCTGCACCCCGCGGGTGCCCCATCCTGCAGGCTCCGGTGGCGCTGAGCCCCGGATCCCTCCCGCTGCCTGTCTTGCGCCACGGAGGGCGCAGACGCTCGCGAGAACCTGAGCGACGCCACACCGCATCCTGCCTCCTGCCACCCTCCGCTGCCCCCCTCCTACGGACCACTGCTCATAGCTCACAACAAGGTAGGGGGGCACGCGGGGGTGGAAAGCGTCCCGACTTGCCTGGCTCCTGTGGCTCTGCGCGCTCACCGCCGGCTGCCCTTCACATCTCCTGCACCCTAATTCGGCACCCAACCTGATCTGGCGGTCCCGCGCCGCCGGCAGCACTCTCTGAATTGGGGCCTCCCTACAGGGATCCTGGGAGCGGCCTGCGGCCCCTCTCTATGCCGCCTGGTCCAGTGCATTGGGACTGCCTGCCCACCGCTGCCTCGCACTTGGCAGTACACCCTCCCATGCGCCAACACCACGGATGTTACACTGAACGCTCTCCCTAAACCTAACAGCTACAGTCAATGAGCCTGCACGCACAATCTGTGCTCCATCAGCCCCCCGCTGACTGCACCGTCTGCAAACTGAGGCACGGCCTACCAGCCTCTTTCCTGCTATAGCTGCGGTCACTCTACTGCTCTGGGGTCCGCGGGCTGGCGTGGCTTTAGAGCTTGCGCCGGTGCTGCTCCCCTACCCATGGCCCTTGGGGCACCTCCCCGGATCCTCTCACCCACACGGTGCCAATGTTTCCTCCTGCTGGCGCCCACCTTCTACTGGGTTGCTGGCTGCGGGTCCCTAACTTCAACAACTGCTGTACCCTAATCCTGGCCTGGGGCACCCACCACAAGACACCCTGTCCCCGGCTCCACTCCTTCGCTATGAACGTTTGGCTCTCCCCACCCCTCTTGCCTGCACTGTCATGTGCCTGGGCTGATGTGGTGGGGCCTCACCGACCACAGTGACATTCACCATCTAGGTGTGCTTCCCGGTGCAGTCGGACCCGCACCTGCTGCCCACCAGTAATCACTGCTGAACACCTTTTTCCGCCTGCCACAGGAACATTAGCTTCTCACCTCCTCACAGTGATACAGCTACATTGAGCCTCCTACTGTTGTGCCCCTATTGTTCTCGAATACAGGACACCTTGACTCGTAGCTCTGCTCCCATGGGCCTCCTGCCACCTCAACTGTACTGACCTATACCCGTGGGTACCCGCGTTGGTGCCTGGTTTACCTTCCTCAGCTCCCCCGCGGAGGTTGGAGTGCTTCATCTTGTGCCCCGCGGTGCCTCGTACGACCCACCCTTGTGCCAGCAACCTGTGCTACGTCCTCCTGCACCACATCACCGATCCAACGATCCAGTGGCAACATCACGTCTGGACTACCCCTCCGCTCCCCGTGGGCTCGCCGTCTGGCTCTGTGTGCTCTGGTGGGGACCCCCTGGTGTTGCCGCCAACGTCATTAACCACTGCCCACCCCTTATACCCCCCCCCCCCGGGCACTCGGTGGGGCGGTGATCGGAGCGCCTGCCGCTATATCCATACAGGGACCTGGGCGCCAGTCGTGGCCTATCGCCATGACTAAGGGAGCGGGGTCTAGCAAGAAGCAAAGTTCACTAAATATGTTTGCTAAGACACCCTCCAAGCCGCTAATTGACCCTCCGGAGGAGTCGCCGACCGCCGCAGCACCCTTAACCTCCGATGACTCGCAGAAAATGCTGGAGTATATGCGAGAGGGCTTCACTACACTTTACACTAAGTTAGACGATATGAACGGGACCATCTCGTCCATAAAGGCCCATATCGAAAGAACAGACAGTAGAGTTGCTGAGATCGAGACAAGGGTTGGCACCGCGGAGGACGACCTGGGTTCCTTACGCACCGCTGTGACCACCTTGACCAGCCGGGTCTCTAAGGTCGAAAAGAAAAATGACGACCTCGAATCCCGCTCCAGGCGGAATAACCTCCGCATCGTTGGCATACCAGAGGACAACATCAGGGAGCCCATGGAGGATTACGTGGAACGTACCCTTTTAACACTCCTTGATAACCCCAAGCTTTCGGTTTTTGGTTTTGTTCGGGTTTCGTCCCTCTGATTTGGGGAGGGATGTGGGTGGGGGTGGGGAGGGAACAGTATGGTTTAAAAAAGTCTTGACAGCCTCCAGAGGCGCCGCATGCACCGCGCCCAATCAATTCATATATGTAGTCAGGCGATTGCATACATCTAGGGTACACACCTTCCATTTTCCAGAAATCCACTTTTACTTTATTCCACCATCACCCCTTCAAATATGGCTGACACTACCCTGACCTTTATGAGCTGGAACGTCAGGGGATTAGGCAATTACAAAAAGATACGACAGATTCAGCTCCACGCTGAACGCCACGGAGTAAAGATCCTATGTTTACAGGAAACCCACGCTCGCTCGGAGCACTGTGAACGGTTCGCTAAGCAATAGGGCCCCCAGAGGTATTACACTAACTATTCCACTCAGAGCCGAGGCACCCTCACCCTAATACATAAAAGTCTGAAGTTTACGTGTCAGCACTACCACATAGATCCACTTGGAAGGTTTGTGTTCATCACTGGTATATTACAGCATCAGGAGATAGTCATCCTGAACATATATGGTCCAAACGTCGACGACCCTGACTTCTACCTTCACCTGGCCACTCTACTTGAGAGCTACCCCCTGATTCTTATCTTATGGGGCGGGGACTTCAATACGATACTAGATGTCACCCTGGATAGATCAGGTTCTCGACCTCGCCAATTGTCTAGGGCAGCATATTCTATCCTGACCTCGCTCCCCCGTCTGGCACTGGTGGATGCTTGGCGTCTGATGTATCCCGAGGACCGTACATACTCCTTTTATTCCTCAGTGCACGATTCCCACTCTAGAATAGATAGATGGCTTGTCACGGTCATATTGATTAGATGTGTAACTTACTTAGCCATTCTCCCCAGGACACTATCAGACCACTCACCGGTACTTATCTCCTTAAACTGGGGATTAGATGCCAGAAAAACAAGACGGTGGAGGATGAGTTCCCACGCGCTTCTTGACCAGGTTTTCACCTCCGAGCTTGAATCCTCCATCGAGGAATATTTTGAGATTAACATAAATTCTGTCTCAACACAAGCTGTGCTCTGGGAAGCCTTCAAAGCACACACGAGAGGGGTCGCCATTTCCAAGAGCAGTGGCATCCTGAAGGGCATCCGTGCTGACATCGCTATCAGCGAAATCAGCCCTATCCATCTATGAATCCCAATACGCTGTGGATCACTCCCCGGCTACCCTAGTGACGCTGGGCTCTGAGCTGGACAGGTTCTGTGGCCTTGCCGAGCGCGAGGTTAAGTTCCTGGACTCCCCTCGATCGGCGAGGAAATACAGCGAGGGGGAACGGCCCGGCAGAATGCTAGCTAGACTGCTGTGCCGCGAATTCAGTGCCCCCAACATACCGGCTGTTACCAGATCAGATGGCACACTCGCCACCTCCCCCCAAGACATCAATTCTGAGTTCCTCTCGTTCTACACCTCCCTGTATTCGGAGGTTGACGGATCCCAGATTTCTGAAATTGATTCCTATTTAGAGAAACCTCCTTTATCAGTCCTGTCAGCTGACGCTAGCGCCTTCCTCGAGAGACCCTTCACCCTAGAGGAAATTGTAGAGGCCATCGAGTCACTGGCATCAGTGAAGGCTCCCGGCCCAGATGGGCTCCCGATGGACTTCTACAAACTATACAAGGCCCAACTAGCGCCGCACCTACTGACCCTATGGGAGGAGTCGTGCGACAAGGGCATACTTCCACCGTCCCTCCGGGAGGCTTTGATTACAGTGCTCCTTAAACCTGGTAAACCCTCTATGCAGTGCAGCTCATACCGACCCCTCTCACTGATTAATAGCGATATTAAAATATTTGCCAAACTACTTGCCAACCGCTCAGCCCCGTACATGTCCCACATTATCCACCCAGTCCAGGCCAGCTTCATCCCCGGTAGGTCCACTTTCCTAAATTTAAGGAGGCTCTTCAATGTAATCAGCAGAATCGACCCGGCCACACAGGCAGTGGCAGCTACATTGGACATGCAGAAGGCATTTGATTCAGTCTCATTGAAATACCTGTGGTGTGTTCTCGAGAAATGCAAATTCGGCCCCAACTTCCGCACCTGGATAAAGCTCCTTTATACTGCCCCGTCGGCCAAAGTCTGCACGGAAGACTGATGCTCTTCCCCCTTCCAGATATCTAGAGGTACACGCCAAGGATGCCCCTTCTCCCCACTCATTTTTGCTATAGCCATGGAGCCCTTCGCTGATATAATTCGGCAATCACACTCGTACAGGGGATTGCGCACATCTGGCCAGACCGATATAGTCTCCCTCTATGCTGACGATGCCCTGCTGTTTGTTTGATCCCCTGAAATCAACCTTTCCCCTATACTTTCAGATGTGGCCCGATTTGGGGACATATCCGGTTTGAAGGTTAACTGCTCCAAGTCTACATTATTTCCACTTACAGACTCGACACAGCCCCCCACCCCCGATTTACATGGGTTCAACTGGTCTCCATCCAGTTTCACCTACCTGGGGGTGGTGGTCTCCCGGCACACGTCACAGTTGCGTGATGACAACTACCAGAGTTACCTAACTAACCTGGAGGCTAAAACCTCCAGCTGGACTAAACTTCCCCTCTCGCTAGCAGGCAGAATTGGAATACTCAAAATGATTGTGTTACCTCAATTACTGTACCGATTCACCAATCTGCCTCTGTAGCCCGGGGATACTTTTTTCCAAACACTGCACAGCATATTTAACGCCTTCCTCTGGCACTCTGGGGCCGTCCGCCTCAAATTATCCATAGGGACCGCTCCTAAGGCATTGGGTGGTTTTAGCGCACCCGATTTTATCAGATACTGGGTGGTGACCCAATCACAGTTCGCTGCATACTGGTTCAATACCATTGATCCCCCCCCCCCACATGTTCGCCTCGAGAAGCTAACGGTCTGTGACCGAGTGATTGGATCCCTGGTCCTCCAACCAATCCCCCCTGACCCAAACTCTGCGAATCCTGTAGCCAGTACATCCTTGGCTCTGACCAAATTCTGGTCCATGGTCGACGCACCCCATCCATTTCACGGGGATCTGCCATTGTGGAACTTCTTCCCCGATGTCCCACACATTCCACTTTCAGTGGTCACTCGCTGGGCCGATGCTGGCTTTCTGATGCTACGGGATGCCTTTGAATGGGGGAACTTTATCGAATGGTCAGATCTCACTCCTTCACTCAGGCGCCGACCCTCGGTGTGGCTACAATACTCTTCACTCCGCGAACATTTCAAGTCCAGATATTCAGACTTCCCCACCCTGCCCCCCGACGAACCTATAGTGGAGGAGCTCTGCTCCTATCTCTCCTTGTTACGCTCACTTGGCTCCCACAGGGGCGTCTGTCGGACCTGGACAGCTGCGGTCTCCACCCACGTGATGCGTAGTGCAGCGATGACTGACTGGATCTGCCCTCCTAATCTTGTCTGCTTAACCCGTAGAAATATTCTCCTGCAAGTGGAGAGATGGATTTAGCCACTTGTGGATTCAAGTGATGGCACCCCCACAGTCCTCCCCAACTAATCACCTCCAAAATGCCCTCACAGCAATCTCACCTTATATTCTTGAAAGATGAGCTCTCCATCCTGCATGGATTTGCAGGGGCGCGTCGATCCCAGTTACTTCACTGGGGAGACTTCGGGAGAGTATTGACTCTGAGGTTCCTGGTGAGGACCAGTAAGTATTAAGTTCATAGAGTTCAATATGTCCGATGTTCACTCTTGTTCCCCCCCCCCCTTCCTTTCTTGTCTTGCAGCTGGCTCGTGAAAAGATGCTCTTGTGGCAGCTGGTGGCGCTCAGGTAAGTGTCTGTATTACCCGGCGCTGTCCGGTAAATGTTGCACGTGGAAAACGTGTTGTTTTGTCTCTCTTTACAGATGCGGCACGTGAAAATATGGAGAGTCTCAAAAGGATACCTCCGGTGGTAAATTGGGTAAGTCTATGGTTATAAGAATGATATTTGTTGGTTCCCTCGGCTCACCTTGTGGTTTTCTTTTGTCTCCTAGGTGCCGAAGTTCGGCGAAGAAATGATGGAGGCAGCGCCAACCCGAAGGATGCTGTGAAGACTGGTGAGTATGGCGCGGCGCTTCAGCTGGAGGTGCGGCGCGTGCAGAAATGATGTTCTTTACAGGTCCGGAGACGAGATGGATCCAGAATCAGGTGTGGAATAGAAATAAATTTGTTTTCTAACCTTGTCCCTTTCTTTCCTCTTTGTTTTAGGAGCTCCGGATTTGAGGCGGCGTGGAAGAAGACTGGATGCAGGCTGCAGGCACGGTGAGCGTTACGCTGCTGGATGCAGACTAACGCAAAGCGTGTGTTGCTGGTCGGGCATGGTTTAAATAGCCTCAAAAGTAGTCCCAGGTAAGAAGTCCCTAGAACCACACCCGAGTAAAAAATAGTCCCTGTAGAAAAATAGTCCCTTTCAGGCTTCATGTTGGATTGGAGTCATTTGCAGCATGGTCTGCCTTAGGAAGACATCCAGGATCAGCTGTTGCCATCCGGTAAGCGCTGCCACATTGCGCTCGTTCTGAAACTATCTAAGTTCGATTTTGCTAAATTACTAAATAATTGCTCACAAGTGCTCTGAGTTGCCCCTTTAAGGTCCCAGGCAACCTGCACTTGCTCCGCACCTGCAAAAGCTTATTTTGCCCCGTTTCCTGCACCGAAGCACACGAGGCTCCCCCTTCTAAGATGGCCGCCGTATTCAGGCCTGTTTCACTCGGTGCCTTACCAGGCACACATCAGTAGCCTGTCCTGCCTGATTGGCTACAAGCATACACAACTCCTGCCATTGGGCGCCGGCAGGCGAAGCCGGCCCCCTCCTTCCAAGGCCCACGGGAACAAGGCCGGAGCCTGTTCTCTGCCTGTTAACTGCCGACTCTGCCGTCTGCCAGACCCCCTGGACCACTGTACTCACTGGCCAAGGTAACACTGTACCTGCAATATCCACGCTCCACGGAGCTCACAATCTACCTTAATTACACTCGCATTCGCACTGTATTGTGCCCTATGGTCGCCTAGACCCCACTTGCATTGTGTTGTGCCCTATGGTCGCCTAGACCCCACTTGCATTGTGTTGTGCCCGATGGTCGCCTAGACCCCACTTGTATTGTGTTGTGCCCTATGGTCGCCTAGACCCCACTTGCATTGTGTTGTGCCCTATGGTCGCCTAGACCCCACTTGCATTGTGTTGTGCCCTATGGTCGCCTAGACCCCACTTGCATTGTGTTGTGCCCTATGGTCGCCTAGACCCCACTTGTGTTGTGCCCCACCTATATCGCCAATGCCCCCTACACGCCACTCCTCTGTACATCACCTTAGCCCTAGCATGCTACTCCGCCTGACTGCGATCATGTTCCCTTTCTGTGTCATGCAAAGTAACATACCCTGCACTGGCAATAGCTACCTAGCCCATAATAATGGTTTAGTCAGACCCGCCTGCCCAAGACACCACCCGATCACCTGCCCTACACCTTTCCTGCCCACCACACCAGCCTTCCTCCCGGATACCAAATCTGCCCATCCCACCCATAGACACGCCCCGCATGTCACAGCTAATACACACCTAGCTGTCTATAAGCAGAACCCCATCAACACGAGAGCATCACGCCCTACCATCGACTACAACACCTCCTCATTAGCTAACCCAACTAACTCCCGTAACACCACCCTCATCCCCTCCGCTCGGAACTCTAGACTTGGCGCCAGAACCCACCACAGACCCAGCAAAGGCCCAGCCAAATCACTCAATAAGACCAACCCTCACACTGTAACACCCATCAACACCATCCATCCCAATCCTAAAGGAGCCCTCCTAAATGTCAGATCATTAGTCGCCCACGCCACAGAAGTTGCAGACATTATTCTAACAAACAACCTGGACTTCCTTGCGGTAACCGAAACCTGGCTGCATGATGCTGCAGGTCCATCTCTCACCCTAGCCATACCTGACAACTACACCATCCTTAGAGCAGATAGACCGAACGCTCGAGGAGGCGGTGTAGCTATTATCTTTAAGTCCACGCTTGACATCAGACTATCCTCTGCTCCCCCACTCAAATCCTGTGAACACATTACAGTCAAATTTCAAACCTCCCCTAAAAGCACTATTACGCTGCACTTAATTTACCGACCCCCGGGCCCTCCTGGCTCATTTGAGGAAGACATCACCTCACTAGTTGCTGAAAGCTCCAAACCATCAGCACAAATGATTATACTTGGAGACTTTAATCTTGGGTTTAACGACCCCCTAGACACCCCTGCCACTGCCCTGGCCACGGCTTTAGAGGAGCATGGCCTCCTACAACTCTGTTCTAAACCCACCCACTCGAAAGGTAGAATCCTCGACTGGATAACTACCCTTAATTGCAACATTACTATGAAAGATCCCACACAACTTATCTGGACTGACCACTACCTCCTCCCTTTCGACATTCTTACCAGCAATTCAGCACATAAAAGGCCCATCATTGCACCTGCCTGCCCTACTAGGAAAAAGAGCAATATCACAGCGGAAGCCTTAATACCTCTGGTGATCCCTACTTTAAACGCACTACCCGCTACAACGGACTTGAACCAACTGGTCAATGTCTACAATGAGTCCATGGCCAAAGCCATCGACATCATTGCCCCACTGAAACTGCGCAAAGGGATACCCAAAGCGCACCTGAACACATGGTTCACCACGGAGCTCAAAACCCTTCGTCAACAAAAAAACAAACTTGAAGTACTTTGGAAATCAGTGCCTTCTGTAAATAACAGAACCAATCTCACTAACATCTCCACCCTCTACAAAAACGAGATTATACGTGCCAAGAAAGAATCTCTCAATACTAGGATCTCCCAGGCAAGTTCCAGTACTAAGGAGCTCTTTAACATACTAAAGGAATTAGAAAACCCCATTACCCCCACCGACTCTTGCACTAAGGATAAACCTTGGTGCACAGGGATCCAGAATGCTCTAGCTAACAAAATCTCAGGGCTCCAAACCAAAATTAACAACAAACGACAACAACTCACTCTCGATCCCACTTCCATCCCCATGCCCCCTCCACCTACTGCCACTAGTTCAGGCTTCACCTTCAAAAAGGTATCTATATTGGAGGTTCAGAAAATTATAGCATCCCTGAAACCATCGAACTGTAAGGGGGACAGCTGCCCCGCACAGATCATAAAAGATGCAGCTAGGGATCTCTCCCCATTTATCACTAAATTAATAAACCTGTCCTTCGCCAATAACATGGTCCCCAACAATCTGAAACAGTCCTGGGTCCTACCTCTACTAAAAAAAACTACTCTCAACCCTGACATCCCCACGAACTACAGACCTATTACCACCGTCCCATTCCTACTAAAAATCCTGGATAGAGTGGCTTATTTACAAATCCAGGACTACCTCGAGGCCAATCACCTACTAGGAACTCGCCAATCTGGCTTTCGACCACAACATGGGACAGAAACTGCCCTTGTCGATCTCAAATGCCAGATAGATGAACTCAAAGACAAAAACAAGGCTGCCATCCTTCTACTCCTTGACCTCTCCGCTGCCTTTGACCTGGTCGACCATAAAATCCTGTGCAACCACTTGTCTCTGGCAGCACACTTCTCCCACTCTGCGGTCACATGGATCCAATCTTTCCTGGACAACAGAACCATGCGGGTCTTCTCTCCCCTAGCAGCGGCTGACCCCATCCCCATCACCTGCGGTGTCCCACAAGGATCCTGTGTCTCACCTACCCTTTACAATATTTTCACCAAGCCCTTATTCGACAAGCTGGACAACCTGGGTGTCACCTACACCAACTACGCAGATGACACCCAGATACTCCTCACCCTATCAGGTAACCACAACAAGGACACTAAATGGATCAATGAAGTCTTCTCCATCATTCAGGCATGGATGGCCACACATGGCCTCTGCCTGAATGATGACAAGACTGAACTGCTTCTTGTCGGCTCACCTAACACCATCAGTAAACTCTGTCCCGGCTACACTAGCTTCATTATTGACGGGAACACTATACCCATCGCCAAGAGTGTAAAAACCCTCGGTTTCTACCTAGACACTAACACTAACCTAGCTAAACAAATCAATATGACCGCCTCAGCCACTGCCTACACTGGTAAACTTATCAGGGCCTGCAGACCACTGATCTCCCCTAGCAACTGTCTCATCCTAGCCAGAGCACTCATTCAATCTAAACTAGATTACTGTAATAGCCTCTATGTAGGTGCCAACAAAACAGTAATCAATAAATTGCAAGTCCTACAAAACAACGCACTCCGTGCCGCCCTCAACATTCCTAGAAGGGAACACATCTCCGCCACCAGAACTGCCTGCAAATGGCTGTCCATCCAACAGAAAATAGACCTGAAAACCATATGCCTTACATACAAAGCCCTCAATCACCTTGCCCCGCCCTACCTCTCGAACAAATTTACATTAAGACAGAACACTAGAACCACCAGATCGTCCAACTCACTACAACTAATAGTTCCCAAATACTCCCTCAAAAGAGCCGGCGGATCCAGCTTCCCAGCTTTGGCATCACAACTCTGGAATTCCATCCCACTGGATATTAAATCTACACCCACTTTCCAACCCTTCAGAACCAAGGTCATCTCCTGGTTAATCAACAAATAACCGCCCTACCACATATGTATGCACTCCGATTGTCCTATTTTATGTATATTGTTTGAATACTATTATCTATGCCCTATTAAAACTGTATTATTGTCATTTACCTGCAACCTGATGTTCAAAGCGCACATATACCCCCGGGTCAAGAGCGCTATATAAATAAACAAACAAACAAACAAACAAACTATGAGCCTGGCACCTTAGGCGCCAGGACTGATTTCTACTATGAGCCTGGCGCCTAAGGCGCCAGGACTGAACCCAGATAGCCCCTAGCCGGGGCTGCTGAGGTTTTACTAAATGTTTAGATGCCTGCTCCCGGGGCTGATGGGCTTGGTCCGAATGCCTGGGGGTAGGCATCATGACACGCCTTCAGAGGCAAGGTCTCAAGACTCTACTCCTTATTACAGACTAGAGCGGCCCCCCACTTCACCGAGCTGAGACGCAGATGGCAGGAGGACCTTGGTTCTGAGATCACCGATGAGAGGTGGTCTCGGATGTGCGCTCGTACCCACGAGGTCTCCTACAACACTAAATTTAAGCTCATCCAATTCAAAATCCTACACAGGTATCATCATACACCTATGAGACCCCATCGCATGTTCAACGCCACCCCTCCCTCCTGTCCCAGGTGTGGTGCGGATCAAGGCTCTTACATACACATGTTGTGGCTCTGTCCCCGGCTGACCCAATTTTGGCTAGACATTTGCTCTACACTGTCTGACGTTCTGGAGCACCCGATCACCCCCACCCCACTGCACTACTTGTTCCATGACCTCCCTCAGTTACCCCGTGATTCTAAGAAACTGGCAGGTCTCTGCATGCTACTGGCAGTTCGCTGTATATTACTTTGTTGGCTCCGCCCTAGAGCCCCTACCTATACACAATGGCTCAGATCGGTCACATGGGCTCACGACACGGAGCAGTCCTGGAACGCGATGCAGTATCCACACTGTAGGCCAAGGGATATCTGGCCGAGATTCTGAGACTATGGGCCTCATTATGACCCAGGCGGTAAGTTACCGCCTGGGTCGTACCCTTACCACCATGGTGTAAACTATGTTTACACCATGGTGGATGGCGGATTAACCGCCCCATTCCAAGGTGAGTGGGGCGGTAAATCCCCATTTCACCCTTCCCCATTCCCATTTTTGCCCCATAGGGCATAATGGGAGTGGGGAAAGGCGCTAATTATGCCACCGTAAATTACGGTGGCGTAATTAGCACCAAGGTCCCTTTGCGGCATGGGTTTTAACACCTGCAAAAAGCAGGCGTTAAAATCACCATCCCGCAAAGGGACCTTGGAATCAGGCGTTAAGGGTCGGCGCCGTTTACGGCGCCGTAAACACCTTAACGCCTGGGTCCTAATGAGGGCCTATATCTCTGCCATGGCCTCACCATCAACTTCCCCCTCTACTTCCCCAGGTGGCTCCCCATAGATGGTGACCCGTTTTGGTGTATGTATGAATACTTTGTATATTGCCTTTTATCAATACGCTTCATTCTACTCAATATGTACTGTTTTATTATTCGCATTGCTTGCTTTTAGCGCTGGTGCCATGTGGTTCCCTCTGTTTCTTTGTTATGCTGTCAAGTCAAATAAAAAAGAATTTTAAAAAAAGAAGAAAAAAGTGTATCAGAGATAGAAGAGTAGAGCATGGAAAGGGCTGTATCAGGATGTGAGTCAGCCAGAGGAGGAGGAGGAGGAGGAGGAGGAGGAGGAGGAGGAGATGGACCGCACAGGGGGAGAGAGGCCACCCAGCCAGCACGCAGATCTCCCGAATCGGAGGAGCGACCCAAACAACAAAAAAGCGGGCCGGGTAAGCACCCCCCGGCCGATCAGTACCTTGGGGGGCAGGGGCCGCATTGGAACACTGGGAGAGGCACCCGGGGCCCTCTGACTCAACGGAGCCCCATAGCAGAGCCAGTCATGGAGGGGGGCCGCAGGGAAGATGATGAGGACCCCTCCACCAACATTGCATGGCTCAGCACCATATATGAACCCAGGGCTGCCCATTCAGCTCCTCAGACATTACCTGACAAGTGACTCTGGTGGCCTGAAAGGAACTGGACTTGGCAGCCACAAGTAGTCAGCTCCAGCATCTGTGGGAGTATGAGACTGCCCCCCCTCTTGGAGATTACTGAATAGAAGGATCTGGGCACTTGCACACACTGAGGGAGATATCCAGAACCCAGTCCCACAGCACCAAGAGACGTCCCAGTGAATACGGTTGGGGCCCTGCAATCCCAGAGCCCCACAGCCAAGCTAAGAGTGCCACCAGGGAGAAGAGGAGGCTCATAGTCATTTGGGGGACTACAAGGTTATGGAACCAGAGGAAGAACAGGGAGGTGTGGGCCCCTTTTACAGGGCCTTATGCCTCCCTTCCCACTGGAAAGAGTGCTAGATGAAGCAGATTGGATCGGTCCAGGACGGAAGACCCCGGTCTGTGCATTGGTGGCCTGAAACGGTGCGAGGTCCTATGACCCACGAATAGAAGTGTCAGTTTGATTTGGGCAAATCGACAACAGGAGATTTCCAGAAACTGATAAACCTCAGGAAATCGGAGCCCAAACCCTAGACAAGGACCCATAAACCATCAACGCCCAAGAGACATCTGTGCTACTGAGGGACAAAATGTCCAGTGAACGTGAGCTGGGGGACTATGCTTACTCGGGCGCAGATACAGAGGCAAGAGGGGGGAACATGTACGTAAGGGCTAAACTGGCTACCTTTTGAATATACCCCAAGAACAAACGTAGGAGGACTAGACAAATGGAGCACCACGTCTCAGATCGAGGGGGAATCGGCCGCAACCAAAAAAGCTGTGGCAACACTAATGGAGGAGATCAGGAACATGAGAGCGGACATTGGTGGTAGAGTGGACAAAATAACCCAAAGGATCGACAAGATGGAGGAAAGACTGGAGGAGGTAAAGCACAACCAGTCCTCCTTGGACACCCAGATGGATGTACGCCTTTCAGAGGTAGAGCAAAGGAGATGATGCTCATAATGGATGACTTCGAAAATCGTGAAAGGCGAAACAACCTCAGAATCTGTGGGATCACAGACAAAGAGAGAGACTGAGAAAGACCTGAGGAGAACCCTGTACGAAATGACTAAACTCGTCTTTGACAACAATACGATAGATGAGGAAAAAATTGAAAGGATCCACAGGGACGGCTGGAGGTCCCAGATCGGTCCTCGCCCGCTTTCGTAACTACGGGGACACGCTTAAGATCCTTGAAAAGCCAAGAAAAAAGGGCCTGGTGCTATATGGCTCTTCGAAGATCAGAGTCTTTCAGGACCTGTCCTTGCTCAGCCTCATGAAAAGAAGACTATGCTCACCTCTCACAAAGTGGCTAAATGAGAAAGGGATCAGATACAGGTGGGGTTCCCATTTTCCATTTCCTTTGAGATTGATGGCTACAAATGCAGACTCACCATGGAGGAAGACCTACACAGGGTCACCAGAGAGCTCACAGGAGAAACGGAGAGCCCACACACCTCTAGGAAAAAGACCGAGAAGGGACAATGGCAAGCGAGGGGCTCGAGAAGGAGACTTATTCCAGGTTCCCGCAAGTACAGGGTGGCGACCTGACATAACACCGAGCTGCGCCTCTATGGCCATTGAATGCTGGATGGTGATTAGGACGCAGAGACGCCCATGTAGGGTGACTCTCAGTTCTAGGTTGTTTGAAACCCACTAATGTTGTTATCTTGGGAACGGTTTATTGAGGGTGACGGGCAACTCAGTGGAGGATATTTGTTGTTCTTTTGAGAAACCTTTGGTGGCGGGGCGAAAAGCAAGGGCCATAGAACAAGTGGTTTGATGTGAAAGGGACCTGACTGAACGGGTGCCATAGGTAGTTTGGTTCCAACCTGGTGCCATTTATCAGGGGTAATCGGACGCCCAGGGGGTAGGGGGAAGGGATTCTTTTGGGGATGGGAGGAGATGGAGGAGGCAGGGACCCTTGGTATAAGCTCTATCCCTATTTTCTGGCCCCGATGGCACAACCCACACTGACCTTCATAATACTCTTAGGTGGAAGGAATCGAGCTCCCGGGCAGTGATATCGTAATTGCTGCTGTTGACGTGGAATCCCGGGTGACCTCTTGAGGGTAGGCACCCTGAATGTGAAAGGGCTGAACTCGCCCACGAAAAGATCTTTGGTGGCCAGGGAATTCCGGAGGTCAGGACTGGATATCCTGTTCCTACAAGAGACCAGATTTCCTCGCAGGGAAGAGAGAAGGATTCCAACTGGGAAAATTGGCAGCGCATACTGGGGCTCGGATCCTCTGAGAAAGGCAGGAGTCGGGATTCTGGTCAATAAGGCGATCAGATAGAACTGACTATGGTCTGGTCAGACGTGGAAGGAAGGGCCCTGCTGAAATCGGGCACCATAATGAAGGTGCGTTTCACGTTTGCCACGGTCTATGCCCCAAAACTGGGTCGGCTAAGATTTTTAAAAAATACACTCACAAAAATACTAGTAGAAGGCACAGGACATCTTATCACAGGAGGGGACTTTAATATATGGGTTGATATAGAATTAGACAGACAAGCACTACATGAGGGGGAGCAGGACCCAACTAGACCAGGTTACAGTAAATTCCAGGAGACACTTGAGGGATATGGGCTCAGAGACGCATGGCGACATTTCCACCCCAGTGAAAGGGGATATACCTTCTGCTCACCCCGCATGGGACATACACCAGAAGAGACTACCTCTATATATCTAGAGACCTATGGGAGGAGGCACAGGGCTCGACGATCATTCCGATCTCTTGGTACGACCATGATATGGTTACGCTGGAACTACATTGGACGGGTTTGACCCCTAAAACAGAACTTTCCTAATTTTTAACTGTTGCTCCAAATTCCTGCTTTGGATCTGGGGATAGGAACATTACCCAGGTCACAAGGAGAAAGTTATTAAGTATGTTTGACGTAACTGTGATTTTATTTCCTTAAAAGGTTTATTGTATCTATGTGTGAGGGACATATTCCTTTTGTTAGTGTTTCTTTTAGTTTATTTTGATAGGCAGGGAAATTCTCTTTAGGGTAGAGATAGTGAGGCGTTTATAAAACCCTTTTAATTTAATGAAATGGCATCTTATGGAAAATCCTTTGCAGAGTTGTCCCCCTCACGTTTATGAACCCTTATACCTTGTTGCCATATGTCGGTAAAGTTAATTTCACTGTGTTTCTCAGGGTTTCCTGCACCCTCTGGCGACCACCAACCATAGGCTCAGCCACCCAAGGCTCTTGGCTGCAGCCCTCCAGTTGGTTGCAGGCTTCCCAGTGTCCTTCTCTACTTCGCTGCTGCTCTGGCCTCTCCTTGGCATGCCACAGTGGATCCGTGGCTTCAGACCTGCGTGTGCGTTATCCTTCTCTCCAAACTGCATGTTCGTGCAGTGCTGCGATGCTGGAGCACCCCACAACCATCCTCCCGGTTTTCTTTACAGGTCTTGTGTGACCGCTTCTTCAGCGTATCTGTGCCTGGTTCTGCTCCTGCTGCCTCCGTCTGCGAGCCTCGGTCTATTGCCGGATCGTCTGGCATTCGGGTAAGTCCCTTGTTGGTTTTTATGTCCATTCATATCAAGGTCTGCAGTTGGCGCTAGACTGCTCAGGTAAGTTCCTTGGAGTGATCCCTGCAGATCCACGCCTCTTCCTCGTCCCAGACTTATTTGTTTTCTATCATGCTGATCCCCATTCTTCCTTGTCCCAGTTCTTTCTTGTATTGGATCATAATGGTCATCCCTATTCTTCCTTGTCTCAGTCCTTTCTACTTCTGGCATACTACAGAATTGCATGGGATTGGAGGGTAGGGATTAAGTAGAGATGTTATGTGGATACTATGTTCTCCCACAGTAGTTGTCACTAGTCCCATATGGGCATTCCCTTCCCATGAGATCCACCCGCTGAGTACCACCCTTAAGGGGGACGGCCTCACCTCCCTGGCCTCATGGGAAGGGCCCCCCCCTAGGGATACTGTGACGACATCCTGGGATTTGTCACAGTAAGTTGAGGCAAAGACGCTACAGTGATCAGAGGCAGAAGGAGCAGTGGAGATATTACTGGTAGAGAGTTGAGAGGAGATGAGAATAAGGTTGAGTGAGTTTCCATTTGAAGATTGGTAGAGTGGACAGACGAGTAAGTGGTTAAGGAGAAGAGTTCGCGGATAGAGAAGCAGAGTTAGAGGGGAGGTTGAAGTCACCAATGACAATGTGGTGGTGATCAGGAGGGAGAGAGCCAATTAGTTGGGAGAGGTGGCCGAAGAATACACCTATCGCACAAGGTGGCCGATAGAGAGAGATAATATGTATGCCATAGAGGGCAGCAATTGTGGAGATGGTATATTTGAAAGAGGGAGAATGTCATGGTCATGAAGTCGGGGGCACAGGCATGCAGGGGTCGCATGCATAGGAGACCTGGGTAGACACTGACCTGGCGCCTTTGGCGCCAGGCTCAGGAACAAAAGTAAACCAGGACATCCATTTAACACCAAAAAGCTTTTATTATGGACATAGCACTTCAGATGCATTAACCTTGAACATTCCATCCATTAAGCAGGATGCATTCACCTTGAACATTCCATCCATTAAGCAACCCCAAGTGTATTCTTGGGTGTGGCTGCTAATGGATTGCCTTCACACATGCTCACTCTGTAGGAGTGGCAGTGTGTGGCTGGTAAGCCGGCCCTAATGGGCGTACCCACGATCTCCGCTATATAAGCTGCCCCGATCCTCAAGACAGACGCTTTGCGTTATTCTGTACTTGCAAGCAGCGTAACACTCACTGTTGCCTGAGGTCAGACTTACCTTTGAAGATCCTGCTTCCTGGACATTTTGCTTCCTTACGAACTGGGCGAAGCTGTTCTTACCTGCACATCTCTTTGGGGAACCAGGTATTCATCTTTACACTTTCCGGAACGCAAAAATCTTCATCTTGGCACCGCTGCATGACACGCTCCATCGTCGATACCAGCGCCTGCAAGGAAAAACAGAAGACCAGGTTAGACATAAAAAAATAAAACAGTCAATTTAAGGTTGCGCTTTGCCATACTTTGCGCTTTTCCTTAAACCATCACTTGCCTGCTGTCGAACATTGCGGTAGCATCCATCTTCCATCCGGCCGAGTCTCGCAGCTGCATTGAGGCCATATTTCCATCTAAGGGAAGAAAACAGAAGAGAGACATTATTGCAGGCATAAATAGGAGCAACATATAAAGACATTAAACTGAACAAACAGCATCACAAGAGCTCAAGAAAGACTTACCAATCATAAGGAGAAACATAGTCGCAGCTGGACTGGACTAATCCTTATCAGGGATCAGTGAAGGAACTAGATCCCATTAGACGCACCCCTGCCAGAAGTAGCACGACAGAGAGCTTATCTTCCATAATTCACTGGTGAGCTTTATGGGCCGGTGCATGCTCACAGAAACCGTACCGAAGGTGGTGATTCAAGTTCAGAGAGGGCTGCAACCGTACCCCAACACCTCTGCAGAGACCAGGTCAGCGTAACAGAGAATTAGTGGGAGATACGGGAGAAGGAAAGAGGAAGTTTGCAAGATTAAAACAGCCCTAAACCACCACCTCTGCCAGTGAGGCGGGCAAAGTGGGCAAATGTATAGAAGGGTAATGAAGGGAAGCACGTGCTGCAGAATCAGAGTGATCGTTCCAGGTTTTGGTAAGTGTAATGAGGTCAAGAAAAGGAGAATGAGAAAGGAAGAAGTGGGAGTTAAAGGAGGTTTTATGGCAGGCAGACCGTGCATTTCAAGGGGCAATCGAAAGAGTGAGATGTAGAAGCATAGCGATGTTGAGTCTGAGAAATAGAGAGGCACTGTGGGTATATGCGAGAAGAGGAAATGTAATGAAAGCTGGGTTTGCAGTAGGTTTTATGAATGGAGAGAGTAGTGGAGTGAGAGAAGGGGTGGCATTGAGATGGTTCTGAGTGGAGAAGAGTGCAGAGAGAAGTAGGAGGGAAAGGAAGAGCATGAGAATTGCATGGTGAGGGGAGGCAGAGACGAAAAGTAGGAGGACATAGCCCTTACCTGAAGACTCCCATGGACTAGACAAAAAACGAATGACTGTGAAACCAGCAACTGGTCAAAGATCAGACTTTCGATCTAGTTTCTTCACAGGATATCGCGGCTCGCAGGAAAAAATCCAAGCAGGTCAATATATCCCCCCAGTATCTATCAGAAAAAGTGTCAAAACCACAGAAATTGTCTTTTTCCTCCCACTCTTCCTCATCATTAGGTCCCTCCTCCACCTTAGGCGATACATCCTACAAGTGATGGTTGGGGTTGGTCACACAGTATTACAGTGGGGAGGGAAGTGGCTGCCCTGCCATGTTGAGGATTGGAGGACCATCACATCAGACTTGATGTTTCGGTTCCCTGTCAAACCTGTCCCCCCCCCCCCCAACCTGCCCTTTGCTACACCAAATTATCTCCCTCTTTCTAATGAGATTGGGTAACAAATGAGAACTATAGAAGAGGCTGGCCCGACAGAGAGAGTCAAAGGCTACTACTCTCACCTCTTTAGCGTGCCAAGTGTGAACCAGATGGACCTGCACACCAATTTGGACATTTCATAGTTCAATTCACATTAACCCATAGATACATTCTAGGTGATGTGACGAGATCATGGAGGAGGACAAAGACAACAGGTTCCAGCTTCAAAATAATCAACTTTATTAACTACAATGTCAGGATGGAGAAAGGCCCTATGCTAAGGTGGGATTTCCCTACCTAAATAAAACTAAGGAAAGTCTGAGTCAGGAATCTGTCTGTGTCCAAAACCTATGCTTGCCCTCACAACTATAACTATACAATGTGTAGGGATGTCGGCAATCAAAGGAAAACCAGTGTTTAATATAAAATCTTGAGCTTCTTCCAGCTCGCAGCTCTTTCAGCTCCCTTCCCCGAGTATAAAATAGTTCAACAAAATAAAAGTCTCAAAATTCCCTTTCTGAGATATAGAATGTAATAGTCTCTTCAGGTCTCGGGGTTTCATTCCCCCAAGTTAGGACTTGGGTTTCCCTTCCCCAAGTTCCAAATCAAACAATTTCAATCACCTTTAAATGGAAGACTTCTAGTCAGGACTCAGGATTCCTTTCCCTAACAGTCTTAATTCAATTTGGTGTTTAATAATTGATTTCCCTTTAATTGAACAACTCACAGATCGGAGACCTTCGAAAACGTGTTTTTAGGCTACATGCAACCAATCCATGTATTTCAGGAAACGCTTCAGCTCACACATGCGCACCGGGTTTCTCAAGCATTAGAAACTCACTGGTCTTTTTGAATGCTTATGCTGCAGCACGGATCACACAGCCTTCTTCCTTCTGTGTCGGGGGTCCAGTTCCTGCCCCTCAGACACACCTGGGGCGGTCCTCCTCCTCCCCAGGGAGCAAGCATGTTGCATGAAAAGTCACGGGACAGTCTTCCTGCACGGCTCCCTTACACTTTCCTAGTTCCAGGAAGTCCCCACTCCCACGCCATGCGGTCCAGTCCTCGGCTGCCTGCGCCTGCCTCCTGGTCCTGCTCCTGGTCCTGCTCCTGTAGATTCCCCCTGCCACTGGGATCGACTCCATTTATACATCTGCAGCCCCTTGACAGGCTGCAGGTGTGGATGATTATTCAGCCCTGCCTGACTCATTAAAGGGACGTGTCTGACGTTTACTACTCCTAGCAGGCATCTTCCTCTTCCCAGTATTAGAGTGGTAAAATAGCATAGTCTTCATAGCTCTTAGTTGTCTGTTCTTCGTCCCAGTACTGTCAAGGTTCAATTGTGGAGAAATCGGGGAATCTGGCTTGCAAAAGACCTTAAAGGTTGGGGAAGGGTTGGGTTGATTGTTACTAGGAAAAGGGGGATACCATATCTCGCCCAAGGGTACCCCACTCTTAGTCCCCAAGGACCCTCTGTGGAGGCAATCTTCCGTCGCTTCTCTGCCCCCAGGGTCAGGATCCAATAGCGATGGCCTGGCTACCTGCAGAGAGGATCCAAGGGTTTGAGGAGTGAGAATACCCTCAGGTTTTTTACAGTGACCATACCCATACATTTCTGGTCTGACCTTCAGCACGGGGGAGTGGATCTGAACAATGCCTACTTCCACATCCCAATTTGGCCAGCCCATTGAAGTTCTCAGTGTGGCTCTATAATTTACAGTACATGTTCTGCCTGTTAGCCTGAAGTCAGCCCCAGGGGTGCGCAAAAAGATGATGGCGGCCATCGCAGCCTTCCTCCAGGTCCAGTGCGTCCATGTGTATCCATACCTGGGGCACTGACCTGTGAGGTCTACTTACCTGCGGCTGGCAGAAAAGCAGCTCCAGTATTGTAACTGCATACCTGGATACTGGCTTTAGGGGAGATGACAGAGTTGGCCTCTGTCTGCAGTGGAAGTCTTGAACCATCCGCCCTTACTGGGACTCCCGCTGACGGATAGTGAAAGTCACGTGGCTGTCCATCGAGGGGTGAGCGTTGGCTTTGGTGAGTGGCTGCAGGGATGTGATGTTGTATGAACACTCCAAATAGTTGTAGAGCAATGCAACCCTGCTTCCCTCTCTGATGTTCGTTTTTTTGCTCCCACGCCTGGCATCTCCTGTACCGGTCTTCTAATGAGCATGGCTGTTTCTTCCCCTTTTAGGTAAGTCTGGTCCAGGTCTGAAATCGGCAGGGGAAACCAACAGTACGCAGAATTGTAGAGCTGGACCGCAGGTATTAAAGTGCCAAGCTAATCTTTTGTCTTTTTGGTTTGTTTCCACAGCTGCTATGCAGGCGCGGATCCGGAGTCACAGGAGAGGGTGGAGACGGAAATCGGGTGAACAGATATGTTGTTTCCTAGCAGGTCCTGGTATTCTTTTCAGGCATGTGTTTAATCTCTTGTTCTTTCTTCTTGTAGGTATCCAGGAGTGAAGCATGGGGAACCATCTTGTTAAGCCTTTCTGAGCGTCTGGCACATGCCGCCAGTGGGTGGAGCCTTATATAGACTTGCAGGAGAAAACCCACATGAGCTCCAGCGGTCTCACAAGATTTTGTCAGAAATCTTTGTTGGTTGTGGTTTGTTCCCCTGGCCTTCCCTATGTGGGCTTGTGTTTGGGGTGGCCTAAAAAGCACTTTGGTGCACCATTTACTGACCCTGGTTGTCCATGTGTTTTGTGTGGAGCCTATGGGAGCGATGGTCCCCGATCTTTAAGGGCGCTCATGACCAGGATCTTCCTCACTCTCTGGGCCGGCCCATAAATAGGTTGAAGTCTGTTTTGATAGTCAATCAGGAACCACATTTTATATGCTTCTATTGGAATATGTCTCTGGGCAGAGTATTCCCTACCACAGAGAACAATGGACATCCTGGAGACATGTTCCCTATTCTTCAGTTCAAAGCTCATTAGGGCCTGATCATTCCAAAAAGCTATTGGGCCTTAATGCTTCATGTATTCTGGCTGTACCCCTGGCCAGGCTGAAAATGTGCAGGACTCATTTGGCGCTTGAGTCCTCGTCCCATGCTTCAGCCCCACAGTCTCAACAAGTGCCAGTCACAGAGGCGGTGCAACAGGACCCCTATTATGGTGGTGCAATCTGAGGAATCTATCTGTGGATTGCCTTTCTTGAGATCACTTCCACAAGATGCACTAACAGCTTATTTGCTCCTAAAATGGGGTACGTTCAATATATCCATCTGTGGTCCTCCCAAGAGAGGAAGGCACACATCAAAATCTTCTAATGAACTGCCATTTTCTTAGCTCTGAAAGCATTTCAGTCTACTAGCTAGAACAAGACAGTGTGGGATGCCGTAGGATGCAGCAGACATGACCAGACCAGCAGCCGACAAAGGGGAGGCAGAGCTAGTACTCAATTGGCCACCACAGTGAAGCAGTTAAGACAAACTGGAAGTCTAATACTGCAGGATGCTCCAGCAGTGCTCCAAGGAAAAACCCACTACACCACCAGGGAAATGTTTTTAGTCAACAAAGGCATGCTGGAAGGGCAGAACATCCAAATATCACTATACCACCAGGGACTATATTATTTAAGACCAGCAAAAAGAAGGGACAGCAGCCCCATGGGAATGGCTAGGCTCTATATACCCGAAGTGCAACTAGCCACCTAGTAAGAAGGGGCAGAGCTTACCAGCCTTTATGAATCTTCATCAAGCCCTCCCCGACACACACCCTTGAGCCAGGTAAGATTTCCAGGAAGGGGGTGGGGTTTTTAAGAAGGTGTGTGTAAGGGGGCGTGGCCTGGAGCACCAGCGATGCAGCTGCTCCTCTGATGGCCTCCGATCGTGTCCCGCATCATTCCGGCAGATATCTAGCTTTTCTGCGGCCATCAAGCTACAAATTTCTTATTATCCGTTGCATTAAGGGCTATGGCACATAAGATCGCTCTCTGGGGCCCCTGATCCCTTGGGAACCCCGTAACGGAGAAGTTGGTTGTTCTCCCCTCCTAGCACGAGGGGCCGTTCCAAGATGGCCGCCGGGAGAATCGACTCCCGTCGGACGGCGAGAGAGAACAGCGGGGCGATTGCGACAGCATGGATTGAAGAATCAGAAGCTGGGGAGAGCCCGGAATAACTAACCCCGGTGGGTACAGCCCTGGACCAGCAAGCCGACGGGACAGCAAGCAGTCTCCCTCCCCTGGTCCCTGCGCGGGCGGGATCACCAACGAGTCTGTGAGGAGCGGTGATCCCCCTGGCGGTCGTATACCCAGCCGAGTGGAGGATACAGCCCTGATTCCCGCGGAGGCGGCGCAGCGTCCAACCTGCAGCAGCGCCCTCCATTCCCAACTCCGGATGGTGCAGTGCGGATGAGGATCGGTGCAGAAATGAAGCGGCTCTCAGGACGGGCTGCGGATCCTGGCGGCTCACTCCTCCACTCCTGAACGACGACGACCCAGCCCCAGCAGAGGAGCAGCTGATGCCGGGAGGCCCCTGCTCTAAACGAGGTTTGAGCCCAGCCCCTGAAATCCCCCGAGAAGCCAGTCGCCTCCCAGGGAGATCCCTTCCCCTGACTTCTCCAGCTGCCTCACCGCCGACGGCGACCTGAGAGCCCTCCCCACTGAGGCCCCGGCGGGACAGCTCATCCTGGCTCCTGCTCCGTGGCTCCCCGACCTCTCTTTAAGATAGCCCGGATTTCTGGACCCTCGCTCCAAGCCGCACAACCTGAAGATCTCCTGGGGCGCCCCGGCGCACCTCCCTCCCCTCTCGCTCCCCCCACACCCGGAGCCCAACCCATACTGGACATTCTCCCTCTGCTGAGGCCAGCCTAGCAGCACCGGAGGGCTCCTCCAGGCAACCCCGCGACCACCTATCTTGCAGCAACCCCCCCCCCCCCCTCGGCGGGACTCCAGCCTCCCGAGAAACTAAGAGCTTACAACTTGACCCAACAAGGCCACACTCACCGAAATCCCAATATTAGATCGCTGGACAGATAAGATGGCGAAGCCCGCGAAAAGTATCTCCACCATGCTGTTAGCGGCAGACAAAACCAAGAAACCGGACCCTCCCAAGCTGACCCCGCAGAAGTCCCTGGAGGAACAAGGACATCTGGCAACTAAAGACTAAAGAGGACATCCAGGCCTTCATGCTAGATATTAAAAAAGAATTCAGATCCTGCATGGCCGAACTCACCACAAAACTAGAGCGGACAGACCAACGGGTCACACAGGCTGAGCAGAGACTAGGGGAGGTGGAGGAATTGACCCAGAGTCATGACGCGTCCTTAATAGAGATGCAGCAGGCGATTCAGGCTCTCCAGAATAAGAGCGAAATACTCGAATTCAAACAGGAAGACCTCGAAAATAGGGCCCGAAGAAACAATCTTCGCATCCGAGGAGTCCCCTCAACAATACAGGACAAAGACCTCCCGGAATATATAGGCAACTTCTTTCAAGCCCTTCTTCCCCAGATGGACCAGACCCAACTTATTCTTGATCGCACCCATAGATTGCGCCCAAGACGAGGGGTGGACTCGGATGTCCCCCCGGACGTGATAACTAGAGTCCACTTTTATTCCACGAAAGAAGCGATTGCAGCAATAAGCCGCACCAAAGATGAACTATCCTTCCTGAGCTCCCCGCTCCAAATATTCCAGGACCTCTCTCTCACGACCTTACAGAAAAGGCGGGCCCTTAAACCCCTGACCCTATTCCTGCAAAGCCAGAAGATCCGGTATCGTTGGCTGTTCCCCACTGCTCTTCATTTCACTTACCAGGGAACCCAACGCTCGATAAGCCACCTAGAAGATGCTGACTCCATCCTTCACCCGGCCTCTCCAGGAACCTCACCCCTCTCATAACCGATCCTCCTCTCCCGACGGCCCAGTCCGGCCCCCCCAGCTACCGTCACAACCAGCCTGGTCAAAAGCACAGAGACGCCGGAAAGTAAGATGGCCATGAAAAACAAACGCGTCAGAAACAACTACCCGCAGATGCACGTAGGAAAATAATGATGCTGCGGGCCCCAATCGGCTCATACCCCACTCCGAGGTGTATGCCACCATCCCACCCTTGGAGACGAACACTGTTAGTTCCGGCCCTAGCCCTGTTGGCTGGGGGTACGGCTATGGCCCTTTTGGCCTTGGATAGAGCGGTGCTGGATATCCCGGCCTCCCACCTCACTGAAAAGTTACCCTCCCGTTGGAGGATAGATAAAAGGCAACCACAGGAATGCCAGGCCAATTTGAAGTCTCCAAATGATGGCTGAGCACGGCCGCTTCCCCTACTCGGATCAACCCCCTCTCCTGGGGGAGACACGAGAGGCCCCGCCACCGCATCAGAAACTGAAATTCCTAACAATGAATATAAGAGGCCTCAATGCCCCACAGAAGAGGAAGGCGATCTTGAGGCTCCTGCAGAATCACGGGGCTTCCGTGGCCTTCCTCCAGGAAACCCATCTGCTGCCGGCTGACTTCACGAGACTGCGCGACCGGCAATTCCTGCAGCAATTCCTCGCTTCGAATGGAACAAAAAGGGGCGGCACGGCGGTTCTCTTCACCAAAGGCCTCAGACCGCAAATCCTAGACTCTAAGCTCTGCCCGGAGGGCTGCTTTGTGGCGGTCAAATGTCGAATCTACGGCCAACTCTACACTCTGATCTCGGTGTATGCTCCTAATGAGGGCCAGGAGGAATTCTACTCAAGCTTAGAGGCCTCTCTCCTACCGTTCGCGGAGGGCCACACCATCATCGGGGGAGACTTTAACAGAGTCCCTGACCCATCGACAGACAAGTCGCATCCCCCAACCCGCATAGACTTTGGCATTGCAACGGCGATCCTTAAACTGTTTAGAACCCTGGAGGTAGTAGATACCTGCAGAGTCCTCCATCCTGAAGAACGAGACTACTCATTTTATTCCGGCGTACATAGAACGTACTTGCGCATCAACCTCCTCCTGGCCTCTCCCTAGCTCTTAGCATTTACGGACGAAGTCTCCATAGGGCAGAGAATCCTCTCAGATCATGCCCCAATAGCCCTAACGCTCAGAGCCCACGATCCTGACCTGGCCCCGGAATGCAGAAGGGCTCTCTACGACCCAATATTAGCCGATATGACAACTAGAGACGTAGTGGCCAAAGCCATAAAGGAGTTCTTCGAAGTAAACAAAAATGAAGACACCTCTCCAGCGAATACGTGGGATGCAATGAAGGCAGTAGTGAGAGGGGTATTGATATCCCGAGGAGTGGCCTACCATAAACTCAGGCTTCAACTCCGTCGTGAGCTGGAGAGCGAGGTGCAAAAAGCGGAGACGACGTGTAAGGCTACAAATTGGTCCTATCGAGCCGTGCAGGCGGCCCGGAAGAAGCTGGAAGCGCACTATGCAGAGGACACCGCCCAGCTCCTAGCCAAAACGAAGTAAAGCTACTACGCCAGGGGTAATAAAGCTAACAGATTCCTGGTGGAGAAGCTAGCGAGAGTCAAGCGAAGGAACACAATCATAGGTCTCCGGGACCCTCAGAACTCGATTCAGTACACTGACTGGGATAAACTGCGGATCGCAGAGTCCCATATGGCAGAGACAATGTCCGCAACCCCAAGATCCAAGGAGGAACAGCAGGCCTACCTGCAGGAAGCATCCATGCCCCACGTCTCCACAGCAAGAAGAGAGGAGCTGGAAGCCCCGGTCACCAGCGAAGAGGTCAACGAGGCTATTAAAAGCCTGAAAGCTAGGGCCCCGGGCCCAGATGGGTTCTCACCGCGATTCTTCAAACTTTTCCGGCCCCAGCTGTTGGCCCCCATGTCGACACTCTTCAATTCTTTTATAGCCTCGGGATCGGTCACAGCCTCAATGCAAGAGGCAATCACGGTGCTGGCTCTCAAGCCAGGAAAAGACCCCAGAGACATCACGGCTTATAGACCTATCTCGATACTAAACCTAGATGCAAACATCTACTCAAAGGTCCTAGCGAACTGCCTGGCGAAGGTCCTCCCGGAGATCATTGACCCAGATCAGACAGGCTTTGGGATGCATAGGGCCACCACAGATAACACCCGTAGGATTCTTAACCTTATCGAAATAGCCAAGCGAGACTCATGAAAACTAGCCCTGCTGGCCCTGGATGCAACCAAGGCCTTTGATAAAATGGACTGGCTGTTTCTCCGTCTCACCTTAGAATCCTTCGTCTTGGACCGCTCTTCTCGAAACTTGTCCTAGCGAACTACCAAGCTCCAAAGACCCACCTCAGTGTGAATGGCCTATTCTCCAGCTCAATCCCTCTAACATGCGGCACGAGGCAGGGGTGCCCCCTTCCCCCCCTGCTCTTTGCCATGGTGATGGAGCCCCTAGCCCAGCGAATCCGCCATAATCCCAGAATGAAAGGCCTCCAAGTAGGCTCGACCCAACATAAAATCGCGCTCTATGCTGACGATGTGATGTTGACAATCACGGACACTTCCCAGTAATTGCGAGCCGCAGTGGCAGAAGTCCACAGATTTGGCAAGGTCTCAGGGTTTGCTATAAACTTCACGAAATCGGCAGCCTTAGGAGTAGGCTTGGACCGAGAGGACAGGGAATCCTTTGGAACCCACTGCTCTATTCCATTGAGCGAGAAATCGATCCCCTCCCTGGGGGTCCAGATCCCCGCCTGTCCCGAAGACACCTACCGGATAAACTTCCCGGCCCTATTTAAGACCTTGGAGGATGATCTAGACCGCTGGCGCTCACAGGAGATCTTGTTAATTGGTTGCATTGCGGCCTGTAAGATGAATCTCCTACTGAGGGTCCTCTATACCTGCTCTGCCCTCCCCACTATCATCCCCCACCCACCGCTGCTACGGCTACAGAGAAAGATCTTTAGCTTCATCTGGAGGGGGAAAAGATCCTGCATCCCGCGAAGAACCATGATATGCTCTCCAGCCCAGGGGGGCCTCAGGGGTCCCTGACCTACAAAGATATCAGATTGCAGCGCGAATAGCTCACACCCGAGCCTGGACCATCGCGTCGGAGCGGCCTAAATGGACGGAGACAGAACAATCCCGATTGCCCCTTCCCCTTCGTTTCCTGCTGCACCTCCCAGCTCCATTGCGACGGACATGGCCATCTCTTCTATCGTCAACTAAACAAACACTAAAGGCCTGGGACTGGGCGCGCAAATCTAGAGGTATCCCAAGAGATCTGAGCCCACTCGCCCCAGTCTTCCACAACCCGGCTTTTTCACCCGGGTCCACTCCCTCAAACTTTAAAAACTAGATCGCTGGAGGCCTCAGTTCTTTGAGTGAGCTGTTCGAAAACTCCCAGCCGCTGACGTTCACCCAATGTAAGAGAGCCTTTGGCTTGGCTGAGTAGGACCGGTTCTCCTACATCCAACTCAGACACTGGTGTTCGCAGCCCCAGACCTGCACAGCGGCCACCCGGGATTTAGACACCCTCAAACTAACTGCCGCTGATCCACCGAGCCGAGGGCGAATCTCCACGTTATACAAACTAATGCAACCGAATTCACTCTCGACCAAAGCTACTTACATGTTGCAATGGGAAACAGAATTGGGACACCCAATCCAAGACCAATCATGGACCGACATCTGGGGACGTATCCAATCGTCTTCTTTCTGCGTGACCAACCGAGAATGCGCACATAAACTACTGCTCAGATGGTACTACCCACCACTGCGACTACACCGCTTCAATCAATCCTTGAGCCCCCTATGCTGGCGCAACTGTGGCATGGAGAGCTCCTACTTGCATATGTGGTGGACATGCCCAGTGGTGGCGAACTTTTGGACCCAGTGTATTGCCACCATCGCAGACATCACTCCGATTACTCTGCCGCTGGAGATGGAACCAATCCTACTGGGGACCCCAATCCCAGACATTTACCCGAGGTCAGGCAGACGGGCGACCCTTATAACGCAACTGCTACTAGCTGCAAAGATCACGATTGCCCGAACCTGGAAGTCCCCGGAGGGCCCCCTACTGATCCTATGGTGGCTTAAGCTTTGGGACATCTTCATCGTGGAGAAAATAATGGCGGCAAATAAAGGACTCCTTCACCGGTTTACAAACATTTGGTCGCCGGTAATAGACTATGACCAGCGCTTCCCAGCCCTAACAACAAACCTTGCTCAGTGCTGAACGCCCAGAGGGCTATGGACAGAGACTTAGCACAAGCAGTGGAGGGACAGGACCCGGAGGAGGAACGGAGTGAGTGGGAGGGGGGCAGAGACTGAGGGGTTGATTTGGATGACTGATAATGTATTAAGCCTGATATGATTGTAATGTAACGTTTTCCTGTGTGCTGCCTGAAAAATAAACAAGTTTTAAAAAAAAGGTGTGTGTAAATGGTTGAGTGTGGGTAAATTGGGTGAGGACAGGAGATGGAGAAAGACATCTGAGAGACCAGAGCAGGGTATGACAGGAGTGCAGAAGCTATCCTGTCGAGTGTTTGTGCATGTGAGTGAATGAATGAGTGGCGTAGAGTAGTGGAATAGCGAGGGGAGTAGTAGACAGTGGTAGTAGTGGTAGGAGAGGGAGGGAGACAGGGAGTGTCGGTAGCAGAGAAGTGGCAGTAAAGGTATGGGGGAGCAGGAGTAGTAGTAAAATGGTGGTGGCAGAAGTAAAGAGGTGGCAGTGTCTGTAAGTAGTATTGGAGTAGGAGCAGGAAGGTTGTAGTAGCGGAGGAATAGTAGGGTCAAGGAAGTAGGTGATAGAAAAGGACAACACCACCGGAGAGAGTAGGCAGTAGGGACAGTAGTGAGTGGAACAATTAAGCAGTAAGAAGGGAAGTGAGATCAAAGGTTGGAGGCAGGATGGTGGAGTGCAAGAGTTGAGCGACCGCAGACTGTTTGGAGGAGAAGAACATTGTTAAGTAGTGTACGAGGAGGACTTGAGTTTATGTAGGTTTGTTAAATAGATGGTAAAGGACGGAATGAGGCACCAGCCCTAATTCCTTAAGTACACTAAGCGGGCTAGGTCAGGGAGAGCATAGAAGCCCCTAGGGAGTTAGGTAGCCATCATGTTAGGGGAACATCATTAGCCCTTGGAAGAAAAGGCAGATTGGGGAGGTCACCTATTGATAAAACTAATACCCCTGGTACGGATGCCTTAGTGAGGGAGGAAGGAAAGCCTGGGAAAGTCGAGCTAGAGAGGGATGGCCCTAGTGCCCAAGCTCTGGATGCTCCAGAAAACACTGAAATACATTAACCAGTCTGACTATTTAAGTTAAATAAACACACTGGGACTTGCATCCTGAGTCAGAGTGGTTATATGTGGCGGACACCCCATCACAATTGTAATTTATTTCATAATTAGTGACATTGGGCATGCAAATAGACACTTACAGAACATATCTGGTGGTGCTTCATACATACTTGAATATATGCAATCTTTCTCCATTGCTAATCCAATGGTCAAACGTCACTTTGAAAGTTAAAGATTCTCGCACCAAGTCGGACCTAAATAAAATCATGACAACAAAGGCTCTCAAGCTTCTAAGGCCTCCATCTCCATATGAGTTTTCTTGTGCAACCCCGAGTGACATGTGGTTCAGCGATTACCACAACCATCCACCTCTTTGTATTAAGTGTCCCCGAAAAGTAAGAAGGAAAGGGAACTGGACATAGGAGTAAGTTAATCACCAAAGTGACTATTGTAGTACTAATAGAGTCCCCTTTCCTCCATATGCCTTCCCCTTTAAAAAGGGCACAGGACTTGGCGGTTGGAAAAGGACTGAATGTTGAAGGCAGGGAATGGGGAAGTGGAGTCGAGACCATGCATGCACTGGCCCATCATAAAAAGTGAAGGACAGGAAAGTTTTGTGTTACAGAAAAGCACTTCAGTAGTATGGAATGTCTCGAACGGATGGAGGAAAGTGGACAAGAATTACAGTAGTCACCACAGTGAATCTTTTTCTTTCTTTTTCAACACATTCCTTGTCCTTTTATGTGCTGGTATACGGTAATCACGGCACATTAATTCTGCACCGGCCAACTTGTAATGAGGCCCTTGTACCTGGCCCGTTATTAGCTCCAAGGTCCCTTAACGGGTCCCGTAAAGAACGTGTGGTCAGACCACATGTCCTTTACGGTTCCCGCTAAGGGACCTCAGAATTGGGCAGTAAGGGATTACCGGCACCGGTCTCCTTAACGGTGCTCGGTATCCTTTACAGCCCAACTCGGAATGAGGCCCATTGTGTCAGGTCTTGGCAGAGAGGCAGGAGCAGTCAGAAACAAGTTTGCTAAAACCGTGGGAATTTTATGACCCTATTGACCCTATTCTATCCAGAAAGTGACTGAATGTGTGCTGGTTTTTTGTAAGGGTTGATTTACTAATTTTCTTAACTGATATCATTAGGGGAATGGATTAATCCCATTCCAAAATGGAGAAACCTCAGCTCCGGAGTGATTGGAGGAGGGGCAGCTCTGACACTACTTAAAACCTTCACCAAAGTTCTAAACTGCCTTTTATCTGAAGATTTTGTCCTGAGAGTTCACTGAAACCAGAGCTCCTGGAAATGAATAAGAATCATTAACAGAACTAAAGATAAGTGCAAGCCAGTAAAGTTTCAAGAGACAGAAGTATGTAAAATGTCTGAAACATCATGCAGTTTCTAAAGATTGTAAATAGTTATATGATTTTGGTATTTATAACGCACCTGTACACAAGTGTTTCTAGGCGCCACAAGACGAGGAAGGGGAGACGGATGGAAGACAGGACAAACAATCCTACTAGGCCTTGTGTCATTCTGAACGTACATGTTTTGTTGGAAAATGCCTGCATACTCCTCGAAGATTTTTGGGTCCTCCATCCAGAGGTCAGCAGGTCCACGGTACCACACATCACTTCAAAGTATCTTTATTCTGGGATGACAGGGTGAGATCTGGAGGTCGTCCCTGTGTGTTGGATTCTAGAGCTACAGGTAGTTTTATTGAATGAAAATTAGCTGACACTTTAGGAATGCCTATTATTCCAAAGTCCGTTCCAGAACAAGTTCAAGCTGTGGATGGTACCCAGTCGTCATCTGGTCCAATCACTCACAAAACTATGATTGTGGAGTTGAGAATAGCAGATGAACATGGGGAGCTAATCTTGTGTATGCCCTGGTTAAATTTACATTATCTTCACATAGACTGGGGGTGTATAGCTGAGGAATTTCATTCAGAAACTTGTCAGACCGAGTGTCTTAGAGAAAGGGATCAAAAAATGTGTTTGGCAGAAAGAGTGCAAGACCAGCATATCATTGGAGCGATAATGGGTTCTTTACCAGAATGTTCAGCAATTTAAGGAGGTGTTTGATGAAAAGGAGGCCAGTGAGTTACCCCCAACATCGTCCTTGATTGTCAAATAGAATTTGAGCCTGGGGCCCCGGTTCCATGTAGTAGAGTATATACGTGACTGAGAAAGAGAATAAACATCTTAAACACTACCTTGAAGAAAATCTGTCAAACGGTTTTATTAGGCATTCACAATCACCCGCGGCTTAGCCTTTGTTTTTTGTCCCTAAGAAAGACAAGACTTTACGTACCTGCATATACTACAGAGCATTAAATAAAATTACCATAAAAAATCGTTACCCTCTGCCATTGATCTCTGAAATGTTAGATCGGATACAAGGAGCAAAGAGTTTCACAAAGTTAGACCTCAAAAGGGCTAATCGCATTGTGAGGGTCAGAAAGGGAGATGAATGGAAGACGGCTTTCCGAACTAAGTTTGGACTTGAGTACCAGGTTATGCTGTTTGGAGTCTGCACCTGCAGCCTTTCAAGTTGGTATTAACTAAGGGTTGAGGTAGTTCTTGGATTTTTTTGTGGTAGTGTACATTGACAATATTATAATTGTTTCTCAAGATCTGGCTTAACTTGAGGAACACGTATGTAAGGTCTTGTGAAAGTTGAAGGACAATCAGTTGTTTGCAAAACTTGGAAAAAGTAAATTTCACACCACTCGAGTGGTATTTCTTAGATTTGTAATTTCTCCAGAAGGGCTTGAGATGGACACATTAAAGCTTCAAGCAGTAAAGAAATGGCCTATTCCCACTTGTGTGAAAGATATTGAAAGCTTCTTGGGTTTTGCAAACTTTTATCATCTCTTCAAGGGTTTTCGCAGGTGGTGACTCCCATTACTAAATTACTGAAGAAGGGTATGAAGTTTATTTGGTCTTTATTTGGTCTACAGAAGCTGAAGAGGCGTTTCAATTTTTGAAGAGCAAGTTCACTACGGGTTCACTATTCTTGCATCCTGATGTCGATCAACCTTCTTTTTTTTTTTGGTAGAGGCAGATGTGGGGATGAACCCCTAATAACCTTAACCCAAAGTGGGTCCACCTCCTAAAGAACAAGGGCATGTTTTTGTTTGTAACGTTTATTGTTCAATCGTCTGGGGTGCAGTTTGATGGATGATGCTGTGGAGCCAAACTAACCCAAGTCTCAATGAACCACATAAATTGATACACTATATAACATTTTGCAACAGTTAAAACACTCCCAGATACGTTCTTACAATCCACCCTCCACACATGATTGGATAAAAAACATACATAACGAAGTTCCATCTTTCTTCATTTCTTCCCCTTTTCATTAGTCCTCGACAATCTTTACTACCATCTTGAGATCATATTCATAGCACACCCCTTCTTTGGATTCGTCCATGGTAGGTTGTGACATCATGGCATAGTAAAACATTCAAATGCAAACATAATTCATTACTATCAACAACTGGCCTGAGCCCTTTAACCTTAAGTGTTATTGCACATGGTCCGCGTGGATACTTTAGCGATATGAGGAAAAGTTGAGAAAACAAGTTATTTTTTGAACTAGCGATGGCTGTCTCATCCACCCCTAGTTTACTGGCCCCATTGACATTCTAATTTATACGACTACCACTTCAGCACATAGCCTCTTGTTCCACCCTGAGAAAACAATTCAGTACCGGTAATCATAGCCTCTGGCGCCATCTCGCTCCATCTTTATTGCTGGCCTGAGCACATGGCCAGATCCCTCTGCACGACTTCAATGCAATGCGAAAGATCACATCTATTCTCTGCATAACTACGGAGCCATAAACCACTGTGTCCTGTACAACGGCTCATTATTTCTCTGTCAACCCCCAAACCTGCAAAACCAGAATTTCCCAATCACCTAAAATTCATTGTGAACAGAACAACATCGTAAGAGCATTTGACAGGAACAGAAATGAATAATGCCAATGTTAAAGGTATTTATATAGCGCACCGTCACCAACTAAGTTGGCCTCCAGGCGCTCAGGCAGATCTGTAAACTAAGAGGTGGGGGTTGGGTTAGTGGATGAAGAGGGCGTAGGAAAGTGAGAAGGTGGTGTACTGTTGGCAGCTTCAGTTCGGTTTTCACCGTGCGCTGAGCTTGGGTGTGAGTATATGATCGAAGCGAGTCCTCATGTGCTGTTGTGATCTATGTGTTGATTGATTGTTGAGCATGGTGGATTGCGTGCGGTTTGCTGTGAGAGAAGTGGTTGTGTGGTTTTTGTGTGAATTAAGTGTGCAGAAATTTGAGGTTTTGGTTAGTGGGTTATATTTATCTTAATCCGTGTGGTTTTGTTTATGTATCCGGTTGTCATCATGGCTAGGTATATTCTTTCTCTATATTTCCTGACTATCTAGTTTCCAGGGCGATGGCGTGGCAGGTTCCTAGCTAAGTTATTTGAGCTTAGTACCCCTGGTTGGGCATGCATTATCCACTAGTTCGATAGTGATGTAATATTATCATTCCCCTGCTCCTTCCTATCTATTACTGTCGGTAGTCCTTTGGGTAGGTATATTCTTTCTCTTCCCTTTCCCGAATGAACATTTCGAGGGCAATGGCGAGGCTGGTCAACAGCTATGTTATTGAACTTAGTACACCTGGGTGGGCAGGCATTATCCCTCTGTAGGTAGTGGTGTAATATTATCATTCCCCGCTCCTTCCTATCTATTTACTGTCGGTGGTCCAATGCTGCCTGTGATTACAATGTGGGCCAGGTGTTATTGCTAAGTCACACCTTGCCTTCCTCCCGATTGATCTGTGGATGTTCTTTGGTATGGTTTGGTGAGGTTTATCTTTCAATTGGTAAGTGGATATGTTGTAGATCCTTTTATCCTTAATTCTTTAAGGGTCAATGGCTTGGGGAATAGGGATAGGTTCCTCTCTCACCCTAGTTCCGCTGTGTATGCCCATTCATTCTTTCTAGTTAAGGGGTGAAGAGCCAGGATTTGAGGAGTTGTAGGTGATCTCTTGTGTTCTGTATATTCTTTGGTATTTCATTCCAGGTTTTTGGTGTGAGGTGAGAGAAATAGGATCCTCCAAGTTTTTTCTTGTTGTATGATTTGGGTTCCAAACCGATATCGCTACTGGATCGAAGTGGCCTTGTAGTGTGATGTACATTTATTTTTCTTCTAAGGAATTCTGCACCTTGGTCGTAGATTGCTCTGTGCGTTATGCGCATTGATTTGAACTTGATCTGCTGTTTTATGGGTAACCAGTGTAGTGTTTGCAGTGCCGGTGTGATGTGTTCTCTTCAAGGTAGTTTAAGGAACAGTCTGGCTGCTGCATTTTGTATGCTTTGGAGTTTATTTAGGAGTTGTTCAGGCAAGCCTAGATATAAGCTGTTGGTGTAGTCTAATCTGGACATGATGACAGTGATGACGGTAGTTGTTTTGTTGGTGAATGAGAGTAATTTTAGGATTCTTTTAGCTGCTCGCAGGAGAAAGAAGCATTTCTTGATTAGGGTGTTTACTTGAGGATCTAGAGTGAGTTCCTTGTCCATCAGGACTCCAAGGTTCTTTTATAATCGGTGATGGGGCTGGGGTTTCACCAAGTTCTGTTGGCCAAGGGATGTAGAGGTTGTCTTCATTTCTTTTGTGATGATCATTATTTCTGTTTTGTCTGGGTTGAGTTTGAGTTCATCCAGTTGTATATTCACGAAGGTAGTTCGCTAGTGTGACTTTTCTTCTTGTGAGTCTCTTGTGTATTATAGACTGTTTGTGTGTCATCAGCGTAGCTGTAACAGGTGAGACCATGTCTTTTGATGATTTTAATTAGTTGACAGGTAGATGTTGAATAGTAGTGGCGAGAAGGATGATCCTTGTGGGACTCCGCATGACGGTTCTCTTGGCCTTGATTTTGTAAGGTTTCATCCATATTGTTTTTGTTCTGTTTGTTAGGAAGGATCTGATCCATAGTAAGGCATTGTCAGTGATTCCGAATTCTTCCAGTCTCATGATGAGGATGTGATGGTTAACTGTGTTGAATGCCGCAGAGAAGTCTAAAAGTATCAGAGCAGTACTGGTGTTTGTCTGTGTTTGCCTTTAGATAGTCCCAGATTGAAATAAGTGCTGTTTCTGTTCCTCTCATTGGTCTGTAGCCTATTTGTACCTGGTTTAATAGGCAGTGTTCTTCTATGAGTCATGGGTTGTTCTATATATGTGTGTTTCCAGGCGTTTAGCTGGGTAGGGGTTGTTAGTGATGGGTCTGTAATTGGAGAGGTCTTCTACGTTTCCTGCTTTATCCTTGAGGAGTGGTTTGATGTATGCTGATTTGAAGGATTGTGGCACTCTACCTGTTGAGATTGACATTCCTATTATATTCCATTGGTGTTCCTTGTGAGAGGATTGATTTATAGATGTCAGGGGGGCAGGGATCCGCAGGGGAGCCTGATTTGTTGCTTTGATTTACCAGTTTGACAAAAGACTCCACTGATATGTCCGGGAAGTTTCGAAGTTTGTTCCGGTGTTCCTTGCATCAGTGGGTGTCTTCAGTGTTGTGGTTGCATGGTCTGTTTGTATGGTCTGTTGGATGGTCATGAATTTATTTTTGAAATGGTCCGCGAAGTCACTGCATAGTTTCTTCGATGGTATTGGAGCATTGTTGCAGCCGGGTGGGTTGTTTATTTCGTTTATGATTTTAAATAGTTATTTTTCTGGGGGGGCGTGGCCAGCGACCGCGGGATGAGGACGTGATTCCCTGTCACTCCCGGGCCGCCAGCAAAATCCTGCAATTATCCTGATGCCATTTGTTCACAATCTCCCCCAAAAGACACCATCCGATGGCGGAACCTTTGTAGAACATTTCGCTGCGATTTGAACTAGAATCCGTGAAGGGCTCTGGAGATGCGAGCGGAGAAAGTACGAGCGACTCACTGCGCACCATGAACAAGATGGATGCCGAAGCCGCGCGCTGATTAGAAAATACGCAACGTGGCATTGGTTCCACTGGCTGGGACAACCGCGGAGGAGGCGCCCATCGCTGCACTGTGCCGTGAGATGGAGGATCCTGCGCTGACTCCGGCTCCTGGAGAGGATCCGAGTGCCCCGACCGCGGACTCCAAAACGGGCGATCCCCTGACCACCGCTGAGACAAGGCCGAGCTGCCCGAACACGGCTGACCGAACACAGCCGATCGCCGGAGCGACGGAGAGCGAGAGGCACACCCTTGTGAGAACGGCTCGCACCGGGCGAACCGGCAAATGGGCTGTGGCTGGAGATACACAATTCTCCAGCATTGGATCTTTCATGGATTCACATGCTTAGAATATTCCCCGTCGTCAGGCTGGGAATCCCCGGTACATTATATAGACCCTTTCCCGTAGGAAAACTTTTTCGACGCTTATGCGTCCTATCCACCTCGTTTTGTATCATGCGTGCCCGCACCGTCAGGGCGTCATGATATAAATACAGGCCCCGCCCCCGCGCTCCCTCAGATTTCAACCGTCTTTCAAAGTAGTGGGATCCTCGTGTGCAACCTGTGGCCTCAAAAAGGTTTATGAAGGTGATGGCCACATGGACTGTATCTACTGTCTCCACCCGCACCACTCGGCGGATACATGTGAAATTTGTCAGGGTTTCTCCCAAAAAACCCTTAAGGACCGAAAAAGAGGGGCCTACCCGGCTTCGGAAGTTGGCTCCACGGCCTCCAGGAGTAAGTCGGAACCTCCATCGAAGAAGGTGCGGCCAGCTGAAATGCGCTCTGAGGACAAGCATAAGAGGAAACAGGATGGATCCTCCTCATCACATAAAAAGTCCTCCTCCTCCTCATCATCTAAGACGGAGAGGCTAGCGCTGTCGAAATCCTCCTCAGGGGACCGTCCCAGGTCTTCCATGAGTCGGGAAGCCTCAGCCGGGAAGTCGGCATCCAAATCGACGACGAAGTCTAAGGGCTCGACGACGACGACGACTTGCTCGTCGGCCTCGGTGTCATTGACGATGCCTATTACCGTTCAAGCAGCAGCGGTGGGCATTCCCCCGTCGACGGAGACTCAGTCCATGGCTTGGCTGCCCGAGGTCTATGACCCGATCCCCCCGGAGGTCTTACTGCAGCCAGACACTGCCGGCTCGGCGGAAGGAGAAGGTGATCTGGTTCTGCAGCCATCGGATTTAGGCTTACGGCCTTCCACGTCGACTACGACGGCGACGAGTGCAAACGGGGGTGTGGTACCGCTATCGTCCACGTTATTGACCCCCCAGACGGTTTTGTCTCTGGATGTGCTTAATACTCTTCAGAAGCTCCTGCAGCGGCTGGATACGCAGTTCCCTCAGCCCGGGACGTCATTGTCACTTTAGTCTGTACCTTCCGTCGACGAGCAAACTTGTACGGCTCGATCGACGACGAAACACCCATCGGCTCCCCAGGCAGTAAAAGATCGTCCTCGAGCACAGGTGGAGGGTGAGTTGTCGGAGTCCGATTCTGTACTGGGTGACTCAGGGTCAGACATCTCCCTGTCACCTTCGAGGGACCCAACATGGAATTCGGATGTAGAGGTAGAGTCTACGAGGAGCCAGTCACAGCCGTCTCCCCCGGATGATGTGGGAGCCTTCCATGCAATGATGGGGAAAGCTTGTTCCGAATTCGGCTTGATTCCGGAGGAGCAGAAGAAAGACTGTTTCCTTTTTGACCATATGGGTCAAAGGAGAAAATCGGTTTTTGCCATCCCAATCCTAGACCACGTGTGTCAAGAAGGTCTCAAAACGATGCGCCATCCGTTCTCGGAGCCCGCCATAAAGGGACGGATCGAGAAAAAGTTTAAAGCTCCGGAGTCCACTCCAAAATGTCTAACATCACAGCCTCTGTCTGACTCGGTGGTGGCAGCGGCTAGGAAGGCCAGGGTCCAGCAAAAATGTTCAACGCCACCTGAAAGCGAGGCTAGGAGACAGGACGCCTTTGGAAAGAAGGTGCTCTCGGTCGGAGCGACGACAGTAAGAGCAGCCAATTCCTTAGCGATCGTGTCACGATATGATAGGGAAATGAACACCTGCCAGACGAACACCGGAAAGCAGCTATGTTACTGGTGCGGGATGGCGAAGAGGCCTCGAACCACGCTATTAATATCGCAGTTGACCTAGCAGAATCTGGGTTCAAACAAATCAACCATGGAGTAGTGCTTCGTCGGCAAGCGTGGCTCAAATGTACTACTTTCCGTCCTGAAGTACAGTACAAAGTCCTTGACATGCCATGCGAAGGGGAATACCTGTTTGGCGAAAAGGTTGATGAAGCGCTGAAAGGGATGAAAGAAGACAGGGATACTGCTAGGTCCCTCGGCGCCCTTCAAACGGGTAGAAATTTTCATTCTTTTCGCCCCTTCAGGGGTGCTTCTGGAAACTCCCGCTTTGGAACCTCGAGGGGCCATGGATTCAACAGGCCCTCTTACTCTTCACAAGGTTTCAGAAGAGCGTCCCAGTCGGCACGTAGAAGCAGGGATTATCAAGCCTCCAGACGGCGAGGCTCAGGTCTGTCGTCAACGAAGACCAAGCAAACCAGCAACCAATGACGGCCTTCGGAACGTCCTGGGGGGTCGAGTCTCTCATCACTTCGACCGATGGAAATGCATCACCACAGATCGATGGGTCCTAGACACGATTCGCATGGGTCATGCGCTGCAATTCAAAGACAAGCCTCCGCGTCTTCCTCCTTTATTCTCGACACAGCCCCACCTCCGAGTCCTACGACAAGAGGCGGCGCTTATGTTGCAAAAAGGGGCGGTAGAGAGAGTTCCTGTAGCACAGGAAGGACAAGGAGTTTATTCCAGGTTCTTTGTTGTAAAAAAGCCAAATGGCAAATGGAGGCCCATTCTCGACCTGAGGGTACTCAACAAGTGGCTAAAGAGCCTAAAATTCAAAATGCTAAAGCTCCGAGAGGTTATCAGGTCGGTGCAACCCATGGATTATCTATCATCACTAGACCTTCAAGATGCTTTTTTTCACATTCCAATACGCCCACGACACAGGAGATATTTAAGATTCGTCGTCGGGAGAAAGCATTTTCAGTTCAAGGTCCTCCCTTTCGGGCTCAAGTCCTCCCCCACGACGTTCACCAAGTGCTTGGCCCCTATAGCGGCCCATTTAAGGAAGGACGGTCATCATGTCTATCCATATCTAGACGACTGGCTGGTCAGAGGTTCATCCAAGGAACAAACACGAGACAGTCTACGAGCCACAATGTCCCTCTTACAGGAACTGGGCTTCGCAATAAACTTCAACAAGTCCTCTGTAGAGCCTTCGAGGACCTTGGTCTTCCTAGGAGCGGAGTTTCATACACACACAAGCCTGGTGAGACCATCCAGCGAAAGAATTCAGAAACTTCAAAACAAGGCGTCGGAATGGAGAGGCGGTACCAAGGTCTCGGTGCGCAAGTACATGTCCCTGCTAGGGACCATGTCGTCCTGCATTCCGCTAATAAACAACTGCCGTCTGTTTATGAGGCCTTGCCAGGAATTTCTAGCGGACCGTTGGGCGCAGAGCCGAGGTCGCTGGTCCGACAGACTGGTCGTCGACGAACAACTAGTTCAAGCACTCGGCTGGTGGAGAGTGTCTACTCATCTAACGAAAGGGATGCCTCTACTGGAACCAGAGTTTCAAAAGACGGTGGTGACGGATGCATCGCTGAGCGGATGGGGAGCTCATCTGGGTACGTTACAGGTACAAGGCCGGTGGTCCGTGCAGGAGTCCTCCCTGCATATCAACCTGCTAGAACTGAGAGCAGTGTGATGGGCTCTAAAATCTTTTCTTCCGCAACTGAGGGACTCGGTGGTGCGTGTCATGACGGACAACACCACTACGATGTTCTACTTGAGAAAACAAGGAGGGACACGTTCCAGATCCCTATCGACGGAGGCACAGAAAATCTGGCATTGGGCCCTACAACACAACATGAAAATCTTAGCGTTCCACCTACCAGGCGTGAGAAACGTGGAAGCAGATGCCCTCAGCAGAGAAATGAACGAAGTTCACGAGTGGGTACTGAACGACCAGCAACTACAACAAGTATTCAAGAAATGGGGACACCCGTCCATAGACCTGTTTGCAACGAAGAACAACAAAAAATGCCATCAGTACGCAAGCAGATGGCCTCAGAAGGGCTCTCTGGGAGATGCATTCTCCTTCCCATGGACGAACAAATTAATGTACGCATTCCCTCCATTTCCCCTGGTCCGGAGGACATTGCAATGGATCCTCAGGTACCCATGTCGTGTAATTCTGGTGGCCCCATACTGGCCCAGACAGGTGTGGTTTTCAGACCTGCTACACTTAGCGGCGGCGGAACCGATGAGATTCAAGAAGACCCCCGACCTTCTGTCTCGACAGGACGGTGTTGTTTGGCATCAGGACCCGGACAGCCTCCAGTTGACGGCCTGGCTCCTGACTTCGCCGAATTTGGTCGGCTAATGATTCCGGAGGTCTGTCGGCGTATCCTACAAGCGGCAAGAGCACCTTCCACAAACGCCTCATACGCGTACAAATGGAAAAGTTTCTGTCAATGGTGTGAGGATCAACCAGGCTTGGCCCCGCAATCGATTAAGCCAGAGCAGCTCCTTCCATACTTGCTGCTCTTAGCTCAAAAGGGCCTGTCGGTATCTTCAATAAAAGTACACCTAGCAGCCATTTCCAGGTTTACTCGTCGACGGCACTCGGCACCTTTATTCAGCGACCGCCTGATTAAACACTTCCTTAAAGGCCTCTTTCGGAGTTTCCCTCCAGAGAAGAAATTTCCGCCGGAGTGGAGCCTCAATCTGGTCTTAACATCTCTTATGAAGCCTCCTTTTGAGCCAATGTCATCATCGTCTCTAAAGTTTCTGTCATGGAAATTGGCCTTCCTAGTGGCCATCACTTCAGCACGACGTATTTCAGAAGTTCAGGCTCTAATGGTAGACCCACCATACTTACGATTTTTCAAGAAAAAGGTAGTCCTAGCCACTAACCCGCAGTTTATACCAAAAGCTCCTTCGGTGTTCCATAAACACTCCTCTATTGTGTTGCCTATGTTTTTCCGGAGCCATGCTCGGGAGCGGAGCGCATGCTACACACATTGGATGTAAAAAGGGCTCTTAAGTTTTATCTCCATCGTACGCAACCGTTCAGAGAAACGAGACAACTGTTCGTGGCCTATGGTTTGGGTGGTAAAGGAAAAGCCATTTCAAAGCAAGGACTGTCAAGATGGGTGTCATCTACCATTTCGTACTGCCATTTTAGGGCAGGGAAGCCTCTTCTACGACGGCCAAGAGCTCACTCAACTAGAGCAGCGGCATCGTCGACGGCACTGTGGGCCGGAGTCCCTCTGGGGGACATTTGCATGGCGGCTACCTGGGCGGCTACACACACCTTTACCCGCCATTACTGCCTGTCGCAGCAACATGCCGAAGATACCCGGATGGGACAGGCGGTGCTTCGACACCTATTCCAGTAAGGTAAGCCCCGGCTGAGGGGTTGCATCCTATGGAATTTGTGACTGTATGTGGTTCGTTTTCCTGTGTTAACTATTACTGATGTATACATGATCATAGGGAACGGGCTTTGCGAACAAAGTATATGGGTTTGCATGCACGCCTCCTCTTTGGGGGTGGTACTGCTGTGTAATCTATTCTAAGCATGTGAATCCATGAAAGATCCAATGCTGGAGAAGGGAATAGTTTCTTACCTGTAACTCCATTTCTCCAGCATTGGTATCTTTCATGGATTCACATGCGCCCACCTGCCTCCCCTGAACATGCAAACCGGTTCCCCCACTACTTTGGGGGCCGAAATCTGAGGGTGCGCGGGGGCGGGGCCTGTATTTATATCATGACGCCCTGACGGCGCGGGCACGCATGATCCAAAACAAGGTGGATAGGACGCATAAGCGCCGAAAAAGTTTTCCTACGGGAAAGGGTCTATATAATGTACCGGGGATTCCCAGCCTGACGACGGGGAATATTCTAAGCATGTGAATCCATGAAAGATACCAATGCTGGAGAAATGGAGTTACAGGTAAGAAACTATTCCCTTGCTCCGGAACAGTCCCGGATCACACGCCATTAGCGGGACATCCCCCTCCACTGGAGTGGTAGTGTAACAGGCCCAGAACACACATCTAGCGTCACAACCTGCAAGCAGAAAGAAACGGCCTGTGACTAGGAGGGAGCCCGCTAAAACCACATTAGCCGTCCAGGCGAGGACACATACATTACGCTGTGGAATCTACTAGCGAAGAGGGAAAGCGAGATCGCTACCTGACTCAGCTGAAGGCTACTGTACTCCGACGCTCAGTCGTTCAAAATGGGGAAGGACAGGACGAAAAATACTACAACACCGAGCAAAATGGAACAATACACCACGAATGCCCAGGCCCCTGTACAGGAGCAGGCCAAATCGAGTGACACAACTGAAACGGAGGAGAATACTTTATCTCTTTATCTCTTAAAGATGTTATGAACGCTATTGCTTGCTCGAGAAACTCCATGGAAAAGAAAATGGACGGTATAAGCACCGAGGTGTCCCTGCTGCGCCACGACTTGCAAAAACTGACGGCCCGAACAGGTGAGGCCGAGGGCCGTATAGCGGAAACAAAGGACGGTCTTAGAACAATGGGCCACCAAATGATGTGAGTCCTCACACGCCCTAAAGCTCTAGAGGAGAGAGTCGAAGAGGGAGAAGGCAGAGCAAGGCGCAACAATATCCGTATCCTTGGAATACCGGAGAAATCTGAAGGTCCAAACATGGAACTGTTATTGGAGCAATGGCTTGCAGGCCTCTTCGCTCCCAAGACACTATCAAAATTCTTTTCCATCGAACGTGCTCACCGTATACCGGCGGGCGGGCAGATCCCCGGGGGCCCTCCGCGTACGGTGATCGCAAAACTCCTGAACTATAGGGATCGGGATGCCATTTTGCAAATGGCTAGAACCAAAGGCACAATAACGTATAACGGTTCCAAAATTGCCTTTTTCCTGGATTTCACCAGGGAGGTACAGAAGGCGAGACTGTCTTTCGATCCGCTTAAAAAGCACCTGCAAACCCTCAATGTCAAATACGGGCTCATGTTCCCCGCTCGGTTGAAGATCTACCACAATGGTGCAACCGTGCACTTTTCAGATCCCAAGGACGCATGGAACTGGGCCGAAACAAACCTGGAAGGCGACTGGAGACCGTATCGGAGACAAGACACTGGCAGAAACAGACCGAGACCGGGGAGGGCGCCCCCGAGCGCCCACAAAGAGTAGTAGAAGCACCACTGAATGAAGACAACGATTGATAAGTAACTTGAACTGGCTTAAACAAACGACACTCCAAAAAATCAAGAACCAATAGGCCGCCATTAAAACTGACCTGACAACGAGGAGGAGACATGTGCTTACAGAATAGCTGGCGACCCCGGTAAGCACGGACCCCCCATGATAATTATCACCACTTGTTGTAGACCTGTATTTGTAAATTAGGTCGCAACTATGTTCGGGCGACAGGTACTTCGTGTTGGGGTGGAGTATAGGGTGGGAGAAAGGGACAGTTTATGTTGTTTTTGTGTTACCTTAAACTTACTATGCATTCGGGAGGTTAATGAATCACACAAATCAGTACATGCCGTCAGATGCCACCCCCAGATGGCAGCACACCCCCTCCGGGACCAACCCCTACATAATGCCCCCATAAAACTACTCCATAAAACCTGTGAATCTGACTCTATAACTTACATATGGCACCCACATTGACCCACCCACTACCTCCCGAGTGACCCAAATCTCTCAAACTGATCACATGGAATGTGAATGGGCTAGGCTCCGGAAACAAGAGATGCCTTGTGATACAATTCCTGAACAGACACTCCCCAGACATTGCCCTACTCAACGAAACACATTTAGCCGGAACCAACTGCACCCTCTTTCGGAGAACCAACTACCGAGTGGCACTACATGCGGGATACTCTATGGGATCCAGAGGGACACTCGTACTGCTACACAAATGCCTTCCATACATGGTACAGACAGTCGAGCGAGCCCCCAGGGGTCGCTACGTGGTGACCATCGGAAAGCTAGGTGAAGAAACTCTAGCCATTGCGTCAGTGTACTCTCCTCCGGGGTTGGGGGAAGAACTATTAAAAGACCTTGTCGTCCTCATGGCAAAACACCAACCCGATATGTGGGTACTGGGGGGCGACTTTAATGATGTCATGTGTAACAGTAAAGACCACACTCACATCAGGGATCGCAATCCGAATAGCTCCACTAATCTAGCTAAATTCGCGTCAGCCATGGGCCTCCGAGATGTGTGGTGACACCTCCACCCCGACACCGAGGCTTACTCGTTCCACTCCGGGGCGCATGGCTCCTTGTCCAGACTAGACTACTTCTTCTTCCAAGTACCGACATACACAGGGCGACTACTGCGGATCTACTTTCCCACGGTATCTCAGACCACTCATCCCTGATGATGGTGTTGTGCTTGCGGGGAGTGGCTCCCCCCAAGACATGGAGATTGAATAACTATTATCTAGGCTTCTCCGAGCTTGTCGACAAACTCACGAAAAGCAAATAATGAATACTTTGAAAACAATGTCAATGCGGTAGATAATCCTGTTACGATTTGGGAAGCGTACAAAGCAGTGCTGAGGGGGGAGATAATCTCCTGGACAGCAAACAAGAAACAGGAACGGTTGCGGGAGCTAAAGAAGGCAGAAGCCGAAATGAGTGACTGGGAAGCCAAATACGTTATTGACCCGAGCTCTGAGACCCTCAGATCCTTTAAGGGCGCCAGAGAGAGGCTTCGGAACATCGAACTAGATAACGCTAAACACGCCCATCGGGAGTCCAGAGCAAGTGTCTATGAACAAGGGGACAAAACCGGGAAAATGCTGGCCTGGCTTGAGAGGAGGGACGAGGGCCAACGCCATGTCAGAGAAATTATAACCCCGCAAGACGGTGAATGCCACTCAGACCGGGAAATAGCAAAGGCTTTTGCGGACTTCTATGCAACTCTATATAGCGCCCCAGTATCCCCACTGGACCCCTCCCTGCTAGACGATATCACTCTGCCCCAGCTGTCGGAACAACAAAAAACACAGCTGGACGCAGCCCTTACCGAAGCAGAGATGGCAGAAGCTATAGCCCAATTACAGTCTGGGAAAACACCGGGCCCCAATGGTTTCCCGGTTGAACTCTGGAAAAAACTGGGCGGGGGAAAAATTAGCACCGTACCTCCACAAAATGTTCCACGGGGCTCGAGACCAGGGCGCTCTCCCGCCGGACTTGCGCAAAGCCACGATTGTTGTAATTCCCAAGTCTGGTAAACCACCTGAACAATGCGCCTCCAATAGGCCCATCTCAATGATTAATACTGAATCCAAAGTCCTTGCCAAACTCCTGGCCAACCGACTACAATCGGACCAATGTGGGTTTATGCTGCATAAATCGACACGCATGAACATACGACGTCTCCACCTATTATTAGAAAGGGCCCCAGTTATAGACAAGCCACTTGCGTTACTAGCCATAGATTTTGAGAAGGCATTCGATTCTGTTCGCTGGGACAGCCTCTGGGAAACTATGCGGAGAATGGGCTTTGATAACAACTTTCTAGGATGGGTATAACTTCTCTATACAGAACCACTAGCAGAAGTGAAAGTAAATGGGTGGCCTTCTGAGCCCTTTCCCCTTGGTAGGGGCACACGACAGGAATGCCCCTTGTCCCCCCTTCTTTTCGCTCTTGCAATAGAGACACTTGCCTTATGGCCCCGTCAGAGCCGGGACTGGACGGGATTCAGGTGGCCGGAGGCCCACGAGGATAGGGCGTCCTTGTACACGGACGACCTCTTGGTCTATCTGTCTGACCCGACATGATCCTCCCCCATAGTAACGCAGATGCTCATCCGCTTTGGTGAATTTAGTGGGCTGACAATCAACTGGAGCAAGTCTATCCTTTTTCCCGTGAAGGGTGGCACACAGGCCATTCCCCAGGAATGCCCATATAAAGTGGAACCGAACAGATTTCGATATCTGGGGATCTGGGTGTCCGAGGACCTGACACGCTACATTACCCACAACCTCCAACCAATCATGGACCGTTTTAGGGATGATGTCCGCCACTGGAAACTTCTTCCCCTGAAACTCATGGGCAGAGCAGCCCTGTTCAAGATGATTACACTTCCCAGATTTCTCTACGTACTACAAAATGCCCCGCTTGAGATCCAAGATCCTGAATTTGACCGTATTGATAATCTCTTTAGAGAACTCATATGGGGGGGGGGTCAACCCCGCATCGCACTGACCACGCTTCAGAGATCGATCTGGGAAGGAGGAATCAGCGTGCCCCGCCTTCGGGTATACTACTGGGCCTCCCAGCTAGCTGTGGTCAACGACTTACTACATGGGGACCGAGAGCTACCACACATAAGAGCCGAAATAGCTACCATGCACGATATAGATCCACTACACCTGCTCTATCAGCCCCTCCGCAGACCCCCTCCGCAAACGATGCCAGCACATGTTACTACGGTCTGGAAACGGGCACACGCCTTTGTTGGCTGGAAAGACAAGATCACCACTGCACAACCCCTATGGCACAATGGTAACCTGACGGAGCTTGTGAAACTTAAACCTTGGTCCAAATGGGCGGACGCCGGTGTCAATAAAATTGGGCACGTCCTGGCGGGAGGGGAGATTATTTCGTTCGAAACACTGCAACTACAATTCCAGCTCCCAATAACCGAACACTATCACTACACCCAACTAGCTCACGCCTTACGAATACATATCCAACCAGACTCTCCCATTCCTGACTATACGCCCATAGAGCGCAACATATTCCCGGAATACATTCCTGCCAAATGCACCTCTATATTATACAACGCCATGTCCTCCTTTGCCACACCGGAACTCCCTCACCTTAAATCTAAATGGGAAGAGGATGTGGGTATTATAGATCCGGAAGACTGGATCCAGATTCGAATGCACCCCAGGGAAATCGCCATCTCCTCCAGGCTCCATCTGGTGCAATTGAAAATCCTTCACAGAATATACTACCCTAGAACTATGATACACAAATGGAACCTTGCCCCAAACCCATATTGCCTTCGATGTGGGAGAGATACCGGAACATTTATACATATCCTGTGGGAATGCCCTTGTATTCAGGCCTTCTGGGGGGAATGCTGCAGGGAATTGTCTGGTATATTAGGCCGCAACATAACACTAGACCCGAAAATACTGTTACTGGGTAAACCAGACAAAAGCGTTGCAAACAAATGGGAAGGACTGCTCCTCGCAACAGCCGCAGGACTAATGAAGCGAAACATTGCACGGAAATGGGGCGCTCCGGATCCCCCAACATCGAAACAGTAGGCAGATGACATGGACACATGCACAATGCTGGAACACAGAATCTACAAAGCAAGGGGCTGCCCTGCTAAAGCCCTCAAGATCTGGGGGAAATGGGAGGAACGCGACTCCTGCTAATCCTTGACATTCTAAGGGTACACACTTTTGAACGCAGGGAGGCAGCTGCAGACGGAATTTGTCAGAACTCAAATATGATTTATTATTGATTCACTCTTTCGAATGCATATGATTTGATTTTATTTCGTTGTGTTCTTGTTGATTATGTTTGTTGTCAAAAACAATAAAATATACTATTAAATAGTTCTTTTTCTGTGTTTGGTGCTTTTGAGGATTTTGTTGTCGTAGTATTTCCTTTTTGCTTTTTGTATTTCTTTTTTGTATGAAAGGGTATGTTGTTGAAGTTTGAATTTTTTTCTGCAGTCTTTATTGATCCTCCATTCTAGTTTTTTTCTTTTTATGGCGCCTAGTAGTGAGGTGAACCATTTTGCCGTTGCCTTTTTTGCGGGATGGATCGAAAGGTTTTTCTTTGGCGATCTCATCAATTGTTGTGGTGATCCAATTGTGAAGTATATCTATTTAAGTGTCTGGGTCAGCTTTGCCCGTAATTGTTTCTTGTGGTTTGATGATCTCCAGTAGTTCAGTTAAGTTCGAGTGTTTAATGGTTCTCCAGTTTCATTTCATGATGTTCGGTAGCATTTCATGTTTCTTGGTTATTGGGGAGGGCAGTGTGATTACAAGGGGGATGATGAGGTGGTCGCTCCAGAGGATCTGAATTGGTGGCGCAGTGGTAATTGGTTTCCTGTTGGCAAAGATTGTGTCCAGTGTATGTCCTGCTGTGTGGGTTGCTTCTTCGACCAGCTGATGTTGTTTCATTGTTGTTAGTTTGCTGGTAGGAGATTTTTGTGAGGTTGTGGTTTCTTCATTGAACCGGATGTTGAAGTCTCCAAGGATAATCAGGTGGTTACGCTCATTAGCTAGGTCAGTGATTGCTTCTATGAAGGTGTTTACAAAGGCTGCATCATACATTGGTGGTCTGTGTACCAGTATGAATTTCAGGTTTGTTCTGGGATTTGTTGATAGATGTATGATTAGGGATTCAAATTTGTTGATGTTTAATGGGTCTTCCGCTTTAATTTCCAAGTGTTCCTTGTGGATGATTGCTAGTCCCCCACCTCTTTTGGTATTCCTGTTTTCTTGGATGGTATCGGGCAAGCAGTTATTGAGGGTGATCTTGTAGTTGTCATCTAGCCATTTTGCGGTTACGAAGAGGATGTCGATGCCTCCCTCACTTAGGAGGTCCTAGATTTCGGTGGCATGTTTGGACATTGATCTTGCATTAATTAGATTGCAGTGGATCTTTTTGGTGTCATTTTGTTTATTTGTTGTTCCTAGTTTTGTTTTGTGGGTGTTCAGTTGGGGTGCTTTTATGTTGGCTCTGAGCGGTTGAGGTTCTGTGAAGGCGGCTTTGTCGTTGAATCGGTCTCTGAGATTGATAATTGGGTTGCTAGCTTCTATTGCCTCGTGGTCTCTTGTCATTTGATGTGGGTACCGATAGTGCCCTTCTGTTCTTGTGATCTGGGGGGGGTTGGCGTCATCCCATTCTCTTCTTGGGTCCACGCTTCTTTTTTTGCGTTGTTTTATTTTGTTTTTGTTTTTATCCGTCTGGAAATGTCGGTGTCGTTGAAGCATCTAGGTTCTTTGGTTGCTGTGAGGTATGTTGTAAGGTATAAGGATTTTTCTCTTACATTGTTTGTTTTGTCGATAGTATTATTTTGCAGGGTGTGCTCTGTATTTTTTTTTTTTTAATTATTTCATTTTGAAATCAAACAAACACACTACAACCGTTTCAAAACATAGAAAGCATCATAGTCCAGCACATTTTCATTAGAACTCCCCAACTCCCCCCCCCCCTTTAAACTAGAGCCGGTACTCACATGTCATTTACAGGAGCATCATTGGGTAGCACAGTACTTAGGCAGTCATCATCCGGGTCCTGTGTTCCGTTGTTACCCTGGTGAGGGTTTGCTATAGAGGCCTCCAATTTCCGCCAGGCCAGCAAGGGCCTTACTTCCTCCTCGCCCCCCCGGTGACCGCTTCGAACCAGACTACAGATTCAGCTTCCGCCCACCTCAAGCGGTCCGTCCACCATAGCTCCACCCTAGGTCTGTGGGCCGCCTTCCAGCCCATGGCAATCCTGCGCTTGGCCAAAACACAAGCCAGGTCCTTCATCTTGCTTATGTGTTTTGAATGCCGGGGTCTAGGGAAAAGCCCAAGCATGCATGACCAGGCCGATTCCACATCCAGCACCACCCCCCACCAGCCAGTTTCGTCTTGACCTCGTCCCAAAATCTGTGCACTTCCGAGCAAGCCCAAAACATGTGTAGCAGTCCCGCATTCACCTCCCCACACCTGGGACATTGCTGCGTAGCTGGTCCCCCAAACTTTGCAATCTTCCCGGGGGTTAAATATGCCCTGTGGGTAACGTACAATTGGAGCTGTTGGAATCTCGCGTTTCGGGACACCTTTTTGTGGTACCTCTGGGCCCGTTCCCATTGCCCGTCCGTCATGGGTCCTCCCACCTCCTCCTCCCAATCTTGTCTCAATTGAAGCAAATCCTTCCCTGCCCTTACTCGCAGGAGCTCGTATATCCTCGATATTTCGTGCCCGCCCTCCGATACATCATACATGGTTTCCAGGGAGGCGTCAGGGTCTACCGCTAGCACTGTCTCAGGCCATCTTTCTCTAGTCTTTTTCACAAGCCTAGTGTAGGTTATATATTGGCCACCATGTACCCTCGTCTCTTCCTGCAACCTCTGAAAGTCCACTGCCTCCCTTCCTGCCATATGTCCCCGAGGGTGGCCAAGCCTACCTGTTCCCAGTATCTACGGACCGATTCAAGTAGTTGAGTCACTCCCGCACAGCGCCACCAAAGGGGCCTGTTGAGAGTACGGCTTAGTTTCCCCCCCAATCTTCCATGTCCTGTGCCAGATCTCCCAGCCCAGCCTCAGTAGCCGCCCCTTGCCCACCAGTTTGTCTCTGCTCAACCACACCACTTCCATCAGAAAGTATGGGACTGTGTCTCCACGCAGAAGCCTAGCTTCTGCCGAGTCTTCAGCTGAAAGCCACCTGGCCACATACTGCAGCTGCCCCGCCAGGTAATAGAGTTCAAAATTGGGCAGGCCTATCCCCCCCCCTGTCACATGGGTTCTGGAGCTTCCACAGAGCAACCCACACGAAACCCCTACACACGCTATGAAGTTTCACGAATAGGCTCCTAGGTATCAAAAACGGGACGTTCACAAAAAAGTGCAAGAGTCTAGGCAGGACCACCATCTTGAGCAAGGCCGCCCTCCCCATCATGGTTAGGTGCAATCTAGACCAGAATACCATGCTGTTCTTGATCCCCTCTGTCGCCTTTTCCATATTATGCTTGTGTTCTGCCTCGACCTTGTGGTAAATATTTATTCCCAAATACCTAAATGTCACGGGCTGCCATGGTATTGGCAGGACCGGCAGCCTCTGTACCAGGGCAATCCTATATCTGCCCTAAGGGAACAGACTAGACTTTCCAGGGTTCACCGATAAGCCCGAGAAGATGGCGTACCGTTCTGTTACCTCCACCACGTATTGCAGGTTTTCTTCTGGATAGCGCAAATAAAGGAGCATATCATCCGCATATAAAGATATCAGGTGCTCTCCACTGACAGTGCTTATGCCCACCTCCCCACATTGTTGTCGCAGGCATATTGCCAGCGGCTCTAATGCCAGTATATATAGCATGGGTGACCAGGGGCATCCCTGTCTGGTCCCCCTGCAAAGCTGCCAAGAATCTGAGACTGTGGACCCTGTTGTGACTCTCGCCATCGGGGTGCTATAAAACAACTGGACCCATCTGAGGTATCCAGGTCCCACTCCGTACCCCTTCAGGACCGCTTTCAGCCAGGGCCATCGTACCGAGTCGAAGGCCTTGACCGCGTCTAACGACACTATAGCCAACTCGCCCGTGTCCCCCTCAGTTTGGTCTATAACATGGTGTAGCCTCCTGTGGTTATTGGTGATGTTCCTGCCTGGAACATATCCCGTCTGATCTGGGTGTATCAGTTTCTTAATCACCTTCTTCAGTCTATTAGCCAGCACAGCCGTGAGTATTTTGCTGTCCTGGTTAAGCATGGACAACGGTCTGTAAGACCTGCACTCCTCGGCCGGCTTGCCTGGTTTCAGGAGTGGGATGATTACAGCCTTGCGGAGGGACAATGGGAGTTCCCCCTGCTCATAGGCCTCGTTGAAAGTGGCAAGCAGTGGCTGAAGCAACTCTTGCTTGTATGTTTTGTAGAACCCGCTGGGCAGCCCATCCGAACCAGGCGCCTTGCAAGTGGGCAAGTTCTGAATCACTACCTCCAGCTCATCCGAGGTGACGGGTGCGTCTAACTTGGCGCGTTCTAGATCGTCCAAGGTGGGCAGCTCTATGTCCTCCAATGTGTCCAGTATGTCTTGACACATATCCTCCCCCCGTGTCCTCATACAAGTGTCTGTAAAACCTAAGGAATTCCTCATTTACCTCTTTCTGGGTGTTGCATATGCAACCTCTCTCATCCTTAATCTCACTGATCACCGAGCAGGGGGTCTCACTCTTATATATCCAGGCCAGCAGTCTGCCCGGCTTGTCGCCCCCTGCGTGTATCCTCTCTGTATATTTCCTGTAATTGAGTCTGCATATTCTATCCCAGAGTGCGCTGCAGGACAACTGTAGCTCCTTTACTTTGGTTCTGTTATCATGAGCGGTGCTCTCGCAATGCGCAAGATCCTCTAGCTTCCTTTCCACCTCCTGGAGTTCCCTTTCGATGCCCCCATGTAGCCCTTTAGCTTGGGAAATGGCTACCCCGCGCACCACCACCTTAAACGCTTCCCACAGTGTGCCCACAGAGCCTACTCTTCCCGTATTTATATCAAAGTATTCTTCGATGGCATCCCTCAGGAACTCCCGAAACCCCTCGTCCTGCAGCACCTCGGTCCTGAGTCTCCATGTAGGGATCCGCGGTCTTGGGGGCTGGTGTCTCCAGTCTACCACCAAGGGCGAGTGGTCCGATAGTACTCGGGCCTTGTATTCCGCTCCTTCTATGTCTCTCACTATCTCGGCTGTTACAAACATGTAATTGTAATGCTCACCTGATTCCCACGGAGGCGCTGATCTTGGCAGGAAGGTGTCTGTGACTCGAAAGGTGATGTGCAGAACCCGATGGGCTTCTGGGGTCGAACCTCTTCGCACTGTGTGTCGAACACGTAGGGTGAGATTTCTGCAGGTGAAAGAATATGGGGGTTAATGGTCTGGGTTGTTCAATGTCCCTCTTCCTTTCTCTCCCTCTCCGTAGAGCCCCCAGGTCAACGTGCTAACCTTAGATAGGTGAATGCTGGGCTCTCCATCTGCGTCTGGTGCAGGGCGCTGTTATCAGTTCCTTCACTGGTGAAACATAGGCCTCTTGGACTCAGAAGACCGTTACCGTCGTTAACTGCACGAGCGGTGAGTTTCCAGACACCTTTTTAGTCTTTATAGTCTTTAGGTGCAAGGCACGTTAACATTGAACAGGCCTTCGTATAATGCTTTTCTCCCTTTTGTCTTGCAGGACTCTTGAGGAAGATGGAGTGAAGCGCCTGGAAATGCGTCAGTAAATGCAAGCGCTCTAACTGTCTTTTCCCTTGCAGCGTAGTTCGTGCTGAAGAGACGCCAGAGTATTGCAGGCGTTCTATTGCGAAGAGCGCGATGGGCGTAAGTAAATACCTGTCTAATGTCTCTTCTTTTGTCTTTCAGAAGTTGGTTTGCAGTGCCGGAGTCCGCGGAATGTCCGTAAGTAGATACAATGCTTTTATCTCCGCAGGCGGCGATGCAGTGTGAAGAAATCCAGAATTCACGGAGTGCCGGTAAGTAGTGACAATGCTTTTGTCTTTGCAGGCGGAGGTGCAGCGTGCCGAAAATGACCGCAGCCGATGGATCAGGTGAGAAGCACTGCGAGTTAAGGCTGCCTTGCTAACCTGCTGTTTCTTTTCTCTGCAGGTGCTGCTGTCGACTGGATGCAGGAATGGTGAGTATGCTTCTTGCAGATTCAGGATGCAGGAATGGTGAGTATGATTCTTGCAGGTTCAGGATCGTAAGAAGAAAGGTTGGAACAGACTCGGTGAGCGTTCTGCTGCAGATGCAGAATAACGCGAAGCACGTTTCGTCTATCGGGTGTGGTTTAAATAGCCTTGGACTGATGAGGCGTCTTCCTCCACGGCCCCACCTAGGTAAGAAAAGAGTTCCAGTTCCAGAAGCTTTCCAGTGCTGAATCCAGGGAGTGGAGCTAGCCCCACCCAGGTAAGAAAGTAGTTCCTGTTCACAGAGGACTTCTAAGTGGTTGGTAAGTAAGCAGCATGGTCTGCTGCAGGTAAGTCCACCCAAGCATCTGCACACATATTATGAGCCTGGCGCTTCCAGCGCCGGGAACGATGATTCTGATGAGCCTGGTCCCACCGGCGCCAGGACAAGGTCCCCGTGGGGACCGGCTGGTGCCTAGGATTAGGGGCCTGCTTCCAAGGACGTTGGGCTGGTCCTGGCTCCTTGGAAGCAGTGATCATGACAGTAATCTAACCTTGTGTGCAAATCATGTGGCGCTGCGTAGTGTGAATACTGCCTATCCGTGGGATGCAGCCTTCCCCATGCAGCCTCTAGGCCTAGGTCTTTCAGTAAGGTACCCAGCGCTTTAGCCGCCGGTGCCGTTTTCCCTGCCCTGTCCTTGGACCTGTCCATTCTGGGATACACGGTACAGTTAGTCCCCCCCCCCCACTACCGTACCCCCTGCCAGGTACCGTACCCCCCTTACAGTAGAGGGTCCTAAAGTAAGTCGCTGTGTCGTTATTGGGGGCGTACAAATTTATGATGTGCACTTCTCTGTTTTCCAGGAGACCCGTTACCACCACCATTCTACCCTCCGGGTCCACCGTAGAATCAAGCATCCGAAACGGCACATGAGGTGCCACCCAAGTAATGACCCCTCTAGCATACGCCGAGTACGCCGCCCCCACAACATTGCCCTTCCATTTCCTCCTGACCACCTCCAGCCTTTCCCTAGTGAGGTGGGTCTCTTGCAGCAGGGCTATGTCTATGCGCATCCTCTTTAAGTACAACATCACTTTGTTACATTTCAGGTAGCTGTTAAGGCCCCGTACATTCCAGGTCACAATTCTGAGATTACCCGATGCCATCCGGTCGGACTATCTCCATCCCATCCCTTCCCATAATGCTCCCCATGTTAGTTTGTTCCCTGGCTCTCTCCCTTCTATTCACAAACAATACCCCCCTTCCCCAACTTCGCACCACTGCACACAACTCCACCCCTCACCGCCAACCCCCAACAATAGCCCAGCTCCATCCCTGGATCTCAGGCCTATCCACGTCTGGACCCCTCTCGTGTCCGAGGACGAGGACCCCGCGGGGTGTCACCAATCTAACAGTGACCTAACTAAGTGTACTACTATTGGGTGCAGAGGGTGCTCCCCAGGAGCTCCCAGTCGTCTATTTAGGAGTGCATTCAACGGGACCCGCCGGCAGATACCATGACTTCCTCCCCCCAAGCAAAATATCGTACTATATTCCAGTCCCAATGTCGTTACTATGGCCTCACGGGTGCCTCTGCAACGTGCTACTTATATCCAGCCGCTTCTGTCTGGGCATCCGATTCCTGAGGTCGACCTTGCATATCCAAACACTCCATCGCTTCGGTCGGCGTCTCAAAGAAGAGGGTTCTGTTCTTATAAAACACCTTTAACCTGGCGGGGTAGAGCAACATGTAGCGGTGGCCTGCTTCTCTAAGCCTCCTTTTCACCGTTCCAAAGTTCATTCGGCTCCGCTGTACGAGCAGCGTATAATCCGGGTACGCCGTTATTTTCGCTGACCCCCTTTCTATCGTACCTCCTTTCCGGAAAAATTCGACAAGCTTTTCGCCGTCACAATAGTTCAAGATCTTCGCGATCAGCGGCCGCGGGGGGGGCTCCTGGGGCCGGTCTCCTGGTCAGGGCCCCATGTGCCCTTTCGACGGCGAACCCCTGGGTCAGCGCCCCGCCTGTGATCTCCTGCAAGAGCATGGTTTCAACATAATCCGTGGGGTTCGATCCTTCCATTCCCTCCGGGACACCCACTATGCAAATGTTGTTGCGCCTGGCGCGCCCCTCTGCCTGCTCTGCTCTGTCCTCCAAATTGCCCACTCGTTGCACGAGGGCATGAAGCTCCTTAGCGTGTGCATTGCACGCCTCCGTGGTCGGGGCCAACTCCTTCTCCAGTTCCCCAGTGCGCTCCGCGATCGTTCGCACATCCTGGCGCAACAGGTTCGCCTCTTCTCGGACCGCTCCGATCTTAAGGTCTAGGCCCTCCTGCAGCTCTTTCATGGCCAGGCCCAACTTCGTCTCCCAAGCCACCTTCAAGTCGGCAATTGCTGCCAGCACCTCCTGGATAGTACCCGGTGGGTCCGTCGCCGCCGCGGGGGGCTTCTTTGCTCTTGCCCCCTTCCGCGCCCGAGGGCAACCTAGCGTAGGCCTCCATCGTGGGCTGTTTGATCCGGGGTCGCACCACCTTGGAGGACATCCTGCTGCGTCGGTTGGGCCCACGCGCCCAGCTGTGTGTTCAGCGCTGCAGAGAGCCTTGCGGGGTTCGCTCGCCGGCCCCTTCACAGCAAGGTTCCGCTGGACTCGGGTTCACTCTGCTGGCCCACCACGATCCAGGGCCTCCTCAGTGGGGGCTCGCACTTATGTTCTTGCCACCAGCCAGAGGCGAATGCGACGCGTCTATCTGGTTGGGCTCGCCCACGCTCCGGCCAGCTTTGTCTTCCTCAGCTCCACGGACCATTTAGGGCCCTTTGACCACGGGCGTCCATCTTGGGTGCTGCTCTTCCACTGCGCGACCGCCACCTTCTTCGAAGTCTAGTTCTGTGGATATGCAGTCTCGCTGGTGGGGAGGGCACTCACCATGTGCCCCCTACTTTCATGCACCCTTGGGTGCACCGTGGGCTAGAAAGTCCGCCGAAAACCATCACTTCTTCCCTGGATCAAGATCGGATAATCGGGAGCTCCTCCAAGGAACGTCCTCTCACGTAGCCATCAAGCCACGCCCCCGGGTGTGCTCTGTATTTAAGGTGTCTTCTGCTGGGGGGCAGTTGAGCTTGTGTATCCATATTATTTGTACTGTGTTCCTTGTCTATTTGTCTGCGTTGAATTCTGCTTCAGGGCATTTTGGGTCTTCGTGGGAGGACTGGGTCTCGGTTTTGGGTGTACAGGGGCAGTTGTCCAACTTGGGTGCCTCGTGCAAGACTCATCCAATAAGGTATCCCAGAGAAGAGAGAGTCTAACCACACATCATTGGTAACTCCTGACTCATTTTCCTTGATCACTCTGAGCTTATAGAGGGCAGCCATAGTTTGTGTTAGGGTACCATTCTCTGTGTCATTGGGAAGCACAAATGTGCAGCAAGTACGCCAACTTTCTTGACAGACTAGCCCCTCCGTTGCTGTCAGTAGCTTGTGGATGTAACGATTTTGCAAAGTCATTAGCCTCAGTGCCCATGATTCCTTCTTAATGGCACTAAACGCTGACTCAGATGTGTTTACAAACAGTAGAAGTTCATATCTGGTCACCTGGAGCCACTTGCCATTTGCCACTGTGTGGGCGCCTGGTGACAGAAGAGAAGCAACGAAAGCTTCAGTATGGCTAAACAGCCGATACTGATCAGCAATGTCCATTACTGCTTTTGATCATGCCGCTGAGAGATGATTTGAACGTCGGGTTTATTGCAATAGTTCCTGATTCTCATCGTCGAACAAAATAATTGGTTTGTCCATGTTGGATGAAGGGGACGCAAGGGGCACATGGGACCAAGGGGCACAGATGTAGCTTTGGGCATTGGACGGGCCATGACTAAGTGTTCCTCAGGGATGATGATTGGCACGTGGAGTGTAGAGAAACTGCACACACTTTGCCAAGCTGAAGGCAACTGCCTATGGGCATTTCGATCCACAGGTCCATAAATTGTCCAGAAGGGCAGTCGTATCTCCAGACAGATCAGTGATGCAAAGTGTGTGACTGCAGTTCCCATTTGTGCCAATGGGCACTCTGCCATTGTCCTTAAAACACAGAGATAAATAGGTATGTGTCTGTATCTTTGAGCCACATCAGACGCTGCAAATAATTTCACCACATAGTCCCACATTCTTGGTTTATTCGTGCCACCCCTTCTTCTGAGAATCCGCTCATTCCTCCAGCTCTGCAACTCTGCACCCCTTGCTCCCGTCGATATTTATTTAGAAAATATCCCTTTCTAGACTCAATTGGGCTCTTTGGATACACTGTATGTTTTTCTGCTCTTTACGATCGGCAACTGAACAGTCTTCATCGATGGGTATCATTGATGCCTTAACTGCTTGTCCTTTGAACGGCCATCAGACCCTGCAAAATGCTAGGTGCACTAGACATAGTGCATCTGCTACCTCTACTTCATTTGGGATAAACACCCTAGTTACACCAGAAGCTTGGGGGATGAGAGCAGATATAGCAATATCCTACTGATCTCTCTCTCTCTCTCTCCCAACCTTCCCCATGTGACTATACCAGACATTATCCACTGCGAAACCATGTACATTTGTTGTGGGATTTAGTTTATCATCCCCATCATTAGAAAAAATCAATATTAACATTTCTTCTTTCTATTGATAATACATCTTCGAGCTCCATAAAATTAGATGCATTTGAACCTTCTATATTTACACTTATTGACATCTTCAAACATGATAAGAGAACCATATTAACACTGATTTGAACACATATTATACATTTAAATATTTCTCCTTTTTCTAAATAAATATATTCAAGTTCCAGAACTTAGTTTGCCCCCCCCACTCCTTTTCCTCTGGAATGAACAGCAGATCCTTTTAGGGCATACTTAACTTTGGGCCTGCTCCTGCGCCGATGGAGGGGTGCCGCTATCCCTTCGTCTATCGCTATTGCCCCCACAGCCGTTGGAGTTGTGTAAATTACAACGCTGCCCACTCCAATGGTGCACAATGCTCCGAGCCCGCCTCCAATGCCTTATGATAGGCAGAAAGTTCTTCAAAGATACGGTTACCCCCGGAAGCCGGCAGGCTTTGCCGGCCCACACTAAAGGGCCTCATTTAAGGCCAGGTCTGGACCCACGGAGGCACAGGAGTGCCCTCCCGACCCCAGCCACATGGAAGACAAAGGACCTGAAGATCCGGCAAGACATGCTGGGCTATTGCTGCACAAAGCCAAGATGGCCGTCGCTGCGCGGCAGGCCCAGCTCAGAGCCTGCCTCCAATGCCTTCTGATGCACAGAAAGTTCTTCAAAGATCGGTCACCCTGGAAGCCGACAGGTTTTGCCAGCCCACTCTTCCGGTGTCTGGACCTGTCAGGATTCGGGACGAACATGCACCAAATTGCCTGAAACCTGTTATGTACCTGTTACTAGAGCAAATCCATCTCACTATGTTTGTCCCAATATTTGCCGCCTCACAACTCCATCTAGCCAACTTCATTTCTACCGCTGCTTCAAATATGCCCCCACTCGCCCACTCATCGAGATTCCCTGCTATTAGACGACTTCTCAGCACTTCTCTCCATTCCGCTCCCTGCGCACTGCTTTTAAGGAACCCACGGCTTACAGCCCGGCTCATCATTGCTGTCGGTCTCCATTCCAGACCCGTGCCGACCTCTGATCGCAATCTGCACCTCAGATCCAGAACCCTTTACAATTGTGCACGATCAGCTCCAGGAGAGGGCTATCCGGTCTGCCCACATCAGCCTGTAGCCCTTAATCATGCTACTCCTGCATCAGTCGCGAGCTATGCATTTTACTCCTTCATTGTTCCAAGCAAAACAAAGAATACTGTCCATGCCACTGGAAACCCTTGCACCGGCCGAACCCTCTACTATGTAGTGAACACCAACAGCCAACTGATCAATACCACATTCTGCAATGCCATGGACATCAGCCTACGCTCGTAAGCCCCTCCCAGCGGAACGCAATACCGGCAAGCTGAACACTCCTCCATGTTTCACGGATTACTGCGTTTTAAATAATGTACTATCTTGTAAGATGCCTGCCTATGCTGTGAAATGCCCCCAGCCACCTACTGTTCTAATACCCAAATTGCAAACAGCAGCTCTAAATCTGACAATAGCGCTAAGTATCGCACAGCAAACACTACTGCTCCCAACACTATAGCCAACATATCTGCAACATTCACCTATACTCCCATCCCCCCCCATATGCCGGGGGACGTCTCCTCGCTAACTCTACTACCAGCCACAATAATAATGCCAGACCTTCAGCCAACCCAACCCAGCTCAGTCAGCCGGCATTTCCATCCATGCTCTCCTGACCAGCTTTTCCTCCAATGATGACCAGATCTCAGCCCCCACACAATCCAACACCAACACCATCTCCCCCCCAAAAAGGCCCTCGTAAATCTCTGAAGCTCACCACCATCAATCTAGCCCTGTAAAATGTCTTTTTGCTACCAGCACACTAACTATCCATCAATGACCTCCTGACACAGAACAATCTTGATGCTTTCCCTATAACTGAGACCTGGCTACATGCTGGTTCTGGACCATCCCTTTCCCTTGCTATCCCGACAGGATATGCCATCTTCGGGAACGATTGAGTGAATTCCAGAGGAGGGTAGGTCACCATCATAGCAAAGGATCACCTACAACTTAGCCAACTGAACACCTCCCTAAAAGATAACTGTGCCATTCTATCTTTCCCACCTGCTCTACTGCCCACCAGGTGCCACACTTGCGTTTGAAGATGACTTACTCCACACAATATAAAGCCTTCCTTGCAAATCCTCCTGTTACGGGATTTCAACCTAGGATACAATGACCCCAATGACCAATCCACTATCTCCCTCTCCAACTCCTTATTGGTACTGGGATTCTGCCAACGCATCCACAACCCGACACACATTAAAGGCTGCACCCTCAACTGGCTTGTGGACCTTAACTGCCACATCCCTATAAACCACAACACCCCCCTGCCCATGGTCAGATCAACATATCATATCCTTATTTATCCGCATAGGCCCCCCTGACAAGCTCCCTAACTAGATGTTTCCACCCATTCTGGCCCGCAGCTCCCAGAAACCTACTAAAGACAGCCTGCTCCCCTCCTTAAAGGCCCTCAAACTAGAGTGTCTGGACACTGCCAACACCAAGAGCCTAGTGGACCTCTTCACAAAAACATTGGCCGATGCCACAAAACCCATCGCCCTGCTAAAACTAAAAAAGCCAAGCCTGTGGCACATATTAACTCGTGGTACACCCAAGAACTACTGGACCTTGGGGATAAAAAAAGACTTTCAGAAACCCACTGGACAAAGGATCTTTCAGAGTCCACCAAAGCATCCTTCTCCAACTTATCTATCAAATACAAAAAAGCAATAATTCATGCAAAAGCCTCCACCTAAAATGCACATTAGCCAAAGCAGATTCAAACACAAAATAACTATTTGTGATCCTTGGGGAACTAGAGACCCCATATTGCCCAAACCTCTTCACTGATCAAGAACCAGACCTGGTGCAATAGCATTCAAAATGCTATACAGCATAATATTGAGATGTTGAAAACTAAAATCTCAGCCAAACGGGCAGGCTTCAAACCCTCCAACACAGCCACCCTTGCACTACAGGCCAACCTACATAATATCCCTTTGTTCACCTTCAATAACATTTCCACCCAAGAAACACTGGATATCATAAAAAGCCTTAAACCCTCAAAATACAAAGGAGACACCTGCCCAGCTCCCCTTGTCAAAGACTGTGCAGAAGCCTTGGCACCTTTCATTACGGCCATCATCAACTCCTCCTTCGCAGCTGGGGTAGTCCCTTCCAGTCTCAAGGACGATTGGGTCATGCCCCCTCTAAAAAAAGCCAACACTAGACCCTGCGCTACCCAATAATTACCGGCCCATCACAACAGTCCCCTTCCTGTTAACAATTCTTGATAGAGCAACTGATCTTCAAATACAACACCACCTAGAATCCAACCGTATCCTAGGCCCCCGCCAGTCTGGCTTCCGACCAGGCCATGGCACTGAGTCATCTCTCCTCGATCTGAAGAATCAAGTGGATGAATTTAGGGACCAAGGGAAACCTGCCCTTCTGCTCCTTCTGGACCTTTCCGCGGCCTTCGACTTGATGGATCATAGTATCCTATGCCGCCACCTCACCTAAGCAGCCTCCTTCTCACACAAAGGAGCCTTGTGGATCACATCCTTCCTTGAAGGCAGAGTAACTAGAGTCTTCTCCTGTAACGCATCTGTTGAGCCTGCCCCCAACAGCTGTGGTGTACCTCAAGAATCCTCTGTATCGCCCTCCCTCTATAACAACTTTACAAAACCCTTCTCCGACCTCCTGGACTCCCTCAATATTGCTAATACCAACTATGCATACAACCCATAAATCCTCCTCTCCACCCCTCTCTGGCTCCTATGCTGATGACTCCACAGCACTCTGCACCACCTATGCCACCATCCAAACCTGGATGCAACCAATGGTCTATGCCTCAATGATGAGAAAATGGAACTTCTCAGCATTGGGCCCCCGGCAGTGTTAAAAAATAACTGGACCCCTCATATGCAGCCTTGATTGATGGCTCCCTCATCCCAGTCTCCTCAGCTGTCAAAACCCTTGGAGTCTAATGCTACCTCATCCTCTAGAAGAATTATCTGTTCAGTCTTCAATAGCTATGGCGCTATCCTATTAGTTGTGTGAGATCTACTGGTGAGCTGCTAACTAGGGCTATGTCCTGTGACTGGTCAGGACCAAGAATAACTGAAAGAAACATACATGTCCTTTGTTGGGCTCATACCTTAAGAAGAATTCTGATGTAGTCGGTATTTAGTTGCAAGGTGTCTTTTAATTAGTGAAACATAGGTTCCCGAAACAGATGGTATGTATAAAATGCTTGCAACAAAAAGAAACATAAATTTATATTGCAGTAACTTCACTGATAGATTTTCCAATAATTGGAGTACTTTGATGAGAAAAATGAGCGTGTATCACATATAGCAAAGTTACTTCTTCAATTGACCTTCAAAAATTGCGATATTCTGAAGCGGTATCTGTGCCTTTAGTTTTCAATGGAAATATTGTACTAAAGAACTTGCCCAATTTCAATTTGTGAAGTCACTTTAGTAAATTATTATTGTGTGTTCACAAATAATTCTAATGTTCCAAAAAGATGGTTAAATATCATGCTGATATATAGCAGAATTTGTGCCTCAGTAAGTTGTTCCAAAAGATAGATGCTGGTGCTGCTGATATATAGCAGTATTAGACCCTCTGTGCCTCGACACGTGTTTCCCCGCCCTGGATATAGGTGGTTCTTCAGGAGGTGAAACAAGATATGTGGGAGTCGCTTGTTTGTGTCCTTGCTTAATTTTCTAGCATGAATGGCAATGGTAGGGTATTCTTTGTAAGATGGTAAAGAGTTCCAGCCACAATTGCTGGAAAGAATACATATGCGTTCAATAATTCACCCTGAACAACTAGTGTATAAAAACTCCTGGTGAAACGAATGCTAAGGTCGCTATCTCATCCTCTGCTGCGCACACAACTAAGCTCATAAACGCAGCTAGACCCTTCCTCTGCAGGGACAGCTGCTTGACAATTGCCCGTGCAGTAGTGGGTTCCAGGCTGGACTACTGTAATCCACTTTTCGCTGGCACTTCCGCTCATAACCTCAAACTCCAGACCATCCAAAATAACGGCCTCCGGGACACTATTAACCTACCAAAGTGAGAGCACATCTCTGCTGCACGCAGAGCTCTCCACTGGCTACCCGTTAAAGAAAGAATCCTATTCAAGACCATCACTATCACGCACAGATGCGTCTTCAAATCTGCTGCACCTTACTTGGTCCAAAGAGTCTCCAAGACACATTCAACCAGACCTGTTCGAAAACCCAACCCTCACAGACTAACTATTCCAAACTTCAAAAGAACCAAAGCCGGAAGTTCTAGCTTCCCAGTAGTCACTGCCAAACACTGGAATGCACTACTGCAGGAACTATGAGCAGAGGAGTCGTACTGAGCCTTCTGCAAATCTCTTAAGACACTTTTATTTGTCTAATCACCTGCACCCACCAATCTCCACACATCACTCAGTTTGCACCAGATTGCATACCTCCGATGTCCTCTTTGGTAAAAAAAAAACGGTAACAACTTACATATTTTATCGTAACACATGATACCTCTATGACGCGCCCTCGGGCCACATGTAACCGTTTTTTCCAGCGTCCAGATGCCTGAGGGATTTGTGCGCTTTACAAATGGAAGAATAAATTAATAAAGGTCCGAATGAAGATCTGGCCTCCTGGGAGTAGCTGTGGCTTGCGTTAATCATTGGTCTCCTTGCTGTTTTCTCCTGTAGTCTGTTGGTGAGAAGAACTTTGAAAATATAATCGTAACACTTTTTTGGTTAAAGCCCTAAGATACTCCCTAAACTCCTCTGCTAGGACCCCTGTGGTCTTGTGTGCATCTGATGCCGTGCGTACAGGTGAGGGAGGTGTGTATAGCCTACGACCTGTCACAATTTTGTGGGGTCTCAAATGATGGTCTTTTCCTGGCAGATTTCTCATATAAAACAGTAATAGGGGAACACAGACCAAGACTTCTTTTTCAACTCATTGCACACTTTTGTTAAATGGGCCTTAAGGATACCATTGAGCCTCTCCACAATCCCATTCCCCTGCGGGTGGTACACCGAGCTTAACCTGTGCTTGATTCCTAAAAGCTGTGAGAAACCAGAAGGTGTCTCATCTGTTAGTCCCTGGGGATCTGTCATCCAGGTGGCCAGGACACGGCCATCGCTTTTGAAACCAGTTCCTGGGGGTGGCCAGTGTGGGAGAATCATCTGGGTGAGGAGTCTTCGGGGAGTGGGAACGCCAGAGGGCAAAACGCGGTATCCCTCCCCCTACAACACTTTTACCCCATCCTAGAATGTTGGATATGTGAGAACATTACCCCCTATCTCTTCTCCAGCACTTTCACATGGGCAGCCTGCTCTGATATGATATGGCATTTATAACACGCCTATACACAAGTGTTTCGAGGTGCTACGAGGCAAGGGAGGGGAACAAAGGGAGGACAGACAACAATCCTACTAGGCCAGGTGTCATTCAGATCGTGAAAGTGCATGTGAAGGGGCAGGGACAGTGCAGTACATGAGAATAGATAATAACAATAAGTAAAGTAATGGCCAGCATGTGGCAAGTGAATGGGTAAGTGCAGACATCCAGTGTCAAGGGCTGGTATGGGGACTGTAGGGATACAGAAACAGTCCCCAAGTGTGGGGGTTGCCAGGTGGGCAGTGCAGGTGTGTGCCGCTGGCGGGGGAGGGACCTGGGCCCAAGATCAGAGTGTGTCCAGGTAGCCAGGGCAGTTCCGATTACAGCCAGGATGTCAGCAGAGGAGAGGAGGAGAAAAAGCAGAATCAAAGAGAAAGGTTTTGAGGTGCATCCAGAACCAGAGATGGTTCTCCTCAAGTTTAAGGGAGGCAGGGAGGCTGTTCCAGAGGGAGGCACCAGCCAAAGAAAGAGATCTACCACCAACTTGCTTTGAGAAGCGACTGACCCAGAGGGAGCTGGAGGTGGATGAGCGAAGAGCTTGAAAAGGAAGATATTTAGGAAGAGACAGTAGAAGGTATTGAGGCCCCAGGCACCAGAAGGCCATGTGGACGATGCAGAGGGTTTTGAACTTAATCCTTGAACCCATTGGAAGCCAGTGCAGGGATTTCAGTCCTGGAGAGATATGATCCCTGGGCTTGAGGCCAAGGACAAGTCTCGCAGTCCTGTTCTGGATAACTTGCAGAGGGCGGAGAGTAGAAGCAGGCAGATTTAGAAAGAGGCTGTGTCAATAGTCCAGCCTAGAGATGACCAGAGCTCTGGAGACAGTGAGCTACTGGGGGAAGGAGAGGAAAGGAAGAATACCTCTGAGAAGGTGCAGTTGGTAGTGTAACTTCTTAGAGACGTCCGAGATGCGAGGAGCGAAGGAGAGTGTGAAGTCGAAGATTACCCCGATGTTTTTAGCCTTGCAGGTGGGAGCAGGAAGAGGGCCAAGAGTGGCCGGCCAGAGCGCTACAGGAAAGGAGGGAGCGGGTGTGCCGATAAGGAGAATCTCAGTCTTACTGGCGTTAAGGCAGAGGTCATTGGTGGCACACCACCCCTGGCTAGCAGACAGACAGTTGGAGATGAGGGAAGAAGAGGAGGCAGCCTGAAAATGAGCTGGGAGTCATCCCATAGCATTGAAAGTTGGGGCAGAGAGCGGCGATGCGGTGGGCAAGGAGTGCCAGGTATTGTGGTTGAACAGCCATGGCGAGAGGTGAGACCCCTGGGGGACACCACAGGTAGAGAAAAAGATAGCGGAGAGGGAGGATCCAAGTTGGACCTGGGATGGTCAGTCAGAGAGGAAAGAAGTCAGCCACACCAGAGCCTGACCAGTGATACCCAGGTTATCACGGAGACGGGTGAGCAGGATGGCATGGTTGACAGTGTCAGAGGCAGAAAAGAGGAGGCCAAGTTGGAGAGCAGGTCTTCACCGGTATTCAGGAGAGCAGTTTCCGTGCTTCTGGCAGCTCTGAAGCCAGACTGATGGTCATGAAGACAACCAACAGATTCAGTGTGGAGATTAAGCTCGGAGATGGCCAGTTCCTCCAGGAGCTTGCCCAGCAAGGGCGTGATAGAGATTGGGTGATAGTTAGCCGGCAGGAGGGGTCAACAGAGGGTTTCTTAAGAAGAGGGTGCACAAGGGAGTGCTTCAGGGAGGATGGGAAGACTCCAATGGCGAAGGAGTGATTGCAGAAATCAGCCAGGGTAGGAGCCAGGGAGTTGATGTGGTCCTTGATAGTTTTGGAGGAACGGGGTGAACCTGTTTCGATGAGACTTTCATAGGTCGGACTTGTCTAGAAACCTTGTCTGCGGAGAACAGTGGAAATGCAGAGAAGGAAGGAGGAGAGGTGGCTGCATAAGGGCCAGAGGAAGAGCAGGGAGAAGAGGAAGGGTGGGGATAAGAGGAGAGTGAGTTCAAGATGTTCTGAGTTTTAGAGATGAAGTGAGAAGCCAGTGCCGTGCAGAGGGCCTGGGAAAGGACAGGAGAGTTAGAGACTGCAGCAGGATTGGCCAGTTCCTTGCAGATGTTTAAGAGTTCAGCCGAGTTATTAGATGCCGCAGAGACGCGGACTTGGATATGAGCTCTCTTCTTGGTTAGGACAGAGAGCCGGTATTGCCTTTTGGAGTAGGCGGCAGGTCAGTTTGTCAGAGGATGTACATGAAGCACGCCATTTCCTCTCGCCCACCCTGCACTTGCGTTTAAGGGTGACGAGGTCTGAGTCGTACCAGGAGTTGCACTTGGCTTTGGGCTTCAGGCAGATTCTCATGACGGGGGCAAGGATATCAAGGGTATCAGATATAGCAGAGTGGAGTGTGGAGAGGGCTGTGTCAGGGTGAGAGTCAGCCAAAGGGGGAACGAAGTGGGTGAGAAGGTGGCTTCGAAAGCCTCAACTGACACACACTTCATGGGTCGGATAACCGAGAAGGTGGGCGGCAGTGATGTAAGTGGCTTGGCCTGAGGGGTAGGGAGGGTGAGGTGGGAGGAGAGGAGAAAGTGATCACTCCAGGAGAGAGGAGTGGATAGACGGACAGAGAGAGGAAGGTCTGAGGAGATCAGAACCTCCAGAGTGTGCCCTGCAGAGTGAGTTGGGCCAGAGGGGAGAATAGTGAGTGAGAGAGAATCATAAAGGTCGTGAAAGGGTCAAGAGGGAGGCCAGGAGGCATCCAGGTGGATGTTGAAGTCTCCAAGAAGGAGGAGTTGAGTGGTTGAGGCCAGGAGTGAGGAAGAGAGGTCTGCCCACTCAGAGAGGACGGAGGAGATCGGACCAGGTGGCCGATAGGTAGTAGCCACAGTAAGGGAATGGCTAGGGGAGAGAGGGAGCCTGCAGACGAGGCATTCAAAAGAGGAGTAGGCCTGTGCAGAAGTGACAGAGGCAGGAATCCACTCGGGGAAGATCAGGGCTAAACCACCTCTGGAACGGTTGGACCTTGGCACAGAGAGGATCTTGTAGCCGTCGGGTAGGAGCATGTCAAAGCTGGTGACAGAGCTGGCTGTGAACCATGTCTCGGTAAGACGAGGACATCGAGGTCAAGTTCTTCCAGAAGGCAGAGGATATCAGAGGAATGTTTGACAGCAGAGCGAGAGTTAAGAGTGGCAATGTGGAGAAGGTTGCCACCCTTTAAGGACTTCCGGGGAGGGGTACAGAACAGAGGTACGCCGTGCGGAGGTGTAGAAGGAGCCCGAGAGGGGGTAGAGAGGGAAGGAGAAGGCATGGTAGCCAAGGAGGAGGCAGAAGGGGTGGCGAGGTAGCCACGGAAAGGGGAGAAGGGACAGCAGGAGAAGAAAGGAAATTGATGAGGTGCGGGAAGCGTCTATCAAAGCGGTGAAGGTTGGCCTCAGGGCCTTGGACCAAGATGGTCCCATTCGAGTTAACATTAATGATGACCTTAGAGCAGATGTCTTCAAACTGTGCCAGAGCCCAGCATGAAATGTAAAAAAAAGATTGGAGGAAATGGGAAGGGGCAGCTCACATGGTCTGACGACCATAAAATGGTCTTAGTCACCAATGAAAAAATGGCCAGCAGTTGCAAATGGGTATTCAGTCCTATTAGTCACAGACTGTTTGAATAGTACCCAAGGGGTTGTTTTTTGTTCAAATGTGAACAAATTGTGATATTTAAAGAATATTTATTCAGCAACAATGTAACTCCTCAAACTGGCCCACCTTGTCCAAAAAAGTGGTGCATTTTGACTGGCCTACACTAGCATTTTGCATTTTTGGTACGGTCATCGCCCTATTACCCTATAGGCCAGTCCAAGCCTGCTGCATAATGGGTGAGGGGGTGTCCACCCACTGGCCACCTCACCTATTATGGAGGAGCCTAGGAGCCAGCCCAGGGAAACACTGAGCACTCCCTCAACTGCTTTTTCCAGCTGAGGGAGTGCTGCTGGGCTGGCTGAACTGTCAAAGGGGAACACTGGTTGCCTTTGACAATTCATTTCCCCAGCCGCACATGATCACTGAGCCATGCAACACTGGGGGTGTTTTGCTTCGCCAGCCTTGCATAGCTCATTGGAAATGCTGGCTGGGGCACTGCATGGATGTATGTGCGAGGGGGTGCTCCTGCGCCTCCTCGCACATACGAGCATAGCAACCTGGAGCGGGGCATTTTAGCAACCATGCGCAGGCCCCTGCAGAAGGTATGTTTATGGCGATTTATGTTTTATTTAAATGTGTATGGATGTGTGTATGGTTGTGTTATGGGATTGTGGTGGGAGCAGGGTGCGGTGACGGCACGCAAATGTTCATATCGATTTCTACATGCTGTGCATCTGGCACTTTTGGAAGGGCCCGGCCTGCCCAAACTTTGTTCAGGGTGGCCCAGGTCAAAAAAGTTTGAAGACCACTGCCTTAGAGGAATGGATGGCGGCCAGGAGGGTGTCCCAACGGGTTCCATCATTAATGGGAGAAGAGGAGAAAGGAGAGAGCACAGAGACCATATGAAGGGTCCATAGGTCTGACGAAGGAACAACAAAGAGGATGTTGATGAGAGTTTCCTTGGAGTAGGCACTGGTGTAGGTGTCAGCGATGGGGAGGCCTGGGTTGGAGACCAGGATGTCCTTTTTAAACTTCTTACGACCAGATTTAGTGAGGAGTGCAGGATAGTCAATAGAGAAGCAGTTAGAAAAGATAGGAGAGAGGGAAAGCACCATAGGGTAGGAGGGAGAGGAGAGAAATGGAAGGGAGAGGGGGAGGCACTAGAGAAGGACACTGGAGTAGGCAGACAAGACAACGAGAGGCAATCAAGTTGAGCAATAGGACAAGACGATGACACTCAGGATTAAAGAGCTCACAAACAGCTTGTTTTTTGACAGGCGAGAAGACACACCTAAGTTTGAGAATCCTGAATGGAGGAAGCAAAGGCCTCGGTTTCACAATGCACATTTTATTTTTTAAACGGACTCACAACTGAGCCGTGTACCTGACAAGTCCTGCTACTATGGGCAGTTGAAGTCAGGCAATTACTGACAATCACTCACACCTGACTTCCATTAAACTTCCCCAGATGGATAAAAGGCAGAGCACAAGAGCACACTCTGAGCGAGGTAAAGCACACGAAGGAACAGTAGTTTCAAGTCGGCAGCTGAACGAGGGGAATAAGACCGCTAACCCAGAAGAGTTTGTAAAAAGGGAAATACCCTTGACCTTTTCAGAAAGACGCTGTTACTTTCAAGAAACTTTCAAGGCAGAAAGCATAAGGCCACGAAACCAGACTGAAGAATCCTGCATTGTGTGTCGAAGATACCGAGGGCCCTCCCATGTAACTAACCAAAGCGGGGAGGAGTAGCAGCAGCCGGCGTGGTATCATCCTTGGCTCCAAGAACAAACCAGCGCCAGAGAGATCAACACACCCAGTGAGTTGGGGAGACCGATGCAAGACTGGTCTGTGTGGAAGTCAAGGATGCAAGCAGCAACTTTGTAGACCAAGCGCTGGAACAAACATCGTTGAATGCATGTGATGAAGGACGCAAGTAAAGCTAAACTGCTGATGAATGCTTGAACTTAAGAAGGCAAGATACAATACCATTGACAGAGTGGTCCGGTACTGTAAAAGTGCTCAAATGTCTCTGTAAGGTATCCCACCAAGAGAAATGAAAGTAGAAGATAGATGAAAACAATCGTGAAGTGAATCGAAGTGGTCCTGTAACGGTTTAAGCAAAACCCATTGGACATTCGAAAGTCTTCGATTTTGGTTAAAAGAGGATCCGCGACTGAACGAGGGAGGTCCAAGGTCCGAGTCTGAACACGGGAGACCAAATGTAAACATTAAGATATCAAGAGGATCCAAGCCCGAACGAGGGAGATCCATGTTCCGAGCCCGAACGAGGCAGACCAAGTTTGAACAATGTGATAAAAGGTGGTCTCAACCTGAAGGAGACCCACGATGAACATTGAAAGTGAGAACTTGTATATGTAAAATCCTGATAGGGATGTAACTTATCCTTATGAAGCCGGCCCCCTCCAGCTGGCTCTGTTTTTGATTCTTCATGGCGCGACGGAGCAAGTGGTCCTGCAACGCTACTTCTTTGCTGCCTTTCACCTCAGGAGCCCGTGTGTGTAATCAGTGCGGTTTTGGGTCCCACTGGTTGAGGTAGGTGCAATTGTTCTGCACCCTTGCACCTTAAAAAGAATTGTGGTCATCTTTTTTGGGAAAATGTACAACTTTGCAATCATTTGACATTTTTTTGAGGTGCACACAAAGTAGATACAGCGCTGCATCATCACGCTTTGGGGCAGCGTTTGCATCTATTTTCCTGCTGCCTGGCATGCAAAAAAAGTTGTGTTTGACCATGTGGTTCTTTCAACATGGCCGCCCGGGCCTTTTGTCCTTGGGAGGTATTTTTGTTTGAGCCATCTGGCTCCATCCTGGTTTCTGATTGGTGAGTGAGTGTGCTTTTCAACCCAAATGACGGACCGGCAGGCTTAGCTGGCCCCTGTTCAAAGACCCATTTCTAAGGCCCCTGTCAGCGTCTCTGTCCGCTGACAGGCCGCTACATGAGACTTCTACCACAGCCCAACCCTCCCTGATGCTGCTATCCCTGGAATTCTTGACATGCTATGACTCTCTTAGCTCACTCTACGTGGGTTAGTTACCTCCTCCTGACTGCCCTTGTACTCCCATCTCTGGCCGCTATGTACTAATTTAAGTCTTTTCTGTACTCACCTTTACCATCTTACCCCCAATTCCATTCTCCTCAACAACAGAGCTTTGCATTTAAATTGAAAGTCAAACTTGGGTGTATTTTGCATTTCACTTTGCCCATTGATTGTAACCCGCTAGCCCAGTGACTGTTCCTACCGTTGTACTTGCATACTTCTCCCTGTGCCTCCTATCTTCTTCCCTCTCATGGCGCTTTCTGTTTCTCCCATCTATTCCAATTGCTTCTCTATCAGCTATCCTTCCCTTCTCACTAAGTCTGGAAAGAAGCAGTTTAAAAAGGATATCTTGGCCTCCAACCCAGGTCTCCTTATCGCTGATACCTATTCCAGCGCCTCTTTCAGACGGACCCTCACCGACATTGTAAGTGATTTCAACCCGGCACACACCCAAGTCAACGCCTAGCGTGTAATGCACAACGGAAATCCTTATTTATTTTTTATTTAAAAGTTCTTTAGTCTGAACGATATACCACTCATATCACACCCCTCTCCTGGAACCCCTCCCCCCGCCTCCGGTTACACTGAACCAGGAATCAGGCTGGTTTGCAAAGTTAAAATATTTATTTATGGATTTACAATTTAATCGCACTATGTTTTAATGGGTACACAATAATCACCAATGGGGTGATGTAACGCAGAATAATCTCTTTAATACACAAGGAGTAATAGTGAGCAAACAATTCAGCACAAAAATAATACTTTTGTGTGTGTGCAGATCAGATAGCACTGTGGTTGAAGGTTCCCCCTTCACACCATTCAACCCCCAATAGGCAATGTAAAGAGATAGGAGGAGAGAGCAGGTATTCAGGAATGGCAGAATTCACACAAAATATCCATTCCACTTTCCCCCAGCAAACACAAGAGAAAAACGGAATTGACTGTCAAGCTGTCAGAATGGCTTTTAGAGTTATCTTAGAATGAACTGGGTAAAACACTAAATATGGTAAAAAAATGCTGAAATTACTATAGATTCTTATGGGATCCGCTTTGGATAGTTGCACACAAACACAAGCAATGATTTAATGACCAGAAACAATTTGTAATCTTAAAATTCAAGTCAGAAGCAATCAAAAGCTGTTTTACACGTGTACGAATTTCCCTAAAACCAAATGGAGAACCGTATGGATTTGGGATGCGTTTTTGGATGCAATTTAATGCTGTGAATGTTAGCTATAAGCAGAAGTTTTGTTTCTAGCACAAACACTGAGGAAGTTATGGATGTTTGAGTGGAGGTCATTTTTTCGAGATAGGCACAGGAAGGGAAAACTTGAATGCACTTTTAAACTGACAAAAGGGATTTGTTACACTAGAGGATGACTATGAACAAACGAATACCACACAGGAACACAGCCACTTGATCAGAATGACTACCCGCAGAGGAAACTCACCTTTTTCAGATGAGAAAAGATCAGCGCAGAGATAGTTTTAGCAATACTAGCACAGGAGGAAGATAGGAGGGATTGGACAGAGACTTTAGACACTTCAAAAATACTCCTAACAATACAGCTTCTGAATACAAGGCAGGATGGGTTTAAGATAGGGATTAACTAAGCAAGGTACATATGCTATTGACACAGTTCTATCTATAGGTACTCACTAGATATGTTATTAAACGGAACTGTCAGGATTCTGGTCCGTCAAGATTCTGGTCAGGGAAATGGATCTGGTTCCAAGACAGACGCTTTGGCACATCGGATTGGATCTGCAATCAGCAAAGCGCTCTGGTCACAGCATGGCACAGGACTGGACTGGATCTACAATGCACTCTGGTCACAGCACGGCACAGGACTGGGTTGGGTCGGCCCTTCTTGGTTCTGATGATAATTCCTTCAGCAGGCAAGCAAGACAGCACAGCCCAACTGTATTTTGATTCTTCCCCTTAGGTTTGTGGGGTTCTAGTTCTGGAATTTGAGGCCTAGCTGAAAATGGTTCAGCTAGGCAATGGATTTCTGCTTTGCCAAGTTTCTGGAGTCTGGAGCAAGGAAGATGTAAAGTTCATTAGCAGGGTGCTCCGCCAGCATCGGGATAGTGAGTGAATCTGTCTGTCCTTCTGAGTGGTGAGTTGTCTCTATTTATGCTATGATAAAGGGGTGTGTGGGCTGATTTATCCTAAGCTCGCCCCTTTGACAGGTGATTGGGTCAGAGTCTCCTCTCTGCATTGATAGGAGGAGAGAAACAGGGTGTCACCTCTATGGTGTGATTTTATGAGGCTGAGGATCCAGCCCTGGCCCCTTGAACACAAAATCTACTTTTGGCACCATACATATTTACACATGTGCAACCTCTATAAGAATCACATATACAGATTCCATATTTTATATAGCAGCTATCCCTCCAAACCCCGTAGCGGTGGGATCTTGTCTCGGCTTTTCACTGAATTTTGCCCTTTTCATCAGGAATACAATGTCCAATTTTTAAGCAAATTTCTACAAGTGTGCGTGTTTAACATGGGCATAAGTGTATAACGTTTCATACTTCTAGCAGCAATACATTTTGTGTAAAATCACATTTTCTGCCGTTTCTTTCCAGAACATGTCACACGATTTTTGCCGCTTCTTGAAACGTGCAGCCAAAATTTAGATTCACAAATCTGTTACTGCTATATTTTACACAATTTTCACTGGCAAACTATAAGTCTTTTAAAACGTATTCCTTGTGAAGGTTCAGCCACAGATGGTTGTTTGTCTCCGCCTCCTTCTATCTCCCTGCAGTTCAGAAGCAGTTTCCTCCCTGTTTGCTCTTGGCAGAGGCCATTTACGACTGTCCCCACGCCCTGCATTTCCTTAGTGGCAGCTGTTCATTGTTCCCCTTTGCTTCTGTAGACCAGGTTCTTTCCAAACCCTATAATTATCACTTTGGTGTGATTTCCTGGTGGGGGGAAAGGCCATCCTCCTGTGGAGAAACCGGATATTCCAGTTTGGTAGCTTTTAGCCAGGCTTGATTTACTTATTAATTCTGTTGCATTTTCCCTTAGCTTAAAATAAACTTGTGATTTCAAAATAGCAGCTAGAATACTTATTCAAGGTTCTAAACCATGGGATCAAAACAATTACAACATAGGTTACTCTCAGTAACAAGCCTCTTAGATTGCAAACATTTGATTTCAGTTTATATACATGTTTAAAGTTTAATCAGGCCGTCTCCTGACAGCTGTCATTCAGGCGGCCCAGGGTACTGCACCCAGATTTTTTGACAGATCCACAGACAGGCCATTTTGCTGTGGAATTTTCTTTATGCTCTCAGCTTTTCAGGATTTCTTAAACTAAGTGAATTGTAGCACCCAGCAAGAATTATGGGTGTTTTAGGGTGTTTTACACCGGCATTCTGCAGTTTCAGTAACAAAGAAAAAAGGATTTAAAGCAAGATTTTGGGGTTTCATTTAGCAACACTGCTTTTTCTTTCTGTACTCCATTTTTACTTGTTGTGGAGTCCAGTGACATATTCCAGAAGTGAGATCTCTTTTCCACCACTGACAACATGCGTGGCAGATTGGGCATCCATCTTTTTGGGCGTTGCAAATTGCAATTTTCAGAGGTTTTGGTGCGCACAAGGGTTTTGCAGCCATTTGTGATGTTTCTGGCACCATCATAACACAGTAATGCAGCATAGCAGAGCCGAAGTGGGTTAAAACATCCCACAACATCCTCTTTGTCATTCCTTCGCCAGACCTATTGACCCCACATATGATCTCTGTGCTCTGTTCTGTCTCCTCCTCTCCCATTAAAGGTGGAAAGTCCTCATGGCTTCCTTTGACTACTCCAGAGCCATCCTTAATGTCTACCTTAATGGCACTGTCATGGTCCAAGGTCCTCAGGCCAATCTCCTCCTCTTCGATAGGCGGTTCCCTCACCTCCTCAACTTTTTTTCATCTCCGGCTGTCCCCTCTTCTCATTCCTTGGCTACCTTGCCCACTCCTCCCTCCTCCTCTGCCCCACTTCAGGCTACCTCTACTCCTCCGCTGGGCTTACCCCTGATCTGTACCTTTCCATGGAAGGTCTTTAAGGCTGGCAACCTTCTTCATCTTGCCACTCTCAACTCTCGCTCTGCTGTCAACCACACCTCCAACATCTGACACCTCTTGGAAGAAATAGACCTTGATGTTCTCGATCTTAAAGAGACATGGCTCACGGCCAGCTCTGTCACAAGCTTTGACACTCTCCTCCCTGATGACTACAAGATCATCTCCACACCCAGATTCACCAGGCCCGTAGATGGTGTAGCCCTGATCTTTCCTGAGTGGTCTCCTGCCACTATCATTCCCATGCAGACCTACTCCTCTTTCAAATGCCTTGTATGCAGGCTCTCTTTCTCTCACCTAGCCACTCTCTTACTGTTGCTATTTTCTGCCGGCCCCCTGGTCAGATCACCTCTTTTCTCTTCGAGTGGGCTGACCTCTCCTCCGCCCTACTAGCCTCAACCACTCAACTCCTCTTACTTGCTGACCTTAACATTACATCGATTCTCTCTGTTCCTCATCTTTACTCTTTCACGATCTCTGCAACTCCCTGTCTCTCTCTCTCTCTCTATCCTCCCCTCTGGCCCGACGCACTCTGCAGGTCACACACTTGATGTCTTGATCTCCTCTGGCTTCCCCCTCACTATCTCCCTTACCACTCCTCTCTCCTGGAGTGACCAATGCCTTCTCTCTCTCTCTCTCTCTCTCTCTCTCTCTCTCTCTCTCTCTCTCTCTCTCTCTCTCTCTCTCTCTCTCTCTCTCTCTCTCTCTTCCCCCCCCCAAGCCAAGCCTACCCCAACACTGCCACCTACCTTTTTGGACATCCGGCCCATGAAGCGCATGTCAATTGAGGCTTTTGCTGCCACCTTCTCTCCCCCCTCTCCTTCTCTGACTGACTCACACCCTGACACAGCCCTGTCCCTTCTCTACTCTTCTATTTCTGAAGTCCAAAGCCAAGTGCAATTCTTGGTTTGACTCTGACCTAGCGACACTTAAACGGAAGTGTAGGGCGGCTGAGAGGAAATGGAGGGCTTCGAGTTCATCCTCAGACAAACTGGCCTGTCGCCTGCTCCAAAGGCAATACGGACTCTCTGTCCTCACCAAGAAGAAAGTCCACATTCAAGCCTGTGCATCTGATAACTGCCGAACTCTTTAAAATCTGCAAGGAGCTGGCTAACCCTGCTGCAGTTGCTACCCGTCCTCTTTCCTCCCAGGCTCTTTGCAATGACCTTGCTTCTCACTATATCTCAAAACCCCAGGACATCCTGGCCACCCTCTCCTCCCCATCCCACCCTCTATCTGTGCTTGCTGACCCTCCTTCATCCACCCCTCTGCCCCCTTCTCTTCCTTTCCACTTTTCTCCCCCGATGAGGTCACTAGACCAGTCCGATCTTTGAAAGCCTCATCACACTGTCAACCATACCATCCTGCTCAACCGTCTCTGTGATAACCTGGGTATCACCATTAGGCTCTGGCCTGGCTGACCTCTTTCCTCTCCCATCAACCCTCCCGGTTCATACTGGGGTCCTTCCTATCATCTGCCTTTCTCTCTACTTGTGGTGTTCGCCACGGGTCTAACCTCTTGCCCTGGCTTTTCAACAAATACCTGGCAACTCTCGCCCACTACATTTCCATTTTCTGCTCAAACTTCCAGTGCTATGCTGACGATACTCAACTCATTTTCAGACTGTCCTCTGACACCTCCTCTCCCTCTCTCATCTCTGACTGCCTAACTGCTATTCAAAATTGGTGTGCCTCAAATTACCTTTGTCTGAATGCCAGCAAGACTGAGATCCTCCTCATCGGCACTCCTTCACCATCTTTTTACCTCACTCTCTGGCTGGGCTCCCTTGGCCCTCCTCCTACCCCCACCTGCAAGGCAAAGAACCTCTGTGTTATCTTTGACTCCACACTTTCCTTCTCCGCCCACATCTCTGATGACTCCAAAAAGTCAAACTTCCTACTTCATCTCCTCATAGGTACTCTGCCTTTCCTCTCCTTCCCCCAGAAACTCACTGTCTCCCAAGATCTGGTTCTCTCTAGGTTGGACTATTGTAACAGCCTCTTCTAAATCTGCCTGCCTCTAGTCTCCGCCCTTTGCAACTAATCCAGAACAGGACTGCAAGATTTGTCCTTGGCCTCAAGCCCTGGGATCGTATCTCTCCAGCTCTGGAATCTCTCCATTGGCTCCCAGTGGATGCAAGGATTAAATTCAAAACCCTCTGTATTGCCCACAAGGCTTTCTGGGGCCTGGGCCCAAAATACCTTCAGCTATCCCTACGCAAATACCTCCCTTCTTGAGCCCTTCGCTCCTCTACCTCTAACTCCCTCAGGGTCAGTTGTTTTTCAAAGAAACAAGATGGGGGTAGATTGCTGTCTGTGGCTGGGGCATCCCTCTGGAACAGCCTCCCTGCTACTTTAAAACTTGTGGAGAACCATCTCTGGTTCCGGAAGCACCTCAAGACCTTCCTCTTTGCTTATGCCTTCACCCCCTCTCTCCCCTGCTGATCTGCTCTCTTGGCACCGTGCACCTGGCTACCCTCTGTCCTCCGGGCCCAGGTACCTGCTCACCCTACCACCCTCCTGCACTGCCTCCGGGCCACCCCTTGCACTGGGGTCTGTATCTGTTCCCATACAGATGTCCCGTCTGCCATAAACCCTGCACTTGCCACTTGCTGGCTGCACTACCATTGTTTGCTGCCTTTCCTATTTATTATTTTTATTATTTATTAATATTTATCTTTCTCCTTTGCTTCTGCACTTTCCTACTTCCTCCCCCTTGATGCACTTTTCCCCTCCCCCTTTCCCATGCACTTGCAAATTCTCAATGTCACTGGGCCTAGTAAGATCGTTTTGTTCTCCCCTGTTCCCCTCCCTTGCCTTGTCGCGCTTTCAAACACTTGTGTACGAGTACGATAGAAATAAAATATCAATTCAATTCAACTTTTGAGACTTTGTTGGTTACGACAGACCCACTGCAGTAAGAGACTGTTATTGGAAAGGAGGCTTTGGCAGACCTTTATCCTCATCTGTGCTTTGAACTGTATCCTCGTTGCCGAGAAGCCAGAGTGTGTGCAAAGCTTGAACGTGACACTTTGCCCCGTGCTGAAAACGGGAAGGGAGGCCAACTGCTCAACCGTCCTGAGATATTATTTCTTGAACACTTTTCTTTTTGCATACACCATTGTACCACACCCTTTTGTATTTAGGGTAAGGATTGGCAATAGGTTTATTAGTATTGGCCCTCTTATTTGACAGTGACGTGACTAGGCTGGAGTTATTCATATTTTATAGTCGTAACTTGCTCCCATCCCTAGATTTGGATTTAGATAGGCATTCAACCAACCCATTTGAAGTTCAATAAGCACCCTTGAACTGTGTTCACGTGTCTGTCTTCACTATTTGATACCATGCCTTCCTTACCAAGCAAAGTAATTTCTGCGAATAAGGCATTAAAACAGTGGGTTCCATTGTCGGATTTTAAGACCTCAGGAATTCCCTACCATGTCAATACCTCTCTCACCAGAAATCTTGCTGCCGATTTAGCATCAGGATGTATGCAGGGCCCAACTTCAAGCCATCAGGAGAATAGAGAAGCAATCACAAATAAGTATCGGTAGTAGTTGCACCTCGTGGTCATGTCCACAAAGTCTATATAGAGCTCCCTGAATGTCCCATCGGGCCTAGGCAAAACTCCCCTTACTGACCTCCTAGTGTTTCTGGGTTTAATTTTTTTGAAAACTGCAGATCTACTTACCTGTTCCTGTAGGTTCAGGATAAACCATTCCTCCTGGAGCTCTGCTGCAATTTGTCACTAAGAAGTGTATGATGGGTAATGTGATTGCTCTAGAGCAGGGGTGCACAACTGATTTTCACAGAGGGCCGAAAGTACCTTACATGAGGGCTATAGTGGGACGAAAAGTAAAAGTGGGCGGGACGGTAGGCGGGACATGTCAGGAGGCTTTTTCAACCCCCAATTTGTATTAAACACATGGAAAAAGATATGTTTTTGAGGGGTAACGATTTTTATTGCATTTCAAACTTACATTTTGTACTACACATTTTCCATTGCTATCATTTATTTCGATTTAGTTATTGTATATTGTCTGTTTAATTAAATTATATATATTTTATTGACCCTTGATTGGACATTCCGTTATTTTGGACTGCTATAGTTTGCTGTTTGGGTTACCCAAGAGGAGTATGGCCTTCGTTGAGTCAGGTTTCCTCAAAAAAGCAAAGGATGTACATCTCCTAACTGTGCCTGTTTTAGCTTTATTATTGAGTTCACTCTTGGAGTGCAACACTATGCCCCATGGCTCCCATCCCCAACCAAACACTATGCCCCATGGCCCCCTCACCCCCAGCCAAACACTATGCCCCATGGCCCCCTCACCCCCAACCAAACACTATGCCCCATGGCCCCCTCACCCCCAACCAAACACTATGCCCCATGGCCCCCTCACCCCCAACCAAACACTATGCCCCATGGCCCCCTCACCCCCAACCAAACACTATGCCCCATGGGCCCCTCACCCCCAACCAAACACTATGCCCCATGGCCCCCACCCCAAGCAAACACTATGCCCCATGGCCCCCTAACCCCCAACCAAACACTATGCCCCATGGCTCCCACCTCCAACCAAACACTATGCCCCCTGTCCCTCACCTCCAACCAAACACTATGCCCCATGGCTCCCATCCCCAACCAAACACTATGCCCCATGGCCCCCTCACCCCCAACCAAACTCTATGCCCCATGGCCCCCACACCCCCAACCAAACACTATGCCCCATGGGCCCCTCACCCCCAACCAAACACTATGCCCCATGGCCCCCACCCCCAACCAAACACTATGCCCCCTGTCCCTCACCCCCAACCAAACACTATGCCCCATGGCCCCCACCCCCAACCAAACACTATGCCCCCTGTCCCTCACCCCCCTCAAGCAAACACTATGCCCCCTGTCCCTCACCCCCAAGCAAACACTATGCCCCATGGCCCCCTCACCCCCAAGCAAACACTATGCCCCATGGCCCCCTAACCCCCAACCAAACACTATGCCCCACGGCTCCCACCTCCAACCAAACACTATGCCCCCTGTCCCTCACCCCCCAAGCAAACACTATGCCCCATGGTCCCCTCACCGCCAACCAAACACTATGCCCCATGGCCCCCTCACCCCCAACCAAACACTATGCCCCATGGGCCCCTCACCCCAACCAAACACTATGCCCCATGGCCCCCACTCCCAACCAAACACTATGCCCCATGGCTCCCACCCCCAACCAAACACTATGCCCCCTGTCCCTCACCCCCCCCAAACAAACACTATGCTACCTGTCACTCACCCCCAACCAAACACTATGCCCCATGGCCCCCTCACCCCCAAGCAAACACTATGCCCCATGGCCCCCTCGCCCCACTAACCCCCAACCAAACACTATGCCCCATGGCTCCCACCTCCAACCAAACACTATGCCCCCTGTCCCTCACCCCCAAGCAAACACTATGCCCCATGGCCCCCCCACCCCCAACCAAACACTATGCCCCAAACACACTCAAGCATGCACCCATACAGACCCGAACCCCCCAACTCAGCACACACACTCTCAAACATGCACCCATACAGACCCGAATCCCCCACCCCCCCAACTCAGCACACACACAAACATGCACCCATACAGACCCAAACCCCCACCCCCCAACTCAGCACACAAAAAACAATCAAATCAAAACATTCATACACATCCGACACCCCCCACCCCCGCATCTCAACATACACACAAAATACATTCAAATACAAACATTCACACCCCCCCGCATCTCAACATACACACAAAATACATTCAAACACAAACATTCATACACATCCGACACCCCCCCCACCCCCGCATCTCAACATACACTCAAAATACATTCAAACACAAACATTCATACACATCCGACACCCCCTCACCCCTGCATCTCAACATACACACAAAATACATTCAAACACAAACATTCATACACATCCGACACACACCCCCACCCCCGCATCTCAACATACACTCAAAATACATTCAATCATAAACATTCATACACATCCGACACACACCCCCACCCCCGCATCTCAACATACACTCAAAATACATTCAAACACAAACATTCATACACATCCGACACAGCCCCCCACCCCCGCATCTCAACATACACTCAAAATACATTCAAACACAAACATTCATACACATCCGACACACACCCCCACCCCCGCAGCTCAACATACACTCAAAATACATTCAATCATAAACATTCATACACATCCGACACAGCCCCCCACCCCCGCATCTCAACATACACTCAAAATACATTCAAACACAAACATTCATACACATCCGACACACACCCCCACCCCCGCAGCTCAACATACACACAAAATACATTCAAACACAAACATTCATACACATCCGACACACCCCCCCACCCCCGCATCTCAACATACACTCAAAATACATTCAAACACAAACATTCATACACATCCGACACCCCCCCCAACCCCGCATCTCAACATACACTCAAAATACATCCAAACACATTCATACACATCCGACACACCCCCCCACCTCAACATACACACAAAATACATCCGACACACCCCCCCACCCCCGCATCTCAACATACACACAAAATACATTCAACACAAACATTCATACACACCCCCTTCCCCCCATACACACACAAACATAAAGCAAAACAAACCCGAGACACAAACACAAACAGACCACTTACCTCAGACGTGCTGGAAGGCAGGCAGGTAAGCTGGAAGTCGCTGGAATCGCACTACGGCTGGCATGGTCCAAGGCTGAAATGCATTCCGGCATCAAGCCTTATGGACCACGCCAGCCGTAATGCTGGCCCTCCATTGGTGCAGCACACACGCATTACGTGGCTCGTAGGAGCGAAGTGATGCGTGTGTGTGCTGAGCCAATGAGGGCCAGTGTTTTCACCGGCCCGGAAGACAACAAAGACTTTCCTAATGGAGGGCGGCCGCGCGGGCCGCCCTCCATTAGGAAAGTCTTTGTGCCTCGCGGGCCGGTCAAAAGGGCATGGCGGGCCGCAACTGGCCCGCGGGCCGTATGTTGTGCACCCATGCTCTAGAGCCAACAAAAGCAGCTCTACGGGCATTACTACCTTCCCTGTCATCTGCTGTCTCCATAGCAAATCCATCAGTGAGAGGACGCATCATCTCTTTTTCCAGAGCTCCTGTTCTTCTACAGGGGCTTTCCCTTGAATCTCTGTAAGTACTGGCACTGCGGTGTATGGGGCTGGCAATCGTACCTGCTGGGACACAGCCTCTATTTTCTAGGAATCTGTAAAAGTTAAGTACGCTGCTTCCTTCGCGGCCTTGTCTGCGGCATCATTCCCAAGAGCTATTGGATTCTTGCAGTTAGTGTGTCCAGTGCATTTTACTAATCCCATCACTGTGGGCAAAGTTAACACTTCAGTTAGTCAGGATAGCAATGCAGCATGCTGGACAGTGTTCCAGTCAGTTCTCCCAAACCGTTTCTGCCACCTAGATGACCCCGAATGCACAGTGGAGGTGACATACACAGTGTCGGAATAAGCAGTGACTGCATTCCCCTTATTTATTGCTAGCACCTATAGAAGTGCCACTAGTTCTGCCGCTTGCATGGAGTAATGCGAAGATAACCGTCTCTTTAGTGTGACCCAGTGTTCCCTGTCTAGAAGGCCCACAACAGTTGCACCCGTATGCCTTTCACTCGTGCCCTGATTAATTGTTGAAGGCCCATCAACAAAAAGTACATCACCTCCCTCCAGGGCATCCTCTTTCATGAACAATGTCATCGGGCTGCACTGGCTTGGCAACAAATGTAGCAGGATTGGCTATATTACACCGCACGGATGTATTGATGCATTTGATAAAATTACCTTGTCTCCTGAAACTCTTTGGGTCTTTTAACGTCGACTTGGATTTTTCTTAAATTGCAAAGACTGCATGCTCCATGTACAATGTCACTGGGTAAGCGATAGTAATGGTTGAAGACTTTTGAATCGCAAAAGCTGCTGCTGCTAAAGGTTGCTCACCAGGGTACTATCTCTGCATCACTGGGTCTAGGAGCATGCTGTAATACGCGAAGGGTTTGTGGCCCAACGTTTTCTGGTCAGGACCTCTATCTTCACCTGCCCATTTGTATGTGAAAACAAATAAAATGGTTTTTTGTAATTTTTGGTTGCCAAGAGCGAGCTTTACTGATCGCTCCCTTGATTTCTCGAAAAGCAAGTCATCATTTCCTCCAATCACTCTATCGGACCGTTCATCTTCTGCATTTCCATGAGTACCTGCAGTAAGGGCCTCACGTAACTAGAGTAGTTAAAGATCCACGATCTACAATAGTTACAGAGCCCCAATAACTGCTGCATTTGCTTCACCGTGACTGGCTGAGGTGCATCCTGAACTGCGGTGGCTCTCTGGCATTACCTTCCTTCCTGCGGGTGATAAGACTTGCCCCAAAAGTACTTCCTCTGTCTGCAGTACTGCAATTGTTTTTTGGCCACTTTGTACCTCTTCTCCGCTAGCAGGGTGTGGAACGTTATTGAGTCTCCTCGACACTGCTCCTCTGAAGTGCTACAGACTAATAGAACGTCCACGTACTGAATTACTGTACTGGACACATGTATATTTCCCACATCCATTTGAACCTACATGTTCAAGACACTCAGAGATTCGCAGTACCCCTGGGGCAACCCTGTATGCTCAAATCTCTGACCATGATACGTAAACGCTGTGAGGTACTGAGAATCGGGGTGTAAGAGGACAGAGAATAAAGCCTTTTTAAATCATTTACTGTGAAGTGGGCGACCCAGTAGGGATGTTACAGAGCATGCTGGCAGGATTTTGTACCACCGGAAATTCCTCCTCAAAAATGTTATTGAGGGTGCACAAACCCTGGACCATCCTCCACCTGGACCCCTTTGCTTTCTTCACAGGGTAGTGTGAGAATCCTGAGGGTATCCTTTCACCTACTCTCCTTGGATCATCTTCTCAAGTGGCCAGAGAAAGGCCATTGCTTTTTGATCCTGACCCTTGGGGTGGTGAAGCGAGGGAGGATCATATGGGTGGAGGGTCCTTTCGGATTGGAGAGAGAATATCCACAGATGAGACATGATATCCCCATTTCCCTTCTGAAAATCAACCTCACCCTCCTTCCGCCTTCATGGGCTGTTGTAAACCATCTCCCTTCATGTCCCCTCATCCCACTATGGTACCAAGACGAGGAAGAGGCGACTATGAGTAGTGAACACCAGTAAGTGATTGCATCACTCTAGTACTGAGACAAGGAACAGGCCTGCAGAGTGTTGTAAAGGTCAGACATGTCTCACCTGCTCCACTAATTGGAAACTGGCAATTGCAATATGGGACTCGCACCTGCAACCTGTCAAGTGCTTGCAGGTGTATAAAAAGGGAGACTAGCAGCAAAGAGACCAGCAGGGAATCCTGTATGTGAGGAGGCAGCCGAGGTGGGTCCTGCAGTAGAGCCAGGACGCCGGCAGATGATCTCAGGAGACTGTGGGGCCAAGGGCCAGGTGGGCCGCAAGAAGGCTACAGGTGTGGGAACCTCATTGGTCGGAGGTCTCCAGCCAGAGATGCAGACACAGAAGAAAGAAGAAAAGTGACTGTCTGCGGAGAGAGAGTGGAGCTGCCGGCGAGATCTGAAGAGAAAGTGAAGTGTGAGCGGGGCTCGCGATTGAAAGGAAATGTGTCGGCACAGCCAAAACAGTAAGCACAGCTGCCTGGAGGAAATGAGAGAATGGTGAGTGTAGTGGGAAAGAGCATGCAAACCGGGGTGTTGCTGGGGCTGTGTGGGGAAGCCGAATTAGATGCAGAATTAAGAAAGCATGCGCAACATGACATTTAACTAAAAGCAACGCGTCGAGAAAAAAATCCAAGGACAATATAATATGTAAGCAGCCAATTGAAAAACCACATCTATTGAATACCGAACTAAAGGAAGGCTTTTGGCAAAGATGTGCCTTGATGACAAGTGTGTTTGAAATTCAAATGCTTTCTTTTGTGTTTCATACAACTCGTGCTTTGCTTTCAATAGGCAGTAAGTATGGAAGATTGCGAGAAAGCATGAAAGCAAGGTGATGAAGGAGCAAAACCATCACTAAGTAAACTATATGTACAAATACATTGTGACAAGGCCAAAAGGCTGTCAAAGGAAAGAACACATTGTGACAAAGGCAAGAGGCTGGCGAGGAGAAGCAAAGAGCGTGTGAACTATCACACCGGTACAGATACAGAAGAACCTGTGTGGGATAAAGAGCTGGTTGCACAACCTGTAATCTGTTGATCGTATGGTTTGACAACTGCACCCAGACCAGTGGAACCCCAATTGTGAAAACCAAAGAGGTTGCTGAAGTGCAACAGAAGAAAGCAATCTGATTGAACTGTTAAGAAATCAGAAGAAGTATAAAGTTAGTCTGGAATGGTTTTTGAACATTGAAAAATTGAGAATAAGTACAAGGTGACTTTCTTGAACTTTTGGAAGGGTATCCTGAGGTTTTGTGGAACTGCCTTGAACTTGAGAAAGGGAATCCTGAGACCTTTGTGGAACTATCTTGAACTCTGGAGGGGGAGCTGAAAAGTAAGACAAGAGCTGGAAGAAGTTCAGAACTTTGAGACACTTTTTATTTTATTGCCGACGTCCCTGCACATTGTTTAGTTTTAGTTGTCAGGGCAAGTATAGGTTTAGGACAAAATCACACTTTTTTAAGTTGAACTTTCTGACTCGGACTGTCCTTGGTTTCTTTAGTTAGGGAAATCCCACCTAAGTAGAGGGCAAGTTAGGCCTTCAACCATCATGACATTTGTGTTAATAAAGAATTTCTGTTTGAACTTTGAATCTGTTGTCTGTGTCTTGCTTCATGACGCCTTCACAGTAGATGGTATTATGCCTTGCTTCGACAATTCCATAATGGTCTAGTAAATCTCTTCGTCCGCCTCTCCAGACATGCAGTATTGCTTAACCTGTGGTAATATCGCTCCAGGTTTCAATTTTATTCGCACTGCTCCTACACTCTTTAGCAGCCCCATATCATGAAGACTGCTGGTCCTCAAATGGTCCGGCACCTTCCCCAAATCCTCCTTCCAATGTGGCAATGAATTTCTAACGAGCATGGTCTGTGGTACTTCCCTTTGCTCTATCGCTATCTGCCAAGGCACCCCAATCTCAAAGACCATCTCCCCTGTGTCCTCTGTGTCTTCGAACAATTGCTTGTCGGACACATCCCTTAGTGATAAAGTTGGATCGATGCACAGAACTGTGCACCACTCCACTTCCTCATTTGTGCCTGATAGAACCACCCTGTTCATATTGATCATTACGGCCTCTAAGAGAATCATAACAATGGTGCCTGGTGTTATTTCCTGTGGCACAACAGGCCGAAACAAAACTCAATCGGTACCAGACATGTCTGATACCCGGGATCCAACCTATCAAAACGACCACCCCATAAAGAAACAAAGTGGAATGTACAGGTACCCCACTGATTGCGCTGTCACTACAATAAGCATGCACACGTGCTGCTTCTCTTACCGAATATGAAACTGGAGTCGAGCATACTATATCCTCCTGCGTGAAGGCAATCAAAATCTGCAACTTGCTGAGGAGATCTCTTCCCAAAAGATTTGCCGGGGTGTCTGTACAGTACAGCAAAGAGGCAGATACATTTTGAGTACTTACCTTAATACGGAGATCTTCAGTATAAGGAACCGAACGGATATCCCCAGAGAATCCCTGTGGGTCCATCGTTCTGCCTGACAAGGAGAACTCGCCTTCCTTAATGCTATATTTCGCAGCCCCTGCGTCGACCATGTATGAGAACATTTGATCACCTACATGCACAACGATCTGGGGTTCCTCTTCTGGATCGGTGGTAACCGACAGGACTGGACACATCAGAGACCCCTGTGGGCTGTCCGTCTCCTGGTAGACATTGGCACCGGGAGCGAAAAAGGGCTATTTCCAAGAAACACTTGCTCCATTGTAATGTGTAACCGTTCCTTGGGGTAAAGGATTCTTCTCCCAAATCTCCCATATCATGGGTTCCATCGATAGGCCAAAAATGAATAATTTTAAACATACTTTCCTGCACACATTCCCTATGGTATTTTAGAATGTTTGCCTTCTAAACAGGAAGTACCCAGCACAAAGGATTCAATGGAGTCTCCATACTCCAACCCAAGATATCCCAAATAATTTCACAAATACCTGATGCCGAACCCGCGGCACAAAAAATTTCCACCCAAAGAATCTCCCTTTTTACCCCTATCCAGTTTCTTAGTAGTTACCCACAATCACTCACTGTACTTGTTTTATAACGCAATTACCTTGCTCCGCTACTTGCTACAATTCTCCTTCTGACTCACAAGCCAATATCTCTGAGATATCCCTTTCAATCGAGCATAGAAGCAGCGCAATACTTTTCACTATAGCACTGCTGCTTTCGCTCTCTATCAATAGTATGGCCTTCTCTACAAAACCATTCTTCCCTGACTATAGGAAATTTCCCCTTCACTACTTTGACTAGCCAAGAAAATCCACCCCAACAGTCAATACAGAATGAAGACTGCCAAGGTTATACTTCAGAAAGGTATCCATGGTTGGACCTGATGCTACACCACCTGCTGGTTAGGATACCACCTCACATCCCTAAAATAAGAAACTAGTTATATATACAAGGGACTCAAAACATAAAACAGTTCAATCACGCCTTCAAAATATCCACTCTTCCATTCCCTGCATTCTCGACTAATTCCACACACCCGCATTCCAATTCCAACCCCTTAAATCAAAAGAAACCACCCCTTTTCCCCTTGCTTTACCTCCAAAAGTACACTCATGTGACCCGAAGAGCTCCAATATGGTGCTCTGGTAAGTCGTCCTGCACAGCTAGACCACACCACCATGACCCAAGGGAACAGACAGACCATTAACCAATATGGTATCCGAAGATGTCTCTTTTTCACTGTGCTCAGAAGAATGGTCCCTGCTGAGAGGCACTGCAACCAAGTTGTGCGGACAGTAGACCCCACCGTTTTGAAAAGCCTGGGGTTCCTTTGTGGTTGTCAGATTTGTGGGGAAGGACCCCTAATTACCTTAACCCAAAGTGGGTCCGCAACCTGAGGAACGAGTGCACGTTTTGTACGTAATGCAAGTTTATTTTACAATCGTCCAGGAAGCAGTTTGATGGTGCCGTGGAGCCAAACTAACCCAAGTCTCAATGAATCACCTAAGTTGATACATTATATACTGCAACAGTTAAAACACTCCCAGATACTTTATTGCAATCCACCCCCCACACATGATTGGACAAAACATACACAAAGAAGTTACATCTTTCTTCATTTCTTCCCTTTTCATTGGTACTTGACAATCTTTATTTCAACTTCAGATCATATGCATAGCACACCCCTGCTTGGGATTCTTCCATGGTAGGTTGTGACATCATGACATAATAAAACATTCACATAAAAACATAATTAATTACTAGTAACAACTGGCCTACGCCCTTTAACCTTAAGTGTGATTGCAGATGGTCTGCATGGATACTTTAGCAATACATGAAAGCTGAGCAAACAAGTTCTTCTTTGAACTAGCAATGAATATCTCATCCACCCTGGTTTACTGGCCCCATTGATGTTCTAATTTATACAACTACCACTTCAGCACATATGACCTCTAGTTCCACCCTGAGATAACAATTGCATCCCGGGCAAAATCTCACTCCTTCTTTATTGCTGGCCCGAGCAAATGACCAGATCCCTCTGCGCGACTTCAATGCAACGGGAAAGATTACATCTATTCCCTGTGGACCTACTGAGCCATAAACCACTGCGTCCTGTTCGACGGCTGACCCTCTGCTGTATTTCTGCCATGATTCACCATTAGCAGGGAATCCTGGTTTTAGGAAGACCCCTAAGCTTGCACGGCATCAATTTTGGTGGGAAGGCATGATGGTAGATGCGTTAAACTTTGTGAAGACATGCAAGACCTGTGCATGGGCAAAGACTGAAAAAAGGAAACCCTCTGGTTTGTTATTGCCTTTACCAGTTCCACCGCAACCTTGGCATACTGTCTCAATGGAGTAGCTTGTGGATCTACCACCTGACCAGGGATGTACTAATGTACTGGTGATTGTGGCTGTTGTAACCACAGCTGGTTCTTTCATTCCTATTAAGGGGGCTGCAATAGCAGTAAATTTAGCACAAGCTTTCCTCCAAAATGTAATGAGACGTCATGGATTACCTAGGACAGGGGACCTCAATTTGTTTCCAAATTCTGGCAGGAGTTTTGTAAAGTTTTACAAATTTAGGTAAATTTGACAACAAGCTGTCACCCAAAAGCGAATGGACACACGGAAAGAATAAATCGAGAATTGGAAAAGCACTTAACATGTTATTTAAGAGCAGGGAAGACTTGGGTGGATCTGGTGCGGTGCGCACAGTTTTACTATAACAATTCAACTAAGGATTCTGCATCCATGTTGCCTTTCTTTATTAACCAGGGTTTTCAACCCCGGCTCTTGCGTGAGAACAATCCTGAGGAGGTTCAGGTCCCTGAGGTGGAGAACAAGATAACGTTTCTGGGAGTGAATTTGCACAAGTCAGTAAAGGCGTTGCATCAAAGCAAGGTAGGGTACAAGAAGTATGCGGTTGTCCTTCGCAGGGATCCTCATAAGTATGTAGCCGGGGAGTCTGTATGGTTGTCTACTAGGAAAATAGCATTAAAGGGGAAGAAAAAATTCTGTCCCAGGTTTATTGTTCATTTTGAAATTGAGAGGGTTATCACGCCAGTGACCGTGAGATTCAAATTACTGTCTAGCTTGAATATTCGTCCGAACATTCATGTAAACGTTCTGAAAGCTTGTGCCCAAGGAACTACACTTCAAGGAGCTCCAGGTCCTGTAGATATAGAGGGATATGGAAATGAATATGAGGTACAAGCTATCCTAGATTCGAGAGTAGTTTGAGGAAGGTTGTAATATCTGGTAGAATGGAAGGGTTGGGGCCCCCAGATTGGTAGTTGGGTACCATTGTGCTCATCCATGGAGACAGAGAGGCAGGATCAGTCTCAAACAGGTTTGTTGAACAGTGGGAATTGTTTGACCCTATTTTATCCAGTGAGTGAATATGTGTTGGGATTTTTGCACGGGTTGATTTACTAATTTCCTCAACTGAGCTCATTAAGGGAATGGAATAATCCCATTCCAAAATGGAGAAGCCTCATCTCAGGAATTATTGGAGGAAGGGCAGCTGTGGCACTACTTAGACCCTTCACTAAGGTACTAAACTGCCTTTCATCTTTAGATTTTGTCCAGAGAGGTCACAGCAACCAGAGCTCCAGGAAATGAAAAAAGAATTTGGAGGAGGAAGAAGAATCATTTACAGAACTGAAGATAAGTGCAAGCCAGTAGAGTTTCAAGAGACGGAAGTATGTAAAAAAGCTGAAATATCATACAGTTTCTAAAGATTGCAAATAGTTGATTTAATTGGTAAGATTATGTAAGACTGTGAGGCGAATTTCGTTTAGAAATTTGTATTTTTGCTGTAGAACTAGTAGCAGAGTGAGGAAAGTGAAGAACTTATTTTAGTTTTACTTTGGAAAGGATTTATTTTTTGACAGAGAAGTGAGTGCGAGCGGCTTGGGTTAGAGAAAAGAACCCTTTGGCCTGACCATACTGCTGAGGCAAAAGTTGCCTTGCTTGATGAACCAGTTCTAACTCACGAAGCAGGCCTTGTTATAGCAATCGCATAGTGCAAGCCGAGTGCAGTGAAATAAAATTAAAGAGAAGTGTGTATCTGTCAGCAGAGGCATGGTCCAGGCGCGGACAGCTCAACGAGAAGGGCACACTCAGGCAGGACTGATTAGCACAGCATGGGTGTGTGATGAAAAGTCACTGAAGAAGCAGGACATGGCGTAGAGTTAGCACAGAGTGCGGTGACAAAACTTGCAAGAAGGGTTATAGAGCACAGAGGCACAGTGTTTATACAAATTGTCAACACAAAGGAATTCAAAAAAGTAAAAAGGAACATTTTAATTAGTATTCAGAATTAACAACCAAAAAGAAAAAAAAAAGAGCCTCAAAGTTCTTGTGTTAGGGAGAATTCTCCAGAATGGCTAATTTCCCTTACCTGTTGAGTCTCTCAGCAGCTTTCCTGGATTTCTAGGATTTATTTTTTTCACCTGGTAAGAGTGTGAGCCTTTTTTCCCCCACTCTTACATGTGTTTTTGCTGTTGTTGTACATTTTGTGTTCATGGACTATGGAGTCTCACCTACTCCATAGGCATCCTCTTTTTACTGTGTGTCACACAGCACCTTTAGTGCAGTGACACAGGGTTGTCTTTTCAGACTTCCCACTATTAAACTCCATTTTCTGGGACGGACTACTGTCTCTCAGAACATGTAAAATTGCCATTGACTTTACTAGTCTTTTTAAATTTACAGACCCAGTACAAACTATAGAGTACTGGAAGGGTTAATAGTTATCCCTTTTTGTCTGTCGCTCATGGAACATTATTTCGTTCCCCTTTCTCTAAGATTTGGCTGGTGGCATTGGGATCTACAGTTTTTATTCTACCACGAGCTATGACAATAGCCCCGGTACTGTTAGAGGCTATGTTGGTAGTCTTAAACTCTAACCCGCTGTACCCTATTTAATTTTATTTGGTTCTGGTTGGATTTATTCGCCATTTCTTTTTGTAAAGGTCTTTCTTGTGTTTTACTCTGCGCGCCAAACCAGGTTTGGTTCCTTTGTTTACTGTCCTTTGGCGGGATTCTGCACAGAAGCCCTCCTTAGGCGCCTGAGTTTCTGGGTGGACAGGATGTGAGGGAGGGGTTTGAGGCCCCCTGCACAGGGTCACCTTGGAGACCCATGTTGCACTCTAGTTTGATTGGCTAGGTGACTGTCCTGCCAGGACAGCCACCCTGATGTGTGATTGACAGCCAGGCTGTGTGCATGGGGGGAAAACTGCTTAAAAGCAGGTCTCTGTGACTTGGAAGGCAGAGTAGCCACTGGAATGAGAGATCCAACGAGGAGCTGAAGGAAGACGACTGCTGCAACTACTGGACATCCCGGTGAAGCCCTGCTGCAGGTCCGAATAGCCCGAAATTCCGACAGAGAAGATCTGCAAGGAATCTTCTTCCCTTGAGCTTGGTGGGACCAACCAGCTCATCAAACACCAAATGCCGGCCTTCCTCTCCTGGTCGAATTCGCTGTGCCTCGCTGCAGTGAACCGGATAGCCAGAAGGAACGGAACCTGTTTGGGTTTTAAGGAGCACATCTTTTATTCAACGCTTTGCTCTGCTGCTGGCTTCTTCCCTGGGCAGTGCAGGACCCTCCAGTCTTCCTCCTTCTTGTCACCACGACAGTCGCTTCAGGAACCGTGAGCCTGCAGGAACTGCCAGGAACAACCGCCTCAGCTACAGCATTCTTCTTCATTTAAGGTACTGTTCGAATCCGGTCTTTCATTTGGTCAGACCGCAGTCAAAGTGTTTGAAATCCTTCACCTCTCCGAAGGCTTGTCCTTCTCTTCTCTTTTGAATAACATTTCCTCCGACCAACTTCGTTTTGAACTCTTGGCAATGACTTAACCGCGGACTACTATAAACTGTGTGATCCTCTGCAAAGACTCTGTACCATTAGCATTGGTCCAGGCCTATTGATGTGAATCCTAGTTGTAGTAAGCCTTTTCTAGATTGCCCTGCCTATCACTTGTTGGTGTTGTTGATTTTTGATAACCGTGTCCTTCCCCTCCCTTTTAAATTGCTGGAGTGCCATTTTGCTCACACTTCATTTTGAGCTTAACTTGTCCAGAATTGATAGGGTGTTGCGTATTAAGATTGTGATTTTCTGCTGCTTTACAATAGTGAACTGTTTTATAACTGATGGTGTAAATAAATATATATTCTTTTACTCAGAAACCTTGAATCAGTGTTTGTTTGAACCATACTAATCTTTGTCATTTGTGTAACTTCTGATACTGCTCACTTTACTCTTGAGACAAGTCTGGCTGCTCAGCCATCGCTACCACTTTACTGTATAGTACAGGCTTGTACCAAAGGTGAATTTGTACTTACACTTGTAGTCCTAATTGTGTGTGGTGTTCCCAAAGGGTACTGCATATGATTCTGCCTAACGACTTTGTTATTATAAGGAAAGAGAAGAGCACATTTTAGTGAAAAGAAATCCAAGAAACTTTGCCTTCCAGCAAGAAATGAGCACGAGATCACAGAAAATGGTCACCAGGTTTAAGCAGTTGTGTGTTTTGTATTGTAGATCCCACATCAAAGAATTGTGCCACAAGAACCGAGGAGCAGAGACCAGTGGGTGTAGAGCAGAGATCTTGCAGTTTGTTTTGTTATCCAATTCCCATTTCCCCTCGGTGTTGTCAAGCCTGTAGTGGGTTATAATTCCTCAGGCAACACAGAGCTGTTGGGGTTCATGGGCCCATCGTCAATTCCAGCAGGACAGGTAAGCTGGAACACCTCATACATTGCTTCAACCTCTTTGGCTGCAGGTAATGCTTGATTCCCCTTGAACTCGGCAGTCAACAACACGACCCTTTCAAATACAGCAGTGGAAATAAATGAGAAACCTTGAATGGAGAAGAAAGAATTCTATGCAGATGTAATCCTCTTATGTGAAAATGTTCTGGAGGGCGGAGATGCGCTGCACTCGGAGCCAAGCGGTAGCATGGAGGAAAGGAGGGAGCAAGGAAGGACGCTGGAAGGCTTTAGCTGAGAGTGACGAACCAGCCAAGACCGAGACAAGGATGGACGAGCCGTCTCTCCTGGTGCCGTGACCATGCTGCAGCCGAGGTGGCTCTGGCACCGCAGAATGACGCTGACATCGGTGTCACAAGGAGGAACTAATCCTCTGCTCCGAATGCGAGGAAGGAGACTGCCGAGAGGCGCAGAGTCAGAGAGCATGCGTTGACATACCAGAGAAGCCAGAGAGAGGAACGCATGAAAATGATCTGGCTGAGATGCTATCCTCCTGGAGCAGTCCCAATGTTAACAGAGGTACCAGGGTTGCCCAAGGCAAAGGAAGGTGTGCAGGGCCAGAAATGTGTCAGGCACAAAGTATTCATATTCTCAAGTAAAGACATTTATTAATATAAAAACGGGTTTGGAAGCTGCCTAACTGGCCCTATTAAAAGCCACCATTGACAAAGCTAATGGCAACAAACATAGGAAAACATACTCTGAACACCGCCCCCCTCTATGTGCTAATGCTATGTGTCCTGAAAAAATAACATGCAGAAATTTGCGAACTTTGAAGTAATTACTGGCTATGTAGGGCCCAATAACTTAACGCATTCCGGCCTATATATGTAAAATGCAATAAACGCTAAAACTATTGCCTTTTCCAGTGATTGTTTTATTGTACACAAAATAAAATCTCACGTTTTTCTACTGATTTAATATATTTTAATATGTGGACGTGTGCAAAATGCATACCCGTGGGCCTTAAAGCACAACTACTCCTTAGTTGTTCCCTGTTTGTGCTGCTGCTTGCTTCGAAAGTAGCATATACGAATTTGTCATTGAGCATTAAATTGTGTGTCACAATCGCGCCTATGCATAGGCTTCTGCAATGCATTGTACCACCATAGGCAGTTTGCTATTTTGGCGCAACACCTCACTTGCATAGGAGCCAGCTCAGCCAGATCTGTTAATGGGATCAAAATAGCGGCTCGTGGCATCACTCTTGCAGGTGATGCCCGATGAGAGCTGCCTAGAATTGGTATGCTTTCGATAGTGTAGGGACGGGTCCAACTGTTCTGCACTTCTGCCTGCTTCATTTTATCAACTGATTCAGCCCTGCCCTTGCCTAAACCCAGTAGGAAACGCCCACTTGTTAATAGGCTTGTGCCACTCGCAACAGGTGGCACAAAGCTGCACAGTCTTATCAGACAATATTTGCATTTCTAGTATTTCGTTTGGCGATACATTAAAAAAAAAATAACATTGGAACATAATGTAACCAAAATACTTTCAATAGACACCTTTTCTATTTATAAGGCGTGGACGGTGTTCCCGGGTTACTTATCGCGAAAGTAATGCATAGTGTTCGCTCTGAAGACAGCAGTCCTGCCTCTGAAGACCGGATCCCGTTTTTCAGGGAGGGAAACAAGTCGAGTGTTGAGGGTGTCGATGATTTTCCTTCGCCGTTCAAATGTATCTGGCGGTGTTTAGTGTATCGGTAAGAATGATCGGTGTAAACGCGGGCTATGTGGCATTTGGAAAGTGGGAATCCCATTTCTTCTTGGCCACTGGAGGGAGTTTGCTGCTGTCTCTCAGGTCACTGTAGATTTAAATGCGTGTATTAATATGTGCGTGTGTGAGACTGAGGTGGTGTCTTTTCATAGCCTTTGCAAGATGAGCCGGCGGGGTGTCTGATTTTAGCACCCTGCTAGGCTATGGCGCGGGGGTGACCGGGAGAGGCAGAGCTATCAAAGCTGCAGCTGTGTACAGAGCTAGGGCAGTGAACTCTCCCAGAGAAGCAGGTTTCCTCCGGTGGAGAGAGACCCGGCCAGGGCTGCACAAGAGACGCAGCGGCGTCTCTCTGACAAGAGCAGAGTGTCGAAGGGCCGAGAAGATACAGGACTCCGTAAGGCAAACTGCAAGTTCTTCATTGTTATTTGGGGGGTAAGTAATCGTATACCCACCAATAAACCCCCTCATGTATACCGTAATAAACGTGTAACTAGGGTGATGGCCGTGGTACGCAGGAGTCGGTACCATGAGTGAGCGAGCTAGGAGACAGTGGTATTGTGCACCATGGCAATCGTTATTTTCATTATTACTACCAGTGCTTTAAGTCTAGGGTGACCAGATTTAAGAAATAAAAAACCGGGTCAGTCTACCTATAAAGGCACCCATTTGTAAGAGACTACCATGAATGACTACGCATCAATAGTGGGATAATGGGGACGGGGGAGTGGCTCCCAACTATTCCCCCATGGATGTTAACGGTGTCGATTTGGTTTGACTTTTTCTTTTCCTCTTGCATAGGGTCTTCATGCACTCTGGTTTCTCAGGCTCCCGTAACCTTGATAGTTTTCACAGCCGTTATTCACAATGTATGTATCTTTCAACCACCCCCCCCTGCATAGGATAATTGTATATTCTGGTTTCTCCGGCTCCTGTAACCTGCATAGCTTTCATATGTCACTCACAATGTTCATACCTTGTAGTGGTGTCCCGTAAGCTTGTCGGCTTTCCCCACTGTTACTTGGCTCTGTAGCTACTGTCTAACGTGTGTGGAGCTCGGGGTCTCAGGTCCCTCATATGTTCTGGTCTCGGCCTCCCAGCCCACCACTGCTCGCTAGGAGTCACGCCACCAGATGAGACGCAGGGATTCTCATCTCAGCTCCCTCTCCGACCTCGGTTCTTTGGTCAGGGAGCACGCCAGCTCTTGGGTGTTAGGCTCACTGCTTGCCCACCCTCCTTGCTGCTACTGGCTACGCGGCCCAGCGTAGCTCTGCCCCTCCAGGATGTCAACGATGCAGAGGCTTGCCTCTGCATAGTGGTTCTCTCTTCTCCGTAGGAGTTTCCTCTCTTATACACATCACATGAATAAGCAATGCAGTGTCCTTCTTCGCTGAACATAGCGTTCAGGCTGTGTTCCGCATTGCCTGTAGCCAATGCATTTAAAGAAGGATCTTTTTAAAATATAGTAATTGCAGGAGATCATAGTCTTTTCCACATCCATATATGCAGAGAAGGTGGTTTGCACTGGGAGTTCTGCTCTGTAATGGGCGTCCTTGTCCCCAAGATGGGAGTCACTCCCAGTGAGATCCCACTTGCCTAGATCCCATGGAGGGTTTTGCCTAGCGGTCTCACCTCCCTAGTCTCACAGAGGGATATTTGTTCACTTGGTGTTTTTAGCAGCCACATGTATCGACACAATTATGGCACAAGATGATTGGGGGAGTGAAGGGGCACAGGGTTAGATTAGTAGACCCATTGTGATGCAAGTGTGGGTACGGGGGAGGGAACCCAGTCATCATACACATTCATGTTCACGGTCCACCGCATTGTATTTTGATCATTTAATATGGTTGGGTCCTTGGGTTTCCATCGCCTTGTCTACCACAGCCGAACAGTGCACTAGGAGTGAGTGTGTGCTTGCACAGTGGTGAACAGAAGTGGCACTGCCCATGTACAAACATGGCATTCATCATTACAGACTTCCTGTCCTTTGCACATGCAAAGGGGCAGGCAGTATCCATAGGCATAACAACCTTTGCGCCCACATCAAAATGTGATGCAGGCAGAGGCACTGACAGATTCCCTGCACCTAGCAGAGTAATGCATGGAGCGGATTTCTGACTGTCTTGGTGCTCTGGGTCAAAATGGCCCATTGGTGCAAAAACACAATTTGTCTCTGTCATGATGCCTACGTGCGGGCATCAGGACCAAGCCCATCAGCTCCGGAAGCAGGCATCCAGATACCTTTTAAAACCCCAACAGCCCCGGCTGGGGGCTGTTTGGGTTCAGTCCTGGCGCCTTAGGCGCCAGGCTTTTCATGGAAATCAGTCCTGGCGCCAGGCTCATAGACTTTACTTACCTGATGCAGACCATGCTGCTAGTGAGTCCAAGCCAACGTGAGGCCTTCATGGGACTATTTTTCTACAGGGACTATTTTTTACTCAGGCGTGGTTCTAGGGAACTTCTTACCTGGAACTGCTTTGGAGGCTATTTAAACCACGCCCGAACAACAGCACACGCTTCGCGTTATTCTGCATCCAGCAGCGTAACGCTCACCGTGCCTGCAGTCTGCGTCCAGTCTTCTGCCACGCCCGCCTCGAACCTGGAGCTCCTAAAACCAAGAGGAAAGAAAGGGACAAGATTAGAAAACAAACTATTTCAAATTCCTCACCTGATTTCGGATCCATCTCGCCTCCGGACCTGGAAGGAACATCATTTCTGTACGCGTCGCATCTCCAGCTACAGCGCCATGCCATACTCGCCAGTCCTCGCAGCATCTTTCGATTCAGCGCTGCCTCCATCATTTCTTCGCCGAACTCCAGCACCTGAGGGACAAAAGAAAACAACAAGGTGAGCCGAGAAAACCAACAAATAAAACACTTATCATCATAGACTTACCTGATTACCACCGGAGGCATTATTCTATAACTCTCCACATCTTCATGTGCCGCACCTGCAAAGGGAGAGAAAACAAAACGTTAAACACCGGCAACATTTACCGGACGGCATCGGGTAATGCAGACACTTACCTGAGCGCCACCAACTGCCACAAGGGGTATCTTCTCACGATCTTAGTTGCAAGACAAGGAAGGAAGGGGGGACAAGAGTGAATCATCGGACATATTGAACTCTATGAACTTGATACTTACCGAGCCTTGCCAGGAACCTCAGAGTCAATACTCTCCGGAACTCTCCCACGCCTTCAAACCAGTGAAGTAACTGGCATCAACGCGCCCCTGCAATCCACGCAGGATGGAGAGCTCATCATTTAAAAACATAAGATGAGGTTCCTAAAAGGGGATATCGGAGGTGACAAGAAGGGAGAATGAGGACAGTGGGAGGGGGCTATCACTCATATCCATGGGTGGCTAAATCCCTTTCTCCACTTGCAGGAGAATACTTCTACGGATCAAGCAGACGAGATTAGGCAGGCCAGTCCAGACAGTCATCTCGGCACTACGCTTCACGTTGGTGGAGACCGCAGCTGTCCAGGTCCGATCGACGCCCCTGTGGGAACCAGGTGAGCGTAACAGTCTCTGCGTGTTTCCCCGTCTCATTTAATTACCCCCATCAAAATGAGGTTGAAGCAGAGTAAAAAACCAGAGGTCGGCTTCGAGGGAAATCCGCCATGGCCAAGAAACAGAGGGGTCCAGAAATGTGACAAATTACTGCTTTTATTAATAGATGTTCAAAAGCAGGGATAGGCACACAGTTGTCTGCAGCTTCCAATGCACTCTCCACTCATTAAAGGCTGGGAACAGGGTTTTATTGCATGATGACATCACAACCAAAAGTTACAGTCCTGGACCTTCGATGAGATGGGATTGGGTGAACAGTATGAGCAGACATACAAAAATCGGGCACCTCTGCCCAGGACCACCCACAAGAGGCCAGCGTGAGCTTTCACAGCTTGGGAAAATTACCAGCACAAGAGCACAATGATGGGTGGAGAGAATGGCCTCAGGGTACCACCTGTTTCCCAAAAAGGCTACCACTTCTTTGACTCTTCTGGCCCTGAGCAAGGACATTCCAGCCTCCAAAGTTATGCTGTGTTACATTTTTGCACCTTATGTCTTCAGTTTGATGGGAACAACAGTTTCTGCCTGCCTTGAATGAATGGGCCTTGTTCCCCAGGTTCAGATCATGTGTGTAGGGACCATAGATTTGAGTTTCTCTGCTTGCATTTATGAAGAATTTCAGCTCCAAGCCCTTCAAGGTGTTTTACCTTTTCTGTTGACTCGAAAACACTCTCTCCCAGCGTCCTTGGCAAGGTTGGGCCCAATAACTGTACTGCCAGCTCTGTTTGTGTTTCCCTGGGAAATCAGTGCTCATGTTTGTTGTTTTTAGGCATCAGCAAGCAGTTAATGTGTGCTCTTTTGCCACTAGCTAATGCCTCTACGTGCGTGTGTTTTCAGTCATGTCGCCGCTTCATGATTACTTTGGTGATGTCATCGAATTATGGTCTGTGTGGCTGCTTCAGTGGGTGGCATCTGCCATCTTGATGGTATGCTGGGGTGGGGGGGTTGAGGCGTCCACAACAATGCTGGGTGTGGGGTTTGAGGCCCCCACAAAAATGTCATAAGTAGGCCCAGAATGTCAGGTCCCACTCCAGATATGCCAATGTTTGCAACTGTGAAGAGGTTTCCCTCTCATCTGGGAGGTGTGTTCAGACTCGCCAATCCTTGAGTTTGTTTGTTTATTTCCCATGTCTGCTTTTGTACATGTTTGGCTTTGTTTAACTAGGACTCTCACACAAAGTTATTGTGCTTCTTGTTTCAGATTATTTTGATCAACTGTTGAGCATGTCTTCGCCAAACATTTCAAACATTTCGTGGGGCAGTATGAAGGTCCAAGGCTGCCCACAAGTGTACAAAGACTGCAAAGTGTGGCCAGGAGGTAGCCGGACCTGGGACTGGAGGGAAACTGGAACCAACGTAAGAGTCCTTCATTTATATCATTCCGCATGTGGGAAAGAATAGTTGGGTCAAATTTTGACTTCTCTTCAGTACCATATCTGGTGTCTGTTTTAGATTAGTCTTGCAGGAGGGTGTACTACAACATATTCAAGCAGTGCAGAGGGTTTACTGACTTATTGTAGAGAGTGTGGGCTGAGAGTGGTGGAAACCTAGATGGTGGTAATAGTGAGTTTATGTAAGAGACAGGTTTGGGAAGAGATAATGAAGAAAAAACTCAAATACATTTTGAATCCGCACTCTGCAGGGGGATATGGTCCGCCTCCATTTGCAACAAGGGTGCAATTATAAACTGGCCCAGATTCTCCATTCTGTTTCTGTACCACACCACAGAAGTAGAGGTCCAACAGCTTGTGTCTTTCCTGGTCTAGCACACTGAACAAACACTAACTAGGGAAGTTCAGATAAATGCATGCATTCAGCGAACATCGGTGGTGGGCCCTATGCATCCTGCAACATGATAAAATAGACCGTTTTGGCCTATCGCAATCTTTCATCTTTTTTCATGCAACTACAAAGTAAGTTCAGCCTGGTCAATCAGGACCAATCCTATTCGACCCCCACCACAAGACTAGTTAGGCTTTGTTGAATCAGACAGTACATAGTATGTGCTTACCTATTATGCAGTGCAGCTGATTTCAAAATGAACAGAATGCTTGGGCCTCCTTAGTATCCCAAGGAATGTTGGGAGGCACCGACGTTATACAAGGGTCGCCCCTATGCATATTGGGAACATCTAGACTAGGGGTCTGCAACTTTTGGCTCTCCAGATGTTTTGGCCTAAAATTCCCCATCAGCCATAGCCAGCACACAGTTAATGGTGAGGGAACTATGGGTGTTCTGGTCCAGAACATCTGGGTAGCCGCAGTTTGCAGGTCCCTAATCTAGACACTTACAATTACCAAAGGGGTACTTATCTCAGCTAATTTCACCACTGGAATGGACTGGTGTGAGGGAGACAGAAGGAAAATGGCATCTTTTAGAAAACATTTTGAAAATTCAGAAAAGGGCATTTTTCAAAGAGGTTTTCCCACCAGCCAGCTGGGAGAAGGGGAGGTTTGCCATCCACTGATTGTTTTTATTGAGGGTGAGCAGAATTTGGCATTTTACGTGTTAGTTTTGCTATGCTTCCTAAGTGTTGTATGTCACTGAGGAGAGTATCCCAAAGCTACCAAAATCTTATTTGGCACAGCCAATTCAGGACTCCAAGCCTGTTGAAATCATACACATATATATATATATATTTCTGAGGCTTGTGGAATCTTCTTAGATCACACGCTGTGAACACACATATATGTATATTTCTGAGGCTTGTGGAATCTGCTTAGATCACATGCTGTGCATAGGCCGACATCTAGTGGAAGCTGCGGAGTATTACAGTTTGTTTTTCGAAAGTCGAAAATGGGCGTCGACACAGGCGTGCCAGTAATACTATCCCTAGTGTGACGTCCACTGTACCCAAGATCCCTCACGCGTGTAGGATCCTCAGATTGTTTTTTTCCGCCATACTGGTCGGAAGCATCTTGCGGAGTTCCCTGGCCTTAGCCATACTTTTGCTGTTATTATAATTTTAATTCTTATTCATTCCCTTCCCCACCCCAACGTCGACCCTCAACCTCGACGACGGCTGGAGAAGTCATCGACCGTCGACTGCTGCACGACGGATCTGGGCCTCGGTAGGCCGCTGGCCTCGGCCCGGGCCTAGTAGGCCGCTGGCCTCGGCCCTTACAAGTAGGGAGAGTGGGGGGTGGTACATACTCTTCACTCTTGATATATAGTTACATTTATATATATTCCTACACTTAGCAGCCCGCTGCCTTAAGGTGCGTATGGAGGGTACCCCTTTTCAATTCTGCCCCAAGTGCAATCGCAAATACCCTTGGGTCGACAGGCACGCCACGTGCAATCTCTGCTTGCCGAGGGATCACCCCGAAGCGAACTGCAGAGCGTGTAGTAGGTTTAAACCTAAGACACTTAAGGACCGTTCGACAAAGCGTTGGGCCCACCACGCCAGGCAGGAGGCCATGGCAGCGGAGGGCGCCTTCAGCGATGGCAGCGACGCCGTACTTTCGGACGGCGAGGGCATTACGGCGTCGAAAGACAGCCGACGAGCGCAGGTCCCCGACCTCGGAAGGTCGTCCGGCAAGGCGGCTATGGGGAAGACCCCCGGCGACGCAAGCGCTACACACCTAACACACACTAAACACACTAAGACCAACCGGACCTCGACGACGTCGACTTCCCGGAAAGAGGCACAAAAAGAACGGTCCGACTCGGTGTCCTCTGGGCGCTCTCGATCGAGATCGCCTCACGACGCAAGGCAATCATCCACTCTTGCCAAGAGTGCCTCGCTACACACACTAACGGAAGTTCGATCGTCGGGAGACGAAGACGACTTCCACCCCCAGGCCGCGCTCCAAGATACCGAGACCGCGGTTAACATCAGTGAGGCCCCACGCCCGAAGCACACAGATACCTCTCCAGACCCTCGACGCCAGGCGTCGAAAGTCTCTGGGGCCCCCAAGGGACAGGGAAAACATTTTTCCACGCACGGAGAAGGGGGGAAACAGCGGAAAGCACAGCCTTCCACCCCTGTAAAGCCTAAGCAGACAAGCAAACACAAGTCTACCCTTGAAAATAAATCACCTGCTAAAGTAATACCCTGTTCCAGGGAATGGTCCAGTGAAGACATAGACAGGGTTATGTCTAGGATGTCTTCCTTGGCTGATTTTTATGATAAGAACCCAGAACACTTTCTTTCATATAACCCTCAAGGGGCCACACCCTCAGGCTCCTCCGATCCTATCCCGCTAAGTAAAGAGCCCCGGGTCGAAAGACCTGAACCCTTCAAGGTTCAGCCTTACTCCACTCCATATTCTACTCCACTCCCCAGTTATCAGGGACAAGTTTTCCCTGAAGAGGACCAGGAGTTTGCATTTATGGAAGAACAAACCGGGACAGATTACTATGCAGAGGATGAGGACCTGGAGGAGGGAGAAGATGAGCAGGAAATTTACAGAGTAGATTCCCCAGTACAAAGCGAAGCCCCAGTTACTGACTCTCCAGTTGATAACCAGCCCCTCCTTAACGAGGTTCTCGCTCGAGCAGCGGAACACTTCCACATCGACACCCACGGTGTACAGGAGGAAAGGGACTTCGCGGAGGAGTTTGTAGGAGAGAGAAGACCGGTCGCTCAGACCATCCCTATCCTCAAATCCATCCAACGAAGAATAGATCCTTCCCTGGTGAATCCTAACCTCACCAGAGCTGTCAACCCCAGAATTGAAAAGATTTTCCGGCCAGCCCAGTCTGACCCTCTGTATATAAAGGGACATCTTAAACCAGATTCCCTAGTGGTGACCAACACTAGAAAGAGGGCTGGCACGCCCTTATCTTCATCAGAAGCTCCTCCCGACAAGGAGAGCAAAAAACTTTACGGGTTTGGCAGAAAGGTAGCCTCAACGTCCGCCTACCAAGCAAGGATTGCGAATTCCACCACCCTGTTGGCCAGTTACAATTGCCATCAATGGGAAGAAGTCGCGGCGCTCATTGCCTCTGCTCCAGAACCGTTAAAGGGCCAGCTGGCTCGGATCTCGGCAGAGGGGAGAGCCGTGTCTGGTTGCATTTTAAAAGCAACTTTCGACGCCGCTGACAACGCAGGGAGATTGATAGCAGAAGGTACTGTTATCAAGAGACATGCGTGGTTACGGCAGTCGGGATTCAAGACAGAAACCCAGGCTTCTTTAATAGACAAGCCAGTGGAACCCGACCTATTGTTTGGGAAAGCGGTCGAAGACGCACTTAAAAATGCCAAAGATGAATATGAGACTCTCAAATCCCTTGGCCAGCTTACCAACAAACCCCCTAACCAGAGGGGGAACAATAATTTTCGTCGCCCACGCGGCCAAAATTCACAAAGAGGCAACTATGCCCAGGGACAAGGTACACAATGGAATAACAACCAGCAGTCTACCCAGAGTTACGGCAGGGGTAACAAGAGAGGTCGTGGAAGAGGCAGAGGCAGCCCCAACAAGGGCGGGGGCACGCCTCCACCAAAACAGTGACGCTCAGTTCAGGGTCCCTTGCCACGCAACCCCAGTAGGGGGACGCATTTCCACCTTCACCCAGGCTTGGGAAGGGATCACCTCAGACAGATGGGTGCTGTCAACAGTATCCGCAGGATATTGTATAGAACTACTGCAGCGTCCCCGGAATCATCCTCCACGACAAAGAGTGCACTCCCTAGAGCATCAAAGGATCCTTCTCGAGGAGATCGCCATTCTGCTAGAAAAGGACGCGATAGAACTCGTCCCAGGACACCAGGTAAACAAGGGTATCTATTCAACTTACTTCCTTGTGCCAAAGAAAGATTTGACAATGCGCCCAGTATTGGACTTACGGCCTGCCAACAAATATGTCAAGCCCCAAAAATTCCGTATGACCACGCTACAAGAGGTAATCCCCCTCCTAAAAAAGGGGGATTACATGGCAACCTTGGATATGAAAGATGCTTATTTTCATATTTCCATGCTCCCAGCGCACAAAAAGTACTTGCGCTTCAAGGTGGACAGTCGCCACTACCAATTCAAGGTACTGCCCTTCGGGATAGCTTCAGCACCAAGGGTATTCACCAAGGTACTGGCGGTGGCGGCTGCACACCTACGCAGGGAAGCAATCCCGGTGTACCCTTATCTGGACGACTGGCTCATAACGGGGGAAACCCCAGGAATTTGCAGGTCAAACATTCAGAGGACTATCGACCTCCTCCACGAATTAGGCTTCTCCATCAACGAGAAAAAGTCAAGTCTGGTGCCAAGCACCTCAAAACAGTTTCTAGGAGCTATCCTAGATACTCAGAAAGGATTGACCTTCCCTTCGGAAGAGAGAATTCGGAATATACTTCTGCAAATTCCGCATTATCAGTCAGGTCAACAGATAACAGTACGCAAAGCTATGCGGTTACTGGGCATGATGGCGTCATGCATTTACCTGGTCCCCCACGCGCGTCTGCGCATGCGTCCCATGCAGGAATGGTTGGCGAAACAGTGGTCTCAGGCAAGTGGTCATTGGGACGATCTAGTGGTCGTTTCGCCAACACTCGTACAGAGCCTACACTGGTGGACAAGAGAGAATCTCGCAAAGGGGAAACCCTTTTACGATCCCGAAGTACAAGCCGTGGTGACTACAGATGCATGCCTGACTGGGTGGGGAGCTCACCATCTCCACCACACAGCTCAGGGTCTCTGGTCTCACTCAGTAGCCAAGAACCACATCAATCTGCTAGAGCTTCTGGCAGTATTCCGAGCGCTAAGGGCGTTCGAGCCCCATCTACTGAACTTGTCGGTGCAGATCAGGACGGACAGCACGACAGCCATGTTCTATCTGAACAAGCAAGGGGGGACTCGTTCGCCAAATCTGTCCAAGCTTGCCCAGAAAATATGGATATGGGCACTCAGACGGAACATCTTCCTGTCATCGCAACATGTTCCAGGGGAGCTCAATTCCCTAGCGGATGCTCTAAGCAGAAACTCCCTCCCAGAAGAACACGAATGGGTCCTTCACAGAGACGTAGTAGAAGATCTCTTCTCTCAGTGGGGTTTCCCCACTATAGACCTATTCGCCACAAGCGAAAACAAACAATGCCCAGGATTTGCATCCAGGTTCCCCCAGCCGGACTCCCAAGGGAATGCCCTGTGGATGAACTGGTCAGGGATGTTTGCGTACGCTTTTCCACCAACTCCTCTCATCAGGAAGGTGGTGTACAAGATGAACAAGGAATCTATGACGCTCATCCTAGTTGCTCCCATGTGGGCGAGACAACCATGGTTTCCACACCTACGCAGGATGGCGGTGTGCGAACCCATCAGACTCCCAGCCTGGTACAACCTACTGTCCCAGCAACAGGGTCAAACAGTGCATCAGGAACCCAACTCTATGAACCTAGCAGCATGGCTCCTGAAGTCATAGAGTTTGGACATCTCAAATTACCACAGAGGTGTATGGACATTCTAAAGGAGTCCAGGAAACCAAATACAAGGCACTGTTACTTTGATAAGTGGAAAAGATTCGTTATCTGGTGCCAGAATAAACAAATCAACCCGGTTGATTGCACTCCTTCCAACGTTGTGACATACATGCTCCACCTGCTGGATGCAGGGTTGGTTTTTAACTCGCTGAAAGTACACCTGGCAGCCCTCTCGGCTTACACCACATCCCATAACAAGGTCTCGTGGTGGAAAGTACCAGTGGTTAAAGCCTTCATGGAAGGAGTAAAGAGACTTCACCCTCCTATTTCGAACCCACCGCCAGGATGGGACCTCAACGTGGTGCTAGCTAAGCTCATGGGACCCCCATTCGAACCCATGCATAAAAGTAGTCTCAAACACCTGACTTATAAAACGGCCTTCTTAGTAGCCATTACCTCCATAAGAAGGGTCAGTGAAATTCAGGCTCTGTCAGTGCAGGATCCTTTCTTTACTATCCACAAGGACAAACTGGTTTTACGCACACACCCTAGGTTCTCACCTAAATTCATATCCAAGTTCCATGTAAACCAGTCCATCGAGCTTCCGGCTTTCTTCCAGAACCCGCAAAGCTCGGCTGAGGTGAAACTACACACCCTAGATGTGCGTAGGGCGGTCCTATACTATGTAAATAAAACCAGACCGCTAAGGAAAACAGATCAACTGTTTGTCTCCGTAGCTACAGGCAGAGAGGGGGATCGCGTCTCTAAGGGCGCTATCTCGAAGTGGATTATCAACTGTATACAGCTGTGTTACTCTCTTTCTGACAAGACTCTGCCTTTTACGCCAAGGGCCCACTCTACTAGAGGCATTGGTGCCACTCTGGCTTTCATTGCAAATGTTCCCCTCGACACCATTTGCAAAGCGGCTACTTGGAGCTCTATTCACACTTTTACTCAGCATTACTGCATTGACACTCATTCCAAGACAGATACACAAGTGGGACAAGCGGTTCTAAGACACCTGTTTGCTCATGACCCTTCTCACATCCCACCTCCTTCTTCTGGTACTGCTCGCTAATCTATGCACAGCATGTGATCTAAGCAGATTCCACAAGCCTCAGAAGGGATACATTACTCACCGTAATCGTATTTCTGATGCTTGTATCTGCTTAGATTCACATGCGACCCACCCTTCCTCCCCTCCGAGAGAAGGCGCATGATTGCTTGTAGTCTTACCTTTTCTGTCTATCTGCTTGGATTATCTGTACTCACGCTACTCCTCATGCTTCCTCATGTCAGAAAAAATACAATCTGAGGATCCTACACGCGTGAGGGATCTTGGGTACAGTGGACGTCACACTAGGGATAGTATTACTGGCACGCCTGTGTCGACGCCCATTTTCGACTTTCGAAAAACAAACTGTAATACTCCGCAGCTTCCACTAGATGTCGGCCTATGCACAGCATGTGAATCTAAGCAGATACAAGCATCAGAAATACGATTACGGTGAGTAATGTATCCCATATATATATATATGTATATTTATATATATTCAGTGAAAAAAGGTTGTTAAAGGGATGTTATGGTTAAGTTGCGCTACTAAAAACCTATCAAATTCAGTGAAAAATGTTTGTGCACATTATGGTTTGGTTGCCCTAAGAAAAACCTAGCACATTCAGTGCAAACACTTTGTTAAAGGGATGTTCTACTTTGCACTACCAACTACTTATCCATATTATGGGTACAGGTAAAACCCAAAAATCCCAGAAATTCACCAGTTATGGTAAGCTAAGCAACCATAACTCGTACCACCAATGTGCTCTGCTAAAATTAACACCCATGACAGATGGCATCACAAATGTCATTGATGACATCACATCTCTGGCTCCCTCCTTTTTTGTTCACTGACATATCTATGCCAGGTGGTTTTCTTGACTGCCAGTCAGGAAGTAAAAATTCAAAAGGTACTACATTTGTAGACTTTACCATTCTGATATGTTCTTACACTGCATGGCTTACTGTTTAGTCACATCATATGATACATATATGTAGGGGAAGAAGCAAGAGTGAAACACAGTAATCATTTCTGTGCATGAAGATAAGCAGTTAGGTTATGAACACTTTCTGGTGATATTTCTGCTTTTTTGCTTATGTTACTTTTCCTATATATGCTCATGTTTCTATGTGTTGTGGTCTGTTTATGTTGTCTGTGTAGTAGTACAATTAATTAGTAAGTGAGGCATTGTTACCTACTTATTACATGCTTCACAGTACGCAAAACTCTGAAAGGAAAGCATTCATAATGTCACCATGCAACATGGCAAGATTTTGAATAATGCATCTCTAAGGTACATGCTGCAGAGAATGCCAACGTTTCTACATGAGTAGGGTTATGTAGTGGAAAACTCTGTAATGCAATGGTGTTTATAGCAATGCATTTTTTAATGAACCATGTATCTCATCATAGTTCTCCCAATGAACTGTGATCGTTTTCTAGCAACATTCTAATAACGATCCCTTGTGGAGGCGTTTCATGAACACTAAAAGCACATGTGATATCATCAATGATGTCATCACTGACAGTTGTGATGTCATCTATGACGTCATGGGCGTTAGTCTTAGCAGAGCACAGTGGTGGCGTGAGTTATGGTTGCTTATCTAACCATAACTGGCGAATTTCTGGGGTTTTTGGGTTTTACATGTACCCATAATATGGATAGGCAGTTGGTAGTGCAAAGTAAGTATAACGTCCCTTTAACAAACTGTTTGCACTGAATGTGCTATTTTTTTTTTTTTTAAGGGCAACCAAACCATAATGTGCCATGCACAACGTTTTTTGACTGAATTTCATAGGTTTTTACCGGGATACCTGTAGTTTGTATAGATGGACCATAGAGCTCATCATGAGATCACCTAGAGGCCAGACAAATCACATCTAACCTGGGTGACACCATAGACTCCCTAGCAATAAAAATCGCCCTCTCCCCCAACTCCACCATCAACCTCGTCTACCGCCCACCTGGCCCACTATTGGAGTTCCATGAGAACCTCCTACATCACTTAACAGGAAACCTAAAACTTGCCTCCAAAAGCATCCTCTTAGGTGACCTTAACCTAGGATACAACGACAAAAAGGATAAGCCAGCCACATCTCTTTCACTAGCCTTAAAGGAACTAGGCTTCGACCAAAAAATAACCTCACCCACACACAACAAAGGCCGCATCCTTGACTGGGTAGCCAACCACAACTGACACATTGACATTAGCTCCATCACTGCGACACCTTGGTCAGACCACCACATCATTCACTTCTTCACCCCCGTCGCATCTAACACCAAAAAGCCCATCCCCCCAGCCCTGGCAAGATGCGCCAAAAACCTTACTAAAGATAAGATCATACCACACCTAAGCATCCTCACAATAGATCTCAAGTCCTCTGACCCGTCAGAGCTAGCAGATATCTACAAGAGCACCATAAACTCTGCCATCAACACCATCACCCCTTTACAGAAAAAAAGCCAAAACAGTGAAACACTCAAACACATGGTTCTCCTCTGAACTTTAAGTACTCCGCTCTCAGAAAAGAAAAGCACTGAACATCTGGCAGAAATCCCCCTCCCCAGCCACCCTATTCCCCTACAAAAAATCACCTCCCAATACAAAAAAAGCTATAATCACAGCCAAGTCAGCCTCCTACAATGAAAGAATTGCGAATGCTAGCTCCGAATCCAAAGATTTTTCATTTTCAAAGAACTCACCACACCAGCCACCAAATCACAAGATATTGTTAAAGACCAAACCTGGTGTAACTCCATACAATCTGCCCTGTTGAATAAAATCGAACTCCTGCAATCAAAAATTAAGGAGCACCAGAAAAACCTATCACAGCATCTCCAATCTACCTCCACCACTAACCACCTGCCCAGCCCAGGGCCCCACTCCGACAAAGCCCACACAACCCCTTTCAAATTCAGGGAAGTAACAGAACAGGAAGTTATTGAGATAATGAACAAGATTAAACCATCTAACTGTAAAGGAGACCCATGTCCAGCCAGTCTGATTAAAGACTGCGCTGAAACACTCGCCACCTTCCTCAAAGCATTCATTAATGCCTCTTTCAACGGCAACACAGTCCCAGACAGCCTAAAAGAAGCGTGGGTACGCTCTCTTCTAAAAAAAACCTACTCTTGTCCCAGAAGTGGCTAATAACTACAGGCCCATCACCACCGTGCCCTTCCTGCTCAAGATCCTGGATAAAACTGCCTACACGCAAATCCAGGAATATCTTGAAACCAACCATATCCTAGGCAAAAGACAGTCGGGTTTCCGACCAGGTCACGGGACAGAGTCAGCCCTACTCGACTTAAAAATACAACTTGGAGACATCATGGACGAAGGCAAACTGGCACTCCTTCTACTACTGGATCTATCCGCCGCCTTTGACCTTGTCAACCATATCATCCTAGGCATGCACCTAAAAAATGAAGCGCACTTCTCCCCAGAAGCCATCGCATGGGTGGCCTCGTTTCTAAATGGTAGATTTATGAAGGTCTTCTCAGACACTGCCTCGGCTACCCCTACTATCATGCGGCGTCCCCCAGGGCTCCTGTACCGCCCCTACTCTCTACAATATATTTACCCTTCCACTCTTCAATGATCTCGACTGTCGCAACATAGCGTACACCAACTACGCGGATGATACGCAGTTACTACTCCCACTAACTGGGACCTATGAAGAAGACGCGACAGCCCTAACCAAAATTTACACAGTTACTCAAACCTGGATGGCTGCTAACGGTCTCTGCTTAAACGGGGACAAAACTGAGATCCTCATAGTAGGGACTAGCGAAATTCTCAACAAACTCCCCCCACAATATAAATCCTTCAACATCGACAACTCCACCATAACAGTCTCCAAGACTGTGAAAACCCTAGGTGTTCACCTAGATGCCTCACTATCCATGTCCCGCCAGGTCAACGCCATAGCCTCCTCCTCAGCGCTCACCACCAAGGTGATCAATGCAGTCAAACCTTTTCTCTCCACCAAAAACAGCCTATCCATCGCCAGAGGCACAATAGGTACCAGCCTGGGCTATTGCAATGCCCCTTTTTTAGGCACCTCTGTCAACAACATACATGAACTCCAAATCACGCAAAACAACGCGCTCCGAGCAGCATTGACCATTCCCAAAAGGGAACACATCTCTCAAGCAAGGAAAGATGCCCACTGGCTACCGGTAAAGGAACACATACTCTTTAAAGCCATGGCCATCACACATAGTTTTATATTAACATTATAGATCATAGTACTTGTGTTTCTATGTGGTGAGCTCTGGCGTAGTTTACTCATATAGACAGTCAAAATTTCATCATGACTCCAAACAATTGTAAAGAAAACGTGTCTTTAAATAACCAAATGAGATGAAAAGCACTCAATTCAAATCAGTAGACACTCTCTAATAATTCAAAATTTTTATTAATATGTAGAAAAAGCATTATAAAAGACTGATCTCATTATTCTAAAAAACATCACAAGTATCAAAATCAGTGCACTCATTTACCAATCCAAAAAATTAATAGTTCAACTGGTAAGGTACATTATTCTCATCTAAAACCACAACAATCCATACGCCAAACATACCTCATTCATACTCGGACAATTCATCATTTCATTCAATTGTAACATCTAAATCATCAATGTAAAACAACATCCTAAAATACAACGATACAACCTTTTGTTCATTATAAATATGAACAGTAGAATTTTCACAACTGAGCCACCGTCAGTTATACCGTCTAGTACAACAGAGAAAAGCTCAATATCGTTTTTATCAGTGCCGTTAATAATGACAGCACATTTCCAAATCCGACATGTTTCTTTCTGTACAGCAGTTATTCAACAGAAATTCTTCAAAGGCACGAAAGTCCAGCGTTGTCAAAGGAACGTCAGTGGAATTAGGAACATGTAGACTACACCAACAACTCACCTATAAGTATAAACATCGAAACACAATCAATCAAACTAAATATGCAAATCTCTCGATAGATTATTGCTACCACCGCACCATAAATGAACTGAGTGCAGAGTAAGGGTCATTAGTACCCCTATACTTCCTTCACCTTTACAGAGATCATGTAAACCACCCACGGAATCATGATTGATACACCATATAAATTGGTATATTCCACAAAACACCACTATCACCAACACCGCGTGACACATCAGGACATCCAGGGCTAGTATTGTTATCCCACGGGGTTGAAATGTAACTAACCAACACCGAGTGGTATATTAAAAATATGAAAATATAAATGTCCGGCAGACACTCGCAGCTTGTCTCTTGTTCTAATCTTCACTTGGTACACTCGTCTCATCAAGAATGATGGTTCAGTGTTACCACTTGCATGGCAATGACCCGCAATCTTAGGGGCAGGCACAAAAATGTAGAACCCATTTGTTCACAAGGGCAGGTCCTCAAAAACCTAAGCTCATACAAAGACGGAAGTGAAAATGGGGAAAATTAGGAAAATGACTCAAATGTCAACCCCACAGCATCCATCCAACATATAGTTATAACTTGTGCATTGTGTACACGGATAACAGATGTACACCTGATTTATGAATTGGAGCAGGATGTAAAATTGGCACACATCAACACGGCTTACCTTCACCAAATAAATCTGCCCCATCCGCGGTAATGCGTCTATGGAGACTGCCTCTGGCTCAGTCTATTCTCACGGCGCGGATCGTAATACGAATCACTGCTTTCCAATTCAGCTATTGGCAATTCAAATTTCTATAAAAAATATAGAGCGAAAACACCAAGAAGCCAAATTAGCACCCTTCAACATAAAGTCGGTATCGTGTGGGCATGTACTAATAGCATCACAAGGCCCTTCTCAGTGAACGGATACACTCGTAACAGTAACAGCTGCCCTGTCCATAAGCACACGGAGGACATGAATAATTCTCATTACAACTATTCCTAACCTCCACGGTCAGGAGACACTGCTTACCTCTTATTTCAGAGTGTGTCCATCGATCCTTGCGGCAGTGATTCTGTGAGCCGTTGAAACAACGTACGAGCTCCAGATATCAAGGTAATGGGAGCTCTCGTACTGTCACGTGATATTCGCGTAACGTGAAATTGAACGTGCTCTTTTCTTAAAGGTACAACCTCACTTATTGTGTTTTAACAGGTCAATGTAATCCATCCCGATTCAAACAAATCGCCACCATATTTAAAGTGAAACCCGGTGTCGGGGGGAAATTCTGCCGGGGTCGGCCGGGCCGTCCGCAGACCTCCGGGCAGGGAGGCCCCAACTCCTCCCGTATATCCCAAAAGAGATAGAGTATGAGACACACGCAAGAAGCAAGGTGACTCTGCTGTTTATTAGACAAAACGGCAGGGATGGGTCAAGGAGCGTACGCGTCCGTCCTGACACACACACAATCGTGGGGCTCGCAGGTAGGGTTAGTATAGCATACATATAAAGAACGGTGTTAGTGGTCGAGGGTTAGTCAGGTGGTATACCTGGGCTGTCCCTTCAATTTGATACATGAAAATTGTTACATGAAGACCAGGATTGGTCAATGTTAATGGCGTCAGTGATAAATACCCCATGTTCTGATTGGTCCGCTCGCGAGCCTCCCAGTCTGGGACTATCACTTTTCCCAGCTCGCGGTGCACCATTTCATTTGCAACGATGTTTTACTATGGGTAGGTATAAACAATGTGAGGATTCATTCATATGTTGGGAGGTCGACTACTCCCACTGCTGCAGATGTCCAATGAGTCTTTTAATTGTATCTGCCTGTGTCTTGAAACGTGGGATTCAGGCGTCTCCTTCCTCCTGGGCTTGGCATCCCGTCAAGTTTGGTTTTGTCACGTGAGGTGGGACCGTGTTTGAGGCAAAATTCAACACAATTAATATTGTTTTTCCTACTGTGTGCCTGGTTTATCTTGCAGGTGCGACCTTGGCGTCGGCTTGCGGCGTGCGAGATTGCAACATCGTGCCCTTGGCGGTGTGCTTTCGCCGGGCTCATTTTGCAGGGTCAGCAACCCAGTTCTTGCTCATTCAATGTTCATGGAAGCTTTTGCTTGCGGCCTACTTGGGCCTGGTGCATAGGTGGAACCGTTTGATGCAGAGCGCTTTAGGTTACGGTATCATATTGCTCTATCCTTAGTATCGTGTCTCCGTTATATTCTTCATTATGGTACATGGTTCTTAGAAGAAGCGTGAGCAAGCCTTTTTAGATAAGTTCATTATGCGTCTTGCGTTTCTGCATTTTGAGAGCCTATGTCGAAAATAATAAAGATGCACGTCCGTGGGTATGTCTGTCGCCTACGTCATAGCACTGAGTATGTTCTTCGTGTGGATTGGTGTGGGAGTGTCCGGTGCGCATGTTTGCACAGGTGTGCTGACCGTTGGCTAGGTCGTCATGGCATCTCTAACGACGTGTAGGTTTAATCGAGTTGATCAGTGCCGCAGGAGTCGGCATGGACAGGGCGGGCTGCTGGGCAGGTAGATGGGCACATCCGTATGTTCCTGTACCAGGGTATTTGGTCGTCTGGTAGATAGGCAAACTCCTCTCGTGGCGGGTGTCTAGGCCGTGATCCTCTAGGCCAAGCGCGAGAGGGGAAGGGCGGGAGCCTGTTCTTCCATTCTCCCACTTCAGTCCCCCCTCTGGTCGACTCGTCGACCACAAACATATCCTTTTCTTTGTCTCCTCTTACTCTCCATATTTTAGTTATTCCTCCCAAATGTCCATAGTGGTTAACATGGTCTTCAAATGACCAATACATATATTCACAGGTTCCTCCAGGAGTGCAGTATACCCATTTCCCTATGTAGCTCCTTGGGTTTCTTGGGTTTTCGAGCTTCACAGATGGTGGGTCCAGGTGGTTGGTGATGATCTGGTTGCGCAACTTCTCTCTCTCTTTTATGATTGTGCCTGTGTGTTGGCCGTCATCTGTTGGCATCAAGAGGTGTATACCAACCATTTCGATCATCTCGTCTGTGGTGCGTGCCTTCCGGGCTTTCCAAAATCTTATTATGATCAGTGTAGCTCCAGCCAAAATAGTACATCCAACTATAATCTTCAGTCCATCTGACAGCCAAGATGGCATCCATGACCATAATATTGCAAACCAGCTCTCATCCTTTTTCACACCTTTACTTTCATCCATCATTTTTGAGTGCATCTGGGCCAATTGTGATACTGCTTCCGTGAGTGTACCATTGTCAGCATCGTTAGCAGGAATGAATGTGCAGCATGATTGTCCTATCTTTGCGCAAACTCCTCCTTCCATTGCTGTGAGGAGGTCCAGTACATATCTGTTCTGTAGTGCAACCATTCTTACTGCTCGCAATTCCTCTTTTATTGCGTTGAATCCATTTACTGTAGAGTTAATTGTCATCATTAGTTCCCACCTAGTTATCTGGAGCCATTTTGCGTTTGCGTAGGCCTGCAGTCCAGGATGTATTATTGAGGAGAAGAACATAGCTGCTCTGCTGAATAGTCTGTGTTCCGGCGGAATTGAGGTGAGTGCTGTTTCCGACCTTCCCCACAGGTAATTTCCTGTCAGAGGTTCTCCTTGTCTTTTCCTTCTGTTGAGGACAGTGTTGTTGCCGTTGCGTCGGTTCTCTGGCCCTTTCCGAGGCTGTGCAGATCTCTTCTTCCTTTTGTTCCCTTCATCCATCTTGGGGAAATTCGCCATATTCACATGCTTCTGGGGTACCACTAGTGATGGTACATTAACGTGTACTATAGTGCATACACCATTCCACAAAGGGGGCAGTGTGTGGTACGCCTTCTCTCCACAGGCCCAGTAATGGTCCATTACTACTGCTGTTCCTGCTCCCCCCTCAGGTAACTCCATCACGCTTTCACAGTTGGTGTTGTATCCTACATCCACCTCTCCTTTATGTTGGTAGCATACCTTAGGCGCAGTTAGCGGCAGTATTGTTATTGGCTCTTCATCCTTCTCCATCCACGTGAGCATGGGTACGTACTTGATCCAAGTCATCCAACATCTATGGTTGTGTCCATCAATAGTTGAAATATTTTCTCTTGTTACCATGTTGCTGCCAACCACTCCTATGTCCCATTTGTTGTTCATGTACACCTTCCCTGTTATTATCGTCAGTGGTCTTTCCCAACATCCGTTTTTACCAGGGACTTTGGTGGCGTACCAATCACATGGTAAGTACTGTAGTGTTACTTTCTTTGTTTCTCCTTTTTCAGGACCATTTGTTATGTATCTGAATCCTTCAGCATATAAACTGCTCTTGTGGTAACTCAAATAAGTCTTGAGGCAGTTGTTTTCATATGGATATGTATCTCGTGTTTTCCACACCAGTTGCACCACTGTGCCTTGAAATCTTCCTTTCGTCTGGAACAGTGCCAGGTATATTATACATAGTGCTATTTTTTCATCTATCTCCGTGGCAACAAATGTTCGAGAAGCGCTCATGGCGTATGGGATCAATGAGCAAACGTAGCAGCTGTCTTCTGTTGTCTTCTTACCTATGTGGGTCATGTGTTGGTACCATATGTTGTTTGAGATGTGCGCTGAATCTTGTATGTAGTTGTCAATGCCTTTATTATCTGAGTATGTGCTGCGTTTAACTCTATTTTCCTTGTGTGGGATTTTACTAGTACCACCTGACATAACACCTGTTGCAGCTGGGGGTGGGGGTGTATTAGGTTTGGATACAGCAATAATATTGATAGCATAGCTGTACTGCCATACAGAGGCAGCCAAGAACCCGGTGATCATTAAAATCCCTATCAATTTTATTACAAATGCTAATTTCACCGGCATTTTGCTCTTACCTTGCTGCAGTCTGGCAGCTTATTCTTGCGACGTTACAGTTGCCCGCCTGAAAATTCTTAATATGCTTGTTATTAGTGTTAGTTGTCGTTTTTAAGCTCTCCCTTTCAAGTAGTCATTCAGTGCCCAGGCGAAGAGCTGTTCCCACGCCAATCTAAGCGATCTATCTCTTAGGGTAAGCAAGTATGGTTTGAGGTGGGGCATTGAATGTTCTATGGCCAAGAAGAATGCTGTGTAGTAGACACGTACCCTCCTTCTTTTCAGGTACGTTGGCCTTTTTATTTCATATACAAATTGGTGTGACAATTCTTCCAGGTAATTATCGTCTGAGGGTACCATCTACTCCTGGGCAGTAATTGGTTAGTTATCTACTTTCTTAGTAGTACAATAATACGCTGTACCTGCATGTGCGAGAGAAAAGAAAGAGAACATTCAGGTGTTTCCATGTGTATATGTGCAAGACAATGTCCTTTAGTTCAGTTATTACTACAGTGGGTAGGGGGTCAATGGGCAGAGGGTTTGGGGCTCAACTGGCGGAAGTCTCTTTACTCTTTAATCGTGTAACCATGGGGTGGGCGGTATGGGGATCACCCCTTTTTTTCTAGTAGTTGTCTCTGGGGAATCTGAGGGGTGGCAGGGTATGGGGACACTTAGGCCGTTAGTTGTGGTAGAAGTCTCTTCCTCCGTTGGTGACGCTGTTGTTGTTCTTCCAGTGGCCCTGTCGGTGGCGCTGGGGCGGGTCTGGAGTTTGTAGATCTTTATGTCGTGTAGGTGGTTCCAGGCACGTTTGTCCTGTAGCTTTACTGCTCTCGTTGATACCTCCTCTACCAGATGGGGGCCAGTGAATCGTGGCCTGTTCCACTTTCTGTTGAAATTGCGAAGTAGTACATGGTCACCTTTAGCAACTTTGCACAGTCTTTCCTTTTCCAATTCTTTATCCACGTTTTCTTGTTGATCGCTGTTAGACCTGCCCCGCGTGCGCTCGAGCTTGTTGAGACACAAACACTACACTAGTAATCAAAGAAGACACATATTGGTACATTTCATCACCAAGGACATTTGCAGTACTCTCGTGGTCGGTAAGTGCTCTTGATGTTGGCGTTAGGGGAAGGCGCATTTGACGTCCGGTAACCACCTCGTGAGGGGTGAGGTGGTGGTCGGAACCTGGTCTATTCCTTAGCTCAAATAGGGCTAGTGGAAGGCAATACAACCAACTCTTCTTTGTTGTTTGCTGTATTTTTGCAATTGCCTCCTTTAATAGGCCATTCAGGCGTTCACATATACCGTTGGCCTGTGGGTGGTATGCACATGCAAATTTATGCTTGATGTTCAGCAAGGATGTGATGTGCTGGAACATTTCGTTTGCGAAATGTGGGCCATTGTCTGACCTCAGTACCTCGCACACTCCCCAACTGGGGAAGACCTCCCTCACTAGGAATTTAGCTGCTCTGAATGCATCTGGGTGTGAACAGGGCCCTGCTTCAATCCACCTCGAGAATGGGCATACTACTACAATCATATACCTATTTCCTTGACATACGTTGATCATATCAACATAGTCAATATGGAGATGTCGGAAAGGTCCCTCTGGCCGGGGATAGTACCTCTTATCACCTTCAGAGTGTGACCGGCCGTAAACTGTTGACATGTGAGACAATTGCTGATAAAATTTGACACATGAGAATTTAACTCGGGGCAGAACCAGTCTTCCCTAATCCGTGCTGCAATTACTTCCTTGCCTTTGTGGGCTGGGTGATGTAGTTGGCTCAGGGCGGTGTTCAATAGTGCCAGTGGTATTACAATCTTTCCAGTGTCACCCTGGCGCCATAGTGCGTCAGTTGGTGACATTGTGCATCCTCTTTTTACCCATATTTCTTTTTCTGCCATTGGTGCAGCCGCTTGTAGCTCCATTATCTGTGTGGCTGGGAGATGGGTGTAACCTTCTCTTATCAACATCTCCTTAGCCATTCCCCTCCCCCTCCCTCTCCCTCTCTGTGACTCTGGGGGGTTCCATATATCACCAAAATATGCAGCATACTTCGCATGTGCGTCCGCTGCTGCATTCCCTTTTGAGATGTGGTCTTCACCATTGGTGTGTGCGGTGCATTTGACCAAAGCTAATTCTTGGGGGTCATTTATTGCTTCAATTAGTTCAGCCAATAGGAGGGCATGTTGCACTGGAGCTCTCCTAAACCCTCTTCTTCTCCATTTCGACAGCCCTGAGTGGACAGTGGACGTAACATATGCGCTGTCGGAATATATGGTCACTCGTTTGTCAAAGCTTTCCTTCAACGCCAAGATCAGTGCAATTAATTCTGCTGCTTGAGCGGAATAATGCTGTGGTAGTTGTACACATCTCATTGCCACACACACCGGTACCTCCATCATTTTTACCACTGCTGCCCCCGTCCTCCTTATACCATCCCTTTGGTCGATAGTTGATGACCCATCAATGAACAGGAGCTCACCTCCCTCTAGTGCGTTCTCTTCAACCTTTCTAGTACATGAGTACATTTCAGTTATTTGCGTACAGTCGTGGGCATAATCTCCTTCCTCAATTACTTCTGCTAGGAACCTTGCAGGGTTGACCGTGCTACATCTAACAATTGATAGTTCAGCTCTGGATAAGATGATCTCATAACCTGATGCCCTTTGCGTGGTTAGGGTGGACTTAGGTTTATTCAATATCGCAAATAGTGCATGTTCCACAAACAGTGTAGTTGGGCACCCCATGGTGATTGCTGATGCTTTCTCTACCGCAAAAGCAGCTGCGGCGAGACCTTGTTCGCAAGGGAAATGACCTAACATCACAGGGTCTAAGTGACCGCTGTAAAATGCTACTGGTTTGTAGCCCAAGCTTGTTTTTTGAGCCAACACTGCTTTCATTACTGCTGAGTCGCAATGTGAAAATATAAAGAATTGTCGCTCATAGTCTGGGGATGCCAGTACCGGAGCAGTTGATATTGCATCTTTCAATTCATCAAAAGCCTCTTTCATTTCCATTGTCCACCCCAACTTTTTCTCCCCTTTATTAGCTTCCTTTAACGCCTCAAGCAGGGGTCCTATGTATGAACTGTAATCAAATACCCATGCTCTACAGTAGTTGCACAGACCCAGGAACAGCTGCAGTTCCCTCACTGTTTGTGGCACTGGTGTGCTTGAAATGGCCTGTGCTCTTTGTGGTGCAATCTTTCTTCCATGTTGGGATAAGAGCTGACCAATGTAAAGTACCTGTTCTTGACAGTACTGTAACTTTTCCATGTCTACCTTGTAACCTTTTTCAGCCAATATTGTCAGCATCTTTAATGAATCCTCTCTGCATGTTCTTTCGTTTGTACTGCAAATTATTATGTCGTCGACATACTGCAACACTGGGCTTTCCACTTCAATGTTACCCAAATCCGTCTGTATTACTCTGTTGAAAATTGAGGGTGATTCGCAATACCCTTGTGGCAATCTGGTGTGTTTCCACTTTGTGTTTCTGTAAGTGAAGCTTGTCAGATCTTGTGAGTCTGGGTGCAATGGTATTGAGAAGAAAGCATTTTTAAGGTCGATCACTGTAAATCGTGATGCTTCTGCTGGAATGCCACACAATATTGTGGCCGGGTTTGCGGCTATGGGGTATTCTGCGTCTACTATGTTGTTCAAGGGCCTGAGATCCTGTATGAAGCGCCAAGACCCCCCTTTAGCCTTGCGCACTGGGTATACAGCCGTGTTACATGGTGATTCTGAGGGAACCAATATGCCATTATCTATAAGGGCCATTATGGTTTCATATATGCCCTCATCTGCCTCTTTTGATAGTGGGTACTGTTTCACTCTGGGGAGTATTGCACCTTTTTTCAATTTTATCCTTACTCCCCCTATACTTTTTATGCACCCCACGTCATAGGGGCTAGTAGTCCACAGTGATGTGGGTAGCTTTGTCATATCCTCCTTAAAGAAGGGAACTGGCGTGGATGTGGGTGCCTCAAGTGCCATTGCAATTTTCTGTGCTACTTGTTTGTACGCCACTCTTAGCCATATTTCCACACTCATCATAAACACCATTTCACCTTCCTCCTTTTCTTCTGAGAACAGCTCCTCATCTGACACCTGGGTGAGTCTACATCCTTCTGCTAGTGCTATCACTGCCCTCCATGCTCTTCCTTCTCTGTCTTGGGCATGTACAGCAATGTAATCAGCTGCTGCTATAATGCTCTCAATGTCCACTGGAACCACCTTTCCTTCTGGTTCATTGACTGGTGTTTCTGGTCTGAACAAATAGGCTGCTGGCCTCCTCCAGATCTTTCCCTCTATCCCTGGCATCCATGCAAATGCCATGTCTGTCCCGTACTGGAAGAGTTCGCCATCTACTGGCTCAGCCCTAATCGCTGTCTGTCCGCAGTATGCTTGCATAATCTGTCGTGCTGTGAGCATGTTAATTCCTGGAGTAGAGCAAATTATGCCGTCCTCCGTAAAGGAGATCGTCATATTCAACCTGTTCATTATGTCTCTCCCCAGAATATTTACTGGCGAGGCACTATAATATAAAAGTGGAACTGACATGTCATAATCTCCTATAGATAAGGGAATGTTATCAGTAAAAGGAACCAACCCTCTAGCCCCAGAGAATCCTTGGGTGTTCATGGCTTCGCCTGACATCTTAAATTTACCTTCCCTTATGCAAGACCGGGTCGCCCCGGTGTCAACAAGGAATGATAATTTTTTGTCACCTATCGTTACCTCTATGCGTGGTTCCTCCGCACTATTAGGTGTTACTGACAGGATGGGACACACCAAGGCCGTCTGTGGGCTGTCCTATTGAGGGTACAACGATTGACCATTTCCTGTGTAAGGGTTGTGTCCCAGGACCGTCACCCTACCCAGTTGTGTTTGTTGTGCTTGGGGTTGTTGTGTTATCGCTACCTGTTGTTGTGGCAGTGAATATGTCTGTGGCTGTTGTTGTGTTATTAGTTGTTGCTGTTCATTTCCCTGTTGCAACGTCTGCTGTTGCTGTATGCCCTGCTGTTCCTGTGTGGGCCTTGGTTGTCCCTGTTCGCTCCATGATGGTGTTCCTGGTCTTACTATACACGTGCGTGACATGTGCCCTAATAATCCACAACTCCAACACACCGGTGGTTCCCTACTCTGCCATGGAAAGCTCCCTGTGTTGTCCTGGTATACTGGTTGCCCTGTGGGGTAGGAATTTCTAAGTCCTCCCACCTGCTGTTGTGTGTTATATCCGTATCCTCTCCCTCTCATAATTCCTCCTCTTCCCCTGTTGTAATTATAATACCCAGCTCCTGGCATTGAGTAGCCTCCTCCCATGTTGGTCGTGTATGGTTGGTGTGGCGGCACCTGTTGTGTTATAGTCTGTGAGGGTGGTATTTGGGAGGGATCTTGTGCAGCCACTACTTGTGTGGGGCTTTGGGTCATTGTTGTAGGTGTAGTTATTAGTGCCCCTTCCATTGTGTATTTAGTAAGTTTTTTCTGTACTAGTTTAGCCTCTTCCGTTTTCCTGTCCTCTTCCTTTTGTTTCATTTTTCCTTGCCATGTCCTGCAATGATGCACTATTGTCAGTTGTATTTCTCGCCATGCTTTTCTTCCATTCCCACTACTTTCTTCATTTGTTTCTGAACTCCTTCTGGGAGCCCTTGTACTAGTATATGATAAAATATTGCTGGTGTTTTGTCCCATTGTTCTCTAGTTTCCATGCGCCACTTCTCTTGGATTTCCTGGATATAATCAACAGGATCTTCGTTCTCACGCATCTTGCGTGAGGTAATTGCTCCTATGTCTGATGTGTCTGGGTACTGTACCCTCAGTGCCTGCCATAGTGCATGTCTGCAGTTTGCGAATGGTGCCCCATCGTGCGATGTGTTTACTATTGTTACCCCAGGGAATCCTGCTCTCTTCCAAATGTCATCCGCTGCATCCCCTAATATCGATATTAGAAGGCCCTTTACATCTCCCACTGCCAGTTTCTGTCCTGCGGTGCGTTTTTCCATTTCATATATCCATTTACCCGCACCTCCACTTAATGATGGGAGCCTGCACTTTATATTTTCTTTGTCTGTATGCTTCCAAGGGACATACTGTGGTCTAACCCCTCCCCTCTCCAGAAGTGGCATTAAGATGTGTCTCGTTTTACCCTTTCGGTTCCATAAAATCGAGTCCTCACACCCCTCCTCTTCTTCCCTCTCTCCTACATCGTCAATTTCGTCCGTATTTCCCCGGCTCGTAACTCTTTCTTCTCCATCTTTTCCCCTTCTTCCATCATTTCCTGTATTTAATGTGGGCATGTGTATTTGTCCCTCCTGCCTGCGTCTAGGGAGGTCTCTAAGCCGACCTACATAGGGTGTCAGTTCGTCTGTGAAGGGCGCAAGTTTGATTGTACGTAATGAGCGTGAGGTGGTTGAGCATGTAGGGTGGGATGGGAGAGGGTGTGATGGTGACGGTGTGGTTTCATGTGTCTGTCTTTCCGCTATTCCTTGCTCTTCCTCCTCACTTCTCTCCAGTTCATCCTTTCTCCTACGGATCCATGGTGAGTCTGTGTTGGTCCGGGTGACGTATAGTTTATCTAGGCTTTCCCGTTCACTGTTTCTTCCTTCCTTCTCCATTCCTTCTTCTTCCTCACTACAAAAGTCTTTCGTAAACGGCACCCCCCACGCCGTCTTTTTTCCCTTTATTACTACTGTTTTTAAGTCTATTAGGTCCGGTTCTCCCTTTTCTCCTTTACCAACCGCTCCCCTTTGCGCTGATGTTGTTGCTACTTCTGTGTCTCTATATACATACCCCCTTACTTCATCCTCCCTTCTCCTATCTTCTCTTTCCCCTTCATTTCTCTCCTCCATCTCCCTACCATTTTCCTCCCTTTTCCTTTTTAATTCCTCCATTACTTCACTACTCACCTTTTCCAATATCCTTTCATCCTCTTCCTTCCTTTCCCATCTCACTCTCTCCCTTTCTAATATACTCTCTATCACCCTCCCTTCTTCGTATTTCTTAGTCGTTTCTGATAGTAATCTCTTCTTCCACATTGCCATTTCTCTTTCTTTCTCTTCTTCTTCCCTTTTCCTCTCTCGTAGCACTGCTCTTGATACCCTTTCTGCTGCTGCTTTTACCCTTTCAGCTTCTCTCCTTTGCTCCTCAGTTCGTTCCCTTATTTTTTCCAATTCATTCTTACCTTCTTTCCTTTCCCTCGCTCTCTCTCTTTCCTCCCTCTCGAGCTGTTTGATCAGTTCATTCTGCTCATCCCTTAACTCTGCTAGTCGTTCCTCCAAAATCTCTTCCCTTTGTCGTAACAGCTCTTCCCCTCTCATTCCACTCTCCCTGGTATTATCCCCGTCTGTTTTCCTTACTACCTCCTTCTCTTCTCCTGTTAATGAACCTCGTAATTTTAATAGTATCTGTGCAGCTACCCACTCATCATGTCCTATTTCCACAGTTTGTTCTTTTCCAGTCCTCCCCTCCCCTGCTGGCATCGTCCTATGAGCCACATATGGTGGAGGGCTGTATGCCGGGTTCGAGTACCCCTCAGTCGCCCTTAACTGTCCTCTTTCTATTTCTCCTAATTCTCTTAAAGGGTACAACCCCCCTCCCTCTGTTTTCACTACCTTTGCTAGGGGTATGTCGTTGCTCAGTTCCTTTTTTATTTCATTTTCTTTTGTTATTATTCTTTTCTCCTCCCTCTTGTCCGTTCCCCGTGTTCTTTGGGTCTTCATTCCCCTTTTTCCCATTCTCTCCTTCCTCCTTAATCTCTTTTTCTTCCGGTATTTCCCCCACAGTGAACATTCCATTTGGTCCTGGTCGGGACCCTTGGAACATCCTCCATAAGTTAAACACCTCCACGTGGTTTGTCAACTTCTTCCCTTTGTATGTATTATGCAGATGGTTTAATAGTGAATGTTGGGCATATGGATCGAAGCTACCATTAGGCGGCCATGGTGTTATCATTTTGTTGTCCGTCCCCTGTGTCCATTCTATGCTATACTTGATCAGTTTCTCCCTATGGAGTGATAGTGTTGTACATATGTGTTGTAGTGGGGTAGTGAGGGTGTTCCCCCACCCTCCCGATCCTGTCCCGTATGACATAGTAGCGCTTCACTTGTTATCCTTCCCCTATTTGGTAGCTATTATCTTACTAACACTTACAATACACAGCCTTATACCTTTACCTGGCCCCGTAAGCTTGGGGACTTGCGATAGTCCGCTAAGGAAAAGTATTAAAATATAGTATTTACATTTGTATATTTTCTTCTTTCTTTCTTCCTTTACACAGCACCCTTACGGCCCCCTGCGGCCGAGGCGCGCGTAGCCTCCTGCGGCTGCGTACCCCTTGTGACGTTCTTATACAGGGCCAATCAGTGTCTACGAGCGGCCGCACGTGAGGTTTTCGTGCTCCGCCCCCCTCTCTCACGTAACGTAGCCGACTGCTCTCGCACTCGTTCGGCTACCATTCATTTCATTGCCTACACTAAATTGTCAAACCTTCGCCGCGCACCTGTGCAACACCTCCCACCTCCCGTATTTAATTCCTCCCCCCTCCCTCACAATTTCACATTGCTTGTTGTGCGTGGCATGCTCACCAAGTTCTCTTGATGCGGGGCCGCTCGACTGCGTGCACCCCTCCAAGCGGCTCGCCACCTCCCCTCGTCTGGACCACGTCTGGACACTCGCCAACCGCGGGCGGGATACTTCTCAACCGGCTCCCGAAGGCCAATATCCGGATTGCGCTGTCCGGTCTTCTCGCAGTTCCGCGATGGTCCTGTAGTCCTCAGAAGGGGGCAACGGCAGAGGGGGCCGCGCCGCCGGGCCTCCTCGCAACGGGAGTACCTGGAAAAAATAAAAATAAAAAAGCAGATCTTAAACAGATCTCAGTAGTGCCTCCAACTTGTCGGGGGGAAATTCTGCCGGGGTCGGCCGGGCCGTCCGCAGACCTCCGGGCAGGGAGGCCCCAACTCCTCCCGTATATCCCAAAAGAGATAGAGTATGAGACACACGCAAGAAGCAAGGTGACTCTGCTGTTTATTAGACAAAACGGCAGGGATGGGTCAAGGAGCGTACGCGTCCGTCCTGACACACACACAATCGTGGGGCTCGCAGGCCCTTTTTACCTTAGTATGACGCGCTACTTGCGTCACTTTGGAAAGTTTAGCAAAAAACCTATCTCCACTCTGGTTTGGTTACTCGAGTGGTAGGGTTAGTATAGCATACATATAGAGAACGGTGTTAGTGGTCGAGGGTTAGTCAGGTGGTATACCTGGGCTGTCCCTTCAATTTGATACATGAAAATTGTTACATGAAGACCTCTGAGGATTGGTCAATGTTAATGGCGTCAGTGATAAAAACCCCATGTTCTGATTGGTCCGCTCGCGAGCCTCCCAGTCTGGGACTATCGCTGTTCCCAGCTCGCGGTGCACCTGTCATTTGCAACAATGTTTTACTATGGGTAGGTATAAACAATGTGAGGATTCATTCATATGTTGGGAGGTCGACTACTCCCACTGCTGCAGATGTCCAATGAGTCTTTTAATTGTATCTGCCTGTGTCTTGAAACGTGGGATTCAGGCGTCTCCTTCCTCCTGGGCTTGGCATCCCGTCAAGTTTGGTTTTGTCACGTGAGGTGGGACCGTGTTTGAGGCAAAATTCAACACAATATTGTTTTTCCTACTGTGTGCCTGGTTTATCTTGCAGGTGCGACCTTGGCGTCGGCTTGCGGCGTGCAAGATTGCAACATCGTGCCCTTGGCGGTGTGCTTTCGCCGGGCTCATTTTGCAGGGTCAGCAACCCAGTTCTTGCTCATTCAATGTTCATGGAAGCTTTTGCTTGCGGCCTACTTGGGCCTGGTGCATAGGTGGAACCGTTTGATGCAGAGCGCTTTAGGTTACGGTATCATATTGCTCTATCCTTAGTATCGTGTCTCCGTTATATTCTTCATTATGGTACATGGTTCTTAGAAGAAGCGTGAGCAAGCCTTTTTAGATAAGTTCATTATGCGTCTTGCGTTTCTGCATTTTGAGAGCCTATGTGGAAAATAATAAAGATGCACGTCCGTGGGTATGTCTGTCGCCTACGTCATAGCACTGAGTATGTTCTTCGTGTGGATTGGTGTGGGAGTGTCCGGTGCGCATGTTTGCACAGGTGTGCTGCCGTTGGCTAGGTCGTCATGGCATCTCTAACGACGTGTAGGTTTAATCGAGTTGATCAGTGCCGCAGGTGTCGGCATGGACAGGGCGGGCTGCTGGGCAGGTAGATGGGCACATCCGTATGTTCCTGTACCAGGGTATTTGGTCATCTGGTAGATAGGCAAACTCCTCTCGTGGCGGTTGTCTAGGCCGTGATCCTCTAGGCCAAGCGCGAGAGGGGAAGGGCGGGAGCCTGTTCTTCCATTCTCCCACTTCACCGGAATCACAGTCCCGCATCCTATACTATATGATGAAAGGAGCTAACCAGTGGTTTTTTCGTTAGGTCAATATGACCCTTAGTATAAGCAATTATATCAGCCATTCAAAAATAGTAGGGTGTAAAACACACCTTATCGGAAGGATTTTCATTCCATGGAATTAGACCCTTATTATAATGGAACATGGTATATTTACAAATTCCAATCTATTGATTCATTTAAACCCACCAGGTGGCTCCTACTCAAAAAAAAATAAGTTTGGTCTCCTCCCTGGAAAGAGTCTGTTTATCTAGAGAGGTATTGTTAGTAACCAAGATCCTTTTCAGCACTGTCCATCTCAGGTCATCGCAGCCATGGTCACGCATCACAAAGTGCCCCACCATGGGGGCTGTTAAGTTCTTCAATATAATGCAACTTCTGTGTTCATTAATACGGGTTTTAATTTTTCGTTCTGTTTTCCCGATGTATATTTTCTGGCAAGGGCACCAGATAGAATATACAACAAAAATGGAGTTGCAATTAGAGAATCCTCTTTGTTCCCATGGTCTAGGTAAACTAATGTCCACCTCGGTAGTACGTTTGGTCAGTGGACAACATACGCAAACCCCACACGGGGCATGTCCTCTCAGTTTAGGCAACCCCCACTGTTGGGTTATAGTGGCCTGCATATCTACCTTGTTACTGATGTCATTCCTACTAATCAATTCTTTGACATTACATCCGCGTTTAAAAGCACAACGTGGACTCTGGACAGGTATCCTTGCTTGTGCCAAAATATGCCAATGTTTCTTAATGATCTTAACCACATGGTTAGATGGGTGATTGAATGTACTAACAAAAACTAATGAGACAGATCTAGCTGAACTGGGTTTAGGTCTGTATTCCAACCGGCAATGGTAGGGACAAAATCGAACCCTTTTTCCAGGACTATCATCTCAACATCTGAGGGCCTATAAGAAGACAAATTAATTAATAGGCTCTGCTGCTCCTGGTCACTGGGGTTTCGTAGTCCCAATTCTGTAGGTCCTGATCTAAAAAACCAACAGAGGGTCCCCTACCTCTTGGGAAAGAGCGTGAATTCTGAGGCCTACGTCTGTTTGAATTCCCACGTCCGTGGCCATGGCCGCGTCTCTGTTGTCTTCCACCTGGTCCAGGGACAGACGTATCTTCGTCAGAACTGTGTGAGCTATATAAGGTGTTAGTAAATCTCACATTCTTTTTCTGCTTTGATCTCGATGCCCCATCATAATGTTGGTCAGGTACATACCCTTCCTGGGTATACCGGAACGCTTTTTCATGAGTAAAATCAGTGATGTCGGTCTTTAACCATCTAATACGGTCCCGTACGGTAGATTCCTGGAAGTCATTAATTTCCCTGATGATTTCGTTCAACCTTTTAGTATATATCTCCAAAGGGACACGTTTTTTAATAGCTTCTTCTAATTTCGCTAACTCTTCAAGTTGTTTAACTGACATCTCCTTGGCGGTATCAATTATCAGAATTAGCCAATCACGTCTGCATTTGTTTTATCACAAGGAACAGATAGATTTTTTGGACTTGACCATCTTTTCCAATCCTTTCACCAATCTATTGGGATTAAAACCATTCCATAAGATTACTGACTGTAACTCCCTTCTCTGATAGGACAGCTTTCATCCCAAGGCCTTGCGGGCCAATTTACCGTTTGGCCAATTTTTGCAGCTTAAACGAAATAGTAGCGAGAAGGATGTGTTTGAGTCTGAAGCATCCACATTGAGTTACTATTTGACCCAACGAGGCTATCCTAAGAAGATTGTTAAAAGATCTTTTAAGAGAACTTCCAATAGCCACTGTGAAGCGCTGTTGGAATACAGACCTAAACCCAGTTCAGCTAGATCTGACTCGTTAGTTTTTGTTAGTACATTCAATCACCTATCTAACCATTTGGTTAAGATCATTAAGAAACATTGGCATATTTTGGCACAAGCAAGGATACCTGTCGAGAGTCCACGTTGTGCTTTTAAACGTGGACGTAATGTCAAATAATTGATTAGTAGGAATGACATCAGTAACAAGGTAGATACGCAGGCCACTATAACCCAACAGTGGGGGTTGCCTAAACTGAGAGGACATGCCCCATGTGGGGCTTGCCTATGTTGTCCACTGACCAAACGTACTACCGAGGTGGACATTGGTTTACCTAGACCATGGGAACAAAGAGGGTTCTCTAATTGCAACTCCATTTCTGTTGTATATGCTATCTGGTGCCCTTGCCAGAAAATATACATCGGGAAAACAGAACAAAAAATTAAAACCCGTATTAATGAACACAGAAGTTGCATTATATTGAAGAACTTAACAGCCCCCATGGTGGGGCACTTTGTGATGCGTGACCATGACTGCGATGACCTGAGATGGAAAGTGCTGAAAAGGATCTTGGTTACTAACAATACCTCTCTAGATAAACAGACTCTTTCTAGGGAGGAGACCAAACTTATTTTTTTGAGTAGGAGCCACCTGGTGGGTTTAAATGAATCAATAGATTGGAATTTGTAAATATACCATGTTCCATTATAATACAGGTCTAATTCCATGGAATGAAAATCCTTCCGATAAGGTCTGTTTTACACCCTACTATTTTTGAATGGCTGATATAATTCCTTATACTAAGGGTCATATTGACATACCGAAAAAACCACTGGTTAGCTCCTTTCATCATATAGTATAGGATGCAGGACTGTGATTCCGGGTTTCACTTTAAATATGGTGGCGATTTGTTTGAATCGGGATTGATTACATTGACCCGTTAAAACACACTAAGTGAGGTTGTACCTTTAAGAACATAGCACTTTCAATTTCACGTTACACGAATATCCCGTGATAGTACGAGAGCTCACATTACCTTGATATCTGGAGCTCGTACGTTGTTTCAACGGCTCACAGAATCACTGCCGCGAGGATCGATGAACACACTCTGAAATAAGAGGTAAGCAGTCTCTCCAGACCGTGGAGGTTAGGAATAGTTGTAATGAGAATTATTCATGTCCTCTGTGTGCTTATGGGCAGGGCAGCTGTTACTGTTACGAGTGTATCTGTTCACTGAGAAGGGCCTTGTGATGCTATTAGTACATGCCCACATGATACCGACTTTATGTTGAAGGGTGCTAATGTGGCTTCTTGGTGTTTTCGCTCTATATTTTTATAGAAATCTTAATTACCAATAGCTGAATTGGAAAGCAGCGATTCGTATTATGATCCGCGCCGTGAGAAGAGACTGAGCCAGAGGCATTCTCTATAGACGCATTACCGCGGATGGGTCAGATTTATTTGGTGAAGGTAAGCCGTGTTGATGTGTGCCAATTTTACATCCTGCTCCAATTAAAACATCAGGTGTACATCTGTTATCCGTGTACACAATGCACAAGTTAAACTATATGTTGGATGGATGCTGTGTGGTTGTCATTTGAGTAATTTTCCTAATTTTCCCCATTTTCACTTCCGTCTTTGTGTGAGCTTAGGTTTTTGAGGACCTGCCCTTGTGAACAAATGGGTTCTACATTTTTCTGCCTGCCCCTAAGATTGCGGGTCATTACCATGCAAGTGGTAACACTGCACCATCATTCTTGATGAGACGAGTGTACCAAGTGAAGATTAGAACAAGAGACAAGCTGTGAGTGTCCGCCGGACATTTATATTTTCATATTTTGAATATACCACTCGGTGTGGGTTAGTTACATTTCAACCCCGTGGGATAACAATACTAGTCCTGGATGTACTGATGTGTCACACGTTGTTGGTGATGGTTGTGTTTTGTGGAATATACCAATTTATATGGTGTATCAATCATGATTCTGTTGGTGGTTTACATGATCCCTGTAGTGTTGAATGAAGTATAGAGGTACTAATGACCCTTAGTCTGCACTCCGTTCATTTATGGTGCGGTGGTAGCAATGATCTATCGAGAGATTTGCATATTTAGTTCGATTGGTTGTGTTTCTATGTTTATACTTATAAGTGAGTTGTTGGTGTAGTCTACATGTTCCTAATTCCACTGACATTCCTTGGACAACGCTGGACTTTCGTGCCCTTGAAGAATTTCTGTTGAATAACTGTTGTACAGAAAGAAACATGTCGGGTTTGGGAATGTGCTGTCATTAGTAACAGCACTGATATTGAGCTTTTCTCTGTTGTACTAGACCGTATAACTGACGGTGGCTCAGTTGTGAAAATTCTACTGTTCATATTTGTAATGAACAAGAGGTTGTATCGTTGTATTTTAGGATGTTGTTTTACATTGATGATTTAGATGTTACAATTGAATGAAATGATAAATCGTCTGAGTATGAATGAGGTATGTTTGGCGTATGGTTTGTTGTGGTTTTAGATGAGAATAATGTACCTTACTAGTTGTACTATTAATTTTTCGGATTGGTAAATGAGTACACTGATTTTGATACTTGTGATGTTTTTTAGAATAATGAGATCAGTCTTTTATAATGCTTTTTCTACATATTAATAACAATGTTGAATTATTAGAGAGTGTCTATTGATTTGAATTGAATGCTTTTCATCTCATTTGGTTATTTAAAGACACGTTTTCTTTACAATTGTTTGGAGTCATGATGAAATTTTGAATGTCTATATGAGTAAACTACGCCAGAGCTCACCCCATAAAAACACAAGTACTATGATCTTTGATGTTAATATAAGTATATTGGTTCTATCCAGGCCAGATCATAGTACCAAGATAATCCTGGTATCCCCTGCCTCTTCTTTTTTTTGGCATCACCCATAGATGCCTTACACTAGATGCACCACCCTATCTCGCAGAAAGAATCACCCTCAACACCTCTAACAGACCCATTAGAGCCCACCGTGCCAACCAGATCTATGTTCCCACATTCAAAAGAACAAGAGCTGGAAGATCTAACTTCCAACACCTCGCACCCAAAAATTGGAACTCCCTACCAACTTCATTAAGGAATGAAAAATCATACACCACCTTTCGCAAAAACCGAAAAACTTTTTTATTCCGCTCAATGTTAACCAGCATGCACAGCTACTTGCACTGTAACCATAGCAAAGCTTAACTCTCTGACCCTCTTGTCTCGTACCACCTATCAATGTACTATTGCAACCGACTGTTACTCTATAACTATGTATGTCTAAGCTTAAGCCTGCTGTAACAGCGCCACAATGCCTCAGGGCAGTTCTGCGCGCTTTATAAATGCAAATAAATAAATAAAAAGAGCATACCAAATGGATGTCTGCATGCCGATGGGCACAGTAACCGCGGACTGTGCGTCTGTTCGCGGATAGCGGGCAGCAATCTAACTGCTGGGAAAGGCAGGTGTTCTCTTACACAGTGGTACTATTCAGCAAAGACCAGGAACATTTACAAAGAGCACCATTTGAGTGCATTTCAAGGAAAAATAGAGTTGGTCTGCAAAGTTTGTACTTGTGTAAGAAAGAGAGCAAATGCATAGGGTATGCACCAATAAGGGAAATAACGTATGCGTCGAACAATATTACGGCACTGCTGCTTTACATAGGAACAAAGAAGGAAATGGCAGAGTAAGGACTACAAAGTATTGAGAGCAGAACGTCACTACAACGCGGTAAGTAGCCTAAAGTTTCTTCTATAATTACACTGCTTGTGCAGTGTACAATAGTGGAAAACCATGAGTTCTTTTTTTTGTACGCAGCAATACCAAGCACCTTGGAATGGCTGTAAGAGAATTTCCCTCATAACGAAGTGAGTAACAATAGTAACCCCATTGGTAGGCAGCACAGTATGAACTGAAAATTAAGACAGTTAATATGTATGGCTTCATATACACCTAACAGATATTTTTATCTTTAACAGGACATACTAAAAATGAAATGAATGCACCGCAAGCGGCACCTCTTCCACAACAGCATATGGCCACAGGAAAGGAAGGAAAGTCTGTAAGCCTAGACAAGCTGGACACCAAAATTGAACAATTGCTAAACAATTTAGCCGCCTTAAAAGATTTTGAGCAAGGGCATGATATGGGAAAAATGAAATACCACTGCCCCACCTGCACGTGTACCTCTTCCCCGTTTCCCAGCCCACCATCCCCAACAAAATGCCTGTGAGCAGAGACGTTACAATGAGACCATAATCCTTGCCTCCCCTCTTGATGACCTTGTAGAAATCCCCAATTCCCCTATATATGTATCCATTTCTGGAACCCCTTCCCTTTCCTAATCGTGTCTATGTATATCAGAAATTAAAGGTGTAGATGTAAAGTGTTGCTGAGTGTGTGAGGGGCTTTTGCTTTTATTTTAAAATTCATTATGAGTCTATGACGCACAGTACTGTCCGGGATGGCTGTAGTTAAGCAAAATGGAGGTTTCCTATGGACAACGGACCTGCCCGGCATATGCGCAATCACAATGCAGGTATCCTTAGGACGCCATTACTGGCTGCATGTCTGCATTTTGGGATGCACCTTTAATTAGTTGTGGGAGCGCATGTCTGTCCGTCCCACAGCTATGCGCATGCGTACGTCATCCTCTGTGTCCTGGTAACACCACCCCTGTCCAGCATTGTAGGAAAACGTTGTGACGTACAGTCAGTATTTCAACGCGCCTACTCACGTCCTACGGACAGCTGTGTACACGAACATTGCACTTGCAGTAGCCTGCAAACAACCAGCTTGTGTGACAATGGTCGCTGGACATGTGTTGCACTTTTAATGAGTCTGGGGAGGCCAACCCTGTTCGTAGGACACCTATGCACATGCGCGCAAAGTATTCCGCCCAATACGGATCCTGCGAACAGCCGTCCCAGTGGAGAACATTCATGACGTCACTATGTGACCAAATCCATGCTGCGCGTGGACCCTTATTTTCCAGACACGATCGGGCCCGCAGAGATCAGAAAAGTACTGTTTTCTGTAATGTAAGGAGCGTTATTGTAAAAGTACACACTGTGCCATTGTGCATGTAACTATTTTTTTGAACAGTTTAGGCCCACATTCCGGTTACAAGTGCTCGACAGCAGCCCTACAAAATGCCACACCCCAGAGCTGCTCCGCAGTCTGTGGCTTTGCACCACAGAGTAGGGGGCCACATTGCTTTGTGCTGGAATTGCTTTCTCATCAATTCTGCTGTGCTATATTACCTTTGCAACTAATGGCAACCATGACTGCTGGTACTGCCTCTAAGTCGGCAGAACCCACACCCTGACCCTCACCGCCACCACCTCCTTTCTGAAGGGCCTGGACAAGGCAACAGGTGTGGTGATGTACATATAGATCAAGAGGAGAACGACAATGAAGTAGAGCAAATCCCCAATGCCTGCAGGCAACGTGAGTGCGGTGTGTGGAAACTGTTTACCAGCGTAGGAGACGTGCCGAAATGTCATGCTAACATGGTGAGATGCACTCACTCAGTCGCAGAAAACCTGGCTTGTACAGTTACTGCACCACCTTAATGCGACGACATCTCAAAGCGAACCAGAAGGCAGCAGTTCGGACAGCAGTGCCCTTCGAACAAGGCAGTAGGCTACTTTCTTCTACAGCATCCTCCGCATCTACTCCTGCCACCACCAGGGACACTATCCCAAAAGCAGCCTTGCAGGCCATATGCACCACAGCAGACCCTTACCTTTCAAAGGTCATTGTATTGTGCATATACTGTAACGCGCTACTCTGCAGGGGGGGAGCAACTGCGAAGTGCTTTCAAGGAGTCGGTACCGGGAGCATGAGAGTGAGTGTCCCCTACCTAAGTGAGGGCCACCCAACTTCTTCCTCTCTCTGCACGTGCCCTATCTTATCCTGGTGGTTGGTGCCCCTTCCGTTTCCTTCCTTTCCTTCTGTGTCGTGTGTTACAAGACCAAGAAAGATACAAAAGAACCAAAAAAGAAAAGAAGTTTAAAAAAGGCTCATTTCAGAGCCGACTTTCACAGTTCAAAAGTAGTTGAGTAACAGGAGGCAAAACCTTCACATGTTTAGCAGCACCACAGTGAATACTCCACAAGATATACGTTTGAATTGATATATATTTATGGCCCTTTGTGAGACAGGTGTTTCGGCAACTTCAATGCCTTTTTCAATCAGGGCTATTATTGTTTGTTACATCACACATTTAAAATACATGAAGAACAAAATGCATGAAAAAGAAAAGTAAAAAAACAACAAAAATGTAGGAGTACCACATCAAATGATAATAAACCAAGATATACAATTTGTCATATAATGTATGTTGGTCACAGAGAATGGGGAGGGGGTAAAGGGGTGGATGTTTAGGAGTTAAAGGAAAATACACATGGAGAGGGGAAAGAAAACACAGATATTCAATATTAGTCATGTCCAGAAAATATTCCTTTCTATCCTGTTATACTGCGTTAAGGGTTGATTAAAGAAGATTTCCTACCGAATTGTTGTTTGGTTTCTGACAACTTTTGTTTTTGATGGTTGCACAAAAAATAACAGGTTGAATCCCACCTAAAAAATGTGTAATATGCTGTCATTTATGCAGAATAGGTGGTCTTTACAATGTTAGTTTTGTTTATATTGAATTCTCAGTATTTGTAATATTTAGTCCAACTAACCGCTACAACTTATTCTCTAAGTTTTCAGTTTAATGTAACCTTGTTTATGGCTTGTCCATGAGAAAACCTAATTTGAGGGCATAGTTTGGCATTCCCCCATTCCAGTCACGGCGACATTGCGCGATTTTCATGCACAGACTCACACGCACATATCAAGGCGCAGTCATAACAAATATTAATGCACGATAACAATCAATTGTTATTTTCTAGGCACAATGTCTCTGTGACTGGAACGGGGGAATGCCAATCCTTGCCCTCAAATTAGGTTTTCTCATGGACAAGCCCCAAACAAGGTTACATTAAACTGAAAACTTAGAGAATAAGTTGTAGCGGTTAATTGGACTAAATATTATAAATACTGAGAATTCAATATAAACAAAACTAACATTGTAAAGACCATCTATTCTGCATAAATGACAGCATATTACAAATGTTTCTTTTAAAAGTTTTATTTATCATTTCTTATGAACAATAACAACAAACTCAATCCCCGCCCCCCGCCAAAGAGTGTCCTCGGAGTCCTCTGGGAAGCGCTCATATCCTGAACAGGTCCAATATTCTAATTTTCTGCGGGCACCACTGTTCCATGTAGTCCGACTGAAGAAATTCCACCATATCACCAGTCTTTTTTCCAAAGGAGCCGGCAGCACCCTCCAGGGTGTAAGATAGCTTCTCCATGGTGATTAATGACCAGACCTTTTGCAGCCAACTGAAGAGCAGCGGGGGATCTGAATGTTTCCAACACTGGGCCAAAGCTGCCCAAGCCGGAAATTAGCAACCCCATAAAGCCCCTTCATTGCGACCTGGTCAGTTCTCTGGCCGCTACGTCCTTAAGGCTACACATCCACACCCGTTCCCCCATCTGGGCCACGTTCGGGAAGATCCCCTGCATTTGTGCCTTTATATCGGCCCAGAAGCCCTGGATCTTTTTGCAATCCCACCAAATGTGCCTCCAGGTGCCTTCACTTCCACACTCCCTCCAGCATTTGTTAGGCACCTGTGGAAACATCCCATTTAGTCTCACCGGAGTCAGATGCCACTGCAAATCACCTTAACCCACATCTCCCTCATCTGGGCCGATCGAGCCACCCTTGGAATCCCGCCCCAAAGATCCTCTCAGAGCTCCCTACTGATGGGTTCCCCCAGGGTGTGCTCCCATTTGACCATATAAGACCAGCTGATCTTTTCGTCTTGCCCGTTAACAAATCTATAGAGGGTGGATGCCAACTTTCTAGTCCCCGGATTAGTTGTTGCAAACTTCTCAAACTGAGAGAGGTCCCGAGTCGCCGCCTGCTTAATCGCTGGGGTGTTTAACCAGTGTTTAAGTTGCTCATACTTAAACCTATCTGTCTCCTTGAGTTGGAGGATCTCAGTGCACGTTTCAAACAGAAGCACCTCTTGGCCCTCCATCATTTCCCCTATTTTTGTGCACCCCGCTGTTTCCCAGTTTCTATAGGCACTCTTTTCCATCCCTGGGGGGGAAGTCTGGATTCCCGGACATAAGGGAGAAGGTGCCCGGCACAGTTGTGATTGCGCTGCGCCACACATCCAGGGGAGCTTTCATCACAGCGCACACTCGTAGGTCTTCATGCTTATGCCTCTTACTCTTCCACAGAAGTTCCCTCAGTGGTGTTCTGGCAACCGCTCTATCTAGTTCGGCCCAAACCTTCTTCTGCTCCTCCCCCATCCACTCCTTAAGTACCCACAACTGTGCCGCCTGATAATATCTGTAGAAGTGTGAGAGAGCCAGCCCCCCTCTCCAATGGGGGCCGTTAACACCGCCCTAGTAATTCTCGGAATCTTGTTCCTCCAAATAAATGACGAGACTGCCTTAGTTAATGCCCTGAAAAACAACCTGGGGATTTTTATTAGTAATGCTTGGAAGTAGTACAGCAGTTTCGGGAGAATGGACATCTTTATCGTGGCAATTTGCCCCCACCATGAGATCGCCAGCGGTTTCCACCTCTCTAGGCCCCACTTGATCGCCCCCAACACCTCTGGTAAGTTCCCCCCGTACATCTGGTCCACCCTACTCATAAGGGTAATCCCTAGGTATTTGATATCTTTATTCACGCATTTAAGACCGAATGAAGTGGCCACCCTCCTCATCTCCCTTATGTCACCCGTCAGCGGGAGGATTTCTGACTTGCTCCATTTATCTTCAACCCTGCCCCAAATTATTCCAGTTCCCTCATCACCTCGGGGAGAGTTCGACTCGGGTCCCCTATTAACATCAACAGATCATATGCTACCACCTTATGTTGCCTGCCCCCCATGTCCATCCCCACTACCGCCTTCGATTCCCTAAGTCTGCACAGCAGTGGCTCCAGATAGATAGCGTACAATAGGGGAGAGAGGGGGCACCCCTGCTTAGTACCCCTAGAGAGTTCCACTCTTCCCGTGATCTCCCCATTAATGCATATCCTGATCGAGGGGGGAGTTGTAATTTGCCCTGACCATCTTCCAAAAGTTGTCCCCAAACCCAATCCGTTCCAGCGTCTTGAAGAGAATTGACCATTCCACCCGGTTGAATGCCTTTTCGGCATCGACCGCCAGAAGCGTAGCAGGGGTGTGCAGGATACCTACTTTCTCCAACAGATGCGCCATGCGTCTTACGTTATCGTGCGTCTGCCGGCCTGGTATAAATCCTGATTGATCTTTATTGATCAACCTTGGAAGCAACGGGGCCAATCTAGAAGCAAGAATGTTTGTGTACATTTTTGCATCTTGGTTAATCAGGGCAATTGGTCTATACGACCCTGGATATACTGGGTCCTTTCCCAATTTGGGGAAGACCAGCACCTTAGCCTCGTTCATGGTTGGGGTCACATTTCCCTCCACCCTAAAGGAGTTGTACAGTTTCGTTAGGAATGGAATCCGGTCTTCTGCATATTTGTTATAGAAGCCTGCTCTGAAGCCATCCAGCCCTGCCGCCTTACCTGAATGTAGCCCCTTTATTGCTATCCGCACTTCTTCCTTCCTGATGTCCCCGTCCAAGTCTTCCCTGTCCTTTTCAGATATCTGCAGCACAGTGAGGGAGTTTAGGTAGCTATCTTGGTCCACCCCACCCGGACTCCCAGTGGCGTACAGTTCTCGATAAAAGGTTTGAAATTCCTCCCCCATCTCTTTGGTGCTGGTAAGTTTCTCCCCCTGACTGTTGCGTAGTTCCCTGCTCGTCACTTTCTGTTGCTTTGCGCGCAATTGCCTAGCTAAAAGTTTATCTGCCTTACTGGCGTTCGAATAGTACCAATGCCAGAGACTTAAGAGGCTCGTATCTGCTTTTTTTGTGTGCAGCACATCTAACTGCCCCTGCACGTGCCTCAGGGCTCTCCTCAGGGAAAGGGTTGGCTTCTTCATGCATTCCCCTTGAAAATCCGCCAACTGTTTTTCCAGCTCTCTTTCCCAGGCGTATCTCTGCCTGACTTAGCTGCTTTCATGGTTATGAACTGCCCCCTTATGACCGCCTTCAGTCATAACCCAGTTTTACCTCTCCCGTGTCGTTAATGGCTAAATATTCTTGTATCTTCCCCCTGATGTCTTTCCCCCAGAACCGGATCGTGAAGAACCTCATGTGTGAGCTTCCAGCCCCAGATTCCCTTATTCCTGTTCAAAGTCTTCACATCTAACCACAGAGGGGCATGATCCGATAACGAGATCGGTCCAATTTCCATGCTTGTTACCTTTCCCAATAGGCCCGCCGTAACCCAGAAGTAGTCTGTTCGTGACATTGAGCTGTATACATGCGAATAATGGGTGTACCCTCTTTGCTGTTCATTGCGCTCTCGCCATACATCTACCAATGTCAGATGTTTCATCATTTGGCGGAAACGTTTCGAGGGCGCGCCACCTCCCGAACTCCTATCCATTGCCGGGATCCACGCCAAGTTCAGATCTCCCCCCAGGATTATTTCCCCCTCTGCGAACCCCTCCAGTATCCCCAGAGCCTCCCCCAGGAAGCCGTCTTGCCCTGTATTCGGTGCATATATAGCCGCAAGTGTAAGGCGGGGCCCATTAATCGTGACTGTTGCATAAATGTACCTTCCCATCTTATCCGACAGTGTCCCGTGAAGCAGGGTGCTCCTACTTTCGCGGACCGCTATCAGGACACCAGCCTTTTTGTCCTGGGCATTGGACTGGCCTATGAAGGTGTATCCCTTTAAGTTCATCTTATCTTTAACCCGCAGCCTTACATGGGTCTCCTGCAACATAATAACATCTCCACCCTCCCTTCTCACCAAACCTTCCACCTTTTTCCTTTTTACAGGGTGATTGAGCCCCCTTACATTAAAGGTAAGGATTCGCAGTTTACCCATATGCCCTGGTTCGAGGTGGAATATTGGCACCCGTTCCCATCCATATCCGCGTTGCCCTCCTCTTGGAGCTGCATAACTTGCAAGTCTTCTTCGCACATTTGCACTCTCCTCTGTTTCCTGTCCAACATAAATAGGAGACCAAATGGAAAAGTCCACTATATCTTATTTCCCTGGCATTCAGTTCCTTGATCACTGGAGCCATTCTTCTTCTTTTCTGCAGTGTTACCAGCGCTAGAGCCTAGTACAGTTGAATTTCTACCCCATTCATCCGGATATGATCGATGTTGCGCGCCCTCCTCAGGATCCTTTCTTTTTGGGGATACGAGGAGAGGGCTACCAGCACATCTCTTGCGCGCTCCCCTGGTTCGCCTGCCCTCCCTGGGCCCACTCTGTGGACCCTGTCAATCCCTACTTATTCCTCTCCGTCGGCTGCCAGGATATCTCTGAACACTTCTTGGACGGAGGATTTGAGGTCTTGATCCTGAACCGACTTGACCATATTATTCATCCGGATGTTCGACCATCGAGAACGGTTCTCCAAGTCCTCGAACTGCAATTTCAAATTGTGTGTTAGATTCACCAGTTGCTCTTGCAGTTCCCCATTTTGTTGTGCTTCCTCCTCTACATTTTGGACTATCCTCTCCAGCGTATCCGTCCGCTCTTCCAGCTTTGACACATCCGACCTGAGCTCCTGCAATGCTTGCTTCATATCCTGCCTCAGTGTGGTAAACTGGTCTTGCACCGTGGTCATGAATTTCTCCTGTAGTTCCCTGAACCAGGAGTGGAGATCCTCTTTGGAGGCTGTTGCTTGCGCTATGGGCGGCTGTTCTGTCTGGATGGCCTCCAGTCCTTTCCCTTTTCGGTTCGTCGCAGATTCTGAGGCCCACATTTGCATTAAATTCGAGTCCTGCCTGTTTCTGGCGGGTTACGCCTGGGGTGCTCCCCCTTTCCCCCTGGCCTTGGACATGCTGTGTGGGGCGAGAGCTGGATCTGGTCCTTTCTGTGCTGAGCGCCGAGGTCTTTTCCACCAGTTTGCCCTCCTAATACCTCAGACACCTTTCATGGGGGGCAGACCTCCTCTCCCCCCCCTGCTCTTCACTGGGCTCTTGTCGCCGTACTCCACTTCTGAAAAAGTCCCGTCCGGATCAGTTATTACTGTGCTGGGGTGATTGTCCACCACTCTTCCCCACTGCACTGGGGATTTATTGCTCTTACATATGAAAGGGGGGACCTTTCCCCTCCCCTTCCTTCAACTGAGCTGGGAGTCTTCCACCCCCCGGCTCCAAAGTGGGCCTCGCCCTCCTCTGATTGCTGGTTGTGTGGAAAGGGGGAAGACCGTGCCCCACCTTGCAGCTCCTGTTTTTGAACTGCAGTCCGGGAAAATCCTGCGGGGGCCAGGAGTCACCACCCGCCCCCTGCTCTGGGCCCCTGGGATTCTCCGGTCTCGCTCAGCTGCTCCTCACCTTTTTGTAGAGGCTTGGCGATGCCGCCAATGGGGCGCTGACCTCCAAACTGCCGGCCCACAGATCCTGTTCAGAGCCGCCCATCTTCTACCTGGAGGCGCTGGTCCTGCGCCGCGCCGCCTGGTACCTCCCTGCAGGCCGCCGTACCGTCCCCGTCAAACCAGGTTGGCTCCTCCTTTTAGTCTTCCCAGCCGCGGTCCGCTCCTGCTTCGTCACCCCGCTGTACTGATCCTCACCTGGGAACGAATCGCAAGGAGCCGATGGAGGGTGGGCCGAACCACTTCTCTCCCCGCTGGGGCTCTTCGCTCCTCCGACTGTGCCCGCTGCGCTGGCCCGCGGCTTCGCTTTCCGCCGCTGCTGCTGTGGGGGAGGCGCACCCGCGCCCTCTCGGATTCTCCCGGGCTGCATTTTCGGCCACCAAGTTCTCTGCCGTCTTCCCTGCCCGGTACCGCGTTTGAGGGGAGCTCTGGGCAGCACCTGGTTCAGCTCGCTGCCTTAAATGTACCCCTTCTTCGTTGCAGCCCGGCGGGAGAGACACCCAGATAGGTCTCTACTCCGCAGCTGCCATCTTGGAACCTTGTTATTACACATTTTTTAGGTGGGATTCAACCTGTGCAACCATCAAAAACAAAAGTTGTCAGAAACCTAAACAGCAATTCGGTAAGAAATCTTCTAAAACAGAATAGAAAGGAATATTTTCTGGACATGACTGATATTGAATATCTGTGTTTTCTTTCCCCTGTCCATGTGTTTTTTTCTTTAACTCCTAAACATCCACCCCTTTCCCCCCCTCCCCATTCTCTGTGACCAACATACATTATATGACAAATTGTATATCTTGTTTTATTATCATTTGATGTGGGACTCCTACATTTTTGTTGTTTTTTAACTTTTCTTTTTCATGCATTTTGTTCTTCATGTATTTTGAATGTGTGATGTAGCAAACAATAATAGCCCTGATTGAAAAAGGCATAGAAGTTGCTGAAACACCTGTCTCACAAAGGGCCATAAATATATATCAATTCAAACTTATATCTTGTCGAGTATTCACTGTGGCGCTGCTAAACATGTGAAGAAGGTTTTGCCTCCTGTTACTTAACGATTAGCATGGAGTAAGGGGTAGTCTCCTTACCTTCACAGGCAGACGACACCACCATAGGCGCAGGGCAATTTATGTTGATATCTCATGACCCCAATGGTTTAAAACCGTTCAAAAGTAGCATTGCCAATTAAAGGATGCAGGCCGACGTGCAGCTGATAAGCTGCGCAGATTGCGCGATGAATAAAGGGAGGGATACCTCAATCAAAAACATTGCAGTAGTTTCCGGGAGAAAGTGCTTGCTCTAAAAAGAGGCGTTTTGTGGTGTTTCATTGTTTCGAGCAACACCTACTTGAAAAATGCTTCTTGTACTTGCAAAAAGGGCAGCAATGCATTTTTTATATTTCACAAATATGATTGCCAGCATTAGTAAGAAGACCTCCATCTGTGGGCAAAAAGTTTGTGCATTGTGGAAGTAGGACATGCCAACATCTCGCAAAAAGGCACTAACAGCCTTCTTGGCACTGTGCCTTGCTTTCTCCATTTGCGAACCAAAGCAAGAAGAACATAGCCGCAGCTGTGTCTGCGCAATGCGAGAAAAGAATTACTCGGGAGTTCGGAAACATACCCATTAGCTAGCCAAGTGCCCCCATCATCGCAAATTGCAGAGAAATTCCAGTAACATGTCCTAAACTGTTCCCTCCACAATGCAGAAAAATATTGGCTAGATGATTGAGTGTCACCAAAGTGGCACAAAGAGGAACCAAAATCATCCACGTCATTGCACGCACTCCATACTAGTGCACATCCACATGATAGAATCCAAAATGTGCAACCACTCCAGTGTTTTGCATGCACTTTCAAAAAATGTATCTAGGAGTCCCCCAAAATCCATACACTCTGCCTCCTGACCCACACCACCATAAGCATAGGCTTCTGCATTCCTCTGTACAAACAGACCTTCTGCTCCAGTCTCCGACTGTCTGCTACACAACACACCCAGAAACCTTATTGACCAATCCATTAGCCACCACAGTCCCATTTCCATGCCTGCTATCCTCAAAAGCCCTGGATGTGGCACGTACAATCCTGCAAAAACTGAGGTGTCCGCAGACTTAACGTGCTGTGTACGTGAGTGGGGGAACAGATTTCAAGCAGGGTAGGGGATTTCGTCTTTAGTGGTGTCTCTGAAAAGAGCCATTTATTTTGTAGGTGCTTGCAAACAAACACCTTTTTTTGAGGCCGAGGGCTTCTTTTCTTCTCCTCCTTATATTCTCAGAGGAACCTCTTCAAAGAATCCTATAGATTGTAAAATAATATACCATTTCCAATGGTGGTCAACAAAATGCCATTTGCATGAAAAAAGTACACATTTCTAGAATTAAGGATGTCATTGTCACAGTAGAACATCCCAGCAGTGCACAAAAAAGCAGACCTGCTTCTGTTTATAAGACCCCTTCCGACCTCTGGCTGCGGACAAATTACATTTGGATAGTCCCGTTCTTGTCTTGGTGGTATGCATGAGAAAACCATCTTGGCAGTGGGAAAAATCTGCTTCATTGCTTACAGCAATTTCTTCAGTTGACGCAGCAAACGTGCACAAGCCATGTAATCCAAATGCAGGGCTCCATAATGCACCATGACAACATGAACAGTAGCGACAGTGGCCACATTTCTGCAAAGTGCAATCACTGCTCCGAAACTGCACTTGCGCACACTGCACCACAAAGCCTCCACTCCTTCCAAATCGAAATTTTCAACAATGTCTCTTTCACGGGCATACCTGTGCAAATCTTGCACAAAGGAATGAACCACGATAAACACTGAGTCTCTCCATCTCTGCCAGCCTCACTACACAGAGCAATGAAAAAAATGATTACCGCCCCTTCCTATGAAGCACACCCTCAACACCTGATTGGATACTCCCCACTGTCCCATTTCCATGCCCAGCATGCTTGCAAGTACAGGCTGTGGCACGTGCGCTTACCCAACTATTGCGAGGATTGGACCTTAGTAAAGCAGGGGCAGTGCTTCTTCCCTTTCCACTACTCTTTTTCCAGCGCTCCCTCATTGGGTACTGTTAAATCATCACACACACATCCACCAATGAGATCCAAGACCTCTGCATCTAACAATATAATTTCTGAGCAACACTTCATATGTACCGTTAACTACTCCGAGGACAACTCTCGTGTGATTGTAAAGCACCTTCAGTAGAAAGTTCTGTGAAACTATGCAAGATTTCTGCACCCAGATTCATCCACATCGGCATCCATCACCACAAAGTACAGGTATCAATATATTTTACCCAGTACTTTTGCAATAAATGCCGCTGAGCAGGGTACCTGCCACTAAACCTCCATAACGTACTCAAGAAGCATATGGTAATTTCTCCCGTCACCTACCATCAAATGCCACTTGCAATGGTATGCGCATTGAAAGTTTTCATTTACCCATATCAGCCATTGCAATATCCAAACAGTTACTCTCTTCTTTGCTTCTGACAATTGTACGCCTTTTTTCCGCACTAACGCATCTCCTATAAAAGTCGTTAAATTCTTGCTACAAAGGAGCACCGAAGCCATCCTACCAACCTAAACCAAGTACACACATTGCATGAATGCGAACAGAGTGCCTGCCAATTACCTTGCACACATCACAGAATGTAACATTACTTAGAAAAGCAAAACAATGTATCTGTACATTAACAGTACCAATCGTAAATGTGGATAAATAAAACCAACAAGTGAAATAATTGCTCTACTCATGTAGGAAGCATATATGCGCAGAAAAGGTAATGGAATTTCACACACAAACATTTTCCTTTCCAAGCTGTACACCTTTCCGAACCTTTTTCTCACCCTTCTACAACTAGGACTAATCCATTTGCAAAGTGAATACTCCTACACCAATGCACCCTCTTGCTAAACTGCACGTCGTACGGCAGACTTACAAGTGAGCCACTTACCCCCTTACCAACAATGTTGATGTTCCCAAGTCCCCATTCATATACAAAGCCATCCAATTACACACACTAAGTCTTCCTGCCAACACATCCCCCCTACCCTTTTAAGTAATGCATTCTCCAAATGCACTCAGTATGCCATTAACAAACATATTTTCTTATTATCTTCTTTCACAGTTGCAGTAAGCACCTCTGTCCTGAAAACCAGTGGCATGTCCACTTGAAAATGCAACCCAGGGTAAGCCTACTCTTGACAGCCAACAAAGTGCAATGCTATCGTGGAGTTTCACCTCTTACTGAGGCAGTGCACTGTTCGTGTATTTTCAGGTGCTCAATTGCATCAACCCACTGGTGTTTGTGTCATTGTTACTCATTGCACCTCAACAGTTCCTCACTTTGTGTTAGCATGTCACGCCATTATATTAACTCCCACATAGCAATATAGCGTTCCCACCTTACACTAATCCACCATTACACAATCACACACCTCTATCTATATTCCTACCCTCACATTCATCCATTAATTCAAAGCTGCACACATATACATCACAAAATGTGCACACCCGCACTTTCCTTTTTTCTGCAACAGCTGCTACAGAACGCTGAGCAAAAAGGAACTCTGTAGAAAATGATGCAGAATTCGACCAGCTGTACCTAATAGAAAGTAGGAATCCACCTCTAGCAGATTTTGTACTGAAAGTTGAACGGGAACAGCTAATGCAGTCACTAATGAAAACAAAAGCACCTACCAGTAAGGAGAATGTAATTCCTCTCTCAAAATGTAGACATAAAAGAAAGGTAGTAAAAAGAGTGCAACTGTCTCTACTGGTAATAGAGCATGTACAAATACTAATGTCACCACAATGAAGCATTTCAAAAAAGTAATTTTACAAGAAATGTTCCTCCACACAGTCCTTTACCCTTATAAGTAGAGGGGAGAAATGACGCTCATCCCTTAAACCTTACAGCAGAAAAGTAATTCTGGAAGCTCTTGTAGACAGTGCAATGCTCTAGAAACAAAAAATCTTTCTATTAATTGTAAACAAAATGAAACCACTGCCAACATCAAATTGTAAACTACAAGCACTACTTCGAAACAGACGCAATATCAGCATAGATCGCTTTGGCAACAGCAGTACAGGTGAGTAGAGTCACACCACCAGCACACAGCCATAATTCAATGAAGAATCATAGAAACCAGAGAAAAGGAACCAAATTGCCATACATAGCACTGTACGAGGGTATGAAAAGGGAGACCATTGCATAATGGAATAAAAATCACTGCTTTCACAAATATCCCCATCACACTTCCATGCCACTGTCGATGGTACCAAACCAATATGGCCCATCTACAAATGGCCTTGCACATCAATGTGTAACGGTCGCCACACCTCTATCAAGTCGTTCCAGCAGTTCCTCGACCATCATGTGAAAGGCAACGAGAAAGGAAAAAGTAAAATACTACAAACTATGAACTCCTGTCCAGTGCGCAAATACACAAGAGTACCAGGCGATTTGTTAACCTGCATTTCTGGCCCTGCTTTCAAAAGTACCTTGCACCATATGAAAATGTTAGCACCACACCATTGTAGTGTAAAACATCTAATTTACAAAGTGTACTAAGCAAAAAGTACTCGGACACAAAACTGCCTGTTCCATTCAAATTGTCCAATACAAGTGGTGTACATTACTGTGCAAATGTAGTAATCAACGATGTGTTACAAATGCCACCAATTGTTGAAAACATTTATGCAAACGGCTCAGACCAGTTGTGTTTACAAATAATAGCCCTGCACACAAATGCTGCAAACAATCCTGAAAACTGTTAGTGTGTCAGGAATAAGACAGAAATCGCACTACTGTGCAAGAAGGGTAAATGCACGTTAAACAGACAAGGAGATCCAGAGGCAGATGTAATGTAGCTAGTACAAGTATTGGAAAGCAAAAACATACCCACAAATGAAATCTTTCAGACTTCCTACATATGGAAACATACATGCACTCTCTGCAATCATGTAATTCAGGAAGAAGTCCTTAACAAACGCTTTCTCTATGTACCTATACCTAACTGTGATTCCATTCCATTTTAGCAAGTGGTACAAAATGAAAAGCAAAGCCTATTGTGTAGGCCTTGCAATTACGATAATCGTACCACCTTACATATACAATCACATAAGCGATACGTAATATGAATGATTTCAACATACAATGCAGATGAAAACAAAAATAAGTGCAAGCTCACAACCTTCACACACTGATGGGTATCACTTGCCAACAAAACCTTCCCACCAACGGCCTGGCCATAATCTACCACACAGGCGTCGCAACCAGTTCAGGTCACTATACTGCATACATTGTAAAGTACGTACAATCTTTGAATGATGTGTAAAGTAATTTGTTTCCTTTCATGAACGAGAGGGCCAAAAATCTCCTTGCCAAAAAGCACTTAAGTGCCTAAAATGGCCACGCTACCCGCATATGCGCAGCCATCAAACACACACTGCCAACATACACTGATGATTTGTAAGACACTGCACATATAAATAGTAGATGGTGCCCGTAAATGTACATTTATATACTGTGGCAGCTGTACATTCATTCCACCATGTGTAAGGTAGTAGCATGTCTCCATGTACATAAAAGTAAGTTCTACGTAACTGCAACTATATGTAGGTGGCTGTGTACATTCTCCATATTGTAAATGTGTGTGATGCCGAGCAATTCCTTTTATGTCGCAATAGCTTACTGCACTTCCTAAACAAAGGGTGTCTTCAGGGGCTAACTGTAGCAAACGCAAGTGGTGGCATGTTGCTCCCTAATGTGGAACAAGTGCTATAACCAACACCATATGAAAGTGTACGCATGACCGCTCACTTCTTGTGCTCTACCAAGTGTAAAATGTCCTTCAACCATTCTGTAAAGGTGACCTCCCTCTGAGAGATGCAGAGTTGTAACTGTGTACGATGCAGCAACGTAATGCATCAATGCAGTAGAGGAGGTAAAAAGATAGTGGGTATAAGAATGTAGACAGTTGAATAGAATGGTTTTAAGATTTTTGCGGAAGACATATAGAGATGTTTCGGCTCTAAGAGCAGTGGGGAGCCTGTTCCATAGCTTAGGGGCGAGATAAGGGAAGCTTATTCCACCTGCCTTAGCCTTTTTGATACACGGTACCATGAGTTGGTTGGTGTAGCATAGTCTAGTAGGCCTTGTTAAGGGTGATCTGGATAGTGTGTCTGATAGGTAGGAGGGTGCTACGAGGTTGATGCATTTGTGTGTGGTTGTGAGAATTTTGAATGTAATGCGGTCCTTGACTGGGAGCCAATGAACCGTCTTTCTTGCTTCTGTGATGTGGTCTCTTCTGGGTATACTGAGTGCTGCTCTAATTGTGTTGTTTTGGGTAGTTTGGAGTCTGGTTAGGTTTTTTTTGGCGGTGCCAGTTAGGTGTGCATTGCAGTAATCCAGCTTGGCTCCTATAGTTGCTCTGGCAATAGATAGGCAGTTTTCCTTAGTTAGAAACAGTTTGATAGCATTAATAAGTTTAGTGCTCAATGCGGAGGCATAGACAATGGCGCTGACTTGTTTGTCCATGGATAATGTCGCGTCAATGTGGACTCCTAGAGTTTTGACAGAGGATAAGACTGGGATGTCACAGCTGTCTACCTGGAAATTGGAGTAGAGCGAGTCGAGATTAGCTAATGTGGACTTTTGACCAAGAATGAGGATTTCTGTCTTGTCCCCATTGAGGCAAAGGCCATTAGTGGCCATCCAAGCTTGGATGGTGGATTAAATTAGCTGTAGGGTAGTGGCGTCTTGGTGATAGCTGCCTGTAAGAGGAAGGAGCACTTGGGTGTCATCAGCGGAATTAGTGTATGTGATCCCAAGTGCACCCAGTTTATCAAAGAGTGGCTTAGTAAAAAGATTGTAGAGTGTGGGGGCAGTACAGGAGCCCTGGGGGACACCACAGTGAATGATGGTGTGCTCTGCATTTGCTATATTAGAGAACACATTCATGGCTCCACCTTCAAGGAAGGAAGTGACCCAGGTAGCTGCATGATTGGAGAAGTATAGAGCCTGCGTGAGATGATTGGTGAGGGTATTGTGATCAACCAGATCAAACGCTGCTGAGAGGTCTAAGAGGAGGAGGAGGAGGGCAGGCTTGCTCTTGTCCAGCATATGGGCAATTTGGTTTTTTCAGTCTAATAAGACAGTTTCAGTTCCATGCCCTTTGCGAACAAACTGTCTCTTACCTAGGATTAAGTTACTTTCAAGATACAGTTGGATTTGCCTTATCTAGTATTTTAAGGAGAAACGGGACAGTCGTAATGGGTCGGTAGTCATTAGGTTGAGAGGGGTCTGGTGTGTTCTTTTTTAAGAGCAGGCACACCCAGGCTTCTTTGAGGCTGTCAAGGACTGAGCCTGTGTTGAATGAGGCATTAATGAAGGCTGTAAGGATAGGAGCAAGTGGCTTGGCACATTCCTTAATGATTTGGGGGGGGGGGGAGGGCACACATCGCCTTTGCATTGGGATGGTTTGAGATGTTTAAGAATGTCTATGACATCTGCTTCTGTGATTTCCTTAAATGAAAATTTGGCAAATTTGCTGTTTTTAGCATTGGGAAGGGTCTGGGTCTGAGGGTTCTGCTTAGGCAGTGCCCTGTAGTGTTCTGCTATTTTGTTTTGCAGGAGTTCTATTTTATTTAACATCGCAGCTTGTATGCTGCAGCACCATGCTTGATCTTTAACAATCTCATCAGTGCAGATGGGAGGCACTGTTAGGTCTTTGAATATAGTAAAGAGTTCTTTCGTTTGGGAGTTAGCATCAGTGATTCGATGATTGTATGCCTCAGATTTAGCATTGAAGATGGAGTCTTTGTATTTTTTAGCAATGGCTTGGAAGTTTTCTTTAGTGATGTCACAGGGATTGATCTGCCATGTTTTAAGCGCCTGTCGCTTACATTTGCGTAGAGTATGGAGCTCCTCTGTGAACCAAGAATTGGAGTGGAACGATTTTTTCTCTTTTGTTTTCTAAAGGGGCAACAGTATTAGCAGCACGTGAAAGGGTGTCTTAGAATATCTCTGCTAGGATGTTAGGGTCTGATGAGAATGTCGGTGCATGGCAGGTCAAGGAAGTCGGGGATGTTATCGGCTGTATGTTTTTTTGCACTTCTAGCTAAGGTGGCAGGTGCTGTAGTAGTAGATTTGGTACACAACGTTAGTGGGAGGGTGAATTGTAAACAGTTGTGGTCTGTCCATGGGAGGACAGTGTTAGAAACTATGGCTGCATTACAGCTGTGGTCGATCACCCAATCTAGGATGCAACCTTTAGAGTGAGTAGGAGAAGTGATTTTTTGAGAGAAGCCTAGATCAATGAGGTCCTTGGTGAGTGAGGTGGCAATTTTATCCTTTTGGTCATTGAAGCCTGAGTTGAGGTCACCTAGGCGAAGGGGTTTGGTTGGTTTCTTTTTTTTTTTTTTAAATATTGGCTCCGAGAAGGGGGATGATTTGACTTTGGAAGTCAGTGGGAGGGCCTGGAGGTCGATAAATTACATGAATGTTTATGGTGTCTTTAGGGGAGAGTGCTAGTTTGGCTGAAGATGTCAACCATCTCTTCCCCTTGGTGGGGTATAGATCTGATAGATATAGCCTCTTTGAAGATTAAAGCTACCCCCCCTGCTGTTTTGGAGTGTCTGTCCTGTCTGAGGATTAAGTAGCCTACAGGTAGGTTTAACGTAATGATGGGGCCGGAGGCTTCGTGAAGCCATGTTTTCGTGATGGCTAATATATCTAGGTCTTGACTAGTGATAAGATCATTAACTTCTAGCGTATGGGCATTAAGAGAGCGTACATTGAGTAGGGCACATTTGTAGTACAGAGGCTGGTGTTTTTTTTTTTTTTCAACTTGATTTTTATTCACATTTTGCTTTAAACAATAACCACTCAAAACAGAAGGACAAAATTAACCAGGCCCAAGACCAAACTCCCCTCTTCCCCCTAATTGCCCCCCCCACCCTCCTCCCGGGAACAGTATATAAAGCTCTGCCCCTCTCGCGGGTACCATATTGGCAGCGCAGAACTGTAGATCTGCTCGCCTTTGCCCAGAAGAGCCCTTAGTCAGTTCAGCTTTTCTCACATTCCGGGTTCGGAGTCCTCCTGGGGGAGTATAATACCAAGCAGTGACATGCTTTTGGGGCACCAGGCTCTGCGCGCCCCTTCTTTCAGAAATGTTAGCAGGGCAGCCCAGTCCGATACAAACTTCATGTGTTGTCCCTGTATGAAATATGTAAGCCATTCCGTGGCTATGACAGACCAGAGTTTTGCTACCCATTCGTAGTCAAGGGGGGGGTCCTTCGACTTCCACTTGCGCGCCAGAACCATTGCAGCAGACATCATCATGATGACATACACTTTGCAGGCTGATTTCGTGGGGAGGTCCACTAGCTCCCGGTTTAGGCCTATCATATTGATCCCACTGTTCCCACCCCCCCTTGAGTCCCAGAACCTTCTCCATGGCCTGCTGAATGCTGTTCCAGAAAGTGTCCAGTTTTGACATTCCCACCAAATGTGAGCCCAAGAGCCTCTTCCCCCTCCACAGTCCCTCCAGCAAAGTTGAGAGGTTCGAGCAAACATCTTGTTTAATCTGACCGGTGTTAGGTGCCATTGATACATCAGTTTAAGCCAAATCTCCCGAATCTGGAGGGACCTGGTGAGTTTCGGAATCCGAGCCCACAAGTCTTGCCACTCACTCTCTTCTATTTCTGTGCCTGTGTCCTCTTCCCATTTCCTCATGTAATGTCTAATTGGAGGGTTCTCCCCCGCCTTAATGTATTTATATATGGAAGCCATGAGCCCCTTGTCACTGTTGTGTGTATCTAAGTATTTTTCAAACGGGTTTAAAGGGCGTGTGCCCGCCCGCCTCTGTTCAGGGTGGGACAACCAATGACGCAATTGCATGTATCCGTATCTATGAGTCTCCTTCAACCCGAATTCTGGTTTACACTGCTCGAAATCTTTTACCCTGCCATCCACATACATACATACCACGCAGCATCCGGCATTCCCCCACATACCAGTAATTAAATGCCACGTTTTTATAGCCTGGGGAGAATTCTGGCTTCTCGAATAGGGGCGTATAGGGGGAGGGGGAAGGTGGTGATGTGGGCTCGTTTGACTGCCGCGTCCCAGGCTTTCCCAGTGGTCGAGGTGATACGGCTAATATACATCTGGGCAGGTATATCCACCTTTGGAAGCCAAAGTGTAGCCTCCAGCTGCCCGGCTACCACCGCCCTGTCCATCGGCCTCCACGGTTTATCCCGATCGTTTCTGTGCCAATCTCTGAGCACCCTTATCTGTCCCGCTATGTAGTAGGCCTTAAAATCAGGCTCGCCCAAGCCCCCTCCGAGGGTTGGAGTCCTCATTGGGGTTGTGGCTAGTCTGGGGTGTTTGCGGTTCCAGCTGAAGGGATTTGTAGCTTTATGTAGGGCTCTGAAAAAGGAGCACGGAACTTCTACCGGGAGGGCGGCAAAGTGGTGTAGAAGCTGTGGGAGCGCCACCATCTTAAGGACATTGATGCACCCCATCCACGAAATATACAGGGGACCCCAGTCTACTAGCTTGGATTTCATTTTCTCTAATAGAGGGATATAATTCGCTCGATATAGTCCTCCCACTGTGTTGGTGAGATGGACCCCCAAATACTTCATTCCCTTGCTTGCCCATCTGAAAGCATATTCTCGTTGGATATGTTGCACCGACTCCACCCGTAAATTAAGGTTAAGGATCTCGGACTTATTAGTATTAGTATTTACTGTCAGGCCGGCGACCCTCCCAAACTTGTCAAGCTCCTCACGTACAGCTAATAACGATACCTCAGGGTCGGTCAATGTGAGTAGCATATCGTCCGCGAAGGCCGCCACTTTATGAGCCTGACCGCCAAACATGATGCCCCTTATGTCCTCAGCCATTCTTAACGCCTCCAGGAATGGCTCCAAGTGGACAGCATAAAGCAGCGGGGAGAGAGGGCACCCTTGTTTCGTGCCCCTCTCTACCTTCACTGACTCTGAGATCCGACCATTGATTGCCAGGCGGAGGGACGGATTTTTATAGCTGGCGCTCACTTGATCAATGTATTTGGGTCCAAAGCCCATTTTGCACATTGCGGCGAAAGGAAACCCCACTCCACGCGATCAAAAGCCTTTTCGGCGTCGATCGCCAAGAGGAGAGCGGGGGATCCCCTTTATCTGAGTCTTCCCGATCAAGTGGGTCACTCTGCGCACATTGTCAGCTGTCTGGCGCGCTCTAATGAAACCCGCCTGATCATGTCGCACCAATTTGGGCATAAAGGAGTCCAGCCTGGCCGCCAAGATCTTCGCATGAATCTTCGCATCGACATTTATGAGCGCTATCGGGTGATAGGACCCACATTCCTCCGAGTCTTTACCCTGTTTGTTTGAGAATTACTTTGGCCTCATCCATGAACCCGGGGAGGGCTCGAGAGGAGCCTATGTGGTTGAAGAGTCTGGTGAGCAGGGGGATTAGAGAATCTTTGTGTAGCTTATAGAACCCGGCCGCAAACCCATCTGGGCCCAGGGCCTTTTCCGGGGAGAGGGCAAGGATAGCCTTCCTGACTTCGTCGGTTGTTATTTCTCCCTCAAGCTGTTCCTGCTCCTCCTTTGAAAGAGTTCGCAGGTCGAGCCTGTCTATGTATGCCTTTTGCATAGTGTGGTCCGGATTACTTGACGAATGTAGGGTGGTATAAAACTGGTGGAATTCTCTATCTCCCTATTATTAGTAAACGTCTGCCCACCCTCCCCCCTGATTTTAAGGATAGTTTTGTCCTTCTCCTCCTTTCTCAACATCTGAGCGAGCAATCTGTCAGATTTGTTTGCTTTGATGTAGTGCAATTGGCACAGGTGCAGCAAATTGCGCTCTGCCGCTCTGGTCTGGATGAGGTTCAGCTGACCCCTTAGTGTCCGTACCTCCCTTGCTACGGCTGGTGTATGCTTTGTGGCTAATTTTGCCATTGCCTCCCCAAGCTTTCTGCCAAGGTTCTCTTCTTCCAGTCTTAGTTCCCTGTCTCTTCTGGCTTTGATTGCCATCATTTTCCCCCTTATCGTGGCTTTTAGTGCATCCCACCATATTTGCAGTCTAGTGTCATCCCAGCCATTCTTCTCCACATATTCCTTCAGGTCCCTTTCCACCTCCTGAATCAGAACTGGGTCCTTAAATAACTGGGTCGGATATCTCCATTTCCATAACCGTAGGGGACCCCGTGGCCTGCTCAGTGTTAAAGCAATATGGGTGTGATCCGAAATCGCAAGGGGTCCAAGAGAGATCCCAGAGATGGAACCTAAGAGAGGCGCAGACACCTAGATGTAGTCTATTCGGGAGTGGGTTTTATGAGTATACGAGTAAAATGTGTACCCTTTGTCGTTTCCCTGTATCTCCCTCCATGCTTCCACCAGGGCCAGATCTTGACATTTCTTTTTAAGCTCCCCGAGGGTCGCCCCGGTGATCCCCACAGTGCCCTACTTCTGTCCCTAGAGGGTTCCCAAGCCATGTTAAAGTCCCCTGTTAAGACGATGCGACCCCTAGCGAAGACGCTCAGAAGACGGGCGAGAGACCTCTCAATGAAGGCATCCTGCCCGGTGTTGGGCGCATATAGCGTAGCGATTGTGTATACCTCCCCTCTGCCCTCTAATATTAGCACCAGGAACCTCCCCTGATCGTCTTTCTGTGTTGTCTTGATCGAGCGATCCAGCCCATCCCTCAATGCGATAGCCACCCCCCTTTTTGCTAAGCTGAGTTGCCTGGAAGAGCCGGGCATATTCCCAGATTTTGAACCTCCAAGTGTCCCGTGTTTGAATGCGAGTCTCCTGTAGTGTAACTGTGTGTCTTTTCTTTGCGTATGAGCAATTCCACCTTCTTCCTTTTAACCGGCAAATTTAGCCCATTGACATTCAAGGACAATATCCTCAGATGCTCCATGGTATCAGGATATGTGATTTATTTCGTATGGACTGGCCTCCTTGAGCCCCTAGTTTCTTGCGATCCCCGATACTGTGGCCAAGTTCAACCAAACTAAACAATCCCATCCTCTCAACTGCCCCTGAGACAACATCCACCCGCCCCCCCCAACTCAGATGCCCCCCTGGGTGGACTCAACTGGCTGCTCGCCCCCCTCGTATCTATCAGATGAGAGTTGAGCCTCCTCATTACCCCAGGACTTCCCAACGCAGGATCTCCCAATCCCATCCCAAGTGACTCTCCGCCCCCCCTTCCCCGCAATAAACCTTCATAGCTGCTTTCGACACCCTGTACCGGTGCCTCAGGCTTATATAGTGAGTGCCCTCCCCAGCCTCACTGATCCAGCCCCCCTCTGATAGTAGGGAGTTGGTGTCTGCTGAGTTTCCAGGCAAGCCATGTTGAATGTTAATACGGCTCCCCCCCGGTGAGCTGCGGTCCGCTTTCTGGGGGGCCTCCTTCCTAGTTCGCTTGGGTTTGACTGTAGTCCATTCCTACGACTTGTACGGACCTCTCCGGCCAGAGGGGCCCTCGGTGTCCGCCAGTGGTTGCTTCTCAATACCCATCAAGTCCAAGCCTTGTTCACAGGTCGTGATCTTATGCGGTCTACCCTGCCACAGAAAGGATAGGCCAAATGGATGGGACCATCTGTATTTGATTTGGTTTTCGCCCAGATATTTCAGCACTGGGATCATCAGTCTCCTTTTGTTCAGTGTTATTTGGGACAAATCCTGATACAAGAATATCTTGGCGCCATTACAGGATACATAGCCGGCCTTTCTCAACTTTACCAGGATCTTCTCTTTTGCGGCATAACTATGGAATGCTACTAGCACATCCCTAGGTCTGGCCACAGGCTCTGGACGGGGAGGATCCACTCTGTAGGTCAATAGATGTGTCCACCTCCAGGAGGTCCCTGAAGACCGCTATGAGAGTTTGTGTGAGATCCTGGGGCTGAACGGACTACGACAATGCTTTGACACGATTGTTGCTTCTTCTAGTGCGGTTCTCTAGGTCTTCGGCCTGTAGCTCCAGGTTCTGAGTGGCCTGCACCAAAGTTTCCAGTAGATTTTCCGCTTTCCTTGCGCTTTTCAGCTCTTGGATGGCCCGCTCATTTGTGTCCACTCTCTCTTCAATAAAATGGATATCCTGCTTAATGTCCTTTAACCCCTCAGCCAGATCTTCTCTCAGGGCATCCATCTGCTTCTGACTCGCCATTGTGATCTTATCCACCACTTTGCCAAGGACTTGTCTAAGTGCCGCATGAGTGACTGGCCCGTCTTGATGACCCGGGTGGGGTTCTGCACCTTGGGGCCTCGTCCAGTCATCCGCCTGATGTTCACTCTGGCTGTCTGCATCTTTGTCGTGATCTTTGGCCCAGATTGTGGTAAGGGGGCCCTCCTGGGTGGTTTTAGCGCTTTTGAGGGCCGAGGGGAGGTCCTTAGATCTATTTCTAGACATGGTGGGCTGCGGGTCTACAGCTAGGTGGTGTGCGCGTTCCTGGGTGGAGTGTTCGGAGCAATGTAGAGCGAGCGGGGGTTCCTCACTCTTAAATGAAGTTAGGTGTCACATACAGGGGCCACAAACCCCTCTCTCCCACTCAGCCTCTCGTAGGTGGCCGCAATCCTCTGCCCAAACCGAGAGCCGTCTGCTCGCCCCGTGATGGTCTGGGGGCCAGATCCTGCCGAGGCGGGAAACCTGGGCCGGATGCCCCCTGCGCAGCCTCCCCTCCTCAGTGCCTTAGCAGTTACTCTGTGGGCCGGGGGACCACCCAGCTCCCCTCCGCAGGATTGTATACAAGGCCCGCAGGGCGTGGGGGGATGGGGCCTCCCCTCCGTGGAGTACCGGCTCTAACCTGTAGCCTCAATTGGCCGCCTGCCTGTTGTGCTGTGGGGCGCTCTCCGAGGGGGAACAAAGCTTGAAGTATTCGAGTTTATAATAATAATATGCCCCCACCGCTCCCTACTTACTGCCTTCACTCAGGTTGCTGTGTGCCAGGCTGACTCCGGTCGGGACGGGCCTCCGGGTCTGCCTCTCCCCACTCGCCGGCACCCGCGCACCCCCGTCCGCAGGGGAGCACCCAGGGCCACGTTGCGCCGTGTATCGCCGCTCCCCCAGGGCCCTCCTGATTCGGTCTCCGACGGGGGCCCCCTCTACGGAGTTCCACCAGGGCTTGCTTGCTCCACCTTCGGCTTGGCCCGGCCATGGCTGCTGCAGGTGCGCCGAAGTATTGGCGCAGCACGGATCTCCTCTCAGAGCCGGTGTGATGAGGAGCTCCCTTGATGTCCCCACCCACTGCCTCCGGGCGAGCAGGGTACCGGAGGGGGCTGACAGCGAGGAGAGATGCCGGGGAGGGCAAAGATCAGTGTCGGATGTGCCTTGGCCCGTTCAGGGTAGGAGCGGGTTCGGGAGCTCGAGAGCCGCGATGTTCCTTATGTTGCGGCCATCTTGGTATCTGGTGGTTCTTTTTTGATAGAGGTAGGGAGCCTGTTGTATTGGAGGAGGTATGTTGTTTGGTGATGTTGAGGCTGGGCATAACAGGTGTGGGTTTGGTATTACCAGATGTACCGTCAAGTGTGTAGTGGTGACTGGTGCTGGTTCTGAGAATGGTGCATGAGCCAAGTCGTGTGTTTCTGAGTGTTGCCGGGAATGGCAGTAATGTTCATGGGGTGGGTGCGTGTTCTGAGTCTGTGAAGCCTGTGCTGATGGTTGGGTGCGTGCATGATTGCCTGTGTAGTGTGATAAGTAAGGTAGGTAGGCCTATGCAGCAAATCCATAGTGTGGGGATGACGGTTGCTCGAGTTGTGGTGGTTTTGTGGGCTCTAACATGTGCTGATACAGTAAACTCTTAAAGATGAGCAGGGTGCCTGTCATGCAGAGGTAGCGTGGCAGGGTGCACATGCTGTGATGGAGGTTGCAGTTCATTTAGTAGGTTAAAACAGTAGTGGGCTTAGCTGACAATTGCTGTCTTGTAATTAACAACTAGTAACTGGTGACTAGTATGGGAACTGTAGGCAAATATGATGGTCTGTGGCAGACTATATCAGGACATAGTACTAGGAAGCATCGCAAAACACTATTAGTAACATTACTGAAAGCAATTAGTAATACATGCGTTGATAACCTTACATTTGGCGCTATGATGAGAGTTACATGAACCGTCTGGGTGAGCTATTCCTGACAATTCCCTATATATAGGTGGGAGATATCACAGTTTTTGGGCAGCATGAGTTAAGACGTGCATATATTTGTAATAAGACGCATACGGCTGCAATGTGCTTTAGATTAACAGAGCTCTAGACAAGCTGGATAATTAGCATTGCATCAGCATCAATAATACTGCGCTAGTCATGTAGGGAAGAGAACATACTGTAGAATCGGCATACGTGATTTCAGCAATATATACTTATTCCGTCGCTCCCTGGTGCCTTGCCGTTCGCCAGCTTCTCTGCAAGTCCTGTTACCTCAGAGCTTATGCACAATCCCGGTTCGGGTCTTCTGCGAGATACTTCTCAACTTCTTCCTCTACTTCTTCTGAAAACCTGCTTGCCTTGTTCGGGGGGGAACACGCCTCCAGTATCTCAGCAAGGACCTCTGCCTTGTCCTTGTTGCTGCATGCAAGGTGGGTACGCCCCTGGATTGGTGGACTTGGCTCCTTCTTCCCGGTCAGGCGACTAGTCATTCTTCACACTGAGTTGTCCACCTTCTTCAGCTTGGCTGTTGCGACCTCCCACTTCTCTCCACAGTGATGTCTGATTTGCTCCTGAAGGAGCCTTGTTAGCGTGCTGTACTTCTGCAGGAGATCAGGTGTGCAGAACTTCTGCCACTGGCGTCGGGCCCGGCTCTTGTCAGCGATTGACTGATGCATGCCTCTCGGTAGGTCAGAGATGGAGCATCGGTTTGTCTTCTGCTTCGGAATGCTGCTCTCGACTGCCCGCTGGACTGCTATCGTGAAGTCTTCCATAGCCTTGTTGATGTCTTCCTTTGTGCTCAGGGGGTAAGGTGTGACCTTGCTGTTTAGCTCTTCCTTGTAGCGGCCCCAGTCAGTTCTTCTGAAGTTGTACCACTCAGCCTGCTGGTAGGGTTCCATCTCATCTCCCACAGTGATTGCTACTGGGTTGTGGTCCGAAGTCAGCTCTGCCAGTGTTTACAGCTCCACAGAGTGTTGCAGGTCCTTCAGCAGCATGATGCCCAGCACATCTGGGTTGTGACTTGGTGCGTCTGGGTAGTGCCTGGGCTCCGTCTGACCTGTTATTACACAGTCATTCTTCTGGCTGTATGCCAGCAGTGTCTGTCCCCTCTGGTTGGCAGTCCTGGAGTTCCAGCATGGATGTATGGTGTTGAGGTCTCCTCCGATGATTGTCAGAACAGCGAAATCCAGCGGAGCATCCAGGTCTCCAAGGTCCAGCTTTGCTCTCGGAGTGCAGTAAATTGCAATCAGCCAGAGAGGTCCTGTCGCAGTTTTGACTTGGACTCCAGTGGCTTCAATGCTTCTGAAGGGGTGGGAGTGCAATTTCATGATGGTCGATCGCTGTCTTCTTTATCATTGCTGTCCCCCCTCATTTAGTTCCTGCTGGTCGGTCGGTACGGTACACTCTGTGGTTCTCCAGCCTCAGCTTCTGTTTTCCTCTGAGGCCATCTGTCTGTGGGTGGTAACTGAGGTCTTCAAGGTGGTGATATGTAATAGCTTAATTTCCTCCATGATCTTACTCATGAATGTAGAGCCTTCATCTGTTAATATTTCCTTCGGAAACCCTTCTCAGGGAAAAGAAAGGGAGCACGTGTTTCAAAATGTACTGGGTGGTGTTTGTTCTCGGTGAGGAACGGCCTCCGGGTATCGTCCATACCAATTCTTGAAATGGAATTTCAATGATGGGCAACGGATTTAAGGGAACAGGCAATGGCATATGAGTACTAGTATTTTGGCAAATCTCACAAGCCTGAACAAAGGCTTTAATGTCGGCATGTATTCCTGGCCAGTAGAACTTACTAGTGATTTGGGCTTGTATTTTTGTTAGTCCTAAATGGCTTCCCGTCCGATGTGAAGGAGCTATTTCTAGGACCACTTCCTTATGACTCTTAGGGACAACCAATTGAGTTCTTGCTAACCCTTCTGTTGTGGTGTCTCCCTGATACATAATCCCATGCCTCAAAAAATAAAAAAGGCCCTCCTTTCTCACGGCCCTCTTGTTCAGATGTAACCTGTAAAAAGGCTTTGCCCAACAATGGGTCATTCCTTTGGGCAAAGGCGAAGTGGGAAAGGCTTTCAGTTTCTTCCTTTCTGACGTTTCTGGGCTCATGTTCCAGAGGGGCATCAGGTGTTTAACCGACTCCCCGAATCCTTGAGTACCTCGATCGGGTCTCTCCTTCTTGGCTTCCTCCTTAATCATGGGGAACATTGCCCTTTCAAGCACCTCTTGAGTAATCTTAAACCCTTGAATGGATATGAAGGGGATCTTTTCTGTGATTCTGGAATAATACATTAACATCCCCTCTGAAGTCTGGGTCTATAACTCCAGCTAGCACATCAATTCCGGACCTCCATGCTAGTTCCGATTTGGGAGCCAACCTAATGTAGGTTTCAGGGGGTGGAATTAGAATAAAATCAGTGGGTATCAGTCTTCTCTCACCAGGAGGAATAATCTTGCCCCTACTGCTACACATATCAAACCCAATAGAGCCCTTTGTGGCCACTGAGGGGTCTGATTATCTGGTACTTAACTATTAAATATGAGGGTTCCTCAACTTGAATCGGTTTAGCCGCATCCCACTGCTGACACCATTTGTGAAGGCATCATGAAGCAAAACACAGACAACAGATTCACTTTTCTTAATAGAAAGACTTTATTGGTCTTTATTTGTCAGGATGGAGTAACGCCTAACTTGCCCTAAGCCTAAGGTGGGATCTCCCAACCTTAAGAAACTAAGGCCAGTCTGTGTCCTGAAGTTCAACTCAAAAACCTGTCTGTGTCCAAAACCTATACTTTCCCTCACAACTAAAGCTATACAATGTGTAGGGATGTCGGCACTAAAGGAAACAGAGTTCAAAGTGAAGTTCTGAGCTTCTTCCAGCTCTGCCTTGTTTTCAGCTTCCCCTTTCCCAAGTTCAACACAGTACCAAAATGTCTCAGGGTTCCCTTCCCCAAGTGTAACACAGTTCACAAAGTCTCGGGGCTCACTTCCCCAAGCAGGCAGCTCCTCCAACAGAACTGCTAGGAGCCTCTTGACTATTAAGAATGCTGTCAGTTTAACGTTGTAATCTTCTAGGCTCTTTAATGGCTCAAACAAATGCTTTCTTTCACTTCAACAATTGTCATGCACCATAGCCTTTGTATCATGGCTTTCTTTGGTTCTTTCTCCAGTATGACTACTCAGTCTAAGCGCAGTTGTCCGACAACACAGTCCACCCATTACAGGTCACGCAACCTGACATGCTCCTTGAGGCTTTAAAAATCTCTTCTTTTGTCGTATATGAATGAAATTTCATAATGTCTAAAGGTTGCGCTTTAGGATCCATACAGAGCGGCCCCACCCTGCGCACCATGTCGAGCATTATGCCATCTTTCGCAACCTCTGGGAATGCAGAGCGGAGCATCTGTAACACCCACTTCCTAAGATCTTCCTCACTCCCTCTGCCGCTCCTTGGATGCTCAAATTCTCCCACCTGTGCCTGTTTACCAACTCCTCGATCATTGATACCAGGAGAGCCATGTTCTGCTTGGCTTCTGCAAGCTCCCCCTGCAAGTGAATAACATCCTCCTGTAGGGATTGACTGGGGATTCAGTGTCCCCCACCCTTTTGTTTAGCTGCTTAGTGTCCCTGGATAGTTCTGCTATGTATTTCTTTATCTCGTCAGTAGCATGTTGACTGACCGAGTCAGCTCCTCCTTCAGCACTTGCAGACACCCCCGAAGCTCACTCTTCGTTAAAGCCTGCAAAGCCATTGCCTCGGGACTTGGAGCCGTAGATGACGGGGTAATGTTACCCCCAGTGATATCCTCTCAATACCACTGCCCCAACAGTGGCCCGGCGACCAGAAGGAGCTCACCGGTATATTTTTTCAAAGGGCTATGCGTGTTGGCACCCGCCTTCAGGATGGGGCCAACCAGGAGCCCTGTTCCCAGCCTGATACTCATCTGACCCACTGGATGTTCCAGCCAACTTTAACCACAAAGCCGCCAGCAGGACTAGGGCTCTCCAAAGGGCACCACAACTGTGGCTTCCTCAGCCCTTTCACCAGTACTCTGGACCACGTTCCCTCTACATGCTTCACTAGGTTGCTCTAGCCAGTTTGGTGCTCCTCTTCTCCTGCAGTCTCTCCTGGGCCCTCTCAAGCATCTATCAAGGCTGTGCTGTAGCCCACTGTAGCAGAGCGGGTACTTCTCCTAGCATACAGTGCCTCCAGGGCCCCCTCAAACCTCCTGCACGACTGTGCAGCAGTCCAACATGCCAATTTGGGCTGCTTTAGCTAGCCACTGCTATGCAGGGATCCTCCAAACCTCCCCGATGGGGACTTCACGCTGTTGGCGGGGCACCAGGACACGCTGCGGATCAGCAAGCAGCTTTCTGAGCACCCGGATCCACCTCACCCTATGCAAGCTAATGTCTTCAGCGTGGCACGCTGAGGGTCATGGACCGCTGCCGGCGCTCTTCCACCGGGCCCAGATACTGGGCACGATCCAATAGGGGAGGCCCTTTCTGGCTCCTAGTCCCCCTTGTCTTTGCTCAGCTCGGGACCGGGACTAGGACAGGGACAGCCATCCTTTCGAGCTTACTGGCCCCTCCTCGTCTCACTCCAATTCCAGTCTTCTACGAGGCTCAAGGGAGGTCCCCTGTGACTCCCAGCCCCTCTGAGTGTTGCTCGCCACCAGGAGCGGGACAACTGCCCCCCTGGTACCTCCCGCACACTCCTCCACCATTGGGTACTGGCCACTGGTGCTATGTGCGGATAAAGTTGGCACTTTTCTCCCCAGGGTTACCGGAGCTTTCTGAAATGGCAGGCATTTCGGGTGCCCTTCGCCATGCCTCCACCTTGAAGCTGTTATTTAAATAGAATTGCACTGTATGTCTTCTTCCCTTTGCTGTTACTTATCTCCTAACAAAAACAATCTGCCTGTAAGAAATGTGCATATTTGGAATGTGTTCCAGTGGTCTTTGTATTGTTGACATTGGACTGACATTATTTTATATCTGAATTTATCTAACACAATTTATATAAAAAAGTTGTAAGAGGTTCAACAGCTAAAACATAATGAAGTCTTAACTAATGGTAAATGTCACAGCGAGGCGAAGATCAACCGAATTTTTTATTTTAAATTCTGTTATATTGCAATATCATAACAGCAAACTAATTGATCACGACATTGTCAGCATGCACCTTCATATACTAACTTTGCAAGCATATTCCTCAGTATCTCAAATACTGAACAAGCATCCATTCCTGACATTACATCTCTCCCTACCCCTCTTGCTTCTTGCCAGATTCCCTCCCCCTGTCCAATATGATCATTGACATCCCTCTGCATCCACCCTCTTCATCATCTCTCTCCTCATGTCTCCCCTCAGGGTGGTTTTAAAACTGGTGACAACATCAGCACCTTTTCTTCCCGCTTTCTGGAGTAGATTTTCAGCCTGAAGTCAAGGTTCATTAAGGACTAGAGCCCACTACAGAGTCTCAATAAGCTGTAGTTTCTGTTTTTGAAACATTTTTTTTATTGTGGTTTAAAATAAAGATAAAGTAAAAAGCCCTATACGACAAAACAAAATATACTTCTAAATATACATATGTAGCCTTTGAACAGTTCCAAAGATAACATATCCTTCATGTTATCCTCAGGCAGGGCTATCTTGTACGTATCTATTTATCATGAGTTTATCATGAGTTGTACATGACCATTGACTAGATCCTGTAATCTATAAGTAAAAGGAATTCAAGACTAACTACAACAATAAACATATAAACTTAAAACAAAAGTTTTGTTGCCACTGGATATTATCAGTTCATTAGTTTATTCAAACACTTAGCAGCGTTTCTACGAGACCGATTTTGGTGCTAACTCTGGTTCAAGAAATTGTACCGAAGAGATTTTTTTTAAACCAAACTTTAGTTATTTTCAAGTCATAACCATAATGTAAAACAAAGGTCACACATGCAGGTGTCTAGTATTTTGTCCACCCGATTTATAGAGCCATAAATATTTCATCATATTTTATGTACCTTATTAATTGGTGATACATAACGTAAACCAAAACATGTCATATTGCAAACACAACATATTCCACATTCCCCTTTCCCAAGCTGAATGTTCCAGTTACAATCCTCTCTCCCAACCATAGCTTTCTGACCATGACTTTCTGGTTATAGCTTATTCCAGGTTTATGACTTTTGTTTTGAATGGCCTATGACAACCTTGTGTTCTGGAAGAAATTATATCTGTAAATGGCCTCCATGTTACTGTAAATTTAACTTATGTTCCTGAATTGGTCATACTCACTTTTTCGATCGCCCATATCTCCAAACTTTGCCCCACATGGCTTTCCCAAAATGATGCAATAGTGAGCCTAGCCGCCATCAGTAATTGAGTCAAGAGAGTAACCATATGGCCCAACATGGGATATTTTCTCCCGTCGCCCGTATCTCGAAGACAAGCACCAGAGGGTCTAATGGTTGCGTGATCGCAGTAATAGTTTTAATTTGAGCTAATCTCTTTCCAGTAATACTGTATCTGTGGGCATGTCCACCACACATGTCCAGGGTACCAGTGTTTACACAATTGTACCAACATAAAAGAGAGTCATTCAGTTTGATCCTATGTAGTCTTTGTGGGTAGAAGATACAGACAAAGGCATATTTTATGTGCGCATTCTCTTATAGTTGTAAATTTAGAGGCCTTTCAGGCCAAATATGGGCCTTTTGGTAATAAATCAGAGCCAGGCCTCTGTGCTGATTTCTATATGTACTTCCCATTTCAATATATATGAACATTTCCCATTGATTTTGATACTATATGCCATGTGTTACCACTTGGAAATACGACTCCCTAAATACTCTCTCCATCAGGGTTAGTTTGGGGGCAGAGGGTATGCCTTGTTTGATCCCAGCTTTCTTGACTGTCCGGTTTATTGCACGGTGCATTATCTGGATTTAATGAAACCTTTCTACGTTGCCAATTTTAAATTTTTGTTGGGTCTCCTTGAACATTGTCAGAGCACTTTGATGATAAAAATCAGCTTATGGTACGAATAGGATTTCTAACCTCTACTTTACTTGAATCCCATTCACATATTGCTATGGAGTGGCTTCCCTCCTAGAATGATGTAGATCCTGTGTGGCAACGTGAATTGGAATGCCAGAATTGTTAATGGGAAACCCGGCAAAGATTACAGAGACACAAAGGAATTTAATAGTAATCCTGACTGCAATTCCCAGGCAGTTTGAGATGGTTAACGATTGGTCCAAGAGGCTTATCTAGAGTGACGGGGTTAGCCCCCATTTTATTATCAATTTATCCCTGTGACTTAGGGCATTCTGGGTTGATGTAACCAAAGAGATTTATTAATACAAATGATTTATGTATTCCAGGTAATGAACTGAATATTCTTTGTTGTAACTGAAGTCTGTCGGAGTACTCCATATATTAACACAGTCAAATCTGTTCAAGGATCAAGGCAACTTGTTCATAACCAATTGGTGCCATCATTTCTGTCAAAATAAACTCTTGAGGATGAGGATTAGTTTTCTTTTACAATTGTGCTTTTGAGACTTCTACAGCCACTAGGAAGTCTCTTTTCTACTGCTCCTAGAACAATGTTAGGAAAGGTCTTCTTTTTGCAACTTTCCCTCTATAGTTTGCTATGTAATCCCTTTATTTTCTCTCTGTTTTTGAGCCTGTCCTGACTTTTTGAAGGAAAGTAAAGCCTTCAGCTTCACTTCCCTTTTGCTCATTTGTTATAGGGAAACTGATCAGTCCTTCACACTGGGAAGAACTGGGAAACTTTGTTTCGCTTTTGAATTCTTGTATTTTTACATTGGACACAGCACCTTACAGTACAGTGCAATGGAGATACTTTTGCATCATCTAGCTTTTTACACATGGGACTTTTGGTTACGTTTATATGTGCCTAAAGACAAGCTGGTGGTAGCAGTTACATTTTCACTGTTTTTGCATTATTTCTGTTGTGCACATTTGCGTTTACCGCATATGGTTACTGAACGTTGCTAGTGCCCTAAAATGGCCATGCCATGAGATTGTCGCTTGCTCTATGCCCTTACTGTAGTTTGGCCTTCATCCTGCCTTTTCAGGTCAGAAAAGTCCTTATAAACTCATACATTTGCCCGGGAAAGCTGCTGCATTCGCGGGCTAGTGAGCCTTTGAGTGTGGCTCAGGAAAGTGGCTGGGACAGTCTAGTCCCATTCCACATCACTGGTGCTAGAAACTATGTTACTGGAGTGGATTCGAGACCAGTAGTTGTCCCTGATTGGAAAACTACTGGCTTTTTGAATGGTGCAGATTCTTACCATTGGTGGGCTTGGACTTGCTTCCAGCTCGGTTTTTGAATAAGAAGAACTTGCTTTGCCTCTTGTCTCTAATGCCTCTGAGGAACTCTAGCAGCTGGTTGATGACCCGTAGACTACTCCTTAAGTGGTCCAGCCTCCCTTTCACTGTCCGGCCCGGTGAATCTCTGCTCCTCTGTCTGATCTCCAAAGATCATCGTTGTGGCTTCAGCCCTTAGACTAGTAGGACCAATTAGTCACAATGCCTTCTCGAGTAGCCCCTCAGAGCCTTCCGAAGTGTCCATGGACTGCCTGGTGGACTGACCAGCTCCCTTGTGGGCTACCTCACCAGAAGCGTTGCTGTTCTGCGTTCAAACACTGAACTTTAGTGGTCGCCAGCTTGTGCCACGTGTCATCTTCTCGCCAAATTCCAATCTTTAAGAGAACCAGACCTGGAGCAGCTTCTGTGCCTAAGACTGGAAGGGCGCCTGACGACGGCTGCAAATGGTACTTATCGCTGGAACTCACCTTCATCCATCCTGTGAAGTGTTTTGTAGAGGTCTGCATCAATGTAATCCGCATTTCTTCATCAACAGGGATTGCATCTTACAGTTGCACTGGACTGGATGAATCCTCAAACCTGCAACCACTGGGCACCTCTCACTGGAACAAATGGCGAAGGCCGCGCTCCCAGCAAACCCCAACACCCTCAGTCGACCCATCATGATGCTGTATAGTGACTGAACTTACTGGTGATTGTATATATTTGTATTATAGAGTGTTGTGTGATTATACTACCTGCTAATTTCATTTTTCAGTTTGTTCTAAACTCCTAAATAAATGACTGTTTTTAAAACTGATGATCTAAGCTGAATTATTGTGCTTTATCTGTGTGGATGGCCCCTAACCACGCTTGCATTCTCCTGAGCCTTGGCTGCTCTACATTGTTCCTTTGATTGGGTTTTGGTTAAACTCTCAGAGCTCCCTGTTGACCATAACTGGGGTGGCCATCTTAAATCTGTCTTCCAGGGCTGATTTTAGAAATCCATCTTAACAAAGAACAATTAATGGATCTAGTGGCAAACATACTTGTGCTGCCTGCCCGATAAGTGCGATGATATCCATCCAGAAGGGGCAAAACCTGGGGCATGACCACCAAATATGGAACAAATAACCTAGGTCACTGCACCCTCTCCAGCATTGTGGGGTTCCATGTGATATAATTGCGGCAAAAATTGCTGTGATAACAAAATATTGCGGCACAAATGCTGCAGTTTTTGCACCGCAGTCAATGTAAAACATGCGGGGGACACCCCCGCTCCCCTTAAATGGTATAATGGGGCACACTTTTACCGGGTCAAACAGCGATATTTCTTTACTGCGACATTTTTGCCGCAATTATATTACCTGATACCCATTGTGGAGAAACCATTGTGAAAAACGTGCTAAGCTGAACTGGGGTCATATAACAACGAAGTGTAGGTTTATAATGGTTTCCTGTCGGTTGTATACAATTAGTTGATGTCACTGCTCTCTTCCAAATCTCGGGTCAAATTGTCATAGCGATTGGGCGCCTCCTTCTGTTTTGACGTATACCAAACGATTTTGACAATGGCCCTCAAAAAGTAATGGACAAGGTCCTTGCTTTCAAGACCCAAGACTATGCTGCCTCTTACAGTCGATGTCTCCCTCTTCCTCTCCACTCCTGTACATTTTCTACCTTCTCCTGATGTTTTTTTCCACCTTCTCAACCTCCTTTGTTTTCCAACCTCCTCTTGAAGTCTTTCTCCTCTCTTCCTCTGTCCCTTCTCCAACCTTTCCACTCATACTCACCTGATTGGAATGCTGCCCTTACTCCGTCAATAACAGGGTGCGTGTGTGTGTGCCTCTTACTATGCTGTGCAGCTTGTAACAATGGATTTAGAAGAGGGCAAATGGAAACGCCTGTTGCCCTGTTACTATAGATGTATGTGATTGGCCCTCACTGTTTCCTCCCTCCACCTCACATTTGGGTATGTGGCCCTTAATGTCTTTACGAGTGACAGTTGATCCATGGCCCAAGCTCAAAAAAGTGCATCTGACATTTTTAGTTCAGGCAGAACTGTAATGGCATCCGCCTGAACTCAATATGGCTCCTCTTTATCTCTGTTCTTTCTTCTGTACACTCTGCTTGAGAGATGCAGCTCTCCAGGTCTCCACAAATGTGGTGAGTAAGTGAGCAGTCCTGCATAAAGGCTCACAGACCACTCTGGCTACTGTGAGAAACCAGAACGTGTCTCGCTCACTAGTCCTCGGGGATCTGTCATGCAGGTGGCCAGGATACAGCTATAGCTTTTGAATCCAGTTCTTGGGAGTGGACCAGTGCGGGAGGATCACCTGGGTGAGGGGTCTTCGGGAACTTCGGGGAGTGGAACACCGGATGGCGAGACGCGGTATCCCTCCCCCTATGACACCTTTACCCCATCCTACCCAGTGGGATACATGGGAACCTTGCACCGTCTGAGCAAATCAAAGCACACGAAGGTACAACAGTTACGAGTCGGTAGCTGAACGAGGGGAGAAAGACGGCAAAACCCAGATGGGTTTGTAAGAAGGGAAATACCCTTGACCTTTTTGGCAAGACGCTGTTACTTTCCAGAAACCTTCAAAGAAGAAGGAGGAAGGCCATGAAACCAGACAGAAGAATCCTGCATTGTGTGTCGAAGATACCGAGGGCCCTCCCTCGTAACTGACCAAGGCGGGCAGTCGCCATGGTATCGTCCGTGGCTCCAAAAACAAAGAAGCAACAGAAAGATCAGCACAGCCAGTGAGTTGGGGAGACCAATGCAAGAACGGTCTGTGTTGAAGTCATGGTTGCACGCAGCCACCTTGTATATCGAGCGCTGAAACAAACATTGCTAAATGCGTGTGAAGAAAGACGTGAGTAAAGCTAAGCTGCTGATGAATGTTTGTCAACGGTATCGTATTGTCCTTTCTCAAGTTTAGAGTGGTCCGGCACCGTGATTGTGGTCAATCGAAGGTCTCTGTAAGGTATCCCGCCAACAGAAATGAAAGTAGAAGATTGATGAAAACAATTGTGTGAAGTGAATCGAAGTGGTCCTGCGGTCGGTTTAAGCAAAACCCATCGCACATTCGAAAGTCTACGATTTTAATACTTAGGGGATCCGAGCCTGAATGAGGGAGATCCAAGGTCCGAGTCTGAACAAGGGAGACCAAGTGTGAACATTGTGATAAAAGGGGGTCTTCTGCCTGACGAAGGTAGACACATGATGAACATTGAAAGCGAGAACTTGCGCATGTGAAAATTCTGATAGGAATGGAACTTCGAGATTTGTTTGTTATGAGTGTGTACGAAGCTCGAACGTGCCGCCTTGCCCTGTGCTGAAAACGTGGGGAAGGGAAGCCAACTGCTCAACCGTCCTGACATATTTCTTGAACACTTTTCTTTTGCATAAACCATTATCCCCCACCCTTTTGTATTTAGAAGTAAGCATTGGAAATAGGTTTATTAGTATAGGCCCTTTTATTTCAACAGAGACTCGACTAGGACTGCATTATTATTATTTGATGGTCATAGCTTGCTCCCACCCTTAGATTTTGGTTTAGATAGGCATTTAAACAACCCATTTGACTTTCAATAAACACCCTTGCACTGTGATCACTTGTCTGTCTTGACTGTTTGATACCATGCTTTCCTTACACTACCCTGATGTCTGCAATTTAACTGAGTTTGTGGTCTGGGTTCAAGCACCACCTTGTAGGTGCTGGTGTCCCCATCTTTGTTCCACCCTCCTATGTTCTTTGTTCGGGCTGGGGTGCGGTTGCTTCGCGTAGTGAGAATTCTCTGACACAGCCCTTTGAACCCCCTCCCCTGCACAACTAATTTGACATTGCCACAAATTTGCAATCTACAGATTTTAGTGATTGAGTGAAATTACTCAGAAATATCTAATGCACACACAGTTTTATACGAGACAGTTTGTGGAATTTAGGTTCAGCCATGGCGCATATGGGAACATTCTTAGAAACCAAAGGTTAGGCCACACATCCTGTCTTTCCGCTTTGTAAAAGATGCAACTGGAAAAAAACTATCCACGCTTCACTAACTTTGCATACAGCAAACTCTTTAAGACTACAAAAGATGCCTTTTTGCCTTTCTATCCCTGGGCAAATCGTAAGGGGGAGCGGGGTGAGGGAGTGGGTGATGATTCGGTGTTTTTAACAACAGTGTTTTGGGAAGATTGAAGAATTAAATGTTACATAAATCATGAGATATAGCTAAAAATGGAAGTTCATTTCCGTGGTTGCTGCAACACTCCGGTACGTTGGGAAAGCATCCTGTCCTTTCTCCACTCTTAGCCTGTCTTCCACGGTCTGGAGGCAGCGTTCTGCTGTCACTGCCTGTGCAGCATGAGGGCTCTGGTTCTCCTGCTTCTCCTTTTCCACAGGACTGGAAGACCTTCCGCGCCGCGCAGCACTCGGTCTCTTCTGCAGTGGAGAAACTTTGCTGAAAATGTTGGGAGGGGACATGACCTCTGAAGAAAAGATGCCCCATTCAAATGAATGGGGACAAAATAGTGTGCCGTGAAAGTAGGGGGGACAAACAACCCAGCCCCCCCTAAAATTACACCCATGCTCTTCTGCGGGCCTCGCATGCAGCTGCGCTGTCGCCAAGCTGTTTTTCCTTCCAACGGGATCCGCCTGCTCCTGTCAGCTTCTGCAGGTACATCAGCTGTTGGGGATTTAAAGATCCCACCACAGTGCTACTCCTTCCAAGAACTAGAGCGCAGTGTGGGCTTACGTGCTCTAGTGATCTTCATAACTCCTTTCCTCCTCCTCGTCCCAGTATCTTTAAAGGACTTATATATATGAGATTGATGGTCAGTGTTTGTCATTACAAGATACTGTGGGATGCCATCAGTAAGACTTGTGGGAGGTTGAAGGGGGCTACCACAATATGCCATTAAGGCATGAGAAATGGAGGGGACATCCTTAAAAGGGGCAGAGGGATACCATGTCTACTCTGATGACGCCAATTTCCCCCCATGAGGGTTGCCTCCCCTCATGTGATCCTCCCTCGCATAGCCACCCCCATGGTCAGGATCAAGTAGCGACTGCTGAGCCCTGGGCACATGAGGAGAGGCTACCTCCGGAAAAGGAGTGATGACCTCGGATTCATCACGCATCCCTGAAATGATTTCACTCTATTCTTCTTTTTGCATTATATATTCGTTTTTCCAAGGCCATACAACAGTCAATTTCCCCTGTCCATTTTGCCACTCTCGGGCGATCCGCTGCCCCCCACAGTGCTGCAATAGTCTGCTTCATTAGTCCGACCACTGTAGACACAAACAGTTTCACAAACCTAGTGAATCCTATTTCACCGCACAAATTCCAAAAGGAGTAATCCCAGATCCCTTGGTATGCCCAATCCGGTCACAGAGCGTATCCTATCCAAACATTTCTGCCAGAAGCATCGATCCCTCGGACACTCCCATATAATGTGGAAAAAGGTCCCCTCACACCTCAGACATACAGCATGCTCAGCCCACCCCCATTTGTGTAAGGCAGTGCGAGAGTAATAGATCCTATGAAAAACTTTGAGTTCAATCAGTCTTAGCCGCGCCGAGATACCAATCTCCCTGGGGAAAAGGAGTGCGTCCACCCAATCGTCAGGTTGCACTGGGTCAAGGTCCCTCTACCATGGTAAGCTTGACCAACTCCTTTGTGGCAAAGGCTGTAAGGACCTGAGAGGGCAAAACGACTTTGCTTTGAATGTGCTCTGTGAGAAGGATTGGCTCTATGGGGGACCAAGCTGGGATCTCCCTTAATGACTGAAACTGGGCAGCTAGAGCATGCGAGAGCTGCATGTAGTGATATTCTTCAGTCCCTAGCAGCCCAAATTCCTCACATAGTTTTGTAAAGGGAATCATCGCCCCATCTCTCACCACATCTCCCACTTTCTGCACCGCACATCTCTCCCAGGTCCCAACCTGCCCACCTTCCCAACTTCCGGGAGGTGTGCGTTATTCCATGGTGACTGTATCAGGGTAGCCTTGCTCTCCCACCCCACACAGCGATGAGCCTCCTTCCATATCTACCTAGTATGGTGCATCACAGGAGGGAGCGGATTCTTCTTTTGTCCGCAGTAGAGAACCTGGGGAGGAGGGCCACCCCACCATCCACCCTCACTCGTTCTCAACATGTGGGAGTGACTTTGCCCCATGAAGCCAGTCATTTTCCACTGCCAGCTGGGTGGCCCAGTAGTATCTGCGCAAGTTTGGGAACCCAACCCCTCCTTCTCATACCGAGTGATGCAACGTGGCTAGAGCGATGAGAAACTGCCCCCTGCCCCCACAGAAGCGTCCAGAGAGCCCCATCCACCCTGTCAAATTCTACCTTGGGGATAGGTAACTTTTGCAGGATGCACAAATACTGAGGTAAAGCTAGCATCGTAAACAGAGCTGCTTCACCCAGCAGCATTAACGGAAGGGACTTCCAGTGTGTGACATCCAGCGAAAACCTCTGTTACCGGGTGTAGATTACAACACACAAATTCAGCAGGATCCAAGCTCACCCCCAGGTATTTAAAGCCTGCTATTGAAACTCGGTAAGGACAGTCTTGGGGAAGAGCCTCCCCCGACCCCTGAAGGGGGAAAATATGGACTTATCCCAATTCACTCTCAGCCCGCTAGCCCCCTGAAACTCCCACAATGGCCGAGTGACCCTCACACATGCTTCCCGTGGCTTACTGGGGTACACCAAGTGATTGTCCGCATATAACAAGACCTTATCCTCCCCCCATGTTACCAACGAAAACCCGACCAGGTCCAGTCCGTTCTCAAGCGGATGGTCAGAGGTTCTATCGCTAGCGTGAACATAAGAGGGGACAGAGGACATCCCTGCCTCATGCCCCTCTCCAAGAAAAGGCCCGGAAAGTCACCCCACGTACCCTCACCTCCGCAAATGGCGATGTATACAACAGTCGCACCCATCCCATAAATCCTCCCCAAGCGCGAGAGGACCTCCAACAAGAAGTTCCACTTCACGGAATCAAATGCTTTCTCCAGGTCCACTGAGAGAAGTGCCAGCGGATCCTCTGCCACGTGTGCATGGGATACAGCCATAAACAATCTGCAAATGTTCATCCTTGTGGATTTTTCAGGCATAAAGCTGCATTGGTCCAGGTGGACCAAGGATGCAATAACTTTAATTAGGCGGTTAGCAAGCACCCTCGCCAGGACCTTCACTTCCCCATTAATTAGCGAGATCGGCCTGTAAGAGGCACAGGAATCTGGAGGCCTGTCTGCCTTGGGAATAACAACAATACGCGCACTTCTGAGGTCTGACGGAAGTATACCAATAGATTTTGCTTAAGTGAATAACTTGTGTAAATGCGACAGCGACAGTGTCGTCTCGACCGAGAATCCATTGGGCCCGGGCGACTTCAGGTGTGACACTGCCTTTGCCACCTTTTCCCCTGTGATATCACCCTCCAGGTCATCTCTCTGGACAGGAGACAATCGCGGGAGAGTGGTAGCCTCCAGAAATGGGAAACCCCCCGCCTCCTCCACCCTTCTGCCTGGAGCTCCTCATGAAACTTAGCGAACTCTTCCGCAATCTCCTCTTCCTCCACAACCCGCTCCCCGCCCAAACCAACCACCTCCCTTGCTTACCTATAGCCTTTCTCACTCCTTTCCAGCCAGGCCAACATTTTACCGGCCCGATCGCCTGACTCATATATGGGACTTTTCTTAAGCCACTGCGCGTGTTTGGCATTATCCAGCGCAATGTTTTGCAATCTTTCCTGTGCTTCGTGAACCTCCACTCGTCTGTCTGGGGTATCCTGCTGCAAATATGCCTCCTCAGCTACCCTCTCCTGGTCCTCTGTCTCCTGCACCTCCCGTCCATGGACCTTTCTATGGGCCGCCACCAAGGATATCATCTCCCCCGCAGGACCGCCTTTTAACCTTCCCGGATCACTCGCCGTCTCCATGTTTATATCAAAATATTCATTCGTCTTGAATGCCACTCCCTCCAGAACTCTGAGAACCCCAGATAATAATTATTAATTCGCCATGGCGGACGCTCCACCATTTTACTCGTATCAAGCACCACTATCAAAGGAGATTGATGCAAGATGCTCCTGGCCAAGAAGGTTGCTGCTCTCAACCTCTGGATATCCCTGGACTGGACAAAGAAGTAGTCTAATCTAGAAAGTGACCCATGTATCCCATATGAGAACAAGAAGCCCTCGTCGCATGGATGCATCTCCCTCCAGGCATCCACAAACCCCATTGAGAGAGCGAATTAGTTCCATTTCATGGCTGCGCTAACCGCTTTAGCCCTGTTATGCTTCCGATCCCGTACCGAGACCGTAACATCATTGAAATTTCCCCCTACCCTAGCACCCATTCATCCACCTGAATACACAATAAGGTAATCTGGATTTCATTCAGCAGGTCTATTGTCAGCAGGGTTGGGGGGCATGCACGCCTACCTACCACCCCGAACTCTCCCACCAGTTATTCGGGAACCAGCACAACCTCGCACGTCATGTGACACCTCTCTGAGCTGAAAGGGGACCCTCTTATGTACCAATATCAAAACACCCCTTGCACCCTTAGAGAAACCAGTGTGTAGCGCTGTGCGATAATTTGTGCATTTAAAGAAGTTGCACTGTGTCCTCGGCAAGTGGGTTTCCGTCAGGAGGGCCATATCTGGGAATGCAGATGAAGGGCTTGTAACACCAGTCATCGTTTGATGCTGGACCTTAGTCCATTCACATTCCATGTTTGCAGGGGTAGCTCCGTAATTGTGCTCACCCCTGCCATACAATGGAGGCTGATGCATCCTTCCTACCCAGGGAACCCTCTCCCATTCGTGGATCGGACCAACAATGAACCCACCTCCCTAATTCCAACCCCTTCCTGTGCTTTCAACAACAAACCATCTAAGCCTAACTCGTGGAGCTCAACTCGTAAACTCTAGTCTGTGCCAGCATACCCCAACCCCGCATTCCCCCCAGCCTACTGTAGAACACCCACCACACTGCTCCCCCCCAACTAGAAGTACCTGTTGGCCTAACCTACATAAACCAAACCATTTGAAAACATATTGGGGGTTGCCTGTAAGAGCCAGCCTAGCTCTTCCTAGTGCTGCTTCATAAAGAATTCCTACCAGCAGCAGCCTTGAACCTCAGAATTTCTGTTGGGCTTCTTTCATCACTTCACTCCTAGGAATCCCATTTCTCCACTTCTCAGCTGTCAACCCACTTCTCCATTCCCTGGTGTCTCGCCATCCACTTTGTCAATGCATGATTTCTGTGGGTCAGACAAGATTGGGGACGTGTCCATGTGGTCACCCCCAATGGGGTGAGTCGGAGAGGATATGCGACTCCAACCAGTTCCAGGCTTCCTTGGGATTGTGAAATACATACACCGTAGCATTGTAATAGATTTTAAGCCTTGGCGGAAAGAAGAGTGCATACTTGATATTGAGCGACAATAGATTCTTCTTCAGCAAGTCAAATGATTGTCTCAATCTCCTGTAGTCTGGGAAGAGACCGATTCGGTTACCATTGTAATTGATCTTGCCTGTCGCCCTTGCCATGTGTAAAGGAGAGTCTTGGTCTCTATAGTTTAGGAGGCGCGCTATTACCGTGCGCAGGGGGCACCAGGCACAGGATGGCCCGTTGTGCTTGCTCAATTGAAAAAAAGTTAGAGAGCTTTTTGGGTGCCATGAGATCTGATAGCCAGCGCTTTAGAAATAGCTCCATAAAGTGTCCCTCCTCTTTCTCCGGGAGTCCAAGTATGCAGATATTATTACGACAGGACCTGCATTTACTGTCCTCCGTGCGATTCTCTAGAGTGGTGATTTTCTGTGACATCGTCGCCATTCCTCCATCCTCCTTAGTGCATCCTCACTGTCCGATATGCGCTGCTCTGTCTCTCCCACCCGTGACGTTAAATTGCGCAGATCTTGCCACAGGAAGGAGACCTCTGAGGCCAAGCTGTCAATTTTAGTTTCAACTGATGACCTGGAGTCACCTTTGGTGGCCATAATGTCTGTGAGTGATATTGTCTGCCCCTCTCAAGTACTTTCCCCACATGCAGTCACCTGCTCCTGTGCTGAGGAAGAGGGTATAGGGACACTTGTCATGTAGCGGTTCATTTTAATCTGCACAGTCCCTTTCCGGGGCTTGTCTTTCACCATGTGGTCTTCTAGTCCCCCAAGTGTACAGTCGCCACCTTTAACCCTCCAGATTCCCCCCACCTCTTGTGGGCATTCAGCGCCAGCCTCTGTGGTTTCATGAGCATTAGAGGGGGGTGTTCCTCAAGTCCAAAGGCACGTCAGTTAGGGGGAGCGGTGTGAATCACCAGCCTACAGTTTAAAAGTTCTAAATCTGTCACTCTCCACTCTTACTTGGAGATCGTCAAACCGTGGGCTACGAGTACCTCCTTTCAAGGGGCCTTACTGGTCCAGGATGGGCCCGTGGGGGCTCAGTTTCAGGGTCCTCATGGTGGGGGCCCAAGCACTCTGCACTGCATAGCCACATCAGTTTCGGGGCACTCTGCGCCTTCCACTGATTACCATTAGTGCCTCTCCCCACCCCACACAGATGTCTCCGCAGTCTCCGATCACACTCTTCTGTAGTCCTGGTCTCTTGCGCTCCCCCAGTACACTTCTCAGTCACACCAGCATGGTGCTCCAGTCATGTCCAGCGCTGCGTGCCATGTGTGCCTTCCACCACCAACAACTGGTATTCAGGAGGAAAGGTATGGGAGACAGAGTTCAAGGAAGCTCCAGTCCCTACTGCCCATCGATCGTGCTTCAAGACAATCTGACCCTCAGTAACCAGCTCTGTGGCTCCCTTTGTGTCCTGGTGCTTAGTTCATATGGTGCGGAGTACAGCAACATTATCCCCAGGGGGTTCCACACTCACTGCCTGCGGCCCAGGTACTTCTCTCCCACCTCTTCCGATCACCCCCTCAGTGGGATCTCCAGCACAATGTTGCACCCCCTGCACCACAGCAGTTCCTGCTCCAACCTCACCGGGGGTTCCGCTCCAACACCAAATGTCGCAAAGTATACGCTGAGCAAGAGCTCTCCTTCTGGGGACCACAGCTGACTTTTACATGTCATCCCGGCTCCTCCGTCCACCACCCTTTTCCGTCATTGCCACCTCTGAGCTCCCGCCGTCTCGGCCACACAACCAAGATGATGTTTTCTTATCTTTCCCTCTCCACCGCCATATTATTTTTTTCCTTTCACTGGGACCACAGTCGATTGCTGGTGTTTACAAAAACAGGGGTCATGTCGCTGCCCCCAGATTGACTGAATTGGTAATTCATTACTGCCACAGGAGCACGATTATGGTCCTGGCTTGGTGGTATTGGACAGGATTGTGCCCAAATATTGATGAATATGTCCTTCACTGGTTATTAGGAGTTCTGTATCTGTGTTCTCTGTCAGAACACCATTGCTGTTTTATTTTGGTGGTGCACAGCTGATTGATTGACCTTGTGATTATTCTCTGTCGCCGAGTTAGTTTTGGCTTTCTCCACGCCGTGTCACTCAATCAAAGGGTTGCAGTGGTATGCCATTACCGCACATATCCTTGGCCTACGCCAGACATCTTAAAATTGCTGCCTGCAGGCCCGCCTTGTTAGGAATTGCCAGATTCCCTTGGGGTTACTTGTAATTGTCAAATTCTTTTTTTTTGGGTGAATTTACTTTGGGTTTCATTTCTTGATTTATTGTGGGCTTTGTCAAGTTTTGTGCTACTATTCACCAGCACACTGTCCATGCTAAAGACAACTAAGTGCTACAGAAATACCTAAATGAGTTTCTTCCACGCACAGGAGGCCTTGATTGACAAGAAAAAAGTTCCTGCCTAACTAAATTTGCGTGATTTGCCTCACATTTTCAATGCTTTACTTATCACAACACTCAGAGCCCTGTGGTCTATATCTATATTCTTATTTCAACTATGGAGGCAAAGTCGAGGGCATTTTGGCCATTTGATAGTTAAGTGTCAAATGTTATTGCTGAGATGAGCGGACACTGTTCCTCTGGTCCTTCTTGTATATGACTTTCTTTATATTCAGCAAACTCTAACAATACTTGCTTGCTCCTGTCTCTCTTTTGTGCACCACCTCTCCTGATTGTCTTTAAGCTGTCACCACCATTTCTAGACTTAGCTATGGGCTCTGAGCTTTCCACAACACAACCTACTCCCGCAGTAGGGACAAATACATTCTTCATGTTTTCAATGTATGTGGCATTAACCCCTGTAAATATTTAAAAAGTGTAGAATTATTTTGAAATAAGAGGTTTCCGTGGCCACTGGAGGCGTTGTTACAAGCGGACCACCTTGACTTGCGCGAGGCTTTGGAACAAAGAAAGTGTAAGGTGTCTGTCATTAGTCAGCTTATTTTGCATGGTACGAAGTGTCTATGGACATATTGCGCGACAGTCAGACTAGATCGCTTAAGAACTCTCGGGCTACGTTGGACAAAGAATGAGAGCAGTACAGGCAGCTCTCAAAAGCAGCCGGCAAAAGAGTAGACCCACTAGCAAAACCAGCCTCTACCCAAGTGTTTACGCAGGCACTGCTAAAGAATCCCGTTCAGAAGTGCCTACAGCGCCACCTGTAGACCTTTTAGATCAACTAGCACCATGCTCGCCTCACCCGAGGGCCCACAAACCGTCTTTTATGCCCCCTCCTCCACTCACCACACCCCGGCAACTGTCACTTCCCCAACCGCCCACGCCACAGCAAGGTGCCAGACCAGCTACCCCCCACCACCCTCCCCTACCTCTCACACCCCCGCCTAACACCCCGGCCGCCTCATCTGCCTCTCCGGCCACAACCTAATTTTCCTCCCCCTACCCCGCCCCCACTTCCGCCGGCAGCCTCTTCTTACACGCAACCCTGTACCCGCCCTCAGCAAAGTACGTTCCCACCTCAATATACAGCCATTCCCCTGACTACCCCACAGTCCTACAGGCGCATGTCTGACTCAATATGCCAGAAATACATGGAGGACCTGCAAGCACTGTCCGACTCCTAAGCTGTTATCTCCAGGCCAGGACAATTTACCAGGCAAGATATTCAAGTGTCACATTAATTTATGTCTGAGCCACCCTCGCTATACATTGTGGACGCCTCAACATCCTCCGTTCCATCCACCCATATGCCTATCCCACCTTCCCTCAGGTTAACACTTTTGCGAAACCTGTGAGAATTCACACTCCCTAGAGCTCCACTGACTAATAATAATTCCCCACGTTGCCTGACAATCACCACCACCTTCATGGAACATTTGGACACAGTGATTGCCTGTTAGGAACCCACCATTGGGGACCTTAAACAACTCTTATGAGCTGTGCTCAAAGACACTCTATACAAAAATGAATTATGGATAAACTGCAATGGCCTGAAACACTAGCGGAAGGTGAGAAGGTGAGTAATATTAACACTCTTTCCGCCCACATCAAAGAAAATACTCTATCAAATCTGACTTATCAAAGACTGCATCTTTCAAACAGAACCAATCTGAATACCCTATGACTGCCTATCTAGACTGACAGACTTTTTGTTTACCAAATGTTTTGGGAATAGTGTACTTCAAGTCGGGGAAGTGGGGGTGCAATATTAATCTATTTAAAAAGCACAACAAGCTGCTCAAGATTTCATTGACAAACTCAAGTGCCAGGAGCAAGATGGGGCTACCCGCCTCATGGCTTTGCAAATACAGCATGCTCAACAAAAGAGTGTCTGTGGGGGCCCGGGGATGCCTGGGTACTGCATGCCAGATCTATGCCCAACAGAATCCTCCACCACCTTTTCACCAGGGCCACCAGCCACTGCAGATTTTTGCACACCCATTGTTGCCTGCCCAGCCACTCCTGCCAGGGCAACCTTTCTGCAGATATTGAAAGCAGACGGATCATCTCATCCAACAATGTCCTACCAAGCGTTCAAGGCCACAGTAATATGGTCACACTACTGCTCGCAATTATTTCATTCATTCAAACAGTTATGTTTGCTACCCTACATCCACACCACCTGCCCCTCCACCTCCTCCACCTAACGGGGGCTACCAGGACATTCAGACCTTCTCTGGTCCACAATGACTTTGCCAGAGGGACCCTGACATGCGGTCTGCTGCTTTGCTAACACTGGACTTCTTGACACTGGTGCCAGTCTCTCAACGCTGCAAGCTGCTGGATTTCTAAATGTGGATGCATCGAAGGAAATGATCAATGCTGTTGGCATATCCAGCACCACTATCCCACACCCAGTATCACCTGGATTATCTGTTTCCATTGGTCCCATCACTGAATGCCACGCCTTTCTGTTAAGCTCCTGCTCACCTACTAAAGTGTTAGGTATTGTTCTGCTAGGCAAGATGCATTGTACCATTGATTGTTATCGTGATGGTATTTATCTAGCGGTTCCACAATCTAGGCGCACTGAAGGTTGGTTTTTCCTCCAACACCCCACTCCAATCCAAGGTACTCCAATGTTCAATGCACCCTATGTTGAAGCCCCACTTATTGCAATTCTGCCACATACCTAGTATGCCATTATGAAGTGCAGGGCCCATACTCAACTTTCCGACAGCACCCTCCATGGTCCTCAGGCTCCTGTTGATGGGCTGCTGTTGATTTAGCCTCTCTTTCCATCCTGCCCTTCCAGTTACATAAACTCTGACAGAGGTCTCTCCCCCCACGAGATCCTCACGGGGGGGCCCATGCGAATGGCAGTTACTTCACCACCTGCCCTTGAGCTCGGTGACTTACAACTGAATGATGATCTTGTTGTGTCATATTACAAAAGACTAACGCTCGTTGTCAGTTCTCACTTCCAGAAAAAAGAATCCCTGTATCCTTGCTGGAATGTTTCTGACAACCCACACCACAGTCCACGCCAGCCAGTGTGTGAAAGCAGCACCCATTCAACGATGATATACAGCAAGAACAACCTGTCGTCCAGCATCACCAAAGACTGCAGGGGTACAGGCGAAAGAGACCCCTCTTCAGGATCCCACTGGGTTCCCAGCAGCTAAAACACTGGCTACTCCACATACAGCACTCCCCGACGAAGTTCCACTACCTGCCCCAAGGTACAATTTGAGGAGTGTGGCCATCATCTCATCAGACTTCAGCAGATAACCCATCGCTCTCAACATGTTTTGCTAAACTTGTCTCCGGCAGCTGACCCATCGCTCTCAAAGGTTTTTACTACACTTGTCTCCGGTAGGTGACCCATCGCTCTCAAAAGTTTGCTACCCTAGTGTCCTGCGGATGGCCCATTGCTCTCAAAGGTTTTTGTCACCAAGCAGCCACAGTAACGCTGCGTACCAGGAGTATAGGTGCATAAGTGCTCCAGCCAAATGGGTTTTTGGAGGCCAGCTAGGTGGGCCCAGCACCACAACTGATTTCTTCCAGCTCTACGAATCCGTCGTCAACATCCTGGCAGGGATCCTGAACTTTTGCGTCATCGTCCCTCCTGTCTACCCATTCCTGGAACGACTGATGCTCTTTGGAACATTTGGGCATAAGGCCTCAATCTGCATAGGGTTGGACTGCTAAAGCTATGAATAGTGCTGCTACTACCTTTTATTAAATGTGAAGTATTTGCACCATGTTGCTGTTCATTGCCATGATATTGATTCTGCCTCACCCTACCTACATCCATCATCTTACACCTAGACACTAACACCTTTCTCAATTTCTCTCGGGCCTATGCAGACCTAATAAATGTCTCTGAAGGCTAGATATGCTCCCACACTCCTATGTATGCCAGTGAGGGGGGATTACACACTGGTGTTATGACCTCTTTATCAATGACTCTTCTTGTCCCAAGAGGACCCGTCCCTTTTCCTGTGGATTCTTCTACCCCAGCTACACCAATATGTTACGCTCTGATCTCTTTCACCACTTTCAAACACTTTTGAGTTCACAGGGCTCTTCCATTCGACATGATATTTTAATTAGTGTTGTTATAATTGCCGCTTTGGCAATGATAGTTTTCTTATTTGCTTCCTTCCATCATGCTATGTTGGACAGGTGTGTTACTGGCCCACCGAGGCCAGACTGCTGCCACTTGAAATAGAAAAGCTTCAAATTATGGACATTTCAAATGAGCAACACCAATTGGGCTGAAGTTTTGAATTGGGAACTTTTAGGTCCACACTCTCTGTCTCTAGGAACAACATTGTTTCTGTAGCAATCCCTGTGCTTCTCCAACCTATCCTTATGTCATCCATATAGCTGGGTATCTTAAGTTAAGATTAAACCCCAATCCTGCTCCCTGTGGTCTACACCCTGTTGAAGGGACGACCAAAAGGGGGGCTCGATGTGGCAGGATTGCTATGCTAGGCTATATGATGATGTGCAGGATTGTTTTTCTATGTTATGCAGGATTGCTATGTTATGCAATACTATGCTATGCAACGCAATATACAATGCTATTAGGCTCTCCCATACAGTTAGGCCTCAGACCCTCCATGTCACCTCCCTCTGCCTCCCTGTGCCTGTTCTACACACAGCACCCCAGACAGGCCCAAACCCCTCCTAAGGCAGAGGACACGTCAGACCTTCCCTTTTGCTTATTCCGTACAAGTTTCTCCCCATACATGGGAGATAACAGAAGGGGTTTCTGCGAATACCGCTTATTCATAATACCACACGATGTCCCCGCAGGGCTGCGTCACAAGGAAGATGTCGACAGTTCTTGCCAAATGTCTGTAATGTCGTACCAAGCAACTCCCCCATTGTGAAAGTACAGAAACATATTAGTGTTTGCCTATGATATGCTATATAAACCGGCACTCTTGGGTGTGTGGGTTTCTCTAGAGAGAGAGCTCCTTGTGCAGACTGCCCGAACACTTGCATGCTGTTGTTCCTGCTGATAACTTTGTATGCTGTGTATTTGCGATATAATACATGAAGCCTGATTCACCACCCATATGTCTGATCTCTTTATTTGCTGCAAACTGAGGCTGGCCGAGGGGGCCTTATCTTGGCCATCACACTTCTTTGAATCTTATTCCAGAAAACAAGTGTGTGTTTCTAAAATTTAAATAAAAAAGGTCATTAATTGAGCATTCACTAACCTGAACTTAAGACTTGAGTGCTCATTTACCTCTAGTTATATTGCCAAACTCAATTACCATTACCACATGCAGTAATAATGCAGTAACAGTTATGGTTTATAAGCTTTAAAGTCCTGCAAATCGCTTCTTATTTCCTATTTTGGAATTTCATTGGGCTCCATTAATGTATTGTATTACTGCATGGGTAATACCACAACAATTATTTCATTTTTGTGGAGGTATTTACTTGGGGTACCGATACCCATAATCAGTCAAAGTATTTCAAAATACCGCCTTCTTTGTCACTACCTCCGAGATCGTAATGAAGCTCTAAATCGCCATGAAAACATGCCGGGCTCAAGAATAAATCTATAGGTTCGAGGCCATTTTTGTAATTTCGACTCCATGTTCACAGTTGCTGTAAATGGTTGTCTCATTGCAGCACCACCCAGGCGTGCAGCCAGCAGATCTCGAAGAAGTTGTACAGAAAGGTGTGAAGACGCTTGTGATCGGGCGCGGCATGAGCGAAGCCCTGCAGGTAGGTCGTTAACGTATGTACATCACTATCAGTAGAAAAACTGGAGTTCTTTTCTCATAATATTGGTACTTGTTGTCAAAACTACTCTTATATTCAATAACTAAGAAACCTAAAATTATATAAATAACAAAGTTTGTTTCTAACAAAAGCATGAGAGTATCTCAAGATCTTCTGATGATCAACATGATCAAATTGTGAAATAGTCTAAAATAACATCTAAGTGAATAGTCATGCAATACAGTAACTTGTGGCCAATTTAATGATTGTAATAAGTAATTATAGAATGTTTTGGAATCTTCAGTATGGTTGCGTCCATCCTACCAACAGTACCACACAGCGTGCACTGTACATAGGAAGCACCATAAAGCTGTAGTACTGTGTCCTGGTGTTCGACTACTCTTTCATTAAAATGTGCTCTACTATTAATTCAGAATACATTTAATTAATGAAAATATTTAGAAAGTATTTTTGCTTTGTTGATCACAAACATATAAAGTATATTCATAAATTGTAATTATAATCTTTTTAAATGTATTGCTCCCATTTCACTCTCAACCTTCTACGCAAACGCTGTATGCGTTTTCTTGGTATTTAAACCTCTATAAAGCACCCCATTCGTTAGGGACACATGCATCTTTAACTTTTAATGTCTTTTTGTTGCTTTTTGGAAGACTTTTTCAAGAAGAAGTTTTAAGGTCTATCGTGCACTAAAAGAATTTGTTAACTTGTTTATATTTAATTGTATTTGCCACTTCATTAAACAAAAGTAATTTACTTATCCCGCTCTGTTTATTTGCTTCCTAATAAGGAAGGATTTCAGTTCTTATAATTTGTATTAACCCATGTTCCATGCATTCACTGGTGTTGCATTATACTGCTCATTCGAGAAAAAAAACATGTAAAAGAGTTAGTTACTCACTATAGTGACTACTGTACTTCTAGTTCAGTCCCCTCTCTACAATACCATGGGACATTCCGTCCTTAGTGGATGAAACCGGAGCATGACGTGGTGCAGCTTAATTGAAAAGAAAATATTTGGTAACAGTGGGCATATTTCGCCACACTGCCTATTGCAGCTCCCTCGTGTATGCTCCACCCATCCAGTATTCGGAAGGGTACCTGGTTACTGCCTTGCTCTGCCCTTGTGGGTACAATAATATCAACAAACGAATGAGCAAGGTCAGGTTGATCTCTGCTGAAGAGTAACCACTGCTATACCCTGAGTGGGTAACCCCTTGTGTGGGTGGACACAGAATTCTCATAAAACTGTTCTTATGCACAAAAGGGTTTTATTTGAAGTGCAGTGGTGTAGTAATACACTGGTATTTTTAAAAAAACATAGGACATTTACATTTGAGGACATACAAAGTGTAGTACCTAAGTACGAAGGATCAAGTAGTCCATATTTGAGACATCTACTTGTACAGTTTGTTCATTCTCTATAGGTTCCTTGGGAAGGAAGCTTAGAGAATTCAGTGGAATCATAGACGGGTAGAGGGCCCAAAGAGTGTGGGCACAATCAAGAGTTGAACAACAACATATAATACATGTGAACACAACAGTGTTTCAGCCATTTTGCGTGGAGCTGAGCTCTAATGGTGTAGGCCTTCATCAGGACAGGAGTGTCTTTACGAGAGGGGGGTCCTATGTGGTCTGTAGGAGTGAAACAGACAAAGAGCGTGTCAGAATGTACGCGGTCAGCAAAAGATCTAGCAGATAGAAGTTATGAATACTATGTAAGGCGGATGCCGGTGCTTACCGAATCCGAGGAGCTTAGTGGCTCAGATTAAGAGGTGGAAGGATCCACTTTTTTAGGATGCAGTCGTCATCTTGTCAACAGGCGCGGTCACGCCTGTCAGGGTATAAGGAGGTAGGATTACTAAATGGCGCCCCAAGTGTGCAATTCCTCTCTAGTCCATAGTTGGTGTGTGACTAGGGAGGTGGTGGTGTAGGTCTTAGCAGATTTGGTGAGAGTAGACCTAGTGGTGGTCCCACTAAACGTGGAGTGCGCTTAAATGGGCTAAAAAGGGCTTCTGTGGAATCACAAATGCCATTTATCAAGTGCACAGAGAAATTAGTGCAAATCTGTATTTAATACAATTTAATTAAAAAGAATGCCCCTTCTCAACGGTCCTGGGGGAAAGGTGGACCGTGATCTATGTGGGCTGTGCAAGTTCTGGATTACGGTGCCACAACACCAAGAGTCTACAAGATGAGATTCGCAGCCTAACAGACCACGCACTTTGAGAAACTTGGATCTGCGAAGATGAGCATCTTTTCCTCAATAACGCTCACCCGCGAATCCCAGCGTTCTACATACTGCCAAAGATACACAGAAACTTACAAAAACCTCCTGGAAGACCGATCATATCGGCTTGTGACTCAATTTTAGAACCCCTATCAGTCTACACAGACTTCTTCTTGAAGCCTTTTGTGAACCAAATGAATTCCTGCCTCAAAGACAGCACGGACACCATCCTCATGCTGGGGACCATCAACGTGGAACAAGATTACATCTTAGCTACCCTGGATGTAGAGGCCCTCTACACTTCAATCCCACAACTAAAGGTGTTGGAGGTATTGAAACTCTTTCTGGATAAAAGAAATGACACCGGAACTGTCCCTACAGACTTCATACTAGAATGTGTGAGACTTGCAATGACCAAAAATTTCTTTCTATTCAAAGACCAATTGTACAAACAAATCAAAGGGGTCAGCATGGGAGCCATCTTTGCACCAGACATTGCCAACTTGTACATGGCACATTACGAAACCGAAAACGTCATGGCAGACACTAATCCCTACAGAAACAACATCAAGCTGTGGAAAAGGTACATCGACGATGTGCTCCTCATCTGGCAGGTGAACCAACAAGACCTAACTGCATTCCAGGAATGGCTAAATCTATGCAATCCTCACATCAACTTCACGATGCACTGGGACTTCCATGGGATTGACCTCCTAGACCTCCACATCTACAGGTCAGGAGACTATCTACACACAGAACTATTTCGGAAACCTATAGACCGGAACAACTTACTACACTTCGGAAGCTATCACCCTCAAGGTCTGAAATATAACCTGCCCTACGGACAGTTCTTGAGGATTAGGAGGAATTGCGCCAACCATGACACAAATGAGAAACACGCCACAGATCTACAAAACCGCCTTCTCAACAGAGGCTACCCGAGGAAATCCGTGAAAAACACAAGCAAACAAGCAGCAAACACGGACCGTACTATCTGCCTCACCAAAACCACCAAAAAAGAACTGGACAGACTGGTATGCATGACAACCTACAGTCCCCTCAGCAATTTGATAAAAAAGACAATCAAGCAGCACTGGCCACCGCTCAAGAACACTGGATCTCTCCAAAAAGTGACCCTTTTTGCCTTCAAGAAAAACCGCAACATCAAAGAGTCACTGAACCATACGTTTCTAGAAACTCCAAAACAACCCAATAATCTATGGAACTTACCACCTGTGCAAGGACACTACCGATGTGGCAAATGCATGGCCTGTCAGTTCACCGAGACAACCAGAGTATTCACACACAAAGTTCTTGTGGACCTTACAGGATCACACAAACTGTAATACCAAACAAGTTATTTACACCATTGAATGCCCATGTGGACTTCTATATGTTGGGAAAACCATGAGAGCTGTGAAGACCCGAATTGGCGAGCACCGGTCTTGTATAAAAAACAAGGTACCGGACAAACCACTAGTGGAACACTATGTTAAGAAGAACCACACCAACTGTTCTGACTTGAGTGTCGTGTAGACCGATGAGACCTCCGTCCCCAAGTGACGCACAGGGGAACAAATAGAAACCCGCTGTGCGACCCTTGAGGCCACAGGTGAGAGATGTCTTCCCAGATCCACGGAGCCTCTGGAACACCGATGCTGCTGTCAAGAAGGAAGGAGGTTAAGCACCAGGCAATCACAATACAGCAGGTAAACAAAAGAATCTAAAGTGTCTTACCTATCTGGTGTAAGGGAGACCCAGGTAACCTAGTAGGGAGGTTCGAGGCTCAAAAAGATACAGCGGTCCCTGGAGTGGTAGAACCGCAGGTAAGCGTGGATACGGGTAGGCCACCTGTAAGATAGGGCTTGACTTGTGCGTAGGAGTACAGCAAGATACTCAGGGATGATCCAAAGACAAGTCGATGTGCAGTCCAAAAATCCGGCAACAGGTAAACAGTTCCAAGCAAAGGTACAAAGGGGTGTCCAAGAGAGTCCAAGATAGAGTTCCGTGGTCGAGGTAGCAAGGAGCAAGTAGTAACGCCAAACAGGGTCCGAAGCCAGCTGAGAAGCAATGATCGTCCTGCCTCTCAGTTCTTTATACTGTGTGTCTCTGGGTCATGTGACGTCTCTGGGCCATGTGACGTCCACCAAGATCACGTGAGGAACGCCACACTGTATCACATGACCGACGTGATGACGTAACGCCGCCCCTTCTGCGATATATTCTCCAAGGCAGTTGCCAATGCAGGAAAGGTTGTAATCGAGCCCGTACACCAAAGAAGGTACGGTGTTTTCGGTTCTGTGGGTTCACCGAATCCCTTGAGCCTCGAAGCTGGGGTGGAGAAGTTGGGGGAATGTGAGCAGTGTTCTGATGTGGGGAGGCCTGATGTGCCGAGGATCGCCTAACACCAACATGGATATAAAGTGGTGTGTCGTACAGAAAATGAACACCACCCATAGAGGTGGATACATAGACAAAACCCTGACCAGACTAGAACAGAAATGGGTCCACAAACTACGAACTGTCAAAGAGGGTTTGAACATAACTGTAGAGTGGCAGCATTTCCTGTAAAATATGGCGACAGAATGTATGTCCTATGACAGAACACCCGTCTACAGCAATGTGTTTTATACAATATGGCTGCAGATGCTCTCTGAGAAACCACATCCACCTTGAATCTGGCCAGACTTTCATACAGATACTTTCCATTTTCTAAAAACAAGAATTTGCACTGTGTAACAATTTGTTTTTTGATTTTGTGGCAAATCCTTTTTTCAAATTTTTTTTCTTTAATGTTATGTAAAGTAATTACATCTGCAAATTGATATAAACCATTGATGTCCTATACCTGTCATGAACAACATGTGGGAATGAGGTAACACAGGCCTGATTCTATACTACATGACAGCTGACACCCAAAGGGATTGACAGTGGCTGACATCATCATCGTGCGCCACACCTTGCATGGCTTGCATTTTGGCCCTACTGACTGCCCGCATTAACTCTAAACAGGCATTTAGGTAGTCACCACACCACAGGGCCCTTGTTCTTCAACACAGCCCTAGCCCCAGACACCCTATAGGATTGACAGGGGCTGACATCATCATCCTGCACCACACCTTTCATGACTTGCATTTTGACCCTACTGACTGCCTGCATTAACTCTAAACAGGCATTTAGGTAGTCACCCCACCACAGGGCCCTTTTTCTTTAACATGGCCCTAGCCTGCATTCTACACACTTGCATCCTCGACATCCGAGACAACACACTGCTGCTTCAACGATCCTGGCAGGTGAATGCACTGGCAATTGGTAAGCTCTACTACACACGGCTTTATGCACAGAAACTGGTAGGCCTACCCTCACTGTAAGGAATCTCTAAACAGTATGACTCTGCACATTTAAACGCCCATAGCCCTTCGTGCCACCTACACCATAGGCTGCATGACACGTGTTGTGGCACCGTAATCCAGAACTTGCACAGCCCACATAGAACACGGTCCACCCTTCCCTCAGGACCGTTGAGAAGGGGCACTCTGTTTATTCAAATTGTATTAAATACAGATTTGCACTAATTTCTCCGTGCACTTGATAAATGGCATTTGTGATTTCACAGAAGCCCTTTTTATCCCGTTTAAGTGCACTCCACGTTTAGTGGGACCACCACTAGGTCTACTCTCACCAAATCTGCTAAGACCTACACCACCACCTCCCTAGTCACACACCAACTATGGGCTAGAGAGGAACCGCACCGTTGGGGTGCCATTTAGTAATCCTACCTCCTTATCCCCTGACAGGCGTGACCGCCTGTTGACAAGATGACGACTGCATCCTAAAGAAGTGGATCCTTCCACCTCTTAATCTGAGCCACTAAGCTCCTCGGATTCGGTAAGCACCGACATCCGTCTTACATAGTATTCATAACTTCTCTCTGCTAGATCTTTTGCTGACCACGTACATTCTGACACGCTCTTTGTCTGTTTCACTCCTACAGACCACATACGAGCCTCCTCTCGTAAAGACACTCCTGTCCTGATGAAGGCCTACACCATTAGAGCTCACCTAGCTCCACGCAAAATGGCTGAAACACTGTTGTGTTGACATGTATTATATGTTGTTGTTCAACACTTGATTGTGCCCACACTCTATGGGCCCTCTACCTATCTATGATTCCACTGAATTCTCTAAGCTTCCTTCCCAAGGAACCTATAGAGAATGAACAAACTGTACAAGTAGATGTCTCAAATATTGACTACTTGATCATTCGTACTTAGGTACTACACTTTGTATGTCCTCAAATGTAAATGTCCTATGTTTTCTGAAAAATACCAGTGTATTACTACACCACTGCACTTCAAAATAAAACCCTTTTGTGCAGAAGAACTGTTTCATGAGAATTCTGTGACCACCCACACAAGGGGTTACCCACTCATGGTGTAGCAGTGGTTACTCTTCAGCAGAGATTGACCTGACCTTGCTCATTCGTTTGTTGATATTATTGCTCCACCCATCCTTCTATTAGTGCCATTTCATTGAGTATCTTTTTAAATTGTGTGATTAGGTCCACGGATTGACTTTGTGGGCGATGGTGGGATAGTAAAGGTGGCCTGGTGCCACCACAAGCCACGTGATTCTGCTCCAGAGGTTGCATGAGGAGGCTTTTCTAGTATGCCTTCCCATGCCACGTGTTTGAGGCAGAGTTCTTTCACATTGTCCCCGTAGATGCTCCTGCCCCTTTAAGGGAATAGAGGTGTGGCAATCCCATTGAGCTGGCCATGCCTACTCTTTCGCTCCGGTACCCTTACTCAGGGACACAAATCTGATATATAAACCCAAGAAAGTGCAGGCAGGACCTAAACAAGGAAATGGAATGAAAGTCCCCTACCAGTGCCTTTACATGAATATAGCTAAGACCGGTTAGGCTCCACCCCAAGATCAGGGCCAGGTCCTTGCAGGTAGAGAGAGGGCAAACCTCAAGTTCCACATCAGAAATGTAACCTAATTTCTCCCCCAGGTACAGGGCATGTAAGCCAATCCCGATCCCAGCTATCAAAGAAATTACACCCGGGTTTCCTTGCACTAGAGAGTGGCTGGAAAGCGTGGCAAAAGCCATATGAATGGTAGAGCTGTGGCAAAAGACAGGGGAAGTTAGCAGGAATTGCTCATTCAAAGCTGACTGGAGAGGTGAACAAAAGGAGCTGGAGAATGCATTGGAGAAGGTGCTAGAGAAGGAGCTGGGGCTAGAGCAGGAGATAGGAGGTTGGAGGAGAGGCCCAGAAACCTGGGGTAAGAAGAAGACATATGGCTTCCAAAGAGACCAGACTGGGAAAAGGCAGCCCTGAGAGCTGGGAAATTAAGAGAACTAGCAAACCGGGAAAAGAAAGTCCAAAAGGCTGGAGAGTGAAAGATCCAGAAGATTGGCAGGAGAGTAACCCAGAGTGCTGGAAGTAGACTGGGTCTTCATACTCTTATATGTCTGGGTCAAAGGGCTGGAATATGAAGTCACGCAGGCTTAGAGAAGAATGGCTCAGAGTGCTGGTAAAAGAAAGACCCAGAGGGATGGGGATAGAAATACCCAGAGGACTGGGGTAAGAGGGACACAGAGGGCTGGAAGGTTATGAGACCAGGAAAGGTGGACAATAGATGAGATCGAGGAAAGAGATAAAGAGTTGGTGGAAGAGTTGTTGAAAGAGGTAGAGCAGTAGAGAAACATCTGGAAATAGAAGGTGGTAGTGGGAAGTGAAGAGGGGGAGTGGTGAAACAACAAGCGGGTGAAGGAGGAGGTGGCAGAATGAAAAGAATAGCAGTAGAGGAACGTGAAGGAGAAATGGATAGAAAAAAGTGTGAAGAAGGAGGGAGGCATCTGAGATTGGTAGGGCAAGTTCAGAACAGAGAAGAGAGGGTCCAAGATGGATCCCTGTAGGAACTATTCTTGAGACAAGGTGACTAGGGAAGTAGAGACACTATAGTAGGTGGATTGAGAAACCAGACCATTAGGGGGCGCTATCGGGCAAGAGCAAAATGGAGTTCCCTGACCAGAGCTTAGGGGAGCTTTCTGTCTCCCTTTCGGCTACGAACCTTGTTGAAGGTCAGCTTTACCATTATACTACCTACTAAGACTGCCAATATGCTCCAATATGGAGCTAAGACTCAGAAGGAGGCTTTTGCTCATTAAAGCCAGAAGAAGAAACCCTTATTATTTAAAAACATATATTTTATTAGCATTTACAATTAACTGTCATCAGTGCAATATAATGTTACAGCTACATATCACTGCTGTACATGTGTAACAACATGAAACCATAATCCCCCCCACAACTACCCACCCAATACACCTCCAATATCGACATATGATCTGTGGCATTCCATCATCATTGGCTAATCTGCTAGTCCAACAAAATGAAATGCCTACGTACCTGTTGTCACATCCTCAATATTCCATAATACCAACTACTGAGGTTCTCATGGGGGTCTTGCATCTGAGGGGTATAGCAAGCCCACCAGTAATATCGCCCATTCCGTCCTATTTGGCATATTCATTCGTATACATAATTTCCAATCTGGCCAGAACTGCCAGTTCTACACCGGTTAATTTCATCAGGTCTTTACCCCAGTACGTCACCTTGGGGTCATCTACATTAAACCAGAACATAGCTTTGCGCCTTGTCCCAACAAGCATGATAATGGTATAAACTCTATCAATATTGCTCCTATCGTGTGCAATTTGTCCACCACCACCTCCCAAAAATGTTGCAGTCGCACACATGACCATATCACATGAATAAACAAAGCCTCCTCCACACCGCATCCTGGACATTTTGCATCTTTAGACTGGTTCATTCTATGCAGTCCTACTGATGTCAGGTATGTCTTATGTAATACATTGTATTGTATCAATTTCAATCTTGCATTCCTTGACACCGATTTGATGTACAAGCATATTTTCTTCATTTGGATGTCCTCCAGAGGTATTCCCAAGTCGTTTTTCTTAGTCACCCTTAATTTTAAGTGTAGACTTTTTTCTATTTCCCAACATTACATTATGTATCATGGGGACCGGTCTCCTCTCATCATCCATACCGTTTAGGCATTCCAACAAAGTTCTACACTCCGGTTCCTCTAGAAAACTCACCCAAACCTTGCGCGCTTTCTATGTGAACCCAAAGTATTAAAGAAAATGTCTCTTATCCATTCTCTAGCTATTGCACCGGTCAGAATATGGTATTAGTTGTCCATTCGCAAATAGCCCCCTCCCCACAGTGCCACAAACCCTTAATTTCCCATTTCTCCATCATCTAGAGCAACATGTCATCAGCATATAGAGAAGTTGCATGCGTTATCCTCCCACTCATATTCCAGCTTCCTCTATATCCTGCATAAGCACACTACCCAGAAGTTCCAGTTTCATAGCAAACAGAATTGGGGACAAGGGACAGCCCTGTCTCATCCCTTTCCCTACTGCCCATGGCTCAGATACCAATTTTCCCATCTTGACTCTGGCTGCTATAGCACAGCGAGTAGAGCGCTCGCTTTGACATCTGTGCAGAGCCTGCTGACGCAGGTTCGAATCCCGGCAGGGCCAAATTCAGCCTTTCATCCTTCCGAGGTCGATAAATGAGCACCACACACCGTGGGTAGTAATAAGCAGCGCTCCAATACCTGATACCTTGTAGAGCTATATAAAATGCTAAATTATTATTATGATTATTATTTATACAGCAATGTAATCCACTGAGTTAGCACTGGAACAACATTGAATTTATCCACTACTGCCCACATCCATTTCCACATCAAAAGATTTTTCAGCATCTAACGATACCAGAGCACTAGTCGTGTATCTTCCATAGTTTACACTATTGCATGGGGAAGGCGCATCAGATTATGTGAGGTGTTCCTATCTGGCATGAATCCGGCCTGATCATGATGTACCAGTCCAGTGACAACCCGCTGTAGCTTGTTAGCTATCAAGGCACTCAGAATTATTTCATCGGAGTTCAATAATGACAACAGGCGATAGGATCCCATCTGCGTGCAATCCTTACCTAGTTTCAGTACTGTGATGATCGATGCCTCCCTCATTGATTGGGGTAATAAACCCACATCAAAGGCATATTGGCAAACCTTCAGTATCCAGGTACAAAAGAGGGGTCCCCTACAGTTGTACGGACTAGAAAAGTTAAATACAGCACAAAAGAAGGGTTCCTACCAGGAATATGAGTCAAGACATCTATTTATGAATTATTTCGTATGAACTCAATTCATTTATGTGAAGGGCCAGGAATGAGACATGGGGCCTCATTACACGGTAGGCGGTAGGGACATACTGTTACCGGTAAGGGATTACCGGTATCGGTAAATCCCCTCCCCAATCACGAACCGGACATACCGCTATTAGCGGCACCGCTAATTACGGTGGCACTATTAGCGGCAAGTCCGTGAGCGCGCGCCCCCTCAGACCGGAAATAGCGGCATAGCGCTAATATCACGGCATTAGCGAGCCATGCGTACATGGCAATACCGGCATGTAGTAGACCCAAAGAACCCTTACCGGCAAGGCGCTAATACCGGCATCGCGAACCACACGTTAAAAGAGCACAGCAGAGTTCCCACCTGCCACAGGTGGACAAAATCAGCACAGGTGGAGGCAATGGAGACTGGCAGCACAAAAGAGCACACCACACCCCTCCCCACACCCATTCCCACACCAAGATGGATGCAATACTAGCAGCATTACATGGGCTAGAGGACATGATTGCAGTGCAGCAGCTACAACAACAGGCAGCACAGAGGAGACGCAGGAGGAGGAGGAGGAGGGCAAGACAGGCGCAGCAAGCACCACCAGTGCACCTAGTGATACCACAGAGGCAGCCACCAATTCCCAGGATCAGAGCCAGTCCAGTCAACCTAACCCCTGAGCAGATACACACCCTGTACCGTCTGGACTGGAATACCATCACCACCATAGTAGACATGATATACAACGACATTGTGAGTCTCATTGACATCCGTACTGCCATCCCCCCTCTACTGAAGGTAGTAACAGTGCTCCACTTCTTGGCCACAGGCACCTACCAGCATACGGTAGGTCAGATGCATGGCATATCACAACCAGTATTCTCACGCACACTGAACCAGGTGCTCGATGCCCTCCTGAAGCACACAAGTCAACACATATACATGCCACGGACTGCCCAGGAGATCTCCAACACCAAAGTTGGCTTCCATTCACTGGCAGGCATCCCAAGTTGCATCAGGGCCATCGACTGTACCCATGTAGAACTGGTGGTCCCACATGCCAATGAGGCAGTGTACCGTAACAGAAAGCTATACCACTCCATCAACGTCCACATGGTATGTGACTCCAGCAAGATCATCACACATTGCTGTGCCCGATATCCCGGTTCAACCCATGATGCAATGGTCCTGCGGAACTCGACAATACCACGATACATGGAGCGACATGCTGGACAACGTTCGTGGCTACTTGGTGAGTAGCAGGCCGACCACATGTCAGTGTGATGTGGATTGTGAGTGGGGGGGAGATGCATACTCCAACTGGGCGTGAATGGGGGGGGGATGCATACTCCAACTGGGCGTGAATGGGGGGGGGGAGATGCATACTCCAACTGGGCGTGAATGGGGGGGGGGAGATGCATACTCCAACTGGGCGTGAATGGGGGGGGTGCATACTCCAACTGGGCGTGAATGGGGGGGAGGGGAGATGCATACTCCAACTGGGCGTGAACTGGTGTCATGAGAAGAATGGACATACATATTTGCATCACTGTACAGTGAGACAGCCCACAATGGACCAGAGACAAAACCACATGCTGGAAGTGAGTGCCACGACAAACATATCAATCCATTACGCCAAACAGGCCATTCCAAACAACATGCACACCGCACAACACACCATTCCCCCATTACACAAATCAGCAACATGCATATCAAAATCACAACTGAAATGTACGCTGAACAACATCAGAAATGGTCCGCGCACATGAGTGCATACAATGTAGCCATTGTGGTGAGGCACACGCGTACCCCACCACTGAATTGCCATCAAACAGCATGGGGACATCAACTAAGGAATGGCAGTGTACTAGCAGTGTGGCACTAACGTTGCCAGGGCCAGGAAACACAAATCACTTAAACTCAGGCGGGACATGGCAATCCCTGCCGTATGCATGCATGGTGCATGTCCACTTGCAAGGACCACCTCACCTTCCCACATTGCAGTTACCCTGATTGCCATGCGTGCTTGGATCTGTGGATGTCGTTGAATATGCAATGTTTGTTTGTGTGATATGTGCACGCTCCACATTATGTAGACACTTACACATATCCATTGTTGCACCCATGCAGGTGATGCAGGTTATCCCCTGAAGAGGTGGCTCCTTACCCCTGTGCGGAACCCACAGAACAGGCACGAAGAGGACTACAATCATGCACACACCCGTACCCGCGTGGTGATCGAGCAGACATTCGGCCTATGGAAGGAACGCTTCCGGTGCCTCAGCAGGTCGGGCGGGGCACTCCTGTACGGGCATGAGAAGGTGGCCAAGATCACCATGGCATGTGTCATGCTTCACAATATGTGTATCAGACGGAATGTGCCAATGCCCCCTGACATAGAACTGCGACCACCGTCTGAGGATGATGACGGGGATGAGGATGGAGGAGAGGGGGCTGCAGGTCATGCAGGTGGCGATGCCCATGAGGGACGTGCTGTGCGGCAGCACCTGATAGACCATTGTTTCTGATGCACATGGATTAGGAGGGTGCAATTGGTGTTCAGCTCAGGGCACGGGGTGTATGGAGGACATAAACACAGTGCACCCTTCAACAATAAAGCACACATACACAATGATCAATGTCCAGTCATGTGATTATCCATGCCATTACGTGTGTATTGAGCATTATGTCATTCAAACGTGCATGTACCCTCCACCCCAACAACCCTCACCCCCCTCCCCCACAACTCCCCCACAACTCCCCCAAACACCCTCACCCCCCTCCCCCCACAACTCCACCAAACACCCTCACCCCCCTCCCCCCACAACTCCCCCAAACACCCTCACCCCCCTCCCCCCACAACTCCACCAAACACCCTCACCCCCCCCCCACAACTCCCCCAAACACCCTCACCCCCCTCCCCCCACAACTCCACCGAACATGGTGTGCACATCAGTGCTGCATTAGTTCCCAAGTGTCAACAGGGACAGGCTGGCCCTACTTCCCTCCTCCACTACCACCATTGGGGGGTTGTGAGTCTGACCGCCGCAAGGACCGGCTGGACCTGCGCAGGATGGCGGTCTGGTCGGAGCTAGTAGACGAGGGGGTGGCTGGTTGATCTGCTCCCTGTGAGTGACGCATGCTCTCCATCACCTCAGCAATGCGCGTTAGGACCTGCCTCATAGCGGCCATCTCGTCACATAGACGCATCGTGTTGCTGTCCATGGCAGCTTTCATGTCCCTTGACAACACCCGGATCTCCTCCCTGGTCGAGGCAGCCTCGCTCACTTTCCGGGCAACCAGGGCATTGAGCTCCTCCTGGCGCTGGCGTATCAGGCTCATGGTGTCGTCTGCGGCCCTGCCCCCGTTACTCCTCGGCGCAGCTTGCTGCATGTGGCCGACATCAGGTGAGCTCGCCACGGGACTGAATGACCCATCCATTGAATCTCCGGCATGCACCTCATGGATGCTGCCATTGGATGTGTTGCATGGGCTGTGGAGTGGGGACAGCTGGGTGCTGGGTGTACGCTGCCCTTCCGGTGTCGGACATGGGTCGTCCACATCACTCATAGGTGCCGTGGCTGCTGCTTCCCCGACGGAGCTATTGGCTGCGGACGGCGTGCCTTCTGGCACTGGCTCCTGAGTGGTGGGGGTGGGTGGTGGGGGTGCTGCCACAGTGTCGGATGGCATTTCGACCCTTGGTGTGGTCGTTGCGTGTGTGGCTTTTGAACGCTGGGCCACTCCAGATATCCCAGTGCCCCTCGATGTACTGGGCCTGGTGCCTGCATCCTTTCCCTTGGCCTGCTTTTTGGGTGGTGGGGCCTGCGTTGCAGAGTCCAGCTCCTCACTGTCAGAATGTGACCCTGTGGGGGAGCAAGACGGGGATAGCATCAGTGATGGGTCAACGTGCATCATGCATATGTTGTTGTTGCTGCAGTTCTTTGGATTTGGACATCTAGTTTGGGCCTGCAGGTTGTTGGCCAGATGGGTGGGTCATCCGGACATGTGTCAGGGTGACACGTGTGTGAGGTGCTGCATGCATGTGGTTGTGTGGGGATGTGCAGGGCATATATGCAGGGCTGTGTACATGTGTGTGTGATGACCCCATCCATTAGCTAATTCCCATTTCACATTTGGGGGAGGGACTCATGCTTAGCATTGCTGTGTTTTGCGTGGTCACTCACCTCTGTCTGACGTTGTTGCCACACCACACTCCATTCGGCCCACTCCCTCGATGGATTCTATGCCAATGGTGCTGGCACATGTCTCCTCCCACTCCTGCATCTTCATCGGGGATCCACCTCCGCCTCCTGTGCCCATGGCCAGATTCCTGTTGGCCGATAAAATGCTGCGTACACGGAGGCGCAGATCATCCCACCGCTTGCGCACGTCCTTTACGGTGCGGGGGGTGGAGCCCACCGCACTGACTTTCTGCGCCACCTCAGCCCAGATTTCCTTTTTTCTCAGGAGTGCAGGGCGCCGCATGTCGCTAGCGAACACTACGTCTGCATTTGCAGCCAGGGTGTCTGCCAGCATTTTCAATTCCTCGTTTGAGAAGCGTTGTTTGCGCTGGCGCGCATCGGCTTTCTTTAGGGCCTTGGGCATTGTTTGTTCTTGTGGGATGTGGTTTTGCCAGTCGTGGTGTTGCTGCAGGTCCTGAGTGCAGGGGATGGTAATGGATTGTGTTTTTAAAGATGGCCGCCGGGCTCTTTCCCGTTCCGGTGCGATGACGCTATTTCCGGTTCCGGTGTTTTACGGTGACCGTTAATAGCAGTGACCGCTAACAGCGGTGACCGCTAATAGCGTGCAGCATGAGGGCGGAGGTGCTATCAGCACTTTGGTCGGAGCCGGAAAGGTGCTTTTGCGCCATGGCGGTAGGGTTATTTACCGGCATGGCCCTATGCGCGTGTCCGCTAACTCGTAATGGAACGCTATTAGCGGTCTCCTACGATGGCGGACACGCTAATAGCGCCATGACGGTAAATCACATTTTTTACCGCCTACCGTGTAATGAGGCCCATGGACACAGAGGACACATCATTTTGATTATAGACCTTTATTAAAATGAAAAGGGGTTGGAAAATGTCTCACTGTCCCTATTCTAGGAGGTATTTCCCTACCTCAACCAAAACTAAGGGTCGGCCCAGTTTCAAGATGTCCAAAAGAAATGTGTATCCAGTGTCCAAAATCCTAGCCTTGCCCTCATGCTCTAAAACCAACTCTAAGGTGCAAAAGGAATTTTTCTGCTTCTTGAAGTGCACAAATGTTCAAATCCAACACAAACGTTCCAAATGGTCAATGTTCACAGCTCCAGGGAATGACCCTCTTCCCCAGGTTTCTCTCCAGGAAATGCAAAGTTCAAAACAAAAGAATAATCCAAGTTCCTTGCAGCTCAAGAGAACAACTCTTTCCTCTTGTTGTTAAATCCACTCCCGGGGAAATGGCTCCCTTCTCCATGTTTCTCTCTACATTCAGGATAACTCAAGTACTGCAATTTGGGTGTAGGTCTCAGATTTACAGGACAACTGGTATACTCCCATGCCAGGTGTTCTTCCTCATTCAAATGCAATTCAACATCCCCAAAGGCATGGGTCTTCTTTGGGCTTTGCTTTCACAGTTCTTTGTATACAATTGTCTTTGCCTGGTATACTCTCCTGCAGGACTTTCATACAATTTCTTTATACAGCGTGTATTCAGTATTTTTGTAAAAAGTTAATTCAGCTTGCTTTGCAAAAGATCTGGTATACTCCCCTGCCAGATCTTAACACACAATGTTCCTTTGGTTTCTCTCTTTTGATTTTGTCTATGGTGGGACCCAGATCCCAATTCTATTGTCAAGGGCCTTCGTTCTCTTGCCCGACAGTGCTTTGGTGTCCCAACCATTTCCCTGGGCTCACCGTTTGCTTCCTGCACTTCTGCGGCTTTTCATATACTACGTCTGGTGGTTCTCATGTCATGTTGTTTTCCATGTGGTATTGAGGAATACTGTCTATAGGCTTAGGGAGTAGTTGAGGGAGTTTGTTACAATATGCCATTGAGGCATGTGGAAGGGAGGGAACATCCCTAAAAGGGAGTGGGGAATATGCAACTTCCTCTGACAATGCCATGCCATGCCATGCCATCCCATCTCGAGGATCGCCTCCCCCATGTGGTCCTCCCTCCTATAACCGCCACCCCACCCGCAGGTTCAGGATCAAGTAGCGGCTGCCGTCCCCTGGCCACATGAGGAGAAACTATCTCCGGGGAAGGAGCGATGACATCATCAGATTCATCACAGTTATTACTGGCATCTAATAAAGAAGATTTACATTATTCTTTACACAAGTGATGTCTTGAGCAAATCAAGCTGAGCATAAGTCTCAATATTCAAAGAGCATTGTTTAGCATTTCTTGTCAAATTAAAAAAGGACTAGAATACAAATGAATAATACAAAATAAAGTGCTCAAACAAGTTGCAGTCCAACCTACACTAAATGTACAATAATACCAAGTAGACTATTAAACAAAATACATAAAAATGTGCAAATGTAATTGCAAATAGTCCAGGTACAACACGTTTCAGTGAAAGTGAATGGACTGCCTTCTTCAGGACAGGACACCCTGGTAAACAATAAAATAAATACCAATTACCTATTATACTAACACTGTAAGGAAGGCATGGTATCAACAGTAAGACAACACAAGTGACCACAGTTCAAAGGTGTTTATTGAACTTCAAAAAGGGTTTGAGATGGGAGCAAGCTACGGCCATCAAATAATAATAACACAGTCCTAGTGGTGCCTTGTCAGAATAAAAGGGCTTATACTAATAAACCTACTGCCAATCCTTACCTCTAAATACAAACAGTGTGGGAAACAATGTTACATAAAAGAAGGAAGTGTTAAAGAAATTATATGTCAGGATGTTCAGGCTGTTCGCCTCCCTTCCCCTTGTTTTCAGCATGGGACAAGGCGGTACATTCGAGCTTAGCACAGTCTCTGGCTTCTCTAGCACATGGGTGCAGTTCACACATTAGCACCAGGGCCTTCTGTTAGCCCAAGTCTCTTTGCCTTTCAAAGTCTCTTCTTTCAGAGGGCCTGATGCGACAAACAAACAAAAAGTTCCTTTCCTCTTCTGTTTTCAGACATAAAATGTTTCAGGTGATTCACTATCCACCTCGGAATCCCCCACAACCGGCTCAGATCCCTTTTAATACAATGCTTGTCAGATCTTCACGTATCCAATTTCTCAGGTGATTCACGATTCACCCCGCATCCCCCCTCAGCCGGGCTCAGATCAGTTTCAACACAATGTACAGTCAGTCTCCCTCCGCCGGGCTCGGACGAACTTTCTCTATTTTGACATTTCAATCATTCTGTCTCTGCCGGGCTCTGACCGACTTTTTCTATTTTGTCATCAACTTGCTTGGCAGTATCAACATCGAAGACTTTCGATTGTGCACAGAATTTTGCTTAAACCATTGCAGGACCACTTCAATGTACTGTTCCTTTGCCAGTCTTTCACCTTTATTAACTCTCAGTTGGAAACCCTACAGAGACTTTCGAATGAGCACCCATGTGGTGCCGGACCACTCTGTCAAGGACATTGTATCTCGGTTTCAAAGTTCAATCACTCATCAGTTGTTCGCTTTCTTCTCGCGTTGATTATCACATGCGTTTCATACACTGTTCGCTTCAGTGTTCACCATACAATGTTGTCGCTTACATCCTTGGCTTTAACACAGATCCGTTTGGTATCTGTCTCGCCAACTCACCAGCTGGGTTTTCTTCACTGGCACTGCTTTGTTGTAGGAGCTAAGGACAGTACCATGGCGGCAAGCGATTCTCTCTGACTTGACTTTCAACGCAAGAGAGCCCCGGTACCTCAGAAACACAATGCAGGATTCTTCAGCCTTGGTTCCTGGTCTTATGCTGTCTATTCACAAGGGTTTGTGAAAGTAACAGTTCCTTCCTCTTCGTGTTAAACTGCCATCTTGGAACTGCTGCTTCCCTGTGTACTTTGCCTTGCTCAGAGTGTGCTCTCAAGCTCTGCCCTTTATCCATGTGGGGAAGTGTGATAGAAGTCAGGTTTGTGTGATGGTCAGTAATTGCCTGACTCTGCATGAGCATTGTATTGGGACATGTCGGGTATACTGCTTGGGTGGTAGTCTGTTTTCTCTCATAGAGATCTGTCCGTGAGTAAGTGTTTGTGTTTGGAAGAAGGGGTGCAGGGTTGAATTCCTAAATATCCTACCTGGTAGGATGGAATAAAGGTGTTATCGGGAGGGGATACTGTGTCTCGCCATCCGGTGTCCCACTCCCATTCTCGAGAACCCCTCAACCAGGTGATCCTCCCGCACTGGTCCACCACCAGGGACTGGATCCAAAAGCGATGGCCATGTCCTGGCCATCTAGATGACAGATCCCCGGGGACTTGCGGGTGAGACACCTTCAGGTTTATCACAACACCCACTTAAAATAGATGCATACACAATATAGTCGCTACAAATAAACTCACCAAATCTTGCTCAGATCCAAATAACGGTATTCAGTAAGTGTAGTATTCAAAAGTTGGTTTTCAATCCCATTCATTTTGTTTCAAAAGCCAAATTCTGCAGAATGATTAAAAAACAACACAATAGGAACAAGAGGGTCGGTACCTGCATCCTTACTCTGACAGTCAGTAGAAATTAGGTACAAAATATATAGTGAACATACCTCTTGTTGTGCAGGGCAGCTATTGCCTCCAGAACTACCTTTTCAGACCCCATATGCTGAGGGTGGTTGGTCAAACTTCCGTCCTGTTTCTAGTTCTGCTGTGGCAAGGGGGATTTCTTGGAGGGCAGCCCTGCTTGTGTAAAATGACCCATTCTCATGTCTTTATGCTGCGTACCCATTATTCCTGTCGGTATTACTACTGATGACCAAGTAGCGTAATTTATCAATGGGCCTTAACGCACCAAGCGTAGGCACAACATTGTAGTAATAAGTGGAGACACACACAGTGTATCCTTTGACCATATGCACCACGAAAACATGAGCCCACGCACAGCTGCAGGGATGCCCCATCTGCAGCCTGAACTGAGCAGAACCAAGGTCCGCTGTACACCACGACAAAGCCACAGCACTCCAAGTAGTCACACTGGGCCGATCTCACCCAAACTTCCGAGTCCCTTCCACTAATCCATCAAAATTCTCCATCCAGCGCAGTGCCACATGCAAACTCAGCCCACCTCCAATTTTCAATAAGGAGTTGGCCACAAGTGATTGGAAGCCTCCCTTCTTCACAAGCCCATGATCTTTGCCTGCGCGTCTCCGAGACCCGGCAGCCATCTTACTAAGCTCAGCCTCATTATAAACAGAAGAAAGGTACCAAACAGCAGTTTACCCATTTGCAGACAAGGAACATCTGTAAAAGTTTGCTCTGCCTCCACCCAAGACTAACAACTACTGGGTTGCCAGTAAGGTCCCTGCGTGCGGTGGCTGCTAGCAGTAATCTAGTCCGGATCAGCAGGTCCGCCGGGAGCTGAGTGCTTCTGTGTCCTTGCTCCTGTGCTCCCAAGCCACGCCGCCGAAGAAACCCTTAAAGACAAATCTGAGAACGAAGTGGGTAGACACCCCACATAAACCATACAAGAGGGGTTCAGAAACCTTTTGAAACCCGAGAATGAGCACTAAGCAGGGAGACTAAGTGAGAAGACCATAGAACCCCCTTAAACTTGTGACTGAGAACCTATCCAAGGAAGGCCTGATAAGATCATAGCAGAAGCGTGTATCAACCTGACAAACCCTTTAAAAAGAGGCTGTGATGGGAGAGAGACCCAAAGAAGACTTGAGAAGAAGGGTGCAGGATCTAGGGCTGTACTGAATCGTGAATTTACCATTTGGCCGAATACCAAATAGTTGTTCCAAGTATTCGGCCAGAGCCAAATAGTGAGCCAAATAGTTTTAAAAGACAAAACAATACAGGGTACACAAGGGCATGGCCTGGCCACCACCCCACCCCCAATTACCCTGGTGGCTCCTGCAGCTGTTTTTTCTTTTTAAGTGGGCGGGAGGGGCTGCAAGGTCAAGGCCCGGTGAAACCCACGCCTCCCTCAAGCACAATTGTGGGTGTCGCCTGGTCTTGGCCTAGTGGCCCCCGCTGCTGCATTTTCTTTTTTTATGTGATGGGGGGGTCGCCGAGGTAGGGCCCGGTGACAACTCCCCTTAGCCCCCACCACCCAGGACAATTGCAGCAACAGGGCTACTTTGCCAAACCCTGGTGACCCCTCCCTAGCAACGGGAGAGATGGGAAGGTGGGCTTACCTTGGCCTCGGGGCTAAGGCAGCCTGCAGCAGACAATAAGGAAATACCTTACTTGGCTTCTGAAGCATGTCCTTGCTTTCTATAATTGGCTATCTAACAGAGAGAGAGGGAGAGAGAGAGAGATAGCTAATCATAGAAAGTGGACCAAACATTCGGCTTCGAGTAAGTATTCTACCAGGCATTCATCCGAAGTTGAAAACTTGGATTTTGTCCAAATTTCTGCCGAATACTTGAAGGTAAAGTTTGGTACACTTCTAGCAGGAACCCCAAAAAACCCGAGATTATAAGCATATAGGTTATTGCATAAATGTGCGGGAGGGACCCTTCACTGGACTTATGGAGAACAAAGACATTTTTATTTGGGCACTCTTCAACTTCTCAGTGAGCCCTTTTTCTTTTTTGAATTGTCCGGAAGCATGAGATCAGGTGAGGAGTAAGGGGGTGTCATAGGCTATGAGGGAGCCTAAAGGGAAGTGGCAGGAAGAGGCTAGGTTTCGTGCAACACAGGGAGGAAAAGTCGGGGCACTGGAGCATTGTGGGGGTTCTGTATTGTTGCGATTCCAGTGGCTGTCACAAATGGAATGTGTGCAGAGCAGCAGATCTTCGGAAAGGTAGAGGGCAGTGTTATAAAGGCAGCTAAAGGAAGAACGCATAACTTTGGTAGGGATTCAAAATGCTGACCGGCAACCATTGAAACTTTTTAATCACTGTATTCTTTCTGAGGACACAGAATGGTACATGCTTAATGCCTGCAGGTTGCTCCTGTAGAAGTCTAATTTGATCCCAGACTCTCCCACATCCAATATGAAGAAGAACATATTGCCTATAGAGCCTTTGAGGGAGTTAACATCCCTGTCAATACTCCAGTGACATTGAGTCTGCTTGCTACTGTATTGCCTTTTTGTAGAGCACTTTATAGCTGTATTGAACAATGCCAGATTGTGCTCATATGGGCCTGAATGGCTAAAAGGTAGGCCCCCAGGAAACAGACCACTAAGAACATTTGACTGAGGGATGGATGAAGAGGCAGAACATCCTGTTGAGTCAACAGACACCTGACTGGAGAAATTGGTTTGTGTTTCAGGAATGACAGCTGCAGGAGGTTTGAGTACCAGATCTGTTGAGGCCACATAAGAGCCACCAAAATTGCTGGACATTTTGAGTTTTTAAATGACTTTGAGAATCAGTGAAAGAGAAGGAAATGCATAAAGCAGTTGGCCCTCATAGGGGAACATGGAGGCATTTTCTAAAGTGTTTACTCCTTGTCCCATCCAACTGATGTATAGCTGCCATTTGTTGTTCTGTGTAACAAAGAGGTCTATGAGGGTGAGAGTCTTCTCAGGCCATCTGTCCTAACATCGAGTGACCCTGTTAGATGAGTGGCATCGAGGAAGATCCTGCTCTGAAGTAACGTGTCCAGAGTTCTTTTGCAAGAGCACATAGACTGGCCAGTCTAGTACCACACTATTGTTCAGATAAAACGTAGCCGTAGTTTGGCCTGTAAGGGTCTACACTCTGGCACTTCTTATTGAGGGAAGGAACACTTTCAGAGTTAGAGAAATGTCACAGAGCAGGTGAAACCCAGGACGTTCGAACCCTGTAGAGAGAAGCCAGGACATTCCAGGAGGTCCTCGGTCGAAGGACATGGAGAACAAAGAAGGAAGAAGGAAAGCGGGGGGAGGGGGGTAGGGAGAGGGAGAGAAGAGAGAGATATTGCTAGGTGGTGGCGTGACCTCAGGGAGGTGGACCGCGTGATCTGACAACGATGCAGAGACCATCCAGCAGAATACTCTGCGGAGACTGAAGCAGAAGAAAAGGAAGGCGCTGGAATAGTTCATAGAGATAGCGTGATCCCGACCCCACTGAAAAAACCTGTGACGACAACGTGACAAGCTACAGGTAACAGTAATGGCAGGAGAACCGTGAGGGGCCACATGCAGGTGCTAAACAGCAAAAAAGAGTATCACGAATACTGAGAGATTCATCAGACTCCTCACAGTAACTATAACAGTCGAAATGAGTGTAACGAATACGGAGAGACTCGTCATACTTGTCTTACCAACGATATAAGAAGTAAGGAGTATAACAAATGTTGAGAGACTTCTCATACTCGTCCCAATAAGTGTGAGAGAAACAGAGTATATAACTAATACAGAGGGACTCCTCACACTCGTCCCAGTGATTACAAAAGCAGAAAAGATAGTGAAGAATGTCAAAAGACTGATAATACTTGTCTCAGTGGTTGGGACGACCAAGACAATAGCAAAGAGCAACAGAGGAACCTACATGGTGGTTCCCATGAAGGGAAGTATTTAGAAGATAATTAAGTGGTAATAGAAACCGGGGACACTGGTCTTTGTGGAATAAGAGACTGTGAAACAAGCACAAGTGAGAGAGATATTGAAGCAAAAGAAATGTAGAGAAATTAAGGCCAAGATCCTTGAGTGGGGAAAGAAGGAACTGTAAATAAGTCAAGACAGGGATTACCTTGGAGAAGGTGAAAGAGTCCCCTTGAGGAATTAAAGGAACTGATTAACTATGTCACAAGTTACTATCTCAAGATGAAATGTGCAGACCCACCCACAATTAAAGACTGGAAAAGAGATATGACGTGGGCCAGTGACTGTGAGGCGCTGTATGCGGGCTTACTACCCACGCACAACCGCCCCATAGACATTTGGGGCAGATGCAGACAATATTTGTCCGATAAATGTGGAAGAGAAGGGGACTCAGAGTCACTGTAATATTGCATCAAAGTGTTCCCACATGTTGTACAACAAATGATGATTACGCCGTAAAGAATGTCAAGTAATGCTGTAATGTCTGTGTACGTTAAAATAAAAGTTTTTTTAAAAACTATCTCAAGATAGATTATTAAGGTTGAGAAGGCCTTTCCAGGAGAAGTCTTTCTCCTGGACCCCGTTTTTGTTTTGTTGATACAATCGTTAGTGGTAGGGTCTGTGTAGGATAGTTTTTGGACAGAGGACAGACTATTTTGATTTGGACTACCTCACTGATGACGAGCACCCTAGTTAGATTTCAGTTAGGTAGGAAAATCTCCTTTTGGTTGGGATAAATAGGCCTTTTGTTTATTATTTGAATACAATCACAGGTAGGAATGCCAGCTCTTTGTCTGCCTCCTTCTTCTGACCTACCACTTAGGCAAGCAAAGGAATATTGTGAATACTTTCTTACTGGGGTACTAAAGTTACCCCAGCTGGAGACCCAGAGGAACTCTATGTACCTCATCTGTTTGGGATTAGGATTGATTTCTTCCAATTGACTGTTAGCTCCAAAATGTACAACACTTATTTTTATTTATTTATTTGTATAGCACCGGGGACCCGCAGGCATCAGGGCGCACACGTACATGGAAGGACACACATAGAGAAGACAGGACAGGGAAAGGTCAGCATGAGTAAGTCAGGGTATGGTAGTTAGGCTTCTTAGTAAAGAGTAGAGTTTTCAGCCAAGAACGAAAAAGATGTAATGTTCTCATCCAGATGTAGGTTGGGTGGCAGGGAATTCCAAAGCTGGGCTGCTAAGGTGGGAAAAGCCCTTCCGAGTCAGTTTGCCCATTTGACCTTGTAGCTATTAACCAGGGTAAGGTTTGTTGAACGTAAAGTCAGTTTAGGCTTGTATAGGGTCACACAAGCCTTCAAGTAGACTGGGGCCTTGCCATAGAGGCATTTATGAATAATTGTAGCTGTCTTGAAGTGTATCCAAGCTGGAATTGGGTGCTAATGCCAATGTAAGGCCTGTCTGTGGGATGATATGTGCTCTCGTCAGGGGATTCCCTTTTGAAGGATCTAAAGTTTTTGCAAACGTTTTTTATTTGCACCAATCAGCAAAGCGCTGCAGTAATCAAGGCGAGAGAGAATAATTGCACGTGCAACTGCTAAACAATTTGACTCTGGGATAAAGAGTTTTATGTTCTTTACGAGTCTTAAAATGATATTGGCAGTTTTTGGAGATGTAGTTTACCTGAGTCTCAGGACTGAGTGAAGACTCAAGAACACCACCTAAGGTCTTAACCTTTCCAGCGACTGATATGGTACAGTTCTTAATATGAAAACAAGAATATTCTTTCCCCAGTTTGGCTGTGGCTGCTGGTGTTCCAAACATCAGTAATTCCGTTTTTCCTCCATTTGAACAGAGCCACTATTCAGTCATCCAACGTTCAATTGTGCAATGGATGGAATGCAGATTGATGATATCCGAGTCATAGTCCCGACTGATTTCCATAATCAGCTGGGTGTCATCTGAATAGTTTGTAAAAAAAAAGACCCCTGTTTCTCTAAAAGACTGCACAGAGGTCTACTGTACAAGTTGAAAAGAGTAGGGGATATGCAGGCTCCCTGTGGTACACCACAAGGGATCAGAGCTTGTTTAGATGAGGCTTTCCCCCAACACACGGAAGATTGTGTGATGGGAAGGATTGAAACCAGCTTGTGGATTGTAGGGTGTAGTTCCCAGACCACCGGGTGGTGAGGGGGGATAGCTCAGTGGCAACGAGTTTGTCTTGGACGTAAGACAATGTATCACAACACAGTTTGAATCCCGAGCCCCCGCTTAGAAACCAATCTGTTATTAAGCGCGTTATAAAAGAACAATTATAATTATAAATTATAATCTGTCAATGTGTGAAGCAGGCGTTCTTGATCAAGTAGGTCGAATGCCGCTCACAGATTTAAAAAGGACCAGTAGCCCAGTTTTCCCCTGATCCAGGAACTCGAACATGTTGGTCTGAAGTCGAGTAATGCTGTCTCAGTACTGTGATCTGCTCTGAAACCTGATAGTTTGATGTGGAATTTAGAGGTTGCTTTGAGGAAAGCCTGTAGTTGGAATGTAGCCACTTTATCCAATATTTTCAGTAGAAAATTCGAGTTAGTGATGGGTCTCAGGTTTTTTGCATGTTTAGGGTCCATCCCTACTTTCTTCACTAATGGGGTGATGATAACGGCCTTGATGGATTCTGGGACAGAATTATGGTCAAAGAGTTTACAAATCTAGTGAAAAGGGGGATGACAATATTTTTTATTGTCCAGCACATGTTTGGCAGGTATCATATTTTCCTGGCATGATTTGGGATGCATAGAAGTAAGGGTCCTATCCATCTCAAAACTCTTGATAGATTTAAAGGGGATTCAAGGTTGTTCCTTGTTTTGTGCTGGTGGGGAGGAATTGTAAGGAGAAGTAACATTCTGAGCCACTTTTCAGATTATTCTTAATTTTGTCATGGGTTACTGCAAGTTTGTTATCGAAAGCCTGCTGGACATCATCACAATCTTGATTGACGGGATGAAAGGGTTGGGAGAGAGCAGTTTTAAAATCTCAATGTTTTTTGGAGTTGTTATTCGCCCCAGAGATTTCTTCTTTGAAGAAGTTATTTTTAGCTGTCACAATCTTTCTTTTGTATGATTGCTCTAGAGTTTTCCAACCTGCCTTATATGGGGAAGTTTGGTGTTTTAGCAAAAGTTGCTATGCCCTCCTTTTCTTTTTCTTTAGAGTGGAGAGATCTGGGGTATACAATTTTTTTAGGATTGGCGTTTTTCCTCACCAGTTTTTTCTTAAAAGGGGCTACTTTATTTAGCAGATCTGTCAGAGCGTTGTTATAAGTCTCTATTAGAAATTCAGTGGTGTCAGTTATATGTGTTCGACATGATTTCACAGAGACGGTCCTAAAGATGAGCTGCTTTGATTTCTTCGAGGTTGCGTCTGTATACCTCTTTGATGGTATTTGGTAGATTTTTGGAATATCATGTAATTGTACAATAAAGTTAATGACGCAATGGTCTGACCATATGCATGGGGTGGTATACTTCATCCCTGTGTCCTTCCCTAGTGTCTCCCCGTCCCTATACCTCCTTCGTCGTCCACCCTCATCTACTCTATGGTGCTCTCTGTCACTCCTATCTTTTCTAACTGCTTCTCTGTCGACTGTGCTTCTCTCCTCACTAAATCTAGTAGTAAAAAGTTAAAAAAAAAATCCTGGTCTCCCAGCCAGGCCTCCCTATTGCTGACACCTATACCAGTGCCGCCTCTAGGGAAACCCTCACCAACATCCTCTTTGTCGTTCCCTTACCAGACCTATGGACTCTTCATATGGTCTCTGTGCTTTCTCCTTTCTCTTCTTCTCCCATTAATGTTGACACCTGGTGGGAGGCCCTCCTGTCCCCGTTCCACACCTCTAAGGTCATTATTAATGTTTACTTGAATGGTACTGTTTTGGTCCAAGGCCCTCAGGCCAATCTTCTCCTCTTTGATAGACGCTTCCTGCGCCTCATCAATTTCCTTTCTTCTCCTGTTGTCCCCTCTCTTCCCTCCAAGGCTTCCTTGCCTCCCCCTGCTGTCTCATCCTTGGCTACCTTGCCCTCTCCTCCTCCTTCTGCTGCCCCCCCCACAGGCTTCTTCTACACCTCCGCAGGGCGTATCTCAGATCTGTACCCCTCCCCGGAAGTCTTTAAAGGATGGCAACCTTCTCCATATTGCCACTCTCAACCCTCGCTCAGCTGTCAAACACTCCTCTGACATCTGCCGCCTCCTCGAAGAATTTGACCTCTGTCCTCGGTCTCACCTGGTTCACGGCCGGGTCTGTCACAACCTTTGACACTCTCCCCGCTGACGGCTACAAGATACTCTCAGCACCCAGGTCCAACCGTTTCAGAGGGGTTGTAGCCCTGATCTTCCCCGAGTGGATTCCTGCCACTGTCATTCCCACGCAGGCCTACTCTTCTTTCGAATGCCTTGTTTGCAGGCTCTCTCTCTCTCTCTCCTAGCCATTCCCTTATTGTGGCTACTATCTATCGACCACCTGGTCAGATCTCCTCCTTCCCCTCTGAATGGGCGGACCTTTCCTCTTCCCTCCTGGTCTCGACAACTCAACTCCTCCTTCTTGGAGACTTTAACATCCACCTGGATGCTTCTTGTCAATTCTCCGAGCTCCTTTGCGACCTCTGCGACACTCTTTCACTCTCTATTCTCCCCTCTGGCCCAAATCGCTCTGCAGGGAACACTCTGGATGTTCCGATCCCTTCAGACCTTTCCCTTTCTACCCTTCTCATCACTCCTCTCTCCTGGAGTGATCACTTTCTCCTTTCCTCCTAGCTCACCCACTCTACCCCTCAGGCCAAGCCAACTCCAACACTGCCACCCACCTTCTCGGTTATCTGACCCATGAAGCGTGTGTCAGTTGAGGCTTTCACTGCCACTTTCTCACCCCCACCCCCTTTACCTTTTGGCTGACTCGCACCCTGATACAGCCCTTTCCATGCTCTACTCTGCTAAATCTGATACTATCTATGTTATTGCCCCTGTCATGAGGATCCCCTTGAAGCCCAAAGCCAAGTGCAACTCCTGGTACAACTCCGACCTCGTCACCCTCAGACGCAAGTGCAGGGTGGCTGAGAGGAAATGGCGGGCTTCTGGTACATCCTCTGACAAACTGGCCTGCCGCTTGCTCCAAAGAAAATATCGGCTCTCTGTTCGCACCAAGAAGGGAGCTCACATCCAAGCCCGCGTCTCTGCAGCATCTAACAACTCGGCTGAACTCTGCAAGGAACTGGCCAATTCTGCTGCAGTCTCTACCACTCCTGTCCCTCCCCAGGCCCTTTGCACGGCTCTGGCTTCTCATTTCATCTCAAAAACTCAGGACATCCTGTCCTCTCTCTCTTCCTCTACCCATCCTCCCTCTACTCCCTGCTCTTTCTCTGGCCCTTCTTCGCCCACCTCTCCTCCCTCCTTCTCTGCCTTTCCCCTTTTCTCCCCAGATGAGGTTTCTAGACAAGTCTGATCTATGAAAGTCTCGTCAAAACAGGTTAATCCCTGTTCCGCCAAATCCATCAAGGACCACATTGACTCCCTGGCTTCTGCCCTGGCCGACTTCTGCAACCACTCCTTTGACACTGGAGTCTTCCCATCCCCCCTGAAGCACTCCCTTGTGCACCCTCTTCTTAAGAAACCCTCAGCCGACCCGGCTATCGCCCAATCTCCATCACTCCTTTCCTGGACAAACTCCTAGAAAAGATGGCCATCTCCCAGCTTAATCTTCACACTGAATATGTTGGTTGTCTTCATGACCAGTAGTCTGGCTTCAGAGCTGCCAGAAGCACAGAAACTGCTCTCCTGAACATCCGTGAAGACCTGCTCTCTAACCTTGATTCCAACACCCCCTGTGTCCTCATCTTACTTGATCTCTCCTCTGCCTTTGACATGGTCAACCATGCCATGCTGCTTAACTGTCTCTGTGATAACCTGAGTATCACTGGTCAGACCCTGGCGTGGCTGACCTCTTTCCTCTCTGATCGACCCTCCCAGGTCCAACTTGGGTCCTTCCTCTCCTCCATTGCTATCTCTACCTGTTGTGTTCCCCAGGGGTCTTACCTCGCTCCCTGGCTGTTCAACCAACACCTGGCACATCTTGCCCACCGCATTGCCGACCTCTGCACCAACTTTGTGTTATGCAGATGACAGCTCATTTTCAGCCTACCTTCAGCCACCTCTTCTCCTTCTCTCATTTCTGAGTGTCTGTCTGCCTGCTATCCAGGAATGGTGTGCCACCAATGATCTCTGCCTTAATGCCAGTAAGACTGAGATTCTCCTCATCAGCACACCCGCTCCCTCCTTTCCTGTCGCTCTCTGGCCGGCCTCTCTTGGCCCTTCTCCGGCTCCCAACTGCAAGGCTAAAAACCTTGGTCATCTTCAACTCCACACTCTCCTTTTCTCCTCACATCTCTGACATCTCTAAGAAGTCACACTAACAGCTGCACCTCCTCAGGAGTATTCTTCCTTTCCTCTCCTTCCCCCAGAAGCTCACTGTCTCCAGAGCTGTAGTTCTCTCCAGGTGCAGCAGCCTCTTTCTAAATCTGCCTGCTTCTACTCTCCACCCTCTCCAACTCATTCAGAACAGGACTGCGAGACTTGTCCTTGGCTTCAAGCCCAGGGATTGTATCTCTTCAGGACTGAAATCTCTGCACTGGATCCCAGTGGGTGCGAGGATTAAGTTCAAAACCCTCTATATTGTCCACAAGGCCGCCTGGGGCCTCACTACCTTCAACTCTATCTTCCCAAATATCTTCCTTCTCGAGCTCTTCGCTCATCCACCTCCAACTCCCTCGGGGTCAGTCGCTTCTACAAGCAACAAGTTGGTAGTAGATATCTTTCTTCGGCTGGGGCCTCCTTCTGGAACAGCCTCCCTGCCTCCCTAAAACTTGAGGAGAACCATCTCCGGTTCCGGAAGCACCTCGAAACCGTCCTCTTCGCTGTTGCTTTCTCTCCTCCTCTCCCCTGCTGAACTCCTGTCTGAAACTGCACTGGTTACCTGGCCACCCTCTGATCTCAGGCCCAGGTCCTCTCCCCTGCTAGTTGCACACCTGCACTGCCTCCCTGGCAACACCCGCACTTGGGACTGTTTCTGTATCCCTACAATCCCCTACAAGCATTTGACACCTGATGTCTGCACTTACCCTTGCACTTGCCACCAGCTGGCAGTTTATTTATTCTATTCATCTGCACTATCCCCACCCCCTGCACTTTCCTCCTTCCCCTTCCCATGCACTTGCGCGATCTGAATGACACCTGGCCTAGTAGGATCGTTGTCTTTGTCTTTCCTCTCTGCCCTCTCCCGTGTCAGGTCGTGCCTTGAAATACTTGTGTATAGGCACGCTATAAATGCCATATCATATATCATTAGATTCAGATTTCTCGTTATCACCCAGTCCAGGATGTTATCTGTATTAGAAGCGAGTTCATTATTATGGACCTGGAAGTCGATCTCTTTGAGCGCCTTTTCCAGTGCAACTGCTTCCTTATCCGTAGGGTTGTTATGCCATCGGTTAAGATCACCCACAAATAAAGTGGAGTAGTTAGGGCCACTGGTTGTTTTTAGCAACTGAATTATGTCTTCATTAAAGTTGACCATTTCACTAAGAGGTCGATGTATTATGATGAGGTTGAGACAGCTGCGGGGAGTAGGAGTGAGTTTCAGGTGGAGAATCTCACACCTGTTACATACACTGGGACATTCAAAGAATTTGAATCTCTCCTTGGCGAGTGATGGCAAAGTCAATCCCACTCTTCTAATGCTCTTAGGGTTTGAGCTGACATGACCAGTATGAACCTCTCTTGGAGTAAGTGAGATTCCGAAATGTGCACATTCATGCCTTCTCTTTCTTTGTGATAGCTGGAAATCTGGAGTAAAAATCTGGCATCTCTGCTGTGAAAACTGCTTCTTTTGTATTCAAAAGAAATCATTGAATTCCACCGAACAGGTTCAATGGAAGTTGTTGGGCTGAGGGGAGCCTGCCAGAGGTAGCAGACAAAACATGTGCTTTAACACCAGCAGGATTCCTCTGATACCAATCTCCAGGCAGCTACCAAGAAAGTCACATGGCCACCCACTGGTTGTAAAACATTCAATTCTTAGGCTGTGGAAGAGGCGTGGAAGAGCCACTATGTCAGGGATGGCAATTCACTAAAATGCCAGGGTAGTTGAAGTGACGTTGCATAACCAATGACATCATAGGAAGCAGTATCAAAGGGCCTTTGGCCCTGACAACATCACAGGAAGTGATGCTGTAATGACCTTTGGAACTGGTCATCACAAGAAGTGAAATAACAAAAGTAAACCATACATTAACTATGGTGTTGCCTAAATATATAATGGATGCAGTTATGCTATGCTGATAGCACGCCCAGCAGAACCTTCATAGGCCAGGAACACTTCTTTCCTATGGCAGTGCTGTCTCATACGGTCTGCTTCTGCAATCGTACAATCTGTTCTAGCCTCACATGCCATGCATTGCCCTAATATGCTAATACTTCTTCACATGGAAGACATTGCTATAATAAGCTAAGCGCAACCTCATATATTCTAATAGTGCCATCCTAAGCCTTATGCTCCATGAGCATGCTTGGTAAGCAGGTTGCAGCCTCAAAACCCAAGTGCTGTAATCATTGTCAAGTGCATCCTCCATCGCCCAAGTACTGTTTTTCGTCATTGAGACCATTGACTCCTTTTCTTCAGCTATCATTTCAACTCTCCCTTCCCTTTCTACTTCTTCTCTTTCTGCTGATTATGCCTCTTCTCTTCTTTCTGACACTCTGGATGATTTTGTTGACCTTCTGTTGCTTTTTCCCCATCTCATAGGCCTTCTCAGCCTGGGAAGTCATCATCTCTCGGGTCCATTTGCCGCTCACTGCATCAGGCTGTGCAGCGCTGCCATAGGTCCGGGGCATCAGCAGACTTCTCTCTCCTATCCTCTCTCCACTCAACTTAAGACTTTTTCTGCTCTTCTCCGCTAGGAAACACTATTTCCACTCTCTTTTTACCTCACTTGCTCTCATCCTTCTCATCTTTTCCAGAACCTGAACCGCATTCTTTCCCCTGCTCCTCCCGATCCCTCATCATCATCTCTCCTCTCTGCATCAGACTTTGCCAACTACTTCACTTCTAAAATCTCCTTACTTTGTTCTTCTATTCCCTCTTTTTCTTCTGCTCCTTCTTCCCCCTCAAGCTGTTATAGTTCCGCTTCCTCTGCAATGTCTACATTCCATGGTCTCTCTGATGTTGCTATTTCCTCTGCCCTAGCTAAGGCTCATCCTACTTCTTCCCCAGATGATTCTCTTCCTTCTCCGCTAATCCTCCCGTTCTACTCGTCACCTCTGTCCTATCTCACTGCCCTCTTCAGCACTTCACTTTCGTCTTCTACTATTTGTTCCCATTTCAAGCATGTTTCAATCCTCCCTATTTGAAAAAACCTATGCCCAACCCCTCCTTGCCTTCTAATTTCTGCCCCTTATCTCTCCTTCCCTTTCTCTATAAGCTTTTAGAGTATATTGTTTACTCCCAAGTTTCCTCTTTTACAAATTTGGAACAGAACACAATGAGTACATGTAATAATCACCTTTCCAGTCTGGTTTTAGTCCACGTCGCTACACGGAAACTGCTCTCTAGTCTGTCACCAACGCACTTCTCTCATCTCGCCATTCTAAATTCTCTTGTCCTTCTAGATCTCTTGGCCGCATTTGATACGGTCGACCACACTATTCTTCTCTCCTATTGAACTTGGCTTCTGTGACTCTGTTCTCAACTGGTTTATTTTTACCTCTCAGGACGCACTTTTTATGATTCCTGGGCTGGTCACTCTTCCTCCACTTTGCCCCTCCTACACAGTGTCCCTCTCGCTTCGGTTCTTGGACCTCTCCTTTTTTCTCTTTACACCTCTCCTCTTGGCTCTATTTGCTCATCTTTTGGTATTTCTTAGCACCTCTATGCGAATGACTCGCAAATTTCTCTTTCACCTCTTTTACTGATTCTGTTCACTCTTCCTTGACTGCATGTCTTAATGCTATTCAGTCATGGATGTCCTATCACTATCTCCATCACAATCCCTTGAAAACTGAGGTTCTTTTCTTCCCTGCTATACTGTTCTCCTACCTCTTCCCCCTCCCTCAGTCTCATTCCCCACCTCTATCCTTTCAATCTCTCCCTCGGGCTGTAATCTTGCCATCATCCTCGATTCTTCACTTTCTTTTTCTGCTCATATCTGCTCTATCTCTCGCTCTTGCCGCTATCAATTATGCAATGTTCAAAAAGCTCATCCGTTCTTTACTTTTCCCTCTACTAAACTCCTTATCTCCTGCCTAGTTTTCTACCAACTGTTCTATTGCTCCTGTCTCCTGCTTGGTCTCACTGCATCTCACCTTGCACGCCTTTGCTCACTCTATTAGTCATTAAGTTAGATATTTTGTACACTTTCCCTCCGTGACTATTACTTCTGCTCTGCAGGTCTCTACACTGGCTCTTCCTTGAAATTCCTCAACTTTTGAACTTTTTTTGTATTGTTTTTAAGTGCCTCTATGGCCTTGCTCCTCCATATCTCTCTTCTTTAGACTCTTTCTACTCTCCATCTCGCTTGCTTCATGCCCAATCCTTTTTTCCTCTTAGCTGTCCCCGTGCTTCCATTCATTTGCTCTCCTGGCTCCAAAAAATGTGCACTCATCCTCTCTCTCTCTTTGCATTCTATATCCTCCTTTCGCCTCTTTAAATCCAGCCTCCAAACCCACTTTTCTCCCACTGATTTGTTGGTTTGTTTTGACCTGTTCATGTGTACTGTATGGTTGGCTACTCTGTTCAGCGCTTAGCCGTCAAGCGCTATATAAATTCAATAAAAATACAAAAATACTGTCATTTTAAAGGTTAAGCCTGAAATGTTAGATGCATGATTGAGCATGTTTTTTTATATAATGCAAGCTAAACTGAATTAAATTTGGTGATCTGAATTTGAGAGTTAAGGAAAATTACGCCTTTGATATACAGGCTACTAGCCAGGCATAAGTCACTCGCCTCAATGCTTCATATGCACACAGCACAACATTGCTTACTTACCAAGAGTCAATTATCACTCGCCAATGGTCTAGTGGCCAGTGCAAATTTAGAGTCTTGATTGAGCTATCCCCATCATTTCCTACATACTGCATTACAAGGATAATTTCATTAATGTTTAAAAGTAGATGAGGATACAGGCTTTGCTGGTAATGATGAAAGGTCACATATAAGTTCCTAAAATACCACACATAAGCAAATGGTAAATACAGACAGCTGTGGCAAGCATGTACAGACACACACACATGCATACTGCTCCCTACAAATTATAATTTTGAATACGCCATTATGAGTGCTGTTGCAGAAAATGTTTCCTTATGCAAATGAACAAAGCCTACATACACTCCTTCAGGAATTACTTGTGGCGGTAGCTCCCTTTGTCATAAATTTGAAAAGGTGAATGGGACAAAAAACACTTGGATTGCCAATACCACAGCGATTTATCTTTTGTCCAACAATATTTTCTTACTGAGCCATAAATCCGTCTTTGTCTTGTAAGTATAAGGACCAGCATGCCAGGGGTAACAGAGGTAGTCCCCGGGTTACCGTCAGGATTGCATGGGGTAGCAGCGGTACCCCTAGTTACCGTAGGTGGCATCAATGCCCTTCATTGTCCTCTGTTTCTTCCTAGATTTGGAGGAAGAGGAATCTCTGCGAACCCTGCAAATGTCTACTTGAGCCTGGAACACCCTAAAGGCCTGGTATACTCAGCCCTTGTCCTTAAAACCAGAGGACTGCTTAGTTCTGGGTTTGGAGATTGCTTGCATCGATGTAGGCAATCTCCAAAGCTGCAGCTAAACTGACCTTCTGTTTTATTTTTGTAATCTTCACATTTTATTGAATTTTCAATAATAGAAGGAAAAAAACAAAATACCCAAAATAGGGCCACAATAATACACATTTCAACAGTGCCCTTCATTCCCTCCTCCCAACCACCCCGTGGCTTGAATGTTATCAAAGCCCCCACCCTAAGTGTGATGAATAAAGGAAAACACAGTAAAACATTAAAGTAGCTACAGTCCGTCTCCTGAGGCAACTTGACGTACAATCTCAGAAAAATCCTCCAGGGGGAGGAGGCCCGCTACCCTTTGAACACCTTGAAAAATCAGCAGACCTCAGCACCTCACACTCCCATATATTTAGTTTGGAGCCGTAACTAGGCCATTTCCACCTGATCACAGCCCAAATGAAGAGCCACTGTAATACTCTTCATCCAGCACATATCTTTAGCTTTGGACACCCATTCAGCGTGTACCGGCAGGCTCTCCCACTTCCAGTGACACGCCAAAGAAGCCCTGGCCACCAGCAACAAAAAATGGATCATTGTAGGTAGATCCCTAGACTCCCCCTACCTTTCTTCCGAACAAAACAAGATGGGCTTCAGGGGATAAACTACCCCCCCCCCCACCTCCTTTATCCACCCCAAACCTCCGTCCAATACACCTGCACTCTTCAACATGCCCACCACATGTGCCAGTACGTAGCCCACGCTCCACATCTATCGCAACAAAGAGGGCTGACCCCAGTATACATTTTAGAATGGTGGACGGGATCATATTGCCACCGATGGAGGAGCTTGATGCCATGTAACTTATTCTGACAGGATATTGACGTTTTAAATGCCTTCCAAAACATCAACAGCCACAACCTTTCATCAATATCCTTCCCCAGATCACCCTCCCATCTCCTCTGAAGACCATCAATACCACGTCTTGAAGCAGCAACAAACGCACCATACAGTGTGAAAATCAATCCCTTCATATCTAAAAAAAGAATCCAATTTTATCTCAACCTGGTAACTGTGGCTTACATTTCTTCGCCTTGAGAGCCACTTTAAGCCATATATATAGAAAAAAATGACAACTTCCCTATTTGTAGCATCTCTTCCAAATCCTGAATGGATATAAATGTGCCCTTCTGCCATAATTGTCCCACCCTGGCCAACCCCCCCCTTCGAACCAAACCTGATATCCTGGCATGTCGGGAATCTCCTTTCTTAGACCAGGCACCCACAAGTGGCTCATCAAGGACAGCCACGCAGTAACCCCCCCCCCACATTCCCACCCCCAGAGATCCCAAATAACCCCCAAAATGGGATGCTCAGGAATTCTGCGTGGGCTCTTTCCCTTGGGGACCCACAACCATTCCCCAACTGTGGCTGGCCTGAGGTGGAGGTTTTCCAAGAAAACCCACTGCCTGTCCCGTTCCTACCGTAAATGAGGGACCAGCACCCTCAACTGTGCTGCTCTGTAGCACCCAAAAAGTTCTGGGAAGCCCACGCCCCGTCTATCCTTAGAAAGGACCAACCTATCATATGCCACCTGAGGTTTCTTCCCCTGCCACAAAAAACGCAACATACACCCCTTTGCTTCCCTAAGTAGAGCCTCTGCAACACAGATTGGGAGCATCTGAAAAAGATACAGGAGCCTAGGGAGGACGTTCATTTTCAAGGCATTGAGGCGTCCCATCCACGATATAGTGAGCTTCCCCCAATTAGCCATATCGCTGGACAAAGTTCCCAAGAGAGGGGAGGGGGCAATTAGCCTTACATAAATCCTCCAACCCACGGGGGATCACCACCTCAAGATAATGCAGCATCTCTAAACAGACCTCCATCCCCAGCGATCCATCACCCCAAATCTCTAGAGCCATCTTCATCAAAAGGAAACAGGACAGACTTGGCCCTATCAACTTAAACACAGCCAATGCACCACATTGACATATCACCTCCAGTGCCACCGGGATCGAGGTATGTGGGTTGCGTACATGCAACAGCACATCATCAGCATAAAGCCCCAACTTGAACTCAGACGCCCCCCCCCTACTTAAATCCCCTCCACCTGAGGGGTGATCCTAAGCAGCTCCGCCAGTGGCTCCATTGACGGGTCCCTCTCTGCAACATGAAGGCCCTCGAGTACCAGCCATTAACTCCCACCCTCGCTGATGGGAAAGAGTACAGTGGCTGAATAACCATAAGCATGTTTGCTCCAATCATGTACTTCCCAAAACCCTGTAGAGAAAAGTCAGCTGAACCCTGTCAAAGGCCTTCTCCCCATCAAGGGCCAAAAGTTTTGGAATACCCTCTCACTTCGTGCCATATCCATCAGATGCAAAGTCTTCTGCAGGGTATCCACCCCATGCCTCCCCTTAATAAAGCCTACCTGATCAGTGTGGACCAATCGCAGCATCAAATTCTCGAGCCTAGAGACCAGTACCCTTGGGAAAATCTTTGCATCTATATTAAGCAGGGATATTTGGTGGTACCTTGGGAATCATGATATCAAGACATGCCGAAATGACTCATCAGGGTTGGGTGGGGTCCCTAGTGGTCTCCAAAATATGATTAAACAACTTAACTAGGTGAGGGGAGAGGCAACTTGCAAAGAATGTATAGAACGCTGGTGTATAACCATCATCCCCAGGGGCTTTCCCGTCTGCAACCTCCGAATCGCCAAAAGGACCTGCTCGAGGCAAACCGGGTCCTCTGTGGTCAAAACTCCTCCCCACTCATCCTAGGGAGCACAATATCCCGCAAATATGCCTCTATCCCTCCCCCTCGGAGCCATAGAATCCGGCGAAATAATCAGTTATCCCCTTCAAGAATGTCTCCACTTGTCAGTCTGCCCCATCGATTCCGTCAACCCATTGCTCACCCTTCAGCCCCCGCAAACACGCTGCCAAAAGCCCATCAGCCTTATCCCCTTTCTCATAGTACTTCTGCCTCAAGAATTGCAATTGCCTCTCGATCTTCCCCCAACTCCAAATTCCTCCCTCTTCACCCAGACTTCCTGTATTAACCGCTCTTTCCCGTCAGAACAGATCCATATACTCCTTTCCAACAAATCAATCTGCCCCCCCCCCCTTGCAGCCGATTCTCCAGCAAAACCTGCTCCCTTTTTCGTCTCGCCCCCTTGCGGATCAACACCTCCCGCCACGTAGCCTTACCCACATCACACACCGTGCAGTAGTCCACCTCCCTGGTATAACTAATAGCAAAATAATCACCAGTGGCCCCACTGAAATCCTCGCTGAACTTTGCATCCTTCCAGAGGGAAACATTACATCTCCACAGGGAATCCCTGCAATGTAAACCCAAAAGAGTGAACTCCATGGATAGCATATCATGGTCCAGCCAACTAATGGGCACCACGCAGCAACTTCCCGCCCTGCTCATCATAGCCCTTCACACACACATGTAGGTGCCATGAAAGGGGAGGGGTGAACCCGGGCTCCTGCGGATGGAGCTGTCTCCATACATCCACCATACAGAATCTATCCAAATAGGCCCTCAGATGCCCTCTACCCGCACCCGACTGCCGTTCCGTTGCCCCCGCCTGCATCCTCCTATCTAACGAGGGATCAGCCCACATTTTAAAGTCCCCACCGAAGATATCAGGCCCCCTAACTTCCTTTAACTGGACGAGTGTGTCCACTAAGAAGATTTTTTGTCCAGAATTGGGGCAGTGCACCGTGGCCAAGGACAGCCAGACCCCATCCTTGGTCCCCAACACCAAAATAACCACCCCCTTAAACACAATGATATTGTCTAGCGTCACCCGTTTGTGCACCAAAATCCCCCACCTCGCCGGAGGCCCAATAATTACCTCCAATCAGCCCATAGGGAATATGTCACTCCTCCCCATCCAATATCCTTGTCTCCTGCAACATAATTACATCCAGGCCAGATCTCCTAAATTCCCATGCCACCAATGAGTGCTTTTTCAGGGAGTTTTATCGACATCGCTGTCATCCTAACAATTGCCTCTGTGCACCCAAACTGCACTCATGACACGCAAATTTACCCACAACATAAAGCAGCCCCCAAGCTGCAAGACCCCGACCCCATCCACCCAAACCCTTCACACCTCTTCTGACCCCTGAGATGCCCATCCGAAGCTGGGCCATCATGGGAAGAACACGTCCTACCACCCCGAACAAGATTACTCAAAATGAATGCATCCAAAATAAACCATTCAAGAAGTCAAACCAATAAGTCACCCGAATAACACCCCCCGATCAGTCACTTCACTGGGGAGGAAGTATTGAGCCTCCTACATGTATGAACCGAGGGACCCTCCTCCGTTGAGACAGGCCCCCCAGCCACTCCTGCGCCTCATCCAGGTCAGCCACTCCAATCCCATTACCTTCACCATTCTTCTCCCCTTGTGAAAGAGGCCTTAGGACCTGCTCTGCTTCTGCCCCCTTATTCACCCGGTAATCCACTTCCTTAATCTCAAAGACCAATGGAAACAGGAAGGTCCACCTATAGCAGATCCCTCTGTCCTACAACGAGAAATTAAGGGGGCGGCAATCTCGATGCCTGGCCACGTAAAACTCAAAAGGTCCTGGTATATTTGGATCGAGTCCCCCTCATATTGAATAGTGCATAAACGTTTTGCCATCTCCAAAACCGCATCCTTCTCAGTGTACCTTTAAAACGTGACCACCACCGATCTGTCCTTTGCCCCTGACCAGGCCACCACAGTGGACTTTCTTTTTCCACCTTTATTCCTCCTTCAACAAAAAGGACGTTGACCAGCCCCTTGACATTTCGCATCACATCACTGGCAGGCCAAAAATCCAGAGGTTATTCCTCTGCTCCCTATTATCAAGGTTGTCCCACCTTCAGCTGATCATCTTCGTCCCTGGACTCCAGATCGGTCAGTCTCTGCTCAAACGACATTTCCACCACATCGGCACTGAGCTGTTTATTCTCCATTCCCTCAAACCTGGTCTCCAGCGCGTCCACACCACCCCTGTGATTGGAGACTGATGCCTGTAGCTCACCCCGGAGCACGTGTTTTTCTTGCAGAATATCCTTTGTCCTTTTTGTGCACAGGGCCTGCGTGCCTCCAGCCTTGGAGGCCCATCCATCCCTTCTTGCTCCATTGCTTCAGGCCTCCAAAATTGTTGCAGGGCCCCTATGCCTTCTTTAATCCTTGCCGCCAGTCTGCGATCCACACTATCCCCGTACAGGTGAGAGCAGTACCCTGCAGCGTCACCAAGGCTCCTGAACCACTTCACGAAAAAATTACGGCCCAGCAAACCTCAAGGGCCCCTCCTCGCTGCCCCAAACTCACTCAAATCTACGAGGGAGGCCGCCCAGGAGTAGTCCACCACACCTCCCAAAGTCGGTGCTTCTCCCCCTGCCATGCCAGCGCCACCCCCAAGTGTTCACAAGCCAGTCGCTACTGCATTCCAGGTCCTACACGACATTCCTTCCACAATCCTGTGGGCCCCTGCACTGTGGGTGAAGGCCCACCTTCAGAGCACCCCTCAGCGTGCCTCCCAAAGGTTCAAAATCATGCTTCACCATGCTCCAGGCCCCCGGGTCCAAGGCTCCACCCTACCTAGGAGGTGGGCACTCACCACAAGGCACCCACACCACAACCACTAGACCCCCCCCCCCCAACGAGGCTCCTGGTCTGGCCTTCCTCGAATCCACAAGTCAGAAAGCCCAGGTGTAAACCAGGGATGTCAGTGGGCGCACAAGGCCCTGCACACTCCTGCCGCTCCCAACTGTAGCCTGAAGGCCCCAGCTGCGTTGCAGCAAACACCTTAAAACGTGCGCTCTCTGGAGCTCACCACCACCTCCCCGCCGTCGAGGGATCCCCGATGCACCAGATGGCGCAGACACCACTCATATGCCTCTCTCTGTGGGACCACCAGCACCCAACTCCACCAGTCTGCTTTCTCCTACGGCCTCCCATGGGCCCTCTACCAGCTGCACTGGATGGCCACACACACAGGTAGTCTCAGCAGTCCCACCACGGGCTGAAAATTCAATAAACAATTGTCACCTCTGAATCTGTGCCAAGAGCAAACTCACTCTGCTCCAGGCATGGCAGCGCCGATCAACGCCACCTCAGAAGCTGCACCCTGAGGGCTGATGCCGCACTATCCGCTTTCTCGCACAGGTAGGCCTGCCTAGGTAACAGGAGAAGACAGCGCACCCTCAACTTGCGACCATACCTGTAGTCTCCGGCCTTCAGTTTTAAGGACAGTGCTACTGCTACCATTGTTGATGGTGAACGGGGGGGGGATACAGCTGAGGCATAGCTTCCCTTTTGGCAAAAGCTGAAATTTGGCATCAAACAACTTGTTGAGAGGCATGGGGAACGTTAAGCCTAGAAGTTGTATAATTCCTTGTAATTTTTCACAGAATGCTCCGACTTTAGAGGAGTATCATCTTCTCCATCCCTAGTGTTGGATGATGGATCCATTAGGCCCCACCTTGTTTGAGTTAGAAGGTGTCCTCCTTGTAAAGATGGAGGAGACGGAGGCTGTGGAGACACTGGTAAAGATGATTGTGTAGTCACAGGGTATAGCCAGATGAACCGTGAGTGAAACCGTCTGAGGCGTCACGACAGGTTGTGACACCAGAGCTGAGGGTTGTAGAGGTGTCTTAAACGTAACCTCACAACCTCGCGCAGAAACTTTCCTAAGCATAAAGACTAGACAGGAATTGGGGGACCTACTGCCAATGACGGCGTGCATGCTGAACCATTTGGACAGGGCGAGCTAGCTTCTTGGGGATCCTACAGGATTAGGCCCACTAACCACACTTACTAAAAATCCAGAATTGTCACTGGTGATGAACAGACACGCTTTTGAGAAGTGGGACAAAGGTTCACCATTAAAACTCTGCGATCTATATAGAGAGGGGGAACCCCTTACCCTTGCCGAATTTAAGATGAAGTTTACACTTCCTGAAACTGAAAGATGCAGATACACACAGATCAGGCACTGGATCACAAACACCATAGTTAAAAGGACAGCTACCAGATACCCAACAGGGCTTGAAGTAGCAGTACAGGAGGCTAGGAGATCCAAGAAGATTTATCAAACATATAAAATTTTGGAGTGTTTGGTGGAGGGGGAAAAATTGACATACATGGTCAAGTGGGAACAGGAGCTGGGACAGGAACTCTCTGAAGATCCATTGCAGAACATCTGGCAACGAGCCCATAAGAGCTCCAGATGTATGCAGATTAAAAAAGGGTGCAATTAAAGTATGCCATCAGTGGTATCGCTCGCCAGTGAGGCTCCACAAAATCTACCCGACAAGCTTGGATCGCTGCTGGCATGAATGCAGAGAAAGAGGGGATATGATTCATATGTGCTGGAGCTGCTCTGTGATACAGATCTACTGGGAAAAGCTACTGGCGAGGATAAGACAACACGGGTCACCAGGTCCCCTACAGCCCCCAGTGGTGATTCTGGGGGATGCCCAAGATGATGACTCATTCCCACTCTCAGGCCCACGTGCAACACTGACTGCTCATCTACTGCTTGCAGCAAAAATAACTTGAGCAGGATTTTGGAAATTGCAGGATGGGGGGTGTTCCCCTATCATATTAGTGGATTCAAATATGGAAGATCCTACCCATAGAGAGAATCACAGCGCTAGTGTCCAACTTGATTTCCAAATACTCCCGGGTATGGGCTCCTGTCATAGATTTTGATAAAGACAAAGAAGCAGCCCTATTCAGTCCACAAATTATGAAACATTTGACCCTGGGTTAGCGAGGTACTGGTGAATGATGAGTGGGGATATATGCCTGAGATGAACACTAGTACCAAATAGGATAGTAGGCTTGTCAGGTGCTGTCCGATTGCGACGGGTACCCTATTTGAGGCCTACTAAGGACAGTTGTACACTGAAGGAAGCTCCAAGACGGTGATGTATTTCTTTGCCTGTTCAATGTTATTTTTATTTTTTTTTATCTTCGGGGGGAGTGGAGGGGGGAGTAAGAAAATCTGTTGTCATCTATGAGGTGATAGTTTTCAAATTGAAAGTGGATATGTTCTTTGAAGATAGAAATGAAATAATGCTTAAAAAAAGAAAATGGTGCTATCTCGGGCATCTTTGCCCTTTTAGTTTACTCTTGTTCTTAGACTTTTTCCTCATTTATGTTTTTACTGATGTTTTTTTTTATTGCTATGCATTGTGAAAAGCTTACTTTGTTGAGCTTTAACAATTAAATAAAAAATGATAATAAATAGATAAAAATGAAAACCATCAAATTTGATTTTTCAAAAACGTAATTACGATTAACCTGCCCAGCACCGAAAGATTATTTAAGGAACAGATGGGATAGTTAATATTCCATGGGGAGTGGATTGTATATTTTCACATGGTAGCATTGACTGCCTGCCCCGTCTGAACGTCATACCCGAGACTCTCTTGTATGGTGTACAGTGTACAAGGAGCAAACCTTTAATGGAAATCTTGCTGGTGAAGAAGGAAATGGGTTACGAGTTTGCACGAATATACCTTTGATATGATTTGCGTAACTGAAAACAGTTTTTCAAGCCTGGCCATCAGAATAGAATTGGAAGGATCAGAGGATAGCAATCAGGTGTTAGTTGCTAATTCAGTCATAGTAACTGAGCCACAGCAGGAGCAGGTGATGCAGGAGGACACTATGCTATGCAAATTGAGGGAAGCAATTAGGTCAAGCACCATGACAAAAAATGTCATGAAAGATATTATAATGGGCCTCATTATGTGTTTGGCGGTAGCCGTGCCCTACCGGCAAATTCGCTACCGGCACCGGCGAATGGGCCATTACCGGCCCATATGAGTTGAATGGGCCGGTAATTGCCCATTAGCGGGTGCCGGTATGGCAGGGCTCCCGATCCCCATTCTGCCCAATCGGGCAGAATGGGGGTGGGGAGTATGGTTGCACCGGCACTGTTTACAACGGTGCCGGTGCAATCACGAGTTCTGCTTGCGGGTGCCGCTCTGCACGCCTGGTCTGACCAGGCGTGCAGAGCGGCACCCGCAGTCAGAACTCGTAATGTGGTGGTATGGTAACAACGGTGCCGATAGCACTACCAGTGCTGTTGTTGCCTTACCGCCACATTCCTAATGAGGCCCAAAAGTGGTAGCTCATTTAAGAGAAGTTACGTATAGAAGTTGAAATGGAGGAAGTGGTGAAAGGATCACCTGCAGATAACAAGAACCGTCAGGGAATTTGTATTATGTGACAATGGAAACAAAGGGTGTGTTGCACAGCACACCTCCCATGGCGTGTGGGACATCATGGAAGAGAGCGAGTTATCAATCTGGTGATCCCAATCAGAGGACAAAAATGCAGGAGAGTTTTGTGTAGCATTAATAGATCATATGTGTAAATGGGTCAAAGAGGGTTACACAAAGGAGGTTTGTACAAAGAATGTCCTAAAGTCCCTAGAGGAGATATTCATGAGAGAAGGGTTCCTATCCACCACCATAACAGACAATGGGATACAATTTAAATGAAAAGAATGGTGGAAGTCTTTGCAACAAATGTTTACTGTATTTTACTATCCCAATGTGATGGTAGGATGGTTTAATAAAGTATTAAAAGAGCACACACAGGACTTGTAGTTCAGGCTTTATGTGTGCTGGGACTGTAAAGGAAGAGGCACAGGGTTTGCTTGGGATCAAGAAGTATGGCAACACCATATATGAATATATGGTGAGAGATGATATATTACCTGATGAGATATTTCCAAAAAAAACAAAAAACAGAACAGTACTTCTCCTTAAATCTCCCTGTTCGACGGCATGTGAGTCTCAGTCCTTAAAAATCCAAAGTGGTTTTACCACCTCTATCTTTGGATGATTGTCCAGTTGCAGGCTTTTCAGTTTTCCATACCCTAAGACTCACTCAGGCATGTAGTCTTGCCAGCAGATGCATAAGTATGAGTAGCCAAAAGGGAGAGCTGAAGAGGTGTCTCTTGAGGTCTGCCCTAACTAGAAGCCCTCCTGTTTGCTCACCCTGCTAGTCTTAATGCAACCTTCACAGCCCACTCACCGTGTTCGCATCGTTTGGTACACTGAATCTTCCTGATCTACCTTCTAGAGCACTGTTTTCCACCTTCTCCTCTTTTGTACTACCTTCACCTCCTGATGTTACCTCATCCATCTTTTCTCTCGATTTCACCACCTGGTGTGCACCACCATCAAACTACCCCTATCGCCTGTTAGTGTGATCAGTTCCCAGCTGCCGCCTCTTCTTTTTGATGTTACCACTCCTAGCATCACTCTTGCTACCTGATGTTACTAGCTTCTCCATATCGCTTTAACCCTTGATGGTATCACCTCCTCCTGGTGTTGCCTCCTCCTTTAACCTTGGTATTACCACGTACTGACTACCACCCTCCCACCTCCTCCTACGATCTTATCCTCTTCTGATTACAACTCCTCCTGATGTCACTTCGACCTTCATTCTTGTATCTCTCCTCCTGCTACCACCTCTTCGGCCTCTGCTTTCTCCAACCCTTTCCCATTTCCAGCCAGCGCCAAGGTTGAGTTTCCTGCTCCTTGACCCATACTGGCTTACTGGACTTCTTTAGTTTTAAAGTGTTATCGCTGGGCAGGGCTGGGCTGTTGGTGAGTAGCTGTCCCTGTGTTTGGTAATTGGGGTAGGTTTGGATTCGCTGCTTCTGTGTGCCCCTGGTCTAAACTTGTAGCTAGATGGATAGTCCAACCTTTAATTTGGCCTATTAGCCATCTTGGATCACAGTCCTCCATCCCTGCCATTCTCTCTGGCTGCCTGTGCCAGGCTCAGTTAACTTATCCCACAGTGTGTGGTGGAAACTCTCCTGGTAATCTAAAACCTCCTGAATGTAGAGGAATTGCAAGTTTGCAAAGGGTTTACAGCATTGAACCTTTGGCAAGCGAACACTTTGAAGAGCAACAATGAATAACCTGATCTTAAATACAGGTAGCGCCAAACTTGCAAGTTTATATCAAGCGCAGTGCTACTGGAGAATCTTGTTGGATCTCAAAGTCTTCTGATGCCATTGGTTTAAGTAAAAAGGTACCAGTAAACATGTTACTACAAGCAAATGAATGAAACTGGCTCTGGATAATGGGGAGAGTTTTTCTCGTTCAGGGATTTGGGTGTGCCTAGAGAGTTTCAGGCACTTTTACTATGAGGCTTTATTTGGCCTATCAGCCACCTTGGATCCCTTCCTCTCTCTCTCTCTCTCTCTCTCTTTGGCTGCCTGTGGCAGGGCTCAGGTAACCTATTGCCACAGTACCCGATCCAAGTCTCTCCTGGGAAGCTAAAGTCTCCTGAAAGTAGAGGAACTGCTGGCTTGTGATGGATTAACTTTATCTCATAAGTGGGTAAGCCTGTGGTTGGAAAATCATGAACTTGCAAGTTTGTTTCCAATGTGGGATTTCAAAGGGTCCTGCAAACGTCCGACATTGTGTAAAGCGCAGGCCTCTGGAGCTCCTAGAGGGTCTTGTTGGGGCTCTGAAATAAGTCTTCTGTTACTGTTGCTTTAACTGAAACAGTATCAGAAAACATGTTACTGGCGAATATATGAAACTTGCCCTGGGGATTGTTTTTCTCTTTCACTGTAAGTATCCCACCCAAACATCCAAATATTTGGGAGATTCAAAGATTTACCTGGGCTGTCCTGCACTGACTTATTGGGGGAATGGGGAGAGTCGAGGCTGTCAGCACTGTCCTACCCTGGAGCACTGTGATTACCCACGTCCTTGTGAATGGTACCAAGGGAGGATGCCCAGGGGATCCAACTTACACCTGTGATGAATCCGATGGTGTCATCACTCCTTTCCTGGTGGTGACCTATCCCCATGTGGCCAGGGGACGGCAGCCGCTACCTGATACTGACCCTGGGGGCGGCTATATGAGGGAGGATCACATGGGGCATGGGGAGACAGCCTCCGGGAGAGTATGATGGCATCATCGGACAAGACATGGCATCCCCCTTTTTCTTTTGAGGATACCCCATCCATGCCCAATCGCATATTGTCATACTTCCCCTCATCCATCTAGAAAGGGCACTGAAAACCTTTTCACAAGATCTGTATGCAAGCCATCAACATCTGACTTGAATTTTAAGACTCATGAAAACACTTTCTAAGACTCTACTTACAAGTCATCCAGGACTGACTTGCCCTTAAAGATCACTGAGAACAGTCACACAGACATTACATGCAAGTCGTCAAGATTGTACTTCCATTCCCATAAATACGAGAATAATGTACCAAAAAAAATGAGCCGAGTAATGCAGATCAAAGAAGGACAAGAGCACAAGCTGCACTCTAGTTGTTGGGAGCACATATCTGCAGCCAGGAAATTTAAACGGGAAAAGAAACTGACAGAGGCGAGCTGCTGGTGGGAAAATGTTGCTCCTTTCGGTACTGACTGAGAGACAGTGGGCCTGGAGAGTGTTCTGTGGAGCCAACCGGCTCATCGGCAAGGAAAAGGGAAGCTGACTGCAAGCGAGAACATGCTGCAGGAACGCCAGACGCTAACGGAAGGCATCTGGGCGTTTGCAGGTGTTGGAAGGCAGCTTCCACCTTAAAGAAGCCTGACACAACGCAGAAGAGTCCAGCGAGAACCGCGAGAGGCAGAGAAGGCGAGAAAGAAGAAAATGTAGCAGGAGAAATAGAATACGCCACCAAGAGCCAGTCAGTTCATCCAAGCGAAGCGGGGACACCGGGGTAAATTGGCACCCATACCAAACCCGAACGATTGTTAATGAAGCACATGAAAGAGAACGAGCAAGAGAGCATTGCTTTAAAGGGGAGAACGGAACCGGTATAAGAGACTTTCAAGTTTGTGAGTGTATGCAGTACACATATTAGAGAAGCCCTGGCAGGATAGTATACCAGGCAGATACAATACAAGATAAAGCAAATATAAGAGACTATCACGTTTGGAAGTATGAGCAGAGCTCGCATGAGAAAAGCCCTAGCATGGAGAGTATACTGGGCAAATTAAAGGTGCAAAGAAAATACATCTATAAGAAAATAACTAACAGGAGAGTACACCAGGCAGATGCAAGTTATGAGCATGTTTATGTGAGAAAGCCCTGGCAGAAAAGCATTGCAGTCATGGTCAAGTCAAACTGTGTATAAAAGGTATTACGCCAAGAAGTCCTGATAAAAGCACATCAGGATCAGGAAAAGGCTATGGAAATGTATTCAAGAAGAGATAAAACCTGGTGGGAGAGTAGACCAGGTATCCGAACAAGATAAAGACCAAGAGCCAAGTTGTTTTGTATACCAGTTGTGTTGTTGAGCAAGAGAAACTTGAGGAACTGGTATTCATGAATATAGAACAGAGAAAAGAGAAAACTAGGGGAATGGAACCACCCTCTGGAACAAGGAGCTCTATCCTTCTGGAACATTTGTGTTGGAGTTACAAATTATTCCTTTTGGAACTATATACATTACTAAAGGGCAAAGACATTTCCCTTTTCACCTTAGAGTTGACTTTTAGAATTTGAGGGCTAGAATAGTACTTTGGACAAAGGATGTTTTGCTTTGGACATTCTGACCGTTGACAGACCCTTAATTTTGGTTTTAGGTAGGGCAACAACTCTTAGAGCAGGGACAGAGGCATTTCCCAACCCCCTTTTATTTTAATAAGTCTTTGACCAAAACCATTAAACCCCTGTGTCTGCGTCTCATTCCTGGTGCCTGGCATACCCCACTAGGGGCCCAACATCCATTGGCTCACGGTGGCACCACCCCTGAGTCACACCCTTGGCTGTCACCAGAAGCAGGCATGGGACTTCATCACAGAAACCGTTTCATGCCACACTCCACTACAGGGGTCTGATCCTTTGAGATGTTTAGGGGATGGAAACCAAACACCGGGATATGCTGAGCTTGTTAAAAAAGCAAGAGCGGCTTTTAATTGTAAGTGAGCAATAGAGTTTAAAGAAATTAGGGGAGAAACAAAGGTTTTACATTGGATGCAAGTCTGAAAGAAGGTTGCTTTAAAGGTAGTGGGCCAAGTCTATATAAACGTTGCTGATGCCCTTTTGGTCAACAGTGGGAAACTGATCCAAAAAGCATGGATAACAAGAACTACGAGGCAGTTAGAACATCAGGCATCGGGACTCTACCCTGCAAACCTCAAAGACAAGTTATCCTGGAGCAGACATGCTCGATGGGAGCTCCGTGAGCCGATGTGGAATGTTGGCTTGCTACCGGCCCCTGTCCACTGAACTTTCTCGAACAAAGGGGGCCTTCGAGGTTGCATCGCCTCCCAAGAAATGTTCTATGCAGCAGTTGCTGGGCACGATAAATGCATTGGCTGCTGTGGCACCAAAGCCCCCATGGTCTGGCCAGTTATGTCGTACAATCCAGGATATCCTGTATGCCTATAAACCCTGTGTGGATAGCCAGGGCCACCCGGGACGGGACTGGGAGTGAAGGGCTGGGTTCCCAGGGGCTAAAAAGCACCTCAGCTGGATTTTTCTTCGTTCGCACAGGAGGCCTCCCATTGTGGATTGTGCTTTGTCTAATCCTGCAGCCTGTTGCCACGCTGATACACGCTGGTTGCATGGGATTTACTGACTCTTCCCTTATCTTGGCTTAAAGATGTTGACTGCGAAGACGCCCAAGGGCAAATAGAGTGGCAATGTGCTGGTGCTCATGCATAATCGTGACAAAACCAAGAAGCTAGAACTGCTTGCCGATATTCATGTCCATGCAGTGCGTGAGGAGAGTAGAGCTGCTTCTGCACCTGCCACTACCACTAGAGTTCATCTTTTACAAATTCTGGCAGAAATTCAAAAAGAAATGCAGGGTTCGATGGGCAAACGGACTCAAAAAGTGTCCACAATCGATAAGAGGATTGATTCAACTGAATCCTGCATCAATGACCTGGAGAATGGCGCATGTGAAAACTCCTACGAGCTCGTCTAGCTGTGCAACAGGGTCGACTAGCTTGAATCATGCAGTTCCCAATTGCTCTTATGACCGGAGGATGTGGAGAATAGGTCCAGAAAGAGTCATATACATGTTAGAAGCATCCTGACCCAAATCCAAGATGCAGATTTGCAGGCCTATGTCCTCGATTTGTTCAGATCTCTTTTAAAATGGCTGGATGATAGAAGCATCGAATTGGATCATACCCACAGGGTGTATTCCTCGGTTCAGCTTTGCAACAAGTGGATACCGGATGTCTTGACCAGGGTGCATTATTTTCCGTATCAAAGAAGATACTATGATGGGCTCCAGTGAGACACCAGATTAGATTTTTCATGGCTCTAAAATAGCCCTTTTGTAGGACCTCAATCTGTCCACTCTGGCTAAGAGAAGGGCTCTTCGTGACTTCACACAGTGGTTGCGTGACAAGGACTTGAAATATTGTTGGGGGTTCCCTTGTGCTGTCATCTGCACCATTAACTGAGAGCATCTATCTCATCAATGCAGGAAGCAATGGCTATTATGAATCCATCCTGACGCTCCTCTTCTACCACGTCAGGCCTGGCAGAGGACCCACCTGATGGCAGTTTGCCCCGCTCAACTGCTTGATCCATGGTCATCAGGTCAAGGGGTTGCGATAGATCGTTTAGACCTAGAGCTTCCTCCTACGTTCAATGTATGCAAGTTCCTTGATGGGTTGCGACTCCTGAGGTAACAGTTTTGTGTATGATGGAGCGGATTCGATTATTATCCTTTGAGGGCCGAATAGCTGTCTGGTTTCGCTTTGAAGATATTGTAAACTCAGTGATGTTAAATCAGCCCCTCCTATGTGTCATGCTTTTGTTTACTCCTCATCCCAACTGTCTGATTTTGATGTATGACTGCAGTTCTTTTTCCAACTGGACATGTCCGAATGCGGGCCTTACCAGTGCTTCGCCTCCCATGGCCCATAAGGCGATTGGCGGGTTGTGGGCTTTTTTTTGTTGGGTTTGAAGGACAGGATGGGCAGGCTCCAGATGTCTGGTGTTCATATGCAGGCTGAGAAGCAGAGCATTCCCAAAACAATATTTTGCCTCTGCCACTGTAAGCAAAACAAAAAAGAGGGATGTGGTGATATTGGTAGTGCAAGACACCCCTTTTGTCAAAAAATATATTTTCAAGGACCCAGATGGACAGTTTCTCTTCATCAAAGTAACCTTGCTTGGATGCCCTATGACATAGGGCTCTTTATACCACCCGAATGATAACCAGCATGAGTTTTGGGAAACGTTGCTCTCCCCCCTTGGGGTGTTTATAGAGAGTGAATAGCTATTTAGCAGAGATATTAACTTAATTCTGGTTCCTACACTAGAAAAAACACTTCCCCAGTCTGCTACAGACTATAGGAACCCTCTGGTCTTGCAGAAAGTTCTGTGTGAGCTGTGCTTGGTGGATGTCTAGAGGCTCCTCCTGGGAATGAAAGGGAGCATTCACACTACTCGCACGCACACAAGGGCTTTTCCGGAGTGATCTCCTGCTTTCATCTCCTTACTTTCCCTATTCCTCGGATGGGTCCAGATTGTTTTCTGATCACTCAATGTTTTCACAATGGAAGGTTAACAGGTTCCAGCCTTTTAGCAAATGTAAACTTTACGAGCCCCAGCGCACCAGTGACAAGCCGGTCTTCACCAGTCATCATCCGGCTTCGGTCGCTCACCGGAAAAAGCTGCCTCTCCAGCTTATGTGCAAGTGCATACATTGATTTGCTTACTCTGAGAACTTCTTTTGTGCTCATTGTTAAGCATTCTTCCTATCAATTCACTGCCTTCGCATGACAACCTCGATTACTGGCCTTAAACTCCCAGGTATTGATGCTCCTGGCAGACCAAAAAGCTGCACATCTTGCCATTATCAATAAATATTTAGCGCTAAAGGCGGATGGGGCACCCTCCTCACTTGTAAATATCGCTGCAGAACCAGCAGTAAACAAGGATTCCCAGTCTCAGTTCCACCCCAGATCCTACAGAAGCCTCAAGACATCGGCTTAATTAGCATGGGTGGCTTGGCTGATAGAGTACTAGCACCTCTTAAACTGCAAACACCAGCAGACTCACAGCTACAAAATGACATCTGCAGAAACAAAAATCAGGGCACCATGTGATAATCCCCAAATCTCAAGCTGCCCTACAAACTTGAATAATGGCCTGGACATCAAATTTGCCATACTGAATACGAGGTCCTTATTGTCACGCTCACCTGGGTCTCTGCGGAAGCAACGTGAACCTCAGATTCCCTTCCTTATTCTTGCCAACTGTGAGGAAGGTGATCTGTTAAAAGAAGGAGGAATTAGTGGGGTCCCCAGTAAGACTCACTCCACACCCCTCAACCCTTCTTCCCTGAATGCTGCCTGCTGAACTAGGGGATATCTCACCTTCTCTATAGGGTTGGTGCGCTCTCCATCCTGCATCCGCAGGGGTGCTGCTGGTGGATCTGACTGGAGTCCGACTGCAAATCCTTTTGCGAGTCGGAGGCGGGGCCCAGTTAACTCCACTGGGTTGATCTTAAGTTTTGTGCAAGGTGCCAGTTACTTCACTGGAGTCCAATTCAGGTAAGTTCAGTTCAGGTAAGTTCTTGTAATATAGTTCTAATGCCGGCAAAAGGAATAGTTTTCCACTAACGTTTATGTCTTTCGTAACTTCTTGCAGGTCGGAAGACTCGGGCTGACATGAAGGAAGGGAGCGGCTCCGGCTCCAACAGGGCGGCGTCTGAGGTGAGCAAGTTAAATTCTGGTAGCGTGGGCGGCGAGGTAAGAAAAGCACGTACTCACTGCTTTCTCTGTTCTCTCTTCTTCCTAGAAGCTGCTGCGTCGGCGTGCAGAAGACGAAAAGCCGCGGAAATGAACGCTGGATCCGAACGATGGTATGTGTGTGCATTCAGCAACAGCGGACACGCGAAGCACGGGCCGGTCTCTGGCCGTGGCTTATAAAGGCAGCCACGCTCAGAGACTAGAGGGCGCTGCTAGTTCCTGGTTGGCACACAGGAAACAGTAACAGGAAGTGGTAACTTAACTACATAACTTGTAGTACGGGCATTCCTAAGAATTACTGTATGGGTCTTTAAAGGAGTTCTTTGCACGCCAGGCTCCCACCCAGATGGCTCCCAACTGTTCTCTCCTTATATTACACTTAGCTAGGGGTGAGAAAGGCATAAAAGGGGGTCCGTGCCCAGTACCCATGACACTTATGTAAACACGCGCTCGACATTTATGACTACCTTGTCCATCATGATGTGGACATCCTATGTCTAACAGAAACTCGGCTGACAGAAGCAAGTGGTCCTATGATTGATATGGCAGTCTCGAATGGATATTTTATCATTTGCAAAAATCGTGCTCTGGGCCATGGGGGTGGAGTTGCGGTCATTGCAAAAAATTGTTTCCGTTTTTTGAAAGCCCAAGTACTTGTGACAACTTTGAGATACATCTAAAACTCACTCCGACTCCCTGCAGCTGTTTTAATCTCATTGTGGTTTATCGCCCGACATGCGAGATGGGTAACTTTAATAAGGATTTGATATAGCTATTAAAAACCATGTATGGCCCGAACTTTTTGGCCTTAGTAGTAGGTGATTTTAATCAATGGCTCCATGAACCTAGGGATAAGGAAGCTGTCTCTCTAAAAGAGGCACTCTTGGCAATCGACTTCAAGGTCAAGAATACAAACCTATGGCTAAATCAGGCAATATTGTGGATGGGGTGATTTCCAGAAACCTAAATGTGGAAATAAAAAATGCCTTCCCTTGCATATGGTGCAACCCTTGCATATTTGACCTCACAATACTCCTAGAGGACATTCCAAAAAAACACCTAATCCTGTTAAAGTGGTGTACAACCATAATTTCAAAAACATCAACCCCACTCCTGCGCCCGCCCCCACACCTCCAAAGCCGTCTACATGATATCATGACTATCACTGGCTGTGCAGATTCTCTCGAGATCCTAGTGGAGACCTATAACAACGCTCGGACTAAAATGTTGGACAAAATTGCTCCCATTAGGAAGAACCGGGTGAGGGAAAATACCAATTTCAAAAGCTCTCTATCCTGAAAAAACAGAAAAGTAGTATTGAACAAATCAGGCTAAAACATCCAACGGCCCCTAACAAGGTGAAATGAAAATCCCTAGGATTGGCTTACAAACTTAAAATCATTGAAGCCAAAAAGAATTTCTTCAATGAAGAAATATCCAGAGCCAAAACTAAGAAGCTTTTTGAGATCCTGAAACTCCTGGATAGTCTGAAGATTCTTGCCCAAACCATTCACCCCACTAATCAGGACTGCGAGGATGTCCAGTCGGCCTTTGCCAATAAACTCAGGTCAGCTATTGATAAGATCAAAAATATGTTTGATAAAATGCGCCATTATTTAGATTTTGCCTTCCCTGACACCAAAACAACATGAAGGACAATGTACATTCTCCTTCAAACACATTATGGACTCTGAGATGGACCTAATCCTAACTTCAATGAATCCCACCTCTTGCCAAGAGAATGTCATCCCTGTGAAACTAGTGTTGGTTAATAAAACCATATTTAGCTCTTTTCTCACTAAACTTGTCAACTCTTCTTTTGACCATCAATCCGTCCCAGAAGTAATCAAAGTTGTCACCATCACTCCCCTAGTGAAAAAGGCGGTGCTTGACCCCAAAGATGCAAAAAATCTAAGACCAATTACCAACTCAAATTTTCTGTTGAAAATCTTGGACAAAGCAGCTACCAACCAACTGCAAGCCTTTTTTGAATCTGCATCCTTCTCCAGCATGGGGTCTGGCATTGATTCACATGTTCATGAATATTCCCTGCCAACAGGCTGGGAATCCTCAGTAAAAGAAAATCTGTTTCACTTTCACTCTAAAACTGTATTTCTCCTCTAAACCCATCACTGTCCTGTGGGTCGTACTGCCCCTATCCAATGACAGTCCTCTCTCTAAGCCCCACCTCTGGCAGCCATCTTCACATTTTTACCATACGCTTCAGTTTTGAGAGTCCTCGAGTTGCTCTCTGAGCTATTTTGTACTTGTTTCCAGGTTTTTCACTGAAAAGTTCTATTTTTGTTCCATGGGAGACCATGTGCTCCTATCTTCATTGGCCGGCAACGGGGATCCGTTGTCGGTGAAGTTGCATGCCCCTCAAGGGCGATTCTGGAAGGCTGTCTTGAGCCTTCTTTGCGCCCTCTGACCATGACTGGGGAGAAAAAGGAGGGAAGGACACTTTTCAGCCCATGTACCCAATGCGGGCTAAGGAACGTCTCCGTGGAGGACAAACATCTAAAGTGTCTATACTGCCTGCACCCGGACCACAACAAGGATGGGTGCAAGATATGCCTGGGCTTTTCGAAGAAGACAAAGAAAGATAGGTATAGCAGGCTGGCGGCATGGCTCAGGTCGAGCAAGGCCTCTGACCTATGCTCCGAGCAGGGTCATGCCTCACCCAGGACCAGTCAGTCCGAGGAGCGGTCTCCCTCCGGGTCGAGGTCGAAGTCCTTTGAGGACACCCCATCCGCGGGGGTCCAAGACAAGGCCAAGAACCGCAAGACCAATTCCGCCGGGTTCGCTGCTGATGCGGGTCTCCGGGCAGATTGAGCGCGATTGCTGTCACCATCCGCCTCTTTAGCCAGCCTGCAATCGGGTTCCTTTTCAAAGAGGAAGTTCTCCACCCTGGCCAAGTTATCGGAGAAAAAGCCCAGCGGAAGAGAAGAAGGCCTCACAGGCTCATCGGGCAGCTGAAGAGGCGGTCGACTGCTTCATCAACATCATCTGGGGTGACCGCTAAAGAGAGTGATGCCTACAATGTAGAGAGTGTTCCAGCCACTCAGGCACGACATGGCCACTGAGGCAGCAGCAAAGGCTGCAGGCACCCCTCGAAGGGGGAAAGGCAACGGTTCTGGTCCCGGTACACAGCCCTCAAGAAGGAAAAAGGGTGGGGTGCGAGGAGACCCTAAAACAGCCCTCTTAAGATTTACATTCAGCCAATGGACATCATCTTCACGGACTACGACCAATAGGGATGTAACGGTATTACGGTATACCGTTAAAGATACCGTGAACCACTTAATTGAACAATAATAACCGTCACATTGTTTATACCGGTATACCGTTCATACCGTTAAGTGTGCTTTTCAATCTGATTTGGAAAGGCTGCAGTAAGAAAGTGCTGCGCAGTCTTGGTCTTGCACTGTTGGATGTGCCGTCTGCCAAGTAGTTTCAGTTTGAGCAGTTTTTAATGCCATTCCATAAACCACACGTGCCTGACACAAAATCAATATGTTAGCAATAGGAAGAATAAATACAGTGCCAAGAAGGAAAAGGGTTTACTTTTTTTTTATTTACATTTTAAACCGCTCACACAGCCCGCGGGCATCGAGGCGCTGTTAAAGAAATTGTTTTTGTTTATTTAGTTGCGCAATTGTTTTTGTCTTAGTTGCGTATTTATAACGCGCTTAAACACCCAGAGGTTTCTAAGCGCGGACCCGGGGATCGAAAATGTGTTGCTTCGTGTCGTCTTGCTTCCAAGGCATGCATGTTGCCGCTGAGCTATCCTCCCGGGACTTTGGGGTTTATATATTTATAATGGATAATGTTTTCTAAACATATGACAATGGGGGATTTCCCTGGTTCTATCATTGAATATACATATAAGTCACACTGCGAAATTTACTCATCTCTGTGGGTATTCCCTGCTGCCATACCAAAGGGTAACATGTCCGTGATTACTTAACACCTTTTGTCCCGGAAGTAAACTAAAGGATGTAACGTAAAGAGAGTGTGTGTGTGTGTATACGCACAAGCGTATACTACCATCAGACTCCATTGATCTGTGGCATGCAGGTTATCAAGATGGCAACATGTTCATCTTCACCAGTAGCCAGTGGTGGAGCTAAAAACCTAAATGACCACTCAAGAAAAGCTATTCAGTTTGCTTTGCCAGTCGCAGCAGGGCTCCGCCCCCCTCCTCCTCTCCACACAAGTGTGGTGGAAGCAAGGGGTGGCATTTAAGTGGAAAGTATGTTGAAAAGCCCAATTCTGGCCCTGGGTGCCTGGTTTTGTTTGTGATGAATCTGACAATTTATGACCTTTTAGAAAATATTTAAGATTAGTTAACTCCACCTGCTATACCGCGATAACCATGATACACCGTCATTTGGTAAGAAGGTTATTGTACCGTCATAAAACTAATATCATGACACCCCTAACGACCAATCGCCCGTACAAACAGTCCAGAAGGAGGACGACGGCACAGGGTCTAGCTCCCATCATGCCTAGCTCCCATCATTCCCTCTTCAGCCGAGGGACATATCCATGGACATCCTGTCAAATCTCCACACCCTAGTGACGGAGATGCAGCAGAAGTTGCATCCAGCACCGGCACCTGTTGTTCCGCAGGCCCCTGACCAGCTTCCACACAAGAAGAGGAAGCGTCCCCCGACGCCGCTGCATCAGCCTCCTCCACCACGTCAGAAGCGGACTCGAATACACGCATGGACACTGGTACGGAGACGGCCACGGAAACAGACGAGGATGTGGACTTCATCCCAGCAGACAGCGAATTGCTGCACCTGGATGCCCCTCATAGAGGCTCTCCATCAGACGAGGTGTGATCATTCCACTCGATGATCTCCAAGGCCTCTGAGCTGCTCCAGCTGGTGCCTGAGGAAACCAAAAAGGAGGGCTTCCTATCAGTGCTCCAGATAAGATTTTGAGGTGGGAATATTTTACTCCCTATTTTTAAACTTTGAGAGTAAATGTGATTTTTAAGAGAGTAAAAAATGACTTTTCTCCTTTGCAGCAGAGTAAAATGTATGTGACATCCAGCCGAGGTGTGCACAAACTATGGAAATCATTACTATGTGTTAGCTTTCTGCATTGTGACAGAATACACCTTTCATTATTTCTCTAAGGTCTGGTCATTTGATCTCTCCTGTATATATTTAAATGTTGAAAACAAAAAAAACCTAGCCAATTCCATAGTAAAGCAAGCATGATTTGTATTGTGTGTTGTGTGTTTTGAGATTCGATAGCAGAATTGTCTTTTGCTGTTTAATGAAAGACCTTGTTTCCTGGAGCTATTACTACCTAATGGTATGCCAAAGATATGGTACAACAGTGCGGAGAGGCAAGGACTCCATGCTAAATTCTATATCTAATCTCATGGTCAAATGGTTATTTATATAGCGCTTTTGGCAAAGCGATGTACATAGAACATATTGATCACAATTATCATCAAACTGAAGTTGGTACTCCTTTATCGTACTTGAAAGGATGAAAGGCCTAGTTGGCCTTGCCGGGGATTCGAACCTGCAACCTACAGATTTTGCACAGATCACATCAACGAGTGCTCAACCGGCTGAACTATCTTATTGGCTAACATCCTTCAGAGGTCAGTTAACTGAGCATCGACTGAGGTATAATAATCACAGTGCCTAGATGTTGGACGAACCATGTATGAAGCGCTACATAAAGTTAAATACCTATCTGGATTATCACAGGGACAGGTTTTGCTGAGTTTCTATTTCAATTACAAATGTAAATTTCATTTGTTTGTTTTTGAACAGCGCTTGCACTTCCTGGAGAGTCAAGTTTTGGATGTTTTAATTGTAGTTTTGAAGATTTGAAAGGCTAGCGCATCTGTGATTGGTGTAATGACAATCACTCACCCTTGAGCAAAGACACTGCTGTCACTGACCATTTATAGTAATGTACCCCATTGACTGCAAGGTTGAATGGATATCAACTAAACTGTGCATAGTCCTCTTTTTAAACACTGTTTTTAAAATTAGAGTGTAAATTATAATTGTAAACATGATTTGCCTCCGCATGATTATGCACAAAGTAAAGGCACTCGGAAAAATACAATTGTGCAATACTGGTTTGCTTTCACTGTAAAAAAAAAATTAAAAAAAAAAGCATCATTTGTTACAAATATTAATTCTCAATTGCAACTCAGTTTTCCATCTTTTTAATTTTACAATCCTAAAAGCTAGGAAAATAAATATGCACAGTGCTTCTATTTGCTCCATGAGCAGCAACACAGCAGAAGCTGAATGGAAATAAACCATTCCTTTTATCACAGTGTGCAGTTTCTATTTTTGAAAGGCTTCAGAGAAATACATTCTGTTTCAGAGGCGTTTATCCACGGCTTGCAAATACATCCATGCAGATAAAAATCAAAAGAAGCCTTCTGGTTTCTGTCAAGTAACCTGAGCTTTGCACTGCCCTCTGCTCTAAACGTGTGTGTAAATGTAAACAGGAAAATAACAAATCTGTTGTATTTTCATGCATAAAAAGGCCTAGTACGCACCTTATCTGGAGGCTTGCTTCCTATATCAGCTACGGGAGTCCAAGACAAAGACGATCATGGATGTACCCTTTTTGGACGACATTTAGGAGGAAGGCCTGGCCCTCATGAAGAACCCATGCATGGCTCCTAACAAAACGGACAGGTTGGAGAATAAATACAGGGTACTGGACTCGGCACCCAAGTATTTGAGGTCACAACCGTTGCCAGACTTGGTAGAGTCTGTCGCCGCAAAAAAAGTTCAGCTAACCCAGCCTCCGCATCATCAGTCCCTCCAGACAACGAGAGGAAGAAGATGGGCGCCATGGGGAAGAGAGTCATCTACACGGATGCATCCACGATCAAAGCGGCAAATTGTTCCCCAGTATTGTTTCATGCCTGGACTACTGCAATGCATTACTGTTGGGGGCCAGGAAACAATGTTTGCAACAGTTTAAAATCCTTCAAAATTATGCTGTGCGCATCATTAAAAGTATCCCCAGACATGAGCACATATCAGCTGGTAGGCAATCGTTACATTGTCTCCCTATTTCTGATTGAATTCACTTCAGGACAGCATCCATAGTGCATAACTGCCTCTATGGTAAGGCTCATGCCTACCTGAAGACTCGCATTTCACTATACAAACACAATTTACGTTCCTCTGATATGGGACTTGTCAACAACCACAAATCCAAGAGCGCTAAGGGTCTAGGAAGGGCTTTCCCCACAGTGGCAGCACAGTTATGGAACTCCCTACCAACTGCCCTATGTCTGGATAAAAATGTGGAAACTTTTCGATCATCACTGAAAACCATACTTTTCAAATAACCATCTTTCTTCCTTCTCTGTTAGTATAGGAATAAATCACTCTTTAGTTCCGTTCTATATATGTTTGTCTACTTGTGTCTATGTGCACTCAGATGCCTGCAGGTCGACAGCACATTGCAAATTAATAAATACAAATAAAATAATAAAGAGAAAGCATATAAAGTTTTGTTTTGGTGGTACATGTACCCAACCCGTCTTAATAAAGTTAATCACTCTATCCCCCTCTATTGTTGGAGCAACTGTGGCCAGAGGGATTATTTTTTGGACCTTTGGCGGCCTTGTGAAAAGGCCCAACAATTTTGGAAAGGGGTACCGGTCTTAATTAAGGGTATAACTGGATCCCTATTACCTATGGATCCCTTGACGGTTGTGCTTGATGAGTCGCTGGAATCAATTTATCCAATGAAGGGCTCTAGGGCCTTGCAGATTAATCAATTAAAGCTGGCTGCACGGATTGCTTTGGCTGGAAGCGGGAAAACGTTGGAAGGGCCCTAGATTAATGTCTAGGGGTTTAAGATCTGGAAGATAGCTGCTGCAGAAAAGGTTTGAGCCACCTCCCAGGGGTGCCTAAACAGGCATATTACGAGCTGGCTTCCTAATCATGAGTTCAGTGAGTGGCTTGCCTTCCGGGCTGTCGAGCCACAATTACTAAGCTGTTTCTCATTAATATAATGTCTGGATGTTATGTTCACATTCATGGGAAATTCTCTGACTGCAATGCTCTTATCCAACTTTGCCTTGCTACGCTGCACTTGTTATTGTAATACTATGCTAGTGCTGCTATGGAACACCCCTTCTCCAGCATTGGATCTTTCATAGATTCACATGTTGTGAATATTCCCTGGCGATTTTTAAAAAACATTTTTTTAAATTGTTAGACCATTGTGCCACTATTTTCAGATCCAGAGACCCCAGTACCCAGTGATCCTGGACTACTCGCGAAAATAACTGCGATTATTTTAGGTATTTTGTGTCACTCTGCTAGTCCTGTGTTTTGAATTAATTTATAGACGGTCACTCGCACTACTTTTTTGCTCTAGCTTGTTTGTAATACTGTTGGTAGGCAATCCCTTGTTAAACTATGTTCATAATATTGTGTTGAAACTATGCACAATGGTAATTGAGACTCAAGCTCAAATTAATTAAAATGCTTGAATGAAGCAAGACAATAATAATATTTCACCTAATAGTTTCAAGTGCTTTGAAGAAAATGCTAATATGTAACAAATTGAATTTGTATAAAGACATTACAACCACTGGTAGGAACATTTCTTTTCGTGCATCCACTGTTCCCCGGCAACAAGCTGGGAATCCTTGATTACCTTATAGATATATTTAAAGTAAAATTGTGGGTGCTATCCACCTCATTATAGGTGCTATCCACCTCATTATGGGTGCTATCCACCTCATTATGGGTGCACTAGCCCCACCCAATGGGACCTTGAGTGTAAAGGCTCCTGCCACCCAGCCTTCCTCAGATTTTAACTGCGTGTCAAAATGGGTGGATTCGTGTAGCTTCTGCCTTTATTCCTGTCATTCCATGATGACTTCGAAATCCATCATGGTTTTAGTTCAAATCTGCTTAAAGAGAGACATAGGCGACTGGTGTGTTGACTCCAGGAGGGGCATTATCTAGAGTCGGAGTCCACCAAGAGCATGGCCATACCCAGGGGAACCAGGTTCCCTTCCAGGGAAAGAGCTAGGTCAGAAGAAAGGTCCCATAAAAAGCGCAAGTGTCACCATAGTGAAGAACCATTGACGTCAATTGCGGCAATGGTGTGGACGTCAACAACAGGACCGTTGATGCGACCCTCGACATCGAAGACACACTCGCCGACTGTAAGGACAAGTGGTACATCAAAACCCCAAGGAAAATCCTCCGTACACGAGAGCAACAGCAGGTCGATCTGGTCGTTTATTTACAGAAACTTGTCATCTACAAAAACGGGTCTTTCATCTGTGAGCCCATCCACAGCTTCGACGATAGCAAAAACCTCATCGGCCCCAAAAATAAGGTAATTCCACTACCAGCACGTCCACTGCTTTGACGACGATGAAACCCTCATCGACAACAAAACCCTTGTCGACGACAATGAAACCCTCCTCAATCACTTAAGGAACAATGCATGTGCCAGTGAAAACATCAGTAGAAAGGTCACAGAGCGACCCGTCGCTGAGCGTATCCACAAAACCCCAGGCACACTCTTCATCGCCAGGGCATTAGTCATCCACGGTTGCTATAAGAAAGTCACCTGCAACCAAGGAAACCAGGCAACCCACCAAGCTGTTGCCGTCGACAAGTTCATCGCCCAAAGGCTGGACAATTAAAAAAATGTAAAATAAACAGGAACGTCTCGCGTTCAAGACCCAGCTACAGCGGGATCTAGGGGCAGGTCATACTCAGGCTTGTGCATATTCAACACAACCGGCATAGGTGCTTTTCAACCCAACGCAAGCAGCCCAATCACTTTTCAACCCGCAGACTCGGCTATCACTACAGGTCCTGTCTTCACAAGCAGTGTTATCGCAGCTGCAAACCAGGCTGCCACCAGCTCAATCAAGTCTTCATCAGCGTCAGGGTCACCTGTCAGATCTAGATCACCTCAGAGTGACATCACAAGTGGAATCAAGGTCTTCACACAAGTCAACAAATCATCATCAATTCCAAAAGGCTAAGTCCAAAAGGACACCAGCGCAAAGAGAGACCACAAGACCGGTAATATCATGTAGTGCTAGGAAGCAAGCGGAAGGTGAGCTTCCGGAAACAGACACAGAGCTGCAAGACACATACCCGACCACTATCGCATCCCCCACACATACAGGATGGGATACGGACATCACAGTGGAAGACCAACAGGAGGAAAAACCTGTCTCCCACTGACGATATAGGAGCTTTCCATACCACCATTTCTTAAGCATGTCAGGAGTTCAGTCTAGTTCCTGAAGAAGATGAGAAAGAATGTTTCTTATTTGATCACAAGGGCAAGAGAAGAAAATCAGTAGTGTCCATCCCTATACTAGACCACATATGGGACATAGGATTACGGACCCTAAAACACCCTTTCACAGAGCCAACTGTTAAATACAGATGGGATACAAAATATAAGGCACCAGACTCAACACCTAAGTGCCTAATTTCACAACCCACTCCAGAATCTGTTGTGTCAACAGCAGCGGGCAGGAAGGCACATTCTCTAACACAGAAATATGCGGTACTGCCAAAAAATGAGGGGCTTAAGTTGGGCACCTCTGGGAAGGCTTTCCCTTACTCAGGGAAACTCCTAGAGAAGCTGGCCTTCCCCCATCTTACCTCACACTGTGAACATGTTGGTTGCCTCCACGTCCATCAATCTGGATGCAGAGCATCCAGAGGCACAGAAACTGCTCTTCTGAACACCCGTGAAGAACTGCTGACATCTGTGGATTCTAACTCTCCAGTTGTCCTGATTCTACTTAATATCTCCTCTGCTTTTGACACAGTCAATCACAACATCCTCATAAAGCGGCTCCCTGATACACAGGGTATCTCGGAGAAGGCACTGGATGGCTGACCTCCTTCCTCACTGACCGTCCGTCCCAGATTGTTCTGGGCACTTTCTCCTCACCTACCTCTTTCTCAACCTGTGGTGTCCCCAGGGCTCCAACCTGCCTCCCTGGCACTTTAACACGTACCTTGCTCCACTGGCACACCTCATCTCCACCTTCTCCCCTTACTTCCAGTGTTACGCAGATGACAAGCAACTCTTCTTCAAACTTCCTTCTGACCCTCTCCTTATTTCTTCCATCATTCCAGATTGCCTATCTGCCATCCAGTCCTGGTGCACTTCCTAGGATCTCTGCCTCAGTGCCAGCAAGACTGAGATCCTTCACATCAGTCAGGACTCCTGCTCCCTCTTTCTTCCCCTCACTCTGGCCATCCTCTATGGGCTCCCCCCCATCTTTGATTCCTCGCTTTCCTCCTCTGTCACATTCAGTACCTTGCCAAGAAGTCTCAAAGGAATTGTCCCTTTTCTCACTTTCCCAAATAATCTCAATGTCTCCAGAGCTCTGGTTCTCTCCAAGCTAGACTACTGCAATAGCAGTTTCCTGAATCTACTTTCTCCAGCATTGGCTCTTTCATGGATTCACATGCTTAGAATATTCCCCATCGTCAGGCTGGGAATCCTCAGTAAATTATATAGACCTTTTCCATAGGAAAATATCAACACTTTTGTGTCCTATCTGCGTCAATTTGGGCCGCGTACGCCTGCGCCATTAGGACGTAGAGGTATAAGTAGCCCCGCCCCCGCGGCTCCCTCAGATTTCAACCGTCTACCAAAGTAGTGGGATTACCTCGAGTATCTACTATTTTATTAGGTTGTGCGTTCTTCTACTTCTGCTTCGACTGTTTCTTTTCGAAGGATGTCTGGAAAGGCGTTATTTCGTCTGTGTGCTACATGCGGTCTTAAGAAAGTATATGAAGGAGACGGCCATATGGACTGTATTTACTGCCTTCACCCTCATCATATTGCAGACACGTGTGAGATCTGTCAAGACTTCTCACAAAAGACCCTAAAAGACCACAACTGACACCTGGTTACTTGGCTCAATGACAGAGCGGGTGCGTACCCAGCATCGGAGGTAGGCTCTACAGCCTCGAAATCTAAGTCTCCTGTCCCCCCTCGTCGATCAGGGTTGGCGGAGCCTCCGGCGAAGAAATCGCGCTGATCTGAAAAACGCCCCTCGGAGAAACATCCTGCGAAGTCCTCCTCTTCATATAAGGCTTCATCTTCTTCCTCCTCATCTAAAAAGGAGAGAAAAGACTCATCGAAATCCTCCTCAGGAGACCGTCATAAGTCTACCTCGAGTCGAGAGTCCTCGTCCCACAAGTCGAGGCCAAAAACGGCGGGAACGCCTCAAGGCCCTGCTCCACAGACTTAATCGACGACAATCGGGTCGTCGACGCCTGCTTTGTCTTCGCGACGGCTCTTCTGACGGCTATTTTGTCAGGTCAAACAGAGCCTATGGAAAAGATGTCATCGTCGACGGTGGCCCCGTCGGTGGGATGGCAACCGGAGGTTTTTGACCCGAATCCCGCCTGAGGCCTTGCTGCAACCAGAAGCGGCTTTCTCCATCTCGTCGGCGGAGGATGACCGTGATCCGGTCACACATCCAACCGATCTGGGACTGCAACCAACTGGTTCGGGGTCGCTCTTTAGTGGAAGTGCCATTCCAGTTACCTCTTCCTTACTGAATCCCCAGGCTGGGCTGTCCCTGGAGGTGTTGAACACATTACAGAAGCTGTTGGAGCGGTTGGACACTTGGTTACCTCAGCTTGTCCCGACAGCGCTACAAGCCTCGCCAGTTGTCGACGAGCCAGGCCCGGCTCCTCGCCCTCCATCCAGAATTCCTACTGCTTACCCGGTTGAGGAAGATCGTTCTCGTCCACAGGAAGAAGGAGAACTGTCAGAGTCGGAACGTGGAGGGTCGGGTTCAGACATCTCGTTATCCCCCTCAAGGGACCCTACATGGGACTCTGAAGCGGAGATGGAAACTCCGAAGAGTCTGACGCAGCCATCACCACCTGTTGATGTGGGTGCTTTCCATGCCTTGAAGGGTAAGGCATGTGTGGAGTTTGGCCTAGTCCCAGAAGAAGAGAAAAAAGATTGTTTTCTGTTCGATCATATGGGCAAGAGAAGAAAGGCGATATTTGCTATCCCCATTTTAGACCATGTCTGGCAGGAGGGACTGAAAACCATGCGTCACCCTTTTTCAGAACCGGGAGTAAAAGGTCGATTGGAAAAGAAATTCAAGGCTCCAGAATCGACACCCAAGTGCTTGACGTCTCAACCTTCGCCGGAATCAGTGGTATCCGCGGCGGCGGCCAGAAAGGCAAGGTCGCAACACAAATGCACGACCCCGCCAGACAACGAAGCCAGGAGACAAGATGCTTTTGGAAAGAAAGTGCTATCGGTTGGAGCGACTACAGTTAAAGCAGCCAACTCCCTGGCTATTATGGCCAGGTATGATAGGGAAATGTGGCATCGACTAGCTCCTATCTTGGACCATCTGCCGGAGGAACACAGGAAGTCTGCCATGCTGCTCGTACGTGAGGCAGAAGAGGCCTCCAATCATTCCATTAACATTGCTGTCGACCTGGCGGAATCAAGCTTTAAGCAAATTAACAATGGCGTAGTGCTATGAAGGCAAGCCTGGCTTAAGTGCACGACGTTCAGACCAGAGGTACAATATAAGGTAATGGATATGCCATGCGAAGGAGAACACCTGTTTGGGGAGAAAGTCGATGAAGCCGTGAAGGGCATGAAAGAAGATTCTGACACGGCTCGTTCCCTTGGAGCCCTCCAGAGTGGTAGGAATTTTCGTTCCTTTCGTCCCTTCAGAGGAGCATCAGGTAACTCCCGTTTTGGATCATCTAGAGACCGAGGTTTCAGCAGGCCCTCCTACTCTTCCCAAGGCTACAGATGTGCAGCCCAAGCTACTCGAAAAGGCAGAGATTACCAAACCTCCAGACGACGAGGCGCCTACTCCTCGTCGACGAAGGATAAACAGGCCAAAAGCCAGCAATGACAACTTACAGGGCGTCCTGTCTCGTCACGTCGACGAGTGGGCGCGCATAACAACAGACCAATGGGTTTTGGACACAATACATCTGGGCCATTCTCTACAGTTCAAGGACAAGCCACCACGCATTCCACCGGTGTTCTCGACGCAGCCCCACCTTCAAATACTAATGCAAGAGGTGACGCTTATGCTGCAGAAAGGGGCTATAGAACTGGTCCCAGTGTCAGAAACAGGATAGGGAGTGTACTCCCGTTACTTTGTCGTCAAGAAACCCAATGGAAAATGGCGTCCCATTCTACATCTACGAGCTCTCAACAAACTGCTCAAGAATCTAAAATTCAAGATGCTTACACTCCAAGAAGTGATCCGTTCGATACAACCGGGAGACTATTTGTTGGCGCTAGACCTTCAGGACGCATACTTCCATATCCCGATGCGTCGGCGACACAAAACATTTCTACGGTTTGTCGTCGGACGAACCCACTATCAGTTCAAGGTCCTCCCATTCGGTCTAAAATCGTCTCCCAGGACGTTCACCAAATGTCTAGCTCCAGTAGCAGCCTGGTTAAGGAAAGAAGGTCATCATGTGTACCCTTATCTAGACGATTGGCTAGTGAGGGGGTTGTCTCCAGAAAGGGCACAGGAAAGTCTGCATGCCACCATGTGCCTCCTACAACGTTTGGGCTTCGCAATAAACTTCTAAAAGTCCTCCTTATTGCCATCAAGGACCTTGGTCTTTCTGGGGGCAGAGTTCCAGACGCAGTCAGGACTGGTAAAGCCATCCGTTGAAAGGGTTCTGAAACTGCAGCAAAAAGCATCGGAGTGGAAAGTCAACACCAGAGTATCAGTGCGAAGGTACATGTCCCTACTGGGGTCCATGTCGTCCTGCATACCCTTAATCAACAATTGTCGTCTCTTCATGAGACCGATTCAAGAATTCTTGGTGGATCGATGGGCACAGAGTCGAGGGCGTTGGTCGGACAAATTTACCATCAACAGCAAACTCGTGCAGGCTCTTCAGTGGTGGAGAGTTTCCATAAATCTGACAAAGGGAATGCCCTTACTGGAACCGGTGTTCCAGATGACGGTGGTGACCGATGCTTCCCTAACTGGATGGGGAGCTCATCTGGATTCCCTACAGGTTCAGGGGCGTTGGTCATCGGAGGAGTCCGGCCTTCATATCAGTGTGCTGGAATTAAGGGCTGTGCGTTGGGCCCTGAAATCCTTTCTTCCACGGATAAAGGGATCGGTTGTACGGATTATGACAGACAACACAACAACAATGTTTTATCTAAGGAAACAGGGAGGAACTCGCTCCAGAACTCTGTCAACCGAAGCCCAGGAGATCTGGCATTGGGCCCTTCAGCAGAAGATATGTCTATTGGCGTTCCACTTGCCAGGAGTCAAAAACGTGCAAGCAGACTCTCTCAGCAGGGAGATGAACCGACTACACGAATGGGAATTGAACGACCAACAACTACACCGTGTCTTCGAGAAATGGGGTCATCCGGCCCTCGATCTCTTTGCAACGAGAGACAACAAGAAATGCCCACAATACGCGAGCAGGTGGCCACAGCAAGACTCACTAGGGCAGGCGTTCTCTTTCCCGTGGACGGACACGTTTCTGTATGCCTTTCCCCCATGTCCGCTCATACGTCGGATGCTGCAATGGATCCACAGATATCCATGTCGGGTGATGCTGGTGGCCCCGTACTGGGCCAGACAAGTGTGGTTCTCTGATCTACTCCATCTTTCAGCGGCAGAACCAATGAGGTTCCAGAAAGTCCCGAACCTTCTGTCTCAGGAGAAAGGGGTTGTTTGGCATCACGACCCCGACAGCCTCAGTCTGACAGCCTGGCTCCTGATTTCTCAGAGTTTGGTTCGTTAGAGATTCCAGCGGACTGTCGTCGCATTTTGCAAGCGGCGAGGGCGCCGTCCACGAACGCTTCATATTCATACAAATGGAGGAGATTCTGCATATGGTGCGCAGGTCAACCAGGTCTGGTCCCGCGGGATATCACACCGGAACAGCTTCTACCATAGTCGCTACTCCCAGCCCAAAAAGGCTGGTCTGTTTCATCCATAAGATGCATCTGGCTGCCATTTCGAGATTTACTCGGAAGAGACATTCAACTCCGTTATTTAGTGACCGGCTGATTAAACGTTTCCTTAAAGGATTGTTCCGAACCTTTCCTCCAGCGAAAAAGTTTCTTCCAAGCTGGAGTCTTAACCTGGTTCTGGCAGTGCTGATGCAGCCCCCTTTTGAGCCGATGTCATCGTCATCATTGACATTTTTGTCGTGGAAATTGGCTTTTCTGGTGGCTATTACTTCGGCTCGACGACTGTCAGAAATACAAGCTTTAGTGATCGATCCACCGTACTTGAGATTTTTCAGTAATAAAGTCGTGTTGGCTACTAATCCTCATTTCATTCCTAAAGTACCTACCATGTTCCATAAGCACTCTTCTATAGTGCTGCCAATGTTTTTTCCAACACCTTCGTCGGTTGCGGAGAAGACTCTCCATACATTGGACGTGAAAAGAGCTTTAAAATTGTACCTCCATCGCACTCAAAGCTTCAGAGACACGAGACAGCTATTTGTGGCTTATGGCCCTTCAGCTAAAGGTAAACCGATCTCGAAACAAGGACTAGCCAGATGGGTGTCGTCTACTATTTCCTTTTGTCACTCAAAAGCCGGAAAACCGCTGGAGAAGCGTCCAAGGGCCCATTCGACGAGATCCACTTCCTCGTCGACGGCATTGTGGTCCGGAATTCCACTGGGAGACATCTGTCAGGCGGCTTCCTGGTCGGTACCACACACGTTTACCCGGCATTATTGCCTCGAACCTGCTGAGGATACACAGATGGGTCTTGCAGTCCTACGTCACCTGTTTCAATAAGGTAAGCCCCAATTAAGGGGTCACATCCTTCGGCTAATGTACTTTGAAGTGTGATGTTTTCACTGTTAACATACTATAAGGTGATGTTTTGCCATGATAAACATGCATTATGGTTATGGTGATATTGGTTTGCATACACACCTCCATCTATGGGGGATACTGCTGTACAATCTATTCTACCTATAAAGGAGACAGAAAATACATTCCCCACTCAACACTGATCTTTACATATCGTGTGATGCTGAAAGACCCTCTTTATACCAATAGTCTTGAAAAAATAGACCTAGTACTTATTTGTTTTTTTTATAATATCAAAAATAGTTTATTTTAATAGGTTGAATCACAACCCAACTTGTTCTTTTATAAAACTAACTCTAAAACAGTAGTTTCAGTAAAAAGGACCCCACAACACAACATACAGTGGATACATTTACAATACAAATTACTAGTTTCACTCACATCCATTCCTATAACATGACAATACAATACATCAACATATAAAATTTATATAATGATTTAAACATTTCCAATCACTGAGTGTTATTAACTCAGAATAAACAGTCCCGACATGTTTCAGTTCCTCGTGGCACTAAATGCATGAACCTTCTTCAGGGGAAGAACACTTTTAATTTTTTCTCCACCATGTAATCCAGGGCCCCAACAGTACTCTTCAAACCGTACTCCTCACAAGTAGGATTACTGCAGTGTAGGTGTGCCACAGTGCACCCGAATGCCCTCCGACCTCTTTCAATAAGTCTGATACTGTTCTCTAAATGGTTCTTTGGTAACCATTTGCCTCCAAGGACTATTGCCTGCCAGTTGAGCCTCTGATCCTCTTCTGTTTGGAACTACTTTTCCTGTTGGGTGGGGCTGGAGCCACTCCCTAGATTCAGAACACTGGAACTCTTCTGGAAGGCAGGAACTCTTTTTTTTACCAGGAACTCTTTTCTTACTTAGGCGTGGCTGTGGAAGGAGACACCTAAGCACTACAGGAGGCTATTTAAACCACACCCGGTGGATGAATCTTGCTTTGCGTTATTCTGCACCCTCTGCAGCAGAACGCTCATCGTGTCTTCTGCATCCGGTCCTGGGCCTAAGGAAAAAGGCTTACCATCCTGAATCCAGTCTTCAGCAACACCTATAAAGACAAGAAAGAACAGGTTAGCATTCCGGCATCTGAAAGGCAAAGGCTTACCTACTCTTCGTGCGCTCCGGAAGTCTTCACACTGCATTCCGGCATCTGAAAGACAAAAGCTTACCAACTCTTCGCACGCTCCGGAGGCCGTCGGCGCTGCATCTCGCATCTGAAAGACAAAACAAGGTGCGTTTAAAGACATTGGGGAACTTTAATACTCACGTGCCATTACTCCTTTCCACATCTAATCCAGTGGGTATTCCGGCACCCTGCAGCCGCTCCGAACTTGTACCTGCAAAATAAAAAGACAGTTAGAGCGCTTTGTGAAGCTGGCAACAAGTGCTTACTTACGTGCTTCCAGGCGCTTCTATTCATCACACGGGCTCCATCTTCAACTCACTTCAGCCCGTCATCCGCCATCGCCGGAACCCTGCAAAACAAGAGACATCATTATTAAAGACTTGAAAGACATTTGAGTTACTCGAAACTTACCGTTCGTGCAGTAAACGACGGACAGCAGTCCTCTGAAGTCAAGAGGCCTGCGCTGCCTATCCAGTGAAGAAACTGGCTACAGCACCCTGCCCCGAGGCAGATGGAGAGCTTGGCATTCACTTACCTAAGACATCTTACTCTGCACGTCAGGCATACAGGGCACAGAAGTCCAGCCCAAAGAGCCAATCGGGTGCTGCACATCACCTTTGAAGATACGGTAGTCGCCCAGTCAAGACCGGCGCCTCTGCGAGAATCAGGTGAGCGTTACAGTTCCTGATCTTCCACATTCATCCTGCCAGACTCCAGATCCCACTGAAAGGCCAAAGGCAGAGCTGACACTACTCCTGCAAGGCCAAAGCATAGCTGAACCATCTCAGCAAGGCCTCAATCCTGAAACCCCACTAAGAATCCCAATACCCAAAGGGAGAAGCAGTGGTATTTTTTTTTTTGGAAGCATCCTGAAACCAGCCGGCTAGCTGCCCACTAACTGCATCCAGCGGTACCTGTGCCATCCAGTGACTCGAACTTCCCAGCTGTACTTGCCATCATGTGACCAGAATTGCCCAGCTGTTTGGTGTAAGGTGTGCCCGCCTTGTGGTGATCAGACCCAGTTGGCTGTTCCAAAATTCCAAATTTAAGCGTGGAATGTGAGCATCTCCCCCATCACAGAGAAACACAGTCTCCCCATCTTGACCCTTTTGTTTGTATTACACTCTCTAAGCAATCATATTTATACCCTGGTAACTTGTTATAACTGTTAGAAATCAAGGACAGGGTGCAAAGAGAATTCTAAGTGCTAGCGCCATCTCTCTTTTCATTTCTGTCTGGTGTAATTCATAAGCCCTTAGTTATATTTTGAGTAATCAAACTAATTTCCAGTTGAAGTTGAGCACTGTGGTGATAAGGGTGACCTTGCGAATCAACCTTGCAGCTTACTGTGTTCCTTTTAACAATATAGTCTACATAATTTAGTTTAAGTAACATTTGCCTTTCTTTTTTTTTCAAAATATATATTTTATTCAGTATATTATATAACAGTGGCAAAAACAGAAAAGGAAGAAAACAAATCAAACAGTAGACAACAGAATTCACAAAGATATTGAAGAATGGATATAAAAGGGTGAAATTTAGTATGCAGCTCATTCATGGCAATATTCAGATAGGGAGGCGGTAGTGGAGGGGGATATTTCTAGGCTCGGTCGGGCTAAAGCTATGCAGAGTTCAGTTCAACCAGCGGACATTGGGCGGCTTCAGTGTGAGGGCAGGGTATCGGTCCGCATAGTCTATAAATGGGGCCCATGTGTTCAGGAAAGGGTTGAGGTTGCCCAGGCGGGATGCAGTGATTCTCTCTGCAACAATAATGTCCCAGCACTTAGCCCACCAGAGTGGGATGGAGGGGTCCTCTTGGTGCTTCCAAAGACGTGCGAGGGCGATCTTGGCCGCCAGTAGTAGATGGGTGCAGAGGCGGGCTGCGTTTCCTGACATTGGCAGGTCCCCCTCCCCAAGTCTCCCAGTAAAATGATTCCAGGGTCCCAGGGGATATTGAGGCCTGTTATTGCTCGGATATGTGTCAGAACTCCCTTCCAATAATGCGCTGCTTTTGGGCAGTCCCATAGGAGATGGAAAAGCGACCCCTCTTGTTCACATCCCCTCCAGCAGTTCGGTGAGGGCCGCACACCCGCTTTGTACAGTTGGGACAGTGTAATATAGTACCTAAAGCATACTTTATATTCTCCTTCCTTATTAGTGATGCACTGGGTGCTCCTGTGAAGTCTTGCCCAAATTTTGTCCCAGGCCTCAGGGTCCAGGGGGTGCCCCAGATCGCGCTCCCAGTTCACCATGTACCTTTCCTTTGATTCCGGGTTGTTTTTTTCCAAGAGTTTGTAGAGTGTAGAGATCTATCCTCCTGGAGGGGATGCGTTAGTGATAGTTCGAGGGGAGTTAAGTCCCTGGAGCCTCGTTCTTTGACAGAGCTTTGCGAGATCCAGTGCCAGCTTTGAGTATACCGGAATCGTTCCTCCTCGGTTATCTTGAACTTCGCTTTACAGTCCTCAAAGGAGAGCGGCTGGCCTTCATTTAAAAAGTCTGAGATTCTGTGGAGGCTGCCCTCTGACCAATTGACAAAGCTTTGGCGGCAAAGGCCGTGGGAGAAGCCCGGATTGCCCCAGATTGGGGTCAGCGGGTCCAGCGAGCTTTTGATTCCCCAGTTTCTATTTGCAGCTTTCCAATTGTCCACTCTATTGCAAGCGGGCGGGGTATTCTGGGACTGGATGTGGGGCAGGTCTGATAAGGGGGACGTGCACCATGCTTCTTCCCGTTGCAGCCAGGCTGGGCGATCCTCTGAGCAAGTCCAAGTGAAGGCGTGCGCGAGTTCAGCTGCGCGTCGATATCTAGCGATGTCCGGGGCCCCTAGACCTCCAAGTTGTCAGCTGCGGGTCATGATTTTCCTGGCAATGCGGAGTCTTTTGCCTCCCCAAATGAATTTCATAATATTGCGCTGCAGAGCTACAAGATCCGCTTCCGGGATGTGAGTTGGAAGCGCGTGGCAGTGATATAGCACTCTGGGGAGCAGGTTCATTTTTACCGCGGCGACCCGTCCCAGCCACAAAATCTCCTGTTTGTCCCATCGTTTCAGGTCTGAGCGTAGCATTTTAAATAACTGAGGGAAGTTGTGTTTGTAGATTAACTGGCTGGATTTGAGGATGTGAACACCCAGATACTCCAGCGAGGTGTGAGCCCATGGGAATGGCAGATTGGGACATAGAATATTCGCTTGGCGCCTTGGGAGGTTGATCGGGAGGACGGAGGATTTATCATAGTTCACCTTGAACCCGGAACATGCACCAAATGCTTCTAATTCTTCGAGTAGAGGCTGCAGCGAGCTGGTTGGATCGGTGATTGTGTTCAGTCCCGCCCACCGTGACCCCTTTTATATTGGGATTGAGATAGATTCCCGCGCCAAATAGCTCCATCGATAAGGCAAACACCAAGGGAGAGAGTGGACACCCCTGGCAGATCCCTGTGGATATAGAGATGCTCGTCGATTTCCTCCCATTGACTCAGAGTTGCGTTGATGGATGTGCGTAGCATGCTATTAGCCAGGTTGTAAAGTTGTGACCAAGGCCCATGTGAGAAAGAGTATTCCGAATGAAGTCCCAGTTCACTAGGTCAAACGCCTTATGTGCGTCGAGGGAAATTACTAGGAGCAGAGTTTTCATTCTGTTCGCGGACTCTATTATGTTGAGAGTGCGCCTGATGTTATCATGAGTCCCTCTGCCAGGAATAAAGCCTGTTTGATCTTTGTGAATTAGCTTGGGGAGAATCCTGGCTAATCTAGCTGCTAGAACCTTGGAATAGATTTTCCCGTCGATGTTCATTAGGGCAATTGGCCTATATGAGGCCGCTTGCTCCGGGTCCTTTCCCGGCTTCTGCAGTAGGATAGTAGTTGATTCGGCCATGGAGTGGGTTACCTTTTTTGTGGATAGAAATGAGTTGAATAGTACTGCTAATTGTGGGGTCAGGATGTGAGCAAATGATTTGTAAAACTTTGGTGTGAACCCGTCCGGGCCTGGAGCTGTGTTTTTAAGTGATTTGATGGCTTCTAGGATTTCCTCTGAGGATATTGGGGCTTCCAGGGAGTATAAGGGGGAAGAAATCGTGGGGGTGTGAAAAGATTCCAGATAGCGTTGCTGTTGGGCTCTATCCTCCTGAGATGTGGGTGGTCCTTGCATGACCGCTTTATGGTGGTCCAATAGGGTTTCGATTATGTCTGGGGTAGTAAATTTGCTTAATCCATCTGGTCCTTTAAGGCTAACTATGTTGTTTCTGGTGTGGGTTTTCCGCAATTTGTACGCTAGCAGCCGGTTCGCCTTGTTACTTTTATGAGAGTAAAATTGTTTCGTATATGCCAGAGCCTTCGCTGTACGGTCGGCCCAGTGCATCTCTAGAGCCCTTTTTGTCTTTTTTAGCCCCCTATCCGCCTTTCTAGAGTATGTAGTCTTGAGGTCATTTTCTAGGGAGGATCATTTGGACTCTAGTGCTTGTGTGAGGATTTTGGAGACTCGGAATTGATCAGAGGCTGCACTAATTAGTACTCCCCTTATGACTGGTTTCATGCCCTCCCATAACAGCCCAATTGGGGTTTTGGGGTTCTGATTTTCCTCAAAATAGTTGATCAATGCTTCTTCTGCCTCGCCCCTGATCGCCTGGTCTAGTAATAAGGTGTCGTTAAGTTTCCAGAATCTGGGAGGGGGGTCAGGGCCTCCCAAGATAGAGAGGTCTGCCGAGACGGGCGAGTGACCGGACACCATTCTTGTGTGGATTTAGATATTACTAAAACATGGGTATAAGGTGCTGGTGGCAAGTAGTATGTAAATTCGGGAGTGACCTCTGTGTGCGTTTGAGAAGAACGTGTAATTTTGAGTGTCGGGATTGGCTACCCTCCACATGTCAACCGTGCCTGACTCTTTAAGAAGTCTGGCAAATGCAAGGGCTCGGGAGAAGTCAGGGTGGGCTGGGGGAAGGGACTTGTCCTTTGTGGGGTCGGGGACTAAGTTGAAGACCCCCGACTAGGAGATACCCTGTGGTGAAGGTTAATAGCGTAGGGAGCAGCTCATCTATGAATTTGACTTGATTTGCATTCGTGGCGTAGATACCCGCAATTGTGATTGGCTGTTCTGCAATGAGGCCTCGAACAAAAAGGTATCTGCCCGATGGGTCCTTTTTGACTGTGGGGTTGGATAGAGGGAATTTGTCGCTTAGTAGGATCGCCACCCTCCGTTTTATCTCACCACTAGAGGCAAAGAAGCCCTGTTTAAAGCGCCTGAATTTGATTCGGTGTTCGTCGGCTGGCAGGAGATGAGTCTCCTGAAGAATTACTATATCCCCGTTTAAAGCCGCCAATCTGTGCTCCACCGATTTGTACTTCCTGGGGGAGTTAAGGCCCTGGACATTCCAGGTCAGGATGCAAATCTCCCTAGCGTTGTTCGGGCCTAATAGTTCTGGGTGTAAAGCATATGTTGCGTGAGAGATTTATGCAAGAGCTGTAGGGCTTTAGAGTCTTCCTATGGGGGCATATTGGAGTGCTATAATTGCCGATGTCTACGAATAAAACTATAACTGTAAACTGGGTTTCCAGGGGAGTTAAACAGTTCCCATGGCTCAATATTGCCTTCCTTCCCCCCCAAAACTGTGAGAATGAGACCATAAAGCTCATTCGTGGGGATTATTGGTGGACCCCGTCGTCGGGAATTGCATCCCGCAGATAAACAGAAAAACCGCCAAGGACGCGGGGAGGTAAGCCAAGGGCTGTGTAGAGAACAAGGACCTGGGGCTGTGCGCCAGAGTGAGAGTCCGATGGTGTTCCCGGGGGTGTCAGGCATTGACCCAGTACCTTCCGTGTGAGATGAGGGGAGGATGGAGAACTGAGAGAGGTTGGCAGGTGCAAGGGGTCGCCAGGCGGAGAGAGACATTGGATTGGCGAGCCGGCCACAGGGAGATATGTGAGGGCTTCTGATCAGTCCGGATTGCGTTGCCTTCGGAGGCCCCGCGGCCTGCGCCACCCGCTAGCACGGGACCAGCGATTGGATGTAGGCGAGCCGGATTGAGATTGAGAGCAGGTTGCATGGTCAGAGTCCTCATTTGCTGGTTTTATTCCCAAAAATTGATCTGCCTCTTTGGGGCTCTGGATTTGCTTGCGCACTCCCTCCCATTCGAAGCTCAGGGATGCGGGGGGACCCCATCTGTATTGTATTTTCTTTTCTTGAAGCCATTCCGTGAGGTCATGAAGGGCTTTTCTTTTCTGGAGGGTTATGCTTGCAAGGTCTTGGAACAGTGCGATGTATGCGCCTCTGAAAGTGATTTGTTTCGAAGACCTGGCCTCTCTCATTATTTCCTCTTTAACCCTGAAAAAGTGAATCCGGGCGAGAACATCTGGTGGAGAGGAAGAGGTTTGCCTAGGCGCTGTGCGGTGGACTCTGTCGATTTCCAGCGGGGCGCTGTCGGGAAGAGTTATAATGAACCTGAGTAGGTCGTTAACAAAGCTCTCGAGATTTGCGTTGGTGATTGAAGCGGGGATTCCTCGAATGCGTATATTATTGCGCCGGGAGCGATTCTCGCTGTCCTCCTCCTTATACTCGAGTGCGTCGCATCTGGCCTCCAAGGTTGCTATTCTATTCAAGCCGCGCTCCAGTTCAAAGGCGTTATCGCATAGGCCATTCTCCACCTCCTCGGTGCGCTTCTCCACTTCCTCCACTCTTTTGTCTAGAGATGCAATCTTTTTGGTGATCTTCTCTATGCCTTTATGGATCTCGTTGGTGAGGGCTGCTAGGAGGTCTTTTAGGCCTGTTTTGGTAGCAAAATGCTCGATCTGTGGGTGCTCCGGTGAGGAGAGGGTGCTGGGAGTTGCTGTAGTTGTGGGGTCGGTTTTGCTCGCCTTGTTTTGGCCCGGATTGGACATCATTCCTGCAATATCTGCTTGTTTCACTGCTTTTCCACTTTTTCGCCATGGTTTCGCGCGTGGTGGGGGCGGAAGAGGGACGACTGCTGTAGTATTGAACAATAATGTATGCAGAGATGCCAGGTATAGCCCAGCTGAGCAGAGAAGGTGCCAGGGAGGAATGGCGAGCTCCACCTCGCAGAAAGACAGGTCAGCCGGTGCGGGCGAGGAGGATGAGCGCAAAATGGCTTTGTGGGCTGCTCAACGGCCTGCCAAACTTTGCGGGGCTAATAGGAGGACCCGGGAGGTCAGGATCCGCTGATGAGGAGGAGAAGTAATTGGCGTGATAGATGGGGTCGAGACCCCGCGGAATTCCAGCTGGAGGCGAAAGAGTGGGTAAAGGAGATCAGCAGGTCCGGAAGGGCCACAATGCAGGGAGTTGATATGATCCAGGCGAGCTCAGAATGTCTATTGGAGGATGTGGAGATAGCTGTGCCAGGCGCTTCCCTGAGGAACTCCAGAGAAGGGTAGGGTGCACATGCGCTGCTGTCCCCGGCCTCAGGGGGTTGTTGATGTTCGCTTGTGTGTTTGCGGGTGAGGGTACTGCCTTAGGTACCACTGCTCCCCCAGGAGTAGGTTTAGGCGTAGGGCCTCTCCAGGTGGGCCCCAGCTCCGGCGCCGGCGTCCACCGGGGCGGCGGGCAGAGGGTGCCAACGGGAGTATGCGGGTCCAGAAGGAGGGGGGAAGCAGCAGGACCTTCTCAGTGCCGGGCAAATCTCATGCAGGGGAGCTCCCGAGCCGCTGAATCCCAGACCGCCAAACAAGGGCTAGGCGTGTAAGGAAATGCTGCAATTAGGGCTAGTTGGTGTCCGGGAGATGGTGGTTATAGCAGGGTGCTGCGCTGATCCAGGGCGGGTGTTCTCCAGGCCCGCACTCGGATGTATGCAGAAGCCGGAGGCGCAGCGCTGGGCGCACTCACCGCAGGGGCTTGCCCAGGTCCTGATGGATGCCGCAGGTTGTGGAGGAGATTCTCCTGGTCCGCTTGTAGAGATGGGTGACAGGACTGTGGGTTGCGTTGGGTGCTAGGGATGGGAGCGTAGGAGCGCCCCTCCCCCACCGGGGCTACAACGCCGTGTGGGACCACAGGCCAGCGACACGTCTGGGCCGCGGCGGAGGCCTTGGCCGAAGGGTCCCGTGAACGTCTCCAGAAGCCCAACCCGGTGTGTGGCGTGCGTTGGGGAGCTGCCGCCGTGCCTGGCTGGGTGAAGGTGTGGGGAGCCGGAGCAGGGCCCGGCGCCTCCCGCTTTGCGGGCAGGGGGCACCACGGGTGCACATCGAGAGCTCTCCTGGTGGGCCCCGGCCTCCTCCCAGCTGCTCAGGGATCCTTGGGGCGGGCTGCACTGTGCGATCGGGCGTTGTCTGCGGGGCCAGCTCGGTGCTCCGCGGCGACAGCCCAGGCAAGAGGCGATGTGCCCGTGCTCGGCCTCAGCTGTATGCGGTGGCTTCCCCCTCAGTAGTACCGGCGAGGATCTCCGGCTGCCGCGGTTATAGGGCACACCTCCCGGGCTCTGCTCGGGGTTTACACGCTGGCGCTGCTCAGTGGGAGTCGGATCCGAGGCCCATCATAGCCCGCGGATGGTTGATGTTGCTGGAGGTTTTCCCCTCCCCCATTTCGGCTGCGATCGTTGGGGAGCCTGTTCGCCATTTTGGCTTACTCCATGCTGATCTGCTGGGAGAGCGCAAGGCTCTCTCGGCCACAGGGCTGCTCCGTGCCGCCTCCAACCCTGCTCATCAGAAGCAGCAGGCATTCATGGTACGGGAGAGCCAAAGGGCGGCTCGGTGACAGCTTCAATCCGCGGAAAATTTGCTTCGACGACGGGGCATTCCAGGAGCACTTAAGGAGCCATGCCGGGTCGGCTCCCGGCCACGCCCCCTTGCCTTTCTTTCAAAACCGAAGTTTCATTTTAACTGCTCTATTTTTTCTAAAACAGAACCCCATTCCACCCCGAAAATCTGACCCAAATCTTCAGCTACCACCATTCTTTCACTTTGAAATTGTCACTGTGATATACATCTGTCCCCCAGACCAAAAACTGCATTGCGATTTTCAGTATTTCACCCGTTTTTATAAAAAAAACATTTGGGTCATTTTAAACAGGAATTGAGAAAATTGCAACTTTCCAACGTGTCATCCGGCTGCAGCACGTTCTAACTTTCCACACTCATTTTCGAATTGTATGCTACTTGTTGATCCATTGCATTGTGATTGCTAGTGTTTCTGCATTCCTGTTGTTGGGAGAAATCATATGTGACTCACACATTTAGCCCCACATTAATTATTTATTTGTCCATTTCCGAGTGTCATTTCATGCCTTTGCAAAGGGTTTAAAATCCTCTCATTCTGTGAGGGAAGGTCGGATTTTGATTCTGTTTTCGACCCCTTATTCCAGACAACCTGCTGCTTCTTTCTATCCAATCGGATTAATTGGGTGTTAAGGGAATGTTGCATGGGGAAACCTTAACTTGGGTGCTATCTGTCCTAATTCAACAAGTGCTCCTATTCAATTGTGCTTTGTATATATTCTAGGAGAAGGTTAACCAACTGCATTGCTTCCATATGCATTGTAATTATCACCCCATTGGTGATTGCTGCCCTATATTAAAATTGTATGATTTCCTTTGAATCTTAAAGTAAATAAAATATAGCATTTTCACCAACCAGCCTGGTTCATGGTCCATTGTGACCCGGGGTATTTTAAAAAGGGGGTGTGAGACGAGTTTTGTACCATCTCAAATTGAATCTGCATTGTGCGCTACATACTAGGCTGAGATCAAGGTGTGTGTTTCCCGATTGAAACCCTTAACACTCCTCTGCTAATCCCACAGTTGCTGAGATTTGTGACCAGGGCCCTTATGTGTCCTTCTGGGCCCTGGCCTCTCACACCCAATCACCTTCAACCTGCGCCCGCCCCCAGCACTTGCATTGGTACCCACTGGCCTATGCCAGCGTAGGCCTGCACTTACCCATTTATTGGCAGCTGACCTCTCCCTAGCACTTCCTCCACTGGGCACTTACATCTGCTGCTCACTCACAAGCACGGGCACTCCCAGTACTTATCCCCCCCCCAATGCCTCTTCCCTCTCAGCTGCACATTCTGAATGCTCACATGGCCTAGTAGGTCTGTCTTTATCGTTCAGTGTTTTCATTGTTTTTTAATCCCATGTACCCTCCCTGTTGCCTTGTGAGCGCTTTGAAACACAATGAACCTGCTATACAAGCGCCTAACAAATGCACAATTAATAAAGAAAGAAGGTAATAAAAATTGTGGCAACCACAGTTAAGGCAGCTAACTCGTTGGCAATCGTCATGTCTCGCTACGATCAAGAAATGTGTCATAGAATGGCCCTTTGCTAGATCATCTGCCAGATGATAAAAGGAAGGAATCAATGGCACTGCTTAAAGAAGGAGGAGAAGCTGCCAACCATAATATAGATATGGCAGTAGACTTGGCCGAAACTGGGTTCAAGCAACTCAGAAATGGTGTGGTCATGAGAAGACAAGGTTGGTTAAAGTGCACAGACTTTAGGCAGGATGTCCAGCACAAGGTTGTGGACATGCCATTCGAGGGGGGTGACGTCTTTGGCACTAAAATCGACAAGGCCCTTAAGGCAATCAAAACTGACACTGACACATATAGCTCACTCACCAGCTTGCAAAGCAGAAAAAGTTTTGTCTCTTCAGAGGGGCATATGGAAGGGACTACACTTCCTCTTCTAGCAAGGGTGGCCGATCATATATCAAGGGAACATATTACTCCCAGGGATACAGGAGGTCCTTCAAGGGATGTAACAAATCTAAAGACTTCTGACAATTTTAGCAGCGCAAGCAAGGAGCTAACCCGCAGAAGGGGAGACAAGGAAAGCCATTTCTGTAACTATGCCCTCGCCCAGGGCCAAGTGAGGGGGAATGTGTCCAATCATGTCCACCAATGGCACCACATAACCACAGACAAGTGGTCCTTCAAACAATTGCGGGCGGACACCTCCTAAAGATCATAAAAACCCCTCCCAACATACCGCCCACAGCACAGACTCCAAGCCACCATCAAGTACTAGTTCAGGAGGTGCGGCAAATGCTTAAGAAAAAGCCTTCGAAAGGGTGCCAATCAGCCAAATGGGGCACAGAGTGTACTCGCATAACTACATGGTAATAAAAAAATAAAAAAAAAACTACTGCACTCCAATTTTAGACTTGCGCAGTCTCAACAAGTTTATACAAATACAAAAATGTAAAATGGTGACACTGCAAAAAGTCATCGCCACCATTCAAAGGGACCACTTCCTAGGATCCATGGATTTGGGGGGTGCCTATTTCCACATTCCAATATATCCCACACACAGAACGTTTCTAATATTAGTGGTCAACAAGGTACATTACCAATTCCGAGCACTGCCATTCGGTCTAAAGTCAGCACCAAGGACATTCACCAAATTTCTAGCGCCCATTGCAGCAGCCCTGCGTAAGAAGTGCCACCACATCTACCCATACTTAGACGAATGGTTAATAAGAGCACTATCATTCCACAAGGCGAGACACACCATATCAAAGACGGGCCGAACACTCCAGGAATTGGGTTTTTTCATAAACTACAAAAAATCTTCACTACAGCCATCAAGGAATTTGGTTTCCCTAAGGGCATACTCCACTACACAGTAACAGAGAGTACGGCCCTCCTCACAGAGGATAAGCGCGTTGCTCACACTAGTGCCAATTCTCAAACTAAAAAGGTTAGCATCTGTACGCAAGTGCACGTGCCTGCTAGGCACAATGTCGTCATGTATTCCCCTGATCCCAAATTGCAGGCTCTATATGTGACCCTTGCAAGAGTTTGTCACCAGAAACTGGTCATGTGTCTGGCTCGTGGGAGGACAAGGTCTACATCACCTCGGACATCATCCGCAAACTGCAATGGTGGAAGAAGGAACACAACTTTGCCAAAGGGTGCCTGTTGCCAGAACCGGACCCTAATAAAACAATGATCACGGACGTATCCATGACAGGATGGGGGCACAGTCATAGGTCAGCCGAAGAAACCAAAATGCACATCAACCTGCTAGAGCTAAGGGCAGTTTAATGGGCTCTCAAGTCCTTCCTCCCAGTCCTGCAGGGGAACACGGTCAAGGTATTAACAGACAAAACAACCACTATGTTTCATATCAGAAAACAAGGGGGTACAAAATCCATAATATTATCACAAGAAGCCCAGCCTGAGCAGACATTCGGCTCAATCTCACGAATGGGAGAAACCACCGACGACAATTGCAGAGATTATTAAAACAGTGGGGTTGCCCAGACAGACCTATTCGCATCAGCCAGCAACAAGAAGTGCCCAGCGAATGAGCACAACTCAGCAGAAAGGTTCCAAGGGGGACGCGTTCTCATTCCCGTGGAGAGGCCTGTTTGCTTACACATTTCCTCCGATACAGAAGATCATGGCAAGGTAATTCTCATTGTGCCAGATTGGCCGAGGCAAACGTGGTAACCTGGCCTCCAGCAGCTGCCGGAAGAGCGCCCAATATGACTACCCAGGCACCTGCGCATCATCTCCCAGGATCACAGGAAGATTTTACACCACGATCCACAATCCCTGCAATTAACAGCGTGGCTCCTGACTTTGCAGAGTTTGGAAGGCTAGTTATTCCAGAGGAATGAAGAAAAGTCGTAGAGTAAGCAAGAACATCTGCTACAAACGGGTCAGATCAGCTCAAGTGGAAAAGATTCTGAAAGTGGTGCCAGAGGCAAGGCTCATTGCCATCTCTTTGCATAACACCAGAACAACTGCTACCGTACCTACTATTCCTAGCAAAGGAGGGCCTCAGACACACCTCCATTAAAGTCCATGTGGCAGCTATTTCCAGATACACAAGAAAAAGAAAGGCAACACCATTGTTTAGTGATAGGCTAGTTAAGCATTTTCTAAAGGGACTGTTTCGGGTCTTCCTTCCAACAAAACTGACTCCCCCAGTCTGAAGTCTAAATACAGTACTTACCAGACTTATGAAGAAGCTGCTTGAACCGCTGGCCATGGCCTACATCAAATATCCTGGAAAGTCGCCTTCTAAGTGGCAATTACATCGCAACAATACGTATTTACGGTTCCGGAAAGATAAAGTGCTTCTAATGACCAACCCAAAATTCATACCTAAGGTACCAACACATTTTCATAAGAATACCAGCATAGCGTTGCCGACATTCTTTCCACAGCCAACTTCACAAGCAGAAAGGGCGTTGCACTGTTTGGACGTGAAGAGAGCCATCAAGTTCTATTTGCACAGGACAGGACTGTTGTATTGCTCGCCAATAGTGCAAGGACAGTAATTTATCACCAGTACAGCCGCAGAGCTAATACTTTGAACGCAGGTAGACAACGCAATGACTTACATAGTTAGGCATATATACAATACAAGCATAGATCAGATAAATCATAGGAAAAACAGTAAATTAGCAAGAATACATCACCATGGGCGTAACTTGACGAAACCTCATCTCGCCAGAAGCGGCTGAAAGACCCCGATAATAGCCAGGCCGAGAGCACAACAGCCCACAGGTATATCGGACCAGGGCGTCCCCCCTCCGACTGAGGTCTTTCTGCTTATCCCGTCTGACCGTTGAGGGTTTCCGTATATATGCCCTCCTCAACAAGGGGTGGCAACTTCTCGAACCTTCTGGCAATGCGCTTGCGCATTGATGGGTGACCGTTGGTTGCCAGCTGGGTCAACCGACAGTAACCTCAAGGAGCAAAGCGCTTCCCTCTCCTAAACGCCCCGGAAAACAATTCCATAACTCATCTCAAAACCTTAGCGCAAGCATAGCAAACCAAAACAAACCTTGTTATCAGGTACCAGCCGGCATCTGCGGATCTTAGCTTTCCCAGCGCCGTGTCCTTGGCTGAGAAGGCCTGCATTCCAAACCCATCAGGCGAATAACGTTGAAAACATGTTGTTTCGCAAAGCAAGTGCAGCTTTCCACTGAGGCATGGATAAATATCCATTATGGCTCTGAGTTCCCCCAGAATACAATGCGCACCAGCGCCATGTTTTTTAGCTCGAACACCACAATCCACCCTTGGATATTTACCTTCCATAGCCCAGTGGCAAAGGAGGCGGTCTTTGAAACCACCGAAATATTAGAACCAAGTTGGGAATACATTGAATACAACAACAACAAGCTATTATGATAGCTAATATAATACAAATGCAAGCAAAAGCATAACGCAGTGTACCTCCAATATCAGGAACCCATGAAAATAACCAATCCCACCAATTCCCAGTATGCTCTTGGGACACTTGAGAAATGAGATCCCTCAAACCTCGAATATGACTTTCAATGGATCGTGAATGGTCACTTAGATTGAAACAACACATACCTTCAACTGCGTTACAACCTAAATTATGCTTCAGCAATAAGTAATCAACAGCAGCTCTGTTTTGCAAAGTAGCTTTTCTAATAACTTTGCTGTCAAGGAGTAACTCTTCTAAAGCTTGAGAAGTATGATTGAGTCCTTTTACTACTAAACATGCTAATTTGATCAAAGACTTGTACCCCCCAGCAGCTAAACCCCAAACTCCCACTAATGAAAGGGTTAATGCTAGAACATCAGCTTCTGATAGCAAATGCACATGTGGAATCACAATCGGGGGATAGACCCACAGATTCGAAAGTTGATCTTTTGCTTCGAGATATTGCTGGGTGTAAAGCAAACATCATTAGTCCTAATCGAGTTAAGGCACATGGACCTCCAGAAATGTTAGCTGGAATATAAGTGTATGTGATGTTACCACATGAAAAGAGCCATCCTGTTGGAAGTTTCACATGATTCAGATGACTGGCAGCTATCACGGTATGATTGCAAGACATAGTATTATTCACACTGGTACATTTGCTTGGAACTCGTGGGCACAATCGTTTCTCGAACACAGTTTGATTTTTCTGTTTGGTTAAATTTAGCTGTTGGCATTTGCCAATTTCTTTAGCATTGCAGGTCATAAAGTAGCACACATCGCCTTGAGTTATATTGTAGGTTATAATACGTGTGAAGTTTCTCCATTTGCGATCCGTTTCCTGGCAAAACCTGCAGTACTCATAGGCAGAAAAGGATTGTCTGATATCGGAATCTTGAACTAACGAATCATTGTGCTTGACGCCAAAAATGTGCTTTAGAACCGGAACTGGCGTCGGCACTGCAACCAAACACGTAGTCAGTAAAGCTTCAGCATTGGGCACATCGGTTAAGCAAAAGTGCGTAATGTTGAGTACCTTTTGTGCCAGGTATGTCCACATATTCTCCGTTTGGGTAATCATCGGGGAATATTTTCGCCGTCCTAAAGACGCCTCTTGCACAGCTGGCATCAATGTTGTTTGCACTTGCACCTGCCGTGTTCGTCGCCGTCCATGAATCCATGTCGTTGGTCTGGCTGGATTTTCGGCATCGGTATCGAGCTGCTTTCGGACATCATTGCTCCTCATCATCGGTCTCCCATGGATCGTTGGCACAGACATGACATTTTTCATCCGGAGCATCATGGCGTTTGACTCTTCCAAATGGAGTCCATTTAGTTCCACAATTACACCAGCCAGACACAGGATCTACAAGGCAAACCCAGAAAAGAGATATCAGTGTTGAAAATCACTCCCTTAGGTAACATTTGTCTGCGGGCACATACTGCCATTTGTCTTTACCAGGTTCCATTACTAAGACTACCTGGTCTTTGCCTGATGCAATAACATCTGCGGGCACTGGTGGACCACTTGGCTTTTCGACCCACACCTTTGCACCCGGTATCATGCTGTCTGAAGAGCCAAAACCACGATCCCCACAGGTAGTTAACACTGTGGGAGGCTCCCCCTTTTTAATCATGGACAACTTAACAGGGATGATAATTAGCTGAGCCACTCTATCACCCTTATGAATTGGTAACAATTTGGTCCCCACTATTCATCAAGATGACTTTGATCTCGCCTTGGTAATCAGCATCAATGACCCCTCCCAGCACTTGAACTCCCTTCAATGCTAGTCCAGATCTAGGGGCAATCCATCCCATATGCTCTGGAGGAATTTGTACCCCAATCCCTGTTTCAATTACAACAATCCCTCTCGGGTCTAATCTGATTTCTTCATGAGAATGCAAGTCTACCCCTGCCAACTCGGGAGTCGCCCGATAGGGAGCTAAAGAGCCCGGGGTAATTTCCCAGTACAATAGAGTCTCTCTAACTAGGTTAGGTTGAATCTGTAAAGCAGGAGTCATTAGTCGCAACAATGGAGTCTCATGATTGTTCACCGGTCTATTATTCAACACTTGCACTGCATCAAACACACGATCACGCCAACCTGCCAAACTGCTATCTCCAGATTTGCGTAGCTGTTCCTTTAACAACCCATTAATTCTTTCAATTAACCCTGACGCTTCCGGGTGATAGGGCACGTGGTAGAGCCACTCTATACTCTTCTCCTGGCAAAAGTCCTGAATTAATTTGCCTTTGAATTGTGACCCGTTGTCACTTTGAATTTGCAAAGGCACTCCGTAATGCAACGTGATCTGATCCAGCAACTTAATGGTATTCAGTTGTGTGGCACGCTTGCATGGCAAAACCATCATGTATCCAGAGTAGGTATCCACAATGGTGCATGCATACTGACAACCTTTGCTGATTGGCAGAGGACCGATATAATCAATCTGCCAAATTTGACCTGGTAACTTTCCTCTTCGCAACGTGCCGTGAACAATCTGAGGGATAGGCCTATGCTGTTGGTGTTGGCACACCGGACATTGCAAGATGACTGTTTTCACTACCTCTAAAGGAATACTAATTCCTCGAGCTTGTGCCCACCTGATAGTAGCCTTTTCTCCAAGGTGCCCACATTTCTGGTGAGCCCACTTGGCCAAACCCTCCAAATCGTCTTCCTGAGCCTCCGCATCCACAGATGAAATCTTGGTGTGTTCATCTGCAACAGAATTAAACCAACGTTCCAATGAATCTGTCGCACAATGCGCATCCACATGATACACCGTGACTTCACTTTGTGATAACATTTCCGCAATATCTTGCCACAATTCCTTTCCCCACAACTCTTTTGAATGAATCTTCCACCCATTCTCTTGCCAGGTTGGCAGCCACACCGCCAACCCATTTGCCACTGACCATGAATCTGTGTACAAATGACATCGACCAGGGGTCTCTTGTTTCAATGCTTGGTAAACTGCGTAAAGCTCTGCAAACTGACTGCTCTTCCCTTTCCCTGACGTCGTCAAAATCTTTTTTGTCTTGGGATTATATGACACCGCTTTCCAGTATCGCTCTGTTCCCACAGATCGGGCTGAGCCATCGGTAAACCAGGCATGCTCTGTCTGCTCTACGGTCAAATCGCCATATGGTACTCCCCATTTCACGGGAGACTCGCGTTTCTCGGACACTTCCGGTGGTATGCAATCTGAGGGCGGTATGTTGGCTACTTGCTCATGTAATTTTGCAACCCCACCCTTTCCTGATTTGGCTCTGTCTTGAATGTACCATTTCCATTTAATTATGCTGGCTTCCTGGGCATGTCCTATTCTGTGTGTTTTAGGAGAACTCAATACCCATTGCATAATCGGTATTTCTGGCCTCATCAATACATCATGGCCCACCGTCATTTGCTCAGTATCAACCAGGGCCCAGTAACATGCCAGCAACTGCTTTTCGAATGGAGTGTATGAGTTACCAGCATCAGGCAACTTACGACTCCAAAACCCCAATGGCACACGTTTCCTGTCTTGCTTCTGCCACACACTCCAGTTAGCATACTTGTCTTGTATAGACACATTCAATTCCACTTCTCCTTCCTTTAATGGCCATAGATCGAGCACCTGCTGCACGGTGTCTTTCGCCAACTCAAATGCTTTCTGCTGCTCTTCCCCCCACTGAAACTCATATTTCTTTCGTGTCACTTTGTAAAGGGGGGCCAGTATCTGCCCTAAATGGGGAATGTGCTGTCTCCAGAACTCAAACAGCCCTATGAACTGCTGAGCTTGCTTTTTATTCATTGGAGTGGTAAACTCAAGTATTTTCTGTCGGGCCTTCGGCACCATTTCTCGATGCCCATTATGCCACTGAATCCCTAGGAATATCACTGTCTCAGCTGGGCCTTGAATCTTGTTCGGGTTAATCTCACACTCTTCCTTCTTCAATCCCTCCATAATGACTTCTAACTGGTTTTGCACACTGCGCTCATCCTTGCCCTGAATCAAAATATCATCAATGTAGTGAGAGATTTGTATGTCAGGTTTACACGGTATCTTGTCTAAGTGCTCTGCCACCAGCCGGTGACAGATAGTCGGGCTCTGTATGTACCCCATAGGTAACCTTGTGAAGGTGTACTGACACCCGCTCCAAGAAAATGCAAACTGCTCTTGACACTCTTCAGCAATTGGCACAGAGAAAAATGCATTGGCTAAATCTACCACTGCATACCAAGTCCCCTCAAACCTTTGGACATTTTCAATCAAGGTAATGGCATCTGGGACTGCGGGCACCAGGGGAGGAGTGTGTTTATTTAACTCGCGGTAATCCACCGTCATCCTCCAAGACCCATCCCCTTTTTTGACAGGTCAGAGGGGGTTGTTCCATGCGGTAGTGATAGGTCGTAACACACCCGCCTCTACATACTCTTTGATGGTGCCTGAAATGTCCTTGTGCCCCCCAGGAATGCGGTATTGCTTCATTGCTACCCGCTTGGTCGCCACAGGCACCTGTACTGGGGGCATCTTCAATTTGCCTACGGTAATGGGTGTGCAGGTCAATGCACTCACCCCAAACTGGTATGTTTTACCTCCGAGTCCCAAAGTCAACCCTTCAGAATGTCAAAGCCAATTATGTACTCAGGTATCAGGACAATCAACACTTGGTATTTCTGCCTAGCCAAACTGCCTATTTTCATTTCCACTTCAGTTTGTACTGCGGGGGTCTCCTTCCCCCCTAGACCTGTAATAGTAAAGTGTCTGCCTTTGAATCGTGTCGGATTTCCGTGAATCAGAGAGGCCTCCGCCCCGGTGTCTATCAATGCTCGCACCCCTTGCGTATTTCCTGGTCCCCAAAAAATCTTAACATTAACATGGGGCCGCCTATCCACTTTTATGCGAGCAGACGCTGCCGGAGCTTGGCCATAACCCTAGTCAAATTTTGAATGAGTGTAACCTGACTCTGCCTCTAGCATCGCACTCACCACCTTCCTCAAATCAACATATGTCGGTTGGTACGGGGAAGGTGTCCCGATAGACCCCTCTTCCTGTTCTTCCTCAGGAGGGGCAGAAGGTGTGGTGTCCCTCTGTGGTTTAGTCACCACCTGTTTCTTAACCTGCTTGTAGCGCTCCTTGGCTGCAAGCCCTCTCTTTTTGTATAGTTCGCACAGGACCCTAGTTTCAATGCCATCAATTTCTTCCCGTGGCACACCATCTTTTAACAGGGCCAAAAACATGTCTTTTCTGGACACTCGGGAGTCTCTACTATCTTGCCTCCTGCCTTCAGTTCTTCTCTCACTACGCCCCTCTCTCTCCCGTGGCTTATCACTCTTATCCCACTCCCCTAAATCTGCCAGTTGCCGAATGGCATCCACTACCTCATCTGTGGGTTTGCCCGTCATACCTACGAGCAAAGTCATAATGACACTTTTGTATGCGGGCAGTGCAGTTCTGATCACCATGTTTCTAGTTGAAACTGAGAGCGACACGGCCCCCATGTGTCCTGGAGCATCTATATGAATTGCCTCTTTCATAGCATGCTCTCTGACCTTTTGAATCGCCTCTTTCAAAGTATACCACTTTGTTTCCTCGCTAGGTCAATCTGTGGTAATGGGGTACTTGCGGTTACATGCTTGGGCTTCTAAATTCAACAAAGACATTTGTGAAAGTTGGCCATTCTCACCAGGGGGCCCTGCCCTTAAGTCCTCCTGTATATTAGTGTCATTGGACAAAGGCAAAAAGCACGGTGAGTCTGCAGCATCTACGAACAACCCTGCGGCTCCCCCGTCTAGCAATCTCACCATCCATGTCAATAAAGGTTCCCCTGACTTTTGCCTCAAACGAGTAATGATTTCGCCAACCTCCTGTTGAGTGTAATCTTCCAGCGTGGTTAAATCCACAACCCTGCCTTCAGGGTCCTGCGGGTGGGGCCCAGCACAGCGTCTTCTGACCGGCTTGGCTGCCACTGCCTTTTGATTAATTTCTGCTTTGGAATCTGACTCATTTGCCGAGCTACTCTCTGGGCTTGTTGAGTCAAAGATGTCTCCATCCCATTTTTCGGGATCCCAATTTACATCTGCGGTAGCGATTACCGGTGCCACTTTTCTTTGGTTGACCCCTCCCCTCTTTTTCTATACTTATATCGGGCTACTGTGACTGCTGCCCTTTCAGCCACAGCTTGATATTTGTCAGCTTTATCTTTGAAAAGTTTCATCTGAATCTGCTGCATTAACGCAATCTGTTTCTCAGCAGCTAACTCTTTTTCCAGTCGCAAAATATTATCCTTCATTTCCACATTTTTTTGATGTATCTTTCGGTAGGCATGCAGGAGAACCCAACCCCGCCTGCCTAGCGCGGCACATTCCTTTCCCCTCTCTACTGAAATCTGTTGTAAACAAGACATTACTTTTGACGGATCAGCGTCTCCCACTTCATAATCCCATGTTTCACACAGCCCCGCACCGCATGCCCATAACTGAGCCAACTTATCATATGGGCTTTTCGCCCACCCTGGAATCATCACATCGGGGCATTCACCGCCAGCGAGAACTCCCTTTTTCTTGAACAAACTATTCATCATTGCAGTAATGTACAAAGCCTCTGTATGTATGTGTATGTATATATATATGTATGTATATATATATATATATATTTCTTCCTACACCGCAGTCATTTGCGCAGACACGCACACACACACAGAGAACAGATTAACACAGTCCAGCACTCTCTGCCAAATGAAAACAACCTTTCGCTCGCAATGTAAGCAAAACCTATCTGCGTTCTTTAATATTTGGAACAATTCATCACAAACATCCCATCCTCGTCGCCAAAATGTATTGCTCGCCAATAGTGCACGGACAGTAATTTATCACCAGTACAGCCGCAGAGCCAATACTTTGAACGCAGGTAGACAACGCAATGACTTACAACCACACACACACTTAGAGAGTAAGTAGCACTTATACGGCTATTTATTCATAGTTAGGCATATATACAATACAAGCATAGATCAGATAAATCATAGGAAAAACAATAAATTAGCAAGAATACATCACCATGGGTGTAACTTGACGAAACCTCATCTCGCCAGAAGCGGCTGAAAGACCCCGATAACAGCCAGGCCGAGAGCACAACAGCCCACAGGTATATCGGACCAGGGCGTCCCCCCTCCGACTGAGGTCTTTGTGCTTATCCCGTCTGACCGTTGAGGGTTTCCGCATATATGCCCTCCTCAACAAGGGGTGGCAACTTCTCGAACCTTCTGGCAATGCGCTTGCGCATTGATGGGTAACCGTTGGTTGCCAGCTGGGTCAAGCCACAGTAACCTCAAGGAGCAAAGTGCTTCCCTCTCCTAAACGCCCCGGAAAACAATTCCATAACTCATCTCAAAACTTTGGCGCAAGCATAGCAAACCAAAACAAACCTCGTTATCAGGTACCAGCCGGCACCTGCGGATCTTAGCTTTCCCAGCGCCGTGTCCTTGGCTGAGAAGGCCTGCATTCCAAACCCATCAGCGAATAACGTTGAAAACATGTTGTTTCGCAAAGCAAGTGCAGCTTTCCACTGAGGCATGGATAAATATCCATTATGGCTCTGAGTTCCCCCAGAATACGCTGCGCACCAGCGCCATGTTTTTTAGCTCGAACACCACAGCCCCAGAAAGCCTTGTGAACAATGCAGAGGGTTTTACATTTAGTCCTCGCATCCACCTGGATTAGTTGTAAAGGGCAGAGAGTGGAGGCAGGTAGATTTAGAAAGAGACTTACAGTAGTCCAACCTGGAGAGAACCAGATCTTGGGAGACAGTGAGCTTCTGAGGGAAGGAGAGGAAAGGCAGAGTACTTCTAAGGAGGTGCAGTAAGAAGTTTGACTTTTTAGAGACATCACAACTGTGTGAGGAGAAGGAAAGTGTAGAGTCAAAGGTGACTGTGAGGTTCTTAGTCTCGCAGGTGGGGTTAGGAGGAGGGCCATTGTGTGACATTGTATTATAATCTCTCCCATGATGTTGCCACATTCTAAATGTAGACTTTGATTGCTTCCCTTTGTATAACTGAATATGAAGGGTTTCAGTTAAAGGTAGGTTCATCTGTCTGTTGGGGTCTGTATGTTTGCAGATGTTCTTGAATAAAGAAGAGTTCCATTTCATGGCTGCAGTGCATCACCTTCTGTTTTTTCTTACTTCAGATAGTTGGTTTGTGATAATGTTATGGTCATAGTATTTACTGGATGCGTTCTCAGTGAACTAGTATCTTCAGTCTCAGAGAATTTCACAGGTCTAAAGCCCAAAGGTTTGGTGTCTAATCTTGTTGTTGTCTTTTTTAGGTACCGTCCTCTACAGTTGAGTATCTGAAGAAGAACAGGATAGATGTGGTGGTCCTCCAAACCGAGAAGGCAGTGAAGGAATACAATGATCTAGCTGCTCATGGAGTTAAAGTTGGAGGGGTCTTCCACTCCACCTGCTGATGCTGCCAGCAATAAAGTGTTTTCTCTGTATGCGATCTGCAACTCTTTCTCGTGTGTTTAACCTCAGAAATAGCTTATAATGTCGCCCTACAGAGGAAACATTTAGAGTATTTATTATACTGTTGGAAAATCCAGGAAGAATGCGTTTATTTATTGCTGTATGATGTAGGTTATCCTTGTTATATAGTTAAATAGTTGTGGCAAGGAGAGGCTCCTTATGAGTAAATGCTTATGCTTTTTGGATGGCTAGACAGAAATAAATGATGCTGATTTGCAGAAGGTTTTTTGGACCATGTGCTATCTTTGGCTGCTGGAAATGTAAGATTGTGTCCACAAACTGATTTAAAACAACCTAATGGGAACAATGAGCAGTTTTCAGGTGTCCCTTAATGTGGCTGAAATCGCATTGAGATCTAAAAAGAAGGAGCAAATCTCCATAAGAAAGTCATTGACGGGTATGTTCACATGAGAATTTGTTAGAAACATGAATTGGGCACGTTGAGGGAAAATATGCTTTATAAAATTGGAACGCCCCCTGTGGATTTGCTCGAATCCCAGGTTGGAACACAGGCTAGTTGATTGCAACCACAATCGCCATGACCTACATGGGCTTGGAGGTTTGCTCTTCTTCTGTATTGCCTGTCGATGGCCGCTCACCTTTTGCACTTGCATATTGGTAACAATTGGAGGCCCGTCCCATTCATTCACGTACATGTGTGCGTGCAGATTGTGCACATATGGTATAATCAGCGCAATGCAAGTGATTTGGTGTCTTGTACTCTTATGTGATGGTTCAGTTTGCGCATGTGCAAAAGGGGCCTTTTGTCAAACAATGTGCAGGATGGTAAATCTTACAAACATGAATCAAACATTATACTGATTTTGTAGTGTAATATAATGCACATAACACATTATCAGTCATTCATTTATCAAACATGGGAAAGAAGAGAGGAAATAAATAGAGGTGGGGGTATGGTGCAAAAAAAGAAACAATAAGTAAGCATGGAGTAAAACAAAGAAGAAAAGTAGTGATTTGGCTAGTTTATACAGTAAAGCCAGAATGTTATTAAGGCATGGGTGAGGATTATGCAATCTCTTAGTTTATATTTTCTCACAACAGGACGAATAAAGGCTTTTGTGCAAAAACATAAGAACTACACATCCGATAATTTCCTAGGCCCACCTTCCTTTAGGTCCTGTATAGGCCCATCTTGATTCTCCATAATTAAAGGATGGCACTACCCTTTATCTTCTTCTTTTCTTGACTGCTGTAGACATCCAGAACCTTTACAAATTCATGCTCCAGCCAGATGCCACAATCTGCACCGCTCAATACATTCGGCCACCACTTAAGCTGAAAGTAGAGTTTGGGGAGTATCAGGGCAGGCTACCAATGTACCAGCATATCTGTTGGTGGGGATATCATTATTTCTGTACCTTAACAAAAACGTGACTTTACGTTCTAAACTAAAAAAGTCACTATTTTATTGTAGGCACAGAGTCTTTGTATTCTGCCAATATAAAGTTGGGACATTGCCACATCTGAGGCATGATTACAGTGAAAGGTATTCCATGCATTATCATTAAACAAATCTGCAGTCCTGAGGATCTCTTCCAGATGAGCTCCATTCCAAAATGGTATAGAGGCCATTGCCACTCTGGCTGGATGAGCGTCTGGTACATAACCCAACAAATCCACCTATCCAGAGTGAGAGAGGAAATGGGAAGAAAATAAAATATAATGGAAATTACAAGTTTAAAGGGTATCAGGTAATATCCCCATATATATGGTCGCCGTACATAATATCGCCGGGAAAAGGTTCCATGCAATAATGTCCCCACAAAAAACGGCCATTTTTCGGCAATATTTTTGTGGGGACATTATTACATGGAACCGTTTAAAGGGGGATTTCCTGCAATCTTTGTACGTTTCCGATGACGTTTAAGGTAACAGGGCACATACAATGTAGGATATTCAAGAAAAGAGGTATATTCTTCCATCATGAAAGGTAGGTTCTCTCAGATGTTAGAAACGAAACAAAGCAGATCGGCACATTATGCTGCCAGTCACACATTTCCATTGCCACATCATGCATCTTTAACTGGCTGCAGGGAAAGGCCACCAGTGACAGATTTCTCATTCATTCTCTCATCCTGCTCTTCCTTCTTATAGCCTACTTCAGTGTGATGTAGCTCATCTCGCCTGTCTACACTGTTTCCTTTCCACTCACAATCATTACCTTATTTGCACTCTGGCACACTCATCTGCTGCCTCTACTAATTACTTCTGAGGTACTGATAGCAATAGGCTACGGCTTACTTTTAAAATATTATGAAAGGGGAAACAAAGAAAACTGGCCTGCAAACCGAAGGCTAGAATAAACTCTGATTATATTAATGAAATGAAATGGGAAGATGTCACGTCTGCTTTTGATGAGGATGATAGACTCATGCTTTCCAGCAACAACTATCCTCCCTGTACATGGTGGAACATCCTGAAAGGCTGGGAGAATAAAGATTTTCCATAATAACTTAATAGAAAGTCTTAATTCTATTAAAGACACAGAGGCGAGCATTATGATTCTCTTTCTTTAACATGTAAAGAAAAAGCTCAGCAGCAAGATATTTTTTCTTTCAGTGCACCTGAGTGCCATAGAACATATGCATGGAGAAAAGGTGCACTAGAAAATATATATAACAAATATAACCGGTAGAAACATCTCATAATATGCCATTAAGTCCTTGAAACAAATATTAAACTCCATTTCCCAGAGGGCTTTTAGAAAGTTCATCTCGAGGCCACCAACACGTGACCTGGGTCCTCCAATGGGTGTCTGAGTCACCTCATAAACAGTCTTGAACATGATGCAACTTCCTCTTTCGAGGCTGCGAACTTGGCCGATAGAAGATTTGAAACTGAAGCCAACTCATAGCAGAAGATAGAAACGTGCTGTGGATTAAGCGGACTTGTCTGTTGACGCTGTCAAGAGAGAGATAAAGAACTCAAGTTACTTCTTGTATATTACAACCCTAGTTCCCTTAGAGGGATGGGCGAGAAATACATTGTGTTATTTTGAAAGTGTGAAATATTTAGGGTTATATCTCACTAGAGACTTAAAAGGCATAGCTGGGTTTAATAAAGATACAATCATAGATTTTCTTTGGCGGGATATTCGTAAACGGGGAAGGCTTTCATTATCTGTTTGGGTTAAGATTAATGCCATCAAAATTGTTCCCTTGCCTAAAGTCTTATACGTCATTCAGTCACTTCCATTAAGATTCACCAAGAAGGTTTTGGGTCGAGTAGATAGTTTTTCAAAATTTTCTGTACGGTATTGGGAAAAGACCTTAGATACCAAGGTATTTTATGGTTCGAAGTGTTCCTGATGGAGGGTTTGGTTACCCTGTTCTTGATAATTATTATAAAGGTTTTTTGACAACAAAAAAAAAAATCACCTTTTTATTTTTCTACAAATGTGTTGGGGACTCCACTTTGGGCTCGGATTGAAAAATACAAAATCAGACCGTTTCTCCTTAAAAGTCTGTATTCTTTCAGTAGGGAACCCAAACAAGTTGTGAATTTACAAACAGTATTAACTTCAAATGATGCTGTCACTTCATTGATTTTGAGTAGTGGTCAAGGGTTGTACATGTACGGGGAGGCCTCCATCTGGCACAATCCAGACTTACCAATTGATAATAGAATGTTGTGTTGGATGAGTTGGATCAACAGAGATATATTGTTGCTAGAAGAGGTTTGGTGTGATGATGGTAGGGGGATGCAAACTTTTGAGTACCTACAAAGGAAGTATGGCCTACAAAAGCGGGAACAAAGAAGGTATAACTTGTTAAAAACATTGTTAATTGAAAGACGAAATATGATGTCCACTCCTCTGGTACAAAGACCGGAGAGATGTGATTTTATTGTGGCTGCTCCCCATAAAGTGTCAAACTTTTTGAAACTCTTTCCGGTGGAGAGTCATTCAGTCGATTCCTGGGATAACCTGAGACTTGCATGGTCTAATGAGTTAGGAGTAGATTTGTCTTTGAAAGAATGGGAGGACATATGGAGAGTCCCGATAAAGGCAAAAGTGGACCTGAATTTACGCTACATTTAGCAGAGAATTTTAGGACATCTTTATTGGACTCCAGATAGAGTCTATAAATTTGGCCTTAGTGATAAGTGTTGGGGTTGTTTGAATGAAAGGGGCACCATATTACATATGTTGTGGGATTGCACAAAGGTGAATGGATATTGGAATGATGTTCTACATAGGATTGACATGGTGTGGAATATTGCTTTTCCAAGAACACCTTTGGCTGTACTTTTGAAATCCCCAAATTGTGTTCGACATTTGGATTGTGTGACGTTGTGTTGGGTCACTAAAGGTCTTCTGGTGGCCGCTAGACACATTTTGCGTGTCTGTAAAATAAGGAAAAAGCCATGCGTTGATGAATGGCTAGTACATGTGCAGATCCTTTCGCGTTTTGAGAAGATCAAATTTGGCAAATTGCATAGAGATGAAGCTTATAATGAACAATGGAGTGTTTTTAATGAATTTTATGTTTAATATTTGGCCGGAGTTTGGTTGTTTATGTTTTATTTCCTTAAGAGTGGGTGAAGAGGGGGATGGTTGGGGGGGGGGGGTGAGGGAGTAGTGTGTTATGTTGTGTGTCTTGTGTTGGTATGTGTATTATTGGTATCTTTGACAATATTATATCAAAGTTTTGTGTAACATTTTTAAAATCCTGTGGATATTCTTCTTATTGTTTATGCAATCTGTTTTTTATTTTATTATACATTTCATGCTGATTGCCTATCCATTATTTTGTTGTATTGAAATGATTTGTTATCCTGAAATATAACATTGTTGTTATTTAATTGTTCCTTAAAAGTTAAATAAATAAAAAAAGATATAATATTCTTAGCAATGTATATATGATAATTATCAAGCGTGATACATTCTTAATTTCTTGCCGGGTGGGATAATGCTCGCCTCCGTGTCTTTAATAGAATTAAGGCTTTCTAGTAAGTTATTATGGAGAATCTTTATTCTATGTCAAGACCGGAGGCTCACATTATGGTAGTTTAAAGCTTACTTACCACAATGGATGCCGGCTGTTCTACCGGTTTCGGGTAGAATTGCTTGAATACAGATTTGCTTGCCCAGTCCGCCATCCTCATGATATCTTCCAGTCGGATTCCAGCCTGGAAGGCTTTGGAAGGCATGGCTCCTCTCACGGAGTGGGCTCCGAAGTGCAAGTTATCTATTCCTGCTTGGGTTAAAGTTCACCGCACCCAGCGTGCTAGGGTCGGAGCGGAAACTGCTTTATGGGGTTTGCGTAAAGCTATCAATAGCTGCCCATTAGGAGAGGCTCTGAGAGGAGCCGTGACCTCTTCGTAGGCCTTCAGGCATCTGATTAAGCAGAGCTTGGGCTGGTCCCTAAAAGCAGGGTAAGAAATCACCCTTGAGTTGCACTTCGTCCTCCTATGTATATGGAACATGATGCCATCGGGGGAAAAGGTTCTGCCTGCTAGATCGAGGGCTCTGGCGTCGAACTCTCCTGCAGGACACGAGGCAGAGCAGTGTAGAGAGTTTGCCGGATAGAGCAGTGTGGGATAATTCCTCATTATCTGGCCAAGATAGGAAGAGATTCAGCACTTTGTTAATGTCCCAAAGCTTACCGTAGCAGGACGGAGGCGGGACTGTAAGTCTGACAATTTGAGTAGTCTGCAAACAAGGTGATGCTCTCCTGCTGGGATCCCTTGTATGAGGTCGTGGCCTGCTGAAATAGAGCATAGCGGTAGGCATTAACTGTCCTGTAGGCAAGACCTCTTTCAACTAGGGATGCTAGGAAATTTAGAATTTCCTCTATAGGTGCTGAAACTGGATGTAATCCTTTGTCTTGGCACCGGTTCCTCCAGGTGTTCCATGAGTTGGAGTATCTTTTGAGAGTAGCGGGGGCCCAGCTCTCTTCAATGAGGCTGTCACCCATGTGTGACATGCCGGGAACTCTCCATCTCGACCTGAAATCTTCCAGGCTGCTAGGCTCAGGGATCCGTTGAGATCGGGAAATCGGGGTAGAAGGATTGGAAAATCCGAAGAAAGTTCCAGAAGAAGGTCCAGACCGGGGCCATGAGGACCAGTTCTGTTAGTTCCTGACGAGCCTTCGCCAGGGTCCTCGCAATCATGTTGAAGGGGTGAAAGGCACCAACCGGTCCAATGTTGTAGGAAAGTGTCCGTCGTGGTTGCTGCTGGATCTGGTTTCCATCTGAAAAACACTGGTAGCTGAGTGTTGAGGCGTGAGGCAAACAGGTACTTGGATAAGGGACCCCAAACTTGCTGAAGGGGAAGGAAGACTTCTCTGTCGAGCCTCCAGTTGCTGTAATCTATCATATGACGGGAGTACCAATCTGCCACTATGTTCGTGAGGCCTGGTAGATACTCTGCCATGACCGAAATCCGGTGTTCTAGACAGAAATGCCAAAAGTCTTTGGCTAGTTCCGCTAGGGGCCGAGATTTGGTGCCACCCAGATGATTGCTGTATCTTACCGCTGAAATGTTGTCCATCTTCAGCAAGATACAACAACTCGCTCTGCCTCTGGCAAAGGAGCCCACTGGGAGCTCTAGGCAGTTTATATGCATCTCGAGTTCCTGAGGCGACCATGTTCGTCCTGTGGCCACCGGTCCGTATCTCGCTTCCCAGCCGGAGCGGCTGGCGTCTGACTCTATCACTATATCTGGGGCAGATCCAAAGATTGCTCGGCCATTCCAGGCATCCATGTGTGTGAGCCACCAGTTGAGCTCCGTTCTCGCTTCTGGTGATAGCGTTAGTCGCTGGGAGTAAGAGAGACTGTGTCTTAAGTGCTGGCCTTTTAGTCTCTGTAATTCCCGGTAGTGGAGAGGTCTGGGAAATATAGCTTGGCTAGAAGAGGAGAGAAGTCCTATTACCCTTGCTAGGTCTCGAAGAGATATGTCGTCCCTTTGCAGGAGTCTGCAAATCTCTCGTTTGGTGGAGTGAATTTTGGCCGTCAGGAGACAGAGCTGAGCAGATTCGGTGTCTACTACAAATCCTAGAAAGTCTAGGTTCCTGGATGAGTGAAGGATCAATTTCTCCCAATTTATGAGGAATCCGAGACTGTGTATCAGGTCTATGGCCAGCCTGGTCTGTTGTTCTACCAGAGCTTGAGATTGTGCCATGAAAATAATATTGTTCAGGTATATTATCAGCGGGACGCCTTGTTCTCTTAAATGCGCTACTACTGGTCTCAGGAGCTTGGTGAAAGCCCAAGGAGCTGAGGAGAGTCCGAATGGCAAACTCGTGAACTCCCAGTCTCGGTGTCTCCAGGAGAATCTCCAATAGCTTGCGTGGTCCCGATGTATGGGTACTGCAAGGTACGCATCTTTCAGATCCAAACGCATAAGCCAGTCATTGGGTCTCAGGAGATCCCGGAGCATGTGAATACCCTCCATTTTGAAATGGCGGTAAATAATAAAGTCGTTGAGAGCCCTTAGGTTTATCACCGGGCTCACTTTTTGCTTTCTGCGTACCAGAAATATGGGGCTGAAGAAACCGCCTTGGCTTGGGCATGGGAGAATCACTTGTTTTCGAAGCTAAGCTGTGAATTTCCTTGTCCAGCGCTTCCTCGTCCTCTTTGGACATTGTAATTGGAATGGGGCGACCTGCTTCAAAGGGTTGTGCAAAGAATTCTAGGCGCATACCGCGAACTGTCTCTCTGACCCAAGCGTCCCCTGATAAGGAATCCCATGCATGCACAAAAGGAGCTAACCTCCCTCCTATAGGCGTTTGTGGCGCTGCTATAAGCAGACTGACCTGTGGTTTGTTGCTGTGCTGGGTATTGAGCAGCTCTCCTCCAACCGCAACCTCTTCCTCGCCCTCTTGAAGGGAAGAAGGTATCTGAGCGATCCTGTGTTGTGTTGATCCCTGGAATGTTGAGGTCTTCGATAGAAAAAGTATCGGTCGGAAGAGCGACCTCTACCTCGTCCGGCCCTGGAGAAAATTTTAGAGGCGGAAACTCTTTTTATGGAGGCTTGAGCTTTGTCTAAAGCTGTGAAGGTGCCAACGAACTTGGACATCTCCTTCATGAAGGTATTGCCGAAGAGCAGACCCTGTGCCGCCGCCCCGGATTCGGTGTCTGCTAGTTCACTTTGTTTGGCGTCAATCTTGTAGTGGATGCCTTTGTGGCGTTCTGCCGAGATGGCACAGCTGGCGTTACCCAGCAAACAGATGGCTCTCTGGGCCCAACCAGAGAGGATTACTGGATCGATGGGGTCTCCAGAAGCTATGGCTGCTTCAGCTAGGTCCATCATTTTTGCTAGAGGACCAGTGATGTCCAATACCCTGTCCTGGCAGGACCTCCAGGCACGATCTATGCCCTTTCGTGGGCCTTTGACATGCTTTCCAAGAAAGGTAATCATTTTGGAGTATAACTCCGGCGTCAGGGCCACTTTGCCTGGAATGTCCGGGCGTGGGCATTCTGCCCTGAGTCTCGCTCTAACCTCCTTGTCCAGGGGTTTGCGTAACCTGCCTTTTAAGTACTCTGTTGTTCTCGGAGACGGTTCCCAGTCGGTAGATCTGGATGCACTAAGTCTTCCAGAGTAAACATCCCCTTGGAAGGAGAGAGTTCCTTGGTTGGTTTCTTAGGGATGGGGGCTGCCGCAATCCCTGATGTTGAGGGTCGTGACCCTAATGTTTGCGTGTACTCGTCTGAAGAGGTGGGAGATTGATTGACAAAATCAAATCCCTCTTGATCAGTGCCCTGTTGTGGTAACCCTCTGGGCTTGAGGGTCTAGTACCCCTGTTTTCTTCCTCGGGGTAAAAGGGTCCATCAACAGAAGGGGTTTCCTTCCTATCCAAAAAGGCCTTTTTCAGCCTGGAGAAGGCGTCTGATAGGGCAGCAGTGGCTGGATCTGGCTGGCTCGGGGGGGGTTGTAGAGTTTTTACTCAAGCGAGCAAGCGTACATCCCCCACCTGAAAGGTGCTTTCTCTTTTGTGTCTTCTTTTTTGGTAGGGAGTTCTCTTGTAGGTGCTCCTCCATGTCGTCCAGGTGCTGCTAGGTAAAAAGCCAAACAGTTTTCAATTGGTGCTGGGGGGCCAAGGGGGAAATAATGGTATTTTTCACTGGACATCTATGATAGATCAATGACCCCGGGCTAAGACCCTCTACCTCACTTGGCAACCCATTCCGCTATCTGTAATAGGAACTTAGGGTACTATTCCAATGTATATATACACATTGCTGCCACACTATGCTGTAAATATCTGTATTTTCCTGTACATATCTGTATACACCTGCTTATTGTATATTTCTGTACTTTATGTCTTATCACTTGTAACCTCTTCTGCGCCCACGGGCCCTGCGCGCTCTATAAATGAATAAACTAAACTAAACCATCCCTATCCCCTCCACAGCGCCTCAGAAGGAGAGCTGATTTTGGCCGATGGGTAGGGGGATTGTGCAACAAAGGCATTTTTAAAATGCCTCAATGAGCATGTGCTGCTGGGGAACCGAACTGTCAAAAAGGAAACAGTGTTTCACTGGGCTGGCTCCTCCACAATGAGTGAGGGGCCACTGGGTGGACGCCCCCTCGCTCATTACAGATGAACCGCCAGGCTCGGTCTGTCCAATAGGACAATGCCTGTACCAAGAAATGCAAAATGCTAGTGTTGGGAAGTCAAAATAGGCCACTTTTCTGGCCAATGTGGGCCAGTTTGATGAGTTACTTCACTATGCAGCTAGTAGTTGTGACCATTGTTGCTGAACAAATATTCTTTAAATATCACAATTTGCTTACATTTTAACAAAGAACACCCCCTTGGGTACCATTCAAAGAGTCTGTGACTAAAGGAATGAATATCTGTTTGCAACTGCAGGCCGCTTTTTCATTGGTGCCTGAGAGTTTTATGGTGCAGTCCGACCATGTAAGCCAAATTAACAAGGACACTGGTTACGAGAGACTTACCCAGAGACTTTAGCTCACTATCTTTCACAGAGGAGAAATATCCAAAACATATCAGTCTTTTTCCTGCCCTGGGACAGTCCAGGATGGAAATGTTAGACAATTCTCCTCTGCACAAGAGTACCAACAGCAACCCCAGACACGTGTTTCGGTCTGGTTGGACCTCATCAGTAGGGTGGAGCTGTGCCTCTCTAAGAATAGTGAGCAAGGGGTCCGCATCTGGATTCCCCTAGTAACTTAGGGTGAGACCCAAAGTTACTTAAATATGCAAATTAACAAGGGGTGTCCTGGGAGTCCCTCTGCCAGACATTAGTCCTGGGTACAAGAGACTTACCCAGAGTCTTTAGCTCACTATCTTTCACAGAGGAAAAATATCCAAAATATATCGGTCTTTGTCCTGACCTGGGGGGCAGTCCAGCACGGAAATGCCAGGCAAGCAAACCCAGACTGAAACATGTGTGCTGGACTGCCCAGGGCAGTACAAAGACTGATATGTTTTGGATATTTCTCCTCTTTGAAAGATAGTGAGCTAAAGACTCTGGGTAAGTCTCTTGTACCCAGGACTAATGTCTGGCAGAGGGACTCCCAGGACCCCCCCTTGTTATTTTGCGACCATGTGAACCGCCACTGCCCATTTCCTCCAATCTAAAAAAATAAATTTGAAAAAAGATTTTATTTGTGTTAATTTCACGCTGGGCTCTCACGTCTCCGTCCCCCCCGGGAAGCGGCCACACAGTTTGAAGACGTCTGGTCTAGAGGTATGTGTCGCTCGACGGGTGTGGGAGGCCCCAGAGGAAGTCATTACGGGACTGCCTAAAAATTTCAAGTCACCATCCCACTCCTGTGCCAATGCGCACAACAGCGCGTGTGAGCAGGGTGTGGGGCTGTTGAACATGGGAGGCGTGCTGACACTGAAGACCATTGTGTAGCCACAGCACGCTGAAACATTGGGAAGCCCTTCCCTAATCTGTCTTGAAAGGCAGTAGGAGTGCCGCCGAAGAGAAGCATTACATTGCCCTGCTGTACCGTTGCCTAACAACAGACTAAACAAAGCGTCCGTGTTGTTCACACTGATCTGGTGTGTGACGCAACATCATATTGTGGCTTAACGTCTTACCTTTTCAAAGGAGGGTCAATACATACATAAAGACTGCTGTTACAATAAATAAGAGACTGCTCAAAGTTCATATATATATACTACATATACCTTTCCCATTTGATATAGCAACGAGCTAATCCAGTGCAGCAGGTGACCACATGACCATGGAAAGTGTACCTCTCCAGACGATGGTCCTCCTTGAGGTGGGAGGACCCACTATTCCATGGAAAAGATGACTCATATCTTTTGAGCACTATGCAACTGTCGTGTGTGGCACCAATTACAGTGTTGATAGGAATAAATCACTCTTAATACATTGCTTGGGCTCAGCAGGTCAGAGGAAATTTGAGGACCTCCCCATCTTTCCGAAGAAATGTCTCAATATAAGTGAATATGAGAAAGCCGTAAAAAAGGCGAATGAACACTAGAAAAAGCTCAGCACCATACTAGAATGCTACACATTTGGAAATGAGTTCAAGAATGAGAGAATGTGGAACAGTATGTTACAGCACTGTGAAAGCTAGCCTGAACCTGTTATTTTAACCAACAAGTGGATGGGAGATTGAGGGACCAATTCATGTTGGAATGTAGGAGTGGCAATGTGAGAGCGAGGCTATGGGCAGGAGATGAACCACCACTTGAGACAGTAGTGTGGATTGCAAAAGAAGTTGAACACAAAGAAAAGTGTGTCAAAGAGTTGGGATGAAGGAGACAACAAGGTTACATCAGAAGTGCCTTGAGGGACAATATCTGTCATTGGGAATCGTACACCTGGAAAAATGGGTTCAGGATGGGCCCCAGAAGAAAGACATTAAATGAAACGCATCCAGAATGGACAACGCTAGGGGAAAAGGGAGATTTCCCATGAAATATTCAAGTCAAACGAGGAGGTGCTTCAGATGCGACAGTGTCACACTGGGCAAATAGCTCACATTGCCCAGCACTCAGGATAATATGCAGGATATGTAATGGGAAGGGTCATCTGGCCAGATGCTGCAGAAACAACTTGACAAATGGGAATGATGAGATATATGATGATGGTGACAAATGCATATCTACAGTTAGGGATAATGAAGCAGGTCTTGAAAGTGCCATGGGAACAGTGTTCATTAATATAGTTCTGGCTGTGATGATGGTTGATTCAGGAGCAAGATACACTTTGCTGACAGAAATAGCATGGAAGGATCCATTTGACCACAAGTACTTGCACAAAGTTGACTGTATTCCCCCATATGCTTTTAGATTTAAGATTGAACTGATTGGTTGGTTTCAAGCCACCTTACGATTCAAAGGGAGAGAAGCAAAAGGGAAACTGTATGTGTCTAAAAAAGGATCTATGCTGCTGTTAAACTGGGCACATCAAACAAAGTTAGAAGTAAGATTAGACCCAAATGAAGAGGATGCTGTACTGGCAGTAGAGAGTGCTAAGATGCAAGGTCTGCAGGAAATTGAGGAACAAGTATTTTGAAGTGAAATTGGATGTTTGAAAGGATTCCCACATCAAATCCAATTGAAGATTGATTTTAGAGCAGTTGCTCAGAAACTGCAGAACGTTCCGATCTCCATGAGAGATGAGGTTAAGAAAGAACTAAAGAAACTAGAAGATCAATGAATTATAGAATTGGTGTCAGCACTGGGAGCGGTAAGGAAAGCCTCTGGGAAGATGAGGATTTGTGTCAACATGAGGGAATTAAATAAATGAGTTGTAATATGATATATTTTATTTGTATCGCGCCCATACACAAGTGTTTCAGAGCACGACGAGGCAAGGGAGGGGAAACAAGGGAGGACAAAACAATGATCTTACTAGGCCCAGTGACATTGAGAACGTGCAAGTGCAGGGGAGCGGGAATGGGGAAAGTGCAAGGGGCAGGGGAGAAGTGGAAAGTGCTGAACATGAGATGGAACAAGAAAAGGTAGTGCGGCTAGCAGGTGTAAGTGCGAGAATAAGGTGTAGACAACGGGTGTCTGATAAGTGCTGGAAGGGGACTGTAGGGTAGCAGATACAGACCCAAGTGCAAGGGTTGTTAGGAGGCAGTGCAGGTGTGTGGCTGGGAGGGCAGGGATCTGGACCCAAAATCAGAGGGTAACCAGGTGCCCGGTGCATTGGGACTAGAATATAAGATAGGGCTAAGACTGCTGGGATAGGCTCAATAAGGGCTGTATAAACATGATCCTCGGAGCACGGGAACATAGTGCAAGATATAGGAGCCTAACAGAACCTGCTCTCATACCCCCATATTTCGATTATCTAGGTGACCGGTTGTCCAGTGACACCCTGCTGGGAACATGTTCTCGGCATTCCGAGAGAGGACCAAATGCGGGGGAGCCTGAGATCCAGGGATGGAGCTGGGCACCAGTTGCGGACAGGTAGGGAGGAGGAAGGGGTGGGAATGTGTGCTGTGAACATAGTTGGGGACGAAGGGCAGGGGGGGTTAGTTGGGGAGTTAATGTTGCAAGGGTAAGGGGTATGAGCCCATACTCATGCCAAACAAGACATGAGAGAGGAACAAAGAGGGAAGGATAAGAGACAAACCACGCATGGCGACGGGAAGTCTTAGAATTGTAACTTGGAACGTGAGAGGCCTTAATAGTTACCTGAAGAGGAACAAAGTAATGATGTGCTTGAGAAGGCTGAAAGTGGACATAGCGCTCTTACAGGAGACCCGCCTTACGAGAGAGAAACTCGAGGTGGTTAGAAAAAAGTGGAAATGGACCACCATAGGAGCGATGTATTCTGCTTATGCTAGGGGGGGTGGTTACCTGGGTGGCACCTCATGTGCCATTTCAGTTGCTGCAGGCCACAGCGGAACCAGATGGGAGGATGATACTGATGCAAAGGCTACTGGAAAATAGAGAAGTAAGCATTATAAATACTTATGACCCCAATCAGCACACAGCGGCCTACTTCAGGACTCTATACAGCAAAATCAGCCCCCATTTGGGTGGCGTAATTATCTGGGGGGGATTTTAACTGTACGTTATAGCCCAAAATGGATAGGTCAGACAATAAATTAGATAAGCCTACCCCTGCCGTGAAAGCACTGCAGGCCTTGCTGACAGATTTTGGACTAGAGGATATCTGGAGACAGCAACACCCGAAGAATAGGCTCTACTCACACTACGCTGCCCCACATGGCCTGTACACGAGATTGGATTATATGTTTGTTGCTTAGGAACTCGTAGGGGAGATGATAGGCTCAGAATACAAGGCGAGAGTATTATCGGACCATTCCCCCTTGGTCTTGGAGTGGAGACACCAGCCCCCCAGAGCTAGAATCCCGTCATGGAGGCTCAGAACCGAGGCCCTGCAGGACTCGGTATTCCGAGAGGATTTAAGGGAGGCGATTATTGAGTACTTTGACATCAACACAGGGAGCGTGCAGTCAGAGGGAACCTTATGGGAGGCGTTTAAAGTGGTAGTAAGAGGCGCGGCCATCTCCAAATCCAGAGGGCTCCAAGGGGGCATAGAGCAAGAGCTACGAGAGACAGAGAAGAAACTGGAAGAAATGATGCAGAAGGAGGGCACCTCACAGGAGGCCACCGAACAGGTGAATGTACTACAACAAACTAGCAGGGAGCACTGGGAAAGACTATGTAAATTGAACTATAACAAATATATCGAAAAGCAACACGCAGGGGGAGATAAACCGGGACGGCTGCTAGCATGGCTATATAAAAATGAGACACCGAGACCAGTGGTCAGAGAGATAAAGGAAGAGGAAGGTCAGACCTGGGACACCCAAGAGGGAGTAAACGAGGGGTTCCTTAGATTCTATAAACGCCTCTTTGAGGACACGGGGAGGAGACGGGTCGGGAGATTCAGGAAACACTGGAAGATATAGGATTACCTAAATTAAACGATGAAGAACGGGAGAACCTGGACGCCCCAATTACAATAGAGTAATTAGAGACAGTGGTTCAGCACCTACCCACATGCAAAGCCCCGGGGTCGGACGTGCTCCCTAGTAAATTCTATAAAACATATAAGCAGGAAGTACTCCCCCGCTGCTAGCCATGCTCAACGAAGCATTCGAGAAAGGAAGGCTGCTGGAGTCTCTGAGGGAGGCAGTGGTTATAGTGCTACTAAAAACGGGCAAGCCAAGTACAGATTGTGGGTCGTACAGACTCCTATCCATGTTGAACCAAGATAGCAAAATTCTAACAGCAGTGCTGGAAACAGACTCAAAAGGATAATTGGCAAACTTATACACCCCGATCAAACAGGCTATGTCCCGGGCAGGAATATAACCGACAACCACAGGAGACTCCAACACATTATAGAACAAACAGAGAAGGACCCAGGCGAAATGGCGATTGTCTCGCTCGATGCAATAAAAGCCTTTGACTCTGTGAGGTGGCCATGGTTGTTGGCAGCCTTGGAAGAATACGGGATGGGACCAGGGTACCTGAGGTGGGTTAAGATGATATACAGCTCCCAATGGCCAGGGTCAAAACGGGCACGATAATCTCAAACAAATGGCTGCTTGGTAGGGGCACTAGACAGGGCTGCCCCTGGTCGCCCATGCTCTACATTCTTGCATTAGAACCACTGGCGATCTGTCTCAGACAACAGTACGGGGAGATAGGAATCCATACGAAGGGGGGGGGTGCACCTGATATCACTGTACGCCGATAATGTGTTGCTGTATCTGCGCTTCCCAGAGGAAAACTTACAGTATGTCCTGGAAGTGATGGACCGCTATGCGACCCTTCCGGGCATGGCGGTAAACCCCAAGAAGTCAAGCATGTTCCCCCTGGGGAGATATAGAGGGGCCCTGCAGAGGAGCCTACCTATTCTGCCGTTACCTTGGCAGACCAGGACATTCCGATACTTGGGGATTAACATATATCATACGGCCACGAACAAACATAATACGGAAAGAGCAGTAAAAGGCATAAAGAACAGCATGGGGTTCTGGCCAAAGCTCCCCCTGGCCATGGTAGGAAGGGCAGCGCTGATCAAGATAGTGGTTCTGCCCAGGCGGTTACACTTTTTCACGAACATCCCATACATGCTTTCCAAACGCTTTTTCATGAAGCTCCATTGCTTATGCAGGGGCTTCATGTGGATTAATTCCAGGAACAGGGTGGCCCTTTGGAAGTTGCAGAACCCATGTGATAAGGGGGGCATAAACCTGCTGAATTTCGAGAAATACTACCTGGCGGGACAGCTCCAGTATGTGGTTAGGTGGCTGTCCGAAGAAGAGACGGCCGAAGCTAGACTGTTGAGCAAGGATTACGCCCCATTTTTTCTGAGAGAACTGGTATGGCTACCCCAATCAGAGATGCAAGGTAGCGCGAGATTGTTGGAGCTGGGCCGGAAAATGTGGTGCAGAGCGTGCCAAATAGCGGGGAACCCGACCCCATGCTCCCCGCAGGTGCCGCTAGTGGCGCTATGCGGGGAGGACACGCAAATGATAAAAGTGATCTGCAAATACTGGGAACTGATGGGCCCTGCAACCCTCAGAGACATATTGCAAGGGGGGGAGGCACTAGATTTCCAGAAGATAATGGAGGACACCGGGGTACACAAGGGACAATATATTAAATATACAACAATTATCAAGCGACTGCCAGAAAGGTGGCCTGAGACAGTACTAGCCAAACAACCCGATATAGTTATTGAGACGATGTACGATATTTTGGAGGGTGGGCACAAAATATCTCAAATTTATGAATTATTGATGACCAGGGTTCGCAAGGAGCTGCTCCAACTGAGGCGGGACTGGGAGGAGGAGGTGGGAGAACCTATGCAGGACAGACAATGGGAGAGGGCCCAGAGGTATAAGAAGGTGTCCCGGAATGCGAGGCTACAGCAGAGTCAGTTATACATCACCCACAGGGCATATATGACCCCTAGCAGAATTGCCAGGTTTGGAAGCTCTACGATACAGAAGTGCCCCAGGTAGGTGTGGGGAGGTGGATGCTGGGATGATTCACATGTTCTGGGCATGCCCGGAGGTGGGCGGCTTCTGGATGGAGGTTAAACAATGTCTGTCCCAAAAGGGGATTCAGTTGGAGGTAGAGTCAGAATGGGCATGCATGCTGGGGGGTTTTGCCAGACCATGCAACCTGAAGCACATCAGTAAAATGAAAGACTTAGCTTACATCCTGGCCAAACGGAAAATCGCAATGGGCTGGAAAGCAGCCCAAAGACCCAGAATAGAGGTATGGTGGATCGATCTCCTGAAGTGGGCAGAGGCGGAGACAGTGGCATGGTATGAAGCTGTCACTAGGAGAGGGGAGGAGGAGGCAGGACCCCTGGTAGCGTGGAGACAACTAGTGGCCACGATGGCGGGACTCTCTCACGCCGAACTTAGTGAAGATGAGACGCTTGAGAACAAGGAGGGGGATAAACCCTAAGGAACGAATTCTGAGGTATTGAAGTACAGGCTCGAGTTAAGGGGTTGAAGCAGGGAGGACTGATGTAAAACATGTGAAAATAATTATGCGAAGCATATATGTGAATGTCCTACAAGTTGATAAAGTTTGGTGTGTTGTTTATAAAACAATTACATTTTTTTTTTTTTTAAAACAGGTGCCTGGTGCCAAAGAAGACAGATTATAAGGGGAGAGGAAGAGCGAAGGCAGAAGCAAAGAGGAAGGTTTTGAGGTGCTTCCGGAACTGAAGATGGTTCACCTCAAGTTTCAGAGAGGCAGGGAGGCTGTTCCAGAGGGAGGCCCCAGCTGAGGAAGGGGATCTACCCCCACCTCGTTGCTTGGAGAAGCGACTGACCCGGAGGGAGTTGGAGGGGTAGGAGCAAAGAGCTCAAGTAGGAAGGTATCTATGGAGGGAGAGTTGAAGGTAGTGTGGACCCAGTCCCCAGAAAGCCCTGTTGACAATGCAACAGGTCTTGAATTTAATCCTTGCAGCCACTGGGAGCCAATGAAGAGATTTCAGGGATGGAGAGATACAATCCCAGAGCTTGAGGCCAAGGACAAGTCTCTCCGTCCTGTTCTGGGTGAGCTGCAGAGGCGGAGAGTGGTTGCAGGCAGATTTAGAAAGAGGCTGTTGCAGCCTTAATCCTCTCCAGCCTAGAGAGAGCCAGAGCTATGGAGACACTGAGCTTCTGGGGGAAGGAGAGGAAAGGAAGAATACCTCTGAGGGGGTGCAGTTGGTTGTTAGACATTTTTGAGACGTCAGAGATGTGTTGAGAAAAGGAAAGTGTGGAGTCGAAGATGACCCCAAGGTTCTTAGCCTCGCAAGTGGGAGCCGGGAGAGGACAAAGGGAGGCAGGCCAGAAAGTGACTGGAAAGGAAGGTGCAGGTGTGCTGATGAGGAGGATCTCTGTCTTACTGGCATTAAGGCAAAGGTCGTTGGCGGCACACCACTCCTGGATTGCAGACAGTCCGAGCTGAAAGAGGGGGAAGAGGTGGCAGAGGGGACCATGGAAACAAGTTGGGTGTCATCCGCATAGCACTGAAAGTTTGAGCAGAGAGCAGTAATGCAGTGGGCGAGCGGTGCCAGGTATTGGTTGAAAAGCCAGGGAGAGAGGTTAGACCCCTGGGGAACACCACAGGTAGAAAGTGAGATAGAGGAAAGTAAGGACCCAAGTTGGACCTGGGAGGGTCAGTTGGAGAGGAAGGAGGTTAGCCAGGCCAGGCTCTGATCAGTGATACCCAGGTTATCACGGAGGCGATTGAGCAGGATGACATGGTTGACCGTGTCAAAAACAGAAGAGAGATCGAGTAGGATGAGGACAGATGGGGTATTAGAATCAAGGTTGGAGAGCAAGTCTTCACGGATGTTCAGGAGAGCAGTTTCCATGCTTCTAGCAGCTCTGAAGCCGGACTGATGGTCATGTTGATAACCAACAGAATCAGTGTGAAGATTAAGCTGGGAGATAGCCAGCTTTTCCAGGAGGTTGCCCTGGAAAGGCGTGATGGAGATCAGGCGATAGTTAGCCGGGCAAGAGGGGTCGGCTGTCGGTTTCTTAAGAAGAGGGTCCACAAGAGAATGCTTCAGAGGGGAGGGGGAAGGCTCCAGAGGCGAAAGAGTGGTTGCAGTAGTTGGCAGCCATACCAGGAACAAGGGTCCTGTGGTCCTTGATGGTTTTGGACGAGCAGGGAAGAACCTGTTTTCACGACACTTTCATAGATTGGACTTGTCTGGAAATCTCATCAGGTGAGAACAAAGAAAAAGATGAGAAAGAGGGAGGAGAGGTGGCTGCAGGGGGCCAGATGTAGCAGAGAGAGGAGGAGGAGAGTGTGGACAGGATTTCCTTTTTTTAGATGAAATGAGAGGCAAGCGCCATGCAAAGGGCCTGGGAGGTGACAGGAGAGGTAGAGACTGCAGCAGGGTTGTCCAACTCCTTGCAGATTTTCAAGAGTGCAGCTGAGTTGTTAGATGCTGCAGAGACACAGGCTTTGATATGGGCTCTCTTAGTGCGGACAAGGAGCTGGTATTGCCTTTGAAGCAGGCGGCAGGACAGTTTGTCCGAGGATGTACAAGAATCCCGCCGTTTCCTCTCAGCCACCCTACACTTGCATTTAAGGGTAATTAGGTCAGAGTCGTACCAAGAGTTTCACTTGGCTTTGGGCTTCAAGCGGATCCTCATGACAGGGGCAAGAACATCAAGAGTATCAGAGATAGAAGAGTAGAACATGGAAAGGGCTGTGTCAGGATCAGTGTCAGCCAGAGGAGGAGGAGGAGGGGGAGTGGGAGAAAAAGTGGTAGCAAAAGTGGGAGAAAGCCCATGACACAGGCTTCATGGGTCGGATGACCAAGAAGGTAGGTGGCAGTGTTGGAGTTGGTTTGGCCTGAGCGGTAGAGAGGGAGAGATGGGAGGAAAGGAGAGAGTGATCACTCCAAGAGAGAGGAGTGGTAAGAAGAATAGAGAAGGGGAGGTCAGAACATCCAGAGTGGGCCCTGCAGAGTGAGTCGGGCCAGAGAGGAGAATAGATAGAGAGTCGCAGAGGTCACGAAAGAGTCTGGAGGAGGGACAGGAAGCATCTAGATGGATGTTGAAGTCTCCAAAAAGGAAGAGTTGAGCAGTCAAGGCTAGAAGAGAGGAGGAGAGGGTCACCCACTCAGAAAGGAAGGAGGTGATCTGACCAGGTGGCCGATAGATAGTAGCCATGGTAAGAGAGTGGCCAGGAGAGATAGAAAGCCTGCAGACAAGGCATTTGAAAGAGGAGTAGGCCTGCATAGGAATGATAGAGGCAGGAATCCACTGCAGGAAGACACCCCTCCGGAACGGATGGATGTGGGTCCAGAGAGGATCTTGTAGCCATCAGGTAGGAGAGTGTCAAAGCTTGTGACAGAGCTGGCTGTGAACCATGTCTCAGTGAGACCGAGGACATCAAGGTAAAGTTGTTCCAGGAGACGGCAGATGTCAGAAGAGTGTTTGACAGCTGAGCGAGAGTTGAGAGTGGCAATATGGAGAAGGTTGCCATCCTTGAAGGACTTCCGGGGAGGGGTACAAATCAGAGGTACGCCCTGCAGAGGTGTAGAAGCAGCCCGAGGGTGGGGAGAGGAGGAAGGAAGTGAGAGAGCGCAAGGTAGCCACGGAAGAGGCAGAGGGGGGAGGCAAGGAAGCTGAAGAAGGGAGAGACGGGATAGCAGGAGAAGAAATGAAATTGATGAGGCGTGGGAAGCGTCTGTCAAAGAGGAGAAGGTTGGCCTGAGGGCCTTGGACCATGATGGTGCTATTAAAGTAGACATTAATGATTACCTTGGAGTAGTGGAAGGGGTCCAGGAGTGCCTCCCACCGGGTGCTACCATTAATGGGTGAGGATGAAAAGGGAGAGAGCACAGAGACCCTATGAGGGGTCCAAAGGTCCGGCGAAGGAACGACATAGAGCATGTCGGTGAGGGTCTGTCTGGAGGAAGTGCTGGAGTAGGTGTCAGCGATAGGGAGACCACGGTTAGAGGCCAAGATATCCTTTTTGAACTTCCTCCTACCAGACTTAGTGAGAAGGGTAGGCTAGTCAATGGAGAAACAGTTAGAAAAATTGTAGAGACAGAGAGTGCCATAGGTGTCGTGGAGGAGAGGGAAGAAAAGTGAGAGTAGTGGTGGGGGTGGACGTGGATGGCAGACAGGATGGGAAGAAAGGCATGATGGGGGAGCACAGGGTAGATACTGGGCGCAGCCAAGTTAAAAAAAACAGCAAACCTTGAAGTAGCATCAAATGGTACTAACAGCTAACTTTGAAATAGCGATAAATGGTACAAAAAATGCAGAACAGTCACAGGTCATAAGCGTGGGAACAAGGGTGAGATGGGGTGAAGGTGGAAAGTCAGGGGTGTAGAATGTCGAGATAGGGATGACTAACCCATGGTTGCAGAAGTGATAGTGTCACGATAGTTCAGGCTTCCAGGAAAATGTGAGAGCACCATCCTCAAGGTGCTAGAGAGGGTCCATGGTTATTTGTATGTAATCCTTTTTGGCAACGAAAGTTTATGTTAGCCATATTTGAACTAACACATTATGTACAGCCCTGAAGAAGGTTATGAACCGAACTGGCATATGTTCATGAAATCTTAACCATTATATTTGCCTGGCCTCATTGAATATGAAATAACAATATTTGATGAAAGAAGCTAAGAGGAATGTGTATAAACAGTTCCTTTGTGAAAATCTCAATGATCTGCTGTTGTGAATATTAATGATTTCTGGAAAATGCACAAATATTACAGTACCCACGTGTGCAGCCCGGTTAAGAGCCAACTGAGAGCACCAGTTCTAATAGGGTGGATTCACTCTATTTTTGTTTTTCTTACGAATAACCAAATTAACATTATGACAAAACATTTGCATCCACTAGACATGAAGCACATATGCACTCACCATGAAGAAAATGCACTAGGTCAAATATGCACTTATACACAAAGAATATTAACTGCATCCCTAACATGGCACTCATTGGACATAAAGAAATAGTCATTATTAGGCAGCCATCTTGGTTTAAATGGACGCCTCAGAATTAGCCAGCGCTTCCAGGCCTCCGAAAAACATAAGGTTCAATTCACAAAAACACATGCAAATTAGAAGGGCTTGCTGAGCAAGATAGTTTAATGCAGAACCTCAAGGTTGAACCACGAGGAAAAGATGTTCCCGTGGGAGGAGGGATTTTGCACAGAAAGCCATGTGCACATTATCTGGCAGTAAAATGTACTGGAAAATAGACTTAAACAGCAGAAAATACAAATTTCAGCACTGCCTTGCAGAAGTTTGTTTCATAACTAGACTTGGCACAAAGCAAGTGAAGAGGTAGGGAGGGTCAAGAGAACCGATCAGGAGAGCAATGGGATGATGGTCTATTTAATTCGGCCTTGAGTGCTGTGCACTGCCTCGTGTTATTTTCAAGAAAAACAAAATCCAGTTAAAACTTGTATCTTGCAGCAATTCCGCAGGTCATATTTCAGCATGTGGTGCCAGAAGTGGGTGGTGTGGATTTCAGTTTCAGGAAATATGTTAGCCAGTAATAGCACACCAATGTATGGGGAATGTAGATATTTGCAGCTGTTTGACCTGCCCCAAAATGTAACGAATGAGGATTATGCTAATAAGTGTGTCGTCGTATAAAAATGAAAGCCTGTCATGGGCAAGGTTGAGAACTTTTTCAGCCAATTCAGAGCTTGCAGGGTTGTTTGAATGACTTCTCCCAGCTGTGGGGGGTTTTAATAAAATCTTTGTTTGACGCAGTGTCCACTTTTCCATGGAGTATTTTTATAAGGTTGAACCTACAAATGAGACCTCCTTTACAGGTATATCTCCCAAGCAAGACCTGGCAGACGACCACTCCCACTAGCAAAGAACATTTTTGTGCATGGCGGAATACTATTCAACATTCATCCAGAATGTTTCCAACCACATGGCCACAATGAGAAATCTTGTGCGAATGGGAGTAACATTTGATTGGGATGATCACTGCGAGGAGGAATTTAAGCCTCCCTCTGTAACAGCCTACCTGCCTCTCTGAAACTTGAGGAGAACCATCTCCAGTTCCGGAAGTACCTCAAGACCGTTCTCTTTGCTTCTGCCTTTCTCTCTTCCTCTCCCCTGCTGATTTCCTGTCTGATACTTCACTGGTCACCTAGCAACCCTCTGATTTCGGGCGCCGGTCCCTGGCCGCCCAGTTGCACACCCGCACTGCCTCCCGGCAACCCTTGCACTTGGGTCTGTATCTGTAACCCTCCAGTCCCCCTACCTGCACTTTCGGACATCTGCTGTCTGCACTTAACCTTGCAACCGCCACCTTGTTATTGTTTTGATCCCATGTACAGCACTACCCCCTCCCCTTTCCCCTGATACTTTTTCCCTCCCCGTCCCCCGCACTTGCGCAATCTCAATGTCACTTGGCCTAGTAAGATCGCTGCCTCTGTTCCCCCTTCCTTGCCTTGTTGCGCCTTGAAACACTTGTTTACAGGTGTGTTACAAATGCCATATCATATACACAATGAAAGCCCCGGTGCTGCAGGAAGTGCTTGAACTTGGCCATTTGCCGAACAGTAGGAGAGAATGGTTGATAGTCCCGGTGCATAAACCTGGCAAGGACCCCAAACTGTGTGACTCTTACAGGCCTCGGTCCATGTTGAACCAAGACGTAAAGATACAAAACTACTGGCTGGTCGTCTTAATCAGATTATAGGGTTCCTGGTCCACTAGGATCAAACTGGGTTTGTTACTGGGAGGAGCACATCCACGAACCTCTGCTGACTGCAGTACGTAATGGATAGGACAGTGCATCAAGATGCAAGATGAGCCGTGATATTGCTAAATGCTATTAAAGCATTTGATTCAGTCTATTGGGAATGGGCATATGCTGTGCATTTTCTGGTTTGGCCAAGGATTTATATGATGGGTACGATTGTTATATACAAAACCGATAGCTAGGTTCCGCAGCACTGGCAAATATATTTCTACTGCATGGAAGATCCTGAGGGGCACTAGGCAGGGATGCCCGCTGTTCCCAATGTTATACATTCTGCAGACCTCCTGATCTCTACCTGTCTCCCTGGACCTACAGTCGCTTTGTCGGATGGACTAAAATGCGCCCTATGTTTTGCCAGGTGTAGATCCGTGTTGGCCTGGACGGTTACTCACCCCCATACTGCCATTGCTACGCGGCCATTCTGGTTTCGCCGTGACGGCTGTGGCGGACCCCTGGGTGCCATTATACTGGTCATGTGGCTGGGTGCACTGGACATCATATACGTGGGAGGATACAATCCATCCTGATCTCACAGGCCTGCAGTGGCGACTTGCCGCACTTAGTTGAGGTCCCCTCGTGCCCGCTCCCGGGAGTTGGGGCCTCGACCCTACGGTGATCCTTTGACAGATCCAATATACCCAAAAGATTCGATATAAACATGGGGGAGCCGAGCAAATCAAACAGAGCCTCCAAGACCCCTGGTGGTAAGAAGAAAGGCCCTATGGACACATTCACTAATACGGCTAGCCACGCTGTGACGGGCACGCGGTCGGACGAGGGAGAACAGGGCGAACAGGATGTGTTGGACAGGGAGGATAAACTGGCCACGCTAGTTCAGAACGGATTCCTGGCGGTGAATACCAAGCTGGATGAGATAGTTGCCACCATCGGCTCCTTGAAGGCCAGAATCGATAAGGAAAGTGCACGTGTCACGGAGGCTGAAGGCAGGATAAGTTTGAGCGAAGATACTGTTGGGCAACACAGCCGAGATATATCCTACATCAAAGACACGATGAGCAAACTGCAAAGTAAGTGTGAGGACCTCGAATCCAGGTCCAGAAGAAACAATGTCCGCATGGTTGGTTTGGCCGAATCCTTCGATAAGGGCCAAATGGAGAAACATGTGGAAGAACTTTTCAAATCCTTATTTGGACCCGAGGCACTATCCGAACACTTCCTTGTGGAGAGAGCGCACCGCACACTAGCACCGGCGCCAAAACCAGGAGCACCGCCTCGAACAATAATTGCTCGTCTCCTGAATTACGGAGACACAGACACAATCCTTCGTTTAGCCAGGGAGACCGGCACATTGCACTATGAAGGCAACCGTATACATATATATCCTGACTTCTCCGCCTCTGTCCAGGCGAGCAGACGCTCTTATGAACCGGTGAAGAAGCTCCTCAGAGAACGGCAGAACGGCAGATCACATACGCCTTGATGTTCCCGGCCAAAATGAGAATTCAGCATGCTGGAAGGTCGCACTTTTTTGAGAATCCATCTGAAGCCCTTTCATATATTGAGTCCTCTATACCCCTCCCTCCAAGAGGGGAACGACCTGCCCCGAACAATAGACCTCGGCTGGCGGACTAAGGTGAACATACTTTAGTAATTTGGTATCCAGCGGTAGCCGGCCCTACTTTAGTGGCCCTGATGTACTGATACTGCAGTCGGCCATTTTCTTTGAGTGTTGGTGCTGGAGGCCGGGGATGGCGGTCATGTGAGGCAACATGGCTACCCCGGGAGTATTCCACAAGTTTAGGGTCAGACACTGTCAAGTTGGGGAAGTCGGTGAGGGTGGCGGGCGTGATAGGCGGTTGGAAATGGGGGATTGTTTCTTTAATACCCCATGGTTTGAAGTGGGAAGGTTCCCCCACTGCATGGTTCTCTGTTCTGAGAAAGTTCTTGTGGAAAGTGGTTATAAGTTACTGTTTAAACAAGTGGTCTGGGAGGCACTGACATGGTCCATAATGTCTGATACTGCATCCAAGAGGTTGGCGATATTATCCGAACATTTTTTTGTAAAGCTCTGCTCACGCACTGAGAGTTAAACTTGTGTCATGGAATGTAAGGGGACTGAATAATCGTTTGAAGGTCAAGAAGGTGGGAAATTACATTGTCGGGCACAGTGCCAAAATTGTTATGCTACAGGAAACACATACTATTGGTACCGATGAGTGCATAATGCCTGGTTGGGGCAAGTCCAGGTTCTGTACCAGCTACTCATCCCAGTCCAGGGGTGTCTCTACGCTCATACACCCGAATCTTGGACTCCGGCTTGATGGCCATAAACTAGACCCCCATGGTAGGTATGTTCTTGTGTGGGGCTCGATTGCAGGACAGCGGATATTGCTGGTCAACACATATGGGCCGAACATTGATCCTGCCTTTTATACAGATGTATACCAATTGATCGCTGTTATTGATATCCCTACTATAGTTTGGGGAGGAGACTTCAATGTTGCTATGGACCCTGTACTTGATAGATCCAGCACGATTATGAGATTACCAAGTAGGGCTGTTCTCACTGTGCTCTTCCTCGAGGATACCTGGCGAGTGCTTCACCCGAATGTAAGGGGTTACACGTACTATTCGTCGGTACATGATTCAGAGTCCAGAATCGATTACTGGTTTGTCTCCCCCGCTGTGATTGCTGTAACGAAGTCATGTGAAATACTGTCCCGTGCACTGTCTGCCCACGCCCCGATAACACTTGAGGTCACATTTCACAATTGCCCTAGACCCCCTAGGAGGTGGAGGATGCTCGAGGATTTGCTGAGGGACCCCGGGGTGGTGGAGGGGTTGCACACTGAAATCTCAGAGTTCCTTGAGATTAACATCGACTCAGTCGATAGATGTTCCACGGTATGGGAATCCTTCAAGGTCTGGGTCAGAGGCACGTTATTGTCTAAATCTATGGATCATCTAAAAGGAATCAAGGCCGAACTGGCCCAAACTGAAGGCAAACTGAAATTACTGGAGGACGCTTATTCGCACACCCATGATAAAGCCATATTAGCGGACATACAGCAACATCTCCAGGAATTTGGCAATCTAGCCTCTAGGGAAGTACAGTACATGGCGGCCCCAATCCGAGCCCGTAGGTATGGCGAGGGCAACAAGGCTGGCAGGACACTATCCAATCTACTTAAACAGGACAGACACCCTAATCGAATTACTAGCATACAGACGCCCAGCGGTGCGGTTTTACTGAATGAGAACGAGATAAATGCTGAGTTTGCTGGGTTTTACGAACAATTGTATAGTAATAGAGATACTAAATCAGCTACGGAGATCAGGACATACCTGGAGGGACTGACGATGCCGAAACTCCATGATGAGACCCGCCTTGCACTGGACCAACCTCTCACTACAGATGAGATTGCTGAGGCGATTAAAGACTTAACATCCAATAAAGCTCCAGGGTTAGATGGCCTGGGTGCAGAGTTCTACAAGGAGTCCAGTGCGGAGCTTGTTCCATTGTTATTACGGGTCTGGGAGGAATCCCTCCAGTGTAACATATTGCCCCCGTCCATGAGAGAGGCGTTAATAACTGTGCTCCCTAAACCGCGCCGCCCGCCCCAGGATATGTCGTCCTATAGGCCGCTATCTCTTATTAATACAGATGCCAAAATATTCGCCAAAGTACTGGCCAACAGGCTTTTACCGGCAGTCCCCACACATGTTCACCCTGACCAGAATGGGTTTATCCCAGCTAGATCTACGGCACTTAACCTGCGCAGGCTCCTTGGCATAATGGCCCAGATTGACCCGGGCAGAAACGCGGTGGCCGTATCATTAGATGCAGAGAAATCCTTCGACTCTGTGTCTTGGGCCTACTTGCTAGCAGTACTGGAGTCATTTGGGGTAGGCCCGAACTTCATTAGGTATGTGAAATTGCTTTATACTGAACCCGGGGTCCGGGCACTGACCAATCAGTCAATCTCGGAAAGGTTTCTATTGGGGAGGGGCACTAGGCGGGGCTGCCCGTTTTCGCCCATACTGTTTGCCTTGACAATAGAACCAATGGCAATAGCCGTCAGGCTTTGGCATTACAACATAGGCATTAACCTGAAGGGGGCCACCCAGCTAATATCCCTATACGCGGATGACATGCTCTTATATATCCGTGAACCGGAAAACAACCTAGCACCTATAATGGCAGAGATTCAAGATTTTACTGCACACTCTGGCTACTCCATAAACAAAGATAAGTCGGAGGTTTTCCCCCTTACACCGGCAACTGGCTACCCCAGCTCTCTGGGCAGGCTAAAGTGGTCCAATGAGTCCATCAGATATTTGGGGATACTTGTCTCGCACAGGAAAAAACAGGTTATACACTGACAATCAAGATGCCGCGCTACAGGCCTTGAAAACTAAATTGCTATTATGGGACCACCTTCCGATATCACTACATGGCAGGATAGCAGTTCTTAAAATGATAGTTCTACCCAAATTATTTTACTTATTTGTGAACATACCGATTTGGCCGGGAAGACTCTTCTTTAATAAACTTAGGTCAATGGCTACGACCTTTCTATGGCATGGGCAGGCTCCAAGAATAGGATGGGGAAAGATAACTGATCCATACTCCTCGGGTGGCCTAGCGGCACCTGACTTTGAACTGTATTATTATGTTTCCCAAGCCAAATTCTCTAAATATTGGTATTCCAGAGACGGGGGCCCCCCTCATGTGGATGTAGAGGAGCTCACCACCTCCCCCACGAACATACAGTCTGTACTTTTTGACGCACACTATAGGGATACATGCGACTTCAATCCGGTAAACTGTACGATTGGGGCCTGGAGGGCAATATTTAAAAAACTGGGAGTGTCGACCCCGTACAATCCAGAGGTTTCCCTCTGGAACTACCCTGGTATCCCTCCGACGCACGATGTCAGCCTACGTTCAGCCTGGGACCCCAATGATGAGATGCTACTGGGAGATATGTTTATCGAAGGGAAGTTCGCGACCCTTCAGCCGATAACTGGGGCGTTTGGCAGGGGCCCACTTAGGGTGCTGCAATACTATCGTATGAGATCGGCCTTCCAGAAATGCTGGGCGTCTTTCCCCGATGAACCCCCTACACACCCTTGTGTGCAGATGATAACAGCCGGAGATCGTTTGAGGGTATCCAGCCTGTATGCTATAATACAAGCACACTCACCCACGGCTAATTTGAACAAAAACAAATGGGAAAAGGATCTCCGGATCCCTATAGATGATAAGACTTAGGACAGGTACTGCTCTCTCACCAAGAAAGTTTCTCTGAACGCTGGATTACGCTTAATCCAGTTTAAAATTCTTAATAGATTACACTATACGCCGGCCAAAATAGCCAAGTTTGTTTCAGATAGCCCGGGTGAATGCCCCAAATGTAAAACGGATTACGCTGGCTCGTTCCACATGTACTGGAGCTGCCCGGCGGTGGCTGGGTTCTGGAGGGAGGTGGCGGATATACCTGAAGAAATCACACAAATCCCCCCGATATTAACCCCGCAGAAATATTTATTCGGAGATATAGGAAAGTGCTCTGAAAAGATCAGAAGGCTGTTTAATGTCACGTGTGCAATGGCCAAAAAATGCATTCTACAACATTGGGAAAATCCGGCGCCACCCACTGTGAAGCAGTTCCTCCGGGAACTGGTTTATGTAATTGAGGCTGAAGAACAGTTTGTCCTCATCGGTGAGCAGACCTAAGGATATTTGGGGACCCCTCAGAATGTTTCTGTGTGATATGATTTCTGATGACGATGGAGATGTGTAGACTCACCACCTCGGGGAGATGTATGGTATATGTACTGATTTTCTACCTTGTCATGTTGATTTCAATCTGCACGATGAAGCTGTAACTGTGTTTTGTGTTTTCTGGACCACTAATAAATAAAGTTTAAAAAAAAAAAGAAAGAGGCTGTTGCAATAGTCCAGCCTAGAGAGAACCAGAGCTCTGGAGACAGTGAGCTTCTGGGGGAAGGAGAGGAAAGGAAGAATACCTCTGAGAAGGTGCAGCTGGTAGTGTGACTTCTTAGAGACGTCGGAGATGTGAGGAGAGGAGAGTGTGGAGTCGAAGATGACCCCGAGGTTTTTAGCCTCACAGGTGGGAGAAGGAAGAGGGCCAAGAGAGGCCAGCCAGAGAGTGACAGGAAAGGAGGGTGTGCGTGTGCCGATGAGGAGAATCTTGGTCCTACTGGCATTAAGGCACATATCATTGGCGGCACACCACTCCTGGATGTCGGACAGTCAGAGATGAGAGAGGGAGAAGAGGTGGCTGAGGGTAGACTGAAAAAGAGCTAATGTCATCAGCATAGCACTGGAAGTTGGGGCAGAGCGCGGCAATGCGGTTGGCAAGAGGTGCCAGGTATTGGTTGAACAGCCAGGGAGAGAGGTTAGACCCCTGGTGAACACCACGGGCAGAGATAGAGGAGAGGAAGGACCCAAGTTGGCCCTGGGAGGGTCGATCAGAGAGGAAAGAAGTCAGCCATGCTAGGGCCTGACCGGTGATCCCCAGGTTATCACGGAGATGGTTGAGCAGGATGGCATGGTTGACAGTGTCAAAGGCAGAAGAGAGATCAAGTAAGATGAGGACACAGGGGGGGTTGGAATCAAGGTCGGAGAGCAGGTCTTCACGGATGTTCAGTAGAGCAGTTTCTGTGCTTCTGGCAGCTCTAAAGCCAGACTGATGATCATGGAGATAAGCCAACAGATTCAGTGTGAAGCTTAAGCTGGGAGATGGCCAGCTTTTCTAAAAGTTTTCCCAGGAAAGGAGAGCTGGAGATTGGGCGATAGTTAGCCGGGCAGGAAGGGTCGGCAGAGGGTTTCTTAAGAAGGGGGTGCACAAGGGAGTGCTTCAGGGGGGAAGGGAACACTCTAGTGGTGAAGGAGTGGTTGCAGAAGTCAGCCAGAGCAGGAGCCAGGGAGTCAATATTGTGCTTGATGGTTTTGGAGGAACAGGGATGAACCTGTTTTGATGAGACTTTCATAGATCAGACTTGTCTAGAAACCTCGTCTGGGGAGAACAGGGGAAAGGCAGAGAAGAAGGGAGGAGCGGTGGCCGGGTCAGAGGAAGAGGCGGGAGTAGAGGAAGGAACGGGGGAGGAGGAGAGAGAGAGGACAGGACATCCTGAGTTTTAGAGATTCCAGGATTTTAACCTGCGAATCACACTCGGAATACAACAGCATGCGCTCAGCCTGCTGAGTTATCTTACCTGCTAGCCATCAAGAGCATGTTTTCTTAATATGGCATTGCAATTTTATTACTGGCATTAAGGCCAAAGGCAACATAAGTATTCTTACATTGGGGTGGGGGCATTCGTGCAGCATGCAAGGCTATGTTTCTTTTACTATGGCATGACATTTGTTACTGCTGTTAGGGAGCAAATACACCATTCTTATATGGGGAGTGTGGGATATGTGTACTCAGCAAGGATATCTTTTCTTACTGTGGCATGGCTTTGTTTCACTGGCATTAAGGCAAAGGCAACAGGAGTATGTTCTTACATGGGCATACTGGCATGTATCGGGAGAGCAAGCATAAACATGCTTTGTTATAGTATTGTTATTGGCATTATGGACAAACAAACAGGAGTATTTTCCTATGTGGGAAATAGTGGCATATATAGCTTCACCAGAATGGACATGTGTGAGCACAATCGATATGAATATGTTTTTTTACACTTGCAGAGTACTAGCATATGGGCAAAGGCATGAAAATGAGTTTGAAAATGCTGCTGTGCATTGTTGGTGGCTTGGCATCTAACTGGCTTTTAATTTCTTACCCTGCAAAACCGATTGTAAACCGTGTGGCTTTTTACCTAACGTATCACAGAAAGTGTACTGAAAAACGCACTATTTTAACCTATTATTTAAAAACATTTCTCAAGTGGACACCTCTCCCCCTTGATTGGTTCACCCTCCCTCACTACTCTGTCACTCCTGTGCATTTGGCTGGGGGCAGAACAAGCGACCTTCCTTCTCCGGGCTCTTCTTGGTGTGGGCCCTACTACATTAGCTCCAGGCCCCACTTGTTACAGAATCGTGGCTACACCTCTGGTGAGTTGGGGTGAAAGATTTATGTAATAGGCCAAAGGAAAGCGTAATATCTACTCGGCCTCCTGGGCTTGGGGAGGGGGCGGTAGGAGGGGGTTTAGGCAGGAAATCAGTAGGGCAATAGGGAGTAGGGGCAGTGATGGCTTACTGGAATGCAACTCATTCTTACTTGACTTTAGTATATGCAGTATTTGCTAGCCAATGTTTCCAGTGTTCGGTGCCACCCACTTGCACCAAGTTGGCGACTACGTGCAAATGCGGTCATATCACTGCCAGTGTTGTCACTTCTCTATATTTCGGCACCCCCCAGGAAATTCATAAATTGGCACCTCTGCCTGGAGGTTGCTAGTCTCGTCTTCCCTGTGTTTATCATCTGGGGATAACTGCATGGGTGCTCCTCTGCTTGCTCTTAGGATACCAATGTAACAATTTAACTGTGTGAATAATGCCAAGTTTATTTTATGTTGAAGTTCAATCTGTACCTTTTTTTTCATAGTATGCTATAATTTTCTGTAATGTGATGATACATAAATGCCAATAAACAGATTTTAAAATTTTTTAAAAAGTACAAAAAGAAAGTGTTGGCAAGTGCACCGGCATTACACAACTACAACAGAGGAAGAAACACAGTCATCATGACTGATGCCAGCAAAGTGGGGTTGGGAGCAGTTTTGACACAGACAGAGGGTAACAAAGACAATGTGATAGCGTTTACGTCACATTATTGAAGGGGCCATTGAAAGCGTACACAACAGTTGAAAAGGAAACTTTAGCAATAAAATGGGGTGTCAGAAAAGTTCAGGAGCTTTGTATGGGGAACAACATTCGAAGTGCATACAGATCATAAGCCACTAGTGGAAATAAGAAAGCTGAAAGGTTTGAATAAAGTGTAAGCGAGGATAAGGTGATGGGTATTGAGGTTACAAATGTATGATTTAATAATGGTGTATATACTGGGGGTACGGAACTATGCAGGGGATTGTCTGTCTAGAATGGCTACCAATGAAGAAACTGGTTGTGAGAATGAACAGGAAAATGTTCTCGAAGTAGTCAGAACAGCAGTCCCATGCGAAGAGTTGAAGGCTGTTTTGGATAGTGACAAGGAAATGCTCTGCATTATGAAGAGTTTGGCAGAAGGTATGCTAAACAGGAAATTGCTCAGAAAAGTAAATATGGAGAGTTTATGGAACATAAAGGATGAACTAATCATGTCCTAAAAAGAGGAGACAAGAGTGTACCTCCAGAGGGGATAAGACGACGACCGACTAATTGATCTGGAACATGAAGGCCATCAAGGAATAGTGAAGACAAAACAAAGATTCAGGAATGACTACTGGTGGGCTGTATGTGACATGCAGCTAGAGAGAGAGCCATGAGGAAGTGTATCCTTCATGAAAACAGTGACAAAGTGTGTGTGAGTGCACAGTGTCCAATGATGATAACAGATGTTGTAGGGAAAACTTGATAGGAGTTAGAGATAGATGTAATTGTCCCTGTTTGGAGTGATGAGTACAGACATATTGTTTAGTGGTAATAGATCCTTGTCAAGGTTGGCAGAAGTACTGATAACACATGCAAGTGCAAGGAGAATGATTGAGTTTCTGGAGGAGTTGTGTGGCCGTGAAGGCTATCCTGACTCCAAATGAGGAAATACTTTAGAGATCATGCCATTGCATATCATACAAGTGCAATATATCACCTCCAAACTAATGGGGTCATAGAGCAATTAAACACGGTTATAAGGAGATGATATGGTGGGCACGGGCAAATGGAAGAATGCATTTAGAGAGATGGTGTTGGCACACAGATTTACGCCACATAGTACTACAAGCATTTCACTGTTAGATTTCAGCAGAGGATGGAAAGCTGGCAGCAGGCTTTTTCCGGCTTGGTTGAGGAAGTATAATACAATTGATGTCAGAGTAGATAATACGGAGGAGACTATTGAGAGGCAACAGATGATGAACAAGATGTAGGACAGGCCTGGTGTGAAAAATGTGGCGTATCCCCATGTTGGAGATTGGGTCAGAATTAAGCTGCCCGCAACACTCAAGAAAGAATAAGAGTAAAGACTGTTTTTAAAAACACCATCAAGACGGAAGTTGACAGGGTTTGGAATATGGAGAGAGTGATGGTAGTGAGTGGAAAGGGGAGCATTGGTAGAGAAGGTGGAAGTGGAAGGATTCACGTGGGAGGTTAGGATGTGCAAATGTAAGCCAAAAGGTTTATCCTTGCCTTGTAATACAGGTGTCGAGGTCTAGGAGTGGAGGGATATATCCAAGACGAAGATATCGCGAAGAATATGTCAAATAAAGAGAGGAAGGACTATCAGGACGAAAGGGGGCATATGTGGTGACGTGATGTAACATCGAACGTCGAGGCTGGAATGCGAACCGAGGATGGTTGGAGAGTCGAGGAAAAAGGATCAGTTAGCAGAGCTCCTTATGCTGACATTCATATCCTTTGTAAATATAAATAAATATATTGTGACCCTACCGCTACTATGTCCTTCCCATCACTACACCTCTTTAATCACATTAAGACAGACTGTGCGGTCACATAGACCAAGTAGGGGCCGCAACCACGAAGCACATTCTGTGTGCTTCATATCGTGCAATCGCCTTACTAAACGCAAATGCCAAGATCTTTGCAGAAATGTGAGCAAACTGATTAGAAAACATTCCTCCCCAGTTTAGCAGGAATGGACCAATCTTGGTTCATCAGAGACCAACAGGTCTGGGACAACGTGAGGTTTATCAACCTATTTGAGGAGGGTTATCAACCAGGTAGATATTGCACACAAAGACATGTACTCCTCCAGCTCGTAACGCCCTTGGTGCAAAGAAAAAGTAGTCTTTCTTAAGCGTAGTGTTAGATTTAGGGAATTGTTTTATCAGAGTAGGTTTTGCCATCTGTAGGGTCTCCGCAGCTAGTGCAATGGTGACTGGCTTTCCATTCCCCTAATGTCGATTTCCAGCAGAGATGGCCCAGTCTGTTTTCACTCTTGCCACCCTAGTGGCTAAAGTCAGGCAGCCTTAGATGCAGATGGTATGGAGGGGAGGACCAGAGGGTCAGTATTAAACGATTAAAGACATCTATTAAGTGTCTCAGTGTTCCGGAAAACACCATGACCAGTAACAAAAAATGTAAACAGCAGTTCACGCAAGAACATATGTAATTAACAGAAAAGGAAAGATGCAATCTCTTAATGAAACTTTGCTAAGTTAGGAAGCTGTTTAAGGGATATGGATATAGGCAGCTTTTTCAAAATAATTGGACCTTGATAGCTAAACCATTTTCCTACAACGATGGAGCATCTGCAGATGGGGACTGCTAATGAATTGGCCTTCCAGATTGGTATATTTTAGCATTTAGCAGCAAAGGACGTAGATGACTGTCTTGCCAGGCCTTCAAATACTAAGCAACCAATTTTAAAAGTAATTCTCACCTGTATGAGTAGCCAGTGCAAATATTGTCCCAATACCCAGATATCTCTTTTTCATTCTACATTTTGCATAACCTGCAGCTGTTGTATGAATGTCATTGGAGCCCCCGCTTGTAGGAGTTAGTGCTCCCACTAACAGGGTACAGTCCTATTTCAGCATATAAGGTAAAATCCCCTTTAGCTTGAAAAGCTGAAAAAGCACTTGGCTCACTATAGCTTGAGCATGAGAAACCAGTGTTAAATAATGGTCCCACCCACCACGCCCTGGTTCTTTTTTTGATAATTCTTTATTACATTTTTAGGACAGCAACAGGATAATAGAACCTATCGTTCAGAATGAAAAACAAGCGATCCATATCATGATCATAGTAGTTCAGTCTCAACACACACACTAGGTTCTTAACCTTTGAACTAATTCTTAAACTTTGAACTAATATCAATCAGGAGGGGGCGTTGAGGGAGGTTGGTAGGGGGTAGAAGCTAAGGAGGGAGTCCTTCTATGAGGTCTCACTAAGTGGCCTTAGACGTTAATAAATATAACCTCGGTCTTTCCTGAAGTCAGTTATAACCAGCTATCCCTCATTAACATTGCTACTGCACTTAGTCACACACATTCTCAAGGTCTCTATTGTCTCGGCCTACTGTAATGTAGAGCGGGACATATAAATGACATTTCAGCCCCACAAAGTGTTTAATAATGAGAATAGTGGCTTAATCTAGATGTAGAGCAGCAATGGGGTAAGAGAGCCCTGAGGAACCCCCACACTCATTGACAACACAGTTTGAATAGTGTAGGTACTACAGGCCAACACTCCCTTAGGAACGAAGAACACCATTGGAGAGCTTCACATCGAACTACTGTGACTTCGGACAAGCAGGAAGAATGCTGAAAGTTACTGAAAAAACATGCTGACGGAGGACAGGATTCTGACAGGCATTTAGCGTAAAAAGAGATTGTAATTAACTGAAGTCTATGCAGATGTTTGGAGTCTGGTGTAACAAAATTATGCCAGTGTTTCTTTTTTTACTTTCCAGGTGGCACCATGATGCAATGTAAGAGTGGCTTTGTATTTGAACCGATTGATAGCGTATCATCTTTTCGCATTTACATTCGGCATCCTGGTATTGCCTTTTCAACTTAAGTTTAAGGGAAAAACAAGCTATTTATTGGTTTGAATTTTAGCTCTCTGGACTGAGAGTGCCTCATTCAGCCCTTTTTTATTGTTCAACTAAGAAACTCTAATTGTTGGTCACAATCCTTAACCAGCTAGTCAGTCAGACGCCAGTTCTAGCCATGTGTTTTTCTTTGTCGGGTAAAAAAAAATTGATATCTATTCTAGGGGTATATGACATCTCAGTGATATTTTTTGTGATGGAATAATGCATTAATAATATAAATTGCAACGGAAAATGATCAGACCAAATCTGTGGGTCAATCCAACTAGAGAATCTAAACCTCTACTAGAAAACATGCCCACAAGTATGTATAGGCAACAATGATGTAACATTAAGTTTGAAAACTGACAAAGCATCAAAGCATCAAATAAGGCTTTAGTCATCTGGACCTCTTGACATTCCACCCAAACATTAAAATCCAACGATAGAATCCCTTTCGAAGTACCTAAGCACATCCAGCCAAGAAATTGCTAAAATGAATGGGAAATAATGCATTTCGGCCAGGTGGTCTATAACAAACACAAAAGAATAGGGATTCAGACCTAGAAAGATGGACAGATAATGGTAAACATTTGCATAATGCATGAGCCAGCTCATGTTTTACTGATACCAACTGGGCATTTTCGAAAATAATGCCACTCCGCCTAAAAATTCCAGCTTTTCATTCGCATCTTTTAATAGCATTATGGGTAGGCAAAATGCAGTCTTAATTTGCTAAATTGCTATTCCTGAGCCATGTCTCCGCTAGACCGAAAATATCAAGCTGACCTCTACTGATATCTAATGCATGTTTAACTGCCGTACAGCATTATTTTTCAAAATCCTAAAATCAGTGATTGCATGCAAAATTAAGTCCTTTTATCCTGGCTGCTGGATCCCAAAGCCAACGAGGAACAATCTGGGCATATACAAGCATCAAGCAAGTAGCAATCGAAAGACATTACCAAGGTCCATTGTCAAAGCCCTAAAGCACAATCATCCCTTGAATGGCAACAAAGGGTACTTAATCCAGTCCTAGACTCTGCATCTTTTACAAGCGCGCCATATCAGAGGAGCCTCCTATAATGAGAACAGTGCCCTGGTCACTCCCTATGGCAGAGACATGTATGACCATGCAGGGGACGGGACCAGTAGTGATGTGCCGGATGATGGACCTTGCAGTCCTCTAGGGGCATCTTGAAATTAGGTGTCAGAATGACCCAAGAAATACTGAACATGTCTCTTCCAAGTTTATGGATGGCTTTATCCTTGAAATAACTGAACCTAGTGCCTCTGTTCTATCACTTTTGCAGCTTTGCAGAGCTCTGTCTGGATGTAAGATCAATTTATATAAAACTGAGGGATTGAACCTCTAAATTCCTCATGGCCATGTTGGACGTTTCCAAGTTAACACCCTGTTTAGATGGGTCACATCAAAAGATAAACATTGGGTTTGCATTTTCCTCCCTTAGTGTACAGGGTGTGGGTCTCACAATTGTATTTTTCTGCTGTATGGCTTTTCCACAATTGCACTTGGCCTCTAACAAGGTTCAAGAATTGGGCTTCCTCTTTAGCGGTTTGCTGCTGCACTGCATTCACACCCACATGCCAGCTTCCTAGAGGGCAGCAGGCACAATTTTGCAGTTCAGGCTTCGTATCAGTAGTGTTTAGCCACACTTGCATCTCTCCTGCCGGGAGCATGAGAGGGGTAGGTTTCCCACTGTGACTTTTGTGGCCCTTGTAGCTGCACACAATTGTATTTTCTCACCCCGGAATGGCCCAGGTCTGATGTGCAGCATTGAGTCTCGCCGCTCTTATTACTGCGCCTGTGTTGCTCCCTCCTCAGGTTACTCCAGATGGGGGCGTGCCACGCAGTCTCACTGCTGCCACACTGTGCCTGCTCTCACCATGCCTAGCAGCTTCAAATGTAGAGGCGCCGACTGGTGCACCAGAAACACCTCCACTTGCCTAATCGTATCCCACCTCCACCCACCCAACCTAGCACCAACAAGAGGACACAACGTACCCCTCCGTCCAGCCAAGAACCCCCTGCGTCGCCCACTCGATCATCCCCCTCTTTCATCCAGGCTGCCTTCCCAACACACTGTCTCGGGAGGATAGCTCAGGGGCAACATGCTCGCCTCGGAAGCAAGACAACACGGAGCACCAAAGGTTCGATCCCCGGGTCCACGCTTAGAAACCTCTGGGTATTAAGTGCGTAATAAATAACCTATCATATCATATCACCCTCTACTTCACCAGTCCCTCCACGAACCTAGACCTCTAAACCACCACACCCATGCACACTCCAACACCGCAATCACACCACTCTGATCTATGCTTTGCATCTCTAAATACTATGTGCAATCCTTGTCACCATCCCCGTTGAGTAGCCCTGCCAACACTTACGCACACGCCCCCTGCTCCCTCTAAACTCCGAAAGAACAGACACTGTGCCTTCTCTATTGAACATCACTCATCAACCTGCTAAATAGCCCTCCAAGCACACACGCCAGGCACTACTACCTTCACACCTCTAGAAGACCTTCACCAGACTCCCCTGGCAATCCAAGAAGACTGTCACCAGGCCCACCCACCCCCTCAAATGGAAACAAGAATGGGAAACCTATTAGAATCATTCAAAGCCCTGCAAACCCTCTCAACCCCTATATATCACAGAATACACCTCTACCATTCCACCTCACCCAAGGGACTCCATTCCTCACTCCCACATACATTCCCATCCCATGTAACCGCTACACCCTCCTTTTACCAGAGAACTCCCAACTTGCAAGCATCCTTCTCACACACCAACACATGGGTTTTTGATTGATTGATATTTTATTTCTATCGCGCTCGTACACAAGTGGTTCACCTTCTTCTCCCCACCCACCGGAAACCCCCAGCCTCCCTTCGAGAGACACCTGAAAATCAAATGCATCTCCGACCCGGTACCCAATCACCCCTTTGGATTTTACCACACTACATACTCATGTCACTCACTGGACCACCCACTGCAGCCATGACCACATCAGCCTTCATGCCCTCCCCACATCTATATCATCCCAACCCTGTCAATCTGGAATCTCCTCCTCCCTGCCCACCAGCTTCCCTCCAGAATCTGCACCCGCTCCCCAACAAACAATAAAACAATCGACCAGCAAAGGTAATTCTGATCAATGTCTGTTCCGTCGCTAAAAATCATCACAACATTTACGACCTCATCTCATTGGAAGGCCCAGATACACTTCACCACTGAAACCTGGTTCTCACAAGACTTCCAGTCCATTGCACACAAAGCCTTCTGTTAGGCAAAGTTTGTATGCAGTACCCTTTGGGACCACTACACACAACTAGGATTGCAGGTGTAAGCAAAACCAACCTTTGGTATAAGCCTGTACTACACAGTTTTGTGGTAGCGCTGCCGAGCAGCCAGGCTTATCTCAAGAAGGGAATGTGAGCTGTAAGGATGTTACAAATAAACTCTTTCACTCAAGGTTTCTTGGTAAAACACTTATTGATTTATTTCACAGTCAGTTATAACACATTCACTAGAAGGAGGCAATCTATATCACACAAAAAATATAATTCAGCACTTCACATTGTTAGGTTCTGAGGCATTTAAACTACTTTGAAGGAGGAGTAAAATTGCATTCAGAACATTTGAAGCAGGAGCAAAAAGGCATAGGTTAATAAAAAGAAGATTACAGTTACTCTTAGACAGTGCATATAGTTTGAGTTCGCCAGAGGAGTCAGTTCAATGCAATAGGTTAGGCCAAAGTCAATGGGCTAATGTCTTGTATAGGATAGGATGTTCTGGTAGTTAAACGGAAAAGTCTTCGCAAAAGTTCTCAGAAGTAGTTTGTAAAAGAAAGATTCGTAGGTTGGGTCACAAGCTGACTAGGCCTGCAAGTTGCCAAAGTTTCAAGCACTTTCGCAGTGAGAGGTAAGTTCTCTCGTTCAGGTTTTCACAGTACCTTACAATGAAGAAAAAGATGCAGCTGAAGACTTCTGTTCCTGGAGTTCCTGCAGATCTCGCTGTTCCTGAGTCTCAGTCGTGAGACAAGAGGGAGGACGTCGGGGGACTCCTGCACTGCACTGGGACTGGTCAAAAAGCTGGCAAAGACAAATCTTCAATTCCGGTAGCTGTAGACAAGCACACAAACTGGTGTCCCTCTCCCTGGTTAGTCGGTTTCCTGCAGCACTCTCAGGAAAATACAACCAGCTCCGATAATGGTATTCAGGTGGCTTACGGGTCGAGTTGATTGGTCCCACCAACTGAAAGGGAGAAGTCGTCCTTCAAGGGCTTCTCTGTCGAGCTAAACTTGGCGATTCGGACCTGCAGCAGGGCTTCACCGGGCAAACCAACGGTCCAGGAGTTGCAGCAGCCGTCCTCTTCCGGCTCATCTTCGGTTCTTTCGTTCCAGTGGTCGACTCTGCCTTCCAAGCCAAGAGCCTCGCCTTTTATCCAGTTTCCTTCCATTCATCCCAGCCTAGCTGCCACTCACTCAGCAGGGTGGCTGTCCTTGCCGGACAGTCAGCCAGCCAATCACACCAGAGTGCATTTGGGTCTCCTAGGAGACTAAGCACAGGGAGTTTCGGGCACCTCCCTCACTTCCTGCCCACCACCCCAGACACTCGGGCGCCAGAGGCGGTCTTCAGTCCTGAAGCCCGCCAAAGGCATAGGAACAAAGGGGCCAAACCTGGTTTGGCGCGCAGACATAAACTCTAGAAGGACCTTTCCAAAAACAAATGGTGAAAAATGAAGACCGGGACCTGTTTAAACAAAGGGGGCTCAGGCGCCATCTTGAAAAACATGGCTCCCGCGATTTAACACTACCGGTGTTCGCGGTCGGGAAAAATCATGGTGGTTTGTTGTAAAACCACTGCCACCAGCCATTTCGAGAGGAAAGGGTAGCATTTGATTGCTACATGAGTTTCTAGACATAGGGATAATAAGTAACCCTTCCAGCACTCTATTGTAAGATCGGGTGTCCTGCATCTAGTAATTTGTAAAGACTAGTAAAGTCAATTTCACTTTACTTTCTCTGGGAAACAGTAGTTTATCCCAGAGAAGGTATTTAAACCTTGGCACAGCCTAAAAAGGCTTCCCCTGTGTCACTGCACTGAGGATGCTGTGTGACACACATGAAAAGATGATGCCTATGGAGTTGTCTAAAACTCCATAATCAAAAAACACAGGAGTAAAACACATTCAAAATACATGAGAGAGTGGGAAAAAAAGGCACACATTCTCGCCAGGTAAAAAAAAAATCAAGTCCTCAAAATCCAGCAAAGTTGCTGGGGGTCTCTAAGGTGAAGGTAATTAGCACATTTATGAGAATTCTCCCTAACACCTTCCCCTTATGCTACAATCTTATTGTGCACAGCAGGACCAACAGGGAAAAGTGGCATTGCCATCCTCTGCATATCCTTCCTCTTCACTTCACACTCAGAAGGAAAAGCCTACAACCAATACCTCCTGGTAAAATTTCTGCTCACCCTGCTCATATATAGACCCCCGGGGTATACTAGAAGCTTTATAGAATCCATTAGTGACTCCTTAGCAGCCATTATGGTCTTCCACCCCCTACTCACAATACTAAGGGACTTCAATATCTGGTACGACATCTCTCACAACCTTATGACATGATCCCTACTGGACAACTTTGAAATCCTACATCTAACACAACTAGTCTCAGGCCCTACCCACTGTGCCACCTCACCCACTCATCTGGATGGAGCACTCGGCCATCCTTTTCATTCTTTCTACTGAAGACCCTCTAACCCTCCCCCGGCAGCCCTAGGGCCACTTATTCACTACTGCCTTTAGAAACAAGTTAAATTAACTCCTGGCTTGGAAAATTCGCTACTCGCATCCCTGGCCTCCACAACCCTCTGTTTGGGTCAGATCCTCATGTGCCACTTTGATCTCTGCCTCTCAGAAGCACTCAGCCCACTCAGATCTTTTTCTAGCAGACAAGGCCCATCTCCTAGCTTAATCCTCACACTGAATCGGTTGGTTGTCTCCATGATCATCAGTCTGGCTTCACAGCTGCCAGAAGCACGGAAACTGCTCTTGTGAACATCCGTGAAGACCTGCTCTCAAACCTTGACTACAATACCCCCTGTGTCCTAATCTTATCTGATTTCTCTTCTGCCTTTGACATGGTCAACCATGCCATCCTGCTCAACCGTCTCTGTGATAACCTGGGTATCACCGATCAGGCCCTGGCCGACCTCTTTCCTCTCCGATCGACCCTCCCAGGTCCAACTTGGGCCCTTCCTCTCCTCCATCTTTACCTGTGGTGTTCCCCAGGAGTCTAACCTCTCTCCCTGGCTGTTCAACCAATACCTGGCACTTCTTGCCCACCGCATTGCTGCTCTCTCTGCCCCAACTTTCAGTGCTATGCGGACGACACTCAGCTTCTTTTCAGGCTCTCTTCCGCCACCTCTTCTCCTTCTCTCATCCCTGGCTGTCTGTCCACTATCCAGGAGTGGTGTGACACCAATGATCTCTGCCTTAATGGCAGTAAGACTGAGATTCTTCTCATCGGCACAATGCCTCCCTCCTTTCCTATCGCACTCTGGCCGGCCTCTCTTGACCCTCTTCTTTCTCCCACCTGTGAGGCTAACAACCTCGGGGCCATCTTCAACTCCACACTCTCCTAACATCTCTGACGTCTCTAAGAAGTCACACTACCGGCTGCACATCCTTAGAGGTATTCTTCCTTTCCTCTCCTTCCCCCAGAAGCTCACTGTCTCCAGAGCTCTGGTTCTCTCTAGGCTGGACTATTGCAACAACCTCTTTCTAAATCTGCCTGCTTCTACTCTCCGCCCTCTGCAACTCATCCAGAACAGGACAGCGAGACTTGTCCTTGGCCTCAAGCCCAGTGATCGTATCTCTCCAGGACTGAAATCTCTGCACTGGCTCCCAGTGGCTGCGAGGATTAAGTACAAAACGCTCTGCATTGTCCACAAGGATTTCTGGGGCCTGGGGCCTCAATACTTTCAACTCTCTCTTCCTAAATATCTTCCTTCTCGAGCTCTACGCTCATCCGCCTCCAACTCCCTCAGGGTCAGTCGCTTCTCCAAGCAACAAGTTGGTGGTAGATCTCTTTCTTCGGCCGGGGCCTCCCTCTGGAACAGCCTCCCTGAAAATTGACGTGTACCATCTCCGGTTCCGGAAACACCTCAAGACCTTCCTCCTTCTGTCTGCTTTCTCTCCTTGTCTCCCCTGCTGAACTCCTGACTGAAACTGCACTGGTCACTTGGCTACCCTCTGATCTCAGGCCCAGGTCCCCTCCCCTGCCAGCTGCACACCTGCACTGCCGCCCAGGCAACCCCTGCACTTGGTGGCTGTTTCTGTATCCCTACAGTCCCCACCAGCTCGTGACACTTGATGTCTACACTTACCTCTGCACTTGCCACAAGCTGGCCACACTTCTCACCTATTGTTTTATTTATTTATTACTGTTGATCCTATGTACTGCATTGCCCCATTCACTTTCCCTCCTCACTTTCCCTTTCCCCCCTCCCCTGCTTTTGTACAATCTCAATGTCACCTGGGCTAGTAAGATCGTTGTCTCCGTCTTCCTTCTGTTTCCCCTCCCTTGCCTTGTCGCGCCTTGAAACACTTCTGTATAGGCGCATTAGGAATGCCATATCATATCCCAGATGGTTCACCTCCGCCCTCACAATTCTCAAATCCAAGTACCACATCCTAGAATGCATGATGGCATGCAGACCCATCACCCTCCAACAGAATCGCCTTCACCGGCCAGCTCAAAGCTTGCCGGGTAGGAATATGCAAGACCAGAAAATCTTATTACTGGAATAGAGTCACCAATGCTCCTAACCCCTCAAGGCAACTCAACAAGTTTATCTCCGAATTCAATGCCCCAGCATGCACCACCAGCCCCATCCACCCTCAAATCCTCTGCGACTCCCTTTAAAACCACTTCCACAACATAGCCCTAGAAAGAAACCTCTCCAACGTCACCAAAATAGCATTGCTCAATCCTCCCTCCCCTGCGGCCTTGGCCAGGACATCAGAACCGCCACCCAACCTCCCACTCTTCTCATCCTTTTGTCCACTCTCCCACACTAATTTTCTAATGCTACTAACAGCCACGCATCATGTCTCACACTGGATGACTACCAACCACCTCCTACTCAACCCAGGAAAAACCGAGATCATGCACTGCGTGAAGGACACCCTTTTCCCCCAACCCACTCCATGGCCGCTCTTGCTAGGCCCACCCCCCACCACTTCCAACACAGTAAAAAATAACTCAGATGTATTATGGATTTCAGACTTGACCCTGTCACAGCACATCAACTTCATGACAATAGGCTGCTACCTACACTTGCGCCTCTTTCCCTACCTGACCTTCCCACACAGTCTCTATACGATTGTTGCGATCATCCTTTCACGTTTAGACTATGCTAATGCTCTATACATGCGGGGCCCTGCATCACAACTAAGAAAACTCCAACAGGTACAAAACACTGCTGCGAGGCTCCACCGAGCCCTAGGCCCTAGAGGACATATCACACCCACCCTTCCCTGTCTCTCACTGGCTTCCGATTGGGCAACGATCCACCTTCAAGGCAATGTGCATCACCCACCGAGCTCTCCACAACATAGGACCAGAATATCTGCAGCATAAACATACATGCTACAGGCCTACCAGAAACCTCAGATCAGGTGCAGCACTTCTCCTTGTCATACCAAGGGCAACATCTATCAGAATAGGGGGCTCTTCTTTTTCAGTCCAAGCACCCACCGTCTGGAACACAATCCCAATTACCATCCGTCATATTGAAGATCACTGAACGCTCTCAAAACCTGGCTCTTCCTTTCAGCATCCTCACAGACTTAGTACATCTCCTGGGTGACAGGAATGCGGGGGTACGCAAGGAGTCGACAAGGTGGGACGTAGACCCTCCCGCACGGAATTCAGATCATTCATGCTTTATGATAAGCTCTGCAAGACTACATCTAACTAGGTGTCAGCCTTACTTCGCTGGAACGTCAAGCATTCCAGAATCGTAGCTGTATCTCGCCAGGGGCACAGCGGTCCCACCTCCATACATCTGCAATAAACACTGCTCGACTTCACTCACCCAATCACACCACCACCTCCAATTGTATATGGCTGAGTCCCATGGAAAACTACAGTTAAGCTGTTCACATAATCGGTCTCCTAAACTCTCCAACTCTCCCCTCACAATCTGGCATGGCACCAATCCTCTCAACAGATATCTATGGGCTGCTGTTAGGGACCTAGCCACTGCCTACCTAACTTAGTGCTGGCTAAAAATGCACACACGCTTTTGAGAAATCTTTCACTCATATCTCTGACTTCAGTCTTCCGAAGGGCGTTCATCCCCACAGCACTTTGAGGCCATACCAATGGCAGTAAGTGCTATACAAATGACATAACATGTGGGCTGGCCCCTCAGCAGCAAAACGGCCATATTGTGGAGGAGCTCCACAGGCACCCTAAGCAATCGTCCTTTTATCCGGAACACACTGTATTGTATAGTTCTGCAATCATAGTACCTGGTGCTGGCACAAGTCCTATAAAAGCCACAAAGCTCTGAAACTGAGATAGCAAGAAGAGGCACAGCTATGGCCCAGATCTGTCAAAATGGCAGTTGCAACCCTGGGGGCCGAAGACTGAAATAAGAGGTGACTTGCTGAGCAGTGAAGTGAGGCAACTGAGACTAGGCTTACCCTGAAGATTGCCATCTGCCAGGGTTGCTTCTCCACTGCAATGCTGGACTGGCACTGAGGAATTGGGCTGTGGAATGGCAGAAATGAAGAGGCTTCCTGGTAGTAAAAAAAAAAATGACTTGAACAGCAAGACTGCCAGGCACCTTAAAGCATCCAGCACAGAGCATGTCTGGCATCCACATATACTGGGCCTGAACAATAGCACTGAGTAAGTACAGAGTTTCAGATGCTGAATCTGCACTGGCGGAATTGAACAATGTTCAGGAAGAGTTCCTGACAAGGGTTGAAGTACTTAAAACCAATTTCGAACGCATCAGGGAGGAATAGGAGAACCAAAAAAAATTCATACGAAAGGAACAATGTAAGAATGAGAGGTAACTCATCAGCAGTCACAGTAAATCAACCATTGTTTAATACTTCCTGCAGGAAATAAGATGATACCGCTGACTCCATACTATTATTCTGCACACATCACATTCTGCTTTCCAGGAGAAAAAGGGCCAACACACTATGATACACTAACGAGAGTAAAGTTTACTACACCAGTATATGGTCAGGGACCGCATTCGACAACAATAGGCGCTTATGTTTAAATTTGATGAATATTTTCCTGGATCTTGCCCCAACGACACTTCAATCCAGACAAGACATGAGACCTATCAAGGCTTGTCTTCATCCAGTACAAGTTGGGCTTTCCCTTTAACCCCTTAACTGCAGAGAACGAGATATCTTGCCCCCGCAGTGCTTACATTTGGGGGGTGCACTGCTCCCCTTCCACCTGTTGCTGCGGAAAAAGGCTTCTGCATGTAAATATAGCAGACACGTCTTTCAGTGCTGCTTGGGCATTTTCATGACCGATTTGCATGGGGAGGGCTTGTTGGAAAAGGGAGACTCTCCCCTATCCAACAAGCCCTACCAGAAGCAGATTGCACCTGATCCTCGACCAGCAATCCCACTGGCCCACCAGGGATTTTATTTTGGGGGTGCCCCTCTCCCCGGACAAACGGCACCCCACCCTAACAGACAAATCCAGGTGGTGCCATGTTTTATGCCTTCTATGGGGGCAGATGGGTGCTGTTTTGCTCTGCTCCCATGGAAGGCAGAATAACATTGAACACTCCGAGGTGAGGCACACTTGGGGGCAGATCCTTTCTGCTTCCATGGGGCGGGGGGGGGGCATAAGGAAGGGTCAGGCCCCATTTTGGTCCCTGTGGGAAGCAGAAAGGCACACTAGACCACCAGGTCATTGATTTAGGGGTTGGGGCCTGTTCAAGCCAAAAAGCCCCTCTACACCCTAAAAAAGCCACAAAGGTGGCACAATGTTTTGCCTCCTTTGGGGGCAGATCGGTGCGGTTGTGCATCAAATTGCCCCCAGGGACGGCAAAACAACATGCCACTGCTTATGCAGTGGCACACTTGGGGGCATCAGGCGGCTGGTCCCATGCCTGTGGCCCAGCCTCCCTCAGCAAAACCCCAAGGCGGGGCAGATCCTTTCTGCTTCCCGGGGGGGGGGGGGTAAAAGTGAGGGTTTGGCCCCATTTTGCCACCCATGGGAGTAAGAAAACATCACTAGACCACCAGGGAATTGATTTTGGGGTTTGGGGCCCCCCGAGCCAATCCAGCCCTCCCAAGCCTCACCCCCAAAAAAAACCAACCAAATGGCATAATGTTGTTTTGCCTTTTTTGGGGGCAAATTGGTGCAGTTTTGCACCGATTTTCCCCCAAGCAATGCAAAACAACATTACACACAACATACAGTGGAACGCTTGGCGGTATCAGAGGCTGTACCATTTTGCCACCCATCGGAAGCAGCAAGGACCACTAGGCCACCAGGGATATGATCTTGGGGGTGCCCCCTCAGGCCAATCCGCCCCCACCCTTACCCCCAAAAAAGATTGCATAATGTTGCTTTGCCTTCATTGGGGAAAAATGAGTGCTGTTTTGCACCCATTTGCCCCCAAGGAAGGCAAAACATGGGTCAATTTTGTGAGAAGCACACTTAAGGGCATCAGGGGGCTGGCCTTATGCCTGTAGGGCCGTCCACCCTTAGGAATCCCCCCATGGAGGGGCAGATCCTTTCTGCTTCCCTGGAGGTGGGGGGGTGGGGCAAAAGTGAGGGTCTGGTCCCATTTTTCACTCTGTGAAGCAGTAAGGAGCACTAAGCCACCAGGGATAAGATTTTGGGGTTGGGGGGATGTTTCGCCGATCGGCAGTATCCCGAGCCGTCCTGGATCACTGGGCGTGCCACATTAGAGGTTGGATTTGGAACCTGCCGGGGCTCCCTGCTGAGCTGGGGGGCAGTCACCCATGTGCGAGGCAGATGCCCAAGGCCGGTGGCAGCACCCCAGGCCGTCCTATAGCTCTGGCTGGGCAGCGTTGCAGCTTTTCCCACCAGTGAGGGATGGGGACCCTGCCGGGGCTCCCACGGTTGACCCACATGGGAGACAGGTGCCGAAGGCCGGGGACATCACCCCCCAGCCGTCCTAGAGCTCTGGCTGGGCTGCGTTACAGATTTTCCCTCTGGGGAGTGTGAGAAACCTGAAGGTGTATCACCCGCTAGTCCCCAGGGATCTGTCATTAAGGTGGCCAGGACACAGCCATTGTTATTGGATCCAGTTCCTGGGGGTGGGCCAGTGCCGGTGGCTCACCAGGATAAGGGGTCTTCAGAGAGTGGAAGTGGGACACAAAAGGGTGACACACGGTTTCCCCTTTCCTGTAACACCTTTTCCCCAGTCTACCAGGTAGGATACCTAGAAGCTCAACCCTGCCCCTCCCAACACAAACACTTTCTCATGGACAGTTAATCGTGAGCGACAACGGACTAACACCAGAACCATATCCTGACATGTCCCTACACCCTGGTCAGGCGATTACTAATCATTACACACACTTGACTCCCATCAGACTTCCCCACACGGATAAAAGGCGGAGCACGAAAACACACTCTGAGCGAGGAAAAGCACATGAGGAAGCAGCAATTCCAAGTTGGACATTTAACACAAGGCAAAAAGGCGGCGAGACTGGAGAGGGTTGCAAGGAGAGAAGTGTCCTTGACCTCTAGAACCTGTTACTTTCATGAGACTTGAAAAGTGAGAAGCCTAAGACCGGGAACTGATACTGATCTCTCCTACACTGTAAAACAGAGGTATCCAGGGCGCTCCTGTGTTGATAACGCAGGCCGGGAGGAGCAATTGCCGCCGTGGTACTATCCTTGGCTCCTGCCACGCCAGTAAAAGCAGCACAGCCGGTAAGTCAGAGAAATCGATACAAAATAATCTTGTGTTGAACCAAGGTTGCAAGCAGCAACATTGTATGATGAAATCCAGAAAGGACTGTGTTTGAAACGCATGTGATGAGAGGCGCGAACAGGTGGAAACTAAAGGAGTGAATGTACTGTGAAAAGGCCAAATAAGATGCCGAGTGGTCCGGCGCCACGTGCGCGCTCATTCAAAGGTCTCTGTAAGATATCCAAATGAATAGGACCTGCATTGTAAAAAAGGAACTTTGAATCAAAGTGATCCTGCAACGGGTCAAGTTAAACCCTGTGCACAATCGAAAGTCTTCAATAAGTATAAAGTGAAACTGCAATCGGTCTGAGCCCTGCTGAGGGAGACTATTTGAATGTGAAGGAGGGATCTGAGCCCAGCTGAGGGGGATCCGGGGTGAACCGTGAGTCACCCAAGAAGGAATACTTTTGAAATGGTAAAATAAAGGGATCTGAGCCCGACTGAGGGGGATCCAGGGAAAGAGCCCCAAATCATAACTATAAGAAGGAAAGACCCTCTGCATAATCTACAAGGATTTCTGGGGCCGGGGCACGCACTATCTACAACGCTCTCTACCTAAATACTAGAGTCCTCTGCTTGTCGTCCTCCAACTCTGTGTGGGTGAGCCGCTTCCACAGAGATTTGGAGGTAGATCTTTATCCTCTGCAGGTGCCTCCCTGCCTCTCTCTGTCTTGAGCCGGACAACCTTAAGTTCCTAGAAACTCTTAAAGACCTTCCCCTTCTGTCTCCCCTGCTAACCTCTGTTCTTTTCTCTCCACCCTCCTTCCTCCTTCCTCCTTCTCCCTAACTCTGTACAGTTCTTGCTGACTGATTGCCTGGTTCACCTCCAGAGCCTTATAGGTCCCAGGCTCCCCCGCCAGTCTTTTGCACTTGCCTCTGGGAACTGCACTATGTTCAGCAGTACTGCACTTTCAGCTTACGCTCCATGAGCGGGGCAACCTCTCTCTGCACTTAACCAGGGCCCTGCTGGACTGGATGCATTTGTTTCCCCCCTACACCTCCTTCCTCACCTTCGTCTGTACGCATGCATCACCTAATGTATAGGACTAGTAAGTTTGTCTGTCCTGTCCCCCCCTTTTTTTGTCCCCCCTCACCAGCATGGTCGCAAATGTAACATTTCATGCACTTGCACTAGGAGAAATGTTGTCAGGCCTAGTGTTGTACTTTCTCTGTCAGATCATTTGGAAACTACAAGGCCTTAGAATGACTACTGTATTCCCTTGCTCCCTTTCCACCTGGAAGCGCTTCGAAGCACTCCACCTGTGTATAAGCGCAGTATAAATAAACAATTACAATTTTCTATTTTTCTTTTGTACATCAGGCCCTCCGAATAGAGAGACTTTGATGGAAAAGAGACATGAGCACAGAAGGCCCTGATGCTGGAATTGGAACCGTATCCTTGTGTCAAGAAAGCCAGAGCGTGTGCTTGGTTCGAGTGAACCACCTTGCCCCGTGCTGAAAATGTGGGCAAGGGAGGCCAATGGCCCGAACATCCTGACTTATCATTTTGTGAACACTTTTCTCCCACACTATTTGTAAATTAGCAGCAAGAATTGGCAATAGATTATTTTAGTATAGGCCATTTTATTTTGACAAGACTCCACTGAGAATGCATTCTTTGATTATTTGATGGTCATAGCTTGCACCCATCTTAGATTTAGGTTTAGATAAGCGTTTATCACACCCCTTTGAAAGTTCAATAAACACCCTTGAACTGTGGTCACTTGTGTCTGTATTACTTTCAATACCATGCATTCCTTACAGGAGGGGTGGGGACCCTGCCAGGGATCCCTGGGACTGTTGCTGGACTTGAGGACGCTCCACTGAGATGGTAAACAGGTTCCCAAGGCTGGGGACATCACCCCCAGCCATTCTAGAGCCCTGGCCCGGCTGTGTTACAGCTTTTCCCTATGGGGAGGGATGGAGACCCTGCTCGGGCTCCCCAGGACCACCGCTGGACTTGTGGACGTTTGACCCACATTAGGGGCAAGCACCCGAGGCCAGGGGCAGCACCTCTGGCTGTCCTGGAGCTCTGGCTGAGCTGTGTTACAGCTTTTCCCTCCGGGTAGGGATGGGGACCCTGCCGGGGCTCCCTACCTAGGACCATGGCTTGACTTGTGGATGGTCTACCCACATTGGAGACAGGCGCCCAAAGCCGGTGGCAGCATCCCTGGCTGTGATGGAGCTCTGGCAGTACTGCGTTACAGCTTTTCCCTCTGCGGAGGGCTGTGGACCTTGCCATACTCCCTGGGACCACAGCTGGGCTTGGGAACAGTCAACCCTCATTGGAGACAGACGCCCAAGGTCAGGGGCAGCACTCCCAGCCCTCGTGGACCTCTGGATGGGCGGTGTTACATCTTTTCCCTCCAGTGAGTGATGGGGACCTTGCCGGGGCTCCCAGGGACCACCGCTGGACTTGAGGACGATCAACCCACATGGGAGACAGGCACCCATGGCCAGGGACATCACCCCTGAGCGTCCTGGAGCTCTGGACGTGCCATGTTACAGCATTTCCCTCTATAGAGAGATGGTGACCGTGCCGGGGCTCCCTAGGACTGCTGATGGACCTGGGGACAGTCGGCCCACATGGAAGACAGGCGCCCAAGGCTTGTGGAACCTTTTTGTTTTCCACCCAGGTAAGCACACCCATGCAATGTGAGGTGCTGTTTTCGTCGGGACACCTGTTGGAACATGGGAAGGTAGGACATGTGTTGTTGCCGGTGTATTTCAGTTGTTTCCTGGTGGCATATGTCTTAAAAACTTGTTTTATTCCCCTACATTTTGGAATTTACTGGGCCTTGTGGGTAATACATTCTTGGGCGATTCGTGCAAGTCAGACCTCTTTGGATTCCCACGGATCCCTTTTCAGAAATGCATGGGGTTCCCAGTTTTCCTTGGTGGCTGCGACATCCCAGGCACAAATCTGTGGGTTGTCCACAAAGCCAAATCCAGTCTTCCCAATGGCATTTAACGTACCAGTGGTTTAACCTTTTCTCTTTGCGCCCAGTTAGGTGCACCCACACATGTGAGGTACCGTTTTTGTTGGGACACCTGTGGGAACGTGGGAAGGTAGGACATGTGGTGTTCCCGGCGTGCTTCGGTATGAGCTATATAAAGGAAGGATACATTTCTCGACAGGGGTGGCTATTCTGAGGGAATTGCCTGGTGCGCTTGCTTGTTCAGTGTGGGAAATGTACGCTGACTTCAAGCAATCTGTTCCAACCCTCCAACACATCATACAGAATGCTGGCTCTATGGGAATTCGGGGAATTATCTGCGGTGAGGGAACGCTCTTCCAAGAGACAAGGTATTGATAACTTTGTATCACACAGAGAAATGTGCAGTGTGAAAACCACAAGCTTGCAACACTGTATCAAGCACAGGCCTCCTAAGCACACAAAGCATCTCAATGGGGCTTTTAAATGACTTCTCATGGAACGCATTTAGATTTACAACAGTATTAGAACAATTGCTACTACTGTGTCAATTAAAAGAACTCTGATCAGAATTAAGTGTTTGTTTTTCCTTTCCAGGGCTTCGGGTCTGCCTAGAGAGAGCTCCCTCAGTTAATCCATTGGCTGCTCTAGAAAATTATAAGTTACTCACCATAGTGACAACATACTCCTAGTACATAGTCCCCTTTCATCCATACTGTATGGGCGTCCCTTGCTCAGGACGGGAGACAGAACCTTTTTCACCAGAAAAAACTTCTTGTCCTTTAAATTTAGAGGCGCGCGGGGGCGTGCTCCTGGGAGCATGCGCTCAGCTGACTCCGCCCTATGGCACCGCTCCTCAGTCTCCGTTGACGTATCGACAATATTGCCATTACCTAATAAGATCAGTTTTATTAAGGGGGAAGGATGGAGGGACATATGGAGGAAAGGGGACTATGGACTAGGAGTACGTTAGTCACTACAGTGAGTAACTTATAATTACTCCTATGTCCCTTCCCCTTTCCTCCATACTGTATGGGCGATTACAACTGAATGTAGCCCACGGTGGAGAGGAGACCCTCCTAAGAAAACAAGTTCCTTAAAACTGCCTGACCAAATGCTGCATCCGAACTGGAGCTGGCTTCCAAGCAGTAGTGCTTGCAGAAGGCTGTAGACGTAGCCCATGTAGCCACCTTACTGATGACCTGCCACGGAACTTGCCTTTGGAAAGCCACAGCCTTGGCTCTGATAGTGTGGGCATGCATATTTGCCGTGAGTGGTTTGCGCTGCCCCTCATACACCTCCGTTATGTCTGCAACCATCCATCTTGCTATGGAGGCCTTGGAAGCTTAATAGCCTAGCCTTGACCCACCGAAGGTGACAGAGTGCTTCCAATTTGCAGAAGCTCTTGGTTCTGTCCAGGTAGAATATTAGAGCACGCCTGACATCCAGACAGTGCAGAACCTTCTGCGCTTCGTCCTTGGGGTCCGCAAAGAAAGTAAGTAGCACGATCTCCTCATTGAGGTGAAACGAGGAACCTACCTTAGGTAAGAATGCAGGATGAGTTCTAAGGACCACCTTGTCCTTATGAAAGGTAGTATAGGGCTCTGAAGCCACCAGTGCCTGGATTTCACTGACCCTGCGTGTAGACGTAAAACCCACCAAGAGGGCTGTTTTAATGGTGACCAGCCTGATGCTTGCCCGCGCCATTGGCTCAAATGGTTTATGCGCCAGGGCATCCAACACTACACTGAGGTCCCACAGCGGGTGTGGCTTCTTGATTAGAGCCAGGTGAGGCCCGCCAAGTGTCTTAACTATCGGGTTGGGAGATGAAAAGACCTCCCCATCCGAGTTCCTGTATGCTCCGATGGCTGCCAGATAGGTGCGGCATGTGTCTACTTGCACCCCAGAGTGAGGACAGCATGTCGTCCAACGTGCAAGTCAAGGGATCGACTCCCTCTGATTCTGCCCAGTGACAAAACCTAGTCCACTTGCTCTTGTACTGGCTCCTAGTAGCGTTGCTTCTAGCGACCTGTATGATGTCTAGGTTAGCCTGTGACAGACGCAGGAATTTTAAGGTGACCTGTTCAGGAACCACGCTGCAAGGGCTAACCTCTGGCGGGTGGGGTGGATGACCGTGCCTCCCAGCTGTGAGACTAGGTGAGCTGGACCCAGCGAAAGGTGCACCAGCGCTTTTTCCAACAGGCTGAGAACTTCCGAGAACCAAGGCCTCGCGGACCACCACAGAGCTCTAAGGATGATACAGAGGTGAGAGGTGCCAAGCCTCCCTGATCTTGCAGATTACCCTGTGGACCAGAGGAGTGGGAGGGAAGGCATACAAGTTCATGTTGTTCCACTCGATCTGCATCGCGTCCCCCAGAGAGCCCCAGCCCTGTTCCTGCCAGGATGTGAACTGGGGGCACCTCCTGTTGGAAGAGGTGGCAAAGAGGTCTTCCTTGGGATGACCCCATCTGTCGAAGATACCCTGAAGGACCCGATCGTTAAACTGCCATTTGCAGTTGTCCGCACCCAGCCTGCTGAGCCTGTCCGCCTCCAGGTTGTATAGCCCTCAGGTGCATGTTGTTCTCCAGAGCCCACTCCCAATGTTGACTGCCAAGGTGCATAGGGGAGGAGACCTGGTGTCACCCTGCTTGTTGATGTAATACATGCTGGTGGAGTTGTCCGTCTGGATGAGGATCATCTTGCCAGTAATCATTGCAGGAAGGCTTTGAGGGCAAGCCAGATCACCTTCAGTTCTAGCCAGTTGATATGGTCCTCCTGTTCCTGAAGAGAGCAGGCTCCATGGATGCTGTGGTTGTCCAGGGTGGCTCCCCAGCCCTCCAAGGAAGATTCAGTGGTGATGGTAGCCTGCAGTGCTGGTAGCCTGAAGGACCTGCCTATCCTCAAGTTGCCATCCATGCTCCACCAGACAAGATCCTGGTGGAGAAGGGCTGGAATGCTGACGTGTTCTGCCTGGGAACCCCGCTCCAGACTCCATGACGCTGTGAAGTGCACCTGCAATCGTCTCATTCTGAGCCTCGTGTATGGCACTGCCAGTAGACATGCTGCCATGATACCGAAGAGTTGCTGGTACCATCATGCCAAGGTCGCCGCTCTGCTGACAAAATGACTCGTGGCCCTCTTGATGGCTGTGATCTTGTCCTCCGAGGGAAAAATCCTCTCGGAGCTCGTATCCCAGATGAGGCCAAGGAACGCTAGATTCTGAGTAGGCTCCAGCTGTGACTTCTTGAGATTGATGGTAAATCCCAGCTCGTGTAGTGTATTCATGAGGGTGGAGGAGGCGTGATGGACCACCTCTGGGGATCTCGCCCTGACGAGCAAGTCATCTAGGTTTGGATAAACATGATGCCCCTTGCCCTGAGAAGGGCTGCCACTGCATTCACAAGTCTGGTAAAGACCCTGGGGGCTGAATTGAGGACAAAGGGTAGAACATTGTATTGGAAATGGAAGCCCATGATCCTGAACCTCAGAAAGGACAGGCGAGGGTGCCAATCGGGACATGTAGGTACACATCCTTCAAATTCCAAATCACATCCAGTCTCCCCTGCACAGCATCTCTGCAATAAGCGCTGGGTAATCATCTTGAACTTTTGAAGAGGGAGGGGAAAGGTTCAAGGTGGAAAGGTCCAAAACAACTCTCATGCCAGCCTGGTTCTTCTCGTATATGGCGAAAATCCTGGAGTAGAAGCCCATGCCCCGCTGGGAGGCTGGGACTTTTTCCACTGCCCGACTCTCTACGAGCGAGTGAATCTGCCAAAAAAGTTGTTGACCCAATCTGGTGGAGTGGAGGGGAGGGGAAGGAAGGGAGGAGGGGAGGGAGGAACCTTGTAGGCGGTAGCTGTGGAGACCAGTGAGAGTATCCAGGGGTCTTTCCCTCTGAGGCTGGGGTGGAGGAGGGGGACTGAAAGAAGCCCTTGCTCCCTGCGTTGTGCTGTTTACGCCGGTGCTGACTTGGAGATCGGTCTGGCTGTCTTGACCTCTGTTCCTGGAAGCCCCGGAACCTGCCAAAAGCCTGCCCCCTTGTCTGAACACTGATGCGTCTGGCTGTACTTCTTGGGTGTGGACTTCGTGAGGATAGATAAGGATTTTGCAGTCTCAGAACTTTTTTTCTTCTTATCTAGCTCATCGGTGGTGGAATGAAAAAGGTTGCCACCCTCGAATGGAAGGTCCAATATGCGTTACTGGGCATCCGGTTTGAATTTGGTAGCCCGTAGCCAGGCAGTCCTCCTCATGTCGGTGGCGATGCAGATGGCACGGCCTGAGGTTTCTATATGCGCAATGGTGGATTCCATGATGTCCTGAGCCACCATTTTCGCTTCTGCCAGCCCTGCCTTGAAACGTGCCTGACTGTGCACCGGAAGTTCCGGAAGGAAGATGGCTATCTCCTGCCAAAGCCTCTGATTAACGGCTGTGAGCATGGCATCCACATTAGACTGACAAAGGAGCAGTGAGATGTTGGAATAGACCTTCTTTAGTCTTCAAGATCTTCTCCTCCTTGCCTAGAAGTGCTGAAGATGAGGTAGCTGAGGACGACTGAGGCTTGGAGTACAGTGAGGCTGTGGCAATCACTGAAGAGTGTGGTTCAGGGTGTGCAGACAGCAAGAGTGGATCCCCTCCAATTGCCTGTACTTGGCGTTGAGGCGCCGATTGGTAGACTGCGCCGAATGGGGTTTAAGCCATCCCTTTTTGGCCATGGCGACAACGTCCTTCTGCATCAGGATCCTCGTTCTAGCCGAGGGGCGTAGAGTGAGGACCTCGGCCAGGACCCCCGCCTCTGGTTGTTCCCCCTCGGGTTGTGGAAGCTCCAGATATTTGGCTAAACCTGTGAGTCATTCATGGAAGGCCTGGGCTGAAGATGGCCTGTCGGCGTCCTCCTCCTCATCGGTGTCCACTAGGGTGTTCAGCTGGTCCGGAGCAGGTGAAGGAGTGCTGGGTGCCCACGGCTAAGCTGTTGAGACCGGAGCCGGACGCTGCCGTGGAGGCTGCTGTGGAACCGCCTGAACTGTGGGAGGTAGGGAAGCCGAAATCGAGGGACCCGGCGTGGACAGCTGGGGATGCACGGGGGCCTGAGGCACTAGAGCCATAGGAGGAATGACCGGAGGCGCTAGAGGCAGGACTGGAGGCAGCATGTCCCTGATCACATACCAAAGGATGGCTCTCATTTGGGGGGACCTCATGAGTGTGAGGCACTTTTCAAAGAACCCGTCTTCACAGGCAGGTGGGGTAGCAGGTGGAGCGGGCTTAGAAGCAGCAGGCTGCTGGGGCCTGTGCGTACTCTGCCTTGCTAGCTGAGGGTGTATCTGCCCTGCAATGCTGAAGGATACGCTGAATGCCACGTACCTGTCAAAGACCAGTCCCACCTGGACACTCGTTCTCCTACCTGCTCACCGAACAGGGGTGGTGTCGGACGACCGGTCATTTTGTCTGGCACAAAGGGCATTTTGTCGGGATGCATGCCACGTGCCTGCATCATGGTGCTTGCCGCGCTGGACTCTGCCTCCTCCTGAACTCTTGGAGGTGGAGCTTGAGGCCTACCCTGCACCTCAGGGCGGGGCCTGGGAGGAGTAGTGCCCTCAGCTGGATCACCGGTAGTGCTGCGTACAGGCGCCCCCTCAGACATTTGTCCGGTAGTAGGGCATAGCCCCTCAGGTGGACACCTGGTAAGTCTTTGTTACTTACCTGTAACTGTATTTCTCCAGCATTGGTATCTTTCATAGATTCAGATGCTTGAATATTCCCTGTCAGACCGGGAATCCTCTGTCATTTAAATAATTAAATGTTTTTATATATATATACATTATTTCCATAGAAAATGAATGTAGATTGTCCCATATGGCCTATGAGCCATTCAATTGTGTAGTCTCTCTACCTCACTTTGGTCCTTTATGGCCCTAAACAATGAGGTGGCATGGTTTAAGCTCTGCCCCAGGAAGCCATCTTCAGATTTTGAGCTGTAGAAGACTACATGTATGATGGCTGCCGGGCGTAGGAGCAGCCTCTCAGGGGAGGAAGGTGGGCGCATGTGAATCTATGAAAGATACCAATGCTAGAGAAATACAGTTACAGGTAAGTAACTAAGACTTCTCCAGCATTGAATCTTTCATAGATTCAGATGCTTGAATAGAATACCAAGCAGTTAAAACGTGCCTACCGCATTATCTATATGGGATACATTAGTCACCGTAATCGTATTTCTGATGCTTGTATCTGCTTAGATTCACATGCTGTGCATAGCCCGCCATCTAGTGGAAGCTGCAGAGTATTACAGTTGTTGATTTCGAAACCCGAAAAGGGACGTCGACAGGGCGTGCCAGTAATACTATCCCTAGTGTGACGTCCACTGTACCCATGATCCCTCACGTGTCGGGGTCCCTCAGATTGTATTTGTTCTTACATGAGGTTGCATGAGGTGTAGCGCGAGTACAGCTATTGCCAAGCAGATACTTATCAGACAAGCTCATAAGCATCCATGCGCCTTTTCTCTGAGGGGAGAAAGGGTGGGTCGCATGTGAATCTAAGCAGATACAAGCACCAGAAAATACGATTACGGTGAGTAATGTATCCCTTCTGAGGCTTGTGAAATCTGCTTAGATCACATGCTGTGCATAGATTAGCGAGCAGTGGAAGAAGGAGGTGGGATGTCAGAAGGTTCATGAGCGAATAAGTGTCTTAGAACCGCTTGTCCCACTTGTGTATCTGTCTTGGAATGGGTGTCAATGCAGTAGTGCTGAGTGAAAGTATGTATAGAGCTCCATGTAGCTGCTTTGCAACTACTATCTAAAGGAACATTTGCAATGAAAGCCAGCATGGCTCCAGTACCTCTTGTGGAGTGGGCCCTGGGCGTAAAAGGCAGTGTCTTATTTGAAAGGGAATAGCACAGTTGGATACATCTGACTATCCACCTTGAGATGGCATTTTTAGAGACACAATCTCCTTCTCTACCTGGCACTTTGGACACAAACATCTGATCTGTTTTTCTTAGTGGTCTGGTCTTGTCTACGTAGTAGAGGACCACCCTCCTCACATCTAGTGTGTGGAGTTTTACTTCAGCAGAGCTTTTGGGTTCTTGGAAGAAAGCCGGTAGCTCAATAGAATGGTTAACGTGGAATTTTGAAATGAACTTAGGTGAGAACCTAGGGTGAGTTCGTAAAACCAGTTTGTCCTTATGTATAGTAAAGAAAGGATCCTGCACTGACAGAGCTTGGATTTCACCGACCCTTCTTATGGAAGTGATGGCTACTAAGAAGGCAGTTTTATAAGTCAAATGTTTGAGACTAGATTTGTGCATGGGCTCAAAGGGGGGGCCCCATGAGCTTAGTAAGTACCACATTAAGGTCCCAACCTGGTGGTGGGTTAGAAATTGGAGGGTGGAGTCTCTTTACCCCTTCAATAAATGCCTTGACAACTGGCACTTTCCACCATGACACCTTGTTATGGGAAGTGGTGTAGGCTGATAAAGCTAGCAAGTGGCACTTTAAGTGAATTAAACACTAACCCTGCATCCAATAGGTGGAGCATATAGGTGACGATATTAGAAGGAGTACAATCAACTGGGTTGATTTGCTTATTCTGGCACCAAATAACAAATTGTTTCCATTTGTCATAGTAACAGTGCCTTGTGTTAGGTTTTCTTGACCCTTTCAAGATATCCATACATCTCTGGGGTAAATTGAGATGTCCAAACTCTATGACTTCAGGAGCCATGCTGCTAAGTTCATTGAGTTGGGTTGAGGATGCACTGTTATCCCCTCGTGCTGGGAGAGTAGGTTGTACCGGCATGGGAGTTTGATGGGATCGCCCAACGCCAGTTTGCGTAGGTGTGGATACCATGGTTGTCTCGCCCACATAGGAGCAACTAGGATGAGCGTCATCGGTTCCCTGTGGATATTGTTGACCACTTTCCTCATCAGAGGGGTTGGTGGAAAAGCGTAGGCAAACATCCCTGACCAATTCATCCATAGGGCGTTCACCTTGGAGCCTGGCTTGGCGAACCTGGACGCGAAGTCTGGGCATTGACGATTTTCGCTTGTGGCGAATAGGTCTATAGTTGGAAAAACCCACATGGAAAAGAGGTGTTCTATGACTTCTTCGTGTAGATGCCACTCGTGTTCTTCTGGCAGGGGGTCTCTGCTCAGCAAGTCTGCTAAAGCGTTGAGTTCCCTTGGAACATGTTGAGATGCCAGGAACATATTCCGTCCGAGTGCCCATTTCCAGATTTTCTGTACAAGTCTGGATAGATTTGGAGAACGTCACCCCCTCCCCCGTTTGATGATCTAAAACATTGCTGTGGTGCTGCCTGTTAGGATCTGCACCGACAGGCTTGTTAAATGGGGTTTGAATGCTTGGAGGCCTTTTAACACTGCTAGAAGATCCAGCATGTTTATATGGTTCTGCACTGTGTAGTGATACCACAGACCCTGAGATGTGTGGTGTAGGTAGTGTGCCCCCCACCCAGCTAGTGAGGCATCTGTGGTGACCACTGCCTGTATCTGTGGATGGTAGAAGGGTTTCCCCTTGGTTAGATTCTCTCTCGTCCACCAGCGAAGATTTTGTACTAGTGTTGTGAAACGACCACTAGATTGTCCCACTGACTGCTTGCCTGAGACCTGTGTTTCGCCAACCACTCCTGTATGGGACGCATGCGCAGGCGCGCGTGGGGAACCAGGTAAATCCAAGAAGCCATCATGCCTATTAAACGCATTGCTTTGCGTACCTTTATCTGGCGGCCGGCCTGATAGTGTGGTATTTGCAGTAACAAGTTCTTTATTCTTTCCTCTGTGTTTAGAATAGCTCCTAAGAACTGTTTGGAGGTACTGGGCACCAGACTTGATTTTTTCTCGTTGATCGAGAAGCCCAATTAAAAGAGGAGGTTGATTGTTGTCTGAATGTTTTGTCTGCAAATCAGAGGTGATTCCCATTGTTTTGAGCAAGTTGTCCAAGTAAGGGTACACTGGGATTGCCTCCCTGCGCAGGTGCGCTGCCACCACCGCCAGTACCTTGGTGAATACCCTTGGAGCCGAGGCTATTCCGAAGGGCAGCACCTTGAATTGGTAGTGCTGATTCGCTACCTTGAAACGCAAGAATCTTCTGTGTGCTGGAAATATTGGAATATGAAAATAGGCATGTTTCATATCCAGTGTTGCCATGTAATCCCCCTTTTTTAGAAGCAGGATTACTTCTTGTAGCGTGGTCATGCAGAACTTTTGTGGTTTGACATACTTGTTTGCAGGCCTTAAATCTAATACAGGGCGCATTGTTAGATCTTTTTGGGGCACAAGGAAGTAAGTTGAATATATACCCCTGTTTACCAGGTTGGCTGGGACCACTTCTATGGCGTCCTTTAATAGAAGCTCTGTAATTTCCTGTAGAAGAATCCGTTGATGTTCTTCGGAGTGTACCTCGGGGATGATCGCAAGGTTTTTGAAAAAGTTCTACACAGTAGCCCCCTGCTACCGTTGACAGCACCCATCTGTCTGAGGTAATACCCTCCCATGCGTGGGTGAAGTTGGAAATTCGTCCTCCTACTGGAGATGCATGAGAGGGTACTTGTAGTGGGATGTCACTTGCTCTGAGGTGGCGTGCCACCTCGAGCCTGTCCTCTGCCCAGAGTACCACAACCTCTTCTTTGTCCTCTTGGGTCGCCCTGAAAGGACTGTCCCTGGTTGGTGTTATAGGAATCCTGGCCCTGGTTGTATCCAGATCGCCTCTGGGAATTCTGTCCACGAAAGTGGCAAAAATTGCCGTTGCCCCTCTGCCCCGTGGGTTTATTTGTGAGCTGGCCTAAAGACTTGAGTGTTTCATATTGGTCTTTAGCAGTTTTTAGTGCGTCTTCTACTGCCTTGCCAAAGAGCACATCTTTTTCCACCGGCATATTGATTAAGGTGGCCTGTGTTTCCGGCCTGAAGCCTGATTGGCGAAGCCAAGCGTGTCTTTTGATGATAGTGTCATCAGCGAAGATTCTACTCGCATTGTCTGCTGCGTAAAAATGTGACTTTAGAAGACAAGTCGACACCGCTGTACCAACTGCTGCCACCTGGGCAAATTGGGACTTAAGTGGCTCAGATGCAGATGAAAGTAACGCTGAGACCACATCCCACTTGTGGCAGTTGTAACTTGCCAGAAGTGTAGGATTATTTGTAATGCGAGTTTGGTAGGCTGCAGAAGAGGCTACTTTCCTGCCCATTGCGTACATCTTTTTGCTCTCCTTGTCCGGAGGAGCCTCGGAGGAAGCAGGGGGAGTGCCTGCTCTTTTCCGTGTGGTGGTAACCACCAGGGAGTCCAGTCTTAACTGGCCTCTTATGTAAAGAGGGTCGGAAGGTGCCGGCCTGAACATTTTTTCAACACGCGGGTTAACGCGCCCTGTGTGAGGTTGGGTGTTTCCAAAGAAGGTTGGATTCTGCGTTGCAAGAAAATCTATGTGGGCAAAACGGATAGAAAAATCAAAATCCGGATAGGGGAACATAAAAGCTGCATAAGAAATAGCACACGGAATGCACCCCTAGTAGATCATTGGATCGAGCACAACCATACGGTGGAAGATATCAGCTGGACAATCCTTTATAAACAAAGGTCAGGTATGGACAGTAACAAAGACAAAAGAACCCTCCTGAAAAAAGAACAGCAACTCATTTTTCTTACCAACAGTATGAACACAGGACTCAATGAAAAAATCGACTGGTGGATCTGAATTTCAGAAATCTTCCTCATGACATTCAAGCTGTATAGTCAGGGCGGTAAACCGATGACTCATCACAGCACGGTAAAACTTATTAAGAAGATTTTGACAACAGCCCGAACTCGAGTCTCGTGAAGTGGTATTTTTTCACTATGATGAAAAGGGAATGGACGAGCAAACCGGTACAAAATTAATATCCACTAACCTAAGACTTGGATTAAGGTTCCACTCCGCATGCGCTTACCGTAAAAACTGACGTAAAAGAACCCCGAGGTGCCGTAAACAAACAAAAGCCAATCCGGAAGTGATGGACTGATGAGAACGCGGACGAGTCAGCCACGCATGGATGCCGAATCTGGAGCCCATTGAGACTCGACCACAGCAGTAAGAACACTCGCGTGGACATTTCTTGATTTAGACAGGAGCCTGGACGGGAGCGTATCGACTCATCCGATAGCGCTTGTCAATATAGAACTCTCTTGCCGTACAACAATAACAGTGTTCGCGTGAGCAGTAATGCCTTAGAAACTAGGCGTTTACATGCTAACGAGAATATTAGGTCTTCGAGTTTAACGAACATGATACATGGGCAGGCTAACCGGGGGGTTGTAAATGATCAGAAACCCAGACCCACAACGATAGCAACAAGAGGCGCAGTTGTTTTCATTGTTGTTTTTTTCCGTGCAGATTAAAGTAAACCCGCTGGGAGCAAGAACGGTTTTTAATGCATAACGAGCATAGATGGGAATTGGCGTTTGACAACCCATCAATATACCAAACCGCTTTGGGCTGAAGAATTGAGGGCACTTAAACAACATACCCAAAAGGATTACCAGTTGAAGTGAGTTCCACGAATGGGACTTGTGATACACTGCACTCGCATAGAGACGACCTAACACTGACTCTTTCCTGTGTGGATCCGTTTCCCTAGTGATTAAAGACGGAGTCAGGTGGATTTAATACCACACAGCGTGCCCATTAAGAGACGAGCGAAGCCAGACGACCCTCTAAAGATCCCACAAATAGAATTTGCCACATGGGGTAAGCAATTGGCGTAATAAGCATAATCGACAGCATCTGACCAAGTGGCGAGGCACCTAATGGACACTCTCTTTCAAACTTCTTTTCAGTACAGTGAGAGCTTCCGCTCCGCAGGAGTGAACTTCATCACATGGCCACATCAGCAACAGCAGCAGATTGACAGCTGATGAAAGGGTGAGTGGATCATAGCCTTATGTCCTATTGGCCAGTGATGTAAATGAACCCAAAATGATTCTGCATACAAGACCCATCCCCATTGATAACAGTGACAAGCACTGTTTACCATGTGATCCGTTACTAATACAAATATAGCACTTTCCTGATCCTACACGGTTGTTGTTTTTCAGACTTGATAGTTGACTGCTATTACTAAATTATAGTTGTCTCATGAGCATAGTAGTAGGATAGTACTAATACACTTATTCCTGGTTACTGCTCTCGGATAGGTGGAGATTCCCTTCAAGATAAACGGATGGCAAGGGAACTACAAACCCTTAAGAAGAGGATACCACTTGAACTTCAACTAATTGTTGACATGACTTGTTTACAGTGATCATTGTCTGTTTTTAGGCTATGACGTTGACAGGTTTGCTATGCCTATTTCATTAGCCCTTTACTAAATAGCCCCTGAAGAATTTCCGAGTATTAATAACATTAACATTGAAACAGAAAGAAACATGTCAGGCACCGGTTTTGTGTGTGTGTAGAATGAGATGTGATAGTGACTGAAGGTTAGAATGAATGGAAATAGAATTGAGTGAGGTGTGTAAAATGAGGTATGGCCTAGTGTGTTAAGTAACACGACACAATTGTCGTGACTTGCCACGTAGTGGAGAGTAAATGAGCCTCTGTCCACAAATCACCCACAGGGAGAGAGTAAAGGAACTCCCTGTGCGAGCTTTGAGGCCACAGGTGGTTTGATGATTCGCCGGATCTGATGACGCCGAGGACCCCAGAGGCTGTTAAAAAGAAGTAGGGTTAGCACAGGCAAACACAGTACTTTGATATGAAAGAGTGTGCAAAACTTTCTTACCTAGCGGGATGGTGCTAGAGTGCCTGGGGTCAGATGCGAGGGAGCGTCAAAGATCTGGGCAGCCGTGTCCCAGATGGTAGGTACCGGCTGATACCTGTAGCCCTTCCGTAGCCGAAGGGAACTTGAAACTGATCACAAAGCCTATGGTCGGAAGATCAAAAGCCAGAAGGGGAAATCCAAAAGCAATCCGTTGAGCGTAGCAAAAGAGTCCAGAGTACCAATATCCGTGCAGAGTTCCGAGTGACAGTAGTCGTGGAGCAAGAAAAGCCAATCCGTGATTCGTAAGCCTGAGTCAAAAATCCGATGCAGCAAACAACGTAAATCCTGAAAGCGCCAAACAGAGTTGTGAAACAGCTGTGAAGCGGTGAGCAACTCGAACTTCCCGGCTTTTACGTGCGCCGGCTCCCAGTCACGTGGGCGGAACCTTGAACACGTGATAGGGAAGCCGTCACGGAACCAGGAAGTAACCGCGATCGGGTGCTCAAGCCCAAACGCAGTCTCCACGGGAGTTGCCAATGGAAACGAGGCAACAAACCGGGCCGGCCTCTGCGCACGGCCTGAATCCGCCGGTGATGACGGCTCCCTCGCACCATAGGTGAAGGGATGGCTTGGGAGGCGGACTGTGACCCGGGGAGTCTAGCAGTGTGTGTCGGGGTATCAGGCAGTGTGGTGCGTAGTTGTGTAACTGATTTGTTGTGCATGACAGAGCCACCCCTCAATGGCCCACGACCACGTGGGCAAGAAGGGTGTTCCCGTTGAAAACGTGAAACAAGCCTCGGGGCATGGACATCACACGCGGGGACCCAACAGCGCTCCTCGGGGCCAAAACCTGCCCAGTCCACAAGGAACTGAAGACCACCCCGAACTATACAAGAACCGAATATACCCGAGACCTCATACTCCATCGAGTCACCCACTGAAACAGGACCAGGCGTAGACCGGAGACGGGTAGGGGCCGGACAAGGTTTCAACAAAAGAGGTGTGGAAAACAGGGTGTATGCACCAGGAGGCAGGGACCGAGAGGCGATAGGCCACAGGGTTGATCACAGCGGAAATCCTATAAGGGCCCACAAAACAAGGGAGTAATTTGCAACAACCAGGAAGCCTGAGATGGCGAGAAGAGAGCCAAACACTGTCCCCCACAACAGAGGAAGGTGCCACTGTCCTCCTCTGATCCGCAGCAGCCTTCGTAGACTCCTGGGCCTCCCGAAGGTGAGTAAGGGTTTGGGCCTGAACGGCCGACAAGTCATGAGCACAGGCAGCAGCAGCAGGATTATCAGAAGGTGCGAGGGTGTTGACCATACAAAACATAAAAGGGAGAAGAGCCAGTGGAGGAATGAGTGGCGTTGTTGTAGGAGAACTCAGCGAGGTGTAGCAAACCCAGCCAGGACTGCTGGTGTTGCAACACTAGACAACGCAAATACTGCTCCATGGCTTGGTTCACCCTCTCAGTCTGGCCGTCCGTCTCCGGATGATATGCGGAGGAAAAATGGAAATCGATACCTAGGAGGACCGTGAGTACTCGCCAGAAACGGGAAGTGAACTGAGGACCCCTATCTGAGATGATAACCGTGGGCAACCCAAAGAGGCAAAAGACCGATTTAAAGAAAAGATCGGCCAAGGCCAGGGCTGAAGGGATGCCAGAACAGGGAATAAAACGAGCCATTTTGGAAAAGGAGTCGACCACCACCCAAATGGTATCGAATCCCTTGGTTCAGGGTAGGTCTGTTACGAAATCCATGGATACCGTGGGCCAGGGCCTGGGGGGTATGGGTAAAGGAAGCAGGAGCCCCACCGGACGCCCTCTGCGGTGCTTACACTGGGCGCATATTGCACAGGTGTTAACGTATCCTTCTACGTCGTGTTTCATGGAGGGCCACCAACACCAACGTCTGATGAGGTCCAACGTGCGTTTTTGTCTGGGATGGCCATTGATGGCGCTATCGTGGGACCATTCCAGAGCAAGATTACGAGTGTCGGTTGTTGGTAACCACAATCTTTTTTGGATATACGGTAGCCCGTCATGAAACACCGGATCCCACTCGGTAACCTGATCAGGATGTAGTGAAACCCATTTGCGAATGGAATCCAACAAAGGCAGAGGAGGGGTGCAAATACAAATGACATGTTGGTCTAATAGATTTTCTGGGAAAACAGGCAAGGATACCCCACCCGGAGAGCGAGACAACGCGTCCGCCTTCCCATGGGACAGACCGGACCGATGTTTGATCTGGAAGTCAAAGGCCGCGAAGAACAAGTGCCACTGCACCTGCCGACTGTTAATACACTTTAGCAAGGCCAAGTCCTGGAGGTTACGGTGGTCGGTGAACACAGTGACAGCGTGCCTTGCCCCCAACAGATGATGCCGCCAAACCTGGAAGGCATCCTTGATGGCCAACAGCTCCTTCTCCGTGACGGTGTAGTGCAACTCTGTAGCAGAGAACTTCCGAGAATGAAACGCAACCGGGTGTAACTGACCCGAAGATGGACAGCGCTGGGACAAGACCGCACCAAGGGCGAAGAAGGAAGCATCAGCCTCCACGATGAACGGGAGTTCTGGGTCAGGGTGCTTCAGGACAGGGGCCGTAGTAAATGCTAACTTCAGGGCGTCAAAAGCAGCTTGGTGTTTATCCAACCAGACAAAAGGTGACTTGGGACTGGTCAGGGCAGTAAGGGGGGCTACAAGGGATGAGAAATCCTGGATGAAGCGCCTGTAGAAATTCGAGAACCCCAGGAATGATTGCAGAGCCTTAATGTTACAGGGCTTTGGCCAGTCCACAACCGCACAGAGATTGGACTGGTTCATTGCCAAACCCCCAGGGGTGATATGGAAACCCAGAAATTTCACACTTTCAGTGTGGAACTGACATTTCTCAGGTTTGGCATAGAGTGAGTGTCAGCGGAGACGGGACAGTACCTCGCGGACATGTGATATGTGGTCCTTCATGTTCTGTGAGTATATCAAGATGTCATCCAGGTATACTGCTACACACACATCCAACAAGTCGTGAAAAATCTCATTCATAAAACGTTGGAAGGTAGCAGGGGCGTTACAAAGCCCGAAGGGCATGACCACATATTCAAACAATCCGTAGCGAGTACAGAAGGCCGTCTTCCACTCGTCTCCGGAGCGGATAGTGACCAGGTTATAGGCCCCGCGGAGATCAAGTTTTGTGAAGATGGTGGCATGGCTTAACTTGTCCAATAATGGGGTAATCAGAGGAATCGGGTATCGATTCTTGACGGTAATAGAATTTAGTCGGCGGTAGTCCACACAAGGATGCAGATCGACCTCCTTTTTGGGGACAAAGAAAATAGGGCTAGCCGCCGGTGAGGTGGAGGGACGTATATGACCGACCTTCAAGGCTACCTGTATGTACTCCTTTAATGCTTGTTCTTCCGAGGGAGACAAGGAATAGATGCGGCCTGAGGGAATCACAGAGTCAGGAAGCAGATCGATGGGGCAGTCGTAGGAACGATGTGGCAGGAGCACCTCCGAGGAACCCTTATCAAAGACCTCATGGAAATTCCCGTATTCTGTAGGGAAACCAATGGCAACAGCCCCCACCACATGAGGCTCCAGGGCCATAGGAACGTCTGTGTGTAGTGTGAGTTGCGCTATGGCCCCTAGGGCTCGTGAGGGTGATTCAGGGTCATCAGGTGCGGTGAGACAATAGTTCTGACACATTTCAGATTCGAAATGAACCTGCCCAGACTTCCAGTCAATCAAAGGGTTGTGTTGATGCAACCAAGGGAGACCCAATATGATCCCAAACTGTGGCATTGTAATCAGGTTGAATGAGATAACTTCCTGATGCGTGTTCTGAATAGTTAGGGTGACCGGGGCAGTCTGTTGCTTGATTGGGCCTGAAATCAGTGCTGTGCCATCCACCGCCTGTACCGGCTCTGGATGTTCCTTGGTAATCAGAGGTAGATTTAAGGACCCAGCAGTTTAATGTCAATATAGTTGCCTGTGGCGCCTGAGTCTAAGTAAATCGAGACAGCGTGAACAATATCGGGTGTTGGTTTTAACGTGGCCTGTACTAGCACTGGCCTAATCCTGCCAAAGTTGGGGTACCTGTCCTGGGAAATGGAAGTACTGCTCGAGCCGGCCCCCGTATCTAGGGTCGAGCATTCCGAAAAACCGGATTCTTGAGCTTAGGGCTCCTGGGACATGACTTTACAAAATGGCCATTCAGGCCGCAATAGAAACAAGCTTGGTCGGTTCTTCTGCGGTCCCTCTCTACTTGTGTGATGGGGCTGCGAATGCCACCTATCTGCATGGGTTCGACGCCTGTATCAGAGGAAGAGGAAGGCAAATTGGTATTGGGGACTCCTGTTTCGAACCAACATTCGGAACGCCTTGCGTCAATTTGTAACGCGAGGTCCACTAAATCGGTGTGGGTCGTGGGCAAGGAAGGGACACCAGCCATAGCGTCTTTCATGGTGTTGTTGAGCCCTCTATAGAAGACAACTGCCTTTTTTTGTTCAGGCCAGGACGTTTCAGCGGCTAGCTGATTGAAACAAGCAATATATTCTATGAGGGATCCCTTTCCTTGAGTCAGATCTAACAGCTCGAGGTCCCGGGACTGGGCCTTGTGACGTGTGTCGAACACACGAGACATTTCTGTGATCAGCAGCTCAAAGTCGTATAGAACAGGGTTGTCATTTTCCAACAAAGGGTTAGCCCATGCTGCAGCGGTGCCGGCCAAATGAGACAAAGTGAACGCTGCTTTTGTAGTGGCGTCGGGAAAAGCCTGAGGTCTGCAGAAGAAGTGTAGTTTGCACTGGTTTATAAAGGTGCGAAACTTTCTAGGGTCACCGTGGAACCTTTCTGGGGCTGCCAAGGGAAAAGACGTGGGCATGAGTACTGGCAACTGAGGTGTTGTAGGGGCAATAGGAGGCAGAGGAACAATAGGCTGGACAGCTGGGGGTTGTGCCGCGGCAGCGGCCTCCCCGAACTCAGCATCGGCGGGCAGAGGGTGTTGTGTACTTTGGATCAAGTCTAGCCTCTGGTGTATCGCAGCAGTGGCTGCACCCATATCCACCCTTAGCAATGTGAGTGCCTGTACCAAGGCAGCCACGGGATCCTCAGCTGCAGGCTCCATACTCATCACAACGGCTTCACAGTCTGTCGTGACTTGCCACGTAGTAAGAGTAAATGAGCCTCTGTCCACAAATCACCCACAGGGAGAGAGTAAAGGAACTCCCTGTGCGAGCTTTGAGGCCACAGGTGGTTTGATGATTCGCCGGATCTGATGACGCCGAAACCGATCACGAAGCCTATGGTCGGAAGATTAAAAGCCAGAAGGGGAAATCCAAAAGCAATCCGTTGAGCGTAGCAAAAGAGTCCAGAGTACCAATATCCGTGCAGAGTTCCGAGTGACAGTATCCGTGGAGCAAGAAAAGCCAATCAGTGATTCGTAAGCCTGAGTCAAAAATCCGATGCAGCAAACAACGTAAATCCTGAAAGCACCAAACAGAGTTGTGAAACAGCTGTGAAGCGGTGAGCAACTCGAACTTCCCGGCTTTTACGTGCGCCAGCTCCCAGTCACGTGAGCAGAACCTTGAACACATGATCGGGAAGCCGTTGCGGAACCAGGAAGTAACCGCGATCGGGTGCTCAAGCCCGAACGCAGTCTCCACGGGAGTTGCCAATGGAAACGAGGCAACAAACCGGGCCGGCCTCTGCGCACGGCCCAAATCTGCCGGCGATGACGACTCCCTCGCACCATAGGTGAAGGGATGGCTTGGGAGGCGGACTGTGACCCGGGGAGTCTAGCAGTGTGTGTCGGGGTATCAGGCAGTGTGGTGCGTAGTTGTGTAATTGATTTGTTGTGCATGACAACAATACACTTTAAAAATGGTTAAAACTCGAAACCAAACGAAGTACCGATGGTAAGGGTCTAAGCTTGTGCATTTACCACTGTCAAACGTGATATTTAGACTCCATAAACAGGAGCTTTTATCAGCACTTTAATCATACACTGAAAGTGCATTTTTAATATTTACGTGTTAAGTGAATAATAAAATATGTTTATTTTTCTACTAATTTCTCGTCTAATTGGTAATTTCTTTTCTCTTGCCTAAAAATGATTATGGTACGAGATTAGAACCCACCCAGAGAAAGCAGTGATGAATAGCGCCAGCTCGGTTGTTGTAACTTTTTCAAGGGTTAATCCCTTTATGTAGAGGGTAGCTGGTGCTTCTTACCCCTCTATCTCTCCTAGTGTTGTAATGGATTCTGCGTTGTACAGATTTTAATATTGCTATGAATTGGCCCACTGTTTTCTTATCTCCCAACAATTGCTCAGCGAAGTCTCTGTTTTCTACCACCTCCTGGGTATCTATGCGGAAGTGTTCTGCCACCTAAGTTAGCACTTCATTGAGTAGGGGTTGGTTATCTATAGGGGAATCTACTACTGGAAGATCCTGGTTAATGGTTGAATCCAGGGAATAAATGTGGGCTTCCTGGTCTGGGTCCTCATCGTCCCTCTCTTTGAAATCATCTAGTTCGTCATCCAAAAGTTGAGAATCAGATGTGTCAATAAAGGAAACATCATCCTGTTCTTCTGCTGGATGGACTTCAGGGTCCTACAGATCTAAAACTCTACCCTGTGTTGGGACGTCAGAACGAACCCTTTTAGCAGGTGGTTGAGACACAGGGGATCGGGAGCTCGAAGGAGCTGCGGTGGGTGGGGTGGACTGAAGGTTTATAAACTGTTCAGGGTGCTTTCCGAAGAAGTTCCCAACAAAGGACATCCTACGCATAACCCTGTCGATGTCCTCGACGGACCAATCTTTCGAGCTTGGAAAGACAATTTCCGGCTCGGAGTCGGGAAGGCCCATGTCTTCATTAGTGGGTGGGATAAGCTTAGGCCCAGGGACTTTAGGTTTCCCCTTGGATATGCTTTCTGTATGGGAGCTTTTTTGACGCCTTTGTTCTGTCATGCGGCGATCTAGTTCGAGATTACCCAGAGGACAGGGATTCAGTTGACCGTTCACGGGTTGCCGAGCGTTGTCGAGTACTCGAAGAATCTCTCGTGTGTCGACTGGGGGTTGTGTCCTTTGTGGTGTGTGTAATTGGAGCGCTATCGCCGCCGGGTGTAGTCCCCACAACAAGGCCGCCGCCCTGTCCTACGGGGTCGGGGGCTTGCGCTTGGGTAGCGTCCACTACTCCGGTGCCCTCGCCGTCCGAAAGTGCGATGTCGCTGCCATCGCTAAAGGCTCCTTCCACTTCCATGGCCTCGAGTTGCCTGGCGTGGTGGGCCCAGCACTTAGTTGAACGGTCTTTCAACGTCTTAGGCTTGAAGACCCTACAGGCTCGACAAGACGTCTCGATGTGATCTCTCAGGAGACACAAGTTACACACAAGATGTTTTTCTACCCAGGGGAACTTACAGTTGCAAAACTTAAATGGGGTGTTCTCCATAATACTGGGGAAGGGTATGGCAGCTGGCCGAACAAAGTGTAGGAAGGGGAGAATATGCATTCTACAAATGGCCTCCTAACAATGGCCTCCCCCCTCTCTCTCTCTCCCTACTGTCTGGGCCCCGAGGCCCGGGGTGGCCTTCCAAGGCCGTTCGGTCCGTCACGATTATTTTCGACGGTAGTTTTCTTTCCGATTCTTCAGCGTAGTGTAACAAAGTCAAAGAAAGGATAGAAAGAGAAACTATCTTATTTTAACAAAGTCAAAGGCTAATTTGCCGAAAGGAACTCCGCTATACGCGTCCGTCTAGCATGGTGGAAAAAAACTATCTGAGGGACCCCCACGCATGAGGGATCATGCGTACAGTGGACGTCACACTAGGGATAGTATAACGGGCGTGCGTTTTCGAGTTTCTAAAAAAATAACTGTAATACTCTGCAGCTTCCACTAGATGGCGGGCTATGCACAGCATGTTAATCTAAGCAGATTCCACAAGCCTCAGGAATATATATATATTCTGCAGATCCTTCTGTGCGCCTTACTATACCGCAACTCAATAGGTTACATTACTAGGGAAAGGCTGCTCCTATCTTATGCAAATAGATGGCGGAGGACCGCCTGACACACTGCTGATTCTTTGCTGGTATCTTCTGCCAGGCAGTAATGCTTGGCGAACGTATGCAGAGTGCTCGAGGTCGCAGCTCTGCAGATGTCCTTTTGTCCTTTAATGGTACTCCTGTGTGAAATGCAACCAAAGCAGTGGTAGAAGTGGGCGGGAGCGGTGCTCCTATACTTATTTTTATTAAGTTTTACCGTTCCTATACTTTTATTTAAAAAAGAAACCGTTCCGGAATGGTTTCGTTTTAAAATAAAGTGTAGGAAGAGGTTGGAACTTGCATTTTCAGTGCACTGCACAAGACGTTTCCTTAAAGAGCAGGCACATGTTTTTTGGGGTTTTTATTGTGCATGGGAGTGGGCGCGGTGATGGCGTCTGTGGGGAGTGGTGCAGGCCAGTAGGGAACATAGTTCCACTACTTCTTTTCTTACACTTCGACCACTGAACCAAAGCTGCTCTCCCTCTGGTGGAGTGAGCTGAAGGAGGTCTGGCGAGGGGATCGCCTTTAGACTGATGGCAGTGGCTGATACATTGGGTTACCCAACATGCCAAGCTCTTTTTTGAAATATGCTGCCCTTTTGTGCGGCCAGCAAATGCAATGAAAAGTCTAGTCGAGGAGCGGAACTCCTTAGTTCTTTATATGTAAAATTTTAGAACCCTTGCTAAATCCAGCGAGTGTAATGATCTCTCCGCATTAGAAGTGTGATTCATGAAGAAGGTCAGAAGCTCCGTGAGCGCCATTTCTGATAGCACCTTGGTTAGGAATTTAGGATACGTTCTCAGGATGACGCGGTCCTTTTGGAACAAGGTGAATGGAGGTTCTGACGAGAGGGCTTGCAGCTCGCTAATCCTCCTGGCTGACATGATGGCTACCAATAAAGCCGTTTTCCAGGATAGAAATGTTGTGTCACACCTATGAATCGGTTCATATGGTGGCTCCACGAGCACTGCCAGGACCGTGTTCAGGCTCCATGAAGGATCCGGCATTGGTGTTGGTGGGTAAGTACGCATCAATCCTTTCAGGAATATCTTGATAGCCGGTTTGGTGAATGTTAGGCAAAGTTTGTATGCAGTACCCTCTGGGACCACTAAACACAACTAGGACTACAGGTGTAAGCAAAACCAACCTTTGGTATAAGTCTGTACTACACAGTTTGTGGTAGCGTTGCTGAGTAGCCAGGCTTATTGCAAGAGGGGAATGTGAGCTGTAAGGATGTTACAACTAAACTCTTAGACTCAAGGTTTCTTGGTAAAACACATTAATTTATTTCACAGTCAGTTATAAAACATTCACCAGAAGGAGGCAATCTATATCACACAAAAATATACTTCAATACTTCACACTATCAGCTTCTGAGGCATTTAAACTACTTTGAAGGAGGAGCAAAATGCATTCAGAGCATTTGAAGTAGGAGCAAAAAGGCATAGGTTAATACAAATAAGATGACAGTTACTTTTAGGCAGTGCAAATAGTTTGAGTTTGCCAAAGGAGTCAATTCAATGCAATAGGTTAAGCCAGAGTCAATGGGCTAATGTCTTGTATAGGATAGGCAGTTCTGGTAGTTAAACAGAAACGTCTTTGCAAGAGAACAGAAGTAGTTTGTAAAAGAAAGATTTGTATGTTGGGTCACAAGCTGACTAGGCCTGCAAGTTTCCAAAGTTTCAAGCACTTTCGCAGTGAGAGGTAAGTTTGCTCGGTAGGGTTTTCACAGTACCTTACAATGAAGAAAAAGATGCAAGACTTCTGTTCCTGGCAGTTCCTGCAGATCTCGCTGTTCCTGAGCCTCAGTCATGGGGACAAGAGGGAGGACGTCAGGGGACTCCTGCACTGCACTGGGACTGGTAAAAAAAAAAGCTGGCAAAGGCAAATAAATCTTCAATTCCGGTAGCTGTAGACAAGCACACAAACTGGTGTTCCTCTCCCTGGTTATTCGGTTTCCTGCAGCATTCTGAGGAAATACAAGAATGGTATCCAGGTGGCTTACGGGTCGAGTTGATTGGTCCCACCAACTCAAAGGGAGAAGTCGTCCTTGAAAGACTTTTCTGTCGCGATGAACTTGGCGACTCGGTGGGCGTGGCATGGGCAGCCATGGAGTAGGACGTGCTTCCTGAGCAGCTCCGAAGGATCCAACATATGATCCATGAAAACTACCTACAAAAACGCACTATTGGGTCCAGGACTGACTGCACATGCATTGGAACGTGTGCTCTGCACAATGTATAAGATTGAGTGAATCGTGTGCGGAATTCTGGAGGAATCGCTCGGCGAAGACAGCTGCTGCTCAGTACATTGCTACACAAGATGGCCGAGAACAAAGGAAATGAAACTGAAGCACCCGGAGCGGCAGAATAGAGATGGCAGCCGTGGGGAAAGAATGATGATGGCGAGCGGAGACGGAGCGAAAACCCTGCGACAGTAAGCCGTGTGCTTGCAATAGTGTCACGTCGGCCTGCGTGCTGACCCGGAAGGCAAGAGCCCTGGGACAGCGGGGGTGCGAGGTAAGGGGCTGGCACACAGCGTTGTGCAGTCCCGGTTCGCACGCAGCGGGAGTCCAGGCAGCGCACTGCTAAATGTGCGAGCGGAGCAATCCCGTGAGGAACCAGACTGGGAGCACTGGGACATGGCATTGGAGAAAGGTGCGCGCCCACGAAATACGAGGCAGAGCGAACCCTGCACAGCGCCGCTGGAATAGATAGGCCGCGCCATGATAGACACGGACTAATGAGCAGAATGCCGCAGTGAGAGGTGGCGGACGGTGCACAGCAGCCACTTGAAGAGTACTACAGTGGCTGATAAGGGTGGAAAAGACGGTTGGGGAAGCACACCGACGCTGAATCGATACAGAGAAGCATAAAGGAGGCCGCAGAATGACGGCGCGAGGGGCTGTGAGCAAAAACAAGAATAAGCAACCCACAATGGATATTTTTGCCAAAACGCAACAATCTCCTGCGGCCGTCGCGCCCAAAGGCTCGACGGCGGCAGCACAGGGCACCACAGTGACTGAAAACCATCAGATTTTAGAGACCATCACAGAGCTGAAAAACTCATGGGGGGTTGCGATGTCAGACCTGCGCACTTCCCTGGAGGCTAAAATAGACGCAGTAGGCATAGAAGTCACCCTGCTGAGGAGGCAAGATGTCAGGGGGCTGGCGGAAAGAATGAGCAGCCTGGAAAGTGCGGTGAACACCAACACGGACACCAGTACCAACAACGAAAAGGAGATCAATGTACTCAAACAACAGGTAGCTAACGTGGAGTTTCAAGCAGAGGAAGCGGAAGGGAGAGCAAGAAGGAACAATATCCGCGTGGTGGGCTTGCCGGAGGGAGGAGAGGGACAGGACCCGACAGACTACGTCGAGAACCTACTCTTACAAGAAATTGAGGCTGGAAAACTCTCGCAGGGATTTGCAGTGGAGCGTGCACATAGAGCCCTTATGAGGAAGCCGAGGCCAGAGGCCCCTCCCCAGGCGATAATCGCCAAAATATTGAACTACAAGGATCGTGAGAATATTCTGGAGTACTTCTGAAAAGGTGGAACAATCGAAAGAGCTTCGAGCACCATCACGGCATATCCGGACTACACTGGTCCAGAGGCAACGGTACAGCTATGTGGCAATCAAAAGAAGGCTACGCGCGGCTGGGATAAAATATATGCTTCTGTACCCCACAAAATTGAAGGTGGTGCACAAGAGCAAAATGTATTTTTTTGACACCCCAGAATAAGCAACGACGTGGCTGGATTTGCAGGGCTACCCGGAACGAGACAAGGAAGAGGCCCAAGAGGGACACGATATGTGACTGGGATACGGTATGCATACTGTTAAGGTGTAGAGTGAGCACCACAGGGGTGCCTAGATGAAGATTAAGATTAATGGGCGTGGCTGAAGAAGGCTTATATTTTGATAGGATACCGCTGACTGTAATGGACTTGAAGGACTGGAATATAGCAGCGTGTATATATACGCAAATTATGTAGCAATGTGTAGTTAACCCGAAGTGACATAGGAGCGGCAGGCCGAAAGCACCCTACCCCCCGAATTATAGTTGTAGTAGTAGTAGCAGGTTAGCCACTAGGGCGGCCTCACCCTGCGGAGCATCGAGTACAGGCGAGAGCCAGAAAGAGCTAGATGCGGGGGATCCTGAGATCCAAGGATGGAGCTGGGCAACAGTTGAGGGGAGTGATGTTGGGGAAGGTACGGGAGGCGGCAGGGGAAGTTTGGGGTGTTTTTGGTTAAGGGGAATTTGGAATGGGAAACAAGCCTATACAGATTGGATTGGAACTTAAAGTCAGACTGCACCTGTGGGAGGAGGAATGGAACTTGTACAGGCCATGGGGACCTTAAGATACTTACATGGAACGTGCAGGGGCTCAACAGCTACTTAAAAAGGAACAAAGTTATCTTGTACCTGCGCAGGCAGAAAATAGATATTGCATTGCTGCAGGAAACCCACCTTACACGAGAGAGGATGGACACGATTGCTGGGAAGTGGAAAGGAGTGCTCATCGTACTCTGCTTATGCGAGAGGAGTGCTTATTTGGGTGGCGCCACATGTCCCTTTTCAGAGATTGCAAGTGGTGGCTGAGACAGATGGGAGGATGGTTATTCTGAGGGGACTGGTGGAGAACAGGGAGATAAGCATTGTCAACAAGTATGCCCCGAACCAGAACACAGCGGCGTACATTAGAACATTGTGTGCAAACTTGAGCGCATGTGTAGGAAGCGCGATGATCTGGGGAGGTGACTTCAACTGCGTATTGAACCCGAGGGTAGACAGATCGGATGGGAAGATGGATAGACTGGCCCCTGCAGCCAAAGCGTTACAGACATTGCTGGGTGACTTTGGTTTGGAGGATGCATGGAGAGTGAGGCACCCCCAGGAAAGGCAATATTCACATTCTTCTGCCCCACAGCAGTTATCCACGAGGTTGGATTATGTCTTCACAACACCTGAAATGATAGCGGAGATCACACAAATGGAGTACTAGGCCAGGGTCCTTTCGGACCACTCGCCCCTGATTCTTGCATGGCAATACTGCCCCCGGAGAGCGAGGATCCCGAAATGGCGCCTACGAGCGGAAGCGTTGCGAGACTCCGTTTTTAGGGAGGAGTTGAGGGAGGAGATTGTAAATTATTTTGATTTAAATACTGGGAGCGTGGATTCGGCGGGAACACTATAGGAGGCCTTTAAAGTTGTCATGAGGGGGTAGCCATAGCGAAATACAGGGGCCTACAAGGTCGGGTTTTGGCCGAACTGCAGGAGACGGAGGAAAAACTAGAAGAGGCTTTAAGGGGTGGAGACGATACAGCAGAGAAGCTAGAATTGACACTTAGGCTACAGCAAAAATGTGCAGAATATTGGGAGAGATTGTGTAACCTCAATTATAAAAAAATACGTAGAGAGACAGCATGCGGGAGGTGATAAACCGGGGAGACTTTTGGCGTGGTTATATAAGAGTGAGAGCCCCAGAGTCACAATCAGGACTATAAAAAGAGAAGACGGTAGCGTAGAGGACACCCAGGAGGGAGTTAATCAAGCTTTTGTGGATTATTATAAGGTATTATACGGAGACGACAGGAGAGTAGTCGCGCTATGATGGAAGAAACGCTTGAGGACATGGTGATGCCCAAGATAAGCGAGGAGGAGAGAGAGGCACTAGATACCCCGATTACCTTGGAAGAATTAGGGGAGGTGCTGAAGCAGCTGCCTACTAGTAAAACCCCAGGGACAGATGGACTCCCAAGTGAGTTTTACAAAGTATACATGGAAGAGGGCCTCCCCCCACTGTTAGAGATGTTAAACGAAGCATTTGAGACAGGATGCTTACCAGAGTCACTGAGAGAGGCCGTCATAATACTGCTCCCCAAACCTAATAAACCTGGGCACAGCTGCGGTTCCAATAGACCCTTGTCAATGCTGAATCAATTTTATTTTCAAGTTTGTTTATTGGCATTTATCATAACATAATGACATATGGCGAGTTGACAGTGCCATTTTATGCAATACCTTTGACATTATACATTGAGCTGTAAAAGCTGAGCCAGAAAGAAAGAAAGAAGAGAGAAAAAAGAAAAAAGGTTAGGAATAAGAAAATGAAAAAGGGAGAACTTTCCCAACAATAACATAACTGTCTCCTTGTTTAGGCTCTGTTGTCCATTTACGGGGCCCCCAACAGGGCGTGGTGCAGGGGAAGGGGGGGGGGCTTTTAGAGTTCAGCAGTTTCCTTGGGTGTTGAGGGGCCTCCCTTGTGGGTTTCCGCAATCCTGCTGTATTACATAGTCCAGATTATGTTTGCTCATGGGGGTTTATCGTCTGAGGGGTATATTATAATTCTGGTTATCTCCTTCCATGCTTCTAGGGTGGCGCTTGCCTCGTCAGTGGATCTGGCAACACTGTCTTCCCATGCCCTCGTTTCTGCATTAATCCATCGACAAGTTCCTTGAGCCAGGCGGTGTGTCTGGGTCCCGCTGGCTTTTTCCAGGACATGGCAATATGTCTCTTTGCCATCATGCACATTAACTCCATTAGTTTCACCCGATGCTTGAGTTTAGCTGGTCTGGGGTAAGTTCCCAAGAGGCATTCTCCAGGGGTCCAACTGTAGTTGGAGGTGCTCGCCTTCTCATAGGTCTGTTTAACTTTTGCCCATAAGGATTGCACTGTAGTGCATTCCCAGAACATGTGTATGAGATCTGCTCTGTCAGCTGTGCACCATGGGCAGTTAGGGCTTGCGTTCCTATTGAATGATCTTAGTTTATGTGGGGTGAGGTAAGTCCGATGTAGAATGTTTAGTTGTATGAAGCGAAATCTATGATTTCTGGATACAGCTTTAGGAAATACTAACGCTCTGCTCCATTCTCCTTCCGACATTTCTTGGCCAATGTCCATTTCCCATTTGCTCTTCAGGGTCTCCCCTTTTGGATTAGGGTTGTCATTGAGATGTCCGTATAACTGGGATACCAGTTTTTGTCCCTCGCCTAGGTTATATAGTAGGGTTGTGAGAGGGTCTGGTACGGGTTCTTCCGGCCAAGCGTCCCACTTATGTCTTGCTATTTCACATATCTTACAGTACCACAGATATTGGCTGGTGGGCAGCCCATCTACGTTCTGCAGTGAGCTGAACTCTCTGAAGGTGCCTCCATCATATAGGTCTCCCCTTGTGTAGACTCCCTCCCTCTTCCAAGTTCTGAGGTGTAGCAGGTCTGAATCTGATTTGCACAGGTCCCAGATCATAGGTATTTCTGGGGAATACAGGTGTGTTTGGTGTCTTAGTGCTATTGTTCTTTGCCAGATTCGTTTCCCCAGGGTAGCTATGTAGGGTGTGTTTGCCAGCATGTAACGTGGCGCCCAAAGTAGTTCTTTCAATTTTAGTGGGGGGGATCCGAGACTGCAGCAGGGGGGTCTCAGATGTGGTCTTGTCCGCTAGCCATTTGGACACAAAGCTGAGTTGGGTGGTTAGATAATATATTTCGAAGTGCGGGAGTTGAATTCCTCCTTGAGAATGCTGTAGGACTAGTGTGGAGTGCACTATTCTATGTGTGCCCTGCCCCCATAAAAAATCTCGAATTATTGATTCCAGTAAGCGGAAGAACGGGTTCCTAATGTAATACTGTACATTTTGGAACTTGTACAGAAGCCTAGGGAGGACAATCATTTTGGTTATCGATATTCTCCCCATTGCTGACAGTGGGAGTCTTGCCCAGAAGGACATCGATTTGCGCAGTGCGGGTATTACTGCACTTGTATTGTGCTTGTGCATCACTTGGGGAGTGTGCATGATCTGGATGCCTAAGTAGCGGAACTTAGTGGTTTCCCACCTTATCCCCAGTTGTGGGAGCTCTGCCGGGTCACTATCTTTAAGGCCTGCTAGCGGAAATAAGCAGGACTTTGCCCTGTCGAATTGTATGCCAGAGACTTTGGAGAAATTATCAAGGACGTCCAACATGCTTGGGACGTTAAGGTGCGGATCTTTGATGTATAAGAGTACATCATCCGCATAGAGCGAGATGATGTGGTCTACCTTTCCCAGCCGTATTCCAGCATCAAAGAACTGCTTCCGGAAATAAATAGCTATGGGCTCTAATCCCAGTATATAGAGCATGGGGGAGAGCGGGCAGCCTTGCCGAGTACCCCTGCATATCTCCCAGACTTCCGAGACATGTATCCCGGTTTTTACCCGCGCTCTCGGGTCAGTGTAGAGTATTCGGATCCACCTAATAAACCGTGGACCGAATCCAAACTCCTTTAGGACTGCTAATAGCCATTCCCAGAATATGGAATCAAATGCCTTGATGGCATCGAGCAATAGTAGGGCATAGGATTCTGTGGCCGTATCTGTTTGATTAATGATGTGTTGTAGTCTGCGCAAGTTCATGGACGTTTTACGGGCTGGGACAAACCCGCTTTGATCTGGGTGCACAATGTACCCTATCAGCCTGGACAGTCAGCTAGGATTGTGGTTAGCAATTTAATATCATAATTGAGCATGGCTAGCGGACGATATGAGTCACAGTGTTCCGCTGGCTTGTTTGGTTTAAGGACTGGGATCACTAGGGTCTCCCTCATGGTGTCTGGTAAGGTGCCTCGTTCAAATATTTCCTGAAAGACCTCATGTAAGAGTGGTATCAGGGAGGAGCCATAAGCTTTGTAGAATTCTGAGGGTAACCCGTCGCTCCCGGGGGCCTTAAAGGTGGCTTGTGTCTTAATCGCTTCAGCAATGTCTTATGGTGTGATGTCAGCTTCTAGGATCTCGGCCTGTGCCGAAGAGAGCTTGGGCAGCCCTATCTCTTCCAAGGTATCCGCTATCTGGTCCCCAGGTAGTTCTATCTCGTGAGTGTATAAGTGTTTGTAGTAGTTCTTGAAGGTGTCATTAATATCCTGTTGGGTCTGGTGCATGTTACCCTGCTCATCATGTATCAGGGTGATGGTGTGTCTGGGGTGTTCCTTCCTGCAGAGCCAAGCCAGGAGCCTACCGGGTCTATCTGCCTCCGTGTGGGCCCTATTTGTCCTGGTGACAAAATCGAACTTGGCAAGTCTGCTCCAAGCGTTCGAGCAATCCTCGCGGAGTGACCTGAGCCTGTCTTCGTGTCGCTGTGGGTCTGTGGGGTCGGTGCTGAGTCTTTCAATCTCTGCTTCACCCTGTGTTAGTTCATCACGCAGCGCTCTTCTAATGCCACCTGCTTTTGCCATGATCTCTCCTCTAATCACTACCTTTAGTGCCTCCCATACCGTGCTCACATAGTCTACGCTGCCCTTATTTAGTTCAATGTAGTCGTCAATCTTGTCGTGCAGCTCCTCTAGAAATGCTTGGTCTTTCAGGGCCTCTGTTGGCATTCGCTACATGGGAATAGGAGGTTTGGGCCCAGTGTGGTTCCAATTTACTAACAACGGGGAGTGGTCTGAGATTGTTCTGCCCAGGTACTCCGCTGCTTCCATCTGGGATAGGTGTTCCCTGCCTACAAAAATATAGTCAAGTCTCGTGTGGAGGCTGTGTGGGGATGAGAAGTACGAATAATTCCGAATATGGGGATGGAATTCTCTCTGTGTCGGCCAAGTACAATCTGTCCATCAGCGTGTTCAGTGCTGTGGTGGCAGCGGTGGTAGCGACCTGTCCAGCGTGAGATTGCACACACAATAGAAATCCCCGCCCCAGATGAAAAGGCTGTCCCTGTGTGGAGCAATTATGTCGTACATCGAGGTCAAGTGGGCTGGGATGTTATTGTTGGGTAGATAAGAGTTCACTATGCATACTTCTTGTTGTTCAATGTGCCCCGATAAAATCACATACCTGCCCTTCGGGTCACTGGAAAATTTGGTTAAACGAAAAGGGAGTTGGGGGTGGATCCATGTGTACACCCCTCTAGCATACTTCGAGTAGGCGGATCCAAAACCCTGGCCCCCCCAGTGTTCCTGTAATTTGGCCATGGATGTCACCGTGCAATGTGTTTCTTGTAAAAGCGCTATTCCCACTTTTTTCCTGTGTAGATATGACTTGATTCTATTCCTTCGGGGATAAGTGCAGAGGCCTCGCACATTCCACGTCATGATTTTTATGTTCCCCGCCATGTTATTTTGGGGTGGGTACTTCTGGTATCGCTGTCCTCTAGGGAGGCTGCCCACAATGAATCACCCTCCCTCGCCTGCACTCCCTCCGCTATGTCGTTATATTCTGGAGACGTACCAACTGGTGAAACTTTCATTCGAGTGAATGAATAAACAAAAACATTAAACTGTGAACTGCCCCCAGCAGTTGCTTCCAACTTGCAGCGCTCGGGGGCTCCCGAGCCTTCTGGGCCTCTCCAGGCCTTTCGGTATGGGTTGTGTGTAGGCATTTGGCCTGCACTGTCCGTGAGGGGGTGGGTCAGCGGTGTATTTGCTTGTGGTTCTTTGTGTTCCTGCCCGGTATCGCTGTATTCTCAGTGCAGTCCCTTTCAGTGTCTAGATAAGCAGCTTGTCTTCAGTGCGGGGCCTTCCATTGGTGTTTGTGTTTCTGTCGTTCATTTCACTTTTATCAGCTCTTCCGTGGGTCGTCTCCGTTTTCCGCCAAGTTATTGTGCTCAAGCCACATGTTTGCCGCGGCAGGGGTCTCTAGGAAGATCGCTCTTCCTTTATGCAAGATTTTAAGGCGAGACGGGTAGAGCAGCATGTATCTGATGTTGAGTGCTCGTAGCCTGGCTTTCACTGGTGTGAAGGAGTTCCTGGCTCGCTGGACCATGGGAGTGTAGTCGGGGTATATGACTATTCTGGAGTCATGTCTTTTAATCTCTTTGCCTTCTCTGGAGTGTCGTAATATCGTCTGTATGTCGCGGAAATTCAGAATTTTGGCTATTATTGGGCGTGGGTGCGATCCCGGCGGAGGGCGCTTTTGGAGTGAACGGTGGGCGCGTTCTACTGAGAACCCCTGGGAGAGTTTCGCCACCCCTATTTCTTGTAAAAGCAATGTCTGTACGAAGTTCGTTGGGTCCGAGCCTTCCATGTCTTCTGGGACCCCCAGAATCCTAATGTTATAGCGACGTGCGCGCCCTTCCGTGTCCTCAGATCTCGCCTCCAATCTCGTTACCTTCAGTTCCAAGTCCAGCTCCTTTGCCTTCAAATCTGTGGTGTTTGCAACGTTGTCTTGCAGGGTGGCTTGTTCGCGTTGACTCTCTCAGTCAGATTGCGGGCATCTTGGTGCATAAACTGCATATCCTCCCTCATTTCTCCTGTCTTGGTCTCAATAAAAGTGCGTAACGCTGCAATAGCTTGGAGGACCGATGTGTTATCAGGTTCTGCTTCCCGTTGCGGTGGCGTTGCATCAGCCATGGGCTCCTGCTGCGGCAACTGCTTAGGCTTGACCGTCGTGTAGGAGTCCATGGTCGCGGTTGGTCTTGTCTTTGAATTGGGTGGGACATCTCTGTCCTTGTCTCACTTTTTCTCCCCCCAGCAGGTGGTAACTCAGTGGTTCTTGTGCTGTGTATACCGCTGGGTGAACGGGGTGCTGTCTTAGTCCGTTGCCATTCGTCTCTGATAGTTCAGGCAACCCCCTGTTTGCGGTGGTCGGGGGGTTCTTGTAAGGTTTTCAGGGCCGTGTCCCCGTATGGCGCAGTGCCAGGTTCGCTGTTGCTGGGCAGTTCGCCCTCCGAGCCGTGCTGGGCCCTGATAGAGTGGGCTGATCAGGTTTTGTAGCCCCAGAGTTTATCAGAGTAGTAGCGAAGGGCTATGCTCAGGGGCTCTCCATCCGCCGCGGTAGGTCTGCGTGTAAGTTCCGGGCCACACCCCCTTATCTCGTGTGGATGTATTGGCACACGGGGCCCCGTTTGAGGTATATGTTCATATAATGTTCCTGGTTCGGGCAGGTGTAGCAGGGCCTCCCGAGCGCGCGCTCGTTCTCCTGGTCGGCTCAAGGGCCAGACTCGTTTCAGGTGAGTCAGACTGACCCCTGTGAGGTTTTCGGGGCCGTGTCCCCGTATGGTGCTGTGCCCGGTCCGTTATTGCTGGGCGGTTCCCCCCCAAGCAGTAGTGGGTCTTGATGAGGTGGACCCTTCATGTGTTGCAGAGTGGCTGCACGCAGGCGAAGGGCCTTGCCCAGGGACTCACCCTCTGCCGCGGCTTGCCTCCGTAGAAGTATTCCGGGCCGCGCCTTCTTCGTTCCGCAGTCGGGCATGTCCGCTTCTCCCCGTCAGACCGTTATCACCGCTGCTTCTCTTTCCCGGCCGGGGTCTCCCCCAGGCGGTGCGGTAGAAAAAGGAATGATGGTGGGGGAGCGGTCTCCTGTCCTCTCGTTCCGGGGGCCCGCCTTCTCTTCCGTCTGAGGCCGTCTCCCGGCTCCGGTCTTCAGCGGACCGCGGGGTTCCGCCGGTTGGTTGCGTGAGGCTGGGGGCAAGCCAGCGACCCACCCAAGAGTGTGTGGGGAAGTAACTATCGTTGGTGATTCCCAGCTCGCCTGCTAGAATCTCGGCGTCCGGATCTCTTCTCCCGTAAGCCCGATGGGCGCCGCCATCTTGCGAGACCAGGGGGGCACCACTTCTTCGGTCCCGATAGGGGCTTAGCAGCTCTGGTTCCCCATGCGGAGAAGAGGTTTCACTTTCTGCTGTCTTCATCAGCGGTGAAAATTAATTTGTTTTTGGGGTTCGATTCCACCCGTTGCAGGATCACGGGCAGGAGCTCCTCGAGCTCACGGCATGCGTGTTGGCCACGCCTCCTACCGTCAATGCTGAATCAAGACAGCAAGATATTAACTGCTGTCTTAGCAAATAGACTGAAGAACGTTATTGGCAAACTAATAAACCCGGATCAAACGGGCCATGTCCCACATAGAAACATTACCAATAATCATAGGCGATTCCAGAGAATCATTGAGTGTGGCAGAAAAAGTGATGATGAAAAGGCAATTGTGTCTTTGGATGCAATCAAGGCCTTTGATTCAGTTAAATGGCCATGGCTGCTTGCGGCCCTGAAGCACTACGGGTTAGGGCCTGGATATGTAAGGTGGGCCAAAATATTATATAGCGAACCGCTGGCTAGAGTTAGGACAGGATCTGTGATATTGGAAAGGTGGCAGCTCAGCAGGGGTACTAGACAGGGAAGTCTGTGGTCTCCAATGCTCTACATACTGGCCCTGGAACCTCTAGCAATATATCTGAGGCAGCAGTATTACACATAAGCATCGAGGTGAAAGGGGAGCGGCATCTAATCTCCCTATATGCAGATGACATGCTACTGTACCTGCGATTCCCAGAAGAAAATCTCCAGTACATCCTAGAAGTGCTGGAGAGATACGCTGTGCTGTCCGGTATAGCAGTGAACCCCCAGAAGTCCAGCATGTTCCCATTAGGGGGGTACATGGCGATCCCAGCGGAGCGACTACCTGTATTGCAAGTACCATCGGCGGTTAGCACGTTTCGGTACCTGGAGATAGATATATACCACACCGTGCAGGAGGAGCATAGGTGCAACACAGAAGTAGCCATTAAAAAAATTGAGAAGTGCATGCAATTTTGGGCAAAGCTACCCTTGGCGATGATGGGGCGGGGAGCAATGCTAAAGATGGTGGTTCTGCCAAGGCTCCTACACTACTTCGGGAACATACCGTACCTGAATCCTACGAAGTTCTTCACCAAACTGAATAGCATGTGTAGGGACTTTTTGTGGCATGGCACGCGAAATAGAGTGGCGTTATGGAAGCTACAGAACTTCCATGACAAAGGAGGGGAAAAAGCTGCCCAACTATGAGGCATACTACATGGCAAGCCAGTTACAATATGTCGCCAAATGGCTCTCTGATGAAGAAACCTTGGAATTTAGGCTGTTTGGGCGCAATTGTGCACCTTTTATTTGAAAGAGATGTGGGTACCCAGGGCGGAAATGGTGGGGCGCCCAAAAATGATGCTACTGGGGTGGAAGGTATGGCACAGGGCATGCCAGATGATGGAGAACCCGCCCCATGCTCTCCGCAGATACCACTGGTTGCGTTGACGGGGGCAGACGTGCAGCTACGAATGATACTCAGGAACCACTGCGAACCGGCTGGGGTGGCAACAATGGGTGATATTTGGCAGGAGGGCTTTAGTATTACTTTTGAGGGGCTGCAGGAAGAAACTGGGTTGCACGAGGGCCAGTATATTACGTATTATAGAATGGTACAGAGGATTAAGAGAACATGGCCTGAAACTGTGTTGGAGGAAGAATCAGATGCCACCATAGACATGATATACGACATAGCTGAAGGGGGCCATGAGATTTCCAGATTGTATGAAATGTTGATGTCTAAAGTGGGGAAGGAGGTCACGCAGTTGAGACTAAATTGGGAAACGGAAGTTGGATCCCCGATGGGAGACGGGATGTGGGAACGGGTGCAGGGGTATCATAAGAAAGTGTCTAGAAACGCGGGGCTGAAACAGATTCAACTGTAGATAACGCATAGGGCATATATGACGCATTAGAGGATATCGAGGTTTGAAAATGCAGGACAGCAAGCATGCCCCAAGTGTGATGAGGAGAACGCGGGCATGGTGCATATGTTCTGGTCATGCCCGATCATAGAACGTTTCTGGAGGGGAGTGAAAGGGAAACTGGAAAAAAAGGGGGTCAAGGTTGTAGTGGATACAGTGTGGGCCTGTCTGCTGGGGGGGTTCCCAAGACCACAGAAGCTCAGGCACGTGAGTAAGCTGAGGGATCTGGCTTATGTGCTTCCAAAAAGATGAATTGCCATGGGATGGAAGACATGCCACGTGCCAAATGTGGAGGTGTGGTGGAGAGATTTGCAAAAATGGGCGGAAGCCGAAACCATGGTATGGCAAGAAGCGAGTAGCACAGGGGAGTGGGGGAGGAGACCGAGTCCCTGATGGCCTGGAAATCATTGATAGCCGAACTGTTTGGGTCGATAGGTGACCCGGCGGAGCCTGTAGAAGAGGAGACCGTACCACAGGATGCAGAAACTGAAGGTTTAAAGTAATAGACTCGTAGAGGGGAGTGGGATAAGGGAAGTAGCGGCTAGAAGTCAAGAAAGTGTAATGAAACTGTTGGAACATGCACTGTTTGTTTGGCTTGTATTGTTTGGTTGTGTTTATAACTCAATAAAAGGTTTTTAAAAAAAATGTTTTAAAAAAACTTGGCGATTCGGACCTGCAGCAGGGCTTCACCGGGCAAACCGACGGTCCAGGAGTTGCAGCAGCAGTCCTTTTCCAGCTCGTCTTCAGTTCTTTCGTTCCAGTGGTCGACTCTGCCTTCCAAGGCACAAGACTCGCCTTTTATCCAGTTTCCTCCCATTCATTCCAGCCTACCTGCCACTCAGCCAGCAGGGTGGCTGCCCTTGCTGGACAGTCAGCCAGCCAATCACACCAGAGTGCGTTTGGGTCTCCTAGGAGACTAAGCACAGGAGGTTTTGGCTCTGGCGCACCACCCTCACTTCCTGCCCACCCTAGACACTCGGCGCCAGAGGCGGTCTTCAGTCCTGAAGCCTGCCAAAGGCATAGGAACGAAGGGACCAAACCTGGTTTGGCGCGCAGAGACAAACTCTAGAAGGACCTTTCCAAAAAGAAATTTTGAAAAAAGAAGACCGGGACCTGTTTAAACAAAGGGGGCTCAGACGCCATCTTGAAAAACATGGCTTCCACGATTTAACGCTACCGGTGTTCGCGGTCGGGAAAAATCATGGTAGTTTGTTGTAAAACCACTGCCAGCAGCCATTTCAAGAGGAAAGGGTAGCATTTGACTGCTACATGAGTTTCTAGACATAGGGCTAACTAAGTAACCCCTCCAGCAATCTATTGTAAGATAGGGTGTGCTGGGTCTAGGAATTTGAAAGGACTAGTAAAGTCAATTTCACTTTACTTTCTCTGGGAAACAGTAGCTTATCCCAGAGAAGGTATTTAAACCTTGGGACAGCCTAAAAGGCTTCCCCTGTGTCACTGCACTGAGGGTGCTGTGTGACACACATGAAAAGGTGATCCCTATGGAGGTGTCTAAAACTCCATAATAAAAGAACACAAGAGTAAAACACATTCAAAATACATGAGAGAGTGGGAAAAAAGGCTCTCACTCTCTCCAAGTAAAAGAATCATGTCCTCAAAAATCCAGCAAAGTTGCTGGGGGTCTCTAAGGTGAAGGGAATTAGCACATTTAAGAGAATTCTCCCTAACACTCGTCCCCGCAGACTAAGGGACAGGAGGGTTTTAATCCACCCCTGGATGAATCTCCTTACTCCAGTCGGTCATACATTCTCGAGAGACCATCAGCATTTTGGTGATTACACCCTGACCTGTGTTCAATGGTAAAATCCAACCCCTGTAGGCTGATTGACCATCTCAACAATTTAGGATTCTCCCCCTTCATCTGCATTAACCATCACAAGGGTTTGTGGTCTGTCTGAATCACAAAAGTAGATCCATACATGTATGGTCTAAACTTCTTCAGAGACCACACAATGGTAAAACACTCATGTTCTATGGTTGCCCACCTTGTCTCAGGTTCCTTCAGCTTCCTACTGATGAAGCAGATGGGGTGTTCCCTACCTTTCTCATCCAGCTGACTCAGAACTGCACCTATACCTGTATTGGAAGCATCTGTTTGCACAATGAAGGCTTGGCTATAGTCCAGAGCTCTTAAGACTTGAGCTTGACAAAGGGCTTTCTTAAATCCTTCAAATGCCTTAGTGCACTCCACATTCCATCTGACCTTCTTGGGGAATTTGGGTGAGGAGACCACATTCAAGGGAGAAGCTATGTACCCATAGTTCCCTATGAAGTTCCTATAATAACCAGTGAGACCTAAAAAGGGTCTCACTTGGGTTTGAGTAGTAGGGATGGGCCATTCTTTTACAGCTTGTACTTTGCTAGACAATGCACTTATTTCACCTCCTCCTACCTCATGTCCAAGGTATACCACTTTGTTCCGACCAATTTGACATATACTTGCCTTTATGGTCAGATGGCCCTGCTCAAGAGCCTACAATACATATCCTAAGTGGTCAACATGTTCTTTCCAAGTAGGGCTGAACACTGTAATGTCATCCAAGTATGCCATGCAGAAGTCCTCCATTCTATTCAGAACTTGATTAACCACCCTTCGGAAGGTAGCAGGTGCATTTGATAATACAAAAATGCATATCCTTAAACTGGTAGATGCCTGTTGGGGTCGAAAAATTCAGTTTTCTACTTGGCATGGTCTGTCAGGGCTATTTGCCAACAGCCTCGAGTTAGGTCAAATGTACTGAGGTACTTGGCTGACCAAGTTTGTCCACCAGCTCATCTGTCCTAGGTAAAGGATGGGCATCAGTTTTGGGGTCTGCATTTAGAGCTCTATAGTCCACACAGAATCTCAACTCCTTGGATCCTGCCTTTGGCACTAGTACAACTGGACTAGACCATGGACTGGTAGATGGTTCTATTACCCCGAGATCAAGCATCTTGTTGACCTCTTCCTTTATGTGGGCTCTAATATGGTCTGACATCCTGTAACCTCTGCTTTTAACAGGTAAACAGTCACCAGAGAGAATATCATGCTGGCCCCAAGGGGTCAAGCCTGGCGATAGTGAAAACAGAGGGGCAAACTGACTTAACAGAGATTTGCACTCCTCCTGTTGTTCCAGTGTCAGATTAGAAGAGAGATGAACTCCCATCTTCTCATCTAAAGGTTGCCCCCTGAGATCAGGTAGAGGTTCACTCTCCTCCTTCTCCTGAGCAGAAGCTAGAAGCAAAGCTCCCACTTCTGGTCTTGAGACATAGGCTTTTAGACGGTTGGTGTGAAAGACCCTGTGGGCTCCTTAGGATTGCCTAAGTCCACCAAATAATTGACCTCTCCCAGTTTTCCCACAACCTTGAAGTGTCCAATCCATGTGTCCTGTAAGGCCCTCCACCTTGTAGGTACCATAACTAGAACTTGGTGGTCTTGAGTAAACTCAACCATGTTGGCCTTCTGGTCATGCCAATGCTTCACCAGAGCCTGACCTGCTTTCAAGTTATCCGATGCTTCTGTCATCATGTGTGTCCTTCTCCTCCAGAGACCTAGCACATAGTCAGTGACTCTCACTGGCTTGGGGGAAAGGAGCACTCTCCAACCCCTCCTTAATTAGGGCCAACGGTCCTCTAACTGGATGACCATAGAGAAGCTCAAAGGGACTAAATCCAACTCCCTCCTGAGGGACTTCTTTATAAGCAAAGAGAAGGCATGGCAGTAGAAGGTTCCACTTTCCTCTAAGGGGTACTTCTACGGCACCTATCATGCTCTTCATAGTTCTATTAAACCTCTCTACCAACCCATTCGTCTGGGGATGGTAGGGAGTTGAGAACTTGTAAGTCACTCCACAGTTTTTCCACATGGCCTGCATGTAGTGGGACATAATGTTTGACCCTCTGTCAAAGAGGACTTCCTTAGGAAAACCTACCCTGGTAGAAAATACCAAGTAGGGTCTTAGCAACTGCCTGAGCAGTAACAGTCCTCATAGGTATAGCTTCAGGATACCCAGTAGCATGGTCTACTACAACCAATATAAATCGATTGCCTGAAGAGGTTGGAGGGTCTAAGGGACCAACAATGTCGATTCCTACCCTCTCAAAATGGACTCCCACCACTGGGAGAGGCACCACTCTTGCCAGATGTCTGATAAGTGTGACAGCTCCTACAGAATTTATCTACATCAGACCCCAACTTAGGCCAGTAGAAATACAGACAAAGCCTTTCCTTGGACTTCTTAAAGCTTAAGTGACCAGCTAAAGGAATCACATGGGCTAACTGTAGGAACTGTTGTCTTATCTCTAGAGGCACTACAATTCTTCTGTAGTCCCATGGGATAGACTCAGTAGGTTCACTGTAGAAGAGGACATCTTCCCAGTACAACCTATGCTTCCCTGGCTCTTGCCCGTCGAGCTGGGAAGCTGCCTGTTGATGAAGTCCTTCAAGAGTCGGACACTCTTTGACCTCTGCCCTACAGGGGCCACCTTCTGCCAGTAAAGACTGCAGCTCAGGATGGTCTTTAGGATCCAGACCTCCAACAGGGGGAAGGTCTTCCAGCTCTGAATCTTCAGCAGCTTATTCAACCTTTCCTGGTTGTCCCTCACACTCAGCCTCAGCTATTAGAGCAGTCACAGGTGTGACTTTGGACAGTCCTCTCAGGGATGTCCTTGTGGGTTGCACAGGAGGGTTCTCTGGCTTTTTCCTTGAAACCTTGGGTTTCCCCTTTGTCTCCTTCTTGGAAATAGCCGTTAGTAGTTCCTGGGGTCTGGGTGTTATAGTTTCTTCTGTAACAACCTCTTGAGAGTCTATTGAGGTACTCTCTCTGGCCTTCTTTGTCTGTTCCGGTTTCCTTTTACTCAGAGGCCTGACGGTTCTTGATACAACTCTGAGTTTTTAAGTCATTCCCCAGCAGGACTCTCCCAGGCACCTCACTTTGTACACTAACAGGTATCCTTACAATCATGTTGTCGCACTGGACGAGAGCTGGTAGTCTTGGAAGCATTTGGACAGGGCCTCCAGCAAGTTTACAGCAAGTTTAGTGAGGCCTTTGGGTGCCTTAGCAACATCCTCAGGTTTGAAAAAAGTTTCATCCAACACTGTAATGCTGGCCCCAGTGTCTCTAATGGCAGGGGTTTCCTGACCATTTACAAGTACACTGTCCTTGTAATATTGTTTTGTGTTTTCTGGAACTGAATTATAGGCATCTAAATTCTGCTTTTCCCACAGACCCAGGGACACTAAAAAACTGGCAGAGACTCCAATGGGGTCTGCAGCCAGTAGTTGAAAGTTTCCACTTGCCATATGTACTTCTCCCTCTGGGGAAAAGGCAAAGGAGGCAGTGTGGACCCCTGAAGGTTTACCCTTGCATCTGGGATCCCCTTTCACATGGTCAGTTGACCCACAAGCATAACATTTTCCAAATGTTTTGACAAATAGGGGTTTTTGCGGACATCCCTCTGGTTTGGCACTAGAGGTTCCACTAGCCTGATTCGGTTTTTCTTGTGGCTTACCCCTTTTCTGTTTGGGGTCCTCTTCTGGATTGGAGGTATTAGAATTCTCTTTGCTATCTTTCTTCTGCTGCTTTCCATCATCCTTTTTCTGAGTTGCCCCAGAAAGTAGACCTGTTGGCAAGCCACAAGTCAGCAGCCTTTTCTAGCTTCTTGGGATCAAGTTCCTTAGAGTCAGCCAAGTGCTGTCTCAGCTCAGGAGAGCAGGCATTCAAACATGTTAACTCTGTAACTCTTTATCCAACCATCTAAGTTCTTCAAACATTCACACACCCAGGTAGCCCAAGGGGAACCATCATGCTTTTTGAGGGTCCTAAACCTCTTAAGGTACTGGGAAGGAGTTTTCCCAAATATAGCTATCAAAGCTAGCTTCACATTTTTATACTCCAATCTTTCAAGTTCCCCCACCTCCATTACAGCATCCGTTGCAACCTGGGGGAGCCTAGACAAAAGCCAAGGAATCAACTGATTCCCTGTGAACCCCTGAATCCCATAGTTATACTCAAAAGCAGCCAACCAATCCAAAATATCAAGCTTCACCTCATACATACTCACAGCTTCCTTAGGCATGCAAGGTCTCTTAGGACTGGAAGACCTAGAAAACTCTGGGAGAGAACCATTTTCAAGGGACAATTTCTTCATTTCAAGAGCATGATGCATTTCCATTTCTCTGAGTTTAATTTCTTGATGTTTACTTTCAGTTTGCATTTGGAGTCTTTCGAACTCTAACTCAAGTCTCATTTTATCAAGAAAGACAGATTCTGGACTCAGTACTGGACCTGGTAGGGTCCCTGTGGCTAAAGGTTGAGGCCTAAGAGCTTGTTGAGGTGCAGAGGGGCTCACATCCCGAGACTCCTCTAACTCTTCTTGCTCCTCAATAACATTAGAGTTAGACTCTGAATCATTATCATCCTCTCCAACATTTTCCACATTTGCTGAAGCAGTAGGTGTAACAGACCTACTTCTCAGACTTTGAAAATTCAACAATCAATTCATTTTTCTTTCCTTTAACATGGAGATTCCTGACCTTACACAAATCTTTCAGTTGATCTACTGTTAGAATGATCAAGGCTTCCTGTCTGAAGTTATCCATATCAGGCATGACAAAATTAGTTTTCTAGTGGTGCTTAGCCTTGTGATGGTTACTATTTGAACATGGGTAAAGCAGAACTCTCAATGTAACAGCTATACAATTTATTCTCATCGCCTGCCACCAGTGTTAGGCAAAGTTCGTATGCAGTACCATTTGGGACCACTACACACAACTAGGACTATAGGTGTAAGCAAAACCAACCTTTGGTATAAGTCTGTACTACACAGTTTTGTGGTAGAGTTGCTGAGCAGCCAGGCTGATCTCAAGAGGGGAATGTGAGCTGTAAGGATGTTACACAGAGGTCTACAATTACCAGTATCAAAATAAACTCTTACACTCAAGATTTCTTGGTAAAACACTTATGAATTTATTTCACAGTCAGTTATAAAACATTCACTAGAAGGAGGCAAATCTATATTGACAATAACGATTGCTGGTTTTAAAGAGGACGCAAGCTCAGAGGACAGCGTCCGGAGTTGTCGGATTCGAATAATTCACTAAAAGCCGTATAGTAGCGATCTTGTCCCATACGAAGAGTACTTTGCCATGTGTGAAGCCAAACAGCATCTTGTGACCGCACTTTAACCGTTGATGACACCAAAAGCTTATTTGCACCTAGTGAAGCAGACGATTTTCTTAGAGTGCTCTGGATCTTTGGCTATTAAGCAGCAGTAGATAAATTGGGCAGGACAAAGACTGATATGTGGGGACATTTCTTCTCTGTGAAAAGGACAGTGAGCTAAAGATTTGGTTGAGACTCTCCCAGGAGCCATCCACCCAAGAACAAGTCAATGGGCTGTGTTCGTGCTGGTAGAGAGTTTCCCAGACCCCCTCTGTTTTGCATACCAAGTAACTTTGGGTCTCACCCTAATTTACCAGGGGACTCCAGACGTGGACCCCTCACTCACTGCTCTTAGAGAGGCACAGCTTCACCTCACTGATGATGCCCAACAAGGTTGAAACACATGTATGGGGTTGCTGTGGTACTCTTGTTCAGAGTAGAATTGCTTAGCATTTCGGAGCTGGACTGTCCTGGGCAGGACAAAGACTGATATGTGGGGAAATTTCTTCTCTGTGAAAAGAATAGTTAGCTAAAGACTTGGTTGAGACTCTCCCAGGGGCCATCCACCCAAGCACAAGTCAATGGGCTGTGTTCGTGCTGGTAGATGGTTTCCCAGACCCCCCCTGTTTTAAATTGGAATATCAGACTTGATAGATAAAGTTTGAAGCTAAATCTGGTGGACTTAGACACACGCATTACTAAAATCATACTTTGAAGTAACCCCTTCATTGAATTTGGAAACTTCTGTGTGACTGTCATGACCCTTGCCCCTGGCCCTCACTGGCAAGTCAGCCTTCCAGTTAGGGCCAGGTCAAAGGCCTTAAAACCTCATCCAAGACTCTCTTGGAGTCAGTCCTGGGGCCTCTGGCGCCAGGTTCATAACCATCATGAAGACCAACATTAGAATGGGACTATTTACTTGGGACTATTAACTTGGGGGGGTTCAGCCAACATGGAGGCACACACATAGCTCAGTTACAAGGAACTGAGCTATGCGGTCTGGTCTTTTCGGTGTGGCAGGCCTGGGACTACTTTACCTGGACCACTTTGGGTGTGGCAGGCCTGGGACTCTTTTACCTGGACTACTTTACCTGAGACTATTTAAACCACACCCAAACAGCAGAAGATGCTTTGGTTTATTCTGCTGTGGGCAGCGTAACGCTCACCGTGGCCAGTTCTTTGATGCCATCTTACCTGAAACCAAGGACCTGCAGAGAGAGAAAGAACACTACGAAACTTACCTGGAACAGTATCCTGTCTTCAATCCATTGCTGACTTCAGTTCCACTCACCTGAAGGTACGAACTCCATCATCCGGCACCGCAAACATCCTGCAATACCATAACCTGGAAAGAGTAGAAAGAAAGACAGCATTAGTAAGCGTTTACTCACGTTTCCTCCCGAATGAAGAAAGCCACACAATTCTTACCTGGGTAGTCATCTCCTGGTCAGTATCATTGATAGAACATTATGGCGCTCGGCGAGGAACATCGCAACCTGCAAGGAGTGAAAAGACACAGGTTAGCAATATAAAAAGGCGAAACAGCGCCGCACATCGCGCATTACCCACCAGACAGCATCGCGCACACAGCGCTTTAGTCTACCGGCCCATGCTCATCTTCAAACTGCATGACAACACCAAAATACGTTTCCATACCTAAAAGGAAAGAAGCAAGACATTATTATTCGAACTAAACGGAACATAAGAACTTCATATAAAGACTGTAAAGCTGCAAACCTACAGAGTCGCAGCAGGCCTGGATTACCACAGGGGGGCTTGCACCAGTGAAGTAACTTGGTCGCTGCTCGCCCCCACATCTACGCGGCCCTGCCACGAGGAGCAGGACAGAGAATCCACCTTTTACAATATTAAGGTGAGGAGAAGACCCAAGGGGGAGGAAGGAGTTGAGGCTAAGGGAGGTGGGAAAACAGACAATCTGGTATTGAATCCAGCTCTCCTATATTGCAGACCATCTTTAACCAGAGGCATTACCAAGGGACCCGGAGAGGGTTCGAGAGTGCAAATCATCCAACCAGGGCTGGGTGGCGTCCCCGTGGATACCAGGTGAGCGTAACAGTGACCCTGGATTGCATGGTGGTGATAAAGATAACCAAGATTCCCCTGAAGAAAGTTCATGCATCTATAGCCAAGAAGAACTCAAATATGTCGGGATATATATGTTTTGAATTATAACACTTGTAGAGTGTATAGGTTGTTAAAGTCATTTGTGTTTACGAAATTGTTAAATGTGGTAAATTGTATGTTATGTCATTGAATGGGTTCATGTTATATCTGTCATGATTCCTGTCCCTCATGTCCCCAGCCCTCCAAGATGTCAGGCTGGAGCCAGGCCACAATCACCTACATGGCCCTCAAGGGCCTCTCCATCCCTCCAAAGACCCACTTGGAGTCAGACTTGGCGCTTGTGGCACCAGACTCACTCACTCCCATAGGATAACATTGGGGATTGGACTTGTAGTGCATTGATGGGGACAAGATGGATGCCCCCACATATTTTGGTTCCCAGAACTGCATGTGCAGTCTAGTCTTTTGGGTGTGGTTCAGCCCAGAGACACCTGGGATACCCAGAGACTATTTAAGCCGCGCCCAGGCTGAGAAACATGCTTTTTGTTTTCTGCACCTGCAGCGTGACACTCACCGTGTTCGGATCGGTCTCCAGTAGGCCTGCATCTTTCTTCTGCGCTCAGCTCCTGCAAGAACAAGAACACCATTAGGAACAGCCTTACCTTGCAGTGCTTCTGCCCATCATTCATCGCTTTTTCTGTTCTGCGGGCATCTTCGGTGGTGTCATTCCCACCCAGCATGCCGCTTCCTAAGGAAAAGGGAAAAGAAAAGGAAAAAGGCATTAGTAAGCATTCAGCAAATCTTCACTTATTTTTAAAGACTGTACACGCTTCAAATGCTTACCTGAATCCCAGCCACTCTGGGGGAACTCTGTCTCCGGAACTTCTCATCCATCTGCAAGAGGGGAAAGACACTCCAGGTTAGCGTGGAAACATCTAGAGGCGCCGCATACCGTGCTTAATCACTGCATTTCTTCTTCATAACCGGCATCAACGCTGAAAACGTCGCGGCACCTAAAAGAGACAGAAAAATAACTCAGTTCAATACAAATACGAAAGGGTCGCATCGCGCTCTCAGTCTCCTTCAGCGCTACTCATCTCAGCAGCACGTCACCATCCCTGGATGCCGGCCATCATCTAAGGAAGGAAAGGAACGAAGTTAGAGAACTGTTCAAAAGACTCATTATACTTACCTGGCGGACTCTTGCCAGTGAAGTAATTAGTCAGCAATGAGCCTGCATCAATCAACGCGCCCCTGCGCTGATAGCAGGACAGAGAGCACACTTTCCAAGAAAACAAGGTGAGCTGTGGATCAAAGGGAAGGGTTGGACCCCGGGGAAGAAGGGGTTCAAGCACACAGAGACAATAGGGAGTTAAACTCTACCAATCCTGTGTTTCAGGCCCAGTCTCCAGTCGAGTAGACTCCAGGGAAGGGTTCAAGGTCGTAAGTGGTCAGAACAGGCTGAGTGACGTCCCTGTGGATACCAGGTGAGCATTTCAATATCCACCATGTGGGTTTTATTTTGGGTCATGTTTTTTTAGAACATTTTTTTTATTGATTGGAAAATTAAGTAAAATTAAAATTGTCAAAATTGTGTATATGATTTGTGTACCTAGTCCATTTTTTCAGGACTGGATGGTATAGGAGGTAATACATCACCTTATCAATATAAAGGAGTTATTCTGTGGAATTCAGTGTTTTGAACCTTCTCTTTTGTGTATGAATATTTATGGTCTGCCTCTCACCGTGGAGTGAGGTGATATCCAAGGGGGTATTTAGCCTTTAGGAAGACAAATAGGCAATCTATATCACACAAAAATATACTTCAGTACTTCACACTATCAGCTTCTGAGGCATTTAAACTACTTTGAAGGAGGAGCAAAATGGCATTGAGCATTTGAAGTAGGAGCAAAAAGGCATAGGTTAATAAAAATAAGATTACAGTTACTTTTAGACAGTGCAAATAGTTTGAGATCGCCAAAGGAGTCAATTCAATGCAATAGGTTAGGCCAAAGTCAATGGGCTAATGTCTTGTATAGGATAGGCAGTTCTGGTAGTTAAACGGAAAAGTCTTTGCAAGAGTTCTCAGAAGTAGTTTGTCAAAGTAAGATTTGTATGCTGGGTCACAAGCTGACTAGGCCTGCAATTTGCCAACGTTTCAAGCACTTTCATAGTGCGAGGTAAGTTCTCTCGGTCGGGTTTTCACAGTACCTTACAATGAAGAAAAAGATGCAGCTGAAGACTTCTGTTCCTGGCAGTTCCTGCAGATCTCCCTGTTCCTGAGCCTCAGTCATGGGTACAAGCGGGAGGACGACGGAGGACTCCTGCACTGCACTGGGACTGGCAAAAAAAAAGCTGGCAAAGACAAATCTTCAATTCTGGTAGCTTTTGTAGACAAGCACACAAACTGGTGTCCCTCTCCCTGGTTATTCGGTTTCCTGCAGCACTCTGAGGAAATACAACCAGCTCAGAGAATGGTATCCAGGTGGCTTACGGGTCGAGTTGATTGGTCCCACCAACTCAAAGGGAGAAGTCATCCTTGAAGGGCTTCTCTGTCCAGATGAACTTGGCGATTCGGACCTGCAGCAGGGCTTCACCGGGCAAACCAACGGTCCAGGAGTTGCAGCAGCCATCCTCTTCCAGCTCGTCTTCGGTTCTTTCGTTCCAGTGGTCGACTATGCCTTCCAAGCCAAGAGACACTACTTTTATCCAGTTTCCTCCCATTCATTCCAGCCTAGCTGCCACTCACCCAGCAGGGTGGCTGTCCTTTCCGGACAGTCAGCAAGCCAATCACGCTAGAGTGCGTTTGGGTCTCCTAGGAGACTAAGCACAGGGAGTTTCGGGCACCTCCCTAACTTCCTGCCCACCCCAGACACTCAGTCGCCAGAGTCGGTCTTCAGTCCTGAAGCCCGCCAAAGGCGTAGGGACAAAGTGACCAAACCTGGTTTGGCGCGCAGAGACAAACTCTAGAAGGTCCTTTCCAAAAAGAAATGGCGAAAAAAAAGAACGGGACCTGTTTAAACAAAGGGGACTCAGATGCCAACTTGAAAAACATGGCTCCCGCGATTTAACTCGACCGGTGTTCGCGGTCGGGAAAAATCATGGTAGTACGTTGTAAAACCACTGCCACCAGCCATTCCGAGAGGAAAGGGTAGCATTTGACTGCTACATGCGTTTCTAGACATAGGGGATACTAAGTAACCCCTCCAGCACTTTATTGTAAGATAGGGTGTGCTGGGTCTAGGAATTTGAAAAGACTAGTAAAGTCAATTTCACTTTACTTTCTCTGGGAAACAGTAGTCTATCCCAGAGAAGGTATTTAAACCTTGGGACAGCCTAAAAGGCTTCCCCTGTGTCACTGCGCTGAGGGTGCTTTGTGACACACATGGAAATATGATGCCTATGGAGTTGTCTAAAACTCCATAATCAAAGAACACAAGAGTAAAACACATTCAAAATACACGAGAGAGTGGGAAAAAAAGGCTCATACTCTCTCCAGGTAAAAAAATCAAGTCCTCAAAATCCAACAAAGTTGCTGGGGATCTCTAAGCTGAAGGGAATTAGCACATTTATGAGAATTCTCCCTAACAGTGAACAAGGATGGTTGATCTGGATTTGTCATGTATGCCGATATGCCGGATAACTGCACCATGATGGAGGGTAGGGAGAGCCCTGCTTTAGCTAGGTTCAATAGGTAAGGCAGTACTTGCTCGACAGATGCAGCAAGTAGGTTCACCAATGATGTTTCGTACCACTTGGTGAAACAAGTCAATTTCCAAATATATGTGATCCGTGTGGACGGGGCCCTAGAGGCCTTGATTATATCCCAGCACTCTGCAGGAAGATTCAAGTTAATTAGTTTTCGCTGCTCTGGAACCACGCCTTGAGTGACAGACTTGCTGGGTCGTGGTGGAGAACCTTGTGATTCTGTTGCATTAAAAGGCTCTAGTGAGCTTTGAGGTGAATCAGGGGCCATCGGGACAGGTGTTGTAGGGTTGGGTACCAAACTTGACAAGCCCAATCCAGTGCTATTCAAATAAGTGAGCAGACATGTTCCTTCAGTCTGCGAAGTACTCGCGCTATGAAAGGAATCGGCGGGAAGACAAAGGAATTTGCCAGTACAGTCCACTGAGAAAGCATCCCCTAGCGACAGGTGTTCTGGATATCTGGATGCAAATGTTAGGGAGAATTCTCTGTTAAGGCTAATTTCCCAAACCTAGTGAGTCCCCCAGCAGCTTTGCCGGATTTTTGGGGTTTATTTTTTTCTCCTGCTAAGATTGAAACTCTTTTTCTCCCACTCTTAGGCATGATTTGAGTATGTCCTTTGACTGTAAATGTGGTTTATGGGCTATGGGGTCTTTTACTCCGTAGGGCTTCATGTGTTTTTGGTATGTGTGTTACACAACACCCTCAGTGCAGTAACACAGGGGTGTCATAGTGACCCCCAAACATAGACTCCATACCCTGGGACTGACTACTGTCTCCCAGGGCATGTAAAGTCACCATTGGCTTTACTAATCTCAAATTGTGAACAGAACCAGTACAAACCATCATATTGTGGAAGTACTGGTAGGGGTAATTCTATTGCCCCTGGGTCTGTTTCCAAGGGGGCACTGTCCAGTCCCCCCTTGTCGAGTTTCTGGCTGGTGGCAGTGGCTACCACGCGAAATATTCCACCGGAATATTTCCTATGGGATTTTCCCATTGATTTTAAACGCACCATTTTTGGTGCAATGTTAAAGATACCACTGGGTTATTTATTCAACATTTATTCCCCGGTTGAGTCTTTTTGCCAGGACTTGGTTTTAAAATGGCATTTGTGTTCGTCTGTGAAACTCTAACCCAAGTCGAGCCCTTTGTTCCACTTTTTGGCGGGCTTCTCCACAGAAGCCCTCCAAATGGTGCCACTCTGTCTGGGGTCTACAGGATGTGTGGGAGGGGGATTAGGCACCCTGGACTGAGTTGCCTTGGCAACTCAAGTCGCACTCTTGTGTGATTGGCCCAGTGGTGAGCTGCCCGGCTCACCACTTAGCATGTTTGAGTGACAGCTAGGCTGATGAAAGGGGGTTGTTCTGCATAAAAGCAGGGCTTTGGGGACTGGAACTTCAGAAGTCGCCACAGGACCTAAAGAATCCGAAGAGGGGAGAAGCTGAGCCATCTACAACGACGACACCACCGATGGAGCCCTGCTGTACGAACTCACCACTTCCCCGACGACAGAGGAGATTTTCTTCCAGGAGAGTCTTCTTTCCTTTGAGCTGGTGGGGCCAACCAGTTCGCCTTTTTCACCTTCCTGGACGTCTCGTGGTCGATTCGCCCGTGCCAAGCACCCCGGCGGCCGGATAGCCACGCTTCACCACTACTGCGAATAAAAGGGTTGTACCTTTTAATCGGGAACTCTGCGGCTGGTTTCTTCCCTGGCAGTGCAACGACCTCCAGGTTTCTTCATCGTCGAGATCATCTCTTCCTCTGGTTGAAGCCACGACTTGCACCCGCTGCCAGGAACAACTGCCACCGCTGGAGCTTTCTCACCATTTCAGGTACTGTGTCCCGCCTGGTCTCCCTTTCAACAGATTGTCCAAGGTGTCCCGTAAATCCTTGACTTTCTAACTGGGTTGACCTCAGACCTGCTAACTTTGCCTTTCTGAACTGATCCAACCTCTTTCTGACTTTTCTGCAAAGACTTTTAGTGCATTTCCACTGTGTGATCTTGGGCACATTCCGCCTTGCTCTCTCCAAGAGTGGGCCTGGCCTATGAACTTTTTGCTCCACAGTAGACCCTGCCTTTCTTGACTTGCTGTGGTTTCTTAAAAGTGTTGGTACAGGGGGCGTGGCAGGGAGCTGACCGTGTGGCATGGCTCCTCAAGTGCTCCTGGATGGCCCCGTCGTCGGAGTAAATTCCCCGCAGACTGAGGCTCCCGTCGTGCTGGTCTTCAATCCTACAGCACTATGAAACCCTGCTGCATCAATCGAGCGGGGTCGGCAGTGATTATGTGCAGCCTCCAAGCTTTGTGAGCCGTGTTTGCTCCCGCCGGACCTGCGTTAGAATCCAAGATGGCGAGCGGGCGCCCGTAACATTCGAGGCCTCCGCCCTCCACTCTCATCTCCAGCCCGCCTATGCACTCATCTACTATTGGCGGCCAAGATCGCCCTTGTCCGTCTTTGGAAGCACCACGAGGGCCCCTCCATCCCGCTATGGTGGGCTAAGTGTTGGGACATTGTTGTTGCGGAAAGAGTCACTGCAATTCGCCTGGGCAACCTCAATCCCTTCCGGAACACCTGGGCCCCATTTATGGACTATGCGGACCGTTATCCAGCCCTCACACTAAAACCGCCTAGTGTCCGCTGGCTGAACTGAACTCCGCACGGCTATAGCCCGGCCCAATATAGAAATATCCTCCTCCATCATCGCTTCCCTACCAGAATATTGCTATGAATGAGTTGCATACTAAACTTCACCTTCTAATGTCTATTCTTCCACTGTAATGAACTGTGTCATCACAATCTTGTGCTAATTCCGTTGTCTACTGTTTAATTTGTTTCCTTCTTTTCACTGTTATTGATTAATATTTGAATAAAATGTACATTTTGAAAAAAAAAGTGTTGGTACTGTATTATTTTCCTACTCTGCCTTTCCTCTCCCTTTTTAAACAAATTATTGTAGTGCCATCTACGGTTACACGCTCACCTCTGTTTTGCTAAATAAGTGGTGTCTTAACCTAGACTTGTCGAATAATTAACTAGGGAGGTTTATATACTTATAGTGACTGTTTGAACTTGCTTGATATATTAGTGCCAGTGTATTTTCATAAGTGTGTTTTTAAATAAATAATTATTTAGAAAGCTCTGGTCAGTGTTTGCTTGTTCTACTGTATTTTTAGCCCTATTGTGTATACTCTATATACTGCCTAACTCTTCTTGAGAGAAGTCTGACTGCTCAGCCACAGCTACTAGGTAAATCTGGGTGGTGCAGACTGCTACAAATTAGGTTTACTGCTTACTCCTGTAGTCTTAAACTTTTTGCAGTGGTCCCTAAGGGAACTGCACAGGTTTCTGCCTAACAGCGAACATGTGAAATTTCCTTTTGACCTGGGTGGCAAAGAGGTCGATCTGCGGATGCCCCCATTCGTGAAATATCCGTTGGACTTCTGCTTTGTCTAACTCCCATTCGTGGGATGTTGTGTATGCTCTGCTTAACTTGTCTGCTAAGTAACTGTCCACTCCCGGCAGGTGTTCTGCTTTGATCTGAACCTTGTGATGTAACGCCCAGGTCCATAGCTCCTGAGCTTCTGGGGACTTCATCTCTGACCTCGTGCCTCCTTACTTGTTTGTGTAATGCATGGAGGTCGTGTTGTCCATCTGGATGGTTACCACCTGCCCTGCTAGAACCGGCAGGAAGGTTTTTAGTGCCCATCGTATTGCCCTGGGTTCTAGAACATTGATATGTATTTGGGACCCCTGGCCGGACCACGTGCCCTTCGGTTGCAGATCTGCCAGGTGTGCCCCCCAGCCCAATAGTGATGCATCTGTCCTGAGGAGAATGGTTGATGTCGGAGCTTGGAAAAGCATTCCATGTAACAGGTTTTGAGGTGTACTCCACCACTGAAGTGCCTTGTGGAAGGTTGTGGATAGCTGGATGGTATCTTCCCATGACCCGAGTGCTTGTCTCCACTGGCAGTCCAGGGTCTCTTGAACTGGCCTCATGCGAAGCCTGCAATTTTGTATGAGAAATATACATGAGGACATCATACCCAGGAGAGATATGAAAGAGTGTCCCGCGGCTATCGCGTTGTCGTGGAACCATGCAGTCAGATAGATTATTGCTGATACTCTGTCTGTTGATGGTCTTACTTTGGGTATGCTGGTGTTGAGTTCTGCTCCCAGAAAAAGCACTGTGTTGCTGGGAACTGGGCATGATTTTGCTTTGTTTATTGAGAAGCCTAATCCGCTTCAGGAGATTTATCACTTTTGCAACTGCAGCGCTTGCAAGCTTGTATGAGCCTGCCCTTATTAACCAGTCGTCCAAGTATGGGAAGACCTCAGTTCCTGCTCTTCTGAGTTTTGCTCCTACTAGTGCAAGACACTTGGTAAAAACTCTTGGTGCTGACTTCAGTCCGTATGGAAGAATGCAGAATTGAAAATGTGACTCCCCTATTGCGAACCTGAGGAATTGTCTGTGGGCAGGATGAATGGGAATGTGCAAGTAGGCGTCTTCCAAGTCCAGAGTGGCTAGGAAGTCCTGTTGGTTTAACCATGGGAGGACATTCACTAGGGATGTCATCTTGAATTTGATGCGCTTGACGAACTTGTTGAGTGACCCACAAATCCAGTATCGTTCTCCAATGACCGTTCTTCTTTCTCACAAGGAAAAACCGAGAGAAGAAGCCTCTTCCCATCTGTTTGTCTGGAACCTGTTTTATAGCTGCTTTTTGAAGCAGCTTGCGAATTTTCAACATTACATGTTTTAAGAAATGTACCTTGCGTGAGATGGGAGCAAGGGATGGAGGTTGATCCAGAAATTTGATTGTGTGACCCTTGCGTATCACTTGCAACACCCACATGTCTGATGTTATCCTTCACCAGCGATGGTAATAGCGGCTTACTCTTACCCCCACGGGGGTGTGCCATGGGAGGGGAAGATAGGGGTTGTCAATTCTGCTTGCCTTGGGTTTTGGCTTGGTTAGAGCCACGTCCCCCCCTTTGGGTGTACCTACTCGTTGACTGATGGTATCTGTTGTCCTAAAAGGTATTGCCGTGTGTCTTGACTATAGGAAGAGAGATTGAAGCCACTGTATTTGGATGATGCACCTCGAAAGGGTCGAAAGGATCTGCACTCCTCTTTAAGAGAGCTGATGGCTCGGGCTGTATACAGTGTCCATCTTTATTCCTTTGAGATGGTTGTCAATCTTTCTCACAAAGAGGTCGTGTCCATGAAAAGGCATATCCAATATTTGAGCTTGAACCTCTGGTTTAAAGTTTGTTGCCTTCATCCAGGCTTGTCTTCTCAGGACAGTACCATGGACCATTTACCGAAAGCCTGATTCTGCTACGTCCACTGCCGCGTCAATCATATTATCGGAAGTAGCTTCACTGTCTGATATGATTGTTCTAGCTTCCTCCTGAAGTTCCGCTGGTAAGTGTTTGGCAAATTTAGACATGCAAAGCCATAGTTCACGGTCCAGCCGTGCTGTCATGGCCAGAGCGTTGCCCGCCCTGTTGGTAAGAGAAGCTGACGAAGACAGCTTCCTGCCCATAACCTCCAATGTACGCCCTTCCTTATAAGGCGGGGCTGATAAGGGTGATGATGGATTAGCCCATTTTTTCCTGGCTGCCACTGTGATAACTGCTAGCCTCCAATGTACGCCCTTCCTTGTAAGGCGGGGCTGATAAGGGCGATGATGGATTAGCCCATTTTTTGTAATTTGAAAAGGTCAGCCGCCTTGCCGATAATCATATGAAACGATACCAAATCGTCGGGTGGTGAAGTATCTGCTGGAGAGTCCTTCCTAGGTTTCTCTACAATGTAATCGTCCCATTCGCTTTCTGGTTCATGTGTAATCTCCCCTTCTTCAGGGTCTGAAAAATCTCTGAATGGGTCCTCCCGCCAGTCAGAGACCAACGCGGTCGATGGCACTACCGTAGGGTACCTTGTAGGTGGCCTTTGACTAGGCGATGATCTCGGATGAGAGACTCTTGTCAGCGAAGCACTGTGCGTCCTGCTCCTATATCTGAGAGGAGGCTCCGGCGAACGCGCTCTCTTATGAGGTCTGCTCCTGGAAGGAGAGCTTCTTGGCGTGCTATTAAGAGGCGAATTGTCCCTCTGGGGGATCTTGTATCTTTCGGTGTAGACGACTGCACCTTTGCCTCAGACGCCTGTTGAATTTGTCAATAATCCTTTGCATTGACTCCATGAGTGCTGGATCGTATGGATCAGTGGGCTCCTCCATAACGGGATGCCAGGGAGGGCTATTCTCCTTGGGGGTGAAAATAGGCTGCTCACGTGTGAATTCAGTGTCTGAAAATTCTTCCTGTATAATGATGTCTGGAAGCTCTCATCTTTCGTAAGGGAGACAGTTGAGATCCTATTGGTTCATCGTGGGCCTCTGGAATGTAAGGGGCCGTGCTCATTGGCTTGTTCAAGCCGCTTTCATTGGACGGCTTAACTGTGGTGTCCGTGGATGGTGTTTTGGGCTCGTTTTTCTCCGTCGAGCGGGAAGTTGATGGTGTCATAGCCGGTTTCGTCAACGGGTGACTTTCCTTTGGCTCCGTCGACGAGAGCTTCATGGATGAATGATGAGATTCCTTCGTCTTCGTCGACGATTGCGTCGTGGAGGACGATTTCGACGAGGACTTACTCGTCGATGACGAGGTTTGAAGCGGTGTCATGGACATTTTCAGTTTCGTTGACAATCCCTTATCGCTGGTGCCGCTCGTAGACTGTTTTCGTGGAAGATTTCCCCCACCCCCAAGTTTTTGGAAAACGCCTACTTACCTTTGGAGGTCGTTTTTTTCTCAGGATACCATTTCTTCTGGTCTCCAGAGCTAAGAGGAGGTGTGAGGGAAGTCAATTCCACCTTCCTCTTGCTTTTATGTGAAGGAGAAGTACTCCTTTCCATTAAGGAGGCCCTTCACTTCGAAGTTTGCCTCTCAGATGCTTTTATAGATGGCACAGGAGCGGTCTTGACAGATTCTTCATCAGAGGAGTGCCCTTTTGACTCTAGGTGTAGAAAGAGTCTTCTGTGTCTGTCCTGTGAAGTTTTGTTGGAGAAAGGCTTGCAAATGTCGCATTTGTGGATTTCATGAGGGTACAGGCAGTATATGCACTGCTCATGAGGATCCTTCGTGTAGACAAGTTTCTTCTTGCATCTAATGCAGTCCCTGAACAGGAAAGGCTTTTTGACAGTTGGTTCTAAAGCCATGGTGTGAAGAGAGAGAAGTTTCATTCAACGAAATTCAATTGAAATACAGTGTTTTCCAAGCCCAGAAACAAGAGTAGCTAGAGCTTGATCAGGGAATTAAGGTAGAATATAATTTGAGAAATATTTTGAACAGCTAACAATGAGAAAAAACAAAAAGCTCAGAGAGCTGGTGGATTCCCTCTGACTGTTAGACTGCGGTGACAAATCTGAAGATGGCTTCCTGGGGCAGAGCTTAAACCCTGTCATTGGTTAGGGCCATAAAGGACCAAAGTGAGGTGGAGAGACTACACAATATAATGGCTCATAGGCCATAATGAACAATCTTCATTCATTCTCTATGGAAATAATTTATGTATATTAATCTTTTTAATAATTATTTAAATCACTGAGGGTTCCCGGTTTGACGACGGGGAATATTCAAACATCTGAATCTATCAAAGATCCAATGCTGGAGAAAAGAACCTTGTGGTCCCTCAGCAAACTTAACGGCAGGATCTAGCGATCCCTCTGCCTGGCGGACGGTAGCTGAAGCAGCCTCGGTACCTGTGCTGGATAATAATAATAATAATTTAGCATTTATGTAGCGCTACGAACCCTCAGGCATCTGAGCGCTGCTTATTATTACCCACGGTGTGTGGTGCTCATTTATCGACCTCGGAAGGATGAAAGGCTGAGTTTGGCCCTGCCGGGATTTGAACCTGCGTCAGCATGCTCTGCATAGATGTCAAAGCGAGCGCTCTACTCGCTGTGCTATCGGACCAGCTACCAGGATTTCTGAACTCTGACTTGGTGGGCAGATGTTCAGAAGCCCAGCCTAGTTGCTTGGAACAGGGTAACCTCTGGATAAGCCAGACCAATCAAGGTAGCTATGGCAGGCGGTCAAGACTAAGTCTCAGGATGGGTGAGGGTGACTGAAAGACCTCAATGAGCACACAGAGCAAGGACACTTACAAATGACTCCCCGACAGGTGTATATATAAAAAATATACACACATTTATTACAAGGCCTTTGTAACTCAACACACAGTAAAAGAACCTGGATGGTCCCTCCCACTCAGATGAGTCCTGGGGAAGGAGTCGCCCTTGCGGGGTGCAGATGAAGAAAGTGGCCCTACCTTGGGCCTTGACAAAGTTCTTCAAGTCCTCTGGAGGCAATTGTTCAAAGAGATCCCTCCACCGAGCTAACCTGTTCTTCAGAGCGCACGGTGTAAACGCATTGCACGTGATACAACCCTCCTAACCGTGATCGGGGCCAAGGCAGCAGAGGCAAAGAGCGTGGGGGTCGGACGTAGGGAAGAGCCCCTAACAGGCTGGACCCCTGCTGAAGGCCGCTGACATCGACATGCGCCGGAGAGTAGCGTCGTGCCAGAGGACAGAGTACCGGATTATAAAACCGAAAGACAAAAGACTAAAGATAAAAGCCAGTATCCGGGGAAGAGCGCATGAAATTACAAGGCCAAAGCCAAACCCAGGAGCGCTGGTGAAATCTGTCTGCTCTCATCGATGCAGAAAAGAGGACTAGGGAGTGGCGCCGGTGGGCGGCATTAGGGGAGCGCATGCTCCCAGGGCCGCGTCTCTGCGGCCTCTAAATTTAAGGGAAAGAAGATTTTTTTTGGTGAAGGTTCCATCTCCCGTCCCTAGCGAGGGACGCCCATACATTATGGTGGAAAGGGGACGGGACGTAGGAGTAAGGAAGGAACTCATGGTGCCAACAGTAAAGACAGACAAGTGATCACAGTTCAAGGGTATTTATTAAACAGCAAAAGTGGGTAAGATAAATGCCTAATCTAAACCTAAATTTAAGATGGGCGCAAGCTTCGACTATCAAATGAAAATAAGGCGTTGGGTCAAATAAAAGGGCGTATACTAAGAAAAACCTATTGCCAATTCTTACACTAATTACAAAAAGAGTGTGTGATAAGATTCTTAAGTGTTCACAAATAATGTGTCGGGATTCAATAGTCAGGGTCTCCCTCCCCCACGTTTTGAGCATGGGAAAAGGTGTTACCTATGAGCACAGCACACTTCTCGGGCTTCCCCAGCACAAGACGACAGTTCCTTTCTCAACCTCAAGAACCTTGATGACCAAATGTCTTTTCCTGCAAAAAGTCTCTTGCCTTCGAGGGTTGGAAAATAACAAACCAGAAAGTTCCTTTTATACAGTAGTTAGGGTGATAATGGTTGACCCCTGGGTCCCCCTCTTCCGGGCACAGACCCTTCACAACTTTCAGCCCCCCGCTTTCAGGCTCACTATGGCTTTTCCTTGGTTCATGAATCTTAATGTCTTTTTAAACAATTCTTCAGGCTTTGCCTCATTATTTCGGCACCCCTCTCCCGGGTTCACTCTTGCCACCTTTTGCTGAACAGTTCACTGTGGACATCCCTCGTCGGGTTCACTTCTGTCAACACACGTTCATAGGGACTTCAGGCTTTGCCCCTTTTTGTCAGCATCCCTCTGCCAGGTACACTATTGGCAACTTTATCAATCGTGCCTCTCTCAATCACCTGTCAAAGACTTTCGACTGTACAGAGGATTTTGCAAGACCCCTGTATGACCAATTTGACTGTTCCTTTGCGGCCTTGGATGGATTGGGATTGACCAGAGTCTCTCGAGTAAACACTCACGTGGTGCTGGATCCTTCTGCAGCTGGTCTCCCCTTTACTCTTAACAGTTCTTTTAACTTCCCTTAAGTTGCTACTTTGCGGCTTTCGCTCAATACGGTTCCGTTTTTATCGGTTCTCCCGTTGACTCACCGGCTGTGATAAACCGCCTGGCTTTTCAAAATATCTGAAGTCAAGGCCGGTACCACGGGGGGAGGTGCCTCCCTCGGTCCTGCTTATACGTGATGAGCCATTAGAAGCCACATATAGTTTCATTGGGAGCGAGGAATGTTGCAGAAACAAATTGCTCTGTTTCGTTGATACTCATATTTTGAAGTGCACAGAACCATTAGGTGCCATAACATTGGATTGAAGGTGAATGGAAGATTTGTAAAGATTGGCAATTTGCATCTTGAAAGGAAGATTGCTGTTGTATCAGATTGTGTTTTTCATGTCAAGCGTAGTGCGAATACATGATGGAATCTCGAGCTTTGTCCAGTGAAAACAAGAGAACTACTATTTATACTCCAAATATCAAGAATTCAGGCCCTGATGAAGACCAATGTGCTTTTAGGTCGAAACACGTGTTGGCAAAGATTGAAGACTGTTAATGTGTGGAGGATAAAATTATTATTTGCTTAATGACTGAGTATTAGAACTGTGAGGATCAATAAGAATAACATCATTAATCACTTGAGTGTAGTGTTGAGAGTGAGGCGCATTGGACAGACAAACCCATTTCCTCTTTCTTCTTGTAAGGTTTGTTTAGGGACAGAGTCTTTTGTTGTGGGTCCATGCAGCCAAAGTACAAAAACTGATTCAGTGTATCATTTTATTTTATTAGACTTTCTCTATTAACTAGTGTTTTGCGCAGAGGAGTATTGTCATGCCTGCGGCAATCACAAGGGGGAAATCACACCCCACTGCTCTCCCATGTAACACCTATCCACAGAGTAACACGGCACGCATTCATGCTAACACTAACATTGTAGCTTTCCCCTCTGTACAGACAAACGTCAGATTATATAACCCGCACTACAACCCCCACAAACACCAGCGCTTATGTCACAAGACTCGCTATGGTCTTGATTCGAAGTTGCCATGGAGATTATGGCTGCGTACGGAAGTTGCGGCTGTGCGACTTCCACTTCAGTAATGTGACGCGGATCAAGTCTTTTAACCGTCTAACTTCAACCGCAGCGTTGCTTCTGAATTTGCTGAAGTGCTATTATGTATTTTCTTGTTCCTGCCGGACCATTGAATTTTGCTTACGGATTGCCTTTTTTTACTCCTAGTCGGTTGTGTTGCTCTGGACCTCGTCTACTCACCGCCTGCCTGAATTTGGACTGTCGCTCGGATTGCCACTCTTGTTTTCCCTTAGTACCACGATTCTGGATTTTGGAACTTGAGCACCTCAACTCGGACTGTCTTGGATATCGTTTGCCTCACGTATCTTTGGATTCCACGCCTTGTACCAGTGTTTTCTTCCACAACGGAACCAGCATCTTCCATCTGCAACTAACAGACTCCACATTCATCCGGACCCATTCTCACGGACCAGGTACTTAGCACGGTGGAGCATACCTTTCTCACGGACTGGGACTCTACATGTGCTGCTGGTATTTCCCATAGGCGTCCGCGTTCCGTCGGGATAGCCATTGGGACTAGAGACTTTCATCTCGTCCTAGGTGTCCTTGTTCCGTTGGGACAGCTCCTTGGGTAGCTCCATCTGCTAAGTTATCCTCTGTTGGTCTGTGCAACCAATACCTTGCTTCCTCATTGGTAAGTTATTTTCCATACCAGACACCACAGCATACACAATTATTGTATTAGCATCCTAACTCAGGGGTCATTTCCTTCCATTCACTGATACTGGTGATGTCCTATGATTCTTGTTATCAAAGTCCTTTGGGTTCTTCAGTGGAAGTGTCTTATCCTCTTCTTATTGAAGGTTAGTTGTTGTCCGTCAGGGTATCACAGTAGCTGCTTATTGTAAGAGGTATTCATTGTATTTTCTTACATCCTAGGTTGACGGGTGTTCGCTGGTTCCATTCTTTTGAGGAATACATCCTCCTGGTGTGTAGTTGTTTCAGACGGGGATTCTATTGCTAAAAAGAATTTGTCGGCTACACTACGAGGTCAACAGTACGATGGGTCTAACATAATTAGAAGCCGTATGCAATAACATGGAAGCAAGCGATACTATGGCCCAAATCTTGCACTTGGTTGCTGAGTTGCGCAACAATATGGATACAGCCCATGCAGCCACTCAACATCACATTGATGAAATACAGGCCAGGCCAAATCCCACCGCACCTCCGGTTCCTTCTCATGCTGTGGCATCTGGTTCTGGGTAGTCGCTTCCTCGACAGGACGCTGGTCCTGTGTTTACAACAAACCACTTCCCTTTTGTGCCCCCGGATTCAATGGGGAACCTGGGGCATACAGGACATTCTTGAATCAATGTCGCCTGCATTTCTTGTGCAGGCCTCAGTCTTTTCCTGATTCCGCTACAAAAGCTGCCTTCAAATGATCACATATGGGAGGCACGGCTGCCTCATGGGCTAATCCATTATTGGAATCATGAAGTGCATTGTTTTTCGACTGTGACACCCTTATTGAAGCCATGGGAAGAGTATTTGATACCAGATATAAGACACAGGCTACAGATTTAGAATTGTTAGGGTTACAACAAGGTGATCCATCTCTCCTCTCTTATCTAGCAAGATTTAATCAGTTGGTCGCCGAAACTGGGAGGCGAGAGGATAAGAATGCCTCTTTGTTTTACAAAGGTTTGTCTGAGTCCTTAAAAGACGTCTTAGCCACAGTCCCAACAGTCCCTGTAACGTTCCCTGAACTATTGGACCTGGTCCTTCAAATAGACGCCAGAAAGGCAGAACAGAAGGGCGAACGCAGACCCCAACTACCACCATCAATCGTTCCTTCTGGTTCTGCTCCAGTTGATCCCGAACCTATGCAGATAGGCGCAGTTAGAGGCCCCTTGTTCAACAAAGAAAGAGAACTACGACGAAAGAACAATCTCTGTTTTTATTGTGGTTCTGCTGAGCATTTGTTAAGAGCATTTACTAAGAAACCAAAGAAGTCAGGAAATGCCAGAGCTCGACATTAGAAGGGGTTCAAATGCCGAGCGATATTCCCATGGAACCCCTGACATCAGTCCCTTTCACTGTTACCGCACAAGCCTCCATCTCCGATGGGCAGACTTGGGATATTCAGACCGTGCTCGATTCCGGAGCTACTGGCCATTACATCGATTAAGTTTTTGTCAAAAGTATTGGTATTCCCATAAAGTCTAAACAGCACCCTGAAGCTGTCAATGCGGTAGATGAAACCACGCTTAGTTCTGGGCTAGTTACTGAACAAACCATTCATCTAATCTGGACTATTGGTCAGAACCATGTTGAAACCATAGGTTTTGACCTGATTGCTGCTCCTCAATACCATGTGACACTAGGACTTCCCTGGTTAATATTACACAATCCAGTCATTGATTGGCAGACCGGGGAGCTGGTGTTTGTTTCTGGGCATTGTCAGGATAAGTGTTTGGGTTCTGCTGTCATGTTACAAAATCCATGCAGTCCATTGCTGCTCGCCTTTCCAGCCATTGGAGTTGTTTCGACTGTTCTGTTACCTAAATAGTATGATTCTTTCAGGGATGTGTTCGATGTAAAGGGTGAGGACACACTTCCACCTCACAGAACCTACAATTGCCCAATAGACCTCATCCCAGTTCCAATCTATCTTCAGGCAGAATGTATTCCTTGACGCTAAAGGAAGATCAAATCCTGAAGCATTACATCGACAAATCATTAGCAACAGGTTTCATACACCCCTCGAAATCTCCTACGGCAGCCCCTTTGTTCTTTGTGCCAAAGAAGGAGGGGGTCTTCAGCCGTGTATTGATTACTGTGCCCTTAATGCCATTACTATAAGAAATCAATACCCGATTCCCCTGAAATCTGTTCTTTTAAACCAGTTAGGCTCATCGGTAATGTATACAAAGCTGGGTTTGAGGGGTGCTTACAATCTGGTTAGAATGAGACATGGGGATGAGTGGAAGACAGCCTTCAATACCAGGTGTGGCTTATACCAATATTGGGTAATGCCGTTCGGCCTATGCAATGCCCCTGCCACGTTTCAGCATTTTATAAACAATGTCTTTAGTGATATGATGGACAGGTTTCTGGTAGTATACCTAGACATCTTGATCTATTCAGAAACATTTGAAAAACACGTGCAACATGTGAAGCAGGTGTTACAACGTTTATTTGAAAACTCATATGCTAAACTTGAGCAGTGCATTTTTCACGTACCAGAGGTTGAATTTATGGGTTATGAAATTACCAACAAAGGTATACAAATGAGCACTGCTAAGGTTAAGGCAGTATTAGATTGGCCAGTTTCTACTATGACAAAAGCATTGTAGTCGTTTCTTGGCTTTGCCAATTTCTTGTAACGCTCACCTGATTCCCACGGAGGCGCTGGTCTGGTTCGCGCTGCTGTGACCTCTTCTAAGGTGATGCGCAGGGTTTGGAAGACGGACTGGACCGGACCCCCAAATCTGGCTTGTCTGGCTCGCAGAAGTATCCTTCTGTAGGCGAAAATAGGGGATTAACTGTCTGCGGGGTAATGCAATCGGCCTCCCACTTTCCCCTCTCACCCTCCTCGAAACCCTTCTGTGATTCCTCGTAGCGTCTCACCTTAGGGTCTGTAAGGACAAGCTCTCCATCCTGCTTCTGATGCAGGGGCGCGTTGGTATCCAGTTACTTCACTGGATTTTCGGGTTGGTGAGAACCAAACTTGCTTGGCTTCCAGGTAAGTTTTTTGATAAGAGGTTCCCCTTGTGTCCATGCATTAATGTACTAATGCTAGTGTCTTTTTCCCCATAGGGGCCGGGGTACGGAATGCCGGGAAACAGGCACCGACCCGAGATGAGAGGTGAAATCCTTGTAGAAATCAGGTAAGTCTTTAATGAGCGTTTTTTGGTAATGTCTTTTCATTCGCTCATTAACGCTGATGTCTTTTTTTCTCCTTAGGGGTCGGGGTCCGGAAATGCCAGGATGCGGCGCAGACCTGAAATGAAGAGGGAATGAATCAACAGGTAAGTCTTAACATGGAGATTTAGCTTTCCTTATTCCCTCCTCTCTCTCACCTTTTGTTCTGGTCGTTTTCTCCCTAGGCGCTGGGGCGTGACTGCGAATCTGGATGATCGCTGCTGAACATGGAGGCGCCCTGTAAAGGTGAGTGGAATGCGGCGCTGCAGCGATCGGCGCGATGAGCTTTTAAATAAAAGTCTTCCTTTTCAGGATTGTCGGCGAGATGTCTCAGGGATGCGGATTTAGCAGGTAAGGACTTTTCCTTCTTCTGTTCTCTTCTACTCTTCCTTTGCAGGTGATCCAGGATGCTGGCAGGCGTGGCAGAAGTCAGGATGCAGGAGCAGACACGGTGAGCATCCAGCTGCTAGATGCAGAACAACGCAAAGCACGTGTGGCTGTTCGGGTGGGGTTTAAATAGCCTTGGAAGAAGTTCCAGGTATGTATCCTTCCTCCAATCAGGTATGTATCCTTCCCCGATCACGCCCGGATGGTAAATTAGTCCCACAGGTAAAGTAGTTCCTTTCAGGCCTCAAGGAGGCCGGGATCCTGCAGCATGGTCTGCATCAGGTAAGTGCACCCAAGCACTCCCATAATGAGCCTGGCGCCTATGGCGCCAGGACTGATGTCTTTTATGAGCCTGGCACCATAGGCGCCAGGACACTGTCCAAAGGGCCCCTATATGGGGTTGCTGGGTCCTTCCTTGGGGACTGGATGTCCGCTTTCGGGGACGCAGGGCTTGAACCGGCTGCCCGGGAGCGGGCATCATGACAGCACTCCCCCCCCAAGGCCCCTCCCAAGGTTGTTCCCTCCGGGGGTTTTGGTTTGTCTGGGAAGAGTCGGTGGAATTTCCTGACTAATCGAGGTGCATGCACATGGTCGCTGGGTTCCCACGACCTCTCCTGAGGTCCGTACCCCTTCCAATCAATTAGGTAGAACAGTTTTGACCTAAACATTTTTTAGTCTAAAACGTTCTACACTTCGAATTCGGGCTCCCCATCTATTAGAATAGGTTCTGGAGGTTTGAGTAGTCGGGTTCCGGGTACCACTGGTTTCAGAAGTGACATGAAAAACAGGGTGAATTCGCATACTAGCTGGTAAAACAGGTTTAACAGCCACTGGGTTAATTATTGCCGTAATAGAATAAGGTCCCAGTTATTTTGGGTTAAAAGTTCGAGGCCCTTTGAGTGGTAAATGTCTGGTAGCTAACCACACTTGATCCCCAATCTGATACGGAGGTGCTTCACTCCGATGTAGATCAGCATTCTCCTTGTATTTTCTCTTGGCTTGTTGTAAATGCGTAGTTGTCTCTTTGAAGGCTTGGGTAATTGTAGAATGCAGATGTTCTACTGCAGGCATTCCGAGCTTCTGAGGTGAGTCAAGGTTTGAGGTTCGAGGGTGATGCCCAAACAAAATATAAAAAGGACTGTGGCCAGTTCCAGAGTGTACCGAATTATTATATGCGTATTCGGCTATCCAAAGAATGTCTTTCCAGTTGCTTTCAGATTGCTGTAACATACACCGTAAGTACTGCTCAAGGGTCTGATTTGTCCTCTCGGTCTGACCATCGGTCTGAGGGTGGTGACTGGTCAATAATCTTACGTCGATCTGCGCCATTTGACAACATTTGCGCCAGAAGTGGGAAATGAATTGGCTTCCCCGGTCAGAGATTAGTATAGATGGGAATCCATGTAGCCGTACAATATTTTCGAGGAATTCTTTGGCTAGGACAGAAGCTGAAGGTAAACCTTTCAAAGGAATAAAGTGGGCCATTTTGGAAAACAAATCCACAATTACCAGAATAGTATTGTACCCCGAACAAGGAGGCAGGTCCGTGATAAAATCTATTGATAGGGTGTGCCAGGGTGCTGGCGGTATGTCTAGAGGTTGAAGGAGACCGGCTGGTCTTTTCTTTTGACTTTTATTTTGGGCGCAAACAGCACAGGACATCACAAAAGATTTAACATCTTTTCGCCAAGAGGGCCACCAAAATTGTTGTTTCACCTTTCCCTCTGTCTTGGCAATACCGGGGTGTCCCTCTATTAATGTATCATGATAACCGGAAATAACTAGTTTGTGTAATTCCTTATGTGGCAGTTATAAACGTCCTTGAAAATAAGGTAAACCATTATCTATGGTAAAGTCTGATCCCTTTTGTATCCAATCCTGTAAGGTTGTAGGGTCCAGGAGTTGTTTCACTCTGGCTTGAATGTCTTCAAGCGTCTGTAACGAAGTCATGCCTAGAATCCTCTGTTCGGGAATTATTGGTACTGGTTCTGAGTTTGTATCAGATTCTCCCATTCCAATTCGGGATAAGGCGTCTGCTTTGCCATTCTTGCAGCCAGGTCGATAGGTAATCACGAAATCAAATTCTGCGAAAAACAAAGCCCATTGGAGCTGCCGTGATGACTGAGCCTTGGCGGTTTTCAAATACTGTAAATTCCAGTGATCACTGTGATGGTATGTCGAGCGCCAAGCAGATAATGCCGCCAGGCTTTAAAAGCGGACTTAATGGCTAACAGTTCTTTGTCCGTGATTGCATAATTAACCTCGGGTGCCGAGAATTTTCTGGACCAAAATGCTATGGGATGCAGTTGGTTGGTTTCGGGATCTCTGTGGGACAGGACAGCTCCCATGGCTAGGCTGGATGCGTCAGTCTCGACGACATAAGGGAGATCTGGACGCGGGTGTTTCAATATAGGTGCGGAGGTAAATTTAGCTTTTAAATCCTGAAAGGCCTGCTCGGCTTCTTCAGACCATTCAAAACCTTTATTTTTCCTCAAGAGTGCAGGAATGGGTTGTACCACGCGTGAAAATTCCGGGATAAACCTGCGATAGAAATTGGCAAAGCCAAGCATGCTTTGAACCCCTTTTACAGAGCTAGGTGATGGCCATTTGAGGATGGCATCCACTTTTCTTGAGTCCATTCGGACTCCTTTGGGTGTCAGGATGAAACCTAGAAACTCGACTTCTGAGGTATGGAAAACACATTTCTCCAATTTAGCAAATAGTTTGTGTTGGTGCAGTTTTTCAAGTACTGCCCTGACGTGTTTTCTGTGATCAGATTCCGAAGAGGAGTACACCAGAATGTCATCGATACATACGACAACACAAACATCGATGAGTTCCCGAAGGACATCATTCATGAAGTATCGAAGGCAGCCGGCGCGTTACACAATCCGAAAGGCATCACCTGGTACTCGAATAATCCGTATTTAGTACGGAAGGCAGTTTTCCATTCGTCGCCATCTTTAACTCGTACCAGATGATAAGCCCCCCGGAGATCTAACGTGGTGTATATGCAAGCGTCCTTCACCTGGGCAAGGAGTTCAGGGATCAGAGGCAGAGGATAACGGTTTTTAACCGTTATCTGGTTCAATGCGCGGTAATCGATACAAGTTCTAAGGTCGCCTTCTTTTTTGGGCACGAAGAACAAAGCCGAGGATGCCGGGGACTTTGACGGGCAAATAAAACCATTAGCTAGGTATTGATCCAAATATTGTCTCAAATGCAGGTTCTCAGGTTCGGTAAGGGCATAAATCCTGCTACAAGGAGGTTGTGCACCGGGCACCAGATCGATTTGGCAATCGTACGATCTGTGAGGAGGTAACGTGTTGGCCTGTTCCTTTTGGAAGACTTCCTGAAAGTCTTGGTATTCCGGAGGTACTTGCATGGAGGCAGAGGTTACAGATGCTAGATTAATCTTCAGGTTTTCTGGGTAGCAGGTTTGTGTACAATCCGGGAAGGTTATTCTCTTAGCTTGCCAATCAATTCGAGGATTATGTGTCTCTAACCAAGGGATTCCAAGAATAACCTGAAACTGTGGAGCCTTGATTACATCAAACACAACACCCTCCCGATGGCCGTCAGGACCAATAAGAGTCACCTCAGTAGTGGAATGTGTTACCGGTCCAGAGGCAATTTCAGTTCCATCGACTGTGGTGATGACATCTTTGCTGGTTTTAGGACGGAGAGGGAGGTTAATCCTAGAGACCAATTCACGATCCACATAGTTTCCAATAGCCCCACTATCGATGTATGCCTTTATTGCATGCAACCGCTTAGGCTGTTCTGGATCTACGAGAACCATTGGCACAATGGAATGCGAGGTCTGAGAGTTAGTTTTCAAGCTCGGTAAGCGGACCCCTACACTTGTCGGGCGGAGTCGTTTCCCGAAACAGAGTCTTCATGGTTTTTATCAGCGGCTCCTACCGCCTTTTGGGGCGGTTTTGCCGGGCAATCTCGTAGAAAGTGTCCAGAATTCCCACAATAAAGACATAACTTTAACTGCCGCCTCCTTTCACGTTCCTTTTGAGTTAAGGGTCCTTTAACCCCTCCAATTTGCATAGGCTCAGAGACATCAACTCCCTTGGGATTAGCATGGGTCTTGACCAACACCCGGGTCTCAAACCTGGACCTATCTGCTTTTCTGTTTTGAAGTCTGTGATCCAATTGGACCACTAAGTCTATATACTCTGTGCATTCTTGGGGCGGATTTACAACTTGGGCCAAGACATCTTTAAGTTCTCCGCGTAGGCCTCGATAAAACAACGTGACTTTTTTATCCTCTGGCCATCCCGTTTCCACAATTAGTCTATTAAAGGTTGCAATATAGGATAGGAGGTCCCGATTGCCCTGTCGCAGGGATAGAAGTTCGTCATCCAGAGCCTGCCCCTGAGAGTGTCGAGCAAATAACCTTTCCATGCTTGCTTGAAACCTTTCAAAATCACGGAGAATCGGGTCATCTTGAGTAACCAGTGGAACTGACCAATCGGCAGCGCAGCCGCTGAGATATGACAATACAAAGGCTACCTTGGTCTGATCATTAGGGAAGGCCCCAGGTCTGCATAGGAAGTGCAAACGACACTGATTCATGAATACGGCGAATCGTCGTTTGGGGTCCCCAGCTAAGCGTTCGGGTGGGGCCAGCGGCATGTTTCCAGGTAGATTAATCTGCACAGGGTTACTGGAAACCACAGGAGCGGGGTTCCCTCCGGAACCGGGTAGAGGAGTTTGCCCAGCTTGACCTTGCAAAAGCTGTCTGTCCAGGTCATCAGTTCTTTCTTTTGATATTATTAATTTCCTCCTGAGGGCATTAGTCTCTTGACGAGCGGCATGTACTTTGGCCCGTAATTCCCCCAGTAATTGGGCCAACTGATCAGTCTCAGAACTTTCCATAGCGCCTGGGTGGGAATTTGTAGGAAGGCTTCGCGCTCTGTAACGCTCACCTGACTCCCACGGAGGCGCTGGTCTGGTTCGCGCTGCTGTGACCTCTTCTAAGGTGATGCGCAGGGTTCGGAAGACGGACTGGACCGGGCCCCCAAATCTGGGTTGTCTGGCTCGCAGAAGTATCCTTCTGTAGGCGAAAATAGGGGATTAACTGTCTGCGGGGTAATGCAATCGGCCTCCCACTTTCCCCTCTCACCCTCCTCGAAACCCTTCTGTGATTCCTCGTAGCGTCTCACCTTAGGGTCTGGAAAGACGAGCTCTCCATCCTGCTTCTGATGCAGGGGCGCGTTGGTATCCAGTTACTTCACTGGATTTTCGGGTTGGTGAGAACCAAACTTGCTTGGCTTCCAGGTAAGTTTTTTGATAAGCGGTTCCCCTTGTGTCCATGCATTAATGTACTAATGCTAGTGTCTTTTTCCCCATAGGGGCCGGGGTACGGAATGCCGGGGAACAGGAACCGACCCGAGATGAGAGGTGAAATCCTTGTAGAAATCAGGTAAGTCTTTAATGAGCGTTTTTTGGTAATGTCTTTTCATTCGCTCATTAACGCTGATGTCTTTTTTTCCCCTTAGGGGCCAGGGTCCGGAAATGCCAGGATGCGGCGCGGACCCGAAATGAAGAGGGAATGAATCAACAGGTAAGTCTTAACATGGAGATTTAGCTTTCCTTATTCCCTCCTCTCTCTCACCTTTTTTTCTGGTCTTTTTCTCCCTAGGCGCTGGGGCGTGACTGCGAATCCGGATGATCGCTGCTGAACATGGAGGCGCCCTGTAAAGGTGAGTGGAATGCGGCGCTGCAGCGATCGACGCAATGAGCTTTTAAATAAAAGTCTTCCTTTTCAGGATTGTCGGCGAGATGTCTCCGGGATGCGGATTTAGCAGGTAAGGACTTTTCCTTCTTCTGTTCTCTTCTTCTCTTCCTTTGCAGGTGATCCAGGATGCTGGCAGGCGGGGCAGAAGTCAGGATGCAGGAGCAGACACAGTGAGCGTCCAGCTGCTAGATGCAGAACAACGCGAAGCACGTGTGGCTGTTCGGGTGGGGTTTAAATAGCCTTGGAAGAAGTTCCAGGTATGTATCCTTCCTCCAATCAGGTATGTATCCTTCCCCGACCACGCCCGGATGGTAAATTAGTCCCACAGATAAAGTAGTTCCTTTCAGGCCTCAAGGAGGCCGGGATCCTGCAGCATGGTCTGCATCAGGTAAGTGCACCCAAGCACTCCCATAATGAGCCTGGCGCCTATGGCGCCAGGACTGATGTCTTTTATAAGCCTGGCGCCATAGGCACCAGGACACTGTCCAAAGGGCCCCTATATGGGGTTGCTGGGTCCTTCCTTGGGGACAGGATGTCCGCTTTCGGGGACGCAGGGCTTGAACATGCTCCCCGGGAGCAGGCATCATGACATTTCTATAGACTTTTGTGAGATCTTTCTCTGAAATTGCAGCCCCTCTCACTAAACTCACTAGTAAGAAACATCCCTTTATATTGTCTTTCGAGGTGGATAAGGCTTTTCGGGCGCTTAAAAATGCTTTCACTTCAGCCCCTGTGTTACAACATCCCGATCCTACGCTTCAATTCATTGTGAAGCAGGTGTTGCAACGTTTATTTGAAAACTCATATGCTAAACTTGAGAAGTGCATTTTTCACGTACCAGAGGTTGAATTTTTGGGTTATGAAATTACCAACAAATTATACAAATGAGCACTGCTAAGGTTAAGGCAGCATTAGATTGGCCAGTTCCTACTATGACAAAAGCATTGCAGTCGTTTCTTGGCTTTTCCAATTTCTATAGACTTTTGTGAGATATTTCTCTGAAATTGCAGCCCCTCTCACTAAACTCACTAGTACGAAACATCCCTTTATATTGTCTTCTGAGATGGAGAAGGCTTTTCGGGTGCTTAAAAATGCTTTCACTTCAGCTCCTATGTTACAACATCCCGAACCTATGCTTCAATTCATTGTTGAGGCAGATGCCTCCGATTTAGTTCTTGGGGCCATTTTGTCTCAGAAATGCAAGGACTCCCAAGTCCTTCACTCTGTAGCGTACCATTCCAGAAAACTGTCTTCTTATGCATTGAATTATACAGTCACAGAAAAGGAGCTCTTGGCCATTTGTGATGCGTTTCAGGTCTGGAGACATTTATTGGGAACAGCGGTCCCTGTTCTGGTCTTCACTGATCATCAAAATCTTATGGCCTTGCAGTCTGTTAAATGCTCTACAGCACGCCATGTTAGGTGGCACGAATTCTTCTCGCAGTTTCATTTCACTATTACATACCGCCCTGGTTCTCTACATTCTAAAGCCGATGCTCTCTCTCGTTTGGGGGGGGGCGCCACCAGGAAAACATGTAATGAACCTTTGTTGCTACCAAAGCAGGTAGTTTGTGCGTGTACGTTACAGACGCCTTTGAAGTCAAAACTACAATCATGGGACAAACAGAATCCTCAAGTTGTACGTGATATGAACCTAAAATTAGTACAGGACATACCCTATCATAAGGGAAAAATCTATCTTCCCGACGCTGTATCCCAACGTATTCCCACGTGTTGGTGTCATGATTCCAAGTTTTCCGCACATCCCGGTAATAAGTAGATGGTGGAATTAATGCAGCACTGATGTTGGTTGCCTCACAAGGTCAGTGACACTGCTGAGTATGTCAATGCCTGCGCTGTATGTGCTCAGGGAAAACATAGTCGGTCTAAGCCTGTGGGTCTATTGCAACCTCTTCTGGTACCTGATCGTCCATGGTCAATGATTTCAATGGACTTTATCGTTGAACTCCCATCTGTACAAGGGTTTGATACGGTGTGGGTGGTCGTAGACCACTTTTCTAAAATGGCCTTATTCATACCATGCCATGGCCTCCCAACAGCTCCTATCCTAGCGGACTTGTTTTTGAGACCTGTGTTCATGTCTTTTGGATTACCTTGCGTGATCGTCACTGATCGGGGAATGCAATTTACGTCCTGTTTTTGGAAGGCCCTTACGGGCACATTCGGCAGTGAAAACAGATTGTCTAGCTCCTAACACCCTCAGACGGATGGGCAGACGGAGCATGTCAACGCCACACTAGAGCACTACTTACGATGTCTTATCATTCAATATCAGGGATCATGGTTGTCTGCTCTGGAGATGGCGGAGTTCGCCTATAACAACTCATTCCACCATGCCACTGATGTTTCGCCATTTTTTGCTATGTATGGCCATCACCCCCGGTCTCTTCCGTTACCTGCAGAGGTTGTTCCTTGCAACCCCGCTGCCTCTGCATGTGCCAAAGACCTATCTATGCTCCATTCCAACATCAGGCAAGCTTGTGTCAAACAATATGCCGATGTCCATCACTCGGACGCACCAGTTTACAGGTTCGCTATGAAGGTTTGGCTCTCCACTAAACACCTGTGACTGCCAGGTAAAAGGACCTTGCATCCTCGTTTCATTGGTCCCTTTTCCATTGTGCATATCATCAACCCTGTGGCCCTGAGGTTATTGTTACCGGATTTGTGGAGAATACATCCAGTGTTTCAAGTTTCCTTACTGAAACCGATAGTGCCTGGTGTTAGATTGGTCTGCCCTATTCGGCCTCCGACCGTTCAGGGTACTGAGGAGTTTGAAGTACATCAAATCCTTGATACAAAAGTCAGGCGAGGTGTGCGCATGTATTTAGTATATTGGAAGGGCTATGGTCCTGAGGATCGCACATGGGAACCTGCGGGTCATATTCATGCTCCTGAATTGTGGTGGATTTCTGGGCTTCACGTAGATTGGGGTGTGCTTTGAGGGGGGTACTGTCATGCCTGCGGCAATCACAAGGGTTAAATCACGCCCCACTGCTCTCCCAGGTAACACCTATAAACAGAGTAACACAGCACGCATTCATGCTAACAGTAACATTGTAGCTTTCCCCTCTGTATACAGAAACGTCAGATTATTTAACCCGCACTACAACTCCCACAAACACCAGCGCTTGTTACAAGACTCACTATGGTCATGATTGGAAGTTCCCATGGAGATTATGGGCGCGTACGGAAGTTGCGGCTTTGCGACATCCGCTTCAGTCATGTGACGCGGATCAAGTAATTTAACCATTTAACTTCAACCGCGGCGTTGCTTCTGATTTTGCTGAAGTGCTATTACGTATTTTCTTGTTCCTGCCTGACCATTGAATTTTGCTTACGAATTGCCTTTGTTTACTCCTGGTCAGTGGTGTTGCTCTGGACCTCGTTTAATCACCTCCTGCCTGAATTTGGACTGTCCCTCGGATTGCCACTCTCGTTTTTCCCTTGGATTTTGGAACTTGTGCACCTCGACCCAGACTGTCTTGGATATCGCTTGCCTCCCGTATTTTCAGATTCCACCACTTATACCAGTGTTTTCTTCCACACCGGAGCCAGCATCTTCCATCTGCAGCTAACAGACTCCCCATTCATCCGGACCCATTCTCGCGGACCAGGTACTTAGTACGGTGGAGCATACCTTTCTCACTTACAGCTTCACGCGGACTGGGACTCTATGTGTGCTGTTGGTATTTCCCATATGCGTCTGCGTTCCATCGGGATAGCCGTTGGGACTAGAGACTTCCATCCCCGTCCTAGGCATCCTTGTTCCATCAGGACAGCTCCTTGGGTAGCTCCATCTGCAAAGTTATCCTCTGTTGGTCCGTGCAACCAATGACTTGCTTCCTCAATGGTAAGTTATTTTCTATACCATACAGACACCACAGCATACACAATAATTGTGTTAACTTCCTAACTCAGGGGTCATTTCCTTCCATTCACAGATACTGGTGATGTCATATGATTCTTGTTATCAAAGTCCTTTGGATACTTGAGTGGACGTGTCTTATCCTCTTCTTATTGAAGGTTAGTTGTTGTCCATCAGGGTATCACAGTAGCTGCTTATTGTAAGAGGTATTAATTGTATTTTCTTACATCCTAGGTTGACGCTGTTCGCTGGTTCCATTTCTTTGAGGAATACATCCTTCTGGTCTGCAGTTGTTTCAGACAGGGGTTCTATTGCTAAAAAGAATTTGTCGGCTACACTACGAGTTCAACAGTAAGACGGATACTGACAAGTATCAGCCCTTGTGATCGCTTGTTTTCCAATAGCGCAAAATGTGGTGTGTATTTGTGAACTTAGCAACAACGATGCCATCAGTGGCATCATATATCTGGTCATGGTCTCTATTTTGTCCTTCTCTGACGCAACAAGTCCCCTTCCACATATAGGTGGCTAATAGTTGTCATGATTCCTGCCCCTCATTTCCCCAGCCCTCCAAGAAGTCAGGCTGGAACCAGGCCACGATCACCTACATGGCCCTCAAGGGCCTCTCCATCCCTCCAAAGACCCACTTGGTGTCAGACTTGGCGCTTGTGGCACCAGACTCACTCAGGATAACATTGGGGATTGGACTTGTAGTGCATTGATGGGGACAAGATGGATGCCCCCACATATTTAAGTTCCCAGAACTGCATGTGCAGTCTAGTCTTTTGGGTGTGGTTCAGCCCAGAGACACCTGGGTTACCCAGAAACTATTTAAGCCACGCCCAGGCTGAGAAACATGCTTTGCGTTTTCTGCACCTGCAGCGTGACACTCACCATGTTCGGATAGGTCTCCAGTAGGCCTGCATCTTTCTTCTGCGCTCAGCTCCTGCAAGAACAAGAACACCGTTAGGAACAGCCTTACCTTGCGGCGCTTCTGCCCATCATTCATCGCTCCTTCTGTTCTGCGGGCATCTTTGGCGGTGTCATTCCCATCCCGGCACGGCGTTTCCTGAAGAACAGGGAAAAGAACAGAAAAAAGGCATTAGTAAGCATACAGAAAATCTTCGCTTATTTTTAAAGACTGTACGAGCTTCAAACGCTTACCTGAATCCCAGCCGATATGGGGGAACTCTGTTTCCGGAACTTCTCATCCATCTGCAAGAGGGAAAAGACACTCCAGGTTAGCGTGTAAACATCTAGAGGCGCTGCATACCGTGCTTACTCACCGCATTTCTTCTTCATAACCGGCATCCACGCTGAAAACTTCGCGGCACCTAAAAGACTCAGAAAAAGAACTCGGTTCAATACAAATACAAAAGGGTCGCATCGCGCTCTCACTCACCTTCAGCACTACTCATCTCAGCAGCACGTCGCCATCCCCGGACGCCGGCCATCATCTAAGGAAGGAAAGGAACGAAGTTAGAGAACTGTTCAAAAGATTCATTATACTTACCTGTCTGACTCTTGCCAGTGAATTAACTAGGCAGCAAGAAGACTGCACCAATCAAAGCACCCCTGCACTGAAAGCAGGACGGAGAGCACACTTTCCAGGAAAACAAGGTGAGCTGTGGATCAAAGGGAAGGGTAGGACCCCAGGGAAGAAGGGGTTCAAGCACACAGAGACAATAGGGAGTTAAACTCTACCAATCCTGTGTTTCAGGCCCAGCCTCCAGTCGAGTAGACTCCAGGGAAGGTTTTGAGGTCGTAAGAGGTCAGAACAGGCTGAGTGACGTCCCCGTGGATACCAGGTGAGCGTTGCAATAGTGGTTGGATGGTATGGAGTGGATACAGGGTTGCTGTTTTACGGAGCCTAAAATAGAATCCTTCTATATCTCTCTATCTACTGATGGCCATGGTACTTCTGCATTTCTTTGGACAATTGCAAATGAGTGCCCTGGAAGCCCACATGTAAAAACAAATTGATGTGTCTGCTCCACTCTGGTTCCTTAGTACTGACTAGCCCATGGATCCTGATCAACAGCATGAGTTTCTGTGGGTCATTATCTGTGTGTGAGTCCAACTGAAACCAAAATGCAGGGTTCTGGAGTTCAAACTATTTCTCCACTTTTCTTTCCCTTTTCCTCTTCACTATATGCAATGTTAATTCCAAGAGTTTCTCCATGGTTCATTCCTTACCTTCCAACCTTTTCCCATAGTCTTCCTTATAGGAGAGCCTCAGGTTCCCTAGTGAGTCCTACACTTTGTTGCTTCTTTTTGGACTTGATCTTACTTGAGCCTTTCCGATTGGCTGCCAATTATTTGTGCTTGTGTGCTGTTTGGATAAGTTCCACTATTATTTTTCTCCTAGATCCTTTACTGTCGTGTGGGCTACTCTGGCCCATGGGCTTGACATTCTTCAATCTACCAACATACCTACAATCTGCTATCTTTTTTTATAACTCTTCATTTTAATTTATATTGCAATAACAAATACATAATAAACAGTAACTACTACACAGCAGTTGGAAAATCGAATCATCCGGGCAAATGTACATCTGTTATCCTTAGCGGTTCCCCATGAAGTTTAGTGGTTTTCCCAGTTTCTTTATGGACTATTACATGGGTTCTAGGTCATATTTCCACATTTTTAAGACCAAACACAAAAAAGACCGATATGTTTCAGCCGTTTTTGTGTCGACTTTAAAATGCTGCAATATTACCTATTACTCCTCCCCTTACCCACCCTCTCCCACTAGGTTTTTTCTAAATTGGGGGGTTTTACCCCCTCACCCTCGAACTCCCCTTTTTCCCCACCCAGCACCCCTTCCCAGCACAACACACACTGACTACAGATGCACACACATTTACCCGACAATCCTGCACCTGTCAGCCCCTGCGCGCATGTGTGTGCAGCAGGGGCGTCAAAGTTCGATTTAGAAAGATCGCTCCGTCATGGTTACATGTCATGGTTGACTGTCCTTTTCTCTTTTTTTTTTTAACATTTTTTAAAAAAAACGTATTTATTTAGCTTGGCAGTACAGACATAGGCGAGCAACATACAAAGCAGGTACAATACATTAGCAGTATAAGTAATACAGGAATATAGAATGAGTTTACAGTTTGATTATCCACTTGGGAGATACATGCAGCGTGGGTGCAGGACTGGGGAGACAGCATTTCAGGAGGGGGAACTGGGGCTAGGGGGGGTGGGAGCTGGGGATGTGGTATCTGATGTAGTAACCATAGCGGACATATAGGATCGAAACCTGAGCCAAATATCTCTGGGTTTTGAGTGAGTGGGCTGTAGTAGGGACCAGGATTCCTCAGTGTCTGAAGCCCAAGTGACCGCCCTGAGCCACTGTGCATGAGTGGGTTGTGTGGGCCGAAGCCAGCAGAGTAGATTGGACCGCACTGCGAGTAAGATGCAGAGGCCGGACAATTTTTTGGAATCTCTGCAGAGTTCGGGGAAGTCGTGGAAGTGACATCTCATTGGAGATGGGATGATAGGATGCTCAAGAATAGTTGACACGGTAGAACATACCAAATTCCAGAACTGGGTGAGGCGGGGACAGGACCAGATCAATGTAGTTGGCGGTATCATCGCCACATCTGGGGCATCTTGGGGAGTGGTCATTAAGCATGTTCGGGGTATAGTGATACCTATGGAGTACCTTAAACTGAATTAGTTTGAAGCAGGAGTTGAAGGATACCCTGTGTATGCGTGCGCACATATGGGCCCAGCGTTCGTCAGTCATTTCCAACCCAAGGTCATCTTCCCATGCGTGTTTCAGTTTGGTGAATACTGGGGTGGATCTAGTTTGAACCATGGTGTAGAGTCTGGATACTTTACCCCTCGTGGGCATGGGGAAGGTTAGTTCCGCAATTGCGGGATCATCTGGTGGTATCGCTGGGAACATAGGGCATTTGTGTTTAAGGGTTTTCCGAAGAGATGAGTACTGAAGCCATATAGACGGTCTCCGTCTCAGGGACAGTGGGAGGTCTGGCCATTCAAGGAAGTTGCACTGCTCAAAGATGTCTCAGATCAGCTCATGTCCTGCCTCGGCCCAACAGCGCACTACGGGTGGTGGTACATGTCGGACCCCCGGGAGGAAGTTCCAGAGTGGGAGGTTACTGTGGAATGGGTGGGCGGTACCGAGTAGTTTCCATGCTTTTGTTAGGGCCAGGGACGTGCAGGCCACCGGGTCAAGTGAGTCTGGAACTGACGGGATGGGTTGAACAACTAGGGAACGAATGTCCCATCGCTAACCGCTAGTTTTTCGAGCCTGACGTGTGGAGGGGGGGGGGGGTCTAATGTGTTGAACTAGTGTGACGTGAATTGGACTTGCGCTACCAGCCAGTATTTGAAGAAGTCAGGAGCACTGAAGCCACTGCCCGCCATTGGGGCAGACAAGGTCCCCAGTTTAAGACGGACCGCACCAGAGTGCCACAAAAAGGTGTTAATCGTGCAAATCAATGTTCAGAAGAACCCTTCACCTGGCAACAAAGGGATGTTGGTGAACATGTACAGAAGTTGGGGCAGTACTATCATCTTTAGTATCCCTATTCTGCCTGCAAGGGAGATCAGCAGTTTACTCCAGCCCAGTGTCCTAGTTGCAAGGTTTGTGAGGTATTTTCGGTAGTTTTCGAAGGTCAATTTGAAGTGACTAGCTATTTCTATCCCAAGATAGGTGAATTTTGACTGCACCCAAGCAAACCACAGGGTATCGGGGGGGAGGAGTGCAGTCTGTGATCGGGAAGAGGGTGGACTTAGCGCAATTCACCAAGTCCAGAGATGTGTCCAAAGCAGATAACGTCTTCCAATATCGGAGCAAAATTGATGGAGGGGGAGCGGATGAAGAGAAGCGCATCATCGGCATACAGGGACACTATATCAGACTGGCCCGCAGTTCGTAAGCCTCTATGTGCGTGGGATTGGCGTAGCATATCAGCGAATGGTTCCATCGCTATAGCAAAGACCAGGGGAGAGAATGGGCAGCCCTGCCTCGTTCCCCTAGCGATCTGGAAAAGGGGAGAGCATCGGTCCTCAGTGCGGACCCTGGCTACTGGGGCGGAGTATAGTAGTCTAACCCAGGATAGAAAGGAGGGGCCGAATTTGCATTTTTCAAGAACCCGCCAGAGGTACTTCCACGAAACCGAATCAAACGCTTTTTGCATGTCGAGTGTAGCAGCTACTGCGTGAACATTTGAGTTTATTCTGCTAATTATGTTAAAGAGGCGCCTCAGGTACAAGGAGGTGGAGTGTCCTGGAATAAAGGCTGCTTGATCAGGACGAATAATGTGCGGCACGAAAGGGGCCAGGCGTAGAGCTAATAGTTTGGCGTAGATTTTGGCATTGCAGTTAATGAGCGAGAGTGGACGGTACGAGCTGCATTGTGTGGGGTGTTTGCCAGGTTTGATTAAGACAGTTATCGTGGCTTTGCGGAGAGAGGGGGGAAATTTGCCTGTATCAACTGATTTCTTCCAGAGGGCTATTAGGCGGTAAAGGAGGGGTAGCGGAGCAGTCCACTCTTCACTCAGAATGGGTCGCCGAGCCCCGGAGCATCCGTCAGCGTAGGTGTTTAGCGGATGCCCCCCCCACAGGGTATTGCAGTTCCACGTTGTGCCTCTGTCCTTGAGCTCCTTTCCAAGCCACTAGTGGTGTTTACTTTGCAGGTCACTCGATAGTCTATGTAGTCTTGCGTTGATTAATGGGGGTGTGTGAAGTATTTATTCATTCCTCTCGTACCTCATGGCTGCCGAGGTCACTATGTTTTTATCTTCTGCCGTCGGGGGAGCGCGGAACCAGGATTCCGTTGTTGTGCCGCGTCTCAACCCCGGGTGTCAAAGTCTTGCTGAGGGGGGGAGCCCACCACGGATCAGCCCCCTCGTATTCTACCGTTGGTGTTTGTGTAGGGGGGCAGCTCACCACCGCGGTGGGGCTTGTCTTGACCCCTCGGGCAGATGTCAGCCCGAGCCACAGGGAGCCCAGGCCGCCATGGGTCCTGCGGCTTCGCAGGCGGCGCCGCGTCTCACCCGCAGACCGGAGCACCGACACTCGTGCTCCTCCCTCCGGGGCTCCGCTTCCAGGCTGTATGGGTGCGGACGTCCGTTCTGTGTCGGGTTTTCTCGAGGGTAGAGAGTTGTTTTCTAGGCTGCAGTCCGGGTCGGCTCCCTCCCTCCGCAACGCAGGGTCTGTTGGTTTTGGAGCGTAGCTTCTCGGCCATTGGCGAATAGCCGTGGCTACATGAGCTTTCGTTCTCTGGGTTCCTGGCACCGTTTCTGCTCGAGATTCGGATCGGGTGGTCCTCGGGTCAGCTGTTGCAGGATCGTTCAGTTGGGTTCACTGAGATAGCGCACCTGTGCAGGATTATCGATTAAGGAATCTGCCGGCCACAGAGCTCGCAGATCAAGCGGCCATCTTGGTCGGCACACAACAGCGCCCCCTGTCCTTTTCTCTTAAACTGGGGCTACCACTGTGGTGTTTGCCTCCCATATTTTGGCTAGTGCTCCCCCAGAGTCAGAGATTTTAGGGATAAACCTCACGAACATAACACCCCATGAATCTTGATATTTAGTTGAGACCTTTTGCTTACCCAGGTTGACATAGAAACCACTGCAGATCTGGTAGCCGCACTGATTCAGGCCATACGATTCTAGCTTTCCTTCCAGGCTGCTGGCTGCCAAGATCCACAATCAATTGAACAATTAACAAGCAAAAACCAACCTCGTGCTCCCTGGTGACAAAGCTGCAGAGGCAGCAACCTCCCTTCCCGCATGAGGGGTGGCTCCTGTTCATCAGACTCTTCCTGTAGGTATGGTTCCCCAAGAAGTGTAAACTGTTCCATTTCCGTTAGTGCCTCTGAAAGATGTATGGGAAAACCCAGTTGTTACTGCACCTTCGTTAACCAGTTTAAGCTTCACTTTCTACGTCGTCCAGCAGCTTTTCCAGATGCTATAACCGGCCACCTTCATGTTGTCTTATCCAAGCGTGGCTGCTACTGTGCTGTACCCTTGTGGGATGCTAGCCACATATGATATGATAAGGCATTTGTAACATATGGCTCGAGTTTTGACTCCCAAAATATATAACAAGTCACTCATCTGGAACTCCTGCTGCATTTCAACCAGCTAGCGTCAGAAACATCCTGGCCTGAAAAGGACGACACAACTGTTTTCCACAAAGAGTTGCAAAATTAAATTTTATATTTCCTGTCAGTGGTCCCAGTTGCCAACACCTACCCTGCATTGCTCGATCTGGTACTGTAAGTGAATGCCCGTCTAAATGAAAAGTACATGGAATGGCATTACATGACTTTCAGGTCCTTTGGGCAAACAGAGTTGGTTAAGCTGACAAGTCAAAACCAGTAAATCTCCTGGTGAACCCATGCACATAGGTGGAACCCGAAGAAAGAGAAACATTCTGTACTGGCAACCTGTGCATGTATTGTGGGAAACCCAGATATTTTATTTGCAAGTGACATCACAGACCAATCAAGCTTTTGAGAATCAAGGCATATGTTTCTGAAAGGGACCTCATTCCTGCACAAGCCCCATTTATGGTTGCCTTGGTTCTTCCACTTCCCACCTGATGGCTGGGGTAGACATATCAATCTCTGTGGATTTGTTTGTATTTGTATTTATTGATTTATAAAGCGCCTTACACCAAGGCGCTGTACAGTGGAACAATTTAGCACATAAAACAAACAATATAACGGTAGAAGCAAAATTACAATATGAACCATTCAACAAAACAGTGAAAAGAGCAATTAACTGAGAGGGGAAGGGGGGGGGGGTAGTGATGATGAGTTGGAGGAGGGAAAGGGAAGGGAGAGAGAGGGGAGGTAGGAGAGGGGGGAGAGATAGTCAAGGGGAAAGAGTGAGGAGGGAGGTGATGGGGAGGGGGTTTCAAGGAGGGGAATGGAGGAGGCGAGATTTAAGGGAAGTGCGAAAAGAGGAGAAGGTAGGGGTGGAGCGGATTGCGAGAGGAAGGGAGTTCCAGTGCAGAGGCGCTAGGAGTTGGAAGGAGCGGAAACTGGAGGAGGCGCAGGGGGAAGGAGGAACAGTGAGAAGGAAATGTTCCAGGATGTTCCAGGATGACCGAGAGCCTATACGAAGGGAAGTGATCATACGCTTTGGGGCATCAGACGTAAACTGGACCTTGCATTTCCTGATGGACATTCCATTCCCATAACCCATCCATGAAATGGAAGAAATTGAACTCCCGTAGGGTCATATCACAACACATATACCTGTGTGAAAATGTGGCTCTTGATTTTATAGCTGTACCCCACTCTGAATCACACTAGGAATGTTGTTCCTAATCATCCATAACTCTGATGTGGACTGGGTTATCCATCTGGTGTCCTTTGTCTCAACCCACTGTCACAATTACTGACTGAAGAAAGAAGACTGGAGGACTCCCAATCAAGCGGTATTTGCCTCCTGTCAGGACACCAAGTGCTTGCTCTGTCCCTGCTAGACTTATCAAGGTACCACTTCTATTTTTCTACCAAAGCATCGAGAGCTCATCAAAATGTTGCATACTGACCCAGGCCCCAATACACACGAGAAGGGCTTTTTTACACATCTCTATTACTCATCCTAATGCGTTAACATGATGAAGAGCTTGAAGGGTCCAGATACATCAACTTTGCATCTATCACACACAATGTGAGCTGAGCTGCTTCAGTTTTAAAACTCATTAACAGTAATGGGCTAGATAAGGCAGTCCTTCATACCTGTGTCAGCGTGCACTGCTTCACACGGGCTGTGCGTCTAACCGGAGCTTGCTAATGAAAGGATGCAGTGCTAAAATTGCTAGGTTGAGGAAGTGGGTTCCTTCTTCCCTATGCCCGTGGGATTGTACTAAATCTCATCCTATGTATTCTCTGAACACTGAGGTCCCCATCTTTGGTGCTTGTGAGAGGTTCCGGATTAATTTGTATCTTCATGACTTGGCCATGCCATATGAATGGATGAAGGTGGCAGCACTGATATTGGCTCAAGTTCCTCTGTACAGCACTTTCATAAACATATAATGCTTCTCCATTTGGTGACTGGTGACAAGAGAGCCATATCTGAAACCTGCTTCAAACCAGGAAAGCACCTGAAGTTAACCTTGGTAGACTGTCATATGTGAGAAAAGCAGTCACTTTCTACCATATATATAACTTTTAAATGTAAAAACATTTCAGAACTTGGGCATTATCTTACCAGCAATGGAAACACCTAAACAAAATTCAGAAACACATCCATGGCAAAGGGAGAAGGCGTAGGTTCTGTTAAAGCTCATGCCGACAATGTATAATAACATCTTTACCAAGCCACTCTTCGACAAACCTGACAGGATGGGTGTCGCATACACTAATTATGCTGATGACACCTATATCCTCATACCCCTTTTGGGCAACTTCCTCAAAGATACGGCTTTGGTAAATAGGATATACCTCCTCATTCAGGCATGGATGGCCTCACATGGCCTCTGCCGGAACGACGACAAAACTGAGATCCTGATTCTGGGTTCTGACTCCAACTTAAAAAATCTCAGCCCCAGCTACGCCTCATTTAACATCGATGGCAATATAATCAAAGTAGTAACTGAGGTAAAAACATTAGGTTTTTACCTTGATTCTACATTACCACTCAAAAAAGTCGAAAGTTAGATGTTGGGAGAATTGGACCAGTATTATCCGTTTTTAAAAGGCTGACTCATTGTTAGTCTATGCATTTAAAACCTTAATCTCCTAGCTAGTATACAGTCAAAAGTGAAGTGATTCAAAAGAGGAATTTAGGATTTATATGCAATACCTGCCCTGAGAAATATCCTCAAGTGCAAAAGTGAAAATTAGCCTTTGAGAACTTGCTACCATAAATGGAAACATAGTGACGGGGGATATAATATGACTGCAGCATGGACATGATGACAGATTTGATGCGGCCAAGTGCAGTTGTGGGCACAGTGTCTTGTGCATTTGCTACTAGAGGAGTTCTATTTTGCAGACAGTCCAGGGGTAATTTGGCAGCTTGGAACTTGGGCTAATGCATGAGAGAATTGGAGGTGTTTCCTTTCTAAATCACGTGTCGCACAAAGTGCTGTAGTTGCCGATGTAAAGTGTCTACACCCTTGAGCGTGGTGAGTTTATAGTTGAGATTTATGGATTGACCTGCACGTCTATCCTGCCTGGTATTATTACTTGGCTTCTGTTTTATTACTGGTTCAGGGTTGCAAGTGCATTTTAATGTATGCTCTTCATAGCAAATCGGCTATGGATCAGCAGCAGTCCTTGGAACCTTTGCTCAATTCCGCTCTGCAAGAGTAGACTAACTTAACAAATGAAAGTGATGCTTAGTTCCATTTAACCTCCCACCCCCAGAGCCCTGTTACTGCTCGAGAGGAGCCAGGAATGAGACGCGGATACAGAGAGCTCATAGTGTTTGCTCAATCAAAAACTAAGGGTCCTTCCAGTGTCATGATGTCCAAAACAAAATGTCCTGGGTCCGAAATCCTATTGTAGTCCTAACATTTCGCAAGTAACTCTAATGTGATAAGGATAATGTCTTTGGGCTTGAAAATGAACAAATGTTCAAGATCAAATGAAAAATGTAACTCAACACAAAGGTTCACAGTACTAGGGGATGGCTTCCTTCCCCAGATTTCTCTTCACCAACACAATGAATCAATTACACAACCAAAGTTCTTTATAGCCCAAGAGGATACCTCCTTCTTCCTGGCATCACAGTTCACATCTGTGGGGCTGTCTCCCTTCCCCAGGTCGTTTTAACACAATTAGAAACTCGTAGGGTCTGAGTCTTCCTTGAGGGGGTTCTTTGGTCCACAAAACAACGTGGACTTGCCTTTGCAAGGTGGACTCCCTTGCCAGGACTATCTCTTGTGCTGTCTTTACAGACTTGAAAACTTGACTTTGCCTGATACACTCTCCTGTCAGGGTTTTTGCGATTCACATTATAGACTTGCAAACTTGACTTTGCCTTGCATTCACTTTGTTGTATATTTCTCGCATTCACTTCATTATTCTGAAGACAATGTGTCTCAAATTTCATTTCATTCACTGTGTTTGCTTTCATCTGTCCTTGATCACGTTTCTGGAGTACCCCGGTGTCCCAGGTTCCCTTCTTGAGACTCACTGGCTTTCCTTGACATTCCTCCAGCTCTTCCACAGTAAACAGGTTGCAGTGTTCCACGGTCCTGCTTTCCTTTCATAAGCTTGTTGGCTTCGCTCAGCTGCTCCCACGTCCCCTCGTGGCTCCCACCTTGGGGAAAACCTGTCTTAGTGTGGCTTTGGTACTGCTGCTTGGCTCCCACGGCTGTCAGGGAGACTTCCCTCTTCTTCCTGCTGCACCTCTGATACGACGAACCAGCATCTGCAGTCATTTTTCCTTCATTCACTGTCTCCCTGTTCAGCTGGCTCTATGGTCTGCTTTGTGGCTTGATTGTCCCTCGGTCTGCACAGAGAGGACAAATCTTTCCCAGGCAGTGTGTCTGCTCTCCATGCTGGTTTGGATTTTTAAATGTCCCGGCACCTACCAAAGGGTTTGCAAACACGAGAGCTCATGATGTGCTTCTCAGACTCATTCCTCTTCCTTACTCTGTTCAGTCTCCTTATCCCAGTATTTCTATGCATATGGGATTGCTAGACAGTTCTTGGTAGCTTATTCATGGAGTATTGAAAAATGTCATTAGTAGTCCTTGTGATCTGCAAAAAGGGTTTACCACATTATGCCATTAAGGCATGAGGAATGGAGGGAACATGCCTATATGATCATTCTCCTGTGTGAAATCATACTATGTCACTTGAGCCATCCACATTCACGTACCATCCTACTCCAGTCCCTATGGGATCATATTAGATGGGGCAATCTGAATTTTGCATTCACTTTGCTAGTAAAAATGATATGAGAACAGAATAAAAAGATAATTCTTAATTACCGCAGATGCTTACTTCCAAGATGTGCTATATTGAGTAATTTATTTCTACATTAAAGGATGGCCCTAACATATCCTCTCAACAGAGTACATCAAATCCACAAACTATCGATACAAAGTTTAATCCGGTTTCAGTTATTAATGATCCTAGTGTACTAGAAGCTGTACAGACACAAAACCTAACTTGTCTGGGGGACTGCACCCCTTTTTTGTGAAAAGACAAAAACAAAATCAGCAAAAGAAAAAAACCATAAGCATCAGGTCCACTATTCCCACATGAAATAGTGGGTCCAGGAAATGATCTCTGCAGCCTAAAGTATTAGAGAATACCTCTTTGCACTCTACTCAGATGATAAAAAAAAACCTTTCCGTTAGGAAACAAAATCCAAATGTAAGAAGCGGAAGAAAGCAGAGTGCGTCGAGTCTCAGGTTGTTTCTTCTGAAGCCACAAATTCTAACGTTTTACGTTCTCAAGTCACACAGACATTACAGCTACTACCTATCTTACCTTTTCAAGACTTGGATGAAGAGGTGAATTCGAGTTCAATAAATCTATTCCATGTGGGACGATAGTAAAGATTTACCCATTGATACTTCAGAGGATTTATCCAATAAAAAAGGATGGTGCCAATCCATCTGAATGTCATTTCTTTTACTCTGGCCCAAAAACTAAACCAATTATTTGTCCCCGAATCCGGTCCTTATGTCAACGGTCCCAGATAAAATTGTCTGTATAGAGCGGCTTTTACAGTCCGGACGATCAGTCATTTTAAATAGACACAATGTACTTTTCCTTGTGCCATGAAATTCCACATCTTAAAACAATTAAGTCTAAGAACATTAATCTTATAGACATCTTTGCAGACCCAAGAACGGATATTGTGGCTCTACATTTATCATCACACATAATTTGTGACATCATGTTAAAGTAAGCATATATGTTTCTTTCATTGGGTCACGACAGTTATAAGGTTCTTACCAAAGTGGACACTAACATCTTAAAAACAGGTAGAAGTAAATCCTAGAGTCCTTTGCTTTATGACACCTAAACATTCAATGCAATTCAGATCTTCGACAGTAACTATCCTAACTGAAAAAACAAAAATTTGCAAAGTTAATATGACTGACTGGTCTTGGTTACCCCCAACCCTACTAATGCAGAATGTGAAGTTTGTGAAACCTGTTTGAACATCATATTAATCAGATTATGGCATTCTTTCTTGGAACATCCAGGGTTTTACACACTTATTCCAGAAGGATAAGGAGAATTTTTCAGCTTAAGGATTTGGAAACGTTATTCCAATAAGTATGGCTTTTAGAGAATCCTATTGTGGATGGATTTCAGGTTTATTTAAACGCAGCTTTAAAAAGGTCCTAAAGGTTGCCCCATTGTGGTCTTTTAGCTGCGAGTTGTACTTGTATGAAAGATGTGCCTGAAAGTTTGGTATAATGATTGCCCTCATTGTTTGGCTATTAAACTCTCTTGGACAGATAGCCAAGAAGCCAGATCTATTATTAATAATTATTGGAATCCCTTAAAAGCGTCTCAATCTATTTACTCAGGGATTGTTTTACAAATCCCTGGACGGTTGGTATGATGAATCCTCTTACAACAATATGTTATTTGGGCGTGACCTGAATTTTCTCGGATCATGCTCTAGATTTCACAAAGAACTCATCTCTGGGGAATTTGACTAACTCATCAAGGAGACAAGCATGGCCAATAGTTATGGAGATTTGGGGCATATGAAGTTAAACAGAAACATTCCGGGTGACATACCTCCTGGTCCAACATGGAGACAAGGGAACTCTTGTGGTGAACCAGGAGTCGTCGTCTGACTAGGATTTAGCATGTGATTTAATTTAAATAAGAAAATGCCTATCTAACCCTATTGCTATGAGGGTATTTCCCCAACTAATAAACTAAACTAAGGGAGCTTGTCAAATGCCCAAAACAAAATAGTCCTCTCGCCAAAACCTACTTGCTATCTAGCCCTACCACTTTAGAAAAACATAACAAAAAAACAAACCAGCGCAGTAGGCGTACTACTCAGGCTTTCCTTGGCAAAACTACTTGGTTTCCTCCTAAATAATGTTAATCAAAGGGTCAAAGTTCGGTAACTTTAACAATGCATTTCTCCATCCTCTTTTCAGGTTCTGTATGATGTTTTACGTGTTCACACACATCCAATACGTTTCGTTCTTTAAAGGGTAAAAAAAATGATTTTATTAGTGCTATTCCAACACTTTATACATTGTCTTTGATATTGTTTGTGGTTAGGGATTGAGCAATGAAACTCTCCAGGTTCTCTTTGTTCCCAATCTTGAGCACTACTATTTGCATTTTTAGGGCTCCCCAAAGCTCCCAGGTCCTCTGATATGTTTAATTCATCAGTCTCTCACAAGCATCAGCCAATAGTCAATGTTTGGGTTTGTCTGGCTCCTGTAACCCTCTTGGCTTCCTCAGCCTCGTATATCAATGCTATTTGTTTTCTTAGGACCCCTGAAGTCCTCTGGCCCTCTATGCTTAAATCAGCATGGTCTTGGGCGCCTGCCTGTGTCCAGTGTTCTGGTTTTCTGGGCTCCTGTAACCTTCTTGGCTTCTCTGGTACTCGGGGACACAACCGTTCACCTCTTTCCCCGCTGTTACTTTCTCGTAAAAGTCAATTTCCCTTTCTCTGCCCAGTTTGCAGTTGTTACACTTCTCATGTCGAGGTCCGTGATCCGATCTCTCCAGAGCGATCTGGTCTCAGTTAACGGGCCCCATGCCCACCACAACTTCAGTGTGGTCACACCACCACCAATCGAGATGGTTTGTCTACCGTCCACGTCTCATACTCTGATTTGGTTTTGTTTCATCTAGGGACATCAGCATTCCGGCATCTCCCTTGAGATCGGCTTGCTCTCCACGTGTCAGTACCTGGATGGCTTGATAGAAGTTGGGTCTGGGTCTTCCACAGTAGGGTGCAATTGCTGTAAACCCAACCAGAGACAACGCCTCCGACCCTCTAATAATAATAATCAGTAACGCTCTCTCTCGTCCAGTCCACAATAGTGTGATGTTTGCAGAGTTTCTTGGTAGGCACATAGACAAAACTACATCGATATTTATAATGACATAATCGTTCAATTAGGAAGCATACTTTGATAAATCTTCTCGCCACCCCTTCCCTACCCACTATGATTCTACTTACAGTAAACAGTTGTGAGCCTAGCTGTGAAATATTCATAGATTAGATGAGGTTGGATCAGATAAGTAAACATAACATGAATGGGGTAATCGTAGCTCTCTATAAGACTCCTGAGGCTCTATGTAACTTGCCCTAACTAAATAACTTACTTGGTTCTGTTGAGCGTGGGGGTCACTGGATATTGGTTTCTAAGCAGTTGATCGGACACCAGTTCCTGGTTTGAATGTTGTTTTATACTCGTACCTATTTCTGGGTATGAGCAGACACTTGGCTTCCTGTTATGTGACACCCGGGCCTGGCCCTGTCCCAAATCTGCCATCTTGGGTACAGGCGCCAGGTCCTGGGATACCTTGGAATATGAGTGAGTCGTCTGGGTTGTGGGGAAGGGTTTAGCTGCAAACGTTGCAAAAGCAGAAGGCAAGCAGGTTTGACCCGTGAGAGATCTGTGTGTGGCCGGGAGCAGGCACAGGAAATGGAGTTACCAGCCCTAAACATGATCAGCGAATATGCCGGGGGGTAAGGAGGGGCGGTATGCAGAATCCTAACACACCGCTTTCGCTGCATGGCCCGCCCCTCCAGGACAACCTCTGCGTAGTATTCTTTATTCTCCACTCAAGGTTCCCAGTCTTTTTATGTTTGCTGCCACAAACAAAAGGTGTGCATCGTTCCTTTGACTGTTGAGCTCAGGGAAAACCCAGCATTACCAGAAGCCAAAGAGATTGAAGTAATATATATGTGTATACAGAAGTAACATCAGTATTTTTGATTCCCATATAAGCAGGCCCTATGTATTCTTGATAGTGTGGCGGCATGGAATGAGGAGTCTGACCAAACGGTGGCATTGTGGTTGGTAAAGACTTTTTTTTTAGTGAATAAACCTATCTCTAACTAGAGGTGGTTTCCCTACCTCAAACAAACTAAAAACTCGGGCAGTCAGGTGGTCTGTGTAGTCCAAATCAAATGTTCACCATCCTAGTCCAAACTCTTATTACATCCCTACCACTTAAACAAAAACCTAACCAAAGAGAAAGAGTTATTTCTAAAACCCAGGAGCATGACTCTCAGTCTTCTCAAGCTCAGGAAATGTTCCAAAGTTCACAAAGGAAAAGTTCCCAAGTACAAAAAGGAACAAAGTTCCACGATTTCAAGTTGGGGCTAGGAAAATGACCCACTCCCTTCTCCTAGCGTGCTCCCTAGTTCCTTGTAAGCCTTTTATCAGCTAATTGATCTTCAACTTCTTGAACAATTCTTGAAGCTCCTTCCGCTCTCTATTGTTTCTGTCTCGATTAACTTGACCCCACTTGGACGATGAAGAGGTTGCCTGAATCCTCTGTTTCTCCAGTACCAGACTCTGGTGGAATTACCTTACAACATGCTTCACTACTTTCTCTTCTTCTGCTTCTCAACTCACAGTGTCAAACGTTCCCAGCCCCCTCCTGGACTTATCCTTATTCCTATTACCTTCTTTCGGGGAATGCTGCACCGGTTTTGCCAGGGGTCGTGGATTTATTCTCCACCTTCAATGCCTGCTTCGCTTCGCTTCGTAGGCCCGCTCGTCTTTGCGGCCAGGTACTGCTGGCGGTCTCAGCACACGTTTCGGAGCGGACGGTCCACCCATCACAGGTCACACCACCACCACCACATTTTCTCATGCCCCCCATACATTTGCCTACGCAGATCTGCAGTAAGCCAGAGTAGGTGGTTCAGCGCAGTTCTCGGACTTCGCGTCCACCCACAACAGGTCACACCATCACCTCTCAATGGCTCTACTTCAGGTGCGCCGGCTCCCAGTCGACTCTCAAGATGCAGTCCGGGCGTCCCGCTGCTCTTCTCTGCTACACTGGAGAGCTGCCTCATTGCAGTTTCCTGGAGCCGTTTAGTTTAAATAGCGGGGATTGCCCCAGCGTAACGTCAGTTCAATTGACAGCAGTTGGTCGAGCACTCCTCCTACTCAATTGTAACATGCTTTAGTTCTTCCTCATCCCTGTACTCACTTGTTTGACAGTTTACAATAACACATGGTTTCAGGCTATAACCTAGGTAGAGAAGTTTTGGGCGTTATTACCCTGTAGGTTTGGGAGTTAAAAGGGCTCTGTCCCAGACTCGGGTCCTCCCCCTGTTCTGGGGTTCCTCCCATGAGGTTCTCAAGCATGTTACCACCCCTAGACGGACAATTGGTTAGCGGCCGCACCTCCCTAACCTTATGGAAAGGAGCTCCCCTATGGGGAGAAGTGATGCCACCTGGAGGATGGTAGAAGTTACTTACCAGTAACTCCTGTTCTCCAGCATGGGTCTGGCATGGATTCACATGTTCATGAATATTCCCGGTCATCAGGCTGGGAATCCTCAAGATAAAAGAAAAGCAGTTTCGCTTTAGCCGGACAACTGTTTTTCTCTTCTATAACCAATCACTGTTCTTTGGGCAATATTGCCCCCATCCAATGGCAGCCATCTGTTGTATTATGCTTTTTCCCCCCCAGTCTGTGGGAGCTGATGTCTTGAGAGGTTGCTTGAGTCGGTGTGATGTCATGATACAATGTTTGGTGTGTATGTGGAATGTTAGTGTTTGACTGGATGCTCCACCTGGGCAGTTAGAATGATATGGCCTGGGGGGTGGCAGCCAGTGAGCTCTAGTCAGTGCTCCTTTCCCTATTCTTAGCTCCTATCTTTGATGAACCTATACCTGATGTTACCAGATTGCCTTGATGCCTAATAAATGAACTTACAGAACTTACCTGCTGCCTCCAAGGTTTCAGCTTTACAGCACTGTCTCCCTAAGCTCCAGCCCTGGTGGCCACCTTCAGAATTTGGTACAGCATGTAAAGTGGCAGTATGAACCAAGAAGAGCCACAGAGGGGAAGGAGAGAGGGTTCACATGTGAATCCATACCAGACCCATGCTGGAGAACAGGAGTTACAGATAAGCAACTTGTTCATTCTCCAGCATGGGGTCGGGCATGGATTCACATGCTCATGAATACGAGTACATAGCAGTACATATACACAACCACAGGAGGTGGCAAGGCTCAACAGAAGTAATACACTTACCCCTGGAACAGACTCACCTCAAACAAACAGGATATGTAGCACTGCTTGCCCAACCCGGGACTCCCTGTCGATACAGTAGAATCTCATGAAGGTGTGGGTGGACTTCCACGTAGCAGCGGCCATGCACATGCCGAGCAGGGGAACAGCAGAGAGAAACCCAATTGTCGCTGTGATGGCTCTGGTGGGAAAACGGTGCATGATGCAGCCAGAGAGCCACCTAGAAATAGAAACCTTAGACAGGGCCTTCCCATGCACCACTGGGGCTACATTTACAAAGAGTTGAGATGTCGTCCGAAAATCCCACAAAACTTCAAGGCACAGACAATGTCCAGCAAATGCAACATCCTTTCCGCCGGTGTAAAAGGCTTCGGGGAGAAGAGTGGCAGAACCAAAGGCTTGTTGAGGTAGAATTCTGTAGGAATCTTCAGCATAAAGGTGGGGTGGGTCTGCAGCACCACCCTTGAGCCTGGAGGGACAAGTACGGCTGCTTGCAGGAGAGGGCATGGACCTCCCTGACCCACCTGGCTAAGGTGATGGCCACTAGGAAAGCATTATTCCGCGATGGTGCATCATTTCAAATGGGGTCCCCGTGAGCTTAGTCAAAACAACATTGAGCTCCCAAGCTGGAGCAGGAGCCTTCACTGGTGGAAAGGTCCTGAAGAGGCCTTTGAGGAACTCCTTGACGAGTCTTTGCGACCACAGCTTTGAGGGATTACCAGGCGCCCTGGTGTAAAGGGATATGGCAGCCAGATGCACCTTTATAAGAGGCGTGAACCAGCCCAGCCTTGGCCAGTGAAAGCAGATACGGAAGAAGCTGTGGAGCTGTGATCCGCAGGTGTAATCGTCTTAGTCCTGCACCACACTGCGAAGCGCTTCTCTCTTGCGTCTGTAACAAGACAGCGTACAGGAAGCTCTCTTTTGCCAGGATATTTTTGTATTCAAGCGGCAAGGTGATAATGTCCAAACTCTACGGCTGCAGGAGCCAGGCCATGAGGCTCAGACGCTGGGTCCTGGTGCAGAATCGAACCATTTTCTCTGGAAAGAAGATCGGGAAGTGGGGGCAGCCGGATGGGCGGGGCCACTGACAGACGGAGCAGGTCCGGGTACCAGATCTGCTGAGGCCACACTGATGCAATAAGTATCACCCTGCAATAGCAACACCTTAGTGTGTTGATCACATGTAGCAGAGCGGAATTCGAGGGAAGGCACACAGGGAGAGTCAGTCCCACTGGAACGAGAAGGAATCCCCCAGGCTCCTCAGCTGAGGAAACCTGCTGGTGAACCTCTGGGACTTGGAGTTGGCTGTCGTCACAAAGAGGTCTATCTGGGGTTCACCCCACTTCCGGAAGAGAATGGATACTTGAGCCTGATGAAGTTTCCACTCATGACAGGACCGCAGCTCCCTGCTGAGCAAATGTGCAATGGTGTTCTTGGTGCCCGCCTGGTGAAAGGGGATGAGGAACATGTTCTGAAGAATGGCCCAGTGCCACAGGGATTGGGCTTCCAGGGAAGGCACGGGCGAGCACGTCCCGCCCTGTTTCCTGATGGGGAACATGGTTGTGGTTTTGTCTGTGAAGATGCTGAGGTTGGAATGACTTGAGGTGCAGAAGACTGCCTGGACTTCCAGGAGGTTGATGTGGAGGTCTTTTTCCTCTAGGAGCCAGAGGCCCCTGGTGTGCGACTGTCCGGTGAAACACTGGTCGTTGCCAGCTCTCTCGTTGGCAGGGTCATTGGTGGGGGATGTAAACAGGACCGTCAATGAGGTGATTACAAATGAGGTTATCGACGGGGTCATGGTCGTCGACTGGGCAGCCGCTGACTAGGTGGATGTCTTGGAAGACTACACCATCGTTTGCCAGGACCTTGATTTCGTTGATGATTACTTAGTCGATGGGGCTTTCGATGGACCCCCACAGGCCTCTCCTTCACAGCTTTGTCTTTGGAACAGGATCTGTGCTTTGAAAGGGTCAGGGACCGCCCCCCCCCGCACCCAGCTGGCAGGCCCACTGTGGACAGAGATGGAGACAGGGAACGGGTCCTTCCCGAACTAGGTCCCGCAGCCGCAGCGACATTCATGGGATCAGGCGCGTGGCGTTTAGCCTTCTTTTGGATCCCCTGGGAAGGGGCACCCTCAAAGGATCTCAACCTCTTTTTCTCAAAGGGAGCACGCTCATGGGACCGGCCGGTCCTAGACGAGGCATGACAGCGCCCGGAGGCTGCGTCAGAGGCCTTCCCCCTCCTTGAGCCATGCCACCAGCCTACGATAGCAGTCTTGCTTCGTCTTCACCGGGAATCCACGGCAGATCGCACATTCGTACTCATCATGGCCTGGATGCAGGCAATCCAGGCACTTGAACGTCTACATCGAAGATCGGCACCTCTTCGGGCCACATTTATCGCAGGCCCTGAAGAAACTTCTCTTGGCCTCGGACATCGTTGAGGTGCGAAGTAGGCCAAAGCCTGGGCCTTCCGAAAATGTGTAGAAAAGATCAGACGATGGAATTAGATCTTTTCGGACAAAGGATCCGTGCTGCCAGTAGTCAACCACGACGGTCGATGATGAAAAGTATCAGAGAATAAATTATCAAAGTTATCCAAAAACTCAAAAAATATCACAATTCTCGAAGAGCAAAGTGGGAGGACACAAACACTAAAATGTGCAGTAAAAATCTGAAGATGGCCAGCCAGGGTGAAGCTTAGGGAGATGGCCGTCATTGGATGGGGCAGTAAGATCCAATGGACAGTGATTGGTTGTAGAGGAGTCAAGAGTTTTCAGGCTAAAGCAAAACTGCTTTTCTTTTTTACCAATGATTCCCAGCCTGACGACGAGGAATATTCATGACCATGTGAATTCATGCTAGAACCCATCCTGGAGAACGTCACAATAGGGAGTTCCTCATAGGAATGGGAGCTCTTGTCCCCTTAGAGGGGAATCACACCAAGTGAAGTCCCACTTTCCCAGCCCCCTAGAGAGGGTCTTGCTTAGTGGGGAGAAGGGACTAATAGTGCAGATTCGTCACACTATATAGCTACCTTACACTATGTTTTTACCTTGCATTCATTACTTGGAAATGGCAAGAATCTAAAAATAGTAGATACATCTCTTAGTGACCACACTGCTCTGTAATAAATTAATGATTTACAATTGCATAATATATATCACATGGGAGACTTTCAGGAATGCTGTCCGTTAATAATAGCCGTAACAGAATTAAATGGGCTATTTCACAATTAGACCTTTTAACTGCAAAATGAAAAAACTGGATTAGCTCGGCATGGGGCACTTATCTTTTCTTTAACTCCAATCCTTCTGCCCTTTAGGTTTCCTTCCAAAAAACCATTGATTTTAGTTCTTTCTCCTCGATTGTTTCTAATAAAGTTTAACTTGGCGATAACGTGTACAATGAAAGAGTGCACATTAAATAAAATGAGAAGTAATATGCTTAGAATCCCATTTATAAATTCCATCCAGTATATATGAACTTATTAAAACAAAGATATTAACATTGGTTGAAGACACTCACATTTTTACTGGCTCAAAACGACTCATAGAATGAGTCAAGCTTTGGTTTCTAACAGATCAAAACATTTTTGGGAGCTAATTAATAAAGATGGGTGACTCCAAACCTTGGCACACATTAATCCAGTTTCTGAGGTTAATTGGAAGAACTATTTTAAATACCTATTTGCTGAGCCGAATAAACCTTATGCACCTTTAAATTACACCATCTCTGACTATGGCCAGTTTTTTTCACAGTGGATGAGCTAGAAAATGTCATAAGGAAAGCAAAATCGTCAAGCGCTCTGGGTCGGGTTGGTATGACTATTATGCTATTCTTATTATTTTTTAAATGTTTAACTCTGTTTATTAATTTTATTTGTGAATACAAAACAATAAGAACAATCAGCAAGGTCACGTGATTTACAATACGCAGCATAAACCATGAACTATTTCTAGGTCGCACAAGGATATCATGGGCGGATGGGGGGGGGGGTCAAGTACTGGGGTGTGGGCATCCTTCTTAGGCAGTTTGTGGGAGGTCAGGACCCCCACCTTTGGGAGGGGTTATAAAGAGTCTTCCCACTTCCCCCAAATTTTCTAAAATTTCTTGGGACATCCTCTGGCTTTGTAGATTCGCCTAAGGAAGCGCATCTGTCCACTTCGTTGGACCATCTGTCTATACTCAGTTTGTCAGCTGAGCCCCAGGTTGCGGCCGTTAACCTCTTCCCCACACCCAATGAGACTGCTGTTAAGATGGATTTCTGAACTCTGACCTGGAGGGGCAGAGGTTCAGAAGGCCAGCCTAGTTTCTTGGACTAGGGTAACCTCTGGACAAGCCAGACCAATCAGGGTAGCTATGGAAGGTGGTCAAGACTAAGTCTCGGGAGGGGTGAGGGTGACTGAAGGACCTCAATGAGCACACACAGCAAGGACACTTACAAATTACTGCAGACAGGTGTTTTATCAAACATATAGACACACTTATTACAAGGCCTTTGTAACAGACCATGGCAAAAGAATCACAGTAAAACTAAGTAAACCAACGCATCACTATCAACACAATGTATATACAAGACCATTGGGGTCTAAAGGGGTTAAATGCACGAAATATGTCGACAACCTAGATGGGAAGAAAACGGGCAGTACAGATAGTCTTTAGGCCCCTTCAACATCGACAACACACCTAACTAAGAGGCAGTCCAAGCCCTAAGAAGAGAGGAGCGTTGTGCTCAATAGTACACGCAATGCAAGTGCACACGGTTGTTCCAATGGACATAATAGGGTCTCTTCAGGGGTCTCTAGCAGCTCGAGAAGGTGGTTGAGGCGATGCAGAACAAGTTCTCACTATTCAGGGAGGACCTCCACTTGAAAGCAGAGGCAGTTCCAGAGAGCGGGATGGGGTTGCTAGTTTGCACTAGCTTTGTTCACGTCTTTCTAGGCAAGCCAAAGTCTTGCCGGCTTTGACCCCCGTCTCATATATTTGACTCCGGACCGATCAATGGGCAGCCATTGCAGTATATAAGGCTATTTTTCTTAGAGAGTCTCCTGTGCCGTAACCAGGGCCTCTTGCGAGGCCCAAGTCCCCAGCTCCAGAAATGGTTCTTCCTTTCTAGACACCCGTCTCTCTCCCTCAGCGATTGAAAGCGAACCCCAAATTGCAGGGTCGCCCCTTAAATATTTTTGGGGTACCCCCTGATCACCCTCAAATACGAGTAAATGCACCCCTCTATGGAATTAAAAGCCATGAGTCTATCTTGCAGGTGATAACAAGACTTTAATCTTTACAGATCGTGAGGATTGGGGAAATGACAGAGGACTCTGCCATTTCAGACCAGCATTCTGTCGTCCTTCGCTGGCTCCCAGGTCCTGAAGACTGATGCTGGACCTGGGGCTTAAATACTCTTGACTTGGTCACTGGATACCAGCAGAGCTCCTCCAAAATGGTCTTTCTTGCCATACAAGGGATGCTGCTTCTTGCCCTGCCGCTTCATTATTTCTACCACCTTGATCTTCCCCTCCATTATCCTTTGCTTGTTCTACTTCCTGTCCCAGCACTGTCCATACACTCTGCCAATCATCTTTTTCAACACAAACATTTCTTATCACCCTAGGGTTTAACCTGAACAAAAAATCTCCTGGATTCCAATCCCCTGTTTTCTGCACCAGTACCCTTATTTCTTGTGATACTTCTTCAGGTCTTGTAACCTGATCAACCTTTCCTGCAATGCTCTTAACTCGCTGTCTATGTCTACTTGTGGACCCTCTGGGTACACCAATGCTACTGGCCTATTAGAGCTTGTGGATGGGTTATATGGAGGTGCAAAAGCTCTTGAGTCCCCCCCCCTCCTAGTTGCTAATCCTGATAACCCTGTTGACATTCTCTCTACCTCTGGAGGCTTATTGACTGGGTTTTTATACCCTACTGCAGGTTTAGGCGTTACGAGGTATATCCCCTTACATTGGATCTCTTTTTCACCTTCCTGATCTCCTATAACCTCAACTAATGTACAGAGATCTTGAATCTCCTCTTTTTTGGGACTTGTTCCCTTCATATTTTGCTGCTACAAAGATGGACATTGTTTCTAGCATGCTTCTGTTATGGGAGCCCTACTCTGTCCAGGAGAAGGACGTCCCCCCTTCCTTTGATTCTACTATCAATTGTTTATTTATTCTGTCACAACACAGTGGCAAAACCCTATGCATGTGTTTTATTGGAGTTCCTTCCTCCATAATGTTGCGCGCGTCCCCAATGCTTCACTTAAACCCTACTGCTATGCTGCACATGCTTCAAAAATACAGATCAACCCACTTTTTTCCCCACCCCCTTTTACACTTTCTTCACTTTGATTTCACCCACACAGACACACTGCGACTCATCCACCTTCCTTTCTTTTTCACCACAAGAGACAGCAAGAGAAAATATAAAAAATGGACTACCATCCAGGCCCATTAGCAAAACCCTATGCATGTGTTTTATTGGAGTTCCTTCCTCCATAATGTTGCACGCGTCCCTAATGCTTCACTTAAACCCTACTGCTATGCTGCACATGCTTCAAAAATACAGATCAACCCACTTTTTTCCCCACCCCCTTTTACACTTTCTTCACTTTGATTTCACCCACACAGACACACTGCGACTCATCCACCTTCCTTTCTTTTTCACCACAAGAGACAGCAAGAGAAAATATAAAAAATTGACTACCATCCAGGCCCATTACTTTATACCGAGCAACTACGTAATACCACTTATTGCTTTTATCATCATAAGAAGAATACTGTGTGGTACTACCTTCGCAACCTGTTTATGGCAGTTGAGGATCCCTTAACTCACAGTCCTTATAAGCTGGGGATCCCTTTCCTTCCCTTTCCATTATAAAAAGTAGAAAACCAGAAATACGTGAAAATTTCAATACATGACCCACCTCATATCCAATCTACTCCTCAACACATCACCTGAAATCCAATCTATCTTATTCCTGATCACCTAAAGTCCTATTTTATACTTCATCACCAGTACTGCATCACCAGAAGTCCTATTCCATTGACCTCATTCATGTTCCTATTTTATCACCTGCAAGAGTATACTTACGTGGGCGTTGTTCACTTGAGTTTCCCTCTGTTACGAAGTCCCCATGCCTGTCGTTCTGGAGTCACGCCCTGCTCCAGTGAGCAGAAAGGATTTCTTTTAAAATGGCTTCTACTAAAGTCGCTCAGGATACATGGGTTTTGTGAGTTAGGTGTCTGATCACTACAGTTGGGCGTGGCTGACCTGCCTCGGTCTTTGCAAAGTACGGGGGAAGAAACTAAGTATCATGTCGGGGTCGCCACTGAAAGCGAACCCCAATTTACAGGGGCGCACCTTAAATATTTTTGGGGTACCCCGTGATCACCCACAAATCAGAGTAATTGCATCCCTCTAGGAATTTAAAAGCCATGAGTCTATCTTGCAAGTGATAAGACTTTAATCTTTACAGATCATGAGGATTGAGGAAATGACAGAGGACTCTGCCAATTCAGACCAGCATTCTGTCGTCCTTCGCTGACTCCCAGGTCCTGAAGACTGATGCTGGACCTGGGGCTTAAATACTCTTGACTTGGTCACTGGATCCCAACAGAGCTCCTCCAAAATTGTCTTTTTTGCCATAAAAGGGATGTTGCAGAGTCTCCAGTGTGCATGGCCAGGTTCCGTTTGGGACTAGCTACATACCATTATGCTGCATATGTAGGAATACTTTGTTGCTCTTGTTTAGCATTATTTCCTATGTTATAAACATTCATACATAAACACATCTCCCCGCCATTATCTAAACAATTACTCAACATAATTATATTTGATGTAGTCAAGTAATCCCTACCAAAAAAATCTTGGTTATCTAGTACTCTGTAGTCGTGCATTGAATCTTTTTTAGTCTCAATTGGCTTGTGATTGGCAGGAACAGCTGCTCAGCCACTTCGTGCTCGCTTCCAGCCTGCGTGTAATCCATATTTAGCACAGCCTGACTTTACTGTGTGCTTTGAACAAATCTAACTTACAATGTAACAGTTTACCATATATATATCCATTATAAGACAAAAGGTAACGCTTGGTGTTACAGCTGGTCTGTCGGGAGACTCTTACTCCATTGGGTTGAAGAAAATGTGAATTAAATCAAATTAGACAATGAAAAAATGAGGGGACAGGAATAACCCTTATTGCCACATAATTATTGTGTATCCTCGCAGGTCACTGGATTGACGGTAAGCCGAAAGAAACCCATCATAAATGCAAATAAAAAATGCAAAAGCATCCAAAAAGATCCAGGACAAAGCGCCTTGTAAGATTTAGAAAGATTATTTATTAAATTAGTTTGTTATTTATCCTTATTTACTTCTAGTCATCACATTGTGATCATAAATGAGCCCTTATGATAACACGTGTTTCGGCCCTCACCGGCCTTTTTCAAATCAGGGCTGGTGTAATCATGCTGGTTATGAAAAACATTGAACATAAATGGGGTGCAAAGAAACATATCAAATATCCAATTCAACAAGGTAATTTAAATGAAGTCATGTATTGCATCATACATTAAACAAGAAAACGACGCCAATCCCAATTGTAAAAATAAATCAAAAACATCAAATACCCGATTTAGAACATAATAAATTACCATAAACATTGTTTTGGTTTCAATCAAAAATATAATGAAATCATTGTTTGGTGAGACAAGGGAGGGGAAGGGGTTAAGAGAGAGAAAGGGGGAAAGAGAAGGAAATGCATACAAACAGGAGACAAGAAAACAGATGCGTTAGTCACGATTTACCTCATGCCTGATTGTAATAATTAATTGGAGGCCACTGCTACATCATGTCATAACTTACCCACACCGGGGGTTAATGACTCCTCAATCAATCAATAGTATATTGGGCCAAATCCCATTATGGTGTAATCTGTTAATGAGAAACAGATATACAGAGAGATATTTAAGGTTACAATATCGCTATTTGATGAAATGCTCAATGGCAGACTTCGTTTCATTGAAGTCTTGTGTGTCTTTGTCTTAAAAAGTTAGGTACTCTCTGAGTAATTAAGTAAACCATCAGGTCTGCGTAAACACGTATTTAACTGGTGTCCTAACATTGATATATTTGTAAGTGCCACACCGTGGTGGTGTGATGCACAACTATGCACCCATAACATGTGCTTTTCTCCTTGAGATGGCGTCTCTATTATCGATCTGATCCACAAAATACTGTGTAAGCTACGATTTACAGCCTCTTAAAGTATTTAGATCCTGAACCCAAGTTCAGTCTACCGCCCTTATGAGGGAAGAAAGTAGCACCACTTACCAAGAAAGTAATGTAATCGCTCGCGTCGGCTTCTGTAGTGAGAGCAAGCGCCATCTTGGGACTCTTTTAAAGGTTCCCATGGTGACGCGATGCTAAGTCCGCCGCCAGCCCTGTTGCCAAGCAACTAGCAGCGGATTCATTTATGCACGAAAAAGTATTACTGATCATTCTAGGAGCCCGATTCCCTTGTGAAAGGGAACCGCGTCGAATATTAAATGTTCGAGGTATGGAGAAAATCCAAATTAGTGAATCTAACTGGTTAAAGCGTGCAAAAGTACTATGATATGTTTACATTTACATAGTATCACTTGAGTTTGTCAACTTAGTCTGGGATGGGTGTTGCCTTAAAGACATAGGCAAACTAATATAATAACAACGGTCCGAGCTGATTTACTCAACTGTTCTAAGCGTTCAATGCCCAACTATTAAATTGCTGAAAACACGTAGTCATAACCAGGACAAAAAATGTAAGAATGAAAAATAGTGAAAGTGTATGTTAGTGTTTATCGAGAAGACAAACAAATCGAGTAAAAAAAATGACCTGCTGTTGTAGACCATATACATGTAAGTCTAATCCAAAACAAATAGGGAGTGTTGTAGGGGAAAAAGCATATTAGTCAGTACAGAACTTACTGGTAAAAATACCCATGCAATGAAAACATTCAGAAACGGGATTGTAACAAATTATCAATGAGTGATGAACATGTGTGTCATACATATAACGTTAATGTACCCACATTAATTGGATTACATGCATCTTTGTTTTCATAAAAATGAAGACATTTCTGTGTCTAAATTCAAGCCCAGCACAGTTGTGTTAAAAAAGCAAATTATTCTGGCTTCCGATTGACGTAGTGCTAGTACTCTATCTCCACCCCTTTTGGATATTGTAACATATTGCAAACCAATAAATCGTATGTTCGCCTTGTCATCCAACTGGTGATTCTGTTGCCAATGAACTGCAAGGGGTAGGTTGGGATCTTGACTTCCAATTTTCGCCAAATGTTCACGGATTCGAATTCTGAGTTCTCTTTTTGTACTACCGATATAAAGTTTTGAACAGGTGCATCTGATTGCATAGACAACAAATTTAGATCTACAGTTAATTGCATGTCTGATTGTGAACACTTTTCCATTAGGGCGCTCTAGACTCAACTTTATCTCCCGCAAATTTACACATCGTGCAGAAACCACATTTCCTGAACCCTGGCTCATGTCTAGTGAGCCAAGTAGTTTCTTTATCCTTTTGTAGCTCAGGTAACAGGGATGAGCACATAATTGATTTAAGAGTATTTGCCTTTTTGTAAATGATTGTAGGGCTGTCCTCAATATATTTACACAAATGCTCATCTAACTGCAGAAAATACCAATGTCCCCCCCCACATGTCGCTGAGCACCACTACAAATTGCCCTCAGGGGTCTGCACGCACTTTTCTCACATGTAATGGTACTCGCTTGTAGATGAGAACCATTGTGCCCCTGGCCCCTCTAGAGAATCCAGCGTGGTATGTGTGCAGGTAATTGGACCTTTTAAAGAAACCACAGTCTGGGGAAGGGGGCGCTGTTGCGCAACAAGATGGCCGGTTCAGTGAAGAGCTCCTCTCGGCATGAATCTTGTTCAATTTATATCCTGCTTCTAGACTGCATCGAGTTTCGTAAACTACCCGCGCTGGTCCCTGAGAGAATCCTGGACACGCAGGCGAAATCCCGATTGAAATCGGACTTCCTAAGCTTGGGAACCCTGGTGGACCTTGAAGCTGTGGACCCGATCCGCTCCGCGGCTCCACAGGAATCTACGAGGGAGCCGCTGCTTCCTCCCACAACGGGCCTCATAGTGGGCGGTGCGGGGCTGGCGGACTGCGGCCACGAAATGCCGCAGCACACATTTTCTGGACATACTGCGCTCTGCCCGGCATCGAGCGCCCTGCTACGTTTTCCTCATTGATAAAGGTGCCCGCGACGAAATCCTACCATCATCCAATCATACTGTGAAAATCTGTGCATTTCAGCCCTGAAGGACATTGGCCTTCTCATATCACCTGGCTCAGGCTGTTTTTTCACCTTCACAATGCCTGTAAAAAACACAGGCAAAAACAGGAAGACAGGAGCCATGGACTCCTTTACGAGCTCACAATCACCCCCTGAAAGCCTGGATCTTCAACTTCCTGCCTCATCCTTGAATACAGAGGACACGAAATTTGATCACCTGTTGACCACGGTCCAAAATGGGTTCCTGGCTATCAATGTCAAGCTCGACGACATTGTTTCCACGATAGGCTCCCTCAAAACTCGTCTAGACAAGGAAAGGGCCAGAATCACAGAAGCTGAAGGCAGAATTGGCACGAATGAGGACTCCACTCGGCAAAACACCCAAGACATAGCACTCCTCAGATGGGAAATGAATAAACTCTGTGACAAGGGCGACGATTTGGAATCTCGGTCCAGACAGAACATCCGTATAGTCGGCCTTTCGGAGACCTTCTGTAAAGGTCCAATGGAGCCCCGAATCGAAGACCTTTTGAAATCTCTCCTTGGGGAGAAGGCACTCTCATCTCAGTTCCTTGTTGAGCGGGCACATCGCTCCATGGGTCCGCCACCCAGGCCGGGGGCTCCCCCCCGCACGGTAATAGCCAAACTGCTGAATTACAGAGATAGGGACGCCGTCCTTAAACTGGCAAGAGAGAAAGGACCGCTGAGGTTCGGTAATGACAACATCCATATTTATATCCGGACTTCTCCGTGGGTGTCCAAACTCAAAGACAATCCTACGAAACCATCAAGCACCAGCTACGATTGCGACAGGTCCCTTGTGCCCTTCTCTTTCCGGCGAAACTTCGCATACAGCATGGTGGAAGAGCGCACTTCTTCGAATCTCCTGCACCGGCGTTGGCCTACATGGAAGCCTCAATACCCCTTCCGCCCGGAAGACGGGAGCTCGACCAGAACGATTTGCAACAACCTGTATAGCCTGTCTTACTATTCACTGGGCCCAGCCGCAGTCATGGCTGGCCTCTTTTGGCCACTGAAAATGCTGGAAGCAGGGTGAAGCAGGGGAAGACCTCTGCCCCCCATCCTTAAATACTGCCGGATGAGATGCGCTCGAACGTGAAGCGGAGTTGCTGCACTTGTCCCCTTCTTTGGAAACATCCACAAGTTAGTTAAAAGGGTTCATCATCAAGTTGGGTACGATGGTGTGGGTGGGGGTGGGTACGGGCAACAGGGGACTGCTCTATTGTTCGAAAACAATGTTAACGCCTCAGGAAGCCCCTGTTGGGCACCAGGCATGATGTTCAGTTGGCTTAGTCGCTGATAAAATTGCACTCACTGCTCCACTCGCTGTCCTCCTCTATGTGAAAACCCTCCCTCCCAAGCTTTTTTATGACGCACGGAAATGGTACAGAAAACTAGTACACCCAGGGGGCTTAAACTAAAACTGCTCACCTGGAATATCCGGGGGCTAAACAATATGGTGAAAGCCAGCAAAGTAGGGGCATACATTAACAGGCATCACCCGCATATTGCTATGCTCCAAGAGACTTGTGCATTAAAATCCACCAACGAGAGTATCCTGCGGCAATGGGGAAACAATAGATATTATACGGAATACTTCTCCCAAAACAGGTGTCATAACGTTAATACACCCCTCATTGGGGTTCTCCACCGAGAAAAGCAAAATCGACCCACAGGGCAGATATGTTGTGATCTGGGGCACTGTGGCAGGCAGAAAACCTATATTGGTTAATACATATGGTCCAAACTTAGATGACCCAGAGTTCTACACACGCCTCCTTGCAGAGATAGGCCCGACAACGGAAGCATGGGTTCTGTGGGTAGGGGACCTCAACACTATCCTTGATACCACACTGGACAGGTCCTCAAGTAAACCTAGAGCCCTCACTAAAGCGGCCAACATTGTACGCCAAGCCCAAGAGGAACTAACCCTGTCCGATGCATGGAGAGGGATCCATCCCACAAATAGAAAATATACATTCTATTCTTCAGTCCATGATTCCGAATCCAGAATAGATTACTGGCTCATCTCCTCCCCTCTTATCAACTCTATCGAATGCTGCGACATCCTTCCGCGCACACTCTCAGACCATTCCCCTGTCACTCTCAACATACTGTTCCCCGACATCAATCGCTCTGCACAGCGATGGAGGATGCCCCCCAATATATTGAAGGACCCGAATGTAGTAGAAACTCTACACACCGAGATGGAAGATTTCTTCCAGTTAAACAAAGGCTCGGTGGACAGCTGGGCATCCATATGGGAAACATTTAAGGTATGGGTACGGGGCAATCTGATGTCCAAGACGTCTGGCCTTCTCAGAACCGTCAGAACCGAACTGGGCAATACAGAATCAATCCTGCAAACGCTTGAATCTGCCTATAGTATGACCCATGACAAATGCACTTTGGCGGACATTAGCCTACATCTCCAAACATTTAATGAACTGGCCACCAAAGAACAACAATACATGGCCATCCCATCCAGGACACGCAGATACGGGGAGGGCAATAGAGCAGGCCACCACCTGGCCCGTATACTTCGCAATGATCATAACCACACCCCTATTACGAGCATTCTAACAGATGAGGGAACGGCTGTTCACGGGGAGGATGAAATAAATTCTAAGTTCACAGACTATTACATTAGCCTCTATGCCAATCATGATAGATGCACTCGAGACGATATAACGACATACCTGAGTAAGATTGCCCTTCCTAGGCTAACATTAGAAGACAACTAGACCCTTTAACAACCCATGACGAGCGAGGAAATCGCTGAGGCGATTAAATCACTGGCAGCGGGTAAAACTCCAGGGCCGGACGGTCTGAACGCCGACCTATACAAGACATACTCCCCGATACTCACCCCAATATTGACTCTCGTATGGGAAGAGGCTATGAGCGCTGGTTCGCTCCCAGAGTCAATGTCAGATGCAGTCATCACAGTGCTATTGAAACCCAGACGCCCGCCATATGAACGCTCCTCTTACCATCCCTTGTCCCTGATCAACCCAGATTCCAAGATTTACACGAAGGTATTGGCCACTAGACTGTTCCCCAAAACGACCACCTTAATACATCCCGACCAATGCGGATTTATCCCAACGAGATCCACGGCCCTGAATCTGCGCAGACTATTCAGCATCCTAGCACACATCAAGCCAGAGGCACAAGCAGCAGCCATATCACTGGACGCCGAAAAAGCGTTCGATTCGGTATCATGGCTATACATGTTCGAGGTTCTTCACAAATTCGGATTTGGCCCTTATCTGCTAAGCTGTGTCAAACTTCTCTACTCCTCTCCCAAGGCCAGTTATAACCAATCATACCCTATCCAACCAATTTACTCTATGCAGAGGAACCAGGCAGGGGTTCCCCTTCTCCCCCATCCTTTTCGCTCTTACAATTGAACCAGTGGCAGCTGCAGTTAGGGCTGAACAAGATCTAAGGGGTATAAAAATGGACGGTGTATACCAAGCCATCTCATTATATGCAGACGATGCACTACTATATGTTCGGGAACCAGACAAGAACCTATCCTCCATTTTGGCGGTGATCACTGAATTTACCACACATTCAGGCTACAAAATCAATACTGCTAAATCCGAGATCTTTCCGTTGACACGAGCTAGCACTCGCCCCACAAACACTCATGGCCTGGCATGGGCTCCCGACCACATCCGATACCTGGGAATCCTGGTCTCTCACGACAAGAACTCTCTTTATATAGACAACTATGAATCCACACTACAAACCATATACTCTAAACTTCAAATTTGGTCCAAACTCCCCATATCCCTCGCCGGCCGGATAGCAGTCCTTAAGATGACAGTGCTCCCTAAGCTCCTATATATCTTCTGTAATGTACCTCTACCTATATGGCCGGGCAAGCCCTTTTTTGACAATCTTCGTTCCATAGCCACCACCTTCGTGTGGAACGGTGGCGCAAACAGAATGAAATGGGACAAGTTGGTCGAACCCTACGAGATGGGAGGCTTCGCTGCCACTGATTTTGAACTATACTATTATGTGGCACAGGCACACTATGCGAAGTTCTGGCAGGACCCCTTGGATAGAACACCTCATATACCCATCGAGCGTCATTCGGTCCGCCCAACCGACCTGCGATCCATCATATTTACAAAATCACACAAAGACGATTGCAAGTTTGACCCTGCCTCCTGCACAGTTGCGGCATGGGCCGCAATAAGAAAACGTCTGACTCCCCTTATGATTCCCAAGCCCTGCTCTGGAACTTCCCAGGCATCAAGCCAACATTCGACATTGCCATTCAGAAAAACTGGTTACCAGAATACGATCTCACAATGAAAACTATGTTCCCCAATGGTAAATTTGTAACTCCTGAAGATTTTGCAGACTCAGTGGGGAGAAACCAACTAGTCACCCTACAATTCCACCGTATGAAAGCAGCGTTCAAAGAAAGGTGGCCAACATTCCCAGATGAACCCCCCGAACACGCATGTTACAAGTCATTGTACTCTCAGGCGGGCACTGGGGTATCCAAATTATACAATATAGTTCAGGCTCATACGAAATCAACAAACACCATCAAGACATTGTGGGAAAAGGACATGGGCATCACAATCGAGACAGGGAAATGGTCCAGGTACTGTCTCCTATCTAAGAAGATCTCACTTAATGCAGGCCCAAGACTAATACAATTCAAGATCCTGCATAAACTACACTTTACCCCTGCCAAAATGGCAAAGTTCTACAATACCATATCCGACAGTTGGCCGAAATGCCATGTCCCTGGTGCGGATTAGTTTCATATGAATTGGGCCTGCCCCCGGTAGCGGGATTCTGGCGCTCAGTGGCCAATATCCTGGAGGAAATAACACAAATCCCTGCACACCTCAACCCTCCTAAATATCTGTTTGGCGACATTGGCCCCGGAACAAACGAGGAGACTGTTTAATGTTGCCTGCGCAGTAGCAAAGAAATGCATCCTTCAGAAATTGATAAGCAGCCAGGCTCCAACACCTGAACAGTTCCTTGCAACTCTTACTTACGTAAATGAATGTGAAGAAAACTATGCGGGTATGATGCCTGCTCCATGCAAACCAAAAGACATTTGGGCCCTGTTCAGGACATACCTAGATGGAACCTCACCAGACATTGAAAACTCTGATAGCGAAATCGCGGATGATACACCATGCCAAACTGTTAGTTAAATGTAATTTCACAATGTATGTATATGCGAAGATATGCACCTGATAGAAAAGGCTGTAATGGGATACGGGGTATCAATTTGTAACGTACATTTGTATTATGTAGATGAGAATTACGGCGAGTGCACTGTGACGTGCAAACCAAAAATAAAGTTCTTAAAAAAAAAAAAGAAACCACAGTCTGTGCCAACTAAGTGGGTCTCTGTGAGAAGGGCAATATCGGGGGAGTGACGGTTAAGAAATTGGAGCATCAATCTCTGTTTAATGCTGGAGCCTAGTCCATTGACGTTCCATGTCATTAAGGATATCTGCCCGTCACGTGCTATGTGTTTATTCGCTGTCTTGTAGGGTCTGGAGGGAATGCCGTGACCCGTGAAATCCCCCTCTGTGAATATCCCTTCCAATCCCAGGACCCCCGTGTTTCTGCCACCCATGTCTCGGCCGTTCATTTCTGACCCTGCTGCCGTTTTGTAACCTTGCAACATAGTCCCTAAACGATTAAGATCTTTAAACCCCAAATATTCAGTTTTCCCTCCAACACTTGATCTGGGTGGACTGGGTGCATTATATACGTTTTCTGCAGATTTTGTGGCGAATGGCCATACCCCCTACCTCCCGTTCTTACAAAGAGTAACTCAAACTCCCCCCACCCGGCACTCCCCCTCCTACCCCAACCAGAAGTACCTGTCGCCCGAACTCAGAGAACGTTGATCTTGTGAAAACATGTTCGAGGTAACCACTGGGTGCCAGTTTGAGCCTCCATTCCGGGCTGCCAATCATAGGATTCGATCATCGAGCAACTGTAGGCTATATGTGGGCAGATAGGGACCCCCTTCCAAACAACAGCGGATTTAACCTTATTTTCCCATGCCTTGCATCGTTCGCGCTCAGGTATTTTCTGTCTGACCATATGTTCCCTGTTCTTGTCATATTTACGTGGTGTCAGGAATCCTGCCAGAGTCGGGCTGCCATCGCCAGTGTCTTTTCGCGGTGTGCGGTCCCTCTGCACTCCCGAGCGCGGGGTGGAGAGGACCTGTGTTTCCAACCAATCCCAAACCTCATTCGGATTATGGAACACATGGACCGTGTTGTTGTGGTAAAGCTTGAGGGTAGCTGAGAAAAACAGTGCATACTTGATGCACAGGGATGAGAGTTTTTTCTTTACTGAGTCGTAAGACTGACAGAATTTCTGGACCTCCCTCGTGTAGTCGGGGAAGAAACCAATTCGGTTGACGTTGTACATAATCACACCCATTGCCCTGGCCATGTGAATGAGTGTATCCTGGTCCCTGAAATTCATGAGTCGGGCAATCACTGTGCGGGGAGGGGCCCCGGAGTCAAGGGCCCCAAGGGTCCAATAAATGCCACAGGTGCTCCTGCAGCCTCAAATGGGAGCCAATGGAGTGTTATTCGTTGGCGTCTCTTGTGCCGCTGATGGTGAGCGCTGGCCCGGCGCACTGCATTGTCTCAGCCCTTACAGAGGTTTTAGGGCTCGGTATCCTAAGTGCCCGGCCTGCCCCAATTCACTGCCGTTCTTCTCGGGCCTCAGCGGGCCTGGTATATTACTGCTTTCTTTCTGGGAGCGGCTGGGGGAGGAGGGAAGAGCCTCCTATTAGCAGGAGCCTTACGGATTAGCGCTGCACCGACACCACATCAACTGTCTGAACTTCCTCATCCACAACTCTGCAGGCTGCTTTCCTGGCTGCACGCAACCACCCACTTCACTCCGTCCACTCCTTCTCCCACCTCATGTTTCAGACGATGCACTGCTGCCCTTTTAATGTTGTACTCACTTGCTTAGTCGCCTGTCTCACAAGATGGCTGCCGCGGCTTGCAGCAATCTGCCGCTCTGCTGCCCTCCGGGACACACGGGGGCAGAGGGGTCCAAGAAGTGCTCCACAAGTCCACCACTACCCCCTGTTGCACCAGGCGTGATTTATTCTGGCACAGGGCTTACTGCAGCAGCGGGGGGCGATCCCTTTCCAGCGTCTCCTCTCAGGCGTCCTTCATTCAGAGTCTTCCCAAGTACACCACCGGTGTGGGCACCCAGCGTCTTTCCGCTTTGGCAATCCATTGTACCTGCCATCTGACTGCAGCCTCGGTGCGCAGATCTATCAGCCTTTGTGTCCTAGCAGCCAAGCCGACAGTTATCCCCCACGGGCTCCGGAAGTTATGTACAGCGTATCTTCCAGGGGCATGGAGTTTGTCCAACCAGGTTCCAGGTCCCTGGTATGTCCCGGGCAACACCCATTGTCCGTTCTCTGTCGGTGGCGTTACAGTATGGTCTTGGTTTCCGCCCTCCGGTTAGGGCAGGTCTCCCTCGCCGTCGGGTCGAGCATGCTACACAGACAGAGCCAGGAGGCTTAAACGTCTCCGATTTCCTCCGGGACCTCAGGAGAGGAATGCTGATATGTGCCTCCCAACTATCACCCGTAATTATTTGGAGCGTTTATAATCAAAAAGCAGTATTTTTATGCAGGATGAAGGCAGTCCCAGCAGAGCAGCAGATCCTCACATCTACTCGAAGAAGATCCTCACATCTACTCGACAGTGCCCCTGACTATTATGCTATTAAAGGAACTAATTTTTTCGTCCTTGGAAGATCTCCTCTATAATCTCGATCTACAAGAAGGGGGATCGGCCCACTCCAATGAATTATCGATCCATAGCCCTCATTGATGTGTCGAGCAAATGTTTTGCATCCTTAACATTCAGAAATCTAAATGAGCGGAGTACAGAAAGAGACTTTCTAAATAAATCCTGATCAGGATTAAGAAAGATATTAAGCACAACACTAAATGGTTTCCTTTTCTCTTTACTGCAAGATTACTCAATCAATAAACAAAAATCTATCTACTGTATCGGGAGGATAGCTCAGGGGCGACACACTCGCCTTGGAAGCAAGATGATGTGGAGCAACACAGGTACGATCCCCGAGTCCACGCTTAGAAACCTCTGGGTATTAAGTGCATTATAAATAACCAATTACTACTTGGTAATTATTGATCCTTCATTAGCTTTTGAGTCAATAGAAGACGAGTGAGAAAAATTGACCAAATGGAAATGCCCTGTAAACTTGGTTAACATGCTGAGAGATATTCAAACAAATACATGAAGTAACCTATCTGAACAAATACCCTCTTTTAGAGGTTTGCAACAGAGCTGTATACTTGCTGTAGCCCTGTTCAAACCTTATACTTTGAATTTAGCCAAAGAATTGGAAACTACCAATGCTTTCCCTCTTTGTCTGGCAACCATGCCGATCTAAAGACTTGCCTAAGCGGATAACTTAGTCTTACTAGCACAGACTAAGAATAGGAGAACACCACACGATTACTATGCTTGAGCTATACATGAGCTTGAATGATCTGATAATTCATTCTAATAAATCGAAGATCATGATTTTTCGTCCCCTCAAGAAGTATACATCTTTTGCTTGAACGCTAAATGGGGTTAAACTAGATGTTATTGAACAATGAACGTTTTTAAGTTTTATCATCAACAAAATTAATAATAAAAAGCACTTTGAGGCTTTGTATCTCAAATGAAAAAATGCATGGAAAATATGGTCGCTTTTCAATACGATCTTTGATTAGGTTTTACAAAATGAAAGCGATCCCATGCATTATCTATGGAGCAGAAATGTTATCTTTAAATTATAACATAGATAGGTCTTGCCTTGAAGCGCTTCTTTGGAGGAGCATCCTTAAACTACCAAATTATATTTCAATGGCATCTCTGAAATAAAAACTAGGATTATTATCCTTACAGGCTTTAATAAACTTGAAGCTTCTGTCACTTTATAGAAACATTTTGGATCCCCCGCCCAATTCCCTATATTGTGAACTGAAAGTTTTATCTGGAAATTGTCTAGCACTGAATAACAGGATTAAAACGAAGTTAAGATTTATTAAACCATTCAGTTCTTCCAACAGGTAAACTGTTAATGGATTGGGGTTGGAAGCCCGTGACTGAAATATTCGAGGGAGAAAAGACTGAAAGTTATTTTTCTGAAAATAACTTTTGGTCTTCTCTGCCCTGAACATTTCAGCCTTTGCCCTTACCCGCAACACCCCTACTTACCTTGCGGCGGCACAGTTTGATGTGTGCTGCTGACTCGCTGTGTCCCTGCAACGCCTGTTCCCTTTCACTTCCGTGATCGTGAACCGGCGCTGCAGTGACTCTTTCCTTCATTTTATTGTTTTACCTTTTACGGGACCGACTGCATGGGACAGCCCTGAAACCCCCACTCACAGTATAGTTAAAGGTGCGGGGGACACCCCTGCAGCAGCCCTTTCCCCAAATGGGGGATTTGGTCCAACTTTTCAGCCATTCGGAATTTTCAAACAGCCGAAATTCAGCCAAAGCTCCCATTTGGGATTTTTAACATGGTCTTTTTGGACGTTTCCCTAATAATTAATCATAATGATATTGTGACAACAAAATGCAGGCAGGCTTGACTTATAAAGGCAATTAAGTCTTTATTGACTTTTTCTAAATAAATGGTTGAAAATAAAAAAAAGAACAGTTCAAATCAAATTATAGAGTCCTTGACAGAAGCTTCTTCTCTGCTTTCTCTTTTGGCTTTAATTGGACTCTTCTCACTTGGCTTGGCCCGTGGAAGTATTAAGGTCTGATCTGCAGCCTCCTGCTTCTAGTCCTCATAAACCCACAGGCTTCCCGCAGCTTCTGCCTCCACGTCTGTCTGGCTCTGCAACACAAACGAGAATGATCCGTCATTCCATTCTCCAGCTTAGGTTTAAATAGGCATGGTTTGATTAGCCAATCAGAGACGTTCTGGTCAGGCAGGTTATAAACCCCCCAAGCCATGCCCCTTTTTCCCTGGGACGAAGCCGATGGCAATGGCTCCCCATTTCCATTCCCGTCTCCCGCCACACTCCTCCACCCGTCTGGGACTTCACAATGCAGGTACGTGTGATGGGCTGGATCCTTTACACATGTTATTGTCCTCTTGTGTACTACGACTTCATTGCCTGTAATGAACCTGTTAGGCATTGGGCTTTCTGCGTCTCTCACTATTCGCGGCCACCAGCCATCTGTGTAGTACAGCTGGACCGCCGGCCCTCCGTAAACCATTGTCTGGGCTGACCCGCTGCAGCGCAACTTCTTTACCGCCCCGCTGCAATGCAGCATCTCTGCCCCTTTCTCAGGCGACTGGCTGCAATTCGGTTCAGTGGGGGCTGTGTAGTGCGGCGGGGCAGTCTCTGCAGCTCAGCGTCTCTGCTGCCCACTCCAACACCCAGTTTCTGCCCCCGTTTCAGGTGGCTGGGCGTATTTCGGTTCAGCAGAGGCTACAGAGTTTTTGTTTGATTTGGGGAATGGATTCAATTCCCTGTTGCGTCCCCACCATACCCCTGGGTTGCCTGCATCAGACATTGCTGGTTCTTACATATTCGGCGCCTGGTTTGTCTGGGAAGGTTCCAACAAATTTCCCTTAGGTGACAATATGGTTACGTGGAGCCCTGGGGGTACCTGGCGTCCTGTGGTTTCTTCTGTAACCTTACAGATATGAAGAGGAATATTTTGGCTCCTTGACTGAAAACACAAAAGACCTTCAGTTGGGACGCTTAAACTTTCAAAACATATAATTATGGAAGAGAAACCTCATGGCAAGTAACCTAATTACCTTAGCAGATTCCTGAATAAAAAAATGTATGCAGGCTTTTTTAAGATTGGGGTTAAACCTCTTCCCAACTAATGAAATCATTGGTTTGAGACCGAAAATTCTGCATAATATACAGTACTGTAGATTCTGTGTAAATACCAAAAAAAACAAGTCTCTTGAACACTTGTTTATGGAATATCCTCATTTACATTGCTCTGTATCCACTATTTTGCACATTTTGTACATGAATGTAATTAACTATTGACACATGCATTCTTAAAAAGGCTTTTAAATGGTAATACATATCCTTGTATACTGCAGTAATTCATTTTATCCAATCAATTGTAGGGATTCTTATGATTGTGGCTTTACTTCTAAATTAACTATGATGTATTTTATGATATTTGTAATCCGATATAATTTTGTATTGTTTTATATCTTTGTACATTCTTTCTTATATATTTTGGAAATGTGAAAGGTTTATTGTATACCAAAACACAAGAAAAAAAAATCTTCTTGACTGCATGTATTCACACAAAATCCAGGAGCAGCTCAAACACTCAGGAAAAGATAATTACATTATGCAAAGGGCACTGATCTTCCTAAATATTAGGGAACCTGTAGCAAAACGTTGCAAAGATGCATTTATGCACTGAAAAAAATGGGACAAGTGAAAAAGCAGTAGACGCCTAATAGGCGAATAACTCAAGTTTCGGGACTAACACAATGTTTTTTTTTGTATATCAGATTCAAGCCTTAAGAAATCATGGAATGTATTTTGCGCACACTCCATGATTTTCTGAACTGTATCCTCAATTACATACAATATGTATTTGCTTTTATTGCTAATGAAATAATCCTACAACAGCAATATTATGACAAGGACACATTGTCTTATAACTGAAACACCTTTTTCTATTTTTATTTTTTTTATTGGCATTTCTTTAAACATGAACATCGGGACTCAACATTGTCCCATTTCGCACACCCCCCCCCCCCCCGTCGCACCCCCCTCCCTCTCCACCGGTTTTAATGTCTTTGCAATACCACTGCGTATCTTTGTTGCTTCGATCTTAACCTGTGAACATGTCAAGAATGCAAAGGTTATGAGGGCACCATTGGAGCATGTAGTCACTTTGCAGGTATTCTACAGTAGTACTTCCTAAAGTGTGGAAGCGCCATACCTCCATCTGATTTTTGCGCTGTGAGCGCCTGTTGCGACAATCTTGGTGTTTTGCTTTGCCATATATATTTTGTTATTATTTTGGTGAGTGTCTTAAAGAAAGCTGTCGGTATCCGAATGGGAAGTGCTTGGAAGTAGTACAGCAGTCTGGGCAAGATCGTCATCTTGATGACCGTAATTCTGCCCCACCAGGAGATTGTCAGCGGGTTCCATCTGTCCAGGTCTCTCTTTACGTTTTCTACGAGTTTCGTATAGTTCCCTATGTAGAGGTTTTTTATCTTAGGTGTCAGTGTTACTCCAAGGTATCTCACCCCTTCTTCTGGCGTTTGCAATTGTAAGTCTTTTGTTTTCTTGTATAGCTCATCTTTGTCTCCTTCCAGGGCCATCACTGACGATTTCTGCTCATTTATTTTTAGCCCGGATATTATTCCATAGTCGTCTATCTACTGGATGAGGAGGGGTAGTGTCTTGATTGGTTCTGTGAGGGTCATCATATCATCTGCATATGCGTATGTCTTGTGCTTTTGCCCTTGCATTTCTAGGCCTTTATGTCTGGGGCCGCTCTGATCTTTGCCAGGAGGGGTTCGAGGAAAATTGTGTAGAGTAGGGGTGATAGAGGGCTTCCCTGCTTAGTGCCCCTTCCTATTCTGATGGGTTCCGACAATTCCCCGTTGAATGCGATCCTGGCCATTGGAGAGTTGTAGTTGGCCCGGATCATGTTTATGAAGTCATTTCCCATGCCCATTTTCCATAATGTCGCAAATAGCACGGTCCATTCTACCCGGTCGAATGCTTTTTCCGCATCTATCGAAATTATTGCTGATGGGAGTTTCATGATTCCAGCTTTCTCTATGAGGTGTACTATTCGTCTAATGTTGTCGTGGGTTTTCCTGTTGGGGATGAATCCTGATTGTTCTTGCTGAATCAGTTTGGGGAGCAGGGGTGCTAGCCTGTTAGCCAGTACCTTAGTATAGAGTTTGGCGTCGATGTTGATTAGGGCTATTGGGCGGTATGAACTCGGGTTTTCTGGATCTTTCCCCTTTTTGTGGAAGACTAGTATCTTCGCCTCATTCATGGAAGCGGCAATGTTGTTTGATTTCTTCAATGTGTTCAATAGAGTGGTTAGATAGGGAGTTAATATGTCCGCGTATGTTTTGTAGAAGGCCGCAGTAAAGCCATCTGGGTCCTGGAGATTTATTCTTGGGTAGGTCTCTAATTGCTTTTGCAACCTCCTCTTGCGTTATTGGTTCATCAAGCGCTGCTTTTTCGGCTGGAGTTACTGTTGGAAGTGTTATCTCTTTTAGGAAGGCCGCCTGATCCTTTTCATTCGGGCGCTGTGAAGTGTACAGGTTCTGGTAGAAATCTCAGAATATTTCTTTGATGTCTTTCGATTGTGTTTTCTTATCTCCTTGTCCGTCTTTTTGGGATTGCACCATTTGGTCTTGCCGTCTGCCTTTTAGTTGTCTCGCTAATAGTTTGTCTGTTTTATTTGATTTCATCGCATACCAGTGTTTTGTGTGCAGTAGTTGCGTTTCCACTCTTTTGTCCCTGATCAGGTCTAGCTGGCTCTGGATGTGCCGATATGCCCTCTTTATTTTCCTGGATGTGTTCTTTGTCATTTCTTCTCTTATTTCTTCCAGTTTTTTCCCCAGTTTGTCTTCACATTTGTATGAAAGCTTATCTTTTTGTGCTTTCAGTGCTATCATTTGTCCCCTTATCACCTCTTTGAAGGCTTCCCATATGGTGCTTGGGGAAACGTCCGGGGTGTCGTTCTGTTCAAAGTAGTCCGCTACTTTTTCTCTGATTGTTTCTTTTGCCACTGGATCTTGTATGATTTCTCTGGGGAGCGTCAATCGCTATAGACCCGATCGTATCCGGAATTAGGGAAGTGTGATCCATAGCGGGGCGTGGTCTGATATTTGGCCTTTTCTATGTCCTCTATTTCTCCTAAAAGGGCTCCAGAGGCCATATGTAGTCGATCCTGGAGCTTGTATCATGTACGTGTGAGTGATATGTGTATCCTTTTGTTGCTCCTCTGAGTTTCCGCCACACGTCCTCTAGTGCCATATTCTGTATTGTCTGTTTAAGCGTTGGTGAGGGAGTCCCCTGTTGGGTGTTTTTGGGGTTCGATCGGTCTTGTTTGTTTGTTTTATTATTTATATTGCGCACCAGACCCAGGCGTATTCGGGCGCGAAAGCATAAAGAGGGTTGTTAAGCTTAAGTTACATAGTGGACATGAAAAATACAGCTAAGGTTACAATGCTGTATGCATGAAACAACAGGCAGTAGGTATATACAATAAGTAACAGGAATAAGCGTGAAGCACATAAATAGAGCGAAAGCAGTGAGGTCTCATATATACAATAGATCCTAGGAAGGATGCAGGTCAGGTAGGGTCAGACGTCATGTTCCTTTAGCCAGTGAATGAGACTAGATCTAAATTGTAGGTAGGGTAGGTCTTCCCTTAAAGCAGGGAGAAGGGAGTTCCAATATTGTGCTGCTTTAACAGGGAAACTACTCCCGCCGGATTTAGTGAGCTTAACTCTAGGTACTAGTAAGAGGTTAGAGTTAGCTTTTCTTAGGGGGCGAGAGGCTGTTTGTCTGATGAATCTGTCTGTGAGGTATTGTGGGGCTGCGTGGTTAAGGCATTTATGTGTCAGAGATGCAGTTTTAAGGAGGATTTTATCTTTTGTGGAGAGCCAATTGATGGATCTCCTAAGATCAGATATATGGGCATTTTTGGGGAGACTTAGGGCAGCTCTCATGGCATTGTTTTGAAGAGTCTGAATTTTGGATGTAATGTATTTGTTGCTGCCTATATATAAAGCATTACAATAATCCAATTTGGATAAGATTAGTGCTCTCGCTAAAGTGATGCAGTTGTCGGGTGAAAGGAAGGGCTTGGCTGCTCTTATTAGCTTGCAAGTGTAGGATGTGGCTGAGGCCATAGCATTTACTTGTTTACCAAAGGTGAGCGTGGAGTCTATGTAGAAGCCAAGAGTTTTAACTACCTTGACCAGAGTAATGTTGTTGTTGTCGATTATGAGGGAGGCGTAGTTAGGACCTCGTTTTTTAATGTTGGATGGTGTACCTAGAATGAGGAGTTATGTTTTGTCATCATTCAGGCATAGACCATGAGAGGCCATCCATGCCTGGATGATGAGGTAAACTCTGTTCACAAAGGCCAAATCCTTGTCATAATCTCCCGTCAACGGGATGAGGATCTGTATATCATCGGCATAATTTGTGTAGGTGATACCTAGACCATCGAAAAAGGGCTTTGAGAAGATGTTGTACAGAGTGGGCGATACCCAGGAGCCTTGGGGTACACCGCATGATATGGGCACGGGGTCCGCGGCTGCTAGGGGAGAGAATACTCGCATTGTCCTGTTATGAAGGAAGGACTGGATCCAAGCGACTGCCTCCTGAGAGAAGCAGGCCGCAGAGACCAGATGGTTGCAGAGTATTGAGTGGTCCACCAGATCGAACGCGGCTGAAAGGTCGAGGAGTAGTAGGAGTGCCGTCTTATCTTTGTCTCTTAGAGTGTCTATTTGTGCCTTGAGGTCTAAGGGTGCAGTCTCAGTACCATGCTGAGGTCTGAAGCCAGACTGACTAACACCTAGGGGGTGGTTTTGTTCCAGATGGTGCTGAATTTGTATGTATGCTACTTTATCCAAGATTTTAAGTAGGAATGGCACTGTGGTTACGAGGCGGTAATTAGTTGGGATAGAGGGGTCGAGGGTTTGTTTTTTGAGGAGGGGGAGGACCCAGGAATGTTTCAGGTTACTGGGAATAGTGACTGATGTGAATGAAGCATTTATAAGTTTTGTGATGAAAGGGGAGAGCTCACGGGCAGCGTCTTTTATAATTTGGGCTGGACATGGGTCGCCTTGACAATTGGAAGGTTTGAGGGTGAGGATAATTTTCTCAACTTCTTTGGTAGATACTTTGCGAAAGTGGAAGTTAGGGGTTAGTGATCTGGGAGGAGTTAAGGTAGATTGCGGTAATGGTAAGATATTTGTGGCAGCCTTAGAGGTGGTACCATTGATATCAGTCTTGGAAGCAGTAATGGTATCTTTTTTATTGTTAATCTTCACCTGGAGTGTTATCTTATTGGCCAAGGCATTTTGTACACTTGTGCACCAATTCTTATCCTTAAGACAGGAGTCAAGAGCTTGAATGGGGGATTCTACCTCTTTAAGGATGGTGAACAATTCTTTGGTATTTGATTTGGCTTGGGAGATTCGGGAGTTGTAGGATGTTTGTTTAGCTAAAATAATTTCTTTTTTGTAGAGGGTGGCTAGTTTATTCAAGTTATTTTTGTTGCGGTACGACTGGTCTGATCTCCAGATTTTTTCGCTTAGACATTTCTCTTGTCCGATAGCATTCAGATGAGGCGTAAACCAGGTGTTTAAGTGTTGGCAGGGTTTGCTCTTTCTGATCTTCAGTGGTGCAATGATGTCTAAAGATGCGAGCATCACTTCGTTGTACATTTCTACCATGGTGGCTGGGTCAGTCTGGTCTGAAATAAGAGTTTAGTATAGGAAGGATGAGGGGGATGAGATTTTCAGAAGTAATATTTCTTTGGTTTCTGGTGGGAGCGGCAGGAGCTATGTTGCTAGAATTCATGGGTGGTGTGGCTTCTAGGATGAAAGATATCAGGTAGTGGTCGCACCAGGGCTGAGGCATTATGGAAGTGATAGTGGTTGGGCAGTTGTGTTCAGCAATCCAGTCGAGGGTCCTTCCTTTAATATGCGTAGGTTCTGTAATCTTTCTGTCTGGCTCCATGCAAGGTTGAAGTCTCCTGTCAGGATCACGTCTCCTTCCGCAAAGTTTTCTAATTTGTTGATCGTGTCTTTGATAAAACCCTCCTGGCCCGTATTTGGAGCGTATAGGGTTGCTAGGGTTAGCTGGCGATTATCTATCTGTACCTTTGCAAAGACGTAGCGGCCATTTTTATCTGATATTGACGCTTTGATTTGGACCTTTAGGTGGTTAGCGAATGGTATTAGTACTCCTTTTTTTTTTCTCCTCGTCATTGGATTGGATTATTTGATTGTAGCCTTTTATCCGGGTTAGGCCTTTCCTCTTTTTCTGTATGTGTGTTTCTTGGAGCGTTATTATGTCAAACGTCTCTCTGTGCAAGAAGTGTTCTGTTTTTTTCGTTTTCACTGGCGAGTTCAGCCCTCTGATATTGTAAGTTAAGATTTTAACCCCATTCTTTCATGTGTGTCTGGTGTTTCTTATTGGATTCATCTTGTGGGTCACGGTGGTATGCATTTGTACCGGCAATTAACTGTGTTCCCCTCCGAACTTCCTCCTCAACTCCTCTCCCTCCCATCCTCCCCCCCAACTTTGTCCCTGAGGAGGGCTCTGGGCCCTATGGTTGCTCCGGCATTGCGCCTTTGCTCCATGCCCTCTAACATCTCAGGGTTAACAGTTCGCAGGGATTCCAAAACCCTGCTTGTTGTGCAGATTCCAAGGCTGTCCCTTGGCTCTGCCGCACCTTCATGTAGGCACCTGTCCCCGCTAAGGAGACTGTGCCTTTGTAGCCTCTCCCTCCATCTGCTCATTTTTAAAACATTTTTATATTTGTTTATTATTTGTATCGCGCACAAAACTCCGGAGTAACTGGGCGCTTGAAAAACTTGGGGTTACAGACATGGATAACGATAGTCAGAACATATTATCAACAACAAATGGACCCTGGTTACAAATGGGTCAAACAATAACATGCAGGTATGAAGTGCAACAGGGTAGTAAATGCTATTATGATGAATGCATTGTATTCAGCCAATTTTGTGTGTTGGCTTTAAAAGTTACAAAAGAGAGACTTTATCTGCCAGGTATTTAGGGGCAGTGTTAGTTAGGCATTTGTATGTGATGGCCAGGGTGCGTAGAGTGCGTAGAGTGATTCTTTCTCAGATGGGTAGCCAGTTAGCGTCTTGTCTGTGAGTGGAGATGTGACATGATCTGGGGCGGCTGAGTGTGGCTATTAGTGAATTATTTTGGAGAACCTGGAGCTTGTTTAGGTTGTGTTCTGAAGAACCGAGGAAGAGTGTGTTGCAATAGTCCATTTTGATTAGGGCAAGTGCTCTGGACAGTGTTGGGCAACTAGCTGTGGATAGGTAATCTTGACAGCTGTAGATCAGTTTGTTGGTATATGCCGTGGAGGATGCAACGCTATTGACCTGCTTTTTGAGGGAGAGGGTTGAGTCGAGGGAAACCACCAGCGTTTTTATCTCTTTAGAGACGTTGATTGTGTTGCCATTGGTGGCCATCCAGGCTTGGATTTCAAGATAGATGCTGTTTAGCAATTTGGAATCCTGGTCGTAGCAACCAGTGAGGTGAATGAGGACTTAAGCGTCGTCTGCATAGTCTGTGTAGACGACACCCAAGTTATCCAGGCGGTCGAAGAGGAGCTTCGTTAAGATATTATAGAGTGTGGGTGACACACAGGATTCCTGAGGCACACCACACAAAATTGGGGTCGGTTCAGATGAGGCTGGAGGGGAAAAGACTCTTGTGGTCCGGTCAGCTAGGAAAGATTTAATCCAGTTGGAGGCGTTGGAAGAGAAAGCTGCAGCTGTAGTGAGGTGCTCTGTTAGGATTTGGTGGTCGACGAGGTCGAAGGCGGCAGAAAGTCAAGTAGTAAGAGGATAGCTAGCTTGCCCTTGTCCTTCGTCTCATCCATTTGGATCTTTAGATCCAAAAGTGCTGTCTCTGTACCATGTCTGGGTCTGAAGCCAGATTGCCTAAGACCAAGAAGGTTGTTTTCCTCTAAATGTTTCTGGATTTGCAGATATGCAACCCGGTCTAAATGTTTTAGAAGGAGCGGGACGGTAGTGATGGGCCTATAGTTGGTGGGGACATTTGGTTCAAGGTTAGGTTTTTTTTTTTTTTAGGAGAGGCATGACTCAGGCTTCCTTGAGGTTAATAGGAACCTGATTGGAGGAGAATGAGGAGTTTATGAGGGAGGCGATGAAAGGGGCTAAGTTTTTAGCTCCAGCCTAGATAATCTTGGCAGGGCATACGTCACCTTGGCAGTGGGAAGGTTTCAGGCTTTTTATGATGCCTTTTACTTCCTTAGGAGTTACTTGTGAGAAGGAGAATGGAGTGCAAGTGTGGAAAGAGTTCTTGAAGTTTTAAAGGTCAATACGAGAGTTCAGTAATGTAGTAGCCAGAGTGCGACTCAAATGGCATTGCATAGTATAGGCGCAGAAGTTCAAAACAAACTGGGGGAGTGTGTGAACATGGGCTGAGGGTCTTGCGAAAGAATTTGGTGCGGCAGAGGAACGGGATGGCTCATTGATAGGGGTGAATAGAGCCGACGTACCTGCGTGCCATGGAACAGATCATCCAAATGGGCAATGCGGTCTGCGAGGAAATGAGGAGGGGATAGAGTGTGAGGTGAAAGAGGCGGCTGCTTAGGGACGAGCACCAAGCGCCGATTGCGCTCGGTCAGCAACTGGCCTTCTTCCCAGGCCTTACTCAACAGGCCGGCTTATGCCTGCCGGCGATAGGTGGACACAAACAAATGATAGAGAGCCAATCACGGAGCTTATGCGGGCCTGGTGCTTGTAGGACGAAGTCAGGCATGCGTACGTGTTTTGTTTCCGAGTTATCTAGTTTTTCTCTGGTTTGCGGGATTGGAGTCTTGTTCTTCGTTTCTCCGTTTGTCACCCCCTCGGTTCTCTCCTTTGTCTTGGGGTGTCACTGGGATTTGGGGGCTCTGACTCTTGTTCCTGGCACCCCAATATCTTGAGGCCTTCCTCGCAAGTAGCAATACGGTATTGTCTTTCTTCCCATGTGAAAAGGAGGCCAAAAGGGAAAGTCCATTTATATTGTATTTGTTTTTCGGTTAGGAGTCTAGTTACCTGGCTCATTTCTCTTCTCTTTCTGAGCGTGGATTGTGCTAAGTCTTGGAACAACAGTATTTCTTTTCCGTTCATTCTTAATTGCTCTATGGTCCTGGCCTTTCTTAGGATTTGTTCCTTTTGCACGTTTGTGTCATGGCCACTAGGACGTCTCTTGGGCGGGTTCTGGGCTCCCCTGTTCTTCGGGGGCCTACTCTGTGTATTCTGTCGATGTGAATTTATTCTCCGGATCTGTCCTTTAGTATATCTTGGAGTACTTGTGGTACTGCTGTGCGAAGGTCTTTATCCTCTACGGTTTCCGGCATATTTTTAATTCTTATGTTTGATCTCCTGGATCTGTTTTCCAAGTCTTCACATTGGGCTTCTAGCTCCATTGCCAGTCATGCTAGGCGGTCTTGTGCTTCTGCATGTTGGAGGGCTTCCTCATCCATATTCTGGACCGTCTTTTCCAGCTTATCTATTCTCTCCTCTAGGTTTTCTATGTCCTTCTTCAGTTCATGGACTTCCTGTTTCAATTCCCCCTTCATGTTTTCAAACTGCACCTGTGTGGAGGATATAAATTGATCCTGAAATTCCTTAAACCAGGTTTTCATGTCGTCTCGCGGGGCCATTTCTGTGTCTTCTTTCTGTTTGGGTGGTTCTCCCCCCTTGCTTTCCTGTTTGTTCGTTTGCTTGGTTGCTGTGTTTCCTAGTGCCCAGATTTGGGTCAGATCTTGAACCTGTTTGGGACCGCTTTTGTTTGCCGAGGATGCCTGTTGTCTTAGCCTTGTCCTAGATTTTCACATGTGTCTATTTCTTTACGGGTTGGGCTTTTTTAATGTTTATTCGCTTAAGGACTAAGGGTTCGGGTGTGTACTTATGGAAGTCTTCGACACTTGATAGGGTCCTGCCGTGTGATATCTGTTAGAGTTGTTAGAGTTGCGCTTCTCTGGCCTCGAGTGTTGATGTTTCCCTTGTTTCACGCTCTTTTATGGGGTTAGTTGTATCTCCGAGGAGCCTTCCTCCAAGTCTCTCCTGGATCCCCTCTTTGAGTGTAGGAGATTTTATTTCCCCCTTGCCTTATCGCTCGTCATCCTCAGCGGTTTCTCCTTTTGCTGCGGTCTCCCTTATCTGGGGGTCTGCCCCTTGAGAGACCGTTAGGGCTCCCCCTGGCCCGCAGTGGGGTGCTTGCACCGTTTCTTTGTGGGTTGAGGTTGTCACGCCCCCCCTCCCCCCGAGACTCTGGGTTGATCTGGGTTTCCTCCCTGTTTTGCCGGGGTCCGTGGCCGATAGACTCAAGTGGAGTATGGGGGGAGGGGCGCAAGGCCCTCTCCCCTGTGACTGACCTGCGTTCGCTCGTGGTATGCTGAGATATATGATTGGGGCCTCTTCTTTATGCTGGGTAGTGTTCGCCATATCTTCTCCCCTTCCCCTGGTGTCTCGTATTGATTTCCTCCATGTTTGTGATCGGGGACATGCTGTTGCTGTCTGTGTGGGAGGTGGCTCCCTCCCCGCCGCTCCCGTAATCTCTCCCCCGCCTCGTACCTGCGGACCTTTGTTTCGACAGCTCCGCTGGGCTCTGCAATGTTCTTCCCTTCCGCTCTGGTCTGCCGCCTACCCCTCTGGTCTCCGACCGGGACTCGTAGGGTGTGGGTCTTCTTCAGCCGGGCCAGTGCCGTCTCCTCACCGGGCCTCACCCTTGACTGCTTCCTCCCTGCAGGATCGGCTCCCAACTCCGTGCCCGGCCTCCTCCTCCTCGTTCAGCCGGGTTGGCGCCTTCCTTCAGTCCGCTCCTCTCACCCTCAGGGTACACGGTGGTGTGCCCGCTGCTCTCGGTCAGGCTCTGCTTCTTGCGCCCCGGTCTTCTTTCCGCATCTGACAATTCGTCGCTTCAGACTGTTGGTGGAGCTGGGAGACCCGTCCCGCGATTCGTCTCTTCTCCGGAATGCCTCACTGCAGGGCCGGGTCGATGGGTCTGTTCCGTCCTCTTCTGGCGGGTTCGCTCGGAGGGCTCTTCACCTCTTCTCCCTTTCTTCGCTTTCCGAGTGTGGTGGAGGTAGGGTAAGCTTCGGTGGGCTCGGTGTGTGCTTAGCTGTAGTCTTTATTGTTGCGGCCCGAGCTGGGGGACGGAGCAACGCTCACACATGTCTGCCCAGCTCGGCCGCCATCTTGGAATCCGGAACACTGTTTTTTGGTTTGTATATATCTTTGTATTGTCCTCCAAGTATATCTGAACAAATGGAGACAAGCCTGGCTCTTTGTTGTGAGAAACCTGAAGGTGTCTCACCCGCTAGCCCCCTGTGATCTGTCATCCAGGTGGCCAGGACACGGTCATCGCTTTTGCATCCAGTTCCTGGGGGTGGACCAGTGCGGGAGGATCACATGGATGAGGGGTCTTTGGGGAGTGGAGACAGGACTCCAGACGGTGAGACGCAGTATCCCCTTCCCTATAACATCTTTACCCCATCCTCCCTAGGATACTTAGGAACTCAAACCCCCCCCCCCACCTGACACCTTTTTCCGACAAACACTTTCTTACGGACAACTCTTTGTGAGGGAAAATGTACTAACGTTGTTGTTTTATTTTGGTTGCATCAGGCCTTCTGAATGAAGAGACTTTGAGAAGCAAAGAGACTTGTGCACAGAAGGTCCTAATGCTAATGATCGAACTGTATCCTCGTGCTAAAGAAGCCAGAGACTGTGCTGCACTCCAGTGAACCGCCTTGTTCTATGCTAAAAACATGGGGAAGGGAGGCCAATGGCCTAGACATCCTGACACTTAATTTTTCAACACTTCTTTCCTTTTTTCATAACACTATTCCCCACACTATTTGTATTTAGAGGTAAGGATTGGCAATAGGTTTATTAGTATAGGCCCTTTTATTTGGACAAGTCACCACTAGAACTGTGTTATTATTATTGGATGGTAGTAGCTTGCTCCCATCTGTAGATTTAGGATTAGATGATTAGATAGGTGTTTATCATACCCTTTTTGAAGTTCAATAAACACCCTTGAACTGTGGTCACTTGTGTCTGTTTTACTGTTGATACCATGTCTTCCTTACCTTGTACTTTTAGCATACAAATCATAATGCCTTCCTTTAATGTTTGCTCCATGAAAACAGAAACCTCTTCAATTTCTTTTGAATTTGGCATTGATCATACACAAAACTGCAATATATTTCAATGCTTTCCTCAAAAGTAATAGTTTTACATCACAGATGTCAAGTTTACAACTTGGCTGATGGGTGGGGCCTCCCTTCCTCTATACCTCTGCTCCAGCTATAGCTACTCATGATAGCCGTTTGTGGCAATGTTAACCTTTGAAAGAAATCTGTAGGTAGTGATACTTCTAATTAAACGAACAAAGGAAAAGCAAAGATTTACTCTAGTGTCTTAAACTTATTTTGTTTTCGACAGTGCACAGAAACACAAGTGCATTATAAACAAAAAAATACAAAAGCGGATTAAGCCAGCAGCGACTTGGGAATGGGGGGCCTTGGAATTTGCTGTTACAGAGGGTGCATCAAAGGCATAGGGTGCATCAAAGGGTAATGTCTCCATACTATACAAGATTCTGTAGGTAGACATGTGGACACTCAAATTCTAATATATGGCCAAATGGGAGGGATTTGGGACAACCATTGGAGGAACAGACTTAGATGGAAATATGGTAGAGAAATTACTCCTCCTCTAGATAAACCACCAATAGAGAATGTGCATTTAAACTAACATACAGATGGTACTATCCCCCGTCACCTTACATAAAATCAAACACTCCTTAGATCCTCACTGCTGGAGAAAATGTGTGGTGGGATTTGCCCAATCTATGGCCCAAACGTTCTGGGAAGAGGTCTTTACTGCTATTGCAGCGATTACAGGAGTCAGACTCCCTATGGACCGATCCGTTATCTTACTAGGTGCGCCCATAGCAGATATATATCCAAAAAACAGGGCAACAGCCAGGCTACTTACCCAGCAGCTGGTCGCAGCAAGAAACACTAAAGTCAGAACCTGGAAAAAAATAGAGGGCCCGCTCATACAGCTGTGGTGGGCAAGGGTCTGGCATATCTTAGTAGCCGGGAAAGTCACAGCAGCGGATCCTATACTCGAATATGACCAAAACTACCCACTACAAATGCATAAATCATGGCTCATCACACACATCCTGCAATCTTGAAGAGCTGGGAAGGAGACTTGAATGGAGATAAAGGATGGGCCTGCAGAATGGGGAGGAAGGGGAGAAACTACAATGTGTAATTTAGAATCATACTGAATGTAAATGTCTCATCAATCTCATCTTTTAACTCACTTGCAGCCGAATTTAAATAAACTCATAGCTCTCAACTCACCCGCTTTTGGCGGGTGTCACCCGCCTTGCAAAGGGCTGACTCACCCGCCAAGTCTCCTGCACGCCCATTGATTTCAATGGGCGTCTCACCCGCCAGAAACAAAATCGGGTGATTTCACCCACCTTTGCGAGACAAATGGTTGAGAGCTATGTAAACTTGGTAAAAAAAATAAAAGACACTTAGTACTGCTGGGCAACATCAGGTGCTACACTTGAGGGGGGCCTTTCTTCCAAACTGGTCCCCAACAAAACGTCCTTTGTTAATGCAGAAATGAAACAAAGAACTGTCAACAGCATCCATTTCGGTTAAACTTAACCTAATCAGTGCAGCAACTTTCTAGATCTTGCAACCCATTCATGAAAGCACATTCACACATTCATAAATAACATTAAATGTGTTGACAACAAAAATGATTAGTTATTAAGATGCACTTTCAATTTACCATTTGAGTAAAAAAATAGTCAAACAATACTTACGAAAAATAATTTACTAAATCCTTGATACATTAAAAAAAAAAAACTCCTCCAACCGGACTTTCAAAAACAGTGCCAAATATACATTAGATCAGCCAGTAAGCGCTTTTTCAGAATTCACAAAACCTTTGTATGCTGCTGCATATTCCGTTATCTGTACTGCAAAATACCTGCATAATGAGAGCTTCCATTCCAATATTACCCTGTTAGGCAAACTAAAATAAAACAGTTCACAATTACAAACTAAAGGCATGTGGACATTTTAAAGTATCTTTTATCTGCAACAGATTGACTTTAAAAGTCTAAAGTTACAGATGCACTTGAGTGTGGTTCTGGACAAAAGGGTTTGAGAAGTCATCAAGTCGTTAGGCCAGCAAAAAGTACATTCCTTTAAGAGATGGAGTTTCAGACAGGAGTCCAATCTTCTCAGAAGCTGAACATCTTAGATGTATTCCATATTTGTGGGCACTGTTGAGGATATCATCGCCTTGCAGGTTTGGGCATTATATAGACTTTGACAGGTTTGCTGAATGGTATGGTTCCCTCTGTGCAGCTGTCGGCCTGTGGAAGAATCTCTGCACTCTCGTTCCATGCTGACTTTGATACCTTGCTTGAGGCTTTGCTTCGACTCGAGCTGTACGCCAATAGCAGCTTCACTTCTATCTGGCAAGGCTCTGAAAAGAACAATGTAAGCTTAAACAGCCTTCTTATGGCACAGCCGGATAAATAATAATGCATGACTGACTGTTGACGTTCTTTTGGTGAAATTATGAACATTCCCTTCCAGTAACAATATTTCTGATGGCAAGCCACGGATTTCGGATGCCTGAAAACCCAGAGCCATCAAATATCATGAAAACCCCAGAAATTGACACTGTGTGGTATCATGGAGATTAGAGGAGGAATGGCAGCATTTGGCAGGGTGGCAAATACAATTTAGTGCCTCGTGGTGTAGTGGCCAGAGACCACAATGCTGCAGCCTCAACTTCCAATTCCAAATAAAATAATCGCAATACCAACCTCTCCCCAACCCAAACATTACCTATCTCGCTATATATAAATTACTTTTCTAAATAACTTTCCAACGCTTTCATGAAAAAGTATGAACGTTTCCAGATTTGTACTTTTTGAGATGTTAACATTTGAAATGTATCTATATATGACACATGCACAGAATTAAAGCGCATATTTGATGCATACTGTAGGCTGAGCGTTTGAGCTTTTCAGGATGTGCAATCAACATCTCCTAAAAACTCACATCCAAGGCAAGTCTCAGTTGACTTTGATGTCAGTTTAAAGGTGATGGAATAAATGTACACTTTTCATACAAAAACGTAGACTTTATGAGGCATACAATGTATAGAACAGAATGAAGGGTACATTTTATATTAAAAGCCTTCTCTCGCATTTATGATATTAACATTATGTGTATGAACACTAATAAAGTGCTTCTACGACACAAGCACCTAGTACATACATGCTTTTTACACACAACATGTAGCTGTATGACAAGTGCTCTCACATGCACCTAGGACACGTTTTCTTACTACACACACTCCTATCACACGTGCTCATACTACATGTGCTCGTATCACATGCGCTCCAACACATACTCCTAAGACATGTGCTCCTACAACACGCCTGTCATAGCATACACACACACACTCCTATAACATGTTACGATCACAAGTGCGCCTACTACACATAACATGCTCCTAAAACATGCACTCCTACAACACACATTATTACAACACATACTCCTACCACTCAGGTGCCTACAACATGCGCTGCAATCCCATACGCAGAGCGTATACATTTTACAGTAGCTACATTACAAAATTAACATCTCCTGAAAACTCACAGCAAAGGCGGTCATATTAACTGTACACAGAGCGTATGAGTTTTACTGTTCATACATTACACAATTAACATCTAAAAACTCACAGCTGACTTATGTCCGTTTTAAAGTGATGGAATAAATGTATACGTTTCATACTAAAAAGTGATTTTCAAATGAAAATGTACACGTTCATACAGAAATGTACACTTTAGTAGGCATACAATGCGCATGAGCAGAATGGATGTGCATTTTTTATTAAAACCCCACACGTACACTTGTGATATTAATAATGCAATGTAAACATGCTCCTACGATATGTGCTACTACGACATGCGGACCTAATACACATGCGCATACTACACAAAGTGTAGACGTACAACAAGTGCTCTCACATGCACCTACCACACACGCTCCTACAACATGCTTGTTCGATGACAGCCTACTACACAACACTTATGATATTAAAATTGTGCATATGAACACGAATAATGTGCTCCTACGACACGCGCACCATATACACACTACACAACATTTATACGTACAAAAGTGCTCTCGCATGCACCTAGGACAAATACATCTACCGCACATGCATCTACAAAACACACTCCTACGACGCAAACGCTAATTACTATGCACTCCAACACCAGACACACCTATAATACATGTTCAGGTGACAAACTCACCTACTACACATGCAAGTGGATATTACACATAATCTGCACATGTACGACACATGCTCTTTCAGCACATGTTCCAATCACACACACTCTTACGATGCATACTTATCACAAACTCAAACTACTCTGACTCCTACAACACACGCTCATACAACATTTGCTACAACACGTGCAGCTAAACATGCTCATACTACACATTCACATGGCTCCTATAACACATGTTCCTAAAACATGAACTATGAAATGCGCTCCTACAACACATGGTGCTACGAGACACTTACAATACATACTCCTACTAGATAGGCACTTACCACATGCGCTGCGATCCTGTACGCAGTGCATTTGAGTTTAACAATTGGCAAATTACAAAATTAACATAGCCTGAAAACTCAGATCAAAGGCAAGTCATAAGAACTGCCGGAGGCTATCTTTCCCTCCATTCCCTATCTGCCTAAGCTCTTCACTATGGAACTCAGCTACACCTAATCACAGGTACTGACTCACCTGCACTACAACTTCCTTACACACAAGTTTTCTTTCCTGTGTTTTACAACTTTGAAGGCTAACTGCCCTTTATTTGGGTTTTGTTTCCTTTCTTTTGGTCCAGGTTGGTTTCTTCAACGGACCCCGTACACATCTGGGGATATAATCTCCTTTGGGAGGCAGCCGCCCATTTAACTGACACCACACAGGACTTAGCCACTTCCCAACGAGCAATAATGGGCTCACTTTTCTCGTTGAGCGTAGCATAGGATCACGCTCAAGGTAATATTTTTGCTTCATTTTTCTTTTTCTCCATATGGGCCAAGCTTACAGATATGCTTATACCCCACTACGCTTTCTCTCTCTAGATTCACAGATATGGGGAACACGGTCGGATGCTACTGACTGAAAGATTTTTTTTGGGAACTAATACATTTTTTTTCCCAGCTCTCTATAGAGACGCCACATGCACTCTTTGGATGCACGACCCGTTTATTACATGCCATGGGTTTCTCATTTTTTTACCATCACCATTGGTAAGTTATCTTTACGATATCCATGGCAATTTCTTGTTTTGACTATCCACTTATGCCCGAATTGGGGTTTTAATTTTAATTGTACTCTCTTTCCGCCCTTTCACCCTTACCCACCCCCCCCGGGGGCGGGTTCCGTTTGTTGTGTTTCAAGTCCCTTGCGTTTTTGTTCTCAGAAGGGGATTTCTGGCCAGGTCCTTTTGTTCTCCTCGGGGGGGTCACACTAGCATGTTACCAGGTGATCCCAACACGTTAGGAAATTTAGACTTTGGCATGATGTGAGTTGCAAACATGACTAGGATCATGCACTTTGCATTTTTTTGACTCTAGCAATTCTTCTACATCCTTTTGTTCCATATAAATCATTTTCTTCATCATTTTCTACACGTTTCTCTTTTTTCTGTTTTCCTTCGAATTCAGTTCTTTTCTTTTTACTAAAACATTCCTTCCTCTTTTTCTCTGTTGTTTCCCACAGGGTCTTGCTATCACTGCCCTGATGAAGGCAGAGCTGGTACCGCCGAAACACAATATTGTCTAGAGGGGATTGGAGGTCCCTCAGAATAACATCTGATCTACATTGGACCTCTCGTCTATAACAATACATGTTTTGTTGTTTCTTCAGTTAGCCAGGATTTACAAAAACAATTGTTCAGTAACTCAGTTGTTTTCCTGAGATCACTGTCTATTGAATTAGCCTTATTCATTTTTGTCATATCAGCATTGTTCTTTTTTCCTTTTCTTCCCCCTGATGCGTTGGCAGACCCCACCCCATTGGTGTATGAACAAATATTCACACTGGGGTTTCATTGATACTTATCATGACCATATAATATTGAAAAAAGTATTTACCTTTTTCCAGTGTTGATGCCACTACATTGGGAGAAATATTTTCTTTATTTCTTTTTATGCTTCATTGACTTTTCCATTTTTTCTTCTTTCCTTTTTAACTAAAAATTCATAATTTCCGTTTAGCAATTCTGCATTCTGATTTATGTTTAGAAGGAATTTTATATGTATGTAACCTCAAAAATGTTTTATTGATTGTATTTGCCCTCATGGTTTAGGGCATTTATTTCACTTTTTGCACGGATGTTTGCACATAAAGTCTTGTCTCTAACTTACAATAATCTGTATGACTATCCTTGATGTGTTATATTATGATGGATACCAATTATATGTAGATGCTATTACCCCAAATGGGGCACTTAGGTTTGGACCAGTGGTAGGACCTTAATTCATTCAGACCTTCCTATAGGCCAACCTACACACGTACTAGTACCTTGTGTTAATATTAGTTCCCTTTGCCCTCTCACTGGTACGTTAGCCCACGGGCACAACCACAACCACAACAGTGTGGCCTTTTTCTTTGTTGAATAAGTCATAAGAACTGTACAAAGAGTGCACGTTTTCTGTTAGTACATTATACAATGAACATCTCCTAAAAACTCACATGAAAAGCAAGTCACAGCTAAACTTTCATGTCCGTTTTTAAGTGATGGAATAATTGTATACTTTTCATATTAAAATGTACTCTTTTCAAATGATATACTTTTCATATTAAAATGTACTCTTTTCAAAAGATAATGTACACTTTAGGAGGCACAAAATGCATGAGCAGAATAGACATACATTTTATATTCAAACCCTACACTTGTGCCCTGTACATTTGTGATATTAACATTGTGTATATTAACAGTAATAACACAAACTCTTATTATGTACCCTCTTTCAACACATGCTCCTATGGCCCAAACTTATATAACACGCACTACGACATGTGCTCCTGCCACATGCACTCTTATAACATGTGCTCCTACAACACATTGTCCTACAACACACTTATAAAGCAACTCCTATGACGCACGCAGCTACGACATGCACCATTACTCTCACTCGGTCATAATCCAGGAGAATGGAGGTGTAGTGTAAGTTGGCCAGTAGATGGTTCCAGAAGGAGGATCCAAGCCCGGATGGGGCCAACCTGCAGATGAGTTGTGCAAAAGTTCTGACTGTAGATCAAGTTCAGTGATAATGATTGGAGGTTGCATAGAAGGAGGCGGAATGATCATTTGGTTTAAAATGAATCTGCCATTTTTTCATATAGGACTTTGCGGACATGGCAGGGGAGTTTAAAACGCAATAGGCAGCAAATGAACCGACTACAGAGCAGGTCTGATGTGATCCTGTTTAGGTTCTAGACAACTTGCAAGTTTGTGGAGCTCAGAGCTTTTCTCTAATCCTGACCGGACAGGACATAAGTTAGGAAGATGGCTTTTTTTGGGAAAGAGGAAAAGATTGGGGTTTTCCTGATGGTTTTCAATTTGAGAATGGCGAATGCTGCAATTTCTTTGCTTCAATAAATGTAAGACAGTCGTGACCCATGACTCAGTCAATTATTTTGTGGCTTTTTTTAAATTCTGTATTTAAAGACCAGGAAGCTTGGGGACCATATGCAAGGCTAAGTTACCGACACAGAACTCACTTTCATGGGATTTTTAAATTAGAGTAGCAGTCCTGAACCTGGGTAAATAAGGGATATTTTTCCACAGACTTATTTTAGTTTGCATGTGAATCCTTAGAAAAGGTTTAATCTCAGAGCTACTGTAGATGGCAAAGCCTACGAGAGTGTTTGTAAAAGTAGCACTTGGAGTCCATTATTTTTCTGTCAGAGATCTGAGAGGAGCAGGAGGCTGCTACTGTACAGCAGGCCCAACCAGCCCAAAAGGCGGAATGATTCCACTGCACGGGCAACCCGGTGCTGTCTGCGTTCAAGGCAGAGGCTGATCTTTTGTCTGCCGCAGTTGGAGCATTCCCAGAGTGTGAGATGCTTATAAATTACATGTATTCTGAAGTCTTATAGAAAATGTATATCTACGCTCCCTGTCCGCAGAGCTCATCTGACCTAGTTTTAGAAATACTCCCAGAGCAGACCACTACATTATTGTTCTGGTATGGGGACAACTAAGAGAGTGTCTGAAACAGAGGATCATGAAACAACTGGGTAAGGCAACTGGAAAGGAAAAGCTAGCAGTGAGTCTTCCTTAGAAATGAGAGAACACCACATTACATACCTCTGAGTAAAGGTCTTTCTTTTAGTTCTGGATTAGCCCTTCCCCCCCAATAATTCATCATAGATATATATCTTCACCTGTTTCAGCTGTCTCCTAAAATCAATCCAGTCACCAAGGGGTGCAGTGCATCTCTGCACTGTTGGGCACCATATGTGACCCCCAGGGAAAGTATATATGGAGCCAACAGCACTTCATGACCTCAATTCAGCTTTCCCCTAGTCCTTAGTGGCTGAGAGAACATAGAACAGAGGATAGTGAGGAATCTGTGAGATTACTTACAACTTTACGTATCTAAAAGGTAGGTTATTTGTTCTTATCTCAGTTCTAAGGGAAAGCCACTGCTAGTGATCCCCTTCCAAGACCCATGGGAAGGTCGCCCGGTCTCCCCCTCAAAGGCTCTTTCTTCCTAGAGAAGACAGAGTAAGGAGGATTTTACAGTCAGAGCCTGAAGCTCACTCACCCATACAAGGGGTGTTGGGAAAGACTTTTCCTTTTTGCATCTTTCCTTCACAGATTGCTATGGGACCCAGACAGACCACAGTTGGAACCAAGACTTCTACGAAGAAGAGCAGCCCACAGACAAGTCCTGCAGCTGACCAGCATCAACTCCAGTGATTGGCCCAGCGAAGCCCTGCTCCTCTGCCTGATCCCAGAAGACCCTTGTGGGTGCTACAACCTTTGGACCAGTGGGACTAACCAGTCTGGACCCCTGCTCATTGATCCGTGCCATGGAAGCCTTCAGATGTGTCCCTGGAACACACAGTGGACTGACAAGCTTCACTTGGGGCTACCTAGCTGCAGCCACTGTCCTTCTGAGGAGAGCCTTAGGACTTGCTAGATCTTTAGCATATGCCATATGTTCCCTGTCCTCACAATTACAGCTATCTCACTACAAGGAAAGCTGTGCTGGGGCTGCTTCTGTGTTAATTGCTGGATGATCTCCTGTCGCCCCCTGACAGTGGTGACCTCCCCTGGAACAATCTTTTTTTTTTTAAACCTTTATTAATGAACCAATGCATCTTTTAGTAATCTGTTACATAACTTCATTCGGAGTACAATTACTTTATGTCAACTCTCTCGTCATACTGTTTAATTCCTACCCCATATTGGCTTCAAATGATACATTGAGTTCCTTGTTTTTAATAAACTTAACATACAAAACGACCCCCCCCCCGCTGTTCGTTATAACAAAACATTAGACATGACTCAGTCATTGATTCTGTCCATTGTATGATATGTACTGGATTCTGGGTCCGCGTTCAGACCACCCTCATATTACCCGGAGTGCGTGGCTTAAACCAAACATGTTCTCTTTCTCTGACATAATCATGAAAGGGAAGCCACATCCTCAAGAACTTTGGGTACGTTCCAGTCGCAAGAGCCCACACCGTTTCCATCGCCATCACCCACCAGATCTTAACCCACCAACATGCGATCACAGGGCCTTCTGGCGCTTTCCAATTTTGGGCTACGGTCATCCGTGCCGCTGTTAACAAGTGTGTGATCAGTGTTGCGGGTCACCCCATTGCTGTATACACCCCTTCCACTTCCGCCCCCAGGATTATTACCAGGGGTGACTCAGGTAATTGTGTTCCTGTGATCTTTTTAATCTACGCTAATACTTTTTTCTAATACTTCCTAACCTTGGGACATGTTCACCACATGTGACCCAGGGTGCCTGTTTCCCCACATTGCTGCCAGCATAGGGCGAATAGTCCTTGTTCATAGCATTCAACCTCTGGGGTGTTAAGTACCATCTGTGGCAGATTTGATATGCCAACTCCTTTATTGCAGTGCATCTACAGGACTTTTCAGCTCTTTTCCAGATCTGACCCCAGTCTTCCTCCGAGATATCAATCCCAAGCTCAGTACCCCATTTAACCATATATGTTAGGTCAGCCGAGTATTGTGTTCTATCTTGCAGTTTGTACAGCTTAGAAATCCCTTTGGTGGACGCCCCTTCTCTCGTGGTTAATTCCAGCCCTGTCAAGGTCTGTGTGCCGGTCTTTTTAACACTATGCTGCGAGATCCAGTGTCTAATCTGAATGTACTTGTATCTCTGTCTCTCACCTATGTGGAATTTGTTCTTGCATTCCTTGAATAGAAGCGGATTGCCATTCTGATAGAAGTCTCCTAATCTCAAATTACACTTCCCCTCCCATCCTTCCCAGTAGGCTGTTTGCATCCCTGGGGAAAAGTCTGCATTGTGACACATGGACGAATGTGGTCCCAGTCCCGGGAGGACATTTTCTCTTTTTAATGTCAAGTCTCATTTTTGCAGGGAGTGAACCGTTGCCGTCAGTAACCGCCCCCCTGTTGCCCTGTCTCGATTATGTAGCGCTTGCAGTGCAGTTAGAGAGATTGTAGTAGCTTCCTGCTCTATTGTACACCACCCATTGTGTTCCCCTGAATTCGCCCACCGTAGCATGGGTGCCAGGTGAGAGGCTAGTATGATCTCTGAATGTCCGGGACTCCCAGTCCTCCATTGCACAGTGGATGAAGGAGTATCGATCGCCGGACTCTATGTCGCTTTTTGTGCCATATGAAGGCCACAATTTCATCCTGCAGAGTCTTGATCATTTTGGCTGGTATGTTCACTGGGAGCGAGCTAGTAATGTAGATCAGTCGCAGTACAATTGTCATTTTCACTGCAGCTACCCTCGCAAACCACAATATCTCTTCTGCATCCCATCTATTCAGGTCTTCACTAAGCGATCGCCACAAAGCAGGGATATTTGCCTTATACAGCGTTTCGTAGGATTTGGTTAATTGTATCCTTAGATAATCCAATTCATAGTCATCCCAGGGATAGCGCCCAGCCAATCCGTTAATGTCTCTCTGATCCTCGGTTATGTTGAGGGCCTTGGATTTATTTTAATTGATCCTGAACCCTGAGACCCCTGCAAATTCTTGTAATCTATGCATCACTTTCCGGATACAACGTCCTTTCATTGCGGGATGTTTTTTCACAGGGTTTTTTACCGTGATTTTTTTTTGTTGAAAAAACCCATCAAATTTTTGATAAAATCAGAGGGTTGTGGGGGGGGGGGGGGGGGGAGATCCCCCCAAAATAATGTAAAAAAATGTGATGGGTATTTTCGTTAAAAAAAATTGCGGTAAAAACCCAGCAAAAAAACATCACGCAATGAAATGACATGGAACCACTTTCGGTAGGGTAATTTTTGTACCTCTTAAGAGGAGGAGTATATCATCCGCACAGAGAGCAATTTTATGTACTCTCCCCTTGGATTGTATTCCCTTAATCTCACGGTCTTGACAAACTACACCTGCGAAGGGTTCCATTGCCATGGCAAAGATTAGAGGTGACAATGGACATCCTTGGCGAGCACCCTTTCTATTCTGATCTGTCTAGTGAGCTTCCCATTTTTCATGAATCTTGTGGAGGTTACCTGAAAATTAGCTAGTATCATCCGAGAAAAGGACGGTCCTATTCCAAATTTCTTAAGAACTTGTTCTCGAAAACCCCAGTCAAGGATGTCGAACGCTCTTCTTGCGTCCAGAGCCCCAGGGCAAATTTCTGCCCAGTCATTGTTCCCATATCTATAAGGTCTATGGTCCTCCTAATATTGTCCTGAGTGTGCCTTCCCAATATAAACTCCGCCTGATCCTCGTGTATGATACTAGGCAAAATTGGTGCTAATCTCCTTGCCAGTATTTTAGCATATATCTTCGCATCGCTATTCAATAAGGAGATCGCTCTACAATTGGCACATTCAGTTTTAACCTTCCCTAGTTTCGGTATCATTACCGTGATAGACCTACCCATATTTTCTGTTACCATCCCAGGTTCCCTTATTTTATTAAATAGGCGTGTCAAATGGGGGATCACCTGAATTCTAAACGTCTTACAGTATACACTAGCAAATCCATCTGGCCCTGGAGTTTTGTTGGGGGGCATTGTGGTAATGGCCTTGTTAACCTCCTCTGCTGTGAAAGAGATTTCCAGAATGTCGATTTCCCTTTCTGTGAGTTGCAGGAGATCTATGCCTTTAATATAGTTTGTCTGCAGTGTGGGATGCAGAGTTTCAGGCCTTAACAAATTTGCGGGATAGTCCTCCATAATTCTTATTTTATCGCTCTCCCCCACCCATATGTTCCCTTTTCGTCTTTCAGCTGTGTAATATGATTGCAAGTTTTAGTGTTCCGTAGCTTTGCCACCAATAATCTACCAGCACTACCTCCCTGAGTGTAGTAGGTCTGTTTGAGTTTAATGAGTGTTTGTGCTGAGCGTTCTGCCATGTGTTCCTCCATTTGGGCTTTTAGCTTCCATAGTTCTCGCAGTGTTTTCCGTGATTGTCTAGCTTTGTGTTGTACCTCAGTTATTTGTATTCTTTGCTCTAATTCTATTCGGGTTATTTCTTTGCTTCTAATACACGCTGCCGCTTGTGAAATCAGTTCCCCTCATCAATACCTTCCCGCCATCCCACACCACTCTCCAATCTATCTCCCGGTATCATTCTCCGAAAAATAATCTGTGATCGTTTTTTCCATATGAGCCCTGAGTGCCTTGTCTTTTAAAATAAGTTAATTAAGCCACCATTGTTGTTTGCCCATTTTAGTGTCTGGTTGTGTTTCAATTTGTATTATCACTGGTGCATGAACTGGTATGACGTCCTTTCATCGCGGGATGGTTTTTCGCAGTGTTTTTTACCGCAAATCTTTTTTCGAAAAAACCCATCAAATTTTTTAGAAAGCGGGGGTTTGGGGATGGAGAACCCACCAAAATAATAATAAACAAAAAATTTGAGGTGTTTTATCGTTAAAATAATCGCAGTAAAAAACCCAGCATAAAAACATCCCGCGATGAACTTACATGGAACCGCATGATCTGACAAATATTTTATTCCTATACAAATGTCCATCACTTGGGCTATCAAGGTTGTTGAAACCAATATCATATCTCTTCGGGAGTAACCCATATGTACCGCCGAATAATGTGCACTTGTCGGTTTCTATGGTCCTTGCTAGTGGGAGGAACTGTTTTGTCCTTTGTGGGATCCATAACGCAATTGAAATCCCCGCCTACTATCACTTGACCCTCACACCAGAAGCCTATCTTCTGCAGGACTGCGTGACGGAAGACATCTTGTTTGTCATTCGGGCCATATACTGCAACTAGCGTGTAAAGTTGTGTCTCTAGTGTACCTTTAAGAACCAAATACCTCCCTTCCGGGTCTTTATAAAAGAAGAGTTACTTAAATCGTAGTGATGCTCCCAGCAGGATTGCCACCCCCCCTAGTTTTGGTCCCACTTAATGCATAGTACTGCTTTGGCTATGCTTGAAGTGCCATTCTCTTCTCATCCCCAGCTAGTAAGTGTGTCTCTTAAAGGAACACTATCGAGTTTTTCAGATCCCCTAAACGCCTCAATATGGAACAGCGTTTCATCGATGTGTTAAGACCCTGCGTATTTAAAGTTACAATATTTATTTCAGTTATTATCTCGCATATTTCACTCTTCATTTTGTGTCCGTTTTATGTTGTTTATTCTGTTCCCCATTGTATATTGAGTCACGTCTTTATACTTTTTGTGCTTTAAGATAACATAAGCCCCCCCCCCCCCAACGTCCATAACTCGTGTTTCAAACGCACTTCGGAGAGGTCCTGAGTACCTAGGCCCGCCTCCCAGATGATTGGCACCATACGATTATGTGCCCTCTAGTGTGTATATCGCATTTGCCTCTTAAGTATGCTTATTATCACAGAGTTCTATAGCAGTACAAATTCCTCCCCCAGTGCGGGTCCAGCTCTCCATTTATGTAGTCCGTGGCCACCTCATTCCTAAATTTTAATGGCTTCTCATATCATCCTTGTTTCCCTCCCACTTTACCTTATTTCATCTGCTCTGGGCTCCTCGTTTCTTTTCCTTATAGACCTTATGGGACTTTGGGGGAGTCGACCACGTCCATTCCTCAGCATTCCAGCTAAGTTATAATCCCCTCATCTGCCTCCATTGTGCGGTCCGGATCCGCCAAGCTCAGGTCTCCTTCTCCCCTTCAGAGTTCCTGTCAGAGGGCTCGTCGTTTTCAGCAGGGCTCTGCCCATGTCGGAGGCACCCGCCTTTATATTCAAAAATCGATGTTCACTTCTTAGGGCTCCATTGGAATCCTCCGATTCCCACTTGTCTGTGATCCAGATCTGGGCTCCCCGCCTTCTAATTTGTCCTGTCTCGCTCGTCGCTTCACCCTGGGAGACCCACTGTTCTTGGCGGGAGGAACTCACCAGGCGCGCGGCATGGACCGCTTTGTCTTCCGATACGCTTTGCTCTATCTGTATCTCGTAACTCGCCGCCACACACCTGGCTGCTCTCTCAGTTTCGTTGCTCTTCTCAGGGCTCCAGTTATCTTCAGAAAGTGCTCCTGCTCCCACAGCGGTGCCGACTGTGTATCTGTCATCCCATACTTAATCCGTCATGTCTGCGTGTACTGCACTTGAAACTTCCCGTCCAGGATCTCATTCCATATTTTCCCTTCTCATTTAATGCAGAGTTCCACTGCTTTGCCAGGTCGCTGTCTTCATCCGTAGTGTGCGGGTATAAGGGTTGCCTTCTCACTGCATCATCTTAGTGTTTCAGCGCGTATCATGGGCCGCCTCGAGTTCCACGTCGTGGTCCGTCCGCCATTTGGATTTATCAGAGTTGTGTCTACCTGTTCATTACTTCTTCCCTGCTAGTTCCATTGATGATCTCTCAGCATTGTCGTTTAGCGTAGACCTTCCACTCACTGTCCATTATTTTGGGGCTCAGGGGCAGCATTCTGGAAGGGAAGGGGAGCCACAGCAAGGGATCAGGCGCCAGAGCTCACCAGGAGACCTTGTTGTTCGGTCCTCGGCTAGCCCCGCCCACCCACACTGAAACAATCTTTCTGCACGCCCGCGATGTGACATCAAGGGTCTGTACTGCAAAAATCTTAGCCTTTGCTTCATTTGGGGGTGGTCTTCTTGAAGCTGACTGGAACTGTCTGTTGAGCACAGCAACAAGCTCCTGACAGGAAAAGTGACATCTACACCCAATACCCATGGGCTTCCCTCACCCGAAACAAGAACAGAAGACTGTGTCCCATGAATTCCGGAAGAACTGAAGTGCCACATGGAAGGATCAGTGTCTAGAGGCAAGTTAACTTGCCTGATTCTGTCCCCTGCCTGTCCTCAATAGGGTGAAATTGGGTGTAAAGCCCTTGTCCCCAACTCCCTGTTAGCTCGTTGAACCTGGTTTAAGGATCCTTTCATAGGGCTGACCTTGGCAATAAAATGGAGTGTGGTAAAAACTTATTTTACTACAAAGAACTTTCTAAGAACCACCACACCCCACTGCATCAGATCTGAAATGCCTTCCCTGGAGAAACCATGGTTTGGAACCTTTGACCTTTGGGCATAAGGCCCCATACCTCTTAGGGCTGGGCTTCATAAGATAGGGTAACTGATTTTGTCCCAACTCTGACTATTACAACTATTTTTCTTGCACCCGAGTACTCACCTGTTGAACAATGGTATTTAAATTCATAGCGTAAACCGTAGTGCTGGCCAAGTGCAGCAAGTGCAGTTGGCGGCAGTGATGTTTGCTTCTGGTGCCGGTTTCTGGAGGAAGGTTTTAAGTGCGACACAGCCAGAGCTGTAAAACCCAACCTAAATGGGCATAGCAGTTGGCAAGTGAAGGCTTGAAATTTCTGCAAGTTATCTACAAAGCCTTTATTAATGAACCAATGCATCTTTTAGTAATCTGTTACATAACTTCATTCGGAGTACAATTACTTTATGTCAACTCTCTCGTCATACTGTTTAATTCCTACCCCATATTGGCTTCAAATGATACATTGAGTTCCTTGTTTTTAATAAACTTAACATACAAAACGACCCCCCCCCCGCTGTTCGTTATAACAAAACATTAGACATGACTCAGTCATTGATTCTGTCCATTGTATGATATGTACTGGATTCTGGGTCCGCGTTCAGACCACCCTCATATTACCCGGAGTGCGTGGCTTAAACCAAACATGTTCTCTTTCTCTGACATAATCATGAAAGGGAAGCCACATCCTCAAGAACTTTGGGTACGTTCCAGTCGCAAGAGCCCACACCGTTTCCATCGCCATCACCCACCAGATCTTAACCCACCAACATGCGATCACAGGGCCTTCTGGCGCTTTCCAATTTTGGGCTACGGTCATCCGTGCCGCTGTTAACAAGTGTGTGATCAGTGTTGCGGGTCACCCCATTGCTGTATACACCCCTTCCACTTCCGCCCCCAGGATTATTACCAGGGGTGACTCAGGTAATTGTGTTCCTGTGATCTTTTTAATCTACGCTAATACTTTTTTCTAATACTTCCTAACCTTGGGACATGTTCACCACATGTGACCCAGGGTGCCTGTTTCCCCACATTGCTGCCAGCATAGGGCGAATAGTCCTTGTTCATAGCATTCAACCTCTGGGGTGTTAAGTACCATCTGTGGCAGATTTGATATGCCAACTCCTTTATTGCAGTGCATCTACAGGACTTTTCAGCTCTTTTCCAGATCTGACCCCAGTCTTCCTCCGAGATATCAATCCCAAGCTCAGTACCCCATTTAACCATATATGTTAGGTCAGCCGAGTATTGTGTTCTATCTTGCAGTTTGTACAGCTTAGAAATCCCTTTGGTGGACGCCCCTTCTCTCGTGGTTAATTCCAGCCCTGTCAAGGTCTGTGTGCCGGTCTTTTTAACACTATGCTGCGAGATCCAGTGTCTAATCTGAATGTACTTGTATCTCTGTCTCTCACCTATGTGGAATTTGTTCTTGCATTCCTTGAATAGAAGCGGATTGCCATTCTGATAGAAGTCTCCTAATCTCAAATTACACTTCCCCTCCCATCCTTCCCAGTAGGCTGTTTGCATCCCTGGGGAAAAGTCTGCATTGTGACACATGGACGAATGTGGTCCCAGTCCCGGGAGGACATTTTCTCTTTTTAATGTCAAGTCTCATTTTTGCAGGGAGTGAACCGTTGCCGTCAGTAACCGCCCCCCTGTTGCCCTGTCTCGATTATGTAGCGCTTGCAGTGCAGTTAGAGAGATTGTAGTAGCTTCCTGCTCTATTGTACACCACCCATTGTGTTCCCCTGAATTCGCCCACCGTAGCATGGGTGCCAGGTGAGAGGCTAGTATGATCTCTGAATGTCCGGGACTCCCAGTCCTCCATTGCACAGTGGATGAAGGAGTATCGATCGCCGGACTCTATGTCGCTTTTTGTGCCATATGAAGGCCACAATTTCATCCTGCAGAGTCTTGATCATTTTGGCTGGTATGTTCACTGGGAGCGAGCTAGTAATGTAGATCAGTCGCAGTACAATTGTCATTTTCACTGCAGCTACCCTCGCAAACCACAATATCTCTTCTGCATCCCATCTATTCAGGTCTTCACTAAGCGATCGCCACAAAGCAGGGATATTTGCCTTATACAGCGTTTCGTAGGATTTGGTTAATTGTATCCTTAGATAATCCAATTCATAGTCATCCCAGGGATAGCGCCCAGCCAATCCGTTAATGTCTCTCTGATCCTCGGTTATGTTGAGGGCCTTGGATTTATTTTAATTGATCCTGAACCCTGAGACCCCTGCAAATTCTTGTAATCTATGCATCACTTTCCGGATACAACGTCCTTTCATTGCGGGATGTTTTTTCACAGGGTTTTTTACCGTTGAAAAAACCCATCAAATTTTTGATAAAATCAGAGGGTTGTGGGGGGGGGGGGGGGGAGATCCCCCCAAAATAATGTAAAAAAATGTGATGGGTATTTTCGTTAAAAAAAATTGCGGTAAAAACCCAGCAAAAAAACATCACGCAATGAAATGACATGGAACCACTTTCGGTAGGGTAATTTTTGTACCTCTTAAGAGGAGGAGTATATCATCCGCACAGAGAGCAATTTTATGTACTCTCCCCTTGGATTGTATTCCCTTAATCTCACGGTCTTGACAAACTACACCTGCGAAGGGTTCCATTGCCATGGCAAAGATTAGAGGTGACAATGGACATCCTTGGCGAGCACCCTTTCTATTCTGATCTGTCTAGTGAGCTTCCCATTTTTCATGAATCTTGTGGAGGTTACCTGAAAATTAGCTAGTATCATCCGAGAAAAGGACGGTCCTATTCCAAATTTCTTAAGAACTTGTTCTCGAAAACCCCAGTCAAGGATGTCGAACGCTCTTCTTGCGTCCAGAGCCCCAGGGCAAATTTCTGCCCAGTCATTGTTCCCATATCTATAAGGTCTATGGTCCTCCTAATATTGTCCTGAGTGTGCCTTCCCAATATAAACTCCGCCTGATCCTCGTGTATGATACTAGGCAAAATTGGTGCTAATCTCCTTGCCAGTATTTTAGCATATATCTTCGCATCGCTATTCAATAAGGAGATCGCTCTACAATTGGCACATTCAGTTTTAACCTTCCCTAGTTTCGGTATCATTACCGTGATAGACCTACCCATATTTTCTGTTACCATCCCAGGTTCCCTTATTTTATTAAATAGGCGTGTCAAATGGGGGATCACCTGAATTCTAAACGTCTTACAGTATACACTAGCAAATCCATCTGGCCCTGGAGTTTTGTTGGGGGGCATTGTGGTAATGGCCTTGTTAACCTCCTCTGCTGTGAAAGAGATTTCCAGAATGTCGATTTCCCTTTCTGTGAGTTGCAGGAGATCTATGCCTTTAATATAGTTTGTCTGCAGTGTGGGATGCAGAGTTTCAGGCCTTAACAAATTTGCGGGATAGTCCTCCATAATTCTTATTTTATCGCTCTCCCCCACCCATATGTTCCCTTTTCGTCTTTCAGCTGTGTAATATGATTGCAAGTTTTAGTGTTCCGTAGCTTTGCCACCAATAATCTACCAGCACTACCTCCCTGAGTGTAGTAGGTCTGTTTGAGTTTAATGAGTGTTTGTGCTGAGCGTTCTGCCATGTGTTCCTCCATTTGGGCTTTTAGCTTCCATAGTTCTCGCAGTGTTTTCCGTGATTGTCTAGCTTTGTGTTGTACCTCAGTTATTTGTATTCTTTGCTCTAATTCTATTCGGGTTATTTCTTTGCTTCTAATACACGCTGCCGCTTGTGAAATCAGTTCCCCTCATCAATACCTTCCCGCCATCCCACACCACTCTCCAATCTATCTCCCGGTATCATTCTCCGAAAAATAATCTGTGATCGTTTTTTCCATATGAGCCCTGAGTGCCTTGTCTTTTAAAATAAGTTAATTAAGCCACCATTGTTGTTTGCCCATTTTAGTGTCTGGTTGTGTTTCAATTTGTATTATCACTGGTGCATGAACTGGTATGACGTCCTTTCATCGCGGGATGGTTTTTCGCAGTGTTTTTTACCGCAAATCTTTTTTCGAAAAAACCCATCAAATTTTTTAGAAAGCGGGGGTTTGGGGATGGAGAACCCACCAAAATAATAATAAACAAAAAATTTGAGGTGTTTTATCGTTAAAATAATCGCAGTAAAAAACCCAGCATAAAAACATCCCGCGATGAACTTACATGGAACCGCATGATCTGACAAATATTTTATTCCTATACAAATGTCCATCACTTGGGCTATCAAGGTTGTTGAAACCAATATCATATCTCTTCGGGAGTAACCCATATGTACCGCCGAATAATGTGCACTTGTCGGTTTCTATGGTCCTTGCTAGTGGGAGGAACTGTTTTGTCCTTTGTGGGATCCATAACGCAATTGAAATCCCCGCCTACTATCACTTGACCCTCACACCAGAAGCCTATCTTCTGCAGGACTGCGTGACGGAAGACATCTTGTTTGTCATTCGGGCCATATACTGCAACTAGCGTGTAAAGTTGTGTCTCTAGTGTACCTTTAAGAACCAAATACCTCCCTTCCGGGTCTTTATAAAAGAAGAGTTACTTAAATCGTAGTGATGCTCCCAGCAGGATTGCCACCCCCCCTAGTTTTGGTCCCACTTAATGCATAGTACTGCTTTGGCTATGCTTGAAGTGCCATTCTCTTCTCATCCCCAGCTAGTAAGTGTGTCTCTTAAAGGAACACTATCGAGTTTTTCAGATCCCCTAAACGCCTCAATATGGAACAGCGTTTCATCGATGTGTTAAGACCCTGCGTATTTAAAGTTACAATATTTATTTCAGTTATTATCTCGCATATTTCACTCTTCATTTTGTGTCCGTTTTATGTTGTTTATTCTGTTCCCCATTGTATATTGAGTCACGTCTTTATACTTTTTGTGCTTTAAGATAACATAAGCCCCCCCCCCCCAACGTCCATAACTCGTGTTTCAAACGCACTTCGGAGAGGTCCTGAGTACCTAGGCCCGCCTCCCAGATGATTGGCACCATACGATTATGTGCCCTCTAGTGTGTATATCGCATTTGCCTCTTAAGTATGCTTATTATCACAGAGTTCTATAGCAGTACAAATTCCTCCCCCAGTGCGGGTCCAGCTCTCCATTTATGTAGTCCGTGGCCACCTCATTCCTAAATTTTAATGGCTTCTCATATCATCCTTGTTTCCCTCCCACTTTACCTTATTTCATCTGCTCTGGGCTCCTCGTTTCTTTTCCTTATAGACCTTATGGGACTTTGGGGGAGTCGACCACGTCCATTCCTCAGCATTCCAGCTAAGTTATAATCCCCTCATCTGCCTCCATTGTGCGGTCCGGATCCGCCAAGCTCAGGTCTCCTTCTCCCCTTCAGAGTTCCTGTCAGAGGGCTCGTCGTTTTCAGCAGGGCTCTGCCCATGTCGGAGGCACCCGCCTTTATATTCAAAAATCGATGTTCACTTCTTAGGGCTCCATTGGAATCCTCCGATTCCCACTTGTCTGTGATCCAGATCTGGGCTCCCCGCCTTCTAATTTGTCCTGTCTCGCTCGTCGCTTCACCCTGGGAGACCCACTGTTCTTGGCGGGAGGAACTCACCAGGCGCGCGGCATGGACCGCTTTGTCTTCCGATACGCTTTGCTCTATCTGTATCTCGTAACTCGCCGCCACACACCTGGCTGCTCTCTCAGTTTCGTTGCTCTTCTCAGGGCTCCAGTTATCTTCAGAAAGTGCTCCTGCTCCCACAGCGGTGCCGACTGTGTATCTGTCATCCCATACTTAATCCGTCATGTCTGCGTGTACTGCACTTGAAACTTCCCGTCCAGGATCTCATTCCATATTTTCCCTTCTCATTTAATGCAGAGTTCCACTGCTTTGCCAGGTCGCTGTCTTCATCCGTAGTGTGCGGGTATAAGGGTTGCCTTCTCACTGCATCATCTTAGTGTTTCAGCGCGTATCATGGGCCGCCTCGAGTTCCACGTCGTGGTCCGTCCGCCATTTGGATTTATCAGAGTTGTGTCTACCTGTTCATTACTTCTTCCCTGCTAGTTCCATTGATGATCTCTCAGCATTGTCGTTTAGCGTAGACCTTCCACTCACTGTCCATTATTTTGGGGCTCAGGGGCAGCATTCTGGAAGGGAAGGGGAGCCACAGCAAGGGATCAGGCGCCAGAGCTCACCAGGAGACCTTGTTGTTCGGTCCTCGGCTAGCCCCGCCCACCCACACTGAAACAATCTTTCTGCACGCCCGCGATGTGACATCAAGGGTCTGTACTGCAAAAATCTTAGCCTTTGCTTCATTTGGGGGTGGTCTTCTTGAAGCTGACTGGAACTGTCTGTTGAGCACAGCAACAAGCTCCTGACAGGAAAAGTGACATCTACACCCAATACCCATGGGCTTCCCTCACCCGAAACAAGAACAGAAGACTGTGTCCCATGAATTCCGGAAGAACTGAAGTGCCACATGGAAGGATCAGTGTCTAGAGGCAAGTTAACTTGCCTGATTCTGTCCCCTGCCTGTCCTCAATAGGGTGAAATTGGGTGTAAAGCCCTTGTCCCCAACTCCCTGTTAGCTCGTTGAACCTGGTTTAAGGATCCTTTCATAGGGCTGACCTTGGCAATAAAATGGAGTGTGGTAAAAACTTATTTTACTACAAAGAACTTTCTAAGAACCACCACACCCCACTGCATCAGATCTGAAATGCCTTCCCTGGAGAAACCATGGTTTGGAACCTTTGACCTTTGGGCATAAGGCCCCATACCTCTTAGGGCTGGGCTTCATAAGATAGGGTAACTGATTTTGTCCCAACTCTGACTATTACAACTATTTTTCTTGCACCCGAGTACTCACCTGTTGAACAATGGTATTTAAATTCATAGCGTAAACCGTAGTGCTGGCCAAGTGCAGCAAGTGCAGTTGGCGGCAGTGATGTTTGCTTCTGGTGCCGGTTTCTGGAGGAAGGTTTTAAGTGCGACACAGCCAGAGCTGTAAAACCCAACCTAAATGGGCATAGCAGTTGGCAAGTGAAGGCTTGAAATTTCTGCAAGTTATCTACAAAGCCTCCTAAAAGTGTGATAAATCCTCAACCTCCAGCTGGTAACTGTATCCGCTTTACATGCTATTCTAATATGCATTCAGAGCACGACTTGTGTCTCCGGTATAACTTGAGGAGTGCTCCTTGTCCTCTAGATCTGATAGTGATAGAGGTAGACTCTACTAGTCATAGTGTCACCTACAAGAGCAAATCCTCTCATCAATGTCCTAAAGAAGGCAGTCTTGCCGTAGCTATTATACCACTTTGCTGCCCTGCCAATAGCAGTCGCACTTAGCTACTTCAGTGCCCTTCACAAGGGCACAAGCCGGTTCATCTGGAACCGCAAAAAAACGAGGTTGGCGGCATCTCTCATGAGAATCCCAACCTCCTGGGGAGGAATGGGGGAGCCAGACTTCAGGGCATACTATATTGCAGCTCAAATTCGAATCCTCATGGACTGGCAGAAGGACGATCGAGACAAACCATGGCGGCCAATGGACAGGGGGGTGGTAGCAGGGCACCTAGAGGGAATGTTACGGAAACCAAGGGTAGACAGAACCCCTCAAATGTATGCAAGTGAAATCACATCGACTGTAGGAGTGGCATGGGACACTGCAGTGAAATGGGCCCACATCACCACACTCCCCTCCCCCTACACTCCCCTGTTCTAGAACCCACAATTCACTCCGGGCTGCAAAAATACAGTATTTGATGCATGTTATCAGGGAGGCTGACATATGGTACGCAACATGTATCAAGGCGGCAAAGTTAAGGACTTTGAGAAGTGCAAGTCAGACTTTAAGCTAGATGAGAGGCACAGATACGGGTACATACAACTGAGACATTGGCTGTCCCACCCTGAACTGAAGCAGGCCGGCTCGCAACCTCTAAACCCATTCGAGAAAGACCTGGATACGCATTCAGGGGACAGGGGTCTAACGGCTTCAATATACAAACACATAAAGGAGGGGGAAAACCCACCAAGCAGAAAGTACATGAGGAAATGGGAGGTGGACATGGGTACCGATATAGGGGAGCGGGACTGGCAATTTCTGTGGGCACAAATACCGAAATTAACTAGGTCTCTCCAGATCCGCAAGATTTGGCTAAAGCTGCTGTTCCAGTGGCACCTAACACCGTTCAGACTGAACAAGATGTATCCACACTCCACCCAGGGCTGCTGGAGAGACTGGGGGAGTTGGCACATGGGTCCACATATGGTGGGAATGCCCAAAATTGGACACGTACTGGGAGACAATACATCAGGCAGTTGTGCAGACCCTGGGTAATGTGGGGGACAAGAACAGAGGCCTGGATAGGATATGCCAGAATGGAGCCCTGGTAGACATTCCCACAAACCCTGCCGTAAAGTATACGTCATCATGATGATGTCGGCAGCGATGGTGTTGGCGCGCAAGTGGAAGTCCAGAGGTCCTCCTCAGGAACACGAGTGGGTTGTCAAAATATGGTTGGTGCTCGCCATGGAGTTTCTTACATATTCAATACAAGGAGACCACATGAAGTTCACGACCAACTGGCCTGCTTTACTAGCATATTTAAAGGACGGTGCGCGCAGAGCATGGTGCCCTAAGTCTATGACATTGCTGGGAATCATAGATCCACAGGAAGACTCTGACCCGTAAGGCTGGGGAAACCTAGACTTTGAGAAGTCGCCTTTAAGCAAGTGTTTGAGGAGACAGGAATCTAATGCCGTACCGAATACCCCCGAGAGGGGGACAGACTACACCGTTCACTCCTGGATCAAGGGGTTCGGGGGGGTAGAGGGAGGGAGGAGGGTGTTTCATTAGTTGATTGTCGGACTAAAAATGCTAATAAAAACCAAGTTGAAAAAAAAAGTAACTCAGAAATATATCAGATACATTAATGTAGATGAATAAAGGACTGGTCAATTTATATTAAAAAAAAAAGTTCCCGGGTAGGGAAACCGACTGGGCTTGAAAATAGTAAAGAAAAACTGGGAGGGTCACCATTTTAATCGAGGCCATATGCCCCATCCACAATATATGTCGTGGATTGCTTCGTCACAAGTCGGTTTCAAGTGTGCAGAGTAAGCGATGATAATTCGCCTCGTATAGCGTTGTCATAGACTTCGTAATGTAAACCCCTAAATATCTGATTTTCTCTTCCGCCAATTGAAATTGGGTGCACTCAAATATCTCTCTTTCCTTTTGCCTTGACAGTGAGAGATGAACAAGTTACTCTCTTACCTGGTAACGTTCTTTCGATGGGATGGTCCGACGAGGTATTCCATGGTTTATAGTCATAATGTCGAAACCAATAATGTCGAAAGTCATTTTTTTGAGAAAAAAAATTGTCAATTTTTTTTTTAATGCATTTATTTTTTCGAAATGGGGGGTTCCCCCCCAAACCCCCCCCTTTTCAAATTTTTTTTTGTTTTACCCATTTTTATCCCGAACCCCAAAATAAATATATAATTTAAAAAAAACGGAATTCGACATTTTTTTTCGAAAAAATTGTCATTCGACATTATTTTTTCGAAAAAATGACCGACCACCGTATTCCATATCTATGACAATAATCATCACAGCTGTGCTAGTTCGGAAAATCTTTCGGCATCTGCGTCCTGCATCGATGACGTCGATACGCCGTCCTGAAGGGCCTCTGTCGAGCCGACGTCACCAAATGTTATAAGTAGGACACATGACGCCCATAGCCTCAGTTTTAGTTTTTTCCCAGAACGTGTGGCACCAATCTTCTGCCAGTAGGACCACAGAAAGCCTTGCGGAAACGTAAGCTGCAATCGCATAAGAAATTCTGTAGCGGGGAAGGCAGGGAGGGAGCGATATGGAATAAGTCGTCTGACCATCCCATCGAAAGAACGTTACCAGGTAAGAGAGTAACTTGTTCTTCGAGGGGATTGGGTCCTCCGACGTATTCCGTATCTATGACAGACTCCCAAAGCAGTACCAACGTAAGGAGGTGGAAAAAGAATTTAGAATATACAAATTTAGAATGCCCAATCAAATTGCAGAGTAAAGGACCGCCTTGCCAAAGGCCAGATCCTGCCCATGGACAGAATCTAGGGAGTAGTGATGTACAAAAGTATGGACCGAAGCCCAAGTGGCTGCATCACAGATGTTGCGAATAGGAACACCCTGCAGGGTAGTAGAGGCAGCCATACCCCTAGTCGAATGGGCCCGTAAGCCTACAGGAGGGTCCTTACCCGCCAGGCAGTAACATTCAGAAATTGCCAAGATAATCCATCTAGACAAAGTCTGGTTAGTCACAGCTTGTCCCAACCGCCTTCCAGCGTACCCAATAAAGAGCCGATCGTTCACTCTGACCCGGGACATGCGTGAAACGTAGAAACTTAAAGCTCTTCTAGGATCGAACCTATGGAGCCTCTCCTCGCCCTTACCAGGATGCGCAGGAGGATAAAATGCCGGAAGAACAACCTTCTGGCTTAAATGAAATTCTGACACCACCTTCGGAAGAAAAGAAGGACGAACTCGAAGAACAACCCTGTCCTTATGAAACACAGTGAAGGGTTGCTTAACTGAAAGTGCCTGTAACTCACTCACTCTGCGAGCGGAAGTGACCGCAACTAAATATACAGTTTTAAGGGTTAACAGTCTCAAAGGACAAGAATGCAAAGGCTCAAATGGAGCACCCATTAGAAACTAGAGAACAAGGTTCAAATCCCAACCGGGCACCTGGAAAGGTGACGGAGGGAACACATTAGTGAGCCCTTTCAGAAACTGAGAAATTTAAAGGATTTTTAAAATAAGAACACTCCTCAGACGAGCGCTTAAATATGAACAGCGCCGCCAGGTAACCTTTAATGGTACCCACTTGCAAGCCCCTGTGGGCTAAAGAAAGCAAAAAAGACAGAACTACAGGAATTTCACATGAAAAAGGATCCACATTCTGAACCCTGCACCAGTCGCAGAACTTTCTCCAACGGCACAGGGACTTAGTTGCCGGCTGTCTGCCCGAAAGCAACACCTCCATCACGTCTTCAGGGAGGTCCCAATCCTTATACCTCAACCTTTCAGGAGCCAAGTGTGAAGGTTGAGGGATCTGACCTCTGGATGGAGAACGTGACCCCCCCTCCCGTGAGAGCAGATTGTCTCGGTAAGAAAGATGACGTTGAGGGCAGAAGGACAAGTCGAGAAGGTCTGGGTACCATGTCCTCCTGGCCCATGCCGGAGCAATGAGGATCATCGGAGAAACAAACCTCCGTAACCTCCGCAGCACTTGAGGGATGTCAGGGACTGGAGGAAACACGTACAGCAGTGGGAATGACCACTCCTCCACGAACGCATCTCCTAAGGCTCCTCTTGGAGGAAATTCCCGCGAGCAGAACCTTTCGCACTTCCGGTTGACACTGGAGGCGAAGGGATCCACTTGAGGGGTCCCTCAAAGGGCGAAGATCTCCAGGAGAATCTCCTGAGCCAACTCCCACTCGTGAGAGATCGCGCTCTGCCTGCTCAGAGCGTCCGCCGTCTCGTTTTCGTCTCCGGCCAGATGAACTGTCGAGATCGAAATTCCCTGCTGTATGGCCCAGAATCAGAGCTGCAACGCCTCCCTGCACAGAGGAAGTGACCCTGCCCCCCTTTTTGTTGAGGTAGTGCATGGCCACTGTGTTGTCCGTCAGAATCAGGACATTCTTTCCTCGCACAGTCGGCAGAAAAGCCTTCAGGGCAAGCCTGACGGCCCTCAGCTCCAACAGATTGATATGGAGTCTGGACTCCGACGGAGACCAACGACCGCTGTCTATCAGCTCGTTGGCATGAGCTCCCCATCCCGTGAGGGACGCGTCCATCACGATCGTCACCTCCGTCCAGGGCAGGCAGCCAAAACGGAGCCCGCCTCATCAGATTGCCTTCGACGGCCCACCACAGAAGGTCCTGGGTGACCGAGGGCGGCAACTGAACGAGGTCCGACATCCTGCCAGAGGACTGTGACCACCGGAGCTTGAGAGCCCATTGCAAAGATCTCATCCGCAACCTGGCCTCTGGCACCAGAAGAATGCAGGATGCCATGAGGGCGAGCAACCTCAAGAACTCGAACGCTGGGAGACTCTGGGCATGTTGAAACTTGTGCACCATCTGCTGAATGTAGTGAGCCCTCACCTGGGGAGGAAAACACTGCCCCAGGGACGTGTCGAGCACTGCTCCGATGTACTGGAGCCGCTGAGTTGGCATCAAGTGAGACTTCTTTAAGTTGAGGGAGAAGCTCAGCTTGTGAAGGGAGTGGCAGGTGACTGACAGATGATCCAGGACTTGCTCGGGAAAGCGCGCTCTGATCAACCAATTGTCCAGGTAGGGGGAGACGTGAATCCCCCCTTTCCTGAGATACGCTGCCACCACCACCATGAGCTTGGTGAAAACCCTCGGGGTGGAGGTCAATCCGAACGGCAGGACCCGAAACTGAAAGTGCGAGTCACCAACCGCGAACCCCAGGTACTTCGTGTGCTTGGGATGGATCGGCACATGAAAATAAGCGTCCTTGAGGTCGAGAGACACCAACCAGTCCTGAAGTTGAAGGGCGTGGAGGACTTGAGATAGAGTAACCATTTTGAACTTGAACCTTCTTGGAGCTTATTCAAACCACGCAAGTCCATGATGGGTCTCAATCCTCCGTCTTTCTTCGAAATCAAAAAATAAAGGGAATACCATCCCTTTTTCCTCTCCGCTACAGGCAGCAGTTCTATAGTGCCTTTCTCCGGGAGGGATTGTATTTCCTGCGCAAGGAGCGGATCCAGACTCTTCAGAGAGGTTCCCCGGTGGATTGTCGTGAGGCCTCTGCCGAAAAGGAAGACAGTAGCCTTTGAAGACACACATCTGAAGTAATGGCACGCCATTCTACAAGATGCTGCGCCAGCCTTCCTCCAACCAGAGAAGCATGGGCCTCATGACTGAGCTGAAGCGGGTGAGGCAGTGCCTGAGGGCAAAGAGGCAACTGCTAGCGCGGCCGTGGCACCTCAAGTACCTTGTTTTCCACCTCTGGCACTCCTGCGGTTGCCCCTTTGACTAGCAGCTCCTCTCGATTTACTAAAGGACGAGTAATATCGAAAGGAACCTCCCCTCCATTGCTGTCCCCTAGAACGAAAAGGCAGAGGTTGGCGGACAGAAGTGCCCAACGACTTTGCTGCAGCTTTGGAGGTCTGCAACATCTCAAGACTCTCGTCAGCCGTGCTGCCAAAAAAATGTTCACCATCAAAGGGCATGTTGAGGAGGCGGGCCTGAACATCAGGAGCAAAACCCGACTTCCGCAACCACACAAACCTGCGTATTACGGTGCTTGCTGCAATGGACCGGCTGACGCAATCAACCATGTCCTGACCCAACTGAACGGATTCACACATGGCATCCTTGCCATTCTGCACGATAGCAAGGAAACCATCCCGTTCCTCCCCTTCGGGAATATGATCAGCCGCTAGGGAAATACAGTTCCACAGAGTGTGCGTGAAACGAGACAAGGCACAAACGGAGTTGGCAGCCTGAAGCGCCATACCCCCAGAAGAAAATACCTTCTTCACCCAGCCGTCAAAACGTTTTTAGTCCCTATCAGGAGGGATGGTAGGGTACGACTCCTGCTTTGCGGGGGCCGTAGCTGTCTGCACCACCAAACATTCCGGAGTGGGGTGCGTGGTTAAGTAGCAGGGGTCGCCACTGGCTGGGCGATATTTCTTCGGCAAGGACTTGCTCACTGCCGGGAGACTCTCCGGAGAAGTCCAAGCCGCAGCTACCCTTCTCTGCAAAGCCATATGGAATGGCAGCACCGGGTCAGTTGGTGGACCATGGTCCAGGATATCAGTCAGGGCATCCTGCTGAAAATCCCCAGGAGGGGCAGACCACCCCAGGTAATCCGTGACCCTCGATATCAGGCACTGATAAGAGGAGTCGGCATGCGTGCCAGGCTCAGGCCTACTAAATTCCACCTCTGGAGAGGTGTCGAGCCCACTGGCGTCATGCAATGACTGGCGCAGCTCCTCAAGCTGGCTATGACCAGAAACAATGTCATCAGGGACCTCTACAGGAACCACCCCTTCCTCAGACCCCTCATCCACCTCAGAAATATAATCCAGAGGCTGGAAAGAGCGAACCGAAAAAGGAACAAAGACATGTTTTGCTATTGCTAGAGCTTTTCTAGGGGGTTCCCCCGTACCACCAGGCATCCCCGACAAAACCACCTCAAAAGGCGTCGATGGAATCGGCGTCGACGTCGAGCGCGGCGCCGTCAGCTTCCACAGCGTCGACACAGGCCTCGAGGGCAGAGCCCCGAGCCTGTCTCTCCACAGCCTGGGGGCCGATGGCATCAACGACTTCCTCAGAGGTGGGGCCTCGAGAGAGTCCGTCGAGGACCTCGGCGCCGCCGGCGTCGATGTCTTTCTCCAAGACTTCACAGGTTCACACGGTCTCGATGGCGTCGAGGACCGGGACCTGGAACGAGCATGTCTAGAGCGACCATCCTTGTCCGACCGGGACCTCAAAGGCGCCCGGTGGTCGCGATGACTGCTCGAGCCCGAAGGCGGACGAGCGGTGTCTCTAGCACGGCCACGACTGGCGTCCTCAGACAGCGCAGATGGACCGGAGCCCTGCGATTGAAAAATCGCCAACATCTCCTTTCGGAAGGAATCCCATTCCTCAGGAGTGGAATGCTTGTTTGGACAAGTAACCCGCCGACGGGCAGAGTCCTCGGAAGAGGACATGGAAGGCGACCGGTGACGGCGCTTCCTGGAGTGTCTCGAAGAGGCAGAGGAATGGCGGGACCGACTCCCGACAACGATGCAGAGAGTCGCCCCTCGAATTGTCCCTCGAAAGACCTGTGGAACGCGACTTCCGGGGCTTGGCCACCTTACCGACCGACAGCAGCTTCTTACGCTCCTGCAAGGCCTTCGATGTGAGCGATTGGCAGTCGACACAGTCGTCCGTATCATGGTCCTCCCCGAGGCACCAGAGGCAAGCGTTGTGCGTGTCCGTCAGCAACATCTTGGACCCGTACACCCGACACTTCTTAAACCCGGACCGCGGGGTGGAAGAAGCCGAAGACGACATATTCGATAGCAATGAAGAAACATGTGCGAAGAACCGAAAGAACAGGATTCAGTAGAATCGAGGCGCGCTGTGATCTCCGAAGCGAACACGTTCGCGGAAAAAACAGAACTGAGGCTATGGGTGTCGTGCGTCCTACTTATAACATCCGGTGACGTCGGCTCGACGGAGGCCCTCGAGGATGACGTCCTCGACGCAGGAAATTTTTCCGAAGCAGCACAGCTGTGGTGATTACTGTCATAGATATAGAATACGTCGGAGGACCCAATCCCCTCGAATGAATACCTTTGATTTGTGTGTATTGATTTTTAAACCTGACACTTCCCCTAAGAAAGTCAACTCCAAAACTACCGCCCTCAAGGACTCCACTGTGTCTCAAAGAGCCAACAGTATGTCATCATGAAATGCCATTATTTTATGTTGGCATCCCCCAAAATGAATACCTTTCACTCCCGGTGCTTCACGTAGTCGCTTCAGAAGGGGTTCGAGATAAATTGCATAAAGCAAGTGAGACAGCGGGCATCCCTGTTTGGTCCCCCACTCCAGCCGGATAGAGCCAGAAAGCTGTCGATTAATGGACAGACGTAGGGCAGGGGTTTAATAATTGGCTTGTATCCTCCAGAGCAAGCGTTCCCCGAACCCCATTCTTGTTGTTTGAAAGAGAAACTATCATTCCACCCAGTCGCATGCTTTTTTGGCATCTAAAGCAAGGACCACCGCTGGAATTGCACGCCTCTCAATCTTTTTTATTAAATGACAGACCCTTCTTGTATTGTCAAAAGTTTGGCGTTGCCTAATAAAACCTGTCTAATCAGGTCATATTAAAATTTGAGGTCTATCCTCCAATCGTGAGGCCAAAATCTTGGTATATATTTTAGCATAGATATTGATTAGCGCTATTGGGCAGTATGAGCCGCACTGTGTCGAGTCTTTGCCCGGTTTCGGGAATATAACCAAATTGGCCTGATCCATTGAGGCTGTAATGTGCCCGATTCTTTCAAAGGAACTGTATTATCGCGCTAGATGGGGGATGAGGGATTTCTGGTATTTCTTACAGAAAATGTCAGTAAAGCCATCAGGACCCAGAACCTTATTCAAGGGGAGTTTGCCAATAGCTGAACTAACTTCCTCCTCAGTGATATCCTTCTTTAAGTGTTCCCTATATTCTTTTGACGGCATCAGGAGAGTTACATCGGCAAAATAGGTATTCTGTGGTTAATCCCGAGGTCTATCTGAGGAATACATAGCTCCATAGAAGCGTTCAAAACGCCATATAATTCCCTCTGTATTAGCCACATCCTCCCTTTCCCCCTCCCTAATTTTAAGAATCGTTTGGGCGGCCCCCTCTGTGTCAGTTGTCGTGCTAATAGTCTCTCCGCTCCATTCCCCTTGACATAATAATATTATTTAGCTCTAGGTTTTCATTGTGTCCCAAGCGGGGGGATAATTATTTCCTTAAGTTGAGCCTCTAAATCCTTCTCTAACCGTCGACTCAATTTTACCCTCAGGGCCTTACATGCAATCAATTCCCCCCTCATTACCTCTTTAAAGGCGTCCCACCATATACCCAGGGAGGTATCTGCCATCTCATTCTCGCTGAAATAGGTCTGAACCTTCACCCTATCTCAGCTGATAAGACCGTATCTTCTAGGATCCATTCTGGTAATACCCACGGCCAAAGTCAGCTTCGTCGAAATGTCATGTCTAACATCGCCTCCAAAGGTGCGTGATCGGATAACGCAATCGCCCCCGGGGATACTTCATGGATTCGCCCTACCAGTCCGGAGGACAGCCAGGTATAATCTATATGCTACTGGAATCTATGAACATGTGAATAGAATGTGAATCCCGCTTCCTTACCCCTACAAACACGCCACACGTCTACCAACCCCAACTGTTTGAACTTTTCTTTAAGTTGCTGGGACGGTGTGCCCTTTGGCACATATTCTACACAACTTCTATCCATCTCCACATCCCAAGCTATATTTAGATCACCAATAGCATAACATGCCCCTCTGCGATGCTTTCAAGTGCCACCATTGTGGCCCTGAGAAAACCATCATGCCCGGAGATAGGTGCATACACCATTGCTACAGTAAATATCTTAGTCTTAATACGAAACTTAACGAATAGGTATCGCCCTAGCTTATTTTCTGTGGAGACCAAAATAACCATATCAGGATTGTTTCTAAATGCTATTAAAACCCCTGCTTTTTTGTCATTCGCATTGGCCTAGAAAATCTTAGGATAGCCCCTTATTCGAATTCACAATCTGTCCTTCCTGCATATATGGGTTTCTTGGAGCACGAGAAAAAGTCTGGTTTCTCATGCCTCAAAAAGTGTTCCAGCTTACTTCGCTTTACTGGCGAGTTCAGCCCTCTAATATAGGTAGTGATTTTAAAACCCATGAACATTCCCCAGTCGTTGAAATTCCCTCTCCCTTCTTTGGCCCCTTATCACTAACTCCCACTGGGAAGCTCCCATGTTTGCTTGATTTTTACCTCTAACTGTATGAATAACCCATGTTTGGGCCATTACATCTCCTGCTCTCTTGCCTGCTCCCACAACCCACATAATTTCACATGGCCAGCAGATCACCCTCCATTTCCCACACCATCCCCCCTTGCAACGACCCAGGGCGGTTCATGGATCCTAGTGACAACAACAGGGAAAGTCCTTGACCATGTACCAGTAAACTACCTGGATCCTACCAACAGCAGAGAGAGAAACTATCTCTCTCCCTTAGATCCCAATCAGGCCCCCTAACCCAACCTTCTACCTCGCCGTGCTCCCAAACAACTACCCTAGCTCTCCCCCCAACAAGTCCAAGTCTGATGTCACAGCCCACACTCAGCAGTATACGTGGCCCCACTTCCATCACAACTCTGTGCGTGGCATGTCCATCGGCTTCTCCCAACCTCTCGAGGCATGTGCTTTTTGTCCCATTTCACCATGGACCATTGGCGACTCTGCTGGGTGGGTCGGCCCCCTACTCTCTGGTGCCACCACATCAAGGCATTTGTTGCACATTGTCACTCTGAACTACCTGCCCTTGCAGGAAAATGGCAAACCAAATGGGAAAGTCCACCTATATCAAACATTTCCTGCTTAAGAATTCTGGTGACTGGTCCCACCAACCTTCTTTTAAGTAGAGTAGAATATGCTAAGTCTTGGAAGAGCTGTACTTCCGAGCCATTGATGGTCAAAGATGTGCCTGCTTGTGCTGCCCTCAAAATTTCCTCTTTCTGCCCATAAAACGTGAAGGCTGCCAAAACATCCCTTGGTCGGGGGCCCCCCGGTTCTTTTCTTATCGGTCCCACTCTATGTATCCTATCTAAATCAATCTCGTCCGAGGGAATCTCCAGGAGCAGTTCAGCACAAAAAGGTTTGGATTGATTGCTTGAGATCTTTGTCCACAATTTCTTACGGAACATTCTTAAAACTAATGTTCCAGCGCCTCGACCTATTCTCGAGATGTTCACACTGAAGCTCTAAATTGTGCGACATACGTGCCAGTTGTTCTATAGCGTCATAATTTTTCTGAGAGTCTTCAGCAAGTTCATGCAAGGCTCGCTCATTCGTATCTACTTGCTCGCCTAATTTCAAGATTTCACCTTTGATTTCCTATACTGAACTTTTTAAGCCAGTTCTTAAAGAGGAAATCTGCTCCTGAAGAGATTCCTTGAGGCGTTGCTGGTAGTGTGCTAAACATTCCATCAAATCTTCTTTGGTAATCGCCATTGTATCCCAATGGTCTGGAATGTCCTTGTCACGTGATAGCAATTGTGAAGATTGGGCCACACTTGGAGTTCCATGCGCCTGTGTCTGCCGACACCTAGTGATTGTACCCTCAGCCCCACGAGCGTTCAATGTGTGATGTGCCGAGTTACCCTTATTCCGTCTTCTTCCTTTGCTTTTCGACATGTGCCTCCCTTAGGATTATCCACTTGACGATCTCGCACGCACCGTCCGATATGATCCGTATGCCAAGGTGTGCAGGTCCTGCTCTCCAAAAACTAGGATGGGGCAGTCGCTCAGACCAATAATTTACCGACTTCACTGCACACAGATGGCCCGAGTCCGCCTCAGTTCTGCGTTGTTAATGCTTGTGGTCATAGATTGCTTAGTGTCCACTCATTGCGCTAGGGAGTTCTGTTATGGGTGAGGCCCAGATTCCAACACTATTTTGCCCCCACTCGTATTACACCCAGGGGAACATTTCCCCCTCTAAAGGACCATGCCACTTAGAATATTTCTTGACAGACGCCATCTTCCTGATGATCGTGGCTCTCAACCAACTGTGATCCGAGCACCCTAATATACGGATCCCACCCTCTGAGGTCACGGCGTGGGATCCTCCCAGTCACTGTTGGTTTGTTGCTCACAGTCGGGTCCGGTCCACGTCGTATCTACATAGGTGGTGCCTGCAGCTCTATATTAGCCAGTGTCCTCGCATTGAGCTGGGAAGATCTCTCATAAGTAAAGCCTGTGCTCTTGTACTATCTTGCCCCTTTCAAAGTGCACCCAGCGGGGCTATACTCTACTATGAGGCAATGTCATTTGGCATTTAGTCGTTTAACTTGAGGGGCGCCTCCTCACCACCAGGTGCCGGATATGTCTCAACCTCTTCTCGTTTGCAGATCACACTGAGATGCAGGCCCACCTTCTTATTAATGCTCACGTTGTCTACTGCCTGCACAAAAATGGATCCCTCCCCTGTGAGCCATCTCTTTTAATATAAAGCCAAGGCGGCCTGGGGCCCCCACGCTCCTCCTCTCCTGCGGTATGCAGCTCATGAGATTCCCAGGTTGACGCCCACATTGGTCACAGCAGGACCCTACGCCGTCCACCTCTGGCCTTCCTCAGCGTTACTTTCGGGCAGCAAATGTTTTATTGAGTCATCCGTTCCGCTATTGTTGATGCCCCTGCACGGCATGCCGCATGCAGTTTCTTGGGGAGGACGCAGCCTCACCCGACTCCGCAATCTGCCGGAGGGAACTCTGCTGTTCTGAGATGTTGCTCAGCCTACTACCCGCCACACCAGCCAGCGGTCGTGTCTCCAAGACCGCTACTGCATTCAGACTCTGGATAAAAGGGGCTCCCCCTCTGAAATGTCACTCACTCTGCTCCCAGTTGTGCGCTTGTTGTCATCCGTTGTAGGCTTCGCTGAAATGTATGAGGTACTCTGTCTCCCTTGCAGCTAGCTCACGGGGTAGCCACCATGCCCTATTTTTTTCCAATCTTCAGGCTGTCTCTTGTGCCGCTGCAGTTGTTTTTTTCACTGCGAAAAGCCATGCTTGCTCTGCTGCCATAGTGGGGGGGGTTCCCATTGCATTCATTTTCAAGGATGGGGGGGTCAAGAACAGCTTTATTGTTCACTTTTAAACTGGGGCGAGCCGTGATTAACAGGGCCCCCCCGGCCGGCGGCCATCTTGGAATCCTTTTTTTTCTATTTCAATTCATTTTCCATTAATTCTTTCTTTATTGATTCCTTTCTATGGTTATATCTTTCTTGCTTTCTCATTTTCTGTTTGTGCCTTTCTTCCTTTAATTTATTCCTTCTTTTTTTCCCTTCTCCCTTTTGATCTAATTAGACTTTTCCTTCTTGCTGGTTCCACTTTTTTCCAGTCACTTGATTGGGAGCAATGGATCTCAATGGGTTGATTGGATTGGGGTGGGGTTATTATATGATGTGGTTAATGGTGGCTGACTGGAGCAGGGTGGAGTTGATTTGTGGATAATGGGGTGTTGCATGACATGATCCTGATGAGGCTTGATTGTGCTTTAAGGAGGTTGTCGGCTGCTTGGGGTAACAATGTCTGATTGAGGAAAAGTGGGTGACTTAGCCAATACAGCTGATGGTGTCTGATGGGGGTGTGTGCATCAAATGGGGTGACTGTACCCAGTGGAGGGACTCTGCCTAATGGTGGTGTGGGTAGGGCAGCAGTGCCTCCTGTACTGTCGATTTCACCAAATATCTGCTGCGGGTTAGGTTGACACATGATGGTTCATTATGTCTAAAGGTGTGACGATTCCAATATTTTAAATGTTGCCAGAGAACATCAGTCCATGCCCGAAAGACATGTAGGGGTGTGACAAAGGGTCAATCCCTTTAAACCATTTTGTTTGCGACCAACTCCATATTTCTTGTACTAACTCGTACCTATGGCAAGTGCCTGCACTTCATTTCTATCATTTCAAGCAAAGGTTCTGTCTATGATCGGTCTGCCAGATTGGTACTCTAGACATTCAGGGCCTTGTCCAAGCTACAGTCAATGAACAATCTTAGTGGTTAAGAAGGTGGTTGTGCCTCTTCATAAACCTGGAAGTTAAACGTGGGTGCCGAAGGATTCTAAGGACAGGGTGCAAGTGGAAGCAAAGCAGCTTAAAAATTTAAAATAAATAAACCAATGACTCATTTTTAAAATTAACACCACAACAGATTAATATTATGTACCTGTCCAAGCAGAATGTGAGAGATACACTTGAGTAATTAATCGGTGTCTTGAAGGACCAGGATTTCGAAAATCTGAAGGTTTTGGATGAATCACCTGCACCTGTCCATCAGGATAAACTACCTACAAAAAAAACAAGATTCAGAAGTAAATTTACTCTTAGTTTGAAAAAAAAAATACATTTGTTTATTCAGGGTTTTCATAAGCACAGAAATCACAGTGTAGTAATGACGGTTACCAACATTATCAGAAAATTGACAACAGAATGCATCAAACAGCATGCTGACCAACAATTCCTTTCAACAGCGGTTAAACATTATCTTCTCCTCCCCGGATCCCCAACCACTGCCTGCCACTCCTTTCTTGAACATGTCGATATTTCACCCTTCCCATTCAATGAGGCTTCAAATCTGCAGAGGAATGTATTCTGTTTAACAGCTGGCTCCAATCTACCACCACCCCCTTTCTCCAGCTCGGGGTCCCAGCTCTTTGCAAAATGACCAACTCTGCCACCCCCCACCTACGGATGTCTTCCATCCAATTTACCAAGGACAGACCCTGGGGTTTATTCCAGGCAAAGGCTACCTGCCGTTTTGCCAGTATCAACATGGACTGAGCCAGAGGTCTCCTTATTTTTTATCGTTTTTCACCCGCATCAGACCCCACAAACACACACTCAGACTGAACTCAAAGCTGAAATGCAGCAATTCATTAATCTTTAATATCACTGCTTGCCAATAACGTGCAATCACAGAGCATCCCCAGCGCATGCGTCAGATCCCTGCCGGCCCGGTTCCACATCTGGGACAATCCTGACTCACGGTCTTACACATTGCACGTAGTATCGTCTGGGTCACATAAACGCTATGTAAAACGTTAAATTGAATGAGTTTCAACCTGACATTCATCGAAACCTTCCCGACTTGTTCCCACATTTTTACCCATTCTGCTTCCGAAATCTGGCCCCCACATCCTACTTCCACTTGCTCATGACTGCCAGATCCCTCGAGGGAAACGCCCCCCGTATTGCTTGGTAAAGTCAGCAAATCTTAGCCCCCCCCACACACTCCTGTTTGAGTACCACCTGCATCAACGTGCTCATACTTGGCCCCACCGCGATATATCTTTGCACATTCTGGCCAGTTGCCTGGTCACTGTCCCGTAAGTAAAGAACTGCCCCCTCTAGATCCCATATCGAACCAACCACTCTTTAAACAATATCAGTGTCTCGCCCTCAAAAAAATCCCCAACTGTCTGACACTCCCTATCCTCAAGATGTGAGAATCCGATCTGCCTTGTTGCCTACTAAAGCACCCTGAATCCAAACTCCACAGGAAATCAGCACTATATAAACCTGTCACTGTAGACTCCCTAGAAGCTTCTTCCATGTCTTCAACACCACTCGAAATACATTAGTGGCCCCTCTACGCCTGACCGTGCCCCACAGCAGATTTATTCTCTTACGATGAGCCGGGAGAGTCCCCAGCAGGCCTGTCCACAATCCCCCCACTCCCTCGCGTCTGCCCACACTAGTATCACCAGCAGCTGTGCCGCCATAAAGTACCATTCGTAGTTCGGCAGATTAAGGCCCCCCCTTCAAGCCTGGACACCGTGAGGTTGCTAGCGAGACCCTCCTCCTCCCTGTATTCCACAGCAATTCCCTAACTTGTTCCTCCAGCATCTTGGAAAGTCGCCCCGCCTTATCCCCTTCCCCATTAATCAGAACAACCCACCTGCCGCTATCAAACTTTGATAATGCTTCTTGTGCCTCACGATGGGAGAGCAAGACCCACACCAATTCTTCCCCTGTACTTCGTCCCTCCGCCATATCCTTCTCTAGACCAGCCACCACCACCTCCATCTTTTGCAGTTTCTCCTGCAGAGTCCTCCTAACTCCAGTTGTTTTGGATATACAGACCCCTCCGATTGTGGCCTTGAAAGGCCTTGCACAGGATCCCCACTTACCCCCACGATCCCTCGTTAATATCGAAAAAACTTCACTATTGCCTACTGCAGTGTTTCCCCAAAGGCCACGTCCTACAGGGCCGTAGCCGACAGACGCCACAACCATACCAGTTATCTCTGCCGTAATCCCTCCAAATGCGTTACTAAGGGGGAGTGACCTGAAAGGACTCTCCCCAAGTATTTTGTGTCAAATCATGCCACAATTTCACGAAAATCCAGGTCCTAAACTACCCTCTACAGTGATGCCGCCTGCTGTTTCAGCAGACCTGTCTTCCACGTACTATCCAATTTCAGGTCCAAAAGACAATTGAAATCCCTGTCCCATATGAGCAGACCCTCTCTGCCCCCCACACCCGCACCAGTACCGACGGGAATTACTCTGTCATCTACAATAGGCGCACAACAATTGACCATGCAGAGATCCCTCCCCACCAGCGTACCAATGAGCACCACTGCCCTCACAACGTCATGAGTCAGAACCATATCCACTTGGACAGGAACCTCCGACGCCACCCAAATCAGGACCCCTCTTAGCATATGTCGAGTAAGATGTCCCCACCACCCTCCCCCGCCATCTTCTTAGTGAATCCAAATCCTTCTGTACCATGTGGGTGTCATAATAGGTCCAGCTGGAACCCATGCCGCCTCAGGAACCCCCTAACTTGCTGGCATTTCAGCCGTTTGCCTAGACCCCGGACATTCCAAGTCGCAATCTTCAAATAATCACCCCCCCCATGCTGGATTCAGTAATCGGCCCATCCCCTCACCCCCAACCCCCAATCCGCACTCACATTGTACAGAAGAAACCATCTTAATCTATACTGCCAACCCAACTACAAACCTCAACCAACTGATCAAACAAGCACCCAACTGTCAACTCGACCAACCCCGAAAATTATTCCCTACAACCCGTCCACCCACCTACCCCCAAGCCCACCCATTACCCCTCCCCCAGGCATCCCCAGCCACTGCGCCTCCTGTCAACCATTTCTAAACAAATTCACAGCCCCCTACTCTCCCCCAAACATTCCTCCTCCCATCTCTGTATCCCCCCAACTCAAACTCCCCCACCTCCCTCATGCCCTCCCAAAACTAGACCCTGCTTCCCCTCCCCACAACTCATGACCCCCTCAGCAATTCTCTCCACGCTCCTCCCCCCTATAGTGGGGGAACGACCGTTGGTCCATGGCCACACCCCCCATCTCGCTCCCGTCCCACCCATCATCTCACTTACACAACCCCAGGACCTTCAAATACTATCCAAGTCCAGGTGCGAGCCACCACCCATCAAACCGGCTCACCGCCGATCAAAGATCAGTCCCCTGACTGCACTCTCCCTTCCACCCCTCCACCCGTGAGCCCGGGCGCTGAGTCTAACCAATTCCACACTTTTTGCAGTGACACAAAGAACCAAGATTTGCCATCCGCTATGACCTTCAGTTTGGCGGGAAAGGACATCATGTATTTAATGTTAAGTTCTCGATGGCGCGCCATACTGTATCATAAGTTCTCTGCTGTCGCTGTACCTACAATGTGAAGTCTGGGAAGATGAGCAGCTTTGTATTTACCCCCTCGTAGTAGCCAACCTTTCGGGACTTCTGCAGGATCGTGTCCCTGAAATTCAGAATCTTGGCCACTATAACTCTCTGTGGCCCCCCAGGCGGCCCTGCTTGTCACCCTGTGCACCCGTTCGACTGTAGAAAGCTTAGAAAGTCCCTTCACACCTAAAGTGTCCAGAATAAGGTGTGCCACAAAGAGCTCCGCACGGGCTCCTTCCTCCCTCACCGGAACCCTACCAATCGGATATTGCAATGCCTGGATCGGGTGTCCTCCGTCCTCGTCTCCAAATTCCTAGTCTCTGCACCAGGCCAGCTACCTTGTGCTAGAGTTGTTGCACGTCATCCTAAACATTGCACGCCCTCTTTTACACTTCCGTTACCCTTTCCAACACCTTCCGCAGATCCGTCCTCACATCCACCCCCACCTCTTTAATGCTCCCCTCAAGTAACTTGAATGGCCTCCACCAGGGCGTCCAGGGTCACCCCTCTGGATTCACCCACCAGTGCCCTTCGCCACCTGGCCCGCATCCTCATGTTTCTGCTGCCTGCTTTTGGGGTCCGTGCATTTGTCCATTTTTTGCTGGCCTTTCAATATTGTTGCTAGCGGAAATCGCCTTGTCCCCAGGCCTGCACCTCTTTGCACTCAGAAATCTCTCTCTTCTGCAAAAATATTGAGTACCGCACCCCACTTTCTGCCAGCACTTTCCCCTTTACCCTGGCAAAATGCATTGCAGGTTCCTCTAATGCAGGATCCCCCACTCCGCTGTACTGACCAGCGCCACTGGGACCGGGGTATCCAATGAGGCTGCGCCCGCCATGCCTTCCAGCTTCTCCTCAAGGACCACAGTCCAGAATATCACTCAGTGCCTATTTGAGAACCCAAGCGCAGGATTGACTACAGGGGCTGCACAACCGTCACCCCCCTCTCCTGCTATATTATTAAACAGTCTCACCCCAGGGCGCCCTGCCAATTGCTCACAGAGACGCCATCCCAGGGGATCCCCTCCTTCACTGGAGAGGCTACAGACCTGCCGCCTTCTTGTCCCACACATCACTTGTTTTACTTTGGAAGGGCCTCTGACCAGCGTCCTGTGACCCGTTCTCCCCACAGGCCTCCACACCTTACTGTTTGCGGGACAGCTCCCCGAGAGATGGCAGAATCCGCAGCCTCTCTCCTGAGGCATCCAGTACTTTGGCAGCCGCTTGTCTCTGTGGCCGCCTTCCAGGCCAGAACCCGCCCCTGTGCCACTTCCCTGATTAGGGGTACGCACTCGATCGTCTCCTGGGGCTGGCTTCTACCACGAGCTGCCTCCCAGGCGGGTGCGCCCACCGACTTTACTGCGGTCGTGAACCCGACTGTTCCCTGCGACTGCCTGCAGTCCGGGCCATGTGCCTGCAACACCTTCAGCCGGCTAAGATCTTCGAGCTCAGCCACGGCTACCCGTATCTGCCGCAGTGGCATTCTTGGACCCCCTAGTCACCTGCCCGCCCGGTTGCACCCCCAGGATCACCGGGTTGGGGCTCCACTCGGGGCTGCAAGTTAGTGCAAACGAAGCAGGATTTTTTTTTTAATTTGTTTATTTATCAATCGACACACAGGAGAGATTATACAAGGACATTACATATAGTATCTCAGGTCGTGTAACCCAGAGTCCCCGTCACCCACCCCATACGTTCCCCGGCAAGCATAGTTCTCGGCCTTAGTCAGACTGGCTCGGCGGCCCTGGTGGGTCCTCCATAGCGTTTAGGGCCCTTGCAATCAGGGGCGGTTTGTAGGTCAGAGCCGGGTAATTCTGGTCATAGTCTAGCACTGGTTCCCAGATATCCCGAAAACGATGAAGCAGACCCGCCCTGGCTGCCGTGACTTTCTCAGCTATTAAAATATCCCAAGGTTTGACCCAGCAAAGGGCCATCAAGGGTCCGTCCGCGGACTTCCAGGTGCGGGCCACCGTGATCTTGGCCGCTAATAGGATATCAGGGCCGCTCTTTTCCCCGACCGCGGGTATGAACCGGACGATGGAATCCCTAAAAGGACCTGTTCGGGCATGAGCGGATCGCCTGGGTGACGTCTTTAATGGTGGCTAGACAGAGAGACCAAAACTCCTGCACCCGGGGGCAGGTCCACCACATGTGGAAGTAGGATCCTGGGAGGCCGCAAAGTCACCAACAGAGAGGGTTTAGTGCTGGTTGGAAGTGATGAAGGCGTAGAGGGAGGTAATACCAGCGCAGGAGTAGTTTATGGGCACACTCCCTGTTGGTTATACAGCGGGAAGACGTCCGCGTTCTTGTCCAAATGTCTACCCATGTATGGTCCTCAATGGCGTTTCCGCGGTCAGTTTCCCATTGGGACATGTAGGAAGGCCTGGACCGGAGGGGGTCCTCCTGTAGCAGCCTATACAGGTCGGTATTTTCCCCCGGGTCGGTAGGTCGCTCACCGTCAGTTCCAGTGAGGTAAGGGGTCTTGTAGCCGCCGCTCAGGTCTGTGGGTGAGAACACCAGTGTCTGAGCTGAGCGTAGGAGTACCTATCCGTTTCCGCTAACTGAAAAGTCATCTTGCAGCGTTCAAAGGTTAGGGGGGAGTCCCCTTCAAAAAGTTGTCCTAAGGTGGCGAGGCCCCCTGCGACCCAGTTTCTGAAGTTTTGGGGACGGGCCCCGGGGGAGAAAGCTGGGTTGAGGAAGATTGGGGAGAGTGCACTCAAGTCTCCTGGGACGCCCCGGTGTCTGCGAGCTCACTCCCAGGCCCTAATAGTTTGTTTTGTATCTGTGAGAGTGCCCGGCCAGCTGCGGCGTAAAGCTGTGGGTAAGAACGGGAGGAAGCGAAGGGGAAGAGAGAGGCAGGATTGTTCGATCTCCACCCATTTCGGTCGACCCGTAGCGAGTCCCCATGCCTGGAGGTGGGCCAGCTGTGCCGCCATATGGTATTTGCAGAGGTCAGGGACCCCCAGGCCTCCCAATCTCGTACTGGCCATCATTGTTCTCCGCGGGATGCCTGGTTTCTTCCCTTTCCAGATGAAGTCCACCATCTTCCTTTGGAGCCGCTGCAAGGGGGGAAGCGGAATGGTGATCGGGAGGGCGGCACAGGCATAGAGGAAGCGCAGGAGTAAGTTCATTTTGCACACCGTGATCCGGCCTAGGAGGGAGATCTCTTGGGGTTGCCAGCGGGTCAGATCCTTTTCTAGTTCTTCGAAGAGTGGCGGGAAGTTAGCTTGGTAAACCTCTGTTGGGTGTGCGGGGATATGAACCCCCAAGTAGGGGATCGATTTGATGCTCCATTGAAACGGACCTCTCTTCACACCAGGGCGTCCCGTTCGGCTGGCGTCACATGCCCACTCCCATCGCCGCCGACTTTTGATAGTTAATCACGAATCCCGAGACCATCCCAAAGTTGTGGATTTCAGTTAAGGCCTCGGTCATGGATCTCTCAATGTTCGTGATGGTAAGCAAAACATCATCCGCGTAGAGGGCCACTTTATGTTGAGCAGAGCCGGTGCACAGGCCACTGATTCGGGGGTTCTTCCGGACTCGTTGAGCCAGCAGCTCCATGGCCAAAGCGAAAAGCAGAGGGGATAGAGGACATCACTGCCTCGTTCCGCACGTGAGGGAGATTGGGTCCGACAAGCGGCCGTTGACTCTCAGCCTCGTCCTGGGGGACTGATAGTTTGCCAGGATCATCTTCTGAAAGGTCGGACCGAAGCCAAAGGCCCCCAGAGTGAGGCGCAGATAAGACCAGTCCACCTTGTCGAATGCTTTAGTTGCGTCCAATGCCGATAGGGCTAGCTGTTGGGAATCCCGAGTGGCGATTTCAATGAGATCCAGGGCCCTGCGGATGTTGTCTTTTGTCGATCTGTGGTTTATAAAGCCTGTTTGATCCTAGTCTATGATATTCGGGAGGATAGGTGCCAGACGGTTGGCCAAGACTTTAGAGTATATGTTGGCGTCCAAATTTAGCAACGCAACGGGTCTATATGAGCCAATATCGTGAGGGTCTTTCCCGGGCTTGGGGATAAGGACTGTAATAGATTCTTGCATCGTTGGGGTGACGGTGCCAGTGGCCACGAATGAGTTGAAGAGGCGGGCCAGGGGGGCCGCTAGTTGGGGCCAGAAGATTTTGTAGAAGCGAGTGGAAAATCCATCCGGGCCCGGGGCTCTGGGTTTTAAGCTCTTAATGGCCGCCTCCACCTCCTCGATTGTAATCGGGGCCACCAGGTCTTCCCTGGCCATCTGGGTTAGGTGTGGTAGGGTCGCCTCTTGGATGTAGGAGTGCTGCTTAATTGGATCTCTCGGGGCTGCCGTCATTATTTCCAGGTGGTGGGCTGTTGCCAAGCGTATTTTCTCATGGTCAGCGTAGTGGATCACGCCCTGCGGATCACGGAGGCCTAAGATAGTATTTCTGCTCTTCGCCTTTGCCAGTTTGCTAACCAGAAGCTTGTTGGCCTTGTTGTTATGAGCGTAGTACCATTGCTTAGACTTGGTTAGCAGATTCGCCGTAGCCTCAGCGTAGTGGGCTTCCAGCCGTTTCCTGGCCATTTGCAGGATCCTGTAGGATTTAGGGGCCCAGCCCTTCCTTTTATGTATAGCCTCAGCCTCTCGGACTGCTGCTTCCAAAGCGTCGCGCGACTCCCTCTTCCTTTTGTGGTATGCGGCTCCCTGGGCAATCAGCTCGCCTCTGAGGACCGCCTTCATGGCGTCCCAGGTGTTAGCCGAGGAAGTGTCCTCGTCCCGGTTTTCGACGAAAAAGTTCCTAATGGAGTTGGCGATTGAGTCCCTCACTGCCATGTCTCCCAGGATAGGGTTATAGAGGCACCACCAGCGGCGCGGAGGGGGGTCTGAGTCATGAGAGCGCAGGGTCAAAGTAACTGGAGCATGGTCCGAAAGGATCCGGGGGCCAATTATCACATCATCAGTGAAGGACAGGATCTGTGGGGAGGTCAGGATTAGGTCAATTCTGGAGAAGGTACGATGCACATATGAATAGAAGGTAAAGTCCCGTTCGTCCGGGGACAGAACCCTCCAAGAGTCCACAATGTTTAGTGGGCGAAACAGGTGGGGCAAGCCAGCGGCCAACTTCAAATCTCTAGAAGACGGGGGGTGAGATCTATCCTTGAGAGGGTCTGGAGCCCCGTTAAAGTCTCCTCCCATGACGACCTGCCCCTCGATGAATGGGAGGAGAGAGACCTCCAGATCCCGGTAGAAGCTTTCCTGATATTCGTTCGGGGCGTACACCGAAATGAGGGTGTAGAGCTGTCCATGGATGGAGCATATGACTGCAATAAAGCGACCCTCCTGGCACTGTAGAGAGTCAAGGATCTGAGGCTTCAGGTCTTTTGCGAATAAAATAGCGGTGCCCCCCTTCTTAGTGCCGTTAGAGGCGAGGAATTGTAGCGGGAAGAGTTTGCTTTGCAGGCGCGAAAAGTCCACCGGGATCAGGTGCGTCTCTTGCAAAAAAGCAATCGACGACCCGTTGTCTTGTAGCCTCTGTAGGATCGATTTCCTCTTCGGGGGGGGGGAGTTCAGGACCCTAACATTCAAGGAGGTGAACTTGAGTTTCAAGTGAGGGGGTTGGTCCGGGGGATCCTCTTGCTGGGGGAAGGGGTTGTGGGGGGGTTAGGTCAGCCATAAACGTGACAGCATGATCGAGTTGGAGTCTCCGGTGGTCGAGGGTTTTTAAACTGGTCTAACTGGTCTCCAACGGGAGAAAACATATACAAAAGCGACCTCCAACGGGAGGACCAAAGTGCGGCCAGGGGGGTCGATTTGGAACTATCGACATGTCCCCCAGGCACCAGGGCTGTCATTCGACAGCACCAACATGTTTGAAAGTCTCTCCAAGGGTAAAGTGGTGTCATCCGCCTTGGAGGGGGTTATGGATCGCGTCGGATCCGTGGCAAGATGTGAAGCTTAGGGTCGTTCCAGCGCCATGGTTCCAGTGCAGGCGTTAAGGCGTGTCATTTGGGTTTGTGATTTCTCTGCACTCTGGACCATGGGGTCTGTTTCGGTTTTGGGGAGGTTGCTTCTGAGGCTGGGCTTGATCGGGCCGGAGCGGAGAGGTCTAAGGACTCTGGGGAGTCCGGGTGGAGGATTGACTTTGCATCATCGAGGTGGCTGTACAAAAACTGTAGGGTCGTAGGAAAGAGCCATCGATAACGGATCTGCTGATCCCGAAGAAAGAGTGACAGAGGCCGGAGCATTCTATGCTTTTGAAGAGTCAGCAGGGAGAGGTCCTGGAAGATCTGTATCAGGATTCCCTGAAATGAGAGCTCGTCCTTAGAGCGGCCAATCGCTGCTATGGCCTCCTTAGTGGTGTAGAAGTGGACCCTAATGATCACGTCGGGGGGGGGGTCTGAATCGACCCCTCGGCGAGGGCGCAGTCTGTGGGTCCAATCCAGCAGCAGTTGAGTCTCGTTCAGGTCTGGCAGGAGGGACTGGAAGAAGGTGCTAACGTATTCCGGGAGCTCCCAATCAGAGATCGAAGCGGGCACCCCGCGAAGACGTAGGTTGTTCCAAGTCCTCCTGTTTATGTTCGAGGATTTCGGTTCTTGCCACCAGCGATTAGACGGTGCGTTGAATTTCCGTCAGTGAAGCGGAGTGGTCCGTGGTCAGGTCCTCGACCTCACTGACCCTCAGTTCGATGCCGGCGACTCTTTGCTTGTTCTGTTCCAATTTGGCGGCGAGTTCCGACATGCAGGCTCTGAATTCAGATTTAATATCGCTCATGAAAGCCTGAAGATCCTCCTTAGTTGCGAGCGTTCCGCCGCCCTCAGACGTTTTCTGGGGGGTGAGCTTGAGGGGGTCCGCCTTCCCACCCTTCCCGAGGACTGCAGCATAGCAGAGATGTCGGCTGATTTAGGAGGCTTTAGTGCTTTGGCCATTGTTCCACGGGGAGGGGGCACCTCCGGCGGTGGTGAGCAGACGTGGGCAGGGGCGCCCCAGGAAGTCGCAGGGGGGGGACACACTCCGTGTGGGGTCGGAGTAGGTGGAGCTCGAGGGCCCTCCCGGCGGGGATATTAGGCGCCCGGAGGGGGTGTTGTGGTAGGCCTCAGGGTAACCCAGGGAAGGGGGGGGGCAGAGATCCGGTAGCAGAGGGGCCAGAAGTGTTGCTCAAATCGGGGCCACGCTGTAGCTGGAGATGGAGGGCCTCCGGGGTGAAGGCTGGCCGGGGGGGGTTGCTGGGGCAGGGCTGAGGGGCAGCCCACCTCACCTGTGCGTGGCCGACCCCCGAGCCGGGGCCACGCTGCAGGAAGTAGGCCTTCGATGGTAGCTGGGGGGAGGCTGGGCCCCACCCCCGAGAGCAGCAGGCCGAAGATGGGCAGGGGCGCCCCAGGAATCGAAGAGGGTGCTGAGGTGGAGCTGAGGGGCCGCCAATCTCAGCCAGGTGACGTGTGTGGCTCTCACTCGAGTCGGAATCATGGGGGGCCTCCGGTGGTAGCCGGGAGAGGCAGCAGGCAGAAAGTGGGCAGGGCGCCCCAGGAAGATGAGGGTGGGGGGTCCGCAGAAAGAGCAATCCCAGCGAGGCGTGGTCACAGGGGTCCCGGCGGCAGGCCTCGCACCGTCGAGGACCAGGCACAGGCGGGGTGCAGGGTGTCGGGCGGGATGAGCCTCATACGCGTCTCATGGGCAGACGATGGTAGCCAGCCGCCAGCCTGGAGCGGGTCGCGAGGATGCGGCGGCCATTTTAGGTAGAGTTACGGGAGCAGTCCTTCGCGCTCCCCATCGCATTTTCGCCGTTAGCGAAGGCGTTATGCCCTCAAAACGCTGCCATCCACTGCCCAGGACCACAGCAGGTAAATGCTCCCCATCACGACCAACGAACTTAGCTGGAAACGGGTAAAATTAACGCTGAGCCGCGGATCCGAGCGGAGGCCATCAGAGGAGCTGCCTCATCGCTGGCGCTCCAGGCCACGCCCCCACGAAGCAGGATTTTTACAGGCAGCCCGGGATCTCAACAGAGCTATGTGCTCATGCTCTGGCTGCTGCCCACCCCCACAATTTACTCTTAGTTGACCACTCTACATTAACTAGACAAATTATTTAGAATATATAATATATTACAGAAAAAAAAGAAAAATAGGAGAAATTGTAACCAACATTCGTAATCTTGGCTCAAATCCCATGTGCCCTTTCCCACAATATAATACAGTGAATCTCTGCTCACCTACCCAGCAATTGACATTATATACTGCCATCCAGAGACAACACTAAACATATAGGTGGTATTTTTTGCTGTGCATATAAACAAATGTATCTTGTACAAGCTTCATAACTAGAGCAATGATAGCGTAGAAGAGCAGAAAAATAAATGAGCAGCATTGTATGATGGGTTCGAACCGAAGCACTAATACTCTACTTAATGTAAGCTATTACATAAAATGGCCCTAAATTGAAACCTACTGTTGGACTTGAAATGTGATATTGTATTTTTAAAAGGTTGGCTAAGTGCAAAATTAATCAAAAAGCTAGAAAAGGGCAGCATTTAAAAGGGAGCAACCACAGGAGTTAGATTTAACCCTCTATGCCAGCAATCTACTTCTTTTGCTTTTTTTATTTACTAAAATGCAAAGTGACCATAACTGCTAACAATACCCTAGTAAAAGGCAATGACTACCAAACAAGAAGCTGTGGCTATGCAAGGCCATCTCTGAGCACTCACTACATCAATTTGTTGCTGTGGCGATGTCGGTATATAGGGATACTTTAAATAGTTCACATACTGTATGTCTGCTCCACTTCCAAAGTAACATCCCATCTCTAAGTGCAGTAATCAACAAGAGCAAGGGGCTTGAACTAAGCAATTAGCTACATATAATATTTCTGGCAATTGATGTGAGTGGTAGCTTGGTCCAGCTAGAAAGAAAATTGCTCTTTTCCTTTTGGTGTTATTTTTTAAATGTTCTTTTTCAACATAAAAAAACAACAAAAAAAAAGATTCAGTAACAAAAACGTAAAGAGGAAAACAACTAAAGGACAACACTACTGTCCAGAGGAGACCAAACTCCAGCACTCACTTTGACCGATGGAGGGAGTGGCTGAGGTAAAGGTTCAAACAGTTTATTAACAATTTAGAAGTATTTGGGGGTGATTACCTGTAGGGATTAAGGGTTTATCTACAACAGAACAGGGATTTCACCTTGGGATTGGGCGAAATCGACAGTGTCAGGATGGGTCAAATGTACCAGAGTTTTCTTAGTAGTGATACTGGTCCCTTCAGGTTCTCTATAGACAACACACAGTCTCGGGGAAATACAGTAGCGGCCAGCCAATTCTTGGCCCAAACTCACAGTCAAAGGAATGTAGCACCCAGTTGCTTCCAGGATCAGGTTACAATCATGGAGATATAGTGCACAGCCGTTTCTTTGCCACAGGTCCTCTTCAGAAATACAGTGTGCAGCTTGCTATTTGCAATAAACATCAGGAGAATAGTGTCTGGCTCACTTCCTCCTGTTCTGGGTTTATAATGCCCCAGTTAACTCGAAGGAATGTAGTGCTATTCTCACCCAGCAAGGGACATAATTCCTTCCCCACTATCAAGGATCTCTCAAACCAATAAGGGATATGGTGCCCTTCTAATTCTATGTCAAGACCGGAGGCGCACATTATGCTTCTCTTTCTTTAATGAACAAGCTCAATCAGCTAGATTTAGGCAAAAGAACTTTACAAAAATACTCAGACTTTGCTGAAATCTTTTAACATTAGAACAAACATTTTCCAGAAAACCCTCTGGTAACTGTAATCCAATTCTGCAAATCAGCGGACTTCCTGGCACCAATCGGCAGCTGCCAGCCCTTGAAAAGCATTCCTCTGCCGTGCATCTTCCTCTTTCTTAGGTGCTTGAGCAGCAGATACGTACCCATTCTCTCTACTTGTTTTTCTTACGTGGGATTGGGGATACGTATGCATACTGGTGGGTATTGCCAGGCACCAAGCATTAATCTTATAGCTGAGGGAGAGAAATCTGTCTTAAAGGGTCAGCACCCTCTGTTTAACCCGTTCACTAAGCATAACCCCATTTCATTCCACCCCACACACTACATCCGCTCATGGAGAACCTTATACTTGCTTGCAGGAGCACATCCCTGCTTTATCACAGGAATATGTGCGCAGGCACAGGACAGGCGGAGCGTGCCATTTAGATATCTGTGTCACAGCGCTCACCGCCGGCCTGCCAGCTGCAAGTAGCAGCGTGACACTGCAGGGTGCAACAAGCTGCCGCAGGGTGTGCTCAGTGTAATTTCCTCGCTCAGTGCTGCAGCAAGTTGCTTGGCTCTGATCCTCGCCGGCTCAGGGAGGCCGCTTGATCACACGGCATGGTGCACTCAACACAGACCCCGATTAAGCCGTTTCGAGTTGCACACACAGTCCCCTTTTACTGAGGGACTTGTGCTTCTTCCAGTTCACGGAGGAACACAGAAATGTCAGTGTGAAGAGAGCTGAGCCACATGTACTTGAAGTTCTGATAAAGGCGATATTAGTACAAACTGTCTCAGGTTTTTAAGTAGATCCTGCTTGCACTGCTAATTTAGACACCCTATTATTGTGTCACCACTGACCTTGCACTTCACTATATGGCTGAACTAGGTTTGTTTGGCCCCCACCTGTAGGAGCCCTTTTCAACAATTGCAAAACCATAACAAAAACCCTTTTGCGCCAAAATTCATACTGCTACCGAACGTCATATATACATTTTAGTATGTTCTTTATCTTGTTGGGAACCATACAATATTTGCAGAAGGCTGAGGTTACAGAGCATTGGGTCACCACAGTAATAAAGTCGAGAGTGTAAACTTTGAAGTAGTTCATTTCTCATTGACTATGATGTTAAAATTAGAAAATTGTACAAATGGTTTGGTTTATATGTCTATGCATATAGAAGTGATGATAGGAAGAATGCTTTTTGTTGGATGATTCTTAATGAGGTCCTATAGAAGGTTTTTAATATGGTGCTCTGTATAATTAGAATGCCTAACATTGGTCCTTTTTCTATGACCAGGCAGGAAGAACAAGTTACTAAATAAGTCAGTCTTCTACACATTCTTTTTTTTTTTTTACTTTAAGTTCAGCAGTCACGATACAAAGGAATATACAACCATCAAATATACATTATTCAGATATCTTAGTTTTGTTACATTATATCAGAGTTTTCAAGCCACATGTTGCATGAACTATGTAGGAGTGCGCTGCTTGAACTTAAAGCTAGACTGCTGGAACGTGTGGATAATGGAGCAGCTGCTATTTTGATGCTGCTGGATCTTTCGGCAGCCTTCGACCTGGTGGATCATTCTATTATGGTCACCAGGTTGAGGGACGTCGCAAACTTTTAGAGTGCAGCTTCTCAATAGGTTTGATCTTTTTTGAGTAATTGGGACTGTAGAGTCTTCCCTGAGGAAGCAGCGGTTTTGCCCATGACCCTGAAATTTGGCGTCCCGGAGGGATCATGTATTTCAGCCTGCCTTTGCAATATCTTTACAGTGGCCTTCTTTGCACTTTTAGAGCAAAGCGGGTTACTTTTACGAATTACGTTGATGATACGCAGTGTGTTATTCCAATTACCGGTATACATGATGTGGATGAAAAGCAGCTTAATAAAATATACTCTCTTATTGAGGGATGGATGGTGCAAAATGCGCTTGCATTGAACAGAGAGAAGACAGAGTTATTGGTCGTGGGTACCCCTTACCTGATTAGGAAATTGGGACCAGCATATGAGAGCTTTCGAATTCAGGATACCAGAATAATGGCCCAAAAGAAGGTTAAGACGCTGGACGTCATTCTTGACCAATATCTAAATATGAAGGCTCATGTGGGTAGCATGGTGTCTTCCTCGGCTTATTATATCAAACTTCTGGCCCATCTTCGACCGTTCATTTCTCAGGCAAATGCTGAGACAATCGCAAGGGCCATTGGGCCAAAATTGGTTATTACAGTAGCTTACTGTATGGCATCAACAAAGCGGAGATTGGCAGGTTGCAGGTAATACAGAACAGCGCAGTGCGCATAGTGCTGGGAATCTCCTGGAGAGACCACATCTCTGAGGCTAGAAGCGGCTTGCATTGGCTCCCGCTGGAGTCGAGGTTGCTTTTTCACCTATTGGTAACTGCACAGAGATGTCGACGGGGTAAGATGGCTGTCTATCTTCAGTTTTACTTACGGAAAAAAGTGATACGAGAACTCTGAGATTCAGTAATACGGACCAGTTGATGATCTGATTTTCAGGCTCCCTTCACCCACCTCTTGTCCTTCTCTCATCTCTGACTGTCTGTCCGCTATCCCGGAGTGGTGTTCCGCCAACAATCTCTACCTTAATGCCAGTAAGACTGAGATCCTCCTCATCGGCACACCTGCTCCCTCCTTGCCTGTCACTCTCTGGTCAGCCTCTCTTGGCCCTCTTCCTTCTCCCACTTGTGAGGATAAAAACCTCAGGGTCATCTTCGACTCCTTTCTCTCCTCACATCTGATGTCTCTAAGAAGTCACACTACCAGCTACACCTCCTCAGAGGCATTATTCTTTTCCTCTCCTTCCCCCAGAAGCTCACTGTCTCCAGAGCTCTGGTTCTCTCTAGGCTGGACTACTGCAAAAGCCTCTTTCTAAATCTGCCTGCTTCTACTCTCTTCTGCTACATTTGCCAGCCCACTTTAAAAAAAAGTGCAACTTTGGACTAGCCTACAACTGCTTATACTTCTTGTGCCTTAGCCTATGACTAGCCTAACATTGTTTCTGCTACATTTGCCAGCACACTTTTTAAAAGGTGCAATTTCGGACTAGCCTACAACTGCTTATGCTTCTTGTGCCTAAGCCTATGACGAGCCTAACATTGTTTCTGCTACATTTCACAGCATACTTTAAAAAGAAAATGCAATCTCGGACTAGCCTAAAACTGCCTTACTCCTTGTGCCTAGCCTACCAATGACTTTACCCCTCACACAACTGTAAGTCAAGTAATCCTATTCCGACTAGCCTAAAACCTATTCCTGCTACACACGCATAGCCTGTGACCAGCCCACATCTGTTCTATATCTCAACACAAAGATGTCACCCCCAGTCCCTTGCTCCGACAAGGTATTACCCACACCTTTCCTATCAGCTTTGACCACAAGTACCACCAACCCAAGTCGCCCTGACTCCTTGCCTAACCACCCTTCAGCGCACAAACTAATACCTACCCACTGCCTCCCCACCTACGAAATCAGAGGCTAGGCTGCCGTTCCACCCGCTTCCCAGCCCTCTTTAATACCCTCATCACTAAGCGCTCTGAACACTCACCATCACAGACTACTACTCCCACACTCAAAACATCCAGCAATATCAACACACCCAATATCATCCCCACTACAACGAAACAAAAGAACAACGAGCAAACAGTTCCAATGTTCACTCGTTAACGCAAGATCCCTCCCAGCGCATGCCACAGAGATCCATGATCTCATCACAGATCGTGACCTAGATATACTAGCTATCACTGAGACCTGGCTACCCGAAGCCTCAGGTTAATAAAGGTTGTATCCTGGATTGGATTGCGGACCACAACTGGGCGGCCGACATCAGCTCCAACAAACTCCGCACATGGACAGACCACCACCTACTACATTTCTTCATACCATCTACAATAGGAGGGAGCCCAAACCTACCCGCCCCAGCCACCATGGCTAGATCAAAAATACTGCTCACTGCTGACAGGCTCATCCCTCTCCTAGAAAAGTTGGCACTGGCTCATCCCACAGCCAACGACCCTACAACTCTAGTTGAGATCTACATCACAACACTCAAAGAGATTATAGATGTTGTAGCCCCACTGGAAAAGAAAAAAGTGAAACAAAGACTCCATGCAAACTCCTGGTTCACCCAAGAACTCCATGACGCCCGAACCACCAAAAGAACAGCACTAACCTCCTGGCAGACAAACCCCTCCTCTACCACAAGAGACACATACCTTACAGCTGCTGAACTATATTAAAAAGCCATCGCTAGAGCAAAAGCGGCTACTTAACAATGACAGAATTGAGAAAGCCAACTCTCAATCCAAGGAGCTATTCGCCATCTATAATGAGCTGACCATCCCACCCTCTTCTACACAACCTACTGAAAAAAACCCAACATGGTGTAACAACATCCAACATGCTATGCTAGATAAAATCAAAAAATTCCAGAACAAAATCAAATCCCAATTCAGCAAACTTCCCAAAACCATTCCACCACCACTATCTAAGCCTCCCACCATCATACTAAAGGGTATCACTGCACACAGAACAAACACACCTAAACCCTTCTCATTCAGGGAAGTCACAGTTCCCGAGGTCCTTCTAATCATGAAACAGACCAAACCATCTCTATGCAAAGGAGACATTTGCCCAGCCAACGTAATCAAAGACTGTGCCACAGCTTTGGCCCCTTTTGTAACTACGTTCATCAATACTTCCTTCGCTACCAGCACTGTCCCATTCGCCCTTAAGGAAACATGGGTTAGACCGCTGTTAAAAAAAAAACCTACCTTGGATCCAGACGCCCCAAACAACCACTGTGCCGTTTCTGCTCAAGATCCTGGATAAGGCTGCATATCTACAGATCCAGGCTAACCTAGAATCGCGCTACATTCTTGGAAAAAGGCAATCGGGTTTCCCACCACGCCATGGCACAGAGTCAGCCCTGCACGACCTCAAGAACCAACTACTTGAAGCCATAGACAAAGGCAAGACCTCACTTCTCCTACTCCTAGATCTCTCGGCGGCCTTGGTCGACCATAAGATCCTGTGCAAACACCTCACCGACACAGCACAATTCTCCCAAGAAGCCACCACCCGGATCACCTCCTTCTTGGACGGTCGAGCAATGAGAGTCTTCTTAGACCGGGCATCCGCCCAGCCATCACCTATCAGCTGCAGGGTCGGGGGGCATGGCCTGGAGCTCATGGCGAGTGGAAGCCGAGTTGCCGTGCTCCGGCCGAGACGCTGTATCTCGATCCTTTTGCCTGCCTGAAATCGCACCTAAGACGGAAAGAACCGGTTCCGAGGGAAGGGGAACCGACCCCAGACACGATACTGTGGTCTTCTCCTGGATTCGGACCTCCAAACCCACGGATTCTTCCCGATAAAGGTCCCCTCTGTTGGCGGGACCTAAGATGGCGGCCATCTTTTGAAGCCGATGCCGGAGGAAAACGCTAGCCGCCTTCGCAGCGAAGCCGATCCACAACCTGCTGCCACGACTGAAACAAGGAAGAGGAGCCTCCCCCTCCACCCGGGTCCGAACCTCTGCTGCGACAGCTATTGACCGGGGAGCCAACCGGGAGCTCCCGTCCGGAGAGACTGTGCCCGGGCCCTGGACTACGGCACCGTGAGTGGCCACGCGACACCCGGTGCGGGGAGCCCCGCCATCGACAGCAGAAGAAGGTGGAGGTGAGGAGAGCACTGGGTGAGGGCATAAACCAATCGAACATGTGCCGTTGTATATCCCTCCGAGAACTTGACCCCGCGTAAAACGGACCACCCCACCTCCGGAACCATAAGCTCCCCAGCCCACACACCGAAATCACTGGTCTGGTGGGGGCATTGCTGAGGAAACGACGCCCACCACCATCTACCCCCACACAACCGAGGGGTGTCTCCGAACGCCCCTCACCATGGCGGCCAGGAACAAGACGAAGACAAGCACCATGGACATGTATGTGTCTGCTAAAGCGAAAACTCCTCCGCAGCCATGCACTTCCACTCCCGAACCTCCCCGAGCAAAACCGGCGGACTCTCCCGAAAATCAAGCTCAGGTACTGGAGGCAATTGCATCACTGCGCACATTTATAGATTCCAGAATCGGGGAATTCAAATCCGAGCTACAACTCATGCGCCAGGATGCCCGCAATCTAACAGAAAGAGTAACCACCGCCGAAACAACCATAAAAGAGACGTCGGACGACACAGCAGAGCTGAAAGCTAAGGTACTGGACCTGGAACGGAAGGTGTTCACACTCGAGGCCAAGGCTGAGGAGGCCGAGGGCCGGGCCAGACGCGCCAACATCAGAATACTGGGGGTACCGGAGGGAAGTGAGGGCCCGAATCCGACGGCCTATATAGAATCCCTGATACAACAGGAGGTGGGCGCTGGAAGGCTAACGCAAGGATTCTCGATCGAAAGGGCGCACAGATCACTTCAGAAGAGACCCCCGCCGGGCTCACACCCTCGTCCTATAATCGCTAAAGTACTCAACTTCCAGGGTAGAGAGACCATCCTCCGGCACTCCAGAGAGGAGGGCCCCATTGAACCCAGGAGCTCGAAGATCACAATCTACCCCGATTACACCCCGAAAGTCCAACGGGAGAGGAACTAATTTGTGCCGATTAAAGCCCGACTCAGGCAACTGAACCTGAAGTACATGCTGTTATACCCCTCCAGACTGAAAGTGATTCACAAGGGGAGGGCGATCTTCTTGGAATCCCCGGCAGCTGCAAACATGTGGCTGGAAGACAACAATCTAGCCGCAGATAAGGACCCTCAACCCACGGAAAACTGAAGAATCCCCTGTGCCTGAGGCATGGACGAAGCCATGACTCATAAAGCCAACTCGGACGCAAGGCAAATGACCTAAGAGAAAGTAAAATCACCCAAAAGTTAGCAACGAAGATGCGGCCCTCGCTCGGCCCACGCCAAGCACAGAGCCCTACCCCAACGAACAGTACAGGACAGGCCAGTTGCCTGACCGACCTCCCTCGTGCCCGACACCCGGATGGGTCCTGACGGTACGAGGGCGCCTGAGCACCAGCAGGAACTTGTCGTTGCTGGGCGCACCAGTTCCAGTTTTGTTAATTGTTTTGTTCACACCACAGTCCTCGAAATATTAGCAGAGCGGAAACATGGGCCCGGAGGCCCTTGGGGGCCAAGGAAGAGAAAACACCAGAACCCAGAGGGAGAGCCTCACCACCTGGAGAAGGGACGCCCCGCGAAAAACGGGGGCGACCGGAAAGATGAAACCAAGACACAAACCCAATGGCACTCCAACTTAAGGTGATGACGTGGAATGTGAGGGGCATGGGCACATACCTGAGAAGGAATCGGACCCACTCTTACCTGCGCAGGAAAAAGGTGTCGGTAGCGATGCTTCAAGAAACTCACCTCACGGAAGAAACCACAGCCAAATTATCTGAAAGATGGGGAGGGATCGGGAAAGGGGCGCCATACTCCAAATTCGCCAGAGGAGTGTTTACGTGGGTGAGCCTGACTGTGCCCTTCCAGCTACTGGGCTATGAAGCCGACAAAGAGGGCAGATACCTAATAATATGGGGTACCATTGAATCCAAGCCAGTCTGCCTGGTGAACTCATACTTTCCGCAACACGGAATACCCTCACACCTCGAAATGCTCAGTGCTAAAATGATTCTTCGCAGAGAGAGTGCCTTCATATGGGGTGGCGACTTCAACTGCATCAGGAACGGAGCTGTGGACAGATCAGACCCCCCCCCCCCCCGTCATTCAAATAACCCTGCATCTAACGCGCTAAACACCGCAATAGAACAGCTCGACCTAGTAGACATCTGGAGGGAACAACATCGCACTGAGAGGTGCTATTCTTATTACTCGGCCCCGCACAAGGTCCACACGAGAATAGACTATCTGTTCATAGATCGTGAGCTGGCTCAACAAGTAGACGGCACATTGTATCTAGGCAGAACCATATCCGATCACTGCTGACCATGCAATGGGCTCCTAGAGGACCCAGACCGCCAATCCCGCTATGGAGAATGCCACCCGCAGCACTCGCAGACCACGCTTTTAAGGAGGAACTTGGTACCAAACTTGAGGAATACCTAGACATTAACACAGGCTCAGTGTCAAGCTGGAGCACACTATGGGAGGCCATGAAGGTTGTAACACAGGGAGAAGTTATATCAGGTGCTGGTGGCATCCGTAAGCACCTGAAGCTGGAACTGGAGGAACTGGAGAACAAGATCTTGCACCTGGAATCCGAAATCGACATCATGCCGGACGCTGAAACAGAACTAAAGGGCACCCGGGAGGAGTGCCTTTTGGCCTGGAATAGACTGTCTAAATTTGACTACACGACCTACATAGCCAGGGCACACAAAGAAGCAGATGAACCTGGTAGAATGTTGGCCTGGCTATGCAAACGCGAGTTCCCAAGACACCTCCCAACTGAAATAACTGATGAAAGGGGGATAACCCACAGGACGCAACAAGACATTAACTCAGCATCTGCGGCCTTCTACTCCAGATTGTACGCCCACGACACCAAAATACCAGTGGAGGACATAAGGGCCACACTGGCGGAGATTGAGCTCCCAAGACTGACGGAGGCCCAAAGAGAGCTACTGGACGCGGAAATCACTCCAGAGGACGTGACGGAGGCGATTAAATCGCTAACCACCTGCAAGACCCCCGGGAGTGACGGGCTTCCACCAGAATTCTACAAAGCGTATGAAGCGACCCTTGCCCCAACACTCCACAAGGTGTATATGGAGGCATACGAAAATGGAAACCTACCCAACTCCATGAAAGAAACAATTATCCTCCCTATACTTAAACCCAACAAACCTGTCGACAACTGTGAATCATACCGCCCAATCGCCATGCTAAACTATGACTGCAAGATCCTGACCACAATCCTGGCTAAGAGGCTGGCGAGGGTGATAGGAACCCTGATTCACGAGGACCTGAATGGTTTTGTACCAGGACGCAACACCATCGCGAACCTGAGGAGGCTCCAACACATCATGGCAGAGACCTATGATCGAGACGAGGACCTAGCAGTGCTATCCCTGGACGCGATAAAAGCCTTTGATTCCATCTACTGGGAGTGGCTGATCGAAGTGCTAAGGGAATTCGGCTTTGGTGAGAGCTTTGTAAAGTGGGTCGAGGTACTGTATAATACACCGACAGCGAGAGTGAAGACTAGAGGGACGGTGTCCGAAGCCTGGCCGATACAGCGGGGCACGCGGCAAGGATGCCCGTTGTCCCCGATGCTATACATACTGGGCCTGGAGCCAGTGGATGCCTATTTCAGGAAACAACACTTCGACGCGGGCATTGGGCTGGGCAGTGATCACGCCATAACAACCATGTATGCAGATGACGTCTTCCTGTATTTGAATAACCCTCAGCTCAATGCACAAGTCGCGTTGGACATCCTAGACAACTATGCCCGATACTCTGGGATAACATTTAGCAAACTAAAGTTGTGTGCGTTCCCACTGGCCAGACTCAGGGGTCTGGATAAATCCGACCTTCCAGACATCGGGATACAATGGCAACCAGAGCAATTTAAGTACCTGCGAATCGAAGTGCGTCATACCCCTGCGCTCACGCACAAACACAACACTAAACAAGCAGTAAGAGCCCTCCGCAAATCTATGAACTTTTGGTCGAAGCTACCACTGGCAGTAATGGGCAGAGCGGCAATAGTCAAGATGATAGTTCTCCCCCGTTTCTTATATCACTTCACGAACGTATGCTTCTACATCAGACCTCCCTTCTTCAAAAAACTAGACTCTCTAATCAAGGACTTCATATGGTGTCGTCCAGACACAAGCTCTCTTTGCCTACACTCACGCTCCCGTACAAAGAAGGAGGGATACAACTACCCGACCTGCAAAGGTACTACCTAGCTGCGCAGCTCAGCCACGCGACGAAATGGCTCTCCGATGACCTGTCAGCTGAAGTGGGGCTGCTGCGACATCCGACCTCCAAGCTATTCCCTAAAGAAATGCTTTGGAACCCGACGAAACAAACTTCTGAAGTTCCCATGATTGTTACCCTGGGCAGGCAGATATGGGCCAGAATTGGCTTCCTTCGACAACTGAAACATCCCTACAATCCCAATACCCCCATCCTGGCGGACGTATGCAAAACTCAGGCAGACTTAGCGACAGCCAGGAAATGGGACAGAGCCGGAATCTACACATGGGGAGACCTGTTTGAAGAAGGCATGTTCAGAGAACTTGAATCGCTACAAGCTAATGAAGGCATATCGAACACCCAATTCCTGTGGTACCACCGCCTCAAGCGGACAGCCAGGGCACAGTAGCCTATCTGGCCAGAGGAACCCCCACCGGACCCCCTCCTTCAGGAGATGTACGATTTAGCAGACGGTTGGAAGCCGGTCTCCCGCTTATACATCAAACTAAATGATAGACCCAATCCAAAAAGCATGTCCCTGAGACAAAAATGGGAAACCGAATTAGGGACCACACTAACTGACAGTGAATGGGAGCGAATACTACTATACCCCAAAGAGGTGTCGAGGAACAGTAGATTCAAACAAGTTCAATTGAATGTGCTATAGAGAACTTACATGACCCCATTAAGAGTTGCTACCTTTAACAAACAAGCACCGCTGAACTGCCCCTGGTGCGGAAATGATAAAGCGGACATGATCCACATGTTCTGGACCTGCACCAAAACGGCGAAATTCTGGTCCATGGTGGAAAGCACCTGCACCAAAGCGGGACTCATGAGATATGAGTGGGACCCAAAGGAATGCTTACTGGGAGCCCATCCCGGACCCAGCAAATACAAACACCTGGTCAAACTAATGGACCTAGCCTGCATCCTCGCAAAAAGGTCCATAGCTATGGCATGGAAATCACCAGGGGGCCCGAGCCACGAACGTTGGCTTAAGGACCTGGAAAAGAGGACGGAGGCAGAGACCAGAGCCTGGCAGGATGGAATCCACTGAAACGATGATGACTCCAATGACACCCTAGAATCATGGAAGGCCCTGGTGCGCGACATCCAATATGCCTCGGGCCACAAACCCCCCTGAGCTCTCACCCTTGCTAGAGACTTGCCTGAGGCTTACCCCCAAGAATGGACAACCCGAAAACCCATCCCCCGTGACCTTGGATATGCCGACTACCGACCCCTCTCCCCCCACTACAATTATGAACAACATATTGAGCTACGAAGACTGTGGTAGTTAATTAGTTGTAGTTTGTTTGTTATGTTACCGTTTGATGGTTGTTATGTACTTATATAAATGCCAATAAAATACTTTAAAAAAAAAAAATCAGCTGCAGGGTCCCACAAGGTACATGCACCTCCCCCACCCCCCCTCTTCACTCTCCCCTTATTCATTGACCTAGAAGACTTTGGCATAGCCTTTACAAACTATGCCGATGACGCCCAAATTCTCCTACCTCTAACAGGTAATTATGAGCAAGAACTCAAGACACTCCAAGGCACACATGCACGCATCCAGGCCTGGATGGCAGCAAATGTCTATGCCTAAACGGGGAAAAAACTGAAATATTGCGAGTAGGCCCCAAAGAAGCCTTAAAAAAACTAGACGACAACTATAGTTCCTTCAGCATCGAGGACACCATCTTTAAAACTTCAGAGACAGTCAAAACACTCAGAGTCTATCTGCACTCCACCCTATCAATGGACAGGCAAGTCAGTGCCATCTCATCTGCGGCAGCATTCACATCAAAAATCAAACGCTGTGAGACCTACCTATCCCATAAAAATTGCCTCAACATCGCAAGGGCCACAACTGGTGAACAACTAGACTACTGCAACATTCTACTCCTAGGCACCTCCAATAATAACATCAACAGATTACAAATCGCCCAAAGCAGTACCCTCAGAGCTGCACTCAGTATACCCAAGAGAGAGCACATCTCCCAGGCACGAAAAGATGCCCATTGTCTCCTGGTCAAAGATCGCATAACATTCAAAGCCCTCACTATCAAACACAGATGCATCGCCCAGTCTGCCCCAGCATACCTAGTGGAAAGAATACACCAATTGCCAGCCCACAGACTGAAACGTGACCAATACTCACACCAACGCTCAGTGCCTGCATTCAACAGAGCACAAACAGGCAGCTCTAGCTTTGAGGTCCTAGCCCCCAAAGCCTGGAACTCACTCCCACTCAGTCTAAGAAAGGAAGAATCCCTGACAACCTTTAGGAAAGTTCTAAAAACAAAGTTGTTCAACTAGACCTCCTTGTCATACATTGTCTCCAACACTTTCCTTTTGTAATCTGTAACTCCTCTTTACATTGTCATCTACCGTATATCTGCTCCTGCAACAATGTATAACCTGCACCAAGTGTATACCCTGTATAACATGTATAACGTGCACCAAGTGAATATCCTGTAACAGCGCCACAATGCCTCCGGGCCACTGGGCGCTTTATAAATCCAAATAAATAAATGCTCTCCACCCTCTGCAACTCATCCAGAACAGGACTGCGAGACTTGTCCTTGGCCTCAAGCCCAGGGATTGTATCTCTCCAGGACTGAAATATCTGCACTGGCTCCCAGTGGCTGCAAGGAGTAAGTTCAAAACCCTCTGCATTGTCCACAAGGCCTTCTGGGGACCCAATACCTCCAACTCGCTCTTCCTAAATACCTTCCTTCTCGAGCTCTTCGCTCATCAGACTCCAACTCCCTCAGGGTCAGTCGCTTCTCCAAGCAACGAGTTGGTGGTAGATCTCTTTCTTCGGCTGGGGCCTTCCTCTGGAACAGCCTCCCTGAAACTTGAGGTTGGATAGCAGGTCTTCACGGATGTTCAGGAGAGCAATTTCCGTGCTTTTGGCAGCTCTGAAGCCAAACCGGTGGTCATGGAGACAACCAACAGATTCAGTGTGAAGATTAAGATGGGAGATGGCCAGCTTTTCCAAGAGTTTGCCCAGGAAAGGAGTGATGGAGATTGCCCGATAGTTAACCGGGCAGGACGGGTCGGCAGAGGGTTTCTTAAGAAGAGGGTGCACAAGGGAGTGCTTCAGGAGGGAAGGCTCCAATGGCGAAAGAGTGGTTGCAGAAGTTAGCCAGAGCAGGAGCCAGGGTGTCAATGTGGAGGAACAGGGGTGAATCTGTTTTGACAAGACTTTCATAGATCGGACTGTCTAGAAACCTCATCTGGGGAGAACAGGGGAAAGGGAGAGTAGGAGGGAGGAGAGGTGGCCCGAAGAAGGACCACAGGAAGAGCAGGGAGTAGAGGGAGAGGGAGAGGAAGAGAGAGAGAGGACAGGATGTCCTGAGTTTTAGATATGAAATGAGAAGCCAGAGCCGTGCAGAGGGCCTGGGAGGGTACAGGAGAGGTAAAGACTGCAGCAGGATTGGCCAGTTCCTTGCAGATTTTAAAGAGTTTGGCTCAGTTGTTAGATGCCGCAGAGACGTGGGCTTGTATGTGAGCTCTCTTTTTGGTGCGGACAGAGCCGGTATTGCCTTTGGAGCAGGCGGCAGGCCAGTTTTTCATATATCCGGCCTCCCCCACAACGCGGGCGCAGGCCAGCATGGTCCAAGTATATTTTTTGGAGCTTAGATGGGGTGCAATGTAGCATATGTAAGATATTATATTGAATGAGCTTCATTCGCATGTTCATAGCTACTGACGTGGTGAATCTGCACATGGCCTTCCATTGCACCTCTGATCTCCTGCCCCAGTTCAGCCGCCCACTTCCCACGTGAGGGATCTTTTCCCAGCAGTAAGTGTTTGCTTATATCCCAACTCTTCTGACATTCCACCAGAGTTGGTTACTTTTTAAAGAATTGTGCTGAAGGAACTCAATAAAATTATTCAACATCCAAGAAATGCTCTTCGTCCAAACTTAAAACAGTCAGAATTTCAAGCCATTTACTCTTTGGCCCGAGATTCTTCCATTGTGATAAAAGTATCGGATAAAGGGGGTGGTATAGTGGTCTGGGATGCAAAACTATATGATCAGGAAGCCCAAAGGCTGCGGGACATCCCAGGCCGCTACACCAGAATCCAGAGAGATTCATCTGTCATGATTAAGAAGAAAATATTGGCGCTGACTGAAGGAGCGGTTCAAGAAGGGTATCTATCCATTTAAGAATCTGAATTCATTAATCATTCAGAAGAACGCATCCTGCTTTTTTATATCATCTCTAAAGTGCACAAGAACACTTCTAACCCACCGGGATGCCCCATTGTATCGGGCTGTGGTTCTATTGTAGAACCCTTATCCAAATATATTGACTTTTTCATCAAGCCAATTGCCATGGCTACACCTACATTTTTACTGGATTCTAGGGACGTTATTAACTTAGTGGAAGGACTGGAATTCGATCCAAGTAAGCACATTTTGGTGCCGCTTGATATTGAAGCCCTCTATACCAACATACCCCAAGATAAAGCGATACATAGCCTAAAAACTATGCTCGATAGGTGCACTTTACCACACGATGTCCCCACATAATTGTTGAGTACGTGTGCAGAATTGGTACTCTCTAATAGCCTTTTTAATTTCAAAGAGACCTTCTTCCTACAAAGCAAAGGGACTGCCATGGGCTGCACTTTTGCACCAAACTTGGCCATTATTTTCATGGCGTTGAAGCAAGAAAGTGTCCTCAGCAATACCAACCCGTTCTTTCAGCAAATCAAACTATCGTTATATCGACGATATATTGCTCATTTGGGAGGGCAATGTTGAAACATTAACAGCCTTTGTTGACTGGCGTAATCAGGTGGACTCCAATATTCACTTCACGTTTGACCATTCCACCACTAGGCTTACATTTTTGGATTCATCAATCTTTCATGAGTTGGGTGTCTTGCAGACAGAACTATATAGGAAACCCACTGAAAGAAATACCACTTTACAATTTAACAGCCAACACCCAAAAAGTTTGCTGTTAAATCTCCCTTATGGGATGTTCTTGCATCTGCGGCGCAATTGTACGATATTACCAACTTCAACAAGCACGCTGATGTTCTTGAAACAAGGCTTCGCGAACGTGGGTACCCAAAGAAATTGGTCAAACACTGTAGGAAAAGTCTGGTTTACAAATCGAGAAGCCCTGCTCAGTTCCAAAACCAAATCTGGTGAAAAAGGCCAGTTGGTATGCACATCTACTTTTTGCCAACATAGTGTGGCTATTAAGGGAATTATTCAGAAAAACTGGAGAATCCTCAACACTACTGAAGTTAAACCACAAAAACCACTGTTTGCGTTTAAGAAAAGAAAGAATTTAAGGCACAAACTTACTGGAGCCAGTAGAACCTCCTCTAAAAGCCTTACATTGAGAGATAGCAACTTTAATCCAGTGACAGGCCATTACCCCTGCACATCGTGCGTGGCATGTAAATATTCAAAGAAAATGACATCTTTCAGTTGCGAAGGCAGGCTGTGGGATTTTCACACTTTTACCACCTGTAAAAGTAGAAATGTCATCTACGCCATTCAGTGCCCTTGCCAAATGATGTATATTGGCAAAACTTCGAGAGGTACATTTACGTATTAATGAACATCCATCGAAGATCAGAACACGTAATCTTCGCGCACCACTGGTTCTCCATTATGTGGAGATGGGCCACACTGTTGATCAGTTCACATGGTTTTGTGTGGAAAAAGTTGGTAACAGCAGTACTGCACAGGTAGAAAATAGATCACATATAAGGAACAATTGGGGATTTTCAACCTTAAAACGGTTGAAAAGGGCCTTAATACCTTGGAATAGTGGGAATTCAATAATTGAGTGGGGCACAAGTACATTGGACAGTGCAACTCAACAGTCCTCAGTTTAGAAAAGATAATCTAACTACTGTATCCTTACCATGTCCAATTTATCATTTAAACTGGTACACCACATCTATTTAGGACCCCTAACTTTTGGGTCCACTAAATCAAATTCTTTTTACTTCTTCTAGTCCAGGCCCAATACCTTTGGGTTAGGTCCGCCAGGCGGGACTCCTATGTCCATTTCCAGTTAGTATATCCATTTTCTATGTGGTATTGTCAACAAGGCGGCTTATTAACTTTCACCCCACATTTTGTGACTAGGAGTACCTGATGGGTCGCCCTGGCCCATCTTTAATCAGTTGATCCACCCTTCATGGCAATTCAAACATGGGTGCTAACCATTCATAGCACCGACCAGTTGGTCAGATTGCATTGATCACGTGCCAACTTTTATCAGTTGATCCACACCCTCCATATGGTAATTTAAACAAGGCTGTTAATCATCCTTCGCACCAACTTGCTGGTCATATTGCACTGACCCCCTGCCAGTGGTAAGCTGCCTCTTTGACCCTTCCGAATAGTACGGGACATAAACGTACATGACATTATTTTCGGGTTCCTTATTGGTTATGCATGATCTTTGTCTTGCTTTCACAATCCAGTGCATATTTTTCTTTCTAGGACTGTTGTTCTGGACTGTTGGTGCCTTTGTAAACAGATTTGCTTACCCTCCCATTCACGGGCTCTTCATTTTTCATCATGTGAGATGTCACGTGTACCCTGCCAATGGTAAGCTTTCCCTTTGTCTCTTCCGAATAGTTTGGGACTCAAATATACACATGTCATTATTTTTGGTTTTCTCATTGTCAAATGCATGATCTTTATCGTGCTTTCACCATGTAGTGCATATTTTCTTTTCAGGACTGCGGGTGCCTTTTTTTTATATAGATTGGCTTCCCCTTCCATTCACAGGCTTTTCCTTTTTCCATCACGTGAAATGTCACGTGTTTCTCTGCCACTTGTATTTATAGACGGCTTTTCAGTTTTCACTATCAGCCTCTGAGACGGCGGGACAGCTGCCGTACTGAAGGACGTTTACTTCTCGGGAGGATGCACGGTAAACGCTACTGTAAGCTTCGTTTTAGTAGTTTTTCTCACTCTTTTGTCATCCTGTGACACTAAAGGATAGTGTTAGTGCTTCCACTTGCAGATATTTTCTGGACAGTTTGTCTTCATTAAGCCGTATTTACGACAGCTTGCTTCGTGCACTACATCCCTAATTAAATCACATCTGTGCGAAAGTGTTTCACTCCTATCGGCTCGCCATTCAGCTTAGTAACATTGCCAAGCACTTTCCTCCTTTCTCTCTTTTTTCAGTATCTTTTTGCACGCAGTGTTGTCTAGAAACTATTACCTTTAGCTTTTAATTGGAGGCGTATTCCACAGCTTCAGTCATTTTTCACCCATGCTTTTGCTTTTCTCTACACTCATGTATGAGTACTAATGCAGGTTGATTCTTACACCTGAAGTGACTTTTCTAAATAATGTTTTATCTGCATTAGGGTCATTGCCCTTCGTAAGGGCTCGGCCTCGAGCCGCTTTAAGAACACAAATCTCCACGGATTCTGCGTTTCCCTTTATAGTCGAGCCATTAACAGACTATTCGGCTCTGATGGCTATTTTTGATTGTAGCCCACTTTTAAATGCAGCGTTTCCTCCAAATGCAGCATATTATTAAATGCAGCTGATTAATGCTTCTATTATGCATTGCAGGCAGTGGTTCTTTCCCATTCCTTTCCTCTCCCCTCCCCCCATTCTCTGCACAGATTTAATTCTGGCTCCACTCCTTCACTCAATTTCTATTTATTCTTCCTTTATATTTTTTTCATTTTGTGCAGACTTTGCTTAAGAGAAGCTTAAATCGGCCATTACACAGTCCGAATACAATAGCACTTCAGTCTTTTCCAGTCCTTTGATGCAGTGCATCGATGAAAAATTGTATTGAGGCAGACATAAATGGGAACATAAAATCGACCGCGTCCCACGTGGTAGGTGAGCAGAGTTTTGGTCAACACCATCTATACAACAGGTTTGCTTGCGCCATTCTCTTAACAGTGACTGCTTAATGTTTGTCCATCACAGACTTATGCCTTGCTGACACTTCATTGCAGGAACGCTCCAGCGACAAAAAGTTGGGTCAGTATTTAGCCCGCGTTTCTCTCCTTTTCTCTCACACAAAATTGCTGTTGTCCTGTTGTCCTCTCTTCCCATTCATGCTTTGTCAGACGGGCCTTTTGGCAGCAGCTCCCACACACAGGATAGGGCTTGGATCTACCAGGCCTCACCCGCCTTTTGGGCACTTAGAAATGTAGGACACTGTTTTATTATTATTTAGTGTATCTAGGCATGTGTATTGCATTGTATTTGGTTTTACCACATGTGTGTATTAGGTTAGTGTAAATTGGTTGTTGTAGGGTGTGTTTAACAAAATATGTTCTTTTATAATTTGTTGTATTGTCTATTGGGTTTGTGTATTAATACCAATATGTGTACACTCTGTTTTAGTACACCCGTTAGGATTCCCTGATGAAGACGTGGACTTAATAGATCCATCACGTTGAAACCGGTTGGAAACCGAAGACTGTTGGAGATGTGATTTTATGAACTGTATTAATTATTATATAGATCCATTCAGACAACTGTTGACATGTTCCTACATTTTTGATATAGTATGAAATTATTTCTAGAAAATGTCTTTTCATGTCATTGCTTGAATGTTTTTTCACATCTAAAACAACATTTTGTGGATGTGTTTGTTGTATGTATGTAGGTGAATTAATGGATTGCCCATTGCAGTAATGTGTCTGGCTATCTGTAATGTTTTACATTTTGTGCTTCCTGCAACCTTTATGTAATTTTGAGTGTTTAGTAATATATGATTGATTCATTTTTGTAAATTGTGTATCGAGGTAAATAATATTTTTGATACGCCACATTAAAATAGAGCCCCCTGGACATTTTTTCAGTATATTCTGGTATGATAATACCCTGGTTCAGAGCATAGGGTTTCCCTGCGTCTTTCAGTATAGCAGCTGCTTACATGGGGTTGCCAGGACATGAAAGCACCCACTAACATTAGAAATGTAAGCCAGTATCTTATTTTCTGGGGGTTCTAGCGGATAACTTTCCCACCTATGCTGTACCGCCTGTATTCCAGACAGCCGTAGCTAGTCCACTCCCTTGTCTTCATGTTTATTCTTCCAATCCTCCAGTGTCAACAATTTACCTTCTGGGAATAAGTCACCTATGGTGCGGTCCCAGCGCCTCTCATCATCTACGTATTGCAGTATCTCGTTTAGGGGAGAGCTGAGGGAAGTTCCACAGCGGCAGGCAGCAGTAGTATGGGTCTTTAACCTTCATTCTTTGAAAGATTTGTCTCTAGGACCCCATTGCAACAAGGACAGGATCAAACGGGCAATCGTCCCTATACGTATTGTCGATTAGAAGTGTCTGCATTTCCAGGCCCTGCGCAGCACCCAGCTCCAGTTTGACATGTGGAGGAGCCTCTCCCATACCATACCAAAAATTGGAAAATTGTGCTGGAGCCGCCATCCAGTAGACTTCCATATTAGGCCCATTGAATCCACCCAGGTCATACGGCAGTGCCATAGATTCCCACTTTTTTCGTACGGCCCCGGCGGGTCACAGGAATTGGGACATGGTGCGATGGAGGTCGGTAAAAAAAAAAAAAATCGCCTATACGCCCATATTGGCACATTTACAAAGTGTACAACATTTTAGGCACCTATATCATCTTAATTAATGGTAATCTACCCACCAGCGATATGGGCAGTCGTTCCCATTTACCCATTTCACTGCTCACATAGCTTAATAGGGCCCCATAGTTATCAGAAAATAGAGATTCCCTCTATCTGGACACCATGACCCCCAGGTATTTCAGAGTCTCTGGCGCCCATTTCAACGAGACCTCCACTTGGGGTCTAGGAGTGTTATATCTCAGACTTCCCGTAATTTACCATGAACCCAGAGTGTTTGCCAGAGCTAATGATATCCTGCATGACAGGGTCTAGATTATATTACGGTCTCTATTGTACACCAGGATATCATCCGCATTTAGCGATATGATTTCGGAGGTTCCCCATATTCGGATATCCTTGGTCCCTCTGCCGTGAACAAATAACATTTGCCATAGGCTCTATTGCCAATGCAAATAGCATCGGTGACAGAGGGCAGCTTTGTCATGTCCCTCTGCCAAGTCCGAATGGGGCTGATTGGGTCGAGTTGATTCTGACTGTGGCAATAAGTTTCATGTACAGGATCGTAATATATTTTACAAACGTGTTACCCACACCACATTTTCAGAGAACAGCAAATAGGAAGGGCCAGGACACCATGTCAAATGCCTTTTGGGCATCAAGTGTGACAGCCACCGCATTGGCTGTAGGGGATATACGAGCCATGATGTTGAACAATCGCCAGAGGTTTAGGGACGTAGCTCTACCTGGGACAAAACCGCTTGATCATTATGGATTAAAGCCGGCATAAGGGGCAGTAGTCCATTTGCCAGCACCTTGGTGCACACTTTGGGGTCTACATTTATCAATAACAGCAGTCTGCAGGTACTACAGTCCTTGCTTGATTCATTCGGTCTAAGTAATACGACTACAACAGCCTCTCATAGCGACTGCGCAAGTTGCCCCTCACGCACAGACTCCTCACAGATATTCAACATGAGGGGTGTCAAGAGTGCCCTGTATTCCATAAAGAATTCCACCGAGAGTCCATCAAGGCCCGGCGCCATGTTTCTCGGCAGTTCTTTAATAACGCACAGTATTTCCTCTGTCGTAACTGGAGTATTTAGTTGGCCCCTAGTGCTCTCCGAAAACAAGCACATAGAAATGGAGTCTAGTAGATCATCAAGACCATGTGTGTCTTCAGGCTCCTGCACTTGGTAGAGTGCTGTATAGTAGTGTATAAATATCTCATTAATTTCCTGTTCCGAATGTCGCAGTATTTGTTGCTCATCCCCAACACCTGTTATATGGGTCTGACCCCCCCTCTTGGTGTACCACATTGGATAGTGTTCTTCCCGGCCTCTCACCCTCGTACAGTCTAGCCGCAGCAGGTCTGGCAATGTACCTTACCTCCCACATCCGCTAGCTACCGGACATCCTCTAGTTGCGTATTTATAGCCGCTAGCGTAGATTGGCTAGGAGTGGCCACATAATCAAGTTCCAGTTTCTTAAGCTGGTCTTCACTACTAGCTATCTCTCTACGTATGGTGCAGAGTACCCCGAATTCCCAGGATATGGCCATTCCTCTGATGAATGCCTTAAATGCGGGCCAGAGCATAGCATGTGTAACAGTGCCAGTATCATTAGTCGCAAAATTCATGCGGATGTCAGCCTCCAAGTCAGTCCGGTAGACTAAGTCGTGCAGGGCCAACGATATGAACCGCCGCATACAGTGGTGTCTGGTGGTCAAGGGCAGCATAATTGGGGAGTGGTTGGAGTAAGTGCAGGGGAGTAGGTCTGCACCTGTTGTCAATCCTACCATCTGATCAGAGACAAAAAACTGCAAACCTGGATGACATGTCATGTACAGTGGAATAGTATGTTAATCCCCTATCACTCTGATGTAGGGTGCGTCATATGTCATGCAGGTGGAGTTCCCTCAGCAAATGAAAGATACAGCTAGCCGCCCTAGATAGGGGCCTGGGTGCCACCCTAGTACGGCCGAAGTCCAAATTCAAAATGGTGTTTGGTGTTCATATCTCCACCCCACACAATCGGGACAAACGGGTACTCCCGTAGCACATCCGCCAATGTTAGATAAAATCTCGGGTCATCCAGGATGGGCCCATATCAATTTACTAAGATGACTTGTTTGTGAAGTAATCAGCAGTATAAAATCACATAACAGCCTTCCGGATCCATGTCCGAGCGTATTAAGTTAAAAGCAACTCTTATGTAGAAGCGTAATCACCCCTCTGGACTGTGTTGAGTAATCTGTTTAGAACCTATCCGGTGCCCATCCTCTAGCAAATGAAGTGTTCAAGATCCCCGTGCGTGGGTGTCTTGTAGGAATAGAACTTGAATGTCATGCCTGTTCACTTGGAATATTATCCTCCTCGCCTTTGCATAATTACCAAGGCCACAGGCATTCCAACTTAAAATTTTAACAGTCCCCATGCTGATTGTATTTATAGCCATGTTCGCAGCTTGCGCAAACAAGCCTTCGGACTCCCGTAGTCGGCGTGTAAACATGTGTTCCATTTTGTGGCTGACTGAACAGCTTTAACCAATATTTCCCCCCATTGTTCCAAGCACCCTCATCGCCCTCCCAATCAGGGCCAGGAGTCACCCGCCCTCTCCCAACCCCAACTGTAGCGCACAACCCCAACTTGCATCAATAGGAGTCCCCGAACAACAGCAACCTTGCCTGAGGTGCAACTGTCTCCATAACGGAGTTCCCAGGTGGCGGACCACCTATCTTGACATTCATACTTGCAAAGGATATTACGAGCCCGCATCGGGTGAGCGATATAGGTGGAGTAGTCGGATCCAGATACTAAATCATAGTGGGAGTCACAAATGTGACTACATCTGGCTAATATCTTCTGAACAAGTCAAGGTCCATGGCTGTGGTGCAATTACGCAAGCCTCCATCGTCTCTGCTTGTCGGCAGTTGGGAAGGGAGCGGTATGTTGGCCTGAATGTACGCCACAGCCTCCTCAGGGACCGTAAAGAACAGAGTTTTCCCTTGATTTTGTATGCATAGCCTCGCCAAAAAAAAGCATAGTCTAGGGAGTGGCCCTCTCTGAGCATTTGAGGATTTCGGTTCCAGCCAGACGACAGTGAAGAAGTCTGGATAGATATGAATTGTTGAGTTGGCATACTGCAGGGGAACCTTCTCCCTGGCCAGGTGCAGCACAGTGTACTGATCACGGTAGTTGAGGAGTTTCGCAATAATTGCCCTAGGAGGGGCACCAGGTCTGGGTTGTCTAGGCAGTGTTCTGTGGGCCCTGTCGACTACAGAGGAAAAATCTTGGATACACAGTAGCTCTTTTATCAGGTTTTCAACTGCCATTTCAATCGGGCGTCGGCCCAAATCTTCCCGGAGCCCCACAATAAGTATATTGCACCTCCGTGACCTAGATTCAAGGTTGTCACATTTAGATAGACCCTTCTTTAAGTCCACTTGTATGGTTGTCACATGGGATTTAAGGGCATGAATGTCATCCTCTGCAGTCCCAATGCAAATCTCTGCCTCTGTGATCCTCACACAGGCACACTCCATTTTCCCATTGAGGGTGCTTATGTTCGTCATTCTGCCATCTAGCTTGTCGGTCATGGAGGCGAAGCCGGCTTGCATCCCCTCCATCAGCTGCTTAAGGTTTGGAGTATCAAAAGGGGGCTGTGCAGGGTCCGTTGTCCCATGTGCCGTAGGGGATACCTCCTGTCGGGGTTCGCTAGGCTGGCGAGCAATGCTTCCATCGTGCCCTGCCTCTTCTGGCTGCTTCCCCCGTGGCATGGTTGCAGGCATAGGGTGAATGGCTCCCCATTCCTAGCCTCTCTTTTAGGGGGCTTCACATTAAATATGTCCTCTACAACGGTGGGGCAGCAGCAAAATCCAAGTTCAGGCACCCACCAGGACCTTCAGCGCTTTATGTGTAAGCCGTTTAGTCTGTATATGCTTCAATTGTGGGCTTTGTCAGCACGTATTTATCTGCATGCTGTTTGTATGTAGAATGCTATAACAGCACCCAGGGCCTCAGTATTGCTGAAGCTGTCTTCAATAAAGATCCAGCACAGAGGTTACAGGCAGGCTGCATTGTACCGCCGCAGTAACCATGTCGCAGGTTAATGGTCGGCAAATTGGTGTCAGAGCAGCGCCCCAATGCAGCGCCAGATCGCTCCCGTGCTACGGGCTCTCATCCGTTCCCCTCACTCACCTCGTGGAGTGGGACCTCGGGGGTGTCCGACCTTGCAGTCAGCCAAGAGCAGACGGGGCACACTCGCCTCCAAGTCGGATCACGGCTTCTCCGTCAGTGAGCCCCCCGCAGCCAAGGGTCCGCCCATGCACAGCTTCCGTCACCGTATGCAGGCCGCTGTGTCGCACAGAGTTCAATCTGCAGGCCCACTATCAGGTGACACCGCGTAGGCCGCGGTTTCAGGCACGGCGCAGATCAAAGACTCCTGTTCGCAGAGCACAGCCAAACTTGGCACAGGTGCGCACCAGCCTCTGCGGCATCGGATGGTATCACAATTTCACAGATTAGGTCTTTACAAGCAGGCCACTGGCACAGTGAGCGGGTGTCCAGTATAGGAGCTCAAAGAGAGGCAGCCATCTTGCGGCTGCTCAACAGCGCCCCCAAATAAGTCTGTTTTCTAGAGTTATGGGCACATGAAGAAATAGAGAAAGAATGGCCCTCTTTCTACTACCAAGAACTAAGCTATAAATAAGGTTTTCAAAATTGTGCTCGGGAGTATTTGTAATTGCTGCGCCCCTGCTTTTTGCCTTCATTTTACGTTTTCTGTGCTTCCCTGGGCTTGGGGAGCACCGAAAACGTAAAATGAAAGTGAAGGCAGCCTCCTCAGCTCTGCTCTGGCTGCAGTAAGCAAAAGCTCCCAGTAGGGGGCTTTTGCTGCTTGTTTAGTGCCGCCAGGTCAGAGCTGAGGAGGCTGCCTGAAATGGCAAAATGGATGCTCCCATGTAAACGCTTCGAGACTCGTCTGCTAAATGTTTACATAGGAACTTTCATTCAAAATATGTTTAAAGTATGTTTTAGACTATTGCCCATTTTTTTAGCCAATAATATTTTCTGAGTGCACTTTTCCTTTAACTACGCAATATCAGCGGAAAGGCGTAAAGGAGTCTTCATAAAAATAAACCCAAGGAAGGGGAACTTGCTGCTTCAGAAACGGGACCAGACGTCCAAGTCCCCGTATTCAGGGATCCTTTCTCAAGGGAAATGCCAAAGATTGTCAGCACTTACACAGCACTGGGTAAAGACCAGTAATCCATAAAGAGAGTCTTCTCGAAAAAGATCTTGAAGGCCAGAAAAGGCAGGGGCTTCTTCTGTGACCGTTACTCGCTGAATAGAAGGTCTCGGGGCAAAAGAGTGGCAGTGCAATACTGGCAAGAACAAAGGACAGACAGCGCCTTTCCGTACCAAGCCAGAGGTTGCGGATGGAGGTGAGCAGCAAAGCTGCCCCTCCAGCCCACAGCTTAGATTCTGCAGCACAGCGCCTTCAATTCCGATAGAAAGGTGGAGAGAGATGTTTATGCATGCCTGGCATGAGTCTTCAGGAGACACCTCGGTGCAGGATACAGTCTGGGGTTTTCGCATAGAGTATTTCAACAAGCCAGTGCAGTTGCGTCTGCCTCGCCCAATAGCAATGTCGGCCGCCGACCAAGAATCACTGGATGGAGAGATAGCCAAGCTGGCGCAAAAATTGCATGATACCCGCTCAGTCAGACAGCGCCTGAGTTTGTTCAGCAATCTCTTACTAGAGAGAAGGAAGATGAAGGCAAGACCTGTTAACAACACAAGGGAACTTATCAGCTTCATTCTTTATTGTCACTTCAGAATGGAGGGCACTCACAAGCTCAGGAATCTTTTACTGCCAAATGACTGGATGGTCCACTTAGATCTGAAAGACGCGTATCTAGCGGTCCTATGCTTCCCTGCTCACAGTAGCTTCCAGTGGGCTGGCCACCCCTGGGAATTCCCAAGTCTGCCCTATGGGCTCTCATCAGCGCATTGGTGTTTTACCAAGCTGATGAAGCCAGTGGTAGCAGTCTCAGGGAGCAGGGCATCAGGCTCATCATGTACTTGGACATGATTATCATGTCCCAAGACAGAGATCTGTTGACGCAGAAAGCTCGGTGAGCAGTGGATCGGCTGCGCAGTCTAGGGTTCCTGGTGAACTGTGAAAAGTCAACCTGACACCCACGCAGGTAATGGGAGTTTCTGGGCTTTTGTGTGAACACAGTGGAAGCTATGCTCACAGGTGCAGACAATCTGGAGAGAGAGAGATTAGCCTACTCCTTGCAAGGGGCCAGTTGTCGCTCCAGGAACTAGCGAGGGTCACAAAACTTCTCTCCTCTTCAGTGCAAGCCATATTTCCTGGTCCCTTAGATTGCAGAGCGTTACAACAATTGAAGAACGCTTTCAACGAGTGAAGATTTCAGGCGAAACAAAGCTGGAATTGGTCTGGTGTCTGGATCAGATGGAAGCCTGGAATGGCAGAGCTATATTTGGATTTGACCGGACCTGGTGATAGAATCGGATGCCGGTCAGCTGGGCCGGAGGGCACACTATGGGACAGTGTCTATGGGGGGAAATGGTCCCCCCAAGAGTTCGAGGTCCAGGCTCCTAGCAGAGTTGGCCAAGGACCGTTGCCACGATTGACTAGACAATCACATCTTGCTGACAGCTGAGTATCTCCCGGGTCTAGAGAATACAGTAGCGGACTGGAACTTGTGGACTACAGTGACTGGAAGACCAGAGAATTTTCTGGAAGCTTCACAGTGGCTGGGAGCCGATCCACATGGACCACTTTGCCTCACGGCTGTAAACCCACCTTCCGGTTTTCTTCAGCTGGAAGTTAGTCCCAGCAGCGAAGGCCGCGGATGCGTTTCTCAAGCCTTGGTTTGTGGGACTGCTCTATGCTTTTCACCCATTTGCGCTTATATCCTGATGCCAGCTAAAAATTCATCAAGCATGGCAGAAGCGGTGCTGGTAGTCCCATTGTGGACAACACATACTTGGTTTCCAGTTCGACTCGAACTTTCTGCAAATTATCCAAACCATCTAGCCTACGATTCTTTTCTTCTGACAATCCGCAGCGAGACCTGCACCCTTTGGTTAGCTCGCAAGCTCTGACCCTGACATTCTGGAGGATTTCAAGGCACGTTGGAAGGTCCCAATCCTTTCGACAATAGTCAGCCTCATCAAAGACAGCTGGGCTTCTTCCACATCGGAATACAACAGAAATGCATGGGCAATTTGGTCCCGCTGGTGCTTGGAATGGGATGTACATTCTGTTTCAGCCCCTCAATATGCGGTTCTCAATTTTCCAGCATTACTCGCTGAACAGGGGAAGGCTTACAGGACAATTAACACCTATAGATCTGCCATATCTGCAGGGCATAAGCTAGTGGATGCTCTCCCCATCGGTAATGTCCCCCAGTGTGTTGCATGCTAAAGCGGGTTTGTTTCTTGACGCGGTTCCAAGCTGATTTCCTGTTTAGCCTTTCTGGATCCTCCAGTTATGTGTGGTCCAATGCTCGGAAGCATACAAGGAGGCTACCAAAGACCTCCAATCCAATCCCAGAGGGAAATTGCTAATTGCTATTCAGAAGCCTCACAAGCCAGTGTCTTCTCCTGCGCTGGCTCGCTGGGCAAGATGGACTTTGGCGCAGGCCAGTATCAATACATCTCAGTTCGGAGACCATTCGGCCATTTGAGCAATGGCTTCTAAAGCCTTTCAGGTTGGTGTTAGTCTGCAAGAATGAATGGAGGACATAATTAACAGCCGGCGTGGGTGGTGGTGAGTAAGCTTTAAACTACTATAATGCTTGCATCTGATCTTGAGATAGAAGGAAGATTTTCTAGAATACCTTCTAAAAAAGTCTTGATTCTTTTAAAGACAAATGGTTGTAGAACTATACTTTCGATTATTTTAACACAGTCCTGCTAGTAGTTTTGAAGCAATCTTGTACCTCCCTGACTTTTGTGTCTCTTTTTGCAGGGGTGGAGGCTAAACTGGTCGCAACTGCGTAAAGAGCCGTAGTTTGCATGCGAGTCAGCGGCAAAAGAGAAAGATGAAGGGCAGAAGAGGGCTTTTCAAGGGATGACAGCTGCAGATTGGTTCAAGGAAGTCAGCCGGCTCACAGAGTTGGACTACATTAAACCGCCATGTTTTCTGGGAAACATTTTTCAATATGTTTGAACGTTAAGATTTCAGCAAAGTATGAGTATTTTTGTAAAGTTCTTATGCTTAAATCTAGATGCTTCAGCTTCTTCATTAAAGAAAGAGCAGCATAATGCTCACCTTTGTGTCTTTAAAAGAATCAAGACTTTCGTATAAGGTATTCTGGAAAATCTTGATTTTTAAGAGATATAGTGCGTTCTCACAATTAGCAAGCAAGTAAAAATCTCTTCATTCTTTTGATGGGTTTGTTATTATGTGATGTTTAATATGTTTAACTCATTATGTTATGCTATTTTCTGTGAGACATTATGTACTTGAGGTATGGTTCTTATTGTTTTTTTTTATTGTAAACTTAATAAATTGTGTTGGAAAAAAAAGAAAAAAAAGCTATCTCTTCAACCCAGCAAGCCTTTTAGCCGTTATCAAGAACCCCAACTCCTGAGACTTACAAGGATATTATTCCACAGAAATATGTTGCTGGATTCCAGCTACATTGAGACACTTCCCAGGTCTCCTCTCAGGCTCCCCTGCTCAGTGGCAGCTTCAAGATTAAAGGGTCATGTGATGTGAAAGGACTAGTGCAGATGTTAAGGAATCTGCGTGCCGGCTGCATTTTTACCAAAATGAAGCCGCAGCAGCGTATCAAAATTGCATTTGCCGCCATATTAGTATGCCCGAACCTCGCCAGAGAGCAGACACTGCTTCTTCTACTGAATTACAGCGCGAGCCTCCTGCTGAACAAATACAGACCTGCAAGAGAGCTGGAAAAGCCTCCCTATTGACAGAAGCGCCATGAGCTTGCTGGGGCTGGAGTGCAGACAGGTGGAGACAGTGCCTTTAGCTGATGAGCGGTGACCTCCTGGTCTGACCCCCAGGGCCCCTGTAGCTGAACGCCCTGCCCAAACCACGCCGCGGACTGCAGGTACCGTCCCTGAACTGGCATGCACGACCAGCGGGCTTGGTGCTGATACAGGCTGATCTGGCCTGGCCTCAGAGCTTGCTTCAGCGTTTGAGGACCTGCGGCGGAAGGGCTTGCTACCTGGCTGAGTTCTCTTTTTCCCCATCTCCTACTGCAGAACACTAAATTCCATGCAGTAATTTTGCCTGGATTTGGCAAAGTGCTGCCGGCCCCAAGCGTGGATACTGCGGATATCCGCTAGCTTCCACTCAGGGCCTTGTGATTGTAAATTATGCCCTGACTCCACTGCTAAATTCTTTTAACCGAATAACCAATGTCGAAACATCAGAAAAAACAGAAATGCAACTGCTGCAAATGGCCTAGAGTGCTTCTCCCATGAGAATGTGGGACAGTAATTAAGAGCAGAAAGGATAGATGAGTTTTCAGTGGAAAACAACATCATCCTCAAAAAAGTACTTGAACTAAAACCAAGACACAAAACCGCCCCTACAGATCAACGGTGATGGGGATAGGATTGATAATATGCAAGTTAAATTCGTGGAACTCACAACTCGCATTTGAGCAATGGAGAGGCAAATGGAAAACGTGGATTCTGAAGTACTTAAAATAAATGAAGACCTGAAACAGCTTGAACAGATGAAAAACAAACTGGCTAATAATCTGGAGGATCCTGGCCGGGGAAGTCGATTAGCTGGAACATCCAATTTCTTTGCCTGCGACGGGTCGAATCTGAGAAAATAGAAGTCCATGTTGAGTCTCTGATACAATCACTAATCCCAGATGCCCCTTTTTAAAAGTTATTAGCTATAGAGAAGGCCCGCAAATAAAAAGGTCTCCTTCCTAGGCAGGGTGACACCACACCGTCCCATTCTGAAGTTTTTGAATTACAGCAAAAGGGACACTGCACTTCATGCAGCCCTCAAAATAGGTGTGAATCTTTTTGATAACGCGACACTACAGGGTCCAAAGTGCTAGAAGGGTATTTGATGTGGCAAAGAAGGCTTTCAGAACAAAACATGTTTAATACTCTATGATATACCCATGCTAGATTCAATTATACATGCATTGGAAATGCACTTCTACACTGATCCTGAGCAGGCGGCATGCAGGCTGAGTAGCTGCCGTGTGGAAGCTCTGAAAACATGTTTGTAGGGCATCTAACGGATAATTTAGCAGATAGTTACGTATAGACTTGATATGTATATGTATTTAAATGGATTTTCAGAATTAACCCCAGGCGTGGATTCTGATAAACCAACCTATTATTAGCCTAATCCAGTCAAGGTAGAGTAGCAGAGCAGTAAGGCTTAGACTCAGCTGGGGTGAGAGAGTGATTTAGGTCTACAACGAGACACACAAAGCGCACTCCAATAATCCCAGATAGACGGAGAAGTATGCAAATATACATGTATAATGTCTTTGAATACACTTTAAACATGAAAACCTCAGGTAAATATTTGTATTAAACCAATATTAAATACATAGATACATCCATTATCCCTTCATACGACTGGTCCAACCCACTCAAGTGGGCACATCCTTGATGCAATTCTCAGCTCCCATAACCTAATTTACTTATCCCAGCCCAAACCACTCATCTGGACCGACCACTATGCCATCTCTTTCTCTAGCCACACCCCTGTCCCCCCTCTTACCGCTCTCCTGTCCTCCTCACCCCAGGATCTCAAATGCTGAAACAAAATCAAGATCTTCCCTGACATAGCCGAAGCCCAGCTTCTTTGTCCCCCTGCAACACTCCCCTCGATAGAGCCTTAACCATCGACTCCTTCAACTCCTGGCTTAATGACTCACTAATTCCTCACACCCCTCTCGTGCCTGCTTCCTCACGCAATGGACCGTCCCCCAAATGGTTCACCCCCCTCCAGAGGAATGCCAAAAAACAAAATAACTCTTGAACGGAAATGGCAGGTATCTGAATCCGATCTCAACAGATCCATGTTCGCCCTGCACCATTGTAAACTGAAATACGAAAGGCCAAAAAAGTCTACTACAATAAACAAATTCTCGACTGTGGCAACCGAAGCAAAGAACTCCCACAAGATCATTTCAGAATTCGCCAAACCCACTTGCTGCTCTAGCCAATCCACCCCAACACAAACACTCTGCGACTCCCTCTCCCTTCACCTCTACAAAACTGCTCTTGACAGGACGACTTCCCTTAACACCAAACTATCCTTCCTCTCCCCCCTCCCACCACCGATCCCTCCAACTCCCATTCCCCCGACGCCCATTGCCCCTACCTTCTACACCTTCAAACCATCTCCAGAGTCGAGTTCCTTGACGTACTATCTGCAAGCAAACCTCTGAGTCACCCCTCAACCTTTGCCCCGCCTCTGTCCTGAAAGAAATATTCTCATCTACCTGTGCATGAGATCATGCAAGAGCCATACTAATTGATTCCGTCACCTCTGGCATCTTCCCAGATGCCTTCAAAACAGCGCATGTCAAGCCCCTTCTTAAAAAGGCTTCCCTCGACCTGCTTGACCCCAAAAACTACAGACCAATCTCCAAAGCCAGATTTCTAGTAAAACTCATCCACCGGACGGCATACTCCCAGCTCAACGTCTTTGTAGAATCCAGCAGTCTCCTCGGCCACGCACAACAAGGCTTCAGATTGCGACATGAAACAAACCACTCTGATTGCGATCTGGGATGATCTCAAGGTCACTGCAGACTCTGAAGGATGTGCTGCACTGATTCTCCTCGATCTATCTGCAGGCTTTGACACGGTTAACCACTCAATCCTCCTTGACCGCCTTCACTCCCTAGGAATCCGAGGCACTGCTCTCAAGTGGATCGCCTCCTTCCTCAGCGACAGGAAACAAATAACCCTCCTCTCCCTTTTGTCTCAACTGCTAGCTCAGTGAACACTCCCAAGGCGCATGCCCATCGGCTCTCCTGTTCACCCTCTATAGGACCACTCTACCAGGAATCATCCGCTTGTACCACATCTTATGCTACAACTATGTTGACGATACCCAAATCATCCTAAGAATTCCCAAATCATGCATCCCGACCTGGAAGCCTGTCTTCGCGATATTGATCGATGGATGACAACAAACCACTTCCTCCTGAACACTGCTAAAACTGAAATGATGGTGTGCAGCAACACTGCCCTTCTACCACATCTGCTCCCTTGGCCCCAGTCCCTCGCCACAACCCCCTACCCCCTCTGACTCAGTAAAAAACCTAGGCAGCACTATGGACTCAGGCCCAACACTCTCCTGTCAGATCAACAACGTCTCAAAACGCTGTCACTACCACCTCAAACTTCTCAGACATATTTTCCCTACCTCTCCTACCCGAACAGACTTACCGCAGTTATGTCTATTCTGATGTTGGGATCGGACTATCCCAACTCCCTATACCTAGGAGCCCCGGCCTACCCACTCAACAAACTCCAAAGAGCCCAAAGCGCTGCCGCAAAACTGCTCCTTGCCCTGGGTCAAAGAGACCACATCTCACCTGCACTCCGAACCCTTCACTGCTCCCAGTCGGACGAGGGGCCAACTTCAAGACCCTTTGCATCACTCACCAAGCAGTACACAAGACTGGCCCATTACACCTACAAGAAAAGATAAAAGCATACCTCCCATCCCGCACCCTAAAATTAAGCACTGCCTTCCTTCTAGCGATATCAACTTCTAACTCTGTTAGGATTGGTGGATTGGCCTTCGTTACCCTGGCCTCTACTCTGTGGCACTCGCTTCCCCCACATATTCGACACACCCAGGACTATATGACTCCCCGTAAAGCCCTAAAAACGTGGCTCTTTCTGTAATACCAACCATGCCCATCTGAAGCGATTGAATCCTAGCATCCCGATATTTAATTGCTCAATGCATCCCGAACCATGTCACCACTGAAAACTCTTACTAATTTGCTAGTAAGCATCCACTTGCATGACCTCCGGAATATCGATCTCCTTTGATCATAACTCCACTCAAATACTCACCCCCATATCACTAAGCTTACTCTACTTGTCATGACCACTGTGAGTGGGCACAAGTTGTGCCGCAAGCAGGCTCCCACCAGAACCCTGAGGGCCTTAAAACCACTGCAAAAGGGCTCCTGGAGCCAGTCCTGGCACCTTTGGCACCAGGCTCATTTGTAGGAAGGAAGGGTTGTTCAAACTAGGCCCCATTTATGTACATGGACCTTTAAATCCAACATGGAAGCACCCACACAGTCTAGTTCTAAGAACCAAGCCATGCGGTCTAGTGTTTTTGGCGTGGCAGGCCTGGAACTACTTTCACCTGGTACTACTTTACCTGGGCTATATAAACCACACCCTGACTGCAGAACACGCTTCGAGTTATTCTGCAACCCGCAGCGTGACGCTCACCGTGTCCAGCTCCTGGTCTTCAGCATCTTCCTGTAATCCTGCAAGAACAATAACAAGATTATTCTGCTTTACCTGAGAAAACACCATCCAGCACTCAGCATCTCAACTGGGCTGCAATCTGTGGAAACCGAGAGAAGAAGAAACATCACTCACCTGTGAGTACTAGCTTAAGGACTTCCGGCGAACCACTACCACAGTTGCTGTTCGAACATTGTGACCTGCAATAACGAGAAAGGGAACAAATAATATTAGAACGCGAACTTCCAAAACATCGAATTCCATCAATCTTACCTGAATTCCATTGTGCTACGCCACGCTTCCTCCGGAGCACCACAGCAACATCTGAAAAGAGACATATTCAGGTTCGCTTTCAATATTAAACAACCGCACAGTGCTGTAGTTACCTTAACGGATTTCGGGGGCCTGTTTTTCATCGCACTCTCATCCACTCGCAGCACCACAGCGGCCTGTGAGGAGAAGAAGAAGAAAACACAGGTTAGCTTTAAAAGACAATAAATGCGCTGCGCTTCGCGTTTTCTCTTACCTAGAAAACGTGCCTTTCCATCCGGCACGCCAGCATCAAGACCTTCGCACCTAAAAAGAGGGAGATAAAGACATTAACAAATTCCCACCATAAACAGAACAAAGACTTACAATTAACAAACCTACCTGCCTACCAGCAGATTCGGGGTCACAGCAGGCCTGGGCCCAAGCAAGGCATATTGCACCAGTGTAGCAACTCGGGCAGCTCATAAACAAACGACAAGCGCCCCTGCACAAGAAACGCAGGACGGATAGCTCACCCTACAAATAACTAAGGTAAGAAAAGAACCCAGTGGGAAGGGAATCGGTCAGAGGGAGGTGGGAGATTCACCCATTAGATACAATTATCACAAATCCTCCCTTCTGTAATTTCAGATTCATTATTCAGCACTGGGCAACTACGCATCCAGGGTTCCAGATATCAGAGCCTTGCAGACGCCTCTGGGGATATCCGGTGAGCGTAACGCTACTCTATACCATCACACAATTAGAGTGCAGCTATACCCCTCGATCAATTCGGCCTAGCTGCTCACATTTGAACACTACCACATGAACACCTTATCACGCTAATAAAACGCAGATATATCCCATGACAAACCGGCCTAGCTACACACATGCGTCATATAGTCCTAACGCAGCCAGAACTCAGTCTGGGTGTCCACCCACTAGACTGCACACATTCATCGGATATCGTCACCACCACACCTAATGCTAGGGTTCAACTACCATCAGGCAATTACATCAGCTGCACACTTAACTGGTGCACCCATGCACCTTACGATACTTACTCTCTCAACTGGCCTGGACAGCGGCCTCTGAGGGCGTTCAACCTACCAGCGCTTTGGGGTCATACCAATGATATATAGAGCGCTATATGAATGCCTAATAACATAACATTTGGGGGTCCTGGTTAGAACCCCTAACACTATCTCAAAAACAGTTAAGAAACAGTGAGCATAATCGTAAGTAATAACCTCAATAACTGTGTGGTAAAGCAGTTGAAGATTTAGAAAAACAGATTCAAAAACAGTAAACAGAGATGGGTAATCAAGTAGAAAAATATAGTAAAACCCTTATCAGCATTCCTAGAATTAGGTCACTAGCCCTTAGTAGGTCCAACCCTGAGACTAAACGGGTTCAGAGACCAAGAGTTACCAGTTCTGCCAATGATACAACTCGGGTAGGTTTACTATTACATTGTGGTATACAAGTGGTTGCAGCTAAGTGTTACAGAAATTAGGAAACATTCAGGTGTCTCTCCCAGTTCCACCACGCTAAGGAAGGCCCGGGGGATCACCTGGGTAGGGGAGCGCGGCGTTATGCTCAGGGGAAAACCCAAAAGGGAGACGCAGTATTATAACGAGGAGGAAGATAAGGTGATGAAGTCCCTGATGTTTTTCTGGGTTATTATACATCGACCTCCCTTCCAACCAATGAATCTCCTTTTTTCCTGAATCCACCATCTACTCCGCACGTGGTGAATGCATTAGACACCCTGTTGCACTTAGAAACAACATTCCCCAGAATCCCTGTTTGCTACCTGAATACTCCCAGTCATTCTTCTTCAGGTCCCCTTGATTATTATTTTTTGAACACCCAATCTATTGTAACAAACAACTACCGTTCCCACAATTCCTCTTGTTCATTTCATGGTCCCGGCTATTCCCGTTCACTTCACATACCCTATAAAAACCACCCTTTTGAGATCACTACCGATCCTCTGAGTACGAGGGTTACAATTCCCTAGAACACTACTTCCCCCTCCTACCACTATTATATTCTGACCCCAACACTTTCTCACAATGTAGAAAACAATGGACTAACCCTAAAGTTGTTTGCCTGACATGTCCCAACACAAGGGTCAGGCAAAGTAAGGAAATTGACCTGAATCACACACACCTGACTGCCCTTTCCTTTCCCCACAGGGATAAAAGGTGGAGCACAAGAGCACAGGAGGAGCAAGGCAGACCACACGACGTGAGAGCTAACTCAGCAAGGCAGTTTAAAAGGAGGAGAAAGACGGCACAGACAGGGTGACAAGGAGAGAAGCGGCCTTGCCCTTTCCAACCAAGGCCAAGAAAAACTCCACAAAAAGTATAAAACTGCGAACAATAGCCAGCTGGGGAAGGACTCTGGTCTAGGTGGTACCAACTTTGACTCCAAGGATAAGGAAAGGCACGCGGTTCATCACAGCCGGTGAGTCGAGGTGAGAATCGATAAGAAACTGAACTGTGTTGAACGAAAAGAAGCCAATGGCTCATTTGAACTTTGAAAGGCTTAATGACACATTGATAAAAGAAGGAGAAAATCAACAACCGAGGAGTACGGCAGCACCTAAGTGCTCAAGCAGGAAACTCTGGGCGATAACCCGACGGTAGAAACTACTGTAACCAGAAGCCCTTGGGAAGATGCGAAGAACGGTCAAAATGGTCCTACAGGGGTCTTGTAAAAAATCCTCTGTACCGTTGAAACTCTTTGACCGACAAAGAACTGTGAAAGCTAAGAAAAGTGAATCCTGCATGTTGAAAACTAACACATGAACTGTGGAAATTAGCAAAAGTGAACCCGGGCGAGAGGTGCTAATGAAAAAGGATGGAGTCTGAAAGTCCTGTGAGGAATTATTGGTAAAAGTCAGAGAGAGTGAACCCGGCAGAGGGAAGCCGACAGCCAAACGTTGGCCACAGTGAATCCGGCAGAGGGAAGCCGACAACCAGGGGAAAAGCCTGAAAACCTGTTTAAAAAGACATTAAGATTTGTAAAAGCGAGAAGTATTGCAAGACAAGGGGAAGAGAAGTGTCCCCCTTGTCATTTGGGGATCCGAGCCTGGCCGAGGGAGATCCAGGAGTGAAGCCATTACCCAAAGTGTTATGAAGGGTCAACGCCCAGAAGAGCGCGACCCAGTGGTGAAGCCATCACCCAAAGTGTTCTCAAGGGTCAGCGCCCAGAAGAGGGGGAGCCAGAGGTGAAGCCCTCACCTAAGTGTTCATACAACAGAATATGTGTTTGTTTGTTGAGCGCATCAGGCCTCGAAGGCAAAAGACTTTTTTTATTAAAAAGAGACTTGACCATCGAAGAACTTGATAGCTGATATGGAACTGTTAGCTCGTGGTCTAGTTTAGGCATTTTTCCACCCTGCATTTGTTCAATAAACACCCTTGAACTTTGATCACCTGTGTCTGTCTTTACTGTTGCCACCATGAGTTCCTTATACTAGCAACAGACACACTGTGACTGGGATATAGACTGTGACCAGACAGTCCCATCGCTCACATCAAGCCACACACACAAACCGCTACTTTGTCCGAGAAAGCAGGGGCTTTACCCAGGAAAGGGCTTTCCATATTTGGCAATTCAGGACCCGAGAGGGCAGAAAGAAGGCTAGAGTCCAAAATGACCGGAGGACAAGCAAGAATCTCATTGCACGCACGTTTTAGAGTAAATGGTACTCTCTATGGCATTATGCAGCAAAATGTAAAAGTGCACAGGTAGAACGTCAAACACATGGTAGAACTATATAAGATACCATCAGCCCATCCTGAATACATTGTAATTTTAACCACAAAGTTACAAAAGCAAAAATTAATGGATACAAAGTATCCTTATCACACTTCACTTTAAGGTTATGTGTGTAGCTTTAAACATACAAGAAATCCACTAAGGGGGACAGTCTCCCAATACAGATAGTCTTAGGGACTGATCAGTTTCCCCATAAGAGTGAAGTAAAAAAGAGGGCTTTGCTTACCTCAACTATGTCAGGTCAGTAGACACAACAGCAAAAAGATAGGATGTCCCACAGACGTCTATGGGTGAAAAGCAGCAAAGTGAAAATCTTTCCCAGCAATATATATGCCAAATATCTTGTAGAGGCAAACACAGTTTACAAATTGGTGTTAAATTCATGCTGATGCACTAGGAAATATATTTGCTACCCTTTAGATATTATTGCTAAGTTAGTGGATGGGTTCATGCCCAGTACTGATAAGTATACTACCTTTGCTGTTCAGGTGGTGTGGGTATTAGTAGAGCTCTTCCAGCATAGCTTTAAACCAAGTAACTCTAGGTGAAGTATGAAGACACATAATCTTTCCCTGATCGTACACAGTAGGTTTTAATAACCAGATGAAGGAGGGCCAGTCTTACATCCACATGTTTGAAATTTATTTTGTAGATATAGGTTTGAAATATGAAAATTGAAGATGAAGTGATAACTTGCTCCTGATGAAGAGAACTTATTCTCGAAACGCGTCGAGCTCTATCATTTGTAAAAATTCTTTTGAAAGTGTTTTTTGCTAAAATTATATATGTTGAAGAAGAATCTGTAGACAACCGTTTCTTTACTTTATTATTACTTTGTTGAATCTATGAAACTGACGAAGATAGTCAGCTGAATACTTTTAGTAAATTATTGATGAAAGATATTAAATAAGATTCTGGACACTATTCGTGTGCATTAAATTGTTGTGGAAAAACTAACATTATCACAATGTACTAAAATGTTGACTGAAAATATGTTTCAGTAAATATAGGTGTGCATGGGACGGGAGTGTCCGTGAGGTATCGACACTTGGTTGGTTTGTATACCACAAGGCAGGCCATAAAATGGCAGTTGTGTCGACGTGGGCTCTTTGTGAGCCCAGGATGGCAGCCTCCATAGTGGTTTGCAGTGGATCAGACCATTTCCTGGACCTGGGCAGGCCACTACAGTTGCTGCGGGGGTTGGAGCTGGGCGTTTCAGATTTTTTAGGCCAACCTGATTGGCTGGCCACCAAAAGCTGGTGGGCTGGCTTCTGTGAGTGAAGGAATATATATGTCAAACTGTTCCTAAGGTGAGCACTGCTGACATTTTTGGAAGATGAGCAGGTCTGCTTACCTGCTGGAGGGTTTTAGGCTGTTTCCCGCCTTTTGCTGCATTTTTAGACCATCTTCCAGCCATACTGGCTGGATGCAGTTGCCTGGGTATAGTTCAGTTTGAGTTCTTTTGGCATTTTTAGAGTTATTCCTGAGATTGCCACGTCCTCCTTCTGGCCCTCCTTATCTGCTGGGGCTACGACTTCCAACCTGCATCCATTTTCCGGCCCATTTTATTCGCTGGTTCCCAACAGGGTGTTGCGCCTTGATTTTGGAAGCTGCCACCGAATGGAAAGGTGTTGTGACTCCGACAACCAACCCAATTCTGCATTGCTGGGTGGGCTCTGGTCGCCACCAGCATTATCTGGCTATCGGGGCGTTTTCTGCTGGTATGCTGACCATATTTGCCTGCTGAGCATCCGGGGTCTGCTGTGTGCATGTTCCTCACTACTCCAGGAGCCATCTTCGTCATTGATTCCACTTCTGGGTGGTGGGTCCCACTACTCTAGAGGATGATTGTTGTTCTTTTGGGCCATCATCAACTCTAGGTGCTAATCCCTGGGTGACCGGAACCTTCATTTCACACTTTAAAACAGAAGGTGCTACTTACCAGATTGTTTCGCTTTCTCGGAACAGACTATCTAGAAGCAACACTGAGTACTTACCTGAGCACTGGATTGGTGGGTTAGTCATGATACTCTTAAGAGGCTCCATAGTCATTGGGTTCTGCAAGTCCCCTTCTACTGCATTGCCACAGTGGTTAACATTGGGGACTGAGTCATGCTCTGCCTTCCTGATTGGTCTTGAACCCTGCTCCACTAGATCTTCTCTTTTTCTGGGTCTCTCTGTGTTTTCCACTGCAAAATGTACAGAGGGAAACTTACTGTAGGAGAGGGACCAAAAAAAATGGCAGCAGGTTGAACAAAAGAAGGCATGAAACTTTCAGGACTCTTGCAGCAACCCACAGCCAAGCAAAAGGTTGTGGCGGTAAACTGTGGAAAACGGCAGTAAAACAGCACAGAAATGGTGCCAAAGTGTATCCCTCGACCTAGCAGATGTGATGAGTCACCTGGAGTCTCCAAGAAATACAGATTGGACTTCTAGGAGCAAAAAACCCAAACTGGGATATAGCTGTCATGTTCCCATTCTGAACCCGGTACTTCTTCCGCCGCAGCTGGCATTTCCCCTACACCCCCCCCACCCCCGACACCTTCAGCATTGTCCCTTACACTACAGCCCCCATGGGGCTCGGCGGCACCATGTTATGCTGCACGCCGTAGTCTTCTGACATGGAAATAAATACTCACATCCTCTAACCTTGCGCTGCAACTCAAAGTAGTTTCTCTGTTCCTGAGCATCTCATGGCGCCGGTATCGCAGATCCTCTTTCTGGATTCTGGAATTCAACCTGATCTTACTCCTGTCTTGATTGCATTGATGTTTTTGTACTCGCTCCTGTTTCTGGAATGGCTTTTCCCTATGGAATGCACATGGACACCCTTTTGGATTTGGTGACTGGATTTTGTGGCCGAACAGTTCTCAACTGGCTTTTTCCTATGGATTGCATTTGGATACCCCCTTGAATTGGAGATTAGACATAGTGTCTTTTTTCCTTTTTGTGTAACCTCCTTTCAGATCTGCTATTCTCGAACTGGAACTCTTCCTTTCACTTGGATGGTAACTCTGCTTCCTCTGTAGTTGCCGCCCTCGTGCCGGCCAGGTGATGTCCCTTGCTGGTGTTTTTTCTTTTCTTTTCCCTGCAACGGTTTCCTGGCCTCTGGACTTGGTAACGTTCCTCTTTTCTTCACCTGTCTGTCACTAGTAGGTAAGAGAGGAACACAGGACTGGGTAAAGGGCCATTACCTGTATACATCCCTTACCTTGTTTTCTTTTGCTGCCTAGAGGAGGTCCCGTTTGGGCATCCTCTGCCCTCCCGCCCTCGTCCTCTCCACATGCGTGGTGGGTTGGGGAGGAAGGTCTGCCGTCCTCCAGGAGTTTTTCTACTCCATCGTGACAATAGCCAAGCCACTGCAAAGAGCAAATATTGCCACGAGAGGGCTTGAAAGATGGTTACACAGTGGGAACGGGCAGGAAAACCCCTACAGCAGGTCGGCAAACCTGCCACCTCCAAGTTACATGAACCAGCAAGCAGGAGAGCAAGCTAGTGGTAGGGCAGAATGTAAATACCTCTGTGAAAGGGGCTTGGCCACAGGCGAGCCAACTAATCACACAAAAAGGCAGGGACAGAGGCTCAGGTTACCAACCATACGGATTGGTCACTGGGGCTGCCACTCAGCCAAAGCCACCCCACAGAAAGTGAGCGTGCCAGACAATGGATCTGAACAAGCATAAACCACTTAGGACCAATATGGAAGCTGCCATGATGGGCTCACAAAGAGCCCACATGGTAAGAAGGGCCATTTTGAGGACACTGTGTGGTCACCTAGAGAAACAAAGCCCTAGAAAACAAAATGGTCAGGAGTAGGATTTACTATTGGCATCCTAATAGCCACCAAAAAGGTGCCATTGGCTACTGATGCTGTAAAATGGCTTGCACTCTTCGTGAAGCCACATTTAAGCACACCTGTAACCAACCTATTCCCTAAAACCAATCTATAGTGAAACAATCACAAAAGGGCATAAATTGAGTGCCTGAGAGGCATCCCTAGAACTGGGCACCTTAGGGGCGACCCAATACCATTTACCTTATTTAAGGTATATAAGGATGTAATTGCAGGGGGACATCAAGAAAAGTCCCTCTAACCACCAAAAAGAGATCAAGGAACCAGAAATAATGAAGGTTTCAGGGGGTGGATGGACGCAAAAGGTAGAGAGCCCCCAAAAATTGGCACTAGAATCCATAGAATAGGAATTCTGGCTGAACACCCACCCATGGTGTGTAATATGCCCTACTGGGACTAAGGATTGTCTACCCAAAATATATCCTGAACTTTGGCAGCCCATGTGCACTTGAAGTGAGTGAAGTGTTCTGGTGTTGGAGCAGACTTTAAAAAGCAGGTTTTAAAAACCTTCCCGGAAGCAAAGCAAAGTGAGTGAAGTGTTCTGGTGGTGGTGGGTGGGGATGACTCCAGTTATGGTCAGAGTTTGCCATTTGGGACCTGCCAAGGGTGATGTTTCTCCTCCCTGGTGCCCTCCCTTTCCAGCAACTGGAAACAAGATTTTCAACACAGGACACGTTTCACTGATGAGCCCTACCGTTGAGATTGTTGTGTAGTGCGCAAATACCTGCAGTCTGTTTCCTACGGGCTTCCTTTGGATTTGCAGAAGCAGTATTTGCCTTTAAAGTATATTGAGACTAGTGTAGCGAGTGGAGTGCTGCGGCTTTGTGGCCGGGTGGGGACTGGGCATTCGTTTGCCTTTTTCTTTTTTTTGGACCAGTCATTCACTAGTTTAAATTCACCCCCCCCCCCCCCCGCCACCCTCCCCTTTTCATCCTTTGCTACTTCTGCTTAGCACTGCTTGCTGATTATACTCAACTTTTGCGATCAGAGTGTTTTTGATACTGCTTATCTTGGTTTGGGGGCTTATATAGCAAATCATGCCTTCTAAAAAGAAATAAGCCCCGCGCAACTAAATAATGAAGCCTGGTAACCGCATTCAGAGGCCAGTAAAATCTTTAACCTGTTAAATGCCAAGAAGGAGCTCTCTCATCCTTGACATTACCTCCGTAGTGCCAAAGACGAGATAGCTCATGCTTTTTGTCAATCTGTTCATTCAAGGGCACCCCCCTCCCGTGGTGGGGCAGCCAATCATTTCTAGCTCTGTTCAAGGGTGCAGTGCTCTCATGACAAACTAAAGTAAGAGTTAATTGCACTCCACCATTTAAATTTGGTGCAGATGAGGGGTGCGCGTGGACTGCAGCAGACCCATAAACTGTTTCTCACCCAGGCATTATATATTTTTAAACAAAAGACCTATCTTATCGCCCAACGCCGGCACGAGTGGGGCATGGAGGATGGACTACTTCAGCCCCCCAAGCTGTTGGGCGTTCCTCACCTTGGCACTACCTCATTCTATCCTATTGCATCTTTACAATAAAGGCCCATCTGGAGCTTTTGGAGCCCCTGACAAGGTGGCTTTCTCCATCCAGTGATACACTGGCTTACACAAGTGTGACTAGAAGTCACCATTCTGGCTTGTTTCGGATGATTTTATCTGCTCTGCCAAACAGATTATATTACAGTAGTTTGTACTTATCTTTTTTTTAAATACTGTCATACTTAGTATATTTTATTTTTATCTTATATTTCTCCACCTTCAATCTTATGACAGACTGTGTGCCTTTTAATGTTTTAAACATTTTGTGACACAGCAATAGAAATGACCGAAAAGAGATCCATAGATCTACACACGCTAGAAGAAGTCATGTAAATTGTCCCAAAAGAATCATATAAGAAAAGACTAGATGAATTAGTGATATAGGAAGAGACTAGATGAATTAGTGATATGACAATGCATTACTTACCGTAAAAGCATTTCTGATGGTTGTATCTGCTTAGATTCACATGCTGTGCATAGGTCCGACATCCAGTGGTCACTGCAGAGTATTGCATTTTGTTTTTCGTAGTCGAAAAGGGGACGTTGACAAGGCGTGTCTGTAACACTATCCCTATAGTCACGTGCGTTGTACCCACAATCCTTCACGCGTCGAGGTCCCTCTGTTTGTATTTTTTCTGCCCTGAGGGAGCCTTCTATAAGTGAGTGAGTACAGAAAAGAGAGAGAGATGTAGAAAGATGTCTATGTTCCTTCCATCCGAGCGGGGAGGAAGGGTGGGCGGCGCATGTGAATCTAAGCAGATACAACCATCAGAAATGCTTTTACGGTAAGTAATGCATTGCCTTCTGATGTTTGTTAATCTGCTTAGAATCACATGCTGTGCATAGACTAGCGAGCAGTACCCGGAGTTGGTGGTGGGTTATGAGAAGGAACAGTAGAGAAAAGATGTCTTAATACTGCCTGTCCCACCTGGGAGTCAGATTTAGAGTGTGCATCTAGACAGAAGTGTTTTGTAAAGGTGTGCACAGAACTCCAGGTAGCCGCTTTGCAGATGGACTCAAGGGGAACATTTGCAATGAAAGCTATGGAAGCTCCAGTGCCTCGAGTAGAATGTGCTCTTGGCTTGAAGGGTAGTTCTCTCTTAGCAAGAATGTAACAGAGAGTGATGCATTGAACAATCCATCTAGATATAGTGGAGTTTGAGACTGGATCTCCTTCTCTTCCTGCTGCCACCGAGACAAAGAACTGATTAGTCTTTCTCAGTGGCCTGGTTCTTTCCATGTAGAACATGACAGCTCTGCGTACATCCAGTGTATGCAGACTTTTTTCTCCCAAGTTGGAAGGGTTTTGAAAGAACGTTGGTAGTTCTATTGACTGGTTTACATGGAATTTCGAGATGAATTTCGGTGCAAACCTTGGGTGTGCGCGTAGAACCACCTTATCTTTGTGAACTGTTACAAAGGGGTCTAGAACAGAAAGAGCCTGTAGTTCACTTACTCTCCTAATGGAGGTGATAGCTATTAGGAAAGCAGTCTTAAGAGTGAGGTCTTTAAGAGTTGCCTTGTGCATGGGTTCAAATGGCGAGCCCATGAGCCTGGAAAGTACCACATTTAAGTCCCATCCGGGAGCTGGGTTATCTATCGGAGGGTGTATTCTCTTTACCCCCTCCATGAAGGCCTTGATAACTGGTATCTTCCACCACGACACTTTAAGTTGGGAAGTGATGTATGCAGAAAGTGCCGCCAGGTGGACTTTAATGGAATTGAACACTAGACCTGAATCCAGTAAATGGGTCAAGTACAGAACAATATGTGTGGGAGAGCAGTCAACCGGGTTGATGCTCTTACCTCTACAACAGATGACAAATCTTCTCCACTTGCTAGAATAGCAGTGGCGAGTATTAGGTTTTCTGGCTTCCCTGAGGATGTCCATACATCTCTGCGGAAGTTGTAGATGTCCAAATTCTATGATCTCAGGAGCCAGGCTGCTAAGTTCATGGTCTGAGGGCATGGATGCCCTTGTCCTGTGACAGCATGTTGTACGGGCAGGGGAGTTTCACTGGGGGAGATAGGGACATCTCCATCAAGTGCGCGAACCATGGCTGCCGGGCCCACATTGGGCCACTAGTATCATGGTAACTTGTTCCTGGTGCATCTTGTGCACAACTTTGTTGAGAAGGGGAATCGGGGGAAAGGCGTAGACAAATTTCCCTGACCATTGAATCGACAGACCGTTCCCCTTGGACTGGTTCTGGGGGTACCTGGAGGCCTAACATTGGCATTGTGAGTTCTCCAGAGCTGCGAACAGGTCTATTTCCGGGAATCCCTATTGCGTGAAGAGGTCTAGGACGATGTCTTCGTGCAATCGCCATTCGTACTCTTCGGCAGGGGGAAGTCTCTGCTGAGTTCGTTTGCTAGCAGATTGAGTTCCCCTGGTACATGTTGTGACAGTAGGAACATGTTGTGTCTGAGAGCCCACTTCCATATATTCTGGGACAGCTTGGACAGTCCTGGAGAGTGGGTGCCCCCCCCCGCTTGTTGATGTAGTACATGGCTGTGGCGCTGTCTGTAAGGACCATCACTGTCTTCCCTTGTAGGTGTTCCTGGAAGGCTTTTAGTGCTTTGAACACCGCCAGTAGCTCCAGTAGGTTTATGTGCTTGGATGCTCCGCGAGCAGTCTGATGGGATAGGTGAGCCCCCCATCCTGTGAGGGATGCGTCCGTGGTTAGAGTGGCCTCCACCGTGGGTGTGGCAAAGGGTTTTCCTAATATCAGGTTTTCCTTTGTCCACCACCGTAGCGAGAGAACCAAGGCCTGCGAGACCACCACTAGATCGTCCCATTGTCCGCTGGCCTGACACCACTGGCTGTTGAGCCACTCTTGCATTGGGCGCATGCGCAGGCGCGCGTGAGGTACCAAGTAAATACACGACACCATCATTCCTAGCAAGCGCATCGCTTTGCGCACCGTCACCTCTCGACCTGCCACATATTGGGGGATATGAAACAGCATGTTTTGGACCCTCTCGTTGGAGGGGAAGACAAGGCCGTCCTATGTTCGAATTAGATCCCCTAGGAATTGTTTGACTTGGCTGGGTTCTAAACTGGACTTTTTCTCGTTGATGGAGAAGCCCAGTTGGAACAAAAGGTCTACAGTCTTTTGGGTGTTTGAGAAGCATGTTTCGTAAGAATCCCATTATGAGCCAGTCGTCGAGGTAAGGGTATACTGGGATGGATAACCTGCGCAGGTGGGCCGCTACCACTGCCAGTACTTTCGTGAAAACCCTTGGTGCAGATGCTATGCCGAAGGGCGGCACTCAGAACTGGTAGTGTTTGCCCTCTATCATGAACCTGAGGTATTTTCTGTGTGCTGGCAACATTAAAATATGAAAGTATGCATCTTTCATGTCCAGTGTTGTCATGTAATCTCTCTGTGATAGCAGTGGGATCACTTCCTGTAAGGTCACCATACGAAACTTTTGGGGTTTGACAAACTTGTTCGCTGAGCGCAGATCTAAAACAGGGCGCATGGTTAGATCCTTTTTGGGTACAAGGAAGTACACTGAATAAATACCTTCCATTACCTGAGATAGAGGCACAACCTCTATGGCTCCTTTTTCCAGCAGTTGGTCCACTTCTTGGAGAAGGATGGCGAGGTGTTCTGGTGTCATGCGGCGTCCCCTCGGGGGTCTGTATGTTGGGGAACTGTTGAACTCTATACAGTACCCGCGGGGTACGGTGGAAAGTACCCAGCTGTCTGATGTTATTCCCTCCCATGCTGGCAGAAAGGATGTTAACCGGCCCCCGACCGGCGTTGCATGGGAGGGGACGCAAATCTTCACGTCACTTGGTGGTGTTGGTGGCTTGGGTGCCCCTGGGGGTGGAACCCCGGCCTCTTCCTTTGCCACGGCGTTGACCCCTCTGATTGTACTGGCCGCTATTACCCTGGTAGTTGCTGGCAGAATACTGTTGTCGTTGGTTTTGTTGCTGGCGTTGTCCACAAAAAAAGTGCTTTTTACCAAATCCCCGCCTGTTAGGGGGTTTTGAAATTTGGTCTAAGGTCTTTATTGTGTCAAATTCTTTCTTCGCGTTCTCCAGCGCGTCATCCACTGCTCTCCCAAAGAGGTTGGACTCTTCTATGGGTTTATTAATAAGGGATGCTTGTGTTTCCGCCTTAAATCCGGAATTGCGAAGCCAGACGTGACGCTTCAGTAAAATTCCTTGTACCAAAGTGTGGCCAGCCGTCTTTGCTGCATCGAGGGTATTCTTGACGATGCTTTGATTGACCAGAGAGCCCTCGTTTGCTGGCTACAGTTAGGGGTTCGGGAACTTCTTCGATGTCCTGTTTGAGCTTAGCCCATTGAGCATCGGCATAGCTTGCCAATAGGGTATTATTATTGGCGATTCTGGGAGAGAATGCTGCAGAGGTGGTGATTCTCTTGGCTAGGGCGTACAGCTTCTTCCCCTCTTTATCTGGGGGTGCCTCGCTGGTAGATAGTGGGACTCCTGCTCTTTTCCTGGTGTTGGTCACGACCAGGGAGTCTGGGATTGAGTGACCCTAAATATTTAATGTATCTGATTGAGAGGGAGAGAACAGTTTCTCAATCCACGGATTGACCCCTCTCACCAATGCAGGAGTGGAAAGAGAAGGTGTAATACGTCTCTTAACTGAGGCGAGGATGGGTATAATTTGGCTAGTGGGGGGTTTTTCCTTGATAACCCTATCCACAAAATCGGTGTCTGGAGTGACTTCCCCAGTTTCAATTTCAAAATGTGGTGCTGCCTTCTTCAGCAGTGCATTGAAGGTGGGTTGATCAGGCGAAGGGTTCCTGACTGGTGTAGTTTCAGTAGACCTGATGACTATACTGCTACTGCCGGTGTCTGTCGACCTACCCGGTGACTGCCAGGGATTTGGGTTGCCCTCGCCTGTGTCCTCCTGGAATCCCTCCTCACATAGGTTAGTTTCCTCATGAAAACCTTCCTCTTCTTGTTGGTCTTCCACATAGGTGAACTCATCTTCCTCCTGGAAGAAGGAGTCTTCCTCAGTGGGATTGTGAGAGTATATGTCCTCCTGTATGGGGTCCTCCTGTATGGGGTTATAAAACGTCTGGTATTTAGCCCTTGGACTCTCCAGGGGTGCCTCCCTTGGTCTCTTGGGTGTCCTGTCTTCTGGGATGGACATGAACCTGTCTAGTTTATCCATACAGGTCTGGAACCTTTCAAAGGTCCACTGAGGTCGGCCAGGACGGTCTGGGAATGAAAAAGGAGTTTCTTCCTCCTGTAATTGTCTGGTTCTGTCCCATAACGTCAAAGAAAGAGAGCCTTCGCCTTCTGAGTAGCCTTCTCGCTGGCTAGGGCCTTCTGTCGGCGTCGGGAATTGGCCTGATCTGTTTTCCGGCGCTTTCGGCGTATCTTTGGCCTTGTGCACGGTTTTCGGCGTCTCACTCACCGTACGTCTCTGGCCTTCCTTAGATGCTATGCGTGCGAGGCTTTCGGCGATCATTCTCTCTTCGGAGGGATCGGTCGCCGCCGCGCTATGTAACGTCGAGCCTTTGCTCGTCGAGTCCTTGCCCGTCGAGTCTTTGCTCGTCGAGTCCTTGTTGGCAACGTGAGCGCTCTTGCGATGCGCGTCGCCGGAGGTTTTGGTGTTAGCGCCCTTATTTTTAGAATGCCCAGTCGCCTGTCGCGGAAGCAGTGGCGGGGAGGGCTGACGACCCTTATGGTCGGCGGAAGACGCCGGTGGGCCCGGCGTCCCCGTTGGCGCTATGGCTGCCTTCGTCTTCGACGAATGCTTGCCGGGGGGTATGTGCTTTGGTGTTTTTCCGTGTGCGTCCTTGTCGCCGGGGTGTTCATCCCCATAAGCTGGGCGTGAGCCGGGCTTGTCGGGGCCAGGGATGGACAACGAGGAGCGTGAACGCTCCTTTGAGAGGTCTACAGCCTCCGTTACAGGGGCCGTGTAGTCACTGTCCTCGTCACACTCGGCGGCGGCGGCAGTGGGCGAGGAGTCAGGCCTAGACATGGCGTAGGCCGCCCACCTTTTGACCCTGCAGTCTTTTAGAGTTTTGGGCTTTAGTAATTTACAGGCCGCACAGCCCTCCTCCTGGTGATCGAGGGGTAAGCAATGGTTGCACCGTTTGTGCTTATCCTTCCAGGTATATTTACCCTTGCAAAGCGGGCAAACCCTAAATGGCGTCCTCTCCATAGCTGAGGGCAATAAGTGTGACTACGACCTCGAAAGAGAGGGAGGGGAAAGAGAAAGGCATTCTTAAAGAGAAGAAAGAAAGACCACAAAACCCCACTCTCCCTACTGTTTATGGCCGGCGAGGCCTGGCCACGTGTTCGGCAGCGCCGAAGGATCCCTTCCGCTCGTCCTTCCGTCGAAGATCTTGCTCGGCGGAGAAACAGCTCTGCGAAGAGGGAGGGATCTACGTTATTGATATTAATAACAAACGACCAAAGGTCGAAGAAACTATTTGGCAATGTCTCTCGAGGAGCTCTGCATAAAGGCGACCAGTAGCTGGGCGGAAAAAAACAATCTGAGGGACCTCGACGCGTGAGGGATTGTCGGTACAACGCACGTCACTATAGGGATAGTGTTACAGACACGCCTTGTCGTCGTCCCCTTTTCGACTACAAAAAACAAAATGCAATACTCTGCAGTGACCACTGGATGTCGGACCTATGCACAGCATGTGATTCTAAGCAGATTAACAAACATCAGAAAGGAAGAGACTAGATGAATTAGTGCTAGAGATGACCACATTTAAAAAAGACCTTACTGAAGATAGAATTAGAAGAATGGAGAAAGATCTTACAGAGGACCGTTGAGTAGAGTTCAGAGGAACCTCTTTGAGCTCAAGCAAAGGGAGTAATATTGATGAAGCAGGCCCCAGCACACGGGGTGTAAGTACATTTGGCCCTCTGCGGAGAAGAAACTTCAGAGGAAGACAAGGAGGCAATAGATGCAAAGAAAAGATGTGGACAGAGCGGACAGCATTTTTTAGAGAGGGACCCCCCAAGATTGGGATATGGAACTGAGGGTCACCTGAAGCGTGAGAGCCTTGTGGTAAATGTATTGACCCATATACTTACCCTTAATGAACAGAAACTAATAGAGAAGTTTTTGGGGTTTGTAACTAGAAATACTCACAGCCGCTTTACCTTCAGACATGAGTTTGCAGAGTTCATGCTCAAAATGCCTGTGAAATCAGTTCTTTACTAACAAAGATCTAGAGGAAGAAAGAGATGGTCGTCTACAGAATAAATCGAAATTCATTCCTCCTATTCAAACACAAAGTGCCGAAGCTAAAGTCTTTGAAAATTGAGCACTAAAAGATCTAGAGAAATTAGAATATGAAGATTTAGGTAAGGTCGGTTTTCAGAACATTAGCAAATATGAAAAATTAACTGTCAAATCATTACTAGAGAATAAAAACATTATCAGAAGAGCTGACAAAGGAGGTCCAATGGTCGTTCAGGATAGAACTGACTATATCCAGGAGTGTGAGAGACAATTAGAAGACAGACATTGCTACCAAAAATTGGACAAAGACCCAACAACAAAACTAGAAAAACTAATTGGTCTCAAAGTAGACAAAGCACAACAAAGAGACTGGATCTCGAAGAAAGAGGCAGCCTTTCTCATCATGGACAAACCGAGGATTCCTCAACTCTACACCCACCGCAAAACACACAAAACCCTGACGAAACCACCAGGACATCCAATAGTCTCAGGTTTAGACTTAGTGTTAGAACCTTTATCAAAATGTGCGGACGTGTTAGGGAGAATTCTCAGAAATGTGCTAATTCCCTCTACCTTAGAGACCCCCAGCAACTTTGCTGGATTGTGAGGGCTTCATTTTTTTAACCTGAAGAGAGTGAGCCCCTTTTTTCCCCCCACTCTCTCATGTGTTTTAATTAATGTAATTTTGTACTTGTGTTTCTTTCGGTTGTGGAGTCTGACAAACTCCATAGGTATCATCTTTTACATTGTGTCACACAGCACCTTCAGTGCAGTGCCACAGAGAAGTCTTTAAGATTTCCCAAAGGTTTAAATACCTTCTCTGGGATAAACTACTGTTTCCCAGAGCAGTAAAGTGAAATTGACTTTACTTACATGTGTAACTTGCTAGACCCAGCACCCACTATCTTACCATAGGGTGCTGGAGGGGTTACTTAGTATCCCCTTTGTCTAGCTTCTCATGTAACATGTTTATGTTACCCTTTCCTCACGGAATGGCTGGTGGCAGTGGTCTACTTTTTACTACCATTATGGGATTTTACCGCGGGCTGCGTTCGCAGCCACGGTAAAGCACCCGAAGGTGCCATTTTTGTCAAAATGGACCCGGTCTTCTTTTTTTGCCGTTTCTTTGTGGAAAGATCCTTCTTGAGGTTTACTCTGCGTGCCAGACCAGGTTTGAGCCCTTTATTTGTTTTGTCTTTGGCGGGCTTCACGAGTGAAACCCGCCTCTGGCTCCAGGGTGTCTGGCGGGGGCAGGAAGGGACGGCAGTGCCCGGAACTCCCTGTGCTTAGTCTCCTAGAAGACCCAAATGCATTCTGTGGTGATTGGCCGGCTGACTGTCCGGCAAGGACAGCCACCCTGCTGTTTGACTGACAGCTGGGCTGGAATAAATGGGAGCAAGCTGCATAAAAGGAAAGGCTTTTTGGCTTGGAAGGCAGAGTCGAGAACTGGACGAAGGAATCCAAAAAAGAACTTGAAGAGGACGCCTGCCGCAACTCCTGCACCGTTGGTTTGCCCGGTGAAGCCCTGCTTCTGCGCTGAAACTCCAAATTCGTATCGACAGAGAAGCTCCTGCAAGGACGACTTATCCCTTTGAGTTGGTGGGACCAATCAACTCCAAAGTAAGCCACCTGGACATCCTCTCAAGGATGGTCGAGTATCCACTGCAGTCGCTGCTGGAACCGGATAGCCAGGGAGAGGAACACCAAATTGTGTGCGTTGCTTTTAAGCTGGGCAAGAAATCCAGGAAGATCCTCTGGATTCCCAGGAAGCAGGACTAACCGAGCCTGAGCTCCCTCAACAGAGTGCGGGACCCCAGAAGCAAGGAAAGTCCATCTCGACACCCAGGAACCGCAGTGTTGCTATTTGCGGTAGATGCGAGGAGCTGAAACTCCGAACCGCCACTTGCATGAAGTTTGCCAGTTGTGAGTGGTGCCCGTCCCATTGGAGTGCAGGAGTCCCCAGAAGTCCTCCCTCTTGTCCCCACGACTGAGGCTCAGGAACAGCGAGATCTGCAGAGCTGTACAGGAACAGAAGTTATCTGCTGCACTTTTTCTTCAACCTAAAGGTACTGTAAAGTCTAAGAGAACTTACCTCTTCTGGTGTAGCCACTTGTCCTCGTTGGAGACTTGCTTGGTTGAATGTGTAGAGTTGCTACCTCACAAGCCTAATCAGCTTGTGGCCCTACTTTGATTTTCTTCTATTTTACAAAGACTTTTTAGACATTGGAATAGACTTTCTACTTGCCTGCAAGAAGTGCTTCAGCTCACCTTGACTTTTGCTAACTTAACATTGGCTGGCCTAGGCTCCCTGAATGACTCTTCTCTCTGCTGCTTATGAGTTTTTGCCTTCCTTCCAGGAAAGGATTAACTGGCTTTGCATTTGGGAGTTGTATTGAAAGTACTTACCTGCTTGAGAATATCTATGTGAATACTTGTTTCATTCTGAACTCTCTTCTCTTTAACCCTACTCCTAAGAATATTCTAAATGCAAGAGTTATATAGTAATGTTAACAGCACCCTAGCTATTGAAGTCACCCGAGGGTGTAGGTAGTGCCGTTGTGTCATCCCAAATGGGTATTTGCTGATTTAGATAACTAAGAGTGTGTATTTTGAAGTATATTTGTGTGGTGTTTTATATTGCTCCCTTCTGAAGAAGGCTTATTCTAAATAAAATAATTGTTTTATCAAGAAACCTTGTGTGTAAGAGTTTATTTGAATACTTGTCACTGTGAATCTCTGTGTAACTCCCATACAGCTCACATTGACTCCTCTTGAGATAAGCCTGGCTGCTGCACACACTACCAACCTATGTAGTGCAGACTTTTACCAAAGGTTGGGTTTCTATTGCCAGGAGGTCAGGGTTGTTGTAGTGCACCCGAAGGGTACTGCATACAATCTTGCCTAACAGGACGTCTATTTACAATCTTTAGTAAAGAAAATAACGTCATATATTAAAGACATCATGCAAATTATAAAGGAAATAGAAGGCATAGATGTTGACCAAGTAGAGGAATTGTTGATCAGTTTAGACATGGTAGCATTATACACCAGCATACCGCAAGTACTGACTCTTAACATTCTAGAACAACGTCTGCTATTGGAAGAAATATATACCACTACCCCGCCTTCGTTCATTTTGTGGTGTGCCGAAATTGCACTAACTGAAAATTATTTACACTTCAACAGAAGCTTCTACAAACAGATTCAAGGCACAGCTATGGGGGCTACTGTAGCACCCAGTGTGGCAAATCTGTAAATGGAATACTTTGAAAAAACCTTGATTTATGCAGACACCAACCCTTTTAAAAAACACCTTAGCCTTTGGCGACTTTACATTGATGATATCCCGATATTGTGGAAAGGGAATGATTAAGAGGCAGCTTTATTCTGCAGTTGGATTAACATACAAGATAAACATCTTTGGTTTACACACAATATGGACAACAATTACATTAACTACCTAGATCTCACCATTAAAGTGGATATCGAGAATAATACGTTTGTTTGTAAAACCGCTTCATAAAATGATGGACAACATTGATATTTTATTAGTTTGTTAACAAGAAAATAATCGACATCAGCATTAGCAAAACATAATATAGCACAATTCATTCTTTGCATAGCATGGGGCTCAGATTATTCGGGGATTAGGGCAGTAGGGATGTCCTGGGGGTGATGCGATCTCTGCGTGGCAATAGTTCTTCATCTCAGCGATGAGTCCAGCCAGCGGGTGTTTGGGGCCTATGTGTGAGTCCGGGGAAGCGTTCTGCGTAGTCCATGAAGTGAGCCCATATGTTCCGGAAGGTGTTCAGGTTGCCCGTGTGAAGTGCTGTGATCTTTTCCGCTGTGACAATGTCCCAACACTTAGCCCACCATAGAGGTATGGAGGGTCCTTCGGGGTGCTTCCAGAGTCTGGCTAAGGCTATATTGGCTGCTGCTAGCAGCCGAGTACACTGACGGGCCATGTTCCCCAACAAGGGCATGTCTCCGTCCCTCCCAGTAGAATAATTCCGGGATCCCATGGGATGGAAAGACCCATGATTACCTGGATGTGGCTCAGCACTCCCCTCCAATAGTGTGCTGCTTTCGGGCATTCCCAGAGTAGATGGAATAGCGATCCCTCTTGGGGACATCCTCTCCAGCAGTTCGGGGAGGGGATGGCGCAGGATTTTTACAGCTGAGCCGGCGTGATAAAATACCTGTAGCACACCTTATACCCACCCTGCCTGTTGGTGATGCATTGGGTGCTTTTGTGAAGCCACGTCCATATTCGATTCCATGCCTCTGGGTCCAGATGGAGTCCCAGGTCTTTTTCCCAGTTGGCCATGTATCTTTCCTTTACTTCTGGGTTCCATTTTTCCAGGAATTTGTAGAGGGTGGAAGTTTTCCCCTTTGGAGGCGGAGTTGTTAGTGTGAGCTCTAGGGGTATTAGGTTTCTAGAGCCTTGCTCTTTAATGACTCGTTGGGAGATTCAATGGCGGATCTGTGAGTAGTGAAATCTTTCCTCCTCAGGGACTTTGAACTTCATCTTGCAGTTCTCGAACGAGAGGGACTGACCTCCCTCCAGGAAGTCTGAGATTTTATTGAGGCCGCCAGTCTTCCAGATAGCAAAACTGCGGTTACAGAGGCCTGGGGATAATCCTGGGTTGTCCCATACTGGTGTCAATGGGCCCAATGAACTCATAATTCCCCATTTCCTAGCGACCGCTTTCCAGCTTTCTACTGTGTTACGTGTTGCTGTTAGTGGATTTAAGGTAGGGGGGGCTTTCCAGGATTGGATATGTGGTAAGTCGGTCAGGGGTGGCTTGCACAATGCTTCCTCTAGTTGCAGCCAGCATTGGCGGTCTTCGGTGTGGGCCCAAGCAAAGGTGTGTGATATTTGGGCCACTCGCCTGTATCTGGAAATATCCTGGGCTCCCTGTCCACCTAGGTAACGGCTTCGGATCATAATATTCTTTGCGATACGGGGTCCCCCCCCCCTCCATATGAACTTCATGATTTCCCGCTGTAGGGAGCTGAGATCCCCCTCTGGAATGTGGGTTGGGAGCGCTAGACATTGATAAAGCAGCCTGGGGAGCAGGTTTATCTTTACTGCCGCTACTCAGCCCAACCAGGAGATTTCCTGCTCATTCTAGCGCTTCAAGTCTGCCCGGAGATCTTTGAATAATTGTGGGAAATTGTGTTTGTAGATCAGGGCACTGGCTTTAGGGATATGGACCCCCAGGTATTCGATCGTGGACCCGGCCCATGGGATAGGGAGTTTAGGGCTGAGGATGTCTCTCTGTCGTTTTTGTTAGGTTGATCGGTAATGCTGAGGACTTATCATAGTTCACACTAAACCCAGAGACTTCCCCCAAATGCTTCGAGCTCCTCTAACAGGAGTTGCAGATGTGTGTCCGGATTGGGTGATGGCTAGGAGAACACCGTCCGCATAAAGTGCAGCTTTGTATTCTATCCCTCCCATGGTAATCCCCTTGATATTTGGGTTTTGTCTGACTCTCTCGCCGAATGGTTCCATAGACAGGGCGAACAACAGGGGGATAGCAGGCAACCCTGTCAAGTGCCTCTGGATATAGGAATGGCCTCTTATTTTGTGCTGTTGATTTGTGTAATTCGCCATAATCCATTTTATGAAGCTGAGGACCAGTCGTGCGTGTGTAAGAGTATTCTGGATGTAGTCCCACTTTACCAAGTCAAACGGTTTATGCGCGTCTAGGGAGATGATCAGTAGCTGTACCCCCATTCTGTTGGCGGATTCTATAATATTTAATTTACTCCTAATATTATCGTGTCTACCTCAGCCCGGTATAAAGCCTGTTTGATCTTTAGATATTAGTTCGGGGAGAACCCCTCCCAGTTTGGCTGCTAGCACCCCCGAGTTAATTTTCCCCTCTGTGTTCATAAGTGTTATTGGCCTGTATGAGGCCAGCTGTTCGGGGTCCTTCCCTGGTTTCTGGAGTAGGATAGTGGTTGATTCGGCCATAGATTTTTTTTACTTTTTCAGTGATCAGAAAGGAGTTGAATAGCAGTGTTAGTTGAGGGGTTAGGATGTGTGCGAACGCTTTGTAGAATTTAGTTGTCAGCCCGTCCGGGCCTGGGGCGGTATTCTTTAAGGACTTTAGGGCTTCTAGAACCTCCTCTGAGGAGATCGGGGCCCCCAGGAAGTCGAGGGGGGCGGTGACAGCCGGGGCGTGGAATGGTTGAAGACAGTGGCGCTACTGGGCCGTCTCTTCCGGAGAGGAGGGTGGTCCTTGCATAATAGATCTGTGATGGCTGACTAAGATCTCTGTTATGTCTGGGGTGGTATATTTGACTTTCCCGTCCAGCCCTTTGATGCGGATGATATTGTTCCTGCTGTGCGTCTTCTGCAGTTTGTATGCTAGTATTCGGTTTGCCTTATTACTTTTGTGATAATAAAATTGCTTCGTGTATGCGAGCGCCTTAGCGGTGCGGTCGGCCCAGTACATCTCTAGGGCCCTCCTCGCCTTTTATAATTCCCTGTCAGCCCTTCTGGAGTACTGGGCCTTTAGTTCCTTTTCTAGTGTGGAGACCTTGGATTCCAGGGCCAGTGTGTGGAGCTCAGAAACTCTGAATTGCTTGGCGGCAGAGCTGATCAGCACCCCCCTTATTAACGGCTTCAAAGCCTCCCATACTATCCCTATTGTAGTTTCGGGGTAGGTGTTCTCCTTGAAATAGTTGACGAGAGCGTCTTCCACCTCTCCCCTAATCACCTGGTCCAGCAGAAGGGAATCATTGAGCTTCCAGTATCTAGGGGGAGGGCTGGGGCCAAACCAAGATCGAGAGGTCGGCTGAGACTGGTGCATGATCAGATACCATGCGTATGTGAATTTCGACTTTGCTTAGGCAGGGGAATAATACACTTGTGGCTAGCAGGTCGTCAATCCCGGAATGTCCCCATGAACAGTTGAGTAGTAGGTGTAATCGCGGCTCTCTGGGTTAGCCACTCTCCAGGTGTCAACCGTGCCTGACTCTCTTAGTAACCTAGCTAAGGCCAGCGCCTGGGTGAAATCTGGATTGGACGGGAGCAGCAATTTGTTCCTTACGGGGTCCGGAACTGTGTTAAAATCCCCCCCATGAGAAGGTATCCCGTAGTGAATGTTAGCAACGTCGGAAGAAGTTCCAGTAGGAACTTGTCCTGGTTTGTGTTAGGGGCATAAATCTCAGCGATGGTAATTGGTTATTCAGCGATTTGCCCTCGTAAGAGGAGATATCTGCCTGTCGGATCCTTTTTGACTGAGGGATTGCTCAAAGGGAACTTATTGCTTAAGAGAATCGCCACCCCCGTTTTTTCTCGCCTCTGCAGTCAAAGTAACCCTGTTTGAAGCATTTCAATTTGATTCGGTGCTCATCGACTGCCAGGAGGGGAGTTTCTTGAAGGATTACTATGTCCCGATTTAGCGCTGCTAGTCTATTCTCCACCGATTTACGCTTCCTAGGGGAGTTAAGACCATGGACATTCCAGGTAAGAATACGGACATCCCTAGTGTTGTCCTGGCCCATTGGCTATGTGAAATTGCTTGATTTGGAGCGTCAGGGCTGTGCAGATGGATAGGTACCTTAGGGGGGGATCTCTCGTGTGCATGTCGTTGTGCCGTGTCTAATGATATCTTTGTGTAGAACTTGATTATTAACTGGGAGGTCCGGGATTCTGAACTGTTCCCGGTTCCCTTAACTGTTCCTACTTCCCTCCCCCCAAAAACAATAGGGATGAGACCACAAAGCTCATCCACGGGGTTGCTGGCCAACCCCGCTGTCGATTATTCACAGTTTAAGCGAGATGGAGACTGCATTTGGTAACCCTGTGGAGGCAAGGGACAGTTGGTCTATGCCCTGGGCTTAGGGAGTGCTCGGTTGAAGTTGGCGTGGTTTTATACTCCCAGCTGCGTGCGTGGGTGCCCCCCCCCGGGTATGTGCTTGTCTCCCCCTGTACTGAGTCATGACTCTGAACCTTGTAGGAGACGTACTCATGTGTCCAGTGGGTGCGCAGAGAGGCGTGGAACTAACCTTCCTTAACGACAGAGAGGAGATTGACAGGTCCAACTGAGTCAGCTTGGGTCAGGGCCCTTTCGAGGGCCACGAAGCTTGCGGTGCCTGCTGGCCCGCGCCCAAGGGTCGGATGCTGGTGATCTGGTTTGTGACAGATTGTGTGTCTGGCTCAGAGCCCTCATCGGGAGATCCTTTCCCCAAGAAGCAGTCCGCCTCCTTTGGACTGCGGATATGCCTGCGGGTCCCCTCCCATGTGAAGTTTAGGGCTGTGGGGAAGCTCCATCAATATTGCACTTTCCGTTCTTGCAGCCATTCTGTTAGGTTTCGGAGGGCTCTGCGTTTCCGGAGCGTTATGCTCGCTAGGTCCCGATATAGGGAGATGGTTTCTACTCTGAAAAGGATTTGCTTTGAGGATCTAGCCTCCCTCATTATTTCTTCCTTGACTTCAAAGAAATGAATGCGGGCAAGAACGTCCGGCGGTGAGGTTGTTGCTTGCCTCGGCGCAGTTCGATGGACTCTGTCAATTTCTAAGGGGGTACTGTCCGGTAGTGTTATTATAAACCTGAACAGGTCTTTGGTGAAGCCCTCGAGCTCAGGGTCGGTTATCGTGGTAGGGATCCCACGAAGGCGTATATTGTTTCGGTGTGATAAAATTCACTTTTGCATTATACCAGTTTTCATCCTCGGCATGTGCGGGATAATCTTCCCTTGAGATAATTCCTAAGACTAAAACGAAATGGCACCAATCGAAGTGATTATAAAAAAGAAGCACACATATTTGGACAGAGATTGCATGAAAGAGGCTACCTAAAGAAATTGATAACAAGAGAAATGAAGAGAGCGAATAATAATAATCGCGAAGTTCTGCTAGAATACACTGAGACACCAAAAAATAGAAAAGAAGAGCCTCTAGTTTTTGTGAATACCTTTACCAACATTTCAAATTGCATAAAAAAAGATCCTCAATAAGAACTGGAAAATAATGGAAAAAGGGAAATGTCCTTTAAGAAACCCATCAATAGCGTTCAAGAGAAGTAAAAACCTAAAAGACCAAGTGACGAGCAATAATATAAGCATGACAGTGGAAAAACAACCAACCCTTACTGAAAGTTGGGATTTTCCACAAATGAAAGGACATTCACCCTGTGGAAATTGCACGTGCTGTGGCCAAACAAGAAGAAGTCTGGAAGTAAACATTTGCCTACGCAAATCATGGGTACAACATAATGTTACTAATTGCAACTCAAAAATTGTCATATGCAATCTGGTGCCCATGCTAAAAAGTATATATAGGAAAAACAGAAAGGAAAATCAAAACCAGAATAACTGAACATAAAAGTTGCATTAGAAGTAGAACACCCGCAGTTCCATTAGTAGGCCACTTTATAGAATATGTACACAAGGCGGAAGAACTAAAATGGACAATACTGTATCAAGTGAGAACAGGCTAAGACAACAACGTAGACAAGAGAAAACTGATACAAAAAGAAAAGGCACTAATATTCTTTACCCAAAGCATAGAGAAAGGACTTAACGAGCAGATGGATTGAAGCAGCCCTACATAACTATGAAACATTAATAACATCTACGGGTAAATCGTAGGAACCACAGGTAGAGATAGGCCTGTGAGTACATGAATCCATAGGAAATGATACAAATAGAACTGATTAGCTCTAGCAATTGTAACCCGAGAGGCGAGACTGAATAAAGTAAGATGTGTATCTATGATAACTTATTAGCACTATAGTTGAGAAGCAGTAATAGACACATGATTAGTATTGAAGAGAAAATATATGGGAAATGTACCGTGGATCGAGGTGATCGCAGCACTTCACCTAATTAATAAACTAATTGAGTAGTGAAAAGTGAGCTGTGCCGCCTACCTAAATTTATCCGATATCCGGTGAAGGTGTTAACGAACGCCGAATGGCGCAATGAGCTGGGAGAGCAGACTTCGGAAGGAGTTACTTAGCCCCTTGTAAACTATCAGATTTTCCAGCCAAAACCAAAGAGCGAAGAGCTGAGACGGTATGAATGAATAGGGGAGGAACTCCCAATCTCCATAGGAACCAGCATATACAACAGATGGGAGAGCTGGAGGTTTAGAGGAAAGAACCTCTAGACGTACCCAAAAAACAGAGTCACCATAGCTACTGGACAACGATCATACAAACGCAGAGAGAAACGAAAGGGGGCGTGAGCAGCAGCGGTGATGAACACAGTGAGGCATGGGACATTGATATGTAAGGCAGACCGAAATGAAATGGCCGCATGAGGGAGATAGAATCTGTAACGCAATGAGGGCTTGTCCCAATTTGAACAAAGGTTCCCATATTTTTCATATCTGTTTACGGTAGGTTCACTGCATAGAGTAATAAGAACTCACGCTTGAGGGCAGCAAAGACACTCCCCTTGTATTCCAAAAGGCACAAGTAACTAAGACAACAAAGTGGTATTTCAGATAATGTAAGCAATGCACCTGCAGAACCGAATTCCTGAAAGAGAGATAGAAATTAGCAACTATACAAATGTAGTGTGAAACTGATGAGGTTAATTAAAGGTTGTAACTGTGCTTGTTTTTTCAGTGCAAAAAGGAAAAAGTGAGTAGACACAGATTTAACAAGAGGAACAGAGATGGGCCACCCTGAAGCGTGAACCCTAAGGGCCAAAAGGAAAGGTAACATACCACTACATATAAACTAACAACTAGTCTGGCAGAAATTGGGAAATGGGGTCTGATTAGCAACAAAGAACTAAAGAAGGTGGGTTATGTGTTTTTTCCTGTCCCACCGAAAACCATCCTCTTTCGATTATACAGATTACAGAAACCTAAAATGGATGCAGCAATGGAGTAAAGAGGTCAGAAGTTCTATAATTCCAACTAACTAGAATATTGACATATCAAGGTCACTCAGAGGTTGTGAGAGTGAGTATATGTGAATATCAATCTGCTAAGCAATATGGGAAATTATACCCAGCTAATTAATAATGTAATTCAACAACAAAATCAAAACAAATGAGAATATATTCAAAATATCCATGAAATGGGTAACTGAAACTCTTTAAATATGTTGTTGCAGGAAACACTGCCAGATAAATTACCTGAGCACGAAACACTAGGAAAAAAAAAGGTCAAGAATAGACCGACGTGACATTCAATGAATGGAGTCTGCATGTTTAACAATACAAATGTAATTTAGATTAAGATTGGGAAAACAGAAAAAAGGCTGGTGGAAAGGTGGACGTGCTCCCCTGAAGAAATTCCTCAAGAAGTAGTTTTAGAAAGGATGGAAGGAATGAAACATGTCGGGTTAATGTAGAAAAGATTGTATGTATAGTGATGGAGTATGAATGGAACCGTTTTAGTAATAACAGCACCTATAGATAGGATGAAATGTTGATGTTTTAGCAATATTTTCTATTTGTATTTAAAGCACTGTAGACCTTGAATCCACAGATCCTAATGCACTTTTCTTTAGACCTGTAAAGTAATATGTGTATTATATAGAATAAATTGATGATTGATATTAAAACTGTCATTCGAGTTTAATGTGCTGCTGACTACTCAATTTAAAGAGGTAATGATTAGTGAAAGTAATTTCTGTAAAGGTGAAGAGATATCGAGCAGTGTTTACCAAATACAACATAAAACCATTCAAACAAAAGTAAGTGTTGAGAGTTAAATATTTTTGTGAGACATTTTATTTACTAATTTGTACTTTAATTTGAACCCGACACATGCACTTTATCTACTTTACTATGGGTCACAAGCAAAAATGAGCTCTGTATGATCACATATGCTATAGTATTAGTCTGAATCATACACTTCTGCCCATCAGTACGCTAAAATACACACTATCTACCTTTAACTATCATTTATCCAACTGAACTTGCACTCCATTTTTATGATAAAGGCTGTGGAGACGGACGATGGCCACTAGGCGGAAACAGCTCCCAAGATCACCCCCTCCTGCCTAAAGAAAAAAGGAATAATGTTGCCATACTCCCCTTAGAGTTGGCCAATGTGCTCATTAATGACATTGCTGTCCTACTTAAAGACCTTGATCCAAATGCCAAAACACAAAGAAAGCACCAAGCAAAGGGGTACAGAAAGCCCTACACACATTCCAATGCTGTTAATCCCAGGATTAAACAGCAGCGGCTGCCGTTTAAGAAGGAAGAACAAGTTACTTACCAACTGGTAACGTTCTTTCGACTGGATGTTCCTCCAACGTTTCCACATCTTTGACGTGTAATGTCCACAGCTGTGCGCTTCGGAACCTTTTTCGGCAGAGGGAGTCCTGCGTCGATGACGTCGGGTCGATGTGCCTCGAGGGTGACGTCACCGGATGTTATAAATAGGACGCACAGCGCCTGTAGCCTCAGTTTAAGTTTTTTCCCCCCAGAACATGTGGCACCAATCTAATGCCTGCTTGACTGCACATAGCCTTGCGGAAACGTAAGCTGCAATCGCATAGGAAATTCTCCAGAGGTGCAGTCATCCAGTACAAAGAACGTTACCAGTTGGTAAGTAACTTGTTCTTCGAATGGATTGTTTCCTCCAACGTATTCCACATCTTTGACAGACTCCCAAAGCAGTACCGGTAAATGGAGGAGGAAAAAAAAATTAAGAGTACCCAATCAGATTGCGGAATAAAGAACCGCCTTCCCAAAGGCCATATCCTGACCATGGATTGTATTAAGGGAGTAATGTTTAACAAAGGTGTGGAGCGAAGCCCATGTTGAAGCATCACAAATATTCCTAATAGGAACGCCCCGTTGGAGGGCGGTGGAAGTAGCCACGCCCCTAATGGAATGAGCTTGCAACCCTTCAGGAGGGTCCTTACCCGCCACTCGGTAACATTCCGTAATGGTGAGGATAATCCACCTGGACAAGGTGGGTTTGGTAACAGCCTGGCTCAATCGGTGTCCAGCATATCCTACAAAGAGTTGATCCTCCAATCTGGCCCTGGACAGACTAGAAATGTAAAAGCACAAAGCTCTCCTAGGATCCAACGTATGGAGTCGCTCCTCTTCCTTACCAGGATGAGGAGGTTAGAAAGAAGGGAAAACCACCTTCTGACTCAAATGGAACGCAGACAGTACCTTAGGTAGAAAGGAAGGATGTACCCGCAGTACTACCCTGTCCTTGTGGGACACATTAAAGGGTGCCAGCAATTCCCCCACTCTGCGAGCGGAAGTAACGGCAACCAAGAACACAGTCTTGAAGGACAATAACCTCAAAGGACAAGAGTGCAAAGGTTCAAACGGAGCACCCATGAGAAATTTCAAAATCAAATTCAAATCCCAAACCGGCACCTGGAAAGGGGACGGTGGGAACACAGTCAATCCTTTAAGAAATTGAGAAATTAAAGGAATCTTAAAGTAAGAACATTCTTCAGACGAGCGCTTAAAGATAAACAGCGCCGCCAGGTATCCCTTAATGGTACCTACTTGAAGGCCCCTTTGGGACAAAGAAAGTAAGAAAGACAAAACCACAGGAATGGAGCACTGAAAAGGATTAACAATTTGTCCTCTGCACCAGTCACAGAACTTACGCCAAAAGGTACAGGGATTTTGTTGCTGGCCGCCTTGCCGAAAGCAACACCATCACATCATCCGGGAGGTCCCAATCCTTATATCCCAACCTTTCAGATACCAAGCGTGAAGGTTGAGAGTCTTGAGAGTCTTGACCCCTGGATGGAGAACCTGACCACCCCCCCTCGCGCTAGAGCAGATCCTCTCGGTAGGGAAGACGCCGTGAATGGCAGATGGACATTCCTAGAAGGTTCAGGTACCACGCTCTCCTGGCCCAATCCGGAGCAATGAGGATCATGTGGGAACCGAACCTCTGCAACACTTGAGGAATGACAGGGACTGGAGGAAACGCGTACAGCAGTGGGAATGACCAATCCACTATGAACGCGTCTCCTAAGGCTCCTCTCGGAGGAAATTCCCTTGAGCAGAATCTCTCGCACTTCCGGTTGGCACCAAAGGGTGAAGCTCTCCAGAAGGACTTCCTGAGCCAACTCCCACTCGTGAGAGACCGTGCTCTGCCTGCTTAGAGCATCCGTCACCGCATATTCTTCTCCGGCCAGATGAACTGCTGAGATCGAAATTCCCTGCTGGATGGCCCAGAACCAGAGCTGCATTGCCTCTCTGCACAATGGGAGTGACCCTACCCTGTTGAGGTAATGCATGACCACTGTGATGTCCGTCATGATCAAGACTCTGTTCCCACGCCCAGACGGCAGAAATGCCTTCAGGGCCAGGCTGATGGCCTTCAGCTCCAACAGGTTGATGTGGAGTTTGGACTCCGACGGAGACCAACGACCGCTGGCGGTCAAGTCGTTGGCATGAGCACCCCATCCTGTGAGGGAAGCATCCGTCACTACAGTCACCTCCGGCCAAGGTTACCAAAACGGCTCCCCCTTCATCAGATTCCCTTTGTTGGCCCACCATAGAAGATCCTGGGTGACCGAGAATGGAATCTGAACGGGATCCGACATCTTGCCTGAGAACTGCGACCACTGCATCTTGAGAACCCATTGCAGGGATCTCATCCGCAGCCTGGCCTCTGGCACCAGAAAAATGCAGAATGACGTGAGGCCGAGCAACCTTAAGAATTCGAAAGCTGGGAGACTCTGGGCATGTTGAAACTTGTCCACCATCTGCACAATGTGATGAGCCCTTATCTTGGGAGGCGAGCACTTCACTCAAGGACGTGTCTAATACAGCCCCGATGTACTGGAGCCGTTGGGATGGTGTCGGATGCGGCTTATTGAAAATGAGGGAGAAGCCCAGCCTGTGGAGGGAGCGGCAGGTGAGACCGTGGTGATCCAACGCTTGCTCGGGAGAGCACGCCCGGATCAGCCAGCCGTCCAGGTAGGGGTAGACGTGAATCCCCCCTCGCATGAGGTATGCTGCCACCATTAGCATGGCGAAGACCCTCGGGGCGGAGGTCAATCCGAACAGAGGACCCAAAACTGAAAGTGCAAGTCGCCAGCCGCAAACCTCAGGTACTTCCTGTGCGTGGGATGAATCGGCACATGAAAGTAAGCATCCTGTAGGTCCAGAGACACCAACCAATCCTGAAGTTGAAGGCCTGGAGGACTTGAGAAAGAGTGCCCATCCTGAACTTGTCCTTCCTGAGAAGTTTGTTCAACCAACGCAAGTCCAGGATGGGTCTCAATCCCCAGTCTTTCTTGGGGATCAAAAAATAAGGGGAATACCATCCCTTGTTCCTCTCCGCTACAGGCACCAGTTCTATAGCGCCTTTCTCCAGCAGGGTTAAGATTTCCTGCACAAGGAGCGGATCTGGAAGCTTCAAAAGAGTTTCCCCAGTGGATTGTCATGAAGCTGCTTTAGGAAGGGAAGGCAGTAGCCGTGGGCTATGGTATCCAGAACCCACGTATCTGAAGTAATGGCTCACCATTCTTCGAGATGCTGAGAGAGCCTGCCCCCAACCAGCGTACCATGGGACATGGCCTCATGACTGTTTGGAAGCGGCTGCGTCAGCGCCTGAAGGCAAAGAGGCAGCTGCCCTTTGACTAGCGGCCCCTCTCGTTCTACCAAATGAGGAGTAGTAAGGAAAAGAACCTCCCCTCCATTGCTGTTTCGTAGGATGAAAAGGAGGAGGTTGACGCACTGCTGCGCTTAAAGTTTTCGCCGCAGCTTTTGAGGTCTGCAACCTCTCAAGGCTCTCCTCAGCCTGTTGCCAAACAAATGCCCGCCATCAAAGGGCATGTTCAGAAGACTGGTCTGCACATCCGGAGCAAGCCCTGCTGCAACCACGCAAATCTGCGTATAACGGTGCTCGCAGCCATGGACCGGCTAACACTGTCAGCCATATCCAAACCCGACTGAAGGCATTAGCACATAGCATCCTTGTCGTCCTGCACGAAAGCAAGGAAGCCATTGCTTTCTTCCCCCTTGGGAATATGCTCAGCTGCTAAAGAGAGACAGTTCCACAGAGTGTGTGAAAACCTTGCCAAGGCACAAGTGGAGTTGGCTGATTTTAATGTCATGCTCCCCGCAGAAAATACCTTCAGAGCCCAACCGTCGAAGTGTTTGTCGTCCCTATCAGGAGGGATGGCAGGGTACGCCGCCTGGCTCGAGGTGGCCGTAGCCGCCTGAACCACCAAACTCTCGGGAGTGGGGTGAGTGGACAAATAGCTGGGGTCGCTAACGGAACAGCAGTACTTTTTAGTCAATTACTTATTAACAGCCGGAAGAGATTCCAGTGATTGCCAAGCAGCTGCTGTCATGATGCCTACCCCCGGGGATCCAGATCAAGTCCAGCAGCCCCGGAAGCAGGCATCAAGTTATTCCAAGCAAGCCCATCAACCCCTGCTAGGGGCCATTTGGGTGCAGTCCTGGCGTCTATGGCGCCAGGCTCATATGGAGAGTCAGTCCTGGCGCCATAGGCGCCAGGCTCATAGATTAAAACTTACCTGATGCAGATCATGCTGCAAACTTACCTGATGCAGACCATGCTGCAGAGCTCCAAGCCAAAAGAGGCTTGGAAGGGACTACTTTACCTAGGGACTATTTTTTACTTGGGTGTGGTCGGGGAGGAATACTTACCTGGGACTACTTTGGAGGCTATTTAAACCACGCCTGAAGAGCAGCACACGCTTCGCGTTATTCTGCATCCAGCAGCGTAACACTTACCGTGCCTGCAAGTCTGCATCCAGTCTTCTGCCACGCCCGCCTCGAGTCTGGAGCTCCTGGAAAAAGGGAGAAAGAAGGAGAAAAGGTTAGAACAAGAGCAATACCTTTGATCCTTACCTGAATTCCCGATCCACCACGCCTTCGAGCTGGAAGAAAAAAGTTATTTTATGCGCGTCCCCTCGCCTGCTGCAGCGCCGCGCTGAACTCACCGGCCTTCGCAGCATCTTCACAATTCACTGCATGTTCCCGCCGCACTCCGGCACCTAAGGGGAACACAAGAACAGCAAGGTGAGCTAAGGGAATAAACAGAGGCAATATTAGTTACCCCCCATAGCCTTACCTGATTTTACCGCTGGGGGTACTATTCCTCTTCACGGGTCGGCGCAGCCTCCACCGCATCTTCGCCGTACCCCGGCCCCTAAGGGGAAACAAAAGGACAGCAAGGTGAAACAAAGGGACAAACAAGAGGAATCCTCCTCACCACAATAGACTTACCTAATTTTACCTCCGGAGGCATTATTCCCCCAGACTTCATAATTTCTCTCAGCACCTGAATAAGGGAGAAAGCAACAGGTTACATACTGACATTATTTTATCGAACTGTGTTGGATAATACAAATCCTTACCTGAATGTTACCGGCTGCCATGAGGAACTCTTCGCTAGGGTCAAGCCGCAACCTGCAAGGTATGGGACAAGAGTGAAAGTCAGACATTTGAACTCTTACGAGCTATATACCTACGGTGTCTTGCCGGAAATCACAGAGTCAATATTGTTCTGGAACTCACCTATTCCTTCGAACCAGTGAAGCAACTGGTTATCTACGCGCCCCTGTGCTCAATGCAGAATGGAGAGCTCATCTTTCCAAACCATCAGGTGAGACTATAAGAGGGGACATTAAAGGTGATCAGTGGGGAGAACAGCGGGGGTGAGGGTTAACGCTCAACTCCACGGGTGGTTAATTCCCTTTCTCCATTTGCAGAAGAATACTCCTACGGGTCAAGCAAACGAAGCTAGGCGGGCCAGTCCAGTCTGTCATCTCGGCACTACGCACCACATTGGTGGAGACCGCAGCTGTCCAGTTCAGATCGACGCGCCTGTGGGAGCCAGGTGAGTATAACAGCTGCCACCCTTTTCTGTAAATTGATAGGAAAAGGTAACACCGGTCAGAGGACGGACCTTGATCTAAAATATCTGTTAGATCATCCTGCACAAAGTCTTCAGGAGGACTGGACCAGCCCAGATACTCCGAGACCCTAGCCATGTGCCGCCTGTATTGTTACGCTCACCTGGTATCCACAGGGACGCCACCCAGCCGGGTTACTCGCTGGTATACTTCTCAGCTCTGCCCTGATGTGGTCTGCGGGGGAGGTTCTGCCTGAAAATACAGGAGGACTGTGTTCAAAACTGACCGACTGGGGTAAGTATCCTCCCTGCACCCCCGTATGATTTCAGTCCCTCTGGCGCCTTCTCCTCACCTTGAGGTAGAATTAGGCATGCTCTCCGTCCTGCCTTCTTTGCAGGGGCGCGTTATCTTTCTTGGGCGAGTGCGGTCCAGTTACTTCACTGATGCTGGCCCGTTTGATATTGTTCAGGTAGGTCTTATTGATGTTCTTTAGTTTTGTTGCTATCCTGCACGCCTTTCTTTGTTTAAAATGTATCTTTCTTCTCCCTCAGGTATGCAGAGCTACAGCGCGGCGAACTGGCTTGGTTGAGCCCCGCTCGTAAATGATGGCGCATTAAGAGCGCTATGATGCGGTAAGTAAGCGCAATGTGCAGCGCTGCAAAGTCTTGCCTTTGCTAACCTGTGTTTTCCTTCCTTGTAGGTCGCGGTGTTCTTCAGCGCGAGTGGAATGTCCGGATGCTGCCAGCCGAGAGGCGACCTACCAGGTAAGCGTTTTGAGCAGTTTGTAATTTGTAAATGTCTCTACTGCTTTCTTTAATGTTGCCTCTATATTCCTCTTTCAGTTTGTTCTGTCCGGGAGGCATTCAGATTCGAGGAAGCTGTTCTCAGTAGCTGTGAGTGTTTAAAGATGAAGACTGCAGGTAAGATTCTGCTGCTAATGATGTTCCTTTGGTCTCCTTGCAGGTTCTGCTTCTCCGAGGTTCGAGGGAATAGCTGGACACAGTGAGCGTCACGATGCAAGCTGCAAAGTAACGCGAAGCGTGTTGTCTTGCTTGGGTGTGGTTTAAATAGCCCCAACAAAATAGTCCAGGTAAAGTAGTCCCTAGACTACCACACCCAAAACACTAGACCGCATAGCTTGGTTCTTAGGAACCAAGCCATGTGGATGCCTCCATTTTTATTTTATTTATTTATTTTATTCAGATTTGTAGAGCGCACGTCAGCCCAGGGGCATTGTGGCGCTTGTTACAGACATATCTTGGTTACAAATAAAACAATACAATTAAAGCAATATTAACAAGGAATACAATTATTTACAGTGGAAAATATGGTGTATGTACAGTAGTAATGCAGTATATTTACATGGATTTGCAGGGGTCACCTTAATGTGCAAGGAAAGAGGTCTTCAGTTTCCTACGAAAGATCGGGAGGGAGTTTTCCGCTCTAATGTCTACAGGGAGAGCGTTCCAGGTCTTGACAGCAATGTAGGGGGAAGCTTAGGCCACCAGCTTTGGCTTTTTTGATGCGTGGGATGCAGAGTAGGTTGGTGTATTGCGTCCTAGTCGGACGGATGGAGGAGGGTTTGGAGATGGTCTCTGATAGATAGGACGGGGCGGAGAGAGAGAGGCATTTGTGGGTGAGGATTTTGAGTGTGATCCGTTCTTTAACCGGGAGCCATTGGGCTGAAAGTCTGTCATGGGAGATATGCTCTCTTCTTGGGATGCTGAGAGCGGCCCGGAGTGCATTGTTCTGTGTGACTTGGAGTCTGTTTAGGTTTTTTGCTGATGTGCCCGCTAGGAGGGCATTGCAATAGTCCAGTTTGGCTCCAATGGTTGCTCTGGCTATGGAGAGGCAGTTGGATTTGGAGAGGTAAGGCTTGATGGCGTTTATGAGTTTAGTGGTATGGGCAGATGAGGAGGTGCTAGCGCTGACTTGTCTGTTCATGGATAGAGAGGAGTCTATGTATACTCCCAGAGTCTTTACCGCTGTGGAGACGGGGATGATGGAGTTGTCAATGGAGAAGTTAGCGTACAGTATGTCCAGTTTGTCTAGGGTGCTCTGTTGACCCAATATCATGATTTCCGTCTTGTCTCCATTTAGGCAGAAGCCGTTTACTGCCATCCAGGCCTGGATGATGGCGTAGATCGAGTGGAGTGCCTTTGCGTCGTCGTGGTAAGAACCTGAGAGGGGTAGAAGTACTTGTGTGTCGTCTGCGTAGTTCGTGTATGTGATACCGTAGGAGTCGAGTTTGTCAAAAAGAGGTTTAGTGAACAGGTTGTAGAGTGTGGGGGCAGTGCAAGAACCTTGAGGGACTCCGCAGTGGATGTTGTGGGAGTGGCATTGGCGATGTCCGAGAAGACTTTCATGGCTCTACCCTCTAAGAAGGAGGTGACCCATAGAGCTGATTCTTTAGAGTAGTTGGCAGTGTGTGTGAGGTGAGGGTCTTATGATCAACTAGATCGAAAGCGGCCGAGAGGTCTAGCAGGAGCAAAAGAGCTGGCTTGCCCTTGTCCATGATTTGGGTGATCTGATTTTTTAGATCCACCAGGGCTGTTTCTGTGCCGTGTCCTTTCCGGAAGCCCGATTGCCTTGCTCCAAGGATGGAGTGGGTTTCCAGAAAGTGCTGGATTTGGCAATGTGCACCTTTGTCCAGTAATTTCAGGAGGAATGGCACTGTGGTTATTGGTCTGTAGTTGTTGGGTTGTGTGGGGTCGAGGGTAGGTATTTTTTAGGAGGGGCCGGACCCAAGCCTCTTTGAGGTTAGCAGGGATAATGCCTGTTTTAAAAGGTGCATTGATGAAAGCTGTAAAGAGCGGAGCAAAGCAATCTGCGCAGTCTTTGACGAGTTTAGGTGGGCACATATCGCCTTTGCAGGGGGAGGGTTTGAGAATCTTTAGTAGATTGATAACTTCTGTTTCAGTGACGTCCCTGAAAGAGAAGTCAGGTATGGCGGGTTTGGACGAGGAGGGTGAGGCGTTAGAAAGCTTGGTACATGTCTGTTTAGGTAGTGCTTTGCAGTTTCTTTTGGAGAAGGTCAATTTTGTGTAGCATAGCCGTTTGAATGCTGGCACACCACGCCTCATCTTTGATTATTTCATCTGGGGTATTGGGGGGGAGATGAGCTCGTTGAAGATGGCGAAGATCTCTTTAGTGTGCGATTTGGCATTGGAGATTTGTGTGTTGAATGCGTTGGCTTTAGCAGCAGTGATGGCTGTTTTGTATTGCTTGGAGATTAAGTTGAACTCATTTTTGGTGCTGTTGCATGGATTGGATTGCCAGCTTTTTAGGGCTGCTCTTTTGTGGGATCGCATTGAGTGCAGTTCTTCAGTGAACCAAGAGTTGGTGTGTAGTGATTTCTTTTCTTTTTTCCATTCTAGTGTTGCTATTTCATTGATAGCTTTAGTGACAACATCTTTGTAGATGTTTGCCAGAATATTGGGGTCATTCGTGAAAGGGGGTGCTAGTTTGGGGGTGTTGAGGTATGGGCGCAGGTTGTCCTCTGAGTTTTTTAGAGCTTCTGACTTGTGTAGCAATAGCAGGGGTCAGAGTTTTGTGATTTTTGGTGATAGGGATCGAGAATTCGATGCAGTTGTGGTCGGTCCATGGCAACGATGAGATAGAGGTGATAGTGGAGAGACAATTATGATCTGCGACCCAGTCTAGAATACGGCCTTTGGCGTGAGTGGGAGTTTCTACTTTTTGGGTGAAGCCTAGGTCGTTAAGTTCTTTGGAGAGGGCGACTGCAAATTTGTCTTTAGCGTCATTAAATCCCAGGTTGAGGTCTCCTAGGAGAAGGGTTTTGGTGGAGCTTTTGATATTATTGCTGAGGATGTGGATAATGCTTTCCTGAGAGTCAGGGGTGGGGGCTGGGGGGCGATGTAGTAGGTGAATGTTGATAGTGCTGTTGGGTGACAGTGTGAGTTTGGTCGATAAGAGGTCAGAGTTGTTGGTCGAGGAGTGGCTAACAAGTGGCTGACAATACAATAAAGTAGTTTGAAAGCACATTGTTTTTCATGGTGTATGGCCCCGTGAGGGCTTTTGAAGAGGATGCCAGGCTCTAGAGGCCCGAGTCCTGACTCCACCTGAACAGTGGGTTTGCCAGAGGGGGTTTTGGGCGAGGGTCATGACATGTATGAAGACTCAGCATGAGCCCCAGGCTCAGGCCTGCCAAATTGCACTTCCGGAGAAGTGTCCAACCCACTGGCATCATGAAGGGTTTGCCTCAACTCCTCCAATTGTCTTCAGAAAACACTGGAGCCACATCCTGCTCACCAGGGTCCTCAAATTCAGACCTTTCTTCCGCTTGATATATGTCGTCCAGAGGGAGTTGAAACCCTGGCCTGGGGACTGAAGAGGGCCTTGTTAGGCAGAATTATATGCAGTACCCTTTGGGAACACTATACACAATTAAGACTTCAAGTGACAGTACAATTTCACCTTTGGTTCAAGCCTGTACTACACAGTTAATGGTAGCAGTAGCGGAGCAGCCAGACATATCTCAAGAGTAAGTGAGCAGTACAAATAGTTAAACAAAGGACAGAAATGACTATGATTCAGGCAAACACTGACTCAAGGTTTATAAGTAAAAATATATATATTATATAATGTATAACATTTCACTATTCTAAGCAAGGTCAAAATCACAATCATAAATACACCACACCACTTCCCTTAAATTCCAGACAAGTTAAGCTCACAAAATGAAGTGGGAGCAAAATGGCACTCCAGCAATTTGAAAGGGAGGGAAAGACAATTATCAGTAATTAGGCAAAACCAACAGGTAAGTATTCTGAGCAGTTGAACAAGAGAGACTACAGTGAGGAGATCAGCTACAAAAGGCTTAGGGCCAAAGTCAATAGGTCAAAAGTCTTTTGCTGAAGATCATACAGTTCCAGGGTAGTTCGCAGTAAAGTTTGTGGCACAGATTCCAGATGAGGTTGGTTGGTAGAAAAGTTAGTTCAAAGAGAAGAGCGGGACAAGCCCTCAGATTGGAGAAAGATTTCAAACACTTTCACCGTGGCTGAGCGAAAAGCACAACCGGATTTGCACAGTACCTTAAAACAGAGAGCGGGCTGTAGCTGAGGCAGACGTTCCTGGTAGTTCCTGCAGGCTCACGGTTCCTGAAGCGACTGTCGGACTGATCAGAAGTAGCAAGACTGGAGGAGCCTGCACTACCCAGGGAAGAAACCAGCAACAGTGCCAAACAACGAATAAAAGGTGCGCTCCTTAAAACCCAAGCAGGGTCCGACCTTCCTGGCTATCTGGCCCACTGTAGCTCTGTACAGCGAATTCGACCAGAGGAGGGGTCCTGGCTTGTAGTTTGGGCGAACTGGTTGGTCCCACCAGCTCAAGGGAAGAAGTTTCCTGGAGGATCTTCTCCGTCGTTGGATTTGGAGATTCGGACCTGCGGCAGGGCTTCATCGGGTGGTTCAGTCGTCGTAGGGGTCCTCTTCTTCCAGTTCCTCATTGGTTCTTTTGTTCCAGTGGCGACTCTGCTCTTCCAGTCCCAGAGACCTGCTTTTTATGCAGTTTTCCCCCATTCATACAGCCTGGCTGTCAATCACACGGCAGGGTGGCTGGCCTGGCAATGCCAGTCCCCTTAGCCAATCAGACAAGAGTGCGACTTGGGTAACCAAGGGAATCCATGGCAGCGGTCCGAAAATCCCTCCCTCACATCCAGCTTACATAGACTATCAGGCTCCTTAAGGAGGGCTTCTGTGCAGAAGCCTGTGAAAAGACAGCGAACAAAAGGAGTCATCCCCGGTTTGGGGCGCAGAGGAAAAACACGAGAAAGAATTTAACAAAAAGAAATGGCGACTAAACCCAGCCGAAGCCAAAATAAAATGTATTTGGTCAAGCAGGTTTATGTTTGAGGCTAATATAATAGCCTAAAAGATTACCATGTTATATAAGATAATCGCGCTAGGAAAGTTAGGGTAGATACCACTGCCACCAGTCAAGTCTTAATGTATAGAGAGCGAAACAATGCCCCAAGAGGTACAGATGAAAAGGGATAAGAGTTAACCCTTTCCAATACTCCATGTAAAATGAGGTGTACTGGGTCTGTGGTTTAAAGTGACTATATAAAGTTAATGGCAACTTTACCTGTTTCTGGGGGACAGTAGTCAGCCCTAGAAAAATGGAGTCAGTGGGAAGTCTCAAAGACAACCCTTTGTCACTGCACCGAAGGTGCTGTGTAACACACACAAAAAGTGGTGCACATGGAGTAGGTGAGGCTCCAGTGCCCAAGATCACGCAGAAGAACAAGTTACTTACCAACTGTAAACGTTCTTTCGACTGGATGTTCCTCCCGCGTATTCCTCATTTTATGATAAGTCGTTATCTCCAGCTTTGCTGCTTCGGAAAAAAAAATTCTCGCCAGAGGGCGCTGTGCTCGAGGTCATGGCGTCGATTGTCCCTCGACGGACTCCGTACTGTGTCGACGACACCGATGGTATAAATAGCTTGAGCCGCGCCCGTTGCTTCAGTTCTGTTTTATCGATGAACATATAGGAGGAACACCCAGGCGTGCCCCGTGACTGATACCTTCTTCGTGAGAGGAAAGTGTAAGAAAATGTAAACTGTACTGCGGGTAGGATGGGAGGGTCGATGAGGAATACGTGGGACGAACATCCAGTCGAAAGAACGTTACAGTTGTTAAGTAACTTGTTCTTCGAATGGATTGTGTCCTCCCACGTATTCCTCATGTTATGATAGACTCCCATAGCAGTGGCAATCTTGGAGGTGGGAGTACTAATTACAGTTTTCATGGACAGAATGTAGAACTGCCCTGGCAAATAACCCCTCATTGGAGGAGGCGGTATCCAAGCAGTAATGCTTGATGAAAGTATGCATTGTTTTCCAAGTTGCAGCTGAACAAATATCTGCTGCCGGACTCCCCTCTTTAGAGCAGCAGAAGTAGCCATTCCCCTTGTAGAATGGGATCGAAGCCCATCTGGTGGGTCTTTTCCCACCAATCTGTAGCATTCAATTATGGCCAAAATGATCCAGCGGGATATGGTCTGTTTTGTTACTGATAAGCCCAGTTTATGACCAGTACAACCCACAAACAGTTGGTCATCTTGTCGTTATTTAGACATCCTTGAGATGTAAAAACGAAGAGGCCTCTTGAGATGTAAAAACGAAGAGCCCTCTTGAGATCTAGTCTATGCAGTCTCTCCTCTTCCTTGCCCAAATGAGGAGGAGGATAAAATGTTGGTAATATTATTTTTTGTGACAAATGGAAGTCTGAAACTACCTTTGGGAAAAAGGAAGGTCCTTATAAAAAACAGCATATGGTGGTTTGCATGAGAGAGCCTGAAGTTCACTAACCCTGCGGGCTGATGATAGGGCCACAAGGACAGTTTTTAATGTGAGAAGCCTCAATGGACAGGAGTGCAGAGGCTCAAAAGGTATGCAAGTCAAAAATGTTAGTACTAAATTTAAATCCCAAGTTGGGACATGAAAAGGTACTGGAGGGTATACGTTAGTAAACCCTTTTAAGAATTGAATGATTAATGGTATTTTGAAGTATGAAACCTCTTCCGAGGTTCGCTTGAAAATGGACAGCGCAGCAAGGTATCCTTTTATTGTTCCTATGTGGAGCCCCAGATTGGCTAGATGTAATAGAAAAGAGAGCACTACTGGAGTGCCACATTGAAAAGGGTCCACATTCTCATCTCTGCACCAGTTACTAAACCTGTTCCAGCGACATCGGTCAAAGATTTTGTTGCTGGCCTTTTGGCCGAAAGCAAGACTTCCATTACGTCATCCGGAAGATCCCAATCCTTGTATCTCAACCTCTCAGAAACCACGCGTGAAGGTTGAGTGTCTTGACCTCTGGCGAGAGAAGATCCTCTCTTTGTGGAAGACGTATTGGAGGGCAGATGGACATGTCTAGAAGGTCCGGGTACCACGTCCTCCTGGCCCAATCCGGGGCAATTAGAATCATGGTTTTCCTGAACTTTCTCAACTTCCTGATTACTTGAGGAATCATGGGGACTGGGGGAAACGCGTACAGCAGTGAAAACTTCCACTCCACCACGAATGCGTCTCCCAGAGCTCCTCCGAGGAAATTCCCTTGAGCAGTACTGCTCGCACTTCCGATTGATTACGGTGGCAAACAGATCCACTTGCAGGGTTCCCCAAAGGGCGAAGATCTCTTGAAGGACTTCCTGAGCTAGCTCCCACTCGTGAGAGACTGTGCTCTGCCTGCTCAGAGCATCTGTCGCTGTGTTCTGAACTGCCGATAGAGAGATTCCTTCTCGTATTGCCCAGAACCAGAGCTGCATTGCCCCGCTGCACAGTGGTAGTGACCCTACACCTCCTCTCTTGTTGAGGTAATACATGGCCACTGAAAGGCCTTCAGCGCTAGTCTGATTGCCCTCAGCTCCAAAAGGTTGATGTGTAGTTTGGACTCCGATGGAGACTAACGACTGTTGATTTCTCAGATCGTTGGTGTGTGCTCCCCACCCCGTGAGTGAGGCGTCAGTCACTACTGTTATCTCCGGCCATGGTTGCCAAAAAGATTCTCCCTTGAAAATGTTGTTGTTGCAAGCCCTCCATAGAAGATCCTGAGCAACTGCACTTGGGACTTGCAGAAGATCCGACATATTCCCTGAGAACTGGGACCACTGAGTTCTGAGTGCCCACTGAAGGGATCGCATTCTCAACCTGGCCTCTGCTACCAGGAAAATGCTGTATGCCATGAGGCCGAGCAACCTGAGAAAATCGAAGACCGGTAGACGTTGGGCATTCTGGAACTTTGTTACCATCTGCAGAATGTGGATAGCTCTCACCTCGGGGGGCGAGGCTTTTCCCGAGGATTTATCCAAGACTGCTCCGATAAACTGGAGCTTTTGGGATGGAATCATATGGGACTTCTTGAAATTGAGGGACAAGTCCAATTTGTGGAGGCAGTGGCAGATGATCGAAAGATGTTCCTGTACTTGCTTCGGAGAACTTGCTCTGATCAACCAATCGTCCTGAGGAACTTGTTCAAGTTTCTTAAATCCAAGATGGGTCTCAATCCTCCGTCCTTTTTTGGAATGAGAAAATATGGGGAGTACCAACTCCTGTTCCTCTCCGCTACAGGTACCTGTTCTATGGCACCTTTCTCTAGCAGGGTTAAAATTTCCTGCAACAGGAGCGGGTCTGGAATTTTTATGGAGTTGGCTCCCGGTGGATTATTCTGAGGCCTTTTTTGGAAGAGTAGACAGTAACCTTGAGCTACTGTTTCCAGTGTCCAAGCATCTGAGGTAATGCCCCGCCATTCCTTCAGATGCTGAGAGATCCTGCCTCCCACTGGTGTTTTGTGTAACAAGGTCTCAGAGGGATTTGGGGGCGGCTGCAAGAGTGGCTGAGGGTAAAGATGCCGCTCCTGAGGCTGATTTTGCACGTCTTCTTCATGCACCACGAGGGAAATTTCTTTTGCCTCTTTGAGTAGCCTGTCCTCTTCCTCTACCAAATGAGGAGTATTAACGAAAAGAACGACCCCCTCCAGGAAGATGAGCCGGAATAGGGTTTTTGAGGCTGGCGCATGGAGGCACTAAGCGATTTAGCTGCCGTTTGAGGTCTGAAGTTTTTCTAGGCTTTCATCAGCCTTACTGCCAAATAGCCTCGAGCCATCAAAGGGCATGTTGAGGAGTCGGGCTTGCACGTCTGATGCAAACCCCGACTTCCTCAACCATGCAAATCTGCGTAGCACAATGCTTGCAGCCATGGATCTGCTGATATTATCAGCAGTATCCAGTCCAGACTGGAGACATTCCCCCATTGCCTCCTTCCCGTCTTTAACTATATTCAGGAAGCCTTCCCTTTCCTTGCCTTGCCTTCCGGAATATGATCAGCCGCCGCCGAAATACAGTCCCACAGGGTATGGGTAAACCTGGCCAGGGTACAGGTGACATTTGTCGATTTAAGGGCCATACTGCCTGAAGTGAAAACTTTACGGGCCCAAGCATCAACTTTTTTATCCTCTCTATCCTCTCTATCCGGAGGGATAGTGGGATATGCAGTTTGTTTTGATGTGGATGCTGCCTGAATAACTAGACTGTTTAAATATTCAGGATCTGTACCAGCTGGTCTGTATTTCTTGGGGAAATTACTATTTGCAGCAGCAATGGTCTCAGGATTTTCCCAGCTTTTCTCCACCGTCCTCTGAAGAGCCCTGTGGAAAGGGAGAACTGGATATTTTTGAGGACCTCTGACAATTATATCTGTCATGTCGTCCTGTTCGAAAACGGGTGAAGTGTTACCCCAACCCATATACTCAATCACTCTGGTCATATGACTCCTGTACCCTGAGTCTGCATGTTCTGCAGGATCAGGTCTGGCAAACTAATTCTGGGGAGGTGTCGATTCCACTGGCAGAATGTAGAGTGTCACTCAGGTCTCTCATTTTAGACTCTTGATCAATGAGTTCCTCAGGAACTTGTTTTGTGCCATATGAAACTCAGAAAGGAGTGACTTCATCTTCCTCCGAGCCAGATTCCTCATAAATTGAGGACATGGACTTAAAAAAATCTGACCTGGGCAATGGAGTAAATCTCCTTTCTTCCTCGACAATATGTGTCGAAGGAATGGAAAAATCCTTCGAAGTTGTCGAAGGAATCTTCGATGACTTTGAAGATGACTTCGATACAGGCGTCGAGGATGCTTTTGGCTTCGATGCCGAAACGATCGACACAGATGGCGTCGATGAAGTCGTCAAAGCCTTCGACGACTTGTGTTTTTTATGTGGCACCGGAGAGGTGCTCGACTCTCGAAGAGTCCTCTACGACATGTCGTCGACTCGAGTTTTTCGAGTATCCTCGACACTACTGGCTTTTACCATAGTAGTTTTAGACTTCCATTTGTCGTCCAAAGGAGCGACTTTAGGGGTGTTGCTCTTCCGAGGTTCATTCGAGGGGGTCGGGGCCACATTCTCGAATACCTCCATCATCTTTTTACGAAATTCCTCCCATTTTCTTGGGGAATCCGATTTTGTCAGACATCGAATTTCTTCGGTCGAATCAGAAGATGATGATGAGGGAGATCTATGTCTTCTCTTCATTTTTTTGGATGAGGAAGAAGAGTGTCTCGATAGAGATCTCTTGGAATGCCTATGGCAATCCGATTCCTTCGAATCAGTCACTTTTTTATGTTTTTTGGACGTAGCCTTCTTAGAGGCTTCCCTCCCCACCAACAGTTTACCTCTCCTCTCACGAAGGGCCTTCTCGGTCATGGATTGGCAGGAACTACAGTCGTCGGTTCGGTGACTTGAACCGAGACACCAGAGACAAACTCGGTGGGGATCTGTGATCGACATTTTCGTTGGGTTAGGCCTATGAGTGGCAGCTGCAACTCATTGCATGGGCGATCAGAGCCTTCTACTGACAATGTAGGTCGACATAACAAAACCTACACAACCTTAGCCCCAATGCCCAAGATAATACATCTACAAGCAGGGGGATATTTCCCTGATCGATCTTATCTTGGAATATAGCTAACCTGAAATATACTTAAACCCCGATTGGCACATTTTTCTACATCAATTCCAGATTATACGTCCCCAAAAGACATGGGCAGGAGAAAATCAACCAAAATCGGCTATACAAACTATTATAAACATGCAGTTACTACCACTAGAGGTAGACTTATTGTTGCATGATAATCTGGATTAACATCACTCTGAAAGCCATTATAGAAGAGGTGACCACCACTTGCACTGACAGGCATTGTTTTAAATTTTCCTTTGCCACTTCAATATTGATTTAAACTAATATTTTCCTACATCCTGGAAAACATGATAATATTACCCCAGTTCTTAAAGAGCTAGATTTGATGTTCCAATACAAATCTTCATGACTTAAGAACAAATCAATGCGGAAGATCATTCTAGACGATTTCAGTAATCAGATCCAACCAACTTTAAACATGGGTGATTAATTGGATTAAGAAGACTTTGTATTTGTTTTACTTTTATTTAACGGTGGGCAGAGATGTTACAATAAACAATTGGTTCATGGTACAGTCTTATAGTAGCATACATAAACCGGATTAAGAAGACTTCTAATGGAACATTCCTACCTAAGATTGCCCCCAGCAAAGCGCACTTACCACCAGGCAAACAGGATTGCTGCCACTGTTAATATGGAGGGTATGCGGGCCTGACCAGTACGGTAGATTTACATATAGAAGAGGCCTCCAGGAGAATATCATATGGTCTATATTTGCCCTAGACGTGGGCAGCTGGAAATCATTTGAAATTATCACTAGATCAGAAAACAACCAGAATCTTGCATGTCTGAAACTAGCAGGAAATACCTTTAACAATCCTACGGCACCATCTCAAATCTATGGTGTATCAGATAGGTAGACTTTGATTATGCAATTTACGCAGCACTGATCCTGGAAACTGCCCTACCTATTTTCAAATCTTTTATTTTTCCGGAGTTATTTATATCAAACATGGAAAAAAAAATTGTATACAATTTTAATCGCTAACCTCTCTCCTATTCTTACTAAGTCTTGTAATGCGATAAATAAAAGGCCTTATGCATGTAATAAATGGTATGATGTGGACAGCCGCCTGGACCAAAAACTCTGCTCAATGCACTAAAACCTAGTAGGGACTTATGTGAGGTTTATCTTCTGAGAAGGTGCTATAAAGACCTGGTTGACAGGGGAAAAAAGGGAGGGGGGGCTGACGAGTCAAGATGGGAACTTCAAATAAAAGAAAACGCATCTGAGAATGATTCCCACTACTTTTGGAACATTGTTTCTGATCTTCCCACGGACTACATACCCATCAGCGAAGTAGAATAATATATTAGAGCGGACATCTGGAATTCCCATTTTAGTGCCTTTTATGCAGCTCAATCTGAGCTGACAACCCCCTACCCCAGTCCGGCAGGGTGCTACTCGGTCCCCTCTCGCATTTATGGTTGCTGAAACCTGTGAGGCATTAAGCTCCACCGAAAAACGAAAAAGCCCCTAGAGTCAATAGGAGTAGGATCCCCACAGACTTTTAAAAATTTAGGCACCAATCCAGACACACATTTATGACTTCTCGAACAAAATAGACAGGCATCATGAAGCACAACACGGATAACAGATTCAAAGTTCAAATAAAGTACCATTATGAACTTACATGTCAGAATGGTTTAAGGACTAACTTGCCCTATGCTAAGGTGGGATTTCCCTACCTAAAGAAATTAAGGATAGTCAGAGTCAGTAAGTTCAACTTAAAAGTCTGTCTGTGTCCAAAACCTATACTTGTCCTCACAACTAAAGCTAAACAATGTGTCGAAATATCACCAACTAAAGAAATAGTGTTCCACAAAGTACTGAGCTTCTTCCAGCTGTAAGCTTACTTTCCAGCTCTCCTTCACCAAGTTATAGGCAGTTCCACAAAGTCTTGGGGTTCCCTTCCCTAAGAAGACAACGTACTTCTGTAGAGGTCTCAGGATTCCCTTTTCCTCAGGCAACAACACATCTCACAGGGTCTTGTGTTTTCTCGAGACATCACCTTGCCAACTCACAATCAGTTCCAGTCTCTTAATATTCAGAACCATTTCCAGGTCAACTTTACACTCCTTCTGATTTCATATCTTCAGCTGAGCAATCTCTTTCATACAATAAGATCTGCATTTCTCTTTGTTTCTCACATACAGGGTATCCTCGGTCAAGTCGTAGTTTTCGGACCACACGGACCACCATTACAGGTCACGCAAATAATAACCCTAGCTTTTCTTGTCCACACAGGTTTTCCTGTCACTGCACCCGTGTTCTGGTTCACGTTCACTTTGGTTTCTCTTTGCCAGTCTCTTGGCTTTGCCATTCTTTAGTAATGTTCATTACTGGCTTTAACTTTATTCCACGGGATTCGTTCTTGGTCTCCAAATATTTATTAAGTGTGCTTCTGAAATGCCGCATTCCATTCATAGGCTGATCAAAGTTTTCTTTTAGTTCCGTATTAAAAATGGCTTAATTCAAGTTCTTTCACTTATCGTTCAAATTGCTCCTATTGTTCAATACAACCCCTCACTTTGGGGTCACTTTTCATTGCACCTCTATTTCGGCTCGATCAGCAATAACATTTGCCCTGTAGTAGCCCGAGGAGCACCCCGGTATGAGTGTTACCTCTGATGCACTCACTGGTCCTTGGAGGCTCACCGGGCGTCTTCTCTTCTCGCTCGCTTCTCTGCAGCACGCAAATCTCTCTGTAGGTTCCCGGCAGCTGCGCTCGCAATTCGTGGATGTTGCTGGTAGCTTGCAGCACTGGGGTTTCTTCTGTGTCCCATAACTCCGGTCGTGGGCACCTGACCAAAGAAGTTTTCTACAGCTTTGCCTCTCTTAAGGTCTGCTCAGGCTCCGGTGTCACAGTCTCTCCTGAATAATTGCCAACGTCCTAGCCTCCAGGCAGGACCTTCCACAGCAACCTCCTTCGTGACAGGATTTCTCTCCTCGCAGGCCTGCACCACTTGGCCCGGCTTCTCTTCTTCCGGTCTCCCCCTCCTGATTGTCGGCATCACCTTTTATGGACCTGCACCTATTAACAGAGCCCTTAAATCCATTTGCCGGACCACAATTACTGGTGTTCGCTGGACATGCCTGACCCTCACAACAGTCTTTCGGCCTCTTCCTAATCTAAGTATCAGAGTGGTGTAATGACGTGTTAGTGTGCACCACTCCTCGTTGCCTCTACTTCGTCCCAGTACTACAGTGGTGTGACTGAGGGGAACTATCCACAAATCTTGGTAGTTTCTGTGTTCTGATGTTTTCCTGAAACAACATTAGGGAGGGTGATATGTGTTGATCTTCCGTGAATATGAAAATGTCCTCCTGTTTATAGTGTAAATACATTGAGGACATTTTACCGGGTACTCTTGAAAGGCAGAAAATGGGAACGGATGACACTATCCCATAAAGGCTGCTGGGACTAAAGGTTCATCATGAAATGGACATGGGGGATACTGCGCCTCATCCAAAGACACCCCCTTCCACTCCCCAAGTCTCTTCGACCCAGGTAATTCTGCCTCGCATATCCATCCCCAGGGTCGGGATCCAAAAGCAATGGCCTTTCCCCTGACCACCTGAGCAGGGGATATTGGGGGAAAAGGAAGTGAGAACGCCCTCAGGTTCCTCACAGTCCCCTCCAGCTGGAACTCACCAGAGATGGTTCCCATTTCCAAGAAAAGGGATAAACAATCCCCAGGGAACTACAGACCGATCAGTTTGATTGATAGTCTTTCCAAGGTTTACGTTAAAATGGTACTCTACCACTTAAGAGAAATGGGTGACAGAAAAGAGCCTTATTTCATAAATTCAGGCTGAATTTAGAAGCGGTCCAAGCACAATTGACCAAGCTTTTTTCTTACATTTGACAGACCTCGAGAAACCTACCAATATTTTAAACCCCATAAAAACCTTTATGCAATACCTCCATCACAGTTAGGCTTGGGCAGAATGGCTAAAGAGCAAACCTGCTTCCAGTCACAAGTGGGATTCAACAGGGATGTATACTTGCTCCTTTGTGGTTTCTCCTATATGTGAACGTTCTGATTTCTAAACTGTTACACCCCATACATTGCTAAATGAAAAATAGGCATTTTAATGTATGCCGATGACACGGTGCTGATCTCAAAGACAAAAACAGGCATTTTGAAACAGTTAACCATACTCATTTAATTTTGTAAAGAAAGGAAACTCATTTAAATGTACTAAAACCATAGTGATGGTATGTCATGCTGCTTTCAAAATCCCTGCCAATATCTAAATATATGGGCAGAGCCTCCAACAGGTGATATTGTATCACTACCTGGCAGTGAGGTTTAAAGATAATGCCAAGTGAATAAAAGTGAGCTAATCCTTAAAAGATGCTCAGGTGCGATCAAAAGCCGTTAATATTACAGATGACCCAGGAGAGTTAGGTAATAGATACCAGCTGATCTGGGAAAGCACAGGTCTAGAATACTTGGGGACGACTCTAAAAAGGGAATATAAGAATCTTTGTGGGGAAAATATAGCCCCTTTATGGAAACAATTGATGGAAGATATTGTTGGGGAACAAGCCTTGCGGTTGAAGAAAATGGCTACAGGCCTGGGGCCTTCCAGCTCAATGGGTTACAATATGTATTTCTCCCTGTGTTGGAACAATTCTTTTTGGGAAGACTGGGGTGGGGTGGAGGGGCAACCTTAAGATTAATGGATTTTTACCAGGATGGAGTTCCATTGCCTTTTGAGGAATGCAAAGACAAATTTCATGTAGGGGAGGGAGAACAGTTCAGGTACATTTAGATGAGGCATTGGATCTCGCAGAAGGTAGTGAAAGAAGCGGGCACAAGGGCACCATTGGGATTAGAACAGACTATGAGAGAGGGGATGATAACAAATGGCACCTCACAGCTTTATTGGCTGCTGGATAGGACACAACCATAAAACAGACTTCCATAAATGGACAGATGGGACAGGCACCTGGGAATTACAATTGCAGAGGAAGATTGGGGACAGATTTGGAAGGGGGACTATAAGGCGTCGAAATGCACAACTATTACGGATTCAGCCTACAAAATCTATTACAGGTAGTACTTGACCCCAAAGCGTGTGCATAAAATTAACACGCAGTTCTCACCCCTATGTAGGAGGAAATGTGGGGGAATAGGTGAACTTGTCCATGTTTGTATTTATTAAATTTTTATATAGCACTTTAGCCAAAGCGCTTTACAAGAGGACAATAGTGAATACAATAAGCATTGAAAAACATGGGAATCAAGTAACAGAAAGCAATAGATGCAACAATTTACAACAGATTACTTGAATACTGTGGTGTAACATGAGTGTTGTAAGGCTGTAGTAAGAGAAGCAACAAGAAGGAGTAAGGATGGGTGGTAGGATGGAGTTGAGAGAGGTAGCAGAAGATGTCAGGGTGGGGAATGAAGGAGATATGATTTTACAGAGGTGTGAAAAGAAGGATAGGAGGAGAGAGCGGATAGGGAGAGGGAGACGGTTCCAGCGGAAAGGGGCAAGTAGCTGGAAAGAACAAAAGCGGGATGGGGCACAGGGTGAAGGAGGAGAAGTGAGTAAGTAAAGTTCAGCAGAGCGGAGAGGGCGAGAAGGGGTGTAAAAAGAAAGGAGGGAGGAAAGATAGGGTACGAGCAAGACAATAGAGAGATTTGAAGACGAGACAGAGGAAATTAAATTTTAGCTGGGAGTGAAAGGGGAGCCAACCTAAGGAGGAGAGAGAAGAGGAGATGGACTCGTAGGGCGAAAGAAGGAAAAGGGAGCGGACAGCAGAGTGGTATATAGATTTAAGGGGGGGGTTAGGTGAGTAGAGGGGAGTTCGAAAAAGAGGGTGGAGCAGTAGAAGAGTCTAGAGAAGACGAGAGAGGTGACTAGAAGTTTGGTAGCCTGGAAAGCTAGGAAAGGGTGAATTTTACGGATATTATAAAGGTGGAAGCGGCAAGATCTGGCGGTGAGAGAGATATGATGGGAGAGAGAGAGATTAGAATCAATGTGAAGGAAAAGATTGCGGGCATGGGGAGAGATAGGTAGTAGGGAAGAGGAGAAGAGAATAGAAGGTGGGGGGGAGGATGGAGGATGTGTGTTAGCGGGGAAGAATAGGACTTCTGTTTTGTCCGCATTTAAAGTTAGGAAATGAGAGGACATCCAAGATTTGATCGCGGAAAGGCAGGAAGAGAGCTTAAGATGGATGTCAGAGGTAAAGTAAGAGAAGGAGATGAAAAGTTGGGTGTCATCAGCGTAGAAATGGTGTGAGACACCAAGGGAGGAGATAACAGGAGCTGGGAAGGAAGTGTACAGTGAAAAGAGAAAGGGGCAGAGGACGGAGCCTGGGGGAATGCCATGATTGAGGGGGTAGATAGGGGAGGTGGTATCGCCCCATGACACTGCAAAGGTACGGTTGGAAAGATAGGAGGAAAGGAAGTTGAGGACTGAGTTTTTGAAGCCAAAGGATGAGAGTGAGTTAAGAAGTAGAAGACGATCAACAGTATCAAAGGCAGCAGAGAGGTTGAGAAGGATGAGTATGGAGGAGTGTTTAGAGTAGTGGGCAGAGAGGAGAGAATTAAGAACTGAAGTGAGGGCAGTTTCGGTGGAGTGGTGAGGGCGGGAACCAAATTGAGTGGGAGGGAGAAGAGAGATTAGAGATGAAGGAGGAGAGTTGAGAATAGACAATGCGTTCGAGAAGTTTAGAGAGAAAAGGCAGAAGGAAGATAGTTGGAGGCAAGATGGGATTAGCAGATGGTTTCTTCAGAATATGAAGGATAGTGGCGTGTTTGACGGGAGACGGGAAGGTGCATCTAGCTAGACAAGTGTTGAAGAAAAAGGTGAGGTAGGGTATGAGGAGGGGGTCGATTTTTTAAATAAGGGAAGTAGGAATGGGGTCAGAGGGGGAGGAGGTGGGATGAATCTTAGATAAGAGGAGGGAGACTTCAGGCTGAGTAACAGGAGTGAAGGAGGACATAGAGGGAGGGTGAGATGGAGGAGGTGATGGGGGAGAGAGAAGAGGGTAGGAAAGGATGTTTTGGCGAAGGTTGAGTACCTTGTTTGAGAAGAAATTAGCGAGGTCAGAGGCAGAGAAAGGAGAGGCAATGGAATGATCGGGAGTAGGAGGAGAGAGAAGACGTGTGAGTTTGAAAGATTCGGCGGGGATGAAAGGATTGAGAGTGGAGGAGATTAGAAAAGTAAGTGCGTTTAGCGGAGTTAAGACAGTTGTCAGAGTGTGATAGGAAAAGTAAGTGGATTGGTTAGAAGGGGAGGGGTGTTTGAGCCAGAGTCAAGGGTAGAGAAGGTCAGGGGTAGAAATAAGGGTAGAGGTTAAGGGGGAAGACGTGTCATCGGCAGAAAGGGAGGAGACATGGGAGGGAGGTTGCGAAGGGGGTAGGGAGGAGGAGCAGGAGGTGAAGAAAAGAGGGGTCAAAGTTGCGTATATCGCACCGGTAAAAGGAGGTTAGAGGATGAGGGGGAGGGATGGAGAGAGGTAGGAGGGGAGAGGGATAGAGAGTAATGAGTGGTCAGATAGATAGGTATGTAAAACTGATATAGGAGAGGCAGTGAGAGAAGAAGTAAAGATAAGGTCAATAGTGGAGCCAGACAGGTGAGTAGGTGGGGATGGGAGAGAAGTAAGAAAGTAGGAGACTAGAATGGATAGGAGGGGAGAGTCGGGAGGGTTGGAGAGAAGATGGAGATTAAAGTCGCCAAGTATGATTAGTGGAGTACGACAGGGGGATATAAGGCAGAGGAGATAATCAATATCATCATAGAATGATCCAAGGGGACCAGGAGGGCGGTATATTATGAGGAAAGAAATAGCATGAGGGGAATTAAAGATTTTATACATAAATTTAAAGGGCGATGTCAATGGAGTTGGGAGTGCTAGTGATTTGTGGATAGATAAGGTTGTGACTTCTAATTGAGGTGTTAGGGGGCTGAGTTGTGGAGGGGGAAAAGTTGAAAGACGGGGTGATCATGATGACCAGGAAAAGAGTGTTGAGAGAAGGGAAAACAGGGGGGGGGGAAGAGAGGTGTGTAGGGAAAAGGGATGGGAGTGATGGGCGGAATTAAGGGTACAGTGCATAACAGAGAGCGTGAGTGTCTGAGAGCAAGTTAGGAGGAAGGAGGTACAGTGGAGAGTGCAGTTGTGGGTGTGAGAGGGAAAGAGGTGGAAAGGGAAGAAGTGATTTTGGAGGTAAAGGGGCAGAGGAGTGAGTGAGTAACAGAGCAATAGAGGAGGCAGGAGGTACAGAGGAGACCTCAGTGGTCGGTGGAATTGGGAAGGATTGAAGTGGGAGGGGAAATGTGAGGATGGAGGTGTAGAGGCTGATGAGGATGGGGGGGAGGGGGAGTGCCCGATACGTGGGCTACGTTATGGGACACAAAAAGCAAGGGCGGGAGAGGACTGTGGACAGGCTGGCAGGCAGATTAAGAGGCAGGGCAGCTAAGGTGAAAGGTATAGTGAGTTTGGGACAGTTCAAGTCGTTGGCAAGGAGATGAAAAGGAGGCAGGTAGTGGGAGGCATGCAAAGTCCTGAATGGCACAGATCGCATTGCTGGCGAGGGGATGGATGAGACAGTTTACATAGCTGGCGCAGAGATGAGAAGGAGACAGGTGGTAGCAGGCTGGCAAAGACCAGAGTGGCAGGATGATCTAATGGCACTGAGGAGGAGCCGTATCAAACCACTCAAGCTGTAGCAGCTGGCACGATGGTGAATACCAGTGGGATAGAAGCAAAGACCGCCAGGAAGAGCCACTGTACTGGAGCTTGTTGACGATGGCAGGACCAGGGAGCTCTTGGGATGGAGAGAAAACAGTGGTGGGTGGGAGGGAAGTGGGGCCAGATGCCAGCAAGAGACTCGCACAGTCTAGTAGAGCGGTAGGGCTGGGTTGTAGAAAAAAGTCACAGAGATGCAGTGAGTGAGCGGCTCTGGGTGAGGTGGGGGAAGCAGGTACCAGCAGGTGAGAAGAGTTCAGAGCTGTAAGAAGAGACAGAGATCCTTGAGGCTGGAGTGTGTTGAAGGTGGCTGGACTGGTGAAACTCCCAGGACTGGAGAGCGGTCAGGCAAAAGATGCACTGCTGTAATGCAGAGTGAGGGGGGAAAAAGCAAGCCGTGGCAGGCAAGCAGAGTTCAGAGCCTGCAGGAGACACAAGAAGGCAAGGAGCTGGGGTACAGCAGTACCTGTGAAACCTCCAGGAGCAGAGTGCAGACAGCAAGGTCGGTCAAGAGGAGGATGCGGCAGAGCAGCAGGAAGTTCAGGGCCACAGGGAAACACAGGGAGGCATGGAGCTGGGGCACTGCAGTACCTGTGAAACTTCTGGAGCGGAGAGCAGACTGAGAGGCTGTCCAGGAGGAGAAGGCGGCAGCAGCGGGGGTGGGAGGGGTGCTTGTTGGATGGGCAGGGTAGTAGTCAGAGCGAGCAAAAGCCCGGAAAAAGGCCAACAAGAGCATAGCCAGGGCCACAGCAAGGCCCGCGGGAGAGCCCAGTAGCTGCTGGGCAGAGCACCACGCAGAAGTAGGCCACAGGAAGGAGACGCCGCTCTCGGGCGCTATCCAATGGGACGCACACACTAAGCCCCTAGACACAGCGGGCGCAGATCCAAAATTGTAGGCAGCTGCACGGCAGGACCAGCGGGCAGACCTGCCAGCCCTAAGGTCGAGCGCCACTACACACCCCTAAACACAGCGAGCCGCAAGAGCATGGTGCAGAGCCAGGACCGCAGGCAGAGCCATGGGAGGGCCGGTGGGAAGACTAGGCAGCCGCAGGGCAAAGCACCACTACGATGTAGGTCGGTGGAGGAAGAATTCAGACACAGGCGACGGACCATAAAAAGCAGGCAAACAAGAGCAGCCACGGCAAGTTTGAGGTCGAAAAATTGAGGTGTACGCCAGATGGAAGACCACCGTCTGTCAGAAGGAGCTGTGTCCAAAATCCGAAGTAGGAGCTGTCCGGGTAGATTTACATAAGGGGTGTAGAGGTCGCCATATTGCCGTCCATGAGGTGGAAAGCAAGCGTAGCTGAAGAGTAGTGTTTAGGATGAACAAGGTTGTTGTATGCTGAGGAAAGAAATACAGGGAAGCACGAAGTGTTAGAAAACAAAATCGTGCTGAGTTGCTGTAGAAATTGTGGAATACAACGCTCTGAGGTAGCTTGATTCAGCCTGAAAGAGGGAGACGCCGGATCAGGCGTCCGATGCTTAAGCGCCCCCCTGGTGCCCTAAATACCAGTTCTTTCGGAAAATAATATTGGGGCACATCAAAGAGATAATGGGTGTGCAACTCCCCGAATCCCCAGTGGTGATTCTGCTTGGTGCGATTGCAGACGACATATAACGCTGCAAGTGGGGCCAAGGCGACCCTTTTAACAAATTTGTTGATGGCGGCCGGAATGACTCTAGCCCAAGGTTGGAAAATGTAAGAGGACCCTGTGTTGGCCTGTTGATGGGACAAAATTTGGGGGTGTCTTGGCCATGGAGAAGGTAGGTGCATTAGCTACCGGAAAATACCAGAAATTCCTTAAAGTTTGGTTTCCTTTTCAAGAATAAGTTAAAGAGAGAGAACAGCAATTCCATAAACCAAGGGTGCTTAAAAGCTTCACCATACCGTGAGTAAAAGGGGTAGAAACTATTAGCAGCAGAGGATGGTATAAAGGAACGGCAAGCCCTGCGGGTTCTGAGGTTATGCCACACATGTTCTTTGGTTTCAGAAGAACAAGTTACTCTCTTACCTGGTAACGTTCTTTCGATGGGATGATCCGATGACGTATTCCATATCTATGACAGTAATCACCACAGCTGTGCTGCTTCGGAAAATCTTCGGCGTCTGCGTACTGCGTCGATGACGTCAATACGCCGCCCTCGAGGACCTCCTCCGACGGCCGACGTCACTGGATGTTATAAGTAGGACGCACAACGCCAGTAGCCTCAGTTGTAGTTTTTTCCACAGAATGTGTGCCACTAGTCTTCTGCCAGTCTGACACACAAAGCCTTGCGGAAACGTAAGCTGCAATCACATAAGAAATTCTGTAGCAGGGAAGGTAGGGAGGGAGCGATATGGAATATGTCGTCGGACCATCCCATCGAAAGAACGTTACCAGGTAAGAGAGTAACTTATTCTTCGAGGGAATTCGGTCCTCCGACGTATTCCATATCTATGACAGACTCCCAAAGCAATACCAATGCAAGCAAGTGGGAAAAGAATTTAGAAAAAAGAAATTTAGCATGCCCAATCAAATTGCAGAGTAAAGGACAGCCTTGCCAAAGGCCAGATCCTGCCCCCGGATGGAATCGAGGGAGTAGTGACATACAAATGTTTATACCGAAGCCCAGGTGGCTGCATCACAGATGTTACGAATAGGAACACCCCTCTGCAGGGCAGTAGAGGCAGCCATACCCCTGGTAGAATGGGCCCGTAAGACGACCGGTGGGTCCTTACCCGCCAAGTGGTAACACTCAGAGATAGTCAAAATAAATCCAGCGAGACAGTCTGCTTCGTCACAGCTTGTCCCAAACGCTTTCCAGCATAACCAATGAAGAGCTGATCGTCCACTCTGACCCGGGACATGCGTGAAATATAAAAGCTTAACGCTCTCCTAGGATCAAGCCTATGGAGCCTCTCCTCTTCCTTACCAGGATGCGGAGGAGGATAAAATGCCGGAAAAACAACCTCTGGCCTAAATGAAATTCCGACACCACCTTCGGAAGAAAAGAAGGACAAACTCTAAGGGCAACCCTGTCCTTATGAAACACAGTGAAGGGTGGCTTAACTGAAAGTGCCTGTAACTCACTCACTCTGCGAGCGGAAGAGACCGCAACTAAAAATACAGTTTTAAGAGTTAACAGTCTCAAAGGGCATGAATGCAGAGGCTCAAATGGAGCACCCATCAGAAACTTGAGAACAAGGTTCAAATCCCAACCGGGCACCTGGAAAGGTGACGGAGGGAACACATTAGTGAGCCCTTTCAGAAACTGAGAAATTAAAGGAATTTTAAAATAGGAACACTCTTCAGACGAGCGCTTAAATATGGACAGCGCCGCCAGGTAACCTTTAATGGTACCCACTTGAAGGCCAAAGAAAGCAAAAAAGACAGAACCATGGGAATGTCACATGCAAAAGGATCCACATTCTTAACCGTGCACCAGTCGCAGAATTTACGCCAACAGCAACGGTACAGGGACTTAGTTGCGGGCCGTCTGACCGAGAGCAACACCTCCATGTCTTCAGGGAGGTCCCAATCCTTATACCTCAACCTTTCAGAAACCAAGCGTGAAGGTTGAGGGATCTGACCTCTGGATGGAGAACCTGACCTCCCTCCCGTGAGAGCAGATCGTCTCGGGAGGGAAGACGACGCGGAGGGCAGATGGACAAGTCGAGAAGGTCCGGGTAACACGTCCGCCGGGCCCACGCCGGAGCAATGAGGATCATCTGGGAACCGAACCTCCGTAACCTCCGCAGTACTTGCGGGATGACGGGGACTGGAGGAAACGCGTACAGCAGTGGGAATGACCACTCCACCACGAACGCGTCTCCTAAGGCTCTGTTTGGAGGAAATTCCTGCGAGCAGAACCTCTCACACTTCCTGTTGACACTGGAGGTGAAAAGATCCACTTGAGGGGTCCCCCAAAGGGCGAAGATCTCCAGGAGAATCTCCTGAGCCAACTACCACTCGTGAGAATTCGCGCTCTGCCTGCTCAGAGCGTCTGCCGTCTCGTTTTCGTCTCCTGCAGGATGAACTGCCAAGATCGAAACTTCCCGCTGGATTGCCCAGAACCAGAGCTGCATCGCCTCCCTGCACAGAGGAAGTGACCCTGCCCCCCCCCTTTTTGTTGAGGTAGTGCATGGCCACTGTGTTGTCCGTCAGGATCAGGACATTCTTTCCTCGCACAGTCGGCAGAAAAGCCTTCAGGGCTAGCCTGACGGCCCTCAGCTCCAACAGATTGATATGGAGTCTGGACTCTGATGGAGACCAACGACTGCTGTCAACTCGTTGGCATGAGCTCCCCATCCCGTGAGGATTGCGTCCGTCACGATCGTCACCTCTGCCCAGGGCAGCCAAAATGGAGCCCCCCTCATCAGATTGCCTTCGTTGGCCCACCACAGAAGGTCCTGGGCGACCGAGGACGGCACCTGAACAGGGTCCGACATCCTGTCGGAGGACTGAGACCACTGGAGCTTGATTGCCTTCGTTGGCCCACCACAGAAGGTCCTGGGCGACCGAGGACGGCACCTGAACAGGGTCCGACATCCTGTCGGAGGACTGAGACCACTGGAGCTTGAGTGCCCATTACAAAGATCTCATCCGCAACCTGGCCTCTGGCACCAGAAGAATGCAGGATGCCATGAGGCCGAGCAGTCTCAAGAACTCGAACGCAGGGAGACTCTGGGCAAGTTGAAACTTGTGCACCATCTGCTGAATGTGGTGAGCCCTCACCTGGGGAGGAAAACACTGCCCCAGGGACATGTCGAGCACTGCTCCAATGTACTGGAGCCTCTGAGTTGGTGTCAAATGGGACTTCTTTAAGTTGAGGGAGAAGCCCAGCATGTGGAGGGAGTGAGGGTGACCGACAGATGATCCAGGACTTGCTCGGGAGAGGGCGCCCTCATCAACCAATCGTCCAGGAAGGGGTAGACGTGAATCCCCCCTTTCCTGAGGTGCGCTGCCACCACTAAAATGAGCTTGGTGAAGACCCTCGGGCGGAGGTCAATCCGAACGGCAGCACCCGAAACCGAAAGTGCGAGTCGCCACCCGCGAACCTCAGGTACTTCTTGTGCTTTGGATGGACCGGCACATGAAAATAAGCGTCCTTGAGGTCGAGAGACACCAACCAGTCCTGAAGTTGAAGGGCCTGGAGGACTTGAGAGAGAGTAACCATCTTGAACTTGTCCTTCCTGAAGAGTTCGTTCAAACCGCGCAAGTCCATGATGGGTCTCAAGCCCCCGTCTTTCTTGGAAATCAAAAAATAAGGGGAATACCATCCCTTGTTCCTCTCCGCTACAGGCAGCAGTTCTATGGCACTTTTCTCCAGCAGGGATTGAATTTCCTGCGCAAGGAGAGGATCCAAACTCTTCAAAGACAGATTCCCCGGTGGATTGTCTTGAGGCCTCTGCCGGAAAGGAAGACAGTAGCCGCGGGTTATGATCTCCAGAACCCACACATCTGAAGTAATGGCGCGCCACTCTGCAAGATGCTCCGCCAGCCTTCCCCCAATCGGCGAACCATGGGACATGGCCTCATGACTGAGCTGAAGCGGCTGCGGCATTGCCTGATGGCAAAGAAGCAACAGCCCGAACGGCCTTGGCACCTCGAGTAGCTCGTTTTCCACCTCTGGCACTCCTACGGTGGCCCCTTTGACTGGCAGCTCCTCTCGCTTTACCAAAGGATGAGTAATAACAAAAGGAACCTCCCCTCCATTGCTGGCCCCTAGGACGAAAAGGCAGAGGTTGGCGAACTGCAGCGCCCAACGACTTCGCTGGAGCCTTTGAGGTCTGCAACCTCTCAAGGCTCTCGTCAGCCTTGCTGCCAAAAAGATGTTCCCCGTCAAAGGGCATGTTGAGGAGCCGGGCCTGCACATCAGGAGCAAATCCCGACTTCTGCAACCACGCAAACCTGCGTATCACTGTGCTCGCCACCATAGACCGGCTGACGCCATCTGCCATGTCCAAACCCGACTGAACGGCCTCACACATGGCATCCTTGCCATCCTGAACCATGGCAAGGAAACCGTCCCCTTCGGGAATATGTTCAGCCGACAAGGAAAGACAGTTCCACAGAGTGTGCGTGAAACGTGACAAGGCACATATGGAGTTGGCCGCCTGAAGCGCCATACCCCCTGCAGAAAACACTTTCTTCGCCCAGCCGTCAAAACGCTTGTCGTCCCTATCAGGAGGGATGGTAGGGTACGACGCCTGCTTTGCCGGGGCCGCAGCCGGCTGCACCACCAAACTCTCTGGAGTAGGGTGCTTGGATAAGTAGCAGGGGTCGCTACTGGCTGGGCGGTATTTTCGCGGCAAACACTTGCCCACTGCCGAGAGACTCTCAGGAGCAGTCCAAGCCGCCGCCACCCTCCTCTGTAGAGCCATATGAAACGGCAGTACTGGGTCAGTACCAATATAGAGGATATCCGTAAGGTCATCCTGAACAAACTCCATCCCAAGTACTCGGTGACTCTTGACATAAGGCGCCGGTACGAGGAGTCGGCATGAGTGCCAGGCTCAGGCCTACAAAACTCCACCTCCGGAGAGGTGTCCAGCCCACTAGCATCATGCAGGCACTGCCTTAGGTCCTCAAATTGGTTATGGCCCGAGAGAATCTCGTCTTGCAGCGTGTCAGGCACCATGCCATCATCAGAGCCGTCATCCACCTCTGAAATAAACTCCAGATGGCGGTAAGAAGGCACAGAACGTCAACCAAAGCCATGCTTGACCTTGGCCAGAGCCTTTCTAGGGGGTTCCAGCGAGCCACGGGGTACCCCCGTTGACACAGCCTCGAAAGCAGTCGAGTGAATCGACGTCGACAGCATCGACGGCGCCAACACAGTCCTCGAGGCCGGGGCCCCGAGCGTCTCCCTCGACGTCTGGGACGCCGATGGCGTTGACGACTTCTTTGAAGACAAGCCCTTGAAAGAGTCCATTGACGTCTTCCGTGAAGACACCACAGGTTCACACGTCTCGAGCGCGTCGAGGACTGGGACCTGGACTGGGCATGACGACAACGATTCCCCTTGTCCGAGCGGGACCTCTCCCGCGAATCGTGACGACCACCGAAGGCATGCAAGCGGGGTCTCTCGGCTGATCACGACCGACCCCACTCGGAGGCGGGGACGGACCAGTGCCCTGCGATTCGAGAATTGCCAACATTTTCTTCCCAAAGGAAGCCCATTCCTGCGGCGTTGCATGCTTCGTGGGGTAAGCGGCCCGCAGACGGGCGGAGTCCTCGGATGAGGACGGGGAAGGCGACCGATGACAGCGCTTCCGGGAGTGCCTCGAAGAGGCAGAGGAGTGACGAGACCGACTCCGGGACCGAAACCCACTGGACTTCCGACGACGACGCCGAGAGTCGCCCCACGAGTCGACCGTCGAAAGCCCTGCAGACCTCGACTTCCGGTGCTTGGACACATTACCTACCGATAACTTCTTCTTGCGCTTTCGCAAGGCTTTAGACGTGAGCGACTGGCAGTCGACACAGTCATCCGTGTCATGGGCCTCCCAGAGGCACCAGAGGCAGGCGTTGTGCGAGTCCTTAACCGACATCTTGGACCCACAGTCCCCACACTTCTTAAAGCCCGGACACGGCGTGGAAGACGATGTAGACATCTTCACGAAGAAAGTACTTCACAAACACCAAACAGGTTCGAAGAACCGAGAAACAACAGAAACTCCAAAGAGTCGAGGCACGCTGAGATTCCCAAAGCGAACAAGTTAGCAGAAAAAACGGAACTGAGGCTACGGGTGTTGTGCGTCCTACTTATAACAACCAGTGACGTCGGCCGTCGGAGGAGGTCCTCGAGGGCGGCGTATCAACGTCATCGACGCAGGAGCCGAAGATTTTCCGAAGCAGCACAGCTATTGTGATTACTGTCATAGATATGGAATACGTCGGAGGACCCAATCCCCTCAAAGTTACATTATTGGGGGCCTGGGAGGGGGTTAATGTGTTAAGAAAAACCTTAATCGTCACTGAGGAAATGATGATGACAGATTGCATGCAACTGTTTATTCCTTTGATTTCTCTATAATTTTGTCTTCAAGATGCTTATGTCACTGCAACTAACTGTATCAAATGGCATTGGTGACGATCAACTATTAAAACAAGGTTTACAAAAAAGAAAAAAATAAGACGTTCAAGTGCAATCCATGCACTCAACGCAAAAACAGATCACCGGCTACCTGTATGGTTCTTGATGTTTGCGCAACCCAGGAATTGTCAGCTGCCCCGTATGGCTGCGAAATATGGGGATATGATGCTACCACCTCCTTGTCCATAATCGAAACAATATTTTTAAAGGAAACCCTTAATCTCAAAAATAGCACCCGTGCAATCCCTTTGTTGCTGGAAACCTGCTTCGGAACACTCAGGTTTGCGACTGTGTCGAGGCCTCTGCTGTTTTTGCTATGTTTAACATTTTCCACTGCCTGTAATTCCCACAGGAAGGAGTGGGGCATGTAACATAGCACCTAGCCTATCACTGACTGAAATTCAAAGCCCTTAATGAGGGAACACAAATGAAACAACCAAGTGCTGTACGATAAACATTTGAACAACAGCCTGATTCATCAAGTTCATAGACCCCATGGGCTGGGAAGATACTGGAGGGGGGTGGAGAGGGGCTGAAACATGGGGGACCTTAAGGTAATCTCCTGGAATGTCAGGGGGCTCAACAGCTACCTAAAAAGGAATAAAGTCATGATGCACTTAAGAAGGCAGAAAATAGACATAGCGCTCCTACAGGAGACGCATCTTACGAAAGAGAAGTTGGAGGTGCTCCAAAAGAAATGGAAGGGAACAGTCATTGGGGCAACATATTCCGCGTACGCTAAGGGGGTTATCACATGGGTAGCACCTCAAGTCCCATTTCAATTATTGCAGTCCACAGTTGAGGCGGACAGGAGGATGGTGCCGATACAGGGATTGGTTGAAAATAAATAAATCTGAATAATAAATACATATGCCCCGAATCAGGATACAGTGACTTACTTCAGGAACCTATATAATAAATTGAGCTGGTATATGGGGGGTGCGGCGATCTGGGGTGGTGACTAATTGCACACTGAACCCGAAGGTAGACCGTTCGGACCGTAAACAAGACAGGCTCTCCCCGGCAGCTAAAGCACTACTGGCCCTGTTGACAGAGTTCCCCCTAGAAGACACTTGGAGGGTCCACCACCCACAAGATAGACAATACTCACACTACTCTGCCCCACAAAACTTGTACACAAGATTAGACTACAGGTTTGTCACACAGGAAGTAATAGCAGAAGCAGTACAGATAGAATACAAGGCAAGGGTCCTATCAGACCCCTCTCCACTGGTCCTAACATGGCAATATAGACCCCCGAGAGCCAAAATACCAACCTGGCGACTAAGGCTGAAGCTCTGAAGGACGTGATATTTAGGGAGGACCTCAGAGAAGAGATTGTAAGATACTTTGAGATCAATACTGGGAGTGTGGAGTCAGCCGGCACGTTTTGGGAAGCCTTCAAGGTGGTGGTGAGGGGGATAGCGATAGCTAAATCCAAGGGGTTCCAGGGGGGCATACTAAGAGACCTGCAGCAGGCAGAGGCCAAACTTAAGGTAACCTTGAGCAAAGGTGGGGACACGAAAGAAGATGCAGAAATCATAAGTCAATTGCAACTGAAAGGTGTAGAGCACTGGGAAAGACTATGTAATTTGAATCATAAAAAGTATGTGGAAAGGATATACGCCGGAGGTGATAAACCAGGAAGGATGTTGGCATGGTTGTACAAAAGGGAGACCCCAAGACCTGTGATAAGAGCAATAATAGGACAAAATGGGCAGGTAGCAGAAACTCAGGAGGGTATTAATCGGGAGGTCTTAGAATATTATCGGAAATTATATGAGGACAATGAATGGTGCGATAGCCAGGAAATACTAGACACACTGGAGGATACAGGCTTACCGCGAACAAGCGCGGAGGAGCGAGCGGACCTAGATGCCCCGATCACACTAGAAGAGGTGGTAGTGCAGCTGCCCACTAGTAAGACCCCAGGGGCTGATGGGCTTCCCAGTGAATTTTATAAAACGTACAAAAGTGAGGTGCTCCCCCTGATGCTAACAATGCTAAATGAGGCACACGAGACAGGAAGGCTACCAGAGTCCCTAAAAGAAGCAATTATTATCCCATTACCCAAACCCAAGAAAACCAGGTAAAGATTGCGGATCCTTCAGGCCGCTATCGATGTTGAATCAAGATAGTAAAATACTTGCAGCGTTATTGGCAAATAGAATGAAACGTATTATTAACAAACTAATACACCCAGAGCAGACAGGATATGTCCCTTGCAGGAATATATCGAACAACCTTAGAAGACTTCACGGGTCATAGAATATACAAAAGGAGACCCGGATGAAATGTCTATATTATCACTAGACGCAGTCAAGGCCTTTGACTCAGTCAAACGGCACTGGATGATTGCAGCTTTGATGCACTATAGGATAGGACCAGTGTGTTTTTAGTGGGTAAAACTACTATATAGTGCACCGATAGCCCGAGTAAAAATGGGAGCTATCATCTCCACAAAATGGCAGCTGGGTAGGGGCACCGGCCAGGGATGCCTGTGGTCTCTGATGCTTTACATCCTAGCACTAGAACCTCTGGCAATATGCCTACGACAGCAGTACGAGGAGATAGGAATCAAAATAAAAGGGGAGCCGCATCTACTCTCACTATATGCAGATGACATGCTACTGTATTTGAGATACCCTGAGGAAAACCTCCAATATATCTTGGAGGTAATGGAGCGATTTGCGCTGTTGTCCGGTATAGCAGTGAACCCCAAAAAATCATGTACATTTCCATTGGGTAGATATGTAGGGACCCCACACAGCAAATTACCGGTTTTACAAATACCATGGGAGCCAAATACGTTTAGCTACCTGGGAATAGATATCCATCACACGGTAGAAGCGGAACATCAGCACAACACTGATAAAGCAGTACAGAAAATTGAGACTAGCATGAAGTTTTGGTCCAAGCTCCCCCTGGCAAAGATGGGTAGAGGGGCATTGCTGAAAATGGTGGTATTGCCAAGACTATTGCATTCTTTTGGGAATATACCATACTTGATACCGGGACGATTCTTCATGAAACTACAGAGCATATGTAGGGGATTCTTGTGGCATGGGACGAGAAATAGAATCGCCCTTAGGAAGTTGCAGAATACACGGTAAAGGGGGGATAAAACTGCCAAATTACGAGATCTATTATTTAGCTAGTCAACTGCAATACGTGGCCAAATGGTCATCAGAAGACCACACCTCAGAATCGAGATTGCTCAGATTAGAATGTGCCCCGTTCTTCCTGAAAGAGATGATATGGCTGCCCAAATCAGAGATAAAAGTGCGCTCTGGGATGCTTGTGCTGGGATGGGAAGTATGGCACTAAGCGCGTCAGGTACTGGAGAACCCAACCCCGTGCTCGACACAGATACCGCTGGTAGCACTGGCAAGAGGAGACGAGCAGCTCATAAAGTTATTAAGGAGGCACTGGGAACCGGCGAGTATTGTAACAATAGGAGACCTATGGCAAGAAGGGGAAAAAAAGGCATTTGGGGCGTTAACAGAAGAAATAGGGCTACATGAAGGACAATATATTACATACAATGGGTTGATACGACGGATTAAAGATACATGGTCGGAAGTAACGCTAGATGAGCAGCCCGACCCTACCATAGAAACGATATACGATATAGCAGATGGGGGGCATGAGATATCCAGATTATACGAACTATTGATGTCTAGAGTGGGAAAATAGGTGGCACAATTAAGACATAACTGGGAAGAAGAAGTTGGCAAGCCTATGAGTGATAGGATGTGGAAGCGGGTCCAAGGATACCATAAGAAAGTGTCAAGAAACGAAGGCTACAACAGATACAGGTATATATAATTCACAGGGCATATATGACTCCCCAAAAAGTTGCCAGATTTAAGAACGCAAACAGACAGACATGTTCCAAGTGCGGGGAAGAGAATGTGGGGATGACACAGGTTTTGGGCATGCCCAGAAATTGGGAAATTCTGGGAAGAGGTAGCCCACCGGTTAGGTGAAAAGGGGATCAAAATAAACATCGGATCAGCCTGGGCATGTTTAGTAGGAGGATTCCCTAGGCCAAGGCACCTAAAGCATGTAAGCAAATTCAAAGATCTGGCGTATTTGCCATGGGATGGAAGGCATGCAATAGACCTCAGGTCTGGTGGAAAGACCTACAAAAATGGGCTGAAGCCGAAACAGCAGTATGGCAAGAAGTGGGAAGCAGGGGAGAGGAGGAGGAAGCGGAATCCCTGATGGCCTGGAAGCATTTAGTAGCCACATTATACGGGCCCACCCAGGACTGGTTGAGTGACCAGGACTCAGATGAAGAAACTGGAAAAAGTAGCCCTGAAGTAAGAACAGAGGCAAATCAAGCAGCGGAGTAGGCTCGGATGGGGGGGGGGGGGGAGGGAGGGCGAGGGGTAGGGGTAGGGGTAGGCAACAGACATGAAAACATAAATGCAATTTTTTGTAACAAAACGTTAAGCAAGGTCAGTCTGTTGTATGTTGTTTTGGTTGAAAAATTAATAAAAATTGTTTAAAAGAAAAACCAAATTGTAGCTGCAGCCATCTTGGATTAATGATGTCACACAGGCCCTTGGCCACAAATTCAGACAAAACACCTGCTAATAAAGGATTATATGCTTCATTTGCAATGCACCCCAGGTATTCATAACTTCCCTTCATTCAAAATCCCACGGAATTACATATGCCCCTCAACTATTCTCTAGCACTGATGGCGTAGTGTCAAGAGCATGACAAATGTTCTCAGCATTAGAAGTGATAACACAATTATCCAAGTGATGAGGCATGAATGGAAAATAAGAGGAGCTGGGATAGTGATGTACAAGAAGGACCCACTATAAGCAAAATTACCAACAACGCTACGCAAAATCAAAATGTTTTCAATTGTTGAAAATAGGAGCATACACAGATGTGAAAATAGTGAAGAATGGAAAATTACACCTAAAAGCATGTTAAATGTTTGCAAATAAAGATATTGGTGACAGAACTGTAACAATCAGGTTCTGGGAACAAAGCAGCCAGATAACCTGAATTCCCTTTTTGTCATTCAATGTGTCATTTACAGAACATGCAAGTCAAGTTGGCATTTTGGGAACACTGAGCTGAGAAAAGCCACTTCCATTAAAAGTGATGGATACAATGCTTAAAACAGGAAGAAGTGGAAAACAAAGCATGCATTGGCACACTTTGGATAAAAGCACTACAGAAATACTTTAATAAATAAAAATATTTCTAAAAGAAATACACAGGCATATACAAACATGACAACGGTTGCTTCAGATGAAGATCAGAGCATTTTCTAACTGATGTGCAGTTGCCCATGTTGCCTCCATTTTAAAAAATCAAAGTGTTTTTTTCCTTATCACAAACATTTCGTACCTGAACCTTTACTGTGTTCTGGGGATCTTGGACATGCTCTAGAGTTGCATCTACATCCAAAGCTATCACCAAGCCAGAGGTGAACCTCAAAGGACAATCTGATTCGCCTGTAGGTTCAATAATTGTTGCAGACGCCCGCTGGATCTGGAATAAAAATAAATAAGAACATTTGCTTTACAATACAAAGCTATAGTACATTACAGCCTGAAATATCTTTATAAAAGCCTGGAAAGAATGTTCTTATTACAGGCTAGTTGTGACATTACAACCGGCCTGTGACAAACTGATATCACAATTGCTCTGTTATTAGGCTTTATTTATGACGTCACAATGCAAGCTGCTTGAGCCAGCAGAGCCGAATTCCAACTGTTTCTGCAGCACTAGAGACTTAACAAGCTTTTTAAATTCCTTGCTTGTAAAATAGTTTTCTGTGACGCTTTACAGCCATTACTTTACAAGGAACTGTTTATGGTGATATGTTTAATTTGTGCAATGTTAGTCACATGTGAGCAAGAATTCAAATGTTAATCACTGTAGTGACTAAAATACTGCTAGTCCCCTTTCCTCCATCCTGTATGGACCAGAACCGTTTACCAGTAAATATGTTGAGCTACGCCAGCACGCGAAGGCATGGCCATGGCCACGCTCGCTAACCCTGCCCTGTGGCACCTCCCTTCAGTCCCTTTTGCAAGTCAGACGCTATTATACTGGGCCTTGCACTGATATCTTGTCATTAACTTGATGGGGGATGGTGGGTGGGACGTATGGAGGAAAGGGTACTAGGACTAGTAGTATTTTAGTTACTACGGTGAGTAACTGTTTATTACTCCTACGTCCCGTCCCCTTTCCTCCATCCTGTATTGGTGATTGCAACGTAACCCTTATGAAAGGGGAAGAGGATGCGTAGCAATAGACGGCTGCAAATAGGTTCCTTAAAATCGTCTGTCCGAAAGCTGTGTCTGCTCTTGAGCTGGTATCCAGAGAGTAGTGCTTGCAGAAATCCGAGGGTGTGGCCCACATGGCAACCTTGCTAATGACATCCCACGATGTGTGCCTTTGAAGCACTACTGCTGTAGGCTTCGCCCTTATAGTGTGAGCATGAATGCCTTTGGGAACAATTTTGAACCTTTAACGATTCCGCAATAGCAACACCATCCGCCTAGCTATGGATGCTTTTGAAGCTTGCACGCTTGGCGAGACACCATCAAATGTGACAAACAGAGCTACTGTCCTCCTGCCCTTTGTCCTTGATAGGTACATTCTAGCACTTTGCGCAAGTCTAAAGAGTACAGAGCCCTCTCTGCTTCTGTCTGAGGATTGGGAAAGAAAACTGGAAAGCAGATATCTTGATTTAGGTGGAAGGGAGAGACACATTTTGGAAGAAACTTGGGGTGGGTTTTGAGCACTATATTGTCCGTGTGAAACAGTAAATGGCTCAGCTGCCGACAGAGTCTGTATCTCACTGACTCTCCTTGCCGAGGTCAGAGCCACCAGCAGAATTGTCTTGAGTGTGACCCACTTAATATCAACAGAAAACATTGGATCAAATGGCCTGTGTGCCCAGGGTGACAATACTATGCTTAGATCCCAGCTCGGATGAGGTCTGCGCAGTGGTGGAAAAAGCTGCAACAGCCCTCTAAAGTGACTCTTCATGGTTGGGTTGGCCGTGGTGAATATGTCGTCATTTGAGTTCGAGTACGCCCCTACTGCCGCTAAATAGGTGCAGGACGTGTCCACCTGGACACCTGAGGGCGTGAGATGCGCAATAAATGAGATCACTCATCCAAGGGCAAGAAAGCAGGTCAACCTGCTTTCCCTGAGCCCAGAAGCAGAATCTCATCCATTTACTTCTGTTCTGAGATCTTTGTGACTCCTTGCTGGAGCATTGAATGATGCGGAGATTGTTCACCGAAAAAAGGTTGCCGTGCTGTAGCCCGAGTTGGTCAGCAGCCACATTGCTAGTGGCTTGCCCCTTTGGGTCTGGGTGGATCACAACCCTGCTTTGCTGCGACAGAAACCCCTGCAGCGTAATAGGCAGCAAGAGAAGGCCATGTACCACCAGCTACAACAGGGTGGAATACAATACTCTTGCTGACCATCTCGGTGCTAGGAGCATGAGCCTGCTGTTGACCTAACCTTCCTACCCACCTTTTGGATCAGCGGAGTCAGAGGAAACGTATAAGCGTGAAGATGATCCCATGATATCTGGAGGGCGTCTCCCAGGGAATTGTGACCTTGGCCTTCCCATGGCACGAACAGCAGGCACTCGGAATTATGCTCTTTTGCAAAGAGGTCCACCTGTGGATATCCGCATCCCTGAAAAATTGGGGCTAGAGAAAGCATGTCCAATTCCCATTCGTAATTGTTCCTGCCTAGCCAGTCAGCTTATGAGTTGCTGTATCTCAGCAGATGTACTGCTTTAATATGTATGTTGTACGTTAAAGCCCACTCCCATATTAGCACTGCTATCATGCAGCTAGAGGGTGATTTGGTGCCCCCCAGTTTGTTGAAATAGATCAGGGAGGTGGAACTGTCTGTTCTGACCAAGACCACCCTGTTGGTTATCTGTGGGTGGAATGCCTTCAGCGCTAACCCAAAGGCTTTGAGTTCAAGAGCGCTTATGTGCAACAGAGTCCTCAATGTAGCCCCCCTTCCCGTAAGCGAGGAGTCTGTGGTAATCACTATGGAGTGATTCTGCATCCATAACAGGGCTCCAATCTGAATATTGCTTGGGTTGAGCCACCACTGCAAACCCTGCTTGAGAGATGCAGGAATGGGCAGTTTGTCCGACTGCGCTCCCGTCTCCCGTCCCAAACGGATGCCAGATGCATCTGAATTCTCTGCATTTTCAATAGAAAAAAAAAAAAGGTAGCCGGCGCCCCTCTCTCGTGATAACCTGTTCTATGTTTTTTCCTACTTTGAGAGTCTGCAGCCATCGCTTTTTGCTCACTGTACTTTTCACAAAGGAGGAATATGCATTTGCATATCAGTCTTTGACCCGCCCACAAGGGCAGCCCAGCACAGAAATGCCAGGAAAACCTCCTTTGAACAAGAGTAACAGCAGCAAACCCATACATGTGTTTCAGCCTTGTAGGGACGCATCAGTGATATGGTATGCTTTGCGACCAAAACACTAAGAGCTTGTTCTCTTTGGAAAGGGTCGACGTCGCTGACGTGGTAGCAGATGCTGACGAGGACTGGGAGTATAATGGCGCTGCCGTGACCACCGAAGAGTGGGGTTGTGGGTGTGAGGACAGCAATATGAAGCTTGTTAATTTGAGAACTGATGTGTGGTTTTTTGCCATACCTTTTTGCCAGGGCCACCACGTCCTTTTGTATGGGGACCCGCAACCTGCTGGCTGCCCTCAGAGATAGTACCTCGGCCAAGATCCTGGTTCTTGCTGCTCTTGCTGTGGGGCCGGCAGACCCAAGAAATCCGAGAGGCCCTGCCCCATGGTCGTGAAAGGATCTAGCTGGCGATATGTTCTATACACTCCCGCCCATCATCATTTGTATCCACATCCGTACATCGCGTACAACTTGGTAGGACTTGCCTACCACATGTCTTGTGGCATGGGAGGTGCTAGGACTGGGGGGGCCTTGGGTGGGGCGGCAGAGCCTGCACTCCACTAATGCCCCTTGCCTGAGGTATCAGTGGCGTGAATTAATGAGGGATATCTTCCCTAATCAAGCCCTTATAAATCCCTGCCATTTGCGGGGACCTCATCATCGCCATAAACATGTCGAAGAATCACTCTTCACAGGCTGCTTGATTGGTCACCCTGGTACTGAGGTGCAAAATTATAACCTTGAGGCCCCTGAAAGTGCAACTGGATAGATATACTGAGTCCATGACTCTCTGAGTGCCGGAAACGCTGCGTGCAGAGACGCTGGCTCGCTGTGACCACTCTGATGGTGAGGAATAATAAGGTGTGCAAGGCTGTGCGTCTGTTCATTAACTGCCTGGCACTTGCTTGTGTGCCATTTTGTGTGTCTGTGCCAACCCTGCCCGAGTGGGTCGGTACCTCAAGAATGCACAGGAAAACTGAGTTATGTGCAGTGTGATTCGAGCTCAGCCTCTGCAAAGCCTCAGCCGACAAACAGATTGAACAGGCCTCAGGAGCACTTCCGGGAGGTCTAGGACCCTCAGTCTGGCGACTGCGTACAGGCACCCCCTCCGACAAAGGTCCGGTCTCAGAGCCCAAAACCCCCTCACACAAGCGTGTGTTGAAAGAGCTGGGGTGCCCCTCGGTGCCAGGCTTGGTAGGATCAGAGATCCCTCGACGCATGTGCCGGGAGCGGACTTAGCCTCAGGCCTGACACTGATGTTAGAGTAGGAGCAACCCCACCCATCTGTAGAACCGCCCAGGAAGGAGTCACCACGCTGGGGTGTTTTATTCAACAGATGACTTACCTTGTCTTGTGATTTGACTGACTTCCTGACAAAGGTCTTGATGTGTTCCGGTGGGGATCTGGAGAAGATTTCCCTTCAGTGAGAGAGCCTGTTCTTCAGCGACCTCTGTGTGAGCGCACTACAGGCTGTGCATGCATCCCACCCGTGATCTACCCAGAGGCACTCCAGGCAGAGTGCGTGCGGTCAGATGGCGGGAACGAACAGTTGCACGAGGCACATCTTGTGAACCCTCCCAACCTGACGTGCCGGGAAAGGGAGGCACTGGAGGCCGGTGCAAATCTGCAAAAAGAGGATTGAAAATCTTTGAATAAGAGAAGGGGAGCTGTCACAAGGACAAAAAAAAACAAAAAGGTATCCCTGCGAGTCGCTGGTAGGCCTGTTCCTATACACGTGGAAAAAGGGACTGACGGGAGTTGCCGGTGGGCGGGGTTAGCGGGCACGGTCTTGCCCACAGCCAGGCCTCTGTGTGCTGTAATAAATTACAAAATAATTAGCAACTTTTTCACTGGTAAACCGTCCTGGTCTCGTCCCCGTACCGAGGAGGCACATACAGGATGGAGGAAAGGGGACAGGACGTAGCAGTTTCACAATTTCTTATTTTATTAAGCATTTTTGAGGTTGACGAAGCAAATCAGTAAAAACAATATCATTCATCAAATGTCCCAATTTCCCACAATGAGACAGTGAAATTGGAAAATGATCACAACTTAAAACAGGAATTCTGTGTGTGCTTGTTCAAAAGAGGTAACTCTCCTTTGTCTCCTTGTCTGCCTTTTATAAAGCCCATTTGGTCAGGGTGAATTAGGCGGGGCAGGATTCCATCCATTCGGGTGGCCAGGGCTCTGGTATAGACCTTTGCGTCTGTATTCAAGAGGGATATTGGGCGGTATGACTTACAATTGGTGAGGTCTTTGCCATTTTTGGGGGTGACCACTATGTGTGCTTTTGTGAAGGAGGGTGAAGCCTGACCGGAGTCTCGTATATGACTGAATAGTCTGGTCATGTGGGGGGCCGGGGTTCCTGGGAATTTCTTATAAAACCCCATTGTGTAGCCATCTTTCTCTGGTGCTCCTCCCGACGGCAGTCTATGAATCGCAGCCTTTATTTCTTCAGGGTTGAATGGGGATTCCAAGAGGTCTCTTTACGCTGGGGTCAGTTGTGTCAACCTTGCACTGGTGATATAGTCGTGCATCTCTGATCTACCTCTTGAGCCTTCACTTTTATAAAACTCTTTATAGTATTTGGCAAAGTGGTTCCCTATATCTTCCGGGGAAGAGGCCCAGTGTCCGTCTTCCCCTTGACTTGTTCCACCCATCTCCCTGCCCTCTGAGCCCTCAACCTGGCGGCCAGCATCCTGTCCACCTTGTCTCACTTTTCGTAAAATGTTTGTTGTTAAGAATTTTAATTTCCGTACTTTGTCCCCAACTCCCAGTGCGTTCAATTCAGCCCTTTTGTTTTAGTGCTCTCAAATCTTCCTCTTGGTAGGTCCCATGGGAATGTATTTTGCCCTCAAGAGTCTTAATTTCCTTGCCCAGTTTATCCTCCTGCAACCTTCGCTCTCGTTTCTTCCTAGATCCTTCTCTTATTAGGGGCCCCCTCCATGTTGCCTTTCCTGCCTCCCAGAGTGCTGTCTCCTCTACTTCCCCATTGTCATTAAACTGGAAATATTCCTCTATTGCAGCGGTGAGCTCCTGGGCGAAAAGCTCATCTTGCCACAGATATTCGTTGCTGTGCCATGTGGAGTCACCCCTGCTTATACTCTCATATTCGAGGTCCATGGTGACCATGTCATGGTCCGACCAGCCCACAGCGCGGATTATGGTATTATCCAAGATTTATGCACTCAACTTAACAGCAAATAATCAATTCTCGTGAAGGTCGCGTGGACACTCGATACCCTTTCTGTCCGGGTGTTGGGTTCTCCAGACGTCTAGTAGGGCTTTGCTATCCAGGCTCTTTCTAAATTTGTCTCTCCCTCCCTGAGGCCCCCCTCTATGTTCCGCCCGCGTCTCTTGTCTGCCCAGTCTTTGGTCCGTTCATGTGTTAAAGTCACCTTCAATTACGATTACCCCCCTGCTCATGGTCAGTATGGTGGTGAGGGCCTCTTCATTTAAGGCGTCTTGGCCCTGGTTGGGGTTGTATACTCCAGCTAGGGTTACCAAGTTCCCCTCCCGGGTCCCCTGGGCCAGCAAGAGCCTGCCCCACATCAAAGAGTGAACCCCTGTGCTTAGCAACCGGACCCTCCTGTGTAGTATCAAACCTACACCTCCTTTCTTCGGTGCGGCTGAGGCCCAATAGGTCTGCCCCACCCCCTTTCCTCCCAAGCTTTCAGTCTGGTCTCTTGAATGAAGAGACCATCAATGGATGCCCTCTCAAATTCTCGTGCTACCAGGGACCTTTTGGTGGAAGAATTCATACCCTTTACATTTAGAGTTCACACCTTCAGGAGGCTGCTTCCATTCATTTCCACTACTTTTCTTTCCATTCCTGGGCTACATCTTCTCGTTTGTTACCCCGTATTGTGTGCCCTCCGTTTCCCTGTCCGTATGTCTCTGGCCTCTCACTTTTTCCTTGTCTCACCCCCATTTGTGTCCCCGTTCTTGCCCCCTTTGTTGCTCTCCGTTAGATGTTGCAGAACTTGCCTTGCTTCCTCTGCTGTGGTGACTCTGTGTTCTTCTCCCTTGACCTCGAACCGCACTGTGAAGGGGTACCCGCACCTGTACCGTATTCCTTTGTCTGTGAGCCATGTGGTGAGCGTTCTGCATTCTTTTCTACGCCCCAAGATGAGGCCCGACAGATAGATATATTTTGACCTTAGGTCCCTGGTAGTCTATTTCTTGTGCCTGCTTCTCCCTGGCAAGGACTACTGCCTTCTCTTTGTATTGCAGGAATTTCACTACTACGGAGCGTGGACCACAGCTGAACGCTCTTCCTCCTCTGTGGGCTCTTTCAATGTACACTTTTTCCACTCCTTCCACTTGGTAGAGGAGGTTCACAATGTCCTGCACCTTCTTCTTAACCTGGGCTAGCGTTTCCCAACCTGTTTCTTCGAGACCAATTATCCGTAGGTTCGTTCTATGTTCTCTGTTTTCTAGGTCATCTAGTTTCATGGTGAACTTCTGCTCCCTTAACTGGATGTCTGCCCGTCTCGCATTTAGTTTAATCTCCACCAGGTCAGCATTGATTTGGTTGTATTTGAGGTTTTCTACCTTTCCCTCCATTTTCTCCACCTTTCCTCGCAGCTCCGCTATGGATGTTTGAATGTCTGTGCGCAGAGCTCTTATTTCTGCCATTACTCCAGCTATGTCCTCTTTTATGGATGCGTCGCCCATTTTTGGGACCACGTTGGCAGTGTCCCTCGAGTGGTGGGCCCTTCCCTTCTTTATTGTTGCAGTGCTTCCAGACCTCCTGTGGTGGGTGGGGGGGGGGCTGCCTCGGCCACTCTTTCTTGGAAGCCTATGGTGGATCTTTGATTGTCCTGTTCCAAGAACTCTGCTGTAGGTTGGTGCCTGTCCCCTGCTGCTTTCCTTCGATGTGCGCTATCTTTTGCCCTTTGGGCGGGTGGGGTCTGGCGCTCTTCCCTTGATGTTCCCCATGTGGCGTAGCTCTGTTTGTGTTCTTCTATGGCAGGGTTTTACCCGGGAGGCTGTGCGCTTTCCTTCCGGTATTGGCGTCCCTGTTGCTGCTATGAGCGAGTCTGGTGTGGGGGGCTGGGGAGGTCGGCCCTGCTCTTTTATTGGTGGATTGTTTGCAAGGAGTCTGTCTTCTGGTGGGTGTCCTCCATCCTTCTTGGTTGCTCATCTCTGCGGTCCTCTCCACCGCCCTCCATGTTTTGTTTTGCCAGTGGGCTCCCCGGGTAGGCCTCTTTCCTGGCTCTACCACCTTCTAGAGTGGGGGCTTGCTTGCTCCAGAGGCCCTCATCTGTCTGGCTGCTGCACTTGCCCTGTGAAGTATCCCTTTGAAGTAGGCTCCGTTGTTTATGTCGGGCCTTGGGAGGACATGTCCCGTCTCAGCTGCTGGGCTCCAGGAGCTGGCCCTGCGTGGTGGTGTGTGTGCACTCTGCTTTTTGTTTTGTGGTGGGTGGCCAGGCTTTCTTTCCTTGCCTTCTTTAGTATCTGCAGTGTTTTGTTGCACACTATGAGGTGGGGGACCTGTGTTGGGGCTCACCACCCTTTCACCGGCTCACGCCATTTTTTTGGGGAATGACTTAGTAGAGATGGGGTTCATTTCAGATGGGTTACCCCCGGACTACTGCTGCTGCAGTCACTAGGTCAAACAGGGTCGGAATGACACTTAGTTGCCAAAGCAGAAACACAAGGCTAAGAGTAAGAGTAAGACCACCACGCTGTTTCAGCAGCACCCACTGTGGTCCCAAATCCTGAGGGATGAGGCCCAGTGGCGACTCTAGACTCAACTCCCGAGGGAGAAGAGCCAGAGAGAGTGGCACTCTCTTGAGGGTGTAAGAAAACAGGCCCAGGCCCAAGGTGAAGTGCCTATGTTTTAAGATTTGTTGGGAGGGTGAGCTCCATTACTTTTTAATTAATTAATTTGCTTATGGTTTACGAACAGAAACCTTTGCAATATCACATAATCATTTATACATATACTTTAAATCACATTGAAAAGAATGTATATTTGAAACTTCACTTCGTTAAAATCACAACCAAAAACGTTAAAACTGCTATGTCCAAAGAAATGTCATTGCTATTTAAAATACTAAACCAAAACAATTCAGTATTTAAAAAAAAGAGTCATTACAAACAAATCTAGCAAATGGGTCCAATCTCTGAGGGTGAAGGATAAGACAGACAATTATTAGATGTTGCAGCATTTCAACTTCTTTCACACAAAACCTATAAAGCCGTAAGTCCCTTGATATTTTTTCCCTTGCACTTCATTTGTTAAGGCACCTTCTCCACAACATGCAATATCCAAATAATGGACACACCCCACTAGGGAATGAGACCAGGCGATTGATTGCAAGTAAAACAAATGTTTATAAGGCAAGTTGCGCATGCAGAGAACTCTGCTGCCCTCAGAGTGCTCTGCCAAACAATATACGGGCAGCACATTATAAGTCAAAACGCGTCATTAGTGACGTCATGCTATAGGTATATGACTCTGCAGTACAATTGGTGAAGCACAATCATACAGTATGTTTCCATATGGGGTGAACACGTTGGATTGGCTGCTGCTCGGGTGTCGATCCCGGGGCACGTGGGTCAGCTGGGCTCATCTCTGCAGTGTGAAGGTCATGTCAGCGGAGTACTGCATTCCTAACTATCTAAACTACGACAACAGGAACTGAGGGCATGAGACAAATGGCAAGCATTATAGTTTGGCATGAATGGGGGTGCTTTCAGAGTTCACGGACAGGTATATTGGCATTCTACCCTCTGCACCCAGGCATCCATAAACGCAGTGCCCCAGACCCATGTGCCTGCCTTGTGGGTTTTGATGTACCTGATGCCTCATGATACAGATGGACATGCGTTATTTCTATGGAGGATATATTGGTACGTGGGATTAGGGCTGTGGTGGGTGTCCTCATCTGGTCACTGCGAGGGGTCATATGTGTATCTGTATCAAAGAGCAGAGGGGCATGGGTCCAGCGGGCGGTGGCCTGGCAGGGTGGGGGTCAAGGGAGCACAGGCAGGTTAGCGGAGATGGATGGGCACTCGGGGTGGGGCCTGCTCCGGTCCCACACAGTGCAGTGAGCTCATCTGGCCTAGGATGATACTGAATGTTGCAACAATGAATGGTTGGACTTCCGTGAGAACAGGGCTTGTGCGGAGCTGGAAGGAGGCAGAGGTGGCTTGGGCTGTCTGTGCGAGGTGCTGGGCAGGGGAGAGACAGGTTTTAAAGATCATTTTCGTGCCTAGTAGAAGATGGCGTCTGGTGAGTCAACATATGGAGTCTTGGGTAATCAATAAAGGCTTGGTTATTTGTTTGCTTACTAATATTAGTTAGTGCGGATCATAGTCAAGGGAGTGTGGGCACCTCTGCCCTTTGGCATACACAATCCATTCAGAGGTAAAAGTGTGAATCTCCACGTTTGGACCCTTTTCCAATTTGCTCGAGCACGTAAGGAAATAAGACCAACCTCATGCCTCAACACTGCATTCGAGATTCCACACGGTAAACGTAAAATCTGCTTCCATAGTAGCCCTTCAACATTATCCCATGAGTTAGTCAACAAGCCGGTTTCTGCTCCATAAAGGAGACAAGGGACTGTTTTTTGATGGTAGTACTTCACTATAGGGGGGCCAAAAAGCAATCAAATTTGTCAAAAACTCTTAGTTGCGTGGGATTTGTCTTAACTTTGCTTCGCATATTATCAAATGCGGAGCACCTTGAGCTTCTGGCAGGGACAACATCCAAATATTTAAAGTTAGGCACCACTTCTAAACGCTTATGTTCTAAAAAAACAATAACATATTGGCTTCCCATGCTTCATATAATTTATCATTAAAATGTAGATTTATTAACATTCAATGTAAGGTCCTTTGATAGAAAATAAGTGTTTTTTTCGCTGCCAAAGCGCTCTGCAAACCTATGGAAGTTTGGTCGGACAAAACAACATCATCCGCATATGCCAGATAATTTAATTGCAGTTGACCCAATTGTGGGTAGTAGTTTAGTAGTTTAATATCTTTTTGAAAATCGTTCCAAAATCACTAGTATATAAATGAAAATAAGAAAACTGAACCTTGGTGTTATCCACAGTTTGTTTTGATCCACGTTATAGAATTACCGTTTTGACCAGTCCAAGTCTCATCTCTGTATCGGAATGAATGGCGATCGGCATGCTCAAAATGCAACTTGGGCAACCCAGCTCAAACAATTTGTCCAACAACATGACCCAATTAACACAGTCAAAAGCCTGCGTTTTATCCAGCAAAGTGCAATAAAAGAACTTTCTTTTCACGTTGTGCCTGGACTTGCAATTAATTAATCACACAATAATTCTGGCCAGTACTCATTCCTGCCCTAAACCCTGACTGAAATTCATCTAAACAACCCATCGTTAGAGCACATTTCTTTAGTTCCTGTAAGATTAGATCACTGAATATTTTACTCCAACAGTCCAATAAAGAGAATGGTCGGTAATTTCTTGGCAGCAATCTATCACCACGTTTATAGATTACTACTATCAGAGCCCTTTTCCAAGCTACAGGAAAAACATTTGACCTCAGAATATTTTGAAAAAGAAACCACAAAGACCATAAGTTAACATTAGACTTCAACGTGCCATTTGCTAACCCATCCGGGCCAAGGGCATTGGATGATTTGGACCTTTTAAAAATAAATTGGACATTTTCCAACTCCACCACCATAGAATCAGCCTAGCTATCAGTTAATTTAAGCCCAGGTTCTACATCTCCCCTCAGCATACAACTTCAAGAAATGTGCCCACCATAACTCTGTTTGAATTGGTGGAGATTGGAGCGAACCTTGGAGGTCTGGGGACCTTACTAACCACAAGAACTTGTGCATCCTTGGACATAATTGCTCCAAGCATCGCCTCGGCATCAACAATATTTAGGTAAAACAATGATTTTGTAATCAATTTTTATAATTTTGTTTTAAGCTCTTTATATCCGCTTTTGAGCCCAAATATGTCTTATTTATGAGTTTTAGGTCTTTCTGTAGACAAGGTTTTCTGTCAACAAGCTTACTGTCGGAAATATGTCTATGGGCACACTCCCCCCCCACCCCCCAACGGCCCGACAAACCATTCTTTCTGAGACATAGAAATTCTCTAATAAATTATTAACTACATAAGTAAACAGATTCAACAAAAGGTCCTTGTCAACAGTTTCGACTAAAAAGGCCTTAACATTGAATCGATCTGCTAACCCTGGTTTCCATATGATGGCGCGATTTCTAGATTGGACTCATATTTGGAGACGTGCTCTCCTCTATATTGAGAGCTAAAGCAAACAATGATCGCTAGTTCTCATTTCTACAACATCCAAACTAGACCATAGCATACCCAAATCGTTAGAAGTAAACAGTCTAAAGTGGACATCATACATTCATTTCTCCAGGTAAAATGAGGCGGCTTATCACCCATGATGTTTTCATTAAGCAAGGCTAGGTCACAACCCTTAATCTCCTCCCTTATAAGCCTATCCCGCGCACTGGGCTCTGCAGAGGACATTTATCGATACTTCACCCTATAATAATGGGGATCTAGGCCTTCACAGTTGAAGTCTTCCAAAATAAGAACACTACTTGAAAATGCACCAACAACTTCTGCTTATAAATCAGATAAACTGCCTAAAAATGACTATTTTCATAGTTTTGCGATTAAAATATAAATTAAAAACATAGCATACAACTTCTTCCATTAACCTGTCGTTTGTTTTCACTAACTTAACCTACTGGATATCCAAACTGTTTGTTTCCAATGGGATCATTTTCAAACTCAACCCATTTTTAAGGGCACAAAGTGAACCCCCACAGGACACCCCTGTAAAGTGTTTACAGGACAAATCATGTAGCCATCCACACATGCAATATGCGTCAACCACGTAGACATATAAATGAAATGGGCCGTAAGGATTCAAAATGCAGTTACAACGCCAAATGACCCCTGCAATTCCATGATGCAATTTTAAAGGAATTTTTTAATTTTGTGTCCCCACAAGGTCTCCCATGCAGAGCAAAGAAAATGGAGGAACAGTCGTAACTTGGGCAGGCAGCTGAAAGATTTGCATCGACCACACCTCGGGCCGAATTCAGTCAGCGAGTTATATTTATTTTTAGCTGAATACCCTGGAGCGGCTCCACCACCACTTCATGTAAACGTGATTCAGGAATGTTTACAACCTCCTTCATAAATTGCATAACATCATAACCCAATCACAAGAAAGATTTCACTTCTGACAATACAAGGTTTGTTATCATTCGGGAATAGAAATATAATTAAACAATCTCCAGTCTTTTGTCTACCTGAGCAATATCCTTTGAAGTAATCAGACGCAAGTTACGAATTTCTGAGAATATGACTATAATGTGACAACGATTTAATGGAAACACATTATTGTCCACATAAATGTGTTTATTGAATAAGACGGGATCCATCGAAAAACGATTTTTGTACCGAGCCCACCAGCAGCCTCTCTCTGGTTGTTTGGCTGGTATGTCTGCAAGGGCACGTGTAACTGGCTCAGGATTTTGTTAAGTGGTTTAGGTTGAACAGTACTAGAAGGGGAGTGAATGTTAACCTGAGTCGGACCAATCGTAGGAGGATTGTGTGAAAAGAATCTCCTTTTTTCTTCCAAAGTCATACAATACTGGCAAGAGTCCACCCTATGGTCGGGGGACGAGAAACCAACAAAATCTGCCTACAGGATGATTCAGGAGGACATTTCTTAAGGCCAGTTTCTTGAGAACGAAAAAAGGGTGCAACCTCCACATCAACGGACAAAGGTAGCACCAAAACATTCCCCAAACCTTCCCTTAAAGGGGCGACCTGCTTCTTCAAGTCTGCAGTCATTCCAAGTTGGGAACCCTTTTGGGGCGACTTTAAAGGCGATGCAATTTTAGAACTTCGGGGCAGAAAGATTTGTGCCAATGGTTTAGTGGTTACCCGTGAGTCAAGCTGGTTTACCAGTGAAGTAAGAGGAGAAGTTTCAATTTGTGCTGTGAAAGACTGATCCATTGGCTCTCCAACACTTTCCCATCCCAGAGTATACTGACAAAGCAGTCAAATTTAATTCATCATGTGCTTCTCGAATGGGTTGTAAAAATGTCTATCGAACCGTGTCCTCCTCCTGAGATACACTTTTCCAAATATTTTCTTTTACTTTTTGTTTTTCTGGGGAGTTGTAATGGGTTGTTCCCTTTATCATGAGCTCCAATTTCATCTTCTACAATACATAGGTCGAGCTCTTCCAAACTAACTGGGCTAACCAAGTGACTCAGACGTGACATGCCACTGTGTCTCATGGTCGTCAACATTTTCCAGACCCCTTATTTTTATACTTGGGAAGCTTTTTCATGTTTTTAGATTTCTTCCCATGAAGTTGTGGGCCAATTTCTTTGTTTGTTTCCATGTCCCTTTTGTTAGGGAGAATTCGCTCTTTAGGCTGAATTTCCTAACCTAGTGAGTCCTCCAGCAGCTTTGCTGGATTTCTGGAGTTTGTTTTTTTCTCCTCCCAAGAGTGAGACTCTTTTTCTCCCACTCTTGGACATGATTTATGGTGTTCCTTTGACTGTTTGTGTTTTATGGGCTATGGGGTCCTTTACTCCATAGGGCCTCATGTGTTTTTACTATGTGTGTTACACAGCACCCTCCGTGCAGTGACACATGGGTGTCATAGTGACACCCCACCATAGACTCCATACCCTGGGACTGACTACTGTCTCCCAGGGCATGTAAAGTCACCCTTGGCTTTACTAGTTCCAAATTATTAACAGAAACCAATACAAACCATCATATTGTGGACTTACTGGTCGGGGCAATTCGATTGCCCCGGGGTCTATTAGTTGAGGGGACACCTCTCCGTCCCCCCCGATCGAGTTTTGGCTGGTGGCAGTGGATAATACTTTTTATATTCGACCGCGAATATATCCCTATGGGATTTTCCCACTGTTCGAGGCTACCAACTTTAATTATTTAATTCTCATAGCCTCGAACATACTGCTGGTTTATTTATTTAATATTAATTCGCTGGTTGGTATTTTTTGCCAGGACTCGATTATAAAATGGCATTTGTGTTCTCTTCTGTGACTCCAAACCAAGTCGAGCCCTTTGTTCCACTTTTTGGCGGGCTTCTCCACAGAAGCCTCCAAAAGTGGTGCCACTCTGTCTGGGTACCACAGGGGGTGTTGGAGGGGGTTTAGGCACCCTGGACTGAGTTACCTTGGTAACTCAAGTCGCACTCTTGTGTGATTGGCCCAAGTGGTGAGCCGGCCGGCTCACCACTTAGCATGTTTGAGTGACAGCTAGGCTGAGTGAATGGGGGTGTGCTGCATAAAAGCAGGGCTTTGGGGACTGGAACTTCAGAAGTCGCCACAGGACCTGAGAATCCGACGAGGGAGAAGCTGAGCCGACCTACCACGATGACACCACCGTTGGAGCCCTGCGGAACCGACTCACCACTTCCCGACGACAGAGAAGATCTCCCATCTGGAGAGGCTGTAACGCTCACCTGACTCCCACGGAGGCGCTGGCCTGGTTCGCGCTGCTGTGACCTCTTCTAAGGTAGGTGATGCGCAGGGTTCGGAAGACGGACTGGACCGGGCCCCCAAATCTGGCTTGTCTGGCTCGCAGAAGTATCCTTCTGTAGGCGAAAACAGGGGATTAACTGTCTGCGGGGTAATGCAATCAGCCTCCCACTTTCCCCTCTCACCCTCCTCGAAACCCTTCTGTGATTCCTCGTAGCGTCTCACCTTAGGGTCTGGAAGGACAAGCTCTCCATCCTGCTTCTGATGCAGGGGCGCGTTGGTATCCAGTTACTTCACTGGATTTTCGGATTGGTGAGAACCAAACTTGCTTGGCTTCCAGGTAAGTTTTTTGATAAGAGGTTCCCCTTGTGTCCATGCATTAATGTACTAATGCTAGTGTCTTTTTCCCCATAGGGGCCGGGGTACGGAATGCCGGGGAGCAGGCACCGACCCGAGATGGGAGGTGAAATCCTTGTAGAAATCAGGTAAGTCTTTAATGAGCCTTTTTTGGTAATGTCTCTTCATTCGCTCATTAACGCTGATGTCTCTTTTCCCCCGTAGGGGCCGGGGTCTGGAAATGCCAGGATGCGGCGCGGACCCGAAATGAAGAGGGAATGAATCAACAGGTAAGTCTTAACATGGAGATTTAGCTTTCCTTATTCCCTTCTCTCTCTCACCTTTTGTTCTGGTCTTTTTCTCCCTAGGCGCTGGGGCATGACTGCGAATCCGGATGATAGCTGCTGAACATGGAGGCGCCCTGTAAAGGTGAGTGGAATGCGGCGCTGCAGCGATCGACGCGATGAGCTTTTAAATAAACGTCTTCCTTTTCAGGATTGTCGGCGAGATATCTTCGGGATGCGGATTTAGCAGGTAAGGACTTTTCCTTCTTCTGTTCTCTTCTTCTCTTCCTTTGCAGGTGATCCAGGATGCTGGCAGGCGTGGCAGAAGTCAGGATGCAGGAGCAGACACGGTGAGCGTCCAGCTGATAGATGCAGAACAACGCGAAGCACGTGTGGCTGTTCGGGTGGGGTTTAAATAGCCTTAGAAGAAGTTCCAGGTATGTATCCTTCCTCCAATCAGGTATGTATCCTTCCCCGACCAGGCCCGAATGGTAAATTAGTCCCACAGGTAAAGTAGTTCCTTTCAGGCCTCAAGGAGGCCGGGATCCTGCAGCATGGTCTGCATTAGGGAAGTGCACCCAAGCATTTCCATAATGAGCCTGGCGCCTATGGCGCCAGGACTGATATTTTTTATGAGCCTGGCGCCATAGGCGCCAGGACAATGTCCAAAGGGCCCTTATATGGGGTTGCTGGGTCCTTCCTTGGGGACTGGATGTCCGCTTTCGGGGACGCAGGGCTTGAACCGGCTCCCCGGGAGCGGGCCTCATGACAGCACTCGCCCCCCCCCCCCAAGGTTGTTCCCTCCGGGGGTTTTGGTTTGTCTGGGAAGAGTCGGTGGAATTTCCGGACTAATCGAGGTGCATGCACATGGTCGCTGGGTTCCCACAACCTCTCCTGAGGTCCGTACCCCTTCCAATCAATTAGGTAGAACAGTTTTGACCTAAACATTGTTGAGTTTAAAATGTTCTTCACTTCGAATTCGGGCTCCCCATCTATTAGAATAGGTTCTGGAGGTTTGAGTAGTTGGGTTCCGGGTACCACTGGTTTCAGAAGTGACACATGAAAAACAGTGTGAATTCGCATACTAGTTGGTAAATCAAGTTTAACAGCCACTGGGTTCATTATTGCCGTAATAGAATAAGGTCCCAGATATTTTGGGTTAAAAGTACGAGGCCCTTTGAGTGGTAAATGTCTGGTAGCTAACCACACTTGATCCCCAATCTGATACGGAGGTGCTTCACTCCGATGAAGATCAGCATTCTCCTTGTATTTTCTCTTGGCTTGTTGTAAATGCGTAGTTGCCTCTTTGAAGGCTTGGGTAATTGTAGAATGCAGATGTTCTACTGCAGGCATTCCGAGGTTCTGAGGTGAGTCAAGGTTTGAGGTTCAAGGGTGATGCCCAAACAAAGTATAAAAAGGACTGTGGCCAGTTCCAGAGTGTACCGAATTATTATATGCGTATTCGGCTATCCAAAGAATGTCTTTCCAGTTGCTTTCAGATTGCTGTAACATACACCGTAAGTATTGCTCAAGGGTCTGATTTGTCCTCTCGGTCTGAGGGTGGTGACTGGTCGATAATCTTACGTCGATCTGCGCCATTTGACAACATTTGCGCCAGAAGTGGGAAATTAATTGGCTTCCCCGGTCAGAGATTAGTATAGATGGGAATCCATGTAGCCGAACAATATTTTCGAGGAATTCTTTGGCTAGTACAGAAGCTGAAGGTAAACCTTTCAAAGGAATAAAGTGGGCCCTTTTGGGAAACAAATCCACAATTACCAGAATAGTATTGTACCCCGAACAAGGAGGCAGGTCCGTAATAAAATCCATTGATAGGGTGTGCCAGGGTGCTGGCGGTATGTCTAGAGGTTGAAGGAGACCGGCTGGTCTTTTCTTTTGACTTATTTTGGGCGCAAACACCACAGGACATCACAAACGATTTAACATCTTTTCGCCAAGAGGGCCACCAAAATTGTCGTTTCACCTTTTCCTCTGTCTTGGCAATACCGGGGTGTCCCTCTATTAATGCATCATGATAACCGGAAATAACTATTTTGTGTAATTCCTTATGTGCAGGAATAAGCGTCCTTGGAAATAAGGTAAACCATTATCTATGGTAAAGTCTGATCCCTTTTGTATCCAATCCTGTAAGGTTGTAGGGTCCAGGAGTTGTTTCACTCTGGCTTGAATGTCTTCAAGCGTCTGTAACAAAGTCATGCCTAGAATCCTCTGTTCGGGAATTATTGGTACTGGTTCTGAGTTTGTATCAGATTCTCCCATTCCAATTCGGGATAAGGCGTCTGCTTTGCCATTCTTGCAGCCAGGTCGATAGGTAATCACGAAATCAAATTCAGCGAAAAACAAAGCCCATCGGAGCTGCCGTGATGACTGAGCCTTGGCGGTTTTCAAATACTGTAAATTCCAGTGATCAGTGATCACTGTGATGGTATGTCGAGCGCCAAGCAGATAATGCCTCCAGGCTTTAAAAGCGGACTTAATGGCTAACAGTTCTTTGTCCGTGATTGCATAATTAACCTCGGGTGCCGAGAATTTTCTGGACCAAAATGCTGCGGGATGCAGTTGGTTGGTTTCGGGATCTCTTTGGGACAGGACAGCTCCCATGGCTAGGCTGGATGCGTCAGTCTCGACGACATAAGGGAGATCTGGACGCGGGTGTTTCAATATAGGTGCAGAGGTAAACTTAGCTTTTAAATCCTGAAAGGCCTGCTCGGCTTCTTCAGACCATTCAAAACATTTATTTTTCCTCAAGAGTGCAGTAATGGGTTGTACCACGCGTGAAAATTCCGGATAAACCTGTCATGATGCCTACCTCTAAGGAACCAGGCCGGGCCCAGCAACCCCAGAGGCAGACATCATTTTCCCCAGGGAAGTCTCAGCGGGCCCAAGTCGGGGCCCTTTGGACTCAGTCCTGGCGCCTTAGGCGCCAGGCTCATAGCGGACCCCAGTCCTGGCGCCTTAGGCGCCAGGCTCATAGAAGAGGATATGTGTTTAAGTGCTTGGGTGCACACTTACCTGATGCAGACCTTGCTGCTTCATCCAGGCCCTCTTGAGGCCTGAATGGGACTACTTAACCTGTAGGACTACTTCACCACCCGGGTGTGGTCGGGGAAGGATACATATACCAGGAACTTCTTCCAAGGCTATTTAAACCCCACCCGAACAGCCACACATGCTTCGCGTTGTTCTGCACCTAGCAGCTGGACGCTCACCGTGTCAGCTCCTGCATCCTGACTTCAGCCACGCCTGCCAGCACCCTGGAACACCTGCAAGGGGAGAAAGGAAGAGAATAGGAGAAGAAAAGCCCTTACCTGCTAAATCTGCATCCCGCAGTCATTTCTCCAACGGCCCTGAAAAGGAAGACATCATTTTAAAGGCATTTCGTTTCGATCGCTGCAGCGCTGCATTTCACTCACCTTTGCAAGGCGCTTCCATCTTCAGCAGCGATCTTCCGGATTCAGCTACGCCCCGGCGCCTAGAGGAAAAAAGACAAGAACAAAGGTTGTGAGGGAGAAAAGGAATAAGGAAAGCTCAGTTTCCTTTTAAGTCTTACCTGTTGGATTATTCCCACTGCATTTCGGGTCCTGCCGCTTCCTGGCATCTCCGGACCCCGACCCCTATGGGGAAAAAGACAAAGACATTGAATGAGCGAATGCAAAGACATTACCTGAGCGCTCATCCAGAACTGTTTCACTTCGGGTCGGCGCCATATCTCCGGCACTCCGAACCCCGGCCCCTAAGGGGAAAAAGACATAAGCATTAGCGCTTGCTGCAATTAGACAACGAACATTATTATTAAGCTTGAACTTTTGAACAGAACTTTTACAGCCCCTTACCTGAACAGTCAAGCTTACCTGAACTCCCATCAATCCTCAATCCAGTGAAGTAACTGGGTTTCAACGCGCCCCTGCATCAGAAGCAGGACGGAGAGCTCATCCTTCCAAACCCTAAGGTGAGGCTTCACGGGGAATCGTGGAGGAGGTATCGTGGAGGGTTGGAAGGGAGTGGGAGGCTTGAGCATTGTTCCACAGTTGGTAATACTCCCTTTTCACGCACAGGAGGGTAGCCAACGAGCCAGGGAAGCCAGAATAGAGGGGCCCTTCCTGTCCATCTTCAGAGTTCTGCGCCTTCGACGCCGCGCCTCAGTGGGAACCAGGTGAGCGTTACAGAACGCGAAACCTTACCACAATTTCCCACCTGGGCGCTATGGAGACTTCCGAGACAGATTAGCTGGCCCATCTTTTAGGGGAATTACGGGCAGAAGTGCACTCAGCCCGCCAGGAGACTAATGCTCTCAGAAGGGAACTAATCCTATCCAAGGAAAGAACTGATGATCTGGCCAAAAGGTTATTGCAGGGCCAGGCAGAGCACACTCCTTTACCTGTTTCCGGAGATATTTCTACAACAATGGGTTCGAATAACCCGGTACAAATCAATCTACCTGGACACATGCCTTTGGCCCCGCCGGAACGTTTTGCGGGGGATCCCAAGAAATATGCCGTTTTTATGAACCAATGCCGTTTACACTTTTTATGCAGGCCCGGGGCCTTCCCCAACGACCAGACCAAAGTAGCCTTTGTACTATCTTACCTCAGTGGCTGTGCTGCCGATTGGTCTATTCCATTGGTAAATCAGGATGATCCCATTCTCCGGGATTTCCAGGGCTTCCAGGCCAGCATGGAAAGATTGTTTGCTCGGCACTCGCAGGGACAGGCCCTTGACAACGAACTGCTATCCTTACGACAAGGTAATCAGGATCTTTTGTCCTATATCGCCACCTTTAATAGACTAGTTGTGGAAACCGGATGGCCTGAAAATAAAAGGATCACATTGTTTCATCGAGGCCTGCGCGGAGAGCTTAAAGATGTTATAGCTCAGATAGTAGATCCACCCCAGGCCTGCGCAGACTACATAGACTTAGTGGTTCAACTTGATCACAGACTTCAAAATAGAAAAGCAGATCGGCTCAAGAATGACACCAGAGTACCTATCAAGACCCACGTTAACTCCAAGAGTACTGACGTTTCCGAACCTATGCAAATTGGCAGTGTTAAAGGACCATTAACGCAGAAGGAACGAGAGAGAAGGCGACAAATGCAACTTCGTCTGTATTGCGGAACTTCCGGTCACTTTCTTCAAAGTTGTCCAGTTAAACCACCCAAGAAGGTGGTTGGAGCCACTGATAACGAGTTATTGACACCTGGTTCGGGAAACGACCTAGCCCGACAAGCGTAGGGGTCCGCTTGCCGAGCTTGAAAACAAACTCTTAGACCTCGCATTTTGTCATGCCAATGGTGCTTGTGAACCCAAAACAGCCTCAGCAGTTGCATGCTATAAAAGCATACATAGACAGTGGAGCTATTGGAAATTACATAGACTGTGAATTGGCTTCCAGGATTAAGCTTCCTCTCCGCCCGAAAGTAACCCAAGATGTAATTACTACAGTTGATGGAACCGAAATAGCCTCAGGGCCTGTAACGCATTCCACAGTTGAAATCACTCTGGTGGGTCAGGACGGACATCGGGAAGCAATCGTGTTTGATGTGATCAAGGCCCCACAATTTCAAGTACTTCTTGGAATCCCTTGGTTAGAAACACATAATCCGAGAATAGACTGGCGAGCAAAGAAGATAACTTTTCCTGATTGTGAACCAACCTGTTACCCAAGGAATCCAGCTATGGGTCTAGCCTCTGTAACTTCGACCCCTGTACAGCTACCATCTGAATACCAAGGATTCCAAGACGTTTTTCAGAAAGAGCAGGCTAACACCTTACCTCCCCATCGATCTTATGATTGCCAAATCGACTTGGTACCCAATGCACAACTACCTTGTAGTAGGATTTATGCTCTTACTGAACCTGAGAACCTGCATTTGTGCCAGTATTTGGATCAATACCTGGCCAATGGTTTCATTCGCCCATCAAAGTCACCAGTCTCTTCCGCTTTGTTCTTCGTACCTAAAAAGGAAGGAGACCTTAGGGCCTGTATTGACTACCGCGCCCTAAATCAGATAACGATTAAGAATCGTTATCCTTTGCCCCTGATACCTGAGCTTATCGACCAAGTAAAAGATGCTCGTGTGTACACCAAGCTAGATCTCCGAGGAGCTTACCACCTGGTACATATAAAAGAGGGCGACGAGTGGAAGACTGCATTCCGCACCAAATTTGGGCTCTTCGAATATCAAGTAACGCCCTTCGGTTTGTGCAACGCACCTGCCGCCTTTCAGTACTTCATGAATGATGTTCTTCGGGAACTTATCGATGTTTGTGTCATCGTTTATATTGACGACATCCTGGTGTATTCCTCCTCAGAATCTGATCACAGAAACCATGTTAGGGCAGTTCTTGAGAAATTGCGCCAGCACAAATTATTTGCCAAGCTCGAAAAATGCGTTTTTCATACCACAGAAGTGGAGTTTCTCAGATTCATCCTGACACCTCAAGGAATCCGAATGGACTCGCGGAAAGTGGACGCCATTCTCAAATGGCCATCTCCTAGCTCTGTGAAGGGAGTGCAAAGCATGCTTGGCTTTGCCAATTTCTATCGAAGGTTCATCCCGGAATTTTCTCGAACTGTTCAACCCATCACAGCTCTCCTAAAGAAAAACAAACGCTTTGAATGGACTCTTGAGGCTGAACAAGCCTTTCAGGACCTGAAAACCAAATTCACCTCTGCACCTGTATTGAAGCACCCGCGCCCAGATCTCCCTTACATCGTGGAAACCGATGCATCCAGTTCGGCCATGGGAGCTGTCCTGTCGCAAAGAGACCCAGAAACTAACCAACTACACCCTGTAGCCTTTTGGTCCAGAAAATTCTCTCCACCTGAACTCAATTATGCAATTACCGACAAAGAACTACTGGCTATTAAATCAGCTTTCAAGGCTTGGCGTCACTATCTTCTCGGTGCAAGACACACCATCACCATAATTACGGACCACAGAAATTTGCAGTATTTAAAGACGGCCAAAGCTCAATCTTCGCGACAACTCCGATGGGCTTTATTCTTTGCGGAATTTGATTTTGTAATTACCTATCGCCCTGGCTGCAAGAATGGTAAGGCAGATGCCTTATCCCGGATAGGCATGGAAGAACCCAATTTGAGTTTAGAACCTGTGCCAATCATACCGGAACAAAGAATTCTGGGCTTGACTTCATTGCAAACCATTGAGGACATCCAAGCTCAAGTAAAACAGCTTTTTTGACTCTTCTGCCTTACTGGAATGGAGTCAAAAGGGTCCTCACTACACCGTTAAGGATGATTTACCCTACTTCCAAGAGCGGTTATTTCTGCCAAGTAAAGAATTGCAGGAACTTGTCATTACCCGTCATCATGAATCATTAATGGAAGGACACCCCGGTATCGCGAAAACAGAAGAAAAGATCAAACGCCACTTCTGGTGGCCTTCTTGGAGAAAAGACAAAGTCATTTGTGTTGTCTTGCGGAATCTGTGCCCAAAATAAGAGTCAAAAGAAAAGGCCAGCCGGCCTACTTCAACCTTTGGACATTCCACCAGCACCTTGGCACACCTTGTCAATGGACTTTATAACTGACCTGCCTCCTTGTGGTGGTTACAACACGATTCTCGTGATAGTGGATCTATTCTCCAAAATGGCCCATTTTATCCCTTTAAAAGGATTGCAGTCAGCTTCCACCTTGGCCAAGGAATTTATGGAAAATATAGTGCGGTTACATGGTTTCCCTTCCATATTAGTCTCAGACCGTGGAAGTCAATTTATCTCCCACTTTTGGAAGAAATGTTGCCAACTAGCACAAATAGACGTGCGGTTATCCATCAGCCACCACCCCCAGACCGACGGACAAACCGAGAGAACCAATCAGACTCTCAAGCAATATCTGCGGTGCATGTTACACCAATCCGAGTTGAATTGGAAGGACATCCTTTGGATTGCAGAATATGCATACAACAATTCAGTGCATTCTGGAACCGGACAGACTCCTTTTTATACCCTGTATGGTCACCATCCTCGGACCTCTGACCTAGATCCACCTCTGACCCTGGAGATGCCTGCAGTAAATCACCTACATTCCACAATAACCCAAGCCTTCAAAGAAGCTACAACCCACTAACAGCAAGCCAAGAAAAAGTATAAAGAAAACGCTGATTTGCACCGAAGTAAAACTCCTCCTTACCAAGTAGGAGATCAGGTATGGCTAGCAACTAAACATCTACCCCTCAAGGGTCAGCGAACTTTTAATCCCAGATTCATTGGGCCTTACCCCATCAAAGCTATTATCAACCCAGTGGCCTTTAAACTCGATTTACCATCCAACATGCGGATTCATCCCGTTTTTCACGCATCTTTTCTAAAACCAGTACAACCTGGAACCAGACTGTCTGAGCCCCCAGGCCCTGTCCAAATTGATGGAGAATTAGAATTCGAAGTGAAAGACATTTTAGATTCCAAGATAGTTAAGTCGAAACTCTTCTATCTTGTTGATTGGAAAGGATATGGACCTCAGGAAAGATCTTGGGAACCCAGTAACTATGTTCACGCACCACGGTTAATTCAAAGATTCCATCGAAGATTCCCGCACAAACCAAAATCTCCGGAGGAAAAGACCTTGGGAGGGGCCTTGAGGGGGGGTACTGTCATGATGCCTACCTCTAAGGAACCAGGCCGGGCCCAGCAAACCCAGAGGCAGACATAATTTTCCCCAGGGAAGTCTCAGCGGGCCCAAGTCGGGGCCCTTTGGACTCAGTCCTGGCGCCTTAGGCGCCAGGCTCATAGCGGACCCCAGTCCTGGCGCCTTAGGCGCCAGGCTCATAGAAGAGGATATGTGTTTAAGTGCTTGGGTGCACACTTACCTGATGCAGACCTTGCTGCTTCATCCAGGCCCTCTTGAGGCCTGAATGGGACTACTTAACCTGTAGGACTACTTCACCACCCGGGTGTGGGCGGGGAAGGATACATACCTGATTGGTGGAAGGATACATATCAGGAGCTTCCAAGGCTATTTAAACCCCACCCGAAAAGCCACACATGCTTCCCGTTGTTCTGCACCTAGCAGCTGGACGCTCACCGTGTCAGCTCCTGCATCCTGACTTCAGCCACGCCTGCCAGCACCCTGGAACACCTGCAAGGGGAGAAAGGAAGAGAATAGGAGAAGAAAAGCCCTTACCTGCTAAATCTGCATCCCGGAGTCATTTCTCCAACGGCCCTGAAAAGGAAGACATCATTTTAAAGGCATTTCGTTTCGATCGCTGCAGCGCTGCATTTTACTCACCTTTGCAAGGCGCTTCCTTCTTCAGCAGCGATCTTCCGGATTCAGCTACGCCCCGGCGCCTAGAGGAAAAAAGACAAGAACAAAGGTGAGAGGGAGAAAAGGAATAAGGAAAGCTCAGTTTCCTTTTAAGTCTTACCTGTTGGATTATTCCCACTGCATTTCGGGTCCTGCTGCTTCCTGGCATCTCCGGACCCCGACCCCTATGGGGAAAAAAGACAAAGACATTGAATGAGCGAATGCAAAGACATTACCTGAGCGCTCATCCAGAACTGTTTCACTTCGGGTCGGCGCCATATCTCCGGCACTCCGAACCCAGGCCCCTAAGGGGAAAAAGACATAAGCATTAGCGCTTGCTGCAATTAGACAACGAACATTATTATTAAGCTTGAACTTTTGAACAGAACTTTTACAGCGCCTTACCTGAACAGTCAAGTTTACCTGAACTCCCATCAATCCTCAATCCAGTTAAGTAACTGGGATCAACGCGCCCCTGCATCAGAAGCAGGACGGAGAGCTCATCCTTCCAAACCCTAAGGTGAGGCTTCACGGGGAATCGTGGAGGAGGTATCGTGGAGGGTTGGAAGGGAGTGGGAGGCTTGAGCATTGTTCCACAGTTGGTAATACTCCCTTTTCACGCACAGGAGGGTAGCCAACGAGCCAGGGAAGCCAGAATAGAGGGGCCCTTCCTGTCCATCTTCAGAGTTTTGCGCCTTCGACACTGCACCTCCGTGGGAACCAGGTGAGCGTTACAAAACCTGCGATAGAAATTGGCAAAGCCGAGCATGCTTTGAACCCCTTTTACAGAGCTAAGTGATGGCCATTTGAGGAGGGCATCCACTTTCCTGAGTCCATTCGGACTCCTTTGGGTGTCAGGATGAAACCTAGAAACTCGACTTCTGTGGTATGGAAAACACATTTCTCCAATTTAGCAAATAGTTTGTGTTGGCGCAGTTTTTCAAGTACTGCCCTGACGTGTTTTCTGTGATCAGATTCCGAAGAGGAGTACACCAGAATGTCATCGATATATACGACAACACAAACATCGATGAGTTCCCGAAGGACATCATTCATGAAGTATTGGAAGGCAGCCGGCGCGTTACACAATCCGAAAGGCATCACCTGGTACTCGAATAATCCGTATTTAGTACGGAAGGCAGTTTTCCATTCGTCGCCTTCTTTAACTCGTACCAGATGATAAGCCCCCCAGAGATCTAACTTGGTGTATATGCAAGCGTCCTTCACCTGGTCAAGGAGTTCAGGGATCAGAGGCAGAGGATAACGGTTTTTAACCGTTATCTGGTTCAATGCGCGGTAATCGATACAAGTTCTGAGGTCACCTTCTTTTTTGGGCACGAAGAACAAAGCCGAGGATGCCGGGGACTTTGACGGGCGAATAAAACCATTAGCTAGGTATTGATCCAAATATTGTCTCAAATGCAGATTCTCAGGTTCGGTAAGGGCATAAATCCTGCTACAAGGGGGTTGTGCACCGGGCACCAGATCGATTTGGCAATCGTACGATCTGTGAGGAGGTAACGTGTTGGCCTGTTCCTTTTGGAAGACGTCCTGAAAGTCTTGGTATTCCGGAGGTAGTTGCATGGAGGCAGAGGTTACAGATGCTAGATTAATCTTCAGGTTTTCTGGTAGCAGGTTTGTGTACAATCCGGGAAAGTTATTCTCTTAGCTCGACAATCAATTCGAGGGATTCCAAGAATAACCTGAAACTGTGGAGTCTTGATTACATCAAACACAACACCCTCCCGATGGCCGTCGGGACCAATAAGAGTCACCTCAGTAGTGGAATGTGTTACCGGTCCAGAGGCAATTTCGGTTCCATCGACTGTGGTGATGACATCTTTGCTGGTTTTAGGACGGAAAGGGAGGTTAATCCTAGAGACCAATTCACGATCCATGTAGTTTCCAATAGCCCCACTATCGATGTATGCCTTTATTGCATGCAACCGCTTAGGCTGTTCTGGATCTACGAGAACCATTGGCACAATGAAATGCAAGGTCTGAGAGTTAGTTTTCAAGCTCGGCAAGCGGACCCCTACACTTGTCGGGTGGAGTCGTTTCCCGAAACAGAGTCTTCATGGTTTTATCAGCGGCTCCTACCTCCTTTCGGGGCGGTTTTGCCGGGCAATCTCGTAGAAAGTGTCCAGAATTCCCACAATAAAGACATAATTTTAACTGCCGCCTCCTTTCACGTTCCTTTTGAGTTAACGGTCCTTTAACCCCTCCAATTTGCATAGGCTCAGAGACATCAACTCCCTTGGGATTAGCATGGGTCTTGACCAACACCCGGGTCTCAAACCTGGACCGATCTGCTTTTCTGTTTTGAAGTCTGTGATCCAATTGGACCACTAAGTCTATATACTCTGTGCATTCTTGGGGCGGATTTACAACTTGGGCCAAGACATCTTTAAGTTCTCCGCTTAGGCCTCGATAAAACAACGTGACTCTTATCCTCTGGCCATCCCGTTTCCACAATTAGTCTATTAAAGGTTGCGATATAGGATAGGAGGTCCTGATTGCCCTGTCGCAGGGATAGATGTTCGTCATCCAGAGCCTGCCCCTGAGAGTGTCGAGCAAATAACCTTTCCATGCTTGCTTGAAACCTTTGAAAATCACAGAGAATCGGGTCATCTTGACCGCTTTGTCGATAGTGCTGATCCAGTCTTGCAATTTCAGTTTTTCGCTGACTCTTTGCGGGTTGACCAATCGGCAGCGCAGCCGCTGAGATATGACAATACAAAGGCTACCTTGGTCTGATCATTAGGGAAGGCCCCAGGTCTGCATAGGAAGTGCAAACGACACTGATTCATGAATACGGCAAATCGTTTGGGGTCCCCAGCAAAGCGTTCGGGTGGGGCCAGCGGCATGTTTCCAGGTAGATTAATCTGCACAGGGTTACTGGAAACCACAGGAGCGGGGTTCCCTCCGGAACCGGGTAGAGGAGTTTGCCCAGCTTGACCTTGCAAAAGCTGTCTGGCCAGGTCATCAGTTCTTTCCTTTGATGTTATTATTTTTTTATTTTTTTTATTTACTTGTGTATAATCACAGTGAGTGATTTTTACAAGGATGCGTCCTTTGAAGCGAGGGCAGCTTAAAATTTATAGAGCCTGAGTCAAGGCGTGTCGAATGCAATAGCTATCTCAAAGTTTGTCTATGGCGCGGTCATCAGTTGCTGGATGCCTGAGCACTGAAGTTCAATGGCCAAAGAGACGTCTAGGTTGCAGCGTTGATTTTGATGAAGGCTGCTTCCATTATTTTGGCCGTGACGGCAGCCCAGTGGGGTTTTTCGCCAGATATCAAACGGTACCACCATGTTTGCTCATCGATCAGTACCGAGTCGAGCCATAGGGGAGTGAGAAAAGCTGTACGAACTTGAGTTAGAGCGGGGCAGTTTAGGAGAAGGTGGCGAATGGTCTCAATAGAGTCCGGAATTTTGCACAGTCTGCACGTGGTGACGGTGGACAGCCTTCTCATCACTAAGATTTCTCGAGTATGGAGCAAGCTTAAGCGCGCTGTTAGAAATGTAGAGCGTAGCTTTTTTTCCGGGAATCTCAGACAGTACGCCATGGGGAGTTTCAATTTGTTGTAAATTGGTGGAAGATGGTTTAGGAACTTGGTTGCTACCGCTTTGTCGATAGTGCTGATCCAGTCTTGCAATTTCAGTTTTTCGCTGACTCTTTGCGGGTTCGTGATCAGGTCGTTTAGTGTACATTGCAGATCCTCCAGTTTGGTTTTTTGGAGGTGTATCCATTTTTGAACAGCCTTACAGTTCGTTGTTTCGAGTTCCTGTCCAATGATGTTGAGAATTGGCAAGCCGTCTTTGATGAGGGTCTTCCTGAAGAGGGCAAGTGAGGCCCCGCTGACAGTGGCACTTAGTGATAGAAGGCCCAGGTCTCTTCTGATGGCTTCGATTGGAATGGCGGTGGGTAGGCCTAGGAGGGATTTCCAGATGCAGCCCTCCAGTGTCCTCCATAGTTTGGACGGTACAGTGAACATGGCGTCCATGCCGTAGGTCAGGGCCGGAACCATTTTTCCTTTATAGAAATTAATGGCCGGCGCTAGCGAAAATTTGCCGTACTTTCTATCAATCGCTCTTAGTTGGGAAGTCAGTTGTTTGGTTTTGGCCCAGAGACGTTGTTGCATTTTGAGTTCCTGCGAAGTCCCGTCAATGATCACTCCTAGATATTTGAAGTGAGGGACCACTTCGATATTGGTTTTACACACTGACCAGGATCGGGTTTTTTTCTGGAAGCGGCCCGATCTAGAGAGGATCATGATTTTCGTTTTTGTCTGATTGATCTGGAAGTTGCTGGTGTTCATATAGACTGGCAGGTTATCCAGCTGCCGCTGGAGGCCGATCGGGGTTTGGTCAAACAAAATCAAGTCGTCAGCGTAGAGAAGACGGGAGAGGGTGCAATTGCCGAACTTCGGCGGAAAGCTACGGACCTGGGCTTCCGAGTCTTTGTAGTCCCCCAAAAAAGCCACGAAGAGCGCCGGGCCTAGGGGGCAGCCTTGCTTTACTCCTCTATGTGCTTGGATTTCTTTGGACAGTGCTCCTTGTCTGTTCAGCCGGACGTTGAGTGTAGTGTTGGTGTGAAGGGCTATTATTGGTTGTAGGACATCATTCGGGCAATTCCAATTTTCCAGCTTTCTCCACAGTCTTGACCTCTCGACTTTGTCGAAGGCCTGAGAGAGGTCGATAAACGCCACGTAGACTGTGGGGACCCTTGTTTTATTTTGGCTTTCAAGATGGTAAGTATGAGGATGTTCAGTGCAGTACCGCCATTTTTCTTGAAGCCTAGTTGGTGGCCCCCCCATTCCAGTCAGGACACGGTGAGCGTCCAGCTGCTAGATGCAGAACAACGCGAAGCACGTGTGGCTGTTCGGGTGGGGTTTAAATAGCCTTGGAAGAAGTCCAGGTATGTATCCTTCCCCGACCACGCCCGGATGGTAAATTAGTCCCACAGGTAAAGTAGTTCCTTTCAGGCCTCAAGGAGGCCGGGATCCTGCAGCATGGTCTGCATCAGGTAAGTGCACCCAAGCACTTCCATAATGAGCCTGGCACCTATGGCGCCAGGACTGATGTCTTTTATGAGCCTGGCACCATAGGCGCCAGGACACTGTCCAAAGGGCCCCTATATGGGGTTGCTGGGTCCTTCCTTGGGGACTGGATGTCCGCTTTCGGGGACGCAGGGCTTGAACCGGCTCCCCGGGAGCGGGCATCATGACAGCGGCTTCTTCCCCTGACTGGTGGGGGCGACCAGTTTACCTTCTTTTCCTTGCATTCCAGGACGTCTTGTGGTCGAATTGCCCGTGCCAAGCACCCCGGCAACCACTTACCACTGGACCGCGAATAAAAGGACTGCTCCTTTTAGCTGAGAACTCCATGGCTGGTTTCTTCCCTGGCAGTGTAAGGGACTCCTGTCTTCCTCCCCGACAAGATCCTCTCTTCCCCAGACGAAGCACCGACTTGCATCCGTTGCCAGGAACAACTACCCCCACTGGAGTATTCTCACCACTTTAAGGTACTGTGTCCGCCAGGCTTCCCTTTCTAAAGATTGCTACAAGGTAATAATAATCCCTTAACCTTCTGGACTGGGCTGGCCGCCTTGACCATCTAACTGGTCCCTTTCTTTGGTCCAACTCTTTCTGAACCTTTTCAAGACTTTTGTGCACTTCAACCGTTGACCTTGGACACATTTCGTTCTGATCCTCTTAAAGTGGATCCGGCCTTCTGAACTCTAACTTCACGGTTTTACTTTGCCTTCCTCTCTTGTTGTGTTCTTGTGAAAGTGTTGGGATTTGTTTCAAATTATACTCTGCTTTTCTCTCCCTTTTAAAACGAATTATTAGAGTCCCATCTGCGTTAAGCACTCACCGCTGTCTAAAAATAAGTGGGGCTTTACTTAAGAATTGTCTAATATTCTTTCAAGGGAGTGTATATCTTTTAGTGACCGTGTTTTTGAACTGCTTAACATTAGTGCCTGTGTGTTTTACTAGATGTGGTTTTAAATAAATAATTATATCTCTTTTACACCAAGCATGGTCAGTGTTTACTTGTTCGTAACCAATCACTGGTCTCTGGGTCATACTGCCCTGCCCCCAGCCAATGACTGCCCTCTACCTAAGCCCCTCCTCTGGCAGCCATCGTCAGATTTGGTAGCACGTAAAGTGGCAGTATGACCAAGTGAAGAGCCGCAGAGGGGTAGGTGGGAGGGTTCGCATGTGAATCCATGCCAGACCCATGCTGGAGAACAACGGTTACAGGTAAGTAACTTGTTCCTTCTCCAGCATGAGGTCTGGCATGGATTCACATGCTCATGAATATAAGAATACATAGCAGTACACACATGCACAACCACGGGAGGTGGCAAGGCTCAACATTAAGCATATCATCAACTCAACATTAAGCAACTCTTACCTCCTCACCAGGCCCACCTTCAGGCAAACAGGTTGCGCAGCACTGCCTGGCCGACCCTGGACTCCTCCGTGGTATCCCGGTCGACGCAGTAGAATCTCGTAAAGGTGTGCGTCGACCTCCACGTAGCAGCCCTGCAGATGTCCAGCAGGGGTACACGAGACAAAAACGCAGTGGTAGCAGCGATCGCTCTGGTCGAATGGGCTCTCGGAAGGCCAGGCAACGGTCGGTTTTCCAACCGGTGACAGTGCATGATGCAGCCGGAGACATCTGGAAAAAGAAGCCTTGGAGGGGGCGTTCCCTTGGTTCACCGGTACAAAGTTCATAAACAGTTGTGATGTCTTCTGAAGGCTCTTCGTGCGGTCCACGTAGAACTTCAACTCTCTAGCTACATCCAGCGAGTGCAAAGTCCTCTCAGCCAGCGACAAAGGTGACGGGAAGGAAAAAGGTAACACCAAGGGCTCGGTGAGATGGAAGTCCGACGGCACCTTGGGCATGAAGGAGGGGTGCGTCCTCAGCACCACCCTCGTCCCATGGAAAGTCAGGTATGGAGGTTTACAGTAGAGGGCCTGGATCTCTCCCACTCGTCGTGCAGAGGTATTGGCCAGAAGAAACTCCGTCTTCCACGACAGGATCTTCAACGGTGCCGAATGCAGTGGCTCGAATGGTGGCACCATGAGCCTGATCAGCACCACGTTGAGCTCCCACACCGGGGAACGATCGGAACAGTCCTTTCATGAACTCCTTCCCCAGGAGATGGGACCATAGCGACAAGCGTCCCGGAGTTCTGGTGTAGTGGGAGATAGCCACCAGATGGATCTTGATGGAGGCATGCGCCAGCCCTGCCTTGGCCAGCGATAGCAAGTACGGCAGCACTTTAGGGGCGTAATCCGCAGAGGGTTAATCTTCTGTGCACAGCACCAGACCGAGAACATCTTCCATTTGTGTCCATAGCACTTGAGAGTCGAGGACGCCCTGGCCTTTGCAAGCAACTCCTTGCAGTCCGCCGGGATATCGTACCCTCCGAACTCTAGTGCTGCAGGAGCCAGGCCTGCAGGTTCAGCGACCCCAGGTCATGGTGGAGGATGGCGCCTCCTTCCCTGGTGAGAAGATCCACGCCCGTCAGCAGTTTGACTTGGTCCAGGAACCAAATCTGCCTCGGCCACGCTGGTGCGATGAGGATCATCCTGCACCGGGACCGTCTGAGTTGACTGATGAGTCGCAGCAGCAATGGCGGGAACACATACAGGAATAGGCCGTCCCAGGGGAATGAGAAGGCATCGCCCATGCTCCCCGGCTGGGAAAACCTGCTGGTGAACCTCCGGCACTGGTGTTCGTCGCCATCGCGAATAGGTCAATCTGGCGATTGCACCATCGTCGAAATAGGAGATCCACTTGATCGTGCCGCAGCTCCCACTCGTGGCACGAGCGCAGCTCCCTGCTGAGTGAGACGGCGACAGTGTTCTTTATTCCTGCTAGATGGAAGGGCACCAGAAACATCCCTTGGGCGACGGCCCAGTGCTTCCAGATGTAAAACATTGTGGTGGAGTTGTCGGTGAAGATCCTTATCACCTTGCCCTTGAGGGACGGAAGGAAAGACCTGAGGGCCCAGGACACGGCTCGGAGCTCCAGGACATTGATGTGCAGGGACCTCTCCTCCGGGAGCCAAAGGCCTCTTGCGTGGAGATCTCTGGTGTGCGCTCCCCATCCCTCCAGGGAAGCGTCCGTCGTCGCCGTTTCCTGATGTGCCGGGGTCTGGAAGTCGATGCCCGCCGCCAGATGCGCGCGGGTGCCCAACCACCGGATCGCTTGGCGGAAAGTCTTGTTGAGTGAGATCCTGTCCTCGAAACTGCCCGCCGCTTGCATCCAACGGGCGTCGAGGAACTCCTGCCGTGGTCGCATCCGCAGCCTGCATAGGCACACAAGATAGATGCACGACAACATCATGCCGAGTAGGGACTTGATGGTGGACCTCACCTTGGCCACTTCCATGGTAGACAGCCGTTGCACCTTGCCCAGGATGCCCTTCGTCCTTTCCTCCGACGGGGAGGCCAATCACACCACTGTGTCGAGTCTGGCTCCCAGGAACAGGGCGACTTGAGATGGTACCAAGTGGGATTTTGTGAAGTTGATCGAGAATCCCAGATCCGTGAGCAGTTGGACGGTCTTTGCTGTGTGATCGACGGCGAGTTCCTTTGACTTTGCTCGGATGAGCCAGTCGTCCAGGTAGGGGTAGACGTGAATCCCCTGCAGGCGCAGCCGCGCCGCCACTTGTGCCAGGCACTTGGTGAATACCCTGGCCACCGACTTCAACCCGAAGGGAAGGGCTTTGAACTGGTAGTGGCGCCCCTGGACCACAAATCGTAGGAATTTGCGATGTCCCTTTAGAATGAGGATGTGGAAGTAGGCATCCTCCAAGTCCAGCGACGATAGGAAATCGCCTCCCTTCAGCTGTCCCAGCACGTGTTGGAGGGTGACCATCCGGAATTTCTGAGACTTGATGTACTTGTTTAGATGACAAAGATCTAGGATGGGTCGCCAACCGCCAGTCTTCTTCCGGACGAGGAGGTACCGCGAGTACACTCCGGAGCCCCGGAGCCTTTTTTGGGGCGAGTTCTATGGCTCCCTTCCTTAGCATCGTTCGTACCTCCAGAAGAAGTTGTGGGACGTGGTTTTCCTTCCTGGCCACGGGTGGTATACGAGGACACCTCAGAAATTCCAGGGTGTGCCCACGGGCCAGGGCATCTAGCACCCAACGGTTGGTGGAGATGGACTCCCTCACGCTGACAAATTTCGTCAGGCGGCCTCCCACAGGGGTGCTTGGGTGGGGGCCCAACGCCACGGCCGGTTCAGTCCTGCTTGGCCGCGCCCTTGCCGCCTTGGCCTCCTTGGCAATGACGAGATCCTCCTGTCTTGCCGCGTCCTCTGTAGGCTTCCTGTGACGAGGAGCGGGCCGCTTGGCGGTATGAGGAACCGCTGCCGAATCCTTTGGAGGCACCTTGCTTGCCTCCGGAGTTCCGAAAGGACGGCCGTCGTCGTTGAAGAACATCCAAGGCCCGAGCCATCTCTGTGTCCGCCTTGATGGCCTGCAGTGACTCGTCCACCGTCTTGCCGAACAGGTTGTTCCTGTCGAAGGGCATGTCCAGAACCCTGGTCTGCACGTCCTGGCGGAAGTCGGTTGCCTTGAGCCAGCCGCGCCGACAAAGGCAAACGCTGTTGCCCATCTGGCGAAAGCCGGTGTCAGCGATGTCCGTGGCCACCGTAATAGCGTGGTCCGAAGCCACCTCGCCTTCCTGTAGGATTTCCAGGGCCTCAGCCCTCTTGTCGTCCGGGAGGAAGTCCAGCAGGGGAGCGATCTTAAACCACAGCTCCCTGTCGTAGCGTGCCACAATCGCATTGGGCGTTGGCCGCTTTTAATAGTCATTGCCGCCGATGAGATGACCCATCGTCTGATGGCGTCCAGTTTCTTCCCCTCGCCGTCCGGCATGGAAGTTGAAGTTGGAGCCGCTTTCTTCTTGGCTGCCGCGGAGAAGACCGAATCCGGGGACGGCTGTGCCCTAAGGCACATGGGGCCGGGACCCAATACTTCTTCTCGTACCGGTCCCTCTTAGCAGGAGCCGTGGACGGGTTCTTCAGGAGCACCAGCCCCTCGTCCCAGATGTCGTCCAGTAATGGAACTGAGAGGATAGTCTTCCTCTTGACCTCCCGCCATTGGTAGAGGAAACCTTCCTTCTTCTGCTCTTCGGGGCAGAGCCGGAAGAGCTCAGATGCCCTGGCGATCATGGCGTGGAAGGAGCCAATTTCGTCGGGAGGGGAGGCCCGAGTGGGTAGTGATGGAAGGTCCATTCCGTCATCACCACCATCGTTATCCGTCCCCGTCGTCGCTGTCTCTGTTCCCGTCTCATCCCTCTGAAGAGGGGAAGGAGGTAAAGGCTGGAAAGGCGGAGGGGGATGAGTTCTCCTCCGCTTGCTTGGTGGGCTTCCTGACAGTCAAGGGTCCGCTGGATCGTCCGCTGGGTGTAAGGACAACCTTGTCCTCATCTCCGTACACAAGGCCTGAATAGCAATCAAGATTGCTCCTGAGTTGTCTTGTGGCATAGGCACCGGTTGCGATGGGAGCGACGCTTGGGGAGTAGGATCCTCTGTCCCCTCCACGGCCTGCGGTTCCTCGTCGGCACCGCCGTCGCTTTTTTCGTCCGCCTCGTCGGGATCCCTCCCGTAGGATCGGACCTCCTTAAACTTCTTATTCAGGATCTTTTTCAGAGGTGGTATCTGTGTCCGTAAAGGCCACCGCCACCCCCTCTTTCTCCCCTGGGGTTTCACTGGGGTCTTATCGATGGGCTGAAAAGAGGATTCCCTCTGCGGTGGCAGGGAAACTCTAGGCCCAGAGGTCGTCTCCACTGGGGTAGCCTCCGCAGGCTTCTCCAGGGCTGCCACGACTCCCTCGATCGAGGCCTTAGCGTGTGAATCAGGGCCATCGCGACTCTGGGCGTGCCTGAGGCGTTCACCTTGGTGGGGGGGTCAGCGCCTCGCTCCCCCTTGGCTGTCTCCGTTGGGATCGACCGGGACTTCTCCCAAAGCTTAGCCGGGATCTCCGATCTCCTCTTCCCCGAGCCAGAGCGTTGGCTCGTGGTTGATGGTGTCAGCGATAATGCGCCCTGCCTGGCAGCCAAGGAGCCCGACCGATCGGCGCTCCCGGTGCCCGCGGACTCGCAATGCTTTGCCTTTTGTTGGAACCCTGTCGCCGGAGTGCCCTCAAAGGTCTTAGAAGACTGCTCGGACGACTTCTTCTCACCTGCTGTTGGGCTCTTCCCTTCCAGCCAGTTGGCGAGTAGATTACGACGGTCCCTCATTGTCCATTCGGACATGTTCTTACAAGACGCACAGTCCTTTTCGACATGCAATTTGTCGTCGTGAAGGCAGTAGAGGCACTGAGAGTGCTCATCCTCAAAGACGTTCTGCAGCCCGCATCCAGGGCTGCTCCTGAACAGCTTGGGTCCAACAGGCATCATCCTTCCTTTGTCCTGGGCCATTACCACGCAGGGTAGGCCTCAAAGATCTTCTGGAATCCTCCGAGAAGTGGAAACTCGATGAAAAGATGCCCTTGAGGGGTGTAGAAAGTTCTGAAAATGGGTTCCCGTTGATCGGAAGTAGAATCGGTGGAGCTTGAGGCTCAATTGACCGGAAATATAAGAGTAAACTCTTTGAAAAAACGCAAAACGCAGTAAAAGCTCGAGAGCTAACGCATGAGGACTCCCAACACTTGAACATGCGGTAAAAATCTGAAGATGGCTGCCAGAGGAGAGGCTTAGAGGGCAGTCATTGGCTGGGGGCAGTATGACCCAGAGACCAGTGATTGTTTACTAGTAGAAAGACAGTTCAGAAACGAAACAAACAGATTTTTTTCATTCCCGAGGATTCCCAGCCTGACGACGGGGAATATTCATGAGCATGTGAATCCATGCCAGACCCCATGCTGCAGATGTCCTTTGGTGTCACCCAAAGTCTGGAAGAGCGTTCATGACCGATGGAAGCCCGATGCGGTCTACTGCCACGAGGAGGGGGTACACTGGCATAGTTCTGCTGGACACCCGGAGCTGAAAAAGTTCCAAACTGCCAAGGAAAACTTCAAGGGAGATCCTTGCCATCATCACTGACCAATTTTTTCCCACCGGAGAAGGTCGAGGGTCTCCGAGTGCAGAGGAAGGTCTGCCGGTGGGTTTCCGCCACCAGAAAGCAATGAGGAGGTCCCGAGGGTCCAGACTTGGTGAGGGTCCGTGGTCCACTCGAGTGGTCAAATCCAGGTCACCAGGAGCCGTTGTTACGCTCACCTGACTCCCACGGAGGCGCTGGCCTGGTTCGCGCTGCTGTGACCTCTTCTAAGGTGATGCGCAGGGTTCGGAAGACGGACTGGACCGGGCCCCCAAATCTGGCTTGTCTGGCTCGCAGAAGTATCCTTCTGTGTGCGAAAATAGGGGATTAACTGTCTGCGGGGTAATGCAATCGGCCTCCCACTTTCCCCTCTCACCCTCCTCGAAACCCTTCTGTGATTTCTCGTAGCGTCTCACCTTAGGGTCTGGAAGGACGAGCTCTCCATTCTGCTTCTGATGCAGGGGCGCGTTGGTATCCAGTTACTTCACTGGATTTTCGGATTGGTGAGAACCAAACTAGCTTGGCTTCCAGGTATGTTTTTTGATAAGAGGTTCCCCTTGTGTCCATGCATTAATGTACTAATGCCAGTGTCTTTTTCCCCATAGGGGCCAGGGTACAGAATGCCGGGGAACAGGCACCGACCCGAGATGAGAGGTGAAATCCTTGTAGAAATCAGGTAAGTCTTTAATGAGCGTTTTTTGGTAATGTCTTTTCATTCGCTCATTAAGGCTGATGTCTTTTTTTCCCCTTAGGAGCCGGGGTCCGGAAATGCCAGGATGCGGCGCGGACCCGAAATGAAGAGGGAATGAATCAACAGGTAAATCTTAACATGGAGATTTAGCTTTCCTTATTCCCTTCTCTCTCTCACCTTTTGTCCTGGTCTTTTTCTCCCTAGGCGCTGGGGCGTGACTGCGAATCCGGATGATCGCTGCTGAACATGGAGGCGCCCTGTAAAGGTGAGTGGAATGCGGCGCTGCAGCGATCGACGCAATGAGCTTTTTTAAATAAAAGTTTTCCTTTTCAGGATTGTCGGCGAGATGTCTCCGGGATGCGGATTTAGCAGGTAAGGACTTTTCCTTCTTCTGTTCTCTTCTTCTCTTCCTTTGCAGGTGATCCAGGATGCTGGCAGGCGTGGCAGAAGTCAGGATGCAGGAGCAGACACGGTGAGCGTCCAGCTGCTAGATGCAGAACAACGCGAAGCACGTGTGGCTGTTCGGGTGGGGTTTAAATAGTCTTGGAAGAAGTTCCAGGTATGTATCCTTCCTCCAATCAGGTATGTATCCTTCCCCGACCACGCCCGGATGGTAAATTAGTCCCACAGGTAAAATAGTTCCTTTCAGGCCTCAAGGAGGCCGGGATCCTGCAGTATGGTCTGCATCAGGTAAGTGCACCCAAGCACTCCCATAATGAGCCTGGCGCCTATGGCGCCAGGACTGATGTCTTTTATGAGCCTGCCGCCATAGGCACCAGGACACTTCCAAAGGACCCCTCTATGGGGTTGCTGGGTCCTTCCTTGGGGACTGGATGTCCGCTTTCGGGGACGCAGGGCTTGAACCGGCTCCCCGGGAGCGGGCATCATGACAGCCGTCCAGAGGTCCGCGGTGCAGCTGCAGCACCAAAGAACTGAAAGATATTCAGAAAACTGACACCAAAAGTGACCTATGAACCCGTCACCGCCAGAAGTCATCCAAGGGTCCCAGGGGTCTCACTCTCATCTGCGATGCCTTTAAGGAGCCCACAGCAAGTTTCATCTTCCCAGGACATCTACAGTCAGAGTAATCATCGACCAACGGTGAGCACACCGAAGAGCCCAACTGCTGCACTTCAGAAAGACTTTCGTTCCATTTTTCTTTTTGGACTCAGCATCACAGTGGCTCCTTCTTCCAAGGGGGATCCATCCTCAAAGGGAATCATTGAGTGAAACTGAGAAACTCTGGCACTTCGCCTGCCAAGGTACCAAATGTACTGTGATGAGGAAGAGCATCTTCTAACCTCAGGAATCGTCAGGGGTCCCAGATTCGTCTTGGATCCTGTTCTCCTGCAGCCTCTTAGGTGCTTTGGTGGTGGTAGAATCTTTCAGCAGAAAGCAGAGGGTTATTGAACATTTCTGGACTGGGCTGTAAAATACACAATACGTTACTCCCTAACTGGTTGGGGGATCCTCACACAGAATTGTGCATCTAGTCTACAGAAAGCCTTCTGCCACTGTTCATAACTAACCTGCCTGTCTTCCCTATCCTATGTTGTTGCACCATACAACATTGTATATATTTGCCATTCTTTGAATATAACTGCCTAAGTGCACAGTGTTATTTATATGCATATATATTACTGAAACATACTTATATAAAGAATCGTTATCACCCAACATAATGTGTTGGCATTCCTTTGTGGGGCTTGGAACCTGTCTGCATAACCTCCTGATTGCTTAGAGAACCTTGGCTGGGGTGCTCTGTGCCTATGTTCCACACAAATATAGCACAGAAGTATAGACCCCCCCCGTCTTTACACAGGGCATCTCAAAGTACCCTTGATGATTGGTCAAATACTGTGCGCTTCAAGCTGTAGACGAGAGGGTTCAACAAGAAGGGCAGCCTCGGCGGCAGAGGGCGGGTTTCTGTTTTGTCTGTGAATATCTGGAGGTGGTCCCAAAATTCTATTTTACTTTGCCAGTGGGAATAGAGTATATGGCTTTAAACTGTATCTATTAGCACAGTCTTTAGAAAAGGTGCTACAATAACCTATACTGTATCTCTTGCAGCAATTTACAGTAGAACTCAGCCAGTTTACCTAGACTGGGGGCCGCCAATCTTTGGCTCTATGGTTGTTGTGGACTAAAACTCCAATCAGACCTATCGAGCTAAGTCAGCGGTGAGGGTTATGGTAGTTTTAGTCCAAAACATCTGTAGAGCCAAAAGTTGCAGACCTCAGACTTAGACTACCAATGCACTGCTCTACTCAGCGATTCAGGTTTTATTTACAGGGACGGTGTTTAACGTATTTTGGTCTAAAAAGGCAGTTCAAATAAAAAAGGTTCTGCAAGCCTATGTGGGACCTGGACAAATTAATAAGTGGTGTGGCGATCAAAATAAGATTGCCTGGCCTCTTTTGTTCAAGGGTTTGCAGATGTGCAGCTTAACCATGAGACTGCCAGCGCAATCGGAATGAAGGGTGCCTGAAAGGACTTCTACACAATAAGCTTCCCGCCCGTTCTGTAGGTTAAAATAAATGTAAAAGCTTTGAAGTTTCAGGTGTTAAATATACGGTATACTGAATACATTCTGTAGAATGAGTGCATTATAAAACGTACAGTGACCAGAGAAAAACAGGGAATAAAAAAGAATGAGTAACAAAAAAAAAATAAATACAATACACTTAATAATGTCTATTGTGTATGGTGACAAATAACAGAGAAGCTGATCCAAACCTGGTTCCCAGTTTATTGAGATGTTCACATAGTCGATTGAGGGGTTCACAAAGATTGCATCTTGGCTCCTAAATTGATTTTGGGTACATTGTCTAGCTCAGCCTCGGGTGCACCATCATTACAGGGACAATGGGCACCTGAATACCTTTCAGCAAAGGACTTTTACATCATACTCTCCTCTCCTCCTTACTTTGTGTCTCTGCATTTTGTTGACAGAGCATGCAGGTGCAGGCACTTTGACCCCCATTCAATGACAAGTAACCACTGAGTGGTGAAATTAGTGACTGCATCTCAGAATACTGTAACGAGCGTCCATCAGAGATACATTTGGGACATATAGAGGTAGGATATGTTAGCCAGAAGGCTGAGTGTCGCCCATAAAAACGCAATATGTACTAATGACGATCATAAGTATAATATATGCTAAAGAGCCACAAGCATTAATCATTTTAACATCCCCATTGCCTTCAGCCTATTCTATATATAGAGCCATCATTGAAATCCATTATCAAAGCAGTACCCCACTTGCTGTTTGGCAGGGGTAGCTTGTCATAATGGGCAAGGGGGCGCTGATTCACCAGTACCTTCGCCCATAATGGATGTGTCGCGGTTTAAACAGTCAAAGGGAAACAAAGTTTCCCTTTGACAGTTTATTTCCAATGCGTATGCCTAACGGACCATCCAAGGCTGAGGGCGTTTTACTCCTCCCTGCCTTGCATGGCCCAATGGGGATTCAGGCTGGGGAACTGCATATCTGAATGGGTGAGGGAGTGCTCCTGTGAAACCCTGAGCATACAGACTGAATGGAGCGCTGACAATATGGAGCGCTGACAATATGGCGCTCTGGCTCCTGTGCACATGTGCATTAACCACGATGCGCTCTGTGTGGTGGGTCCTCGTCAAGGGAGATGGCGTCTCGTCGAGAAGCAGCATCCGGACTGACTGAAGGTAGGTGTAGAATTGTGTACGTGCTGTGTATGTTATGTGTGTATGCATGCATATGTATGGCTGATTGGGAGTGCATATGAATGAGCAAGTGTATGGTGTATCAGTGCGTGTGTGAATGAGCGAAGGAATGCTGTGTCAAAGCTGCATGAATGTGTGTTTTAAATGATCGCATGAAGGTGCATGTGCTTGTGTTAGGTTTGTGCTGGCTCGGGATGCCGATTTACGTGCGGGAACTGAAGGGGAAAGAGAGAGGGAGAGATATATTTTATATTGAGCATTTCTTAGTGTGGCATGGCATTTTGTTGGTAGGCATTTTTCACAGATGCATAGTTAAAAAATGTCACGCCACAGTAAGAAATGGCTGGACTGGTTACACTAAAAACCAGTCTAGCCACAAAATAACACTTATCGCAAATGCTTTACCAAAGATGATCTGTGGCATGATATTTTTGTAGCATGACATTTTATTGACTGTGTATCTACAATAAACCAAGCATGAGAAGTGTCATTACATGGCTAGACTGCCATTTTTGTGTAGCCAGTCTAGACATTTCCTACTGTGGCATTATATTTCTTTACTGGGCATATATGATAAAGCCAACATGAAACGTGTTATTAGGTGTTGGACATGTTTTCTTGTTGAGGCATGGCATTTTTAATGGCAAAACCAACAGGAGTATGTCCTTATGTGCTGGTACTGTAATATACTGGTAAAGCCAGCTAGGCCAGGTTTTCTTGTAGTATCATTACTATCATGATGCACAAAGCAAACAGGAGTATGTTCTTTTATGGGAATACTGGCATACATATATCCAGCCAGCATGGAAATGTATGGGCAGTCAGTATGAAAATGTTTTGTACTGGCATACATTGTGGGAAAAGGCATCATGAAAACGTGTTGGCTAATGTTCATGTGCAGTGTTGGTGAATTGCATCTATTGGATTTTTTATGAGCTACCCTTCTAACCTGATTGCAAACTGTGATGCTTTTTACCCATTTGTTTTTCACAGAACGTGTGCTCTATGATGCACCATTTGAATCCAATATTGACATTTTTCCTCAGGGGGGAAAACGCCCAGAATAGTCCTTGATTGGTTCAGGACTGCCTTGCTTCGCTTCGTCCCTCTTACATATTTGTGGCAAATATTTGCACCCCACCTATTAAAAAATTCACCAGCCGCCACTGAGGCCATACACCATATATGCTGGTGTCCTGGTGGGAGGTGTTGGAAGGAAACCACTATGCCCCAAGGTGTGAGAGGAGGAGTTTCAGGCTGTGAGAGGAGAAGTCTACTCACAACTATGCTGGAAATACCCTCACCCGACACTCCCAGCTGTAAATGTGGCAGAGCAGCAAGGCACACTCCAAGAAGGGGTGGGAGGAAATTAGAGAGAATACTCACAGTATATTACTGGCAATATACACATTTATATTGCCAAATTACAGTCACTGGGAGAGCTCAGGGCCTCTGGGATCAAGGTTGACCAAATTAGGGTTAAGATAGTCCCCACATTCAGGTTTCTTCTGAAGGTATTGCATTTCACAGATATAAGTCAATGCAATGGTGTAAACAGGCACACACTCGTGGGTATAAGATAGTAACTGCTAGCTATCAAAATGTTACGAAAGCATTTCATAGGTCACCACTTTCAAAAGAAAACCTCTGGTTGAGCAACATAGATTCTGGTAAAAATAAAAAGGAAGGTTCCTGTGATGAATCAGTGATGATTCCTCCTAGAAACCTGGTCTGGACCCTCCTCATGTGGCCAGGGAAAGGCAGACGCTTCCCGATTCCGACCCTGGGGGTGGTGTAGTGCTGGAGGATCACATGGGGCAGGGACGAGATAGAAACAGACCGGGAAGACTGGGAAACCCCCCCTTTTAACTTTTTCTCGTAATCCCACACTTTTAATTGTCATTTGCCAAACTGCAGAAGTTGAAAGAAACACCTATATAATCTCAGAAGTACTGGGATGAGGAAGAGGCATGCTGTTGCAGTAGTCAAGCAATTAGGCCTAACAGCTCACACCTGAAGGAACCTAGGAGGCATAAAAGGAACCTTCCGGTTCAGACAATTAGAAAAAGAGGAAGGAGCTGGAACTGGGACTGGAATGCGAGTTGTAGCAGAAGGAAGAAGGCACAAGGCTGGCAACCAAGCACCGCCATGTGAGACAGCAGATTTCACCTGCTTGTTCTGAGCGGGCACTGTTTCCCCAAACTCTGAAGTGCAGAGGCTGCGCACCGGAAGGAACGCAGGAGAAATCTCTTTCCCTTAAGTAAGCCTGATAGCTGAGGTTGCCGCGCAGAGAACGTGCTAGAGACCGAGGCGAGGAGTAGTTATCAAGGCCTGGGTCTCGAATAGCGAGAGGGGCTCTAAAGTCGCGTGGCCTGACCAGAGACACCTTCTGTCAGGATTCAGCACTGCGGTCCCAGGTTTTTGTCCCAATCTCTATGGCAATGCTAGAGGCTCCAGGGACACATGCGTGTGGCGCATATGCAGCACACAGTGATGTCACACCCAAAAGTCGGAACAGACCCAGCTTTGCTCTATTTAACGATTTCCGGTCTGCAGTTTGGTGCGTTGCAACGATCCTGTTGCGGTAATGCTAGTTGTCCCCTTTTCTTTGGTCTCTGCTCTGCTTGTCCTGTTTCCTGCTGCTTTCCTTGCTTTGCCTTCCATAACTATGGGTCCTTTTTGCAGACTGCTCTCTCCATCCGAGCTTCTCCTTGCTTGCTGCCTTGCTGCCTTTACCCAACGCTACCACTCTCTGTGGTCCTGTGATTTAGCTGGAGCTGCCTTCTTTCCTTTGGATGAATATTGCTCGCCGCATTGGAACCTGGCTCCAGCACTCATCTCTTCAGTTCTTCGTGGCATCACTTTCTACATAAGGACTGCCGGTTTTTCCCCCCCACAATTTGGCTCTGTTCCTCTGGGTAGATTCAATAGGCACTTTTCACAGTCTGTCTCACGGTGGCTGCCGAGGGGGCGGACGCCACCATCAGCTAGAAAGAACACCTTCCGATTCCAAGGTAAGGAGGGATCTTGACAACTTCACAGAGGAAGGGTGTGGCTCCCTAAGAAGCCAGAAGCATTAGAAGTTGTAGCAGAAGGCGTGGAAGCAGTGCAACCTGCAGAGCAAGTGTCAAAGAAGCCGGTGAGTGACCACAGCGTTCTAACACCTTGTGCAAGCATTGTCGGCAACAGTATCCAGTTCCTTGTTCACTCGCTTAAGATTTAAAGCAAGTAGAAGTTGTTTGTTGAAGCTGAAGTACCAGAACAATGGAAATGTAGCACTCGCGCATAATGTGAAAGTCATTTTACTCGCGTGAGAAACTAAAGCTGTTTAAATCCATTGTTCAATCTATAAAAGACTGTTACTGCCTGAATGAGTGGTCTCGTGTCACCAATTAATAGGAGTGAACGTTACAAAGACCATTACCGAACTTTGAAAACATAATTGTTGAAAGTTTCAACTTGTGAAAACTACATCAAAGAGTGGCCGCGTGTGCCTAATTGTTATTCCCAAAGGAGGACTGGACTCTATCCTTCACTTTTACAGGAATACAATTTCATACAAATCTTTATAAAAACTACATCAGAGAGTGGTTGCGTATGCCTAATTGGGATTCCTAAAGAGAGACTGAATTCTATTCTTTCTTTCTTTTAACACAGGATACCTTTTATTCATCAGAAGTTAAAGTGTATTTATATTAAAGAAGAGAACAAGCATTGCCGAAGCCAAGAGTCTCCCCAGATTATCACTGAAACCAGCCTTTCTCAGGGTTCAAAAGCAACGTAATTGCACTGTGAAGTTGATAACAGTTTAATTGCCCTATGATACAAGTGTGCAAGCATTACCTGAAGCTAGGAGAGTGGCACCAAGGCTTCTGGGTAATTACCTGGGCTGGTAACAGGTGGAAAGGTGTAAGTAAGAAGGGAGACTGGCTGCTTCTAAAGACTATTCTGGAGTTGACACAACCTGTATTGCCAGAGACTGTGGAAGACAGAGACAAGTGAGTCTTAAAGGCAGACAAACGAGAGGCAAAAAGATTCCCCTTTTAAAGAGAGTTATTCAGAGGAAGAGTACCTTGCCTACTTGAAGTTGTTGAAGTACTCTGAAGAGCATCTCCTAGCGAAGCCTATATAGAAGTAGAAATCACTGAAGCTGTGGTAGTTATTCAAAACCCTGAAGCTGTGGTGGTATATCTGATTGTCAGTAGATGCAACATTGTAGTCTAAACCAAGTGGAATACTGTCTGACAAAGGTGCTATTCTCATAATAAATCAAGTAGAAGTAAAATGGTTGAAGTGGAACAGCAGCACTGAAAAGTCAGCCTGACAAATATACCATTCTGAATCCTAAAACTGCATCCAAGAAGTGATTATCCGTTAACCAAGAACTATGTGTTAGGCAGAAACCTGTGCAGTTCCCTCTGGGACCACTGCAAAAGATTTAAGACTACAGGTGGTTGGCAGTAAACCCAATTGGTAGCAGTCTGTACCACCCAGATATACCTGGTAGCTGTGGCTGAGCAGTCAGACTTCTCTCAAGAAGAGTTAGGCAGTATACAGAGTATTCAAAATAGGTCAAAAGAACACAGTAGAACAAGAAAACATTGACCAGAGCTTGGTGTAAAAGAGATAAGTATTTATTTAAAAGAAACACATCTAGTTAAACACACTGGCACTAATATCAAGCAGTTCAAAAACACAGTCACTAAAAGATATACACTCCCTTCAACGATTATTAGACAAGTCATAAGTAAAGCAACACTTATTTTCAGACAGCGGTGAGTGCTTAACGAAGATGGCACTCTAATCAATCGGTTAAAAAGGGAGAGAAAAGGCAGAGCAAAGATAGAAACAGATCAACACTTTCAGAAGAACACAGTAGGAGAAAAAGGCAGGTTAAAACCGTAAAGTCAAAGTTAACAAGGCCGGACCCACTTTAAGAGGCTCCGGTCGAAATGTGTCCAAGGTCACACGGTCAAAAGTGCCCAAAAGTCTCGCAATAGTTCAGAAGGAGTTGGATCAACAGAAAGGGACCAGTTTGATGGTCAAGGCGGCCAGCCCAGTCCAGAAGGTTAAGGGATTATTGTTACCTTGTAGCAATCTTTAGAAAGGGAGGCCTGGCGGACACCGTGCCTTAAAATGGTGAGAACGCTCCAGCGAGGGCAGTTGTTCCTGGCAGCGGGTGCAAGTCGGTGCTTTGTCCGGGGGAAGAGAGGATCTCATCGGGGAGGAAAGCAGGAGTCTGTTGCACTGCCAGGGAAGAAACCAGCCGCGGAGTTCTCAATTAAAAGGAGCGGTCCTTTTATTCGCGGTCCAGTGGTAAGTGGCTATCCGGTTGCCGGGGTGCTTGGCATGGGCAATTCGACGACAAGACGTCCTGGGATGCGAGAAAAGAAGGTAAACTGGTTGTGCCCACCAGTCAGGGGAAGACTCTCCAGCAGGGAGATATCCTCTGTCGTTGGGAAGTGGTGAGTCGGTTCAGCAGGGCTCCACCGGTGGTGTCGTCGTAGCAGGGCGGCTCAGCTTCTCCCTCTTTGGATTTTCAGGTCCTGTGGCGACTTCTGAAGTTCCAGTCCCAAAAGCCCTGCTTTTATGCAGCACACCCCCATTCACTCAGCCTAGCTGTCAATCAAACATGCTAACCACTTGGGCCAATCACACCAGAGTGCGACTTGAGTTACCAAGGTAACTCAGTCCAGGGTGCCTAAACCCCCTCCCACACCCCCTGTGGTACCCAGACAGAGTGGCACCACTTTTGGAGGCTTCTGTAGAGAAGCCCGCCAAAAAGTGGAACAAAGGGCTCGACCTGTGGTTTGGAGTTACAGAGGCGAACACAAACGCCATTTTAAAACAGAGTTCTGGCAGAAAATACCAACCCGTGAATTAATATTAAATAAATAAACCGGCGGTATGTTAGAGGCTATGTTAAAAAGTATTAGCCTCGAACAATGGGAAAATCCCATAGAGATATATTCGCCGTTGAATATAAAAAGTAGTATCCACTGCCACCAGCCAAAACTCGACGAGGGGGGACGGGACAGTGCCCCCTCGAAGAACAGACCCAGGGGCAATCGAATTGCCCCTACCAGTACGTCCACAATATGATGGTTTGTACTGGTTCTGTTAGTAATTTGGGACTAGTAAAGCCAATGGTGACTTTACATGCCCTGGGAGACAGTAGTCAGTCCCAGGGTATGGAGTCTATGGTGGGGGGTCACTATGACACCCCTGTGTTACTGCACGGAGTGTGCTGTGTAACACATAAAAAAACATATGAGACCCTATGGAGTAAAATACCCCATAGCCCATGAAACACATTAACATTCAAAGGAACACCATAAATCATGTCCAAGAGTGGGATGAAAAGGGTCTCACTCTTGGCAGGAGAAAAAAACAAACTCCAGAAATCCAGCAAAGCTGCTGGGGGACTCACTAGGTTAGGAAATTCAGCCTAAACAGAGAATTCTCCCTAACACTATGCATCTCTGACAGTTGTGGGTATTGCATTTCTTTTTGAAATGTGGCAAGTCTTCTTGAAGAGGTGCCGAAACATCGTGGCTGGGATTACCATTGGTGCTATTTGGTGGAGGTGGAAAGTGCATATTTCACCAAGCAGAAGAGATCTGCTATCATTGGAACTTGGGTTAAAAAACTTTTACATTGACTTTGAAACATCATGAACTGATTTGAGACATTTCTTTATTTGGTTGAACACTAACAGAATTGGCCTTGAATCCTGGGGAAGGGAAATCATCCAGGACATTAGAAGGTTAGTCAGAGACTATGCATGTTGTTCCTGTTATGTTGTATTGCCATGCATTTTCTTTGTGTATTTGTTGTTTAGTGTGAGGGTCAGTTATCCTGTGTTAGAGTGTTCCCCTTAGCTTTGATTAGGCAGGGAAATCCTAAGCAGAGTAGTGATAGTGAGGCATTTTGAATATATTTCTTTTAAGAATAAAATGGCCTATGTTGATAAATCATCAAACCGTTGTCTGCCTCACATTACTGACCCCTCACATTACCCTGATGAAGGGAGTCTTTGACGTTACTAGGGATGTTACTAGTTCAGAGAAAAAAGTGATCTGATGCTGGGTATAGCGCAGCAGTCCCATTTCCAGTGCAGGCTCATTAGCCAAGCAGCGCAGACAGAAGCGCAGCAATGGCTTCAAGCAAACATTGGTTTGCTTGAAGTCGCTGGAGTTTTGGATGAAGGTCTAGCAAAGGCACTCTTGTTAAACCATCGGCCATTGGCTCTACCAGTTAAATGCCCAGTACTCCAAAATCCTCACGAGTAAACATGCAGGTTGAACAGCAGGAGGCTTACAACTGATATGGTCCCACCAGGTCAGAGGGAGACTGTAAAGCTCACACTCCCTCTCGTCAGTAGAGATTGCTGGTATCCACAGATTCTAGCAGCGCTTCACCTTTGGTGTGATCTTGGGAAGGCTGCAGAGCTTCCACAGGTTCTGTAATTCAGGTTACTTCCCCCATACTTGAGTACCTGCCCCAGTGGTTGACATAGTTTAGGTGCAATTTACCCTATCTAATAGAGGTTTTAGAATCTGAGTGCAAACACGGGCTCAAATCACAAACCTGCATCCGTTCAAACATTTGACGATCACCGAATAATTTGGTGTTGCCACATTAAAACTTTCTCAGGCTTATTCTATGCAAAACTCGCAAGATGTGAATTCAATCTTGAATCCTTGACATTTTCAAATACTCTACATATCTGGTCTTTGTTGCACCTGCTTCAAGATTCCAATACAGAAAATGCTGATATTTCATACAAGCAAACCAATTTTAACTGCGGGGCTCAAACATTCATAAATATTAATGCAAGAGTGCTACCTAGCGTCTCTGTGCCAAGGAACAAGTATGCTCCATTATTGGAAATGACTTGAAAGCACTTTAACGACTTGGCTCACTCTTCTAGGGCTCACTCAGTTACCCAGGCCAGGTTATTATCCCAAGAAATCATGGGGTACCCTGTGTACCCTGAGTCTTTATAAGAGGGTTATCAAGGAAAAGGGCAGATTAACCATTCAGGACAAGCACAAAGATCTGGGGTATACATCAGAACAATAGTTAAGGACTTTAGCCCAAACAAGGAGGCTGTTCTGGTTTCCTTAATTTAAAATTGCCAACTCAACGTAAAGCCTCCACCAAATTTGGCTGGGACCTCAAATTCTTCTTTGTCCCTCTACTTACAGGTTGGCACAGTGCTGCCACTGTGGCTTGAGGGTTTACTCAGATCTTTAACTCACCATTGCAGCAGGAAAATGAGGATTGGCCAATTGCGCATCAGTGTGTTAAGCTAAGATTGATCTCCTGGCTCCCCACCTATACATAGAGTTGTACAGTACAATTTCCGGGATTTTGGTGGGGGAGTGCAGGAAAACTGGAGGCTTACACCACTTCTCTTCTACCATAACATCTCTTCTGTGCCAAGCCATGCCCCTCCTCTTTGAGCTTCTTTAATCTCTTTTTGACATCCAAAGGGCCACTTGAATTGCCCTCAGTCTCCCACTGCCATCGTTCTATGATGGGTCCATGTCTGCGACTCATCTCTCATTTCTTTTTATCTCAGTCGTTTGGGTTTTCTACCCTTCCTGCAGGGATTGGCAACTTCACCTCTCAATAGTTGCATTTTAACATTCACAAGGGCTGTTGGACTTAGATTAGAATTTAGCTCTCCACCTGTGTTAGACCTTTATCTCAAGCACTCCTAAATTCAGATCCCTGTCTAACATTTATTACTCTGTTCTTTTAAGGATGAGCAGCCTTTGCATAAACCTTCTCTTCGCATTCATCTGTTTTAATGACCACATTGATTCTTGGTCTTTTGTTAGACTTTGTTTGGCAATTTCCATTATTCTCTGTCTTGTCACAATGATTGGAATTTGATTCAGAGGCTCCCAACATGCCATTAGACTTATGTCTAAAGGCTTATGCATGACATTGACTTAGTCTCTGATAAGACTGAGTTCATTTCTCAACCAACATTCTGCCCTGCTCTTTTCACCTCTATTAGACTTGGACTGGGATCTTGGTCTGGTAACTTGGAATTAACTTCCTAGAATACACTTTCTGTGTTCAAATCTTACCTATGCTATCTTTGCATCGATCTTAGTATGGAACTGCATATTCCAACATGCACCAATTCTGCCCCTCTCTCATTGCTGGCTAGGCTTGCGGTACTGGACTTTATTTACTAGTATACAATGAAGGTTTAAGCCTTTCCCTTAGACTTTCTCTTAGGGTTGTGATGGATTTTGGACTACAAGTCCCAGCATGCATCAACTTTGTTTTGTTCACTTGCGGTGATACTTACAACCCTGCTTGTACAGGGTACTGTAGCTCATTCCTCCTCCACCATGTAACACTGATGTGCTGATTTGCTTCGGGGCCCCACAAGAACACTGACTCAGCCCTTTTGCTCACTCCCTCTTAAGACTCCCTGCTTGCCTTCCTCCTATATGCTTGCTCTTCATCTGCTCATCACGCCATGTATTGGTATTTATTTATTGGTAACTTAAAAGGCTCCAACCGAGACCACCAGGGGGCGCAGAGGCAATGGCTGCCTAGTGCCGAGCTCCCGCCAGGACAGGGCCTTCTAGAGGGATTGAGCCCCCCCCGGACCCCCCTGGCGAAACAGCTACCTGGCCATCGGCGGGTGACCCCCCCGCGAGACTTCAGCTCGAAGGAGCGGACCTCGCCGCCCCCCGAAAACCGGAGTTCGGGCCGTGCTGCAGTCGCGGCCGAGTACGCAGGGACGGGGAGAGGCCTGCAGACGGACAGAGCCCAGCTGAGGAGCCCGGCCGCCAGCCGGAGTGCAGCGCCCCGCAGATCCAGGAGGAGTGGGCTGACGGAGCCGACGCCGACACCGGGCGGAGGAGGTAAGGGGGCCACGGCAGCAAAGCGGATCGCGGGCCAGTCCACCCCCAGACGGGCTCCGGCGGTCCGCCTCGGAGGATCGGCCCGGGCCCGCCCCTGCCAGACCTCGGCGGCGGGAAGCGCCCCGGAAAGGCAAAGAGCCGGTCGGGCAGGAACGGCCCCTCCCGCCGGCGCACGCTTCATTCTTCGGGCCCACCACGGGCAATATCCCCTGAGAGGGGAACCGGACCCCCAGCCTTGGCTCCCGCACCAGTCGGCGGCCCCGGGCCCAGCATCCGGGGCCTGAAAACGTTGCCCCCCTGGGCCCCCAGGAGACAATCGCAGGATAAGGGGAGCACACCCGGGATTGGCGGGGGCCAAGGCAACCCCCGCAGCACACCCCACTCCAGCCATCACAGACCTAGAGGGGGCCTGGCCTGGCCTGGCCGCACAGCGCGATACACGGCGGGGAGAGGGGATATCTCCCACCAGCCCAACAAAGGAACCCAGCGAGGCCGGAAGGACAGAGACCGGGCCTAAACAGGTGGTGGCCCCCGGGGACAATCCTGGGGCGTGTGCCCGCCTGACTCTCCCCCCGGACAGCAAACAGAGGCTGGAACACGACGGAGGCAGCCTCCCACCCCCCACGAGACCGCACCAAGACGTGGGGGGTCTGGACCAGCGGCGGACCCCAAGGGGGGCACTGAGGGGGGTTGCATGAACGGGCTAGAATCGCTGCAAGCGTTCAGATATAAGAATCGCACCAGCAACCACACGGACCCCAGTGACCCGACCCACCCGGGAAGCATGTCGGAGCCCTCGACGGCGATGGAGAGGGGCTTTGCCTCCATCCTCCAGGAAATTAGGGAAATGCGATCAGATATCGCCCAAAAATTTGAAAAAATGGAACAGAGGGTGGACAAAGTGGAGGAGAGGCTGCAACGGGTAGAAACCAACCAGTCCTCGTCAACGGCACAGGAGGTTCAATTTGATATGAGGCTCTCGGCCTTGGAGAAGAGGGACGAGAAAAAGGCCAGACAGTTTGATGACTTCGAAAACAGGGAAAGGAGAAATAAGGTAAGATTTTTTGGGATCCCGGAAACGGAGGGGGAGACAGAGAGAGACCTAACCGGAGTCGTGAAAGACATTTTCACCCTTCTGTTCGCGGAGGAGATGACCACAGAACCCACGTTCGACAGGGTGCATAGAGCAGGGGGCAGGGCCGGGAACCCCCGATCTGTCCTAACCCGGTTCCACTACTATACGGAAAAAACCAAGGTTTTGGAAGAAGCGAGGAAGGCAGGGGTGATCACCTACAACAAAGCCCAGGTCACCATTTTTCAGGACCTTTCCGCCTACACCTTGGCGAAGCGCAGAATGTGCCGTCCCCTGACGCAGCTACTCAAAGAGAAGGGGGTCCGCTACAGGTGGGGGTATCCTTTCTCCCTGTCCTTCGAATATATGGGCCAACGTACTACGTTAATCACAGAAGAGGACATTAGAGGTGCCATACACGATTACGTGGTGGACCCAGCCCCCCGAAGAAGCCCATTCGGCCCGGAGGCTCTGGCCAGGGGGGGGGCCGGGTCAGTCGGGATCCAGGAGAAGGAAAACAGCCTCACGAAAATACAAGAAACTGAATACCCCGCCTCCCGCCCAGGAAGGAGAACAAATGGACTCGGAGGGCTGACGGCAGGGAGCCCTGACAAGCTGTAGGACAGGCGTGGAAGCACGTGAGGTCCTAGTGACGACTCTACCCCCTGGAACAGCAAGTACACAGCGGGCAACCGACGGGGAAGAGGTTGGGGGGGGGAAGGGGGGCTCAAGGAGATGAGCATTGTTCAGCGGGCCTAGCCAGGGGAGGTCAGGCTGGTGGTCCGGCCACATGCCAGTGATGGCGGAACTTACTGGCTGGACGTCGGGTAGGGGGTTGGGGGGTCCTTTCAAGTTGGTGGGGGATGCTTTTTCAGGGAGGGGGGAGGAGGGGTTGTTTGGGGCCAGTTTTAGGGCCCCAGGGGAAGGGGGTAGGGGGAATCCAAGCAATCCAGAAGCGAGACAAATGAAGCGAAACAGGGTTTTAGGCATGACGTGGGTGGCCAGCCGGGAGAGTAAGGAACAAGTTACTTACCTGTAACTGTTGTTCTCCAGCATGGGTCTGGCATGGATTCACATGCTCATGAATATTCCCCGTCGTCAGGCTGGGAATCCTCGGTAAAGAAAAAACCAGTATCAGTTTCGTTTCTGATCTGTCTTTCGTAGTAATAACCAATCACTGGTCTCTGCGTCATACTGACCACAGCCAATGACTGCCCTCTACCTAAGCACCGCCTCTGGCAGCCATCTTCAGATTTGGAAGCACGTGAAGTGGCAGTATGACCAAGTGAAGAGCCGCAGAGGGGTAGGCGGGAGGGTTCGCATGTGAATCCATGCCAGACCCATGCTGGAGAACAACAGTTACAGGTAAGTAACTTGTTCCTTCTCCAGCATGGGGTCTGGCATGGATTCACATGCTCATGAATAAAGAATACATAGCAGTACACACATGCACAACCACGGGAGGTGGCAAAGGCTCAACATTAAGCATCACATCAACTCAACATTAAGCATCTTACCTCCTCACCCGGCTCACCTCAGGCGAACAGGTTGCGCAGCACTGCTTGGCCGACCCTGGACTCCTCCCTGGAATCCCGGTCGACGCAGTAGAATTTCGTGAAGGTGTGCGTCGACCTCCACGTAGCAGCCCTGCATATGTCCAGCAGGGGCACACCAGATAGGAACGCCGTGGTAGCTGCGATCGCTCTGGTGGAATGGGCTCTCGGACGGCCAGGCAGCGGTCGGTTTGCCAACCGGTGACAGTACATGATACAGCCGGAGAGCCATCTGGAGATGGAAGCCTTCGAGAGAGCCTTCCCCTGATTGACAGGTCCAAAGTTCACAAAGAGTTGTGACGTCTTCCAAAACCCCTTCGTGCGGTCCACGTAGAACTTCAGCGCTCTAGCCACATCCAGCGAGTGCAAAGTCCTCTCAGCCGGCGACGAAGGCGACGGGAAGAACACAGGTAACACCAAGGGTTCGTTGAGATGGAAGTCCGACGGTACCTTGGGCATGAAGGAGGGGTGCGTCCTGAGCACTACCCTCGTGTCGTGGAAAGTCAAGTACGGGGCCTTGCAGGAAAGGGCCTGGATCTCTCCCACTCGTCGTGCGGAGGTGATGGCCACAAGAAAAGCTGTTTTCCACGATAGAAACTTCAACGGGGCCGAGTGCAGAGGCTCGAACGGAGGTCCCATGAGCTTGGTCAGCACCACGTTGAGCTCCCACGCCGGGGCCGGAGCCTTCACCGGCGGGAACGATCTGAACAGTCCCTTCATGAACTCTTTCACCAGACGATGAGACCACAATGACGTCCGCCCCGTGGTTCTGGTGTATCGGGAGATCGCAGCAAGATGAATCTTGATGGACGCGTGTGCCAAACCAGCTTTGGCCAGCGTCAGCAGGTACGGCAGTACTTGGGGAGCCGTAATCCGTAGAGGGTTAATCTTCTGTGCGTGGCACCAGACAGAGAACCTCTTCCATTTGTGTCCGTAGCATTTAAGAGTCGAGGACGCCCTGGCCTTTGCAAGAACCTCTCTGCAATCGGCCGGTATGTCGTATCCTCCAAACTCTAGCGCTGCAGGAGCCAGGCCTGCAAGTTCAGCGACTTCGGGTCGTGGTGGAGGATGGCGCCTCCTTCCCTGGAGAGTAGATCCGCGTCCGCCGGCAGCTTGATCGGCGGGGACGCTGACAAGTCCAGAAGGTCCGGGAACCATATCTGCCTCGGCCACGCAGGTGCGACGAGGATCATCCTGCACCGTGACCTCTTGAGCTGGTTGACGAGCCGGATTAGCAGAGGCAAGGGAGGGAACGCGTAGAGGAACAGGCCCTCCCAGGGGAACGAGAAAGCATCGCCCATGCTCCTCGTCTGGGGAAACCTGCTGGCGAACCTCCGGCACTTGGTGTTCGTCGCCGTCGCGAACAGGTCGATCTGGGGTGTGCCCCACCGTCGGAAGAGGCGATCCACCAGATCCTGCCGTAGTTCCCACTCGTGGCACGAGCGCAGCTCCCTGCTGAGTGAGTCGGCGATGGTGTTTTTTATCCCTGCCAGATGAAACGGCACCAGAAAAATCCCTTGGGCGACGGCCCAATGCCACAGGTCCTGCGCCTCCTTGGACAGCGCTGGGGACCTGGTTCCGCCCTGTTTCCTGATGTAAAACATGGTGGTGGTGTTGTCGGTGAAGATCCTCACCACCTTGCCCTTGAGGGACGGAAGGAAGGACCTGAGGGCCCAAAACACTGCACGGAGCTCCAGGACGTTGATATGCAGGGACTTCTCCGTCGGGAGCCAGAGTCCCCTCGCGTGCAGATTTTTGGTGTGCGCTCCCCACCCTTCCAGGGAGGCATCCGTGGTCACAGTCTCCTGGTGGGCTGGGGTCTGGAAGTCCATGCCCGCCGTCAGATGCGCGCGGGTGCCCCACCACCGTATCGCTCGTCGGAAACTCTCGTCGAGCTTGATCCTTTCCTCGAAGCTGCCCGTCGTCTGGATCCAGCGCGCATCCAGGAATTCTTGCAACGGGCGCATCCGGAGCCTGCACATGGGAATGAGGTAGATGCAGGAAGACATCATCCCGAGGAGGGACTTGATGGATCTCACTTTGGCCGCGTCGGCCACCAACATCCGTTGCACCTTGCCCAAGATGGTCCTGGTCCTCTCCTCCGACGGGGAGGCCAGAAGGGACACTGTGTCGAGCCTCGCTCCCAGAAACAGTGCGACTTGCGCGGGCACCAGGTGGGATTTGGCGTAGTTCACGGAGAATCCCAGGTCCGTGAGGAGTTGGACGGTCCTTGCCGTGTGGACCACGGCGAGCTCCTTCGTCTTGGCGCGGATGAGCCAGTCGTCCAGGTAGGGGTAGACGTGAATCCCCTCGCGGCGCAGCTGCGCCGCCACCGGTGCGAGGCACTTGGTGAATACCCTGGGTGCCGACCGTAGTCCGAAGGGAAGGGCTTTGAACTGGTAATGACGCCCTTGGACCACGAACCTGAGGAATTTTCGGTGCCCCTTTAGGATGGGAATGTGGAAGTAGGCGTCCTCCAAATCCAACGACGATAGGAAGTCTCCTTCCTCCAGTTGACCCAGGACGTGCTGGAGGGTGACCATCCGGAACTTCTGCGCCTTGATGAACTTGTTCAGCCGTCGCAGGTCCAGGATGGGGCGCCATCCTCCCGTCTTCTTCTTCACGAGGAAGTATCGCGAGTAGACTCCGGAGCCCCGAAGCCTCTTTGGGACGAGTTCGATGGCGCCCTTTCTGAGCATCGCCTTTACCTCCAGGAGAAGTTGAGGGACGTGAAGTTCTTTCCTGGCCACGGGGGGGACGCGCGGGCACCTTCTTTGAAACTCGAGCGCGTGGCCCCGGGCCAGGGCGTCCAGCACCCAACAGTCGGTGGAGATGGACTCCCACACGCTGACGAAGCCCGCCAGCCGGCCTCCCACCGGGGTGCTTCGGTGGGGGCCCGACCCCACGGCCGGTTCAATCCTGCTTGGACGCGGCCTTGCCGCCTTGACCTCCTTGGCGACGACGGCGGGGTCCGCTAGACTTGCCTCGTCCTCTGTAGGCCTCTTGCGACGACGAGCGGGCCGCTTGACGGTAGGAAGCGAAACCGCCGCCGGAACCTTTGGAGGCGCCCTTGCCTCCGCCGCTCCGAAAGGGCGTCCGTCGTTGCTGCAGGACTCCAAGGGCCCGGGCCGTCTCAGTATCCGCCTTGATGGCCTGAAGGGAATCGTCCACTGTCTTCCCAAACAGGTTGTTCCCGTCGAAGGGCATGTCCAGGACTCTGGTCTGGACGTCCTGCCGAAAGTCCGTAGCTTTGAGCCATCCACGACGTCGAAGGCAAACGCCGTTGCCCAGCTGGCGGAACCCAGTGTCGGCGATGTCCGTCGCCACGGTGATGGCGTGGTCAGAAGCCACTTCACCTTCCTGGAGGATCTCAAGGGCCTCCGCCCTCTTGTCGTCTGGCAGAAAATCCAGCAGGGGAGCTATCTTGTACCAGAGCTCCCTGTCGTAGCGGGCCACGATAGCCAAGGCGTTGGCCGCTTTAATCGTCGTCGCTGCCGACGAGATGACTCTACGTCCCATAGCATCCAATTTCTTTCCCTCGCCGTCCGGCGGGGAAGTCGATGTGGAGGCCGCACCCCCCCCCGCTTTCTTCCTGGCTGCCGCGGAGACGACGGAGTCCGGGGTAGGCTGCGCCCGGAGGCATAGGGGGGCCGTGTCCGGGACCCGGTACTTTTTCTCGTACCGGTCTCTTCTAGCTGGCGTAGTGGAAGGGTTCTTGAGGAGGGAAAGGCCCTCATCCCAAATGTCGTCCAACAGAGGCACTGCGAGGACCGTCTTCCTCTTGGCCTCGCGCCGCTGATAAAGGAAGCCTTCCTTTTTCTTCTCCTCAGGGCAGAGTTGGAAAAGCTCGGAAGCCCTGGAGATCATGGAGTGGAAAGATCCGATCTCGTCGGGCGGAGAAGCCCTGGTGGGGGGCGACGACGGAAAATCCTCGTCGTATGCCTCGTCGTTCGTACCCGTCGCTGCCGTGTCAGTCCCCGTATCATCCCCTCGGGTGGACGGGGAGGAGGGCTGGACGGGGCGCGACGGTTGAAAAGGAGGTGGAGGATGGATCCTTCTTTTCTTGGTAGGGGGAACACCAGAAGGTCCCGGTTCTGGATCCCCCGACGGGAGAGGTTCCTCCGTCGGTAACGGTAGCCTCGTCCTTATCTCGGTGCATAAGGACTGTATGGCCAACAAAATGGCCGCCGAGTTGTCTCGCGGCGCTGGCAGAGGGGAATCCGACGGGCGAGCAGGGGCCCCGTCGGTATCCTCGACGATGTCGTCGTCGTCACCCGCGTCGGGGTCCATTCCGACGGGCTGGCCTTGTTCCACGCCTAGGCCGTGGCTTAAGACCTCGATCAGCTCCTCTTCTGAGGTTGAGGCCGAATCTACGACGACGCCCTGCCCCCCCTTCTTCTTCCCCACGGAGGGTTTCACGGGGGTCCTATCGATGGGCACAAAAGAAGACTCCCTCCGAGGAGGCAGGGAGATTCTGGGCCCTGAGGTCGCCACCACTGGCGCAGCCTCCACAGGCTGAGCCAGGGCCGCCGCGACCGTTTCGATAGAGGGCTTGGTCGGATGGATCAAGGCCTTCACCACCTTAGGTGCGCTCACCGCCTTATCCTTGAGGGAGGGGGCACTGCCACGCTCCTCCTCTGCCTTAGAGCTCGATCGGGGCCTCTCCAGGAGCTTCGCCGGGTGCTCGGCCTTCCTCTTACCCGACCCAGAGCGTTGGCTCGTGGTTGATGGTGCCGGGGAGGGTGCGCCCTGCCTGGCGCCCGTAGACCCCGACCGTTCGGCGCTCCCGGTGCCAGCGGACTCGCGGTGCTTGGCCTTATGTTGGGCCCCCGTCGCCGGGGCGCCCTCAAAGGTCTTAGAAGACCGCTCGGATTTCTTCTTCTTCTCGCCAGACGGGCTCTTACCCTCCAGCCAGTTGGCGAGACGTTGATGACGGTCCTTCATGGTCCGTTCCGACATGTTGCCGCAAAACGCACAGTCCTTCTCCACGTGCGTTTTGTCCTCATGAAGGCAGTAAAGGCAGAAAGAGTGTTCGTCTTCCTTAAAGACGTTCTGCAGCTGGCATCCAGGGCAGACCCTGAACAGCTTTCCGGGCGTCGAGCTTCCCTTCTCCTGGGCCATCTCCGAGACCGGGCCTGAGAAGCTTCTGGAGTCCTCCGAAGTGTAGCTCGACGAAATCTTCACCCTTGAGGGGCACAGACGAATCCGACACGGGTCCCCGTTGATCGGATGTAGGATCGGTGGAGCTTGAGGCTCTTTTGACCGAAAGAATTGAAGTTTTTTGTGAAAAAGCGCGAAAAATAGCACTAACGCTCGAGAGCAATAGCACGAGGATCCCAACACATGAACGTGCGGTAAAAATCTGAAGATGGCTGCCAGAGGCGGTGCTTAGGTAGAGGGCAGTCATTGGCTGTGGTCAGTATGACGCAGAGACCAGTGATTGGTTATTACTACGAAAGACAGATCAGAAACGAAACTGATACTGGTTTTTTCTTTACCGAGGATTCCCAGCCTGACGACGGGGAATATTCATGAGCATGTGAATCCATGCCAGACCCCATGCTGGAGAACATAGATAATGGCTGATGGCTTGCCGGCCCTGGGGGTGGGCACCTTGAATGTGCGAGGTCTGAATACCCCCACAAAGAGGTCCCTGGTTTGCAGGGAGTTCAGAAGAGCTAAGCTAGACCTGCTTTTCCTGCAGGAGACACATTGGGCCCGGGGGAAGGAACCCAAGATGAGGGGAGGAGGGATTGGCGAGATCTTTTGTGCATCACATAAGTCAAAGAAGAGGGGAGTGGCGATTCTGCTAGCAGGGGGAGTAGGCTTTGAACAAGAGGCGTCCCTGAAGGACCCTGAGGGACGTTACCTAATGGTGAGGGGTTCTTTACAGGGGGCCCCCCCTGACCCTCGTAGTTATATACGGCCCAAATGAAGGCCAAGCCCAGTTCTGGGAGGAAGTAAGGGACAGGCTCAAACTCTTTGTCCAAGGCAAAATAGTGGTAGGGGGGGACTTCAACATGGTCCTAGACCCGGCCTTTGATAGGAAGAGACTTGGCCCTCCGAACGTCAGACCGGTGGACGAGGCCATGGCACGCTGCTTCCGGAGGGTCAACGCTGAGCTGGGCCTGGTCGACACGATTCCATTCCCTAGGTCGGACGACCCCTCGTTCACGTACTATTCGGCCATCCATACCTCATTCTCTAGAATCGACTACATCCTGGTGGACGAAACGCTTCGCCCACATGTCTCGGGCTACAGTGTGGACCCGGTCCCCTGGAGTGATCATGACATGGCCCGCGTCACCATAGCCGAGGGTTGGCACGCGGAACGCAGAGGCCGCTGGAAATGTAATGATTCCCTTCTCAAAGACGAGGTCATTGCGCAGGAAGTGCTAGATGCCATCACGGAGTTCTTTGACTTGAACGACAACGGGGTAGTTGGCATACACACACTGTGGGATGCATTTAAGGCAACGGCGGACTTCCGGATCGGCCACTGGAGCGTGACCAGGTGACTGCCCTGGAGGATTACAGACTCCAGCTTAAAAACCTCCTCCTGCACAGGACGGAGAGGAGCCTCCAGATGGTGAGGCAGAAATACTATGACAAAGGGGATAAGGCAGATAGTATCCTAGCCTGGAAACTAAGGGAGGTCCAAAGAAGTAGAATGGTCAAGGCAGTGAAGGACGCCCAGGGGACGATAGGCTATGACGCCCCCACATAGGAGAGGCCTTCCGCCACTACTATGAGAAATTATATACCTCGGAATATGACGAGGGCGATGCCCAGATAGAAGGCTTCCTGGAGTCCATACAAGTTCCGGCCCTAACAAAAGAGATGTCGGAGGGGTTAGAGGGTCCGGTCACCGAGGAGGAGATAGACAAAGTGATAAGTGGGATGAAGGTGGGACCCTCCCCGGGGGAGGATGGCTATACAGTGTACTTCTACAAGAGGTTCCGCTCCAGCTTGGCCCCGCACCTGGCGAGGGTCTTCAATTCTGTCCTCGAGGGAGGCACTCTCCCCGACTCCATGATGGGAGCCATTATAGCAGTACTGCCCAAGGAGGGGAAAGACCCAGCAGAGTGCTCCTCGTACCGCCCAATATCATTATTGAACACGGACGTCAAGATTTTGGCCAAGGTGGTGGGGAGGCGGATGGAGGGGATAATGCCGAGGTTGGTTCATGGGGACCAGGTGGGCTTCATAAGAGGGAGACAGGGGTCGGACAATATCCGTAAAACGATAGATCTGCTCCACTACGCACAGGAATCTGACCTGGACGCATGCGTCCTTTCTTTGGACTCCGAAAAAGCTTTCGACAGGGTGGAGTGGAGATACATGGAACTCCTCCTCAAGAAAATGGGCTTTGGGTCCCACATTAGGAGCTGGGTGTCGGCACTCTATAGAGCCCCCACAGCGAGGGTCCAGGTGAATGGGAGGTTGACCGAGTCCTTTGCACTTTCGCGAGGGACCAGGCAGGGTTGTCCCCTCTCCCCCTTGATATATGTCCTAACGATAGAACCGTTAGCTATAGCGATCAGAGCGCATGCGGGCATCAGGGGGATTAGCAGACGCGACGTGGAGTTCAAGCTCTCCCTCTTAGCAGACGACATCCTTGCCTATGTGGTGGACCCGGCCACCTCGCTCCCCCCTTTTTTGTCCCTGGTGGCCACATTTGGCCGCTTCTCCGGACTGAGAATCAACACAGCCAAATCGGTCCTGCTCCCAATGAAAGTGCGAGACCTCGAGCTGGACCCCCTGGACAGGGTCGAGGGAATTGCGGTGGCAAAGACCTCCATCCGATATCTGGGAGTCCTGCTAACTAGGGACCTATCAAAATTGACCTCTACTAACTACGACCCCATAATCGCTGGGATCGGGTCGGACCTGAGGAGATGGGACAAGATGATCCTGTCCTGGTACGGCCGGATGACAGCGGTCAAGATGAATGTCCTGCCCAGGCTTTTGTACCTGTTCACAGCGCTCCCCACCATCATCCCAGAGCAGACCTTCAGGGCCCTACAAAATGCAGTCCAAGAATTTATATGGCAGGGGAAAACCCCAAGGATAGGGAAAGCGACCCTGACGTTGCCGAGGGAGGAGGGGGGATTTGGGCTCCCTGATTTCCGCCTGTACTTCCGGGCTGCACAATTGAGGGTACTCTTGGAACACATGAAAGAGGGGATGGGGACATACTGTTCTTACCTAGAGGACATGGACACCCACCCCCTGAAGGTTAGGGATCTCCTGTGGGCCCCACGCAAATCCATTCCGGGGAAGTTAAGAGGGCACCCGACCCTGGGAGTCCTTTGGGAAATCTGGAGGGAGGGCCCACAGACATCCTACCTCACTTCATGGCCGTCCCCGATGTCCTCCCTTTGGGGGCTCCCACTTGACTTGGGCGGGAGGGGGTTTCGGAATTCCCAGACCTGGTCAGACATGGGGATGGAATGGGCTGGCCAGATGTTCAGGGAGGGAGAGTTTCTCCCATACGAGGACCTGAGGGAGGCCCTCGGCCGGGGATCCCTCACTATTTTCGAATACCTCTGCCTCAAGGGCATATTATGTGACCAATCATGGGGCCAAAACCTGAGGAGGCAGCTGACCCCCTTTGAAAAGTTCTTAGATACAGCAACCTCGAGAAAGGGCGCGGTGTCGAACATGTATAAAATCTTGAACACTTTCAATCTCCCCGGGAGAAGGGGTTTCCGCTCGTTCTGGGACGATTTGGTGGGAGAGGTCATCACAGAAGACACCTGGTCGAGAATTTTCAAAATCGCTTTTCATGGGAACTTGTTCACCGCAGACATGGAACACAATTTCAAGATTTTGCAGGGGTGGCATAGGGACCCAGTAAAATTATCCAAAATGTTCCCGGGCGTTACTCCAATGTGCCCGAGGGGTTGTGGCCAGCGGGGATCCAGGAAGCACATGTGGGGGCTTTGCCCGAAAGCTCAGGTCTTCTGGGGCAAAGTACGGTCCTGGATCGCGGAGGTGTCGGGCGAACCTCTCCCCCAGGACCCTTTGTCAATGTTGTTGGGGGTACCCCCGGAAGACTTGGAAATATATAGATATCCAAGGATGATGGAAACGATGCTGCGGGCGGGGAGGGTGGCCCTGGCACAGAAGTGGAAGAGCCCTGAACTCCCCTCCAAAGAGGATTGGCTGAAGAAAGTAAAGAATATGTTCTTGATGGACAAACTCACAGCTATGGTGAACAACGACTCAGGGCCTTTCATGGCACATTGGTATGGGGTGCAACAATCTTGGGGATGGGACGTTCACTGACTTGAGACAGTGGCCCGCACCGAGGGAGGGGAGGAGGACTTGGAGCCCAGTCGGGCCCGCCCTGAAAGCCCACGACCGGGGGAACGGCACCATCGACCACAGTCGGAAAGAATGGTCACCTACCACAGCATCTCCTGAACACAGGGGAGGATAAAGCCGCTCATTGTCTCTTTGTTTGAAGTTAGTGCTGGATTGCGGGGGGAAGGGGTACTGCCGGGAGGGGGGTAGAGGGTAGGGGGGGTTAAGGGTTGAACGGGACAGTTAAACGCCTTGTGTACCTAATGGGTTATTCAGCCCGGTTTGTTAAAGTTTCAAAATGCCAATAAAACCAAAGTTTAAAAAAAAAAAAGGCTCCAACAACAAGCACAGTGGGGTCAGTTAAGTGCAAGGTAGTCAAAACGGGTGTCGGACGGACCTCAGATCTCTTTACCAAAAATAAGCCCTCCTCTCAAGAAGGGAGTGCATGTCTGTCTGTAAAGCAAGATTATTGTATATAAACGGCGGGGAGGGGCTAGACGACTCCTTAGCAACTAACCGGATTCTCCTGGAACCACACGAAAGTGACACCTTATAAACATTATTGAAACTTTTAACACACTCCCACGTATTTTGTTACAAAGTCATCCCCCCAAATATGATTGGCTAACCACATACAAGGAAATCTCATACACTTAAGTTCCCACACTCTTATTGGACACATTCACCTAACCACCACCCTCTTCAACATACATTTACATTGGCTCATATTTACAGTACAACCCCTTTATGGGCTCTTTGCATAGTCAGGCGTGACATCACACATGATAAAATATTTTCCTACAACAATCCTAATTTATTACAAGTTACATCTGGGCAGGGACATCTTAACCCCTGGCGTGATGCACAAGGCTTTTACAAGAACACCTCATCAATATGAGGAGGGAGAGAAAGAAGAACAAGTTACTCTCTTACCTGGTAACGTTCTTTCGATGGGATGGTCCGACGACGTATTCCATATCTATGACAGCAATCACCACAGCTGTGCTACTTTGGAAAATCTTCGGCGTCTGCGTCCTGCGTCAATGACGTCAATATGCCGCCCTCGAGGACCTCCTCCGACGGCCGACGTCACTGGATGTTATAAGTAGGATGCACGACGCCCATAGCCTCAGTTGTAGTTTTTTCCCAGAACGTGTGCCACCAGTCTTCTGCCCGTCTGACACACAAAGCCTTGTGGAAACGTAAGCTGCAATCACATAAGAAATTCTGTAGCGGGGAAGGTAGGGAGGGAGCGATATGGAATACGTCGTCGGACCATCCCATCGAAAGAACGTTACCAGGTAAGAGAGTAACTTGTTCTTCGAGGGGATTGGGTCCTCCGACGCATCCCATATCTATGACAGGCTCCCAAAGCAGTACCAATGCCAGGAGGTGGGAAAAGAATTTAGAAAACAGAAATTATGCAAGCCCAATCAAATTGGAGTAAAGGATCGCCTTGCCAAAGGCCAGATACTGCCCCCGGATGCAATCAAGGGAATAGTGACGTACAAAAGTATGTACCGAAGCCCAGGTGGCTGCATCACAGATGTTGCGAATAGGAACACCCCTCTGCAGGGCAGTAGAGGCAGCCATACCCCTGGTACAATGGGCCCGTAAGCCGACCGGTGGGTCCTTACCCGCCAAGCAGTAACACTCAGAGATAGCTAAAATAATCCAGCGAGACAAAGTCTGTTTCGTCACAGCCTGTCCCAAACGCTTTCCAGCGTAACCAATAAAGAGCTGATCGTCCAGTCTGACCTGGGACATGCGTGAAATATAAAAGCTTAATGCTCTCCTAGGATCAAGCCTATGTAGCCTCTCCTCTTCCTTACCAGGATGTGGAGGAGGATACAATTCTGGAAGAACAACCTTCTGGCCTAAATGAAATTCTGACACCACCTTCGGAAGAAAAGAAGGACGAACTCTAAGGACAACCCTGTCCTTATGAAACACAGTGAAGGGTGGCTTAACTGAAAGTGCCTGTAACTAACTCACTCTGCGAGCGGAAGTGACCGCAACTAAAAATACCGTTTTCAGAGTTAAGTCTCAAAGGGCATGAATGCAAAGGCTCAAACGGAGCACCCATCAGAAACTTGAAAACAAGGTTCAAATCACAACCGGGCACCTGGGAAGGTGACGGAGGGAACACATTAGTGAGCCCTTTCAGAAACTGAGAAATTAAAGGAATTTTAAAATAGGAACACTCTTCAGACGAGCGCTTAAATATGGAAAGCGCAGCCAGGTAACCTTTAAGGGTACCCACTTGAAGGCCCCTGTGGGCCAAAGAAAGCAAAAAAGACAGAACCATGGGAATGTCACATGCAAAAGGATCCACATTCTTAACCGTGTACCAGTCGCAGAATTTACGCCAACAGCAACGGTACAGGGACTTAGTTGCAGGCTGTCTGACTGAGAGCAACACCTCCATCATGTCTACCAACTTTAATTATTTAATTCATATAGCCTCGAACATACCGCCGGTTTATTTAATGAATATTAATTCACAGGTTGGTATTTTTTGCCAGAACTCTATTCTAAAATGGCGTTTGTGTTCTCTTCTGTGACTCCAACCCAAGTCGAGCCCTTTGTTGTTGTTGGAGGGGGTTTAGGCACCCTTGACTGAGTTACCTTGGTAACTCAAGTCGCACTCTTGTGTGATTGGCCCAAGTGGTGAGCCGGCCGGCTCACCACTTACCATGTTTGATTGACAGCTAGGCTGAGTGAATGGGGGTGTGCTGCATAAAAGCAGGGTTTTGGGGACTGGAACTTCAGAAGTCGCCACAGGACCTAAGAATCTGAGGAGGGAGAAGCGGAGCCGACCTGCAATGACGACACCACCGGTGGAGCCCTGCTGAACCGTCTCACCACTTTTCCCGACGACAGAGGAGATCTCCAGTCCAGAGAGTCTTCTTCCTTTGACTGGTGGGGATAACCAGTTTTGCCTTCTTTTCACCTTCCTGGAGCATCTTGTGGCCGCCTTGCCCGTGCCAAGCACCCCGGCAACCGGAATACCACGGTTTACCACTACCGCGAAGAGAAGGGTAGTACCTTTTAACTGAAGAACTCTGCGGCTGGTTTCTTCCCTGGCAGTGCAACGACCTTCATCTTTCCTCCACGGCGAGACCTCTTCTTCCTCTGGACGAAACGCTGACTTGCACCTGCTGCCAGGAACAACTGCCCCCGCTGGAGCTCCCTTCACACTTAAGGTACTGTGTCCCGCCTGGCTTCCCTTGCGACAGATCGTTCGGGGTGACAGTAAAACCTCGACTTTCTCACCTGGGCTAGCCTGGGACAACCTAGCTAACTTTTCCTGACTTTCATTTCATCCTTTTTGTGCAGACTATCTACAATACTTTTTGGGCATAACCCCACTGTGTGAACCTGGACCCCTTCTGCTTGCTCTATGCAAGAGTGGGCCTTGCAATTGACTTCCTGGCTCTCCAGTAGAACTCTGCCTATCCTGCCTTACTGTGGTTCTTTTTTAAAGTATGGAAACTTGTGTGCTTCTTTAACTATGCCTTTTTCCCTCCCTTTCTTTATAACTTATTAGAGTGTCATCTTATGTTAAGCGCTCACCTCTGTCTGCAAATAAGTGGTGTTTCTCACTAAGACTTGTCTAATAAGTGAATAGGGTTGTATATATATGATAGTGACTGTGTGCTGAATTTACTTACCTCGTTTTTTTGCTAGTGTAAATCCCAAGTGTGTCTTTAAATAAATAATTATATACTTTTACACCAAAGCTCTGGTCAGTGTTTGTTTGTGCTACCGTGTCTCTGTACCTATTGTGTATGCTCTGCATACTGCCTAACTCTTCTTGAGGGAAGTCTGACTGCTCAGCCACAGCTACCAAGTGAATCTCTGTGCTACAGACTGCTACCAAGTGGGTTTACTGCCAAACACCTGTAGTCTTAAATCTTTTGCAGTGGTCCCTAAGGGAACTGCACAGGTTTCTGCCTAACAAACTCCACCTCCCGAGAGGTGTCCAGCCCACTAGCATCATGCAGGGACTGCCTCAGGTCCTCAAACTGGCTATGGCCTGAGAGAATCTCGTCAGGCACCGTGTCAGGCACCATGCCATCATCAGAGCCCTCATCCACCTCTGAAATGAATTCCAGATGGCGGTAAGAAGGCACAGAACTGGAACCAAAGCCATGCTTGACCTTGGCCAGAGCCTTCCTAGGTGGTTCCCCCGAGCCACGGGGTACCCCATCGACATAGCCCCGAAAGGCGTCGAGTGAATCAGCGCCGACGTCGAGAGAATCGGCGTCGACGACAGACGCGACGCCGACAGCATCAACAGCGTCAACACAGGCCTCGAGGGAGGAGCCCCGAGCGTGTCCCTCGACATCCTGGCCGTCGACAACTTCCTCAGAGACTTCCTCGAAGACTTCACAGGCTCACTCGGTCTCGAGCGCGTCGAGGACCGGGACCTGGACGGAACGATTCCCTTGTCCGAGCGGGACCTTTCCCGCGAATCGTGACGACCACCCGAGCCCGAAGGCGTGCAAGCAGCGTCTCTCGGCTGATCACAACCGACCCCACTCAGAGGCGCGGACGGACCAGTGCCCTGCGATTTGGGAATCGCCAACATTTTCTTCCCGAAGGAAGCCCATTCCTCCGGTGTCGCATGCGTGGTGGGGTAAGCGACCCGCCGACAGGCGGAGTCCTTGGATGAGAACGGGGAAGGAGACCAATGACGGCGCTTCCGGGAGTGCCTCGAAGAGGCAGAAGAGTGGCGAGACCGACTCCGGGACCGAGACCCACTGGACTTCCGACGACGACGCGGAGAGCCCCGCAGACCTCAACTTCCTGGGCTTGGACACCTTACCTACCGACAACTTCTTGCGCTCCCGCATGGCTTTCGGGAGCGACTGGCAGTCGACACAGTCATCCGTGTCATGGGCCTCCCCTAGGCACCAGAGGCAGGCGTTGTGCGAGTCCGTGACTGACATCTTGGACCCACAGTCCCCGCACTTCTTAAAGCCCGGATGCGGTGTGGAAGACGAGGTAGACATCTTCACGAAGAATAACTTCACAAACGAACAGGTTCGAAGAACCGAGATGAACAACAGAAACTGCAAAGAGTCGAGGCGTACCGAGATTCACGAAGCGAACACGTTCGCTGAAAAAACGGAACTGAGGCTACGGGCGTCGCGCGTCCTACTTATAACATCCAGTGACGTCGGTAGTCGGAGGAGGTCCTCTAGGGCGGCGTATCAACGTCATCGACGCAGGATGCAGATGCCAAAGATTTTACGAAGCAGCACAGCTGTGGTGATTAGGAACAAGTTACTTACCTGTAACTGTTGTTCTCCAGCATGGGTCTGGCATGGATTCACATGCTCATGAATATTCCCCGTCGTCAGGCTGGGAATCCTCGGTAAAGAAAAAACCAGTATCAGTTTCGTTTCTGATCTGTCTTTCGTAGTAATAACCAATCACTGATCTCTGCGTCATACTGACCACAGCCAATGACTGCCCTCTACCTAAGCCCCGCCTCTGGCAGCCATCTTCAGATTTGGAAGCACGTGAAGTGGCAGTATGACCAAGTGAAGAGCCGCAGAGGGGTAGGTGGGAGGGTTCGCATGTGAATCCATGCCAGACCCATGCTGGAGAACAACAGTTACAGGTAAGTAACTTGTTCCTTCTCCAGCATGGGGTCTGGCATGGATTCACATGCTCATGAATAAAGAATACATAGCAGTACACACATGCACAACCACGGGAGGTGGCAAAGGCTCAACATTAAGCATTACATCAAACTCAACATTAAGCATCTTACCTCCTCACCAGGCTCACCTCAGGCGAACAGGTGGCGCAGCACTGCTTGGCCGACCCTGGACTCCTCCCTGGAATCCCGGTCGACGCAGTAGAATTTCGTGAAGGTGTGCGTCGACCTCCACGTAGCAGCCCTGCATATGTCCAGCAGGGGCACACCAGATAGGAATGCCGTGGTAGCTGCGATCGCTCTGGTGGAATGGGCTCTCGGACGGCCAGGCAGCGGTCGGTTTGCCAACCGGTGACAGTACATGATACAGCCGGAGAGCCATCTGGAAATGGAAGCCTTCGAGAGAGCCTTCCCCTGATTGACAGGTCCAAAGTTCACAAAGAGTTGTGACGTCTTTCGAAAACACTTTGTGCGGTCTACGTAGAACTTCAGCGCTCTAGCCACATCCAGCGAGTGCAAAGTCCTCTCAGCCGGCGACGAAGGCGACGGGAAGAACACAGGCAACACCAAGGGTTCGTTGAGATGGAAGTCCGACGGTACCTTGGGCATGAAGGAGGGGTGCGTCCTGAGCACTACCCTCGTGTCGTGAAAAGTCAAGTACGGGGCCTTGCAGGAAAGGGCCTGGATCTCTCCCACTCGTCGTGCGGAGGTGATGGCCACAAGAAACGCTGTTTTCCACGACAGAAATTTCAACGGAGCCGAGTGCATAGGCTCGAACGGAGGTCCCATGAGCTTGGTCAGCACCACATTGAGCTCCCACGCCGGGGCCGGAGCCTTCACCGGCGGAAACGATCTGAACAGTCCCTTCATGAACTCTTTCACCAGACGATGAGACCACAAGGACGTCCGCCCCGTGGTTCTGGTGTATCGGGAGATCGCAGCAAGATGAATCTTGATGGACGCGTGGGCCAGTCCAGCTTTGGCCAGCGTCAGCAGGTACGGCAGTACTTGGGGAGCCGTAATCCGTAGAGGGTTAATCTTCTGTGCGTGGCACCAGACAGAGAACCTCTTTCATTTGTGTCCGTAGCATTTAAGAGTCGAGGACGCCCTGGCCTTTGCAAGAACCTCTCTGCAGTCGGCCGGTATGTCGTATCCTCCAAACTCTAGCGCTGCAGGAGCCAGGCCTGCAAGTTCAGCGATTTCGGGTCGTGGTGGAGGATGGCGCCTCCTTCCCTGGAGAGTAGATCCGCGTCCACCGGCAGCTTGATTGGCGGGGACGCTGACAAGTCCAGAAGGTCCAGGAACCATATCTGCCTCGGCCACGCAGGTGCGACGAGGATCATCCTGCACCGTGACCTCTTGAGCTGGTTGACGAGCCGGATTAGCAGTGGCAAAGGAGGGAACGCGTAGAGGAACAGGCCCTCCCAGGGGAACGAGAAAGCATCGCCCATGCTCCTCGCCTGGGGAAACCTGCTGGCGAACCTCCGGCACTTGGAGTTCGTCGCCGTCGCGAACAGTTCGATCTGGGGTGTGCCCCACCGTCGGAAGAGGCGATCCACTAGATCCTGCCGTAGCTCCCACTCGTGGCACAAGCGCAGCTCCCTGCTGAGTGAGTCGGCGATGGTGTTTTTTATCCCTGCCAGATGAAACGGCACCAGAAATATCCTTTGGGCGACTGCCCAATGCCAAAGGTCCTGCGCCTCCTTGGACAGTGCTGGGGACCTGGTTCCGCCCTGTTTCCTGATGTAAAACATGGTGGTGGCGTTGTCGGTGAAGATCCTCACCACCTTGCCCTTGAGGGACGGAAGGAAGGACCTGAGGGCCCAAAACACTGCACGGAGCTCCAGGACGTTGATATGTAGGGATTTCTCCGTCGGGAGCCAAAGGCCTCTTGCGTGCAGATTTTCGGTGTGCGCTCCCCACCCTTCCAGGGAGGCATCCGTGGTCACTGTCTCCTGGTGGGCTGGGGTCTGGAAGTCCATGCCCGCCGTCAGATGCGCGCGGGTGCCCCACCACCGGATCGCTCGTCGGAAACTCTCATCGAGTGTGATCCTTTCCTCGAAGCTGCCCGTCGTTTGGATCCAGCACGCGTCCAGGAACTCCTGCAACGGGCGCATCCGGAGCCTGCACATGGGAATGAGGTAGATGCAGGAAGACATCATTCCGAGGAGGGACTTGATGGACCTCACCTTGGCCGCGTCGGCCACCAACATCCGCTGCACCTTGCCCAGGATGGTCCTGGTCCTCTCCTCCGACGGGGAGGCCAGAAGGGACACTGTGTTGAGCCTCGCTCCCAGAAACAGAGCTTCTTGCGCGGGTACCAGGTGGGATTTGGCGTAGTTCACAGAGAATCCCAGGTCCGTGAGAAGTTGGACGGTCCTTGCCGTGTGAACCACGGCGAGCTCCCTCGTCTTGGCTCGGATGAGCCAGTCGTCCAGGTAGGGGTAGACGTGGACCCCCTCGCGGCACAGCTGCGCCGCCACCGGTGCGAGGCACTTGGTGAATACCCTGGGTGCCGACCGTAGTCCGAAGGGGAGGGCTTTGAACTGGTAATGACGCCCTTGGACCACAAACCTGAGGAATTTTCGGTGCCCCTTTAGGATGGGAATATGGAAGTAGGCATCCTCCAAATCCAACGACGACAGGAAGTCTCCTTCCTCCAGCTGACCCAGGACATGCTGGAGGGTGACCATCCGGAACTTCTGCGCCTTGATGAACTTGTTCAGACGTCGCAGGTCCAGGATGGGGCGCCATCCCCCCGTCTTCTTCTTCACGAGGAAGTATCTCGAGTAAACTCCGGAGCCCCGAAGCCTCTTTGGGACGAGTTCGATGGCGCCCTCCCTGAGCATCGGCTTTACCTCCAGGAGAAGTTGAGGGACGTGAAGTTCTTTCCTGGCCACGGGGGGGACGCGCGGACACCTTCTTTGAAACTCGAGCACGTGGCCCCGGGTCAAGGCGTCCAGCACCCAACGGTCGGTGGAGATGGACTCCCACACGCTGACGAAGCTCGCCAGCCGGCCTCCCACCGGGGTGCTTCGGTGGGGGCCCGACCCCACGGCCGGTTCAATCCTGCTTCGACGAGGCTTTGCCGCCTTGACCTCCTTGGCGACGACGGCGGGGTCCGCCAGACTTGCCTCGTCGTCTGTAGGCCTCCTGAGACGACGAGCGGGCCGCTTGACGGTAGATGGAGAAACCGCCGCCGGAACCTTTGGAGGCGCCCTTGCCTCCGCTGCTCCGAAAGGGCGTCCGTCGTCGTTGCAGAACTCCAAGGGCCCGGGCCGTCTTAGTGTCCGCTTTAATTGCCTGAAGGGAATCGTCCACTGTTTTCCCAAACAGGTTGTTCCCATCGAAGGGCATGTCCAGGACTCTGGTCTGAACGTCTTGACGGAAGTCCGTAGCCTTGAGCCATCCACGCCCACCAAGGCAAACGCTGTTGCCCAACTGGCGGAACCCAGTGTCGGCGATGTCCGTCGCAACGGTAATGGCGTGGTCTGAAGCCACCTCACCTTCCTGCAGGATCTCCAGTGCCTCTGCCCTCTTGTCGTCCGGCAAGAAGTCCAGCAGGGGAGCCAGTTTGTACCAGAGCTCCCAGTCGTAGCGGGCCACGATAGCCAAGGCGGTGGCCGCTTTAATCGTCGTTGCTGCAGACAAGATGACTCTGCGTCCCATAGCGTCCAATTTCTTTCCCTCGCCGTCCGGTGGGGAAGTCGATGTGGAGGCCGCACCCCCCCGCTTTCTTCCTGGCCGCCGCGGAGACGACGAAGTCCGGGGTAGGCTGAGCCCGAAGGCACAGGGGGGCCGTGTCCGGGACCCGGTACTTCTTCTCGTACCGGTCTCTTCTAGCTGGCGTCGTGGAAGGGTTCTTGAGGAGGGTGAGGCCCTCATCCCAAATGTCGTCCAATAGGGGCACTGCGAGGACCGTCTTCCTCTTGGCCTCGCGCCGCTGATAAAGGAAACCTTCCTTCTTCTTCTCCTCAGGGCAGAGTTGGAAAAGCTCGGATGCCCTGGTGATCATGGAGTGGAACGATCCAATCTCGTCGGGCGGAGAAGCCCTGGTGGGAGGCGACGACGGTACATCCTCGTCGTATACCTCGTCGTCCGTACCCGTCGCTGCCGTGTCAGTCCCCGTATCATCCCCTCGGGTGGACGGGGAGGAGGGCTGGACGGGGCGCGACGGCTGAAAAGGAGGTGGAGGGTGGATCCTTCTTTTCTTGGTAGGGGGAACACCAGAAGGTCCCGGTTCTGGGTCCCCCGATGGGAGAGGCTCCGTCGGCAACGGTAGTCTCGTCCTTATCTCTGAGCATAAGGACTGTATAGCCAACAAAATAGCCGCCGAGTTGTCTTGCGGCGCTGGCAGAGGGGAATCCGACGGGCGATCAGGGGCCCCGTCGGTACCCTCGATGATGTCGTCGTCACCTGCGTCGGGATCCATCCCGACGGGCCGGTCTTCTTCCACGCCGAGGCCGTGGCTTAAGACCTCGACCAGCTCCTCCTCCGAGGTTGAAGCCGAATCTATGACGACGCCCTGCCCCCCCTTTTTCTTCCCCACGGGGGATTTCACGGGGGTCCTATCGATGGGCACAAAAGAGGACTCCCTCCGAGGTGGCAGGGAGACTCTGAGCCCCGAGGTCGCCACCACTGGTGTAGCCTCCACAGGCTGAGCCAGGGCCGCCGCGACAGTTTCGATAGAGGGCTTGGCCGGATGGATTAAGACCTTCACCACCTTAGGTGCGCTCACCGCCTTATCCTTGAGGGGGGGGACACTGCCTCGCTCCCCCTCCGCCTTCGAGCTCGACCGGGGCCTCTCCAGGAGCTTCGCCGGGTGCTCGGCCTTCCTCTTACCCGACCCAGAGCGTTGGCTCGTGGTTGATGGTGCCGGGGAGGGTGCGCCCTGCCTGGCGCCCGTAGAGCCCGACCGTTCGGCGCTCCCGGTGCCAGCGGACTCGCGGTGCTTGGCCTTATGTTGGACCCCCGTCGCCGGGGCGTCCTCAAAGGTCTTAGAAGACCGCTCGGATTTCTTCCTCTTCTTCTCGCCGGACGGGCTCTTCCCTTCTAGCCAGTTGGCGAGACGTTGATAGCGGTCCTTCATGGTCCGCTCCGACATGTTGCCGCAAAACGCACAGTCCTTCTCCACGTGCGTCTTGTCCTCATGTAGGCAGTAAAGACAAAAAGAGTGTTCGTCCTCCTTGAAGACGTTCTGCAGCTGGCATCCAGGGCAGACCCTGAACAGCTTTCCGGGCGTCGAGCTTCCCTTCTCCTGGGCCATGACCGGGCCTGAGAAACTTCTGGAGTCCTCCAAAAGCGTAGCTCGACGAAATCTTCACCCTTGAGGGGCGCAGACGAATCCGACACGGGTCCCCGTTGATCGGATGGAGAGTCGGTGGAGCTTGAGGCTCTTTTGACTGAAAAAACAAAGTTTTTGAGAAAAAACGTGAAAAAAATAGCACTAACGCTCGAGAGCAATAGCACGAGGATCCCAACACATGAATGTGCGGTAAAAATCTGAAGATGGCTGCCAGAGGCGGGGCTTAGGTAGAGGGCAGTCATTGGCTGTGGTCAGTATGACGCAGAGATCAGTGATTGGTTATTACTACGAAAGACAGATCAGAAACGAAACTGATACTGGTTTTTTCTTTACCGAGGATTCCCAGCCTGACGACGGGGAATATTCATGAGCATGTGAATCCATGCCAGACCCCATGCTGGAGAACTGTCATAGATATGGAATACGTCGGAGGACCAAATCCCCTCGAAACAAGTTTCTTTTGAACCTGTGATAAACATCTTAACCATCCCTACTTGCTGATTTCCCCGGCATTTCTCATTTCACACTAATCTACAATGACTACCATTTCAGCTCACATGGCCTAGGACCACATCCTGGTCATTTCCCTGTGAATGTAAATGGAAGCCATAAAACATTTGCCACCTCTGCCCTTAAACACCTCTTGCACTGGGTTTATTATCTGGCCCCAGCCGACCCTGCCACATAGCCAGATTTCCCTGGCCACTAAATAAACTTCAGGAAGATTACATCCCTTATCCACAACAGCGCAAAGTTGTTAAACCTTTGAGCCACTAGCATATAATTTTGTCCTAGCCGCAACTGACCATTTCATACTATTGCAGCGGGTTCAATGCAGCTAGCCACCTTCCCCCATCCTTCGGCCTCAGCAAACCAACTCTCCAAGTTGCACAAAGTTTGTCTCGCCAACCCACGTTGTTGCGGCCAGCACAAACCCCTGCTATGAAGGACCTGTAGTATACAACCTTCAAATGTATTCACCATGTACCCACTGTGCCCCAACTGTCCCAAACACATTTCCCTAGGAAAAAACATGTATGTCTGTGCACGTGTGTTCAAGACTACCGCGCCCCTTCACAGTGGTTTCCCCAGCCGCAAATCTATTCTCGCGCGTGTGCATACTACATTGTGTTCATACTGTATCCGCATACTTGTTATTATGTTGCTAAGTGTATGTAAATCTAAAATGTATCAACTGCACACAAAATAACACTAATAGTAACACTCATCCCATTCTCATTAACTATACTAGAAGCATACTAGATTGCAACATCGCGCTAGCATCGCGTATACCCGTCACTAATATGGCATGTGCAATGCAAACCCTTCTTCCACAGTGAAACCACTATCGACCATCCCAACATGGGCAAGTGCAGTACAAGGAAGATCAAGTGGGAAGTAAAAGTGCAAGGTAACACAGAAAGGGGAAAAAGTGCAATATGTTTAGGGTCATTGTTAAATTTTTGGGATTCCTTTTGCTACCTCAGAGTCGCCCAAAACATTTTGATATGCTTTCTAGACTTTCCTTTTGTTGTGGGAAGTCCCCTTTGCAGCTTCAACTTCTTTTTGGTGTGCTGTACTTCATAGTCCATGTGGCTGCCAAGGCAGAGGTGCTCACCGAGTACACTAAAGTTTTCTCACAGGATTTCCCTCAAGTTATTCCGGTCTCTCAGAATGGTAGTATGATTGAGCAGTTCAGTCTTCACTTTCAGGAGGAGAGATGGGTAGCAGTATGATACAGCTTACACCAACGGACAATACACATTTCCACAAAGTATTGTGATGAATCTGATAGGTGTCATCACTCCTTTCCCATTGTTGACCTCTCCCCATGTGGCCTGGGGACGGCAGCCACAACCTGATCCTGACCCTGACCCTGGGGGCGGCTATATGAGGGAGGATCACATGGAGGTAGGCAATGTGCAGGAGAATGACATAATTGGACAAGACATGGGATCCCCCTTTACCGTCTAGGGACACCCTCTCCATTCCCCATGCCTTAATCGTATATTCTCATGGCTCCCGTCGCCCCCCTAACCCTCTGGAAGCTACTGAAAATACCTTCCCATACTCTGTATACAAGTCATCAAGGACTGACTTCTCTTTTTCTGGATGTGAACGTATTGTGACAAGCAAGCCGAGTGGAGTAATAAAGATCGATACATGAGGGACCGCTGTGCTGTTGAGAAGCCTGTGGAGCCAACCGGCTCACAGAGTAGAATGAGGAGAGCAGAGTGCTGCAGCTGGTCTGCTGAGAGGACGCCAGAAGAGGAAAAGAAGGTAAGACTTCCTGGTGTACACAGGTACAGAAAAGCAGCCTCCACGCCGCTGAAGCAAAAAGAAACCCAGAGCAGGCAGGCGGGAGCCACAAGAGATGTGGAAGCCACAAATCAGAGGCAGTGAACCCGGGAAGAAGGAACGGGATGCCGAAAAGCCGCTGCATGCTTACCGGGGGAGAACCAAGACATGGCACAGAGGGATGGTGAGTCCACCCAAGAGAAGCTGGGACACCGGGGCATGTCGGCAACCCAAGCGAAGAAAAATAAGAATAGAATAATCATATGAGAGAGAATGGGAGACTTGATATTTCCTACAGAGGCATCACAGAATGAATACAAAATACTGTCAAGTTTGCAAATGTGCCCATTAAAACAGTAAAACATATGAGAAAGTCCAGTCAGCAGAGTATACCAGGCAGATTCAAGTTGCAAGTGTGTTAATCTAAGTACATGAGAAAGCCCTAGCAGGAGAGTATAACAGGCAGATTCCAATGTGCAAGTATATTGAATGAAGCATATGACAAAGACCTGGCAGGAGAGTATACCAGGCAAAGTCAAGTTGGATCACACAAGGGATTCCTGATAAGGATACATCAGGTATAGCCAAAGACTGTGTTGAATTTATACTAAAGAGGAGAAGAAACCTGGCAGAGAGTACACCAGGTATCCCACTAAAATTAAGAGTAACAGCAAAGCTGTTGTGCATGCAAGTTGTTTTGCTAACCAAAAGAAGTCCAAGGAAAACTCATATCCTTAACTGCCAGGCCATTATGCAAGTTTATGCAAAAAGAACAAGCATACTCGTTCTTGGCACTTAAGGGGTTAACGTGCAGTGAAGAGAAATCCAGGTGAAGGGAGTCTTCCTCTGGAACGGAAAACTTTATCCATCCGGAACTTTTGTGTTAGAGTTACGCCTTTTCACCTTAGAGTTAATTTTTAGAGTGTGAGGGCCAGGATAGTATTTCGGACACAGGACATTTTTGCGTTGGACATCTCGACATTGGACAGACTCTGAGTTTTGCTTTAGGCAGGGAAATACCTCCAAGAATAGGCATAGTAAGACATTTTCAAACCCCTTTTTGTTTCAATAAAAGTATCTGGCCAAAACCATGAGTTTTCTGTGTCCGCGTCCTATTCCTAGCTCCTCACATATGGTGTCCGGTATAGGATCGGACTCAGGCAACACAAATTGGGGGACCCTCAGGTTTGAAATAAAACTTCGCAACAGAGCCTCCGATCCATCAGTAGCTACAGATAATTCTATTGGATTTGACTTATGCAGTAGCAGGGGAGAGTTGGTACAACCTGAAGACAGAGTGTTAATACCCACTGATCTGGTCTTGAAACCCTCCCCAGGGTCTCAAGTCAAGCCTCTAAGTCAAGCCTTGCTTGGCCTGCACCTCTTAACAGGCGTGATAGACCCAGACTAGAGAGGTGATATAAAGATCCCGATTCTGAACAGCGGTTGCTCTAGGGAATGGGGATTGTTCCTCTTTGTTTTCCCTTCTGGGGGCTTGAAAGGGGGGTGGGGTGGAACAGGTTGGGAAATGGATTTGGAAGGTTAATAAGAATTCTCAATTGCCACGGGACATAAATGTTTGAGCAGCCTGGGTCACAGAGTACATAATCTCTTGTGGTTAAGTGTCGGGTTTGCAGTCAGGACACACCGCAGCACACTATGTGTAGGATATGGCTACAAGTAATGTGAAGGAAATGCGTATGCTGACAGGGAATGTCCAAGAACTCAACTCGATAACGAAACTAAAGTCGATCATGTGTAGGTTGGTGGACCTCTCCGTGCACATAGTATGCCTGCAAGAGATGAACCTATTAGACAGAGATGAAAGGTGCTTCTGGCACAGGCATTGTTCAAAAGGCATACTTTGCCTACTCAGGGGAGGAAAAAAAGGGGGTAGCATTATTATTCAGCTAGGAGGTACCCCTAACCGAGATCTCAGTGAAATGTGACCCACAAGGAAGGTACAGCCTAGTCAAGGGATGCCTCTTTGAGCAAACCTTTACCTTTGTATCAATCTACGCCCCCACTGCCTTCCAGGATCGTTTCATGCTATCGATATCTCCTGGGTTTTGCCTCATTCTGCGAGGGCCAGTTCCTTATAGGTGGGGACTTTAATCTAATGCCAGATCCAACAGTGGACTAAACCCTCACTCCAACAAGAGACTACTTCAAACAAGCCATTGGGCTGCCTGGGTTTCTCACAAAAAGAAGGGAGGGTGGGTGACATGTGGCGATTGCTCAATGACGGGGGGAGAGACTACATGTTCTATATTCCCATGTCCATAGGGGTCTTTCAATGATAGATCTGATCCTAATGTCAAGCTCCCTCTTCCACTGCCTCGGGGAGACTCACATTCCCCCGACCCCCAAGGATTATTTCCGATCACATTCTGGCAAAGGCCAATATTATAACAATTAACTTCCCCGACCAACCAAGACACCCCTGGAAACGGCAAGATGTGTTGAAAAATGCCTCCATTAACCAAAATATTTCCACAAGTCTGATGAATTATTTTGCTGAGACCTCCACGACCGAATACACCCATGCCACTGTATGGGATGCAATGAAGGTGGTGATACAGAGAGAAATCATGACACGTACAGCGGCTTTCCATAGAACCAGCAAGCTACACCAAACCAAACTGGAGGATAAAATCAGGGCTCTAGAGGGAGAACATAAGCTTACACAATCGAACAGAGCCTGGAGGCAGCTGAAGATAGTCATAGCCATCCTCGAATTGCATGTAGCTAATAAATAGTCACAGGCCCGCACTAAGACTAAACAATTTTATTACATAATGACCAATAAAGTAAATTGATTGTTGGTACACAAATTAAAAAGGTGCACACAAGGAACACCATTCAGGTGTTGAGGTGCACGGATGGGACCCCACAGGTTGCAGAAGAGGATAAACTTAATATACTCCTAGTGTACTACAGAGGCATAATGCCGGGTTCTCTGATAGATGGCAATCAGCAATTTGAGTACTTCTCTGCAGTGCCCCCCACACCCCTGTTGACCCCGGCTGGCCTACTTGCCTCCCTAGAATACCACATCAACCCAGAAGAAGTGGAGGCAGCTATTAAATCCTTGAAGCATACAGCCCCAGGCCATGACGGTTTCCCGTCCCGATTTTACAAAATCTATTCACATCCTCATCGCCCATCTAACAGCTTTTTAACTCCTTTAAGCGTTCGGCTTGAATAACACCAACCATGGAGGAGTTTCTGGCGGTTCTCATACCCAACCCGGGAAAGGACCCCATGGACTGTAGCACCTACAGACCTATAAGAGTCATGAACAACAACGCTAAGATCTTCTTGAAGATCTTGGCGCTCAGGCTCACGGAGGTCATACAAAACTTAACGGACCAGGATCACACTGGGTTTATAACGGGACGAACTACACATGACAATATCAGACGGGTCTTAAACCTTATCGAATGCGCCTTTAGGACAGACACAGAGCTGGGGGTCATCTCGCTCGACGTACATAAAGCATTTGACCTGGTGGAGTGGGGCTACATCGGCAGGGTTCTAACGCACTACGCGTTTGGCCCAGTTTTACAAAATGGGGGTCGGTCTCTCTCTATGCAGACGACATTCTGCTCACTCTCACTCATGTGGATGCCTCTTTTATGTCCTTTCTGCGAGAAATCAAAATGTTCTGATTGGCATCAGGCTATGTCTGGTGCCATGGAGCACATCTACTTTCACTTACCTGGGTGTCCAAATTCCAAATAAGATCTCTCGAATATACCAAAGCAACTTCCCTCAACTATTCAAAACGTTTGCGAGAGGATATGGACCACTGGCATGAGAAAGCGATTTCTTGTTTGGCAGGATCACCTCCCTCAAAACAAATCTGGTTCCTGGGCTGATTTATCAATGCCTCGCCCTGTTAGTCTGAATCTCTGACTTGGACGTAGGGAGAGTGCAAAGGAGATGATGGCATTCGTATGGGGAAAAAGAAATCTCAGGTGACCTGAAAGGTGATGCTATGGGGTGTTAAGAATGGGAGACTCAGAGTCCCTGGCTTCTATACATAAAACCTCGCCGCTCAATTATCTCCTTTATTTACTTGACAAACGCGAGAAGATCCCCCCCCAAATGGAAGCAATTTGAGGAGGCCTGGTCCCCATCCTCCTTGTCACATTTGCCCCACTGGCCCCCACTGCAACTACAATTCACTACTGGAGAAGGGTGGTAGGCAAGTGGCAAATTAAGGCCTTCTGGAGTCCCCGCATCCAAGTTTGGGTTAACTCAGACTTTCTCCCCAGGTGCGACCTAGCAGGTTTCCGAAGATGGCGGGAAGGTGGATTGACCTTTCTCAGAGATTTGTTTGTAAATGGGGCCACCTTGTACTTCGAAGAATGCAAGGCCAAATTCCAGGTCCCAGGAGGGAAATGCTTTCGCTATGTCCAGCCCAGGCATTGGAAGTCACAACCTTTCACAAGAATACATGAGCGTAGAGAACTTAACGTGCTAGAATCTACATTAACAGAAACGGCACCCAGGTGAAAGGTGGCAGCCTTGTATAGGTTCCTGAACAGATCCAACCCTTCAATTAAGAAAGGGTACATGGAAAAGTGGGAGAGGGACCTGGGAAGAGAACTAGGGGAGGAGGAATGGAATCAAATCTGGGCCTGCACACTCGGTAGCTAAAGGTGTATAACGAATAAGGAGGGAGCAGTAAGGTGTGTTACAGGTGGTATGTAATGCCTGAAACGTTGCACAAATTCAACCCCTCATTGTAGCCACTATGTTGGAGGGGTTGTGGAGCTGTGCAAACCCTCTTCCATCTTCTCTGGTCATGCGAGAAATCTGGCCCAAATTAAACACATAACTGGGTTGGCGATTCCCTGGTTCCCTGGGGTGATACTGTTGGGAGATACAGGGGATGGAGTGTACCCCCTATGATGGCGTAGTATATGCACATCGACGGACATCACGCCCGGAGTTGTCGACCGCTGCATCGAGTCAAGAGAGATCGACGTCCGAGTCGAGGTACACTACACCCCCCACCTTCAAAAAGGTTTCCGAGCAGCTGACGCCAGAAGGGATATCTATCTGAAGAGGCATCTGCAGGAGAAAAGCAATCCACTGAAAGCACATTACATGGGGTAAGTAATTTGTTCTCCTAATGGATTGTGTCCTCCCACAGATTGCTCACCTTTGATAGTCTCCCATAGCAGTTTGGAAATGGATGTGGGATGAAATACATTTTATTGGTTTATGCTGTGAAGAACCGATTTCCCAAATCTAGCGTTCTGCCCACACAAGCAATCTAGACAGTAATGCTTTAAGAAGGTGTGTAACAGAGTAAGCCAGGGCACAAATGTACACGATGGGGGCCTGCGCACTTGGACTCGGCCAAAGCGAACCATAGAGGTATGGGGTCAGGGGCGGGGGAGTCGTAACCAAAGGGGCACCCATATGGGGAACATAGATCTGCAAGAGGTGCATTAATTGGGTATGCAGAGGAAATGGCAGGAGAGGGGCATACTAATGAAAGAGATCCTGACACACAACCAACTTGCCCCATTCCAACTATTGCAGGAGGAGTATGGCCTGGAGGGCCGGAATTGCTATACAGACATTAGGCTGCAACATGCCATGGCACAAGAACAGAGGGGTGGGATTTACGGGTCACCATGAGAAGCCAACCTCGTGGAGTGGGAAATTAGAGGTAAGGAAATAACGCAGGAGCATCAGATGCTCAATAGCTTCACATCCAAACCCTTGGGGAAGCTTAGATGGAAATGGGAAGGGAACCTGGGACCGCTGGAGGAAGAAGACTGGGTCGAGGTGCTGGGTTCAACATGGGAGGCAAGCATAACCCTGCGATTGCAGTTAATACAGTATACAGTGTTACACAGAGACCATTATTAGCAGGGACTGCCTTTGTCGGATGGGACGGGCAGCTGACCCCTGTGCCTGAAAAACAGGGTTAGAGTGGGTTCCTTCTCCCATATGGTATTGGAGTGTCCCAAAGTGAAGTCCTTTTGAGATCAAGTCAGACTAAAGATGTATGGGATGGTCGTTGAAACAATACCGGATTGGCCTAAGCTGGTGCTCCTACATATATGGGGGGGTGTGGGGGGAGTGGGGGTAATGGGATTCAGTGCTAGGGACATGATCAGGACCGCTATGATGGGCAAGAAAATGTTAACAGAATGGGATACCCATACACCTCCCAATATCCAGAGGTAGTCGGAAGGGATGGATCACTGCACAGTTAGAAAAGAGGGTGTATAGGGACAGGGGGTGTCCCCCAAATGGGCCCAACTGCTGTAGCTGGGGTAGGCCACCTCTCGAGGGACACCCATAGGAGGGAAGGGAAGGATGGTGGATCAGTAGTGGAGAGGCAGCTGTTCTATAGGAGGGTGTGTTACAGGGAGATGGGTGGGTCGAGTTGTACAGAAGGTACTGTGAGGGGTCAGAAATGATAGGCGGACACAAGGTTGTCATTTATTCTTTCACAGACATGTATTAATCAAAGAAATGGGTTGTGGAAAAAACCTTTCCAGCACTTTTCCAAAGAGAAACTTCCCTACCTAGAAACTAAGGATCTGTCTGTGTCAGGATGTCAGTAACTGAAATGCAGTCTGTGTTCAAAATGGCCTATCTTGACCGTAACACTATAAACAAAACAACAAAGGGTGCAATGTAATGTCTTTGACTTGATGTTAGCAAAAGTGTTCAAAACCAAAAGTGTAAGAATGACTCCAACGAAAATGTTCTCCAAGGTAAGGACCCTTGGATACAGATGATGGTCCCTTTCCCCAGGGTTAAAGAGGATGGCAAAAATGTCTCTTTAACTAACAGTTCCTTTGCATCTTACCTGGACTCACAAAGTTCTTGTTTGACCAAAACGTTCTGTAAAACAGTCTTTCTGTAGAAGTTCTTGCAACTTTGCAGATCACCTGGCATGTTCCCCTGCTGGGAATCTTTAAACAATTTCCACTGCCTAGTTAATGTACTCGCCTGCCAGGACGTATATCGCTCAGAGTTCTTTGATACAAGTTCAGCTGCCTGGGATATTCAACTGCCAGGACTTCTTATATGTATCATAGCTCTTTACTTATAACACAACAGCACATACCGTGCGGGTTTTGTTATATCTATATATGGGAATATTTGCTCAAACATGTTTTCTCAAATTTCTCCCCCACACCGGCATCACATGATTCTGTGCTCGATTGGGGTTTGCCTTTGTACTGTGCCTTGTCTGCATTCACACAAACTTTGCCTTTGTACTTTGCCTTGTTTGCATTCAAACAGATTTAGTGTATTTTCAACATCAGCAATCTCGCAATATTCAATCACTTGGCGCATTTGTCGGAACACCCCGAGGTCCCAGCTGCTTTGGGCAGACTCACTGGTTCCTTCCAGCATTTCCGATGCTGCTCTCGCCTGTACAGTGCGGCTCCTTCACCAACCTTCCAGTTGGCTCTGCGGTCCTTTGCCAGCTTTCCTCTATGCCCGGGATAGAAAACGCTGTCCCATCGATCGGCCCCACCGCCAGGAGCTCCTGCGCGGCTCTCAGCATCTCCATAGCCCTTTCCGCACGCATGCGGCACCTCTCCTCGTGTCCCGCCGGCCTTCTCCATTTCACCAGCCTAGTTGGTGCACTTCACGTTTGTGAGCCTCAGCCTTGGTGGCAACGTCTTCTCCTGCACTGCTCTCTCACATAGTGTGGTTGCCATCTCTAAATGTCCTGCTCATTGAAGGTTTGGAAAAACCACTAGTTTGAAAGTTGTACTTCGAGCTCCTATCACTCTGCACAAACACACTGGTCTTCCTCCTCGTCTCAGTACCTAGGTGGTTATGGGAGTTGGAGTCCATGATTGTTTTTTCTCATGGATTTCATATAAAGGCACATCAGAAACAAAAGATGTTATGTGTGAGTTGTGGGAGTGTGGGTGAAAATTGGGGGTCTGATTAGAGTGACAACAGACCATCAAGAACTCTGGTATTAGAGGGCCTTCCTCATGGGAAAGGGGGGAATAATGTGACTCATCCAATGAAGTCATAACATCTGCCCGGTGTTGGTCAACCCGCCCCCATGTGATCCTCCCTCATTAAACCACCCCGGGTCAGGATCAGGTAGCGGCTGCCTTCCCAATGCCACGTGAGAGGAGGTCAGCGCCGGGGGAATCCGTGATGAATTGATTGGATTCATCACAGTACCGGGAATGGCAAATGGGATATTCTATGGATATGTACTAATAAGCCTTTTGTTTAAATGATTTATGTTGATGATTGTATTTCAAACACAGAAAAACAATAAAACCTGTTTTATATTTTAAAAGAAAGGTGTGCAACGAGGACCAAGTTGTGGCATTACGGACATCCTGCACCAGTACACGTCTTTGTAGGACTGAAGTGGTTGCCACCTGCCATGGTAGAATGTACTGTTAAATTACAAGGGACATCCTTACCGGCCAAGGAATAGCTTTCTGGGATGCACAGAATGATCCAGTAATGCAAAGTCTGTTTGGTCATAGCCTGCCCTGATCTATGTACAGTATAATCAACAAAAAGTTGGTTGTCTTGTCTAATGTTAGCTAGTCTGCTTATGTAAAAGCTTAAAGCTCTTTTAGGTTCTAATTGATGTAACCTCTCTTCATCCTTGGAAGGATGATGAGGTGGGTAAAAGGCTGGTCAAACTATTTTTTGTATCATGTCTTGGGGCTTTTGTATCATGACACCAGCTTAGGGTGAGCGAAGGGCGAACCCTCAAAACAACCTTCTCCTTGAAAAAAATGGTCAAGGGAGGTTAGCACGAGAAAGCCTGAAGATCACTCATTCTGTGGGCAGAATTGATGGCCACTATAAAAATAGTTTTAAGAGTCAATAACCTAAGCGGGCAGGAATGGAGATGCTGAAATGGGGCTCCCATAGGAAATTTAAAACCAAGCTAAGGCTCCAAGTCGGAACTAGGAAAGGGACCGTTGACAAGATATTGGTTAGTACCTTGAGGAACTGAATAACAATGGGAACCTTAAAATAAAAGCCCTGTTCTGGCGTGTGCTTGAAAATAGAAAGCGCTGCCAGGTAACCTATGGTAGTAGACACCTGTAGCTGCTGGTGGGCCAGATGTAACGGGAAAGATAATATGGTATGAGTGTCACCAAGTGAAAGGGTCAATATCTTTAGCTCTACATCAGCTGCAAAATGTTTTCAATCGGCAGCAGTATAGAGCTTTTTTTGCTGGCCCCCTAGCTGAAAGCAACGCCTCCATGATGTCTTCCAGGAGATCCCAGTCTTTGTATCCTAACCTCTCAGAAACCAGGCGTGAAAGTTGAGAGTTCTGATTTTTGGGTGAAGAAGTCGGCCTCCATCTTGGGAGAGCAGGTCTCCTATCTGGGGAATACAGATCGGACGGCAGATGGACATGTCCAGAAGTTTCCGGATACCATGGCCTCCTGGCCCAGTCTGGAGCAATCAGGATCATAGCTTTCCAGAACTTCCTCAACCTTTTGATGGCATGAGGAATGACTGGGACTGGAGGGAATGCTTATAGGAGTTGAAAATCCCAGTCCACTACGAACGCATCTCCCCTACTGCTCATCTCTGAGGAAATGTCCTGGAGCAGAACAGGTTGCACTTCCTGTTGATATGGGATGCAAACCGATCCACTGGAGGGGCTCCTTAAAGGGCAAATCTCTCTAGAAGGACATCCTGAGCTAATTCCCACTCGTGGGAGACTGTGCTCTGTCTGCTAATAACATCTGTCGTCGTATTCTCTTCGCCGGCTAGGAGTACGGCTGACAGAGAGAATCCTTCTTGAAGTGTCCAAAACCAGAGCTGCATGGCCTCTCTGGCACAATGGCAGTGACCCTACACCACCTCTCTTGTTGAGGTAATACAAAGCTACTGTGTTGTCCGTCGTCAGGACATGCTTCCCTCGTACAGAAGGCCAAAGCACTAGTCTGATTGCCCTTAGCTCTAAAAGATTCAGATGGAGACCAACAACCACTGATTGTTAGATCGTTCATATAAGCTCCCATCCCATGAAGGAGGTTAAATCCAGCCAAGTGTTCCAAAAAGGTAACCCTATCATCACATTCTCCTTGCAGGCCCACCACAGGAGATCCTGTGCAACCTTGCTCGGGACCTGAAGGTTTGCCATCCTGCTAGAGTACTGTGATCATTGGGATCTGTGGGCCCACTGGAGGGACCTCATCCTTAGGTGGGCCTCTGGCACCAGGAAAATACCAGGCCGGTAGATGTTGGCCATTTTGAAACTTTCCCACCATCTACAAAATATACCAAGCCTTCAACTTTCTGGAAGGTGTCACCTGCGACTTCTTGAAGTTGAAGGAGAAGCCCAGTTTGTGGAGAGAGCAGGAGGTGCTATTTAGATGTTTAAGAGCTTGCTTGGGAGAACGAGCTCTGATCAGCCAATCGTCTAGGTATGGAAAGATGTGAATCCCTCTCCTCTTTAGATTGGCTGCCACCACCGCCATCACCTTGGTGAAGACCCTAGGGCGGAGGTTAGACCGAAAGGCAGCACTCAAAACTGAAAGTGAGAACTGCCAATGTAGAATCTCAGGTACTTCCTGTGCTTGGCATGTATAGGTACATGAAAGTAAGTATCCTGAAGATCGAGTGACACCATCCAATCCTGAGGGAAAGAGTGACCACCTTGAATCTGTCCTTCCTGAGTAACTTGTTCAAGCGTCTCAGGGCCAAGATGCGTCGTAGTCCTCAGTCTTTCTCGTGAACCAGAAAATAGGTGGAGTACCATTCGTGGTATTGCTCTGCTATAGATACCCTTTCAACAGCATCTTTCTCCAGAAGGGAGAGAATCTCCTGCAGAAGGAGTGGGTGTGGTTCCCGAAGAGATAGATTGTTCTGGGGACAATCTGGAGGTCTTTTCAAGAATGCAAGGCAGTACCCTTGGGCTACTGTCAGCTCAGCCCAAGCATCCAAAGTAATGATTCGCCTTTCTTCAAGATGCTGAGTTAATCTGCCTCCCACTCCAGACTTCTGGGTAAAGTGCTCAAAGTGGTTTTGATGTAGTGGCTGCGGCGGAAAGTAAAGAGGCTAAGACGAGGAAATCTTCTTTGGCATCTCTGGGCAATCTGGCCCCTGGTACTTCCGACTGAGGAGTAAAAGTGAAAAGAGCAACCTCTACCACTATAAGAAGTTGCCTTTGAGGCTTGCAGTTTTTGAAGACTCTTGTCAGCTTTAGTAATAAATAAGTGAGTCCCATCAAATATCATGTCGAATAGCCTGGATTGCACATCTGAGCCAAATCCTGACTTACGCAGCCATGTAAACCTTCTCGCGACTGTGACAAGGATCCCTTGTCCAAGATATCTCTCAGATCATCATGCTCTATGTCCTTGGCAGGACAACCCCAACCCAAGTATTTTGTCACCTTGTTCACAACAGACCTGTAAGCTCTACTAGAATGGCCAGTTGAATATGTAGTGGTAAATTCTACTTCAGGTTAAGTGTCAATACCACTAGCATCTTTTAAACACTCAGCCAAGTCTTGTAACCTGGAGTCCTCCGAGAGGAGTTACTCCAGTATATTAGGTGTGCCAAACCGTAAAGCAAAAAGAGGATTATCATCCTCTTCCTCCTGGAAAAATGGACCCCATAGACTTCAAAAAGTCTTTTGAACATCGGCTTAAAAGCAGTCAATGGGTCAGAGTATGACATTGACGTCAAGTCCTTTGACAGTGATGCAGGAGGAGGTGGTGGCTTTCACTTTTCTTGTGTAGACGATACCATCAATGCCACTCAAGGATGCGTCTTTGACCAACTTCTCTGGCTCTTAGGCGTGCGAAAAGTAGTTTTCAATGACTCCCGTACGGCCTTGTGAGGCGCAATGGGGTCGGAAGCGTTCTTTGGTTCTTTTGAAGGAACGGGCGGGGCCGCCTTGAGAACACCATCATTAGAAGAGGGAATTCCTCCCAATCTGCTTTGGAGTACCTTTTTCCTGTCAGGTGCAGATTCTGAAGATGACGAGTGTCATGAATCCCTCCTGAACCTGGAATGCTTCAATTGTTTTGAGCGCTTCTTTGGAATTTTCTTCAGACGATTTCCTCTTCGAGGGAGTGGACAAAGTCGATTTAGATGCTGATGACCTATCGTGAGTTTTGCCTTTGTTTCCTTCAAGTCCTTGCCGGTCATAGATTGGCACGACCTGCAATCGTTGAGTTTGTGTTCCACCCCAAGACACCATAGGCATATCGTATGTGGATCTGTGATCGACATTTTTGAATCAAAGTCTGCACACCTCTTAAAACAAGTTTTTCGGAGTAGACAGCTCGATAAACTACGCAATAGAACTAAGGCAATGGATGTGGTGCGAGCTATTTATACCAACGTCAGCGTCATGTCAGAGTGTGGGGATGGAAGCCACCGAGGGACCTCAACTCGATGACACACATCACTTTCTGCTGCCGAATTGTTTCCAAAGCTGCAAGCAGGATATCGGTATATCAAAGATGAGGAATCCGTGGGAGAAAACAATCCATTAAAGGTGTGGATCAGGCTGCTAAATAGTGAATAAAAGATGCAGGTGAAGAGGGTGTCTACGCGAATTAAGACGTTGCATTTTCCACATTTCACAGTACAGATCCCAGGTAATAAGGATAGCACACAGACCACCTGGAAACAGAAGGATGAAACCAGTGAAACAGACAAGGTCAGAGGAACCACAGAAGACCCACAATTTAGTGGACCGATAAACGTAGCAGCAGCAAGATAGTGCAGTACTTACGAGGTCAGCGGATGCTCCGGTCAGGACTCAGCACTGTAGGACAGAACCGAGCAGGTTGCCTTGCAGGAAAACCACTGTATAAGTCCAGGGATGGATCAGCACTTAAGGACAGCATCAATAATGCTGTTCAGTCTCTGGCAGCAAAACAGAGTCTCCCACTTCTGTGTCAGTGATTCACAAAGTTCAGAAGCTTTAAGGGAGCACACAAACTATTGCAAAGGAGGAGAATCTGCTGGATCAAGAGAAGGGAGAGCCCAAGATAAGACCCCTTCGGTCAGGAGAGAGCAGAGCTTCACCCTTAAGAGGCACAGGAGTGCGTCTGCACCAGAACCTCTGGGGAGGATCCTGAGACATATGCTCTGTCAGGTAATTGGGCGTACTTTCAGGTAATAGCCCAGGATCTAGACAGACCGACAGACCCCCTCCCTTCCCCACACACACACATTACTTACTTTACTTTTATTATTTAAAACATGCAGGCCGTGGACCCTTAGGCTTGAGGGCGCAACACACAAAAAGTACACAAAAGGAAACAAAAACAGCAGACACAAAGAAATGAGTCATTATACCCAGTGACCGTTTTTCAGAACACACACAAAGCTTGAGTGACCTTAGCCTCCTGACTCCTGGGTTGCATTCAGTCACACAGGGCTTTCTGAGCTCTGGGTCAGGGCTCGCATAAGCTAAATGGCCATTCCTGCTGTGAAACACAAACAAGAATCATGGACAATGGTCAGGCAAGAGGAACTTCAGTTAGTGGGTGCTAACACAGCGGAAATGGCTGCAGCACGGTGCAACCAAAAAAAAGGTATGTAGCTGCCACTAGGCTGTAACAGTGACATTGTCCATCAGTGCGTTTACCCATCCAGACATAGTGGGGCACTTGGGTACTCCTAGTAGCCTTATGGGTTAACACAGTAGAACATTTAAAACTGGGTTTTGAGATTTAGGCTCCAATGAGGCTTTGGATTATGCCTGCCTGAAGAGAAAGATCAGGAAACCAAACAGCCAGCAAAAAGACTAGGAGACTAAGTAAAAAGGAGGTAAAAAGGATTCTCGGCCCAGAGCACTGTTTTTAGCGAGAACAGATTTTATACCATGTGATCTAATGAAGAGTGCACTCTGGCCTACAAGATGTCATGACAATCTGTATTGTTACTGACCTGTTCTGGTAGCGTAAGATGTAGAAAGCTGCTCTGTCGCAGGGTTGCCTGTAAAATTTTGACAACTTCAGATGGTTTCGAAGTTACAAGTCTTGGCATCAGATCAAGCAACTTATCCACAAAACTCTCCGGCATATACGGGAGCTCTGCAATAAAGCACCTAGGAAAGCCAAAAGACTAAGATTTAAATCAGCTTGACAATGTTGGTTTAAAATTAATATTCCCTGCCAGAAGCCCTCAAAACGTACAACAAAAGTTACACCAACAAGATTCCCCAATTACGATAGAAAAAAGTTTCACATTTGATACGGTATACATAATATAGACCTGACCAAACTAAAATGAGACGGACTTCAGCATCTGGGTAAAACGAGAGTAAAGTGAACAACTCAAGCAAACTTTCAAAATTCACTCATCCTTTTTTCACAAAGAATACTATTACACTGCAACCGAAAAATTAAACCTGACATTTCAAAAACACAATAGGACATTCCTCAAACAATATCCAGGATAAAGGAGTTATACACCATTTGAATCACTTAATAGAGTGCCATGGTTTAAATATAACCAAATGTTACCATCAGCAACCTTTGAAATAGATTTGTGACCCCATCATGCCCACATGCGTGCAGCAATTGCTGTCTTCTTGCATTCATATTTTTAATAAATAGTAGTAGTCAAATGATGATACCATTTCAGAGAGACACTGATAGAGCAATAATGAGATGAGGGTGGTAAAATGGTAAAGGGGACTAGTACAACATTTCAATGGTGAACTTCAGCACTGTAAGTAACTTCGAGATCTCTTATCCCTACAATAAAAATATTCCCTTCCACTTAAATACTCAGGGTAAAGGCACCAACTGAGGGGATGGGGCAAAGAGAGTGAATGATGAAACTGTGATTTCTCTAATCTGTGTGTTGAAACTCCACTGAAGGAGAGAAAGCTGTGAAAATGTCACACTATGGGGCCAGATCTATCAAATATAAGTTACGACTTTGTTGTAGTGCAGTGCAAAGTATGGCAACAGAGCCATGACCACATTTTAATTTTCTTTGCCTAAATAATAACAAAGCTGGTTTGAGGTTCCTCATAACCCCTGCTTGTGTAGAGTGCTGAGAAGCTCGCCTTAGTCAACCTACAAGGGTTTACCACAAAGGTCCAGCCAAATTCCCAAGTACTAATTGCGTAAAACAAAAAAGCTTCGACTAAAGAGATCAGGAGGTTAGTGTATAATAAAGTTAACATACACAAGAGTTTGTCAGGCAATACATTGTCCACACAAGTACTTATTTGTTTAAGTGTACAGGTGCAATTAGTTGGGATACGAGAAAGAAATATATAAAAATATATACAATTACTGTTAGATGCACAAGTGGGGCACACACCACGCTTTCGAATGAACACTGTTTAGGTGAATATTGTTAACAAGAATGAATGTTGTAGGGGAGGGCTGGAGTTTAAACCCAGTTATCACCAGCCAACTTAAATGATTAGGCAGCAGCACTCCGCAGCGACTGCATGTAGGAAATTCAACCATAACCTAAGGTTAGCCGGAGGCCAAAGGCATGCTGCGCGTTAAAAGTAATACATAAGAATATGAATAAACGTTTCACAGTGTTCAAGGCAAGTAACCAAGTTTGGGGTGTTTTTGAAGTTATTGGAAGTTCTCCCATAGCAAACTATGGGCTCAATAAGGTAGTTATTGCTTTAGTCAGTGACAATTCAGAAGAATTTAAAATCAGGTTTCCTGGAAAGGGAAGGTGGGCACCTACCAATCCAGATTATCCATTTGAACCCCAGACATGATTCCAATGCAGAGAGTTCCACTACCAAATGCAAGGCAAGGGTGGTTTTAGGGAAGGATTATAGGCCCAATCTTAATGAATAGGGACCAGTGGGAATTCATAACAGGTAGGCAAACCAGACCCTCATTCCCTGATCTGAGTATAATCATAACTACCGCTATGTGGGGCGGAGAGGGCTGGGATTGCAATTTCCCTTGGAAAAAACAAGATGGCAAATAGAAAAGGGATCATTTAACTTTTCTACTGCTATGGCAATCTGGAAGAAAGTGGCAGCAGCAGTGGGGTGGTGCAAACTTCAATAGTTTTGTGGGAGCAAGGGGAAGACTGAGGCAAGGAGAAAAATAACACCAGGGTGCTCAAGGTCAAAAAGGCGGTGGCGGACACCAGCTGGAGGCATGCAGGTGGCTGCAAGAACGCCGGCGGTCAATGATAGATACCACCCACGTTCCTGGTCACATGGTTTGCTCTCCCCTGGGTGCTAATGAATAATGACCCTAGGTAAGTCGGGGCCGTTGGGGATAACTGCTACCACTGCAGTTTCTGGTGTTGGAAGTCTAGAGGTTCGGGTGCAGAGTGTTCTTCATTTAGCAACTCTGACAGCTGGGTCTGGCGATTCGGCAGGTCTGATTTCTGACAGAGACTTAACTTCTACTTTTTACTCCACTCAAGACCTTCAGCTTGCCACTGACTATGAGTAGATGAAGAAACCCTGCACTGGGTTTGCAGGCACAGAGATACAGGACAGCAGGACTCGACATCAGCAAGGCTCCTCCTCTTGGCAGAGAGAAGTAGCAGAGCAGCAATGACCAGGGACCACAATGATAGTGCACTGCGGGATTAACAGCACCAGGCTGCATGAGAACCAGGCCACAGTAGAAACTATGATGCATCAGCAAAGATTCCCCCCCAAAAACCAGCTTTGGGACCCTTCTCATGTGGCCAGGGAAGGGCAGACGCTTCCTGATCCCTACCCGGGGGGTGGTGTTCTGCATGAGGATCACATAGGGGTAAGAGGGAGAAATGGGTCAGTAATTATTAGTTACTCACCGTAGTGACTAACGTACTGTTAGTCCTTAGTCCCCTTTCCTCCATACTGCATGTGCGTCCCTTCCAAGGGACGGGAGGCGGAACCTTTTTCACCAGAAAAAACCTTCTTCCCCTTTAAATTTAGAGGCGTGCAGGCGTGCGGCCCTGGGAGAATGCGCTGCCCTGACTCTGCCCTCCAGTGCCACACCTCAGTCCCCATTGACGCATGGACAATAGATTTAACATTGCCTAATGACACCAGTATTATTAGGGGGGAGGATTGTGGGAAGTATGGAGAAAAAGGGACTAAGAGTCACTACAGTGAGTAACTTTTAATTACTCTTACGCCCGTCCCCTTTCCTCCATACTGCCTGGGCGACTACAACTGAGTGTAGCCCCAGGGTGGAGCGGAGACCCTCCTTAAGCAAATAGGTTCCTGAGTGTTAGGGAGAATTCTCAGCTATAGCTAATTTCCCTCACCTAGTGAGTCCCCCAGCAGCTTTGCTGGACTTCTGGAGTTAATTTCTTTTCCACTTGGTAAGAGTGAGAGCTTTTCCCCCCTCTTAACTGTGTTTTGCTATGTGTTTCCACCTGTTTTTGTGAGTGTGGACTCTGAAGTACACCTCTTCAGTAGCCCTCTTCTTTTTGTGTGTCACACAGCACCTTCAGTGCCGTGACACAGGGTTGCCTTTGAGACTTCCCTCGACTCTATTTCTGAGGCGACTACCGTCCCCCAGAAAAGGGTAAAGTTACCATTAACTTTACTTAGTCAATCTACCACAGATCCAGTACACCCGATCTTCATTGGAGTACTGGAAAGGGTTCATTCGTATCCCTTTTTATCTGTACCTCCTAGAGCATTGTTTCGATCTTTTAACATTTAGACTTGGCTGGTGGCAGTGGTACCTACCCTAACTTTTCTACCGCGATTATATTAGATAAACGTGGTACTGTTCTTGGCTATTATATTAGCCTCGAACATAAACCCGCTTGACCAAATCGTCTTTCTTTTGGCTCCGGTTGGGTTTAATCGCCATTTCTTTTTGTTAAAGTCCTTCTTGTTTTTTACTTTTCGCAGAAAACTAGGTTCGCCTTCTTTGTTCACTGTTTTTGTCCGGTTTCTGCTCAGAAGCCCTCCTCAAGGCGCCTGGGTGTCTAGGTGGGCTGAATGTGAGGGAGGGGTGTAGTCACCCCCTGCACAGGATATCCTAGGATACCCAAGTCGCACTTTGTCATGATTGGCCAGGGTAGTTGTCCAGGCTGGACAACCCCCCTGCTGGGTGATTGACAGCCAGGCTGTGTGAATGGGGGTTTTCCGCATAAAAGGCAGGTCTCTTGGGCTAGAGGTCAGAGAGTCACCACTGGAACTACAAGGAACCGAAGAGAAGCAGCGAGAACGACGACGGCTGCAACTACCCCGTCCCGGTGAAGCCCTGCTGCAGTCCTGAGCTATCTTCGACGACTCAGAGAAGATCCAGTCCAGAGTCTTCTTCCCTTGAGCTTGGTGGGGATAACCAGCTCATCTTCCACAGCCAGAGGATCCTCTTCCTTGGGCAAAATCAGTGCACGTTGCTGTAGTGGTCCGGATACCCACCTGAAGAGCCTCTCCTGTTTTTAAGGAGCGCACCTATTATTCCTCATCGCTGTTGCCCGCTTCATCCCTGTGTGGTGCAGACTCCCTTCAGACATCGTCCTTCACAACAAAGCTCCAGGAATCGTGGGTCTGCGGGAAACCAATAGTAACAACTGCCAGGGCACCAAGTGCACCATTGGAACAAGGTACTGTGTTCTACTTGAGGAAACTGGGTGAATCCCTTTTCTTCATTCCCAAGGCTTGCCCTTGTCTTTCTTATAACTTTTGCTTCCGAACATTGACAATATCAAAGTACTTTTGGCTACGTTGAATCGTGAACTGTCGGACTGTGTGATCTTCGGCAACAGGCCCCTGTGTCTTTCGACCCTGGCTCCGGCCCTTTGACTTTTGAACTCCTGTCTGAGTGTTTCTTGATTCTGCCTGCCTAACCAAAATATTGCCTGTGATTTTTGCCTCCAACTCCCTCTGGGTATCTCAGGTGCTAAGTGTGTTTTTGCCGCGGTAGCATTTCATGACAAGGATACGCGTTTATTTAGTAGACCGAACTGTCAAAAAGTGATCGCAATCGTATTCACGGTAACATGTTTTGTTCGTAACACCGGTTTATTCAACACAGGGTACTTACCTTGAGACTTACTGTACAAAGTGAATTCGTTAGTTGTAGTATCTTTAACGTGTGGTTTTTATTTGAGTCTAATAGAAGTGTTGTGTTTATAACGAATGGTTTAAAAATAAATGTACTTATATTTTTTACACGAAACCTTGAGTCAGTGTTTGCTTGAGTCACAGTAATTGTGGTCCCTTTATGTAATCTCTGCTACTGCTCATATACTCTTGAAATAAGCCTGGCTGCTCCGCCACTGCTACCACTCTGACATAGTAGTACAGGCTTGTACCAAAGGTAAAACTTGTATTGCCACCTGTAGTCTTAATTGTGTGTAGTGGTCCCTAAGGGCACTGCACAGGATTCTGCCTAACACTGAGAACCGCCTGTCCGATAGCCACATCAGATCTACAGCCGGCATCCAAACAGTAATGCTTGCAGAAAGCCGAGGGAGTGGCCGAAGTGGACGCCCTGCTTATGACTTGCCAAGGGACATGGCGCTGGAATGCGATGGCCGTTGCCTTGGCCCCGACTGCGTGGGCGTGCATGTTCGCCGTAAGCGGCTTGTGCTGGCCCTCTTATGCTTCTTTGATGGTCGAGACCATCCAGCGGGATATGGAGGCCTTGGAGGTCTGCTGGCCTGGTCTTGCACCTCCGAAAGTGACAAACAGGGTGTCTGATTTGCGGAAGCCCTTGGTCCTGTCAAGGTAGAATTTCAGGGCACGCCCGACATCCAGGCAGTGCAGAAGTCTAAGCCTCGTCCTTAGGATCGGCAAAAAACGTTTTTCCTTGTTCAAATGGAAAGCAGACAGCACCTTAGGCAGAAATGCTGGATGTTTCCGCAGGACTACCTTGTCCCTGTCAAAGATAGTATATGGTTCTGAGGTGACCAGCGCCTGTATTTCGTGGACTCTGCAAGCCGAGGTGAGGCTGACTAGTAAGGCCATCTTAATGGTGACCAGCCTGATGTCTGCGGACGCCATTGGCCCGAATGGTTTGTGCGCCAGGGCGCCCAAGACTATGCTCAGGTCCCACACGGGGTGTGGCCTCTTGATGGGCGGGTAGAGCCTTGCAAGCCCCGCCAAATGTTTGACAATCGGATTGGAGGAGGAGAAGACCCTCTCCTCCGAGTTCCTGAAAGCCCCGATGGCTGCGAGGTAAGTATGGCAGGTGTCCACCTGCACGCCAGAGTGGGCGAGGTGCGGCGAGAAGGAGAGCACATTGTCCCGTCCAGAGTACATGCCAAGGGGGTCGATATCCTTGGAGTCTGCCCAGTGGCAGAACTTGGTCCATTTACTTTTATACTGGGCCCTGGTAGCCTTGCTCCTTGCGCCCTGTATGATTTCCAAATTAGCCTGGGAGAGGCTGAGGTGCCTTAGCGTTACCTGCTAAGGAACCACGCTGTGAGGACTAGCTTCTGTGGAGCGGGGTGAATGACCCCACCCCCCTGCTGCGCCAGCAGATGTGCTGGGCCCCTCGGAAGGTGAATCGGTGGCATCTCCGAGAGGCTGAGCAGCTCTGAGAACCATGGCCTGGCAGGCCACCATGGAGCTATTAGAATGATGTTGAGCTGACGAAACTCCTTGATCTTGCAAATCACTCTGTGAATCAGCGGAGTGGGCAGGAAGGCGTACGCTGTCATGCCGTCCCACTGAATCCAAAATGCATCGCCCCGTGCCTGCCATAAGGTGAACTGAGGGCACTTCTTGTTGTGCCAGTTGGCAAAGAGATCCACCTGGGGAAGACCCCATCTGTTGAAGATCCCCTGAATAAAGAGGTTGCTTAGCTGCCCCTCGTAATTGTCCGCTCCCAGCCTGCTGAGCCTGTCCACCTCCAGGTTGGATTCCCACGGAAGGTGGACTGCCGTGAGGAAGATTTCGTTTTCCAGGGCCTACTCCCACATGCTGATTGCCAGTCTGCACAGAGGAGGGGATCTGGTGTCTCCCTGCTTGTTGACATAGTACATGCTGGTAGAGTTGTCTGTCTGGATGAGGATGACCTTTCCCCTGAGAAGTGGAAGGAATGCCCTGAGCGCTAGCCAGATGGCGTTCAGCTCCAACCAATTGATGTAGTACTCCTGCTCCTGTCCAGTCCAGGTGCTGTGGACCGAGATATCGTCCAGGGTGGCACCCCAGCCCTCAAGCGAGGAGTCCGTGGTGATGGTGACCTGCGGGGTGGGGGGGCCGGAAGGGCTTGCCCGACCGTAGGTTGCAGTCCATGGACAACCATGTGAGGTCCTGGTGGAGAGATGGAGGAACGTTGATCATCTTGGATTGAGAGCGCCGCTCCTGGTTCCATGAGGCCGCAAAGTGCAGCTGAATCCTCCTCATCCTCAGTCGTGTGTGGGACGTCTAGTAGGACTGCCGCCAGGAGACCAAGGAGATGCTGGTAACATGCCGAGGTCACCTTTCTGCTGAGGAAGTGGGCGGTGGCCCTCTTGATGGCCGAGATCTTGTCCTCCGATGGAAACACCTTCTCTGAGCACGTGTCCCAGATGAGGCCCAAGAATGTCAAAGTTTGCGTAGGCTGCAGCTGCGACTTCTTGAGATTGAGCAAAAAGCCCAGATCGTTTAGAGTGTTCATAAAGGCATGGGAAGAGTGGTGAACCGCTTCCGGAGATGTAGCCCTGATGAGCCAGTCGGCGAGGTATGGGTAGATGTGGAGGCCCTGCGCTCTGAGGAGGGCAGCCACAGTATTCATGAATCTGGTGAAGGCCCTGGGGGCCGAGTTGAGGCCAAAAGGAAGGACCGTGTATTGGAAATGGTAGCCCATGATACTGAACCATAGGAAAGAACGATGGGGCTGCCAAATCGGGACATGTAGGTACGCGTCCTTCAGATCCAGGGAGCACATCCAGTCTCCACTATAAAAGCTGGCGTAACCATCTTGAATTTTTGTAGAGGTTAGGAGAGCTTGAGGGTGTAAAGTTCCAGCACAACTCTCAGGCACGCCTGGTTCTTTTTCTGAATGGTGAAAATCCTGGACTAAAAGCCCAAGCCTCGCTGGGAGGCTTGGACTTCCTCCATGGCCTGGCTCTCTACGAGCGACCGGATCTCTGCCAGAAGAGTTGCTGTCCCAACTTGAGGGAGTGGAGGGGAGGAAGGCGGAGAGGCTGGGATGGGTAGGTGGTACCATGTGGATACTACGCAGAGGATCCAGGGGTCCGTGAAATTCTGGCGCCAGAAATGTGCAAGGAGAGCAAGCCTTCCCCCCACTGTAGACAAGCGGACCCGGAGGGGCGTGTTGTGCCTTCTTTCCCTCAGACGCTGTCGCAGAGGAGGGGGACTGGAAGAAGCCCTTACCCCCCCCTTTTTGTGGCTTGCGCCGATTTGGAGTCGGCGAGCGGTCCGACTGCCTGGATCTCTGTTCCTGGAAGCCACGGGACTCTACGTATGTACGGCCCTTGTCGGAGCGCTGCTGTGACTGGGTGTACGATTTGGGCGTGGTCTTTGTCAAGATGAATAAAGGCTTGGCCGTTTGTGAGCGTTTTTTCTTTTTGTCCAGCTTCTTGTCCGTGGTGGAGTGGAAGAGGTTCCGCCCGCCCTCCCCCCCCAAACCCCCTCGAACGGCAGGTTTAATATGCGTTCCTGGATGTCCGGGTTGAATTTCATTGTACAGAGCCAGGCTGTCCTTCTAATGTCCGTGGCAATACAGATGGCACGGCCAGTGTCAATATGGGCCACAGTGGATTCCATGAGGTCCTGCGCCACCAGCTTGGCCTCAGCCAGACCCACCTTGAAACATGATTGGCTCTGCGTAGGGCGTTCCGGGAGGAAGTACGCAATTTCCAGCCATAACCTTTGGTTAGCGGCAGCCAACATGGCATTGGCCTGATGAAGATGCAAAGACACGTTGGAATACAGCTTCTTCCCGTACGCCTCCAAGATCTTCTCCTCCTTCCCTAGCAGCATCGCCGAGGAGGAGGCTGAGGACAACTGAGGCTTGGAGTATAGTGATGCTGCAGCGATCACCGAGGAGTGTAGCTGAGGAGGGCAGATAGCAAGAGTGTAACCCCCTCCATCTGCATGAACTTCGCGTCCAGGCGTTGATCGACTGGCTGGAAAGAGTGGGGCTTGAGCCAACCCTTTTTGGCCTGGGAGACTACATCGGTCTGCAGTGGAATTCCCGTTTTGGCAGAGGGGCGTCTTGTGAGGACCTCAGCAGGAACCCCTCTGCCGGTTGCTCGACCTCGGGTTGAGGTAGGCCAAGATACTCCACCAGCCCCGCAAGATGTTTGTGGGAGGCCTTGGCTGACGAGGGCGTGTCGGGGACCTCCTCCTCATCCGTATCCTGTGGGTCAGGAGGATCCTGCGTAGGTGGGAGTAGCGGGAGCCGGAGGCTGGGGTACGGGGACCAGAGCCGGAGGCTGTGGAGGAGGCTGGTAAGGAACCGCCTGAGGAATCAGCTAGGGGGCCGGAGGCAGAGGCTGTGCCGAAGCAGGGTGCGCCGGCGGAGGAACCTGTGGTGCCAGAAGCATTGGCGGGAGCATGTCCCTGACAGCATCCCTGAGCATAACCCCATCAGAGGGGACTTCATGAGCCCGAGGAACCTCTCAAAGAGCCTGTCTTGACAGGCCAGAGGTGTGGTAGGGGATACAGACAGTAGCAGGAGGCTGCTGGAACCGCTGCATACCCTGCCCATACAGACGCAGTGGTCACCTGCCCTGCGCAAATGAAGGATAGGCTGTAGGCCACGTAACCTGATTGAGGCCAGTCCCACCTTGACACTTGTTCCTCGCCGAACTCCTGGAATGGCGTTGGACAGTGCCGATGTCTGGCGCGGGCAGCCTTTTTGTCAAGCTGTCTGCCACGTGCCTGTGTCGTGTTCTCGGCCAGCCTCCTCCAAGACTCTTGAGTGTGGATCGCGAGGCCTACCCTGCTCCTCGGGCCTAGACCCGGTAGGTGTGACACCCTCAGCCCGGGCACCGGTAGAGCTGCGTTTAGGTGATATGATATGGCAATTTATAACGCGCCTATACACAAGTGTTTCAAGGCGCGACGAGGCAAGAGAGGGGGAACAAATGGAAGACAGACAACAATCCTACTAGGCCAGGTGTCATTCAGATCGCGCAAGTGCATGGGAAGGGGGAAAGGGAAAAGTGCGTGGGGGAAGGAAGAGGGGAAAGTGCAGTACATGGGATAGTAGAATAAATAAGATAAATAAAAATGGCCAGCTGGTGGTAAGTGCAAACATAAGTGCTGGTAGGGGGAATGTATGGATACAGAAAACAGTCCCCAGGTGCAGGGGTTGCCAGGGAGGCAGTGCAGGTGGGCAACTGGCGGGGCCTGGGCCCGAGTTCAGAAAGGGTGGCCAGGTAAACAGTGCAGTTTCTGTCAGGAATTCAGCAGGGGAGCGGGGGAGAGAAAGCAGAAGCAAAGAGGAAGGTTTTGAGGTGCTTTTGAAAATCAGAGACTTGTTGAAGTTCAGGAAGAAGCCAATCTGTGCAAAAGGCTGCAAGTCCAGTAGAAATGCGCCGACGCCTGGTCGTCTGTGGAGTGAGCTCGGAAGAGCCAGTTGTCCAGGAAGGGAAACATTTAGATGCCTTTCCTTCTGAGGCATGCCGCTACTACTGACAGCAACTTTGTGATGACCAGAAAGACAGACATGCAGGACATTGAATTGGTAGTCGCAGCTCCCCACTTTGAACCTCAGGTACTTCCTGCATTTTTCTGTGGATGGCACATAGAAGTATGCATTGTGGCGTTCCAGGAAGACCAGCCAATCCTGAATACTCTGCTAGAGTAAACACAAACCTCATATCCAGGATGTGAAGCAGGCCCAATCCTCCTTCGACACCAGAAAAATAAGTTGAATACCAGCCATTGTTTCATTCTGATGGACAGACCGCCTTGAGCAGGAGGTTGAAATCCCATAGTTGTGCCCATATTTCCTTCCAGGTTTCCCCATCTATGGAATGTGCCTGTTCGGGGCTTAGGGGAATAAGTAGAAGGGCTTTGCATGCTTTGTTCTCTTGGCCATGTTGTATTACGTGCCTTGGCTCACCATGATGCTGTGGAAGGCTCAAAGGTCTGACCACTGCTGAGCCATAGACATGTTTTGTGTACTTAAGCACAAGCCTGTGGGTTTAGATCAAAACAATCCTTTAAGCAACTGTTAAGATGGTTTTCTACAATCTGGCCTGGTGGTAAGATTGTAGGAGGACACCCTAGTTATAGTGAACAAGGACCTCTGAGTGGTTAGCCAAAACCCAATCAAGGTAGTAATGTAGAGCAGTTGAGGCTTATTCTCTGGAGAGTGTGAGTAGGGCCAGGGGCACGCAATCAGTCCACACAGTATGGCACACAATCATTCAATTTAGTATAAAACATATAGTTGTTTATTATAGGCCTTCTGAACACACTTGAAAATAAATCTAACTGGTAGTATTATCACACAATATTATGTGATACAAATATATGCATTAACCATAGGTTCATAAATGCATTAAAAGTTCTTTATTGAGCAAGCAGGTAAGTAGATTAAATGCAGTAAATGATGAAGCACACCACAAGTTAAGTCCAAACCCTAAGAAGAATGGGGCCGTGTGCCCAAAAGTCACAGGAGCCACAATGTTTCTGCCCTGAAGGCGATCTCTGCAAGCGAGTTATAGTTCCAACAGTTCTTCAACAATGTTACTAAAAGGTAAATACATGATTTTTTATATTTCAAGTTACTCTACTCATGTTTAAAAACCAAAAGGTGAGTGGATTGGAATGCAGCAGACAAAGGGACTTATTCCCAATGTCATCCTATGGAGGACAGAGGGGACAGATACACTGCATTTACTTACCCCCCTGACTCTCAGTTTCCCAAATGCTGTTGTTGACAGTTGGGGGGGGGGGGGCTGGTGGAATGGGGACTTGTGGGGACGGAAGGGGTAGAGAGGAGGGCTAAATCTCCTGCTATTGCTTCTGGTGAATTATACCCAGGAGTTGCAGGTTTGAGGATTCTTGCGGTTGGGTTTAGCTGCAAGATGCAAACTCTGGCAATGAGGAAATGCCAGAAACACTGAAGCAGGCCACCTGAGGACACTTCACAGGTTGGAGAAGGGTGAGCTCCAGTGATGGTCTCTGCACATGGGTGACGAGAGCTGGGCCGTCCAGGGCCACTTCCTAAGGTTCAGAGGGCAGGATCCTAGAGAAGGCAGAGACTAGGTGGGTCCCAATAGTCCAAGGGCTGAAGCACCGCTCAGAGTGCTCAGTGATCTGGTGGCTATACAGGGCTTCACCGGACCAGGCACAGGAAGGGATGCGGAGCCACTCCAGGAGTTGTCTTTGGATCTTCATACTGGCTGTGCTTCTTTGAGGGATTCTTGGCTCCAAAGAGGTTCTGACTAAATGGCTGCAAAGGTCCTCTTCTTATCCAAAATCTGAGCTGTAAGCAAGTCTAAGCCTACCAAGGGTAAGGATCTGCACCATTCAAACAGCCAGTAGTTGTCCAATCAGGGGTGAATCCTTCATGCTATCAGAACAGGGAGACCCAGGCCCCCATTTAAGTACATTATATAGCACTAAACCCTCCCTTATACACAGTAGTGCAGGGGAACCTTGTTATGATTGGTTATATGTTACACTTTTACTTCATGGACATTTTGATCATACTATGTGTAGACTAGATAAACTGGTGGCAGTGGTACTTTATTTTGTACATGTTCTGGGAGCACTATTGTGCACCTTTTTCTTTCTAGCACGAAGTAGCCATTTTACCACTGCAGTAGCCAAAATGGCTAACCTTGTTAAACCCTGTCTTTTTGGCTCACCGTCTTTGCTGGAGATCTTCCTTCTCTTCAAGGGTAGGAAATGGCAATGCATGGTCACGCACTTCGCAGGCTTTGGTCAAAGCAGAGGAATTAGCCTTTGTGTGCTTAGAACTGGTTTGGACTATGCAAAGAGTCCTAGACATCTTAATCAACATACAGACCAGAATTAAGTCATGACTTTGCTGTTTACAATTTATTAGGGTGCCTTGCAATAGCTGTGAAAAATATTAACAGTAGATAACAGTCTAGGCAAACAAATAGCAAGGGAGGCATCAGTTAAAACTAGCAATAAGAGAACAGTCTCACCAACAGAAGAATACTTGGCTTTTTGCACGCTTAAAGTATTACGCTGCATGCTGGGAATTGTAGTGCACTGTGCAGAACAGTAAATTACAAGAGGTCCTCGGGCATCTACACTTCACGGTGCAGTATGTGATCTACCCTACATTCTGGGAACTTTTATCAAGTAAGGCACCATGGAGAGGCCAACATTGCAGTGCACGGCATCTACGGGGTGGAAGTAGGATTATGTCACAGCGTCCTGGCAAAGCCTCGAGTTCTTATTTTCCCATTGCTGGTTTTTCCCACGTTTCCCAAATAAACCCACATGAAAGGCCTCATCAGTGACACAAACCTAAGGGTTATGGATTTCCAAGACATGCGGTTTCCCTGTCCTCCAATGGTTAGAGAGCATGTTTGTGTTCGCTTCTAGTGTGGTGTTTTGCTTTTCAGACACGTGTAATGGCCTCAGAATTAAACACCCTATTACACGGACTAAAGGTTCTTGGAATCAGAAAAGCAATAACGTACACTTAGACCATTAGTTAGAAAATAATTGGCTCTTTACAGGGCCTTTATTCACACTTGATAAACATAATATAACTAACGTAAATGCAAATGATTACATATGAATACATGACATAGAACAAACATGACAAGTATACATCACCGTTAAGGCAATTGTAGGACAAAGATTCATCTCCGCCACAACACCAACACCCAGTCCCAAGGCAGGTAGACAGAGAGATCACGCATCAACTAACGGGGTCTGGAGCAGAGCATCCTCCCTCTCAGCAAGACTTCAAGACCCGGGGTTCCAATTCTCTGTCTCCCATTAGGGACCCTCTTCTCTTAAGGGGAGCAAATTCCTGCCCCTCGTAGGTTGCAGACTGCCCCCGGCCGAAGGACAGACAGCAAGCACTGGAGGCAAGAGTGGGAAAGTCCAGACAGTGGAAGAACCCAGCTTGTCTCCTGCGCTCTCGCTCCCAGCACCCCTCATCAATGCACCTGCACATCTCAGACTCACTTCTCGGCTCGTCCTTGAGCAAACAATGCAAAACGTATCCTCCACAGTGAGACCATCTGCTTCATACTAAAATATTGCAACTGTTGCAAAAATCATGTCTGCCTTCTAACTGAGCTTGCAGAAATGTAGACTTTCATTGCGGTTTGGAAGTGAATGTCCAAACACTGGCGCCATGTTATTCAGCTCATTTTCACTCACGGACTACAATCCAACCTTTGGACAATCAACTACCATATCCCAATGAAACAAACAACAGTTTCTGAAACCAACAAAACAGCCCTACTACATTAGGAATACATGAAATACAACAACCAAAACCAACACTACCACAAAACACAAACAAAAGCATAGCGCAATGCCTTAGGAATCCAGAAAAACTGTTGATCCCACCAACTCCCGTCCTGATCTTGAGTTACTTGCGAAATCAGATCATGCAAATTTCTAATATGTTTCTCAATAGAATGGGTACGGTAATTTGAATCAAAACAGCACATCCCTTCAACAGCATTGCAACCCAAAGTATGCTTCAACAACAAATAATCTGTGGCAGCTCTGTTTTGTAAAATAGCCTTTTTAAAAATTCTGCTGTCCAAAAGCAGTTCTGTTAAAGCTTGAGATGTCGCATTAAACTCCTTAACCACTACACAAGCTAATCTAATCAAGGATTTATAACCATCAGCCGCCAACCCCCACACACCTACCAAAGAAAATAATTTTACAAGAATGATGATCAGATGTGCTCCTCGATCCCCTTTATGAATTGGCAACATTTTCTCTACGCTATTGATCAGAATTACTTTTATTTACCTCTGATAATCTGCATCCACAATCACTCCCAGTATCTGGATCCCTTTCAATACTAACCCAGATCTAGGGTCAATCAATTCCATATGTTCTAATGGAATCTACACTCCAATTCCTGTGTCAGTAACATGGATTCTTCTTGGCTCCAGTCTAATCCTCTCCATAGCATGCAAGTCCACCCATGCACACTCAGGTGTCACTCGATAAGGAGCCAGAGCCCCAGGTAACATTTCCCAATACATCAAGGTTTCAAAGGCTCTGTTTCATTTCATTTGTAAAGCTGGCGTTAATATAAACATTAATGGAGTTTCACCATTTGCAATAGGTCTGCTATTCAATACTTGCATTGAGTGGCAGTCTCAGGCAGTCACCCTTTCTCTTCCAGTCTGTTTCCAGTTTCTACCTGCTCACCTGTGCTGAAGACGGAGATTTTTACAAAAACTCCTCGATACCGTGGAGCGGCCGCAGAGTGGCGATTGAGTGGCAGTCTCAGGCAGTCTATGGCTGCCAGGGCTGCCGGGGATGCCATCGGTTCCGCTCCTGCCGGTGTTGGTGCAACCTTGGAGGAGGACAGTCATCACCACTGCAGTTCTCGTTTGCGGAGAGAAGACAACTTTGAAAACGGCGACCAAGGCCCTGCAGCGAAGCACCTAGCTCCTTCCACTCAGCGGCTGCCGTAGGAGGCCACCCACTCAGGGGTCTTAACTCTCCCTACTTCTTCCCTTGACAACGGTGTCCTCGCAAGTGAAGTCGAGATGGAGGGCCACCTGTTGAAACCCTTAAACCACTTACAACGCCTGATGGCAGCAACACACCTCGGCAGGGACGAGAGTCCAAATCAGCCCCAAAGGTACTAAATAAAAAGGATAAAAACCCTGAAAGTGGCCTGGCCACGAGAGAACGGTCATCAGCTCCAGCTTCTATGAACTTGGACCCTCCGCCCCCTATCCTGGACTGCGGGTCCCTGCAGCTACCTATTGACTCACCTGGGATAAGTGAGGCGGCCCGGTCCCTCGGGGGAGAGACATGGTCCGCCGCTGCGGGAGGGCCGAGGGCTGGCAGTTTTGTGAGCGAGCCTCGGGCGGAGTGCCGGGGGCTACCGAGGCCGGGGATCGGGGTGAGGCGGTTCACAGCCATCTCGATCGAGGGAGGAGCGATGCAGGGCTTGCTCGCCCGATGGCAGACACAAGTCTTTGAGCGAGTAAGAAACTACGGCGGCCTGCTTCATGGAGTAGGCAGGCCCGTTGGAATCAAACTCTGCAATCCGCCCGCCTGTGCGCATGCAGGAGCAGATTCAGAGGCCCCCTACACGAGGCAGCCTTCCACTTGTGTCCTGGATGGATGCAAATGAAGAGGACTTGCAACCTTCAGATCCTCAGCCTGTGGCTCCACCAATGCATGCTTTCTTGAATGCCTGTGGGGGAATTTCCGTTCCTAGACCACAAAACTTGAAAATTAAAAGACCTGCACAAATAAAAAAAAAAGTATCAAAAGCACCTTGCTCCAAAGGCCAGAGCAAACCACATGGATTAATCGAAACAAAAAAAAAAGAGGGCACCAAAAAAAAAAAAAAAAATGCCGAATGCTGAAATGCTCACAACGAGCTCAAGACAGTCACGCCAAAACCTCAAAAAACAGTTCTAAAACTTGTGCTCTCCAGAAAACCGACCGGGGACAATCTTTACTTGAAAACACTTTGAAAGACATCTTCAAAAAAACAATGTAAGCGCAAGTTTGATAGAATAGGAGAAGTCTCGGATGCCGAAATGTTAGAGGCTGTCCAAGACCCCCAAACCTCAATCAAAATGCGCAAAATGGACAGTGGCGCAAGCCCGCGTACACCAGGACTGGCAATAACAGCCAGATGGCACTTTGGGAAGCCAGTAGAGTAGCCAATCATCTTTGGTCAAACCTCAACAATCAAAGCTCAAAACTCAGCGAATAATGCCCCACAAAGTACCAGAGATGGGCAAACGGCCATTGGCGTTTCACCTCTTCACAACGCCGCGGCTCCAGTTGACACAGCAAATTCTTCTCGAGTGGCAGCCACCCATCAAAGTCCGGAAACTACAAATAAGACTACCCCGATGGCAAAAAACCTCGGCCCGGCCAAACCTTGCTGTGGTCCAAGAATCCAGCCACAGAAACGTCGGTCCCCTGTCTCCACTCCTGAACATTGGACCAAAGATAATCGCTGAAGGAAACAAACAACCTTTTCCTGAAATCCTCGACTCGACTAAACAATTAGAAAGCACCTCACCAAAATGCTTGCCACCTAGAAGGACGCCTCTGCCATCATTCCCATCCTCAACGTCCAGGAGTAGAAGACAGAGTGATCCGCTTCACAGCTGCTCAAAAGAGACCCCTGCCAAAAAACCAGACATCTTTTCAGTAATGTCGACGGTCACTATAGCCCTGGCCCCCTTCTGCAAGCTCTACGAGTCCATAAACGATACGCTTAAAGATCATACATCGATCTTCGCCATGATGCACTCAAAACTTATATTCCTGGAAGGATATATCAACACCATGGAACGTAGACACAGCGCCCAAGCCACCTTGGAGTTGGCCAGCGTTTTCCATACAGAAAACGAAAATCCTGCAGCGGCGCCACCAACAGCACCTACAAAACTCATTGAGAAGGGCATTCAGACGCTAGATACAGCCATTAGACTGTTGGCCAAGGCAAACTGCAACTGTCAAACGCACAAGTCAGAGGCATCTATTCAAATGGCCTTCCAATCAAATAAGGGAATGACTACCCCCAAAACAACCAATATAAAGGAAAAGCAACCTGACAGGAATCCCCCTAGGCGCGAACAAAGAAAGAAGTGCTTGGAGAAACTGCACTCTTTCAGACGACGAGATCATCCTTGCAGAACATTGGGAAAATAACCAAACGTCGTGAAACCATAGCAAGGGGCTCTCCAACAAAGACTTTGGCATCTTTAAGCAAACAAAGTCTACAAATCTAACAACAACAAAAACAGCACGCCTTTCGATTACATCCTGTGGAGAATATTAAGGCAGCAAAGGATGGTATTGCGGAATGACAAAATCTACCCTTGGTGCCAGAAACTGGACTTCTGGAAGAACCACCGAAAGGACAAAGCGACAACCCTCACTTCGATAAACCGACCAACAGCTCCTTCAAGTCGCCCAACGTCACCAAGAACAGTTGAAGACTTCTTAGAGTCGAAAGAACTAATGGAGCTCAGCCGACATCATGGATACATGGATACATGGATGAGGCCTCCCTTCGGGAGCAAGCCTGCCAATAAACTCCCTCCCTTTGAAGGGACAAACCGAGTCGACCCCACAACTAACAGACCAAGCAGACTCTTCCAGTTTTCTCACACTAAACGAGCATTTTAAAAACTTAACTTCCAGCTCAATCGGGGCTCCAAGGGCTGCACTAGTACAAGACCCAGTCAACTACCGATCTAGAGTAAGAATCTCACCCAGGCATCGCACTCCAACAAGAGAAACTAGAACAAGCGACCAAGACCATATTAAATCAACACTAAGTTCTTCAAGCAGTCGGCGTGTACCATCCTCAAGTAGTGCGCAGAAACCTTGGCAGAGACTAGAGCTTGCTCAAGGCAACAGCGGGGCCAAAACTCACCACGGAGTACTGAACAGAGAGAAATACAGACCCACTTTTAAACTGAGACAACGTACAGACCATAGAGAATAGATCATCTTGAATAGATGTACGGTCTTAAAGCTGCTACAAGGCATTCCAGCCCTCCGTTCACTAAAATCTGAAGACTTCAAAATCATAGAGGCCAGCCACGAAGGGAAAAAAACAATTTCCCTCCTGTACACAGTCTCCCACACTGTGAAAGAAATGTTAAGGGACTCATCTGACAAACTTCGAAGTCAAGGGTTTGAGCTGACAGACAAAAAGACCTAGTGATTCTCCATCACGCTTGGACCTGAAAAATATTAAAAGGAAAGTAAACTGTATGACTCAGCAAATATAAAACTTTGACCAACATGCACCAGGACGCCACCCTGACCTAAGTGGCACTTTGGACAAAAAGGAGGAAACTCCATCAAAACGTACAGCAAAAACAGAGCTGAAGAAAAGATCCTCGCGGTCTCCAACGAAACCTAAAACAAATACCAAATCTAATTGCCTTCTTTCGCCCACAAACCAGCTGGACCCAGATAGACGCCCAAGTGGACCACTAACAGCAATAAAAAGGACAATTATTCAGGACGTCAGCATACAAAGCACACTAGTCGAGGAAACAACTAAACCAGTTTCAAAACACCAACTTTGGGCATGGATTCCCAAAGCTTTATCTGCCTGGCTCACAAAGTTGCAATCCGTCAGCCTAAATAACCAACATCAAAAGCTGACTTTCACGACACTGACGCTAGGCTCCTGGAACACACAGGCTTTTCACACTTGACGGCCCCGGGTGAGATCGACTTGGGGTAATTTGACATACTTTGTCTCCAGGAGACCTGGTTGGTTGACAAGCCAAGCCTTAACGGATTTGACTTGGCCTTTCCCCGGCCCAAAAAGGAGAGAAAGACCGACGACCTTCTGGTTTACTGACGGCAGTTCGCTCAGGTAGTATCCAGATAGAAAGAGTCGGGATGGACAATCTATCACTACTGGCAGTCTTAGGCTCATGGTCACATCTTGACAAGAAAACAGGTGCTTCCCTCACAACGCCAGTCATGATTATGAAGACCTACTGGAACTCTCAAGGGACCGCAACTGAAGACTTCCTGGAGATGACAGAAAAGCAAATCGACAATGCATACTTAGAACATCAAGACGCCCATTTGCAGAGATTTAAACGCCACCTGCAGACTTTCAGACAAACCAACCAAAACTGACCTACGCACACCCTGCGGAGGAACGAGGTAAAGCCTGGCTTAAATTAATGGACTCAAGGAAACTCTTTGATACAGCTACCATAATAAGCCAGGCTGATTACACCCTTACTTGGGAAAGAGCAACTTCAACTGCTATAATTGATTAGATCTTCATATCACAGTCGCTAATCCCTGACCTGATAGCTGTCAAAGTTATAAAAACAACAGCAAGTGACCATAATTTGCTGACCATAAAATGGTCTTCAAAACACTCATCAAAGCCTCATTTCCCTGTCGAACTGGAGTTCAAAAGTAAGGGAAATCGCCTGAAACTAAGTGCAAAAAACATCCTAGAGTTAACAAAAACCGACACGGGCATAGACAACTGGAACTCCGACAAGTCGATTATAGGCCGCTCTTACTAATTTACAGGGTGAAACAGTCAAAAAAACAATAAAAAAGGGCAAGCTTGGAAGCAACATTCTCATATATTTGACCCTCTTCTGCTGGCTAAAAGAAGCGAGCTACGCAAGGCAAGAAGATTAGTTGTATGCCACAACACCAAACCCAATAGAGAGATTGCCTGATGAAATATTGAAGCACATCAGCAACCACAATTCCCTTGACTTTTGGTCCTTAATCAGATCTATGGGAAGACCCACAAATGACGCATTGACAAATGGTATCCCAGAACACACTTGGGTGAAGTTCTACACCAAACTCTTTTTATCCCCTTTACCAATTGCATTGGCGTCACAAGAAGAATATGATTCCCCTTGGGTTAACCTTCACAACAAAGAAACCATCATGTCAACTATTTGCAAGTTAAAAAAATTCGAGAGCACCAGGCCCGGACAGGATTAACAACATCGACCTCGTCTTCAAAAGATGTGCAGAACAGAAGAAAATTCCAACATCCTGGACCTCATCGATAATAGTCCCGATTTTTAAAAAGGCCTGTAAGGGCGATCCTCGAAATTTCTGCCCAATCGCTCTACTGGACGTTATCGGGAAGGAATATGGAGCTCTACTTCTGAACAAATTCCAAACCTGGGCAACTCAGGCACCATGCCCCGACCCCCTACAGTCAGGTTTTAAGAAAAACAAGGGAACAAGTGCAAATATCATCCTACTGAGTGTCCTAAAGACCAAGATCATCGAAGGGGTGCCTCGAGTTTTCCTGGCATTTATAGATCTAACACAAGCTTTTGACCAGGTAAATAGAGTCAAACTGTGGCAGAAATTATCAACCTGGAATTGTCCCAGCTAAATCCTCGGGCCGCTGAAAGCCATCCACACCAATACTAGAGTGCAACTAGGCGTAAATCACAAGGGCCCACTTTCAGCTGAAATTCCCACCACTAGGGGGGGGGGGGGTAAAACAAGGATGTCCCCTTGCTCCCGCCCTTTTCTCGGCCTATTAGGGAGACTACAAGAACGCTGACGCCCTGATGAGATCTTTTCCACCGTCTATAGGCCAAGAGAGGGTGCCTATACTCTTGTATGCGGACGACATGATTTTGCTTGACCAGACTGCCATCGGGTTACAAAGACAGTTGGACAACTTATCAAAATATATACTCTCCAACGACCTGGAAATTAACAAGTCTAAAACCAAAATCATGACTCTGGAAAAACGCAACAGGAAAGGCGAAAAGCTGAAATGGTACTTGGAAGGCTGTGAAATCGAAAAGGTAACAGAGTTTTAATACCTCGGAGTAATGCTGGACAGATCCAAAACGTAAAGATCTATGCAGCGTACTCTCCAAGCTAAAATAAGAAACCTGGCTTTACAAGCAAAAGCGGTGGATAGGAAATATGGCCGATTTTCGCTCCAACCTACCATCAACTTTTACAGGGCTAAAGTGGTACCAACTATAACTTCAGGAGCGGAAGCTATGCCACATATATCAAAAAACCATCTGGACCACTTTGGAAAGCTTCTTTTGGAGAGCTGTACTAAACCTTCCGAAATCGACCCTGATGGCATTGATTAGACGGGAATTGAACTTACCTATTCAGGCAATCGTGGACCGAAACAGCATTATGCTCTACAGAAAGATCTTGCAACCAAACAGCCCACTGATATTTGCATTGATAAACACAGAGCTAAGAAATGACTGTTGCAAAATGCTTACTCAGTGGGACAAGACTAAGGAAAAACTATCCGTGATTCAAAGCTTGGTAGACAAACTGATCCAAATCCCCACCAAACTAAAAAAGGAAGCTGGATGAAATGGACTGGATTTCCACTTTGGACACAGCGTCAAAGTATATACTTGCAGCTTATCTCCCTCTGCAGGCGGGAAAACTGAATGAAACTCAGGCATTCATGAAGAAATACCCAGACAGAAGACTAAAGAGTAGCTTTCTAAGAGCATGGTTAAACCTCTTACCATCAAATGGAATCTTGATGATCAGAGGGCTCTCAAAAACGAACAAATGTAGAGTCTGTGAAAACTCTCCTCAGATTGAATCATTACGACACCTTCGATTGACGTGCCAGGGCACGAGAAGCATCAGAGCCCCATATCTGACAAACCACTTGGTCTCAGCATGAAAACATGAAGAGGAGCTCTGGTGGGCTCGCCTGATCGCTGGGGCGAAGACCTAATGGGTGACAGCAACGGCAAAAATCTTAGAACAGATTCTCCTTTTAGAAAAATGACAAACTTGAGGTCTACTACCCCTAGTTCTTAGACCCCACAACACAAAAGAATCAGGAGACCATTACAAGTGCCATCAGAGGAGCTAGTTAAATTATTTTTTCTTTCTTACCTGTGTTCTGATTACCCTTTTCGTTCTACTCTCAACTACCTTGTACTTTTCTTTTTTCTACATCAGTACCTTGTAAAAATTGCTAAGACGATTAAATCAAGTAAATAAATCAAAGAAAATACTTGCACCGCATCCAGAATGCAGCCCAGCCACCCTTTCAGGTAACCATCACCAGTCTTACGCAGCTGTTCTTTCAACAAACCATTAATTCAATCAATCCCGAAGCCTTGGGCTGATAAGGGACAGGGACGATCCATTGACTCCCTTCTCCTGACAATAGTCCTGAATCAGTTTTCCTTTAAAATGTGACCCATTGTCACTTGGAATCGCATACCTCTTTTGCATGTTAATACCATCAAGTATCCTGAATACATGTCCACAATCGTATACGCATACTGACAACCTCTACTGATTGGCATCGGACCGAAGTAATCGATCTGTCAAATTTGTCCGGGTAATTTACCTCACTTCAATGTGCCTTGAATCACATGTGGAATGGATCTGTTTCTGATGCTGACACACTGGACATTGCAAAATCACACTTTTCACCATTCTAAAGGGTTGCTAATTCCTCAATCTTGTGCCCAACTGATAATAGCCTTTTCTCCAAGTTGCCCACTTTTCTGGTGTGCCCATTTAGCAATCCCTTCCAGATCAACTTCCTCAGACCTCGTGTCCATAGCTGAAATTTTGGCATGTTCATCTGCAACAGAATTGAACCAATGTTTCAATGAATCGGTAGCACAATGTGCATCCACATGATACACGGTCACTTTACTATGCATCAACATTTCGATATCTTGCCACAGTACTTTTCCCCATAATTAATTGGCATGAATTTTCCACCCATTCTTCAGCCATGTCGACAGCTAAACAGCTAATCCATTAGCCAGACCATGAGTCAGCGTACACATAATAGTTACCAGGCGCTTTGTGCTTCAATGCCTGATAAACCGCATACAATTCCACAAACCGACTTCTCTTCCCCTTTCCGGATGTTGTCAGAATTTTCTTCATTTTGGGACTGTACAACACTGCTTTCCAGTGTTGCTCAGTCGCCACATATTTAGCTGAATCATCAGTGAACCAACTAAGGGTGTTCAATTTGTTCACTCGTCAAATCCCCATAAAGGATTCCCCATTTCACAGGAGATTCACACATTTCTGTCTCATCTAGTGGTTCCAAATAAACCAGCAGAACACCAGCCACTAGCTCATATAAGTTTGCAATTCCACCCTTCCCTGTTTCGGCACGATCTTTTTTTTTTTATAAATCTTTTTTTATTGGTTTATTAAATAGAGAACAAAAGAAAAGAAAAAAAAAGAAAAAGGAGCAGGTAGCACATTCAACGTGAGTACACAAAAGACATTAGGAGACCCAACATCAAGGTCGCAGTAGATAGCAGTGCATAACATAACTCTTGACATTTGTGTAGTATGGCGGGGAGGGGGGGTGGGGATCGAGAATCTGCACCGCCCGCCAGCTGCGCTGTTTCGGCACGATCTTGAATGTACCATTTCCATTTAATAATGCTAGCCTCTTCAGCATGTCCTATTCGATGTGTTTTAGGAGAGCTTAGTACCCATTGCATGATCAGAATTTCTGGTTGAATCAATATATCATGACCCACCGCCATTTGCTCTGTATCCACGAGAGCCCAATAACATGGCAACAACTGCTTTTCAAATGGAGTATATCGGTCACCAGCTTCGGGTAACTTACGACTCCAAAATCCCAAAGAAACACGCTTCCTTTCCTGTTTTTGCCGCAAACTTCAATTTGCATAAATGCCCTGTACAGACACATTTAACTCCACTTCACCTGCTCTCAACAACCATAAATCAAGCACTTTTTGGATTGTAGATTTCACTAGTTGAAACGCTTTCTCTTCACCCCACTCAAAGTCAAATTTCTTTTGTGTCACTTTGTAAAGAGGTGCTAGAGTCTGCCCCAAATGTGGTATATACTGTCTCTAGAATGCAAACAACCCTATGAATTGTTGAGCTTGTTTCTTATTCACACGTGTAGTGAATTAAAGAATCCTTTGTGTGGTCGTCGGCACCATTTCACAATGCCCATTATGCCACTGAATTCTTAGAAAAATCACGGTCTCCACTGCACCCTGAATTTTAGTTTCATTAATTTCCCATCCTTCTTTTCTCAATCCCGTAATGATTACTTCTAGGTGCGTCCGCACACTCGACTCATCCTTTCCCTGAATCAAAATGTCATCAATACAGTGGTCATTTTCTGTGTTGATCATTCCTGCTGTAAGTGTTTAACAGATTTATGGTCATTGTAGTGTTTACAAGACACTGTGTTCTAGCATAACTGGCACCACTGTTAGTTGCACGAACTGGCCCACGGCCAGTTGCTCTTTTCGCTTGAATAATTTATAACTTCCTAAAAATATAACAGCTAAATAATAAGAGCTGTAGAAGTACTACAGTTGGTCTTCTGTATTTCTAGGTCGCGCATCCATGAGACAAAGTTGTCATTGCCCCACTGGATTTATGCAAGGGTACAAATGTTTCTGCACTAAATAATTGCAAGGATTTAAATTCTAGAGGGTAGGGACCCCCCCCCTGTTCAAATGTTTAAATGTATACTGTCTCCCATTCCAAGAAAATGCAAACTGCTCTTGGCAGTCTTCTGCAATCGGCACAGTGAAAAATGCATTAGCCAAATCTATCACTGCATACCAAGGTCCCTCAAAACTTTGCACATTCTCAGAGTTACAGCAACTGGGACTGCTGGTATTCACAGGGGAGTGTACTTATTCAACTCACAATAATCTACAGTCATTTTGTAACTTCCATCTGGCTTCTTAAAAGGCCAAATCGGGTTGTTCCAAGCTGTAGTCACAGGACGCAACACACCTGCTTCAACATATCCCTTGACAGTATCTAAAATGTCATTATGCCCCACAGGAATACGATAATGCTTCATTGACATCAGTTTGGTAGCCAAAGGAAACTGCAAAGGGGGCTTCTTCAATTTTCCCACAATGACAGGGGTACAAGTCAATGCACTCACCCCAAACTGATTAAGTTTTACCTCCTAGACCTAAAGTCAATCCCTCCAGAATATCAAAGCAGATAATATATTAAGGTATGGGGACAATCAACACTTTTTATTTGTTCCTTTTCAAATTACCAATTTTCATATTAACTTTTGTTTGAACTGGGGGGTCTATTTACCTCAGAGTCCAGTTATGGTAAAGTGTCTACCATTAAACCTTGAAGGATAGCCATGGATCAATGAGGCCTCCGCCCCGGTATCAATCAAAGTTTGAACCTCTTGCATATTCCCTGAATGCCAGAATAGTTTCACATTCACAGGAGGCCGTCTGTCAACCTTAATTCGGGCAGACGCTACCAGAGTTTGAACACAATTCTTTTCGTATTTTGAATGCGTGTATTTGGACTGTCTCTAACAACGCACTCACCACTTTTCGTAAGTCAGCATAGGTCGGCTGGTATGATGAAGCCGTTACCATGGACTCCTCGTCCATCTCCTCTTCAGGCGGCGCAGAAGGGGACTTGTCCCTAGCTGGCTTGTTTACATCTTGTCGTTTCACTTGTTTGTACCGCTCTTTTCCATCAAGCCATTGCTTTTTATATAGCTGGTACATTTCCCGGGTTCAATCCTGTCAATGTCTTCTGGTGGCACTCCATCTTTCAGGTCCGCCAAGAAGGAACAAGTTACTTACTTGTAGCTGTTGTTCCCAGCATGGGTCTGGCATGGATTCACATGGTCATGAATATTCCCCGTCTTCAGGCTGGGAATCCTCGGTAAAGAAAAAATCAGTTGCAGTTTCGTTTCTGAACTGTCTTTCTTAGTAGTAACCAATCAGTGGTCTCTGGGTCATACTGCCCCCAGCCAATGACTGCGCTCTCCCTAAGCCCCTCCCCTGGCAGCCATCCTCAGATTTGGTAGCACGTAAAGTGGCAGTAGGACCAAGTGAAGAGCCGCAGAGGGGAAGGAGGGAGGGTTCGCATGTGAATCCATGCCAGACCCATGCTGGAGAACAGCAGTTACAGGTAAGTAACTTGTTCCTTCTCCAGCATGGGGTCTGGCATGGATTCACATGCTCATGAATAAATAATACATAGCACTACAAACATGCACAACCACGGGAGGTGGCAAGGCTCAACATTAAGCATATCATCAACTCAACATTAAGCATCTCTTACCTACTCACCAGGCCCACCTTCAGGCGAACAGGTTGTGCAGCACTGCTTGGCTGACTCTGGACTCCTCACTGGAATCCCGGTCGACACAGTAGAATCTCGTGAAGGTGTGCGTCGACCTCCACGTAGGAGCCCTGCAGATGTCCAGCAGGGGCACACCAGATAGGAACGCCGTGGTAGCAGCGATCGCTCTGGTCGAATGGGCTCTCGGACGGCCGGGCAAAGGTCGGTTTGCCAACCGGTGACAGTGCATGATGCAGCTGGAGTGTTAGGCAAAAACCTGTCCAGTTCCCTTTGGGAACACTGCAAAAGATTTAGGACTACAGGTGTTAGCAGTAAACCCACTTGGTAGCAGTCTGCACCACCCAGATTTACCTGGTAGCTGTGGCTGAGCAGTCAGACTTCCCTCAAGAAGAGTTAGGCAGTATGCAAAGTATACACAAACCACTGCCTGTACTTCGGGATCGTAAAAGGGTTTCCCCTTTGCGAGATTCTCTCTTGTCCACCAGTGTAGGTTCTGTACAAGTGTTGGCGAAACGACCACTAGATCGTCCCACTGACCACTTGCCTGAGACCACTGTTTCGCCAACCATTCCTGCATGGGACGCATGCGCAGACGCGCGTGGGGGACCAGGTAAATGCATGACGCCATCATGCCGAGTAACCGCATAGCTTTGCGTACTGTTATCTGTTGACCTGACTGATAATGTGGAATTTGCAGAAGTATGTTCCGAATTCTCTCTTCCGAAGGGAAGGTCAATCCTTTCTGAGTATCTAGGATAGCTCCTAGAAACTGTTTTGAGGTGCTTGGCACCAGACTTGACTTTTTCTCGTTGATGGAGAAGCCTAATTCGTGGAGGAGGTCGATGGTCCTCTGAATGTTTGACCTGCAGATTCCTGGGGTTTCCCCCGTTATGAGCCAGTCGTCCAGATAAGGGTACACTGGGATTGCCTCCCTGCGTAGGTGTGCAGCTGCCACCGCCAGTACCTTGGTGAATACCCTTGGTGCAGAAGCTATCCCGAAGGGCAGTACCTTGAATTGGTAGTGGCGACTGTCTACCTTGAAGCGCAAGTATTTTCTGTGCGCCGGGAGCATGGAAATATGAAAATAGGCATCTTTCATATCCAAGGTTGCCATGTAATCCCCCTTTTTTAGGAGTGGGATTACCTCTTGTAGTGTGGTCATACGGAATTTTTGTGGCTTGACATACTTGTTGGCAGGCCGTAAGTCTAAAACTGGGCGCATTGTTAAATCTTTCTTTGGCACAAGGAAGTAAGTTGAATAGATACCCTTGTTTACCTGGTGTCCCGGGACGAGTTCTATCGCGTCCTTTTCTAGCAGAATGGCGATCTCCTCGAGGAGGATTTTCTGATGTTGTAAAGAGTGGACTTTTTGTCTTGGAGGATGGTTTAGGGGACGTTGCAGTAGTTCTATGCAGTACCCATTGGATACTGTTGACAGCACCCATCTGTCGGAAGTTATCCCTTCCCATGCCTGGGTGAAACTTGATATTCGTCCCCCTACTGGGGTTGCATGGGAAGGGACCCTGAACTGAGCGTCACTGCTTTGGTGGAGGCGTGCCTCCTCCTTTACTGGGGCTGCCTCTGCCTCTACCACGTCCTCTTTTACTACCCCTACCATACGCCTGGGTAGACTGTTGTGAGCTGGTGTTCCACTGTGTACCCTGGGTGTGGGAGTAGCTATTTCCTCTATTGGAATTTTGGCCGCGGGGGCGACGAAAATTGCCATTCCCTCTTTGGTTAGGTGGTTTGGTAGTTAACTGGCCAAGGGATTTGAGGGTGTCGAATTCTTCCTTAGCGTTTTTTAGAGCGTCCTCGACTGCCTTCCCAAACAGGAGATCACTTTCCACTGGTTTGTCTAAGAGCGCAGCTTGTGTTTCTGCTTTGAATCCCGACTGCCTCAACCAAGCATGCCTTTTGATGACAGTCCCCTCTGCTATAAGTCTACCCGCATTGTCAGCGGCGTCCAGAGTTGCTTTTACAGTGCAGCCTGACACGTTCCTTCCTTCCGCACAAATGCGAGCTAGCTGGCTTTTAAGGGGTTCGGGAGCAGAGTCTATTAGTGCTGCCACTTCTTCCCACTGGTGACAGTTGTAGCTAGCCAACAGTGTGGTGGAATTCGCGATTCTGGCTTGGTAGGCTGCCGTGGAAGCTACTTTCCTGCCAAAACCATAAAGTTTTTTACTTTCTTTGTCGGGGGGAGCCTCAGAGGAAGATAATGGTGTACCAGCTCTTTTGCGGGTGTTGGTTACTACTAGAGAGTCTGGCTTAAGTTGACCTCTAATATATAGGGGGTCCGACTGGGCTGCTTTAAACAGCTTCTCCACTCTCGGATTTACAGGTCTTGTCAGGTTTGGGTTGACAAGGGATGGTGCTATTCTGCGTTGAACAGATTTTAGGATGGGAATGGTCTGGGCTACTGGCTTCCTTTCCCCTATTAGTTCTTCCGCAAAGTCCCTTTCTTCCTGGACACCTTGTGTGTCTATGTGGAAGTGGTTAGCTGCCCGAAAGAGCAGTTCATTCAAGAGGGGCTGATTATCTATTGGGGAGTCAGACACTGGGGCTTCCCTTTCGACTGGTGAGTCCATTCTGAAAATATCTGGGCTATTTTCTGGCTCATCCTCGTCTTCGTCTTCGCCGTAATAATCTGATCCTGCAGGATCTTCTGGCGGGTCAATTTCCTGACCTTCTATAAGGGAAGAGTTTCTTTGGTCTGTAGGGAAGAGGTAAGAATAGGGTTGGACCTCGATGGGGTCTAAAGGCCTAAATGGTGTCTCGACCCGGGGTCTTTTATTTGAGGGGATAGGGTCCCTTGACCCTGAGGGAGAATGTTCCTGAGGGTTTAAAGCTAGGAGTTGTTCAGGGTGTCTTTCGAAAAAATTCGCCAAGGAAGACATCCTTGACATTACTCTGTCAATGTCCTCGCATGACCAGAGTTTTGAGCTTGGGGTGACCTCGCTGGGACTTTCTATGGATTGGCCCTGAGAAGACTTGGTCAGTTCTTTTGTAGTGGAGGACTGCAAGGGTTGTTTCCTTTGCTGTTTACCCCCTTCCCCGTGGGTGGAAGTGTGTTTCCCCTTTCCCTTATCTTTCGACGCCTGGCGTCGAGGATCGGAGGTGGAATCCCTGTCTTTCGAACTAGCCTTCGAAACTGGCCCCTCTTTACTCCCAAGTAATGTACCCTTTTCCTGGGGTGCAGTCTGGGGGTGGAAGTCGTGTTCGTCTCCGGACGATTGATCTTCCGGGATATTAATGGTTGAGGCACTCTGTGCAAGTGTGGAGGCTTGCCTGACGTCGTGCGGCGACCTCGACCGGGACCGCCCAGAGGACGTCCTTTCGGACCGCTCCTTCTGTGCCTCTTTCCGAGGTTTCGACGACGTCGAATCTCGGGTGGATTTTTTGTGTTTAGCGTGTGTATGTGTAACGCTTTTGTCGCCGGGGGACTTCCCCATAGTCGCCGGGACGGACGACCTTCCGAGGCCGGGGACGTGCGTTCGGCTGTCCTTCGACGCCTTGGTGCCCTCGCCGTCCGAAAGTTCGGCGTCGCTGCCGTCGCTGAAGGTACCCTCCGCCTCCATAGCTGCTAGCTTGGCGTGGTGGGCCCAACGCTTGGTGGAGCGGTCCTTAAGAGTTTTTGCCTTAAACCTGCTACAGGCCCTGCAACCCGTCTCGGGGTGGTCTCTGGGTAGGCAAAGGTTGCACGTAGCGTGCTTATCTACCCAAGGGTATTTCTTATTACACTTGGGGCAAAACTGAAAGGGCGTACCCTCCATACGCGCCTGTGGGCAGCGGGCAAGTGTGTGTAGGTAATAAGGTGTCGAGTGTGGAAGTGTACCACCCCCACTCTCCCTACTTGTAGGGCCGAGGCCAGCGGCCCAGGCCCGAGCCGAGGCGGAAGCCTCAAGGCCCAATCCGTCGGGTATTCGACGTTGATCTCCTCCCCGGTTCGGCGTCGAGATGTTGATCGACGAAAGGTTGGCCAAACGGGGCAAATTAGAATTAGTTTAGAGTGAACTCCGATGAAGTGCTTCCGACCAGAATGGCGGAAAAAAACAATCTGGGGATCCTAGACGCGTGAGGGATCATGGGTACAGGGGACGTCACACTAGGGATAGTATTACTGGCACGCCCTGTGTCGACGCCCATTTTTCGACTTCGAAAAACAAACTGTAATACTCCGCAGCTTCCACTAGATGTCGGCCTATGCACAGCATGTGATCTAAGCAGATTCCACAAGCCTCAGAAAATTATTTATTTAAAAACACACTGATTGAAACACTCCAGCACTATTATTGTAAATCACTCTCAACACAGTTACTATTATTATATATACATCCCTTATTCCTCATCAGACAAGTCTTAGTTAACACCACTTATTTCCAGACAGAGATGAGCGCTTAACTATAGATGGCACTCCAATAAGTTAATGAAAAAGGGAGGGAAAAAGGCAGAATGTGGAAAAATACACCACACTAATACTTAGGAAATCTTAAGCAAGGCAGGAAAGTCAAAAGTTACTTGTGAGCCAAAGTCCATAGGCCGGGCCCACTCTTGGAGAGAGCAGGGCACACATGCACCTAAGATCACACAATGGCAACAGGCTTAAAAAGTCTTGCAGGGAGTACAGAAAGGTTTTAGTTAGGCTCAGAAAAGTTTAGCCAGGGTGTCCCAGGCTAACCCAGGTTCGAAAGCCGGGGACTAAATCTACCCCGTACAGTCGGTTGCAAGGGAAGCCAGGCGGAACACGCTACCTTATGTGGGAAGGATCCTCCAGCGGGGACAGTTGTTCCTGGCAGCGGGTGCAAGTCGCGGCGTCGTCCAGAGGAAGAGAAGATCTCGACGTGGAGGAAAGATGAAGGTCGTTGCACTGCCAGGGAAGAAACCAGACGCAGAGTTTTCTGGTTAAAAGTACTACCCTTTGATTCGCGGTAGTGGTAAAACGTGGTATCCCGGTTGCCGGGTTGCTTGGCACAGGCAAGGCGGCCACGAGATGCTCCAGGAAGCGAAAAAGGAAGCAGACTGGTTATCCCCACCAGTCGAAGGAAGAAGACTCTCCGGGCTGGAGATCTCCTCTGTCGTTGGGAAAAGTGGTGAGACGTTTCAGCAGGGCTCCACCGGTGGTGTCGTCGTAGCAGGTCGGCTCAGCTTCTCCCTCGTCAGATTCTTAGGTCCTGTGGCGACTTCTGAAGTTCCAGTCCCCAAAGCCCTGCTTTTATGCAGAAAACCCCCATTCACTCAGCCTAGCTGTCACTCAAACATGCTAAGTGGTGAGCCGGTCGGCTCACCACTTGGGCCAATCAGGACGGAGTGCGACTTGAGTTGCCTAGGCAACTCAGTCCAGGGTGCATAAATCCCCCTCTACCCCCCCTAAGTGCCCCAGACAGAGTAGCACCACTTTGGAGGGCTTCTGTGGAGAAGCCCGCCAAAAAGTGGTACAAAGGGCTCAACTTGGGTTGGAGTCATAGAAGCGAACACAAACGCCATTTTAGAACCGAGTTCTGGCAAAAAATACCAACCGGAGAATTAATATTAAATAAATAAACCGGCGGTATGTTCGAGGCTATGGGAATTAAATAATTAAAGTTGGTAGCCTCGAACAATGGGAAATCCCATCGGGATAAATTCGCGGTCGAATATAAAAAGTAGTATCCACTGCCACCAGCCAAAACTCGATCCGGGGGGACGGAGACGTGCCCCCTCGACTACAGACCCCGGGGCAATCGAATTGCCCCGGCCAGTATGTCCACAATATGATGGCTTGTACTGGTTCTGTTCAGAATTTGAGACTAGTAAAGTCAATGGTGACTTTACATGCCCTGGGAGACAGTAGTCAGTCCCAGGGTATGGAGTCTATTTTGGGGGGTCACTATGACACCCCTGTGTTACTGCACTGAGGGTGCTGTGTAACACACATCACAAAAATACATGAAGCCCTATGGAGTAAAAGACCCCATAGCCCATTAAACACATCTAGAGTTAAAGAAACACACTCAAATCATGCCCAAGAGTGAGGGTAAAAGAGTCTCACGCTTGGCAGGAGAAAGAAATAAACCCCAAAAATCCAGCAAAGCTGCTGGGGGACTCACTAGGTTAGGAAATTCAGCCTAAACAGAGAATTCTCCCTAACACGGAGAGCCATCTGGAAATGGAAGCTTTCGAGAGGGCCTTCCCTTGGTTCACAGGTCCAAAGTTCACAAACAGCTGTGATGTCTTCCGAAAACTCTTCGTGCGGTCCACGTAGAACTTCAGCGCTCTAGCTACATCCAGCGAGTGCAAAGTCCTCTCGGCCGGCGACTAAGGCAACGGGAAAAAAACAGGTAACACCAAGGGCTCGGTGAGATGGAAGTCCGACGGCACCTCAGTCATGAAGCAGGCGTGCGTCCTCAGCACTACCGTTGTCTCGTGGAAAGCCAGGTATGGAGGTTTACAGGAGAGGGCCTGGATCTCTCCCACACGTGCGGAGGTGATGGCCACAAGAAATGCTGTCTTCCACGACAGGAACTTGAACGGTGCAGAATGCAGAGGCTCGAATGGCGGCCCCATGAGCCTGGTCAGCACCACGTTGAGCTCCCACGCCGGGGCCGGAGCCTTCACCGGCGGGAACGATCGGAACAGTCCCTTCATGAATTCCTTCACCAGGCGGTGGGACCACAGGGATGAGCGCCCCGGAGTTCTGGTGTAGCGGGAGATAGCCGCCAGATGGATTTTGATGGAGGTATGGGCCAGCCCAGCCTTGGCCAATGACAATAAATTACAATTCGCAGAGGGTTGATCTTCTGTGCGCCGCACCAGACAGAAAACCTCTTCCACTTATGTCCGTAGCACTTGAGAGTTGAGGACGCCCTCGCCTTTGCAAGAACCTCCCGGCAGTCCGCCGGGATATCGTACCCTCCAAACTCTAGTGCAGCAGGAGCCACGCCTGCAAGTTCAGCGACTCTGGGTCGTGATGGAGGATGGCGCCTCCTTCTCTGGCGAAGAGATCCGCGTCCGTCGGCAGCTTGACTATGGGGGGACGCTGACAAGTCCAGAAGGTCCGGGAACCAGGTCTGTCTCGGCCACGCCGGTGCGACGAGGATCATCCTGCACGGGGACCGCTTGAGTTGGTTGACGAGTCGCAGCAGCAATGGCAACGGTGGGAACGCATACAGGAACAGGCTGTTAGGGAGAATTCTATGTATAGGCTAATTTCCCAAACCTAGCGAGTCCCCCAACAGCTTTGCTGGATTTTTGGGGTTTATTATTTTCTCCTAAGAGTGAGACTCTTTTTGTCCCACTCTTAGACATGATTTGAGATATCCTTTGACTTTGTAATGTGTTTTATGGGCTATGGGGTCTTTTACTCCATAGGGTTTCATGTGTTTTTGGTAAGTGTGTTACACAGCACCCTCATTGCAGTAACACATGGGTGTCATAGTGACCCCCAAACATAGACTCCATACCCTGGGACTGACTACTGTCTCCCAGGGCATGTAAAGTCACCATTGACTTTACTAGTCTTAAATTGTGAACAGAACCAGTACAAACCATCATATTGTGGAAGTACTGGTAGGGGTAATTAGATTGCCCCTGGGTCTGTTTTGTTTTTCAAGGGAGCACTGTGCAGTCCCCCCTTGTCGAGTTTCTGGCTGCTGGCAATGGTTCCTGTACAGGGAGACAAAGTTTAAAGTCGGGTACTAGAGGTGCCTTGCATTAACACTTAAAGCAAAACAATATGGGGGACCAGTTGGAATTAAAATATAGTATCGAATTTTAATAATAACGAAGAAATCGGCAAGTCTAAAACATCCAATTAAATAAATTGGTCCATGACAGTACATATAAAAAAACTTTCAATGTACAAACAACAAATAGGAAATACGTCACAGGCTTAAATGGCTACTTTACAAAAATATTACCAAAGGAATACGACCACTGTGGGTACTCGTCTAGCAACAAAGTGTAGTACCCATCCACATATGGATCAATATGTCATATAATGTAATCCCTGTTTAGAGTCCAGAGATGTGTCTCGACATGTTTCTGTTCCGTAGGACAAAGTGTGGAACATTCATCAGGAGGTAACAATTCAACAGTATAGCCTATTTTACAAGAAATGGGGGTACACAGATTCATTCGAGCCTCATAGTACCTATGGTGGTGCCAGTGGGGGCTCTCTACTTAAATTAGTAGGTGTAGGGAGGCGGCCATCGCGACCCTAAGGCATCCATTGGTTTGCGAGCGGGAATGTATCTCCGCGGTCCGTACCTGTGTGAAGAGTTGCACGGGATGCAGGTCTTGCGTGTGCAACCAGCCGAAAGGCAATGGTTACCACACCATATTCCACCGGACTATTTCCTATGGGATTTTCCCATTCATTTTAAACGCACCACTTTTTTGGCGCAATGTTAAAGATACCGCCGGGTTATTTATTTAATATTTATTCCCCGGTTGGGTCTTTTTTGCCAGGACTCTGTTTTAAAATGGTGTTCGCCTCTGTAACTCCAACCCAAGTCGAGCCCTTTGTTCCACTTTTGGTGGGCTTCTGCACAGAAGCCACCAAAAGTGGTGCCAATCTGTCTGGGTCTACAGGATGTGTGGGAGGGGGGTTTAGGCACCCTGGACTGAGTTGCCTTGGCAACTCAAGTCGCACTCTTGTATGATTGGCCCAGTGAGCCACCCGGCTCACCACTTAGCATGTTTGAATGACAGCTAGGACTGATGAATGGGGGTTTTCTACATAAAAGCACGGCTTTGGGGACTGGGACTTAAGTCACCACAGGACCAAAGAATCCGAAGAGGGAGAAGCTGAGCCGACCTGCAACGACGACACCACCGGTGGAGCCCTGCTGAACCGCCTGACCATTACCCGACCACAGAGAAGATCTTCATCCCGGAGAGTTTTCTTCCTCTGAACTGGTGGGGATAACCAGTTCGCCCTCTTTTCGCCTTCCTGGATTGTCTCGTGGTCGAATCGCCCGTGCCAAGCACCCCGGCGGCCGGATAGCCACGCTTCACCACTACCGCAAATAAAAGGGTAGTACCTTTTAACCGGGAAACTCCGCGGTTGGTTTCTTCCCTGGCAGTGCAACGACCTCCAGCTTTCCTCCACGTCGAGATCTTCTGTTCCCCTGGACGAAGGACCGACTTGCACCCGCTGCCAGGAACAACTGCCCCCGCTGGAGCTTTCTCACCATTTCAGGTATTGTGTCCCGCCTGGTCTCCCTTGCAACAGACTGTTCAAGGTGTCCCGTAAATCCTTGACTCTCTATCCTGGGGTGACCTGGGACCTGTTAACTAACTTTCTCTGAACTGATCCAACTCTTTTTGAACTATCTGCAAAGACTTCTAAAGTATAATTTCACTGTGTGATCTTGGACACATTCCGCCTTGCTCTCTCCAAGAGTGGGCCTGGCCTATGAACTTTCTTGCTCTACAGTAGACTCTGCCTTTCCTGACTTGCTGTGGTTCTTTTAAAAGTGTTGGCAGAATTAGGAAAGCACACAATACCTTTTCCCTCCCTTTTTAACTAACTTATTGGAGTGCCATCTTAGGTTAAGCGCTCAACTCTGTCTGCAAATAAGTGGTGTTTTAACTAAGACTTGTTCAATAAGTAATCAGGGATGTATATATATTGATAGTGACTGTGTTTGAACTTGCTTGCCATATTAGTGTTAGTGTATTTTACAAGTGTGTTTTTAAATAAATAATTATATACTTTTATACCCAAGCACTGGTCAGTGTTTCCTTGTGCTACTGTATCGTATCTTTGTACCTATTTTGTATACTCTATAAACTGTCTACCAGGTAAATCTGGGTGGTACAGACTGCTACCAATTGGGTTTACTGCCAACACCTGTAGTCCAAAGCCTTTTTCAGTGGTCCCTAAGGGAACTGCACAGGTTTCTGCCTAACACAGGCCGTCCCAGGGGAATGAGAAGGCATCTCCCATGCTCCCCGGCAGGGGAAACCTGCTGGCGAACCTCCGGCACTTGGAGTTCGTTGCCGTCGCGAATAGGTCGATTTGGGGATTGCCCCATCGCTGGAACAGCGATCCACTTGATCCTGCCGCAGTTCCCACTCGTGGCACGAGCGCAGCTCCCTGCTGAGTGAGTCGGCAATGGTGTTCTTTATTCCTGCCAGGTGGAAGGGAACCAGAAACATCCCTTGGGCGACGGCCCAGTGCCACAGATCCTGGGCCTCCTTGGATAGGGCTGGTGATCTGGTGCCTCCCTGCTTCCGAATGTAGAACATCATGGTGGTGTTGTCGGTGAAGATCCTTACCACCTTGCCCTTGAGAGACGGAAGGACGACCTGAGGGCCCAGAACATGGCTCGGAGTTCCAGGATGTTGATATGTAGTGACCGCTCCTCCGGGAGCCATAGGCCTCTTGCTTGGAGGTCTCCGGTATGCGCTCCCCACCCCTCCCCGGAGGCATCCGTCATCACTGTCTCCTGATGTGCCGGCGTCTGGAAGTCTGTGCCCGCCATCAGATGCGCTCGGGTGCCCCACCACCGGCTCGCTTGGTGGAAGGTCTCGTTGAGCAAGATCCTGTCTTCGAAGCTGCCCGCCGCTTGCATCCAACGGGCGTCGAGGAACTCTTGCAGTGGACGCATTTGCAACCTGCACAGGCGCACTAGGTAGATGCATGAGGACATCATGCCGAGGAGGGACTTGATGGACCTCACCTTGGCCACGTCCATGGCTAACAGCCCCTGCACCTTGCCCAGGATGGCCTTCGTCCTTTCCTCCGACGGAGAGGCCAGTTGCGCCACTGTGTCGAGCCTGGCTCCTAGAAACATTGCGACCTGCGACGGAACAGGTGGATGGCGAAGTTGATGGAGAATCCCAGATCCGTGAGCAGATGGACGGTCTTCACTGTGTGCTCGATGGCGAGATCTCTTGACTTTGCTCGGATGAGCCAATCATCCAGGTAGGGGTAGATGTGAATCCCCTGCAGGCGCAGCCGTGCCGCCAACAGTGCTAGGCACTTGGTGAACACCCTGGGCGCTGACTTTAATCTGAAGGGAAGGGCCTTGAACTGGTAGTGCCGCCCTTGGACTACGAATCTTAGGAACTTTCGATGTCCTAAGGGGGGCGTGGCTTGGCAGCCATGGAGTAGGCTGGGTTTCTACTGTGCTCTGTGATCCGACGATCGATCCTGGGATGCTAGAGCTACCACACGGCAGGCTGATATATGAAAACACCACCATGGATGTGTGAAAGTGACAGGAAGAAATAGCATTCACCCGCACCTGAATCGGCCCAGGAGAACGTGTGCTGTGACACTTTGTTGCACGGACCGACTGCGGCAACACAATAACAAGATGGCGGCTCTGCAGGAACAAAGGGCTTGGTGAAGAAAATTGGAGCGCACACAAAATGATCTGCAAGGAAGGCAGGACACAGCCACTACAATGAGAATAGGTGCGGTGACTACACTGCGCCCTGCCCGACTCGCGAGGAAATAAAAGTGAAGTGAACTTTCGATGTCCTTTTAGAGTGTGGATGTGAAACTAGGCATTCTCCAAGTCCAGCGACGACAGGAAGTCGCCTTCCTCCAGCTGCCCCAGCACGTGCTGGAGGGTGACCATCCAAAATGTCTGTGCCTTGATGTACTTGTTTAAACGACAAAGGTCCAAGATGGGTCGCCAACCGCCGGTCTTCTTCCTTACCAGGAAGTATCGCGCGCATACGATGGAGCCCCAGAGCCTCTTTGGGACAAGCTCGATGGCTCCTTTCTTCAGAATCGCCCTTACTTCCAGTAGCACTTGAGGGACGTGGTTTTCCTTCCTGGCCACGGGTGGAATGAGGGGGCACTTTTTTTTTAAACTCGAGAGTGGGCCCGCGGGTCAGGGCATCCAGCACCCATCGATCGGTGGAGATGGACTCCCACACGCTGACAAACCTCACCAGCCGGCCTCCCACCGGGTGCTCAGGTGGGGGCCCTACGCTACGGGCGGTTCAGTCCTGCTTGGCAGCTGCCTTGCCCTCCTTGGCGATGACGACGAGATCCTCCTGACTTGCCACGTTCTCTGTAAGCCTCCTGCAACGAGGAGCGGGCCACCTGGCGGTACGTTGAGGAGCTGCCGCCAAATCCTTTGGAGGCACCTTGCTTGCCTCCGGAGTTCCGAAAGGGCGGCCGTCGTTGCTGTAGAACTCCCAAGGCCCGAGCCATCTCCGTGTCGGCCTTGATGGCCTGCAGTGACTCATCCACTGTTTTACCGAAGAGGTTGTTCCCGTCGAAGGGCATGTCCAAAACTCTGGTTTGCACGTCCTGGCGGAAATCGGTCACCTTGAGCCACCCTCGGCGAAGACAAATGCCGTTGCCCAACTGGCGGAAACCGGTGTCAGCAATGTCCGTGGCCACCGTTATGGCGTGGTCTGACGCCACCACACCTTCCTGCAGATCTCCAGGGCTCCACCCTCTTGTCGTCCGGAAGGAAGTCCAGCAGTAGAGCGATCTTAAACCAAAGCTCCCTGTCATACCGGGCCACAATCACTACGGTGTTGGCCGCTTAGTCGTTGCCGCCGACGAGATGACCCGCCGTCCCATGGCGTCTAGTTTCTTCCCCTCGCCGTCCGGCGGGGAGGTTGAAGTTGAAGCCGTCGCTCCCGCCGCCTTCTTCTTGGCCGCTGCCGAGACAACCGAATCCAGGATCGGTTGTGCCCTAAGGCACAAAGAGGCAGAATCCGGGAACCGGTACTTCTTCTCATACCGGTCTCTCTTGGCGGGAGTCGTGGACGGGTTCTTCAGGAGCGACAGTCGCTCGTCCCAGATGTCGTCAAGTAACGGGACCGATAGGACCATCTTCCTTTTGGCCTCACGCCGTTGATAAAGGAAGCCTTCCTTCTTCTGTTTTTCGGGGCAGAGCGAGAAGAACTCGGATGCCCTGGCAATCATGGCATGGAAAGAGCCAATTTCTTCGGGAGGGGAGGCCCGAGGAGGTGGTGGTGATGGAGGGTCCCTCCCGTCATCACCGCCGTTGTGATCCGTCCCCGTCGTGGCCGTCTCCGTTACCGTGTCCTCCCTGGGATCAGGGGAAGGGGATGAAGGCTGCGAGAGCTGCGCAGGCTCGAAGGGCGGGGAGGGGATGAACTCTTCACCGCTTGTTTGGAGGGCTCCCCGACGGGCCAGGCTCTGCTGGATCTTCCGTTGGGGGTAAGGGCAACCTGGTCCTTATCTCCATACATAAGGCCTGGATCGCCATCAAGATGGCTCCCGAGTTGTCCTGAGGCTCGGGCACCGGCTGCGACGAGCGCGACGGTTGGGGAGTGGAATCCTCCACCTCCACGGGAGCTTCGCCGGCGCCACCGTCGCTCTCTTTGTCCGCTTCGTCGGGATTCCTCCCATGGGACCGGACCTCCACGAACTTCTTGTTCAGGACTTTCACGACCCCAGCCAGCTCCTCCTCAGAGGCTGAATCTGTGTCCATGATAGCCACCGGCCCCCCTCTTTTTCCACCGGGGTTCTCACGGGGGTTTTATCGATGGGCTGAAAAGAGGATTCCCGCAGCGTTGGCAGGGAAACTCTAGGCCCCGAGGTCATCTCCCCTGGGGTAGCCTCCACAGGCTTCACCAGGGCCGCCACGACTCCCTCGATCGAGGCCTTAGCCGGGTGGATCAGGGCCTTCACGACTTTAGACACGCTTGAGGCCTTCACCTTGGGGGGAGGGTCACTGCCTCGCTCCCCCTTGGCTGTTTCCGTCGGGATCGGCCGGGGCTTCTCCAGAAGCTTACCCGGGTTCTCCAACTTCCTCCTTCCCGAGCCAGAGCGTTGGCTCATGGTTGATGGCGTTGATGAAAGCGCACCCTGCCTTGCAGCCGAGGTGCCCGGGGACTCGCGGTGCTTAGCCTTTTGCTGGGCCCCCGTCGCCGGAGCGCCCTCAAAGGACTTAGAAGACCGCTCGGACCTCTTCTTCTCATCTCCTTCCAGCCAGTTGGTGAGGCGGATACGCCGATTCCTCATGGTCCGTCCCGACAAGTTCTTGCAAAACGCACAGTCCTTCTCCACGTGCGTTTTGTCTTTGTGCAGAAAGTAGAGGCATCTAGAATGTTCGTCCTCCTTGAATACATTCTGCAACCCGCATCCAGGGCAGTTCCTGAACAGCTTGGATCCGGGAGTCGAGTTTCCTTTGTCCTGGGCCATGTCCACGAGGTAGGCCTCAAGGTCTTCTGGAATCCTCCAAAAGTGTAACTCGACGAGAACTTCGCCCTTGAGTAGAATAGAAAATTCCGAAACGGGCTTGAGGCTCGAGGTGCCCGGGGACTCGCGGTGCTTAGCCTTTTGCTGGGCCCCCGTCGCCGGAGCGCCCTCAAAGGACTTAGAAGACCGCTCGGACCTCTTCTTCTCATCTCCTTCCAGCCAGTTGGTGAGGCGGATACGCCGATTCCTCATGGTCCGTCCCGACAAGTTCTTGCAAAACGCACAGTCCTTCTCCACGTGCGTTTTGTCTTTGTGCAGAAAGTAGAGGCATCTAGAATGTTCGTCCTCCTTGAATACATTCTGCAACCCGCATCCAGGGCAGTTCCTGAACAGCTTGGATCCGGGAGTCGAGTTTCCTTTGTCCTGGGCCATGTCCACGAGGTAGGCCTCAAGGTCTTCTGGAATCCTCCAAAAGTGTAACTCGACGAGAACTTCGCCCTTGAGTAGAATAGAAAATTCCGAAACGGGCTTGAGGCTCGATTGACCGAAAAAATTAGATTAAACTCTCTGAAAAATCGCAAAACGCAGTAAAAGCTCGAGAGCTATAGCACGAGGACTCCCAACACTTGAACGTGCGGTAAAAATCTGAGGATGGCTGCCAGGGGAGGGGCTTAGAGAAAGGTCAGTCATTGGCTGGGGGCAGTATGACCCAGAGACCAGTGATTGTTTACTACTAAGAAAGACAGTTCAGAAACAAAACTGCAACTGATTTTTTCTTTACCAAGGATTCACAGCCTGACGACGGGGAATATTCATGAGCATGTGAATCCATGCCAGACCCCATGCTGGAGAACATGTCTTTTCTCGACACACAAGAATCTCTACTGTTGGAACTCTTTGCAGGAGTCCGTTTGCCACTACGCCCCTCTCTCTCTCACCGGGTCCCTCTTCAACTTTGTCCCTGAACAGAGCACGGGAGCAGTCCCGACTTGGCTCGACAGGTGTGGGTCGGCCATCGGGCAAATCCACAAGGCATTTAGAGACATAAGCAGGCTACTAACGGGCGCACTGGATCCCTGGGGTGAAGGCAGCCCCGCACATCTGTAGGACGCTAGACGAAAATTGGGCTGCTGGTGTTGCAGTGCTCACCGGACATATGGTGAGCTGAGTGACCCTGCCGAGTGAGGCGGCCGCTAGCCCTCAGCCGCAACAACATACGAAGTGACGGCGGAGGCCTGGTTCTGCACTGCACCCGCAGCCAGGTATGCATTGGAGCTTTTGCCAGCATATATTCCCCCTTGGACTGACTCACGCAGACTCTTACTCGCAAGTACTACTAAAGAAGATCTTCTGTGTCCCCCTATTTTATGCAATTACGAGGCAACTTGCATCCCACTCTGCAGTCTGAGGTCTGGCCTGAGGGCAATAGCGGATGGGAAGAGGAAGGCGCGGGGGCCATGACGGGCTCAGTTTGAAGAGGTGGGCGCAGCTGACGTGCTAGCAGTGTTTTTTAGTTGCATTCTTGGGGCAGGAAAGGAGGCGAGACCCAACAGTGCGGATGTTTCAGAGCACTGTGCCGCCATAAGCCTGGAAGACTGTCACCCGGAGTCAGAGGCACCCGGTCGCCCCCCCCCCCCGCCCACGCTGGGAGTTATGCCCCTTGGATTGGGTGCCAGGTCCTAATGAGGAAGCCTGGCATAGGCGCTCAGTAAATCTGGAGGTCTCGCTCTGGCCTTCTGGCCCCCACAGCCTGAGAGAGAAGGTAAGGCTGACATACTATCCCGAAGTGTGAAACACATCAATTGACTGCAACTTAGACACCAGGGGTAGACTTGGGTGCAGAGTGTGGAGGAAGGTGTGCAGGGATTGCTGGGCACCTGCGCCAGCAGAACTGGGCACGCACTCTAGTAGGAGACTCACAGAAGGAACAGAGGGCTTCTGGTAAGACAGTGGAAAGAACTATAAACTCACCAACATTAAAGGGCACATAGAATTGAATACTGTGAAGTTGCTCTGTAACACAATATAATGCCTAATGGGGCACCATCCAAAAAGAGTGGCACAATGGACACATTTACTAAGCCAACCGCTAAGATAATGGACGCTGGACATGACAAACAGTCAAGAATTGGCAGTGGCAGCCCCGCTATCGACGCCTGCCGATTTACAGGGAGTCATGACTGTCATGCAGCAAGGATTCGCTGCCATTAACGACAAACTAGATGGCATCACTATCAACGTCTCCACGATCCGGGCACAGCTGGAAAAAGCCACACAGCCCATCACAGAAACAGAAACGCGGATTGGCATAGCCGAGGACGCCATAGAGGCATTGCAGAGCACGGTGACAACTATGGCGATAGACGTAGGCACCATCAAGATGAAGTGCGAGGACCTGCAGGAGAGATCACGTCGGAATAATGTCTGCATCATAGGGGTGCTAGAGAACGCCCTGAAGGGCCCCACTGAACTGGCTGTGGAAGGTCTATTAAAAGATCTAATGGGGGACCTGGGCTGGTCTCAAATGTTTGTGGTGGAGCGGGCACAAGACCTAAACCAGGCGCATCCCCCCCCCAATAATTGCATGGTTAATGAACTACAGGGACAGGGACATGGTTTTGAAGGCCGCATGAGAAAAGCAGGATCTGAAGATTGGCTCCAGTGTGATTCGTGTTTTCCCGGACTATACGCTGGCAGTGCAGCAGGAGAGATGCACATTCATCGGGATTAAGAAGCTGTTAAGAGAATGCAAAATACCTTACGCTATGCTATACCCAGCAAGGCTACACAAGCAAAACTTACTTTTTCACGTTCCCAGAAGAGGCGGCATCATTTGTGGAAGCCAACATACCCCTAACGGAAGAGCAATTGCCTGAAGAAGGGTAGTGGCTAGAAAGATGCTCCACAGCATACCTGTGCCGATGCCGACCATGCTGTGCACTCTGGACCTCGCTGAGCATATGACAACTATAATTGTGCTCTTGGTAATGCTTGTCCGAAATGTACATTGAAGTCCGAGCTCAGGTTGGTGGATTTATAATGTGTACGGAGGGCTGTGTAGCATACTCGGGACAATGTTAGCTGTACTGTACCTCGTAAGTGTTTAGGTAACATTGGTTTGTGATGTTCATAGTGGTTTATGCCCAGTTTAGGCTCTAATAATGCGCAGGCCGGGAACTCTTGTCACCACAGAAGCAGTCGCCCTGAATGCGAGTGCACATTTCTGTTAAACAGCAGAGGGGCAGGGGGTATGGAAAGGGAGCGGAACATAGTCAAAGTTCGGGGTACAATGACGGTGGCGGAGGAGGAAGTTGGGGTGAAAATGTTATGAAAATGCACGGCTAAGTTGGTGGTTGGCACAGGATTATGAAGACTGCCCGAAAATATGTGAGAGGATGGCTAAAAGCGTGCCTATTGGGGTGAAGTTACTGAGTTGGAATATGAGGCGCCTAGATATACCCATGAAGATGCATAAGGTGATGACCTATGTGAACAGAAAAGGGGCTCAGAGTCGGTTTCTGCAGGAAACGCATCTATTAGAACACGAGGTGCGCGCAAGGTTGCCCGGGGGTTGGGGGGGGAAACAGCGCTACTACACCTCTTACTCGACCAGGGCTCGAGGGGTTATGATCCTAGTCCACAGGTCGCTCCCATTCACACACTATGCATCAGAAAGTGACCCTTGCAGCAGATATGTGATTGTACATGGGAAGCGTGGAAATATTATTGATGAGCATTGAACATATATGGACCTAAAATAGATGATTCAGAGTTCTATGAAGAGGTGTTTTGAAAATGTACCAATTATTCCACTGCACTAGTGATATGCGGCGGTGATTTTAACACTACTCGACATAGATCTGCATCGTACGTCTGTCACGCCCAGACCTCCAACAGGTGCGGCACGTACAATACACGCGCATGTTGCAGATCTGGGCCTGAGGGCCGCTTGGCGCTCACTACATGGGACGCAGAGGGCCTATACTTTCTATTCATCAGTGCATGACATGCACTCCCAGACTGATCTTTGTTTAACGTCGCAGAGGGTGCTGAGCTGGGTATTAGAGACCAAGATGCTGCCTAGAACACTGTCTGATCATTCCCCTGTGTCGCTCTTGCTGGAAATCCCAGAGGGAGCTCCCCAGAGAACACAACACAATGGCGATTCAAGGACACGTCCCTGCTAGATCCTGTGTTAAGTTCGAGTAATGGCGCAGCATGTCACCGATTTCTTTGAAAACAACGAGGGGTCAGTGAGCACATAGGCTGTTTTTTGGCATACGTTTAATGTCTACATGAGAGGAGTTGCGATGTCCACAGAATTTGGGGTACTCTGCGATATTAGGAGAGAACTCAAGAGGAGGGAGGACTCCCTAGTGAACCTAGGGATGGATTATGCATGAAGCCCGTCACCACATATTAGCGGAGAAATTAAGACACAGCTAAACGAATATCGAGAAGCAGCAGACAGAGCTCTGCGATATTTTGATAGGCCGCCAGCGGCACGCAGGTATGGGAAACAGGAGAGGCTGGGTAAGCTTCTGGCACATATGGTTCGAGGTGAGATGGGCAACTCGACCATTCCATGTATTGTCAGGAAGGATGGAGTGGTGGTCAATAAGGTGGAAGAGGTCTGCGAGGTCTTCTATGGCTTCTATGAAAACCTCTATTCCCCCCAGAGTAGCTACAAGCAGCAAGATCAATGAATACCTAGCTAAGATACCCACGACACTGCTATGGGTGGAAGCTCGCAATGCGTTGGAAACACCTATAACACCGAGTGAGATAAAAGAGGCGATTAAGAGTTTACCGGGAGGGAAGGCCCCAGGTTCAGATGTGCTGGGTGTGGAGTTTTATAGGGAATTCATGGAGGCCCTGGCTCCTCGCCTCTTATCAATGTGGACTGAGGCACTGGAATCTGGCATTTTGCCAGACACAATGAGGGAGCCGGTCATCACCCTATTATTGAAGCCCGGGAAGCCACCAGAAGACTGCGGGTCGTATCGACCCCCTACTCCTTATCAACACAGAGGCAAAGATATTTGCAAAGATACTAGCCTCCCGGCTTAATCCACTAATGCCCTTGTGAACCTGAAGGTAAAGAATGGCCTCAAACATCAAAGGGCGGCCGCGAGTCGGAAACACCCGACCGCAAGCCAGCATCCAGGAGCGGCCGCGGTCGAATATACGCGACTGCGAGTCAGACATGGGCCACGAGTCTGATGCACCCGACGGGGAGGCCAACCTACGCAGTACGGCCACAGGGACTTGGGTATGGACAGACAGCACGGACGCCTAACAAGATTCAGTCACGATACCCGCTCCCCGCTCGTGCTTGAAATTGACAATCTCAACTGAAATCCATTCCGGCAGCAATCAGGGGAAGGCAGACGGGACGGGGGAGAATACAGCATGGCAAATCAAGTACAGAGAGGAAAGGGGCGGAGCTTGGGGGGATATTTATAGAGGTGGCAACAAAGTCGCTTCTGATTGGTTAACCAGTCTCTGGCCCCTATTTAAGGGTGAAACTGACAGGACTGTGTTTTTTCCATTCTCTATTAGAACATTCGACCTGAGGGAGAGAGAGCTAGACCAGGGACGCTCTGGGCCTATGAAGACTAACCAGAGGAATCTGAAGGCACAACCATACTTAAGAATGAACAGAAGGGGGCGTGGCTAACCAGCCATGGAATAGGACATGCCTTCTCGTGCAGCTCCTGCTGATCCGACACTGATTCTGGAAATGATGCCTGAAAAACACTACTTGTGCTCCAGAAACGAAGTTATGGGCGTCTGATTAGGAACCCTGCAGCAGGCTCGGATATCAAGTGAATCGTGCCTGGCACTCGGGAGAAAATAGAACTTTGTGTACGCAGCCGCACTGATACATTATCGCCAAGATGGAGGACAACAAAGAGATCTCACCTGCGGCCTTGGGGAGGACCGAAGGCAGCGGAACGGCGGTGGGAAATTAAGGAAGGTTGCTGCCACAGGACGCGCGGCGCAGTCCTTGTACGGCTTGCTCCGGATATTTCCTTATTGCAACAATGTGGCAGTGCTCCAGGGCTTGAGCAGGCGAAGCGACCGCCATATTGGGACATAGTCGCTGCGCCACGGACGATAGGCATCTGGAGTTTGCGCGGCTCCCTGCCGCTCACAAACATTGTAACTAAGACATGGACCCAGACAGCAGTGAGATCTGCTGGAAGGACGCCGCCCGCGAGTGGCTTACATACGACTGCAGCAGGGCCCCGGACGCCTGCCGAACATAGCGGGGGACTGCAGAAGCAAACAAGAGTGCTAGCGGACAGGAGCAGAATGTTGGCTTGGCGAGCTGCATACGATGAAGACGATAATGATACCATCACTAAATGTCCCCTGATTGTAGTGGTGCACAGTAAACATGGATGGACATGCCGCTTGGTCATAAGGCTATTTGAGAGCAGTGCTCCACAGAAGGAGGGGATACATTGGCATTTGGTGCGAGCCGGTGGTCCGCTCTTCTATGATAAGGGTCCCAGGAACGGAGCCAACATTGTGGGCTGCAAAGCAGCCGAGACCCACATAGGGATGCTGGACTCGCGCTAAAGCGCTGCCGGGCGACACAGACACATGGGTATACCGGCATTTCATCATCAAGAGTGGCCAACAATCTGGCCCATCCTGGACATTTGCTGGATGTCGGCACAATAAGGAGAAAGGCGGAAGGCAGTGGAGCGGATACGTAATATTGGACGCACCACAAGCCTGAGTTGCACTGGTGGTGGATAAGCAGGAGCACCTGGCGGCCTAATGGAACAAGTGAACGGGGTGCTGAACACAATAGCCAGAGAAGGTACGTGGGAGGACACAACACACTCGGAGAATAACATAGTGCGCGCCAACATAGGCTGCAACCTGCAGTGGACGAAGTGTTTGGGCCTGAGCTGACTTGGTGGTGCCACTGAAATACTGAGACACGTGCCGGCACGGAGAAACTGGAACCGAAAACAGAGCCTAGCCTGCACGATGTCAGTAAAAGGACCTAAGGCCAGGAGTAAACAACCTACAATGGAGGTCTTCGCTAAGACACAACGAACCCCGACTGCTCCGGCACAAAGCGCAACAGCAGCTTCAATGGACAGTACCACTGAAGGAGAAAACACCTCAGTCCTGGCAGCCATAGCAGAGCTGAGAACCTCATGGGCGACAATAATGGCGGACCTACGAACGACCTTGGAGAATAAGATTGATGCGGTTGGAATCAAAGTCACCTTGCTGCAACAAGATGTCAGAGCGCTGGCGGACAGAACAAGCAACCTAGAGAGTGCTGCGAAGACCAACACAGACACCAGCACAAATAATGCGAAGGAGGTCCATATACTAAAGCAGCGGGTAGCTAATCTTGAAAACCCAGCGGAAGAGGCGGAAGGAAGGGCGAGACGGAACAACATCATGTGGTCGGCCTGCCGGAAGGGGAGGAAGGCCAGGACCCCACAGATTACGTGGAGAATATGATCCTGCAGGATATAGAAGCAGACAAGCTTTCGCAAGAATTTACGGTTGAACAAGCACACCGGGCCCTGATGAGGAAACCGCGGCCCGGGGCACCTCCCAGAGCGATCATTGCGAAGATTTTAAACTACAAAGACAGAGAAAAGATCTTGGAGTATTTCCGTAAAGGTGGAACGATAGAAAGGGCTTCCACCAACATCACGGCATACCCTGACTACACCATGTTGGTTCAGAGACAGCGATACAGCTACGTGGCGGTCAAGAGGAGACTGTGCACAGCAGGAATCAAGAACATGCTTTTGTATCCTGCAAAGCTCAAGGTCTTACATAAAAAAGCAGAGCGTTCTTCTTTGACACCCCAGAGGAAGCGGCGGCATGGCTGGATTTGCAAGGTTGCCCGGAGTGCAGTGAGGAGCAAGATCATGAGGAACGTGACAAGTGACAAGTGAGGTGGAGGTGCCGTGAATGCAGAGGGGATAAGGGGTGGGGGGGGCCCTAGTAAAAGATCGAGAGAAGATTGAATTACACTATGGTAATTTTTGCACTTCCTGACCCTACTGGAGTAGAATATAGAGAATTAAGTGCACAAGTTAATTGAATAGCGGTAGGCGTAGTGCGCTTGTAGTAATCATGAGCTGCAAGATAGAAGTAACCTACCCCCAAGAACTAGTAGTAAGACATCCACTAGGGTTTTTTTTTTACACTGCTGTGCCGCGAGAACAGGTTAGTGCCAGAAGGGGCTAGATGCGGGGGTGCCTGAGATCCAGGGATGGAGCTGGGCAACAGTTGGGGAGGGGGTTGTTGGGTCAGGGAGGGCTGGGAGGGGCAGGGGGAAGGAGGCAGGTGTGGGGGGTTTGTTGTGTTTTAGTTAAGGGGAGTTTAAGTTGGGAAACGAGCCCATATAGAAGAGTTACGCAGTTGGATTTGGACCACATAGGAGAATGGAGGAGGGGGACCTTAAAGTAATCACCTGGAATGTCAGGGGGCTCAATAGTTATTTGAAGAGGAACAAGGTTATGCTATACCTACGTAGACAGAAGATAGATATAGCCTTACTGCAAGAAACGCATCTGCCGCTAGACAAGATTGAGATGATTGGGAAGAAATGGAAGCGAATGGTAGCAGGATCATCATATTCAGCGTATGCCAGGGGAGTGATTATTTGGGTGGCACCACACGTCCCATTCCAGCTGCTACAGATGCTGGGTGAGACGGACGGGAGGATGGTCATAGTGAGGGGACTGGTGGAAAACAAAGATAAGCATTGTGAATACATATGTCCCGAACCAAAATACAGCGGCATATTTTAGGACATTGTGTAACAACCTCAGCATGTGTGTGGGGAGTGCAGTGATCTGGGGGGGGTGGAGGGTGGGGACTTCAACTGTATATTAAACCCCAAGGTAGATAGATCAGATGGGAAAATGGACAGACCTGCCCCAGCTGCTAAAGCACTTAAAATACTGCAGAACGACTTTGGGTTCGTAGATGGATGGAGGGCGCGACATCCCCAGGACAGGCAATACTCGCATTACTCTGCCCAGCAGCAGTTACATACAAGGTTAGACTATGTCTTTGTCACACCAGAGATGCTAACAGAGATCACGCACGCTGAATATAAAGCAAGAGTCCTCTCCGACCACTCGCCTTTTATCCTTGGATGGCAATATCGTCCTCCGAGGGCGAGGATACCGACATGGCGCCTCACAGCAGAGGCGCTGAGAGACCCCCTCTTTAGGGAGGATAGGAGAGAGGAAATCATTAACTATTTCGAGACAAATACTGGCAAGTGGACTCGGCGGGCACATTGTGGGAGGCCTTCAAAGTAGTGGTACGGGGGTAGCTATAGCAAAATCCAAAGGACTGCAAGGGGGGATCCCGACTGATCTCCGGGAAGCAGAGGGAGAACTGGAAAGGGCACAAGAGGGGGGAAATAACACTAAAGAAGACACCAAATCGATACTCAGGTTGCAGCAAAAATGTGCTGGGCACTGGGAGAGACTATGTAACCTCAACTATAAAAAATATATAGAGAGACAGCATTACAGCATTAGAGGATATAGGATTGCCACAGATCAGTGCCGAGGAAAGAGGAGCTGGATGAGCCGATCACTCTAGAGGAGTTAGAGGAGGTGGTGAGACAGCTGCCCACTAGTAAGACCCCGGGGGCGGATGGACTCCCAAGTGAATTCTATAAAGCATTTAAAGAGGAAGTGCTTCCCCCTTTGTTGGATTTGCTGAATGAGGCATATGAGCTGGGCAGACTGCCAGAGTCGCTCAGAGAAGCGATTATAATACCGCTACCCAAGCCTAATAAGTCCGGGCAAAGCTGTGGTTCATACAGACCACTATCAATGTTAAATCAAGACAGTAAAATACTGACGACTGTTTTGGCAAATAGACTGAGGAGGGTCATTGGCAAATTAATACATCCGGATCAGACAGGCTATGTCCCTAATAGGAATATATCTAATAATCTCAGAAGGCTCCATATAGTCATCGAATATGGGAACGAGAATGATGGTGATCTGGAAATTGTGCCACTAGACACGATAAAGGCCTTCGACTCGGTCAAATGGCCATGGCTGCTGGTGGCCCTGGTAGGCTATGGAATAAGTCCATTGCAGTGGGCCAAAATGGCATATAGTGAACCGCTAGCCAGAGTCAAAACAGGAGCAGTGATATCGGAAAGGTGGCAACTCTGTAGGGGCACCAGACAAGGTCGCCCGTGGTTTCCTATGCTTTATACATTGGCTCTGGAACCATTAGCGATCTATCTGAGGCAACAGTACGACACGATAGGCATTGCGGTAGGGAGTGAACGACACCTAATATCCCTATATGCAGACGATGTGCTGTTGTATCTACGACACCATGAGGAAAACCTCCAATATATCTTGGAGGTTATGGAAAGATATGCAGGGATGTCAGGTATAGCAGTGAACCCTCAGAAGTCCAGCATGTCCCATTAGGCAGATATAAAGGGATCCCCTTGGAACAACTGCCGGTGTTACAGATCCCATGGGTGGTTGGTACATTTCGCTATCTAGGGATAGATATATACCACACAGTGGAAGAAGACGATGGGTGCAAAACTGAGGTAGCTATTAAGAAAATCAAAAATTGTATGAGGTTTTGGGTAAAGCTGCCTTTTGCAATGATGGGGCGTGGGGCGATGTTGAAGATGGTGGTCCTGCCTAGGTTACTACACTATTTTGGGAACATACCGTACTGGATCCCAAAGACGTTTTTCACTAGATTGGACAGCATGTGTAGGGACTTCCTGTGGCACGGAACATGGAGTGGCTCTCTGGAAGCTACAGAATTTTTATGAGAGAGGGGGTACCAAACTGCCTAATTACAAAGTCTAATACGTAGCAGGCCAGCTGCAATACGTGGCCAAATGGCTCTCTGAGGAGAGCACCTCGAAATCCAGGTTGTTTGGCCAGGCTTGCGCCCCATTTTACTTGAGAGAAGTTATGTGACTGCCCAGGGCAGAGATGGAGGGGCGTCCCAAGATGATGGTACTTGGGTGGAGGATGTGGCATAGGGCCTGCCAAATGATGGAGAACCTGTCCCCGTGTTCCACACAGGTACCACTGGTTGCACTAGCGGGAGGAGAAAAGAAATTACGGGTGATAATCAGAAACCATGTATGGCAAGAGGGGGCTATAATAGACTTCGAGACGTTGAGGGAGGTAACCGGGTTGCACACAGGCCACTATATCACATACCAGAGGCTGGTGCAGAGAATTAAGAAAACCTGGCCTGAATTGGTACTGGAGGAAGAACCAGATGCAAGTATAGACTTAATATATGACATAGCAGAGGGGGGGCACGAGATATCTAGAATATACAAGATGGTGATGTCCAAGGTGGGGAAGGAAGCAGTACAGTTGAGACAAGAATGGGAAGGTGAAGTGGGAGCCCCGATGGACGATGGAATGTGGGAACGAGCCCAGGGGTATCATAAGAAGGTGTCGAGGAACGCTAGACTTAAGCAAATACAGCTGTATATCACGCATAGAGCATATATGACACCCCAAAGGATATCTAGGTTTAAGAATGCAGGACGGCAAGCATGCCCTAAGAGCGATGAAGAGAATGTGGGCATGGTGCATATCTTTTGGTCATGCTCGGTCACTGAGTGCTTCTGGAGCAAAGTGTCACACAAGCTAGCAGAAAAAGCTATTAAGATCGTAGTGGACACTGTGTGGGCCTGCTTGTTAGGGGGCTTCCCTAGGCCAAAGAATCTTAAGCATGAGAGTAAACTAAAGGACCTGGCATATGTACTTGCGAAGAGAAGGATTGCTATGGGATGGAAGACATGCCATAAACCACGAGTGGAGGTATGGTGGCAGGATTTGCAGAAATGGGCGGAGGCTGAAACTATGGTATGGCAGGAAACTAGCAATGTAGGCGGGAGGGTGAGACTGAGACCCTGATGGCATGGAAATCATTAATAGCAGAATTATTTGGGTCGATGCCAGACCCTATGGAATCCATGGTAGAGAAAACTTTGGCGCAAAACGCGGAATAGAGCATTAGAGGAAATGGGCTCGTGTTGGGGGGTGGGTTATGGGTAGCAGTGAACAAAATCAAGCAATGTATAATTGAAAGATTATTGTATGCACTGCAAGTTTGCTTTGTATTGTTTGTTAATAACTAATAAAAAAATAAAAAATAAGAAAGAAGGAACAGAAAACTGAATTAAATTTTCTTGAGAGATATATTTTTTTTTCTTCTTCACCTGAATAAAGGATTTTTATTTTCTTTATTCCTGCCTTCCTGCCTCATCCTTACAAATTTGGTGGCAGCGGTGGGATAAGGCAGCACGCAATGGAGGCCATAATAAAAGCTATGGCGGAAGGTCAACAACAACTGCAGCAGGCAATACAAGTGCAGTCTCACCAAGCCCAAACTGATCGTCAAACTTTGCAGCAGGCTTTACAATTACAAGTGGCTAGCCAAGACGCTTTAAAAAGAGTGACAGAGGCGGTGGTGGCTCGAGGAAACCCCATGGCTCCAACGGCGGTCCTACAAAAGTTCCAACCTGGTGAGGACCCCTGCTATTTTTTCACTAACTTTGAAAGGGTTGCCAGAAATGCTCAGTGGCCAGTGGAGAAGTGTGGCCAGTGGAGAAGTGGGGCCACTTCATAGCTCCTTTACTAACTGGAAGCATGCAAGAGGCTTACCAGGCAGTCAACCCAGCAGCAGATGCATCATATACCAAGATTAAAAGGACAATACTAGAAAGGATGGGAATGGACGAGGAAGCCTACTGGATCAGATTAAGGGAGACCAAGCTTAAGCCCGGGGAAACCCCCAGGCAATTGTGCTATCGCATCCATGATATAACCGACAAATGGTTAAAACCAGACAGTAGTAGTGTGCAAGATGTGGTGGATAAAATAAAACTGGAGCTGTTTACTGAGGCACTTCCACCACCCATGCAACAATGGGTAAGGCAACACCATCGACCCACACTGCCAGAAGCTATTGACATCGCTTCTGCCTTCCAGAAGGCCAGTACAACCAGGGAAGGTCCCCCCCCCCGAGCTAACCAGAGCAACAATCCTGAAGGGAACAGGAACGGGAGAACTAAGAGCCCCTAGAGGAGAACCAAAGACTGTAACCTGGCCCAATGTAAACAGACAACTGCAGTGTTTCGATTGTGGAGACTGGGGAAAAATTGCAAGGTTTTGCCCCAGGAAAGCCAAGCCGGCTGAACCAATGGAAATCGGGTTTGTTCAAGCGAAAGAATATCAGCGATGCCGAGAACCATACTTCCTAGATGTGAGAGTAAACGGAACAACTAGACAAGCCCTCCTTGACAGCGGAAGCGAACAGACGGCAGTCCAACCGGAAGTAAGTGGGTCAGGGGGAGAGGCTGTGTCCCAAATACCTATCAAATGTGTTCATGGGGATACCAAGTCCTACCCCTCGAAGGAAGTTGTCATAGAGATAAAAGGGGTTGAATCTAAGATGAAGGTTGCCATCATGCCTCATTTACCCACCCCGTGTTGATAGGGACAGATCTGCCTTACTTCCAAGAATGTGTTAAAGAAGCTGAATGGCTACTAACTGCCCCCCCTTCTCACAAATAGACATCGGGGGTAACCCAACCAACCGCCACAAGAAAAGCAGGTACGAAGTTAGAAGAGGGAAAAAGGAGTCGGTTGAAAGAACCAAGTATACAGGGTTCATTGACTGGATGCCAGAGGCCAAGTACCCCACATACCGTAGTGAGTTAAGAACGGACCCTACCTTGAAGGTAGCATGGGAGCAGTCCATCACCTTTCACGAGAAAGGAGCAACTTATCCTTGGTTCAAGTCTTCAAGGGGTCTATTATATCGTGTAACTAAGGGTCAATCAGTTAACGAACTTGAACAATTATTAGTACTCCTAAGTTTCCGAAAGACTGTGATAAAACTAGCCCACGATGACACTACAGGTGGCCATTTGGCCAGGGAAAAAAACCCAAGAGAAAGTGTTAAAAAGGTTCTACTGGCCAGGAGTCTATAGGGATGTGGGGCGGTATTGCGAAGAATGTGCGGTGTGTCAGAAGACCGATCCCCGGATACCCCCTAAGGCCCATTTACAACCAATGCCTCTGATAAAAGAGCCCTTTTATCGGATTGGGATCGATATAGTGGGACCCCTGGAACCTAACAGTCATGGCCATAAGTACATCCTGGTCATTGTGGACTATGCCACGAGGTACCCTGAAGCCTTCCCAATGAGGTGCATTAGTGCCACTAATGTATGCAACATCTTGGTACCTTTCTTTGCGCGGGTGGGTTTACCAGCGGAAATAATCACTAACCAGGGAAGGAATTTTGTCTCCGGGGTCATGCAGACCGCATGCAAACAACTAAAAACACGGCAACTCCGAACATCGGTATATCATCCTCAAAAAGATGGCCTGGTAGAAAGATATAATAAGACCATTAAACAAATGTTAAAGAAGATCACTGAACCATCAGGAGCAAACTGGGATAGAGTTCTACCCTGGGTACTTATGGTACTAAGAGACACTCCTCAATCATGCACAGGGTTTTCCCCTTTCGAACTGCTATTTGGACACAAACCTAGAGCAGTGCTAGACATAGCAAAGAGTGAGTGGGAAGACCAGGAAGAGGAAACCCCACTTACCGATTATGTTATAGAACTACGAGAAAACCTAACCAAATTAAGGGAATTGGCCCAAGCAAATCTTGGCAAAGCACAACTATACCCGGGTAAGATCTTTCTAAAAAGGGGATAAAGTATTGGTGTTGTTACCTACCTCCTACAATAAAATGTTGGCCCAATGGAGAGGCCCATATACAGTATTAGACGTATTAGGCCCAGTCAACTACTTAATAGAACAGCCAGACAGAAAAGAGAAGTCAAAGAACTACCACATAAATCTGCAAAAGAGTGGGAAGATCCCAATGATAACCCCCTGGGAGTGCAGACCATGACCATATCTCATGTCAATGATGTATCCAAACAAAGGGCACTGCAGTAGGTTCAATGGGGGGTCTGAGTTGACAGAGAAGAAACTACTGCTGGAGGTACTTACACCATTATAAAGTGTATTTTCCTTTGTACCTGGCAAAACCAACCTAATAGAACATAAAATAAAGACCCTTCCAAATCAATTTGTGAGGGTAAGGCCATATAGATTACCCGGAAGCAAAAGGGATGCGGTCCAGCGGGAGGTAGAAGAAATGTTGAAGATGTGGTCGTCTCCAATCGTTCTAGTACCAAAACCGGACGGCTCCACTCGGTTTTGTATGGACTACAGAAAACTAAATGGCATATCAACATACCAAGCCTACTCTATGCCCCGCATGAAGGAATTGTTAAAAAAGTTGGGGGATGCACATTATTTGACTACAATAGACCTTAACAAGGGTTACTGGCAGATCCCTTTAAGAAATGAAGACAAGTGGAGTGGCGGTGAGTAGCAGTCTTGCAGTCTGCTCCCACCATTTCCAGTACTTCTTCCAGTTCTACTACTACCTTCGAGGCTTTTTTCCAGATACCCGTGCCTCTACAAAACCTCATTTACTCCATGGAGCGGACGCAGAGTGACGGTGAGTGCCAGTCTTGCAGTCTGCTCCCACCATTTCCAGAACTTCTTCCAGTTCTACTACTACCTTGGAGGCGTGTTTCCAGATACCCCTGCCTCTACAAAACCTCATTTACTCCACGGAGCGGACGCAGAGTGGCGGTGAGTGGCAGTCTTGCAGTCTGCTCCCACCATTTCCAGTACTTCTTCTAGTTCTACTACTACCTTGGAGGCGTGTTTCCAGATACCCCTGCCTCTACAAAACCTCATTTACTCCGCGGAGCGGACGCAGAGTGGCGGTGAGTGGCAGTCTTGCAGTCATGACAGGCAAGACGGCAAAGGTTGCAAAGTCTGCACCTCACCGGACGCCGCCTCTCGACCTAGAGGATGCAACAGGATGCTGCCTAAGGAGTTCTCGCAAGACATCACCTATCAAAACTATAATCACTGTACTAGAGTGCAAACAATCTTTCTCTATCCAAACTGCTGAGAATCCAAAAAGAAGTAGTTGCTTCCTTTCGTGAAACTAACATTACCTTGGATGGCTCCTGCTACAGAGTTCGGGTCTTCCCCGTGGCTTCCGCCCCTCCGCCCACTGGCATGGCTCTTGCCGGAGCTCTGCGGTCCCTCGAAGGGGGGGCCGCATTGAGTCCTTTGGCTTTGCCAGCTGGCGCCCTGCCTGAGCGAGCTGGGGCGGTTCCCGCCTTGGCCGGAGCTACGCGGTCCCCCGGAAGGGTGCCGGCGTTGAGTTCTCCGGCAGCGCCGGAACCGAAGAGAGGATACTCCACCTCGGCCTTGCAGGCCGCCCCCCAGGGGGGCTGTTCTGCTGGTCCGCTCTTGAGGAGAGATGACGATCGAGGACTGGATTCCGCCGGAGAGAGCCCACCTGCAGAGAAGGCTCCATCATGCTCGTGTACGCCGGGACCCATGTGTCCGGCTCCGGGCTTGGAAAGTGAAAGCAACATGGATCCAGCTCCACCCATTACCGTATTAACGGTAAAAGCAATGATCCACACTGAAAAAACTTTAACGTTGTCCCTCGAAGAGCAAGGACATGAGGAAAGTAATGCCATCTCAACGCCTCAAATTATGCCCCAGGAAAAAGGGGAAAAAACTATGGCAGATTCAATTGAGGGAAACCTTGACAAAGGTAAAACCATAAACAAGTAAAATCCTCAGCAAAGCAAAAGACCAGTGAAAAACATCAAAATGGCCCGCGCTGGCCTTAAAGGTGCAAGAAAGGGTACTAAAAAATCCCAACCCCCCTTAAGACTGCTATCAGACTTCTTTAACAAACATTATAAAGCCATTCAAGAAAAGTGCAACGAACTAACAGATGCAGAAATACTTGAGGCGGCAGACGAAATCACACCACCTCGCGAGCAGCGTAGGTTGGTAGTAGTCCAAAGAAAATCCTCTCTACCCATCATGAACGGCGACAATTACCTAGCCCAAGAAATAACCAGGGCCAACTGGCAATTCACAGAAAAAGTCACTCCTACAAGTGCACAAGCAAAGCCGGCCGAGTCGTCTGCTGAGCTCGACCCAGACCCAAACCCCCTTCAATGTCTTCTCCAATAAATTCAACGATTAAGACAACAATTGACAAGACCAAAGTCCCTGAGCTTCCCCAAGAAGAATCACAAACCCTCAACATCAACGAGCCCGAAGCAGAACAGCAAATTCGGAACCAATCCCAAGAGGTAACAAAGGAGGTGAGGTCCCCAACTTCACTAAATAGTTCGATTACACCAATGCTCGGGTGTTACGACACAACCAGGCCAACTCATCCTTCGCCACAAGACCCGACATCTAACTGCGACCTAAAGCTCTGCACAGGGGAAAGTGAAAACCATAAAGATCAGGTACTTAACCCCCTACCCTTAACCCCAGAAGAGCCACGCAGAACTTACACACAAATTTCGGAAAATGAGTACGGAAATAAGTATCCCCTGAAATCTAAAAACAGACTTCAGTTTGAGAAAACCCTAGACTCTTTCAATTCAAATTTAGATAATTATAACAATCAAAGAAGATACTCCTTGGATCAACCAATCAGAATGCCGTCCTCAGTTAACATTCCAATTACGCGCCCACCTTCTCCAATTAGGGATAGAACATCCTCCCAAAGCTCCACAACTTCAAAAGAATCACAATCAAAAAAACCTGATATGTGTACCTTGATGTCAGCCTTAACAATAGCCCTTACTCCATTCACTAAATTGTATGAAACAATTGGAGACACTTTGAAAGATCACACATCGATCCAAGCTACAATGTTAACTAAATTGACTTTCCTTGGAGGTTACATTATGGCTTTAGAAGTAAAGAAAATCTCTGCCGATAGCGCACTGAACCAAGATCCACCTTCAACTCTTCTTATTCAAGAAACCACATTGAGCACGAGACCTACGGGCCTAGCAAAGCTATCCACAAAATCAGAAGGCATACAAACTTCACCATTTATCGACCTAACAGTCCCAATGTCTTCTCCGACTGAAAAGCGCAGGACCATTAAAGAAACTACAGAAGTCAATCCCAAACGTAAAGTAAACCCATTACTCGAACCTATTTTTCAGCAACAAGAGCTAGTCAAGAACAAAGTGATACCTCCTCAAAAATGTCCAGCGATTCTTCTGAAATTGAAGGCTACAGTAAAAGACGGACAAGAGTCATAACAAAGAAATCAAGACAATCAACCAATCCCCAAGAGGGGTTGAAGCCTTCTTAAACAACGAGGACATGATGAACATTACCCAACACATTATGGACCAAACAATAAGTCCATACTCGGAGCCCCAAGGCAATCCCGACTCTACCATAATGCCCTCCCACCAACACTCAAATACCATAGAAGAATCAGAGACCTCTGAATCTCCATTTCTTACCCTTGAAAATCGAATACACCGAGCCATTAGGAACCACAATGACTCACATAAGTTCCCACTTCCCCAGCTTACCTCTACCTCTCAGCCTAGATCTAATCTTCAAAAACATGAGAGAAATAAGCGAGACAATCATACACATCGGTCGAGGACACGACATGAAGACAAACCATGTAGAAGTTCCCGGGAGCATCGACCAAATGTTCAACGAGAGAAAACCCCAATCAGAGATCACGTAAAGTCAGCTCCAAGGATTGTATACAAATCCAAAACAGACAAGTACCAAACGAAACCTCAATCCCGATGGATACTAAAATTATAACAGATTCCTGGGAACCATGACGAAGTTACGTTAAACAAAAGAGCAATTATTGACCTATTCAGCCACATCCCGAAATTACGCTCGGTGAAATCTGCTGACCTCCAGATACTCGATCAAGTCATCACCGCTCTAAGGCGATCTCACATCTGTACATAGCATCATCGACTATTAACAACCTCCTAAGAACAGCACTAGAAGAACTGCTAATAATGGGCTATGACCTAACTGAATCCTCGAGAAAAATAAAACCACGCAAAAACATGGAACGTAAAGAGAACCACGAGTTTGCAAAAGAAAGTGATCGACCTGGACCATCATACCAAAAACATCGCAGTTCACGGAAGAGAAATAGTACCACTCTAGGGTCAAAGGAAAGGCCGAATAAGGCCTGCCGTAAAATTGAAACAGTAACGCCTTCAAAACGGGCTGTCAAATCTATAAAAGTGGTCTACAAAAACCCAAGCCATCAAGATTCCTCAGAAGCCCAGAGGTTCTCACATAAGGACCCAACATCCAAAAGACGATCAGAAAATTCAAAGGAAGGTCAAGAATGAGCTCTGCTCTGTCGTGACTATACCTCTCCCAAGTTCCTCACTTAAGTCCATGTGGTTGTGGCTGCCAAAAGCCTTAAAGATAAATTGCCAAAAATAGCCACCCAAGAACAAGATCTACAGCAACATGCGCGATCAAGATCAAATAAAAGTGTGTTCATGGAACACACAAGGCTTTCTCCATTTCACAACTCCTGGCTCCATAAACTTGAGTGAGTACGACATTATCTGCCTTCAAGAGACATGGCTACTCCAACCTCCTATTCTTGACGGCTATGAGACCAATATAGTCCTGGCCAAAAAAGGATCTACAGGACGCCCAACAGCGGGACTACTTATCGCAATCCGAAGTGGACGAGGTTTAACTGAAATTCAAAAACTGAAAGAGAATCACTACATGCTGATGGTGAAGTTAAATTGGCTAACAAGAGACGTTAAAAGGAACAAAATACAGACGAAGAAGATAATTGTTATTACAATTTATTGGAACTCTGCTACCATCGACTGTTCAAAATTCATCAGCATGATCGAACTGGAAATCGACTGGGCCCTAAAAAAACACCAACTTGACCACATAGTTATAAGTGGGGACCTTAACATCAACTGCCAATCCCCCACCGACGCCACCACGATCAAAACAAAAAAGCCACCAACAGACAAGAGGTCAATTAAATGGCAAACCTGATGAAATCCAGATCATTCGCCAACCTTGACCAAGTTTTTTTTGACCCAAACAGACCACCAACTTGGGAAAGAGCCAACTCTAAATCAACAATTGACTACCGCAAATTACCACATACAAAGTGGTAAGAACACCTGAAAGCAACCACAATCTTTTAGAAACAACTTGGGCCTCGAGCCCTCCAAACAATCAATCAATGAGCGCAAACATAGAGGTAACATTGCTAGGAACAAGACTCAGGATGACAGAAAGGGCAATAAATTCTATAACATCGGCCTACAAAGACCCTAGCAACCATGTACACTGGATGGATGTGGACTATAGCTCATTGCTGGCCACTTTCAGAGTCCCACAGGGGAAAAAAAAGTTAACTACGACCGAACAAAAACATATTTACGACAAATTGATTGCTGAGAAAAAGAGAGCTCTTAGGAAAACAAAGAGGCAGGCACGAAAACTAGACTTCCAGCAGTCTTCAAATATCAAAGCAGCCGTAAAAACCTACAAATCATGGCTGAGAGGCCATCGCCATAAAATTTACCAACAAGATGGCGAAAACATCCTTAAGGCTATAAATGGCAATCACGCTAGAGACTTCTGATCCCTCATCCACTTAACAACACCCGGTATTCGACCGTGCCAACTTAACGGAATTGGACAATCAGCTTGGGAGGCCTATTTCGAAACTCTCTTCCAGAGACCCAAAACCACTCGGGTGATTACGGGAAATTGCGACGCTCCTTGGATCCGTCTGGACAACACTGAGGACATTCAAGACCTGATAAAAAAATTAAAACCATTGCGCGCCCCAGGTCCTGGCGGAATCACCAACTTAGATTTGAAAACACACCCAGAAGCCTGGTCATCACTCCTGAGCCTAATCTTCAGTCGCTGCTCCTCTACCAAGTCCATCCCTACATCATGGACATGCACGAACGTAGTGCCCATCTACAAAAAAGGAAAAGGGCAGACCCAGCAAACTACCGCCCCATTGCCCTTTTAGACTCCATAGGCAAACTTTTTGGGTCTCTTCTCTTACAACACTTTACTTCTTGGGCCAACAAAGCTCCTTGCCTGACAAACTGCAAACCGGCTTTAAAAAGAATCTGGGCACAAACGCAAACATCTTAACCCCGAGCGCGCTGAAAAGCAAAATCCTGCAAGGTCGACCTCGTCTATTCATCACTTTTGTTGACCTGACCCAGGCGTTTGATAAAGTTGATCGTGCGAGATAGTAGCAGAAACTTACCCAATGGAAATGTCCACATGATTTACTTGGTCCAATTAAAGCCCTATATTCTACCACGTCCATGCGGGTCCAATTGAACCAACAAAGGACTCTTTCTGGGGAAATAATTACGGCCAGAGGTGTTAAACAGGGCTGTCTATTGGCCCCGGCCTTGTTCTGGACTTATTTAGGAGATTTCCAGGAAACCGAAAAATCAGTACGCGCCTTTCCACCAAAACTCGGAGGTGATCAGATCAGCCACCTGCTTTATGCAGATGACCTAATTCTTTTAGGTCACACTCCAATAGGCCTAGAACGCCAACTCACCAACTTGCAGCAGTATATGGCGGAAAACAATCTGAAGCAAAAACAAAAATGATGGTCATTGAAAAAACAGCGAAAAAGAAGGAAAAGATCCTCCTCCATTTGGGCACAATTACAATCGAGAGAGTCACTAACTTCAAGTACCTTGGTGTTATCCTGGACAGTTTGCCTAAAGAAAAAGTGATGCAAGAGGCTCTCCATGCCAAAAGAACGAAATTGGCAACCCAAGGGAAAGCCACTGACATTAAAGTTGGCCGATTCTCAATCATCCCGGTCAGATTTCTACAAAAAGATGGTCATACCATCTTTGGCCTATGGCGCGGACGCCATGCCGAATCTTCCTGAAGAACTGTGGCCAAAACTAGAAGCAACCTTTTGGAGATCAATTCTTGGTCTCCCAAAATCGACACCCATCACATTGATTAGACGCGAACTCAGTCTTTCATCTTTGGAAACAACAATAGACTGCAATAGACTGCAACAGCGTCATGCTATACAGGAAATGATAAACGAAGAAATCCGGCTTGGCACTTGCCAAATGCTGCTAAGATGGGAAAACAAGAACTTGTCCATCTTACATGCAGTAGAAAGCAACGTGGACGAGCTCATAACCAACCCAGTAAGAGTTATCAAAAAGATCAAAGAGCTTTACTGGATTAAGACCATCGAAACTGCAAACAAATATAAACTCACCAGCCATCTCCCTCCGTTTTTCAAGAAGTTGGACACTTTACAATCTTACCTGAAGCTTTTTCCAAGTAGGTCGGCGCGAAACTACTTTTTAAAAATCTGCCTGAACCTATTGGAAACGAAATGAAGTTTTGGCTATCAGACAACTATCTTCAACTAACTGCTGCCGAATCTGTAAATCCACTATATTCGACATTTCCTCCTGAACTGCTTAGCGACGCGAGATATTCGTTTTACATATTTGAAAGACAGTTTATCTAACTTCACTCTTCAAGATGAGGATAAATTGTTGGAACAAATTGATAGGAGTTGACAAACAGAAATGGCTGCTAGCGACAGTGAACATCATGCAACATATTTTCAAAGTGACGCTTCCCTCTCAGATCTTAAACACCGTTCCAACTACTCCAATGAACTAATTTCCTTCATCTCTCTTTTAGTACCCTGTTTGTCCATTCTCGGTTCTTTTTTCAGTAAACTGTTTTTCGTTTTTCTTTCAGTTCGTTCTACAGTTCTTTAGTTTTTCTGTCCACTTGCTACAACTATTATATTCTTTGTAAAAAATCTGTAGAGATTAAAAACAAATAATAAAAAAAAAATGAAGACAAGGTCAAAACCGACTTTGCGACACTATCGGGATTGTACCAGTTCACGGTGCTGCCATTCAGGCTACATGGAACCCCAGCTACCTTCCAATCCCTAATGAGTCAGATATTAACACCGCATGGAGAATATTACATATATTACGGCTTACTTGGATGATATAATTGTATTTAGTAAATGTTGGAGCGACCATCTTGTACACCTACAGAAAGTGATAACAGACCTTGACACTGCAGGTTTAAAAATCAACCCAAGAAGACAACTATAGGGGAACAACATACTAGGTATTTAGGATACCTGGTAGGAGGAGGGGAAATTAGACCCCAGTTGGACAAAATTGATGCCATCCTAAAACTTCCTATGCCGAATAATCGCAAACAAATACGTGCATTCTTGGGGTTCGTAGGTTACTACAGGAGATTTATTCCCATATTTTCTTCAGTTGCAACCCCCTTGACGGAAGCCCTGAAAACCTCCTACAAACAGGATATTCACTCCGACCCTAAGGCTCTTCAAGCTTTTCATCAGTTAAAACAAGCCATTTCCGCGCTACCTGTTCTCCGTTGTCCCAATTTTAAGCAGGAGTTCTTCTTACAGACGGATGCCTCCGGTTCCGGCCTAGGAGCAGTACTTTCCCAGGGCACTGAGGAGAACCTGTACCCCATTGCCTTCATAAGCCGGAAACTCTTGGCACATGAAGAGGCTTATTCGACAGTTGAAAAAGAGTGCCTTGCTATTAAATGGGCCGGGGAGACTAAGATATTATCTACTGGGACGAACATTCACGGTCGTTACGGACCACGCACCCTATCAATGGCTGGCGGTTCAAAAGGATTCAAATCAGCGTTTTTTGCGGTGGTTTCCAACTCTTCAAGCTTTCTGTTTCAAGACCCTTCATAAACACGCTGCCTTCCAAGTAGTCCCTGATTACTTATCCAGAAGAGTTGATCGTCCCGAACGGCCCGATTTTTGGGGAGGGTTTGTGAACCTGAAGGTACAGAATGGCCTCAAACATCAAAGGGCGGCCGCAAGTCGGATACACCCGACCGCAAGCCAGAATCAAAGAGTGGCCGCGGTTCGAATATACCCAACCGCGAGTTAGAATCAAGAGGCAGCCGCAGTTCGAATATACGCGACTGCGAGTCAGACATGGGCCACGAGTCTGATGCACCAGACGGGGAGGCCAACCTACGCAGTACGGCCACAGGGACTTGGGTATGGACAGACAGCATGGACGCCAAACAAGATTCAGTCACGATACCCGCTCCCCGCTCGTGCTTGTAATTGACAATCTCACCTGAAATCCATTCCGGCAGCAATCAGGGGCAGGCAGACGGGATGGGGGAGAATACAGCATGGCAAATCACGAACAGAGGAAAGGGGCGGAGCTTGAGGGGATATTTATAGAGGTGGCAACAAAGTCGCTTCTGATTGGTTAACCAGTCTCTGGCCCCTATTTAAGGGTGAAACTGACAAAGGACTGTGTGTTTTTTCCATTCTCTTTCAGAACATTCGACCTGAGGGAGAGAGAGACACACAAGGGATGCTCTGGGCCTATGAAGATTAACCAGAGGAATCTGAAGGTGCAACCATACCTAAGAAGGAACAGAGGACTGAATTAAGTTATCTCAAGATATATTTTTTTTTCTTGTTCACCTGAATAAAGGATTTTTATTTTCTTTATTCCTGCCTTCCTGCCTCATCCTTACAGCCCTATATGTGCATGAGGACCAGCCTGGATTTGTGCATGGGAGATCGACAGCATCAAATATACGAAGGTTTTATAATATATCAGTGAGGATAACACAAGATACTAAGGGGGTTGCAATATCCTTAGACATGCAGAAAGAATTTGACACTGTATACTGGCCATTCCTGTTCAGGGTGCTACATAACTACAGGATCGGCCAGAACTTTATTCTTTGGGTGCAATTCCTATACACGCAACCGTACGCTACGGTGTGTGTGAACGGGGTGCTATCCTCATTACAGAAAATAGCAGGAGGCACCAGGCAGGGCTGCCCACTTTCGCCCTTACTATTCGCATTGGTGATAGAACCCCTTGCAGACCTTATGAGAGCACGCCACACTAGGGCTGGTATTGCCATAGCCAGGTGGGTTGATTTGATAACACTATATGCAGACAATATCATGCTGTATGTGAGAAACCCCGGGAAATATCTGCAAAGGATAGTAACAGCGGTCCAACAGTTCGGGAAATACTCAGGCCTCCGTTTGAATACCAATAAGTCCGAAATATTCGCATTGACTGACAAGATGGGTGTACCGAGCAATCTGTTCGGACTGCGGTGGTTGCTCCAGCAAGTGAAATATATTTTTATTTTTTTTTTTACCATCTAGTTTCTAATTGAAACCTTTCAGCTATATATTTTTAATCAAAAGAAGAAAATCAATTAAATTCAAATTCAGAAGGAACCAAAACGATTTTACAAGAAAACCAAGAGAACAGTTTCAATTTTTGTAAAAATAATCCTAACAAATTCCAACAAGGCAAAAGTCACTGATGTTCTGGTCCCTCATAGTAAATGATTTCAGATTCATATGGATACAAGCATAGTCTACATCGATAATCCCTGTTGGGTGCTGGTTTCCTAGCCGCAAACAGCTCCTTAGTGGGCAACAAGTTCAACCGTATTCTCAGAAACTGAGAACGAGCAGAATCAGACAGTAATTTTTTGGAGATAATTTAACATAGTTCCTCGTCTTCTATTTTCCATGCAGTGTTTGCCATATAACTTGTATTTAGACACAGCTTGGGTGTCGATCCAATCTTGATCGAGTAGAGCTTTTTTTATGCTCTCAGGATTTTCTATTAGAAGCTTGTTATTCCTGCCAACATTATTCAAAATTCCAATACATTTGGAACACCATTCCTTCAGAAAGCGATCACTTCCCATATGAATTGCTTGGTTCAGAAATGTAAACCGTCCTTCAATTGGCGTTGCCAGGCATTTTCGATAGAAGGAGAGGCTCTTCCAGACTGTTTGTATGTATAAGGATGATTGTTACGCTCACCTGGTCTCTGCGGAGGCGTTGGGGCACGGTTTCAGCCCTCCCAGGAATTACATCACCCCCGTCCGGTCTTTCCCTCTGCGGATAAGTTGTGAGTGGCGGTAATTGGTGACACTGCTCCTGCGTGGATATGAGAAAACACGAGTGCACTGATCAGTGATTATTGTGCCACTCAAACCCTTCTACCCAAGGTGTGATTTCTGTGGGCATGTACCGGCCCATAGGACTCACCTGTTAATTATTGATGGTAAACTCTCCGTCCTGCTACTTCTGGCAGGAGCACTTGTCGATGGGCTCTAGTTCATTCCCTGATCCCTGGTAAGTAATAGTCCATTCCAGCGGCGACTATGCTTCTCCTCTTATCTCTTTCCCTTTCCGTTTTCTCTTTGCCTCTTCTCATTTTCTGTCTTGGTATTATTGCTCTCAATATTGCTGTTAATTCCTGGCTAACTATCTCTCCTGTTTTCTTTCCAATAGATGGAAATGCGGTCCAAAAGCAGCTGTGGGGGCGTGGAACGCGGCCAGGAAGAAGATGGTTGAAACCGCAATCTCCGACAACAGGTGAATGATGGTTTAAGGCAAAGCGCGAGATTCGGTGGTAGCGCAACCTTAAACTGAATGTCTTTTCAGTGTCTAACCTTGCCTTTCGTATTTACTTGCAGGTGCTGCTTTCGCTGGGGAAGCGCATCGTGTTGCGGTGCCAAGATGAAGATTTCAGCGTTCCAGAAGATTTGAAGATGAACTGCAGTGCCAGGATGAAGATGTTAGCGTTCCGGAAGCCTTGAAGATGAACTGCGGTGTCAAGAAGATGATGTCAGCGTTTAATCCCAGTCGGCGGTGAGCGTTACGCTGCATGAAGTGCAGAATAACGCGAAGCGTCTGCCTCAGGGATCGGAGCAGCTTATATAGCTGTGATCGAGGGCACGCCCACTAGGCCTGGCTTGCCTGCCCCTCCCAGAGAGTCATCACGTCCAAGGGGCTGCTTTAGTGATGAATGTTCCCATGTTAAATGCACCTTGCACCCAAATGAGGTGTTATGTCCCAAAATAAAAGTATTCTTGTCCCAAATAAATGTCTTTGGTTATTGTTATTCATGAGCCTGGCACCAAAGATGCCAGGAGTGTGTCCATCCGGGGCCCCTGTGCATGTGGCCCTTGAATGTTTGCGTTCTTGGCCTGATGACCATGACAATGATAAGCCCAACTCTCTTCTAATTGCCACTGGCATGGATTTGGGTAATGATCAGACATATCTCCAAAATTGTCCTTCAAGTGCATTCTAAATTTTCCAATGCAAGGATAGAGAACTGGGCATATTTTATATCACCCACTGCCTCTTTAGTTAACTGCTGAACTCAACGCTGGGATCCGATCTGCTCATTCTCCAAGGAGATCCCTGTGTCAGATTCATCCATGAGGTCATATGAAGAAGTCTCACTAAGAGTTATTGTTCTTTTATTATTCTTAGGGGTAGCCAGCTTTTTTGAGAGGACTTTAAGGTATTTGAAATTCTTGACCAAGTGAGGTGTTTGTGTTCAAAAGACGCAGTATCCACAATAGGCTTTGTCAGAAGCATCATCTCTTTTCTTGTAGACCTGCTACCCGGAAAAGTCGTGCCATTTTTTGCACCTGGTTTGGAAAGGAATTTGTCATTTTACTGAAAATTCCATTAGATGAAGGTAACTGAGAATCCGAAGGACCCATAGATAAAAAGATCTTCTCAGAAATCAAAATGGGAGCTCTAGATACAATTCCATTCGATTGGCCAGATGTAAATGAAACCACCGGGACATTTGAACAACTGATTTAAAGGACGTTGTTCAGGTTTGAATGTCTATTGAGTAGTTTATGGCTGTTTGCCTCGTCCGACTTAGATTTAGTTGGGAGTCTTGCAAGATTTTCGGTTCCCCATCAGGTCTTTCTAGAGAAGGATCTTCGTTGTTGGCCGTGGCAAACAAGGGGGACGATCTCCGATTTATTAGCAAAGAAGCCCTCTTACTTTCCTTTTCCTTTATAAAAAAAGGTGGTAATCCTTTCCAAACTTTTATCCTCGTTTTCCTTTAAGGCAGTAATGAAGCCTTCAATATAGATGGTTTTAGAATGTAACATTGTCAGGAGTGTGTTTTGGTCTTGAATCTGATCCACCACCCCTTCGTACAGCTTCATAAATGGAGTCATAGTAAGAGAGAAGGACGCAATCATATTAGCATCTATGGTTGGAGCAGTGATTGCGTGCTTCTCTATCTCGGTGGCAGCAAGATCATCTGTTATCTGGATGTTTTCAGAAACATTTAGCTCTTCTGGACAAGACGTCATCCGCCTACGTTTAGAAGCCTGGATGAACCTGCTAGCCCCTTGTGCTTCTGGCAAGACGGTTCCCAAACTTGCATTATTTATAGCAGCTGCCTTTGATTTATCCCAAGCCTTTCTCTGTAGTTCATTGTCAAGTTCACTTATTGAAGGGGCTTTCGACCCAATTTCCTGGGCCCTCCCCATAGGAGTAATATCCAAAATAGCCACACCCTCAATAAGTGTTTCACCAGTTTCATGTATGGAAGTGGAACTCGGCAAAGGTTGAGTAGATGTAGTTTCCTTTTCATCCAGTTCTCCACGTTTTACTGTTGCTGGAGACTAAATATTTAGGGGTAGAGATAGCGCCCTCAGAAAATTTGGTACACTCCCTTAACTACGACACATTGGCCAATGCAATATGTACTAAACCTGAACGCTGGAACCAGCTCCCTATCTCACTAATGGGACGAGTGGCATTGGTGAAAATGTTTATACTGCCCAAGCTGTTTTATCTCTTTAGTACGATACCATTGTGGCCGGGTAGATCCTTTTTCACGAAGGTGACTGGTGCATGTTCCACGTACGTATGGAAGGGCCAGGCGAGGGCCAGCTGGAAGCGCCTTACATTGCCGTATGAGCTAGGGGGACTGGCAGCTCCAGACTATGAAGTGTACTACTTGGCAGCACAAGCATACTATGCGATGTATTGGGTGCAGGGCGGGCCGCACACATCATATGAGGAATTAGAGAGACAGGGTAAGGCTTCTATTCTACAAGGGGAGGCAAGGGAACGGTAACCAGCTGGACCCTGTTTTGGTTACACAACAGGCATGGACGAGACACGTTCAACACCCCAAGAATACTATAATGTACAGCCCGGGTATGCCTATCTGGGAAGGCCCTTACCTGGACCCTTCAAGGGATACAGTATTGGCAGCACACTGGCGGTGAGTGGGCATAATACACTTTGGGGATTTGTACGGTGATGGCCTATTTGTGACCTGGGATGATGTCAAGAAACAAGTAGAGGATACCCCACTACAGATATGACAATACTTTCGGCTCCGCTCAGCGGTGGCATCTGTGTGGGAAGGATTCCCGCAAGAAACGCTCTCACATCAAAGTCTGAATTACGTACTATCCTCTGGCACAATGAAGAAAACTGCCTCAGCGTTATATAAACTGGTGTTGTCGACAAGGAAGGTGCAGGCACCGGATATCAAGGAAGAGTGGGAAAGTGACCTGGGTATCACTTTTACAGAGATGCACTGGAAAGCTACTATACAGGCCAACAAAACAGATAGCTTTTAACTCCAGATGTATGCAAATAAACTTCAAAATACTGAATAGGGTACACCTCACGCGGCCCGCCTTAAGAGAATGTATGCAGCAGTAGAGGGGAGATGCCGGAGATGCGGACATGAAGCGGCTGATCTATTGCATATGTTATGGTCTTGTGGAGCACGCTCTGCGTACTGGGTTAAGGTGTGTGAGGCGCTAGAAGAAATGGTGAACCAGCCTGTTAGGTGGGACCAAGCATCATGCATATTGAGCTATTTGTTTTAAATGGACATACTGAAGTGTAAACTTATAAATATAGGTCTGTTGCTGGCTAAACATGCTATACTGATGCAGTGGAAGAGCACGGTGCCCCCCACGGACGGTAGAAGAATCGGTGAGTGATATGACCTGGGCGAACGATAAGGAAGAATTGTACTGCACCCTGCTGCTTTTAACTAACTGTACATGGGACATATGGGGAGAATTTCACCAGTACCTGAGCAATAAAGGAGATAGGGGAGAGGACCGAAATGTAATACTGTAAAAGAACTGTAACTTGGTCACCCTACCATGTGTTGTTGAAGTAACTTCTGTGCAATGTACTACTTGACTGTATGGTTGATGTAACTCTGTGCAAATTAAATAAAATATTTTTTTAAAAGGGACACTCCGGGGAGCGTGGCCTGGAGCGCCGACGATGCAGTCGCTCCCTTGATGGCCTCCGTGGGGTGCCCGTTGCCGTGACATTTTGGGGCCACGGATAGGTTAAGACGATGGACCCCGCTCTAACCAGGGCTTGATGAAAGCCTGCGGCAGTGGTGGCCGCGCTCCGGGAGCTTTGCCCTGAAGTTACAAGTCTCTGAGTTCCCCGCCCGCTCCTCCCTCCAAGATGGCAGACGAGGGCCAAGGAAACAGCAGAAGCCGCGGCCTGGCGTAGAGGAGGGGGAGGAGCTCCTACTCTTGGGAGCCCACCGAGGGTCTTCTCTCCAGCGCACTTACAGCTCCCTCCTCCCGATCCCTACGGCCAGCGTTGAAGCCGCGACATAACGGCCCCTCCGATCCCAGCTGCAAGGGGCCGGTGGAGGAGCATTGGGAGCTGGCGAGGAGGAGCTCCTACGGACATCCCAGCGACCTTATCTGCAGCCTCGCACCCGCCGCGGACGGCCGGGAGGTAGTGGTGGGGACTTTGCGCAGTGCTGTCAACGAGTGAAGAGGCCCCGGCCCGGGGTGGAGGTGAGCCGGGGGAAGAGGGGGAGCTTTGGCGGCGCCGACCAGGTGCCTTCGCTTGCGGAATCATCGAGGCCTCCCCCCCCCCATAACAACTTGGAGTTCCCAGCTGGGCCCATTTGCCACTTCTCCGTTCACCGGACACAAGAGAAGATCTTCTTGGGGCGCCCCGGCCCACCCTCTCCAGGCCCCCCCCCCCTGCCTGCTGTGACTCTCTGAGTGCTAACGCTGCAACATTCCTCCCTCCCGGCTCTGGGGCACATTGATCCCCTGCTTCACCCGGGGAAACAACATGTCCAGACAACCCAAAACCGGCAGAAACGCAGATATTGTAACAATGCTGTTGGTGTCTGAGAAGCCCAAAAGACAAGACCCCCCCGGTCCCTCATCCATGGGGACTCCAGAAGACAAGGGCTCCCTCACCACGAAAAATGACATCAAAGCTTTCATGGCGGACATTAAATCGGAATTTAGATCATGCATGCTGGAGCTCTTACTAAACTAGAGAACATTGACCAAAGGGTAACAATTGCTGAACAGAGGCTAGGAGAAGTGGAAGACTGGACCCAGGACCAAGCATCTACCCTGACAGAGATTTAACGCTCAATCAGATTCCTCCAGGACAAATGTGAAACAATGGAATTTAAACAGGAGGACCTAGAAAACAGTGCCTGACGTAACAACCTCCGCATTCGAGGGGTCCAGACCTCTATCCCAGATAAGAACCTGGCAGAATACGTAGGGGACCTCTTTCAAGCTCTTCTCCCGGACTTCGAGAAGTCACAACTCCTCCTGGACCGCACTCATAAGATACGCCCTCGCCGGGGAGTGGATACAGACCCCCCACCCAATGTCATTACTAGGGTTCATTTCTTCACGACAAAGGAAGCTATCTCCGCAATCAGCCGATCCTGTGATCTAATAACTTTCCAAGGCACCCCAATCCAAATTTATCAAGACTTGTCAGTTCTCACGCTCCAGAGGCGACGAGCTCTCCGACCTTTAGCAGCCTTCCTACAAGATCAACAAATTTGCTACCGGTGGCTCTTCCCCACGGCTCTCCAGTTTGCCTACAAAGGCACCCAGAGAAGAATCAGCCACTTGGAGGATGCTGTGCAGATCATGAACCCGACCCCTGCTGAAGCGCGATCACCTGTGAACGTAGAGAGGGCCTCCGACCCAGACCTCCCGAAATCGCCCACCACCAAAGTAAACTCATGGTCCAGAGTCCCGAGATTCAGGAAGAAGAAATAGCTACACAAAGAATCCTACCATCTTTAAGGAACAAAATGACCCCGCTGATCGTGGCAACGGGCCCCACCCCACGGCCCATGCCTGCTTCTGAGGACTAAACCATCTGCTTCCTTGGAAGACGATACCCACAAGTTTAGCCATGTTGGCTACAGACAGTTACATGGCCACGTTGGCCAAGAGGGGGTGCTGGACACACAAACCTGCCCCCCCCTCCAGTTAATTCGCCACCTCCCCGTTGGAGGTTGGAGCAAAAAACTCAATGGCATGGAAGATACAAGAGATGTTGGCTGATACAACCCCTTTCCCCATCCCCCACAAGTCGTGCCAACCCCCGCGCCCAGCGGCCCAGACCATTCCACTTTGAATTTCATCTCACTGAATGTCAGAGGCCTAAATTCCCCAGCTAAACGCAAATCTATATTACAGAAACTTCACAATGAAGGGGCCACGGTGGCCATCCTGCAGGAAACACACCTATTACCAGCCGACTTTGGACGTCTACGCTCCCGTCTCTTCCCGAAACAATTTGGCGCATCTGGAAATGCCAAAAAAGGTGGTACAGCTATTCTCTTCAGGGAAGGGGTGGATTCTCAGATTCTCGACACAAAGCTTTGTCCGGAGGGCCGGTTCGTTGCCGTCAAGTGCCTGCTGCTTAGGGAACTATACTCCTTTGTGTCGATATATGCTCCCAACTCAGCTCAAGCCGCCTTCTACGAGGCCCTATGCACCACTCTCCACGCCTTCCTGGAAGGCCCAGTCATTATCGGCGGAGACTTCAATGGTGTGCCGGATCCTACAGTTGACAAGTCCCATCCCCCATCATCCGGGGACCTCACCTTGGCCCTGGCGCTGCTACGCTTATTCAGAACCCTGGAAGTGGTGGATGCATGGAGGGTCTTACACCCCTCTGAAAGAGACTACTCATTCTATTCCCACGTCCACAGAACATTTTCGAGGATCGACCTCCTCCTGGTTTCTCCCCAACTGCTTTCGTTCACCAACGAGGTCTCCATAGGCCCACGGATTCTGTCAGACCATGGGCCAGTGTCCTTCGAAATCCGAGCTCAGGTCCCTCCTCACCAAGCCAGACGCAGGTGGACGCTCTATGATATTATTCTCAACGATATGTGCTTAGGGACTCAATTGCCACCACAATCGAGAACTTTTTTCTGGAGAACCCCGTAACAGACACATCGCCCGCCAACACATGGGACACGATGAAGGCGGTTGTGAGGGGGGAGCTGATAGCACAAGGTGTTGCCTTCCATAATGCTAGACGTCAGACCCGCTTGACCCTCGAGGATGACGTCCGGAAAGCAGAGCGAACCCACAAAGAAAAAGGGTGGTCCCCGAAGATCCAACGAGCCCTCCACACGGCACGGCAGAAGATTGAGGCCCACTACGACGAACATACAGCACATCAAATGGCCAAAGCGAAGCAATTTTATTACGCCAAAAACAAAGCTAAAACAGGCTACTGGTGGCCAAACTAGCCACAGCAAAACGAAACAATACAATCATTGGGCTTCGGGACACTCAAGGCCGAATCCACTATGCAGAGCAGGACAAACAACGCCTGGCAGCTGAACACCTGACACAGATAATGACCGCTCCACCACGGGATCTGAAAGAACAAAGGGAATACCTTCATGGAGCAGCACTCCCCCGTATCCCGGACGTTACGCGGGACCTCCTAGAGGCACCAATCTCCTCGGAGGAGGTGGATGAAGCCATAAAATCACTGAAATCCTGTGCGCCAGGCCCGGATGGCTACACAACCAGGTTCTACAGAGTCTTCAAGCTCCAGCTACTAGCCCCACTGGTACAGCTATTCAATTCCTTTAGAGAGACCGGTGCGATAACTCCATCTATGCAAGAGTCCATCACCATTCTGCTTCCCAAACCCGGAGGCGACCCGAGATGCCCAGCCTCGTATAGGCCCATCGCTCTCCTCAACATTGATGCCAATATTTACTCCAAGATCCTGGCGACTCGCCTAGCCCGCATCCTCCCAGACATAATTCAGCCCGACCAATGCGGCTTCCTGAAGAACCGGTCTACAGCAGACAACATCCGCAGAGCTCTGAATTTGGTGGAACTAGCCACAGGTGGAGACAAAAAGATGGCGCTTATAGCGCTAGACCAACCAAGGCATTCGACAAAGTGGACTGGACATTTATGAGGCTCACCCTGGTGTCGTTTGGATTTGGCCCGGAATTCCGCATGATGATTCTAGCCAATTATGAATCCCCCAGAACCCTACTCCGAATCAACGGCAATATCTCGACCCCCATCTCGCTGACCTGCGGAACAAGACAGGGATGCCCGATGTCCCCACTCTAATTTGCCCTGATCATGGAACCCTACGCTCAACGAATTAGGTTGAACCACGCAATCAAGGGTCTCCAAGTAGGGACTTCGCACCATAAACTGGCCCTCTACGTGGACGATGTCTTGCTAACGATCACCGACCCCCGCAGATCGTTAACCCATGCCCTGGCCGAACTGAACGACTATGGAAGGGTCACAGGCTTTTCTATCAACTTTAATAAATCAACAGCGCTGGGAGTCGGACTCTCACAGAGAGAGCGAGAAGAGTTGATACCAATATGCCCGATCCAATGGAAGACTAAGGCTATCAACTACCTGGGGGTCCAGATCCCTGCCAAACCAACGGATGTCTACCGTGTGAATTTTCCCCCGCTCTTTCAAGAACTGGAGACAGATTTGAAGCGATCGGCTTCCCAGGAGATCTCCCTAATGGGAAGGATCAATGCATGTAAAATGAACCTGCTTCCAAGATTTGTGTATGCATGCTCAGCCCTCCCGGTGCTGATCCCGACCTCAGCACTCCAGAACCTACAGAGGAAGATGCTGCACTTTATCTGGAGGGGGAAAAAAAGCCAGAATACCAAAGGACTCAATGATGGGGAACGCGAAACTTGGTGGCCTGGGAGTCCCAGACCTTCAGAAATACCAGGTGGCGGCCCAATTAGCGTGCACCCAGGCATGGCAAACAATTACAAATCGTCCTAGGTGGGTGGACCTGGAACAGTCACGTCTAGCTCTACCTGTCATGATGCCTACCTCTAAGGAGCCAGGCCGGGCCCAGCAACCCCAGAGGCAGGCATCATTTTCCCCAGGGAAGTCTCAGCGGGCCCAAGTCGGGGCCCTTTGGACTCAGTCCTGGCGCCTTAGGCGCCAGGCTCATAGCAGACCCCAGTCCTGGCGCCTTAGGCGCCAGGCTCATAGAAGAGGATATGTGTTTAAGTGCTTGGGTGCACACTTACCTGATGCAGACCTTGCTGCTTCATCCAGGCCCTCTTGAGGCCTGAATGGGACTACTTAACCTGTAGGACTACTTCACCACCCGGGTGTGGTCGGGGAAGGATACATACCTGATTGGTGGAAGGATACATACCAGGAACTTCTTCCAAGGCTATTTAAACCCCACCCAAACAGCCACACATGCTTCGCGTTGTTCTGCACCTAGCAGCTGGACGCTCACCGTGTCAGCTCCTGCATCCTGACTTCAGCCACGCCTGCCAGCACCCTGGCAAGGGGAGAAAGGAAGAGAATAGGAGAAGAAAAGCCCTTACCTGCTAAATCTGCATCCCGGAGTCATTTCTCCAACGGCCCTGAAAAGGAAGACATCATTTTAAAGGCATTTCGTTTCGATCGCTGCAGCGCTGCATTTTACTCACCTTTGCAAGGCGCTTCCATCTTCAGCAGCGATCTTCCGGATTCAGCTACACCCCGGCGCCTAGAGGAAAAAAGACAAGAACAAAGGTGAGAGGGAGAAAAGGAATAAGGAAAGCTCAGTTTCCTTTTAAGTCTTACCTGTTGGATTATTCCCACTGCATTTCGGGTCCTGCCGCTTCCTGGCATCTCCGGACCCCGGCTCCTATGGGGAAAAAAGACAAAGACATTGAATGAGCGAATGCAAAGACATTACTTGAGCGCTCATCCAGAACTGTTTCACTTCGGGTCGGCGCCATATCTCCGGCACTCCGAACCCCGGCCCCTAAGGGGAAAAAGACATAAGCATCTAATTGCTTGCTGCAATTAGACAACTAACATTATTATTAAGCTTGAACTTTTGAACAGAACTTTTACAGCGCCTTACCTGAACAGTCAAGCTTACCTGAACTCCCATCAATCCTCAATCCAGTGAAGTAACTGGGTTTCAACGCGCCCCTGCATCAGAAGCAGGATGGAGAGCTCATCCTTCCAAACCCTAAGGAGGGTATCCAACGAGCCAGGGAAGCCAGAATAGAGGGGCCCTTCCTGTCCATCTTCAGAGTTCTGCGCCTTCGACGCCGCGCCTCCGTGGGAACCAGGTGAGCGTTACACTACCCCTACGCTTTCTTCCCCACATCTCACCGGCGACCAGACGGCCATGGCAGGAGCTATTGCTGTCCACCAGACATACTGTGGCCATTTGGGATAGGACGCTGAAGCAGAAGAAAGTCCCCGTGGGACTGAGCCCCTCATCCCCGGTCTTTATGAATCCTGCCTTTTCCCCGGGCTTGGCCCCCAGGAACTTCAAAAACTGGATTACGGGTGGCCTGGAGACCATAGGACAACTTTTCGAGGGAGGACAACTGCGCTCTTGTGAACAATGTAAGGATAGCTTCCACCTTCAAGAAACGGACAGGTTCACTTACCTCCAACTGCGTCACTGGTGCTCCCACCCACAGATTCATCAAGCAGCAACACGCCCGCCCACACCCATAGACCCACGACCTTCCACTCCGAGGTAAGATCTCAACACTATACAAGCTCCTCCAAAAGGACTTTCTCACCTTCAAGTCCCGGGCCATGGCGCAATGGGAGGCAGACTTGGGACACCCCATAGAGGACCAGTCCTGGGTGGACATTTGGACCCGTACCCAATCAGCCTACTCCTGTGTTACAAATAGGGAATGCGCCCACAAAAACCTACTGAGATGGTACTATCCCCACTTGAGACTGCACTACATGAATCAAGCTTTGGACCCGGCCTGCTGGAGACTATGCGGCCCGGTAGGATCCTTCTTCCACATGTGGTGGACCTGCCCCAAGGCCCAAACTTTCTGGAAAGAATGCCTAGCGGCCATTGCAGCAATGACACATCACACTCCCACTAGAACCTGAACCTATCCTCTTAGGTGCCCCGATTCCGGGGAGTTACCCGCGCACGGGCCCCAAAGCTAGACTCTTATCGCACTGCTTGCAAGCGGGCAGAATAGTGGTGGCCCATACATGGAAGTCAGTGGAGGGCCCGCTCCTGCCCTTGTGGTGGATGAAACTGTGGGATGTACTCATTGCGGAGAAGGTGACTGCGGCCAGGGCAGGCTTTCTCCATCACTTCCAGAACATTAGGAACCCGATCCTCGAATTTGATTGTGACTTTCCAGCCTTAACATATAAACCCCAACTGGCCAAGAGGGTCTTGGAGCTGGCCCGCCCCGCAGCAGCGAGAACAAGAGGAGGGAGACTGATCTACTAAATGAACTCAGAGGGGAAGGGGAAGCAATACTCTTGTGTGTTAATGTATTCTAAATGTTGATTACAAATGTATGTAATGTTTCCTGCTTTGTTCAAAAATAAACATTTAAAAAAAAAAAAAAGGGACACTCCATGGATTTGTTGTAATCCACAATCCCTGGGAATGTAGTCAAAAGGTGCCTGAAAAGATAACTATTTCAAAAGAATTGATGCAGTGGAATCACCAGCCGAAATGGTGGAAATAAATGTTTGCAGAGGAAGTTTGACAGGGCTTTAGAACGAGCAACAAGAAATCCACAGGCAAGTAGGAAGAGTTCCTGAAGCGGATATATAACCTCTGCACAATATTGCTTCTGCCTTAGTGTTCAATAAAAGTGTGCAGAGAAAGGCAAGGTAACAACCAACGTTCCTGGGCAAACTATACCACGACATGCATTTGTATATGCATGACGGTTTCAAAGAAAAATAACAAAATTGAGTCAAAGAACAAAGAAGACAAAGTCCAAAGTTGACTAATTACCTAATATTCTGTTTCTTAGTTTTTGCTCTTCTGGGAACGGGAAACACTCCATGTGTTTTGTGATGTCGGCAAAGATTGCAAGACGTGCAGCTATAGCCGTTGCCTACTTAAATAGGTATTTGACTCACAGGAAACTTTCGCAAGACCCTCTGGGGAGATGGAACAAGCCGCAGGCTATTACAGCGGCCATCATGGAAGGGATACAACTTGGGTGCAGCCATCTTGGAATGGTTCCCCATTAAGAAGTAAAGCATGGATTCTCAGCCCGGGTCATACCTTCTGGTCCAACAAGGTTGCCATAAACGTCCTAGCAATAACATGCTATTGGGAGAGTCTAGTCTAGTGGTGAATCCAGTGTCAGGAACCCTACTCCTGACACAGGATTCAAAACTAAGCAGAAAAAAGGTGCCCCATATAAGTCTGGAAAGAAAGCAGCAAAAAGCAAATCTTTCCTAACAAGCTCCGACATCTGAACAGAGAGATTGCAGTTCCTGCCTGTATTGGCGGGGCCAGCAATTGAAGATCCTGATGCCAAAAGAATGCAACACAGACCCCATGGTGAATCAAGGGAACTAAAAGAAGATATTCAGTTGATTCAAGAGTCCCACTGTAGCACAGACTCCAAGACGGCAGTATCTGGAGCAGCACCCAGAGAGGCTGTATTCTTCATGTTTCCGGAATGTATTTTTGCCTAATTATTTTACCTACAGATGGTTCGTATGGGTAAGGTATACAAAGGGGGTGGAGGGTGGAACAAGGGATTGTGACTGTCTCCCTTGCCTTCTGTGGTTAAAAAAAAAAGAAGAGGTAAAAATGGTGAACAAAGAACTGCAAAGTTGACATTCAACAAAATAAAAACAAAAAATCAAATTTGACAAAGCCTAATAGATCCAAGAGATTGCAGATGTTTTGTGGACAGGCTAGGTGAGAAATGAAGGACTCTGAAGCCAGACAAGTACAACAAATATCTCAGGTATAGCCCAGGGAACCTAATAAAGAAAAGCTGCCGGAAGTGCATCTGTGTATTGCCATAGATAAACTGCAGATCGGAGTTCTAGCAAAGCAACCAGAGAGGTTGTAGATAAGCCCTGGATTGGTGAGCAGAGCAAAGACCTCAGCGTCCAAAGAACAGAACGAAGACATTGGGTGAAGCGTGGAATCCTTTAGATGCAGACTATTCAAAGAACAGGTGACCCAGCAGCTGCAGGACAATACACAATACTGACACTTTTAAGGGTCACAGGTGGTGAGCTGGAAAGGAGAACCAGGAGACAAGCCATTTGTGATCTACAGAATGAAAGCATGGTGCCAGGGTCCTGTGCAATGGTCCAGGCATTGTCTAAAGGGTCCAGCATATGTCCAGGCCCAGCCTCTGGAAGGATGCAGTGCTCGAGATTAGGGGTCAAGCATCACTAGCGGTTCCTGGAAGCCGTAAGAGTACTCCATCAGAAGAGTCGTGATTGGGGCTGGGCGATATGGACCAAAAGTCATATCTCGATATTTTTGGGCTGAATGGCGATATACGAGATATATCTCGATATTGTTTATGTGGGTTAAATGTTCAGTTGAAAAGCCGCTACCTACATGTGAGATGTCACAAACACCTTTATTTATAAGATATTGATCGAAATAAAGTTCCTCTTCCTGTTTGAGAATACACACAGCTGTGCAAATATCAAAATGTAAATAAAAAATGGTAGTATCTGTAGTAATGTATATATGGGATACATTACTCACCGTAATCGTATTTCTGATGCTTGTATCTGCTTAGATTCACATGCTGTGCATAGGCCGACATCTAGTGGAAGCTGCGGAGTATTACAGTTTGTTTTTCGAAGTCGAAAAATGGGCGTCGACACAGGGCGTGCCAGTAATACTATCCCTAGTGTGACGTCCCCTGTACCCATGATCCCTCACGCGTCTAGGATCCCCAGATTGTGTTTTTCCTGACATGAGGTAGCATGAGGAGTAGCGTGAGTACAGATAGTCCAAGCAGATAGACAGGAAGGTAAGACTACAAGCAACCATGCGCCTTCTCTCGGAGGGGAGGAAGGGTGGGTCGCATGTGAATCTAAGCAGATACAAGCATCAGAAATACGATTACGGTGAGTAATGTATCCCTTCTGAGGCTTGTGGAATCTGCTTAGATCACATGCTGTGCATAGATTAGCGAGCAGTACCAGAAGAAGGAGGTGGGATGTGAGAAGGGTCATGAGCAAACAGGTGTCTTAGAACCGCTTGTCCCACTTGTGTATCTGCCTTGGAATGAGTGTCAATGCAGTAATGCTGAGTAAAAGTGTGAATAGAGCTCCAAGTAGCTGCTTTGCAAATGGTGTCAAGGGGAACATTTGCAATGAAAGCCAGAGTGGCCCCAATGCCTCTGGTAGAGTGGGCCCTTGGCGTAAAAGGCAGAGTTTTTTCAGAAAGAGAGTAACACAGCTGTATACAGTTGATAATCCACTTTGAGATAGCGCCCTTAGAGACGCGATCCCCCTCTCTGCCTGTAGCTACGGAGACAAACAGTTGATCTGTTTTCCTTAGCGGTCTGGTTTTATTTACATAGTATAAGACCGCCCTACGCACATCTAGGGTGTGTAGTTTCACCTCAGCTGAGCTTTGTGGGTTTTGGAAGAAAGCCGGAAGCTCGATGGACTGGTTTACATGGAACTTGGATATGAATTTTGGTGAGAATCTAGGGTGTGTGCGTAAAACCAGTTTGTCCTTGTGGATAGTAAAGAAAGGATCTTGCACTGACAGAGCCTGAATTTCACTGACCCTTCTTATGGAGGTAATGGCTACTAGGAAGGCCGTTTTATAAGTCAGGTGTTTGAGACTACTTTTATGCATGGGTTCGAAGGGGGGCCCCATGAGCTTAGATAGCACCACATTGAGATCCCATCCTGGCGGTGGGTTCGAGATAGGAGGGTGAAGTCTCTTTACTCCTTCCATGAAGGCTTTAACCACTGGTACTTTCCACCACGAAACCTTGTTATGGGATGTGGTGTAGGCTGAGAGGGCTGCCAGGTGTACTTTCAGAGAGTTAAAAACCAACCCTGCATCCAGCAGGTGGAGCATGTATGTTACAACGTTGGAAGGAGTGCAATCAACCGGGTTGATTTGTTTACACTGGCACCAGATAACGAATCTTTTCCACTTGTCAAAGTAACAGTGCCTTGTATTTGGTTTCCTAGACTCTTTTAGAATGTCCATACACCTCTGTGGTAATTTGAGATGTCCAAACTCTATGACTTCAGGAGCCATGCTGCTAGGTTCATAGAGTTGGGTTCCTGATGCACTGTTTGACCTTGTTGCTGGGACAGAAGGTTGTACCAGGCTGGGAGTCTGATGGGCTCGCATACCGCCATCCTGCGTAGGTGTGGAAACCATGGTTGTCTCGCCCACATGGGAGCAACTAGGATGAGCGTCATCGATTCCTTGTTCATCTTGTACACCACCTTCCTGATGAGAGGAGTTGGTGGGAAAGCGTACGCAAACATCCCTGACCAGTTCATCCACAGGGCATTCCCCTGGGAGTCCGGTTGTGGGAACCTGGATGCAAATCCTGGGCATTGTTTGTTTTCGCTTGTGGCGAATAGGTCTATAGTGGGGAAACCCCACTGAGAGAAGAGATCTTCTACTACGTCTCTGTGAAGGACCCATTCGTGTTCTTCTGGGAGGGAGTCTCTGCTTAGAGCATCCGCTAGGGAATTGAGCTCCCCTGGAACATGTTGCGATGACAGGAAGATGTTCCGTCTGAGTGCCCATCTCCATATTTTCTGGGCAAGCTTGGACAGATTTGGCGAACGAGTCCCTCCTTGCTTGTTCAGATAGAACATGGCTGTCGTGCTGTCCGTCCTGATCTGCACCGACAAGTTTAGTAGATGGGGCTCGAACGCCTGCAGCGCTCGGAATACTGCCAGAAGCTCTAGCAGATTGATGTGGTTCTTGGCTACTGAGTGAGACCAGAGACCCTGAGCTGTGTGGTGGAGATGGTGAGCTCCCCACCCCGTCAGGCATGCATCTGTAGTTACCACTGCCTGTACTTCGGGATCGTAAAAGGGTTTCCCCTTTGCGAGATTCTCTCTTGTCCACCAGTGTAGGTTCTGTACAAGTGTTGGCGAAACGACCACTAGATCGTCCCACTGACCACTTGCCTGAGACCACTGTTTCGCCAACCATTCCTGCATGGGACGCATGCGCAGACGCGCGTGGGGGACCAGGTAAATGCATGACGCCATCATGCCGAGTAACCGCATAGCTTTGCGTACTGTTATCTGTTGACCTGACTGATAATGTGGAATTTGCAGAAGTATGTTCCGAATTCTCTCTTCCGAAGGGAAGGTCAATCCTTTCTGAGTATCTAGGATAGCTCCTAGAAACTGTTTTGAGGTGCTTGGCACCAGACTTGACTTTTTCTCGTTGATGGAGAAGCCTAATTCGTGGAGGAGGTCGATGGTCCTCTGAATGTTTGACCTGCAGATTCCTGGGGTTTCCCCCGTTATGAGCCAGTCGTCCAGATAAGGGTACACTGGGATTGCCTCCCTGCGTAGGTGTGCAGCTGCCACCGCCAGTACCTTGGTGAATACCCTTGGTGTAGAAGCTATCCCGAAGGGCAGTACCTTGAATTGGTAGTGGCGACTGTCTACCTTGAAGCGCAAGTATTTTCTGTGCGCCGGGAGCATGGAAATATGAAAATAGGCATCTTTCATATCCAAGGTTGCCATGTAATCCCCCTTTTTTAGGAGTGGGATTACCTCTTGTAGTGTGGTCATACGGAATTTTTGTGGCTTGACATACTTGTTGGCAGGCCGTAAGTCTAAAACTGGGCGCATTGTTAAATCTTTCTTTGGCACAAGGAAGCAAGTTGAATAGATACCCTTGTTTACCTGGTGTCCCGGGACGAGTTCTATCGCGTCCTTTTCTAGCAGAATGGCGATCTCCTCGAGGAGGATTTTCTGATGTTGTAAAGAGTGGACTTTTTGTCTTGGAGGATGGTTTAGGGGACGTTGCAGTAGTTCTATGCAGTACCCATTGGATACTGTTGACAGCACCCATCTGTCGGAAGTTATCCCTTCCCATGCCTGGGTGAAACTTGATATTCGTCCCCCTACTGGGGTTGCATGGGAAGGGACCCTGAACTGAGCGTCACTGCTTTGGTGGAGGCGTGCCTCCTCCTTTACTGGGGCTGCCTCTGCCTCTACCACGTCCTCTTTTACTACCCCTACCATACGCCTGGGTAGACTGTTGTGAGCTGGTGTTCCACTGTGTACCCTGGGTGTGGGAGTAGCTATTTCCTCTATTGGAATTTTGGCCGCGGGGGCGACGAAAATTGCCATTCCCTCTTTGGTTAGGTGGTTTGGTAGTTAACTGGCCAAGGGATTTGAGGGTGTCGAATTCTTCCTTAGCGTTTTTTAGAGCGTCCTCGACTGCCTTCCCAAACAGGAGATCACTTTCCACTGGTTTGTCTAAGAGCGCAGCTTGTGTTTCTGCTTTGAATCCCGACTGCCTCAACCAAGCATGCCTTTTGATGACAGTCCCCTCTGCTATAAGTCTACCCGCATTGTCAGCGGCGTCCAGAGTTGCTTTTACAGTGCAGCCTGACACGTTCCTTCCTTCCGCACAAATGCGAGCTAGCTGGCTTTTAAGGGGTTCGGGAGCAGAGTCTATTAGTGCTGCCACTTCTTCCCACTGGTGACAGTTGTAGCTAGCCAACAGTGTGGTGGAATTCGCGATTCTGGCTTGGTAGGCTGCCGTGGAAGCTACTTTCCTGCCAAAACCATAAAGCTTTTTACTTTCTTTGTCGGGGGGAGCCTCAGAGGAAGATAATGGTGTACCAGCTCTTTTGCGGGTGTTGGTTACTACTAGAGAGTCTGGCTTAAGTTGACCTCTAATATATAGGGGGTCCGACTGGGCTGCTTTAAACAGCTTCTCCACTCTCGGATTTACAGGTCTTGTCAGGTTTGGGTTGACAAGGGATGGTGCTATTCTGCGTTGAACAGATTTTAGGATGGGAATGGTCTGGGCTACTGGCTTCCTTTCCCCTATTAGTTCTTCCGCAAAGTCCCTTTCTTCCTGGACACCTTGTGTGTCTATGTGGAAGTGGTTAGCTGCCCGAAAGAGCAGTTCATTCAAGAGGGGCTGATTATCTATTGGGGAGTCAGACACTGGGGCTTCCCTTTCGACTGGTGAGTCCATTCTGAAAATATCTGGGCTATTTTCTGGCTCATCCTCGTCTTCGTCTTCGCCGTAATAATCTGATCCTGCAGGATCTTCTGGCGTGTCAATTTCCTGACCTTCTATAAGGGAAGAGTTTCTTTGGTCTGTAGGGAAGAGGTAAGAATAGGGTTGGACCTCGATGGGGTCTAAAGGCCTAAATGGTGTCTCGACCCGGGGTCTTTTATTTGAGGGGATAGGGTCCCTTGACCCTGAGGGAGAATGTTCCTGAGGGTTTAAAGCTAGGAGTTGTTCAGGGTGTCTTTCGAAAAAATTCGCCAAGGAAGACATCCTTGACATTACTCTGTCAATGTCCTCGCATGACCAGAGTTTTGAGCTTGGGGTGACCTCGCTGGGACTTTCTATGGATTGGCCCTGAGAAGACTTGGTCAGTTCTTTTGTAGTGGAGGACTGCAAGGGTTGTTTCCTTTGCTGTTTACCCCCTTCCCCGTGGGTGGAAGTGTGTTTCCCCTTTCCCTTATCTTTCGACGCCTGGCGTCGAGGATCGGAGGTGGAATCCCTGTCTTTCGAACTAGCCTTCGAAACTGGCCCCTCTTTACTCCCAAGTAATGTACCCTTTTCCTGGGGTGCAGTCTGGGGGTGGAAGTCGTGTTCGTCTCCGGACGATTGATCTTCCGGGATATTAATGGTTGAGGCACTCTGTGCAAGTGTGGAGGCTTGCCTGACGTCGTGCGGCGACCTCGACCGGGACCGCCCAGAGGACGTCCTTTCGGACCGCTCCTTCTGTGCCTCTTTCCGAGGTTTCGACGACGTCGAATCTCGGGTGGATTTTTTGTGTTTAGCGTGTGTATGTGTAACGCTTTTGTCGCCGGGGGACTTCCCCATAGTCGCCGGGACGGACGACCTTCCGAGGCCGGGGACGTGCGTTCGGCTGTCCTTCGACGCCTTGGTGCCCTCGCCGTCCGAAAGTTCGGCGTCGCTGCCGTCGCTGAAGGTACCCTCCGCCTCCATAGCTGCTAGCTTGGCGTGGTGGGCCCAACGCTTGGTGGAGCGGTCCTTAAGAGTTTTTGCCTTAAACCTGCTACAGGCCCTGCAACCCGTCTCGGGGTGGTCTCTGGGTAGGCAAAGGTTGCACGTAGCGTGCTTATCTACCCAAGGGTATTTCTTATTACACTTGGGGCAAAACTGAAAGGGCGTACCCTCCATACGCGCCTGTGGGCAGCGGGCAAGTGTGTGTAGGTAATAAGGTGTCGAGTGTGGAAGTGTACCACCCCCACTCTCCCTACTTGTAGGGCCGAGGCCAGCGGCCCAGGCCCGAGCCGAGGCGGAAGCCTCAAGGCCCAATCCGTCGGGTATTCGACGTTGATCTCCTCCCCGGTTCGGCGTCGAGATGTTGATCGACGAAAGGTTGGCCAAACGGGGCAAATTAGAATTAGTTTAGAGTGAAAATATGGCAAAGCCAGGGAACTCCGATGAAGTGCTTCCGACCAGAATGGCGGAAAAAAACAATCTGGGGATCCTAGACGCGTGAGGGATCATGGGTACAGGGGACGTCACACTAGGGATAGTATTACTGGCACGCCCTGTGTCGACGCCCATTTTTCGACTTCGAAAAACAAACTGTAATACTCCGCAGCTTCCACTAGATGTCGGCCTATGCACAGCATGTGATCTAAGCAGATTCCACAAGCCTCAGAAGTATATATACAGATGTTAACAATTTTGTCTCATCCTATATTGATTTTGAAAATATATAGATATCTCCAAAATACGATATATCGCCCAGCCCTAGTCCTGATTGATCAAGGGGACGGGCCACCATGTAGGGTTCCTTCTGTTCACAGGAGTGACATAGCATCACCAACAGGTTTTTCAGAGTCCAAGAGATGCTGCAGCATTTTGAGAAGCGCTGTTTGGATAAGGGCTGTCTACGGCTGGACCCAAGGATTGCTGGCTCGACTCCTGTGTCTTTAACGGAAAAGAGACAGAAAACAAAGAAAGGACTATTTTTAAGAAGCATTGTGGGCCCGCCCCTCATCCCCATAATCCATTTAACCTGAGAATCTCTCGCGTTATGCGTGCATGCTTTTTGAGAAGCACTGTTTGGATAAGGGCTGTCTACGGCTGGACCTGCTGCTGCTCCTTCCCAAGGATTGCTGGCTCGACTCCTGAGTCTTTAACGGGTACAAACTTTGTCCTGAATCGCTGTGTGCCAGCTGGAGTGCTTGACTGTTTAATTGACATTATTATTTCTCTTTTCGTAGAAAAGAAACAGAAAACAAAGAAAGGACTATTTTTAGGAAGCATTGTGGGCCCGCCCCTCATCCCCATAATCCATTTAACCTGAGAATCTCGCGCTTTATGCGTGCATGCTTTTTGAGAAGAGCTGTTTGGATAAGGCCTATCTACGGCTGTCCATGGGTGTTGAGGGTGGGGAAGGGGCCCGGTGCTTTACCCAAGTTAATTTTCCATTTTACTGTGGATGTTACTCGTTGTGGTTTTTTGTTTATTTTAAAAAAAATGTAATTGTATGGTCACATTTCATTTTTTCTTTTTTCCTCAGCCTCATACTGCTGTTTTCCTTTCACTATTGGCATAATTAGAACCTATTTTAGCAGGTTAGCTGTTACTCAAAGCATGTATACTTTAAAAACTAATATGCCAGATACGCTTACCTCCTCCAAAAAAGCGGCGAATAGCCTGTCTACCTCCATACCCCTGAAAATTGCTCAAACACACATTGTTCTATCTCCGGTGGTCAAAAAAGATGTTGTCATGCATGACATCAGGAATTACTGTGTCCTTCGTGGCTCTAAATTGGAAGCTGTGAGAGGCAGAAGAAAACGGTCCCGCACTCTGAGATCTCTTCAGGAGTTTGATTCCAACCAAAATTGTTCTAAAGTTGGTGGCGCCCAGGAGTCAGGTGTAGAACTGAGTCCGTCCAGGTCAAGTAACGACAAGACTGTGTATCGCCAAGTCCTCAAGGCGATAACTTTAATCACTCATCGGTCATGTAACGTCACTCATGTTTCAATTTCCGACGCTTCGGAAGAAGAGGAGAATAATAACTTCTCCTCTCCAATGGTGAATAGTGAGGCCCCTCCAATTGATTTGGATCAAACATCTATTTCTGATCTATCTCTCCATGCTAGCTTTTCTAATGAGCTTCACGAAGAAAATGTGGCTAGTTCTCCACGGTAACATAATGGAAATAATTCCATTTCTCCTTGTCCTTCTATCTCTTTCATAGCTCCAACTCCCAGACGTCCTAAACCTCCGCCTCCGGTCTCTGAAGCGACAATTCAACCTCACTTACTTGAAATTACACTTGCTGCGATTAACAATGCAATTGTCACCCTAGGACGACTTTTTGAGACGCTTGACCAAAAGATCTCGTATCAAGCGTCCTAATTGTCCCGGATCGCCAATTAGATTGAAAGTGAAACAATCCAAAGGAATGGTCATCACGAAAGAGACTTGCAGCATACAACTAATGTCAATGAGAATGTGGTTGGTCCAGTGAAGCCTTTGCAAATCAGCTCTATAGCTCCTAGACCAGCTGTTCCTACATTCTCTGAAGTGATTCGCTCACCCAGTTCCTTAGATGTGGAAACTAGAGTGAACCAAGTCTCAGACGAAAAGGGGTTGAATATCGTTCCTCAAAAAATGTTTGACATATTCCAAACGAAGAAAGGAACAAAAAAAACATTGAAGACGCACTCTAAAAAAATAATTACATCGGTGTCTAAGGGAAAAAAGAAAACAAAGAATATTAAGAACTCTGAAATAATCCCTAACTCCTCCACCAAACAATTTATTAAAAGATTACGAACAACTCGACCTTCTATGGCAAGTGAGGCAGTGATAAACAAATATAAATTAATGCGGAAGAATAACAGAAGTCCAACCAGTCTGCGCACTAAAGCGGGGAGTAATCTTACACATCATCCGTTAGATGAATTAGTCAACAAACTATCTAATATGCAGCTTTCTTCGGTGAAAAACAATAATGGGGGACTCCAGAGACACCTTCCCGAGTCTTTTGGGTGCCCGGGTCCCCGAGATATTTGACTTGGAGCATCCGCGCTTCCCCTCCCCCCTCCAGGCCCGTGCTACGCACAAGGTGAAGCTCCGCGGCCGGGCTCCTCCTCTCCGCGGATGAGCGTCTTGCCGGGATCAATCTGAGGAATCGACACCCTGCACTCCTGAAGGCAGTACGGAAAACCTGTGGGAGTCCCTTTGAGCCCACCCTCGGCTCCCGCTGCGGCGACTCAGGACGTTAATACGCTTTGGGCCTCCACGGCCGGACCCCGGCCGGCCGCACGCGCATCTGTGTATCTTGACCCGGGCTGTTGCTGGAGCGCGCCCGGGTTTCTTCCTCTCCTCACCCTCCAGGCATTGGGGAACATCTTCGTAACAACTACCATAAAGACTCCCCCCCCCAGCTACTGCTGCGACACAACTCTTGGAGGCCTACACCGAACAGGCCCGGGCCGACGCGAGAGCGCGTCTGGGCCCTCCTGCGACCTTTGAAAGCACCCACCGGCCCCACGTCAGAGCAATCGTGAGTAGTGGCCACCGGGGGTTGGGGCACGATCTGCCCGTCCTAACCACTACACCTCATCAGGGTTGGCGCTGATCGAGGGGACCGTCTCCCCGAGCCCCAGGGGGAGATCGCGTGGAACTAGAAGACCTAGAGGGAGAGACACCCCATGAGTTGGAAAGGAACCCTGGCAAGATACCAATTCATTCCCCGAAAACAAGAGATGGAGACCAACCCGCCGCCCACGCCGACCCCCGACATGAACACCATGCAGAGCAATATCCAGACAATCCTGGACAAAATCAGGGGGATGAGAACGGACATGGGTGCCAAGCTGGCCGACCTCACCACCAAGGTCTCCACGTTGGAGGATAGAATAGAAGGGGTAGACAACAACCAGGCTTCCACCGTCTTCCTGGAGGCTCAGATGGAGGCGAGGTTCAAGGAGATGCAGCGGCGTGAGGGAGAGCTCCGCTTCAAAGTGGACGATATGGAAAATTGTGAACAGAGATGCAGCCTGCGAGTCTTCGGCCTGTCGGAGGTTGAGGGGGAGACCCAGACCGGCCTGGAGGGCAAAGTGCAGGAGATCATCAGGATTGTCCTGGGAACCGACTACGGAGAAACCATCCTGATCGACAGAGTGCATCGAGCTGGCGGAGGTGGTAGGGGCCCACGCTCCGTGCTTGCGAAGTTCCACTATTACAGGGACAAAGCAAAAATACTTGAAAGAGCTAGAACCCTAAGAGAGATACAATTCGACAACTCCAGGGTGGCAATATACCAGGACCTGTCAGCCCTCACGCTACAAATGAGGAAAAAATGTGCCCCGATCACCAGGTGGCTCCAGGAAAAAGGGGTCCGGTACCGCTGGGGACACCCATTCTACCTATCCTTTGAATGGCAAGGGGAAAACTTTCAGCTCGTTACAGAAGAGGACATCCAAAGAGGCATCGACGAGCTGATCGAGGTCCCTCCGGGGCCCTCGGGGGAGAGCAGTGGACCAGACAGAGACCCGAGGCGGGCCCCACGGGGCCCTGACCACAGCCAGGGGAAACAAAAAGTGAAGGGCACCCGGAAATTCAGGAAAACCAGACACCCCTCAGAGGGACGCGGAGGACACGCATGATTACGGGACAGAGGGGGAGAAGAAATGGAACGCAGTGCTGATCAGTAGTGGTTCACTCGCCCGCTCGCCCCGGTATATTGAGGAGAAGCATTTGTTCCACCTCTGCGGATGCCGAAGCACGCACGGAGGATCCGAGTGACTGAGAGGGAGGGGGAGAAAGTTAAGAAATGTGATGTTGTTATGTTGTTGTTTGATATTGTATCTGATCGCGGGGTCCTCACGGGGCCCCTCATGTTTGGGGGCGATCTATGCTACGTTGGGAGGTTGCCACGGTTGGCGAGGCTTAGGCCGAAATTGAGGGCCGAAGGTTTCGGGTTCCACCTGCTTGACACACGGAGGGGGGGTTTCTCTCGGCCGTCGGAGGGTGGCCAGCTGCATCCCCCGAGGCCTTCAAAGATCCCTCCAACTCACATTGGAAGCTAGTTCACGGTTGGACCCAGGTCTGATGAGACACGTGGCAGGGGTAGAGGGGACTGGAGTAGGGGAAGTCTTGTGGAGGGACTGGACCCTGACTAATGCTGCTGAATGTTCCTAAGGGTAAAAATTGGAGGGTACGCTCCACACTATTTATCTCTCGCGGCCTAGGTAGCGGCCGGCCCTGGTGGTTCGTTCACTAAACCCGATGTCTGTCGGGCGATGGAGACGGACGCCTACCAAAATGGGTAAAGGAAATGGGGAACCGGGGAGGGAGGGAGGAGGGGAAAGAAACAGGAAACGCCATGGTTCGGGGGTCCAAGCCAACAGATGATAACGGAGGCACTCACTGAGGTTTCACAGGGCAAGGATAGCGACGACCGTGGTTGAAGGTCGGATCGGTACGCTCAACGTTAAAGGTCTAAACTCACAGAACAAGCGGTCTCTCACGAGTAACTTATTCCGCAAACAGAAACTACTGGCCCTCTTCCTACAGGAAACCCACTATAGAAGGGGGGCAGAGTCAATGATTAAGGGAAAGGAGATAGGCAGAAACTTCTGGGCTTCGCACAAATCCTCCAAGAAGGAGGGAGTGGATATCCTCTTGGGTAAATCGCTGCACCTCACCGATGTGGAGACGAAGAGGGGCTTTGGAGGCAGATTTCTGGCGATCAAGGGGTTGGCCCAAGGTACACGAGTCACACTAGCCAAAATATACGCACCCAACGCCGGCCAGGTCAAGTTTATTCGCAGGGTCTTTGGGGTCATGGACGGGTGGGCCGAGGAAGCTGCAATCCTGGGCGGAGACTTCAAACTCATTACAGAACCCCATCTGGACTGGTGGTCAGCCAAAGGGACGGGACCAAGAGCCCCCACAAAAGACAATCTCGCCTTGAGGGACCTCCAACAAGAATACTACTGGGTTGATGTATGGCGCAAATGCTGGCAGACTCCTGGGGGTTACACGTTCTTCTCCCCTCCCCACCAAACTTACACTAGGATTGACTTACTGTTGGTCTCGGAGGAGGGAGGGGGAGAGGTTGGGGACCCTACGGTTGAGTCTGTGACCTGGTCAGATCATGAGCTCCTCGTCATGGAATGGCGATTGCAAGCCACCGTGAAATCACGTAGGTGGCGCTGTAACGATACCCTCGTGAGGGACCAGGTGTTTAAGTAATTCCTTAGGAACGAAATGAAGGCCTTCTTCCTATCGAATGACACAGGGGAGGTCCGAATGGTCTCAGTCTGGGAGGCAGCGAAGGCTACCTTCAGGGGTCTCCTCATTGCAGAGGGTGCAAGCAAGAAGCGAGAGAGGGCCCTGATAGAATCCAGACTCCGAGAGGACCTGTGGGCCATGAGGGCACAGCTCACCAAGGGAAACAGACCGCGAAAACCTCCTGAGTGAAATGAGAGAGAAAAGACAGGCTCTGCATACAATCCTAATTGTAGAGGTAGTTAAAAAAATGAGATACACGAAGCAGAGATACTATGAGAGGGGCGACAGGGTTGGGACTCTTCTGGCGCACAGGCTAAGGGGAAAAAGGGCGGACAGACACATAGAAAAGGTCAGGGACGGGGCGGGTAACACCCAGGCAAAAACTGAACACATAGCAAAATCATTTGAGGCCTTTTATAGGGCCCTCTATACCAAACAAGAGGGTGAATCACCGGATGAAATTCGAAAATATCTAGATGACCACCCCCTACCCAAGCTCACAGACCTAGAGAGGGAGACACTGGACAAGGAGATAACAGAGGAGGAGGATGCAGAGGCCATCAAAAAGCTTAAAATAGGCAAGACCCCAGGGGAAGACGGGTACACAGCGTATTTCTATAAACAATTCCAGTCCGAACTAACCCAACCGCTGACCAAATTATTTAACCACATCAAGACCTTAGAAACCATTCCACTGACATTTCTGCAGGCTATAATCACAGTTATCCCTAAGCCGGGCAGAGACCGAGCGGAGTGTGGCTCATATAGGCCCATCTCGCTCCTGAACACAGACGCCAAGATCTTCACCAGGATCCTGGCGACACGCCTAGAACGGTGCCTCCCCCGGCTGATTCACCCCGACCAGGTGGGCTTCGTAGTAAATAGACAAGGAGCGGCTAGTATGCGCAAAACCCTCCACATATTGAGCTCAAACGGGTGAAATTCGATGGTGCCCTTCTCCTGTCCCTAGACGCGGAGAAGGCGTTTGATGGGGTGAGCTGGGGGTTCTATCGTCCTTGGGGATGGGACCCAGGTGGCGGGGATGGATGATAGCCCTCTACTCCTGCGCTTCCGCTAAAGTGGTGGTCAATGGAAGTGAGTCAGAGTCCTTTCCCTTAGAGAGAGGCACAAGACAAGGATGCCCATTGTCCCCCCTTATATACGCCCTGGTGATGGAACCGTGGGCTATAGCAATCAGGACCAACAATCAGATCCAGGGTGTTAAGATGGGGGGAACTGATTACAAAATAACCCTGTTTGCCGATGATGTCCTCCTGCACCTTTCTAAACCATCCCAATCTATCCCAGAAGTGTTGAATAGTCTGGAGTGATATGGTTCCCCAGCAGGCTACACGGTCAACCTAGATAAATCAGTGGCATTCCCAGCAGACCAGCTCAACGAGACCAAGAGACAATATATCGACAACCTCCCGTTTTGTAAACGTACAGAGGGATTCTCCCACCTGGGGATCCAAATCCCATCAGATTTAGGGGATCTCTTCAAAGTAACCTACCCGCCCCTATGGAGGTCTATCAAACACGACCTGGGACGTTGGTCGAAATCCGGCCTCTCATGGATGGCTCACCTCAACACCATCAAAATGGTAATCCTCCCTAAATTCTTGTATCTGTTCCAAATGCTGCCAACCCAGATACCAAACCCATTCCTCCTGGAGATCAAACGGGCCCTTCTCCGTTTATCCTTGGGCCGGTAAATTCCACAGAATCGCCTACGACACTCTCACAAGACCCAAGGATGAGGGGGGGTGGGGTGGGCTTTCCCGATCTTGACACCTACTATAAAGCGTCACAATTGCGCGTCCTTGTTGACCACTTGATGACTGGCCCAAAGAAACAATGGGTAAGGTAACGTTAGACAACACACTCTTCTCGCCGGTCACATTAGACGAATGGCTATGGGTCCCCAAGACATCCATTCCGAGAAGGGTTCTGAAACACCCAGTGTTGGGAGTGTTGTGGTCTATTTGGAAGGAAGGGGGTTACCTGAGATGGCTCACAACGTGGCCCTCACCTTTGAGCTGCATCTGGGCCCCACCACTTTGGGAAGGGATCAATGAACCACTAGCCTTCCAGCAATAGTACGAGGTAGGTCTGTGTAGGGCCGGACAGCTCTGGGTGGATAGGGTGTTTATTTCTCTGGGTGACTTGAAGGACGCCCTGGGCCTCCCCGACCTCTCTCCCTTTCGATATCTACAACTCAAGGGTGCCCTTACCAAGAGCAGATGGGGAGACACACTTAGGCGGGACCTAACCGATTTTGAGAAATTCCTCATAAAACACAAAGGTACCAAGGGGGTGATATCGCGGCTTTATAGCTTTTTTCTGTTCTCTACCCCACGGGACCCCCCATCCTCCAAAGAACAATGGGGGAAGGACCTGGGCACCCATATAACAGAAAAGAGATGGACCAAGATCTGCAGGCAGGCACACCGCTCCACAACTGCGCCCCAATACCGCCACCAGGCCCTGAAGTTGATACACAGATGGCACTACCCCCACAAAGGATAGCCAGAATGAGAACAGGCTACGGCCCCCACTGCTGGAAATGCCATGTTTAAAAGGGAGACTATGTCCATATGTGGTGGAAGTGTCAGGTGGCACAAACCTATTGGAGTGAGGTCCTGTCATGGATAAGGGGAGTTGACGGATTGGGGAGAACTCTGTCCCCCTGGCTGGTGTTGTTTGGTATTGAGGTTGAGGGGGGCCCCAAGGTGAAACATGACCACATATTGCAGGTCATGCTAGTCGCGGCTAGATGCTGCTGGGCCCAGAAATGGAAATCACCCCGACCTCCGGGGGAAGGGGAGTGGGTAGCGAAAACACGAGCAATCTACGATATGGAGTATTTGACCCACCTGATCGATGAATCCAAATCCAACATCGAGGCCCTATGGCTACCATTTTTTGACAAATACGGGAAAACAGCATGAGACACGAGTAACCATTTCAGACGGTTCTCTTGAGGGGAACAACACGATTGGGGTTACCCCTTTGGAGTGGGAGGAGATCGATTGTTACAAGACATGTGACTCTTATATGTTGGACCTTATTTTCTGAGCACCGTTTCTCTTTTGGAAGCAACCCTATGCTCGCATTGTATCCTCAGACGACGTGCTGGACCCTGTTGTTATTATATACCATTAAACCATGGCGTGGGATAGGGGGCACGGGGTGAGCGTGGGAGCTGGGGGGGGGGGAGAGTTGTGACCTCACCTTGATATATATGGTTGTTGGCATTATTTTTTTAATTATGTCATAACTGTAAAATTTCAATAAAACCAAATTTAAAAAAAAAAATAAAAAATAATGGAGTGGGGATTGCTACTGTTACATCTGAAATACACACAGAGCCATCACGAGCAAATACTCCAGAGGAACAAGAGAGTATGAACCAAGCCTTACGTAGAAAAGAGATTCGAGAAGCAGTGGATGCTTATCTAGAATCACAAACGTTGTATGACTCACAGTTGAATCCTTCCTCCGCCAAAAACTATCAAGGCACTGAAAGAAAATCCAACTGCATTCAAGAAGAATACTTAAGTGAGGCTTCGCCACACTCAATTCCCTGCGCATGTCAAACCTCACAATCAGCAGGGATTGCAACATCACAAGGAAGAAGAGCATCCTATGCATCTGCCACAGCAAATCTGCAGCCTACTGCTAAAGTAGCCTCTGCGGCTATTGATATGGACCTAAACAGACACAAACAAGCGAATCCAAAACAAAAAAGGATCCGTTCACATTCATTGTAAAATGTCGACCTGCACCATTCAAACAATATACATTGTGTCGAGCAAACATCCTGAACATTTTTAAAGACACATCCTTGCTTATTGACGTATCCAGAGTTGATCTAGCACAAGTAGAATTCCCAAACTTGTTCCACCCGGAGGCGGTGAGATTGTGGATTGATTCAGCCTTGGTGGCAAGAACTATTTGGGAAGCGAAAGAAGAACTCTGAGTTTGGCTTTATTATAATGCAAGATCGTGCTACCTCTAAGCCCCAAGAGTGTACCAAAACTGTCATAAATAAATACATCAGTGGTCTTCGTTGTTAGGCAGAAACCTGTGCAGTTCCCTTAGGGACCACTGCAAAAGGCTTAGGACTACAGGTGTTGGCAGTAAACCCAATTGGTAGCAGTCTGTACCACCCAGATTTACCTGGTAGCTGTGGCTGAGCAGCCAGACTTCTCTCAAGAAGAGTTAGACAGTATATAGAGTATACAAGATAGGTACCATAATACAGTAGCGCAAGCAAACACTGACCAGAGCTTGGGTATAAAAGTATATAATTTTTATTTAAAAACACACTTTGTAATATACACTAACAATAATATGGCAAGCAAGTTCAAACACAGTCACTATTAATATATATACATCCCTGATTACTTATTGAACAAGTCTTAGTTAAAACACCATTTATTTTTAGACAGAGGTGAGCGCTTAACCTAAGATGGCACTCCAATAAGTTAGTTTAAAAGGGAGGGAAAAAGCAGAAAATACACAATACCAACACTTTAAGAGAACCAGAGCATGTCAGAAAAGGCAGAGTCTACTGAGGAGCAAGAAAGTCATAGGCCATGCCCACTCTTGGAGAGCAAGGCGGAATGTGTCCAAGATCACACAGTTGAATAGTACTTTAAAGAGTCTTTGCAGATAGTTCGAAAAGGGTTGGATCAAGTCAGGAAAAGTTAGTTTGCAGGTCCCAAGTCACCCCAGGATAGAAAGTCAAGGATTTATCGGACACCTTGAACAGTCTGTTGCAAGGGAGACCAGGCGGGACACAGTACCTGAAATGGTGAGAAAGCTCCAGCGGGGGCAGCTATTTCTGGCAGTGGGTGCAAGTCGGTGCTTCGTCCAGGGGAAGAGGAGATCTCGACGTGGGGGAACGTTGGAGGTCGTTGCACTGCCAGGGAAGGAACCAGCCGCGGAGTTTCCCGGTTAAAAGGTACTACCCTTTTATTCGCGGTAGTGGTGAAGCGTGGCTATCTGGCCGCTGGGGTGCTTGGCACGGGCGATTCGACCACAAGACGATCCAGCAAGGCGAAAAAGAGGGCAAACTGGTTATCCTCACCAGTTCAGAGGAAGAAGACTCTCCGGGATGAAGATCTTCTCTGTCGTTGGGAAGTGGCGAGACGGTTCAGCAAGGTGTCGTCGTTGCAGGTCGGCTCAGCTTCTCCCTCTTCGGATTCTTTGGTCCTGTAGCGACGTCTGAAGTTCCAGTCCCCAAATCCCTGCTTTTATGTAGAAACCCCCCATTCATCAGTCCTAGCTGTCACTCAAACATGCTAAGTGGTGAGCCGGGCGGTTCACCACTGGGCCAATCACACAAGAGTGCGACTTGAGTTGCCGAGGCAACTCAGTCCAGGGTGCCTAAACCCCCCACCCACACATCCTGTAGACCCAGTCAGAGTGGCACCACTTTTGGAGGCTTCTGTGCAGAAGCCCGCCAAAAAGTGGAACAAAGGGCTCGACTTGGGTTGGAGTTACAGAGGCGAACACAAACGCCATTTTAAAACCGAGTCCTGGCAAAAAGACCCAACCGTTGAATAAATATTAAATAAATAACCCGGCGGTATCTTTAACCTTGCACCAAAAAAAGTAGTGCGTTTAAAATGAATGGGAAAATCCGGTGGAATATTTCGCATGGTAACCACTGCCACCAGCCAGAAACTCGACGAGGGGGGACTACACAGTGCCCCCTCGAAAAACAGACCCAGGGGCAATCCAATTACACTCACTAGTACTTCCACAATATGATGGTTTGTACTGGTTCTGTTCACAATTTAAGACTAGTAAAGTCAATGGTGACTTAACATGCCCTGGGAGACAGTAGTCAGTCCCAGGGTATGGACTCTATGTTTGGGGGTCACTATGACACCCCTCTGTTACTGCACTGAGGGTGCTGTGTAACACTCTTACCAAAACCACATGTAACCCTATGGAGTAAAAGACCCCATAGCCCATAAAACACATTCCAAAGTCAAAGGATATCTCAAATCATGTCTAAGAGTGGGAGAAAAAGAGTCTCACTCTTAGCAGGAGAAAAAAATAAACCCCAAAAATCCAGCAAAGCTGCTGGGGGACTCACTAGGTTTGGGAAATTAGCCTTAACAGAGAATTCTCCCTAACATTCGTCAAATCGCCCCCGGATCATCTTGTGCAGTTCATCACTCATAGTTAAAGAACAATCACTCTAAGATAGAAGGAGAAGCACCACGAATCAAAGTTGCCAGTTGGAACACAAGAGGTCATTCACACTTAGTATTCTCCTTTGCAAAACACCTTGCACAGTATGACATACTTGTCTTTCAAGAAATATGGTTGAGGAATTTGCCGATATGGAACGATTACGACATCCGATTGGTGCCAGCGTTGTGGACCTCGCAGGGACGTCCCACCTCAGGACTGATGGTAGCTATTAAACAAAGTTCTTCATGTACATTGCAAGCTTGGGCCACTCTTAACCAATGTTTACAACTGGTTAAGATTCAAACTGGACAGCAGGTGATCGCCCTGGTCAATATCTACCGAAATCCTGCTGTCATTAGTGATAACCTCTTTTTTAAGAATATGATCGAAATATTTGATCTAATAGCCTTGGATAAGGAGGTTACAAACATCATTGTGGCAGGCGATCTGAATATGCATTGTTTGGATAAAAGAGATGTTAAAGCCAATAATAAGGAAATGGAAGACCCTAATTGTGGAGAGGCAACTGAAAATGGTTAATGGCGCTATTACGGAGGACTTACCACCTAAGGCAACCTGGTCAAGAGGTTCTAGTGAAAGTATTATTGATTATATTTTCACTGACATTTCTCTCTTTAATCAAATCATCCAATTTGAAGTGATTGGGCAATGCTCTAGCGATCACAATATTTTATCATTGTCGTGGGAGTCAAAGTGTCCAGCCCATCAAAGAGATCATTACATCTACAACCTGGAAATTAACAATAACAAGACGAGATTCAGATGGAATGAAGAAAAACTGGCCCAGTTTGAAACCAAACTGAAGCGGAATGTCTTTGTTTTCAAAGATTCACTTTATACATCTGCATTATTGGAATTTAGACTTATCAACAGACAAAAATTTTATCATAAACCCAAAACTCATTGTTTCGACCAGGAACAAAATGAAAGGAAAGCACAAAAACGTCAAGACATAAGAGCTCTGAAGTTCCTGCCGGCCGAGAACATGGGAAAGGCCATACAATCTATTAAATGTTGCTACCGAAACCGGACCAGGTCAAGAAAAGCCTCCAAATATCAAAGAGACGCCAAGTCAATGTTGAGAACATGGTCATCAAAAAACTCTGCGGAAATGTAGGCTCTTTTGAATAATATCACTGGGAAAAAACAACTCGTGGCCCTAAGAGCAATGGCTCACACATTTCCATGAATTACATAATGTGTCTCAGTGGTCAAATCAAAACATACCAGTAACTAATTGTGATGAGTGGCATCTAAATATTGAAACAAAAGATATTGAGGAGTTTATCATCAAGTCCTCAAGTTCTCGAGCACAGGGGCCCGATGGTCTCACTAATGCCATTCTGAAAGCACATCCACATGAATGGGCTAAAATCTTACATACCATTTTCACGAATGTTGTTAAAAAAAAGGAAATTCCTGAATCATGGCATAAAACAGTAGTTATTCCCATATATAAAAAGGGAAATCGCTCATCGCCGCAGAATTATAGGCCTATATCACTGCTGGATGTTATTGGGAAAATGTTCTCACAATGTGTTACGAGATTTCAACTCTTGGACTAAAACACATCATATGAGAGATCCATGTCAGACAGGTTTTGTACGAGGGGTGGGCACTGTTGTCAACTTGATGTCACTTTATGCTATCCAACACCAGGCTCTAATTAACAAACAACCCATGTATTTTGCCTATATTGATTTTCATGCGGCTTTTGACTCAGTCTCTCGAGCGATCCTGCTGCAGAAGTTGCAAAAAGCCAAATGCCCAGTTACGATCTTGGACATTATTAACGAATTACATTCTGAGACATCAATTCAAGTTAGATTGAATATGGAAGGTCTTCTTTCAGCCTCTGTTACCAATAACGGTCTACGGCAAGGATGCATCTTAGCATCCGCCTTGTTTCATTTTTTATTCACGATATCCCAGGCATTTTTCAAAATCTGTTATGCGATCCTCCCTCAATGGGCTTTGTCAAGATTCCTGCCTTATTATATGCGTATGACTTGATTTTATTATCTAAAACTCTGAGTGGCCTACAAAATGCCTTAAATGCATTAGAAGATTACATTTTGCGAAATCAGCTCATAATTAATATTAACAAGACATAAATCATGATCTTTAATGCCCAAATAAGAAAGTCAAATACATTTGAATGGTCACTACAAGGTACTAATTTGGATATAGTTCAGCAATATACCTACCTCGGGTTGCAAATAAGTACGCTGCAACCTAACCAAGCACATTTGGCGCTCCTGAATCAGAGGATAACAACAGCTATCTCTCAAGCAAAAATAATACTATACAAACATGGGAAGTTCGCAATAAAATCTATGATTACATATTATAATCAGAAGACTGTACCAGTAATTTTGTATGGCTTAGAAACATGGAAAGTAATTAAAAGAGCTACTCTTGAGAAATTTGAAAGTACATTTTGGAGAACATATTAAACCTCCCTCAGTGCACGCCGATTGCACTGATTCAATTTGAAATTGGCCTACTCTCCCTTTTTGTTAGATTCCAGTGGCGTCAATGTGCTTTATTTAGGAAATATTTGTTAGCAGGACAATCTGGAAACCTGTTATCGGTGCTTGCGGGATACATGTTAAAGTCTAAACACTCATTTCCAGTGCAGTGGAGTAATAATGTACTAGACATCTTGGTAGCTGCAGATATATCTGTGCAACTTCTTGTTGACAATCCAGACAGAGCAAAAAAAAAGTTGTACCTATATGATTGGATTCAAACTCGACAATCATATTTAAGATACAAAGTATTCAGAAACAATCCTTTTGCTGTGAAGAGATTTGGCCAATGTGAACCATATTTACTACTATATCCCACTCCAGTACTTCGTTCTGCGATTATGCGTTTTCGCTTTAATCTGTGGAATACAGGTGAAATACTGGTCACTAGAAAGGTGCTCGATAAATCGCTAGACTTCTGTCGATTCTGTAAAAAGAAGCAATTGAGAGAATCATTATGGCATCTGTTTATGAATTTTCCGGGCGTTGTTGAAGAACGCGAGCTATTCCTACGTAAACATTGTCAATATTTAACATTTGACTTGATGGAAAAATGGAATGTATTTTTCCCAACAAACCGTATGTCAATATATATTGCTATTATGAGATTTTTAGATGCCATCTTCACTAAAGTATGTTGAATCAAAGCTAAGTATGAACTGGGAGTCGAACTGTAAATTGTGAACGAAATCTTGTAAATTGTAAGATCTTGCTGTTTTTAAATTACTTTTTAAAAAGAATTTTCTGTATATTGTAAAGTTGATAAATTCAGCTATACCAACTAATACTAATAAAAATAAAAGATGCTGCAGCAGAGCTCTTCAGTCCTCCTCAGCAAGGATTTCTTCCTGGTGATTCGTGCTCATATTTCATCAGTTGACAAGTTGTATTGCAGAGTGGCATCCGATATCGCTACACTAGAGGTATCGTCTGACACAAACCTCCAATACATACAAATGCACACCATTCCAAGTTTTGGCGGGCAGGCATTCAGATTTGGTCACCAAATACAAACATCCATAGGCATCTGCATGGGCACGCCCAGGGGATATTAATTCCAAAAGATTCCCAGACAACATCACCACCAGGCACACCAAGTTAAACCCCTATCGGAGCTCAAGGCCAGAGCTCAAGTCATAGATCACCCTACATTGTCATTCCCAGTCTCCGCCCCAATAACTAAAGTGCAAAATCACAGAATCGCCTGGTTACAGGATGCGTAACAAATAGAGACTTCATTTTAGGATCTGTATAAAAGGCAGCAGCCTTTTGTGGAACAAAATTGCCACAACTCATAAGAGCCACCATTTTAAGCTACACTGCCACCAATCAGAACATCTGTCTGGGCAATGTTATTTGGCAGAGAGAGACACAAGCGAGGAAACCTTGTGGTAGTGCCGATCTTTTGGTGGCCCAAAAGGGTCTCCGAAAGCGACATGCATTAAAGAGTCACGCCCCCAGTGAGATTTGGATGCAACTCATGTGGGGAAAATTGTCAGGGAATCACATAGAACAATGAAAAAGTGCAGGGGACACAAACAGTGGTCAAAAGGGGTCTACCTTACATTGTGTAAAGACGTAGGCTTTGAATTCAGTCTTGATTCCAGACATCCTTTACAAATATTCAAAAGATCTGGTTTTGGCTTCCTTGCCCTCAAGGCTTTCAGCGCTTAAGGTAATCAATAAAGTATTTGGGCACGGATGCTTCCTTTCACATAAGGAAACCAAGATTAGCTGTGTTGAAACTTCAGGAATGCGAATGCAAGAGTGCCACGTAGCCTACCGTAGGTCTGTGCCAAGTCATCTGCAAGTGAGTTGGCAACTGCTTAGGCAAATTGCTCTGATCTGGCCCCCCATACCCTCAGCACCAGAGTCTGTAGCACACACTGTATGCTTGCCAATGAAAACACAGGGTAGCTTTTGGGAGCCCTAACCTGAGAAGCCTAAGGTCCCTCAGGTGGAATATTACCCAGTGTAGCACCCTGTGGGAGGCTTGTAATGAGGACTCACTAAGGGAAAAAAACAATCAGGACAAGCAAAGCAATCAACGAGCTCAGGTCAGAGCCAGAGTTTAGGACTTTCACCCCAACACTCAAACAGGAACCTTGCTGATAACGTCAACACCTATTCATGTTTATTCAGAACATAGATGGGGGCAACATAGAACTATTACTCAGAAGGAAAGAAGCCAAAACATTTGTACACAGACAATGCAAAAAAGGATTGAACATTGATCATGAATTTAATGTCTTTTCATGAACTCTTGCTACTTTGTAACATCTCACCCCACTCATATTTAAATATATTCTGGGCCCAGTTAATGGTTACTCGAACATCACATTATTTAGAACAATGCATACAACTATTATTTACCCTGCATATACACTTTACAACATGGTGTGAGCTGAATATTGTATTACCAGACTCAACTCACCAATAAATGTACACTCATTTAAACTTAGTAGTAACCGCAATCACGTGAAGATTAGTAAGATTTATGCGATGCCAAGCATGTATCACATGATGTACAATTCACCACATTTACTAGCTTTTGTATATACTCCGTTCAGTCAGCATGATATCTTTCATTTGGCACCAATCCATATCAAATGGATGATGTAGACATCACTCATACAGACACAAAGCTGCAATCGCAAATCAATGTACATAGGCTATCTTTCTTTATTCAATAGAAAAGCATATAATGTAACAACCAAATAAGATGAATGTTTAATTCTCAAACTATTTTCAGGAACTAGCTACATTAACAGTGCTTACTCAAATATTCTTTAAAGATGTGCCCACGCACAGAAAAGAAACTATTGAGCTTGGCCTCCGTGCTGGCTAGGTATCTCGTTGCCAGAAGCTGGGGGAGACCCAAACCACCTACCTTTTCTAAATGGTTGGGGCTTATAGACACCGCTGAGCGAAGGGAGACTGGATATGCCGCTACACTCCCTGTCTCCCGTCACCCCCTCGCCTACTGGCTACCATTGAGGCAATATATGTCTGAAGTGCGCTCACCAGCTCGCTCCTCTGCATCCGTTCTGGTCTATGACCAATAGCACAATCTCGTGCTGGGACTGTTTACCGCACTGTGGGCTTAGGGGCTGGATACGTTTAATTCTACCCTCTCTTGTTGTACGCTGATATTACTGAATTGTATGGGTATCCTTGGTTCTAATGCTCTGGGTCGTGTGCGGGAAGTGGGGTGGGGGTGAAGGGCCGGAGGTCTGAAGGTAGCCTGTTTTGTTGCTTGGTTGTTGTTTGAAACTCAATAAAGAAAGTTTTTTTCTAAAAAGATGGTGCCCACAAATGCAACCAATAGCATCAGTTTAAGTACAGCTTGCATGGAAACACAACACATAGTGGATGAATGGGATGACGTAACCTAGTACCATCCAGCAATGCTAAACTCACCTAGTTATAAGTCTGTTTCCGGCACCGGCAGACCGCAAGGCAAAAAGAGAGCCGGCCTCCTTGCAGTGTACCTGCAAGTAAGTGACCACTAAAGAATAGTAATTTGAGGCATTTAGACATGTTCAACTATATTAGCTCAACGACATGCCCCTTAGACACCTAGTTAAATGTTGTTTTACAGTGATTATCATTTCATTTGCAGGTACACTGGCAGATACAACCATTACATTGGTTGCCTAAATGAATACCTCAAATTCATAAGACAATACTAATTAACAATACAAGCAGGTACGGACATCATTTTGTTCTTTCAATGAGGGCACATGTGTGTTAAGCATGTTTCTGACCTAGAAGCACACACTGAACAACATGTTCAAAGCAACTTCTCAGTTATCATTTGTTGTCCATATCCTTAGATCTATCACACTAATAGAAGATTATGTATTAGAAGGTGCCTGTAACACTGATTCAACCAAGAAATACAATCAATACGAGGCATAATAGCTCTACCTACATTGCCCTAAAAGAGAAATAACAGTCATCCTGTTACTTACAGAAATTTTAACACACAGGCACACATTATTAGTGAGTTGAATACTCTTAACAGAATGCATCAACTGAGCCGAATCTCTATACAACCTTAGAGTGTGTTCCATTAAAAAATAAGGAACACGTTACTTACATGTAACTCCTGTTCTCCAGCATGGGTCTGACATGGATTCACATGCTCATGAATATTCTGTTGTCAGGCTGGAAATAGTCGGTAAAAAGAAAAAACAGTTTAACTTTAGCCTGAAAACTTTATTTTACTCTATAACCAATCACTGTCCTTTGGGTCATACTACCCCCATCCAATGACAGCTGTCTCCCTAAGCTCCACCCCTGGAGGCGATCTTCAGATTTGGTAGAGCAAGTAAAGTGATAGTATAAAACAAGAAGAGTCACAGAGGGGAAGGAGGGAGGTTTTGCTTGTGAATCCATGCCAGACCAATGCTGGACAACAGGAAGTACAGGTAAGTAACTTGTTCTTTCTTCAGCATGGGTTCTAGCATGGATTCACATACTCATGAATACAATTATATAGCAGTACAAATAGAAACCATGGGAGGTGGCAAGGCTCAACATAAGCAATACACTTACCCCTAGAACAGACTCACCTCACCAAAAAGGTTGCGTAGCACTGCTTGGTCGACCCAGGACTCCTCCCTGGAATCCGTCTACGCAATAGAATCTCATGAAGGTGTGAGTGGACCTTTACGTTAACAGCCCTGCAGATGTTGAGCAGAAGAGAGTAACGTAGATGTTGCTGCAATGGCTCTGGTGGAATGAGCTCTCGACTGGCCTGGTTATCCAGACAATGACAGCGCATGATGCAGCCAGAGAGCAACCTGGATATAGAAGCCTTAGACCAGGCCTGCCCATGATTCCCAGTTTCAAAATTCAGTTGAGCTGAGTTGAGAAGTCTTCTGAAAGTCCGTTGTACATGCCACATAAAACATCAGGGCATGAACAACATTCAGCGAATGCAACATCCTTTCTGCCGGCATAGAAGGATTCGGGAAGACTGGTAGAACTAAAGGCTTGCTGAGATGGAACTCTGAAGGAACCTTCGGCATAAAGGTGCGTTGGGTCCGCAGCACCACTTTCATGGCATGGGAAGAGCTTGCAAGAGCCGATCCACCTGGCTGAGGTAATAGCCACCAAAAAGCCATCTTCCACAAGAGAAACTTCAACGGGGCCTGATGCATTGGTTCAAAAGGGGCCCCCCATGAGCATGGTCAAAACGACAAACTCCCAAGCCGGAGCCTTTTCACTGGTGGAAAAGTCCTGATGAGGCGTTTGAGGAAGTCTTGACAAGCATGTGCAACCACGAGGATGGCATACCAGGCGTACTGGTTTAACGGGATATTGCAGCCAGATGGACCTTGATCGATGCGTGAGCCAGGCCAGCCTTGACCAGGGAATGCAGATATGGAAAAAGCTGCATAGCTGTGGCTTGCAGCAGTGTAATCTTCGGGGTCTTGCACCACACTGTGAAGCGCTTCCACTTGTGACCATAGCATGACAGCATAGAGGACGCCCTGGCCAGAATCTACTTGTATTCCAGTGGGGGAGCGTAATGTCCAAAATCTAGGGCTGCAGGAGCCAGGCCGTGAGGCTCAGCGATGCTGGGTCGTGGTGCAGTATTTTCCAGTCTTCTCTGGCGAGAAGGTCAGGAATGGAGGTAGCCAGATGGACAAAACCACCGACAGACAGCAGGTCCGGGTACCAGAAATGCCAGGGGGCCATGGCAGAGCAATTAGTATCATCCTGCAATGACAACGTCTGAGTGTGTTGACCACATGCAGCAGGAGCAGAATCGTAGGGAAGGGGTACAGGAAGAGCCCCTCCTATGGGAATGATAAGGCATCCCCTAAGCTCCTCGGCTGAGGGAACCTATTGCTAAACCTCTGGCACTTGGAGCTGACCGCCGTCACAAAGAGGTTGATTTGCGGCTTACACCCCCACTTGCTGAAGAGACAAGACACTTGCAGAAGCTCCAATTTGTGGCAGGTACGCAGCTCCCTGCTGAGCGAGTATGCATTGGTGTTCTTGATGCCTGCCAGGTAAAAGGGCATGAGGAACATGCCCTGAAGAATGGCCTAGTGACAGTGCCCGGGCCTCCCGGGAGAGCGTGTTTCGCCCTGCTTCTGGATGTAAAACATGGTGGTAGTGTTATTCGTAAAGATGCTCACCACCTTCCCCATCAGCTGAGGTAGGAATGACTCGAGGGCCCAGAAGACTACCCAGAGTTCCAGGATGTTGACGTGGAGGCCCCTTTCTTAAGGGAGCCAGAGGCCCTGGTGTGGGACTGTCTGGTGTAGGGTCCCCCACCCTTTGAGGAAGGCGTCTGTGGTAACCGTGGCCTCGAATGGACGTATCTGGAAAGGATCCTCTTTCGTGAGATGTGGGTGTGCCCCCCACCATCGAAGAGCTTGTCAGAACATCTGGTTGAGAACAACCTTATCTGTCCAAGTGCCCGTGATCTACAACCACTGCAAATCCAGAAATTCCTGAAGAGGTCTCATCTGAAGTCTGCACAGCGGGGCAAGGTGAATGCAGGAGGACATCATGCCCAACAATGAATTGATGGCTCGCACTGTTGCATTCTGCGGCGACAGACACTGCACTTTACTCAGAGGGAGCCGCCAAGCATGCAGCCGAGTTGAGGCGGGTGCCCAGGAACAGAGCTTTCTGCAATGGTTCCACCCAGGACTTTGGACAGTTGATGGAGAATCCGAAATCCGTCAGAAGGCGAATGGTTTCCATGGTGAGCAGTAGTGGATCAGCCAGACGTCTAGATGAGGGTAGATGTGGAACACTCTGAGGCACAGATGCGCTGCCACCGGAACCAAACATTTCGTGAAAACTCTGGCACTGACTGCAGGCCGAAGGGCAGGGCCTTGAACTGATGGCGCCGTCCCTGGACAACAAACCGTAGGAACTTCCGATGTTTCGCGTGAATGGGGACGTGAAAATAGGTGTCCTCCAGGTGCAAGGTTTCCAGGAAATCTCTTTCCTCCAGCTGGCCAAGCACGTGTTGCAACATGACCATCCTGAACTTCTGGGATTTCAAATACTTGCTGAGGATTATCAAGTCTTGGATTGGCCGCCACCCTTCTGACTTCTTCAGTACCATAAAGTATCAGTATCAGGTAATATTATCCCCACCAATAATATCGCCATATATATGGTCGTGGGGTGAGGCCATGGGCGATATTATTAGTGGGATAATTTATGGGGTTATTGGGACATGGGGTTGCAGGGGTGTCCCATGCTCCATTAAAAAAAAAAAAAAGTATGGGGTTTGCTGGGGTTCCCTCGCAGGTTCCATGGCTCAATATTGCCGCAAAAATATAGTGATATTTTTGTATGGCGATATTTTTGCAGGGATATTAACACATGGAACCAAAGTATCTTGAGTACACTACAGAGCGCCAGAGGCACTAGGGGACGGGCTCTATCGCTCCCTTATTTAACATGGCCAGATCCTCCTGCAGCAGCTGGTACAAGTGTAGTTCTTGACGAGCCACAGGAGGAATGCGAGGACACCTGTTTTGGAATTCCAACTTGTGCCCCTGATAAAGAATGTCCAGTACCCATTTGTCTGCGGTGAGGGTCTTCCACTTTTCGACAAAGTTCGCTAGCCGGCAGCCCACTAGGGTGCGAATGTGGGGACCCTGATCCATGGCCGGTTAAGGCGTGCTTTGGCATCTGCGTCCTGGCCTGTTGGCGACGATGACGCTGCCCTGTGCTGAAGGCTTGCGAGTGCCCTCTGTAGGCCTCCTGTGTGGTAGAGTGGGAGGGCTGCCGATAGGGTGCAGAGTATCCCGTGGAGGATCTGCCCGATTTCCCTCTTGATGAACGAAAAGACTATGATCTTCTATGCCTCAGAGTCCCCAAGGACTGTGCAGTCTGTGTGTCGGTTTCAATCGATTGGAGCAACTTGTCCACCGCCTCTCCAAACAAGTTGTTCCCGTTGAAAGTCATGTCCACCACCTTGGACAGCCCGTCCGCCCTGAAGTTCGTAGCCTTCAGCCAACTTTGCCGTTGAAGGGCTACGCCGTTGGCCGTGTGGCATAAGCCGGAGTCTGCAATATTTAGTGCCGCCGGGATGGCATGGTCCGAGGCCACCTCGCCCTCTTGGAATAGGGCCAAGGCATCAGCTTTTTGTCCTCTGGCAGGAAGTCCAGTATCGGCCCAAGCTTGTACCAGAGGTCCCGATCATACCTGGACAGGTTGGTTACGGCGTTGGCAGCTTTGATGGTGGAAGTCGTGGTGTAAATTATGTGCTTCCCCACCGCATCCAGCGTCATCCCCCTTCTGGTCTGGAGGCACCATGGTCAAGGATGACTGGTTCGCAGAGCGCTTGCTGGCTGCGGCAGACACCACAGGGTCTGGAGAAGGCTGTGAGATCTCAGGCACCTGGGGGCCGAGTCCGGTACCCTATTTTTCTTCTCCAGTCTCTCTCTTTGGGGGGGAGGAAGGGCGGTGTTCTGCATCTTCAGCAGCTCCAACCCTTCCTCCCAAACATCATCCAGAAGCAGAATTGACATGACATCTTTCGCGACAACTCTCGGCACTGACAAAGGAACCCCTCCTTTTCTTCCTGGATCAAGTTGAACAGGGCGGCGGCCCTTGACAGCATGCTAGGAAAGGAGTCCACCTCATCAGGGGGCTAAGCCCTGGCGGGCTCATCCATGCCCAGAGGATCACCATCAGCCGGCACATAATCATCATACTCATCCGTATTGGTCAATGCCGTGTCCATGCCAGTATGTGTAGGCACCTCCCTCACTTGGGTCAACAGTCTTCGGGCCATGCTGGCGGCAGCCAGCGGTTTGGCCTTGATGGGCTTGTTTGCCACTGTGGCTTGGCAGGGCTTGATGAGCACCTTGATCTTGTCGGGCTTGTCCATGGAGGACTCCTCACTGGAGGTCTTGGAGGGCTACTGACCGTCCCAGGAACCGGGGCAGCTGGTAGCCTCTGCTGGATCTCCAACACCAAGGTGTGGAAGGTCGTCAAGATGTCCAAAGTCACGTCGCCGGGAGCTGGCTAAGGTGTGACTGGGATCGCAGGTGTTGGCTCCGGGCTGAAACGTGGACCAAAATGTAGCTCCTGTCCCGTCTTGGTGATCAGTTGTGGATATGGGGGCTGAGGCCTCCCTCGTAGTCCGACTAGTAATCTTCGGGCAGGTGATCATCATCAGAGCTGGTATATATTCATGGGGATCTCCTCAGAGACCCCTAAAGCCTTGCCTGAGACACCTTCCCCACCATGGGAGAAAATCTGTAGGAGGCAGCAGCTGTCAGGGCTGGGACGATTGGCAGTGTTTTGGGGCTTGTTGGGGGTGTTGGGAGGGCCCTGGGAAGTCCAGCGACCTTGTACAGGCATGTTCTCCTTCCCTTTTGCAGAGTAAAGGCCCAAGGAAGGAGAACCGCCAAGAGACTACATTACCCAGCAGGCCGTGCGCATCACGGGCCTGCTGGAAGGAAAAGGAACACACGCGCGCTACTGCGCATGCGCGAGCCGCGCCCTGAAAGCAACGCTCGCAATCCTGGCCATTGGCGAGAGAGGACGTGTTCGCCTCGAGCTCCTGCAGGCACGCCTACGCGGGGCACCGCCCGCCAGCTCAACCCCCGGCCCCGCGTACACGTAAAGCTAAGTACACGACTCTTTCATAAACAGCTGATTTATCCCGTGGGAGGGAAACGCATTACACGCTGAGGAAATTATTCTGTTGACATTTTCGGAAGCACGAAAAGACGAGTTACACATGTTTGCATGCAGAGCATGATACTAACCCCGAGTTGGAGTTAGCTTGGCGGTGAAGCAACCGCACCTTTAACGAATCTTTAACCCTTTAGGGAACGTTCCTTTGGAATGGCAATTTCGCACGCACGTGCACTGACTTTGTTTTGCTATTTTCAGCTCATTGTTCGATCGGATTGGTGAGACATATCACACACCTCAACACGAAAAGGCCGAAGGACCTAGGATCCCACAGAACACTGAGCTAAGTGCTTTAGCACCTCGTGTGCACGTATATGTTTGTTGTTACTGGTGCACAGGGTGAGGTGGGGAACATGTAATCTGCATATTTATGTTTGAGAAGGCAGTGTGAAACCAAGCCAGCACTAGAGAACACTGATCTAGGTGTAAATTGGTTAGAGGCTCCAATACAAAGGCCTCCAAGGAGAATTTCTGTGAGCGTGATGGTAGTGAGAAAGTGTGTGTGAGCAAGGTCAATTCCAACAACCATCAGCAAGAGGAGCATTGGAGCCGAGGAGCATGTTTCCCTAATACCCCCTTTCCCATCCATGGTGATTCCCTAAACCTCTTTCCGGTGATCCCGAACTCCCTCTACCCATCCATCAACGAACCCTAACCCTCTTTCCCCAGAGGGTTGCGGTGGCCTGCGGTGTTCATTTCCCAGGTGCCAAGACCCAAAGGGGAGGGAGGAGTTTGTGCTGCCTCTGCGCCTGTCAAGAGGAGTGAGGATCTGACAGAATTGCGAGCCCACGTATTCTTTCGACGCCTAGGCAGCACAATCATGGCAGACGTAGTAGCCCTTCTCCAGGACCTCAAGGCTGAATTGGCAGCAACCAGGCAGGATTATCAGAACTTAGCAGTTCAAGTCCATACCCTGACTATCCAGACTCAGGCCAAAGCAACGCCCTTGCCCAGACAACCCCCGCCAGCACAAGTACAAGTCCAGGTAGCCACTGAACCATCCCTGCCTTTAGCTGCCCCAGAAAGGTACCATGGGGACCCACAGAATTTTAACCAATTCATTATGCAGTGTCAGTTGCACTTCTTGACCAAGCCAGGAGTTTTTAGGACCGCACAAGCGTGCACTGCATTCGTAATATCCTATCTAACGGGGGATGCAGCTTCTTGGGCAACACCACTGGTTCGCAAGGATGATGCCATATTGTACGACTGGGATACCTTCTTGGACGAATTCGGTAAAATATTTAACCGTAGGGCAGCAACTTTGATTAAAGATCGAGAACTGCTAACGCTGAGGCAAGGAAGCAGAGATTTGGTTTCGTATGTCACAGCTTTTAACCGGTTGGCAGTAGAAACCGATTGGCCCCAGGAAAAGAGAATACCCCTATTCTACCAGGGTCTAAGGGAGGAGTTGAAAGATTTAGTAGCGCAAGTAGACCCCCAGCCAGAGAACTGCTCCACCATGATTGATCTGGCACTACGTCTCGATCAGAGACAAAGTGAATGTCGCTAAGACTGCAGAAAATGGGACAATAAGCCTATGGTCCGGCTGGATCAACAGAGAAACACCAAGTTAACAGAGAAGGGAACCGAGGAACCAATGCAGATTGGGACCATACGAGGCCCCTTGACGAAAGAGGAAAAAGAGAGAAGAAGGAGAGAGAAGTTGTGTCTATATTGCGGAAAGTCGGGCCACTTTGTCCGAGAATGCACCCATAAACCATCCGCCAAAGGAACCCCCTTGGGAAACGCCCCAGCTCGTCCCTGAGGGGGGGTGAGGGCGAGCAAATCTGAAGACACCCCAAACACGCTAGCAAATACACATCACACTCCGTCCGCTCATGTCATGCTGGCTGGTCATCTGGATGTCCAAGGAAGGCGTATACCAGTGTCGCTTATGGTCGACTCAGGGGCCACAGGTAATTTCGTAGATGATCAAGTAGCTAAAAGACTAGGTCTTTCCTTGGTGGCTAAAGAACAGCCCGAACAAGTGAAATCGGTGGACGGATCACCGTTAGTTTCAGGCCCGATCACTCAGCATACGCAGCCCATGCAGCTAGAGTGTGGGAAGGGACATCAAGAAGTTATTGAGTTCGATGTGATTTCTGCACCACAATTTGGATTTATTTTGGGCTTAACTTGGCTAAGACTCCACAATCCTGCTGTGGATTGGGCCGCCGGTACACTACAGTTTTCATCGAAGCATTGCCAGACTAATTGTAGTACGGGGAAGTGATGTCCCCACTTCGTCGGAGGCAGTACAGATGTGGTTTTACCTGAAGAGTATGAGGAATATCGGGATGTCTTCAGTAAGGTGGCCGCCGAGACTCTACCCCAACACAGGCCTTTTGACTGTCGCATAGACCTGGAAGCGGGCGCTGTGCTACCTTGTAGCAGGATATACGCACTCACTGAAGCCGAGAATGAACACTTGAGGGAATACATAGAAACCAATTTGGCAAACGGCTTCATACGGCATTCTACGTCTCCAGTGTCCTCCCCTTTATTCTTCATACCGAAAAAAACGGGAGACTTGAGAACTTGTATCGATTATAGGGCGATTAATCGCATTACCATCAAGAATCGTTACCCGTTGCCCTTAATCCCAGTGTTGTTGGACCAAGTACGAGGATCCACAGTTTACACGAAGTAAGACCTGCGAGGCGCGTATCATTTGGTACGCGTCAGAGAAGGCGACGAGTGGAAAACGGCCTTTCGGACCAAGTTTGGCCTGTACGAATATCAGGTCATGCCTTTTGGGCTGTGTAACGCCCCCGCAGCATTCCAGCACTTTTTAGATGAGGTGTTACGTGGTTACCTACATGTTTTTGCCATCGTATACATCGATGATATCTTAATCTATTCTCGCAATGCTGCAGAACATCAGGGCCATGTGAAAGCTGTTTTACAAAGATTGCGGGAACATAAGTTGTATGCCAAACTAGAGAAGTGTCAATTTCACCAAACCACAGTTGAGTTCTTAGGATTCATCTTGTCACCTCAAGGCATCACAATGGATCGAAAAAAAGTGCAGGCCATAGCCAACTGGCCCTCTCTGAGTTCTGTGAAGGAAGTTCAAACAGTGTTGGGATTCGCCAATTTCTACCGCCGGTTTATTGATGGTTTTGGCAAGAAGGTCCAACCCATTACTCACCTACTACGAAAAGGAGTTCCTTTTCAGTGGAATGAGAAGGCTGAAACTAGCTTTCAAACTTTGAAGGAAGCATTTGTAACAGCACCAGTGTTGCAACATCCAGACCCTTCTAAGCCTTACATTGTAGAAACTGATGCATCAAGTTATGCGGTGGGTGCTATCCTGTCTCAGCGTGATGACAATGGACAACTACATCCAGTCGCCTATTACTCACGAACATTGTTACCGGCAGAACAAAATAATGTAATTGCAGACAAGGAACTGTTCGCTATTAAGGTGGCCTTCGACGAGTGGCGTCATCACCTCATGGGAGCCCATCATACTATCACAATCTATACCGACCATCGTAATTTACAGTTCTTGAAATCTGCTAGGGCGCTTAGTCCGAGACAACTCAGGTGGGCCATGCAGTTTTCAGAATATGACTTTATCGTCACATATCGACCTGGAGTGGAAAACCGAAAGGCAGACATACTCTCTAGGTACCCAGAGACACCTTCAGCCCTGTCAAAACCCATAGACGAACCCAAGCCCATTGTGGATTCAGCACGAATAATTGGTAGTGTGGTAGTAGACGCCATATTTGAAAAAATCCGGAAGGCCATGTCAGCACAAGATCTGGTGCTATTGGCTAGCAGGGGTCAAGAACAAACAATCAAGGAGGGGTTGCCGTTCTACAAATCAGCACTTTACTTACCTACTATACCGCTTCGACAACAAGCCATCAGATGGTGCCACGACTCCCCTTTCGTGGGCCAGCCTGGAACACTGAAAACCAAGGAGCTAATCATGCGTCATTTCTGGTGGCCTAGTGTACAAAAAGATGTGAAACAATATGTATCAAGATGTGAAACCTGTTTAAGGAACAAAACTGAACACAGAAAACCTGCAGGTTAGCTGCAACCCCTTCCAACTCCTCCGACACCTTGGCACACAGTATCGTTGGATTTAATTGTCGAACTACCACCAAGTCAGGGATTTTCAGCCATACTGGTTGTTGTGGACTACTTAACTAAGATGGCTCATTTCATACCTTGCAAGGGCACACCGACAGCCAGCATGCTAGCAAATCTGTTTTTACAAAACGTGGTACGGCTTCACGGTATACCGTATGGAATAGTTTCAGATCGAGGGCCTCAATTTACTTCACGTTTCTGGCAGGCCTTTTGCAAGACAGTAGGGATTGACATTCGCTTGTCCACCGGTTACCATCCGGAAACAGATGGTCAAACCGAGAGACTAAATCAGACTTTAGAACAATATTTGCGTTGTCTGACTCAAGGAAAAGAACACAAATGGGTAGAAGTAATCTGGTTAGCCGAACTGGCTTACAACAACGCCCTACATGCATCAACCAAGGTCACCCCATTTTATTGTGCCTACGGCTATCACCCACGATTTCAGCCGGTGCCACATGACCCAGTGCCCGAAGTTCCGGCAGTCAAAGAAAGACAAACATCTGGAGAGCATCTGGCAAGCTGCGCAGTGCAATTTAAATCTTGCTAAAGCTACTTATAAACATCATGCGGACAAGAAGAGGAGACCAAGTCCTCAATACCAGGTGGGGGATCAAGTGTGGCTTTCGACACGCAATCTACACCTACAGGGCTCCCGCAAATTTAGCCCCCGCTTCATTGGTCCATTTCAGATTAAAGCTCTGGTCGGCCCTGTGGCAGTAAAGTTAATCCTACCCCCATCCATGAAAATACACCCCGTGTTTCACATCTCATTACTAAAACCAGCCCCAGCTTCCATAAGAACCAAGAAACCCCCACCGGTCTTGAGAGATGGCGTTCCTGAATATGAAGTCCACAACATCCTAGATTCACGCCGTAGACGAGGTTCCGTTTGGTATTTGGTGGACTGGAAGGGATATGGCCCAGAAGACCGATCGTGGGAGCCTGCATGTAATATTCATTCTCCTCGGCTCCTCTGCCAATTTCATGCATTAAACCCCACTAAACCAGGACCTGCTGGAAGGAGGGGGAGTACTGTCAGGGCTGGGACGATTGGCAGTGTTTTGGGGCTTGTTGGGGGTGTTGGGAGGGCCCTGGGAAGTCCAGCCACCTTGCACAGGCATGTTCTCCTTCCCTTTTGCAGAGTAAAGGCCCAAGGAAGGAGAACCGCCAAGAGATTACATTACCCAGCAGGCCGTGCGCATCACGGGCCTGCTGGAAGGAAAAGGAACACACGCGCGCTACTGCGCATGCGCGAGCCGCGCCCTGAAAGCAACGCTCGCAATCCTGGCCATCGGTGAGAGAGGACGTGTTCGCCTCGAGCTGCTGCAGGCACGCCTACACGGGGCACCGCCCGCCAGCTCAACCCCCGGCCCGCGTACACGAAAAGCTAAGTACACGACTCTTTCATAAACAGCTGATTTATCCCGTGGGAGGGAAACGCATTACACGCTGAGGAAATTATTCTGTTGACATTTTCGGAAGCACGAAAAGACGAGTTACACATGTTTGCATGCAGAGCATGATACTAACCCCGAGTTGGAGTTAGCTTGGCGGTGAAGCAACCGCACCTTTAACGAATCTTTAACCCTTTAGGGAACGTTCCTTTGGAACGGCAATTTCGCACGCACGTGCACTGACTTTGTTTTGCTATTTTCAGCTCATTGTTCGATCGGATTGGTGAGACATATCACACCCCTCAACACGAAAAGGCCGAAGGACCTAGGATCCCACAGAACACTGAGCTAAGTGCTTTAGCACCTCGTGTGCACGTATATGTTTGTTGTTACTGGTGCACAGGGTGAGGTGGGGAACATGTAATCTGCATATTTATGTTTGAGAAGGCAGTGTGAAACCAAGCCAGCACTAGAGAACACTGATCTAGGTGTAAGTTGGTTAGAGGCTCCAATACAAAGGCCTCCAAGGAGAATTTCTGTGAGAGTGATGGTAGTGAGAAAGTGCGTGTGAGCAAGGTCAATTCCAACAACCATCAGCAAGAGGAGCATTGGAGCCGAGGAGCATGTTTCCCTAATACTCCCTTTCCCATCCATTGTGATTCCCTAAACCTCTTTCCGGTGATCCCGAACTCCCTCTACCCATCCATCAACGAACCCTAACCCTCTTTCCCCAGAGGGTTGCGGTGGCCTGCGGTGTTCATTTCCCAGGTGCCAAGACCCAAAGGGGAGGGAGGAGTTTGTGCTGCCTCTGAGCCTGTCAAGAGGAGTGAGGATCTGACAGCAGCTCCCTCAATCTCCAGGAAAATTTAGGGAAAGAGGAGATGATGGGAGCCTGTTCTCACACAGGTGCGTTCTCGATAGTCATGGACGCAGCCGTCGGCGGGCATGGAGGTAAAGACACATGTGGCGTAGAAGTCTTCACTGTGGATCCGAGGGTCGTAATGGCCCCTCCTGTTGTCCAAGTAATGATGGTCATTGAGGATGGGCCCGATGAAGGGCCCGTTGACAGAATGGCAGCTGTTGTGGTCAAAACAGATACCTTTGAGGACAAAGTCATCATCGACGGAGACAAGGCAGACGGAGCCATCGTCGGCGGGCTCTTGGGCCGCTCCTTCAAACCATTGTCCTTAGAATAACAACAGTATTTCGAAGGGGTCAGGCACTTCCTCGCAGAAGGTACTCCCCCAACCCCACTGGCAGGTTCACCAGGGACGGAGAGGGAGACGGGGAATGCGTCCTTCCCAAACTGGGTCCCGTGGCAGTGGCGACGGGATCCGCAGCATGGTGTTTGGCCTTGGATCCTATGGCCAGAGGCATCCTCAAATGATCTCGACCTCTTCCAAGAGGTTGAGATCCTTTGAGAAGAGATCCGGTCCTGGATAAAGCATGGCTGTGCCTGGAGGCCGGGTCAGGGGCATTCCCCAACTTGAGCCACGCTGCTAACCTTCGGTACTGGTCCTTCCTGGTCTTCGATGGAAAACCACTGCAAATATTGCATCCCTCCTTATCACGGTCCGGATGCAGGCCATATAGGCACTTGAGGTGCCGATCCTCGATGTAGATGTTATGTAGTCCACACTTGACACAGAGGTTGAATAGACTCCTCTTCTCCTCCATCGCCGAAGTGCGAACTAGCTACGAAAACATTGATGAGAAGCTCTGCAATGAAAGGTGATTTTTGACGACAACGGGTCCCTTAGAGTAAAATACAGTTTTCAGGCTAAAGTAAACTGATGACTGAGAATATTCATGATCATGTGAATCCATGCCAGACCTTTGCTGGAGAAAAACCTTAATGGGCAATTTCAAATCATGTGGCAGAGGTCAGTGGAAAATCCGCGACCAATTGCTCTCTAATGTTGTAGCTGAAAACCAACTTGTTCACTTCCAGGACACGTGCAATATCAAGTCACCATGATCATGTAAATCATGTCTTGAATCGACATGATTTCACTTTTTAACTTTATATTAACCATTGCTAATCTTGTTTATCTTTTCTTTTTCCATTTCTCCCATTCAATTTGGTTTCTGTGAACTGTTTGTTCATCTTTGTCAATTTTTCATTTATTGCAACTAATGACATTCTAAAACGCCCATGTGACTTATCAATCGATTGACAAATCTTAAGAACTACATTCACAGTAACGCTTAAGACCCTGAAGAAACTAAGTGTAGACCAAAAGTTATTTTGCAGATTGCCTAATAAAAATATGAACTGTCATGCTACCTCTCTTACTTTAAATTAGACCGACAATGTACATTGGGATATGAGACACCTATTTTTCATTTATTCAGATTATGTAATTGTGTCTAAATGTATCCCTCTCAAAGTGTAAGATCCGACCAATCAAGTCTAGCAGCGTAAAGAATTAATGAACCATGCATTTTAGATAACCTATTATAATGAAAAGTATTAGCACATTCAGGTTTATCTTGGAGTTTACAAACAATATAGGTTTGAACTGTTAAATTCAAATGGGTCCATATTACAAACATTTTGCATGGTTGCAGTACACATTACATGGCATTTGCAAGGGGGTAACAATTGCTGCATTACAAAAATTGATTTTTGCTATGCATTTTTTTATCATGCCAATTTTCACCACAGGGCATATTGCACTCAACCAATAGAAAGTCAATGTTATGCTGTCCTTCTTTCTGTTCAATTAAAATGTTATTACCATTTAAAATCCTTTTCTCTTAGTATCATAAATTGGACAAACATATCCACTTAAAACATCTAAAATTTTAAATCATAAATACCAACCTTTGAAAAAAGTCGACTTCCAGTATAAAATTTTCACAAACTCCAAAAAGAGATTCGACCCTGAAACATAACACGAGAAAGCTCTGAATTAAGTTTCTTCAGTTACATAAAAATAAAAGACAGTGAAGCAGTAGCAAATCAATAAAGGAGTACACATATTGCAAATATTTCATGGTTCTTGACATACCAACTTACACTGTTAATGGCATAATAAAATAGAAGCAAAATTATGTCATGGAGATGCTACTGGAGAAAGGACAAATAGGTAGGTTACAAACAATTGTGTTTGCATATCAAGGTGCCCAGTCGAAAACAAATATCAAAGTTAGAAGCATTTAAGCAAGAACTATTACAGTGTTTTAAGTGTTTGATCTAAAATCACGGCCCAAGCCAGTGATACTGTAACGCTCACCTGATTCTCGCAGAGGCGCCGGTCTTGACTGGGCGACTACCGTATCTTCAAAGGTGATGTGCAGCACCGGGTTGGCTCTTTGGGCTGGACCTCAGTGCCCTGTATGCCTGACGTGCAGAGTAATATGTCTGCAGATAGAAAATACGGGGTTAATGAACTGGGGTTATTGGGGTGTCCCTATCTCTTTCCTCTTCTCCTCTCCTGTAGACCCCCACAGGTTAACGCTCTCACCTTAGGTAAGTGAATGCCAAGCTCTCCATCTGCCTCGGGGCAGGGTGCTGTAACCAGTTTCTTCACTGGATAGGTAGCGCAGGCCTCTTGACTTCAGAGGACTGCTGTCCGTCGTTTACTGCACGAACGGTAAGTTTCGAGTAACTCAAATGTCTTTAAAGTCTTTAATAATGATGTCTCTTGTTTTGCAGGGTTCCGGCGATGGCGGATGACGGGCTGAAGTGAGTTGAAGATGGAGCCCGTGTGATGAATAGAAGCGCCTGGAAGCACGTAAGTAAGCGCTTGTTGCCAGCTTCACGAAGCGCTCCAACTGTCTTTTTATTTTGCAGGTACAAGTTCGGAGCGGCTGCAGGGTGCCGGGATACCCACTGGGTTAGATGTGGAAAGGAGTAATGGCACGTGAGTATTAAAGTTCCCCAATGTCTTTAAACGCACCTTGTTTTGTCTTTCAGATGCGAGATGCAGCGCCGACGGCCTCCGGAGCGTGCGAAGAGTTGGTAAGCTTTTGTCTTTCAGATGCCGGAATGCAGTGTGAAGACCTCCGGAGCGCACGAAGAGTAGGTAAGCCTTTGCCTTTCAGATGCCGGAATGCTAACCTGTTCTTTCTTGTCTTTATAGGTGTTGCTGAAGACTGGATTCAAGATGGTAAGCCTTTTTCCTTAGGCCCAGGACCGGATGCAGAAGACACGATGAGCGTTCTGCTGCAGAGGGTGCAGAATAACGCAAAGCAAGATTCATCCACCGGGTGTGGTTTAAATAGCCTCCTGTAGTGCTTAGGTGTCTCCTTCCACAGCCACGCCTAAGTAAGAAAAGAGTTCCTGGTAAAAAAAGAGTTCCTGCCTTCCAGAAGAGTTCCAGTGTTCTGAATCTAGGGAGTGGCTCCAGCCCCACCCAACAGGAAAAGTAGTTCCAAACAGAAGAGGATCAGAGGATCAACTGGCAGGCAAGTAAGCAGCATGGTCTACTGCAGGTAAGTTCACCCAAGCATTATGAGCCCGGCGCTTCCAGCGCTGGGACTGGGCATATTTATGAGCCTGGTGCCACTGGCGCCAGGACTGGGTCCAAAAGGTCCCAATTGGGACTGGTTGGCACTCGGAACCAGGGTTATGGATCTGCTTCCAAGGGAGTTGGGAAAACCCTGACCTTTTGGAAGCAGAGATCATGACAGTACCCCCCCTCAAGGCCCCTCCCAAACCGGGCTTCTCCGGGGGTTTTGGCTTGTCAGGAAATGTTCGGTGAAATCTTTTGATTAGGCGAGGAGCGTGGACATATTCAGCAGGTTCCCAGGATCTCTCTTGGGGGCCGTAGCCTTTCCAGTCAATTAGGTAGAATAGTTTAGATTTGGAGATCTTGGAGTTCAGAATGCTTTTGACTTCAAACTCGAGTTCTCCATCAACTAGGATAGGTTTTGGAGATTTGGTTAGTCGGGTTTGAGGTTGCACAGGTTTTAATAGAGAGACGTGGAAGACCGGATGTATCTTCATGTGCGGGGGCAAGTCCAACTTGACCGCTACTGGGTTTACTATGGTAGTGATGGAATAGGGACCAAGGTATCTTGGGTTGAATGTGCGTGGCCCTTTTAGAGATCGATATTTGGTGGATAACCAGACTTGATCCCCTACTTGATACTGAGGGGCTTCCTTCCGATGTTGATCTGCTCCTTTCTTGTATTGTTCTTTAGCCCTTTGAAGGTGAGAAACAGCTTCCTTAAAGGCTTGGGTGATTGTAGAATGCAGGTAGTCTACTGCTGGTGTTTCAAGATCTTGGAGGGGATCCAACTCCGAGGTTCGAGGGTGACTGCCGTACAAAAGAAAAAACGGGGTTTTCCCAGTTCCCGAATGGACAGAGTTATTGTAGGCATACTCAGCTATCCAAAGGATATCTTTCCAAGTTTTTTCAGTTTGTTGCAGCATGCAGCGTAAATACTGTTCCAGAGTTTGATTGGTCCTCTCGGTTTGTCCGTCGGTCTGAGGGTGGTGACTGGTCGATAGTCTCACATCAATTTGCGCCGACCGACAGCAACTTCGCCAAAAATGAGAAATAAATTGACTACCTCGATCCGAAATTAGAACCGAAGGAAAACCGTGCAGTCGGACGATGTTTTCGAGAAATTCTCGGGCCAGAGTTGCTGCTGTTGGCAAGCCTTTGAGCGGAATGAAATGCGCCATCTTGGAGAATAAGTCCACGATTACTAGAATCGTATTGTATCCGGAGCATGGAGGTAGATCGGTGATGAAGTCCATAGAAAGCGTATGCCAAGGGCGAGGTGGGATGTCAATAGGGCGTAAGAGGCCTGCTGGTCTTTCCTTTTGACTCTTGTTTTGGGCGCATACTCCACAGGACATTATAAAGTCTCTGATATCTTTTTTCCAAGACGGCCACCAGAAGTAGCGCTTGATCTTTTCTGAGGTCTTGGCTATACCGGGATGACCTTCCATTAAAGAGTCGTGATAACAAAAGATTACTTTTTTCTGTAAATCTGTGCTGGGTAGGTATAATCGTTCTTGGAAATACAATAAGTTGTCCTTTACTGCAAAGTCCTTTCCCTGCAGATGCCAATTCTGTATGTCTGCTGGAGTTACAAGTTGCCTGGCTTTATCCTTAACTTCCTCTATGGATTCTGTGGTGATTACACCCAGAATTCTTTGTTCGGGAATGATTGGTACAGGTTTAGGGTTGATCAAGTGTTCTTCCACTCCCATCCGAGAAAGGGCATCGGCTTTACCGTTCTTGGTACCAGGTCGATAGGTAATTATGAAGTCAAACTCGGCAAAGAATAATGCCCAACGGAGTTGTCTAGAGGATTGGGCTTTTGCGGTTTTCAAATATTGCAGGTTTCGGTGATCCGTAATCACAGTAACGGTGTGTCGGGCCCCCAGCAGATAATGCCGCCAAGCCTTAAAGGCAGACTTGATAGCCAGAAGTTCCTTGTCAGTAATCGTGTAATTGACTTCAGGAGGCGAGAATTTGCGGGACCAAAATGCCACGGGATGCAACTGATTGGTTACCGGGTCCTTTTGTGATAGAACTGCCCCCATGGCAAGGCTTGAAGCATCAGTTTCCACGATATAGGGGAGTTCGGGGCGAGGGTGTTTTAAGATTGGTGCAGAGATAAATTTAGTCTTCAAATCCTGGAAAGCTTGTTCCGCCTCGGTAGACCATTCAAAACGTTTGTTTTTCTTTAACAAGGCAGTGATGGGCTGGACTATTCGAGAGAACTCGGGGATAAACCTGCGGTAAAAGTTAGCGAAGCCTAACATGCTTTGCACACCTTTTACGGAGGATGGTGATGGCCATTTGAGAACTGCATCGACCTTCTTTGAATCCATACGCACTCCGCCAGGTGATAATATGAATCCCAAGAATTCAACTTCAGTCACGTTGAAAACACATTTTTCCAACTTAGCGAAAAGTTTGTGTTGACGCAATCTTTCGAGGACCATTTTCACGTGTTTCCGATGTTTAGATTCCGATGAAGAATAAACGAGAATGTCGTCGATGTAAACAACAACACACACATCTATGAGCTCTCTGAGGACATCGTTCATAAAATATTGAAAGGCGGCCGGGGCATTGCAAAGTCCGAAGGGCATGACCTGATATTCAAATAGCCCATACTTGGTGCGGAAGGCTGTCTTCCATTCATCGCCCTCTTTTACTCGTACCAAGTGGTAAGCTCCTCTAAGATCCAGCTTTGTATATATGCATGCTTTTCTGACTTGGTCCAGGAGTTCAGGGATCAAAGGTAACGGATATCTATTCTTAACGGTGATCTGGTTCAGGGAGCGATAATCGATACAAGTTCTAAGGTCTCCTTCCTTTTTTGGAACGAAGAACAAAGCTGAAGAGGCAGGGGACTTGGAGGGACGAATAAACCCATTTGCCAGGTATTGATCCAGGTATTGTCGAAGGTGAAGGTTCTCAGGCTCGGTGAGGGCATAAATTCTACTACAAGGAGGAGTAGATCCAGGTATCAGGTCTATCTGGCAGTCATAAGACCTATGAGGAGGTAGAGAGTTAGCCTGCTCCTTCCGGAAAACATCTTGGTATTCTAGGTATTCGGGAGGTAACTGGGGAGTCTCTGAAGAAATTGCTGCCAGTGCAACACCAGGTGGAGGGTGACACGTAGAGACACATTCTGGAAACTGGACCGTTCTTGCTCGCCAATCGATCAGAGGATTGTGTTTCTCTAACCAAGGTATTCCTAGAATAATCTGGAACTGAGGGGCCTTGATCACGTCGAACACGATCTTCTCATGGTGTCCATCTTGACTTACTAGCGTCACCTCTTGAGTGGTATGCGTTACTGGCCCGGAGGCTATCTCCGTACCATCCACCGTAGTAATGACGTCCTTTACAGCCTTGGGACAAAGAGTTAGATTCATCCTCAAAACCATTTCATGATCCACATAATTGCCGATGGCACCGCTGTCGACGTAAGCTTCAATTGCATGTAATCGACCCGGATTATCAGGGCTAATGAGGACCATAGGTATCACGAAATGCGAGGTCACGGAACTGGTTTTCACGCTCGGCAAGAGGACCTCTATTCTTGTCGGGCGAGGTCGTTTCCCTGCTCAGAGTTTGTAACTGTGGTAACTGCAGCTCCTACTGCCTTCTTGGCAGGTTTCACCGGACAGTCTCGAAGAAAGTGCCCTGAGTTTCCGCAATATAGGCATAATTGCAACTGTTTTCTCCTTTCCCGCTCCCTTTGTGTTAGAGGACCTTTCAGACCCCCTATTTGCATGGGTTCCCCGGAGTCTACTCCTTTGGAAGGAGTTGGCGGTTTGGAAAATACTCGAGCATCAAACTTGGAACGATCGGCCTTCCTGTTCTGCAGTCTGTGATCTATTTGAACGACCAAGTCTATATAATCCGAACAGTCTTGTGGGGGATTCACTACTTGGGCTAAAACGTCTTTGAGCTCTCCACGTAGACCTCTATAAAACAGCGTAATCCTTTTGTCCTCAGGCCATTGAGTTTCCACTATTAGTCTATTGAAAGATGCAATATAAGCCAAAAGGTCTTGATTACCCTGTCGCAACGAAAGAAGCTCATTGTCCAAGGCCTGCCCCTGTGCATGTCTTGCGAACAGTTTTTCCATACTAAGCTGAAAGGCTTGAAAATCATGGAGAACCGTATCATCTTGATTAACTAGAGGGATCGACCAGTCTGCTGCATTGCCACTAAGGTAGGAAAGTACAAAAGCTACTTTAGCTTGATCAGTTGGAAAGGCTGCTGGCCGGCATAAGAAGTGCAACCGGCACTGATTGATAAATATCGCAAACCTCTTTGGATCACCAGAAAATCGTTCGGGCGGAGCCAGAGGTACATTCCCAGGTAGGTTGATCTGCACTGGATTCATAGAGGATGTTGAAGGAAGATTTGCCCCTGATGCGGGTAGCGGGGTCTGTCCGGCTTGTGACTGTAGCAATTGTCTAGCAAGATCATCTGTTCTCTCCTTGGAAATAATTAGTTCCCTCCTTAGAGCGTTCGTTTCCTGACGAGCTGCATGCACTTCTGCCCTTAGTTCCCCAAGTAACCGGGCTAGGTGGTCAGTATCCGAGGTTTCCATAGCGCCTGGGCGAGAGTTTTGCGGTAGGCTTTGCGTTCTGTAACGCTCACCTGATTCTTGCAGAGGCGCCGGTCTTGACTGGGCGACTACCGTATCTTCAAAGGTGATGTGCAGCACCGGGTTGGCTCTTTGGGCTGGACCTCAGTGCCCTGTATGCCTGACGTGCAGAGTAAGATGTCTGCAGATAGAAAATACAGGGTTAATGAACTGGGGTTATTGGGGTGTCCCTATCTCTTTCCTCTTCTCCTCTCCTGTAGACCCCCACAGGTTAACGCTCTCACCTTAGGTAAGTGAATGCCAAGCTCTCTATCTGCCTCGGGGCAGGGTGCTGTAACCAGTTTCTTCACTGGATAGGTAGCGCAGGCCTCTTGACTTCAGAGGACTGCTGTCCGTCGTTTACTGCACGAACGGTAAGTTTCGAGTAACTCAAATGTCTTTAAAGTCTTTAATAATGATGTCTCTTGTTTTGCAGGGTTCCGGCGATGGCGGATGACGGGCTGAAGTGAGTTGAAGATGGAGCCCGTGTGATGAATAGAAGCGCCTGGAAGCACGTAAGTAAGCGCTTGTTGCCAGCTTCACGAAGCGCTCCAACTGTCTTTTTATTTTGCAGGTACAAGTTCGGAGCGGCTGCAGGGTGCCGGGATACCCACTGGGTTAGATGTGGAAAGGAGTAATGGCACGTGAGTATTAAAGTTCCCCAATGTCTTTAAACGCACCTTGTTTTGTCTTTCAGATGCGAGATGCAGCGCCGACGGCCTCCGGAGCGTGCGAAGAGCTGGTAAGCTTTTGTCTTTCAGATGCCGGAATGCAGTGTGAAGACCTCCGGAGCGCACGAAGAGTAGGTAAGCCTTTGCCTTTCAGATGCCGGAATGCTAACCTGTTCTTTCTTGTCTTTATAGGTGTTGCTGAAGACTGGATTCAAGATGGTAAGCCTTTTTCCTTAGGCCCAGGACCGGATGCAGAAGACACGATGAGCGTTCTGCTGCAGAGGGTGCAGAATAACGCAAAGCAAGATTCATCCACCGGGTGTGGTTTAAATAGCCTCCTGTAGTGCTTAGGTGTCTCCTTCCACAGCCACGCCTAAGTAAGAAAAGAGTTCCTGGTAAAAAAAAGAGTTCCTGCCTTCCAGAAGAGTTCCAGTGTTCTGAATCTAGGGAGTGGCTCCAGCCCCACCCAACAGGAAAAGTAGTTCCAAACAGAAGAGGATCAGAGGCTCAACTGGCAGGCAAGTAAGCAGCATGGTCTACTGCAGGTAAGTTCACCCAAGCATTATGAGCCCGGCGCTTCCAGCGCTGGGACTGGGCATATTTATGAGCCTGGTGCCACTGGCGCCAGGACTGGGTCCAAAAGGTCCCAATTGGGACTGGTTGGCACTCGGAACCTGGGTTATGGATCTGCTTCCAAGGGAGTTGGGAAAACCCTGACCTTTTGGAAGCAGAGATCATGACAGATACTACATGAAGTGAGTGTGGTACTGTCAGTCCAGCTTTCAGAGGTCTTTGATTATGTAGTGAGATGTAATAATGAACTAGAACATGGTGAGGATGATTATGAGCAATGCAAATGGGGCGTGAATGCTGTATATGTTTTGATTTTGAAAATAATGCCGTCAATAATTTTGGCTGAGATAACAATTATGAAACTGGGAGGGACTCGCAAAACTGAATTATTCATGGAAAATGCTCATTGGGTGAGTCCTTGTTTTTAAGGGAACTAGTAGGTGGTCTGTTCAAACATCAAAATGGGGTCGAGTAATCAAATGTTTATTTTAACTTTGGAACCTATGCCCCTATACGGTTTGAATTTTAAAGTGTTGTACTGCACTATGATAGATACCTTTGCATCAAAACATGGTGAAGAATTAATGTATTTGTATATAGTAGAGTAGTTAGTGGCTTGAGACTAGTCACTTTTTTAAATGTTTGCTTTCTTTTGGTGTAGGGAGCTTTCAACTTAGTTTAGGCATGGTTTGGCACTCATTGTATGTATGTGTTGTGAATTACAGAAGACTGTTTCATGAGGGGACATTAGTTTAGCCTACCTTTGATGCTTGTACTAAAAGGAGATGATGGACAGATGTTTCAATTGGTTGTGGGTTTTAGAATCTGGGGTACATCCATCTGTGTACTCTGTAATTAACTGAGTACAGGAATCCTTGCTGAGCGTTAAATGTAAGTTGGTAATGCTTTGACTCCTTCAGAACTCAACAAGAAAAACATCAATTTGGCAGATGCATATGATAACTAGATTGTTGTGTTAGTAAGGCTAATGAAATACCTTTCTCTTGAAGAAAACCCTTTAATGCTGGCTGCCCTAAGTGAAGAACAACAGATGACTTGCCTTTGATAATGAATTCCCGATCAACAATATCTTTGGTCAACAGATTTCTAATCTTTTGAAACTGCCTCAGGCTCGAAATACTAAACAAGTCTAAGTAAATCACCTCCACACTGAATGATCTTAAATGGCTTCCACATCATCTAGGCATCAATTTCAAGAGTGCCTGTTTCACCTACAACGCAATGATGACCAACACTCCCCAACCCCACTTACCTAGCAGAAAAACACATCTTTGCAAGACACAGTAACACAAGAAGCAATTATATCGTTAGATTGGAATTCAAGAAAAGACTAGAAAATGGGCCTTTCCCATCTATACTCCAATAATATTTTTTTACTTTATTCAGTGCAGTGACAGACACATTCTCAGGAACACATGTGTATACAAGTATGTTACCATCAATCTTGAGCATAACAATAAACTGTTACAGACTTCAATCAGGCGACACACACATTGGTCTCGGCCTAGTATGTAGCGCACAACTGAGATGCTTTTCTCCTCATCTTATGCAGATTCAATTTGAGATGGTACACAACTCGTATCACACCCCTTTTTCAAATACCCCTGGTCACAATGGACCATGGACCATGAACCAGGCCGGTTGGTAAAATGCAATATTTATTTATTTATTTTAAAATTCAAAATAAATCATACAATTTTTAATATGGGGCGGCAATCACCAATGGGGTGATAATTATAATGAGAATGTAAGCAATGCACTTGGTTTAACCTTCTAGTGGAACATATACCAAACACCAGGCAATAGGAGCACTTTTTGATTTAGGAAAGATAGCACCCGAGTTACGATTTCCCCCTGCAATGTCCCTCAACCCAGAAATCAATTCTGAATGGATAGAAAGACACAGCAGATAATCAGGAATAAGAGGCAGAAAACTGAAAATCTGACCTTCCCTCGCCAAATAAGAGTGGAAAACGAATTGTAAACCCCTTGCAATGTTATGAAATGACAATCGGAAATTGACAAATAAATGAATGTGCGGTTAAAACTGAAAGGTAAATACAATTTCTCACTAAAGCAACAATGCATAGACACTAACAATAAAAAGCAATGGATTACCAAGAGCATAGAATTCGAAAATGAGTGGAAAGTTTAAAATGGATTGCAGTAAAATTACAAGTGTAAAAGTTGCATTTCCCTTCAATTTCCGTGTAAATTTACTCGAACGGTTTCTTTAAAAAAACTGGTGAAATATTACAAATCGTGATGCGGTTTTTAATCTGAGGGACAGAGGTACATCACAGGGATATTACAGAAGTGAAAGAATGGGGTAGCTGGTGAATTGAGAGCGATTTGGAAGGTAGAGTGAGGTTCGTTTTTAGGAAAATATAGCAGTGAAAAAGAGAAAAATCGGTTTTAAAAGTGAAAGGCAAATTTTACTTAAACTAGATTTAATGGCTAAGAAAAGAAGAATGCGACCCATGAATATAAAAGTTACGCTGCAGTTGTAACCCTTCACGCAGTGTACCCCTTTTCTTTAGGGAAAATTAATTTATTTAAACACAATATCGCTAATGACTTATGATCTATGCAAGACAGAAATTAAGAGAAAAGTGGCGCTAACGCCTGGAGATCAAGGGCAAGAACACAGAGAATTCTGACAGTTTTAACAAGTTACAAGGATAAGGATAGGATGGCTTAGAGTGTGGGTTAAGGACAAACGCAAGACAAGGTAGACTATGGATTTCTATGGGGTAGGGATTGTACTTGCAGTCCACTTTTAGTTTGGGATTTTGGACCGTCAATGGTTCTGGTCACTACATGACAGCACGCCTCGCAAAGGACAGCTGGGCAAAAGACAGCTGGGCAGGGTCGGGTCACCGGATGGTAATTCTGTTCACTGGATGGCACAGGTACCACTGGATGCAGTTAGTGGGCAAGCAGTTAGTGGTATCAGGATGCTTCCCAAAGAATACCACAGCTTTCTCACTTTGGTTATTTGGGAATTTTAGTGGGATTTCAGAATGGAGGCCTTGCTGGGATAGGATCAGCAATGCTCAGGCCTTGTAGTTGGGATCTGGACTCAGCAGGATGAATGGAACAGGAACGCTGACGCAGGAAAATCAGGAAGAGTGTGTCTCTAGAGTCTTGTCAGAGACTCTTATTTATAATTAATAGTGGCATCATCAAAGTATATGGCTGGGCAGGCTTAGCTAAGCACACCTCCAACTGATGGGATTGGTCAGGGGTGCTAGTCTCTGCCTCGCTCTCAACTGGTTGGATTTCAAAGCAGGTGGGCAGATTTATGATGTGAGTTTACAATGTTCAAAAGCCTCCCACAGTTATTTTAGCTAAAATCCGATTTTGCCACAAACTGTACATTTATACAGTTGAAATCTCTTAGCAAATTATATACACAGGTTACATATTTTGTGTAGAGCATAGCACTCCAACTCTGAAATCTGTGAGACATTGTTTCGCCCTTCAAATACATTTTGGTAATTTTGAGTATGAACGATTCGGCCTAAAATCCTATAACTTTATGCACATGTGTGGATTATCATAAGGGATGCAAGTATAAAAATTTGCATTGGCATCATAGATACTTTCCTGGTAATCCCTGATTCTTTGCCATTTTAATTCCCAAAGGGTCAGTGAACTCTCCCATGTCTTAAATGAAAACCCATAAAATCACTTTTAAACTGCAAATTCTTTACATTTTTACAAAGTCTTGCTGCAGAGATAAAAGTCTTTACATTTTTATTCATAAATAGTCTTTGGAAGCAAATGGCAGTCCTTTATCTGTCAGTGGACCATTTATTTTCTCTCTTCAGCTGCCACCAAGTGCCGTTTCCTCCAGAGCAAGGTGGGGGTTTCCCATCTCGATTGAAGGTTTATTGCCCCTTCCCAACTTCACACTTCCTTGTCCTGGAAATGTCATTGTTAGTGGGTTCAGCCTAAACTAGATTCTGTCCAACCTAATAATTAATTATCACTGGGGTGTTAGTATCTGCTGAGAGAGGCCCTCCTGTTGGTAGCATCCCCTCCAAGCAGAAACCTATTGTTCTTTTGGAACTTGCAAAATCCAGCCAATATTTTTAACAGTTTTACTTTCTTATATTTGGTCCTGAATAAAGCCAGTTGAATAAAATAACGTGTGTATTTTCCCCAGCAACAAACCCCTTCACATTGCTAGGTAATGGCAGGCTTTCATTCAACAGTTTACTTTTAAAACAGGCCTTTCTCTCCCTGAGTTTGCACAGCCCATTTTACACGTGTGGTGAAAAGCTGGCATTTCTTTTTAAATTTGGTTTTGCATCTCCCTCTGGATTCCCACACTGTCTTGCAGCTATAGTTCTTTCCTTGTATGCAGGATTTTTGTTTGAAGCAGTGATGCCTTGAAATTGACATCATGGCTCAGATAGCTGGAGTTTCTTTGAACTACTAAGCTTTGATACTTTGTGATGAAATGAACGCATGTTCCCGTGTGGGAAAAGTGAAGCTCCTTGTTGATTTTTCTCAGAGTTGATTTGACAGGGCCTGTCATTTAGAAATCATGCCTGGTTTTGCTGAAACACAATGCGATATAGTGGGCATTGCAGGGCCTTATTAATCACAGTGGTTTAAGGAAAAACAGATGGAAATAGCGGCAGAGCATCAATTTTTAAAAGGTGAAAATGTTTCCTTTTTAATGGGGATTTTGGGCTTGCAGCAAGGCAGCAGTGCTTTTTTCACTTTATTCCATCTGTATATGTCAGAACACACTGCCACGCTCCCTTAGTGTGTACCTTTGTTCCATCCTACCCAATGTATGCTTGGCAAGACCGTGCAGCCTTCTTTTTGTTGCTGCAACATTCAGTTTTAAGGCCATGGTGCTCACGGGAGCCAACGCAACCATTTTGCTGTTTCTGGCGCTTGGTTTTGGTGAAATTCTGTTCAGTGGGTCAATGTAGCCCACAAAACAAACAAGCAGTATAAAGCTGACAAAATATGTTCCATGACACATCTACTGGGCTGACCCCATCATCCGTAGGTATTCCCGGAATGGCTTCCATATGTCCTTAGGCCTGCAACTGGGTGCCACCAGGGAAACATATCGCTCTTCCTTCTCATTTGCATAAATCAATTCTTTAAGCCACATGACAATGCATTACTTACCGTAAAAGCATTTCTGATGGTTGTATCTGCTTAGATTCACATGCTGTGCATAGGTCCGACATCCAGTGGTCACTGCGGAGTATTGCATTTTGTTTTTCGTAGTCGAAAAGGGGACGTCGACAAGGCGTGTCTGTAACACTATCCCTATAGTGACGTGCGTTGTACCCACAATCCCTCACGCGTCGAGGTCCCTCTGTTTGTATTTTTCTGCCCTGAGGGAGCCTTATAGACGTGAGTGAGTACAGAAAAGAGAGATATAAAGGAAGTCTATGTTCCTTCCATCCGAGCGGGGAGGAAGGGTGGGCGCATGTGAATCTAAGCAGATACAACCATCAGAAATGCTTTTACGGTAAGTAATGCATTGTCTTCTGATGTTTGTTAATCTGCTTAGAATCACATGCTGTGCATAGACTAGCGAGCAGTACCCGGAGTTGGCGGTGGGTTATGAGAAGGAACAGTAGAGAAAAGATGTCTTAATACTGCCTGTCCCACCTGGGAGTCAGATCTAGAGTGTGCATCTAGACAGTAGTGTTTTGTAAAGGTGTGCACAGAACTCCAGGTAGCCGCTTTGCAGATGACTCAAGGGGAACATTTGCAATGAATGCTATGGAAGCCCCAGTGCCTCGAGTGGAATGTGCTCTTGGCTTGAAGGGTAGTTCTCTCTTAGCAAGAGTGTAACAGAGAGTGATGCATTGAACAATCCATCTAGATATAGTGGATTTTGAGACCGCATCTCCTTCTCTTCCTGCTGCCACCGAGACAAAGAACTGATTAGTCTTTCTCAGTGGTCTGGTTCTTTCCATGTAGAACATGACAGCTCTGCGTACATCTAGTGTATGCAGACTTTTTTCTCCCGAGCTGGAAGGGTTTTGAAAGAACGTTGGTAGTTCTATAGTTTGGTTTACATGAAATTTCGAGATGAATTTAGGTGCAAACTTTGGGTGTGTGCGTAGAACCACTTTATTTTTGTGAACTGTTACAAAGGGGTCTAGTACAGAAAGAGCCTGTAGTTCACTTACTCTCCTAATGGAGGTGATAGCTATTAGGAAAGCAGTCTTAAGGGTGATATCTTTAAGAGTTGCCTTGTGCATGGGTTCGAAGGGAGGGCCCATGAGTCTGGAAAGTACCACATTTAAGTCCCATCCGGGAGCTGGGTTAGCTATCGGAGGGTGTATCCTTTTTACCCCCTCCATGAAGGCTTTGATAACTGGTATCTTCCACCACGACACTTTAAGTTGGGAAGTGGTGTATGCAGAAAGTGCCGCTAGGTGGACTTTAATGGAATTGAATACTAAACCTGAATCCAGTAAATGGGTCAAGTATAGAATAATGTCAGTAGGAGAGCAGTCAACTGGGTTGATGCTAGTACCTCTACACCAGATAACGAATCTTTTCCATTTGCTAGAATAGCAGTGTCGAGTATTAGGTTTTCTGGCTTCCCTGAGGATGTCCATACATCTCTGTGGGAGTTGTAAATGTCCAAATTCTATGATCTCAGGAGCCAGGCTGCTAAGTTCATGGTCTGAGGGCATGGATGCAGTGTCCTGCCCTTGTCTTGTGACAGCATGTTGTACGGGCAGGGAAGTTTCACTGGAGGAGATAGGGACATCTCCATCAAGTGAGCGAACCAAGGTTGCCGTGCCCACATTGGGGCCACTAGTATCATGGTAACCTGCTCCTGGTGCATCTTGTGCACCACTTTGTTGAGAAGGGGAGTCGGGGGAAAGGCGTAAACAAATTTCCCTGACCATTGAATCAACAGACCGTTCCCTTTGGACTGGTTCTGGGGGTACCTGGAGGCGTAACTTTGGCATTGTGAGTTCTCCAGGGTTGCGAACAGGTCTATTTCCGGGAATCCCCATTGCGTGAAGATGTCTAAGACGATGTCTTCGTGCAATTGCCATTCGTACTCTTCGGGCAGGGGGAAGTCTCTGCTGAGTTTGTCTGCTAGCAGATTGAGTTCCCCTGGTACATGTTGTGCTAGTAGGAACATGTTGTGGTGCTGTCTGTGAGGACCATCACTGTCTTTCCTTGTAAGTGTTCCTGAAAGGCTTTCAGTGCTTTGAACACCGCTAGTAGTTCCAGCAGGTTTATATGCTTGGATGCTAAACTCGGAGTCCACACTCCGTGTGCCGTTTGATGGGATAGGTGAGCCCCCCATCCTGTAAGGGATGCGTCTGTGGTTAGAGTGGCTTCCACTGCGGGTGTGGCAAAAGTTTTCCCTAATAACAGGTTTTCTTTTGTCCACCACCGTAGCGAGAGAACCAAGGCCTGCGAGACCACCACTAGATCGTCCCATTGTCCGCTGGCCTGACACCACTGGCTGTAGAGCCACTCTTGCATTGGGCGCATGCGCAGGCGCGCGTGAGGTACCAAATAAATACATGACGCCATCATCCCTAGCAAGCGCATTGCTTTGCGTACCGTCACCTCTCGGCCTGCTACATAATGGGGAATTTGAAACAGCATGTTTTGGACCCTCTCGTTGGAGGGGAATACGAGGCCGTCCCTTGTTCGAATTAGAGCCCCTAGGAATTGTTTGGTTTGGCTGGGGTCTAAGCTGGACTTCTTTTCGTTGATGGAGAAGCCCAGTTGGGACAAAAGGTCTACGGTCTTTTGGGTATTGGAGAAGCATGTTTCGTAAGAATCCCCTGTTATGAGCCAGTCGTCGAGGTAAGGGTATACCGGGATGGATAATCTGCGCAGGTGGGCCGCTGCCACTGCCAGTACTTTCGTGAATACCCTTGGTGCAGATGCTATCCCGAAGGGTAGTACTCTGAACTGGTAGTGTTTGTCCTCTATTTTGAACCTGAGGTATTTTCTGTGCGATGGCAACATTAAAATATGAAAGTATGCATCTTTCATGTCCAGTGTTGTCATGTAATCCCCTTGTGATAACAGTGGGATTACCTCCTGTAAGGTCACCATACGAAACTTTTGGGGTTTGACAAATATGTTCGCTGGGCGCAGATCTAATACAGGGCGCATGGTTAAGTCCTTTTTGGGTACAAGGAAGTACACTGAATAAATACCTTCTGTTACCTGTGATAGGGGGACGGGCTCTATAGCTTCTTTCTTTAGTAGTTCTTCCACTTCTTGGAGAAGAATGGAGAGGTGTTGCGGTGTCATGCGCCGGTTCCGTGGGGGTTTGTACTTCGGGGAACCGTTGAACTCGATGCAGTATCCGTGGGCTATGGTGGATAATACCCAACGGTCTGACGTGATTCCCTCCCATGCTGAAAGGAACGATGTTAGCCGGCCCCCGACCGGTGATGCATGGGAGGGGACCCGAATTTTCGGGTCATTTGCTGGTATTGGGCGTGGAACCTCTGGGGCTGGAGCCACGACCTCTTCCTTTGCCACGGCGTTGGCCTCTTTGACTAAACTGGGTGTTACCCTGGTTGGTGGGCCAGTTGGAGCCAGAGTAATATTGTTGCTGTTGGTTCTGCTGCTGTCTTTGGCCACGAAAGGAGCGTTTATTACCATAGCCTCGCCTGTTAGGGGGCCTAGAAATTTGATCAAGAGTTTTGATGGTATCAAACTCTTTTTTAGCATGTTCTAGGGCCTCATCTACTGCTTTCCCAAACAGATGCGTCTGTTCAATGGGTTTATTTATGAGGGAGGCTTGGGTTTCGGGCTTAAAACCTGAATTGCGTAGCCAAACGTGGCGCTTGAGAAGTATTCCCTGAACTAGGGAGCGGCCAGCCGTCTCAGCTGCATCTAGGGAGTTTTTAACGATGCCCTGGTTTACCAGTGTGCCCTCTGATATTATAGCTAGCAGGCGAGAACGCAGAGGTTCAGGTGCTTCCTCTGCTTCGCTGCGCAGCTTGTTCCACTGTGCATCTGCGTAGCTAGCTAAAAGAGAGTTGTTATTAGCAATTCTAGTGGAGAAGGCGGCGGAGGTCGTGATTCTCTTCCCCAGTGCGTAGAGTTTTTTGCCTTCTTTGTCTGGAGGTGCTTCACTAGTGGATAGTGGCACCCCTGCTCTTTTTCTTGTGTTGGTAACCACAAGGGAGTCTGGAATAGAGTGTCCTCTGATGTATAAAGGGTCAGAGGATGAAGGGCTGAAGAGCTTTTCTATTCTAGGGTTGACCCCTCTTACTAGAGCTGGGTTAGTAAGGGAAGGAGAAATTCTTCTTTTAATAGAAGCTAGGAGAGGAATAGATTGGCTAACAGGGGCTTTTTCTTTGATGACTTTTTCTACAAAGCCGATGTCTGGAAGAGTTTCCCCTGTATCAATCTCAAAATGCGCTGCTGCCTTGCGCAATAGTGCATTGAGGGAAGGTTGGTCATCTATGGGAGAGGAGTTACCGTGTGAATCCTTGAGAGGAGAAGGGAGAAAGGCATCAGGGTCTGAATGTACTGATGGGGATTGCCAAGGCTGCACTGACGGTGAATGCCAGGGCTGCGAGGTAGCTGTATCCTCTTCAAACCCTGTAGGAGTGGTGTAAGGATCTTCTTCGAAGCCCTCTTCCTCAAGTTCTACCTCTTCTTCTCCACCCAAACACTCCTCATCTTCTTGGAGGTATTGCTCCTCCTCAGTGAGGTCAACCAGCCTAGGAATCTTGACTCTAGGGTCATCCTGTGGCCATTCTCTTTGTCTTTTGTGAGTGGGTGGGTCTTGGTTTCCTAGAAACCTTTCCATTTTCTCCATGCAAGAATGGAGTCTTTCAAGGGTCTCATGGGGTACCCCTGAATAATCTAGAGGGGGAAAATTAGTGTTTTCGCCTTCGAGTTGTTTCGAACGCTCCCACAGCGTCGACGAGAGGGTCCCGTCTCCTTCTGAAAAGCCTTCAGGTAGTTCGGAAGCGTCCTTTGGAGAAGGGGGCAGTTCCTGGCTACTTTTGTGTCTTTTCGACGCGGTATTCGACGTTTGTTTCGTCGTCCGCGTACGTTCGTCTTCGGCGACAATTCTCGCTAGGCTCTCGGCCACGATTTTGTCCGTCGAGGGCTTTGGTGTCGACGTTGTGTGCGTTGCGCGTTGTACCTCGACGGTCGCTCTATGGAGCGTTGCGTCGGATGTTTTTGGGGTAGCGCCCGTGTTAGATGGAAGCCCAATCGCTGGTCGCTGCTGCGTTTGCGGGTGGGGCTTGTGACCTTTACGGTCTGCGGTAGACGCCGGAGTGCCCTGCGTCCCCTTCGGCGCTGATGGATCCTTCGTTCTCGACGAAGAAGAGCCGTGGGTAGTGTGTTTAGCCTTATGGGGTTTGTGTGCGTCCTTGTCGCCGGGGTGTTCATCCCCATAAGCAGGGCGTGAGCCGAGCCCGTCGGGGCCGGGGACGGACGACGAGGAGCGTGAGCGCTCCTTCTGGGGGTTCATGACTTCCGTAACGGACGTCGAGTTATCGCACTCCTCGTCACTTTCAGTAACAGCGGCAGCGGGTGAGGAAACTGACTTCGACATCGCGTAGTCTGCCCACCTCTTAACCCTACGTTCTTTAAGAGTCCTGGGTTTTAAGAGCTTGCAGGCTGCGCAGCTGTTCTCTATGTGATCAAGGGGTAAGCAACGATTACAGAGCTTGTGCTTATCTTTCCAAGTATATTTGCCCCTGCAGCGTGGGCAAAACTTAAATGGTGTCCTCTCCATAGCTGAGGCAATAATAGCTGGCGATAACAACCCCAAGGGAAAGAAAAGGGAGAAAGAAAGACATTCTCAAAGAGAAGAGACAAAGTTCTAACCCCCACTCTCCCTACTGTAAGTTGGCCGTCGAGGCCAGGCCACGTGTTCGGCAGCGCCGAAGGATCTCCTCCGCTCTTCCTCTCCGTCGAAAATAGTTCGGCGGAGAAACAGCTTCACAGCTAACGTCGAGGGGGAGGGATCGTTACCAGTATATTAAGTTATGACAAAAGGACCGAGGTCCGTGGTAAGTATAGCAATGTCTCTCTAGGAGCTCCGCGAAAGGCGACCAGAAACTGGGCGGAAAAAAACAATCTGAGGGACCTCGACGCGTGAGGGATTGTGGGTACAACGCACGTCACTATAGGGATAGTGTTACAGACACGCCTTGTCGACGTCCCCTTTTCGACTACGAAAAACAAAATGCAATACTCCGCAGTGACCACTGGATGTCGGACCTATGCACAGCATGTGATTCTAAGCAGATTAACAAACATCAGAAATTAATGTCGTGGGCAACTTTTGATTTCCAATGGTTCAATATACATTTCTTGGCAATCAGAAATCCCACGTTAAAGAGGCAGCGTATCTTAACAGGTACCTTATTGGTAAGGTATCTGTTAAGGTACCCTGCCTCTTTAACTGTCACCAAACAAGTATTTGGAGGGTGAAAGTGTGGGGGGATGTCAGTAATCTCATGTCGATTATTAGCGACTGATAGCCAAAATTGAGCAATCTGTGGGCAGCTCCAGTACATGTGCATAGAGTCAGCAACGTCGGCGCCACACTTGGCGCACTTGCCAGGAGCCGCGGTTGTGAACCTAGCAACTCATGTGGGGCCCAGCACCAGATCCGCAATATACTGTTGACACACTTCTTGGAAGGTCAATAAAGAAATATAGGACCCTGGTGCCCTATGGAAATAGTTCCTCCTTGAAATGTTGACATTACTACAGTACATACGGCTCTGTTATTCATTAAGAGGTACACCAAGTGATAAAACATTGTAGATTTAGGGATAGCTCTCTTTTTCTTTCCCTATTAGATAGGCGGTCCACCACCTCCTACCTAGGGACAGGCACCCCACACAGGGAAAGGGCGTTCTTCTGTCTAGGGACTGGTAGGCTACACATTTGACTGAAAAAATAATCAAGCTCCTAAAAAATGTCTTTTCCTTAAAGTGTTTTTGAGTGACAAAGGAACCATCTGGAAACAGGTCATGTAGCGTCAGTGTTTCCGTGGGGTCCCATGCTTTCTGAATATCTTTGTCATACGACGTGGGGAGGCCCTGGCAATTCCACAGTGGGAGAGATCCCCAATATAGGGCGGATACTCTGAGTCGCTTGAACAATCTAGCCCATGCATTCACAGTTGTGCGGACCGGATCAAATGTGCATGTACCTGCATGTTGGTTAGCGAGAATGACGGTTTTCAAGCTCGAGGGAGAGGCGCTGTATCTCTCTAAGGCCGTGTGTATCGGCCGTTCCCGTGGGGAGTACCAGTAGCAGGCAAACTGCCTTGTGACACCTCAGAATAGTTTGAAGTCAGGGGCTTGCAGGCCGCCTTGGTCGATCCGGTCTGGTCAATCCCTCCTACCTAATCCGCAGGGTTCGAGCGCCCACACAAAGCCTATTACCAGGGTTTGTAACCGTCTAAGAACGCACGACCGAGCCAAACAAGGATGTTAGTGAAATAGTATAGTAGTTTGGGGACCACGATCATCTTTAGTATGGAGAGCCTGACATATAAGGAGATAGGGAGTCTAGCACAGAGGACCAGCTTGTCTGCCAGTGACAGTAACTATAACTCATGATTTCCAGCCAACAAGGAGAGATGCGAACGAGAAACAACTATGGTGTTGGAAGGTGCAGATCAACAACTCAGATTGAACATCAGAAGAAAGTGGGAACAGTGGACATAGTGTGGGTGGGGGATGTATGGATAGACAGGGAACCCAGAGAGTTTGAGGAATTGGTGGAGGACACGGGGTTGCACTGGGCACAGCACATCACGTATCTCAAGCTGGCAGGTATAATGAAGAGGAAGTGGAGGGAGGAAGGACCAGCGAGACAACCAGATTCAGTGATAGAAACATTCTATAATGTGTCGGATGGGAGGACACAAAGTCTCATGCTTTTATGAGTTGCTGATATCTAGGATTGGGAAAGAAAGTGTGCAAACGAGAGCAGACTGGGAGGAGGAGGTGGGATAAGCAATGGAGGACAGGCTGTGGATTAGAGCGCAGGGATACCATAAAAAGGAATAGAGAAACGCTTGACTACAACAGGCCCAGCTATATATAACACACAGAGCGTACACGACCCTGGGGAAAATAGCAAAGTTGAAACACACAACCATACAGACATGCCCGAAATATGGGGAAATAGAAGCAGGAATGGTACATATGTTCTGGTCTTGCCCCGAAATTGGAATATTCTGGAGGAGGCAGTCCGACTCCTGACAGACGTAGACATTAACTTGGATGCGAGTACCCCTTGGGCATGCCTACTAGTGGCATTCCCTAGACCGCGCAGAGCCAAACAAATGTAAATTGAAAGACCTGGCATATATATTAGCCAAGCGTAGAATTGCAATGAGCTGGAAAGCGCGAGTAAGGCCGTCGGCCTTCGCATGGTGGCAAGACTTAAAGAAATGGGCAAATGCAGAGACAGCGGTGTGGCAAGAGGCGTCGGGAGGGGATGAGGGAGGAGGTGCAGTGACACTGGCTGCTTGGAGACAAGTAGTAGGGGCACTATCCATGCCAAAAGTTGGAAAGGATGGAGGGGGTGAGAGCGATGCAGGATGTAGGCAGGAGGAGTTGGAAGTTGAGGCGGGGAGGGAGAAACGATAAAAGAATGTTTGACTGTTAAAGCAACACAAACTGTGTGAAGATGTAAAAATGATGCAATGTGCAATGCCAAATGAATAAAAATTATTTTTAAAAAACAGCGATGCCCACATTTTTAAACTTATCCGGGACCCATCTGAACCCAGCCAGGTCTGCCGGGCCGTGAGTAGTGTCGGTCAATGCGAATAGCTCCGATTTTGATTTGTTGATACGATATCCGCAGTGGGTAGATAACCTACGTACCTCCTCCAGTAGTGGGGCCAAATTTAGTGCTGGATTTCCTATGTACAACAATGTGTTATTGGCATAAAGGGAAATTATTTGTGGCGGGTCAGCTATATGCAAACCACGATGCATGTGTGAGGCGAATTATGAATTCCAGGGGCTCGATTGGGAGCGAAAAAAGTAAAGGGGAAAGTGGGCAGCCTTGCCTTGTGCTGCGTGCTAGTAAGAATATAGGGGAAAGTGTGCCTCCAGTACGAACTCTGGGACCCGGGGAAAGCGTACAGCAATCGGCCAAACTGAAGAAAGAGATCCCCCAATCCCATCCGTTGCAGCACAGCAAAGAGAAACCGCCAGGAGACCGAATCAAAAGCCTACTACTTGTCTCCAAGCAGCCAATGTCACTGCATCTCCTCCCTCATCCTAAACTGACGCCTATTGCCACACCGTTGTCTCGCCGATTTCTTTAATCCAGTGAGTCAGCAACCGCCTGTGCTCAAGGGTTGGTCTGGGAAACGATGCCAAATAATCGACGCAGATTGAACGCCGTCGAGTAACCGGGGATGAACCCAGATTAGTCTGGATGGACCAAATGTTACATACACAAAAGGAGTCGTATGGACAGTAATTTAGCAAAGATTTCTGTATCCGAATTGATTAGGGACAGGGGTCTGTAGGAGACCATCTCCGTGGCTAGTCTGTTGGTTTTTAGTAGCACTGTAATTACCACTTCTGAAAGTGAAGGGGTTAGCAGATCTAATTGGAGTGTTTCCTCACATAGTCGCAGCAGCCTGGGGACAAGAATATCACAAAACTCCTTGTAAAATTAAATACCTAAGCTGTCAGGGCCGGAGGTCTTACTGGAAGGGAGTGACATGATAGCATCAGTAATTTCCTCAGGAGTCAATGTTTGTTCATAGCCAGCTGTGCCTCAAGTGGCACCACCGGGACCGGTATATCATCAAGATAACTCTCCAACTCTGCACCAGAACAGCTGTCTGACTTTGAATATAGAGTTTCATAGTACCTATGGTATTTACCATTAATTGCTCCTGGGGTGGTAAGGACAAGCCCAGAGGGTCCCCTAATCCATGTGATATGCTGCATACCCTTCTCGGATCTAACAGCATTGGCAAGGAGCCGCCCCGGTCTATCTGCCTCCCCGTACTGCATTGCCTGAATGGGATCATATATCAATCAGACCTCCCTATCTGCCAACTCCCTGAACTTCAGAAGGTTATCTTTTATGAGTCCTAGCAATGCTCGATCTTGTGTGTTTTGCCGTATTCATTCTTAAGCTTTTGAAGGACTGACACTACTCTGCCCAGTTCACGCCTAGTTTCCTTCAGAGCACCCGAGGATATAGAGATCATCTCCCCTCCAACCAACACCTTAAAAGCCTCCCATACAGTGCAATGATGTTGCACAGACCCTTCATTTCTATGAAAAAAATCAACAACTCCATAATGAAATGTTTCCCGAAAGACCGGGTCTGACAGGCATGCAGAGGGCATGCGCCATGGCATGGGATACGGGGGGTGACCAGCCCATACCAAAGTATAGTCACTGTGATGGGAGAGTGGTCAGAAATTGTTTGTGGGATAATCTTACAGTCCTGTACCTGTGCCATTAACGTGGCAGGGACCAGCCAATAGTCAATCCTGGAGTGAGCGTCATGGACCGATGAGTAGTAAGTGTACTCACGTAAACCAGGGTTGCGATATCTCCATGCGTCTACTAGATCCAGGTGTTGCATAATATGCAAAACAGTGTGGCCCGCATTCGTTAAATCTCGCTGAATGGTCCTAGAGCGGTCGAGCACACAGTCCAGGATTGAGTTGAAGTTGCCTCACCAAAAAATAGGTGTACGGACTCCCACTAGTATCATACCCATCACCTGGCTATAGAACTCGGGGGACATCGACGCCAGCCAATTTACCCCATAAAATAACACAACTCCCTTGAGGGTCTATATAGCGTTTTGTTTCCTGAAAAGGAATTGAGCAGTGTATCAGTGTCATTACACCTCTATATTACAATGAGGAGTTAGTGTAATCTCGCTGCGGACCCCAGGTAGCAGGAAACCCTTCATTAAGCATTCCTTGGGCATGTGTCTCCTGAAGAATCACAACCGTTGGGGCCCAACGGTTCATATATGCCACTACCTTGCATGATTTGATAGGGTGTTCGAGACCACGGATGTTCCATGAAATAAATAAAATCTTATTATCTATAGCGTCATGGTTGTATCAAATGAGGGCCCAAATTCACATGGGGGAAACAAAGGATAAAACTGTAATGCATAATCGAAAGAGCAGTCTGCACTGATTTTCAATAGAGTACTTCATAACATCAAAACAAAACTCATGAAACCTCTGTACCAGTGATTTACTTACGCGTCATTACCACAAAACTTGACACCATTCCTTCCCACCGCCCACATCACCCCCAATTCGACGATGCAACACAAGAAAAAATAGAAAACGATTGGACATCCCTTGGGGTGCACCGTGAGTAGGGAACGATATTTTTCAGATGGCCGCACAACTGCAGCCAGCTCCAGATCACGAAAGTTGTGTATCCACGTTTAGAAAAGGAGGTGGACGCAGCACAGTATATGTTGATCAGTCATTGTCCATGATATCAGGCCCATTGTTGCTACACTCGCCCTCCCGATGCCACCTTGGGAGTGGTACAGAAATGGAGGCTTCTATGTAGGCCGTTGCCTCCGCCGGGTTCTCAAAGAAGTGAGCATGTCTGCCATGTGGAATGCGCAATTTTGCCGGATATACCAGTGCATATGGAAACTGTCTCATACGCAGCTTACCCTTTGCCTGAATTTTGGTGGAGAAATCGGGGAATATATGAATATCAGATGAGTCATATCGCAGCGCTCCCTTTTCTCTGGCCATGCGCAAAATGAGGTCCCTGTCTCGATAGTTGAGACGCTTAGCCAGGGTAGTACGGGGATGAGCCCCAGGTTTCGGGACAGTAGCCAGAACACAATGCGACCTCTCCACAAGGAAATGCTGGGAGAACCTTAATGAGTCGAAAATAGATTTCAATATATTTTTGACGAATTGCTCCATCCGGGCCTTACAGGCTGACTCCGGGATCCCAATGATGCAGATTTTATTGCGTTGTGAACACGATTCCAAGTGCTCACATTTATTATGGATCTTGTTGACCTCCTGTTGCAACTGCGCTCTATCACAATCGATTATGTTGAATTTGTCCTCTGTCTAGACAATCCTTGTCTCTGCCTCCGTTATACGAGAATCCTCTTTATTTAGCTTGGATTTCAAGGAGCCTATGGTGGCTACGTCATCCAGTTTCAGATTTACTGCCATAAATCCGTTTTGCATAGCCGCCAGCAGTTGGTTGTCCATGGCGGAGCTAGAAGCTGCGGACTGTTCATCGCCGGATATTGGCTCATTAGCTCCAGAAGTTTTGGCTGGGGTGTTAGTATACAAATCCATTGAGCCTTTTTTCTTGCCCCCAGAGCCCTTTGTCATGTTGTCTCATCGCAGAGTCGGAGCAGGATACGTTATACGCGAAAGGACGCCAACAAGTTTCTGGATGACCCACTCTAGGATCCTTACACAGAGGGGTGATGTCCCAGTCATCTTCCAGTGTATGGGCAACCTATCTATGTCTTCGGTGCTGTATCAGTGGGAAAGTAGCTGGATGAGCACTGCCAGCTGATCTTGTGTAGCAGAGGCGAACACGCACAGTGTTTAATGGAGAGCCTGCCTGCCTTCATATAGAGCTCCTCTGCCTGGGTTTCTGTCATATGGATCAGGGTACTGTACCAAAGTTGTCCTAGGCCATGGCCCAGGTTGGTCCACCCGGTGTGGGCTTGTCAGGGCACTTCACTCGCGCAAGGGGCCGCGCACACCAACACACCCTCCGGGATCCCGTGTGTGCCCCAGTAGGTGCCTGTACAGGAGCCCGTCTAGTGGTACCTAGATGGTAATAGTCACCCCAGCGCCGTCGTTGGTGTAGTTCAGCGGGGGAATAGCGACCACTATGGCGTCTACTCCAGGGTCGCTGGTGTGCGTAGGTCAGCAATCCAAGTACAGGGGAAGGGGCAAAGGCGTAACACAGGGCCCATCAGCAGGAAGGGGTCCGGCAGCTATTTCAGGGCCCACCGGGTCGTCCAGTATCCGCCAACTGGAGAATGTGGTGATCCCACTCTTTGATGGTGAGCCATATGCACTCAGCTGCAGGAATGTGTAAAAGTGGATAATGCCTCCCAAGTGCCCCCTATGCGTCTACACTGTAGCCCTGCAGCACTGGGGGCGAGGCAGCAGGCTCCCGTGGGGTGGCCAGGGCCCCTGCACTCACCACAATTGAAACTCGTTGACCGGCAGTCTCCCGGTGCGGGGGATGAAGGGGTAGGTGAGGCAGCCGAAGAGTTGACCCAATCCCAGCTCCGCCGTGGAGCAATTGTGGCCTCTAGTTGTCAGGAGCCTAGTGGAGAGCAGGATGGGCGCCAGCAGAGCACGCCGAGCATGGAAGAATCCCACGACACAGGAGCAAGGTTCACCTCAAGATGCAGTATGGGGATCAGGCATCAGTGCAAGTTGGGGGAGTTCCACCACGTCTCCACGACCGGCACCGGGACCGAAGTGAAGATCTCTGTGTGCAGCTGAGCCACGGGCCAGGGAGCAGTCAGTGACAGATGATGGCGTCAGACTGCTAGCAGCACAGCCAGCTCTGATGACTGCGCCCACACTGCCAGGCAGCGGCCCCGTGCAAATCAACCTGCGGGGCAGACACTCCCGTCGTGAGGTCGCCACCGGCCACCACCCGTACAACAGACTGAGACCTGGGGTAGACCTGAGTGCAAGGGCGACAAGTCTCTCATACCAGCCTTGCAAATAATATTTCAATAAAATGTTCACGTAGGCCCCAGTTCAAGTGGGTCCCCCTCTATCGGGCTCAGCTTCAGTCTCCCTCAGGCAGGCTCAGACCACTTTCGGATGTCGAAGACTTTCAAATGTGCACGGCTTTCTTTATAGACCTCCACAGGACCACTTCAACTCAAAGGTCAAGTTTCAACTTTCACTCGTCCCTTCTCCAGGAGTTAATTTTGCTTACTTCGCTTTTGCAGTTCGTTCGCTTTATCGTTTTAAACAATGGACCTTTTACTGAGACTTTCGAGTGGGCTACTTCCTTTAGCAGGACCACTCCATTACTCAGTATCGCTGATTTCACAGCTGTCCTTACTTCAAAGTTCATTCACAGGTCTGCCTTTCGTCGCATCTCGTCCACACGCGTGCAGACTTCACTTGCGATATAGGGTTGCTACTTCAAACTTTTTTTAACACACACCGGTCTCTCTGGTCGCTTGCCAACTCAACTGCTGCATGTGTTTCTTTCTTGGTTTTACGATTTCCAATTCACGAGTTAAGGTTGGTACCACAGGCTTGGCCTCGTTTCTCCAACTCTCTTTCACCCGGGAGGGTCACTGGTGTCCTTGAAACACAATGTAGCCTTCTGATGTGGAATCTGGCCTGCACCACATGTCTTTCGTGGCCTGTCGGAGGCAACAACCTCCTCTCGTGTTCTGCCTTGCTCAGAGTGTGTCTCTAGGTTCTGCTTTTTATCTATGTGACGAGAGCTTATTGGTATCAGGTGTATCCACTTAAAGTCAAGTGCCTGACTTTGCCTGACCCGATTAGCAGGACATGTCCAGTACGATGTATGAGTTAATCTTGTTTCTCTCAGTCACCCTCTTCCACGGCCCAATGTTTGAGTAAAAAGGGGGAGGGGTGGAGTTGGGACCTCAGAGAATCCTAACAAATAAGAGGGGTAGGATGAACAAAAAAGGGGGGAATACTGCGTCTCACCATCGGCTGCCTCACCCCCACTACCCGAAGACCCCTCACCCAGGTGATCCTCCCGCACTGGTTCACCCCCAGGAACTGGATCCAAAAGCGATGACCGTGTCCTTCCCACCTGGATGACAAGTCCCAGAGGACTAGAGGGTGAGACACTCTTTGGTTTCTCACAAAGGGTACTGTTTTACCGATGCAATTTCACTTTGGACTTACTTGGGTGACTTTCCAAATGCAATTAGAGTGCCAGGATTCTTGCAAGTTTGGTATTGTTGGCTGTATTGATATATTTATTTTTGCATTTGTTAAGCACAATAAGCCCGAAGTCATCAAGGCATAAATTATCAACACTGATGATACTCAGGTCCACAGTCGAGTTCAGAATGTCTAGCCACTTCATTTATCAGGTCTACACAGGAACAGGGCGTCAAGGCTTCCGGGGAGCACATGGTTCTTGAGCTCCTTGGTAAATTCTGGTTACTTTTGGTCTGCTGTCCACAGATGCTGTCAGTGCTTTGCAGTTAGATCTTTGAAGAGTGAATTGACTGGAGGCGTTTCCCTGTGATTCGTCTTTGTGCTGGCATTTACATCTATACTTCAGGGCTCGTCCCCGGTGTTAACAAGACAAACAAGAACTTGGGGCTTGAGAGGGTTTCTCAGCTGCCAATCACCGGGTTGTACTGTTCAACCTTTGGTTGACCGTCAATCAGTGGGAGTCACCATATTCAACTGTCAAGTGTGGATTCCGTACTGAATTCGGACACAATTCACTTCTGGTTTTAGCAACAGTAGCCCTCAATATCTGAGGCACACAGTAGCAATGACCATAAAGGACAATATCTTTCTCACATCCAATGTTTTGTAGCAAGCAATCTCTAGCTTTTACATTTATGCAAGGGCTGCATGTATAGAGAGCTCCTAATGTACTTCAGGCTGTACCTTCTACAATCAAACAAAGGCGCAAACAGAAATCAGCGGCCACACAGCCTCTGAATACAGGACTTGGAAAGAGGTCCAATCAACAAGGTCAGGGGAAATCAACAATTCTTGAAGCAGAACAGTAGTGTTGCCATTTTGGGTACTACACATTGGGCCAGGGAATTGAACCCTTAACTAAATGAGATACATTATGTTATCAGGGTGTTTTCTTTAGCATGATCACATGGACCAGGCCTAGGATTTAACTATTGTAGGCTGTACTATACTTTTAAGTAGCTAAAAGGAATAATTCAACAACAAAAAATCTATTACAAAGTACCAAAGCTCAAGGTGACGTATGCCCAAAACACAATCTCTTCAGAGTTTGACTACTGTACTTGCAAGACACACAAGAAAAGATACTCTGTGATAAGGGCACTGTTTGACAAGGGTATGCAGCATAATGTTCGCGATGCAATGAAATATTTTAAGTGAATCGCTTATGTATGCCTAACAAGCAGACATTTTTTGAAATACACTAAACAGTTTAAAAAAGAAGAACAAATTATGTTTCTCTCAGTAATGTATTTTCTGATGGATATTCCTCATTTTAGATCCATCTTCTCCACCGGAAGATGTACTCAAACTTTTTCAGCCAACAGGGTGCTGCATATTGGCTCAACCGGCGCATTTGCACATCCAGACCATGGACATGATATCGGGACAGTAGATTTTCAGACAGCCATGTTCAGTAACCTCAATTCCACCCCTTTCCCTAGCATTCAGCAGCTGAGTGAATACAGAAAAGCATGTATATAAGTTATTCTCCAACAGGGGCGGTTGGAAAGTTGATGAGGAATCTGATATCCCATCCGACATGTCATCCTGAAGCCAGCCATTGACTCAGAAGAACAAGTTACTTAGCCCTGGTAACGTTCTTTCGACTAGATGTTCCTCCCACGTATTCCTCATCTTTGATATCTCCGATATCCAGCTTCAGCTGCGCTGCTTCAGAAAATACATTTTTTCGGCAGAGGCCGCTGTGCATCGATGCAGTCGACTCGATGTCCCTCGAGGGCCTCCTTCTGGAGGATGATGTCATCAAAGGCATATATAACACACGCAGCACCCGTTGACTTCAGTTCTGTTTTTTCGTGTCATTCTCAAGTAGCACTACCCACTTCAACGCGGATTTGACCATACTAGGCTCTGAAGGAGCAAAAGCTAAATAACATGGTAAATTCTACTGAGGGGTAGGTTGGGAGAGGCGATGACAAATACGTGGGAGGGATATCCAGTCGAAAGAACGTTACCAGGGGTAAGTAACTTTTTCTTCGAATGGATTGTGTCCTCCCACGTATTCCTCATCTTTGATAGACTCCCAAAGCAGTGTTCGTTTTAGGTGGAGGGAGTAAGAACTTTGCCATCAATGGTTTCTATAAACAGAACGCAGGACAGCTTTCCCAAAGCTTCCATCCTGACTTGAGGTAGAATCAAGGCAGTAATGCTTAGTAAAAGTGTGTATTGTAGACCAAATAGCTGCTTGTTACAGTGTCTCAGTCTATGACCTGTGTAACCTATGAATAGATCATCCAGACACATTTTTGACAACCTTGAAATGTAGAAGCTCAGAGCCCTTTGTGGGTTGAGCCTATGCAATTTCTCCTCCTCCTTGCCAGGATGAGGTGGAGGGTAGAAAGCAGGTAACACAATCTTTTGCCCTAAATGAACGTCTGAAATGACCTTAGGTAGGAATGAAGGCTTGATCCTCACAACGACCTTGTCCTTATGAAATACTGTAAATACTGTAAATGGTGGTTTACAGGATAGTGCCTACGGGCTGATGTTAGTGCTACCAACAAGATGGTCTTGAACATTAGTAGCCTTAAAGGACATGAATGGAGTGGTTGCAATGGTGCACACATAAGAAATGTTAACACCAAATATGAAGTTTCCTCAGACAAGCACATGAAGATGGGTTCATAGACATAATTTCGAATACAAAATATTCGAAAGTCAAAAAGTCGAAAAAAAAATGTCGAAAAAAAAAAATGTCGAATTTTTTTTTAATGACTTTTTTTTTCGAAATGGGGGGGTTCCCCCCAACCCCCCCTTTTTTTATTTTTACCTATTTTTTTCACAGAAACTAGAGCCAAAAAAAAAATATCGAAAAAAAAACAATTCGACATTTTTTTTTCGACATTTTTGATTCGACTTTTTTTACTTTCGAAATTATGTTTTCGAAATTATGACTGGACACCATGAAGATGGTAAGCACTGCCAAATAACATTTAATAGTTCCAACCTGGAGCCCCGATTGGCCAAGCACAGCGAAAAGGGTAACACCTCTGATAATTTGCAAAGCAAAGGTCCACATTCTTGTCCCCGCACCAGCTGCACAATTTGTTCCAATGGCAGAGGTACAAAGGCTTTGTTGCTGGGCTTCTGGCAGAAAGCAAAATGCTTGTATCCCAGCCTCTCAGAAAACATGCGTGAAGGCTCAATGTCTTGACCTCTGGATGGAGCACCCAACCCTCCTCTCGCGAGAGAAGGTCCTCTCTTTTTGGAAGACGATTTGGAGGGCAGATGGACATGTCCAGAAGGTCGGAGTACCAAGTCCTCTTGGCCCAATCCGGGGCAATTATTGGATTTCCCGAACCTTTTCAACCTCCTGATCAAGTGAGGAATGACACGTACAGGAGTGGAAACTCACAGGCCACCACAAACGCATCTCCTAGAGCTCCTCTTGGGGGAAATTCCTTGAAGCAGTACAGTTCGCACTTCCTGTTGACACTGGTCGCAAACAGATCCTCTTGAGGGGTTCCCCAAAGGGTGAAGATCTCCTGAAGGACTTCCTGAGCTAGTGCCAACTCGACTCGTGGGAGACTGTGCTCTGCCTGCTCCGAGCGTCTGCCTCCGTATTCTTCTCTCCGGCTAGGTGAACTGCTGATAGAGCGATTCCTTCTTGAATTGCCCAGAACCAGATCTGCATTGCCTCTCTGCACAGTGGTAGTGACCCTACAGCACATCTCTTGTCGAGGTAGTACATGGCCACTGTGTTGTCCGTCATTATCAGGATATTCTTTCCTCGTACAGAGGGCAGAAAAGCCTTCAGCGCAAGTCTGATTGCTCTCAGCTCCAAAAGATTGATGTGCAGTTTGGACTCCGATGGAGACCAACGACCGCCGATTGTCAGATCGTTGGCGTGGGCTCCCCACCCCGTGAGTGAGGCGTCCGTCACTACTGTTATCTCTACCCATGGTTGCCAAGAGGGATCTCCCTTCAGAATATTGTCCTCGCAGGGCCACCACAGGAGATCCTGTGCGACCCTGCTTGGAACATGAAGTAGGTCTGACATGTTGCTTGAGAACGGAGACCATTGTGTCCTTGAAGGGATCTCATTCTCAGGCGTGTCTCTGGCACCAGAAAAAAGCAGGATGCCATGAGGCCGCGCAACCTCAAAAGGTCGAAGGACGGGAGACGCTGGGCACTCTAAAATTTGGTGACCATCTGCCGAATATCTTCATCCCCCACCTTGGGTGGCGAGCTCTTTCCCAAGGATGTATCCAGTACAGCCCTGATGAACTGGAGCTTTTCAGATGGTATCATATGGGACTTCTTCTAATTCAGGGAGAAGCCCAGTCTGTGGAGTGTGTGGCAGGTGACGTTGAGATGATCCAGGACTTGTTCATGAGAATGTGCCCTCATCAGCCAATCATCCAGGTAGGGGTAGACGTGTATCCCTCTTCGCCCGAGACTCACTGCCACCATTGCCATCAGTTTGGTGAACACCCTCGAGGCAGAGGCCCGAACAGCAGAACTCGAAACTGATATAAGAACCGCCAACGGCGAACCTCAGGTACTTTCTGTGCTTGAGATGGATTGGCACAAGAAAATAAGCATCCTGAAGGTCCAATGATACCATCCAATCCTGGGGTTGGAGGGCCTAAAGGATCTGAGAAAGTGTGACCATCTTCAACTTGTCCTTCCTGAGGAACTTGTTCAAGTATCTCAAGTCCAATATGGGTCTCTGTCCTCTGTCCTCCTTGAGGATTAGGAAATATGGAGAATACCATCCTTTGTTCCTCTCTGTTACAGGTGCTGGCTCATTAGCACCTTTCTCTAGCAGGGTCAGAATTTATTGCACAAGAAACGTATATGGAACCCTCAAAGAATGGATCCCCGGTGGATGGTTCTGAGGTCTCTGAACGAAGGGGAGGTAGTAACCTTGGGCTACAGTTTGTAGTGCCCGAGCATTTGAAGTAATGTCTCACCATTCTTTCAGATGCTGAAACAGTCTGCCTCCAACTGGGGTGTTGTGACTTAAGACCTCAGAGAGGTTTTGAGGCGGCTCAAGCCGTGGCTGTTGGTAAATATGCTGCTGCTTGGGTGGGCTTTACAACTCTCCATCGTCCACCATGAGGGAATGTTCTTTGGCCTCTTTGACCAGCCATTCCTCTTGCTCTTCCAACTGAGGAGTAGTAGCGAAAAGATCTACCCCTACAAGATGTTCCACTTAAGTGAAAAGGCTGAGGGTGCCTAATAGCGGCACCCAAAGACTTGGCTGCTGCCTTCGAGGTCTGCAGCTTCTCAAGGCTTTTGTCAGCCTTGCTGCCAAAAAGATGAGACATGTCAAAAGGCATGTTAAGGAGTCTAGACTGGACGTCGGGTGCAAATCCAGACTTCCTTACCCACGAAAATCTGCGCATTAAGGTGCTTGCTGCCATGGCTCTGCTGACATTGTCAGCAGAATCCAAACATGACTGAAGAGACACGCACATGGCCTCCTTGCCATCCTTTACAATGGCCAAGAAACTGTCTCTTTCCTCCCCTTCTGGAATATGCTCAGCCGCCATAGAATTGCAGTCCCATAGAGTGTATGTGAACTTTGCCAAGGCACGTGGAGTTGGCCGATTTAAGAGCCATGCTCCCAGCAGAAACGATTTTCCTTGACCTTTTATCATCCCGATCCGGTGGGATGGTCAGATAAGCAGCCTGTTTAGCAGTAGCGGTTGTTGCCTGCACCACCAGACTTTCTGGGGTAGGGTATTTTTCAACAAGTAGCTGGGGTCACTAAATGTACGGTATTTCCTTGTCAGGTTCTTATTTATTTCCCGACTTGACTCCCGTGCTTCCCAATTGGCACTTACTCTCTTGTGAAGAGCAACATGAAAGGGTAAGAGAGGATCCCTTTGAGGACCCTTGTCCAGGATATCTGTAAGGTCATCCTGTTCGAATGGGAGGGCAGGTCTGCTGCATCCCAGTTAATCCAATACCTTGGATATCAACGGCCTGTAAGAGGCACCTGTGCGTGCTCATCTGACTCAGGCTTTACAAATTCCAATTCCAGTGAAGTGTCCACTCCAGTGGCTGTCTGTAAATGTTCATGTAGGTCTTTCAATCTGGATTCCTGCGATATGAAACTATCCGGGACATTTGGTGTGCCATACTGCAAACCAAAAGGCGCAACATCCTCATCACACGGCTCATTGTCCTTCTAAATAGAGGTCAGAGATTTAAAGAAATCCTTCCTTGGAAAAGGAGTAAAGGTTTTCTGTATCTCAGGTAAAGGCATCAAAGGCTTTGAAAGTATCATGCCAGATGCCTGTGGGGCCGTCAATGTCTTCGATGTAGACATTTTTGACGTTTATGGGCTCAGAGGCTTCGGTGGCACCGCTGGTATCATTGAACCCGACTTGTCTTTCGACTTATGCTCGAAGGATCCCTCAATTATTTCTCATCGTGTCGAGGCCTCGACGGCTCTCGGTGGGAATCTGGCCTTCGTCCCGGGCACGAGGGCGCGCAGGATGTGGCTCCAGCACTTTCCTTACCGGCTTCAGAAGGCGCGGTAGGAGCATGGCCTGCCTGCTTCTAGGGTTTCTGGCTCAAATATTTTAAGCATTTCTGCCTGAAAGATTCCCATTCAGCTGGTGTGGAGGCCGTAGGGGCACAGGATATCGTCCTCTCTGGGGAGGAGTCGGTAGAGGACGTCAAAGTAGGCGATTTGTGATGCCTCTTTCTCGACGATGAGAAGTGGTGGGGGCCACTCTGTGACCTGGACCTTTTTGCCATTTTTCATCGAGGAGAGTCGCCTCTCGCTTTGTCAGAAGAAAGCTTTTTCAACAGGGTAGTTGGAGGGGATTTCTTCGAGAATCTACCTACCGCCAATTTCCCCTTATGCTCCTTCAGATCTTTCCTGGTCATCGATTCACTTTGAACAGGCAGAGGTCTTGTGCTCCACACCGAGACACCACAAGCATACTCAATGTGGATCCGTCAGCGTCTTCTTGGCCTCGTAGTCTTGACACTTTTTAAACCCTGGCTTCGGGGTAAGTCAGTATCAGAGACAAAGACATTTTCTGATATTTCTCTGGGAAATTTCGGCAGTGCGCCATAGTTCTCAAAGCGCAAGCTTACTCAGAAAAATGTAACTGAAGCCAACGGGCGCGGCGCATGCTATTTATGCCTTTGATTACAACATCCTCGAGACGGAGGCCCTCGAGGGACATTGAGTCGACTGCATTGGCACACAGCGCCCTCTGGCGAAAAAAAATATTTCCGAAAGAGTGCAGCTGAAGCTGGATATTGGAGATTTCAAAGATGAGGAATACGTGGTAGGACACAATCCATTTGAAGCAGCCATAGGAACAACCAGCACCGAAGCTGAACCTCTGGCGCCCTCATAATACAGGTGGCCATGAGGCCCACAAGACCAAGGAAGGGACAAGTCAGAACCAGACTCTGACACTGAAAGAAATCCACCATGTGCAAGATCTTTGCCAATCCCTCCTCAGGCAAGTGCTAGAACTCGATGGGATTGGACGATCTGGGCCAAGGTGACCATCTTGAATTTGTCCCTGCAAAGGTGCAAATTCAAAAGCTGTAGGTCCATGACAGGATGCAGGCTTCCATCCTCATCCTTCTTTGGCCCCTGAAAATCTAGAGTACCAGCCCTTCCCCATCCCTGTGGCATGTACTAGCTTGCTGGTGCTCTTTTCCAAGCGTACTATGACGTCTTGCAACTGCTATGGGGCTATTCTAAACCCAGGATAGCTCTGTGTACATTAAACTAACTGGAAAGGTGGGTTGAACCACCCAAATGTGCAGAAATATTTCTGGCCCTCCCACTTGGTGACAGCAAACAACTTTTTTTCTGGGGGACAACGATCTGGCAATTAACCTGGAGAAATCCAGGATGGGACGGTTCACCCCTGACCAAGTTCTATACGGAAGGGGATGCCCAGGGACATTCCCTCAGACAGGGAGGCTGGTGAAGACCTGGCATACTCTGTTGGGAAAAACCAGGTACAAGAACAGCCCTTAACCAGCCCTTTTGAAGAAATAGGCCAATCCCCAAACTCTAAGGGACACTGGAAATGTATTCATAAAGGGGAACATAAAATGGAAGATTTGTTAAACGCAGAAGGCATAATAACATTTCAGGATTTGAGAAAAACTTATGGGATACCAGCCAAAATGTTTCAGAAATTATAAGTGTGGCACGCTCTGAATACACAAACTCCCATGGATGGAAGTCTCCCTTATTGCCACCTATTGCAACTGAGAAGTTGGAGATAAAACCAATTACCACAGCGTATAGATGGATAGCTAGCACAATGTCGAAGCCACTGGTGAAGCTGAGGGAGAGGTGGGAGAGTGATTTGGGCCCCTTGGAGGAAGGGGATTGGGAGAGTGCTCTGGTGACAGCCAACAAGTCTGCCATTGAATCAAGACTACGGACTATTCAGTACAAGAAAATGCATAGAAAATACTACACGCCCCGAGCACGACATAGGATGGGAGGAGGGAAAATGGTACGTGCCCTAAGTGCAAGATAGCCGAAAGGACAATCATATGGTCTGGTCCTGTCCCAAGATATACATGTTTTGGGGGGAGTATTGGAGGTGAACACATTAGTGCAGAATTATTCGAGTTTGGACATGTTGATGTGTTTGCTGGAGGGTGTGGGGCGACACCGCCATCACAACTCATGAGGACTCTGATTGGTCTGGCATTCTCTAAAAGAGGTATTGCCATGTGTTGGCAAAGTTAGTCCTTGTCTATATGCATGGGCAGAGTGGATGAATAGATCCAAGGGCTTAGATAAGCTGGTTTACAAAAATATAGGATGCCTACACTAACAAGAAAAGGTGTGGGGGAAGTGGTTTATGCTTTTATGGGGTGGGGTTAATTGTAGGTTATTGCTAGGGTTACAGTTGATGGGCTTCTAGGCTGGGTCTGCGAATTTTGAATAAAGAGTTGATGTTGCTGCTCGTTTTCTGATTGTTGCGATATACCATTAAAATGGGAATAAAGCGTTACAATAAAAACTATTTTTAAAAAATTATTAAAACAAATAAAAAGAACTGGGAAGCTTCTCTGAAGCGATGATGTGGCCACCAGACCTCGATTGCAGGGGTCTGCAACCTGCGATACTCTAGATGTTTTGGACTACAAATCCCATCATCCCGCTCCATGGACTATGCTAGGTAGGGCTGATGGGAGTTGAAGTCAAAAACACCAGGAGAGCCAAAGGTTGCAAGCCCTTGCCTAGTGGAATGCGCTCAAAACCCACACTTTGTCCTTGAAGCGATGAGGAGGAGGGAAAAAAAAACAACTGAATTTTCTGAGGCAGGTCAAAATCTGCCACCACTTTCGGTGATAAAGTGGACAGTACCCTAAAGTAACCTTTTACGCAGAAAAATAGAGATGAGGAGGCTTCACTGACAGAGCTTGTGGACTCTCCTGGCCAATGTTATTACCACTAAGAAAACTGTTTTTAAAGTCAACAACCAGAAAGAGCAGGAATTTATCAGCACAAATGAAGAAGCCACTAGGAATATTAGTACCAGATACAGATCCCAGGGTGACATGATGAATTATCTCGGCGGGAACAGGTTCACTAGGTCCAGGAGGAACTGCACCACTGATCCCCAAGGCAGAGCCCTGCTCTGGAGTCCTTTTACAGGGATAGCCGCCAAGTATCTATTCACTGATCCAGTCTGCAATCCGTTTAACACAAGAGACCGCAAAAATTAAAGGACCAAAGCAGTAGGGCAAGCAATTGGGTCCAGATCCCACTCACTGCACCAGGATCAAAGTTTCAAAGTATTTTTGAATGGCAGATGGAGCTGGCGGCCTTAGCTGGTCTGTGTGCAGAGAGGAGAACCTCCACAACCCCTTCGGATAATTCCTGAAGCTGAAACCTCATCTACTCAAGAACCAGGCATTGAGATTCAGAGTTCTGGGATTGGAAAGAAGAACCTGTCCCCCCTGACTGGGACATGAGGTCCACTCTCAACTGGAGGCATCGAGGAGGGCAGGTGGCCATTTCTAGGAGGTCCACATTCCACTTCCTCTGCATCCAATACGGAGCGATCAGGATCATTGTGGTCTGGAATCTCCTTAGAACCTGTGGGGTGACGGGAATCAGTGGGCATGCATAGAGTAGACTGAAGTTGCATACCACTAAGAATGCATACAATAGTGCTCCTTGCAGTGGAATTTCAATGAAGCAGAGCTGGGCGCCCATCCTGTTGCAACTGGTGGGAAACAGGTCCACTGAACGTTTTCACCAAAGGACCGAATATTTCCTCAATAATCTCCTGGCACAACTCCAACTAGTGTGGGAGCACACTCTGCCTGCTCAAAACATCCACTAACACGGTCTTCCCAGAAAGATGGGCCGCTGACAAGGAGATTTGGTTCGCCAAAGCCCAGAACCATGGCTGCTTTGCTTCCTTGCAAAGAAGCAGCAGCCCCACACCACGTCTCTTGTTGAGCTCGTTTATGGCCACAGTGTTGTCCGTTAGTATCAGGATGCCTTTCCCGTTAATGGAAGGTAGGAAAGACAACAGGTTGATGTGTTACCTGTATTCTGTCAAGGACCACATCCTGCTCACCCAATGATCCCTCAGATGAGCACCCCATCCCTTCAGGGAAGCATCAGTGATCACTGTCTTCTCTGGCCACGGCCAACAGAACAGTTACCCAACCTTCAAGTTGTCTATTTTGAACACCAAGACAGGCCCTTTTGCCAATAGGATAGAGACTTTCAGCTGGTCCTCCAGGCTCCCCAAGTACTGGGACTATTGGGATCTAAGCGACCATTGCTTAGATCTTATCCGAAGGCAGGCCTGATCCAACAGAAAGATGAAGGATGCCATCAGACCGAGAATACGTAGAAAGGCTAGGACTGTCAAGAACTCTTAAGATCTGGAATCGTTTGACAAGCTGCAGAATATTTAGTAGCCTACTGTGGTGGAGGTGGGTGAGCCATCCCCAAGTGAGGATCCAACAAAGCTCAAATGAAAAGAGGAGTTTATGTTGGTGTCACATGAAACTTCTTGAAGTTTAGGGAGAAGCCAAAGCGGCGCATGGGGTGGCATGTGCAGTGTAGATGGGTGATCGCATAATGCAGATAGATATCTGACCTTTATGGGCCAGTTGTCTAGATAGGGCAAGATGTAAATCTTTACCCCTTCTGAGCTTGGCCCCCACCACCACAGCGTGGTAAAATACTTTGGTTGAAGGTCAGCACGAATGGAAGAACACAGAATTGGTAATGTGTCTCACCGATCACAAACCTCAAGAACTTCCTGTGGTTTCGGTGGATAGGAATATGAAAATAATAGTCCTGGAGGTCTGGTGACAACAACCTGTCTTGTATCTCCATGGCCGATAGAATCTGTACCAATGTCACCATATGTTTTGCTTTATCTTGGCCACGTGGGGAGATCTCGTGCTTATTCTTCCTGGACACTTGCAAAATCAGTTATTGGACTCAGGTAGGCAAAGAATTACACATAAAACGTGGGTTATAATGACAATATAAATGGCTTGTTATAGGCCTTTTATTCACTCATAACATACATGAAGAAAAGCAAACATGTTCTGTTATACATAAACATAGAAAAGGAGCATCACCGTTAGGATAGTTGCAGAAGACACCTTCATCTCGGCCACCAGAACACGATTAGTCCCACAGCAGGTAGGCAAAGAGATCACTCGTACTAAAGGGGTCTGGAGCGGAGCGTCCTCCGTCTCAGCGAGACTGCATCACCCAGGGTCCAAATTCTAACTGCTTTGCAAGGGGAAACCCTCTTCTCTTTATAGGGCTACTTTCGATCCCCGCCCCTCATGGGTTACCAGTCTGCCCTCGGCCGAAGAGCAGACAACAAGCATGAGGAGCAAAGAGTGGAATATTCCAGCTAGAAGAGGAAAAAACCCAACTTCTCTCCTTGCTTTCGTTCCCAGTACCCCTTATCACTGCACCTGCAGAGCGCTCCGACTCCCTTTCTGGCTTGTCCTTCGGCGGACACTACAACTATTCTCAACAGTTACATCAATATGTGACCTTGCCTCCGCTGCAGAAATACATGTTTACGTGCTAAGCCCATAAAAACGTATGTTTTCATTGCTGTTTCATTGCAGTAAATGAAGTGAAATGTCCAAGATGGCTGCGCATTGGCGCCATGTTTTTTGGCTCATTTCGCACATGCACTACACTCCGCCCCTTGGACATTCAACTGCCATAACCCAATGGCTGAAAAGGAGGTTCCCAGAACCTGCGGAACAAACGCCATAATTTCGGAATACACAAAATACAACAAACCAAAACATCAATAATACAAACAATCCAAACCAAAGCAGACGCAATGCCTCGGAAATCCAGGAAAATATTTGACCCCACCAGTCCCGGTCCTTTTCTTGTGTCACTTGGGCAACTAGACTCCTCAATTCATTAATATGATCCTCAATGGAATGAGAACGATCTTCCAAGTCAAAACAACACATCCCTTCTACAGTGTTACACCCTAAATTGTGTTTTAAAAACATATAATCAATAGCTGCCCTATTTTGTAAAATAGCCTTCCTAAAATTCTAATCTAACAATAGCTCAGTCAAAGCCTGTGAAGTTTCATTAAGCCCTTTAACTGCCAGGCAAGCTCATTTAAGCATGGTTTTATAGCCCCTCCCACCCCCAATTTGCCAGGCCCCAAATCCCAACTAAGGAAACAGCTAAAGCTAAAACTTCAGTTTCAGACAACAAATGGACATCAGAATTACAATCAGGTGATAGGGCGGTGTAAGAGGCGGATCGCGTAGACCGCCGAACAACAGGGCGTAAAGGAAATAGTATCAAGCCAAAGCGTGTTAAAGTACAAGGACCACCTGAAATATTAGCAGGAATATATGAATAGGTTTGGTTCCCACAGGAGAATAACCAACCTGCAGGAAGTTTCACATGGCTCAGGTGGCTGGCAGTCAGTACAGTAAAATTACACCACATATTGTTAGAAACATCAATGCAAACACAAGCGGCGCTCAAAATCCGTTTTCTCCCCATATTGGTTCAAAGTCAGTTGTCAGCATTTGCCAACAAAGTTTGGATCACAAGTCATTTGATAGCAGACATCAGCAGGAGCAATATTGTGAGTAATAATGCTCGTCATATTTCTCCATATGCGGTCCATGTCAGCACAGAATTTACAACATTCATACACAGAAAATGTTCTCCGTACATCAGAATTCTCCACCAAAGCATCCTTATGCAAGACCCCAAACAAATGTCATAGCACTGGCAGGTGGACACCAAAGTTGCAGAGTCATGCAGATCCGACATACAGATATACTAAATATTTAGCACCCGCTGAGCCAGGTAAACCCATATATTCTAAGTTTGCCCGACGAGGGAGGGATAGATATTTTGTACCACGGACATGGAAAGTGCAGAAAGAGGTAAGACATTACGATTTTGTCCTCGCCATTTCCTTAAGGCACTGCGATATGCCGCAATAGACGCATCATCAGGCTCAAAAGTGGTAACAGGTGTGTCAGCCTTGATCCAGATCCCCGACTCCATTGGCAGAATCGAGACACTTGCCACTTTTTCCTCCAGCATGTCCCCAGACGCTCCACTGTGCTTCACACAGGCACTCAGTATACACAAGATCTAAAAATCAGAATTTTATTTCCGCAGGAATGGGCGGACCTTTAGGTTTTTCGACCCATACTTTGGCACCCGGAAACATTGCATCTGATGAGCCAAAACCCTTGTCCCCACGTATACTTAATATTTTGGGTGGCTCTCTCTTCCTCACTGTTGATAATTTTACAGGCACTAATATCACTTGTTCCACTCTATCTCCCTTATGTATAGGCAACATATACTCTGCACTGTTTATGAAAATAACCTTGACTTCTCCCTGATAATCCGCATCCACGATCCCTCCCAATACTTGAATGCCTTTCGGGACTAATCCAGATCTAGGGGCAATTAATCCCATATGTTCAGATGGAATCTGCACCCCGATTCCTTTATCAATCACAACAATGCATCTGGGTTCAAGGCGGATTTCATCCCTTGCATGCAAATCCACCACAGCAGACTCAGGAGTGACACGATAAAGAGCCAACGCTCCAGGAGACATTTCCCAATATAACAGAGTTTCCAATGCTTTATTGATTCTGAATTGTAAGGCTGGCTTTAACATGCGCATTAATGGAGTCTCACCGTTCGCAATGGGGCGGTTGTCAAGTATTTGAGCGGCATCTAACACATGTTCTCAACACCCTTTCAAGGTACCTTCACCAGTTTTGCGCAAGTGTTCTTTCAACAATCCATTCATTCTCTTAATTACCCATGAAGCCGCAAGGTGATAGGGGCATGAAAGATCAATTCAATTCTTTTTTCCTGACAATAGTCTAAAACTAACTTTCCCTTAAAATGGGACCCATTGTCACTTTGAATCTGTAAGGTAAAACCATAATACACAGCCACTTGATCTAATAGTTTAATCGTATTCAATTGAGTGGCTCAGTGCATGGCAATACCATTAAGTAACCAGAATAAGGTGTCCACATTAGTACACGCATATTGACATCCTCTGCTAATGGGCATGGGACCAATATAATCGATCTACCAAATCTGCCCAGGCAATTTACCCCGCTTCAACGTGCCATGAACTATATGTAGAATAAATCTTTGCTTCTGATGTTGACACAGGGGGCATTGTAGAATAATTGTTTTCACAATCTCTAACGGAATGCTGATTCCCCTGTCTTGTGCCCAACTGATAGTAGCATTCTCTCCGAGAGGTCCACTCTTCTGGTGGGCCCATTTAGCAATTCCTTCCATATCATCTTCCTCAGCCCTCGCGTCCATGATCGTAATTTTTGCATGTTCGTATGCAACAGAATTAAACCATTGTTGTATGTGCGTCTACGTGATACACAGTTATTGTAGTATGCAATAGCATCTCAGCAATGTCTTGCCACAATGCTTTCCCCCATACTTCCTTAGCATGAATCTTCCATCCATTCTTCTGCCAAGTAGGTAGCTACATCACCAACCCATTCACAACAGACCACAAGTCTGTATAAATGAAACAACTCCCGGGCCTCTCCTGTTTCAAAGCCTGGTACACTGCGTACAATTCCGCTAACTGGCTACTCTTCCCTTTGCCAGAGGTAGTTACCACCTTTTTCAATTTGGGATTATAGGCTACAGCTTTCCAGTGTCGCTCTCCTCCCACTTATTTGGCTGAACCATCAGTAAACCAGGCATGTTCAACTTGCTCACTCGATAGCTCTCCATATGGGATTCCCCATCTGGCTGGAGATTCACCAATCGTCATCTCTCCCTCAGGTTCCAGATTTCCAGATCTACTAACAGAACACCTGCCACTTGCTCCTGCAACGTCGCTACTCCACCCTTTCCTGTCTTGGCACGACCTTGAATGTACCATTTCCATTTGATGATGCTAGCCTCTTGTCCATGCCCAATTCGATGAGTCTTACAGGAGCTCAATACCGATTGCATGATTGGTATTTCCGGTCGTATCAATACATCATGACCTACTATCATCTGTTCTGTATCCACAAGTGCCCAAAAACAAGCTAACAATTGCTTCTCAAACAGAGTACATCTGTCACCAGCTTCAGGCAACGTCCGACTCCCTAAGGGCACCCGCTTCCTGTCCTGTTTTTGCCTTATACTCCAGTTGGCATATGCATCTTGTACAGATACGTTTAGTTCCACCTCTCCGTCCCTCAATGGCCATAAATCAAGTACCTTCTGAATGGTTTCTTTGGCTAATTGAAACGCCCTATTTTGCTCCTCACCCCATTCAAAATGTAATTTCTTGCGTGTTACTTTGTAAAGGGGCGCTAAAATCTGCCCCAAGTGCTGTATATGTTGTCTTCAGAACCCGAACAGCCCAATAAAATGCTGTGCTTGTTTTTGAGCCCTCAGAGTTGAAAACTCAAGGATCTTTTGTTTGGCTTTTGGCACCATTTCGTGATGTTCATTATGCCACTGAATTCCCCAAAAAATCACTGTCCCTGCCGGATCTTGGGCTTTAGCCTCATTAATTTCCCACCCTTCCTTCCGTAAACCGCCCATAATAAGATCTAGGTGTATTCGCACACTATGCTCATCTTTCTCTTGGATCAATATATCGTCAACGTAATGTAAAATCTGCACCTTTGGCTTGCACAGGACTTTGTCCAAATGTTCTGTCACCAGCCGGTGACAGATTGTTGGACTATGCATATAACCCTTTTGTAAACGTTTGAACATATACTGCCTCCCATTCCAGGAAAATGGAAACTGCTCCTGACATTCATCAGCAATCGGTACGGTGCAGAAGGCATAGCTAAGTCTAACACTGCATACCAAGTTCCCTCAAATTTCTGTACATTTTCAATCAATGTCACGCCCGTCAGGGACTGCCGGTATTAGCTGAGGAGTATGCTTATTCAATTTATGATAATCAACAGTCATCCTTTAGCTTCCATCCGGCTTAACAGGCCAGATCAGGTTGTTCCAAGCCGTGGTCACGGGACGCAACACACCGGCTACCACATACCCTTTAATGGTTTCCGAAATCTCCTTCTGCCCCCAGGGGATTCAATATTGTTTCAGGACACTCTTTGTGGCTATCCGAACCTGAACCGGCGGCAATTTCAATTGTCCTACAGTCACGGGGGTACAAATGAAAGCACTCACCCCAAACTGGTAAAGTTTACCTCCCAATCCAAGGGTTAACCCCTCCAAAATGTAAAATCCGATAATATATTCGGGGATCGGAACAACTACAAACTTCCAATTTTCATGTCTATTTTCGTTTGAACGGCAGGGGTCTCTTTACCCCATAAGCCTGTGATCGTCAAATGTCATCCCTTGAATCCTGAAATCAACATGTATCAATGGGCCCTCTGCACCGGTATCAATTAAGGCGTTGATCTCCTGTTTGTTTCCTGACGGCCAAAATAATTTTACTTTTACATGAGGTCGTCGGTCTACCTTAATTTGGGCAGTTGTTACCGGACTTTGACATCATCCTATTCGTATTTTGAGTGCGTGTGTTTGGATTCCATCTCCACCATTGGACTTACCATTTTCATCAGGTCTGCACACATTAGCTGGGATTTTGGGAACTCCTCGTCTCTCCCCTCTGGTAGTTGTACAAAAGGATCCCCCTCGCTCTTCTGCTTATGAACTTCTTGCCGCTTCACTGGTTTATAACACTCCTTCCAATCTGGACCCCGCTTTTTGTATAACTGATACATTTCCTGTGTCTCAATCCCATCAAGATCTTCCCTCGGCACACCATCTTTTAGCAAAGCTAAAAACATATCCTTTCTGGATATGTGAGAATCTCAGCTATCAAACCTCTTCCCAGGAGTGCGTCTTTCATTTCGGCCCTTTTTCTATCTCAGGGTCTTTCCTCTGTCTTTTCCCATTCTCCTAGATCAGCCAATTGCCTAATAGCATCCACCAACTCATCCGTTATTTTACCAGTCATTCCCACCAATAGGGTCACTATGACATTCTTATATGCTGGGGGGGGGGCAGTTTGAATAATGGTATTTCTGGCTCAAACAGAACGCTACTAACCCCATATGCTCGGGAGTATCTAGATGAATTGCCTCTTTCATGGTATGTTCCCTCACTCTTTTAATAGCCTCTTAACGTATACCATTTCTTCTCCTCGGTCGGCCAATCTGAGGCGAAAGGATACTTGCGGTTACATCCTTGGGGCGCCAAATGGAACAAAATGCAGTCATATCCACTATCCCTCCTCTGAGATTATTGGTATTACGACCCATCCTTTTATGTAGCACAGGTTTAACAATTACCTCTTTACGGCCAGATTCCGATTTGGGTAACACCTCTGGCTTTGAACCACTCTCGGTACTAGTACTATTGAATACATTTCCATTCTAATGATGGGGATCCCAATCCACTCCATGTGGTAGCAATCACGGTTGCTACCTTACGAGAATTCACTCTCACTAGTCTCCTTCTGTATTTATAATGAGCAACCCTCACAGCAGCTCGCTCAGCTACCGCTAGATATTTGTCTTCTTTATCATGATACAATTTCATCTGGAGCCGCTTCATCAACGCAAGTTGGTTTTCAGCGGCCAGCTCTTTTTCCAATTTCAGGACCTTCACCTGTAATTCCACATTCTGCTGAGGTATTACTCAGAAGGCATGTAACAAAATCCAGCCCCTCCTACCTAAAGCCGAACACTCCTTCCCTTTTTGCACCAGAACCTGGTGCAGACAGCCCACCACTTCAGCCGGACTCGCCTCTCCTATACTAGTGTCCCATTCCTCACTCAAGCCCACACCACATGCCCAAGTCTGGGCGACTAGGTCATACAGACTCTTAGTCCACCCCAGAATACTCACCCCAGAACAGCCTCCGCCTAAGCAGCTTCCTTTTTTTCCTAAATAGGGAACCAATTTTACCCAATACATATTTCACGTCCCCAACGTTAACACCTCACAACACACTAATCACTTTCCAAACGATGGCCTCTCCGAGTCCAATATCTTTTGCATATATCAATTTGGCAGGGATCTTTGGCATCAATGTCAGCACAAAGACCCTGCTCACAGCGCCAATTGTTTTTATTTATCTTGGCCATGTGGGGCAACCTCGCGCTTACGACCGCCCGGACCCTTGCAAAAATAGTTATTGGACTCAGGTAGGCAAAGAATTACACATAAAACGTGGGTTCTAATGATAATATAAATGGCTCGTTATAGACCTTTTATTTACTCATAACTTACACGAATAAAAGCAAACGCATGTTCAGTTTTACATAAACATTAAAAAAGAGCATCACGCTTAGGATAGTTGCAGAAGACACCTTCATCTCGGCCATCACGACACTTAGTCCCACAGCAGGTAGGCAAAGAGATCACTCGTACTAACGGTGTCTGGAGCGGAGCGCCCTCCCTTTCAGCGAGACTGCATCATGGGGGGGTCCAAATTCTAACTGCTTTCCAAGAGGAAAACCTCTTCTCTTTATGGGGCTACTTTCGATCCCCGCCCCTCATGGGTTACCAGACTGCCCTCGGCCGAAGAGCAGACAATAAGCATGAGGAGCAAAGAGTGGAATACTCCAGCAAGAAGTTGAAAAAACGACTTCTCTTCTTGCTTTCATTCCCAGTACCCCTTATCACTGCACTTGCAGAGAGCTCCAACTCCCTTTATGGCTTGTGCTTCGGCGGACAATACAACAACTATTCTCAACAGTTACATCAATATGTGACCTCGCCTCCGCTGCAGAAATAAATGTTTACTTGCTAAACCCACGAAACCGTAAGCTTTCATTGTGGTAAATGAAAGTGAATGTCCAAGATGGCCGTGCATCGGCGCCATGTTTTTTTGGCTCATTTTGCACACCCACTACACCATCTTGAGTCACTTCTCAGAAACTTGTTGAGGAGCCTTAAGTCCAATATGGGACGTAAGCAGCCATCCTTTTTTTTTTCTTTTTTTACTTTGTTTTATTAACATTTCAAATTACAAACAGGTGCCCAGGCTTACCCTGGCACTAGAGCATCCACAGAGCAGCAAGATGTGTTAACATCATTTTTAAACAAAAATTGTAGCCATCCCTCCCTCCCACCCCCCTGCACCAAACCACACCAAGATCTGGGAGCTTACAGGCTGTTAGAACATAAACTATGGGAAGAGCAAAAAAACAAGCTATAACCATTCAAACAGGCTGATGTAGTGAGGTTCGACACACTCCAAAGGGTCCAGCCACCTCGAGGCCACCGTGAGGCGGTACAGGGCAAATCACTGTGAAACCACTAGAGTCCCAGAGTCACAGTCTCATAGACCCACATTCCTCATTTATAAGGACAACCGTCCATCCCTGGACAAAGGAGGACAAGGAGTCATTAGTTATAGTTGACAGCTTCTCGTAAATGAAAATAGCATTCAACTTCTTAAGCCACTCTGCTTTCGAGGGGGCAAGGTGGCTTTTTCATTTTTGCGCCAATGCCAGTCTCCCCGCTCTCAACATTTCCCCCACAACTTTCGAGAGACCCTTCATATCGGCGCCTGGCATGGGAATGCTCAAAAGGATTTCCAGAAGGAGTAGGGACGGACAAGAGCCTGCAATATCTTTGATCCAGCTAAGCAATTCGGACCAGTACATTTGAATCACAGGACATTCCCACCACATATGATACCAAGTGCTGCGTTGTGAACACATCCTAGGGCACAGTGGGGACACATTTGTGAACATTTTGGACAGAGATACTGGGGGGAGGTGCCATGAGTGGAGGACCTTAAAGCCGTGTTCCATGACCGAGGTGTATAACGCCCCGCAAGAAAATGTTTTTGTAAATAGCCCTCCATGTTGAGTCTTCCAAAGCCATACCCAGTCTCCCTTCCCATATCTGTTTGAAAGGCTGCCTACCTTTCGGACATCCTTTTTTGATACCAAAAAATATGGCGAGTACTAGCCCCTTCACCGATTCTCATCGGGGACCGGTTTATTGCTAGCTTTTGTGGCAGGATCTGAACCTCCTCCAAAAGGGTCGGGTCGGGGGATGACTCCCTTCGTGTGGGGGTGGGTGATCTGGAGGCTTTCGGGCAAATGACGGGTAATACCTTCGGTGGATAGGAATATGAAAATAATACCACCACTTGGAAGTCCAAGGCATCCAAAGTAATGCCTTGTCAGGCAAAGAACCTTGATACGCCTCCCACTCAAAAGATCCACATTTGGCAATACAGAGCCAAAGAGGGTTCTGAGAGTAGGTGGAGGCCAGTGCTGGAGCACTGTGAAGCTGAGACATCTGCACATTTCTTCCTCTTCCCGGTCTTGTGAACCATTTCTGCACTCCTTTGCCTGGTGAAAAGGCTTTACCTCTTTGCGGAAACTGTTGGAAAGGTCTAAATCCAGCTTCTCTAGAAAAAGACCATGTAGAGGGAGTAAACAAATCATCCATCAGCTGTTGTGCTGTCACACCTAAGCACTTAGATGATACATTTGACATGTTAACCCTCTCTAAAGAGTCATCTGCTTTTGATCCAAATAACTAAACTCCATCAAATAGCACATTGAATAACTTTGGCTGGACATCCATGCATGCCTTCAAACTACTGTGGCTATTCCAGTGGCTCTGGTCATGAAATCAGCCGTGTCCAGCCCCTGTTTGAAGGGCCTGACATGTTGCCATCCTCTACCAATTCTCTGAATCTGTCCCAGAATCACTCCCTCCGGTAGATTAGGTGCTGCCTCTGAAATGGCCTTCCAAAGGCAGTTAGTATTTAGCCAATTCACTTGAGTTGTTTATGGCCTTTATGGCCATACTACTAGCCACACATTTCTTTTTTCCTAGGAGGTCCACCCTTTTGCTTTTCCTGATTTTTTTTGTATTTGGTTTATTTCAAACCTTTACCAAATTCATCAATCATCAAGAATTATAAAAAGATAAAAATGAAGACATACAAGATTTCACTTAAAACCGCAATTCTATATAATACCATTTTTATTTTTTAAATGTACATTTTTGGAACAATTTCTTTGCCACATCACCAAAAAAGTAAGACGCAGAAATAGAGACACAGTCCATCTGAGATTATATCAAACATCATTTCTTAAGTTTAAAACCCCATAGTATACACAATCCAACGCCCACTAACCAACACCTAAGAACCCTTATTCAGTAAATCCAATCTCAGGCAATTTAAGAAACCCGACAATGCAAGACCAGCTGCAGTTGGGTGAGCCGGTAGACATTTGCTCCATACAAAAGCACCATTAATACAATTTAAATGTATCCTCCTTCCGTCAATCATTTTGCGCTTCAGCAATAGCTCTTAGTATGTAACCGATTCCATCTGAAAAGCATAATGATGTCTGTGTGGTGACTATTATGAAACCAATTCAAATAATATGCAACAGTTCCTCTCTTCTTGTGTTCCGTAGATAAATGAGCCAGTGCGGGATATTTATGGAATCTGTCCACTGTGTTTGACCAGTCGCAGTGTAACAAAGCAATTTTCACGCACTCCAGGTCTTTTAGATTGCAACCGATTTTATCAATTATTTCATTACAGTGCTTACACATTTTAGGAAGAAAATTGGAATCTTTTGGGGATTGTTTTCAAATTCTCATATATCTCGTTGTACAGCGACCCTACACAGGAACATCATTTTTAAATACAAAATGAGTAACCTCCATTTCACCATAACTTGGAGGGAAAAGATGCCCAATTTGTACCGAATAGCAGCAAGAGGAACAAAATTCGGTACTCCCAAAATCCTTCTCTAAACGATTTCCTCAATTCTGTCCACGCGTCTATACAGCCAACATACCCAGAATTCCAAACCATACAACATTTTCAGCGTTGCTTTTCCCTCACAGAGGTTTGAAACCGGCTTGATCGAAAAGCGTCCATATTTCCTGTTTATTTTAACCATCTCATGGGATAGAAACATCGTTTTACAGTCAAGCATAGCAATAATCGCTGCCCTCTGTGGTTGGCTCGTAATCACAAAACCCAAATGTGTGACACTCAACTCCAGGGTCAGTGCAGTCCGATCCAAAAACCATTTATGCATGCATCACTTTCTACCTTTAGAAAGTTCTGAAATGTTTGTGCGATTCTGATTGATTAGCAAGTCATTAGCCCGAGCAATGAGTTCAAATGCCTTCAGAAGGCGCTGGACACGATACGTGTTCTGTCAAACAGAGGAAAATAATCTGCATATGAAATCCACGGTATCTTAACAGATCCAATATTAGGAGATAATAAAGCAGCAGGGCTCTAGTAATGATTCACATCAGATACATATAGATTAAAAAGGCAGGGAGCCAATACGCATCCCTGCCTAAGACCAAACCTAGTGTCAATCCTGCGGGACAGATCCTCCTCCTTATTCAATCGGACGAGGCGTCCTGTAATCCAATGATCACATTCAACAAACCCTCTGGGAGACCCAAATTGGCCAACTTAGATCACAGTCAAGAGCGGTCAACATTGTCAAACGCAGCCGATAGGTCGATTGATGCTGCATATATCTGTCCCTGTTTATCCACCCGTGCCTGTTCTTGAATATATCGGACTACCAAACCACTGAGGTTTGTCCCATGACCTTTTCGGAAGCCAGTTTGTAGCATGTTCAGTCTCATTGCAAACTCAACCCACTCTTCCAGGTGTGTCGATAAAAGGGACACGAATATTTTACTATCCGCATCCATGCAAGCAATAGGATGGTCATTTTTAGGGTCAGTCTTCGCGCCTCTTTTAAAGATTGGCGCAATAAACAATGTACACCATGATTCAGGGAAGGTTGCTGTAGATATGATATTATCGAACAGGATTGACAGGGAACAAGACCAAAGTAATGAGTTGTTCTTGATTATTCTATTTGTTAACATATTAGGTCCTGCCGCATGAGAACTACTGCACTTTTTGATTGGATAAAAAATTGTTACCAGATCGGCTGTGGGGACCCATTTCCCAGCCATTCCACTCATTTGACCTCTTTACAATGGCGGCAGGTGGCTTCCCTTAGCATACAGCTGATTAAAATGAGGCACCCATTTCTTCCCGGAAACCGCATTTAATTGCTTTGTTGACTGGACACTCATGCGCATTGATCACTTCCCAAAATGCGCTTATATTCTTCTTTCTAATGATCTCTAACATTTGGTCTGCATTATTCTGCAACATTGTAAATCTGTACTGTTTAGAAAATGTTTTACATTTGTGCTTCAATTTTCTGATTTCATCCAATTTTTCATTATTCAGGATATTCCCCTTCAGCCATAACACTGTCCTACCTATGAATATACACCTCTTCCGTCTATATAGGTTTTCATCACACGGTAAAGCCATGCTAACCAATCTCTTTAGGGATTTATCATAATTATTTACACTGATATGCAGTGACATGCAGTACTATTCAGAAGTCTGATGTCCCTCAGCCTCCAAGAGACCCTATTATTTGCAGCATTCACTATTATTGTTTTTTTATATTTTATTTATCATTTCAGACAGGTTATATGCACATACATCTGTAATGTTCAATTTTGCAAGTATACAACATATACATGTTAACGTTCTCATAAATTCGGGTTTTCTTGACCAGCTAGCTCTGCCAAATATTGTTTATACCGCGACCATATGTTCCCGGGTTTAGAGGGCGGCATTAATGAGTCTATGTACAGTTCCTCGGTGTTGTTGACCCACATGTCTCTGTTCCAATCCTCCATTGTTGGAGGTTTTATGTTCTTCCATTTCATTAATATGACCCTTTTAGCTATAAGTAGGCTTAGATTCAGCAGTTTTCGCCAGGTTGGGTTCATTTTTCCAATTGCCCCCAACATACACATCTGAGATGTCCATTACACCGGTTGGCTGCCATTCTATCAAGAGCTCCGCAGACCTCAGACCAGTATTGTCTTAGTTCCACACAATCCCATAACATATGAAATATGTTAGCATTTTCAGAGTCGCATCTTGGACAGGATCCAGGTGAAGCGGGGTATATTCGCTTGAGCTTTAATGGTGTGTAGTGCGTCCTATGAAGTATTTTGTAGTGAATCAGTTTGAATCTTGAATTACAGGATATCAGTTTGGTCAATGCACAAATCTGGGACCAATCCTGGTCTTCTATTGGTTGCCCCAGGTCATGCTCCCATCTGCCCTTAGCCATGTGGATTACCGCCGGGCGTGTTTGTATTATGGTTTTATAGAGAGCAGATGCCGTAATTTTTTGAGTCCCCCCTGTGTATATATATCCTAATCTCATGTTTATTTCACGTTCTTCCGGGAATGTTGGGAGATGTGCTGTGTAATGGTTGCTACTCTTTGGTATTGCTGTTCATTCACATTCGTGTTCCCCACCGTATCTTTAATGTCCTCCCACTGGATAAAGCGCTTCTCTAAGAATAGCTGTCCCCATTGCGTAATGCCTCTAGCACTCCAATGTATTGCCGTTTCACTCTCTATGGAGAAGGGTGTATGGGGGTCACCCCATGTCGGCATGCTCGGGTGATATAGCTTACTGACGCCAAATATGTCAGCAATTTTGGACCATGCCGTGATAGTAACCTTAGATGGGTTTATCGTGTTGTATTGTTTAGGGGTGGGCCTGGTTATCCTTTGTAGGGCCAATGTCGCCTCACGCTCCCTTGAGGAGGGGGGGGAGGGGGTTTAGGAAGCATGAGGCCCAATCCGCTGCATGATGCGCCTGTGCTGCTAGGTAGTACAATTCCATGTCAGGAGCCAACAGTCCGCCCCTGGGGTAGGTGTCTGTCAAAACTCTCCAGCTCAGTCTAGGGTGCCCACCCCAAATAAATGTCATGCAGGCGCTATTAATTTTTGAGAACAAAGCGCGGCCCGGCCATACCAGTACCGTACTAAAGAGATAAAACAGTTTCGGCAATATTACCATTTTGATCAGTGCTAACCTCCCCATCAGTGATATGGGCAGGGCGCTCCAACGCTTCATCTTGGCACCCAGTGCTTCTGCCAGCACACTATAGTTTAATGTGCGGGATAGTTGGGCGGTTCTAGCTATATGAGCGCCTAGATAAACAATGTGTACCGGACTCCATATAAATCCATGTAGGTTTTGGGGTTGTATGGTGTCATCAGTGAGCGGAAATATCTCCAACTTATTGGGGTTCAGGCGTAGTCCTGAGTAATCACCAAACTTTTCTACTACAGCCAGCACCTTGTCCAATGTGTGGTTGGGATTCTTTAGATATAGTAGGATGTCATCTGCATTTAGCATTATGATTTGTAGTTTGCCCTCAAGCCATATCCAAAATTTGCTATAGGGTGATCTAAGGATGTCTGCTAAGGGTTCTATGACTAGTGCGAAAAGTAGTGGGGACAATGGGCAGCCTTGCCTGGTGCCTCCTTGCAATTCCAGTATGTTTGTGAGGGACCCATTAATTCTTATCTTCGCATGGGGTCGCATATATAATATCTGAATCCATTTTATGAGTGTAGGGCCGAACCCGTAATTCCTCAGTACTCCCAATAGGAAGGGCCACGAGACAGTGTCAAATGCTTTCCGCATGTCGAGGGAGACGGCTATACCTTGGGTCTCGGGGGGGGTATCGTGGTTATGATTTGATGGCATCGTCTTATATTTGTTGCTGTGGACCTGCCCGTTATAAACCCTGCCTGGTCCTCATGCATCATATATGGCATCAATGGTGTAAGTCTGGTCGCTAGTATCTTCGCTAGGATTTATAAGGGATAACGGCCGGTATGACCTACATTCTCCTGGGGGTTTCCCTGGTTTAAGCAAGAGTGTAATTATAGCTTCTCTGGTGGTTTCGGGGAGTTCACCTATGTCTAATGCTTCCGTCCAGACGGCATGTAGTCTGGGCGCTAGTAAGAGGCTAAATTCCTTATAAAACTCAGCTCCCAGACCATCCGTGCCTGGTGCTTTCCAGTTGGGAAGTGCCTTTATTGCTTCAATTATTTCAGCCTCTATAATCGGTTCCTCCAGTGATTCTCCAGTTACATCAGCTATAAGAGTTGTTGGTATCTGGGAGAGATAATGCTCTATTTCGCCGTCTGTGACGGTACACTGAGGAGAGTATAGGTCTTTATAGAATGTGTAGAATGTTTCCTCTATATTGTTCTGATCTGTGGACATTGTACCATCCGACATTTGTATGCAGGGTATAATAGTGGGACCTCTCTCTGCATGCACCCTTTTAGCCAATGGCTTCCCCGGGCGCTCCGCTTCCCCATATCTACATGCCGCAGCAGGTCTATCGAAGTATCTGACCTCTTGTTCTTCTGCTTCCATATATTCCTCCAATTTGGTCTTTATTTCTGAACTGAGTTGGGGTGACGGGGAGGTTGCATACTGGGATTGCAATGACGTTATTTGTGTTTCTAGTCTAGTTGGCCTACCCCTGATGTCTGAGTATTCCACCCTCTGTGGATATTGACTGACCTCTTATGCATACTTTAAATGCTTGCCATAGTGTAGCCTGTCTGGCGACCGAATGTTCATTGATGTCAAAGTATTCTTGTATATATTGTTCCATTGAGTTTTTATAAACCAGGTCTCTTAGGGCTGCAGGTTTAAATCTCCATGGTGGCCTGCCACTAACCTTGTCAGGGATTCACAGTGTCAGTTGTATCGGGGAGTGATCCGAATAGGTCCTAGGGTGTATGTGGGAGTCAGTTACCCATGCCATGCTGTCTCCATCTATTAGCCATAAGTCAATTCTGGAGTGCATGTTGTGGACAGTGGAATAATAGGTGTATTCTCTTCTGGTGGGATATAATGTTCTCCAAGCACCTTTTAGGCGCAGGTCTGATATGTGTGTAAGTATTGTCTGCGCTGCTTTGGTTAGTGTTCTAGTTTGTGTCGTTGTGCGATCAAGTTGTACGTCTAGAATTGTATTAAAATCCCCTCCACATAGCACCCGGCCGTAGGGTAACTCGCCATCTTTTCAAATATTGCGGAGTAGAAATTTGGATGGTCAATATTCGGACCGTATATATTAAGGAAAACTATTTCTTTATCACAGAGATTGCCATGGAGCAAAACATATCTCCCTTCTGGATCATTTTCAGCTTTGATGCATTCAAACTGTAGTGTTTTGTGTATCAATATCGCAACCCCTCTCGCCAGGGTGGAGTATTTTGTGAAGTATTGATGTCTACCCCAGTTCGGCACCAATTGTTCGCCCTGTCGGGGGGCCAATATAGGTCTCCTGCAGGAAGATTATCTTAGCGGCCTGCCTGTTGAGGTAAGCCAGGATCTTCCTTTTTTTGATCCTAGATCCTAGGCCCCTTACATTCCAGTTTAGTACATTAATATCATCCTTGCCTGTTTTAGCCATTAACTATAAGGCGTTTGCTTTAATATGTATACCACTGTATTACTCTTGTATGCTCAAATGCCTTCGTGTCAATAACCTGTGTGTTTTTCCGTTTTCCTTCCTTCTTTCCATAACAAAATCCCAACACCTCCAAGGTAGTCCCGCCCCCTCCCTCACAGTTCCCCTAACTTCAACTGTGCCATTAAGTTTCCCCCCTTCCCCTCCCAACAACATCACGAGCACCCGCTACAGGGGGGGCTGCGGCGTCTCCAGTGCCTGTGCCAACATTAATTATATCCGGTTCTAGTTTGTTGCTCTCACTTAATATAACGTCTTTGGTTTGAAGCTTTGAGTATACTCTATAACATGAGTCTTTAGACTTTCCGGATGTCGGTCTCCTGGAGGGAAATCTTTGTCATTGCAGTTCCTTTTTATTTTTTGAACGTGGTAGCAGTGATCTGATCTCAGAACTATGTAGATCGCCATCCTATCAGGATTGTCCAATATTGGGGGGAATATGTGTTTCTATAAAGTTTGCTGCTTCTTCAGGGAATGTGAAAAAATAGGACTTATTTTGATGTTGGATCTTAAGCCTGGCAGGGTAGAGCATTGCATACTGCACCTGCCGTTCGCGCAGCATTTGTTTAACTCCTTTGAAGAGCTTCCTTTCCTGCTGCACGGCCAAAGTGAAGTCTGGAAAGATGCGTATTATGTTTGCTTCCCATTTTAGCTCCTGTTTTTCTCTGGCTGTTTTCAGGATCAGGTCCCTGTCCCTATAGTTTATCAGGCGTGCTATGATAGGCCTGGGATATGCCCCGGGTTTCGGGGCTAATGACCTATGCACCCTCTCCACTATGAACATCGGTGACCAACCCGGGTCTCCTAAAAGTGTACGTAGAAGGTCCTCCACTGCTTTCTCCATTGACCCCTCAATTGCCTCCTCTGGTACACCGATTACGCAGATTTTGTTTCTTCGAGACCTTGCTTCCAAATCTTCGCACTTGGACTTCACCGTCCCTAGTTCAATAGCCATTGTGGACACCGTGTTCTTGAGGACCTCCAAGGAGTCTTCATTGCCTGAAATCTTGTTTCTGCTTCGGTAATGCGAGAGTTCGTTTTTGCGTTTTTATATTTGCAACACTCGCTGCGATTCCATCTAGTTTATCTGCAAGCGCTGCAAAGCCTTGCTGCATAGCTTGAAAGACAGCCTGAGGATCCATCATGGAGGCCGATGGGGCCTGCTTTTCCTGTATGGGCATTTCTTCTTCCCTCTCGAGCTCGGTGTCCTTCTGCATCGTAGTCGTATATTTATCTATTGTGCCTTTGCTCTTCTTAGGGCCAAAGTACTTGGGCATCATTCCTGATCTGGAAGGTATATCTGAAAGGGTTATTCCAGGATTTCCCTTTCCTACTGTCTTGTCTTTGCAATATATCACGGGGGCCAAGGTGTAGTGCGTGTTGAAGGGAGTAGATCAATATCTGGTTTTCGGCGCGCTCTGTATTGTTGTAATTAGTCGGTGTGAGCATGGGCGGCATCCGAGGAGGATTTTCGTTGGTGGTGGCAGCCTCTGGCCTCCAGATCAGTGTCCTGATGTAGATACACCATGCGTCCCTAGGAGGGTAGTGTTGTCTAGGAGTCTTTTTACGTGGTGCTCTAAGGTGGAGGTGTCTGCGCTGGCGCTCTAGGGGAGGGCCATGATTGTCAGTCCTGTTTTGCACTTTACCGCATTACACAGACTGCTAAGGTGTAGCTGCGCAGTGGTCCGCTATCCCCTCTCTGCCTGTCGAGGGGGCCTTATATTTAATTGCTTGAGTGTCTTGGTCGCTCCGGGAGGGGGGTTGTAGCGTCGGTGCTGGCGCCCTGCCAATGTTTAATGTTTGCCACTAGCTTCCTCTATGGGCACCGTTATACAAGTAAATGAACTGTCCGCTCGTCTTGCTGGCGTGCGTTGGCCCTCCGTCTGCTCCCGGGTACTAGTGGGTCCGAGAGGGGGAGGAGGTTTGGATGTGTGCCGTTCATGGGGAGAGTATCGGGCCCTCTCACGTTCTTATGGTGTTGTGGACCGATTGCTCCTTCCTCGTTGTCTATGCCTTTGTTTACAGCGGATCAAGCTTACGCTGAGACAATCCGCCCTCCCGCCTTTCTTATAATTCCCTGTGGGGAGCCGGTGTGCCGCCCAAGGGCTAAGCGGAGGGGGAGGCAACCAGTTCAGGGAGCAGGCACGGCTTACCTTCCCCGCGGTGGGTTCTCCCCTCCCAGGAAACGATGCTGTGTTGAGGGTGGAGGGGGTCTGCAGGCGCTCGACGATATACGGCTGGCGCCGCCGCCGCACACGTAGTTCTCGGGCCGGACTCCTCCCCTCTCTCGCCGGCGGCTGCGTTCAGTATTGCCTCTGGAGTCTTAGAGTTCACAGTTCAAAAACGGCTTGGCCATTTTGTCCCAAATTTCTTGTGGGCAATCCTTAGCTGGTGCCACACGTTCGCTGCAAAATTCACGTGGAACCGGAATCAGCAAATTGTCTTTTTTGGCATTACGGCCATGGATACAGCCGGAGCTAACACGAGAGCTGCCATTTTCTCTCGTGCGCAACAGCGCCCCCCGCAGCATTCACTATTAGATGAAGACCCCACCTCAAACCCGACCTCTCCACACACCCCAGTTCAGCATTTCCCAGCTGCCGTGCAAATTCAGTGGGGAGGATGCAGAGGTCACTGCAAGGGTTCTTGACAATATTCAGATCCATACAATCAAAAAAGAAAGTGAAAACTGCAAAGAAGTAGTTCAACGTGCACGTACTCTCCCCCTGGTACCAGGTGCAACCTCTTGGGCAGTCCCCCTGCACATTTCCATTCAGCATGTACAATCCTATAGATGTCAACCCCTATCAACTACTTCCTTCCAGACCTCAACTTATCTCGCAAACCAATTTCATCCTTATCCCCATTCAACAATTCTGCCTCAGTTTCTATTTCAACACACGTTCAATTTAAATCCCCAGGCAGGATGACTCTGCCATCATGTTTCTCACATTTCCAGTGTAAAATTAGCCGAGTTATCACGCTCGGAAACCTGTTGAGGTCACTCACCCTTTATGAGAATATATATTTAATAATAGCAGCAGCTTTACGTTGTACAAGCTCCATGATGATAATTCCACAGCTAGTATACCAAATGGGAGGTTAGGCAGTTTTCTGGCCTCCATGTCTTGACAAGACTTAATCACTGCTATAGGTCCCCGAGATGACCAACCCCCCCCCCACCCCAACACTGGGTTTTGCCTCTTGGGTAAAGACATCAAATCGATCCGGCACATGGGGTGTAATAAGCCACGTCTCATGCAGAAGTAAACAACAAACATCTTTCAACAGGAGCCTCGTGGCCTCATTATTGAAAAGGTGAGAACTACCCAGTGAATTCCAGGAGGCAATTTTCATTCTGACTCCTCTACTAAAGAAATAGTTTATTGCGTGCAATGGCCTCATTAATGCTGCTTCAACCCAAGACCAGTCTACTTTTTATGAGTTTTCAGTTTGTTATTCCCACATACAACTTCGCGGTCGGAGCCAGCTGCGGGCCATACCAAAATCATTATGCCCCCCCCCCTATTAATGGGGTCCTGTGCACAGGGCTCTGATGGGTGGCCCCTTCAATATTTATATCCATGCCCATGTTTTGCAACAGAAATTTCTCTTTTAATTCCAGGTCTCTTACTATACAAGAACCAAAATGTAAGACTCACTTTTCCGCTTTGACCTTATCAACAAATTTAACAAGATCAATGTCATAGGAGGATACCACCCTGAGAAGATGGTCAACATGTTGGCTCTATTTAGGAAAAGAGGAATGTATTTTTCCCCGCATACTATCACCCGCACACTATTTTTCACGGGGCTGGGAGTAACTGTATATTTTTAGTTATTACCACAGGGTTTGCCTTCATTTTACTCTCCTTTTCATTTTCAGCCAACATATTATCTGTGCTACGGCACATTTGAACACTCTATACGCACTCCTAGAGTCACCCCCACATCCATTCTGGCTTTTACCCATTCATTCTCTCTGCCACCATTCTGACCAGCATTGGATTGATCACATGGGTCCACCCTATTTTGACCTTTACCAAAGAGCAGAATACCACTACCACTTCGACTTCGGTCAGGCCAATGGAGTTTCTTCAAAAAGGCATTGTGCAAAGTTGGCTCATTGCCACCTGTACCATGAACATCCCCGGTTCTTCCTCCATTGGAAATAGTAGGGCACCCAAGCTTCTCTTGGCTCATCACCCTCCCCTTTTTCCAATGAGGGATCTATGTGAAGCCCACCAAATGAGTAAAATGTGTATTCAGCCCCTCTGTCTGAACTGCGGTATTAACCACTACTCCTGACTTGGGACTGAATTACTTCTTCCTCTGAGGGGAATGCTCCTGTAGTTTTAATACTCAATTCGGACTGATGATTAGGAACCTTCACTTTTCCACTCCTACCTCTCGGCAACCGTCAAGTTTATTAAGAATTTGCTAGATGATTTCCCTTTAAATCTGCAGGTCTTAACGTTTGATTTTTTAACATCTTTCTTCTCCACTAATTTCTTCGTACCTTGGGTTGTTATTCCAGAGGTACCCTCCAAAGGGTCATCCTCCATAGATGATATGACCTCCACAATTTCCATATCTTGATCAATTATTTAAACCTGATTACTGAGTACCGCATTACTCTCAACGTTTTTTGAGTTTTCTTATTGCCTTGCTCCACCTCACCCACATTCATCATTCCTTTAAACTCACTAGAACCGCCAGAATAGTTGTCCTCTATAGGCAGCATAACTCCTGTGATTTCATCTTCCTTGTCACTTATTGCCATACTCTTTGAAATCACCCCGTCATGTTAGCTCGGAATAGAAATGCTGGAGTGTAACGGACGGCTTGCGAAGCCGCCCGGTCCTCCAAAACAGCATCCCAGGACAGAGGCCTCGAGCAACTGCCAGGGTACCGATGTCGGAGGGGGCCACTCGGTGCACCAGCTTTGCCTGCCTGGAGCCTCAGAGAGCCCCCATGGTCACGAGGACAAGCAGATCCGGAGAGGATTACTGTGTCCCGGCAGGCATATTGAAGGACATTTTTCAGACTGCTGCAACGTTCGGCAGTATGCTGATCCTCCAGCAGTGTGCAGCATATTTGGGCAGAGCATCCCTGCGCAGAACGGAACCACCAACGTGACCTCCGCAACATCAGTGGAAGAGAACTTAAAGACATACAGGCAGCATTGGCGTCACTGCGTTATGTTTGAAAAACACTGTAAGCACCGTTTCATTTGAGAAAACAATAAACTACCTCTTTAACCCTACTATCGCCTCTCGCCTTATCAATCCCATATAGGGTTAGTTATACAAACAAGAGGACTCTGAAGGCAATTCTCCCCCAATAATGCAATGTTTAACTTCATTTCACTCAACAACAGAGTGTGGGCTCTCACTTGGTTGTGAATGTTGTTATATAACTCGATGTAGGGGCTCAACACCATGTGTTTAGGGCCGAAACAGTGGGGGAGGTGTGCCTAATTCGCTTATCCACCTCCCTCTATGTATGATGCAAAGAGCCCCTCCCCCATTTCCACTTCCTCAAAGGATTTATTGTCCAGCAATTAGTTAACGCTGTGGGGGGCCCTGGTACCGGTCCCTCCCTTGAACACTGGTATGATTCCACTGTAAAAACCTCCATGACCTCCTCCCTTACGTACCTCTTGGGTCCGACATGGTCTAAGACTGAATTTTCCACATAATCATAGTGATTTCACTGATATGAGAGCATTCAGTTCAGGCTATAGCACAGACCGCATTAACAGAACACATTTCTTTGCTCGTTCCTGATTTGGGGAAGAAGTCAGTTATTTTGTGTCCCGCAATTGGAGTGGCTACATTCAATGGTAGTAAAGCTGCCTTGGCTCTGGGGAACAGTTCAGTTATTTTGTGTCTTCCTACCAGGGTTGTAGGGTCCCACAAATTCTGTAGCAGCTCTGTACCTAGGGCTTCCTCCAGAAAACCACCTTTAGCCATCGACTGACTAATAGGCAGCCGAAAGAGATAGGTCTCTCAGATAGTCTCACAGACAGACAAAACAGAACATACAGACAAGAATGTGCTTCCCAGCACTCACCAACCACTAGGGGTCTAGGGTCGCTTTCGCAGAGACCGCAACTTCACATCTCTCCCACGATCCCCAGTGGACCACTGCAGACCACTGTTTGCCACTCCGGGCTGTGCGCCACATGTGTCTGATCGTTTTATGGCTAAGATGCAGAGCTCCTGGATCACCACTGCAGACCACTCTGCTTTCCCTTTCTACTGGAACAAAAGGGGGTCATTGGATCTGTGAGATTTGGCAGTGGGCAAATTTTTCATGGCGGAATTGACTGTATTCAATTTTGCTGCAAAACCAATTTTAGCACGGCCAAACTCTGCAAATCTTTGCCCCCCATTTCCCAATACACCTGTCCCACACTTAACTCTTGCATTTCCGCCTACTTCACCCGACCCTGCAGCGTCAGTTCGGTCCCTCTTACGCAGGTCAGATCGGACACCGCAGGGTCCCCTTCTCTCCCTTTTTTTCACATTCCCCCATCTCCAATCTTTAGGAAGCAGGGGACACCCATGGAAGCCCCCCCGCCCCTCAAGGCCATCAATACCAAACATGGGGATCGGGGAACACTGCTGCATCCCCCGCTGCCAATGTTCGGTATTGATTATCGAATTTGATCAAATCAAATTGATCGAATGGTACTGGCCAAATTCGGCCGCATGCACCATTCGATCAATTAAATAAGATCAAATTGGGTAATACCGGATCATTGACCCTTTGGGCCCAGCCATAGCAGTTTGAACTACCAAGCTATACAGAGTGGGCCGTCTGAATAGGTATGTCAGATCTGTCAACACCAGCACCTCCTTGCCAAATCCTTGTTCACTGTAGGCAGAGATTTCTTGCATCTTAATGACTCTGAAGGATGATACAATAAAGAAAAAACAAGGTGATGTCCTAACAGGTTCAATAGATATTCATATCAATTAATGATGGTCTCCTCAACATCAAGGGCATTACACAGGGAGTCTATATATCACTCAACAGATGCAAAGTCCTAACTTGAACTTCCTATTGAATGAAGGGCTCCTAGATATGTATTTATTATTCACATATTCACCTATGTCTTCATAATGGTGCCTTAGAATCTAAGGACCCACAGATTCTCAATTCTGTTAAGTAATTTCAAAAAGTAGCTTTCTTTATTGCTAACACATAAAATTTGTAAATTACAAAACAGCAGTTAAGTACTGCATGCAACACAGGTAAAAATAAATTAAAAAATAAACACAATATGTACAATATAAACAAAGGATGTCAATTAGTCCTATACACAATTTACATACAAAATCAAAATACAATCGTACAAGGGAAAAGGAATAAGGAGTTGTAACAAAAAAGTTCAAAAAGTAAACGTTCAAAAATAAACACCATATGTACAATATAAATAATTGACCCCCTCTTGGAGGTTGAAACCATATGTAGCTAGGCTTAAGTTCTCAGCTCAGCTATGTAGATTTTCAAAAATAAATTATTTTCCAGTGACAAGAAATGGATCCAAGATGACTGAACTAGGGGTCTACGTGTGACACAGCGACTAATCTTGATGGGTGTCGCACTCGTACATGACTAAATCAATAGGTACGGGTGATCTACGTTTCGGCGGAGTGAGAAGTCCTGCCTTCCTCAGGACCGGGAGTAGTCGTGACCCCTGAGGTACAAAAGAAAACACTAGCCAAAATGAAAATCACGGAAAGCAAAATCTGTATAGCACAAAATGGTGCAGGTCCCGTGACTCATAAAGCATGCAGGTGAAATCACACAGGGCGGCCAACTACAGTGGTATAGATGGACTGAGACTAAAGGGTGTGTCAGATGTAGTACCCTTTAAAAAGCCTAAAAAAATAAGGTAACCTACATGCATAGGGGTGGAGTAAAATGAAATAAAGAACCAGAAAATGTAAGGTTGAAAATATGGAGAAGAAAATATGTGCCAGAGAGAACTATGTGTGTGTGTATACACAAGAATATACATGGCAGAAAGTGCACCATTTCACCAAAAGGTAAGTCAAATGTTAAATTATGGCTCACAGCTCTGGGTTTGGTGGCGACCAGGAAAGGTCAAAGACAGAGTAAATCACTTACACAACTTATTAGGGTGCCACAGGTCACTGCCTGTTGTGGAATCTTAAAATGGAAGTTGCATACGCGCTTTGCTGTTGCCAAAACCACACATGCGCATGTCGAAAAGTGTCTGTTTGTAATAAACAGGCATAATAAAGTATGTGTGGTCGCATATTCGTAAAATGAAACAGGCACATTGAAAAGAATGTTAAGTTAAATGTACCTTCAAAGGGCACGAAGTATTATCCCAATATTCTGTGCATGGCCGTTGCTGTAAATGAAGCTTGGGCAGCAACCTAAAGGAAAAAGACGACCCTGCGGCTATACAGTTTCTTTGATCAGCACCTTAAGGGAAATGGCATCTAAGTTCTTAGGTTAACTCCGTCTAGTGAAAGAAAGGCCTAATTACGTCCAGTATGCATCCCTTAGAATAAGAGTGGGAGAGGAGAGGAGCTAATGGAATGGGCGCTGAATTACTTACCTGAAATAAATGGTGCAGCACACGCAATGTTTCTCTACTGCAGGACCGTACGCATTACTAGCTGGGCTTCCTGGTGGTTGTCATGGTGATCATGACTTGCATTAGAGACAATGCATGGGCCAGATCACGGTGTTGTCTAGCGCCACTAGTGCCAAAAGGTTAAAGATGGTACTGCAGCTGGTATTGTTGCAAGTTAAAAGTTAAAAGGCAATCCAATTGCAGCTGCATGTCTGGAAGCAGACAAAAGCCCTAAGGGAACCTAAATGGTAACTCCTCATTCAAACCTTTTGTTTTATTCAGGGTGTCAAACCAGGAAAAGCCATCTAGCCTCCTTATATCTCAATGCTTTTTGTGTGTTTATACTGTTTTTGACCACATCGATCACCCACCATTTAAGGTCATCTGGGGAATGTTGTAATTCTAAGAAGCGTGTTCCCATTGGGGCTGCATGGTTGCGGCATCTAATCCTCGAGCTATGTTCGCCGATCCTGGTAGAAACGGTGCAAGTAGTTTGGCCTACGTATATTAGTCCACACGGACACTCAATACAATAGATCACGTTGCTTGTCTTGCAATTGGACATAAATCTTATGTCCCACTTTTTTGTGCCAATTTGAAACTGTGTTGTTTTACTCGTGAATTTACACATCGTGCGGTTGCCACAAGGGAATTATCCCATTGCAGGGCGTAAAACTCGTTGGCTGGTATTCGTCCTCTGCTCAGACCTTGCATGGACCAGTTGGTCTCGGAAATTCCTAGATCTTTTGAATGCAAACAAGGGCCTCCCTAAATTGGGTAGACAGGTAGAGATCATAAGCCAGTATTTCATTAAGGCCTTTTTTTACTGCAAATGATTCAGTGCTGTAGGTGGTGACGCAAGCAATCCTATTTTGTGCCAAGTTTTTAATTTTGGGTGTCAAAAGACTTTCTCTTGTTGTAAACCTAGCCCTTTTAAGGGCGTTCTTAACAAGCTTTTTGGGATATCCCCGCTCTCTCAAGTCTTCAGCTAATATGTTAGCATGTGTCTAGTAATCTGTAACTTCAGTACAGTTCCGTCGGAGTCTTTGGAACTGACTGTAGGGCAGATTCTCCTTCAATGCCCTGGGGTGAAAGCTGGAGAAATGTAATATGGTGTTCAGATCTGTAGTCTTCTTGTATAGAGAGCAAGACAGATGACCCATGTTAGCAGTAATTTGTAAATCCAAAAAGTTGATGGAATGATGATTATGCTCCATAGTGAAGTTGATGGTATCGTGTAGACCATTGATGTATAGTAAAAAGTCTTCAAGTGATTCGATGTTGCCTTCACAAATAAATATCACATTGTCTATATATCTATACCATTTTTTTACCTGTGTGAAGAAAGGGTTAGTATCACAGAGTACAAATTTGTTCTCGAAATCTGCCATAAACAATATCACCAGACTGGGTGCAAATGCTGCTCCCATGGCCGTACCCCCCCAGTCTGGAGGTAAAATTGGTCCGCATATTTGAAAAAATTATTTTGTAAGGCAATGGCCATCAGTTCTACAATGAATGCTGCTGGCACTCTTTGTTGAGTGGCGTTATGGATGAGTTGTTGGTGTATAATGCCTGTATGTCCATAGTCACCAGGAGTTCCTTCTCATTATCAAAGCTTATCCCTTCAAAGATGGGATCTTTGAGATATGTCCTGGTTTTTTGACTGATTGGTTGCAGAAATAGATCGACAAATTTGCATAATGGTTCTAACAGTGATCCACACCCTGACACGATCGGTCTCCCTGGAGGTCTAGAGGGGTACTTGTGTATTTTAGGAAGGGCAAAGAGAGAGGGTGTCCGGTTTTCCGAATTAAGATATTCCAATTCTTCCTGGGAGATCCACCCTCTGTCTGCTCCGAATTGTGTAGATTCTCGAATAAGCTCTTGGACAGTTGCTGACGGATCCTCTCTTAATAGTTGGTAACTCCGTGTCTTCCAGGAGGTCCATCACCATTCTGTTATACGTTGTCTGGGAAAAGACTACTATGCCCCCTCCCTTCTCTGCTGGTTTTATCACCAGTCGTGGGTCTGATGTTAACTCTGCCAATGCTTTTCTCTCATGGTTGGAAAGATTGTTCCTATTATTTTTTGTTTTGCCTTTGATTCTTTTAAGGTCACTCATGACACATTTCTCGAATAGTAAGATTTCACTCGCAACTTGCGTGTGAAAGTAGAGGGGATCCGAAGACCCGTATCTTGAATGTTTTGTTCTTCAGCTTTATCTAGGAAGTAGTGTCTCAAGCGGAGCTTCCTAAAAATGTTTTTATCTCTGTCTCTGTCGTAAACCAATCCGTGTGGTTCGTAGGGACATATGAAAGGCCCATGCCTAATATTTTCATCTGAATGGGAGACAACTCTATACCCGAGAGATTGCAAAATGGGAATATCAGACGATGGCGGTCTATCCGACATGGGTCGGGCCAAGGGTCTACCAGTAGGATCTATTGGAAGAAGCCCCTCCTCCGTTGGCGCTGCAGTCTCCTGCCTGGCCAAGGTTCCCATTCTGGATTGTAAAATTCCCCTGGGGATCCACGGAATTGGCCTGTCCCTAAAAAGGCCTTTGTCCTCTAGATCTATATGTTTGTTGCTGTCCAGTTTGATACAAGGTGTCTCCTGAGGAGTCGCTGCTAGGGTCAGAGAAGGTTACCCACCTTCGGGGGCCTCTTCTATTATATGCTGCTTGTTGTGGTCTGGGCTGATTTTTTTATTGTAAGTATTCAGCAGTTGGATAAGGATAAATATTTTCAACTCTAAATTCTTGTATGTCCTTACCTAGTTTCTTTGTTTTCTTGGTAAGGGTAGCTGTCTTAAATTCTTCAAAGAGTTTTTCTATTTCACAGATTTTCTCATTGGCAGTAGTATTAAGCTGGTTTGAAGTAAATTTCAGTTCTTCCGCTTCTAAGTCCCTCTGTGCCGTAATTGCTAGTCTTTGTGCAGTAGAGATTGTCAAAACCATAAGGTCCCTAATACACTTAGTTGCAATGTGGCTGAATCCTGTTTTGTACAACTCGTCCTCTAGGAACAGGCCTGGCTCATTTCGCACTATAGGCCAGCTGGAATGATATTTGCTCTGTGATATTCCCTCAGGAAGTGGCTGCGAAGTTCGGTCTTAAATCCCTTTTTCTTGCGCTTTAATAATTCATCAGCATTGTTACTTATAGCTGTAGAGCCAGTACCATTGTTAGAATCAAAAAGTGATGGGCCTCGAATAATGTTAGTAATCTGTTCTTCGCTGTAACTTAAGGTAGCACTTTCTGCCCTAATCTGGCATCATGTGTGAATAAGAAGACGTAAAGGTGGAATAGACTAAAAATAAAAGGACAGACAAAACAGAAACACTTCCAGACAGGATAGTGCAGGGGTGTACATATACCTGAATAATGGTGGTATATTATGCACTATATGAAGAAAAAAACCTAAAGGCAGCCATGGCTGTCAAAGAGATAATACACTGAAGGGTAGTTCCCTACTCTGTCAAGGACTGGGATATAAGTAAAGAAAAAACAAGGTGATGTCCTAAGGATGATACAATAAGTCAGAGGATTAGGAATGGTGATTTATTAAGCCTCTTAACTCATAGGTGCACCTTGACATTTGGTCTAGTCACCGCAAAAATAGCCGGTTTCTGGCCACTTTACATACAACATACACAGAATGTACAGTTAGAACAATATCCGAATGCACAGGCATTTGAACTAAATGTGTAATGCTTACTTGTTTGGTAAATAGATTTCCATTTAATGTCAAAGACTAAGTGTTTTGTATGTTTGTAACACCAGCATTTATGATTTAGATCATTTTGAACGGTCTCAGCTCGATTATTTGTGAATTTTATCACTTGCTGTTTTGTCAGATCTGAATTGTATTTACCAGTGAATTGTTCATATTTTATTTCTTGCACTTGGATTCATGACACACCATTGAATTGACAACAAGAATTAAAACATTTTCTTTTTTATTACTAAGAAGTGGGTTCTGTATCAGACAAATTTATCACAGACTCTCACAAACCATGGAGCTGTGACAGGAAGTTATTTAATACATTGACTTGAGTTTCTTAACAGGGACACAAACATTTTGTTTAATACGCTGAACAAGTAGTTTGCCATAGAGACGTATTGGGGTCAGTGACCACCAGCTTGAAAGGGAGAACAATTTCCCTTTGAGCTCCCCTGTCTAAGTCCTTAAAAACACAATATTGTATTTGTCTCTAAAGGGCCGTCTCTCTTGCCCCACAGTTATGGAATGGGGGAAGCCTGGGTAATCTCAAGATCATGAGATGTGCTACCAACCTCAGAGACACGAGGACATTCGTACCAACCCTGAGGTTGGTAGCAACCCTGAGGTTGGTAGCAAGGTCTGGTTTCTCTACAATGGGGTCACTCGCTGATTCAAGAGGGGCCTAACCACACCAATACAGCACTGTATCAAGGGTTAGAGGCCGAAAGGTATCGGGAGATTCTGCTCAGAGATACTGGAGCACACTGGCACAAATCAGAAGGCAGTGGGAGGCAGTCTGATCCGCCTTGTCCAGACATGGTTAGCTAAGGGTTCCGTCATCATGGTCGCCATTTCTGCTTGGAGACCCATTTTATTTTTTTTGGAATGGGGTCTAAACTTCTTTGAGGCGTAGAGGTGCACCTCTTCTTGGTTACCCTCCTGGCATGTACATGCTTGGTGGAACCTCCTGTTTCTCTCGATGTATAGAACGGGGCGGTCGAGAAAATCTCAACTTTTCATAGTCCTTTGCGGGTGAAGCAACTGGAGTCCGAAGACTTGTAATTGCTCTTGTGCCCAGGGGTTTCTCTTCCTCTTGTGTGAAGGGGATGAGAAGGAACATCTCAAAGATTTTCTGGAGTGTGAGCGCTACTGGTGATTATTAATGTGTTTTTCGTCAACCGTCCTTGTCCCCAGAAGTGGCCTCTTCAGGCATGGGAGATCAGATGCCCTCCACTCTAACAAATAGCTATTGGAGGGTGTTTCTCTCGATTTTGGAGGTTGCTCACTGAAAACGTGGCCACCAGTTACCTGAGCGTCTTGGGGTTGATAACCTCACAGGAACCACACTCCGAGATGTCATGCTACGTCCCCAAACATCATACAGAAATTGTATGGGGATTGGTAATTACATCTTTGAAGTGCAGTGCCTGCAACATTTCAGCCTGAAGCTTTCAATCACCAGGGCACAAAGCAATTATCTTAAATGATGTCCAGTGTCCCAGCATTGAAAAGGGCTTAGATACGCTAAAACAGAGTGCTTCAAAATCATCCCCTACAAAGTCCATGCACATGGGATGCACTCTGAAAACGTCGGACTTGAAGCTTGGCCATAAGATAGGGATAGGAAAGGCCCACAATAAAAGAAAATCAAACGAGATTGAAAAAAAGCAAGACTGTTTGCTGGAGTGTAAAAATTCATCCAGTTCAGCACATCAGACGAATCCAGAGTCTATGCAAGCATGGTTGTGCTCAGTTGCTTCGGAGCATCCACTGTTGTCGTTCCCATTCCAAAGTGATTTCTGGAAAAAATAAATAATCCAATCGCTGTTGGGTAGCATCTAATGTATCTGGAAAAAATCGCCAGGAAGTAGTTGTCTACATCTATGAAAGTCTTCTAACTGACATCCAAATAAGGTATAGGCAGTGACTTTATGTTTCAGCAAAGTAAAATCCACCACATTTTAACAAATTGTTTGTGTTCCTTGGCACACAGTAGGATTCAACAAATCCCTTCTGAAACTGAAACGAAAGGTTCGTAGCCAACGTTAAAAGTTAGTTAGACAAAGCAACATCTATTTTCCGTATAGCGCCAAGTACATTATAGCATCCGCTTCCAACATAAACACCACATCTTATTGTGCTTTCCATTATGTCAGAGTAAGCAAATTCGAATTTACTGTAAACAATCAAGCTCAAAAATTACTTCAATTTTACAAGATTTTTGTGCATTAAATCAGGTCAGCAAAATGCTGCTTTAATGTCCTCGAGTGGGCAAAACTTCAGTGACAGCACTGGTAATATAGTTGTGAAGATCATAACGAGATGTCCTAGTTTGCCTGCTTATTGAATATCATACTGAACCACTACATATTTCATATCAACTCCAATATAAACTTTCAGCAATCTGTTGCACCATTAAGGATGTGGCTCCACAAGCCATCATCCTGCACCATCTCTGGCATCACTGAAGAAAATCATTTTGGGCTGTCACTAGTAAATAAAAGTATTTCTTACCCCCGAGTGCTGCGTGCAGTCACTATAAGCTGAAGAGCTTTCGCTTGTAACCTCATGTGGTGAATGATAGCCACTTGCCTATTTTCCAGTCCACTGTACATGAATTCCATCTTATAAGTTTCGTTAATTATCTAGAAGAAAAAAAAAAATCACCATTGGCAAACCTGTGAAAGTTTTATAATTAGGACTAGAATCGGGTACTTTCCCTGCAATGAAGTATTGTAATTGTTTACTAATGCAAGCAATTCAAACCATTTGCACAACGTTACATATTTTTATTTTAAAGTTCATACTTTTTTAAGCATTACAAATGAAAGCTCCATACGTAATCATATCATACTTCTTTATGACTGTATTGTTTCATGTCATCATGTTCTTATTAAGTGTAATAAAATATGTATAAAAAGGTCAACAAAAATATTCCAAATTATTTAATCAGTAATGTAACATTTGATGTAGTTATTGATCTCATTGCTGATGTCATGTATGTCATCATTGAGGTCATCCGCTGCACAACAGGTGGCACACAGTTAAGGTGGACTTGCTCGAAATGAGATTGCTGAATTTTAGAGGTTTAGTTGCGTTAAATTGGATTACCTCAACTCTCTCTAACGAAGGTTTTTTCACTGAATTTCAAGGGATTTATTATACTATAGTTTCTTCAGGGGCCACTAGTCAAGGCCTTCGGCCGTGGACATGTTGCACCAATAAGTTTCTATGGGGTCGAATAGGCCTGGCCTTTGGCCGTGGCCTCTGTGCTTGTAGCACCAATACATTTCTTTGGGGCCTACTAGCCATGACCTTCAGCACAGAGCCCCATTGCCCCATGCCTAGAAGATGTGATCACTGCAGATGTAGAATTACTGTTATTAGCCGAGAACTTTATTAGACGCTACGGTTGTGGGGGACTTAATTGTAAAGTTTGGGCCAAATCTGTGCAGCGGTTTTCACACTATGGCTGTTCAAAAACAGCACTTTCTTCATGGAAAAACAAATGGGAGCAGGCTGAACACTTTTAAAAAAAAAATGTTTTTTTAATAACTTTTTCATTTTTTAACCAATTGTTCCCAAAATGTGCAGTTTGGTGGGCCCTCGACAAACCTTTGGTTTAGAGAAATTCATCCAAATCTATCCAGCAAGTGAAAGTTATTAGCCTCGCTCAGGCACTCTGCTGCAAAGCAATGTGATCAATTTAAAGGTTTTAAGGCGCAGGGGGCTGCCCGTTCTCTGATGAATATTTTAAAGACTACTGGATGTATTTATCCCCGAACCAGTCAAGGAAATTAAGTCATTGCTTTGTGCCCAAATTGTTGCTTATTTGGTCTAAATCTGCCAAGCAGTTTTCACACTACGGCTGTTCAAAAACTTCACTTTTTCGCTATGGAAAAATTAATGCAAGTAGCCTGAAAACAGTGTTTTCTGTTTTCTCACTAACTTTTTCTAATGAATTGTTCCCAACATTTCCAGTTTAGTGTAGTGCTTGAATAAAGGTTTAGAAAAGTTCATCCAAATCTATCCAGCAAGTCAAAAGTTATTAGCCTCGCGCAGCCTCTCTGCTGCAAAGCACCGAGATCGATATAAAGGTTTTAAGGCACAGAGCGCACTCCGTTGTATGCCTAATATTTTTAAAAATACTGGATGAATTTACCCCAAACCAGTCAAGACATATAAATTACTGCTTTGTGCCCAAGATGTTTCTCATTTTGTGTAAATCTGTCCATCGTTTTTCATGCTGCAGTTGTTCAGAAACTACACTTTTTCTCTATGGGAAAATGAATGGGCTGAAAATGGTGAAACTGTGGTGTGATCTTTCTGATGCTTGGATCTGCTTAGATGCACATGCTTTGTATAGGCCAACATCTACTGGTTGGTGCAGAGTATTGCATGACTTGTTTTCCATAGCGAAACGGGACATCGACAGGGCGTCTTTGTAACTCTATCCCTACTGTGACATGTACTGTACAAAGGGACCTCCACGCGTCAAGGTACTCAGGTTGCTTTATTTCTGACCTGAGGTTGTTTAAGTATGTAGTTAAGGATAAGAACTGTGAAGGTGTAAATGTCTATGCACCTTCTACTCACAACAAGGGAAGAAGGGTGGGTGCATGTGAATCTAAGCAGTGTGAAGGTATCGTGAAGTAAGACACAGACAACAGATTTAACTTTTTAAGTAAAAGCTTTATTTTACTTAACTGTCAGTATGGAGTAAGGCCTAACTTGCCCTATGCCAATGTGGGATTTCCCTACCTAAAGAAAATTAAGGATAGTCTGTGTCAGTAAGGTCAAATGAAAAGTCTGTCTGTGTCCAACTAAATATATATAATGTGTGGGGATGACTGCAGCAAAAGTAGCAGCACCGTACCCATAGACTGCGCACTCGCAAGGGGGTGGAGTCGGAATTTCCCCCGGATGTGATCACCCCAGTACACTTCTATACGACTAAGGAGGCAATTATGGCGATGGGTCGTACCAGGGATGAGGTGACCTTTCAGGTGTCTCCCCTGCAGATCTTACAGGATCTCGCAACTGTAACGATACAAAAAAGGAGAGCACTCACACCGCTGACACTGTTCCTGCGTGTTCAGGAGATTAAATATCACTGGTTGTTCCCTATGGACGTCCAGTTCTCTTACAATGGGGCCTCCCACACTATCTCATGTCTAGAGGATGCAGAAATTATTCTAAACCGCTCCTCGCCAAACGAAGGGGGTAATCCATCTCACAATTCATCCACTGGAACAGAAGATCTTCCCCGGAAACCCAGACGAGTGATATGGTTGAAAGATCTGGGGGAGACAACTGATAGTAAGTTCTTTAAAATCTTTGCTACACAGCACCCTGCTCATTGTGACATAACAGGAACCGGAGAACAGGGAATGCTAGGATAACTACAAGGGGCTTAGCAAAGTCTGAGCCTGACTCCAGGGAGGATGGCCTTGGAGTGGGCTGTAAACGGTTTTGGGCAGCTCAAGAGTTTGGAGCCCATGGTTCGGCCTCAGTTCAAGGTTGGCCAGTTCAGTTTGGGTTAAAAGTTTGGTTGGAGCACACAGGCAAGAATAACCAGGTCTCGAATGGCAGCACCTGTACGCCTGAACCCCCCGCCCCATACCCCCTGCCGCTCCCCCACGGCATCAGCGGAAGAGAGCTCAGAGATTCCACAACAGATTGTGAACTTTATCTCCCTAAACGTGAAGGGTCTGAATTCTCCGGTGAAACCCACCTGTTTAGATCACTGGGGGTCGTGGACACATGGAGTGATTCACCCAGAGGAAACGGACTTCACCTTTTTCTCACATGTCCATCATTCCTTCTCACACATTGATATGATCGTGGCCTCGCCCCAGCTTCTTTCCTTCACGAACAAAGCGTGCATAGCCCCCCAAAGGTCCTTACAGACCATGCTACGGTGCTACTACAAATTAGATCTTGCAACCCACCCCCTGGGTCGAGACCACAGTGGCGTCTATATCACCCAACCTTCAACGATATGGCTTTGAGGAACTATGTGGCAACAGCAATTAAGAATTACTTTAAGGAAAATCCCACAAAGTTGACCTCTCAAGCGACTACGTGGGATGCCATGAAGGCAGTTGTCCGGGGGACCCTGATTGCACACACAACATCTTACCACAAAAGGAAGAAGCAGTCCAGAGCCCTCCTGGAACAAGATATTTCAGACATTGATGACAAATTTAAAAAGAAAGGGTGGTCTCCTAAGATCAATACAGCCCTCTGCATGGCTCGCAACAAGTTGGAGGCCCTATATTGGAGGAAACAGTGCAAACCCTGCTCTCAGTCAAGCAGGGATACTACGCCAAGAGTAATAAGGCCAACTGCCTTCTGGCACAGAAATTGGCAAAAACCAGAAGACGTAACTTCATCATAGGTCTTCGAGACCAACATTGGGCTACACATTATGAAGAACAGACAAAATTGCGGTTAGCGCAAGCGCACTTGCTTGTGTCCATGGCCGATTCAGGTAGATCAGTAGAAGCTCAGCGACTAGCCTGAGAGGATAGGGAGGCCCTGGAAGCACCTATCCAGCAGGAAGAAGTAGAGACAGTAATCAAGTCCTTGACGACTCGAGTGCCAGGCCCTGATGGTTTGTCCCCAAAATGTTACAAACTGTTCCGCGCTCAGCTCCTTGCTCCCTTGACTGCCCTATTCAACTCGTTTTGGGAAGCAGGAAGCATAACCCAATCAATGCAAAGCTCCACCACGATACAGGTCTTGAAGCCTGGTAAGGACCCCAAAGACTGTGCCTCCTATAGGCCAAATTCACTTCTGAAAATCGATGCCAACATTTTCACAAAGGTATTGGCAAACTGCCTAGCTCCTCTCCTTCCAAGCATGATTCATGCCAACCAGACAGGGTTTATTCAGGGTAGAAAAACGGGGATAACATAAGGCGGGCGGTGAACCTAATTTATTCTATTTAAGCGAGTAAGGGGAAACTGGCCCTCTTAGCTTTGGAAGCTACAAAAGCCTTTGATAAGGTGGACTGGTCGTTTGTGCATATAGCATTGGAAGCATGCGCTTTTGGCCCCCAATTTAGGAAAGCAATAGCCAACAACTATTCCTCCCCGAACACCTCTCTGCAAGTTAATCGTGAATGCTCGGCCCCGATCCCACTGACCTGCAGGACACAGCAGGGATGCCCCATTTCTCCCCTTCTGTTTACGCTCATTAAGGAGCCTTTGGCACAGCATATAAGTAAGAATAACACAATCCGGGGAGCACTAATATCGAGCTCCCCTCATAAGGTATCCTTATATGCCGATTATATTCTCTTATCCATTACTAATGGCGCCACTTACCTACAGTCGGTTCTACCGGAGCACCAGGCTTTTGGGCGGGTGGCCGGAATCGAGATTAACTTTGGGAAATCAGTGGCGGTGGGGGTGGGACGCCCCGGGAGATCTCTTCTCTCCAGGCTATATGCCCTATTTGCTGGGATACGTCCTCTATCGCATAACTAGGGGTTTGGCTCATGGCATCCCCAAAAGATCTGTATGGAGCTATCCCCCTCCCAGTTAAGACCCTGGAGCAGGACTTGAAGCAATGGGTGGGGCAAGAAATCTCTTTGATGGGCCGTATCACAGCAGTCAAAATGAATCTCCTCCACAGGCTTTTATACTGTTGCTCTTCCCTCCCAGTAGTTCCGAAAACCATTCTGGAAAGGTTTCATATGGGCTTCATATGGCGGGGGAAAGAAATCTAGAATTCCTAAGAGGGTAATGATGGGTTGCCTGGGGGTTCCCAATTTACGGAGGTATTCGGAGGCGGCTCAGCTTGCTCACCTCTCGGTATGGATAAAAGGGGGATCCCGCACCCAGGTGGATGGAGCTCGAGCAATCTAAATGCTTCCTCCCCCTCCGCTTCTTTCCCTTCACTCCCTACAGGTTGTATACAAATTGTTTGTATTACAACTGTTTGAATGACAATTGACCTTTTCACAATTGACCGAATTGTGAAGGTCAATTGTAACATATGCGGGGGGAAACCCCCCGCAACCCCCCACCCAACCCAAACCCGCCCAAAACCCTATATATTACCAAAGCGATATATATATATATATATATATATGGTCAATTGTGAAAAGGTCAATTGTGACCCTTTAAATTCGGTCAATTGTTCATTCGAACAATTGTAAACGAACAATTTGGGTAATACCCTCCCTACACGCTACGCAAGCAATGGCCACATGTCCTCTCCTTGTCAAAAGCGACCATAAAGGTGTGGGATGAGGTGTTGCAGAGGAAATAAACCATTGGAGGCACAGGTCCGCTCTCTCCAGTCCTCAGTAACACTGCCTTTACTCCGGGCCTCTATCCTGGGGTATTTAGACGTTGGAAGGAAGGAGGATTGCTTACGTTGGGTCAATTGTTTACTGAGAGCCAGCGACGCTCTTGAGGATTTCAAGAAGAAATTCCACCTCTCAGAACTGGACAGGTTCTCATATATCCAGATCCGTCATTGGATCACTAACCTCGAAATTAGACTGAAAGCCACCCGGAGGTTAAATCCGCTGGAACTGACCATCTGGGAGGGCTTGGATAAGGGCGGGATTTCAAAGCTATAGAGATTACTAATGGAGGATCTCTTAGCCCCTTGCCGCCCGTACTACATGACTCACTGGGCAACAGACTTGGGCCTTCAGATAGACAATGTGTCTTGGTCCGAGATCTGGGCCAGGACACGTACCTCATCCAGTTGCGTGAAACAATGAATGTGCATTCAAAGTATTGTTCTGTTGGTACTACCCTCCGGCCCAAATCCATCATTTCCAGGTGGCGACCCCCCCCCCCCCCCTACCTGTTGGTGGAACTGTGGAACCCATGGTTCATATTTTCACATGTGGTGCGACTGCCCCCGGATACGTTCTTTCTGGGAGAACGTTGTACAAACTATACATGAGATCACGGGCAGCTGACTCCAGATGTGCCCGAAAACCGTGCTACTAGGGGCTCCATGAGAGGGGATATACCCAAAATTGGGAGCCCGGGCAAAGCTACTGACCCACCTCTTGCTGGCGGCGTGGATTACCACCGCCCGTTGTTGGAAATCGGCAGACGGCCCAGATCTGGGGCATTGGTGGATCAAGATTTGGGATATTCTGGTGGCAGAAAGGATATCAGCTGCAAAAGAGGGAAAGCTCCACCAGTTTCAAGCTATCTGGTCACCCCTGCTGGACTATGATCTCGAATTCCCGGCCTTGACATTCAAGCCACGTTTGGCGAGACTTTATCTGGCTCTGGGTGAAAGAGGTAAGGGGGAGTGGACTGTTTTATGTTATGCAAGTGTAGAACAGTGGAGGCAAAAGGTGAGGAGCATGTGAGGTATGGAATAAAGCTAACTGTCACAAGGAGGGAGGTTGAGGGTACTCATTGCCGACTTTTAGTATATTCATTTGAAGAGACTGTTAATCTGTTTTGCAAAGTTTGTTGCTCCAACCAGAAAATGTAATAAAAATATATTTAAAAAAATTATAATAAAGTTCCGAGCTTCTTCCAGTTCTTTGGCTTACACTCAACTTCCCCTTCCCCAAGTTCAGAACACTTCCAAAAAGGCCTCAGGAATCCCTTACCAAGAGTTCAACACACTTCACAAAGTTTTGTGGTTCCCTTACCCCAAGGCTTCAGCACTTATAGCTTCCAAAAACCAAAATCAGTTGAAATCTTACAGCTTTCAAAACAGTACCAATTCAACTCCTTGGTCCTCCAGGCTTTTCAATAGTTTGCATATATTGCTCTGTTTCTGCATTTACCGTTCACTTCAGCAACTGTTGCAACATACAAGCTTCTTTACATTTGATTTCCTTGGATCTTTCCAAGTAGGGGTCATTCGGTCTAGGCGCAGTTGTCGGCCCACATGGTCCACCCATTACAGGTCATACAACCGATAACCCTATGCACTTGGTTATGCTTCTGTATTCTTCAGGTTTTTGCCAACACAGGTTTTCGCTCTTAACCTGTAGTCCTTTGGATTCCTGTATCTTTGGCCAATACTTATTTCACATTCTTCTTGGCAGTCTTTTGGCTATGCCAAAACTTTTCTCTTAGGTATTCAAAGATGCTCATCATATCTTTTAGTAAGTTCAGTATTCAATAATGCTTTTTGCAAATTTCAAAAGTACTTGTAATACTTTGTATCTTGTTCGGTATTCAAAATCATTTGATTTGGCCTTCTGTAGCATTTGTAATAGATTTCAGTTTATTCAGACATGCTGGTTTCCAGCCCACAGAGTGCCCCGGTGCAAGTGTTCCCTACTTTGCACTCACCGGTATGCACCCATTCCATCAGGCTTATCGGTTCTACTTCCCGGCTTCTATTCGCTCCACCTTTTCCTTGAGGGAGCCACCTCTGCAGCACGCAGCTCTGCTCTTTCGCGGCGGGAGCTATTGAGAGCACCTATCGCTTTTCTCAGAGACCTGCGGCGCTTGGGAAGTTTCAAAGCCCCACAGTTCCTGCTATAGACAACAGGCAAGGAGGACTGCAGGAATTTCGACCCTCTCACGGCCAGCCTTGGTCCCAGCATCTCCCTCACACTTCTACTCAGCAAGGCATCCCTCAAGCCAGTTCCTCTCCAGCCTGCTCCTCTTCCATAAACTGTGTCCTCTCCAGGCCATCTCTCTCCCTCTGCTGGGTGGTCCCCATTCTTATACACTTGGGATTTGTTAAATGTCACCAAGTGAGAGTCCTTCACTTTAATTGCCTGACCATGGTGAAACCTATTAGATGGACATGCCTGGCTTTTACAATGAAACTCCTCTAAAGCCCTCTTCCTCGTCTCAGTACCAAGGTGATGTGAATGAATGGAAGTGTGCATAACTCCCAGTTGTTTCCTCCTAGTCCCAGTCTTAAGGTGAAATGCTGTGGGACATTTTGGTCAGAAGAAAGGGACAAAGACTGATAGTAGCCTACAATGGCACAGGGAATATAGGGTTCACTTTGACAAGGGAAAGGGGAATACCATGTCCTCTCCCCACTTCCCAAGTTCTCTCCACCCAGGTGATCCTCCCTCGCATATCCAACCCCAGGGTCGGGGTCCAAAAGCAATGGCCTTTGCCTGGCCACTTGAGAGGAGGACCACAGGGGAGAAATGAGGATGCTCTCAGGTTCCTCACAGCAGAAATAAGTATCAGAAACACAATTTTCGGTATGTAATGTTTGTCTTCTGAGGCTTGTGGATATGCTCAGAATCACATGCATTGCAAAGACTAGCGAGTAGTACGAGGAGGAGGAGGTGGGCTGTTAGAATGGACAGTGGTAAAAAGATGTCTTAACAACCACCGCCTGTCCTACTTGAGAGTCGCTCCAAGCTTGTATGTTCATACAGTAATTTTGGGTGAATATGTGAACTGAGCTTCATGTTGCTGCTTTACACATTGCAAGTGGCACCACTATCAGGTGTAGAGTGTGCTATAGGTGTAAATGGTAGTTCTTTGTTACATAACGTGTAGCATTGTTGTGTGCATTTTACAATCCATTTACAAATGGCTGCTTTGGAGACAGGATCCCCATCTCTCCCAGCAGCTACCAAAACTAATAACTGGTCTGTTTTACCAACTGGTTTTGCCTTATTGAGATGGTACATGACAGCTTTCCTAACATTGAGTACCCAGAGTTTTGTGGGTTTTGAAAAAACGCTGGCTGTTCAATAGGTTTCCTAACATTGAGTACCCAGAGTTTTGTGGGTTTTGAAAAAACGCTGGCTGTTCAATAGATTGGTTGACATGAAATCTAGAAATGAACTTCGGTGCAAACCGTGGGTGTGTTCTTAGGACTACCTTGTTTTTGTGTATTGTAACAAAGGGCTCTTAAACCAACAATGGTTGGATCTCACTTACTCTTATTTAAGAGGTGATGGCTACATAAATCATCTTTGGGGCCATCAGAAAAGTGTCTTTTTAAGTGAGATCTCTGAGGCTTGCCTTATGCATGGGTTCGGGGTGAGGGGGAAAACATAAGCATACTTAACAATTTTTAAATTCCGTCCTGGGAGTGAATTTGCAATCGGAGGGGTGGGGGCAGGGGTTGGGGGGGGGGAGGGTATATTCTATTCACCCATTCCATTAAGGCTTTCAACTGCAATCTTCCACCATGAAATCTCGCTTTCAGATGTTGGGTATGCAGAAAGCGCAGCTAAATCAACTTTCAAGGGAATTGAAAACTATACGTCAGTCTAATAAGTGAAGTAGGTAGTGCACTATGTTAGGAGGTGAACAGTCAATGGGGATTCACATTAGACTTTCTACACCATACTACACATCTCTTCCATCTGTTAAGGTAGCAGTGTCTAGTGTTTGGTTTACATGCCTCTTAATATTTCTATGCATCTGGTACGTAAATTAACATGGCCAAACTCTATGACTTCAGGAGCAAAGCTGCTAAATTGGTTGTCTGCGGATGAAGGGTTGATACTAGGTTCTGCGACAACAGTTTATAAGGGCTGATTAGCTTCATTAGTGGGCACATGGACATCTTGAGTAGGTAGGAGTACCATGTCCGCCGGGCTCACATTGTATGAGAAAACAAGACACAATCTTCCTACTGCTCCTGCATTTCCATGACTTATTTTGGTCAAATCCGAGAGGGTATCCGGGTGTTAGCACTTTTTTTAGCTCCTAAACACCACATTTAACACCTTCGTATTTATTACAGGAAGCCATATTTTATTCATTTATATATCAAGGGTATAAATGGACAACACGGAAACAGATGAGATATGCACGCTTTGCTGACTTTAGTGCCGCCTTTGAAACTATCTTCAAGGAGAGATTATCACAGAAGCTCTAAGATTGGGGTATACCGCTGGGGTAGCTCAGAATGATTATCGGTTTATATACTACGACTAAAGTTAAAATAAGAACTAATAACTCAGTTATAACTACCCCATTCTATAATAATAGGGTTGGTTGAAGCAGGGATGTATCTTGTCCCCTCTTCTTTTTAATCTTTATTTAGAAGAACTCTCAGCTACACTGGTGGGTGCTACCTGTAATCCTCTTAGATTGGGAACTCGCAGTGTCTTGTGGCTGGCATGTGCGGCCGATATTAAGTTCTTCTTGATGCCAGACCAAAGAGTCTTCTTTGTGAATATGTGAAATTGAATGGCCTCACTATTAATATTGTGAATATGTGAAATTGAATGGCCTCACTATTAATATTAAGACCACAAAAGCTATGGTGTTTAGCCCTGGAATGATCACATCTCGCAAGAATTTTTCTCTGAATATTGGTGATCAAAAGAATGAACAAGTAGATTGCTATAACTATAAGGGGGGTTGCCTTCAATGAACATCCAACTTGGAATAATCATGTATCACAGCTTGAAATTAAAGTGTTGCAAATAACAGGGGCCATAAAAAGATTTGCCAAACATAATCTTGGGTATACACTTGCTTCTTTGATCCAGCTATATAAAACTATGATTCTTTCGGTCATTGGAAAACTGGGCATATCAGCATTTTGAGCGAATCTTGAAGTTAGAAAGGAAGCGCTTAAATCTTCTTTGTCTGCCCACGACTGCCCCCATTGAAAATGCGTTCCATGAATTTCGGTTGCCTACTATTCTTAGTAAAACACAAGAGGTGATGGCTTAAAAGGTTTAGAATCAATCTTAACCACTGACATTGCTCTGGGCAACACTCCAGACCATCGTTCTTCGCCTGCCAAGCCATTACAGAAGGTGAAAGACCATATGCAAATTAGGGTTCGTTTCACCCCAAGAGTGGCAGTCCAACACGAACTGCTAGGCCACATCTCTTCTACACAAGACCAGAAGCATCCCCAAACATGTTTCCGCCTTGTTGGGCCTCTATACTTAGTAACATCCAAATGAGTAGACTTAACCTAACTAAACGTACTGTCCATCAAATGGTCCCCTTCACACACCACTTCGATAACCCTACATTTGTTATATCGACCACCGGCTCCTATACTGTCCTTTGAGGATGACATTGTACACCTCCTGTCTGTGGAGACCATGCCATCTTCCAGAACTATCCTCTTGGGCGATGCAAACGTAGACTACAATGACAGCCCTGACACCAATGACCTTGCTGTAGTGAATGACATTGAAGCCCTAGGTTTCACTCAATGCATCACTAGTCCTACACATGACAAAGGCTGCATCTTAGATTGTCTGGCTGACCTAAACCGTGATATCACAATTGTATCCAATGAGCATAGCCCTTAGTCAGATCATACACTATTGCTTCTAATATCCTGATCAGCAAACAAAATCAGGCCATGTCCAAGCCCATGCCAGCCACCTTAACCAGAAACTCAAGATCATCACTGCCTCCCATATCTTACCTTTGTTGAAGACACTTACTGACTACCAAGACACCTCTAGCGACCCATTCAAGATGGTGGATACATACAATAATTCCTTATTACGTGCCATTGATAAAGTCGCTCCACTGAGGAAAACGAAGGCCAAACCAATCACCCACTTCAACACATGGTTCACTGCGGACCTCAAAGTACTCCGCTTAAATAAACATGCAGCAGAAACCTTATGGAGGAATGACCCTACAGACTCCAATAAGTTACACTTCACCTCCCTCTCCAAAGACTGCAAGCATGCCATACTCCAAGCCAAAAGCTCTACTTACAATGACTGAATCAACAAAGCCAATTCCTCCACTTGCAAACTCTTTGAAATACTACGAGAACTAGAGTGCCCAGGTCCCCCTGCCGACAAATGCATTAAAGACTCTTTCTGGTGCACTAATATACAAAATGCATTACTGGACAAAATATTGTGCCTTCAAAAGAAGATGTCACTAAAGAAAAGCTCATGCACTTTATTAGCTGCCTCACCCGGTCTTAAACACCCCCTCCCCCCAAACACAACATCCCCCCTTTCGACTTCAAGCCTGTTTCGGAAACTGAGATAATCATAATTATTGAAGGACTTAAACCTTCTAGATGCCAAGGGAACATCTGCCCTGCCACTGTAATTAAAGACTGTGTGGAAGCATTTGCACCATTCGTCGCTTCGCTTATTAACTCCTCATTCGCCTCCAGTTCACTTCCAGACAAATTGAAAGGTTCTTCGGTCCTAGCCTTGTTAAAAATAAATATACGACAACAGACCCTAATACTCCTACTAACTACCGCCCTATTACTACTGTAGTATTCCTCCTCAAAAGCCTGGACAGAGCAGCGTATCTTCAGATCCAGAACTACCTGGAGACTAACAACCTCTTCCGTTTCACCAATCAGGATTCCAGCCTAGTCATGGCACTGAATTGGCACTTGACTTAAAGAATCAAATGGACCAATTTAAAGACGTTGGTAAGCTTGCTCTCCTCCTCTTGCTAGACCTCTCAGCTGGATTCAATTTGGTTGATCACCAAATCCTCTGCCAACTCTTGTCCTTAGCAGCCCACTTTTCTTCAGAAACAACTGCCTGGATTTCATCTTTCCTCTCTAACAAAACTATGACAGCGCTTTCCCCTCTAGCCTCGGACCTTCCTGCCCCAGTCATCTGTGGCGCTTGTGTCTGGCCTACATTGTATAATATCTTCACAAAACCACTCTTCGTTCTTCTTGACACTTAAGGAATCTCCTACACAAACTACACGGACGAAACCCAGATCCTCCTTCCCATCTCAGGAGACAACATTTCTGACTCCCAAGTTACTGGGAGACGTCTATCAAACAATCCAGGCCTGAATGGCCCTTCAATCGCTGTGCCTTAATGACAATAAGATCGAGCTGCTCCTGGTTGGCTCACAATCCCTGCTGAATAAACTTGACAGACCCTACAAATCCTTATTTTTTTATGGTCTCTCCATCCCAGTCTCACAGCAAGTAAAAACCCTCAGGGTATACCTTGCCTCGAATGTGTCACTCTCGAAGCAAGTAAACACAATTGCTGCTTCAGCGGCTTACACAAAAAAATTAATCACTGCCTACCTTTCCCTTGATAGCTGCATTACCATCGTCATAGCAATTATCGGTCTAGACATTATTGCAACTCATTTGCTAGGACCGGTGCTCGCAATATTAACCATTTGCAGGTCATACATAATAATGAGTTGCGAGCCGCCCCAAACATACCCAAAAAAAAAACATATCTCCTCAGCCAGAAAAAAGGCGCATTGACTCCCCATCCGTGAGCGCATACTATTCAAACAGCTTGCCATCGCACATAAATGACCAGACCTAGCCGATCCATCTTCATGCATCACCTCAACGTGCCAACATTTGAACTGCAAAGATCATGAGATCTCTGTTTCCCGCGCACAGAATTGGAATGCCCCACACTATCATTGAGATCAGAGCATTCATACTCGGTTTACCGCAAACACCTAAAAACTTGGCTCTTTGCGCAGGACTTGCAACCTGGAGGCAACGTCTAAACAAGTCTAATGCAGATCACCTCTGTGAACTATTACCTAGTACCTGCCACACTACAAGCATCGTTCTAGATCTTCATGTTACGATTATATGCAACGACTCCAAGTTAGACTTTGCAAATTCCTAAAATGTCTTCCTTGCACCAGCGCCTTGATGTCTTCAGGTTTAGTGTGCTTTATGAATGCCAAACAAATTAATCTTATGCTAAAAATACTCTTGGCACCCATTGGGTCATTTCTGTTTACTAAAGCAGAATGTGATATTTGGTGGTACTGTCAAAAATTGTACGTAGATCATTGGTTTGGTGGTTTTGTATCATCTTCTCTGAATACCACTACAGTAAATTTACTGCTAATTTTAAAAAACAGATCTATGAAGGTGACCTAGAACAATCATTGGCGAATCTCTCCACCAAAGCTGCAACTTGTGATTCCATTCATTATTACTTGAACTCAATGAGTCCAGAATCCTACACTGTATTATACCCTGGATTATACATAAGTACATTCGTATTAAGTTTAACTTGGTTAACACTATGGAGGTACTTGGGGCACGCCAGGCCCTCCCAAGAAATATGCAGACTAGTAGGCTCTGTGGGGAAGATGTTGTAGAATCTGTTAGACATTTATTGTTATGCTGTGATGCTTTGGTTAAATGGAGACAGTCCTCTTTTAGCAAGTGCTTTTAATGGTACGCATTGGGATCCAAGTACTGTTTAGAACTAATATATATGGAGGATAACTGCATTTATTTTAACATTTATAATGTGACAATTTTATTGATTTTAACTGCTATGTTGATCTTACCATTGTATTTTCTATGTATGCATGGATTTACACTGTAGTATTTTGGGGCTTTTTTATTTAATTTTTTTATACGAGATTTGCAAGGTTTTATGTCCACTTGAAGATATCCTGTATTGATACTATGTATTTATAATTGCTCTTACTTTTTTTTTACTATTGTTTTTATTGATTTTCACAATTCAAAAGAGAACTGAAACAATTCAACCCCAAACCCCCCTAACCCCCCTGGAGGTAGCCTCTGTAGGTTTGCATAATGTGCTCCGAGGACCGTCACAGAATAACACAGTTATTCACTGTAGTGACTATTTTACTCCTAGTCCATAGTCCCCTTTCCTCCATACTTGTGGGGTATTCCGTCCTTCGGGACAGGACTGGAGCACTTTTGTCAAAAAGCATCAAACACTTTATTTTTGTCCTTCTTTTATTTTTATGCGGGGCCAACGCACGTGGTCGTAACCCCACCCTCCTGAGCTCCGCCCTGCGCATCGCCCTTCAGTCCATTTCTATCGCCAGGACTGAGACCATTTAAGCAACAATAGAGGATAGTTTTTAGAGGGGACGCCGGGTGGGCGTATGGAGGAAAGGGGACTATGGACTAGGAGTAAGATAGTCACTACTGTAACTTTGTTATACTCCTACGTCCCGTCCCTTTTCCTCCATACTTGTGGGAGATTCCTCAGCACAACCAGAGGTATTACGGGTGGATGGAAAATCCCTTCACTGAAACAGGTTTTTGAGGGCAACCTGGCCAAATTGGGCATCAGCCCTGGAGCTCAGGTCTAAGCAGTAATGCTTGCAGAAAGCTGATGGGGAGGGCCACGTAGCTGCCTTGGCGATGTACTCCCAAGGAACATACTTTTGGAAGGCACCAGCAGCCGCTTTGCCACGGACTAGATGCGCATTATGCCCTTTCGAGGTTGAAGGCCTTGGATAGTATAGGCCTCTGAAATACACCGTGGGAAATGGATGCTTTCGGAGCAGGTTTCCCTTTAGGGTCACCGAACGTAACAAAGAGTTGTGAAGAGCTCCTGAGTTCACTTCTTCTATCAAGGTAAAACGTCAGGGCTCGCCTGACGTACAGATTGTGTAAAACTCTCTCGGCATCAGATGCCAGGTTCGGGTAGAAGACTGGTAAGGAGATAGATTGGTTCAAATGAAAGTCAGTAACCACCTAAGGAAGGAAGGATGAGTGCGAAGCCCCATCACTGAAGATGGATAGGTTTTGTCAATCGCTCGGGTGGGCTTCCGCTTGCCCCTACCCCACCTACTAATCCCATCTGTTCACAGTGCCCAAACCCAACCAGGCTGGCCTGCGCACTATTCTCTATCTTTCCCCATTCAATCTTTCTCTTCCCCAAAGGAAATTCAAGATGATCACGCCTTGCCAGATGAAGTCACAACTTTATCCTTGTGGAAAGTGAGGAACGGATGTTCCACAGAAAGCAATTGTAGTTCACTTACTCGCCTTGCGGATGTTAGTGAAATCAGAAAAGCAACCTTCCAGGAAAGGTACTTAAGATCAGTAGTGGCCATGGGTTCAAACGGCTTAAGGCATAAACCGGCGAGGACCACATTTAAATTGGGATGAGGAGTCCACACCGGCAGGAAAAGATGAAGTCCCGCAAAATGCCTTTTGATGATTGGATTAGTGAATGAAAAGGTAGAGCTGTCCGTGCACAGGTAGGCCGCAATGGCGGATAAATAAGTCCTGCAAGACAGAACATGAATGGCAGAGGTTGCCAGGTGAGACACAAAGGATAGAACAGTGTTGACCGTACCATGCCTGGGATCGAGCTGTTTAGCTAAGCAACAGAGCCATTTGCTCCTATATTCGACCCTCGTAGAAGGTTTCCTGGCCGCTTGGATAATGTGCACATTGTCTTCAGACAGATTGAACTGTGGTAAAGATCTGATCTCAGGCACCAGGGCGTAAAGGCAAACGATTGAGGGGAGGGGTGCCACAGCTGGTGATCGCTCTGGTGAAGGTGGTGAGGTATCATTGGCAATCTGATTTGAGGAATAATCAACAGATGCTGTAGTTCCGAAAACCAGAATCTGTCTGGCCACCAACGAGCTATGAACAGGAGAGTGCAGTTTGATGCATCCTGAGCTTGCAGAGTGACAGGTGAATCGGTGGCAATGGAGGGAAGGCGTAGGCCTTCATGTTGTCCCACGGAATCTCTAGGGCATCTCCCACCGAAGTTCTGGGCCCGTCCCTGGATGCATAAAGAGGAAGTTTCCTGTTTGTAGAAGTTGCAAAGAGGTCCACCTCTGGAGTGCCCCACTGATGGAAGTTGTTGGAGAGGACATCGCTGTTCATTTCCCACTCGTAACTGGCTTCTGACTGACGACGGAGTGAATCTGCAGTCACATTGATATGACCCGGGATGTGTACAGCCTGGAGCCAGACCATGTGCTGGATGGCCCAGTCCCAGATTTGTATGGCAAGATCCACAAGGAGAAGTGAGTTGGTGCCACCCTGCTTGTTGATGTAATGGTATTACCCAAATTGACCTTTTACAATTGAACCTTTGCACAATTGACCTAATTATAGTGGTCCTAATTGACCTTCTGCACAATTGACCTTTCCATTATTTTAGTTATTTTATATATGTATTGGGTTGGTTTTGGATTATAAATATAAGGGGATTGGGTGGGGGGTAGCGGTGGGTTTTGTATTGGGTGGGGGGCGGTGGGGGATTTCCCCTTGCATATATGTCCTAATTGACCTTCTAAATTAGGTCAATTCTCCCGAGGTCAATTGTGAAAAGATCAATTAGTATACAACCGATGTAATACATTGCAACAGAATTGTCAGTGCGAATATGGCCTACCCTGTTGGTGATAGACGGCTGAAAAGGTTTGAGCGCCAGGAACACATCCAGGAGTTCCAGGTAATGGATATGAAAATGCCTGTCGAGGTGTCCATAGGTCGAAAACCTTGAGGTGATGCAGTGTTGCTCCACACGCCAAAAGGGAGGAGTCTGTAGTAACCGTCACTTGTGGGCAGGGCTCTTGGAAGGAGGCGCCCACTGAAATGTTTTCGGTCGAGGACCACCATTGTAGGTCCGCTGTCATGCAGGATGGACCTGGAATTATCTTGCGACTGGAACAATTCCTTGCCATCAAAAGAAATATCCAGCACCTTTCCTGCACTTCCTTTGGGAACTTCATAGCATGGAGCCACGATTGGCGGGAGCTGTCAACCCCGTCCATAAGGCCTCGAGCAGAGGTATCCACACGGTGTGCCGCAGCCTCCAGTAGGTTCTGTGGCAACACTCTGTTGTCCGACAAACCGGCTTTGAAGTCCTCGGGCCTATTCGCAGGAATACACTCCTGGAAACCGGCTAGTACCCTCCACAGCTTGACATTGGCTGCCACCAGGATAGGCTTGGTGTTAGCCTGACGACGTTGGAGCGCCGAATTGGAAAATGCTATCTTGCCAATGGCGTCAAGAAGCTTGTCCTCCTTGGAGAGGATGTGGGCTGCTGCAGTGGAGGATGTAGAGGCCGGCTTGGACTGGAGGGTGGCTGCTGCCACCACTGTCGACGATGGAAGCGGACAAGCCAACAAAGAGATGTCCTCCAAGGTATGAAGCTTGTATTGAGCGTCAATCCTCTTGTTGAGATGCTGCCTGGAATGAGGTTTTCCCCAGAACTTGCAGGCCTCAGCCAAGACGTCCTTCTGGAGGAACAGGCCGGTGCACTTGTGAGGCGATAGAGTAAAGGCTCCAGAAAGCACCCCCTCCTGCAGAGCGGGGGCTTCGGGTACTGGAATGTCAAGCAGGGCCATCATATCCAGCACCTGGTCATGAAATACTCTAATAGAGCGGGGTGGCTCATCACCGTCCTGGTCCGCCTGGTCCTCATCCAGTGAAGCGGCAGCAGAAGACTGATCTGCTGCATGTGGCACCTCAGGACCTAAAGTGTTGTTTGGCAGAGGACCCGACGCCTTTACTATCGGGGGAAAGCAGAGGCAGAGTAGGAAGTTGTGGAGGAGATCCTGCAGGAAGAAGTGGAGGAGGTGGTACCACCGGGGCCTGCGTAGGATCTGCCGAAGCAGAAGGTGGTACAGGAGGTCTAGGATACATTTCCCTAAACAGATTCTTAAAGTATGCCTTCATGGGATCAGAATGCATAAGCGTCTGAAATTTCCCAAAAAAACACATCCTTGGATGAAGGTCTAGACGCTCGAGTGGGCAGAGGCCACTCGGAAGAGGCATAGCCCCATGAACGCAATAAAGATGGTTGCCAGAAAGGACCTCCACCAATTGGTCCACATAGATCAGGGGTGCCAAACCAGGAGGGAGCCAGACTGTATGAGGCAGCGGTGCCAGAGCATTCCAATCGATTGATGGGCAGAACGGGTTCTTGTCCACATGGCGTGAAAAAGGCTGCTCAGCCCCAAAAGGAGTCTCCGCAGCACCAGCCGTAGTGAAAGTTGGAGTAAGAGAGGTAGTCAAAATGGTCGCTGTGGTCCGGGGAGGTTGGGCCACCATTTTGTCGACACCTGAGGTGAACTGCATCACAAGGGAAAGTGAGGCAATGGTCTCCTCAGGGGAATCAGGGCCTTATGTGACATTTTAGCCTTGAATCTAGGACCCTTGGAGGAGCCGCTATTGGCAGATCTAGGGTGTTCACTGGACACCTTAGGGACTGCCCCAGAATTAGCCTCTGGTGGAGGAACCTCTGCAGAGCCGGTACTCGAAGGCCTGTGGTGCGTGACCGCCTTCTTTGTCCACTCAACAGAACTGGTACCACCACGCCCCTGAGCGTTAGAAGGTTGAGGGATATACCTCACCGCCAGGACCCTCAAAGAGGATCCCACAATTCTGCCGATATTGGATTTAGCCCCAAGAAAAGGAACCTCGCGTTGGAACCCAGTATGTTTAGTTCCCTCAAGAGTGGCCTCGAGCCGAGACTCAGTGTGGAAAGCTCCAGAAACTGAGACCTCAGGGCAAACTGCGGTACCCAGAGCCACAGAAGAACTGGGCTTAACTTTAGCCCCCAAACGGGGAACCTCGGAAGAATGTCCAGTTTTGGCTGGCCCACTGTGGGGACCCTCGGTGGAAGTACCAGTGCTTCCATTAGGCCCCTTGTGGGACACCTCAGGGATACCCCAGGTGGAAAAGCTACTTGAGCCCCTCCCGGTCCAGGAAGACCCCAGGAAGGAGTCCCCGGGGCGTGGTGCCCTAAACAGGAAAGAACTTAACTGATGTTTCTTTTTCTTGTCGATGAAGAGCTGCAAATGTGTTGGAAGAACAAGTTGAAACACCTCCTCCCATCGGACAAGACTACGCTGGAGTGCCCGGACGGAAAGGGTTTCGCAATAAAAGCACAAGTCCAAATGGTGTTCCGGGCCTAAGCACTCCAGGTAATGAGAGTGGGGATCTGCCCTCACGAAACGGCCTTCGCAGGAGGAATAGGACACGAATCCCAGACGCTGCGGCATAGACGGAGGACAAGATGACCGTGGCACCAAGTGGAACCGGAGCAGGCAGAAAGGACAAAGGGAATAAAAGAAAAATTTCCAGTGATACTTGTGCGTCCAGCCCCGACCGTGCAGAGAAAAGGACTGAAGGGCGATGCACGGGGCAGAGCTCAGGAGGGCGGGTTACGGCCACGTGCAGTGGACCCATGGAAAAATAAAAGGACAAATAAAAAATGTTATGCTTTTTGACAAAAGTGCTCCGGTCCTGTCCCAATGGAGGGACAGTCCAACAAGTATGGAGGAAAGGGGATGGGACATAGGAGTATGTCCAAAATCCATATTTTGTGTGGAACCCATTGAAGCATTTAGTCACTTTAGAGGTAGCCCAGTACATCCTCCCAATTACGCTTAAAGGCGGCTTGATCTTTTTGAGCCATATGAGTAGCCCATTGCAGCGCATATAGCTTCATACCTTCTGTAGCCAATCTAAGTTCGTAGGCCCTTGCTTTCGTTTCCATTTGTGGGCCACTACTAGCCATGCAGCTTTGAGTAGAAGATTGAAGATGCGTTTGTCTTTTGGAGAGCATTTTCTGTTTCGGGTCTCATAGCCCATATAGCCAAACCCCTAACTCCTTCGGACCATTGTTTGGGAATATCTTATCGATTTATTCCTGGATCCCTTCCCAGAACGGCCTAATTGTTGGGCACTCCCCATTAGCCCCACAACCTCTCCAGCTAAACGCTGAAGCAGTCGGGTACATCTGATGCAGTCGTTCCGGCGTATAGTGCCATTGGAACATTATTTTGTACCACATTCCCCTCATTTGGATGGAGCAAGTAAGTTTGGGAAAAGCCCTCCAAAGACGTTACCAGTCTTCCCTGGATATAGTGTTGTTGAGTGTCGTCTCCCACTTCTTAATGTATTTCCATTGCACTAAGGTTGTGCCCTCATTTAGTAATCTATGCAGATTCAAATTAATTTTTGCGTGCCTGTATCGATAGTAATGTATGTAGGGGGGCAGTTGTTGCCTAGCCGCTGCTTTTACCTGCAGGGTGGACAACCAGTGTTGCATTTGGTTATAGCGAAATCTACCTTCCTCCCCCAACTCCAAGTCTCTTTTACAATCCTCAAATGTTCTAAGAATGTGTCCCTGAAACATGTCTCGTGTTCTCAAACACCCCACTTCCCGCCAGGCATTAAAGGCTCTGGGTTCCATTCCGGGAGGGGGAAAGTCCGGATCCTGGAATATTGGGAGAAAGAGGGAGGTGGATGTGGACAGAATGCCTTCTTTGATTGCGGTGTGCCATACCTCGGTCAGTAGCCCCACAATCTTACTGATATTTACATTGGGAGGTCCGTGATCGCAATCTGGCCAAAACAGTCCTGAGAGGGGTATACCTGCAACAGCCCTATCTTTTCACAGACATATCTTATGACCTTCACCCGCAAACCATTCCTTTATGACCCTCAATTGTGCTGCTTCGTAGTACCTGCGAAAATGAGAGTCCCAGACCGCCCCGGTCTCTTGAAGCAGTGAGAGCGGACATTGCTATTCTAGCCAGTTTGTTTTGCCAGATGTATGCCAATATGAGCTTTGTAAGTGAGCTAAAAAAGGTTTTAGGGACGCTGACCGGGTGAGCCTGATATTTGTACAATATTCTAGGGAGGAGCTCCATTTTAATCACAGTCATTCTCCCTAACAAGATATCGCAAGCGGGTTCCATCTGAGTACGTCCTTTTTCACCCTGGCTAGCAGTTGCAGATAGTTTGACCCAAACTTTTGTTCTGGTGTTTTTGTGAGGACTACTCCAAAGTACGTTATAACCTTCTCCGCCAGGGACAGTTGAGTTGGTATCCACAAGCGTTCCATTACATCCGGGTTAACCGATAGAGATTCAGAATTTCTGATTCAGTCCTATCAATTTTTAGCCCCGAAGCCACACCAAAGTCGTCTAGTTCAGCCATAAATGCTGGCAAAGACATTTCCGGTTCAGTAATCGCAATAAGCATATCATCTGCAAATTCCATTGTCTTATGTTCTTCCCCACCCATGCTTATGCCTCTAACTTGTTATGAATGTCGAAGCCTAGCCAGCATGGGTTTCAAATATATGGCGTACGATAAAGGAGACAATGAGCATCCCTGCTTGGTGCCCCGTTCTATCGCTATGCTGTCAGAGAGGGCACCGTCTATCGCTATTCTAATCTGCAGGGAGTGATAGTTTGAATGCACCATATGGAGAAACCCCGGGCGGAACCCCATACCTTCCATAGTCTTAAATGGAAGGGACCATTGGACCCTATTGAACGCCTTCTCGGCATCGAGTAATACCAAAAGCGCTGGTATTTGTATTATTGCAGTTTTTTCCAGCAGGTGACATACCAGACGGATGTTGTCATGGGTCTGTCTTTGTGAGATAAATCCTGACTGGCCGGGTTCTATTATTTCTGGCAAGAGGTTCGACAACCTAGTCACCAAAACATAGCCGGTCAAATAGCACAGCGAGTAGAGTGCTCGCTTTGACATCTGTGCAGAGCCTGCTGATGCAGGTTTGAATCCTGGCAGGGCCCAACTCAGCCTTTCATCCTTCCGAGGTCAATAAATGAGCACCACACACCGTGGGTAAATAAGCAGCGCTCCGATACCTGAGGGTTCGTAGCGCTATATAAATGCTAAATTATTATTATTATTTATTTGTATATATTTTGGCATCAGTGTTAACGCTGTAGGCCCATAGGACCCCAGGGACAACAGATCTTTACCGGCTTTTAGAAACACCACTAATTTCGCCTCATTCCTCTCTGTGATCGTACCCTTCATTCTGAATGAGTTGAACAGTTTAGCTATGCGTGGTAGTAAAACGCCCTGATATTGTTTGTAGAAGCTTGCAGGGTATTCATCGGGTCCCAGGGCTTTGATTCTTGGTAAAGTTTTATCACTTCAGTCACCTCCTACTCCTCCTGGAGCCTGTCTCTCTCCATGGGACCCTGCTCACATATGCCTCTTGTTTTTCACTTGCTGGGTTGGTCAGACGTATATAATGCTGTATAGTATTCGCTAACCTCCCCCCCCCCCAGAATCTCCTCGTTGGTGGTTACATAGCCTCCTGTACTGCTTTTTAGCTTCAGTATTGTGCAGGACCAGATTTTATCTTTTAATTGTCTGGCTAGCAGTTTGTCAGCTTTGTTAGCTTTCACGCAGTAGTGTTGTTGTGTAAATAACGTCTTTCTGGCGTTTTTTGTACGTTATGTTTCAGCGCTCTATGTAGACTCCTAGTAGGACCTTTTGCCATCTTGGCCAGGATCTCACATATCTTTGCTTCTAATTCCTCCTCACATGCTTGCTTTTGCTCATCTCTATTTGCCTTCATGGCTGTTAACGGTCCACTCAGAACTGCTTTGAAGGCATCCCATACTATTCCCAGGGCCAAATCTTGGGTATCATTCTCTGCTAAGTAAGTATCGATTTCGTCCTGTATCGAGGTAGGCAATATCAGGTTTTCTATCAGGTCTACCGGGAATTGCCACTTCCAAACTCCCTTCGGAGCCCCCGCCATCTCCATCTGTATTGTTATTGGGGCATGATCCGAAAGGGAAATAACTTCCAGTTCTATGCTCTTCACACTTCCCGCTATACGAGTTTAGGCCCACATGTTGTCAATCCTTGACATTGACGAGTGCACATGAGTAGAAGGTAAAGCCTTTGGTCTGTCCCTTGACCACTCGCCAAACCTCATGGAGGGCCAATGTGGTGATTTTTTTTAAGCAGTTTAGATGGCGTCAGTATATGCTGAGTTGCCTGCTAGCGTCTATCTACTTGGGGAACTCAAGTCATATTAAAATCTCCTGTCAGAAAGATATCTCCCTTAGCAAAATCTTCAAGTTGAGACAGCACTCCTCTCAGAAAGCTATCTTGACCTTTGTTCGGAGCATATAACGTTGCTAATATATACTTTTGGAATCCCAATACTACTTTAGGAAAAGTGAGTGTCCTGCCGGACTATCGCTTCCTTCTGGGAGTAATTAGTAATAAATGTTGCTTTTGTCAAAAAGATGAAGAAATTGAAACAATACAGCATCTGCTCCTCAACTGCCTGGGAACCAAGGCGATAGGTTCGAAACACCTGCAGGGGCACCTGTCTGCCTGTTACGCTCACCTGGCTCCCACAGAGGCGTCGATCTGAACTGGACAGCTGCGGTCTCCACCAATGTGACGCGTAGGGCCGAGATGACGGACTGGACTGGCCCACCTAGCTTCGTTTGCTTGGCGCGTAGGAATATTCTTATGCAAATGGAGAAAGGGAATTAACGACCCGTGGAGTTGAGCGTAAATCCCCCCACCTCCGCTGTTCTCCCCACAGATCACCTTTGATGTCCCCTCTTATAGTCTCACCTGATGGCTGGAAAAGATGAGCTCTCCATCCTGCATTGAGCGCAGGGGCGCGTTGATAACCAGTTGCTTCACTGGCTCGAAGGAATTGGTAGGTTCCAGAACAATATTGACTCCGAAAAGTATGTAGTTCGTAAGAGTTCACATGTCTGACTTTAACTCTTGTCCGATTCCTTGCAGTTTGCAGCTTGACCCCAGCGAAGAGTTCCTCGTGGTAGCTGACGAAGTTCAGGTAAGGATTTGGCTTATACTACACAGTTCAATAAAATAAGGCCAGAATATAACCTGTGGCTTGCTCCCTTATTCAGGTGTGGAGAGAAAATATGAAGTTCGAGGAATAATGCCTCCGGCGGTAAAATTTGTTAAGTCTATTGTGGTAAGAAGAGTTCCCCTCGTTTATCCCTTCGTCTCACCTTGTTGTCCTTTTGTTCCCCTTAGGGGCCGGGGTACGGCGAGGATGCAATGGAGACTGCGCCGACCCGTGAAGAGGAATAGTATCCCCGGCGGTAATCAGGTAAGTCTATGGGGGTAGTTACTATTGCCTCTGTTTATTGGCTTGGCTCACCTTTGCTGGTCTTGTTTTCCCCTTAGGTGCCAGAGTGCGGCAGGAACGTGCAGAAGGATGCGGTGGATCGTGAGAATGCTGCGAAGGCCGGTGAGTTCAGCGCGGCGCTGCAGCAGACAAGGTGGCGCGCATAAAATGCTTTCTTCCAGCTCGAAGGCGCGGTGGATCCGGAATTCAGGTAAGGATCAAAGGTTTTGCTCTTCTCCTTCTGTTCCTCCTTTTTTCTAGGAGCTGCAGACTTGAGGCGGGCGTGGCAGAAGACTGGATGCAGGCTTGCAGACACAGTGAGCGTTACGCTGCTGGATGCAGAATAACGCGAAGCGTGTGCTGCTCTTTGGGCGTGGTTTAAATAGCCTCCAAAGTAGTCCTAGGTAAGTGGTCCTCCCCAGCCCCACCCGAGTAAAAAATAGTCCCTAGGTAAAATAATCCCTTCCAAGCCTCATTTGGCTTGGAGCTCTGCAGCATGGTCTGCATCAGGTAAGCTTGCAGCATGGTCTGCATCAGGTAAGTTCTACTCTATGAGCCTGACGCCTATGGCACCAGGACTGACTCTCCATATGAGCCTTGCGCCATAGGCGCCAGGACCGCACCCAAACAGCCCCTAGCAGGGGTTTTTGGGCTTGCTCAAAATAACTTGATGCCTGCTTCCGGGGTTGCTGGACCTGGTCTGGTTCCCCGGGGGTAGGCATCATGACGCATCATGACACTTCCTCTTACACCCAGGATGAACAGGTCTGGTAGGAGAGAGCAGATCCTTAAACCAGCAAGCGAGCCCAGACACGCTTCTGTCTGTAGCGGGCCAACACTGAATACGATCTATGGTGACTGTTTCCTCCTCCTCCCCCGAGAGGAGGTCTGCAAATAGTTGTTGTGCTGTAGTTTTTAGGTCTTTATCCTCCACTGATTCTACCAGGTATTTGATCTGTATATTCGATCTGCGGGAGTGGTTCTCCAAATCTTTGCATAGAATCTCCAGATTATGAGATAGACTTGATAACTGTTCCAGCGCCTTGTCGTTCTTTATTGTGTCCGCCAACATATCTTGTATTGTTCTTTCTACTGTGTCCACCCTCTTCTAGTTTTGCAGCAACTGCTTCAGTTCTGATTTTCGCAGTGAGAACTGCGTCTGAAACGTTGCCATAAACTGATCTTGGAATTCTCTAAAACAATTTTTTTTGCATTGCCATGCTCAATGTCTCTTCACTAACTTGGCATTGTTTAGTGGGGTGTTCCACCCCTTCGCTGGGGTGCCGGCATTCTTAGGGACCACAGTTTTTAAATGCTGCTGTCCATATTTCTGTTTTGAAGTTTCTCTGATCCACCGTTGGTGTCTTACCCTTACTTTTGGACATGGGGGTATTGTAGTTGTCATTTATCCGGCACATGACCTTTAGGTTTCTCCTCTTCTAGTTTCCGAGGGTTGGTTCTGGGGAGAGATAGTTATGCATCAAACCCAGGTACGCGCTTGAGTTTTCCTATCTTCCAGTGTCTCTAAGTGGGTGTGTCCCCAGGAAACGTGTTGCTCCGCTTTCGAGGGGCCCGTTGTCCTCTGTTGATTCCTTCCCCAGGATTTTCACATTGGTTGAGCGCCTTCCTTAACAATCTGGGCTTAATTTACTTTGCACCATTGCTGGGTTAGTTTTAGATTCACCCAAGGGCCCCTCAGATGGTCTTTTGGCTCCCCCTCCCCTGCTTTTGCAGGGCCACCTCCTGCCCCAGATAAGATAGGGTGGGGGGTTCCCTGACCACCTTTCTCCTGCTCCAACCGTCCAAGGCTGTTTTAGCGGTCTCCTCCTACTCACTGCCGCCTACGATTTGGCTGGGGGTAATTCCACTTCAGTTCATAGTGTCTTTAAGCCCTCTGTCCATTGCCTGTGCCGGGGTCCCTCTAGAGCTCTCTATGCTTGAGGAAGCAGAGGCAGCCCCTGTCGTCCTGTCCACACCCGGTCTGTTGTGTCCTCAGGTTTTGTCTGTACATTCCATTAGGGACGGGGTATGTTGCAGAGAATACCATTGGGCGTTGTCCTGCTTCGGCATAAAGGGCGTGCTGTGAACCCTTCCATGTTTTCCTGAAGATCTGCAAACTTCAAACTTGCTGAGGTCACAGGCAGATGCCATGCCTAGTTCCTCCCAAGTTCTACTGCTGCTTAACTTGATGAATCCCTCACAACTTCTGACTCGCAAGCTTCACTGTTTTCTTTATAATTCGGCCCAGCAGGGACAGAGCAGCTCACACACATCCTACTCCATCGGCCGCCATCTTGGAATCCATGTTCTTAGTTTTTAATGATCCTTTTAATCTGTATGGACTTTTGGTTGTATGAAAAGCTTTTAAAAAGCCCTATTGTACTATTCAATAAAATAAAAAAATAAGATCATAGTTAAATGTTCCTGATGCATCTTGTGTATTACTCTGTTCAAGGGTGGTGTTGGAGGAAAAGCGTATGCAAACATTCCTTGACCAGCTGATCCACAGCGCATCCGAAGTGCATTCCAAAGTGGACTGTAGGGCTGGAGAGGCTAGTGAAATCGCCTGCTGAACTCCTTTTGTGATCACGTAGTCGGCGAGAGGAAGCTTGCTACTTCGCCGCAACACGTTGGACTTTGCTCTTTGGTCATTGGACCTGCAACCTGCCAAGTAATTGTTTTTGTACTCAGGCTTTGAACAATCGTTTACTCTTTTTTGGTGTCGCGGCTTTGGCGCGGCTTGCTGCTTGATCCTCTAACTTTCATCACTATTCTTATCCATGTCTTCTCTGCTTTCCTTCTAGTCACGCCTGGCACTGCCTTCACCCCACCTCCTAGCCCGCCTTCCCTTGCTCCCGCCCCCCTGCATCACTTCCTATATTTGCACTGGTGCGCGCGCGTATCTGAAGTGCATTCCAAAGTGGACTGTTGGGCTGTTAGGCTGCTGGTAAGCGGCATACCTAACGCATATTTGTTACTCTGGCAGAAACCATATGTTAGTATGCTTGGCCAGTCTTAAGGTTGACCTTAACCACATTGTGTGGTTTGATATTATCAGTATAGGTATACTTTGAGTGCAGACGGTAAACCCCCTGACAATGGTTGATGGTCTGCGCAGTGGGAAGAAATTAAACATGTACAAACAAAAAAATACTGAAGTTGAACATGCTGGGCCCAATTCAACACTAGATATACCTACCATTCCCCCCATTCTTGAACAGGAAAGTAAAGGGGCGTGTTCTGGAGGAGCTCCCGATGATCCTGTCATGATCCGCAACGAAAGTGCAGATACAGAGGCCTGCGGAGAATAAAAACATGTGTGCATGCACATGAACCTGTGGAGCGGGATTGCAAGGCATTTGGAGCCTGCAGAACGGGATGCAGAGGAAGTTCTGCACCCTTTTCGTGAACGCGGCGACCCAGCTTGTTCCGATCCAAGATGGCGATCTGACAAAGAACAAAGGGACGACCCCGGCCCGGAACGAGGAGACAGAGCGCGAGGGGAGCAGTGGCGCCGGCGTCCTGCCGAGTCTCTGTGGGATCGTAGGGCCTGCATCAACTGATCGAGCTCACATTAGAGTAGGAACAGTATACAGCGTGTGTGCGGTGGCGCGACGGGCTGCGGGATCCCTGCGTTCCTAGAAACAATAAATGGAGGCTGGCCGTGGCTGTATGGCGTGTGCACAGAGGCGCTGCCAAGATATAAACAGTGCGATCATACGGCTGCAGCGCCCCGGGCGCGGATGTTGAAAGAGATACTTGTATCAACGTATTAAGGAAGGAGCTGAATGAACGCTGCGCCCGGCTGCAGGTGATCGCGAGCAGGCATGCAACATTGTAACAGTGGCCACCGAGGCTAGCAGGGAGGAGAGAGTGGCTGCGACTGTACACACGGACATTGGAAATCAGACCCTGAGCACGCAAAGTGAATGGGAAGAACTAGAGGTTCTGCTAATAGATCAAGGCAGATCCCCATTGGACCAACGACACGGCAAGCTAAGTTGCATGTGAAGAGTGCCACTACCGGTGCAGTGAGGTGGATGAGGCATAGCGGACAGGGCATGCTCCAGGGGGCAGCCCCCACTGAACATTAAAAGCTGAGGATACCATAATACCTGCTGGCCAAACAGGGGCACCCAAGCATTATACCCCAGGGAGGCGGCACCCAACACGGAATATCACTGAATCACGCTATACGATCCCCCTTTAGGATGGGGATATGGAAGTAAGCATCCTCCAAATCCAACGATGACAGGAAATCGCCCTCCTCCAGCTGACCCAGGACGTGCTGGAGGGTGACCATCCGGAACTTCTGTGCCTTGATGAATTTGTTCAGTCGGCGTAGGTCCAGGATGGGACGCCATCCTCCTGTCTTCTTCTTCACGAGGAAGTATCTTGGGTAAACTCCGGAGCCCCGAAGCCTCTTTGGGACGAGCTCGATGGCGCCTTTCTTAAGCATCGCCTTAACCTCCAAGAGAAGTTGAGGGACGTGATGTTCCTTCCTGGCCACGGGGGGGACGCACGGGCACTTCTTTAGAAACTCGAGCGCGTGACCCTGGGCCAGGGTGTCCAGCACCCAACGGTCGGTGGAGATGGACTCCCACACGCTGACGAAGTTCGCCAGCTGGCCTCCCACCGGGATGCTTCGGTGGGAGCCCGACTCCACTGCCGGTTAAGTCCTGCTTCGACGAGGCTTTGCCGCCTTGTCCTCCCTGGCGACGACGGCGGAGTCCGCCCGACTTGCCTCGTCCCCTGTAGGCTTCCTGTGACGACGAACAGGCCGCTTGACGGTAGGTGGAATATCCGCCGCCGGAACCTTTGGAGGCACCCTGCTTGCCTCCGGTGCTCCGAAAGGGCGGCCGTCTTTGCTGGGGAACACCAAGAGCCCGGGCTGTCTCTGTGTCCGTCTTGATGGCTTGTAGGGAATCATCCACTGTTTTCCCAAACAGGTTGCTCCCGTCGAATGGCATGTCCAAAACTCTGGTCTGCACGTCCTGCCGGAAGTCCGTTGCCTTGAGCCATCCACGCCGTCTAAGGCACACGCCGTTGCCCAACTGGCGAAACCCAGTGTCAGCGATGTCCGTCGCTATCGTAATGGCGTGGTCCGACGCCACTTCTCCTTCCTGCAAGATCTCTAGGGCCTCTGCCCTCTTTCCGTCCGGTAGAAAGTCCAGCAGGGGGGCGATCTTGTACCACAAAGCCCTGTCGTAGCGGGCTACGATAGCCAAGGCGTTGGCAGCCTTAATCGTCGTCGCTGCCGACGAGATGACTCTGCGTCCCATCGTGTCCAATTTCTTTCCCTCGCCGTCCGGGGGGGGGAGGTTGACGTAGAGGCCGAAGCCCCCCCCGCTTTCTTCCTGGCCGCCGCAGAGACGACCGAGTCCGGGGTCGGCTGTGCCCGAAGGCACAAGGGGGCCGCGTCCGGGACCCGGTACTTCTTCTCGTACCGATCCCTTCTCGCAAGCGTTGTGGATGGGTTCTTGAGGAGGGCGAGACCCTCATCCCAGACATCGTCCAGTAGAGGTACAGCGAGGACCGTCTTCCTCTTGGTCTCACGCCGTTGATAAAGGAAACCTTCCTTCTTCTTCTCTTCCGGGCAGAGCTGGAAAAGCTCGGATGCCCTGGCGATCATGGCATGAAACGATCCAATCTCGTCGGGCGGGCAAGCCCGGGGAGGAGGTGACGACGGAAGATCCTCGTCGTCTGTACTCGTCGCGGCCGTGTCCGTCCCCGTATCATCCCCACGGGTCGTGGACGGGGAGGAGGGCTGAGCAGGGCGCGATGGTTGAAAAGGAGGTGGAGGATGAATCCTTCTTCTCTTAGGAGGAGGGCTCCCAGAAGGGCCTGGCTCCGGGTCCCCCGTCGGGAGCGGTTCATCCGTTGGTGGTAACGGCAATCTCGTCCTTATCTCTGCGCATAAGGACTGTATAGCCAACAAAATGGCCGCCGAGTTGTCTTGTGGCACTGGTTGAGGGGATTCCGACTGGCGGTCAGGAGCCTCGTCGGCACCCTCGACGTTCTCGTCGTCTCCTACATCAGGGTCCCTCCCGACGGGCTGGTCTTCTTCCACACCAATGCCGTGGCTTAAGACTTCGATCAGCTCCTCTTCAGAGGTTGAGGTCGAATCCACGACAACCTCCTGCCCCCCCCTTTTTCTTCTCCGTCGGAGGTTTCACGGGGGTCCTGTCGATGGGCTTGAAAGAGGACTCCGTCCACGGTGGCAGGGAGACTCTGAGCCCCGAGGTCGCCTCCACCCGGCGAAGCTCCTGGAGAGACCCCGGTCGACCTTGAAGGCCCCATCGGAGGGGGAGCGAGGCGGTGAGCGTACCTAAGGTGGTGAAAGCCTTGATCCACCCTGCCAAGGCCTCTATCGAGACAGTTGCGGCGGCCCTGGCTCAGCCTGTGGAGGCTACACCAGTGGAGGCGACCTCGGGGCCCAGAGTCTCCCTGCCACCGTGGAGGGAGTCCTCTTTCAAGCCCATCGACAGGACCCCCGTGAAACCTCCGACGGAGAAGAGCGCCGACGGGGGTCCAACAGAAGGCCAAGCACCGCAAGTCCGCTGGCACCGGGAGCGCCGAAGGGTTGGGCTCTACGGTTGCCAGGCAGGGCTCATCCTCCCCGGCGCCATGCAACCACGAGCCAACGCTGGCTCGGGTAAGGGGAAGGCCGAGCTCCCGGCGAAGCTCCTGGAGAGACCCCGGTCGACCTTGAAGGCCCCATCGGAGGGGGAGCGAGGCGGTGAGCATACCTAAGGTGGTGTAGCCTCCACAGGCTGAGCCAGGGCCGCCGCAACTGTCTCGATAGAGGCCTTGGCAGGGTGGATCAAGGCTTTCACCACCTTAGGTACGCTCACCGCCTCGCTCCCCCTCCGATGGGGCCTTAAAGGTCGACCGGGGTCTCTCCAGGAGCTTCGCCGGGTGCTCGGCCTTCCCCTTACCCGAGCCAGCGTTGGCTCGTGGTTGCATGGCGCCGGGGAGGATGAGCCCTGCCTGGCAACCGTAGAGCCCAACCCTTCGGCGCTCCCGGTGCCAGCGGACTTGCGGTGCTTGGCCTTCTGTTGGACCCCCGTCGGCGCTCTCAAAGCTCTTAGAAGACCGCTCGGACTTCTTCTTTTTCTCGCCTGACGGGCTCTTCCCTTCCAGCCAGTTGGCGAGACGCAGATGGCGGTCCTTCATGGTCCGCTCCGACATATTGCCGCAAAACGCACAGTCCTTCTCCACGTGCATCTTGTCCTCATGCAGGCAGTAGAGGCAAAGGGAGTGTTCGTCCTCCTTAAAGACATTCTGAAGCTGGCATCCAGGGCAGACCCTGAACAGCTTTCCGGGCGTCGAGCTTCCCTTCTCCTGGGCCATGTCCGAGATGGGCCTGATAAACTTCTGGAGTCCTCCAAAAGCGTTGCTCGACGAAATCTTCACCCTTGAGGGGCGTAGAAGAATCCGACATGGGTCCCCGTTGATCGGATAAAGAAACGGTGGAGCTTGAGGCTCTTTTGACCGAAAAAAGAGAGAATTTTCCTATGAAAAAGCGCGAAAACGCACTAAAGCTCGAGAGCAATAGCACGAGGATCCCAACACTTGAACGTGCGGTAAAAATCTGAAGATGGCTGCCAGAGGCGGGGCTTAGGGAGATGGCAGTCATTGGCTGTGGTCAGTATGACGCAGAGATCAGTGATTGGTTACTACTACGAAAGACAGATCAGAAACGAAACTGATACTGATACTGATTTTTCTTTACCGAGGATTCCCAGCCTGACGACGGGGAATATTCATGAGCATATGAATCCATGCCAGACCCCATGCTGGAGAAGGGACGGTGGTAGGAGCGGCATACTCAGCATATGCAAGAGGGGTAATTACATGGGTGGCCCCACATGTCCCGTTCCAGTTGCTGCATTCTGCCGCGGAGACGGATGGCAGGATGGTGGTGCAGAAAGGGTTGGTGGAAAACAGAGAGATCTGTATTGTAAACACTTATGCTACGAATCAGGATACGGCCTTGTACTTTAGGAACTTGTATGGTAAACTCAGTGGGACTGCAGGGGGGCCTGTACTGTGGGGAGGCGACTTCAATTGTGTGCTAAATCCTGTACTGGATAGATCAGACTCTAAAATAGACAGACCCACTCCTGCTGCAAGGGCGCTGCAGTCTTTGACGACAGATTTTGGGCTGGATGATGCATGGAGGGCAATATTCACACTATGCAGCCCCACAGGGCTTGTATACTAGACTAGATTATGCGTTTGTCACACATGAATTAATGACCGAAATACCGCAGGTGGAATACAAAGCAAGAGTTCTCTCAGACCACTCGCCACTGATGGTAGTGTGGCAATACCGGCCTCTGATGGGGAAGATATCCACATGGCGTTTGAGAGCAGAGACACTTAAAGACAATGTATTTAGGGAAGACATGCGAAACAAGATAATACGTTATTTTGAAATAAACACTGGTAGTGTTAAGATAGCGGGCACACTCTGGGAAGCTTTCAAAGTAGTAGTGAGTGGAATTGCCATAGCTAAATCAAGGGGGCTACAGAATGGGATACTGACCGAGCTGCAGGATGCTGAAAGAGAGCTGGAAAGGGTGGTGGAACGGGGTGGTAATACTAAGGAAGATGCAGAAACAGCATTAAGCCTACAGCAGAAATGTGCAGTATGTTGGGAAAGATTGTGTAACCTCAACTATAAGAAATATATAGAGAGGCAACATGCAGGAGGGGACAAGACAGGTAGAGTCATGGCGTGGCTCTATAAAAATGAGACCCCTAAGCCCCCAATCAGGACGATAGCGAGAGAAGATGGCAGCATAGTGGCTACGCAAGAGGGGGTTCATGAGGAATTTGTGAAGTATTATGGACGACTGTAAGGGGACGAGACAGGAAGCAATGGGGTGGAGATAAGGGAAATGCTGGAAGATATTGGATTACCCCGGATCAGTGCAGAGGAAAGGGAAGAGCTAGACGCCCTGATCACCTTAGAAGAACTTGAGGGAGTGGTAAGGCTGTTGCTGTTACGCTCACCTGGCTCCCACAGGGGCGTCGATCGGACCCGGACAGCTGCGACCTCCTCCAACGTGAAGCGTAGTGCAGAGATGACAGACTGGACTGGACCGCCTCATCTCATCTGCTTGACCCGTAGAAGTATTCTCCTGCAAGTGGAGAAAGGGATTTAGCCACCCGTGGATTTGTAATGGCACGTCACTGTTCTCCCCACTAATCACCACCGATATTCACTTTCAGTAAGCTCACCTTATGTTTGTAAATGATGAGCTCTCCATCCTGCGTGGAATGCAGGGGCACGTAGATACCAGTTACTTCACTGGTTTGAAGGCGTTGGAAGAGTTCCGGATGAATATTGACTCCGAGGTCCAGGCGAGAACCCGTAAGTATAAAGTTCAAAGAGTTCAATATGTCCGATGTTCACTCTTGTACATTCCTTTCTTGTGTTGCAGCTGGGTCCAAGGGAAGATTGTCTTGTGGCAGCTAATGGTGTTCAGGTAAGAGTCTGTATTACCCAACACTGTCCGGCAAATGATGCGTGTGTTTAAATTGCTGGTTTCACTCTCCGTACAGGTGCGGCGTAAGAAGTTGCGGTTTGTTATGGAATAATGCCTCCGGTTGTTAATCAGGTAAGTCTATGGTGGAGAGGTTGTATTTGTTGGCTCTCTCGGCTCACCTTCTGTTTCTTTTGTCCCCTAGATGGTGGAATTCGGCGGAGAAAATGATGGAGGCTGCGCCGGATCGAACAATGCTGTGACGACTGGCGAGTATGGCGCGGCGCTGCAGCTGGCGATGCGACGCGTGTAGAATAATGTCCTTTTCAAGTTCAAATACGTGATGGATCCGGAATTCAGGTAACGATTGAAATATCTGTTTTCTAACCTTTCCTTCTTCTTTCTTCTATTGCTAGGAGCTCTGCATTCGAGACGACGTGGCTGAAGACTGGATGCTGACTGCAGGCACAGTGAGCGTTACGCTGCTGGATGCAGAATAATGCGAAGCATGTGCTGCTGTTCGGGCGTGGTTTAAATAGCCTCCAAAGTAGTTCCAGGTAAGAAGTCCCTAGAACCACACCCGAATATAAAATAGTCCCTGTAGTAAAATAGTCCCATCCAGGCCTCACGTTGGCTTGGATTCATTTGCAGCATGGTCTGCATGAGGTAAGTAAAGTCTATGAGCCTGGCGCCTAAGGCGCCAGGACTGAACCCAGACAGCCCCCAGCCGGGGCTGCTGAGGTTTTATTAAATATCTGGATGTCTGCTGCAACGGGGTTGATGGGCTTGATCAGGATGCCCGGGGGTAGGCATCATGACAGTTGCCCACGTGCAAAACCCCGGGAACAGAAGGACTCCTGAGCGAATTCTACAAGGCATTTAAAGCAAAGATACTCTCTCCCCCCCCCATTGCTGGAGATGCTCAACGAAGCATATGAAGTTGGGAAATTACCGGAATCCTTAAGGGAAGCGATCATTATACCACTCCCCAAACCGAGACTGTGGCTCATATAGGCCGCTGTCGATGCTGATCCAAGATAGTAAGATTCTAACAGCGGTATTGGCGATTAGAATGAGGAAGATCATCAGTAAATTAATACACCCTGACCAGACAGGATATGTCCCGAATAGGAGTATCTCAAATAATCTTAAGCGACTTCACCGAGAGGTCGAATATGCTAATGGGAATGACAGCGAGATGGTGATAGTATCATTGGATGCGATCAAGGCATTCAACTCGGTCATGTGGCCCTGGTTAATGGTGGCCCTGGCCAATTACGGGATGGGACCAGGATATCTTAAATGGGTAGAACTGTTGTACAGTGCGCCATTGGCCAGAGTGAAGACAGGAGCGGTGGTTTCTGGAAGATGGCAGCTCAGTAGAAGTACCAGCCAGGGCTGCCCATGGTCCCCATGCTGTATATTTTGGCTTTGGACCCCTGGCGATTTATCTAAGGCAGCAATATGATGCAATAGGCATAGTCATTGGGGAGACACCACATCTCATTTCATTATATGCAGATGACATGCTACTGTATTTGCGCTACCCAGAAGAGAACCTCCAATATATACTGGAAGTGATGAAGAGGTTTGCAGAACTCTCAGGTATAGCTGTGAACCCCAGTAAGTCATGTGTGTTCCCGTTGGGCAGATACAGAGGGCTTCCGTTGGAGAATTTGCCGGTCCTGCAGATACCGTGGGAGGTTACAACGTTCAGATATCTTGGGGTAGATGTATACCATACGGTGGAGGCTGAACATAGGCACAACACGGTGAGGGCAGTTGAGAAACTGGAGAGCAGTAGGACATTTTGGACGAAACTCCCCTTGGCGATGATGGGACGAGGGGCGATGCTCAAGATGGTGGCGCTGCCCAGAATGCTGCACTGCTTTGAAAACATCCCATACTCAATACCTAGAAAATTCTTTGCCAAGCTGGATGGTATATGCAGGGAATTTCTATGTCATGGGATGAGGAACAGGGTAGCCCTGTGGAAATTACAAAACCCATATGAGAAAGGAGGCCTTAAGTTGCCAAACTGGGAAGTTTATTATGTAGCGAGCCAATTACAATATGTGGCTAAATGGCTCTCTGAGGAGCCCACTTTAGTACATAGGCTGCTTCAGGAGGACTGCGCCCCATACTTCATGAGAGAAATGATATGGTTGCCCAAATCGGAGCTGGGGGGGGGAGGGAAATCACCCGGGTATGTTGGGTCTGGGATGGGGAATGTGGCAAAGGGCATGCCGATTAACGGACAGGCCGTCCCCGTGCTCCCCGCAGATTCCACTAGTCACAGTGGTGGTGAAGGAAAAGCAATTGAGGCTGATGATTAGGAAGCATTGGGAACCGGTTGGGATAGCAGTAATGGGGGATGTGTGGCAAGAGGGGAGGGTATTAGAATTTGAGGAACTAGTGGAACAGGGTTGAGTGCCGGGCAATATATCACATACCACAGGGTAGCGCGACAAATAAAAGACATTTGGTCTGAAGTGGAACTGGCAGAGGAACCGGACACTACTCTGGATATGATATATGATATAACAGAAGGAGGACACGAAACGTCTAGAGTGTATGAAATGATAATGTCCCGAGTGGGCAGGGAGGTGGTGCAACTTAGGTTGGATTGGGAGGAGGAAGTAGGGACCCTGATGAGTGATGGGATGTGGGAGAGAGCGCAGGGATACCATAAAAAAGTATTGAGAAATGCTAGATTGCAGCAGATACAGCTGTATGTAACCCACAGAGCATACCTGACGCCACAGAAGATAGCTAAGTTCAAAAACGCTGGATTTCAGGTGTGCCCGAAATGTAATGCAGAAAATGCGGGAATGGTACATATGTTTTGGGCATGCCCACTGATAGAGAGATACTGGGGGGAAATGGCACAGAAAATGTAAGACAAAGGGATCTGTATGCAGGTTGATACTGTGTGGGCCTGTTTGCTGGGAGGGTTCCCTAGATTGCGTAAGCTCAAACATGTAAGCAAATTGAAAGATCTGGCGTATGTCCTGGCAAAGAGAAGGATCACGATGGGCTGGAAAGCATGTCATAGGCTCAATTTGGATACGTGGTGGAGGGATCTGCAGAGGTGGGCGGAGGCGGAAACAGTAGTCTGGCAGGAAGCGTGTAAAGGGGAGACAGAAGAAAAAGCCAGAGCCCTATCAGGTTGGAGGCAATTGATAGCTGAACTATTTGGGCGCTCACATGGGTGTTCGAGTGATGGAGACACAATGTGCTCTGCTGAAGAGGACTCCCAGCGGAGGAGACTGGAAAAGAGAGTAGGCTTGGGAGGGGGGAGGGATGGGGAGATACAGTGTGTTGGAATATAATAATGTACGTGAAGCCAGGATTGACATGGTGCATCCACTGTAAGTTTGATTTGTTCGTTTTGGAAATTAATAAAATCTTTAAAAAAACCCACTATAACTCATCACTCTCAGGCAAACCTACCTCCCCCTGAAATGGCGAATGGCGAAAAAGAGGAGATTCAGCCCGTAATCTCTGATCTAGATTATAGAGGAATAGATGCACCGGTCATCTCCAAGGTTGGAGCAGAGAATTGCACATGTACCACGCACTCAACCAAAGAAATGCTCTTATCAAAGCTCCCTGATAGGGGGGGGGGCGCTGTTGCGCGAGCCATAAGATGGCTGCAGCTAGAAAGCACTCCGGCAGATTCTCTAACATATGGCTATCATCCTGCGTCTCTGCATTACGTGGCGCTGAGATTTCGACCTCAGGGACAATGGAGCGGATGAGGAGCTGGGGGACACTCCTGTTTGGACCCGTAGACCCGTGGATCACGAGTTTTGGATGCTCCTCCTGAGGCCGCGGCTGGTGCTGGCGAATCGTCCCTCCCCACTTACTGTCTCCTGCGGCTCTGTTGCGCGGCGTGGCCTGGCGGACTGGATGGTGGCTGCACAGGTGCCCTGCTCGCGTGTCCTGAGGGGGCCAGCTGCCCGCTGCTGGTGAGCTGGTGCAGCGAGTTCTGTTGGTGGTTCTCGGGGTCTGGAGGTGCCGTGGCGAGGGCCCCGGTCGCCTCTTTGTGACAGCCTGAGGGGGTGGCCCATCCCCATGCGCGGCGCGGCCTAGGTTCAGCCTCGCCGGGCACCCGGCAGCATTATTGGTGGGACCTCGCCATTGCTGCCGGGGGTGCCTTGCCTTGCCCCGCGGGACTCGTGGTGCCGCCCCCCGCCTGACCCTGCTGACCTGGTATCATATAAGCAGTGAGTCGGGTGGGCTTGCGGGGAGGGGGGGGGGATTGTGGTGGTTACTTCGGCTCCGGCTCCAGCCTTGCCCTATGCTGGGACTACCTGCACAATATAACTCCCTGAACGAATTGCTTTACTGGACCAAGGAGGAGGAGCTGCCCTGAAATTAACAAAAGACCGGTACCCACTGCATACAAGGGAGGGGAAGCGATCCTCAAAACAAAAGGCCTCTATTCATGGCGGGCGGGGGGGGGTGCAGCGGCCCTCACAATAATAGACCAATATCCACAGCATGCAAAGGAGGTGAAGCAATCCTCAAACAAAAGGCCAGTACTCAAGCAGGAGAGGTGGAACAGCCTGAAAATCAAAAGTTGAGTTTCCGTGGCAAGCGGGGGAGCAGGGCAGCCCTCAAAACAAAACAAACGGACCCTTCCCACAGCGTGCGGTGGGGGGGGTGAAGCAGCCTTCATACCAAAAAGCCTGTAACCAGCTATATCCTGGTCTGTGGGGGCGGTGCTGGACGACGGGGTCCGCTGTTCTGCCTCTTTGGCCATGCTGCCGGGTGGTCCTCTTCTGGATTCATCGAGACCTCTCTCTCGGCTGTACCCTCCCCCTGCAGATATCCTGGGCTTGCTGCGCCGCATAACCTTGGGCCCCGCTCACGCACAGTCCGGGTTTACAATCCACCCCTGGAATGGGCAATCAGAAGAAGCAGGCGAAGATGGATCAATATGCCAGGTCGGAGTTTTCACAACAGGAATCCGACGCTGGCTCATCCCAATTCGATTTTATGGCTCTCAACCAGACCTTGTTATAGCTGAAGGGCAGTACGGACAACTTGGGAGCTAAAATTGACGCTCTCACATGCAAAGTGGATGTGCCAGCAGTACAAATTGAAAAACTATGTGGCAGGATGTCAGAGGCGGAGCACCAGATCGGAGGCGGGGAGGACAAGATTGCGGTGCTCCAACGCAAGGTGGTGTCCCTACAACAGACTGTTAAGAGAGTGGTGGCTAAGAACGAGGATTTGGAGGGTCGGTCCAGAAGAAATAATATAAGGATCACAGGCATTGCAGAATCCACCCCCATCGACAACATGGAAGTATTCGTGGAGAAACTACTTCTGGAGATCCTTGATGACCCTCCTGTCACGAACATGTTTATGGTGGAATGGGCCCATCGTTCCCTAGCGGCAAGGTCACCCCCTAGGGCACCGAAGAGAGCCATCATTGCTCGCCTATTTAACTATCGGGACCGGGATATCCTGCTTCGCACTGCTCGGGAAAAAAAATCTCTTCGGTGGGGCTCTGCTACAATTAGCCTTTTCCCGGACTTCAGTCAACAAGTGCAGGACCTGAGGAAGCCATTCCAGGCGGTGAAAAATATTCTACAGAAGAAAGATATTTGCTAATCTATGATGTACCCCGCCAAACTAAGGGCCGTCTACCAGGGAAAAACTTTATTCTTTACAACCCCAGAGTCGGCAGAGCGATTTGCCTCCGAACTTCCAGATGCGGGGGCCTGCTCCTCTCAGTCATCCTAGTCCGCCTGTCTCCAGAGGAGTATCTTGTATGGCTGTGCTCCGTTTGCCTGGGCCTTGGCATGCACTGGGTCCTTGCTCTGCAGTTATTGGTATTAATTACTAAGCTTGTTTTTCCAATGGGATAGCTTAATGTGGTAAACGAGCCTCTTGCTACTGGGAGGCACTACGGCTGCCGGCACCCCCGATACCCAGTGGCACTTAAGTGACTTGAAGTTAAATGGGTGTTAGTAGGGTGGGGGGTGGGTATTGCTGGCCAGTAGGTTGGGGTTTCAGGCGTGGGACAGGTGAGGAGGGGAAATTCCTTGGTTTATTAATTGTTGATGTTTTGGGTACTGCAGCCCCCAGTTTAAGGGGGGGTGGGAGGGTGGGATTCTCCTTCTGGGTCTAGTACGCTTCATAAGTGTCATGCTTCAATACTGTGCTCCTGTAATCCATCATCGGAGGCCATGCAGGTATATCTGCTTTTCCCAATTCTCCTTAAGATACTTTTAACCTGACAGCCCCACAGGGACTTCATGCTCCTGTGAACTCTGAGATTGTTCTACTCACATGGAATATTCAGGGCTTCACCAATGCAAAAAAGACTCGCCTTATCTGCAATTACGTGCGTAATCATCATGTCAATGTTTTATGCATACAGGAGACACATTTAGGGAAGAAACACAAACTTCCGGCATTGGCGGGGTGGGGTGTCCACAGGTATGGCTCCTACTCGACTCACTCCGGGGGGTGGCAATTTATATACATCGCTCATTGCAATTCAGATTGCATAAACAGGTGGTGGATACCGAAGGCCGATTTATATTGGTGGCCGGTGAGATTGCAGCCTGGTCCCTTTTATTCATAAATACGTATGGTCCAAATTATGACTCCCCCTAGTTTTTCCAGACATGCGCGGAACACCTCAGATCCTTTTCAGGGTATGAGGTGGTTGGGGTGGGAGATTTTAACTTGGCCCTCTCGGCCACATTAGACAGGTCTACTACGGTCCCAAACATACTTACACGGGCTGCTCAAAAATGGCACTTCATCGCAACAGACTACTCTCTGGTGGACATCTGGCGTTGGCATCACCCCAGCGCGCGTGAATACACATACCATTCCAGTGTGCATGGGAGCTCCTCTAGGATTGACTACATCTACTTGTCCCTAGAATTGTCGCAGGTGGCAGATGGAGCAGCGATTCTCCCTCGCACTCCGTCAGACCACTCCCCAGTATTAGTGAGGTTTAGAGGCCCACCTCCCCCTCCTAAGCAACTGCGATGGAGGTTTCGGGCTCGTGCCCTGGAGGACGGGGCATTTCGGGAGGATTTGCGGAAAGCCATTGCAGAATTTTTCCAGCAGATTGTGGGATCCGTTTCCAGCCCCAGTGTCATTTGGGAGGCTTTTAAGGTCTATTTACGGGGTTGGTGCATGTCCCAGGAGGGGGGGTTCCTGAAAAATCAGGGATTCTCCTGGAGTCCTCTAGGACTGCTTTGATCACAGTACTACTTAAACCCAATAAGGACTCTAGACAGTGTTCATCCTATCGTCCCCTGTCAATGATAAATACAGATAACAAAATCTTGGCAAAACCGCTTCTCCCCACATGCCCGCCCTGATCCTCCCAGATGAGACGGGATTTATTCCTGGACAGTCGACACAGAACAATTTGCGTACATTATTTACTTTAATGCACAATGTGAACCCGGACGTCCCTATTGCGGCGGTGGCCTTGGATGCAGAGAAGGCATTCGACTCTGTCGAGTGGCTTTTTTCTGTTCGAGGTCCTATGTCGCACAGACGTGGGCACCACGTTTCTTCACTGGGTCAGGCTCCTTTACTCATCCCTGCGCGCCCTGGTGCGCACAAATGGGATTCGGTCCACTCCTATTTATCCCACTCGGGGCACTAGGCAGGGGTTCACCCCCTCTGCCCCCTATTATTTGCCTGGGCTATCGAACCGGTGGCTTGCGTCCTGAGGGAGTTCCATTCTCACCGGGGAGTGACAATCCGTTCATGCGTGTCCATTGTCTCCCGGACGACATGTTATATAGTAAACATCCTTGGACTAACTCACAGCCTGTGATGGAGGATATCTGCTTTCGGCGCCATTTCCGGCTTACAAATTAATTGGTCTAAATCCGAGGTCCTTCCACTCACACCTGGGGTCCTGCCACAGGATGTTGGGGAGGCCTTTGCTTGGTGCCCGCAGGGAGTTCGCTATCTGGGTGCCAGATTTTCCACTACCCCTATACACCTCTTTGCAGAGAACTACATCACAGCCCTACAACACTTGGAGCATAGGGTAGATACTTGGATACGACTCCCCCTGTCCCAAGCGGCCCGCATCTCACTATCTAAAATGGTTATCCTACCAAAACTACTTTACATTTTCAATAATGTCCCGGTATGGCCCCCTACTTCCTTCTGGAAACATGTAAGAGCACTGATGTCCAAATTGATCTGGGCAGGAAAACGTCCCCGTATTTCCCTCCGTACATTGTGCTGTTCGTACGCGCAGGGCGGGCTGGAGGTCCCGAATCTTTTTCTTTATTATCTCATAGCTCAGATCCAATACTCAATTTGGTGGTGGCCCCCTACGAATAACTATCCTCATTCTCAATTGGAAAGGGCCATCGCTCAGACTGACGACCTGAGGGGCTTTCTCTGGGCTACCCGGGAGCGACATGTGAGGGCGGAGGTTCAACCCCTAGAGACCACGTTGTAGGATTGGGATCAGCTAGCGAAATGGGCAGGGATGGGACCGTGGTATTCCTCAAGGATGGCCATATTCAGGGTCCGTGGGATTCCCCTTACATTCGAGCGCACTTTCATTTAACATTTCCCAGCTCTGCAGGTCTATACGCTGGGTGATGTCATGCCGCATGGCAAATTTATAACCTGGGAGGAACTTAAGACCAGGGGCGACTGGTCCCCAATCACTATGCTACTGTACTTCCGCCTTCGTGAAGTGCTGAGGCTAAGATGGCCAGATTTTCCCTTGGCCCCGGTGGTTTCTCCAATCCTGGAGTACATTTCAAATCCGATGTCCACCAGAAGGGTGGTCTCCTCCCTGTACGGGTTGGCACGATCGTCGTTGTCTCCTTCTTCATCCCAATATAAGACTAAATGGGAAAGCAGTTTAACATGTTCCTTGTCAGAGGCTCAATGGGGCTCTGTACTTAATCAGTCCAAGTCGATTTCCACCAATTATAGACTTCGCTTAATTCATTATAAGTTTCTATATAAGTTGTATCATTTCCCTTTTTCGCTGCATAAACTGTTCCCACACAGGTCCCCGAACTGCAAGAGTTGTCAACAGACCCCAGCCGACTTTTCATGTGGCTTGGCTCTGTCCCCATATTCAAATCTTTTGGTCGGCCATTACGGGGTTTATGGAGAAGTTAATTGAGGTTCCGATCCCTTTCACTCCTGAAACTTGGTTGTTGGCCTTGGTGGACTTGCAATCTGGTAGTGATACATGCTTGTTTGGCATGGCCACTGTGGTCGCAAGATCGTTGGTGGCTTGTTCGTGGGGGGGACCCACAGCTCCCACATTGGGTGAACTTTATGTCGATGTGTGAACGGAGAGAAACGCAGTACAATCAGATGCTTCCTCTCAATAGTAGACCCAGAGACTATTGGTCGGCCTTCAGGAGCTATATGTCTGACGATCAGAACCGTGTGAGTGTCTCCTACCCTCAGGGTACCCTGGAGACTGCTCAATCGTTGCTTTGAAGGTGCACAACCGTTGTATCGGAGCATTTAACTGGCTTTGGTGGAGGTCCACACGGGGGATGTGACCTCTACTGTAATTGTACACTTGTGGTTTTTCTATTTGTTGGACTTGAAGTTATCACACAGATCGACTTCTGCATCATTATGCTATGCATGCATGACTCAGAAGGGGCTGGGTGGGGTTGTTACGCCCCTCTATGGGGGCTTTGTTAAATTACATGGTTTTTGTATTTTAAAAGTTAATAAAAACAGCTCCCTGATAGGGTTGCTGAAAGTGAAGAATGCAACCCCTTTGCTTCTAAACAAGAAGCTAATGCTAAAATAGAAATTGAGACTCTTAATAACAGTCTATCACAGAAGAAAGCAAAGCTTTCTACTCCTTGGGAATGTGAAACCCCTAACTTGGGAAAAAAACCTCTGCCTTTAAAAAAGCGTTGGGGTCCCTTTCTATTAAAGAAACAAACAAAATCTCCCCGAGAGGATGGTGCAATGAAGACACGAACCCTGATATTAGTCTTGATAGAGACGAGATCAGGAAAAAAATGGGGATAGAGAAGTTTGACAACCACCCTGCTGACTTCTCTATGTTAGCCCCTGCAATAGAGTCTGAACTGGGAAAGCGCATTAGACTATCACACAAACCCTCCACCCCGGTAAACAAAAGTAAATACAGGATTGAAAACGTTTTCCTATTCAACAACCCTCCAAACTATTCAGACTCTGTGCCCCCTCACTTCAGTGTACAGAAAGAGGCACGAGTGATGGGGAGTATTTTCTCACCTAGAATGTCTAATGCGGCCGCATCCAATATACAAATCAATAGTTCCCCAAGCTCAGAAAAATCGATCACTCAAGGTACGCAACCTTTACATAGTCCTGAATGCTTTACTGTTCCACACTACGAACACAATGAGTCCATGAACCATGTACAAGGGTCACGGTCGAATTATAGACCTGTGGAGCAGCAAAAAAGTCTAGATGAGCAACAACAATGCCCCGAAACCTTTCCAGTATTGACTCAGATTCTAAATTTATTAGACAAGGTTCATGAGCAAACATATGAAGAAATAAAATTTTACAACTTCAAATGTGTGAACTCATCAGTAAGCTAAGTAAAATGGAGGGAATGCTCCTCACATGTAACATGATTTCGGCCCTGACCCGTAAGACGGATGAGATGCGAAACACACACAATATCGCCACACAAACTAAGTCTTCTGCTGAGGCAGCGATAGAGGGCTTTAAGGCCAAACTTGTCTCAGTGAAGGATATTACCCCATCCCCAGTAAACAGAGGATGCTTCAAACATTGCAGCATTGACTGTTCTTGTAAAAGAGATGGCAACTACTCTAACCAATCAAACTAATCCAACCATAACAGAGGCTAAAACTCCCTTGATCGGAAATGAAGATGCTCCCTTGGATAGTCCCTCTGCGCTTACCGACCTTATCGATTTAAGCGGAGAGGGTTTTGAGTTGAAAGAAGTAAAGGTAAGGACAATAGTCAATCAACAAATCGCTGAGTCCTCCACGATTCCGCAAACAAAAAAACAAAGGAGAGCCATAGCCCAAGCAGAAAAGCGGAAAATCTTTGATAAAAGAATGAAAGGAAAAACAGAATTATTTTTTTTAAAAATCAAGCAATTGACAAAACAGACAAACACAATAAGCATATGAGGGACATTTGCAATCTATCTGGGGGGCATACTATCATAGACCTAAATCAACTGAATGAAGAATCGAAAGCGCGGTTAAATCTCCCTGAATCTACTCAGACGGTCCAACCAATCAAAAAGAACTTACCTGAAAAGAAATCAGCATTGGAAAATAACGCAACAAATGATTCCAAAGCAGGACAAATGTACAAGGTTGTAAAAAAATAAAATACATAAGCCAAGAAAGGGGCTGTCTGTTTGGATGAAGGAATAGTTAACGAAAACTTGGGATCACATTCTGAAAACCAATCACCCAACCAAAAACAATCTGTACTTTCCAAATTTTACCCCATGTTAGGCATAAAAAAGAGAAAAGTGATTATTGGTATAGATAACAATAAAAGAACTTCAAAACTAGCAAACTGTACAAATAAAGGAAATGCGCAAACTACTCCCCCCAATGGCCACGATTCCCACATTGCTGATGCAAAAGCGACAGTTATTAATGTTGAACTGGACGGCACGGCCGACCAAGAAGGCGTGTATGACTCGGAGCATATGATTCCGTTAACAATGAATTGCAATGCTTCGAATGCTGCATTGTACTACAGCAAGTGCCAACTCAATCGATTTAAAAACTGCCTTAGTAATGGGGTGGGGAAGTGAGTCAAAACAATATGGGAAGGCCTGTCTGAATCGCGCCTTTTTGCTGACAGCTTTACAGGAAATCCCAGCACTTCGTATCATACGCTCTAACGATATTGACTGGGTGAAACTGGCATCTGTGAAAAATAACAAAATGATCTGCAAGTTTATTTCCCCTTTTATTTTTAAATTAATATGGGAGTACAGAGAGGATTTAGCATCTATTGGCTTACTATCTAGTATATTCTCCTCCCTTGACGATGCAATCAGTTTTCTGGAGACTACGCCCCCTTCTGATGTGATTACGCCTATTAGTTCCATCCAAGGTGACCCTACAAACTTTGATGCTAACACTATGAAACAATTTATGGCTTTTGTATCAGCACTGAAAGAGATGTCATGGAAGGATCCTAAATTTGATCAAACGCAAAATCAACCAAACGCGATGAGAGATTCTTAGCCTAGCTAAATTTCACATTATCTCGTGGAATTCATGCGGCTTAAACAATTTAAAAAAGTGGATAGTCTCAACTACCATCAAAGACCCAACATCATCTTTTTACAAGAATCGATGAACCAAACTAACTTTACCATAGAGGGCTGCTACGCTTACATTCAAGTAGCATGTCGGGGACCTTGGGGGAAGACCATCGGGTGGTCTCGCAATCTTTATCAACAATGCCTGCGAAATGATCAGTAGATCCGATTCTTTATTGGCTATCGTACTAATAGACGATGAGTATCCTTCCATCATTCTACTACTGATATGCATCTATTGGAATAAACTCATTACTCCAATTGATGACATTTTAGACGAACTGAATGACGTGATAGAAAAGGTACTGATTTTACATCCATCTGTTGGAATTATTGCTGGAGGTGATTTGAATTGCTATTGTTATGAAGAAAGTTCCCATCCAAGAACTATGTGGAACAATCATTCGACATCCTCAAAGAAAAATGGGCAATTGTGGAATACATTTTTTCTTGATTGGGATATGCAAACCCCTATTTTCCACTGCAACCTTACAGCTATACTTGGGCAAGAGGAGATTGTAAGTCCCTAATCGACTATTTTTTTGCCTCCTTGAGGCTTTACTGGTATGTTGATTCTCTGTTGATAATTGACCCGACACTAGAGGACCATATGATTGTCACATTGACTTTGAACATTCCCGTTGCACGTTTTTCAGAAGAGTTAATTCTATCCTTGTTATAACCTGATCGTCAATCCCTAACCGGGAGATGGAGTACTAGAGTTTGCAGCACTTTTATAAACCATCTGGAATGGGATACTGATATCACCACCAACATTGTCTCCGGAGGTAGTTCCCTCCCACAAATAGAAAAGAAGAACACTCCCCGAATAAAATTCCATCTGCAAAAACTGGCACAAGAACGTAAGAAGAATGACCAAGTTTTATCTTGTCATGCCCACAAATTCAACCAGCAAGTAGCGAGCCTGAAAGCTCAAAAAAACTTAGAAGATTAACTAAAGCAACCTCCCCCACAGAGAGTCGTAAAGAACCAATAAAAATGATCAAACAAACTTAGAGAAATAAGTTATGGATGAAAGGCAAACTGCATTATGATGACAATCAAAAAATTATTTACCACCTGCTAAAACATGACTTAAAGCAAATCTGGTCCACTTTGCGCACCATTACTTCTGATCCGGCTAATGTGATGGAATCAGTGATCACAGCAGAAATCTGGTTTTCATACATAAAAGCTAAATACCATATGCCAGATCGCTTCTCTTCGCTCAAAGGGGGAGAACCCAAGTTGCTATTTGGCGCACAAGCCACGTGGACTATTCGGGATATCATCGAGGCCATAGGGAAATTAAAACACTCCAAAGCACCTGGCCCTGATGGTTTACCAGCCTGTGTATACAAACCAGACCCTGTATTTTGGGCTCATATCCTAAAGATCAGTTTCGATACTATACTACAGACTAGCATAATCCCTCCATCTTGGTCATCAGCTCTTCTTATCCCTATATACAAAAAGGGTCCCCCATTTCTCCATCCAACTATCGTCTGATAGCGCTAACTGACGCCTCCTCGAAAATCTTTTCTTTACTTCTGTTACAGCAGTTGCAAACGCATATTGGTGAACATAATCTACTGTCTCCTTATCAAGTAGGCTTTAGGAAACATATTTGATGTCCGTTGAATGCCACCATTCTATGTCATCTTCAAGCTCAAAGGTCATCCTCCAAAAGCGGTCCGGTATACATGGCTAGCCTGGACTTGACCGCAGCATTTGACTGCGTAATACGCGAGTTATTGTGGAATAAAATGTTAGTCATGGGCATTCCATCACAATTGGTTGCTTTAATTGCATTGCTACACAAAAACACCAACTACCGTATTTGTCTAAATAAGGAAGGCACCCCCATACCCATTGAAATGGGGGTAAAACAGGGCTGCAAAATGGCAGCTGTGTTATTTAATTTATACCTTTTGGGTTTGGACGAACGTTGGCAGACAAGCTTGGTTCCTTTTAAGTTGGATTGGATGGGCTTTTTTCAGATGATCTGTTATTCTTTGACAGAACCCCATTCGGCTTGCAAAGAAAACTAGATCAATTTGCAGATTTCGCATACGAACATAATATCTCCAAACCCTGCCAAATCGTACATATGTATTTTTTCAGATGGTAAACTTGAGCCTTACCGCTTTTCTTGGACTCTGCACGGAATCAAAGTGGAATATGCAGCCATGATTCGTTACCTGGGCTATCCTCTTACTGATTCATACTCGTTAAAAATGTGGAAACATTTTCTAAACCAGAAGGTTAAAATGTTATCATCACAAATGAAAATTATATTCCAAAACTACTGCATGTTCTCTCTACTACCCTTGATCTACTTTTAGAAGTAAATCGGAACCCATCATTCTTTACTCTCTGGATATTTGCAGTTATGAGCTTGACGACTTTCTAAACATACTACAGGGAAAACTCTTGAAAAACGCACTGGGTATGGCATCTTCCATTCCCAACGTAATTATATGTCACAAGCTAAACCTGTTACCTCTCTCGGCAAAATATAATTGGAGAAGCATTACTAACTATATCAAAATGCTGAATCCGCCCAAATATCTCTATACAGAACAACTCTAAAACTTAAAAACATTTTATCCTCAATCAATGAAACTCCGGAATCCATGAGCATGTGGCTTCCGAGCCCAAAAAAAAATATCAAAGATTTCATTGGTGCAGTATGCTGTATGCAATGGGGACTTATCCATCATATACAATCTTGTCTGGAGTAAATGGGGGAGCAGACAAAAATATTTCATTCAGTTTCCCTCGGCAAAAGCAAGGAAAATCTATATGCGCTTTAGATTAAATCAATTTCTAACGCATTTCCGAACAAAAAACTGGTATGGTAGTCAAAGAACTTTGGGATCAGGAATTTGTCGCTTTTGCAAGGATGATGAAGCAACTGAAACATCTTGTGGTTTTTTGTCCCTCTTTTGAGGAATCTCAAATTCGAATGTTTGAGCACTATGTTTCAAATAAATCATACACTGCTAGGGAATCCCTATGGAAACGTTGTATGTAAGGGTACAGTCAAAAACTCATACAAATTAATTTTCTTGTAATTATAGAGGCAAAACTGGGCAAAGAACTATCAGGTGTTTAATTGCAAAATTCTGAAGTAGTGTGAAATTCAAAGAAGGATTTGAAAGCAAAACTACATAAGGCACCTCATTACGATCTTTATGTGGTTTGGAAGACTATTCCAACTTCAGAGCTACTTAGAGTTCTTCACTGCAATTTGTTAACGATGCTTTATCTGAAGTAGCAAAAACCCAACCACATGAATTTGAAGCCATTTCATAAATTGTATTTAATCATTATTTTGATATTGCAATTAGGGGTCTTTTGCCCAAACGTCATAGCTAATTTTTGAGTTACTAAGTAGCAAAATGTAGTATTTGCTTGGATTGTATCCCAGGATGACTATATTCAATTTCCATCTTTCATGAAGTTCAAAAAGAATTACATATGAATGTAAAAGTTGGACTAGTTTATATATTTTATTTTAATGTACATTGAATGAAAATCAATTGTAAAGTTTTTTAATTAAATAAACCAAATACAAAGAAAATAAATCCCCTTGGATTCCCTCTGGGGAAACTCAGAGGCTTAGGTGTGGCATTTTGCGTTTTCTCTTGTGGCAAGCAGATGCATGTCTGGATGACCCCCATTTGGTGAAACTGTTCACAGTGTCAGGATGTAGCTCCCAATCGTGTTCTGAGGGTTGGTCTATATTTCTGCTTTGTGTGTCTGCTAGGCAGTCGTGTTCCCCCGGAATGTGTTGTGATACAGGGAAAATGTGTCCCAGAAGACTCCATCTCCAGATCTTCTGTGCTAGTCTGGACAGATTTTAGAGAATGTGTCCCAAACCTGCTTGTGGATGTAAAACATGGCAGTTGTGCCGTCTGGGAGAATGAGTACACTTTTCCGAGCTATGGCTTTCAACAAATCTTCCTCTATCGTTCTCATACAAAGTCTTTCAACAGTTTGCCATGAACCTCCTTTTCGAGGGTTCACTTTATCAGGGTGATACTGGCTCACCCCCGAGTTCCCCTCTTATGGGCGCAGACCCCTCTGTTTTCAGGTACCCTCTACCAGGTTCACTATGGCTTTTCCAAAATTCACCAATCTTAATATTTTAATAAAAAGTTTACTGTGGACATCCCTCGGCCGTGTTCACATTTGTCAACACACTGTTTCTTGGGATTTTAGACTTTGTCCCTTCTTCATCAGCATCCCTCTTCCGGATTCAGTCTTGTCAACTTCACATCCACATCCACATCTGCTTTCAGTGTTAGCAGGATTCACTTCCCTTGCGTCCTCTACAGTTCTTAGGTCAAAGACTTTCGACTGTACTGGGATTTTGCTTGACCTCCTGTATGACCACTTTGACCTATCCTGCCGGCTCTCCTACGGCCTTCTGGTATTGGCAGTTTCCCTCAGACGGGGCTTGACCAGAGTTTCTTAGAGCAGTACCCACGTGGTGCCGGTCCCATTCTGCAGCTGGTCTCCCTTTCACAATTTTACAGTTCTTTGAACTTCTTTCACTTTGCGACTTTCATTCACCACAGCCTGGTTCTCATCGGTTCCCCTTCGATTCACCGGCTGTGATGAACCGCTTGGCTTTCCTCTTAACTGGAGTCAAGGCTTGTACCATGGAAGCAGGATTCTACCTCGCTCCGGCTTATCAGCGTCGATACGCTCTGTGTACCGTTGACATCTGCTGCAGGACACTTGGGCTTTTGTCCTCGGTCTTACGATTCCTTCTGTGGAGGTTTTGCGGGGTGTTGTCGAGAAGGGCAAGGTCATGTCTCTCCTAGTCGGCCTCTCAATCTTTGCCGCCTTTCTCCTCCTCTTGAACTGGCAGGCCTGGATAAGTGCCTCGTTGTGTGGTATGCCTTGCTCGTACTGTGCTCTCTTGCGCCACCTTTTATTCCTGTGGGGAAAAGGAAGGGCCATCAGGTGTGTGTGATATAAGTCAATTGCTTTACTTTGCCTGACGCCTTGTGTCGGGACATGTCAGAGAAACAGTTGCGTATTAGTCGGTTGTTTTTCGTGTCGGGAAAAGAGGAGATTTAGAGTGTCTAAGTGCATTGCCTGACAGGATAAAGAACAAGTTACTCTCTTACCTGGTAACGTTCTTTCGATGGGATGGTCCGACGACGTAATCCATATCTATGACAGTAATCACTACAGCTGTGCTGCTTCGGAAAATCTTTCTGCGTCCTGCGTCGATGACGTCGATACGCTGTCCTCGAGGGCCTCCGTCAAGCCGACGTCACCAGATGTTATAAGTAGGACACACAACGCCCATAGCCTCAGTTGTAGTTTTTTTCCCCAGAACGTGTGGCACCAATCTTCTGCGAGTATGACCACAGAAAGCCTTGCCGAAACGTAAGCTGCAATCGCATAAGAAATTCTGTAGCGGGGTAGGCAGGGAGGGAGCGATATGGAATATGTCGTCGGACCATCCCATCGAAAGAATGTTACCAGGTAAGAGAGTAACTTGTTCTTCGAGGGGATTGGGTCCTCCGATGTATTCCATGTTGTATTCTGTGACAACAGACTCCCAAAGCAGTACCAACGTAAGGAGGTGGGAAAAGAATTTAGAATACCGAAATTTAGAATGCCCAATCAAAATGCAGAGTAAAGGACCACATTGCCAAAGGCCAGATCCTGCCCATGGAGAGAATCTAGGGAGTAGTGTTGTACAAAAGTATGGACTGAAGCCCATGTGGCTGCTTCACAGATGTTACAAATAGGAACACCCCTCTGCAGGGCAGTAGAGGCAGCCATACCCCTAGTCGAATGGGCCCGTAAGCCTACTGGAGGGTCCTTACCCGCCAGGCAGTAACATTCAGAAATTGCCAAGATAATCCATCTAGGCAAAGTCTGCTTAGTCACAGCTTGTCCCAAACACCTTCCAGCGTAACCAATAAAGAGCTGATCGTCCACTCTGACCCGGGACATGCGTGAAATGTAGAAGCTTAAAGCTCTCCTAGGATCCAACCTATGGAGCCTCTCCTATTCCTTACCAGGATGTGGAGGAGGATCAAATGCCAGAAGAATAACCTTCTGGCCTAAATGAAATTCCGACACCACCTTCGGAAGAAAGGAAGGACGAACTCTAAGGACAACCCTGTCCTTATGAAACACAGTGAAGGGTGGCTTAACTGAAAGTGCCTGCAACTCACTCACTCTGCGAAAGTGACCGCAACTAAAAATACAGTTTTAAGTGCTAACAGTCTCAAAGGACAAGAATGTAAAGGCTCAAACGGAGCACCCATTAGGAATTTTAGAACACGGTTCAAATCCCAACCCTGCACCTTTGAAAAACTGAGAAATTAAAGGAATTTTGAAATAAGAACACTCCTCAGACGAGCGCTTAAAGATGGACAGCGCCGCCAGGTAACCTTTAATGGTACCCACTTGCAAGCGCTTGTGGGCTAACGAAAGCAAAAAAGACAAAACCACAGGAATGTCACATGAAAAAGGATCCACATTCTTAACCCTGCACCAGGTGCAGAACTTTCTCCAACGGCAACGGTACAGGGACTTTGTTGCCAGCCGTCTGGCCGAAAGCATCACCTCCATCACATCTTCAGGGAGGTCCCAATCCTTGTACCTCAACCTTTCAGAAGCCAAGAGTGAAGGTCGAGGGATCTGACCTCTGGATGGAGAACTGACCCGCCTCCCGTGAGAGCAGATCGTCTCGGTAGGGCAGACGACGTGGAGGGCAGATGGACAAGTCGAGAAGGTTCGGGTACCACGTCCTCCGGGCCCATGCCGGAGCAATGAGGATCATCCGGGAACCGAACTTCCGTAACCTCCGCAGCAGTTGCAGGATGTCGGGGGCTGGAGGAAACGCGTACAGCAGAGGGAAGGACCACTCCACCACGAACGCGTCTCCTAAGGCTCCTTTTGGAGGAAATTCCTGCAAGCAGAACCTTTCGCACTTCCAGTTGACACTGGAGGCGAAGAGATCCACTTGAGGGGTCCCCCAGAGGGCGAAGATGTCCAGGAGAATCTCCTGAACGAGCTCCCACTTGTGAGAGATCGCGGTCTGCCTGCTCAGAGCGTCTGCCGTCTCGTTTTCGTCTCCAGCCAGATGAACTGCCGAGATCGAAATTTCCTGCTGGATGGCCCAGAACCAGAGCTGCATCACCTCCCTGCACAGAGGAAGTGATCCTCCCCCGCCCCTTTTTGTTGAGGTAGTGCATGGCCATGTGTTGTCCGTCAGAATCAGGACATTCTCCCTCGCACAGTCGGCAGAAAAGCCTTCAGGGCAACCCTGACGGCCCTCAGCTCCAACAGATTGATATGGAGTCTGGACTCCAAAGGAGGCCAACGACCGCTGACTGTCAACTCATTGGCATGAGCTCCCCATCCCATGAGGGATGCGTCCGTCACGATCGTCACCTCCGGCCAGGGTAGCCAAAATGGAGCCACCCTCATCAGATTGCCTTCGACGGCCCACCACAAGAGGTCCTGGGCGACCGAGGGCGGCACCTGAACGGGGTCCGACATCCTGCCGGAGGACTGCGACCACTGCATCTTGAGAGCCAATTGCAGAGATCTCATCCACAACCTGCCCTCTGGCACCAGAAGAATGCAGGATGCCATGAGGCCGAGCAACCTGAAAACTCGAACGCTGGGAGACTCTGGGCATGTTGAAACTTGTGCACCATCTGCTGAATGTGATGAGCCCTCACCTGGGGAGGGAAACACTGCCCCAGGGACGTGTCGAGCACTGCTCCGATGTACTGGAGCCGCTGAGTTGGCGTCAAGTGGGACTTATTTAAGTTGAGGGAGAAGCCCAGCTTGTGAAGGGAGTGGCAGGTGACGGACAGATGATCAAGGACTTGCTCGGGAGAGCGTGCCCTGATCAACCAATTGTCCAGGTAGGGGTAGACGTGAATCCCCCCTTTCCTGAGATACGCTGCCACCACCACCATGAGCATGGTGAAGACCCTCGGGCGTAGGTCTATCCGAACGGCAGGACCCGAAACCGAAAGTGCGAGTCGCCAACCGCGAACCTCAGGTACTTCTTGTGCTTGGGATGGATCGGCACATGAAAATGAGCGTCCTTGAGGTCACGAGACACCAACCAGTCCTGAAGTTGAAGGGCCTGAAGGACTTGAGAAAGAGTAACCATCTTGAACTTGTCCTTCCTGAGGAGCTTGTTCAAACCGCGCAAGTCCATGATGGGTCTCAATCCCCCGTCTTTCTTCGAAATCAAAAAATAAGGGGAATACCATCCCTTGTTCCTCTCCGCTACAGGCACCAGTTCTATGGCGCCGTTCTCCAGCAGGGATTTTATTTCCTGCGCAAGTAGTGGATCCGGACTCTTCAAAGAGAGATTCCCTGGTGGATTGTCGTGATGCCTCTGCCAGAAAGGAAGCCAGTAGCCGTGGGCTATAATCTCCAGAATCCACACATCTGAAGTAATGGCACGCCACTCTACAAGATGCTGCGCCAGCCTTCCCCGAACCGGCAAACCATGGGACATGGCCTCATGGCTGAGCTAAAGCAGCTGCGGCAGCGCCTGAGGGCAAAGAGGCAACTGCCCGAGCCGCCTTGGCACCTTCAGTACCCTGTTTTCCACCTCTGGAACTCCTGCGGTGGCCCCTTTGACTTGCAGCTCCTTCTCGATTTACTAAATGAGTTATATTAAAAGGAACCTCCCCTCCATTGCTGTCCCCTAGAACGAAAAGGCAGAGGTTGGTGAACTGCAGCGCTCAACGACTTTGCAGCAGCTTTGGAGGTCTTCAACCTCTCAAGGCTCAGCCTTGCTGGCAAAAAGATGTTCACCATCAAAGGGCATGTTGAGGAGCCGGGCTTGCACATCAGGAGCAAACCCCGACTTCTGCAACCACGCAAACCTGCGTATTAGGGTGCTCGCCGCCATGGACAGGCTGATGCAATCTACCATGTCCAGAACCGACTGAACTGACTCATACATGGCACCCTTGCCATCCTGCACGATAGCAAGAAAACCATCCTGTTCCTCCCCTTCAGGAATATGTTCAGCTGCAAAGGAAATACAGTTCCACAGAGTGTGCGTGAAAAGTGACAAGGCACATATGGAGTTGGCCGCCTGAAGCGCCATACCCCCTGAAGAAAACACTTTCTTCGGCCAGCCGTCAAAACATTTGTCGTCGCTATCAGGAGGGATGGTAGGGTACGACGCCTGCTTTGCTGGGGCCGCAGCCGCCTGCACCACCAAACTCTCCGGAGTGGGGTGCGTGGTCAAGTAGCAGGGGTCGCCACTGGCTGGGCGATATATCTTCGGCAAGGACTTGCTCACTGCCGGGAGAGTCTCCGCAGAAGACCAAGCCGCAGTCACCCTTCTCTGCAAGGCCATATGGAATGCAAACACCGGGTCAGCTGGTGGACCTTGGTCGAGGATATCAGTCCGGTCATCCTGCTGAAAATCCCCAGGTGGCACAGACCACCCCAAATAATCCATCACCCTCGACATAAGGAGCCGGTACGATGACTCGGCGTGCGTGCCAGGCCTACCGAACTCCACCTCCGGAGAGGTGTCCAGAACACTGGCGTCGTGCAAAGACTGACGCAGGTCTTCAAGCTGGCTATGACCAGAAAGGAGGTCATCAGGAACCTCTGCAGGAACCTCACCTTCCTCAGACCCTTCATCCACCTCAGATATATAATCCAGAGGCCGGAAAGAAGGCACAGAAAAAGGGACAAAGACATTTTTTGCCTTGGCCAGAGCCTTTCTTGGTGGTTCCACCGTGCCACAGGGTACCTCCGACAAAGCAGTCCCGAAAGGCGTCAATGGCATCATCGTCGACGTCGAGCGTGGCGCCGACAGCTTCGACGGCGTCGACACAGGCCTCGAGGACGGAGCCCCGGAGCGTGTCCTTTGACAGCCTGGGCGCCAATGGCGTTGACGGCTTCCTCGGAGGCGGAGCCTTGAGAGAGTCCCTCGACGACCTTGGCGCCGAAGGCGTGGACGTCTTCTTTGAAGACTTCACAGGCTCTCGCGGTTTCGAGGGCGTCGAGGACCTGGAACGGGCATGTCTAGAGCGACCATCCTTGTCCGATCAGGACCTCGAAGGCGCCCGGTGGTCGCGACGACATCTTGAGCCCGAGGGCATAAGAGTGGAGTCTCTGGCACGGTCACGGCCGGCATCTTTCGAAGGCGCGGACGGTCCGGAGCCCTGCGACTGAAAAATCGCTGTCTCCTTTCGGAAGGAATCCCATTCCTCAGGAGTGGAATGCTTGTTGGGACAAGCAACCCGCCGACAGGCGGAGTCCTCAGACGAGGACAGGGAAGGCAACAGGTGCCGGCGCTTCCGTGAGTGCCTCGAAGAGGCAGAAGAATGGCGGGACCGACTCCTGGACCGAGACACCCCCGGACTTACGCTGATGATGCAGAGAGTCGCCCCTCGAATCGTCAGTCGAAAGGCTGGTGGATCTCGACTTCCGGGGCTTGGCCACCTTACCTACAGAAAGCTTCTTCTTACGCTCCCGCAAGGCCTTCGAAGTAAGAGACTGGCAGTCCACACAGTCATCAGTGTCGTAGTCCTCCCCGAGGCACCAGAGGCAAGCGTTGTGCGTGTCCGTAAGCGAAATCTTGGACCCGCAATCCCGACACGTCTTAAAACCCGGCCGCGGGGTAGAAGAAGATGAAGACATGATGAGATATACTTCACAAACTAACAGGTTCGAGGAACCGTAAGAACACAACTCAGAAGAGTCGAGGTGCTCCGAGATCTCCGAAGCGAACACGTTCGTGGAAAAAACAGAACTGAAGCTATGGGCGTCGTGCGTCCTACTTATAACATCTGGTGACGTTGGCTCAACAGAGGCCCTCAACGACAGCGTATCGACGCATGACGCAGACGCCAAAAGATTTTCCGAAGCAGCACAGCTGTAGTGATTACTGTCATTGATATGGAATACGCCAGAGGACCCAATCCCCTCGAAGAGGTGTTATGGAGAATTGTAGCCTTTGTCCTAGGGGGGTAGGTGATTTAGGAAGGGCAGGTTTTAGGGTGTTTTCAAAATGGGTAAGAGGGTTTGTGGGGCAAACAGCAATAACTGAGGTCATGAAATGAACAAGGGGGGATTGTGGGAACAGTAGTTTTCTGTCATAATAGATTGGGTGTTTGGAAAAGAACCACCAGCTAGGTGGTGTTTCGGTAGTGGCCAACAGATGGCAGCTCTTTTGCAGGTTGTAGTCGCCACCAGGCCAATCAGTTTTCAAATTACTCTTAATGAAGAGAGGGTTTGTATGTGCAGGTATAAAATGCTTTTCTATGCGCGGGTTAAATTCTCTAGTTAGGGCAGGTGTAGAAAGTGAGGATAAGAGACGTCTCTTGACGGACTGTAGTAAAATAATGTATTGTCCTATCTGCTTCTTCTCGTTGAGAATGTTTTCAACAAAGTCAGTGTCCTCTTCGGACTCATGTGTGTCTATTTTAAAAACAATCAGTCTTCTTTAGAAGGTCTTCTAGTGCAGCTGGTCTTCAATAGGTGAGGTGTACACGCACACTATCTTGTGTCATGGGATGGTACAGTATAATCATCAGGGTCTGTGCCAGGGTCATCATCTAAGAAGATGTTCTCATCCTACTACACATCTAGATCAATTACATACTCCTCATTGGGGTCAGTCTGTTGTACCCTATGCATCTTGGACGGAGGCTCCTCTTCTTCCTGTGAAGTATGTTTATGTTTTATAGAGGGTTTATTAAAAAAACCTACAAATGAAGCCATCTTATCCATGGTACTTTCAAATCTATCTTCAGTACAGGGGCCACTACATGGGGTATCATGTAGAGGAAAGACTATTTCCTCCTGTCTGTTGTTGTGTGTTAGAATTTCTCTGAAGCACCTCTGACAATGGGGAGGTGGCTCCCGTGTACCCTGTCCTTGGGGTATCAATAGCCATTGAAACAAATAGTTTTGGGGCGCTGTTGCACATGAAGCGGGTGAGGACGTGAGCCTCTGTCGCTCCGCTGAGGCGACAACATCCTGAGGCGACATCCAGCAGACATCTAAATATTTTCTGAACGCTGATCGGTTCTGCTTCATTTGGCTTGACCCCCAAGCAGAATCAATGCAGGGAAGCCCGGGGGCGGCTTGGAGAGCAGGCGGGCCTTGGCCAGGCACCATCTTGCCGCTCCATCAACTGTAGCAGCGGACCAGCATACCACTAGAGTCAGCAGCAGGGACACCAAAAGGCAGGGCGATCCAGATGGTGTACGGCAAAGTGAAAGCAGTGGACTACTGCTGTGCCTGGCGTGATGCGGAGACGCCCACCAGCATTCAAAATGCACGCTCAATGGCGCACACCATCACAGATCATTGAAGCACTGGTGGGCTTAGTGCACATATTGGCAAACACGAATAATGCTGCAGCAGAGGGGTTTGGAATTGGGGAGCGCTGCAAGACACCCCAAGCAGACAGTAGCACTGCCCCTGGGGTGAGAGGGGTGATTCCCCTAACCACGAGAGAGCAACTGAAGAGCACAGAGAGTTGACATTTGGCATCCTTGAGGGTGGAGGCTGCCACTTTTGCCCCTCTGCAGGCACTTGGAATCAGCACACATTGAAAAATCACACAGAGGCAGCGGCACTACCGCTGTGGTGAGTAGGGTGATTCCCCGGCCCAGAGCAGTTGAATAGCCATGAGCAGTGATATTTGGCATCCTTGAGAGGGTGGCTCACATTTGCGGCCCTCTGTAGGCACTAAGGGCACAGTGAAGGGTTCTCCATTGGAAATAAGGCTGCATGGTGTGAGTGGGGGTGAGGGGCAGTGACTAACTACGGTTGTAAACCAAACTCACTGGTCCCTCTGCTGTGGAACCCTCAGGAGCACATATGCCTGGGGCAATGGGCAAAAAAGGGCGGAGGCAATCAGGATCTGGACCCGAGATTGGGCATGTGCGGTGCCATGGTTAAGGATAAATAAAAATAGCGGGGCTTCAGCACAGAATTGACCAATACACAGTGAGTGGCCACCCCGCCCTCCATGGCATATACTCTGAGAAAAACCTCCCCCACAGATATTATGGGTGTCAGAGTCCAGATCCTCCGTAGAAGAGAACATTGACTGACTCTCAGCGGAAGTGTCCTTTCTACAACAGGATCTTTGGAAACTTGATTCAAGTGTGGAAGAGGCAGAACAGAGCATCTCGGACTCCGAAGACGTGCTGAAACGCATGTAAAAGCAGCTTGCGGCAGTCTCTGGGAAACTCACTCACCTGGAAAGCAGAACAGAGGACAGCTGGGGAGATCATGGCACAAATAATTTTTGTATTCTTGGGGTGCCGTTGATGGAGGAAGGGCTAAGCATGGAGATCTTCTTCGAACAATGGTTGATGGACCTGTTACCCCCTGAAATAGCTATCCAAATTCTTTTTCATCAAAAGAGCTAATAGGATCCCAACCAGTTGGCCTGTCTCGGGCGCACCCACTTGCACAATAATTGACGGGATTGGGACGCTCTGCTGCAAACAGGGAGGGCTACAGGCCCTATTCCCTCCTTGCGTTCCTTCAGCTGCAAGGAGGGAAGCCAAGGCCAGAGCTGGAGAAGGAGTTGTGCCCAGTCCTGTTTGAGTCGCAGTACATGGAGCAACTTTCTGGCACAGACGTTGCTTCTGAGTCGGCGGGCAATGGTTGAACTGCCGGCGGGATGACAACGGCCCATGCAAAATGGAGTGAGCACCCACGAGTGGCCTCTGGCTGGGGACCGAGGCTTGTAATGGCTGCTTCGGCGGACACCCCGCACATGGTTGACACTGTTTTCTCGCATCCGTTTGATGCAGTATTAGGGCGACAGGTGCATCAGGTCAGGGGGGGGAGAAGTGTGGGGAGTGGGAGTGTTTATTGCAGTTGCACTCTGTTTGCTTTGCTTGGGACATTGACTGGAAGGGGCCGGGGGACATAGGCCATAACATGTTGGTAGCCTGGGAGCAGGGGGGGGTGCTGTAGGGGGGAGGTCCTGCTTGCCCCTTTTCTTGCTGCCAATTCCCAGGGATGATGGTTTCCCTGCTGACATGGAACGTAAATGGGTTGTGCTCCAGCATAAAGTGGAGGCTAGTGTTGGGATTTCTTAACAGGTATACGCCGGGTATTGCACTCCTGACAGAAACACACTTACACGGGACCGAATGCAAGTTCTTTAGAAGAACCAACTACAAAACGGCCTGTGCTGGATAGAACACATTAGGTAGTAGAAAGACGACTCTCCCCATCAAGCAGCGTTCCTTTGCTACAGCAATGGGTCTGGTTGATGCATTGAGGATGCTGCATGAGACCAAGTTGGGGTATTTGTTTTTCTCCAGTATGCATGCCTCCATGTCAGGAATTGACTACTTCTTTATCCCCCACAGCATTACTCATAGGCTGCTATCCACGAAATATCTGTCCAGATGGTTCTCGGATCACTCCACACTCCTTATTGAGCTCAAGAGTGGGCGTGTAAAGCCCACAGCAATGTGGCGCCTTAATGTGTATTATTTAATTGTCCCCACAATTATGAAGGGGCTGTCTCGCAAAACGTCTGAGTATTTTACTATAAACGGAGGGTCAGTCGATAGTCCGGCGACACTATGGTAGGGCTATAAAGCTGTACTTAAAGGGGAGGTACTTTCGCTGGTGAAGAAAAAATGGAAACAGCATGCACAGGTGGTGGAGGAGCCGGCAGAGCAAATGTCCATTCGGGCTGAGGAGGAATTTCTTGCTTCTGGGTCTCAAGCTTCGCAAGAAGCTTTGGCCACCGCACAAGAATCCTTATGCAATGCGGCCCAGGATAACGCAAGGCGCTGCACCGTCCCCTGTGGGAGTTGTCCTTAATGGATGGGCTGGGCACCCTCAATTCTGTGTTTTCCCCGTCTTACAGCATATAGTAGGTGCTGGGGTTGGAATCGGAAATCACGGAAGAAGAGATTGCTGCAGCGCTCTCGCAGCTGCAGTCAGAAAAAACCCCACGGGCCCAATGGCTTCCCAGTTGAGGTTAGAAACCAGCTGGGGGACTTGGCCATCACGCCCATGCATTACCTCTTTGCTCAATGCAAGCTGAACGAACATTTCCGTCCAGACCTCAGGAAAGCTTGCATAGTAGTCCTCCCCAAACCTGGTAAACTACCTGAACAATGCACCTCTTACAGGCCAATATCAGTGATTAAGAGAGAGGCCAAGGACCTGGTGCGAGTCCTGGCCAACCGCATACTCAGTGTAATAGACTCTCCAATACACCCAGAACAATGTGGATTCATGGTCTCTAGATCCACGCACATGAATCTCCGCAGGGTGCAGTTTGCCATAAGCCAAGCCTCTCTAATACCGGATCCATTGGCGCTCCTGAATGTGGACTTTGAGAAGGCCTTTGATTCTGTCGGCTAGGATTACCTCTGGGAGATTTAGGTGCATATGGGTTTCAGGGAGAACATTTTGTCTTGGGTTTGCCTGCTCTACAATTCCTCTGAAGCAGTTGTTCGGGTCAATGGAATATCTTCCAGGACCTTCTTCATGGGACAGGGATGAGGTATGTTTGCCCCCTCTCTCCCCTCACTTTTCACTGTGGCCAAAGAGCCACTTGAGATCAAACTTGGGACAGGTCTGGACTGGATGGGATTCCAATGGCACCGGAGAACAACAAATACCCCAACTTGGTCTCTTGCAGCATCCTCCATGCATCAACCAGACCCATTGCTGTAACAGCGGGTGGGGGGAGGGGTTTGGGGGGCAGGGTTTCGCTGTATGCAGATCTTTTGATTTACATGAGCAACCCCACTGTGACCCGAATACTAGCGTTTAGCAAGCTCAAAGTAAACGGGCAAAAGTCTGTTCTTTTTCCACTAGTAAGGGATGGGGAGGATGGGTATTCCCTGGACTGCCCTTATCCAATCTCAGTCGTTGATTTCAAATATTTGGGTATTCAAGTGAGTGTGAGCCCCTCAGATTTCTTCTGGCTTAATCTTTACCCGGTGATGGACAAATTTGCTTCAGATACAGTGAATTGGCAATCTCTCCCGCTGACTCTGTTGGGTAAGTCGGCTTCTTTAAAATGTTGACATTCCCTATGTTTCTTTATGTGCTACAAAACACTCCACTCCGTGTTCTTAAAACAGTTTTTTGCCACGATTGAGGGTACCCTGCACGGATTGTTGCGAGGGTATTGGGGGTGAGGGTGGGGGGCAACTGCATTGCTCTAAAGATGCTGCAGCGCTCTGTATGGGAGGGGGTGAATATGCCTGCCCAGTCTTCAACGATACTACTGGGCTTCACAACTTGGGGCAGTGAATGATTGGTTACATGGAGACCCGAGGCTTCCTCCCATTGCGATAGAAAGGGGGATGAGTGGGAGGGTTTCCACCCAAACAGTTGCTATACGGGGGCAAGAAAGGGAGAATAGCCCTACGATTGATGCTGTGACACACCTGACAGATATGGTCCAACACACACCAATATAAAGGCTGGGGAAGTAGACAAACAATGGACCAACCGCTCTGTAATAACGTGCAGCTGCTGGAGCTACTTAAAATGGGTCACTTCAAAAGTTGAGAGGTATTTGGGATGCGTGTCCTGACTGATGTGGTGCGCGAGTGATGGCTTATCCCATTCGGGACGTTGGAAGACACATATGGTTTACCGGGGAGGGAGATGTATTGATACATGCAACTTGTCCATGACATGGGAAGTCAGTTCCCCACGCTGGAAGAGGTTCTGAAATGCTCAATGCTAGAAGCTAATCTCTTTCCTGACGGCATTGTTACTAAGGTCACCTCGACACTGTATCAGGTACTAACAGCGTTCGGAGCCCAGGAGCTGGCCATGCTCAGGTATAGATGGGAACAGGATGTCGGGCCACTAGATCCTGAGGAGTGGGTAGAGGCGCAGATGTTGCCACGTGAGGTCAGAATAGCTGCCAGACTCTGACTTATTCAATACAAAATACTGCATTGTGTATATTATTCGCATTCAGCACTGGGGCACAGTAGATAGCGATACCGGTCTGAGATGGGGGACAAAGGGGTGCACCTTTTTCCAGATGTTAGGGGACTGCAAACAAACCCAAGTTTTCTGGGGTAGTGTATTCGCAGACGGGCTTCACTACTGGCTTCTCAAGTGCCCAGCGATCTGAAGCTGTGCTGCGCAGGATGTGGGGAGAGGCCACGATTTATCATTGCAGCAATGTGGGGCTCAGCAGATCGCCCATGGCTCAGTCGTTGGACTGCGGAGGTGGACAGATGTATGTCTCTTGAGAGGTGAGTTTTTAATATGACCTTGCAGTGTGGCATTCTGCCGTGCCGTAGCTTCTGAAGTCTGTTTCTTAGTTTATGATGGCCTGTACCCAAAGAGTTAGTCATATCTCCTATGATGCATTGCTGTTGCTAAAGTTTTTCAGTTTCGAAAGTCAGCCATTACGCGATTTACAAAATCAACAGAATCAACATTGTAAAGTGCCCTAAAATGATATAAAGGGTGTAAATTAGGGGGTTTTGAGGGCATGGAGCACGGTGATGAAGGATGGTTGGTGAAGGTTTGGGGATTGCAAATGGCCTACTTTTTTTCCCCAAGCGTTTCATTGAGATCGAGAAGTGGCGCGAAGAGTGGGGAAAATAAATGATTCCTCGAAAACTATGATACATTCGGATGTGTTAATCAGTGTGGGTGCTAGTTTAGGTAAGATGAGCATTTAAAGTCAATTTTGTTTTTGTTTTGAAGATATTTAAAAACAAAAACACTTTCTGAATTAACTGAAAATGTGTAGAAGTGTGGTGATTTAATGTCCCGCGTTTGTGTCCTGAAATCGTGTACTGGTTTATTTAACTTTGTTTTGTGAATACCAAGTGCATCACCGAGAAGTGGTTACATTGTCCTTTGTTTTGATTGGATGAGGTTTTCATGCAATCTGAAGGAATGGCTTCTCAATTCAGTGTTCTTATCGGCACGGATCCCGAAGTTGGGCTTTGTACAGAAGTTTTAAATGTTGCGTGTAGGATTGTTTAATGTTGGTTTGATTAAAGGGTGGATGTGAGGGCAGAGCAGTGTTAGTTTTGGGAAAGAAGCAGTGTGCACAGAGATAAATGCGCACTATGTTTGTTTGTTTATTTATTTATATTGCACACCTGACCCAAAGGTATCTGGACGCATTACAAGGAAGTACAAGTGTTAGGTTACATATATTGGCATGAACATCAGTTTAGATACAATAGTTGACATACAGAAACACGCCAAGAGCATGGCGACAGTACATGGTAGGATCAGGCAGTATTCATGCACAAGACAAGAAATAGTTAAGGTAGTCAGCAGTCATTTGAAACTATCCATTTTTTTATGTTGGTCCTGAAGTTTAGGAAGTTATGATCCGTGCACAGATGTGTACGAAGAGAATTCCAACACAGGGAAGCCTGAACATGAAAACTAATGCCCCCTGCCTTTTCAAGTTAAACTTAGGGACTACTTAGCAGTTCACGTTTGCCATCCTTATAGGTCGTGACAAGGATTTTTTTGTGATTTTCTCTCTTAAGTACTGTGGAGCGGCATTATTCAGGCATTTGTAAGTGATGGGGGCTATTTTAAGCTGGATTCTATCCTTGATAGATATCCACTTGTATTTTCTTCTGACTTCAGACATATGATAGCACCTCAGGACACTATTTTGCAGAATTTGCAATTCATTCAAGATCCGTTTATTTGCGCCTACGTATAGGGCATTGCAGTAATTGAGTTTGGACAAGATTAAAGCCCTGGCTAGTGTAATACAACTATTATTTGAAAGAAATGGTTTCCAAGCACGTATCAGCTTACAAGTATACGCTGTAGCTCATGCTGTGGTGTTAACTTGTTTACCTGCGTTCAAGGTTGAGTCTAGGTAAAATCCTAAAGTTTTTGTCTATTTAGTGAAGGACTACAGGTGTACGCAAAAACAACCTTTGGTATAAATCTGTACCACACAGTTTTTGGTAGCGAGCTGAGCAGCCAGGCTTATCTCAAGAAGGAATGTGAGCTTATAAGGGTGTTACACAGAGGTCTATAATTACAAGTATTCAGATAGACACTTATACTCAAGGTTTCCTGGTAAAACATTTATTACACAGTCAGTAAGAAAACATTAACTAGAAGGAGGTAATCAATATCGCACGGAAATATACTACAGTACTTTACACTATCAGGTTCTGAGACATTTAAACTACTTTGAAGTAAGAGCAAAATGACATTCACAGCATTTGAAGTGGGAGCAAAAAGGCATAAGTTAATAAAACAATTAATAGTGTTCACTTCAACAGTGTAAATATTTTGAGTTCACCAGAGGAGTTGATTCAATGCAATAGATAGGCCAAAGTCAATGGACTAGTTTCTTGTATAGGTAAAAACGGTTCTGGTTTATAAACAGAAAAAGTCTCTTCTACGGTTCTCAGAAGTAGTTCATGGAAGAAAGGTTTGTATGTCAGGTCACAAGCTGACTAGGCCTGCAAGTTGCCAAAGTTGTACGCACTTTCGCAGTGAGAGGTAAGTTCACTCAGTCGGGTTTTCACAGTACCTTAGATTGGAGAAAAAGATGCAGCTGAGGACTTCTGTTCCTGGCAGTTCCTGCAGATCTCGCTGTTCCTGAGCCTCAGTCAAGGAGACAAGAGGGGGGACGTCAGGGGACTCCTGCACTGCACGGGGACTGGTGGCAAAGCTAGCAAATTGGCAAATCTTCGATTCCGGTTGCTGTTCTTCAAGCACACAAGCTGGTGTCCTCCCCTCTGGTTAATCTTAACCAGCTCCGAGAATGGTATCCAGGTGGTTTACGAGTTGATTGGTCCTACCAACTCAAAGGAAGAAGTCGTCCTTGAAGGGCTTCTCTGTCGAGGTGAACTTGGAGATTCAGACCTGTAGCAGGGTTCCTCCGGGCAAACCAACCAATGGTCCAGTAGTTGCAGCAGCTGTCCTCTTCCAGCTCGTCTTCGGTTCTTTCGTTCCAGTGGTCGACTCTGCTTTCGAGTCCAAGAGACTCGCCTTTTAAACAGTTTTTTTCCCATTCATTCCACCCCAGACACTCGGGCACCAGAGGCGGTCTTCAGTCCTGAAGCCCGCCAAAGGCGTAGGAACAAAGGGACCAAACCTAGTTTGGCGCACAGAGACAAACACTTGAAGGACCTTTCCATAAAGAAATGGCGAAAAAAGAAGACCGGGACCTGTTTAAACAAAGGGGGCTCAGATGCCATCTTCAAAAACATGGCTCCCGTGAATTTTAGCTACTGGTGTTTGCGGTCGGGAAAAATTATGGTAGTTTGTTGTAAAACCACTGCCCCCAGCCATTTCGATAGAAAAGGATAGCATTTGACTGCTACATGAGTTTCTAGACATAGGGGATACTAGGTAACCCCTCCAGCACTCTATTTTAAGATAGTGTGTGCTGGGTCTAGGAATTTAAAAAGACTTTACTAGTCAATTTAACTTTACATTCTCTGGGAAACAGAATTCTGTCCCAGAGAAGGTATTTAAACCTTGGGACAGCCCAAAAGGCTTCCCTGTGTCACTGCACTGAGGTTGCTGTGTGACACAAATAAAAAAGATGATGCCTATGGAGTTGTCTAAAACTCCACAATCAAAAGAAATAAACACAGAAAACAAACAATTAAAAAGTACAGAGTCCCAAAGTTCAGCAAAACAGCTGGGGGTCTCTAAGGTAGAGAGGAATTAGCACATTTTGAGAATTCTCCCTAACAATACTGTTGATGTTAAATGAGGTATATTGAGATCCAAGTTTGCTAAGGTTTGTTAGGGCACCTACGATCAAGATCTCAGTCTTGTCATCATGCAGGCATAGGCCATGTGTTGCCATCCATGCCTGAATGATTGAAAAGACTTTATTAACTAAAGCCAAGTCTATGTTGTAGTCACCCGAAAGGGGTAGGAGTATCTGGGTGTCATCTGCGTAATTAGTGTAGGTGACACCCAGATGATCCAAAACATCAAACAGCGGCTTTGTGAATATATTGTACATAGTTGGTGAGACACATAATCCTTGTGGTACGCCACAGGTGATGGGGGAAGGGTCAGCAGCGGCCGACGGCGAGACGACTCTCATTGTCCTATTGTTAAGGAATTATTTCTCGATTCATTAAACAAGACCAACGAAGAGCATACAATGTAAAAAAAGGTTACATTTATTTTCAGAAAGTAAAACATGTACGAGTATTGGTTCGGGAACTATCATTCTCCTTTCAGATTGTATATTAGAAGTATATGGTGTTGGGTTTACTTTGATATGTTTATATGAAAAAAAGAGTGCAGAAGGATTGGGCAGAGGTGTAGCACAAGCTAAAGTTAAGTTCATGGAAGGGGCGCTAGCCAATCAGGATGCTTGGGAACATGAGCTGTATCCTGCGATATAAGCCTGCGTTATAAGCGTTAGGAGCAGCTGTGTAAGTTGCCCATGCGTGTGCTAAGGGCATTTTATAAAAACAATATATATATATGATCTTGTGGTGTGGAACCTTTTGAAGTTCGTTTTTCTGTTGATGAGGTCACGGTCATCAACAGAGAAAATGGATTTTAGCAACTGCGTTGTGGTGCTGAGGTGTGTCCCGCGAGACAAGTGTGTTTTAAAAAAAATATATATATCCTTAACACCTGCATGGAGGTAAAGGTGTTTAATTCAAACAAAAACAATACAACTATGACCTTGCAGTGTGGCGCTGTGCTGTATTTTCTGAAGTGCATTTCTCTGTTGATGATATCACGGTCATCAGCAAAGAAAATAGATTTTCAGGAACTAGGGTGTGGTGCCGTAGTAGGTACGTTTTTTTTTTAAGAGATCCTTAAGACCTGCGTAGAAACAAAGCAGGTGTTAATGGTGATATAATCTGTGGTGGCGGGCCGAGATTGCCGGTAACCGTACCGCTGCGTGCATTAATGGACCCTTTTTTCATTTGGGCCTTTAACTTGGGCGGCGGCTGGTTACCAGTAGGGTTAGCCAATTTGCCATGGTGCTTACTGTTAAACCCACGCCCTGCCGCCCCCCAATTTAGATCTTTGTTTAAAATGTTTTGGTCATTGTGGGGTTAAGGAGGGAATAGAAGGGGGAGAGAGTTGATGTAGGAATGATGGGTGGAAAATAGACACAAACTGCTGACAATTTCACCCATGCGCCTCCCAGGCATCCTCAATTGCCTCAAAAGTTGTTGCGTTCAGTTCTATTGGCATATAGCACTTACTGCTGGTGAAAATGCCACCCGTTGGTGGAGACCTTCGTTGCAGTGGAGGGTCTAACGCTGGGATGGCAGAGGGGAAACCCACTTTATTGGCACCAGATGAAGTTGATGGGAGAGGTGCAGAAGATGACAGAGCTGATGATGGCGGTCCTGCTTTCTCCGTGTCATGTGGCTTTGCAGGTCCGGTGGTGGGTTACAGGGCATTACAACCATGGGGGGATTACCTGTTGCTGGAACCTGCTCCTGAAACGTTCATCCACTTGCCGCAGTGGTAACTTATCAGGTAGCGAATGAACGCGACGGTGCCCATGCTGTGTGCAGGAACCGTGAAGAACCCTCTTCGCACCTCGCCACAAAATGTTCAACATCTGACAGGAGGGTGTCTTTAGGCACCCTGAAGCACCGCCAGCCAAGGAAAGTTGTGAAGCTCCTACAGCGGTACTTCTTGGGTGGGGCTGGCTGCTCTACCCACTCACCGTCTTCTGGGTCTTCTGAGACTGACAACATCGATCTCTTCATCGCTGATGGGTGCCTTTGGATGCTGTGTCGTTATATCCAGAAAATAGTTAAAAAGAAAAATCCAAAAGGAAAAAATCCTTAAAACAGGAATAAAAAAGAAATTCTAATAAAACGGACAGAAAACAATGTACAACACAAAGAAAACACAAAGGGAAAAGGTTTGAATAGGAAATTGTGGCAATTGAGCAAATTTGTTAGACAAAGTGTTCACTGTGTCTACTTGAATTTGTCTCCAAAGCAATGAGGAAATGTAAGGATTTCGGCAGTATATATTTGTGATTTGCGATCTGTGTTTCTATGACCCAATCAGCTCTCGAATTTCATACCGTGCACATACACTTAGGCCAATCTGATTGCAGATTTTTTTGTACCTGTGATTCATGATTCGGAAAGAAAAGTGTTTTTATTCTTTCATATTATGGATTTTTGAATATGTTAAGTGCCAATTTGGCTGTTGACTAGATCCGGTGTGGCAAATACATATTTTTATGAATGTTACAGTATGTTTTTCCTTATATGAATATACTGACTAATCGCGATTTGAGAATCAAATGTTGAATTTTAGTTCTTCTCATATTGTGGGGTGAATAAGCAAAAATCGGTTCCTTTTCTCCGTGTTTATTGAATTTGTTTTAGCAAAGAGTGTAATTATCTATGTTTTTGTAGTGCTTACATTCACATAAAATAAAGTTACTGGAAGAGTAAGATGCAGTTTTTGTTTCATCGGGTCTATACATAGTTCTCGATCTGCATTGTTGCTCAATGTACTCTTCCTTGTCTCCGTATCGTCTGAATAATTTGTAACATTATGACTTCTCGATTCACATACTGTCTTCATATCTTTCCTTTTATGTTAATTCTCAATCTCAATCCTCAACAACAGATACTCTACATGAATATAGATCCTATATCAGCACATCCCTCTTCATCCTCGTCAGAGTACTTTTGTAGATCTCGGAGTATTATTTAAGAAAAAAAACATTCATATTTGTTAGTGAGTTCTGTGTTTATAACGTTTAAGGTACATTTGTGCACCAACTCAAGTCTTTCTTGTCACAGTCCCCCACTAACCACATCATTCTTCTTGGTTAAGGTCCCCAACTACACAACTTTAGTCTTCCTCATGACAGTCTCTCAATAACCCCACCTCGCTCTTCTTTGTTACAGTACACCATTACTAATCTCTTCTTATCTAGTAGACACAAAAAAGAAGAACTACTTGATAAACCCGAAGTTGTGTAGCTCAAGAATAGATATTGATAAATGATATGGCATCAGGTATGTTATCAGAAATGTCAGAATTATAGGTGATGAAATCTATCTCACCATCCAGACTTGGATGGCTGTGAACAACCTCTGTTTAAGTGACAAAATGGAAATTCTGGTAGCAGGATTGCCTGTGATGTTAAAAAAACTACCCCCGTCTTACTCATCATTCCTGACTGACTGTATCAAAATCCCTGTTTCGGACTCTGCTAAACTTCTCAATGCAGCTAGGCAATACCTTCAACTGGTTAGCTGTCTGGTTATTTCAAGATCGATAATCGGAGATAGACTCTACTATTGCAATGCCCTGTTCGCAGGCACCGCTTAGAAAAACATATGCAAAATGCAGATAATACAGAACAATGCATTACAGTCGGCACACAACATCTCCAAAAAAGACCACAGCAAGAAAAAATGTCCTTTGGCCCCCTACACAAGAAAAGATTAATGTTAAAATCCTCACCATCACGCAAAAATGCCTTAAAAACACAGCATCTGGATACTTTTTTAAAAAAAAATAATTTGTATTGATTTTAATTTTCCAACAAAACAACCACAAGTCAAACAATAACAACAAACTTAAATGTACTAAACATGCACATCACTCCCCGATTACTACCCCGAGCCCCCCGAGCTTACTGTACACCAGCCTCCATCGCATTCCCTAAGGGCGTACTCCCTCCTGCGTCAGTGGAGGGGTCTTCTAGCTCAGAGTCGTTCTCCACCGACTCAAACAGTGTGGCCACAAATTGTCTCCAAGACATCCATGACTCTCCCAAATCCCCCCCTCTATTCATTGCATCGCCCCACACCACAGTCTCCGCCTATACCCATTTCTGGAGGTCCCTCCACCACACCTCCACTCTCGGTCTATTGATGGCCTTCCAGTCCATGGCGATTCTACGCTTGCCCAAAATATAAGCAAAGTCCTTGAGCTTACTCACATGTTTCATCTTGCGTGGAGTGGGAAACCGCCCCCCCTCACCATGCACGCCCACAGAGACTCCACTTCTAGTTTGATGCCTTTCTCAGTCAGGCAGTGGCCCACCTCCCCCAGAATCTCTTTATTTATGTTTATTGAGTTTATATAGCGCTTTACTCCAAAGTGCTTTACAGTATAACAACAAGGTACAATAATGAAAGAAGCATATTTACAAACAAGAAACAAACCAGTGATACAGTATGTAAAACAATTTACTTAAAAGGAAGGGAAGAGGGGGTGGGTGGGTTAGGAAGGTTTCAATGTCTGATTTGAGGTTAGTGGGAGAGGGAAGGGAAGGTAAGGGGGGAGCCCCCTGATGACCTCCTACGCCCCTTGGTGGTTTCAATGTCTGAATTGCGGTCAGCAGGAGGGGGAAGGAGAGAGGGGAAGGAAAGGGGGCAAGAGGTTTGGGGGGGAGAGAGGTAGGGAAGGAGAGTCAGGGGGAAGTGGAGAAGAAGGGCTTTCCGAGAGGAGCGGAAGGATGAGTAGGTCGGGGTGGAGGGGATAGAAAGAGGTAGGGAGTTCCAGTGAAAGGAGGGGGGCAAGAGTTTAAAGGAGCAGAAGCTTGAGGAGGCACATGGGGCTGGGGGTACAGTGAGAAGGTAGAGATCAGCTGAGCACAGAGAGCGGGAGGGAGTGTAAAATGAGAGGAGGGAAGAGAGAATGGGGGGGTGAGGTCATGGAGAGATTTGTAGACAAGACAGGGGAATTGAAATTTTTGTTGTGAGAGGAAGGGAAGCCAGCCGAGTTGAGAGAGTGAGGTAGAAATAGAATCTCGAGGGCCAAGAAGACAGAGTATGGATATTGGAGTGGTAGATGGATTTTAGGGGAGTCAGGTGAAAGACGGAGTCCAAAGAGGAGAGAGGAGCAGTAGAAGAGGCGGGAGAAAATAAGGGAGGAGATTAAGAGTTTTGAAGCGTGGAAGGTGAGAGAGGAGCGGATCTTGCGGATGTTGAAGAGGTGGTGCCGACAGGCACGAGAGGTTAGAGAGATGTGGTTGGAGAAGGAGAGGGAGGAGTCAATGTGGAGGCCAAGATTTTGGGCATGGGTGGAGATGGGGAGGTTGGAAGGGGGAAAGTGGATGAAAGGAGGGGGGAGGTAAAAGAGTGTTAGGAGGGAAGAAAAGCACTTCAGTCTTGTCAGTGTTGAGAGAGAAAATGGGATGACATCTAGTTTTTTATGGTCGTAAGGCAGGAACAGAGAGTGTGATGGAGGTCAGGAGTGAAAGAAGAGGAGAGAAAGAGTTGCGTGTCATCAGCGTAGAAATGGTGGGAGATGCCGAAAGAAGAGATGACGGGGCAAGAAGGGAGGTATAAAGAGAGAAAAGAAAAAAGGTCCAAGTACGGATCCCTGGGGGACGCCATAGTTCAAGGGGAAGTTGGAGGAGGTGCAGCCACCCCAGGACACAGTAAAGGATAGATTGGAGAGGTAAGAGGAGAGCCAGGAGAGGACAGAGGCTTTGAAGATGAAAGAGGACAGAGTGATAATTGTAAGGGGTGATCTGCGGTATCAAAAGCTGCAGAGAGGTCAAGGAGGATGAGAATTGAGGATTGCTTAGCGTAGCAAGCAGTGAGGAGAGAATTAAGTACATAAGTGTGAGCAGTCTCAGTGGAGTGTTTAGGGCGGAAACCAGACTGAAGTGGGTAGGAGGGAGAGAGAGGATACGAAAGCTGAGAGTTGAGAGTAGACTAGGCGCTCGAGGAGCTTTGAGATGAAGGGGGGGGAAGGGAGATTGGTCTGAAGCTGGAAGTAAGAAGAGGGCTAGCAGAAGGTTTGTTAAGGATAGGGATGATGATGGTGGCGTGTTTGAAAGCTGAAGGAAAGGTAGCAGATGAGAGACAGGTGTTAAAGAAGGTGGTTAGGTAGGGGATGAGGAGAGGGTAGATTTTGGGGATGAAGGAGGTGGGGATGGGATCAGAGGGGGCAGCGGTAGGGTGAGTTTTGGACAGGAGACGGGAGACACAGGCTGGGGTGATAGGAAAGAAGTTGGACATGTTAGTAGAGGAGGTGGGGAGGGGGGGGAAGGAGAGGAGAAGTTGTTTTGGCATCGGGAGAATTTTGGATGAGAAGAAGTTGGCAAAGTCTGAGAGAGAGAGGGGAGAGTTTGTGGAAGGGTCAGAAGTAGGAGGGGAAGAAGGCGAGATAGGGACTGGAAAATGCGGCAGGGTGAGAAACTTGTGAGTGGAGGAGGTTAGAATAGTAGGAGTGCTTGGCAGATGTAAGGCAAGAGTCAGAGAGAGTGATATGAAAAGTAGGAGGATTGATTAGTCAGAGAAGGGGATTTGAGCCAGCGTCGTTCGAGACGACGGAGGAGGCAACGCATGGACAGAAGGTGAGAGGAGAGCCAGGGTTGATGAGGTTTGTGAGAGGGGGAGAAGGAAGTAAGAGGATAGAGTTGGTCAAGACTGGAGGATATAGAGGAGGACAGTGAGGAGAGGGCGTCATCAGCCGAGTGAGATGAGAAATCAGGGAGAGGGGGAAGGGAAGAAGAGAGAAGGGGTGAAGTTGCAAAGTTGCAGAGATTGCGACGAGACAAGGAGGGGGTGGAAGGGGAGGACAATGAGTAGGAGGGAGGAGTAAGGGAGAAGGAGAGTAAGGCAGTGCATGCCCAAAACATGTGCATCATGCCCGCATTTGCTTCACCGCATTTAGGACTTTTCTGCGTTTCCGCGTTCTTAAATCACCCAATTCTCTGAGGGGTCATGTACGCCTTGTGGGTGATATACAACTGGATTTGTTGCAATCTCGCATTTCTAGACACCTTCTTGTGGTATCTCTGGGCCCGCTCCCAAAACCCATCTCCCATAGGTTCCCCTGCTTCTTCCCAGTCCTGCCTCAGCTGGATCACTTCTTTCCCAACCTTCAACATTAATAGTTCATAGATCCGGGAGACCCATGGCCCCCTTCTGACATGTCATAGATTGTTTCCATGACCGTGTCAGGCTGACCTTCCAGTACTGAGTCTTCCCATGTATCTTATCATCCGAACCAACCTAGTTCAGGCTATATATTGTCCCTGACACAAACCGGTACTTCCAACTAATGTGTCAAAATCCACCACTTTCCCGTCTTGCCATACATCCCCTAATGTCACCACTCTGTTAGGTTCCCAGTATTTGCGAATCACCTTCCGCAGTTGCTCATCCACCCCAGCCAGTGCAACCAACAGTATTTGAGGGGAACACGGGGCTAGGGTCTCTATAGCCTGGCAAGCTCTCTGCCAGACTCTCCTTACCAATTCCAACACTCCCTTGCATTCCCTCCGCTTTGATTTCGGCAGCCAGATCCATTCCTTCAGGAAGAACAGGGTGCATTCTGCCTTCAATAACTTGGGCTCCGGTGTTGGGTCATCCGATAACCACCTGGTCACATACTGTAATTGACTAGCCAAGAAATAAATCTCGAAGTTTGGCAACTTGATCCCCCCCCCCCCTTATCATATGTGTTTTGTTATTTCCACAGCGCTATTCTATTCCTTGTGTTGTGCCACATGAAACCCCTACATAAGCTTTCGAGCTTAAAAAAGAATCTCTTGGGTATCCAGTAAGGTATGTTCCCAAAGAAGTGTAGCAACCTGGGCAACACCACCATCTTTAACAGCACAACCCTTCCCATCATAGCCAAAGGGAGCTTAGCCCAAAACTTCATGCTGAGTTCTATATTTGTCACCGACTTCACTTTGTTATGTTTGTATTCGGCCAAAGTCGTATGGTAGACATCTATTCCCAGGTAACTAAAAGTCCCAGTTTCCCACGGTATTTGAAGTATCGGTAGCTGCTCACATGATATCCCTCTATACCTGCCTAGGGGGAATATACAAGACTTGGGGGTTTACTGTTATCCCGGAACATGCAGCGTATCTGTCCATCACTTTCAATATGTATTCTAGATTCTCCTCAGGGTACCTTAGATACAATAGCATACAGTCAGCATACAACAATATCAAATGCTGCCCTCCTCCCGAGGGAATTCCCACTTCTCCGTATTGTTGTCTCCAATAGATCGCCAGGGGCTCCAAGAAAAGGATGAACAGCATCGGGGACCACGGGTGTGCCAGTGGTGCGCTGTATAGCAGGTGCACCCATCTCAAGTACACTGGCCCCATCCCGTAGCCCTTTAAAACCGCCTTCATCCAGGGCCATTTGACAGAGTCAAAGGCCTTCACCGCATCCAGTGATATGATTGCTACCTCCTGTGGGTCCTCATCTACTTGTTCCATGACGTAATGGAGCCTCCTAAGGTTATCTGATATGCTCCTGTGCGGGACATTTCCAGTTTGGTCAGGATGTACTAATCTATCAATTACTGGCTTCAGCCTATTTGCCGGCACTGCAGTAAGTATGTTGCTGTCCTGGTTAAGCATGGACAGCGGTCTATACGACCCGCAGTCAATGCTTGGTTTGCCAGGTTTAAGGAGCGGGATAATAATCGCCTCTCTCAGGGATTCTGGTAATACCGCATTCTCCAGTGCCTCATTGAACATTGCCAGCAGTGGGGGAAGTAGTTCCGCCCTGTATGCCTTATAAAACATACGCCCCCAGTGTCTTATTAGTATTAGTAGATAGGAGTTTGATCACCTCTTCCAACTCCTCGAAAGTAATTGGGGCTTCCAAAGGTCTCTCTAGCTGACGCCTCTATTTGGGGGAGGCCAATTTCTTCCAGTGTGTCCATTATATTCTTTTCCATCTCTCCACCAGCACCTGCATATAGTCGCTGGTAGAACTCTACAAAGCCCTTGTTCGCTTCCCTTTGGGTATCCAGCGTGTGCCCATTTTTATCCCATATCACTCTAATAGTCTGCCTGGGCGTTTCACATTTGTACAACCTCCGGCATATCTCCCCCCGCATGCTGTCTTTCTACATATTTTTTGTAATTCGGGTTACACAGCCTCCCCCAGTTTGTCTCGCAATCCTATTGCGAGCGTCTGACTGTTTCAATCTCTCCCTGGGCGTGCCCACTCTTGCGCATAATCTCCTCCAGTTTTCCTTCTGCCTTGTGTAGCTCTTTAGTGATCTGCCCCTGGAGCCCCTTGGATTTCGATATTGCTGCACCTCTCACTAATGCCTTAAATGCCGCCCACAGTGTGCCCGCTGACTCCACACTTCCTGTATTGTGTTTAAAATATTCCACTATTTCTTCCTGAAGGTCCTCTCTGAACATCACATCTTTCAGAGTTTCCGTTCTAAGCTTCCATGTCGGAATCTCCGCTCTGGGGGGAGAATACTGCATTCCACAATCAGTGCCGAGTGGTTCGACAGGACTCTAGCCTTATATTCTGAACGCACCATTTCCCCTGACAAGTCTATTGAGGCAAACACAATCCAGACGCGTATGTATGTCTTGTGGTGCTGCATAGTGAGAGTACTGCCTAGCCTGTGGGTGGTGCATCCTCCATGTGTCTACCAGGTGAAAATCCTCCAGCAGGGTCCCGAGTACCTTGGCCGCTGGGCCTGGGGTCATTCCTTTGTTCGTCCCCGGTGACCGCTGTCCCCGCCTCTTACGCGGTGTATTCTAGGGCGCTCGCATCACACGGTTCTCATCCGTGCTGAACCAGGCTTTGTGTCTGGGCGTATCTCTGCCAAGCCCATAGCGTGCCACTGTGTCTCTCATTGTGATTCTAGTCCACGAGTGCAACAACGTATCTCGCGGTGCGCGTGCCCAGCTGCAACAATGTGTCTCACCAGGCTTGCAGCTTTTAGATCTGTTAGAGGCAATCTGCTCCCCTGCTCCGTGGGCACGACAGTGTTCCAGCAATTAACTCCTATTTCAACGGAGTATACCTCGGTCACAGTGACAGTCCTGATCCGCTCCGTAGGGTCCTCCTTTGTCCTCGGGTCTCCGCCATTTTGTTTCCTCGTCTCAGGACCATTCTTCGTTTCGAGTCCCTATATCTTCTACATTCCGGCATATTTCGGAGCTTACAGACGCTCAACATGTGCTCCCCATATTCCATCAGACAAATTGTGGCTTCCGATCTCGGCTTTTGCACTTCGCGTGCATCAGGATCACTGCAGGATGAACGGGAGCTCACAGAGTACACAGCCTACTCCATGGCTGCCAGGCCACGCCCCTCCAGCACCTGGATACTTAAATCAAAAAATAGTCAAGGTTAACCCTACCAGACTGGTCAGAGCCCCCTACGGCCACCAGATTATCCCACCGAAATACACGCGTGCTAGAGGAGGAGGGGCAAGTTTCCCATCTATCGCAGCGTCCCAATGGAACTCCCTCCCACTCGTGCTACGAGCAAAAAGCTCACACTGGGCGTTCAGAAAAACACTAAAAAGATTCCTCTTTACCTGACTGTCTCGACAAACTCCGGACTTCAGAATCAACAAGTCCTGACTATTACACATCTCAATACCCCTATTTTCTGTTAAAATCCTCTTTTGTCTAGTTTATGTTCCTTTGTCAAGTATATGTATCATGTAACAGGTACGCAACAGTGGCCTGATGTACCTAGGGTTAGGCGCTTTACAAATGCAAACAAATTAATAATTGTCAGCAAACCATTCTGTGGTTAATCTGTGTTTGATTGTCAACAGTATCTGCCCTGAGTTTCCCTATTTGTGCACTGGTGGTTGCGATGGAACATTGAAAAATGGCTGACTGTGTTAACTAAACTATTCAGGCTATACCCATGGTTGCCAATTGGTCAAAGTAGAAAAGGGGTTCACCGCAGCTACCATAGTGTTAATGGATGATATATAGATAGGCTTTCGTAAATGCATCATTGCATGTGATCAAGCATCCAAAGGGCTGCGAAACACGAAGTACTGTGGCTGGCTTTTTATCGTGAGTTATGGAATAAAGCTTTTTGTATTTCAATTCCCTCTGTGAACCTGGCTATTTCATCAATTGCGCCTGGAGTGAAGCAGAGATTTTCAAGAGTGCAGTCTGATGTGCTCTAGCACTTTTAATTTCTACTATATGGAATACATTATTCACTGTAATATTATTTCTGATGCTTGCATCTGCTTAGATTCATATGCTATGCATAGGCCGCCATGTAATGGTAGTCACAGAGTATTACATTATTTGTTTTCAAAACTCGAAAAGGGACATCGACTGGACGTGTTAGTAATACTATCCCTAGTGGAACGTCTACTGTATCCATGGTCCTTCACGCGTTGAGGTCCCTCCTATTGTTTTGATTCTGGCATGAGGTTGCATGAAGTGTAGCATGAGTACAGAGGTGGTAAATCAGAAAGAAGATGGAACAAAAATATCTATGCACCTTTGACTCCAGGAGGGGAGGAAGGGTGGGCGCATGTGAATCTAAGCAGACGCAAGCATCAGCAATAAGATTACGGCGAGTAACATATGCCTTCTGAGGCTTGTGGGTCTGCTTAGATCACATGCAATGCATAGATTAGAGAGCAGTACCTGGAGAAGGAGGTGGGTTGTGAGAAGGTACAGCGGCAAATAGATGTTTTAGTAACACTTGTCCCACCTGTGAGTCTGCTTTGCGTGTGTGTCAATGCAGTAATCCTGAGTAAATGTATGAATTGAGCTCCAAGTAGCTGCTTTGAAAATTGTGTCTAAGGGGACATATATAATGAATGCTAATGTAGCTCCTGTACCTCTGGTAGAGTGAGCTCTTGGTGAAAAGGGTAGAGTCTTTTGGATTCCAAGATGTCCGCCGTCTAGTGCAGACGTGCTCCTCTGAGCTCCTTCGAGTGGGAAAACCTAAAGGAGTCAGAAAGCTGTCCAAAGCTACCGAAAACATTGCTTTCCACAAATAAATCATCCGAAGTGAGTGAAACTCCACAGCAGATCAAGTTCCGACAGAAATCAGACGAGGCTTCGGTTAGAGCGAACTCCGAAACGCAGAGAGGCAGAAAGGCGCTGCGGAGCCCCACCATTGGGGGAGGAGTACGAGGAAGCCAGTTCAGAAATCACTGGGGCTCCCAGGTGTGGAGTGCGACGGCCCCCTTTGCAAATCACCTCGAAGCAGTCTCTGTTTAGTTTAGTTTAGTTTATTATTTGTATTGCGCTCCAGACCCGAGGGTATTCAGGCGCAAGGCATAAGGATATTCAAAGCTTGGTTACAACATGTAAAATACAATTATGTGCAAGTGCCGCTTGGTTACATGTTGGCACAATGAAGTTACGATATATACAGGCGGGTACATTGATGGCATGCATAGTTTTACACAGTGGTTGGTGCATGCGGTGTAGAGAGAGGTGCCTGGCAAAGTCAGCAAGGTATATGCCTAGATGTCTGCATCTTTGAGCCAACTAGTGATGCTTTGACAGAACTTGTGAGGGGAAGGTAGTGAGTTCCATAGGAGTGCTGCCTTGACCTGGAAGCTGCTGCCTCCTATTTTGACATGTTTGTATCTGGGGATCCAGAGGTAGTTGGTGTTGGCGAGTCTGGTGATTCTTGTGGTAGGCTTCAAAGTTAATCTGTCGGATAGGTAGCGGGGTGCTGCATTGTTCAAGCATTTGTGCGTGAGGGAGGCAGTTTTTAGTTTTATTTTGTCGTGAGTGGAGAGCCAGTTGTTGGCTCTTCTGGTGTTAGAGATATGTTCTCTCTTGGGGATTCCTAGGGCTGCTCTTAGCGCATTATTTTGTAGGAGTTGGATTTTTTTGATGGTTTGTTTATTGGCTCCTATGTATAGCGCGTTGCAGTAGTCCAGCCTGGATAAGATGAGGGCTCTGGCTAGGGTGATGCAACTGTCCTGAGACAAGAAGGCCTTGCCTGCTCTGATCAACTTGCATGTGTATGCCGTGGCCGAGGCCAAGGCATTGACCTGCTTGCTGAGGGAGAGAGTGGAGTCCAGATAGAAACCCAGTGTTTTGACATCCTTGGCGACAGTAATATTATTATTGTCTATGTTGAATGCTGAGTATTAGGGGCTGAGTTTTTTGAGGGTCGAGGGAGTGCCCAGGATGATGAGATATATCCTGTTCACCAATGCCAAATCCTTGTCGTAATCACCGGTAAGCGGTAGGAGAATCTGAGTGTCATCTGCATAGTTAGTGTAGGTGACACCCAGAAGGTCCAGATTGTCGAACAGGGGCCTGGTAAAGATATTGTAGAGGGTGGGTGAGACGCAAGATCCCTGGGGCACTCCGCAAGTTATGGGGATGGGGTTGGCTGCTGCCATAGGAGAGAAGACTCTCATAGTCCTGTTGGTTAGGAATGATTGTATCCATGCAGTGGCTTCTTCGGAGAAATGAGCTGCCGAATCCAGATGGCTGCATAGGACCCTGTGGTCGACCAGGTCGAAGGCAGCTGATAAATCTAGGAGCAGAAGGAGGGCTGATTTTCCTTCATCCCGGAGTTCATCTATCTGTGACTTGAGGTCTATGAGAGCTGTTTCTGTCCCATGTTGGGGCCGGAAGCCTGATTGCCTAGTTCCTAGTAGAGAGTTGGTTTCCAAGTATTTTTGTATCTGGGAGTATGCCATTTTATCTAGGATCTTTAGGAGAAACGGCACTGTAGTAATCGGGCGGTAATTAGTGGGTATTAGTGGGTCTAGGGATTGCTTTTTCAGTAGAGGAAGCACCCATGATTCTTTGAGGTTGGATGGGATGGTATTGGTGGAGAAGGATGAGTTAATAAGTTTTGTGATAAAGGGGGCCAGATCTCTGGCTGCATCCTTTAGAAGTTGAGCGGGGCATAGGTCTCCTTGACAGTTGGTGGGTTTGAGATGGTATTTTCTGTTTCTTTTATGGTGACTTTGGAAAACTTGAATCTGGGGTGATTGGTAGAGTTACTTAGTTGTTCTAAGTTGATGCTAATGGGTTTGTTGCCGGCGAGTGTGGCTTTTTTCTTGGCTATTTTTATTTGAAGGGTAGTGACTTTGTTGGCTAGAGCTTGTTGTATGTTGGAGCACCAGAATTGGTCTTTGATGCAGTTGTCTGGCACCGGGATGGGCGCTTCTAGCTCTTTGAGGATGACAGAGTTCTTTCGTGCTAGAATTAGCTTGGGCAATTCTAGCGTTGTAGGTTTCGCGTTTAGCTAGGATGATTTCTTTTTTGTATAGGGCTGTGATGGAGCAGAGGTTGGCTTTGTTTTCCTCAGAAGGTTGTGCTCGCCAGGATGTTTCACAGTGCCTTTTTTGTTTGCGCAATGATTTTAGGTATGGGGTGTACCATGAATTGAGATGGGCTTTGGGTTTGCTTTGTCTAAGTTTGAGTGGTGCAATAGAGTCTAGAGATGTGGTCATGATGTGGTCAAATTCCTTAACCATAGTTTCGGGGTCCAGGTTTTCCGGGATGGCGTTGAGTGTGGGGAGGATGAGGGGTAGCAGTTTGTCACAGGTGATGTTTTTCTTGTTCCAGGTGGGAATGGATGGAGCTAGGGGTGTGGGAGCCAAGGTAGGTTTGGCGGCAGTTAGGCTAAAGGTTATGAGGTGGTGATAGTCCAGATCTGGGGGGATATGGAGGCCATCGTGGCGTTGCAGTTGTAGTCTGCTACCCAGTCCAAGGTTCTGCTTTTGTTGTGTGAGGGGGTGAGCACTCTTTGGGTAAATCCTTGTTCCTCTAGGATACTAGCCACATTAGATGCATGTGTGTCTTTGGGGTTGTTATAACCTAAGTTCAAGTCGCCTAGTAGTAGGACTTGAGATGAGTTTTTTAGATTATTCGAGATGATATTTGATATGTCATCTTCAAAGGTCCCAATGGGGCCTGGAGGTCTATAGACCAAGTATATTGTGAGAGTCTGGGTGTTATTTATGTTTAGTTTGGCTGTCAAGAGCTCACATGAGTTGATGACTGGGGATGGCACTAGTCTGCAAGGTAGATTGTTTCTTATTATGAGTGTAGTGCCTCCACCTCGAGTGTCGGTTCTGTCTGATCGCAGTATGGTGTATCCGTTTGGTATGGCCAGCAGATCGTGAAGGAAGCCCAGCACTACCACGTCTGGATACGGGCAGGAGGTATAGTGAACGGCGGATCACCAATGGCCCGGCCCAGTGGAGGACAGGTGCGTTGAGACCTTGGTGGAGTACTGCGCCACTGTCACAGTGAGATGTGCAGCCCTTGAAGACTCTCCTGAACTGTATTACCAGGAGCAGCAACATAATCTGAGAAATCTTGAAGCGACAACGGAGAGAGAGCGCGGTCATTGGGAGCACTGGATAAAAACGTTGCCGATTTACTGCCCCCATTCACCCAGGGGGCGTGAAGGGACGGGAGATAAACCACAAAGAAAAGGCGCATACATCCGGGCAAAGAAGAACAACACGACGCGGCTGGGGCAGCTTGAACCCGCGCTGTGGGCTACAAGAGAGAGATCAAGAGGAAGGATTAAGCACCAGAATTGAAGTAAGTGCGCATACAGGAAACAGTTATCTGCGTGCCGGGTCCAGAGGGTGACAGCACTCGCTCAAGAGTCTAGAACTGAGAAGAGGAGCAAGGCTGCATCCCATATACGTCCCCCGCCCCCGGGTGGAATACTCCTGCAAACCGCATTATAACGGACTGCACAGGAGAGCCCTAACCACCAAGCGTGTTGACAGATTTTATAGCAAACGGAGTAGAGTGAGGACAGGGGAGCTCTGCCACAAACTTAGCCCTGGAACATTCATGAGAGAGTGGACTCGGAGCATGCCGTGTGGGACCGAGCTGCAGTCCACTGGGCACGTATAGTGGCAAACAGGGATAATTCAGCTGGGTAAGAATACTGGAGTCCGAAAACCTAGGTCCAATCATAAAACGAGGGGACTTGGCAGCACGCGAGACACAGACAGGAGGGAGAATAATCATGAGAGGTTTACAGATCCAGTACAACAGAAGACCCCCACACCCTCCTGCTCGCACATGCTACAGAAGCATGATACGAAACGACTCTTGACTCAAAAGAAGCAAAAGGGACACGAAGAGCACGAGAGTAGAGAGTAAAGAACTACCCTAATGAAAACAACACAGACCAGTGTAAACCGGTAGAGGACACCAATCTGAAAAGGGCAGTAGTGAAAAGTATGAAGCAATGCTAATGGAGGGGTAATCAGCAGATAGTAAGGGGAAGCTCACATATCATTGAACCCCCTGATACTTTGTGACATTCCGGGCCAGTAAGCAATTCGTGGGAAGGCAGTGCTAACAGGCTCATTTTAGACACCCCTGATGCCAGGGGCAAGGTCCAGAAGTGTCACAACGAAAGCTAGAGGAGTAACAAAGTGCCAAGAAGGGTAAATAGAGAGGTGCTGGAAACCGAGGCAGACTGAGGACGGATCACCAAACATACAACGACAAGAAAACTACAGAACCGGACACTGACAAAGCAGCTGTTACAATGTCAACGGACAAAGAGGAATGACTAAGCTGCCTGAAGGGAATGGAGGCTAGAATGACGAATACCTTCCAAGACCAAATGGGCCGGATGAAGGAGGAACTGAAGTTAGCACTACAAGAGGTCAGACAAGCGATGAACGAAATGGGGAAAAGAGCAAAAGTGGTTGAGAATGGACTCTCCAACATGGCAGAAGAGGCCAAACAATGCAGCATCCTGCTGGAGCGAGTGGCCAGAGCAACGAATAACCTGGAAATACAGGCCGAAAATCTGGAAAACAGATTGCGCAGATCAAACATCAGGGTCAAAAGTCTTGCGGAATCAGTTATGGATGTGGACCCGAGAGATACCATACAACAATGTTTTAGCAGCCTACTAAGCAATACCCAACCAGAAGGAATTCTGATTGATAGATTACATTGAGTGGGTCCCAAGAGGAAGGAACCAGGGGAGAGACCCAGGGATGTCCTGGTAGCCTTAACCTCATAAACGCAAAAGGAGGACATTCTGAGAGCTGCCAGGTCACACTCAGACTGGACGATCAACGGAAGTCGATTCCAGCTTTACCAAGATCTGGCCCTCTCGACATAAGAGAGGGCTGATGCGGCCTGTCACCAAGGCTTTGATGGCAAAACACATAACCTAAAAATGGGTCTATCCGTTCGGCCTGACCTTCACCTGGGAGGGTAAACTACGTTGGATCAACACATGCGAAGAGGGGCAGGAACTGCTTCAAACAGAAGAAGATCAGAACCAGATGGAACGCAACACGAGACAAAGCTATACAAAAGTCCCAGGCAATCCTTGGGAATGGATAACCGAAAGAAGCAAGCGGAGCGAAAGAACTGTGACATTGATCGGCCCCCACAAATAATCAGAAGGAATTGGACAGAGAGAACACCAGGCAGACCATCCGAGAAGCTAAATCACTCGGATGTCCCAGACAGAAAAGAGGTTGCGGGACATAAAGAGCAGTAAGCCTGGACAGAGGTGGGAGTGAGTAACATTTCGGAATTGAATTCAGGATATGGAAATATCCTGGCGGGAGAGGATAGTGGGAGAGATTGTGGTCCAATGCCCTGGTCAGAAGCCAGGGGGGGGTCTCGCAGAACCCTGGCCAGGAATAGAGAAGAGGATTTTGGGGTGTGGGAAGAGGGGTGGGGGGGGGGAGGGGGAGGATAAGAAACAAAAAAAAGTGAGTGGTAGAAGTGGGTTCCAAGTCCAGAAACAGAGGGTCGGGAATAACATCTCGGGTGTGGAACATCTAAGGAGGATAGAGGGCAGGGATGAAGGGCAGCAGACACCTTTGATCTTATCCAATGGCTGAAGCCACAGTAGTAACTCTGAATGTACAAGGGCTGAACTCGCCAATGAAGCGCTGTTCTATATTGTGGAGACTGGTAGAGCTACAAGTATCGATAGGGATCTTGCAGGAAACACACCTCCTCCCAGGAGACGAAAGGAGAATGGCCCATAAAATATTCACCCAACAATATTATACCTGTAGTGGGAGAAAGACAAAAGGAGTGGCTATATTGCTCAACTGAGAGCTGGGGTTCCGGAAAGAACTTCTCCTCAGGGACTCTGAGGGGAGATACTTGGGCCTCAAGGGCACGATGAAGGGGCAGAGATATACAATCATCGCATTATACATCCCCATTGAGAAGCAAGACATATTCATAGGGGGAATATTGCGGAAACTAGGTGGGTGGTGTGAAGGTCAAGTAATAATAGGTGGGGATTTCAACTGCGTGATGGATCCGGCACTAGACAAAACTCTCCCAGCAACAGCGACGGATGGGAAAAATAGACGAGCACCGGGTAAGCGGTTTCGGGACCTACGTTTAATCGAGCCATTGAGGTTTATTCAGGAAGAGAGCAGGGAATACACTTACTATTCGGCAGTACATAGGGGCTATACTAGGATCAACTTAATCCTGGTTTCGGCATCTAAAAGTAGAAGTGGGCGAGGCAAGGGGGAGAGGGCAGTCATGCTGGAAGCTGAACGAGATGATTTTGAGGGACACAGCACTTAAAGCACACATGGAGGGAGCGATAGCTAACTACTTCAAGGAAAATGACAATGAGGAGACGGATTGGAGAATAGTGTGGGATGCAGGGAAAGCAGTGGTGTGGGGAGAATTCATTTCACAGGCAGCGGCATACAAGAGAGAGAGAGGGGGTCCTAACCACACAAAAACTCGAAAATGAGCTAAAAGAGGCCAAAAAACAACACAAAACCAGACAGTTGCAAAAAACACTTCGGGATATCTGGAAAATTAGAGCCCAGCTGGAAGCCCACACAGCAGACCGAGTAGCACAAACAGTACTACACACAAAAAATTCATACTATGTAAATGTAGGGAAGGCGAACAGATTTCTAGCAGCCAAATTAAAGAAACAAAAATCCCGTAATTACATAACGCAGCTCAAAAATGGTCAGGGAGAATTGTGTACTGGTGAAAATGGGAAGAAGGAAATAATGGTCCGGTACAATGAGGAATTGTTAAAACGTGAAAATCTTGCACCCAAAAGGGTAAAGATCTTATATGCTGGCGATGCCCCTTCCCCAGATTACAGAGGAGGAAAGGAACACACTAGGGGATAAGGTAATGGCCCAGGAGATCGGTGACGCAAGTTCTGCGCTTCCAGCAAACAAAACCCTGGGCACTGAGAGGTTAGGGAACGGCTATTACAAGACATTCCGCACACACTATTAGCACCGCTTAAAAGGCTCCTTAATGTCATCAGGGAAAAGAGGTCGGTCACAACATCTATGGGGAAATCCACAACGCTACTATTCCGGAAACCTGGGAAAGACCCTACTGAATGTGCCAATTATCGGCCCACTGCATTTCTAAACAGTGATGCTACGATTTACGCCAAGGTACTTGCAACTAGACTGGGAAAAGTCCTACCCCGAATCATAGACGTAGATCAAACAGGGTTCATCATACGGAGACACACCCAGGACAACATGAGGTGAGCTATTGACATTGATCTAGGGGCTAGAACGGGCCAGCGATTCTCGATCACGGCAATAGATACCAAACAAGCTTTCCATAGCCTGGACTGGGAATATCTGAAACTAGTCTTGGAGGGGTTTGGATGTGGACCGGATTTCACTAGAATGGTGCTAGAGAGTTTCCAAATCCCCTCTATGAGCTTCCTGATTAATGGGCAAAGCTCAAAGCAGATTGACATACAGAGGCACACGTCATTTTTGCAATGGCAATGGAACCATTTGCAGTACAGATTAGACAAGATCTGGGGTGATGTGGGGGGAATCGCACACAAAATTGCATTGTATGCAGACAATGTGATATTTTTGAATGACACCCGAAACACTTTACCCAGAATAATGCTAAAGCTACAGGAGTTCGCCAGAATATTGGGGTTCACTAAACTATGCTAAATCAAAAGCAATGAAGATAACGGAAGAGAATAAAACGATTGGCGAACTAGAAATAACATATCCTCTAGTGTGGGAAAAAGAGTACCTAGAATATCTGAGAATACGTTTAACGAAAGACACGAAAAAGCTATACGGGGCAAACATGAAACCTCTGTGGAAGCAGCTACAAGACGATCTGCACAGATGGGAAAACCAGGAACTGTCCTGGTTCGCTAGAATTGCAGCGGTAAGGATGACTCTCCTGCCCCGCATACTTTATGTGGTCAGTTCGATACCAGTAGATATTCCATCCCACATGTCCAAATTTCTGCAGACAGCAATATTCGCTTTTATATGACAGGGGGAAAGACCTAGGCTCCAAAAGAAACTCATGATGAGCCCCCCTCTCCTCTGAGGCCTGTGGGTTCCCGATGTAGAAAGGTACATTCTGGCAGCACACATAGCACCTATGTTGCAATGGGCAGAACAGGACCAGATAGCCAGGTGGTTTCAGTTGGAGAAGGAGGTCACCACGACCCCCTAAAAACATTGTGCACCCATAGTACCCGGGACCGAGAAAGAGGGGGACAACTGTTGGAAAACACTAAGATGTCCCTTCAAAGCTGGGACAAAGCGATGTAGAGAAGGAAGTTTCGGCGGGGACTGGGCCCCCACTCTCCACTGGCACACAACCCTGAATTCTCTCCAGGATTACAAACGAGATACTGGGGGGGTGGGCGGATGCCGAAAACCTGATCCTGACAGATATGTACCAGAGTGTGGTCCCCCTATCATTTGAGGAATGTAAACGGAAATTCGGTATTGGGGAGAAAGAAAGATTAAGACACACACAAATCAGACATTGGATCACTCACCCCGCACTAAAGAGGGCAGGAACTAGAACCCTGATAGGTCTTGAACTCACCATGCAGGAAGGGGTGACCACGAAACTGGGAGAAGGACATAGGAGAAGTGATCACGGAGGAAGAATGGGGGCAGATTTGGACGAGGGCACATAGGTTCTCTAAATGCCCTGCGATCAAGGAATCAGCCTATAAATAGTGTTATCGGTGGTACATGTCCCCATATCGCCTGCACAAAATAAGCACCAAATACCTGTGTTAGGGAGAATTCTCATTCTATGGCTAATTTCCCTTACCTATAGAGTCCCCCAGCAGCTTTGCTGGATTTGAAGGGTTTGTTTCTTTTTTTCTGCTAAGAGTGAGACTCTTTTTCCCACTCTTAGGCATTTTTTGCTATGTGTGTTCTAGGCTATTTTAGTGTTTAATGCCTGTGGGGTTTTTCTCACGTCCATAGGAACCATCTTTATTCACATGTGTTACACAGCACCTTCCGTGCAGTGACACAGGGGTGTCGTAGCGACCCCCAAACATAGGCTCCAGATCCCTGGGACTGACTACTGTCTCCCAGGGCATGTAAAGTCCCAATTGACTTTACTAGTCAATTTTTATGAAAAACCAGTACAACCCATCTTACTATGGAGGTACTGGAAAGGGTAAATAGTTGCTCCCTTATGTTCATATTTTCAAGACAGTACCGTACAGTCCTTCTCTCAAAAGTTTCTGGCTTGTGGTAGTGGTTACTAGTGTAAATATTCGACCGCAAATATTTCCCTATGGGATTTTCCTATTGTTCGAGGCTACCACTTTTTCTGACTGCCTCTAACATACCACTGGTTTATTTTTATATTAACTTTACTCCGGTAGGTTTTATTTGCCTGCCAGAACTTTAATATAAATTCTTTCTCGTGTCTTTCCCTAAACTCCTAACCCAGGTCGGGGATCCTTTGTTCGTCTGTTTGGCGGGCTTCTGCCAAGAAGCCCTCCTTTCGCCGCCACTGAGTCTGGTGTGGGTCCATTGTGTGGGAGGGGAAGTAGGACCCCTGGACAGGGTTGCCTCAGCAACCCATGTCGCACTCTATCCTGATAGGCTGGAGGGTCTCCCGCCAAGGATGACCACTCTACTGTGTGAGTGACAGCTAGGCTGTATGAATGGGGCTCTTTTTGCATAAAAGCAGGGTTGTGAGGACTGGAAGAGCAAGACGTCGCCACTGGAACTAAGAAACTGAAGAGGAGAGAAGCCAAAGACCCCTGCAACGACTGAACCACCGGTGAAGCCCTGCTGCAGCGTCTCACCACTTTTCTCCACACGACGAGAGAAGATCTTCATCTGTAAGAGCCTTCTTCCCTTGAGCTGGTGGGGCCAACCAGTTTGCCAATCGCCTTCCTGGACCTGCCTTGGTCGAATCGCCAGTACCTTGTACTCAGAGGCCGGATAGCCAGGCACCAGTCCACCCGGACCACGATTTAAAGGAGCGTACCTTTTATTCGTCGGGCAGTACCACGGCTGGTTTCATCCCTGGGTAGTGCAGCAACTCAAACCTTCCTCCACGACGAGAGCCTCTATTCCTCTGCTGGATCCCCCGAACTGCAGGAACTACCAGGAACAACCGCCACCGCAGGAGCCACTTCTTTATTTTAAAGGTACATTGTTCCCCCAGGCGGCCCTTTCTTCACGGTAGCATTAAAGGCGTTTTGAATCCTTCACCGACCTGTTGGGTTGGCCACCCCTCTCTCTTAACATTGTCTTTCAACTTATGCATCCACCTTTTCGAAATCGTTAACCAAAGACCGGACTGCAGCTACAAGAACATTTTGCTCCAGGCCCCTTGCCCTGCACCACTGACTCTGGCACAGGCCTACTGACTCTTGCTACATTTGTTAGAACTGCCTTCTTTAGATTGCTTCTCAACTTGAACTGTGATGGTGCAGTGCACCTACTTCTTATAACTACCCTTTTCTTCCCCTTTTTAAAACTTGTGAAGTGCCATTTTGCTCAGTTTTCATTTAAGTATTTTCTATACTGATGCACTGTCTTGCTTAAACTGGTTCACACACGTATGGGAAGTGTTGCTAGGGTGTGTAAGAAGGTATTTCTGTATAACTTGTGCTTTCCCTCCCTTTTGAGAAATTGCTAGAGTATCCCTTGTGTGTGGTTTTCACTGTGCCGTTTTGCACAGTTTTCACTCTGGTTCACTTGGTCTACAATTTAACTAGGGAGTGTGTATATTTTTCTTTGACTTATTTTAACTTGTTTGATGACTTTGATAAATGGGTTTTACTAGAAGTGTATAAAATCAATACATATCTATTTTTTAATACAAAGCTTTGGTCAGTGTTTCCTTGTGCCATAGTATTGTAGGCCTATTGTGTAAACCCTGAATACTGCTCATCTCCCTCTTGAGATCAGTCTGACTGCTCAGCCACAGCTACCAACTAAATCTTTGTGGTACGGACTGATACCAAAGGGGATTTATTGCTCTCACCTGTAGTCCTAATCTTCAGTAGTGCTCCCTAAGGGAACTGCACAGGATTCTGCCTAACACCCGTCAGACTGCTGGAGGAAATGTGGAGGGAGGGGAGACCTGTATCATATGTGGGGGACTTGTCAGAAAGCAGTGTTGTTCTGGAAGGAGGTACTGGGACATATAAATGAAATGACGGGAGTAACCCTGCCATGTGAACCGAAAGTAGTTCTACTGGGAACGGTGGTGGAAAATACATACGCAGCATCGGCTCATAACGCTGCTCTATAGCGCACCTGCTGTCGGCAGCAAGAATAACACAGACGCAAGGATAGAAAAATAAGATGGGCCCGATAATAGCCTGGTGGTGGGTTAAAATATGGGGGATAATGGCAATGGAGAAAATAGGCGCCCTAAAGTCTGGTAAATACTAAAGTTCCCAACAGTATGGATCCCTTTCTGGGAGTTTGTGAAGGACAGAGAAGCCAACTTCTACAAGCCAAGGATACTTAAGAACATACAGATTTGCTGATCCTAAGAATGCAACCTAAACGCTTACTGCATGGAACGTCTGAGACCTCTGATCAGATGAAGGACACGGAATCCACTTAACTTGGGGAAAGGGGAGGGCGGGTGTTGGGATAAGGGGTAGTTGTTAAAATAGAAGACAAAAACTGCGGAACCTACAGACCTACGGTGTAACCCACCAACGGTGGTGTGAGAACGATAAGTAATGTAAGCAAAATAAAGGATAAGCTCTAACTGTTATATGTACTGTATGGTCCTGAGGAATAAATAAACTGTTAAAAAAAGGTAGAGTCTTTTTGATGGTGAGTAGCACAGCTGTATCCACTTGACTATCCATCTGGCGATCGCGTTTTTTTTAAATGTGATCTCCTTCCCTAGAAGGTGCTATGGCAACCAAGAATTGGTCTGTTTTCCTTAGAGGTTTTGATTATGTAGTACAAGACCGCCCCCCTTACATCTAAAGTATGGAGGCTTCTCTTAGCGGAGTTAGATGGTGTTTGGAAAAAAGTAGGTAGTTCAATGGACTGGTTAACATGCAACTTCAATATGAATTTTGGTGAGAACCTCGGATGTGTTCCAAGAACCACCTTGCCTTTGTGGATGACAATCAAAGGGACTTGTACAGATAATGCCTGTAGCTCACTGACTCATCTTATCGAGGTGATAGCTACTAGAAATACAGTCTTCCAAGTGTTTTAGGCTGGCCCTGTGCATTGGCTCAAAAGGCAGAACCATCAGCTTTGGGAATACGTTAAGGTCCCAACCTGGAGGAGGGTTAGAAATGGGAGGGTATAGTGCCATTCCTTCTTTCATGAAAGCTATGATAAGAGGTACCTTCCACCAAGACACTTGGTTTTGGGAAGTGGTGTAAGTGGACTGTACCGCTACGTGAACCTTGATGGAATTAAATACTAAACCAGAGTCTAGTAGGTAAAGCATGTAGTGCAGAATTTTGGATGGTGAACATTCAATTGGGTTCCGCACCAGACGACAAACCTTTTCCACTTGTTAAAGTAACAGTGTCTGGTGTTGGGTTTCCCTGCTTCCTTGAGGATACCCATACAACTTTAAGGAAGGTTTATGGGCCCAAACTCTATGACTCCAGGTGCCAAGCTCCAGGTTCATAAACGGAGGATGTGGCAGTGTTGTCCCCTTGTGCTGGCTGGGACAGCATGTTGAGGGGGCACAGAAGTTTGATTGGTTTGCACATTGCTAGTTTGAGTAGGTGTGGAAACCATGGTTGTCTTGCCCACAATGGAGCGATAAGGATTAGAGTGACTTGTGCCTGGTGCATCTTGTGCACTATCCTGCTGAGGAGTGGTGTCGGTGCAAAAGCAGATGCGAAGTCTGGGCATTGTGTGCTTAGGTTTGTTGGACCCTTGGATCCTGGTTGGGGAAGCTTGGAAGCAAATTCTCGGCGTCGTACATTTAGGTTTGTTGCAAACAAATCTATATGAGGATGACCCCCACAGGGAGAAGATTTTGTCTACTATGTCTTTGTGGATTTGCCACTCGTGTTCCTCAGGTACAGGAGTCTGCTAGAACACCGAGTTCCCCTGGAACGTGTTGAGATAATAGGAACATGAGATAGCCTGGACAGAGTTGGAGTGTGTGCCTCCCTGCTTGTTTAGGTAGAACATGGCAGTGGTGCTGTCTGTGTGAACTTGTACCGTTTGATCTACTAGATGCTGTTAAAAAGCTTGCAGTGCCTTGAGAACGGCAAGAATTTCCAGAAGATTTAAGTAGCTCTTGGCTGTAGTATGGGTCAACTGGCTGTGAGCTATGTGATGAAGGTAATGGGCACCCCAACCAGAGAGTGAGGCGTCTGTAGTTAATATTGCTTGAACTGTTGGAATGCGAAAGGGTTTTCCTTTCAGCAAGATGTCCTTGGACCACTAGGTAAGAGCTTGTACTAGGGTTAGCGAAACAACCACTAGATCGTCCCACTGACCGCTTGCCCGAGACCATTGTTTTGCTAACCACTCTTGCATTGGGCGCATACGCAAACAGTGTGTGGAACTAGGTAAATGCATGAGGCCATGATCCCAAGTTGGCGCATTGCCTTGCTTACGGTAGTCTAGCGACCAGCTAGATAGTGAGGTACTTGCGACAGCATGTTTTATACTCTCTCGTTTGAGGGAAAGATTAACTCCTCTTGTGTCATTATGATCGCTCCCAGGAATTGTTTTACTTGACTGGGACAAGACTTGATTTTTTTCTCGTTAATGGAAAATCCCAATTGAAACAGTAGATTGATTGTTCTTTGGGTGTTGTATTTGGATATTTGGAGAGTCTCTCCTGTTATCAGCCAGTCGTCTAAATAAGGGCACATTGGGATTAACTCTCTGCGTAGGTGCGTTGCTACCACTGCTAGTACCTTTATGAACACCCTAGGAGCTGAGGCTATGCCGAACGGAAGCACCTTAAATTGGTTCTCCTGTTAACTATAAGTGCAGATACTTTCTGTGCACTGGGAATATTGAAATATGAAAGTATACATCTTTCATATCCAATGTTGCCATGAAATCCCCCTGTTTTAAGAGAGGAATTACCTCCTGGAACGCTGTCATGCGAAATTTCTGTGGCTTGACATATGTGTCCGCTGGGCGCAAGTCTAGGACAGGGCGCATTGTTAAGTCTTTGTTTGCCACAAGGAAGTATGTTGAATAGATACCCTTGTTCACCTGGTTTGCTGGGATTATTTCTATGGGGTCTTTTTCCAGCAGGGTCTTCACCTCCTCCAGTAAGTATGCACCTTTCATCTGGTGTCATTTTTCTGTGTCTTGGCGGGTGGTTGAGTGGTGTCTGCAGAAGCTCTCTGCAGTAACCGCACGCCACAGTCATTAACACCAAATTGTCCAAAGTGATCCCCTCCCACGCGTGGGTGAATTGTGAGATTGCAACCTCCTACTGGAAAAGCATGGGAGGGGACCTGGAGCGGGGCGTGTTTGGGGGTAGTGGAGCTTCTGGTTGAGGAGGCCTTATGTCGGCTCCTGGACCTTTTGTAGCCTCTTTGAGAATTGGAGGAAGACTGTCCCTGTGAGTTGCCCCACGATGGTGATTAGTTTTCCTGACCATAGAGGAACGTTGTGGGCCCTGCCCATGGAAAAAACATCTCATATTAAATGGACCTCTTTGGACAAAAGGTTCATTGGACAGTTGTCCTAGTGATTTTAAGGTGTCATATTCCTCTTTGGCACTCTGCAGTGCATCCTCAACTGCCTTGCCAAACAGGTAATTTGGCTCAATATGCATATTAAGTAACATGTCCTGTTGTTTCTAGCTTGAAGCCTGACTGCGTTAGCCAGGAACAGAGTTTAATTAACGTGCCTTCAGCTATGATGCAGCCTGCATGGTCAGCGGCATCCAAATAATATATCTATATTTTTTTAAACATTGTCCAGATATCAACATCCATCAAAAATTGCAACACCTTCCCCCCCACCCCCCCACCCCCCGGGGACACAGATGCTTAGATTCATGGATTACTTTATGCAGTAAAAATATCCGTGACTTTAATGTTGTGTGGTCACCATTGTTCCATAAAGTCTGACTGGAGATACTCCAGGACTCCGCCCCATTCCTTAGCAAACCTATCCCTCGTTCCTTGGATTGTGTGTGTGACTTTTTCCATTGCCAGCTGTGCCCAAACTTTTTGAAGCCAGGTGAAAATCAAAGGGGTGTCCTTTTTCCAATTCTGGGCTATTGTTGTCCATGCCGCAATGAGAAGTCCCATAAAGCTTCTCCATTGTGCTTTTTTGTATCTTCTTGCTGTGTCATCTCTTATTCCACACAACCAGACGCCCTCCCCGAGTTGTCCCACGTCTGGAAACATTTTGCCCATTTCTCCCTTAACTTCTTCCCAGAATGGCACTAATACTTTGCAGTCCCACCAGGTGTGTTTCCACGTCCCCACCTCTCTGCATTCCCTCCAGCATAGGTTTGACGTTTTCGGGAACATTATGTGAAGTCTTTCAGGGGTGTAGTGCCACTGTGTCACAATTTTAATCCACATTTCTCTAGTTTGTGCTGATCTGGTCATTTTGGAGATCAGAGGCCAGAGGTCCTCCCATTGTTTTCTTGTCGGTTCCTCCCCCAGAGTTCTGCTCCATTTGGTCATGTATGACCACTTAATCTCTTCATCCTGTGTATTTATAAAGGAATATAGTGTTGATACCCATTTCTTTGCCCCTGAGTTGGTTGTAACGTATTTCTCAAACGGAGTGAGAGTTCTCGTTGCTGCCTTTGCAATGCCCGGGGATTTTAACCAGTGTTTGAGTTGTTCGTGTCTATAATTATCCCGTGAGGAGAGTGATGAGTATGGGAGGCAGGATTCGTATGATCTAATTTTATTGTTAATGAACATTTCCCCAATTTTCGTTATTCCCGCCTCCTCCCAGCTTTCATATGCCCCCTGCTCCATCCCCGATGGGAACTGCGGATTCCTACATATGGGGGTAAATGGGCCAAGCGTGGTGGTCATTACACCCTTTCGTGTTTGGATGTCCCACACCTCCATCATTGTTTTCATTATTTCGCTAATCCCTATGTTGGGGTGTCTGTGTTGTTTCTGTAGCCAGAGTAGTTCCACAAGCGGGGTTCTTGCTACTGCCCTGTCTTGTGCTGCCCAGATCGGTTGTGGATCGTCGCCCAGCCACTCTTGTAGCACTTTTAATTGGGCAGCTTGGTAGTATTTCTGGAAATGAGGGAGCGCCAGCCCACCCTCCCTGATTGGTGTGGTTAAGATAGCCCTGGCCAGTCTTGGCGTTTTCCCCTTCCACACAAAGGTTGTGATTACCTTCGACAGAGTTTTAAAAAAAGATCTAGGTACCCCCACCGGGAGAGCCTGGAAATAGTATAGTAGCTTTGGGAGGATTGTCATCTTTACTGCTTGTATCCTGCCCCACCAAGAGATCAACAAGGGATTCCATCTTTCCAAATCTCTGCGGATTCTCGTAAGCATCTGCGGGTAGTTTTGTGCTAGAGTTATTCCCAGGTATTTAATGCCTTCCACCGCTATCTTGAGGTTGAGTGCTTTTGCTTCTCTTTCTATCTCTCCCTTGTCTCCCACCAAAATTAGAATCTCCGACTTGTTCCTATTCATTTTCAGACCTGAGAGGGCCCCGAAGTCTTCCAGCGCCCCAACCGCTGCCGCCAATGTTCTGCCCGGTTCCTCTAGAGATAACAGCATATCATCTGCGTATGCGGTTACCTTGTGTTGTATGCCTGCCATGGCTATCCCTTTAATATGTGTGGCTTCTCTTAATTTCATTAGTAGGGGGTTTTAGAAAGATAGCGTATAATAGCGGGGAGAGCGGACATCCCTGTTTTGTTCCTCGGGAGATAAATACCTTTTCAGTAACCTCCCCATTGATGGCCACTCTGCAGGTTGGGGCGTGATAGTTCGCTCTTATTCTAGCAATAAAGTGCTCCCCAAATCCCATAAATTGCAGGGTCTTAAATAGCATGGACCATTCAACCCGGTTGAAGGCTTTCTCTGCATCTACTGCTAGTAGAATAGCCGGGGTCTGCTTTATGCCTATTTTTTCCACCAGGTGTATTTTCCTTCTAAGGTTGTCGTGGGTTTGTCTTCCTGGGATAAAGCCCGTTTGATCTAGGTGTATTCACTTTGGGAGGAGAGGGGAAAGTCTTGCTGCTCGTATCTTGGTGTATATCTTGGCGTCAATATTTATAAGTGAAATTGGTCTACATGAAGCTGGAAATGAGGGGTCCTTCCCTGGCTTATGAAATAATAGGATCTTCGCTTCGTTCATTGTGGGGGTCACGTTGCCGCTCTCTTTAAATGAATTAAGAAGCCTGGTTAGGACCAGGCTTAGCAGATCCGCGTATTTTTTATAAAACGGGGCCGTGAAGCCGTCCAGGCCTGGAGCCTTATTTACTGGGAGGTCCTTTATTGCTTTTTTAACTTCCTCTTCCTTAATAGGGTCCTCTAAGGCCTGCCTGTCTGCTTCTGAGATTTGCGGGAAGGTGAGGGATTTCAGATATGTGTCCTGTGCTTATACCTCCGGGTGGTCTGTGGAGTAGAGTTTCTGGTAGTATTCCCTGAACACTTCTCTTATGTCTTGTGTACGCGTGAGATGTTCCCATATCGTGTCTGTGATGCTTTTTATCGTAATGTCTTTCTGTTCTGCGCGTAGTTGTCTCGCTAGAAGCCTATCTGCTTTGTTTGCTTTTATGTAGTATCTTTGTCTTAGGTACAGCAGGCTCCTTTCCGGTCCTTTTGTGCGCAGCAACTCTAGTTGGCCCGAGTGTGTCTAAGCGTCTTCTTAAGTGCTCTAGTGGGTTGTGTCAAGATTTTCCCTTGTAATTCTGTTATGGACCTTTCCAGTTCCTTTTCCCACAAATACCTCTGTTTTTCCTTCGTAATTTTCAGTGCCATTATCTTCCCACGTATCACCGCTTTAAACGCCTCCCAGACTGTCCTCATAGATACTTCCCCTGTGTCATTTTGCGTGAAGTAGTCTTCTATCATTTCCCTTAACCGAGTCTTGGATTATGTCCTCCGGAAGCCTCCACCCCCAAAGCCCATTAGATTTCCCCGGGAATTTCAGATCTAGCCCGAGGGGTGCATGGTCTGATAGTGCTATTGCCCCCATTTCCAAATAATATTTTTTAATGCACCTGGCCACTTGCTTTCCCTCTGATGCTGTTTGTAAAAGCTGAGACTTGAGTGGCTCTGGGACGGCCTCAATTTGTTGTTCAAGCTCATCCCACATATGGCAACAATAGGTACCCAGAAGAATTATATAATTGGCAATTCTGGTTTGATAGGCAGCTGAGGATGCCACTTTTTGGCCAAAAGTATAAATCTTTTTGTACTCATATCCAAAAATATTGGGGATAATGACTTGTACCTAAAACAGATTAAATGTATACGTCAAAGATACAAAAGCTGCACGATTAGTCATAGATCTGCTTTATATCAAAGACAGTGAGGAAATGCTTGCTGCTCTAAAAGATCAGAATAAATATAATTTCTGGTCATTGTAACAGTACTGAAGTTTGTCGAGAGCATTTGCTTTCTAAAACCATATCTGAAACTGAATGGACTAAACATTTTCATAACTTGTATAAATGTTAGTAGTGACTATATTTTCAATAACACCTATATTGCCAATAAATGGCATATTGATGTTTCAATTGATATGATTTCGAAACTCATAAGTAAAGCAAAAGCCTCGAAAACACCAGGTCCCAATAATGTATCTTGCCTTGCATTTAAACAGAATGTTCCCCTTTGGGCTAAAATACTCAACATTCTTTTTACTGATATTGTTACAACCAAAAAAGTCCCTATATCTTGGAATACCTCTCACGTCCTACCGATCTTTGAAAAGTGTAGCCGTGTCTCTCAGTTAAATTACAAAGCTTTAGCAATAATGGACACCGATTTGAAAATCTTTGCTTCCATTGTTCTACAACACATACAGCTCTGGATTTAGGAGAATAAGACCTTGGACCGGAGACAAATCGGTTTCAGGAAGGGACTCCGCACTGACTGTGGAGGGCCTGAAATTGCATGTCTTAAGAGTAAAGCTTCCATACAAAATGCCTCTATCTTTATTGCCTCGATAGATTTCTTGATGGCTTTTGACAAAGTTGATAGAGCTACTTTGTGGCATCAACTCATAGTAACGGGTATTTCAAGGAATCTATTGGATGTAATTATACATTTATATTCAAATACGAAGATGAGGGTAAGACTCAATTCAATGGGACTACTAAGGAACAAGTTACTTACCTGTAACTGTTGTTCTCCAGCATGGGTCTGGCATGGATTCACATGCTCATGAATATTCCCGGTCATCAGGCTGGGAATCCTCAGTAAAGAAAAAAATCAGTTTAAGTTTCGTTTCTGAACTGTCTTTCTACTAGTAACCAATCACTGGATCTGGGTCATACTGCCCCCAGCCAATGACTGCCCTCTACCTAAGCCCCTCCTCTGGCAGCCATCTGCAGATTTGGTAGCACGTAAAGTGGCAGTAGGAACAAGAGAAGAGCCGCAGAGGGGTAGGAGGGAGGGTTCGCATGTGAATCCATGCCAGACCCATGCTGGAGAACAACAGTTACAGGTAAGTAACTTGTTCCTTCTCCAGCATGGGGTCTGGTATGGATTTACATGATCAAGAATACATAGCAGTACACGCATGCATAACCACGGGAGGTGGCAAGGCTCAACATCAAGCCTTTCAACAACTCTACATTAAGCAACACCTCACCAGGCTCACATTGAAGCGAACAGGTTGCGCAGCACTGCCTGGCCGACTCTGGACTCCTCCCTGGAATCCCGGTCGACGCAGTAGAATCTCGTGAAGGTGTACGTCGACCTCCACGTAGCAGCCCTGCAGATGTCCAGCAGGGGCACACCAGACAGGAACACCGTAGTAGCAGCGATTGCTCTGGTTGAATGGGCTCTCGGACGGCCGGGCAAGAGTCGGTTTGCAACCAGTGACAGTGCATGATGCAGCCGGAGAGGCATCTGGAAATGGAAGCCTTCGAGAGGGCCTTCCCTTGGTTCACAGGGCCAAAGTTCACAAACAGCTGTGATGTCTTCCGAAAACTCTTTGTGCGGTCAACGTAGAACTTCAGCGCTCTAGCCACATCCAGCGAGTGCAAAGTCCTCTCAGCCGGCGACGAAGGCGACAGGAAGAAAACAGGTAACACCAAGGGCTCGTTGAGATGGAAGTCCGAAGGCACCTTGTGCATGAAGGAGGGGTGAGTCCTCAGCACTATCTTCGTCTTGTGGAATGTCAGATATGGAGGTTTACAGAAGAGTGCCTGGATCCCTCCCACTCCTCGAGCGGAGGTGATAGCCACAAGAAACGCTGTCTTCCACGAAAGGAACTTCAGCGGTGCCGAATGCAAGGGCTCGAATGGGGGACGCATGAGCTTGGTCAGCACCATGATGAGCTCCCACGCCGGAGCCGGAGACTTCACCGGTGGGAACAAGCACTTAAGAGTCAAGAATGCCCTGGCCTTTGCAAGTACCTCCTTGCAGTCCACCAGGATATCATAGCCTCCGAACTCTAGTGCTGCAGAAGCCAGGCCTGCAGGTCCAGCGATGCCGGGACGTGATGTAGGATGGCGTCTCTTTCCCTGGCGAGAAGATCAGCGTCCGTCGGCAGTTTGACCGGGGGGGGGGGGGACACTGACAAGTCAAGAAGTTCCGGGAACCATATCTGCCTCGGCCACGCTGGTGCGACGAGGATCATCCTGCACCGGGACAGTCTGAGTTGAGTGATGAGTCACAGAAGCAACGGCAACAGTGGGAACGCGCACAGGAACAGGCTGTCCCAGGGGAAGGAGAATGCATCGCCCATGCTCCCCGGCTGGGGAAACCTGCTGGTGAATCTCCGGCACTTGGTGTTCTCCGCCGTCGCAAACAGGTCGACCTGCGGACTACCCCATCGTTGGAATAGGAGATCCACTTGATCTTGCCGAAGCTCCTACTCGTGGCAAGAGCGCAGCTCCCTGCTGAGTGTGTCGGCAACAGTGTTTTTCACTCCTGCCAGATGAAAAAGTACCGGGAACATTCCATGGGCGACGGCCCGGTGCCACAGATCCTGCGCTTCCTTGGATAGGGCTGGAGATCTGGTGCCCCATTGTTTCAGGATGTAGAACATCGTGGTGGTGTTGTCGGTGAAGATCCGTACCACTTTGCCCTTGAGCGACGGAAAGAAAGACCTGAAGGCCCAGAACACGGCCCAGAGCTCCAGGACGTTGATGTGCAGGGACCTCTCCTCCGCGAGCCAAAGGCCTCTTGCGTGGAGATCTCTGGTGTGCGCTCCCCAACCTCCAGGGAGGCGCCCGTCATCACCGTTTCTTGGTGTGTTGGGGTCTGGAAGTCCATGCCCGCCGCGAGATGCGCGCAGGTGCCCCACCATCGGATCGCTTGACGGAAAGTCTCGTTGAGGGAGATATTGTCTTCGAAGCTCCCCGTCACTTTGCTCCAACGGGCGGCGAGGAACTCCTGCAGCAGTCACATCCGCAGCCTGCACAGGCGCACGAGGTAGATGCAAGAGGACATCATGCCGAGCAGGGACTTGAGGGACCTCATCCTGGCCACTTAGATGTTTGACAGCCATTGGACCTTGCCCAGGATGTCCTTTGTGTATGGGGATGTGAAAGTAGGCACCGTCCAAGTCCAGTGACGATAGGAAGTCGCTTTCCTCCAGCTGTCCAAGCACGTGCTGAAGGCTAACCATACAGAACCTCTGGGCTTTGATGTATTTGTTGAGGCGTCGAAGGTCCAGGATGGTCGCCAGCCGCTGGTCTTCTTTCGGACGAGGAAGTACTGCAAGTATAATCCGGAGCCTCTTTGGGACGAGTTCTATCGCACCCTTTCTCAGCATGGCTCATACCTCCAGAAGCAGCTGTGGAACGTGGTTTTCTTTCCTGGCCACAGGAGGTAAATGGGGGCACCTTCTTTGAAACTTCAGAGTTTGCCCCTGGGCCAGGGCATCCAGCACCCAACGGTCGGTGGAGATGGACTCCTATACGCTGACGAAGTTTGCCAGCCGGCCTCCCACCGGGGGGCTTAGGTGGGGGCGCGACGTCACGGCCGGTTCAATCCCATTTCGCTGAGGCCTGGCCACCCTGGGCTCCTTGGCGAAGAGAACAGTAACCACTGGTCTTGCTGCGGCCTCTGTAAGCTTCCTGCAATAAGAAACGGGCAGCTTGGCAGTGATCCGAAAGGACGGCTGTCGATGAAGAGTGCCTAGGGCACTGGCCGTCTCGGTGTCCGCCTTGATGGCCTGTAGCGGCTCGTCCACAGCTTTCCCGAATAGGTTGCTTCTGTCAAAGGGCATGTTCAGTAGTACGGTCTGCACGTCCTGACGGAAACTGGTGGCCTTGAGCCAACCGGGCCAGCGTAGGCAAACTTTTGCCCATCTGGCGAAAGCTGGCGTCGGCGATGTCCGTGGCCACTGTGATGGCGTGGTCTGACACCACCTCGCCTTCCTGCAGGATTTCAAGGGCTTCCGCCCTCTTGTCTGGGAGGAAGTCCAGGAGGGGAGCAATCTTGAACCACATCTCCTTGTCGTAGCGTGCCACGATCGCGATGGCTTTGGCTGCCTTGATGGTCGTCGCTTCCGACACGATGACCCGTCGTCCCATGGTGTGAAGCTTCTTCCCCTCGCCGTCGGGTGGGTAAGTGGAAGTTGATGCCGTCGCCCCTGCTGATTTCTTCTTGGCCACCGTGGAGACAACCAAATCCGGGGACTGCTGTGCTCCGAGGCTCATAGGAGCGGAGTCTGGGACCCGGTACTTCTTCTCGTACCGGTCCCTCTTCGCAGGGGCCCTGGATGAGTTCTTCAGCAGGGACAGTCCTTCGTCCCAGATGTCGTCCAGTAACTGGACTGAGTGGACGGTCTTCCTCTTGGCCTCCCGTTGTTGGTAGAGGAAACCTTCCTTCTTCTGCTCTTCAGGGCATAGCTGGAAAAGCTCAGATGCCCTGGAGATCATGGCGATCATGGCGTGAAAGGAGCCAATTTTGTCGGGCGAGGGGTGGCCCAGGCAGGGGGTGATGGGAGATCCGTCCCGTCGTCACCACCGTCGTCGTCCATCCCCATAGTCGCCATTCCCGTTTCAGCCCTCGGTGGAGGGGATGGAGGTGAAGGACGGAAGGGAGGGGGAGGATGGATTTGCCTCCGCTTATTCGGTGGGTTCCCCTATGGTCCAGCCGCCACTGGATCGTCCGCTGGGGGTGAGGGCAACCTTGTCCTCATCTCCGTACACAGGGTCTGGAAAGCCATCAAGATTGCTCCTGAATTGTCCTGTGGCGTAGGCAACGGTTGTGATGGGAGCGACGGCTGGGGCGCGGGGTCCTCTGCTTCCTCCACGGCCCGCAGCTTCTCGTTCGGCTCCACCGTTGCTCTCCATGTCCGCCTTGTTGGGATCCCTCCCGTAGGCATCAAACATCTTGTCCAGGATAGCTTTGATGCCAGCCAGCTCATCCTCGGAGGTGGTATCTGTGTCCGTTATGGCTACCGTGCCCTTCCCCCTCTTTCTCGTCCCGGGGTTCACGGGGGTCTTCTCGATAGGCTGCAAATATGATTCCCTCCGGGGTGGCAGGGAAACTCTAGACACTGGGGTAGCCTCCACATGCTTTGCCAGGGCCGCCACGACTCCTTCAATCGAGGCCTTCTCCGGCTGAATCAGGGACTTCGCGACCTTGGGCGCGTCTGAGGCCTTCACATTAGGAGGAGGTCACTGCCTCGTCCCCCCTTGGCTTTCTCCATCTGGATCGACCAGGGCTTCTCCCGAAGCTTACCTGGGTTCTCCGACTTCCTTTTCCCTGAGCCAGAGTGTTGGCTCGTGGATGATGGCGTCGGTGACATCGCGCCCTGCCTGGCAGCCGAGTAGCCCAAACCAACGGCGCTCCCGGTGCCTGCGGACTCGCGGTGCTTTGCCTTTTGTTGGGCCCCCGTCGCCAGAGCACCCTCAAAGGTGTTAGAAGACTGCTCGGACCTCTTCTTCTCATCTGCTTCTGGGCTCTTTGCCTCCAGCCAGTCAGCGAGTCGTTTACGATGATCCTTCATGGTCCGGACGGACATGTTCTTGCAGAACGCACAGTCCTCCTCCACGTACGACTTGTCGGCGTGTAAGTAGTAGAGGCACGAGAGTGCTTGTCCTCCTTAAAGACGTTCTTGAACAGTTTGGATCCAGTAGGCGTTGAATCTCCCTTGTCCTGGGCCATGTCCGAATCAGGGTAGGCCTCAAAGGTCTTCCAGAATCCTCCAAGAAGAGTCATTCAATGAAAATCCGGCATTGAGGGGCGTAGAAAATTCCGAAACGTGTCCCCGTTGATCGAAAGAAGAATCGGTGGAGCTTGAGGCTCAAATTACCGAAAAAATAAGAGTAAACTCTTTGAAAAAACGCAATACGCAGTAAAAGCTCGAGAACTACAGCACAAGGACTCCCAACACTTGAATGTGCGGTAAAAATCTGAGATGGCTGGCAGAGGAGGGGCTTAGGTAGAGGGCAGTCATTGGCTGGGGGCCGTGTGACCCAGAGACCAGTGATTGGTTACTAGTAGAAAGACAGTTCAGAAACGAAACTGATTTTTTCTTTACCGAGGAATCCCAGCCTGACGACGGGGAACATTTATGAGCATGTGAATCCATGCCAGACCCCATGTTGGAGAACAAAGGTTATTTCCACACAAAATGGTCTGTGTCAAGGATGCATTCTTGCGGCTACACTTTTGAATTTGTATGTCGCTGGAGCAGCAGAAGCCTTGGATCATATTGGCCCAATTTCACCTAAATTAGGATCGACACTAATTCATTGGTTAGCTTATGCCGATGATTTTCTCTTACTTGATTGCACTATAATTGCTCTTCAACGTCTAATAGTAGTATTTGAAAAATATATTGATGACCTTAAATTAACCATAAATCCATCAAAAACGGTTATGTGTCTGGGAAAGGTTCCAAAGCAAAATGTACGTGGAAATGCAAAGGATAGACTATAACAAAGCCAGAATGTCATGCAGTATTTTGGATACCGATTTTTGATTAATTGCTCTCTAAATATTATTAAGACACATTTAAAAACAAAAGTAGTTGCAGCCTGCCGTCAGCTTCGAAGAGCAGAGCACAAATATGATTGTTTCTCAATGACACCCTAAAGAGAATTTTATCAAGCAAAAATTGTAACAAGATTGCTGTACGGGACAGAATTTTCTCCACCTCAAATAGCAAAGTATTTAAAAGTCATCGAGGGCCTCGTTTGGCATGCAGTGATGTTTTACATACCAAAATGTATACCGATTGAATTAATTAGATAGGAAATGGAATTGCAATCAATGGTAAGCGTTAGGTTAAGGAAAAGACTTTCATTGTGGTGTAAGTGCCTTACATCAAGAAATTATATCTTCTATTCTATATTTGATGGATATAATAATGAGGTATTCATGCTTGAATTTTGAATGAATGTGAAGATGCTCTGTTGAAATTGGGGAGTTCCACCAAAATCTTACTACGCAACCTCAATAAAGCAAAAGAACTTGTGAGAGCGAAATATTGGTCTGAGAATAATGCAGCTATACTAAATACAAAATTATAATCACAAACAATCTCCTTCTATAAATGGTATCTGGAAATTGAACAATATTTAAAGAATGTTAGGGATAATTCTCTTATAAGGCTAATTTCCCAAACCTAGTGAGTCCCCCAGCAGCTTTGCTGGATTTTTGGGGTTTGTTTTTTTCTCCTGATAAGAGTGACTCTTTTCCTCCCACTCTTAAGCATGATTTGAGGTATGTCTTTGACTCTTTGTGTGCTTATGGGCTATGGGGTTTCTTTCTGCTCCATAGGGTATCATCTATTTTTTGTGTGTGTTACACAGCACCCTCAGTGCAGTAACACAGGGGTGTCCTAGTGACCCCCAAACATAGACTCCATACCCTGGGAATGACTACTGTCTCCCAGGGCATGTAAAGTCACCATTGACTTTACTAGTCCTAAATTGTGAACAGAACCAGTACAAACCATCATATTGTGGAAGTACTGGAAGGGGTTAATTAGATTGCCCCTGGGTCTGTTTTCAAGGGTGCACTATCCAGTCCCCCCTTGTCGAGTTTCTGGCTGGTGGCAGTGGTTACCACGCAAAATATTCCACCAGAATATTCTCTATGGGATTTTCCCATTGATTTTAAGCACACCACTTTTTGGTGCAATGTTAAAGATACAGCCAGTTTATTTATTTAATATTAAATCCACGGTTGGGTCTTTTTGCCAGAACTCTTTTCTAAAATGGCGTTTGTGTCCGTCTCTGTAACTCTGACCAAGGTCGAGCCCTTTGTTCCACTTTTTGGCGGACTTCTCCACAGAAGCCCTCCAAATGGTGCCACTCTGTCTGGGTTCCACAGGATGGGTGGGGAGGGGAATTGGCACCCTGGACTGCGTTGCCTTAGCAACTCAATTCGCACTCTGTTCTGATTGGGCCAGTGGTGAGTCGCCCGGCTCACCACTTAGCATGTTTGAGGGACAGCTAGGCTGTTGAATGGGGTTTTTCTGCATAAAAGCAGGGCCTTTGGGACTGGAACTTCGGAAGTCGCCGCAGGACCTAAGAATCCGAAGAGGGAAGAAGCTGAGCCATCTGCAACACCACCACCGGTGAAGCCCTGCTGCAACTACCTCACCACTTTCCCGACGACAAGAGAAGATCTTCTGCTGGACGAGTCTTCTTCCCCATAGCTGGTGGGACCAACGAGTTCACCCCTTTCACCTTCCAATGACGTCTCTTGGTTGAATCGCCGGTGCCAAGCACCCTGGCGGCCGGATAGCCAAACTTCACCACTTTGACCGCGAATAAAAGGAACGCACCTTTTATCGACGAACTCCGCGGCTGGTTTAATCCCTGTGCAGTGCAATGACTCCATGTTTCCTCCTCGACGAGATCCTCTCTTCCCCTGGTCGAAACAACAAACTGCAACCACTGCCAGGAACAACTGCCACCGCCGGAGCTTCCTCGCTCTTAAGGTACGGTGTCCTGCCTGGCCTCCCTTTCTTCGGTTTGCCCAAGGTGACCCTTAAATCCTTGGCTTGCCAACTGGATTGGCCCCAGACCTTCTAACATTACCTTCTTGAATCACACCAACCTCTTTTGAACATTCTGCAAAGACTTTTAGTGCATATAAAACCTTGTGATCCTGGGCACATTTCGCTTTGCTCCCTTTAAAGTGGGCCTGGCCTATGAACTTTGGCTCTACAGTATATACTGCCTTTATTCCCTTGCTGAGAACTCCTAAAAGTGTTGGGACCTGTTTTATTTCTATGCTCTGCCTTTTTCTCTCCCTTTGCGTGAACTATTGGAGTGCCATCAGGTTATGCACTCACATCTGTTTTAACAAATCGTGGTGTTTTAACGCTGACTTGTCGGATAGTTATCAAGGGAGGTGTGTATACTTTACCTGACTGTGTCTTCACTTGATTTAGAGTGCTAGTATATTGCCTAAAGTGTGTTTTAAATAAATAATTATATACTTTTTATACAAAGCTCTGGTCAGTGTTTGTTTGCTCTACTGTGTTTTTAGCCTTATTGTGTATACTCTATATACGGCCCTACGCTTCTTGAGAGAAGTCTGCTCAGCCACAGCTACCAGGTAAATCAGGGTGGTGCAGACTGCTACCAATTGGGTTTACTGCATACTCCTGTAGTCTTAATCTTTTTGCAGCGTTCCCCAAGGGAACTGCACATGATTCTGCCTAACAAAGAAGTATCCGAATAAAAATACCAAGAAATAATATAATGCATTTCACATTAAACGTAATGTCTACTCAAGAAATTTGCAATATACGCAACCACAGAGTGAATGAATGGCAATATTTTGCGAAATAAATGGGATGGAAGTGACCACAAAGATTACTATACTTTGCACATTTTGTGAGTAATACCGCAGCTTTTTGTCATGTAATCAACACGCCAGCCCGCCTTACCCAGTTTTTCGGGAATTTGCAGGCGTGAGTAAGGTAAGCCCTGCTCCCACCTTTGCTACATCTGATTGCACCTCTTCATTGGCGGACTCTTACAGCCCCACTGTCATTCCTTTTTTCACAGGAATTGCCATTTACAGGATCCTACAAATCCTACAGTGTACTCAAGACACTACTTCTAGCTGATTCTCAGCGCACCGAAGTCCCGGTAAGCACTGGCCCTTTGTACTGATACCCATACCTGTGCTAGACACTTACGTGTAGTGCCCACTCCTAATACACCCCCGTCTGTTTATCTCTACAGACCCCACAAGATACTTCCCGTGTTTGGAATATCCTGTCCTGATGAAGGCCATATCATCAGAGCTTAATCTTGCTCACCTTCTGGCCGAAACACAGTCGTGTAGACCGTTATATTGTTCTTTGTTGTTCTTGTTCAACTCTACTTGGTTCAGATGTGCTCTCGTTGATTACCAAATGTTATCACTTCACTAAATCCACTGGCATCCTTCCCAAAGATCTTTCAGTGGATGTGTATGCATTGTTAATACGCGGCAATTAATCAGCATTTGCTTTTATCATAGTGGTTATTGTACCATATTTGTGGAAATACCTTTGTATCTTGTGTAAAACCCAGTCAAGTGTATCTATCAACCTATACTACAGTTTCATTAAATTCCAACTGCAGTACTTCATTTATTCTTTCCAGATTCTTCTGTGTCAAGAGTTAGTGATACCCCGATAGGAGTGGGTCCTTTTCTCGTTTATCAGTCAGGTACCCCATGACCTTGCTCACTTTCTTTCATATATGCTATTACCCGCCTGGGCAGAGCAAGGCATTAACCAGGTGCCCTTTTGTTTAACACATTATTGCACTCCTCCATCAAAAAACTAATTATAGAATAAGGCTGACAAAGGACGGGGCTGTTACAGACATGATACCCACTGAGATAGGTGTTAAACAGGGATGCAATCTGGCCGCTGTTCTGTTTAACCTACACCTAGCAGATCTGGAGTCAGCCTGGTGTGATGCTGTTATTTACCTGGTTAAATTTCGTGGGTTGATATTGAATTGGATTGGCTTTGTGGATTATCTGCTATTCATGGATTGCACCTCCTTTGGTCTTCAGGCCAAACTTTCACTGTTTTATAGTTATGCATTTAAGAACAACCTACAAGTAAATCCAGCCAAATCTTTCATTATCACATTTGCAGATGGCAAGAGGAAAACATCAAAATTCACCTGGTCTCTTAATGAGGTTGTAATACCGCAGACACACTCTATTCGGTATCTGGGCTATCGGCTTTCATCTAACTATTCCGTGGTTATGTGGAAGAAGGTGCTCAATGAACAATTGAAGTCGCTTAACTCTCAGATGAAGATTATATATCATCGCCACAGTAAATTCTCATTGTTGCCCAGTATACAGTTCTAGCTCTTAACAGTGGAACCGATTCTTTTTTATGCCCTTGACATCTGCAATTTTGAGATGGAAGCTTTCTTGGATTTTGTTCTGGGAAGATTGTGGAAACAGGAACTGGGATTAGCCCATTCAATGCCCAACATGCTTGTTTGTCATGAACTTGGTCTTCTCCCCTTGTCTGCCAAATGGCATTGGCGAATGCTTAATAGTTATGTTAAGATGCTTCTGCCATCCAAACAGTCTTTATATGAAGATCTGGCTGTGTTGTTAAAGGAGGGGTGCCCGCCTTCCATCTTGAGATTTAAAAACAAAAGTGAGACAATATTAGAGACAACGATGATTGCTACAGAGGACTTGGTGGTCGGCCTTCCTGCTTGCAAAAGGAAATTTCAGTCCTACTATTGGTGTGTATTACTGGAAAAAATAGGTAATAGTAAACTTACTATGAATACGCGAAATTTAGGAGAAAATGGGGTCACAGTGCACGATATTTAGAGATCTTTCTGTGCAATGAAGTCAGAAAAGCCCATTTACGATTTAAACTTAACCAACGAAAAAGTCGAATATTGGCACCATAAATTGGTGGATATGTCAACTGGAAGATGTCGTATTTGTAGTCATTCTAATGAGCTGGAAACCCTGAAGCATTTGATTATAGATTGCACATTCTTTGAACCAAAGAGGGCTGTGATTTTTGATTCATTCCTGTTTTCTTCATCTAAAGTGTGGAGAGAGAGTTTGTGGGAACGATGCATGTGGGGGAATAGCCAATAATTGTTGCTTAGATTAACGAAGCTCCTATACATCATTGAGAAGTGTCTGTTACAAATAATAAACATCGAAAACGAGGTGATTCGATTGTCTATTAATGATTTATACTATATGCAAATTGTAACCCTATATAAGATGAAACAGTACAAGTCAAAATTGATTTGAAATTTGGAGATTAATCATTTTGTTAAAGTGTTTTTCTGTTTCTTTGGAACTTATTGATTTTATGAATTGGAAATGTAACAATTGGAACTTATTGATTATATCTGTCATATGAATTGGAAATGTAACAATTGGTGTAATTCTGTTTTTACTAAGAGTTTTGTAAAGGTTTTTCTAAGACCATAAACAATAAAAAAAAGTATTTTTCAGATCTCTAACTCAACACTAAGAAATTACTTATGACTGACATTAGTGAAACCCTGAGTTGTAGTAATAAAAACAATCTATTGTGAGAAGGCCAAGTCATTGACCTTTTTCTGGACCAGGTGAGGTATTGGCTTAGGAGTGATAGTGGTTTTGAAGTGTGAGTGTGTGCGAGACAAGTAGGTAGAGAGGGTAGTGCAAGGTGCAAGTGTGTGAAGACTGGTACAGAGTGAAAAGAGTGTCTGAGGGGGTGGCGTAGGAGTGTGGGTGGGGTATAGTAGTCTGGGATGGGGATAGTAGTGTGGCTGGGGGGGGGAGAAGTGTGGGAGGGGGAAGTAGTGTGGGAGCAGTTCTAGTGTGGGAGGAGGAGTATAAGTAGCGTGGGAGGAGAAATGTTAGTAGTGTGGTAGGAGTGGGAAAACAGCAAAGGGTGGAGGCAGGAGAGATGTGAAATATCGGAGGGCCAGAAGGTTGGTGGGGAGGAGTCAAGGGAAAAGAAGTAGGTAGAGTAGAAGGGTAATGTGACAGTGGTCATGGGTGAAACCAGAGGAATCCTACAGAGCAATTGCAAGGCACAGCTCCATTCCCAATTAGAACACTAACCTTTGGTGCAAGTAGGTAAAGTTAGGAAACCCCCGAGGGACTCTGCAAGCCTGGATTTAGGGACACCATAATTAGCCTAAGACAGAACTTAGACATTAGGGGGGTCAACAATCGATAGCACTAACTGAGGTTATGGACATCTGGGGTAAGGGGGATGGTTGTGGCAAGGAGAGAGAGAGCGGGATGGCAGTAGCACCACAAAGATCTCAAAGAACCTTGAAGTATCCTTGGGACTCTGTGTGTGATACTACACAATCAATCTGAGGATAAATGCCAATTATCATAGACTCTAAACCACAAAGGTAACTCCATTGCTTGAAATCTACATCTCCTAACAGCCATTCATAATTTCTTGCAATGGAATAAATGCTGCAATTATAAAGTGAATACATTTTCAAATAAGATCCGTCAAATGCCAAACAAAAAGGAGAATTAATGAAATAAACCTACACTCAAAAGAAAATTAGAGAAATCAGTGAGAACATTATTACATCAATAAGAACGGCTCTACTATATACCTGCTTAGCCGCTGAAGAAGCAAGTGCATTCTGCTTTAAGTAAAGAGGAGCAGCCATATTCCACAGATTTTCTTGCAATGCCTGAAAAGCAAAGTAAATAAGCAGAGTGACCATTTGCAATGATAAAAACCAACACAGGTCACATAGGTCAACAGATCAGTTTACTAAGATTTCCTGTTTTAGGAGAAAACCTTTGTTTTCCTGAAATCCCAGTGCTATTCAATTCTTATAATCAAGATGTGTTAATCTTCTAAATATAAAGAACGGTATACAGTTTACAAAACCCAGAGACATTATTCGCAGTTGTCATTGCATCAGTCCTTCACAGCTATCTCACTTCCTTCTGTCCATTTAAAGTCCCCTGACCTCTATTAGTTCTTTTGGGCTAATGTTTGAATATATCCCATCACCATAGGCGCTTACAGGCGAGGCAAATCCCCTATGAAATAGTGTATGGGGGGGAGAGAGCTGCACTATGAAACTCGGTGCAGAGGTAATATAGCACGAACAGCAGATGCACAACACTAGGAGACACATAGAATGGAACGCCATTTTGTAGTTATGACAAAAAAAGCACAGGATTGCATGACCGCACTGCACCAGCCGAGTTGCCTGGAAAGATTTGACTAGGCCCAACATCCTTAAAGCATAATGAATCCGGAGCGCCAGTTCTCATGCCAGTTCACCCCCCGCCCCCCGATGTCCCTTCACTGTTGCAAACATTTAGTATCTTTTGGAGGAATGCGCCCTGCAAGAGCGTGAGACAACACCAGGCTCCGCACAGTGTCCATTCATCACAACCAAGCTGCCAGCAGGCCTCTAACCTACACCAGCCAGCCCAGAGTCAGAGCCCACACCACTGACCCGACCCCCATATCCCTGCATTCCATGACAAGCGCATGACCCCCCCCACGTCCTAGCACAAATCAAATGGACATAAAAGATCTACACCTGTATGACTGTTTCACCCCTCAGCATAAAATATATACTTTGTAACACAAGGTGCACGTAGGGATAAATTAGAGATCAAAACCAGGGTGGAGACCTTGGGTGCGAGAGGAGAAGTATCATTGAAGCCCAGAATGTGTGGGTCAGAAGGACTATTTCATCATCCCTTCCCCCGGCACCGATACCCAAGCCGCCCAGGTGCAGGTCACAGTGATGTAGTAGTAGGCTTAGTGTGCTAGCTTAGATCTAACACTGTATCTCATGAGCAACCTGACCTTCACCACATGACGGTATGAGCCCAGCTGACCCACATGGAGCCTGACCGACGGCTAAAGAACCAACCAATTGTAGCCTGACATCCGTCCAATGAATTGTGTGGGTTTCAACTCAATACGCGATGTCATTTATGACGATGTGGGCCCTTATAAGACACGGACATGTATTCTGGAGTCAGAACGGAGTCAGAGCATTCTGGAGCAGCAGAGTCCTTTGCTGATATTTTGCATTCTGTACAATTACACATGGTTATCCTTGCAAGCTAGCTCCTGGTTTATTCCCCTAGAGGGTTGTATTCACTCTGGAGTGTGTGTAAACAGGGGCTTGCCTTCAGTATTTGTCAGTAACAAATTCAACATTCCCATCATTTTGGAACTATTGTGCCAACTGAGCACACATTTTACAAAACGTCTGTATGCATACTGTTTTTATTCAAACATAGATGCTCCTAATCTATGCATATTTGGTTGGACAGTCCCTTTATCTGCTTTGGGGGTAATAAAATGTATCAATATAAACAGTCTTGTACTTCAAATGAATCCCCAGATCTGCCCGCACCCCTCATGCATCTCCATCTGCATTGTTCGTACCAATGGCAAGCCCATGAAGTTAAGATGGTAATTTAGTGGCTCCGAACGTCTTACATGATATCCCCATTTTCAATTTACATTTCATACTTTATCCATGTCACAGTGTAAATCTCACTTGGCTAGAATATGACCTGTATAGTTAAACTATGTCTGGCCCCATTATTTCTCAGACTCACCAGATGTGTGCCCTACCATCCCATCCACATCATCTAGTTTCCCACACCCTCTTCCATGGGGGTTCCCTAATCTACGTGAGACAATCTTCTCCAGCACATTCATTGCCAATTTCATCTTGCTATTCATTTTCCTTTATAGGATAATCAGCAGCAAGAATTGCAACCCATAACACTATTATGGGAACATTTATACATTTTTTCTTAGCAGCAATAAACTTTATTGGGATTTTTCCATTTACACAATGAACAATATTCAATACAACAAAATCAACCCTGACAATGTCTAAAAATCCAGACGCAAAAACCCTTGTTAAAACAACAGGCACTTGAAGAAAATTCCACACATTTAAGACTTCAATCCTTAGTCCCAAACAATCAGGCATAGAAACATCAAATACACAATAAAACCAGCTTGAAAATCCTACTGAACTATCCGATTTGAGCTTCAGTTTCAGTGCTAATGCCACATACCCGGATAAATCATGAATGTCTGATCATCGCAATTCATTTTTAAAAAAGCATTGCTTCATTACACGTTTTCAGTTGTTCATACTCAAAAAAGTGAATAGTCAAAGCTTTCAGGCTGCTAAATAACGTGGATGTGCCTCAGGTCTTCAATGTGGCGCAGGCCGCAGGTACATTTAGATGAATCGGTTAACCAGGTCATTCAGTTGTTAAGAGCTCATAAATTCAGATGTGTCTGTAGCACAATCCTACGGCTAACCAAAGATCTAATTAGATGGAGAAATTACTTGCCGTAATGTTCTATCGATCCTTCTCCTGCAAATTACTCATCTGATAGATATCCTCACCCAGCTCTGCTGCTTGGAAAATGTATTCGACAGGGGGGCGGGCATAGTGGACCTCGACTAGGCCGTCGATCCGCCTTGCTCGGTCGTGGGTTTTGGACGGGATGTCCGGTGTCATATATATACCACGTCACTATGCCCCATACATTGGTTCCCCTTCACCGCCCCCTCCCCCGAGGTCAACCAATGCACAGGAAAACAGTGAGAGAAGAGGCTAAACAGCCACTGAGATGGGAAATTCAGCTGAAAAAAACTTCCACAGTAGTTGGAATCAATAAAAACATTTTTCTTTTTAATTATTGTGAGAACATGCAGCTTCAGGATAGAAAACGGTCACTCCAGGACCATCACCAGGTGTCCACTCAATAAGATAGACGGTCACCAGCGGCCAATCCTTTCTGAGCGGGGATGGATGGGAGGGAACATGAGAAATCTGCGGGAAAAGAATCTTTAGAAAGAATATTACACAGTAATTTCACCTTCAATGGATTGCCTTTCTCCAGCAGATTCCTCATCTGATAAATTCCCCAAGGTGTAGGACAATGGAGGCGGGCAGAAAGCTCACAGTAAAAGATTTTGCAGCACTGCCCTGCCAAAACGCGCATCAGACCCACGGGCAACGTCCAGACTGTAGTATCTGGTAAACTTAGAGTGAAGTCCTCATTGCCGCACAGCAGATATCCTTAATTGTGCCCCTCCCTTTGCAAGGCTGTCGATGCGGAGACACCCCTGGTCGAGTGTGCCCCGATGACGTAAGGCAGTTGCCTACTTGCAGACTGATAGAATTCCGCAATGCACAAGATAATCCACTGGGATAGCGTTTGCTTGGTTACAGCCAGGCCTTTTCGGGCCAGAGAGTCGGCCACAAAGAGCTAATCAGATTTATGAAACTTTGACGTCCTTGCAACGTAAAAACCCAAGACCTTCTTGGGATCCAATCGATGGAAGTACTCTTCCTTAGAAGGATGCGGAGGACGGCAAAAGACTGGTATGTCTATGGCTTGATGGCTTGTGAGAGATGAAACTCAGATACCACTTTCGGCAGAAACCCGGTCTTTCTTTAAGCAAGACTTTTTCCCAAAAGAATTGCAAAAACAGGGGTTTGCAACAAAAGGCCTGCAATTCACTGACCCGCCTAGCGGACGTAATCTCAACCAAAAAGGCTGTCAGAGTGAGCAGCCGCAAAGAACAGGCATGCATGGGCTCAAAAAGAATCACTATAAAGAAATTGAACACCAGGTTTAGATCCCAATCTGGGACAACAAAGGGAGTTGGCAGGAACTTGTTCACAAGGCCTTTGAGGAATTGGGCCATAACCAGGATCGTAAAAAACTAAGGCTGCCAAATATCCTTTGACTGTGGTAACCTGAAGGGCTGCTGAGTCCAGTGACAGAAGGAACTCCATCACTGTAGTGGTGGGGCAAGACATAGGGCAAATCTTGTGTTCCCTGCACCACGCTTCAAATCTCCTCCGCCTGCACATATACAGGGATCTCATAGACAGTCTGCGTGCAGCTAGAAACACCTGGAGTACCTTCTCAGAGGTCCCAGTCATCATACCTCATCCTTTAAAGAGCCACATATGTAAGTTGAGGGATTCCGGGTTCGGGTGAAGCACTCAACCTTCCGACTGGGTCAGGAGATACGGGTGACGAGGCAACCAGAGAGGTGGGCAGATGGTCAGATCCAGAAGGTCCGAGTACCCAGAGTACCACGACCTCCTTGCCAAGTTCAGGGCGATCAACCTCCGAACCTCTTCAACTTCGTGAGAACCCATGGGATGACAGTAATCGGAGGGAAGGCTTAATGGAGAGGCAAGGTCCAATCCACCGGAAACGAGGCCCCTAGCGCGCCGTTCACTGTGAATTCCCTCTAGCAAAATTGTCTGCACTTCCTGTTGGATTCTGAGGCAAACAGGTCCACCGGTGGGGTACACCAGCACCCTCTAGGACATCCTGGCACACTTCCCACTCATGTGGGACCATGCTCTGCCTGCTCAGAGCATCCGCCAAAGTTTTCTCTGTCCCCGCCAGATGAACTGCAGCGACCGAGATCCGGTTCTCCAATAGCCAGAACCACAGCTGCATCGCCCCTCTGCAAAGGGGGAGGGAGCGCATGCCACCTTGCTTGTTCAGGTAGTGCATGGCCACGGTATTGTCTGTCAGAATCAGGACATGCTTCCCCTTCAGAGACGGGACAAAAGCCCTTCGGGCCAACCTGACGGCTCGCAACTCCAGCCTGTTGATGTGCCACCTTGCTTCAATTACTGACCAAGGCCGTTAGGACAGTTTTTCTGACGTACTACCAACTTCATCAAAATCATTCAACTGAGGCAGTACAAGACTCCACTCTTAGTATAAAGCTGTACCACTTGAGTACATGGTAGCGTAGACAGAGCAGCCAGGCTTATTTTAGGAGGGAGAGAGGGCTGTAGAATCAGTACCAATGAAATAGTAACAAAAATGGTCCAAAGAAACACTGAAACACTATAATTTAAAAATGAATGATTTATTTAAATACAGTTAGGCCCATATAAAACTAGGGGTAAATAAGTACTAACACATTATACGAAATCACAATTCTAAAAACACAACACTATCTTTGTACACAGGTCCAAGTATAAACACATTCAGTATAGGTCACACATTTTTGGGGGAGTAAAAACCAATGCTTACCTTCACAATTACATTCAGTAATGCAAGGGCAGTAGACCCTACCAGTTGTACACTGACTCTCCGTACAAATCATATAATCAGTCAACAGGACAATATACTTTTTGCGAATAGTGGAAAACCTATTCCATGTACAGTAAAAACCTATAACTACTTTTGTGATAACACAGTTATACTAGGTGAGTAAAACCTAAGGATGTAATATTCAATTACAGGTGCTTTTGAGATCAGTGAAACACAAACTGAGATAAGCAGTAACTCTGGTAACTTATTTTTGGGGTGGCATACAGCTAACCAAAGGTAATTAAAACCCACATACTGTTTTAACCTCACAATGAAGAGGAAAGTAAAACCCAATGTTACACTTTACTGAATGACTCAAAGTTATTCTAGGTAGGCAACAACCTAATACAGACTTATTCTGGATAGGCCAACAGCAAGCCAGGGGAAGCAAGACCCAGTTGGGGGACACTTATTCTAACAGGACTAATCTGGTGATACCAACAGTTGGAGGACACTCATACAATTACCCTGCAGGAATAATCTGGTGAAACCAACACATTACTTTTGGGAAGAGGCCCAACCTAATCACAGGAGGGTAAAATACCTTCACATCTACTTTCTATTTGAATGGCAAAACAGTTTCTAAGGAAGAAAATATATTAACCATACTTTTAAGAATAGTACATCACACATCCAAGGTAAGTAAGAACTACTGTTCACTCTTAGAGTTACAGTTAGCAACCAACTCTTTCCAAGTAAGTCACTTTTAAACACTTATTTTCTTTTCTAGGCAAAAGTCCCAATCCGTTAAAAGTCTCACTTATTCTTGGAGCATGAGTGTTCTCAGTGGCAGAAGGGGGGTCACTAGGATCAAGTGACCAACAGGCAGTGTCAGGATAGGTTCTTAATTACCAAAAGTCAGAGTTCCTTAGGAAAACAGGGGAGTACTTTACTTCTAGGGTTAGTAAAGGGTCCAGGGGCTTCGCATAAGACACCCTAGCAGGACTCTAGCAGTGGGAGTGGGTGCACTGGAAGAAAGGCCTCCCCATCACAGAAAAAAACCCACAGCTACGCAGAAATCCTAACAGGCTTAAGCTAAGTACATACCCAATCCAACACAGTACTTCAGCATTGAAGACCATTTTGCAGCAGGACTACTTCAGGATCTGCAGCCAAAAATCTGGTCAGTGGATACCTTGTCATTGTGACTGAAAACAAGACGTTATAAGGGACTTTGCAGTAGGGATCGATGAAGAATGCTCTAGGCAAGGTTTCCCTCACGGCTGAATGCGGTTCTGCAGATTTGGTGTCTTTTCAAGGAGCACAGAAGAAGAGAGAAAATCGCGGTTGAATTCTCGTCGTTACAGAGGTCCAGCACTCTGTTGAGAGGACTTTTCGGACTCGATTCATGTCTCTGGAGATCCACCAGGATGCCCAGGAACCTTCAGCGAGATTCGGAAGACCGTGCACCGCACAGTGGCTCGAGGTCCCAGGGTATTGCATCAACGTGTGGGATGGCTGAAAATGTAGGTCTTCTTGAGTCTAGTGGGTCACACCAGGCTCTGGGTCAGGGTCGTCATTTTCTGAGTCCCTACGACGATTGGAAGGAAGTGCTACAGCAGGCTCCGGTTACACAGCAGGCTCTCTGGTCGCTGGAAATAGTTTCTGCCGCTTTTCCTTCATCATCCTCTTTGGTTTCGATTCCAGTGGTCGACCTGTCTTCAGCTTCCATGGTTCGCAGTATTTATCAGTAATTACAACACAACTTCTGCATTCTTTCCCCACATTTTACAAGAACGGGCGGTCTGGTTGTCCAATCAGGACAGCCAGCCCCCCCACTGGGATTTGTCCCCATTCAAGCAAGGTGGAAGACAAAGGGCTGTGGCGTTTTGGACTCCTCCCTCGCTTCCTGCCCTCACAGACAGACTGGAGCATGGGCGGGGAGTCCAGGGGACTCCCGCCGAAGATAAAAATCATACAAAGGAATTTCCCACCCTGAGGAAGGAACAAAAAAGGACAAGAAACACAAAAATGGCGAAAAAAGAAGACAGGCCCATTTTGGTAAAATTAGCACCCTTAGGTGCCTTTACTGCAGCTGTGAACACAGCCTGCGATAAAGGTGCACCAAATTAATACAAGGTATCACTGCCACCAGCCATTGAAGGTAAAGAATGTCCCTGTAACAGAACTGTTAAAGTTTTAATGTGAAAGGGGATACATTGCATCTCCCCAGCACTCCACATAAGGTGGGGTGTGCTGGTTTCACAGAATAAATTGTAAAAGGGATCCAAAGATCCTTTCTACCCTTGGGAACTGTAGTTCACTCAAGGTTAGCAAGAGAAAGTTAAAAGGGAAGCCCCTAGGGCAACCCAGCAAAAACAGACTTATTGCCAATAAGTTGTTAAAGAGGATAACTTTAAAAATACACTATGGAGAGTCGAAGAAATGACACCCATGAAAAGAGTAAGATTCTGTGAGTGTGGAAAAAGGTTCCCACTCACAGAGATATTAAGGAAAAATATCCCATTAGTAAAGCAAAAAGTTCTGGGGTTGACCCAGGTCAGGAAGATTTACCAGTTCCGTGAAAATCTGTCATAGCCACTAAGCAAGGGCCCGTATTTCCTCCTTCCAAAGGGTCCAAATGGACCATGTCCTGGCGCCTTTGGCGCCAGGCTCATAAGAAAGTGTGCTCTGCACACTTGGGGTCCAAGGCACGTGCACCCAGGCCGGGTGTGGCCATTAGGAAGCATTGGAAGGCACGTGCAATCATCTATGGGAGTGGTGAGGTAAGGCCACAAGGCGGAGCTAAAGGGGAGTGGCTAGGGCCCGACTATTTAAGCCAACCCCACCCGCATGTTGAGGCTTCGCGTTAATCTGCTGTATGCAGCACAACGCTTAACGCCGTCTGAAGCTCTTACTTGTCTCCAGCTCTGCATCTTCTGATTCTAGCTTCACATCATCCGTGCGCACCCTCCTGATTCCAGATATACATCTTCAACGCGCACCTTACCTGGATCCAGCTATTCCATCCGGAGCGCATCCAATCTTGATCCGGCATCCGCAGCGCGCACCTTACCTGAAGGCAGCCATACCACCGCTTGAAGTACTACGAACTTCACGTCAGCATCTTCAGAGCGCACCTTACCTGTCTCTTCGAATCCATCTTCTGCTGGGTGCCTCTTCCTCACCTGTCTGAGTCTTCATTCACGCAGAAGTCGTCTTCTCGTGAGGCATCCTCGCGGTTCTTCCATCTCGAAGCCGCGAACAGCTTCGCGTATAGCCGCTCTCCATCTTCCGACGCCAGGCCGTCCCTGCAAGAAATAAAGACAGCACAAGATTAGAAACCGCATGAACATTTAACGCTTGGCCGTGCAACACCTAAGCCTTGCGTTTCATTTAGAAACCCTACTTACCTTCTAGTGGGGTCCGCTTCATTCCTTTCTGACACCGCATGGTCACACTGTCAGCAATGCGACTCGGCGGAGCCATCTTCAACACCTATTGGGGAAAAGAAAGACATTATTAAGATTACGGACAATAATCATTGGGAAAGACTTTACAGAAGCATACAGAAAATAATCATTGTTATCAACATTTACCTCCCACGAGGATTGGTCGCAGCCGGTCTGGGCCATTACCCATACGGACCAGCGAAGCAACTGGGTCTGTCTACAGCGCTCCTGTTGAAGAGAAGCAGGACAGGGAGCTCATCTTTGCAAAATAACAGGTGAGAGCCTATGGGAAAATGCTTGCGCATCTCATTCTGGCACGAGGGGTTTGAGGGGGAATCGCAATTCAGTCACAGCATTCTGACTGCCTCTTACCCTTCCCCTAAGGGCATTGCCAGTAACCTGACCAGACCAAACCGCCGCAGCTGGGGGTAAAGCAAGATCCAGGGAAGCCAAATCCAGGGAGGGCTCCAACCGTGCCCCAACGTCCCCACAGAGACCAGGTCAGCGTAACAAAATCTTACCCAACAGCCGTTCACCTACAAATCCTCGTAGTGAGTGCCCTAACCCTTCAGAGATGCTTCCGTGACCACTCGGGCCACAAGGGCTCCCCCGGCAGAGTTCCAGAACAGGTTCACCATCTGCACAATGTTATTGGGACTCTCCTGGAGTGGGGCGGGGGGGGAGGGCTTTCCCTACCCAGATGTCTAGTACGGCCCGATGAACTGAAGCCTCTGGGTCGGTGTCACATGGGACTTCTTCAAATTCAGGGAGAAGCCCAGTCTGTGGGGTAGAGAGAGAAGGTGTCCTCTAAGTGGGACAAAACCCGCTCTGCCGACTTCTCCCGGATCAGCCAGTCGTCCAGGTATGGGAATATATGGATACCGGATCTCCTGAGGTGAACCGTGACTACTGCCATAAGCTTGGTGAAGACCTTTGGAGCGGCGGTCAACCCAAAGGAAAGCACCTTGAACTGATAGTGCTTGTCCTGCAATGGGGAATTTCAGGAACTTCCTGTGCTTGCTATCTATCGGCACATGGAAATAATCATCCTGTAGGTCTATTGACACCAACCAGTCCTGCAATCGAGTGCATGGGGAATCTCTCTCAACGTCACCATCTTTAATTTGTCTTTCTTCAGGAACTTGTTCAAGGCCCTGAGGTTCAAAATGGGACAGAGACCTCCTCCCTTCTTGGGTACCAGGAAGTACAGAGAATACCAGCCCAATCATCTCTGCTCAGGCGGTATCTCTTCCACGGTACCCTTCGAGAACAGGGCTCGCAGTTCTTCCTGGAACTCCTGTCCTGGTTGGCTTGGAGGAAGTGTGAGTCTGTCTGGTGTTTTCTTAAGAAGGGCAGACAAAAGCCCCACTGCACGAGCTCCAGGGCCCAGGTGTCGGAGGTAACCTCCCATCATTGAGGCCAATGCTCTGACAGCCGCCCACCAACCGGTAAGTCGTGGGAGGGGAAATTCATAGCATCTTAGAGAGTGGAGCCTCTGCCGCTGCTTTCTGGCCTCTGGGAGACCCTGTGCCCATTCCGGAGCACAAGAAATGCTTCTGCCCCTGCGTGGCCTGCGGGGGCTGCGCCTTCCTGACATAAGGTACATAACACCTGTAGCCCCCCCATAGAGGCGAAGCTGAAGGTAGGCTTGGCCGCTGCACAGGTAGGCCAAGCGATTTTACAGTGATCTTGGAATTCTTACATTTTTTTTGGGGAGTGGTCGGCCTTCTGGCTGAAAAGGAATTCGCCCTCGAAGGGTATGTCCAGCAATCTGTTCTGCACGTTTGGGTGAAAAGCCAGAAGACCATAGGTAGGCCAGTCTCCTCAATGCCTCTTAAGTTGTCGTCTAATTTAGAGGTGATCTGTAGGTGGAGGTTTGAATGTTTATTCAATTCTTGGGTTTACAGCTGTGGTCAAAGAGAGCTGAATGCGTCTCTGAACTGATTGTAATGATGATATAAACTGGGTTACTGATGTTTTGTCTCCTAAAATATCATCAACAAAGTCTGTGTTCTGTAGGGCTTCTTGTGTTTCAATTTTAAAATGCTCTGCTGCTTTAATGATTAAGGATCAGTTACTTACCTGTAACTAGCGTTCTCCAGCATGGGTCTGGCATGGATTCACATGCTCATGAATATTACCCGGCGTCAGGCTGTGAATCCTCAGTAAAAGAAAAAACAGTTTCACTGTAAAACTGTATTTAGCCTCTAAACCAATCACTGTCCTCTGGGTCATATTGCCCCCATCCAATGACAGTTCTCTCCCTAAGCCCCAGCCATCTTCAGATTTGATAAGCACGTAACGTGGCAGTATGACCAAGAAGAGCTGCTGAGGGGCCGGAGGAAGGGTTTGCATGTGAATCCATGCCAGATGCATGCTGGAGAACAATAGTTACAAGTCGTAACTTGGACCTTCTCCAGCATGAGGGCTGGCATGGATTCACATGCTCATGAATAATGAATACGCAGAAGTACCACATTACACAACCACGGAAGGTGGCAAGGCTCAACAGAAGCAATTAACACTTACCACTGGAACAGACTCACCTCAAGCGAATAAGCTGCGTAGCACTGCCTGGCCGATTCAAATCCTTCCTGGAATCCCTGTTGAAACAATAGAATTTTGTGAAGGTATGCGTGGACCTTCACGTTGCAGCCCTGCAAATGGCGAGCAGGGGCACACCGGAAAGGAACACCTTAATCGCAGCTATCGCTCTGGTGGAGTTGGCACTCGGATGGCCCGGCAGAGGCCGGTTAGCCAGCTGATGACAGTGCACAATGCAGCCGAAGAGCTATCTTGAGATGGAAGCCTTGGACAAGGCATTCACATGATTCACAGGTCCAAAGTTCACAAACAATGGAGAAGTCTTACGAAAACTCTTCAAGGCATGAGCAACATCCAGCGAATGCAAGGTCCTCTCCGCCAGTGTTAGGCAGAAACCTGTGCCGTTCCCTTTGGGAACACTGCAAATGATTTAGGACTACAGGTTTTAGCAGTAAACCCACTTGGTAGCAGTCTGTACCACCCAGATTTACCTGGTAGCTGTGACTGAGCAGTCAGACTTCCCTCAAGAAGAGTTAGGCAGTATGCAAAGTATACACAATAGGCACTCAGACACAATAGCACAAGCAAACACTGACCAGAGCTTTGGTATCAAGGTATATAATTATTTATTTAAAAACACACTGATTGAAACCCTCCAGCACTATTATTGTAAATCACTCTCAACACAGTTACTATTATTATATATACATCCCTTATTCCTTATCAGACAAGTCTTAGTTAACACCACTTATTTCCAGACAGAGGTGAGCGCTTAACTATAGATGGCACTCCAATAAGTTAATGAAAAAGGGAGGGAAAAAGGCAGAATGTAGGAAAATACACCACACTAATAGGAACTCTTAAGCAAGGCAGGAAAGTCAATGAAACCATTCACAATGGAGAGGTCACTTCATGCGCAATCGACCTACAGCACTACATGGCAGGAGTCTATGAGACCCAACAAGCGCAGAAAGACTGAGGCCAAAGAACAAGTTACTTACCAACTGTAACGTTCTTTCGACTGGATGTTCCTCCCACGTATTCCTCATCTTGTGATAATCGTTATCTCCAGCTTCGCTGCTTCGGAAAAAAATGTTCTCGGCAGAGGGCGCTGTGCTTGAGGTCGTGGCGTCGATTGTCCCTCGACGTACTCCGTACTCTGTCGACGTCACCGATGGTATAAGTAGCTCGAGCCACGCCCGTTGCTTCAGTTCTGTGTTTTCGATGAAATATATATAGGAGGAACACCCAGGCGTGTCCCATGACCGATACATTCTTCGTGAGAGGAAAGTGTAAGAACACGTAAACTGTACTGTGGGGTTGGATGGGAGGGTCGATGAGGAATACGTGGGAGGAACATCCAGTCGAAAGAACGTTACAGTTGGTAAGTAACTTGTTCTTCGAATGGATTGTGTCCTCCCACGTTTTCCTCATCTTGTGATAGGCTCCCTGAGCAGTATCAATTTTTGGAGGTACCATTTCAGTTTTCGTGGACAGAATGTAGAACTGCCCTTGCAAATAAACCCTCGTTAGAGGAGGCAGTGTCCAGACAATAATGTTTAACAAAGGTATGTATTGTTTTCCAGGTTGCAGCTGCGCAAATGTCTGCTGCCGGGACTTCCCTCTTTAGAGCCGCAGAAGTAGCCATTCCCCTTATAGAATGGGCACGAAGCCCATCTGGTGGTTCTTTTCCCGCTAATCTATAGCATTCAACTATAGCTAATATGATCCAGCGGGAAATGGTCTGTTTCCTTACAGATAAGCCTAATTTTTACCAGTGTAACCCACAAACAGTTGGTCATCTTGTCTCAATTTAGCCATCCTAGATATGTAAAAACTAAGAGCCCTCTTGGGATCTAATCTGTGTAATCTCTCCTCTTTTCCCAGATGAGGAAGAGGATAAAACGTAGGAAGTACTATTTTTTGTGACAAATGGAAGTCCAAGACTACTTTTGGCAAAAATGAAGGGTTAACTTTAAGGACTACCTTATCTTTATAAAAAATAGTATATGGTGGTTTGCATGAGAGAGCCTGAAGTTCGCTAACCCTGCGGGCTGATGATAGGGCTACAAGTAGGACAGTTTTTAGAATCAAAAGCCTCAATGGACATGAGTGCAGAGGCTCAAAAGGTATGCAAGTCAAGAATTTTAATACTAAATTTAAGTCCCAGACTGGTACATGAAAAGGGACTGGAGGGTACACATTAGTGAGCCCCTTTAAGAATTGAACTATTAACGGTATTTTGAAATATGAAACCTCTTCCGAGGAGCGCTTGAAAATGGATAGCGCAGCAAGGTATCCTTTTATTGTTCCTATCTGGAGCCCCAGATTAGCTAGATGTAGCAGTAAGGAAAGCACCATTGGGGTGCCACACTGAAAAGGGTCCACATCCTTGTCTTTGCACCAGTTACCTAACCTATTCCAGCGACATCGGTACAAAGACTTTGTTGCTGGTCTTCTGGCCGAAAGCAAGATTTCCATTATGTCATCCAGAAGATCCCAATCCTTGTATCTCAACCTCTCAGAAACCATGCGTGAAGGTTGAGTGTTTTGACCTCTGGATGGAGAACCCGACCTTCCTCTTGCGAGAGAAGATCCTCTCTTTGCGGAAGACGTATTGGAGGGCAGATGGACATGTCTAGAAGGTCCGAGTACCACGTCCTCCTGGCCCAATCCGGGGCAATTAGGATCATGGTTTTCCTGAACTTTCTCAACCTCCTGATTACTTGAGGAATCACGGGGACTGGGGGAAACGCGTACAGCAGTGGAAACTTCCACTCCACTCCGAATGTGTCTCCCAGAGCTCCTCTTTGAGGAAATTCCATTGAGCAGTACTGATAGCACTTCCGGTTGATCGCGGTGGCGAACAGGTCCACTTGAGGGGTTCCCCAAAGGGCGAAGATCTCCAGAAGGACTTCCTGAGCCAGCTCCCACTCGTGAGAGACCGTGCTCTGCCTGCTCAGAGCGTCTGCCGCCGTGTTCTTCTCTCCGGCTAGGTGAATTGCCGACAGAGATTCCTTCTCTTATTGCCCAGAACCAGAGCTGCATTGCCTCTCTGCACAGTGGCAGTGACCCTACTCCTCTCTTGTTGAGATAGTACATGGCCATTGTGTTGTCCGTCATTATCAGAACATTCTTTCCCTGTACAGAGGGCAGAAAGGCCTTCAGAGCTAGTCTGATTGCCCTCAGCTCTAATAGGTTGATGTGTAGTTTGGACTCCGATGGAGACCAACGATCGCTGATTGTCAGATCGTTGGTGTGTGCTCCCCACCCCGTGAGTGAGGCGTCCGTCACTACCGTTATCTCTGGCCATGGTTGCCAAAAAGACTCTCCCTTGAGAATGTTGTCGTTGCAAGCCCACCATACAAGATCCTGAGCAACTGCGCTCGGGACTTGCAGAAGATCCGACATATTCCCTGAGAACTGGGACCACTGAGTTCTGAGTGCCCATTGAAGGGATCTCATTCTCAATCTGGACTCTGGTACAAGAAAAATGAAGGATGCCATGAGGCCGAGCAACCTGAGAAAATCGAAGGCCGGTAGACGTTGGGCATGCTGGAATTTTGTTACCATCTGCTGGATGTGGAGAGCTCTCACTTCGGGAGGCGAGGCTTTTCCCGATGAAGTGTCCAAGACTGCTCCGATAAACTGGAGTTTCTGGGATGGTATCATGTGGGACTTCTTGAAATTGAGGGAGAAGCCCAGTTTGTGGAGGAAGTGGCAGGTGATCGAAAGATGTTCCTGAGCTTGTTCTGGAGAACTTGCTCTGATCAACCAGTCGTCCAGGTAGGGATATATGTGAATACCTCCTTTCCTGAGACTTGCTGCCACAACCGCCAACAGTTTGGTGAAAACCCTCGGGCGGAGGTCAACCCGAATGGCAGAACTCAAAACTGATAAATGAGAATTGCCAATCGCGAACCTCAGGTACTTTCTGTGCTTTGGATGGATTGGCACATGAAAGTAAGCATTAAGCATCCTGAAGGTCCAATGATACCAACCAATCTTGGAGTTGGAGAGCCTGAAGGATCTGAGAAAGAGTCACCATCTTGAACTTGTCCTTCCTGAGGAACTTCTCAAGTCCAAGATGGGTCTCAGTCCTCCGTCCTTTTTTGGGATGAGAAAATATGGGGAGTACCAACCCCTGTTCCTCTCCGCTACAGGTACCAGTTCTATGGCACCTTTCTCTAGCAGGGTTAAAATTATCTGCAACAGGAGCGGATCCGGAATTTTGACGGAATTGGCTCCCGGTGGATGATTCTGAGGCATTTTTGGAAAGGGGAGACAGTAACCTTGGGCTACTGTTTCCAGTGCCCAAGCATCTGAGGTAATGCCCCGCCATTCCTTCAGATGTTGAGAGATCCTGCCTCCCACTGGTGTTTTGTGCAACAAGGGCTCAGAGGGATTTGGAGGCGGCTGCAGGAGTGGCTGAGGGTACAGATGCCGCTCCTGAGGCTGATTTTGCACCTCTTCCCCGTGTTCCACGAGGGAAGTTCCTTTTGCCCCTTTGAGAGGCCTGTCCTCTTCCTCTACCAAAAGAGAAGTAGTATCGAAAAGAACAACCCCTCCAGGAAGATGAGCCGGAATAGGGTTTTAGAGGCTGGCGCAAAGAAGCGCTAAGTGATTTAGCTGCCTCTTTCGAGGTCTGAAGTTTTTCAAGGCTTTCATCAGCCTTTCTGCCAAAGAGCCTCGAGCAAAGGGCATGTTGAGGAGTCTAGCTTGCACATCCGGTGCAAATCCCGACTTCCTCAACCACGCAAATCTGCGTAGCACAACGCTTGCAGCCATGGATCTGCTGATATTATCAGCAATATCCAGTCCAGACTGGAGGCATTCCCCCATTGCCTCCTTCCCGTCTGACTATATTCAGGAAGCCTTCCCTTTCCTCGCCTTCCGGAATATGATCAGCCGCCGCCGAAATACAGTCCCACAGTGTATGGGTAAACCTGGCTAGGGTACAGGTGACATTTGCCGACTTAAGTGCCATACTGCTTGACGTGAAAACTTTACGTGCCCAGGTGTTTTTTTATCCTCTCTATCTGGATGGATAGTTGGATAAGCAGTTTGTTTCGAAGTGGATGCTGCTTGAATGACTAAACTCTCTGGAGTCGGATGTTTATTCAAATATTCTGGATCCGATCCAGCTGGTCTGTATTTTCTTGGAAAAGTGCTGTCTGCAGCAGCAATGATTTCTGGTTTCTCCCAGTTTTTCTCCACAGTCCTTTGAAGGGCCCTGTGAAAAGGGAGAACAGGATCCTTCTGAGGTCCCTTGACGATAATATCCGTCAAGTCATCTTGTTCAAAAATGGGTTAAGTATTAGCCCAACCGATGTATTCAACTACCCTAGTCATAAGATCCCTGTACCCAGCATCTGCATGCTCTGCAGGATCAAGTTTGGCGAACTCTAATTCTGGGTATGTGTCAACTCCACTGGCCGAATGTAGAGTATCACTCAGGTCTCTCATTCTGGATTCCTGGTCAATAAGTTCTTCAGGAACTTGTCTTGTCCCATAAGTAACTCCCAAAGGAGTAACTTCGTCTTCTTCTTCTGAAGCAGACTCTTCATAAATTGCAGACATAGACTTGAAAAAGTCTGATCTTGGCAAAGGAGTGAATCTCCTTTCTTCCTCTTCCATCTGCTTCGAAGGAAATGGCAAATCCCTCGAAGTTTTCGAAGAGGACTTCGATAATGGCGTCAATGACGCATGTGGTTTTGGTGTTGAAATTATCGACGTCGAGGGCATTGACGAAGTCTTCGACGATTTGTGTTTCTTGGCCGGCACCGGAGAGGTACTCAACTCTCGAGGTTTCTTCGACGGTTTTATGTCGACTCGAGGTTTTTTGTATTCCTCGACGCTACTGGTCTTAGCCATAGTAGCCTTGGACTTCCCTTTGTCGTCCAACGGAGCGACCTTAGGGGTATGGCTTTTTTGAGGTTCTTTCGAGGGGGTCGAGGCCGCATTCTCGAAAGCCTCCATCATCTTTTTGCGGAATTCTTCCCACTTACTGGGAGAATCCGATTTAGTCGGACAACGAATTTCTTCGGTCGACTCTGATGAAGAAGATGATGAGGGAGATCTATGTCTCCTCTTCATTTTTTTCGATGACGACGAAGAATGTCTCGATCTACTTCTAGATAGAGATCTCTTTGAGTGCCTATGGCGATCCGATACCTTAGAATCGGTCGCTTTCTTATGTTTTTTTGACTAAACCTTTTTTGAGGCCTCCCTCCCCACCGACAGTTTACCTCTCCTCTCACAAAGAGCTTTTTCAGTCATCGATTGGCAGGAGCCGCAGTCGTCGGTTCGGTGACTGGAACCAAGACACCAGAGACAAATCCGGTGGGGATCGGTAATCGACATCTTACATCCACAATCTGCACACTTCTTGGACCCAGTCCTGGGTGTCGAAGGTGTCGAAGATGATGACATTTTCTTCACAGAAAATAGAAGTGCGCCGTTCTCGATAGCGAAGCGATCGGAAAAACGGAACTGAAGCAACGGGCGCAGCTCGAGCTACTTATACCATCGGTGAGGTCGACAGAGTACAGAGTACATCGAGGGACAATCGACGCCACGACCTCGAGCACAGCGCCCTCTGCCGAGCAACATTTTTTCCGAAGCAGCGAAGCTGGAGATAACGATTATCACAAGATGGGGAATACGTGGGAGGACACAGTCCATTCGAAACTCACTTTTTGGATTAGAGGACATGGATCATTTTAAAGATATCTGTCCCTTGATCAAAGGGCGGGGAGGCCTTACGCAAGGCAGTGGCCAAGGCCTCTAAAACAAAACAGAGGGACTGTAACAGTGAAACTAGAAACTTCTTGAAATTCATGGAGTACCCCAAGCTGTGCAACAGGCTGTACTACCGGTTACAGATGTGCCAACGTCTGGTCTGAGAAGCGAGCTCCAACGAGACTGTAGTGCAGGTAGGAGAAGACAATAATGCTTTCCTTCCTGAGATGAGCTGCAACCACTCCCAGCTACTTGGTGAAGACCCTAGGTGCAGACAAGAGACCAAACAGTAAGGACCTTGAATTAGTAGTGGCAATTGCCCAGCACAAATCTCAAGTGCTTCCTGGGCTTGAAATGAATCGCACATGGAAGTAGGCACCCTGAAGGTCGAGTGATACAAAACAGTCCTGCAGGACTAGGACTTGTAGGATCTGGGCCAGAATTACAAGCTTGGCTTAGTCCTTGTGCAAGTACAAATCCAAAAGCTTCTGATTAAAGATAGGGCACAAATTCCCATCTTTCTTTGGAACCAAAAAATAAACTTTATACCAGACTCCGCCTCATTCCAAGCAGGACACCAGTTCTAAGGCACCCTTCGCTAGAAGCTGAGGGCCCTCCTCCAACAGGAGGATCCGGAGGCAGAGGGGAACTGAAGGGCGTGGAGCAAAAGGGAGAAAATAGCCCTGATGTATGACATGAAAGGGCCACCCCCACCCCAATTGGGCACTGATGATGGGATTCCCCTGCACAGAGGCACTGCATGCGGGCAGTAGAGGGCACTGCTGAGGTGGAGAGTCCCACCTCCGAGAACTCCCTAGACTCTTCCATTGGAGGGACAGCACAGATGCTGCTTGCTCAAGGGGGCCTGACCTCTTTCACAGTGGGCATAGTGGTGGAAGGGTTGAAACCCTCTTCCTCTGCTAGTGGGAGCTGAAGGTTGCTGTACCCCAGACCTATGGCCTTGGATGACTGGAACCTCTGGAGGGAATTGTCCGGCTTAATCCCAAATAGGATATGACTGTCAAAAGGCAACTCTAGGAGCTTTGCCTACACATCCCGGGTGTACCCTGGAACTCTCATCCAGAAGTGCTTCCTCATCACAGTACCCATTGCCACTGCCCATGCTACACAGCAGAGTCAAGGCCAGACTGTAGAATCTGTCGGCATGCCCCCTTACCCTTCCTGTCATAGGGCAACAAAGCCCTGCCGTAATTCCCCGGCAGGCAGATGCTCTGACAGCTCCCAAGATCGTTGCCAAGATCAAAAGGAACATTTGTGCAGGAGGCGTTCACCACCCTCAAGGCAAGAGTACCCAAAGCAAAAACCTTCCTCCCCCACACGTCTAATCTTCTGCACTCTCTCTCTGGAGGCAAAGCGAGAAACGTGGAAGTTTTCAAGTTGGCAGTCACAGCCCGAACCACCAAGCACTCCGGAGAGGCATTAGTGGACAAAATGGCTGGGTCTGAAGGCGCCAGATGGTACTTATTTGCCAGGTCTCAGTCAGCTGCAGGTACAGAGATAGGCTTCTCCCACCCTTCTAACACTGGTGCCTTCACTATCGGGTTAAACGGCAGAAAGACCCCTCAACTAGAATGTTCGTAAGATCAAATTAAACTTTCGGTAAGGAATTGGACGAGAAGCTCAATGTCTTATCCATCTTTGCCATCAGCCATTGGTATCAAAGCCTGAGGCTTCCCCGGAGTCGGTGCCAGCCAAATGTCGAACTCTGTGGAGGTATCCAAATCCCTGGCCTCCTGAAGGGTGGAAGCCAGCTCTCAACAGCTCCTCCTCTTCAGTATAGAACTCCTCTGGAAAGTCTCTCACTTCTCTAAGGCAGAGGTGTTCCAGCCCAAATGGGATAGGATCAGTGTCTTTGTCGAAGATTTCTCCCATCTTCAACATGAATGCCCCCATTGGAAGTGGCACGTATTCCTGAGAAGCCTCAGCATCACCAGACATTTCATGCATTAGGACGGAGAGGGTCAGTACAGCGACAGGTCCTCATGCGTGGGAGCTGGGGTTGAACGTGTAGGCATGAGATTGCAGTCCCGCGCAGGGTCTATGCCGGTTTGTCAAAGCACAGTGGGCCCTGAGGGCATCAGTGGTGCAGACGCCTAAGCTCTCAGACACGGGGCATTGGCGAAATGCCTTACATTCCTACAGAGTGGAGGATTGGATGGAAAATGGTACCTGTGCAGCCATCTCTTCTGAGAAGTCCTTGGAGCGGTGACTCCTTTTTCAAAGATAAAGAGTGGTGCAGACAGGGACTGCTAGGTGAGGGGACCCTATTGTGGTGCTTCTTCTTGTGGGCTGGGGATCAGACTTTGGACATCCGCTTCACGCCCCGGGACCCTGAGCAAGTCCTCTCATTTTCCTTTTCCATGTAGAAATAAATAGGTGAAGAGCTTTGCAGCATGCTCCTGGAGAGCTTCCAGATGCATACACTGACACGACCCCCAGTCAAGGATGTGGTTTTCACTCAAAGAGTGCAGATGTATTCTGTTGGGGTCTCAAAGCTGACATTTCCTTCCACAGCCTACACATGGGTTTAAGCCAGAGGCCTTCGGTAAAGTCGGTATTAAGCAAATCTCTAAGTAGCAGTGTTCCGGATGCAAACAGAGTGCATGTAAAAAAGGAATGGAGGTCTTTGCGCCTCAGTTTACACTGCCCACAAGATCATATCCGGCGCAGGGTGGATAGAGGCATCTAGCAGAGCAAAAGCAAAGCCGTGCTGTGCCCTCTTCTGGCAGAAAAGTTTCCAAAGAACAGCTGCACTGGGGAAAGATTTTCATAGCTCAGGAATCTGTGCAAGGAAGGAATCCATACAAAAGAGGAAAATTAGGTGACACTGAGCTGCAAAGGAGGGGGACGCTGGGCTTTACCACCATCTGCCCCCAACAACGAGCTCTGTTATTGCAGGAGTTGTTGGGACTATGCAACGGAACACTGAGCATAGTCGTTTCTAATAAAACAAGCTTTTTGCCGGCTAAGGGAAGAATGCCTACTGTGGCCTCTGTATCAGTGGGTATGGTATGGCGATGGTGGTATTAAGAGACACTAATGATAGAGATATGCTCTTTAAAATGATGCCTAAGAATGCACCTTTGTAGTTGAAGGGGTTTGCCAAATCTGTTTTTCCAGACTTAAATAGGGCATCTATTGCAAGGAGAAAACAATTGCTGTAAGTCAAGAAGGAACTGGCGGAACTGGCTGAACACAGAGTGCGAGTACACAGTACATTTAGGATGTTCAAGAGGATGCTGAAGCCTTCCAGATGCGAGTAAGGGGAGAGATGAAGCCCAATGAAAGGAGAGATTGCCTGTGATAGCCCATGACACAGCAGTGACTGAGGCTAATGGTTCACTCACATGCTAGTTTTGGCAAGAATGCGTGTGGGTTTTTTCCCCTTAAATCGGAGCGTTACAGCTTTGTCTGTTACAATAAATGTTTTTTGTGTGGCAGACTGATTGTTCACCTGGCCCCCTTTCCTCTACTTTACTTGCTAGCATCCTTTCCATGGCTTTTCCTCTCTCCCCTATTGTGGAGTTGCCCTTTTTTCCCCCTTATTCTATTCTGCTCCTTTTGGCACTTTATCTGCTGGGGATAGGCGATATGAGTAGAGTTTATACAATAAGTTGTGGGTACATTTTTACTGATGTTATTTGTTTAAATGGAATAGAGGGGAAAAGCATTTTGCAGGCATACACAGTTAACATGAATATTTCAAATTTTGAACTTGATCGTAACTAAAACAGGGTCACCAACAACATTAATATGATGTAGTAAATGTTTTCAAATGCCAAACCTTGGTTAAAAGCAACTGACACCGTAGATAGGTTGCAGAGAAGTCTGCCATCCCTGCTAGCTCTGACTGAAGTTCTCCAAGTCTCTGAAGGTCTCTAGAAAAGAGAAGAACATTTAATGCATTAAAATGTAAGTACAAAAATAGCAGAGATAAGAAAATGCTTGCAAAATGTTCAAAATAATTATATTAGAAAATGGTCTTTGAATGATTGTATGTCATGTGCTTCCACATACAATTTTACAAATGCACGTCAATGGTACACCAGCGCCTACAGAGGTCCACATAACTACTTATTGATAGAGTCATTAGCAACCTATTTCAGCTGTTACTCTGGGAAAAAGAGTCAGTTAAACTGTATATACACCGAAATGGACATATAGTCCTGTCAGGTATTGGAGGGATTTCAGGAGTTAAACATAGTTAAGTGCTGTTAGGCAGAAACCTGTGCAGTTCCCTTTGGGAACACTGCAAAAGATTTAGGACTACAGGTGATAGCAGTAAAACCACTTGGTAGCAGTCTGTACCACCCAGATTTACCTGGTAGCTGTGGCTGAGCAGTCAGGCAGTATGCAAAGTATACACAATGGGCACTTAGATACAACAATACAAGCAAACACTGACCAGAGCTTTGGTATCAAAGTATATAATTATTTATTTAAAAACACACTGTTTGAAACACTCCAGCACTCTTATGGTAAAACACTCTAAACACAGTACCTATTATAATATATACAACCCTTGTTCCTTATCAGAGAAGTCTTAGTTAACACCACTTATTTCCATACAGAGGTGAGCACTTAACTATAGATGGCACTCCAATACGTTTATGAAAAAGGGAGGGAAAAAGACAGAATATGGGAAGGTACACAACTAGATTTAGGAACACTTTTAGCAAGGCAGAAGAGCAAAAGTCACTTTGTGAGCCAAAGTCCATAGGCTGGGCCCACTCTTAGAGAGCAGAGCACAAATGCGCCCAAGATCACACAGTTACACTAGGCTTAGAAAGTCTTGCAGAAAGTTCGAAAAGAGTTTAGAGAGGCTCAGAAAAGTTTAGCCAGGGTGTCCCAGGCTGACCCAGGTTCGAAAGCCAGGGGCTAAATCTACCCCGTACAGTCGGTGGCAAGGGAAGCCGGGCGGGACACGGTACCTTAAGTGGGAAGGTTCCTCCAGCGGGGGCAGTTGTTCCTGGCAGCGGGTGCAAGTCTCATCGTCGTCCAGGGGAAGAGAAGATCTCGACTTGGAGGAAAGATGAAGGTCGTTGCACTGCCAGGGAAGAAACCAGCCGCAGAGTTTTCCGGTTAAAGGTATTACCCTTTAATTCGCGGTCGTGGTAAAACGTGGTATCCCGGTTGCCGGGGTGCTTGGCACAGGCAAGGCGGCCACGAGATACATCGGGAAGGCGAAAAGACGGTGAAACTGGTTATCCCCACAAGTCAAAGGAAGAAGGCTCTCCGGCGGGAGATCTCCTCTGTCATTGGGAAAAGTGGTGAGACGGTCCAGCAGGGCTCCACCGGTGGTGTCGTCGTGGCAGGTCGGCTCAGCTTCTCCCTCGTCGGACTCTTGTGGCGACTTCTGAATTTCCAGTCCCCAAAGCCCTGCTTTTATGCAGAAAATCCCCATTCACTCAGCCTAGCTGTCACTCAAACATGCTAAGTGGTGAGCCGGCCGGCTCACCACTTGGGCCAATCAGGACAGAGTGCGACTTGAGTTGCCTAGGCAACTCAGTCCAGGGTGCCTAAATCCCCCTCCACCCCTCCTAAGTACCCCAGACAGAGTGGCACCACTTTGGAGGGCTTCTGTGGAGAAGCCCGCCAAAAAGTGGAACAAAGGGCTCCACTTGGGTTGGAGTCACAGAAGAGAACACAAATGCCATTTTAGAACCGAGTTTTGGCAAAAAATACCAACCGGAGAATTAATATTAATTAAATAAACCGGCGGTATGTTCGAGGCTATCGTAATTAAATAAAGATAGTAGCCTCGAACAATGGGAAAATCCCATAGAGAAATATTTGCGGTTGAATATAAAAAGTAGTATCCACTGCCACCAGCCAAAACTCGATCAGGGGGGACGGAGACGTGCCCCCTCGACTAACAGACCCCGGGGCAATCGAATTGCCCCAGCCAGTACATCCACAATATGATGGTTTGTACTGGTTCTGTTCAGAATTCAAGACTAGTAAAGTCAATGGTGACTTTACATGCCCTGGGAGACAGTAGTCAGTCCCAGGGTATGGAGTCTATACTGGGGGGTCACTATGACACCCCTGTGTTACTGCACTGAGGGTGCTGTGTAACACACATCACAAAAACACATGAAGCCCTATGGAGTAAAAGACCCCATAGCCCATTAAACACATCTAGAGTCAAAGAAACGCACTCAAATCATGCCCAAGAGTGAGGGTAAAAGAGTCTCACTCTTGGCAGGAGAAAAAAATAAACCCCAAAAATCCAGCAAAGCTGCTGGGGGACTCACTAGGTTAGGAAATTCAGCCTAAACAGAGAATTCTCCCTAACAAGTGCCATCAGGCAAATAAAAAAAAAGCGTTCTGATAAGTTTTGAAAAAAGACTTGAGGTTTGTGTATAACGGGAAGTTATAACTCTCCAAACTGTGATTCAATTAGTGCCACTGATCTCAAGGAAAAGCTCTAGCTAAAAACAAAATAAATGGGTTAGAAGCAAAACATAAGTATTGCAAGAAAGTTCATAATCGAAACAATTTATTTTATTTGAACTTTGTCCTGCGCTGGCCATACCTAGATTGTCTCAGAACATCTTACAAGGTTCAAAATTTTAAAAGCTAGGAGGTGAATTAGAAGTTACAAAAAAAAAAAAGTTTTAGGGCAGGATAGAAGTTTAGGATAGACAGGCAATGTTATTGGAGGGTTGTGTGGCTGGATTAGTTGTGAATAAAGAGATATGTTTTGAGGCTTTTCGCAAAGCGGTGACGGAGGCTGTGGTACAGATGTGGAGTAGTAGTGAGTGTTACATGCTCCGGGCGCCCACTGGGTGAATGCTTGCTTTTGTGTGAATGTTAGTTTGCAGAGAAGGATGTGTACAAGAATTTAGGTAGCTTGGTTGATGTTTATTTCGGTGCTATGTTTCAGGTTGTTATGAAGAAAGGATGCGGTTTTGAGGTGGATGGGTATGTATAGTATTTTCAATGAAATTATCTAGGGTATGGAAGACAGCGCAGCTGTGAGAAAGCCAGGGTGATGTGTGAGTGTTTGGGTATTGTGAGAAACCTGAGGGTATTTTCACTCCTGCTACCCATGGATCCTCTTCTCAGGTGGCCAGGCAAAGGCCATTGCTTTTGGATCCTGATCCTGGGGGCGGAGAAGCGAGGGAGGATCACTTGGCTGTAGCGTCCTTGGGGATTGGGAGCAGGTGCCCACAGGCCGAGACATGGTATCCCCCTTTCCCTATTGACGACCAACCCAGCCCTCCCCCGGCCTTTGTAGGCTACTTTAAAACCTGTCCCCTCATTTCGGCCATTCGACCTTTCATAATACTGGGACGAGGAAGAGGCGACCAAGAGTAATGAACACTAGAACTTCCTTTCACCACTCTGGTACTGGGACGAAAAATATGCCTGCAGAGTGCTTTGAAAGTCAGGCATGTCCCTTTCACCATGGTCAGGCAAGCCCAATTGGGAATGCACAGCTGCAACCGGTCAAGGGATTGCAGGTGTATAAAGGGAGACCAGTGGAACAGCAGAGAGAACAATAAGGAGGCCTGTGTGGGAGAGACCAGCAGGGGACCTGTATCGTGAGGAGGCAGTTGTGGTGGGACCTGAGAGGGAGCCAGAACGCTGGCAGAACTCCCAGACAACCTGTGGAGCCCAAGGCAATTTAAGGCGTTAGGCAGCCACAGGTGTGGGAGCCTCCATTGATCAGAGAAAGCAACTGAAACGGCAATAAAGGAAGGAGAGAGAGAGGACACTGTTTGCATCCGTGGAGGAGAGCAGAGCTACCGGTGTGTGCTTGGAAGTGCCCGGAATGCGAGCGGCCTCATGGAGACCAGCCCGCTCGCCTGTGTAGCAGTCCCGAAGCTGTGTAGCTGAAGAAGGGTGAGTGGAAAGAGATGTCACTCAAAGCTGGGAGGCGCTCCTTGGAGCTACACATGAATACCAAAGTGCTGTGGGACATATATTAGCGCCCAGATGCCCCAGAGCTGGGAGCGTTTTACAAAATGACAAAATACATTTTATAAATAAATATGGACTTCCGAGTTGAATGAAAACCTGAAAAGAAGTTAAACTATGCATATTAAATCATAAACGAATGAAAATTCGAAGAAGAGTTCAATCATGCACATCAAACTGAATGAAACCTTGAAACAAAGCGAAACAGCACATGTTGAATATTGAATTGAATGAAACTTTATGGGCAAAGCTAATAGTTGATGAAAGCTAAAAGGGAAAGTAACCTACAGAAAAGAGCGCAAGTGTGAGAGAGAGTGCGACAGAAAGGTGGGGAATACATAAGACCATCTCAAAGTCAACTCTTATGAATGGATACAGTGCTGCAAGGCCAACGACTGGCAAGAGGTGTGTGACACATAATGGCAAAGCCAAGAAGCTAACTTGGAGAAGACAGGAGATTGTGAACCTGTATATAAAAGCCAAGAGGCCGACAAAGAGAAGCAAAGTGAAGTTGAATTTGGACAAAGGGGCAAATACAGAAGAACCTGTGCGGACTGAGGAGCCTGATTGCGCGAACTGTGTTGGGTGGACTGTGTGGTCTGACAACTGCACCTAGACCAGAGAGCTCTGAACTGTGAAAGCCAAAGATATTGTGAAATATACCATGAAGGAACACTGTAAATAAGCTGGTGATGCAAACCAGAATGACGGTCAAGTTGGCCAGGAGTTGTGCTGAACTTTGAAAGACAAACAAATACCAGTTGCTGTATTGAAGTCTTAGGGAAGGAACCCTGAGACCTGAGGAACAACAAATGCTGTCTTGAGGACGGAGCGTCAAGACCCTTTTCTTTTGAACAGTATTGCTTGGTACTTGGGAAGGGAACCCAGAGGACTGTGTAGAACTATATGGCCTTGAAATTGAGAAAGGTAATCTTGAGACTTTTGTGGAAATTCTTCAACTTGGGTAAGGGGAGCTGAAGAGGAAGCTTAGAGCTGGAAGAAGCTCATACTTCGTGTTGAACACCATTTCTTTAATTATTGACATCCCTACACATTGTTTAGCTTTAGCTGTGAGGGCAAGGATAGGTTTTGTACACAGACAGATTTTAAGCCTTCACAGTAGGTGGAAGAGGAGCATTGCTGCTGAGTTCTGTATGGCTGGCAGGGGAGCAAGAGTGCTGCTGTGGCGTCCATTGAGGGGCAGGTTTCTGTAGTCCAGCTAGGATACGAGCAGTTCTTGGATGAAGAAGTCATCAGAAGGAAAGATCTTGTTATAAGTTGCATGTTTTGATGACAGCATCTATGTGGTGTCTGAAGGAAATGTTGCGATCAATGGTGAAGCCTAGCGATTTGACTGGTCTGGCGAGGGATATGTATGGGTTGTCCGTGGCGAGTACTTTGATCCAGCGTGTGAGGCTGGGTTTTGCAGGAAGTAGGGGTCAGATGTGGTGGTATTCCGTATTGGAAGGGTTGAGTTGGAGGAAGTGGAGGCCATCTATGTGGTATTGGTGGAAAGAAAGCTTTTGAAATTGTGAGGGAAAACATTTTGAAGAATATTTGCATGTCCTCTGCGTCTTGGTGGAAATGGACATTGGGGTTGCTAAGGATTTGTCCAAGGGATTCGACATGAGGGCTGAAGAGGCGAGACTGGGAGGATCCTTTTGGAACATTGTACTTAATTGGGGTGGGGTTGCATCGATAGGGGCATGCAGCCAAAACGTGTCATCCCAATGAGTAAGGAGGTGAACCCAGTAATGAACAGTTAACAGAGAGTTTCATTCTGTGGGATAGGATGTTGAGGAGAATCGTGTGGTTGATGGTGTTGAAGGCATCAGAGAGGTTGAAGAGTACAAGGAGTGCTGTGTTGTCCTTTGTCAGTGATGTTATGGAGGTCAGGGAAATTAAGTGCTGCAGTTTCAGTGGTCTGGCCTGGGCGAAAGCCAGATTGCAAGGTGGCGAGGAGGTTGTTTGTCGTGATGTGTGGTTGGAGATCTTGTGATAAAGTATTCCATAATTCTGGCGAGTTAAAGCAGAATGGTGATTGGACAGTAGTTTTTAGAGAGCATGCATTTGAGAGATGATTTTCTATGAATCTCGGCGGTGTTCAACAGGTGTCCTGGTGACGAAGTACATGTTCTTTTTCCAGGCTCTTTCAAGGAGCCTGGCTTCCTGTTTGAAAGAGAGGAGGGAATTGTCGAACCATGTTTTATTTGTTGTTGTGTGCTTTTGAGTGAAACTATATGCTGTCAAGTGTTTGGGTGATCATGGTGATTTAATTGTTGAGGAGTACAGAGAGCATTTTTATGGGGAGAAGGGGGCAGAAGGAGTGGTGCTAAAGCTGTGTCTGTAATGTGTTTGATTTGTGTGCCTCGGGACGGGTGGACGTGTGGCTGGTGGGGTAGGAAGACGTTGCATGGGCAACGGGTGTGAAGGGGATCACACAGTGTTCGGACAGATTTTGCACAGAGATGCGATTTGTGCATACAATCAGCTTTTTGTATGGGGTAGCTGATGTGTTCAGTGAGGTCATGGGGTGAGCGGAGTGATATTTTTCAGAATGGCATTGCTGTCTGGTTGGACACTACCTGGATTAAAATCACCATGGCATATAGTGATGCAGGGGGAGATGTGGTTGTTAGCAAAGTCAGACCAGTCAGTCAGTGTGAAAGTTGTGATTATGTGCTAGGACGAAAAATGAGGTGGATGAAGGTCAGGTGTAGGTGGATGGAGAGGAGTTGGAGGAACAAAATCCTGTCAGAACACAGCTTCGTACATTCACATTAAAGTGTGGGGTATAGTATGCTCCCTCATTCATTTCAGCAATGAAGATAGACTTGTTAGGACGGTTTCTCTCTGCCCCTATATTCAGGGTGTGATAAGAATCTACCTACAAACACGGATACCCGCATGTTCACCTGACTTGCCTAATGGAAAAACGAGGCAGAGCAGACAGCCATCAACGGCAATACAGTGCTACCACCTAGGTCAATATCAAAGTATATCCTTAGGGTTATATATTAAAAGAAAGAACACTGCATTACCCAAAGCAGAGCCCATAGGTCTCACTTTCCATCTGCCTGGGCTTCACCCTACAGTGGGAAAGGAAAAAGTTCCCAAATTGGAAACTCCAGTCCCCCGCACACTATCATAGGCCCAATAATGAAGCCAAACTTTCAAAAAACAAAGATCTAGCATTATCGAAATCTCTCAATACTCATTGAGTTTATTGTATACATTGATCAGTAGTTGGTTTTTCTAAAACAATGTTCTCTATATCATTTTGTAGAATTGATTTCAAATTCACCCCTGATGAAGAGAAAGATTTTCTCAAAACACGTTGGGCCTGACGACTAAACACATACTGTATAGAACGTATATTGCCTCAAGCCACTTTTGTGATGCCATGAAATAGATATGTTGATGAAATTACCATTCCTAACTCCCCTGTGAAACTCAATGAGTATTGACAAATTTTTATAATTCTAAAACTTTGTTTTTTGAAAGTTTGGCTTCATTATTGGGCCTATGATAGTGTGCGGGGGGACAGGAGTTTCCAATTTGGGAACTTTTTTCCTTTTCTGCTTCAGTGTTTCAACCCATGTGTCAGGGTTGACCATTTCTCCTCTGCAACTTAAGTTATACTATACTAATTGAAAGTCCATATAAACACTTACTAAAGACTGACTTCTGCTATTCCATAACACAGGTGTGACGTGTATAACAATTTGGATATCTTCATCCTAGAGTGGGCATCGGGGGTGGGGGCTGTGAAATTATGCAAAAAAGTGATTAGGCCTTTGGGAGTATACAACTATTACTTGTGCACACACCTAGGCTTCCCGTTGCCTGACATCATAGTAAATGGCAGCAAAGTTAAGGGCAAGGTCTGTTTGTCCCTGTTAAGCACAGGGAGGTCCACATGCATGTCTCCCCCTGCATCTCTGCATCTTGATCATAATGCTCATTCTTTCTTGGTGGATACTATTTATAATCGTACATGAGTGCTAGTGATTTGCCATCCGTGGCCCTCTACTGACTTGTCCTCAAAATATTACTTCCATGTATACTATGGCTCGCCACCACCACAGCACAACATGATCATTGTCTAGGACTAGGTTTTAAATTGTGATGCTGCATTTTGTTCAATTATTATTATTATTGTTATTATTATTATTATTATTATTAAGCACAGACCTGGCTTCAAGAGCAACAGAGCGCTTTACAGAGGTGTAAAACAATACAGATTCATAACGGAGTGCTTTTCAGAGGTAACAAAACAACAGATATACAGCCGGGGTGGGATACAGAGGGGCACAGAGGAGGGGTACAGCTCTACCAGGTGACGGGGCGGGCGGCGTCTAGTGAGTTAGGTGGCGCGAGGGGGGATAGCGACCTAGGTTTTGAGGCGGATGATTCCTTGAAGAGGTGGGTTTTATGTTCTTTTCTGAATTGTAGGAACAGTCATACAATTCAGAAAAGAACTCAAGTCTGATGCTATTGGGGAGGAGGTTCCATAGTCTGGGGGTGTAGGAAGAGAAGGCTTGTTTTCTGGTCCTTTCCTTTTTGCAGCAGCAGATTTGAAGGCTGCACGTGTCCTGGCTTCTGCTGGTGCACTGTCCGCCAGAGATGCCGAGTTTCTCTGCAAGGGTGCGGGTGACTTGAGGGCGACTGTCTTATAGATGATGCAGCAAGACTTTAAAGTGATTAGTGCTTGCAGTGGGAGCCAGTGAAGGTCGATGAGGGTCGGGGTGATGTGGTCATATATGCGTAGACCCATGATGAGGCGTGCGGCCAGGTGTAGGACACTTCTTAGGGGCACAAGGGAGGGCGGTATGCCGTCAAGGAATGCATTGCCCCCATCCAGGTGGGATAAGGCCAGTGAATGGTAAAAGCTTGACTTTTCGCAGGAGGAAGAGGTGATGCAAAGCTTTCCGAGTATTCTTATCAATGTGTGTCTTGAAGGAGAGGTGCTGGTCGACGTGGAACCTGTGGGACTTGGCGCAGGAGGTGAGCTCAGGTGTAAATCCCTCAGAGTTCATGGTTGATATCCAGGTCTGTATGTCTGGGTGTTCAGTGTTGTTGGTGAAGAATAGTAATTCGGTCTTGGAGGAAATGATATTCAAGTATGCACTGGACATCCAAGACTGGATCAGAGAGAGACAGGTTTTGATACTATGGATGTCCTTGATGGAGCTGATTGTGAGGTATAGCTGTGTGTCAGCGTATTGGTGGATGTGGATGTTGTGTGCGGCTAGGCGGGCTCCCAGAGGCTCCTTGTATAGATTGAAGATCACTGGGGAGAGGATGGAACCCTGCAGGACTCCACAGGTGACAGGTAGTATTGGCTATCTAGAGGAGTCCATCTGAACAAACTGCTGACATTTGGCAGGGTAGGACAAGGTGGCTAATCCCCATGCGCCGTGTGGGGTGTTAGTAAGCACCTGGTGGTCTCTGGTGTGCCGAAAGCAGCCTAAAGGGTGCATAGAACCAGGAGGCAGGGGTGGCCGTCGTCAAGGATGTTGAGGGCGTCGTTGACCTGTATGGCTTTCTACATGCTGCATCTGGGTCTGAACCGAAATTGGTAGGTTTAGAGGAGATTGTTGGTATCGATGTGTTATAGCAGTTGTGCGGCTACTTTCTCGATTATCTTACCTAGGAAGGGAAGATGGGTGATGGGGCGATAGTTACCTAGGTTGTCGGGATCCAGAGTGGGTTTCTTTACTAGAGGGAGGATTTGTCCTGTTTTTAGGGTCGATGGGAAGGTGCTTATGAACCTGTTGATGATCTCCAGGTACGGAAGGAGAGCTGGGAGGGTCTTGAGGATGGATGCTGGGGTTTTTTGTCTGTATACGATGTGGCTTTGAGGGCAACCAGGGTTTCTACCAGGTCCTCTGTTGAGCGTATCTTGAATGTTATCCAGAGTGTACAGATTTCACGAGGAGGGATGCGTGGTGGCTCTGTGGATGCAGAGTTGGTGTCTATGTGCTGGGGAATCTTGCAGATTTTGTTGATAACGAAAGTGTTGAAGTTGGGGGGGTACAATGGCAGGGCGTGTAGCGTGTTGAGCAGTGCATGACCGCTTTGAAGAGGGATTTGCTTTTGTTGTCAGCTTCTGCTATGGTGTTCTGACAGTAGGAGGCCTTGGCTGTGTTGATGAGTTGTCTGTGTGTTCCCTCAGAGTTAATTGAAGAGCGGCAGGACAGATGCAGTCCTGGAGCGGCATCAGGTTTTCTCTGGTTTCCTGATGACTCTTGATGAGGTTGTGTTCTTGTGTGTACCAGGGTGATGAGGGTTTCGGTTTGCAGGTGTGTCGTTTCAGAGGCGGATGTCGGTCGATGGAGGGTGAAACAGTGGTGTTGAGTGCTTCCAGTAGAGAGTCGCAGTTCAGTTGGGGGTGTTCGGTCCATGTAAGGTGGATGTTGGTGAGGTCTAAGTTCTTGAAGGACCTGAAGGTTTGTCTGATGGGCACCTACGGTGAGTGCTAAACTGGGGTGATGTGCAGGATGTGGTGGTTAGACCAGTCAAGCGGGAGAAGAGAGCGTTAGTGGAAGTAAGGCAGTGCAGTGACGATTTGGTTGAGGACGTTAACTTTCTCGTACGTTAGGTCTTTCGTGTGCTGTGTGAGGCTGAAGGGAGCTTCCTTCATCAGTTTTGTGGCCTTGTTGCTCGGGAGGATGAAGTCGCCTAGGAAGATGTTGTGGTGCGCGTGACGGACATGGTGATGACCAGGTTGGTGAAGGCTCCGATAAAGGCGGTATTGGGTTTGGGTGGTCTGTAGAAGAGATGGAAGGTGACTGTATTCATCAGAGAGAGAAGGAAGTGGCAGGAGGGGACTTCAGAGGAGCCAAAGTTGTCGACGCCACGTCTGGTGCAGGGCCACAAAGTCTAGTGGACGACTGTGAGGCCCCCGCCTGTGGTGTTTGGTCGGTCTTTATGTTGGATGCTGTAGCCGTTGGGAACAAGGACGTCTAGGGTGTGGGTGTCCCTTTGAGGGTGGTTGCCCACCTTGGTTATTCTTAGCCCTACCTTACCTGCATTTTAGCATCATCATTGACCCGCTCCAACTACTGTTGTATCACCTTTAGGCCCGACAACCCTCTTCCGGTTAGATATACTCTTCTGCATCACTCCATTATCCTCCTATCCACAATGCATCCACCTCTTTCTCACTCCCTGCATACCATCTCTGCCGTCAAGAACCACCATCATCTCCTCTTCCCATTTCTTTTCCTATCATGCTCCTTGCACTTGCCCCACCCAAAACCTACTCTAATGACATCTATCACTCTCGACAATCCCGGCAATGCTCCCTCCATCCCTTCACAGTCTCGCACTCAGGAAAATAAAATCTTATCACAATCCCTCTTTCCCACAAACATGGATCACCCCCCCATGAATGAGCTACTCCTGCTGCCTCACACCTCCTGTTCAACCAAATGAGGTGGGGTTGGCCTAATGAGCAACAAGTATCACACCTCTTCCCCTTCTACCTTTCCCTTCTGACTTTCTACCCCTCTTTGAGTTCGGGTTAATATTTGAACATTTCTACAACTGCTACACTGACATTTTTCCTGGATCCCTGGAGTTTGCTACCAAGGAACACAATTTCAGCTAGCATCCCAGATTTTCTACTGTTTTAAATCGCTGCATTACAACTTCTGCTTACTGAAATGTACTAGGATACAACGTATCAGTTCATTTCTGTCTAAAGGTTTCTAGGAGTGTATTGCGAACATGTAGGTCTGGTACTGTATATGCCTACCCCTGTACTGACGTTTGGGTGGCCCTCTGGGCCTTGTTGGTGTTAGGGAGAATTCTCTGTTAAGGCTAATTTCCCAAACCTAGTGAGTCCCCCAACAGCTTTGCTGGATTTTTGGGCTTTATTTTTTTCTCCCGCTAAGAGTGAGACTCTTTTTCTCCCACTCTTAGACATGATTTGAGATATCCTTTGACTTCGTAATGTGTTTTATGGGCTATGGGGTCTTTTACTCCATACGGTTTCATGTGGTTTTTGGTAAGTATGTTACACAGCACCCTCAGTGCAGTAACACAGGGGTGTCATAGTGACCCCCAAACATAGACTCCATACCCTGGGACTGACTACTGTCTCCCAGGGCATGTAAAGTCACCATTGACTTTACTAGTCTTAAACTGGGAACAGAACCAGTACAAACCATCATATTGTGGAAGTACTGGTAGGAGTAATTAGATTACCCCGGGGTCTGGTTTTTGAGGGGGCACTGTGCAGTCCCCCCCTCGTCGAGTTTCTGGCTGGTGGCAGTGGTTACCACGCAAAATATTCCACCGGAATATTTTCTATGGGATTCTCCCATTCATTTTAAATGCACCACTTTTTGGTGCAATGTTAAAGATACTGCTGGGTTATTTATTTAATATTTATTCCCCGGTTGGGTCTTTTTGTCAGAACTCGGTTTTAAAATGGCGTTTGTGTTCGCGTCTATAACTCCAACCCAAGTCGAGCCCTTTGTTCCACTTTTTGGCGGGCTTCTACACAGAAGCCTCCAAAAGTGGTGCCACTCTGTTGGGGCCTACAGGATGTGTGGGAGGAGGGTTTAGGCACCCTGGACTGAGTTGCCTTGGCAACTCAAGTCGCACTCTTGTGTGATTGGCCCAGTGGTGAGCCACCCGGCTCAGCACGTAGCATGTTTGAGTGACAGCTAGGACTGATGAATGGGGGTTTTCTGCATAAATGCAGGGCTTTGGGAACTCGAACTTCAGACGTCGCCACAGGACCTAAAGAATCCAAGGAGGGAGAACCTGAGCCGACCTGCAACGACGACACCACCGGTGGAGCCCTGCTGAACCGTCTCACCACTTTTCCCGACGACAGAGAAGATCTTCATCCGAGGAGTCTTCTTCCTTTGACTGGTGGGGATAACCAGTTTGCCCGTCTTTTCGCCTTCCTGGATCATCTCGTGGCCACCTTGCCTGTGCCAAGCACCCCGGCAACTGGGATACCATGATTTGCCACTACCGCAAATAAAAGGGTAGTACCTTTTAACCGGAGAACTCCGCGGCTGGTTTCTTCCCTGGCAGTGCAACAACCTTCAGCTTTCCTCCACGTCGAGACCTTCTCTTCCTCTGGACGACGCTGCGACTTGCACCTGCTGCCAGAAACAACTGCCCCGCTGGAGGATCCTCTCCATTTTAAAGGTACTATGTCCGCCTAGCCTCCCTTCCAACAGTCTGTACGGGGTGTCTATTAAATCCTCGACTTACTACCCGGGCTGACCCTAGGCTGGCTAACTGAACTTTTCTGAGCTGAACTAATTCCTTTTTGAACTCTCTGCAAGACTTTTTCAAGCCTCTTAAACTGTGTGATCTTGGGCGCATTGGTGTTCTGTTCTCTCCAAGAGGGAGCCTGGCCTCTGAACTTTTTGCTCACAAGTAGACTTTGACTTTCCTGCCTTGCTGGATGCTCCTAAAGTATTAGTGTTGTGTGCTTTTCTAATTGCTGCCTTTTCCCTCCCTTTTTTGGTAACCTATTGGAGTACCATCTTCAGTTAAGCGCTCACCTCTGTCGGAAAATAAGTGGTGTTAACTAAGACTTGTCTAATAAGGAAAAAGGGATGTATATATATTAATAGTGACTGGGTTTCGAACTTGCTTACAATAATAGTGCTGGAGTGTTTCTATAAGTGTGTCTTTAAATAAATCATTATATACTTTGATACCAAAGCTCTGGTCAGTGTTTGCTTGTGCTACTGCATTTTGGGTACCTATCTTGTATACTCTATATACTGTAACTCTTCTTGAGAGAAGTCTGGCTGCTCAGCCTCAGCTACCAGGTAAATCTGGGTGGTACAGACTGCTACCAATTGGGTTTACTGCCAACACCTGTAGTCTTAAGCCTTTTGCAGTGGTCCCTAAGGGAACGGCATAGGTTTGTGCCCAACAGTTGGGAATTACTAACCCCTTATCTCCCACCACGTGCCACATCTAGTATAAAACCCACCTATGAGTATCCAGCCTTATATACAGAAGGTCGTGAGGGATACTGTGACTTGGGTTCCCTTTTTCTCCCCATCCCTTAGTCTTACAGGTATTGCTTTGGCCCTTTACCGTTTTATATACACACTGTTTCGTACTACGGGTTCTGTTGAACCATAAGTACTTATTATTTGAACTACTAGCTACTAAATGTGAAATTCTAAAAATGTGAGTACACATGTGCAGTTTTTTTCTTTCATAGTGTGTACTTGGAACTAACTGTTCCTATCTATCAGTCTTCCTACCTCTCATGAGTAAAGCCTGCCTGCTCTTCCAGAGCAACCGTTAAAGAGAGTTTGTCCTATCTTCTGGTTGGAAAGCGGCATATCCTTAGGATAGATGGTTTTCTATCTCTCATCATGGGCTATGGAAAAATATCCCTAAAATATGGTAATGTCAATATGAGTCAGGAAGCGCCTGACGGTATTTTCAATGTAAGACAAATAGGAGAGAATAGAAGGTGCCGCAATGAGGGACCTATTTTTGGGACACTACTGGAATTTCACGTTTGGAGAGAGATGTGTGATAAGATGGATTTCTAGAATCTGGCCTGGTGAACAGACTTTAGGAAGCAACCCTAGTTATAGTGTACAGTGAAGTCAGAGAGGTCAGCCAAATCCCAATCAAGCTAAATGTGGAGAGCACACAAGGCTATTCTCAGGAGAGTGCAAGTGGGGTCAAGGGTCCAGAATGAGTCCACACGGAGAAGCACACAATAATTCAATTTAGACTGGAATGTACAAAAATACAAATATTTATTCTAGGCCTTTACATACACAAACAAAAATGAAACTAGCAGGTGATAGTATTGCACAATACTCAATAAACATGTATACATTCACCATAGGTTCTTAAAAGGCATTCAAATGACAACACAGGAGGCACTAAATGAATGCAGTAAAGATGGAACCAAGTCAAAAGTGAATTCCAGTAGTCCTATCCCTAAAAAGAATGGGGCCTTTTGCCCAAAAGTCACAGGAGCTACAATGCTTCTCCCCAGAATATAGTCTCTTGTAGGTAAATTCTAATTTGACTTACAATGGTGATTGTTCAAAAGAAGATATTCAACAAGGTTACTAGGTAAGTAAGACATGCATTACTTACCGTAAAAGCATTTCTGATGATTGTATCTGCTTAGATTCACATGCTGTGCATATGGTCCGACATCCAGTGGTAACCGCAGAGTATTGCATCTTGTCTGTCGGGGACAGAAAGGGGACGTCGGCATAGGCGTGTCTGAAACACTATCCCTATCGTAACGTGTGTAGTACCCAAAATCTCTCACGCGCCGAGGTCCCCCAGATTGTATTTTTTCTGCCATGAGGGAGCCCAAGGCTATAGTGAGTGAGTACATGAAGAGAGAAAGTAGTAAGAAGTCTATGTTCCTTCCACCCCGAGCAGGGAGGCAGGGAGGGCGCATCTGAATCTAAGCAGATACAATCATCAGAAATGCTTTTACGGTAAGTAATACATGTCTTCTGATGCTTGTTAATCTGCTTAGAATCACATGCTGTGCATAGACTAGCGAGCAGTACCCGGAGTTGGAGGTGGGTTGTGAGAAGGAACAGTAGAAAAAAGATGTCTTAGTACTGCTTGTCCCACCTGAGAATCAGACCTAGAATGAGTGTCTAGGCAATAGTGTTTTGTAAGGGTGTGTACAGAACTCCAGGTTGCCGCTTTGCAAATGGACTCTAGGGGAACATTTTCAATGAATGCTAGGGATGCCCCAGTGCCTTGAGTAGAATGTGCTCTAGGCTTGAAGGGCAGTTCTCTCTTTGCAAGAGTGTAACATAGTGTGATGCATTTGACAATCCACCTTGATATTGCTGATTTAGAGACAGGATCCCCTTCTCTACCAGCTCCCAGTGAAACAAAGAATTGTTTAGTTTTCCTCAGTGGTTTAGTTCTATCCATGTAGAACATGACTGCCCTGCGCACATCCAGTGTGTGAAGGCTTCTTTCGGCCATGTTAGTAGGTCTCTAGAAGAACGTGGGTAGTTCGATTGACTGGTTCACATAGAACTTTGAAATAAATTTTGGCGCAAATCTGGGATGTGTGCGCAGAACTACCTTATCTTTGTGGACTGTAACAAAGGGGTCCAAAACCGAGAGGGCCTGTAGTTTGCTAACTCTTCTGATAGAAGTGATAGCTACTAGAAAGGCTGTCTTGTAAGTCAGGTCTTTCAGACTAGCTTTATGAATAGGCTCAAAAGGGGGTCCCATGAGCCTAGTTAAACCCACATTTAGATCCCACCCAGGGGCTGGGTGAGTGATGGGGGGATAAATTCTTTTAACCCCTTCCATAAAGGCTTTAATCACAGGTATTTTCCACCACAACACCTTCTGCTGTGACGTGGTGTAGGCTGACAACGCCGCTAGGTGAACCTTTAAGGAATGGAAGACTAACCCAGAGGCCAACAGACGGGTTAGATATAACACAATGTGTGAAGGCGAGCAATCGGTGGGATTGACGCCTTTGGAACTGCACCAGATGACAAAACGTTTCCATTTGCTGGCATAGCAATAACTTGTGTTAGGCTTTCTTGACTCCCTCAGTATGTCCATGCCTCTTTGAGGGAGTTGCAGATGTCCAAACTCTATGACCTCAGGAGCCAGGCTGCTAAATTCAGAGTTTGTGGGCATGGGTGCAGAGTCTCCCCCCTGTCCTGAGACAACATGTTGTACGGGAAGGGCAGCTTGACTGGTGGGGAGAGGGACATTTCCATCAGGTGCGCGAACCAAGGTTGCGGGCCCACATGGGAGCCACACAGAATCATGGTGACTGGTTCCTGGTGCATCTTGTGTACCATCTTGTTCAGAGGGGGAAAAGCGTAGACAAATTTCCCCGACCAAGTTATCCAGAGACCGTTCCCCTTGGATCGGTTCTGGGGGTACCTGGAGGCGTAATCTTAGCATTGGGCGTTCTCCTGTGTAGCGAACAGGTCGATCACTGAAAATCCCCATTCTGCGAAGACGTTGGATACAATGTCTTTGTGCAGTCGCCATTCGTACTCTTCTGGCAGAGGAAAATCTCTGCTGAGTACGTCTGCCAGAAGATTGAGTTCCCCTGGAACATGTTGGGCTATCAGGAACATCTTGTGTTTGAGAGCCCATATCCAGATGTTTTGGCACAGCTTGGATAGCCCTGGAGAGTGAGTGCCAACCTGTTTGTTCAGGTAATACATTGCTGTTGTGTTGTCGGTTAGGACCAGCACTGTCTTCCCTTGCAGTTGCTCCTGAAAGGCTTTCAATGCTTTGAACACTGCTAGCAGCTCCAGTAGGTTTATATGGTTGGACGCTACCTGAGGGGACCACACTCCGTGCGCTGTCTGTTGAAGCAGGTGAGCCCCCACCACCCCGTGAGAGATGCGTCAGTCGTGAGAGTGGCTTTCACTGCAGGGGTGGTGAAGAGGTTCTCCCTCGACCACCACTGCAGAGAGAGAACGAGGGCTGGCGAGACAACTAACAGATCTTCCCATTGTCCGCTGGCCTGACACCACTGGCTGTAGAGCCACTCTTGCATGGGACGCATGTGCAGCCGCGCGTGGGGAACCAAGTATATGCATGACGCCATCATCCCTAGCAAACGCATACCTTTGCGTACCGTCACCTCTCGACTGGCTACATACTGAGGAACCTGAGAGAGCAGGTTCTGAACCCCCTCGCTGGAAGCGAAGACTAGACCGTCTTCCGTACAAATTAGAGCCCCCAGGAACTGTTTTACTTGGCTGGGGACTAAGCTGGATTTCTTTTCGTTGATAGAAAATCCCAGGCTGAACAGTAGGTCTACTGTTTTTGGATGTTCGAAAAACAAACGTCGAACGAGTCCCCCGTGATGAGCCAATCGTTGACGTAAGGGTAAACTAGAACTGAAAGTCTGCGCATGTGTGCCGCTGCCACTGCCAGGACCTTGGTAAACAACCTTGGCGCCGAGGCTATGCTGAAGGGGAGTACCTTGAACTGGTAGTGTTTGTCCTGAATCACGAACCTTAGGAATTTTCTGTGCGCTGGCAGCATTGAAATATGAAAGTATGCATCTTTCATATCCAATGTTGTCACAAAGTCCCCCTGTTTTAGCAATGGGATCACCTCTTGCAGTGTTACCATGCGTAACTTCTGGGGCTTTATGAACTTGTTCGCTGGGCGCAGGTCTAGAACAGGAGCATGGTGAGATCCTTTTTGGATACAAGGAAGTACACTGAATAGATACCCTTGTTTGCCTGAAGAATCAGGATGGCTTCTATGGCGTCCTTTCCCAGCAGCGCTTCCACCTCTTGGATCAGGATCTGCAGATGTTCCGGTGAAAGGCCTCGATGTTTCGGCGGTCTGAACTTTGGAGGTCGGGCGAATTCCACGCAGTAACCGTGGGTGACCGTCTTTAAGACCCACTGGTCTGAAGTTATCCCCTCCCATGCCTTGATGAAAGATGTTAATCGCCCCCCGACCGGGGAGACATGGGAGTGGACCTGGACTTGGTGGTCATTTCTGACCCGAAGTTGACACTCCTCTGGAATTGGTGCCTCTGCCTCTATTCTTTCCGCGCTTCTGACCCCTCTGGGGGTAGTAAGTGGGGCTTGCAGCAGGTTGACTTGTGTTGAAGTTGCCCGTGCCGAAATTGTCTTGAACGGCGCAGGCTTGTCCTCGAAAGGACCGCCGAGAATTACTGCCCCTCTGTGAAGAGGGTTTCTGGGAAATTTGGTGCAGCGACTTAATAGTCTCGTGCTCCTTCTTGGCTGTCTCCAACGCATCGTCTACCGCCTTCCCGAAGAGGTTGGCCTCTTCGGTGGGTTTGTTGATAATGGATGCCTGGGTCTCAGGCCTGAAGCCCGACGTGCCTCTTTAGGAGAGTACCCTGTGCGAGAGACCTGCCTGCTGTCTCTGCGGTGTGCAGGGTATTCTTTACAACATTCTGATTGGCAAGTTTGCCCTCCAAGACAATGGCGAGAAGCTTGGCTCTGGTTGGTTCCGGAACGAACTATAAAAAGGAAAACAAATGGGAACGAGGCCACCAGGGGGCGCAGGCAAGATGGCTGCCTGAACTTCAAGCTCCCCACATGGCCCCCGGAAACAAGCCAAAAAACATGCTTTAAGTATTTACAAGCCCCAATTGCCAGTAAGATCTAAGAAGGGGAACCGTGGAGGAATGTGAGGAAGTTTATCGCGTCTCTGGAGGTGCCTCCGTTCTCCCGCTAGCGGCAGACCACGTCCCTCCCCCTCCCCAAGCACCCTTGTGGAAGCTCCGCAGCGGGAGCTGTGTGTTGCCCAGCCGTGCCGAGGGAGGAGGAGCCGGGCCCCCTGCCCGTGTTTGCTCACGCAACGAACGGCGCCCGACACACCATCGCGGAGCCGGGCGGGCCCCGGGAAGATCCCTGCCGGTAGCCGGCAACCCACCCCCCCCCCCACCACCAGGAGATAAGCGGCGCACGGGCGTCATCATAAGAGGAACGCAGTGAGAAGAGCCACGCAGAGCACAACTCAGGGCACTCTGGGAGGCGTGTCCTCCCCACAGACTTCAGTACCACAGAAACAATCTGGCCCGGGCCAACGCGGGAGTGCACCTGGGCCCTACTTCTGTGGCCTGCACCCCCGTATTGTACCGCCGCCATAAAGACAGCAGGGGCCTGCCCTGCATAACCGCCCTGGGGGGAGTGACAGTGGGCAGAGGATCCCGCGAAAAGACCGGGACAGGCTCAGGCTATCGCTGGAGCGCGCCTGGGCCCCCCACCTCTCAGCCTGCCCAGTTGCCAGAGCGGGTCCCACGTGAAGGTATTTGCTCGCCGGGCTCCGTGGCTCCAGACCCATACAGTGTTACGGAGCCATATTGGGCCTCTTGCCCACCAGCTACACCCTGCTCCATGCCGTGGGCGCTGCCCCACCCAACTGTCATGCAGTAGCCTCCCCAGGTGAGAAACAGTGCCACCACCTACCCAGGGGGCTCCCTTAAAGCCCTCACCCCATCAACACCCCCCTGCAATCAATACGCCAACACTGGGGGCTCGCCATATCGAGGGGGCATAGGGCACCATATCAGGCCGCCCCTGGAAGTGGAACTGCCAACCGAGGCCTCCCCAGAACCTCCGGGAGGACCGCCAGAGTGGGCCAGGGAACCCCAGCGACCCAGGGCCGGGCCAAGAGAGACTGCATTCCTGGCGAAATTAAAGCGGTGTCTCACAATCCGGAGCCCAGACATTGGCACACAGCTCCAACACCCGAAAATCGCCCCAAGGACTCGCCCTACACAACAAGGCTAGTGATTCAGGGCCATAGGACCCTCCTAGAAGATACTCCAAGAGGTCCCTGTAACCCAAGGCTATCGACACTACATGAGCTGGAGAGAAACTCTTGCAAAGTACCAGTTCACCCCAGGACACCTCAAAATGGAGACCGGCCCCACCACTGCACAGCCCCCAGATATGAACGCTATGCAGTGTAATATTCAAACAATCCTTGAGGAGATCAGGGGCATGAGGACGGACATGGGGGTCAAACTGGCTGACCTTACGGCCAAGGTTTCTACGCTAGAGGACCGAATGGAAGGGGTCAACGGACCTCCTTGAAACGCAAATGGAAAGCAGATTCAAGGAATTGCAGCGCCGCGAGGAAGCTCTCCGGCTCCAGGTCGATGATATGGAAAACCGGGAGAGGAGGAACAACTTGAGAATTTTCAGGCTTGAGGAGAGAGAAGGAGAGACCCCGATGGGACTGGAAAGCAAAATCCAAGACCTCATCAGAATTGTCCTGGGGTCAGACTCAGGCGAAACCCTCCTTCTTGACAGCGTGAATCGGGCTGGCGGGGGAGGCAGGGGCCCATGCTCAGTCCTAGCAAGATTTCATTATTATAGGGACAAAGCTAGGGTGTTGGAGAGGGCGAGAACCTTGCATGACATTCAACATGGGAATTCCAGGGTGACGATATACCAAGATCTCTTTGCCCTCACACTCCAGATGAGAAAGAAATGAGGTTCTATCACCAGATGGCTACAAGAGAAGGGGGTACGATATCACTGGGGTCACCCATTCTACCTGGCGTTCGAATGGCAGGGCCAGAGATACCAGCTAGTCACGGAAATGGACATTCAATGGACCACAGAGGACCTCACGGGTGACCTCGCGGGACCATCGGGAGTCCAGAATGGAACCGATGGGGATCGCGGCGTGCCCCTCGGGGCCCGGACCTCTCTCAAGGGAAGTTAAGAGTCAAAGGCTCACGCAAATTTCAGAAAACCAGACCCCCCCCCAACAGACCGGGGGGGCCCCACATGATCACACATGCGGCAATCAACGCTTAATCACCACTCCAAGGCTTGATTCAGGTCTTCTGGAGCCCGCAGCGACCCGAGGACCTCGCTGGACACAGTATGTTTTTCCCACGGTTGGCGGGGAGTTCTTTGTTCAAATGACCTAGGTCAGAGTTGAAATGTTGCCCATTCAGAGGCTGTTTTATGGTTCCATAGAGTGACACTTGGTGACTCTCCTTTGAGAAGTGTTGGCGGCTTGTGACCCTGCGCTGTGACATGCTCCACGAGGGACAAGGGGAGTTGACCATATGCAAAGGTTGGGGGGCATAATGGGTAGGGGGCACCACTGCCGGGTCCCCAGCGCCAACAAGGAAGGGCGGACACTTAGTGGAGAAAGGCATGACGGAAGGCGTCACACCCAAAAATTATTTTGCCCGGGGCCGGGGTAGCGACCATGGCAGTTCGTTGCTTGCTTCATCCCCACTTGGGGAGCCGGCGGTGAACGCCCTACAAAATGGGTAAGGGAGATGGAAGGGGGAGGAGAGGAGGGGGGACGAGGTTAAGGGGGAGGGGGAAAACCAGCTCAAGCCATGGACACTTTTTCTGCAACAGGCTCTAAATAGCGGACACTTAAAGGTGTTTAAAGAGCAGAAAATGAAAGACGACAATGATTGAAGGGAAGATAAGCACGCTGAACGTCAAGGGCCTTAACTCCCAGAATAAAAGGTCCCTCACGAGCAACATGTTCCGCAAGCAACGCCTAACAGTCCTTTTCCTACAGGAAACACACTACAGGCAGGGAAAGGAGTCGAAAATAAAGGGGAAAGAGATTGGTAGTAACTACTGGGCCTCGCACAGGAGTTCTAAGAAGGAAGGGGTGGGCATTCTCCGGGGCAGGACGTTTCATCTCACGTGAGTAGAAACCAAGAGGGGCTTCGGGGTCGATTCTTGGGTATCAAGGGAACCTGTGAAGGGGAGTGAATCACCTTGGCCACTTTATACGCACCCAACTCAGGACAAATACGTTTCCTTACTCAGATCTTTAATGTCATGGACGAATGGGCAGAGGGGGCTATGATACTAGGCGGGGACTTCAACCTTATAATGGACCCCCGTCTGGACTGGTGGTCCGCGAAGGCGGGGGTACCCAAGGGGACTTCCAAAGATAACTTGGCCATGCACACCCTTCTGAGGGAACACTACTGGGTGGACGTCTGCCGCAAAACACATCCAGGCCAGGGCGGATACACCTTTTTCTCACCCCCGCATTGCACCTACACCAGAATTGATCTCTTGTTGATCTCAGAAGAGGGGAATGGGGTAGTTAAACAACCGAAGGTAGAAACTATAACATGGTCAGACCATGAACTACTCATAGCCAGCTGGTCACTGCCCATCTCCCCAAGATCTTCCCGATGACGATGCAACGGCAAACTTCTCAGGGATCCTGTATTTCGGGATTTCATGAGGAAAGAAATGTTGGCCTACTTTGAGACAAACGACAATGGTGAGACTGACATGTCCATGGTGTGGGAGGCTGCAAAAGCCACCTTCAGGGGCCTCCTTAAGCAGAGGGTTCGAGGCGTGAAAGGGGCCTAACTGAAAGTAAGATCCGCACGGAGTTGGGCGGTCTGCGAGCCAGGCTGGGCCTCCCAGGGGTAGGCCGTGGGGCTCTCCTGGAGGAGATGCAGGGCAAAAGACAAGAGCTTCACACAGTCCTCATAGGGGAAGTCATCAAGAAAATGCGATACACCAAGCAAAGTTACTACGAACGGGGAGATAGGGTGGGGACCCTTCTGGCACAAAGAGCTCGAGGTTGTAGAGTTGAGAGAGGAGTCGCTCACCTCAGGGACGGGGAGGGCAGGACCTATGGAGGCCGGGAGGAAATAGAGTGTTTTGCCGACTACTATAGCAAACTCTATTCCAGACAGGCAGGCGAATCACTGGACGATATCCGTACCTACCTGGCAGAACACCCTCTGCCTAGGCTGTCTGATGCGGAGCTAGAGGCCCTGGAGGGGGAGATATCGGAGGAGGAGGTGAAGGGCGCCATCAAGAGATTGAAAGCCGGAAAGGCACCAGGGGGAGACGGCTACACGGCTGATTTCTACAAGCAGACCCAATCTGTCCTGCTGAAGCCCCTGGCCAAATTGTTCAATCAAATCGGGAACCGAGACTCAATCCTACCGAAGTTCCTGCAGGCCCTTATCACTGTAATAACTAAACCCGGTAAAGATCAGACAGACTGCGGGTCTTATAGACCTATCTCGCTTCTAAACCCAGATGCCAAGATTTTCGCCAGAATCCTGGCCTCCAGATTGGAGGGCTGCCTCCCTCGCCTGATACACCCCGATCAAGCGGGATTCGTCCTAAATAGACAGGGCTCTGATAACATGCGGAAGACACTCCACGTGCTTACCTCTAGGGGGGTCCGTGAAGAGGGCACACTCCTACTGGCCCTTGACGCGGAGAAAGCCTTCGACAAGGTCAGTTGGGCTTTCATGGGGGAGGTCTTCGAGACTCTGGGGATGGGCCCCGAGGTGGCTTGGTTGGATGTCTGTGCTCTATTCCTCCCCCTCCGCTAGAGTGGTGGCAAACGGGACAGAGTCAAGAGTATTCCCTCTCGAGCGCGGCACGCGACAGGGATGCCCACTGTCCCCGCTAATTTACGCACTTGTGATGGAACCATGGGCAATCTCGGTCTGCAACGATGAGGCCATCAGGGGAGTACAGGTAGGAGATATACAATGTAAAAATCTGCCTCTTTGCGGATGACGCACTACTCTACATCACAAGGCCGTCCCAGACATTACCCAGGATACTACAGGGTCTCTTGCGCTACGGGGAACTGTCGGGGTACAAAATCAACCTTGAGAAATCGGTGGCGTTCATAGGGGGAAACTAGCCGCACCCAGAGGCAGCTTATGTGAGTGGGCCTCCCTTCAGGCTACGAGAGGAGGGGTTCCAGTATCTGGGGGTCCAGGTGACACGCGACCCCAAGGGTCTATATTCGGCCAACTTTCCCCCCCTTTGGTCTGCAATCAGAAAAGACACGGAAAGATGGGCAAGGTCGGGTCTCTTTGATGGCACGCCTTAAGCTTATAAAAATGGTAATCCTCCCCAAGTTCCTATTTCTCTTCCAAATGCTCCCGGTACTGATCCCCAAAACATTCTTTACGGAAACAAAGCAAGTCCTTCTCAACTTCCTCTGGTCCGGCAAAAAACATAGGATCTCTTATGAGGTATTGACCATGCCAAAAGGAAGATGGTGGGGTGGGATACCCCGACTTGGAAACATACCATAGAGCTTCCCAGCGGAGGGTCTTGATCAACCACTTGACCCAGGTACAGAAAAACAATGGGTGGCCATGGACAACAGGGTTCTGGCGCCTGTCACGGTAGAGGAATGGCTCTGGGTCCCAAGGAAAAACATCCCTAGAAGCGTCCTGAACACCCAAGTCCTAAAAGTGCTGTGGTCCCTGTGGAGGGAGGGAGGTTACTATCATTGGCTCACAACCTGGCCTTCTCCACTGAGCTGTATCTGGGCCCACCCTTTCCTGGCTAAGATAGAGCCAGCGACATACCAAAAGTGGTTTGAGGCAGGCCTTAGCAGGACCGGCCTCCTCTGGGTGGGGGGCTCGTTCCTACCCTTGAGAGACTTGGAGGAGGCCCTGGGAATAGGTACCCTGTCCCCCTTCCGCTATCTCCAACTTAAGGAAGCCTTCACTGAACCATTGTGAGGGGACACCCTTAGGAGAGACCTTACAGATTTCGAAAAACTCTTCCTCTCCGCTAGGGGATCCAAGGGGATAATATCTCGCCTTTATAGACTCTTTCTGTTTTCCGTCCAAAGAGACCCACCACCGGCATGCATATAATGGCGAAAGGACCTGGGAGAGGAAATTGATGATGAAAGGTGGGCAGAAATGTGCAGGCGAACCAACCGCTCCAAGGCCTCACTCCAATATCGCCACCAGGCCCTCAGGGTTTTACATCAATGGTACTACCCCCCCGCAGAGGATTGCTAGAATGAGGCCAGGATACGACCCACACTGCTGGAAGTGCAGGACGGTGAGGGGGGATTATATTCACATGTGGTGGGGGTGCCCAGTGGTCCAAAAGTACTGGGAAGAGGTATCAGTTTGGATTAAGGGGGTTGAACGGTCTTCCTGCCCCTGGCTCCTCCTTTTTGGAATACGTACCAGAGATGGTCAGGAAAACACCCAGGACCACATGTTACAGGTTATGTTGGTGGCGACCAGGTGCTGCCTGGCACAAAAATGAAGAACCCCGGAATGCCGGGGGAAAAAGCATGGGTCACCAAAGTGCGGCCATTTACGATATGGAATTCCTTACACATTTACTTGACGAGTCTAAGTCAAATATCGAAGAAATATGGCTCCCATTCTTTGACAAAGATACGGCCGCCCCGTCTAATGTGATGCACCTAAGCCAGGGGCTCCTCCCCCAGGGGCGATAGGCCACTGCCCATTAACCTGATTGCGAACTCCTCAAAGCTCGGCTCATGACTTTGGCGTGCTAAGTGCACATCGTAAAGACACCGCTATGCTCTCTAAGAACCCGTCAAGCAAGCAGCATATGAGAACTTGAACTGGAGGTGGGTGGGGGGAGGGTTGGAGGGGTACGTGTTATAATTGGTTTTCTGTTAACCCATGTTTAAGTATGCTCTGTAATGTTATGACACACACATGAAACCTAATAAAATATGATTTTCAAAAAAAAACTTGATGGGAACAAGTCTAAGCAGACCAGTCATGAAGATGACATAAATGATGTCAACCAACTCTCTGAGGAGAGTCACACGCTTTTAGTACCTAATCATCTACCACAGGGGAAGGACTGGACTGGCCTGCCCTGTTCGGACATCAAAAATAAAGGCAAATGCGATAAGCAAGCTCAGTCCCCTAACTTGGACATCCACACTGGTGTTAAGGGAAAGGCGGTGCAAGTAGGGGCACTCATAGTGCACTTACAACCTGCTTCCACAGAGCTTTCTAAAACACAGAAGAATATGACGAATTACTTCCCTACGACTGGTGTTAAGTGTCACCAAGAATGCTAAGTTGGTGGGCAATTTGGATTCTGATTCTGGGGTTTTGATGAATGCTAACCTAAAGGAGAATGTCCTCAAGGAAAACATGAGGGTGAATGTTGGAGTTTCATTTGCGGAAGCGTGTAGTCTTCCACATTAGATGGCCAATAATAAACACCCACTTATGAAAAACGATTATGTGATCATTAGTGGCTCTGGAAAATTCAGAGCTCTTCCTTGTTTGGACGATTCCGATGCTATGCTATTGGGTAAAAGAGCTTCCACAGAGTTAAAGGGTACCAGATCCATAATGGATGATCACTCGCGTAAAGCAACCCATGGTGCCTCTTATCATTCTCTCTCGGATTATAATGAACACAGAGCTCCCCTTGGTCCAATTTCGAATAGCAATGTATATTGGCCTCCGACCAAACAAGTAACCTATGCAAACATTATCCAATCTTTTTAAATTCAGCTGTCGAGTGTGGTGCACTCTCATCAGAACGCTCTGTAAAGGAACAGAATTTAAAGAGTGGAATAGGGTTTAACTCGGACCACGGGGCTGGCGTTGCATCACACAGTGCTAATGTAACTAGTGGTTTGTCAGGTGGGGTGATGAAATCACTTGAGCACGCGGCTGTGCCACATGAGCTGAAACCTCCTTTGAGGATTGAGTTGAGAGTACGACCGCCCCTCTTGGGTGCCCCGCATCTCAAGTATTGCTACCAAATCAGACTCATCGTGCATCATTGGCTAATCCCACAAGAAAAGAAGTAGAGAAAATAGGAGAAGAGTATAATATCGGATTAGAGGGTGATGCCGATATTTTATGTGGTGCACGAATCAACCACGGATACTTAATGGATGTAATTGCTCGCATCCCGTCTCTGCGTATTCTTACTAGCACGGACTTTGACAGAATTGCCTTGGCACGTGAGAACAATTTCTGAATGATTTAACAGCGAGCTATTAGCAGATTAGTTTTTCCAAATGCCCTGTCCCTAACCGAAGAAGAATGAGCCCTCCTTATATGGAGCATCAGATGGCACCTTTGCAGAGCAACAATGTATAACAGAGTTGCTTGCAATAGCTGCTGGGAAAAACGAGTTGGCTTGGGTTGAACCATTGCTGTGATCGATTTCTAACATTAAAACTACCCAACCATCGAATTAGCAATTGAAGAAATTTGGTCTCGATATCATCTCATTGAATTCATGTGGCCATCTCTCGCTCCAACGGTGGATGGCCTCTTTCTCTAAAATACAAAACAAATATAATTTTCTTGCAGGAAACCATGAGCACTCGGGGACTATTGCTAGATGGTTTTAACACATATTGCAGCCATGCAAATAAGGGCACCGAGAGCCGCCCCATGGGTGGACTTGCAATAGAGATTAATAACCATATTAAATGCAATAGCAGAATTATTTACTCGTCGTCGAATGTTCTTGCTGTTGAATTAGATGTTTATGTGAAGACACAAGAAAGCATCATCTTACTAACACTATATTGGAACCCATTAAAAGGTATCCATGGATGATATGTTTGATGACTTAGATCTATGCTTTCAGAGTGCATTTGCCCAAACCCCCGCGCGCAAAAATCATAATTTGTGGTGACTTTAATTCCATGTGTCTCGTCAACAGTAAGGTAACTACTGGAGAACGACTTGTGGGAAATCAAAGCACAGATAAGAGGTGAAAAATCGGAATTATATTTCGATAGTTGGGAAATATCTTTTGTAAATTGCTCAGAATTATCTCCGACTTACACATGGAGCCGACGGAACTCAGTCTCAATGATGTACTTCTTCGCAATATCTAATACTCGGATTAATTTAGTTGAACCCGTCATGATCTACCCGATTATATCTGGTGATCATGCTCCCATTCAACTGCATCTGAAAACAACCCATTACGGTCTTAATGTGAATGACTTACTTCTACTAACGGAAATTGACCGTCCTAACATTTCGCTCAGATGGAGTCCTGCTCTATACCGTAAAATAACAGATAAGGTGCGGAGTGGACTTGACACCCTTTCAGACACAATGAAACATCAAAGTTCCTCCTGTTATTTAAATGAAAATATGGTAAACGACATTGTATCTCATGCAATAAGATCTATTTGGGTTAAACCCCCATTGAAACGTACGTCAATCTCGTTTCAATATGACGCTGAAATAAAACTGTTAAAACGTAACAAAAATAAGGAACTTCGTGCTATTAAAGCAATTACAAACACTGACCAGCAGTATTCATGTATAATAAAGCATATCCTTCAATTGTATAAGAACAAACTGAAATCCTTGCGAATTACTAAATGAAATAAAATCAATTGTGAGCTTATTAGAGAGATATGTAAGCATATGTAGTATTGATATGCCATCTGCCTTTGATACCGTTGTTAGGGATTTGCTTTGGAGTAAAATGTCAAAGGTGGGGATTCCAGCTGCTTTGATTTTCTGGAGCATGAGGCTATATACTTACACTGCCTATAAGGTCAGAATTACTAGAGGGGGAGCAACAACTGAGTCCATTAGAACATTTATTAAGGATGCAATCTTGCAGCGATTCTTTTTAATTTGTATTTATGTGACCTGGCGAGCCTTTGCAATGATATGGGAATGTATCCGGTGAGAATGGGTAGTTTCAAATTGCACTGGCTTGCATTTGCTGATGATCTTATAATTATGGATTCTACTCCAGCGGGCTGCAAAGTAAGTTGCACGTATTTGAGGGATATGCCCATTCTTTGGATCTATCTCCTAATGTAGCTTAAACAAGTATTCTTGTACTTGATGCAGGACGGAAATTGAAGGTGTTTAAATGGAAGTTAGGCGACCTTTCAATACAACAACTGCCTGAAATAACTTATTTGGGCTACCATTTGAGCAGCAATTCCTCTGTCAAATTGTGGAAGGAAAGGTTGACCCAGAAAGTTTGTCCTTTGACAAGTCAACTGAAGCTAATTTTTGCCAAATACTGTCGCTTCTCATTAATTCCATTACGTGATTTCTTAATAATAAAAGTACAGGCTGTTCTAATTTACATCTTAGACATGTGTATGTTTGATCCAAGTCTATACTTGGGATTCCCTTAAGGGGTGCTTGCTCAAAGGCTCTTTGCATTTAGCACCATAAATTCCAAATTGTATTATCTGGTGCGAGTTGGGACTTATTTCTCTTTCATGTAGGGCTGTATGGCGCTCATCATGTATTTATGCCCGAATGTTAAATCCTCTGAGTAATTGCTTATATAAAGACCTGCAAGATTTACTTGATTCTAAATCTGTTCACTCTTTTAATGCATATCAAACACGTATGCAAGACCTACTAGATAATCTTACCGTGTCCAATGATGACCTTTGTTATAGACCTGCATTTGTTAAAAAAATGTTTTTGAGAAAGACTGGATTGCTACACTTGATCAACTAAAACAGTATCACACGTATTCAGAATATGCTAAATTCATGCATAAGAGACTGCCTTGTTGTCAGTATATTTGTATTTTTCCCTTTATGTCTACAAGAATGTACTTTATGCGCTCCAAACTGAATCAGTTTCGAACAAAGGAACAATGTAAGCACTGGGCTGATTCCACATTGAGTATACAACGCATGAATTGCAGATTTCCCGATTGCAAAAAGCCTTAGAAATGCTTAAACATCTGGTACTTGAATGTCTGCCGTTTAGATCAGCTTGTACCAAGCTCTTGATGAAATTTGTCAGCCCTAATTTTTGTTGATTGTACAGAATTTCTTTGTACGGAAACTGCAATCCACTAACTTTTGTGCTAGGTCATTTATTAAGGATCATTGAAAGAGATCTGGAACTATATGCATAAATTATGGTGAGTATAAAAAAGAAATAAGATGCATTTTAACTTAACAATTTTATCTTAAATTTGTGATATTTTAAATCTTGTAATGTTTGATTGCAATATCTTAAACTTTGTAATGTTTTATGCAAACGTATCTATAATGGTAATTTTGTACTGTTTGGTTAAGGTTTGTATTAACCAAATTCAAAAAAATAAAAATACAATTAAAAAATACATGCTGGACTGTACATAGCCTTGAGGAAACGTAAGCTGCAAACACATAGGAAATTCTCAGGCTGGGAGGGCGATGTGGAATACGTTGGAGGAAGGTCCAATCGAAAGAATGCTACCAGTTGGTAAGTAACTTGTTCTTCGAATGGATTGTTTCCTCCAACGTATTCCACATCTTTCACAGACTCCCAAATCAGTACCCGAAAATGGAGGAGGGAAAAGAATTTAGAGTACCCAATCAGATGGCAGAATAAAGTACCACCTTACCAAAGGCCATATCAGGACCATGGATGTTTACCAAAGGTGTAGATAGAAGCCCATGTGGCTGCACAAATGTATATAATATTCCTTATAGGAACTTCCCGCTGCAGGGCTGTGGAAGTAGCCACGCCCCTTGTGGAATGAGCTTGCAATCCTTCCGGAGGGTCCTTGCCCGCCATACGGTAACCTTCAGTAATGGTGAGGATAATCTGGACAAGGTCTGTTTTGTAACAGCGTGGCCCAATCGGTGACCGGCATAACCCACAAAGAGTTGATCGTCCACTCCGACCCTGGACATCCTAAACATATAAAAGCTCAGAGCTTTCCTAAGGTCCAACCTATGAAGTCACTCAACACTTACCAGGATGAGGAGGAGGGTAGAAAGACGGAAGAACCACCTTCTGGCTTAAATGAAATTCAGACACTACCTTATGTAGAAAGGAAGGACGTACCCTCAGTACAACCCGATCCTTGTGGAACACAGTAAAAGGCGGCTTCGATGAAAGTGCCTGCAATTCACTTACTCTGCGAGCCGAGGTCACTGCAACCAAGAATACTGTCTTGAAAGTCAATAATCTCAAAGGACAAGAGTGCAAAGGTTCAAACGGAGCACCCATGAGAAATTTCAAAACCAAATTCAGATCCCAAACCAGCACCTGCAAAGGGTACGGCGGGAACACATTAGTGAGTCCTTTAAGAAATTGAGAAATCAAAGGAATCTTAAAGTACGAACATTCTTGAGACGAGCGCTTGAAGATAGACAGCGCCGCCAGGTAACCCTTAATGGTACCCATTTGATGACCCCGGTGGGCCAAAGAAAGCAAGAAACACACCACCACCGGAATGGGACACTGAAAAAGATCAACATATTGTTCTCTGCACCAGTCGCAAAACTTACGGCAACGGTACAGGGATTTTGTTGCCAGCCACCTGGCCGAAAGCAACACCTCCATCACGTCATCCAGGAGGACCCACTCCTTATACCTCAACCTTTCAGATACCAAGTGTGAAGGGTGAGAGTGCTGACCCCTGGATCGAGAGCAGAGCCACTCGGTAGGGAAGACGGCGTGGAGGGCAGATGGACATTTCTAGAAGGTCTGGGTACCACGCTCTCCTGGCCCAATCCGGAGCAATGAGGATCATGTGGGATCCGAACCGCCATAACCTCCTTAGCACTTGATGAATGACAGTGACTGGAGGAAACTCTTACAGCAGTGGGAATGACCATTCCACTACGAATGCGTCTCCTAAGGCTCCTCTCGGAGGAAATTCCCTCAAGCAGAATCTCTCGGACTTCCGGTTGGCACTGGTGGCGAAGAGATCCACTTGCGGGGTTCCCCAAAGGTCAAAGATCTCCAGAAGGACTTCCTGAGCCAACTCCCACTCGTGAGAGACTGTGCTCTACCTGCTCAGAGCGTCCGCCGCCGCATTTTCCTCTCTGGCCAGATGAACCGCCGAGAGCGAAATTCTCTGCTGGATTGCCCAGAACCAGAGCTGCATTGCCTCTCTGCACAACAAGAGTGACCCTACCGCCCTTTTTTGTTGAGGTAATGCATGGCCACTGTGTTGTCCGTCATTATCAGGACACTCTTCCCCGGCACAGACAGCAGAAAAGCCTTCAGGGCCAGCCTGATGGCCCCTCAGCTCTCACAGATTGACGTGGTGTTTGGACTCCGACGGAGACCAACGACCGTTGGAGGTCGTCTTCGGCATGAGCTCCCCATCCTGTGAGGGAAGCATCCGTCACTACAGTCACCTCCAGCCATGGTTGCCAAAACGGCTCCCCCTTCATCAGGTTCCCCTTGTTGGCCTACCACAGCATATCCTGTGAGACCGAGAGTGGAATCTGAACAGGATCCGACATCTTGCCTGAGAATTGCGACCACTGTATCTTGAGAACCCATTGCAGAGATCTCATCCGCAGTCTGGCCTCTGGAACAAGAAAAATGCAGGACGCCATGAGGCAGAGCAACCTTAAGAATTCGAAAGCCAGGAGACTCTGGGCATGTTGAAACTTGTCCACCATCTGCACAATGTGATGACCCCTGACCTTGGGCGGCGAGCACTTCCCCAAGGACATGTCCAACACAGCTCCGACGTACTGGAGCTGTTGCGAAGGTATCCGATGAGACTTCTTGAAATTGAGGGAGAAGCCCATCGGGTGGAGGGACCGGCAGGTGACACCGAGGTGATCCAAAACTTGTTTGGGAGAACGTGCACGGATCAGCCAGTCATCCAGGTAGGGGTAGACGTGAATCCTATCTCGCCTGAGATACGCTGCCACCACCACCATCTGCTTGGTGAAGACCCTCGGGCGGAGGTCAAACCAAATGGCATGAGCCGAAACTGAAAGTGCAAGTCGCCAGCCACAAACCTCAGATACTTTCTGTGCTTCGGATGAATCGGCACATGAATGTAAGCATCCTGTAGGTCCAGAGACACCAACCAATCCTGAAGTTGAAGGGCCTGGAGGATCTGGAATCCACCACAGGCCTCAAGACTTAGAAGTAGCCTTCCATGGAGGATCCACGGTATTAGGGACCTCCAACAGAAAATTTTGTGCAAAAGGCCCGAAAGCGTCGAGGGCGCCAAAGGCTTCGACGCCGATGGTTTCGGCGTCGAGAGGGCCAAAGGATTTGGCGTGGACAATGGTGCCAACGGCGCCGAGGGCTAGTAAGAAAGCAATGCTTCGACGTCCGAATCTGACGGGCCCGGGGACGAGGACCGAGACCTGGAAGCACGTCTCTTGCGACTATCCTGAGCCTTGTCCGAACGGGACCTCAAAGGTTCCCGATGAGTCGTGTCGAGGACCCGAGCCCCAAGGCATGTGAGCCACGGTAGAAGACCGTTCCTTGCCGGCTTCATCAGAAGGCGTGGACGGAACTGTGCCCTGCAATTGAAAAATCGCCTAAATCCAGCCCATTCCTCCGGAGTCGAGGACTTAGTTAGGCATGCCACTTTCCTCGCAGCACCATCCTCCAAGGAGGACGGGGAAGGCGAACGGTGACGGCGCTTCCTAGAATGGCGAGACGAGGAAGACGAATGGTGGGAACCACTCTGGGACTGAGATCCCCGGGACTCCTCCCGATGTGGAGAATCACCTCTCGAGTCGTCGGTGGACACCCGCTTGGACTTAGATTTTCGGGACTTACTGGGTTTAGAACCCCTACCTACCTGAAGCTTTCCCTTATGCTCCCGCAAGGGCTTAGCAGTCAGCGACTGGCATTTGGAACAGTCGTCAGTGTCGTAACTCTCGCCCAAGCACCACAAACAAATGCGATACGGGTCGGTGATCGACATTTTAGACTTGCAGTTCCGGCAAGTCTTGAAGCCAGACCGTAGAGTCGGAGGGGCCGAAGAAGAAGACATACTCACGAGGAATACACGAGGTGCGCTGAGTTCTCGAAGCAAACGCGTTTGCAGAAAAACAGAACTGAGGCTACGGGCACCATGCGTCCCATTTATAACATCCGGTGACATCGCCCTCGACGGAAGCCTTCAAGGGACATTGACCGGACGCCATCCCAAACCCAGTGAGTCCCCCAGCAGCTTTGCTGGATTCTTGGGGTTTATTTTTTTCTCTCCTGCTAAGAGTGAGATTCTTTTACTCCCACTCTTAGACGTGATTTGAGGTGTTCCTTTAACTTTCCATGTGTTTTATGGGCTATGGGGTCTTTTACTCCATAGGGTTTCATGTGTTTTTTTGATGTGGGTTACACAGCACCCTCCATGCCGTAACCCAGGGGTGTCGTAGCCCCCCCATCATAGACCCCATACCCTGGGACTGACTACTGTCTCCCAGGGCATGTAAAGTCATCATTGGCTTTGCTAGTCCCAAATTATGAACAGAAACCAGTACAAACCATCATATTGTGGACGTACTGGTCGGGGCAATTAGATTGCCCCGGGGTCTGTTGTTCGAGGGGGGCACGTCTCCGTCCCCCCTGATCGAGTTTTGGCTGGTGGCAGTGGATACTACTTTTTATTTTCGACCGCGAATATATATCTCTATGGGATTTTCCCATTGTTCGAGGCTACCAACTTTAATTATTTAATTCTTATAGCCTCAAACATACCGCCGGTTTATTTATTTAATATTAATTCACTGGTTGGTATTTTCTGCCAGAACTCGATTCTAAAATGGCATTTGTGTTCTCTTCTGTGACTCCAACCCAAGTCGAGCCCTTTGTTCCACTTTTTGGCGGGCTTCTCCACAGAAGCGTCCAAAAGTGGTGCCACTCTGTCTGGGTACCACAGGGGGTGTGGGAGGGGGTTTAGGCACCCTGGACTGAGTTACCTTGGTAACTCAAGTCGCACTCTTGTGTGATTGGCCCAAGTGGTGAGCCGGCCGGCTCACCACTTAGCATGTTTGATTGACAGCTAGGCTGAGTGAATGGGGGTGTGCTGCATAAAAGCAGGGCTTTGGGGACTGGAACTTCATAAGTCGCCACAGGACCTAAGAATCCAAGGAGGGAGAAGCTGAGCCGACCTGCAACGACGACACCACCGGTGGAGCCCTGCTGAACCGTCTCAACACTTTTCCTGACGACAGAGGAGATCTCCAGTCCGGAGAGGAGTCTTCCTTTGACTGGTGGGGATAACCAGTTTTGCCTTCTTTTCACCTTCTTGGAGCATCTCGTGGCTGCCTTGCCCGTGCCAAGCACCCCGGCAACCGGAATACCACGGTTTACCACTACCGCGAAGAGAAGGGTAGTACCTTTTAACCGGAGGACTCCGCGGCTGGTTTCTTCCCTGGCAGTGCAACGACCTTCATCTTTCCTCCACGGCGAGACCTCTTCTTCCTCTGGACGAAACACTGACTTGCACCTGCTGCCAGGAACAACTGCCCCCGCTGGAGCTCCCTTCACACTTAAGGTACTGTGTCCCGCCTGGCTTCCCTTGCGACAGATCGTTCGGGGTGACAGTAAAGCCTCGACTTTCTAACCTCGGCTAGCCTGGGACAACCTAGCTAACTTTTCCTGACTTGAATTTCATCCTTTTTGTGCGAACTATCTACAAGATTCTTTGGGCATAACCCCACTGTGTGAACCTGGACCCCTTCTGCTTGCTCTCTCCAACAGTGGGCCTTGCAATTGACTTCCTTGCTCTCCAGTAGAACTCTGCCTATCCTGCCTTACTCAAGTTCTTGGTAAAAGTATTGAAACTTGTGTGCTTCCTTAACTCTGCCTTTTTCCCTCCCTTTCCTTACAACTTATTAGAGTGTCATCTTATGTTAAGCGCTCACCTCTGTCTGAAAATAAGTGGTGTTTCTCACTAAGACTTGTCTAATAAGTGAAGAGGGTTGTATATATATATGATAGTGACTGTGTATTGAATTTAATTACCTCGTTTTTTTGCTAGTGTAAACTACAAGTGTGTTTTTAAATAAATAATTATATACTTTTACACCAAAGCTCTGATCAGTGTTTGTTTGTACTACTGTGTCCCTGTACCTATTGTGTATACTCTGCATACTGCCTAACTCTTCTTGAGGGAAGTCTGACTGCTCAGCCACAGCAACCAGGTGAATCTGTGTGGTACAGACTGCTACCAAGTGGGTTTACTGCCAAACACCTGTAGTCTTACATCTTTTGCAGTGGCCCCTAAGGGAACTGCACAGGTTTCTGCCTAATAAATACGTTGGAGGACACAATCCATTCGAAATAGAAGATTACAGTACAAAGAGGTTGGTTCCCAATGTCATCCTAGGGAGGACATGGAGGGGAAAAATGCTTTGCATTTACTTACCGCCCATAATCCGATTTTCCCAGATGACTTGATGGGTTGACTAGAGGTCGCTAGTGGTTGAATTTCCCACTGTTGGTTTTGGTGAGAGGTGCACAGGAGCTGGGGTTGCAAGGATTCTTCCGGTCGGATACAGATGCAAGATGCAACCCCTGGTGAAGAAGAAATGCAAGATTTTCCGATGCAGGCCTCTTCAGGACACTTCACAAACGGGGGAAGGAGAGTTCCAGCGATGGCCACTGCACACAGAATACGGCAGCCATCCTTCCAGTCGTGGTTGAAGAAGCTTCTCTAGGACAGGATCAATTGAGGCTGGGACGCTGAAATTTGCAGGGAAGGCGATGTGTACCACAAGTTGGCGACCACTGAAGTTCCCGGTGCAACGCTGGAACAGTGACGCGTCTAGCAAGGTAGCCCACGAGAGAACTGGTCAGTCCAGTGGGTGGTCCAGGGACACTTCAGAAGGATCAGGATGTCTGGATCCTCAAGAAGGCATTGAGAGTAGTTGGACCCACTAGTCCGAGGGTGGCTGCACCGCTCAGGATCTTTGTAGATGAGGTGGTCCAACAGGGCTTTACCGGGCAGACGTAGGACGGGATGTCAGGCCTCTTCAGGAGTCTTTCTTGGATCTTCAGTCGGCCGTTCGTCTACGAGGGATTCTAGGTTCCAACGCTGATCTGAAGGAATGGCTGCAGAAGTCCTCTTCTTATTCAAAAGCCAGGCTGAAAGCAAGTCAAAGCCCACCAATGGCAAGGACCTGCACCTTTCAAACAGCCAGTGGTCCAAACAGGGACAACTACTGGTTTCACTCATGCCCCACAACTAGAATCTCTTGCTTCACATATGTGGAATGGGACTCGACAGTCCCACCGACTTCCGGTGCTACACACACAAAGGCAGCACTAGCCCGTGAAAGCGGACGCTTTCCTGGAAGAATGCATGACCTTATTTGGGATTTTCTGACCTGGCAGGAAGAATACCAAACTACAATATGTCCAATGAACAAGCAAAAATCTAATAGCATGGCCTTTTTAGGGCACTAGCCACGTTTAGTAGCCATACACGATAAATGTAAAAAGCTAGGGTGATACAAACGTATCCCTATGGTACTGCATTGTAAGATGGTGTGTGAAAGGTTAAACAGTTATAAAAATGTAAAAGGTAAAAAGGAAAACACTTTCACAGTACTGATAGTCTAAAGGACTGATCAGTTTCCCCATAACAAATTAGCAAAAAGGAGAGGAAGTGAAACTCAAGGCATTACTTCCCCAAAAAGTTAGAAAAGGTTCAAAAACAAAGTAGACATATTGTGGGTCCATAGAAACTATGGAGGGAAAGTTGACAAAAGAGAAATATTTTTTTAAAAATAGGTCATGCCATTCAGTATTTCTTACTGTATGCTGTTCTGGTAGGAGCAGCTGAGGGTGAGGTGGGATTTGGTCACAGATGGGCCTCCTAGAAAGCCACTCCTGGACATGTTGCTATCCTTATGGGATGATGATGTAGACCAATCTCACAGCTACATTATTCAGAGCTGAGGCATACTGGCAGGCTTGGTTTTGAGTTTAGTGTGAAGAATCTGGGCAATTCATCCCTTTTTCTCCAGAGGGGAGCCACATCCTTGGAGGCTAGGGATGCAATCCCGCTAAGCAAGACCCTCCCCCACTAGGGGTCAGAGAAAGCGGGACCTCACCGGGAGTGACTCCCCTCTTGGGGACAAGGACTCCCAATCCTACAAGCAACTCCCTTATAAAGAATACTCTGTCCGCATATATGGGTATCGAAGAGACTGCCGTTATACTGGCATATACTTTAACTCAGCAACTGACAAAATGAAACATGCCCTATTGAAGTACGGCAGCGTGAATAAAAGGACAAGTAACCTTGAATGGAGGAAGAATCCTACACAGAGGCGAGCCTCTCACATACAGACGTCTTGGAGGGGTGATGCCACGCTAGACCGCAGAGCCAATGGTAGCGTCGAGAGATGTAGAGAGAAGGCAGAGACGCTGGAAGGCTGGCGCTGAAAAAAGTTACACAGCCAAGTAAGAGACAGGGACAGAAGGACCGCTTTACACCTGGTGGCGTGACCATGCTGTAGTCGTGATACGTCTCAGACCCAGGGAACTACTCCAAGGCCAGAGCAGAATGGAGGAACGACTCCTCCCATTGAAACACGAGGCCCACAGAGACTGTGGTATCGGGCAGAAGCAGAGAAGTAAGAGAGGGTGACGGAAGGACCTTCTTACATGGTGGCGTGACCACGCTGCAGCTGTGGTGGATCTGGGACCCAGGGAAACTACGCAGGGGCCAGAACATACCGGAGGAACAAATCCACCACTTGGAAGGCAAGGACTGCAGAGACTTGCCGAATCGGGCAGAAGAAGGGAAGCTTAGGCTTACGTGCTGGTGATGCCGGCGAGAAAGGTGAACAGCAAAAACCCTGCTAAAACACCACCCCACTGAAGCACACCCAAAGGCATCGAAGGTACCAGGGTTACCCAGGGTGGAGGGAGGAGAGCAAAGATCAATAAAGATAAAGAAACTGACCAGAAGGGCTGCCGGAGCCCTAGAAATCCGAACATTAAATCTTTGTAAGAAGCCCATACATAACCAGAGAGGTTAAAGAAACTTGAAAGCAAGAGGAACCTGGAGAGCCCTCGAGAAATAAGGGACATTGGTCCAATCATAAGGGAAAGTGAACCAGTAAGGATTCAAATCAGCTTCTTCAAGATAAAGAACCAATAGTCAGAAAGTGGTCAAGGTGGTGGAATAGGAACCAGGGAAACATTCTTCTATGTAACAATCTTGAGACATTGCACTTATATAGAGACTTACAAATCTTTCTGAAGAGGCCAACAGGGGAGCTCAGAACAGTTATTTTCTGAAATGAAAAATCGTCTCCAGGGAGAGATGCAAAGGACAATTGGCCAGACATAGCCTAAGCTGAGAGGCTATTGCTTGGGCTTATATTTTTATGTTGTTTCTTTCCACATTGGCAGGGCCAGATAGCAATTATGCTTGGATTGAGGACTACTTTTTGATTTTCACGACGGACAAGCACCCATAACTTAGTTTTGAAGGAAGGGAAAAGCCCTATTAGCAGTAGAGGTAAATAGGCATTTTCTTTTTAATTTAATAAACACCCTTGAAATGTCATCCTTGAATCCGACTCCTTCTGGCTCGACACAGTAGCTATTAGTAGATTTTGGGACACTAGGACAGCCTCTAAAATAGAGACCACATGTAGGTTTATCAAAGATTTTCATACAAGCTGAACTGGAGCAATCTTTTAATGATCTCATGGAACATGGGATGCCTGAGACTGGTATGTAGCCTAGACTGGGGTGGAAGGGGTGGCTGAAACCATTTTGGTGGGAGTCGAGGACACTTTCAGGCCTTCCAAATGGGATCCTACTCAATGCCACCTTCCTCCCCATCCACAGCAGGTATTGGGTTGGTTGCTTGACCCAAAAACTGCTTGAATTATTTTGCCATTTTCAACCCCTCAAACTTTACCACAAAAATGTGTCATGGCCACAGAACACAAAAACCACACAATCTAGGGATGGGGGCAATGGGTCACTTGACTCACTTATGTCCCTTTGGGACCCATAAACACAGGGGCCCTGGCTGGACTCAGTCCTGGCGCCAAAGGCGCCAGGCTCATATAGAGATGTGAGCAGGACCACTTTATTTCAGTGCAGGAGTGCTTTTATTTTACAAGAACTTTTTTAAGAATCTTTATTCCAGAGAACATCCTCATGTGCTGACTCATCGGGTGTGGCAGGCAGGCTTAACCTGGTGGGCATGGCTTCAGAAGCCCAGCTATATAAGCTGCTCCATCCTTAAGGCCGGTGCTTCGCGTTACTGTGCACTCGCGTGCAAAGTGACGCTCACCGCAGCTTGGATCAGTTTACCTACCTTTGAAACCAGGCGTCCTCCTGCATACTCGCCTCCAGGAAACCGGTGCTTCATCTGCAGACTCATCGTCTGACATCCAATGATCTTGATCCCGACGCTGCAGCACTGCACTCCACATCCACGGACCCTGTGAAGAAGAAGAAAGACAAGATTAGAACATCCGTCCTAGGACTGCGCCGCATTTGAACCTTGCGGGCCCCCTAGTTAACAATTTACCAGCTACTGTACCGCTGCAGCTTCGTCCTTCATTCCCTCCGGCTGCCGCATCGAGCTCCGCAGCTTCTGGCGGACCGGCAACATCACCTGCAAGGGAAGAAAGCAAAAGAGCAAACATCAAAAGTGGAACGGACAGCAATACAGGACAACAAACTTTTCAATACAACAAAAACAGACGAGGAATGACAAAGGCAAACAGGAACACTTACCTGAAGTATAGTGGCTTAGTCGCAGCAGGACTGGACTACTACGTGCAAGGGACCAGTGAAGGAACTCTGTCCAGATCATACAAGCGCCCCTGCCAGAAGCAGCAGGACGGAGTGCTCACCAAAACTAATCAACAGGTGAGCTTTCCAGGGACAGCGCATCCCACGGTTTAGGAGACGGGATCTGGAAAGGGATCAGGCGCACAAGCTGGCATACTCACGCCCTATATTCTCCACGCAGGAGCAGTCCCGAGCAGCATCACCTATTACCACCAGTCACCACATAAGCGCAGAGGGCGAAGTCGGACCCGAGCGACCTCACCCCCGGGAGGGCTGCAACCGTGCCCCAACGCCTCTGCAGAGACCAGGTTACCGTAACAAAATGTAGATGGTACGTGTGGATGGATGTCCATGAAAATATCGAATGAAGAAATGACAGTGGGCCTTATTACGAGTCCGGCGGTAGCCTTGCCGGTAAAATCGGCAGGCTCCCGCCGGACTCGTGCATTTTTCCAGCGCCTGACTCCATGGAAATACTGGGGGATTACGACATTGGTGTTCCTGGAAGTCAGGTGGTGGGAAAATGTAAATCCCCATTCCCATTTGAGTCGCATAGGATTCAATGGGAATGGGGATGAGGGAAGCACCAGCACCGTTAACGGTGCTGGTGCTTTCCGGAAAGTCTGCGAGTGGCTGCCGTCCCGCCCGCCAGGTCATACCTGCCGGGCGGGACGGCAGCTACATGCAGACTCGGAGTGTGCCGGTCCAGTAACAACGGTGCCGGTCCGGTAACAACGTGTGCCGGTCCGGTAACAACGGCACCGTTGTTACCGGACTGGCATGCTTGTAACGAGGCCCAGTATCTTTTTAAAGAAAATAAAGCAGGGTGGGAGACGCCCCTGCCCCTTCTTCTCCCCACCACCTTAACTATTAACCCTCCCCCACCCTACCCCTATACTTGAAAAAAATGTCCCAACATTTCGGAAAAAAAGATGCAGTCATTTCTCCTTTTGATTTTTTATTGCTGATCATTTCTGCAGATATCAGTTTGGATGAGGAAATAATGGTGGGAGTAGGGTGGTGGGATGGGAAGGGTTAGTGGGGGAGCTGTTGGTGGGGGAGGCAAAACATTTGAGGAAAGAACAGGAGTAACAAAAAGAAATCAAGCGACGTTTATTTTGCGAGCAAGACATAGTAGCTGTGCGCCATCCCATAGGGTCTGCTGGTGCTCCACCTTGCTCTAATGTTAGACAGAGGCCTTAACCAAGAGGATGGGAACTTCCCTGAGCAGTACCCAGTTATTCCCTTCGGAATGTGGAGACTTGGCACTGCCACACGAGGTTGTGACCAGATTAAATGACATCTCCACTTCTGTCAGCAGGAACATCTTGTGCATAACAGGATCATAACACCCTTGGGCTCTAATTTAGACTCTCACACTTGACACACACATAGACTGAAGGTCGCATGACAACTTCATTGATTGGTTAAGAACGGATAGGCAAAAAATTGCCAAAATGGAAAGAGTTAGGATGGTGGGGAGGTTAGAGGGGTTTGTCTGGTATAACTAGTATGCACAGGTGACAGGCGGGGTAGAGCGCATTCCGAGATGTCCCACATTCAACATTTGTGCTGGGAATTTCTTTTTTTTTTTAAACTCTTTTTTATTAGTGGTCCCGCATAGGCTGTTACACCACAGCACATCTGTTTAACTGTTACATCAAGAGTAAAATATCTGTTACATTTCACATAGCAATATTATGACGACAAGTTAGCATCAGTAATCATATTACAAAGGTAGAATCTGAACGTGCCCAAATGTCCTTAGGTCTGCATGCCGAGGGTCGGGTTAAAAGAAACTGTTCCTCTGACTCGTTGACATGTGTCAATTCTTGTAGGAATTGGTTCATGGTGGGCGGAAGAGAACTTTTCCATTTCTGTAAAACACATTTTTTGGCAATAGCGCATGAGATGTTAATTAATCTTCTAATTTTTTCTGACTGCTTGACAATGTCCCCAAACAAGTACTTCTGAGGAATCAAATCAGGGGGCACCTCAGTGATTTCTTCCAGCAGCTCAGCCACCGCCCTCCAGAATCCCCTCAGTCCCGGACAGTCCCAGTACATGTGAAAGGATCCAGCCCGAGGAGCATTACATTTAGGACAAGCGTCGGAGGTGTCTGGTGCAAACCTTGTAATTTTGGCCGGTGTATAATGTAGCCTGTTCAGGATTTTAAATTGGATCACCCTTAGGCAAGCATTAAGCGAGACCTTCTTGGATAACGCACAATAAAAGGCCCATTTCTTTTATTCAATGAGCCTCTGTAAATCCGCTTCACACTGCTCCTTTATCTGATTCAATGTGGGGGTATGAGCTTGAACAGCTGTGTATAACCTAGAAATCCCCAGGCCATTTTTAGATGTTACTAACTGCACACATGGATGAGGTGGGGGTTCATCCGGGAGGAGAGGCCACCTCTTCTGGAATGCAGACCTCATACGGTAATATTACAACGTTTTCAGGGGTCCACCCCCCAGTGCCCTCAGAAAGAGACCCCGGTCCACAAAAACACCATTAACAAACATGTCGCCCAGCTTCATTTCCACGTTAGGGTCCCAGGACTCCTGTATGTTAGCTTCATGCGTGGGGCATATACCAGGGAAGTCCCAAAGCGGTACCTCTGGATTGTAGGGGACCTCCAATCCCAGCCTCTTGAATATAGCCATCCATGCCCTGATTGTGCAGCTAACCGGATTATATGCACATGTGTCTTTATAGTTTGGATCAAAAATAACTGATTGTATATTCGTGGGATGTGTGGTATGTTCCTCTATCCATGCATGGGGTGTACTGTTCTCGTCATTATACCAATATTTCGCAAATTGGGCTTGGGAGACATAATAATAAAGCTCGAAATCGGGAGCTGCTATCCCTCCATGAGCAATAGGGTTCTGTCATTTTCTCCCAGCTAATCCTAGCTGTTTCAACGTTCCAGAGAAATGTTACTACCATGGATCTGAGCTTGGAGAAGAAGGCCCTGCCCGGCCATATAGGAATATTGACAAATAAATATAAAGGTTTAGGGAGGACCACCATTTTAAGAATGGCAACACGGCCGGCTAAGGAAATCGGGAGCCGTCCCCAAATCTGAAGCTTGGCGCCTAAGGCCTGCAGGGAGCCCTCATGGTTATCTGCATAGAGTGTGAGCTTGTTCCTAGAGACCAGTATTCCCAGGTATCTAATATGGTCTTCGGACCACTTGAGTCCCCCTGTGTCTGTAGGGCATCGGGGGGTAGGTGTTAGAGGGAATATTTCCGATTTGGACATATTTACTATACCCAGAATAGTCTGCAAACCCCTGGATCTCTTTCATGATGGGTGTTATATTTACCTCAGGCTCCCTGAAATATATAGCAATGTGTCATCCGCGTAAAGCGAGATTATTTGGGTGGAACCCTTCATTGTGATCCCTTTGTCTAAGTGTCTAAGACGGACAGCGGCCGCCATAGGTTCAATGGTCAGCACAAATAGTAGGGGCGAAAAATGACACCCCTGTCTGGTCCCCCTCTCCAGGAGGAACATCTCGGAAATGGCTTTATTGGTCAGGACCCGGGTTCCGTATATAGGAGTTTTACGTATCGTATAAAGGTGGGACCCACCCAAAACGCCTCAAGCACCGAAAGGAGATAGACCCACGATACCGAATCAAATGCTTTTTCAGCATCAAGGGATATGGCCACTGCGCTCCTCGCGGGGTCGATCTGTGCCATAATACCAAAGAGTCGTCTGAGGTTTAGGGCTGTAGATAGAGTAGGGACAAACCCATTCTGGTCGGGATGAACTAGGGTTGGGATTGCTGGCAGAAGGCGCTTCGCCAGGACCTTTGCAAAGATTTTAGCATCCGTGTTGATGAGTGACAAGGGCCTGTAGGACGAAATGTCCTGTGGTGGTCGCCTGGGCTTATGGAGTACCATTATTATGGCCTCTCTCATAGTTGGGGGCAACCTGCCGGATTCGAGCGCCTCCTCCCACACTTGTAATAGTATCGGCACAAGTTCTTCACGGAACTCCTTGTAAAATTCAGCACCCAACCCGTCCGACCCCGGTGCCCTGCCTGTTGACAGATCCTTGATTGCTTCCCCAATCTCTTCCGTCGTTACCGGCTGATCCATCGCCAGGCGCACTTAGTCAGGGAGCCTAAGGAGGGAGAGGGCTTCAAGATAGGTCTTGATTTCTGCAGATGTTTTCTTATCTTGGTTTGAATATAACCTCTTATAAAATTCCATAAATTCCCCGTTAATGTCCTCATCCCCAAGGAGAACCCTCCCCTGTTGCGTGCGTATACTTGTGATCTGTGTGGGTTGTTTATCGTGTTTAATTAGGTTGGAGAGCGCCCTGCCAGCCTTGTTGCCCTCCCCGTACTTGCGCGCCCGAATCGGGCCGCCACATATCGGACCTCCCTCAGTGCAAGCTTGTCGAACTCCTGGAGATGTGTGTGTATATCAGCTAGTACTGTCTTGTCTTGCGTATTTGAATATGTTTTCTCAAGTGCATCTAACTTTCCTTCAACAGACGACAGTTCGGACCTCACAGCCTTCAACATACCCGCAGTTCTAGACATCAACAAACCCCTCATCCAAACCTTGAATGAGTCCCACAATGTCGAGAGTCTGTCGACCGATCTGATATTATTGGACAGAAACTCCGAAATTTCAGCATGGAGTGACTCCACTACCCCGGGGTCACATAACATTCCACCAGACATCCTCCACCTCCTGAAGGGCCGTGGGGTGGTGCTGGGAATATCTTAATAAACTTAGCTTGCTAGTACGTTCTGGGCATGCTATTGTCTACTTTTAGATATAGGTGCAAGTGGGAAACAACTGGGCAATTAAAAGGAACTAATTTAACATAAGGAGAACATTCAGAGTGTGTACAAGAGCTGGGATTCCCCAACTGAGAAAGAGGACAAGAGACATTTAGTGTACTTGCTTGAACTGTGCAGAGGGAAGAAAGAATTAAAGAGAGTGTACTTGCTCATGTCCTTCCCTTAGGGGAGAAGCCCTGATTGAGAAAGATGAACTAAGGTGGGGGTGAGAAACCAGCCACAGTTTTTTGGCTTGGGCCAGAGCCCCAAGTGTACTTTTGCTACATGTATGTTTTTCTTTTATAGTGGTAGGGAGAGAACTCAAGTTAGCATAGGATTTGGGACAGAGGACTTTTCTTGCTTTGTAAGACATCCTGACTAGCACCCTTTTGTGTTTTCCTTTATAGAACAGAGCAGAGTATCTAACGCTAAGGGACAGCTTAGGCCTTGTGATTTATAATAAAGAATCATTTAGCCAAAATGCCATGCTGTCTATCTCCTGATTCTGACCTACCACATATCTCAACCACATAAAAGCACTATTGGGGAGAGGTGGGCTATCTTATTGTTTTATTCAACTGAATAGTCTTTTTCCTTCTTTCTTGTGCCTTTTTTAAAATGTATTAATTTACAAATTTAAAACAAAAATTTTTCAGAGATCGTTGTACTTCATAGGAATCCCATAGGTGAGCAGAGACTCCCATCGTCGGGAGTGGAGGATTGGGGATAATTAAGCTAACCGGGGAAGAAACTATAAAAAGGCCCTTGTACCCTGCTGCCATGCCAAAAAGAAAAGGTGTGGTTCCAAATGGAGCTCTATGACCAAGAGGAACAGATGGCGTCAATTGCCAGTAGATGGCACTTCTGACTTGATTAAACCTTTCCACTTATGACGTACATTAGAAGATAAAGGAAGGACGATAAAACAAGCGTGTGCAGTCTTTTTGCATTGGTAGGCACAAGTGTCAAAGAGCCAGGGAATGAAGATTAGGGGTCTGGAAGACATGCAAACAAACTTAAGGAAGATGAAAGACAAAGTATAGAAACAGAGGAATGAAAATGAACAAAGAATGAGGTCTACTTCACCTCCCTCAACTAGACTGATTACATTGCTGTACCCACGATTCACAGAGAAATGGGAAAATGGAGAGGATCATATACAGCAATAGGAAGACAACTTTATTGACTTGCTTGGTTATTTCAAGCTGAACTCAAAATCACAATGCGACACGCGTGCCAGCAATGCAAGCGCATGCACAACCCAATAACTGTCTGCAAGCAGAAATCCAGAGCACAGCTAACGAAATCATGCTGTGTCAGCCCCAAGCACAAGCCCCAGCCCCAGCCGAGCAAGTAACTAGTGCTTCCTCCAATGGGAGTCAATCCTATAACTACTGTGATGATTCACCAGGTCTTGTCACTTCTCCCCAAGGGGAAGACCCTTCCTTATTAGGCTGGGGTGGTGAGGTCCCTACCCAGTAATCTGTGTAGGGGTGGTAAAATGCGGCAGGACCTCATAAGGAGGGACTCCCCTCTAGGGGATAAAGACAGCCATTTGGGGGGGAAAAAAAACACAATACCCGGTCACAAAACACAGCACCCCATAACACATTACCCTTGTTGTCTCCTCCCTCCTCCCTCCTCCCTCCTCCTCAATTGACAGTAATACAATATGTTATTGTAATGTGACAGCAAGTGAGAGAGAAACATGTGGAGCAACAACCAGATGAAGAATCAGCCAAATAGATTTTCACAGAAGGCGTTGACATATGCGAAGGCGGAATCAACAATACAAACAGGAAAGCGAGAACGGCAAAAGAGAACTCATTGCGGAAGCCAGGAGTATGCAAACGAAGCCCGAGAATTTCAAAACCAGAACGCTGCAGCTGGAGCACTCACATCTCTGCGGGAAAGGCAGGACGGTGCCAGGGAATGGCAGGGAATCCTGAGAGCCGGCAGAGAGCCGACTCACTTGATGGTGGCGTGACTTCGGGAAGGTGGACTGTCGGGGTCCATAAACAACGCTGAGACCACAAGCATGTTGAATAGCCGCGCAAGAAGAGACAAGGGGGAGGAAAGGCCTCTGTGGACCAGGGAAGAACCAGAGCTGTGTTCCCAAGGCACCACCAGTAACGGGAACAGCAGGAAGACCGGGTGGGGTCCGGGAAGAGGCCCAGCTCACTCCGAGTGCATTGGGATACATCACATATCGCAGTGGCCAAGCCAATACCACTGGCTCCAGCAGAGTACCTCTGGAGGCATCTCCCTCGTCGCAGTGGCCAAGCCAATACCACTGCTCCAGCCGAATGCAATGGGGATCATCTCCCTCGTTGCAGTGGGCAAACCAATACCACTGATGCAGCAGAATGCAATGGGGGTCATCTCCCTAATAGCAGTGGCCCAACCATTAGCTGTGCTCAAGTAGACTTGCAAATGGTTTTCAAGAAAGATACAGAGGAGCACAGAAAAGATATTTATTATACAGATGTTAAGGGGAAGCCAAATAAAGCTGTGAACTTTTCTACTCTCTGGAAAGAGTTGAAGGGACTGGCACAAACGTTCTGTAAAATTACTGGACAATCGCTGTGGAGAACTTTGATAAAAGAACCAGGAGAAGGGAGTAATTCCCCTAGCCCTGTTTTGAATGGACACTGAAAGAATAATTATTATGAGAAGACTGAAACAAGACACCAGGAGAAGGGAGTCATTCTCCTGGTGAAGGAACTTCACTTTTGCTAAAGACTTTTGGTTGAAGTGTTGATCAGGAGTCAAAACAAAAAGAAAGGGTGTATGGGAGGAAAGCAGCAAAAGATAATCTTCCCTAACATGGAACATTTTGATGCAGAGTCCAATGGGGAACCAATTAACAAGAAATGGGTGGTCTTAAATCACATACATGTGAACACGAAACAAGGGAATAGAAACTAACAGTACATATGCTCGAAGTAAGAAGGATCATGCACTTGCAGTGTAAATCTCCTCAGAGGTTGAATATTTTTGTGAATATGAATTTAATCTAGGTAGAAATCAGTGATTTGAAGACATTGAGATTATGTATACCTATTCCGTGGGCTTTTTTTTCAGTGCAACTTTGTCCCATGTGCACAGTTTGATGCTCAAATGCTATCTGTTGATGCACAACTTCTAACTTTGCACTATCAAGGCATATATTTTGGGACTAGGTATGGGTGAACGTTTCTCCATGGTCTAGATCAAGGTGTTCTGGTCATTTAGTGAATATGTTTCAATACACACTACATAGGTTCTTCATAGGGTATTGAAGATGCAGGTTACAGTGATGGCTGCAATGTATTTATTTTAACGTTTTTGTAACGGCCTTGGGGTATCACAGCGTTTGGTACAGACAGAACTAGAAGGAATAATAGGTACATTTGATACAAGAGTTACTCCTACTTGTCCAACAACCACGTTTTTGCAAGCATTTTGAAGGCTGTGTATGATTGTTCATTTCTGGTGGTTGCCGGGAGTGAATTCCAGAGCAGTAACACAAACTGATGCAACCTGCTGTTTTGTTCTTATAGCGAGGGTTGAACAGTTAGATGCTGGAACTGGATCTTAGGGAGCGCACTGGGACTTGCTGAGAGAGACTGCGGTTGATGTAAAGGGGTACCTCTTTATAAATAGTTCACGAAAGTAACGGTTGGAAAAGGTCAAGGGCGCATCCATCCTCGCAACCCTCTCTGGTCCTGCCGTCTTGCAGTCTTTCTCCTCGTTTTAAACTGCCATCTTGGAAATGCTGCTTCCTCGTGTGCTTTACCTTGCTCAGAGTGTGCTATCGGAATCTAAGTGATTTGCCCGCGGCTGAAAGTACCGCGGGCAAACCGTTCGTATGTGAAAGCTGCGAACTACCAAAAGTTTGCACCTTTCTCATGCGAACACACAACACACCCATAACACCCCCCCACCCACACCCTCAGCACACCCCCACCCACACCCCCAACATAAACAAACCCCACTTAACTTGATCTTCATGCTGGGTTTCTGCAGCGCCAGTTCCCTTTGACTTCCGTGATTCTCGAACCGGCGCTGCAGGGTCCTTTTCTTTATTCTTTATTTTTGTAACGGAAGGCTGCGGGGGACAAACCCCGCAGCCACCGTTTAAAATAAAATATATATATTTTATTCTTTTTTTTAAACGGAAGCTGCGGGGGTGTCCCCCACAACCCCCACTCACTATACCATGAAGTATAGTGAGTGGGGCGATGCAGGGGACTCCCCAGCAGCCCCTGGTTTTTTTTCAATGCTACCACCAAAGGTTCGAACCTTTGGTGTTCGGACCTTTGGTGTTCGAACCTTTGGTGATAGCATTTTTAGAACTTTTGGTCAATGCGACCATTTCTTTTCAGTAATTTCGACCTAAACCGTGCTATCGTGCTCCGACTTTTATCCATGTGGGGAAGAGTGATGGAAGTCAGGTGTGCATAATGATCAGTAATTGCCTGACTTTGCCTGACCATTGTATTGCTATATGTCAGGTATACAGCTCTGGTGTTTGTCCGTTTACGCTCACGGTGAGCTGTCCATGACAAAGTGTTTGTGTCGGGAAAGGGGTTGGGTTCCTACGTATCCTACCTAGTAGGATGGGGAAAAGGTGTTGCAGGGAAGGGGATACCACGTCTCACCATCCGGTGTCCCACTCCCACTCCCCGAAGACCTCTCATCCAGGTGATCTTCCCGCACTGGTCCACCCCCAGGATCCAAAAGCAATGAGCATGTCCTGGTCACCCGGATGACAGATCCCTGGGGGCTGGGGGCGAGACAACTTCAGGTTTCTCAGATTATGTATTTTGAGTAGAAAAGGGACTGTGGTAATAGGACGGTAGTTCGTGGTAATGGAAGGCTCAAGGGAGGGTTGTTTTGAGAAGTGGTATGACCCAAGCTGCTTTGATACTCAAGGGAACATTGCTGGTTAGGAAGGAAGCATTGGCAAAATTAGTGATGATGGGGGTCAAAGTATATGCGCAGAGCTTCACTTTGTGAGTGGGACATGCGTCTCCTTTGCAATTTGTGAGTTTTAGTGGTAGAAGGGTAGCTAGAACCTGTTCTTGTGCAACTTGCTAAACTTAACTGGCATGAGAGGGGAAGAACGGGCGGCTGTCGGGAGGCCAATTACATTCTGTGAGGGAGCTTTGACCTCAAGCGTGGCTTTTTTTGCACACATTTTTACACTAAGTGTCTCAATTTTGTGTGAGAGGGCATCTTGTATGGTAAGTACGCCAGGCTTTGTCATAATGGGTCATAGGGTCAATGAGAACAGGCTTCTCAAGTTCTCTCAAGATGGAGAAAAGCTCTTTGGTATTGGAGTCTAAATTGGAAATTCACACACTGTAGGAATTAGTTTTGATTGTGACAACCGCTTTCTTGTAAGAGTGTGAAGCAGTGGCAAGGGATTTTCAGTTGCTTGGGGAGGAGTGCGTTCTTCTGTAATCCTGGTGTAATTAGGATTGTCGGGTTTGGGTATTTTATCTTTGACAGGGTCATGCAAGTCCATGGTGTGGAGGAGGCAGGAATGGAAGTGGTTGGCTAGATCCTGAGGGTTTTTTATTTATAGACAAGTAACTGGAATTGAGCGACGCCAGGAGTGTTAGCTTCAGGACCTTGTGCGTCAGTTTACAGGTGTTGCAGACACGTACTGGGTACAGCTTAGGTGAAAAAGCAATGTAAGAGGTGACGACGAAAAGGTTAAAATGAATTAAGAAGGGGTTAGACCATGGTATTGTGGTAATGGTCATGATGTCATCAGTAGCACTGGCCGCGAGGACCCAGTCCAGGATCCGCCCTTTTCTGTGGGAAGGTGAGCCTACCAGTTGGATGAAGTTCATGTCTTCTAATGCTAATGCAATGTGCCTTTATGACATCGTCTGAGAGTTGGCAAAATGTCAAATTTGTGCGACTTATTTTAACTAACAAGTGGATTATGGAAATAAGCAATGCATTTTTGAAGCACCAGCTCTTACTCAGTCATTGTATGCTTGTTTTCTGTGTGCAGAGGTGGCAGGGCGGACATCAGGGTAGAAGGAAAACGTCCATAAAGTGATCTCATTGCAATATACTGTATGTGTGATGAGGTGGCGTGCAGAAACAGGTACTATCCCATGCCCACAGTTACTTGTAGAAGATATGCATTCAGACCCTATGAACTTATATGTTGTGGTATAGATTTATTAAATAAATATAATATACCACTTAGGAAGGCACGTGTCACCCATGAGAAGGGATGATTTATAATGGTTTTCCCATATGTTTGTAACGCTAAGGCTCAAAAGCAACTTTCAAAACAACACAAACCTTACCGTATTGTGAACTCCAGAAGTTCTTGCGTCCCTTGTGAGTCGAGGTGTTGGAGGTTATAAACTCTCTCCAGGCTCTGCTGTAAAAACTGCTGCGAAGGATCTTCATGTGTTGTAATGGTGTGAGAAAGTGGCAATGACACCAACTTTCTACATGGCAACTGCAGAAGAAATATAAACAAAGCAGGTACTTTGTTTAAAATACTACAGCCAGAACATTGCTACCAAGATTAGTCAACTCTGCATTCATGATGCATGTCTGTTTTCTTTGCTTTTAATGTATATTACTTATTTTGCCCACGTGAATTACAATACACAAATACAATCAACACCTTGTAAGAGAAGTGTCTGCCAGATGTTTTCCAGATAACGTGCATATCAAAATACATTTTTATTTTTGCATTCATTAAAATTTCGAATGAAAATCTATTCACAAAGAAACCGTGTAAATGAACATATTGATGGCTCAGGCAGTCCAACTGTTGGGTGCTTTACAAACCTTTACAGAGTCATAATTACGTAGTCACATCAAAATGCCTGGTGATGACGAGGGAAATAGAAAAAGTAAATGTAGGCAGCCCATAACAGACTTTAGACAGCTTCATTAACTATAGATATACAATTCAATTAAAACAGTGCCTGGTACTCATTATGGGTGAGAGGCGATGGCACTTGGGGGAGGTTGAAGTGCGAGAAAAGATGAAATTATTGTTTTTTGTATCTGCCATCTATCACAGGGTGGTTCTGTGTTGTAGGATGCTTAACTACTGTGATGAAACTGATGTTGTCATCACTCCTTTCCTAGAGGTAGCCTATCTCCATGTGTCCACGGTATGGCAGTCGCTACCTGATCCTGATCCTGGGGGCGGCTATATGAGGGAGGGCCATATAGGGGAGGACGACACTCAAGGGGCTAACATGGCATCATCATCAGGTGATGATGCACACGTACCCCCCTTTCCCTAACAGGGATGTTTCCCCCATATCTCAAGCTTTTATGGTTTATTGTAAGAGTTCCCTTCCACTATGCACAAAACCTATAGATAAACTCTTCCAGTTTCATGTGAGAAGAAAACCAAGAACTGCCAACATTTTTATGCATACGAGAATACTGAGACGAGGAGGCTGAATGGGGCAATGAGGATCCATGAGGATGAGAAGTGCAGAGCGTGTTCTAGTGGTTACGAGCGTATGATAGGTGCCGGGACATTTAAAAGGCAGAACCTGAATAAAAGAAGAGAGAGCTACCTAGGGAAGCCAAGTCCTCGCGGCATCGATCAAGGGACTACTGAAACACTGAAGGGAAATCTGTGGAGCCAGCTGGCTCAAGGGGAAGGCAGAAGAAGGAAGGCAGCAAGAGATGGTTTGCCAAGCTGGGGCCGCAATAGAAGAAGGCAAGTCTGGTTGACGGCCGCGGGAACTGAAGAGCAACACCTATGCCGACCGCACACGGAGAAGAGGGCAGCAACCAGGCGGGAGCCGCAAAGAACGTGCAAGCCGGCGGGTGAAGCCTGTGAGGTGTAGCCATGACACTGAACCCTTGCTTATCATTTACCGCAAGGGAACCGAAGAACGCCATAGAAAGCCAGTGACTACCAAGGGGGGAGATCGCGACACTGGGCTGCTTCGGCAGCGCTACCAAATAAAGTTAAAGGACAATGAAGTGAATGAAAGAGAATATAAGATTCATTATTACCGAAAGAACTATGTGAGGAACCCGAAGGCGAACTCACTTCGTTTCCCCTGGTATCCTCTTCTTGGGCGGCCAGGGAAAGGCTATCGCTTTTGGATGCTGTCCCTGGGGGTGGATATGAGAGTGAGGGTCACCTGGGGAGTGGGGAGAGGACGTTCCTAGGTAAAACATGGTATCCCTCATTTCCATTTCACAACAAACCTTCCATCCGCAAAGCCTTTATAGGCTTTTGTCAGCCCTTTCCTTGTTCTTCCCAAATACATTCCCCAGAAGACAGCAGCATGCTACTAGAACACCACATCCTCAATTTTTTAATGCAGACACATATCAAGCCCAGCCAGTTACTGAGCCACGGAGGAGGACAACACGAGTAAAGCAGGACTACTGCTTCAGTGGTGAGCGATCTAGGCCTTCTTGGAATAAGCATGGAGGCGGGAGCTTTAAAAGGCAGAATCAGGATGGAAATTGAGTCCGCTGTGGGAGAACATCCACTAACTGCTGGGTGCAGGCAGACCTCTCTGGTGTAGCGATGTGGCAGGAGAAGTGCTTGAGACCCGTAGAAAAATGCAGAGTTTATACAGTGGTAAGCAAAGCAACGGACGCTGGAGGCAAGCTGCACGAAGAAGACCAGCATGACCAAGAGAAGCGGTCGAGTGCGTCCAGAGTTGCAGAATGTGTACTGCTGGGTGAGCCTGAGCCGCAGAGGACTGCTGGGAGAAGACCCAAGGTACCACACAGAGAGAAAGGAACCAGTGGCAGCTGAGGACCTTGGAAGAAGCAGTAATTTCCAACCGGCAATATCCAAAATACAAGGAACAGTATTACCTTAAAAAGGGCTAGTAAAGCCAAGGGAACACAAGGAGTTGTATGATATGAGAAATCCAGCACTGGGCAAAGCCAAGAGATTTCAAGGAACTATATGTTCTAAGGAAACAAACATTGGCACAAGCCAAAAGAACACACGCAAGTGTAACAAGTGCAGGATGGCCAAACAAGCCACAGCACAGTGTCAGGCGAGTGCGACACATGTGATTGAAGCAAGCATCACTGTTCTGGAGAAGCAATGGACTGGTGTTGATGGAAAAGCAGTGAACAAAGGGTATTGGTTGCATGACCTGTAATGGGTTCCCCTGACTGGAAAAGCCACTGAAAATACTCATAAAGAAGCTTGTGATTTTGAAGCCTAGTGTTTTGAAAGCTGGAAGATTTGAACTCTTGGGTAAGGGAACACCCTCTCTGAACTTTATTTTGAACAGTATTTTGAGACAGACATCTCTACACATTGTATGCAGTTAGTTGTGAGGCCAGGTATAGGTTTTGGACATAGACAGACAATTACTTTGGACTTCCTGGTGCAGACTATCTTTAGTTTTCTTTAGGTAGGGAAATCCCATCGTAGAATAGGGCAAGTTAGGCATTACTTCAGCCTGCCTTTTGAGTTCATAAATCTTTGCTAAACAAACTTGAACCTGTAATCTGTGTCTGACTCATGATGCATTCATAACTGTTAGAGGTGAAAGTAACAAAGCCAGGTGTGCAGGTGTGTAAAGTGTACCACATTAAAAGCCAAGGCAGGAGAGTATACCAGGCCAAAGTTAAGTTTCCAAGTGTGTAAAACAAATCACGTAAAGAAGTATTGCCAAAGGAATACACCAGGCAAAAGTCAAGACTGTGCGCAAAGTTAAATTAAAGTAGAAAATAACCCCACTCCTGCACGAGACTCACACTCACCGCTGAGTGGGCTTGTTCAATTACCCTCCACTTCGGCTGCAAACTAGCATTTCCCAAGGAGGCCGCATAGGAAATCTGCGCAGCCAGATTATAATGCATCAGGGGCACCCAAGCCACCCGCTTGTTATCCCATATGAATTTAAAAATCAATCCCAGATGTGTGTGAAGGTCCGAGTCAGGGATCCTCACAGGCAGTGCTGCACAGAGGTAAAGTAACCGAGGAATGAGGTTCGTCTTAACCTCAGCAATCCTGTCAAACCAGGATATCTCATGCCGGCCCCACCTAATTAAATCCTCAAACAGCTCTTCGACCAGTGGCAGAATGTGAAGCTCTGGGAATGCACACACCTAAACCGAGGGGATAGTCCCCTGAGACCATTGTATCGGGGCTAGATAATCGCTAATTGAGATTCTTTCCTGGCACCCCAAGGAAACATCCAAACCATGCAACTAATCATAGTTCACCTTAAACCCGAAACCGGACCAAAATCAGCCAGATCCCGTAACACCCCAGCCAATGAAGTGCATGGATAACTCAGGGTGAGCAGTAAGAAAACATATTTCTAAAACAGATATTTTGTTTATCGACAACATAAAAAGCCAAGATAAAAACCGTTAGAGAAAGGCGCAGCCAAAAAGGAATTAAGGGAAACGACCAGGAGATGAGACATTCTTTTGTCTGACTCTAGTTGTTTGCAATAGTGGCAAGGTCGGGGAGAGTTAGGTTTAGGACTGTGGACATTTACTTTGGACTTCCCTGCGACAGACCAGTACATTTAGTTACATTAGTACGGCAGGGAGGCCTTTTCTTTACGATTTCATTAAAAGAAAGTCAACATGTCCAGAGTGTGTCCGAATCCTTCTTCCGACTCGTCACACAGCCCAAAGTAACAGAGGCAGCCAAAAGTTTGAATGGATGCCATCCTATGATCTGAGACAGCTGAGCTTGCCATGGCCCATAACTCCAATAGAAACAGTGGGTCTTAATCATTATTTTGTTCTCTGCTGAGACATGTCCCTTAAGCATCAAAAGAATGCCCTGACTGAGGACAGTGCAGCAGGTCTACCATATTTGCAGTACACCCAAGACTGTGCCTGACAGCTGTCATTATAAAAACCTAAGGGTCCCTCTCCAGCAATGTCTTGTTCACTGGTCCTGATGGCAGTAACCAGCGTCACCTACTCTAGCAACTCGCTGCTCTCCAAGAGGGCAGTTTATGACCGCTGCTGTGAAGCAGATACTGAGGCAAAGACACAGACAAGAACAATGGGTAATCAGGCAGATCAACAGGTCTGGGGTTACTAGGCTTGTGGATTGCAAACTTGTTGTGACGTGTGCTACAAAAGCAATGGTACCTGAAAAACATATTTCTATTTAATCGCAGTCATCACTGAACCATTGCATGGCCCCTGCTATTGGAAGCATTGCATGCACTGAACCCGGCAGGCAAACAACTCCCCAGCAACAGCAGTGCTTTCTTCTATCTTTCATTCCTGAAACTTCACGGATGACCCTCCAGCATCCAGCAGCATCAATAACACCTCATGACCACTGATGCTGCCAACAGAACCACAGAAACTCAATGCAGTGTCCTCTGGTAACCAGGGCAAAAAACGACAGAATCTTGTTGAAAAGATGAAAACATGATTGGTGGACACATATCCGCTAACAATGGCTTATCTCTCAAATTACGACAACCGCAATATCAATAGCAGTGCGCACTTTCTCCAATCAGTTGCAGGCTATTTTCCCAGTTAGAAAGTAGAGTCACAGTTGTGGGGAAAACAGTCCTTTAGAGATGCCTAGTACGAAGATAGTAAAAGTCAGGACACTTTGGCTCAGATGGATTAATCTGTTTCGAAAACCAGACACTGCTGTATTGCCATCAACAGAAACCTGGAATGGATACCGATGTTCTTACCTGCAACAATAGATCAAGTACTTAAAAACGTCCGTTTTATGTGGACATTCACAAACCTGATATATTTCAATTGCCCCATTATCCACTGGAGAAGTGTGACTTGGTTGTTCAGCAATAGCTGCACTCAGTTGGCTAAGAAACCTAAGTAAATATGATATGATTGGTTATTTATTATACGCTTAATACCCAGAGGAAGCGTGGACCCGGAGATTGAACCTGTGTTGCTCCGTGTCGTCTTGCTTCCAAGGCGAGCACGTGGCCCCATGAGATTCCTCTGACAGAGCTGTAGCAAGGTAGTTGGGGACCTGGGTTAAGTGCCATCTCCGTGGACTATCTGCTTCAGAACCCAGAATGGCCGGGGCTGCTCAGTCCGTTGACCTTCAGGTAGTCAATGATGCGATGGAAGACTACCCTTCTTCTGAAATATGGAATTGGGAGTAAAAATAACAATGGGTCAATTGTTGGCTGCAATGTTGGCATCACCTGTGGGTTTCATAAAATTGGTATGGCAGGTGCCAACCGTGGCACAAAGGAAGAGATCATTGCTGTAGTGCAATAAACAAGAACAGTTTGTTAGAGATGTAGCCTCTCACACTTCATGTCACAGTGATTACTGGGGGATGTTTCGAATGTGTCTTGAAAAGAGAGAAAACGAGGAGCAGAGTAGTGATTGAAGTGCACGTGGAGTCCCTCAGTTGTGTTCCTGTAATCGTATTATTCCTATTGGTCTGAGTGGTAGGTCAGAACGAGGAGACAGACCAATGGGCATCATATTCAATAATGATTATAACATAATAAAGAAAATACCTAACTTTCCCTATAACCTAAGGGATTCCCTACCTAAGCAAACTAAACTAGGGTACTCGTCGTCAATAGTGAAGTTCGTAATCAAAAGTCTACCCTCTGTCCCAAAACTAACCTAGGCTTACCCTACACTATTTCTAAACAGAAAGTCCAGGAGAATTACTCCCTTCTCCTAGAATGCTTTTCAGCACAGTTCCCCTCAGAACAGGATTTTCAGATAATCCTTTGCCATCTCTTGTAACAAGTCTTCCAGTTCTTTACAGGGGCTCTTCAAGGCCCTAGCATATTGGTTACTTTTGACTATTCAGAGCCCTATCTGGACTTCCTCGGTTTCTTAAATGCACAACTCTTCTCTCTTCTTTAGGACAAACACATTTGCTCTGATAACCATTAGCTTTCTCTTCCTTGGTTGTCTTCTAACTAAACCAGGCAAGTTGAGCCCATGTTGGACTCTTATTCTTCTTATGACTTTGCCACTCACTGGGCACGCACTTCAAGTATGATCAGTCCAATCTTTATATTTGGTTTTCCAACACTCTTGGATATGACTGTCCCATTTAACTTTCACGCTCCTTTCCCCGGGTCTCCAGCTTTCCCCTTTACCTTGGGTGTAATGAGGCTGTGTCATCGGGTTGGCCTGGTTCCTCGCTTCTATTTCGTTCTTTGTCAGGACGGCTTCTTTGCCTTCTGTTCTCTCCGGTGACACGCTTCTGTTTCTAAGTGTGATATCTGCAACGTCAGGGTTCGGCCGTCTATCCCCGCACGAGCCACCACCTCTCTCTCTTAGTTCCCTCCTGGTATTCGGTTCAATAGACCTGTCGCTATCTGTTCCTGGCGTACCTGACTTCAGGGGCATCAGGGTTGGGGCTCCTCATCAGCCCATGTTGAAGGTTCCTCCAGGGACTCTCAGCCTCTTGGTAGGTATCCTCCACTCTCCAGACCGTGCAGCTCGTCTCGGTAGAAGCTTGCTGCCATGTGAACCAGTTTTCTCCCCGAGTTCCCAGCTTCCTTCTTCCAGCCAGTTTGAATCTCCTGGGGTCTCACTGGTTCTCTTGGCCTTCCCACTTATCACACAATGCTGGGGCTTCCCCAGCTTCTCGGTATAGACCTTCCTTTGTGTTGGAGTTGTGTTCTTCATAACTTCTTTTGGTTTTTCGTCTGAGTGATTGACACTCCTATGCTCTTACTCTTCACAGTAACAGGCTGATATTTTTCTTCTGGGATTACATCACAATAACATATGTAAGAGGAGTCTGATTGTCTGTCAAATGATAGAATGGTATTGGGTTCCTGAAGATAAGCAAAAGCGATTTCCTTTTTCGAAAGGGAGTACTTCTTCCCAAGAGGGGAGTCTCTCCCTGTGAGGTCCTGCTTAGCGGCACCACTAGGGCACTAGGGGGATATGTTGCCGAGCGGGATAGGCCTCCCTAGCCTCACAGGAAGGGGCTCCCCCCTTGGGGAATGTGACTGAATCCCTCGATTCTTCACATCTGATAATACATTTTGACGTTTTTACTGCTTTTCATCTGGCTGGTGAATGATATATGTGACGTATCTCAACACTTCTCTCTTTTTATTTTGTAAACAAGAACTGTTGATGTAACCAGTGATATAGGGATATAAATATTTCTTTAAATCTCAAAAAAAGTTTTAAATAGAAAAAGGGGTATGGCAGTGGCTAACAAAGCGTGCTGAAAAGATAACAGAAGAATGTGAAAAGTTGAAGAGAGGAGAGAGAAGATTAGGGGTGCCAGCTCCTGGAGTGTTTGTGATGGAAAGGGGTCAGCAGGTACACTGGTGGAGAAGGCTGATTCAAGGATTAGTGCCAGCTCAGTAGGGTTGGTTGGTGGGAACTCTTTAAAATCTGCAAGGGAACCGGCCAATCCTGCTGCAGTCTCCTTCCTCTCCTGTCCCCTCCTAGGCCCTCTGCACGGCTCTGGCTTCTCATTTCATCTCTAAAACTCAGGACATCCAGTCCTCTCTTTCTTCCTCTCCCCCCTCCCTCTACTCCCTGCTCTTCCTCTGGCCCTTCTTCGCCCATCAAGTCTGATCTATAAAAGTCTTGTTAAGACAGGTCGATCCCTGTTCCTCCAAAACCGTCAAGGACCACATTGACTCCCTGGCTCCTGCTCTCGCAGACTTCTGCAACCACACCTTCGCCACAAGAGTCTTCCCAACCCACCTGAAGCACTCCCTTGTGCACCCTCTTCTTAAGAAATCCTCTGTAGACCCGTCCTGCCCAGCTAACTATCGGCCAATCTCCATCACTCCTTTCCGGGGCAAACTCCTGGAAAAGCCAGACATCTCCCAGCTTAATCATCACACTGAATCGGTTGGTTGTCTTCATGACCATCAGTCTGGCTTCAGAGCTGCCAGAAGCACGGAAACTGCTCTCCTGAACATCCGTGAAGACCTGCTCTCCTACCTTGATTCCAACACCCCCCGTGTCCTCATCTTACTTGATCTCTCTTCTGCCTTTTGACACGGCCAACCATGCCATCCTGCTCAACCATCCCTGTGATAACCTGGGTATCACCGGTCAGGCCCTGGCGTGGCTGACTTCTTTCCTCTCTGATCGACCCTCCCAGGTTCAACTTGGGTCCTTCCTCTCCTCTATCTCCATCTCCATCTCTACCTCTGGTGTTTCCCAGGGGTCTAACCTCTCTCCCTGGCTGTTCAACCAATACCTGGCACTTCTTGCCCACCACATTGCAGCTCTCTGCCCCAACTTTCAGTGCTATGAGGATGACACTCAGCTCATTTTCAGGCTCCCCTCAGCCACCTCTTCTCCTACTCTCATCTCCGTCTGTCTGCTATCCAGGAGTGGTATGCTCATGATCTTTGCCTTAATGGCAGAAGACTGAGATTCTCCTCATCGGCACACACGCTCCCTCCTGTCACTCTCTGACCGGCCTCTCTGGGCCCTCTTCCTGCTCCCACCTGCGAGGCTAAAAACCTCCAGGTGATCTGCGACTCCACACTCTCCTAACATCTCTGACGTCTCTAAGAAGTCACACTACCAGCTGCACCTCCTCAGTGGTATTCTTCCTTTCCTCTCCTTCCCCCAGAAGCTCACTGTTTCCAGAGCTCTGGTTCTCCCTAGGTTGGACTACTGCAACATCCTCTTTCTAAATCTGCCTTCTTCCACTCTCCACAACTCATCCAGAACAGGACTGCGAGACTTGCCCTTGGCCTCAAGCCCGGGGATCGTATCTCTCCAGGACTGTAATCTCTGCACTGACTCCCAGTGGCTGATAGGATTAAGTTCAAAACCATCTGCATTGTCCACAAGGCCTTCTGGGGCCTCAATACCTTCAACTCTCTCTTCCTAAATATTTTCCTTCTTGAGCTCTTCGCTCATCCGCCTCCAACTCCCTCAGGGTCAGTCCCTGAAACTTGAGGAGAACCATCTCCGATTCCGGAAGCACCTCAAAACCTTACTCTTTGCTTCTGCTTTCTCTCCTCCGCTCACTTGCTGAACTCGTGGCTGAAACTACACTGGTTACCTGGCTACCCTTCGATATCGGGCCCAGGTCCCCTCCCCCACCAGTTGCACACCTGCACTACCTCCCTGGCAACCCCCACACTTGACATCTGATGTCTGCACTTACCCTTGCACTTGCCACCAGATGGCCACACTTTTACTTATTGCTCTTATTTATTCTATTTTATCCCATGTACTGCACTGTCCCCTCCCCCCCCGCCCTTTTTCCCTTCCCCTGCACTTGCGCTATCTGTAGGACACCTGGCCTAGTAAGATCTTCGTCTGTCTTCCCACTGTTCTCCCCTCCCTTGCCTCTTCACGCCTTGAAACACTTGTTTATAGGTGAGTTATAAATGCCATATCATATATCAAGAGGGTGGAGGTTTGAAGGCGAGCAGGAATGACAAGGATGTTGAGACAGGAGGGTGGGTAGCTAAACAAAAGATGTGATGGCTGGAAGGTTTAGAATTAATCCTAACCTCTGGCATTGCTCTGGGAAACCGTCCAAACCATGGTTCTTCACCTTTCAAGCCATTACATAAAGAGGAAGGAAAATATGCAAATCAAACTTGGTCCCACCCCAAAAAGGGGCAGGCCAGGCCGACATGCTTGGTCACATCCCTTCTGCACGAGACCACAAGCATACCCAGACATGTTTCAGCCTAATTAAGTGTCATTAGTGAGGAATAGCTTGCATATCTAGGCTCAGCAGGTACAGTGTCCATGTCAGGGCATTCCTGTCCCACTAGGGGGTGACTATAGCTTAACAAAGAGGCCATGGCTGGAAGGTTTAGAATTATTTAACCTCTGGCATTGTTCTAGGCCACCCTAAAAACACATTTGCCCAGAGCAATTGCCAGAGGTTTAAAATGTCTTTATTTATGGCTCCAAGTTGTAATATGCTTTGTTTGTGCTAGGAGAGACATTGACACTCCATGTCCATTTGCGCCCTTTCTTCTGCAGTATTCCTCTCACTGTTCAAACTTGCCTCTTTGCTGAAATATCCGCACAACCACGTGGTCAAGTAGAGACACGCAGCTCGTCCCCAGTGAAATGCTGCAGAGCCGGAAGAGGAAGCGCGATGACCAAAGAACTAGAGGGGAAGTGGTCGGAATCCTCAGGGAAGACCGAACCCGTTGAAGAGGACCAGAAAAACCTGTTTAAGGCACGGCTGCTGCCCGGGTCCACAGAGTGAACACAGTAGACAATTTTAAGAGGGTGTGGGACACAGAACTAAAATATTACGAAAGTTTGAGCAAAAGTACTATAACTGGCAGGATAGTGAACCCGTTATAGTAGAAGTCAAACGGAGTGAAAGAGATTGGTTCGGGGACCCACAGGTGAAAGAAGAGGAATTTTTCAACCGTGCATCTTCTTCATGGCAGTACCTGGCAGCAAAGTGTACCAGGTCTGCCTGCCCGAGCCACTGAAGAGGCTTACAACAAACAGAAAACCTGAGAAAGGCCAGGGGAAGGGAGACATTCCCCACAGTGTGTTGAACTGCCATATAAAGCCGGGGGAAGGGAGACATTCCCCCCAACCTTCTTAAACTGCGATAAAGAGCCTGTGAAGGTAGTCATCCCACCCCAACATCTTTGAAATGTGACAAAAGCCTGTGAGCAATTAGGGGAAGCAAGCCGTACCCCGTGGTGTTGTGTACCGTGAAGCAATGTAGAAAAAAAACCCGGTAAGTGAGTCATTCTCCTGGCATGGCACATGTATTGAGAACAAGATACCTAGAGAAGGAAGGCATTCTCCAGGAACCCAATAGTGAGGAAAACTATGGGCAATAAGAAATTCTGTTTTGAGTTGGAAGTGTTTGAACTGAGAACTTTACAGCACCTCAAGCTAGAAATGTGCGTTATATCCTGGAAAGGAAATGAGACCTGGAGAAGGGAGTCATTCTCTCAGGCACAGTTCCGACCTGCCAATTGGAACTATAATGCAGTATCCACAAGAAGGGAGCCATTCTTCTGGACCCAGCATCTCGTTAATTTACTTAATAGTGTAAGGGAAAGAAGTAGGCATTTTGACAAACAACGGTGGACTCTCTGTTACTTGCACATTCAAACAGACTACTTAGTTCCTTATTTGAGGCAGGGAAACCCCTCTTCGAGTTAGGGAGACATGGGTTTCTTCTTTATTTCTGAACAAAATAAAAGTCTGTGCCAACTGTGAGAAACCAGAGGGTATCTCACCCACTAGTATCTGGGGGTCTGTCTCTCAGGTGGTACAGCAATCGGCTTTGGATCCAGACCCTGGGGGTGGACAAGTGCAGGAGGATCACCTGGGTGAGGGGTCTTTGAGGAGTGGGGGTGAGATACCCGATGGTGGGACGCGGTTTTGTTACGCTCACCTGGTCTCTGCTGAGGCATTGGGGCACGGTTGCAGCCCTCCCTGGCTTCTCCCTCAGTAGAAAAGCTGTGAGCAGTGGTAAGTGGTGATACTGCTCCTGCATGGAGATAAGAGCGTGTGAGTGCGCCAATCTGTGATTATTGTACCTCTCGAACCCTTCACCCCAAAGTACGGTTTCTGTGAGCATACGCCGGCCCATAAAGCTCACCTGTGAATTATGGAAGATAAGCTCTCCGTCCTGCTACTTCTGGGAGGGGCGCGTCAAATGGGATCTAGTTCCTTTACTGATCCCTGATAAGGATTAGTCCAGTCCAGCTGCGACTATGCTTCTCCTTATGATTGGAAAGTCTTTCTTGAGCTATTGTGATGCTGTTCGTTCTGTTTAATGTCTTTACATGTTGCTCCTATTTATGCCCGCAATAATGTCTCTCTTCTGTTTTCTTCCCTTAGATGAAAATGCGGCCTCAATGCAGCTGTGAGACGCGGCCGGATGGAAGATGGATGCTACCGCAATGTTCAATAGCAGGTAAGTGATGGTTTAAAGAAAAGCGCAAAGTATGTCGAAGAGCAACCTTAAACTGACTTTTTTCGATGTCTAACCTGGTCTTCTGTTTTTCCTTGCAGGCGCTGCTGTCGACGATGGAGCGTGTCGTGCTGCGATGCCAAGATGAAGATTTCGGCGTTCCGGAAAGTGTAAAGATGAATACTTGGTTCGCCGAAGAGATGTACAGGTAAGAACAGCTTCCCCTAGTTGGTAAGTATGCTGGCAGGAAGCAGGATGTCCAGGAAGCAGGATCTTCAAAAGTAAGTCTGACCTCAAGCGACAGTGAGCGTTATGCTGCTTGCAAGTGCAGAATAATGCAAAGCGTCTGTCTTGAGGATCGGGGCAGCTTATATAGCTGAGATCGTGGGCACGCCCTTTAGGGCCGACTTACCAGCCACACCCTGGCACTCTTAGAGATTGAGCATGTGCGAAGGCAATCCATTAGCAGCCACACCCAAGAATACACTTGGGGCTGCTTAATGGATGGAATGTTCAAGCTTAATGCATCTGAAGTGCTATGTCCATAATAAAAGCTTTTTGGTGTTAAATGGATGTTCTTGTTTACTTTTGTTCATGAGCCTGGCGCCTTTTGTCCACCCAGATCTCCTGTGCATGCGACCCCTGCATGCCAGTGCCCCTGACTTCTTGACCATGACAGGTATTCCCCCCTTTTTTGTTCATGTACCCCATCCTATTTTTTAGGATTTTCTGTAGTCCCAACTCCCCCCCACCCCCTTTTTACATAAACACTGGACCGAGGAAGAGGGTGACTAAGAGTAACCAGACTAACTCTCTCACATCATACTGGACATGTCCCATTAATCAGGTCAGGCAAAGTCAGGCACTTTACCCTAAGTTCATACACCTGATACCAATCAGCTCTCCTAGGAATAAAAGGCAACACCTAAAGACACACTCTGAGCAAGGCGGCACATGAGAACGAGCAGAACTTCCGGGACAAAGGCGCGGGACAAAAATCGCAAAATGCAAAAAAAGAAAAAAGCGCACACAGCCGGTGAGTTGGCAAGCGACCCGAGAGACCAGTGTGTGTTGAAGTGAATGAAGTAGCAACATCATATCACAAGTGAAGGCTGCACGCGTGCAGATGAGATGTGAAGAAAGGCAAACATGTGAATTAACGAACGTGAAAAACAGCTGCAAGATCAGCAATACTAAGTAACGGAGTGGTCCGGTGAAAGGAAGTAGCCAATTCGAAATTCTCTGTGAAAGGTGCATTGTTTGAAGCTAAAGAACAAACGACAAGAGTGAAAGTAAATAGTTAACGTTGATTCGAAGTGGTCCTGCAGTGGTCTGTAAGGAAAACCACGCACATTCAAAAGATTGTGACATCCGAAAGTGGTCTGAGCCCGATTGAGAGAGACCCGAAGTATTTTAAGCTTGGGGAAGGGAGCGCCCTTGCAACTTTGTGTGAACTGTATCGTGAGAGGTCTGAGACCGGCAGAGGGCGACCTATGAGAATTGTGTGGTCAAAGGTCTGAGTCTGGCAGAGGGGGACCTTTGTGAACATTTTGGTTGAAACATTATTTTGAAAGTCAGCGAAAGGAACCTAAACATGGTAGGCCAGGCAGGCCTCGATTCACGATTTTGAACCGTTTACTGTGTTGGAAGCGGCGCCAGAGTGTCTCATCCTGCCCATAAGGGTCACCTTACCTTGTGAGGCCTAACATGGGGAGGAGAGCTGGTTCAGCCACATTATCATTTGAACACTGACTTTTCCTTTTGCATACATTTTTTCGTTTTTACACTCTTTGTACAAGAGATAGGGTAGGCGTTAGATTTGTGTTAGTATGAGCCAGTTTGATTTGACAGACTTCACTAGGATTGTTTTGTTTATTGTTTGATAGTCGAGACTAATCCCATCTTAATTATATGGCAGAATAGTAGTTTCTCCAACCCCAATATTCTAAATAAGGGTTTTACAAATTGTATCCATTGTGTCAGTGTCAATACTTGCGATACCATGCCTTACCTACACAACAATCATGCCACCTGTGTGTTAGTCTCCTCCTCCTACACCCTTACAGTAGATCCACCACATATGCCAGTATGTACTGATGTTACCACAACCTCTCCAACAGTATGGGCTGATATTAGCATGCATCTGTGAAAGTTTCAAGCAGTACAACAGTTTTACTGCATGAAGTTTATACTGCATGTCAATCAAGATTCGAGATGTTGATCTACAGAGCCTGTCTCGTAACTCATTCCATGTCTCCCTGTCAATATCTGTGCCTGTTGCTTTCTACTTCTTCTCAGCTCCTCATAGGGTTCCACCCGTAATATGGCCTTGTACATTTTCAATACCAGGCTTCTATTCCCTCCCCATGCCAAGCAGGGGCTATCTCCCTCTTTTGATTTCCTCCCCATTTATTTTCAGTTAGGACCCCTTTAAGCTGAAGATAGTCGAAGTCCAGCTCCAATATATTATTTCGGAACGGTGGCACTCATATACAGTTTAGGGGAGATGGCCATGTCACAAGCCATTTGGTATTTCTTTTCCAGCCATAATTCCCAGAATACTTTTAATTCTTGGTGTTGGAGGACTCACCTAGGAATCTTCTGTTTGGTGACCCATAACCATTCCCCCAGAGCAAACTGGAACATGACTGCTTTTTCAAGTTTGAGCCACTGTTTGTTGGTATGGGGAGTCAGTTATTCTACCATTACACATAGCTGTGAGGCCTTATAGTATGTTTCAAAATCTGGGTAGCCTAGATCACCCTGCTTCTTGGGATGGATAAGGACTTTGTAGGCAATTCAGGGGTTTGCTCCATTACATAGGAAATCTTATAGAATCTTTTTTATGCAAGCGGAATTGGTGGCATCCGGAATACAGAGAGAAATCTAGGATGCTAATCTTAATGGCGTTAAGCCTAGCCATTCAGGACATTCTCATTTACCTGCCTCTATAAGTGTCCTTTTTTACTGTATCGAGAAGGATCAGAAAATGTTCAGCGCAGAGGCAGTCCAGTGGCTTAGTTAGCGTTATCCCTAGATAACGTAGACTCTTCCATGTTTTCATAAAGGGGAGTATGCTTTGATAATCACTAGTGGGGACAGTGGTTTTACCAAGTGGAAGTAGTATGGTGTTGGACACGTTTACTTTAAGGCCTGCATTCTGGTCAAATAATTGGATTTCATCTATTATGAAATGAATCACTGATACTGGGTTGGTTATATAACTAACAATATCATCCACATAAAGTGCTAGCTTGCACTCGAACCCGCCAACCTCTACTCCCTGTATGTTTTCCCTCTTCTTAATTGTGTTGCAAGCAGTTCCATTACTAAAGCATACAAAAGAGAAAAGAGGGGGTAGCCATCACGTGTACCTCTCATCAGTGGTTCCTTATTGGACTGGACTCCATTTACTACGTTATTAGGTCTTTTATGCATAATCGATTCATCACTGGCAAAAGAGACAGAATACCTTTGCCTGCAAACGCCCCAAAGTGGAGGGAGGTGTGTGTGTGTGTGTGTGTGTGTGTGTGTGTGTGTGTGTGTGTGTGCGCGCTATATTTGTGGTGGAGAGGGTGGGCTTGGCTGGAAGTGAAACCCCTCTTTGAAAAAGGTGGGGGTGAGGGGGCACCCGCCGAAGTGGTCTATCTGTTACTTTTTATTCTGGGAGGGAGGTTTTTTGTTTTACAGAAGTTGTCTGTCCCATCTGCCCATTACAAAAAGGTCCTGATCTCCATGCACTACGGATGGGGCATCTAATTCTAGTTTTGAGGCCAGGATTCTAAGCAATATTTAATATCTATCTTGATCAGCGAGATTGGATGATATGAATAGCTCACTGCATGGTCCATTTGGAATTATCGTAATCAAAGCCTACAAAAGGAAGGAGTGATATTTACCTCTTGAAGGAGCCCACTGTACAACTTCACCAGGAATGGGGGAGACCATCTGAAAGGTTTTTTAAGGCAGCAGTAAAGCTGTCGTCCCTCAGGGATTTTCTCACCTTTAACTTTTTGATAGCAGTTGGTAGTTCTTGACATTTTATTTCTCACTGTAAAATCTTCAGGTCGGTTTGGGCAAGTTTTGGTAATTCAATCTGTTGGAGATAGTACATCAATCCAGCTTCCTTTTCTTTCTCGTCTTTTGAGTGTAAAAACTGATAGCATTGGGAAAAGCATTGAACAATATCTAATGGGTGCTCCCAACAAATCCCAGCATTATCCCTTAACAATGTTATCTTCTTATCTACTTTCTAAGCTTTCAGTTTGCTTGCCATGATAGCACCAGCCTTATCTCCTTCACATAATACAACAGCTTTACTTGTTTAAATTTCTGCAAGATCTTACCCAAAACAACTTTTCTTACAGCAACCATCTTACTTTGAATTTTCCCAGGGGATTTCATGTATGTCATTTGCTGTGAATTGGGATTCAAGCCTATGGATCTCCACTGTCATATTGTTTTCTTTGAGCCCTAAATCTCTTTTCCTTGTAGAGCCTTCAGCTACAAGCAGTCTTTGTATCATATCTTATGACATATGACTGCTTCCCACACCATGCTTTTTGTCCAATCATTGTTTCATCTCCTTCCTGAGGACATCCCTAAAATGCTTATCCATCAATAAGGTATTGTTACACCTCGGTCTATATGCCCTAATCATTTCTGTCTCCTATACCATATCAAGTGTTACCATATCATGATCTGACCACCCAACAATAGCTATTGATGAGGCTCTCAAATTGTGCCCCTTCCACATAGTCTATTCTAGTATATGATCTATAGGAATTTGCAAAAAAAGTATGTTGCTTGACCCCTAGGTTTAGAATAGTATTGTTTTGGGCATTTATCGAACTCTGGATTACCAGTGTCATGTTTATGAGCAGTGCAGGCAGGCCCGGCATAAAATCTAAGTGTTGGCTTGCAACCAAATCGAAATCCCCCAACAACAATCTGAACACCATCTGCCCATTATGCTGTTTGAGGGATTTCTCACTATAAGGAAATTGTTGGGTGTTCAATGCAGAGAGTGGCACCAATGTGATACATTTGTTTTTAATTATTCCCTTCACCAACAGCATTCTTACATCATGCTTACTTTTTACTTGGATTCTCTCTGGGGAGACTCCATTTTCCAGGAGGGTCCCCAGTCCTCACTTTTTAGTTTTGGTGGATGACCAGATGAGTTGGGTTATACCTTTACTATATAGATTGCATTCCACCAATTGAATTCTCCAAAGTGTTTGAGGATGAACTGGCCCGCCGCTTTTTGAGATTCTGTTAGAATCATATGAGGTGGATGTGCTCCCCCTAAGCTTATTGAATCAGTTACAATACCTATCCCCATGTCCCATAAACCCCAGGAAGAGTGTGGCTCTTATAGACCCCTGTCTATGGTAAATCAAGATAGTAAAACACTTGCTGCTTTACTGGGTTGGAGACTCAGGAAAATGATTGGAAGTCTGATACACTCAGATCAGGCAGACTATGTTCGGGCAGGAACGCATCCTGGAACTTGCGGCGCTTACACCACATAATCGACAGTTAAAGGAGCACTATGTGGTGGCATCATTAGATGCTATCAAAGCATTCAACTCTGTCAGGTGGGACTGGCAATATGCGACACTTCGACGATTTGGCATATGGCACAGTTTCCTACGGTGGATCAAATTGGTATATACTGCACCCAGAGCCAGAGTGAAAACTGAATTATTGGGAATTACCATCTACACAGGCTGCGCTTGATAGCAATACAAAACCCCTGAATGTGGTAATTTTGCACAAAAAAGGATGGGGAAGTGGTCACAAATATGTTCAGCTGGTTTTTTATTCAGAGTAAATCTTGTATATTCACAGAAAAAGTGACACACATCCAATATGTTGGTTCTATCAAAATTAGAACACAGTATCCTTAATACTAAAGAAATGTCACTACAATTGCGAAAAAATGCTTGTGCAAACAAAGTGCCCTTAATACTAAAGAAATGCCAACACGCGTTTCAACCAAAAAGCCCGTCCTCAGGGCATACAAATACATATACAACTTGATAATTGGTACTATGACAACTTGTTGTGATTGTACTTGATTAATTCTTGGTTATGCTCGTGTTAGTTGAGGAACGAGTAATTCTCAAAAGTTTAGCTGGCCAGGTCTGTAAACAATCTTGCAGTCAAGCCGTAATTGTTGCTCGACTGGTGTGCCGCTGATGCAGCAGTAATGAAGTACAGCGCACGTATTTAGCGTGCTTTTCCTTTAATAATGACCTTCAATGAAGAAACAACCCGCCATTGTGCACACGAACATTAGGAGCCTATGCCGATTACGGTCGTTATTAAAGGAAAAGCACGCTAAATATGTGCCACCGTTCGAATAAAATGTTCTGGCCGGACAGCTGCACTTCATGGTTGTCTCATTGGCAGATGAGCCGATGTTGGATACTACGCTCCTACATCCTACCATGGGGCACTATTATTTAACACAGGTCTTGTGGGTACACAAGGGGTATCCGGGGCGCAGGGCTTGCAGGGTGCTACAGACCCCTTCTCCCTGCAGGTCCCCTTGGCTACTGTATTGGCAGGGAAGCTGCAAGGTGTGCTGAGTATTCGTAGGCACTGGGAAAGTAGTTGAATCATTACGGTGTGAGAAACTGCTCCACGAGGGGAAGTTGATCGAGTTTGAGACTCGTAGAAGAATCTGGCATAAATAAGGGACAATTCCGGATGGATCAGAACCTGACGCACACATTGGAATGGAGGTAGCCCGAACTTGAGGAGAGCCTTGTGGGAAAAGCAAGGCTGGAAACGGTATACGATATGACTGATGGAGGGGATAGATAGTGTCTAGACTATGAGCTGCTTCTCGACACCTTAGGTACCTCAGACCTGGGAGTGAGGATTAAATGGGAGGAGGACCTAGGGAGACACTTCTCAGTCGCGGAATGGACAAAAGTGATGCTGTACCCGAAACGAGTCAGCTAAAACTCATACAGCTATACGTAACTCACAAAGCGTACTTGACACCACGCAAAATTTCCCAGTTTAAAGGTACGGACTGGCAATATTGCACCAGATGTATGGAAGAAAACGGTATGTAGCATATGTTTTAGGTTTGTTGTAAGATACAACAGTTTTGGGTGGTAACAAAGAGGGATAGACTTGGATGTAGGGTCCCCGGAGGCATGCTTGTTGGGGGTATTCCCATGCAGACCAGAGGCAAAGCACATTGCTAAGATAAAGGATCTGGTGTGTGTGTTCACCAAACGCAGAATTGCGATGACTTGGAAAACCACAGACGGTCCTAAGGTAGAGGCATGGTGGAGAGTTCTATAAAGGTGGGCAGTGGCTGAGTCTGTGGTCTGGCACAGGGCAGCAAACCGAGGAATCAGAGGCAATTGAAGACATCACAACTTGGAATTTACTTACACAAGCAATGTTTACAGACCCAGACGACACAGCTGCAGGATTGGCAAGCCTGGAGAGGAGTGGGAGGGAACATACATGAGGACTTAGTTTTGGGCAGGACATGAAAGTAATGGTTTAAGTTAAGCGAGGGAGGAGTGGGTTATTCACAGAAGTGGTTTGGTTGTCTTGGTTTAATTATGCCATGTATAACGACTAATATTTGATGCAGTTGCTGTAGTGAAAATGGCTAATCATTTTTTTTTTTAAAAAAGAAAATAGTTTGTATTCCATCTCTCTCAAAGTGTGCTCCTTGTGCAAACATGATTAAGAGTGCATGTTAATTTTCCTACCCAGGTGTGATCGCGTAGTCTAGGAATTTGAGCCTTGAAAGTTAAGGGTTGCAAATCTCAGTATTTTCATGCCTGGTCAAGTCTCAAATCACAGTGGCATTCCATTTTCTGTCTTTGTTGGTTTAGTGAAGACATCTTAGATCTGATTGTGGTCCTACCCACTGCCTCATAACGTTTCCCAACTTGTCAACATTTGACCCTACTACAGAGTTTTTGATATTTCCAAACAGCTTGAGACACTAAAACAACTCTGCCTTCCACACTCACCAACATCATATGATAAATATCTTGTCACCAATGCCCCGGGAAATAGAAACTCTAAACGCCTCCCCAAATAATTCTTGTTCCATGCTATTATATTCTTTCAGGTTATAAACATGTTAGTTATTTACCATATTTAGAACTTTATGTACAACTAGCTTTTAGACACTTTTCTACAAGATGGGGAGTAGGAAGCCTTCGAAACTTGCGTCTGCCTAACATTTTCTTCCGGGTGACTTACCCTGAAAACGCTTTAGGACATTTCTACAATCTTAGTTTGTCAAATATGGTCTCTCTGGATTCACAGTCTCTTTGGACCTTCATCAGCTTATACATTTGGCCCTTCACTTCGAAAGAGGGAAAAAATGGACGTTCCATCTATAGGGAACCAGGTGGAAAGGGGTTCACAATATCTTCTCTCCATTGTAGCTGCAGAGAATGCCTGGAAGAATAGTAATCTAGCGCCTTCAACTTCAATTACCTCTTTTCCGGTCTTTAACCAGTATGTCCAATTTATCTCTGTACTAGGGGCATTTCTCCACCACCGATTTGGTTTTGCCCAGGGGATGTCCTCCTCTGTGTAGTCTATCAAGGTTTATTACCTTGCCCTTTTCTGTCCCATACAAACCATTCAAAATGGTTATCCCTTTTCAAACTGTTTCCTCCTCTTTTTGGGGTATTGCGAGAAAACAGATTATTTTGTTGGACTCAATTTTCTGCGTCATCTTCAAAGAGCCCTTTTTCCTTTTGTTCAAGACCTTTAAACCGCGACTCAAACCGCAACTCAACTAGTTCCGCTGTTAGCTGGTTACTTCCCAGGGTTTCCATACGGTTCCCTATTTTGGCCATGTTACCTCTCAATTCTGTGACCTACACAATGGCTCTTGGGACTTTTATTTTCTGCAACATGTGCATTATGTCTGTTTTTGTGGCCATGTCTGCAGTCTCTATATATTCCTATTTCGACCCACCCCATCTCACCCTGCAGGTAAAAGTGAGATCTATGCTGTTAGTGGTTCCCTAACCGAGGCAGAGTGCTCTCGGGCCACTCCCAGAGGGTTTCTCCAACCCTGCGGGTTCACCAGTTGGTGCTGCGTAAGGTGTTCATCAAATACTATCTTCAATGTGTAGATTTTGGGGTGCCCCTCAAAACTCTACAGTCCAACCACCCATGTTCTTTCTGGTTTTCGTACTCATAAAAGAAAAAAAAAACGGGCGGGTGACCACCCTCGATGTCTTTCTCTTTAACACACTCTCATGCCACAGCTGCCTTACCGCATGCCGTGGGGTCTTCGCCCCATCTTCACCATGTAAGGCCATGTATACAGTGCAAGCCTTTTGTGACAGGCCTCTATTCGCACCACAAAGACAATTGTGTCTAAGGGCCCTGGGGAGATCTTTTATGTTGCTCACATGTTGGAGTCTGGCGATGCTCCTTGTATGAGAAGGGCCCTTAACTCAGGACCATTGGCCTCAAGAGCTCACCTTTTCCAATATGTGGTACAGGGATCACTGCACTGGTGTCAGGTCCTACCCGTTCTTGCTATTTACGGGTGCATTAATTTCTTATCAATTTCTTATTTCCACATGGAACGTTAGATAGCTTAAATTCTTGTTGGTTTTGTGGGGGTCTGCAGAGGTGAGCGCTCAGGCTGATCTCCTAGGCAAACTCTCTGCCACATTATTAATTGTTTCCTAGGACGCAGCTGTCATGGGGCTGGTGTCCCTTTATATCCACCAACAGTTCAACATACCATTCTGTCAAACCAGACCAGGTTAAGCTGCTACTTTTCAACACGCCAAAGCAGCATCTGGTCTCCTCGTCATCTTTTCTCCTTCCACTGCCTTCCCAGCCGAAGCTCTTTCAAAGCGGACCTCAGAAGTCAGTAGCTGAGAGGCACACCCGAGGATGCCAGCTTGCCTTCTCTGCGTCAATGAAGAGCAGATTTCCTTTCCCTGTCGAGAGTGGCTGATCAGTCATCAGTGCTCCCCCAATTACTAAACCAACGCACAACAGCATCACTCCACAGGGTGACAGGTTGAGGGCCAAGCCAGTCTTCTAGATAGATCTCAGGGAGCTACCATCTGGTTGCTGCTCAGCTCCCCCCTCCATGCATGACATAATAAGTCATTAAAACGAAATTTGTTGTCAAACTTTCTTTCATAAAAAGAATTCTAAAAGAAGCCCCAAAGTTAAGAAAATGCTGCATAGGTGACTGATGTAATATGTATTAGACTGAAATGGAAACTCAAATGCACATTATAACACAGATGGCATCAAGAACACACCAACTCTTCAAGACGCTTCATAGATTTGTATTGAAATGTTTGAGCAGGGCCGCAATAACCCTATCGCAGGTATCCCTAACACTCCAAGGTGGTCACTAGAGGTCGGCTAAGTCTAAAATTTGGCTGGCCACTGATGAGGGCTTAAAGGCAACCGCCTTCTCTCCCTTACTTCCTCTGGGTTCTTCCAGACAGATCCTAACCTGGGGGACCATAAAAGAAATTATCTTAAGAAATGATTTCCAGTCACCCAGGTCCCACTAAGTCTTTGCTTTGTAGGCTCATACTCCTCAACCTGATGTTCTTTCGTTCCTACTACTCCCCTTCCTTCTCTTCCTCCCACCCTATTCTTCTTCTCTATGTCGATCTGATGTTCCTCTCTTTCCTCTACTACTTACTCCTAACCACCACTGCACTCTGACTGCTCTTCCCTCCCACCATTATACTGCACTTCACCCCTCTTTCTCAAAGCTACCATTCCTTAACTCTCTCACTCACCTACACTCTCACTTAGTCTCACTCACTCACTCACCTTAATTACCAAATGCACACACACAAGTACCACTTTCTCTCATCAAGCAATACATCACCTTGTACACACTTTGTACTCTTACTCCACGCACAGCTGCACCCTCTTTCCTCAGCTTGGTCACTCGGTCTGCCTTCTCCTCCCTTGACCAGAGCTGAACATCCCACTCTGCCCTGCTCTATACATCCCCCCACCCCGTGCCTCCCACTGTTCTGTCACCCTCCTGGTTCTGTGGGCCAATTGCAACCTTTTCCTCTGCCAGGGGTCAGATTACAGAGATGGGAACACATAATAACATCCTATTTAAGCCCTGCCCCCATTTTGAATGCGGGTGCACTGGTAACACACAATGGCGGCCCGCTACCATCGGAGTGTTTGAGCTTGTTTTCCGCAGGGGTTGAGTTCCCTGATCTCGTCACAATTACATGAGTAAATGGATTGGGGAATGGATGATGTCAAAGAAATTAAGGATGGAAAATATAACTCATTCACCTCCAGAAGAATGTCTTTCCATTCCCACATGACAGACTACAAATATGTCAACATCTACATTAACCCACTCTTTGAAATCAGCTCAAATCTCACCTGTTACTTTTTAGTGACTGGTTAGTCAAATAGCCCCTAAACTAAGAAGTCACAACAGCTAGTCTGATAGTGTGGATGTCAACCAACCAAATGAAACTCAACTAAAAGCAAGCACTTAGTTTGCAGTAACAAAACAACACGCCACAAATATTCCTTGGCTAGATGCAATAGGAACTTGCCCCCAGCTGGCCAACAGTCAAAAACATCCTCACACCACAGGGTAAAGCTGCTTCTTTCAGTCATCTCATCATTCAATACCAAACATTTCCACAGTGAAATGTGTCTGTCTTTTCCCTTGTACTCTTGACGTTATTACACCTACTATCTTTACATAGGCCTCCTGCCTACCCGATTAACCTTCTACAAATTGTGCACACCCCTGCATTAAGACTACTTGTGAGATTAAAAAGAAAGGTACTAATCAACCAGGTACTCAGGACAATTGATTAGCCCACAGTCAAATCTAGTTCAAAACCACTGGCCACCATGTCTTCCACGGTACATTTTGTTTTTGGACAAAATATTTTTTTATTGAAATACCGTATAATCATGAAATCATCCAATATATTCATATGGAAGAGCATCAAGAACAATCAAGAGTAATTAACCCAATGATATTTCATTTTCAACAGTTTAAATTCATCAGACCATCTAATTCATCAGTAACTGGTATCTAATGAGAGAGATTGAACTCGAGCTGAACTCTTATAAGCAGAGAACGAACAAGAGGAAGAAAAAAAAAAGAAAAAGAAAAAAAAAAAAGGAAAAACCGGTCCATAGTAACCACCAGCTGAAGAACACAGCCTCAGGCTCTGAGAACTCCCTCTCAATTCAGGGTCCCTCCTGGGTATCCCACAATGTCCATGTTAGAAGTCCCTTACGGTCTCAGAAGGTATTTAAGCAAGCGGGGTTGAAAAAACATATGCTCCTTCTCAGCAACATGTTCTAAGAAAGGTCCCCAGATTCTTGAGAACTTATCCGTCTTTCTTTCCAATGTGGCTGTTAACTTTTCCGAGCCCAGCAAGTCCCATATCTTAACCCACCAGTATGCGATATGAGGGCCTTCAGTAGCTTTCCAGAATGTGGCATAAGTGAGCCGGGCTGCCACGAGCCGATGAGTTATCAGTTCCGCTCTGGGACCTGACTGCTGGTATGTACCGTCGTCTGGGGTAGCTCCCAATACCATTATCAGCGGATCCATGGGGAGGAGAGTTCCACAAATGTATTTGATCTTAGATCTGACCTCCAGCCAGAAAGCCTGGACGACTGGGCAATACCACCACAGATGGCCTAAGTCCCCCCTTCCCCCCCTTGCCCCACATCTGTGCCAGCAGGTATCTGGATAATCAGGGTTAATAGCATGGAGTTTCTGCAGTGAGAAGTACCATCGAAAACAAATTTTGAGCGCACGCTCCTTCACCGCAGAACATCTAGAAACTTTGTGGGCTCTTCCCCATATCCTTTGCCAAGACTCCTGACCGATTTCCCTTCCCAAATCTCTCTCCCAGGCCAGCATGTAGGGCATTTTCTCCCCTCCAGCATCTTCCTCTAAAAGGCGGTAGCATGTAGCTACCCTTCGGGTGAGTTGACCTTCCATCAGCGTCAGTTCTAATCCCGTGGGGGATCTGGTGGCTGCCTTTTTGACACCTGGATTAGTTATCCAGTGACGGAGTTGGATATACCTGAACCTTTCGGTCTCTGGAAGATTGAATTTTGCTTTACACTGATCGAAGGTTAGAGGGGAATTGTTCTCGTAAAGGTCACTTAGTCTCAGAGGTTTCTCTCTCGACCATAGAAGGAAAGAATTAGGTTGAAGCCCAGGAGCAAAAGCTGGGTTTTGCAATACTGGAGACACTGGGCCCAGTCCCGGCACAAGACCTCTTTGGGCACATGACCTATCCCATGCATGGAGTGTGGTTTTTGTGGAAGGGAGAAGGGATCCTCTGAATACGCATTTCACGAGGGAGAAAGGGCAGATGACTCAGGGGTGTCACGGTGCAGTGTTGTTCGATTTGCTGCCACCTAGGGGGTTCCTTTGGGTGAGACCATCTCAGAATGGCGGCTAGTTGGGAAGCACGGTAGTATCTAACAATCGAAGGAAGGCCCAGCCCACCCATCTGTCTGCCACAGATCAAAAGTTTGCGTTGGATACGGAGAGGTTTGCGCTTCCAAACAAAGCAGCCTATTTCCCTCTGAAGTCCCAAGAGATCTCGGTCAGGGATCATTATGGGGAGTGCCTGGAATGTATATAGAAGCCTGGGGAGTAAAACCATTTTGATAGCACTTATTCGCCCCAGCCAAGATATTTCCTGAAGTGACCATTTCCCTAGGGTCTCTTTGGCATAGAGTAGGAACATTGGCCTTCAGCAGTCCTGCAAAAGTCGGGGTTAGCCGAAATCCAAGATACTCAATGGAGGTGTTCGTCCATTGGAGGGAGTAGAGACTCCGCAGGACTCCCAAGGTCTCAGGAGTTTCAGATAAATTTAATCCCATAGATTTGGCTATGTTTATTGTGAATCCCGAGATCTTCCCGAACCGAGCAAGGAGGTCCATGAGGGGGAGTAGGGGGGAGCGAGGCTCGAGCTTCTTTCAGAAAACACAGGATGTCGTCCGCATATAACGCGACTTTGTGACATTGATTCCCGACGGTAAAACCTTTAATCTTCGGATGAATACGAATATGTTGTGCTAGGGGTTCAATAGCTAGGGCAAATACGAACGGGGATAGGGGACACCCATGCCTAGTCCCTTTACCCAGCGGAATTTGGGCCGACCAAAGTGAGTTCATCCTAAATTGAGTTGAGGGAATCTGAAAGTTTGAAAGGATTAATTTTGAAAATTTCTGGCCGAATCCAAAACTCTGCAGTACTAAAGTCAAGTAATCCCAGGCCATGCTATCAAATGCCCTATGGGCGTCTAGAGCTAAAAGAGACAAAGAGCCCGGAATAGTGGAGGCGAGGGAAACCAGGTCTACCGCCCTGCAGACATTATCGTGTGCCGAGAGCTCGAGGATAAATTCGGTCTGGTCTCTGTCTATGATGGCTGGGAGCACCTCACCTAGGCGTTGGGCTATAATTTTGCTAAACAGTTTAGCGTCTGTGTTAAGTAGAGCTATAGGGCGGTATGAGGTGCACTCTGTTGGGTCTTTCCCAGGTTTTAAGATTAGGGTAGTGGAGGAAGCTGCCATGGAACGGGTGACCGCGCCCGTTTCCCACAGATGATTAAAAATTTTTGTGAGGCGAGGTATAAGCTCGGCGAGAATACTTTATAGAATTTGTTTGTGAAGCCGCCTGGGGCTTTACCCAAGGGGAGGGTCTTAATCGCCAGTTCCACTTCTTGCGTGGTTATCGGGTTTTCTAATGACTCTCGCAAGGCTTGCGAGATTTGTGGAAGATTTGCTCTATCCGGGAAGTCTTTGGAGGTCTGTGGATCCCCTAAATTGGGGGCGGTTTGTTCAACAAAGAATTTCTCGATAATCTGGAGTTTGCCTTCCTCTGAATAGATACACTTCCCTTCCTCATCTCTCAGAGCGTTTATTCTGTTTTGTCAGTTCTGCTTTTTTAATTTGGCAGCGAGGAGTTTATTCGCTTTATTCCCCTTCGAGTAAAAATATTGTTTAGTGAGCAGCATTGAGTAAGCCGCTTTGCCCATGTGATGCGCCTCCAGTGCTCTCTTCGCTATTCGCATGTCTTTCAGGGACCGTCGGGAGCCTTTTGGTTTGTTTATCTCTTCTAGCCTGCGAGCTTCCTCTTCTAAATGCGATTGCAGTGCCTTCCTGGCCCTCCCTCTCTGCACTGCCTGGTCAATCAGGTGACCCCTGATTACCGCCTTGGCTGCATCCCAAAGTGTCCCCAAGTTCACGTCTCCCGTTTTATTCTCGTGGAAATAAGCATCTAAGGTTTCTCTCATGTGTGTGCGAACTAAATGGTCTTCAAGTAAGAAATCGTCAGCCTCCATGAGGTTTCCGAGGCGGGGTCTCGTGGAATGGTGAAAACGTGAGTCTCACAGGTGCATGGTCAGAGAGAGCCTCTGGCAGAATCTCCACTGCCCCCACCAGTGGGACTACGGAATCGGTAACTAGAAACATATCTGACCTAGAGCAACCCCCATGTACCGCCGAAAAATAAGTGTAATCTCGCTCAGTTTGATGACAATAGCGCCAGATCTCATTAAGGGAGTGATCCCGCAGTAAAGTGATAAGTGCCCGAAAATTGTTTTTATCTGCCATTGATGGGGGTAGGGTTTTATCCATGAGAGGATTTATAACTGCGTTAAAATCTCCCCCCAGGAGAATTTCCCCATCCGCATGATCAAATAGGGCTTTGGATAGCTTTGCAAAGAATATATCTTGTTTAACGTTTGGGCCATATATTGAAACCAGTGTTGTTTTGTGCCTGTCTAGCAGCCCCACAACCAACAGAAACCTCCCTTCTTCGTCTCGGACCACTTCCAGAGTCCTAAACCGAGTACCTTTGCGAACCAGGATGGCAACACCTCGTTTTTTTAAGCCCAATGGAAGCGAAAAATTTTGTGGGGTAAAATTTGTTATTAAGACATGTTTCATACGCCGGACATAAGTGGGTCTCTTGCAGAAATAGAAGCGTCGCCTGCAATGTAGCCAATCTATGAAAAAGCGCTTTGCGTTTTAAGGGAGAATTTAAACCTTGCACGTTCATTGTGACACATGCAAAGCAGGGTGGTGCCATCTCTGGTTGACCCATTACATCTCTTTGTGACTTGTGATCCAGCTTGGGGAGACCAAACAATCTATCAACCATTCTAATAACACGGGACAGGACACATGTGACATATGATGAATAGGGTTATGGAGCCGGTTTATCAGAATCATACCAAGGAAAGGAAACAAATGAAAAACCAAGGAAAAAATACAGCACAGCTATATAAAAATAGTAAGTTAGTGTTGGGGACCATCCTAAGAGGATGGACCTACTTAGGACACCAGTTAATTTCCTCCAATTAACACACATGTTGGGCGCAATCCGCACAGGCGCCCGAAACTGCAAATTGAACTGAATTTTAATTGCCCTGATTTACCCGTATTTAAACAACAGGTATTCTGGGAATGCAGGTAGAGACCTGCCAAAAAACCAAACCAGGAGGCAACGTCACCAAAAACAGCCTCAAAAATGTCCGGGCCAAGAAGGGAGCCCCCCACAGGAGGAATTCCGGGCTAGCTTCCAATGGAGAAGGTGAACCCCCTCTATTCGCCAGATCCAGGAGCTTGGCTAGACTGGGCATTCGGGTCAACCGTCTGGCGTGCTGTCCCCCTCTTTCTTTGCGAAAGACTCATAAGGTCCCCGATCCTCGACGCTCTCCATGGCACCCGTTCCCATTGAGGCGTCGGTTCCAAACGACACCAGCCACGGGGCCTCCTCCGCTCATCTCTCGGCGCGGGGGCGAATGTTAGATCAGTCGGGGCCTGAGAACAGGAATCCGTGGAGTTTGATCCGGCTGATCCCGCCATCAAGGCACTGGCCTCCTCCTCCGATGTGATCACATGGTGTTGATTCTGGAAATCAAAAAGTAATTTACAGGGATATCCCCAGCGATAACGGATCTGCTTAGATCTCAGCCAGGCCGTAACGTTGTGCAGCCGTCTTCTGTTATCAAGTGTGTATGGAGAGAGGTCCTGAAAGAGCTGGAGTGTCGCACCATGGAGGAGCCTCTGGCCGCCGCCATAATCTTTTCCTTCTGTTGAAAAAAATGCACACGAGTGAGGACGTCCGGAAGAAGGTTTCTTTTAAGTTGAGTGGCGGAGTAGACACAATGAGTTCTGTCCAACAGAAGTTCCTCTGATGAAGGAGTATTCAAAATGGATCTGAACAACGCTTCTACGTAGTCAGGCAACTCCTGTTCAGAGACCTGCAGAGGAACCCCCCCGAAGACGGACATTATTTCTTCTTGACCTATTTTCAAGGTCCGCTTGTTTTGCCCAGACCTCCTCTAGGTGATCCTCAGTGGACCTCACCCTTTCGGTCAACACCTCGACCTCGTGTGTGTGCTCACATGCCACATTTTCCAGCTCGTTAATCCTCGTTTCCAGATGTGCTGACAGGTCTGCTAGCGAGCGGGTCAAAGAGTCTTTGGAGGTTTTAATTCCCGACTTATTTTCTACTGTGATTTCTTGCTTGAAGGATCTAAACATTGCTTCGAAATCATCCCTGGAGAGAGCCTTATTCAGATCTTGACCACTAGGCGGCGGTGAGTGTATTTCTGCCACAACAGTGTGAGAAGAGGGCAAAGGTGCCGTCTGCGGTGTTAGAAAAGCTTGAATGCCCCGAGTTCTCCGTTTAGCCGCTGTTTTAGGCATTGCCAGGGTATATCCCGGGTGATTGTCACTTCGATTGTGGAAGTGGGCTATTCACATCAGGAGTGGGGAGGTACGCTGCTTCCCGTCGGGACCGAAGATGGGACCGCCCGTCTGAGGCACAGATCCCAGCAGAATGTGTCTCTGCCAATATCCGCTTCCCCCGGGGTTGCGGCAGGGTTTGAAGCGTTATCACTGCCAATCTGTTCACTCTCAGGCTGACTGTCCCCCACTCCCTTTTCCAGCCACACAGTCAACCCCCTTGAGCATTATAAATTTCTTCCCTCAGGCCAGTCCACTCGCCCTTCACCTGGTTTTGCTCCTTGTTCCTCTGTGGTTGGCTGGGGCACTGTCACAACCCCGGTATGCGAGCTGGGCTCCAGGCGCAGGTGCAGGCGGGGGTCTCTACTCCACCCGGGCCATCACAACGCGGGCCAGGCTGCCGCCGGTGCCAAATATGCTGCTGGCTCAGGGGATGTGTTCCGGCACCCTGATCTCATCAACCCTCCGTACCATTGGAGCGCGGTGACAGGCACTCCGCTCTGGTCCCCAGCACCGGCGGCTCCTCGGGAGTACAGGGGCAGGGAGCGGGCGTGTCACCCGCAGGAGGCAATCCTCGAGGGACTCCGCCAAGCCGCGTGCCTGGAGCCCCCGGAGCTCCCACAGGCCGCGGCCTGCCTCCTCCGAGTCTCTCCTCCCCTCGGCGAGGTCTGACGGACTCACGGGTAGCCCCCCGGTGCCCGCTCTCCCTCTTCGCAGACGGCGACTCGGTCTGCTGCACTAGCGGGCACAGCAGGCCACCCACGCCAACATCATCCGGCAGAGGGCCTCCAACCAGCGCCTAGCGAAACTCTCAGTTGGCGCCATTTTCGCCACTCGTCTTGGGAGGATCTTGGATGAAACTGCAGACTTGCACGGGTGACAAGGTTTCCAGCCCTCTCTCCAAAGGTGCTACGTTGGATCGTATCCAAGTAGGACAAGAATCTGCTGAAAAGTGACAATGTTAGGGCATATTTAAAACAAAAGTTTGGGCACCTGCACATGGAGCTCACAGCCGGCACATCCGCATGGCATGCCGCTCAGCCACGCCCCCCCACGGTACATTTTATCTATTTTTTTTTAGAAATGTTTGTAGCTTTGAAAAAATTTGCCCCTAATAAGCAACGGGCCAAAGTTAAAGATGCATGCTTGGTTATAGGATAAAAACAAGTATGTTTTACCAGAGTACATGGGGTGGAAGAAGGCAATCTCTTACAGACGGCAACAGTGGAGGACCCCACAAGATCATATCAAGATTCGATGACAGAGTCCCTTGAGAGAAGATTGCGTTAGGAAATCTCTTTCCCTCCATAATGTCTATGGACCCCCAACCTGTTCTTACTTTTTGAGCTTCACTTCCCCTGCCATTTGCTCATTTGTTATGGGGAAACTAATCACTTCTTCAGACTAATCAATACTGTGAAACTGTGTTTCCCTTTTTGTAACTTTTTACCCTTGTACACAAAGCATCTTACAACACAGTACAATGGGGATCCTTTTGTATCACTGTAGCTTTTTACACTTGGGATTTTTGGTTACTTTTATCTCTCTAAAGACAAGCTTGTGGCAGCAAATACATTTCCTTTTTTAAAATTTATTTTTTTTGTTTTTTAACATACAGTAACAAGTCACTCCAACACGTAATTGTGTAATATGTCATCAAATGTGTATAATGGCATGTCGTGAACTGTATTTTAACTTTCCAACATTTCTTAACCATTCCCTACCCCTCCCACAACATACCCTCCCTCTGGTTCTACCTGCTGTGCTACAATCACATAACCGCTACATCCTTCGAAAAGTTAGCAGTTACTACCTGCGCATCAAGTTCACTTCTCCTCCGTAACCGCTATAATTTCTTCAGTGAACAGGGTTTGTATCAAGGCATCCCATCCTTTGATCTCCATTGTGCCCTCTACTTGGTCCCGCCCTGCCGCCCCTTTGCATGCCACTGATTCTGCTGCCCCCGTCCTGAACAGGTCCTTCCACCATTCCTCCACTCCCGGGCCCTTTGGCGATTTCCATGCCATAGTAATCCTCTGTTTGGTCAGGATACATGCTAGATCCTTTAGTTTAGTAACATCTTTCTGGCCATTTGGGCGTGGAACGACCCAAAAGGCAAGCTCTGGGGAAGGTGCATCCAATTCCACCCCCACTTTTTGTAGTCTATTTGCCACCTCCTCCCGCCAGTATGTCCCTGGCAGCAGATACATTTTTACATGTCTATGTACCTTCAACTCCATGAAGGGGTGGGCGCATGTGAATCCAAGCAGATACAATCATCAGAAATAAGATTACGGTAAGTAATGTATGCCTTCTGGGGCTTGCGGATCTGCTTAGAATCACATGCTTTGCATAGACTAGCGAGCAGTACTTGGAGAAGGTTGTAGATTGTTTGAAAGTGCAGCGGCAAAACAATGTCTTAACACTGCTTGTCCCACCAGTGAATTATGCTTTGAATGTGTATTTAAGCAGTGGTGTTGGGTGAATGAGTGAATTGAGCTCCAAGTAGCATCTTCTTGGATAAAGAATAACATAATTGAATGCATCTTTGAATCCACTTTGAAATAGCTGATTTAGAGACATGGTCACCTTCTATACCAGTAGCTATGGATAAAAATAAGTGGTTTGTTTTCCTTAGTGGTTTCAACGTGCTTACATAATACACAGCAGCCCTTCCGACATCTAGAGTATGAAGGCTTTTTTCAGCTGAATTAGTAGGAGTTTGAACTTTGAGATACATATAAATGAGAATTGTGGATGTGTTCGCAGAACCACTTTGTCCTTGTGAATAACTACAAATGGGTTTTTAACTGAGAGTGCTTGCAGGTCACTAATGCCTCTCATAGAAGTAACAGCCACAAGAAACGTAGTCTTGTAAGTTAGATGCTTAAGACTGGTTTTGTGCATTGGCTCAAAATGGTGACCCCATGAGTTTGGTAAGTACAATATTCAAGTCCCAGTCGGGAGTTTGATTTGCAATTGGGGTTGTGGGGCGGCAAGGGGTGTGTAATCTTTTAACCCCTTCCTTAAAGGCTATAATTACTGAAACTTTCCACCAAGACCCTTTACTCTTGGAAGTGGTGTATGCAGAAATTGCTGCCAGATGAATTCTAAGGGAGTTAAATACTAACCCTGAGTATAACAGGTAAAGTAGATAAAGCACTATGTGGGATGGTGAGTAGTCAATAGGATTGATGTTGTGTGTCTTGCACGAAATGAAAAAATGTTTCCACTTGTTGCAGTAGCAATGTCTCGTGTTAGGTTTGCATGCTTATCTGAGGATGTACATGCATCTTTGTGGCACGTTTAAATATCCAAACTCTATGACTTCAGGAGCCAAGCCGCCACGTTCAGTGTTTGAGGACATGAATGAAGTGTGTGAGAAACCGGAGGTTATTCTCACTTCAACTCCCTTAAGATCTTCTGCTCAGGTGGCCAGGGAAAGGCCATCGCTCTTGCACCCTGGGGGTGGACAAGCGAGGGAGGACGACCTGGGTGGAGGATCCTTGGGGATTGGAACTGGGGTACCTTCGGGCGAAAAGCAGTATCCATACTTCCCTTTGAAAGGAGAAAACATGATTCCAGGGGTAGTTATGGGATATTGTTATCCATATCCCATTGACTGGAAAAAGGGTAGGAGATACTCTTAATCCACACAGGTTAGGAAAAAAACAAAAATAATTAAATAGAAAAGGGGTGGAGGGTCTTTGGGGACTGGGAGTGGGCTGCCCTTGGGAGATACATGGTAGCCCCCTTTTCCTACTAATGACCAACCCAACCCTTCCCCCTGCCTTCATAGGATATTATGAGTCAACTCCCCCAACTTCCTCAAATATGACTTCTAACAGTACTGGGACGAAGAAGAGGCAAGCGGGAGTAATGAAGACTAGGTGCTTTTGCCACTCTGGTACTGGGACGAGGAAGAGGCCTGATTAGAGTAGTAGAGGCCAGGCATGTCCCCTTAATGATGGCCAGACAGGGCTAATTGTACAATCACACCTGCAGTCTGTTAAAGGACTGCAGTTGTATAAAGGGAAGCCCAATCAAGTGGTGAAGGGAGAAGCAGTGGCAGTGATGATGGAGCAGCAGCTGAAAGGCCAAGAGAAGAAGCGGGGAAATGTATGTGTGGAGCACACCAACGGTTTAGGGGAGAGTGGGCCCAGAACTGGGGCTCTGTGGAACCGGATGAACATTGAATAGAGAGCCGTGCAGGGAGGCTGTCCCATTTTCTGGTGCTCGTTCTCCTGGGTACAGAAGCAGACCCAGAGGTGCCTGAGGGGCAGGAGATGGAGCCCTGAAGCAGAGAACAGAAGGGTGATAGATCTGCGCTGCGGTAACTCGCAACAAGCAACCCGTGAGCTTATATGAAAGTAGAAACCCGGTATGCAAGTGTTTGATCTTATGTGCAAGGCTATTTTGCATCGGAGTGGTGGCGTGAATGATGAGATGTTTTCAAAGGTCTCCGATCCGAATCCTTGTTAACCAGCAAACAATGGAATTTGTTGACCATTGAACAATTGAGGATACTTTGTTACAGAGTGGTCGCATGTGCATGAATGCACATTTTTGAAAGTCTCTGAGTGCTGGGCAACTACAAAGGCATATTACAACGAAATTAACTGTATATAACAACAAAGTGATTTAAATGAAAATAAAATGTATCCCGAACTGAACGCAAAACTTAAAAAATATAACCTTCATACTAATTCAATACCACACTGAAAGAAAATGTAACTATGAATATTATAAAGGAATGACGCTTTACAATTTAAATAAACCCTTTAGGTGCCAAGCTCAAAAGTGAATTAAACTTTAAATGCAAGCAAAGTTCATATATGTTGAATCTACAGATCAATCAAACTTTGAATCAAAGAAACCAATACATTTTGAACCTCAAAGTGAATAGAACTTTAACAATGCAAGTGAACCCAATGTATATCGGACTACAAAGTGAATGAAACTTTGGAGATGAACTTTAAACAACTCGAACCCAAACGAACCGGGAAACACCATTATATCAATATATCATTGAAAGTGCTTCTTGGGGAAGGGAACCCTGAGGTTTGAACTACTTATTGACTTGAGGATGGCGTCTCAAGATATTTTGAACAGTGTACTGGTTGATTCTAGATCATCCTGAACTTAAGGCAATCCTGAGACTTTTGTTGTAACTGCTTTATACATGGGGAAGGTAGCTGAAAGAAAGCTGCAAGCTGGGCAGAGCACCGAACTATGTGTTAAACACTGTTTTGTTGGTTGCTGGCAACTTTACACTTTGTATAGATTAGTTGTGAGTATACATTTTGGACACAGATTCCTAAATTGAACCTTTTGGGTTTGGTAGGGAAAACCCATTATAGTATAGGGCAAGATGGGTGTTTTTCCACACTGACGTAAGTTAATAAAGTTTTATTGTTAATTCAGAATCTGTTGTCTGTGTCTTACTCCAAGATGCCTTCACAAGTGTAATTCCCTGATGCAGAGATATCATGTTGTAAGGGGATGGATGTTTGACTGGTGTGCAAAACGACATCTGGAGCAGGTGTGAAAAACATGGGTGACATGCGAGCAGGTCCTGTCCCGAGCTTGCACACACCAGCTGATCCTCCATCTTGTAGGAGCAGGAGCTCCTTCCACTGCTGGAGCAGTGGCCCCGCTCCGGAATCAAGCCGGGGATATCACCTGTAGTGTAAGGTAGGCTCTGCTGCATTTATGCTACACTCGGTGCAAGACTCAGCGACACCGACGAGCACATCAGGGCTCCGCCTGATAATTCCCCTTATGTGCAATTCATGCACACAAATTTCGTTTTGGGCCATAATTACGCCGTATTCCTGTTAAGCCAAGCACCCTTTCTGTGCCACCATTGCAACACACGAGGCTGCCCCAGGCCAAGATGGCCGCCGGCTTCACCTGTGTTGCTGCCTGAAATTGCCCTGCCTCCTGATCCTGTTCCCCAACCTCATTGGTCGAGGCTCACTCATATGAGCCAATCACTCGCCGGGAGGCAAACGCCGGACCAGCCCACAAAGGACCACACACTAAGGAGCAAGTCCTGTCCCAAGCCTGTCCAGAGCTGACAGAGCCAGGGCCAGAAACTCTGCCCTTCCTGCTCCAGGTAAGCTGCTACTGCTACCGTGCTGCACGATCGACTCTTTCAAGTTGGAACTATACACCTCTGTGTACCCACACATAGTCACTCCCCTAGTAAAGTATGATCTCCAGATCGGAATACAATGCTATTTCTCACTATGCTAACTAAAATCTAATCTTGGTGACCCATTGCCTGTGCACCCTGCTAGCTACCCAGTCTGATGCTGTGACTGCATTCTCTGCCCACTCAGCCCCCACCAATATAATGCTGGCGCTCCTCACCACTATCATGCTCCCTTTTTGTATAGTCCCTAATGCTACACCATGCACCAGAGGACACTTCATCAAGGTTGGCGTAGGATTAGTTAGACTAGGCTGTCCACGCCACTTCCCCATCCCCTTGCCCCACCCCTTTCCTCCCCACACCCCCCCCTTCCCCATACCATTTCCTCAATCCCACATTACACCTACTACCATCAAGAATGTAGCAACCTCAAACATCCCGAGCCTTAGTCCCAACCCGTCTATATACAAACACACCACACCTATTAGCTTTAATGATAGGACCACACCAATCCTGGGCATTGAAAGACTCAACAGACTCATGTCTAGAACTAAAATGTCCCTACGAGCCACCTCACTCACCACCACACCCAATACACCAACCAAATTAAACACCACGCCCACTAATTTAGAACAAAAAAGCCTCCAAAATGCACCACTCAAACACCAAACCAATAACAAAACCACCGATTCCTCCCCCAGTTCAGGTAACGCACCACCCCCCAGCCCCCACCTCCACCCTCAAAAGTGCACTCATCAATGCCCGCTCACTAGGCGCCCATGCTATAGATATCCATGACCTCATTGAGGACCAACACCTTGATATGTTGGTGGTCACTGAAACCTGGCTTCACCCAGCAGCAGGACCATTTCTAGCCCTTGCCATTCCCCCAGGATTCAGCATCCTTAGAACAGACAGGACAAACACCCAAGGAGGTGGAGTTGCCATAATAGCCAAAACCACTCTGGAAATCAGAGCTTGCCCAATAGAACAGATACAAGGTTATGAACTCCTACTAGTTAAGTATACTTTCAACCCCAAAACCACTACTAATCTACTAGTGGTGTACAGATCAACCAATAAAAATACCCACCCCGACTTGGACATCCCACTACTCCTAACGCCCCTCATCAAGCCTAAAACTAAATGCATAGTCCTCGGTGACTTTAACCTAGGATACAATGACCCCCTGGACTCGGAAGCATCTACATTCTATAAAGCCATGTCAGAAATGAACTTTGTACAACTGATAGATAAACCCACCCACTCAAAAGAAGAACCTTAGACTGGCTTCTCACTCTTAACTCTCTAGTCACCATTGACTTCATCCTCCCTGTCAATTGGTCAGATCACTTTGTAATTAACTTCACTATAGACAATGCCAGTACAGAGCACATCACCCCTAAAAAACCAGAAACATTCGAAACTAAAAATATCAAAAAGCTCTCCTCCGACAAACTCACTCCAGCCCTGAGTGCTGCCCTTGCCCATACGGTTCTAGGCACCAACAACCCCTCCTATCTAACAGAACAATACCAACAATGCCTTACCCAAACTATTGACCTACTTGCTCCCATCACCACTAAAACCCGTAGACCTGACAAACGCTCCTGTTTTTGGTTCAATGAGGAACTTGTAGCCTTAAGACGCACAAAAAGATCACTTGAACACCTCCATAAGAAAAACAATACCCCAGAATCGGCATTAGCCTTCGCTGAAGCCAACAAAACTTATAAATCAGCAATAATCACCCAAAAAGCCAATGCCTTCAACCTCCGCATTACTAATGCGTCCTCAGACAGCAAAGAACTGTTTACCATCCTTAGAGAGCTCGAAAACCCTTGTCAAACCTCAGCACCTTCTAACGTTAGCAAAGACTGGTGCACCACCATTCAAAACGCACTCTCATCTAAAATCCTCCTACTGCAAAATAAAATCGATAGTAAAAAAACGCTCCTAGCTGGCAAAACTCCACCCACCATATCAATGACCACATCAAATGCCACTACTGGCCCCCCATTTCAATTCACACCAGTGACTAACAAAGAAGTATTTGACACCATAATGAAACTCAAGGCCTCTAACTGTAAAGAAGACCAATTCCCCTCCCACCTAGTGAAACTATGTGCCCCCACCCTCACACCCATCATCTCCGAATTCATCAATGCCTCTTTCGTCACAAATATAGTCCCCACCAGTATCAAAAAAGCTTGGGTGACACCACCTCTAAAAAAAACATCCCTGGACCCAACAATAGCCACTAATTACCGACCTATTACAACGGTCCCATTTCTCCTAAAAATAATTGACAAAATAGCCTACTGCCAAATTCAGAACCATTTGGAACAACATCAATTACTAGGAGACCGCCAGTCAGGATTCCTCCCCAAACATAGCACAGAGACAGCCCTCCTTGATCTGAAGATCCAAATGGATGCCACTAGAGAAGCAGGCAAACTGTCTACTGATGCTCCTGGACCTCTCAGCGGCCTTCGATCTGGTTGACCACGATAAACTCTAACACTCTAGCAAACAATTTCAACCTAGCTCAGAACACTACCAACTGGATCAAATCATTCTTGGCTGATAGGACTTCCAGAGTATCCATTGGTAAAGAATCAGCAGACCCCGTGCCTGTCCCTGCAGGTGTGCCGCAAGGTTCCTGCCTATCCCCCACTCTGTATAATGCCTACACCAAGCTATTATTTGCAGCGTTGGATGCCATGGGTGTCATCTATACCAACTTCGCCGATGACACCCAAATCCTCATTCCTCTCTCAGGCAATCATGAACAAGACTCCTTCCTGGTTAACCAAATCTACTCACTCATCCAAAACTGGATGGCTAATAACAGCCTTTGTCTCAACGATGACAAAACCGAGCTCCTCATACTAGACTCCGCCAGCAAAATCAACACCCTTGAGCCCGCTTTCAAATCATTCACCATCGATGGAACCATAATCCCTGTTCTTAAACAAGTCAAGACCCTTGGTGTCTACTTAGATGCAACACTATCCATGTCTAAACAAGTAAACACATTAGCCTCGTCCATTTCCTACACCTCCAAACTCATCTCCCTCAGCCGTAAATTCCTCTCAGCCAACAACTGTGTTACTCTAGCCAGAGCACTCATATTGTCTAAGCTAGACTATTGTAATATCCTATTCCTTGGCACTTCCAAAGCTAACCTAGCCAAACTTCAACTCATGCAGAACAAAGCCCTCAGAGCAGCTCTAGGCATCAAAAAATCCGAACATATCTCTAACACCAGAAGAGACCACCACTGGCTCCCCATCCAAGCCATAATTCTATTTAAAACCCTGAGCATCACCCACAAATGCAGGGCTAACAAAGCTCCCAAATACCTCAACAACACAGTCAGGATGAAGCCCCAGACCAGACTCCTCAGATCCAACAAAAACGCATACCTAGAAACCCCCAGATACGAAAGAGAAAGCAGGAGGTAGTAGCTTCAAAACACTGGCCCCCAGACATTGGAATGCGCTACCTTCCCACATTATGAATGAAACCTCCTTCCCTAAATTCAAAATCTTCTTCAAGACTTGGCTCTTCAAAAAGTTCTAACTGAACCAGAGCACTAATCCCCTCCAATTAACTGTTTATACCTGACTGCTTTGTATATTATTGTATATTATTGATCCCTGACTGCTTTGTATATTATTGTATATTATTCATTGCTATTCCTGTGGACCTCTGTGTTATTACTAAGATTGCATTCTCCCATTGTCTGTAACTACGCCGTGATACCCCCGGGTCTGGGCGTATAACAAATGTAATAAAATAAAATAAAATAAAATAAAATAAATGCCCACATTTGCACTATTAGAATATGTTTTACTTGTTCCTGGTGCATCTTGCAGACTATTTTGTTCAGAAGCGCTGTTGGGGGAAAAGCGTATGCAAATCTCCCTGACCATTTCATCCCCAAGCATTCCCTTTGGCCTCTGTCTAGGGATACCTGGACACAAAGTCTAGACATTCATGGCATTCTCTTGTGTTGCAAAGAGATCTATGTCTAGTTGATCCCAGTTTGAAAACATTTTGTGTAGGATGTCTTTGTGCAACTGCCATTCGCACTCTGAAGGAAGTTGTACGTTACTGCTTAGTACGTCGGCTAGAAAGTGGTGTTCCCCTGGAAGATGTTGAGACAGGAGGCAAATGGTATGACAAAGTGCCCAAAGCCATATGTTCTTGGCTAGTTTAGTCAGAATTGGAGAGCGTGTTTCCCCGTTTGTTGACATAGTGCATCGCTGTTGTGCCGTCTGGCAGGACAAGCATCATCTTGTTCTAAAGCTGGTGTGGAAAGGCTTTTGGGGCCTTGAACACTGACAAAAGTTCTAGAAGGTTGATGTGCTTTTTTGCCATTGTTTGTGTCCACACTCCGTTTGCGGTGTGTTGGAGATAGTGTGCACCCAACCCTGTGAGAGATGAGTCTGGATTGAGCGGCTTGTACCTCAGGATTGTTCAATGATTTTCATTTGAGAAGGTTTTCTCTGGTTCACCATTGCAGAGAGTGAACGAGAGACTGTGAAAACGACCACTAGATCGTCCCACTGACCGCTTGCTTGTGACCATTGTTATGCCAGACACTCTTGCACAGGATGCATGCGCAACGGAACTTTTGGCGCTAGGTACATGCACGAGGCCCTCATCCCAATAAGGCGCATTGCTCTTCATATGGTTACCTGTGGTCTGGCTACATATTGTGTGATTTGGAAGAGCATGTTTTGTTCCGTCTCGTTGGATGGAAAGACTAAGGGTCCTCTGTTCGAATTAATGCCCCAAGAATTTGTTGCACCTGGCTTGGGATGAGACTTGATATTTTCTCACTGATTAAGAAGACTAGTTTGTAAAGCAGATTGATAGTCTGTTGGGTGCTTTGTAGACAAAATTGTAGCTGGTCTCCCGTTATCAGTCAGTCGTCGAGGTAAGGATACACTGGAACTGACTGACTGCGCATGTGTGCTGCTACCACTGAGAGCACTTTGGTGAATACCCTTGGTGCTGAGGCTGTGCCTAATGGTAGCACCCTGAATTGGTAGTGTGTTGCTCCCAATTTGAACCTTAGGTACTTCTGTGTAATGGCAACATTGAAATATGAAAGTATGCATCTTTCATTTCCAATGTCGCCATGTAATCCCCCTGTTTTAGAAGTGGGATTAATTCCTGTAGCATAGTCCTCCTGAATTTTTGTGGTTCGACATACTTGTTTGCAGGACGCAGATCTGATACAGGGTGCATGGTTAGGTCAGTTCTGAGTAAAAGGAAGTACACTGAATAGATACCCTTGTTTATCTCTTTAACATGGACAGGTTCTATTGCTCCTTTTTGTAGTAAAGTCTCTATTTTCACTAGTAGGATCAGCTGGTGTTCTTGTGACATGCTTCTTACTCTTGGAGCATAGTGTTGTGTTTTTGAAGGTATTCGATGGAATATCTGTTAGTTACTGTTAGCACCCACTGCTCTGATGTTATCTCCTCCCATGTGTTGGTGAATTGAGTAATACGGTCGCCTACTGGGGATGCATGGGAGGGGACCCTGACAGGTTAGTCATTTCTTGTTGGGCGTACAGGAGCCTCCAATAGCTGTGCTTCTACCCTGACCTTTTCCTCATCTAAAGCCTTGCTGTTGGGAGGTTTGGAAGTGGGATGATGCTTCCTTTAAGGTGTACCAGGGACAAGAGCCAAAGGAGAACCCGGAATGCGTGGGTTTTGAGAAACTTTGGAAACAAAAAGGATCCTCAGGAATTGAATACCCTGCGTTGGACATATGGTTTGTTGGAGATCTGGTTTAAAGTCTTCAATGTTTTGTGTTCTTTCTTAGCGGTTTCTAAGGCACCAAACAAGATTCTTCTACCGGCACATTAATGAAAGTGAAAGTTCCCGCTGCAAGAATTCTGCCTACTGTTTCCGTAAAATCAAGAGTGTTCTTTAAAATATTGTGTGTGACCTCCCTTTCTTCTTTAATATTCTTTAGAAATAGAGACTTGTTGGCTCAGGGACTGTTTAAATCCTCTTGAAGGAACCCCCACTGTTCGTCATAACTAGCTAAAGGGTGTAGAGTAAGCAGCAGATGTGGTTACTCTTTTTGCTAATGCATAAAGCTTTTTAGATTATTTATTGGGAAATGCTTCTGCGTTTGATAAAGGGAAACCTGCATGTTTTCTTGTAGTTGTAACCACTAGCGAATTGGGTTTAACGTGGTCCCGGATGTAGAAAGGATCTGAAGGTGCAGGGTTGAATACTCCTTCCACCCGTTAACCGCACATGTAAGGGATGGTGTAAGCAGGTAGGACGCAATTCTCTTTATAATGGAATTCAACAGTGTCCGCTCATTTGGTCGGAAAAAAAAGATCGAATGACCATTTGGTCCAAACCAAATGGTGGAAAAAAAAAATGTAAAAAAAAAAAAAAAAATTCGACCATTTGGAATTCGACCATTTGGTTTCAACCATTTGGTTGTCGACCAAATGACTGGTAACTGAATTCAACAACAGAATACATTGGCCGATAGACCTTTTTCCTTCAGAATGTCATCTAGAAAATCAGAGTCTGGTACTGACTTGAGTTTGAATTTGGGAATGTTCAGCTGCCTTCTTAAACAAGTCGTTATAGGAGATGTGTAGCTGGGCTGATCTATAGGATCATCGACCCCAAAAATGATATCTGGCTGACCTGCATCCTCATGATTGGAAGTAGCTTGCCATGTACCCTGACCATCATCCCCCTGGTATTGTTGCAATTGCTCTTGTTGAAAATGGTCATAATATTGGTCATCTTGGTCGCCCTGAAATATATTGGATGGCTGATCAGTGATATGAATAACTGAATGTCTAGGAGATAACTGGAGTCTAGGTGACTTGGGAAGTGGGGTACCCCATTCTAAAAGAAGTGATTTTCGTTTAATTGGGAATTTATCCATAAATGTGACGAATTCAGAAACCTTGTCCATCGTTTGCTCACATCGATCTCTAGTCCATGTACCTGTTTTAGAGGTATCTGGAAGGGCAAGAACAATTTCTTCTGGGTCCAGAGCTCTTTTGTTGTGATGTAGAGGCCGACATCATTTTAGTAGCTTTAGTTTACCCAGGAGAGGGTACTGGTGCAGTGGCATACTGTGTTTTAGGGGGCTGAGTAGCTCCAACATGTGTAGGGCGTTGTTCTGGGTTTTTGTGTGTTTTTCCTTTTGTTTATGATGAAAATGTTGTTTAGACGGCTGTTTCGGCGGCACAGAAACAGGAACCGTCGAGATTGTATGGGCGGCAATGTGCATTTCTTTTGTTTTCGAGCCATGCACTGAACATGAATGTGGAAGTGCAGCGGAGGGTTCTGAAGATATGAACACGTTTCAACTAAACTGACCCTCTTATTGCCACTAAAGCCTTTATCGTCAAATCTGTCGAAGAGTGGCATGGGGTTGCATAATTATGATGCATACCCCCTTGTGTATGCCAGTGAGTGTCCCTATCACCAGAAGATTTCCCCGTAGCACAGCATTCAGCCTGCGTTTTGGGGCTGGGGAAGTACACGCTGGAGTCTAGCGACTCCTCTACGATGTCATCAGCTTCCAAAAAGGAGCCTTTGCTGCCTTGCTGTTGATCTTCCCAGGCATCAGCGCTGGTGGGAAAAATTGATTTGGCCTGCATAGCGTAGGCGGCCGACATTTTCATGTGTCTCTCTTTGAGCGTTTTAGGGCTAAAGAGCCTGCACGCAATGCTCTTGATAGTGATCACGGGGATGACAGTGGTTACAGACCCGATAGGTGGCTTTCCACTGGAACATTTTGTTACAAGACGGACACAATTTAAAGGAAGTCCTTTCCATGATGGTAAATGAATATTAAGGCAGATAGACACGTGTAAAAGAAAGTGGGAAAAGGCATTCTCTTAAGAAAATGTAAGAAAGTTGAAACCCCCACTCTCCCTACTGTAAGGCTGAAGACTTGTGCAGCCGCTAGTCGATAAATTCACTGAGATTTTCTGCAGGCTATGGCTTCTGTCAAGATATTCATTGAAGGAGCATCTATCGAAGGTGGAATAACAATAAAGAAAGTTAAGTAGCAACGCAACAAGCTTGGCATAAAACGACCGCCGACCGCTACAGTAGAAAAAAAACAATCTGAGGTACCTCGATGTGTGAAGGACCATGGGTACAGTACACGTCACACTAGGCATAGTATTACAAGCATGTCCAGTCACCATCCCTTTTTGAACTTTGAAAACAAGTCATGCAATACTCTGCACCTACAACTAGATGCTGGCCTATGCAAATCACGTGATTCTAAGCAGATCCACAAGCCTGAGAAATGCTCATTATTGAATATTGTGCAATATTATCTCCTGCTAGTTTCTTTTTTTATTTTTATTGTGTTTTTGTTCAAAGAACTTTTGACCATTTTTTTTTTATAATACATATAAAATCATTACTCTGCATAAAATCCATCCACAGGAACAAAATCATACAATCTAAAATCCATATTATTTGGTAACAGTTCCTAAATTTGTAACTTTTTATGCAAACTTCCAAGATACCCGTTATATCGCAGCTGCTAACAAAATCTTTGCCATAGTTTAAAAAGAGACATTTAATTTGCTGTTGTTGGCCAATAGGCATCTCCTCCAGAGGGCATTGCTTTTTATGTCATCTAGCAAATGTACTTGATCACCCAGATAGAACATGTATACATTGCCTATCTTACTGCAGGAGATTAAGATGTGTCATGATGGGAGGACTCTGTAATATCTGCTAATCTGCATAACCTACAATCCCTTTTTCTTTGGTCGACTTTCCCATTCTAGGCCCCAAAATCTAGAATAAGGGTAATTGTATTAATCATAGAAGCCTAATGAATCTTCTAACGGCCAGGGCTGGAGGTTTCATCTGGTATTTTTGGGGGGTCAGGTGAGCAATTTGGATCTTACCTATATGATTTCAGCTTGGCCAGATGGGCGCGATTCTGTCCCTAGTCCCACACTTTCACTGTGTCTAAATTCTTTTATTAATGTGTAGCCCTCTTTCTCCCAAACCAGAGTCCACCCAACACGTACAAATACCTCCTCACACAATAGTTTAAATGTCCTCAATTCCATGGAGTCGTAGTTCTTTATAATTGTTCATGTTATAGCCAACAGACGGGCTCTTTCTTTGCTTTTATATGTAATGAGCCTAGCTGTATTTGTACCAATGCAATAGAAGTGATTCCCAATTCCAATCGTGAAGCCTGTACAGGGACGCACTGAGTCAATCCCAGTATACGTCTCTATATCCTTCTCTCCAGAACGTTAAGCCAACCCGTCTTTAACTGGTGCAGCATTTAAAGGCCTGAATAATATACTGCCTATATACAGTATTTATACCAATGAGGTTAAATCCGTCCATTTGATCAGTACATTTCTTTGTTATGATTGTAAGAGCCTGCGTGTTACAGCGTTTATGTTGATGCATTGTCAAACATGTCACATCAATGCTTAGAAGCGCACCAAAATATGTATACTATGTAACCCACTCTATACATTTCCTATTAATATAGCAATTACTTTGCTTTCCTTTTTTAGTTGGCCAAACGACATGCACTTTGTCTTTTCATAATTCAGTATGAGCTTGTTCCTTACTGCATATTTAATTAGCTCCTGCACAGTACGATTCAGTCCCACTATCGTGTGATCCAAAAGGACCACATCGTCTGCGTAGGAAATCCAGTGTACCCGGGTGGTTCCTGATTTTGGGGAAAATGTTTTTGTCTCAGACAAATGCTCTGGAAAGTCTGCCATGTACAGATTTAATAGCAAGGGTGCCAACACACACCCTTGGTTTAGGCCTTTAGCTGTTGGTATATATTTGGAGCAGGCGCCCATGCTATCCATTTTAATCTACACAGAAGTATCAGAATTGAACTCTAAGAATATAGAGAAAATCCTCCTGGATTCCCCAATTCTCTAACTTCCTCCAACAGAGTTCACAGTATCAAATGCTGATTTAAAATTAACAAATAGGTACAGAGGTGGGTTGTTGCGTTTCCATGCCTTGTAAATTAGGTTATTCAATAACAGCAAGCTGTGGATAGCACTAGAACCCGCTCTGAAGCCTATCTGCAATGGGCCCCTAATCCAGTTATCACATACCCAATTGTTTTGTCTATCTAGGATCCAGATACCAAGCAATTTTACCAGTCGAGTGCAGCATGTACAATAATCTATAATTAGGTAGGTCTTCTCGATTACTTTTCTTAAGCCATGGCATAATCGTTGCTCTTTTCCAGCTCTCTGACAATTTACCCTCCTAGTAAACTTCACTAAATAAGGGCATTAATACTAGTCCCCATCTCTCAGGATCGTTTTTCATTACTATGTTTGCAAGCCCGTCTGGGCGATGGGCCTGTGAACCCTTCAATTCTTTCCTATTTATGATATATAACATATGAAAGTTGATGTTAAAGGGCTTCTGGTGTATAAAGTCTTTGGAGTTACCAGTGCCATACACACCTTGTACATATTCAATCCATGTTTGCTCATCAAAAGGATTTTCCACGATTCGTTTCTCTGCATTTCATTAAATGTTACCCACATCTTTTTTTGTGTCAGCTTTAGTTATCATTTCCAACATTCTTTGCCATTGAGCCTTCTTTGTGCTCACGTGCCATCTCTACAACCAGTTTCTGTATGCATTTTCTCTATTTTTATGTGAGCAATCGCCCGGTTACACTTTCATTTGTCTCAGAATATTACAAATATTTTGTCTAAGACGATGGTTAGCATCTCTTATGACAGGATCTTAACTTCTACCAACCGATAGCAGATCTTTTATCAGATGCTTATACCATTCAATTATTCCAGCTGCAGAAATTCCATCGCTGTTTAAATTAGTCTCAGCCAGGTGGGTAGCCATATGGTATTCATGGCAATAATGTTCTTATCTGAACATGTAATACGGTTATCACCAGTCTTTATTTGACCATCACATATTTTCCTCTCTGCTGCATTGGATTTGTTAATACTCATTGACAAAGAAATCATGGCGTGATCGCTATAGATGTTAAAACTTTTGCTTCATGCTTGGTACATGTTCAAAACTCGCTGTCACTTAAAATAAAGTAGTCTAATATAGCCGCCCCACCATTCCCCTTCCATGTATTATTTCCTGGCATGTCACCATTAATTCTTCTGTTTAATATTGACAGGGCCCCTTTTTCTGCAAAGTAAGACCACATTTTCCCTGCTTATTTGGGGGCTCAATTGGAGAGCCTCCAGTGGACCCAAACTATTGACTTGAACTTCTAAACAATGGGCGTTCACATTGCCCCCTAAAGTATCAGGGAGTTGGCCGGATCAGTCAACCATTCGCCATTGGTTAGGCTTATAGTATTTATTTATTTTATTTATTTATTTGCATTTGTATAGCGCACAGCTGCCCGGGGGCATCGTGGCGCTGAAAGGTAGGCTTGCTTAGTACATGTCACGCAAAATTGCTTGGTATACAACAGGTAAGCATTTGAGGGTGTGGTTGACATTCGGAGCATACAGAAATTATAGGCGGTCAGAGCATATAGCCGATACACCACATTGAGGTACATAGTTTACATTCAGTACACACCGAAGTTATCATGCGTTTAGACGATACATCACAGAGGCACCCCTACAGGCATAACAATCAAGCGGAGGGTGTGCATATGGGGAGTGTGGGTGTCGTTTAGTTGAATAGAGTGGTTTTTAGCAGTTTGCGGAAGGCAGGGTATGACTTTTCATTCCTTAGTGCAGTAGGAAGGGCATTCCAGTTTTTGGGTGCGAGATGTTGGAAGCTAGAGCCTCCAGCTTTGCATCTTTTGAATGTGGGTACAAATGTCTGATTAGTCAGGTGAGATCTAGTCGGTCTGGTGGAAGCATTGAGAGTGATCCTTTCGGATAGATAGGGCGGGGCGTCTGAGGAGAGGCATCTGTCGGTGATGGCCATGGATTTGAAGAGAATGCAATCTTTTATTGGCTGCCAGTGGGCGTCTTTCCTGACCTGGGAAATTGTTAGGCAGAATCCTGTTCAGTTCCCTTGGGGAACACTGCAAAAAGATTAAGACTACAGGAGTAAGCAGTAAACCCAATTGGTAGCAGTCTGCACCACCCAGATTTACCTGGTAGCTGTGGCTGAGCAGTCAGACTTCTCTCAAGAAGAGTAGGGCAGTATGTAGAGTATACACAATAGGGCCAAAACCCAGTAGAGCAAACAAACACGGACCAGAGCTTTGTATAAAAAGTATATAATTATTTATTTAAAACACACTTTATGGCATATACTAGCACTCTCAATCAAAAGCAAGTTAAAACACAGGTCAGGTAAAGTATACAGACTGCCCTTAACAGTTATCAGACAAGTCAGGGTTAAAACACTAATATTTGTTAGAACAGATGTGAGCGATTAACCAAGATGGCACTCTGATTATGTAGTTAAAGGGAGAGAAAAAGGCAGAGCATCCGAATAAAACAGTTCCCAACACTTAATAGTTCAGAGCAGGTTATACTGTAGACCCAAAGTTCATAGGCCAGGCCCACTTTAAATGGAGCAAAGCGAAATGTGCCCAGGATCACAAGGTTTAAAGTGCACTGAAAGTCTTTGCAGAGTGTTCAAAAGAGGTTGGGGAGATTCAAAAGATATAGTTAGAAGGCCTGGAGCCAACCCAGTTTAGAAGCCAAGGATTTAAGGGTCACATTTAGCAATCTGTAGAAAATGAGCCCAGGCAGGACACAATACCTAAAAGAGAAAGGAAGCTCCAGCGGGGGCAGTTGCTCCTTGCAGTGGTTGCAGTGGAGTCGTTGCACTGCACAGGGATGAAACCAGCCGCGGAGTTCCTGATTAAAAGGTGCGGTCCTTTTATTTGCGGTCAAAAGTGGTGAGCTTGGCTATCCGGCCGCCGGGGTGCTTGGCACAGGCGATTTGACCAAGAGACATCTTTGGAAGGTGAAAAGGGCAAACTGGTTGATCCCACCAGCTCAGGGGGAGAAGACTCGTCCAGTAGAAGATATTCTCTTGTCGTCGGGAAAGTGGTGAGGTAGTCGCAGCAGGGCTTCACCGGTGGTGTCGTCGTTGCAGTTGGCTCAGCTTCTTCCTTCTTCAGAATAGGTCCTGTGGCGACATCTGAAGTTCCAGTCCCAAAGGCCCTGCTTTTATGCAGAAAACCCCCCATTCATCAGCCTAGCTGTCAATCACACATGCTGAGTGGTGACCCGGGCGGCTCACCACTGGGCCAATCAGAGTAGAGTGAGACTTGGGTTGCTAATGCAACGCAGTCCAGGATGCCAATTCCCCCTCCACCCTTCCTGTGAACCCAGACAGAGTGGCACCATTTGGAGGGCTTCTGTGGAGAAGCCTGCCAAAAAGTGGAACAAAGGACTCGACCTTGCTTAGAGTTACAGAGACGGACACCATTTTAGAAAAAGAGTTCTGGCAAAAAAAAAACAACCGTTAATTTAATATTAAATAAATAAACCGGCGGTATCTTTAACATTGCACCAAAAAGTGGTGCGTTTAAAATCAATGGGAAAATCCCATAGAGAATATTCCGGTGGAATATTTCGCGTGGTAACCACTGCCACCAGCCAGAAACTCGGCAAGGGAGGACTGGACAGTGCCCCCTTGAAAACAGACCCGGGGGCAATATAATTAACCCCTTCCAGTACTTCCATAATATGATGGTTTGTACTGGTTCTGTTCACAATTTAGGACTAGTAAAGTCAATGGTGACTTTACATGCCCTGGGAGACAGTAGTCAGTCCCAGGGTATGGATTCTATGTTTGGGGGTCACTATGACACCCCTGTGTTACTGCACTGAGGGTGCTGTGTAACACACACACAAAAAATAGATGATACCCTATGGAGCAGAAAGAAATCCCCATAGCCCATAAGCACACACAGAGTCCAAGACACTCAAATCATGCCTAAGAGTGGGAGGAAAAAAGTCTCAGTCTTAGCAGGAGAAAAAACAAACCCCAAAAATCCAGCACAATTGCTGGAGGGCTCACTAGGTTTGGGAAATTAGCCTTATAAAAGAATTCTCCCTAACAGAAATGTGTTCCCTTTTTGGAATGCTCAGAGCTGCTCTGAGGGCATTGTTCTGGGTGACTTGCATTTTTCCTAGGTTTTTGTCGAGGTGCCTAGGAAGAGGGCATTACAATAATCCAATTTGGTGCCTACTGTGGCTCTGGCTATTGACAAGCAGTTTTTCGTGGAGAGAAATGGTTTCACAGCATTGATTATTTTGGTGGTGAGTGCAGCGGAGGATGCTATGGCATTGACCTGCCGTGACAGACATTGTGGAGTCAAGGTAAACTCCTAGAGATTTTACTGCAGCTGAGACTGGGATGGTGGGGTTGTCTATGATAAAGGTTTTGTATTGGGATGGGAGTTCATTTAGCGTTTCTTTGGTGCCAACTATGAGGATCTCTGTTTTATCTACGTTAAGCAGATATCCAGGTTTGGATGGCTGTATAAATATTTGTTAGTGACGCAGCATCTTGTTCATAGATGCCTGTGAGGGGGAGTAGGACTTGGGTATCATCGGCATAGTTGGTGTAAGCTATGTCTCGACGATCCAAGTCATTGAAGAGCGGGAGGGTGAAGACATTATATAGTGTAGGGGCTGTGCATGAGCCTTGTGGGACTCCACAGTGGATGATGGTAGGGGGTGGCGCATGCGGAGTCAGAGAAAACTTTCATGAGTCGACCTTCGAGGAAGGATGTGACCCAGGAGATGGCTTGCGGCGAGAAGTGGGCTTCGTTTTTTAGTTGCGTGACTAGGATGTCATGGTTGACCAGATCGAAGGCAGCGGATGGGTTCAGCAGTAGTAGGAGAGCTGGTTTGCCTTTGTCCATGATGTCGTTAAGTTGTATTTTGAGGTCGAGTAGTGCGGACTCGGTCCCATGTCTAGGGCAGAAACCAGATTGTCTTTTACCTAGAGTGTGATTTTCTTCAAGGTATTGCTGGATTTGAATGCAAGCCACCTTGTCCAGAATCTTAAGCAGGAAGGGGACGGTGGTGATAGGTCTATAATTATTGGCATTTTCAGGGTGTACGGTTGGTTTTTTGAGCAGTGGGCGCACCCATGCTTCTTTTAGGCTGTCAGGGACCGAGTTGGAGTTGAAGGAGGCGTTGATGAATGATTTGAGGAATGGTGCAAGAGTTTCCACGCAGTCTTTAATTACTTTGGCGGGGCAAGTGTTTCCTTTGCAATTGGAGGGCTTGATTTTGTTCACGATTTCTATTACCTCTAATTCAGTGACATCTCGGAATTTGAAAGGTGTGGTAGGTTTGACTGTGGCCTCAGATTGTTTCAGCGTAAGAGGCTGATTGGATGTGATGAGTGAGGTTTTTATGGTGAGTCAGGATTATATTCTGCAGGAGCTCAATTTTGTTCAGGAGGGCAGACTGTATGGTATTACACCAAGCTTCATCTTTGACGATCTCTTTAGATTTAGTGGCTGGAATGGATAGTTCCCTGAATATGGCGAAGAGTTCTTTTAACTCTCAGCTGGCATTGGAGATTCTGTTATTGTAAGATGTAGGCTTGGCTGCAATGATGGCCTTTTTGTATTCTTTGGCAAGTGATTTATAAGAGGATAGTGAGGAGGCGCTGGGGGAGCTTAGCCAAATGTTCAATGCTTTACGTTTTTTAGTGCATAGTTCTTTTAGATCTGCGGAGAACCAGGAGTTGGCGTTTGATATTTTGGGATTTTTTTCTTTTGGAGAGGGGCAATAGCGTCTATTGCCGTGCTGAAGGTGGATTTGTAGATATCCGCCAGTATTGCTGGGTCAGTGGTGGTAGGGAGGTTGTTGATTAGTGTGTCTAGGTGTGGTAGGATCCTTTCTTTGGTAAGGTCCTTGGCGCTTCTGAGTATCATATTCAGATGTAAATAATACCCCCGGAGGTACATAGACATTGAATAACAACATCTTTCTGTGGTCCCCATTGTCACTTATCACTACCTCGACCACAAAAACATTAAGTTTACTTTCGGAAGTCTCCACTTTCCTGGCTGAGTACTCTTTGGTCATCCTTATTATCAGGGCCCATTTCGGTCAGCCTTTAGAACGTTTAGTGGCCAACATTTGATACAAAGTGTACCGGTCAATCTGTATCTCATGGCAGAGCCAAGTTTCCTGCATGAGAAACACATCGTATTGATACAGCAGCTTATGTCCCTTTTCTCTGTCCAGGAAATGATATGATATTGCATTTATAACGCGCCTATAAACAAGTGTTTCAAATGGCTACGGACACGAGTATTCCAAGTCAGGATGTTTATTATTCATGGCCTATGTAGTCGATTTACTGGATGAAAACTTGTCAGCCAGGCCCATTCCTGGCCGGAGTGTTTTGATGTTTCAGGTATTCCATCCAACACCACCTTTCTGCCTTGGCCTGTGGTAGTCACAATCAGACCTGATCTTCTATTCCCACCTCCTATGTTATCTTCGGTTAGTTGTTCGAGCATACTCCTTTGTTGGATTCCCAGAGTACTTTGTTCATTTTGCTTGAAAGAACTTAACACTGCAGGTTTATTTATTTCAGTGTGGAATCCCATCTTGAGCATACATGTTGTATACAGCCTTCCTGTCAGAATCCCCTACCAATCAAGGCGTGCGGCTCCCTCCTTGCTTCAGAAACCAACTCAATAAGGGTCTCCTCATTTATGGGTGACCTTTATGAAACAGACCTGCCAAAGTGTGACACTACAAGGGAATAATCTCTGGTCAGAAGGACAGGTGAAAATGGACCACCAAGACTTCACCAGGCTGCAAAGAAAAAATGAACACTATAATTGTCAGCTGTGATTTTAATACAATTTGTGAGTAGGGAGACAGGGACCCTTCTCGATATCCTGGACGAGTGCTAGGTTTCACTAGGAGCAACTCTGGTGCTCAGAAAGAACGACCACCCTGTTATGTTCTCAGAAGAAATAAATGTTATAAATTTAGAGGTTCAAAAGCCAATGGAAATAAACAGGACCACGATTCAATGGGAACTCGCCTAAGTATATTGACAAAAGTGCACAGACAAGGTATATGACGGATTACAGCAGTTCCAAATATCCCAGAGACATTATAAGTTACTCACCATAGTGACGAGCTTATCCATAGTCCCCATTCCTCCATACTGTATGGGCGTCCCTCGCTAGGGCCAGGAGACAGAACCTTTTTCACCAGAGAAATCCTTGTCCCCTTTAAATTTAGATGCGTGGTGACACCATTTTTATTAGGAGGGGGATGATGGTGGGACGTATGGAGGAAAGTGGACTATGGACTAGTAGTACGTTAGTAACTACAGTGAGTAACCCATAATTACTCCTATGTCCCGTCCCCTTTCCTCCATACTGTATGGATGAGAACAACTGAATGTAGCCCCAGGGTGGAGAGGTGATCTCTTAAGGAAACAAGTTCCTTAACACTGCCTGACCAAATTACGCGTCCAACCTAGAGCAGTAGCGCTTGCAGAAGGCAGAGGGTGCAGCCTGCCACAGAATGTGCCTCTGGAAAGCAACCGCTGTGGCTTTAGCTCCGATTGTGTGGGCATGCATATTTTCTGGAAGAGGTTTGTGCTCCCCCTCGTACGCCTCCTTGATGGCCGTAACCATCCACCTGAAGCCTGACAACCATCCTTGACCCACCAAAGGTGACAAAGAGGGAGTCTGATTTGCGGACGCTCTTGTCCAGGTAGTATCTCAGCGCACGCCTCACGTTCAGACAGTGCAATACCCTCTGAGCATCATCCTTGGGGTCTGCGAAGAACGCTGGTAGCACTATCTAATCATTTAGGTGGAAAGAGGAGAGAACCTTAGGTAAGAATAGGGGTGAGTTCTAAGCACTACCTTGTCCTTATGAAAAGTAGTAAAAGGCTCTGAAGCCACCAGCACCCATATTTCACAGATCCGGTGCGCTGAGGTAAGGCCCACCAGGAGGGCTGTCCTAATGGTGACTAGCCGGATGTCTGCGGATGCCATAGGTTCGAATGGTTTATGCGCCAGGGCGTCCACGACCACGTTGAGGTCCCACACTGGGTGAGGTTTCTTGATCAGCGGATAAAGCCTGGTCAAGTGTCATTTAACCACTGGATTAGAGGATCAAAATACCTCCTCCTCCGAGTTCCTGTAGGCTCCAGTGGTCGTAATTGGTCACCACAGAGCTATCAAGATGATAGAGGTGCCTGGCCTCCCGGATCTTGCAGATTACCCTGTGAACCAGGGGAGAGGGAGGAAGGCATACACATTCAGGTTATTCCACTGGATCTGCATCACATCACCCAGCGAGCTCCTGCCCTGTCCGTGCCAGGACACGAATTGAGGGCACCTCCTGTTGGACCATGTGGCGAAGAGTACCACCTGGGGGTGACCCCACCTGTTGAAGATCCCCAGAAGGACCGGTTCGTCCAACTGCCATTCGTAGTTGTCCACACGCAGCCTGCTGAGCTTGTCTGCCTCCAGGTTGGACTCCCCCCGGGAGGTGGATTGCTGCCACGTGCATGTTTACCAGAGCCCACTCCCAAATGTTGACTGCTAGAGTGCAGAGGGGATGAGACCTGGTGCCACTCTGCTTGTTGATGTAATACATGCTGGTGGAGCTGTCCGTCTGAATGAGGATCGCCTTGCTGCTGATCATCGGGAGGAAGGCTTTGAGAGCGAGCCAGATGGCCATCAACTCAAGCCAGTTGATGTGGGCCGCCTGCCCCTGACAAGACCATACCCCATGGACACTGTGGGTGCCCAATGTAGCTCCCCAGCCCCCTAGGGACGAGTCTGTGGTGATGGTGAGCTGAGGTGCTGGTTGGCGGAAGGGCCTGCCTTTTCACAGGTTGTTGTCCGTGCTCCACCAGACTAGGTCCTGGTGGAGATGCTGATCAGCTCCACCTGGGAACCCTTCTCCAGACTCCAGGAGGCTGTGAAGTGCAACTGCAATCGCCTCCTCTTGAGCCACGTATGCGGCACTGCAAGGAGACAGGCTGCCATGATGCCCAAGAGGTGCTGGTACCACCATGCCGAGGTCACTGCTCTGCTGAGAAAATGCCCCGTGTCCCTCTTGATGGCTGCAATCTTGTCCGCTGAGGGGAAATCCTCTCAGAGCTTGTATTCCAGATAAGGCCCAGGAAGGTTAGACTCTGCGTGGGCGCCAGTTGTGACTTCTTGAGATTGATGGAAAATCACAGCTCGTGTAGCGTATTCATGAGGGCGGAGGCAGTGTGCTGGACTGCTTCCGGCGACCTTGCCCTGACTAGCCAGTCGTCTAGATATGGGTAGATGTGATGCCTCTGCGCCCTGAGCAGGGCTGCCACAGAGTTCATCAGTCTTGTAAAGACCCTGGGGGCCAAATTGAGGCCAAAGGGTAGAAACTTGTATTGGAAGTGAAAACCCATGACCCTGAACCTCAGAAAGGACCAATGGGGTTGCCAGGTCGGCAGCACATCCAGTCTCCCGCACACAATGTCTCCGCTATTCACACTGGGGTAACCATCTTGAACTTTTGGAGAGGAAGGGAAAGGTTCAAGGTGGAAAGGTCTAACAACTCTCAGGCCAGCTTGGTTCTTTTTGTGTATGGTGAATACATGAATAGAAGTGCAGCCCTCTTTGGGTGGCTGGGACTTCCTCGACTGCCTGACTCCCTACGAGCAAATTTCCGCCAACAGAGTTGCTGTACCAATCTGTGGGAGTGGAGGGGAGGTGAGGAGGGAGGAGAAGGAGGGATAGGTAGCCGGAAGCCCATGGATACTACAGAAAGGATCCAAGGGTCTGTGAAGCTTGTCCGCCAGCGTTGAGGGAGCCTGCCACCCACCGGAGACTCGTGGATCTGGATGGATGTGCAATGCTTTCTTGCCTGCTGGAGCTGAGGAGGGGGATTGAAAAAGCCATTGTGCGCCGCCTTGTGCTGCTTCTGCCTGTGCTGGCTCAGGGATCTGTTCAGTTGTTCGGACCGTCTCTCTCGGAAGCCCCTCAAGTCTCCAAAGGACCGACCCTTGTCAGAGCGCTGGTGAGCCCGGCTATATGCCTTGGGGGAGGACTTGGTGAGGATCAATAAGGACTTCGCAGTCTGCAAACTATTCTTCTCATCCAGTTCCTCGTCCGTGGCCAGTATACACTCCTGGACATTAGGGTTGAACTTAGTCGCCCTGAGCCAAGCCGTCGTCCTCATGTCGGTAGCAATGCAAATGGCACGGCCTGAAGTATTGATGTGAGCCACAGTGGACTCCATTATGTCCTGTGCTACTATTTTGGCTTCTGCTAGTCCGGCCTTGAAGCAAGTCTGGCTCTTTACAGGGAGTTCAGGCAGGAAGTCAGCGATCTCTCGCCAGAGCCTCTAGTTGACTGCCGCCAGCATGGTGTCTATGTTGGACTGCGGCAGATGGAGAGTAGTGTTGGAATAGATTTTCTTTCTGAACGCCTCCAGGATCTTTTCCTCCTTACCCAGGAGTGCAGCAGCTGATGTAGCCGAGGACGATTGCGGCTTAGAGTAGAGTGATGCTGCAGGAGTGTGCCGACAGTAAGAGGAGGTCCCCTTCCGTTTGCCTAAATTTAGCGTTGAGACGCCGATTGGTAAGCTGGGCAGAATGAGGCTTGAGCCATCCTTTCTTTGGCGCCACCACGTCCTTTTGCATTGGGATTCCCGGTCCAGCCGTGGGGCGTAGAGTGATAACTTCTGCCAATACCGCCGCCTCTGGCTGTTCAACCTGTGGCTGTGGGATCCCCAAATACTTAGCCACACTCACCAGCCGCTAGTGAAAGGCTTTAGCTGAGGAATTGTGTCGGTGTCCTCCTCCTCATCTGTGTCAACCATTGTGTCTTGTTGGTGCGGTGCCACCGGAGGAGTGCTGGGCGCAGTAAGAGGTGGCTCACTGATTATCAGCGCCGGAAACTGCTGCTGCGGCAGCAGAGACAGGGCTGCTGTGACTGGTATGGGCACGGGAGCCGGTCTAGTAGGGACTGGCGGGGCAGCTAAGGCTGCGATGGACTCAGAGGAGCTGGCCCCAAAGGCGGAATGGCCGTGGGTGCTAACGGCTGTACCGGAGGGAGCATGTCCTTGACGACATGCCCAAGGATGATGCCCATCTTTAGGGACCTCATAAGTGTAAGGATGTTTTCAAAGAACCTGTCTTCACAGGCCGGAGGGGTGCCTGATGGAACCGGCATAGGTGCAGGCCCCTGAGGTTGCTGAGGCCTAGTTGTGCCCTGTCTAGCTGTATTGGGCGAATCTGCCCTGCGAAGTAGATGGGTGGGCCGTGGGTCAAATGCCAGGCGTTGAACAGTTCCACCTGGAGACTTGTTCCCCTACTTGGTCCCCAAAGGGGATGGGGTTGGTCGAACTGCCATTTTGTCTGGCCTGGCAGCCATTTTGTAATGCTGCATGGCATGTGCCTGCATCGTGGTACTTGCTAAGATGGGCCCGGCTTCCTCCAGTACGCGGTGGAGGTTGAGGCCTACCCTGCACCTCAGGACAGGGCATGTTAGGCGGAGTGCCCACAGCTGTAGCATCAGTAGTGCTGCGTACAGGCGCCCCCTCAGACATTAGTCTGGCGTTAGGGTGTAGCCCCTCGCGCTGACAGAACCTTGCGGTCCCTCAGCTGAGTCACTGGTAGGATCTCGCGACCCCTCTGCCTGGTGGCCGGTAGCTAAAGCAGCCTCGGTACTCGTGCTGGTAATAGGACCTGTTAGGTCCCTCCCTCTCGTGCACCTTTGCGGGGTGCGGAGGAGAATAGTGCACATACCTTGGGCCTGGTCTTCAACTTCACAAACTGCTTTAGGTCCTCTGGAGGCTACCCAACGAAGAGCTCCCTCCACCTGGCTGATCTGTTCTTGAGGGCATGCAGTGTCAATGCATCACACGCGGTACAGCCTTGCCAGCCGTGTTCAGGGCCAAGGTAGCGAAACAGAGGGCGTGGGGGGTGGGATGTCGGTAAGGGACCCTCGCAGGCTGGACACCGGCTGAAGTTCGCCTACGTCGACATGTACCGGGAGGATTGTGGCACCAGAGGACAGCACGGTACTTGATTGAAAGAGAAGAAAAAGAAGACAAAAGTACTTCTCCAGGGAAGAGTGTGTGGAATTACTAGGCCAGGGGCCTATCCCAGGAGCGTTGGTGAAAGCAGTCCGTTCCAGTCGACGTGGAAAAGAGGACTGGGGAGTGGCGCTGGTGGGCGGAGTCAGGGGAGCGCCCCCGAGAGCATCTACATTTAAAGGGAACGATGATTGTTCTGGTGAAAAAGATTGTCTCCCGTCCCTAGCGAAGGACGCCCATACAGTATGGAGGAAAGGGGACGGGACGTAGGAGTAGGGGCAGGGATAACTCCAAAATCGATTGGAGTAGAGGAGAAAAAGGAGGGAGTTAATAGGGTTAGTAGGACCTGACCCCAGACGGCACGAGGACGCTCTAGAAAGGGAACCGTCACAATGGAGCCAGTCCAAGCATTTGGAAATCAGCAGAGCGGCCACAAAAACAGCCCCAATAATGAAGGAGTAAATCCAGAGCAATCAAAAAGGTCAGGAATCAACTGCACAGAAACAAAAGGGGCAGAGAAGAGGAACCAAGCAACTCACATCAGGCAGTATCCAGTTGCCATCCATGTACACAAAATCCAGGAGTTCCTTGGCAAGCAGTCAGCCGAGCAACAGTACCAAGGGAGAATCTGGAGAGCAGTCCGGAGGAAATAGCAGGGTTCAAAACACAGGATCCAGAAGCAAAAAAAAAAAGTATAGCGCACATACTTTAATAGGAAGCGAGGAGAGGATCTTTACTGCTTGCCAGAACATCCAGGTTGGTTGCGGCGGTGTGCCGACATCACCCAGGCAAACACGTGACACAGGTCGTGCAGTGAACATTGCGTCGCCCAAGCCAGACATGTTGAACTAGTCTCCATAGCAACTGAAATGGACGCCGAGCGAGGCTCTGTGGCAACCACCAATGATGCTGAGCGAAGAGAGGACGGACGAGAGTCCTGACAGTTACCAGTTCTACGGTGTCTTGCGTGTAACAACGAACGACAGACTTTGTTAGTGTAGAATCCTGTATTAATTCCAATTATTCAAAGTCTTCCAACAGCAAGACTCTTTATTGTGGCATTTCATTTTGAATCTTTAGGACCGCCTTCTTATTCAGCCATTTTTCATCATTATTTGGAAATAAGATGCTTAGAACAAATGTTTTACTTTCCGCCTGCACCGTGCTCTCTCTGGACGGGTAAGATGGTTTTCTTATTTAGCCTGCTTTGGCTCGATCTCCACTCCTAACTTCAGTTTGTTGCGGTATGAATCCTTCAGCTACAACAGGGGATACATCACTCATTATCATATTACAAGAGGCCTCTACCACTACTTATTTCTCCTCAATGTTAATTATGGGCGTTTTAAGTAACCAACTGGTTAGTTATCGCACTCTTTTTTCCAACCTTTTCTGCTGTTTGCATGTTTTCTAGCATTTCTTGCGTTCGCGAGACTCCTTTCTTCTCTGATAGTTGTATCTTTTGTGAGGGGTCAGAAATGTGAGGCGGACCACTAAGTGAAGTTTTCTCCACAAATAACATTTTATTATATTCAAAAGGTTGGATGAATGGCTCACTATCCCTACCCTGACGAGGATTTCCCTGCCTAAAATAAACTAAAGGAAACACTAACATAGGTTATCTGCCCATCACACTGATACATACAACAAACAAGGAAATGCATGGCAGTTCAAAACAATAATGATTGAGTTTGCAATGTATATACAGTCTTTCTTCATAACCTGGGCGAAATCCCTTGCCCAGGTTTAAATCTGATTCTGCTTCACAGTTCAAGAAAAGAAAACAAGGAAATTGTGGTTTGCAACAAAGTTCCAACACAGTTCAATGCAACTTATCAACAGAAAGTTCCAGCACAGCTGATGTAAGGTCCTTCCTCATCCTTGAACAGTTTCTCAGTTATCAATAACAATAATTGTCTTGGCAAGGATGATTTGTCAACATTGGTAATTTCTAAAGCAATATAGCTTTTTTGTAGCAGCTTCACACAGCTCATCCTTTAGCACCACAAACATAAATGGTCTCCGTCAGAGCCACCTCATAGTACTTCAATTTCCACCTAGTCTACTTCCGTGCCAGGCCCACCATCTCAGTTCACACCTGGTTTACTCCCATACCAAGCCTACTTCTTCACAGGTGTCCCGTCCGGTATACCCTGTCCAAACAGCGTTTCACAACAAGTGCTTGTGTAGTCAAGATCAACTGACAAAAGGTTCATAACGGCTTCACAGTATTCAACAAATTGCAGCTTCAAAACTTTCAACAACTTTTCAGGGAAAACGAGATTCACAGTGGGGCCCTTTCATACTCTCCTGCAAATGATGCTCGTCTCCCTCTGGATATCTTTTCCCAGAAGGGCAACCTTTTTGCTACTCCTATTTCCCCACTACACCAGTAACCAAAGACTGACAGGGATAGGTTTTCTTTCTCATTCTCCCTTGGTTTTGGAAATGTGTTTTTATCCCAGCTATTAGCATGTGTTGTACAAAATGTGGACAACAGTTTTCAGAGTTTTTAGACACTTCTGCTGTTGGTAATATTTACTAGCTTGCATTTGCCTTGTCCTTAGTCTCTCTTGGCTTGGTGTTAAGAATTGAAACACAATGGATACAGGAGAATGATTCAGAGGTTCTCGTAAAAGGATACAGACTGGTAGCAATAAAGGATACACTCGAAGTCTTCTTCCACCGGAAGATGTCAGAGGTAGGGCGTAGTGTATCAAAAGAGAACCTTCTAACTAATGTCACTCTCGGACTAGTAGAACCCACAGTCAGATAGAGCTATTAGTGGGAAGGGCGTGAATGGACCAAGATTCACCAAGCTGTTGATAAAGAGGAACGAATTTAGAATGATGATTGGAATTGAAGGACAATAAGAACCTATGTTGAACACACTAACCTGGAGGTGTAGCCAAGGAAACCTGGGTGTGTAGCCAAGGAAGTCTCAAGAAGTCCAAAGAATCCAAGGAAGGAAGGAAACAACGCCAAGGAAAGGGTAGTGAGGGATCTAACCCGAGCAGAACGAGGGCCGCACTAGAGACGGGTTGGTGCACACACAGGAAAGCGTCCAGAGTCCAGTGCAGGTGTAGAAGGAGAGTATTAGAATCTTGATCCAGGAGGTACAAGTCCTTAATACAGTAGAAGTTCGATGAACGCAGGATCTTGGTAGATGGAGGCAGAGCCGTAATCTGCAGGGTGTTGTTGCTGCCGGGTAGACAGCCGAAGTCTCTATACAGCAATAGGAAGCTGCGGTGTGAAGCAACAATGCGGCAAGCTTCCAATAGAAATAGCAGGAAGATGTCGCGGGTAAATGGTGGGACTCCGTTTGAATAAGGAGTGGAGAACCGCGTGCGAGCGCGGAGGGAACCTGCAGCTCAAGAAAAGTTGGAAGTTGCCGGGAAATGCGTCGGAACGCGGGATGGCAACCGTACCTTAGGAAGTATAAGGAAAATGTCTGCGAAAGGCAGAAGTAAGCTCCGGAACGCAAAATGAACAACAAACGATCAGAAGCGCCGTTGCAAGACTTCCGCTTCGTTAAATGGAGTCAGCTGACGTGCGTAGGACACACGTGAACGTCAACGTCATCGCGTTGGTCATGTGATCCATACATTTGGATTAGCGCCTCGCAGATAACTTCCATTGAGTGTAGTACGGTCTAGCCGTTCTCAAGGCTGAGGAAGCCGGAAAAAAGGAACTTTTGGGTTTCACACGGAGCCAGCTGGAGAGGACGGAGAGGGCGGAGAGGTAGGCATGACACTTGGGCAATGCTTGCAGTTATTAACCTGCAACAAAGTCACCCCCATTTGTTGCTGAGCTTTCCACAGACTCACACTTTTAATGTTACAGTCATTTGGCTTCATTATAGTAGGTTCTTGCTGCTTTTCCCTAGTTCTGTATTCAAAATTAACTTGGGAATCACTTTCACTGATATGCGAGTGCTGCTTCTGCTGCTCTGCAATAGTTTGGTATTCAAAACTGTTCTCTGAACTACTTTTATTTCTACGCGAGCGTTGCTCACTGCTTCTGACACATGAGTGGGTACGGAGCGCTCTAGGTTCACTACTAGCTTGTGAACTCACTGGGTAAAACGTGCGCCCGCATTCCCATCGCTGCTTGCAGGACTTCTGCTGCTGTGTCTCCCCACGACCCGGAAAACTGCTTCTGTTAATCTGCCTTCACCCATGCCACCTACAATTGGACCTCCTCTTCCTCCTGAGGCCCTCTGGTGTACGCCAGCCACCTGAGACTACCTCAGGGGTCTCAGATGTGTACTAGCCACCTGAGACAGCCTCCTGCACACTTCCTACTGCGCCCCCTCTGCAGAACAAGTCACTGGGGGGAAGCTTTCCTCCGGCGGCATGCTTCCTGCTGCGTAACCTCTGCACTTCAGATTTCTGGAGACACAGACCCCCTCAGGACCGACAGCTGATATCTGCCAAATAGTGGTCCCGGCATCTTCTCGCTCTTCCAGTTTCTGCCTGGGCTGCCAGCACGAATCACGTTGCTTTGGCTTCTTGCTTCCTCTGCTCTTCTCCAACAACTCCTCTAAGGCTTGCAACTGAGGGGGCTCTTTAAGCCTCTCTTGTCTCCCTCAGGAGTCAGTCATCTGCATAATGAGTTGACGACTCCAGCAACATTGTACCTTTTTAGCTGTCTTCTTCGTCCCAGTACTTAGGGAATTCTGTAACTTGAAGTCCCCTAATGGAAAATGTAGGTTTTCATATTTCTGTTGTTTTACAATAAGCCATTAAAAGAGTACGGCTTTGGGTAGTCAGGATCAGAAAGTGTCTGCCTTTCCCTGGTCACATGAGAAGGGTCCCAGGCCAGGTTTCCTGGGGGGGATCATTACTGATTCATCACACTATGTTATTCTCTGTGAGAATCTGATCTCTTTGAAATTGAATTGTTTTGCAAACAGCCAGTCTCTTTTTTCTTTCCTTTCTAGTTAAGTAAATGCTTCCATCACTCCCCATGGACGTATCCAATGTATTCAATGCTATTCTTGATCAGTAAGTGCTTTATTAGCATATTCTGGCTCAGGATTCCTTTTATATGCCATATCGGGAATCAGCGCCTCCTGTGGGGGTTCCAGCGATGTACTGCCCAGGTGATTTCCTCAGGATGCGATCTTCTGCCAATTTTAAATATGCCTAATCACAACTCCCAGTGCAGTAATGTCTTCGTACATTTTGTTACAAAGTTTCAATAGTATTTTGATGGCGAATTGCAGAGCCTCCGTATGCATTTCATCAACATACGAGACCTCATTATTTTTAGTAATTGGCTCTTCTGCAAACAACATCGGTACCCAAACCCATGGTGACTGTCATTTGATGAGCCATGCATGCTTTTTTGTAAGGAATAGCAGAGTTCCAATAGTGAGTTATCTATGGTTATTGATTTAGACTGGTTATGTTGAACTACTTCTGAGTCTGTTATCTGAATAGGCTGGGTGGAATAGTCCGGTCTAGGGTGTACTTCAACTTCAAAAGCTTTAGTGCTCTTGCCCTGCAGTCGTTTAAAGTGATAACCCCTCCGAGCCTTTGAGGCACCTTATCGTGTCCTAATGAGTCTGTCTCCACCATTTTGTTCTTGCTTTTTTCCCTCTAGGGAAAAGGTTGTATGCAACTGATTTGTTGTTCTTGCACGCCGGCCTGATAAGCTTGGAGTTGACAGATCTATTCTAGCAATACCATATGACAGAAAAAGGCTTGAAACTGCATGAGAACTTACTTGCAGTCCAAACATTATATTGACCTGTCCGTGCCGGGCACAACCGTGATCCGCCTTGCACTTAGATCAGCACTTGTTTGAGCGCTTCATTTTTTAGTGTGTGCAATAGGATTAATATTTGTATTTTTATACATTCCTGTCTAAACTGAATTATTGTGTATTATAATTGTGTGGACTAAATTGGGACCCCTGACCCATCTCACACTCTCCTAGAACCTTGACTGCTCGCCATGTTTACATTGATTGGGATTAGGTTAATCTCTCTGAGTTCCTTGTTCACTATAACTAGGGTTGCCTCCTAAAATCTGTCCATCAGGCCAAATTCTAGAAATCCATTTTCACATATTGCACTGTTAGACCCAAGCACCAAATGCAGTGGAAGTCGCTGTCAATGCTTTACAGGAGGACTGCAGGTAAAGCCACAAGGAGGTTGAGAAAAGCACGAGCAATCAAAGGGAAACCAGAACCAGGTTCCTTGAACTCTAGAAGTACATTGGGTATCTAGTGCAGAGGTTGGTTCCCAGGTAGGTATTTAGTTTTGGTCCCTGTGGCGGTTCAAGAAGCAGGGTCTTCAGAGTCTCATGAGAGGGCTGGAGGAGGAAAACTATGTAGACAAGGCTGCAGTAACCCAAGAGGCGACTGATAAAGCAGTGGACATGAAAGCAGTAGTGAGGAAGCACAATGGAGACCCTTGAAAACCAGTACGAGGATGCACCAGTCGAGAGAAATGACTGCAAGCAAGGACATAGAGGGATCCCTCGAATATATACAGCTGTAAAAGTCCAGTCTGAGGCGAACCACAATGAAATAAGATAGGCACACAAGCGATAGGAGTGAGGGATAGAAGCAGATCAAAAGAGAAAGGTAGAACAGTCAAATAATGAAACACAGATCAAAAGCAGATGGGAGGGATGAAAATGGAAAAACAAGATTGGAGAAAGGTAAGCACATAACATGAGGGAGTGGAAGAAAGATAATCGAAACTAGTAGCAACCAAAACAAAGAAAAGGCGTAATGACTTGAGAAAGGAGGAGGCATTATAGCAACCCGAGACAGTAGGCCATAGGAGAGAAACAACAATACGGTGCATAGAGAGGAGAGGCAGAATGACAGACTAACAGACCACAACATGTGGCATAGCAACACTTAATGGAAGAGGCAGAGCATCAGAAAGGGGGAGACAGTGGAAACAGAGCAGCAGAGGGAAGGAGAAGTACAGCAAAAATATGGAGCTGCTGCCAAACAGTGCTTGGCAGCAACAGTAGACGTGAGAGGCAGAGAACTAATGCTGGTTGATTGAAGGACTAGTTATGACTATGCAAGACAACTAGCAGGTATCTGTAACAGTGCGTCACAGACTTCCAGAGTCCAAGTATCATGAAAATGCAACTGGGCAGCATGCATCTATTATTTATCATCTGTTTTCCACGGTTATATAATATGCATTACTTACCGTAAAAGCATTTCTGATGGTTGTATCTGCTTAGATTCACATGCTGTGCATATGGTCCGACATCCAGTGATAACCACGGAGTATTGCATCTCGTCTTTCGAGAACTGAAAGGGGACGACGACATGGGCATGCCTGTAACACTATCCCTATGTGATGTGTAGTGTACCCAAGATCCCTCATGCGTCGAGGTCCCTCCGATTGTATTTTTTCTCCCGAGAGGGAGCCTTATGACTATCGTGATTACAGAAAAGAGAGAAAGTAGTAAGACGTCCATGTTTCCTTCATCCGAGCGGGGAGGAAGGGTGGGCGCATGTGAATCTAAGCAGATACAACCATCAGAAATGCTTTTACGGTAAGTAATGCATACTTCTGATGTTTGTTAATCTGTTTAGAATCACATGCTGTGCATAGATTAGCGAGCAGTACCCGGAGTAGGAGGTGGGTTGTGAGAAGGAACAGTAGTGAAAAGATGTCTTAGTACTGCGTGTCCCACCTGAAAATGAGACCTAGAGGGAGTGTCTAGGCAATAGTGTTTTGAAAAGGTGTGTACAGAACTCCAGGTTGCCGCTTTGCAAATGGACTCAAGGGGAACATTTGCAATGAATGCTACTGACACCCCAGTGCCTCGAGTAGAATGTGCTCTAGGCTTGAAGGGCAGTTCTCTCTTAGCAAGACTGTAGCAGAGTGCGATGCATTTGACAATCCATCTAGAGATAGTGGATTTGGAGACTGTGTCTCCTTCTCTTCCTGCCGCCACTGAAACGAAAAACTGATTAGTCTTTCTTAGTGGTCAAGTTCTTTCCATGTAGAACATGACAGCTCTGCGTACATCCAGTGTGTGCAGGGTTCTTTATTCCATGCTTGAAGGATTTTGAAAGAACGTTGGTAGTTCTATGGACTGGTTCACATGGAACTTGGAAATGAATTTAGGCGCAAACCTAGGGTCAGTGCGCAGAACCACCTTATCTTTGTGAACTGTTACAAAGGGATCTAGGACTGAGAGCGCTTGTAGTTCACTTACTCTCCCAATGGAGGTAATAGCTATTAAAAAAGCAGTCTTATAGGTGAGGTCTTTAAGACTTGCTTTGTGCATGGGTTCGAAAGGAGCCCCCATAAGCCTAGGCAACACCACGTTTAGGTCCCATCTGGGAGCCAGGTTAGGAATGGGAGGGTGAATTCTCTTCTCTCCCTCCCTAAAAGCTTTAATAACTGGTATCTTCCACCATGACACTTTCTGTTGTGATGTAGTGTAGGCTGAAAGCGCAGCTAAGTGCACCTTTATGGAGTTAAAGACCAGGCCTGAGTCAAGCAAATGAGTTGGGTACAAAACAATGTGTGTAGGAGAGCAGTTAATCGGGTTAATGCTCTTTGAATTGCACCATAAGACAAACCGTTTCCATTTACTGGAATAGCAATACCTAGTGTTCGGTTTTCTTGCTTCCCTGAGAATGTCCATACATCTCTGAGGGAGTTGCAGGTGCCCGAACTATAAGACCTCAGGAGCCAGGCCGCTAAGTTCAATGTCTGTGGGCATGGGCGAAGGTCTCCCCTCTGTCTTGCGACATGTTGTACGGGCAAGGCAGTTTGACTGGAGGAGATAGGGACATCTCCATCAGATGAGCGAACAGTGTTGGCGGGCCCAAATGGGGGCCACCAGTATCATCGTGACTGGTTCCTGGTGCATCTTGTGCACAATCTTGTTGAGAAGGGGAGTCTGGGGAAAAGCGTAGACAAATTTCCCAGACCATGTTATCCAGAGTCTGTTCCCCTTGGAACGGTTCTGGGGGTACCTGGAAGAGTAATCTTGGCATTGAGCGTTCTCCAGTGTAGCGAACAAATCGATCTCTGGGAAGCCCCATTCTGCGAAAACGTTGGAGACGATGTCTCTGTGTAATCTCTATTCGTATTCCATGGGCAGCAGGAAGTCTCTGCTGAGTACGTCAGCCAGAAGATGGAGTTCCCCTAGAACATGTTTTGATAGCAAGAACATGTTGCATTTGAGGGCCCACTTCCAAATGTTCTAGGACAGTTTGGACAGCCCTGGAGAGTGAGTTCCCCCTTGTTTGTTCAGATAGTACATGTCCATGGTGCTGTCTGTGAGGATGAGGATCAGGATCGTCTTCCCCTGCAGTTGTGTCTGAAAAGCTTTTAGTGCTTTGAACACTGCCAACAGTTCCAACAGGTTTATGTGGTTGGATGCTATGTCTGACGACCAAACTGTGTGCACTGTCTGTTGAAGCAGATGAGCTCCCCACCCTGTAAGAGACGCATCTGTGGGGTGGTGAAGGATTTCCCCTTCAAGAGGTTTTCCCTCGATCACCACTGCAGCGAGAGAACGAGGGCCTGCGAGACAACCACTAGATCATCCCACTGAGCGCTGGCCTGACACCACTGGCTGTTGAGCCACTCTTGCATTGAGCGCAAGCGCACGTGAGGAACCAAGTAGATACATGACGCCATCATTCCTAGCAGTCGCATAGCTTTGCGTACCGTCACCTCCCGACTGGCTACATACTGAGGGATTTGAAACAACATATTCTGAACCCTCTCGTTGGAGGGGAAGAAGAGGCTGTCCTTTGTTCGAATTAGAGCCCCTAGGAACTGTTTGACGTGACTGGGGTCTAGGCTGGATTTTTTCTGGTTGATAGAGAATCCCAGACTGAATAAAAGATCTATCGTCTTTTGGGTATTTGACAGACATGTTTTTTAAGAGTCCCCTGTTATGAGCCAGTCGTCGAGGTAAGGATAGGCCGGGATGGACCGCCTGCGCAGATGTGCTTCTGCCACCGCTAGAACCTTCATAAATACCCTTGGTGCAGATGCTATGCCGAAGGGTAGTACTTTGAACGGATAATGCTTGTCTTGTATCATAAATCTGAGGTATTTTCTGTGCGCTGGCAACTTTGAAATATGAAAGTATGTATCTTTCATGTCCCTTGTTGCCATGTAATCCCCCTGCGAAAGCAGTGGAATTACTTCCTGCAGAGTGACCATGTAGAACTTTTGTGGCTTTACAAAGTTGTTCGCTTGGCGCAGATCTAAAACAGGGCGCATGGTTAGATCCTTTTTGGCTACAAAGAAGTACACTGAATAAATAACTTCTTTTACCTGTAAGAGAGGTACGATTTCTATGGCTCCTTTCTCTTGTAGTCTCTCGACTTCCTGAAGAAGTATGCAAAGATGGTCTGCTGTCAGTCGTCTTGCTCGTGGAGGTCTGAATGTTGGGGACCGATTGAACTCTATACAGTACCCATGAACCGCGGTCTTTATCACCCACTGGTCTGTAGTTATCCCCTCTCATGCCTGAAGGAACAATGTTAGTCAGCCCGCGACCGGGGAGGTATGGGAGGGGAGGGGACCCGAATCTTCGGGTAATTTTGAACCTGAGGCCGGAGAGCCTCTAGGGGTAGAGACCCGGCCCCTTCCTTTCCCACAACGCTGACCCCTTTGGGGATACGGGATGGTGTATCCGCCGTTTCCCTGTGGAGAGTTCCAATTGTTTCCCAAGGAGTATTGTTGAGGGAAGCGTTGGCCACGAAAAAGTCGTTTGGACCCAGATCCTCGTCTTGTAGAGGGTCTCTCTGTAATTTGTTCCAATGTTTTCAGGGTGCCATGCTGCTTTTTTGCCATCTTGAGGGCCTCATCGACTGCCTTCCCAAACAGGTTGGATTCTTCCACGGGTTTGTTTATAAGTGACGCTTGCATCTCTGGCTTGAATCCAGAGTTCCGTAGCCATGCATGTCTCTTCAGGAGTGTGCCTTGAGCCAGGTATCGACCAGCCGTTTCGGCAGAATCCAGAGTGTTTCCTAAGTATGCTCTGGTTTACTTGTCTGCCCTCAGTGACAGTGGTGAGGAGACAAGTACGTAGAGGTTCGGGAACCTCCTGTAGGCCTTCCTCTAGTAAGGCCTACCGAGCATCGGCGTAGCTGGCCAACAAGGTTGTGTTGGCAGTACGTGTTGAAAACGCTGCTGAGACCATGATCAGTTTCCCAAGGGCGTACAGTTGTTTACCTTCCTTATACGGGGGTGCCTCGACAGTTGACAAAGGGACCCCTGCCCTCTTTCTTGTGGTAGTCACCACCAGAGCATCTGGGGTGGAGTGACCTCCGATATACAGAGGATCCGAGGGAGAAGGACAAAAGAGTTTCTCTATTCTTGGGTTAACACCTCTTGTGAGAGCAGGTGTCGATAAGGAGGGAGCCAGACGTTTCTTAATTGAATTGAGAAGAGGAATAGCCTGGCTGGCCGGCGGCCTCTCCTTGAGGATGTCCTCCACAAAGTCAGCTTCAGGGACAGCTTCATCTGTTGCAATCTTAAAGTGTTCAGCTGCTTTACGCAACATTACGTTGAACGTGAGTTGATCATCCACTGGCGATCATTGTTGTCTAGTCGGGGTGGAGTGGGGAGAATCCAGAGACAGGGCATCAGGATTTTGTGGATCTGGGGACTGCCATGGTTGAGGGTCACCCACATCTGGGTTCTCCTCCCAGCCCCATGTGTGATCATGCATGTCCTCAGGGCTGATGAATTCCTCATCCTGAGTGTCTGCAGGAACGTCCTCTTCAGTTAGGTCGTAGTTATATATATCCTCTTCCTAAGAGGGGTCAAAAAGTCTTGGGAATTTTGCTTTGGGGTTCAAGGGGTCTCATCCCGTGGCCGCCTTGGTGTGGGTTGTTCTGAACAGGAAACAAACCTGTCCAGCCTTTCCATGCAGTCTTCAAATTTTTCTGTAGTCCAAACCGAAGACCTAGAACGGTCTAGAGGTGGAAAAGGGTCCGGACGCGCTCATCCGTCGAAAAACGTTGACATTTTTGTTCTTCTTTGCCCTCAGAGAACTCCTCCTGAGGGCCCGACAGAGGTGTGACATCCCTGTGCCTCTCTTTCGGCTTATGGGTGGGTTCTGGTACTCCCGTTAGGCTATCCTTGGACCTCGGGGGATCCTTGGCCTTCTCCGTAGGCCTCGAAGCATCCCTGGACTGCCGTTTCTGAGAATCAGCGGAAACAATCCTTGCTAAGCTTTCGGCAACGTCCTCCGCAGACGGGAGTCACGTAGCTTCAGCCTGCGATTGCAATGGACTATTTTTCGGCAGGGCCGTGATATTGTCTTCGGCGGAACCGGAACCCTATTGTCGCCGGATGCCTTCTTGTGATGCGTCTCGACGGAACCTGGCATATTAGGGGTAGCGCCCTTTGTCTTTGATGGCCCGGTCGCTAGGCGTATATGAAGCTGCGGGGAGGGCTCCCGACCCTGCCGGTCGGTGGGTGCCGCCAGAGCTTTCGGTGTACCCATTGGCGCTCAAGTCTTCTTCGACTTGGCCGAAGATTGACTCGGGGTTGTGTGTTTAGTGCTGTGCACATGTTCGTTTTTGTCGCTGGGGTGCGACTTCCCCATAGCAGTGCCTAAGCCGTGCCTAGCAGGGCCGGGGACAGACTATGCAGAATGCGAGTGTTCCGTCGAAAGGTCAACAACCTCCGGTTCGGAGGTCTGATCATACCGTAGGCCGCCCACCGTTTGACTTTACGCTCCTTTAATGTCTTAGGACGGAGGAGCTTACAAGCCGCGCATCCTTCCTCCTTGTGATCGTGGGGCAAGCACTGGTTGCACCGTCTGTGCTTATCCTTCCAAGGCAATTTGTTCTTACAAATAGGGCAAAACCTAAATGGAGTTCTCTCCATAGCTGAGGATAGGTAGTGACAAATACCAAAAGGGAAAGAGGAAGGAAAGGGAAAGGCATTTTCAGATAGCATGGAAATGTCCACCCCGACCCCACTCTCCCTACTGTGTAGGCCGGCGGAAGGCCCGGCAACGTGGTCAGCAGCGCCGACTGGATCTCCGTCCGTCGAAGTTCTGGAGGTCTTCGGCAGAGATCTGGAACAGCTGTTGAAATAAGGGACGAATAGGGTGATCTGAATTATTTTATATAACTATTCGACCAATCGTCGAGGGGACAATAAGCAATGTCTTTGACTAGCTCCGCATAAGGCGACCAGTATGCTGGGTGAAAAAAAAACATCTGAGGGTCCTCGACGCGTGAGGGATCTTGGGTACACTACACGTCACGTAGGGATAGTCTTACAGGCACGCCCAGGTCTATGTCCCCTTTTGGTTGTCGAAAGACAAGATGCAATACTCTGCGGTTAGCACTGGATGTCGGACCATATGCACAGCATGTGATTTTAAGCAGATTAACAAACATCAGAAGTGATTTTACCGACAACAATTACAGAGTGGCACATTTCATCGCAGGCAGAACACAGAAAAACACTGAATTTTATTTGTTTTTTGTTATTTGGGGGTCCCCCAACCTGCTGATTTTCTACCCTTATAATGCCACCCCAACCCCATCCTGACCCATTTTAAACCTTTACCCCACTTTCTTGCACCCAAAGTGGATCCTAAGTGGTTGTTTGGCTGCACTGTTCTCTGCTCTCCTGTGTTCTGCCTGAAACGCTGTTGAGAAGAGGAAGTTTGCATTCACTGGAAACGCGCCGTGTCAGGAAAACGGACTGTAATTATCTGCCCACATTTTCTAATCTGTAGAGTGGACTTTGTGTTAGGACTTTGTACCCAGGTCTCTTATGGTGGAATCTCATCTTTTTTCTCACCCTTTACCTTCTCTGTAGATTGTCTGCTTCACTGCTGGCTCCGCCTCCTGCCTACCCAGCAACCCTATAACTACTAGCCTCCTCGCGCACCCGCGCACAAAGTGGATCCTAAATGGCTGTTTGGCTGTTCGGGTGCGGAGGTCCCCCGATTGTTCTTCATGGTCTCCAGCAATGCGAAAGATATTGCCTTGCACTAGTATGATTTGACAGGCAATAAGGTACGCGTCTTCGCATAATTTGGTCGGGAGCGGTACTTGGTGGACACTGCGAAGTTAACCGGCCAAATTGTGCCTTTTGTTTGAATTGAGGTTTAAGTACCATCGGTTTGCCTTACTCAGGGTTACAAAGGGGAAGGTCTTATTCGTCAATTGATCTCAGGGTACATATAAAATACGTCCAAACGAGTAAGTAATCCTCCACCTTGCACTGGTGAGTAGGTCTGTCTTGTTTGACTTAGATACTGCCCTGTGCTATTGGGAGGAAAGAGTCCTACACCTAAACCCCTAATGAGTATGGCGGGCGCTTTAAGAAGTGGTAAATTGCGAACCACCTTGTCTACAAAAAATGAAATGCTTAAGAATAATATTGATGAAACTGATGACGAGAGGAATATATATTCACTGGAGTATCCTACTGACAACACTCTTGGGCTCCAGAATGTTGACCCTATTCCTTGCATACTTTCGCCCAACTCTATAAAAACAGAGCCAGCACAGTCCTTTAACGAAAGTATACCCCCCTGTGGGGAGCTATCACATATCCCTGTACAGCCCTCTGGGGTGCAATTAGAAAAGGGGATTATGAATACATTCTCCCTTCATACGGTTTTGGACCCAGATTTATCTATTCATCAGAGTTTCCTAAGTGTACAGGAGTGATGCCCCCCTCTTAGCCCCTTACCTGAAATTAGAGATATATCCCATAACCTTCCACTGGGCACTTCAATGATGGCCCCAGCAATAAGTGCTGAATTGGATAAGCAGATTCGGTTTTCATTTGGTCCATCTACTCCAATACAGCTGAGGGGTGGTGGTATTGATAATATGCATTTCCACAAATATTACTTGGAGAACGCATCTTTGACCCCCGACCGGGCCTTCCTGTCCTACAACAGTAAAAAAGAATCTTGGGCAGGAGGCACAAAAAGAATCCCGTCCGAAATTGGACCTAGAATAACCAGATTTTAGAAAGCAATTGCAATCTTCTTCTAGTCCCCTTCAAATACATCCCTTTATAAACCCGCAGATACCACAAAGGGCGACCTCCTCACTGGAAAAAACATTCTTGCTAGAGCATCAGGAAGCAGAAGGTACATTCCCGGTCCTGACGCGTATTTTGAATCTCCTGGATAAGGGGCATGAATGTACCCATCAAGAAATCAAACAGTTAAATCTGAGGCTAGTGGACGTACTAACAATAGTAAGTAAACCTCTATTCAGGAATTCTTAAAAACTATTAGGGCTGTCCCTACCTCTATTAAGGATAGTACTCCCTTAATGCTGTCCAAGACTACTCAGAAATTTATTCAGGATAGGAAAGTGAACTCTACTCAAACAACATTGCCTTTGGAACCTCAACCTGTTCCGGTGAATCAGGCATTGGAGAAACAAATTGAAGTGGATTTACTGGAAAAGCTGATTAGCCAGAACTGCCCTCGGTCGATCCAGTTAGAATCCATATACAATTTGATACAAGCTGCATCCGGGTCCAGTCTTACACCAGAAACCCCTTTAATATCGAGGACATTAGCGGAGGGAACATCTTATGTAAAAGGGATTGGGGGGACCCGGCACGTGATACTTTAACGTCAGAGGTAAAATCGAAGTGCAACTTTCAAGGGCAAACAAAAAATACTACCAACTGAACAGATTTCCATAAGTTCTCATAATAATCTTCTTAACTTCTTCATAAACAAGGTAAAAGAGCCCCTGATAGGGAATGACCAACGTATTGAGTATACCCCCGTTACCGGTAATTTGGATGCAGCAAGGGAAAAGAATATGCCTGTAGTTGCAACTATGATACAGAGATCTCCATTAGCAAGGGCGTTTGCCTCTTCCTTAGCTTGGCAATCTACGGATACTACTACTAGAAATAGTGAGACTCCCGTTAGGGGTAACTCTCACCTTAAGGCCCAGGATACATTCCCCCATCCTGAAAGGGGAGAAACTTTGAAGTGCCCTCCCCTGACATCTATAGAGGGGGCCTGCACCATTATAAAGCAACAAGATGGAGTAAATGCTGCTATCACAGTCCCCTACATCATGGGTTTGAGAGGGAAGAATACTTTAAAATCAACCCGCTTACAACAGTGATGAATGACTCAGTGATGAAAGGAGTGGGAGTCTCGAAGGTGCTGAATGAACCTATGCAATTAGACACCGAATCTAGTGTTAGAATGGTGCTGAAATCGATGTTTGATGAACATGTTAATGCAGTAAATGCCCCACAGATGAGGATTCAGGAGGAGAACCTCCCCTTTCCAAGGACACCACTTTTTCCTATATCCCTGGTGGCCTAGTGGGCCCCATGCTTACCTAGTAAGCATCCCCCCATCCCCCTGCGTCACAAACGGATCTCTATTGATCCGGTGACATTGCTGCCCACGGATTGCGCGCCCTGCGCTTGATCCGCGGGCAGCAATGCCACACAATGGGTATCGTTGGAATGGGAAGAATCTCCCCTTTCCAACGATACCCGCCTTGAATAAAGCCAGCGATCGACGTGGAGAAAGAAGGGTTCTTACCTTCTTTCTGTGATTTTACTTTCAGTTTCACGCCGACGTGCTTTACGCACGCCGACGTGAAACTGAAGGTAATCCAGCCCCCTGACAGTGAGGGGGGACCTCCCCCTTACATAGCCCGGGGGTTGGATTACAGTTTTGAGCGATCCCTGCTGTGCAGGGATCGCTCAAAACAAGGTGCCAAAAAGGATGAGCCATCTAAGTCCTTGGCACTGCACATGCAATTCCAAGGAAGAGATATCTCGTCCTTGGCACTGTAGGGGTTAAAGGAAATCCAGGGCTGTGGGCAAAAATTTTCTAATTTTTATTTAAAGATATTATTGAAATGAAAACTATCCCTATATCATGGCATCTATCTTACATTATTCCCATCTACAAAGATAGGAAATCCCCCAAAAACTACCGCCCTATTGCTATACTAGACGTGGATTCTAAGATATTCGCGGGACTAGTATTGATGAAAATAAATGAATGGATGGATCAAAAATCCATTCTCTGTTCACAAAAATATGGATTTAGGAAATCCACTGGGACGGAAGCAGTGGGTCTCCTCTTGACAATTTTGCAAAATAGAGCCTGGAAGGCCAACTCCACTCCTATTTACTTAGCAGCCATGGACCCGAGTATGGCTTTTGATTTGGTGGACCGAGACATTCTCTGGGGAAAACTGAAATTTATTGGGATGCCTGAGAATCTTCTATCTATACTTATCCACCTACATATGCACTCTCAGATCCAGATTAGGCTAAATATGGAAGGCCTTTTGTTCGCCCCTAACAACATCTTGAATGGGTTTAGACAAGGGTGCCTATTTGCTCCCACTCTTTTTATTTGTATGTCTCGGATGTCTGGAGCTGTCTAGAGGAGTGTATGTTTATTCCCCCAACAATAGAAGGAGTCACAGTGACATGGATAGCCTATGCGGATGACTTTCTTTTGATAGACCAGTCCGCGAAGGGCTTACAGCGCATGATAACGGCCTTTTATACATACACGGTGGCAAATCAACTTAGCATTAATGCAAGTAAGACAGTTTTCATGACTTTCTTAAATACAAAGAAAGGGAAGGTGAAAGCATGGTTCTTGAACAACGAAAAGATTGAGGTTATGCCAGCAATGATATATTTGGGTTTTTCGATCTTTCAACAGAACAAACAGTACATGTATCTGGAATATCTCATGCAAAAAAGTACACTGCCAAGGGCTCAATTGAAAAAAATGTATACTAAGTTTGGAAAATTCTCAATTGATCCAATGTTGCGGCATTTTAAATCCAAGGTGACACCAAAAATGGTATAAGGGTTAGAAATCTTGCATGATATTGTATCTTCTAAAATCCCGAAAATTGAATCAAAAATGCTGAAAGCAGCCCTGTATTGCCTACCGAAAACAGTCTCCATTGGAGCAATACATTATGAGTTGGGATTGCTCACTTGGAACTATTATATAAAATTTTGGGACGTGGCCTCAAGAACTCAGCTATTGATCAACTCCTAAAATTAAGAGACCTTAAGTAAAGAAACTTTGAAGAATTTGGGTCTCGGTGCGGAAACACTAATTAACAATCCTCTTCATGTGAAAAAATTACTGCAATGTGCGGACTGGTCCAGTACTATGGATAAGGTGGCTAATACTAAGCTCTATTGTCAGCTAGTTACACACCAAAAAGCACTTGGGCATACAGAACCGTATCTAATAAAATGCCCTAGTAAAAACATACGTAACAGGATTATGAGGTTCTGGTTTATGTATGCCCTACGGGAGAAATTCTTGGGATAAGGTCCGCAATAAAACATGTAGAGACACATAAAATGCAATATCCATGTAGGTTGTGTCACCATCACAAAGAAATGGAAACATTACGCCATCTCTTGTTAGATTGTAAGTCTCTAATGGCAGAACGGACAGAGTATTTCTCTAAATTTGTGAATAATACCCAGAAGGTCTTCGCGGATATGCTGTGGTGGGAAATGCTGCATGGTACAGGGATATCCATAAAGATAGCTGTAGTACCGTTCTTGACAAATGTGTTTAAGATTCTTTAGATGATGTAAGGAATTATTAAACTGATGCTGAATGATAAATGTTCTAGGGATGGAGGAAGATAACACTGGTTATTATGCTGATTATGTGACCCTGTAAATAACCCTTTTTCTTGTCTTCTTTTAAGATGTATGTAATGATTGGTTTGTATGATTTTGAACCTTTGCTTTTATGTTTTCTATTCTGAAAATGTCTTTTACATTTTGGAAAAGTTTGTTTTCAAACCAAACAAATAAAAAATAAAGTAAAATAAAAAACAAAGTATATATTTAATCTTTTCACTGTTTTTCTGTGTTATTGTCCGCTCTGTTATGTACTACTGTAATGTTTGCAATAAAATGACTGGCTACCGTTTTCCACATGTGTAATACGTTATTTGAAAGCAGATAACTTTGATATCAAGTTTTGTGTCTAATGTTTTCGAGCAGTTTTAATTTGATGCACAAATTGGATGGATATCAGATACTCTCTTTACTCTCTTGAGAAAGAGGAAACTATTTTTCCTCTCTTGAAAATGGATTCACACTCTATTCTAAAGGTAGGAGTAAAATACTCCCACTTCGGGGGGACGGGGGTCAGGTGGCACAGAAAGGAGACGTGCATGCTGTAGGCTGCGTCGACAGGCACCACAAAACCCCTAGAATGGCATGCTTTATAAATTAAAATCCCCTCATAGTGTGCTTTAACAACCTCGCAACGTGGTCTGGCGAGCTTCGTGGAGCTTGGGAGTGGGCGGCCCGATAGGTGAGCCATGGAGGACTCTGGTATCCAGCAGGGTGAAGAACTTATCTCCTTGGACCGAGCTCCACGCATTATTAGTGGGCCTGTCCCTCGCTGTTCTGTGCCGGGGGAATGGGAGGTGCAGGGCGAACTGCAGAGGGTCCCAATCCATCCAGGCGGAGTGCCTGTGCAGAGGACTTGAGCCGGCCTCTCAGAGTGTGGTGGGGCGAGCCATTGGAGCTGGGTTCTACTGGACTGGTGTGCACCGGTGATGGGGAACTTCCCATAACTTTATTGGCTTTGCACAGTCTCATACTGAAACCACGGGTCGCATCTGCATTCCTCAGGACCAATTCCTGCCAACTGGGGCCACATCTGTTTGGGCACTCCTGGGACTGCCCGTGAATCAGGCACATGGACACACCATACTTGCACAGTGGGCAAAAGCTTGAGCGCCTAGAGTACATACAACTGTGATCAGGAGCTGCTTGAGTGGCAGTGCTTTATCGGCCTGCGGGGTGCTATATGACCAGGATATCATCTGGCCTTGCTGCAATGCTCAAATCTGGGGTAAAGCCCAAACCAGGGGACATTACATCACTTTTAGCCATACAAGATCAAGAGAGACACGCTCAAGAAATTCAAGCAGAGGTCCACTCTCTGCCTCGCACGGCTGCCCATTTAAACCCTACAGTTACAGCAAAAGACCTTCTGGAAATACACGCTAGCCTGAAACACCTCACACTGGAGATTAAACCCACTAATGGGATACTGGTCAAATCCACTGCAGACTAAACTCGCACATGCTGATGCTGGGGCTGGAGTACGGAGTACGAGATATTGAAAACGCTGTGTGAAGCAAGCGCACAGCCATGTGCGCCAAACAGAAGGAGTTGAGAAATAGATTGTGGATAAAGAACATCGAATCCCCCAACATGTAGAAGATCAGGAGCTGGCAGACTATGTCCGAGACCCATTTAGATATTTGCTGACCGACCGGGCACAGCAGATTTGGAATTGGGCAGAACGCATTGCATACACTCCTCGGCCAAGGAACACCACAATCTGTTGACGGATGTGCTCTCAAGATAGGGTGACCAGACCTCCCTGGTTTTTCCAGGACTGTCCCTGTTTTTGCTGCTCTGACCCCCTTTCTCTCAAGATTATGTTTCCATTGGAAACTGTAGTGGTCCTGGCTTTTGGTAGTAGGTCTTCATAGCTGGCAGGCAGGAATGCACACTCTTGCACAGAAGAAATGCTGCATTTTACATCTTAAAATAGTGTTAGTTTGTGATTAACTAATTATAATAAGTTATTATATAAACAGCAACACGTAAACACCCTTCTCCACCTAACGCTACTAAAGCGTATCATCTTGACAGCCACTTTCAAGAGTTAGTCCTACTTTTATGTTAGTTGTCATGTCCCAGTGTTTTACTTTATAAATCTGGTCACCCAATCTCAAGAGTACATTAATTACAGCTAAAAGATAGAACTATGATGGCGGCAAGGAAGAGGGAGCCCACAGAGTTTCAGGGGATGGAAGGGGTGGGGTGGCAAAGCTATCCATATATCAAGATCTGGCGCCTCAGATACTTGCGAATCGTAGGAAGCTGCACAGCCTGGCTGCAATCCCAGATCATAAAATACCGCTGGGGCTTCCCCTGCAAGCTGCTATTCGAACATCAGAATTAGCATTATGCCATCAGCTCGGAGGAGGAAGCGGGCAAATTAATGGACACTACTCTGGACTCTCAGGCGGACATTTCCAGAAGGCCTAGGGCAAGGCGAAACCGCCTTTCGAATCTGAAATAGGGCCGCCTTGTAGCGCTTTGGACTGTTCGTTATAGCCAATTATCTGTCTGGCAATTGATCCTTAATCTGAAAAATAAAAAGAATCTCCACATGTTACCAGATGATGTTACAATGTCACGCTCTTACTTTTCTTGGGTTTGCGCAGTTAGGGTGGTTATGATGCCATAACTTGAGGGGAACAGAAGGGGTTTGGATTGGGTGCCAGGAGGGAATTGCACCCCTGTAATACCTACCACATATGTGTGTTGAATTGCATTTAATGATTTTTAATTGTTCCATCATCTTCTATGGAGTTCTTTATTTTATTGTCACACAAGTAAGCATTGCAGCTAATATCAAGAAATATCTCCTGAATGGGTTCCCCAAAGCTCCCGTTCTGGTCCTCCTTGGTAGTCTCTGGCCTGAAGGGAAACATGATAGCGTCCCCTGACCTTCCCTGCCTGACCCTGAATGTGCATGGTGTGAGGAACCGGAGGGCATCCTCCCATCCACTTTGCTTGGATCCTCTTCTCATGTGGCCGGTGAAAGGGCATCACTTTTGGATCTCGACTCTGAGGGTGGATATGCGGGGGGGAGTATCACCTAGGTGACAGGACCGTGGGGAGAGGATGTCTTCAAGTGAGGCATGGTATCCCCTTGCCAGAATTCATCCTACCTTTATACGTTACCACCAGTCTTCCCCTTCTTACACACACACACACACACACACACGAAGCAACTGGGAGTAATGCACACTTCCATCTGTGCACACCACTTTGGTACTGAGACGAGGAAGGACTGTGCAACACCACTACCATGATCAGGCATGTCCCACTAATAAAGCTAATTGTGGTCAGGCAAAGGACTTGCACCTGCAGCCAGTTGAGGGGCTACAGGTGCATATAAGGAGAGACGAGCGAGAGGAAAGAAGAAATCCACAGCAACCAGACCCAGAGCAGGCTGGAGAGGGGACCCATCTGCTGGCGGTGGATGAAGCGTGCCTCTGTAATAAATTATATCCCATAGCGTATTTCACTACAAGTGGCCTTAAAAACCTGGCTGTAGCTATCATGATCAGTAAGGGCTTGCCTGTGAATGTGTTTAAAGTTCTACAGGATGGAGAGGGGAGTAATGTGTTAATTCTAGTCCTCATGGGTGAACGCAAGATCACATCAGCTACAGTTTGTGGCCCTCATGAAAAACAGGCAGAGTTATGATAGGTAATTTACAAGGTGTTCTGAATTCTTAACTGAATCCGCTGAAGAGGAAATAATCCTTGGGGGAAACATTAATTGTATCCTTGACCCGACTATGGATAATACACCAGCCTCTACTTTCAATGATGAGCAGAATTTTCACGCCATGACAAAACTATTAAGAGAACACTCGCCGATAGAGGTATGGCTGTTCTTTCTCCCAGGGGAGAAGGTTTATACCATTTATTCAGCTGTTCATAAAGGTTTCTCCAGGCTTGATATGTTTCTTATTTTAGTTTTTGTGTTTTATTAAGTACATTTGGTTACATTTTGTACCTTTTATACTGATACAAAAATTCCGCCATCTAACAATTACAACTACTGGCATTGTTAAAAACAACATTACGCATCAATAAATAACTAATTAAGCAATTCATACAACATCACGTTAATTCAAAATGCACCAAATGCCTCCAGATAAATAAACGTTTGCCCGGTCCAACCAACCTTAAAAACATAAAATATATAAGAAATTCATCAAGAAGGCTTTAGATTTTATAATTAGATCTTTAGTACTCGATAGACAAATTGTTGGTCACTAATTCCTATACATGGAAGGCTGCCGCTGTAATAACCAGGGATTCAGCAACGTAAATTGTGCTCCAGAATTGGTCTGATACATGATCAGCAAAGTTACTGTCAAGATGTATCGTGGAGTCTCCACCCGCTTTGAACAGAGTCTGCACAGTCTCTTCCCCCCCCCCTGGGCATTACCGCCCACGCCCCTGTGTTTTCCCAAACAGGGAGGGGGGACAATCGCAATTGTAGGATGAATCTACTCAACGCCAGCAACTGAAATTTTGTCAAATAGGACCTCGGGGGCACCAAGAGAGAAGCCCTGTTGCAGAAAAGACGAACTTCAGAATCTTAGCCAAGTAGTCCAGAGCCTCCCCAGCACCATAACACCTGGTTCCATCCATAACCCCGATTCCATCAGTATGTGGGATCACCATTCTACCGAAAGCTCTCTCAGATTACACCCCCCTCTCCCCTTATGCTTGTGCTAGATGTCGTCCTGGCCACCGCATCTCTTAAGCCCCCTTAGAGGCTAAACGGCTCCATACTAACTGTAACCTTGAATTATCATATTGGAAGCCATTACAAACTACTTTTAAGTTAATGATACTGGGGAGCTCACATTCTGGACAGCATGAGATGCTGGGAAAGCAGTGATCCGAGGGGTTATTATTGAAAAGTCAGTATCCTGGAGGAGGACTCAAAAATGTCATCGGGCCACATTGGGGGGTATAGTCCAGGAGAAGGAGAAAGAAAACAGAAGGGGAATCAGCGCTCTCTCCGGGACCTTCAGATAGCTAAACAGGCCCTAGAAGCACATCTGACTGAGAAGGCGGCCCAGTCAATACTATTAACAAAACATTTTGACTCCAAGGGTAAAAAGGCCAGCAAGCTACTAGCAGCGAAGCTAAAGAAGGTTGCCACCCACAACTATATTGTGGCTCTGAGGGATGAGGGTGGGAAACTGATTATTACAGAGGCAGGAAAGCTACAGAGTATCCTCCTCACACCAGGGGATCCAAGCCCCCAGTCCGGACTTTATCTACAGTCGCATCTCCCCCAAGTGCTCGAAGAGTAGAGAGATGTCCTGGAAGCGGATATAATCACTCAGGAAGTGAACCAGGCAGTTTGGTCCCTCCCAGCAGGCAAAGCCCCCCACCCAGGTGGTTTCACTAACAAATTTCATAAAATCTTTGCCGACATCCTGGTCCTTCAACTCACTAATATTTAACTCTGTAGAATCAGGAACTGTATCTGACTCCATGGCTGAATCAGCCACCACCCTATTGCTGAAACTGTGGAAAGATCCTGAGGAATGTACCTCCTATAGCCCCATATCCCTTTTAAACATTGATGCAAAATTGTACAGTAAGATCTTAGCAACCAGACTGGGAGAGGTCTTCCCGCATATAATCAACAGCGATCAGACCGGCTTTATTAAAAATAGGGGTGCCCATGATAACGTCCGAAAGGTGGTGGATCTGGTTGCTCTGGCTCCCGGAGTTCGAGTGGATTATCTCTCCTTTCTCTGGACGCACACCGTGCCTTCGACAGCATGTCATGGGATTATTTAGCAGCTCTCCTATCAGCCTACAGATTTTGCCCCTCTTTCACTAGGGTGATTATGGCAAATTTTCAAATCCCATCCACCAGAATCAAAGTTAATGCCCTTAGGTCATCACTGCTCTCCCTCGGCAGGGGCACTAGGCAGGGCTGCCCCCTTTCCACTTTAGTATTTGCACTAGCAGTGGAACCATGGAACCACTAGCACAGAGAATACGCTGCCAACCCCACATCTCTGGGCTAACATATTGTGGGCGGGGGCCACGTAAAAGGTGGCATTATATGCAGACAATGTTATCTGCTTTCCCAAGAACCCTCTATCCTCCCTATCAGCATTTCAAACCTACTGGAGTGATTCGCCCTGGTATCAGATTTCCGTATCAATCATGAAGTCTGTGGGAAGATCGGGAGATCACATAACTAATGGGTCCATATCACAAATACATACACCTGCCTCCTAAGAGCCAATATTCCTGTGTTGTGGAAAGAGGCCAAAGACATGTTCCAAAGATGGGAGATGCAGGACATCTCATGGGTGGTCCAAATCAGTGCGGTTAAGATGACCTTACTCCCAAGGCTCTTCTACATCTTTCAGGCATTACCAATCAGTAGATCAGAGCGAGATCTACTTGAATTGCAGAAGGCAGTGGGGCGGTTATACTGGCGTTGTCGACCCTCCAGAATCCCTTGCAAGCTTCTCCTTTGGTCCAGGGGTCTGGGAGGGCTCGAAGTCCCGCGTTACTTCCAGGCGACACAGATTGCCCTGATGCTAGATTGGGTACTGGAGGAGAGGCTGCCGGAATGGAAGGCTTTGAAACAAACTGGTTCACCTTTACCTCTAGCTCACCTCCCATTTCTTCCCAAATCTGTGAGAGGCTCCCAAGAGCTCCTGGTGCACCTTAATTAGAGAGGGAGCCATTAAATTATGCTTTCGCCAGTACATGACCCCCCCCCAAAGGTTACACACGATTCGTCCAGACTACTCAGATCGCTGATGGCACGGGTGTGGTCAACTAGGGTACCTCACACATATGTGGTGCCACTGCCCAATTATGCAAATATATTGGCAAGAGATTCGATCAAGGATAATAGATATCCCACAGAGAAGCCTGCTCCCCATGTGTCTGCTGACCATGTTCCAGAGGATGGCACTTTTCCAATGTCAGGCTCTAGAACTGACCTAATATCACACTTATTGATGGTGGTGAGAATAAAATGTGCTCACTTCTGGAAGACTCTGGAAGGCCCCTGTATCTCTTACTGGTAGGTGAAGAAATGGGAGATCATAGCCATGGAAAAGCTTACTGCACACATCTGATTGAATGGAGAGATTCTCCCACACTTGGACCCCCTTCTTGGACTTTACTCGAGGAAAGGAGCACATGTTTTTTCGCCCACAAATTATGAAACTATTAGAGACTTTTGTGATGACAGGGAAATTTTGTTGGTTTGAAATGCTTGATTGTTCTGGTGGGAGGGCGGCCTCGTGGGGCAGTGCTGGGAGGTGTCATCCTTACTAGGAACCCACTTTGTTGCCATTGCTAGCATTCGTGTGACTTTATCTAGCTATCCATCCATCTATCCATCTATATATATTTGATTTACTTCTCTTTTCTCTTCTTTTTTGTGTTTGTTTTTGGTTGGTGGGGGTTCCAATTAAGAAACTGTAAAAATGAAATTCCGATGGCTCTTCAATATTGCTTGTATTGTTATGGCAGTTATTAATGGAATATGTTCAATCGAGATTTCAATAAAAAGACAACTTGTGGGAGGTGGGGTGGGGGGGGAACTCTCACTCCAAAATCCTATCTGGGCCATTCTCTAGAATGCATGCTCCATAAATCAGTAGCAGCCAGGCTGGTGTGACCTAGCCACTCCCATCAACTCTTCTTTTGGGATTTCTCACCATTTCTATGCCAACGACACCCAGCTTTTCCTTTCCTTCCTCCTCTTCCTTCACTCCTGACCTCCACCTTAATCTCTCTTCCTGTCTTACTGCCATTAAAAACTGGATGTCATCCCACTTTCTCTCCCTCAACACTGATAAGACTTATTCTTTCCCTCCAACACGCTTCCCCCTCCATCTCCCCGTCCTTTTATTCACTTTCCCCCCTCTAATCTTCCCATCTCTGCCCATGCTCGCAATCTAGGCCTTCACTTTGACTCCTCCCTCTCCTTTACCCACCATATTTCTCACGCCTGTCGCTACCACCTCTTCAATATTCGTAAATTCTGTTCCTCTCTCACCTTCCATGCCACTAAACTTTCTTCTCTCGTCTTTTTTATTGTTCTACTCTCCTCTTAGGACTTCCTACTTCTCATCTTGCCACCCTCAAATCCCCCAACCACTCCGCCATCCGTACCCATTGTCTTCTTGCGCCTCACGACTCCATTTCCTCTTCGCTTTCTTACCTTGGCTGGCTTCCCTTTCACTCCCAACTTAAATTTTGCTTCCTCTGTCTTGTCTTTAAATCTCTTCATGATCTTGCGCCCCCTACCTTGCCTCTCTCCTTTCATTCTACACTCCTTCTTCCTACTCACTGTTCCCCCGTCCCCATGTGCCTCTTCTCGTTTCGACTCCTTTCAGCTCCTTGCCCCCTACACTGGAACTCTCTACCTCTTTCTATCAGCTCCACCTATTCCTCCTTCCGTGCTTCCTTGAAATTTCTTCTTATCCATTCCCCACCCTGACGCCCTTTATCCCATCCTTTCACCTCTCTCTCACGCCCCTCATGTTTCACCCTACTTACCTCCCCTTCAATTGCATCTTCATTCTATTCCCCATCCTGTCTCCCTCATCTCTCCCCTTTCTTCACCCTCTTTTTCGCGTTTATCATCATAGGTAAAATGTTCTACATACTGTTTTACTGATTTGATTCATGTTTTGTAATTTGCTTCTATTGTTATCATTTTCTATGTATTCTTGTTGTTATAATGTAAAGCGCTTTGGCGTAAAGCGCTATATAAACATGATAAATACAAATACACTCTGCACAACAGGCACATCATTCTAAGTCCTATCTTCTAGTGAAAGCATTATTTTTCTGGATCTGGGGAGTGGACACAATTGGAATGGTATCGCCCACATGCCCCTCACTATGGAAACATGGACAATGACAACTGGATAACGTCAGGACTATCACCCCATTATCATGGAAAACTGGACACCTTGGCTGGATAAACATCCTCATTCTAGGATCTCCATCCCCACTACCCTATTCACCTTTTATTTCCCACCTTACACTACACAAAAGGCCTGCAAAAAAGAATGCAGCTGAACGCCTGCGATTAGCCCTCATCACCTCACCAGTGGAGCCATGCAGCCCTTACTCTGCATAACTCTGTTCCACTTTCCTTCATGCAACCACACACCCTTCCATCGAGACCAGTAATGAGTCGAACACCTAGGTCTCCACTTTTGATAGACACAAACCAAGTATCCTCAAAAGGAACCACTTGCAAACATAACTAGACACATACTAGCACCCATAAAACAGGTATTTACAGCCATCAACAACACTTCAAATACATACCTGCCATGCCCTCTTTACCCACTTACTTTCCCCTTTCTCGTCCAGAACCATGCACTAAGAGCTGCCAGCATTGCAGCAATTACTATATATAAAACAACTTTAGATTACATTAACTATCTTCTTGGGTTCACAATTTCAAAATATGAGCTTCACCTATGTTTTATGGTTGATATTTCCAGGAAGTACCAATCATGAAAGACACAATATAATACAATGCAATGCAATATAAAAATTAAATGATCAATGGCTTACACTTAATGGCGGTACAAGATGAGACAGGCTATCACGCAGATAGGCATAGTGACGGAACGTGTGATCCGAGAACAGGGCTGGCATGGTTGGACATGATTTGGCAGCATTGAAAATGAGAATCAAAACAGCAATATCTGATGCAGTTAAGTTGTACAACAAGTCAAGAAAGTAAAGACAACAGATAAATGTTTTCCAAATTAATACCTAAAACAGGATACAGCATGGCCAGCCCAATCCTGGCCACTAATACATTGCACTTTGTATGGGTTGGTAATATTTTACTATTTGCAGCAACAACTATATCACCTAATCATGTGTCATTGTTAAGTCTGTGTAAAGTATAAAATACACAAGGTATGTTACAACCCAAAAAGGAAATATTACTTACGTGCAATTTGTTTTTTTTTATAGAGAATTCCTTTTGAATATGCAAAGAAAGCAGAGTTTGCATGGTACAAAATAAGAAGCTAAGTATAAAGAGACATGTTCATTGATTATTTTATCATGAAAAACAGTTAATGATCAGAAAGATAATCAAAACAACACATAGCCAATTAAATATAAGAATTGAGAGACAAGTTTGAAGCATTAAAAAGATGGAAAGCAGAGCAGATATTAAAGAGTACACTTACATTATCCACATTTGCGCAGTGTAACAAGGCGAGCACCAAATAAGACATTCCTGGGTAGGCTCTGGAACCACTTCACTGTGTAGGCCCCTGGAGCAGTATCATTCTGGTGTGTGGGCTCTCTCCTCTCTACCTGCGTGGGGCCCCTCGGCCCTCTGGTCGAGCCACCTTTGGCCATCATTCGGCCGATGAAGCGAGTGTCAGTCGCTGCTTTTGCCTCCACTTTCATCCCCCCTCCTGCTACTGACACTCCCATTGAATCAGTCCTTGCTAAGTTTCACCTCTCCATCTTTAATACCCTTGACATCCTTGCCCCTGTCATGAGGATCCACCTGAAGCCTGCCTACAAGCTTAATGGCTGGTATGACTCCAATCTAGCCTCTCTGAAACGTAGGTGCAGAGTTGATGAACGGAAGTGGCAGACCTCTGGCACATCGGCTAACAAACTGGCCCCTTGTCTACACCAAAGGAAATACTGTTTCTCAGCCACTCCAAGAAGAGGGCCCACATTCAAGCCTGCATCTCTGGATCCACAAACATGGCAGAACTTTTCAAAATCGGCAAGGAACTCGCCAATCCAACTGCAGTCTCTACCTCTCCCCTTCCTTCCCAGGCTCTCTGCACTGCCCTCCCATTTCACATTTAAAACTCAGCACTTCTTGTCCTCACTCTCCTCCACCCCTATTTCTCCCACCCCCCTCATGCACTCCTGGCTCGCTTGGATCCCCTGCTCCCCAGCCCATAGCACCTGATAAAAAAAAAAACAGCGATGGTGATCTTAGGGTACTTCGAGGACCTCCTCAGATCAAGGTAGCCTGCATCATCCACTCTCTCCTGTTTAAGTCTACAAGGCATACAGGCAACTAGGAAGAAAGGCAGAAGAGAGGGTGATCCCGCAGGGACGTTCCTAACGACCCATGGACCAGAGTGTACACAAAGGACAGTCGGAGCTAAAAATGGGAGCCGATATGGTGAACAAGATTCTGTTGCTTCCGTACTTCTTCTGGGGCTCACCGGACAGATTAAAGGACATGCTAGACATAAGACATAAGAAATTTCTTTTTGAAAAAGGGAGTGACTGCAACGATAGCCTACCCAAGGAAACAAAGCAATCCAGAAGGGTAAATCATGTGCATTTATTTTGGGAGCAGCCAAGTCTTTTTCGAAGAATCTCGCATAGGGTAGGTTAGGGATTTTAAATGAGAATTTGTATTTCAGATTTACCATAGATGATTACTTAATCTTTTAGACATATTGATGATGCATTCTCCAGACAGACAACAAGGGAAAGTGTTTTTTATCAAAGCTAGTGGAGTTGCAAAGCTGGGCTGTAACCATCACCGAATTTAATTTACAATTTTATTGTTCGTTTATAACGTGCTTAATACCAGCAAGTGGTTTCTAAGGGCGGGATTTAAACCTATGTTGCGCTGCGCTGTCTTGCTTCCAAGACAAACATGTTGCCCCCGAGTTATCCTCCCTCCTCTAGGTTCAACCTGCCTCTCTTTCACATTCAAACTCTTAACGGATGGGGATTGGTACTGGGTACCTCCTCAAGTGATATGCATCTGCGGTGTGCCAAGTCAAATTAAGTTGTGGTTATATTTATAGTAGAGTTTGTTCGTTTATTTGGTATGGCGCGCAAAACCCAGAGGTAACAGGACGCAACAGAGAACAGGAAGGTAAGTATACATAAAAGCTTAGTTACAGGATAAGGCACAGGTGAGTATAAAGCATAGCATTACATTTTGTAGAATTTACATATATATATATATACAGTTAATTACGACAGGTCAGTTTAAGGAATATACATATATACAGTCAGGTTGACATAGTTCAGTCAAGGGGATCGTTGGATCGTAACCAGGACAGAGTGTTTCGCCTAAAGCTGTAACAAGATTGGTCTGTTCTGATTTTGAGTGGAAGGGCGTTCCAATGTTGAGCAGCCATGACAGGGAAGCTACTGCCGCCCGTTTTCTTTGGTCTGAATTGGGGTACCTGAAGGCAGTGAGAATTAATTGTTCTGATGGGGCGGGTGGACGTATTTTTTACTATTATGGCTACGAGATAGGGGGGGTGCTGCACTGTTTAAGTATTTGTAAGTGAGTGATGCTGTTTTGAGTGACAGGCGGTCACAGATTTTGAGCCATTTGTGTTCTCTTCTTGTGTTGGAGATGTGTTCCTTGGATGGTAAGTTAAGGGCTGTTCTGAGTGCGTTGTTTTGCAGTGTTTGAAGTTTGTCGGTTATGTATTTGTTGGCTCCTAGGTACATGGCATTGCAGTAGTCAAGTCTGGATAGTATTAGGGCATTAGCGATGATGATACAGTAGGCTTGGGAGAGGAATGCTCTACTTGCCCTGATTAGCTTGCACGTGTATGTGGTAGAGGATGCTAGTGAGTTTACCTGTTTTTTTAGTGACAAGGCTGAGTCAAGGTGAAAGCCTAGAGTTTTCACTGTTTTCGCGACTGTGATGGTGTTAGAATAAGAGAAATAAGTGGGCACCACAAGGTAAATGCTATTTGACGTCTTTTGTCCAAAGAATCAAAACACTTGCAGGAGCAGGCTGTGATGGGTCTGGAGTCACCCTGACCCGAAAACAAGTGAGGCAATAGACTAGATAAGAAATCTAGTCACACAACCGCTCTCCGTTTGTACCCGGTCTGGGTAATTTTGTTTGAAAAAACAGTTCTAAATGGTGTTGGTTTTGTTCATCCTGATCTAGGAATTGTTCATAAGAAATAAGTTCCAGGACTTTGTTTGTGTAATGTATATATTTCTTTATGAAAAAAATCAAAAGAAAAATCACTAATCAAATCTTAGTGAGGACGCAGCTGACATATTTCATTATGCAAGTAGACTTAAGATGCCAATGCATTTCGGAGTGTAAACTCCTTCATCAGGGCAAGTCTGTGTTGTTAGGAAACAGTAACATCAACAAAAGCATAAGAAAATGTATATAAAACAAGAGATACAAAAATGAAATATAATGGTGATCATAAAGCACATAAAAGAATAATGGTTACATACCCCAATAGAAGAATTCAAGTCAAGGTGTAATATGTAAAAAACAATAGAAAAAATAGAAATCAGTACAAAAATCATTCAATTATTGTCATGTGCTCGAGAGGAAAGAAATTTACCTCGCTTAAAGAATGGAGTCAGGCGCGTTGAAAAAGAAAGAAACAATATCAGACGTATGTTTTCACAAAGAACACGATCGGGTGCTGGAGGGGATCCAGTATACGATCTGTAAAAGCGAAACCAACTTTAGTGGGTGCGGTTAAAGGAGGTAAGAAAACGGAGTAGAATGAGCCACAAGAAGCTCGGTTACCTGGGTTCACAGAATGGTGTCGGCGGTGAACGCAGCGAGCTGTTGTGCATCGCTGACTGAAACCGTTGTTAGGGAAACGGTGAATGAAATAGACACGTGACCGCAACACGCTGGGCGAACCCGCGCGATGCGGCATGTAATTCAAGAGGCAGCAAACTGCCGTTAAGGACATCAATGATGCAAAAAAAGAAATTAAGGAGGCTGTGGGGGCTGAATCATGAATACTAAGAAGAAAAAATGTAAAAATTGTGCATGACAAACATAGAAAAAATACTATTATCATATACAAGAAAAAGCCACATTATAAGCCAAACATAACCTGTGTATGAGAAATGTGATCAAAATCCATCATATCAACAAAGTGTTGCACAGAACTGTAACTCCTTAAGATAAAAGGAATATCAAAGCATTCCTAAAAAGTGTTCTTGCGAACGCTAGAAAATGCCTAAGGTGTCTAAACCGATAGATGTATACAATAACATGATGAACATTAAGGAAAGCATAAGAAATGTATAGATCGATCTGCGAGTGGTGGTGCCGGGTGGCCCCACCTTGGGTCCCAGTCGGATGACCAGGAGTAGCAGACTGGTTGTGGTAAACCATAATATATCTCATTAGCAAAATAAAACAAGCAGGTGGAACACTAATCATAACCATGTGTGTCTACGCTTAATGACATATATAACAAGCACTCAGGGCAGTGTGGGCAAACATGCAACAGGACTGAAAACGGTGGTACGGAGAAGTACCACCCTGGGACCCAGGCATGTGACCAGGAAAAGCAGACTTGATGTAATGGACCATATCAACGGTGGTACGGAGAAGTACCACCCTGGGACCCAGTCATGTGACCAGGAAAAGCAGACTTGGTGTGATGGACCATGTTATACCTTATTAAGAGAGTGAGGAGACACATCAACATAAAAACCTGTGCATACCAATGGTAACAAATATACTGCAAGTTGAAACATTAAATATAGCAATGATAGTTAATCTCATCGTTAAGACCATTGGGATACAAACTCCCAAATTTATCAATCCAAAATGTTTCTCTTTGGTTAAGGCGAAGACTCAAATCCTCATGTGGATTAACCTTGGTCAGTACTTCCAAAATCAAGAACCTGATTTGTGTCAAACTATGCTGTTTCTCATTCCAGTGTCTGGCCACGAAGATTCCTACTTCTCTGATAGGCAAATACTGGTATTTGGTCAAATAGTTTCTGAACTCTCACATCGTCCTTAAAAATGCCCCAATGTTTCTTAATGGAATTCTTGATTTTATTGCTTTGAATCGAATATTTTGAAACATAGACCGGTGTTTTGAGTTCCCTTTTGGATTTAGTGACATTGGTCAACAAGGTCTCACGATTTAAAGCATTCACTTTCTCAGATGCTAAATCTACTTCTGCTTGCTTGTAACCACGTGCCAGAAATTTGTCCTTCATTTCGATTTGTTGGGCTAGACATTCTTCTGGGTCACTCACAATCTTTTTAACTCTCAAGAGTTGACTGTATGGGAGATTTCTCAAGAGACTGGGCTGATGGAAACTGAGACGGTGTAACAAATTGTTACGGTCGGTAGTTTTGCGGAATAGAGTAGTACTGTAGCCGCTGTTTTTCTTTTCTATTACAACATCAAGGAATGTAATCCTATCTTTGGATATCTCACTCGTGAACTGGATTCGCGGATCAATGTTGTTGAGATATTCGAAGAAATTGTTGAATGTGGATTCGGAACCTGTCCAGATTCCAAAAATGTCATCAATGTACCGTAACCATAAGTGAATATTACAGTTCCATTCTAGGTTCTTCAATACGTGTTCTGTTTCAAATTTATACATAAAGCAATTTGCATATGATGGTGCCATAGTGGCGCCCATCGATGTACCGGATGTTTGAAGAAAAAACTTATTCTGATATTGAAAATATGAATTCTCTGCGATGAATTGAAGAAGAGCAATGATGAATTCTTTCTGAGCACGGACCTCAGGTGTTTCTAATAAAAGCCATTCAACAGATTCAATGCCTAGATCATGCGGTATGGATGTATATAGGCTCTTAACATCGATGGTAAACATCAATTGTTCGTATTGGAAAATAGAGTTATTGAGTTTTTGCAGGATGCGTGTTGTGTCCCTTATATAGGTGGAGGTTTTTTGTATGAGTGGCTGAAGAAAAAAGTCGATGTACACTCCCAATGGTTGATTAATGCTATCCATACCAGCAACTATCGGTCTCCCTGGTGGTTTAACCTGATCTTTGTGAATCTTTGGTAAAGTGTAAAAATTGGGAATCCTGGGATGCTTGTTGTTAAGAAATTTGCGAGTGTGTTCGTTTATCCAATCCAGTTCCATTGCCCTGTCAAGTAAAATTTGGATGGAATGGAATGAGCACCGCTCGTGCATCCGGAATTCGAATCCAAATTCAGCAGTGGCCAGACACTGGAATGAGAAACGGCATAGTTTGACACAAATCAGGTTCTTGATTTTGGAAGTACTGACCAAGGTTAATCCACATGAGGATTTGAGTCTTCACCATAACCAAAGAGAAACATTTTGGATTGATAAACTTGGGAGTTTGTATCCCAATGGTCTTAACGATGAGATTAACTATCATTGCTATATTTAATGGTTCAACTTGCAGTATATTTGTTACCATTGGTATGCACAGGTTTTTATGTTGATGTGTCTCCTCACTCTCTTAATAAGGTATAACATGGTCCATCACACCAAGTCTGCTTTTCCTGGTCACATGACTGGGTCCCAGGGTGGTACTTCTCCGTACCACTGTTGATATGGTCCATTACATCAAGTCTGCTTTTCCTGGTCACATGACTGGGTCCCAGGGTGGTACTTCTCCGTACCACCGTTTTCAGTCCTGTTGCATGTTTGCCCACACTGCCCTGAGTGCTTGTTATATATGTCATTAAGCGTAGACACACATGGTTATGATTAGTGTTCCACCTGCTTGTTTTATTTTGCTAATGAGATATATTATGGTTTACCACAACCAGTCTGCTACTCCTGGTCATCCGACTGGGACCCAAGGTGGGGCCACCCGGCACCACCACTCGCAGATCGATCTATACATTTCTTATGCTTTCCTTAATGTTCATCATGTTATTGTATACATCTATCGGTTTAGACACCTTAGGCATTTTCTAGCGTTCACAAGAACACTTTTTAGGAATGCTTTGATATTCCTTTTATCTTAAGGAGTTACAGTTCTGTGCAACACTTTGTTGATATGATGGATTTTGATCACATTTCTCATACACAGGTTATGTTTGGCTTATAATGTGGCTTTTTCTTGTATATGATAATAGTATTTTTTCTATGTTTATGTCATGCACAATTTTTACATTTTTTCTTCTTAGTATTCATGATTCAGCCCCCACAGCCTCCTTAATTTCTTTTTTTGCATCATTGATGTCCTTAACGGCAGTTTGCTGCCTCTTGAATTACATGCCGCATCGCGCGGGTTCGCCCAGCGTGTTGCGGTCACGTGTCTATTTCATTCACCGTTTCCCTAACAACGGTTTCAGTCAGCGATACACAACAGCTCGCTGCGTTCACCGCCGACACCATTCTGTGAACCCAGGTTACCGAGCTTCTTGTGGCTCATTCTACTCCGTTTACTTACCTCCTTTAACCGCACCCACTAAAGTTGGTTTCGCTTTTACAGATCGTATACTGGATCCCCTCCAGCACCCCTTCGTGTTCTTTGTGAAAACATACGTCTGATATTGTTTCTTTCTTTTTCACCGCGCCTGACTCCATTCTTTAAGCGAGGTAAATTTCTTTCCTCTCGAGCACATGACAATAATTGAATGATTTTTGTACTGATTTCTATTTTTTCTATTGTTTTTTACATATTACACCTTGACTTGAATTCTTCTATTGGGGTATGTAACCATTATTCTTTTATGTGCTTTATGATCACCATTATATTTCATTTTTGTATCTCTTGTTTTATATACATTTTCTTATGCTTTTGTTGATGTTACTGTTTCCTAACAACACAGACTTGCCCTGATGAAGGAGTTTACACTCCAAAATGCATTGGCATCTTAAGTCTACTTGCATAATGAAATATGTCAGCTGCGTCCTCACTAAGATTTGATTAGTGATTTTTATTTTGATTTTTTTCATAAATAAATATATACATTACACAAACGAAGTCTTGGAACTTATTTCTTATGAACAATTCCTAGATCAGGATGAACAAAACCAACACCATTTAGAACTGTTTTTTCAAACAAAATTACCCAGACCGGGTACAAACGGAGAGCGGTTGTGTGACTAGGTTTCTTATCTAGTCTATTGCCTCGACTGTGATGGTGTTACAATCAATGTTGAAAGCCTTGTTGTAGTTGGAGCTGAGTTTTTTAGATTGGTGTTGGAGCCAAGGAGCAGGATTTCAGTTTAATCATCATTCATTGTGTGGCCATCCATGCCTGAATGATGAGGTATATTTTGTTTACCAAGGCCGTATCTGAGTCGAAGTTGCCCGAGAGGGGTATGAGTTTCTCGGTGTCATCTGCGTAATTAGTGTATGTGACACCCAGTCTGTCCAACGTGTCCAATAGGGGCTTGGTAAAGATGTTGTAGAGGGTTGGGGAGACGCATGAGCCCTGGGGTACACCGCAGGTTATTTTGATGGGGTCTGCTGAGGCTAGTGAAGAGAAGACAGTCATAGTTCGATTGTCCAAGAATGATTGGATCTAGGCTATGGCATCTTTCGAGGAAGTGGGCAGCCGAGGCCAGGTGTTCGCACAGGACTGTGTGATCTACCAGGTCTGAGGCTGCCAACAGGTGGAGGAGGAGTAGCATGGCGGTGTTTCCTTTGTCATTAATCTCATTGATTTGAGTTTTAAGGTCGATTAAGGCTGTCTCAGTGCCGTGCTGCGGTCTGAAACCAGATTGGCGGGCTCCGAGTAGTTTGTGGGTTTCTAGATAATGCTGGATTTGTAGGTATGCTACTCTGTCTATTATCTTTAATAGGAAAGGCACCGTGGTGATGGACCTGTAATTAGTGGGAATAGCAGGGTCTAAGGTTTGCTTCTTGAGGAGAGGCAGAACCTAGGATTCTTTGAGATTGCTTGGTATGGTGTTGGAGGAGAAGGATGCGTTGATCAGTTTGGTTATAAAGGAAGCTAAGTCCCTGGCAGCATCCTTGATTATCTGAGGTGGGCAGTTGTCACCTTTACAGTTGGATGGTTTAAGTAAGGCGATGACTCTCTGTTTCAGGGATGGAGATTTTAGCGAATCTGAAGAGGTTCAGGCTTGATGGGTTGGTTATTTTGGCGTGATTGCTAGGAGATGATTGGTTAGTGGTTAAGGAGTCTTTTTTCAGTGCGATTCTGGTTTGGATGGTTTTGATTTTGTTGGATAGGGCGTGTTGGATGCTGGTACACCATTGTTTGTCTTTAGTTATGTTATCTGGTGAGGGTATGGGGGATTCTAGTTCCCTTAGTATAGCAAACAGTTCCCTGGTATTGGAACTGGATTTTTCGATTCTTTCATTAAATAGGTTCTTTTTTTGTGAGTAAGATTTCTTTTTGTAGTTATTAGCGAAGAATTTGAGTTGTAGTTTGTTCTCTTCTGTGGGAGTATTGTGCCATTGGGTTTCTAGTTTACTTTTGCGCATTCTTAGTTCATTCAGGTGGGGGGTGAACCAGGTGTTCAGGTGAGCTTGTGGTTTGCTTTTTTGAATTTTTAGAGAGGCAATGATGTCTAATCCTTTCTTTATAGCATTGTTGTAGCTTTCTACTAGGCGCTCTGGATTTAAGTTGTCGGGAAGAGCATCGAGGTTTGGCAATAGAAGTGGTAGGAGGTTGTCAGAAGTTCTATTTTTTTTCACTTTAGTGGGCAGTGGTGGTGCCATGATTTTTTTTACTGACTTCATTATTAAGTGATAATGTGAAGTCAATGAGATAGTGGTCTGTCCAGTGTTGAGGTGAGGTTTTGGTGATGGTGGTATCGCAGTTCAAGGCGGCGATCCAGTACAAGGTCCTACCTTTGTTATGGGTAGGGGTGAGCACTTTTTGGATTAGGCCATGTTCAGCTAGCATGTTGGCTATGGCTTGTGCTGGTTTGTCATCAGGGGCGTTCAGAGCAAGATTCAGGTCGCCTAGTAATATTATTTGAGGGGTGTCTTTTGTATTCTTGACTAGGAGGCTGGATAGGTCTGCCTCGAATGAACCAATGGGCCAGGTGGCCTATATATTAGGTAGATGGTAAAGGTGAGGCAGTTAGAGATGGGCAATTTGGCTGCGAGGAGCTCGCAAGATTTGAGAGGTGATTGAGTCAATGGTCTTAACTCGAGATTAGTCTTTGCTATGATGGCCAGACCGCCTCCTCTGTTATTGGGTCTGTCCATTCTGATTATTGGATAGTTTTCAGGGATGGCTATTTAAAGTGCTCGCCCTGCTGCTTCGTGCAGCCAGGATTCGGTGATTGCTAGTAGGTCGAGGTTTGTTGGTGGATAAGGTATCTGCTATTTCCGTGGCGAAGGCCATTAGGGATCTAGCGCTGATCAAGGCTCCGGATAGAACAGTTGTGTTGGGTGAGTCCTGGATTGTTATAAGGATAAGTTTAGGTTGGATGGATAATTGCAGGGCGTGGTTAGGTTGGGACATACTTTAGGATGTCGTGAGGTAGATCTCAGAGGGTGATTAGGGTTTTTTTTGTGGCAGGTGGGCTCGTAAAGAAGGGGTAATCTGGCGCGAAGCCTGATGTTTCTTTCTGTGGTTGGACAAGGTGCATTTTCTGCTGGGTGCCTGGTTAATGCAGCAATAGAGGTGGTAAGGTGTAGTAAGGGCATGAGGAGGTACAGTAGAGTGGCCGTTTGTCTCTTGCTAACACACATTTTATATAAAGTGGTTATCTCAAATTACATTTGGTAGAGACAGTAAATGTATAGCACCTCGAGTAGCATCAGGTAGGATACAGCAACTAATATAAGGCAGGGCTAGGGCTAGGCTAGTAGTGGCAGCGGTGGTATGGTACAACAACTAGCATCAGGTAAGACACAGCAACTAATATAAGGCAGGGCTAGGCTAGTAGTGGCAGCAGCGGTATGGTACAAGAAGTAGCATCAGGTAAGACACAGCAACTAATATAAGGCAGGGGTAGGCTAGTAGTGGCAGCAGTGGTATGGTACAACAACTAGCATCAGGTAGGACACAGCAACTAATATAAGGCAGGACTAGGCTAGTAGTGGCAGCAGTGGTATGGTACAACAACTAGCATCAGGTAAGGCGCAGCAACTAGTATAAGGCAGGGCTAGGCTAGTAGTGGCAGCAGTGGTATGGTACAACAACTAGCATCAGGTGAGGCACAGCAACTAGTATAAGGCTAGGCTAGTAGTGGCAGCAGTGCTATGGTACAACAACTAGCATCAGCTAAGGCACAGCAACTAGTATAAGGCAGGGCTAGGCTAGTAGGCAGCAATGTTATGGTACAACAGCTAGCATGACTAGTATGTGGCAGGCTTGATACATAAGACGGATACATAATGGCAGCAGCAGTGCAGCGTATCGGCTGACATCAGGTAAGACAGCAATTCGTATCAGGTCAGATTAGTGTAGTGGTGGCCACAGTAATGCGGCACAGCGACTCGCGGCAGTTGTTACATAGCAAATATCAAATTAGCGGAGTGGATGGCTGGTGCCGTGGAGTTAGTGCAAGGCAGTGCTGATACGGTAGCAGCAGCAGTCATGCGGCTCGGCTGTTAGGCAAGTTGTGACAAGCATGGGTTATGACTTGTAAAGTAAGTCGTGTGAAAATAGCATGCAGTTTTAGGTGTTCTCGGTCGCAGGTTTGGTGGGTGTGCTTACCGGCTTCACGGTGGGATTTGATGAAAGCAGCGGCGAGCAGATGTTGCGCTGTGTGTCTAGTAGTCCTTCCGCGTGGGGCTGTCGGGTGTGTAAGGTGTATGACTTGTGGCCCTGGGCACGGACGGCACCAGACAGGCGCACAACAGGCTGTGTGCCTTTGCAGGAGTGCCTTCGCTGGTAGACCGGCATTTGCCTGCCGGCTTCGGATAGGTTCTTGAAAAGGCAAGATTGCCCAATCACGTCGCTTGGCTCAACAAGGGAGGACGTTAGACAGCAAACTGGTGTGTGAGACATGGAGCGGCCATTTTTAAATACTGTTGCCTCACGGTAGGCAATGGTGGTGCACGCCAAAATGCTAATTTAAATGCAAAATCTTCGTTTTGGGGCAAAGTGATATCTCGTAGGAGCTACGAGCGCACACAGTGATAATTGTGCAGTCGGGTTGCAGATTATGTGGGGTCCGTCGAAAACAGCTGCAATTCTAGGTGAGCAGCTGAGTAAGCCTCAAGGCCTACCTTTGTGCTGGATATTGCCCCCAAGACTTCTGCGAGGCATCGGGCACTGCTCCTGCAGTGTAGGACTCTTCCTGCATCTCCAAAGGCATTCGATCATAGGGTAATGTTGCTCTTTGTTTCTTAGCCCTCCTAATAAATATAGCTTAAAAACTGATAAATACCCACAGTTGTCAGGAAAATATCAGCCACTGAAACATAGAAGAAACATTTTTTCTCATATTTCAATACTAATTAAATGTTTAAAATGGATGTTGGGTGGTGCTGTAGTACCAGTACAATATAGTGCATCCTACTGATGCTCAGAAAGAAGGAAATAAATAATGAAAAATGCAATGGGGAGTAATCCGTAATATGAAGGAAAGATGTTAGCTTTATGTGGGGAATGCCTTGGAGAGCAGAATGAATCAAAATAATCTCTCTGACCTCACTATTCTGATTCTTAGGAAAGATTTTATTTTTGCACCTTTCCCTCCATTGACATCAATGGCACCCCAAACGTTTTGCTATGACTTGAACCCCATCATGACTTTTGGGGGCAAGTAATTGATTGTGCTTCATTTTCCTTGCTTCACTCAACTTGTTTGGGAGCACTGATCAGCCCATATGGCTACCAGTACATTTCCCGTGGTCTGGCTTGGGTTATCTGGGCAAAGGGGCGGTGTGTGCATCCTGGCCAGATGAGGAGGTCGGGACGGTCTTTGTCCCACTACACATTACAGTCAGGGGATGTCGGTTGCTGGGTAGATTTGGGGCATGAGACTTCCCATGATTGGACATCCCTTGCCAGTTTGGGGCAGATCCTTGCAATTGGTGAGATGGGGCAGCCCTCAGATCGAATTTGGGATAAAAGGAGGAGCCCTGCAGCGGTTCCCCAAGTCTTCGACTGGAGCCAAGACCCCGAAGAGTAGCAGCTCACTCAGGACCTGTAGACCACTAGCACTGCCTCCACCGAAGCCCTGGTGAAGGCCTGCCTCTCTGCAACGATCCACAGAAGACCCTAGTCAGTACTTCAAACCTTGTGCCATTGGAATAAATCAGTCCGGACCCCTGCACATATATTCTGGCATCAGAAGCCCTTGGAAGTATCCTAGGACCATCCGGTGCACTGACCAGCTTCATCCATGGCATCGCAGTTCTGACTTGTAACTTTAAATTCTGCAGGTCGCTGACTTGTAGCCAAAGACCAGTCCTACTGCAGCTGCTGCTTTCCTGCATGAAGAGATGCCTTTCTGGAGCGGTCTCTTCTTCGTCGTCACGCGTGTTGCCTGCTGCCCTCTCATCAGGGTGATCGTCACTGATGATCATATGTCATGTTCTGCTTGAAGACATCTTGGACCATCTGGTCAGAATGCTGATCCACCCTCTAGCCTGACCCAATCCCCAAGTGGACATGGGCCACTGCATCCGTGGCTTCTTAACCCAGATCAAAAGTGTGACCAGCGATTCTGAGGACCCTAGGAATAGGCCCTCTGAAAATCAAACTCAACCTGTTTGCAGCCCCTCCCCCCGCTCGCCATAAGGACTGTATGGGTGTAAACTCCACTCCCTAATGCTCCCTTGCCTTGTCATCAACTGTGGCGTTCTGGCCAAGGCTCCCCCCAGGGTAACCCTTGGTGTTCTGTGATTGTATGAATAACATTTTTACCAACCCCTGAAGTGCATTTCTTCTGGAACAATTACTCAGCTGTTGGCTTTGACAGTACTTGATCTGTGCCTTTTACGACTTCTCCCTCCCGCCATCAGTAGGCTACTGGAACATTGCCACTTTGAAAGGCACTAAGCATACTTAACTGATACGGAAGTTATAGACAGGGTATATGATTTAATTGCCTTGCACTGTTTTCTTTTCACTTTCTGCTTACAGTTTTACTGTTGCACTATTTCAGAACGTTTATTACTGTGTCAAGTGTAAAGTATGGGCGATCTCACTTTGGGATCTGTAACTGTGTATATATGCGTTTATAGGGTGATTTAGGGATGCTTACTTACCTTTTACTTTACCAGCTTCGAGATCGAACGGTCTAATAAAATAGTATTGAACTCCTGCGTTATTGGAGTAACTTCAGTGCTCTATTTTGGGTTACCTGTACTCCGACACCACCACATATCTCCTGAAGTCTGCCTTACTGCTCAGTCTATGCTCCCTTGATAGAGCTTGGCTGGACCTAAGTGTCAAATACAATATTCATCAACTAGGCTGGCCTCTATGACCCTCACACAGCACTTTGTGGTAGGTCAGAATCGGGCAACAAACATGGAGGCATGATTCTCAACTTTCTTTATTCTGTTTAACCAAATTAACGTAACCTCTCCAGAACAATGGGATTCTAAGCCCTACTCTGAACAGAAAGGTTGCTCGTCAGGATGTCAGAATTAAATGATACAAAGTCCTCTTTCCAGAAATCTTAATCTCAGCTAGTCACTCACTCTCCCTATTTTCTAAAAAACAGAAGAAAAAAAAAGAAGAACGCACCCAAGGCACATTTAGGAATTCCCACAAGGAAAAGGGATGGCTGATGACTTCGGACTTCCACCCCTTATACTCTTATCATAGGCCAGGCCTTTGTTAACAGTTCCAGTCCATATAATTCTTGGAATGCTGGATAGCCCTCCCGGGTTCAAGCCAGGTCTCTCTCACTTGCTTTCCAACTATATAGGTCTCACAGTCTCACTCCCTACAGGGATAGTGTGTTTTTCTGGTTTCCTCACCGGGTTTCTTCTGTTAGTCCTGTGTTCTCTGCTCGGGGACTCTGCTCCTTCTGGTTCCCTGCTCTGGGGTTGTTTGTTTCTCTCCCCACTTCGGGGCTGGTCTCTGCTCCTCCGACACTGGGGCCTGTCTGCTCCTCTAATCTCCATCTGGGCTTCTTGGTACTTTCAGAATGAAAAGAGAATCAGAACCTAATCTGATTCTAAGTGCGCTCACTTGGAGCCCTCCATACGGAGTTGCACATAGATTACGGTTTCTGTTAAATATTTGAAATAGTAATCTGAGACAAAGAGATATATATTAAGTGGTGTAACCACTTTCCAGAATTTATTCCAGAAGCATGAAGTATGCCTGACTATTCAGTGCCAAGATCTAACTTGCCAATGAATTTCGGATGTGGTTCATCATCAGGGCTTCAAGACATGATTCAAAGGTCATCATCATATTCATTGATCAATCAGAATCATATTAAGGAAATTTATTCGAGCAAGTAGCCAATAAACCAACAGTCAACAATCAGTAGTCAATTGTTATCAAAAAATGCAGCATGTTTCAAACGTATCCATTGCACATACCATTGGTCCCCAAGTAGGTGAGGTATTCAATGAGAAGAGTTGAAGGAAAACAAAATAAACACATTTGTTAAGGTGTGATCCCAATAACCGTGTTTCAATACAATCTAGTTCTTTAATAGCATATAGGCCAGTACCTGAATGAAATGTCACTATGTGTGAGCGTGGCGTATAATCTTTAGAGCGTCAAACACCTAGGGTTCTCAAACATACATACATTGTTATATTCAGGATAGTATATACAGCATTAACCGTGTCCAGTAAATAAAGAGATGATGCCTTCCTGGGGGGCCAGCATCAGCTAACATAGCCGTAGCTCTGAGAGAGATAACGGACAAAATCACATGTCAATCTGTTGACAATGTTTCGCGTGATCGGGCCCTACCTGAGCTCCCACTTCAAGAATATACTGCGCGCCGCTCAAAGAAGCCGGCGTCTCCAACATCGAGCACTGATATCTCCGTGTACAATGGTCGCTAGGCAACCGACGCATGTGCTGCCGTGTCTCTAGACGTGGCTGTCTTGGTTCTTATTCTCTTACTATGTAAATCCAAATTGGAACTATCTTGGATGTCTCCTACTGATTAGGTGAATGTGTTCCGTGTTGTAATCATAATGAAATATTATAAAGTGATTTATAAAGAACCTCTGTAGCTAACGGAAAGTGTTGCCGCATAGCGCTGCTATGCGATCGCACGTACGTGTCTGTGTGCGCAATGACGCGTTGTTCGTTGTTATTCTGTATGCAAAATGTTGTAAATAATAATGAATGCCTTCAATTGAGATGATAATCTCAAATGGCATTCAATCTAAAGGCAGTATCGTAGGAGGCAATGCAGAACAAGTAGCGGCACGGAGTGTCACCCTTGTCTCGCGTCCCGCAAGCCCTGGGAGGCGCATCTGCAGGAAGCCTGCTTTAAATTATGTAAGATGCCAATGATAAAATGTAACACTAGATAGGTATTACCTTGGAAATCGATGTTGTGGCAGGCAATGCGAAGCAAGTGGCAGCACATCGTATCACCCTTGCCTCCCGTCCCGCAGGGCCCTGAGAGGCACAACTGCGGGAAGCCCACTGTATATCCATTAGTGTATATATATGCATATTCATATCCTCAAAAACGCATGGGCCTAATGTCTTGTAATAAACTATACGTGGTATGTTGGAGTGTTAATTCCGTTGTGAATGTTACTGCTCATAGTTTGACCAATGAGTAATTGTGCAATTAGCAGTTTATACAAATGTAACGTGCCCCTAGAGGAAGCAACACATAGTTAGTCTCTTAATGAATTCCTTCTGGTTTCAGGGAGTCCAATCGGACGATCCAATATGTCTCTTGTTGATTCAGACGTCTGCCTAGATCCTCATGGGCATTACATTGCCTTATCACTTCCAGGACCTGGATTCGCATTTGGCAAATATTGTGTTTCAAGGCATTCCAGTGTCTGGTGACCGCCGAATTCACATTATTAGTGCGAATACAGGATCTGTGTTCATTCCAACGTGATTTTCCTGGTCTTTTAGACTGACCTACATAATAGATCCCGCATGGACAGTTGATGCCATATATTATGTTAGGTGTATCGCAGGTGGCATAACTGTTTAGTCTTATCTTTTCCCCTGTACGTGGGTGATTTATTGTGTATCCTTTTGTTATAAAACTGCAGTTGCTGCAATGCAGACATGGGAAAGTTCCTTTCCTGGTTGTTGACCAGGTGCGGACTGGTGGTCTGGTCTCAACGAACCTCTCCCTCAAATTTGCACTTCTTTTCTATGCAAATATTGGGCTATCCCTAAACAGATGTTCAACTCTGGAGTCGTTGGTGAAAGTACGCCAATTCTTATTTATCACAGTCTTAATGCGGCTACTCTGTATGGAGTAACAGGAAAGAAAAACCATTGGTGTCCCCCTGGTATCCTTCGATCTGGTTCTTTGGCTGCTGTTATTTCTTCTGGTTTGTATTCCTGTCCCTCACATTTTTTCCCCATGCTTTCTATTTCCTTATCATAAGTTACGGGGTCATTTAAGATCCGCTTTACCCTCATCTAGCTGTATGGTAAGTTCTTAATCAAGCTTGGTTGGTGAAAGCTAAGTCGGTGGAGAAATTTACTGTGATCCGTTTCTTTACGGAAAATGCTGGTCTGTTATTTGTCTTTGTGCACATGAATAGAGACGTCCAGGAAGTATATGTCTGAGGATGATGAACTTTCATTCGTAAATTGGATCCGTTGATCAATTGTGTTGAGGTATGTGAAGAAATCTTGCAAAGATCCAGGTGTACCGGTCCAGATCCCAAAAATAATATCTATATACCGGACCCACAGTAATATATAGTTTCTCCAAACTGCGTGATCTAAGATATGTTCCCTTTCGAATCTATGCATAAAGCAGTTTGCACAGATTGGTGCCATCATGGTCCCCATTGACGTTCCTGAAGTTTGCAGTACAAGTTTGGACCTTTCCCCACTCTGGGGCTTCTCGCTGCTCTCCCTACCCTGGGGGTTGCTCTTTTTCTCACACCCCACTCTGGGGTTTCCCTGTGCTGTCCCCATCCTGGGGTGTGTCTCTCCCTCACCCCACTCTGGGTTCCCGCTTCCTCTTTGTGTCTGCGGTTCCCTGGAGTCAATGCATACCTGTGTCTCTTGAGCAGTGCTCCTTCGGAGGATGGTAGTTTTGGGCTGCCACAAAGCCACTTCATACACGTGTTAGCCAGGTTCCATGCCGCCTGTCCGCTCTTCTTTCTCCATCGCTTCAAGGAGGCCTGCGTCTCCTCGTGCAACGGCCTTCCGAGGTTACTCTTCCTCTGCGCGCCTGGACCCGGACTCTTCCGGAGGCTCCCGCTGCACTCCTGCAGCCCAGAACCACGGATGGAGACGCTGCCTCTAGCATCCCACTTCTTCAACCAACCACACCACCTGTCTTCCGGCTCAGTTGGGTTTTTAGGAGTCCCTCCTCCGATTGGTTCTTATTCTGACATATCTCAGCTGTTTTCCAAGAGAACTGGGGTGGGTTGGAGACAAAAGCTGAATCATTCATTACAAAATGGGTTATAGGTTTATTATATGCCTTAACTCCCACATTTCCCATAAAAGTGTTTGTGTCTGAGGGGGAGGGATAGTGACCTGTGTCCCATTCTGTGATTTTCCTGTTCCCTAACGGGAGGGAGAAGTCACCTTCAGAGAGATCCCGCTTACCTCCTTAGGGAGGAAAGGTAGCTCAGGGGCAATGCGTTTGTCTTAGAAGCAAGACAACACAGCGCAACAGAGGTTTGAGACCCGATACCGAGCATAGAAACCACTCCCTGGTATTACGTGCGTTATAAAAGAACAATTATAATTACCCTGTCCCCTGGGGGAAGGGGTGTTAAGCTTAGCAGGCTCACCACTAGTCCCAAAGGAGTGACTCCCCCTTAGGGAGAGGTGACAAACCCTTGGAACTCATCACAGTTGATTCTGAAAATACATCTTAACACTGATAATCTAAGAAAAGTAATATGAGAAGAGCATGCCAGCGTTCGTGGCCTTGGATGGCACAGGCGATGATGGTATTACCCTGGCTTGAGTGCCCAAACGCTTGGACACCCAGGAGGAAAGACATGCTACTGTCAGGGTGTTGTTGCAGTGGAGCCTCATAGCAAGGGGCAGCGCTTCCGTTCTCCTGCATGCAAGCTGTGGTAATGACGCAGGCATAAAGAATAAAGCAGAGGACACTCATGGTCATAGCAGGCTGTGCAGATCCCAATGTGAAAAAGACGAGAAATTCCCTGGACACAGAGACAAGGAGGAGAAGCCACCAAAGAATGAACAGGCACAGTTGGAAGCTCCCTAAGCAGGGCGTGGATGTGCTGCTTTCGGGGTATCAGCATGTGGCTCACTGCTCCTGGTGCAAGAGCAGTTTGGTGGATTTGAGGCTTCAGTGTGGAGAATGCAGACTTTCCTGTCCTGCCTGATCAGTGTACATTCCTTTTCAGGCAATATAGAGGGCATCAGGTAATATTATCCCCACCAATAATATCGCCATACATATGGTTGTGGGATAAGGCCATGGGTGATATTAGTGGGGATAATTTATGGGGTTATTAGGACCGGGGATTGCGGGGGTGTCCCCCACTCCATTAAAAAAATAATGGGGGTTGCAGGTGTCCTCGGCAGGTTCCATGGCTTAATATCAGCGCAAAAATATGGCAAGAATTTTGTTTGCCGATATTTTTGCGGGGATATAAACACATGGAACCATATAGAGGCACTGGGCTCTTGCAGAGAATGGGGACGGAGCAGTATTAAGGCACCCAATACAATTCTTAGCCATTTTACATACACACAGTGTCAACACACCTCATGGCCATGGCAGATTAGAAATTGCATTCAGAAAGTTCATTGCTTAATGGGTGCAATTGGGCATAGCTCCATGTCAATATGTATACACGCACCCAGGTGGGCATTCATTGTGAGAGTTCAAATTTGTATTTTAAAACAGCCTTCCCACGGTCTACATACTATCCTCCATGGAATCCTACTTGAGGCAGTGAATCACATTTTAGAGGATTGGAATGTGCTTCATGGTTAACTATGGAACTGGTAACCACTTAGAATGAGAAACATATTATGGTCCCTTTGTCTACCCTTCCCTCGAATGAGAAAGCCTTCCGCTGAATGTTATACTTAGGCATTGCTTAACTGGACTCAATAGCATTGGTTAAGCTCATACTAGTAATCTTCAGGAGACTCAAACTTACAATAACAAACGGTCCATTGAACAAGGCTGCTCGAAAGAAAACAAGCAGTTTGTCCTCACCACTTTCTGCCTGTTGGACTTTACAAGCCTCTATTAGTTATGCATCCAATTGAATCAATATACACTTTTGTTCCTCATTGCTGATTATTGTTATTCTTCCTTTTTTTTGCTTTCTTATTTTTTTTCCGTTTAGATCCGTTTTTATGATGTAATAACAAAGGCTAAAGGTTTGCAAATCACTAACCATAATATGCCAATAATAAAAAAAAAAATAACTAGAACTAAAACTCAGAGCATTTATCTGGCAGTCAAACTCATATATGTTTGAGTGGCTAATGGTGTGTCCGGATTGTAATAAATGGAAGACTCTGCACATAAGTGGCAAGTCAGCGCCACTTCTCATTCAAGATGCACATCTAAATCAAGAAAACCACAGCATAAATCTATGATGGAAGCCTTGCATCAACAAGCAAAGACAACAAAGCCTATCGCTGAAATGCAGCCAATGAATGACAGTATGGAGGCCTTCAATACAAATGTTATGGAGCTGGACCACGAGGTTAAGGAAAGGAATGCCTAATAGGCAGCTCGTGTTGAAAATCCAGCTGGTGCAGGGCAGGAAGGAAGGCATACTACAAGATGGGCCAAACACAGTGTGACAAATCTTTGTTGTCCCTTCTCCCCTAGAGGGGAGATGTTTCTCATGGGGCTGGGGCGGTGCATCTAAAGAACAATAGTCCCCCTGGAGGTTGTGCACACGGGGTGGATCACATGAGAGAGAACGCCTCAGTTTCTGGCCATAGGGACGACTATCCACAGATAGCGCAGTATACCGCACATGGGCCAAAGTCACCCTGCCAAACCCATGTCCCTCAAATATAGTGCCAAACAATACTAACATGTTTTATTGTGTGGTCAGTCCAGCAAACAATATACTGGAGGAAGCCTCAGGAAAATCAGACTCCCACTGCCCTGTACTTTTAAACATGGTTACTGGGAATAAGATGACAAGGAGAAGGAAGTTCCCCACCGTATCTCATTGGAGCAACAAGATACAAACCAAAGTGTGGAGAGAGATCCTCAGGAGAAGTGCTGTCAGGGAGGCTGACCCAGCAACCGTGAAGCGAGGAGTGGAGATGCCATCCAGAGAGCGCAAGACCGGGTAACTATGAGTCTCACTTCCCAGGCAGGCTACAGGGCATCATACAGCAACCGCAGCAACAGCAAGCTGAGGGGAAACAGCAAAAGAGACGTGGAGTGCCACTGAGTAGCACCCAACAGGAAAACTAACACCCTGACAGAATTACCGACAAACAGAGGTCAGATACCCTAACTGTCAGAGAGTCAACAATGAAAGAAAGCCTAGCTTGAGAAGGGAGTGATCCAAACTACCAGAGAAGGAGGGGGTTGCGAGTTTGCGGTCCACACCAATATTGAAAACAAAGAATAAGAGGGCCAACGACCCTGAAAGAAAGAGAAGGAAATACTGAAGAAATACAGGCTTGGCAGGAGTGAACCAAGCTGTCAAAGAACTGTACTACGAGTCTGGGACCCGCACCCACATTTAAAACAGAGAATAAGAGGATCAGGGACCCTGAAAGAGAGAGAAGGAAATACTGAAGAAATCCACGCTTGGCAAAAAAGTAAACCAAGCTTGTTACAAACAGCACAGCAAGTCTGGGACCTGCACCCATATTAGAGTCCAATAATAAAATGTACTTTATTTATACCAAAGTATTTGGGACCCAATGGGAACGGCCTCTTAAAAACGGTCACATTCACCTGGATAATATTTGGCAGGCAAGTGAACCAAGCCTATCCAGGGAATAAAACGAGAACCCAGGTTTCACCAGGAAACCAGCTATTTAGAAAAGAGTGGAAAAAGTAGGGAAAACGAGGCAAACTCCCTGCTGGAATGAATATTGTTTTTCAAGAAACAGGTTAATGGCTTGTGAAGTGGAAAAAACAAAATCCAGGGGAAAGGAGTGATTTCCTGGATATTGGAACAATGTGCCCTGTGAGGAACCCAAGGTCGTTCTCACTTCTTTTTCCCCAGAATCCTCCTCACAGGCAGACGGGGAAAGGCCATTGCGCTTCGATCCTGACCCTGGCGATGAGGATATCTGCAGGTGAGGCATGGTATCCCCTTTTCCCAATGAAATTGAATCTTACCCTTCCCCCCCTTCCTTTATGGGATTTTGTCGATCTATACCTCTTGTGCACACACACACACACACACACACTTTAAAATGTGCCCCTTTAAAACTGGGACAAGGAAGAGGCGACTAGGAGAAATGCACACTTCTAGACAGTTTCACCACTTTAGTACTGAGATGAGGAAGAGGCATATGAAGGACCGGGCATGTCCTAATTGTTAGAATGAGGGCCAGGCAAACTACTTGCAGCATATTGAGAGGCCACAGGTGCTTATAAAAGCAAACCTGCACCGCACTGCAGGGAAAGCCTGCATGGATAGAAGGTGGCCAACGTGTGGCAAGGAGCGTGCGTGAACCGGACCGGCAAAGAGGACTATGTGTGTACCCAGGGGAGGAAGAAGGTGCTGTGATTTGAGAGAGCTGCGAGAGGACCTACGTCCTAGCACTGGCTGGGTATTATCTGTTCACAGCTGGAGCTGGGGACACAGAGAAGTCCTGATTTCTGCAGGACGTAGCCCAAAGATTCCAAGAGAGTGAGTGCTATTTGATGTGACTCCCTATGCCTACACAGGAAGAGAGAGAAACAAAGACCAGCGCAAGGACGTCCAACGGATCAGAGCAGCTCCAGCGAGTACAAGAAAGAAGGTCCTCATACCGGGGTGTTCGGGGGAGAATGCAGGACAGTTAATGTTACCGCATAAGCAAGAGGTGCAAAACAAGAGGGTTTGGAACCCGAGTGAAGCCAAAAGAGTTGTGAATCAATCACCCAATAATTGTGAAGAAATAATGAGGCATGGAAAAGAGGCCAGGACCTGGGGAAAGGACAACAGCCAATACTGAATACCAAACTAAAAGAACCATATGGAAATTGACTAACATGCTATGGTGTAAGAAGTGGAAATAGTTGCAAGCATAGAGAAACAAAGTGAAAGTTTGTATGAACAATTTGAACTAACTGAAAGCAATTGTGAGAAACAGGTTGTTGAGCTCAGAAGAGCAAGCTGAATGAAATGTAAGTTGTGGCAAGGTCAAAAGAGTGCAGAAAGAAACCACAGAAAATGTCAAGTGTTGACACTGGTGCCAAGTGGAAAACCAGTGTTACTCAAGAAGGATCAAGCACATCACCAAGTGTCAAGGGTTATTGGTTGCGTGACCTGTAGTGGGTGGACATTGTGTTCCGGCAATTGCGCCTAGACAGAGCCAAGAAAGAGCTCAGAGACCAAGGCTGTGTGATATTAGTGCTGAAGTGAAGCAAACACATTTTTGATACAAGTAAAAGAAGTGACAGTGGGAATTGTGCAATACTGGTGCTTCTCAAGGGACTTGACCTTTTGAAACAATATTGGTGCATCTCAAGAAACTTGAGCCATTTTGAAACTGTGCTGATCTTGGGGAAGGGAACCCTGAGATACCCTGGAACTGTGACAAACTTGGGGAAGAGATCACCGAGACCTTTCTGGATTGTGTTACGCTTGGGTAAGGGAACCCTGATATTTTCTTTGTGGAATTATTTGAATTTGGGGAAGAGACATCCCTCCCACCACCTGAGATCTTTCTGGATTGTGTTACGCTTGGGGAAGAGAATCCAGAGGTTTTCCTTTGTGGAACTATTTGAACTTAGGGAAGGAGAAGCTGAACCATGCCCGAGCTGGAAGGAGCGCAGAACATTTATTTTGAACACAGTTTCTTTTTTGTGTTTACATCCCCACCCATTGTATATCTTTAATTGTGAGGGCAAGCATAGGTTTTGGACACAACGAGACTTAAGTTAAACTTATTGACACAGACTATCCTTATTTTCTTTAGGTAGGGAAATCCCACCTTAGCGTAGGGCAATTTAGGCCTTAATCCACCCTGATGTTTGAAATAAAAGTCCTTTTTATTAAGAAAGTGAATCTGTTGTCTGTGTCTTACTTCCTGATGCCTTCACAGTCCTTGGAATCGAACATTTCCTTTTTATTAGTACAACCATTGACATTCTGAACTTTACTTTGATGGAGGAGTATCCATAACATCTTTTGAGAAGAGAATATCCTTGCACTTTAGATTTAGGTTATTAGTGTTAGGATCAGAATTAGGCTCTCTGGACGCGAAAGTGACTAATGCTTTATTAGGACATTCTGACAGTTTCACTAGTTTTCTTTTAGGCAGGGAATCCTCTCTTAGCCTTGAGGCGTGGATTTTCCTCAACCCCCGTTTTTCCTTTAATAAATGTTTTTGATAACAATCATGTCAGCACCGTGTCAGCAACTTCCTTCTGCACCCTTACAACAGGTGAACATATCATGGCATGGTCATTTTGGAGTGCATGATACTCTAATTGGCAATACGCTGTAAAATACAAATGTGCACAAGACTATAAAAAAGAAAAACACCATTAATGTATATGCTGCCACCACACCATCGTCAACACATCATGCAAGTCACCACAAAGTTCTAGAAACACAAAGTGTCTTCACAGAAGGTGATAGGTGCATGGGAATTTGAATATGCAGAACAGAAACAAGGTTGCCGGTAAGCTCACCGGCACCCTTGTTTCCCGACCGGCAAACTAAGTGTCTGCCTGCCGTGGTCACTGTGCCCGACAGGTATGACCCTGCTGGGTGCAGCGGCAACGGTAGGCAGACCATTAACAACGGTGCTAGCACTTCCGAGTCCCTACTCCCGTAAAATATTACGAGTCCGGCTGCAACCCGTCGGTAGCACCGGCAGGGTTACCGCCGGACTCGTAATGAGGCCCAATGTAGGCGGCGCCACCCACAAAAACTTCAATTTCGCCCTCTTCTTCATATCCTTCTGTACTGCTGATCATAACGGCAGGTAATTCTTGGTAAAGCAATCCCCGTAGTGGCGCGACACCTGGACCCCCAGATATTGAAAATAGTCCTATTGCTCCTAAATCGGCAACCCCTTGATGTATTCCCTCTCTACTGTTGACAACCCCCCCCAACCACGGAGGCCACCGATTTTGCAAGCTTGACTTTAAAGCCGGATAGTGCCCTGTACCGCACTAAACTCTCCAGTAAACGTGGCACTGATTGCACCGGCTTAGTGATGTAGAGCAGGGCATTGTCTGCAAAGAGACCGATTTTGCACATTAACACCCCTATTTGGACTAAACTTATTCCTTCATTTGTCCTAACACCCCCCCCACAGCACCATGACCAATGCATAAAGCAACGGGGAGAGCGGACACCCCTGCATGGTACCCCGTTGTAACGAGAAGCCCTGCGACGCACTCCCGTTCACCACCACCCTGGCTGTTGGTTTTGAGTATAGAGCTGTGATCCGCCCCATCCATCTCATGCCCATCCCTATGGTTGAGAGGACCCAAGTCACCCGATCAAAGGCCTTCTCTACATCTAAGGCCAGCAGTAGGGCCCCCTCTCTGGCCACCCCCGGTGTGTTGAGGATGTGGAGCGCCTTATGCATTTTATCGGTGCCCTGCCTGTGCATAATGAAGTCTGTCTGGTCTGCATGAAACAAACGGGGGAGGCAGGACCTGTATGAGGCAGAGTTGGTACTGTGCATCTGTGATTTTGGGATCAACGCTATTAGGGCCTGGAGGAACGTTTGTGGGATGGTGCCCTCCCCAACAACAGAGTTCAACAACTTGCCAGGGGTGCCGCCAACAGGGACTGCTGCTGTTTGTAGACATCTACGGTAAACCCATCCTCCCCAGGAGCCTTGGGTGCCTTAGCTTTGGACCACCCGCAACACCTCGTCCCGCGTTACCTCCTCCTCCAGTGATCCCCTTCTGCTGCTGTGAGGTTGGGGAGCTGTAGTTTGTCGGGGTAGGCACACACCTCTTCACCTGTCATTACTCTTTCATGCATGGTTAAACTGCTTTATTCCCCCTCTTCCCCGCCCACCAAAGCCAGATGGGAATGCAGAACATAAGGGGATTCACTGTTTTGCAGCAGGTCTAGCGCTGGCCCGCCTCCGACCAGTCTACAATGTCCTTGGAAACCCTTGGATTGATGTGGGGTTTACTGGTATTATAATAATAATACTTTATTGTGAAATAATCCTAAATTTAGGATTTTACACAACATATCTATCTCTCAACCCATACAAGACATAGAATAAAGATCAAGGGATCAAATAATACATCATGATGCAATACGATACAATAAAAACAAAGTAAATGCAATCAATGGGGGTAAAATGGAGATAAAATAAATAAAATGAAATGCTTATATAAGCACTGAAGTGAATGGGGAATATCACAGTATCACAATCACAATACTAGTTCAGGGCATAATGAACCAAAACCATAAGCATAGGCATAGGCACATGGAGATAGTAACACAGGAGCAGGTACGGGCAACTCCCCTCACACTTTCAGAATATCCCACTATAGAGGGGGAAGAAGGAAAGCGGGGGGAGGGAGAGGGGGAAGTGAACAACTGCGCTTCCTGCTAGTTAGGGTCTGTCACCATACAACAAGGAGTATCATCCAGGCACTACTCTCAGGCACCTTAGACAGTAAAAAGATCATTGGGCCTCTCCAGATTTAGTTTCAAAGTAACCCCCCAGACACTCTGCGGGCTTCCATGGTAAATTAATCCGGGAGTAAGGTTTTGACATGGGACCATACCCTAAAGAGAGCAAGTTGGAGTTAAGGCAGCTATCCCAAAATGCTTCCTCGGTTATTGCCTCATAGTTATTGACCCATTTCCCAAATGCACACATATATGTTGGTCCCAATTCTGGACAAAGGGTTAGGACATGTCTAGCAGTTTCCAGCACTCCTATGGCCTGGCAAATCCGACAATGCCTGGACTCAAACAGCACCTTCACGCGGGACCCAATGATCGCGAAGAGCGGGAGCTGGTTTGTCCGAAGCCGTAATAGGAACTGCCTCACCTCTGGTGCCGGGCACAAGAGCAAATAGGTCTGGGGCTTTCAGTATTGATACATTACATGGGAAACGGACTCATATTCACTCAATTTGGACAGATGGATAGAGTTCATACTCCAATCCCATCTGTTCAATTTTTCTTCGATTGATTTTTTCCGATGGATGAAGGGCAGGTGTGTCCTATTCTCATAGGGCCAATCAATCTCCTTAAACAGGGACTCATTTAGTTCTTTGAAGTTGAGGCCACGGGGCTGCCTCTCAGTCTCCTAATTGTCCCCAGCCAGACTCAACAGTTTACACCTGGGATGTGCACGTGCTTTCAAGTAGAATGTATCTTTCACACGCAATGCCATGCTTTTCAAAGAGATGGGGCCCAACCCCAGGCGTAAAAACTGTACCGAGCAGGATGGCCCTAGTCCCACCACAGAGCTCCAAAAGCGACCCTCCAAAATGTTCAGCCACTTCAGATCTTGCCTGGCCAATGCCTCCAAGCCATAGAGAATGGCAGGAACAAAACACTGTTGATACAATCTTAAGATTCCCGCCATACTGAAGCCGGCAGATCCTTTCCCGAATTTATAAGCCTGTAATGTGAGGAGCTTGGCACAGCATTTTTTATGTCTAATTATATCTTCGTAATTAGACGGAGCTTTGAAGTCCAACCGCAAGTATGGGTAGGATTCCACCACTGCAATAGTACCCAATTTGGTGTCGATGCCAGAGCGACTTGGGCCCTTTCTAGCTATCACCATTATTTTTGTCTTCTCTAGGTTAATAATCAGACCTAACTGAGAAGCATAGGCTGACAGCTCATTTAGCATGCTCTTTATGCCTGATAGCGTGCGATCAAATAAAATTAAATTGTCGGCATAGAGCATGCCAAAAATAGGAGTGTCGCCCAATTTAGGTGGGCAATTTGATTTTAGGACCATGCGCACTAGCAGGTCTGCAACGTAGAGGTTATAAAGCCAGTGTGCAGTTACGCATCCCTGCTTTACCCCTATGTTGGTATAGATTGTGACGGACACGTCTCCATTGTTATTAAGACGAACCTTGATGGAGGTATTGCTATGGAGCGCAATTAGGATGTGCATTTACCAGGCATGGCAATTCATGGCTCTGGGTTTTGACCACAAGATGTCACGCACGACTAGGTCAAAAGCACTACTAAAGTCTATAAAGGCAATGTACAGGGTGGTCTCCTTACTACTAGTGGTGTTGTTAATTAGCTGGTCAAGAACCCAAATGTTATGGGTGGTACTCGCCCCAGGTCTGAAGGCAGTCTGTGCTTAATTTAATATGCAATTTTCTGTGACTCAGGCTTCTACTTCTTCCAGTACCAGTGTCATAGAATTTACTTGTGACATCAAGCATTGACAATTGCCTATAATTGGCATGACTCCCCCTATCTCCCTTTTTACACATGGGGATCAACACAGACTTTTTCCACGAGGAGGGTACCTGACAGGTTCTACAAATGTGGGAATACAGTGTAAGCAGTACCTGAGCCCAATTGTTCGGGTCCTTTTTTAGCACAGAATTGGCTAGTCCATTTGGACCCAGGGCATTGGAGGGCTTTAAATTCATGATTGCTTGTTTTACAATTTCATAGTTAAGATAGAGTGGCCAAGACTTTACACCCACAGCAAGACTAGTTGTGACTTCCTTCTCCTTATAGAATTTATTGGAGATGTGGTTAACCAATAGTTCCCCAGAAATAGGGTTCAGGACCTTAAGCTTCTGCTCCCCCCTAGCCTGAGCTAAAAAAGTGCCATATTCTGCAGCTGTTTCTACTACAGAGAATATCAGCAAACTTTTGCCACTGGACTCTCTGCAGGGACGATCGATAGGCTCGTAACCAAGAACGGAACTTTCGTTTTATATCTTTGGTTTTAACCTTTAACAACCCATAATCTACTACAGTCGTTACTGGCACTCTTAGGGCTCGACGCATCCCCCGTTTCTGGTCTTGTAAACATCAAAAGCCGAGTTTCACTCCGCCTTCCATCTTATCCCCGGGGCTATGCAGCCCTTAAAGAGTGTCTGGATTTGTTGCAGTATCCAAGATTCGATCTCCTCTGGGCTTTTCCCCCACAGCAACTATTTAATTTCTGTGCGGCTGGGGAAGGAGAAAGCATTCACCTTTTCAATATTACGCTGGGTCCACCGGATCCTATTTCCACTGTCATTTGGTACTACCTCACTACAAGCACCTACCCTTCCAACCTTCACCCCTCCCTCCACACTCAACGTTAGGGTGGCGTGGTCACTATAGTTATTCAGTGTGATACTTAGTTGCAAAACATGACCCAGGAGGCACTCTGTCACTGCCATGTAGTCTAGCACTGTACGCTTATGCCCTACTGCCCAGGTGCAACTACCCGGTACATCAACCATTAGTACTTGCAGGTTCCAGTCCTTGCAAATGTCCAGCCACACTTTCCCCTTATTGTTGCTCTTGGTCCGAAGTAGATTACAAGTATCCAACACACAGGCATATTTCCTGCACCCTTCAGGGTCATGGAATTTGGCATTTATGTCTCCACATAATATCATGGGAGCAGGGTCTTTTCCCGTACACCATGTGGTAAACAGTGAGTCCAATTTATAGGCTTTCCAATTTACTGGTATTGATAACAGCAGCTTGGGGCAGTTTGAACGTCCTGGTAATGGATGGAATAGTCTGGCGCTTGTTATTGCCTATAACCCCTCGGTGTGTTACCATGGCCTCGCCGTGTAAATGTTCTCCCCAAAATGTACTGTCTTGTGGTCCGTTAAGCTGTTTTAGGCACATCGACAGTTTTGACGGGCAATAGCTCACAACCTATTGGTTTGTTAATGAAAGTCACCTGTGTATCAAGTTTAAACCCCTGTGACTCTGAGCAAGAAGAATCCTTTAAGAACAGCTGCACTTGCCACCTGTCTGACTACTGTTTCTGTCATGTCAGCACTGATTTTTATAACAGCATTTGAGGCTAGTTGACCTTCTTTCAGGATGCTTTGTGCTTTTGCATTCAAGCCATCTGGGAATTTCAAATCAACTTTTGCATGGCATCCCACTGAGATCTGTCATACCTGCAGACAATGGCAGACGCTTTAGCTATATGCATTTCATATGCTGCAGTGCTAATATAACTCCCAGCCCCCCCCACACTCATTAGAAAGTCTATTGCTACCCTATTCAATTTGGTGCCTCAGGAGGACAACGTTGGGGCTCCAAAGAGTTTATGTGCTGTGGTGAATAGCATGGGGTCACTTGTTACCTGTCCCCAAATTACAAAGGAATCAGCTGAAGGTGGTCTGAACTTCTAGATGCATGTTGTTGACAGCACTTACTTTTGTAGGGCTCTTCATAGAGACGTTAAGGTGCCTTTCTAACCAATTCCATGCGTGGGACTTATGGGCTGCCGGTTTTGGCTCCTCTAAAATATCCTCCATGAATTCCTTTTCTTCCAGGTTGGCTGGATGCTGATGCCAAAGGATGACGCTGTTGCTCTCATTATCAAAGCCCCATAGGAACATTGGTCCCCAGTGGGTGAGTGGGAAGGAGGAGGATCTGCATCCGCTGGAGAGGGCAATCAGAATTCCTGTGAATTATCATTATCTGTATCCCAATTATTCAGTTTATTACACCATGCTGAAGGACACCATCAATGGTCTCCTCTGCAACCAGCTGGTACCAGGGGTTTTTAAGCTGGTGGGTGGAGCCGCCTTGAGACAAACCACGATTACAGCTTTCTCTTGGTTCGGGCTCTTTCATTAGCATGTCTACATTAGTTACAGTTTGCATGCAAGCCTACTCCTGCCACAAATGTATGTCTTCCTGATCTCCTCCTACATACTCGTCTTCCTGTATGACTTCACAATAATCTGTTTTCTCGATATGACCTAATACAGGAGGCGCTTTACAAATGCAAGATAGCATAACATATGCCAGGCACTTAGCAACATCTATGGGGCTATGCTATATCCTGCTGGTTTCTTAAACGCTTGAATAATATCTAGCATTGGTGTATGAAACGCACTTGATGACACTTTGTGAAGTGTGTGACTGTTGTATTTGGCCTTGTGTGTTGTTTGTGAAGTCTGTTCCTGTCGGTTAGGAAAGCGTTTCTTTTTTGCACCTTTCCATCCATAGATTCCTATGAAACCGCCAGTCTAATTTCTTGTTTTTGAACCCTGTCCTGACTTTTGGAGGTCAGTAAGGCCTTCTGCTTTATTGCACTTGTCTGTTTTTCTCATTCTCATGGGGAAACAGATTTTGTGTGCTTTTACAATTGCACGTATCGCCTAACAGTTAAGTGCAGGTAGGATACTTTGTATCCTTATAACAGCTTTCTTGTTACTTTGACAATGTGCATAAGACAAGTTGGTGGAAGCTGTGTGATCTTTACTGTTTGTGATATTTTTCTGGTGCACTTTTGCTTTAAATATGAATGGCTATTAAAGGTGGCTAGCATCCTAAAATGGCAGCTGTTAGACTGGAGTTCTAAACTCTGGAGTGGTGGACAGATATTTAAGAGGCCACCCTATTTGTAGTAAACGGGGAAACTGGGAGCTGTAGCCATACCAATCAAGGTAGCATGGAGAGTGGTCAAGGCCAAGTCTCAGGAACAAGTGAGTGAGGTCAGGGGTCCACAATGAGTCCACAAAGTGAGCAAACAAGGATTAGGCTTAGTTATTATAGGTTTGTTATAAAAATACTATATTTATTTATGGCCAAGAACAGACTATGAAAATGACTAAGAACAGCTAATATCATACAACACTAATAGTAAAATACATGACTACAATCACAGCGAGTTAGTGTAAAATAATCAATCCACCTCCCCTTATAGGCCTGAAAGGGAAGGTAAGTAATTAAATAGATCACCAACAGTCCCCATTAATAACAACCCTAATTTGAATAGTCCAACCCTAATTTGTATGTGAGGTTCACAGTTTCCAAAGAGTTTTAGGGAGTGGGAAAAGGTTAGGAGGAGGGTCCTGTGGATTTGAAGAAGGTTGCAGAAAACAGATTAAGTTCACTGGTAAGTAAACCTTTTTCTACCTTTTGGAGGGCTTTGGGTAACAAGTATTGCCAAAGCCAATAGCTACAACAAATGTCAACGTTTGTCAAACATTTAAAGGGTGGGGATAGGTGTACAGGTAAGTACTGTTGTAATTTACTCTCGTACTCTGAGTTTTCCTCATACATGGCAGGTAGTTGGAGGGTCACCACAGGTTGGTTTTCCAGCCGCTGGTGCCAGTCGAAGAACCCCAGGAGCTGCAGGTTCAAGAAGGTTCCAGTCAGGTACAGGAGCTGCGTACAACCTCTCCTTATACATAAACTCAGGTGAGTACAGAAACTCAGCCCAACCAATGAAGATCTGCCCCTCACACCCATCCCCAGCAGTGGTCAAACCAGGGACCACCATTGGTGTGAAACTCATGCATACACTCCAGACATACAGAAACCAGTTTGTGGATTGGGACCAGCAAGTCCCAACCCCTTTCGTGGCTTGCAACTCACATGGCCTGCACTAGCCAGACGAAAAGCATTCCTTTTCCGGACAAATGCATGACCATAAAACGATTTTCCTGACCTGAAAACGCAGGAAGGCGGCTTAAAGACAAAATGGCCAAAGAACAAGCGAAAAACGTCTTGTGGCACAGCCATGTTAGGACACTACCCACAGTTAATACCCAACCGTGGTAAACGTGAAAAGGCGAACAATAATTACAGTAAAAATAGTGAAAAAGTAACTGCGGCCACCAGCCTGGCCTTAGGTACATCTGCAAGTAACCAAAAATCCCTTTGAGAGTAGTCTAGGGTGATACAAAAGTATCCCCATTGCACTGCACTGTAAGATGCTGTGTGTAACATGAAAAAGTTAGCCAAAATAGATATGTAAAAAGGAAAACTGTTTCTCAGAAGTGACAGTTTGAAGGACCAGTCAGTTTCCTCTTAACAAGTGAGCAAAAGGTCAGTGGAGTGAAGCTGAAGGCTTCGCTTAACTGCAAAAAGTCAAGACAAAGTGCAAAAACAAAATATTTGGGGGTCCATAGAACAAAAAGGGAATAGTTTCTTACCTGTAACTCCATTTCTCCAGCATTGGTATCTTTCATGGATTCACATGCTTAGAATAATCCCCGTCGTCAGGCTGTGAATCCCCGGTACATTATATAGACCCTTTCCCGTAGGAAACTTTTTCGACGCTTATGCGTCCTATCCACCTCGTTTTGTATCATGCGTGCCCGCGCCGTCAGGACGCCATGATATAAATACAGGACCCGCCCCCGCGCTCCCTCAGATTTCGGCCCCCAAAGTAGTGGGGGAACCAGTTTGCATGGCCAGGGGAGGCAGGCGGGCGCATGTGAATCCATGAAAGATACCAATGCTGGAGAAATGGAGTTACAGGTAAGAAACTATTCCCTTCTCCAGCATTGGATCTTTCATGGATTCACATGCTTAGAATAGATTACATAGCAGTATTATCCCGAAAAGAGGAGGGGTGCATGCAAACTCACATACTTTCCTCACAATGCCAGTTCCCTATGGTCGTGTACCCATCAGCAATTGTTAACATAGAGAACGAACAATATTCAATCATAATTGCAACAAGATCTAACCCCTCAACCGGGGCTTACCTTATTGGAATAGGTGTCGAAGAACCGCCTGTCCCATCCGAGTATCTTCGGCATGTTGTTGTGACAGGCAGTAATGGCGGGTAAAAGTATGTGTAGCCGCCCAGGTAGCCGCCATGCAGATGTCCCCCAGAGGGACTCCAGACCACAGCGCCGTCGGCGATGCCGCCACTCTAGTGGAATGAGCTCTTGGGCGTCGCAGAAGAGGCTTCCCAGCCTTGGAATGGCAGTACGAAATGGTAGACGATACCCATCTTGACAGTCCTTGCTTTGAAATGGCTTTGCCTTTAGCACCCAGACCATAGGCCACGAACAATTGCTTCGTTTTCCTGAAAGGTTGCGTGCGATGAAGATACAACTTGAGAGCCCTCTTCACGTCTAATGTGTGTAACGTGCGCTCCGCTCCCGAGCATGGCTCTGGAAAAAACGTAGGTAAGACAATAGAGGAATGTTTATGGAACACTGAAGGAGCTTTCGGTATGAACTGTGGGTTAGTGGCAAGGACCACCTTGTTCTTAAAAAATCTTAAGTATGGTGGGTCTACCATTAGAGCTTGGATTTCCGAAATACGTCGGGCTGAAGTGATGGCCAATTTCCAGGACAAAAACTTTAGAGACGACGATGACATTGGTTCAAAAGGAGGTTTCATAAGAGACGCTAACACCAGATTGAGGCTCCACACCGGAGGAAATCTCTTCTCGGGAGGGAAACTCCTGAACAACCCTTTAAGGAAGTGCTTAATCAGGCGGTCACTGAATAATGGTGCGGAATGTCGTTGACGTGTAAACCTGGAGATGGCGGCCAGGTGTACTTTTATCGACGACACCGATAAGCCCTTTTGAGCTAAGAACAGCAAGTATGGAAGGAGCTGTTCCGGCGTAATCGACTGCGGAACCAAACCTGGTTGATCCCCACACCACTGACAGAAACTCCTCCATTTGTACGAGTATGAAGTGTTTGTGGAAGGTGCTCTTGCCGCTTGCAGAATACGACACTCCTCCGGAATCGTTAGCTGGCCAAATTCGGCGAAGTCAGGAGCCAGGCTGTCAACTTGAGGCTGTCCGGGTCGTGATGCCAGACGATACCCTCCTGTCGAGACAGAAGGTTGGGGATCTTCCTGAACCTCATTGGCTCCGCCGCCGCCAAATGCAGCAGGTCTGAGAACCACACCTGTCTGGCCCAATACGGGGCCACCAGAATCACCCGACATGGGTACTTGAGGATCCATTGCAACGTCCTCCGGACAAGAGGAAATGGAGGGAATGCGTACAGGAATTTGTTCGTCCATGGGAAGGAGAACGCATCTCCCAGTGAGCCCTGCTGAGGCCATCTGCTTGCATACTGCGGGCATTTTCTGTTGTCCTTCGTCGCGAACAGATCGATGGAAGGATGTCCCCACTTCTTGAATGCATGTTGTAGTTGCTGGTCGTTCAGCACCCATTCGTGAACTTCGTTCATTTCCCTGCTGAGGGCATCTGCCTCCACATTTCTCACGCCTGGCAGGTGGAACGCCAAGATTAGCATGTTGTGTTGCAGGGCCCAATGCCAGATTTTCTGTGCCTCCGTCGACAGGGACCTGGAACGTGTTCTCCTTGTTTCCTTAAGTAAAACATTGTAGTCGTGTTGTCCGTCATGACACGCACCACAGAGTCTCTCAGTTGAGGAAGAAAAGATTTTAGAGCCCACCGCACTGCTCTCAGTTCTAGCAGGTTGATATGCAGGGAGGACTCTTGTAACGACCACCGGCCTTGTACCTGTAACGTCTCCAGATGAGCTCCCCATCCGCTCAGCGATGCATCCGTCACCACCGTCTTCTGGAACTCCGGTTCCACCAGAGGCATTCCTTTCGTTAGATGAGTAGAAACTCTCCACCAGCGGAGTGCTTGTACCAGTTGTTTGTCGATGACCAGTCTGTCGGACCAGCGACCTTGGCTCTGCGCCCAACGGTCCGCTAGAAATTCCTGGCAAGGTCTCATAAACAGACGGCAGTTGTTTATCAACGGAATGCAGGACGACATGGTCCCTAGCAGGGACATGTATTTGCGCACCGACACCCTGGTACCGCATCTCCATTCCGACGCCTTGCTTTGTAGCTTCTGTATTCTTTCGCTGGATGGTCTTACAAGGCTTGTGTGTATACGAAACTCCGCTCCTAGAAAGACAAAGGTCCTCGAAGGCTCTACGGAGGACTTGCTGAAGTTTATCGCGAAGCCCAGTTCCTGTAAGAGGGACATCGTGGCCCCCAGACTGTTTCGTGTTTGTTCCATGGACGAGCCTCTGACCAGCCAGTCGTCTAGATATGGATAGACATGGTGACCGTCCTTCCTTAAATGGGCCGCTATGGGGGCCAAGCACTTGGTGAACGTCCTGGGGGAGGACTTGAGACCGAACGGGAGGACCTTGAACTGAAAATGCTTTCGCCCGACGACGAACCTTAAATATCTCCTGTGTCCTGGACGTATTGGGATATGAAAATACGCGTCCTGAAGGTCTAGCGACGACAGATAATCCATGGGTTGCACTGACCTGATAACCTCCTGGAGCTTTAGCATTTTGAATTTTGAGCTCTTTAGCCATTTGTTGAGTACCCTCAGGTCGAGAATGGGCCTCCATTTTCCATTTGGCTTCTTGACGACGAAGAACCGGGAATAAACCCCTTGTCCTTCCCGTGCCACAGGAACCCGTTCTACCGCTCCTTTTTGTAGCATAAGCGCCACCTCTTGTCTTAGAACTCGAAGGTGGGGCTGGGCGGAAAACACTGGCGGAAGACTTGGAGGCTTGTTTTTGAATTGCAGCGCATGACCCATGCGAACCTTGTCCAGAACCCATCGATCTGTGGTGATGCATTTCCATTGGTCGATATGGAGAGACTCGACCCCCCAGGACGTTCCGAAGGCCTTCATTGGTTGCTGGTTTGCTTGTCCTTAGTCGACGAGGGACCCGAGCCTCGTCGTCTGGAGGCTTGATAATTTCTGCCTCTACGTGCCGACTGGGATGCCCGTCTGTAACCTTGTGAGGAGTATGAGGGCCTGTTAAATACACGGTCCCTAGAGGCTCCAAAGCGGGAGTTTCCGGAGGCACCCCTGAAGGGGCGAAAAGAGCAAAAACTTCTACCTGTCTGGAGGGCGCCAAGAGACCTAGCGGTATCCGTGTCTTCCTTCATCCCCTTCAAGGCTTCATCTACCTCGTCTCCAAACAGATGTTCTCCTTCACATGGCATGTCTAGAACTTTGTACTGGACTTCAGGTCTAAAAGTAGTACATTTGAGCCACGCTTGTCGACGAAGTACTACGCCATGATTGATTTGTTTGAACCCGGACTCTGCTAGGTCCACCGCAATATTAATTGCATGGTTCGAGGCCTCCTCGCCATCCCGTACTAGTAACATGGCTGCTTTGCGATGTTCTTCCGGCAGGTGTTCTAGGATAGGGGCTATTTTATGCCACATCTCCCTATCGTAACGTGATACAATCGCCAGGCTGCTCTTACCGTCGTGGCGCCGACTGACAGCACCTTTTTCCCGAAGGCGTCCTGTCTCCTTGCCTCGCTTTCTGGTGGGGTTGAACATTTTTGCTGTACTCTGGCCTTCCTAGCCGCTGCCGCCGATACCACAGAGTCGGACAGTGGCTGTGATGTTAGACATTTTGGAGTGGACTCCGGAGCTTTAAACTTTTTCTCAATACGCCCCTTAATAGCCGGTTCCGAGAACGGATGACGCATCGTCTTGAGGCCTTCTTGCCATACGTGGTCCAGGATTGGGATGGCAAATACCGATTTCCTCCTTTGACCCATGTGATCAAAAAGAAAACAATCTTTCTTTTGCTCCTCAGGAATTAAGCCGAACTCGGAACACGCTTTTCCCATCATTGCATGGAAGGCTCCCACATCATCCGGAGGAGATGGTTGTGCCTGGCTCCTCGTTGACTCTACCTCTACATCCGAATTCCATGTTGGGTCTCTCGACGGTGACAGGGAGATGTCTGACCCTGAGTCACCTTGTATAGAATCGGACTCCGATAGCTCACCCTCCCTCCTGCACTCGAGGACGATCCTTCACCACCTGGGAGGCCGACGGGCTTTTGGTCGTCGAGCGAGCTGCTTGAGCTTGTTCGTCGACGGAAGGTGCAGAAAATATCGACGATGAAGTGCCAGGCTGAGGGATCTGTGTATCCAGACGCTGCAGGAGCTTCTGAAGTGTATTAAGCACATCCAGAGACAAAACCATCTGCGGGGTCAGCAACGTCGAGGATAGAGGGACCACACCCCCACTCGCACTCGTCGTCGACGTATTGGAAGGCCGTAGGCCCAAGTCTGACGGCTGCATAACCATGTCACATTCTCCTTCCACCGACGACCCCGGCAAGGCCGTGTCTTGCAGCAGGACCGCAGGGGGGGCCGGGTCACAAACCTCTGGCTGCCAGGCCATAGATTGAGTCCCCGTCGATGAAGGAATCCCCACCGCTGCTGCCTGAATAGTAATAGGCATCGTCAGCGATACCGGGGTCGACGAGCAAGTAGCTGGCACCGAGCCTTTAGACTTCGTAGCCGATTTTGTTGCCGACTTCCCTGCTGAAGCGTCTCGACTCACGGAAGACCTAGCACGGTCCCCTGAGGAGGATATTGATGCCGCTTGCCTCTCCGTCTTGGAGGAGGAGGAGGAGGACTTTTTGTGTGATGAGGAAGACCCAGCATGCTTCCCCGTATGCTTGTCCGCAGGGCATTTTTCGACAGGCCTCACCTTCTTCGAGGGAGGTTCTGACTTGCTCCTGGAGGCCGTGGAGCCAACTTCCGATGCCGGATAGGCACCCGCTCCGTCGTTAAGCCAGTCGACCAACCTTCTTTTCCGGTCTTTAAGGGTTTTTTGGGAGAAACCCTGGCATATCTCGCATGTATCCGCCGTGTGGTGCGGGTGGAGACAGTAGATACAATCCATGTGGGCATCACCTTCATAGACTTTTTTGAGTCCACATGTCGCACAGGGACGAAATAAAGCTTTTCCGGACATATTTTCTTCAGAATGTAACGTCGCCGAAGCGAAAATACAACCTAATTTCAATTAGCAGTAACCACGAGGCTCCCACTACTTTGATAGACGGTTGAAATCTGAGGGAGCGAGGGGGCGGGTCCTGTATTTATATCATGGCGTCCTGACGGCGCGGGCACGCATGATACAAAACGAGGTGGATAGGACGCATAAGCGTCGAAAAAGTTTCCTACGGGAAAGGGTCTATATAATGTACCGGGGATTCCCAGCCTGACGACGGGGAATATTCTAAGCATGTGAATCCATGAAAGATCCAATGCTGGAGAAGGAAAGTTGCTAAAAGAGAAAACTTTCCCTAACAGCTGTGCCATAAGATTTTCGCTTCTTGGCCATGTGGTTCTTTGCCTGACCCGAGAAGGCAAGAATAAGGCCAATCAACACACATGGAAATCCCTTTTGCAGGCAAAGGGGTTTGAGTGTGTGAGCCAGAGAAGTGGGCTGGGACTGTCTTGTATCAAACCACATCCTCTGGTGCCTGAAAGTCAGTCGCTGGGCAGATGTGATGCCCAATGGCTGTCCATGATTAGACGACCCCTGGCTGTTTGAATGGTGCAGATCCTTATTATTGGTGGGCTTGCCCCCAGCCTGAATCTTGGATAAAAAGGAGAAATCCTGCGACTGTTAATCAGATCACAGTTGGAACCATGGCTTCTACAAAGAAGAGCAGCCGACTGATGACCCGTTAGGAGACCTCTGCAGCTTACCAGCATCAACTCCAGTATTATTAGCCCATAGAAGCCCTGTTCATCTGTCTGACCTCATGAAGGCCTTGGTTGGTACTTCGACCCCCAGGCTGGTGGGAACAGCACATCTCGATCCCTGCTCAATGATCTGTGCCTGCTGAGATTTCGGAAGTGTCCCTGGATCAACCACCAGCTCTCTGTAGTGCCTTGGAACTCTAAAGATGTGCTTCTGTGTTCACTGCTGTACAATGGCATTTCACCACCTGACCGTGATGGCCTCTGTTGCAACACTCCTCCAAGTCTGTGAGGTGTCCTGAGCGGGTGTGCATCACAGAAAGCTTCATCTTTCCTAGTTGTAGGTCTTAAACTGGAAGCTGTCTTGAACAGATTCACTTACACTGCGACCAACTAAACAAAATCCTGGTGCCGAAAGTGACCTGTGCACCCGCGACCCCTAGGCCTTCTTCGACCAGACCAAGCTCAGAAGATTGCTTCTCCAAAGGATTCCGGAATACCTCACGGTGAGGCCCCACTTGCCTAGACCCCTAGCGAGGGTATTACAGAGTGGGCTCACCTACCTAGCCTCACAGAGGGGTCGCCCTTGGAGATAAGGGACGAACTCTCTTGATTCGTCACACTTCTCAAAATCTTCACAGATTTTGGAAAGCAATCTTAATTTCCAATGCCGATGTCAACCCTGTAGCTTTGCCAATAGTTTCATTATTTATGCTCCACTCCTGCAACCTTACCAATGGCAGAAAAAACGAAACATCTGAGAGTATGGACGTCAAGAGGCACTATGGTTACCAGCACACATAGGGTAAGTATATTGCATCAGGAACACTTCTGTTGAAGCCTACTTCTCATTTAGAAACAAACTAATTATGCGGACCATCCACTAAATAGCAGAATATGCATAGTGTTAGGAAAGATTTTCTTTTTGCTGCTTTCCTCCCATAGAGTTCTATGGGACACCCTTTTTGTTTTGCTATTGCTTGCTGCCTGACCGGACTTTTTGGCGTTATGTAAAGCCATCCGAGGTGTCGTGGCTACAGAGCCATAGGATAAGCTGTGATTCCGTGGGATCCTGTTGATCCTTTAAGATCCTGGGGAAAAAATGCTAACTACAGAAAGCGAGGATAGTAAAACTGCATGTGCAGGTGTATGAAGATACTGGGAGCTGCGTGTTTGTAAATGTGCAGTAGTTCAATACACGGACCGGAGACTGTATGCAGAAGTGGAGGACAGTCCAACGACAACAAAACAAGATGGTGGGCAGACAGCAACAAATGGAACAAAGGATTGAGCTGGGAGGCTGCAGAGCAACAGGCTGTGACAAGCCGCAGTGCCTGGACAGTGACGTGGCGGAATCTGACCGCAGCTGTAGAGGCAAACGAGATTGGATAAAAGTGCAAGAAGCACGCACATCCGTGGGGTAATGATGAACTTGAGTTCCTCTGCAATACGTGGCAAGAGATAGGAGCGGAGTCACTCAGGGGTTCACAGTTGAGAGGGCGCACAGGCCCCTGACAAGAAAACCGCCCGATTATTGCCAAAATACTAAATTATAAAGATAGGGAAAGAATCCTAGAACATTTTCAGAAAGTAGGAACGATAAGTAGAGCATCAGCGATGATCACGGCATATCCAGATTATACATTTGTGGTGCAGAAACAAAGGTTAGTTAAGAGGAGGCTATGCACAGCAAATTTTAAATACATGTTGCTATACCCAGCATTTATGAAGGTCATGCACAAAGATCAAGCTGTTTTTTTGAGACTCCAGATGATGTGAACAATTGGATGGACACATTGAACGTTCTGTCCGAGAAGGACAAAGTGAACCTGCATTGCTTGCATTATGTACATTTGAACTATGAAGCAGCTATAGTGTAAAGATCAGTTGATGCCATCCAAATAAGAAAAGTGCACAATAATTCATAGTTAGTTAAATGCAGGAAGCACTGGTGCCGCCAGACCCTAGACAGCGCCAGAATAGCACTACCACCCTCGGTAGGTTAGGTAGGATACTAGTAGTCCAGTATCCTCCCGAAGCACTCCGAACACCGGCAGTAGAGCTAGAATAGGAGCGAGATGCGGGGATGCATGAGCTTCGGATCTGAAGCTGGGCAAATGTTGGGAATAGTTTGTGAAGGGGGGTGGAATGAGTTGGGATAATTGGTGGGAAGTTTGCCTACAGACACACACAGTGGGGAAGTGGGTGGAGGAGACAATTAGAGTGTGAGGGAGGAAAGGCTTATAGAAAATGGGTAAATTGAGAACAACATGGAATGTTAGAGGTAAAGAATTGATATAGCACTCCTGCAGGATACAGATCTGACCAAGGACAGGACACCTTGGCACGGAAGTGGGGTGGGGTGACCTTAGGTTCCACCTACTCAGCATATGCCAGGGGGGGTGCAGATTTGTGTGGCAAGACAGTTCCGCTCAAGGTCCTCCAGACCTACTTGGATGCTGATGGCAGGATGGTCATACTACGAGGGAGAGTGGAAAACAGAAATATGCGTAATTAACACATGCCCCAAATCATGACACGGCGGCACATTTCCGATCTCCGTATTCCAAGATAGGCCCGTACAGAGATGGGGCGCTAATATGGGGAGAAAATTTTAATTGTACGCTAGACACGGTAATAGATAGGTCAGATGGTAAATTTACCCATCGATCCCCTGCAGCAAAAGCTTTAAACACGCTGATGCAGGCATTCAAGTTGGAAGACGTGTGGAGCACAATGCATAAGCAAGACCGAGTATATTCCCACTATACTGCCCCCACAAATCTCTACACGAGGCTAGATTATGTGTTGGCGGGAGAACAACAACTGGGGGAATTCATGAAAGCTGAATACAAAGCAAGGGTCCTCTCAGACCATGTACCTTTGGGGGTCACGAGGCAGGCGTTCCGCCCCAGAGCCAGAATTCCAACGTGGAGACTCAGGGTGGAGGCCTTCAGAGATACAGGGTTCCGGGATCATCTAAGCGGGGAGGTGAAAGAATATTTTCAACATAACAAGGGTAGTGTGAGTTCAGCAGGTACACTATGGAGGCCTTTAAAGTGGTACCAAGAGGAGCAGCCATATCAAAGTCAAAAGACATACAGGATGTAGTTGTACAAGATCTACAGGCAACGGAGGGCAGGTTAGAGGCTATAGCGCAAGCAGGGGAGAGTCTCTAAAAGAAGTACAAGTGGTGGCTCGCCTACAACAAGACTGTTGGAAGCATTGGGATAGGTTAAGCGACTTAAGCTATAGGAGGTACATTGAGAGACAACGCGCTGAAGGGAACCAGCCGGGGCGATTACTGACTTGGCTCTACAAAAGCGAGAACAAACAAGAGACAGTTAGAGAAGTGGTGGGAAAGGATGGACAGTTGTGCGAAACACAAGAAACACAAGAAGGAGTAAATAAGTGTTTTTATGAATATTATAAGCAATTGTATGAGGGGTCTCCGCTGCCATTCCTGTTCGACCAAGATGATGAGAGGGTGGCTCCAAGATGGCAGGGGAGGTTAAGGCAGAGAGTAGGGAACATGCTGGTAAGTAAAACAAAGAAGGGAACGGTAAGTAAGAAAGCAGGCAAAGCGAAACTGCAAATGCCTCTGATACATAAGGGAGCAGGGAGACCACATTACATACCATGGGCACAGATGGACAAGAATAACTTGTTGAAACTTCTCCCTCCACTTTTGGGTGGGGCGGGGAAGTGGATACATGCATTTGAAAAGAACACAGCAGGGATGCCATTAGCTATAAGGGATGTGAAGAGTTTTTTGGTGTCTTCCATTGGTGACCAAGCAGACGCAGTGTGGGTGAAGGCCGGCTTCATGGGGGTAACGATGAACTGTGACCGCCATGATGGGTCATAATTTAATAATGTTATAGCACAAGTATGGGATGCATTGCGGAGAACTTTTCCAAACACTCCAGATTTACACTTAGTGATGCAATGCACTATGGGAGAGGAGGAGGAGGAGGAGCCTTCGCAGTTCATCCTTCGGGTGCAAGACCTGTGAAGATCTGAAAGTGGTACGGCGTGGGACCAATCCACCGCCTTGTTCTATTTTATAATAAAAAAACGCTCCCGAAGGAGGTACAGAAGGCCCTGGATAAAATAGCTGGGATAGAAGCCAAGGGGTGGCCAGAGATTCAGAGCATAATTGTGCACCATTGTAGGGGGATCAAAGAAGGAGAAAGAGAGATAGCACAGAGAAGGCTGGCAGACAAAGCGAAGTTAGTACAAAATAAATTAGTGAAGGTCGCGGCAATGAATGCAACAACATCCACTGACAGACAGGGGGAAGGAGAGGAGGGGTCCGGAAATACAGCAGCAAGGATGGCTGCAAACGGACAGGAGCAATGGGATGGAGAGGAGCAGTACGGAGGGCCCCAATGGCAAGGCAGTTCCGCAAGAGGAAAAGGTGGGTACCGAGGACAGAGAGGGGGATTTGGAGGAATGGGGAATAGAGGATTTGGAGGGCCGGAGATGAGAGGAGGACCACAAGAAAAATGTTGGAATTGCGGAAGGTGGGGACATTTTTCAAGAGAGTGCAAAATGCGACCAATGGGCTATTACCAAGGACAGCCCCCATGGGAAACGAACAGCAGTATGGCCACCCACACCACGGCAGTCCCTACGGGTTACCAATGGGAGGCAGTGGGCTGAACGAACAATACTATAATGAACTACAGCAGAGAGAACCACAAATGCAACAAAGACAACAGCCACAGCAGAGAGGTATGCAACAACAAGTGGCAAGGCAGAACACTATGGGAAACGCGAACACCAACATGTTTGCAACATCTGCAAATGGCACGCCGGCACCTTTTCGTGGCACAGAGGTAGTGGGGGACAATGTATTCTCTGTTCCAGGAACAGAGACATACGCAGATTAGGACAGCCCACAGAAAGCACTTGCGTGTCCAGTCCTATCCACTACCCTATGTGCAGAAGAGGAACCACTAGTGGGGGCGGAGATAGGCAACAAACAGTTCATCTTTATGGTGGACCCGGGACCTGAAAAATCATGTCTCATGGAAGGCCGGTTCCCGCTCTCGGGGAAAAAATTTGGAAACACAAGGGTTTGCTGTGGCTATTTTTAAAAGGTTCTTACACAAAATATCTCAACATAACAGTGGGGGGAAAAACGGGGCAAGCACCTCTACTATATCATGAAGACTCGCCAATAAATTTGTTGCGAAGAGACCTCCTGAGTAAATTCAATATGACCATATCCTTTCCTGAGCTGGGAATAGTGGGTTCCACCCCAGGGGTGTGCCCAGTAAGAGCATTGTGGATGATAAGTACCATGACAAATGAAATTGCCATAAGAGGGGTGCCCATAGATCTGGACATGTTCATCTATGGGATCAGGGTGCTTTCCAGAGTGGTACCAGAAATAACCAGGAAGGAATGAAAGGTGCCTTCTGATTTTGTCTTCCGCCCAATTGTAAATACAGATGATGTACCAGGCACAATTTTGTCTAATGATCTGGAAGGGGTACAGGTCTAAAGCAAACGTATTGCGGTAATAGGACTGGATACACATGGTTGCGAATGGAGAACAGTGCTGTGTATAGATCCAAACATAACTTTACGTGATTTAACTGATGAAGAATGATTCACTGACAATGAGACTGATGTGGAAATAATAATGGAAATAAGTGTACCATGTGACAACATGATCCAACACAGAGAAATACACAACACCCTCATGGCTAGTGTTAATGTGCCACCCACTGTATTTGAGGATGATATAGAAAAGGTACTGCCAGAATTATGGACTACAGGCCCCCATGATGTAGGGCTATTACAAGAGGTCACGCCCATCAAAATAAAATTGAAACTAGGGGCAATACCGCCTAGAGTAAAACAATACCCACTATCAAGAGAGGCAGAGGAAGGGATACGAGAAACAAATGCATTACAACAAGGGATAATAGTGCCATCCAATTCACCATGCAACACTGCAATTTTTCTGATCAAAAAAGCAAGGGGCGGGGCTTGGAGGATGATCCCAGACCTACGCCCACTTAATGACATCATACAGAAAGAATTCCCATTAGTGCCTAATACCGCATCAATCTTATGTAGCATACCTAAAGATGCTACTTGCTTTACAGTGGTGGACTTGAAGAATGCTTTCTTCTCGATACCATTTGTCCCAAGCTGCCAGTATCTCAAAGCGTTCACACTGGGGGGCAACAGATATGAGCATTGTAGGTTACGACAAGGGTATTGTGAGCCCAAGCATTTTTAATAGAATATTGCATGAAGATCTTGGTAACATTGATGTAGAAAGCATGAAAATTCAGTCCGTGGATGACTTACTCATCTACAGCAAAAGTGAAGAGCAGTGCAGGGCCGATTCAATATAATTGTTAAATTTAAATAGCCACAAAAGGATACAAGGTGGACAAAGGTAAGCTGCAATAAAGCCTAGCAGAAGTGCTCTACTTAGGACAGCCAATTTCAAAAGAGGGCAAGAAAATTATACCAGATAGAGTAGCGGCAATACGCCACCTGATGATGCCAAAAACAGTAAAGGACATGCAAAAATTGCTCGCCATCTCCAATTATTGCCGCTCATGGATACTTAACTACGCAGCATACACAAGTGGACCCATGAGATGATGACACAATATTTTAAATTGAAAGACCTCATTGCACACGCACCAGTTTTAGCAAACCCTGATTATGATCGGGAGATCTACCTGTTTTCACACTGCAATGGCCTATTACAGCAGCACTCTAGACTCAGTAATGCAGGGTCACTTTGCATGCGAACAAGCTCTCGCTGCAGCGATCTTCACGATAGAAAAAAGCGCCACCATCGTGATGGGGTGTTCAGTGATACTATACGCAGAACACTCACTCTTTGCCATTTTAGAACCATCAAAATCTACCTTAACTACACAGAGGGCAACAGCACATGACATTTTTTATCCAGCCCAAACGTTCATGTGGTTAGATGTAAGACAGTAAATCCAACAATATTCATTACCGAACCATGCACAGTAGAAGATATGCAGGAACACGATTGCGCCACGTATGAGGGAGAAGATGACATTCCCAAAGCGAGCAAAAATGCACTACAGGAGTGTGAAGAACAAGTTACTTCTTACCTTGTAACGTATTCCTCATCTTATATATCTCCTTCCAGCTCTGCTGGCCTCGGAAAAGTTTTTCTCTCTAGAGGGCGCTGCGCGTCGACGTCCTTCGAGTCAATGTCCCTCGACAGCCGCCGTATCGACGCCGACGTCATCCTGGCTATAAAGGCCGCGCGCAGCGCCCGTTGCTCAGTTCCGTTTTGTAGCCCACAATAATGCTTTCTGGACTAAACTAATCACCCTGAAGGAGCGGTAGCTGCAACAACAAGGGAAGTAGAACTGCGGGGATGGATGGGAGGGTCGATGAGGAATACGTCGGAGGAACATCCCGTCGAAAGAACGTTACAAGGTAAGAAGTAACTTGTTCTTCGAAGGGATTGTGTCCTCTGACGTATTCCTCATCTTAGATATGCTCCCATAGCAGTATTCTATTATTGAAGGAGGGATTACTTACTTCATGCTGTCTTCTATTGATGAATAGAATGCAGTACAGCCCTTCCAAACCTAGTCTCTTGACTGGAGGAGGAATCCAAATTGTAAAATCGTGTAACGGTATGGACAGACGACCATGTAGCAGCCGCACAGATGTCTTTAACCGGCACACCTCTTTTGAGGGCCGATGAAGCTCCAATACCTCTGGTCGAATGAGCCCTAAGGTTTTGAGGGGGCTCTTTTCCTGCCAATTTATAACATTCCAGAATGGCTAGAATGATCCATCTGGAAATGGTCTGCTTAGTTATTGGTAACCCCAGCTTGTGACCTGTGTAACCTACAAACAGCTGGTCTGCCTGTCTTATCCTGGCTAGTCTATTGATGTAAAAACTTAAAGCCCTTCTAGGGTCTAGCCTGTGTAACCTCTCTTCCTCTTTCCCCGGGTGAGGAGGAGGATAGAAAGATGGTAGGGTAATCTTCTGAGTGATATGGAATTCAGAGACCACCTTTGGGAGGAAATTAGGCTTCACTTGCAGGACAACTTTGTCTTTGTGAAAGACAGTGTGAGGGGGTTTACAAGAAAGAGCTTGTAATTCGCTCACCCTTCTAGCAGATGTAAGTGCTATTAATAAAACTGTTTTAAGGGTAAGGAATCTTAACGAACAAGAATGGAGTGATTTGAAAGGTGTGCCCATCAGGAAAGTTAGGACTAAGTTTAAATCCCATAGGGGAACTTGGAATGGTCTTGGGGGATAAACATTGGTTAACCCCTTAAGAAATTGTATTACCAAGGGTAACTTGAAATAGGATGGTTCTTCCGCAGTGCACTTAAAGATGGATAGCGCTGCGAGATAGCCCTTAATGGTGCCAACTTGAAGGCCTGAATTTGCCAAATATAGTAGGAAGGACAAAACCATTGGTGTACCACATGAAAAAGGGTCGATATTCTGTTCTCTACACCAGCTGCAAAATCTGTTCCAACGGCAGCGGTATAAAGACTTTGTTGCTGGCCTCCATGCCGAAAGCAACACCTCCATAAAATCATCAGGGAGGTCCCAATCCTTGTACCTCAGCCTTTCAGAAGCCAAGCGTGAAGGTTGAGGGTTTTGATGTCTGGATGGAGAACCTGACCTCCCTTCTGTGAGAGTAGGTTCTCTCTGAGTGGAAGTCGAATTGGAGGGCAGATGGACAAGTCTAGAAGGTCCGGGTACCACGTTCTCCTGGCCAAATCCGGGGCAATTAGGTTCATGGTTCTCCGGAATCTTCTCAACCTCCTGATCATTTGAGGAATGACAGGGACCGGTGGGAAGCGGAAACTCCCAGTCCACTATGAACGCGTCTCCCAGAGCTCCTCTCGGGGGAAATTCCCTTGAGCAGAACAGATCGCATTTCCTGTTGAGGCTGGTGGCGAACCGATCTACCTTAGGGGTTCCCCAAAGGGCGAAGATCTCTTGAAGGACTTCCTGAGCTAGCTCCCACTCGTGGGAGACAGTGCTCTGCCTGCTCAGAGCGTCCGCTGTCAAGTTCTTCTCTCCGGCTAGGTGAACTGCCGATAGATTCCTTCTTGGATTGCCCAAAACCAGAGCTGCATCGCCTCTCTGCACAGGGGTAGTGATCCTACGCCTCCTCTTTTGTTGAGGTAATGCATGGCCACCGTGTTGTCCGTCATTATCAGGACATTTTTCCCTTGTACAGCTGGCAGGAACGCCTTCAGCGCAAGTCTGATGGCTCTCAGCTCTAACAGGTTGATATGTAGTCTGGACTCCGATGGAGACCAACGACCGCTGATGGTCAAGTCGTTGGCGTGGGCTCCCCACCCCGTGAGTGAGGCATCCGTGACTACTGTTATCTCCGGCCAGGGTTGCCAAAACTGTTCTCCTTTCAGAATGTTCTCCTGACAGGCCCACCACTGAAGGTCTCGAGCTACTCTGTCGGGAACCTGAAGAAGATCTGTCATTATCCCTGAGAATTGTGACCACTGAGTCCTCAGTGCCCACTGGAGGGATCTCATTCTCAGGCGAGCCTCTGGCACTAGGAAAATGCAGGATGCCATGAGGCCTAGCAACCTCAAAAAGTCGAAGGCTGGGAGACGTTGGGCATGTTGGAACTTGGTAACCATCTGTAGAATATCTTGAGCCCTCACCTCTGGTGGCGAGGCTTTTCCCAGGGAAGTGTCCAGGATCGCTCCTATGAACTGGAGTCTCTGCGATGGTATCATTTGTGACTTCTTTAAATTGAGGAGAAGCCCAGTCTGTGAAGGGAGTGGCACACGTGATTTAGCTGGATCTGAGCTTGTTCCGAAGAAACAGCCCTGATCAACCAATCGTCCAGGTAGGGGTAGACGTGAATCCCTTCCCTCCTTAGACTTGCCGCCACTACCGACATTAACTTGGTGAAGACCCTCGGGGCGGAGGTCAGCCCAAATGGCAGCACTCGAAATTGATAGTGAGAGTTGCCAATTGCGAACCTCAGGTATATCCTGTGTTTGAGATGGATAGGCACATGGAAATAAGCGTCCTGAAGGTCCAGAGATACCAACCAGTCCTGGAACTGAAGGGCCTGGAGGATCTGAGAAAGAGTGACCATCTTGAATTTGTCTTTCCTGAGGAATTTGTTCAATTCTCGCAAGTCCTTCTTCGGAATGAGAAAGTAAGGGGAGTACCAGCCCTTGTTCCTCTCCGCTACAGGTACCGGTTCTATGGCACCTTTCTCTAGCAGGTCTAAAATGTCCTGCAAGAGAAGCGGATCTGGAGCTTTCTGAGAGCTGATCCCCGGTGGATGACTCTGAGGTATACGTAGGAAAGGTAGGCAGTAACCTTGGGCAACTGTTTCCAATGCCCAAGCATCTGACGTGATAGCCTGCCATACCGCCAGATGTTGAGTCAACCTGCCTCCTACCGGTGTCCTGTGAAGGAAGTCCTCAGAGTGATTTTGGGGCGGCTGATGCAGATGCCGATGGTAAAGAGGCACCTGTTGTTGCTGCGGCTTTTGAATATGTACCTCGTCCACCTCGGGTAGTTCTTCTTTGTCCCCTTTGAGCCGGTCGTCCTCTACCTCTTCCGAATGCGGAGTAGACGCGAAAGGACTTGCCTCTCGCAGAGGTTCCTGTGGGACGAAAAGGTGTCTGACGGATTACAGCTCCTAGGGATTTTGTCTGCTGCTTTTGAAGTTTGCAGTTTCTCTAAACTGTCATCCGCCTTTTTCCCGAACAAAGAAGAGCCATCGAATGGCATGTTCAAGAGCCTGGCTTGCACATCTGGGGCAAAACCAGACTTTCTCAACCAAGCGAATCTCCTGGTTGTTGTACTTGCCGCCATTGCTCTCCTGATACTGTCAGCCGAATCAATGCCCGTCTGGAGGGATTCGCACATAGCGTCTTTACCGTCCTGTATAATATTCAGGAACGCATCCCTTTCTTCTCCCTCCGGGATGCAGTCAGCCGCTGTAGAAGCACACTCCCAAACTGTATGGCTGAATTTAGCAAGGGTGCAAGTAGCATCAACAGATTTTAACGCCATGCTACATGCCGAAAAGACTTTCTTTGCCATAGCATCATATTTTTTATCGTCCCTGTCCTGTGGGACGGTAGGATAAGCTGTCTTGACATCGGTAGAGGATGCTGTCTGTACCACCAGACTTTCTGGGGATGGGTGTTTAGACAAAAACTCCGGGTCTGTAGAGGATACCCTGTACTTTGTAGACAGTTTTTTATTTACTGCTGGTACGACATCTGGGGTTTCCCAGTTTGTCATGATCTTCCTCTGAAGAGCTTTATGAAAAGGCACCACAGGATCCTCCTGCGGGCCTTTGTCAAGAATATCCGTGAGGTCATCTTGTTGGAAAGATTGTGAAGGTGCAGACCACCCCATAAACTCTGTGATCCTGCCCATTAAGGCTCTATAGGGGGTTTCAGCATGTTCCCCCGGGTCTGGCCTAGCAAACTCCACCTCAGGGGAGGTGTCTAACCCACTTGCCTCATGTAAGGAATCATGAAGATCCTTTAGCCTGCGTTCTTCAGAGGATAATTCCTCTCTAATTGGGGTTACAGGTCCCTGCAAATCAAATGTGTCTTCCTGTTCAGACAATTCACCCTCTTCCAATATTGAGGACATAGTTCTCAATTGTTCTGAACTCATAAAGGGTGTAAACCCCATTTCCAAGGCAGAGGGTGCCGAACTTGTCATAATCGGCCTCGAAAACGTCGATGTCGTCGACGCCGAAGGCTTCGAGCGTGGCGTCGAAAACAAAGGCGGAGGCCTCGAAGACCGACAGAATTGGGATTCTACTCGACAATCTCGAAGCCATCGACGTCGAGGACCTGGGGATAGACACTGGGTGTGTCGTAACCGTGACTTTTCTTGGCGTCGACACCGGTGTCGAAGCTGGCGTCGAGTCGACAGACTCGTGTGTCGAAGGTCCCTTCGACAACGGCGTCAAAGACATCGACCTCGACGGAACCTTCGAGGAAGGTTTGGAGGTCATAGTCCTGCTCAAGGGCAGCGTTTTTGACCTTCGGGTCTTTGACCAGAGCATCGCTCTCGGCAGTCTTCGAGGGGGTCGAGGCCGCTTTCTCGAAGACGCTCATCATATTTTTGCGGAATTCCTCCCATTCAGCCCAGGAACTATGTTTCGTGGGGCACAGGATTCTCTTTGGCGAAACAGAGGAAGAGGAAGACGGAGAAGGGGATCTTCGACGTCTCCTCTTCGAGTGCTTCGATCTCGAGGAGTGATGAGACCCACTCCGAGATCTGGAGCGCGAATGGTGACGAGGAGACGAATGTCTCGACTTCGTCGACAAAGAAGAAGCTTTAAAAGTCTTACCTTTCTCCAGCTTCCCCCTACGCTCCTTCAGGGCCTTAGCTCTCATGGACATACAGTCTTTGCACTCCGAACAATGGTATTCAGCTCCCAAACACCACAGACAAACTCTGTGAGGGTCAGTCAGCGACATCTTTTTCCCACAATCTCTGCATTTTTTGAAGCCGGATCGAGGAGTTGTCAGTTCCGACGAAGAAGCCATTGAGTACGGATCGAATAACTCGAGGTAAATAGGTTTAACCTGACAAAACTGAGCAACGGTATTCCGAGGCACTGAGTACGCGCGGAAAAACGGAACTGAGCAACGGGCGCTGCGCGTGGCCTTTATAGCCAGGATGACGTCGGCGTCGATACGGCTGCTGTCGAGGGACATCGACTCGAAGGACGTCGACGCGCAGCACCTCTAGAGAGAAAAACATTTCCAAGGCCAGCAGAGCTGGAAGGAGATATCTAAGATGAGGAATACGTCGGAGGACACAATCCCTTCGAAATATATTTTGTCGATGGGTCAGCATCAATAGAGAGCGAGACAGGAGAAAAGCATATAGGGGTGTCAGTGGTAAGAATGGAAGAAGAAGGGTATGACGTGATTGTACAGAGGCGCCTCTCCTCCCACTGTTCAGCTAAGGCAGCAGAACTAACAGCGCTTATTGAGCAAAGGGATGTGCTGTGACCATATACACTGACTCAGCATATGCTACTACAACAGTACACTCAGGGTTGTCACGATGGTGACGAAGAGAGTTGCAAAGGGCGGATGGCTCACCAGTACAACATGCAGCACTATTAAATGATCTGACAGAAGCACTAGCAGAACTGTCACTGGTAGCATTAGTGTAGTGCCAAGCACATACTAATAACACAGACGCAATCTCATTGGGGAACGCGACAGCAGACGTTGCTGCAAAAGAAGCAGCATATTTCAATATCCCACAAGCAGTAGCGTGCATTGTCAAAACGCCCAGGTCAGATACCACAGAGGAAGGATACAGCCATACACCAATTGCCCAAATAATAGAGCTCCAAAAACGTGCACCTGTAGATGAACAAGAATTGTGAGAAAAAAAGAGGATGTAAACAGTCCCCAACAGATTTGATATAGCGACAGGAACAAACAGGAAAGGTAGTGATGCCCGTGGAACTGTTAGAAATAGCATTTCAACAGCTACACTTCCCAACGCATGTCACTAAACAGCACATTGCAGCTGAAATACAGGAACATTGGTTTGTCCCGAATCTGCAGGAACATTTGTCAAAATTCACAGTAGAATGCACAACTTGCCAAACATACAGTTCTGGTATGACTCTTAGAACGCTGCAAGGAACACTACCTGCAGCCTGTGGGCCCGTTTAGAGAGCTCCACATTGTCTACGCGGACATGGGGGAGAGATGCAATGGAGCAAGATACCTGATCGTAATAGTTTGCCCATTTTCAAGGTGGGTGGAAGCTGGACCATGTCCCCACCCAGACGCGAAGTGCGCTGCCAAATTCTTGGTACGAGAAGTTTTCTCTAGGTGGGGCATATGTGACATTATAAGATCAGATAATGGCACGCATTTTGTAAACAATCTTTTCAAGGAAGTGACATCGTTACTGGGTGTCGAGCACAAATTATGTTCGATTTATCACCCGCAGGCGATCGGAATGGTAGAAAAAAAATCAACGGTCTGCTCAAAAGTAGATTGTCAAAATTTTGTAACACCCTTAAGAAGAACTGGGTGTATTGCTTGCCCCTAGAACTGTTCCAACTCGGAACGCAGCAAGTAAGGACCACCATTTGAGCCTGCACAAAATTGTGACGGAATGGCACATTCATACGCCACTTTCCCCAATAAGAAGAGCATCAGAGGCCCACAGAGCTGCCACAGTGCTGGGGGATGAATTTAAGGAATACATTACCCAACTAACATGTGCATTGTGTGGCATAGCAAGACAGATCGCACCACAGTTCACACAAAACGTTGAGACAGATACTACAACGCCAGCACAGGATAGGACAATTAATAACAGGTGAAAATGTATACGTGCAAAGTTTTGTGCAGAGATGGAACTCTCAGAGATTTCATGGGCCTTACGAAGTTATATATTGTACACCAACCGCGGTGTAAGTGAAGGGATTGAAATATTGGGTGCATCTGTCAGATGTGAGAAGAGCACACGATAGTACAATCCCTCAAGGTCAGCAAAACGATCGCAACGAAATTGCCAGTGGCTAAAAGAAAGGTGTGAAAAAACAAAACAGCAAATAAAGAATGGTGTACAAGAAAAAATGCATAATAACAGAAAAGAATATAAATGATTGAACATATATAAGAAACAGTATACAGCTCTCTCTTTCATTGGCTTACTTCACGTTGTACATAAAAGGTCACTGTCACTATTACAATTTTTATGATTAAGAAATGAGCTTATTTTTCTTCATTTAAGGAGGACATTAACAAAATAGAATAGAAATGTGCACACAAAAAGTATTATAAGTTAAATGATAGAAAAACAGAAAAATAATGTGATGCCAATGAAAAAAGGAATGAATGGGAGAAATGAGGAAAAGTATCTATGCATGTTACTTAATTTTATATCGCCTTTCAAGTGGAATAATGGCTGAAAGGAGGGCCCTCACTGAAATCAACATAAATGTAGATAGTGATAGAGTAGATAGTAGAGTAAATATGTGGTATAGTTTTGAATGTGGACTTAAATTTGCAACAATAATCTTTTCTGTGATGTTATTTTTTGCGGTTTGGTATTGGACAGTATCTTTCATAATTAAGGATATGAAAGAGGGGGAGAGCGGGGTAAACCTGATACGAGAAGGCTCAACGCTCACATGGGCTGGAGTTAAGACTATGTGGAAGTACGATGGCTCTGTAAACAACAATCTTACCACGTTGCATAAAAATTGAACTGCCACAACTCCACTTGCTGCTATTGGACCAAGTAAAGATAACGAGACCAATCAGTATGATGCGGACTACTCCTGGGAGGGTGAGCCTGATCTGACAAATACTGATATGTACACAACCATAGAACCTACCTCACAAGGCACTATAATGCACTTTAATCCTGAGACTACAGTTACACAAGACACTCTAGCACCACATTTCTGGCAAGCTGCTAGTGAATTCAGTGACACAACATGGGCAGATGTCTTTACCATAAATTAACGGACAGTGAAAATGATAGATAACAGGGAAGGGGAAGGAGGAGACGGAAAAGGGGGCGGGAGGGAAAAGATACGATGTTTACCATGGCCTGGGATTAGATTAAATTGAAGAAGCCCCCCCCACCCAGATCAGTCAAACAAGAGGTACTCAGACTGTTAGGGAGAATTCTCTGTAAAGGCTAATTTCCCAAACCTAGTGAGTCCCCCAGCAGCTTTGCTGGGTTTTTGGGGTTTATTTCTTCTCCTGCTAAGAGTAAGACTCTTTTACTCCCACTCTTAGACATGATTTGAGGTGTTCCTTTGTCTTTCCATGTGTTTTATGGGCTATGGGGTCTTTTACTCCATAGGGTTTAATGTGGGCTACACAGCACCCTCTGTGCCGTAACCCAGGGGGTGTCGTAGCGACCCCCCAACATAGACTCCATACCCTGGGACTGACTACTGTCTCCAAGGGCATGTAAAGTCACCATTGGCTTTGCTAGTCCCAAATTATGAACAGAAACCAGTACAAACCATCATATTGTGGACGTACTGGTCGGGGCAATTCGATTGCCCCGGGGTCTGTTGTTCGAGGGGGCACGTCTCCGTCCCCCCTGATCGAGTTTTGGCTGGTGGCAGTGGATACTACTTTTTATATTCGACCGCAAATATATCTCTATGGGATTTTCCCGTTGTTCGAGGCTACCAACTTTAATTATTTAATTCCTATAGCCTCGAACATACCGCCGGTTTATTTATTTAATAGTAATTCACTGGTTGGTACTTTTTGCCAGAACTCTATTCTAAAATGGCGTTCTCTTTTGTGACTCCAACCCAAGTCGAGCCCTTTGTTCCACTTTTTGGCGGGCTTCTCCACGGAAGCCTCCAAAAGTGGTGCCACTCTGTCTGGGTACCACAGGGGGTATGGGAGGGGGTTTAGGCACCCTGGACTGAGTTTCCTTGGCAACTCAAGTCGTACTCTTGTGTGATTGGCCCAAGTGGTGAGCCGGCCGGCTCACCACTTAGCATGTTTTGATTGACAGCTAGGCTGAATGAATGGGGGTTTGCTGCATAAAAACAGGGCTTTGGGGAATGGAACTCCAGAAGTCGCCACAGGACCTAAGAATCCGAGGAGGGAGAAGCTGAGCCGAACTGCAACGTCGACACCACCGGTGGAGCCCTGCTGAACCATCTCACCACTTTTCCCGACAGAGGAGATCTCCAGTCCGGAGAGTCTTCTTCCTTTGACTGGTGGGGATAACCAGTTTTGCCTTCTTTTCACCTTCCTGGAGCATCTCGTGGCCGCCTTGCCCGTGCCAAGCACCCCGGCAACCGGAATACAACGGTTTACCACCACCGCAAAGAGAAGGGTAGTACCTTTTAACCGAAGAACTCTGCGGCTGGTTTCTTCCTTGGCAGTGCAACGAACTTCATCTTTCCTCCACAGCGAGACCTCCTCTTCCTCTGGACGAATCACTGACTTGCACCCGCTGCCAGGAACAACTGCCCCTGCTGGAGCTTCCTTCACACTTAAGGTACTGTGTCCTGCCTGGCTTCCCTTGCGACAGATCGTTCGGGGTGACAGTAAAGCCTCGACTTTCTAACCTGGGCTGGCCTGGGACAACCTAGCTAACTTTTCCTGACTTTAATTTCACTCTTTGTGTGCAAACTATCTACAAGACTCTTTGGGCATAACCCCACTGTGTGAACCTGGATCCCTTCTGCTTGCTCTCTCCAAGAGTGGGCCTTGCAATTGACTTCCTTGCTCTCCAGTAGAACTCTGCCTATCCTGCCTTACTGTGGTTCTTTAAAAAAGTATTGAAAATTGTGTGCTTCCATAACTCTGCCTTTTTGCCTCCCTTTTTAATAACTTATTAGAGTGCCATCTTATTTTAAGCGCTCACCTCTGTCTGAAAATAAGTGGTGTTTCTCACTAAGACTTGTCTAATAAGTAATTAGGGTTGTATATATATAATAGTGACTGTGTGCTGAATTTACTTACCTCTTTTGTGCTAGTGTAATTTACAAGTGTGTCTTTAAATAAATAATTATATACTTTTACACCAAAGCTCTGGTGAGTGTTTGCTTGTGCTACTGTATCTCTGTAACTATTGTGCATACTCTATATACTGCCTAACTCTTCTTGAGGGAAGTCTGACTGCTCAGCCACAGCTACCAAGTGAATCTGTGTGGTACAGACTGCTCCCAAGTGGGTTTACTGCCAAACACCTGTAGTCTTAAATCTTTTGCAGTGGTCCCTAAGGGAACTGCACAGGTTTCTGCCTAACACAGACATGAGTGCAACAGCAAAACAAGCCACAAACGAAAGCTGCTATGCCTTCTCTCTTATACCGCACGCTTCAGGCACACCTAAAATACTTATACCTCAAGAAGTGCACTTGTCGGATGCCCAGTGTTTAATTCATCTCATATTATGTAGAATTCGGAGCACCTTCCAGTCACACTCAGTTACAATAGAAATGCTGCAGAACGAGAAAACCTGCACGAGCAAGCCGCAAGGAGTGATTTGCATCAAGAAACCGTTTTTTATTATCAGAGGGACAAGGTTCACAGACAACAAGTGGCATGACGAGACAATCCCTTGTAAAGCAGAGGCATTGCGAGGTCTAACTGAGGAGAACTTTCACTGGGTCAAAGAAACGTGTACTCCTGTCTGGTCCCAGCACGTTGCAAAACTCACGTGGGTTACTGTACTTGAGAAACCCATCAAAACACAGAAGGAAATTGCGCACAAACTTTGTTTTCATGGCGAAGGAAAGATACAAATGGGCGCCAGTAAGCAATGCAATATAACAATCATCATTCCAGATATGATAAAGGTACAGCAGCGCTCATGGACATGTACTGGGTATGTGGCAAGCAAGCCTACCTGCATCTACCGGCATCATGGAAGGAAACCTGCGGTCTGGCGAGCCTGCACTAAGCGCTAATGATAATTCCAGAAGGTAATATCCAAGGGGGGAGAAATTCGACTGACATATCGGCAGCAAGGGATTCGGCTGGCATATCGGCAGCATGACACTCAGCTGGCACATCGGCAGCAGGAGACTCAGCTGGCACATCGGCAGCAGGAGACTCAGCTGGCACATCGGCAGCACTCCAACCAGCAACCACCGAGCCTTCCACATACGATATTCTGTCTGAAGATGAACTACAAGACAGAGTGTCCCGCAAAAGGAGATCATCAAACTATATCTCCAGCGAATCATTCAACCTTCTCTATGAGATTCCTGCTAAATATAAATTGTTCAATTCAGCAGAAACTTTCTTTGCCTCCCTCCTAACGCCAGGACTCCAGGCGCAAAAAAACACCAAATGGTTGCAAATCGTCCGCTGGATACTGATCCAACTGGCCAACGACACTGAAGAGGGGTTCAATGTGATTAAAGTGGAACTTCGTGCATTGCGCCTAATGACAATGCAGCACCAGTACGTCTTGGACCTTCTCGCAGCAATGGACGGCGGTGTTTGCCGAAAAATCGGGAGCGCAAGCTGTACATTCGTACCTTCTGCAGAAACGGATAATGGTCGTGGTTCAGCATTATGATGAACATTTTTGTCTCAGTCGCCGTTTTTATTTTGCTATTCTTCTGTGTTTGACAGTTGGGTATCCGTTGTTGTGCAAAATCAATGCCTACTTCAACAATGATGATGGTAACAATGGGCAAACAGACAACTGTAGCAACCATGATAGATGCACAAATGCAGACAACCCCACCAAAATACCACATGACAGCTGTTTATCGCCAACACAGGAACAGGGTAGACAATCTATACCACACCACAATTAAAGAACCACGGGAGCTATAATGGTACAGGGAGGTGTGGGTGGATCTAGATGGGGATGGGGTATATATATATATGTCTATATGACAAGCACACCTGATGAATATGCAAGAAGCGGGCAGAGCCTAGGAGGGGTCTGTAGGGCTTGGATGCCAATAAAGGGTACACCGACATGGGACGAGGCTGTATCAGAGGCTGAGTATTATCGGAGGGGGAATAATAATAAGAATTAGTTTGTTACTTTAGATGTAACAAAGGGGGGAATGTGTGGGAGTGAGGGGTTGTTTAGGTCCCCTCATACATTCAGCACGATGTAAGCCACTTGCTCGTACAATAATGGGGGACACGAAAAGGCTTATCTCGCCTCTGCAGCGCCGCGCACACCGCGCTCATTCCCCCCACTTTTTCTCACTATGTCTGAAAGCTTTGCAGCTCCATTTCTCACGGATGCGTTGGAGACAGTTGAAACAAATATACTAATTTAACATCTCACTCTTCCTCTGAGATCACTGTCCTGTGTGTGAACCGGCCCGAACCATGACTTGTAGCTCATCTATCTCCACAAACCTGCCTGTGCCCTCTTAGCCCCGCTGTTGGAAAATTACTGCCACAATAAACCTGTGCCCTCGTAAGGTATTCTATTGATGTACCAGACGTGCAACTCTGCTGTAAAGCACACCCCAGTGTGCCCTCAACTAAAATTAGACCTCTGTCACAGTATATTGCACCCTAGAACTAACAAATGTCAGTATGCACCATACTTTCTTTGACGCGCTCAGACACAACCCACGATCGATGTTATCACACTAGGCCAGGACCCCTAAGCCTGGTACCCCACATAAATCCCAATGAGTGAGGTTTTGAAATGCATGCAATTTATAAGTTTATGATAATCTAGTCAAAGGAGTTGTAGTGACTATTATTTAGTACATATCTAATGGTAGTTTCTCATGTTAGCTTAGTTAGTGCCAGCCCTACCTCACAGCGACCCGACCCTCACCCCGCCCGGACACAGGCAGATGGACCAGGTGACGCTCACCCTCCCGCCAACTGAATAACCAATCCTGGAGAAGCAGCACCTACAGGCACCTATGCATTGACGCCTTTTGTCCAATCATAATGTACTTTGTAACACTCTTACCTGGCATCACTGATGACGCTTTCTGCACATATAATCAATTGTAAATGTAATGTTTGCCAGAGCGCTCTCGGGCAGCAGAGTTCTCTGAGTGCCAATTTGACATAACAGAACTTAACTCTTGCAACTTGTTCTCTTAGTCTCATTCGCCATTGGGGTGTGTCATATTTTCTGGTACTGCATGTGTAAGTCGGGGAGTGAGCCTTTACAAAGGACTTCCTGAGCTAGTTCCCATTTGGAAACTGTGCTCTGCCTGCTCAAAGCGTCCGCCGCCGTGTTCTTCTCTCCAGCTTGGTGAACTGCCGACGGAAAGATTCCTTCTTGTATTGCCCAGAACCAGAGCTGCATTAGCTCTCTGCACAGTGGTAGGGACCCTACACCTCTTTTGTTGAGGTAGTACATGGCGACCATGTTGTCTGTCATTATCAGGACATTCTTTCCACATAGAGAGGGCTGAAAGGCCTTCAGCGCTTGTCCGATTGCCTTCAGCTCTAAAAGGTTGATATGTATTTTGGACTCCGATGGAGACCAACGACCGCTGATGGTCAAATCGTTGGTATGGGCTCTCCACCCCTTGAGTGAGGCGTCCGTCACTACTGTTATCTCCGGCCATGGTTGTCAAAAAGGTTCTCCATTCAAGATGTTTTCCCTACAGTCCCACCACTAAAGGTCCAGTGAGACTCTGTTTGGGATTTGTAAAAGATCGGACCTCCTTCCTGAGAACAGTGACCACTGGGCCCTGAGCGCCCATTGAAGAGATCTCATTCTCAGGCGAGCCTGTGGCATCAGAAAAATGCAGGATGCCATCAGGCCGAGAAACCTCAAGTCGAAGGCTGGGAGATGATGGGCATTTTGGAATTTTGTTACCATCTGTAGAATGTCTTGAGCCCTCACATCTGGTGGTGAGGCTTTTCCCAGGGATGCATCCAGGTCTGCTCTGAAAAACTGGAGTCTTTGTGATGGTATCATGCAGGACTTCCTGAGAGGGATAAGCCAAGCCTGTGGAGGGAGTGGCAGGTATGGTTTAGAAGTTGCAGGGCCTGTTCCGGGGAACTGGCCCTGATCAATCAATCGTCCAGGTAGGGGTAGACATGAATCCCCCCTCTGCTGAGACTCGCTGCCACAACCGCCATTAACTTGGTGAAAACCCTTCGGGCGGAGGTTAGCCCAAATTGCAGAACACAAAACAGAGTGAGCTGCCAATGGCGAACCTCAGGTACTTACTGTGCTTTTGATGGATTGGCACATGAAAGTTAGCATCCTGAAGGTCCAGAGATACCAACCAATCCTGAAGCTGGAGGGCCTGAAGGATCTGAAAATGGGTAACCATCTTGAGCTGGTCCTTCCTGAGGAATTTGTTAAATTCTCGCAAGTCCAAGATGGGTTTCATTCCTCCGTCCTTTTCGGAATTAGAAAATAATGGGAGTACCAACCCTTGATCCTCTCCGCTACAGGTATCGGTTCTATAGCATCTTTCTCTAGCAGTTCTAGAATCTCCTGCATAAGGAGCGGGTCTGGGAACTTCAAAGAGTTGTTCCCCCTTGGATGACTCTGAGGTATGCGTAGAAAAGGCAGGCAGTCACCCTGGCCAATTGTCTCCAATATCCAAGCATCTGAAGTAATAGCCTGCCATTCTGTCAGATGTTGAGTTATCCTGCCTCCTACTGCCGTTTTGTGATAGAAGACCTCAGAGAGGTTTTGATGCGGCTGACGCAGAGGCTGAGGGTAAAGTCGCCCCTGCTGCTGCGGCTTTAGTACCTCTGCTCCGTCCACCATAGGGTAATCGTCTCTGGCATCTTTGAACTGGCTGTCCTCTGCCTTTTCCGAATGCGGAAAAATAGCAAAAGGACCGGCCCCTCCAGGGCGTACCTGTGGGGCGGATCAGAGTTTGTCTTATCGCAGCTCCAAGGGATTGGATTTTCACTCATCTATAAAGTGCTTTTGATGTATATACATGTATAGTTAGCATTTGCAGCAATCTATTTTACTACTAAGCATAAGCAAGCTTCACAATTTCTTTGCTTCTTCTGGTTTCTTGCAGCTATACACGTTTAAACCAACTGAACATCTTCATCGTGCATATGGCATACGTTTCTGCTTCTTGACATCAACGGTTTCACCTTAGGCTCAAGATGTCACTTATCCATGGTATTTCGTCTCTGTCAGTATTCCTAGGTCATTATATCTTCTATATGTGCATCAGTCCGATTTATTATGATGCCATCATTCGTCTTCCTTTAGTAACTTCTTGGCTTATTCGAGTATTCCATTCTGACAAACGTCATTTTGTCTTGCCTTTATATATGGTTTTCTCAATGGGTACCTTACTGTCCAGGTTTTCTTAGGTGTCGGTACTTCAATAGGTACTGTTACTCTGATAGGCACTGGGCAAAGCCCGACTGCGGCTCTCTGCTGGTTTATCTGTTCTTCATACGTCACACATTTCAGCGTGAAGGTACCAGCTACTACGAAGGGGGTGGCTGGAGCGTGGATGGTGCTTGGCACTTCCTCTTCACCTCCGTTAGGCAAGATTGTATGCAGTACCCTTTGGGTGCACTACAACAACCTTGACCTCCTGGCAATAGGGACCCAACCTTTGGTATATGTCTGGACTACACAGGTTGGTAGTGTGGCTGAGCGGTATCAGGTATTAATATCCCCAACAAAAATATCGCCGTAAATATGGCTGTTTGGTTCGCCATAGGCGATATTTTTATTGGGGATATTATGTGGGAGCGGGGGTTGCCGGGGTGTCCCCCGCATATTAAAAAATGATGCAGGGATTGCAGGGGTGTCCCCCGCAGGGTCCATTGTGCATTTCGCCACAAAAATATGGCGATATTATTGTATCGCGATATTTCTGCGGCGGAATTATCACATGGAACCGGCTGAGCAGCCAGGCTTATCTCAAGAGGGGTCAATGTGAGCAGTAATGTTGTGACACAGATTTTCACATTAGCGGTTATTCAAACAAACACGTATACTCAAGGTTTCTTGATAAAACAATTATTAATGTATTTCACAGTCAGTTATATAAGCCTTTGTCAAAACGGAGCAATATATGTAACACTTATAACACACTTCAAAACACACTCTTAGTTTCTCTAAATCAGATGATACCCATTGGGGATGACACAGACACTTCCTACACCCTCAGGTGACTTAAATAGCTAGAACACTGTGGACATTGATGTATCACTGGTACATTTAGAGCAATACTGAGTTTGGTGCCAAAGACAGAAGAGAGGAGTAAAACAAAGGTTAACAAATAGTTAAGTACTTTTAAAAACCTTGCACTGTCAAATAAGTTTAACCCTTTCCTGAGGAAAAGATAAAGCACAGAGTCAAAGGAAGAAGAGTCTCTCAGAGAGCCAGGACAGCCAATGTTAATAGCCCAATGTCTAGGCGAGCTTAAGATCTTCTTTGCAGGTAGGTAAAACGTTTTGCAATTTGTTTTTAGAAATGTTTGTAGAAAATAGAACACTTGAAGGGCCACAAGCTGGGAGGCTTGTGAGGGGCAAAGCTATAGCAACTCTGCAAGGTAACCAAGACAGGTCGCAACTGAGAGCAAGTAAGGCTACATAAGAAGAGGTAAGATCTCTTAGACTTTACATTGCCTTTGATTAGAAGAAATGGTTCCAAATGGCTTCTGTTCCCGTGCAGCTCTGCAGATCCTGTTGTTCCTGAGCCTCAGCTATGGGGACAAGCGGGAGGACGTCTGGGGACTCCTGCTCTGCAATGGGAAGGTCAGCGGCAGCGATGGGCAAACATCAATTCAGCGGTCCTTCAGTGTTTCAGCTCCTCGTGTCTGACAGCAAATAGCAACACTGCGGTTCTCGGATACGACTCTGGACTTTCCTCGCACCTGGGGTCCAGCACTCTGTTGAGGTAGCTCAGGCTTGGTCAGTCCTGCTTCAGGGAAGTCCGGAGGATCTCCCTGGCGCTCGGGTCCGACTTAAAAGCAATGCACACAACCTGGTGTTTCTCTCCCTGGCACTTGGGTTCCAGCAGCAGTTGCAGTGGAAGTACAGCCAGCTCCGAGAGGATTTCCAGATGGGCTTACCCTGGAGCGGATTGGTCCCAACCAACTCAAGGGGAGAAGTCGCAGGGCTTCTCTAGTCTAGGCGAATTTGGGGATTCAGCACAGCAGCAAGGCTTCACCGGGCAAATCAATGGTCCAGGAGTTGCAGCAGGTGTCTCTTCCAAGTTCTTCTTCGGATATCTTCGCCCAGTGGTCTACACTGCCTTCCAAGCCAAAAAGCCTTGCCTTTTATGCAGGTTTCTCCGATTAATTCAAGCCTTGCTGTCAATCACACAGCAGGGTGCCTGTCCTTGGTGGACAGCCAGTCGACCAATAACCTTTAGGTGCATTGCTGTAACCAAGGGGATTAAGCACAGGGCGTTTCTGGCACCTCCCTCACTTTCTGCCCCTGCCAGATATACTGGAGCCAGAGGCGGCCTTCACTCGTGAATCCCGCCAAAGACAAAACAAACAAAGGGACCAAACCTGGTTTGGCACACAAAGTAAATCTCAAGAAGGACCTTTCCAACAAGAAATGGCAAAAAAAGAAGACCGGGCCATTTTGATAAACATGGCACCGATGGGTGCTTTACTGCAGCTGCGAACGCAGCCCGCGGTAAAAACACACAATGGTAGTAAAAAGTAAACCACTGACAAAGGGGATACTAGGTATCCTCCAGAACCCTATGGTAAGATAGTCTGTGCTGGGTCTAGAAAGTTACAATTTGTAAGTAAAGTCAATTTCACTTTACTGATCTTGGAAACAGTAGTTTATCCGAGAGAAGGTATTTAAACCTTTGGGAAATCTAATAGACTTCCCTGTGCCACTGCATTGAAGGTGCTGTGTGTCAAAATACAAAGATGATGCATATGGAGTTTGTCAGATGCCAAAAACCAAAATGAAACACAGTGTTAAATCACAGAATAAATACATGAAAAAGTGGGAAAAAGGTCTCACTCTCTCCATGTTAAAAATTAAAAAGTCAGAGTCCAGCAAAAGTGCTGGGGGTCTCTAAAGTGGGAGGAATTTAGCACTAAAATGGAACTTTAGTCATCTTGGTAATTTTAGAGATCTACCACCAACTCGATGCTTGGAGAAGCGACTGACCCTGAGGGAGTTGAAGGCGGATGAGCGAAGAGCTCGAGAAGGAAGATATTTAGGAAGTGAGAGTTTAAGGTATTGAGGCACCAGAAGGCCTAGTGGACAATACAGAGGGTTTTGACCTTAATCCTTGCAACCACTGGGAGCCAGTGCAGAGATTTTAGTCAGATTTAGAAAGAGGCTGTTGCAGTAGTCCAGCCTAGAAAGAACCAGAGCTCTGGAGACAGTGATCTTCTGGGGGAAGGAGAGGAAAGAAAGAATACCTCTGAGGAGGTGCAGCTGGTTAGTCTGACTTCTTAGAGACATCAGATGTGAGGAGATGAGGAGACCGTGGAGTTGAAGATGACCCTGAGGTTTTTAGCCTCACAGGTGGGAAAGGGAAGAGGGCCAAGAGGCCGGCCAGAAAGCGATAGGAAAGGAGGTAGCAGGTGTGCTGATGAGGAGAATCTGAGTCTTACTGGCATAAAGGCAGAGATCATTGGCGGCACACCACTCCTGGATAGTGGAAAGACAGTCGGAGATGAGAGAAGGATAAGAAGTGGCAGAAGGGAGCCTGAAAATGAGCCGAGTGTCATCCACAAAGCACTGAAAGTTGGGGCAGAGAGCAGCAATGCAGTGGACAAGAGCTGCCAGGTATTGGGTGAACAGCCAGGGAGAGAGGTTAGACCCCGGGGGAACACCACACGTAGAGATAGAGGAACGGCAGGGGGGGGCAGGGGTCGGCTGAGGGTTTCCTAAGAACAGGGTGAACAAGGGAGTGCTTCAGGGGGGGGCAGGGAAGACTTCAGTGGTGAAGGAGTAAGGAGTTTTGATAGATATTGTGTGGTAATACTTACCTACAATTTTAGCTAGACTTTGTTAATACTTAGAGGGTAACAAAGGACAAATAAATAATTGTATGTTGATGAACTTCTTGAACTGGACTTATTGGAGTAATGTGTGTTTCTCATTGTAGCCCTCTGCAACACTACCTTGACTGAGTTTGGCTAGACCTTTTCGTCTTTCCTGTTCACCATAATGGGTTGGCCTCTCAGAATCCACCCTCGGGGACAGGCAAACAAAGTCCTTGGTGACAGGTGGATAGATTGTGTGATGTAGGCGTGGTGAACAGGTTCACAGAAAATTACTCATGGTAATGGACGGATGACCGTCTCAGCAGCAGATCCCCAAAATACTGGCCTTTGGGACAGAAAGTGATGCTTCAGGACGAAGGGCTGCAGGACAGGATGTAGAGGGAAGGGGGAGAAGTTTTGGAAGATCCAGCGATTTTTGAGGAAAAGGAATGAAGACAATTTCATTTTTGTGACAGAATTTCATTTTTGTGAATTCTGTGAAGGTTTTTTTAGGGTCTCCTTGAATTTTTGCCATTTCTGATTCTCTTTGTTGGATCACTGACGTATTTTTTGGTGGTCAGAGTGACTTTTAACCTTTTTACTCCGAGTGTTTGGTCCAGGGATATCCATAAGGCTCCCAAGCTGAGAGGTGCTTCTTCAGCACTCTATTTCTTTGTGCACTAGGGTGATTATATAACCAGTTTTGGAAGGCGGTTCTTTCCCTTCCACAATCTACGTCCATTGCAGCAATTCGGCGAGAACTTAGCCTCCTATCGCTTAAGGCAACAGTAAACACCAACGCCCTACGTCTATACCGAAAATGCATTATGGATGAATCTAAAGAAATCTATGTCCTGCTAAACAAAGAGCTACAAGCAGAAAAGGTGAAAATGCTATCGGCCTGGAAATCCGCAAACAAGGCCTTACTTCAGTCAGTCGTCTGTTCTGAAGACCTTATCGCCAACCCAACAAGAGTGTATAAGAAATTGAAAGTGTTAGACTTGATTCAAACACCAGAGACAGCTACAAAAAAGAAATTACTCCATCAACTCCCCTCCATCGTATTGCAAGCTATACGATCCAATGAGATACCTAAAAAAATTCCCAAGCAGAGCGGCACACAACTCCCTGTTAAGAATAAGGCTACATTTATTGGACACCAATGAAATTCGTGGCATTAGGGGCCTCTCTGAAACAAGCAAGTGCCGCCTGTGCGAGACAAACTGAATCAATCCGACACCTGCTCCTGTCCTAAAAACCAGCAACTCAGACACACGTATCTCAATAACCTACGAGCCGAAGAACACGGGTCGGATGAAGAAAAATGGTGGCACAGGTTGATAGGAGGTGATTGATCAACCTGGCTGCTAGCGACTGTACAAATCCTGGATCACACTATGAAAATGCTAACAGGATCAGGGTCCCACCCTGCTTAGACAATACGCACACAAATGCAGCTTTTCTCTTTATTTTGTAAAGTTCCTTTGGAACATACACAAATAAAATAATAAATAAAAAAAAAATAACCCTATATTGGTTTTAGGGCATAGCCTGATAGAAGCTGTTATTTAGTGTTTGCTTCACAAGGGGTGCATGCCGATTTACAGTGAAGATTTTTGGTAGCCATTGGGGTACCAAAAGATTATTTTAAATCAGACCTTCAAACTTCTTGTTTTATTGACTTTGTTCATGGGAACCACAAGGCATGCCTACAATGCTTTCGGAGCCCAGCAATGCACTCTCTATCATGGTTTCAACTGGTATAGACCGGTCCCTGGCCCTGTACAAGTCATATCACACCTGTGGGGTGCGGCTTGAGCAATAAGAGTTAGGGGCCAACAAGACTGGCTGGCCACCTGACCCTTTGTTTCAAGCCCCAGAGTGTGATTGGTGGCCTGCTTTGGCCAGTCCCTGTGTGAGTGTGTGAGAGTATTATTAGAGGAGACCCTGTAATTACACTCAATTCTATTCAGATTTTTGGAAGAAGCAGATTTAATTACTTACTTTAGTAAGTACCTGCCTTTTTAGGACCAGATTTGGTCATATTGAATGAACCCTTTGTCCTGGGCTGCAAACAAAGGGGGGTCTGGGAATCTCTCTACCAGCACGAACACAGCCCAATGACCTGTTCTTGGGTGAATAACCCCTGGGAGAGACTCTACCAAGTCTTTAGCTCACTGTCCTTTTCACAGAGAAGAAATGTCCCCGCATATCAGCCTTTGTCCTGCCCAGGGGCAGTCCAGCGCCGAAATGCTAGGCAATTCTCCTCTGAACAAGAGTACCATCAGTAACCCCATACACGTGTTTCAGCCTTGTTGGGCATCATCAGTGAGGTGAAACTGTTGCCTCTCTAAGAACAGTGAGCAAGGGGTCCACGTCTGGATTGCCCTGTTAACTTAGGGTGAAACCCAAAGTTAATGTATGCAAACAAAGGGGAGTCTGGGAATCTCTCTACCAGCACGAAGACAGCCCAATGACCTGTTCTTGGGTGAATAACCCCTGGGAGAGAGACTACCAAGATTTTGTCCTGGGCTGATCTCAGGTTGATCTACTGCTCAGGATACTGGTTCACCTTCCTGTCCTCTTGCTGGTCCCACTTGTGTGCTGGGCCAGGCTTTTTGTGCTGGGATCATCTCCAGGCCGTTTTACTGCAAACTTCCCACTGTTGTCATACCACCTCGGTGATGGTTGCTATTATTTCCTGAAAGGGTGTTGAGCCTCAACACCCTTCTTCATCTGCTCTTCATCCTGTAAGCTTTACATGGAAAAGAAGCCTTGCACTTACCTGTTGTTTAGCCTTCCTTGAACAGTCTTTCTGGCATTAAACACCACGGGTATTATGAGAGTGTAGAAGAAGGAGACTGACAATGACTCCTCATGTTTGAGGCTACAAACCTTTATTATGAAAAAAGATAACCCCATCTCTCCCTACTTCTAAGGGGCTTGCCCTGCCTCAACCTAGAAAATGTGAATGACCTGTTAGAATGTCCAGCCAAAAAGAGGTTGGGTGTCAAGTTTTGTGCCTGTTGCCTGCACAGAAATCTACTAGTCCTCTCTCTACTTTGTTGAACTTTGCTGTGGACTCCTACATAATCCGATCCCTGCCGCAGAGTGGCCGCGGAGTCAGGTGCTGAGTCTTGTGCCTGTTGCTTGCACAGAGTTCTACTAGTCCTCTCTCTACTTTGTTGAACTTTGCTGTGGACTCCTACATAATCCGACCCCTGCCACGGAGCGGCCGCAGAGTCGGGTGTCAAGTCTTGAGGTCTTTAGGCTCTGCGGGCGAGGCGCGTGAGGCGACGTGGCCCCCCCAACCACTTTTTCTTCTTACTTTCAACTTCAAGCTTGTGAAAATCGGGTGAGTACCGAACATTTACAAACATTGAGACTTGGTGAAATTTGTGGAAAGCTGTGTAAACATCACCGTAAATATCACAATGACACTTACAAATGGCCCACTTAAGCGGCAAGGACTTAAAACACTCACTGCTGTGGACACACAGCATTTGCCGTCCACCATCCCCTTCAACGAGATAGACTCGAATGGTGAGATGAATGAAATCGGGGAAGCTGTCCTGAAACTCTCAGTCTCTGAAGAGTGCGACGTAGTGACACTAGGCATGGGAGACGAAGCAGTACTAGGGGTACTGACGGACTTGGTGTGGGAGGGTAATACAATGGAGCCTCAACTTCCAAAACAAGTGGCTAATGCCGAAGTGCAAGGCGTTAATGCCACGCGGGAGGAGACCGTCGGTTTACTTAGACCAAATATCCAGAACACAAATCCTACAGCACAAATAATAACGGAAGCCATCGGCTTACAGCAGAAGCATAACTTGGGCAGGACAAACATGATAGGGGTGGAGCTACATGAGAGACAGTTTCCAAAGAAGAGGTATCAACACACATGACAACTGACAGAGAAGTTGTCGAAATGGAGTTGTTACAGACTCCCCATACTCCACGGCAACAGACGAAGATCTTAAGCAGCGCCACGGATGAGAATGATAAGCCCAGGCCTGGAAAAACTCAAGGTATGTCCAAAATAAGCCAACCACCAAGATCAGTCAATTAGGGAGCACCCTTGCTGCAGATGTGTACTCCCATGACCCTGACTTAAGCTACTCACTCCTGCCAGTTAAGTGGGAGATGTCACAAAAAAAGAAAGCTCTTTTAGCAAAATAACAATGGCAAATAAAGCAGGAGCAAAGAACAAAATCTGAGGATGTAAGGCTCTCTGCCTTCCACACGCCTAGTGCACGCGCAGCGTGGCTATCGCTTGACATCACAGAAATCGAGCTACTCATGTCTAACCACGAAAAAAGAAAGGACGTTTTTGCCAAAATCGGAAAGATGGATATAAGAAGTCAACGCCCAACATCAACACCGGCGACGGTTAGCCCCGAGTGTCAATTGCTAGAACAGTAGTTGAACCCATCATTTCCACACAATGAGATTCGAACATCTGTAAACATAGTAAAGAAGGAAATCTCAAAGAACCAATCCATGGAATCCTTGCTAACGACTGAGAAGCCAGACGTTAAGTGCCACTGTACCCCCACAAGTGGATGCTTAAAAGGTCCAATTCCGACAACCATGATGGATCTTCAAACCATGTTGGTAGTAACCATGTCCAAGCTCTGATCACATTATGGAAGCTATACAAAACCAATGCAAAGACAATGAAGGATCAAGCTACTCTATTGGCACTAATTCACTCAAATCAGATATATACAGATGCATTTATGAATAGACTACAAGAACGGATGAACATCGAAGCAGAAGCAAGTATACAATGGTAGAATAGACTGTTTGACCATGTAAGAAATGACCGAACAGATAAAACTGAACTAAACAATATTGTACTAACCATGGTGAACCCAAACAACATAGCTGAAGAACTAGTGCTGATAAAAAGAAACATTAGTCAACTTAACCAACAGTTTAACAAGGGAGCAGTTGACGAGTCGGCACTGCCTAATCTAAATCAAATGACGAATAATCCCCATAATGAAGCAGTAAATGAAATGAGGAATGTTCGGCAAAAGAACCTAATCCCGCTGCCACTACTGCTGTGCCTATTGAAGTGGAAAGTAATACTACTTTGGGCAGAGTTGATGAAGCTCCACAAGGACATTTTGTTTTGTCCCCTGCAAATAGTACAAACAGTTAACTCGAAAGAGTACTACGATATTTTTGTGACCAAAACGAACCAAAACAAGAACAGAAATACGAATCCAAGCTCAAACTAAAAAAAACAGAAAGACTCAAGGGCCTTTCTACGACAGTTGTCATTACCTCAGAATGACAAATAAACAGCCAAAAATTGGAACAAAGATCCAATACTGTATTAAGTTCAATAAATTCCATAGAACTCGACCGCGCCCTGCAAAAAAATCGATCTTAGTACACAGCGGATGCAACCACAACAGGATGAGGACAGCTATGGGATAAGTAATATTGAGATACCCCAATCTCCTACGAATCGAAACGACTCAAATATGAGCTCTCTGATAGTCATTGATGAGGATGAGTCGGAAGAGGTGGCGAAGAATCATCTTTCCTGTGAAGATCCAACAGACAATGACTTCGGAGACTGCAACATGGAATTTTAATGCCAAGATATATCAAATGGTAATTTAGAAAGTTCCCATGGAAATCAATTAGAAATCATGGATTTAACCTCCAACGACGAAAACTCAATAACAGAGAGCACCTTCGACACTAGCCCAAACCAACAAAATCTGGAGACGAAACCAAAAGGCAACCAGATGAAATTACCCAAAGTTATTGACCCAAAAAAGAAACAAGTAGAGAACAGAGTACAGATACAAAGAATAGTAGAATCCAAAGAAGGTTTGATATTAAACACAACCAACATTATATGCCTACTGCATGCCATACCGCAACTGAAATCTATTCGCTCAAGTGACATAAAATTATATCAAGTTTCTTGAGGAAAGCTCTTTAGACGATGTATGGGGGGATTTTTACGAGAGAGCATTAATGGAAAACATACTGACACATAGAAAATCTACTGTTTCAACAGGGCTTTCTTTGTATTATCTATAATAAACAGCAGTTGGATGAAAATGAGCTTATCAGAAGAATGAAGCAAGAATGTGAGCCCAACATAAAGCAAGTAACAAAATGCGACAGAACTAGTACCCCAGTTTCATAACAATGAAGACGAGAGAAACTGGAGTACTTTCTACTATGAGAAGAAAGTAAGTACGCAGCGTTGGAAGCCCCCCATATGGAGAGACACAGACTACATGGAAGCCTCGCGATTTCAGGCAAGTACTTCCATATATTAACCATCAACTAGTGAGAGTGCCTGCAAGAATTCTCTGTGCTCATGGAACTCCCGAGGTTATACTCATCTTCAGCAGAACAACCAAAACTTCAACAACTCCCTGATTATCTGCCTACAGGAGACATGGCTGGTTCAACAACCAGTATGTGAAGGATACCTCACCTTCATGAATCCGGCGCTCCAAGGCCTGAAAGGCCATCCAGCGGCAGGACTCCTGATGTTAATAAAAGTAGATGCAAATTATGAAATTGTTGACACTACAAATGTGAACCCACGGATTCAAATTACCATATTGAGCCATCATCCATCGACTAGCAAGGTACAAGAAAATGGGAGCCGGCATCTGGAGAAAAAGATGCTGACTATTGTGAAACTGTACTGGAATCCGTCAGCAATAAACGACAATGTTTTCATAGATGCCATGTTCACGGCTATTGACAATGCCATAAGACGTTTCCAGCAAACGGAACTTATATGCAGCGATCTGAATTTGCATCTCTATGATCACTGAGGAATAAGACAACGATAATAACCTTACCCCTAGAGCGAGACGCTGGACCACAGAAATGGACTATCCATCTTTCGCTCACAACCAAACCCTTAAATAATAAAGGTGAGATACAGCCAACTTGTTCAAGAGGCTCTTCGATGGCAATCATTGATTACAACTATATTTCTCAAGGGATCAATGAGAAACTTATCAAAACCAATACCATCTACTCCAATAAGAGTGATCATTGGATGCTAAACATAGCCTGGTCAACAACAACCAAAACCAGAGCAAAAATATGTCTACCTCGAGTAGAACTCAATGGAAGATTAACTAGACTGTGCTTGAACAATAAACACATAGGATCCTTGCGTGATACCTTTTTCCTGATCACACGGACAGGAACAGAGAAACTAAATTACGAATGGCTCTTAAACCCCTTTCAGCAAAAAATAACCTGTAAAAGCAAACCTGGATTACAACATACGCAGTGTTTCAACACTGAGAGAAAAGAGAAGAAAGCTGAAATGCATAGGAACATCAGAATCATCAAAAAAGTCCAGGAAGAAAACAAACTAAAGCTGATCAGGAAGGAGAAACAGCGATACACAAATTGGAGCAAAAAGAACAGATCCATGTCATTCCAATATGATGCGGAAAAGATGCTTGAAGCGTTAACAAATAGAAACACCAGAAATCTGGAATATCCTCAACCAACGTGACAACGTTAAGGATAGATTGATTTCTGACATTCCAGAATCGATCTGGATTGCCCACTTCACAGAGTTATATAAAGCACGAGACTCTAATTTGAAGGCGGAACTTGAAAAACAACCGACAAAATGGATACTTGAATTTAATCAAGAGGACATTCAGGCAGCTATCGCCAAGCCGAATATGTCTCATGCACCAGGATCAGATGGACTATCTAACGCGGGTATTAAGCATAATCCCCATCATTGGACAAAACTATGTATGCAATTGTTCGAACTGATTGAAGAGTCAAAAGCTATACCTCGAACATGGCAATCTGCCATAATTGTGCCGATCTTTAAGCAGGGTGACAGAAAGCAGCCGAACAACTACCACCCTATCGCCCTGCTTGACCCACTGGGGAAAATCTTTGCTTCATACCTTTTGAAAAAGCTTGACATCTGGGCTGCGAAGAATAATCGGCAAGCAAAAAGACAAACTGGTTTTGTCAAAAAGGTTGGCACTAACATCAATCTAATTCTACTCAACATTCTAAAACAAGGCCATTCGTGATAAAATGTACGCATTGTTTGTTGATCTAAAACTTGTGTTTGGTATGATTAACAGACAAGCACTTTGGAACACATTGCAAACCTGAGGATGTTCCCCTGAATTCCTGGAGCCAGTCAAATTACTGTACAGTAACACCAGCATTCAAATTCGCATGACAGCAGATGGCATAGTGTCTGCGCCAATCATAACATCGAATGGCCTGAAACAAGGCTGTCCATTGGCGGCGACACTTTTCAACCTCTTCACCTCCAATTTAAATTATTATATGAATAACTTGACTATAATCCACAGAAAGTCAACGCCATCTCTTTACCACAGATGATGTATGCAGACCATATTGTGGTGTTCAGTCTGCAGATATGTCTAGACCGACTGGAAAGCTACAAGATGTGGAATGAACTAAAAATGAACACAGAAAACGCAGATTATGCTGCTAACGAAGAAACGGATGAAATCAAAATTCACTTGGTTTTTACAGAACAAACTTATGCAGGTCAACACAGTGAAATATTTAGGCGTATGGATAAATCAATCCAAATCTGAAGCAGAATGGGCCATTCACCTAAACTCTAAAGAACACGCATTAGCTAGACAAGGGGCATATATCCATAGGAAATATGGTAAATATTGACTGAAACCAGTGGTAACCTTTTTTCTTCAAAATGTGGTAGCAATCCTAGACTATGGAGCAGAAACAATGATCAATCTCGATCCTGATATATGGCAACAGGTAGAAGGCATCTTCTGGCGCTAGGTGTTAGCATTACCACCCACATTTCACTGCAATCCATCGTAATGTGGAAACATTTTGATCTGCTTTGAAAAATCCAGAGTGAGGTCCAAATCCCATTAATTGAGATACACTGCACGAACTCTGCAGCAATCAATAAGCATACATTGAATGACTGGAAAAATAAAATGGAAAGACAACTTGAGAAGGCAGAGATTTCGATGTAAATGTTGATCCAACGCCCACAGCATGCAAAAAAAAGAATAATGCTAAATGGCTGGATACTTACAATGCAAGTGAAGACGCAATATCACATGAACCTCAATTGCGATCTAGAGACAAGGCCGGTTAACCAGCTCCCGAACTACCTGAAATTGTTTCCAGATAAAGCCATAAGAGATCTATTCCTGCGATTGCGCCTTAATTTGCTCCCCACACTAGAGCGCTTGTCTAAAATCAAACAAATACGGAGCGCACAGGCATTCTGCAGATTTTGTAAAGATCCAGAATAGATTGAATCCCTCTTTCATGTATTAATGGATGTAAGGAATTGACTGAAAAAAGAAATTTGTATAGAGGAATGTACTTGACGTCTACGCTACAGCTAGATCCAAAGGAACAATGGGACCAAATTTTGCTAGAAAATAACAAGGAACTAATCTATACGATCATTCAATTTTGGAAGAATATCGGAAAAGAACATGCAAAGACATAGGAGAAATATCTTAATTTGCTGTAAATATCTGTTAGTATGAATATGCAATGTATAGAAATTAAAAGTTTAGAACTATATCATTTTAATTAAAAAAAGAAAAAAGAATATGTTCCCTGTCCTCTGTCAGAAACATAGCAATCTAACCCTAACACTTAAACAAAAAGTCTACAACAAAAGTAAAGTTCATTCACCAGGACTGTTTGTCTTCTCGTAATAGCAATTCTTTCAGTGTCCCTTCAAAACAGTAAATGACTCCCTTTCCACGGTTCTTTTATCTTTTATCAAAGTTCTCCACAGTGATTCTTCAGAACTTTTACAGAAAGCTTGTACCAGTCCCTTCAACTCTTTCCAAGTAGTATAAAAGCTCACTGCTTTATTTGGCGTCCCTTTAACATCCGGGTGGTAAATATATTTTCCAGGCCAGGCTCCTCCGTATCCTTCTTGAAACCCCTTTGCAAGTCTACTTGAGGAGTGGTAATGGTTGGGGCACTGCAACGAGGGAGATGATCCCAGAGGCCTTCTGCTGGATCAGTGGTATTGCCGTGGTGTGAAGAATCCTGCAGAGTCATCACAAAACCCTACCTAAAGTTTCCTCCCAGGTGGCCAGGGTAAGGCAGTCGCTACCTGATCCTGACCCTGGGCGTGGTGTTAGCAGGGAGGATCAACTGGGAGAAGAAGGGCCCTAGGGGGACATGAAGACTCAGTTGGGAGGGACGCTGTATCCGTCTTCCTCAAAGAAATGTCAGTGCTGCCAGAATATGTAAAGGCTTGCTGTCAGAAGAACAAGTTACTTCTTACCTGGAAACGTTCTTTCGACGGGATGATCCTCCGTCGTATTCCTTATCTTTGATAATACGTTTCCAGCTTGCTGGCCTCGGAATTTATTTCTGTAGAGGGCGCTGCGCGTCGACGCCCGCCGAGTCGATGTCCTTAGACGGCCACCGTATCGGCGCCGACGTCACCATGCACATAAATAGACACGCGCTGCGTCCGTTGCTCAGTTCCGTTTTGTAGTATAAGAAAAGACATGCCTGAATCGGTTAGTAACCTTGAAGGAGCGAAAGCTGCAACCACAAGGGAAGTTATCACTGCGGGGATGGATGGGAGGGGCGATAAGGAATACATCGGAGGAACATCCCGTTGAAAGAACGTTAGCAGGAAAGAAGTAACTTGTTCTTCGAAGGGATTGTGTCCTCCGACGTATTCCTTATCTTTGATAGACTCCCATAGCAGTGGTATGTAATTGGAGGAGGAAGTGATAGTGTTATGTAATACGGCCTTGCCAAATCTGGTCTCTTGAGCAGTGGAGGAATCCAGATTGTAAAATTTTGTGAATGTATGTGCGGACGACCATGTGGCAGCCGCACATATGTCCCGGACCGGTACCCCTCTCCGGAGAGCCGAAGAGGCTGCGATACCCCTGGTTGAATGAGCCCTGAGATTTTGGGGTGGCTCTTTCCCTGCTAGTCTATAACATTCCAGGATGACCAAGATAATCCACCTGGAGATGGTTTATTTTGTTATGGGTAGTCCCAACTTGTGACCTGAGTATCCTACAAACAGTTGGTCTGCTTGCCTGATCCTAGCCATTCTGCAGATGTAAAAGCTGAGAGCTCGCCTAGGGTCCAGCCTGTGTAGCCTTTCCTCCTCTTTCCCCGGATGGGGAGGAGGGTAGAATGAAGGCAAGGTAATTTTCTAAGTAATATGGAATTCAGAATCCACCTTTGGGAGAAAATTAGGCTTCACCTGAAGGACAACCTTGTCCTTGTGGAAGATTGTATGTGGGGGTTTACAGGAGAGAGCTTGTAGCTCACTCACCCTCCTAGCAGATGTTAGTGCTACCAGTAGGACAGTTTTAAGTGTGAGAAATCTCAAAGCGCAAGAGTGAAGTGGTTCGAATGGAGTGCCCATTAAGAAGTTTAAGACTAAATTTAAGTCCCATAATGGAACCTGGAATGGTTTTGGAGGGTAAACATTAGTTAGACCCTTGAGAAATTGTACCACTAGAGGAATTTTGAAATACGATGATTCCTCCGCAGTGCGCTTGAAGATAGAAAGCGCTGCGAGATAGCCTTTTACAGTGCCAACTTGAAGGCCTGAGTTTGCCAAGTAGAGTAGAAACGATAACACTGTTGGTGTACCGCATGAAAAAGGGTCGATATTCTCTTCCCTACACCAGCTGCAAAACTTGTTCCAACAGCAGCGGTATAAAGACTTTGTTGCTGGTCTTCTGGCCGAAAGCAACACCTCCATTACATCATCAGGGAGATCCCAATCCTTGTACCGCAACCTTTCAGAAGCCAAGCGTGAAGGTTGAGGGTTCTGGTGTCTGGGTGGAGAACCTGACCTCCCTTCTGCGAGAGAAGATTCTCTTCGAGTGGAAGACGGATTGGAGGGCAGATGGACATATCTAGAAGGTCCGGGTACCACGTTCTCCTGGCCCAATCCGGGGCAATTAGGATCATGGTTTTCTGGAATCTTCTCAACCTCCTGATCATTTGAAGAATAACAGGGACTGGTGGGAATGCGTGAAGGAGTGGGAACTCCCAGTCCACTACGAACGCATCTCCTAGAGCTCCTCTCGGGGGAAATTCCCTTGAACAGAACAGATCGCACTTCCTGTTGGTGCTTGTGGCAAACAGATCCACATGAGGGGTTCCCCAAATGGGCGAAGATCTCTAGAAGGACTTCCTGAGCTAGCTCCCACTCGTGGGAGACTGTGCTCTGCCTGCTCAGAGCGTCCGCTCTCAAATTCTTCTCTCTGGCTAGGTGGACTGCCGATAGTGAGATTCCTTCCCGAATTGCCCACAACCAGAGCTGCATTGCCTCTCTGCACAGTGGCAGTGTTCCAACGCCTCCTCTTTTGTTGAGGTAGTGCATGGCCACCGTGTTGTCCGTCATTATCAGGACATTTCTCCCCTGTACTGATGGAAGGAAAGCTTTCAGCGCTAGTCTGATCGCTCTCAGCTCTAATAGGTTGATATGTAGTCTGGACTCGGATGGAGACCAACGACCGCTGATGGTCAAGTCGTTGGCATGGACTCCCCACCCTGTGAGCGAGGCGTCTGTGACTACTGTTATCTCCGGCCATGGTTGCCAAAACAGTTCTCCTTTCAAGATTTTCTCTGAATAGGCCCACCATTGAAGGTCGTGGGCTACCTTGTCTGGAATCCGGAGGAGGTCTGACATTCTCCCTGAGAATTGTGACCACTGACTTCTCAGTGCCCACTGAAGAGATCTCATTCTCAGGCGAGCCTCTGGCACAAGGAAGATGCAGGATGCCATGAGGCCTAGCAACCTCAAAAAGCCGAAGGCTGGGAGACGCTGGGCATTTTGAAACTTGGTGACCATCTGTAGAATATCTTGAGCCCTCACCTCTGGTGGCGAGGCTTTTCCCAGGGAAGTGTCCAGGACCGCTTCAATGAACTGGAGTCTTTGAGATGGTATCATCTGCGACTTCTTTAAATTGAGGCAGAAGAGAGGCCACCAGGGGGCGCACAGGCAATGGCTGCCTAAGTGCACAGCTCCCGCCTTGACTGGGTTACCGAAGGGGATTGAGCCCCCCCCGACCCACCCGGCAGGCCCACCTCGACGGATCCGCCTGGGGACCCCCCCCGGGCACCCACCAGGCGAAAGAGCGGCGCTCGTTATCCCCGGATAGCCGTAGTTCGGGAACCGGGCCTTCTGAGCCACTTGCAGGGCGCGGCCTGGGCGGCCGCGGAGCCGGAGGGGAGGCGCCTCCTCCCTCGCGCCCTTCTGGTCCCTTGACTTGGCCTGCCCCCTCCCCGCGGCCGACCTCCTCGACGGGAGCGGAGGACCGGCCTGGACGGGGACCGGCCCCTTGGGGGCCAGGAGACAACGCGGCAGCCTGGGGAACGGGACCCCCCCGCCCTCTGCTCCTCCCCTCCACCCGGACAGCACCACACGAGGATCCCCCAGCGAGGTGGAGGACGGGGACTCCCTTGGCACCCGAGGGCCTGACACAGCGGGTCCGGCGCCCGGTGTCCCCCCTTGACCCACGTGGACAGCACAGCACAGATCTGCCCCCCCGCCCCCCTCAGGGGACCACGATCGCGGGCGGCGCGGCCCTGTGGAGTGACGTGGCGGTTGGGCCGCGCGGTGCCCGAGACCCCTGGAGGGCGTCGGTGGGGGCCTCAGAACATCAGCGGAACGCGCGGCCCCGCTTCCCTCCACCCCCGGACACAGAGACTGGGCCACAGGCCCCTGGAACTGCCCGGGAGCGAGGCCCCCACCTGCAGAGGGTGGGGCGTGTGCCCGCCCGGAGGTGGCCCCCCCACTCCTTTACCATCTGGAGAACAGGGTCAGGTGTGGGAGTTGAGGCACCTTCTCCCCCCTGTCTGCTTGGACGCCCCACCCCCCCCTTTTCCTGGAGACACAAAGCCAGCGCACCTCGACGTGGGGGATACCCGGGTGTGAGGCCCCCGGCAGTCGCAGGTGGGGCGTGTGCCCGCCCGGGGGTGGGCCCCCCTGACCCCCATCTCCATTTCTAGTGCCCACTTGCTGGGGGTGGAGGCATCGGACCCTCTCCCCCCCCCACCCAACGAGAACAATCCGCCTGTCCAGGCCACAGGGGCCCTCCAGGCGCCATCACCCCCTCTCAGGGAGACCGGAGGAGGCCCAAATCGGGCACGACAAACTTGTCCAGGGTGTGAGGCCCCCGCCGGCGGACAGGCGGGGCGTGTGCCCGCCCCCCCAGACTACGATACTCCCCAGGGGGCATCAGTGAAAACCCCAAACGGGGCGAGGGGTGACCGGACCGCGCCTCCTCTTCCCCAGCACGCGCCCCCCCGAAACGGTGTGGGCGGCCCCCACCCCCGCTCGGGACCACGGAGCATTGGCCTGCAGAGCACAGGGAAGCGTCAGATGAGCTGGAGGGAAGCCCTACAGGGATACCGCTTCCAGGACACCGCAAGGGGCAGCAGGGCACGAGCCTCAAGAGGACCATGGCCCATTCGGAGGGTGCAACCCCGTCCTCGGCTGCAATGGAAAGGGGCTTTGCCTCGATTTTACAGGAAATCAGGGACATGCGGTCCGACATAGCCCAGAAATTTGAGAAAATGGACCAAAGGGTGGACAAGGTTGAGGACAGATTGTTGCAGGTCGAGACCAACCAATCGTCTTCAGCAGCCCAGGACGTACAAACATACATGAGGCTGGCGGCCCTGGAGAAGAGGGACAAGGAAAGAGCTCAGCAGATGGACGATTTTGAGAACAGGGAGAGGAGAAACAACCTCAGAATTTTTGGTGTGCCCGAGACAGAAAGGGAAACGGAGAAGGACATCACCCGAGTGGTGCGTGAGATCATCACCCTCTTGTTCGTAGAAGAGATGACAACCAAACCCACCTTCGACAGGGTACACAGAGCGGGGGGCAGGGCGGGGGCCCCAGATCGATTTTGGTCCGGTTCCACTACTACACGGAGAAAATGAAAGTGCTGGAGGAGGCCAGAAAGGCCAGAGAAATCACCTACAATAACGCCCAGGTCTCCATATACCAGGACCTCTCGGCCTACACACTGGCTAAGCGTAGAATGTGCCGCCCCCTCACGCAACTACTCAAGGAAAAGGGCATGCGCTATAGATGGGGCTACCCGTTCTCCCCAACTTTTGAATACATGGGCCAACGCTCGACCCTGACCATGGAAGAGGATATAAGGGGGGCTATTCAGCAGTACACAGTGGACTCGAACCCCACGAGGGGCCCAACGGGGCCGGAGCATGGCAGACCTAACGGCCCTGGACCGTCCGGTGAAAGAAGAAAGCGCACCGGCGCGAGGAAATACAGGAAAATGAACACCCCTTCCCCAGCGAAAGACGGAGAACGGAATGACTCAGAGGACTGAAACGGGGACGTCCGATCGGGTCCTTGACAGATGGGCGCAGATCCTGTGATTTCACTATTTACATCGTCCTACTGAACAGCAAGTATGATGGGTTCACACGCGGGACGCAGCTGAGGGGGGGTTCTGGGGGGCTCAAGGGAATGAGCATCTTACGTGGATTTCCTGGCCGAGGTGGGCAGGCTGGTGGTTCGGCCAAAAGCCAGTGATGGCGGAACTAATTGGCTGGACGCCGGGGTGGGGGGTACACAAAAGTTGGGGTTGTTCAGTTGGGGATTGGGGAAGGGGGGCAGTTGGGGTTTCGTTCTAGGCCCACCCGAGGGGCAGGGGAAGGGGGCGCAGGGGAACAAAATACTATCCAATGGGAGCATGCAGGGAAGAGCTATGGGGAGAAGTTGACCGAGAGAGGAAATTCTAGATCATGGCTGATAGTCTGCCCGCCCTGAGGGTCGGCTCCCTTAACGCACGAGGCCTGAACACCCCTACGAAAAGATCCCTGGTTTGCAGGGAATTTAGACAGGCAAACCTCGATTTTCTCTTTGTGCAAGAGACTCACTGGCCACGGGGGAAGGAGCCCAAGATGCGGGGAGGAGGGATCGGGGAGGTCTTCAGCGCTTCCCACAAAGGCAAAAATAGGGTGGTTGCCATCTTAGTAGCGAGGAACGTGGGTTTCGAGAACAAGGCCACGCTGAAAGACCCAGGGGGCCGCTATCTGCTAGTGCGAGGATCCCTGCAGGGGGCCCCACTCACCCTTGCCGTTATCTACGGCCCCAACGAGGGCGAAGCGCAATTCTGGGAGGAGGCGAGCGATAAACTGAAGCATTTCGTCCAGGGCACGCTAGTGGTGGGGGGAGACTTCAACATGGTCCTGGACCCAGTCCGAGATAGGAAACGTGCGGGACCCCAGCACTCCAGAGCGGCAGACGAGATCATGGCTCGTAACTTCCAAAGGGTCAACTCAGAACTGGGCCTGATGGACAAGATTCCGACCCCCAGAACAGACGCCCCCTCTTTCACATATTATTCAGCGGTCCACACGTCCTTTTCCAGGATAGATTACATCCTGGCAGACGAGATCCTGCACCCATTCATTTCGGGCTACAGGGTTGACCCGGTCCCCTGGTCCGACCATGATCTGGTCTGCATCACTATAGCGAGGGGAGGGCTAAGCGATCGCAGGGGGAGGTGGAAGTGCAATGACTCCTTGTTGAAAGACGAGGTCCTAGCCCAGGAGGTTCTTGAGGCCATCACAGACATTTTCGAAATCAACGACAATGGGGAGGTAGGTTCGCATACCTTATGGGACGCCTTCAAGGCTACCCTTCGGGGAGTCCTGATCAAAATGGGAGCCCAGAAAAAAAGGGAAAGGGAGACCCAGGAAAGGGTTTTGATGGCAAAGATTGCCCAACTCCAACCGGGGGGCCCTCCCACGGCCCCCTTGGACCGTGGGAGGGCCCCCCGCTGAGGGATCTCCAGCTGAGGGATCTCCTCCTCCACAAGACGGAGAGAAGTCTCCAACTGGTCAAACAAAAGTATTACGAAAAGGGAGACAGGGCGGACAAGATCTTGGCTTGGAAACTGAGGGAGGTTCAGAGAAGTAGATTGGTGAAGGCAGTGAATAACGATGCGGGTGTGGTGGGCCACGATACGCCCCACATTGGAGAGGCCTTCCGCGATACTACGAGAAGCTATACTCTTCGGAATACAATGGGGGTGAGGCGGAGTGTGAGGGGTTCCTAAACTCTTTACAGATCCCGGCCCTGTCCAGAGAGATGGCGGAGGGGTTGCAGGGTCCGGTGACGGAGGACGAGGTGGAACGGGTGGAACGGGCGATCCGAGGTATGAAAGTGGGCACTTCCCCGGGGAAGGACGGTTACTCGGTCTACTTCTATAAAAGGTTCCGCTCGACCCTTTCCCCCCACTTGGTGAAGGTGTTTAACGCGGGGCTGGAGGGGGGTTCCCTCCCGGACTCCATGATGGAGGCAATCATAGTGGTTCTCCCCAAAGAGGGCAGGGACCCCGCGGAGTGTTCCTCTTACCGCCCAATTTCTTTGTTGAATATTGATGTAAAAATCCTGCCCAAGGTGATAGGGGGGCGGGTGGAGGGGATCCTGCCGAAACTGATCCATGGTGACCAGGTGGGGTTCATCAGAGGAAGACAGGGCTCAGATAACATCCGTAAAACTATTGATCTACTTCACTACGCCCAGGTGTCTGACCTAGACGCAAGCGTCCTGTCCCTCGATTCGGAAAAGGCGTTCGACAGGGTGGAGTGGAGATTCATGGAACCCTCCGGAAAATGGGCTTTGGGTCACACATTAGAGAATGGGTGGCGGCGTTATATAGGGCCCCAAGGGCTAGGGTCCAAGTGAACGGCAAGTTGTCAGAACCACTCCCCCTCTCGCGGGGAACAAGGCAGGGTTGCCCACTGTCCCTTTTGATCTACATCCTCTCCATGGAACCCCTGGCAATTGCGGTCGGAGCTCACCCGGACATAAGGGGGATAAGGCGAGGCGAAGTGGAATTCAAACTCTCCCTGTTCGCGGACGATATCCTGGCCTACCTGGTGGACCCGGTGTCCTCGCTTCCCCCCCCTCCTGTCCCTGATGGCAGCCTTTGGTCGCCTCTCGGGCCTTAAGATTAATGCCTCTAAATCAGTTCTGCTCCCCATGAGATCCCTGGACACGGTCTTGGATCCGCTGGTCAGCCTGGAGGGGATATCAATAGGGAAGGTCTCCATTAGATACCTGGGAGTCCTTCTCACCCGGGACCTGTCCAACCTCGCCCAGGCCAATTATGATCCCGTAGTATCAAGAGTCACTGCTGATCTTAGGAGGTGGGGGGCAATGATTCTGTCATGGTATGGTCGGATGACGGCGGTGAAGATGAACATACTCCCGCGCTTGCTATACCTCTTTACCGCCCTCCCAACTAAAGTCCCCGACCAAACCTTCAGGGTCCTCCAGAACAGGGTGCGGGAATTTATATGGCAGGGTAGGACCCCGAGAGCCGCAAAGGCCGTCCTGACCTTGCCGAGGAAGGAGGGAGGATTTGGGCTGCCAGACTTTCAACTCTACTTCCGCGCTGCCCAGCTGCGCGTACTTTTGGAACATATGAAAGAGGGGATGGGCACATACTGGTCGTACCTAGAGGACATGAACGCTCACCCGCTTAAGGTTCGGGACCTCCTTTGGGCCCCAAGCAAATTCATCCCGAACAGACTCAAATCACACCCAACTTTGGGAGTCCTCTGGGCGATCTGGAAGGAAAGCCCCCAGACGGCCCACTTAACGACACGGCCGTCACCAATGTCCTCGCTCTGGGGTCACCCCCTCAAACTGGGAAGCAGGGGGTTCCGCAACGCACAGTCCTGGTCCGACTCGGGGTTGGAGTGGGCGGGCAAGTGTTTAGGGAAGGAGAGTTTCTGCCCTATGAGGAATTGAGGGCAGGGGTCCCTCACCATATTTGAATATCTCCGCTTGAAGGGAATCCTTGGCGACCAATCCTGGGGACAGAATTTGAAAAGACAGCTGACCCCCTTTGAGAAATTCCTGGATACAGCAACCACCAGGAAGGGGGCGATCTCGGGGACGTACAGAATACTGAACACTGTTAACCTGGGGGAAAGGAGGAGATTCTGTGCTTTCTGGAGGGACTTGGCGGGGGAGGAGATCTCTGAAGACACCTGGGCAAGGATATTTAAAATAGCCTTCCATGGGAACTGTTATGACCGGCTCTTGGTCATAGGGTTCACTCCAAGGGACACTCAGGATACACAGGCCAGGTACGCATAGTGGTTACTTTATTAGCTTCTTAGGTTACAGGATCAGATGTCAACAAGTCATTAGGAGATAAAGAGGAAAGGGACAAGAGCCCACTGGCTCCCACCACCCAGGCTCACATAATCTAACTGCCTGGGTTAGAACCCATTCAACCCCAAACATTCTAATCTCACACTCCAGACTCACAGCCTACATTCTGATGGTGACATCAATCCTGGCTCAGCACACATGCAAGTATAAGAGCCAACCCTAACAGGAACTTATTCACAGCAGACATGGAACACAACCTCAAGATCCTTCAGGGGTGGCATAGAGATCCCGCAAAATTGTCGAAGATGTTTACGGGAGTGTCCCCCGCATGCCCGAGGGGTTGCGACCAGGTCGGTACAAGAGGGCACATGTGGTGGCACTGCCCGAAAGCACAGGCGTATTGGGTGGAGGTTAGAGGCTGGATCGCGGAAGTCTCGGAGGAACTGCTCTCCCTAAACCCTCTAACAATGCTACTGGGCCTCCCCCCTGAGGACACGGACATAGCCAGATACCCAAGAATGTGGGAAACAATGCTGAGGGCGGGAAGGGTGGCCCTGGCCCAGAAATGGAAAATCCCGGAGACCCCCTCAAAGGAGGACTGGTTAAAAAAAGTTAAAAACATGTTCCTGATGGATAAACTCACAGCAATGATAAACAATGGTCTGAGCACATTCCAAGCCAACTGGTACGGGGTACAGAAGACATGGGGATGGGACGTTCACTGACCCACAGGGTAAAGTCACGGAAGGAACGGGCACCCACGCCCGGGAGACGGCGGACATTACATAGCCACACATGCAGTCAACGCTCAGACTCTTTCTCAAGCTCCGGAAACATTGAGCTCTCTACGCGTCTCCTTACAAGAAGCAGGCGTAAAGGGGACTAAGTTTGTTTGGGGGGGTGGGTTCGCGGGGGGAGTGGGCGGGGGGGTCACCGGGCCTGTTATAAGTATAATTTTTTATCTTTGCTGAAAAGGTTTCATGCCCGTTTGTTCTATTATGAAAATGCTAATAAAACAAAGTTTCAAAAAAAAAAATGGAGGCAGAAGCCCAGTCTGTGAAGGAAGAGGCAGACATAATCTAGCTGGGTCTGGGCCTGTTCCGAAGATACAGCCCTGATCAGCCAATCGTCCAGGTAGGGATAGACGTGGATCCCTTCCCTCCTTAGACTCGCCGCCACTACCGACATCAGCTTGGTGAAGACCCTCGGGGCGGAGGTCAGCCCAAATGGCAGAACTCGAAATTGATAATGAGAGTTGCCAACTGCGAACCTCAGGTATTTCCTGTGCTTGAGATGGATTGGCACATGGAAATAAGCATCCTGAAGGTCCAGAGATACCAGCCAGTCCTGGAGCTGGAGGGCCTGAAGGATCTGAGAGAGAGTTACCATCTTGAACTTGTCCTTCCTGAGGAACTTGTTCAATTCTGGTAAGGCCAGTATGGGTCTCAGTCCTCCGTCCTTCTTTGGTATGAGAAAGTAGGGGGGAGTACCAGTCCTTGTTTCTGTCCGCTACAGGTACCGGTTCTATGGCACCTTTCTCTAGCAGGTCCATAATTTCCTGCAAGAGGAGCGGATCTGGAACTTTTAGTGAGCTGTTCCCCGGTGGATGACTGAGGGATGTGTAGAAAGGGTAGGCAGTAACCTTGGGCAACTACTCCAACGCCCAAGCATCTGACGTTATAGCCTGCCATTCCGTCAGATGGTGAGTTAACCTGCCCCCTACAGGTGTCTTGTGTGCAAAGGCCTCAGAGTGGTGTGGGGGCGGCTGATGCAGATGCCGAGGGTAAAGAGGCACCTGCTGCTGCTGCTGCGGGCTTAGTACCTTTGACCCGTCCACCTCGGGTGGATCTTCTTTGGCCTCTTTGAGCCGGCTGTCCTCTGCCTTTTCCGAATGTGGAATAATAGCGAAAGGACTTTCCTCTCCCAGAGGTTCCTGAGGGGTGAAAAGGAGTTTGACGGATAGCAGCTCCTAAGGATTTTGCTGCTGCTTTAGAAGTCTGTAACTTTTCCAGACTGTCATCCGCCTTTTTCCCGAATAATGAAGAGCCGTCAAAGGGCATATTCAAAAGTCTGGCCTGTACATCAAGGGCAAAGCCCGACTTTCGCAAGCACGCATACCTGCGGATTGTTGTACTTGCCGCCATGGCCCTGCTGATACTGTCAGCGGAATCGATGCCTGTTTGAAGTGATTCGCACATGGCATCTTTGCCATCTTGAATGATGTTAAGGAAGGCTTCCTTCTCCTCTCCATCGGGTATGCAGTCAGCCGCTGATGAAGCATACTCCCATAAAGTGTGACTGAACCTGGCGAGCGTACAGGTGGCGTTGATGGACTTCAACACCATACTACAGGCAGAGAAGACTTTCTTTGCCATAGAGTCGTACCTCTTGTCATCCATATCCTGTGGGACAGTAGGGTAAGCAGTCCTACTGCTGGATGAAGTTGCCGCTTGAACCACCAGGCACTCTGGGGTCGGGTGTTTTGACAGGTATTCAGGGTCAGCAGCCGCTACCCTATACTTTGTCGGCAGTCTTTTATTGACTGCTAGAATAACTTTGGGAGTTTCCCAATTGGATGCAATTTTTCTTTGTAGGGCTGCATGGAAGGGGACCACCGGGTCCTCCTGTGGGCCTTTGTCCAATATATCCGTTAGATCATCCTGTTGGAAAACAGGTGAAGGCGCAGACCAACCCATAAACTCAATTATTCTTGCCATCAGGTTTCTATATGGTGTTTCGGCATGTTCCCCTGGGTCTGGCTTTACAAATTCCACTTCTGGGGAAGTGTCAAGTCCACTTGCCTCATGAAGTGACTCCTGTAGTTCCTTCAGCCTTCTTTCTTCAGAGGTGAAATCCTCTGCAGCAGGCAGTGTGGATCTCTGTAAACCAAAAGTTTCTTGGTCAGAGTCTTCCCTTTCTTCATAAATTGAAGAAAGACCAGGGTATTCTGATCTCTGAAATGGAGTAAAGCCCATCTCGAGGGCCGAAGGAGCCAAACTCATCATTATTGGCCGAGAAAATGTTGAAGTCGTCGACACAGATGTAACCGGGTTCGAAGGCGCCAAAAATGGCGTCGAAAAAACTGGAAGGGGTCTCGAAGAACTTGAGAGGATCGGGATCCTACTCGAGGGCATCGACGACGGTCTCGGCATCGTGCCGGAGGCCCTTGAAAACACCATTGGCTGTGGAGCCTTGGTCCTCTCTTTCATCGACGTCAAGTCGATCGACCAATGGTTCGTGGAACCCTTCGACAACGGCGTTGATGGCGCCGACCCGTGCGTCGAAGGAACCTTCGACGACAGCGTCGAAGATGGTGCCTTCTTACCCGATGGCTCATGGTGCTCTCGGGTGGAATGTTTCGCCGGGTGCTGCGACTCGGGGCATTTTGATTTTTTGGGTTTTTCACACGGGGTATCACCCTCAGCTGTCTTCGAGGGGGTCGAGGCCGCATTCTCGAAGACGCTTAACATTTTCTTTCTGAATTCCTCCCACTCAGCTGGAGAACTGTGTTTGGTGGGACAGGAAACTCTTTCTGGGGACACCGAAGACGACGAGGAATGGGACCTTCGACGTCTCTTTTTTGAGTGTCTAGATCTCGACGAATGGTGGGAGCTGCTTCGAGATCTAGAATGGGAGTGTTTTCGACGGCGAGGAGACGAATGCCTTGACTCAGCCGATGAAACCTTTGAGGAGGATTTGGCTGACGTACCTCTCTCGAGCTTCCCCTATCGCTCCTTCAGGGCTTTCGCCGTCATGGACATGCAGTCCTCACACTCCGAACAATGGTGCTCGGACCCCAAGCACCATAAACAGACCCTATGTGGATCCGTTATTGACTTTTTTTTACCGCAGTCTCGACATTTATTGAAGCCGGATCGCGGCGTCGTCGGTTCTGATGAAGAAGCCATCGAGAACGGTAAGGAATATTCATCGAAATAGATTTAGATAAACCCGACTGAAATGAGCAACGACGTTCGGACGCCCCACGAAGCGCGGAAAAACGGAACTGAGCAACGGATGCAGCGCGTGTCTATTTATGGGCATGGTGATGTCGGCGCCGATACTGTGGCCGTCGAGGGACATCGACTCGGCGGACGTCGACGCGCAGCACCATCTACAGAAAAAATTTCCGAGGCCAGCAAGCTGGAAACGTATTATCAAAGATAAGGAATACATCGGAGGACACAATCCCTTCGAAAGAAGTTTTCATCCCCAAAGCCAAGTATTTTGATGTTGATGGAAAATGTCATAATCCATCATCGATTGGAAATAAGACCACCTCCAATAACACCAAACACAGATATGATGGCGAAAGTTCCTTCGATCCGCAGACAAATGGTAAAAACAAATCTCCAAAAATATTAACATCTTCGAATCTGAAAATCTTAAATCTGTTGTGAATCAGAAATCCTTATAAAACTCTTGAAGAAGATGTAATTAAGGATAAACATGAAAATAATACATTTGGAAATAACAGTCAAAACAGAAAAGGGGATTTGAAAATTGAGGACTTCAAGTCGTCCCACAATGCTTAAAGTAATGGGACGAAGAAGTGGTATGCAGAGGCTCAAGATTGCAAGTAGCAGTCTAATTGCCCTAATGACCCACACCTCAGGGAGACCGGCAGGTATAAAAGACCCCTTCACGTGCAGGCCATAGAGAGCAGTAGTGGAAGGTGGAGTGAATATCGTAATACCAAGCTGAGAATAACCTTGTTGCTCCTGCGCCTTGTTACCCTTGGGTCTGGCGCGCATTACAAATGAATAAAACAAACAAACATGTTGCAGTTGAAGGACAATGTGGGAGATGCCAGAGCTGCTGTAATTTGCATATTGAAGGCTGGTTCTGAGAGGGTCTCTCCCGTCGATGACCCTGTATGCAGAGGATGCACAGCGGGAAGCATTGTTTCTTAAAGCTTTCCCCCTGAAGAACGTAGATGCAGATGTGCAGCGGGAAGCATACAATATAAAAGCTTTCCCCAGTGTAAAGTTGACCGCGGTGGTAGGCGAGCAAGGAGCGCTCCATTCCCGACCATCATGGGCCACAGGAAGCAGAAGGGAGGAGTTTGCTGGGCGGTTTGCAGCAGAGAAAGCAGAGGATCCAGAGACTGCAGAGCGAGCGGACAAGTGTGCCATACCCGGTGAGTACACTACAAGTGTGTGACCCCGGAACGCTCCATGATCACATGCTGGCCCCATCTAATACTTTTTGATACCAAATTGATATAAAAAGGAGTGTTCTGTGTTCTGCAGTCACTCTACCTGAATCTATTGGCCCAGCAGAGTCCCTCTACCTATTCCTTGTAGGGGGAGGCACCGCACTATAGATGCTGCTTCTACATTTACCACTTGTATAGCGCAGCGAGCAAAGTGAGGAGAGTGTTCTGTGTTCCCGGGACACCAGCGGCTGGCTGCTCGGCGTTGAACGCTAGCAGAGTATGGCTACAGCACTACACATTAAGTCTTGTGTTGGTGACATGACTTCCATTCTGCCCGCTGCTACTAATGAATATACTGACTGTATCAAACACTATTGTGCTGCCGCTTAAAACACCAGGTTCTATGTTACAGGTGGACAGCTTGGGGGAAACTCAGACCCTAATATGGTAAATACTGAAGTATTACTTATGCCCAAGTTTTGGTATCAGAGACTCGCACTGTGCCAAATGATACACTGGATTGTGTATCCCTACGGGCTCTGACCCCTGTAAAAGCAAACACCGATATAGTACGATTTGAGCTAAACGATCCTGGAAATAAAGAGAAATCCCCTATTCTTGACGAATCCTTTCTGTGGCTGTGTCATGATATGGAGGTTTCAAAAATTCTAAATGAGGAACATATTCTCAGAAACCATGTTAGACCAGTGGTTATAGCACCTTTGGAAGTTATTGATCAGGAGGGAAACTTCACCAAGAATTGCATTGATTTCAATCATTTTACGCCCGGAAATATTGTGATGTGTAGACAATCAACTATCCTGCCAAGCATTGTTATGCTAGGACCTGCATTCATCTAGGCACTTCATCTAGTATTGGAATCGATGCTAAGACTGTATGACAACATCAAGGATATTGTAGGAATGAATGCAGTAAAACTAACAGCAGTGGAGGCAAATCATTATAAACTCAAAAATTTGGTTGTTAAGGACAGAATTGCCCAACTAGTCTTTTTAGATAAAGAATTTATTACCAGTCGGACTGGATGCTTCTCCGGGTGAAAATCCCATCCCCATCACACAAACACCTAACAGTCCGCCTGATCTGGTTGAGCTTGCATCCAGATTGACTACCCAGATACTGTGTCAACAAATGCTCCTGTGGGGATTGAGTGTACTTTGACAAATTATGTTTTGGGATGTCTACCGCAAGTGCCATATAAGAATAAACCAAACAAAAAAAGATGAAAAAATCCCAAAATATGCCGGCAGCAAAGAATAGGAGTTCCTCGTTAAAATGTCTTGGTCAACTGCCGGTGATTCACATATCATTGACTTGGGAACACAGAATATTTCAGATGGGGAGTTGTGTGCAGCAGTGGTTTGTTCAGATAAATCTGAGGAGGAAAGAGGAAGGGTGCATTGATCTATTCACCCTCAAATAAATGTAGAACATTCTAGTCTACCAAACAATGGGGAATATGGTACTGATCCATGTTTTCTATCTGTGACGTGGGCACATACAGAATCAAACATGTCAATGAATCTTCCCAATTTGGATACCCTGACTATTCTGAAGCACGCAAGGGGACCAACAAGCAAAAATTAAAACGTTTCTACAAATGACAAACATTCCAAACAAGACTCCAATCATCAGCACACCATCCAGCGGAACCAAGTTGTGCTATGCTGCCATCCAATGTTCAGAATGGGGAGGATTTGACTTCTCAACAATCTTCCTACCACACTAATGGGATGGCTACTGATGAAAATAATCTAAATAGGGCCATAAATCTCTCAGATTCAGAATGTTTTACATCCAAAACGTTGGGATGGGAGAGCAACATCATTCGAAACCGTCAGACAAGCAAGAATCAAACCAAGATTCTGGGATTTTTTTGGCAGATTCAATTTTTGAGATTTTTACATTCGGATGATATTGACTTGATCTCTTTACCCTTGGTAAACAATCGAAGGACTTGCTATTTCCACTCGGTAATAGCATCTAAAATGATATGGGAACAACAAAACAACTTGCTCTCTTCAGGTTATGAAATATCTGATATAAAAATTGAAGAAGATGAAGCAAGGTTTTTTCTTTCTATTCCTCCCCTGGGGGGAAATCTCAATCCAGCTGATACTATGGGCCTCATTACACGGATGGTGGTAATGGTTAACGGTCACCGTTAATGGTAACGGTGACCGTTAACCATTACCGCCTTACTACGAGGTCCCTTAGCGGGTTGGTTTTTAACGCCTGCAAAAAGCAGGCATTAAAAACCAACCCGCTAAGGGACCTTGGTGCTAATTACGGCACCGCAAAATTGCGGTGCCGTAATTAGCACCTTCCCCATTCCCATTATGCCCTATGGGGCAAAAATGGGAATGGCGAAGGGCAGTGGTGGAAGGGGGAATTACTGCCCCGCCAACCTTGGAATGGGGCGGTAATTCCCCTTTCCACCAAGGCGGTGCCAGTATTTTACCGGCATGGACCAAGGTGCTAATAGCACCTTGGTCCATGTGCTAATAACGCCATCCGTGTAATGAGGCCCTATGACTTAGAACTCTGTGCAATATCCCATGGATTCCAATGTAATAAAGCAGGACTGGTCTTGGGTGGAGATGGTGCTAAAATCCTTGATGGGACTGTGACAGGGGTCGACTCAACCCTAAATCTCACCCGATTAAGGCTCTATCATGGAATGTTTGTGGCTGGGTGAATTTTCATAGGATACTTTGCACTTCAGCCATTCTGCGGGACTGCTATGTTCTCATGCTACAAGACACTATGATGACCACACATTTTGAACTTCATGGTTACCATACATACACTAGTTTGGCTGTTTGTGCGGATAAGGGTAGGCTGAGGGGGTGTGCCATTGACAATTCTCTTCAACTCAAGTCAGAGTCGATCCTTTCAGGAGACTCCTTTCTGGGGGTTGCTATTTTAACCAGCTGCACAAAGGTTAAGTCAATTTTGATCAATATATATTGGAACCCTGATAAACAGCCAATGTAGTCCATAAACATGGCTCTAACATCATTGATTGAACGGTGGCTTGTATAAGGTTTTTCTCATTCTATTATTTTGGGAGGTGACTTCAATTCTAATTATGCTGGAAGGTGGAATCTGGCTAAAGGGGTTACCTATTCCTCTAATTTAAGTCTAAAAAGAGGAAAGTATTGTGATTCCTTTTTGTCAAAATCGGAATTGCTCTTGTTACAGTGTCTACCATTGGATGACCTACCCACATGGCAAAGAGTTTCCCATCGTACACAAATTGACTATTTATATGTCCTCCATGGTAATAGTAAAATTTGGTCCATGCCAACTTATGGATGTTAAGGTGGAGGATCATTTGGCATTAATCTTTTCCTTCCAACTTCCACAAAGGGCTTGTGACTCCTTTTGGCCTGCATCTCCCTGGAGGGAGGAGGGAAGATACTTAGGTGGGATCACAAGCTCTGTCAAAGGTTTAGGTTTATTCATTTGATTGCTGAGTTGATGGAAGGTGTAGGATTGTGTAAAGACACAGTCCCTACAAATGATGAGATGATGGCCAGATTCTACCAAATTGTTGGTATTTGCCTGAAACATCCGATTCTTTCTCAGAAAGTCTGCATAAAAAGAAATGTTACTCACCAATTTGATTCTAAAATTTCCAACTATAAGAGGATAAAAAGTAGGACCATGAAACAATTGGTTACTAAAAAACTGAGTCTGGTTGAATTCCAGAAAGCAAATAAATTAATCTATCAGTGGCATAGAAATTGTGTTAAATCATGTAGAATTGATCTAAATATTAAATACAATCTAAATATGTTACATCACATATAACATGCAAATAAAAGACAATTTTGGGGTATTATTAATAATACTGTAGGAGCAAACAACCTATGGGAGAGAATGTTCCAATTGCGGAAGACAGATGGGTTGAATTTTGTACAGCTTAGTTTTCTCTTTTTGGGCCTCTGTCAGAAATCCAAGACCCTACTAAGGGACCAATTATAGCTGGTCTATGTACATAGAATGAGGAGGGTATTGAATGGGCTCTCACTAGACTAACTGTTCAAAGCCACTGGACCTGTTGGTATTCCACCCTGTGTTTTGAAAGAGGCATCTCAACTCTTGTGGCCCTACCTAAAGGCCCTTTTGATCACATATTTGCATCCCACACCATTCCTTTGTCATGGACCCAAATCTATAGTCATTCCGGTCTATAAGAAGGGTGATCCAACTCTACTGGAGAATTTTAGACCAATTACACTCACGGACTCTGCTAGCAAGGTCTTTTCTATTCTTCTCCTTAGAGATTTAAATCTGGTTATTTCTGAGACCCATTGTCCTGTCAAAGTTCCAAGTTAGATTCAGGCAGAATATGGGCACTGTCTTAAATCCACTAGTAATGATGCACTTAGTGTTAGGCAGAAACCTGTGCAGTTCCCTCTGGGACCACTGCAAAAGATTTAAGACTACAGGTGTTGGCAGTAAACCCACTTGGTAGCAGTCTGCACCGCACAGATTCACTGTGGTAGCTGTGGCTGAGCAGTCAAACTTCACTCAAGAAGAGTTAGGCAGTATACAGAGGATACATAATAGGTACAGAGGTACAATAGCACAAGCAAACACTGACCAGGGCTAGGTGTAAAAGTATAAACTTATTTATTAAAGGTACACTCATAAATTACACTAGCACATTAGAAAAGATAAGAGAGTCAAACACAGTTACTATTACTCATGTACATCCCTAATCATTTGTTGGACAATTCTAAGTTAACACCACTTATTTCCAACCAGAGGTGAGCGCTTAACGTTAGATGGTACTCCAACAAGTATTACCAAAAGGGAGGGAAAAGGCAGAAATAAAGAGAGCAGTTAGGTAAAACACTTTTCACATGAGGTTGACAAAGACAGTCAATAGTGGAACAAGGGGAATTAGTTCGGGGCCCGCGTTAGAGGGAGCCAGGCGAAAATGTGCCCAAGATCACACACTGCCACAAGCCTTTGCAGGTGAGTAGAAAACGGTTTTACTATGGTTCTGAAAAGTTTAGTTAGGGTGTCCCAGACCTACCCAGGTTCGAGAGCCGAGGGCTAAATCTACCCCGTACAATCGGTGGCAAGGGAGGCCGGGCGGATCACAGTACCTTTAAAAGTGGGAAGATTCCTCCAGCGGTGGTAGTCGTTCCTGGTAGTGGGTGCAAGTCGCGGCGTCGTCCCGAGGAAGAGGTGGTCTCGACGGGGAGGAAGGCTGCAGGTCGTTGCACTACCAGGGATGAGGCCAGCCGTGGAGTTCTCCGGTCACAAAGGATTTTTACCCCTCTTTCGCGGTTGAGGTAAAAAGTGGTATCCCGGTTGCCGGGGTGCTTGGAACAGGCAAGGCGGCCACGAGATGCTTCGGGACGGCGAAAAGAAGGCAGCAACTGGTTGTCCCCACCAGTTAAGGGAAGAAGACTCTCCGGCGGGAGATCTCCTCTGTCGTCGGGAAAAGTGGTGAGACGATTCTGCAGGGCTTCACCGGTGGTGTCGTCTTGGCAGGTCGGCTCGGCTTCTCCCTCTTCGGCTTCTTAGGTCCTGTGGCGACTTCTGAAGAACCAGTCCCAAAAACCCTGCTTTTATGCAGCAAACCCCCATTCATACAGCCTAGCTGTCACTCAAACATGCTAAGTGGTGAGCGGGGTGGCTCACCACTTGGGCCAATCACACTAGAGTGCGACCTGAGTTGGCAAGGCAACTCGGTCCAGGGTGCCTAAACCCCCTCCCACACCCCCTGTGGTACCCAGACAGAATGGCACCACTTTGGAGGGCTTCTATGCAGAAGCCCGCCAAAAGTGGAACCAAGGCTCGACTCGGGTTCAGGGTTACTGAAGTGAACCTAGACGCCATTTTGGCAGCGAGTTCCGGCAAAAAATCCCAACCGGTGAATTTATATTAAATAAATAAACCGGCGGTATCTTTAACATTGCACCAAAAAGTGGTGCATCAAAAACCAATGGGAAATCCCATTGAGAAATATTCCGGTGGAATATTTCCGTGGTATCCACTGCCACCAGCCAGAACTCGGCGTACCCCCTCGACAACAGACCCAGGGGCAATCTAATTGCCCCTACCAGTACTTCCACAGTAAGATGGTTTGTACTGGTTGAGTTCCTAAGTTAAGACTAGTAAAGTCAATGGTAACTTTACAGACCCAGGGAGACAGTAGTCAGTCCCAGGGTGTGGAGTCTATGTTTGGGGGTCTCTAAGACACCCCTGTGCTACTGCACTGAGGGTGCTGTGTAACACACATTCAAAAACCAATGATGGCCTATGGGGAAAATTACCCCCCCAGCCCATAAGCACATAGCAAGTCACAGAGAACACTCTCAAGTCATGCCCAAGAGTGAGGATAAAAGAGTCTCACTCTTGGCAGGAGAAAAAAATAAACCCCACAAAATCCAGCAAAGCTGCTGGGGGACTCACTAGGTTAGGAAATTCAGCCTAAACAGAGAATTCTTCCTAACAGGAGGTGACTTCAATTCTAATTGTGCTGGAAGGTGGAATCTGGCTAAAGGGGTTACCTATTCCTCTAATTTAAGTCTAAAAAGAGGAAAGTATTGTGATTCCTTTTTGTCAAAATCGGAATTGCTCTTGTTACAGTGTCTACCATTGGATGACCTACCCACATGGCAAAGAGTTTCCTATCGTACACAAATTGACTATTTATATGTCCTCCATGGTAATACTAAAATTTGGTCCATGCCAATTTATGGATGTTAAGGTGGAGGATCATTTGGCATTAATCTTTTCCTTCCAACTTCCACAAAGGGCTTGTGACTCCTTTTGGCCTGCATCTCCCTGGAGGGAGGAGGGAGGATACTTAGGTGGGATCACAAGCTCTGTCAAAGGTTTAGGTTTATTCATTCGATTGCTGAGTTGATGGAAGGTGTAGGATTGCGTAAAGGCACAGTCCCTACAAATGATGAGATGATGGCCAGATTCTACCAAATTGTTGGTATTTGCCTGAAACATCCGATTCTTTCTCAGAAAGTCTGCATAAAAAGAAATGTTACTCACCAATTTGATTCTAAAATTTCCAACTATAAGAGGATAAAAAGTAGGACCTTGAAACTATTGGTTACTAAAGGACTGAGCCTGGTTGAATTCCAGAAAGCAAATAAATTAATCTATCAGTGGCATAGAAATCGTGTTAAATCATGTAGAATTGATCTAAATATTAAATACAATCTAAATATGTTACATCACATATAACATGCAAATATCAGACAATTTTGGGGTATTATTAATAATACTGTAGGAGCAAACACCTATGGGAGAGAATGTTCCAATTGCGGAAGACAGATGGGTTGAATTTTCTACAGCTTAGTTTACTCTTTTTGGGCCTCTGTCAGAAATCCAAGACCCTACTAAGGGACCAATTATAGCTGGTCTATGTACATAGAATGAGGAGGGTATTGAATGGGCTCTCACTAGACTAACTGTTCAAAGCCACTGGACCTGTTGGTATTCCACCCTGTGTTTTGAAAGAGGCATCTCAACTCTTGTGGCCCTACCTAAAGGCCCTTTTGATCACATATTTGCATCCCACACCATTCCTTTGTCATGGACCCAATCTACCCTAATCTATAGTCATTCCGGTCTATAAGAAGGGTGAGAATTTTAGACCAATTGCACTCACGGACTCTGCTAGCAAGGTCTTTTCTATTCTTCTCCTTAGAGATTTAAATCTGGTTATTTCTGAGACCCATTGTCCTGTCAAAGTTCCAAGTTAGATTCAGGCAGAATATGGGCACTGTCTTAAATCCACTAGTAATGATGCACTTGATGCATAATGTGAAAAACCAAGGCAGGGGGACAGTCTATATGGCATCACTGGACATTTCCTCTAACTTTGATTATGTACTGCATGAAAAACTATGGTCCAAACCGATCAATTTTGGAGTCCCGCTTCAACTAGTCCAGCTCATTGCCCTTTTACACAGATATACTTTAATCAGAATCTGTCTAAGCAGGGCAGGTGCTCTTTCTAGATCACTTCCTACTCAACTGGGTCTAAAGCAAGGGTGTATCCTTGCTCCCAGACTGTTCAACCTCTATTTGAGTGGCATCAAGAGTCTGTGGTGTAGGAATAGCATCTATCCGGCTAGGCAAGGTATACCTCAATGGCTCGCATTTGCAGACAATTTCTATTTTTTAATGACTGTACACCGATTGGTCCACAGCGCAAATTGGATATTTTTTTTCAATATGCGCTGAATAACAACCTCAAGGCCAATGGCACAAAATCAAAGTTTGTCATTTTTACAACTCAAAGGCAGCCTAAGCTTATGAGTTGGGTCTTGGGAGGGGAAAAAATTGAGCAGGTTTCGTCTGTTAGATATCTTGGATGTAACCTCTCAAATTCATCCTCTATTACCATGTGGCAACAGTCACAGATGGATAAGATTACGCCACTTGTTTCACACGTGAAACGGTTACTGCACAAAGTATGCAGATTCTCGGTTCTCTCTGCCCTCCGTTATAATCTTATAAAAATTGAACCTGTGCTTCTGTATGGTCTGGATCAGTCACTTCTGCACCTGGGAGATAATTTGAATAAGTTACAGGCCCACCTTTGGAAAGAGGTGTTGTCACTGGCAATGTCCATCCCTAACTAAGTTATTCGTAATGAGTTTGCCCTAACTTCACTACAAGCAAGATACTTATGGAGACAATTGCTGAATTACTCAAAGTTCCTTACATCAGAACAGAATTTTAAAAAAATATACCTTCTATTAATAAGTATGCGGGAAGGATGATTAGCTTGTTACGATTGGGTCAGCGTAGGATGAACTACTTAATCGCCCAGGTGGAGCAAAATTAAAGCCTTTTCGGCAAGATTGATTGCGTACACTTGACTATCAAATTGTATTCTTCATACACAGAGTATGCAAAATTCCGGTGAAAAAGGGAATACTCCCAAACTTACTTAACAGACTTTCCATCCATGCAAATGTGTTCTCTTTACACGTGCTTTAAACTCAATCAATTACCTACCAATGAACAGACCAAACATTTGGGGGGACGGGTTGAATGAATTACCAGACAAAAACCTAAAATGTTGTTTCTGTTTTGGATGCGACCCTATTGAAACTTTGAAGCATTGGGTGATGGAGTGCCCAGCTCTTGTTCCAGAGATTTAGGTACTTTACACACCCACAATGCCTTGCTACTGGAGTTTCAAGGGAATTACTATGGTCTAGGTTTATGTGGGGAGAAAATATATCCTTGATGCTTTCTCTAGGTCAATTCCTAAATGGTGTTTTGGGTCGTTTGGATTGATCTAATATTTAAAGCTCTGCAATTGCTTTCCTTTTATGAAGATAATATGTAGGACATGCATTACTTACGATAAAAGCATTTCTGATGATTGTATCTACTTAGATTCACATGTTGTGCATATAGTCTGACATCTAGTGGTAAATGCAGAGTATTGCACCTAGTCTTTCAAGGATCGAAAGGGGACGTCGACATGGGGGTGCCTGTAACACTATCCCCAACGTGACGTGTAGTGTACCCAAAATCCCTCACCTGTCGATGTCCCTCCGATTGTATTTTTTTGCCATGAGGGAGCCTTATGACTATCGTGAGTGAGTAGAGAAAGAGCAGAAGTAGTAAGATGTCTATGTTCCTTCCATTCGAGCGGGGAGTAAGGGTAGGCGCATGTGAATCTAAGCAGATACAATCATCAGAAATGCTATTACGGTAAGTAATGCATGTCTTCTGATGATTGTGAATCTGCTTAGAATCACATGCTGTACATAGACTAGTGAGCAGTACCCAGAGTTAGGTGTCCGGTCAAAGGTTTGAATCCAAAAGGATCGAATGCCAAAGGGTCAAGCCAATAGGACCTAAAACCATAGAGTCAATTTTTTTAAAAAATAAATATATATTTTTTTGGTTTCCGTATACGAAAAAAGTGTTTTTTACCACAAAATAGGGGGTTTGGTGGGGGGTGGGGGGGGGGTAACCCACCCAACAAACAAAAAACAATTTAACAAAAAAATAAAATGGACCCTTTTGTTTTCGGTCCTTTTGATTCGACCCTTTTGTCATTCAATCCTTTTGATTCGATACTTTGACCTATAACCCCAGAGTTGGTGGTGGGATGTGAGAAGGAACAGTAGTGAACAGATGTCATAGTACTGCTTGTCCCACCTGAGAATCAGACCTAGAGGGAGTGTCTAGGCAATAGTGTTTTATAAAGGTGTGTACAGAACTCCAGGTTGCCGCTTTGCAAATGGCCTTGAGGGACATTTGCAATTAATGCTATGGAAGCCCCAGTGCCCCGAGAAGAGAGTGCTCTAGGCTTGAAGGGCAGATCTCTCTTGGCAACTGGAGTAGCAATGTCTGGTGTTAGGTTTTCTTGCTTCTCAAAGCATATCCGTGCATCTCTGAGGAAGTTGGAGATGCCCGAACTCTATGACCTGAGGAGCCAGGCTGCTAAATTGAGAAACTGCAGACATGGATGAAGTGGTTCCCACTTGTCCTGAGATAGCATGTTGTATGGGCAAGGCAGTTTCATCAGGGCAGAGAGACAGACATCTCCGTCAGACGGGAAAACCAGGGTTGGCGGGCCAACATCGGGGCCACCAACATCATGGTGACTGGTTCCTGGTGCATTTTGTGCACAATCTTGTTGACTAGGGGATCTGGGGGAAAAGCGTAAAAAAATGTCCCTGACCATGTTATCCAGAGACCGTTCCACTTGGATCGGTTCTGAGGGTACCTGGAGGCGTAATCTGGCAATTTTGAGTTCTCCACAGTTGCGAACAAGTCAATCTCTGGGGAGCCCCATTCTGCGAAAATGCTGGAAACTATGTCTTTGTGTAATTGCCATTAGTACTCTAAGGGTAGTGGAAAGTCTCTGCTGAGCACGGCTGCCAGAAGATTGAGTTCCCCTGGAACATGTCGGCAAGACAGTAGGAACATCCTGTGTTTGATAGCCCACTTCCAAATGTTCTTGGACATTTTGGATAGCCCTGGAGAGCGAGTGCCCCCTTGCTTGTTCAGGTAGTACATGACCATGGTACTGTCTGTGAGGACCAGTACTGTCTTTCCTTGCAACTCTGTCTGAAAAGCCTTGAGGGCTTTGAACACCCTAACAGCTTCAACAGGTTTATGTGGTTGGATTCTACTGCTGGGGACCAAACGATGTGACGCCGTCTGCTGATGGCCTTTTTGCCGCAAAGAAAACAGACATTTCTTTCTTTTATTTTGAACTATAGGGACTGGCTAAGGGCCAGAAAAAGTATTGTGAACAGTTTGGGTGGGGATCAGAAATCAGGCAACAGAAGCCCAAGTATCATGGGAGTTCAACTTACTTAGGCCAACTTATATTGTTTAGTTTTAGGGGTAGCGCAAGCATAGGATAGACTAGGTTTTGGACAGAGGACAACATTTATGTGCGACATCCTGACAAGCACCATTTTATTATTTTCCTTGACGGCAGGGAACCAACACCATCATAGCTATAGGGTCAGTTGAGGTTTGATTGCCTTTAATAAAACCTGTCTTCTGGTCCAGCTCCTATATCGGATGTGCTACATTCTATACCAGTCAATTTCTAGTGAATACCAACTCGGCATGCAAAAATGCATTTATTCAGATTAGCCCTCCATTTCATTTCATGCACTCAATCCATCTTGCAGAATCTCCTATTTGGAGCTACAAGGAGTCACTACCACAAGAGTGCCGAGTTTGGTGTTGCAAAGAAATGAGCTCATTGTTAATACAGCCTTGGATCTTGCAAAGGCCGGACCAAGCGCAATCAAATATTTTAGTCTGCAGCTCTTAATTGCATGGTTCTCACAAATGCACGTACTAATAATGATAGTTTATGACCAGGTGATGATCTGTTCTGTTTGTACCAGGAAAGGGTTATCCTAAATAAACTGTAAAAACATGCCGCTATGCAGTAACCCTCGGTCATAAAAACAAGCAATAACGTTGGTAGGAATGTTTTCCTTTCAGTGAGAACAGTCTGTTGTCTTGTAAGGTTGGAAAGTTAGAATGTACCAGCATGAAATCACTGATGAAAATGTATGTTTTCACAGAAAACCCTATGCGTAGCATGGAGCTGTAAACCATCTATTACATCACACTCGCAGCAGAACACATGTAAACTGGGGTGCATAAAAGGATGTGATTTCTTTCTTTAAATTGCTCACTTCTGCACAGCTATTGCTGGGTAGAACCTGAGTCAGCTTGAAGCGAATACACGTTTTTGTATATACTCATCTCTGTGTTTGTTGGTCTCTTATCTTGTTTGCAGTACAGTTACCAGATTTTGGTTTTTCAACTGGTGCCCGGGACGTGGGCCCTGTCGAGGATAATTCATCGTATTTCAAGGACGGAGTGACCGAGTGTTGGGACCACTGAGTGCCGGGGATCCCTGCCAAATCTGAGACAAAGTTTCTTGCCGCTGCTACTACAAGTGATCCACATGGGCCTCTCTCTGCACAGCGATAATCTCGGCGAGGGTTCCGGACCATAGCTGTGCGACTACGTTTCGCCCTCTTGAAGCCCACAAGACACAGATTTCATTTGAATGGGGATGATTGTCGTGATTGAAATCAGGCGAGTTTGTTTCGAGTTGGTTGTACAAGAATATTTTGCTAAATATTTTTCCCAAGTGAGGGATACCATTTTGTGTAAAATGCCTGGGTTCAGTAAAATGTGCACTTGTTGGGCAATGTTGTGCTGTTGTAGAAAACAACCCACTGGATTAGAAAATGGACAGCCTGCCCGATCTGAAGGTTCTCCCTCGTATGATATGTACATTAAATATGGGTTAGGAGCAATTATTTTTAATAGTCTTTGGCATCGCCAGAGCAGACATGTACCACCTTTGCAATGGCCTGATTTTGAATCGTTTGAACTAGCAAGCATACAGCATTTGGAGAAAGTTTTATTGCATAAAAAGGCTAGGCCAGCTGCTTTTGATGCGGTTAGGTATTGGCGCAAAAAGGCAACCCAGCGCATCAAATGCAGACAGAAGCAAGCTCGCAAACATATGACCCAAACAGAAAAGGCTTCAGTGCATTACCAAAAGCAACAGAAGACTGTGATAGGGCGACCGATAGAGCAATACAGTTAGACATATGCAAAATATATCCATCCAAAGACCTGCACACAGCTGATAAATTAATGGATGCACTATTGAGTGAAAGACGAGAACGTCCGACCTCCCTATGTACCAGTGGTGCCTCGACCGGTGCTACATGTACCCGACACCGACCTGCTGCACCTCCCACACTGGATCACCTTAAGGCTATGCAACCTAGCTCCCCTACCACTGCCAAATCCGATACCCTCTATTGCAATATTCACACACACTTAGTGATCAGAGAGCTGGGAGACTGACTACCATACTCCTGAACAAAAATGTTTGTTAGTACACATGGGAAATACATTTGCACAAAAATGGTGCAAACTCATTGATACTGCAGGGCCCAGAGAATTACAAATTCAGCATGAACCATGCACCATCAATACTCTATAAGACGCACATCAGACCCTATCTGAGCTGTTCTTACGTAAGGAGGAAGGAACTACATGAACTACAGATAGGAAAGCTAGATGCATTAGGAATATCTTGTCCTTTAATAAACAAAGCATTCATTCTGAAAAGCACTCCGCAAATACGGTGAAGATAGTGCAGAAAAACACATCTTTAGAGACGCTCTTAGATGAATTTCTAATGCATCCCTTTCCCCCGATGGAGATCCATGACACATTTAAGCAATACTCCCCATTCATTCAGAAACAGGTATTACAAATAATGTCTGAATACCAAAAAGACAAATACATCAAAAGGAAATTGTGTTATACAGCAGATGTGAAAATATATAAGCGCACCTTCACAGATGACACTGCACTCACTTCCCTGTCTCTCTACACTTAGCTTTATTGCTCAACAATAGGATTGATAAGGCCACTGCTCAGATGCCCATGAGAGAGGTGCCTCCGCCTCTTGTCCCTCAAATAGAGAAGCCAGCCAATGGTGACGTGCCTGCTAGAACAGTTGCTGCACACTATATTGAACAAGTTGTATATATTCCCTTTTCCAGACAAGAAGTTAACACAATTAAGCTATCCATTCCAGACATAAGGAAGAACCCGACTGGATTATATAAGGAAGTACAGTCGGTCTTAGCTTCTTCAGTTTTTACATTAAAAGATATAGATTTGGGATTACCCATAATGTTACCTTACGATTTATGGAAGCAAATAAGAAACAGATGCTAACGGGGCATTGGGGGAAACATGGCAAGAACTCATGGCTGCCGACATACAGAAAAAAGCAGGTGAGAAACCTCCGGAGAAAATATTAGCATTGCCTAGCACCATGCTGGCTAAACAGAAGACTTTAGTAACAGAGAAAAGTATTATATGGGACAAATTAACAGGCTGCTTGAAAGGAAAATCTGAGGGGGCAACAGAGTATTTCAATAGATTTGAGCAGGAATTTGCGGACTACAGCGGACAAGATTTGAGGTATGAATCGGGACAGAGATTGATTGTTGACAAGTTTGTACGTGCTCTTTAGTGCGAAATTCGGTCTCAAATCATGGCTTGAGAGAGTGCCTGGCAAACACCACCTTCCGAAATACTGCTTATGGCTCAGTATTATGAGAACAGAGTTAACACGGAGAACATCAATTTTTGGGCTCCTATCTGGAACTCTCTGCCGCCAGACCTTAAGAACTGTGCGTCTATTATGCCACACGCTGGGATAGTGAATGAGAACCAGTGCACCTGCTGCAAGCAGGAAGGCCACGGGGCGAGAAGCCAGGTTTCTCAGCCTCCACAGTTCAGCAAAGACATACATGCGACACCCGACTAAGCACGCAAACATTTTCAATAACACACCCTCACCGAATTATTTTTGTGGGAACTACACATCTAATTACATATTCTTTGGCTAGGACAGCCCAAAACAGGGACTGGAACCTACCCCAATCCTGATCTTTCAAAAAGGACCCTACGTTACAATGAAAGTTGGGGATAGGCCACACACATTTCTAGTTGATACTGGTGGACAGAAGTGCTCCATTGATCAGCTATCGGTTTCAGGTAATTCTCTGTCTCCAAACCGGTATCTATTTCTTTGGGACCATTCACTGATTCATGTCCTTTTCTATTGACAACTGTGGTGAAAACGTGTTAGGTTTCAATTTACTGAAGAAATTATATCCTGTTATTTACTGCTCACCCGATGGTGTATATTTCACTATTTCACTGCAGCACACTTCCACATATCAGTTGTTAGCACTCCCACTACCCAGCGAATTGCAAAGTATACCCACTAATTTATGGGCCATTAGCAATAATGACGTGGAAATGCTCTAAGTTGAACCAGTACGCATCCAGTTAAGCAAAATGTCACATTACCACATATCACAATACAAGGTTTCAGTGGACTGAGAAACTGCACTGAAAATAATAATTCCAGATCTTGTACCTCTAGGTGTCATTGAAAGGATTACGGGTAGCACTTTTAACAGTCCCATACTTCCTGTGTACAAGAAGAATGACAACGCACTGCCTTAACATTTTGGAATTGATTTACGTGTAATCAATAAAACTGTTTGTCCACAATTTCCCATTGTGCCTGACATCACAACTATTTTGACTACGACTCCTGCCCAGCCCACTAATATTTCCGTGGTAGATTTAAAGAAAGTTTTTTTAGCATACCGATACATGCTGACAGTAGGTAATTATTCGCCTTTACTCTGGTAGGGTTATTGTCTACACTCACTAGAATACCCCAAGGATACACTGAAAGCCAAAGCATTTATAGTAGAGCCCTCAAGGAACAACTGGACACTTTAGAATTACCTTACCTTGCACACTGATACAGTACATTGACAACCTACTTAGAGCCGTGGATTGTGAGGTAGCTTGCAAGGAGGGCACTGTGTTGTTAACACACTTGGCTAACAGTCGCAAGGCTTCTTTGAAGGAATTCCAATATTGTCAACAGGAGGTTGCCCATTTAGTATACCTCCTGTCGAAGGAGGGTAGGCGTCTAGCACCATAAAGAATACAGACTCTCTCTGACATGGCACTTCCAAACACACAAACTGAGGTTAGAACGTTTATCTGGATGACTTCCTATTGCAGGCAATGGATTCTAAATTTCACCCTTTTTATTAAGCCATTGTTAGCACAAACGAATAAAGATGTAGCTCTACCTCTACCTTGGGATACAGTTTGTCAAGATGCTTTTGATATGCTGAAAACCTCTGTGTTCTGCGCCAGTATTGGGCACACCAAATTACACTAAGGGGTTTGTGTTATTTGGGCATGAAAGAGATGGTTGTGCTTTGGCTGGAACATGGAGGAAAGAACAGACCATGTGGCTATTTTTCCTCCACGTTGGACCCTGCTGCATGCGCTTTGCCAAAATGTCAAAGCTGTGGGTGCTGCCACTGCATCAGTAAAACAGAGCAAAGGGCATGGATTTGGGTCACTCCTTAACCGTCATGGTGCCTCACTCAGGGATGTACTATTGAACAGAATGCGGACAGCAACTCACATCTGCTCGCCTCACTAGATACAAGCTCATTTTGTTTGCACCTCACATGAAAATTAAACGATGTAGCATGTTAAACCCAGCTGAACTGTTACCTCCCCTAGAGCAGAGTAGCATTCCTGATACCAATCATGATTGCATTTTTATCACTGAAAATGAAACGAAAGGAAGAATCGATTTGACTTGACACACCTCTGCCATCCTCAGATGGAGAAATATTTTGTGATGGTTCTTGCTTTAAACTTCTGGATGGCACTTCTACTGCTGCCTATGAAATCAACACACTAGCTACAGTAGTGGAAACTAGGAGGATTACAAGCAGCAGAAATCATTGCCCAGACTTGAGCTGGTGAGGTATCAAGGGTTCAAAGTACATATTTATGCGGACAGCCAGTATGCATTTGGTGTAGCTCAGAATTTTGGAAAACTATGGCCGAAAGTTGATTTCCGACATCCTATGGCACCAAGATTCAGCATGGTCCCTTGATAGTACATCTTTTATCAGCACTAGTATTACCTGTACAGCTAGCAATAATGAAATGTGCAGCCCACCAGAAAATCACTAACAGTATTGGGAAAGGCAATGCTTTCGCAGACCAAATTGCCAAACAAACAACCAGAGATTTACAGTCTAGAATGTATCTATTGGGTCCTGCAAGATGGGTCACTGAGAGTAGGATTATGGAAGAGGGCATTAGCAGTGTAAAAGATTCAGGCCGAGGCCACAGCCGAAGAAATCAAAGAATGGCAATGGGGACCAGCCCACGCAGATGAGGAAGGTTGTTGGATTGGCCATGATAAACAGAGATGGGTAATGCATATGTACAAGCTATAGTAACCATGACCCATGGCCCAGCCCACATAAGCACAAAGGACATTTGTAAACACCTAGACCCGGTATGGAGGAACTCCAACATACCCAAAATAGTGCACCAAATGGTCAAGAATTGCATGATCTGTTTACAGCATAACATTGGGAAAGGAACACAAGTACCTAAGGGATTAGTTGAGAAATACAACAGTACCATAAAGAACAAGCTAGCAAAGATATGTGCACACAGCCAGCTAAAATGGCCTGAAGCCCTACCATTAACCTTAATGTCAATGAGACTAACAGCCCAAGCAAAAACAGGTCTGTCCCCATATGACATTGTGATGCGGACACCTGCTAATGTGTGGAATGTACCCAGGCCGAAACAATTGTCAGAGATGGAGTATCCATTATTGGTAGACTGTGGTAAAACTTGCGTTTGATTCACCAAGAGTTGCGTGAAGCGTTGCCTGATCAATATGTGGGTCCTAGCCACACCATTTGGCCTGGCGACTACATTCTGGTGAGAGAGTTCCAACAGAAATCCAGCCTTGAACCGCACTGGAAGGGACCACTCAAGGCCCTATTGGCCATCCAGACTGCTGTGCGTGTAGACGGGAAGAAGAACTGGATACATGCAGCACATCTGAAACAGGTACCTTTTCCTTTGCCCTATGACAGATGGGTAAAGGAGGGGGTAGCTGATTCGGAACATGAATACATTCCTCAGCATGTACCTTTCAGTGACAGAAGAATACACTAACACAAATTTTAAGCAGCCAGATGTTTCACCTTTACCAACCACTGACACATTGTTCAAGGATCAATCTGTGCCTGGGGTGTCCAGATGCAATCTCTGACCAGAGAAAAAGCTACAGAATGACTTCTTGCTAGTAGGAAAGTGTGGTATTTTTTAAGTACTGCACCCACAAGAAACCAACAATGTTCCCTCCATACCCCCCAAAGACGCCTGGAGTTAGAGGGTTGCAGGGAAAAGAAGACTCCAAGCAAGATAGATCAGGTGGTCAGGTGCCACTCACGGATGAATTTATAAAGCCTATATCAGTGAGGCTTCTTAACCGACACTGAAAGACTATGCCTCTGTTTGGGGTACGCAGAAGCGATGAAATGGAAAGTTTTGCCACTGGAAAGACCAGATCCAAAGGATTGTGGTCAACTAGAGATAAATGTACGATTATAGCTATTGTGGCATGTATCATACTTATATTAATGCCCGTTTTATGGTTTCTAGAGAGCTCACACCCCCTTAGCTCACTATTGCCTACGGTCAGCTCCACTACGTCTCCTTTCTACGTACACACATGCATACTTCGTCCCCTTGATCTTGAACACAGAGATGGATATCTCGACAACACCTTCGAAGAATAATGAATGATACTTGTGCAAAACTCAACAAAATCAATTGTTGGATATGTTCCCACCTTCCACAACACAGTGAGAAAGGGTTAGGATGGTACATATATCCTCTCCCATTGTCCACTGCTTGCTATGAATCTTTTAGGGACATGTTCTTTGGAAGATGGAATGACAGTACCACAGGTAACTTTGATGGGACAAATATAAATACTATTGATCAGCAGGTTCTACTATCTTTGGGATGCTCAGTGTTTGCTAACAGGAACACGACCAACACTGTCGCTACCAAACACTCAGGCAGGAATTCTAGTCCATGCCAATCAATGATATTGTTTCGAATGTCACCATTATGGAATAGTGAAGTAACTCCTCCAGCATACACAATTAACAATAATCCTGCCACAGTACCATTTTGTCTAAGTAAGGAAGGTTCTAGGTACATGGGTACATATGACAAATGTATGAATACTGAAGTTTTGGTGAAAGAAACCAGGCCCTTGCACATTGGAGAATCAATTTACTTTGTCTGTGGGAAGCAAGTATATCCACAGTACCCAAGGATTGGAAAGGAACATACTGTTACTAGAGGTTTACTTGACATCAACTTTAGAAATATTGAAACACCGTCCTAGTAGGGATATCAATGACGATACAACTGGCCAAATTTTAGGGGATGTGTGAAAAGCGATAGCTCCCTTTTGGGGCCTGTGAAAAGGTGGGTGGGAATGACCACTCTGGACACAGTAAGTGGAACTGTATTTAACGTTTATTAACTTTGAGATAACAAAATATAGTCTATGCTGTTATATATGTGTCAAAAACTGTACTTTACTTCCAGACATCAGTCTTTGGGTTAATAGACCTCTAGATAGCTGGTCCTTGGATTATGGGCTCATCTCCCCATTACTTTGTCTACTATTTGTTCCCTACAAGTTCAAAATCAGGTCTTCAGGTTTTGACCAAGAGAAAACTGGGCCCAGTGAGCTTCATTCTTCAGTTGGCCTAACGTTATGCTGCTTCGCTTGAAAGTTACAAAAGTCTCTCACTCCTTCTCTCTGGTTCACTCCTCAAAGTTCCAGTTCCCTTCACATCTCATAGTTCATTGTATATATTTCCTCCCGTGGCCTGGCTTATCAATCTGCTTTTCCCCGCTCACCTCGTTCTGACAGATTCTTCATGTGGCAGCTCTTCTCAAAGCACGACCTCTTCGATCGATGTCGCGGCACCGATCAGCTGTGTAGAAGGAGGCGCGGCGGCCTCTGCAGACTCCCGGCCCCTCCTCTTTCTGCTGGGGCCTGAATCAGCTGGTGCCTGCTGTGTTGCGGCTTCAGAGCTTACAGGAGTCGCGGCGCCGCGCGTCAGCTGGGAGGCCCGTCTCAGCCCGGCTCACGATGTTGGCTCCTCCCTCACAACGGTGGGGGCCTGGAGTGAAGAATTCAGAGCTTCAGAGCTCCTTCTCAGCTGGAACTTCACACACGTTCTGGCTACAAACACTGTCCTCCAGTTTGTTCTGGTAGCGTCTCCTTCAAGTAATCTCTTTGAATTCTTGGGACTTGCTTAACTATTCTTTTCTATAACTCATCAAACGTCAAAAGGCCCATTCAAACACGGCTTCCTCCTCTGGTAGAACGGCCTCCTCCTCCTCTCCCAACTGCTGTTATTTCCCAAAACGAAAACATAACAGAGAGACAGTATTAACAGAAAACACCTTAACTCAATCTTCCACTCATCATTAGGTCAAAGACATGCCTGTCTTAGAGATAGTGATCCTCCCCTCATGACTCATGCTGACATCATAATCACTTCAGGCTTCAACACTTCAGGCTTGCTGACAATAGTCTAACTGGCTCTGAATAATGCTCTGATCGGACTCTTCGCCTCCTGCTTTGTCACAGGGCTTAGCATTAAACTCCTGAGATATTAGAAGGTTGGCCAGAGTGTTAGAAAGAACAATTAATGAGACAACCGATATACTATTCAACATGACATTAGAACAGAGAGCTATGATCGGCCACCAGGGGGCGCAGAGATGACGTAGCACCTCTCTGTCACTCCCCACTAGCTGGGCACATTGACAAGAGCCCCCACCCCCTGTAGCCCCCAAAGGGCTACCAATGTGACCCCCCCCCCGTAGAGCTTGTACCCTAAGCAACGTTGGGGACAAAGAACAGACCCAGAGCACCAGAGATTGGCAAAGTCTCAAACCCGAAACCTGCAACGGTGCCGACACAGTCCCTGAGCCACTCTGCAGCACCACGCATCCCTCACTTGACAGTGTGGATTGGAGCGGTCCCAAGACGGAGGGGTGTGAGGAGTCGAAAGTCCGCCATCACCAGTCCGGGAACACCAGAGACGTGCAATGGCGGTTGGCAGGCTAGTCCCCCTGCCCCCTACCCCGCCATCCTTCACTCTGCTCACAGGAGAGCCGGTGAGTGAGACTGATCAGGCTGGTGAATCCGGACCAAAGAAGGTCAGGCACCCCCAACTGGCTTTATAGCCCAACCCTCCCTCCTGTGCATATCACCTTCCGGAGTGCCGAAACAGTGAAATCCTGAGGTCCACGGCCCAGAGGACTCCAACAAGCTTACTATGTCAGCTGTGGCAAAAGTAAACACAAACCCGGGCCGCCCCTGAACGCCAGACATCCTACAACGGGATGTAAAGGTAGGCGCCGGCCTAGATGCTGTAACCCCACAGCGGGGGTGCTTGACACAGTGGGCTCCCTTGCGCAGAACTTGAACCCTGTGGCCCTCCTCTGAGTGGGAGGTACCTAGAGGACCTGAGAAGAGCATCCTGTTGAGGCAGAGCAAATACTCACTGCCAGCACGAAGGGGTGCCGGAGTCACCCTTCCCTACCAGGCCCCCAGAGGACGGAGAAAGGGACTGGGCAAATGTTGCGATTCTGACCCCACCCACCAGTGAAATAATCCCCACCCCCGCTGCCAGAGAGTTCCTCTGCATCACAAACTCCCCCATGAGCCACCGCAGGGAGGCCAGGGCAACTAACTAACTGGGGGCCCCGGCTGCTGTTGCCAGAAGAAACCTGACTCCTGTGCACTCCCTCCACCCCCGGAACCACACTTTGACTGGCTCCAGGAGAGAACCCCGGGAGGCCACGCTTATCCATGAACAGAAAATGTACACCTTGGGAGGCCTCCTTGAGCCTCCTCGACGAGCTACAGAACTAACCTGGCACCAACTAGCCTCACACCACTATATCTAAAAGAAGAGATCAGGACGTCACTTCCTTTGGAGCCCACTACAGATGCAATTTACCCTCCTCCACCTGAAGGGAGGTGACCCTGAGGGAGAGGGGAGCTGGATCTGAGGAAGGCCCTGATGTCTTCCCCAGCTGTGCAGTGGGTCACACACACCAAGCCCTAAGCCTAGCACACCCAAATACAATCCCCTGCCTGGGCCCCACACTCCCACTGGCAGACCTTCCCCACCAAGCCAGGAGTGCCTAGAACCAGCACCCCAACCATGAGCTGGCCAGCGGCTCTCCAGAAATTCCACATTGAACAACCACCCCAGGAAAACAGTCCCAAATCAATGAGCTTAGGTATGGCAGTGCTCCTTGATGAAATAAGAGGATTCAGGGCGGATATCAGCTAAAGACTGGACAGGCTGGATAAGAAAGTGGACAGCATGGACAATCGTATCCAAGGACTCGAGGTAAATCAATCATCAATGGACATACTAGAGACCCAAATCAATGTGAGACTGTCAGAGCTCGGGAAAAGAGAGGGGATCTGTGCTGGTCAGATTCCACCATTATAAAGAGAAATCTAAGATTCTTGTTATGCTCACCTGGCTCCCACAGAGGCGTCGATCTTAACTGGACAGCTGCGGTCTCCACCAATGTGACGCGTAGGGCCGAGATGACGGACTGGACTGGCCCACCTAGCTTTGTTTCCTTGGCCCGTAGGATTATTCTTCTGCAAATGGAGAAAGGGAATTAACCACCCGTGGAGTTGAGCGTAAATCCCCCCCCCACCCCCGCTGTTCTCCCCACAGATCACCTTTGATGTCCCCTCTTGTAGTCTCACCTGATGGTTTGAAAAGATGAGCTCTCCATCCTGCATTGAGCACAGGGGCGTGTTGATAACCAGTTGCTTCACTGGCTCGAAGGAATTGGTGAGTTCCAGAACAATATTGACTCCGAAAAGTATGTAGTTCGTAAGAGTTCACATGTCTGACTTTCACTCTTGTCCGATTCCTTGCAGTTTGCAGCTTGACCCCAGCGAAGAGTTCCTCGTGGTAGCTGACGAAGTTCAGGTAAGGATATGGCTTATCCTACACAGTTCAATAAAATAAGGCCAGAATGTAACCTGTTGCTTGCTCCCTTATTCAGGTGGAGAGAAAATATGAAGCTTGGGGAATAATGCCTCCCGGCGGTAAAATTAGGTAAGTCTATTGCGGTGAGAAGGGTTCCCCTTGTTTGTCCCTTTGTCTCACCTTGTTGTCCTTTTGTTCCCCTTAGGGGCCGGGGTATGGCGAGGATGCAATGGAGACTGCGCCGACCCGTGAAGAGGAATAGTACCCCCGGCGGTAATCGGGTAAGTCTATGGGTGTAGTTACTATTGTCTGTTTATTCCCTTGGCTCACCTTTGCTGTTCTTGTGTTCCCCTTAGGTGCCAGAGTGCGGCGGGAACGTGCAGAAGGATGCGGTGGATCGTGAGGATGCTGCGAAGGCCGGTGAGTTCAGCACGGCGCTGCAGCAGGAGAGGCGGCACGCGTAAAATGCTTCTTTCTTCCAGCTCGAAGGCGCGGTGGATCCGGAAATTCAGGTAAGGATCGAAGGTTTTGCTCTTATCCTAACCTTTTCTCCTTCTGTTCCTCCCTTTTTCTAGGAGCTGCAGACTCGAGGAGGGCGTGGCAGAAGACTGGATGCAGGCTTGCAGACACGGTGAGCGTTATGCTGCTGGATGGAGAATAACGCAAAGCGTGTGCTGCTCTTCGGGCGTGGTTTAAATAGCCTCTTAAGTAGTCCCAGGTAAGTATTCCTCCCCAGCCCCACCAGAGTAAAAAAATAGTCCCTAGGTAAAATAGTCCCTTGCAAGCCTCATTTGGCTTGGAGCTCTGCAGCATGGTCTGCATCAGGTAAACTTGCAGCATGGTCTGCATCAGGTAAGTTCTACTATATGAGCCTGGCGCCATAGGCGCCAGGACCGCACCCAAACAGCCCCTAGCAGGGGTTTTTGGGCTTGCTCAAAATAACTTGATGCCTGCTTCCGGGGTTGCTGGACCTGGTCTGCTTCCCCGGCGGTAGGCATCATGACAATTCTGGAGATGACGAGAAAGCGAGGCCCGGTGGACTGGGCAGATTCGAAAATCACAATATACTGAGACCTATCACCATTCACTCTGACCAGGAGACTGTGCACCCCTGACAAAATGGCTTGCCGCCGGATACAGTTAGGCCTTTCCATTCTATCAAGCCATCGAGTTCAAGGGCTATACATATAATCTTATAAAGGAAGATGACATTGGTAGATTGACTCAAGGGATTCTGGGTGACTCCAGGCCCTCCCCTAGGTATCAAGGGGAGCGCATAGTGAAGCCCCGAAGAACAAAGACTTTGTCAGCAGGAGAGGTGTCTGAGGCAATTGCAAATTTAAGAAACTGAACCCGATGTCCCCCCCCACAGACCTATGGGGATGCCCCCTGGAGGGGGCATCGGAAGTCTACTCTCCAGGACCCCAAGAAATTACTGAACACAAGTCCTAGACTGACATCGGAAGCGGGGCAGTTACCTATCAATTGTCAAAAGATAAAGAGGCTCTGCATGCCGCTCACAGTGGTACAAGGCTCCCAGCAGCTGATGTGATAATTGTGATGGAGTTGTATCCTTAAAATCCAGAGGGGAATAGGAGGGGGCGGTGAATGTCAATGAATCAGGTTTATTTGGGGTGGGGCTAAGAGGTGTTAATCTGACCCAAGAAAGCCAGGAGACGGGGTAGCAAAAGGTAGTCTGGCACAGCAGCGTTCTAGATGTCACTGGTAGTCCAGAGGCCATGAAGGTGGGGGGTTTGTGGAGGTGGATGGGGGCGGATGGAGTTGGGAAGTTTATTGTTGTTCAATGGGTTTTCAGGTTATACCTGCTAATTAAAATTAGGACCGCCCGACAGGAGGTTAGGGTAAAAGAAATTAGCAAATTCAAAAGTAAGGCACTGGACCACAGATATCACTGCACTAATAAGAGGAGTAACTTAGCCTGGGTCACGGCCCTAAAATGATAGACACAGTGAATACTATGGCATTGGGTTCCCTAAATGGGGGGGGGGAGACAAAGAGAGAAAGAGAAAGAGAGAGAAAAAGAGAGAAAAAGAGAAAGAGAAAGAAAGAGAAAGTTGTACGCCCTTATTATGGAACCTCAGGCAATGGCAATTAGGGAAAACCCAGGGATAACGGAAATCCAGTGTGGTGAAATTGACTTTAAACTGTCCCCATTTGCCGATGAAATCTTCTGTTACATCACCAACGTCGAAAAGTCACCTCCCCGGCCAAATAGAGTGGTTTGGTAGATTTTCAGGCCTGAAAATAAACATCCCCAAGTCAAATGTGATGCCCATCAGAGCCAATGAAGGCGAAACTAGAGGTACACTCTATATGTGGGATGAGAATCGAGAATTCGGCCACCACATACCTGTGTGTTAATATACCCAGTGACCTCTCGAGGTTGGTCGAGCTCAACTTCCTCCTGCTACTAGAAAACATTTGTTTGGACCTCTCCCAGTGGACACTCCTTACTTTGTCCTGGTTTGGGTGCATGGTGTCTGTAAAAATGAATATTCTCCCTCGCTTCCTATGTGGGGTACATTTACGAGCAGAGCAGAATTCCCTTACATCATCAAATTGCATTTCAGCAGTTACCAGCAGAATGGCAGCGCTGGCTCTGTTGAGCACTATTGCCTTGCATCAAAACTGCGTTTTTCAGTCACCAAAATAATGGCTGTGCTGTCTTTACCAGGCGCACACGGGGCAAGATGAAACATGGAACACCCCGAGAATTGCTGCAAGTTATTTTCTTCATTTGCATCAAAAAGAAGAATTCAAAAGCAGCCTAGTGCAGCGCTGCTATGCTGCCAGCTTAAAAACTTCCAACTAAAGAAAAGGAAATGTGCGTTTAAAATGGCTTTGCACTGATGCCATTTCCATTTTTTCAACATTACACAGTTGGTTCCAGTAAGAAACATTCATGTCCATTTATCCTCAAGCTATAGACCAGCAAAGGAGGGCAGTCCTCCCTAAAAGACATTATGTGTCAAGGAACAAATGTGAAATAGCAGAGAAAGTCACTCCAGGCCGCACAAAAACGTTTTACTTTTGCAACAATCTAACACAGTCCTAACTCTTCAAGAAAAACTTTCTCTCTCATTTTGCTCAATATTAGTTTCAGAGAACCCTTGTGTTGGACAGATTTCTGTGTATGTTAATGTTAAAGGACATTTGTACCGCACACTATCACCACCGGAGTGGTCCCTTGGTGCACTGGTGGCTCTGAAAGAGGAAGGGAGGGTGAGTTAGTGGGAGGAAGCAGGAAAAGTGCAAGATAGCAGTGATGTGCTGTTGGCAGCCGCAGCCTGGTGGGTCCGTTGGCTGAGCCTGGGGTGTTTGCGGCCAGTAGTCGTCGTGTACTGTTGTGCGAGTATGTGTGTCTTTGTTTTGTTGTTGCAGTGTAGTGAAGTTTGTGCGGTTTGTTGTGATGTAGGTTTGTGGTTGTGTTTGGTTTGGAGTTTGAGAGGTGTATGCAGAGGGGGAAATTGTTAGTGGACTTGGTTAGTTTGCATCTCTATCCTGAATTGAGGCGCTGGGCTTGCGTAGTTTCCCCTGATGCACCTCTATCCTGATTTCGGCCTGTCTGACATTCAGGTCCCTTTCACATCTGGCCCCCATCTCCACCGCCCACCTCACGGCCCAACCTGTCCTCCCTTCATATTCCTGTGGCCAGTGCACCTGCCATTGTCCACAACTCAGCTAGTGTGGTGATTGCCAATATCTCGACAATTCCATAGCACTGTGGTACCTGGTAGCATCTAAGGGGCGGGTGAAGATGTTGGTTGGATTGGCTGGGATAGTTGACTCCGTCTCCATGGGTGTCACCTGTGTTTCAGTCTATCCGATGTCACCCGGCCAAGTGCCGTGGGAGCTTCCCTGTCGGTTCTGGGGCTGTCAGTGTCCTTTTCAGTTTAGTCATCCCTTTGCTCTGTTTCAGTTTGAGTCTGTGGTCTTGAAGAGCCAGGTTTTTAGTAATGTTCTGAATTTGTGGTGGTCTTCCGTGTTTCTCATCTCTTTTGGGATGTTGTTCCAGGTTTTTGCGGCTAAGTGGTAGAAGCAGGTGCCTCCAAGTTTTTTCTTAAGGTATGGCTTTAGTTCCAGGCGGATTTTGTTGCTGGATCGGAGGGCCCTCTTTGGTTTGTAGACTGTTATTTCCTTCTGAAGGAATTCTGCTCCTTGTCCTGATTGCCCTGTGCGTTATGCACATGGTTTTGAAGGTGATGCGTTGCTTTACTGGGAGCCAGTGTAGTGTTTTTAGGACAGGAGTGATGTGGTCTCTTCTGGATAGTTTGAGGAGTAGTCTGGCTGTCACATTTTGGATTTGTTGTAGTTTCTTCAGGACATATTCTGGTATTCCGAGGTAGAGGCTGTTTGCATAGTCAATACTTGACATGATGAGGACGACTATGGTGAGTGTTTTGTGCGTGAAGGGGAGGAAAGGTAGGATTCTTCTTGCCGTGTGGAGGAGGAAGTAACATTTCTTCACTGTTGCGTTTATTTGTGGTTCTAAGGTTAGGGTGTTTTCCATCAGAGCTCCCAGATTCTTTACTACCTTGGATGGTGTTGGTGTGATTTCCATTTCCGTTGGCCATGGGATGGTGGTTTCATTCCCTCGGTCTTTGGATATGATCATGATTTCGGTCTTTCCTGGGTTGATTTTCAGGTTGTTGGCATTTATCCAGTTGAAGACTTCTTTCAGACAGTCGATTAGAGTTGAGTGATCCACTTTGTTGTCTTTGATTTTGTAGATGATTTGAGTGTCATCGGCGTAGTTGTAGCAAGTAATGTTGTATTTTTTGAAGATTCTGATGACAGGAGTCTGGTAGATGTTGAAATATAGTGGTGATAGTGAGGATCCTTGTAGTACTCCACAGTCGTTAACTTGTGGAGTGGATTTGAAGGGTTTAATCCATACTGTTTCTGTTCTGTCTGCTAGGAATGATTTAGTCCAGAGTAGTGCTGTATCTGTTATGCCTATGTCTTCTAGTCTTTTGGTCAGGGTGTCATGGCTAACTGTATCAAAAGCTGCAGAGAGGTCGAGTAGAATAAGGGCTGAGGTTGTGTTTGAGTCTGCGTTAGTTTTAAGGTCGTCCCAGATGGAAAGTAGTGCCGTTTCCGTTCTTCTTGCTGGTCTGGAACCAATTTGAGCTTGGTCTAGCAGGTGGTGTTTTTCTACGTGCTCTTGGGTAAGTTTATATACGTAGGTTTCCAGAAGTTTTGCCGGGTAGGGAATGTTTGAGATTGGCCGGTAGTTGGAGGTCTTCTACGTCGCCACTTGTGTTTTTTAGAAGTGGCTTGATATAGGCTGATTTGAAGGTCCTCGGCGCAGTTCCTGCTGCTATTGATTGATTTAGAAGGTCTCTGTAGTATTCTGCTGGGGTTCCTTGTGCGAGGACTGATTTGTAGATGTCCGGGGGACAGGGATTCATGGGCGACCCAGCTTTCTTGCTGTGTTTTACCAGCAATGCGAATGCCTCTACTGATATTTCAGGAGAGTTTTTGAGTTTGTGCTGTGGTTCTGTGTTAGGTTCGTTTGGTTGTATGTTGCGTTTGGTTGGTCTCTTTTGTATGGTTTGTCGGATGTCATTGATTATTTTCTTGAAGTGGTCTACCAGGTCATTGCAAAGTTTCTCTGAGGGGGATGGGGTGTTATCGCAGCCTGGTGGTTTTCTCATCTCTTTAATGATGTTAAACATTTCTTTTTCTGTGTTGGTGGCATTGGTGAATCGGTCATCAGAATGCCTTCTTTTCACCTTATGGATTTCCTTCTTTTATGCACGGATTTGTTTTTGGAACAGTTTTTTGTCTGGGTTGTATTCTTTCCTCCATTCCAGTTCCATCGTTTTGTTTTCCTTTTTCATGGTGTTTAATAGTGGTGTGGACAATTTTGCCATTGCTCTTTTTTTTGATGGGGTAAATGGTTTTTCTGGGGCGATCTTATTTCAAATGGACAAAGACTGATATGCAAATGGATATTTCCCATCTGTGAAAGGTACAGTGAGCAAAAAGCAGATGGCTGCGAACTCTCAATGTAGTTAACAACCACTGAACAGGTTATCATGCCTTGTTCTTTGGAGAGAGGGGCGCCTGCTACCTTTGTTGAATCATTTGTGTAGTAGTTCCGCTTTCCCGTCTGGGTCAGCTAGCTCTAGTTCTGTGATTGAGGATTTGATTAATTCCAGTTGTTCGAATAGGTTGCTTTCTTTGACGTGTTTCCAGTTTCTTTTGGTTGTGGTTGAGAGTTTAGGAGGTTGGATGCGTACTTGGGTTGGCATGGTGATCATGAATGGGATGAGGTGGTCGCTCCATAGTATTGGTATGGGAGGTGCCGTGGTGATGAGTTTTTCATTTGCAAAAATTGCGTCTAGGGTGTGTCCTGCCGAGTGTGTTGCCCCTTTTACTAGTTGTCATAGTTTCATGGTGGCGAGTTGTTCAGTGAGTGAGTTATGGGAGTTGGCGTGACTGTCTTCAAACCAGATGTTGAAGTCTCCCAGGATGATTAGGTGTTCGTGGTTGATGGCTAAATTGGTGATGGCTTCTATGAATTTGTCGACGAAGGTTGCATCATATGTCGGTGGTCTGTACACCAAGACGAATGTGATGTTGGTTTTTGGGCTCGTTGTTAGGTGTATTACCATGGTTTCGCTGTTGAGGATGTTGAGTGGTTTGTCCGTTTTTGACTTCAGGTGTTCTTTGAATGGTATTGCGATGCCTCCTCCTTTTTCTGTATTAGAAATTGACTAGAGCTATAAAGAATGTTCAAAATGTAGATGCGAGAAAGAACCGAATTTGTAAAAGTGACATCCAAGGAATATTAACCTACGTGCAAAAGGGTGCTTTTGCCAAACCAGAACATGCCTTTTACAAAGTGAAATGTTAAACTAAGGCCCTGTGTTTGCACAGAAATATGATGGGGGTTTGCTTTAATAATATACATGATACTTATTCCCAAAAGACCTGCTTTCTGGTTAAAGAATGAAAAAGAAATAAAGAAATAAATAAAAGTACTTTGAGGCCAGCAGAACAGGTTTGGCAGGCCCTGGCTGCAAAGGGCCCTGCCTCCCCTGGGAACAGAATCACCTTCCCCAAGTGGACCAGCCCCCTGGAAACTATGAATGGGCCAAGGTGGAGAATCTAGCAACCTCGTCAGACAAAGCGGCAGTGCTCCAGCATGAGACAATGGACTGCCATGGCACACAGGTGTGAATTCCTGGTAATACCTGTTAGGGAGAATTCTCTTATAAGGCTAATGTCCCAAACCTAGTGAGTCCCCCAGCAACTTTGCTGGATTTTTGGGGTTTATGTTTTTCTCCTGCTAAGAGTGAGACTCTTTCTCCCACTCTTAGGCATGATTTGAGGTATGTCTTAGACTTTTTGTGTGCTTATGGGCTATGTTTTTTTTACTCCATAGGGTATCATCTGTTTTTGTGTATGTGTTACACAGCACCCTCAGTGCAGTAACACAAGGGTGTCAAAGTGACCCCCAAACATAGACCCCATACCCTGGGACTGACTACTGTCTCCCAGGGCACGTAAAGTCACCATTGACTTTACTAGTCCAAAATTGTGAACAGCACCAGTACAAACCATCATATTGTGGAAGTACTGGAAGGGGTTAATTCGATTGCCCCTGGGACTGTTTCCAAGGGAGCACTGTCCAGTCGCCCCTTGTCGAGTTTCTGGCTGGTGGCAGTGGTTACCACGCAAAATATTCCACCGGAATATTTCCTATGGGATTTTCCCATTGATTTTAAACGCACCACTTTTTGGTGCAATGTTAAAGATACCGCTGGTTTATTTATTTAATATTAAATCACTGGTTGGGTCTTTTTGCCAGAACTCTCTTCTAAAATGGCGTTTGTGTCCGTCTCTGTAACTTCAACCAAGGTCAAGTCCTTCGTTCCACTTTTTGGTGGGCTTCTCCACAGAAGCCCTCCAACTGGTGCCACTCTGTCTGGGTTCCACAGGATGTTTGGGTGGGGGAATTGGCACCCTGGACTGCGTTGCCTTAGCAACCCAAGTCACACCCTGTTCTGATCGGGCCAGTGGTGAGTCGTCCGGCGCTCCACTTAGCATGTTTGAGTGACAGCTAGGCTGTTGAATGGGGGTTTTTCTGCATAAATGCAGGGCTTTTGGGACTGGAACTTGAGAAGTCGCCACAGGACCTAAGAAATCCAAAGAGGAAAGAAGCTGAGCCATCTGCAACGATGACACCACCAGTGGAGCCCTGCTGCAACGACCTCACCACTTTCCTGACGACAAGAGGTTATCTTCTGCTGGAAGAGTCTTCTCCCTCTGAGCTGGTGGGATCAACCAGTTCGCCATTTCGCCTTCCAGGACGTCTCTTGGTCGAATTGCCCGTGCCAAGCACCCCGGCGGCCGGATAGCCAAGTTTCACCACTGTGACCGCGAATACCAGGAATGCACCTTTTAACCGACGAACTCTGCGGCTGGTTTCTTCCCTGGGCAGTGCAATGACCCCAAGTTTCCTCCTCAACGAGATCCTCTCTTCCCTTGGTCGAAACCACAAACTGCACCCGCTGCCAGGAACAACTGCCACAGCTGGAGCTTCCTCAACTTTAAAAGGTACTGTGTTCCACCTGGCCTCCCTTTCTTCGGATTGCTAAAGGTGACCCTTAAATCCTTGGCTTTCCAACTGGGTTGGCCCCCAGACCTAACTTTGTCTTTTGAATCACCCCAACCTCTTTTGAACATTTCTACAAAGACTTTAATGTATTGCTAAACCATGTGATCTTGGGCACATTTCGCCTTGCTCCATTCAAAGTGAGCCTGGCCTATGAACTTTGGCTCTACAGTATACCCTGCCTTCAGTAACTTGATTTTGTCTCTTAAAAGTGTTGGGAACTTTTTTATTTTTATGACCTGCCTTTTTCTCTCCCTTTAACCTAATTATTGTAGTGCCATCTAAGTTACGCGCTCACCTCTGTTTTGACAAAAAGTGGTGTTTTGACTTAGACTTGTCTAGTAATTGCTAAGGGAGGTGTAAATACTTTTCAGATTGTGTTGGAACTTGCTTTTGATTAATAGTGCTAGTGTATTTTCTAAAGTGTGTGTTAAATAATTATATACTTGTGATACAAAGCTCTGGTCAGTGTTTGCTTGTTCTACTGTGTTTTTGGCCCCATTGTGTATCCTCTGTATACTGCCTAACTCTTCTTGAGAGAAGTCTGACTGCTCAGCCACAGCTACCAGGTAAATCTGGGTGGTACAGACTGCTACCAATTGGGTTTATTGCTTACTCCTGTAGTCGTAATCTTTTTGCAGTGTTCCCCAAGGGAACTGCAGAGGATTCTGCCTAACAACATCTCCCCTCAACTCAAACTGAAGGACTTCAAAGGCAAATCCATGGCAACACTGGGCTAAGTTGACCAGAGCCTGACATTTGGCTGGGGGTTGGAAGGAATGCCCATATTTGGAAAACAAAGCCAGCCCCTTTGATTTCAGAGACTGTTCAGATCATGTCATTTATTTCAGTAATCAAAAGACATATTAATGTGAAATTAAGACCATTTAAATTTCATGTTTGCGCCATTTAATTAAGACGTAGGTTTTTTTAGCAGGTTGGGGACGCAAACATCAGGAAAATGTCATTTCTGGGAAAAGTATACCTGGTACAGCTTTGAAAATGAATGAAAACATGCCCTGTGATAATATGTATGCATATATACAATTGTAGAATTTTAGCTGAAATGTTTTCCATGGAAATGGCATGAATTACTAAACAGCATTGCACCGTTTTGAGATTTGAATAGTATATTCTTTGTAAAATATGGGATCTGTCTATCTAATTTTTATAAAGGATGACGTGTATAAAAATAAGTGTTTTGCTCCACAACTTATTTTTGCAAAAATAACTTTGGGGAAAGAAAGGAACCTCATAAAACACCCACCCTAAAAATGAGTCACCTCCTTCAGTCCAATCTGCTTACAGGGAGGAGGTGACTTCCATAGGCTGACCTATCCGATTTCGAGATATGTCTAGCTTAGTTATGCCCACATAGTAAAAATACTCTGATGCCATCCGGCCTATAAAGGGGGAGACATTCATAATTCAGGACAAACATATTCCAGACACAGACCATCCAGAGATCCAGATATTCCCCTTTCATCCTGCAAGATTTCAGATTCCATAAGCCAGGCCAGAGCTAGCTGACTCTACCCAGGCTAACCTCTGATCCAGAATTAAAACCCTACTGAAATCCTAATAATTCAGGCAGAAATGGGGAAAAGCTGTGGTACCCTTTTTGGGAGTATCCTGTGACCAGACCGGCTTTTGCCCCCCTAGCTGCTTGCCCAGCTGATGCACCTTGCTGTCTCCAGTGACCAGACTAGGCCCAGCTGTCCCCTTCCAGGAGAGCCTGTCGCTGTACAGAGACCAGATCTTGCCTCAATGTCCAGAAACCTGGTTCGCTGTCAAAGCTACCCCATTCAAGTGCTTCCTTCCCCAGTTACCTGTTACCTTGAATTATGTCCAATCCCATAGAGATCCTATAACTGCCCTGGCCAAATCCTTAAAATTGTCAGAATCCTCTGTGTACCCTGTTCTTAGGAAAATCTGTAGTGATCTCTATGTGTTAGCGCTGTTCCTTCCCAATCATTTCAGTCTGTTGTATATGTCCTTGCCACTAATTGGAATAAATGAATTAAATCCTCATATAAAGAGACACACAGCATGAAGGGGTTGTAGTTGCAAAGTAAACTGTTTCGCGGGCGTCGTTCCTCTTTTCTAGCCACTAAAATATAGTCTTAGTAAAACTTTCAAACCGATTTTCCCTATGCAACTGCTAGCATTTTTAAAACCGATTTTTCCTTCCCCTTTAAGAATCCCATCCTGCCATTCATTTAGAGTTACCCTTTCACTTTCATATCCTACCTGTGAGGTGTCTTTGTACCTTAGCATCAAAACCTCATTCCGATTTTTTATTTGTTTAGCCCATTTTCCAAGCCGTTTTGCTATTTTTTTTACCCATGAAACTAAGCAAATTCAATTTCCCCACGTGTGATTTTGCTGAATTGCGTTTTTCCTTCCAAAGTTGATTTTCTGAACTGTATGCCCGTTGTTAGTACGTTGCCTTGTAGTTTGCTAGTTTTCTGACTTCTTTGATACTGCCATACCCATTTTTGCTTTATTCATTCAACCGCACACGTAGAACAAATAATTAGGAATTCCGAGTGCTATTTTGCTCAATTTCAAGGGTTTTCAATCCGATTTTGCCTCCCATTCAGAGGTGGAAGGTCGGATTTTCATCCTGTTTGTTGCCTAGTGTACCCGAATCCTTGCTATTCCTTTCTACCCACACAACATTCAGTTAACAGGAGTTTGAGGGGGTGTTCCAGGGGGAAACATTAACGGTGGTGCTATCGGAAAACACCACCCAAAAAGTAATCTTGCCTTTATTCAATTGTGCATTGTATATCTTAGTTAAGAAGATCAAACTAAGTGCATTATATCAAATTACAGTGTAATTATCACACCACTGGTGATTGCTGCCCTATATTAAATTTGTGTGATTTTCATTGGAATATAAAAATAAATAAATATTGTATTACACACCGGCCTGGTTCATTGTCCATTGAGACCCGGGGTATTTGTTAAGGGGGGTGTGAGACGGGTTGGGTGCCTTCTGAAACTGAATTCGCAACAAATAAAATAAAAAGTGTTTTAATTGTGTACAGCATCCCTGGCCAGTAGAACGAGTACTTGTCTGGAGTGTCCCATGCCTTTAAAATCTTTAACACCTGTCCACAGCACTTCCCACACTCCTCCCGGAATCCTTCTTTGTAAAATTAACTATGATACTCTAACTCTCCCTAGGGATTTTGGAGGCTTCGGTCTCCCTGATTTTGAGCAATATAACAAAGCAGCACAATAGTGAGTCATGCTGGAACACCTCTGAGATGATCTGGGCACCTACAGGACCTATATCGAAGACCTGCTTACCCACCCTAAAAACGTCAGAGATCTGTTATGGTCCCCGGGCAAAGCAATCCCTAGCCTCATTAAAAACCACCCTACCCAGGCGGTACTGTGCAGTTTATGGAGGGAGAGCAAATTTAATTCCTCCTTCTCCTCCTGCCCATCGCCACTGAGCTCGGTATGGGCTGACCCACTAGACATGGGGAAGAGGGGCTTCCGTCACATACAAGCTTGGTCAGACAGGCGGCTAGAGAGGGCCAGCCAACTGTTTCCGAAAGGTCACTTTATTGATTACGAGGCCCTATCTGAGATCTTGGGAGAAAATGGAGTATTTTTGACTAATTGTGCTTGAAAGGCATGTCTGACCCGAGATGGTGCACTAAGATCTCACAACCCCTTACACCTTTTGAAAAGACCCTAAGCGAAGCCACCTCGAGGAAGGGGATTCTCTCTAGAATTTTCAAGGATCTTGTCAAGGCAGAACTAGGAGGTGGGCAGAATTTTAAGCAAGTGTAGATGGCCCAGATTAGGGGGGGGGGGTAATTCCAGATAGCACTTGGAGCAAGATATACAAGTTGATGTTCTCTGGTAATCTTTAAACGTCAGCAATTGAGCACAACTTCAAAGTAGTGCACTGTTGGCACTCCCCCCTCATCCCCCTGAAACTCTCAAAAATGTTTGGGGGATCCTCCCCCTGTGCCCCAGACAATGTGGTCAAATGGTGTCATGGTACCACATGTGGTGGGAGTGCCCACAAGTACAGATCTACTGGTCCGAAGTCCTCAGCTGGATCAAAAACACAATTGGCATATCCCCAAACCTAGATCCGCTTCAAATACTATTCAGCGTCCCAGACACTGACCAGAATGAATCCTGATTCCCAAAACATACTGAATCTATGCTGGGAGCAGGAAGGGTAGCCCTTGCCCAGAAATGGAAGGATCGGGCCTCCCCATCAAGGAAGGAATGGATTTGCAAGCTGTGGGATATATTTACATAAGAGAAATTGGAAGCAGTGCTTAACAACCTCTTTCAAACGTTCTCTCTTGATTGGGAAGCCTTTATTCTGAAACGTTGATCGATTCATGACCAGACCCTTATCTAGATGTGAATCCCGGGGCCCTATGAGAAACATGAATGGAAGTGGTACTGAAGAACTACGAAATGATCCCTAGCCACTAAAAATGTTTTTATTCCAGCATTATGCAATTAATCCAACGTCATGTCAGCCGGACTTGTTATGGTTGAGCAACCTAAAGAGGGTGGGGGCAAAAAAGGGGGGGGTAATTGTTATTGCTAAACCTGTATGTTTGTATTATCTTCCCAAAAATGTCAAACACCAAAATAAAAAAAATAAAAAAGAGCTATTAGGCTGGTTGCACTTCAAAATAGGATGGTACTAGAGACCATGCTAGCTGAAAGAGGAGGGATTTGCAAAATAGTTCGGTCATCTTGCTGCGTTTAAGATTCCTCCCCTACTGTGTTTCAGGCCATTAAGAGGTTACACACATTGGCGTCCGAAATTCATGTTAATGAAGGTAGCTGGGACATCGGTACTTGGGTTTGTAATTTGTTTACCACATGGGGTTGGAAAATACTTAGTCCTTGCTCTGATCACTGTTGCCATTCTCTGCTGTTGTTGCTACATACAATGCTTACCTATTTTAAGATCTATGCTTTGCCAGTGCTGTTCTAGAGCTCTCGAACACTTACAACCTGAACGATTGTCCCCTGGGAATGTGACAAATGCACTAATTAGGCAGGATATGGAAATTCAGAAATTTATGAATATCGATATACATGCATTTGATGACTTATAACAAAATGGCTTAGTTTAGGATAAAAGAAGGGTTTGTGAAAATGCATTTATTCAGATTAGCCTTAAGCTCCCCCATTTCGATTCATGCACTCACTCCATCTTGCAAAATCTATTTGGAGCTGCAAGGAGTCGCCACACAAGAGTGCCGAGTTTGCTGTTGCAAAAAAATGAGCTCAGTGTTATTACAGCCTTGGATCTTGCACAGGCCGGACCAAGTGCAATCAAATATTTTTGTCTGCAGTTCTTGATTGTGTGGGTCTCAAAAATGTATGTCCTAATAATAAGGATAGTTTATGACACAGGAGATGTTCTGTTTGTACCAGGAAAGGGTTATCCTAAACAAACTGTAAAAAACATGCCGCTACGCACTAACCCTCGGTCATGAAAACAAAAGATAATGTTGGCAGAAATGTTTTACTTTCAGTGAGAGCAGTCTGTTGTCATGTAAGGTCAGAAAGTTAGAATGTACCAGCATGAAATCACTGACGAAAATGTAGGTTTTCACAGAAAAACCTGTACGTAGCATGGAGCTGTAAACCATCTATGACATCACACTCGCAGCAGAACTCATGTAAACTGGGGGGCATAAAAAGATGTCATTTTCTTTCTGTAAATTGCTTAGTTCTACACAGCTATTGCTGGGTAGAACCAGAGTCTGCTTGAAGCAAATAAACTGCTGTTTATTCTCATCTCTGTGTCTGTTGGTTTCTTATCTTGTTTGCAATACAGTTACCAGTTTTTGGTTTTACAAGGTTTGCCACATTCTATACCGGTCCATTTCTAGTGATTACCTACTGAGCAGAGTCCCCAAATGTCAAAATTAGATTGAACGGGGAGGACACTGGGTTACTAGAGGCTAAGGCACAGCTAGTGAGATTGTTATTTGACAAGTCAAACAATGTGCACCAGTCCAACAGACCTCTTTATGATCTGGTCAGCCACTGCCTTCTAAACAAGGAGTATTCATGACTGTGAACAAGTAAACATTTTTTGGGCACTTAAGCATCTTGCATTTTAATTAGCGTAAACATGAATACATCACCTGGGTTGTAACCAATACACTAAATGTACACCTCATTTGTGAACGCAAAGCAAGTAACATGAATTACCCATGGCCATTTAAGTACCCCTTGTTTATTAACTTCTAATAATTCTGTAGTGATTCCCCAACCTAAAGGACTGAAGTTGTAATAGTCTGTTTTTTTATTCAGCCACAATGGGCAGTAAAATGAAAATGCCAACAGGCATTGGGGGCTGCGGAAATCTCCTATTTTGTATTTTTATCTGCAGAAATGCCTCCATTGTATACCCACCAGAAGTCATCCATGCATTGTTGCTGCATTTCTCCATTATATTGATGTGTGTGTGCAGCCATGGACTGATCCAAAAAGCTGACTGAGCAGGAAAAATGGACCCAGCCCACCTTAAATGAGCTCAGGCTTCACTAGAATCAAAAACTACTTTGGAAGCAGCCCGTTATCTTGCTGGATAGAGCAAATGACATTCAGGTCTGACTAGGAAAGCCGCCTACGGAATGGCAGCCCCACCCAACTTTGGGCCTCATTATGAGTTTGATGGTATCTCGGCAATAAATCCACCGAAATGCCACCAAACTGAATTGCCATTGCCGGCACTTGGTCCAGTGGAATTGGGACTCTATAGGGATTTCGGCAGAATTACCACTGCCGGTAATTCTGCAGAAATGGCATTTGTTTGGCAGTAAGGTGGCAGAATTACTCCAGCATTTTGCTGAAGGTTTTCCCTCCACCTTACCGCCAAACCCATTGTTTGGTGTGGCAGTAATGCAGTGGTCGATCTGTTACCACTGAATTACCACCATTTTTGGCCACATCGCCAAACTCATAATTAGGCCCATTGTCTGCCAAGTTAATCTACCACTTATCGATGACCACCTAAATAGGTCTTTGGGGGCCAATCTGCCACGCTCAGAGAATGGTTGGTGCTACGTACCTTCTCGTAAATACTTAATCTCTTCAATTCTCAGCCTTTCTGTGTCTCTTCCATTTTATAATAAAACCACCAACAATCTTAAGCCTTTGAGACATCCCCAAGATATTGATAACATGTTCTAAATTCAGCATATGCCAAAACCACATATGAAAGATATTTTCCGGGCCCTTGTTAAGAGGTAGGATGCATATAAGCATTAACCTAAAACTGCCAAATTGTAGGACATACTACCAATGGAAAAACAAACAGGATTTAGTATTCCATATCTATTGTTGCATTATCTTCCTGTAAAACACCTCCAGAATTAGGGTGAGTTGCAGAATGCATGCATAACTGGCCTAGTGTAAAATTAAATAAAGGTATTCTAAATAAATAATAAATGTTACTTTCAGTTAGAATCCTGAGGACACAAAGAATATGCCAGCACACTGGTAAGAATGGATTTTTCAATTTAATTCAATATAGCAATAGAATAATTTACTTACAAACTCAGTATACAATGCCTAAGGCTAACACAATATATACTTAAAATAGAAAATGTATATATATATATTTGTAAGGAAGCAGACAAGATTGTCCCTTGAGAAAGGCTATATTATTCCGAAACGCGTTGGGAATATTGAAGTTCTCTGATCCCAGAAGCAAGAAAGAATTCAAAAGAAAGAAATTGGAGATTATAGAGCGTGTTCTTGTATTGATATTGTTGGAGAAAATGTATGCAATTGAAATTGTTCTATTTGTGTACATAAGGACAAGAAAAGTTAAAATATCATAGGTGATTGGTATTACATCAAATCCAAATCTTTCTTTAACATCTATTGTTCATATTCAGAACAATAGATGTTAAAGAAAGATTTGAATTCAAATAAATGTTTTTTCTTGATTAATAATAGAAGAGTTTATTCTAGAATAGAGTGCTAGGGATTAACAGCGAGTCTTTGCTGTTAAAATCGATCTTGTGTTGTTAGTTTGGGTTTTGGCTAGAAGACCTGTTAAAAAAATCCCCATGCACCAGAAATACAACTCATTTATGTAATTTCTAAATTACAAGTGCACCAAATACTGAATGTTCATCCCTGTTAAAGATCACCCAAGTGTACTTTAGCGTCAGGAGAATATATACATTGAATAAAGGCTTTGTGACCATGTGCCAAGTTTAAACGTGTAACTTCAGAGAGTCCAAAACACCCAAGTAATATTCATCTGAGAATTTCAAAGCCACTAAAAGTGTCCCATCCTTCTTGTTTTTGGACACATTCTTGCATAGAGGAAGACATTCTGCAATCCCACATTCTTGCAATAACAAACGTTTCCAAGTTTGCAGTCAACGATACACAGCATTTGCACTATAATCGATGCAAATGAGCTGTGCGGAACTGGAATAGGCGGTTTAAAATAAAAGTTTGACCATAATGAAATTGTTATGCATGTGGACAATTATCTTCATTTGGCCAGGTGTTTATGCTTGTTGGAGCTAATTTTTTGCCAGCTGTCTTTACAACAACACTTATCTAGATGGCGACAAAAATAGAAGGTAAAACACTTATGACTTTATTCCCAGAACAATTATCGACCAAAATTGCTACCAATTCCAATTTTGGCTTCTGAAACATGCCTTTAAAAGTCCTACAGCATCTGGGAACATATTGGACAACAATAAGTAAGGAAACTTTCCATGATTAATGCAATTATTTACTAATTAATTCAAGGTTGAGATAGCTGTGCAATCAATTAATCATAACTACTGAACGTCCTAGAATTGAGCACATGGAGATTTCACTATGCAAAACCAATATCACGCGGAAATCCTTAATTTTGTTCAACGTTTTAATTGATAGATTAAAACAGACTGCATGCTTGCATCTGAAATTAGATTAACACAGAACCAGTTGACTGTTACAGTTAATGGCAACACCATCAGGACCGTAAGAAGTTAAAGATCTCAGTGATTTCTTGCCATTCTTTATCTCAAAGCAGCGGTCACTTTGGGCACTGATAATTCTACTACAGAAAATGTGGGCACCTTGTCAGCTTACCAACTCTACCCACAGCACCAGTGCTTGCATACATTTTGCTCAAATAAATACCTAAACACAGGGGGTCGAAAGCCTGTGTATGAACCAGGCAATTTCATTCATGGCCACAGGGGCTCCAACTCTCTCTCCAACCCAGAAAATTGAAGAAAAATTACTTGGGCCCTCAAAAGAACCTGGGTCGAATGGGAGGGTTGTTCCCTACCATCCACCACCATGTTATCAATGATTACACAGACCATGGTTCTTACTGCATAAAAACATTTTGAAAGGTATTGGGTAAATCACTTGGTATCAGTTGTCCGACTGGCAAACGAAAGGACAAGGCAAACAGGAACCACATGTTATGGCAACTTCAAGGCAGTCTACAAGATCAAGGACATAGCAAAAGGTACAGATAAATTGTGAAACTGTTGCATGAAACACCAGAAAAGTACTATTCTTCTAAATCTGCAAAATATATGTTTTTCCAACTTCTACGATCACAATACAACATTTACTTTCTGCTTCACACATTTATACAACTACAAAACTGTTAGCCGCAAAAGGATACAGGCGGGATCATCCATATCTGGCTCGGGTGTATCGAAAAATGGGTGTGTGCTCAGCAGCTCTGGCACTAGAGGAAGAACCAGAGTTGGGTGTCTGGCTCCAAGAAACTTTAGGCTCCTGTAATTAAAATCACAGTATTATTCTAATTCTACCCAGTGGTACAACATCCAGAAATAAATAAACTAAAGTGGCCCATTTTTTGATGAAACGTTGGTATGCTTGTAGCTCAAACGTTCTCCATGCAGTAAGCATAAATAGGAACAGACTACGTTAAAATGGCCTTCAAAACTGAGTAAAGTCATAAAAACATGTCTGTTTAGGTACCTCTCTGGCTACATATACCTTTTGAGATCTAACTCACTTTCAAACTCTGGTATCTTTAACTGTTACTACTACCAATAACACCTCTATTCTTACTTCTGCACTTAGGTAGTTTAAAAAGCCATCAGTCTTTTCTACAAGCAATTCATGATGTTTTTACAGCATCCTGATAACGGACCTATTGTCTGCATCCTTAACCGTGTACCTTTCAGCGTAGCATGGTGAGAAACTAGAAGGTGTCTCCACCACTAGTCCCAGGGATATATATATATATCTCTCTCTCTCTCTCTCTCTCTCTCTCTCTCTCTCTCTCTCTCTCTCTCTCTCTCTCTCTCTCTCTCTCTCTCTCAGGTGGCAGGGCACAGCCATCGCCTTTGTATCCAGACCCTGGGGGTGCACCAGTGCAGGAGGATCACCTGGGTGAGGGGTCTTCAGGGAGTAGGACACCAGATGGCGAGACGCAGTATCCCTCCCCCTGCAACACATTTACCCCATACTACCAGGTATGATATGTGGGAACATTACTCTCCCCTTTCCCTTCTCAAACACTTTCACACGGACAGCCCGCTCTGGGAGAAAACAGACTCACACCGGGGTAGTGTACCTGACATGTCTTGCTTCTATGGTCAGGCGAAGTCAGTCAATTACTGACAATCACTTAAACCTTCCCCACACGGATAAAGGGTGGAGCACGAGAGCACACTCTGAGCGAGGCAAAACACACAAAGGAACAGCAGTTTGAAGTCCGCAGCTGAACGAGAGGAGAAAGACGGGAAACCAAGAACGGTTTGCCAGCAGGGTAAATATCCTTGAACTTTTCGTCAAGAAATCGCAGCTTTCTAGAAACCTTTGAAGCACAAAACATAAGGCCAGGAAACCAGACAACATTGTGTCTCGGAGAATGCTATGTTCATTCATCCCCAGTTTTTTTTCACAGCTTTTTTTGACAAACATTTTTTGCCTAAAAAATGCATTGAATCTTTATTTTTTATTGGGGAGGGCGGGGGGGTCACCCAAAAACCTCCCTTCCCCCATTTATTCCCTATACCTCACCCTAGTGCTTATATGTCCTTGAATTTTCACCAAATCTGGCCATGGAAAAACAACAGGCGATGGGTGAACGTTGTATCATGTCGGAGATACCAAAAGCCCTCCTGTGTAACCAACGAAGGTGTAGAGGAGCGGCAGCCATCGGGGTATCATCCTTGGCTCCAAGAATAAAGAAGCATTAGAGAGATCAACACAGCCAGTGAGTTGGTGAGACCGATGCAAGACCAGCCTGTGTTGAAGTTAAGGTTGTAAGCGTCAACATTGTATAACGAGCGCTGGAACAAACATTGTTTTTTTAAATTATTTTTTATTTATACATTTTCAAGAAAACAAATTAATCCAACAGTAATAATGCAAGGGGAAGGAGCACATATGTCAATTCATCAAATTTTCAGTCCCTCGAGTCCATCTCTATTCAGCAAAACACAAAATTGCATTATCAGTTCATCAATTCAACTTTAACTAAGTCAAGAACAATTCATTTGTCAACAATCAATTGGAGAACAGTGCAATCATGAACAAACAGAAACAGCGGGGGGAGAAATAAAATAAAAAACATTCGGAGCCTGTGCAATTCGTAGCCATATCCGTTCTGTGCAAAGTACGCAGTTTCAAGTCTGTCAGGAGTTCATAAAGTGCCTCATCAGATCTGGCCTAAAGTACATCTGCTCCCTATCCTCCACATAGTCCAAGAAACGGGTCCAGATCCGTCTGAACCTTGATAGCTTCCCTTCTAGTATGGCTGTGGAACAAACATTGTTAAATGTGTGTGATGAAAGACGCGAGTAAAGCTAAACTGCTGATGAATGTTTGAACTTGAGAAGGAAAGATAAGATACCGTTGACAGAGTGGTCTGGCACCGTGAGTTAGCTCAATCGAAGCTCTCTGCAAGGTATCCCGCCAAGAGAAATGAAAGTCAAAAGACTGATGACAATATTGTATGAAGTGACTCAAAGTGGTTCTGCAACGGTTTAAGCAAAACCCATCGCACATTCAAAAGTTGATTTTGATATCAAGAGGATCCGAGTCCGAACAAGGGAGATCCGTGGTCCGAGCCCGAACGAGGGAAACGAAGAGTAAAAAGGGATCCAAGCCTGAAGGAGGGAGACTCATGATAAATACTGGAAGCAAGAACTTGTGCATGTGAAGACCCTAAAAGAAATGGAACTTTCAGATTTGTTTGTTACGACAGATCCTCTGCAGTAAGAGACTGTTAATGGAAAAGAGACTTTGGCAGAAGGCCCTGATGTCGACGTTTTGAACAGTGTCCTCGTGGCAGAGAAGCCAGAGTCTGTGCGAAGCTCGTAAGTGCTGCTTTGCCCCGTACTGAAAACATGGGGAAGGGAAGCCAACTACTTGACCGTCCTGGCGTATTATTTCTCGAACACTTTTCTTTGTTGCATACATTATTGTCCCACACTCTCTTGTATTTAGAAGTAATGATTGGCAATAGGTTCATTAGTATAGGCCCCTTTGATTTAACACAGACTCGACTAGGACTGCGTTATTATTATTTGATGGTCGTAGCTTGCTCTCATCCTTTGATTAAGGTTAGATTGGCGTTTAACCAACCCACTGAAGTTCAATAAACACCACTGAACTGAGATCACGCGTGCGTTTTCACTGTTTGATACCATGTCTTCCTTACACTGGACACCATATTACAGCTACTCAATGTTGTACTGGTAGGTCAGTATCACCCCTGACCTCAAAAAGGCCTGTATAGATTGGCCACCAGGGGGCGCAGAGATGAACACATCTGCATAGCTCCCCTTCAACCAGGCAGATTTGAGAAAAGAGTCCACCATGTAGTCCCCAAAGAGCTGCCACTGTGATCCCCCGCCGACCATGCACCGAGAACACTGTGTGGGAAAAAGAAAGGACCTGGAGGTCCACAAATTCCATCAGCAACTCCTCCAGAAGTTTTCTGCAGTTCCATAGTTGTCCTGACCCACCCTGCAGCTCCATGCTGATTCTAAGCGAGGTCGCTGAACGTGGACCGGCCCACGTCGGCATCCACGGTGGAGGACAATGCAAAGTTCGACTCCCGAGGAGCACCCACTCTTGCGCCCCCCCCCTTTTCTGAGGAGAGTGAACCACCAAACAATTTGAAGGGGGGCGCCCTGCGCCTCTCTACAAAGACACTGAGTGGAGTATTGCGGCCCCTCCCTCCCTTGCCTGACAACTCTTTACAGAGACCAAGGGTGTGTGACGTGAGCACTCCCCCCGTCCCCAGCAAGTAGACAGACAATGGAAGAACAACCGCTGCGGGGAGTGAGGCACTGACCACCCGCGACCCAAACAGGAGCGCCACAACAGAGACCTGCTTCTCTTCGCTGCACACGTCGCATTTCCCAGCTTCACGAGGCGCTGCAGTAGGGAGTGCAATCCCGACCCCCCTGCACCTGAGTCACGCACCTCCATTGTGCACCAGGTGAGCCCCGAAGAGGGAGAGGTCTGCCTCTCTCCGAGGTCCACCTCTCTCCTCCTGCCCAGGAGAACGGGCCCGGGGGGAGAGCTAAGTCGCAGCTTAATCTCTTGGGTGGAAATACCCCCAGTCTTGAGAGGAACGAGCTGGGGGCAAAGTGGGCCCTAGAAAGCAATCATGGCATGTCCTAGAGAGGAGGCTCGCACAGGTCTGGTGGAGCTAAATACACCAGATCTCCAACATGCGCTTATCGAAGAACAACCTCTCCAGGGACCCACAACGTTTCAGAACTCCACAATACGACCTCCACATCGGATTAAAAGGCAATGCTTACAGGAGGGGATATACTCCCCCATAATCGCTGTTCCACCCAAATAGACAGTGCCTGGCCATAACTAATTGCCCCAGCTGCACCTACTCTGGGCACTGGACCCCTAAACACCACGTAAGAACGGGGGCCTAAGTATATGAGGAAACCCATCTGCCCTCCTACCTTGGCCCATTATGGAATGGCTCCATCAGCAGTGCCCCTCAGAAAGCGCATATCTGTGAGCATGCCAGAACCGCCAGCACCCTAGACTGTCCGCATCCATTTATCTAAGAAGTCTTCTCATCCACAAATTCATAAACTGGACAGCCCCGCTGTAGAAATGTAAATCCGCCCGACCCCCAGGCCTGCGCTAGAAGTGGTGTCCATGACAGATCTGGCCATGGCGCGTGTTGTGACGTCCAAGAGGAGGGACATGGCAGCAATATTGGAGGAGCTTGAGGGATTCCAATCAGACATCGGCCGCCATCTCGACGCTCTAGACAACAAGGTGGATGATTTGGATGATAGACTCTAGGGGTTTGGAGCCAACCAGTCCTCAGTAGAAGTCCTGGAAACCCAAATTGACATGAGGATTTCTGAACTACAGAGAAGAGAAGAAGAGTGGGCCCAAAAAATTGACGTTTTCAAGAATCGTGAGCGCGGTTACAACCTCCAATTTTTCGGGTTCCCGGAAAAATGGATTGAAACACAAAGGGACATCAATAAAACAAAGTCATCCAAAAACATTTAAACAAGGATAAAACCACATAAACCACTACCGATAGAGCCAACAGAGCAGGTGGTGGAGTCGGGGCCCACGCTCTGTACTGTCCTCGATTACTTTGAGAAAGCCAAAATCCCTTAGACAAGGCAAAGACAGTGGGCCTAATAGAGTGGGGAACAACCCGTATCGCCATCTACCAAAGAACTATCTACATTCACCTTTCCTAGGCGAAGACTTTGTACCCCGCAGACAAAATGGCTTACCACTAAGGGCGCTCGATATAGGTGGGGTTTTCCCTTCTCCCTGAACTTTAAATATGAGGGTTATAAGTACAACTTAACAACAGAAGATGACATCAGTAGAGTCTCCCGAGATTTGATGGGGGAACCACCACAGAATTCTGTGTCTACAGTCGGGAAGGAGACGCGGGAGAAAACCTTTAAGAATGAGGGACCCAAAGACAGACGACGTATCAGAGGATACCGCAAGTTCAAAAAACTAAACCTGCCATCCCCCACACAGACCTGAGGAAGGAATCAAGGGAACGTATTCCATGTGTGACGAGGGCTCATCTTGTTTGCTTGTTCTGCTGACGGCAGGAGGGACCACATTGTTTAGTACTGTTTTCTGAGAATGGTCCTGGTGGGGCACGTGGCCTTTGTCAAAATGCCTAATTTTTCTTAGCCCAAGAGCAGGATATCCTGTTCCTTGGGGGATGATTTGATGAGAAATAAGCTAAAGCTTCTGTGCAGGTACTGGAGGTGTGAGTTTGTGTAAAGTAATAATTGTTGCGATGGGGGGGGGAGGGTGACCCAATGGAGTTGTTTTTGGAGAAACAATGCCCTGAGGAGGAGACTAGGTTGGTGGTCTGGCCTGATGGTGGACCAAATATCATCAAAGGCCTGGACGCGATCTGAGGGGAGATATGAGCGGGGGAGGGGTGGAGTTATTTTGTAAGGGAGAGTTTCTAAAAATCAAAAAAAAAAAATCTTATTGCTATATGCTACACAGGGACCTCCTTAAAGCATAACGAGCAAAGGAAGGAAACACCTGGGTCCGATGGGATGAACCTAAAATGTAGGGGTGTTTTGTTGATAACAAACAGGGGTCCAAATGCCTGATCTGAACACTGCCTTAAATCAAGGCTCTCTAAACATTACGAGCCTTAACTCCCCACTGAAAAGACCCCTAATGCTTTGCGAATTTAATAGTCGGAAAACAGACCTTTTGTTTTTGCAAGAGACCCACTGGAGGAGGGGCAGGGAACCGACTATGAAAGAGAAACAGTGGAGTTTGCACTGAGCAGCAAGATAGAAGCTAAAATCCCAAGTCTACGTGGATAACTTGGAAATAGTGCACAAATACAAAATGCATTGGAGGGACGTACAGATACACCACACAGAGTTAAAGTTAACGTTTCTCAAACAAAAGTATATGGAGAAAGGGGAACGCGCAGACAAGATACTGGCTTGGAGATTGCGTGCTTAAAGAAACGCCAGGAGGGTGGGGTCTCTACAACAAGCAGGGGCCAAGAGGGTCTACAAGGATGAAAACATAGCGGAGGAATTCCGCAAATACTACAAACTCCTCTACACAAGCGAATTTGTGGAAGACAGAGCTCAGATAGATGAATTCCTAGATACCCTCCCCATGACAGGTATACCCCTGGACAAAGCAGCCACGTTAGATGACCCAATATCTGTAAAGGAAATAATCTCATCAAATGGGAAAATGAAAGGGGGAACACCGTCAGGAGATGACTGGTGGACATGTCCCAAGATTCAGGTGTTTTAGGCTGAGGTCCTTAGCTGGATGAAGGAGATTGTGGGAATATCCTTGAATTTTGATCCCCTACTAATGCTTCTGGGTGTCCCAAGGGAGGGCAAGGAGGAAGCCCGACCTCAGAGAATGTGGGAGGCTATGCTGAGAGCTGAAAGGGTTACAATAGCACAAAGATGTAAAAGTAATTATGCCCCCTCGAAAGCTGACTGGATGAATAAACTGTGGGATATCTTCATCGTAGAGAAGCTCACCGCAAAGTGATGGCATGGAGGCTTTCCACACGGACTGAGGATTGTTCATATTGAAATGGGGTAGTAGCAAACCAAGCTAATAAACTTGTTAGAAAACTTGTCAGTGGATTTGGCCAACAATTCCAATAATATAGGTCTCTAGCTCTGCCTTCTCCACTGGGGATAGATCTGCTAAGAAGGCCTCAGGCATTTTACATCGGGTGTCTCCGAATTAGTTTCCATTCATGTTTGAGCAAGAGTGCATCTTAAGATTTATATGCTGTAGCCCTGTGTAGTGCACGTTTATATGAGAGGAAGTTGGCAGACGGCGGGAGGGTCGAAAATGTAACATGGGTAATGGAAAGATGTAACAGGTCATGGTAAAGCTGTAACTGTTTTTGTTAATCTTCTTTTTGTCGAAAATGAATAAAAAAAAGCTAAAGTTTTAAAAAAAGGCCTGTATACTGTTAAGATGGATTTCCAAAATCAGCCCTGGGGGAAGATTTTGTGAAGCCACCTTGTTTTGTGGTAAACGGGGAGGACACAGAGGTTAGCCCAAACCAATCACGGTCAGGTAGCAGAGCAGTCAAGGCTTAGTCTCAGGAAAGGTGAGAGTGTGCTCTTGGGCTACAATGGGTCCACAGAAAGCCACACCGGAAATTCCAGTTAGACCTTAAGTATGACAAACATTACATACCTGTAATCATCTTTCTGATGTTTGCAGCTGCTTAGATTCACATGCTTTGCATAGGCCGACATCTAGTGGTTGGTGCAGATTATTACATGATTTGTTTTCTATCACGAAAAGGGACGTCGACTGCACTTTTCTGTAATACTGTACCCACGATCCTTCACGAGTCGAGGTCCTCAGATTGTCATTTTTCTGACCTGAGGTCGCATGAAGTGAATACTGAAAGAAGTATGAAGGAATTGTGTTGAAACCCCACACTTAAAAATGTGTTGTCTATGGTATCTTTTAATCCCAAAGAGAAGAGGATGTGTGGTGCATATGAATCTAAACAGGTATAAGCATCAGAAAGACGATTACAGGTACGTAATATTAGTCTTCTGAGGCGTGTGGACCTGCTTAGAATCACATGCTTTGCATAGACTAGTAAGCAGTACCAGATTAAGGTGGTGGGTTGATAAAAGGAACAGACAAATGCTTAAGCACTGCCTGTCCCACCTGCAAGTAATTTCTGGTTTGTGTGTCAACACAGTAAAGCTGCGTGAAAGTATGGACTGAACGCTATGTAGCTGTCTTACAGATAGCCTATAGTGGTAATATTGCAATGAATGCACCTGCACTACGTGTAATGTGCTCTGTAGGAGTAAACAGCAGTGTTTTCGTAGTTTGTTGTAGGCGCTTTACAATCCATTCAGCAATGGTAGTCTGAGACAGGGTCACCATCTCTTCCAGCGGCTGGAGACACAAAGAATTTTGGGGGGCATAACAAGTTTGCCAGCATCACGCCAGTAATTCTGGCGAGATACCAGCAAACTGACCTATCGTTTCCACTGCTGTCATGACCCTGGCCCGTGGCCCTCACTGGCAAGTCAGCCTTCCAGTAAGGGCCAGGTCAAAGGCCTTAAAACCTCATCCAAGACACTCTGGAGTCAGGCGCCAGGCTCATAACCATCATGAAGACCAACATTAGAATGGGATTATTTACTTGGGACTATTTAACTTGGGGGGGTTCAGCCAACATGGACGCACGCACATAGCTCAGTTACAAGGAACTGAGCTATGCAGTCTAGTCTTTTGGGTGTGGCAGGCCTGGGACTACTTTACCTGGACTACTTCAACTGAGATTATTTAAACCACATCCAAACAGCAGAACATGCTTCGTGTTATTCTGCTGTGGGCAGCGTAACGCTCACCGTGTACAGTTCTTGATGCCATTTTACCTGAAACCAAGGACCTGCAGAGAGAGAAAGAACACTACGAAACTTACCTGGAATAGTATCCTCACTTCAATCCATCTCCGACTTCAGTTCCACTCACCTGAAGGTACGAACTCCATCATCCGGCACCGCATGCATCATGGAATACCATAACCTAGAAAGAGGAGGAAGAAAGACAGCATTAATAAGCGTTTACTCATGTTTCCTCCTGAATGAAGAAAGCCACACAATTCTTACCTGGGTAGTCATCTCCTGGTCAGTATCATTGCTGGAACATCACAGCGCTCGGCGAGCAACATTGTGACCTGCAAGGAGAGAAAAGACACAGGTTAGCAATATAAAAGGTGAAACAGCACCGCGCATTATTCACTGGACAGCATCGCGCACACCGCGCTTTCGCCTACCGGCCCATGCTCATCTTCAAACTGCATGACAACACCAAAATACCTTTCCATACCTAAAAGGAAAGAAGCAAGACATTATTATTCGAAGAGGAACATAAGAACTGCATATAAAGACTGTAAAGCAGCAAACCTACGGAGTCGCAGCAGGCCTGGATTCCCACATGGGGCTTGCACCAGTGAAGTAACTTGGTCGCTGCTCGCCCCCCACATCTATGCGCCCCTGCCACGAGGAGCAGGACGGAGAATCCACCTTTTACAATATTAAGGTGAGGAGAAGGCCCAAGGGGGAGGAAGGAGTTGAGGCCAAGGGAGGTGGGAAAACAAAGACAATCTGTATTGAATCCAGCTCTCCTATATTGCAGACCCATCTTTAACCAGAGGCCTTACCAAGGGACCGGGAGAGGGTACGAGAGTGTAAATCATCCAACCAGTTTTAATACGGGTTTCCAAAAACCACTTTCCAGATTGGGCCAGATTGAGTGAGAGAGATTTACTACGGCCTCAATACCATATGTTAGGGAAGGTATCACTTTCTGTACGTAAAACTTTTACTGGAGTCAAGGAGAATTTTCCAAATTTGCCGTTAACTACTCTTCCTTGTTAGCTTAAGTTCTTGACTTTTGTGAGCAAAACATCTTCCCAATTTTACTCCACTCTCGAGATGTTAAATCCGACTCCTAGATACCTTATCTCAGGAACTGATTCCAAATGTTCTCCTCCAATATCCCATTAGAATTTTTTCATTGATGTTTTCTTCGTTCCACCCACTGTCATGATCTTCGATTTTTCCACATTGATCATTAAGTCGTTCTTTTTGATACATTGCTGCAAGTTCGTTAAAAGCCGCTGTAATGCTATTCTCGTTTCGTCTACTATCACTATATCATCGGCATAGCAGATTAGTGTCACCTCCTGATTGTTTAATTTCGGTGCGAAATGCCTTATATTCGCAGTAATTTCCAGCAGGTCTGCGATGTATAGTAGAGTAGCCGCGAGGGGACAGCATTGTTTTACGCCCTTTGTAATTTCAATTTTTGCAGTTAGTTCTCCTTCTTCACCAAGCCGAATTTGTGTTGACGTATTCTGATGTAACGCCCTTATTGGGTTCAATAGTTAATTAGGGCAATTCCACTTTTTTAGCTTTTCCCACAGCTTCCTCCTATTGACCGAGTTAAATGCTTGACTTAAGTCAATAAATGCCAAATGTAATTCTCTTTGAACCCCAGAGCGTTTGTTTTTAGCATTGAAAGAATAAAGAGGTTTAGAACTATGCTGGTTCTCTTCGTGAACCCCGATTGTCAGGGATCTATGTTGTTATTTTTTTCTGCCCACGTTGTTAGACTCTTCTGAAGATCTGCAGCAAATAATTTTCCAGTTGTTGCTAATAGGGATATTGGTCGGTAATTGCTGGGCTTATCTTGCTTTCCCTTTTTTGTATATCGGAACTGTAATGCTCTAGTTTCAAATTTCAGGCATTTTCCTTTGTTCTTCGATCATTTTGAACAATTTATTTATTATCGCCCAGATGGAGGTTCGAAACACTGTCTGGCCCAGCTGCGGAAGTATCTTTTAGTTTCCTGATTGCTTTTTCGATTTCTTCTGCGTCCATCATTATCTTCCATGCATATTCAGTAATTGAGTCTAATAGATCAACGTCTTCTTTGATTGATTGATTGATTTATTTATAGAGCGCTTTACACCAAGGCGATGTACATTGGAACAACAAAATACAGAGTAATAATAACTTTATGAGCAAATTACAACTTGAATAATTCAGCAAAACAGTGCAAGGAGCAATTGGCAGAGGGGGTGGGGGAGTGGAGTGGGAACAGGAGTGTTGGGGAGGGGCAGGGGAAGGATTGAATAAATGTAATAGGAGGGGAGGTAGAAAGTAAAGGTAGAAGGGAGAGAGGGATTAAAGAGGGGAAAAAGAACAGGGGGGAGTAAAGAGGGCAAGGGGTGAATCAAGGAGGAGGGATTTAAGGGAAGTGCGAAATGAGGTGAGGGAAGTGGAAAAGCGGATTGAGAGGGGGAGAGAGATCCAATGCAGAGGAGCAAGAAGTTGGAAGGAGCGGAACCGGGAGGAAGCACAGGGGGGAGGGGGAACAGTGAGAAGGAAGTGGTCAGCAGAACAAAGGGGGCGAGAGGGGGAGTAGAAGGAGAGAAGGGAGGAGAGATAGGGAGGTGCAAGGCCATGGAGGGTTTTGAAGACAAGGCAGAGAAAGTGGAATTTAAGTTGTAGGTGGAAAGGTAGCCAGCCAAGGTGAGAGAGCGAAGCGGAGATGGAGTCACGGGAGGTAAGGAGACAGAGGGTACGAATAGCAGAGTGGTAAATAGATTTGAGAGGTGTAAGCTGAGATGAGGGAAGACCGAAGAATAGAGAGGAGCAATAGAAGAGACGGGAAAAGATGAGAGAGGAGATTAGGAGTTTAGTAGCATGGAATGTGAGGGAGGGAAGGATTTTGCGAATATTGTAGAGGTGGTATCTACAGGAGCGGGAGGTGAGTGAAATGTGTTGCGAGAAGGTGAGAGAGGAGTCAAAGAGAACACCTAGGTTGCGAGCATGAGTGGAGATAGGGAGATTGGAAGGAGCAAAGTGGATGAAAGGGGGAGGAGAGGGAGGAGGAAGAGTATTAGAGGGGAAGAAAAGGACTTTGGTTTTATTGGTGTTAAGTGAGAGAAACCGGGAGGACATCCAGTTCTTAATGGCTGTGAGACAAGAGGAGAGTTTAAGGTGGAGGTCAGGTGTGAAGGAGGAGAAGGAGAGAAAAAGTTGAGTATCGTCGGCATAGAAATGATGGGAGATGCCAAAGGAGGAGATAACAGGGGCAATGAGAGAGGTGTAGAGAGAGAAGAGGAAAGGACCAAGTACAGAGTCTTGAGGAACACCGTAACTAAGTGGGAAGGAAGGAGAGGTCTGGTCTCCCCATGAGACAGCAAAGGAACGAGAAGAAAGGTAAGAGGATAGCCATTTTAGGACAGGGCCTTTAAACCCGAAAGAGGAGAGAGTGTGGAGAAGAAGTGGATGATCGACAGTGTCAAAAGCAGCAGAGAGATCAAGGAGAATAAGGATAGAGGATTGCTTCGCATGACGAGCGGAGAGGAGGGAGTTGAGGATAGAGGTGAGGGCAGTTTCGGTGGAATGTTTAGGACGGAAGCCAGATTGGAAAGGAGGAAGGAGGGAGGAAGAAGAGACAAAGGAAGAGAGTTGAGAGTAGACAAGGCGTTCAAGGAGTTTAGAAAGAAAAGGCAGAAGGGAAATAGGTCTGTAGTTAGCAGTAAGCAGTGGATCAGCAGAGGGTTTCTTGAGAATAGGAATAATCGTTGCATGTTTGAAAGCAGAAGGGAAGGTAGATGAGGAGAGGCAAGAGTTGAAGAAAGAGGTAAGGTAGGGGATAAGAAGAGGGTATATCTTGGGGATGAGAATAGAGCAAAGAGGGTCAGAGGGGGCGGATGTGGGGTGGGCTTTGGATAAAAGGGAGGAGACATCAGAATGGGAAACAGATGAGAAGACAGACATGATAGAAGAGGGAGGGGTTTGGAGGAGGAGAGAGGGAGTTGGAGAGGGAGTTAATTTTTTGCCTGAGTGTGATGATTTTGGAGGAAAAGTAGTTGGCAAAGTCGGAGGGAGAAAGTGTGGAATTGGATGAGGGATCAGGAGTGGGGGGAGAGAGAAGGCAGGAAAGAGTTTGAAAAATCGGACGAGGATGGGAGGCTTGAGATTGAAGAAGGTTAGAGTAGTAGGAGGACTTGGCAGTCATTACCTTCCATGCGTATTCAGTAATTAGAATCTAATAGATCAACGTCTTCTTTCTTTGCTGTGAAGACTTGAGTGTAGTGCTTTAACCACTCTTGTTCCGAGACACCGCCAATTAACCTTTTGTGTTGGTTAACTGTACAGTTGTTGATTAGGTCGCAAGTTTCTCTTGTGTTTGTATTCCTTAGCGTCTTTAACATCGTCTCTCCTTGTCATTGTGCTCTTCTCTGACTGAAGTCAATTAACCAATTTTTATAATATCTTTGTCTTTCCTTTATTTTCGTTTGCAGTTCTTCGTTTATTTCTTTTTTTTAATTTCTTTTTTTATTTCTCTTATTTCCTTTAATTGTTTTCTTCTTTCCACCAGTTGACTGCTGTAGGTATGTAATGTTACTAGGGCGTCCTGTTTTAATCCTGTCTTCTTTACCCCATATGACTCCAACAGTGATTCATAGTTTAGGTCTCCCATTAGTTTATTTCCCTTTTCAATAAACTGGCCTTTTAATGTTAATATATCTTTCCTTGTCAACCGTATCCGGTTTGCAGTTGGATTCAGTTCCAAATTATGTGTAAGATCTTTCGCTGTTATTCTCTTTTTTTCCTTTCCTCCTTCTGCAGTACCATTTTCAAAATGTTGTGGTCGCAGTCATCCTGTTTCAGGATGTTAAAGCTTTTAGTATTTCGTAAAATTGCAGAGGAAACCCAGATGTAATCTATTGTTGATGACACTTGGCCATTAGACCATGAATGTGCTCCTGGGAGGTCTCCCGTCGTTTGGCCATTTAACATGTGAAGATTGAGCCCAGTAGCCATTTGCACCCATCTTGTTAGGTTTGATTTTCCCAGAGTTAGTTGTTCCAGTCAAGTAGTCCCATTTAAATTTAAGCATCTGATGTTGAGGTCTCCAAACTTTGTTTTGATCACCATTTCTTTTACTATTGTCATCACTACACGTTGGCGTTGTTGAACTTTAGTTGTGAGGTCAAGGATACAGACTATCCGCTCCCAAAGATGGAACATACGACTGGTGGGAATACCGGAGAGGGAAGAGGACCCCAATGTGGAGCTGTTTGTGGAACACTGGATTCTGGAGAATCTACAAGTGAGGGGTCTCTCAAAGTTACTCACTGTAGAATGAGAGCACAGGGTGATTGGGAGGGCCCTGCCGCCGAGGAGTCCACCATGGTTGATCGTAGCAAAAATATTAAATTTCAGAGACAGGGTCGCTATCCTGCAGGAGTCACTGGAAAGTAGGCTATGAGGTGGGCAACATGAAGCTGCACATCTTCCCAGACTTCACCCTGGAGTAGGACTTTTGATGCAGTGCAATGACATCTCCGGGAAATGAATGTCAAATATTTGATGTTTTATATGGCATAATTGAAAATCATCGCAGAAAGCAGGTCCTGGTTATTCACATCACTGCAGGAAATGTGGGCCTGGTTGGAGTCACCACCAAGACGCCCAGGGCTAAAAGGGGAAGGGCTGGGAGGAGCTTCACAACCAGGGGACGGAGAACAGTTCGAGGTGGGTAACTTGTGCCGAGGGTTCTTTGGGCAGACAGTGGGGAGGGGGGTGCGCAAGTGGAGTAGTGATACAAATGTTTAAGCAGGCGGAGCAAGTGCCCGATTGGGGCGAACTCTGAGTCCTACGGTTATCTGTCCGCAGGGGGAAAAGGGTATGGCGGATGGTATGACTGGGGGGTCAAGCATATGGGAGAAGGGGGGGGGGAGGAGGTAGTTGGTGGACCAGTGAGGGGGATTTGTGGTGGGCTGAGCAGAAAGAGCAAGGGTTTTGGTGGGATTAGGGGGATGGGCGGGGGAGTGTTGGGTATGGGAGATAGAGAGGCAGCGGAGGGAGAGGAGGGAGGGGATTGGTGTGGTGGGTTGGAAGGTTCTAGGGCCATGGGAGTGGTTAACCTGTGGTCTGGTGTGATAGTTGGTGGGGAGGGTAAAGTAAACAGTTGGGAAACAAGGGTTCAATTTGTTGGGTTGGATGTTAGAGTGCAAGGTTTGGATCACATTGCACATTTTGGAGTAGTATGGGTACAGGTTGGAGGGGGACGATGTAAGGGAATCTTACTATGGGAAGGGAATGGGCTGTAGATTGGGACCTGGATGGAATGTCTGCAGGTTAGGTAAACGGTCAAAAAGTGAGCAGGTGAGGGGATTCCTGAGAAAACATGGGGTCCAACTGGCTATGCTCCAGGAGACGCATATGGTATGGAAAGATTTAGATTCACTTAGGAGGTGGCGGGGGTAGTGGTGTGAACATCATACTCGTACGCAAAGGGATTCTTGATCTGGGTTGCGGCGGGGGTGCCAATTTGGGTGGACATAGTTTTGACATACGATGTGGGGGGGGCCCGTGGTGCTTGTGGGTGCACATGAAGGTAGAGACATCTGTGTGATTAATTCTTACCCACCAAATGTGGATGACAAAGACTTTTTTCCAACAGTATTGAGCCTGGAAGGGGTGCATAGAGAGGGCCTAACTATTTGGGGAGGGAGACTAATTGTCTCTTGGACCCGTTACCCTAAGCAACAGTCAGCATCGTCCTTGAGGAAGGTGGTGGGAGACCTAGACCTGGTGGAATTGTGGCGAGGGTTGCACGGACAGGAGAGGAGCTATTCCTATTTTTCGGGGGTCCTGGGGTCTTACTCTCAGACTACATGTTCGTCGTGGCAAAATAATTATTCTTTCGATGACGCAGAATATTTAGGGAGGGTCATTTCAGATCATTCACCCGCACTCCCACCTTCCCGGACGACGACCCAGTCCTTTTCCAACTTTAGAAGGAACTCCATCACTGGGCTTACTGAGAAGTACCAACGCATAGTACAGCCTCTCACCACTGCCATAGGGCGCCTAATGCACATTTTTTATCTTTGTACCGTTAATGTTTTTCCTATGACTGATCATCACCTGTAACCTGTTGATCCACTCATTGTCGTATTGTATTTACATGTATTTACATGTATTCTGTGACCATGCCTTTCTGTAACATTTGCAACCTGTCCAATGCGACCAGATACCCTTGAGTTCGGTGCGCTATAGAAATAAATAAAACAAACGAACAAACCCCTAGTGGCGATCTTGCGGAGAGCACAGTGACAGTCACAGGTAAAGCTATGGGGATTACCCTGGAGGATGTGGCTTTCGCTGGAACATTACAGGAGGAGATAGTGTGGTTTTTCTAAGCCAATGAGGGGTCAGTGGAATCCGTTGGAATCTTATGGGAGGGATTTAAGGCAACAGTCAGAGGGGTCTGCATTTTAAAGTTGACTGGGTGAGGCAAGGTGCTGCAGGATACGTTGTGGGAGACAGAGAGGGCGGTGGCGACTGTTAGGCAGAATCCTGTGCAGTTCCCTTGGGGAACACTGAAAAAAGATTAAGACCGCAGGAGTAAGCAGTAAACCCAATTGGTAGCAGTCTGTACCACCCATATTTACCTGGTAGCTGTGGCTGAGCATTCAGACTTCTCTCAAGAAGAGTAGGGCAGTATATAGAGTATACACAATAGGGCCAGAACACAGTAGGGCAAACAAACACTGACCAGAGCTTTGTATCAAAAGTATATAATTATTTTTTTAAAACACACTTTAGTCAATACATTAGCACTCTAAATCAAAAGCAAGTTAAAACACAGTCGGGTAAAGTATAAACACCTCCCTTGATAACTATTAGACAAGTCAGAGGTAAAACATCACTATTTGTTAAAACAGATGTGCGCATGTAACCTAGATGGCACTCCAAAAGTTAAGTTAAAGGGAGAGAAAAAGACGGCATAAAAATAAAAGTTCCCAACACTTTTAGAAGTTCAAAGCAAGGGAGTAAAGGCAGTATACACTGTAGAGTCAAAGTTCAAAGGCCAGGCCCACTTTAAATGGAGCAAAGCGAAATGTGCCCAAGATCACACAGTTTAAAATGCACTAAAAGTCTTTGCAGAATGCTCCAAAGAGGTTGGGGTGATTCAAGAAGTAGAGTTAGAAGGTCTGCGGCCAACCCAGTTGGAAAGCCAAGGATTTAAGGGTCACCTTTAACAATCCGTGGAAAGGGAGGCCAGGCAGAACACAGTACCTTAAAGAGAGAGGATGCTCCAGCGGTGGCAGTTGTTCCTGCCAGTGGTTGCAGTTTGTTGTTTCAACCAGGGGAAGAGAGGATCAGGGCGAGGAGGAAACTTCGAGTCGATGCACTGCACAGGGGTGAAACCAGCCGCGGAGTTCGTCGGTTAAAAGGTGCGTTCCTTTTATTCGCGGTCAAAGTGGTGAAGCTTGGCTATCCGGCGGCCGGGGAGCTTGGCATGGGCGATTCGACCAAGAGACGTCTTTGGAAGGCGAAATGGCGAACTGGTTGATCCCACCAGCTCAGAGGGAGAAGACTCTTCCAGCAGAAGATCTCCTTTTGTCATCGGGAAAGTGGTGAGGTCGTTGCAGCAGGGCTCCACTGGTGGTGTCATCGTTGCAGATGGCTCAGCTTCTTTCCTCTTTGGATTTCTTAGGTCCTGTGGCGTCTTCTGAAGTTCCAGTCCCAAAAGCCCTGCTTTTATGCAGAAAAACCCCCATTCAACAGCCTAGCTGTCACTCAAACATGCTAAGTGGTGAGCCAGGCGGCTCACCACTGGGCCAATCAGAACAGAGTGCGACTTGAGTTGCTTAGGCAACGCAGTCCAGGGTGCCAATTCCCCCACCCACACATCCTGTGGAACCCAGACAGAGTGGCACCAGTTGGAGGGCCCCGCCAAAAAGTGGAACAAAGGGCCCGCCCTTGGTTGGAGTTAGAGACGGACACGAATGCCCTTTTAGGAAAGAGTTCTGACGAAAAGACCCAACCGTTGATTTAATATTAAATAAATAAACCGGCTGTATCTTTAACATTGCACCAAAAAGAGGTGTTTAAAAATCAATGGGAAAAATCCCATTAGAAATATTCCGGTGGAATATTTTGCGTGGTAACCACTGCCACCAGCCAGAAACTCGACAAGGGGGGACTGGACAGTGCCCCCCTGGAAACAAACCCAGGGGCAATCGAATTAACCCCTTCCAGTACTTCCACAATATGATGGTTTATACTGGTTCTGTTCACAATTTTGGACTAGTAAAGTCAATGGTAACTTTACATGACCTGGGAGACAGTAGTCAGTCCCAGGGTATGGAGTCTATGTTTGGGGGTCACTATGACACCCCTGTGTTACTGCACTGAGGGTGCTGTGTAACATATATAAAAACAGATGATACCCTTTGGAGTAAAAGACCCCATAGCCCATAAGCACACAAAAAGTCAAAGACATACCTCAAATCATGCCTAGGAATGGGAGGAAAAAAGTCTCACTCTTAGCAGGAGAAAAAAACAAACCCTAAAAATCCATCAAAGCTGCTGGGGGACTCACTAGGTTTGGGAAATTAGCCTTATAAGAGAATTCTCCCTAACAGCGACACTAGAGAAGGACCTGGCAGACAGGAGGCATGTGGGGGAGGAACTGACGAAGGCACTAACTTCTCATTGTGAATTGCAGACTGCGCTTTCACACTTTGATGGCAGTAGGCAAGATGTGCGGATCTATGGGAAGAGTGATAAGGCTGGACGGCTGCGGGCCTGGCTGATCTGTTGGGAATAACCCTGTAGCACCATCATGCAGATCAAACGTGAATCGGGAGACTTGATTAGCACAAAGGAGGGGATTAATGAGAGGTTTCAGCTTTTTTCATCAATCCCTATATACTAGCGAGGGAACCTACTCTGAGACAGAGGCAAATGAGTTGCTGAACTTAATACAACTACCAGCTCTAGATGGGGGTTTGAGGGGGATACTGGAGGGGCCCATTGAGGAAACTGATCAGTTACGCGCTGCAGTTGATGAAGGAAGATAGAGCCCCCGTGAGTGATGTTTCCCGCTGGAGTTTTACTAAAAATATGCAGATCTCCTGGTCCCTTAGCTTAAGAAAGTTTACGGCGAGGCCTTTCAGACTGGGATTCTCCCACACTCAATGAGGAAGGCGGTAATAATAGTCCCGCTGAAGGGGGAGGAGGGCAACGTTCCCTGGAGTGTACATCCTACTGCCCGATTTCATTTTTAAATGTTAATGCAATGATCCAGGGGAAGGTTTTGGCTACTAGGGTACCTAAGGTGGCTTCAATCCTAGTGCACCCGCATCAATGCAGATTTATAGGGGGACGGAATCCCTCAATGAACCCAAGCCGTTTGCACCATGTGATGGACCAGGTCAAAGACTCCAGGAGGAAGATAGCTTTGGCATCCTTCGATGAAATGAAAGCCTTCGATTCGTTGGAATGGGACCGGCTTTTTAGACTGTTGAGGGCTTTCGGATTTGGGGAAAACATCTGCCGGTGGTTGCAGCTGCTGTACAGCAAGCCGGTAGCGAGGATGAAGACAAAAAATGTGATCTTGTTGTAGTAGCCGATGGGCAGGGGTGCCTCATCTCGCCAATCAGGTTTTCTATTGCACTGGAACCGCTGGCACGGTTTCTCAGAAAGGAGATGGGAGAGGCAGGAATACTAGTGGCGTGGCGGTAAGTCATTGTCTCCTTATATGCAGGTGACCTATCGCTTTACGTGGGGAACCCGTGAGAGAACATGCCAACGCCGTTTCAGATTTTGGGCAACTTTTGCGTGATGTCGGGATTTCGTATCAATAAAGATAAACTTTACTGTTCCCATTGGGGGCCATGCGGGAACCCGATTGGGCTACCATCCTGGTATCGGGGGATAAGATGGGAAGAGGTAACATTTAAATACTTGGGAATAAAAAAAGAAATCTCGATATGGAAGAGACATTTGTATATAATACCAGCAGAGCTCTGTCAGGGATAGGGGACTCAGTCCAATTTTGTAAGAAGTTGCCGATATCATTGATGGGAAGGGTGGCACTCTGCATAATGGTTATACTCCTAAGACTTCACTTCTATTTCACTAATATACTGCATGGCATTAAGAACATTTTTTGAAATGCTGGATGAAAAGGTTGGGGAGCTGCTATGGGATAGCGGGAGGAGGGTCTCACTGGCGACAGACGTCTGCTGTCGGAGGGGCGGAGGGGGGGACACAAATCTATTTCACGGCAGCACAACTGCAAGTGATATTGGCGTGGACGTTGCAAGAGGAGAATTGCTGGCGGGTTTGCTGGGAGCTTTTCCAGCTCACTGGCAGGGGACAGAGCTGCTGTGGGTTACGGTGGGAGGAAAGGGGACTACCAATATAATAAGTGCTGAGAACGCTCTGGAGGAAGTTCTTGAGGAAACTACAAATGTCTAGTCTTTTTTGTGCGGCCTTACTGTGGGGTGTAGACCTAGGTCTTCGCTTGACGCTTAGGGGAATAGGCATATCTGGCTTGAGAGATGAGATAGGGGGGGCAAGACAATGGGGGACCTGTTTGAGGGTGGGAGAGCTAATGTCATTTGAAGAATGGAGTACCTGCTATGGGGTTCCCGAATGGACACTTCCTAACGATGACCAGACGACTGGCTGCCATTTGGAGGCAGATCCCAGAGGAACCACAGACCATCCCACTAATGCAGGTGCTCCTTACACAAGAAGGCGGGGGGGGGGGGACGGTCGGGTCTCAAATTTATCAGGCATTACAGAATACATTCCCCACAAAGGAGCTGAGGGTCCAGAGTATATGGGAGGGGGATATGGGAGGTCTGACTTCGGAGGGAGAGTGGACAAAAGTTTGGGAGCAGGTCCGGAAGGTTTCACGGAACGCTAGGTTTCAGCTCATCCAATTCAACATCTTACATAGAACGTATGTGACCCCTGTAAAACTACACCCAATGAATATTGATTTGAGTTGGGTTTGTCCCTGATGTGCGGCGGGCCAACAGGGATTTGGCACATGCTCTGGGGATGCTCGGTTGTGGCGTGTTACTTACGGGCAGCGATTGTCTCGAGTGTGTGGCAAAGGTGTGTTTGTGCGGTTTGCTCCATGCTGGCAAGGGAAGGCGCTGCAGAAAATGAGAAATGAGAAATTGATTGGCCAACTTTATGCGGGTACTAGCAAAAAGACAGGTGGGCATTGCCTGGAAAAAACCTCAGGGTCATCAGTGGTGCATTGGAAGGAGGCTATTCGCAGGTGGGGGATGGCGGAATTGGATATATTTTTTTTAAACGGGGATCCTGAGGTGGAGGAAGGGGTGACTGTGGAATGGGGCCAGCTGCTGGATGAATTGCGGTTTGCTGCAGATTATGAAACCCCCCCTGAGAGGGAGGAATAAGCGGACAGAATAGCTGTGGAGAGGGTCACGACACAGGGTTAGGGAGGAGAGTACAGACAGATTGGCGGGTCTTATGGAGGGTAGGGCGAGAGGTTGTTACATAGTTCACTGTACCCTAACGTTCCTTTTTGAAAATGTATTGTTACTGAAAGTCATGTATAGTATGCTGCATCTCTGTGTACGAAACTAGAAAAGATATTCAGGAAGTTAAAAACATGCTTGAGGCTATTTCAGCCTTTGACGCTTTCCCAATGCCCTGCATTGAAAATCTCATTAACCGGCTGAGTGATAGACTATTTTTCAACAACAGATCTAAAGAAAGGGTACTGGCAAATTACAAGAGATGGACCTGATAAAGAGAAAACTGCCTTTGCTACCCCCCCATCGGGTTGTTTCATTTTAAAGTCCTGTCTTTTGGTCTGCATGATGCTCCTGCAAATTTGCACTGATTATGGATAAAACCATTTGTACCATCTGTACACAATCATGAGAGTGTTAAGGAAAGCAGGGCTGACCACTAACCCCAGAAAATCCAAGCTCGCCCAATCTGCGGTTAAGTATTTTTTTTTTGTGGGTAATGGCACTGTCCAACAACACCACAAAAGGAGAAGGTAAGAGCTGTTCTCGATACCCCCACTCCAGAAACTAAGAAAGATCTAAGGGCTTTTGAGACTTATCGGGTACTACCGCAGGTATATTCCAAATTTCTCCAGCAAAACCTCCAGATTGACAAACTGAAAAATGCAGAGCCCCAAATGATCAGATGGGAAGAGGAAGATGAGATCTGCTATACAACCTTGAACCACACCCTATGCCAGAGCCCCATTTTGAAAGTCGCAGATTTTTCTTAGGAAACCATCCTCCATACTGATACTTCCTTAATGGGGTTAGGAGCTGTTCTGTCACAAAACCATGATGGTTTGGAACATCCAATTTTATACATCAGCAGAAAGCTATTCCCCAGGGAGAAGAACTACTCAGTCATCGAATTAGAGGCACTGGCATTTAAGTGACCAGTGATTCACCTAAATTATTACCTCCTTGGTCGAGGGTTTAGCCTAACAACAGACCACTCTCCATTAGTATGGATAAGTCAGAGGAAGGAAACCAACCCTCGGGTAATGCAGGGGTTCCTGGACCTTCAACCTGACTGCTTCACAGTAGAAAACCAGAAGGGCCGAGAGCAAGGTAACAGACTTCCTCTCCTGGTTTCCCTATGAAACACCCCAGTCCAACCTGCATTGGGGAAGCGTATGTGAGAAACTTGAGGGTATCCTCACTTCTACTCCCCCCTGGATCCTCTTCTCAGGTTCCCAGGAAAAGCCCATCGCTTTTGGATCCTGACCCAGTGGGTGGAGAAGTGATGGAGGATCACTTGGTTGGAGGGTCCTTGGGGATTGGAACGAGGGTACCCACAAGCGAGACATGGTATCCCCCTTTCCTTTGTTAGAACCAACCAAACCCTTCCCTGGCCTGTATGGGCTACTGTAAAACAGCTCCCCTCAATGTTCCTCATTCAACCTATGACAGTACTGGGATGAGGAAGAGGCGACTAGGAGCAGTGAACACCAGTCATTTATTTCACCACTCTAGTACTGAGACGAGAAAGATGCCTGCAGAGTACTGTAGAGGTCAGTCATGTCCGTTTAATTGCAGTCAGGCAATGCCAATTAGGTGTATAAGAAGGGAAGTAGCCAGCAGCACTTAGACCAGCAGGGACTCCTGTCTGCGAGGAGGCAGTCGTGGTGGGTCATGCAGAGAAGCCAGGATGCCTGGAGATGATCCCAAGGACCTGTGGAGTCCAGGAGAAGGCGGGCCATAAGGAAGCCACAGGTGTGGGAGCCTCTATGGTCGGAGATCCGCAGCCTGAACTGTGGATGAAGAGAAGGAAATAAAGTTGCAGCCAGCATCTGCGGAAGGGAATCAGAGCTGCCGGTGAGCGCAGAAGAGCCTCAATCAATCAACACATTTATAGAACGCTCTTTCACCAAAGGCATCATGGCGCTGTCTAGAAGCATGGAAAGAGAAAACGCACAGCAAAGAAATGGGTCTTCAAGCTCTGCTTAAAGAAACCAAAATCCTGCAAACGACGGATCCCTACTGGAAGTGTACTGCATAATTTGGGCCGAGAGGGGAAAAGCCTGACCGTCTATCCTTTCCCGACGACAGGCAGGTATTTTCATAAGTACTGCCCCGGCTGAACGAAGTGCACGGCCTGGACAGTACAATTACATTATTTCCTGCAGGGCTAAATAACCCTGTTCATTCACAGGACTTTGAAATGAATTTGAGCTTGCATGGCAAGCAATGAAGTTCCCGCCGAGCATTGGAGACCTGCTGTCCAAAAGGGATACCTTTAACCAAACTAACAGCTGTGTTTTGCAGAACCTTCAAACAATGCAGTAGGTTATCTGGCTGAGACAAAAAGATTGCATTACAGTAATCTAGGCTACCATTAAGATACTGTCATGGTGATGAAGACAGGGGCCCAGGCATACCATATGTAGTGGAGGCAGACGCTTCAAACATAGCCATGGGAGTGGTGCTAAAGAGACACGGAAACAGGACAGCTACATCCCGTCGCTTTCTGGTCCCACAAATTCTCTGCCCCCGAACTAAACTATGCAATCCCGGACAAGGAACTACTGGCAATTAAGGCTGCATTTAAGGCATGGAGACATTACCTTCTTGGGGCATGACATAAGGTCACCGTTATTACAGATTATCATAATTTACAGTATTTAAAGACCGCCAAAGCGCAATCCTCACGCCAACTTCGTTGGGCACTCTTTTTCACCGAATACGACTTTATTATTACATATAGACCTGGAGTGCGGAATGGAAAAGCAGACGCATTATCATGCATGAGTGAGGAAAAAGACGCCTTTACAGCATCCAATCCCGTGGCCATCATTCCAGAAGAACGAATCCAGACCATGATTGCTGCTACCACGTGTTTAGATAACTTAAAAACCAGTTTACAGTCCCAGATGGATCAGGTTAAACAGGAATGGCTTTTAAAGGGAGACCGGTACACCATTGAGAACAACCTACCATATTGCCAAGGACGGTTATATATCCCGGAGAAGAAACTGCAAACCCAAATCATCGCAAACTACCATGATTCGTTAGTAGAAGGACATCCTGGTGTAGCCAAGACACATGCGAAGGTAAAACAAAGCTATTGGTGGCCACCTTGGAGGAAAGACATTGCCCGATTTGTTACAACCTGTGGCGTCTGTGCTCAGCAAAAATCTCAGAAGCAAAATCCTGCTGGGTTACTACGTTCGTTAATGGTTCCACCAGCACCTTGGCATACACCACCAATGGACTTTATCACCGGATCTTCTCCCTGCAATGGTTACAACACCATCTTAAGTCACTGTGGACTTATTCTGCAAAATGGCCCATTTTATCCCTCTGAAAGGACTTCCAACAGCATCAACTCTTGCCATCGTATTTCTGGAACAAATTGTCCGATTACATGGATTTCCATCCATCTTGATATCGGATCGTGGAACTCAATGTGTTTCCGCCTTTTGGAGAAGGTGTTGTGCAATTGCCAAAACTGACCTCCGGTTGTCCACTAGCCACCATCCTCAAACCGATGGACAAACCGAACAGACCAATCAGACGTTAGAACAGTATTTAAGATGTATGCTTCAATACTCCTAAGAGTCCTGGAAGAACATACTTTGGGTAGCCGAATATGCATATAACAATTCGGTTCATACAAGCACTGGACAAACTCCATTCTATACTCTAAACGGAAGACACCCACGGACTTCAGTGTTTGATCCACCCAATACTTTGGAAATGCCGGCAATAAAAACTCTGCATAAATCCATCACTCAAGTTCTTGAAGAAGCAACAGAGCACTTGAACAAGGCCAAAGAAAGACAAAAACTGTTTGCTGACCGGCACAGAAAAGAAGCTCCCAAATACCAGATTGGAGATAGAGTTTGGTTAGCGTCTAGACACATACCTTTGAAAGGACCACAAGCCTTCCGCCCCAGATATCTGGGTCCCTATACTATCAAGGCGATAATCAACCCTGCCGTCATGAAATTGGAATTACCATCGCACATGAAAGTCCATCCGGTATTTAATGTCTCGCTCCTTAAACCCATGAAACCAAATACACAAATGTATTCTTCGCCAGAGCCTGAATTACTAAATGGGGAACCCGAATATGAAGTTAAGTCTATATTGGATTCTAAGGTGGTACGAGCCAAATTGTATTACCTAGTAGACTGGAAAGGATACAGACCCCAGGATCGAAACTGGGAACCCAGTGAATATGTTCATGCCCCTCGATTGGTTAGGAAATTCCATCACAATAATCCCACCAGACCAGGACCGGGAGAAGAACCACCCTTGAGAGGGGCCTTGAGGGGGAGTGCTGTCATGGTCATGAAGTCAGGGGCACAGGCATACAGGGGTCGCATGCACAGGAGACCTCGGTGGACACTGTCCTGGCGCCTTTGGCACCAGGCTCATGAACAAAAGTAAACAAGAACATCCATTTAACAGCAAGAAGCTTTTATTATGGACATAGCACTTCAGATGCATTAACCTTGAACATTCCACCCATTAAGCAGGATGCATTAACCTTGAACATTCCATTCATTAAGTAGCCCCCAGTGTATTATTGGGTGTGACTGCTAATGGATTGCCTTTGCACGTGCTCACTCTCTAGGAGTGGCAGGATGTGGCTGGTAAGCCAGCCCTAATGGGCATGCCCACGATCTCAGCTATATAAGCTGCCTTGATCCTCAAGACAGACGCTTGGAGTTATTCTGCAGCTCCATGCAGCGTAACGCTCACCGTCGCCTGGGATTGAACTTACCTGAAGAGATCCTGCCACCAACAATCATACTCACCATCCGGCAGATTCTGCTCTCACCTGCTAACATCTTGGAGCGCAGTCATCTTCTTCCTGGCACCGCGGCTCACCAGTAAGCATTTTCGGAACACAGACAGCATCATCTGGGCACTGCGGCACGATGCGCATCATCCGAACTCGGAGCATCTACAACAGAAAAGGCAAAAGACAAGGTTAGACATATAACAGACATTCGTTAAAGGTGCGCTGCCATTTAACCTTGCGCCTTACAAAAGCCACTCAACTCACCTGCTGCCGTACATTGCGGTCGCGTCCATCTTCCGCTCAGCCACTTTCCGCGCCTCCACCGCCGCAGTAAGGCCGCATTTCCATCTATTGAGAGAAAGCAGAAAAAGGGGAAAAGACAAGAGACATTGCAAGAAAGCAGAAAGAGGAGCTTAGTCGCAGCAGGACTGGACTAACACTCAGGAATCAGTGAAGGAACTTGATTCCATTAACAAGAACCCCTGCCAGAAGCAGAAGGACAGAGAGCTCATCATTCGCATTTACCAGGTGAGCCTTATGGGCCGAAACGTGCCCACTGAAATAGCACCTTGCGTCGAAGGGTTAGGGAGATACCATAGTCACCTATCAGCGCACTCACGTTTCCCCATATCCACACAGGAACAGTGCCACCGATTATTGCCGCCCACAGCTGTTTTGCAGGGGATGAAACCTGAAGAGGTTGATCCAATTCCAGGGAGGGCTGCAACTTTGCCCCAACGCCTCCGCAGAGACCAGGTGAGCCTAACAGATGCGCCAACACTACCCGTGCATGGAGATCCTCAGCAATGAAGATTTTCCCCAAGTTCCTTTAACTTGAGAAAGCCCAGTCCGCACACATTGTTGATCGGAGTATCCATCTTCAGCGAAGTTGAGATTGCCACACCAATGTTTTTAACCACCTCGACCGGAGCAGGGAGGGGCCCCACTGTTAATTTCCAGAGGTCTGTGGTCCAACTCTCTGACGCAACCGTCGGGCCAATAATAAGGACCTCAATCTTCTCGCCATTAAGTTTAAGCCAGTTGGCTCCCATCCAAGCCCTAATCGCTGCGAGGCAGGATCTAAGCTAAGCCACACTTCCTGCCTTGCCAAGATTCAGCCCTATCAGAATTTGGGTATCATTTGCGTAAGGGTAAAATCTAAATCCAAATCCAAATGAGCAAATAAGAACTGACAACAGCTGGATGTATATATTAAAAAGCAAGACGGAGAGGGTAGAGCCCTGCAGAACCTCACAAGCCACCATTTTAGGTAAGGACCTAAACAAACAAGAGACACCAGTTGCGTGCAAGAAGTCAGAAAGACCCAGAAAGCACTCCAGAACCAAGCCAGAAATGCCAGTATTCTGTAGCCTAGATAGAAGAAGGACATGATCAATAGTATCAAAAGTGGCAAACAGGTCCAATAAAATAAGGCCTGATCATTGTTACGTCAAAGAGCTGGCAAAAGGAAAGACTCACGGCCCATTAAAAGCCTAAAGCCCATCTGACAGGGATCCAAAATATTGTGGTCCTCCAAAAAGGATCAGAGTTGAGGGGTTATAACTACTTCGAGAACTTTCATGAGAAAATGAAGCAGAGAGATCGGACGATAATTGGCAAAAAATTGCTGCCTCTAACAATGGCTTTTTCAGCAGAGGAATAACCAATGCTTTTTTCAAAATGGCCGGAATCTGGCCAAAGGCCAGCGAAAAATGTGTTACCTCCGCTATTATATCACTGAGGCTCATAATAGTAGAGGGATATCATGAAGAGGGGATGCAGATTTAAGAACGGTAATAATACAGACAATCTCAGAGCCATTGACGGGCTGAAAGAAGTCAAAGGTAGCGTGGGCCGGGGACATCAAAGATGCCAAATCGATACTGACAGAATTTGAAGCTTGCACCCATGAAATTCAGAAGTGCGAGTGGGGCTCGCAGTTAAAGGAAACCCAGCGGGCAAAGCCGGAACCGAACAGAGTAGCTGCCTGGAGGGAACGCCAAGGACCAGGGAGTGAAGGGAGAGAGTCACTCAAACCAGGGCGCGCCTGGGAGCTGTGGGGAAGCAATGCAAATGCCTACGAACCAAAACAGCATATGAATAAAGAAACTAACGTGGGTTGGGTGATAATTAAGCAGCCAAGTAAATGCTTACAAATATTGAATACTGAACAGAATGAAACCTACGACCAGATGACAAATGAAAATGAAGTGCAACTATTGCCAAGGAGAAGCCAAGTGAGTGTGACCATGGGGCAGATACAGAAGAACCTGTGTGGGCCAAAGAGCTGAAGGTTTCTGGATGTGCGCCCTGTAATGGGTGAACTGTGTGTTCCAACAACTGCGCTTAGACCAGGGAACCCTCAATTGTGAATGCCGAAGATCTTGGTAAAGCAAACCGAGAAGCTGACTGAATTGTTAAGCATATCCAGAAAGAGTAAGAAGTTGATTTGGAGTTGCTTTTGAACATTGAAAGGCTGAGACCAAGTATAGGTTGGCAAGTGAAATCTTGGGGAGGGGAATCCTGAGACTTGATGAACTTTAATGCTGTCTTGAGGATGAGCCCTCAAGACTCTTGTTTGGAACTGTGTTGCCTTGGACTTAGGGAAGGGAACCCAGAGGATTTGTGGAACTTTCTTGAACTTGGGGAAGGGAAGCTGAAAAGGAAGATAGGAGCTGGAAGAAGCTCAGAACTTTGTTATTTGCCCGTGTTCGTTCTTGTTAGAGGGGCTCCCAGACCTTTATGGCAATTTTTCTTATTATTGTCATCCCTACACAATGTTTAGCTTTAGTTATGGGGGCATGGATAGGTTTTGGACACAGACAGAATTTTAAATTGAACTTTGACTCATATTTTCCTTAGTTTCGTTCAGGTAGGGAAATCCCACCTTAGCATAGGGCAAGTTAGGCCTTCAACCATCCTGACATTTGAGTTAATAATCTATTTTATTTTTATCTTTGAATCTGTTGTCTGTCTTTTCCTTCATGATGTTTTCACGCAACGCTTTTGCAGGCTTTCAAAGTTTGCATTAGAGGTATGGCAATAGCATTGGAGTGTGGAGTTTTAAGGGCCATTGGCTGCGATATGCGTGACTCGAAACAATGGTTAGGTGTTGTGAGAAACCTGAGGTGTCTCCCTGACTAGTCCCCGGGATCTGTCATCCAGGTGGCAAGAACACGGCCATCTTTATTGGATCCAGTTCCTGGGGGTGGACCAGTGAGGTAGGATCACCTGGATGGGGGGTCCTTTGGGAGTGGAAGTGTGACACACCGACGGGTGAGACGCAGTATCCCCCTTTTTCTAATACCTTTTCCCCATCCTGCTATACAAGGAGCTCAGAAACTCTAACCCCCCTGTTTCCCAATATGAACCCTATTGCACATCACAAAAGATGACGGCCAACCACCAAAGCCATCTGTCTACCTGCCATGTCCCAACACCAGGGTCAGGCAATTGACCAGGCTTACACACACCCAATGGCCTTTTCCCTTCCCACAGGGATAAAAGGTGGAGCACAAGAGCACAATACAAGCAAGGCAGACAGCACGACAAGACAGCTATCCAGGCACGGCAGTTAAAGAGGAGGAGAAAGGCGGCCAATCTCAAAAGACTGACGAGGAGAGAAGCAACCTTGCCCTTTCCGACTTAGACCCGCGAGACCTCCGCAGAAGGAATCGTAAGACCATGGACAATAGTTCATGTGTGTTGCAGCAGATGTCAACGTTACACAGAGCTTGCCTATGCTGATGAGCAGGACCAAGGGAGACGCCTGCTACTGTGGTACCGGCCTTGACTCCAGATACAAGGAAAGCCAATCGGTTCATCATAGCCGGTGATTCGAAGGGAGAGTCGAAGGGAGAACAGATAAGAAACCGAACTGTGTTGAATGAAAGTCACAAAGTAGCACATTGAGAAAAGTTCAAAGAACTTTAAACTATTAACGGAAGACCAGCTGCAGAGGGAATCTGCACCACATGGATGTTCACTCGCGAGACTCTGGTTAATCCCATATTGAGTGAAACTACTGACACCAGAAAGCCGTAGGAGAACTGCCAAGAAAGGTCAAAGTGGTCATAAAGGGGTTTAGCAGCATCCCTGTACAGTGGAAAGTCTTTGACCGACAAACTGTTGAGAAAACAAGGGAAGTGAATCCTGCATCAAGAGAAAGCAAAAGGAAATATGAAGTGGCAAGAGTGAACCCGAAGGAGTGATGCCAATAAAGAGGGGCGAACACTAAAGTCCCAAGAAACTGTGTGTTGACAAAATTGAACCCAGCAGAGGGAGATACACGGGAAACTGTTTAAAAAGACATTAATATTTGTGAACACCAAGGAGAAAATATCTTTGCAAAAGCCAGAGTGAACCCGAAGAAGGGAGGCAAACAGTCGAGATGGGTCTGCACCCGGTAGAGGGGGACCCGGGGTGAAGGCATCACCCACTGAACATTTGAAAGGAACTTTTTCTTTGTTATTTTGGAGCCTATCAGGTCCTCGGAGGCAAGAGCCTTTGTAGAAAAGAGACTTGATCATCAACGGCCCTGAATCAGAACTGTCGTCTCGTTCTGGGAAACTAAAGCGTGTGCTGAGCTCAGAAGTCCCACCTTGTCTGGTGCTAAAAAGGTGGGGGAAGGGAGACCCCCGGCTAACACATCTTGACTTATCATTTGTGAACACTTCTTTCTTTCTTGTGAAGTCTATCCCACACTCTTCGTATTTAGCGCTATATTGGCAATAGGTTTTTCTTAGTATAGGCCCTTTTACTTGACACAACGCCACTAGGACTGCCTTATTATTGGATGGTCAGAGCTTGCTCCCATCTTAGATTTAGGTTTAGATTAGGCATTTTCAAACTTACCTATACAGTTTAATAAGCAGCCTCTCCTACTAGAATAAAGATAGTCGACACTACCAAGAACATAGTGTACGACATCAACCTGCCTAAGGGAAACACTAACCACACAAAAAATAATTCCATTAAGTCCACCACCTCAATCAAGGGTGCTTTAATCAATGCCTTATCACTGCCAGCACATGTCTTAGAGATTGCGGATTTCAAAACATCACATGACCTTGACTTTTTAGCAGTCACAGAGGCCTGGCTTCATGCTGCAGCCGGGCCCTCACTCGGTCTTGCTATCCCAGATAAGTACTCCATCATCCGACTTGATAGAGACTCAAAGGAGGGGGGTGTCGCCTTCATCTCTAAAACGGCCTTAGTCCTCAGGCCTATATCCAATCTATCCATCCCATCGGCGGAACTTCTATCTGTTAAGCTACCCATCTCTGCCTCCCAAACCATCACCATTCACCTAGTATACAGACCACCTTGGCCTACATCTACCTTTGAAGAGGACATCACTCTCCACTTTCAAACACTAAGCCAGGGTCACAAATTATCCTACTAGGGGACCTTAATTTTGGATTTCAGGATGCTAAGGACTCTAAAGCAGCAACCCTTGCCAATACGATTTCTGAATTAGGCTTCCTGCATCGCATATCGAAACCCACCCACAACAAAGGTAGGACTCTAGACTAGCTTGCCGACCTCAATTGTAATATCAACATCCTCTCCAATACACTGTGTGCCTGGTCAGGCCATCACCTTATATCATTCATGATAAAGGAAGAATGTAATCCGAGCACATCCTATAATCTCGCCCCACCCATTCATACAAGGAATAATCGCTATATAACAGTGGAGTAATTGCTTCCTCTACTACAACCGATTATCAACACCTCTACTACTAAACATTCAGATACTACGGTCCTAGTGGACCTCTTCAACCATACTATACTCAATGCCATAAATACAATTGCACCCCTTAAACTGCGCACAGCCAAACCTCTCTCCCACTTAAACTCGTGGTTCACCCCACAACTCAGAACACTGCACAAATTCAAAAGACCTGCAGAAGCACTCTAGAAGAGTCATCCAACAGACCCGAACAAAGATACATTTCTAATAGCCTCCCTTAACTACAAAGAGGCAAATAACTGATGAATTTCAAATTGCCATGAATCCCGCAATTAGAAGATCTAGGGGGCGACCATCAGCCGGGCTATTGACTCTTATTCGAAAAAGCTCTGGCTATCAGATTTGTAATGCTAAGAACATCACTCCACATATACAGGTAACAACGATTGAGAACAAAAGTAATACAAAAAATGGAAAAAGACAGATGTATGTCAGCAAGCTGTATTGGCATCACAAAGAGGCCGGCACAATAACTTTTGTAGACAACGCAACAGAAGTCAATGATGACATTTTGGTAGAAATAGAGGAACATCGTACTCTGTGGTGACCTCAATCTGAACTGTACAATGGATCATAAGCAGTCGAACTCAAATAAAAATCGACTGGCAAAATACTGATGAAATGGAATTGAGAGGGTTTGTCATGCTCAACGGGAATACCGCCGGGGATGTACCGCTCGATCAACTTGGAAGAGAGACACAAACCTCAGTCCTCGATTACATTTTTGTATCTGGTCATCTATCTGAACAAGTGGATTCGCTGCATGTTACACACATGTCTGAAATCTGGAAAACTCAGCATCAATCATGGAAACACAATGTAGAAGCAGACTCAAGTAAGTTAAGACTTCGACTAGAGCCCAAAGATGTTGCTGCAGTAGTTGATGGGTACAGAGACAAAAGTAACAGAAAAAACACTGAGTATGGTCATCTGCTAGAGCAATTTAAAGCGCATCCGCAAGGACAACGTAAACGGCTCTTCAAACCAAAGCATCTATTTGACATCCCTATATTGCCACAAGAAAACGAGAGATACGTAGACTTCAGAGAAAAAATAAGTTGCTAAATGGTCCGTCCTGTAGTATAATTTAGCATGTTTTGGAGTGCAGCGCCACTGCATGGGATCACAGTATTGCTGTAATGTGGTACAGCAAGCCATGTGTTGCCAGGGTAACATATGGACAGGTATATGAAGACAGGCTATCTATGTTAAAAGAACATCATATTTTTTTTCTCACCTGAAATGCCTCAATTACAGGAGCAACATTAGATACTTAATTAACTTGATTAACAAATACTAACACGATTTTAACTCCTTAACATTATAATGTGTTCTCCATATGCAAAATGAGGCAGGCTGAGATTCATTTTAAACGTGTGTTCAGATTTTTTTTTTCTTTCTCTCTTTGCTCTGTCCACGGTCTTTGCATGAAGCAAACATTCGAATAGCAGGAAATCAGTTAGATACAGTTGCTACTGTAAAAGTGAGCCATTGTTGAGGAAGGAGGGTAGACTATTGTGTATTTTGATTGGTGACACGTCACCTTATGGGCTGTAACAGATGTTTCTTGAAGCAGCTCGGGGAGAAGGAGAGGGAGAAGACATTTTGTGGGGTTGCAGTGAGGTCACCTTTGTACTGCGGCTGAGAGGAGCTGGACCACTGACCTTCAGAGACTGGGGTTTCCTAGTCACTTGGCACCAGCTTGAGAAATGCAGATTGCAGATTGAACTGCATGTTCTCGCTGGGTGCTTTGAAGAAAGAAAAAAGAGCCCTGGGTCACTGCCCAAAGACGACAAGCCAGGAGACTTTGCGTGCTGAAAAGCTACATATAGCTGGTAAATATACAAATGGAGTGAGATTGCTGTGACTGCCGGACGGATGATCTAATATTAGACAGGCAGTGTAGCGATAGGGAATTCTCCTGTGTTCAAATGCCACTTTATAATATTGCCATCTAAATGACTGTTCTTTTTATTGTTGCAAAGTGAAATGCCTTGTATTTTTGCACTTGTCTCTCTTCTGTTTATTCTAGAAAAGACTGCCTCGCAAAGCTGGTAATGTATTATTTTGAAATAAAACTGCTATAAATCACAGCCTGTGTAAAGATTTTTTTTCCTGCTTCTGTTTTTCTCTGGTGCATTTAGCCCATATCACATAATAAAAGCGAAGGTTATTAGGTGATATATGTGCCAAACTTCCTATGCAGATGAAGTAATGTTATGAGCAATTATAAATAGCTGTGTGCGTGATTCCACTCAGGGTATGTGTGTGTGGCTTCTGAGTGGAATATAATGCAATAGTCTGCTGAGCGTAAATGAATCAGCAGAGAGGCCTGTGGAAACATAGTCTCACTAATGTAAATAAATTAGTGATAATTCCACATGTTATTGTGAATACTCCATGGAAACATAATTTCACGAATGTAAATAAATTGGTGATAATACCACAGGGGTTGGTGAATGCTATATGTGAAAAATTGTGGTATCCATTAAATGTAGGCCCAAGGTCTCTCTAGTGATCACACAAACAGACCAAGCAAGAAAAAGGGGGTTTTGTATATTGGGGACCACAAGTAGAACCGAAAATCATGCTCATCACTATACCACAACGAAATGTATACCAACCAAATGTATTTGTGTACTGAAATAATGCATATCCACTATACCATTATAATACCAAACCCAATCTAAATGCAAGGGGTGATTATTGCTAAATTATTTTTGTTTTTGGCAGTAAGAAAATACCGCTAGGCCCTAAATCTACACAAAATACCCAACATATTTATGATGCGTTGGCCGGGAAAGTGATCATAGAGCGCCTACTGGGCGTGGCAAGTGTGTCTCACAGACCGAAACACGTGTCTGAGGATGCTGTTGGTACTCTTGTTCAGAGGAGAATTGCCTAGCATTTCGGTGCTGGACTGCCCCAGGGCAGGACAAAGACTGATATGTTTGGGATATTTCTTCTCTGTGAAAGATAGTGAGCTAAAGACTCTGGGTAAGTCTCTCGTAACCAGGACTAATGTCTGGCAGAGAGACTCCCAGGACCACCCTTGTCAATTTGCAAGTGTGTCTCACACCGCCATCTGTACATTAAAGGGAACCCATTTCATAATAGCAGTGTGTCACTAAAAACGAATTTCAGAATGTCTCAAAGGGAAGCTACATTCTCAGACCTAGTGCAATATTTAGAGGAAAAATTATTTGCACATGGGACCTGGTCATTGAATAGTACCTCAGAATGGCATGACCGCATTCATGGTGAGGTGCAGAAAGAAAAACTAGACAATATTTTTGCAGAAGGCAGCATAATTCAGGTCTGCCTTCTAAGGTTATTAAATGCAGCCAATAAAAATGCAGATAATAGGTCCCTGCGAATGAAGGAAAATGATACCCAGCTAATTAACAGGTTAAAGACTGACTTGGATGGGGCAAGTAAGAAAGAGGAAATGTTAATAGCAGAATTGGATGTATGTCAAAAAGATATGCAGTTAAAATGCAGAGATTTTGATATTCAATTGTCCAAAAGCAAGAAACAGTTTGAAGACAGTGAGCAAGAATTGGTACACTTAAAAGCATTGGTGGACCACATTAGACAAGATAAAGATGAGATGGTGTTAGGGAGAATTCTCTGTAAGGCTAATTTCCCAAACCTAGTGAGTCCCCCAGCAGCTTTGCTGGATTTTTGGGGTTTATTTTTTTCTCTCCTGCTAAGAGTGAGATTCTTTTGCTCCCACTCTTAGACATGATTTGAGGTGTTCCTTTAACTTTCCATGTGTTTTATGGGCTATGGGGTCTTTTACTCCATAGGGTCTCATGTGTTTTTTTGATGTGGGTTACACAGCACCCTCCGTGCCGTTACCCATGGGTGTCGTAGCGACCCCCCAACATAGACTCCATACCCTGGGACTGGCTACTGTCTCCCAGGGCATGTAAAGTCAGCATTGGCTTTGCTAGTCCAAAATTATGAACAGAAACCAGTACAAACCATGATATTGTGGATGTACTGGTCGGGGCAATTAGATTGCTTCGGGGTCTGTTGTTCGAGGGGGCACGTCTCCGTCCCCCCTGATCGAGTTTTGGCTAGTGGCATTGGATACTACTTTTTATATTCTACCGCGAATATATCTCTATGGGATTTTCCCATTGTTCGAGGCCACCAACTTTAATTATTTAATTCTTTTAGCCTCGAACATACCGCCGGTTTATTTATTTAATATTAATTCACCGGTTGGTATTTTTTGCCAGAACTCGATTCTAAAATGGCGTTTCTGTTCTCTTCTGTGACTCCAACCCAAGTCGAGCCCTTTGTTCCACTTTTTGGCGGGCTTCTCCACAGAAGCCTCCAAAAGTGGTGCCACTCTGTCTGGGTACCACAGGAGGTGTGTGAGGGGGTTTAGGCACCCTGGACTGAGTTTCCTTGGCAACTCAAGTCATACTCTTGTGTGATTGGCCCAAGTGGTGAGCCGGCCGGCTCACCACTTAGCATGTTTGATTGACAGCTAGGCTGAGTGAATGGGGGTGTGCTGCATAAAAGCGGGCTTTGGGGACTGGAACTTGAGAAGTCGCCACAGGACCTAAGAATCCGAGGAGGGAGAAGCTGAGCCGATCTGCAACGACGAAAACCACCGGTGGAGCCCTGCTGAACCGTCTCACCACTTTTCCCGACGACAGAGGAGATCTCCAGTCCGGAGAGTCTTCTTCCTTTGACTAGTGGGGATAACCAGTTTTGCCTTCTTTTCACCTTCCTGGAACATCTCGTGGCCGCCTTGCCCGTGCCAAGCACCCCAGCAACTGGAATACCACGGTTTACCACTACCGCGAAGAGAAGGGTAGTACCTTTTAACCGGAGAACTCCGCGGCTGGTTTCTTCCCTGGCAGTGCAACGAACTTCATCTTTCCTTAACGGCGAGACCTCTTCTTCCTCTGCATGAAACACCGACTTGCACCTGCTGCCAGGAACAGCTGCCACCGCTGGAGCTTCCTTCACGCTTAAGGTACTGTGTCCCGCCTGGCTTCCCTTGCGACAGGTCGTTCGGGGTGACAGTAAAGCCTCGACTTTCTAACCTGGGCTGGCCTGGGACAACCTAGCTAACTTTGCCTGACTTTAATTTCATCCTTTTTGTACGAACTATCTACAAGACTCTTTGGGCATAACCCCACTGTGTGAACCTTGACCCCTTCTGTGTGCTCTCTCCAAGAGTAGGCCCTGCAATTGACTTCCTTGCTCTCCAGTAGAACTCTGCCTATCCTGCCTTACTGTGGTTCTTTGTAAAAGTATTGAAACTTGTGTGCTTCCTTAACTCTGCCTTTTTCCTCCCTTTCTTTACAACTTATTAGAGTGTCATCTTATGTTAAGCGCTCACCTCTGTCTGAAAATAAGTGGTGTTTCTCACCAAGACTTGTCTAATAAGTGAATAGGGTTATATATATATATATATATATATATATATATATATATATATATATATATATATATATATGATAGTGACTGTGTGCTGAATTTACTTACCTCGTTTTTGCTAGTGTAAATTACAAGTGTGTTTTTAAATAAATAATTATATACATTTACACCAAAGCTCTGGTCAGTGTTTCTTTGTGCTACTGTGTCTCTGTACCTATTGTGTATACTCTGCATACTGCCTAACTCTTCTTGAGGGAAGTCTGACTGCTCAGCCACAGCTACCAAGTGAATCTGTGTGGTACAGACGGCTACCAAATGGGTTTACTGCCAAACACCTGTAGTCTTAAATCTTTTGCAGTGGTCCCGAAGGGAACTGCACAGGTTTCTGCCTAACAGATGGTTTCAGAAATGCAAGTTTTACAAAAAGAACATTTTGAAAAAGAACGTGACCTCCAAAATGCAGAACATGAATTGGTTAAAATGCTTCAAGAAAGGGACAAGAGAAATAAAGAATTTAATGAATGCCAAATGCAAATGTGCGACATGCAGGAGGTAATTAATAAAATGAGTGATGAAAACATCTATTTGCAAAACGAAGCAGACAGGCTCCTTAAAAAGTGTAAGGACTTGGAACAGCAAATGTGCATTCCCAGGTCCCAGGAGAGGCGGCAGGGCACCACATTCAATGGAGTGGAGGTGAATTCTATTTCTACCCAAAGAGCTAGTGCCCCAGTGAATGGGCCGGTGACTGAACTTGGTTGCAGGGCCCTTGGGGATTTGATACTCCCATTGGGGGCCGCCACCAATCCCATACACCTGGAACCAGTGTTGAGTCACCAAGTAGTGCAATTCCATGATTGCAACAAGTAGCCCCATAAAGATAATGAAATCCATTAAAGCCCTGATCAAACCATTTAAAAAGGGAGGGGAAGCTGCATAGATGATCACTTAGAAGCGGTTCATGACATTTTTAAAGCGCTCCAGATACCTAAGGAACAGTACAGGCAGTATTTTCATTTAACTTTAGATGCTCCGACGGCCAGTATCTTAAGAGGATTGAATGAACAGCAGAATATGACATGGGAAGAGTTTGAAAAAGAGATTAGGCGTCATTTTTCTCCTTTCCAGTCATTGCAGGAGGCAAAGAAAGTCGTTTACACAATCACTGCTGGGCATAATACATCCCCTCGCCAGTTTTTACAAGACTTAAAAAGAGCATTTTCTCGCTTTGATGTATCTTTTGACCCCAATTCCAATGAGTTTAAAACTGCCTACTTCTATGGGCTACAGAAAGACATCATATCCCAATTGGTCCGTAAATTTGACCGTGACAAGTCCCTTGAATGGATTGTACACCAAAGCACAAAACTGTATGAGGTACTCTATTGTCAGTTTAGAGAAAGTGATAAAATGAAAGATACTAGACCTACATCTAAAGAACCCTTAGCAACAGTAATGGAAATCAGGTCAGCCAAAATGTCCCCCGAGTCTGCTCAAAGTCCAAGTAAAAATAATTTGGCACCTGAACAAAGGGGTAATCAACAAAGGTCGTCACACCCTGCACCAATGTTTCAATCACATGATCCTAGTAATAGGGAGAGCTACATCAGCCCCAGGTACTTAGGAGATAGGCCCCGGGCAGGATGTCGACCTGATATGTCAGGTATGAACAATAACCAGAGACAAAATCAAGATCAAAGAGATAATGATCCTTATCAGACATTGGGGACACAAAGCAGATTTGATCCCAATACCATGATTTATGGTAATCAGGATAGACCCCGATATGTGGATCGATTTGCTGATAATGGGAATCAACATAGAGGCCAGTACCCACAACGTGAGAGACAGGACATGAGGCAGAGCATAAACTAAACTCCACGTCAGTACAATGATTCCCCACCAGGGGACTACAACTAAAGGATGGGTGCACCCCGATCCCCTCCACAAATGAATCAAGAGTTCAGGAACCATCCCAATAGAAACCATTCCCCTGAGAGGTATCAGTATAGATCCAATCAGGGGGAAAACAACCAATATCGATCAAGGCCACAGAGAGAGGATTCTAGAGAGATGGAAAGGCTCCAGTGCCTCGAGGCCCAAGTGAAAATGTTAGTTGAGCAAATAGGAAAGCTCTGTACAGCACAAAAACAGTAATCAAAGGAGGGGGCCGAAGGCCATAGCAATGACCGGGGGGCTTCTGAAAAGTGACTAAGTTCTTATGATACCTGCAGTGCCAAAAAGACAGATTGCTCTGATGTAATTTTGCATAATGACTCTGAGATGCCTAATGATTTAAAAGTGAAAATACCAGTAAATGAACATGTAACAGAAAATGCAAATACTTCTAAAAGAGAGGTACGGTTTAACCTGGAACTAAATCAAACATTGGAGATTTGTACAAATGAAATAGGAAAACCTGAAGATCCAAAAGAACAAAGACAGATTTAAGAAAAATGATTCATGCATGGGGAATACCAGTGAACCGGGAGTAAGTGGCGATGCTATAACTCCTTCACTGGGTATTCAAAACAATGAAGAAACACAGGCAGAAAAAAGAAATGCACAAAAGGAGGGTACAGGTCAATCACCTGAAGAATTCTTTGAGCCACATATTTTTGAAGAGGTTAAAAGGGCTGGTACCATACTGAGTAATCACAAATGCACAGAATTAGACAATGACAAATTGCCAAGTGATGTTGTTACACATGTTCAGTTGGAGGGTTGTAGTGTGACCACTGATGATACCTGGATGGATGGGCGAATGGTGGCCGTTAGTAAAGAGCAAAAACCCACACAAGGGAGCTGGGACATTTAACACAGTTGGACAAGGGTCAGTGGTTTGACATATGAAAAATATAATTTGCTGGATATAGAAACGAGTGAATACTAATGAAGAGTGTGAATCTGGGATTTGCACTCAAATATTGAGAGGACTCAAAAGCCCTGGCAGGAGAATAAACCAGGTACTCAAGTCTGGGACCCGTGCCCAAGTAGCAGAAAAAATGAACTGGCAGGAGAGTAAACCGGACACAGGAGAAACGGGGCAGAGACCCCCCCCCCCCAGGAAGTGCTGACAAAACGGGACGTAACACCCCTTTCTGAATTGTGGACCCAAGGGGAAGAATCATACACCTTTCTATTTAAAAAATATATATATTTTTGGTTTGCATATCACATCATATTCGCTTCCACTTCCCTCCAACATTTAGATACATATAATGTTCAATAAATTACTTTATTCCACCCCCTTGATCTATAGAATAGTTATACATATTTGCACATTTACGTTGTTTTGATTACAATAGGATTCCGGATTGACAGGTTCGGGGTGAATTCAATCACTATCTGAGTTCTCTGTGTCCGGTGGGGTGTCACACAGGTATGTTCTGAACAGAGTCCAAATGTCTTTCGGTCTGCATTGTGTGGGCAGCATTCCTATGTAAGTTTCCTCGCATTCGTAAACATATGTTAGGGCTGTAAGGAACTGTTCTGTGCGTGGGGCATGGCTGCTCTTCCAGCTTTGAAGAATACACTTCTTGGCTACTGCGCAGGCGACATTGAACAGTCTCCTATTTTTTTCTGGGGTTTTTCCTATATCACCGAACAGGTATTTTTGGGGATTGGGGTGTGCTGGGATTTGTGTCATATCTTTCAAAATATTTGCCACTTTGTGCCAGAACCCAGCTATCAGGGGACAGGCTCAGTACATGTGAAATGCATCTTGACGAGGGCTGCTGCATTTCGGGCAGTTTCCAGATAAGGAACTATGAAACTTTGCCATTTTGACTGGAGTATAATGGAGCTTTTTCAGCATTTTGAACTGTATTAGTCTTACGACCGCATTCAGCGAGACTTTTAGAAAGGAGACAGTATCTGGACCATTTCCCTTCTTCTATTGTTGTGCCCATATCCTTTTCCCATGAAGCCTTAATGTTGTTCAACAATTTAGTGTGCATTTGGACTATGTTGTATAGCTTGGATACCCCTGTGCCAGTTTGTGAATACAGTGACTGATAAGATACATGTTTGGGCGGTTCTACTGGTTATGTTGGCCATAGTTTCTTGTATGCCGCTTTCATACGGTGATACTGTAAAGTGAAAAGTTGGTTTCTCCCTACTGTGTTTGCAAAATCCTCTGGGGTTACGAATCTACCATTTGGAAACATGGGTTTCATTTTAAATTCATATTCTGGGATCCAAGCCTTCTGTATGCTGATGTCGTATGTTGGCTTAATGCCTGGGAAGTTCCATAGCGGGCCTGTGAATCGTAGGGTGCGTCTATGTGGAGCCTCTTACTGATTGCGGCCCATGCTGCGATTGTACAGGATGTTGGGTCAAATTTGCAATTGTCTTTGTGAGATTTCACGAATATTATGGATCTCAGGTTTGTTGGGCGGACCGAGTGCCGCTCAATGGGAACATGTGGCGCTCTATCCATGGGGTCCTGCCAGTACTTCGCGTATTGTGCCTGTGCCACCTGATAGTACAGCGCGAAGTCTGGCGCAACAAAGCCCCCCTTTTCATAGGGTTCCACTAGTTTATCCCATTTCAGTCTGTGGGCTCCACCATTCCATATGAAGGTGGTCGCCATGGAACGTAGGCTTTCAAAGAAATGTTTGCCTGGCCATATTGGAACATTGCTGAAAATATAAAGGAGCTTGGGGAGCACTACCATTTTGAGTACCGTGATTCGGCCAGCAAGTGATCTGGGAAGTCTAGCCCAAATTTGGAGTTTGGTATGGATCGCCTGTAATAGGGACTCGTAGTTGTCTACATATAGGGACATTTTGTCTCTAGAGATCAGGATTCCTAAGTATCTAATATTGTTAGGTACCCAACCCAGGCCATGCGTGTGTGTGCAGGGCAAATAGTGGCCTGTGTCAGCGGGAACATTTCAGACTTCGTGGTGTTTATTTTGTAGCCTGAATGCGCAGTGAAGTCTCCCATCACTGTCAGTGTAGGGGCTAGGTTCTTTTCTGGTTCTCGTATATACAATAGCGCATCATCTGCATATAGTTTGTTTGTTTATTTTATTTATATTGCGCACCTGACCCAGAGGTAATTGGGCGCTTTTAAGACATTAATGGTTACATGGCAAAGTATAAACAGTTGTATGCATGAGTGATTCAGTTTAAACAGTTAACGGTAAGATTACAAAGGTAGATATATACATATTATACATATTAAACAGTAAACATTAAGGTCATAGCAATAGTACAGGGCAACATATGTACAATTAAGCAGGCCCACCAAGGTCAGTGGTTGTCACAAGTCCCTCCCCTTCTCACCTGTTTCTGTTGTGTAATTGTGACCTTCTGGGATTTCTTCTTTACGGTCCGGGATTTGTATAGACCCGAACGCCGCTCTTCGGCGTCCAGCGTGAGAGTAGCTGTTCAGTTTCCAGGAGCGTTCCAAAGTCCATGGTAATTCCAGGAAGTAAATAATGTACGCTCGGAGGCACGGAGGACCGTGACTCGAGCGCGGAAGGTTTTCCAGGAGATTGGAGAGGGAAGGGAACAGGAGGGGATTCAAGGAACTGGGAACAAGGAATCAAGCGAGAGCCCCGATCGAACTCTGGCTAAGCACGTCCGACTACAGGTAGCGGTAGCGTTGAGACGCGCAGAGCCGCGGGGGCGTGTCTCTTTTGTAGAATGAGCAGCATGGAACGCATAGACTGATCCGGAGCATTCCGTTCCGGGCGGCCATGTTGCAAGGATAACTGCATGCAAACCCCTGCGAGTCAGGGACCAGGAGGTCCAGAAAGGACGTAGACTATGGTTCATGACCGTATGCCTCCTCTGGAAACCAGCTCCTCCTGGTTTGCCCGGATGGATCAGATGAAATCGTCGAAACAATCTGGGAGCATTCATGTTTGACACGGGTTTCCAAGTACGCTCACTGGAAGGGTACCCTTTCCACTCAACCAGATATTGTAGTTGACCACGTCGATATCTAGAGTCACAAATCCTGGAAACCTCGTATTCCAGTTGATCATTTACAATAATAGGGGTAGATCTTGGAGCTGTTCTTGATGACTGAATGTATGGTTTTAACAGAGAAGTGTTAAAGACTAGATGGATTCTTTTCCAAGATTCAGGTAACCGAAGTCGAAAGGCCACTGGGTTGATGATTTCTTGTGTGGAAAAGGGACCATAGTATCTGGGAGCCAGTTTATTGGGGTGCAGGTGTCGAGGAAGAAGCTTCGAGGATAACCAAACTATCTCCTACTGAATAGGAAAGTCCAGGTCTTCTTTTAGAGTCAGCATAACGTGTGACATCTTCTCGGGCCCGTTCTAGATGTTCCTTAACCTCCTTATGTACTGTGATGCGGTTTTCGATCCAGGAGTCTACTGCAGGTACTGGAGTAGGATGTGGGAGTACGGAGGGTAGGACAGATGGATGGAATCCTTGACTACAGAAGGGACTGGTCTTGATAGCTGAATGATCTGAATTGTTCTAGGCAAATTTAGCCATAGGTATTAGGAGTGACCAATCGTCCTGAACTTTGGTGGCGAAACATCATAGAAATTGTTCGAGAGTCTGGTTCACACGCTCCCTGGCTCCATTGGTTTGTGGATGGTAGCCAGAGGATAAGGCACGTTGGATTCCCAGAATTCGACATACTTGCTTCCAAAACTGAGATATGTACTGAGGTACTCGGTCTGAAATGATCTTGGAAGGCAACCAATGAAGTCGGAATATGTGTTCCAGGAAAATTCCAGCCGGGTCCGATGAGGAAGGTAGTTTGGATAAGGGTGTAAAATGAGCCATGTGAGTAAACAAATCAATAGTGACCATGATTGTTGTGTAGCCTCTAGAGGGTGGTAATTCCACGATAAAATCAGTGGCAATGAATTCCCAGGGTCTTGTTGGTATTGCTGGTTGGAGTAGGAGTCCGGCTGGCTTCTTATTATCGTGTTTGTTCTGATTGCAAACTGCGCATGTTTGGACATGGATCCTAATATCATCCTTCATCTTGAGCCACCAAAACGGTCTTTGTACTATATGGAGGGTGTTGGTTATCCCAAGATGTCCCGAATGTAAGGTATCATGACATTGACTTGTGATCCTTTGTCTCAGTCCAGGAGTGGGAATGACTAAGCAATTATCTTTGAATAGAAACCTGTCCTTAGCTATGAGATTCCATCTGTTATTTCGCTTGTGCTCCTTCCAGAGGTCCGAAAGTCGAGTTTGGCCTTGGATATTCTCCAGGAGGGTGAGTGCTTGGGCAACAAAGATCGTGTGAGGAAACATCTTTGGAAAGGTCCGATCCTCAGAGTTTTCATAGTCAGGACGTCTGGAATGGGCATCTGCAATTAGGTTTTGTGATCCAGGGACATGATGGATGTGGAACTGATACTGGGCAAAGAAGAAGGCCCAACGGGCCTGACAACTGTTCCTACACTCCAAAGATTGTAGAACTTGAAGATTTCGATGGTCCGTACGAACCTGGACTGGATGTCTAGCTCCCAGGAGTAGATGTCGCCATTCTGTGAAGGCTTGGCGGATGGCTAGCAGTTCCTTTTCCAAGATGGAATAATGAGTCTCACTGGGTGTCAGGGTTCGTGAAAGGTAAGCAATGGGGTGTTCCAATTTGTCCTCAAATTCCTGTTTTAGTACTGCTCCTATGGCGTAATTGGATGCATCCGTCTCCACTAGGAATGGCCGGTTAATATCGGGTTGAGCCAGGATGGGAGCTTGAGTAAACTCTGTCTTTAATCGTTGGAATGCCTTGTCTTGATCTGTAGACCAGAGAAATGGAGCATTTTTCTTCAAGAGAGCAATGATCGCTTGAACAATTTCAGAGATGGACGGTATGAAGTTTCGGTAAAAATTGGCAAGTCCCAGAAAAGATTGAATCTGTTTCACGGATGTGGGAGCCGGCCAAGATAGTATGGCCTTTACCTTTGAAGGATCCATTCCAATTCCTTCTGGACTAAGGACAAATCCTAGGTAATGAACAGAAGTGATGTGAAACAGGGATTTCTCGGTTTTAGCTAGGAGTTTGTGTTCACGCAATCGTTGTAAAACTGCCTCAACATGCTCTTCATGCCTTAGAAGGTCCTTGGAGTAGATCAAGATGTCATCCAGGTAGACGATAACGAAGAGGAACAGCATGTCCGAGAACACCCTATCCATGAAACGTTGAAAAACTGCTGGAGCATTAGCAAGTCCAAAAGGCATGATCAGATATTTAAAATGGCCGAAGAGAGTTCTAAAGGCTGTTTTCCATTCGTCACCTTCCTTTATACGAATGAGATGGTAAGCACCCCTTAGGTCTAATTTTGTGAAGATTACTGCACCTCTGACTGCTTCCAGGATATCCAAGATGAGGGGTAGAGGATAACGGTCCTTGAGAGTGCACTGATTTAGACCACGGTAGTCCAGACATGGTCTGAGTTCTTTGGAATGAAGAACAATGAAGCACCCGCTGGAGATTTGGACGGGCGTATGGTGCCATTTCCAGGTATTCTCTGAGAGCCTTCTTTTCAGGTTCAGATAATATAAACATTCTGCCGAAAGGAATCACAGCTGTGGGTTCGGTATTGATGGCACAATCCTCTGGCCTGTGAGGAGGGAGAGCTTGAACTATCGCGGTCAAAAAAACATCAGAAAAGGCTTGGTAGGCCCTGGGAATCTGGATGTTAGAAACGGTGAGTGGACCTCTCTGGTTCTCTTGAAAGTCTCTAGAAGGCTTTGGTAAGGTACCCAGGGATAGGCAGTGAGCCATACAATATTCAGATCCAAGAAACAGTGAGCCGGCTGCCCAGTTGATGAAAGGATTGTGCCTCTGCAGCCAGGACATTCCAAGAACCATCGGATAATGGGCTGATTTAATGAGGTCAAATTTGATTCTCTCTTGATGGTGACTGATAGAAAGTAGAACCTCTTTAGTCTGAAGGGTAATGGGTCCTGAGGAAAGAGGCCTTCCATCAATTGCCTCTACTGGTTGCATTGTAACTCGGCTTTCATGTGGAATGTTATGAGCAGTGACCCAATCTTGATCTAGAAAAACACCCATAACTCCGCAGTCAACCAATGCCAGGATGGGGTAGGATTCTGTCTTGGAAGGCAATAGTAGGGCCTGAAGAACCACAAGGTTATTTTGTCCAGGAGAGTTCAAGGACGGAATTGATGTGGAGCAAACATCTCTCTCCCGACACTGTGCTCCATCTAGGATCGGGAGCAGGCATTTTACCGAACGCCGTGGAGGAGCAATGGGACATTCTCTCACAAGATGTTTATCAGTGGCGCAGTACATGCACAGACCAGTATGGATTTGTCGCACCCTTTCTTGAGGGGTAATGGGTCCACGATAGGCTCCTAGTTGCATAGGTTCTGGGTCCGGGGTAGAAGGAACAGTAGACTCTGCTCTAGGGGCATGTTCCTTGATGGTCTTTTGGAAACTTGCCTTAGACTTCCTCTTCTCTGCTCTTCTTTCTTGGATTCGGAAATCTATCTGTAAGGATAGATCCATAAGAGCCTGGAAGGTGCTTGGCCGGGCCACCCTAGCGAGCTCATCTTTATTTCTTCGTTCAGCCCCCTTCGGAAGAGTGTAAAACTAGCTTCTGGAGACCAGTCTGCTTCTTTCACAAGTTGTTTGAAACAAGTAACATAGGTGAGCATATCCTGGGACCCTTGTTGAAACTAGAGTAGTCTCTCTTGAGCACTATACACCTGCTCTGGGCGATCAAACATTTCCTTAAGGGCTCTCACAAAGCCATCATAGTCATCCAGGAGTGCGTCGCTTGTATTGACTAGGGGGGTTGCCCAAGTCAATGCATTTCCAGTGAGGTGTGAGATCATAAAACCCACCTTTGCTCTAGGAGTGGAGAAGTAGTAGGGCTTGAAAGTGAAGTGAACTAAACACGAATCAAGGAAGGCGCGGAGAGTCTTGGAAGAACTGTCATACTTGTCCACTATTCCTCCCAATATTACATTTTCTTTGGTTGCGGAATCACGTGATAGAACTAGCTGTTTTAATTCTGCCTTCTCTGCCTTGAGGTTCTGTACCTCCGTTGTTAATTCCTGCATGCCTCGCATGAGGTCTTGAACGGCGGCTTCCATCTCTGAATCTGTATCGTTTTTAAGGCGTCTCAACCTGTCACAAGTCTCTCCCCTTCTCACCTGTTTCTGTTGTGTACTTGCAACCTTCTGGGATTTCTTCTTCTTTACGGTCCGGGATTTGTATAGACCCGAACGCCGCTCTTCGGCGTCTAGCGTGAGGGTAGCGGTTCAGTTTCCAGGAGCGTTCACAAAGTCCAGGGTAATTCCAGGAAGTAAATAAGGTACGCTAGGAGGCACGGAGAACCATAACTCGAGCGCAGAAGGTTTTCCACGAGATTGGAGAGGGAAGGGAACAGGAGGGGATTCAAGGAACTGGGAACAAGGAATCAAGCGAGAGCCCTGATCGAACTCCGGCTAAGCATGTCCGACTACAGGTAGCGGTAGCGTTGAGACACGCAGAGCCGCGGGGTCTCTTTTGTAGGATGAGCTGCGTGGAACGCATAGACTGATCCAGAGCATTCCGTTCTGGTCAGCCATGCTGGAAGGATAACTGCATGCAAACCCCTGCGAGTCAGGGACCAGGAGATCCAGAAAGGACTTAGACGACGGTTCATGACAGTGGTATCTCAAACTGTGGCGTTTATATTTTATTGAGTAACCATGTGATAACATGGCTCAGAGAAGGTAGACTGGAACAAAAAAAACGAAATATCAACCAAGATACCGCACTTACAAACTTGATGGAGCCAAAACTCCAACCTAAACCAAAATCGCCAAAACCTGGCGAGGGACTGACTGCGAATGCCTCTCGACTCCAGCCTCTGACTCCTCCTCTTACTAATCTCACCAAAGAAAAAAACAAAGCGATACCTCAAAGACAACAGAAACAAACTCTCCAAACAAAAAACTGGACATCTTTGCAATAATGTCAGCCGTCATGATTGCCCTGACCGCTTTTGGGAAACTATACGAGTCCCTGAACTAGACCCTCAAGGACCACACATCAATGATGGCGCTTATGCACACAAAATTCATACACCTAGAAGGTTACATCATGGCTGCTGAAGCCTAGAAGGCCAACACAAGAGATCGGGGCACAATGACACAAGACATCCAGGGCTCTGACACACCACCAGGCCCACCTCAAAGTGTGGTATTCCAGTTTAAAGAAATATCTATGACTACAGGAACTCGAACAAATAACGAAAAAATTGAAAAACACAAAAAAGAAGTCTCCACGCAAGAGAACAACTTCTCAATAACCATTAAAAGATTGGGAGACAGAGTCGACTAACTTTACCATAAGTGAACAAGAGTAGCCCCACCTCCAGATCAGAGGGATGCAGAGGGATGGAGAACAACAGATGGTAGCCATCCAACGGGGAACACCACCAAACCAACGACACTGACTAACCGAGTCTGCAAATATTTGCTCTCAGACTCAAGAGAAAACAAAATAGCAGAATAATCAACCCACCTGCAGGACAAAAACAACGCAACACGACCACCAGTGCTTAAGAAAGCCAAACTGGTACAATCCAACTATCAACCGGAGAAGAAGGACAGACCTTTGATGCCTGGCAATTCAAAAAGCCTGGCAATTCAAAAAGCCTGGTGTCTATCTTTGACAAAAGGAACGCAGAGACAGGATCGAGTAGACAACTTGTAGTCAGTGAGCCGCCGCCAGACCCAAATACCAAAACGGCAAAGACATAGGATGAGCCTCAAGACAACACAATCGACCTCTTGAACATTAGCGAATACTCCATAGAAAACTCTGAATCAGAACTAGTTGCCCCAGTGGGTCGAAAAAGAAAGGTATCCTTTGCTGACGTGACTTGTCTCTCCAGCAGACTCAAGGAAACAACCAGTTGCTACTAAAAAGGCTTCACCAATTGCGGGTAATCCGTATAACAACACAGAAAATCAAGAGACGAAGCTGAAACGAATAGGAACGGAGAGGGACTATCGGCACACAAACTTAAAAAAGCCAGGGTCCTATACTCAGGAAAAAGAACTCACAAAGATACCAAACTCACATCCTACAGAAATAAAGATAGATCAAAAGACTCCTTAATGCATGAAAGAACAGGCTACCCAGGCTACCCAGACCATTACTATAGACAAAGGACAAAACCCCCAGTTTGAATAAGTATAGCTTTCAAAATTCAAAATCAAAAACACAGCTAACTTTAGATCACACAAGAGCATCAGCTTTGTTCACTCACAAGAGCCGTTCGACACAGACTATTAAGTTGGAAAGATTACTGGACAAAGGTGACAGGCTAATTCTAAACAGAAGAACTACAATGAGCCTGTTGACCCAAACCCTGAGTGACGACTCGATCCGCAGTGAAGACACAAAAATTATAGAATTCGCTCAAAGACGACGCACGGATAGTATCTTCCTGCATATAATATCTCCCATAATTAAGAAAACACTCCTCCATATTGCTGGGAAACTACATAGGATGGGTTATGACCTAAAAGAAACAACTGCTGACGAGAGAGGATTTGAGTACCAACCGCAGGGAAAAAAGGAGAAAAGCCGATCCAAAAGCCAGTACAGACAAAATCGAAACCAAAGAAGCACGCTAGCTTCAAACCCGGACACAGAGATCGCGTCCTAGAACACACAGCCAATCGTCTACCCATCGACAGAGAATCCCCTGAAGATACAAGAAGAGCGACCTCAGAATTAGACAAGATCATGATTCGTGGTAGAAAACCAGAGACACTGAATCGGATTAGACTCACGGCTGACCTCCTTAACGAAGACAGAGACCGAAACCGAAAACCAAAGGGACCAATAGTAATACCTGATGAAAATAAGGGACCCCTGAGAAACGTCCACCCATCAAATACTAACGCAATGCCGCAAAAGGCCGCAGGCAAAGAACTGAACAGATGGCCATGGATCCCGGCAGCTCTGGTGCGCTATTCTCGTAAATAGCAATCAGTAAAGAACTCAGGAGAAGGCAGGAGCCATCAACCTTGGCTCCTTTGATTTGCTAAGCCTCCAAGAAACCTGGCTATTAACACCACCAAGCATAGAAGGCATGAAATCAGCTTATCACCAGCACTTAAAGGTGCCAAAGATCAACCCTCAATGGGTCTTCCAATAGCGGTCCGCTCAGGAGGGTCATTAATGATAGAACGATGCCTGGTTCCTTCTACTTTCATTCAAGTGGTGCTTCTTGCATGGAACCACAATAAGTCCACAACAAAAACAAAAGCAGTTGAACTTATACTACTGATAAACATCTACTGGAACCCCATAGCTCAATCGACAAAAAGCTTCTTGAGCACCGTGGACTTGACCATCACAGAAGCTATCACAACGCACACTGTAAATCACATAATAGTATGCAGGGACTTAAAAGCTAGTTGTCCCAACATGGGACTAGACTATCAAGCTGCCAAGAACAGAAACCAGTATCAGAAACCAACATAAGATATACTCAGCAAAGAGGGGCATTGCCTGGTCTGACCTCATGGAATCTCGAGACCTGCACAACCTACACCAACGTGAGAAAAACACACCGCCGGAGTAGACCTGGGAAAGTGAAGGCAAAACAAGCACCATTGATTATATCTACGTCTCCAAAGAACTCTATGCAATCATTGACTCATTTGAAGTGGTCAAAACTGCGCACAGTGATCATAACATCTTAGTAGCCTCAAGGCAGGCAACTAAAGCCAATCCTCACACTGCCTGCTCCTCATCCCGTTTACATTACAAAGGACTAGAAAGAGGGAAAAATCAAAACAACATTTGCACACATACACTCAGAACTAAGGAAAAGGAGGTCCTTCATGCAGAGAGCTAACAGGCGAGCCAAAACCAGCGCGTCAATACAAAACGATACCCTCGCAACAAAAGCGAGAAGCAGCTATAAATCTTAGCTAGTGACATTCCGTAGAACACTTTACCAACAAGACTCGGAAACAATGCTTTGCGCGGTATGTAACAGACACTCCAAAGACTTCTGGACACTGGTTAAAGAGACCACATCTACTACGGAAAATGCCATACTAAAATGTGTCAGCGAACAAGCATGGTCATCACATTTCTCTGTTCCAGCATCCCATAACTGGAGTAAGCCCTGAAGGAATAGCCAGTCACTCCGAATGGGATGTAGACTATGACAAAGCCTTGATCTTGAAAAAGATAAAAACCTTGAAAAACTCGAGAGCTCCAGGACCAGACAGGATCACAAACATCCAATTAAAATCTGACCCGGATGAATGGGCAGTCATGATTTCGGAGATCATCAGCAGAAGCTCAGCGAAGAAAAATATACCCGAATCTTGGAAAACAGCAAACATTGTCTCCATCTATAAGAAAGGTCCCAAAAGTGAGCCTAAAAACTATCGTCCAATAGCATTGCTCGATGTTATAGGGAAGCTATTTGGATCCTTACATTTGGACAAATTCCAAGACTGGGTGAAGGAGACTGACTGTGAGGATCCATATCAATCAGGATTCGTTAAGAATTTAGGCACAGCAGCCAACATAATGTTGATCAGCATCCTAAAGGCCAAAGTGATGGAAGGGCGCCCCAGAATATTAATCGCCTTCATAGATCTAGTCCAGGCATTTGACTGAGTGAATAGAGAGAAGCTATGGTCAAAACTAACGAAATGGAAGTGCCCATCTTCTCTTGGAACCTATCAAAACGCTCTATTCTAACACTTCCATGAGAGTGAGGCTGAACGAAGCAGGCCATCTGTCCAATCCCATAGAGACCAACAGAGGGATGAAACGGGTGACCCCTGGCAGCGGCATTATTTAAAGCATAAATGGCCGACATAGTAGACCTCGAAAACGACACTCGATCCTTCCCGCCAACTATAGGAGAGGCAAAGATCACAAGGCTCCTCTATGCAGACGACATTATCCTTTTGGACCAGACAGCATTCGGTCTACAGCGCCAGCTAAATAGCCTCCTGCTATACATAAAAAAAAACAACCTGGACATAAACACAAATAAAACCAATGTCATGATTATAGAGAAATCATCAAAAGGCGGAACATCTACACTGGTACATCGATTCTCAGAGACTGGAAACAGTAACTAACTTCACCTACCTGGGAGTTAAAATTAACCAAAGTAGAGTTGAAAGGACAATGCAGGAGTCACACTACGCCAGAACTATCACACTAGCGACGCAAGCGATGATCCTTGACAGAAAATTTGGCACATTTTCCCTACTGCCGGTGATCAACTTTTACAAAGCTAAGGTTATACCAGCGATCACTTATGGTGCAGAAGCGATGCCACAAATCCCAGCCAACCTCTAGAACAAACTTGAGGGCCTATTATGGCCCAAGGTCTTAAAATTACCACCTTCGACCCCGGTGGCCTCAATCAGAAGAGAACTTAGTTTGTTCCCACTGAAAGCAGTGATAGACAGAAATAGCTTGGTATTCAAAGAAACCCTCGCCCTAAAATCCTGGACAACATCCATAACGAAATGATGAGCGGGAAAAACCAGATGCTGACAGCTTGGTTCAATGAAAACTTGGACCTACTTTCGACCATTGGAAGCTCCCAAAAGGAACTAGATCACAATACGGACAAAGAGAAAACAAAATGTAAAATCTGGGACTGGACTGACTCACGGGATACATCAAACAAATGCAAACTGACTGCTCACTTGCCCATGAACATCCAAAACGTGGACGAGGTACTGAAATACTTGAAGTTTCCTTACAGAGTGCTGCATAAAACATTTCTAAGAGCACGATTGAATGTCTTGAAAACCAATGAGATACTGGCTATAAGAAACCAATCACCCAGAAATACATGCTGTTACTGCAAGGATGAAAGCCAAGTGGAGACTGTGCGACATCTTCTTTTGTCTTGCCCGGGAACAGCCAAATTGAGAACCATTTACCTGAAACATCACTGGCAAGAGGCAAACACACTTGAGGAAGAAACTTGGTTGAACAGGGTGATCTGTGGTGAGAATATACTACTGGCCATTGCAACGGCAAAGATTCTACAGAGCCTTGATCTGGAAGGCAAAGCCAGTACTTCGAGGTCAAAGGACGCAATTGAGACGATTCAGTTCGACACTGCACAGAAAGGTTTTTAAGAAACAGCCCAAGGGAAAACGGACAACAAGGACAAAAATATTTAACGCTACTGGAAGAATTGGCCCATGAAGCTCGAATTTTGTAAAAATTGTTAACGTAACAATAATACACAAAAAAAACAAATGACTTCATATGGACTGAACCAACATAAGGAGTAGACTCCCTTATACTAGGATAACAATTTACTACGGTGAGTTGGTTTAAATTTTACTAAATTCATAACTACCTATTGGATCCATCCTTGGATCCATCCTTGATTCCATTTTTCTCTTCTTCGATTTCAAAAACACTAACAATTGATGATCTGAACCTCAGAATATCAAGATTGTTGCCTTACAAGTTAATTTAGAAAGAGTATTATTTTAGGATTTTGTGGGGTAAGGATTTTACCTTTATAGGTAATTCAAGAGAACTCTGATCACGATTATACACATACTCATTTTTATACTGGGGTTTTCTCCTTCCCGGTTTATGAATCATCATTATATGTTGTGATTTTTGTTCATCTTATTTTGTCTTGATGACACTGAAATATTGTTTGAATATACATTTAGTTTTCTTCTTTTTCAATGTACCGCTGAAAAATACTGTTGCTTGTTAACTATTTCAATTGACTACAAACAAAAATAATTTTTGCGATTTTATTATTATATGATGGTACATAATTTATGCCTTAAGAAAGACCTTGATAAGGATGAAACAAGTGTTGACTTATTTGTAGATGTATCATAACACAATAAAACTGGACTAGATTTAAGTTTTGGACTGTTCTTTTACAGTAAGTAGTACAGAATCTGAACACTTAACTCAAATTTATGGATCACTAAGGTCTTGTTTTCAAGACGATTGAGCAAACTAAAGTGTTATAGTTGGCGCACGAACACACAATTCTGTATCCTTGAAATTAAGTCCTCGAGTCAGACTCCTTCTGGTTTGTCAGAGTACCCAAACACGCAGAGTCGGGATAGTGTTGCAGGTATGCCCCTGTCCACACCCATTATCAAATTCTAAAACGCAAGATTTAATACTCTGCACCAATCACTAGATGGTGGCCTAAGTGATCTAAGCAGATTCACAAGAAATATATAGATCTATATAGATATACAGTAGAGGTGTCCAAAGTAGACAACAGAAACACAAAACAGCGTTGAGCAATTTTAGGCAGTATATACAATGTCATGGTTAGGCATAAAGTTAATAAGAACGATGCATATACAGTATGTCAAGTACTTTTGCATTTACATGTCTGTGTAGAGAAACAAAGGCAGCCACCTATCTGCGGTCAGAATCATCCTAGAGGAGGTTCCCGCGTCCAGGTCCACCACCAAAGACAAGGAACAGAGAGCCTTCAGGTAAGGCTTTTGCATTGTATGTAGATTCATGCGGTCCTACTGGAAGAGGATACAGGGTATGCAGCACTCTGTGCCACCAAGAGGAAGACCGGTGACTCCAAGTACGTTAGAAGGTTTGGAGTAAAACTAGCCACACAAAGGTTGCACTGAAGAAACCCAAGGGCTTGTGGTCGAAGAGCGATTTTCGAGGAGGCGATTGGATCAGGCTGCCAACGGTTCCAGTCCCATTGTCAGGAAAGTTTTTCTTGGATCAAGTTTACCTCCATATTTTATGGACGCCCAAATGCTACGCTTTTGTTTTTGCACTTTGTACTGACTTTTTGCAGTGAAGTGACGCCTTCAGCTTCCCTTCACTGGCCTTTTGCACGTATGTTATGGCGAAGCGGACTACTCTTTAAGGCTGTCAGTACGGGAAACGTTTCCACTTTTCTTTTTTTAAATCTATTTTGGATAACTTTTTAACATTGCACAATGCATATTACAATGCAGAGCAAATCTGTTTCTTTTGTATAACCCTAGACTACACTCAAAAGGATTTTTGGTTATGTTTATATATGCCTAAAGACAAGCTGGTGGAAGCAGTTACTGTAGGACAGTTTTTCTGAAGTCCAAGTAAGGGCTTAGTAAAACCATTCAACGGAGGCAGTACAAGACGCCACTCTTAGTACAAGGCTCTACCACCTGAGTATATGGTAGCGAAGCCAGAGCAGTCAGTCCTATATTAGGAGGGAGAGAGGGCTGTAGGAAAGTACATAGAACCTGTAGTATACCAAGGATTCAATAGAAACGCTTACAACCATAAGTATTATAAAAAATAAATGTTTATTATACAAATAAGTAGGTCATAGAGTCAAACACATAAAAACACACCACAATGCTTAAAAGTACACAGACCAAAGCATACCACCTTTTTCAGAATATCTAACAGCAATTCTAGGGAAGTCAGACCTTATCATACAAGTTATTCTTACGCTCACCTGGTCTCTGCGGGGGCGTTGGGGCACGGTTGCTGCCCTCCCTAGATTTGGATCACCCTGGTCAGGCCTCCCCTTCTGCAGATATGCTGCTGTCTGTGGTGATCGGTAGAACTGCTCCTGCATGGGTATGAGAGAACATGAGTATGCCCATCTATTGCTATGGTGTCCCTCAAAGCCTTCTTCCCACAGCATGGTGAGCATGCACCGTCCCATAGGCTCACCTGTTATTAATGGATGACAAGCTCTCCGTCCTGCTTCTTCCAGCAGGGGCACGTTGTATATGGGCCAAGTTACTTCACTGGCCTCTGAAGTGGTAGTCCAGTCCAGTTGCGACGATGCCACTTGGTAAAGGTAAGTGTCTTTCGTTTTTGTAAAGTCTTTTCTCGCTTTAAAATATTGTAGTATTGTCCTCAGCCCATTATGATATGCAAGTTTTAACCATGTCTCCTCTCTACTTTCTCTCCACAGGTGAAAGTGCGGCCCAGCAGTGATTTTGGAGCTTGCTATGCGGCCAGAATGAAGAAAAAAGGATCTGCAACGTTCCAACCACAGGTGAGAGCTGGTTTAAGGATAAGCGCAAGGTTTGCAATGAGCGTGACCATAAACTGAAGGTTTTTGGTAAAGTCTAACCTTTCTTTCTTCTTGCAGGTGCCGTCCACGGATGAGCTAAGAAGCGAGCTGCAGTGTCGCGGCCAGGATTTGCTTTCCGGGAGGTCCGGAGATGGAAGGTGAGTGCCAGGTACTGCGGAGGTATTTGCAAGCGAAAACTGGTCCCGAGGTGAGTAGAGGAGCTGCCGGTGAAACAGGTTCCCAGGTAAGTAGCGAGGTTGCAGAAGCAAACGGATTCCAGCTAAGTTGAATCCCAGGAGCTGTATTCCAAGGTGCATCAGCACCGAAGCAGCGGTCAGCGTTACGCTGCCTTCAAGCAGAAGAACCTAAAGCTTGCATGAAGGCGGGGCGGGCTTATATAGCCTAGCCCCAGCCTCGCCCCCTTAGCATTGGCTTTCCGGCCACACCCAAATGATGCTGCACGCACTACTCAGTTCTTCAGCAGCCATGCTCTGACTGAATGCATGTGAATAGTTCCTGTGAATGTAATAAAGTACTTTACACCAAAATAATGTCTTTGCTCGTATTTTTTCATGGGCATGGCGCCAAAGGCGCCAGGACGGAGTCCAACTAGATCCCCGGTGCTCGATCGCCCCAAAGGGACAAGTATGGCATTTCTCCTTGCCTCCATCACCTGGGGGTATGGGTTTGTGTGTTTGGGACCGTGATCATGACAGTTATGCAGTGACACTCAGCAAAGAAATCACATAATCAACCAACCCGGTTTCCCATGCTCAGAAAACCGCTGCATTCAGAACGTTGTGTTTATGTTTGCTATGGCTTCAGCTTTGAGTCTCCTGGGCTCCCCCGAAACGGGGGAGCCCAGGAGACTCAAAGCAAAAGCTGCCGCAGTCAGAAATACAACGTTGTTGTATTTGTAAATGCTGCGGTTTTCATTCTACATTTCACAGGCTCCTCCGGCTCAGAGGAGCACAGGAAACGTAGAAAGAAAACCGCAGCATTTATAAATACAACAACCTTGTATTTATGTTTGCTGTGGCTTCAGCTTTGAGTAGTCTCCTGGGCTCCCCCGGCTCCGGGGAGCCCAGGAGACTCAAAGCTGAAGACACAGCAAACAAACACAACGTTGTAAATGCTGCGGGTTTCTTTCTAATGTAGAAAGAAAACCGCAGCATTTATTTTGCAGTGCTTTGAAAAAAGAATTAAATTTAAAGCACTTACCAGCAGCAGCTTGTGTTAATCTCTGCTCTCTGGCAATAATGAAGCAAAAGCCACATGCTGGTAGCTTTTGTTTATTACAGCTGGCTGGCTTTTGCTTCATTAGTGCTGCAAGGGCAGAGATTAACACGAGCACAGGAAGCTCATCAATTTCACAAAATGGATGCCTCCTAGTGCTTGAAATGTGTGACTTTGAGCCTCATTTTCTCGAAAGTTTAGATAGGAACTTTCTTAATAAAAAATGTTGATATATATTTTTTATCATGGCCCATCTTTTGAGCCAATAACATTTTGGAGTGCACTATTCCTTTAAGAACACGTTTTTAAGAATGGCACACAGCTATCTAGGCAGGTAAAACCGAATGTTGAAATCTACTATTACAGTAGCTTTTCAGATCAGTGGAACACAGATTGAGGTAAGCAATAAGTCTAGCTTATTGTAGGATGGCACAGAGCTAAATTAACAAAGTAATACCTGCATATTTTTTTAAGAAACTATCAGCAACGTGTCACAGACCTAAGACTGTTTTAGCATCTGTATAAAACAGACCAGGGAAAGCAAACCCAATGTTACACTTGACTCAATGTTATTCTAGGTAGGTAAAACCTAAGGCAGACTTATTCTAACAGGTTCAAGTTGTGGGATCGTTCTATTGGGTGTGCGCTAGTTTCCACTCTCGTGTTATATCTTCAAACTAACAAGATCACTAGAAGAAGGTGGCAGAGAATAATACCCTTCCCTCAAACTTCCCACAGAGATTGAAATATGTAAACAGTTAAATTGGGGATCGGGAAGATTTCTCGCGCTCCAACCGCTGGGAGTCGATAGAGACTCCCGATACAAATTCAATGTCATTCAAAATCAGTTTCTGCCCCCAAAGTATGGTTGACATCGTGCTGGAGTATTCTGTAAGTATGCTGAATCTAAGGATACTTAAATCATCCAAATCACAGGTTCTGATACCTAAATTGTAGTATTCGATTAAACGGGCTGGATCAGGTATGTAAGTGTTCTGCGTGTACACCAGCACGATGTCAACCATACTTTGGGGGGCAGTACACTTACATGAAGATAATGTTACAAATTGGAACTAGTGAAACTACACCGCATTTGCATTACTAGAATTCTCTTCTTAGTGCAGTTATGGAATTTTCATGCAGCCATTGAGGCTATTACTACGTGTACAGAGTCTAATACCTGATAGCCTTGAGAACGACCGATTGGTCGAAACACATTACAGCTGTTCACAATCTGAAGAATTAAAACACTATTGTGATTTATCACAGAAACTAATTTTGAGTGACATTGAATTTGTATCAGGAGTCGCCATCGGCTCCCAGTGGTTGGAGCGCAAGTTATCTTCCTGAACACCAATTTTGCTGCTTATTCTAAACAGGCTATACAGCTAGTTAGGGGAAGCAAGACCCAGTTGGGGAACTTATACACCTATTCTCTGAAAGAAATAGTTAGTGAAGCCAACAGCATTACTTTTGGAGAAGAGGTACAACCAATTCACAGGTGAAACTGCTCAATCTCAGAGTGACAGTTACCAACTAACTCTTTCACAAGTAAGTACTTTTCAACACAGAATCTTTTACTTATCCAGTCCTTCCCTATTCTATTGCATGAGTTCTCCCAGAGGCAGAAGAGGTACCGTAGTGGTCTAGGTGCCAGCTGTAGGCAGAGTGAGATAGGGTTCTGTTGCAGGCAAAAGTCAGAGCTCCTGTGAAAGACTACTCAAACAAGTAGGTAGTTCACTTTAAAGTTAGTTAGGGTCCAGGGACTTCTGAGAAGACACCCTAGGAGGATTCCAGCAGTGGGACTGGGTGAACGGAATGAGAAGACTACTAATCACAGAAAACAACCTAAAAGCTTAACAGAAATCAGACAGGCTTAAGGTAAGTAAATACCCCAGCCAACAAAATACCTCAGCACAGAAGAAGAGTTGCAGCAGGAAAGAATTCAGGATCTGCAGCCAAGAACCCGATCAATGGATTCCTTTGTCATGAAGACAGGACTTTAGAAGGGAATTTGCAGCAGGGACCAACTGAGAAGGCTCCAGGCAAGAGTTTCTTTGTGGCTCTGTGGTTGTGGCACTCTTTCAGGAACCATAAGATGGTTTAGGTACTTACCTGTAACTACTGTTCTCCAGCATGGGTCTGGCATGATTCACATGCTCATGAATATTGGCGTCGTCACGCTGGGAATCCTCGGTAAAAGAACAGTTTCACTTTCACTTAAAAACAGTATTTCTCCTCTAAACCAATCATTGTCCTCTGGGTCATACTGCCCCATCCAATGAAAGTCCCATCCCTAAGCCCCTCCTCTGGCAGCCATGTTCAGATTTGGTAAGCACGTAAAGTGGCAGTGTGACCAAGAAGAGCCGCAGAGGGGACGGAGGGAGGGTGTGCATGTGAATCCATGCTGGAGAACAAGTTACAGGAAAGTAACTTAAACCTTCTCCAGCTGTGACCCTTATAGGGGTTATATTCTGAGACTGACACCATGTAGCAAACCGCTTTCACATGTGATGTAGCACTTCAAAGTCGACAGTGCTTTGGCGAAGACCTCCCTGCAGTCCGCAGGCAATTCATATCTTCCAAATTCTAGGGCTGCAGGAGCCAAGCCCTCAGGTTCAGCGATCCTGGGTTGTGATGGATGAAGGATTGCGCCTCCTTTTCTGGTGAGAAGATCCAGAACAACTGACAGCTTGACCAGCGGTGACGCTGACAAGCTGAGACGGTCCGGATGCCAAATCTGCCTCGGCCACGCCGGGGCGATGAATATCATCTTGCATGAACAGTGTGTTAATGACTCGTAGCAGGAGAGGGAACGGAGGGACGCGTACAGGAACAGCCCTTCCCACGGGAAGGAGAACGCATACCCCAGGCTCTTCAGCTGGTAGAACCTGCTGGCAAACTTCTAGCACTTGGAGTTCACTGCCAGCGCTAATAGATCAATCTGGGACCTGCCCCACTTGACGAACAGGCGGGCCACCTGATCCTGAGGAAGCTCCCACTCATGGCAGCTCCCTGCGGAAGGAGTCTGCGATGGTGCTCTGGACTCCTGACAGGTGGAGAGGGACGAGGAACATCCGGTGTCAGACGGCCCAGTGCCACAAGTCCTGCGCTTCTTTAGAGAGCGCCGATGATAGAGCACCCCCCTGCTTCCCGATGTAGAACATGGTGGTGGGGTTGTCCGTAAAGATCCTAACCACTTTGCCTTTCATAGACAAAAGGAACGACTTGAGGTCCTAGAACACTGCCCGTAGCTCCAGGATGTTGATATGAAGATCCTTGTCAGCCACAGGCCTCTGGCGTGCGCTCCCCATCCCTCCAGGGAGGCATCCATGGTGACCATCTCCTGGTATGGAGGGCTTTGAAATCCCGTGCCTTGAGCGATGTTGAGCGGACGCTCCACCATACTATCGCTGACGGAACTCATTGTTGAGAGTGATCTTGTCCGCGAAGATTCCGGACACCTGTATCCAGCGGGTGTCCAGGAATTCCTGAAGGGGTCACATTTGTAACCTGCAGAGCCGTAAGAGGTAGATTCAGGATGACATCATGCCCAGTAAAGACTTGATGGCCCGCACCGTGGACGATAGCCGTTACACCTTTCCTAGAATGGCTGATATCCTCTCCTCCGAGGGCGCCTAGGAAAAGCTTGTTCTGTGATGGCGTTAAGCAGGACTTTGGATAGTTGACAGAGAATCCCAGATCCGTAAGTAGCCGGACAGTCCCCTCTATGTGTCCGTCGCCCAGCTCCTGTGAGCGGGTGCAAATAAACCAGTCGTCCAGGTAGACAAGTATGACTTGTAGACGTAGATGGGCTACCACTGGTGCCATGCATTTCGTGAACACTCTGGGACCGACTTCAAGCCGAAAGGTAGGGCCTTGAACTGGTAGTGCTGTCCCTGCACCACGAAATGTAGAAACCTTTGATGTTTCTGGTGAATGGGGATGTGGAATTAGGCGTCCTCCAGGTCCAATGACGCAAACAAGTCTCCTCTTTCCAGTTGGCCGAGCATGTGTTGAAACGTGACCATCCTGAATCTTTGGGACTTAAGCTATTTGTTCAGACGCCGTAGGTCTACGGTGGGGCCTCCAGCCCCCTGTCTTCTTTCTGACCAGAACGTTTCTGGAATAGACTCTGGAGCGCCGGAGCCGTTGGGGAACTAGCACTATCACCCCTTTTCGCAGCATGGCCCGTACCTCTTCCAGGAGCTGAGGGATGCGCTGTTGCCGACCGGGTAACCGAAGGGATCCGCGGACACCTGCGTTGAAACTCCATGGTGTGTCCTTGGGCGAGAGCGTCCAGCACCCATCTGTCGGTGGTGAACTTTCTCCACACGCTGACGAACCAGCTGACCTCCCACCGGGGTGCACGAGTGGGGGCCCGAAGTCCCGGTCGGTTCAGGCTTGCTTTGGTGCAGGGCAACGCAGTCCTCCGCTACCGTAGGTCTGGGAACGGCCTCTGTAGGTTTCCTGCATTGTGGAGCTGGAAGGCTGTCAGTATGACGTTGAGAAACCTTTGGAAGAACTGCTCACCTTACTCCTGGAGGCGCAAACAGAAGACAGTGCTGCTGGAGAGTGCCCAGGGAAAAGGCCATCTCCGTATCCATTTTGATGGCCTGGAGGGGTTATAGGTGAAAGTTTTGAATGCATAGGATCGAATGCCAAAAGAATCGAATCAAAAGGACCTAAAACCAAAGGGTTGGATTTTTTGTTGGGGGGTGAGGGGGGACATCCCCCAAACCCCCTTTTTTGTGGTAAAACCACATTTTTTACCAAAACGGAAACCCCAAAAAAATATGTTTAAAAAAATAAAATTCAACCCTTTGGTTTTAGGTCAAATTGCGTTGACCCTTTGGCATTCGATCCTTTTGTATTAGGTACAATAACTGGACACGGCCTGCAGGGACTCGATGACCTTCCCAAACAGATTCTCTCCATCGAATGACATGTCCAGCACCTTCGCCTGAACCTCCCGATGGAAATTTGCGCTTTCATCCAACCTTAGACGAAGGCAGACACTGGTCCCAATTTGTCAGAACCCTATATCGGCGACGTCCAATGCCACTGTGATGGCGTGATCAGACGCCATTTCCCCTTCCTGGAAATCATCATCTGGGAGGCACTCCAGAATCGGCCCGATCTTGCACCACAACTCCCTGTCGAACCTGGCCAGGATAGCCAGTGCGTAGGGCACCTTGATAGTGGACGCTGTGGTGTAGATTGCTTTCTTTCCTATGGCTTCCATCCTTTTCCCCTACCTGTCCAGAGGGACCAAAGACAAGGACAGGTTGGCCGACCGTTTCCACGCGGCCGCCGATAACACCGAATCCGGCTATGGCTGTGACCTCACTTGGGTGCGGAGTCTAGCACCCTATATTTCTTCTCCAGCCTATCCAGTGTCGCTGGAGCAGTGTAAGGGTTCTTCATGAGGTCCAGGCTTTCATCTCAAATATCTTCCAGAAGGGGCACCGCCATGATAGTCTTCGTCTTGGCCTTGCACCTCTGGTACAAGAACCCTCCTTGTTTTCACCAGCTGGAATAGCTTGGAGGCTCTGGAGATCATGGAGTGTAAAGATCCCATCTCATCCGGTGGGGCCAGCACATGTGGAGCATCAAATTTTGAGATTCACTATCCGATGCAACGTTATCCTTGTCATCATTCGTAACCGTGGCCGTATCCGTCCCCATGTCTGGGTCTGCAGAGGGAGAAGGGACCCGACATGGTGGCAGAGGTTGGGATGGGGGCGCCGGATGACGCTTCCTCTTCTTCGCTGGAGGCAGATCTGGGTCCTGGGGGACGACAGGTACCACAGCCAGAAGCCTTGTGGACTTATTGTGGGGACTCCTGGTCTTCATCGTCCGTGGACGAGACCTCCATGGTTTGGGTGACTGCATGGAAAGGCAGTTTCAGGGCCTCCTCACACCCCCCTTTTTTCTCCTCTGGGGGTCTTTAACCAGGGCCTGAGCCGGTTTCAACCATTCTGGCATGTCTGCAGACTTCGCCAGGGTCACTGCGCGGTGTCGCACCTTGGGGATAGAGATACCTTCTGAGCCGTGGGGGCTACGCTGGCAGGATCAGCGCCCCTAGCTGTCGTGGCAGTAGCAGTCATCAACAGAGTCTCCGACGAGGTCTTAGCCTGCGCCGGTTAAGCCTGCTTAGGCTGTTTGCCCTTCTCCTCCATCCGTTTCTTGGATTTCTCACGTAGTTTAGTCAGGGTAGGTGACTTCCTCTTCGAAGACTAGCTCGATTGCCGGCAGGCAATGGAGGCGCAAGGTGATGACGATCGCGCCCTATCCACCTTGAGACCCCCTTCTGCTGCAAACCTGGTGGACTCGTGGCTCTTGGCCTTATGTTGGGCCCGGTGAACTTGCGGCTCTTGCCCTTATCTTGGGCCCCCACGGATGAGGTGCCCTTGACGGACTTAGAAGACCGTTTCTCGAACCGGCCAATCCGGGTGAGGCATGACCCTGCTCGCTGTACGGGTCAGAGGCCATGGCGTTAAGCCATGCCGCCAGCCTACTATGCCTGTCCTATGCTGTCTTCTTGGAGAAACCGAGGCATATCTCGCACTCAACCTCCTTGTGGTCCGGGTGAAAGCAGTAGAGGCATTTCAGGTGCTTGTCCTCCACAAACATGTTCTGCAGCCCCATTTGGTGCAGGGCCTGAAGAGGGACCTTCCCCTCCTCCTCTGTCATGGTCGGGGAGCGCGAAGTAGGCCCAAAGGCCTTGCAGAATCTTTGACGATGACGATCTTGGCCCTGAGGGGCGCAGAACTTCACCAACAATGGGTCCCCGCAGCCGGCAGATTAAGAAAAGAGCACACAGGCTTCTTTGAAACAAAAAAAGAATCTTTTCCGTCAAAAACACAAATAAACGTACAAATGGCTCTGAGAGCAAACTCGAGGACTCCCAACACTGAAGCTGGCTGTAAAAATCTGAAAATGGCTGTCAGAGGAGGGGCTTAAGGAGAGGACTGTCATTAGATGGGGGCAGTATGACCCAGAGGACAGTGATTTGTTTAGAGGAGAAACACAGTTTTAAGTGAAAGTGAAACAGTTTTTTCTTTTACCAAGTATTTCCAGCCTGATGACAGGAAATATTAATGAGCATGTGAATCCATGCCAGACCCGATGCTGGTGAAGACTGAATATCGGCGGTCGGGTTCTCGTTGTTTTAAAGGTCCAGCACTCTGATGAGGGGACTTTTAGGACTCAAATCATGTCTATTGAGTTCCAGCAGGATGCCACCAAAATTTCAGCTCGATTCGGAAGACGGTGCACCGCACAATGGCTTGAGGTCCCAGGGTATTGGGGTATTGCAGCCCTGCGAGGTCGAAGCACGATGTGGGATGGCTGAAATGCAGGCCTTTTTGAGTATAGTGCATTTCACTGGGCTCTGGGTTGGGGTCGTCCGTTTCGTGATTATCAGGTTGATTGGAAGGAAGGATTAAAGGAGGCTCTGGATACACAGCAGGCTCTCCGGTCAATGGAAATCGCTACGGCATTCATTTCTTCATCTTCCTTTTCGGTTTCAGCTGCAGTGGCCGACTTGTCAGCAACTTCCAGGTTCAGAGAATTTATGAGAAAATACAGCACAACCTCTGCGTTCTCTCCCTGCATACTACAGCAAGGGGTGGTTTGGCTGTCCAATGAGGACAGCCAGCCCCCCACTGGGAGTTGTTCCTGCAAGGTGAAAGATAAAAGGCTGCAGGGTTTTACACTCCTCCCTCGCTTGCTGACTTTCCAGACACTTTGGAGCCTAGGCAGGGAAGCCACAGGATTCCCACCGAAGACAAAATAGCCACTGAGGTCGTTCCCGCCTATAATGACAGGGGAAGACCTCAGAAACAGAAAGCGCACAAGAAATGTTGAAAAAGGAAGGAGCCCACCATTTTAGGAAAATAGTGATATGCCCCCTTGTGACTGTCTTTTTTTAATATAATGGTTTTGTAGCTTTATAACGTGCATTTATAACGTGCCTATACACGAGTGTTTCAAGGCGCGACGAGGCAAGGGAGGGGAAACAGAGGGAAGACAGACAGCGATCCTACTAGGGCAGATGACATTGAGATTGCGCAAGTGCTGGGGGAGGGGCAAAGGACAGGGGGCAGTGCAGTACATAGAATAAGAGTAAAATAAATAACGATAATACATAAAAGTGCGGCCAGCTGGTGGCAAGTGCAGGGGTAAGAGCGGACTTCAGGGGTCAAGTGCTGGTAGGGGCTGAAGGATACAGAAACAGTCCCCAAGTGCAAGGGTTGCCGGGGGGGGGGGACTGCAGGCGTGCAACTGGCGGTGAGAGGACCTGGGCCCGAGATCAGAGGGTAGTCAGGTAACCAGTGCCAATTCAGGTTCAGCCAGGAGATCAGCAGGAGAGGAAGAGAGAAAGCAGGAGCAAAGAGGAAGGTCTTGAGGTGCTTCTGAAACTGGAGATGGTTCTCCTCAAGTTTCAGAGCGGCATGGAGGCTGTTCCAGGGGGAAGCCCCCACAAAAGAAAGATCTACCACCAACTCGCTGCTTGGAGAAGCGGCTGACCCTAAAGGAGTTGGAGGCAGATGAGCGAAGAGCTTGCAAAGGAAGATACTTAGGAAGAGAGAGTTAAAGGTATTGGGGTCCCAGGCCCCAGAAGGCCTTGTGGACAATGCAGAGGGTTTTGAACTTCATCCTCGCCGCCACTGGGAGCCAGTGAAGAGATTTCAGTCCTGGAGAGATATGATCCCTGGGCTTGAGGCCAAGGACAAGTCTCGCAGTCCTGTTTAGGATGAGTTGCAGAGGGGTGAAAGTAGAGGCAGGCAGATTTAGACAGAGGCTGTTGCAGTAGTCCAGCCTAGACAGAACCAGAGGTTTGAGGGAAGGAGATGAAAGGAAGAATAACTCTGACGAGGTGCAGCTGGTAGTGTGACTTCTTACAGATGTGAGGAGAGAAAGAGGGTGGAGTTGAAGAAGACACCAAGGTTCTTAGCCACACAGGAAGGTGAGGGTGGAAGGCCGAGTGCGGACGGACAGAGTGCAAGAGGGAAAGCGGGAGCAGGGATCCCAATGAGAAGGATCTCAGTCTTACTGGCATTAAGGCAGATATTGTTGGAGGCACACCATTCCTGAATCACAGATACAGTCCGGAATGAGCGAGAGATCAGGAGGCTGAGAGGAGCCTGAAGAAGCGCCGAGTGTCATCTGTATAACACTGAAAGTTAGAACAGAAGGTAGAGATGAGGTGGGCCAGAGGAGCCAAGTAATGGTTGAAGAGCCAGGGTGAGTGGTTAGAACCCTGGGGAACACCACATGTAGAGAGAAAGGTGGGTGAGAGAAAGGACCAAGTTGGAACTGGGAGGGTTGATCGGATAGAAAGGAGGTCAACCATGCTAGGGCCTGACCCGTGATGCCCAGGTCATCACAGAGATAATTGATCAGGATGGCATGGTTCACTGTATCGAAATCAGAGGATAGATCAAGAAGAATGAGGACAGAAGGAATGTTAGAGTGGAACAATGGTGGGTACAGCGGCAAACCAGCATTCTTCAATGATCCCTCAGTGCTGCAGACAGGAATTCTAGTGGTTGACCTTTGCATGACTTGGAAACCTCCTATGGTAAACACAAGGTTTAGAAGCTGGCTACCCAAACTCACTTATGGGAAGACCTGCAGCATTCAAACTCGGTGGTTAGCAAATCCTGAAAAGCCAGCCCAGTTGCATCCATGACATCACAGAGGCATGGATGTGGATTGGAGGTTCTGGCAGCCTTTACCAGTCCAAACCAGTTTCAAAAACACAGATGTCCTTCTGGGGCTCTGGACAGAGCCCATAAAGAGGTATGACCATATATGGATATTCCTAACTCTGAACAGGTGGAAGATGGCTAAATAAAAGGTATTCGTTAAAAGAAACAGGACTTAAAAAAATGGGAAAGCCTGCATTCATGGGTCAGACATGAACCAGATGTGGAATACGTTTCCCAAAAGAACTTTATTAGGGTTTTAAGTACAAACTATAGCAATTCACTTAAGGTTGTGAATGTGTACAAAAAAATCAACTATTACGATAATAATGGTAGTGTGGTAAGTGGAAGGGTATTGCGGGAAGGTTCAAAAATAGCTAAAGCAAAAGTCTTCAAATTTTGTTTGGGCTGATTGAGGGAAGAGTCCTGGATGTTCCCAGTGGCTTAACCAAATGTGGAGGAAGGTGCTCAGTTTCTCAAATCAAACTAATCTCAGATCTCTCTCCCTCGCACCACCACCTCCACCCACCAACAGGGTACTGGGTCTCTTTCTCCACAGCTTCCTGGTTCTCTCCTCCAGCCAATTATCTCTTCCTTAAACCAATTCTCATGGGTTCTTCTATACCCAACCTCCCAAGTCTCTCCACTTGTCCCGTCGCCTGCTCCTTTTGCACTCTTCAACAGCCATCCCTGAATGAGCTCCTTTTCTAAACTTGCAAAACCTTCTTCCACAGGACTTTCCTTTTAGGGGGCCTTCACCCTACATTGGTACCTTAATTTGGGCAAAGGGGACACAGGTTTGCCTGCTTAAGCAGCTGCCATGTTGATGGGCCCTGCCCCTTGTGAATGCTTGCAGTTTTGATAGGGCACTTGGGGTTGGTTAATCTCTTGACATGGGTGGCCCTTCCCTGCTTGAGACACGCTCGGCCGACTCTTGGCGAGGACTCCCTTAACCTAACAGGCCTTAGTCATGTGTGTGTGGAGGCCCTGTGAAAGATCAACTGCTTGAGTGGTCTGCCTTACATCAGGTCCTGGTTATGTACCTTCCCTCTGTGTTTTTATATAGGATTTCTGCACCACACCAGTGGAGAGGAGTATGCAGGTACTGCTGGCTCTGCACAACCAGCCCTTATAACTTTTTTTCTATAAGAAAAGTAGCCTCTAATGTGGCAAAGTAAGGTAGCCACTTCCTCTCATGCATGACATGGTAAGGTTAGCCAGGGGGATCAATTTCACTCTGCCCATGCCCAGAATCACCTGGCTTGTGGCAACACACCGGCCACCTTGGCGGCCATCTACCTATAAAGTCAGGAAAAGAACTTCATTACAGCTGCCATTTATGCGATAGTAGTACCAGAAAGGTATTTTTCTTGTTAAACAAAAAAAACGAAGGTGCTCTTTTTTATTTGCAATGTGGAAAAGAGAAGTACCATTAACTTGGCTCACAATAATATCCAATATTACAGTGTTTAGAAGCTGAAGGAGAGCAGCATGAAGCACTATATAAAAGTTACATAACTCATTATTAAACTGCAAAACAAAACAAGGCAGTTGAACTTACTTCCATATGGAGTCCCGATCGGTGGGGTACTTGGTCAGATTTTTTAACAGTTCCACAAGAGCAAGATGAATACATTCTTTGGTAGATACATTCGTATAGCAGAGCAACTCGTGGAGGGCTTCCCGGATATCTCGTGAAGAATCCTACAAAAGAAAAAATAACAGTTATCAATCCTGACAAATAATTCCATACAGACACTCCGAGTGCTTCAAGATATCTATAATGGAAGACCCACACATTTAGATCTGTAAAATTAGAATATTTATAGAAAAGCTGTGAGAAGACAATATCTACAATTTACAGGTAAGTAACTTGAAAACTGAAAAATGTTCAGAAAACACAACTACGCTGGGACAGAAAGATGTCAATCAGGATTGACACAAAGTTCCCAGCCTCACTCTGGTAACCTATACCGAGTTGACGAAGGGGACCAAATGTCTCCCCAAACTAACATGTGATGGGCCCAGGGGTGTTATGGGGAGTATCCCCATTCTTAGAGCAGGGGCCAGCCACATAACACTAGCTAGGGACAAGGTCCCTTTTAAGGTTCAGACACCTTACACCTGGAAAGCAAACACCATCCCAAATGACATTCTGGGGCTTTCCCTGAAGCTGGAGATCCTCCAGTTACTGACCTTTTAATGGAAGTGAGGGATGGTGTCTGGCAGTAGGAGCTTGCTCGGCTACAAGTATGCTATATACATATACAGAGGCAAAGCAGGGTGGCATAATTAGGAAGGGGAAATCGATCTCACCCTGGAGGAACCCCAATGAAGAGACTTCGGCACAATGATCAAAACTCATCAGACAGATGACCTGGAGATTGAAAAAAAACATCCAGACATCAGCAGCCAGAGGAGTTTTGGTTCTCAGACAAATAAGCTTGGGTCTGCATTGAGCATATGCACCCCAATAAAGAGATCTAACTGAATAAGTCATCTCAAAGCAACATGGACGCAGATTGCAGAGGTGGGTTACTGGAGCAGCATTTGGCTGGCTAAGGTCAGCAACAGAAATACAGATCAACACTGGCAGGATCAAAAGGATAAAAGACATTGTAGCAGCTTCAACATGAAGAAAGCCCAATGGTGACCCTAGCCCAGGTCACAGGCTGGGGTTCGAAGAAAGAATTGCAGGAGAAGCTACTGGAGGTCTACATGCTGGAAGAATGTTACCAGGGTCACGGCATTATACAGAAGGGTTCATCAGTTGAAACAGCCATGAAGAGCCTTTGGCAGGCTACATGGCTCCTGTTTCTTGGAGAAGTGAAACAGTAAGAACCTAGAGGTTCAGATGAGCACAACAACTTGCAAAGGAACAGAGCAACTGGACTCAACAGATTAAGTGAAAAGTGCAACAAGTCCAACCCCTAGCATTGTCTGAAAAGGGGGCAGATTATGTGGAGGTTCCCACAGAAGGTACAATCCAAGGTCAAGATCTCAAAATAAGGGAGGTCAGGATCTCAAAATAAGGGAGAGGATCACATCCCCCAATTTCGCTACTGCCATAATTTGTGTGTGCCAAAGTGTTGCCCCTGCCTTACCTGGACCACTTATCAGACAACCTTTTCCAGAGGCTTACAGGAAGCAAACGGCTCGAAAATTGAGCAAGCTGCTAAAAGGGATCATGGTTAGCTGGGGACCGGGAGGCCCGGCTGGGAATTGCAAAATGCTGCACGCCTGTACAGTGTTTGGAGTGGCTCAGAGCCAACCTGGGAGGGGAACAAGACCACAGGACCCAGCAACAGCCCTGGGGAACTCAGAGCCCCAGAGGACAGACAGCAAGTCTGAGGACCAGCCCAGGAAATGCTTTAAATATTGTAGACCCAGATGAGCATTGACCAACCCTTTCCAAAGCTCAGCCGGGAACCCCTATAGACATGCTGAGGCGCACGCTACTATCCAGCGTCCGTGGCCAGCAGGCATAGATAAAGAGGGCAGGGCTTATCCCCTTTTATTTTTTTAAAAAAGGGGCATCGCACATACATGACCCAGGGAGGGGGCGGGGGAGATTTTGACTGTCCAGGGCCAGCAGTCCAACCAGCCCCAAAGGAGGGGGGATATAAGTGGAGGACAGGAACCAGAAAGAGGTGGATATCAGGGTGAGATAAGGCATGGAAGTGTACCAAGAGAATATGGGGGTGGGAGGAATTAGCAAAATGAAGTACTGCAACTTCAGGCAACAGTTCATTAAGCTTTGGGGCTGCCAATTCTGGAGGGGAATACAGGTTACTTTGAATTGTATCCGTTAAGGCAAAGGCCAACACAGACAATGAAGGAACAAGTTACTTACCTGTAACTGTTGTTCTCCAGCATGGGTCTGGCATGGATTGAGGGACGGAAGGAACGACCTGAGGGCCTAGAACATGGCTCGGAGCTCCAGGACATTGATGTGCAGTGACCTCTCCTCCTGGAGCCAAAGGCCTCTTGCGTGGAGATCTACGGTGTGCGCACCCCATCCCTCCAGGGAGGCGTCAGTCGTCACCGTCTCCTGATGCGCCGAATTCTGGAAGACCATGCACACTGCCAGATGCGCGTGGGTGCCCCACCACCTGATCGCTTGGCGGAAGGTCTCGTTGAGCGAGATCCAGTCTTCGAAGTTGCCAGCCGCTTGCATCCAACGGGCGTCGAGGAACTCTTGCAGCAGGCGCATCCGCAGCCTGCACAGGCGCACGAGGTAGATGCACGAGGACATCATGCCGAGGAGGGACTCAGGATGGACCTCATCCTGGCCACGTCCATGGTTGACAACCGTTGCACCTTGCCCAGGATGGCCTTCGTCCTTTTCTCCGACGGAGAACCCAATCGGGCCACTGTGCCGAACCTGGCTCCCAGGAACAGGGCGACTTGCGATGGTACCAAGTGGGATTTTGCGAAGTTGATCGAGAATCCCAGATCTGTGAGCAGTTGGACAGTCTTTGCTGTGTGCACAACGGCGAGTTCTCTTGTCTTCGCTCGGATGAGCCAGTCGTCCAGGTAGGGGTAGACGTGGATCCCCTGCAGGCACAGCTGCACCGCCACTAGTGCGAGGCACTTGGTGAATACCCTGGGCGCCGACTTCAGTCCGAAGGGAAGGGCCTTGAACTGATAGTGTCGCCCTTGGACCACGAATCGCAGGAACTTTCAATGTCCTTTTAGAATGGGGATGTGAAAGTAGGCATCCTCCAAGTGCAGCGATGATAGGAAGTCCCCTTCCTCCAGCTGTCCCAGCACGTGTTGGAGGGTGACCATCCAGAACTTCTGGGACTTGATGTACTTGTTTAGACGACGAAGGTCCAGGACGGATCGCCATCCGCCGGTCTTTTTCCTGACGAGGAAGTAGCGAGAGTATACTCCGGAGCCCCAGAGCCTCTTTGGGACAAGTTCGATGGCCCCCTTTTTTAGCATCGCTCGTACCTCCAGTAGCAGTTGAGGGACGTGGTTTTCCTTCCTGGCCACAGGTGGAATACGGGGGCACTGCCTTAGAAATTCCAGTGTGTGCCCGCGGGCCAGGGCATCCAGCACCCACGGTCTGTGGAGATGGACTCCCACACGCTGACGAAATGCGCCAGCCGGCCTCCCACCGGGGTGCTCAGGTGGGGGCCCGATAATATGGCTGGTTCAGTCCTGATTGGACGCAGCCTTGCCGCCTTGGCCTCCTTGACGACGAGATCCTCCCGTCTTGCCACGTCCTCTGTAGGCCTCCTGCGACGAGGAGCGAGCCGCCTGGCGGTACGACGAGGAGCCTCCGCCGAATCCTTTGGAGGCACCTTGCTTGCCTCCGGTGTTCCAAAAGGATGGCCGTCGCTTTTGAAGGACACCTAAGTCCCGAGCAGTCTCTGTGTCTGCCTTTGCCTTGATAGCCTGCAGTGAATTGTCCACTGTCTTGTCGAACAGGTTGTTCCCGTCGAAGGGCATGTCCAGAACCCTGGTCTGAACGCCCTGGCGTAAATCGGTCGCCTTGAGCCAGCCGCGACGACGGAGGCAAACGCTGTTGCCCATCTGGCGAAAACCGGTGTCAGCAATGTCTGTGGCCACCGTAATGGCGTGGTCCAAGGCCACTTCACCTTCCTGTAGGATCTCCAGGGCCTCAGCCCTCTTGTCATCCGGGAGGAAGTTCAGCAGGGGAGTGATCTTAAATCACAGCTCCCTGTCGTAGCGTACCACAATCGCGAGGTCGTTGGCCGCTTTAATCGTTGTTGCCGCAGACGAGATGACCCGCCGTCCGATGGCGTCCAGTTTCTTCCCCTCGCTGTCTCCCTCCGCGGTGGTAGGGAAACTCTAGGCCCCGAGGTCGCCTCCACTGGGGTAGCCTCTGCCAGGGCCGGCATGACTCCCTCGGTAGAGGCCTTAACCGGGTGAATCAGGGCCTTCGCGACCTTGGGCGCGCCTGAGGCCTTCACCTTGCGGGGAGGGTCACTGCCTCGCTCCCCCTCGGTTGTCTCCGGCGGGATCGACCGGGGATTCTCCCGAAGCTTAACCGGGTTCTCCGACTTCCTTTTCCCTGAGCCAGAGCGTTGGCTCGTGGTTGATGGCGTCGGTGATAATGCGCCCTGCCTGGCAGCCGAGGAGCCCGACCGATCGGCGCTCCCGGTGCACGCGGACTCGTGGTGCTTTGCCTTTTGTTGGTCCCGCCATCGCCGGGGTGCCCTCAAAAGTCTTAGAAGACTGCTCGGACTTCCTTTTCTTCTCACCTGCTGCTGGGCTCTTCCCCTTCCAGCCAGTTGCTGAGGCAGGTACGACAATCCTTCATAGTCCATTCGGACATGTTCTTGCAAAACGCGCAGTCCTTCTCCACGTGCGTTTTGTCTTCGTGAAGGCAGTAGAGGCATCGAAAATGCTCATCCTCCTTGAAGACATTTTGTAATCCGCATCCAGGGCAGCTCCTGAAAAGCTTGGATCCGGGTGTCGTGTTTCCTTTATCCTGGGCCATGTCCACGCGGGGTAGGCCTCAAAGATCTTCTGGAATCCTCCAAGAAGCGAAACTCGATGAAAACTTCCGAAACGGGTCCCCGTTCATCGGAAGTAGAATCTGTGGAGCTTGAGGCTCGATTGGCCAAAAAAATGAGATTAAACTCTTAGAAAAATCGCAAAATGCAGTAAAAGCTTGAGAGCTATAGCAGGAGGACTCCCAACACTTGAACGTGCAGTAAGTATCTGAAGATGGCTGCCAGAGGAGGGGCTTAGGTAGAGGGGAGTCATTGCCTGGGGCAGTATGACCCCAGAGACCAGTGATTGGTTACTAGTAGAAAGACACTTCAGAAACGAAACTGAAACTGATTTTTTTCTTTACCGAGGATTCCAAGCCTGACGACGGAATATTTATGAGCATGTGAATCCAATCAATCAATCAAATGTTAAGCCGTTAAATATGCACCTCATTACATGGGAAGTAGGATTAGCATTATTCTATGTCCCTGAAGACATATTTGTGCGGCTGTGCATGCTCACCCTGCTGCTGTTCTCTTTTAAATGGTGTGTCTATGTTAGGAAAGAGTTTTATTTTTTCAGCTTTCCCAATCACTTCAATGGGACCCTCAGCACTTCTGCTGACTATTTGGTGACCGACTTGATTTTTGGGACCAAGGTATCTTTAAACCTCACCCACAACCTAGACCAATGCAATTCCTACTGGGGGAAATGATACACTCTTAAGGATACCACTGCAGGTCGATCCTGTCCACAATTTAAGTCAATTGTAGCACTTCTTGTAAGAAGTGCAGAGAAAAGTTTTCCCATTTCTGAGAGAATATGGGCATTTTTACCACAGTAAGCAAAGACCAGATTGGTGGCAGTGGTACCTTTATGTTTCTCTTTTTGGCTGCACCTTTGTATTTGCTTACTGCACGGTAGCTATTAGTGCACTACCGTGCTCAAAACGGCAGGCTGTGGTTTTTAAAGAATTATCTTAATGATAGAGCTTCAAGAGTTCATCAAAGACACCACAGGAGGAGCAGAGATGTGGAAGAGCAGCAGCAAGCTACAGAGTTCATCCAGGCAGCGAATGCTAAGACTACACCATGGCTTCTAGGAGAGCATCAGCACAACACGTATGACTTTTCTGACCCACAATAACAGAGTGAAGCAGATGAGCTTGCAGAATGATCAAAAAGATCTTCAAAATGGGAATTCTTAACCAATACAGGAGATGGACTTGGTGCCACTTAATATGCCACTGGAGTATCATGGTACTAATTTTGGAATATGTTGGTGGGTATCCATTATATGGTTGTGTGTTATTGTGCCATTCTTGTTAATTTGCATTAGCCTTTTTTCAAAGATTGTATGAATTTTAAGTGGTTTTGCTTTTGTCTTAGCTGAAGTTGGGATTGGTGTAGAAGACAGCCACTCAGTCACTTTTGCAATTTAATTTGAACTAATTACAACTTCCAAGTAAAGTTAACTGAATTTCTACTGCAATGATTACAAGTGGCAGACCATTATTGCTGAATAACTAATGAATATACTTGCCTCTAGTACTGCCAGCACAGTGTCAAGTTGATCTTCTCGCAGAATTATGTTGTTGGAAATTTTTCGCAGTGTGTGGATGGACTGCAGCCGTACCTCTTCGATCTCATCGTTAAACATGTCCACCAGGAAATCCAGACACTTCTCGGCAAAAGATGAGGAAGACTGAGCGAGTATGCATAAGGCCTCAACCGCAGCAATGCGCACTTCTAGAGTACAGTGCAAAGAATGAAAAAAACGTCATATGATGTCACAAACAAAAAAGATTAAAACAATTATAGCATCTCTTTTTGGGATTCCAAATAGGTGTTCCTTTTTCTGGGAATACAACAAAGGATAACAGCGAGAAACCGTGTTTTAATTATAATCTTTCAGCGGTTACGATTCTTTTTTTTAACATGTATTACAATTCTTTTGTCAAATTTTCAATGCCTGTTGTGATACACTTAAACTATGAACGAATTAGCTACAGTGGCAATATTTGAAGATGACTTTAAAAATGATGAAATGTGTTTACCCCTCCCATTTTCTGACATGTTTTTTCAATAAGGAGACACCCGTCCTTAACCTTAATTTTTCCAGTATACACTCATGTCCAACAAACAACCTTTTCCCTTCATTTGCCCAAAACTCAAGTAAATATCTCAAATCTGTCCACTCAAACCCTCTACATCACACACCTGTGCAGTCAACCATTTTTATTTTCAATAACATTTCCTTTTTTTGGATTAGTCGGATGGAATACCATCATTATTTTAGGAAATGCCATTCTTTTCTATGCCTTCAGTGTTTTTTTTCCTTTACCACAGTGGGATGAGCAATGGTTCCTTTCTTTAATTAAAAAGAAGATTCTCTCCAATGATTAGTCAAGTACTAGTTCTGTTTATTACAGATATTACTTTCAGCAATTTTGATATACATTCTATTTACAACACAATCGCTGGAGGAGTGCACAGGTGGTATGCATCAAGTAGACGTGTACCATATAGTCACCCGGGCAACTTCTATTTGCTTCATTCAATGCCCACCTTCACTGTGAGGAAGGCGTTTCTGAAGTTGTCTGGTGAGATGTTCAAGAAGACCAATTTGTTTGAGTGGGCAGGGTTTCTCAACAAGTTATTCAAAACACTCACAATGGTAAGATGACAGAGCAGTCTGGCTTCACACTTAGGAAGCGACAGTGTCGATACCAAGATTAAATTAGTTTCACCCAACAGAATATCCTGCACAGTATATACTGAACAATGCTCACTCTTACAAAGTCATGCCATGACAAAAGCATTGAGCTTAGTACAGGTTTGACCACAATGAGAGGTGGGGGAAGGAACATAAGACTTCCATCGCTGGCCCCCTCGAAGGGCCTCCTACAAGGGCCGTATGAGACCCTGTCTGGGCCTCTGAATTCATCTGCCCGTGGGGTGTGCACATTAGCCCTTGCTTTGAGCCCATGAGGGCCTCCATCCACCACATGACGGTAGGGCATTCCATCATGGCCGCCGTGCATCGATCTTCAAGAAGGCTCCTTCATCTGCCCCAGTGAGCCCGCCTCTGCTTAAAGGATAGTTCCGGGACTTTTTTTTTTTATTGTCCCTACGTTTCTGTGCTCTGGTCAGCTACCTTCGCCGCTTCTAGGCCTCGTGAACACCTGTACCATCTCTGTAAATTATTTTACTTTCTTTACCACACAATGGCTACAATAATGCCGTATATGTACGAGCCCGAGTACACCGAGGAAGAACTACTGGAAAGGCAAGCACGCGAAAACGATGCGGATTCGGACGACAGTTGGGAGGACCAGTCAACGGATGAAGAGCCTGGACCATGTCGCATGGACGGCGTCTCCACCTGGTGCATGTGCAATCGGTGCAAGCTAATGCCAACTGAGGAGGAGAACTGCTGCTGCCGTGAAAATTCCGGGTGCTTGGCCTACATTTCGGAAGGCGAGCCAAGTCCGCAATGCATCACCGAGCTGCCAGAGTTCAGGGAAGCCTGCCTCTCACGGACCGTGTTGAGGATGATGATGGTGCTTATGCACGAACTTCGCGGCACTGTTCGTCCGCGTAATCTGAGTAACGAGTAAGTATACTCTGGTTTTGATGTCAGTGATGCCACTACTATTTCATGGTCGTCTCCCACATATAAAATTACATCTACATATCATTCGAATGCATGTAAATTGGTTCCATATTGTGCATTTTCTAGATAGAATTTTTTTCAAAGCAGAATGACATTTTTTACCTGAATCGACAGTGATAAGAAAGTTTTGTCATTTTAATACAGTTTGCATCTTTCTTTTTCACAGGTGGTACAGGCTGGTGGCCTATCGTTGCTTCACTTGGTGGCTTCACGAGAGGCTCGGACACCGCGTTCGGAGAGTAATACCTGCCTGTGCGGTACTTGCCATTAGACAACATTTCCCCAGCGACAGTGGACAATACCGCGGATTTTCCCTGGATGTGCTGCAACCGGAACTTTACAATGTGTAATGTTTATTATTTATGTTCAATTGAAATTAAGATCTAAAATAAAACCCAACATATATTTTAACAATGGTTGTTTTGATTTTTTAAATGAATCTAGTGTGTCTCCATTGAATAGTCTTCCTGTGCCTTGTCTTGTCACACCACATGTCTCCGGCCAGCATCCTCCCTCACGCTGGCCGCCCACCTTCAATCCACATAACCGTTGAACCCATATGCAGCAGACATACATATGTTATTTTGCGGGTTGGCATCAAGCCTCCCGGCCTTGCCTCCTCCCCCAAAAATAATTACCACCCCACTTTGTTCAAGCGTTGGCAATAAAAGGCTGTTGGATTTTATTGATACAAAACATGGTTATAGGTAAATAATCAATATAGTTGATCATAATAAATCATCCTTTTGGGCACCGGGTACAGAGATGACCCCCTCTGGCCCGTGCCGCCTTGCCACCACAGGCCAGCCTGCTGCTGACTAACTGCCTAGGCATCCAGGGTCTCCAGGGTGAACTGCATCCATATATTCTCCTGGGAGGGTGAGGTATTTATAAACTCACCCCCCTGCCTTCCATGTACTAGATCCTGCAGCCTGCCTCTTACATGCAGTTAGATGGCCTCTCCTTGGTGAGGCCCTGTGGCAAACGAGTCTTGTCTGCACGACCACCGCCCCAATCCACGCCCCCGCCCTATCAAAGGCAGTTCGCACCGGGGTACTTGCGCTGGCAAGTGGAGCTGTCAGGGAGCGATAAAGGCCAAGAGGTGCCAAAGACCATGTACACTTCAAAGTGGTCTATAGAGCATGGGTTGTTGTTCCCATGTCTACCTCCAGACCCCGTGTCTCCTGCCAAGCATCCCCCCTCACGCTGGACGCCCCCCGGCAATCCACATAAGTGTGTCTCCATTCAGGAGTCTTCCTGTGTCTTGTCTGCACGACCACCGCCCCAATCCACCCCCCGCCCTATCAAAGGCAGTTCGCACCGGGGTACTTGTGCTGGCAAGTGGAGCTGTCAGGGAGCGATAAAGGCCAAGAGGTGCCAAAGACCATGTACACTTCAAAGTGGTCTATAGAGCATGGGTTGTTGTTCCCATGTCTACCTCCAGACCCCGTGTCTCCTGCCAAGCATCCCCCCTCACGCTGGACGCCCCCCTGCAAACCCCATAATGCCACGACATATACACGTCATTCATTCACAAACACACCCCTGTTTCGAATTCTTTATAACCCACTTCATATTTCTAATGAGAACTTTTTTGCGCTTTGCTAGTCAACCCGTGAAGATGCTGGTTATCTGCTCTTCGTCTCTGTGAACTTCCGTGACCACTTCGAGGAAACTCGTCAGTTTGCAACCTGTGAACTGCTCCCTGTTCTACGACAAGAAACTACTCTGATCCCTGCATCTAACTGTTTGTTCGTCAAGGTAAGGCCATGTACCATAATCATTTTGCGTCCAATTTCTTTTCGTTCAAGACAGTACATGCAAGGAACTAGTCACATGTTCTGAGTTTAGTCAAATTATTTTTCAATTTTTTTAAAGTTATTGAAATACTGATCCGCATGTGAATAACGTGTATAGTTCCAAGAACCAAAACGAACCTTGCATTGAACCTTTTATGTGTCATTTAATTTTTTAACACATTGGTATTCATATAGAATTGTTGATCTTTACTTTTCAGAACTTTCCACAATGCCTGCCTGTTCCATTGGCGGTTGCCCTTCGAAGACCCATAAAAAATCTGAAGGAACTATAATGCATGTTTTCCCTAAGACAATAGATCAGATAAGAGAATGGGTCCGATATTGCGGATATCCACCGTCTGAGCTTGAAAGTAGAGTCCTAGAAGTCTTTGCGGACAAGAGGGGTGATCGATACCGCATCTGCAGCAGGCACTTTAGCTCAGACATGTACTCCACATCATTGCTAATAAAGAAGAACACACCGCGAGCGAAGCGAAAATTGCTCTCAACCGCTATTCCCACTCTATTCGTCCACATCCCTCCACTGGTGAGTCAAGTTTACGTATTTAGCTCTCGGCCTTGCGGTAGTGTGTAGCATTAGCTAACAATAATTTCCCCATTTATGTATCCACTCAATATGAAGGCGGAAGATTCTCCATCCGTGTCGTTATTGCAGTCATCAGCCACTTCAAGCGCCTATCGGGTAATCTTACTTAGCTATTCTGCCACTGACTTGTTTTAGGCATGTAAATCAATAGTTTTAATTTATCGTGTAATTATTTTACCTAATGGTACACCCTTGTACTCGTCCTCTAGTCTTTGTTTTCAGTTATAATTATTGTTATCCAAAATAATGCAAGAACTGTCTTTCAGGGAGATGCTGAGGAGTCCAACGCATTGACGACAACCGTTGATGTCACTCAGATGCTCGAGGTACGTTTCCGGACAGTTCCATCGATGGAGATCATCAGATCTTGCATTCTTCTAGCGTGATTGTTACACAATGTTTCTTTCGTTTTTAGCCATTGATATGTCCTTCTGTCGTCGCCCTCCTATGTGTCTTCTTTTTTCAATATTGTGTTCATTACTAATGAAAGTCCTATGTTTCAGGGAGTCGCTGGAGCATTAGTCCAAGAAGAAGGGGAAGCATGCAGTTACGGGTCGGCGCAACAGCTTGCAGAAGTGTGCACTGCAGTTACATCGTCCCTTGATGTTCTTATGCATTTCGAGGTATGGATACTGACAGTTCGATCAAGCAAAATCATATGACGTGATTACATCCGCTATACTTCCTTCTTTATTAACGCAAGTACTATGTTTCAGGGAGATGACGGAGCCAAGTACTGCACCTACCACTTTCAGGACATGGAAAGTAAGAAGATTGTGAGTTCGGTGGTCATGCAGGTGTCACAAAGTACATCCTCAGTGGCCATGGAGAAAGTTGGCTTTGTAGCATCATTGCAAGAACTACAATCGCGGGGAATGGTGATCGACCTGATAGCCACGGACAGACACGTTTCAATTGCCAAGACAATGAGAGAAGAGTACAAAAATATAAATCACCAATTTGACGTATGGCATCTTGCAAAAACAATCAATAAAAAAATGTCGGCTGCAGGTAAAAAAAAAGATATGCAAGGTATTTCACAGTGGTCCAAGTCAATCAGCAACCATCTTTGGTGGAGCTCAAAAACATGTGGAGGGTCGTTGGAAATTCTACTGGAAAAATGGCGGTCAGTAATGCTACACTGTAGCAACTTTCACCGCTGGACCACAAACCAACATTTCCTGAATTGTGAACATGGCCATTTGTCCACAGAGGAGGCACGGAAGAAGAAGTGGTTGATTCCTTCATCACCCACTCACAAAGCCATTGAAAAGATTGTATTTGATAAAACTATAACAAGAGATTTGAGGGGACTCACGGAATTCTGCCACACAGGAGATTTGGAGGTGTTCCACAATATGTGCCTAAAGTACAGGCCAAAACGATTGCATTTTGGCATGGAGGGCATGATAAATCGGACTCTTCTAGCGGTCTTGGCACATAACCATAATGTTGGCCGTCAACAAAGTAGGACGACCGGAACTTTGGGGACGCTTCGCTACAATAAGGCCTTCACTAAAAGAAGTAAAAAATGGGTGATCAAACCAGTGTTTGAGGATATGCAATATGAGTTTATTGAGAGACTTATTGTTGATGTCCTAGATAGGCACATACATGGAGTTGTGAACGAACCTGTGCAGGGGACAACTGCATTGCCACCCAACATTGCCTCTGTTCCATGTCCACCTAAAGCAGAGCTCATTGAGAAATACACATCACGGTTTAAATGATTGTAATTTGATTGTCTGTTCTCTCGAGTCTCCTCATGTTGCAGGCCCATTGAATATGTGTATCTATGTAATGTGTAAATAAAAGTGATTGCTCAGTCTACATGCAATGTGTCTCTCCACCCTTGCCCCTCACCTTCACCGTGCAGTTGTGCGAACCACCCGGGTGTCACCTGTGACTTTGCTCTGGAGTCTCCTCATGTCGCAGGCCCATTGAATATGTGTAGCTATGTATTGTGTAAATAAAAGTGATTGCTCAGTGTACATGCAATGTGTCTATCCAACCTTGTTCATTTGCGCATTAAATTAAACCAAACAGTAATATAAATCATTTTTCAAAAAATATAGAATGTCTCCGTATTTATGGTTCTCTGGGGCTGCAAATGCACGCAGACAAAATGCAAAGATGGAGTGTAAATTTCAAGTCCTGTGAGATGGCCTTACACCGAATGTAGCTAACTAGGAATGTGTGCTCGTTCAAAGTGAAGGTCAGCTGCTTTGATTTTTTGCTCGGGTGCCGGAATGGCCCACGACTCAGTATAAGGTTCTATTGTTATTTGACCTTGACAGGCCGGGACCATCCCGAAAGACTTCTTTTTGGTGGTGTGGTGCAATAACTTAAACGATAATGAATATCATTTCAGAAACGAAAGCCATTTAATGTTCGTTCATTAGAAGAAATAACGTCGGCATAGAAGGAGTGGTATTTCGGGGCTGCCCTACGCACAGACACAATGGAAAATGCAAATATAATGTAAGTAACTCTTTAGATGAGTTTATACCGCAATTTAATTACTATACAGTAGCTTTAAAGACGGGTTAAGTTGTACTTGTTCGTTCTATGTGGCATATTGTTTTGTACCGCGCACTATCTTGAGGAGAACCATCTCCTTTTACGGAAGCACCTCAAAACCTTCCTCTTTGCTTCTGCTTTCTCTCTCCCTCTCCCCTGCTACAACTGGTCCACTGTCTGCGACCTCGGTCCTGGGCCCTTCCACTCTCCACCTGCACTGCCTCCCTGTCAACCCCTGCACTGGGGGACTGTCTCAGTATCCTACAGCCCCCCCTTGACGTATAATACCCAGTTGCACTGTCCTAGCTATGAAATAATTTCCCGACCTAATATATAAAATGAATAATTTTAATAAAGATCTGATGGTGAGACTAATTTCATTTTTTATGTTTTTAAAACAGGTACATCCTTCATTATTGTATGTGTCACGAGTACCAGACACCGGCGGATGGCTTTTACAACCGCCAGTTGCTTCTCCGCGTGAACAACGTTACCACCCTGACCATTTTATGGAACGATCGCCAAGTACAAGTATGCCCTTACGCGGTACTAACGGCTAGATGCAACATACAGACCGTTGTGGTGGCCTAGTGCCTCGTTGTTGGAACAGCCATGCGATTATCAGTGCGACCGAAGAGCTTATTTTATCGTAAACCAACACCCTGTGTACTGCACACGAACATCGCTTGCCTCAAGACGAACTATTTTGGATCGAGAGCAAAGAAAAATGCAAATCGCTGAATATTCTCTAAACATTTGATGTCCAATAAATGTACTTTGCCAAATGTACAATCTTGCCGTTTGCTTTTAAACCACAGTTTCATATTCCGAATTGTGGCGCTGTATTGTCAGATGATCTAAGACCCTGTGTACAGCAAAGGAACATCGCGTGCCTCAAAACGAACCTTTTGGAACCTGAGCAAATAAAAATGCAAATCGCTGAATATTCTCTAAACATTTGATGTCAAATAAATGTACTTTACCAAATTTACAATCTTGCGGTTTGATTTAAAAGTACAGTTTCATATTCCGAATTGTGGCGCGCTGTGTTGTGAGCTGATCTGTGTTTGTTTCCGGGTTCTGTGTGGAGTCGCGTAGAAGACGCCTGGGCGCGTTTGCCTGCGCAGCACAGTCACGTCACGGATAGAGGCGGGGAATATGAATGTTTTGATAAAGTCTGTTTCAGGGGCGGGGGATTTGATTTAGTGCCGCAAAAGCAGGTGAGCCAGGTCGATGGGGGGAAATGATAGGATTATCAGAAAATGGCGGCTGATTTCGAGTGCGTTAATGGACGAAAAGTCGGGTAAGGTCCATAGGAAAGTTTTCTACAATCTACCGATTTATGCTTAAAAACACATGGCCGAACCGTAGGGACAATAAAAAAAAGTCCCGGAACTATCCTTTAATGCAGATTGGCTGGGGCTCATTTGAATTGACTTAGCCCGGGAGGGCCTCCTATAAGGGTTGTGAGAGACCCTGGCTAGGCCTCTAAGGGCCACAACTAACCTCCCTTCCTGTTCCTATGTTATGGTCCATCGCCACCATACTCCACTCATGATTCCACTGTAACCGAGGTACTGCCCTGGACCTTTCTTCTGATCTACATGTTTGCTTGGCCTTTTATTTCCATCACTTGCACAACTCTTAGGCCAACCAGCCTCAGTCTCTTGACTCCCCTGGGTTCACTCCAAGGAAGGGTTCCTGGGTCTAGATGCAGTTGTCGGACCACACAGTCCACCCATCACGGTCACGCAACCGATAACCTTTGGCACTTCACAACAGTTCATACTTTCTTAAAATACTTCCTTGACAACGCTGGTTTCCTTTTTGCATCTGTGTTATATGTACACTTATTCTTCTGGTGCACATGCCTTTATCAACATGTGACTCAAACAATTTCCTTCATGGTATTTCTTCTGGTTACCACCTTTATTTCACACTATCCAATAGTGTTACGTTGTGTATTTTCACTTGGTTTGCAAAAGCTGCATCTTTAACTTTAACTTTGTTTTGTTCACAAATGCTCTTCCCGATCTGTTTAATTCATCTGATATTCTCATATCTTTTCCATAATTCAGCATTCAAACGTATTCATGCTTGTCACATTATTTGGTATTCAATAGCTAATCTTTGATCTTCCGACCCATTCATTATTATCCTAAACGTATTTCGTGCAAATTGTTCGGTATTCAATAGTTTACATTTCCCTCCATATCCATTTATCTTGTATTCCAGTTCGTTCGGACTTCGCCATCACCCACACCATGCCCCTGGAGCGCCCCGGCATGAGTGAGCCTTCCCTGTCAATCACCAGTGCAAGCCACTCCTCTGAGTGCACTGGTCTCGTTCGCGGGTTCTCCCTGGCTCCTCTTACCTGCAGCGGTCAGTGGCGTCTCAGTGTTCCCCACTCCCAACCGGGAACACACAGCAATGGGCTTCGCTCAGCTGCAGGCCCTCTAGCGGCCCACAGTGGCCTCAGAGTCTTCCTGGCTTTCCTTCTCACTGCGTCCTTTTCACTGACCCATATGTTGCTTGCTCTGCCTTAGATGGCCACGCTCTCCTGCCGAGCTGCTCTCGCCTGCCGTCTTTGCATTCTTTTATACACCTGCAACCATTTAACAGGTTGCAGGTGTGAACACTCAGTTTCACTTGCCTAAAGATAGTTATTGGGACATGCCTGGCACTCAATACTACTCAGACCACTTGTCTCAGTAATAGAGTGGTGAAATGAGCTGTTAGTTTTCACTACTCTCAGTCGCCGCTTCTTCATCCCACTACTATCATGGTTTAGACGAGGAAAAATGAGGGGGGGCGATTCCCAACAGCCTGTAAAGGCTGGGGAGGATACATGTGGTCCTCACTAGAAAAGGGCGGATACCATGTCTCACCTGCAGATATCCTCTTCCCAATCCCCAAGGACCCTCCACCCAAGTGATCCTCCCTCGCATCTCCACCCCCAGGGTCGGCATCCAAAAGCAATGGCCTTTCCCTGGCCACCTTAACAAAGGCTCCAAGGGGAGTAGGTGAGAGGATACCACCAGGTTTCTTACAACACACAGGGCCAAATGACCCAAAAGAAGAGGACTAGCAACAGTATGGGGGTCACAGTTCCTGGGGAAGGTGGCCTAGACTGAACAATTCTGCAGCAGGTAAGACCTAGGAGGCATGGTTGCAGAGGTCACCTTTAGTGCTGGGACTGTTTTCTGGCTTGATGGTGGATCAGGACTCCCACTCCCAGAAAGGGCTAGGAACAAACCAGATTTGAGATGGATTCCAGGTGACCCACAATTGAAAGAGCATGGCAGCAGAGACAAGGATGACCCTAAAAAGCAGTTCACATGCAGTTCAGTTGGAGAGAAAGTAATCTGTTCCGACAGCAGAATGGTACCACGATCATGAGCACCCACAAGAGGAGGGCAAGTTGAGGTGTCCAAAGACCACATGATTTAGCAGAACAGCAGCAAACCACTCAGTTTCAGCCAGGTAGAAAGGGCTTCTCACCCGAGGGCAAGTGAACACAGAAGACACCTGGAGGCTTTATGAGGGTATTAGAGGCAGTAGTCATGGAGGGTCCAGCACAGAAGGTCAACAGGAAAGAGTAATAACTTGAGAACTAATTCCCCCGGAAAAGAGAGGCAGAAAGGCTGCACACCTTTCAAAGTTTTGGTGGCCATCTTATCAGGATTGACCACCAAAACTCCATTCATTCAAGTACACACAGATGTGGCTTGAGGTTTCTGGGAGACCCTCATCCAACCTAAACCAGAAACCAGTCACACAGATGGTGCCATGGTAGGTTCTGCTTTTTGTTCATTCCTGTTGGTCCAAGCAAAGGAAGATCACAGAACAAAATGGACAGGATTTTAAAAATGCCTCAATAGGCCAATAGCCGCCATATATGAGCATTTGGCTGCAAAGATGGAAAGAAAAGCTATGGGATGATATAGCAAAAAATAAAGCCTGTAGCGGTCACCAATCTACTCCCAAAACACTTTAGATTTATAGAACTTCTGAATCAAAAGAAAAATGTACAAAGCGTGCGTAGAGCTCTCATTTGGGCAATAGCCATTATAGCTTTAAAACGCAATATACCATATGTTGAGTTTTATAGAACATAAATAACCCAAATTATTTAAAATGGTATGCAACTTTGACTTCCACATCTTCCAAATGCCATTTGAAGATATTCTTTTTGGTATTTAAAATTTAAAATTAAGATTGTATGTTTTCAACAATACATTTTTAGATCATTTAAATCCATATACGTACTTAACGCATTTAAGCTTCTTTGTAGGACAATTGGGGTCATAGGCAAGATAATGTAATGGTCACAAGCCCAATTTAGGAGGGAAAGCCCTAGGTGTGTTTAGAGTACTCCCTACATATGCCAAATATATGTTAAACATTGAGGGGTCCGAGACATATCCTTTTCAAAGCCCCTAAAAGGTTAATAGGAAGCGACATTTTACCTGAATTATCCAATCTCACACAAACTTGCATGTCGGTGCGTAGTTGTCTAATAAAGTATCATACATATTCCAGCATGCCCCAAGTTTTTAATTTAGCCCATAGAGTGTTACTGTTTACTTTGTCAAAGGCAGAAGCCAAATCAACAAAGGCCAAATAAAGGGGAGGTTTTTCTGTCTTGCCTCAGCTTACACGATAGACAGGATGATATTAAGATGGGTGACGGCTCTTTAGGAAAAATAAAATTTAAATCTATTCAACATATCGCTAGATGATGCTCAATGTTTCAATTTGTCCAATAACAACGAAGCAAATACTTTGCTAGGGCCATCAAGTAAAGCGATAAAACTATAATTAGTAACCTCTTTGCGATCACCTTTCTTGAAAACAGGGATGATGTATGAGGACATCCAAAAGGTGGGCATATAGAGTTTTGGAGATAGTAGTGAACAGGTTTAAAATGGTATACCACAATTCAGGATTGGCCTTTAGAGTAACATTGGACAAACCGTCAGGTCCAGCTGCTCTTGAAGATTTAATGTTAACGATTTTCTCATAAATATTCTCATGTGAGAACTCAAATCTGGACCGAGAAGGCTTGACAGCAGTATATACTCAACTTGCACCAAAGGGTTAGCATACATCAAAATGTTTGATCCAATCAATTTACAAAATGGGATTTATTAAATCAGTTTAATGACCACTCTCCATTAAGTTAATAATTTTCCATAAATCGCTATCTTGCTTTTATACGATCATCTTCAGCATGAGATTAGGGTCAGCTAACCAAAGGGAAGGTTTGTATGTTCTCAACCAACTCTTGTATCTTTGTTTTAAGCCTCTAATAATACTTCCCATCTCAAAGCCTTTTAGCTTTTTGAAGCATCTTCTGTTATTACAGCATCAGCTTTTTTTGCTTGTATATAACCATCAAAAAATGCAGATGTGTTTTACCAGCAGACCCAGAATTAGCAAACCCAGCTTTGAATTTGATAAAAATAAGTCCGAAAAGAAGAAAAGCCAAAAGTAAATTCAAGATTCTTCACATCAAAACTTTCCTAAATTTTAACTAAGGTAACATTAAACTTTTCTTTATTAAATTTGGTCTCTAGATTATCCAATTACTTCTATTATTCAATTCCAAGTTTTGAATACAGAAACCCATAGAGTGATCACACTTCATCCTAGAATTACAGGTCAAAATCAAAATGATATGATCACTGCACAGAGTGTGAATTATATACCATTTGGTAGCAATGTCACGTGAGGACTAAGATAGAAAGATAGAATCTAAAGTTGAAAATTATGAGGCTCTTTACCAACCTCTGAATAAATTGCGCAATCAATGCATTGACGGATAGAGTTGCTACTATAAGAATAAGTGTGCAGCAACTCGGAGGAATTCTGTATACAATTACAATTCAGTGCCCCCAGCTATTATGATCTTTTCGGAGTCCCCCTCATTATGGCATTCACAAAGGATGTTTTCTAACGTGTCCAAAAAATTGGAAGTAGAAGAGAATACTTAATTCCAGTACACATTAATGATCAAAAGCTTTGTGGATACCTAGAAGAATAAGGCATTGTATTGCAATTGAAGAGCCAGGATGAGAAATAGGCCAGATCTAACAATTCATAGCGCAGTCATTTTTGACAAAAGTCAAGAGGCCCCCCAAAATAGTCTTCCCCGCTTACCCTTAAGAGCAGATTGCAAAAATACCTTGAAACCATCCCATCAATGGAGGCTCATGGAGAACGGTTTCCTGCAAACCTACTATTTCAAAATTAGAGAAGCAGGGAGTAGAATCCGGAGTCGTCAATGGCAGTAGCCCATTTTATTCCACAATAATAGAGCCCTAAATGAATCCTGTGCCACATATCTAGTTTTTGCACTTTCCAGTGAGAGACCTGCGGGTAACCACCACAGTCATCACCCTTATTTAAAGTAGCTTTAATTTGTACCAACGTTCTAACAGTTCTAGTGTAGTGGTACCAACATTAACATGGATCTTCAAATAAAAAATATTCTTGGTACATAGTAAATTAGAATTACTGCCACAACCTCTAAATCTAGAAGCCAAGTTAGCAGGTTAGAATGTGCATCCACAGATATATCAAAAGGAGTGCTGCTGGGATGAATCCGATATGTCATCACTCCATTCCCAGAGGTAGCCTCTGCCCATGTGGCAGGGGACGGCAGCCGCTACCTGACCTGGCCCTTGGGGCAGCTATATGAGGGAGGACCACATGGGAGGAGGCAACCCTTAAGGGGATAACTTGACATCAGGTGAAGACACATGCCCCCCCTTTCCATTTCAGGGATGTTCCCTCCAAACTATAAGCCTTTATGTCTTATTTTAAGAGTTCCTGCCCACTATCCACAAAACCTACTGATAACCTCTTTCAGTATCATGTGAAAAGAAAACCAAGAACTGCCCAACAGTTTTATGCATGCGAGAATAATGAGACGAGAAGGTTGAATGGAGGAATGAGGATCCATTCATGAGGCTGAGAAGTACAGAACGCACTCTAATGGTCACAAGCGTATGATAGGCACCGGGATATTTAAAAAGCAGAACCTAAACGGAGGAAGAGAGAGCTACCTGGGGAAGCTGTCTCCTCTCGGCACCAACCGAGGGACTACTGAACCACTGAAGAGAAGGTGAAGCAAGCTGGCACGATGGGAAAGCAGAAGGTGGAAAACTGCAGGAGACGGTTTGCCGTGATGGGACCGCACCAGAAGAAGTAGGCGAGTCTGAAGGCTGCAGGAACAGAAGAGCAGCTCCTACGATGCTCGCACACAGATAAGAGTTCAGCAACCATGCGAGAGCCGCAAAGGACATTGAAGTCGTCGGGTGAAGCCGGTGAGTCTGCGATGTGGAGGCGGGACACCGAGATGCTGCTTCCCGTTCACCACGAAGGAACCGAAGAACACCACAAGAATCCGGTGAGTCCTAAGGAGGGACATTGGGACACCAGGGTGCTTAAGCAACACTACCAAAAGGTGTTAAAAGACAATGAAGTGAATAAAAGAGAATGAGATTCGACATTACCCAAAGAGAACTGATAGAAATTAATGGAAGAAAGCCAAGTTTTGCAAGTGTGTAAAATGGACCACATTAAAAGCCCTGGCAGGAAAATATTCCAGGCAAGGTACCTTTGCAAGTGTGTAAGAGAATCACATTAGAATCCCTGGCTCGAGAGTATACCAGGCACAGCTAACTTTGCAAATGTGTACAGAGAATCACATTAAAAGCTATGGCAGGAGAATATACCAGGCAAGGACAAGTTTTCAAGCGTGTAAAACAAATCATGTAAACAAGTCCTGGCAGAGGAATACACCAGGCAAAATTCAAGACTGTGAGCAAAGTTGAACTGAAGTAGAAAAGAACCTGGTAGGGGAGTACGCCAGATATCCTACAAAGTTGGAACTGACGTCCAAGTTGCCTTGACACAAGGTGTCTGTTTCTTGTATGTTAAACAGAGAACTCCAAAGAGAATGAGGATTTCTACCCTTAAGAGTGTTGGAGTGAATATATATATATATATATATATATATATATATATATATATATATATATATATATATATATATATATATATATATATATATATATATATATATATATATATGAACAAAAGACAGCAAAGCAGTCCAAGCACAGCCGCACTCGTGCAATAAATTCCCAAAGTAGAGACCGACTCATATGAAGCTGTAAAGAACGTCCTTTATTCAGGTCACAGTGGACAAGGTGGGACAGAAAAACAACACGTTTCACCCTAGACCGGCTTCGTCAGATTAAGGTGCTGGCCGATTCATGGAATTATTTGCGCCGAAGAACAGATTTATGCGCCATTCTGCCCGCAAATCCTTGTTTAACAAATGGGGATTTGCGGCCAGAATGGCACACAAATCCCTGTTTTTCGGCGCAAAAATTCCATGAATCAGCCCCTAAATGTTTACAATGCATGCAGGTCACATTTACATAGTGCGTCGTGGCCCTCTTTGATGATGTTCACCACTGAAAGCTGCAATGCTGAATAGATAGTTGTATTGGCGCGGCTAGCCGGCATCTTGAGTCACATTTGCCCATTCAGAGCAGCATATACCGTAATACCAGTAGATGCCACGCTCTTTTTGGGTTTGTCATTATCCTATGCGTGAAATATATTGGAACACTGTAAAGTGCACGGTGCTGCAAAGTATTAAAAAAATGTTTTCACAGTATGTTAAAATATAAATATGGCACAGGGCATCCACAGACCCCCATGGTTAATGTAATTTAATTTCATTTGCAATGCCCGTCCACTGGAATGTGCGTTACTATATACACCAATGGACTGTGGCTGCATTGTTATAGGATGCACCCATTGGACCTAATGACTCAATATCGTGTTGTGCATACCCTACAGTACACTCTGGCAAGATGTGAATGCCAAAAGCAGTCAATGTTCCGTGCGCATCAATCGGTCTTGCATAAATACTATAATTAAAGTGCAAGTGCATACAATATGATTGATAAAACAAAAAAGTTCCATTTGTTGTGGGTGCCTATGCAGTCAATGTTACCTACGCATTGGTCAGTGTTAAATTTATGCCGATGTTAAAGTGCAAGTGCATAAGATACGATTAATGAGATGAGACCTCAATTATTGTCATGCCGTAAACGTCAAGGCGTACTCAAATGCCCAATGATTTGTTCAAATTTGTGTTTGGGCATGCCATGATGTTACTGTTCGGTCAACCTGTATCTGGTGGGACTAAAATCCATTGATGTGTCGGATTTTAATGTCGGCATATACCGCGGCTATGAGATTGTTATTGTTGTTCTTATAGTACTGCCCGAGTGGGCCAATATCACAGTAGGTTGCTGTGCCCTGCTAACGGTATTGGACATGGCGGTGAATACAGACATATTTATGTATAATATATAATACATTCAACATTGTCTCTGTAAAAAAACAATTTTGTGTAATTGACACACATGATCCCATACTCAGTAGTGGTCCATGATGCAGCATTGTCCTATTGGGCAGTCATTCATGTAAACAATCTAAAATGCACCATGGTAAAAATAGATGTCTGATAAAGTGCATAATGGTATAGGTATATAGATGGCCCATTTCTAACTGTGTGATATGCCTTTGTAAAAGTGCCATTGCATAGTGCATTATACATTAACCTTAGGTACAGCTCTATAAGTGTGGACTGGGGGACAAAGAGGACCTGACTAAACATTGTGCAAAGTAAAATAAACGTGAAAGAAAAAGTGAAAGAGTAGGCAATTTCTGCTGCCTAAAATTGTATTGTTTCATTAGTAAAAATAAACCTGAAAGTTGCCTATTGCCTATATTGAATTGTTCAGTTATCGGTGATCCCACAGGGAATCCAAGTATGCTGTATTTATATTTGTATTAATTGACAGACTATTATGTAAGTCTATGCAAAAAGGGCGAGCATACTCGTCCTTGGCACTTAAGAGGTTAATATGGAAGCTGGTTAAAGTGAGGCTGACAGATTCATTATTGGCCCACAAAGGTGTACAACTCTTCATCCTTATTGTGGCCATTCAGTGATTTGGAGTTGCAGTCTAGAATGTAGCGCCGCTCTGTCTGTCTTAGTTTCACTTTCCTGTTGCCTCCTCTCCGGTGTACATTAATGGTGTCAATAGCAAAGCAATTGAAAGAAGAAATGTCTCCTTGATGTACTTCCTCAAAGTACTTGGCCAGCGGATAAGCCATGTCCCAGTTCTTTAGTACTCTGAGGTGTTGTAATATTCGAAGTTTCACCTCACGTTTGGTGCTAGCAATGTACCACAGATTGCAGTCACAGGTAATTGCATAAATAACAAATTTAGTTGCACATGTAATCAATTACTTAATTGCAATTTCCTTTCCGGTCTGCAGCGGTTTATACTTCTTTGTACTGTTCCAAAGCGGCATGCTTTACATTTCAAGCAAATGTAGAATCCTGGGTGTTGATTTATAAACCAGCTGGTGGAGGTGGGGGCAATGGTGCAATGAAACAGACTCTGTGATAGTTTGGATTGAATCGATACCGATTTCCTAGACGTGTTGCTGGCATTAGCTTGTATGTGGTGACATATATCCGTCTCTCCACAAGAGATGCCAGTGTTTTTGTAGAATATTTCTCACTTCTATGGCCCCTGTGTTTAACGTAGTAATGAATCTGATGCAATTGTTCTCTTCTTTGGACTTTAGGATCTGAAAGCTACTTTTGGTTAAAATGTTATTTCTGGTTTGGCTGAAGCTCTCGTCATAGGCCTTGTTAATGGTCGCTTTCCGATAACCTCTAGCATGGAATCTAGCGGCTGCCATTTTGGCATTTGCGTCACATAAATTTTCCTTGCTACAGTTCCGTTTACTACCCAAGAGCTCGCTAGAGGGAATACTGTCCTTTAGGCAAGTCGGGTGTGCGCTCTTGGCATGTAAGACACAGTTTGAACTTGTGGCTTTACAAGATAATTCGGTAGCGATTATTCCTTGTACTATCTTGACCTTAATGTCTAGATAGACCACTTCCACTCTGTCATGGTGTTCTGTGAATTTCAGATTGATTTCCACTGTGTTAAGTATCTGAAAGAATTGTAACCATTCTGCCTCAGTGCCATCCCATAGAATAAAGAGGTAATCGGTATTTTGCTGCCATTTTACTACTCTATCGGTATAGATCAGGCTTGTCCAAACTTTTGGAATGTGGGGCCGAAGCATTAACTTTTTGTCACCGGGTGGGCCGTCGAGCCAAACGTCAACACCCTCACCCAAAGCAGTATATTCAAAAGCGATAGTGTGTGACCTTTTACACGATAGCATCACAGGCATAGCCATGCAGTCCCAAAGATAGCTTTTGGTGTCTGGGGCAGTGATCAAAGGTTAATTTATTGTGATTTCTTCCAGTGTGTATGTGTTGATATTTCTTTGAAATAGTGAGGGCGACCTAGCGTAGCGAGGGAGCTATAACGATCTAGGGAGGGTTTGGGCGGGGGTGGGGGGTCGTAAGATTTTTTTTCTCCAAATATGGGGCTGAAATTGTGCATTTTACAGCAGGAAAAGTGACCAAATAGCCATAAGTTTGCAGTTCTAAAGGGGAACATGTACATTCCATGTCATTGTAGAACACAACACATTTTAATGATCAATGTGTCCACAGTTAAGACAGCACTGTCACTGATGTGACTTAGAGAGAGTCTAGAAGTTTTGAAATACATATTTGAACTGTATCCTGAGGTTGGGAAGGGGAGCCGGAAGCAGCGCCATGTCTTCACTTTGAACACTGTTTAGTTACTGTGTTTAATATTAGAAGTCAGGCCAAGCTTAGGTTCGACACAGACTGACATTTTGATTTGGACTTCAATGTGAGTGGGGAATTTCCCACCATAGTGATAGGGCAAGTTAGGCATTACACCATCCTGATAGTTTTCCCAAAGGTTTTTGAACTTGATAGCTGTTGTCACCCCTTGATACCATGCATGTCTCACACCACATATTCCTGTACCAGGACGACTGGCTGGTCTGTGGGAGGTCGGCAGAGCTGGTCTTGTCCCATCTCAGGGACACATGCTCACTACACGACCGGCTGGGCTGCTCCCTGAACTTGCAGAAATCTTGCATGACACCAGCTCAGAAGCTCCAGTTCATCGGAGTAGTCTTCCACACCCGGGCTGGGAAGGCTTTTCCACCCGGGGAGAGAGTAACCAACATTGCGCAGATGGTAGATCTTTTCTGGTACCCCACCACCTTACCAGCGGCTCCTTCCTCCGCCTCTTAGACATCATGGCCTCCAGAGGCCAGGCTGCTAATGCGATCTTTAAAATGGATTCTGCGAGGACAGTGGTCCCATTACCTTGGAAACCTGAAGGATGTACTGAGAATGTCCAGGTCTGTGGTCAGTTACCTTTCTTGGTGAGCCAGCAGCAGTAACTTGCTAGCGGGGGGAACCCTTATGGCCTCCTTGCCCTCTGGTTCTGGACGTCACAGATGCGTCCCTGAAGGGTTGGAGCGCTCACTGCGAGGATTTACAGGTGAGCAGCCTTTGTTCAACAATGGATGTCGGGTGGCAAATCAACCGGCTGGGTGCTGCGAGCCATCAGGTTCGCCCTGAAGGCTTTCGCTCCGTCTCTGAAGAGGAAGCGTGTTCTGATCTTGATGGACAATACAGTGGTCATGCAGTACCTGAACAAGCAAGATGGCATGCGCTTCCTCCCCCTCTGCAGAGGGGCGATGCAGTTGTGGTTCTGGTTGCTGGAGAACCAAATATCGGTCTCTGCAGTTCATCTAGCAGGGACACAGAACAGTTTGATGGATGCTCTGAGCAGGCAGAGCACGGTCTCACATGAGTGTGAAGTGTCAGGATGTCCTGGAGGAGGTCCTATGTCTCTGCGATACCCCAGCAGTGGATCTGTTTTCCACGGAGTCCAACAGGATGTGCAAACAAATCTGCTTGAGGTTATTCCCAGCGATGGCACGCTAGGGGATACGTTTCTCGTGGTTTGGATCTTCCCTCTCCGCTACACCTTCCATCTGATTCCGGTCATTCCATAGGTTCTCATGAGGTTTCGAGCAACTTTGATCTCCCCAAATTGGACAAGGACATGGTACTCTGATCTTCTGGACTTGACCATCTGCCCAGCTCTCCGGTTGACTCACTGGTCAACCTTGGTATAGATGTTCTTTTGGTCACAGGCAAATAGTTGCTCCTCCCATGAACAGGTTGGCATAGGTGGGTGTGACAGCTGTGCCCATGGCAGTGCCACATATTTGATTGTAAAACTTCCTATCAAAAATAAAAGAATTGTGTGCGAGTATAAAAAGTAGTATGGCCCACAGCATTTGTGAGTGATCCTGGTGACTCAGATCTTGTTGCGAGGTTTCTCTTGACTGCTTTGATGCCTTGCTGATGGGAAATACATGTGTTCAGCGAAACGAGATAGTTGTCATTCCAGGGGATCTGATCAATATGTTGTAGAAAAGCAGTTGTATTCTTAATTTAAGACGGCAAGGTTTCCACAAATGGAAAAAGCAACTTGTCAACAAATGTGGACGTATTTTCCAATAGAAATTTATGGAGGCTAGAATGGGACGGCCTGGTGGTCTTATCTTGGATTTATGTACTTTAGGGATGAAATTAATAATTGGCGTTGTTGGGCACTCCATCAGATACATTTTTTCATCCCAATTATAAAGACCTATTTCAAACCAGTCCATAAATCTGATTTCGTATTCAATTTTGTATTGTGGATATGGAGCAGTCTTTCATAACAATGTATATTTTTAGTTATATTTCTTTTGAACTTGAACCTTTGTGCACATTTCAGAACTGGAAACTTTACCCTTGGCACATTAGAGTTGTTTTAGAGTGTCCGGAAAGGATAGGATTACGGACACAGGACAGTTTTGCTTTCGACATCGACATTGGACAGACCTTTAGTTTTGGTTTAGGTAGTATATGGCTTAAGTGTGACTATGCATCAACACAATGCCAGTCCTTTGAGTTGTCAATAAATTCAAATTGATCAAAGTCTCTGGAAAGTATTGTTCTCAAATTTGGCATATCAGAGAGCAGATTCAAAATATTACATCTATTTAACATGATTGCAGTATGCTTGCTCCAAAACATTAGTCAAAATACTTTATTTCGGCTGAACTCTTTAAAACCCTCTCGTCCCCCCCCCATCCCGTGATGTGAACGTGGGGAAGGGACTAACACGGACATCCTGACATTTCTTTTGAACACTGATTTTCCTTTTTTGAACTACACATCCCATTTTCAAATTTTTTGTATTCCAGTAAGGACAGGCATTAGGCTGTGTCAGTATAGGCCATTTATATTTTATGTTGATGGTTGAGATCACTCCCATCTTAGTTATAGGGCTAGAGAGGAGTTCTCCTACCCATTCGAGCATATAATAAAGGTTTTGAAACTGTCCCCTTGTGTCTGTGTCATACTTGTGAGACCTGCCTACCTTACAATAAGGCCAAACTAGTGTTCCATGCACCGCCCCTCAAATGTTCACCTGCATGCGTACAGAGATCTTGTTGATGGTCTGCGTGCATTCAGCAGCACATCGAGCACCTCCTCAGAGAGGTCATAGTCATAGCTCATTCTCTGAAGAACCACGCATTGTAGGTTGAGGGATTCCTGGTTTGGTTGGAGCACCTGACCTTCCAACTGGGTTAGGAGATCTGGGCAGTGAGTCAACCGGAGAGCTGGGCAGATGGTCAAGTCCAGAAGATCAGAGTACCATGTCCTTGTCCAATTCGGGGAGATCAAAGTTGCTCGAAACCTCATGAGAACCTATGGAATGACCGGAATCAGATGGAAGGTGTAGTGGAGAGGGAAGATCCAAACCACGAGAAACGTATCCCCTAGCGTGCCATCGCTGGGAATAACCTCAAGCAGATTTGTTTGCACATCCTGTTGGACTCCGTGGAAAACAGATCCACTGCTGGGGTACCGCAGAGACATAGGACCTCCTCCAGGACATCCTGACACTTCACACTCATGTGAGACCGTGCTCTGCCTGCTCAGAGCATCCATCAAACTGTTCTGTGTCCCTGCTAGATGAACTGCAGAGACCGATATTTGGTTCTCCAGCAACCAGAACCACAACTGCATCGCCCCTCTGCAGAGGGGGAGGAAGCGCATGCCATCTTGCTTGTTCAGGTACTGCATGACCACTGTATTGTCCATCAAGATCAGAACACGCTTCCTCTTCAGAGACGGAGCGAAAGCCTTCAGGGCGAACCTGATGGCTCGCAGCACCCAGCCGGTTGATTTGCCACCCGACATCCATTGTTGAACAAAGGCTGCTCACCTGTAAATCCTCGCAGTGAGCGCTCCAACCCTTCAGGGACGCATCTGTGACGTCCAGAACCAGAGGGCAAGGAGGCCATAAGGGTTCCCCCCGCTAGCAAGTTACTGCTGCTGGCTCACCAAGAAAGGTAACTGACCACAGACCTGGACATTCTCAGTACATCCTTCAGGTTTCCAAGGTAATGGGACCACTGTCCTCGCAGAATCCATTTTAAAGATCGCATTAGCAGCCTGGCCTCTGGAGGCCATGATGTCTAAGAGGCGGAGGAAGGAGCCGCTGGTAAGGTGGTGGGGTACCAGAAAAGATCTACCATCTGCGCAATGTTGGTTACTCTCTCCCCGGGTGGAAAAGCCTTCCCAGCCCGGGTGTGGAAGACTACTCCGATGAACTGGAGCTTCTGAGCTGGTGTCATGCAAGATTTCTGCAAGTTCAGGGAGCAGCCCAGCCGGTCGTGTAGTGAGCATGTGTCCCTGAGATGGGACAAGACCAGCTCTGCCGACCTCCCACAGACCAGCCAGTCGTCCTGGTACAGGAATATGTGGTGTGAGACATGCATGGTATCAAGGGGTGACAACAGCTATCAAGTTCAAAAACCTTTGGGAAAACTATCAGGATGGTGTAATGCCTAACTTGCCCTATCACTATGGTGGGAAATTCCCCACTCACATTGAAGTCCAAATCAAAATGTCAGTCTGTGTCGAACCTAAGCTTGGCCTGACTTCTAATATTAAACACAGTAACTAAACAGTGTTCAAAGTGAAGACATGGCGCTGCTTCCGGCTCCCCTTCCCAACCTCAGGATACAGTTCAAATATGTATTTCAAAACTTCTAGACTCTCTCTAAGTTCAGGATACAGTTCCAATGCTTCTTTTCCAATACATAATGTTCAATTATTGGTTGACTTCAAAATGTTCACAAATCTTGGGGGTCCCTTCCCAAAGTCCAAAGCACAATCTTATTTTTTTTTTAGATGTATTTATTTGTAAAGTGTGTGAACATAATAGCATAATAGCGCTAAGACAAGACAAAGAACAAAAGCAAATCAGGACAAACTCAAATAACAATAAATAATATACAGCAAAAGAGTCCAACAGGGGAGGGTTTAATAACATCACCAATCATAAAATGAATCTAACTCTTGTCGAGTACCAAGCTCAGGTTCGAAGAACCCCTCGGAGGGTATGGTACGATATGATATGGCATTTATAGTGCACCCATACACAAGTGTTCCAAAGCGCGACGTATTGAGACAAACTCAAATAAAGGGGTAAATTACTAGACCCACATCCCACCAGGACACAATCTCTAGGAGTACACCAGTCACACAGTTCAATCATATGTAGAATCTTCAGATCAGACAACTCCTCTCCCTGTTCTCTGGCAAAGCCATGCCAGTACTTTATTGCATAAGCATTCTCTAGGTTATTTTCCTCCTGGCTTCTCGACATTTGTAATAACAAATTTCCTTTGATCCATGAAGAAGGCTCCTATGGGTTTATACTTTATTATTGGCATTTGGAGTTTTCCCATATGTAGACCACGATATGGAGCCCAGTTGATTTTTACATTCGCTGCTCGAGATGGACAAGAGGGTACTGGTATTGGTTTACATTCAGCATCAGAGAATGTAAGAGTAAAATCCCGTAGTAGTCCATTTATTGCATCTGATGAGGAGGTTGTCACAGTAGAAGGGTTTAACATGACTTCAGATACCCCAGTCGAATCAAATTCTGTGTGGTTTGCGAAGACTGATCCACCCTTTCAGGTTGTATAACTACTTGGCCAGGATTTAGAGTTTTGTCTGTGATGTACAACTGATACAGGTTGCAAATCTGTTTGAGACGAGTTGTCTATTTTAGGGAGATGGAATTTAGCAACACAATTGTCCAATAGAGCTACAAAAACTGCAAAAATAAGAAAAACCTTTACACAAGGGGCGTGGCTACACGGCCATGGAGAAGGCTGCGATTCCCGTGGGCTTGTGAGGATCCGTTTATCATCCTCGAAAGCAGAAGCGCTTAAACGAAGCAGGTGAGTCTTGGAAAACAGTCACGGACGTGTGGACATACTGGGGACGCAACAGACCTACGACCGATGGAATCAGAAGGAAAGTGATTTAGATATGTGGACACCAAGTCTCAAGCACCCAGGTTGCGGTTGAAACAAAATGGCGCCACGGGAACAAAGGAAGATTAGTAACATGACTGCGCAGCTGATCGTGGAGGGAGCCGGCAGTCACTGAACTTCTATCGACAAGCAGATGCAAGACTCAGAACCGCGCTGGATGGGAGAACTGGACGGCGACAGAAAGCAGAACAATTGACAGTGTGGCAGCCGGCTACGGCAAATTGTGGAGTCTGGTGTACGCGAGTCAGACCCACAGCTTCATAGTGCACATATACGAGGTCGGCTCAATACGGAAATGTATTAGTATGGGACACCAAGGAGGTGGAGAGGTGCGGTAGAGCACTCTGGGGCTTTGAGGACTACGCTCAACGGGCAGAACAGAATTAACAGCAGTGACTGAGACTGTCTCTCCTACACAGATGAGCTGCAGAGAGAAGAGGGAGAGACGAGACAGCAGTAGTGCAAGTCGTGGGCGTGTCAGACTTCCCGGTAAACATAATAAGAAGCAACATTGTGGCTTGAAGATTCTATGCCAGCAGGTACAAGCACACAGGATAGGAAGCGCACCCTTGTGGGAGACCGTCCCTGCCCCCCCGACAGTGGAAGGTGGAGGGCGGACAAGGTGGAGGGCGGACAAGCAGAACCCAAAGCGCATGATACTTGATGCGCATCGGCGGCTGCAGTGGCACAGAAGCTCCCAAGCCCCTGGAGGCAGTTTGGGAGCACATGAGGCACCGAGGACAGCCAGGAGGGTAACGAGGAGCAGGAGCTTAAGCCCCCATGACACTGGTCGCACAGAAGGATGGCGCAGGGCTAGCGGATAGAAGTTGATAGTGGAGACCGGTGCCGGAGAGAGGAGCAACAGCATGCACTGGGGAAGGCCAAAGGTGCTAGCAAGACACAGCGGCCCCAACAAACTATAAGAGACTAACCCCACAGTCCACGTTGGAGCAGAGGTCGGGAGATGCAAGGGGCATAATACGAAGAGGAGAGGGTGAGAGGCACGACCAAGCAATGATGATCTGAACTCCGCCTGCAGTTATGGGACAGGGTGTAGCAGAGTACAGAAAGCCAAGGAGAAGGGCGGTCACAAGTGATTTACACAAGTGGTAGCAGGAACCCCCACTGAGCACGGGGCCGGCGGCTGGTGTCACTACGAGCGCCAAGGGAAACTGAGTCCTGGAGGAAGGGCAATAACGATAGCGTCTAAAGAGAGCAAGAGCAAAGGGAAGCAATCGTCCCTAGACGCTTTTGCCAGGCTAACACAGACGATGGAGAGTGCCAAGACGCAACCGCAAGACGCAGGCAAGGAAGACACGCATGGGAGGTTGGACAAGCAAATATTGGTCGCCATAGCCAAACTGAAAGCGTCACTCGAGTGCAAAATTGATGTAATGCAAATAGATATGAACCTCTTGAGACAAGATGTCAGGGCGCTGAAGTAGCGCACTGGGGCACTGGAGGAGGAGTTGAAGGCCAAATCGGGCAGCTGCAAGGACAACTCCGAAGAGGTCTCTATCCTGAAACAACAGGTGCAAAAACTAGAAAACAGAGCAGAGGAAGCAGAATGCCGGACCCAGAGAAATAACGTGCAAATTGTTGGATTGCCGGAAGGCGAGGAGGGTCAGAACCCAGCTAACTATATCGAAGACATGCTCCTACAAGAGAGAGAGGGGCAGGTTCACCTACCCAGGGGTTCACAGTGAAAAGGGTGCACAGAGCCCTTATGAGAAAACCGCCACCCAGAGCCCCGCCACGGCCGATAATAGCTCAAATATTGAACTATAAGGACAGGGAGAGAATCCTGGAACATTTACGTAAAGTGGGTGTCTGCATCCATCACTGCATATTCAGATTACACTTTTTCGGTGCAAAAACAAAGGATGTGCTATGGTGGGGTGAAAAGAAGACTACGAGCGTCTAACCTCAAGTCTAACCTCAAGTATATGTTATTGTACCCAGCAAAGATGAAGGTGCTCCACAAGGACCGTGCTCTTTTCTTGGAAACCCCCCCCGAGGATGTGAACAAATGGATGGACTTGCAGAATATGCCGTCAGAGCAGCGAGACCGGCAGGCGGACGAGAGTGATAATTGAACGGCGCAAGGGGTATTTTAACATGCAAAGCAGAGGGGAAGGAACTGATAAATGCTTAGATGACAGGGACAATTATTTTTATTTTTTTTGTAAACAATTTATTAGTTTCATAACAAACAAAACAGTGCACCTTAACATGGTGCATGAACTACTCAAACCCACCCCCCCCCACCCTTTACCCTCCCCATTAAAGTCTCTATAAAAATCCAACACGGTCCACTAGTCCACAACTCTCTCTTCTTCACCATAATCCAGGGAGCTATCCGTGTCTAATTCGTCGGGTCCCAAGCCCGTTAGTGATGCAATTAAATGCTGCCATGCCATCAACCTTTCTGCTTCTTCTTCGCCCCCTTTACATGCTGCCTTCCTCCAGACCACTGTTTCAGCTTCGGCCCACTGCAGGAGGTCCCTCCAGCAGGTATCAACTTTGGGTCTCACCCGAGCTTTCCATCCCATGGCTATCCTTCGTTTTGCTAAAATATAGGCCAGATCTTTGAGCTTTCACACGGGCTTGAGTTTGCGTAGTCTAGGGAAGCCCCCACCATACATGCCCACAAAGAGTCTACCACCAGTACCATGCCTTTGGTAACCAGTCGGGCTGCTATTTCCTTCCAATAGCTCGCCATTTCAGGACACGCCCAAAACATGTGTACCATCCCAGCATTTTCCACCTCACATTTAGGGCACCGCTGTGTAGTCGCATTTGCGAACTTAGCAATTCTCTTGGGGTCATATATGCCCTGTGGGTGATGTACAGTTGTATCTGTTGTAATCGGGAATTCCTAGACAATTTTTTGTGGTACCCTTGGATCCTTTCCCATAGCCCATCACTTATTGTCTCCCTGCTGTCTTTTTCCCCAGTCTCGCCTCGTTTGAACCACTTCTTTTCCCACTTTAGAAATCAATACTTTGTAAATTATGGAGACCTCGTGTCCACCGTCTGACACTGCTTGGAACATTTCTATGGCCTCGTCTGGCTGCTGGGCCAAGTCCCCTTCTGACCATGTCTTTTTTTTTTAACTCTTTTTATTAAGTTTTACAACAAAACAGTCAAAGAAGAACACCCCTTCCACCCTCCCCCCTCTCCCTCCCTCTCTCACCCTCTCCCCACCCTCCCCCCCTCAGCGACTAGCTTACATTCTCTCCTTCCCTCCAGGCTGTATCTTCGAGTTTATTGTAGCTCCAATAGTCTCAAACGCTGCGGACACCACATCACCCTAAAGTCATCTTTAAGTACAGACAGAACTTCTCCCCAATCAACCGCAAAGGTCTGCACCTTGTCGTTCATGGCGTAGGTGGCCCATTCCAAAGCTACAATTTCCCACACTTTCCTCAGCCAGTCTTGACACCTAGGTACCTCAGGTCCTTTCCATTTTTGTGATATTAATTGCGCAGCCGCCAAAGTAAGAATTGCTTTCGCTTTCTCCCTTCCTCTATCTTCCCCAGCTCCAATGGTGTCACGCATACCCAAGAGGATCTGCAGTGGAGTTCTGTCGTCGCCCCGACCAAATGCCTGTTCCTGCGCCTCCCGTATTTCTCCCCAAAAGGGCTTGATCTTTGGGCAGTTCCACCAAATATGCTGCGCAGTGCCTGCCAGTCCACACCCTCTCCAGCAAGACCCCGAGAGTAGGATAAAATCTGTGAAGCAGTGCAGGGGTATAGTGCCACCCCATCAGTATCTTATACCAAGACTCTTGTAATTGGGACGCCCTGGCCAGTTCAGGTATTCTATTCCAAAGCCTTTCCCACTCCCCCCTACCAATCATGCGTCCCAAGACCCGTTCCCATTCCCACATGTAGGCCCATTGTGTTCCTGCCTTTGCGGCAACTAGGATTTTATATATATTAGAGATGAGCCCTTTCGATCCATCATTGGAGAGTAAACATTTCTCAAATTGTGTTGGGGTCCGGGTGGCTGCGAGCCTGACCCCCGGCTGTAGCACCCAATGGTGTATCTGCGCGTACCTAAGCCTTTCACCCACCTGTACAGCAAAGCTCCTCTTGCAGTCATTAAAGGAAAGTACCTCCCACTCCCTGAACATGTCGCACAATTTCTCGCAACCTCCCTCCCGCCATTTTGTGAATGCCCCCTTCTCCATCCCCGGGGTAAAATCCCCATTACCGAAAATGGGGTTAAGGGGGACGGGAATGTGGTAATCCCCTGTGGGCCCTCTAGCCTGTCCCATATGTCTGCCATTAGTTTGGTAATGGCGCACTGATACAGATGGCTGGGTCTATACGCTTTCGGGAACCACAGCACTTCGGCCAAGCTGCGGTGCGCCACCCGCCCTATCCATCCGCACCCATAACTTGTCTTGCTTGGCGTCTTCGTCATGTAACCACTCCCTGATGACCCGGAGGTGGGACGCTTCGTAATATCGTTGAAAATCCGACAGACCCAGACCCCCTAGCCCTTAGGAGCCATCAGGAGCTTGGACCCCACCCTGGGCCTCTTCCCTTCCCAGATAAAATGTCTAGTCAGCACCCCCAACTCCTTGAAAAAGCTCGCCGGCACCGGTTGGGGGATCGCCTGAAAGAAGTATAGTAGCCGCGGGAGTATGACCATCTTTACAGTGGCTAACCTTACCAACCATGACACCCTTAAAGCTTTCCACCTCTGGAATTCCCTCTTTATTGTCTTAAGGAGTGGTGGGAAGTTAGCTGAATACCATCCATCCACAGTAGCTGTAATCTGCACCCCCAGGTAACGGATCCCTCGCGGGCTCCACTGGAAAAGAGTGCCCCCCCTTAATTTATCCCGTTCCGCCGCTTCTAACATTAAGTTCAGGACCTCCAATTTTCTGACATCGATTTTAATCCTGAGGCCTCTCCGTACGTCTTCAGCAAGGCCACACCAGCTCCAAGAGACTCATTTGGCGACGAGAGCATAAGAAGCATATCGTCGGCAAAAGCTGCAACCTTGTGTTGTACCCCCCCCCCCAAGGGAACGCCCCGGATCTCAGTGGAGTCTCTGATGGCTTGCAGAAGCGGTTCTAGATAGATAGCATATAACAGTGGGGAGAGCGGGCACCCCTGTTTTGTCCCTCTCTACAGATATATCCGCCACGAGGGAACTCCGTTTACCATCACTCTAATCGAGGGGTTCTGATAGTTAGGCTTAACCATTGACAAACTCCCCCCCCCCAAAGCCCATCCTCTCCATCACCCGGAAAAGAAACGTCCACTCCACGTGGTCGAAAGCCTTTTCCGCGTCCAAAGCTACTAGGACCACGGGTGTGTTCGTTTTGTGTACCTTTTCTACTATATGGGCCACTCGCCTGACGTTGTCGGCTGTTTGCCTTCCCCTAATGAACCCGGCCTGCTCAGGGTATATCAATTGTGGGAGAAAGGAGTCGAGTCTTTTCGCCAAGATCTTGGTATAGATCTTGGCGTCGATGTTAATCAGAGCTATAGGGCGGTAAAACGTCCTCTCTTCCGGGTTCTTGTTAGGTTTAAGTATAAGGGTAACCTTAGCTTCTTCCATAGAAGGAGCAATTCTACACGATTGGCGGAAGTAGTTATATACCGATGTCAACTGTGGGGCCAATTGCGTGACAAACAGCTTGTAAAACGCTGCGGTATAACCATCTGGACCCGGGGCTTTGTGTACCGGAAGGTCTCTTATCACCTCTCTTACCTATTCCTCCGAGATTCCCTGATTAAAGAATTCTCTCGTTTCCCTACTAATTTCACCCAGGTGCACTTGCTGCAGGAATTGCTCCTGCTTATCGTCGCAGGGATTCTGTGAGGTATATAGGGAATCATAATACCCTGCTAATATCTCCTGCAGGTCCTCTTGCCTCGTAACACGGACCCCCTGATCTGCCTTCAAAGCTGTGATCGCGTTTCTCGCCCTTTTGCCCCTCAGCAGACGCCCCAGAAGTGCGTCTGATTTGTTGGCCTTAGCATAATACTTTTGTCTTACTGTTAATAAGGCACCCTCGGCCCTTTTCGTGCGTAGGAGCTCCAGTTGCCCCACTGCTTTCCTATAGGCTCGCATAGCTTTCCGGGAAGGGGTGCCTCCCGCTGCCTGTCTAGCCGTTTCCACTTCAGGCTCGAGCTGGGCTTCTAGTGCCTGGAGTTGCTTCGCCCGGCGGGCTGATGCCGCAAAGAGTTCCCCCCTAAGGGTGGCCTTAAATGCATCCCACCTTATCCCCTCCCCCGTGTCCTCCTTCCCGTTAATCTCAAAAAAGGCCTTAATTCTCTCTTCAATACGCCCTCGGATTTCCGGGTCTCTCAATAATGCCCCTGGTAGTTTCCAGCCCCAGATTCCCTTTGCCCTCCGACCTGGGTCCATTACCATAGAAACTATCTTATGGTCAGCTATCCCAATTGAACCAGTATAGACCTCCTGGACCTTCCCCATTAGGCCTACCGATATCAATATATAGCCAATCCTAGACTGCGGTCCATGGACTCCTGACAAAAAGGTATAGCCATCCGCGTGCCCCTTAAATTCCCTCCAAACATCTCGTATCACCATCCTGCTGATCCTCTCCTTCAACTCCCCAGACATCACCGCCCTCCCCCTCGCCCCTGTCTGCCGGCTCTGTCTTTCTCCCTGTTCCATGCTGTGTTCAAATCCCCCATTAAAACTATTTGGCCCCAACTCTGCTCTTCCAGTACTTTTAAAACCCGTTGGAGGAACTGCTCTTGGCCAGAGTTGGGGCCATAAGCCACAGCTATTGTATAGGGAGACTCTTTATATTTCCCTCTGACCACTATATACCTCCCATCCTTATCTCTGATAGTGTCGAAAACAGTAAAGCCCACCGAGTTACGAATGGCCAGGGCTAAGCCCTTTGTTTTGCTTTGACCTGAGGCATGGAGAATCTGATCATAACCTCGCAATTTTAGCCTGCCCTGACCTTTCCGCAGCAGGTGCGTTTCCTGAAGCCCCATGAAGTCCGGCTTTTCCTTCAGCGTAAAGTGTTCCAACTTCTTCCTTTTAAGAGGGGTGTTTAGCCCTCTTACGTTATGCGTTAGCCACTTGAGAAGTTTCCTAGCATATAAGGGCTATTGCTACCCTGGAGTGTTCCTTTGCTCGCCCCCCCTCCCACTGCTAGTCGCCATCCCCCCTTTCCCTCCCCCGAAGGCTAAGACATTCCCGCCCTCTCCTTACTCCCAACTCGGGCATCATCGCCCTTTCGGTTCCAACATGGTTGCTCCGCCTGCAACCCGTCAGCCATATCACCCTTCTAGAGGCCCACCACCCCTGACATTACTCTCCGTTTTAGGGCTCCATCCCAGATTCGCCTCGTGCTTCGCTGGATTTCTTGGCCTCTCTCCGTCTTTTATCCCCAACCTTCGTCCATTCCCATGGACGAGGTCTCGGCCGACTACGCCAAGGATTCTGACTCGCTCCTGCCGGCACTTCCTCAAAATCCAGTCGCAGAAGATCTGACCCTTCCTAGAGAGATGTGATCCGTCTCCGAGTCCCCTCCCATTCAAAAAGCAGGCCAAAAGGAAATTCCGTTTGTAGCGGATAGCTTTCTCTTTGAGGGCTTTCAGTAGTGGTGCCATTTGCTTCCTTTTCAGGAGTGTACTATTCACCAGATCTTGAAAGAGAGCAATCTGGTGGCCCTCATATATGATTGGTTCCTTTTGTCTTGCTGCCCTGAGGACCGCCTCCTTCTGAGCGTATCTCGTAAACGCTGCCAGGACGTCTCTCGGCCGTGTTGTCTGGCCTTTAGATAGTCGTCCAATTCTGTGCACCCGGTCCAGCTCAACCCTCTCTGGGCTGTCCTCTTCCAGGATATCCGCAAAGATGCCCTGAAGCACCGCCTTCAGGTTCTTGTCCATCACTGATTCCGGCAGCAGTTTTACTCTTATATTGATTCTGTGAGAGCGATTTTCCAGGTCCTCCATTTGGATTTCGAGGTTTCAGGTGGCAATGTCTAGCCTCTCTATAGCTTCACTATTGGCTGTCTTGTCTGTATCCACCTCTTGGAGCCCTTTCTCCAGGGCATCTGTTCTTTCGCCTAGTTGTCGCAACTCATGTTTCATTTCCCCAAGGGCTTCATTCAAGTCGTTGCGCATTAGCTGGAATTGTTCCTGGAAGGTCTTTGCCAAGTTTGCTTGCAAGGCATGTAATTCTCCCAGGAACTCCCGTCTAGGCATGGGGGCCATGACCTCCGATTCCCCTTGCGTGGGGTCTTCTCCTATTCGCCCCCGGGAGGCCCCCGTACCATCTCTCAAAGGCTGGGGTGGCCACATCGCCTGCAAAGTGCCCGGGGCGCCCCCCGCAGTCTGCAATCCTCTCCCCCCTTTCCCTTTGGGTTTCGTGGACATGCCGCTCACCTCTCTCCAGCAGGCGTGTCCCACAGCTGCCGCCCTGATCCAGTCCTCCACAGCTCCCAGCCGATCCAACACAATACTAGGGGGGTGAGGCCGGCTTTCCCCCTCTGCTCTCAGCCAGCTCCCCGACCGGCCTCCCTCTCATCTCCTCACCCTCTATCCGGTGTGCAGGCGCCGGTGACAGCTCCCACCCACCGAAGGGAGCCTCTTCAAGGCGCACAACTGCACATGACACCTCCGCTCCGCTAGGGTTCCGACCTGCCCCACACCCTTCACCGGGCTCTCCACTCCAGGCAAGGCAAGGCAAGGCTCTCACTCTCCAGGGGTGCGGATCGCGTGTCCGTCCACCCCCTATTTGTCCGTGGGATGATGGCGCGACAACAGTTCACTTAAAGTCACTGTGTAATGGTCCCAATGACTGTGGGTGCAAGTCTGTGTCCGCGAGGTCTCCCGCTTTTCCACCTCCTTGCTGCTCTTTTGTCCGGGTGCCCCGCAGCCCCAGTCTGCTCTTCCATACACGGGAAGCCCGCCGGGCCCGGATTCCTTACTTCGCCTCTTCCAGATCTGCTGCTCCTTCGGGGACCGCCAACGGTTTGGAAACTCTGTCCCGTGCGGCTGTCTTCCACTCAGCTGCCGAGCCTCTCTCCCAATGAGGCCGTGTCCGCCGGCGCCTCCGGCTGCACCTCTCACCTCCCTTGACTCCGGGCCGGTGGCCAACAGCTCCCCAAGGGTGTCTCCCCTGGCATGGCCGGGCCCGTCAGCAGGAGCGGCCAGCCCCCGGGGTGAACGTCCCAGCTTCTCTCACCTGGTGTCGGGCCGTCGGTCAAACGCTCCCCAAGGGTGTGTCGCTGCCTTGCGCTACTCCAGCGCGGATGTCCACAGGGGTCCCCCGACTCCACGGCCCTCCGCTCCACCTCTCTGGGGGACGTGCTTCCTTCTCGTCCCTCAACGCGAGCTTTCCTAGCTCCGCTGTGCTACGCTCCTCTGCGGCCTCCTCGGCACCTGCTTGAACGCTCAACGCAGCCTTTCCTCCTCGCTGCCTCTCCAACTCAGGTGGCTCGACCCGCTATCCTCCGTCACCCCCACCACTCTGGGGGAACTCGCAGTCCTGCCGCCCGGTCCGTAAACGGGGTGGTGGGCACCTTTCATTTAACGGGTCCGGAGATCGCCGTCGGCACGTCTACACAGTGCCGGCGGCCATCTTGGAACTCCTGACCATGTCTTTTTTATCAATGCCATCAGCCTCACATACGTGATGTACTGCCCGCTGTGTAGACCTGTGTCCTCTTTTAGACTGGCAAACTCTATTCTGCCTCCTCTTTGCCACACGTCCCCAACCATTGCCACCCCAATCGGTTCCCAGTGTTCCCTTATGGTGCATCTCAGTTGGTCGTCCATCCCTTGCATTTTGTCTTCAATTTCCTTTTCCGTGGTTTGCAGGTCTGCCATTATACCACACAGTAGCCCATCTGACTTCGATATTGCTGCCCCCCTTACCACCATAAATGCTTCCCAGAGTGTGCCCGCTGACTCGACGCTTCCTTCATTTAGGTCAAAGTATTCTTGTACTGCTTTCCTAAGATCTTCTCTGAACATGGTATCTTTGAGAGCTTCTGCACGGAGTTTCCATGTCGGTATCCTGGGCCTAGGTGGCGAGATCTGCCATGTCACCGTCAGTGGCGTATGGTCTGATAGGACTGCCGCTTTGTACTCCGCACACCTAATTTGCTCCACCACAGAACTAGACACCAGTATGTAGTCCAACCTGGTGTATAAGTCATGCAGGGCTGCATAATGGGAGTACCCCCTGCAAGCAGGGTACAGCTTCCTCCATATTTCAGTGAGCTGGGACTCCCTGATGAGTGTGGTCAGGGCATTCGCCGCCGGGCTAGGCTTGGTTCTTTTGTTATCTGATCTATCCATCTTGGGGTCTAGTGTGTAGTTAAAGTCCCCGCACCCCCCCAACTATGACCGCTCCTTCCATGTATGGGCTAACAATGGCGTACAGATTTCTGAAATAAGATGCAGTATCATTGTTCGGGGCATAGATATTAATCAGGTTAACAGATTTATTAGCCACCATCCCTTTCACCAGCACCATTCTTCCATCTTCTCCTACTTCCTGTTGTAACAATTTGAACAGGACGTGGGGCGCAATCCATATAAGGACCCCCCAACATATACTGAATATGTGGCACCTATTGTAGTCCCTTTCCATTTCCTCTCCATCAGTTCTAGTCTCTCCTTAGTTAAATGGGTTTCCTGTAGCATTGTTATGTCGATCTTTTGCCGGTGTAGATACGTCATAACTTTATTGCGCTTAATATAAGTGTTTAACCCGCGTACATTCCAGGTCACAATTCTAAGGTCCCCCATTTCAACTATATCCTACTCCGCCCACCCTCCTCCCCATTCTCTTGCTGTACAGATTTAGTTGTGTTTGTTGACGTCCTGTGCTGTGCTAATGTATCATCCTTATTATTCCCTCCTTCCCCCCTTATACTCTAGTTCCCTACCAACTACCACTACAAACACCCCAACAGTCCCCCGCCACCCGCCCACCCCGTCAAATCCCCAACTGTAACCCAGCTCCATCCTTGGATCTCAGGCCTTCCCGCATCTAGTCCTGCCTCGATTTACTCAGTGCAAGGAACCCCGTGGGTGGTTGCCACGCTACTGGCAAACCAACTAATCTATCTAGTGGGGTACGAGTTGGAATCTCTATGTCTTCCGCATCAGATATGTTGTATTGTTCGCCCGCCCTTTTATGCAGTCTACCTTTTAACTGACTTTTATGAATCTATATTCAAGTCCCAGTGTTATTATATATACCGCAACTCACAGTTGGTGTCAGCTACCTCACTTGTCGTCTTTACCCCCTCATTGATCTTTCGTCTCCTGCGGACCATTCAGTGCATCCAACCACTCCATAGCTTCTTCCGAGGTCTCGAAGAACAATGCTTTGTTTTTGTGAAAAATCTTTAACTTCACAGGGTACATCAGCATATATTTAAGATTTGCTTCCTTTAGTCTCCTCTTTACTGCTCCAAAGTTCAGTCGACGCCTTTGTACCATATGCTGACACAGTTGCAGATTCTCTCCTTATTGTGCCCCCCTTGTGGAAATACTTTAGGATCCTTTCTCTGTCTCGGTAGTTTAGTATTTTGGCAATGATAGGCCTCGGCGGGGCACCTGGCGCTGGTCTGCGTATCAATGCCCGGTGGGTTCTCTCCACCGCGAATCCATGAGTAAGCGTCCCACCTTCAATTTCTTGCAGTAGCATAGTTTCTATATATTCCGTGGGGTTCGTTCCTTCTTCGCCTTCTGGATCACTCTTACATCTTGTGGCAGGAGGGGGACGTCAACTTGCACTGCGTCAATCTTGAATTCAAGTGACGTCTTGAGGTTTGCCATGGCTGCTTCTAATGTGGTCTCCCATGTAGTCTTTAAGTCTGCTATCGCCTCCAGGATGTGTCTTTCACTGTTCCCCGGTTCTGTGTCAGTCTGTTGGTTTCTCTCCTTATTTCTGGCTCCCTCTGTTTGTGGTGTTCTGGTGTATTCCTCTATGGTGGGCTGCTACCCCTTTGATTTGGGGAGTTTGGACGCCATCTCTATTTCTGTTGTGATGTAGGCCACCAGTATGGGGAGCTCAAGTCTCTGCAGTGCTGCCTATTCTGGTTCAGTTACACTCGGATGTTTCACCCCCCTCCTGGGGCAGGTGATCTTGTTATCGAGGTGTTGGGTTGTAAGTTTAGAAACTACCCTACCAAAGCATAGAAGGTATATTATGTTGGCTGAAAAACAATTGCATCACGAGCCCTACATCGCCAATAGAGAATCGTCAACATAACCATAGAGCGTCCATTTTGTGCTGTAACATCCGCCATTTGCTTTCTTTTCCTTTTTGTTCAACGCTTTGCAAAATGTATTTTATTCCATAAACTCATGCACAGAGCAAGGCCGCAATGTACACGTTGAGACCGGCCCAGACAGAAATGCCAAACAGTACAGAAATACATTGTTTCTCTCCCTCACAAGTCCTTGAAGGCGAGCAGCGAGGCATTTTATCAGCAGCCCAGGTGCCGGCCGGTCTCGCTGAAAATGTAGAAACAGGCCGTTAAACATGAATTATACTTTTCTAGCGGCCCCCCTTCGGGGCTCTTCTTAGATCAGACTGACCCCTAGTTCACGAATAGAAATCAGTAGATAACACACTTCGGAATGTGTTTCTCCTACAAACACAGTAGCCTCGCTGAACAAGTGCCTTGTATTCTTCATAACAAAGAACTATGCCTGCTTATTGCAAATTGCAACTGTTGCTAAAACGAGTATTATAGATTGAGTAAGAAACGTGTCATAATGTGTCATATTGGTCATAATTGTCAATCACCGAACACTAGCTCAAGAAGATACATCATGGGCGGTTTTTGATGTGTCACAAAGAGATTGTATGATTGTATTTTCATATATATGATACTGTTGTAGAATGTTCGCTCTTGCGTCTCATGAGGTCTGGGTGACGCACGTTGCGAAACGTTCGACCCAGTCGGCAGACTGAGAATATTTGCTTTGCAATAAACCCTAGTACTTGGAAAGCGAACCGTGTGTCTGTCGTATCCCTTAGTGTATGGTGATTGTGCCTGGTTTCCATATGCGAGGGTCTTCAGGGCCTAGCAAAAAATGGCGCCCGAATAGGGACCTCCCCCTTTTTCTCCATTGTGTACGTTGAACTTGAAGAAGGCCAAAACAAATCGAGGACGAGGCTGTTGAGCCGGGATCGAAAGGTGTTCGGGGAGCCCCTGTAAAAGTGATGAAACTCCTTTGCAGATCTGTACACAGCCGATCCCTGATCGATGAGCAGCGGCCAGAGAGCATGGAGGCGAGGGTCCCGAAACGAGGCAGATTGAGCCAGATATGCAGTCACGATTCTTGGTTGCGTCTATATACGGACGAATTGCATCTTGAGAGACGAACTGATTGATCAGGTGAGTTGTGCCCATATTCTTAACAGCCCTGATATTGGTTGAGAGTTGCTCTTGCAAGATCAAACGCCCAGGGTAAGGTACGAATAAGATCAATATGCCTGGGAAATTGTCTTCCTGTCTAGTGGGATTTTTCCACTGCGGTAGACAATCTTTGGAACCTGGCCAGGCTGCGCCACCCATAGGGTCGCCAGCGTTTCAAATGTATGTAAAATATGGGATAGGGGCGATAATGTTTAATGAAATTTGGCATAGACATACCAGACATGTAGAAAACTTGCAATGGCCAAAAGATGGTACTTTTGAGATGGCACGTATAGAACACTTGGAATCAGTACTGCTGCGCAAGAAAGCACGCCTGCGACATTTGACGTCATAAGAGACTGGAGGAAGGAAGCTAATCTCTGTCTAAGAAGTAGGGAGAAACATGCACGAAGACACAAATCAAACACAGAAAAAGCGCTAGAACTAGAAGAGCTCAAATGGACTGAGGAGATTAGAAGAGGGGATAGGAGTATCCAATTAGGCATACAAAAAAATATATCCCCAACAAGCATTGCATGCATCAGACGAACTAATAAATAAAATTCTAAACAAGCAGAGAAAAGAGCGTCCTCAAAAACATGTTGACACTAGTGCACCAATACACATTGCTCCACCTCAGTTGCCACCCCCTATTCCTGTTGTTCCAACTGCACCATCTCCCCTTGTGCACGTGACACCATTTCCCCCACCACCGACAGAGCAGGAATTAGCATCTGCAGAAGGAGGCAGTTCTAGGGAAGCGGGCCTGCACAAAGAGGGAGCACCAGAGTAACTCATATTACGGTTAGTAGGGAAAGGAAAGAAGAATTGAAAGAATGGGCAGAAACGTACATTGATGGCAATGACGAGGGATCCGCGCTGAGTGCAATGTATGACTACATGAAGCTTGGTGAACAACAGGTATTGTTGGAATGCATGGAGGAGTATCTTAAAGATAGCTGGAAGAAATTGACCGGTATGTTAGCACCGCAGAAGTTGCAGGATTGAAATGCTTTTCCGCGTATGAGGGAAAGTGCGGCAGAGATCAAGGAGCACGTAGACAGGCTATTTGAGTTTAAAAATGAGCTAGATGAATTGCATACAGAGGTGAAAAGAGGAAAACAACATGTGAACTTCCCCACTGGTCACACCTGGGAACCGCAGAGAAGGATACCAGAGTCACTACGGCTGGGTGGCGTCCCCGTGGATACCAGGTGAGCGTAACACGCGCATAGTTCAGAAATTAAAAATACTAGTTCCTGAAAGAAGAATTGTCTGGGATAAATTAACGGCATGTGTGGAAGGTAAAGATGAATTGGCTACTGACTATTTTAATAGATTTGAAGTAGTGTTTGCAGATTTTAGTGGCCAAAATTTGAGCACTGAACCCAGGAAGAGATTATTTGTTGACAAATATGTGAGAGGGTTGATACCGAAAATTCAAAATGTAATAATGACATCTGAAAGTGCATGGCAAGCAAAATCGCAGAGTGAGGTATTACACATTGCAAAATACTATGAGAATAGGGTAAATACAGAGAAAGAGAAAGAAACAAGGGATAGAGTTAATTTAAAGGCGAGAGTATTGTTGCAGCAGGTAGCGAATAATAACAGGGGCGGGGGAAATGCACAAATAAAAGGGAATTTTTCCAACATGCACGGAGGTCCAATTGGACTGAATCAATGTGCATACTGTAGAGAAGGTCATTGGCGAGCACAGTGCCCACATTTGCAGAATAGAAATGGAAATGCACCGAGAAGGCAGAATAGAGGTCGCCCGGGAACACAAGGACAAAATAGAAACTCAAGAATGCTGCAAAATCAGAATCACCAGGGAAATAACCCAAATCAGCAAAAGCAGAATAGTGCAGGAGAAGGAAATGTTTTTGACACTCAGTCCAATTCATACTACCCTGGCGACTATACATCTGATGATGTATTGTTCAACTAGGACAGCCCAAGACAGGGGTCGGAACCAGTGTCTATTCCCGTTGACCAGAAAGGGCCCTACGTAGACATAAAGGCCAGGAATAGAGAGCATACTTTTCTAGTGGACACAGGTGCTCAATAGACCATCACTTGGTTCCAGAAATATCACTGTCGGGGCAAAAGAATGTTTCAGTAGGGTTCGCAGCTATGCCAGTAATCAGTCCAGTGTCACAATCAGTACCTATAACATTAGGCCCATTCACTGAGTTTTGCCCATTTCTTTTGACACAAAATTGCGGTGAGAATTTATTGGGTTTAAATTTGTTGAAAAAATTGAGTGCGGTTATTCACTGTTCCCCTGATGGAGTGTATTTGACAATAGCATGACAAAAAATACAAGTGTCACAATTTTTGTCTAAACGATTACCAACCAAATTAAGTAGTGTGCCAACTTGTATATGGGCGATGAATGACAATGATGTTGGTTGTTTGAAAATAGAGCCAGTGAAAATCATTTTGAAGGAGGGAGTTACATTGCCACGTATTCCACAGTATAAAATCTCAGTGGAAGGTGAAAAAGCATTGAAATGCATTGTTTCTGATTTAATTAAATGGAACCTAATTGAGGAAATTACTGGTAGTACTTGCAATACTCAAATTCTTCCAGTTTACAAGAAAGGAGGGAATGAAATACCATATCGTTTCATAAATGATTTGCGCGGATTGAATAAAGTGGTTGATCCTCTATTCCCATTGGTCCCAGATGTCACTACCATTTTAACTATGATACCAGAATCTGCATCGTATTTTAGTGTTATAAATCTGAAGAATGCATTTTTCAGCATTCCGGTACATCCAGATAGCAGATACTTATTTGCTTTTACATTAGGAGGACATTCTTTCACATTCACACGGATTCCACAAGGTTACACTGAGAGCCCGAGTATTTATAGCAGAGCGTTAGGAGACTGACACCAGAAAGAATAGAGAGCATCTCTGGTATGCCCATGCCAAAGACATCGAAGAAAGTCAGAGCTATAATAGGCATGGCTTTATATTGTAGGCAGTGGATTGCTAACTTTGCCATGATTGTGAAACCGATGGTGGCATTAACAAAGAAGGATGTTGCATTGCCTTTGTCATGGAACGTGGAATGTCAGGATGCATTTGATCGGCTCAAAATTGTGTTATGCTCAGCTCCAGTTTTGGGCACACCAAATTATGAAAAGGATTTCAAGTTATTTGTGCATGAGAGTAATGGTTGTGCTTTGGCAGTTTTGACTCAGGAACAAGGAGGGAGAAATAGACCATGCGGTTATTTTTCTTCTGAGCTGGATCCTGTTGCATGAGCTATGCCGTGCTGCTTGCGAGCTGTTGCTGCGGCTGCCGCGTCAGTAAAACAAACCGAGGGAATGGTTTTGGGTCACGCCGTAACCTTAAGGGTGCCTCACACAGTAGACTTTCTTTTAAATAGAACACAGACGCATCAGCTAGACTGACGAGATATGAAATTGTACTATTTGCACCGCATATTCAAATTTTGAGATGTTGCGCTTTGAATCCTGCAGAGTTAATGCCCCCTCCCAAAGAAAGAATGGGTGAAAGAGAATCGCCACCCCTTGATTGTATAATAATTACTGAACAAGAAACGAAAGGAAGAATTGACCCGACAGATACCCCACAGAAAGAGCCAGACAGAGAACTGTTTTGTGACGGTTCCTGTTTTAAATTACCCGATGGCACATCAACTGCTGCATATACCATCATGACACTAAAGAGCATTGTAGAGGACAAAAGGATCCCATATAATTCAGCACAGGGTGCAGAGATAACAGCATTGACCAGAGCATGTGAAATTTCTGAAAACCTAAATGTAAACATCTCTACTGACAGTCAGTACGCATTTGGGGTGGTACACAATTTTGGTCAACTCTGGGCTGAGAGGGGTTTTCTAACATCACATGGAACTAAGATTCACCATGGTCCTTTGATAGCAAGATTGCTGTCTGCACTGGCGCAGGGTGTGTGCCTTTTGTTGATGTTCCTCTGCATTTGGGCCTTTCTCTGTGTACTGGCGGCTCCTAGACTCTTCTGCCCAGCGTCCCCGGGTTGTTTTCTTTGCTATTAATGGTGTTTTGGCCCTGGGTTGTCTGCCTTATTGTCTTGTTAACCTGGGGTCCAGTGCCCCCCAGCTGATGCTGTTGGGTGTCTGCGGCAGTGCTTTCTCTGAGGGGCTTGTGCGTTGGCCCCTTATCCTATATATTGCTTCTGCCTCCGGGATGGGGTGGCTTCTGGTGGTGAAGTATCTCTTTTGCCCCCACCTATACCCACTTCATTGTCTCACCTCCTTTTGAGTGCAGGGTCTTTTGCCGTAACCGTGTTCTCACAGGTTTTTCAGCGTGGATGGCGCAGGGCTGGGAAGGATGTGTTACCTCATAGTCCTGTGTTACTGGTTGGGGGCAGCTCCAACTTCAGGCAGGCTCCTTTTATCATTCAGGCTGCGTGACTCCACAGGGTGTGTCCTTGATGTGGCTCTCATTGAGGGGGTGTCCCCCTCTGTTGCCCTTGTGTTTGTCTGTGGATTCCACCTTACTTGTTTTTTGGGGCAGGCCAGGTGCCCCTTGCATACGCTGCCCACATTGGTCTTACCCTGTGCAGGCCGTGGGGCTACTCTTCTTCTGCGGCCGCTCTGTCTTCAGCGCCCGCTGTGCCCGCCCTCTCTTAGGTTGCTGGGTCCTGTGCGCACATCGGGAGTGCTGCAGTGCCAATTTCAGCCGGCTAAAGTGTTGTGCGCTTTTACGCACACAGAGTGTCCACGGTCCTCAGCTGTGTCGGGTCCACGGGGGAGGGGCCTCCTCTACCGCGCAGTTGTCTCTGATGATACGTGTCTCGGCGGGCTGTGTTTTCCTTGTTTCTTTCTGTTGTTCCCCTCACTGTCTCTGTGCGCCGGTCCTGACCGCGCTTCCCCTCCGGCAGATTGTGTCACTTCCTCGCTGTGTTGTTTGCGTGTCGGCGCCCCGCTCCTCTTTTCGGGCAGATCAAGCCCTTTGTTCCAGGGTGGCCATTTTGGGCAATCTTCACCAGAGTCACGCAGCTCTGCAAAGTTCAAATTTCCATCCTAGAGGTGCGATTTCAGGTGCTATGATGTGTGCTGCCCACCTTCAGATGACTGGTCCTGTATTTTGAGGTCAGTGTCTTTGCGTTACGCCGGCGGGCGTCGTATAAGTGCTTTCGGAGCTTCCGGGTTTCCAGCCTTTTACATGGCTGGCTAGCCACGCCCCTTGATGACAGGGACAATTGGCCAGTTATGTAATTGTGTTTTAGGCCCTATTGATGTTAGCGTAATGTAGGAGTACATTACGCCGCAAGAGAGTGAAGTGCTAGGAATCATTCTTATCCCCCATTAGGTAGTTAGTTAGGATACTGGTATCAACAAGCTGCACTCTGAGTACTGGCAATGGGCCGGGAAAAGGGGGAGACGCAGGGAAACCTGAGATTCAGTTTTGGAGCTGGGCTATTGTTGGGGTTGTTTGGGGGGGGGGGAGTTTGGGGAGTTATTATAGGGTGTTATATGGGGGTTGGCCAACAGATATGCACCACGAAACAAGGGAAGAGTTGGTGGAACAGGGGAGGTGGGGAAGCTAATCGGGAATGACTGGGGAATTTAAGATAGTAACTTGGAATGTGAGGGGGTTAAACAACTATATTAAATGGAACAGGGTCATGACATACCTGAGAAGGCAGATGATAGATCTAGCATTTATACGAGAAATGCACCTGACCAAGGAGAAACGAGAAACGAAACGAGGAAATGGAAAGGGACAACCCTAGGGGCCACATACTCGGTGTATGCTAGAGGGGTTATGACATGGATAGGACTACATATCCCTTTCAAGATACTGCAGTCCTCCATAGACAGACAATGATACGAGGGTGGGTGGAAAGTAGAGAAATCTGTATCATAAATGTGTATGCGCCCGGAGCTATGGGAGGGAATTCCTGAGGAGCCGGAATCATGCCCGGTGCTTCGAGTACTACTTGATCGGGCGGGGGCGTATCTCGCGGGTATATAAGGCTCTTGGAGAGAGGACGGCAGAGAGGGAGCAGAAAGTCAAGGAGAAATGGAAAGTGGATATGGGGTGCTCGATATCGAGTGAGGAATGGGAGCGGGTCTGGGACTTGGTCCGGAAGTCCTCGAGGAATGCCCGCTTCTAGTTGGTTCAACTTAACATTCTGCATAGAGTATATGTTACCCCATTGGCGCTCAAGGCGAATGTCCCAGATGTGGGTCAGAGGAGGCGGGGTTCTGGCATATGGTGTGGGAGTGCAGGGCAATAATAGAGTATTGGGGCGCGGGGCTTAAGGGAGTGAATGAGCTACTGGGAATCAACCTGGAGCGGCATCCGGAGATCTGTCTGTGGGGGAACCTACCGGGGGGGGTAGCATAACAAGTTGCGGAACAGAATGGGTTGGTTTCTACTCATACTGGCAAAACACTGACTGGCGATAGCGTGGAAATCGCCCCTGGGTCCGCCAATCCAGTTATGGAGGAAGGATTTCCAAAGGTGGGGTTTAGCGGAGTTATCAGTGTTGCAGAATATGGAGATGGAGAGGATAAGGGGGAGGTAACGGTCCATTGGTTCCAATTGCCGAATGACCTTGCAAAGGATAATGACCTGCGCCCACCGTGAAATAACATATGCAGGAGAGAAGCCATTAATGAGTCACGAGGGAGGAGGGAGCTCGGAGATAGGGGTGGAAGGTGGATCGGCCCCAATCTCACTGAATTGTGGACACTTCAGCTGGACTGCTGTGACCAATGGAGGAAGGAGGAATTAGATGGGACTTGTGGGGTGGGGAGTGGGAAGTGGTTGTATTGTTGGTTAAATTTCACTAATATGTGGGAGGGACTGATCCTTGGGGTTGGGGAGGGTGAAGGGACAGTTGTTAAATTATTATAATAAAATGCCAATAAAGAGTGTTTAAAAATAAATGTGTATGCGTTGAATCAGGACACGGCAGACTATTTCAGATCCTATTCACAAAGATCGGGCCGTATATAGATGGAGCGGTGGTGTGGCGTGGGGGGACAATTTAATTGTACCCTAGACCCTTTAATGGACTGGCCGGACGAGAGGCTAACTCATCCGACATTGGCAGACAAAGCCCTGAGCGCATTGTTGCAGTCCTTTTGGTTGCTAGATGTGTGGAGAGTGCGGCACCCGCAAGAACGAGGGTACTCACATTACTCAGCCCCACAAAAACTATACACCAGGCTGGATTATGTGTTCACCGGAACGAAATCGATAAACGAGGTGGCACATGCCGAATACAAAGATATGGTCCAGTCAGATCATGCCCCCTAATGGTGATTTGGCAGATTCTACCTCCCCGAGCCAGAATACCGACATGGAGGCTCAGGGCAGAAACGTTGAAGGATGTTGGGTTCCGGGAGGGCCTGAGGTGAAGGAATATTTTGTACACAATACTCAAAGTGTGGAATCAGCTGGGGTGTTATGGGAGGCGTTTAAAGTAATGGTGAGAGGGGTGGCTATGGCCAAGTCTAAGGAGTTGCAAGAAGTCATCAAACGGGAGCTACTATGTCCCGGCTACAACAGGAATACAAGGGCCAGTGGGAGAGAGTAGGCAATTTAAGCGATAGGAAATATATCGAAAGGCAACATGCTGAAAGTTCATATGCATCTAAAACACTCTTAGCAGAAAGGAAAGGAAGCTGGTTTGTGGGATATTGTAGATTTTGTAACATGCTGAAGGAGACAAGCCGGGTAGATTGCTAGCCTGGCTATATAAAAGCGACACCTCTAAGCAAACTCTCAGGGCGGTGCGATGGAAGGATGGGCAGATACGGGATACCTAAGAAAGAGTGAACAACAGCTTCTATGACTATTACAAGCAGTTATATGAAGACTCTGAGGAGAGGATGGAGCTAGATATATGGGAAACACTAAGAGATATCACTCCCCAAACTGGATGAAACCGAGAGAGAGCCTGGAAATCCCCATAGCGATAGAAGAGTTAGGAGCAGACGGACTTGCTAGCGAACTTTATAAGGCATACAAGACAGAAATACTTCCCTCACAGCTAGAGATGTTAAATGAGGCACTCAACACAGGCAAACTGCCCGAAACCTTGCGAGAGGCAATTATCTTTCTGCTCCGCAAACCTAATGAGCCAGACAGAGTGCGGAACCTACAGACCCCTCTCGTTGCTGAATCAAGATGGAAAGATTCTAACGGCAGTTATGGCGAACAGGTTAAGACCAGTCATAGGCAAACTTATACATCCAGACCAGACCGGATCCATCCCACACAGGAATAGAACTAATAACCTGAGGAGGTTACATCATATAATTGACTGCACCCAGGGGGACGTGCAGGAAGCAGCAATAATATCACTCGATGCGGTGAAAGCATTTGATTCTGTTAAATGGCCATGACTGCTAGCGGTCCTGGAAAGGTATGGGAACGGGCTCAAATATCTGAAATGGGTGCAGTTTTTGTACAGCAAGCTGGTTGCAAGGGTTAAGACAGGTTCCACTTTTTCCGAACAATGGCAACTCAAGAAAGGTCCCAGACTAGGATGCCTGTGGTCTCTGATGCTCTTTATCCTAGTGTTGGAGCACTTAGTGGAGTACTTGAGGGAGCAATACGGGGAAGTAGGAATCAGTGCAAAGGGGGGGAAGACACCCGATATCACTGTATGCAGACGATATGCTTCTATATTTGCAATATCCAGAGGAAAACCTGGAATACATTCTAGAGGTCATGGAACGATATGCCGCGCTATTGGGTATAAGTGTTAACCAGCAGAAATCAAGTATATTCCCCCTAGGGCAGTATGTGGGAAAGCCTATACACAAACTGCCAGTGTTGCCGATTAACTGAGAAATTGAGATGTTTCGATACCTAGGTATAGATATATATCACAAGCCCGGGGTCGAACACAGACTAAACACAGAAGTGGCGCTGGCCAAAATACAGAAAAGTATGGCGTTCTGGACCAGATTGCGATTGTCCATGATGGGTCGCCCAGCACTACTGACGATGGTGGTGCTGCCCAGACTGCTACAATATTTTGCAAATATCCCACACGTAATACCTAAACGGTTCTTCACGAAAATACAGAGTATATGCATGAGCTTTATTTGGCACCATGTAAGAAATAGAGTAGCGCTGTGGAAACTCCAGAACTCATATGATCAGGGAGGCATCAGACAGCCTAATTTTGAAGTATACTGCTTAGCAAGTCAGCTCCAATTTGTGGCGAAATGGCTATCGGAGGAACAGATACCGGAATCCAGGCTACTTAGTGCGCACACCCTGGGCATGCCTTCTGGGTGGCGGGGGGGTTCCCTAGACCTCGTAGAGCTAAACATGTGAGTAAACTAAAGGATTTAGCGTATATACTGACTAAATGCAGGATAGCAATGAGCTGGAAAGCGCATACGAGACCGTCTGCAAATGTGTGGTGTCGAGATATAATAAAATGGGCGAATGTAGAAACGGTGGTGTGGCAAGAAGCCAGGCGAGGAAATGAGGAATCAGCGGATGGGGACTAGACGCCTGGAGACAACTGGTGGCTGAACGGTCTATACCGGAACAAACAGGCGCGGAAAGTAAATGGCTCTTGCAGTGGAGAAAAACTGGTGATTAGGCCCAATGGGGCTAGGCGCAGACTGGTGCAATGCTATGTAGGCCAGAGGGGAGTTATGGGGAAGGAAAAGGAGGATGGGGAAAAAAAGTAGCATAAAACTAAGTGTACATTTTTGATGACCAGTGGTTTGTAAAGATACATGGTTCTATGTTGAAAATCAATAAAAATTGTTTAAAAAAAACCTTTACACAAATCAAGCTCTTTTGTTATATTAGCCTTCATGCGAGTCCACTATTCAGGGGTAATATGTTCATCAGATGTTGACCCAGGCCCCAAAAGATGCTGAATAGTAGGGTGTATCGAAAGCTCTTGGTCATTAGTTCAACTTTTTCCTTCAAGTAAGCATATGGCTGGGTCCCCAGAGCTTATAGAACGCATTCAAACTGCTACCAAGTCATATTTTGAGCTGAAAGAAGGGTCAGTGAATAGCCCTGAGATGATGTGGGAGGGTATAAGCCGGTGCTCTGTGGGGAAAACTTCCCCTCTACCGCGGCTACAAAAAAAAACATGCCGAGAAATTGGTTGCAGCTGAATTAAAAGTTAAACAAGTGGAAGAGGCCCATCTAACCCAAGACCGACCCAAAACGCATAGATCGCTTGTCGTGGCACAAAAACACCTACAGAATATAGCACTGGATAATGCCAAACAAGCTCACAGAGCAATGAAAGCCAGAATTTATGAAACAGGGAAGAGGCGAGCAAAATGCTGGCTTGGCTGGAGCGCAGGGATGTGGGACATGGCCAGGTTTGGATGATTAAGCCAGTAAATGTGAACCCGCTCTTAACAGATAAAGATATCGCTGATGGTTTTGCAGCCTACTACACTGAGCTATATGGGCGCCCCAACGGCCCTATAGACACCTCCATTCTGGGTAGGATAACCCTACCATCCCTGAGCGCTGAACAAAAATCCCTCCTAGAAAAAGACATCACAGAAGACGAACTGATCACGGCAATGTCACAACTCCAACGGGGTAAAACACCAAGCCCAAATGGCTTCCCGATCGAAACTTGGAAGACCATAGGTCCAAGTGAATTGGCCCCACACTTGCTTCAAATGTATAGACACTCGAAGTAACAGGGCCAACTACCGACTGATCTAAGAAAAGCCACCATAATAGTAATTCCCAAAACAGATAAACCCCCGTAGCAGTGTAGCTCGTATAGCCCGATCTCCCTTATAAATAGCGAAACAAAGCGACTAGCCAAAATACTAGATGTCAGACTGCAAAGGGTCATAACATCATTAGTGCATCTAGACCAGTGTGGATTCATGCCGGGTAGATCAACACGCATGAATTTACGTAGATTACAGCTAGCAATTGAAAGAACGCAAGACTCCCAGGACTCCCTAGCACTATTAGAAATAGATTTTGAAAAAGCTTTTGATTCAGTGTACTGGGAGGCTCTCTGGGAGATAATGCTTCGGATGGGATTTGGCGTGGAGTTCATGGGATGGGTACAACTGCTTTACAGCTCCCCGGAGGCGGAGACCAGGGTCAATGGGTGGCCATCCAAACCTTTCAAGTTGGGCAAGGGAACAAGGCAAGTCTGCCCCCTGTCGGCGTTGCGCTTTGCATTATCAATAGAGCCTTAGCAAGGCTATTAAGAGAATCACAGACCTGGAAGGGCTTCCAAGGGTCGGCAGGGTGGGAGGACATGGTCTCCCTGTACGTGGACGACTTGTTGGTCAACCTAAGAGATCCGATCAGCTCCTGTCCCATAGTGACGGACCCCCTACAACAATATGGATCTTTTAGTGGTCTAAAGGTGAATTGGACGAAATCTGTACTATTTCCAGTTAAAGGGATAGGAAATGCACTCCCGGAGAACTGCCCATATAAAATTGAGGGAACAAATTTTTGTTACCTAGGCATACTGATCACTAAGAACCTGAATGAATATGTGGATAGGAACCTGCACCCGATCGTGGAAAGATTTAAAGAAGATGTCCATCACTGGACCTCCTTGCCGCTGACCCTTTTGGGAAGAGTGCTATTTAAAATTATGGCATTGCCCCGCTTCCTATATGTTCTACAGAACGCCCTGCTTCACGTCCCATCGGATGCGTTTCTCAAAACTGACTGTATACTTCGAAAGCTGCTATGGGGGGGCACCGGGAATAGCGTTTGGGACGCTCCAAAGATCGATCTGGGAAGGAGGTATTGGACTACCTCGCCTAAAAACTTATTATGGGGCCAGTCAGATGGCAGTAGTAAACGATATGTTACACGGGGACCAATCACTCCCACATGTAAGGGCCAAGATTGATATGAGACAAAAAACCCTGCAATGACCTCCTTTGCTACGCCGGAATTGTTGGGTTTGAAGTCCAAATGGGAGAGGGATGTTGGTGATATCCTGCCGGAGGACTGGATCAATGCCCTGATGTATCCACGTGAAACGGCCATCTCATCCAGGTTTCAACTTATCCAGTTCAAAATACTACATAAAGTGTATTATCTGAGAGTGGCACTCTTACCATTGGGGCAAAAGTACAGATCCCAATTTTTTACGATGTCGACAGGGTGAGGGTACCTTTTTCCATATTTTATGGGAATGTCCACATATCCAACAGTACTGGCAACAATGCTGCGATATGCTTAAAAGAGTCATGGGACATGTAGTACCTAGAGAGCCTAAACTGTTGCTATTGGGAATGGAAGGTGAAAGTGAGACGACGCGGTATGAAAAAGCGCTATTTTCAACCACAACCGTCCTGATCAAGAGAAACATAGCAAACTATGGGGTTCGGATGTGGTACCGCAAGTTGAACAATGGATTGCAGATGTAAACGTTTGCATAGTTATGGAACAGAGGGTGTACAGGGCCAGGGGCTGTCCCGGGAAAGCTGCAAAGATCTGGCAAAAATGGGAAGATGCTCAGTAATATGTGCTACTACCGTACATGAATAATATAAAAGTCGGAGTGTGGTGATGTTGCGGAAGAGAACGTATGTGTAGTATGTACTGTACAGATGACATGGATCCAATGACCTCTTGTAGAATTGTTGTTGTTATGGCTTGGCTCCTTCGGGGTCCCTTTTTGTTGTAATGTTCATCAAAAAAACAATAAAATGTGTTACAAAAAAAAAAAAAGTAAGCATATGGCTGTAGGAGAGGGCATCATGGGGTCATAACTGACACCTAGTTGAGCATCAGGAGTAGAATTACAGGTCGCCAACCAGTGGCTCACAGTTTCGCTGTATAGCTCCTGGGCTCAACATTTTTCAACCTATTCATAGCTGACGTCGGCACTGCCCTGGAAGAAGTGCAATCGTTTCCGCCAAAAATCAATGGAAACCAAATCAGCTGGATGATATACGCAGATGATATTGCGCTTCTGGATGTGACACCAATCGTTCTATAGCGGGAATTGACAGCCTTTTAGAAATATATCGACACCAACGGCCTAGAAATAAATATTGAAAAGACAAAGATCCTGCTTCTAAAAGATCTACAAGGACCCAAAGGAAGAGGCAGAGAAAAATGTCAATGGAAGCTGGGGAGAGATATATTAAAATGTGTATCACAAACACAGTATCTAGGAATAACAATTAACTCAAACATCACTGATGAGCCGATGACCCGAAAAATCATAATGCGGTGCAAACAACTGGCGGCCCCGGGGAAATGATACATAATAAGTTTGGCAAATGCTCTCTAAAGCCAGTTGTAAACTTCTACAGGAACAAACGTATACCTGCGCTCATCCTCAGAGCAAAAGCCCTGCTTGGATGCCCTCATAAAACATGGCTGCAGTGTGAACACATCTTCTGGAAAATAATTCTCCAACTGCTGAAAGGCTTTCCGACAGCCTGCATGCGGTAGGAGATCGGACCGACTTCCATCAATGCAAGAGTCATGTGGAACACGCTGTATAGGAAGGTATCGGGTGCAGACAGCCTTCCGCAATTTAAGATCTTGAAAACTCCCTGCAGCGTGCGGAAACGATACACTCTTGAACAAGTGGATGCAAAGGTGCGAGATGATTCTCATGCAACTGAAAACCGACAAAGAAAAAATTACTGCAGCAAGATTGGAGTGAAACAAGCAATCAGAGAGCACAACATAAGTGCATGAAGAATAATGCCTCGGAGCCTAAAGCACTGAATAAGCTGCCTAAATACATGGAACAATTTCCTTGTAAGAGGTTAGAACAATTTTCCTAAAGTTCAGACTAAATCTATTTCGAACTAAAGAAATACAAAACATGAGGAAAGAAAGCCCAGGAGAAGATCTTAAATGCAAATTCTGCAAAAATGCAGAAGAAACTCTGAAACTCTTGTTCTGTCCGGAACTTAAAAATGTAAGAACTAAACATATGCAGGCTGAAATTGCCAAAAAGACGTCTCTAACCGGAGAGGAGTGGTGGGCAAGAATGCAAAATGGAGAAAACACAATAAGTTGGTGTTTGCGTTGACATTTTTCGTTGACGAGTTGAACAAGAGAATGGAAAATTAAGATTCTTAATAGCGTATTAACTTGGCAAATTGTGATATTGACAAGTATAATACTCTGTCAGTAGCAAGAAACTGTTCAGTTCTTGTTCCTCCAATGCCGTACAGAGTTTGCTCCTTCCTTGCCAGCTGTCCGGTATTTCTCTTTTCTCCCTTCGATATGCTGTATGATTTTCTGCTTTGTAGAAAATTCTAATGTGTGAAAGAATCATCATACCTGAATGTGTGTAAATTGGTGTTATTTTTTTCCTTTTTATAAGTGTGTAATAAACTATTTTAAAAAGTATAGCTCCTGAGTTTGTTGGGGATTCCTGGTCTAGGCGCAGTTGTCAGGCCGCACGGCCCACCCACTATAGGTCACACAACCAGCTGCCCTAGTTTGGCTCTTAACCACCTTTTGATGCTTTGCAGTTTCTCAAAATGCCTCTTTGTATTTTTTGGGCACCTCTCTGCTCCTCTTGGTAGTTCTAGTAACCACCTTTCTTATAGCTGCTTCTTAAATAGATTGCCTTTCCAGAATGCGCCCCCTTTGTGACCCACAGTTCACTATCCGGCAGTAAAAAAAGGACTTTTCCTTTCTCTGTATTCCTTTGCTGCCTTCTCCTGACTTTATTTCAGTATTTTCGTAATTTTGCTCCCGCTTCGCTAGCGCCCCTCGGCAGCATCTTTTTCTTTTCATACAGCGATTTCAGAAGATTTAAAGGACCTCTCTCTATATGGGCAAGGTAAACCCACCTCACAAACCTTATGTTGATTCCAAGGCAGCTCAAACCTATGCCAAACCAAGGAGTAAACAACTAGGAGTAATAATCCCTGTCATTTAGTCTTTTTCCCTTCTCTACACACCTACTGTCCCACATTCACATGCCTTTACAACTGGGACGAGGAAGAAGAAACTAGGAGCAATGCACACTTCATGTCAGTTTCACTACTATGGTACTGAGACGAGGAAGAGGACTTTGGGAGGTCAGGCATGTTCTGTTAATTACTATAATTGAGGTCAGGCAAAGGACTTGCACCTGCAACCAATTGAAAGGTCAAATGTGCATAAAATGGTAGACCGAGAGGGGAGAAGAAGGAACCTGCCTGGTGAGAAGGTGGCAGCTGCGAGCTGGTACAGTGCGGTCATTTACAAGTAGTGATTCAGCTAAAACTCATAAGAGGGGGTTTGGTTCCCTAAGGGATGAATATTGAATACCAAACAAACTGCAAAGTACTTTTTGAAATGTACCAAGATTTATTGAATACCGAATTGAAGGACCAGATAAGGAAATCAGGTGAAAATACTGCATGACTGAGAAGCGAATAATGTACAGTTGTGAACGCAGCACTATTGAATTAAGCAGAAAAGCAAGTGTGGAAGACAGTTGATGAACTTGAATGGACACTGGGAAAGCCAAGTGTAAAAAGGATTTACACCACAGAGTGACTTGAATACAAGTTGTGGCAAAGCCAAGAGACTGACATTTTGAAAGCTAGAATGAATGTGAAATACTGACACAGGTCCAGGGAGAATATCTGTGTTGGCCAAGGAAAACCAAGGGCATCACCAAGTGCCAAGGGTTATCGGTTGCGTGACCTGTAGTGGGTGGATAGTGTTGTCCAACAACTGCACCTAGACCGAGTAGCCCTACTAGAGAAAGAACCAAAGAAAGCCACAATACAAAGGCAATGCGGCATGACAATTGCTGAAGTGAAAGAAAGCATTCGTATGAGCCATTAAAGGGCAGAGACAACTACAAAGTTAACTGACAACATTCTAACAAGTGAAGAGGCTCATAGTGGTTCTGTTGGAGGAGCTGCCTGCTTGGGGAAGTGAACCCCAAGACTTTGAACCGTGTTACAGTTGGGGAAGGGAACCCCAAGGTTTCTGTGAACTTGGGGAAGGGAACCCCTGAGATAATTTGGAACAGTGTTGAACTTGGGGAAGGCCGCCCCGAGAGCTTTTGGAACTATTTTTGAACTTGGGAAAGGTGAAGATTATAACCAGCCAGACCTTAAAAAAAGCTCAGAACTTTACTTTGAACACTGTTTCTTTTAGTGCTGACACCCCTACACCTTGTATAGCTTTAGTTGTCAGGGCAAGTATAGGTTTTGGACACAGACAGGTTTTTCAGTATAACTTGACACAGACTGGCCTAAGTTTCTTTAGGTAGGGAGATGAAATAAAAAATGTTGAGTAAAATTCGAAGATCGCTAGCGTTCCCATAGAGCAGCGTGCGGAGCTCAGAGAAAAAACAAACTGAGGTATGGGCGTAGGGGAGGATGGGCGTAGTGACAGTATATTTTCGATGCCTCACTTCACGTCCTGAGCCGACGATCGATCAACGGCCGAGTCGAGGTCCACTCCAACCCGCTGTCGAAGATTTTACTGAGCAGCTGAAGCTGGAAGGGGATATCTAAAAGACGAGGAATCTGTGGGAGAAAAGCAATCCTTTGAATATTATCAAATAAGCATACAAATGACAACATCACAGCGTTTAGAGCTAACCTAGTTCGACCACCCAATTGTGAAGTGAAAGGAAGATCAGCCAGACCTTTAAATGATTCCTGTGGATAATTTGCATCTTCAAATGAGATATTATGGGGGGGAATCAATTTGAAACAAATTGTCTCGCAAACTCTTAGAAACAGAATTTGAGTGATCAAAGGAGCGTGGACTCTGGTAAATAGGTGAACAAATGCACAGATGCATTGTTGGAAAACATAGAATATCTAGCGGGGGCATCTTGCTCGCCTGTCCTCACAAGGGATACGGTACTAGAGTATGTCACTTCTTCAGTCTCCACCTTGTAGCCTCCGAGTGTTACGCTCACCGGGTCTCTGCAGGGATGTTGGGGCACGGTTGGAGCCCTCCCTGGACTGGACTCGCCTGGCTCGAGCTCCTACCTCGACTGTGGTGATATGGGCTACTTGGGTTGCTGGTTATACCCTTGAGAGAAGATAAAAGGCAATGAGAATGCTGCGGTGGAACTGCGATCCCCTTCAAACCATTCGTGCCAGAATGAGGGGAGCATGCGTTTTCCCATATGACCTCACCTGTGGTTTTGTAAGGATGAGCTCTCTCAGCAGGGGCGCCGGAAGTAGACCAAGTTGCGTCACTGGTCCTTGTGCGTGGTGGCCCAGACCGGCTGCGACCAATCGCGCCTTTGAGGTAAGTTCTTGTAGCAATGATTATTGTTTGTATCCTTTTGTGTTGGTTTTTCCCAATGAATATTGTCCGTAACGTTGTAATGTCCTTTCTTTCCCCTTTAGGTATTAAGAGGGCCCGCAGAGACGCAGTGCTAGAAGAGTGTTCAAAACGGAGCAGACAGGGATTTAGACGCAAGCCCATAAACAAACTGCAATCGGGCGGACAGAGTAATACGAGGATGGGAAGGCGCAACACGCAGACGACAAAGGTACGTTTTACAACAATACTAGCCCACCATCGCTCCCTGAAATAGAATAGGAACACGTGGATCCTCATGGTCTCTGCTTACGTACCAAGTTGAAATACACTGTTAAGCCCAAAGGCGAATAAGACACGCGAGACGTAAATAAACCTTGCGGTACACAACAAACATAAACAAGGTTTTTTGCCACGTACGGCTTGTGGCAAACCATGACAGCTAAGTAAAATAATATTTGTGCCTGTGTGAAGCCATAGTCAAGAGAGAATAAGAACACTAACACTATAATGCTCAATTTCTATAAATGCATTACGCATAATAACGTTCGAACTTAGGGAATTACAAAATTTATGTTGATTTTTTATGTTGAAACACAGACTCATTGACAGAGAGTGTAAATGTATTTATTATTAGGACAGGGATTATCCCATGACTGGAAGAAAAGACTGTGAGAACATTTTCAAGCTGCAATCACTATCGGGTAAGGATATAATGAAGAGGAAATAAGCCAACATGACCAAGATGACAAAGGTTCTCAATTTATTGTACTATACTTATGAATGGTAATATAATTGTATTCTTTTCTTTTTCTTTCTTTTCTTTGTTTTCCCTCAAAACTCCTACCCCTCTCCCCCTCCTGTTAACATGGCCATGTTGCGTTTTTTCTAATTTTGTTCATTATACAATGTATGCATTAATACTTATTTTGCTTAACAACAAACATGGCATTGTGAAATTCTATTTGTCTATTCACCAAACGACATGACAATGATTGCGCTATTTGCAACCAACTTTGGGACTATTTGTTTGTTTATTTTATTTTTAAACTATAAAAATCACATTTCATACTAATTTTTGAAGCACTGATCTGAGAAAGACGTTGTAGACGTCAAAACACGTGTCATCAATATAGGGCAATAAATCTCTCACCAATTGATATCATGTGGAAGCAAATATTATTTCAGAAATACTACGATTACTGTGCACATAAGTACACCCGAAGGGTAACTTTTCTTTCCCATAAACTGCCCCTTCCTAATGGAGTAGAGGAATCAAGGACTCCATTGTTACCTGGGTCAATGCGACCTCATATACCAAGTTCCTAAATCAAGACAAAGGGCGCAGAGTTCTGTTTCACAAGTACCTCAAATAGATTCCTCACCGTTCTACAGGGATTTAGAAGACCCCACTAGAAAGGTGAGTTGGGTTTCCGGATGATGCGCAAAGTTTGTAGGTTGCACGGCTAAACGCTAAAAGTTTATGCAGTGGCTAAATTTGTGTTTTCTATCTCCCTTGCAGGTTCGACTTGGCGGCGCTTGATGGCAGAACCCGTGAGTATGTTGAGCCGGAGGAAGTCTCTGGTGATGTTGGGCGTCCGGAACAGGTAAGAATGCAAGGCGCTGCAAGATGTGGATCAGCAGAGACAGGTAAGATGCGTGCAGTAGCTGTAGAGTTGAAATCGAGTAAGCAGTGCTTCGAGCAATGGCGTGGCTGGTCTCAGGTAAGATGTGCGCGGTAGCTGCAGAGCTGTGATGGGGTTTGCAGAGCTTCAGGCGATGGCGTGGCCGGTCTCAGGTAAGATGCGTGAGGTTGCAGGATGGAGGTCCGGAGACTGAAGAAAAGCATGCAGAACTGGAGACAGGTAAGGATCTGTAGACGGCAGTAAGCGTTACGCTGCACCAGCAGACAAACGCGAAGCGCCAGCACGTTGGTGGGGCTGGTTTATATAGCCTGGCCCCAGCCACTCCCCTTCAGTCCCACCCTCTGGCCCCACCTTACCACTCCCTCAGACTTCTGCACATGCTCACAAGGCTTGTGGATGGCCGCAAGGCCTTAGGCACACTTTGTGCAGAACACACTTTCAGATGAGTGTCAGGACTGGGTCCATTGGGACCCTGTGGGACATAATGGCCTTTGACCAGTGGCCATTACAACAAGTTTAGTACTTTGTTTCCAGGCAGTGAAGCTTTTTCATGAGATGCCATTAATGGGTCAGGACGTGATGGATAATAAGCTTTGATGGAGGGTGTTCTAGCACAAGAAGGCAAATGTCGCATTGCCATAGCGTAAGGTTGTCCGTTTCAGCCGGGGTGCTAGCCACTGGCATATATTTACGCTGAAGAAACATCTCTCCAGAAGAGGAGCACATAGGGGCATCAAGCAGGTGTTTGCTATGTAAAGCATATGTGGACAAGCTGAAGTAGGTTAGTATTAAAAGACGAAAGTTAGTCACAACCATCACCGTGAGACAATACTGGAGCTGAACACTTGGCTCTTACCAGGTTAACTGTCTGCTTTTGGTCCTGCTAGCATACTTCAACAAACTGCACTTCCACATGAGCATCAGGCATTACAGAGATTACTACGCCCGGTTCCTCCTTTGTGCCTCAGGACTTCATACAACGTGGCACACAGTTAGGTCCACAAAATAGTTCCTTGTTCGGGGAAGCCACGACACACAACAGACTGCACTTGAATCACACTTGTAAACAAGCACTGGAAAAAAACCTGTTATTACATTCCACTCCAACTGCTACGGATGTAGCACTTTTCCTCAGCGCTCCGTGCTCACTGTGGGTTTTAACGGGCAGTTGATCGTTAGCTCCGCCAACCAGCCAAGAAATGAAAAAGCAATGCTACAACTGTAGCACTCTTCTTCAGCACTGTGCACTCCATCTTATGATTCCCTTTAATTTAATCCACGTAGGGCATGCCCGTCAACGCTGACTCTGCCTACATGCCTCACTCGCCAGTCCTTTTCCCGCTTGTCAGTTACGATCTGCTCACTGAACCTATTTCACAGGGGGGGGTGGAGGGAGGGTTGTATGGTGGAAAGGGGACAATGGGCTAGGAGTACAGATGTTACTACGGTGAGTAACTGTTCCTTACTAATCCGTCCTGTCCCTTTTCCTCCATACTGATGAGAGATTTTGCAGCATGAAAACTCTCGGGTGGAGGCTAAGTAGGAGCAAACAAATTTAGCAACACTGCCTGATCAAACCTGGCGTCAGCCCTGGAGCTAGTATCCAGGCAACAGTGCTTGGAAAAGGCTGGCTGTGTGGACCACGTAGCAGCCCTGCTGATGACATCAGCGCAAAAGGAAAGCCACTGCAGTGGCCATAGCTCTCACTGCGTGCGCATGCATACCTTCAGACAACGTCTGTTTCTGTGAGGAACAACAATAGTTAATGGCAGACACAAGCTACCAAGCGTTTGTGGCCTTGGACGCTGGAGTGCTTGGGCAGTGTCCCTCAAAGGTGACAAATAGGGCATCAGATTTTCTGAACTGCCTGGTCCGGTGTAGGTAAATTCCAGGGGTCAAGTCCTAAAAATTAAAGTGGGGGGACTCTTCAATGAACACAGTGGGATGTGACATCGCCGGAAATTAGCATATGAAGGTGAAATATGCACATTTCATTAAATTGGCTTTGTACAATGGGAGGCAGACATGGACCGCTGCATGGGTCTGGAAAGGAGGATATATAGAGCACGGGGTAGCCCCCGGAAATTCAAGAAGATATGGGGAAATGGGAAGACGAGGCCTAACTGGGTGCTATGCCGGAACATTAAGAACTGGTATATTCCACCACGCACTCTACACACCAACGCCCGGAAGGGGCGCTTCTAGACCAGCAGGAATCCTAAGTTGTATTTTACCTGTCTCATGCATAAGTCGTAATTGTTATGTATTGTTGTTATGTAAAACAATAAACAGTTATAAAAAAAACATTGGCTTTGCACAACCACCCACATTGCACAGGACAAACAGCATTTGCCTTTCATAAAATCAACACATACACAACCAAGAAAGGATATTTTCTTATAATAGTGTTTTTGAAAAAGTTAAAAGGTGTGCATGTTTTAAACTCCAAGAACCAATACAAATGTTTTCCCTCGAACTTGCGGTACCGAAATGGGACATTTCCCCTTTATTTCCTGCTATTTTTCATCACGTTATATACTGCAGTAGTGAAGTGTCTGGTTCAATCCCTGAGGTCGGCTTTAATTCATAAATTCAAAGAGGACCTTTCTCATTTTAGCTGGGGGGGACTGAGTCCCCCCCTCTGAAAAAAGTGGGTGGACTCAGTCCACCCACGTGTACCCTCGACTTGAGCCCTGGTAAATTCTGAGTTCCTTGCAGACATCTAAAGAGTGCAGGACAGAGTCTGCCGATGGAGTGGGGTCCGGAACCAATGTCAGAAGGATAACCTACTCATTAATACGGAAGGAGGAAACCACTTTGGGCAGGAAGGCTGGATGTGTACCATTGTCCTTGTGAAAAAACAATATTCCAGAGACCGAGAAGGCCTATATCTTGCTCGCTGGCAGACGAGAGGGCAACCAACAGTGCCACATGCAAGAGATGAACTTACAATCCGTGGTAGCCAGTGGCTCAAAAGGCTTGAAAGTGAGTACATGTGTAAACAAGAAAAGGTACTGCTAAATGTGGGGTTTGATGCACAAGGGTTATACTGTTTGAAAAACTCCTTGGACCAGCCGCTGGTTTATTTTAGACCCTAAATTAATTTGTTTATTTGTATGCCAGAAAATCCCAAATAGGCCAGAATTAGATTGGCCCTTTTTTGCCATATATATTCTTAAAATATTTAACACAAATGTTAATGCACATGTATTCAGACAGTAAGGCATTTAGACAAATTGTGATCATTGAACCGAAATCGAGTATAAAGATTTCAAGTAAAAATGGGAACACAAATCAAATTCAAATGTAAACAGACCATATGTCAAATTAACCAATTATGACCATTGACACATCTTGTGTGCAAAAAATGATACAAGTTCACATTTTGAAAATAAGTCAAATACCTGAGTTTCACATAACAATATCCAGAAATGTGACCAAAGAAAAGTGGAAAGATTGTTGAAGTTAATGGAAGTAGTGAAACTAAATGATCTGTTGCTAGTGGTTTATACACTGTAATACGTTAATATGAAAAGGATCAATCGGGAAGAAACCACTGTGTGCCAATAAATGAAAATAAAAGGACTGATCCACTATTCAGTCTTTTATACAAATAAACTTTTCATCATCAAGATGGGAACTGTTTCTCGAGATGGAGTTTGCCATACCATGAATGAAAGCAAAATACTGTTCTGTTATTCACTCCTTTGTGACAATGAACTTTTTCTCTTCTTTCTCGCGCCCTTGAGGTAAGAACTGCCTCTCGGGGTAGTGTCTGCCAACGCAGCAGGAGGAACATGATCAGAAAAAAAGCTTGAAAATAGATAGGCTATGCCCCAAACCGTGGACATACAGCCTTTCGTAGAAGCACTTTCAGTCCCCTCATACATGTGGCGATTTGGCGGTAATGTGGATAAAGAGCCGCATGTCTGTCTTCATCAGGGTATTGGATAGAAGACCTTGTAGGTGAAAAGCAAAAAGAGGGGGGTCTATTGGGGTTTTCTGGCATTAATGCAAAATCCCAAAAAATGTATTGGAGCAGACAAAAAAGTATTTAAAATTAATGAAGGCAACTGAAACCGTCCCTTCCTGCGTGGTAACCAAAATTATTTTGAAATGACTTACCACGAGAAAGAACGGGAGGGGGGTGAAGCTTTTCCTTATGTCCACCCTCACACTGGTAGCACACCAAACATCAGGAACATCGTATCCGTCCGTGTTGCATGCTTTTCGCAGACGCTCAGAGCTGTCCTGTAGAGGAAGATGAGCTTTAGTCATATTGATTTTGACTATTTTAGTGCGATAGCACACTGGGACAAAGTCGTGTTGGTTATGTTGCAAATTAAAAATGTAGTTAGGGGTACAATGGCCTCAGCTGTAAAAATCACCTGGTTGTGTTGTATGCGCTGTGTCCACTAGACTGGTGGCGTACGCTCAAAAGTAGGCGGGCTGACAGTCGCCAGCCAGCGTTGTGTTCAGGGAAGTTTTCCTGGCTCTGGCCGACCTATGGTGTTCTCCCGTGGTGTACAGTCAGTGTCTGCTGAGACGGAGAAAATAGGTGGCAAAGGGCCGAAAGACCCATATTAGGCACATGTGCACGTGGGAGCATGTATGTTCAATTGTAAGTGTAAAGGTGCGTATCTGTCGCATATAAATACCTGCCTGGCCGGGAGCTCGTACATATCACAGCCTCCTCAGTCAATTCGATTCCTTTTTATTGGAGGCCACAGATGGGCACAGCTGTGGAGTGAGTCGGTCCGCGGTCAGAGGTAGTATGAAGAAAGGAACACGCGGTTTGGTTGCTAGTGTTAGTAACTTCGTCGTTACGCGAGTCGAAGGGAACACAGTGGCCAATCAGGACTGGGCACCAAGGTCTCTGCGTCATATTGGCCAATCGCAGGTCTGTTAACACCTATCAGGAAGGTGTATGTGTAGGCACCAATTAGAAGACTGGGCTTGCTTGAGAGGCAATAGGGTGTGTGTGATTGAGCCAATCGTGCTGGGAGTCCCGAATGTGCGTGAGGGGCGGATACCCTCGCTGGTAAAGGTGTACGTAATGAAACGGCCCATGTGTAGAGGCACCAATAGCAGTTCTGGGGCTGCATACAAGCCAGATGAAAGTGAAAGGGGATCAGCCATAGCTGTTCGAAAAGCCAGTGAAACTGCCAGGCTATGATCAGCATGCTTGACTATGTAAGAAAATGGAAATACACGCAGACTGAATAGTGCGTTTGGAGTGTCCCAAGGTGAATGAAGTGAAGTGAGGAAAAATTAGCCAAGTCCTCTGTACCAGTCTCCTAGATCGGGTCCAGGGGTATAAAAAAAAAAAGACCTGCTTGGCAAAAAAGAAATCCAAATGCACAAAAAGTCATGGTCAGGAATAAATGTGTACTTTGTGTCTATACTACTTATTTCAGAAAAGGGTCTGAGAAAAAATCTCAAGGACCCAGAGGAAAAGTAATGATGTAGGATAGGAAAATGCCTTATTGGATAGAGTTCACGTTTGAAGGATGAACTGTTCATTCAGTCCGTGTTCATACATATCCAACCTATGAATCCATCTGCTTTCGAGGTCCAGCAATCTGCCCTGTATGTTAGGGCCCACACAGACTCTTTCCAGGACCCACCAGAGTAAGTCATTGGGCGTGTGGTGGTTAGTCAAATAGTGTTCCACCAATGGGGATGTCAGATTCTTACACCGAATCCTTGAATGGTGTTCTGAGATCCGGTTACCTATGTTCCGCATAGTTTGGCCTACATAACGTAGGCCACACGGGCAACACAGAATACCACTTGACTGGTTTTGCAGTTGGACTGCTGTTTTAGAGTCCAAATCCTTTCTCCAAAAGTGAAGGTTTGGATTCTTTTGGTAAATGTGCATACTGAGCAAGTAAATGTGCATACAGGGGTAGTGGCCAGTCATGCTCCAGAAATTCCAAAGTCCAGATCAAGGAGCGTCTTGCACAAACAGGGAGCGAACTAGGCGTTCTTTTATATTACATGCTCTCCTGAATGCGAACCGGGGTATGGGTTCCTCTGGTAGTTGTAACTTGATTATTGGCCAGTCTCTACGTATGGTTTTCTTAATGTTAAAGGTGTTGGGGCCATGTGTAATCACACAAGCCACTGTCTGTTTCCTCCTGGTGTTGAGTCTTGTGGAGAGAGCAGGGCGTCACAATTTGTGAACTTGGCTCTTTTGCTGGAGGTCAATATTAGTTTTTTGGGATATCCTCTTCTGTATATCTTCTGTATAGTCTGTCATCCAAATCGGTGGCATTGGTATGGTAGTCCTCAAGAGATTAACAATTTCTCTGTATCCTTAAAAATTGGCCATACGGAAGATTTTCTTTGATATGGTCAGGGTGGTTGCTTGTGTAGTGCAACAGAGTGTTGCGATCAGTTGGTTTCCTGAAAAGGTCGTACATAAGTTTTCCTTCATGGCAAGTGATCTGAATATCCATGAAGTGTACAGAGGTATTACTGTATTCAATCGTGAATTGTAGATCGTCGTTGCATGAATTGAGCCACGTAAAGAACGAGTTGAGTGCCTCCTCTTCTCCTGTCCAGATGAATAGGACGTTGTCGATATAACGACGCGATTGTTGTATGTTGGGTAGCCAGGGATTGTGATGACTGTTCACATGTTTCTCTTCGAAGGAGGCCATGAACAGAATGGCAAGGCTGGGGACAAATGTGGCCCCCATGGCGGTTCATTTAACTTGTAAATAAAATTGGTTGTTGAAAATAAAGTTTTTACAGAGGGCAAGAGTCATAAGTTCTATAATAAATGGGGGTGGGACCCGGGATTGTAGGTTATTTGCAATCAGATGTTCATAGACACAGTCAATTGCTGTGCCTTGGGGAATGGACGTGTACAGAGATTTTATGTCCCTAGTTACCAGAAATTGGTGATTGGAGTCAAATGGAAGTCCCTCAAAGGTCTAAATAGTGTGGGTAGTGTCCCTAAGATATGATTTAGTCTTGGCACTAATTGGTTTTAGAAAGAAATCAACAAACCTACATATTAGTTCCAATAGAGAACCACATCCGGAGACTGTAGGCCTGCCAAGTGGGTTGCAGGCATCCTTGTGGATTTTAGGAAGGGCGTATGGGCACAGAGTGTGTCCTTGGGATGTGGTCAAAAAAATGGCTTCCTTATCGGTAATCCAATTCCTCTAAGCTGCAAAAGCAACCATTTCAGAAATGTCCAATTTCATTTCTTTAGTAGGATCTTTTTTGAGCAGTTGATAGCTGTCTCTGTCATCTAACAGGTTCATGACCATGTTGATATACTGGTCATTTGTCATAATAACAATGGCGCCACCTTTATCGGCGGGCTTAATTGTTAAGTCCCGATTTTCTGAAAGATGTTTCAGCGTTTTCCTCTCCTCCATAGTCAAATTTTGGCGCGTTCTGGTTTTCTTCCTACTCATCTGTTTTATGTCGCTCAGAACACACCGCCCAAAGGTGAATACGTCATGCGGAGTTTGACTGTCCGTGGTGGTAAATGTGGATTGTGAATGCAGTCCAGTATCAAGTTCAGTGTTTTGCTCATTCCTGTCTTGGAAGAATGCGCGTAGTCTTAAAGTTCGAAAGAAACGTTGCACTTCAAGTTCCGTTTTGTACCAATCTGTATTGGTAGTAGGTACAAATGATAAACCTTTAGATAGAATGGAAATTAGAGAGGGTGCAAGGTTAGCCTTTGCTAAATTGAAGATAGCCAACAAATTAGTGTCAGATGTTAGATTCAGCGTCTCCGTTGTCGAGGCGCCTGCGTTGCCCTTGGAACGGCATACTCCAGTGGGGTGGTCTCCATTCTCCTCCTTGTCCTCCTCTGCCTAAAAAAGAGAGTTGGGGAGTCGGAGTTAACTGGAATTGTGGTTGGCCAAATTGATTTTATTGATATTGTCGGAAGTTGTAACCTGATTCATCATCTGATGAATTACTGCTTGAGCCCAAGAAGGTCACCCACCTTTCTCCTGCCCCTGGCCTAGAGTGAGTTGATGCTCCTTGTTTTTTAAGTGAATTAATGTAGTCACCGGTGTATGGATAAATGACCTTGGTCTTGAATTCCTTAATGTCTTTATTGAGCTTATTGGTCTTTCATGTTAGAGTATTTGATTTGAATGAATCAAACTGTTTATTGATGTCATTCAGTTGTTCTTTGGCATTGGTAATCAGATTACTTATTGTAAATTTTGTTTCTTCAATGTTTAAAGTTTTCTGAAATTCTGCGCTGATGCGTTGAGCGGTAGTGATAGTTAGGACCATAAGGTCTCTGCTACCTTTGGTCGCAATAACGCTGAAATTTGTGGTGTATTCCTCATCATCAAGGAATAGGCAAGGTTTGTTTCGGACAATAAGACCAGCTGGTATAATGCTGGCCCTTAAGTATTCACGAAGAAAATGTCTGTGTAATTCAGAGCAAAATACTTGTTACGCTCACCTGGCTCCCACAGGGGCGTCGATCTGAACTGGACAGCTGCGGTCTCCACCAATATGACGCGTAGTGCTGAGATGACAGACTGGACTAGCCGACCTAGCTTTGTTTGCTTGGCCCGCAGGAGTATTCTTCTGTAAATGGAGGAAGGGAATTAACCACCCATGGAGTTGAGTGTTAACCCCCACCCCCTCTGTTCTCCCCACAGATCACCTTTAATGTCCCCTCTCATAGTCTCACCTGATGGTTTGGAAAGATGAGCTCTCCATCCTGCGTTTAGCGCAGGGGCGCGTAGATAAGCAGTTGCTTCACTGGTTCGAAGGAATTGGTGAGTTCCAGAACAATATTGACTCAGATTTCTGGCGAGACGCCGTAAGTATATAGTAAGAGTTCAAATGTCTGACTTTCACTCTTGTCTGATTCCTTGCTGGTTGCAGCTTGACCCTAGCGAAGAGTTCCTTGTGGCAACCGGTAACATTCAGGTAAGGATTTGTATTATCCAACACAGTTTGATAAAATAATGTCAGTATGTTACCTGTTGCTTTCTCCCTTATTCAGGTGCTGAGAGAAATTATGAAGTCTCGGGGAATAATGCCTCCAGCGGTAAAATTAGGTACGTCTATTGTGGTGAGAAGAATTCCCCTTGTTTGTCCCTTTGTTTCACCTTGCTGTCCTTTTGTTCCCCTTAGGGGCCGGGGTGCGGCGAAGATGCGGTGGAAGCTGCGCAGACCCGTGAAGAGGAATAGTACCCCCGGCGGTAAAATCAGGTACGTCTATGGGGGGTAACTAATATTGCCTCTGCTTATTCTCTTGGCTCACCTTGCTATTCTTGTGTTCCCCTTAGGTGCCGGAGTGCGGCGGGAACATGCAGAAGGATGCGGTGGATAGTGAAGATGCTGCGAAGGCCGGTGAGTTCAGCGCGGCGCTGCAGCAGGCGAGGCGATGCGCATAAAATAACTTCCTTCTTCCAGCTGGAAGGCGCGGTGGATCAGGAATTCAGGTAACGATTAAAGGTATTGCTCTTGTTCTAACCTTTTCTCCTTCTATCTCCCTCTTTCTAGGAGTTCCAGACTCGAGGCGGGTGTGGCAGAAGACTGGATGCAGACTTGCAGGCACGGTGAGCGTTACGCTGCTTGATGCAGAAGAACGTGAAGCGTGTGCTGCTCTTCGGGTGTGGTTTAAATAGCCTCCAAAGTAGTCCCAGGTAAGTATTCCTCCTCGACCCCACCCGAGTAAAAAATAGTCCCTAGGTAAAGTAGTCCCTTCCAAGCCTCTTTTGGCTTTGAGCTCTTGCAGTATGGTCTGCATCAGGTAAGTTTTAATCTATGAGCCTGGCGCCTATGGCGCCAGGACTGACTCTCCATATGAGCCTGGCACCATAGACGCCAGGACTGTACCCAAATAGCCCCTAGCAGGGGTTGTTGGGCTTGCTTGGAATAACTTGATGCCTGCTTCCGGGGTTGCTGGACTTGATCTGGATCCCCGGGGATAGGCATCATGACAGCACTTTTTTCTTAAGTTTCAACAGATCGTCGGCAGTTTTCGTTGTGATGGTGGGTTGGTTTGGGCCCATAGGGTCAAACAAAGAGGGGCCTCTAATCAATTCAGTAGTTTCCTCCTCTGTATAGCTTAACGTTGCGTTTTCAGCCGTACTCATATCTAAAATGGACGGATCGTGTTGCGGTGTTGGGCGCTGTGTGAGGGTGTAATTTAAAGGGGAATAGTTGCCAAATCATAGAGATTGGATCAAAAAGCTGTACAGCCCGGATAGGAGAAGTGTAGTATTATAATTTCTCTCCTATCAACGCGGGTCCAAAACGGAACGGACAACCATGGTTGTCATAGAATGAGCCAGAGAAAAAATCCACCAAGCAGTGGGGTCGGTTTGCCCTGGTGGACAAGTAGCAGTATGGGGCACATGAACAATTGTAACAAGAAAGGTTGCTGCTACATGTGGGGTTGGATGCACAAGGGTTATACTGTTTGAAAAACTCTTTGAACCAGCTGCTGGTTTATTTTAGACCCTAAATTAATTGGTTATTTGTATGCCAGAAAAACCCCAAAAGACCATAATTAGATTTGCCATTTTCTGCACATATATATATTTTTATAAAATGTAACACCAATGTAAAAGTACATGAATTCAAAGTGAGCATAGTAAAAACATTCAGATCCCACACAGGGTGGGGCATTTTAATAGGTGGTGTGGCGAACCAAAGTAAGGAATCAGACAAGTTATGGACATGGTCAATGGCTTTCATTCAAATTAAAAGAAAAACACCTAACTAGTCCTATCGCTATGAGCGAAGTTCCCTAAGTAGCAAAGCAAAAACTAAGGGTGCACGTCTGGTGCAAGTGAAAGTCTTCTAGCCAAAACCTAATCACTAACTGGCTCTACCACTTTTAGAAACACCAAACTAAGGCAAAAAGGGAGGCTAGAACAACAGCCTCGGAGTGGACTTCTGCCTGACCCACTGAAGATAGATTTGCTCAGTCTCAAAGTTCTTTAGTATGCAACAGTATATTTATCACAATCTTCACAGTCCTCACAATCTTCTGATAGTCTTATAGTAGAAAATATAATGATCTTTTGTACTGGATGTCATGTTCCCCTTGGTAAAGAAAAACAGTTGTTTCTGATATTTTTATCAGGCTTAGCTTCAAATGTACATATCTCTTCAGGGTCACTGGGCAAGACAACTCTCAGTCTCCCACCTTTGGGTATTGGGATTTCCCCCACTCCTGTGGTCCTTTTGTAGATGCCTTTATTTTACAATTGCAATATTCACTAGCCCAATTGGCTATTCCATTTTGGCATACAATGTTCAATCTCACTCTGTTTTCAGAAACCTGTGTGCTTGCTTGCTTAAACTCTTATTTTCTCATCAGCTCTTCCAGCCATGACATGTAATGTTCATAACGTTTTACCACATATTTCTGTATCTCCATCGGTTTTGGTACTCTGTCAAAGCAACCCTTTCAGGACTTCTTGGTGTCCCCACTAAGATAGCGGCTGTGTTCCAGACAGTGCTACCTCCAACGGAACAGGCGCTTGTCGGGTGGAGCTCAGCAATCCCGGCTCCTCTCCAGTCTCTGCATGCATTGCAGGGCCTCAGGCCCACCACTGTTCTTCATTGGTCGTTCGACCAGAGAAGGTTGTTTTTGTCAAGTCTCATTCCCTGACCGGAGCCCCTTGCTCTGTCAAGGAATCCGCCGTCCAGCCTTGAGCTAGCAGGTCTCTCTCCACACACGCCACAGGTAGCTCCGTGGTTCGACATGGCTCTGCCACACCAGGACGGCACTGCTACAGAGGCTCTCCTCAGCATAGAAGCTGCTCTCCAACCTTTGTGGAAGTCTCCCCTTTTCCATTCACAATTCGCTCTCGCTTTATACAAGTCATTGCAACAACAGGAATTATGTCAGTCTTCCTTGACAATGGTATTCATTAGTATTCAGCATAACCTGAAGGCAATCGAGACAAAGAAGGATATTTGAAGAATATATTCTTTTGTGACATAATGCCAGAAGTAGGAGACAGAGTCATAGATGCCAAAAAGAATACACTTCCTTTAACGTAAAAGACAAACGCCCATCTATCCCTAATTCTAAGGGGTTATCCCTAAAAGAGAAAAGCAAGCTCGGGTGCACATTGTCAGTACAGGGTTCGAAAATGAGGGGAGCTGGGAGCTATTTAGCTCCTGGTAATAGCCAATAAGAGCCTGGTTACCTTGACACCAAGAGCTTCCAGGAGCAACTTATGGCTCCCTAGGCCAACTGATGCTGAACAAACATACCTATGTTAATTTAACTTGTTGCATTTGGGACAATCCATAAATGCGCATTTGTACAACATTTAAACCATAGGGGATCACAAATAATGGACAAAATGATAAGTTTGCACCTCATGTGGAAGTGAGATTTGTGGAACGCTATGTACTAACTCCTCATTCCCCAATGGTAGCTCCTAGTCACTGGTTAATGCTGAATACCCAGAAGCTGCTTTTAGCTCCTGCTCATCCAATCTGAATTGCGATCCCTGCAGTATGTCCTGTGAAGGCATCATGAAGCACACTGAAAACAGATTCAAGGTTCAAACAAAGTACCTTTATTTTGTTATATGTCAGGATGGTCTAAGGCCGAACTTGTCCCATGCTAAGGTGGGATTTCGCTAACTAAAGAAACTAAGTCTGAGTCAGTAAGTTCAACTTAAAAGTCTGTCATTGTCCAAAACCTATACTTGTCCTCACAACTAAAGCTAAACAATGTGTAGGGATGTCAGCAACAAAAGAAATAGTATTCCAAATAAAGTTCCAAGATTCTTCCAGGTCTACTTTACAATCCTTCAGGCTCTTCAATAGTTTATACAGATTGCTATCCTCTGCATTCGTTGCACTAATCTAATTAATAAGTGAAGATTCTTTCTCTTTACTTTTCCTTGGCATTTCTGGACAGGGTAGCCTCGGTCTAAGCACAGTTTTCGGATCATATGGTCCACCCAATACAGGTCACACAACCAATAACCCTAGGTTTTCTTACCCACACAGGTTTCTCTGTCACTACACCTATGTTCTGTTTTACATTCTCTTTGGTTTCTCCTTGTCAGTCTCTTAGCTTTGCCACAGTGTGCTCTTCCACAGTTCTCACTCCGTGGTGCTAATTCAATTCCACCACCTTACTTTCACAATCTTCATAAGTGCGCATCACTTGCTTTTCTCACTTTATTCATAAAGATTTATTCTTTGTCTTTAAATGTTCATTACGTGTGTTTCACACATGCTTTCTTTCAGTTCAGGATTCAATAGTGCTCGATTTATATTCAAGATACTTTACTTCCAGTTCAACATGCTCGTATTGTAAACTCATTTTGGGTTCAATTTCACTTGCACATACTCTTCAGTTCATCCGGCATCAACATATGCCCTGTAGTCGTCCCAGGAACTCCCCAGTATGAGTGTTCCCTCTGATGCACTCAACGGTCCTCGGCCGCTCCTCTGGGCGCCCTCTCCCACCGTTCTTGGCTCTGAGCCCACTTCTCTGAAGCTCTGCAAGCAGCACTCTCCTTCTACGAATCTCACTGTGGGTTTCCGGTTGCTCTGCTCTTCACTCGCAGATGCTACCACTGGCCTGCAGCACTTGGGGCTATTCCATGCCCCAGAGCTGACAGAGGAGGCTCTGGCGGCTTTGACCCCCTCATGGCCCGCTCAGGCCCCGGCGTCACAGTCTCTCCTTGGCAATAGCCAGCATCCTGGCCTCACAAATGCGATTCCAGATCCTCGAAGTAGTACAAATGGCGAACATTAGAACAAGTGCCACTAAAAGACTTGAGCAACGTGAGGCATATTGGATTGAGAGATTGGACACTATCGCCTCGTGGGCTTAATCAAGAGTTGAATCTGCATTGCTTTATTTGAACAAAACATCATCTAAGTTGACATTTCTTGAATTTAATTTGAGTATATATTCCTTTTTCTTTATTTCTCTTTTTTGACTTTCAAGACTTACAATGTAACTATACTGGTTGTTTTTTATGCCAGATGAGATGCTTGATGACACGCAATGTACACAGTATTGGCATACGAATTAAGCCACCAAAGAAAATCTGTATTGAAGCTCAATATGTAAGTTGAATTACCATAGAAGCATGCATTGCGGTTTTTCATGTTAATGTTTTCGCTCTTACAGCAATAAGCTATGTGTCAGTTACAGGAACGACTCCATGATTTTGTAGGATGTCTCTAAAAGTATTTATGTAAACACTTGGCTACTTTACCTGTCGAGATATAATGATGCCCATAATATCACAGGCAGATCGTTCAATCAGTTCATCCTCAGTTTGTTAGGTGCTCTTTGAGTACACATGCCTACGTATTTGCTTTTTTCTGCATTCACATTGCCCATATGACTCATTTCCCAACATTTACGAGCCGCAGCTAAGTACATACAGTTCATCACCACTACATTTAGTAACGCTGCACTAGCAACAGGCATCGGAACCCTGTTGCCATGTTAACCACCACGATAAGCGTGCAGCTACGTAATTACGTAGCGTCCACTTCTTAACGTTTCTATGACGACGCTTGTGCTGTTCCTGAGCTGTCCGTGGCCGGAGCAATTCAGCGGGGTCTTCGCCATCTCTAAACGCCTTTAGGTAAGCCTACACTGTAAACAACATCCATGCTTATCGGTTAACTAGAAGGTACATATACTAGTGACAGCCACATTTTTTATTTTTAACAGGCAGCTCATTCTATTATTGCAAACTTTTTTAATATCGATTCAACACACGCAATTAAGGCAACTGAATCAGCGCGCTGTTTTTTAATTCCTTCCCGTCTCTCAATACGACAAGAAAGATAGCTGTAACACTAGAGGTAAGCAGATTCACAACTATGTTTACATCGTGTAATATTATGAATCGTGAATTATTTAAGGACCTCATACACTTAATCTGTCTTTCAGAGAGGAACATTAGAGCGGCCCTACCGGGAGGAATATTTTGGAGAAAAAAGCTAGCACGGATGCTTAGATCACATGTATTTTATACATGAACTTCCATCGTATATCGACTTATATACTAGGTATGTGCAACTTTATATCTAATAGAACGCATAGCTTTTCATCGCTATTTACATATATCTGAACTAGATAGCTTTACCTATTTGGTCACAACTTTGATATTTTATAGACACTCAACTGAGTATAAGCATCTCTAAAGGAATGAGATGAGGAAGTCTGTGGCCATCTGTTGATACTTTTTCTCATGAGATGAAAGGGATTATCTTGGAAGTGATGGAAATTGATACGTCATTGTGATGGACACCTAATTAGGACATATACATGCAGGTAGACTTGTGGTGATTTACTTTTAAAAGAATTTTGTTATTCTGATGTGCATTATTTTTTTTGGTTACTGTTTTTTCTTTGCTTTCTTTGTACTATAGAAATTCGCCCTGATGAAGGACCAGATGTAGGCCCGAAATGCATTGGCATCTCATTTCTGCTTCTTTCAAACCAATGAATTAAAATAATTTTCTATCACAAGAATATTTGATGGCGATATGTTTTCTTCACCAAAAACTGGAATAACTGATCATCATGGAAAGATAATTTCATAAATAAGATCTATTTTCTGGATATAAATTAATATGATACCCATCAGTAGTTTTCACTACAATTGGCGACCCAAGGTCTGATGATATTTTCATTCTCATCAGACATTACTCTATTTAGCATCCTGGCCTCCAATCAGGTCCCTCCACAGCAGTCTCCTTCTTGGCAAGAATTCTCCCCTCATAGGCCGGACTTAACCAACCCGGCTTTTCTCCTGCTGGTTTCCCCTTCCTTGCTGACGGCTCCACCTTTTATGCACATGTGACCTGTTAACAGGTTGCAGGTGCAAGCCCTTCAGTCTAATTGCTTGACTCCAATTACTTATATTCTTTGGACATGCATGACCCTCGCAATAGTTTCCAGGTCTCTTCCTCATCTCAGTACCAGAGTGGTGTGACTGAGGGGAAATAAGAGGAAAAGGCTGGCAACAACCTAAGAAGGTAGGGGAAGGGGAGGTTTGTCACCACCAGGGAAAGGGGAATGCCTCGCCCCAAAGACATCCTCTCCCCACTCCCCAAGGACCCTCCACCCATGTGACCCTCCCTCGCATCTCCACCACAAGGCTCAGAATCCAAATGCAATGGCCTTTTCCTGGCCACCTGAGAAGAGGATCCACGGGGAGTAGGTGTGAAGATGCCTTCTGGTTGTTCTCAGTACCAAAGTGAAAGTTCAAGTCCTCTGTCCTTAACTCCTACAATAGCCCGGTCATAACTTCATCAAAACAAAATAAAAAGGGTGACTAGGAGGATGACTCCCTCCTCCTAGTAGAACCAATAGGATTTCAATGTCCCTCGAGTACTGAGATTTGTTGAACCGGGAGAATCTCTCCCTTCCCCAAGTACGTTTTCACACGGCAAATCAGTTGACTCAGTTCCTTTGTCATTTTTTGTAAAGTTATTCTGTACCTTCCTGGGTTACTTGCTTGGCTGTAGTGACATACTTTTTTCTGCAACAGATCAGCTGACATTTGTCTGCTGCTGCATAGAGGGACTCTCCCTTCCGATAGTTTGTATTTCTGGTTACTTTGCACTTGGTTTGTATGGTGCGATGAATTTAGTGATATCCTCACTTCTTTCCCTAAGGAAGCCTTCCCCCTATGTGGCCAGGGTAAGGCAGCCGCTACCTGACACAGGGGTCTAGTTGTTGGAAAAGGCATAATCAAGCAGGGAAATTTAAATATGGGCTGGCTGCAGCTGACGAGGAGAAGGAGAAGAGAGCTTCAGACGCTGGTCTGCCTCACGACCCGTAATGAAGCGGAACACCATGCTGAGAGGAAACGCACTGCGGCCGGCACATGAAAGCAAACCCGAATCCAGGAAGGAGAAGCCGAGCTGCAAACCGTTCACTGCTTGAGGGAACAGTGCAGCGGGAACCTCGCAATGAGAAATAAAGCACAGTGAAAGTGCATTGGTTAACAGGGGTCACACAAAGCCAGTATGCTGAAGCAAAGGACCGCTGGAGGCAACCAGGGCAGACAAGTGGTTTGCCGGGTTGCCAGTGAGCGCATGTCGCTCTGTAGAAATAACCCAGAGTGAAAGAAACCAAAGCGAGGGGAAGCTGGAAACTGATAGTAAACCTGAAGCACACAAGAGGGTTACTGGATGGTCTGACAGTGTGTCGCTTCATAAAAACAAAGCGAGAGACCAAAAATAAAGCCATTAAAGAAGTTAAAGGATTTGTAGAACCAGTTATGTATGGGTTGTTAACAATAAAAGTATTTGTGTAATAAAGTCCTGGCACATATCTGCTGGCCCGGGATGCGGACGATATACTACTGGAGGGGTAGGTGGAGATGAATAATCAGCGGGGTGTATTAAGTAACTCCTGGAGGTTGCATGATGTACAATTCTGGAACCCTGCTGATGGGTTCGCAGCGCACTATTGTATATGTGACATGGTCTGTGATGGTGATGTGAACCTGTAAAAATTAATAAAGAGATAAAAAAAATGTTTTAAAAAAAGTCCTGGCAGGGAAGTATTCCATGTAAAGTGAAGTGTTTATGTAGGAGAATGGAGACTGAAAATGGGGCGTGCTAGGAGGTGTTGCGGGTCAGAAGAAGTAGTTTGACATTATTCTATCTCTTTAATAAAATTATAAACCAAGAACTACTTTCCCTAATGCTGGAGGGAATACCCTACCTATTTTAAACTGGTCGCCAGTTGTCAGAAGTCCAAAGTACATGTGTCCTCTGTCAAAACGAACTTTATCTAACCCTACCACTATATCTAACATGGTCTTCTCTTCAGATATTCTCTTTATTTACAACTTGACATAACCTCCTTGGATAGCCTCTGAGAGCAGTTTGTGTAGTTCCTCAAAGACGCTCTTGTTTTTCACCCTTTCTGTAGTCCGATATTTATGTTTTCTCTGGTATCGATTCCTCAAACTCTTGTCACCCCTTGTAGATTCTTCCCACTCTTTAATTTCAGGTTTTCCTGAGTTGGGTTTATCTTGACCCCTTTTATAGGCTTTCCTTGTAAGGGATTCTCAGTCTTAAACACTCTCCTCTTATATCCTATTTCTAGGGTACATTCCCTTCTACCCGGGGGATTTGTTTCCAGTCTCTGCTTGTTCCCCACCTGCGTTAGGAAAACCCCTTTTGCATATTCTTTTCACTTCGCTTGTTAACTGGTTTCCCTTTTAATAGCTTGTTCTCAGGACTGGGACGAGTTTCTCTTCTTATAATGACCCTCTTCCCCAACTGGGTTATTTCGTTACTAGTTTTCTCTTCTTTTTACAATTCCAATTGCAGTCTTAGCTTTACTTTTTCGTCCCTGGAACTGGGATTAGTTTCACCAGATCAATAATGTTGCCCCAGCAGCCTCCTGCTTCTCCTGTTTCCCCCAATACATCTCTGTAGGTAGGTAATATTTTCTCGCTCTTCTCGGTCATCGGCTTCTCGGTTCCTCATTGTGTCCTTGCTGTGCAATGACATGGATGATCAGAAGCTAACAATGCTTCAGCCAATGGTGTTCTTTGCATCATTGTTAGGACGCCCTGCCCACCACGCTACACTTATGGTACACCACCACTGGATACCTCGTTCCTTCTTTCCTCCTCACAATGCTTTCCTTGCATCTACACATGCTGGGGCTCCGGCATTTTGTACTGGCGTGCTCTGCCTTGTTGAAAATCATGGGCTTCGCGACTCGCCTTTGCTTCACCTCCCCAAGGCGTGATGTCAGGGGGCTTCTCATGGACACAAGGCTCTCATCAAGCTCGTCTCTGTTAAGGAGACATCTTCCTTTTCTTTTCTTTTCCACATGGGTTTCTCTTTGCATTGCCTTCAGCCAAACAAAAATATGTCACATTATTTGTTATAATAGGCAGTCCCCTGTATGCGGCTATAGTAGGTGGTTTAGAGAGTTCCTCACAGGAACAGGGGTCCTTGTCCCCAAGGGGGGAAACTCTCCCGGTGCGGTCCCACTTGCCTCGACCCCTAGGAGGGGTCTTGTGCAGAGTGCTCACCTCCCTAGACTCCCCTTTGGAGAGAAGGGTTGTATACCTGTAATTTGTCAAACAGGCTGCTTGAAGATTACCAGCGGACGTCCCAGCATCCAGGGCAGTAGATCAGGTAGAGATGGTTTAGGGGGAGTAGCAGACTTAGAAAGCCAATGAGAGATAAGGGAAACTCTTGTGCAGTAAAGGCTGGGCTATAAAGGGCATGCAGTTGCTGAAGGGAGTGGAAGGTGTTCAGGTGAGGTCAGAATAGGGGCAGGTGGATTAAGAGACCAGAGAGGAGTGCAGAGCAGTTGGAGGACGATCTGGCAAGGAGCTTTTTGGCCTGACTGAAGAGTAAGTAAGGTGCTAGAGCTGACGGAGTGGTACCAATCGGGTTGTAGGAGAGAGTCGGGTGGGAGACAGACTGAAGAGAGTTTTTATAGAAAGAGATAGATGGGGTGGGTTTGAAAGTAGTGAGGTAAGGCAGAGAAGAGAAAGTGTGAGAAGGAGAGAGTAGTAAGACCAGGGGGTGTAGCGTGAAGACAGACAAAGAGATGTAAAACCAGGAAGTGGCGTATACGGAGTGTGGAGAGCACAGTTGGAAGGGAGGAAGGGAGGAGAAGCAGGAGAGAACAGTGAGACCAGAGGACTGAGCATGGAGACAGAGAAAGAGCAAGACGGAAAAGGAGGTAATCTCTTCTCCTGGCAGCTGGGATGAAGCTGGTGTCATCACGCCTTTCCTGGTGGAATCCACTCTCAAGGTGGCCAGGGGACGGCAGCCGCTACCTGATAATGACCCTGGGGGCGGCAAAATGAGGGAGGACACAACGGGGGGAGGCGACACTCAAGGGGATAACATGCCCTCATCAGTTAAAGACACATACCGCCCTTTACCTTCCAGGGATATTTCCCCCATGCCTCAAGCCGTTCCCGGCCACTATCCACAAAATCTACTGATAACCACTTCCAGTATCATGTGAGAATAAAACCAAGAACTGCCCAACAGTTGTATGCATGTGAGAATACTGAGACGAAGAGGCTGAATGGAGCAATGAGAATCCATAAGGCTGAGAAGTGCAGAACACACTCTAGTGGTTATGAGCGTATTATAGATGTAGGGACATTTAAAAGGCAGAACCTAAATGAGGTAAGAGAAAGCTACCTAGGGAAGCTGTGCCCTTTGAGCATCGACCAAGGGCTGAAGAGAAGCTAGCCAGCTCGAAGGGAAGGCAGAAGGCGGAAGACTGCAGGAGATGGTTTGCCGCGCTGAGACCGCACCAGAGGAAGAAGGCAAGACTGGTTGGCGGCAGCGGAACCTAAGAGCAGCATCTACAACGCCCGCACACAGAAGAGTGCAGCAACCAGGCGAGAGCCGCAAAGGACGTGGAAGCCGGCAGGTGAAGCCAGTGAGTCTGCAACGTGGAACCGGGACACTGAGATGCTGCTTCCCGTTTACCACGAAGGAACTGAAGAATGCCATAAGAACCAAGTGAGTCCTACAAAGGGAGATTGGGGCACTGGGGCGCTTAAGCAACGCTACCAAAAACCGTTAAGCACAATGAAGTGAATGGCAGAGAATATGAGATTCGATTTTTACCCAAAGATAAATAATAGAAATGAATGGAAGAAGGACAAGTTTGTAAATGTGTTAAGTGACTCACATTAAATGCCCTGGCAGGGCAACGTTTGCAAGCGTGTAAAACAAATTGTGTAAAGAAGTCCTGGCAGAGGAATACACCAGGAAAAAGTCAAGACTGTGAGAAAAGTTGAATTGAAGTAGAAAATAACCTGGTAGGGGAGCACAATAGGCATCTAAATTGTTTTGAGTACAAGGTGTATTTGTTTCTTGTATGCTGACAGATGACCCCAAGGAGGATTTCGACCCTTAAGAGTCTAGAAGTCTCTTGGAGAGCAACCTGGGGAAGGGAGCCATCCCCTGGAACTGTGAACCTTATCCATTGGGAACTTTTGTGTTGGAGTATGTATATTATACATGAGAAAAGGGAGGGTAGACTGACAGTCCCGAGCATAGCGGCCCTATGGCAAAAAAAGAAAGTTCAATTTACATCTCAGGAATATCTAATGTGCAAAAATAGTCCTTTATTGAATCATCAGACTGAACAAAGAGGGCAGCAGCAAACATAGGAACGATGCGTTTCACCCTACACAGGCTTTGTCTGCTATATTAGTGAAAGAAAGAGGACTACATTTATAAGAGACATTTAGCAATCTAGTCCTTCATCTCTGTTTTAATTGTGGCCACTAGCATGCTGGATGAGAGAACCTTTGTGTGCACGTACCGCCATTTTAAAGTGTGCTGAGTTACGTCAATGAGAATGTCCCGGCAGTATGAATATACGCACAATACACACAGTAAATGCAACATGCTTTGTAAACTGTTTATACCTTATTCATAAGTGCAAATTATCTATTTAAAGTGCAATATGCTTTTTAACCTCCTGGCAAACTGATGTTAGCATCTTTCTATTTTGTGTATGGCATGTGTGGCCAAATGTTGTACTAGACCATCTTATATACTAAAAGTTTGTGCACATGACTAAGTCAAAATGCTCAAGAAGTAGAAGTAAAGTTTTCTGACAGAGTGCAAAAGCAATAAAAACAATGAAAATCATTAGCAAAAATATTTGAGAAAAACAATGAAAACATATTAAAAAAATATTAAGAAAATATGTTGTTAAAAAGCCACATTTTTGTCTATACTGGAGAATAGTCCAGAAATTTGACCTAACACTTCTGCGGGGAACCTCCTGTTGTAATCCACTATATATCGGGATTCCATTTGTCTAAGTTTCCTAAGTCTATCCCTACCTCTTGGGTGTACCTTCACAGTGTTGATAACAAAATATTTGAAAGAGCTAATATTGCCCTGATGTTCATCTTCAAAGTGTTTGGCAAGGATATAGGACATATCCCAATTTTGTATTGCTTGCAGGTGCTGCAGAATGCGTAGCCTTGCTTCTAATTTTGTGCTGCCTATGTACCACAAGTTACACGCAAATGTGATAACCTAAGATTGCAAACTGTGTGAAGAATTTGAGTTCCTTTCCGATTGTAACCCCAGTTTTGGTGCGTGGATGAATATACTTCCGAGTATTGGTTCCAAAATAGCATGCTTTACTTTATATGTAATGACACTCTTCCCCAACTGGGTTATTTCGTTACTAGTATTCTCTGCTTTTTACTATTCCAATTGCAGTCTTAGCTTTACTTTTTAGTCCATTGAACAGGGACAAGTTTCTTCAGATCAATAATGGTGCCCCGGCAGCCTCCCGCTTCTCCTATTTCCCCTGATATCTCTCTGTAGGTAGGTCGGTTATGTTTTCTCGTTCCTCTCGGTCATCGGCTTCTCGTTCTCGGTTCCTCATTGTGTCCCTGCCGTACACTGGCATGGACGATCGGAAGCTATCAATGCTTCAGGCAATGGTGTTCTTTGCGTCATTGTTCAGACGCCCTGCCCACCACGCTACACTTGTGGTCACGCCACCACTGGATAACTTGTTCCTACTTTCCTCCTCATAATGCTTTCCTTGCATCTACACATGCTGGGGCTCAGGCGTTTTGTACTGGCGCTCTCTGCCTCGTTGAAAATCGCGGGCTCCGTGACTCGCCTTTGCTCCACCTCCACAAGGCGTGATGTCGTCAGAGGACTTCCTGTGGACACAAGGCTCTCCTCTCATCGGGCTCGTCTCAGTAAAATATACGTCTCCTGTTAAGGAGACATCTTCCTTTTCTTTTCCAGATGGGTTTCCGTTTCATTGCCTTCAGCCAAATGAAAATATGTCACATTATTTGTTATAATAGACAGTCCCATGTATGCGGCTATTGTAGGTGGTTTAAGAAGTTCCTCACAGGAATGGGAGTCCAAGTCTCAAAGGGGAGAAACTCTCCCGGTGAGGTCCCACTTGCCTTGACGCCTAGGGAGGGTCTTGCAAAGCGTGCTCACCACCCTAGACTCACAGGGGGGTCTAAGCTTTGGGGGATAAGTATATATTTATTTTGAGCTTCAGAATTTGTGCATCTTTCAAGACTGGAGACATTACCCGTAGCACATTGGAGTTACTTTTAGAATGTGAGGGTGAGGATAGTATTTCGGACACAGGACAGTATTGCTTTGGAAATCTTGACATTGGACAGACCCTTAGTTTTAGTTGAATAGGGAAAATACCTCTTCCAGAGTAGTGACAGTGAGGCATTTTCCAAAACCTCTATCTTTAAATAAAAGTTAGATTCTCTCTGTCTCCGTCTCATTAGTGGTTCCGAAGACAGCCCTGGACAATATTCAGCTGGCGATGGACAGTGTTTTCGCCCCAGTCATGCTTGACCTTTCAACCGCTTTCAACACAGTTGATCAGCAGATTATTTTTGCACACCTCAAGAACGATAAGTGATAAACAAGGCTCTGTACAGGATTACTTCTTTTCTGCCAGAATGGACTTAATCAGTCTCCATTATTTTCATTTACCAGCAGATTTCACCAACCTATGTGTGATGTCTCCCAGAGATCTTTGCTCTCCTACTCTTTTTAACATTGATGTATAATCTTTGTCCTTCACTGGTGTCATCTTTTGGGTTTGCATTTTACAATTATAAAGAGGACATCCAGCTCCTCATACATTTGGATGGAGAATGGTGCCACAGCCTCTCTTTTTCAAGACTGTATGGCTGCAATTGCTGGATGGATGTGTGTTGTATTGCTATTCTAGTTATTCCAGAGTGAGGTCAGAGTGAACAATGTCACGAGTGGAATGTATGCATGGATGTAGAATGTTAGTGTTTGTGCTGACCCTAAGGTTCCGCCCATTGAGAGAGTTATAAGAAGGGAGCCCGGGTGGTTGGCACCGGTGGGTCCAGCTCAATGTACTTATGTAACTGACTTTACGAAGAAGATGCCAATTAAATATACATACACGAAAACGTACTTTAAGTGCCATGGAGGCTACTTTACTACAATGAGCCATGAGGTTTTATACTTGAATTGCAACAAGATAATGTTGGAGGCATTTGGTGAACCTATTTCTTATTGGAATTCCCAGTTCTGCTCCCAGTCATTGGGGGCTCTGACCTACTTGCTTTTCTACAGTAAGAAATCTGGGGCTTACGTTTGATAATCTCACACTACACTCCACAAATTAAAGCAGCAATAGCTGCTTGTAATTTCCAGCTGTATTTATTTATTAACATTTATAAAGCGTGCAGCAGCCCATAGGCATTGTGGCGCTGTTAAAGAAATCGTTATTGGTTGCAAGAAAGCATACTTAGTTACATGACAGTGAAAGTTTGGTTACATGGCAGTACTTAATACTACAGAGTTACGAAAGGTGTGTCGGTGGGTGGGTCAAGGGTGGCGAGGGGTTAAAGAGTGTTTGAGCCCTTTCCAGAATGCTATAAGTGAGGTCTCAGCTCTGAGTGAGTTGGGTAAGGCGTTTCAGAGTTTGGGTGCTAAATGTGGGAATCCAATCCCACCTGCTTTGCCCCTTCTGATGGGGGGGGGGGACGGTGCGTAGTTGGTTGGCGTAGCCGGATCTCTTAGGCCGAGAAGAGGCGTCTCTGATGATTGTTTCCGACAGGTAGGGCAGGGTAGAGTGGATCAAGCATTTATGTGTTAAAGTGAGGATCTTGAATGTGATCCTCTATTTAACCGGGAGCCAGTGGGCAGCCCACTAAGCCTGAGTGATGTGGTCTCTTTTGGGGGGGATGGAGAGCTGCTCTAAGCGCGTTGTTTTGGATTATTTGAATCTGATTTAGATTTTTGGCCGAGGTGCCTGCTGAGAGAGCACTGCAGTAGCCTAATTTAGCTCCAATAGTAGCTCAGGCGATGGAGAGACCGTTTTGGTTGGATAAAAATGGTTTTATGGTGTTCATTAGTTTGGTGGTGTGGGCAGAGGCTATGGCACTGAACTGTCTTGTAATGGACAGAGTGGAGTCTAGGAAGACCCAGAGTGTCTTCACTGCGGAGGAGAGAGGGTTGATGGTGTTGTCAATGGTGAAGTTGCAGTAGTGTTGGTAGAGTTTGGACAGTATTTCTTTCGGACCTATGAGGATGATCTCCGTTTTGTCTACATTAAGACACAGTCCATTGGCAGCCATCCAGGCTTGGATGGTGGCATATATTTAGAGGAGGGCTTCTGAGTCTTGGTTGTACAAACCAGTGAGCAGGAGGAGTACTTGCATATTGTCGGCATAGTTGGTGTAAGTTATGCCGAGGGAGTCAAGTTTGTCGAAGAGTGGTTTTGTGAACAGGTTGTAGATAGTTGGCGTTGTGCAAGAGCCCTGGGGAACTCCACAGTGGATGGTGGAAGGATCTGCGTGTGCCTGATCAGAGAAGACCTTCATGGCTCTGCCTTCTAAGAAGGAGGTTATCCAGGCGGAGACCTGTGTGGTGAAATGAGCTGCGTGGGTGAGGTGGGAGATGAGAATCTTATGATCAACGAGATCAAACGCGGCCGAGAGATCTAGGAGCAGGAGGAGAGCTGGTTTGGCCTTTGTCCATAAGATCTGTTATTTGGTTTTTAAGGTCCAAGAGGGCAGTTTCAGTGCCAAAGCCTTTGCGGAATCCTGATTGCCTTTTACCGAGGATGCCGTTGGATTCTAAGAAATGTTGGATCTGGTTGTGGGCTGCTTTATCCAGGATTATGAAGAGAAATGGGGCGGTGGCAATAGGCCGGTAGTTATTGGGGGATGTTGGATCTAGGGAGGTTTTTTTTGGGAGGGGGCGAACCCAGGCTTCTTTTAGGCTAGACGGGACAGTGCCTGTGGAGAATGAGGCATTGATGAATGCTGTAATGAGAGGAGCCAGGGAGTCCGCGCAGTCTTTAATAATGTTGGTTGGACAGATGTCTCCTTTACACATGGATGGTTTGAGATGTTGGAGAAGATCAAGGACTTCTGATTCTGGGAAGTCTCTGAAGGAGAAGAGAGGGGGGGGGAAGATTGATGGGAGGGATGATGGGCATCGGAAAAAGGTCTAGCTTAGGAAGTGCTTTGAATTGCGCTTGTATTTTCTCCTGGAGAAGTTGTATTTTGTTGAGCAAGGCTGCCTGTATGCTAGAGCACCAGGCTTCATCTTTGATGATCTCATCTCGGCTGGTGGAAGGGTTGATGAGGGTCTTTAAAGATGGAGAACATTTCCTTTGATTTGGAGTTGGCGTTGGTGATCCGTAGGTTGAAGGAGTTAGACTTGGCTTTGAATATCACTTTTTTATATTGCGTGGATAGCCTTTAGAATTCTTCCTTGGTGCAATCACTAGGTTTAGGCTGCAAATTAGCTAGGGCTTAGCGTTTACTGGTAGGTCGGGCTAGTAGGTTTCCCGTGAACCAGGAATTGGAGTTCATGAATATTTTCTCTTTTTTAGCTTCAATAGGGGCTATGGCATCAATGGCTCTGGTAAGGGTGTCAGAGTAGATGTCGGCAAGTGAGCTGGGGTCATTTGCAAAGGGGGGTTTGAGAACCGGGACATCTAGGAAACGAAGATTGGAACGCCTGGCTTTAGCTGGAGGGGCATATGAAAGTACTTTAGTGGAGGGTTCGGTGGGAATGGTAAATTGGATGCAGTAGTGATCTGTCCACAGGTAGGCAGAGTTGGAGGTGATGGTGGAAGAGCAATTAAGGTCTGCCACCCAGTCGAGTGTGCAGCCTTTACAATGAGTTGGGCAAGTAACTTTTGTAGGAACCCCAGGTCCTTGAGTACCTTGGCTAGGGCTGAGGCTGCTTTGTCCTTGGGGTCAAAGAGACCTAAATTGAGGTCTCTGAGCAAGATGGTTTTTGTGGATCTTTTTAAGTTGTTACTTAGAATATGGAGGAGGTGCCCTTGGAAGTCAGGGGCTCTGCCAGGGGGCTAGTATATGATATGTATGTTTATGGTACAGTTAGGGTATAGTGACAGTTTGGCCTAGAGGAGATCAGTGTTACCTTCCCATGGATGGTTGCATAGCCTGATGGATAGTTCATCCTTGGATATAAGAGCTACACCTCCACCTTTCAAGAGCCGTCTGTCTTGTCGGAGGATGGAGTATCCCTGAGGGAGGGCGAGAGAGATTGCTGGGCCGGATGCCTCGTGGAGCCATGTTTCCGTGATGGCAAGTAGATCTAGGTCCTCAGTTGTGATGAGGTCGTTAATTTCGAGAGCATGTGCGGGGATAGAGCGAGCATTAGTAAAAGCACATATGAGGGCGTGGCAGGGGGTGTTCTTTTTAGTGGGGAAGGAGTGGAGAGGTAGGGGTGAGAAAGAGGGGTGACCGAAGAGGCGGTATAATGGATTCGTTTGGAGGTATGAGCAAGCAGGTGGAAAGGAGAAGCAGGGGGACCTTTGGGGTGGTGCCAGACGTGATGGTGCGGGCGTGGCGTGAGAGAACTTGGCCGAGGAGTTGTGTGATGATGCAAACGTGGTGAGAGAGAGAGAGAGCCCAGTCTGAGATTTCTCTTAGCCGTGGTGTTCGGGAGGCTGAGGAGTAGTGAGGGTTAAGTGCGTGACATGAGCTATGCCAGTCCGGTTACTAGGTTGGTTTGGAGGTCAGGATGGGCCGTAATGTTCATAGAGGCAGTGATGGCTAAACTCGCGGGGTGAAGGGGAGTGTGGGGGTATATGTTGGAGATGGGCATCATGGATGAATCTGTGTGCATGTTTGTGGTCAGACTGAGTGTTACTACAATGAGTAGTCGTGTTGGAGTGGTGCATGGAATGCTTTGATGTGAGAGTAAAGAGGATGGCAGGGGTTGCACAGTGGGATACATTAGTACACAAGAATGTGGATGCAGTATGGCAGGTGGTGTGTAAGTTACTGGTGGTGAGCAAGTGCAGAGGCGGCAGGACAGTAGGGGGGTCAGAGCAGCTAGGCTGGCTGTCTAACCGCGGCAATGGGTGTGTGCGATAGGCAGTTATGACAATGGGAAAACAGTGCAGTTGTCCGGTAGACGGACCGTAGCAATGCGTGCAAGCAAAATACAAATTTTAGCAAGTGGGGTGGCTGCAACTGCACGTGGCAATGCATACATACAAAAATAAAAATGTTAGCAAGTGAGGCAGGCATGAACATAGCAAGCGTTGTGAGCATGGGCTACAGTGATACACATGAGGAATTGTAACCTCGGAATAAGTGTCGGTGATGAGGGGCAGAGGCGTGCATATGGGTATCACACTGAGGTGGTTGGGAGCAGAAGACAATAGTGCGTACTCGCGGAGTTGGACAGTTTGTAGAAGGGGCAGAGTCTCTGGCCGAGGGTACGTTCGGGTACGGACAGGCAAATGCCTTTAACCGCATGCCCTCAATACATGGGCCGGCTAGCGTCTTCCAGTGAGGCCATTCCACGGAAGAGCTGGGAACGTTCCAATGGGTGTTGTGAGTGGTTGCTAGGCAACCGGTAAACAGGATATGCAAGTGGCCATTTTGGGCAGCTCAACGTGGTTTTCCACATGTACAATGGTGCTGAACTGGCGAAATGGGGAAAACAAAGCTTGTTCAATGTAGCTGCAGTGGAGGAGGCCTCTTAACAGAGTGCAGCAGAAGTGAGCAGAGTTTACAGTTGAACGCGGGCTCACGCTCTGCTTATCCAAGGCTAGATGGGCTTCCTGACATCTCGCGCTGCGGCTGGAACTGGAGGGAGTGGTGTTGGGGCTGGGCTCCTGCCCACCGAGAATTGAAGAGAGAATAGTGGGTTATCTGGTATGGCACGTTTTTCCATTTTTTATGTCAGCCAGGATATCGGCTGTCTCTGTGTTAATCCAGTTATATCTGAACTATGGCAATTCCCTCTAATTGAAGATCCCTGTGAATAATCTGGGTGGCTCCAGATTGTTCACAATTGTACAGTCGTCAAATCAGTGATGTTACATACCCACACCTCCACATATCTTGGCACACTCCAGCGTCTTTGATTAAACGGATTATGTTAAAAACACTTGATATTGTGTATGGATGTTTGTCCCATCCTGGACCTAAATATCTCGCATCCAGACTTCAGTATTATAATGCAGGACATCCATTGCAATTTGCTAAATGACATAGTTGGTAGCAAGATAATATCTTAGCTGAAGGGAGGACACTCTGTTTGAGCTCCTAACATGTGGAATGCACTTACTCTTTATTGGGGACTGTTTCTCTATCAATATTCTCTGCCGCAAATTGAAGTGATGGCTATTCATGTCAATTGATTTCAGCTAAATGGTCCACTCTTGTCCACTGTACATTAGTGCAAGGAAGCCACTTGTGGTATCAGTGTGCTCTAAAACAAACAAGCATATCCCAATACACTATGGTACATAATAGCTGTCAATGTAACTAACCATCAGTCTAAAACATGGCTTTTAGCTAAATCTACAAGGGAAGAAATTAAAAAAGGCACCTTATGCCTATGGCTATGCAGTGCCAATAGCTTTGCTGTTGGTGCCTAAACGTGTCTAATATGAATATGAATGATTTTTAAATTATTGCAATTAAAACCTAGTACAACACTGACAAATGTCAATGTTTAAACAGAAATACCACATTTGTTACAGGGAAACCAATTTTGCACATTCAGTTGCTTTTTTGGGTCTTTCTGAAAAAGGGGATTACATATTTGAGCCAAATATATGTAAGATTAAGATATGATATGGTTTGGACATAATTGTATGGATCTATGTTCGAGGGAGAAAGAAAGGTATATAGAAACACTAATATTACAATATACACATCAAGTAAAAGCAAACATTTCACATATAAAATGTATGCTCCCGACTCAAGCCTCCGTAAGAAATATTTTTTTTAAACTGAAGAGTGCAATGAGATTGTATTTCCGCATCAACAATCTATTCCCAAACATTTTCACTGTCCATCCTAATTTCCATACATTATTTAAATTCAAATCTCCTTAAAGAATGCTACTTTGGACACTCTAAATACAGGTGATTGAAGCGGTCTCTTCTTTACAAAACCGACAAACGTGTTGGCTGTGTACAAATACCTTCCTTGCACCAATAACATAGTATGTTGGAAGTAGATTTAAATGAAATAACACAAATGTTGCACATCAAATGCTTGTAAACAGTCTTATGTAGGGTTGAACAAAAAATTCAGGGGAAAAAATTTAAAAATGTAATGAAAGTTTCCCATCAAAACGTTGAAAATGTGACGTCCAATATCAATCATGCACTTTATAAAGTAATTATTTACTCAAATTAGCAATTAGCATCATCGGAGTGCAATAGATATATGTTAAATTAAGCCGATTTACAGCACACCCCGCTGCCATTTTCGTGGTCTCCAGGTGCGCTTATCTGTTGATGCATGTAGAACCAGGAGGAATTGGTATCTGTGCATGTGAGGTTTCTGGGTGTACTTTGTTTTGTGCCCTGGGCTTGTTGTGTCCGGAAGAGCGGTTCATTATTTTGGTGGGTTGGTTTACTGCCCTCTAGGCATGTTTTGCAGCTGGGTTGTGTGGAAGAGAAGACAATTATTTGTGGGTTTTGGGTGATCTGTTTACTTGTAGCTATGTTCTTGTTTTTTATTCAATATGTATCCCTTGTTTTCGGCTTATGGATTGTAGCAGCAGCCATTTTCTGGGTTGGGTGGTTGTTGTATAGTTAATCTAGGTTTATCTTGGCGAGTTGGATAGCCAGGTTTTTAGTTGTTTCCTGAAGGTTAGGTGGTCTTCCGTCGTTCTCATTTCCTTCGGGATAGAGGTCAATAGTTTGGCTATCAGATAGGAAAAGGTGGTTCCTCCGAAATTGTCTTTTCTTGTAGTGTTGTGTCTCTATTTGGAGGTCGATGCTAGATCTTAGGTCTCTTCTCGGTTGGTATCGGGCGATTTTTGCATGGATGAATTTGTGTCCTTGTCCATGAAATGATTTATGGGCAATGCATAGGGCTTTGAAGTTGAGGCATTTCTTTACTAGTAGCCATTGTAGACTTCTTAAAGCCGGTGGATGATATCCATCTATTAGTCTAAGGCATAGTCTTGCTGCAGTATTTTGGATGCATTGTTTTTTGGTGGGGCATTCAGGCATTCGGAGGTAGTGACTATGTGCATAATCAGAACCCTCACGATAATCTACTTGGTATTGTGTGCAAAATTGAGGCAGAGGAGGATCCCTCTTGTTAATTGGAGGAGCTAGAAAAAAATATTTTTAAGGTGAGAACGCTGCCCACAAAGATTCCTAGAGAGGTTTATCACTGTTGACGTCTCCGGTTGGGTTCCCATGCTCGTGGGCCAGGTGAGGGATGTCTGTGTTGGACTGTCTTCTCATAGGGAGATCATTATTTCTGTTTTGACTGGGTTTAGACTGAGGTTGCTGTTTGTCATCCAGGTGTTTATGTTGCTCAGGCATTTATTGAGGCTGCTATTTGGGTCATTGTCATTTTATTATTATGGTATTTATTGAGCATGGACAGAGCTTTGAGAAGCAACAGAACGCTTTACAGAGGTATACAACAGTACAGGTGCATAACAGAGCGCTTTTCAGAGTTAACAACACAACAGATATACAGTGGGGGTGGGATACAGAGGGGCCCAGAGGAGGGGTTCAGCTGTGGCAGGGAGGAGAGGGGCAGGCGCTGTCTAGAGAGTCAGGTGGCATGAGGGGTGATGTGATGGCCTAGGTGTTGGGGAGAGATTCCTTGAAGAGGTTGGTGTGGCATTATTTTCCGAATTGTAGGAGCGTAGGGCCGAGTATGATGCAGATGAGTAGGAGGCTCCATAGTCTTGGTGCGCAGGCAGAGAAGGCTTGTTTTTTGGTCCTTTCCTTTTTGCAGCAGCAGATTTCAAATCTGCACTTGTCCTGGCTTCTGGTGGTGCACTGTCCGCCCGAGATGCTGAGTTTCTCTGCAAGGTAGCTGGGTGACTTGAGGGCAACTGCCTTATAGATGATGCAGCAAGACTTGAAGGTGATTTGTGCATGCAGTGGGAGCCAGTGAAGGGCAATGAGGTCATATCTGTGTAGACCCTTGATGTGGTGTGCGGCCATGTATAGGACACTTCTCAGAAGCACAAGGGAGGACGACGGGAGGCCTTCCAGGAGTGCATTGGCCCCACTGGTTATCTTGAAGATGAGTTGGGCGTCTTCGTAGTTATAGACTGTCATCCCATGGGTTTGAATGAGCTTTACTAGGGTTGTCATATAAATGTTGAGGAGCGGAGAGTCTTGATCCTTGCAGTACACCAAAGGTGATATGTTTTGTGTGTGATGTAAATGGTGGAATGTGGCTTCTTTCAGTTTGATCAGTGAGGAAAGATTTCACCCACAGTAGTGTAGAGCTTTAAATACCGGATTCCTCCAGTCTCTTGATTAGAGTTGTGTGTTTGATCGTATCGAAGGCAGCTGATATGTCCAGTAGTAGGAGGGCAGATTGGGTGTTGTCCGCATTCATTTTTAGGTTGTCCCATATGGAGAGGAGTGCCGATTCAGTTCCTCTCATGGGTCTGAAGCCAACATGGGATTGGATAAGTATTGAGTTTCTTTCTACATGGTTAAGTAGTTTTTTTGTATACATGGTTCTCCAAGATCTCCGATGGGAACGGAAGGTTGGATATGGGTCTGCATTTAGGGCCATCTAGATTTGAGCTCTCATCTTTTAGGAGAGCTTTGATGAACAGAGATTTAAATAACTTTGGTACTATTCCGCTGTTTAGGGATAGATTAATTAGTCGTCGAATTTAGAGGGCTGGTGTTTTGTGGCAAGTAGTTTTTTTGTAGATGCTCAGTGGGCATGGTTCGCTAGGAGATCCGGTTTGAGTCGATTGTGTCGATTCTTGGTGTGCTGGCTTCTGTGAGGGTGCGGTTTGTGGCCCTGCAGGATGTGTCAATGGCCTGTTGTATTGATTCTATTTGTGGACTTCGGTGGGCTGTGATGCGGTCGCATAGGGTTTGCGAGAGTACGATGCTGCTGTTGGATAAGTTATTTTTTATTTCCTTGATGATTCTAAACATTTCTTTTTGTGGATTTGTTGCGGTGTAGTATGCTTTCATGGCTTTCAGGACTGTCGATTTGTATAGCCGAATTTGTCGTTAGAAGATGATTTTGTCCATCTGGTTGCAGTGCTTACTGCATCATTTTTCTAGTTTACGGTTTATTTGAATTACCATAGTTGTTCTGTGAACCATTTTACTGTGATTTTTTACGGTGTGGGTTTGAAGAGATTTAATGATGATAGTTGGTCTATCGGATCTGTGAAACAGATGTGAAGGTTCTCTTCAACTGTATTTGGTGTCATTTCGTTCAGGTGGGAGGTGTCTGGTTTGGTAGTTTCTAGTAGTTGTGTCAAAGTTTCACGGTCAAGTCTTTTCCAGTTTCTTTTGTTTTTCACCAGGCGTATTGTGTTTGTAGGCATCATGCGGCTCAGGATTTTGATGGTGAAAGGATCCATGTGATTGGTACTGGTGGGACGTGGTCGACAGTTCAGCCCTGCAGAAAATTGCATCTAATGCATGTCCTCACTATTCACTATTTGTTTGAGATTAAGAGTTTCCAGTACGGCGCTGAGGGTGTTTGTTGTGATTTCCTTTTCTCTTTCGAACCAGATGTTGAAGTCTCCCAGAACATCTTTTTTTTAAATTCTTTTTATTTGCATTTCTCCAGCCAAGAAAGTACTAATACATGAAACACAACAAAGAACAAAAAAAGCAGCCATGTGCTACAGAAAAAGAAAGAGGGAGCAAATAATTGCATCTCGTATACTGTCCAGTCTCAAGAAATAGCTATTCGCACATTTTCTATCAATGTTCATGTACATGTTATTTCTTCAGACCCTTGATGTATGCGTCTATTGTCCTCCCTCATGTCCATCTCAACCCATAGAGACTGACTGGCACTCGGATGAACCCAGCTCAGTGGCTAACAAAACTGCATGCTATTCCCACCCTGTCCTCCCTGCCCCCTCCTAATCTTCTCTGTATCCCCAGCCCTCCTCTGCTCAATGCACCTCTTACCACTGCGTTTCAAACTTCACGGTGGCATGTCATCAGAGGGCGCACACATCTTTTGAACCAATATATTCCATGCAGTGACATTGCTGACTTCCCTTTCTCCCCTGTGCACCGCCCTATGCCACACCACTGTTTCTGCAACTGCCCATGGCCTCAGATCTACCCACCATGCCTCTATACAGAGACCTTCCGCGGTCTTCCATTCCAGTGCAATCCTGCGCTTTGCCAAAATGCAGATGAGATCTTTCATTTTAGCTATATATTTTTTTATATCTATTGTGCTTTAGCCAATATTGTTTTACTTTTTACACATTGAGACAAATACAAATGATTTACAGAATAGAAATTAAGCATATAAAAAAACGGTAAAAGAAAAAAGAAAAGATCAATCATACAATTGCAGCTATCATCAAATTTAAATTATTAATAACCTTCCAAATTTCGATCTCTTAAAACTCTGACCACTTCTGAGGTCAGTAATATTTCATTACCAGATGATAGTCTAAGCCAAAATTCTTCCGTGTCCAACCATCTAACATCATGAACAAATCTTTTCAGTCCAACATCTCTCGCAACCCTTGTACCCAAACACCTAGATAAAAGATGTTTTATCATTTGATGTTCAATATCATCACATTTACCACACCAGTTATCAGATAAGGATGAGTCTCTGACTGATTGGATTTCCAAAGTGGGGAGTATGTTGAGTCTAAATCTCCAAAAAAGATCCCTTGATCTCGGATCCGGGTACTTGGTCAAGTAGGGTGGCAAGATCGTCCTTTTTTACCCAGAATGGAGAATGATTGCGACAACTTTGCCCACCTCATTTTTTCTTCTGTTTCTAACCAATCCCAATTTTTCATCCGCTCTTTTACTTTTGTTGGATTTTGTATCAGGAGTTCTGGTGTACAATCTGCATTATTCAGAATCTCTAGACATCTGAGCTTTAGTTTTTCAAGGAACCGGTTAGTATTGCATTGCAATAGGAGAGACTCACATAGTGATCCCTTTGGAGGATCCAATAGCGAACTTAATAGGGAAATCCATTTCCACTCCAACCACGATCTTAGAGAGGCCCAATTGATACCTAAGGGACACAATAGGAACACAATTTGGAAGTGATAGTGTTTTTTTCCAAAGCTTTGACTCTATGGTGTCCCAATTCACATCCATCGAGAGAAAATTAGTGTCCATACCGAACAGAATGACAGGAACCACCTTACCTAGATAGAATTTCACCAATGGTAGTATTGAAAATGTATGGAACTTAGTTCTTATCCTTTTCATCTGAGCCCCCAACTTAATGGTTTTTAAACTAATAGTTTCAAATGGATGGATTTTGGTTGGGTATGACTTGATTGTTGATCCCAAATAGGTAAGCTCAGAGACAACCTCTATAGGTTGGTGATCCAGATCCCATGAATAATTCTTGGTTCTTTTGCTCGGATGCTTAAAAATCAGGACCCTGGATTTATTTGGATCAATTCTGAGATCATTGCTTCGGACATGGATTTCCAAAACCGACAACAACCTCTGGAGTCCCACCTGAGAGTGATCCAGTACCACCACGTCATCAGCATAAGCCAACCAGCTGATTTTAGATGAGCCAATGCACGGTGATACAAGACCACTCTCCCTTAAATTTTGGCCAGGGCAGCCATAAAAAGGATAAACAAAGCGCCGCTATTGTAATTTAGCTATATGTGCGTCCGTGCCCCGCCACAGAAACTTTCCCAGCAAGCACGCCTCTGGTGGCCATTTGTGCATTTCTATCCCCCCTCTTGAGACTATTTGCGTAATCCTGCCAGAACCCCCTGACTACCGGGCATGACCAAAACATGTGCAGCATATCTGCTGACTCGCTTGTGTACCTTGGACATCTTTGTTCACCCGCACCCAGAAACTGTGAAATGGCGTGTTGGGTTATGTAAGCCCTATGCGTAAACAGTAACTACATCGGTTTAAACCTGGTGTTTCTGGACACCTTCTGTGTATGCAGCATCACCCTAGCCCATTCGCCCATCTAAATATGTCCTCTTCCCACTTCGCCCTGAGTTCCAGTCTACTGAGCGAGTCCCTTATCGTGTCAGAGCCTGGAGACTACATGGCCCTCCTACATTAGATCCGAAAGGCAGTCCTTTATGGTGTCCCCAGCTTTATGTCCGGTCATCCAGGTACAGCAATTTTAGTTACTGTATGGTGTGTCAAGAACTAACTCATCGTTATCTCATAGCTCTCTATCAGTTCTGGGAACCCCAGCAGTACACTGTTGCGGCACAAGTCCCCCACAGGGATCACCCCATTTGGCTCCTAATGGTGTCTAATGTTGCAGACTACCTCTTGATTGCTCTCACATATTGCCACCAGAGGTCTATTTAAAGAGTACAGGTTCTGCTTGCGCATCTTCTTCCATAGTCTTTGCCACAGTTTCCTACACAGTGCCACCAGCGCGGATGTCCCTACCCAGCCAGCGTTGCTCACCCAGAGCCCTTCTCGCAGGTAAAACGGTGTGACTTCATCACGCAGCAGACCAGTGTCTAAGGAGGCTTTGTCTGCTTGACCTGCAAGCTAATATGCTTTCAAATGCATCAGCCTGATACCCCCTTCCCTCTAGTCCCTCCTAAGTGTGCCCACCGAGATTCTGGCCCTCCTCCCTCCAAGACAAATCCTCTTACTGCTGAGTCTAGTTTGTGAAAGAATGATCCCGGGATCTCATAGGGTATGTTTACAAAATACAATAGGCACGGCAGCACTACCATCTTGAGCAGCGCTGTTTGACCCATTATTGATAGCGGGAGCCTCTCTCCACACCGCAGACCGCCCTTTGTGTATTTGCCTTGTGTTCCTTCTTAGGGTCATGATAAACGCTCAACCCCAAATAACGGAAGGTCTCCACCACCCACTGCATCCCCAAATTTGGTAGGTGTCGCTGTTCCAGAACCGCCACATTAGCGAGTGGGAATATCCTCGATTTCTCTTTGATCATGGCTATTCCAGATAAACCCAAAAAGCCATCCAGTACGTCTAAAATGTATGGCAGACTAATTTCCGGATTCTGTATGTCGAGAAACATATTGTCCACATACAGCCCGACCACATACATATTTCCCTCTATTGGTATGCCTGCTTCCTTGAAGAGCGTCCTGAGGAAGGCCGCCATGGGTTCCAATGCCAGGATGAACAGAATGGGGGCTAGTAGGCAGCCCTCTTTGGTCCCCTTACTCAATTTCCATGCTTCTGAGACTTGTCTTCCAGTTTGCACTCGAGCCAATGGCTTTGTGTACAGCAGATGCACCTATCACGCAAAGTGTGGTCCTACCCCAAAGCGTTACAGCACAGCATGCAGCCAGTCCCACCTCACCGAGTCGAACGCCTTTATCGAATCGAGCGAAGCCACATCGTATTCCGCTTCTGCCCCCTCAGTTTTGTCTATAACGTGATGCAGCCTGCGCAGGTTCCAGGACGTGTTCCACCCAGGCACGTAGCCCGTTTGATCAGGGTGTATCAAAGTGCCAATCACACACCGCAGACTGTTCACCAACATTGCCGCAAGAATTTTGCAATCTTGGTTGATCATTGAGAGTGGCCCGTATGAACCACATTCAAGCGGCAGCTTGCCTGGCGTCAGTATAATGGACTCTCTGCGGCTCACCGGCAGTAAGCCCACCTCCGTTGGGAACCCAAGCGCGCCCAGCGTTTTACCAGAGGGAAGCAAAAGTATGGTTGCCTCCAACTCCTCTAAAGTGAACGGCTCATCAAGTATTTCTACCTGCACCAAATGGAGTAGCTCAATTTCCATCCAAACATCACCCAAATCCCTGACACCACCCTCGTCACCAGCATCATATAAGGGCTGGTAGAACCGGCTGAAGACTGAGTTAATCTAAGTCAGGGCTCTCCATTACTCCCCAGACTCATCTTTGATGGAGCTAATCATCCCCGTCCTCTCCTCTGCGTGGCATAGCCAAGCCAACAGTCTTCCGGATTTATCTCCTACACCTCCGTAGGGCGTACCCCTGATCTGTACCCCTCCTCGGAAGTCCTTCAAGGATGGCAACCTTCTCCACATTGCCACTCTTAACTCTCACTCTGCTGTCAAACATTCCTCTGATATCTGCCGCCTTCTTGAAGAACTTGACCTCTATGTCCTCGGTCTCACTGAGACATGGTTCACAACCAGCTCTGTCACCAGCTTTGACATGCTTCTACCTGACGGCTACAAGATCCTCTCTGTGCCCAGGCCAAACTGCTCTGGTGGGGGTGTTGCCCTCATCTTCCCCGAGTGGATTCCTGCCTCTGTCACTCCTACGCAGACCTAATCCTCTTTTGAATGCCTTGTCTGCCGGCACTCTTGCTCTCCTAGCCATTCCCTTACCGTGGCTACTATCATGCAGCTGGTCAGATTTACTTCTTCCTCTCCGAATGGGCGGACCTCTCCTCCTCTCTCTTGGCCTCAACCACTCAACTCCTCCTTCTTGGAGACTTCAACATCCACTTGGATGCCTCCTCTCCCCCCTCTGGACACTTTCGTGACCTCTGCGACTCTCTTTGACTAACCATTCTCCCCTCCGGCCCGACTCATTCTGCAGGGCACACTCTCGATGCGCTGATCTCCTCTGACCTTCCCCCCTCTGTCCCCCCTCTCCACTCCTCTCTCCTCTCTCCTGGAGTGGACACTTTCTCCTATCCTCCCACCTCACCCTCCCTACCCCTCAGGCTAAGCCACCTTCATCACTGCCAACCACATTCACGGTCATTCGACCCATGAAGTGCATATCACTTGAGGCTTTCGCCGCCACCTTCTCACTCCCTCCTCCCCCTTTGGCTGACTCCCACCCTGACACAGCCCTCTCCATGCTCCACTCTGCTATATCTGATACTCTTGATACCCTTGCTCGTCATGAGAATCCGCCTGAACCCCAAAGCCAAGTTTAACTCCTGGTACGACTCCGATCTCGTCACCCTAAAACACAAGTGCTGGGTGGCCGAGAGGAAATGGCGTGCTTCATGTTCATCCTCTGACAAACTGGCCTGCCGCCTGCTGCAACGGCAATACCGGCTCTCCGCTCTCACCAAGAACAGAGCCCATATCCAAGCCTGGATCTCTGCGGCATCTAACAACTCGGCTGAACTCTTTATAATCTGCAAAAAACTGGCCAATTCTGCTGCAGTCTCTACCTCTCCTGTCTCTTCCCAGGCCCTCTGCACGGCAATGGCTTCTCACTTAATTTCCTAAACATCCTGTCCTCACTCTCCTCCTATCGACTCCCTCCCTCTATCCCCTGCTCTTCCTCTGACACTTCTGCTGCCACCCCCACTACCTCCCTCTCTTCCTTTCCCCTTTTCTCTCCAAACGAGATTTCTCGACAAGTCCGATCTATGAAAGTCTCGTCAAAACAGGTTCACCCCTGTTCCTCCAAAACTATCAAGGACCACATCGACTCCCTGGTTCCTGCCCTGGCTGATTTCTGCAATCACTCCTTCGCCACTGGAGTCTTCGCATCCCCCCTGAAGCACTCCCGTGTGCACCCTCTTCTTAAGAAACCCTCTGCTGACCCCTCCTGCCCAGCTAACTATCGCCCAATCTCCATCACTCCCTTCCTGGGCAAGCTCCTGGAGAAACTGGCCATCTCCCATCTTAATCTCCACACCAAATCGGTTTGTTGTCTTCATGACCATCAGTCTGGCTTCAGGGCTGCCAGAAGCATGGAAACTGCTCTCCTGAACATCCGTGAAGACATTCTCTCCAACCTTGACTCCAACCCCCCGTGTTCTTATCTTGCTTGATCTCTTTTCTGCCTTTGACACTGTCAACCACACCATCCTGCTCAACCGTCTCCGTGATGACCTGGGTATCACTGGACAGGCTCTGGCGTGGCTGACTTCTTTCCTCTCCGACCGACCCTCCCAGGTCCAACTTGGGTCCTTCCTCTCCGATATCTTTTTCTCTGCCTGAGGCGTCCCCCAGCGTTCTAACCTCTCTCTCCTTGGCTGTTCAATCAATACCTGGCACTCCTTGCCCACCGTATCACCACTCTCTGTCCCAATTTTTAGTGCTATGCGGATGATACCCAGCTCATTTTCAGGCTACCCTCGGCCCCCTCCTCTCCTTCCCTCATCTCTGACTGTCTGCTATCCAGGAGTGGTGTGCCGCCAATGACCTCTGCCTTAATGCCAGTAAGACTGAGATTCTACTCATCGGCACTCAGTCTCCCTCCTTCCCTTCAGCTCTCTGGCCGGCCTCTCTTGGCCCTCTTCCTGCTCCCACCCGCAAGACTAAAAACCTCGTGGTCATCTTCGACTCCACACTATCCTTCTCTCCTCACATCTCCGACGTCTCTAAGAAGTCACACTACCAGCTGCACCTCCTCAGAAGTATTCTTCCTCTCCTCTCCTTCCCCCAGACGATCTCTGTCTCCAGAGCCCTGGTTCCCTCTAGGCTGGACTATTGCAACAGCCTCTATCTAAAACTGCCTGCCTCTACTCTCCGCCCCCTGCAACTTAACCAAAACAGGATTGCGAGACTTGTCCTTGGCCTCAAGCCCAGGGATCTTATCTCTCCAGGACTGAAATCTCTGCACTGGCTCCCAGTGGCTGCAAGGATTAAGTTCAAAACCCTCTGCATTATCCACAAGGCCTTCTGGGGCCTGGGGCCGCATTACCTTCAACTCTCTCCTCCTAAATACCTTCCTTCTCAGGCTCTTCGCTCATCTGCCTCCAACTCCCTCAGGGTTAGCCGCTTCTCCAAGCAACGAGTTGGTGGTCGATCTCTCTCTCTTTGGAAGGGGCCTCCCTCTGGAACAGCCTTCCTGCCCCCCTGAAACTTGAGAACCATCTATGGTTCCGGAAACACCTCAAAACCTTCATTTTGCTTCTGCTTTCTCTGCCTTTCTCCCCTGCTGAAATTCCCTGCCGAATCTGCACTGGTTACCTGGCCACCCTTTCTGATCTTGGGGCCAGGTCCCACCTTTTTGCACACCTGCCCTGCCTCCCTGGCAACCCCCTGCAGTTAGGGACTGGTTCTGCATCCCTACAGTCCCCCTACCAGCACTTATGTCTGCTCTTACCTTGCACTTGCCACCATCAGAGCGCTTTTATTTATCGTATTTATTCTTCTATCCCATGTACTGCACTTTCCCCTCTCCCTTCCCACTGGCACTCTTCCCTTTCTCCCTACCCTTGCACTTGTGCGATCTGAATTACACCTGGCCTACTAGGATCGCTGTCTGTCTTCCACTGTTTCCCACCTCCATTGCCTCATCACGCCTTGAAACACTTGTGTATAGGCTAAGCTCAATTAGCTTCTTCTCGCACCCAGCTGATTGCCCCGCCCCCTCTGCCTGCCAGTGCCTCCATCTGCATTTCCATGCTAGAGATATTATGCAGCAGGTCCCAACCAGAACAATGTTATTGTGATTTGTGGCAAGGCTAGCTAAGGCATTGGGAGTTTTAAGCTAAGTTAGGGTTATAGGTGGGAGGTCTGTAGATCAGACGGAAGAGCAAGTTGAATTGGTTGTTGAGCTGGACTAGGAGTGACTCGCAGTCTTCTATATCTGTTGAGGATAGTGATTAGGAGCTGATGTGAATCGTGTGTGCTAGAGCGATTCCTCCTCCTCTTCCAGTTTCTCAGTTAGACTCCAATAGTTTGTAGTTGTCCGATATGGCTTCATGAGCGATTACTTTGTAGTTGTCTGTGAAGAATAGAGCATCCGTGCCTCCTTCGCTTAGGGGGACGTACATTTCTGTTTTGTGCTTTGCCATAGAACGGACGTTGAGCAGGCTGCAGTGTGGTGTGTGCGATTTGGCTTGTTCTTTGTTAGGTGTCATTAATGACGTATTAGTGAAGGTGGTGTCAGTCCTTTAACACTCTGTTGGGCCGGCCTATTTATTGCAGAGTGTGCCATCTGCGTCATCTGTCCCTGTTTCGGGTCGTTGTAGTTAGATGTTTGGTTGTCGGGTGATTGATTTTCCAATTTCTGGTTATACAAGGGGTGTAGGTGGCGAGCAATGCAGATGTTAACACCACATGGTCCCTTGGGTTTAGCACAAGATTGTAAGTGGCGAAATGGCAGTATAAATCCCTATTTTAGAGTCCATAGGACTCCAGGGCCTTTTTTTGCGGAACTACTGCTGGTGGGTGGTAAATCCTCTACCCCACTGCCAATCTCTTAGTTTGATGGTGCGGTAATGCAGCAGTAATGAATTGACCACAGCATTCCTGCCAACTCTTTCCCCTTTAATGGCACATTTTTAGGTTTTCAGGAGAATATGACTTTCATGCACTGCCAGGAGGGGGCACATGGAACAGCCCGCTAGGGCCTCTGCTCGGGCTGTGAGCCATTAAAGACCATGTCCGCCCTCCTGGAAGCCATTCACACCTCAGGGTTTGCCCAGGGTGCAAATGGGTTTCTTAATTTTTCATCTGGTGATCTGCGCTATTAGCACAGCCGATCTCCCGAATATAAATAGAAGAAGAAAAAAAGATGGCTGTCCCTTGTCCCTTTTCCATGTTGGCAGCCAGACAGGAGGAGCTCCAGGACCGGAGTGCAATGCTCCGGTCCCGAAAGGTAAGCGGAGAGGGTGGGGCGGCAACAGGGAGAGGCTTGTGTATTCTCGCCGCTGTTCCAGCCACCACATTGGCTGAGCCGCCTTCCCCGGGTGAGACTCCTCTTTTACAAACACTACTTCTTACAAAAATGTCATTATAACAGATACCTCAGGATCCATTTGTATTTGATAACTGGAGTCCAAATTTGCTATTTCATCTAAGATTCTTTGGAAACCTACAGGCGTGTGATCAAATACCATTAGATTGTGCACGTATGCCAACCAATCATTCTTTACCATGCCAAGCGTTGGGGCATAATTATTAACTTTTAATAGAGCCTCCTAACCTCTGCGAAGTAGAGGTTGAACAAGCAGTAGGGATAGACACGCCACTCTTCAAACCTCTAAAGGTTTGCATTGGTATGGAGAAGTTATACTCATTACTTTGTCTACTACTTATTTCAGTATTAGAGTTGAATTCTATCAACAGCTTCAACATGCCTCATGCAATCTGTGACGATTCAGAGGATTTCATCATTTCTCCCCGTAGGGGAGCTGTAGAAATCAAGACCCGGACCAGGTTGGGGTTGCTGAAATTATACTTTATTCTTGTGACTTTAACCAAAGAAAGTATAGTCCATGAACTCCTTGAGAGTTCCTTCACTCTTAGGCAGCCTTCCAGGGACATGACTTAACCCTCCTAAGCCTCCTTGGTGTCCGGATAGGCCCACCAGTTGTTCCTTCTATCCTCGTCCTCTCCGTATGACTAGGAAAATCAACAACAAACGGATTAGTTCCCGGGATTTTATGTGATGTGAGTGACTTACTCCCCCCCCCCCCCAATGGAAACCTCCCCTGCCAATCTGGCTTCCCATTGGCTGGTATTGCCATGTCCCGCCTCCTTTAAAGGCTGCCGTTTCCTTCCAAAGCGCCCGATTCCACTGCCTGTCAGGAGAGACCTGTTCCCCCCCCCCCCCTTGGAAGACTCTCCCTCCTGCCATGTGGGCTCGTGCATCCGGCTGCTCCAGAGCGGACCGCCTCGTCGAGCAAGCCGTCGCTCCCTCCGCTCCCTTCCCGGCGGTGAGAGACGCTCGGCGGGCCATGCGGGTCGGCTCCCGCGGGTTCGCGCCACCAGCCCGGACCCCGGGCTGTAAGCCTCGACGTCACTCCTGGCGGGTTCAGGTAAGGCTGGGCGGGAGGGGGCCGCGCTTTCCGTCTCGCGGCCCGCTGCCGCGATCCTGTGGAGTCCTGGGAAGGACAGGTGGGGCTGGGGCTGCGCTCTCCGCATCGTGGGCCGCTGCCGCGACCCCGCGGAGTCCCGCTACCCCTCCCGCTACCCCTTCCACTCCGGGTCCCACCTCACATCTTCCCATCACAAACCCTGGCCGATTGGGCAAGGGAGCATTCCTGGACAGATAGTCAGGCACCAGCTGGAAACCCGCAGGTTTGTTTAAGGTAAGGAAATCGAACGGTTGCAGAGACAGGAACCATCTAAGCACTCGCTGGTTGGTATCCTTATGTCTTACAATCCACTGTAAGGGGGCATGGTCGGTATACAACATAAAGCAGCGACCCAAGAGATAATATCTGAGGGTCTCCACCACCCACTTGATGGCCAAACACTCCTTCTCAATAGTGGAATAGGCCTCCTCGTGTGGTACGAGCTTCCTGCTCACGAAACAGACGGGTTGAAGTTCGCCTTCCTGTGAAAGCACTGCTCCCAGTCCCTGATTCGACGCGCCCGTCTGAAGAAAAAATTGGCTATGGAAGTCAGGGCACCGAAGTACTGGGTTCGAAGTGATCCTCTGCTTCAGGACATCGATAGCTTCCAAAGCAGCAGTGTTCTTGGTCAAATCGGGAGACCCTGTGTTCCTCAAAGCGTCAGTTAGTGGAGCTGCCACCAAGGAGAAATCTGAGATAAATCTACGGTAGTAGCCTATGAAACCCAAAAAGGCACGGATCGGTTTCTTCGTGGATGGAGTAGGAATCTCGTGAATGGCCCTGATCTTCGAGAATTGGGGTCGTAACGTGCCTCCGCCTACCAGGTGTCCCAGATATTTCGTCTTGTGTGCCCCTATCACCGTTTTCTTCGGATTAATGTGTAGGCCTGCCTTAAATAACTCAGACACCACCTGTTCCAAGTGGTGTAAATGGTCCATCCAGGTCGTGCTATACACAACGATGTTGTCTAAGTAAGCCGCAGCATAATTCTCATGGGACGTAGTACGACATCCATCAGTCTCTGGAAGGTGGCTGGTGCACCGTGTAGACCGAATGGCAAAACCTTGAATTGATAGACCTTGGGGAGTTGTAAAGGCAGTCTTTTCCCGGTCCGTGGATTTCAAGGTGATCTGCCAGTAGCCTTTGGCTAGGTCTAGCGTAGTTAGGAAGTTGGCGGATCCGAGCCTTTGCAACAGCTCGTCCATTCGTGGCATAGGATATGCTTCGTAACTGGAAATCGAATTTAATTGTCGGTAATCCATACAAAACCTAATTGTACCGTTGGGCTTTGGTACCAACACTATCGGGGAGGACCATGAGCTGACTGATGGTTCGATTATATCCATGCGGAGCATATCTTCCACTTCGTTTAGGATAACCAGCCTTCTTGCTTCTGGAATACGATAGGGCCTTAGCCTAACAATCCATCCGGGATCGGTTTTGATCTCATGTTCGATTAAATCTGTTCTCCCTGGTAAGGCCGAGAACGCGTCTCCAAAGGGTGACAGTCTGGTCAAAAGTTCTGACTTCATGGAAGGAGTCAAGATGGTTCCCCATTGCACGTCTACCAGCTTGCCCTGTTCACGATTCACATTCTGTTCCGAGGTATCCTCACCAGTATCCATTGTGGCTGCTAATACGCGCGGTCCATGCCTTTAGCAGGTTCACATGGTAGACCTTGTCTGGTGTGGCTCGATCGGGTTGGTGGATCCGATACATCACAGGGCTGAATCCATGCCAGACCCCATGCTGGAGAAGGAACAAGTTACTTACCTGTAACTGTTGTTCTCCAGCATGGGTCTGGCATGGATTCACATGCTCATGAATATTCCCCGTCGTCAGGCTGGGAATCCTCGGTAAAGAAAAAACCAGTATCAGTTTCGTTTCTGATCTGTCTTTCATAGTAATAACCAATCACTGGTCTCTGTGTCATACTGACCACAGCCAATGACTGCCCTCTACCTAAGCACCGCCTCTGGCAGCCATCTTCAGATTTGGAAGCACGTGAAGTGGCAGTATGACCAAGTGAAGAGCCGCAGAGGGGTAGGCGGGAGGGTTCGCATGTGAATCCATGCCAGACCCATGCTGGAGAACAACAGTTACAGGTAAGTAACTTGTTCCTTCTCCAGCATGGGGTCTGGCATGGATTCACATGCTCATGAATAAAGAATACATAGCAGTACACACATGCACAACCACGGGAGGTGGCAAAGGCTCAACATTAAGCATTACATCAAACTCAACATTAAGCATCTTACCTCCTCACCAGGCTCACCTCAGGCGAACAGGTTGCGCAGCACTGCTTGGCCGACCCTGGACTCCTCCCTGGAATCCCGGTCGACGCAGTAGAATTTCGTGAAGGTGTGCGTCGACCTCCACGTAGCAGCCCTGCATATGTCCAGCAGGGGCACACCAGATAGGAACGCCGTGGTAGCTGCGATCGCTCTGGTGGAATGGGCTCTCGGACGGCCAGGCAGCGGTCGGTTTGCCAACCGGTGACAGTACATGATACAGCCGGAGAGCCATCTGGAAATGGAAGCCTTCGAGAAAGCCTTCCCCTGATTGACAGGTCCAAAGTTCACAAAGAGTTGTGACGTCTTCCGAAAACACTTCGTGCTGTCTACGTAGAACTTCAGCGCTCTAGCCACATCCAGCGAGTGCAAAGTCCTCTCAGCCGGCGACGAAGGCGACGGGAAAAACACAGGCAACACCAAGGGTTCGTTGAGATGGAAGTCCGACGGTACCTTGGGCATGAAGGAGGGGTGCGTCCTGAGCACTACCCTGGTGTCGTGAAAAGTCAAGTACGGGGCCTTGCAGGAAAGGGCCTGGATCTCTCCCACTCGTCGTGCGGAGGTGATGGCCACAAGAAACGCTGTTTTCCACGACAGAAATTTCAACGGAGCCGAGTGCAGAGGCTCGAACGGAGGTCCCATGAGCTTGGTCAGCACCACGTTGAGCTCCCACGCCGGGGCCGGAGCCTTCACCGGCGGGAACGATCTGAACAGTCCCTTCATGAACTCTTTCACCAGACGATGAGACCACAAGGACGTCCGCCCCGTGGTTCTGGTGTATCGGGAGATCGCAGCAAGATGAATCTTGATGGACGCGTGTGCCAGTCCAGCTTTGGCCAGCGTCAGCAGGTACGGCAGTACTTGGGGAGCCGTAATCCGTAGAGGGTTAATCTTCTGTGCGTGGCACCAGACAGAGAACCTCTTCCATTTGTGTCCGTAGCATTTAAGAGTCGAGGACGCCCTGGCCTTTGCAAGAACCTCTCTGCAGTCGGCCGGTATATCGTATCCTCCAAACTCTAGTGCTGCAGGAGCCAGGCCTGCAAGTTCAGCGATTTCGGGTCGTGATGGAGGATGGCGCCTCCTTCCCTGGAGATTAGATCCGCATCCACCGGCAGCTTGATTGGCGGGGACGCTGACAAGTCCAGAAGGTCCGGGAACCATATCTGCCTCGGCCACGCAGGTGCGACGAGGATCATCCTGCACCGTGACCTCTTGAGCTGGTTGACGAGCCGGATTAGCAGTGGCAAAGGAGGGAACGCGTAGAGGAACAGGCCCTCCCAGGGGAACGAGAAAGCATCGCCCATGCTCCTCGCCTGGGGAAACCTGCTGGCGAACCTCAGGCACTTGGAGTTCGTCGCCGTCGCGGACAGGTCGATCTGGGGTGTGCCCCACCGTCGGAAGAGGCGATCCACTAGATCCTGCCGTAGCTCCCACTCGTGGCACGAGCGCAGCTCCCTGCTGAGCGAGTCGGCGTTGGTGTTTTTTATCCCTGCCAGATGAAACGGCACCAGAAATATCCTTTGGGCGACGGCCCAATGCCACAGGTCCTGCGCCTCCTTGGACAGTGCTGGGGACCTGGTTCCGCCCTGTTTCCTAATGTAAAACATGCTGGTGGTGTTGTAGGTGAAGATCCTCACCACCTTGCCCTTGAGGGACGGAAGGAAGGACCTGAGGGCCCAAAACACTGCACGGAGCTCCAGGACGTTGATATGTAGGGATTTCTCCGTCGGGAGCCAAAGGCCTCTTGCGTGCAGATTTTTGGTGTGCGCTCCCCACCCTTCCAGGGAGGCATCCGTGGTCACTGTCTCCTGGTGGGCTGGGGTCTGGAAGTCCATGCCCGCCGTCAGATGCGCGCGGGTGCCCCACCACCGGATCGCTCGTCGGAAACTCTCGTCGAGTGTGATCCTTTCCTCGAAGCTGCCCGTCGTTTGGATCCAGCGCGTGTCCAGGAACTCCTGCAACGGGCGCATCCGGAGCCTGCACATGGGAATGAGGTAGATGCAGGAAGACATCATTCCGAGGAGGGACTTGATGGACCTCACCTTGGCCGCGTCGGCCACCAACATCCGCTGCACCTTGCCCAGGATGGTCCTGGTCCTCTCCTCCGACGGGGAGGCCAGAAGGGACACTGTGTTGAGCCTCGCTCCCAGAAACAGAGCGTCTTGCGCGGGTACCAGGTGGGATTTGGCGTAGTTCACGGAGAATCCCAAGTCCGTGAGAAGTTGGATGGTCCTTGCCGTGTGAACCACGGCGAGCTCCCTCGTCTTGGCTTGGATGAGCCAGTCGTCCAGGTAGGGGTAGACGTGGATCCGTTCGCGGCGCAGCTGCGCCGCCACCGGTGCAAGGCACTTGGTGAACACCCTGGGTGCCGACCATAGTCCGAAGGGGAGGGCTTTGAACTGGTAATGACGCCCTTGGACCACAAACCTGAGGAATTTTCGTTGCCCCTTTAGGATGGGAATATGGAAGTAGGCATCCTCCAAATCCAACGACGACAGGAAGTCTCCTTCCTCCAGCTGACCCAGGACGTGCTGGAGGGTGACCATCCGGAACTTTTGCGCCTTGATGAACTTGTTCAGACGTCGCAGGTCCAGGATGGGGCGCCATCCCCCCGTCTTCTTCCTCACGAGGAAGTATCTCGAGTAAACTCCGGAGCCCCGAAGCCTCTTTGGGACGAGTTTGATGGCGCCCTTCCTGAGCATAGCCTTTACCTCCAGGAGAAGTTGAGGGACGTGAAGTTCTTTCCTGGCCACGGGGGGGACACGCGGACACCTTCTTTGAAACTCGAGCGCGTGGCCCCGGGACAAGGCGTCCAGCACCCAACGGTCGGTGGAGATGGACTCCCACACGCTGACGAAGCTCGCCAGCCGGCCTCCCACCGGGGTGCTTCGGTGGGGGCCCGACCCCACGGCCGGTTCAATCCTGCTCCGACGAGGCTTTGCCGCCTTGACCTCCTTGGCGACGACGGCGGGGTCTGCCAGACTTGCCTCCTCCTCTGTAGGCCTCCTGAGACGACGAGCGGGCCGCTTCACGGTAGGTGGAGAAACCGCCGCCGGAACCTTTGGAGGCGCCCTTGCCTCCGCTGCTCCGAAAGGGCTTCCGTCGTTGTTGCAGAACTCCAAGGGCCCGGGCCGTCTCGGTGTCCGCTTTAATGGCCTGAAGGGAATCGTCCACTGTTTTCCCCAAACAGGTTGTTCCCATCGAAGGGCATGTCCAGGACTCTGGTCTGAACGTCTTGACGGAAGTCCGTAGCCTTGAGCCATCCACGCCGCCTAAGGTAAACGCTGTTGCCCAACTGGCGGAACCCAGTGTCGGCGATGTCCGTCGCAACGGTAATGGCGTGGTCCGAAGCCACCTCGCCTTCCTGCAGGATCTCCAGGGCCTCTGCTCTCTTTCCGTCCGGCAAGAAGTCCAGCAGGGGAGCCAGTTTGTACCAGAGCTCCCTGTCGTAGCGGGCCACGATAGCCAAGGCGTTGGCCGCTTTAATCGTCGTCGCTGCAGACGAGATGACTCTGCGTCCCATAGCGTCCAATTTCTTTCCCTCGCCGTCCGGTGGGGAAGTCGATGTGGAGGCCGCACCCCCCCCCCCCCGCTTTTTTCCTGGCCGCCGCGGAGACGACAGGGTCCGGGGTAGGGTGCGCCCGGAGGCACAGGGGGGCCGTGTCCGGGACCCGGTACTTTTTCTCGTACCGGTCTCTTCTAGCTGGCGTCGTGGAAGGGTTCTTGAGGAGGGTGAGGCCCTCATCCCAAATGTCGTCCAACAGAGGCACTGCGAGGACCGTCTTCCTCTTGGCCTCGCGCCGCTGATAAAGGAAACCTTCCTTCTTCTTCTCCTCAGGGCAGAGTTGGAAAAGCTCGGATGCCCTGGTGATCATGGAGTGGAACGATCCAATCTCGTCGGGCGGAGAAGCCCTGGTGGGAGGCGACGACGGTACATCCTCGTCGTATACCTCATTGTCCGTACCCGTCGCTGCCGTGTCAGTCCCCGTATCATCCCCCGGGTGGACGGGGAGGAGGGCTGGAAGGGGCGCGACGGCTGAAAAGGAGGCGGAGGGTGGATCCTTCTTTTCTTGGTAGGGGGAACACCAGAAGGTCCCGGTTCTGGGTCCCCCGACGGGGGAGGTTCCGTCGGCAACGGTAGTCTCGTCCTTATCTCTGAGCATAAGGACTGTATAGCCAACAAAATGGCCGCCGAGTTGTCTCGCGGCGCTGGCAGAGGGGAATCCGACGGGCGATCAGGGGCCCCGTCGGTACCCTCAACGATGTCGTCGTCACCTGCGTCGGGATCCATCCCGACGGGCCGGTCTTCTTCCACGCCGAGGCCGTGGCTTAAGACCTCGACCAGCTCCTCCTCCGAGGTTGAGGCCGAATCTACGACGACGCCCTGCCCCCCCTTTTTCTTCCCCACGGGGGATTTCACGGGGGTCCTATCGATGGGCACAAAAGAGGACTCCCTCCGAGGTGGCAGGGAGACTCTGAGCCCCGAGGTCGCCACCACTGGTGTAGCCTCCACAGGCTGAGCCAGGGCCGCCGCGACAGTTTCGATAGAGGGCTTGGCCGGATGGATTAAGGCCTTCACCACCTTAGGTGCGCTCACCGCCTTATCCTTGAGGGGGGGGGAACACTGCCTCGCTCCCCCTCCGCCTTCGAGCTCGACCGGGGCCTCTCCAGGAGCCTCGCCGGGTGCTCGGCCTTCCTCTTACCCGACCCAGAGCGTTGGCTCGTGGTTGATGGTGCCGGGGAGGGTGCGCCCAGCCTGGCGCCCGTAGAGCCCGACCGTTCGGCGCTCCCGGTGCCAGCGGACTCGCGGTGATTGGCCTTATGTTGGACCCCCGTCGCCGGGGCATCCTCAAAGGTCTTAGAAGACCGCTCGGATTTCTTCCTCTTCTTCTCGCCGGACGGGCTCTTCCCTTCCAGCCAGTTGGCGAGACGTTGATGGCGGTCCTTCATGGTCCGCTCCGACATGTTGCCGCAAAACGCACAGTCCTTCTCCACGTGCGTCTTGTCCTCATGTAGGCAGTAAAGACAAAAAGAGTGTTCGTCCTCCTTGAAGACGTTCTGCAGCTGGCATCCAGGGCAGACCCTGAACAGCTTTCCGGGCGTCAAGCTTCCCTTCTCCTGGGCCATGACCGGGCCTGAGAAACTTCTGGAGTCCTCCAAAAGCGTAGCTCGACGAAATCTTCACCCTTGAGGGGCGCAGACGAATCCGACACGGGTCCCCGTTGATCGGATGGAGAGTCGGTGGAGCTTGAGGCTCTTTTGACCGAAAAAACAAAGTTTTTGAGAAAAAACGTGAAAAAATAGCACTAACGCTCGAGAGCAATAGCACGAGGATCCCAACACATGAACGTGCGGTAAAAATCTGAAGATGGCTGCCAGAGGCGGTGCTTAGGTAGAGGGCAGTCATTGGCTGTGGTCAGTATGACGCAGAGACCAGTGATTGGTTATTACTACGAAAGACAGATCAGAAACGAAACTGATACTGGTGTTTTCTTTACCGAGGATTCCCAGCCTGACGACGGGGAATATTCATGAGCATGTGAATCCATGCCAGACCCCATGCTGGAGAACCTCCTTAACTTCATAAGGACCTCTCCATCTGGCCAATAGTTTGTTAGTACTGGTGGGTAGTAGGATTAGTACTTGGTCTCCTATTCGGAAGGTTCTCATCCGACTTCCTTTGTTATAGTTTTTCTCCTGGTTTGTCTGTGCGTGTCCCAGATTCGTCTCGGCCATCGAGCGGAGTGCTGTCAGATGTTCCTTCAACTCTTCGGTGTACTCTGTTAAAGAGATCTCATCCGAAGTCTCCCATTCTTCTTTTACAAGATCCAGGATGGTTCGGGGTTGTCTTCCGAAAAGGAGCTCAAATGGAGAAAAGCCGGTAGACGACTGTGGGGTGTCGCGTAATACCACCAAGACCAAGGGCAATATGCGGTCCCAGTTCTTCCCATCTGGCCCGGTCACTCTCCGTATCATTTTCTTGATCGTCTTGTTGTACCTTTCGACAAGGCCATCAGTCTGGGGATGGTATACCGAGGTGCGTAACTGATGAATCTGCAGTCTTTCGCATACCTGCCAAAGTAAGGTGGACATAAAATTGGTCCCTTGGTCGGTGATAACTTCCGAGGGTAACCCCACTCTTGCGAAGAAGGGAATGAGCTGATCGCATAGTTGTCGGGCTGATGTTCCCTTCAAGGGAAATGCCTCCGGATACCGCGTAGCATAGTCAACAATGACTAGTAGATACTTGTATCCCCGGGACGCAGGTTCTATTGGTCCAACGATGTCCATGCCTATCCGCTGAAAAGGAACGTTAATAAGGGGCATCTTCTGCAAAGGGGCTTTTGCTGGTAAGACGCCACTTGTTAGCTGGCAAGTGGGACACGCTTTACAAAATTGAGCTACGTCACCGTATATGCCTGGCCAGTAGAACCGTCTCAGGATGTTCTGCTGCGTTTTCAGGAGGCCATATGTCCGCCACAGGGGTGGTTGTGTGCCAGCTGCATTATGACCATTCTATGGGGTTTTTGGTAATACCAGTTGTTCCTTTACATTCCCATCGTCCACCTTATATTTTCGGTACAATAGTCTGTGACGAACAGAAAGCCAGGTCCTTTCGTTACATCTGGATCTTTCTCATTGGCCGCTCTCTCACGGGCTACCCGAAGGGTGGGATCAGTTAGGGTTTCCCCCCTCAGGGAGTCCTCATGATCCTCGGGTTTCCAGTTAATGGGTCGGGTCATGTAACTGGCTTGGCACCACTCTAGTCTATTCCGTCTTTTATGTCCGGGAGGGTTTCTAGAGTCACCTACGTTTGTGGTTCTGTTACTCCTTGCTCTTTCTTCATCTAGTGCTTTATCAAAGTGAGGCAGGTCTGTTCCCAGGACCACTGGGGTGGGTAGGGCAGGAAGGACGGCAGCCTTTAACCGAGTGGTTTCATGATTCACCTCTATCTGTATCTCCCTCATCGGGTATGTTTTTACGTCCCCATGTATACACTTTATCGGTATGCAAATGTTAGGTAAATTAGGGGTATTACTCATGGTGGGAGATATGGCGGTTTGTCTACTCCCGCTATCCAGCAGCGCCCGAGTCGGTCGTCCATCCACCCTTATATCCACGATGTATGGACCCGGGCTACGTACTTCCGGATGTGGCTTCATGTAGCCAATTTCCATAGGCTCTGTGGTCTTCCTTCTGGGGCAGAATCGGGCAATGTGGCCCCATTCACTGCACTCAAAGCACTGGGGCTGTCGAAATCCCAGGATTATGGGTGCCTGTTTCTCCTCGTATCCAGTCTTCCTTTCTTCTGGTTTCCTGAAAACCTCCTCCGGTTGCCTCCATCTGGTGTGTGCCACTTTTGGGCCTTTTTGTACTTGATGTTCAATGCTTGGCGGGGTCATCCTTCCTGGTACACTTGTTGAGGGGAAGCGACTATACCCGGCCTTTTGGTAAGCCGACGCAATGTCCACGGCTTCAGCTAATGTAGGCCTGTGGTGTTGCCTAACCCATCTTTGCATTGGGCCAGGCAAGGCTTCTATGAACTGTTCCAGTATTATCTTATCCAGGAGGGGTTGGTTGGCTGGTGTGGGGGACTGCATCCATTTCTCTGTCAGATCTTTAATGCGGTAATATAACTGCCTGGGACTCTCTCCGCTTCTTAACTTGGTGTCCCTCATCCAGGCCTAGACGGTCCAGTACGGCTGCTTTGATTTCCCCATATGGAGTGTTACCATTGGGGTTCACAGCCAGATATGAACCCTGCATTACTCCAGATAACAGGGGAGCAACATACTGTCCCCAGCGCTCAGGCGGCCATTGCGCATTTCTCGCAATCCTCTCGAAACTTGTGAAGAAAAAGGCTGGATTCTCCCCCTCCTTATACTTCTGGAGCAGGGTGGACGGCACCATGGGTTGGTTCCTCGTACTGGCCACTGCATCTGTGAGCCTGGTAATATTCTCATGTTTGTCCTGGGCCGTGGTCTGTAGGGTGCCCTGTAATTGGATGGCTTGCTGGAATGCCTGGCGGTCAGCCACTGCCTGTTGCGTTTGCAGCTGTATTAATTGCTGCAACTGCTGTTGGCCATCCGTCAGGGTTTTAATTAGGGTCTCCATCGCGTTGTCGGATATCCCACCTTTTTTTTTTTTTTTTTTTTTTTTTTTTTTTTTTTCCAAACTTTATTTATATTTTACAATAACCGGTAGGCATGGCTCCAACAGGGAGCTGCTGAATGCAATATCCCACAACAATTCCCCCACCCCACCGCCCCCCATCCCCCGTATCCACAGTATCTTTGAGAGTTTCTACTCATTGCCTTAGTCGCATGGACGTTTTCTCTCCTTGTCTTCCCGCTCCTCCCTCTTACGGACCTGAGTTCTGGGTGTTTGGATTATCAGGGTCCGAAGTAACAGATTTGTTCATCAGGTAGGTGATATATGGTCCCCAGATATCAGGAGGGCGTGCGTGTAAAGGTAGTGTACGAATAAATTCAGTGTCCATATCTTGGCAATAAGTTATATCCTTTTCCCAGTCAGCTACCCTAGGGAGTGGGCCCCTGCCCCACGACATGGCTATTCTCCTTCGTGCTAGCACCATGAGGAGTGCCGCCAGCTTGCGTGACGATGGCTGCAGATGTCTTGTGAGGCCAAGAAGCGGGCCCAGCGGCAGGGGGGTCATCTGCTCTCCTATAATCTCGGATGTTGTTTGTATAACGGTGGACCAGAATTGCTGGATACCGGGGCAGACCCATGCCAGATGAAGAAAGTCGGCGTTGGGACAAACGCATCTCTCACACTGGGCCGACGCCTCTGGGTGGTGCCTGTGTTTTTTGGCGGGTGTGTAATATGTTTGGTGTACAAAATTGAAATGGATCAGTTTGTAGCGAGAATTTAGCGCCACTTTTTGAGTTTGTCGCAGAATGTAGGCCCAGTCTTCCTCACTGATTGGTTCCTGCAAAACCGATTCCCACCTGTGTTGCACTTTAGGTAGGAGCTTCCTCGTGTCACTCACCAGGGTTTTGTACAGAGTTGACACCAGTCTGCCCTCTCCCTGTGCTAATATTGTGTTATGTAGCAGCTCCCACGTGGGGGGTTGTTTAGGGAATGAGGGGAATAGCTCCTGCAGGGCGTGACGGAGTCTGAAATAGAGAAAGACGTCCAAGGATGTGTTCCCTCCCTTGTCCTTGGCCATTTGGGTGGTCAGAAAGGTGCCCTCTGGGAAGAGGTCTCCTAGCGTTTTTACTCCTATTTTGTCTACCCATAGCAGGAATACCTTTTCGTTCGTGAGAGGGATACCGGGGATAAATTTTATAGGTAGTATGGGGGAGAATCGTACAGCCACTCCACACGCACTGGCGATCTTCTTCCATATCGCATATGTAGACAGGACCGTGTTCAGTGTCTTATGCGGCACAGGGATGTGGCTGATTATGACTGCGGATAGTAAATCGGGGGAGGCCAGGGCTCTTTCCACTTGCACATGTGGTCTTACATAGTGGATTGAGTACCAGTGGCTCAGGAATTGAGCCTGAGCCGCCCAGTAATATTTCTCTATATCTGGGAGCGCCAGACCTCCCTTCGCTATAGGTAAAGTGAGTGTGTCGTAAGCCACCCGAGCCGGTTTCCCCGCCCATATTAACTCTAGGATCGTGCTCTTGATCTTTGACAGAAAGGACTTGGGGAGAAGTAGCGGGATATTTGTGAAGAGATATAAGAGTTTGGGGAGAATAACCATTTTCGTCAGTGAGGTCCTGCCCCACAGCGTCAATGGGAGTGATTTCCATCTCTGAATACGTTCAAGTAATAGCTGCAGTGCGGTTCCGTAATTATCTCTAAATATCTCGTGATGGTTACGTGACATCTTGATCCCCAAGTAGCGCACTTTCGAGGTTTCCCATTGGAACCCATGGTCGTCGGCGAACTCTGAGGTGCACGGAGTCAGGGGGAATACTATCGATTTGGAGTGGTTGGTTTTGAGCCCTGACATTAACCCGAATTTTATCACCTCTCGCATTACGGGGTTGAGGTTGACTTGGGGGTCGCTAATGAACAGCATGACATCGTCCGCGTATAGGGAGACGATTAGCCTGTGAGGACCCAGTTTTAACCCTCGCTCTAACTGCTCGGCCCGTAGCCTCGAGGCTAGGGGTTCCATCACCAGGGCGAAGATAAGGGCCGAAAGAGGGCAACCCTGTCTCGTCCCGCGTTCCAATGTGATCCCCGATGATTTAGTGTTCCCGAGTGTGATGTACGAGCGTGGATTATTGTAAAGCAGAGCTACTAGCTTCAGGAAGAAGTTGCCCAGACCCATCTGCTTCAGTGTCGCGAACATGAAAGGCCACTCTACAGAGTCAAACGCCTTCTCGGCGTCCAGCAGTACTGCTATCGCCTGCTGTGTCGAGTCTAGGGCCTCGATGACGCCAAACAGCCTCCTTATGCCGAACGTTGTGCTACGCCCCGGGATGAACCCGGCCTGGTCACCCAGCACTAGTGCTGGCATCAGAGGGAGCAGTCTGGCCGCCAGGATTTTGGCCAGGATTTTGTTGTCCAGGTTGATCAGAGAGATCGGTCTATACGAGGCGCAGCTCTCTGTAGGTTTTCCGGGTTTATGCAGCATCATCACGTTGGCTTCACGCGTCGTGGGGGGAAGTGCTCCTCGACCCACCGCCTCTTCGTAGACCTGCAAGAGGAGGGGGGCCACTATGTCCATGTGCGCCTTGTAGAACTCGCCGTTGAGCCCATCGGGGCCGGGTGCTTTGATATTAGGTAGGGATTTGATTGCCATCCGGATTTCTTCCAGTGAGATGGGCGCGTTCAGGGGTTCGCGCAAGTCTTGGCTTACCCAATACAGTTCTGTGTCATTCAGGTATTCTTGTATCGCTTCGGGGTCTGATGTTCCTTTTGAGCTGTACAGGTCTTGATAGAATTCCCGGAAGGTGTTGGAGATCCCCTCCTCCGTGTAGACTATCTGTCCTTGCGCATCTGTGACACATTCAATATGAGGTGGGACTCTGTCTATCGATAGTAGTCGGGCCAGCAGTGCACCTGGTTTTTGCCCCTCACCGTACTGCCTGATCTGCTGTCTACGACCCATGAACTTCAGTTCGCGGTCCGCTGTCTCCTTAAATTTCAAGAGTTCTTGCTTAAGCTTGGCTTGCGTGCATGGATCGGGGGTGTTGAGGAGATTCTGTTCCAATTCCTTTAAACGGTCCTCTATGTTGGACAGTTCCCTTCGGATCATTTTTAGTGTCCCGTTTTCTTTGGTCAGGCAGATTCCTCTGACAAAGCACTTGAATGTTTCCCAAATGGTGCCTGCGGAGTCAACCGAGTTTTGGTTGGTGTCTATGAAGGAGAGTATTTCTTGCCGCAGTTCTGCTGCAAACACTGCGTCTGTGAGTGAACCGGGTTTAAACCTCCAGTTGAGGCCTGGCACTGCTGTGCCCGCTAGGGTGGCCTCCAGTACCACCATCGAATGGTCGGAATAGGACCTTGGTAGGATCTGGCACGCGTCCCACCTGAAAGGGCTGTGGGAGGACGCCAGGATATAATCGATTCTAGAACTGGTGTTGTGCACAGCTGATCGGAAGGTATAGTCTCTCCTGTCTCGGTTGTGTCTTCTCCACATGTCGGAAAGATTGAAGGCCTGACAAATCTCTCGAACCTGAGTACTTGCTTTGGACGGGTTTCCTGAAGTGTTGTGGGACCTGTCGAGCCTGGGGTCGAGCGCGGTGTTGAGGTCGCCCCCCCACACCACAGTCGACGCGTCGGTCGTGGCTAGATGGGACATTATCCAGTTAAAGTTATCGTGTCCATCTGTGTTTGGAGCGTAAGAGTTGACCACCACCACTTCCTTTCCAGCGATTATTCCTTTCACCAGTAGGGCCCTTCCTTCGGTGTCCTTCTTTGACTCGATGAGGCTGAAATTGGTCCTCTTATCGATCAGGATCGCCACGCCTCTGGCGAACGATGAGTAGGACGAGAAGTACCGGTGGCATCCCCATGATCTGGCCCAGCGCTGTTCCGACGAGGGTAGTAGATGAGTCTCCTGGAGTATCGCTATGTTGATTTTGTGTCTCCGCAGATATTGAAGGATTCTCCTCATTTTCGTAGGCTGGTTGCCGCCGCGTATATTCCAGGTGGCGATTCTCAACGTTGTCGCTGCCATCTGAACGGATCAGTGTAATCCTGTCGGGCCGGGGCCCGCGGAGTTAGCTGGAGTCGCTTTCGGAGAAGGAGCCAGGAAGACTTGGCGATTTGTAGGTACATAGTTCCTCGCGTGGCTGTCGTGGATCGGGGGTATGTGGGTTGAGGCGGTATTACTGAATTAACTTCCCTCCCATGCACGGGCAACCCCCAACAGGCCCGTGGTAAACAGTCCCATAGTAACGAAACAACTTGCATTGCTGTGCTCGGGGCGCAAGTGGCCCTCCAAGAGAGGGCTAGCTCCCTTCCCCGGATACAATAGTGGTCTGCGGTGGTCTCTCCTTGTCAGCCATGCAGACACTAGCCCTCCCATTAGGTACCTTGTAGGCAAAATTTATGGTGGATTTCTTCTCGGTCTCTCTCCCCTTTGAGGCCTTCCGTTGGAGGAGGCGGGTCTGCAGCCCGAGCGGTCCAGATAATCGCTCGTCTCTTCCGGAGAGTTGAAAAACTGGGTCGTCCCCTCATGTTGGATTCGGAGTTTGGCAGGGTAGAGCATGGCGTATTGTATCTGGTTCTCTTGAAGCCTGCGCTTTACTGCCGTGTACGATCTTCTTTGCGCTTGGACCGCCTGGGAGAAATCCGGGAAAAATTGGATTTTATCACCGTCGTACTGAAGATCGCCTTTCTCCCTGGCCGCCCGTAGGATGGCGTCCCGGTCTTTGTAGTTGAGCACTCTCGCTATGATTGGGCGAGGATTAGCCCCCGGGATCGGTCTGGTGTTGGGAATTCGGTGGGCTCTCTCCACAACAAACAGTTTGGACAGGATGTCTGTGCCGAAAAGGTCTACGCATAACTTCTCAATGTAGTCCTCCATCTTTGTGTTGAGTTGTTGTTCCCTAGCTCCAACGATCCTGATGTTGTTGCGTCGGGAGCGGCCCTCCAAGTCTTCATTCTTTGCGTTTACCGCTTTCATTTGCCCTTCTAGGGAGGCCACTCTGGAAGTCAGGGCCGCTGCTCCGTCGTCGAGGTCCGACACCCTCTGCTCGACTGTGTCAAGTCTATCGGCGTGTTTGTCTAACCGGTGCTGGAGCAGATCAACCTTAGAGGAGAGGGTGTCGAGTTTGCTCCCAAGACCGCCAATTCCGGCTTTCAGTTCTAGGAGAATTTCCCTGATGTCGAACCCGTGGGCCTCCTCCTCGTCTTGGATGGGAGATAGCGCTCTGCCATTTGAGGTGGTTGGTTTGGTCACGGAGCTGCCCTCAAAGTTTAGCTTCTTTTGAGCTCTGTCCATTTTCTTTGAGGCCGCCATTGGCGCTTGTGTAGCGGGGGTCCTACAGGGCACCGGAGGTAGGTCCGGGGTCCCGGTTGATCCGCGCCTCCGTTGCGCTATCTCGGATGGGGTTTCTCTCCTGATGTTTCCCTTTGTGATAGGGTATAGTGGAAGCGGGAGTGACGCCGGGTCCAAGCGCTATCTACTGCTGGTTCTCGGCTGGCCCGTACGTTGGGGGTTCACGCGGACCCCGGCTTGCGGTTTCCCGCGCCCCGCGCCTTCACACAGGCTGAAATTCACCCCGGGGAGTATGGACGGGGGCGCACGGGGGCGCGCGTACCTGATCTTCGGGGTTCGTTCAGGACGGCTCCTCCGAGATTCTGCCGGATGTCCCACCGCTTTCGGCCGCTCAGGCCGTCCACCTCCGGGCCCGCTCTGTCTCCGACTGCCTCGCGTCTAGCCCGCGCCGGCGCTCCACTCGGACCGGGGAGGGGGAGGGTTTCTCGTCGCTGAGGAATCTGGACCCAGCATCCGAATTACGACGAAAGAAGTACTTCGTTTTGTTCAGAATCGCTTTGGCTACAAACTGGGGGTGGCTGCATACACAATGCCCAGCGCAGATGCCTCGATTCGTCAGGATTTCTGAGGGAGCTCCGTGGAGCTCACAGGGAGGCCGCCATCTTGGACGGCTCTCTAGCGCCCTCTCTGGATATCCCACCTTTGTCGCCAATGTAGAAATCAAGACCCGGACCAGGTTGGGGTTGCTGAAATTATACTTTATTCTTGTGACTTTAACCAAAGAAAGTATAGTCCATGAACTCCTTGAGAGTTACTTCACTCTTAGGCAGCCTTCCAGGGATGTGACTTAACCCTCCTAAGCCTCCTTGGTGTCCGAATAGGCCCACCAGTTGTTCCTTCTCTCCTCGTCCTCTCCGTATGACTAGGAAAATCAACAACAAACGGTGAATTAGCCCCCCCCCCCAATGGAAACCTCCCCTGTCAATCTGGCTTCCCATTGGCTGGTATTGCCATGTCCCGCCTCCTTTAAAGGCTGCCGTTTCCTTCCAGAGCGCCTGATTCCACTGCCTGTCAGGAGAGACCTGTTCCCAGGCAATTCCGTCCCGTGAGCCCCCCCCCCTGGAAGACTCACCCTCCTGCCATGTGGGCTTGTACATCCGGCTGCTCCAGAGCAGACCGCCTCGTCGAGCAAGCCGTCTCTCCCTCCGCTCCCTTCCCGGCGGTGAGAGACGCTCGGCGGGCCGTGCAGGTCGGCTCTCTGTAACTACCCGCGTTTCCCGCGGGTTCGCCGCCACCAGCCCGGACCCCGGGCTATAAGCCTCGACGTCACCCCTGGCGGGTTCAGTTAAGGCTGGGCGGGAGGGGGCCGCACTTTCCATCTCGCGGCCCGCTGCCGCGATCCTGTGGAGTCCCGGGAAGGACAGGTGGGATGGGACTGCGCTCTCTGCATCGTGGCCCGCTGCCGCGACCCCGCGGAGTCCCGCTACCCCTCCCGCTACCCCTTCCACTCCGGGTCCCACCTCACAGGAGCCCTTCCCCATGAGGCTAGGCCGCTGTCCAACAGTCCCCCAAGGGGTGGTAAAAAGCAGGAGGACCTCATAGGGAGCGACTCCCCTCATGGGGATAAGACCTCCCTAAACCCTTGTACCCAGAAGCCATGGCTGCATTGACTTCTTCTCCCTTCCAACCTGAAACTACTACTGTATGTTATTGTGATATCTCCATTCACTCACCTTTAAGACCAGAAAGGACTGAAACGAGGAAGAACCAAAGAAACATTTTTTTAAATCTTTATTTGTATGTATATGTATAACATAATAGAAAAACACATTATAAAAAGAGAATACAAAATTGGTACATAGAAACATGAAACATTAATACATTACTGAATATATAGACAATACTTTAAAATTAGGGAACAATTTGTGGTCTCATCCAGCAATTTCCAAAGATTTTATAAAAGCTGCCACAACTAGACCTTCAGAGGCTGAGCCTGTTTACAAACATCTTTTCCACAGGTCATTCAAGTCCAACCAACTAGACACCCCTATTACTTTTTTGAAGTATGACAGTCTTTCAAAGTGCAGGGCTGGACAGTCCATAAACAAATGTGTAGCGGATTCTAACCTTCTCCTTAGGAGTATCTCCTTTGTGGGGAGCAAGTGCCAGCGTAAACGCATTATGAGTGAGCAATAATGAAAAATCGGAAAGAGTAATATCGTGCCTCTGGGTTTGGAATTCATGAGGTAATGTTGTAGTGAAGAATAACCGTGTACAGAGTTGATGGTGTTTGTCCAGTAGCATTTATGCAGAGCCTCTAACTTTCGTCGGTCTTAATGCCAATAGATCAGTGTCCATTCCAAGGTCACTTAAAAACGATTCACAATAAGTTCTCAATTTTCCTAGAAAATGAAAAGAGGCTGATCGATTTTGAGCTTTATCCTGTAAAACAAGTATCAGTGTCAGATGCAACAAGCTTTTGATATAAAGACAAAGTCAACCACTGAACCCGGCCCTAAGAGATAGGAGGCCCAGCTTGCATCTCATTGCTACCACCAGAACAGCATTGGAAATTATCAGTACACGTCTCCACACCTTGCCATCAAGCATATCCAACCAAGAGTGCCGTTTCGTAGGCCAAAGCTCCAAACCATATATCAATTTAGGGAGTACCTTCCCCTCATAAAATTGAATGGCTACCTTTATGGAAAGCTTACAAAACTTTCTATCAATCATTACTAATTGAGTAGTTAGAATCTGCGCTTTTAATGCAAGTATTGCCTGTATATCTCTCAATGAGGAGTAAGCTGTAAAATGGTACCTGAGATATGTAAGGCTAGATGTGTGCCTACTAAATGATTTTGAAGCACCCACGTGCAGGACCCGCTTTTCCTTCCATGCAAAAGCTTTAGGATATTTGTTTTTAAAGGATTTATTATCAAGCCATTTTCTTTAGCATAGTTGGAGAATGCATTGAGCAACCTCTGCATTCCAATCCTGGAACAGTCGAAGAGAAGAAAGTAATCCGCATATACCATCCACAATGTTTTTGTTGACCCAAACTTGGGAGCAATGAGTGCAGCTGGATTCAAACTTTCTCCTATGTCAAAGACGTAGAGATTAAAAAGGCAGGGAGCTAAGACGCATCTCTCCCTGAGTCCAGAGTCACTGTTTACACAATGTGAGATCCCCAGCTTGATTCAAGCGAACATAGATGCCCGCGTTGTCATGCAGGCCAGTGATCAACCATAGAAGAGCCTGCGGGAGACAGCATTTCTCTAATTTTAGCCAGTCTGTCAAGGTGGAAAGCCGCTGAGAGGCCAGTCGAGGCCACGCACGTGTGTACGTTTCGATCCGCACAGAGCCTCTCCTGAAACACACCGACGACTACATCGCTGATGTTCATTGAATGCACCCATCCGAAAACGATTAAGCGCGCTATAAATATCATATCGTATCCTATTTTCCAGTGGAATAGAGAAAGAGGGCTTTCCAGAGTCGTTTGAAATTGTGTGCATCGAAACGGTCCGGTTTCCATTCAAGTGGATTTGACAAGCGTCTATTTATTTTAAATACAGATTTATACATCCATCTCAACCTGTTCCCACCTCTATTAAAGTCAAGGTGAGTTCAGTCACTGCGCGCAACTTTGCTGTAAAATACAACAAAGTTTGCACTCACCATACTGTGATCACTTCAATTGTTATGAAATACTGAAAATTCTGAACAGGACCAAAATAGCATGTGGTCAACAAAAACAGAGTCCAATGTGGAAGAACTATTTCCCCTATGCCAAGCAGGGTTTAGTTTACCAAGATTTGCATCCTCTTGGTTAAGCATATGCAGGCCCAACGACATCATTAGGGATGCCCATTTTAACCAGCTTGGGCTTTCGGATTCAATGCAACAGATTCCAAAATGACATCCCGGAAGTATCTGGACAATTGGTGTTTAAATCCCTGGCAACCAAAAACTTCCCACATTCTCTGACAGTCTTCCAATTAATTATACATTGTTGAATGTGTTGCAAGAAATTATCGAAATCAGTCATTCCCTTATGCCAATAGATGTTAATCAAGAACAGCGTGACTGAAGGCTCGCAATGGAGTAACTGAATGGCCACAATCTCAAAAGGAAGATTAGGGATTACAGCTGCAGTCAACCCATGGGCAGTTTGAATTGCCGTAACTAGCCCGCCTGCTGGTCTACCCGTCCGACCTGCATTTGCTGCCTGGTAAAACACCTTGCAGCCGTCCAGTACTGGGCGGGTGACTGACAACTATTATACACAATATACATACAACTATTTTCTTTCAATCGAGCCCAGGCGTCTGTTAGTACACAAATTAGCAGATCCACAGGAATTCCAAGCGACATACTTGAAACCAATCCCCTCCAACACTGATATTACTGCTTGCAAGTGAGCTCCAGCCCCCTACTATATGCAAGGTGGTACGCTCTGTGTGGTCAGATGACCCAGTACTGGACGAAACCTTAGGCAACTGGGTACATTCCTCACATTCATATGAGCTTACTAGGGGTCCCATCTTTCAATTTTAAAGCCCAAAGTGTTTAGTTTAAGGACTTCAGCTTGATCGAGTCCCATTATCAAATGGGAATGGAAGTAAATAAAACACTTGTCTGCCTGCAGTCGGTTTGGGAAATGGATCCTTCGTATGAAGCAAGGAAACTGCTCTTAAGTTCGGGATTTCCGACAAAATAGTTAAAACGTTTGTTCTATTTAAACTAATGTCTGCACCGCATGCCAACGTGCAGGACATTGACAGGCTATTGTAATTGTTATTCAAATTGAGAGGTAAATAATCCTGTTGGCGACCAGGAGTTTGCTGCTCACAGTGGGGTGCATGAGTTAGTGAGTCTGAATCACCTCTGGCCCCCTTAGCACCGTGCAGTTCACTATGGGCCATAAAAGCACGGTCCTGAGTCACTGAAGAAACGTGGATTTGAGCAGGTATGCCTTTGGGGAGCCTAATGGGCATATCATTAGCTTTACTCCGTACATTTCCATGGTCGTTCCCAGGCATATCTGTTAAGACAGGTTTCTCAGCCCCTCTCAATCACCCTGGCCGATAGAGTCTTCCCAGCAGCCCATCCAATTCCATATTAACTTTAGCATTTGATGAAACATTGCAATTACTTTCTGTGCCTCCCCCCACGTAAACAGGGCGATTAGGCTTGCGACATAAAATAACTGATTTAGTGCCTAGATTACCCAACCAAATGGTGTATTTCTTTGTTGGGGTTAGCTCCAGTTGCCATACAAAGAGGGTGTGAATTTACACACGGAGGCCAGACAAGACAGTCGGTTGCACAGTCACATCCACCCGTGACTGCACAGATTTCTGTGAGGGACACACCTGCTAGCTAGAAGGCGATGCCCTTAATCGATGGTCAGGGAAAAATGTTGGGCAGAAGACGTAACGGTAGTGGAAGTTTGAACTCCCACAGCTGTTCTGCCATCAAATTGACAGGGGGCCAACGATGGATTAGCATCCACCTTTTCCAAGGGGTTTTCAATCTCAATGGCAGGTTCGACTAACAAATGACCGACGACCTTCCTGAATGGAGCCGGTCCACAGTCAGGTTCCAAAGCCATCGTGGTTTCTCGAAGCCGGAGGTTATACACCCAGTTCCTGAGCCATAAAACCTGCACTTGAGAATCCTACAACCTCTGCAGAATCCCTGATGATGGGCTCAGAGGTCTTATGCAGTTCACGGAATGACTCGGCTCGAGACACAAGGGGCTAGGGGTGAGAGACATATTAGGTCCCCCATAAGATCCAACTTCCATGCAATAGCCTCTAAAAAGTTGGAATGGCTCTTAACCTCTTCATAGATGTTATTGTATAGTGCAACAAAAGAAATAAGCACCATATTTAAAGCTGAAATAGTTGGTGAGGTTAAACAAATTCTATAATCAACTTCCAGGAAAGTGTGATGCAGCCCTGATCTTCCAATAAGAGGATAACTCCCAGTCTTTGTAGAATGCTGCCCCTCTGTGCTTTTGTCCAACAGATGTATGAGATTGGTCGGTGAACCCATAACCAATGCGTCACATGATGGTTGCATGACGCTTAGTGGAAGGGCAGGAGCAAGGTCGAATACCAATGATTCAACTAAGTCGATCATGCTGAAGTCATTTACATGAAAATGGTCGACTAGGGCAGTAGCTTTAGGTCTTGCAATGGATCTAACTTCCGTGCTTGATACTGACTTAAGTCAGTAATCCTTTGCCTCACTATTGGTGAATATCTCTTGCTCCCTGACTGATGGCATATAGGAGCCAAGGACCTGTCCTCTACTGGCACCTCAGCCCTCTTCTAGATCTTTAATTGGTCAGGAGACCTGCTGAGCCCCCCGGCGTAGGGTCCAATCTGAACAGCCTGAGCTTTTTTGGGATTTTCAACAGACAGGCTGTTAATGTTCACTGTCTTGGGAGACGTTGCTCCCCCCTGACTTCTCAATCCCATATGCCCAGTCTTGCTGGGTTAACAGTCGTGAAGTAAGATGGAAACAAAAATATCATCAGTTCAGTATGCAGTGTACTCACTCAGATGTTAAAATTCTGCTGATGTTGCTCCCGCTGAGCAGATTTTTTTATCTTGTAAGGAGTTCCAGAAAAAAAAAAAGCAATCCACAAAGGTGGGGGCCACAAGGACCGCTTACCGCGGACCGCTTCACTTAGCCACCAGTTCACCAAACAAAAATCCAGAAATGCAGTACAAGGGATTATCAAAATTGTGTGACATGGTGGCCACCAGGAGGCATGAAGATCAACAGTGACGCTACGCTGGGGCAGTCCCAGTAATATAAAGTAAAGTAAAGACTGAAGGAGGACTACAGGTATTCAGGAGCAGGAATTGCATAGAGGAAAGCTGGCGTCGATCCTAAAGGGTCTGCGAAATAAATTCAAATCTACGCTGCTGAATGCGTCAAGAGACAGTTGGTCGCGGAAGACGACGAAAGGAACCACCCAAGCCGGAGTAACCACGACTCGCTAAAGAATAAGAATCCAGCAGTGGTGTGGCTTCTCTGAGGTGGGTGGACTGGGTGCTGCCTAAAGCCGCTGAGACTGAGACAGCAACGGCTCAGTGGAGTCGCACCTACCAAAGAGGAGGAAAGCAGGAAAAAGTGTGGAGCGCATGTGGAACCAACAGCGACCTGGCACCCCGGGAGGAACCTGTATTGCTCCCCAGTGAAGATACAGTAACGGTAGTTGTGGGAAAGCAGGGTGGGGTTCAGGTAGCGCAGAAAGTCAAATATTCCTTGGGAGTGATCTCCCTCGTCACAGAAGTGATAGCCAGAGAAACAAGATTCAAATACTCAATAGTAATGAACTGGGTTGATTGCTATTTAGTTCAAACAGGCATTGGTTGTCCCGCTCTTAAAAATAAAAAAAAATAAAAAAAAGAAAAGAAGTCTTTGGACCCCTCTGCCCTCGCTAATTTTCTACCGATTTGTCTTGTTTCTTTTCCGATGAAGCTCCTAGAGTCTCTAGTTTCCCCTTTGCTTAGCCAGTTCCAAGAGGAGTCAGATTTCGTTAGCTTTTTCCAGTCGGTTTTCGCCCGAGCCAGGGGACAGAGTGTTCTCGTCAAGCGATGGACGATCTAGTGAGGCTTTACGACCAGGGTGGAGTGGGGGCGCTGATATTATTAGATCTCCCCACAGCATTTGATACAGTTGACCATTCCACCCTGTTGGATCATCTCGCCTTAGCTGGTCTCTCCAGCCCGGTACCGACATGGTTTTCCTCTTTCCTGTCAATAAGGACCGAAATGCTAGTCCTTGCTCCTTTCCCCTCGGTATCGGTCGCTCTCCCCTGTGGTGTTCTCCAAAGCTCAGCCCTGTCCCCTATTCTTTTTAGCATATATATGCAACCTCTGGTTGGTCTAATCCACTCCCACGGCTTTAGGTGTTATTCATATGCAGATGAGACAGATTTTAGTCCAGCTGAATCTTCTGCATTCTGACACGCCATCTCAGTTTAGGAGCAGCCTGGAGGCCGTGGGGCGTGAATGAGTTTGAACTGGCTAACACTGAATGGGGACAATACAGAGGGACTTGAGGTTGGACCTCATTCTATGGCCGCCCTGTGAACCCCTTGGTTTTGGCCTCTTTCATTGGGACCTTTTCCCTCTCCTATGACGGTTGTCAGGGATTTGGAAGAGAAGCTGTCTTTCTATCTCGATGAAAGCCAGGCAGGGCATTTACAGCTGAAAATACTCCGCAAAGTTCTTCTCTTTCTCCCAAGAAATCTTCATGCACCAGCGGTAGCCTCCTTGGTTATGAGCCGTTTGGATTACTGTAACTCGCATCTGGCACAGCCTTTATATCTTATTAAACACCTTCAGTGAATGCAGAATCTTACGGCTTGGGTGGCTACTCGGCTCTCCCTTATGGTACGCATACTACACCCATGCTACATCATCTTCATTGGCTCCCGGTGGGAAAACGCATCGAATTTAAGTCTCTGTGTCGTTCATCGTGTCATATATGGAGTGGAAGCTGAATGGCTTCGGGTTAACTTTCAGCTTTATGTTCCTACCCGGGGACACTGTTCTTTGGATAGTTATCTTTTGGTGGTTCCCCGATACAAACTGTCCAGAACTGGTGGATGTGCATTCTCGGTGGCTGTGGCCAAGTTGCGGAAACACGTTAAAGCGGGATGTTCGAAGTATAGCCAATCATCTTATGTTTAGATGCGCTCTGAATACCTTTTTATTTTGACCTGCACTGGCATGACCTAATTGGATTGTACTATTAGCGCCAAGATGCCTCTGGCGAATGTGCGCTTTACAAATTCTGTAACATAACATTCCTCAGGATGACCTAGTGGTGATATTCAAGGACACAAGAGTCACGGAAGTCAAAGGGATAGTCTCCCAAAGTACAGAAGTAGTCAGCAAAGTAAAGTGGGTGTTGGGAGTGAACGGTGGTGATATAAAAACCCATAAAAATCAAGAGTACCTTTAGGAGTGAACTCCCTCATCACAGTGGGAAACCCAACACATGAGAAAGATACCAAAAGAACTGTCAGGGAGCAATCTCCCCAAAAGTCAAAATATAAAAGTGCCAACACCAAGAAGAAGAGTTGATAAAGCCTTAACTCAGTTGTTTGCAAATCATTGGAAGGAAGTAAAGAAACCTCTTTAGAACTGTACAAAAGGACTATCCAGGAACAGTCTTCAAAACTCTTCCAAATAGACCAGGAGAATGAAGTAATTTTCCTGGTCTAAGAGTATTTGGTAAATCAAACTATTACAAGAGACTGCTGTTAAGTCAGCGTAAAACTGGATTGTTTCACCAGGAGAAGAAAGACATTCTCCTGGTGGTTTTGATATCTAATGCTTTTTGGCTTATTTCGAAGTGGCAGGGATACAGCAGTTGGTTTTGGACAGAGGACGGTATATTGGTTTTTGACTTGCACCCTGACGAGCAACCGAGTTATTTGCATTGAGAGAACACCCCTCTAGAAATAGGGCAAGGCACATTCTTTGCTTTATTTGAATAAAGGTCTTTAGCCAAAATGATAGCACTTTATCAGCCTCCTCACCACAAATCCAACACTGATCTAGTTTCCACCATAATCTCTATATTGACCATGTCGTAGGCTGAAGAAAAGTAGAAGGTGGGGTATAGCAGTATTCCGCCTTTACTCGAGGCCTGGTGTTTTAGAATATGAAGTATAAATCCACACTTCACTGATCCCAAGCCATTCTAAAAGCCCACTTGAAGTACTGAGAGAATATTCTGTTGCCTGCCCCAAATGTAAGGAGGTAGATTCATCTAGTAAGGCTATAAGTCTGTAGTCACCCGGCTCTGTATGATACTCCTTTGTGTATGGGGACCATATTGTACATGTTTACAGAGATGCACATCCGTGACCAAGCAAGCATAGCAAAGATCCAAGCTGTTTTTGGCTACACAACACTCATTGATCAAGTGCATTTCCAGTGCAGTACTTTCCTCCTCCTGACAAGAAGGCGATACTGCAGAGAAACAAGTATTTATTTTGTTATATACTTCAGACAAAGGCCTCTCCAATTATATATGTATGCCGGGCACCAATGCTAGATGTTCCACATGACAAAACACAAATTAATTGTAGGATCAAATTGAGAACAAAAAGTATTAATTAAAATTTGAATAAGAAGGGGTTGTATAATTATTTGGGTATATTCGTTGAGACTATTTTCCTTCATGGTCTGTCATCCTCCACTTTGTTATTCTCTGGAATTGTCTGATAGGACTTTAGAACTCTCTGCATCACATACTAGCTACTTTCTCGATCTGTGCAATTTGATGCTTTTACACACTGCTATGCTCTCATCTACTATCTACATGTTAACTCTGTATAACACCCTTTGCAATCAATTACCTTGTGCACTATTTTTTATTGTTCTCCCAAGAATGCCTGCTCATTCACTGCTTTTGTAAAAGCACCTGTGCAGCTTGTCACCTACTTTGCACAAGCGCATATGTACTTGCTTATGCTGAATAGACCTTTGCACATTGTTTCCCCTACTATCAAAGTTATTTGGCACATGCTCTCGGCTCGCTCTACTTTAAAGCACCACCTGTGCAATTTACCACTTAATGTGCCATAAGCACCTCGGCTCCTTTTTCATTTAATACAAGCCGATCGGTTGCACACTTTTTTTTCACAAGCACCTGTGCTATTTCAAAATTATCATGAGCCAACACCTCCGCTTTTATTCATTTATTGCTCTCCAGTCACTCAATGGTACATTTAACAGTCCTTAATCCTTGACCGCTTCTTCATTTCCCACACTACTGATCTCTAAATCTTTTCAGTTGTTGGCTCTCCTCTCCCCTCTGCCCTCCAGCCACTCATCTCCATTACTCCCGATGTTATTTCAGCTTTGTTCTGGACAATTGGGGAGCTATGGCCAGTGGGCGCTGCAGGCAGAAGTGGAGCTAAACTCACTTTTATGGGATTTGGAGGCATATGTGTGTAAAACATTGCTGACTGATATTAGGCAAAAAGGACGTTTTAAGGGTATATTTGCCTTATCAGATGCACCCATACGTTTGACAAGTCCACTGCATTGCTAATAGTCTCACTACCATCTCTCTAGGTCCATCTGAACTACATCTCAACCTCTTTCCTCAGTTTCCTGCTCGGTTCTGGCACCCATAATTTGCTCTACTCAGGCTATGCCTTAAGCCCCCCACTTTCCCTGCCACTTCCCATTACGACCACTCACCTTAACCTTTGCCCTGCTTTATCTCAGTCTCTTAATTGCACCTTCACTTGCCTATCACATCCACTTTTCTTCTCACCTCCATCTATGGTCTTCTCACCCGTTTCCCAGTTCTTGACTTACCACCACCATCTCTCTCGTCTTCTCAAAGCCACCAATGAACCCCACTCTCTCAGCTTTTAACTCACCTGCACCTATACTCAAATTAACCTACATCAGACTCTCCCTAATAGTTTCTCATTCCTGAATTCCTAACCCTAGTATTATGGCACTCTCAAGAAGGCAAGGTTCTTACTGGCCAGAAGGGAACAATGTTGATTAGGAAGCTGATGCTGCTTTAATGCCCTGTGCCTCAGTTACAAACCTGAGCAGACACTCAAGTTATTAAAGAAAGTGCAGGTTTTACCATACATCTCACTCTGGACAAGGCGAGTTATGGGGCACCCAACCGTTTTTTTTATCGGGTGGTTGCCTTATTCCCAGTCATTCATTAATTAATTATAGGTACGTCAGTCATGGGCCAAACCGCGCTAAAACAATATTGCATAACCCAGACTAGCGAACGATCAGCACCTGGCCTATCTTTTACATATATGAAGGCATTATGAACTTACTTACGTTCCAATTTTCTACCCGTTTTTGTAATGTTTGGGTTTTGGTTGCTATTAGCAACACGCAATGTCCCACACCAAGATGGTAGACTTTCACACAGATGCGCACTGTGTTAATCAGCAACACAGTACGTGGTTGTCCAGCGAGAGACGCGTAAACCAGATGCCGAGCAGAGTCACTAGTGCCAAGACTGTGAGGTGAGCAGGGTCTTCGGCTAAGAGCCGATTTGACAATCAGTTATTTATAGATTCACCACATCAGTAGCGATAGACACTCGCGAGAACAGTGGGAACCGGGGGAGGAGGAGGGGGTGTTGATTGCTTCCCCCATAAGCCTTCAGTATTGTCAGTGAATATTAACCCAATCAGGATTGTTTATGTACTTCCCTACCTTAATCTCTGCAACCCCTCCAGTTTGCTAGACAAAGAGTAGCCGTATTGTAGCTTTATAGATTTGTAACGAGGCTACAAACCCTAAAGAATTATTCTTCTTTCTGGTTAAAGGTCTCTTAAGTAGCTTGACTACACCATAACAGCGAAGCCACCCGTGGTACATCAAAGTGCATCGCTACTGTTTCAAAGACATGCCCATCACACAGCACTCTTGTGCTCGACTCTGCCTCTTAAGCTCAGGACTCCAATCTACAGCACTGGGGAGCTCCCCCTTAGGGATTGGAGGTGAGTGATGCGATTTTCCAACATAACTACCCTGCTTTTGATTCAAACACTCTTACACTTAATTAATACCAGGCTTCCTGTGTCAACCCACAGGTATTACATTGAATTGGATTAATAAACACACAGGAACTACATGCTCCAAGGCCCTGAAGAAGGATTTTATGAGGATCCCAAACTCGAAAGACAAACACCTAAGCGTGGAGCCTATTAGGATGTTTTAGTATTGGGCATTTGATTCACTGTATATAACAGTAAATACTTGTGTGAAGAAGTTATAACAGTACACTGTATCATTGTTGAATTTTGTGTTCACTGCAATTACATTATTTTGAGAATTTTGATATTTGGAACCTGATTGTATCTGAATTAGGTGGTCTCAGAGATTTTCACTTTTGCTTTATTATATTTGTTTTTTAATTATATGAGTGAAAAAGCACTGAGTATATGGCATTTATTTTTTCATTGATTTCAAAGCATGCATTGATTACAAAGTTTTATATATCAAGAAGCTATAGAATATCCACTATACTACTGAGACTCACTTTTCACTAAGAATTTAGGGATTATTATCCCATTGCAGTGCTTATAGAGGTTACCTGCTGGCACACACAGGTCTTTTTTTGTTCTTTTTCTTTGCTAAAAGCTCCTATTGGCCTTGGGGCTATCTTCCTCTTAGCACCTGAAGTAATTGATTGCTATCAGACTTTTATTGAGTACATACGGACATTGAGTTCTGGTGGACTAATACACGTTAGTGCCCCACAGCCCCCTTTTTTTTGGTCTTACCATACATCTCATCTTCTAGGCCATGAACAAAAGCTCCACAAGCTCCTGACTCGATCAGGTTCACTGCGCCAGTATCTACTGCTTCTTTGGGGGCATCATCCCCCCATTTTCTGCCACTTGAGAATTCACCAGAGTGGTAGAGCTCCTTTGCTCGCTCATGTGCAGTGCGTTTTCTCTATGTAAACAAACAAAAAAAGTTACTCCATTGTTGCAGTAACATTTGTACACTTCGAAACATAGAATGGAAACAAATGTGGTCACAACAGATAAACTGCAAGACAGTGTTTTTTTCCTGCCCAGTCACCAATCACAGACCCTACGTGGACTTTAGCTTTATCTTCATTTACAGAGTAGCATTTGCCTCTGTATCTGCTTCTTCCCTCCTTGGATTCATTTACAGTTTCTCTCTCCACCCGGTTTCATCGTACTGTCCATTCACTACTGTTTGGACGTGTTTCACAAGTCCAATGGTGAAGGATTAAAGAAGATCAACCTTTAATATATGAGGAGGGTTTTCACCAAGTTAGTCCAAAAATTCATAAAACGTGACAAAGCAGCCTGGCTTCCTTCTTAGGAGGGGAAGAGGACTGGTATAGAGCCCAGATCTCACAAACAGCAATAACAAATACAATATTCTCCAAGCACTATGGTACTGTAAGAACATAGCTATTCTCTTTATATAAAAAGCTTCAGCTCAAGGTCCCAAACAATCTGATTACATTTTCGGACCAAGTGTACAGTAAAATAATACAGGTATGTACTATTCTATTCTTTAAGGCAGTTCTTAGAGTAGAAACCATTTGTCAATCGAAAAGAATGGGACAAACTCAGTAGGCAGCCCTGGCTATAAAGACAATGTAGTCCGGTTCTACTTACAGATCATAGGTGCTCAAAAGTTGTCAGCCACACATCAAGAGGAGTGCACCAGATATGATTCAGGCGCAGTATTCATGGGGTGTGAGGGACAGCTATGCTTTTGGAACATAAGTAGATTGAAAAGCCTCATCCTCATCCTCATCAAGGAAGGCCATCGAGGACAGAATGAACATGCAGCACATTGGTCCTGGTGAACAAGACCAGCGACGAGACCAGGTGGGGTCACAAGACTTTGCGAAGACTGCTTAGTCTGAAGATAGCAACACAGAAGGGCCCGGGTATTGATGTAAAGTTCACTTTCAGGTTCAGGATTGGTTCTGACATGTGCAGGTTCTGGTCTGTGGTTATGAATTCAGAGTCCTGAGTGATGAGGCCAAATCGACAACATCTATTAAGATGTATGGCATGGACAACCCAATACAAAAAAGGCATGGCAGCAAAGAAAACAAGGTAGCAGTCAAGAGGGGACCCTATCAAACGGGATATAGGCCGCATAGGCTTGGCACAATGACTAAGAGTAGCACTTACTGTGAGCAGCACGCAGTGCCAGCTCAGGTCCAGTTGCAGTAGAAACCGCCTCTGAAGATGAGCAGAATCAGTCCAAGTAGATTCAGGGCAGCCCTAGCAAGCTGTGGAGGATGGTGAACCAACTGCTCCTGAAAGGTTCAAAGGAGGGACGCACCTATGAGAGATTCTCCTGGACATCGAGAGAGAGCTTTGCCTCAAGGAGGACAGGTTACAGTAGTGACCTCAGTGTCTATCTTGGTTCTGTCTTCCTCCCAATGATCAAGTCCTGAGGAAACCAAGAGAAATGCTGAAGAAAGCAGATAGAACAATGGCTCAGAAACCCCATCCCAGATGTACTCATCCACAGGGCTGGGGGTTATCCAAGCCAACCAACCACATGTAGTGCAGCATTCAAAGATTTGGTAGCCATCCATCCAAATTGTGTTTGTGATGTTACGCTAGCAAAAAAGTGGATTGGAGTCTCTGGCAGGCTATTCAGTCTGACCTGTATTACATTCATACAGTGATGTCCTTTGGGGCTCTGTCTAGAGCCCTGTGAAAAGTGGATGCCTATTTATGGGCATCACTGCTGACACAAAAAGAGTTAGAAGACCAACAAAGCCAGTAGTTTGGTTTGCAGGTTTGAAAACAGTGAGGTGGGCATTTTGGCTACTGAACAGACACAGGAGTGGTATAAAATGGTGACATGGTAGTTTGGCCATGTAAAAAGCCTGCATCCCCAAGGAATTGGCCTTACTGCAGGGATACACCTTCTGTTGGTTAGATTACCCAAAGTTTCAACACAGTTCAGAATTGCGACTGCCTCCTGTCTTTCTACCTCCTGGTAACTGAGGTTTAATTATTCTTTTGGACCTAACACATTGGGAGCCTGTAGAGATGAATCTTTAATAGAAAGCTGCAATTAGTGCTGTTCCTCTTGTATCAAAGATACCCCCCCGTCTCTTCCAGCCAAATAGCAATTTAGGTTTAATGTTCTTAATGTAGGTTAAACAGTCCAAAACATGTTCTTACGTGATGAGGTTAAAAGGATCATAATAAGAATCCAATTGTTTTCCTTTTAACCATCCATTGGGATTTCTAATGGCAACATTCATCCAAGTTTCTGAACTCAGATTCTCATTCTGGGAGTTCCTGAAATTCCTCAGAACAGAGTCGGAGTAGCCCCAAACTTTCAAACAAGTGTTCTCTCATGAAACTATGCTTTTTCTGGTCACTCTCACTCAGGTCCAGAATTGCACCACTGCCATTCTGAGGTGGACAAAGGGAGTACACAGGCTATGTTGTCATCACTTCCCTTGTGTCAAGTGCAGCAAGCCAAGATAGCGTATGCATTCCGATTCAATGTTTAGTGAAATGGAGCACCATTACCTACTTAGGGCGTACTGGACTGTTCGCAATGGCGGCTTCTAACTAGTTTTTCATCTCTATTTGGTGGCCTTTGTCCTGTCCTTGCTCAGTCAATTCTTTCCATTTTCACATCAAGTTTCAGACGTTCTTTCTCTAGTTCAGTGGTTCCTTCTTTCCAGCCTCTTTTGGTCTCTGGAAGTCAAGCTCCATCCCATTGAGTCCCAGGGCCACTTTCGTTGCTGTGCTGGATGCTGAGATGAATGGATCAGTGGAGGATGAAGCAGCAAGACTACCTTACTCTTCTTCCCAATTTTCCTAATTTGGCTGCGTTGTAGTCACAGCCTGGTATTTTCAAATTGTTTCAGCAATGCGGGGCGCTGTTGCGCGCAATGAAAATGGCCGCCTAGATCCACAGCTCCGACCCGTCTAACATCGGAGTCAAAAATATCCTGATCCGGAGCACCTCGCAAACCAAAAAAACAAGTGAAGAGTGCAGCTAACGACCTTTACTACCGGCAGAAGAAATCCTGGATGAAAAGGCTGGAGCGGAAAGAAGATGCATCGAAACGAACTTCGGGAGGTAGAGGGAGGTGATGCGAGCCGCATCCCAGAACCGCGAGAAACCAGGAAATAGCCGCGGACACTCTTGCCGGCTGACCATAGAGATCTGGCGGCCCAGCACAGTGAATCACCGAAGCCTGGATACCACTCTGAGCGAGGAGAAGACTGACTCGGCAATATCAAATATTGCCACACTCATGTTGCAAATAAGAAGGAGGTTTGGAGCAGACGAGAGAAGAGGAGCGGGAGTGAAAACGCCCAATACTGAGTCATACGGCACCCGATCTGCCTGGACCGAGGCCGCCACGTTGGTGAATGGAGAAAGGCCCTGAGCTGTGCGACCAACGCCTGCTCTCGGAGTCTTAAAGGCATGGTCTAGTAAACATTTTTATTTCAAAAATAGATAGCCCACATTAAAAAAAAATCTAGCACCCTCCGTTTGAAAACTTCCTATGTAAAATTTTGAGATATTTAAGCTCAAAAGCAAGCACAAGGGCGCCGCCATTTTGTGAAATGGAGGCCCTCCTGTGCTGGCTTTTGCGGCACTAATGAAGGAAAAGCCAGCCAGCTGTAGTAAATAAAGTCTACCGCTGGGTGGCTTTCCCTTCATTAGTGCCGGGACACGGAGGACGCGGACCGGAGACCACAGCAGGAAAGCTGCAGCTGAATCTCGGTAAGTGCTATTTATTTATTTTTACAAAAAATAAGCACTAGCTGCAGATTTTTTTCTAAGTTTTCCGGGCTGGAGGAGCCCGGAAAACTTAGAAATAAAACTGCAGCTTTAAAAACGTTGTATTTATGTTTGCGGTCGCTTTTGAAGCGACCGCAAACATAAATACAACGTTATTGTGTTGGAAAACGCTGCGTTTTTAAAACCGCAGCGTTTTCCAACACAACCGTGTTGTGTCTGCCTGAATCTGCTTTACCATTTGGGGCTCTCGGGCTCCCCGGAGCCCGAGAGCCCCAAATGGTAAAGCAGATTCAGGCAGACAACGCGGCGTTGCAGAAAACAACCGCGTTGTGTCTGCCTGAATCTGCTTTTCCATTTGGGGCTCTCGGGCTCCCGGGGAGCCCGAGAGCCCCAAATGGAAAAGCAGATTCAGGCAGACAACGCGGCGTTGCGGAAAACAACCGCGTTGTGTCTGCCTGAATCTGCTTTTCCATTTGGGGCTCTCGGGCTCCCGGGGAGCCCGAGAGCCCCAAATGGAAAAGCAGATTCAGGCAGACAACGCGGCGTTGCGGAAAACAACCGCGTTGTGTCTGCCTGAATCTGCTTTTCCATTTGGGGCTCTCAAGCTCCCCATGGGGAGCCCGAGAGCCCCAAATGGAAAAGAAGATTCAGGCAGACAACGTAGCATTTGCCATTTGGGGCTCTCGGGCTCCCCGTGGGGAGCCCGAGAGCCCCAAATGGAAAAGCAGATTCAGGCAGACAACGCGGCGTTGCGGAAAACAACCGCGTTGTGTCTGCCTGAATCTGCTTTTCAATTTGGGGCTCTCGGGCTCCCCACGGGGAGCCCGAGAGCCCCAAATGGAAAAGAAGATTCAGGCAGACAACGTAGCATTTCCCAATTGGGGCTCTCGGGCTCCCCACGGGGAGCCCGAGAGCCCCAAATGGGAAATCAGCTGCAGGTAGAAACACTACGCGGCATCACTTTGGGTCTCCGGTGCTCCCCTTGGAGCACCGGAGACCCAAAGTGATAGCCACAGCAGGCAGAAACACACGCGGTTGTGTTGGAAAACGCTGCTGTTTTTCTTTCCAAGTTTCTCAGGCTCCTCCGAGCCGGAGGAGCCTGAGAAACTTGGAACGAAAAACTGCAGCGTTTTCCAACACAATAACGTTGTATTTATGTTTGCGGTCGCTTCAAAAGCGACCGCAAACATAAATACAACGTTTTTAAAGCTGCGGTTTTATTTCTAAGTTTTCCGGGCTCCTCCAGCCCGGAAAACGTAGAAAAAAAACCGCAGCTAGTGCTTATTTTTTGTAAAAAAAATAAATAGCACTTACCGAGATTCAGCTGCAGCTTTCCTGCTCTGGTCTCCGGTCCGCGTCCTCCGAGTCCCGGCACTAATGAAGGGAAAGCCACCCAGCGGTAGACTTTGTTTACTACAGCTGGCTGGCTTTTCCTTCATTAGTGCCGCAAAAGCCAGCACAGGAGGGCCTCCATTTCACAAAATGGCGGCGCCCCTGTGCTTGCTTTTTCAAATTTTGAGCTTCAATAGCTCAAAATTTTACATAGGAAGTTTTAAAACGGAGGATGCTAGTATTTTTTTTTTTAATGTGGCCTATCTATTTTTGAAATAAAAATTTTTACTAGACCATCCCTTTAAGGCCTGCAACGGGAGTCGTAGTGTGGCCGCAGCGAGGTAAGGGCGCTGGGGGCTAGCACACAGCATTGAGACGGCTGCCTGCCTCTGATTGGGACCTGGTGGGGCAGTGGAAACCGCGAACACCCTCATGCACCGCCCACCCCCTGTTGAGTTGGCGGCGGCGGAAGATATAACGTATCTGTGGTGCGGTACGGCGGGATACCAACAGCCTGGAGGGGATCAGCAGCACACTGGGCTGGGAGGGGAGGCGTTGTTGGTGCCATGGTCTGAAGTAACAATTCGAAAATCCGAGCAGGTGAAAAACAGAAGCAGAAGGCACAAGTTTTAAAATACGTGGGAGAACACAACCCACTCATAAAATAAGGGCTGACGCTGATCCTGCAGCCCCGGGGCCAAGGCACAGAAGGTGAGGGGGAAAATAACCTCAAAAATAAACACCCTACCTTTGGGGAACCAACGTGAGTGCACGTGGCATGATTAACCCGAATACAGCACAAATAAATATCTAAACCAAGGCAAGAACATTTAAAGTCTGATGAATGCTGGGATTGAGGCAGCCGCACACCATAACTGCTGATTGAACACGACCCACTTTAAACAGAACAGGCAAACCCGAACGCAGCGTAAATAAACACTGCATTGTTCTGGCAAATGAAGCCAAAAAGCCTGTAAACAGAAGAAACTTAGACTAATGTGGAAATTGTAATACCTGGACAAAATACAACAAAAGTAATGTCACGGCAGGGGGAAGTAAGAACCCGAACACCTTATAGCAACAAATTGGAATACAGAAAACACTGGGTTGGGATTCCAACACAGATAACGGCCAAATCGCAGATGAGCGAATCAGAGAATCTGCGCAAAACAACTTTGAGAAGTGAACTAACCCTGCGAGCCGGAGACCAGGAACTCTGCAAAAGATAATACATGCTATAAACACAACTGGAGGAAAAATAAGCTAATCTCACTGGAGACTCCTGATCCGTAAACTGGAAAAGAGCACACAAGGAAAGCACGAATACCCGAGAAGATGTCAAAAGGGGCAGGGGCCAGGAAGAAAGGTCCAATGGACTCATTTACTAACAGTCAAATAGACTCTGGGTCGGGCATGCCGACCACTTCCAGCACCCGGAATGAAGTGGATAGCGAAGACAGAGTTGACAGACTAACCACCATTGTCCAAAAGGGATTCCTTGCGATAAATGTGAAACTAGATGATATTGTATCAACTATCAGATCATTAAAGGCAAGGGTAGACAAAGAAAGCTCCAGAATTACAGAAGCGGAAGGCAGAATTAGCACCAACGAGGACACTATTGCTAACCATGACCGAGATATTACACAATTGAGAAATGACTTCATTAAAATACAAATCAAATGTGAGGATTTTGAATCTCGCTCTAGGAGAAATAACATTAGGATTGTCGGTGTATCTGAAAAATTCGGCAAAGGAGCAATGTAACAACAAGTTGAATCCCTCCTGCGGACCATCTTTGGGCCTGAGACTTTCTCCGAACATTTCCTGGTTGAGACAGCGCACTGCACGCTTGCACCGATGCCGAAACCCGGGGCACCACCCCGCACGATCATTGCACGCCTCCTCAATTACAGAGACATGGATATGATAGCATAATATGGGGTGGGGACTTCAACCTGGTTCTAGACCTAGAATTAGACAGATACTCTAAAGTCAGACGGACGCAATCCAAGGCATCCATTGCACTAGACCAGATCATGTCGCAATTGACACCGAGAGCTGCACGGTGGGCATTGCACCCATGCACGAAGGAATACACATATTACTCGAGTGCACATGACTCGGAATCGCGTATCGATTATTGGTTATTGTCTGAGGACATGCTGAGTGTACTTGAAAACTGCGAGATACATCCCCCGAACAATGTCAGACCATTCCCCCGTATCCCTGGACCTAATATTTAGGAATGTCCCAAACCCACAAAAGAAATGGAGAATGCCTGCAAATATACTTAAAGATCCCAATGTGACAAAACACTACACATAGAAATTGAAAAATTATTTCATAATAATGTGGGGACAGTAGACAGATACTCAATGCTCTGGGAGACTTTCAAGGCCTGGGTGAGGGGCGACACTGATCTCCAAGCCTACGGTACTGTTGAGATCAGTGAGGCACGAACTAACCGAGACGGAGGCACAACTCCGACAATTGGAAAACTCATAGTGAAACCCAAAATACAGACACACTAGCAGAAATAAATCAACTCCTAAAAGAATTTGACAAGCTGGCCACGAGGGAAGTACAATACATAGCAGCCTCAACCAGAGCATGCAGATATGGGGAAGGGAACAAGGCGGGAAGGGCCCTGGCCAACATTATTAGATCGACAACACACTCCAATCACAAGCATCCAAGACAGGGATTGAGGGGTTGTGACTGGGGCGGGGGGATGAAATCGGGCCATAAATCACAAGTTCTTGAAATTCTACCAGAAACTATATGCAAATAACGATAAGAAAACGATACCAGAAATACAAACATACTTAGATGGCCTGGAGTTCCTGACCCTCCTGCTAGAAGCCAAAATGGCCCTTGAAAGCCTGATTACTGAGGAAGAAATCACAGAAGCTATAAAAGCACTAAGTACGGGCAGAGCTTTGGGATCCGATGGGTTGGGGGTGGAATTATATAAAGAATTCGGAAAAGAACTGGTCCCAATTATGCTAAAGGTATGGGAAGAAGCACTGGAATTAAATGAGCTCCCTGAGTCTATGCGAGAAGCAATAATAACAGTATGGCCAAAACCCTGTCGCCCTCCGCAGGACATGTCATCATATAGGCCACTGTCACTCATAAACGTAGACGCCAAAGTGTATGCCAAGGTCTTGGCGAACAGGCTGTTACCGAACATGCCGACTCTGATCCATACAGATCAGAACAGATTCATCCCCACAAGATCCACCGCATTGAATTTACGCGTACTGTTTGCGATAATGGCAAAGATAGATCCGGAAGCGCAGGCTGTGGCGATATCCCTGGACGCCGAGAAGGCATTCGACTCTGTGTCCTGGATCTCCTAGAAGTGCTCGGTAGGTTTGGAATGGGCCCCAATTTCATCAGATATGTTAAATTATTGTACACAAAAACTGGGACAAGAGTTCTCATAAACAATACGATTTCTGATCTATTCACATTGGCAGGGGTACCAGACAGGGCTGCCAATTCTCACCAATACTATTCGTATTAACTATCGAACCCATGGCTATAATAGTTAGACTAAAACATGGTGATAGGGGAATACGAATGTCAGGCCCGCCCTAGTCGATCTCGCGATACGCAGACGATACGTTATTGTATGTCAGGACCCTGACACCAAACTGGCACCCCTAATGCAAGACACATTCAAATTTTCCGACTACTCGGGTAACAAAATAAATAATGAAAAATATGAAATACTCCCACTAACACCTCACACCATATGCCCAGTGACAACGGAGAACCTCAAATGGGCAACCGGACACATACGATACTTAGGTATAATGATATCCCGTGACAGACAAACACTGTACACAGAGAATTATGAATAAATAATATAACTGCTCAAGGTGAAGTTCCAAACATGGGCTAAACTGCCTATATTCTTAAATGGCCGGGTTGCTATCCTTAAGATGGTGGTTCTCCCCAAGTTACTTTACTTGTTTGTGAATATACCAATCTGGCCAGGTAGAACCTTCTTTGAAAAAATAAGAGCAATGGCAGTGTCCTTTGTATGGGACGGGAAGACCCCTAGAATGAAATGGGAAAAGCTTACTGAACCTTATTTATTTAGTTTTAAATGTTTTTATCGGCATTTATGAATAAACATGGAGCTTTTAAACACAGGTTATTACTTCATAACCTCTGGTATTTCTCGCGTGTGCCTCGTGATTCATGATTAACATTAAACAAACAATAACTAACTGTCCTTGTTGTCACTGTAATTATCTCGCCTTTACCGTATGAGTCTATAGATGGACGCAGTCTTCCTGTTGCGGGTGTTTTCAGTTGCGGGGGAGGGGATTGCAAACTTTGTCCTAGTGGCGGTGTTCCAGGCGTGCCTTTCACGATGGTGGGTTGGCTCATGGGGGCTGGAAGTTTGTCGAGAAGATCATGTCTCTCATTAGGGCTTTCCACGAGTCCAGTGTTGCGCTTATTTCACCTCCTCCTTCACTGTTCCCGTCTTCCCAGGCTCTGGTTTCAGCTGTGGTCCATCTCTCCATTCCCCTGATCCAGGGTTCGTATCTGGGGCCTCCGGTGATTCCATTGCAATCGTTCTCTTAGCGAGTATACGCGCCATGTCCATTAGTTTTACTATGTGCTTGATTTTGCTTAGCCTTGGATGTGTGCCCAATAGGCACTCCTTCAGTGTCCACTCATATCTTTCCAATCCTGCTCTCCTGCAGGTTTGCTCAATCACGGACCAGAATTTCTGCGATTTGGGGCAGGTCCAGAACATGTGGATCATGTCTGCGTGTTCGTTGTTGCATCATGGGCATCGTGGCTGGATTTGTTTGTTGAATGTAGCTACCCTGGATGGGGTCATGTAGGTCCTGTATAGGACGTTCAGCTGAATGAGTCTGAACCTGGCATTTCGTGAGACCTCTTTCGGGTACAACAGGGCCCTGCTCCATTCGTTCTCAGTGATTTCAGTCCCCAAATCTTTCTCCCACCTCTCTTTCAGATACGCACTTCTTGGGTTGGGCCTGTTATTTATCTGTGTGTATAGGCTGGATGTCGGTTTTCATCCATCGCTCAGGTTGAACATTTCCTGCACGAGGGGGTGTGATTCCCGTTCTTCCGGCCACGTGGTCCGGTTTCTTTTTGCTGTATGTCTCACCCTTTGGTACCATAAGAATTGGCATGCTGCAAGCCCGTCCTTTGTCCGTAGAGAGTCAAAGTCCCTGAATTCTCCTTCTTCAAACATATCTCCCCATGGTAGAGTCCGCAATTCTCCCAGCTCCTCATCGCCGGCAGATCAGTGGGGGTCCTACAGACATCTGCCAGTATGGGCATTTATGATATGATATGGCATTTGTAACGCGCCTATACACAAGTGTTTCAAGGCGCGACGAGGCAGGGAGGGGGGAACAGGGGGGAAAGACAGACAATGATCCTACTAGGCCAGGTGTCATTCAGATCGCGCAAGTGCAGGGGTAGGGGGGAAGGGAAAAAGGGGAAGGGGAGAGGGGGAAGTGCTGAACCGGGTAAGTAGAATAAAAAAATATATAATAAATAGGGGCCAGCTGGTGGCAAGTGCAAGTTAAGTGCCGACAAGTGCTGGGATGGGGGGGGCGCTGTAAGGGATGCAGAGACAGTCCCGCAGTGCAGGGGTTGCCAGGGAGGCAGTGCTAGTGGAGAGTGGCTGGGCCAAGGACCAAGGTCGGTGAGAGTGGCCCAGGTGCAGGTTCAGTGCAGTTTCAATGAAGAATTAGCAGGGGAGAGGGAGAGAGAGAAAGCAGAAGCAAAGAGGAAGGTTTTGAGGTGCTTCCGGGACCGAAGATGGTTCTCCTCAAGTTTCAGGGAGGCAGGAAGGCTGTTCCAGAGGGAGGCCCCTGCCGCAGAGAGAGATCTACCCCCAGCTCGTTGCTTCGAGAAGCGGCTGACCCTGAGGGAGTTGGAGACAGATGAGCGAAGGGCTCGGGAAGGAAGATATTTAGGAAGAGAGAGTTGAAGGTATTTAGGCCTCAGGCCCCAGAAAGCCTTGTGGACAATGCAGAGGGTTTTGAACTTAATCCTCGCAGCCACAGGGAGCCAGTGTAGAGATTTCAGTCCTGGAGAGATACGGTCCCTGGGCTTGAGGCCAAGGACAAGTCTTGCAGTCCTGTTCTGGATGAGTTGCAGAGGGCGGAGGTAGAGGCAGGCAGATTAAGATAGAGGCTGTTACAGTAGTCCAGCTTCGAGAGAACCAGGGCTCTGGAGACCGTGAGCTTCTGGGGGAAGGAGAGGAAGGGAAGAATACCTCTGAGGAGGTGCAGCTGGTAGTGAGACTTCTTAGAGACGTCAGTTATATGAGGAGAGAAGGAGAGTGTGGAGTCGGAGATGACCCCGAGGTTTTCTGCCTTGCAAGTAGGAGCAGGAAGCGGGCCAAGAGAGGCTGGCCAGAGCGCTGCAGGGAAGGAGGAAGTGGGTGTGCCGATGAGTAGAATCTCAGTCTTACTGGCATTAAGGCAGAGGTCATTGGTGGCACACCACTCCTGGATAGCAAACAGACAGTCGGAGATGAGGGAAGGAGAGGAGGAGGCCGAGGGTAGCCTGAAAATGAGCTGGGTATCGTCCGCATAGCACTGAAAGTTGGGGCAGAGAGTGGCGATGCGGTGGGCAAGGAGTGCCAGACACTGGTTGAACAGCCAGGGAGAGAGATTAGATCCCTGGGGGACACCACAGGTAGAGAAGAAGATGTCAGAGAGGAAGGACCCCAGTTGGACCTGGGAGGGTCGATTGGAAAGGAAAGAGGTCAGCCACGCCAGAGCCTGACCAGTGATACCCAGGTTATCACGGAGACGGTTGAGCAGGATGGCATGGTTGACAGTGTCAAAGGCAGAAGAGAGATCGAGCAGAATGAGAACACACAGAGTGTTGGAATCGAGGTTCGAGAGCAGGTCCTCACGGATGTTCAGGAGAGCAGTTTCCGTGCTTCTGGCAGCTCTGAAGCCAGATTGATGGTCATGAAGACTACCAACAGATTCAGCATGGAGGTTGAGCTGGGAGATGGCCAGTTTCTCCAGGAGCTTGCCCAGGAAGGGAGTGATGAGATTGGGCGATAGTTAGCTGGGCAAGCGGGGTCGGAAGAGGGTTTCTTAAGAAGAGGATGCACAAGGGAGTGCTTAAGGGGGGATGGGAAGACTCCAGAGGCGAATACGGGTGTTTTATACCGAGCGATGACTGACCTTGTTCCATATTTGTCTCTCCAGTTTCAATATCATAGGTGGGTTGAGAGGCCTGACCTGTGGGCTCTATAATGTTTCTTTCAGATACGTTGGAGCAGTAAATTGCTGGAGGAGGCATGTTTCGGCTGTTGACTCGTCTGACAGCCATTTTGCAACGTCACTGAGCTGGGCAGCTAGATAGTATTTATGAAGTTCAGGCAAGCAATTGTATGCCACCTGCATTGTGGGGGAGTGTTAAAATGCTTAGTGTTAGTTTGTGTCGGGATGAGCCCCACAAAAAGTCTCTGATCAGAGTTTCCAGTTTAAAGAAGAAGGGTGGGGGTATGTAGTAGGTTATGTTGGTGAAGAAGTATAGGAACCTCGGTAGTATGATCATTTTAGTAATTGCTGCTCTGCCCATCATGGAGAGTGGGAGTTTAGACCAGAATTTGATGGATTTGCGCCCCCCGTTCATTGCTGCCTCAGTGTTGCATTCGTGCTTGAGTCCAGGCATGTGCTTTAAGTTGATTCCTAGATACCGGAATGCTTCTTCTTGCCATTGGATCCCGATCACAATTAGGTCTTCCGTTTTTATTCCTTTGAGCCCCGCAAGAGGGAAGGAGGATGATTTCTGTCTGCTGAACTTTATTCCGGAGTATCTTGCAAAATTGTCTAGGATTTCCAGCGCTGTTGGCGCGTTCATTTGTGGGTTGCTCAGGTATAGGAGGACATCGTCCGCATACAGCGTAATAATGTTGTATTCACAGCCTACTCTGATCCCTTCGTCGAAGAGCTGTTTCCTGCAGTAGATGGCTATCGGTTCCAGGCCGAGGATATGTAACATTGGTGACAATGGGCATCCTTGTCGGGTCCCCCTTCGTATTGCCCAGGCTTCTGACACCCTGCCACCAGTCTTTACTCTTGCCACAGGGGCATTGTAGAGCACCTTGACCCACCTGATTAAGTTCTCGCCGAGTCCAAATTCCCTTAGGGTCACAATCAGCCACTCCCAGAATATTGAATTGAACGCCTTTATAGCGTCTAGTGATAGCACTGCTAGGTCCTCCGTGCTATTTGTGGTCTGTGCCATTATGTGTTGGAGCCTCCGTAGGTTAGCTGTGGTGTTACGACCCGGGACAAAGCCATTTTGGTCCTCATGTATCAGGAGTCCTATCACTCACGCTAGCCTTTTAGCTAGGATGGTTGTTAGTATTTTGCTGTCGTAGTTTAACATTGCGAGTGGGCGGTATGAATCACACTCATCTGCTGGCTTGTTGGGTTTGAGCATTGGTACTATGAGGGTCTCCCTCATTCTCCCTGGTAGAGCTCCTGTCTCGTATGCTTCAAGATACACTCCTTGAAGCATCAGAGTTAGGGTCTTTTCGTAGGCCTTGTAGAATTCCGGTGGGAGGCCATCGGTTCCAGGGGTCTTGCATGTGGCCAGGGATCTGATCGCCTCTGAGATGACCTCCATGGTGATCGGCTCTCATACTGGCTCTCTTTGTTCCGGGTTCAATTTGGGGAGCCCTATTTCGGCCAGAGTGTCCCTGATGTCTTCTGATGGGACTTGCACATCATAGGCGTAGAGCTTGGCGTAAAGGTCGGAGAAGACATTTATTGCCTGCTGTGTCCTGTGGGTTGTTCCATGCTCATCTTAAATTTCTTTGGGAATTTGCCTTGGGTGCTCTCTCCTGCAAAACCAGACCAGTACGCTGCCAGGTTTGTCTGCCTCCTTGTGCACCTTGGATCTGCGCGTGGTAAAGTCAAACTTGGATAATCTCTCCCGTGCAAGCTGGCAGTTGTCCCGGATCTCCTTCAGTTTATCTTCTCTTTCCTTGGTTGCGGGCTCACTGTTTTCCAGCTGTCTGATCTCTTCCTCCTTGTCCTCCAACTCCTTTTTTAATTGTTTCCTGATTCCCCCAGGTTCTGCTATTTCTCCCCTTGTCACCGCCTTCATGGCTTCCCACAGTGTGCTCCACTTCTCCACTGATCCTGTGTTGACCCTTATGTATTCTTCCAGCTTCTCTCCTAAGCTTTCCCTGAATGCAGGGTCTCTTGAGGCTTATGTGGGCATGCGCCACATCGGGATGGGGGGTCTGGGGCCCTTCAGGCTTAATTGCATTAATAGCGGGGAGTGGTCCGAGATTGACCTGCTCAGATAGCTTGCAGATTCCACTTGGGGAGTTAATTCCCTATTTATGAAGAGATAATCTATTCTGGCGTGAAGGTCGTGGGGGGACAAGTAGAATGAATAGCATCTGTTACTGGGATGCAGGTCTCTCCAGATGTTGACTAGGTCAAGGTTATCTACTACATTGTGCCCGCGAGGTGGATTTATTGAGAAGTTGTAGTGTTCTAGACCTGTCCTTTTCTTCATCCATCACACAGTTTAAGTCCCCCCCATAGGAAGGTTCCTTCTATGTGGTGTGTAACTCTGGCGCACAGCTGCTTGAGGTGAGTGGGTATGCCATGGTGTGGAAGTACGAGTTTACAATGCATATCTTGGTGTTTTCCATCGTTCCCCATACTATCACGTATCTGCCGTCTCTGTCTGCCTCTACCCCCCAGTTGCTGGAATGGTACCTCTGAACTCACCCATGTGTACACTCCACGTGCATATTTTGAATAGGATGCTCCGATGGCTTGGCTCCCCCAGCGGTCAGCTATTTTATTTGTGGTTTCCGCCGTGAGGTGTGTTTCTTGCAGGAGTGCAATCGACACCTTTTTGCGCTTCAGGTAGGAGTGAATACGGTTCCTCCTCGAGTAGGATCCCATCCCCCTGACATTACACGTGATTATTTTAAGCTGTGCTGCCATCTCCTGGTTGTGGTTGTATCTTTGGTGGGCCTCCCATTCTATCTGTGACGTAGCTTTATGTTGTGAAGCATTGCGTCTCGCTTTGCTTGTGTAGTTTTGTTGGATTCAGTTCTTGGTATCGACTCATTTTCAATTCGGTTGGAGGCTACAAGGAGGAGGGTGGTTTTAACAATAACGTAAGAAAAGTAACTAACTGTTGCGCCCAGCTTCTGCCATCTTGGCGCAGTTCTCGGGTGCTCTCGCGCCGTCTGGTCCCATCCGGGTTTTTAGCACGAGTGGGGTCGTGCTGGCAACTGACCTGCACTGGTCTTTTCGTGGGTTGGTGCTGTGTGCTCGTGCATGGGAGGCCGAGTGAGCCCCATAATCATTTAGCTATTTTGTGTTGTTATGGTGTTCCTATCTTCATGTTGCGCCAGCTTGCGGGCGATGCTTGGGGAAAGAATTGAAGGGAGCGTTGGTCAGCATCTGGTCTAGCACTCCTTGCGGGCTCTGTTCTGGTTCTCTTGAGAGGACTCTGTCGGCACTTCTACCAGGTTATTATGTTCCATCCACATGTTGGCGGCTGCCGGTGTCTCCAGGAATACAGCTCCCCCTTTATAGATCACTTGGACGGGTACAGCAGCATATATTTTAGATTCAACTGTTGCAGCCTGGCCTTGATTGCCACAAATTAGTTCCTTGCCCTCTGTACTGACTGTGTGTGGTCTGGGTAGATGGTGATCTTCGAGTTGTTCGTCTCCGTCTCTCTCTCTCTCTCTCTCTCCAGAATTACTTCCCTGTCTCGGAGGTTGAGGATCTTCGCTATGATGGGTCGAGGGTGTGAGCCCGGGGGCAGTTTCTTCTGTAGTGATCAATCTGCTCTCTCTATGGCGAAGCCCTGTGTCAGCTTCTCTGCCCCGATTTCTTGCTGTATTAGAGGTTCCACATATGCGGTCGGGTCTGAGGTTTCTGTCCCTTCCGGGATTCCCAGTATCCTGATGTTGTTGCGCCTAGCGCGCCCTTCTGCTTCCTCCGACATCGCCTCCAGGGTGGCCACCTTCCTTACTAGTACTGCTACCTCGGCCTTTAGTTCCATGGTTTCTCCTGTTGTCTCCTTCAGGGAAGATTCTATGTTGGTGACTCGCTCGGTTAGGTTACGGGCATCCTGGCGTATAAGTTGGATGTCGGCTTTCACTTAATCGATTTTGGTATCTATGAACGTTTTCAGAGCCGCTATTGCTTCAAGTACTTGATTGTCCTTCCTGCTCTCTTCTGGGCTGACCTGCTGCGTGGCCTCCTTTGGTGTCGTTTGGGTGGCGGGATGGGGTTTCGCTGTGATGAAAGGGTCCATTGTGACAACCTTCGCCTTGTTTCTGGATGTGGACATTGTAGGGTCCCTTAGCCCCTTTGGTTAGATTAGGTGTGCGCTCCGTGCGCCGTTTGTTCAGGCTTGTTTGTTATGGAGCTCACTTCTGTCTGGCTTGCCTGTGCCCTGTCTCGAACCTCTCTGTGCCACCTCAGCCTGTGCAGTTTGTCCTGTGTGTGTCCGTCCACTATGATGTTTATTGCAGCCTCTAGTCGGAGCTTATCATGCTCTGTATCACTTTCATAACCAGGGGGCTGCCCTGGGGCTATGGCGTGGAGGCTATGTTTTCAGGTGCGCTTATGGGGTTAGTGTCTTGCTCTGGAGGCGGCCTACAATGTCTCTCAAGCAGGCCCTGATGCGGGAATTTGTTGCCGACGGGACCGCAAGGCTTCGTGGTATGTTTGTGTTAGCCTTGCTTCTTTTATGCCAGCGGATATTGCTTGCTCTTGTACTGGTGCGATGCTTATGGCAGCCCCTGGTCGGCCTTGTGATGATTTATGGTGCTATCGCAGTAGGGGGTCTTATTTTGGGCTGTGGTGTGGGGGCTATGATTTCGTGCGCACTGGGTAAATGTGTTGCCCAAGCGGGCCTTGGTGCGGGGGTCTGTTTCCTGCTGATTAGCGGAGCCGCGTGTTATATGTAGGCCGGCCCGGTTGCCTTAATGCTAGCAATGGCGGCCTGCTCTGGTATGGCCCGCGTTGGCCAGTTTTCCTTCTGTGCAGCACTTGTTTTGATGTTGCACCGGTTGATCGGGGCTGTTGGGTGCAGAAACAAGAACCCAGCTCTGGGCTCCCGACTGTTCCAACTATGTCGGGCCCCCTGAGCCCCTCAGTTCTGGTGGTCTGGGCGCTTATGCCTGACCCAGTTTGGCGCTCCTAACCGGTCCCTCACGTCCCCACGCGGCTTCGCGGCGTTACTGAACTTTATTGTACAGGAGGACTTGCGGCACCGGATTTCGAATTATACTATCTGGCGGCGCAAGTTACAAAACACTGGCATGATCTTGAAGACCGCTCACCCCATGTATGGCTCGAGAAGTTTGCTGCACATCCCATAGACCTCCGTTCCATAATATTTTACCCTCAATACAAAGATTCTGGTTCCTATGACCCAGTAGGGACCACTGTATGTGCATGGACAATATTATACAAAAAACTGAAAATAGAAACCCCATATGACCCGGATGTCCCACTGTGGAAATACCCCGGTATACCTCCCACACTGGACAAAACAATACAAAGACACTAGGACCCGAACAAAGAAGTTTGAATGCGAGACATGTTCCCGAACGGGAAATTTGTAACTAGGGAGGAATTTGGTGAGGCAGTAGGACGGGGACCACTTACAATGCTTGAATATCATAAGATGAAATCTGCATTCAGTGCACGCTGGCCACTTTTTCCAGACGAACCACCCTCACACCCATGTATACAGGCTGCCACATCAGGTACGGGGTTGGGAGTCTCCAAATTATATTCATTAGTACAAACACACATCCCTACAACAAATAATATCAAAACTAAATGGGAGGAATACCTAAATATAAACATCCCGGAAGAAAAATGGACCAAATACTGTATGCTTACAAAATTGGTGTCAATGAATGCAGGTCTTCGACTGGTTCAGTTCAAGAGGCGTTCAAGATGAGTTCAGTTTCAGCAGTGAGGTGAGCCTCGCTGCAAGTACGGCCCCGATCGCACTCTCGATCAGCTGTTCCACGAAGCATGCCTGATCACAAGATGGCCGACGGCATGGTAGCGAGGCTTTCCCATTGCTGCTAGGCAACAGAGCCTCTCTTATCCCAGAAGGCCATACCGGCAGGTGGAAGCCGGCCATGGAGAGAAGGCCTGTTCAGCTCCTGTTCGCTAATGGGAGCGTGGCGTGGCCAACCCTCTAAGCTCCTACGTACGCGGCCAATACCTATCGCATTAGCCTGGAAGCGCACCTCCTGTGGCTTACCCAGTCTTGACCCCATAACATTATAACTTTAACATCACTGATTCTTCCCAAGGCTACGCCATTTGGAGCTTTCCTCAGAGAGAATGAACAATCCACCACTGCCAAGACTATCTGTCCTGCTCAGTCATTTGCTTTACAGATACGCTGACACAGGGAGTACGTTTATACTAAATGTATGTACCATAACGTAACTAAGCATATTCGCAAATGAAGGCATATTCCATTACTGCTCCTATGCTGTACTGTTGTATTTCCTACGCGCATATTATCAATTTCTAACTACCTCCCCACAGTACCTGCCCCTCCTGAAGCTTCACATATGGCTATGCTCGTTGGTATGCATCCAACTCACGGTCAATCTAAACCAGGTTCTCTACAAAGTGACCCAACCTACCCCACACGTGTTTTATATTATTTCACCCCAGCTTAAACAGCATAGAAACTATAGACTGCATTTCTAGCATACATTGTGCCTTGTACTTAGGGGAATCTTGCTGCTAAATTGTTACTACCTGCTGGTACACTGCATTACTAGCATACACTGTGTCTTGTATTTAGGTGAACCTTGCTGCTAAATTGTTCCACCCTTTCACACATTGCTTTTTTAGTGCACACTGTGTTCCTTGAAATCTGACAAACCCTGCCGCCAACTCTTCCCACCTACTGCCTAGTATGTTATTTTAGGTAGTCCACTTTCATATAACCATGTATCTGCCAGCTATCTACACCGTCCTACTGAGGACTATCCTACACTTGCTCATCATGCTAGATGTTAACATGCTTCACATTCTGCCTTCCTTGGTGTCTGTTACACCCCTGAATGAGTCCAAAAATTCACATTATATAACCAATAGACCATGCAATATCGCCCAAAGAAATTCCAAACTTCGTGCCAGACTCCCCAAAATCTATGAACCTACAGCCAAATCCCTACACCTCCTCTCTAATAACCTGTCTAGTAACCGAGGAAGTGCCAAGCTAAAAACCTTGTTCTACCTGATGGCATACCCCTTACACACAGGCCCCAGAAGCCAGGCTTACCTGCCTAAGCTCCCACTCGGACCTATACCTGATGCTAGTCTAACCACACTGACCGAGTTAAATATGTACAACGCCACTCCTGGCCGATACATACATCCTAGTTACAGGTCTCCTGAGACAGCTACCTTTGTATCACTACCATGTGCTACACTTAGCAGGAACCTTAGACTTCGTGCTAGACTAACCAAATTGCACAAATCTCTCCGTAGGTCTCTTCCCCTCTACCAACCTCAAAAATAACTATCAGCAGATTAGGAAACCAAGCCCTACTAGGCTACCATTGCCACCCCCTACACCCAATTCTGTTGCCTGCCCAACTGTTAATAACAAGCCTAAGCCACCTAATACATCTACTACTAAATCCCTCCAAGCTACAGATGTTACTAAGACCCCATCCATCACAGGAGCACTCCTGAATGTGAGATTGCTTGTCGCCCATGCCCTTGACATAGCCGACTTAATCACAGAAGGCAACCTTGATTTTCTCATGATTACTGAGACATGGCTACATAATGCCGCAGGACCTTCGCTTATGCTAGCCATCCCCGCCGGTTACACGATAGTCAGACAAGACCGTGAAGGTGCAAGAGGTGGTGGTATCGCCATTATTTCGAAAACGAGCCTCTCCCTCAGACTAGTCCCTACCCAATTGTTTCAATCATGCGAAACCCTATCTGCCAAATTCTAGATAAATAATACTCAATCACTCACTATTCACCTATTATATAGACCTCCAGGCCCTCTAGGTACCTTTGAAGAGGATCTCCATAAGCTACTCACTAACAACCTTAAACCATGTTCTCAACTAATCCTTCTTGGGGACTTTAACCTAGGTTTCCAAGACATTACGGATACCAATGCCTCAGTGGTAGCCAACACGATTCATGCACTAGGCCTAACTCAAAAGGTTGACAAGCCCCCCCCACTTGAAGGGGAGAACGCTAGATTGGATAGCAAACTAACTACTCAGCCACTATCTCTTCCATAATGCCCTTACCCTAGACAGACCACTCACTGGTGTCCTTCAACCTAGCCACCTCCAGGCCCAACCCTATGGCCCCTCTACTAGCGCCACCATGTTTAACCAGAAACAAAAAATGCATTACTCTAGAGAAAGTTATCCCAGCTATATTACCCACCCTCAACGCACTAACAGAAAATCTAAATCCCAGTACCTTAGTGCATGAATTCAATAATCTCTCTAGATAACTGGCACCTCTCAAACTTAGATCAAGCAAACCTAAAGCTCATCTAAACAATTGGTTTACACCACAGCTAAGAGACCTACGCATCCTGAAAAGAAAAAGCGAAACCACTTGGAGGCTCTGCCCTTCAATTGATAAAGCTAAATTAACCTCTCTCTCTGCGCTATACAAAAAAGAGGTTTGCCAGGCAAAACGCAACTCGTTCGACGATCGTATAGCCAAATCTAATTCTAGTATGAAAGAGCTCTTTTCCATACTAAAAGAACTTGAGTCTCCAATCGCCATACAGGACACCTGCACCAAGGACAAATCCTGGTGCACAGATATCCAACAGGCCCTAGCAAATAAAATTATCACACTGCAAAATAAAATTCAGCTAAAAAAGAAACACTGAAAATTCAGGATTTGCCTAAAATGCCCCACACTAATAATCCTTTGGCGCATAGCAATACTTTTCACTTCTCTAAAATGACTACCCTGGAAGTAGAAAAAATCATCCTTTCGCTCAAACCTTCCTTGTAAAGGTGACATCTGCCCAGCACAACTAATAAAAGACACTGCCAGAGAATTATCGCCCTTTATCACTAAATTGATTAACGCGTCCTTTGCCTCAGGCACTATCCCTGCCAACCTTAATCAGTGGGTGCTCCCCCTCCTTAAAAAGCAGACCTTAGACCCCCTCATCCCTACCAATTATCGCCCCATTACCACAATACCGTTTCTTCTTAAGATACTGGACAAAGCTGCGCACAACCAGATTCAAAAGCATCTAGAACTAAATAACCTCTTAGAAGAGAGACAATCAGGCTTCCGTCCTTTACATGGAACAGAAACTGCCCTAATTGATTTGAAATCCCAAATTGACGAGCTGAGAGACAAAGGGAGGACAGTATTCCTACTTCTGGACCCCTCAGCCGCCTTTGATTTAGTGGATCATAAAGTCCTCTGTAGTCACCTGGACTCTGCCGCCCATTTCTACCCGGAGGCCATCAGTTGGATTGAGTCATTCCTAAGCGAAAGAACCATGAGAGTCTTCTCTCCTGCAGCAGCTGCAGATCCCACCCCTATTTTGTGTGGTGTCCCCTAGGGCTCTTGTGTCTCTCCAACTCTATATAACATCTTCACCAAGCCCCCGTTTGATGATCTGGGCCATATAGGTATCACCTCTACTAACTATGCAGATGATACACAGATCCTCCTCCCGCTTTCTGGGGATCAAGTGAAGGACACGGAATTGGTGAACAAGGTATATCTTATCCAGGCATGGATGGCCACTCATGGCCTCTGTCTGAACGATGATAAGACTGAGTTGATAATCTTGGGCAGGAATTCTCCTCCTTCAATATTGTTGGGAATATCATCCAAGTGTCCAAGGAAGTAAAAACCCTTGGATTCTATCTTGATTCCGCCCTATCACTTGATAAACAGGTAAAGTCCTGTGTCTCCTCTACGGCCTACACCTGCAAGTTGATAAGAGCTGGTAAACCTTTCCTTTCTAATAGCAGTTGTTTAATCCTGGCCAGAGCTTTAATACTCTCCAGAATTGATTACTGCAATGCACTATATTCCGGAGCCAATAAAACAGTAATTCAAAGATTACAAACATTACAAAATAATGCCTTGAGAGTAGCATTGGGCATAAACAAAAGAACCCATATCTTCTCCGCCAGACGCCATCACAAATGGCTGACCACTGATAACAAAATACAACTCAAGATGCTATCTCTGACCCATAATGCCCTCAATAACTCTGCCCCCAGATACTTGATAGACAAATATCACAGGCGAACCTCTCTCAGACCGACCAGAGCTGTCAATTCTAACTGTTTGATAATACCTAACTTCAGACTCACCACGATCGGTGGAAATAGCTTCCCTGTAAAGGCTGCCAAAACTTGGAACTTACTGCCACAAGACCTGAGAGGGGATCTGCCTTACCTTCGCTTCAGAATAAATGTCATTCAACTCCTTACCTCCACTGACCTTTAGCTGACCTGTGTCACCTACCTCCTACTGTAATCATTTGCGGCATACCTGGCAAACCATTCTGTATATTTCTGTAATTCCGATTGACCATACCTTGAATATTGTATATTTTTTAATTATCTGTGATCTAGAGACTTTTATTGTACATTGCATATCATTCTATGTTGTAACCATGTAAGCTTTGCATTTTCTTATTGCTGTGCCCTGCTACCCATGGGTCTGGTGTGCATAAAAAGTGAATAAAACAAACAAGATCCTAAATAGGCTACATTATACCCCTGCTAAAATGGCTAAATTCTCGGAGGCCCACTCGGGGAATGCCCTAAATGTAAAGCAGTTCAGGCAGGATCATACCACATGTACTGGGAATGCCCCCTAATTGTTGCATTTTGGAAAGAGGTAGCGGAAATAGTGGAAGACATGACAAAGATTCCAGCAACCATGTCTCCACAAAAATAACTATTTGGAGACCTAGGCAATCAAGCTGAAAATACCAGGAGATTGTTCAAAGTCTCCTGTGCTGTAGCCAAAAGATGCATATTGAAATGCTGGACAAACACTTTCTCACCCAAAATTGAACATTTTCTCCGTGATTTGACCTACGTAAATGAATATGAGGAACAATACACATTGACTGTGACACCGAGTAGCCGCCCAAAGGACATATGGGCCCCGTTCAGGATGTACCTGTGCGAAATGGCCTCAGACAAGGAAACCCCTACGTGATTGAAATGTAATTGATGAAATATGTATCTGATAATATGTGTATTATATGTATGGTTATATGCAATGTGCAATAAGTTGAATCTGTATTGACCTTCAATAAAAGTTTTTTTTTAAAAATTGTTGCCAGCAATTACACCTTTGATAGGCCTCTTGTCTGGAGCTTTCTTGCTTTGCAGAGCTCTCACAGCTCCTTTGCCTTCATGACAGTCAATGCACTATGCGTGGGATGATCTATTGCTTTAAGTTACTTTGCAAACTATGAACTACTTATTGGCAACAGCTATAGGTGTTTAGGAGTCCTTTCCTGACCGCCAGACTGCTGCTGCCAGAAGTTAGATTGGTTTCCTTTGGCATCAGCTCAGTCAATGTTTTAATAGACCTCTGGCTCTTTGTAGAATGGAGATTATACAAATTAAGCTGCCAGGCTTTCCTTTGTTTTGTATTCTAGGTTATCTACCGACAAACCCGAATATGTCCACTGAGAATACCATTCAGATATATAAAGAGATGATGGTAGCATAAAATCTAATTTTAAGGAAAAGTAGTGAGAAACCACAACACAACGACCGGATCCAAAGTATGATAATGTTATCAGCCAGAAAGAAATTATCTTACTTGAACGAACAAATGGAAGATTATCATTAATTTGCAACTCATTCAATGATTTATATACTTACATTTCACAAGTTTATCTGCTATGTGGTGTAATCATAGTATGGAATCTATTCAACTTGGCTTGATATAAACATACTTTCCCTGGCACCCTCTCGGTTCCCTATTTAGTATAGTCCCGGTCTTGTTTCCTCGATTGGATTGGATGGTTAACTGTGAGATTGGTTACTACATAAAAAAAATACCTTTAGGAATATTGTATTATGCAGTAACTAGGAGCTTATGGGAAGGTTATAGTTCTGATACGTTTTTGCATTTCTTCAATTGTTATAGGTATTCTACTTAACATAGGATAATATGGGATTCCAAGATGGCCGCCAACCCGTGAGGACGCACATCTCTGCTCCTCCGTTCAAGTGGGAAACAAATTTGCAGTTTACAGTCACGAAGACCGTGTTAGAGGACACATTTCTGTAGAGTACTCTTCTGAGACACAGAAAGCAGCCAGATCGGCACACACAACATCCTCATAAGTGTAACAGGTGGACAAAGTTCACCACGTGGCAAACGCACAGAGTAGAGCCGGGTGCCCAGCAACAGCCAGGACCGAGGGATGATCCGGTGGCTCGCACCCGCGGACGACTGCCGCATAGAGCGGCAGAGAAAGTGTGGCCGGTCCCAGAACCCCCCAAAAGCCACAACTCCATCGGGAAGTGAGCACCCACCCTGAGCAACTTCCCCCGAGGAACTCGCTCTGAGGCCGAGGGACTACTATAGAGCGGGGCGACTGATCCGCAACGAGGTAACCCAACATAATCCGAGCTGGGAAGCACGCCGGCATTCTGAGAGGCTTGCGCCGGACAGATATCGCGAACTGGCCCACAGCGGAACTCCCATAGCCAGGAAAAGCATGTCAGATTGGGGAAGTCGTGGCCCCTACGATACGCACTGTACCCATTGTCTAACGGGTCACAATGGTAAGGAGTAACCCACTAACACTGTGCGACACAGGGAGCCAGGTCTAACACGGGGCACACTCCTTCTGAGGGGTAGCGCATTGGGGAGCAAAGCGCACATAAGGAAGAGAGGCAACTGCTCATCCCCGACAGAGGCCACCCATCGGGCAATCACACACGCACGGACCCGACGGGCGTCGTATGTTCCAGCTCAACGTGGATCATACCCGACCGCCCTCCCTGCCCAAAGCAGACAGAGAGGAACAGTGTAAGCAGCACTGGCCCAGTGGAATTTGATGGGATTCGATCTGCGGGACCACGCGTTGGCTCAACATTAGCCTGCACAGAAAGCGAACACAGTGGGACCATGTAATGTGCACCAAATGCCTGCTACCACATCCTCAAAGCCCCAATATAAAGACGTCAGGCAATTCTACAGAAAGCAAGTGGATGCCAAATGGACAAAGAAACAAAAAACGAGGCGGGACTGCTCCGCGGAAGCAAACAAAGCCTAAGCTATGCAGCAGGCCACACTTGGGGTAGGAAAAGACAACTAGAGCCCCATGCCAAACACTGTACTAGCCTCTTGGGTCAGAACGTCCTCCCCCAGGCAGGACGTGTTAAATCTAAAACGCAAGAACAAGTAGGAGGGGGGGAGACCACTCTGAATGCCGAAGCCGCATTGAGCTGGACTCAGGGAGCCCTCGACCGCCCTCATTGCCGCTGGAGGAGAAGGGGTCTGGGAAAGCCTGCCAGGAAAGACCGTATTGATCTGCATCACAACAGCAGCCACTGCAAGAGCGGACAGAGTCCCTGGAAGTGCCGGATCTGGGGACTAGTTGCCGCCCCGAATCCAAGATATCAGAGAATCAGATAACCTTGGTGTCGGATAAAAGGACAGACCTGGGGGGAAGTGCACAAACAACGGGAGCAACACCAAGCTTGTCCTGACCACTCCCACGTGGTGGATACCTCCCTGGACCCGCTAGATAGCTAAACCAACTCTACAAATGCCTTGAAGCGGGCCCTGAGGAGTCATACAGATCCAGTCAAACTAGACTACGCGCCCCCGCCTCCCCCCGCCCACGGAATAGCAATGTAAAACAGATTGCATCCCCCTATGAACCCCGAGGCAGACCTGGGGGGAGCCTGGAAAGGGAACCCAAATCTCGGAGCCCTAATGACAAAAGTAACCGGAAAAGAAGTAACGACCACAGAGCTGGGCTACCATGGTAATCTGTGCCCTGAACACCCTAGCAATATTGAGAGGAGTATCTCCTGTGTTCATATGATCCGGAAAGAAGCAGGTGAAAGTAAATAACTAAAGGATATAACACGAGCTATGAAGGTGTAAGAGGTGAGAATAGGAGGACTAACCAGTGAGCCATCATTGACATAATGCACCGCAGGTCACCAACACCCCGGGGAAAAACACAGTTGTGCCCCACACAGACTCCACTCAAAGGGACCCAGGGGCCAAAACGAGAAGCGCCTCACTGACAGCCAAAAGTTCAACTAAGCGCCAAGAGGGACAGTTGGAGAGGTGCTGAGGCGGGGACAGCAACCAGGAAACTCAACACCCACACCATATCAGGAACTGACGGCGACAGACCCCAATAAATCGCCGTCCAAGATGACTACAGATAAAGAGGAATTGATGAACTGTCTAAAAGGTATGGAGGCCAGGTTAACAAACACTTTCCAGGAGCAAATGAAAGAGGAACTAAAAACCACCCTACAAGAGGTTAGAAAAGAGATGAATGAACTGGGGGAAAGGGTGGACATTGTTGAGAATGGTCTGTCAAATATGGCAGAGGAAGTGAACCAATACAGCATCCTACTGGACCAGGTGGCCAGAGCAACGAATAATCTGGCTGAAGATCTAGAAAATAGATCACAAAGGTTTAACATCAGGGTCAAAGGTCTGGCAGAATCATTGATGGACATAATCTGAAAGACACCATGCAGCAATGTTTCAGCAGCCTTTGAAATTACACCCAACTGGAAAAGATAGATCGGATTTGACAGGATACACCAAGTTGGCCCTTAGAGAAATGAACCTGGAACGAGACTCAGAGACATCTTCTTGATCGCCCTGTACTCTTATAGCCTGAAGGAGGACATCCTGAGAGCTGCTAGATTGCACACTGACCCAACAATTAACGGATGTTGTATTCAAATCTATCAAGACATGGCCCACTCGACACCCCACAAAATAAGATTAATGCAGCCGGTCACGAAAGCCCCACAAGCCAAACGCATAACCTATAAATGGGCCTACCCATTTTGGCTAACCTTCACCTGGGAAGGAAAACTAAGGAGAATTAGCACTTGTGAAGCGGGAATATCACTGCTACAATTGGAAGTGGACCAGGCCCAGCCGGAACTCAGACCGAAACAGAACACTTCCAAAGGCACGGACAACCCATGGGAATGGTCAACGGAGAGAAAGAAGAGATCCGGAAGAGACACGAAACTGACCAGCCCAAACAAAAGTCAAGCCTGAGTCGTGCAGAGACGAAACATGAACTGTAGTACACACGAAAGTGGCAAAAGCCCTGACGAGCGAAGAAGAAGAAGAAAACTGCAGGATGCATCACTTGAGTGCTCGTACGGAGGTAGGAGAGACTCGCAACTTGGAATCTAAATCAGGGTATGAAAATATCCTGGCATAACAAAAACATTGGAGAATTTGTGGCCCAACACGTGGGTTGGATACCTGGGGGGATTCCTACAATGGCAAGGTGGAGGGTGGGTGACGAGAAGGTTTGAGGAAAAGGGGCAGAGGGGGAGGAAGAAAAGGTCCGTAAGAAGAGATACAAATCGGTTCAGAGGCCAAAGAGCTGGTAGAAGCAGCAAACTGGGGGTAATGGGAGACCCAAGTAAGAAGTCTAGTACAGAGTGAGGGCACCAGACCTTGACCACATTAAATGGCGGAAGTAACTATTGTGTCCCTTAACTTGCAAGGGCTGAACTCACCTATGAAACGCCGCGCAATTCTGGGAAGGCTGATGCGGATGGAGGCAGCGATAGGGATATTGCAAGAAAACCACCTCCTCCCAGAAGATGAAAAACAGATGACCAATAGATCTTTCCCTCTTCAATTCTTTGCCTCTAGTGGCAAAAGGTCAAGAGGAGTAGCTATACTCTATAGTATAGGGTTCAAGAAACTAAACATAATCAGAGACACTCAAGGGATCTCCCTGGGCCTGAGGCTCAAGGGTTCTATCAGGGGTCAAATATACACAATATTAGCACTATACGTTCCCAACGATAAACAGGACACATACATTGTTGGACTTCTGCAAAAATCGGGGGGTTGGTGTGAGGGACAGCTAATCATAGGTGGGGATTTTAATTGTGTGATGGACCCAACACTTGACAAAACTCTCCCACTCACAGCAGCCAACCATAAAAACAGACAAGCCCAATGCAAAACTATTTAGGGACCTTGGGGTGGTAGAAACCTGGCGGTGCTTTCAGGAAGAAAACAGAGAATACACACATTACTCAGCAGTAGACAAGGGCTACTCCAGGCTAGACATGGTCCTGTTATCAGCAACCCTGATCCGCCAGGTAACGAAAGTGGAAGGGAATAGTTTCTTACTTGTTACTCCATTTCTCGAGCATTGGTAACTTCCGACACTTTTGTGTCCCATCTATGTTGTTTTTGGGGCCGCCCACGCATGCCCCACTAGGACATAGCGGTATAAATGCCCCGCCCCCGCGGCTCCCTTCAGATTTCACCCCTCCAAAGCAGAATGGGGTGAAAACCTAGTTATTCAAGACGATTGCATTCCGGGGAGGCCGGCGGGCGCATGTGAATCCATGAAAGATGCTGGAGAAATGGAGTTACAGGTAAGAAACTATTCCCTTCTCCAGCATTGGATCTTTCATGGATTCACATGCTTAGAATAGAATGCACAGCAGTGATCCTGAAAAAGATGAGGTGTGAATGCAATCCGGCACCCTCCTAAGCATATGTATAGCGAACCACGCTTACGTAAAATGCCAATTTTAAAAATACGCAACAGTACATGCACATATCTATATATATATATATATATATATATATATATATATATATATATATATATATATATATACACACACACACACACACACACGTCAAAATAAGTACAGACCCTTCTTGAAAAGGGCTTACCTTATTGAAACAGATGGCGTAAGACTGCTCTTCCCATTTGTATCTCCTCCGCATGCTACCGTTCGAGGCAGTAATGGCGGGTAAACTTGTGAGGCACTGACTATGCCGCCACCTGGCAAATGTCTGTCAGCGGGATTCCTGCCCACAACGCCGTCGACGACGAAGTTGCCCTTGTGGAATGAGCTCTCTGACGCCCTTGTAGCGGTTTTCCTACTTTGGAATGACAGAAGGCAATCATCGACGAGACCCATCAGGCCAGTCCTTGCTTTGAAATTGCTTTTCCTTTCGCCGAAGGAGAATATGCAATGAAGAGTGGTTGCGTAGATCTAAGTTGCTGAGTCCGATGAAGGTAAAATTTTAGAGCTCTCTTTACGTCCAAGGTATGAAGGACTTTTTCCGCAGCCGATGAGGGGGTCGCGAAAAAGGTGGGCAGGACAATGGATGAGTGTTTATGATAAGCCGTAGGAACTTTTGGACTGAAAGGAGGATTAGTTGACAGAACCACTTTGTCCTTAAAAAACCTTAGGTACGGCGGGTCTAGGACCAACGCTTGCAACTCCGAGATCCGCCTAGCTGATGTTATAGCTATTAGAAAAGCCACTTTCCATAACAAGAACTTCATCGATGATGTGGCCATTCGTTCAAAGGGTGCTTTCATTAACCCTGCTAGCACCACATTAAGGCTCCACGTTGGTTGAAAACGTTTACCCGGAGGGAGCGTCCGGAACAAACCCCTCATGAAGTGTTTCATCAACCTGTCACTAAATAAGGGAGACGACTGCCTCCTCCTCGTGAACCTAGAGATGGCCGCCAGGTGTATCTTTATTGATGAAAAAGATAATCTGCTCTTCGCCAGGTGTAGCAGATACGGCAGAAGCTGTTCCGGAGTTACCCTTAGAGGTTGCACTCCAGTCTGTCCCTGACACCACGTACAGAACCTTCTCCACTTACACTCGTACCACTTGTTGGTGGAAGGGGCCCGCGCTGCTTGCAGGATTCTCCGACAATCCGACGAAATGCTCAAGGCACCAAATTCCGAAAAGTCAGGAGCCAAGCTGTGAGATTGAGACTGTCTGGATTGTGATGCCACACTGTTCCTTCGTCCCGGGACAGGAGATTGGGAACCCTCAGGAATGTTATTGGTTGATCCACTGACAGGTGAAGCAGGTCGGAAAACCACGACTGCCTCAGCCAACACGGTGCCACTAGTATGACCCGGCACCTATACCTGCGTATCCACTGCAGAGTTCACTGTATAAGAGGGAACGGAGGGAAGGCGTAGAGGAACTTGTCCGTCCACGTGGAGGAGAACGCTTCCCCCAGAGAACCTTCCTGTGGCCACCTGCTGGCATACATTTGCCACTTCTTTTTCCTCTTCGTAGCGAAGAGATCCAGCAGAGGCGTCCCCATTTCTCGAAGACCTTCGACAATTGAACGCTGTCTATCTCCCATTCGTGTATCTGGTCCATTTTTCTGCTGAGTGAGTCCGCTTGCTCGTTCCTTACTCCCGGAAGATGATGAGCTACGATGGATATATCGTGTTTCAGAGCCCTATGCCACACCTTCTGAGCCTCGGTGGAAAGGGTTCTGGATCGCGTGCCCCCTTGCTTCCTCAAGTAAAACATCGCTGTCGTGTTGTCTGTCAATATTCTCACTATGGACTGTCTGATGTGCGGCAGGAAAGACTTCAGGGCCCAGCGCACTGCTCTCAGTTCCGGAACGTTGATGTGCAGGAGAGATTCCCTCCGAGACCAACGACCTTGCATTTGAAGAGTGCCCATGTGTGCTCCCCAGCCTGTCAGGGATGCGTCTGTCACTATGGTTAGCCGAAACTCCGGCTCCTGTAGGGGTACCCCTCTGGATAGATTCTGAAAGCTCTGCCACCACTGAAGAGCTAGTAGGAGCTTGTCTTCGTCGACGGTCTGACCAGAGCCCTTGGGCCTGCGTCCACCGGTCCACCAGAAACTCTTGAACCGACCTCATGAACAGGCGGCAGTTGCCCACCAGAGGAATGTAGAACGCCATAGCGCCCAGAATCGACACATATTTTCTCACTGATAGTCTAGTATTGATTTTCATCTGACCTGCCAATCGATTGAGTTTGGTGACTCTGTCGAGGGATGGCTGGGGTTTCTAATTGTGCGCCCAGGAACACCAAGCTTCTCAACGGCGTTAACAAGGATTTCTCAAAGTTTACCCCAGCCCTTGTAAGAGGTGCATGGTGGTCTTCAAACTTGTGTGAGTCGACATAGGGGAGGACCCCCTCACCAACCAGTCGTCGAGATATGGGTATACATGATGGCTTTGCCTTCTCAGCCAGGCCGCCACCGGGGCCAAACATTTTGTGAACGTTCTGGGAGAGGATTTCAGCCCAAAAGGAAGTACTGTGAACTGGTAGTGAGTTCGGCCTACCACAAACCTTAGGAACTTTCTGTGTCACCTACACATTGGTATGTGGAAGTACGCGTCCTGCAGGTCTAGAGACGCCAGAAAGTCCCCTTCCTGAACTGACCGGATCACTTCCTGGAGCATGAGCATCTTGAATTCTAGGCTTTTCAATGTCTTATTTAGATCGCGCAGGTCTAGAATGGGACGCCACTTTCCGTTTGGTTTTTTCACCACAAACTATCAGGAATAAACCCCTTGACCCCTCTGCGACGATGGAACCAATTCTATAGCACCTTTTTGTAGCATAAGTGCTACTTCCTGCTACAAACACGCTCAGATGGGGTTGAGCAACAAACGTCCGTGGAATGGGTGGAGGGTTGCTTTTGAATTGCAGGGAATGTCTGTATCTTACAGTGTACAACACCCATTGATCCGTTGTTATTTGCTCATATTCGTTGAGCACGATACCCTGCCTCCAGAACGTTTTTATGCCCGTCGTTGCTGGTCCTTGGTCTGCTTATCCCTCGTCGACGACGAGTAACCTGTTCTCTTCTTGGGGGCCTGGTAGTCTCGGCGTCGTTTTGCCACTTGAGAAGCCTGTCTGTATCCCTGGGAGGGGTATGCTGGCCTACTGAAGGATCTGTCTCTCGATGCCGAGAATCTGGAGTTTCTCGAAGCTCCCCTAAAGGGACGAAAAGACCTGAAACTTCGATCACTTTGGAGGGCCCTCAAGGAACGCGCCGGTCCGAGTCTTCTTTCATGCCCTTCAGGGCCTCGTCCACCTTCTCGCCGAACAGAAGGTCTCCCTCAAAAGGCATATCCAGCACCTTGTATTGCACCTCTGGTCTAAAGTTGGTGCATTTCAGCCATGCTTGCCTTCGGAGAACCACAACGTTATTCACCTGCTTAAACCCAGATTCCGCGAGGTACACCGCAATGTTTATGGCATGATTGGAGGCCTCTTCACCTTCCCTGACCAGTAACATCGCCGCCTTACCATGTTCTTCCGGAAGATGCTCCAGCATAGGAGCCAGTCGGTGCCACATCTCCCTGTCGTATCTGGCTACTATGGCCAGAGAATTGGCCGCTTTCACTGTGGTTGCACCTACCGACAGCACTTTTTTGCCGAAGGCATCCAGACTTCTGGCTTCACTTTCCGGGGGGGTCGTGCACTTGTGCTGGGCCCTCGCCTTTCTCGCCGCCGCTGCCGACACCACCAAGTCAGGGGTTGGTTGGGAGGACAGACACTTGGGGGTAGCTTCTGGGGACTTACATTTTTTCTCCAGGCGACCTTTTATTGCCAGTTCCAAGAAAGGGTGGTGCATGGTCTGTAATCCCTCCTGCCACACATGATCCAGGATGGGTACTGAAAACACCGACCTTCTCTTTCCCATGTGGTTGAAAAGAAAAAACAGTCCTTTTTCTCCTCTTCCTGGGCCAACCCGAATTCTGTACAAGCCTTGGCCATCATGGTGTGAAATGACCCAAACTCATCCGAGGGAGACGGCTGAGCCGGGCTTCTCAGGGTTTCTAATTTCGCTTCAGACTCCCAGGTTGGATCCCTGGAGGGGGAAAGTGAGACATCCGATAAGCCTCTACTGTCCGAGTCCGAATCTATCAGCTCTCTTTCCTCGTGGCGCGGAGCTGAGAGGTCTCCACCCGCTGGCACTGCCGTGGGGGTTGATGGAGATGGCAGACGAGACGGGCCCGGTTCGTCGACGGCCGACCTAGCCGGAGTTGCTTGAGGTAGTCTCTCATCCCGTGTCTTCAGCAACGTTTGTAACGTGGATAACACCTCCAGCGACAAGAGTGACTGCGGATTGAGAAGAGGTGTAGACCCCGGAATTCTCCCGGATAGAGGCCTGGTAATCCCTCGTAACCCGAGGTCTGCAGGGCCAGCTACTCTCACATCCTCATCTCCCGAGGCCACCGACAAGGCCTCTTGCTGCAGTAGGGTCTCTGGCAAAACTGGGTCGAATACTTCTGGTCGCCAGGCCTCTTGCGGGATCTCCGTCGACGAGGCTAAAGCTGGCCCTGTCATCGTTGTCACCTTCTGCGGCTCAAGAACGGTTGAGACCAATTGTGTCAGTGGCAGAGAAGTGATCAACGACTGCCGTGCCGTCGACGACGGTGGAGGTGGTCGTGTAGGTCCTTGAGGCGTTCCTGCCTTTTCTGAACTCGACCTACGCTTCTCTGCATCTCGACTCGAGGTCGATCTATGATGATCGCCCGAGGAGGATTTTGATTTTTCTTTTCTGTCTTTCTTCGTCGAAGATGAGGATGACGAGGCTTTCTTTGACGAAGACTCCTTAGAATGGCTTCTCGATGATTCCTTCTCCGCCGGTCGTAATTTATTCACCGGGGGTTCCGACGATGTCGAGCGGCGCGGGGCCCCTGAAGATTTTGACACTGAGGCCACGCTACGCATGGAGCCCAACTCCGAAGGCGGGTATGCCCCCGCTCCATCGTTTAACCATGCCACTAGTCTTCTACTTCGATCTTTAAGAGTCTTCTGGGAGAGGCCCTTACATAAGTCGCACTTGTCTGCCGAATGATGAGGGTGTAGACAATATATGCAATCCATATGTCCGTCCCCCTCGTACACCTACAACCCACACGTAGCGCACGGGCGGAACAGAGCTTTTCCTGACATCAGGAGAAAACTCCAACAGCACAACCTAGACAAAATAGTAGACTACACGAGGTGCTCCCACTACTTTGGAGACGGTTGAAATCTGAAGGGAGCCGCGGGGGCGGGGCATTTATACTGCTACGTCCTAGTGGGGCATACGTGGGCGGCCCCAAAAATGACGTAGATAGGACACAAAAGTGTCAGAAGTTTTCCTATGGGAAATGGCTTTATAAGCCTACCGAGGGTTCCCAGTCTGTCGACTGGGAATATTCTAAGCATGTGAATCCGTGAAAGATCCAATGCTGGAGAAATAGGGGTGAAATACCTCTCAGATCACGCGCCGGTAGTGGGCCACCTTGAAGTAGGCGGAGCGGGGAAAAGAAAACACACAAACTGGAGACTGAATGAGGTGATAGTAAGGGATATTGCACTCCGGGCATATATCGAGGGCACGATAAATAATCACTTTAAGGAAAACTATAATGGTGAGACGGACTGGAGGATATTCTGGGACGCAGGGAAAGCGGTAGTACGCTGTGAATTGATCTCACAGGTGGCTGCGTACAACAGAGAAAGAGCTCTCAACACAAAAACTCAAAAGGGACCTCAAAGAGGTTGAGAGACAGCACAAGACCTGACAATCACATAAGTCACTCCGAGAACTAAGGTTGATCAGAACCCAGCTAGAAAATCACACTGAAGACCGGGTGGCACAGACATTATTGAGCACCAAACAGTTATACTACATACCTGGTGGGAAGGCAAACACATTTCTAGCAGCAAAGCTGAAAAAATATTGCACAACACAAGAACGGGCAGGGGGAAATATATACAGCAGAGGAAGAGAAACTAGAAATAATGGTACAGTAATGTTCCAGCAATGATACTGACCAGGAGATGACTACCCAGGTAAGAATTGTGTGGCTTTCTTCATTCGGGAGGAAACGTGAGTAAACGCTTACTAATGCTGTCTTTCTTTCTCCTCTTTCCAGGTTATGGTATTCCAGGATGCAGGCGGTGCCGGATGATGGAGTTCGTACCTTCAGGTGAGTGGAACTAAAGTCAGCGATAGATTGAAGACAGGATACTGTTCCAGGTAAGATTCAAAGTGTTCTTTCTCTCTGCATGTCCTTGGTTTCAGGTAAGCTGGCATCAAAGAACTGGACATGGTAAGCGGTACGCTGCTCACAGCAGAATAACGCAAAGCATGTTCTGCTGTTTGGGAGTGGTTTAAATAGTCTCAGGTAAAGTAGTCCAGGTAAAATAGTCCCAGGCCTGCCACACCCAAAAGACTAGACCGCATAGCTCAGTTCCTTGTAACTGAGCTATGTGTGTGCCTCCATGTTGGCTGACCCCACCCCCCCCTCACCCAAGTTAAATAATCCCAAGTAAATAGTCCCATTCTTATGTTGGTCTTCATCATGGTTATGAGCCTGGTGCCAGGACTGACTCCAAGAGAGTCTTGGATGAGGTTTTAAGGCCTTTGACCTGGCCCTAACTGGAAGGCTGACTTGTCAGTGAGGGCCAGGGGGGCAAGGGTCATGACATATATATTCAGTTGCAGCAGAATTAACTTTGTTTTAAAGTGTCTTGTGTCCCTTTTGGACACTCCTGTTTAGGGTATTCTTTGCTAAAACTTGAACTTTTGTAGATGATTTTTTAATTCACATATATGTTCAGTAAAAAAACAATATTGTGTATTGATATATGTGCAATCTGTACTTTGTACCAGCCCTCTCACCTCCTAAAGAGTGAAGCCAGACTGTTTGGAAAAGGTACCATTTTGAGAGTTTGGATTAACTTGTTGGAAACCGAGCAAACCTACCACAAGTTTGTCTTCTTGAACCCATCGCTTGAGGTCTTCAGAAAAACCTCCAGACACAGGTTAACAGCACAGAGCATAGAGGGTACAGTCTAAGCTAGAATTAAGTGTTGCAAGAGGGAGAGACTTTGTTTTATTTGCTTGTATAGCACACCGAACCCAGGGGTATCTGGCGCTTTTCTTAGGTACATAGTTACTGTAATACACAGGTCAGAGAAGTAAAAATAGCAGAAAATACAATAAAATCAGAGCATAGATCTATCATATGCTATAAACATTCTGCCTTCTTTTTCACAGTAAATTTCCACAATATTATTTCCATGTGGAAGTATGTGATGCACAAACAATGACCTCTCAATTCCACTGAGACCAGCTTGATGACATGTAAATCGAGACCTTTTTGAATCTCTGCAAAGTGTTTTGTCAAGGTGATGAAAGGGACCACTTAGAATGTAGTAGTCCAGTAGTAAAATAAACTACTAAGATGATCAAATCAGTAATGACAAGGAGCTCTTCACATACTCTCTGGATGGGAAAATGAGGAGTACAAGGGTACACAATTGTAACTGGGAAGTTATGCACAACGTTTTAGCAGTCTTTCAATCCAGATCACTGTGCGAAGAGCGTAATTAAAAATGCATTAAACCTATGTTCCAGCTAAAAGAAAAAAGTGGCATGGCAAAAGTATGGCTTGTGGTAGCTGTTCAAACAAAAAAAATGAGGCGCATGCAGTGGACATATAGGAGGAGAGATTTGCCTAGTGTAGTTTAATTTAACCATAATCACCTGTTCCACGGGCTGGACAGGTGGTCCCGTTGCCGTTACCACCTGTTCCAACCTGTGGAATTGTTGATTATGTCTATTAGCACCATGGGTTTCCAAACTGGAAACCCGGGGTGCTAAGAGCAAAGTATTTAGTTTAAATTAATGGGATGGGGTCCTGTTCATTGATACAAAATACTCACTAAAATGGCCGCCATGGATCAGGAAGGCGGGGCTCAACATAGGATGCATTTTTGGATCGTGGGATTCATCCTGTGATCCAAGCAACCGGATTGGTTGTTTCCCCCAGCCGGGGTGTAAATCAAATATGGGGACTATTTTTTTTTAAATCGACTGTTCTTTAACACACTAACCCCATGGTGACTTTGGGGCCAGCAAAACGTGCTTGTATTGAGTCCATGTTTTCCCCTTGGAAACAATGTGCTGGGTGATAGTAGATTAAGTCGACTGACTTCATGGACCTAGGCTGTGACATCACTGGGTTTCTATTGGACAGCCTGCCTAGTCCATGGTTACAATCTACAGGGGTGGGGGGGCAGTCTACTATTCAGGGATTTGTATAGCGGATGAGGACCTTTTGCAAGTAGATTTGATGGATATGTAAAACGATCAATGACAAGCTGTGCCACTGACAGAATTTGACATATAGGGCTTGTAGTTGGGTGCCTGAAAGATGACAATGGCTTTAGAGAAAGTGAAGTTTGGTTTATGGCAAGGTGAAATTAATGTATCACAAGACTAGAGACTTCTCCATTGAGAGACGCCCAACACTGAAGCTCCCTTAAATTAATGCTGGGTTAATGGGGGGGCTGATGTGCGCCAGTGAAAATGGCCGCCTAACCAGTGCGCTCTGTGCGATGTAAAATTGTTGCAATATCATCCTGCGGAATGGACATCCATCCGACGACCAGAAGGACACCACACAAACCAGTTGAGTTGCGGGCACTTATGGTGTAAATCTGGGCCGAAACCATGCTATCACCCGGTACGAGGACGGGCTGACTGCTGTAGGCTGCTGCTGGCGCAGCCTGCCGCGCGCCAAAACCCAACGGCCACCCATGTGTGGATGTCCTGGCAAGTATCGGAGCTGGCGACTGATGCTACCGGAGATAGAGTAATCACCCTAGCCTCACCAGACATTTAAAAGCAGATCGGGACCAGAACAGAGACCGGAGCGACCGCCAAGGATCATAGCACTCACCCGCCACCGAAGGTATGGAGTTGCGCGACCAGTCCGAAGGCCTCTGGGCATTGTGGGGCTTCACAGGGCTGTGTCACACCATCCCAAGGTCTGGCCGCGTGGACATGTGAATCGGGCCCCACTCTCAGCATAAAAACACCAGCAGCCCGCTTGAGCAACGGCTTGCGCTGCCTGGGGGATTATCTTACCCTGCAACTGCATGCCCCTGGTGAAGTGCCATAGTGTGAACATAACACACAGCGAAAGGGGTCCAGACAGATACCGACAGCCAGTCCCAGTAAACACTGCAAAAACTGGGACCTGCCTCGCAAGAACGCTACGCATTGAGGCAAGGAGGGCAAAACAACCCCGGGAACAGCGCGGGAGTACAGAGAAGCCTCTCTCACAATGCGGTCCTCCCTACGCAGACCTACAGCGAGGATCACAACAAAGGTGGCACACAACCAAGGGGGATTACATAATTAGCCGGATAACTACATCAGTAACCATAACGATCTAGACTACAACATGCACAGTTGTTAGTGAAGACCCAGGCAAACCACTGAAGGAGAAGGAATTGACTCCCACAAACCCACTAACCCAATGCAGCCATTGACAGGAGGAGAAGGTCAAAACCTCACAGCTTATTGACCACTACTGGGGCAACTGCGCAAACACCCCAATATCACCCTTGTCAAACAAAACCCATCCAACTAGGGGTGAGGCCTGCAACATACTGGATAACACCAACACAAAGTCCCAGCTCAAAGTGAGCTGACAGGGACAGCAAGTACCCCTGCCAATACTAAAGGTCAGCCTACACTCCTGCTACACCTAACACCACAACTGAAGAGGAGGCCACAGAAAGGTGGATCCTGCATAACAGCATAGTGGGCAGGTCTGACCCCCATATCATTCAGGACTGAAGCGAAGGACCACAAGGAAACACACAAATCCCTCTGCCTAGTTGGGTCAACACGCAAGGGGTGCATATACAAATAGGCACCTGCAACACTGACACACAAGCTGGCACTCTCGCTGGATGAAGACATGACACGTGGAACTAGAGGAAACAAGAAGGGCCCCATGGATGAATACACAAGCCCTCACATGGGAGAAGAAGCAGCAAGGTCCCCACAGTCAATTAGTTGATGTATACAATCACACATCGCCAATCACTGTGAGGTTTCATGCATAAATGCAAATGTATTTATTAATTCCAGAATCAGCCCGACACTTGTTTCAAGCCTGAGCTCTTCTTCTGAGGCTGAGTTGGTCATAACATATGCAAATAAATTATTGACATTGGTGAACCGATATATCGTCAAGATGGCACAGGCCCAGTATTCAACAAAAGGTACCGGTACCATAGGCAAAATAAATTAAATTCAAACAGAAAGATACAGCTACATGAGTGGTCACAAATCAATTTCATGACATATGGTTGATGGTAAATTCAATTCATTAAGACATAATGTCACAAGACATACATATAACAGAAAAATATAGAAACAATACAAAAGTAGAAAAACAAGTTACTTACCAACTGTAACGTTCTTTTGACTGGATGTTCCTCCCACGTATTGCTCATCTTATGATATTCATATCCTGCCTGCTTCGCTGCTTTGAAAAAAGATTCTCGGCAGAGGGCGCTGTGCACGAGGTTGTGGCATCGATGTCCCTCGACGGGCTCTGTACCGTGTCAACGTCACCATCAGTATAAGTAGCCCGTGCCGCACCCGTTGGCTTCAGTTCTGATTTTGAGGACATTTGAGGAAATATTTGAGGAACACCCAGGCGTGCCCCATGACCGATAGACCCTTCGTGAGAGGAGAGTGTAATTTACGTAAACTGTACTGCGGGGTAAGATGGGAGGGGTGATGAGGAATACGTGGGAGGAATATCCAGTTGAAAGAACGTTAAAGTTGGTAAGTAACTTGTTCTTCTAATGGATTGTGTCCTCCCACGTATTCCTCATCTTATGATAGACTCCCATAGCAGTGGCAATTTTGGAGGTGGGAGTACCAATTATTTTTCTCATGGACGGAATGGAGTACCGCCTTGGCAAATAAACCTTAATTGGAAGAAGAGGCATCTAAGCAATAATGCTTGTTGAAGGTATGCATTGATGCCCATGTTGCAGCTCAAACCCCGACTTCCTCAACCACACAAATATGCGTAACACTGTGCTTGCAGCCATGGATCTGCTGATAATATCAGCAGTATCCAGTCCAGACTGGAGACATTCCCCCATTGCCTCCTTTCCGTCTGACAATACTCAGGAAGCCTTCCCTTTCCTCGCCTTCCGGAATAAGTTCAGCCGCCGCTGAAATGTAGTCGCAAAGGGTATGGGTGAACCTGGCCAGGGTACAGGTGACATAAGTTGACTTGAGAGCCATGCTACCCGAGGTAAAGACCTTACAGGCCCAAGCATCCACCTTCTTATCCTCTCTATCCGGGGGGATAAATGGATAGGCTGTTCGTCTTGATGAAGTAGCAGCCTGAATAACCAGACTTTCTTGAGTGGGATGTCTACTTAAATAATCAGGGTCAGAACTAGAAGTTCTATACTTCTTTGAAAAATGAATGGTGACTGCAGCAATTGTATCAGGAACATCCCAGTTTTTTTCTACTGTCCTCTGAAGTGCCCTCTGGAAGGGGAGAACTGGGTCCTTCTGGGAGCCCTGGTCAAGTATATCAGTCATATCATCCTGACCAAATGTGGGTGAGGCTCTACCCCAGCCCATGTATTCAACAACCCTATTCATTAGACTCCTGTACCATGAATCTGCAGGGTCAGGTTTAGTAAACGCTAGCTCGTGTGACTTATCAATGCCACTAGCAGAGTGAAGGGTGTCACTCTGCTAGTGGCACCCTTTTCTCTCATTTTCGATTCTGGATCGATTAATTCTTCTGGGACCTCTCTGGTACCATATTGTACTCCAAAGGAGAAACTTCTTTTCAGAAACACTTTCTTCAAATATAGAATACATAGACTTAAAGAAGTCTGACTTAGGTAAAGGACTAAATCTCCTTTCCTGTACTTGAGTTTGGGTCAAAGGAGTCTTCAAAGGTATCGAAGGAGTCTTCGAAGACACTGATGACGTCTTCGAGAAAGGTGGCGAAAACACCTTTGGCTTCGATGTCGTCAAGGGCTTCAACGATTTATGTTTTTTAGTCGGTGCCAGGGGAAACACTCGATTCTCGATGAATCTTCGACGATTTGACGTCGACTCGAGACTTTCGAGGTTTGACTTTACTAATGTTTTTTTCCACAGTAGTTCCCGACTTCCCTGTGTCGTTCAACGGAGCAACCGGGGTCTGGCTCCTTTGAGGCTTCTTTGAGGGGGTGGAGGTCGCATTCTCAAAGACCTTCATCATCTTCCTTCTAAATTCATCCCATTTTCTTGGGGAACCTGACTTAGTCGGGCATTGTACCAATTTGGTAGACGTATCAGAGGAATAGGAGGGAGCTCTATGTCTCCTCTTAACCTTCTTTGAAGAGGAAGATGAAGAGCGTCTCGATCTACTGCGTGATCGAGACCTCTTGGAGTGTTTACGGCGATCGATTCTTTCGAATCGCTCGATTTCCTATGTTTTTTTTTTGACAAGGCCATCGAGGAGGCCTTGGAAGCTTCCAGCCCCACCACCACTTTACCTTTCCTCTCACGAAGGGCCTTCTCCGTCATCGACTGACAGGAGCCACAGTCGCCAGTTTCGATGGTCTGAACCTAGGCACCAAAGACAAATGCATTTATGCATGAAACCTCAGTGACTGGCGCAGTGTGATTGTATACATCTAATGATATATTATTTTCCTTGTGTATTCAGCCAAATACCCACGACATACAACCACACGCTGCCATCTAAGCTTTCTCACATAGTGTGCAAACGCTTCGGTTTGTCTTTTGTGCCACTGTTTTATTTTCCCCCTGTCCCCACAGTCAAGCCCATCAACCAGTCAAATACAAACAGAGAACCCCACGGACCTATACATGCTGGCACTACAGGCCGGCTTCGCTGCAGTCAACAGCAGGCTGGACGACATTTGCAACAACATCTCCTCGATTAGAGCCGACCTCCAGAAAATGAATACCAGGGTCACCGAGGCTGAGACCAGAGTGAGTATGCTAGAGGATACATCCATCATGCAAAGTAAGGATATCGAGGACATTAAGAGTCTGAAAGCAGTATAGTCCAAATGCGAGGACTTGGAATCCAGGTCACGCCAGAATAATATCATTGTAGAGGGCATGGCAGAGAAACCCCTGAATATACTAATGGAGATCTTCCTGGAAGAGGCAATTCGTAAAATGCTTCCGGAAGCCCAATTTCCGCAAAAGTTCCTCGTCGAAAGAGCCCACAGATCCCTTGCCCCGCCGCCCAAACCCGGTGCTCCACTGTGCACCATTAGCACACGCCTACACAACTACTGAGACAGGGATTTAATTATTTGCCTCTCCCGAGAGAAAGGCACATTAACATACAACTCGGCAAGGATCCACATATATCCGGACTTCTCAAAGGAGTGCAGGCAGCCCGCCACACATACGACCAAGTCAAGAAAGCCCTAAGAATAAAGTCCATACCATATGCCATGATGTTCCCAGCAAAGCTCTGAATACAACACTCTGGAAGAGCCCACTTCTTCGAGTCTCCCGAAGAAGCCATGGCATATATGGACCATAACATTCCGGCAGCGCCAAAGGGTGGCAGCCCCTCGGCCAAGGTGCACACATGAGCAAACCCCATTGACCCGAAAGACAAACACAGTCTGATATCCACCCATTCTGCAACGGTTCACAGAAGGCGGGCTGATTCAAAGCAAACAGTTGTGGCCACACAGAGCCACCCATAGTTGCAGTTATGGTACAGGATTACACTGTCCAGTTGTGGGGAGGGTGGGGTGGAAGGGAAAGGGGAGGCCTGTTTCCCAATGAGAGTAAATTGACGGGGGTAAATGCCACGCGTCGAAACTGGATGCTAGTTGTAGCGGAGAAGGGGGGAAAAAGGGGGTATAACTGTTCATATGAAAAGACTGACTGTTCCAATAGACAAGTTACGCAGAAATATCCGCAAAGCGATGGAGGACATACAGACAGTACCGGAATGGCCCCACCCGGACTGTGCCAGGGGATTAGACTCCTAACTTGCAAAATTAGAGGACTAGCAAACCCCATAAAAGCTAGACAAATCCTAGCATATGCCAAAAGGCATAGGATCGATATACTCCTGCTACAAGAGACACATGCAGGTAGTAAATTAGCAGTGTCGCCGAGACTGGGGGCCGATATCAGTCAGTACAAATTACTCCTCGCAGGCTAGAGGGGTACTGACCGTCATTCATCATCGCACCGGATTCCAACTCACCAGGTCAATGGTGGATCCAGACGGTAGATATGTGATAATATGGGGGACCATGAATAACCAAGAGCTAGTCCTGGCTAACACATATGGCCCAAATATAGACACCCCAGAATTCTACCTACTGATCATCTCACTGATCTCACCAGTAGGGGAGGCTAAAATAATATTGTGGGCGGGGAAGGGGAGGTGACCTTAACACAATCCTAGATCCACTGAAAGACAGGACAACCAGGGGCCATAGGAACCATAACATGGCGGCATTAACCATTGTACAAGGTATGTCCACATTACCGCTTGCAGATCCATGGAGAGAGATCCATCTGACCCAGGAAGAATACACATTCCACTCACAAGTACATGGCTCCAGCTCCCATATTGACTATTGGCTATGCTCCCCCGACTACATCCCTAATGTGTGTGAATGTGCCATACTCCAGCGTACTATGTCAGACCACTCACCAGTTTTATTACACGTACGGACAACAGATATAGACCAAATCCCACGAATCTGGCGTATGCCACCAGCGCTGTTAAAAGACGACGCAGTGATTGAGCCACTATGAGTAGATATAATTGACTTCAACTGTAACACAGGATCTGTGGAGTCGATGGCCACGGTGTGGGAGTCCTTTAAGGTTTGGCTAAGAGGACATCTGTTGTCATGCTCACTAGGGACATTACGAGATATAAGGAGAGAATTGAATCAAACTGAACACACTGAAGTCCCTAGAAAATGCTTACTCTCGAACACAGGAGATCGAAACACTAAAGCCACTGCAGGGCCAACTAACAAAATTCAGACCTCTAGCAGAACGGGAAATACTGTCCATTACACACTCGATACAGGCCAGGAGATATGGGGAGCGTAATAAAGCAAGTAGATCCCTGGCTAACCTCATCAAAGCTGAGCAGGGGATAAGATCCATCACAGGGATAATGGGAACCGACGGTACAGTATATTCAGAAGCCCACAAGGTTAATGAGATATTTGTGGGATTCTACTCTAAATTGTATGCAAACACAGATATAGTGACACCAAGCGAACTCGACCAGTATATGGAATCGTTCCCATTAAATGAGCTAGAACGGAATGAAAGAGAAATCCTAGACCTCTCCCTTACCATAGAGGAGATCGGACAAGCAATTAAAGATCTAACGGCAGTCAAAGTACTAGGGCCGAACGGACTCCCGGCAGACCTTTATAAAAACTTTAGTGCAGAATTGTCCCCCAAAATGCTGGAGGTATGGGAAGAGGCCCAGAGGAATGGCAGGCTCTGGAATTCTATGAGAGAGGTCACTATAACGGTCCTGCCCAAACCACATAAACCCCCACACTAACCTACATCATACCGCCCCCTGTCTCTTATAAATACAGAAACAAACGTATTCGCTAAGGCGATTGCCAATCGTCTCCTACTTTACATGAATAAGCTAATACATCACGACCAGTCTGGATTTATGCCTGCGCACTCCACCGCCCTTAATCTCCATAGATTCTTTGCAATATCATCACAACTTGATCCAAAAGCTAAAACAATAGCAATCTCGCTCGATGCAGAGAAAGCATTCGACTGTCTCCTGGAGATACATGAATGCCGTTCTACAGAAAATGGGTTTCGGACCTGGGTTTATGAGCTTTATTCAATTGCTGTATAAAGACCCTGTAGCCAAAATCAGAACAAACAAGACCCTATCACCCAAATTTGTATTACACAGAGGCACACAACAGGGGTGCCCACTACCCCCCCACCTAATCTTTGCCCTTACCATAGAGGGCATTGCGGCACGCTTGCGACACAAACACTCCTGGAGAGGAATACGAATTAGAGGACCCCCCCACCTCAATAAATTTCGCTATATGCCGACGACACCATGCTATACATAAGAGACCCTGAGATCAACCTCCCTCCCGTGATGCAGGAGATACATGAATTTGCTAGGTTCTTAGGCCATACAATTAATCAGGCCAAATCGGAGATCATCTCCCTAACACAAGGCACAACAAGATCAGCAGCCACTGCACAGTTCTGCTGGTCTCTGAGCCCGGCACGCTACCTAGGCATCATAATGGCTACAGACAAACATACCCTATATACCGCAAACTATGAACCATACCTATCACTACTCGAAACCATACTGAGTGTCTGGAATAGCCTTACTAAAAATGGTTGTCACACCCAAACTGCTATACCTATTCAGCAATATTCCGATTTGGCCCGGATGTCAATTTTTTGATAAAGTACAAAAACTCGCATCCACCTTTGTATGGGGGGAGGCACGGTGAGACTCAACTGGCCCAAACTATGTGAAAAATATGACACTGGGGGCACCATATTACCTGCTATACTATCATGCCGCACAGGTGCATTTCGCAAAATACTTGCTCCATGACACAGAGCAATATTCCCACATACAAGCTGAGAAATTTGCTGATGCCCCCATAAACTTGTAAGCAATGGTGTTTGCCAAAGCAAGGAAAGACGCAAGCGAGGTAGATTCAGTAGCCTACACAGTACAAACATGGACAGCACTATTTCGTAGAGTAGAATGCACAGAACCTACTGGCCCTCTACCCCGCTCTAGCATTACCCAGACGTAGCACCTACGCTGGATACAAAGCTACAAAAAGACTGGGACCCAGGGAAGGAAATGCAACTGGGGGATCTATTCCCTGAGGAGAAGTTTGTACACTTGACAGAAGTCCAAGAGAATATCGGGGCCGGCCTCACCACAACACTACAATATCATCGCTTGAGAGCAGCGTGTAGAAATAAATGGCCATCATTCCCAGCCACACCAACCCCACACCCGTTCCCTGAGTAGTATTAGGACACAAGATGGGTTTAGAGGCAATATCTTCACACTGTATAAGGCAGTACAATCGCACACCCTGTCCAAAAACACAATGAAGGCTAAATGGGAAAGGGATCTGAACATACATATAGAAGACACGCAATGGCCAAAATACTGCTATCACACTAAGTCTATCTCTTTTTGCGCCAACTTTAGGCTGATACAGTTCAAAATACTAAATCATTTTCAGAAAACCCCCAGCAGGTTGGCTAAATTTGACCGCTCCAAACAGCCACTCTGCTCCAAATGTAATGCCCCTGAAGCAAACTCTATACACATGTATTGGGAGTGCCCTCCGATCAGAAGCTATTGGGAGGAAGTGGCCAATAACCTTAGCGAAATACTCGATACACGCATCCCAGCTACTCCACTAAAATACCTACTGGGTGACATAGGAAAAGTCTCAGTTAAAATACGCAGACTTTTACTCAGTGGCAGGCGCGGTGGCCAAACGAAACATACTCAAATGTTGGAAAAAAAAGCCCCAAGAATGAGTTAAGGACTTGATTTTCGTATACGAATGTGAGGAAAGCTACGTAAGGGGATCCTACTCTGTCAATACCTATCCAATGTCCGAGACAGACTGGAGGAAGAAGTGGAATCTCCAAACCCTGAATACTGAACCCAGACCGGCAATTGGTTGTCCTTTCCCCATCGCATTCAAATAATAAGCATAATGTCTTTTGATGTAACTTACCCATCAGCCGAAAATAAAGGTTTTTAAAAAGAAATTAATGCAGGGTTGGAAAAGCTTTCAGTTCCTCAAGAATGCCATATAAGATGGAGGACATTCGGGAGTTAGCCAAGGTATAGCTCCTTGTGAGGTTTTGGTACTGGAGCCTTGGATTGAGTTCTTGATAGAAATTCCCTCCTCCACTCTACTTGCACCCCCTCCACACTAGTACTCCTACCTCATTCTCACTACTGCTTTCCTACTCTGCACTCCTCTCTACTTCTCCGTCCTCCCTCCTCACTTGTACTGCTCTCTTCTCAAGAACTGCTTCTGCCACCACACTACTTCCTACTCTATTCATCCGCTTCTCAATCACTCCTTACACTACTCTTTCTAAACACTCGCACTGCAGTACCACTTCCACACTCTAGCCAATACCTCCCCCGCTCCTTCTTCCCTCCTGTTGGACTCGTCCTCCACTGCTGACCTCACCTGAAACATACACACGTAATTTGCCCGATTCTTTTATGCTTCCACTGCCCAGAATTGGGTCCCTTTCCCTAACGTATATAAACTAGCATTTCCTGGTGTTGGTGTGTGTGTTGGGTGGGTTGTGGGTCTGTGTGTGTGTGTGTGTGTAAAAAAGCAAAATCCTAAATAGGGGTCAAGACACACCCACCTTCTCAATGCAGGCTTGCCACCTAACACAGGTGGTGACCTAGGAAAGCAAAGGTTCCTGTTCTGGAATGCTGTTTCACCAGGTTTAGCTTCCATGTGCAGTTTTCGCAGTATAAGCCGAGGCACAACATAGCCTCACGGTGGCGGCTTCCCTGCGTCGCTCTCTTTTTCCCTCCCAGTCTTGGAAAGCCACAGTATCAGTGAAGAGGATGGATTGCAATGGGAGTCACCATGATCAGGCGGTGACAGGCTATTTTGAATGGATGAACAAAAAACCAGGCCCAGCACAGCTGTTGATGCAGGAAGGCTGAAAGTGCAGGAGCAGGCATCTTGTAGTACAAGATGAAGATCCTCCAAATGCCAAGGATGCACTTGGAACGCCAAGGGATGCAGTGATGCAGCCCAGGAGAGAGCTTGTCCGACTACCAGTTAGCCCAGGGACAGTTCCAAAGGCACAGACCCTCAAGCAGGGGGCGAGATTGGTTGGTCCCATTGGTCCAGATCATTGAAGCTCTAATGAGGATCATCTTCAGATCAGGGCAGAGGAGCAGGGCTTCACTGGGCCAATTACTGGAGTCGATGCTGGTCCGCTGCAGGACCCCTGGCGAGCGGGTTTCTCATCTTCGTGCAAGTCTTAACTCCAGCGGTGATCTGAAGAGCAGCTGCAATGGCTAGGCTATGCACCATTCAAGCAGACCAGGTTTGTCCAATCCTGGACAAGCACTGGTCACCACATTCGTCCAGTAACTGACTTTCGAGTGCCTGAGGATGCGGAATGGGACCATACACGGTCAGCCCCCTCCTCTGGCTCACACACACAAAGCCCTCTTGCTAGTAAAAGCATCAGCTTTCCTCAGAAAGGGGTTTCAGTTTAAGGCATTTGCTGACCTGACAAGGCAAGAAGGCAGCCAAAGAACATGGCCACAAAAACAAGCGAAAAATCTCGTGGCATGGCCATCTAAGGAGGCTAGCTACCTTTAGTAGCCATTTGCGGTAAATGCAAACATGCCCGAGAATAATACGACTAATAAAATGGTACAAATCAGACATGACACTAGCTTGTGTCTTAGGCACATTGTTAAAGTAACCAAAAAGACATTGTATACACATTTGTAAGGATACAAAGTATCACAACTGCACTTCACTGAAATCGTAAAGAGTGACAGTCACTCAGTACTCACTGTCTCAGGTACTAGTCAGTTTCCCCATAGGAGTGAACAAACCAGTCAAGGATAGGGTACAAAACAAGCACAAGCATGGGGATCCCATAGGAATCTATGGAGGGAAAGGTGCAAAAAGAACATCTTTCCTAACATAATGAAAGTACAACAATCGCTTGTTGCAACTATTTAGCAAATCAGTAAAACTGCTCTGTGTAGCAGATGTTCACTCAGGATTACAAGAATCAGAATTTCAATTAAGTAATACAAAACATTGCTCGTACTAATTATTTTCCATGACGATGCGTTGAGATTCGCTAGTGACCAGATTACTTAAATCAGCGCATTAATGTGAAAAGGTGATAGCAAGCAACTAGTTGGACACAACTTGTTGGAAATGAACACTGCTCCAGTGAAAAGTATTTGCAGAATGGTATGAAGCAATATATGCCGATTCCCTGATTTTTCAAAACAAACATTTGAGGACTGCCTGCAGTGCTGCTTTAACTCTTGTGGGATGTGCTTTCAGACTCACCAGTATTGGGTGGGCTTGTTCGCAATGTCGGATAAGCACACAATTGTAACTTCAGCGACCATGCTATCCACAAAACATCCCCACATGAAATATCTGCTCACTTGCCTTGTAGTACACATAAATGCAAGACACAATTTAGTAACCAGCGCTAGAGTAGAAATTATAACTTTTTGTCCTTTAGGCTCACTTTGTGAGCCCCTTGTAATTTGCTGGTTGTGATAACCCGATCCGATTTTTGCCTAAGAGAGGCTTTTGCCAAATCACCCTTTATAACTAACCTTTATTTATTCTGATGTGCTCCCCTGGTGGGCTCCAAGGCTAGTAGTGATGTGGTAGTCATTGTGCTACCTATACTTTCCAATGTATCTAACATTTTATCATCCATGCAGTGTGTTTAGTGCAGGCTGGTGGAAGCTGTGCTTTTTGGCTTGGCTGCACTGGGCTAAAACGCATACTCTGTATTTTAAGCCATGCAACCTCTGGCTTTGTTGGTTATCTTGGGCGATTTTCCTTATGGGAAGGACCATCAAGGGATCTGCAAAATGCACACAAAGAGCAAACTGAATCTAGTTTGGGCTGTGTGCGTGTCTGTGAAAGTGAAGTCTGGTTGGCCGTCCCTGATTGGATGGTGCACAGATCATGACAGAAGGGCAGGCGTGCCCCTCCCACCCATGTCATGCAAAGGTGCATCACTAGGGAGACGCTTGGCCATTCCCAGCCTATTACCAGACCAGATCCTAACCGGATCCAGACATGGCAGGTGGACCACGACAATGATGATAACTCCTGTGTGGCAACTGTGCCAATTACTTCTGATCCTCCCGAGTTGAAGGCCCGTCTCTCAGCAACCAGACAAAACCTGTTTCAGACGACTGCTCCCCTCAAGCATGCAGCAACAGTGGTTTCGCCCTCCACAGTATTCTCCTGTGTGCCACCCTGAAGTACCTGGAGCAAGAACATCTGAACACAACTGGAGTCCGAATTCTCAGCCAGTGCAACAGGCAGGTCTTTCTAAGCCCTCCCAATAGAACTTCTGAAAAACCTTCCAACAACCATGTTTTGTGCCACATTCTGTCTCTGTTGCAAATAAGGGTCAATGAATAGCTCTCTGAAAGACCATTTCCTACTCTTGGATACATATGGCACAGTACTTGTTCACTAATTATCATTATACTAGGTTTCTAACATTTGAATCTTATTCGGTTTTTATATAATCGTTGCATATTCAACACGTTATTAAAATATGCAAGGAAACAGCAGCTGAAACCAAATTATAACCATGATCAAGAAGTAGGATATGTTTGATCCGATACCTTCTTTCGTAGTGTGGGTTGGCAGGGACATGCAGGACCACATTAAAAGGTACAATTAGCATCCTGCTACTGTCCGGGCACGAATTAGGGAATGAAGAATGCATTACAACAGTAGGGTGTCATGGAGCTGTGCTATTGTGCACTCCACTGTCCCCCACGCCCTCTTTGCTCCCCCAGCACTAACCATGGCTCTGCACCTCTGATGCCATGGACATAGAAAAGGGACTCTCAAATAATATTTTCTATTATTAAATAGCCCCCACAAGCAAGTGTTTTTTCTTAAATGGGAAATGTGTCCCTTAGCAAATCACTACTTTTTATGTGAGTGCTAATGACTATAATGCCTTTGGTGGAGGCCATACTGGGTTAACAGATCACCGACCTACTTAATGGTCTGCTCTACTCATCCAGTACGGCTCGCCATTGAAGTCATTACCTAAATAACCCGCCACCTATTGTCAAGGTAAAAGATCTCTTTAAAACTGGCTAACTGAGACAGCTTTAAGTATACCTAGTTAGAACTATTTTTTATCAAAATCACTGCTAAATAACTAACCCACCAGGCCCAAACCTCTTCAGATTCGCTAAAATCTCCATACCAGAAACAGATAAAGTCATTGCCTCTCTCAAACCCTCCAACTGCAAAGGCGACAACTGCCCACCCCAGATCATAAAGGACGCAGCCAGGGACTTAGCTCCCTTCATAACCAAATTGATCAACGAATCCTTCTCCTTCAACACCATACCAAGCAACCTCAAACAATCCTGGGTTCTGCCACTCCTCAAGAAGCAAACCCTAGACCCCGCCATCCCCACCAACTACAGGCCCATTACCACGGTGCCATTCCTGCTAAAGATAATAGACAGAGTAGCATACTTACAAATCCAGCAATATCTAGAAACCAACAAACTCTTAGGTGCCCGCCAAACCGGATTCAGACCGCAACACGGCACAGAAACTGCCTTAATCGACCTCAAAAGCCAAATTAATGAGATTAACGACAAACAAAACGCTGCCATACTTCTCCTTGATCTGTCGGCAGCCTTCGACCTGGTAGATCACACAGTCTTGTGCGAACACCTGGCCTCGGCTGCCCACTTCTCAAAAGAGGCCATAGCCTGGATCCAATCATTTTTGGCCAATCGTACCATGAGAGTCTTCTCCTCACTAGCTTCAGCAGACCCCATCAAAATAACCTGCGGTGTCCCTCAAGGATCCTGCGTCTCCCCCACCCTTTACAATATCTTTACCAAGCCCCTATTTGACAAGTTGGACAAACTGGGTGTCTCATACACTAACTATGCAGATGACACCCAGATTCTCATACCCCTTTCGGGCAATTTTCACTCCGATACGGCCTTGGTAAACAAAATATACCTAATCATTCAGGCATGGATGGCCACACATGGCCTATGCCTGAATGATGAGAAAACCGAAATACTGCTCCTCGGATCCAACATCAACCTAAAAAACTCAGTCCTGACTACAAGGCCTTCAACATAGACGGCAACACTATCACAGTCGCCAAAACAGTGAAAACTCTAGGCTTTCACCTTGACTCAGCCATGTCACTAAAAAAACAAGTGAACTCTTTAGCATCCTCTACCGCTTACACGTGCAAGCTTATCAGAGCAAGTATAGCATTCCTCTCCCAAGCTAAGTGCATTACCATCGCCAACGCCTTAATACTATCCAGGCTCGACTACTACAATGCCATGTATCTAGGAGCCAACAAACACATAACAGACAAGCTCCAAACTCTGCAAAATAACGCACTCAGGACAGCCCTTAACCTACCACACAAGGAACACATATCCAACAAAACAAGAGAACATAAATGGCTCAAAATCTGCGACCGCATCTCACTCAAAACAGCATCACTCACCTTCAAATGCTTAAACAACGCTGTCCCCCCATACCTGGCAACCAGAATAGTAAAAAGAACCTCCACCAGACCCACGAGAATGACCAACGCTTACTGCCTACAGGTACCCAAATTCAGACAGAAAAAAACGGGCAGTAGCAGCTTCCCTGTCATGGCAGCCCAGCAATGGAATGCCCTCCCTCTCAACATCAGAACTGACCAACCCTATTACAGTTTTAGGCGTAACACCCTCACCTGGTTACGCTCCAATGATCCCCATGACTGAACAATGCCCATCCATCTAGCCTTCCTCACTGTATATATGTATATAAACTGACCTGCTAAATGTACAATACTGTATGTATATTTGTATATATGCCTAATTAACATACCCTGTAAATAATGTAATGCTCTGCTCACCATTCAACTGTTTCCTACCCTGTAACCAAATCCTTATGTATACGTGCTCTTCTGCTCTCTGTTGCGCCCTGTTACCTCTGGATTTTGCGCGCTACATCAAATAAACAAACAAACGTAAGCGGCAAATCTAACCAGCCTTGAGACAACTAGATAGAGGGCGTTTATGTTTAATTTAACGAAGGAGCTTTCAGTCTTAATTGCATCCATAAAGATCCTTACATCCTCAACTTGTGTAAGTAAACATTTTTTCTTTAGTACTGTATGCACAATGTTTACTGATTGCACTACGAAGCCTCACATTCCCATTTCTGGTAGTCCTTCCCCAAGCAGCGGGAGATCCCTTCTTTGCAGGAATTTAAAGATTATGTCAGGAAACAATCACTGTAGCTCATGCATGTAGGTTGTTTTTCTAATGCCATTATTCAAAGTACTTGTAACTTCAACTTAAGTCTGTAGGTCTCCAACACCTATACTTGCCCTCACAACTAAAGCTAAACAATGTGTAGGGATTTCAGCACAAAAAGAAATAGTGTTATAAATAAAGTTCTGAGAATCTTCCAGCTCTTGGCTTACTTTCCAGCTGCCCTTCAAGTTCAAAGCAGCTCCAGAAAGCGCCAGTTTTCCTCCCCAAAGAAGACAACACAGTTCCAAAAAGCTCTCAGTGTTCCCTTCTCAAGGACATCAGTTCTTCCAGCTTGTAAACTCCTAATCAGTTAAAGTCTCTTAATTCTCAAAAACAGTTCTATGTCAACTTTATAATCCTTCAAGCTCTTCAATGGTTTATTCAGATTGCTAGCTTTTACATTCATTTCAGCAATCTAATTCACAAGTGAAGATTCTTTATCTTTACTTTCCTTTCCTTGGCTTTTCCAGACACGGCATACTCTGTCTAGGCGCAGTTGTCAGACCACACAGTCCACCCATTACAGGTCACGCAAACGATAACCCTAGGTTTTCTTGCCCACACAGGTTTCTCTCTTTACACCTGTGCTTTGGTTTCTACTTGACAGTCTTTTTGAATTTACAAGTGTGTTCATCCACACAACTTACTCTGTGGTGCTCACTCTCTTCCACCACTTTGCGTTCACAATCTTCATAAGTGCTCATCACCTGCTTTTAACTTTATTCAGAACGATTAATCCTACGACTTTAAATGTTCATTACTTGTGTTTCACACTTGCTTTCCTTTCATTCAAAGTCTCATCAAAGCTTTCCTTTAGTTCGCTATTCAACAATGGTTGCTTTATTTTCAGGTTCCTTTGCTTACAGTTCAAAGTTTGCTCTGTGCTCAAATACCCCTCTCTTTGGGTCGACCATCATTTGCACATATATTTCAGTCCATCCGGCATCACCATATGTCCAGTTGTAGCCCCAGGAGCGTTCTGGTACGAGTGTTCCCTTCAATTCACTCACCAGTCGTCGGCGGCTCCTTTGTGCATCATCTTGCGTCTTTCTCCTGGCATTCTTGGGCTCCACACACACTTCTCGGGAGCTACACGAGCAGCGATTGCAATTTACAAATTTAGTTGTGGGTTGCTGGTAGCTCCGCTCTTCACCCACGGATGCTAAGGGTGGCCTTGCAGCACTCGGGAGTCTTCCGTGCCCCACAGCTCTGGCGATGGGCACCAGACAGAGGAGACTGTAGAGGCTTCGACCCTCTCACAGCCCGCTCGGGCCCCCTCGTCTCAGTCTCTCCTCTGCAGTAGCCAGCGTCCTGACCTCCAGGTAGGACTCTCCCTGGAAGCCCCCTCCTGGGCAGGACATTCTCCCCTCTAAGGCTTGTCTCTCCCAGCCCGGTTTCTCTCCTGCTTGTTTCCCCCCCTCTTGCTGGCTGCTCCACATTTTATGCACATGATACCTGTTAACAGGTTGCAGGTGCGAGCCATCGAGTTCAAATGTCTGACCCTTGTAATAGTTTCCAGGCCACTTCTTCGTCTTAGTACTAGAATGGTGTAACTGAATGTTATTGTGTACAACTCCTAGTTGCCTCTTCCTCGTCGCAATACTAGAGTGGTGTGACTGCGTGGAAATAAGAGGAACTGAACGGCAACAACCTACGAAGGTAGGGGGGGGGTTCTTATCACAAGGGAAAGGTGGATACCATGCCTCGCCCAAAGACATCCTCTCCCCACTCCCCAAGAACTCTCCACCCAAGTGATCCTCCGTCGCACTTCCACCAGCAGGGTCAGGATCTAAAAGCAATGGCCTTTCCCTGGCCACCTGAGAAGAGTATCCAAGGGGATTAGGTGTGAAGATACCCTCAGGTTTCTAAAAAAATGGGGACAGCTGAAATTCATTAAAATATGTTTGTGCTGAGATCAGGTCCACCACCTTCACTTCCATCTCCACTGCTTTATTCCCAATTTCCTATTTAGTGGGCTAAACTTCTCCAGACTAATAGATCACTCGAGCTTTGTTCCACTGGCGCTAGTGTAGAGTCTGTGTTCTTGTTAAGAGCATCGAAAGAGGCCATGAGGGTCAATTAACCTTTAGTCTACTGTAAGGATGCAGAATGACGAGTCTTTCATAAAGGTGGCATGTTGATTGGGAAAGACATTTAATGTAATAAAAAGGGATCAAAAAGAGCACCCATCTTGCCCCATTTTTAAGAGGGGTTTCCCTGCCGCAACTTAAGTGCTATGGAGTCTCAGGATGTCTAAAGTAAAGAGTCCAACATCCTGTGTCAAAATCCTATTTCCTTCCCTTAACTACGAAAGAAACTAAATAACAGATGTTCAATAAATCTAAACTGAGACTATACCTTGAGGGCACGCATCTCATCTTCGGGTTATAATCTCATAATGAAGCAACAAAGTTTCAGGTTCCTCAGCTTCTGGAGGTATAGCTAATAAACAATGTACCTTATTATGGTTTCCTTGGAAATTGGCTTTCTTCAATCTCCCTGACCGGGTTGGGGGGATGTCTCCCTCCCCTCTGTTCCCAATTTAGGATGGGAGGGGGATGTATCCCTCCCTCCAACAGTTAAATTTTGAGTTGCATAAGAAGCCAGAGGAAGACCAGGGAAACAGACACAGAGACTTGAGCTATCAAAACCAGAGAAAGGAGTCTTCTCGGGTTTTGATAGCTTGAGTCTCTGTGTCGGAATGTCTCCCTTTTCCCTGGTCTTCCTCAGGCTTCTTATGCAACTAGATATTTGATGGGGGGATATATATCAAGATCACGGCTTACCTTGTTGGCTTAGGGTGTTTTCTTGGGTTGATTGTGGCATGCAATCCCCTGGGCAGACACTGTGACCCAGTTGTTGATACTGGATGCCTGGCTTTGCCATGAGAATGTCGAGCCAAATAGTGGGAAAAAAACCCAATCAAGGGTAAAAACCTACAAAAAGGAAGTGTTGAGAAAGTAATTAAATAGCAAAGATAAGGTAAGTCGAAGACTTCCAAGACAGACAAGCACGGAGCTCCAAAGGCAGGCAAGGAGGTAGCTTCCAAGGCAAACAAGCAGGGACCTTCCAGAATCGAGTACAGAGGAGCAGTGCTCTAAGGAGCCAGGACAGAAGCAAAGCAGCAAAAGAACAGGAACTCCGAGAGGAAGAGGAATCAGAAGAAGCACAGAAAGGCTTACCCGGAAGTAATTCGGCATTATGTAATGTGAGTAGCATTGCAACGCGAGGAGACAGCGAATAGAGGATCTTCAAATAGAGCTCGACCATGTCCGGTATTTCGGCTGCGTGACGTCACGACACTAACGTGCGTCTATTAGCTAGAAGGTCCACCATGTTGGAATGGGCAGGTGCAACGCCAGCGTCGCCATAGCGACCAGGATACAGCTCCAGACTTGCAGCTGTGAAACATGATATCATGCCCCTGGCCAAGCCTTGTCCCACCTGGTTTCCACAGAAAAGAATGATGAACTCTCTGAAGAAGTAGAGGGGCATGGAAGTTCAAGATCGGTTCCTAGGTCCTTTCACTAGCCGGATACCCTTTCCAATTGATCAGGTACTGTAGCACACACGATGGTATCGTGAGTCGCAAATGTCATTGACTTCATACTCCAGGGCACCATCAAGCTGCACAGACGGTATAACAGCTTTCCTTAATTCCGGAGCTTCAATGTAAGGTTTTAGCAGTGATGTATGAAATAAGAGGTGAATTCTGCTCCAACTTATGGGTATCGACAGCTTAAATGCAACCAAATTGATGACCTTGATAGGTCCATAGAACCTGGGTGCAAATTTGGAAGTCTGTAAACCGTTTGGCAAGTGCAGAGAGGAAAGCCATACCAGGTCACTTTGTGTACATAGGTGCCTTCAGCACGTTTCAGGTCGTCAAACTATTTGGTAGTAGCCTGTGCCTTTCACAGATGTTCTAAAGCAGACTTGTTGTGGGTATCCCTTAAGCGATGCGTGCCGTCTTCTGTAGAAGGTACATTGGTACAGTGGGTGGAAGGCAAAGGTAACCAAAAAGGGTGGTTCTCAAAAGTACAGTAGAAGGGCCCCGGAAATATCGTGCCCACTGGCCCTCCTGGAGGATGATTTTGAAAAGGCATTTGACTCATTCGGGTGGGAAGCCTTGTGGGACATCATGGCACGGATGAATTTTGGGCGAGACTTCATCTCCTAGGTTAGACTCCTATACGCATCCCCACAAGCAACCGTAAGGGTAAATGGCAAAACCTCTAGACTGTTTTCACTGGGCCACGGGACCAGGCAGGGCTGCCCCTTCTGTTCTTGCTAGCCATTGAACCACTAGCAATTAAACTCTGATTGGACAAAAACTGGTCCGGATTCACCAGGCCAGGAGGAGGAGATCGGCTCTCGCTTTACGCAGACGATCTCCTCATATACCTTAGCAACCCTCTCAACTCATGCCCGACTGTGTCCCACACCCTCAAGGAATACCAAAAATGTGCCGGCCAGAAGGTGAACGAGAAAAAACCCATCTACTTCCCGATCCAGGGTGGTGACACTGCGATCCCCGAGACCTGCCCTTACCATTCAAGAATTCACATAACTAGGCATACGTATCGGCCGGACCCTAGACAGATAACTCCAACTTAATCTGCAGCCTGTACTGGACAAATTCACCCAAGATGTCTCCCACTGGCTATCACTCCCCCTATCATTAATGGGCAGGGCAGCTCGGTTTAAGATAACACTCCCCAGACTCCTATATGTTCAGCAAAACGCTCCACTCCCCATCCCTCACAAAACCTTTGCACGTATAGACAGAAGCCTTTGCACATTGCTTTGGGGCAGGAAACAACCCAGAATCGAACTTACTGCCCTCCAACGCTCTGTATGGGAGGGAGGCATTGGATTACCATGTATACGCAAGTACTAGCATCACAGATAGGAGTGGTACATGAATGGTTGCATGCTGATGCCAGCCTGCCACACATCCGCATTGAGATCGAAGCTATGCACCCCGCATCACCCCTTCAAGTTCTATACGCCACCAGTAACCAAACCCCGAAAGTATCAAGAATCTCACTTCATATCCGGCATACCTGGAGGGAAGCACATAAGCATATAGGCTGGGAAGCAAAACCAACACTAGCCCAACCCATATGGTACAATGAATACCTTCAAGAAATACAGAGAATGGGCTGTTTTGAAAACTGGGCAAAGCGGGGGATAAACACTGGCACACGTGATCCAAGAGGGACGCATACTAGACTTCGATACTCTCCACAACAGATTTGGTCTGACACCAATGGACCGGTTCCGACAAGCACTGTTGGCTCACGCCATACACACCCAATTCCCAGACATATCCAACATACCTCCCTGCTCCCCCCTAGAGACCAACACTCTTCCGCAATGTATTCCATCCAAAGTCACCTCCACGCTTTACCAAGCCCTCAACTCTTTTGGAACTAAAGAACTCACTAAGCTGAAAGAGAAATGGGAAAGGAATGTAGGCGACCTAGAACCGGAAAGATTGGGTGGACGCACTGATGTTCCCTCGATGATGGGGATTGAAGCCAAACTTAGACTGATACGACTCCGAATACTCCACCGCTCCTACTACCCTTGCCAGATGGGGAGGGACCAGAGATGTGACATGTCTCTGATGCAAACGGGAGACGGGTACTTTTTCCACATGATATGGGACTGTGAGGTGCTACAAACCTTCTAGAAGGAACGCATCAATATGGTGTCCAACGTACTAGGAACAACAATAATGAAAGACCCTAACATGATACTCTTGGGAATTTTGGGGGAGGTCGACCTCACCAAACACGAAGAGTCGTTTCTAGCGGTGGCATTAGGAGCAGGGAAACGGCTGACCACTGCAACCTGGGGCTCGGCAGACTATATGCTTGGACCGTTGGATTAATGAACTAAGCAGGTGCGCATCTATGGAACGCCGCATTTACAACGCGCAGGGCTGCCCCCAGAAATTTGAAAAATATGGGGGAAATGGCTAGACGCATTTGAGAGATAAACCCCCCTTCCCTACTCTCCCTTCCCCACGCCACGCCACTCCACTCCACTCCACTCCACCCCCCACCCATTTCCCCTATCCTCATCCCAGGGCACGTCATACTGCCAGAATGACCACCAGTGTTCTGACTCGGTGGTGTGCTTAAGACACCCCTAAGACTTTGTTTACCGCCATTGTCAGCACTGCCATAATTTTCTTTCTGATGAATGCCTAGGTTTATGTTGTTTTGTTGCTTAAACCCAAATAAACAGTTCTAAAAATGTTTTTTAAAAAAATACAAAAAATAAGTAGTACAATAGAATGGACTCCTTTTTATAGAAGAATGAACAGTGTTATATGAGAATTCTGGTATGGGTTACAAAGAGGCCAATAGTCACAAGAGGCTGAAGCAAAGCATCAGAGGTATTGTTTGATGGTTTGGTTGGTCCTCTCAGTTAAGCAGTCAGTTTCAGGATGCAAACCAGAAGAGAGAGATTGCCAAATCCCTAAGGTTTCACAGAATGCGGCCAAACATTTGAGGTATAATGTGGTGCTTTATCTGGCTATGATGTTGATGCCATGGAGATGAAAGATGTGAGAAATAAAGGCGTCACTCATCTCTTTAGCCATAGGAAATTTTCTGAATGGGACAAAATGAGCCAATTTGGAAAACGTATCAACCATTACCACGAGTAGCGTGTTTCCCATTAAAGATGGTAGGTCCACGATACAATCCGTGGAAATCGTGTGACATGGAAAGGTGGCAGTTTAGGTTGAGTAAGTTTACCCACAGGCTTTCCTGGGGCATATTTGGACTGTGCACAGACAGACCAGGAGGAGATGTGTCGTGCCACATCTTTCCATTGCGAGGGCTACCAGAAATATCATGTAACACGGTCTTTGGCAGCCCGTATCCCGCGGTGTCCTGCTACGAGGGAATCAGGACACATGCTTAGTCCACCTTTATGTAGATCTCAAGTGGGAAGATAGATTTGGTGTCCAAAAAAGAGCAGGCCCGTTTTTTCACTCAGTCAATATTTAGTAGTTACGTCGGAAACAGAGGTGTGAAGCTCAGATGTTTTTATCCGCTGTAGAAACGGATATATGGCAGCAATCAGTTTTATGGTAGAACATCATGGTTTTGTGTCCGTGTTATCAGTACAAGAAGTCTGACATCGAGACACGGCATCTGCCACCACATTCTTCAAGCCAGGAATATGAGTGAAGATGAGATCGTAAAGATGGAAGAAGTGAGCCCATTGAACCAGACGGCTGTTTCTGCACTCGAATTGCAAAAGATATTAGAGATTCCGATGGTCTGCGCGAATCAAAGTTGGAAAAGAGGCTCCCATCAGTAAGTGCTGCCACTCTTGGCATGCCAAATTTATTGCTAGAAGTTCTTTCTCCAGAATGGAATAATTTTTCTCGCCTGGTGCCAAAGTCTACGAATAGGCCATACACTGTTGCTGTTCGTCGTCCTGGGTTTATTTAAGCACAGCGCCTACTGCCTGGTCAGAGATCAGCTTCCACAATATAGGCCTTAATCAGATTAGGTTGCTCTAGAATGAGTGCATTGGTAAAAAGCCACTTGAGGTGACGGAAGACTGAGCCAACTTCTTTATTCCACAGGAACTTAGTATTCATTTTTAATAAGGAGGTGATGGGAAGAACGACATGGGGAAATGCTGGAATACATTTCCTATAAAAGTTTGCCAAACCCAAGAACCTCTGTACGTCCTTCCATGAGCAAGGGGTTTGCCACACACATCCGTGACTTTCCTGGGGTCCATTGAAACTCCTGTATCTGACAGAATATACACCAAATAGGCAATTACGGTAATCCCAACCAAAAGTTTTTCAGGTTTAGCCTACAGTTGGTTTATTTGTAAGCGCTGTAGAACTCCTGATACATGCAGTAGATGGTCTTCCTTCTTTTGTGAAAATATGAGAATGTCATCCAAGTGAACGATGACCGAATAAAGCAATATGTTGGAAAATAAATTATCTACGAATCTCAGAAACACAGACAGGGCATTGGCTAACCCAAAGGGCATCACTTGGTATCGGAAATGGCCAATGGGGGGTTCAAAACACGTTTTCCAGCCGTCACCTTTCTCGATTCTGATGAGGTGGTAGGCCCCCCCCCGTAGATCTACTTTTGTGAATATTTTCACCAATTTGATGGCCTTCAGAATTATTCTGGATCAAAGGGAGTGGATATTTGTCTTTTTTTCTTAATTGCGTACACAGTAATCTATACACTGTCTTAATTCCGCTGTGTCCTTTTTTGGAAACACAAAACAGAGAGGCCCCTGCAGATTGACGTGATTCTGTGATCAGCCCATTGGCCAGGTTCTTCTAGATACAACCAGAGTGCCTTTGTTTCCACAGGGAAAGAATGAACACCTGGTTAAACGGGACCTCTGAGTTGGGTATCAGATCAATCGCACGGTCTTCCAGTCTGTGCGGCGAGAACTACTTAACGGCATCATTCACAAATACTGACGTGTATTCCTGATATTCGGTCAGGGTAAAACAAAGGCGTAGAAGAAGCCCAGAGAGCAGGAAAAGAGATATTAATGGTTGAGGGATTGGACGATAAACAAATAGTGACACAATGTTCTGAACCCTTGAACATAGTATGTGCCTTCCAATTGATGTACGGGTTGTTTTCCTACAACCATGGCATATCCAAAATTACAGCATAAGTAGTCCTCTGCATGAGGACAAAGGATTTAATGTATCTATGGTTGTGAATAAGAAATGGTATCGGCACTGTGTTTTCCACTATGGAACCTCCTATCAAAGGTGGTCCGTCTAGCCTTTGCACCGGCATGGCAACCAGCTTAACTTGGATAGGACTGCTTGTTTTTTTTAAGCCCATGACTGCTCCATAAAGATTCCAGCAGCCCTTGAATTTACCAGTTCAATATTATCAATCTTGTCCAATGAGGGTATCATAACAATCCGCAGAATCAACAAGGTGGAAGTGGCGGAGGATAACCCAGTGTTAATGAAGGGATTGTATGCAGCCTCCCAAACCGACATCCCTCCTTAGGTCGGGAGCTGGTGTTTCCCCAAACGCTGAGGAGGAGCTACAGGACAAAGGCGTAACAAGTGATCGGCAGAACCTCAGTACATGGATAGGCCCTTTACTCTACATGTCATTTCTTCATCGGACAGAGGACCTTGTGCAGTTCCAAAATACATGGGTTCTAAAGCCTCAATTTCCTATTGGAACAGGCAACTAAAGGTTTCGAGCTGTGCTAATTTTCTTCTTCTTTTTTCAGATTTTCGTTCCTGAATCCTGAAGTCAATTTGTAGAGTGAGTTTCGAGGAGTCCTTCAAAAGACTGGACGAGGAACTCGAGTGATTTCATCCTTCAGTTCCTCGTTAAGTCCTCTACGGAACAAGGTGAAACAAGCCTCCTCAGGCCATCTTGTGGTTAATTCCATTTGCTTAAATCTGGTTACATATGTCGGAGTATCCATAGATCCTTGATTCAAATCCAATAAAGAATCCTGACTGGTATACGTCAGTTCAGGGCGATCGAACATTCCCCTGAAGACTACAACAAATCCTGCATATTTGTCCAAAAGGGGGTCACCAGCTACAAAAAGGGGTGTTGCCAGGCCAGGGCTCTGTGGCGCAGAGGACCCGGAAGAATCGCTTGTATCGGGGATGTGAACAGCCCCAATACTCTGGCTAGACTCTGAAGCGAAATAGCCTTCTTTTGTGAGGGCTAATCTCAACTCTTTCTGTATTGCTCTCATTTTGTGCGTTGGTAGTTCAAATGTCGCTTTTCTGGTATCCATCATGAAACCTAGGAACTCCTAAGGACGCTATTAGCACTGGTATCCCCATTTCCCTACTAACAACCAACCCAACCCTTCCCCAACCTTCATAGGTTGTTATAAACCAACACCCCTCATTTCTCCACAATTGACACTTGACAGTACTGGGACAAACAAGAGGCAACTAAGAACAATGAAGACTAGGCTCTTTTACTACTCTAGTAGTGGGCCGAGGAAGATGCCTGCTAAAAGCAGTGAAGGTCAGGCATGTCCCTTTAATTGTGATCAGGTAAGGCTGATTGGTCATTGACACATGCAGCCTGTGAAGGGGCTGCAGGTGTATAAAAAGAACCCATCCCAGTGGAAAAGGGGAACGACAAGATATATTTTATTTGTATCGCGCCCATACACAAGTGCTTCAAGCGCCAAAGGACCAAGAGAACGACCAGGAGGCCGGTGTATGCAGCAGAGAACCCTACAGCGTGGCGTGGGTTTTGGGACTCCCTGGAGCAGATTGTAGAAGGTGAAGGGAGCCGTGTGGGAAGGTTGCCCCTTTCCTTTCTGCTCGAATTGCTCATTCCCTGTAGTGGAGCACCACCACAGGAGTGTATGACGGGCAGAAACTGGAGCCCCGACTCTAAACGCAGAGGGCAGTGTGATCCGTGCTACAGCACAAACTCAAGCGACCAGTGAGTTTCTAGTGAATGAGAAAGCTGGTGCGCGCGTGTGAGCTTTATCAATTCCTGAATACTTTGTATCGGACTGGTTATGTGCTTCAAGTTAGCATGTTTTCAAAAGTCTCCCATCATTTCATTGTCAGTTATCAAACAGATGGGAATACTTTGTATCGGAGTGGTCGCGTATGTCAAGAAACACGTTTAAGGTCTTCGAACATTGAACCATTCAATTGAAGCGAAACAAACAAATACTGAACTACAGATGAAGGGGAAATGAACCATAAGCAAGAAGTATAATTATTGAATACCGAAATGAATGAAAACCTTGCTATCAGACAGAATTAAAACAGTTGGAGTCCAAAAGTGGAAAGGAACTTTAAATCCACTATATATTGAAGTGCTAAAATGAATACAACTCTATAAACAAACCACAGCATGCTGAAATGTAATGTAACTTTAAAAGAGCAGGCAAACAAAGGATGCTGAAGCCGGATTTACAGTGACATTTTCAACCTGTGTGAAAGCTGCAAATTAACTGAACTAATATCTGAAAACAACATTAACTGAACTGTGGAGACAAGGATATTTTGTGTTTCTTTTTGAACTGTGTCCCTTCAAACTTGACCAGGAGCATTTAATTTCAAGGTAGTTTGAATTATGTGACTTGGAAATTGGGGAAGGAAACCCGAGACCTGAATAAGACTATTGTATCCTAAATTTGAAGTTATTAAAACGACATGCAGTGAACACGCCATCTAAACTGCTGCCTTTAATGCACTAAGATTTGTATCATCTATTACCCCCCCCTGGGTAGGGGGCATCTGGCCATGCGTAATACACAGGGCAATCGTCTGAAATGGTCAACAAATATGCTCGCCAGGATAAATCAATCATCTTTGGGCTTCATTGGGGGAAAACCATACAGGAATTAATATCAGACCTTAAGGTTGATCATTTTTGATGCTTTATTTCCAGTGTTATCGGACCAGTTATTACCAACAAGGGTCGAGTAGAGTCTAGGCCGGCAAATCATGTACAATAGGGAGTTGGGCCTTAGACGAAGAAAATTGAGAGCTGAAAGGAGTTTTATTAACAAAGATCCCTCCATTTCCTCCCGAGCTAAAATAACCCATATTAAGAAACTTGACCACGGCTATAAAAACTGGCTGCATGGGTCCAAGATACAAAGACTTCAGTTAGATGAGGAACAAATGCTAGATGCATTGGTGGACAAAGATTCTAGAACCTTCTGGTCATTGATTAATGCTTCTGGGAATGTCCAATTGGTAAAAGTGGTCAACGCAGTCGCAGGGGACTGGTTTGATCATTTTGAGGCAGTATATACCCTACCCGATACAAGAAGAAAACATAACCCGGATAGAGATATGTCGAATGGTGTACCTTTGGTTCTTGATTTGTCACAGGAGAGACTTGTGAAGTTGATTGGTACCATTAGTAACTCGAGGGCCCCCAGCCCAAATGGACTAATGAATGAATTATTCAAGTCACAACCAGAGTTGTGGGCAGATATTCTGTTCATCTTGTTTGGAGACATCATCAAGAAGGGAAAATATCCTCCTTCTTGGGAGCGTGCACATATTATTCCAATCTATAAAGAGGGGGATAGGTCCCAGCAAATGAATTACCGCCCAATTTCTATTTTGGACACAGACTCTAAAAGGTTTTCATGTCTACTACTGGAACATCTGGAGTCTTGGGCCAGTAGCCAAAACTTAATATTGAAATGGCAGACTAGCTTTAGAAAGGGTTGGGCACCCAACTGAATTGTCTATTGTTGAAATGCATCCAGGGACAGGCTTGGGCAATGGAGGGAATCATGTATTATTTGCCTCAATCGATCTGGCAGCAGCTTTTGATGCAATTGAACGTGCACTGCTGTGGAGAAAACTCATGGGATATCCCTTTGTGGGTTGCTCAGTTTGCTGGTAGCACTTCACACTAATTCAGCTATTCAAATATCATTAAATCAGGAGGGTCACCTGTCATGACTGGTAAAAACGTTTAGCTGCATTACTCAGGGATGTATTTTGGCCCCCTTTCTTTAGACTCTTCATGTGGCCTATCTGGAACCATACATACAATTTAGGGGTCTAGTAACTCCCAAAATTGGAAACATTAGGTTGTGGATAGGATACGGCGATGATTTCACTGTATTTGACAACACTCCCATTGGCCTCCAAAGAATTTTGAACTGATTTTTAGCTTTTGCTAAAACAAATTCATTAACCGTTAATGCACCCAAGACAAAGGTCATGCGCCCGACAAATCATAGGAAACAGACTATTTAAGTGGCATGTGGAGTCGAATCCAGTGGAGAGGATTGATTCTCTCATTTATCTTGGCTTCAAGATTTTCTCTAAACCCTCCTCTACTTTAATAAGATAACGGCTGCTCTCAAAGACAATAAAACTATTAAATGAGCTTCAGAGAGTAGACTCAACATTTGGGAAATTTTCCATACTGCCATTAGCCGGTCAAGTGGCACAGCGAGTAGAGCGCTCGCTTTGACATCCATGCAGAGCTTGCTAATGCAGGTTTGAATCCCGGCAGTGCCAAACTCAGCCTTTCATCCTTCCGAGGTCGATGAATGAGCACCACACACCGTGGGTAATATGCAGCGCTCAGATACCTGAGGGTTTGTAGCGCTATATGAATGCGAAATCATTATTATTTTCTAAACGTTTTTATGAGGGGAAAAGTGGTCCCCAAACTACTCTATGGGATAGAGATCTATGATCAATCTGTATTGGATTATCTCCCATATCTTGAAGCCTTTATGTGGAGAGGAGTCCTGCGCATTCCCCCTTTGTCTCTGCATGCACTTATTCGGTATGAATTGGGGGTAACTTCATTGAAGGCGCAAACACTGTGGAAATACCTAGTTCTCTATGGGAAAATGATGGCACCGTTACCCAATTTATTGTGGTGTGATTTTTGTCATGATGCCTGCTTCCGGGGAGCCGGTTCAAGCCCTGCGTCCTCGAAAGCGGACATCCAGTCCCCAAGGAAGGACCCAGCAACCCCATATAGGGGCCCTTTGGACAGTGTCCTGGCGCCTATGGTGCCAGGCTCATAAAAGACATCAGTCCTGGCGCCATAGGTGCCAGGCTCATTATGGGAGTGCTTGGGTGCACTTACCTGATGCAGACCATGCTGCAGGATCCCGGCCTCCTTGAGGCCTGAAAGGAACTACTTTACCTGTGGGACTAATTTACCATCCGGGTGTGGTCGGGGAAGGATACATACCTGATTGGAGGAAGGATACATACCTGGAACTTCTTCCAAGGCTATTTAAACCCCACCCGAACAGCCACACGTGCTTCGCGTTGTTCTGCATCTAGCAGCTGGACGCTCACCGTGTCTGCTCCTGCATCCTGACTTCTGCCACGCCTGCTAGCATCCTGGATCATCTGCAAAGGAAGAGAAGAAGAGAACAGAAGAAGGAAAAGTCCTTACCTGCTAAAACCGGATCCCGGAGACATCTCGCCGACAATCCTGAAAAGGAAGACTTTTATTTAAAACCTCATCGCGTCGATCGCTGCAGCACCGCATTCCACTCACCTTTACAGGGCGCCTCCATGTTCAGCAGCGATCATCCGGATTCGCAGCCACGCCCCAGCGCCTAGGGAGAAAAAGACCAGAACAAAAGGTGAGAGAGAGAAGGGAATAAGGAAAGCTAAATCTCCATGTTAAGACTTACCTGTTGATTCATTCCCTCTCCATTTCGGGTCCGCACCGCATCCTGGCATTTCCGGACCCCGGCCCCTAAGGGGAAAAAGAGACATCAGCGATAATGAGCGAATGAAAAGACATTACCAAAAAACGCTCATTAAAGACTCATCTGATTTCTACAAGGATTTCACCTCTCATCTCGGGTCGGTGCCTGTTCCCCGGCATTCCGTACCCCGGCCCCTATTGGGAAAAAGACACTAGCATTAGTACATCAATGCATGGACACAAGGGGAACCTCTTATCAAAAAACTTACCTGGAAGCCAAGCAAGTTTGGTTCTCACCAATCCGAAAATCCAGTGAAGTAACTGGATACCAACGCGCCCCTGCATCAGAAGCAGGATGGAGAGCTCGTCCTTCCAGACCCTAAGGTGAGACGCTACGAGGAATCACAGAAGGGTTTCGAGGAGGGTGAGAGGGGAAAGTGGGAGGCCGATTGCATTACCCCGCAGACAGTTAATCCCCTATTTCCGCCTACAGAAGGATACTTCTGCGAGCCAGACAAGCCAGATTTGGGGGCCCGGTCCAGTCCGTCTTCCGAACCCTGCGCATCACCTTAGAAGAGGTCACAGCAGCGCGAACCAGGCCAGCGCCTCCGTGGGAGTCAGGTGAGCGTTACAATTTTGCAGAAGCCTGTGAAGAGGGGGGTATTTGTGTGGTGGATGATATTAAGACCATAGCCATCTGCCTTTTGAAGGCAGTGAGTTGCACTGGGGGTGACCTACTGGGGAATCCGGATAAAGTAAATAAATATCTCTTTGCTTTAGATAGGGCCACTACGGTGGATGAATTCCACGCATATCCATCCCTAGGTCATCTAAGGCATGATTATAAAAAACTGGGAATTTTGGCTCCTGACTTAATATATGCCAGTAGAGCAACGTAGTCTACTTTTATGAGATTCCGCATAGATTTACTTGATACATTTTATTGAGGAATGGCAGGTTAACAATGATGTTCAACGTAGATTCTGTAGTCAGTCCAAAGAAAAAGCAGGCATATCCTGTTAGAATGTGGAGCTTTGGAAGCAAAAAGAGGAAGAGCATTTTTTAAGTTTAAAAAGGGAGTTTTTAGGAAGTAATGATTATGGAATTATTGTCAGGTTCAACTACATCAATTGTGAATGCTGTGGGTATATGGTTTGATTCACATTTCCAATTTAATGAATTTTAGTCTGCTGATTATTCCATTTTCTGCTTCTCAACTTTTAATTTAGAATTGACTTGATGCAGTTTTCTCTTTCTTTTGATTTTGTTTGTTATTGAATAATCGATTTGTAAAGAGTATGTGGATGTAACCTTTTCTTTTAAAATGAATAAAGTTTGATTAAGTTTCAACCAATAAAACAAAAAAATTGTATCCCAAATCCAAGAAAGGGATTTTTGAGACTTGTTTATGGAACTGTTTTATACTTGGGGAAGGGAGCTGAAAAGAAGCTGCAAGCTGGAAGAAGCTCAGAACTTTGTGTTAAACACTGTTTGCTTTTGGTTGCTGGCATCCCTACACGTTGTATAGATATAGCTGTGAGGACAAGTATAGGGCTCTGGACACACACAGATTACAAAGTTGAACTCTTAGACTCGTAGGGGAAATCCACCTTAGGATAGGGCAAGTTGGGTCTTTATCCATCCTGACATTTAAGTTAATAAAATTGTGTTGTTTTGAATGTGAAATCTGTTGTCTGTGTCCTTCTTCATGATGCCTTTACAAATGGTATTGGGCGTGGACTGCGTGTCAAATGATACAAGTTGAGGGACCCCTATGCGGTTGGTAATTCAAACAGAAGTAGGGAAGGATATTAGTGTGAAAGTCCAAGAGAAGGATAGAGAGCTGGCATTAAAGAGGGCTATTGCTTTGCAATTGCATCTTCCAGTTTACTGCCAAGATGTATTCTATAAAAAACAGATCCTCCTTGATACTCTTCCTTTAGCCTCTTACCACTTAAGGCACAGGGATAAAATCCATTTGTCAGTTAGAGAGTCACAAACCTTCATTTGACCTGAGCCTAGGACCCATAAGAACAGGCCAGGGGATATCGACCATCTCCCTTCCTTCCTCACCCATAGAGCCAATAAAAAAGAATCTGGAGGTAAACTCTGATGCCACTGAGGACCTGGAATTTATTTTCCGGATCCAATTCCAACAGGGGTTTAAGTGATACCATATCGTCTCCCGATATGATGGCATCTACAGAGGAAGTATTAGCCCAACTAGCTCAACACCAGATCGAGGCAGAGAAAAGACTACCAACAGGGCTGGAAAAACTCATAGCCGCCCAAGAAAAATCCACCAATCCACAGGGAGTCTAACAGCCGTACAAAGAGGGAGACTATCTAGGGAATTTCTTTTCAGAACTTTGAAAGGCTAGCTCGCCATTTCAACTGGAGGGATGATCGGAAAATCTGTTATTTAGGCCCCCTTTTTCAAGGGACAGTTACAGACATATCAGCTGTTGAATCTCCCAGGAACTGCCTTGATCGCTGCTATTAAAGAAGGGCTTCTACAATGGGTGGGTCAGATTGGTAATTTCTACCGCCAAAAATGTAGAAATGTAAAATTGGATCCCGAGGAGACCCCCCGTTGAGCTTAGAGAGTGTGTTAAAACACCCTGTTATTATGGTTAGGGAGAAAAACACTGCCTGAGGTGTTAGAAGCTTTAAGCTTAGAACAGTTTACTAATTCTTTACCTCCTTCACTACAGCAAGCTGTTCTACAAGTAAATAGGCGTACACTTTCACTAGCCATCGAAACCACTCAGAATGTCTCAGACGCCAACCAATATTTTCAATCCTTACATAGACCAGAGGAAAGACGAGAGAATAAAGGCCCTCCTAAACCCTCTTTTATCCCTAAAGAGAGGGTTGAGATTCCCTACCAATCCCACGATTTACATAGCAGAGAGAGAGTAAGAATAGAAAAGAGACCCAAACCTAAACCTAGGGAAGAATTGAAGAGAGGACATTAGAACACCAAAACCCCAAATGTCGACATGCTTTTCCTGTAGAAGAACCAGGACATTTAGCTAGAAATTGTCCCCTAGACAGAAAAGAGGAACCCATGGAGATTGAATGTATGGTGGGGGAAGAATGGGACTACCTGAAATAGAAGTCCTCCATAATTTCTTTTGTAGTACATCTGCTCAATCTACCTATGAACCAGCAATGGTTAATCGGATTCCAATGTAGGCCCTAGTGGTTTAAGGTAGTAAACAAACTGCAATTAGGGCTGATCTAGTGGACCCTGAGAGGTTGAAGGGAGCTTCCCTAGTGAAGATAATATGCGTACATGGGGATCAAGAAATGTACCCTAAAGCCAATATTCCCATTCAAGGGAAAGGAATTATTACCAACTTCCCTTCTGCCATCATCCCGGGGTTACAAGAAGAAACTATTATCGGGACCGACATCCCTAATAGATCATCATTGTTACAGGAGATAAATCCTTCCCAGAACCCCTTTTTTCCCATCTAATACTTAGCGAAACGATCCATTTGAAGTAGATGATGCTGTATGGAACTGGACTGAGATCCAGAAAAGACTACAGCATGAACCATCTGTTCAAAACTCTGCAACATCAGTCCTTTGTGTGGGAGGCCATTTTTTATAGGGAAAGGGCATGTGAGAAACCTGAAGGTATTCTCACTTCTACTTCCCTTTGGGTCCTCTTCTTAGGTGGCCAGGGAAAGGCCATCGCTGTAGGATCCTGACCCTGGGGATGGAGAAGCAAGGGAGGATCACCTGGTTGGATGATCCTTGGGGATCAGGAGTGAGACACTCCGGCAAGGCGCTGTACTCAACAGTTCCCATTCAGAAAGAATTCTCTATACAAAGAGCAGTTATGGGATATCATCATCCATGTCTCAATGGGAAAGAAAAGGATATGAAATAGCCCCAGTACAGACGTACCAGGAAAAGGGCAAAAAGGGTTAAATATAAAATGGGTGAGACATGGTATCGCCCCTCTCCCTACTAACAACCAACCCAACCCTTGCCCAACCTTCATGGGCTTTTATAAATCAACTCCCCAAATGACACGAGAGTACTGGGGCGAAGAAGAGGCAACTAAGAGTAATGAAGAGTAGGCTCTTTTACCCCTCTAATACTGTGACGAGGAAGATGCCTGCTAAAAGCAGTGAAGGTCAGGCATGTCCCTTTAATTGTGGTTAGGCAAGGCTGATTGGTCATCCACACCTGCAGCCTGTCAAGGGGCTGCAGGTATATAAATGGAACCCAGCCCAGTGTAAAAGGGGAATGACAGGAGAACCAGGAAGCTGGTGCATCCAGCAGTGAACCGTACAGCGTGGCGTGGGCGTTGGGACTCCCTGGAGCAGCCTGAAGAAGGTGAAGGGAGCCCTGTGGGAAGGTTGCCCCTTTCCTTTCTGCTCCAAGTGCTTGTTCCCCTGTGGTGGAGGACCACCACAGGAGTGCCTGAGGGGCAGGAACTGGAGCCCCGTTACCAAAGGCAGAAGGCCATGTGATCCGTGCTGCAGCACAAACTCTTAAAGCCACCATTGAGTTTCTACTGAATGAGAAAAACGGTGCACGCGTGTGTGAACTTGATCATTTCCTGAATACTTCGTATCGGAGTGGTCGCGTGTGCCAAGAAACATGTTTTCGAAGGTCTCCGAACATTGAAGCATTCAAGTAAAGCAAAACATACAAATATTGAACTACAGATGAAGTGGAAATGAACCATAAGCAAGATGTATAATTATTGAATACCGAACTAAATTGCAACCTTGCTATCAAAAATAATGAAAGCAATTGGAATCCAAAAGGGGAAAGGAACTTTAACTCCACGCAAATCATTATATATTGAAGTGCTAAAACAAATAAAACTCTAAAGAAACCACAGTATGCTGAACTGTAATACAACTTTAAAAGCCAGGCAAACAAAGGATACTGGAGCCTGATTTACAGCAACATTCTCAACCTGTGTGAAAGCTGAAATTTATCTGAAATAATATTTCAAAACCACATTAACTGAACTGTGGAGACAAGGATATTTTGTGTTTCTTTTTGAACTGTGTTACTTGAAACAGGGGGAAGGGAACCCAGAGTCCTGACCAGGAGCATTACATTTCAAGGTTGTTTGAATTAGGCGATTTGGAACTTGGGGAAGGAAACCCTGAGACCTGAATAAGACTACTGTATCCTAGATCCAAGAAAGGGAATTGAGACTTTTGTTTATGGAACTGTTTTATACTTGGAGAAGGGAGCTGAAAGGAAGCTGTGAGCTGGAAGAAGCTCAGAACATTGTGTTAAACACGGTTTTCTTTTGGTTGCCAACATCCCTACACTGTATAGATATAGTTGTGAAGAAATGATAGGGCTTTGGACACAGACTTTCCTTAGTTTTATTTAGGTAGAGGAAATCCACCTTAGCATAGGCAAGTTAGGGTTTTTTCCATCCTGACATTGAAGTTAATAAAATTGTTTGTTTTGAATTTGGAATATGTTGTCTGCGTCCTCCTTCATGATGCCTTCACAGATGATGGAACACCAAGCTTTGTCAGACCTGGTTTGGGTATTGGAAGAGACCGGGTTTTCCAATTCTCTTAAGAGAGGGAAGAGTTATTTGGCATGAGAGCTTGCGTTTGAGTTTCTGGTATCTTATATTTGAATTTCACTCCGATGTTCCCTCCCTATTGCCCTGTGGGTGCGTTGAAACAAATGTACTTGTTGTATAAGCGCCTTACAAATGCACAATAAATAGAGTTTGCTTTGTGAGTGATTACAGCTTTCTTGTATGAATTGGTTGCATTGGAAAGGTTTATGCAGTTAACTGAAGTGAGGTGCTTGCTGCACAGATGCTCTAAAGATCTCTTCTGCAGAAGAGTAACGAGATCATCTGAAAACCAGATGTTGACGGGTTTGTGTGGTTTAGGTATTTTAGATTTATAGGGGGCATGCTGGTCCATGGTGTGGGGAAAGCTCTGGTGGTAAAGGACTGCTAAGCCTTCTGGGCTTTTCTTCCATAGAGATGTTGGGGTGAGCAAGGACTGGAGAGTAGGCATAAGAATCTTGTGAGTGGGTTTGCTGTTTCTGACCAAGAAAGGGTTGCGCAATGGGGTAGAGGTTGGAAGGTGTTTGAAATGATCGAGGTGAAAATCTACTGGGAAGTGATCCGACCAGGGTACTGGGCTGATGTAGGAGATGTTGATCGAGGCATTGGTGGTAGGATTCCAGTCTAGGATGCATCCTTTGGCATGTCTAGAGCAGAAGAATATTCGAGTAAAGTTCATGTCCTATAAAGAGAGTGCAAGAGTGGCTACTTTAGCATCAGCAGGATCATTGATGCCCAAGTTTAGGTCACCTTGTACAATAAATTTAGTAGCTGGCTTGATGAAGGGTGTGATCAGTGTTTCATAGCCAGAAATCGGAGTAGTAGGGATACTTGTAGTGTGAAGGGAGGATTTAGCGGGAAGGGCGACGCCGCCTCCTGAGTTATTGGTGCGGTCAGCCCTAAAGATAGCATAGTTGGGGGCAATGGCTAGCGAGAGCAGTGGACCGGATGCACTATGGAGCCATGATTCTGTGATGGCAAGCATGTCTAAGTGGTGGTAAATAATGAGGTTGTGGATCTCAATAGCTTGAGGTCCAATGGAGCGTTCACTGATGAGTCCGTATCTGAGCGATACATGCTGCTTTACTGGTGTAAGAGGTGCAGGGAGGGCAGGGGGCAAGGTGAATTTATTAGGGGTGGTGGGGATGGGGGGTGCCAATACATGACGTGAGCCTTGAGATTCTGGACTCTCCCACAATGGGGTATGTGCTGCTGGATAGTAATGGTATAACTGATAGTTCTGGTTCGTAGTTTGATTAGCAGTGGACTTCAAATGCAAGGGCGAGAGAGGCCTGACTGGTCTTTGCATTTTAGGTAAAGTGCTTCATGAGCAGTGGCTGCGTGTGCTGGGGTGAGTGATAGGATATTGGCGGGGTGGCTGCCATAGTGTCTCCAGCTATTTCAGGTTTGCATTGCGTAAATGTGCAGCATGGTTTGGGAAGAAATGGGGTGGGTTTTGGTACGACAAGGGAATAAAAAGGTGGGTGAAAACTGGAACATGCTCATTAGAGGAGGTATGATGTAATATACAATTAAAGTGTAGTGATGGATTCTGTAGCAGAGTTTGCAGGAGGTTAAGTGGGCTGGGCTGGCGGCACGAAAAGGGGTGGGGGAGGGCATTGGGAGGTGGTGTTGATGGGAATGGAAGTGCAGGAATGCCTGGGTGGCTTGTGCACACTAGGGTTATAATGATCAGTGCTCGGCTTATGCTGCGGGGGAACCGCTCACCAATGTGCTAGTATGGCTGGAGGCAGGAATGGGGTGGGTGGTGTGAAGAGTTTCTACGGGGAGGGACGACTCAAGTTGTTTGGGCTTATAACTAATTTGACATGCATGGGCCAGCCAGTGGGGAATCGGATGCACAGGGATTGCCTTACCTTGTTAGTCGATGGCAGGAACGCCATAGTATATAGGTCTTCGGTCATTGTAGCCGAATGGTTGATCCGAAGAAGGTTTAGCACCAAGCATATCATTCAACAGTTTCAGGTAGCCAGAGTGGGCCAGTGCGTCGGCATGTCCAGACAGGGGTTGTGGGCCTCGTCAGCGGGCCTTTACATGCTGCCGGCTCCGCTGGCGAGCAGACAAAGGATGCTGGATTCAGGGACTGTGCCGAGAATTTCGCAAGAAGCTGCAGAGTTCATCAAGGTCTCATGGGCTCCATCAACAACCAGGAGCTATGGCGCCGCATGACAGTGCAGGAGGGCTTGATGCACACAATGAAGCGTTCATCCCATTTCTGCCCCTATAGTGCAGGTGCTTAACTTCCTAGCGTTGCTATTGGAAGAGGGCAAGGCGTTCAGGATGATAGCGGTATACAGATAAGTAATTTCAGCTGGCGACAAGCTTGTAGATGGTTCTCCAGTAGAACACCTGGCGGTAGTGAGGTTAAGGGAGTGAAGCAGAGTAGACCGCCAGTACCAGTGATCGACTATGAGACGTCAGAGAATTAAGACTGTTTGATCAATGGCCAAGTAACTAGAAGCAGCTATCAGGCAAACTAGCCATGTTGCTCCGTCTGGTATCATGTAGGAGAGTATCTGACGTGAAAGCGCTAGAAATCGACAGAAAAGTATTTTATTCTAATGGAGTAGTGTTTAATATTGCAAACTGCACCAAAGGGAATTCCTCTGTAATTTACTACCCGTACTTTCCCAGCAATGCCAAATTATGTGTAGCGAGATGTATCAAGCATTATGAGGAGAGGTTGCAAGGAGTATCGCAACTGATAATAGCATGTAGGAAGCCTTTTCGTGCAGTAGCAGCAGCCTCGGTAGCTAGATGGGTGAGAGAGATAATGGTTTTGATCCGACAGTCTTTGGCGCGCATTCAGTCAGTGGGGCCATGGCTTACAAGGCCTTTACAGCAGGAGTCTCCCTTCAGGAAATCCTGAAGGCAGCAGACTTGTCTAATGACTCGACCTTTAGAACATTTTATTTTAAGCAAATATCAGCCATTGCAGCGACAGTGATAAGAGAGCTTTGAATGAGCGTGTCGCCGGTCTTGACACAGAAGAACAAGTTACTTTCTTACCTGGTAACGTTCTTTCGATGGGATGTTCCTCCGACGTATTCCACATCTTTGCCATTAATTACCACATCTGTGCTGCTTTGGAAAACTTTTTCGGCGTAGGTGTCCTGCGTCGATGACGTCGATACGCTCCCTCGAGGACCTCCTCCGACGATCAACGTCACCGGATGTTATAAGTAGGACGCACGACGCCCGTAGCCTCAGTTGTAGTTTTTTCCCGCAGCATGTGGCACCAATCTTCTGCCAGTATGACTACAGAAAGCCTTGCGGAAACATAAGCTGCAATCGCACAAGAAATTCTGTAGAGGGGCAGGTAGGGAGGGTACGATGTGGAATACGTCGGAGGAACATCCCATCGTAAGAACGTTAGCAGGTAAGAAAGTAACTTATTCTTCGAGGGGATTGTGTCCTCCGACGGATTCCACATCTTTAACAGACTCCCAAAGCAGTACCAAAGTAAGGAGGTAGGAAAAGAATTTAGAATTTTATTAGAATGACCAATCAAATTGCAGAATAGAGGACTGCCTTACCAAAGGCCAAATCTTGCCCATGGATAGAGTCCAGGGAATAATGTTTCACAAAAGTATGGACAGAGACCCAGGTGGCAGCTTCGCAAATATTGCGAATCAGAACACCCCTATGTAGTGCCATGGAGGCAGCCATACCCCTAGTAGACTGAGCCCGTAAGCCAAATGGAGGGTCCTTTCCCGCCAAACGATAGCACTCAGATCGTCAAAATTATCCATCTAGACAAGGTCAGCTTGGAAACAGCCTGACCTAAACGCCTCCAGCGTAACCAATAACGAGCTGATCGTCCACTCTGACCCGGGACATCCGTGCAAGATAGAAACTCAAAGCTCTCCTAGGGTCCAACCTCCAGAGCCTCTGCTCTTCCTTACCAGGATGTGGAGGAGGATAAAATGCTGGAAGAATTACCTTCTGGCTCAGATGGAATTCCGACACAACCTTTGAAAGAAAGGAAGGCCGTACCCTAAGGACAACCCTCTCCTTATGGAACACAGTGAAGGGTGGTTTGGCAGAGAGTGCTTGCAACTCGCTCATTCACTCTGCGTGCGGAAGTAACCGCAACTAAAAATACAGTTTTAAAGAACAACAGTATCAATGGACAAGAATGTAAGGGCTCAAACTGAGCTCCCATTAGGAACTTCAAAACCAAATTCAAATCCCATCCCGGCACCTGGAAAGGTGATGGTGGAAACACATGAGTTAGCCCTTTTAGAAACTGAGATATCAATGGGATTCTAAAATAAGAACATTCCTCAGACGAGTGCTTACATATAGACAGCGCCGCCAGGCACCCCTTAATGGTACCGATTTGCAGGCCCTTGTGGGCTAAAGAAGGCAAAAAAAGACAAAACCAAAAGGAATAGAACATTGGAAAGGATCCACATTCTATACCCTGCACCAGTCGCAGAACTTTCTCCAACAGCTATGGTACAGGGATTTTGTTGCTGGCCTTCTGGCCGAAAGCAACACCTCCATTACGTCTTCAAGGAGGTCACAATCCTTATATCTCAGTCTTTCAGATACCAAGCATGAAGGCTGAGAGACTTGACCTCTGGATGGAGAACTCGACCCCCTCCCATGAGAGCAGATCGTCTCTGTAAGGAAGACGACGTGGAGGGCAGATGGACATGTCTAGAAGGTCAGGATACCACGCTCTCCTGGCTCATGCCGGAGCAATGAGGATCATCCGGGAACCGAACCTCCGCAACACATGCGGAATGACGGGGACTGGAGGGAACGCGTACAGCAGTGGGAAGGACCACTCCACTACGAACGCGTCCCCTAAGGCTCCTCTTGGAGGAAATTCCCGTGAGCAGAATTCGCAGTTCCGGTTGACACTGGAGGCGAAGCGATCCACTTGTGGTGTTCCCCAAAGGGCGAAGATCTCCAAAAGAACTTCCTGAGCCAGCTCCCACTCGTGAGAGACCGTGCTCTGCCTGCTCAGAGCGTCCACCGCCACGTTTTTATCTCCGGCCAGATGAACTGCAGAGATCGAAGTTTCCTGCTGGACGGCCCAGAACCAGAGCCAGAGCTGCATCGCCTCTCTGCACAGTGGGAGTGACCCTGCCCTCCCACCCCCTTTTTGTTGAGGTAGTGCATGGCCACTGCATTGTCCGTCATAAACAGGACATTCTTCCCCCGCACAGATGGCAGAAAAGCCTTCAGGGATAGCCTGACAGCCCGCAGCTCTAACAGATTGATGTGGAGTCTGGACTCTGATGGAGACCAACGACCGCTGGCCGTCAGCTCGTTGGCATGAGCTCCCTAACCCGTGAGGGATGCGTCCGTCAAGATCGTCACCTCCGGCCACGGTTGCCAAATGGAGCCCCTTTGAACAGATTTCCTTCGACGGCCCACCACAGAAGGTCCTGGGCGACAGAGGGCGGAATCTGAACGGGGTCCGACCTCCTGTCGGAGAACTGCGACCACTGCATCTTGCGTGCCCACTGCAGAGATCACATTCGCAGCCTGGCCTCTGGCACCAGTAAAATGCAGGATGCCATGAGGCCGAGCAACCTCAAGAACTCGAATGCCGGGAGACTCTGGACACGTTGAAATTTGTCCACCATCTGCAGAATGTGATGAGCCCTCACCTGGGGAGGCGAACACTGCCCCAGGGATGTGTCTAGCACTAGTCCGATGTACTGGAGCCGCTGGTTAGGTGTCAAATGGGACTTCTTTAAGTTGAGGGAGAAGCCCAGCTTGTGAAGGGAGTGGCAGGTGACTGACAGATGATCCAGGGCTTGCTCGGGAGAGCGCGCCCTGATCAACCAATCGTCCAGGTTGGGGTAGACGTGAATCCCAACTTTCCTGAGATACGCTGCCACCACCACCATCAGCTTGGTGAAGACCCTCTCGCGGAGGTCAATCCGAACGGCAGAACCCAAAACTGAAAATGCGAGTCGCCAACCGCAAACCTCAGGTACTTCCTGTGTTTTGGATAAATCAGCACATGAAAGTAAGCATCCTTGAGGTCGAGAGACACCAACCAGTCCTGAAGTTGAAGGGCCTGGAGGACTTGAGAAAGAGTAACCATCTTGAACTTGTCCTTAATGAGGAGCTTGTTCAAACCTCGCAAGTCCATGATGGGTCTCAATCCCCCGTCTTTTTTCGGGATCAAAAAATATGGGAAATACCATCCCTTGTTCCTCTCTGCTACAGGCACCAGTTCTATGGCGCCTTTCTCCAGCAGGGATAGGATTTCCTGTGCAAGGAGTGTATCCAGACTCTTCAACGAGAGCTTCCCCGGTGGATTGTCGTGAGGCCTCTGCCGGAAAGGAAGACATCAGTCGTGGGCTATGATCTCCAGAACCCACACATCTGAAGTAATGGCACGCCATTCTACAAGATGCTGCGCCAGCCTTCCCCCAACCGGCGAACCATGGGCCATGGCCTCATGACTGAGCGGAAGCGGCTGCAGCAATGCCTGAGGGCAAGGAGGCAATTGCCCGAGTGGCTTTGGCACACCGAGTACCTTGCTTTCCACCTCTGGTACTCCTACGTTGGCCCCTTTGACTGGCAGCTCCCCTCGATCTACTAAAGGAAGAGTAATATCAAAAAGGAACTTCCCCTCCATTGCTGTACCCTAGGCCGAAAAGGCAGAGGTTGACGCACTGCAGGGCTCAAAGACTTTGCTGCAGCTTTGAAGGTCTGCAACCTCTAAAGGCTCTTGTCAGCCTTGCTGCCAAAAACATGTACCATCAAAGGGCATGTTGAGACGCCGGGACTGTACATCAGGAGCAAACCCCGACTTCCGCAACCACGCAAACCTGTGCATCACGGTGCTCGCCGCCATGGATCGGCTGACACAGTCTGCCACGTCCAGACCAGACTGAACGGTCTCACACATGGCATCCTTGCCATCCTGAACAAGGCCAAGAAAACCATCCCGTTCCTCCCCTTCGGGAATGTGTTCAGCCGCCAACGACACAATTCCACAAAGTGCGCGTGAATCTTGCAAGGGCACAAACGGAGTTGGCTGCCTTTAAAGCCATACCCCCAGAAGAAAATACCTTCTTCGCCCAACCATCAAAGTGTTTGTCGTCCCTATCCGGAGGGATCATAGGGTACGCCACCTGCTTTGCTGGGGCCGTAGCCGCCTGCGCCACCAAACTCTCCGGGGTGGGGTGCATGGACAAGTAGCAGGGGTCGCCACTGGCTGGACGGTATTTTTCCGGTAGCGACTTACTCACTGCTGGGAGACTCTCCGGAGCAGTCCAGGCCACTGCCACCCTTCTTTGTAATGCCATATGGAATGGCAACACCGGGTCAGTGGGTGGACCTTGGTCCAAGATATCTGTCAGGTCATCCTGCAGAAAATCCACAGGTGGAGCAGCCCACCCCAGATACTCTGTCTTCCTCGACATGAGGCGCCTGTACGAGGAGTCAGCCTGCGTACCAGGCTCAGGCCTACCAAACTCAACCTCCGGGGAGGTATCAAGACCACTGGCATCGTGTAAAGATTGACCAATGTCTTCTAACTGGCTATGACCAGATAACAGGTCATCCGGAACCTCAGGAGGCACAACCCCCTCTTCCTCAGACCCTTCCTCAACCTCTGAAATGTACTCCAATGGTTGGAACAAGTCCACCCTGGGGGGAGGAACAGAGAATGGGTCAAACACAGGCCTCACAGACTTGCCAAGTGCCTTTCTCGGAGCTTCCACAGCTCTACGGGGCACCTCCGGCAAGTTCTCAACAAAAAGCGCTGAGGACGCCGATGGGAGTGGCGTCGATGCCGACCGAGGTGCCGACTACTTCGACAACGGCGTCGAGGCCGGAGCTTCGAGCGTGTCATTCGACGGTCTCGGCACTGATGGCGTCGACGACTTCCTCGGAGCCTCGAGCAAGCCCATCGACAGACATGGCGCCAAAAGCGTCGATGTCTTCTTTGAAAGCCTCACAGGCTCCAACGGTCTCGGCGGTGTCGAGGACCGGGACCTGGAACGGGCACGGTGGCGATCATCCTTGTCCGATCGGGACTGCGACGGTTCCAGATGATGGCGCCGACCGCCCGAGCCTGAAGGCGTGCGAGAGGTGGCTCTAGCGTGTTCCTTGCCGGCTCCACTTGGAGGCGCGGACGGAACGCTGCCCAGCAATTCAAAAATCGCCATCATCTCCTTGCGGAAGGCTTCCCATTCCGCCGGAGATGAATGCTTGGTGGGACAACCCACCCGCCGTCTGGTGGAGTCCTCCGACGAGGACGGGGAATGCGACCGGTGACGGCGCTTCCGGGCATGCCTCGAAGAGGTAGAGGAATGGCGGGACCCGCTCCTGGACCAAGACCCCCCTGGACTCACGCTGACGCAGAGAGTTGCCCCTCATATCGTCAGTCGAAAGACCAGCAGACCTTGACTTACGGGGTTTGGAAACCCTACCTGCCGACAACTTCTTCCGCTCTCGCAAGGCCTTCGACGTCATAGACTGGCATTTATCACAGTCATCGGTGGCGTGGCTCTCGCGGAGGCACCAGAGGCAGACGTCGTGCGGGTCCGTAAGAGACATCTTATGTCCGCAGTCCCGACACTTCTTGAAGCCCGACTTTGGGGTAGCAGAAGACAAAGACATATTTCACAATACAACGATAGAAGAACCGATGCACAAGAGAGAACCGAGGCGCGCTGGGATTTCGAAGCAAACACGCTCACGGAAAAAACAGAACTGAGGCGACGGGTGTCGTGCGTCATACTTATAACATCCGGTGACATCGACTGTCGGAGGAGGTCCTCGAGGGGGCATATCGACATCATTGACGCAGGACGCCTACGCCGAAAAAATTTTCCGAAGCAGCACAGCTGTGGTAATTAATGTCAAAGATGTGGAATACGTCGGAGGACACAATCCCCTCGAATGAAGATTATCCAGGCTTACAGAGCAGAGAGTCTTGATTCTATTAAAGACACAGAGGCAAGCATTATCCCTCCCAGAATACGCAAGCATGGGTGCAGAGGAATTATCGGAGCCTATGTGGACGTTATGTTGTACAGTACCACGTATTCCCCACCCTAATTCTGTGTCTTATTCGACAGGTGAGGAGCAGAAGAACAGATGATCGGTTTAAGCCTGGCATGAGAAGGGCAGTGGCAGAAGAGGAGCGAACAGTTGCAGCCGTGACGACAGTCAGGGAGGTTTGTGAGATATGGGCCCATGGATATTCGTTTTAGTTCATTAAAGTCGTTCGAGAAAGACAGTATCAGTTGCAGGACACTAAAAGAAGAGGAAGGGCCCCAGACAGACCGTGACTTGGGAGTAAGGAGAGGGTCCGGATTGTTGACGTTACATGGGCAGGAACTACTGAGGAGAAGAGACGTATGGGGGATTGTTGTCTTTCTCTAGCAGTTTCCTGAATGTTGAAACAAAGTTGTACAAAAAAAGTTTTATAAGTTGTGAACAGCTGCTGAAGAGTAGCAATTAAAGAAGTGAAGCATAATGCTTGCCTACTTGTCTTTAATAGTATGAAGACACTCTGCGCTGTAAACCTGGGTCATTTTAATTTGTGCTCCAGTGCCACTACAGTCTTGCACTGCACTCTTGAAGCCACCAAAAGCATAGGTTCCCCCCTGTGACAGTTGGGCCATGAGAAAATACAAACTGAGTTCAGAATATCACAGCCATCTTCAAGGTGATTCATGTTCTTCCCTCTCCAGTGTGTTTCTGAACAAATAGTTTGCACTGGTGTCAAGGAGACGGTGGAAGCAGGTGGGATGTGAAGAGGCCAACAATAAACACAATAGCACCTAAAGTAGTAGACCTACTGCATCTCCAATAAATCTGCATATAAAATGTGGAATTCAGTTTGGGGAAGTATTCCATGAGTTAAAGTCTGGTCAGTTGTGGCATTCACCCAATAGGTAATTGTCATCCTCAGTGACACTGTGCAGGAACTAGTGTGCCATCTCTGCTTTCGTTTACTAGGTTAACTCTGTTTCCCAAAATGCCAGGTTTATTCCCGAATCCTCATATTTGAGAACTGATTCGTCAACCACCATCAACTAGTCAGAGCTGAGGGCTTTACTTCTTTGGGCTAACGGGAAGGACCTCAGAAGAGATAGAGAGAGGAACAAGGTCACCATTGGTTCAAAAGACCTTCACCAAGAACGACCGTCCCTCTGGTGACAGTAGAAGAGAAAAAGGTCAAAAGCAAATGAAGATGAAAAAGGTAGAGCTTCAAATGGAATGCTGAACTCTTTTGTTACCTTTTAAAGCATATCTGCTGTTAGGGAGAATTCTCAGAAATGTGCCAATTCCCTCTACCTTAGAGACCCCCAGCAACTTTGCTGGATTTTGAGGACTTTATTTTTCTAACCTGGAGAGAGTGAGGCCCTTTTTCCCCACTCTCTCATGTATTTTAATGTGACTTCGGAACTCTATGTTTCTTTTGGTTGTGGAGTCTGACAAGCTCCATAGGCATCATCTTTTACATTGTGGCAGACAGCACCTTTAGTGCAGTTACACAGGAAAGTCCCTTAGATTTCCCCAAGGTTTAAATACCTTCTCTGGGATAAACTACTGTTTCCCAGAGCGGTAAAGTGAAATTGACTTTACTTACATTTGTAACTTTCTAGCCCCAGCACATACTATCTTACCATCGGGTGGAGGACGGGTTACTTAGTATCCCCTTTGTCTAGCTTCTCATGTAACCTTTCTATGTTACCCTTTCCTCACTGAATGGCTGGTGGCAGTGATTTCGTTTTTATTACTGTGGTGTGCATTTACCGCGGGCTGCGTTCACAGCTGCAGTAAAGCACCCAAGGGTGCAATTTTTGTCAATATGGCCCCGGTCTTCTTTTTTCACCATTTCTTTGTGGAAAGGTCCGTTTTGAGATTCACTCTGCGGGCCAAACCAGGTTTGGTCCCTTTGTTCATTCTGTCTTTGGTGGGATTCACTAGTGAAGCCCGCCTCTGGCTCCAGGGTGTCCGGGTTAGGCAGGAAGTGAGGGAGGTGCCCGAAACTCCCTGTGCTTAGTCTCCTAGGAGACCCAAATGCACTCTCTGATTGGCCGGCTGACTGTCTGGCAAGGACAGCCGCCCTGCTGGGTGACTGACAGCTAGGCTGGAATGAAAGGGAGAGAACTGTATAAAAGGCGAGTCTTTTGGCTTGGAAGGCAGAGTCGACCACTGGAGGAAGGAACCGAAGAAGAACTTGAAGAGGACGCCTGCTGCGACTGCTGGACCGTTGGTTTGCCCGCTGAAGCCCTGCTGCAGTGCCGAAACGCCAGGTTTCACATCGACAAAGAAGCCCCTGCAAGGACGACTTTTCCCCTTGAGTTGGTGGGACCAATCAACTCCAAAGTAAGCCACCTGGACATCCATCTCGGAGCTGGTTGAATTTCCACAGATTTGGTACTGGAAACCGTAGAGCCAGGGAGAGGAACACCAGTCTGTGAGCGTTGCTTTTAAGTTGGCCATGCGCTCCAGGAAGATCCTCCGGACACCCAGGAATAGGACTGACCTAGCGTGAGCCCCCGCAACAGAGTGCGGGACCACAGAAGCAAGGGAAGTCGATCTCGACAGCCAGGAACCGCGGTGTTGCTATTTTAGGTAGACGTTAGGCTCTGAAACACTGAACCGCCACTTTAAAGGTGCTATACAAAGTCTATGAGAACTTACCTCTTGCTGTAGAGTTGCTTGCATCTTCTACTACTCACAAGTCTAACAGCTTGTGGCCCTACATTGATCAATCTTTTTCTTCAAAGACTTCTGAAACATTGTGCAAAGACTTTTCTACTTACCTTCAAAGAAGAGCTTCAGCCCATATAGACTCTTGCCTATTGACTTCGGCTTAGCCTGTTTTAACTAAATGACTCTTATTGGGGGATCTGAAAGTATTTGCATGCTTAAGAAATATTTGTGGCATCGTGTTTGCTCTAATAATCTTTTCCCTTTTTGCTTGCTCTTAACTAATTCAGAAGGCCAACAGTAATACATTCATGTCAACAGCACCCTTGCAATTGAAGTCACCTGTGGGTGTAGGTCTCTGCTGCATGCCATTCCAAAGAACAAGTTACTTCTTACCTTGTAACCTTCTTTCGATGGGATGTTCCTCCGACGTATTCCTTATCTATGATATTTGTATCTCCAGCTTGCTGGCCTCGGAAATTTTTTTTCCCAGTAGAGGGCGCTGTGCCTCGATGTCCGTCGAGTAGGTGTTCCTCGACAACCACCGTATCAACGCCGACGTCATCATGCCTATAAATGGCCACGCGCAGCGTCCGTTGCTCAGTTCCGTTTTGTAGAGTAAAGTAGTTATTGCATGAATGGTTACTACCCTTGAAGGAGTGTAAGCTGCAACCACAAGGGAAATGTTACTGCGGGGATGGATGGGAGGGGCGATAAGGAATACGTCGGAGGAACATCCCATCGAAAGAACGTTAAAAGGTAAGAAGTAACTTGTTCTTCAAAGGGATTGTGTCCTCCGACGTATTCCTCATCTATGATAGACTCCCATAGCAGTGGTATGTGATTGGAGGCGGGAGAAAGAGATGCCATATTACTCTTTAAGAGTGAACAGAGTGTAACACAGCTTTGCCAAATCTAGTCTCTTGACTAGATGAGGAATCCAGGCTACAGAATTTGGTAAAGGTATGTGCGGACGACCATGTGGCAGCCGCACATATGTCTCTAATTGGTACCCCTCTTTGAAGAGCTGAGGATGCTGCCATACCCCTGGTCGAATGAGCCCTTAGATTTTGAGGGGGCTCTTTCCCTGCTAGTTTGTAGCATTCCAGAATGGCTAAAATAATCCATCTGGAGATGGTTTGTTTGGTTATTGGTAATCCCAGCTTATGTCCTGCGTAACCTACAAAGAGTTGGTCTGCTTGTCTAATTTTATCAAGTCTACTGATATAAAAACTCAAGGCTCGCTTAGGGTCCAGCCTATGTAGTCTCTCTTCCTCTTTCCGCGGATGGGGAGGAGGGTAGAATGAAGGTAAAGTAATCTTCTGAGTAATGTGAAATTCAGAAAATACCTTTGGGAGGAAGTTAGGCTTCACCTGTAGAATGACTTTGTCCTTGTGAAAAATTGTATGAGGAGGTTTACAAGATAGGGCTTTTGTATCTCGCTGACCCTTCTAGCAGATGTTAATGCTACCAATAAAACAGTTTTGAGGGTGAGAAACTTCAATGAACAAGAGTGGAGTGGTTCAAAAGGAGCACCCTTTAGGAAGTTTAAAACTAGATTTAAGTCCCATAAGGGAACTTGGAATGGTCTTGGAGGGTAAACATTAGTTAGACCTTTCAGGTATTGTATTACCAATGGAATTTTGAAATACGATGGCTCCTCTGCAGTGCGCTTAAAGATCGATAGCGCTGCGAGATAGCCCTTAATAGTGCCAACTTGAAGGCCTGAGTTAGCCAAATAAAGTAAGAAGGATAACACTGCAGGTATACCACATGAAAAGGGTTTGATATTCTTTTCTCTGCACCAGCTGCAAAATGTATTCCAACGGCAGCAGTATAGAGTTTTAGTTGCTGGCCTTCTGGCCGAAAGCAACACCTCCATCACGTCATCTGGAAGGTCCCAATCCTTGTACCTCAACCTTTCAGATACCAAGCGTGAAGGTTGAGGGTCTTGATGGCTGGATGGAGAACCCGACCTCCCTTCTGTGAGAGAAGATCCTCTCTGTACGGTAGACGAATTGGAGGGCAGATGGACATGTCCAGAAGGTCCGGGTACCACGTTCTCCTGGCCCAATCCGGGGCAATTAGGATCATGGTCTTACGAAACCTTCTCAACCTCCTGATCATTTGAGGAATGACAGGGACGGGAGGAAACGGGTACAGAAGCGGGAACTCCCAGTCCACTATGAACGCGTCTCCTAGAGCTCCTCTCGGGGGAAATTCCCTTGAGCAAAATCTGTCGCACTTCCTGTTGATACTGGTGGCGAACAGATCCACTTGAGGGGTTCCCCAAAGGGCGAAGCTCTCTTGAAGGACTTCCTGAGCTATCTCCCACTCGTGGGAGACTGTGTTCTGCCTGCTCAGAGCGTCCGCTGTCAAGTTCTTCTCTCCGGCTAGATGAATTGCCGATAGAGAGATTCCTTCCTGAATTGCCCAAAACCAGAGCTGCATCGCCTCTCTGCACAGTGGCAGTGACCCTACGCCTCCTCTCTTGTTGAGGTAGTGCATGGCCACTGTATTGTCCGTCATTATCAGGACGTTTCTCCCCCGTACAGACGGCAGAAAAGCCTTCAGTGCCAGTCTGATGGCTTTCAGCTCCAACAGGTTGATGTGTAGACTGGACTCCGATGGAGACCAATGACCGCTGATGGTCAGGTCGTTGGCATGGGCTCCCCACCCCGTGAGTGAGGCGTCTGTGACTACTGTTATCTCCGGCCATGGTTGCCAAAACAGTTCTCCTTTCAAGATGTTCTCTGGAGAGGCCCCCCATTGAAGGTCATGGGCTACCTTGTCCGGAATCCGGAGGAGATCTGTTATCCTCCCTGAGAATTGTGACCACCGAGTCCTCAGTGCCCACTGAAGGGATCTCATTCTCAGGCGAGCCTCTGGCACAAGGGATATGCAGGATGCCATGAGGCATAGCAACCTCAAAAAGTCGTAGGCTGGGAGACATTGGGCATTTTGAAACCTGGTGACCATCTGCAGAATATCTTGAGCCCTCACCTCTGGTGGTGAGGCTTTTCCCAGGGACGTGTCCAGGACTGCTCCAATGAACTGGAGTCTCTGTGATGGTATTATCTGTGACTTCTTTAAATTGAGGGAGTAGCCCAGCCTGTGAAGAAAGTGGCAGACATAATCTAGTTGGATCCGAGCTTGTTCCGAAGAAGCTGCTCTGATCAACCAATCGTCCAGGTAGGGGTAGACGTGAATCCCTTCCCTCCTTAGACTTGCAGCCACAACCAACATTAGCTTGGTGAAGACCCTCGGGGCGGAGGTCAGCCCAAATGGCAGAACTCGAAATTGATAATGAGAGTTGCCAATTGCGAACCTCAGGTACTTCCTGTGCTTGGGATGGATTGGCACAATGAAATAAGCATCCTGAAGGTCCAGAGATACCACCCAGTCCTGAAGCTGGAGGGCCTGAAGGATCTGAGAGAGAGTTACCATCTTGAACTTGTCCTTCCTGAGGAATTTGTTCAATTCTTGTAAGTCCAGGATGGGTCTCAGTCCTCCGTCTTTCTTTGGTATGAGAAAGTAGTGGGAGTACCAGCCCTTGTTCCTGTCCGCTACAGGTACCGGTTCTATGGCACCTTTCTCTAGCAGGTCTACAATTTCCTACAAGAGGAGCGGATCCGGCACTTTCAGCGAGCTGTTCCCCGGTGGATGGCTCTGAGGGATGCGTAGAAAAGGCAGGCAGTAACCTTGGGCAACTGTCTCCAATGCCCAAGCATCTGACGTAATAGCCTGCCATTCCGTCAGATGGTGAGTTAACCTGCCCCCTACAGGTGTCTTGTGATGGGAGACCTCAGAGTGGTTTGGGAGCGGCTGATGCAGTTGCCGAAGGTAAAGCGGCTCCTGCTCCTGCTGATGCGGCTTTCTTTCCTTTACCCCGTCCACCACGGGTAAATTTTCCTTGGCCTCTTTGAGCCGGCTGTCCTCTGCCTCTTCCATATGAGGAATAATAGCGAAAGGACCTTCCTCTCCAAGAGGATGCTGAGGGATGCAAATTAGTTTGGTGGATTGCAGCTCCTAATGACTTGGCTGCTGCTTTAGATGTTTGCAGTTTTTCCAAACTGTCATCCGCCTTTTTACCAAACAGGGAAGAGCCGTCAAAGGGCATATTTAAAGGTCTGGCCTGTACGTCAGAAGCAAAGCCGGACTTTCTCAACCACGCATGCCTGCGGATTGTGGTACTTGCCGCCATGGCCCTGCTGATACTGTCAACAGAATCAATGCCAGTTTGAAGGGACTCACACATTGCATCTTTACCATCTCTGATGATATTTAAAAATGCGTCCCTTTCTTCTCCTTCCTGGAGACAGTCAGCCGCTGATGAAGCACACTCCCAAAGAGAGTGGCTGAACCTAGCGAGCGTACAAGTCGCATTAATAGATTTTAAAGCCATGCTACAGGCTGAGAAGACTTTCTTAGCCATGGCATCATATTTTTTTTATCATCCCTATCCTGTGGAGCAGTGGGGTATGCAGATGTACTGCCTGATGAAGTTGCAGCCTGGACCACCAGACTCTCTGGAGTAGGGTGTTTAGATAGGTATTCAGGGTCAGCAGCAGATACCCTATATTTCGCTGATAATTTCATGTTAACCACAGGAGTTTCCCAGTTAGTTAAAATCTTCCTTTGTAAAGCAGAATGAAAGGGTACCACAGGATCCTCATGAGGACCTTATACAGAATATCTGTGAGGTCATCCTGTTGAAAAACAGGTGAAGGTGCAGACCAACCCATGAACTCCATAATTCTTGACATTAGGGTTCTATAAGGGGTTTCAGCATGTTCCCCTGGGTCTGGGCTGACAAATTCCACTTCTGGGGAAGTGTCTAGGCTACTTGCTTCTTGCAATGCATCCTGAAGGTCTTTCAACCTTCTTGAAATAAAAGGTTGCTGTGTAACCTTTACACAGCAGGGGCTGTGTAAAGTTACATTGCCCTCACGCGGTGGCAACCTCACATTAAAATTACATCAATTGGAGGCGAAATTAATTTGTAAATATCGTACTGTCACTTCTGGACTCAATTCGGACCATGAGTTTGCCACCTTTTTATAATTCAGGATGCACATTATTGACTGAGATTGACAAGTGCCTCTAATCTATCTTTTGTGAAATTTGGTATCATTTTTTGTCCATGGGGCTGTGTCCCCCTTATTGCACTTTTTGGTTTATGTATTGCCATAATACCTAATGCTGACCTGTAGCAACGCACTCACGTCCTGTTATCTTAGCCGCTAACATGTGGCTTACAAACTTTTTTCTCATTATTCAATTCTATTCATAGTTGTTCGTGGTTTTATTCATCAATTCTTTCTTTAATGCATCATTATTAATTTAATGGACTTGGTTACTAATATATCAGTCCTTTTCAGTCCTTTTCCTCTTGGTTAATTATTCAGCTCTGTAATGTCATTTGCACTGGGCCTACGGACCTCCTTTAATGCAGTGAGGTTCCCTGTAAGGCTCTTTCCGTTCATCCAACATGGTGGCTCGTTTCCCCAACTTGCTATACCATGGTTGCATGACTATACATTTTACTGCCTCCAGACTCAAGTATATGTAGTCCTACTACTATTTCGCGAATCGCGCGATGGAATTCTGAGCAGACACAAACTTACGATCGCCGTGGTAAGACGTGCTAATACGCTCCCCCTAATTATGGATGGTCAAGGACCTAATTGGTTGTTTCCTGGTACAATTATCTTTGCATTTCTTGTATATTATGGCACAATTACGGCTGATGTATTTGATTCCTTGTTTATCAGGAGCCAATTAGTGGTTTAAAAGGGTTCTTGCTGGCCTTTATGCAACAATGAGACTCGGTTTGTCTTCTTTTGTTTTTGTTGAATTTTAGCCTTCCCCAATTGCGAGGCAGGTTGAGGTATGTTTTAATCTTTAATGATCCTGGTATCTTGGTTATAAATGTTTTTGCCTCAATTTTGGTTTATTATATTAATTGCATATTGGGGTTTTTTCAGAATTTATCCTGGCATTGTACTACGTTTAATTGTGACGACTAATTGCTGAAATTCAAGGTAAACCGTTTACTTCACAATTATGGGGCATATATAAGTCTTTTATTTCAAGACTGATCTGATTGATTTGTTTGGTACTTTATTGCGCTGCTATGGTCAACCTCCGTTTCTAAAATTGTGCTTTAATTTTCTTTTTTAATGGTTCCTATGCACACGTGCTGCTACGAATGAAATTGACAACTTGCGGTAATTCACCCTCATTTATTATTTGGTTTTTTACATGTACTGCACATGTGTAAATTGTGGTTGCACCTTGCCCTGGTTCCTTTCCCTTCCCTTGTACCTTTGTTTGTTTTGATACATTGCACCAACTGTATATATTGTAATTTATTTATAATTTCCTTGTCATTTTTGTATAACTGTAGCCTCTGATGAAGAGCTGTACGCAGCCTGAAACACGTGTCAGGCGTTTTTCCACACCTCTAATAAATTCCAATTCCTTGGCGCAGAGAGACTGGGACTTCATTTGTTCTTCATAACTTACCTCGTGGATTTATACTGGCAGTATACCCACACCACCCAGACACCTGCAGCCTTGGTGTTTGATCGCTTTAATTGTTATACATGCGCAGTGGACCTGTGACTTCATGTGCCATAACCTTGTTTTTATATCTAAGATGAGGAATATGTGGCAGGACACAATCCATTCGAAATCTTCATACATATTGCGAGGGATAACTAAATGAACACGAGAGGGTTTAGCTCCAATTATTTATTTGAAAATTGTAAATGGGGCAGAATATCCACCAGTCTTTCATGAACTGAGCTAGCACGAACAGTCCCAAGGCTTTAAGATGGAGGCAGAGACAAAAAGGGAGAAAACTCTGATCACCATTTTGGATTCTATTTCTCCATTCAGCAACAACAAGCAAGCTCCTTTTATCTTTGCTATGCAGCATACACTGGCTGCATTCAGCAAACATTCTTCAATGGTCTCTCATCGGCAGTTCTTTCTAAATCCACATGACCTTGTGATATGCCGTAACTCCACAATGTTCACCAATACACGTTGCTTTCAAATTGCACGTGCACATGCTGTTTGTTGTTGGTTTAGGGAGGGAGGGAGGGAAGGAAGGAGGTTGGTCACAATGCACACTGACGATTCACAGGATCTTGTCACTTCTCCCCAGAAGGGGGCTCTTCCCTATGAGCCTATGGAGGTGAGGCTGCAACCCAATAATCCCGATAGGGGATAAGGACTCTTTTCCGGTAAAAGACCCCCCCTAATCACTTGTCCCCAGAAGTCATGGCCTCATGGAGTCATCCTCCCACCCAACCTAGAACGACTGTTGTCCATGTTATTGTGAAGTCTGTACCATCGCACCTGTAAGACCAAATAGGACTAAGATGAGAAGAACCAAAGAAACATACAGAAACACAGTACAAGGGATTACAAAAGTATTGTGATGAGGTCGTCACCAGGAAACATGAAGATTAACAGTGACGCGCCACTGAGGCGTTCCCAGCAATATTAGGTAAAGACCGAAAAAGGACTAGGTGTGTTCGGGAGCAGGAAGAGCAGCGAGTGAAGCTGAGGTTTGTCCTACAGGGCCCAGGAAATTCAAACATGTGCTGCCCGAAGTGTCAAGAAACAGTCGGTCTCGTAAAATGACGACAAAAGGAACCATGCGAGACGGAGAAAACATGACTCGCTGAAGAAGCAGGAAAATCCAGCAGTGGCGCGGCTAAAACACGCTGAGACTGCTGCAGCAATGGCTCCTTTGAGCCTCCCGAGTGATCTCCCTCGTCCCATTAGTGATACCGAGAGAACCAAAGGTCAAGCATGCATCGGGAGTTATCCCCCACATTCTACTGGTGATATTCAAGAAAACAGGAGTCAAGAAAACAAGATTCACAAAGTCTAAGGACTAGACTCCCGAATTACAGTACTCTGCAAAGTAAAGTGTGTGTCAGGAGTGAACTCCCTCATCATGGTACTGATACAAAAAACCATAAATCTCAAGTGTGCCTCTGGAGTGAACTCCCTTCTTCACAGTGGGAACTCAACACCTGTGAAGGATACCAAAAGGACCAAGAACTGTCAGGGAGCAATCTCCCCAAATGTCAAGATATAAAAAGTCCTTATAAAGGACCAGCACTAAGAAGAAACATTAACTCTGTTGTTTGCAAATCCTTGGGATGAAGTAAAGAGACTTCTAGAAACCTGTACAAAAGACTATCCAGGGACAGTCTTCAAAACTCTTCCAAATAGACCAGGAGAAGGGAGTCATTCTTCCGCTCTAAGATTATTTGGTAAATCGGACCCTATTTCAAGATACTGCTGTTAAGTCAACCTAATACTGGCTTATTTCACCAGGAGAAGGAAGCCATCATCCTCATCGTTTTGATGAGAAGTTCATCTAACCCTTTTTGGTGTATTTCTTAGTGGCAGGAATAGAGTAGAGTTTTGCACAGAGGATGGAATATTGGTTTTTGACTTACATCCTGATGAGCATCAGAGTAATTTGTGTTTAGATAGGGAAGAACCCTCTAGAAATAGGGAAAGGCAGGTTATTTTCTTTATTTCAATAAGTCTATAGCCAAAATCAAAACGCTTCGTCAGCCTCCTTAATCCAACATGCCACAACACAGCGTTAATCTTAAAAAATACCATAGTAGAAAACATTAATAAAGATCTTGGTATTACCCGGAGGTCTGACATCAGCTTCTTGTCCAAGGTTTGCTCCAGGAAGTGTGAGCTAACCTGCAACATGGATCCCTGTTGTCAAAACAAAATTAAACAAAAATGAAATACAATTTACCATCCAAACAAAGCATTCTTACACCATGTAGAATCTCATTAACCACAAATGAGAGTATGATTTGGGACATTCTCAAGTAAAATCGTACTAAGTTTCGAGATGCAGTCATCGCCAGCCAGCAGGCTACTTTTAATTCATGCATCCGTTATTGAATTGCTATCAGTTACGAGACATCCAAACTATGGTGAATAATGGGATGATCATAAATCTGCCTAGACCTAGTCAAAAACGTTATCAACCGTCAAGATTAGTTTACAATTACATTAAAAAAACGTATTTCTGGATGTATGAGAACCACACTTTTGGTTAGTCATAAAAACTGTTTCTAGGAGCAATGACAACAATCGAATTGAAAATAACCTGGATAGGTTTGTGATAAGAAATGTTTCATTTGAGTGCCTGGAGTAGTTAATATGTAGATATGCAAAGCTTTGATAGAGCAGAGTACCCGGTTCCTAATCCCCCTCTTCTAAAGCTGCATGCTGTTTGCCATTCACCTTGTAGCTTTGTCTACTCTAGCATGAATCTATTTTCAGGAATCCTTTTAACCACCTCAATGCTTCATGCCCTTTTCTGCAATGCTAACCATAATTATCAGTACATTCGAACATAGCATCCATGCCATTTTCTTTGGACTACAAAAGGAGTGCCAAAGAACTTGACATACACAGTCTAAGTGGCAAAGGCATTAAAGGTGCACGGCCCTTCATTATATTTTACTAGCCATGGAAGCAAACAACTGTTGCACCGTACAATAAGCAACAGTGAAATCCATTCAGGTCTCGCTGGTATGCAACTCTAACACGTGGCCTTTTGGGGAGCCTTTTAGGGACCACAGAGATGGGGCTAACACCAAGGTACCCCTTAGTGCCCCATGTGTCCGTTGTACTGCTTCTGGTTGGTTGCACAGTACTTTGAAATAGGGTTTGCATGATTTGTTGTCATTGCGTTGTACATGGAGACAATTCCTCTGTGGGGCTTCAAAAATTGAGACTCGGGTTGTGAAATCCGGCTACCAGAAATCTGTGATTTATTGCCATTGTGTGTGAAAGGTTGAAAATGGGAATCACGATGCAGGGACATTTTCCTGGTGTCTGCTACACCCATAGCTCACAAAGGGATGTATACGTTGGCACAAGTGTGACTGCAGCGGTTGTCATATCTGGAATTCAGCAGGAATCCACCTCCCAGAGTTTGTCCAGGAGAAGAACTGCAAGAAAGAGAGAGTGAGTCTGTGCGTCCGAGTCTGTGCAAAGCAGGAGACCGAGTAAAAGACCAAGTCACGCAGCCGCTCTCCATGTTTTTCAAAACTGTTTATATCAAAAATAATCTCAAAGTAGAGAAGTCACTAATATCTTAGTGAGGAAGTCATTGCCCCGATTAATCAATCAGATCAAAATTGTCAATGCATTCCGGAAAATGTTTTCCTTCATCGGGGCCAGTCTAAAGATAATACATTCGAGTTGATAAGCAAAGAAAAATAATTCCAAATCGTGCAACATAATGTACAAGTGTCATACAGCATCATAGTGAAGCAAAAAACATACCATCCAGTTGTAGTTTCAGAAGTAGATGAGTAGTCAAGGAAAAGGATTAATAAATAAAGCAAAGAAAAAAGTAAGTTACTGTTCAATATGGATGTCACAATAAATAAATCAATAGAGAGAAGGCAATTTACCAGAGATTGGTAACTTGCATGATGAATGTGTGGCAAAGTGTAGACATGGAAGCCATGTGGTGATCGAAGTAACTGCCTGACAAGGAATCAGGGCAGAGAAACAGCCGTCAATGATGTGGCTGTAGGCAAAAGAAAGCCGTTATAGTTAAGGGATAAGGCCCGGGATTCAGGTTGATATGGGAGTGTAGAGAGTCTTACCGTGTATCACTCAGGAACAGATATGTTCTCCTGCTGCCGGCATGCAAAGACTGCAGTTTCCGCATCGAAGCGTTGACAAAGCAACGCTTCCTTTAAACAACACGTGACCGCATCGCGTCCCAAATGGGCGCACTGTCAAAACCTAAGGCTGCTATCAAGCCAATGAGCTTGATATGAAGAGATTAAAATATTTGTCAGGCCTCATGTGTATTTATAACAAATTGTCATCTGTTAAAAAATGAAAAATAAGAGTCGATTTTCATAGAAATATAAAAATATACTAGTAGTGAAAAAAAGAAAATAAGGAGAGAAGAACCAGGCACAAAAATAAGTGGTAACATATAGAAAGATGATGAACAGTCGTAACAATAAGCAGGAACATATAGAAAGATGATGAACAGTAATATTAAACCCTGCTGCAGTTTGTGTCATCATAGGGCGGCACCTTGGGTCCCAGACTGGAAGTCCAGGATGTGCAGCAGGGTAGCTGATTAGTCCACAACATTAGGAGTCCAGAAGAGTAATCACAATAAAGATATCGAGGGCGGCACCTGAACAGGGTCCGACAGCCTGCCGGAGGACTGAGACCACTGGAGCTTGAGCACCCACTGCAAAGATCTCATCCGCAGACGAGCCTCTGGCACCAGAGGAATGCAGGATGCCATGAGGCCGAGCAGTCTCAAGAACTCGGATGCTGGGAGAGTCTGGGCAAACTGAAACTTGTGCACCATCTGCTGAATGTGAGGAGCCCTCACCTGAGGAGGAAAACACTGCCCCAGGGACGTGTCGAGCACTGCTCCGATGTACTGGAGCCGCTGCGTTGGTGTCATATGGGACTTCTTTAAATTGAGGGAGAAGCCCAGCCTGTGAAGGGAGTGGCAGGTGACGGACAGATGATCCAGGACTTGCTCGGGAGAGCTCCCCCTGATCAACCAATCGTCCAGGTAGGGGTAGACGTGAATCCCCCCTTTCCTGAGATGCGCTGCCACCACCACCATGAGCTTGGTGAAAACCCTTGGGGCGGAGGTCAATCCGAACGGCAGGACCCGAAACTGAAAGTACGAGTCGCCAACCGCGAACCTCAGGTACTTCTTGTGCTTGGGATAGATCGGCACATGGAAGTAAGCGTCCTTGAGGTCGAGAGACACCAACCAGTCCTGAAGTTGAAGGGCCTGGAGGACTTGAGAAAGAGTCACCATCTTGAACTTGTTCTTCCTGAGGAGTTTGTTCAAACCGCGTAAGACTATGATGGGTCTCAATCCCCCGTCTTTCTTTGAAATCAAAAAATAAGGAGAATACCATCCCTTTTTCCTCTCCGCTACAGGCACCAGTTCTATGGCGCCTTTCTCCAGCAGGGCTTGAAGTTCCTGCGCAAGGAGCGGATCCGGACTCTTCAAAGAGAGTTTCCCTGGTGGATTGTCGTGAGGCCTCCGCCGAAAGGGAAGACAGTAGCCGTGGGTTATGATCTCCAGAACCCACACATCTGAAGTAATGGCTTGCCACTCTACAAGATGCTGCGCCAGCCTTCCCCCAACCGGCGAACCATGGGACCTGGCTCATGACTGAGTGGTTGCGGCTGCGGCGTTGCCTGAGGGCAAAGAGGCAACTGCTCGAGCGGCCTTGGCACCTCGAGTACCTTTGTTTCCACCTCTGGCACTCTTACGATGGCCTCTTTGACTGCTAGCTCCTCTCGCTTTACTGAAGGACGAGTAATAGCGAAAGAAACCTCCCCTCCATTGCTGTCCCCTAGGACGAAAAGGCGGAGGTTGCCGAACTGCAGCAGCCAACGACTTTGCTGCAGTTTTCGAGGTCTGCAACCTCTCAAGGCTCTCGTCAGCCTTGCTGCCAAAAAGGTGTTCACCGTCAAAGGGCATGTTGAGGAGCCGGGACTGCACATCAGGAGCGAACCCAGACTTCCTCAACCACGCAAACCTGCGCATTACGGTGCTCACCACCATGGACCGGCTGACACAATCCGCCAAGTCCAAACCCGACTGAACGGCCTCACACATGGCATCCTTGCCATCCTGAACCATAGCAAGGAAACCATCCCGTTCGTCCCCTTCGGGAATATGATCTGCCGCTAATGCAACACAGTTCCACAGAGTGTGAGTGAAACGAGACAAGGCACATATGGAGTTGGCCGCCTGAAGCGCCATACCCCCAGAAGAAAACACTTTCTTCGCCCAGTCGTCAAAACGTTTGTCGTCCCTATCCGGAGGGATGGTAGGATACGACGCCTGCTTTGCCGGGGCCGTAGCCGCCTGCACCACCAAACTCTCCAGGGTGGGGTGCCTAGACAAGTAGCAGGGGTCGCTACTGGCTGGACGGTATTTTCGCGACAAAGACTTGCCCACTGCCGGGAGACTCTCCGGAGCAGTCCAAGCCGCCGCCACCCTTCTCTGCAAAGCCATATGAAAAGGCTAAACCGGGTCAGTGGGTGGACCGAGATCAAGGATGTCCGTGAGGTCATCCTGAACGAACTCCCCTGGGGGAGCTGACCAACCCAAGTACTCGGTAACCCGAGACATAAGGCGCAGATATGACAAATCGGCATGAGTGCCAGGCCCCGGCCGACAAAACTCCACCTCCGGAGAGGTGTCCAGTCCACTGGCATCATGCAGTGACTGCCTCAGGTAATCAAACTGACTATGGCCCGAGATAAGGTCATCTGGAACCGTAACCGGAACCGGGCTGCCATCAGAGCCTTCATCACCCTCTGAAATGTACTCCAGGCGGGGAGAGGAAGACCTCCGCGGACCAAAGCAGTGCCGGACCTTAGCCACAGTCTTTTTAGGGGCAAACCCCATGCCACGAGGCCCCTCCGACATCATCGCCTCGAAAGGCGTCGAGAGCGCCGAACGAGTCGGCGCCGGCGTCGACAGAAAAGGCGTCGAGGGCGCCGAACGAGCCGGCGTCGACGTCAGCTGCAACGCCTCCAGTATCGGCGGCGTCGACACAGTCCTCAAAGCCGGAGCTCCGAGCATGTCTCTCGACGACCCCCTCGAAGACGGTACCTCGAGAGAAATAGTCGACGACCTCGGCGCCACATGCGTCGACGTCTTCTTCGAAGACGGCACAGGATCCCGCGGCCTCGAGCACATTGAGGACCGGGACCTGGGACGGGCATGGCGAGAACGGCTACCCTTGTCCGAGCGGGACCTCTCCCACGAGCCGTGCCGACCACCCGAGCCCGAAGGCGTACGGGCGGTGTCTCTCGACCGGTGCCGACTGACCCCACTCGGAGGCGCAGACGGACCGGTGCCCTGCGATTCCAGAATCGCTAGCATCTGCTTCCCAAAGGAAGCCCATTCCTCCGGTGTCGCTTGCATGGAGGGATAAGCGACCCGCCGACGGGCGGAGTCCTCGGAAGAGGACGGGGAAGGCGACCTATGCCGGCGCTTCCTGGAATGCCTAGAAGAGGCGGAGGAGTGGCGAGACCGACTCCTGGAAGGAGATCCACCGGACTTCCGACAATGACGCGGAGAGTCACCTCTCGAGTCATCGGTCAAAAGCCCCACAGACCTCGACTTCCGGGGCTTAGACACCCGACCTACCGACAGTTTCTTCTTGCGTTCTCGCAAGGCCTTCGCAGTGAGCGACTGGCAGTCGACACAGTCGTCCGTATCGTGGGCATCCCCGAGACACCAGAGGCAGGCGTCGTGCGAGTCCGTGACCGACATCTTGGACCCACAGTCCCCGCAGTTCTTGAAGCCTGGACGCGGGGTCGAAGATGAGAAACACATTGCCACAAACAACCGAACAGGTTCAGTGAACCGAGAAAGAAAACAGTAACTCCAACGAGTCGAGGCGTACCGAGATTCACGAAGCGAGCACGTCCGCGGAAAAAACGGAACTGAGGCTATGGGCGTTGTGCGTCCTACTTATCACATCGGGTGACGTCGGCCGTTGGAGGAGGTCCTCGGGGACGCCGCATCGACGCAGACGCCAAAGATTTTCTGAAGCAGCACAGCTGTGGACATTACCTGTCATAGATATGGAATATGTCGGAGGACCCAATCCCCTCGAAATATCGATATTGCACAATAATGTGCAACTCTGCAGTGGTCGGTGTCGTCAAAGGACGGCACCTTGGGTCCCAGACAGGAGGTACAGGATGTACGGCAGGGTTGTTGGTTAGTCCCCAACATTTCAGACATAGAAAGTACAATGCAGAAATCAATGACAATATTATACAGTATCATCTTGGAACATAGCAATCATAGCAGTAGGAATAACACAGGATCATAGAAAACAGTGATAATTCATTTCTTCATTAAGTCCATTGGGCGCTAAGCTGCCAAGTTTATCAATCCAAAAGGTCTCTCTGCGGTTGAGCCGCTGACCCAAGTCTTCATGTGGATTACTTTTTGTTAGTACCTCCAGAATCACAAATCTTAACTGTGTCAGGTTATGTCCATTTTCGACCCAGTGGCGTGCCACGGCCGAGTTTGTGTTTGCATTCCAGATACAGGACCGGTGTTCATTCCACTGTATTTTGGCAGTTCTTGTGGATTGGCCCACATAGTATTTCCCACATGGGCATTTAATGCCATAAATGGTGTTAATACTATCACAGGTACCATATGATTTAAGGAGAATCTTCTTCCCTGTTCTGGGGTGGTGAATGACATTACCCTTACTTACCGAGTTACAGTTAAATCAATGGGAGACAAGGGAATGTGCAGGTCCGTTGTGTTATTGGTTCTTTAGGGGGTGGTCTTGTGTGCACCAATTCGTCTGTGATTCCTGCTACGCTGGTAGGCGAACACCAGTAATTCATTGAATAGATTTTGTACCCGGATGTCATTCTTGAAGATCCCCCAGTGTTTTTTGATGGTTTTCTTGATCTTGTTGCTCTGGATAGAGAATTTGGATACATAAACCGGTGACTTCAGTTCTCTCTTGTTTTTTTGGTTTTGGGTGGATAGTAGGATCTCACGTTCCAGGGTACTGACCCTTTGCATGCCGGCAGCAGGAGAACTTCTCCGTTCCAAAGTGATACACGGTAAGACTCTACACTCCCATATCAACCAGAATCCCGGGCATTATCCCTTAACTACAACGGCTTTCTTTTGCCTACAGCCACAACATTGACGGCTGTTTCTCTGCCCTGATTCCTTGTCAGGCAGTTACGTCGATCACCACATTGCTTCCATGTCTACACTTTGCCACACATTCATCATGCAAGTTACCATTCTCAGGTAAATTGCCTTCTCCTTATTGATTTATTTATTGTGACATCCATATTGAACAGTCACTTACTTTTTTCTTTGCTTTATTTATGAATCATTTTCCTTGACTACTCATCTACTTCTGAAACTACAACTGGATGGTTGGTATGTTTTTTGCATTACTATGATGCTGTATGACACTTACACGTTATGTTGCACGATTTGGAATTATTTTTCTTTGCTTATGAACTCGAATGTATTATCTTTAGACTGGCCCCGATGAAGGAAAAAAATGTCCGAAATGCATCGGCAATTTTGGTCTGATTAATTAATTGTGGCAATGACTTCCTCACTAAGATATTAGTAACTTCTATACCTTGAGATTATTTTTGATATAAACAGTTTTGAAAAACAACAGAACCTCATTTTTTCTTTTCTAAACTAAATGCGTTACTATTGCTACAAGATTGAATTTGCGGCAATTTTTGACTAACCACATACCCATGCTGGGTTCTATGGAGAGCGGCTGCGTGACTTGGTATTTTACTCGGTCTCCTGCTTACATGTATTTTGTGTCTGGGTGTCTTCAGACTCGTCGCAGCCAGCTCCTTTTGAAACTTTGATACAAATGGCCTGGAAGAAGTTTCCTTTTTGTTGATCATTTTTTAATACTGGACACAAGTGGATTGATTACCAAGTGGTTCTCACTTGTCTGCGAGTCTGCCTGAGTCTCTCGGTGTGCCCGAGTCTCTCGGTGTGCCCGAGTCTCTCGGTGTGCCCGAGTCTCTCGGTGTGCCCGAGTCTCTCGGTGTGCCCGTGTGTGTGTGTCTCTCGGTGTGCCCGTGTGTGTGTGAGTCTCTCGGTGTGCCCGTGTGTGTGTGAGTCTCTCGGTGTGCCCGTGTGTGTGTGAGTCTCTCGGTGTGCCCGTGTGTGTGTGAGTCTCTCGGTGTGCCCGTGTGTGTGTGAGTCTCTCGGTGTGCCCGTGTGTGTGTGAGTCTCTCGGTGTGTGTGTGTGAGTCTCTCGGTGTGTGTGTGTGAGTCTCTCGGTGTGTGTGTGTGAGTCTCTCGGTGTGCCCGTGTGTGTGTGTGAGTCTCTCGGTGTGCCCGTGTGTGTGTGTGTGAGTCTCTCGGTGTGCCCGTGTGTGTGTGAGTCTCTCGGTGTGTGTGTGTGTGAGTCTCTCGGTGTGCCCGTGTGTGAGTCTCTCGGTGTGCCCGTGTGTGAGTCTCTCGGTGTGCCCGTGTGTGTGTGAGTCTCTCGGTGTGTGTGTGTGAGTCTCTCGGTGTGCCCGTGTGTGTGTGAGTCTCTCGGTGTGTGTGTGAGTCTCTCTGTGTGCGTGTGTGAGTCTCTCTGTGTGCGTGTGTGTGTGAGTCTCTCTGTGTGCGTGTGTGTGTGTGAGTCTCTCTGTGTGCGTGCGTGTGTGTGAGTCTGTGTGCGTGTGTGTGCGCGTGTGTGTGTGTCTCTCTATGTGCCTGTGTGTGTGTGTGTGAGTCTGTGTGTGTGTGTGTGTGTGAGTCTGTGTGTGTGTGTGTGTGTGAGTGAGTGAGTCTGTGTGTGTGAGTCAGTCTGTGTGTCTGTGCGTGAGTCAGTCTGTGCGTGAGTCAGTCTGTGCGTGAGTCAGTCTGTGCGTGAGTCAGTCTGTGCGTGAGTCAGTCTGTGCGTGAGTCAGTCTGTGCGTGAGTCAGTCTGTGCGTGAGTCAGTCTGTGCGTGAGTCAGTCTGTGCGTGAGTCAGTCTGTGCGTGAGTCAGTCTGTGCGTGAGTCAGTCTGTGCGTGAGTCAGTCTGTGCGTGAGTCAGTCTGTGCGTGAGTCAGTCTGTGCGTGAGTCAGTCTGTGCGTGAGAGTCAGTCTGTGCGTGTGAGTCAGTCTGTGCGTGTGAGTCAGTCTGTGCGTGTGAGTCAGTCTGTGCGTGTGAGTCAGTCTGTGCGTGTGTGAGTCAGTCTGTGCGTGTGTGAGTCAGTCTGTGCGTGTGTGAGTCAGTCTGTGTGTGTGTGAGTCAGTCTGTGTGTGTGTGAGTCAGTCTGTGTGTGTGTGTGTGAGTCAGTCTGTGTGTGTGTGTGTGAGTCAGTCTGTGTGTGTGTGTGAGTCAGTCTGTGTGTGTGTGTGTGAGTCAGTCTGTGTGTGTGTGTGTGAGTCAGTCTGTGTGTGTGTGTGTGAGTCAGTCTGTGTGTGTGTGTGTGAGTCTGTCTGTGTGAGTCTGTCTGTGTGAGTCTGTCTGTGTGAGTCTGTCTGTGTGAGTCTGTCTGTGTGAGTCTGTCTGTGTGAGTCTGTCTGTGTGAGTCTGTCTGTGTGAGTCTGTCTGTGTGAGTCTGTCTGTGTGAGTCTGTCTGTGTGAGTCTGTCTGTGTGAGTCTGTCTGTGTGAGTCTGTCTGTGTGAGTCTGTCTGTCTGTGTGAGTCTGTCTGTCTGTGTGAGTCTGTCTGTCTGTGTGAGTCTGTCTGTCTGTGTGAGTCTGTCTGTCTGTGTGAGTCTGTCTGTCTGTGTGAGTCTGTCTGTCTGTGTGAGTCTGTCTGTCTGAGTCTGTCTGTGTGAGTCTGTCTGTCTGTGTGAGTCTGTGTCTGTCTGTCTGTGTCTGTCTGTGTGAGTCTGTCTGTCTGTGTGAGTGTCTGTCTGTGTGAGTCTGTCTGTCTGTGTGAGTCTGTGTGTGTGAGTCTGTCTGTGTGTGTGAGTCTGTCTGTGTGTGTGAGTCTGTCTGTGTGTGTGAGTCTGTCTGTGTGTGTGAGTCTGTCTGTGTGTGTGAGTCTGTCTGTGTGTGTGAGTCTGTCTGTCTGAGTCTGTCTGTCTGTCTGAGTCTGTCTGTCTGTGTGAGTCTGTCTGTCTGTGTGAGTCTGTCTGTCTGTGTGAGTCTGTCTGTCTGTGTGAGTCTGTCTGTCTGTGTGAGTCTGTCTGTCTGTGTGAGTCTGTCTGTCTGTGTGAGTCTGTCTGTCTGTGTGAGTCTGTCTGTCTGTCTGTGTGAGTCTGTCTGTGTGTGTGAGTCTGTCTGTCTGTGTGTGTGAGTCTGTCTGTCTGTGTGTGTGAGTCAGTCTGTCTGTGTGTGTGAGTCAGTCTGTGTGTGTGAGTCAGTCTGTGTGTGTGAGTCAGTCTGTGTGTGTGAGTCAGTCTGTGTGTGTGAGTCAGTCTGTGTGTGTGAGTCAGTCTGTGTGTGTGAGTCAGTCTGTCTGTGTGAGTCTGTCTGTCTGTGTGAGTCTGTCTGTCTGTGTGAGTCTGTCTGTCTGTGTGAGTCTGTCTGTGTGAGTCTGTCTGTCTGTGTGAGTCTGTCTGTCTGAGTCTGTCTGTGTGAGTCTGTCTGTCTGTGTGAGTCTGTGTCTGTCTGTCTGTGTCTGTCTGTCTGTGTCTGTCTGTGTGAGTGTCTGTCTGTGTGAGTCTGTCTGTCTGTGTGAGTCTGTGTGTGTGAGTCTGTCTGTGTGTGTGAGTCTGTCTGTGTGTGTGAGTCTGTCTGTGTGTGTGAGTCTGTCTGTGTGTGTGAGTCTGTCTGTGTGTGTGAGTCTGTCTGTGTGTGTGAGTCTGTCTGTGTGTGTGAGTCTGTCTGTGTGTGTGAGTCTGTCTGTCTGTCTGTGTGAGTCTGTCTGTCTGTGTGAGTCTGTGTCTGTCTGTCTGTGTCTGTCTGTCTGTGTCTGTCTGTGTGAGTGTCTGTCTGTGTGAGTCTGTCTGTCTGTGTGAGTCTGTGTGTGTGAGTCTGTCTGTGTGTGTGAGTCTGTCTGTCTGTGTGAGTCTGTCTG